>NC_061498.1:11514191-16437474 GCF_022539355.2 Hippoglossus stenolepis
TAACCACAGATTAAAATTATTTCATCGTGAGTTTGTGTAATGACCAACACAAAATAGTATCATTTGGAAGTGGGGAATATTACATGGATTTCACAATTATTTACAAACAAAACTGAAAGTGAGGTATGTATTCACCCTTTAATGTGAAACCCTAATAGTGATCTGGTGGCCTAAATGCATTCATGTCACATTTGCAAGTCACATAATTAGTAAATAGGGTCCACCTGTCTGCAATTAATCTCAGTGATAAATACACCTGGTTCTAGACGGATCAGAGTTTGTTGGAGACTACTGAACAAAAACAGCATCATGAAGACTAAGGAGTCACCAAACAGGTCAGGGATAAAGTTGTGGAGGAAATATGAAGCAGGGTTAGGTTATGTATCCAGAGTCTTCTGAGCACCATAAAATCCATCATAAGAAAATGGAAAGAATATGGCACAACCGCAAACCTACCAGATGTCGCCCACCCAAACTAAGAATGGACAAGGAGGAGAAAAATTAATCAGAGAAGCAACCAGGAGGCCCATGGTTACCTGGAGGAGCGAGATCCACGCAGCCGAGGTGGGAGAATCTGGTCCAGGTGGACAACTATTAGCCGGGTACTCCACAAATCTGGCCTTTATAAGAGGGTAAGAAGTGTTATTGTTGAAAGGGATCCATAAAATCCTGCTTGGAGTTTGCCAGGCTGTGGGAGACACAGCAAACATGTAAAGAAGGTGTTTGGTCAGATGAGACCAAAATTGAACTTCTTTTGGCCCTCAATGCAAACGCTATGTGCGAAAACTAACATTTGGTCACTTACTCCTGAGCACACCATCCCAACAGTGAAACATGGTGGTAGCATCATGCTGTGGGGATGCTTCTCAGGTACAGGGAAACTGGTCAGAATAGAGGGAAAGATGGATGGAGTTAAATACAGGGAAACTTGAAGAAAATCTGAGGTGTCTGCAAAAGACTTGAGATTGGGGCGGAGGTTCATCTTCCAGCAGGACAATGACCTAAACATACAGCCAGAAAGCTACAAAGGAATGGTTTGGATTAAAGAATGTTAATGTCTTAAAATGGCCCAGTCAAAGCCCAGACCTCAACTATAATAGAGAATCTATGGCAAGACTTGAAGATTGCGGTTCAAGGACGGTCCCATCCAATCTGACTGAGCTTCATCTTTGCCAAGAAGAATGGACAAACCTTTCCATCTCTAGATGTTGCAGAGAGACATACCCCCAAAAAGACTTGCAGCTGTAATTGCAGCGGGCAATTCTACCAAGTATTGACACAGGGTGAATACTTATGCACTCAACAGATGTCAACTTTTTTGTCTGTTATTGTTTGTGTCAATAAATTATTTCGCACCTCCAAAGTACTATGCATGTTTTGTTGATCAAACGGAAAAAAGTTTATTTAAGTCTATTTGAATTCCAGTTAGTAACAGTACATAATGGGAAAAGTCCAAGGGGAGAATACTTATGCACACTTGTATATCAGATTTCATGCTAATAAATAGGATCCTTTCACATGGTTCTGGAACAGACGCTGTGAGGGGCTGATTTGTTGTGTGATGTGGGTTTTGCTTTTGACGAGCCAGCCAATGATTGTGTGGTTCTGTCACTTGGCTGCATTTAAAAAGGCATCAGGATGTAAAGAACCACACGAGAAGCGGCCGAGTTTTTGGAAACGATGAGATGGAGCAGGCACCTGAGCTGCGTTGCTGGGGAGTTAGTCTGGCTAGCTTCCTTGCCACCGACACATTGGCAGCATCCACCGCTTTAACCGCGAGAGGTTTGCCTCCTGGGAACTTACCAATGCCTTCTGTAGCGCATTCTCTGTTGCTAAACCAGTTAGAAACCTGAAGGATGCAGATGACATCAGATATTGAGTTTCTCATTTAACTCTTGAGCCTAGTGTTACAATACTCAGCTAAAAATATGTTAATACTGCAATAAACAAAGTGATAATTTCATAAACAGCACAAAAACAGCTAAAATTGATTTTTATTGTCCTGAACAATGAGCATTGTTAGCAACTCACACCGAGACACAGATCCCACACTTTTGGCCAGCTCCTCCTGGCTTCCTCACTGGGGTAGTGCTAGACAGGTGGAGAGAAATACTCATTCAGCACTTTGCAGCTTGCTGACAAGTGCGCCTTACGCCTGAACACAGAGAGAAGAGATAATGACCCAAGTGCTCGGAATACATGTCATAAACAAGGTCGATATTGATCACTTCAGCCCTCAAGAAAACAACCAGCCATTTACACACACACACACACACACACACACACACACACACACACACACACATATTTACACACACACACACACACACACACACACACACACACACACACACACACACACACACACACACACACACACCTGCACAGCTATCCTTGTGAGGACATTGCATTGACTGCAATCCATCCTAGTCCTAATGAGGCAAAACGACATCTCTGATGTTCTAGTTAAGGTTCGGGTAAGGTTTCAATAGTGGATAGCCTAAACAAAACCTCAACTTGCTTAACTATTACTAACTGGTCTAACAAACCTAACCTTAATTCACACCATAACCAGGATTGTTATTATTATAATATTTAGCCTGATTAAGACCAGCTTGGTTCTCATGAGGAATTCTTCCTCTCTTCAGACACAGTCAGTGTTTCAGAACAGAAATTGTCTCAAAGTGGTAATAAAACACACATTAATGCACACACACAGAGAAAAAAATAGCGAGAATACTGACGGACTCCATGCCCAGGAAACGTGATGCAGGATCATGACGGCCTCGCAGGTACTCTGTTTGAGCTGCATCTGAATGGGAGCTGAACTTGCGGTGATGATGGCCACCATGCGCTCAATCTCCTTGGGAGATAGGCCGTGCGTAGACTGCTCTTCAGGAGGTTCATTACATGGTTGGTGAACCACTCGCAGGCCTGACCGAGGAAAGAGCTTACAGAGAGGAGTTGGAATGTTATTGTGAGAAGATAGTCCGAAAGACAGATTCTATCCACTGCCTGACATGTGATGATGACATGTAGGGCTCATTGCCTTTTCCCAAAAATAGGCTAATATTAGAAAACATGATTTGTGAGACAATAGTGGCTCTCTTTGAAGCATGAATACAGTTCAGTTATGTTCAAACTGCCTAAATCACTGGAACATCAGGAAAGGGTGGGTCTGCCAAAATAACAAAACCAAGTGGTTTTTCTATTTCAATGTAGTTTAAACATATTATGTGTCGAAAATGTTTTTGTCAAATCTTATTTTATTCTTACAATGGAGCGAATATCTTTCTCCAGGTGTCTAATTGAGATAGATGGGGTTAATAACCCCGGTTTAAGTTTTTATTTCACACCACAGCCGCTGATAATATAAATTAAAAATACACAAACGTGGAACAGAGGTAATCAGCTCAGTTGTTGAAGATTGGCCACATTCCCACAGAACAACAGCTCATTCAGTTCACTGTACATTTCCTTGCTTGGCACAAAATTAATGTTACCACACTAGTGAACCTGGGTACAGAGGAATGAGTCTCTGACTAAAAACTGGCTTCGATACTCTTATTACATCATGTTAATTAGTGATTAACGTGTATAAAACATATTTTGGTCAGCTCAGCACACACCTGCTCATACTTCTCCAGCTCAGAATGCAGCATTCCAGATCAGCTTGCAGCTTGGCTCTAGTCGAGTGTTCTATGCTGTCAGTAGGTGAGCTTCCCCTGTTGCTGCTGCAGCTGCAGTCGCTGCGGAAGTCGATCTCTCCTCCCTTCTGGTCCTGACACACCTTCTGCGAGCAGCATGTTGTCCAACCGTGATGACCTGGGGATCTCGTGGTCCTCCTCCTGCACACCTCGTATACTCAGCACTGGGCGAGAAGAGAGAAAGCAGGAGTGACGGGCAAAGTCACAGTTAACCTACTGAGGAAAAACTCCTTATAGGTCTGACAAACTCCAGGTTAAGGTTTTGAAAACTGAGAGACTGCATACTTTTGTCGTGAAGTGTTAATACTGTGGTTCTGGGTACAGGAAGACATTTTATCATTGCTAAATTCAAGAAGTGCAGCCCTGTCAAAGCCTAGGCCAAGTTTCTCCTGAGCTTTCAGCTGTTTCGAGTGCCTGAACAGAATGCTCAATGAGCCTGAACTTCCTCCAAATCAACAGCAGAGGGCAGTGTGGCTCCTCAGTGGCAATCTGCCAGAGATAAGGGCATGAGGCAGTTGGATCAGTAATGGAGCATGTGCTGGGTCACCATGAGCCCCAGGCCATAAGTATAGTTATCAGTCGCTGCTCTCCACCACTGTATTATACCAGGACCTCTGGTCAGCCTGCAGCCATGCTCATCTCTCTCTTCCTGAACACACACACACATACGCACACTCCCACACAGATACCAATTTTTGTTACTCTAAAGTTTTAAGTACAGACAACTATCTTTTCAGAGCCTAAAGCTAACTCACTAAATTTCCTCTCATTCTTTGCTTCTCAATCTTTCAACTTCTAGAAAGTGTTAAAGAATTTTAAGTGCATGATTTACTAACAGTTTATTTATCAATAACCAGTACACCTAAAAGTAAAATAATTATAGAAGGAAAAATGGTTTAGAGATTTGGTTATTCAAACTGATTTTCTTACTTATTTTGAAATAGTAAATACTCCAGAGCTCTTTTTTTATTTATAATTTGTTTGAATAAGCAACCATTGAATCGAACGAAAATCATCGGTAACGCATTGATGATTGAGCAATTCTTCTTTATTTTCAAGCAAACCCACAAACTATTCATAAATGTTTCAAACATGTACTGAAATGAAGTTAGCACTGTTGCCTAGAGACTAAAAGAAAATTCATAATCAGCTGACTTACTGACAAAAGATCCTAATTGCAAATTAGCAACACACTTCCATGCACTGAAAATTTGCGTCGTTGTACAATTACTACATTTTAATGTATGATTCATTATGAAAGCAAAATTGTTGTTGCTGGAATTTGTCCATTAATATATACCAGGGCAAAAAGGTTCAAAATGTGATGCAATCATGTAATATTGGTCTAGAGCTCAAATAAAGCAATTGATAGCACCCACGGTGCTGATCTTTATAATTACAGGATTAATTAAGGAGGTAAAAGCCATTTTATATGGCAGTTGAAATCCAGATAGATTCTGAAGGAGACAGACTAACAATATGGATGACAGGATTTAACTTGCGAAACTGGGTGGTGTTAGGCGCTGGTCCTCCCCAAGGATTAGCAGTAGTTAATCAAAGCTCATCAAAAGTTAGGGGTGAATGAATTAGTTAATTCAGGGATTTTCTTGTAGCCACAACTTTCAAAAGTGTATTAGTCTTATCAAGCTGCAGTAAAGATTTCCCTGTAGAGTCGTGAAAAACAAGTTTGCAGCCGTGGAGCAGTCAGAGCTAACAAATTAGCAGGCCTAAATGGTGGAAAACAGGACTCATTTATCAAATGGTTTCTCTAAAGACAAATCCGCTTTCTGTAGCACTTGGAACTTTAGGCAGAACAGTTTTTATCCATTTTTCACATCTGTTAGCCCCACACTACAGTCCTGCTAATTTGTTAGCTCTGACCGCTTCCACGGTTGCAAACTTTGTTTTCTGCACGACTCCTACAGGAAACTCTTACTGCAGCAGAAGACTAATACACTTTTGAAAGTTGTATTACAAGAAAAATCCTGAATTAACTAATTCATGCACCCCCCAACTTTTGATGAGCTTTGATTAACTACTGTAATCCTTGAGGAGGACACTTAACACCCAGTTTCCACTGGATTAATCCTGTCATCCATATTGTTACGTCTGTTCCTCTAGAATCTGTCTGGTTTCGCTGCCATAAATGGTTTTACCTCTCCTTAATTTAATCCTATTATAAGATTTCAGCATAAATGGGTATAGTAATTGCTTTATTTGTGACTCTGAACCATTGATTAGATGATTGCATCACATTTGAACCTTTTTTGCCCTGTATATATTAATGGAATAAATCTAGCAATAACAATTTTTACTTTCATAATGAATGGTGGTATTTAAATGTATTAATTGTACAATCCTGACACTTAATTTTTTTCAGTATATAAACGTGTTATAGGCCTGCAATTTAAGGTTACTTATCAGTAAGTCAGCTGATTATTTATGATATGAATTTATGCTTTTAGTCTCCTAGCAACAAAGCTAACTAGAACCAGTACATGTTTGTTTATTTGATGAATAGTTTGTGGGTTTTTGTTTAAAACAAGAGAAGAATTGCTCAATCATCAAAAATAGAAAGGTCCAGTCTTTTGCTCCGATTCAGTAGTTTGTTTGTTAAACAAATCTGTAATAAAAAAAGAGCTCTGAGGTTACATATTTTCGGGCCAAGTAAAGAAAATCAGGTTTGAATAATAAATCTCTAAACCACATTTTCCTCTATAATTGTTTTACTTTAGGTGTACTGGTTATTGATAAATAAATCCGTTAGTAAATCATGCGCCAAGATTCTTCTTTTTTTACTTTCTGAAGTTGAAAGATTGAGAAGCAAAGGGGCAAGAGGAATTTAGTCGAGTTGAAAGCTTCAGGCTCTGAAGAAAAGATGGTTGTCTGTACTTAAAACTTAGAGCAACAAAGTGGTATCTGTGTGGGAGTGTGTGTGCGTGTGTGTGTGTGTATGTGTGTTTCAAGAGAGAGAGACAGGAGACAGCTGCAGGCTGACAGGAGGTCCTGGTATAATGCTACAAGGGTGGAGAGCAGCGACTGATAACTATACTTATGGCCACTGGGGTTTCAGAAAGACAGCACACACTCCATTACTGGTCCCATGCCTATGCCTTATCTCTGGCAGATTGCCACCAGGGCCGGCACTGCCTCTGCTGTTGGGATTTGGAGGAAGTTCAGCTCATTATATCTGCTGGGCGCTCAGCTAAATGAGGACTCAGGGGAGAAATCTTGACTAGAGCTGACAGGGGGCTGCACTTTTGAATTTTAGCAAATGATAAAATGTCTCTCCGTGTACCCCAGAACCTGTATTAACTCTTTTCTCCTTTAAAACGAAATGTGCGGTCTCTGTTTGTCTCTCTTAACGCAGTTATTGGGACCTATAAAAGGTGTTTTTTTTTCCTGTAGGCAACACAAACTTTGCCCGTCTAACTCCGTTTTCTCTCTTCTCCTTACATTGAAAGCAGAGTATAACGAGGTGTGCAGAGGAGACCCACCAGATCCTCAGATCATGCGTGGTTGGGACAACATGCTGGCCTGGAGAGAAGGCAAAGGTGAACCAGAGAAGGGAGGAGGATCGGCCGTAGTGTTGCAGCCGCAGCAGCAGCAGGGGGCCCACCCACCACAGCAGCATGAAACACCCGAATACAGAGCCAAGTCGGCCAGATCCTTTCAGCCAGATATACCACGAGCTGAGAAGCATGGAGCAGGTGCGGTTGAGTTGGACCGGAATACTTGGAACATACACCGTTAATCATCACTAAAATTAACATGATGTAATAAATTAATAAAGGAATAAGTTTAGTCAGGAGACTCATCTCTTTCAGCTCCTGGTTCACTAGTGGTAATGTTTAATTTTGTGCCACAAAGGAAATGCAGCAGGAACTGAATGAACTCGTTATTCATACGCCAATCATGCAATAATACAAGGCTGATACTTTGTTTCCTTCTTGTATATGCTTTAATGATTTAATTTATATGATTATGCTGTGTGTAAAGAAACTTTGCCGGGGTTGTTAAACACATGTCTCAGGAAATTGTCCACCAGTATGTTCGCCTCATTGTAAAGGAAATGAAAATAAGATTTGACAAAAACATTTTTCGGTTACATAATATGTTTAAATCGTAAGAAGAGAAAACCATTGGTTTTTGGCATTTAGACAGACCACCTTTTCCTTGTTTCAGTGATTTAAACCGTTTGAGAAGCATAGCTACGAGATCATTTATGCTTCCAAAGGCTACTATTGTTCCACAAATCATGTTTTCTAATATTAGCCTGTTTTTTTGGGAAAGGTAGTTAAAGGCCCTACATGTCATCACTCATGTCAGGCAGTGATAGAATCTGTGCCTGACTATCTTCACAATAACATTCAACCTCTCTCTGTCTCAGCTTCTTTCCTCGGTCCAGGCCTGCAGTGAGTTCACTCAACCAGAAGGAACTTTGGGTTGAGAATAGTCTGACACGGCCTGCACTCCTCCTGGTGAGATTGAGCGCATGGCATATCATCCACTGCAAGTTCAGCTCCATCAGACAGTTCTAAACAGAGCACCAAGAGGCTGCCATGATCCTGCGCCAATGCCCCAGACGCTTCAGGTCCTATCTGTAATCTGCTGTATTTTTTTCTGTGTGTGTGCATAATGTGTTTTGTTATCACTTTATACACTTCGATACAAACACTGACCTTGTCTGAAAGAGAATTCTCATGAGAACCAAAGCTCGGGTCTAATCATTAATATTAGTCAATAATAATCCTGTTGTGTGTGAAACTAAGGTTAGGCTTTGTTAAGGTCAGTTGTAAATGGTTGCTAGGTTTAGGCCTTGTTTAGCTATCCACCATTCAAACCTTACCCGAACTCTTAACTAGAATATCAGATGCTTATTCATTAGGACTAGGATGGATTGCAGTCAATGTAATGTCCCTTTGCAAGGATAGCTGTGCAGATTGTGTGTGTGTGTGTGTGTGTGTGTGTGTGTGTGTGTGTGTGTGTGTGTGTGTGTGTGTGTGTGTGTGTGTGTGTGTGTGTGTGTGTGTGTGTGTGTGTGTGTGTGTGTGTGTGTAAATGGCTGGTTGTTTTCTTTGAGATAGCTAGATCCAAGCGCTGTCGACTTGTTGTACATGTACATTCCAAAGACTGGCCATTATCTCTTCTCTCTGTGTGTGTTCAGACGAAGAGGCGAACCTCAACAATGGTTACAGAGGTGCTTAAATGAGCATTCTACTCCCACCTATTCAACCCTTACCCTAGAGGAAGCCAAGGAGGAGCTGGCAAAAGTGTGGATCACTGTGTCTAGTGAGTTTGCTAACAATGCTCATTGGTCTTTAGACAATAAAACCACCTAGCCGTTTTTGTGCTGTTTATCGAAATTATCACTTTTGCTTATTGCATGTTTCATATTTTAGAATATGAGCTGTAACACTGAGGCTCCAAGAGTTAAATGAGGAAACCTCGAATATCTGATGTGTCCATCTGTCCTTCAGGTTTCTAACTGGTTTGGCAACAAGAGAAGACATACAAGAAGAAGACAGTAAGTTCCAGAGGAGGCAAACCTCTACGCAGTTAAAAATGGCGGTGGATGCTGCCAATGTGTCGGCGAGGTTATTGGGCTAACTCCCCCAGCACTTAACTCAGGTAGACGACACTGCTCCATTCTATCAAGCTTCAAAAAGTCACGCCGCTATTAACAAGTTTTGTTGTCCTGATGCTCTTTTAATGTAACCAAACCCGACAGAACCACAATCATTGGCTGACTCACAAAGCAAAACCCACAATGCACAACAAATCAGCCCTCACAGCGTCTGTTCAGAACTATGTGAAAGGATCCTATTTATTTAGCATGAAATCTGATATACAGTGCTCTGTATATATTCACCCTTGACTTTTTCCTATTATGTAACTGTTACTAACTGGAATTCAAATAGACTTAAATAAACTTTTTTCCCTGCTTTGATCAACAAAACATGCATAGTACTTTGAGGTAAAATAAATTTTATTGTGACAAACAATAATGAGAACAAAAGTTGACATCTGTTGGGTATAAGTATTCACCCCCCCAGTCAATACTTAGGACCTCGCTGCAATTACAGCCAGTCTTTGGGGTATGTCTCACTAGCTTTGTACATCTAGAGATGGAAAGGTTTGTCCATTCTTCTTGGCAAAAAAAGATGAAGCTTCAGTCAGATTGGATGGAGACCGTCTGTGAACCGAATCTTCTGCTTGCCAGATTCTCTATTGGATTGAGGTCTGGGCTTTGACTGGCCATTTAAGACATTAACATTTCTTAATCCAAACCATTCTCGTAGGTTTGGCTGTATGTTTAGGGTCATTGTCCTGCTGGAAGATGAACTTCCGCCCCAGTCTCGTGCCTGCAGACTGCATCAGATTTTCTTCAAGGATTTCCCTGTATTTGGCTCCATCTGACCTTCCTCTATTCTGACCAGCTTCCACTCCACAAGAGAAGCATCCCCACAGCATGATGCTACCACCACCATGTTTCACCATTGTTGGGATGTGGTGTGCTCAGGTGATGGGCAGTGTTGCCTTTCGCCACACATAGCGCTTTTGCATTGAGGCCAAAAAGTTCACTTGGTCCATCTGACCAGAGCACCTTCTTCCACAATATGTTTGCTGTGTCTCCCACATGGCTTCTGGGCAAACTCCAAACTAATTTTTTATGGATCCCTTTCAATAATGAAGCTTTTCTGCCACTCTTCCATATAAAGGCCAGATTTTGTGGAGTACACGACTAATAGTTGTCCCAGACAGATTTCTCCACCTCAGCTTGCATCTCTGCAACTCCTCCAGAGCAGCAAACCATGGGCCTTGGTTGCTTCTCTGATTAATTTTCCTGGTCCCACTCCTTCAGTTTGGGTGACGGCCTCTGGTAGGCTGTTGTTATATTCTTTTCCATTTTTATGATGGGATTTTATGGTGCTCAGAGAGATGTTCAAAGTTCTGGATATTTTTATAACTTCAACCCTGCTTCATATTTCTCCACAACTTTATCCCTGACCTGTTTGGTGAGCTCCTTGTCTTCATGATGCTGTTTGTTCAGTAATGATCTCCAACAAACCTGGAGTCCGCTGTTAGAACAGGTGTATTTATACTGAGATTAAATTGCAGACAGGTGGACCCTATTTACTAATTATGTGACTTGCAAATGTGACTTAAATGCAATTGGTCGCACCAGATCTTTGTTAGGGGGTTTCACAGTAAAGGGGTGAATACATATGCACTCAACACTTTTCAGATTTTTATAAATAATTGTGAAACTATGTAATATTTCACTTTCAAATGATGCACTATTTTGTGTTGGTCCATTATAAACCTTATCATGAAATAAATTTTTAATCTTGGTTATACCATGACAAAATGTAGAAAAGTCCAAAGGGGGTGAATACTACCTGTATGCAATCAGAAAGCTTTACAGATTAGTGTCTGTAACAGTTTCAGCAGCCCAACTGTTGAGTGGTCACTTTACATTTTAGTTACTTACTCACTAAGCACTGTATTAGGAACACCATACTAATTCTGGGTAACCACTTCTCTGCAAACCTTGAGATTCATCATATCAGGGTCATGAGCGTGGATGAGGCCACTGCAGCCTGAAATGCTTTTCTGCTCCCCACAGTTGTGGAGCATGGTTATCTGGGTTAATGTTAAATTTTAACCAGTGTAGAGATTGTGTACGAAAATCCCAGCTGATCAGCAGTTTCAGAAATACTCAAACTAGCAGCAGTCTGGCACCAACAATCATGACTACATTCTGTTTAGGAAAAAGTCACTTTTAAATGTGAAACTCTTAAAGTTGTTCCTCGTTTGGTTTGTGCAGTGTGGTCTTTGCATGTCTGTCTAACATTTGCATTCATCTTATGCTTGGCTTTATATGTTAGCTGCTTTTCTAACATTCCATATTTTCAAAACTCAAAGAATAACTAGATAATCAGATGGAGGCCCTGACCTAATGTAAACCTCAAGTACTGTCCATCTTTCATGTTTTCTTTCTGAAAGTCATCCCCCTGTACATTTATTTGCTTGTTTGTTGCTTTTGTTGTGTTAGAAACTTGGATTCTTTGCATATATTTAGTACATTTCAAACAATTATATAACACACAGCTCATGGTAATAGTATAATAACCCAGACTCACAGAGGAAGCTGAATGTTGATGTTCAGATGTTTATATTTTATTTTTCAATTTCAGTGTCCTCAAAATACATGTTTACAACTTTGGACAGCAGAGTTGTTGAAAACCAAACTTACACTCACAGTATGTAATTTTCTGATGCAAGTGCTCTCTCATTTAAAACGGTAACAAAAGACAGAGGTTGGTGATGTCCTGACGTAGCCTGGGAGTTGTCTTCACCACTTTTGACATCATTGCAGTCAGCGTTTCTCCCAGTTAGGATTCCTTTAGTGTAAATCAGTCAGGAGGTTTTTTTTCCCATGAGCCTAATTATCTGCACAGATCTCCACCTCCAAAACAAACAGACCTGGTGATTTCAATCCAGTAAAAACTCTGAATGAAGCAGTGTATAACCTTTATACATCCCGTGAAATGTCTCATGTCCTCCACTACTGCCAGACTGCCCTGCTCCATACTGGAACACCACCAATTCTAAGGAACTGTAAATGTGCTCATGACATTCATTTCTCCCAACATTTTTCTAAAGCCCAGTCCAGAATTTGCTCAGCCAAAGAAGCCAAACTTACTTTTTAATAAAAATGTTGTAGTTCTAAAATGTGTGTTTGCAAGTGTGTAGCTTAGAGTCCATGCTAAATACAATTTAAAATACACTGGCTGAGAACAGTGACCCTCACATTGACGATGGTTATAAAAATGTTGTGCTACTAGTCACATCGACTAGTGGTGACCTTTTGATCCCATGGCACTGTGGTGCGGCTGATTGGATATTGGGTATATATATTGCCAACAGGGTCACCAGGGTCATACAGTTTGTCTCACACAGGCGACGCCTACCTCAGTCTGCGTTCACTCAACGGGGAGGGTCTCAACATCGCCCCCTCTCTACAGTCGCAGGTACGCACTGAGGACAGCTGCAGAGTTGACCTCAATGCCGTTAACCCAGCCACCCAGAATCCTTGGATACCCACCCTCTGCGTAGCTCCTTTCGACCTCGACCTCTCCCCAGATCCCATCCTGACTTTACCTTTGACCCCATTGATCCCTTCCCCAACACAAGCACACACAAATGACCCTTCTGTACAGTGAGCCCTGAAGAGCTTATGGTTTCACTTGAGAGGAATAAAGTAGAAAATCTTACACTTCCCTCTGTACTTCCATTACAGTCCTTACCAATATGTATAATTTAATAGAGCACAGAGTCGGCTACGTTACAGAAACCCTAGACAAGGTTTTGGGCATCAGGACCTTGCTCAGTTCTCTTGTGGTTGTCAACATAGCGCTGTATGGAAATCAGGGCTGGGGATTGAACCAGCAAGCCCTGCGGTTAATAATCCATTTCTGAACGTACAGGACCTCATGCACCTCCAACCATCAAACAGCCTCCCTGCCCTCCTGAACATTCCTCAATCCCATATCCTTAAATATCCACCCTCTCACCCGTGTAGAACCAAGAAATTCCAAACCCTCCTTGTGATCGTTATCTTGACATTTAGAGTTTAGTTCTGGAAGAATCCACAGATTTCTGCTGTTAAACACTTTTTAATCTAGAAGTTGAATCATTTAAAAAAAGTCACAGCTTTTTGGCTTGAGCTACAGTCTTCCATTCATTTAAAACATATGTGGTGTAATGGAGTCATTAAGTTGATGGGTATAATGTTATAGCTATAATGTTGAGTTACACTGACTAAATGGTGGAGTACTCAAGCTGGAGAGTGATCATAACTAATACAGACTGGTTCTGATGCAGTAGAGGTTTGTGGATGCTGTCACAGCCTGTGGCTGTCTAGTTAAAGGTTCAGTGTGTAGGATTTAGTGACATCTAGTGGTGGAGTTGCATGTTGCAGCTGAATACCCCTCACCCTCCTCTTCCAAGCATGAAGGAGAACCTGTGGTAGCCTTCAGTTATCATAAAAACTAAAAAGGTGTTTAGTTTCTCCAGTTTGGGCTACTGTAAAGAACATGGCGGCCTCTGTAGGACCTGCTCCAATGTAAACAAAGTATTTAAATATAAAGGGCCCATTCTAGGATAAAGAAAACAACAATTTAGATGAATCACACTAGTGAAAACATCAATAGTATTATTTTATATTCAATTTCTGCCAATAGATCCCTTTCACCTAAATCTTACACACTGGACTTTAAAAAAACGACAACAGCCTTTTAGATTTTAGTTGTCTTGGTGTTGTGTTGACGTTTGTGTTGAAACGTGTGTGTGTTTTGTCTCTGCCAGGTGGATACCCTGCACCGTGCTACACACCTGACGGGCGGCTATGAGGAGCTGTCGGGTAGTGGCCTCTACACCCCTCATCACCTGGATGTGAGTAACGACTTTAAGTCCTTCTTGTGGTGTAGCTGATGGATCACTATGCAGTTACTCAGGATCCCAAGTATCTGCTGGACACACTCAAAAATAAATACAAATAAGATTTGCAGGTCAAAAAGCATGTGGATATATAAAGATGGACGACATGACTGCACACCTTAAGTGTTTTGATTGCCCTCTGGTGGCTGGCCCGCAGTATAGGTCATAAACCCCACCTCCTTCATGTTAGTGGACGGGACATGGGCCAAACTAAAAACTCAGAGTTCACATCAAATATATTTTCCAAATTCCTTTTTTAGGTAAGTTTTGTTTTATTTATTTGATGCTATAAAAATGTGGTGAAACCTAATGATTGACAGCTGAGACTGACTCTTGATTGGTCAAGTGCATGTATCAGCAGGACCTCGATACCCCGGCTCCCTCCCCTGATTGCTGTTGTTGCTCTGGCTCCAAATTTGGTCAGCGCTTGTGTCTGGGATATTTTTGGCTTCATGCCTGGATAGAGGGAGGAAGTGGATTTACAGTCTACAATGTAGAATTGCTCCTTTAAATCTGGATACATTTGGTTGGAAGTTTAATGTAGAATAAAAATAGATTAAAGCACTTAATTGTATTGTGCAAAGCTATGAAAGCTTTAGTGCATAAAAGTTAAAAAGAACATTTAGCAAATTATACATTTTACATAGTTAAAAACAACCCATATATGGATAAGTATATAGTGTGAAGCAGATCTGCACATTGAAATGATGTTGAAACAACAGTTACAGTTGTAACCAAGATGTCCGAAAACGTATTATCTTTGAACCCTTCACACGAATGCTCGCTAGGAAATAAGAAATAAGTGGGTTTAACATCAGGGATTTATTACTTTGGGCTAACGATGGTCTGTTTGACATGAGCCAGGTCTCGCTCTGACGTCATGGTCGACAATTCCCTCCAGATCCAAGGCGGCTGCAGTTTTTTGGAGCCAGACTGAACAACGTCAGAGCCTGATGGGAAACCACGGTTCTCGCTGACCTTAGAGCTGATTGGTTCAGATGTTGCATCAAAACATCACTTATGAACACTTTTCATATTTTGCGTAATTGGAGATTTTGCTTTTATTAGTCAGATTTTTATCAAAGTTCATTCTGTAAACGGAATAAATGTTGTGGTTGATGGTGACGTTCATCAGGCGGAGAGGCTTGTTTTACATAGTCTGACATGAATATTGAGGTAATATGAGGACTGATGTTGTGCATTGACAGTATAAATAGGACAAATTAAAAAGAGCGTGTCTTGTTTTTCTGATCATGTGTATTTTGACTGTTGACGCATGTTTTGAATTTCTTCAAAGTTCTATTTGGACAGAGACAGACCAGCAGTTAAGTGATAAGCCAATTTAAACATGACAGCGAGCTGATATGACGCCTGTCTTCCCTCAAATTTCCTGTAAAATGAACGTTAAATCATAAAAACGCTGTCATGATGATCACAGATCGCCTGTATAGTGTTTTTAGAATCCACCCTGTCATACAGAAGACTGTTATCAAAACAACAATTATCAAAGACTCAACACAAGATGAATAGTTTGGTCTCATTACATTTTATTACATTAGGGTCAAATCAAATAGAAAGCGTTTGTGTGTGAAGGCTGTCTCATCTCGTACAAGTTCAGTTAATCTGAAGTGAAATGATCATGTAGAATTTATGAAGTCATCCATAAATATTCACTTAATTTGTTTCCCCCTTTCCTGAGAAATAACAAAAAGAACTGATAAGAATCAGTATCGTTGAGAGTCGTCATCCCTTTTACTATCCAAGTAGTAACTGAAGATGTTTGGGACAGAAAAATGTTTAATTTTCAAAAAGGCTGCAAGCTTTGTCAATATTGTGTATAAATACATTCAAACATTTTGAAAGTGAAGTGTCACTTTATTTAATGGTTTTCAGACTCAACACTGAGGTTATATTTTACATTTCAGGCACAAAATGTATCTTACTTTAAGCCCTAAGTTTACAACTCAGATCAAAGTTTAGATTGAACTTGGTCTTTGTGCTCAACACTCGTATCCCCGTCTGTTTGCAGGCTAACAGCTGGCAGGACACCACCAACCCTCCCTCGGTCACCTCCCCTCCCGGTCCTCCTGGCAGCGTCCACTCCGACACCTCCAACTGATCCGGTGGCTCCCTCTGCCATCACTTCATTCCCACTGTGGTCTGCTCTGACCACCATCCTCTGCCCCCCCCGCTCTTCAACACTCCCTCGTCTCTCTCAAGTAAACAGTCTCACCGGCCTGTTTTTTGCATTTCATAAACACACACTGTGCTGGAACACAGGACAGCCGAACCGCAGTCGGGAGGAGCGCTCCCTCCTCCACTTCCACAGCTCCACTCCAGCGCTCGGACACTCCGTAACGCCGTAACTCAGAACGAAAGAGGGACGGAGCTCAAAACATCTTCGCCATCAGACTTTTTGAAAAAACCACTGACCCAGCTGTGTAGATGATCAAGATGTCTGTACATAATGTGTATATGCACGTTAACTTCACACAGTACTCACACAGCTTGTCCATGTGCCGTTGACCTCTGCACTCGATCCTTTGCTTTGGAAAACTGTGTGTGATTGCCTGTATCTCTTGAAGCCTTGGCATTTGCAGCCAAACCGTCGATACAGATCACCAGGGAGCTCTGCTCACCTTGCTCGTACCAAAGTGCTGCCCCAGTAGTCGTCAACACATCTGTTCCTCCGAGATCACCCTCCGCCGACACGAGACGCCGTCGCATCTCCCGGGTCCTCCTAGGTTGATATTTCATTCTGTTGGAGATTTCAAAGTGAATCACGGAGACACGTGCAGAAGGTGCATGTAAACCCCCTCATCCATACCGCACACACACAGCAACACAACTTTTCAGTCGTTTTCATAGTGAGCTGACATTAAAAAAAAAAAAAAGTGTCAAGCACAAACGTTAGCATCCTTGTTATGGGTGTCTCTACCTGTAAAAAGGTAGTGAAGGGGATCACTGTTCCAAACCAGGCAGGACAGGTGATATTAGGGCTGGCGAGAAGAGGATGAAAGGGCAGAGAGAGGAGAATAACTTTGGTGGAGTGGATGTAACTAATAGCCCTTTTTGTTGCTAACCAATAGAGGGTGTTGGTAGACGGCTTGTAGACTTTACTTCTTGCTTTCTGTCCACTAGTTATTTTGATTGTAGGCTATTTTCTAATGCTGTTTCACCAAGAATGCACCAGCCACCACCAAAAATGAGCTCAATAAAGCATCTAGACGACGTTAGGCGAGGGGTGGAAGGATTGTGGGGCATTGATGTGTTATTGGGACAAACGTGACATGAATTTAGAAACGTGACTGTCTTCCATGCATGTAGGACTTCTAGGCGTGATATTATTGTTTTCATTTAACCTTCCGAGTTTTTAGCTTCGTTTTTATTAACAAAAAAAACCTAAAAAATAAAAGGGTATAATTATTACAGTCAGACCAAAAAGGAAAAAGTGCATCATGTATTGCTATGATGTGTGTGTCTCTGTGTGGGCGTGTGTACAGTGGATGTTTAAGTCAAACTGGCTGGTGCCCTCTGACCTTCGTGAGCATTAATAGAGACTGGGTGCTTCCACCAGCCAATGACACAAGCAGGTGGGGGGGGTTCGGGTGAGATCTCCTCCTCCTCCTCCCCATCTCGGAAACATTTTACGCTCCTGAGCCCGAGGCAACACGCTACAACCTTCTGTTGTACCAAAAACCAAAAATACCACGTTCAGCAATGTAATAATGCTACTCTGTCTCTCGCTCTGAAGCTGGTGCACAGCCACCTTTGCAGTTCGAGGCGAGGAGGGAATTATATTTGTATCTGTGTCTCTCTGTGTGGTGTTGTCATGCCTCAAGTTGATTTGATTTCTCTTTTTTGGGGGGGGGTTTGTTGTGGGGCTTCATGGGAAGGATGGGTGGAGCGAGAAAACTGTCATATCAGACCTGTAATTTGATTGTGAGCATCGAGGGCATCTTCTCCCCTTTACCCATCTTTTATTATCCTCCGGTAAAACCACAACCCTTTTGTTTTTAGTTCTGTGGCCGATTGGGCAAGGGCTTCTCTGTCTCTCCGCTGTTGCCAAAAGAAAAGAGGCAGCACTGGGTGCAGTCAAACTCCTGTTTTACGACAAACCTGCAGCGTCCTTTGGGGATTTTCATTCTTTTGGAACTATTTTATACATTTAAATGTCATGTGAATAACAAAGCATTTTGATAGTAAGGTAAAGCCTTATGAATATTTAAGTGTCAGTCGAGACTTTGTTGAACCATATGTTACAGAACAAAACTTGAGCTTATAAGCTGGTCACATGTGATATCCCACGTTTTAATTACCTGTTTTTGTTACTCATCGCAGTTCATACGACTGTATCTTACAAATTATCACCGCACCAAATTGTCATGCCCCCCCCCTCCCCCTCCTTTTTCTACCTGTTGTAATGGATGTCACTGTACAGTTTGTGTAATGTTTCCGTATATATTTTCTTTTTCTTTCTTTCTTTTATAAACTTCGATGTTCGGTTGAGACGCCAGTTTTTATTTTGGCCTTTTGTGTCACGGATTCACGATAACTCTGTATCAACTTTGAATATTATTTAGGTCTTTTGTTACATAACCGAGTGGCAATGTTTTAAGGTTTAGAGGTGGAACGTCTGGTGCTGTGGAAAGATTCTCCGATGCATTGAGGTTCTGCGATGGATATTGTTTTGTTGTGGTTATTTTTTACCAACACTTCTCAACTGATTCCACACGTCCTCAGTTTTACAGTCACTTCCTCAAATATTTGCCACTTTTTGAGCCTAATTTTATCCTAAATCTTTTTAAAAAGCTGCTCAAAAAATTGGATGAAATCAGTTTGTGTTGTATCAAAAGTTTTAAACCAGACGCTGATAAATTTAGGCTTTACCTTCATCAGCCAGTAACGACTTAACGCAAAAGGAGCAGATGTTTGTGTTGTGTAAAGTTAATTAGATTAATTAAAACTAAACGGCAGCTTATTTTATATTGTTAAATTCTTGTTCTACGCTGAAACAGGAAGAAAAGGTTCCACGTTTTAAGTGCATAAGCTGCACTTTGCTCCCGTCGTCATGCTCCTGTGACTCTGCTTGAAAACAACACCAAACATCAGTGGGTTCATTGTGGTCCTGCACTTCAGAGCTGCACATCGAAAATACCAAACTTAATTTCACTTTCTATTGTCGAAGGGGGTTTAAATCGTGTTTGGATTCTGCAAGTGACTAAATGACTTCCACAGCATCAGACGTCTGAACTCTAAACCTTTATGATTTCTTTGTTTTTATTAGTATATTTGTATCTCCCTTCTTTCCCTTGTATTTACCCCTCTCTCTACCTCTGTCTTTCCATTTCTCTTGTATATAACCCCCACTGTTTTCAGACCTGTGAGTCTGTATGAACTCCTTTTATACCTCAACTTTAGAATTGTTCTAGAAAGAGTAAAACAAAAGGAAGAATATGACAAATTGTAGTGTTCTTATTAGAAAATTAATAAAATGATTTAGTGTGATTTTTCTTTCCCCCCCAGTATTTGATTTCTAATTTTAGGAGTGTTTCATTTTTATAATTTGTCACAAATGCTCTTGTGATAGTCAAATGTAATAAAAGGAGAGATGGCACCATCTGATGATGTGAATGTGTCAAACGTCCTGAGAAATGATAAATCCTTTTAACTGATGCATCTTTATATATAGATATATATTTAAGTCCATTTACACATGCAAACACAGTAGAGGTAGTTTGTCAGAATCAACATTTTTTACACACTGTCCCAGTTAGGTGACAGTAAAATCAAGCTGTTTCTTAAATGCAGGCCTACAGCCATACCCCCACCATTGTCCAACCGTCTTCTTTATTGTTGGCGTCTTGAGGCAAACACAAAGTCGGATCATCTGATTTCTGGACACAGATGAGAGGTTCCTGTGGACACAACATTATTTTCTTAGTGCACAGGAAAACCAAGACAAAGAGACTAGGATCCAGGACTAACTTTATCAAATTAACATTTAACAAGAATGTCTGTCAGTAGAGAAAATACCTCCAGGGCCCAGTAGTTCCTGTGTGAAAACATTTAAATTCACTAGATATGGATTTTTATTTGCACCAAATAATGTCAATAATGTACAAACACTTCGATACCAACCTACTAAATAAGTCAGATTTTTAAAAAAAAATCAAGATTCACACACCTTTGCCAAGATGGTTATGTTTGCATCTGTTTGTTAATGAGCTAGATTACACAAAAACTGCTCAACAGACGGAGAGGAAGATAATACTGAAAGTTGGTTTTGATTTGGATCATAGGGCAGATCCAGATTTTGAATTTGATGATTTCACATAGAACGATTCATGAATCTTGATGGAAAAAAATCGGATATGTTTGGGGAACAACAAATAAAACTCCTGTGAATTTAAATGTGGCTTCACAAGGGGACTGTTAGGCCTTGGTGGAGGTGTGTGCTCTACTGAGTGACATTCTAGTTTTCTCGTAATGTTGAAGAAAGAAAAATTTCCTGGATCCGCCCCTCGATACCGACTCACACCACAATCTGATGTGTTAGATTAGAAATCAGCATGTGCACTTGAGCGGTTAAAAAAAAAAAAACCTGCATGAGTCACTGAGGCAGAATGTGACCAGGCCTGAGGCAACAAGAGTTTGTTGTGAGCAATGTTCAGAATCTGAGGCTTGTCCTGTTTATCTAAAACCACAGGTACTGTTTGGAGAGAAAAAAGCCTGTTTCAAAGGTCACATGTCGCACTACCTGGTCAATAAACCTTCTAGCACTGGAACGACAGGTACCTCTGGTAGCGGAGAGTCTATCTCCACAGGGGGAGGCTCCCTCTGCCGGCCGCCACCTCTCCAACACAGGCAGCACAGGATCCTCTTGAAAGTCCTGCGCATCTCCTCGTCCCGCAGGGAGTAGATGACGGGATTGACCAGAGAGTTGCACTCGGCGATCACCAGACAGAACTTCTCGTAGTCGTTGGCGTGGCTGTTTCTACCCAGAAGCCCGTCCAGTAAGAGGGTCATGAGGCCGGGGGTCCAGCAGATCACGAAGGCGCCTGCAGAGAAACAGCCGACAACAATGACCTCAAACCTTCCACACTATTGGCCTAAGGTGCGGCTCTAACATCATTCGCCTGTTATTATTCATCATCATCATTAACTGGCTCCAGGAGATGAGTCACCTGAGCAATACAAGAGAAAACGGGGATTTCATCTTTGATCTTTCGTTAAATTCCTGACAAGCTCTGAAACGAAAACTTCCGCAGTAAACGGACAAGCTCTGAAGAAACACACAAGGCTAAAGCTGTGGAACTGGTTTGTGGAGGCTTTTTGCAGGGATCCTGCAAACAGCCTCCAGCTGCTCATCCACTACCTTCCAAATACAAACAATTAGTTTATCTTCAGTGGAGAGGGGAATACAGCCATTAAACATGACTTCATGAAAAAACGTACAAGAGATACGCGTCTCTTGTTTGGAGTGAAACTAAAATCTGAAATTGTGCAGAATTGGCCGCATATCAAGAGAAAGCTGCGCCCTGTGTTTCGATGTGTTGGTGCCAAAGTTCTCACCCAGAACCATGGAGATCGTTTTCATCAGGTTGAAAACGGTCTGGCTGTGCTCCGAGCTGTGCTGAGACACGTACAGGCTCTGGTATCTCACGTAGATGAAGATGCGGGTGTACATGGCCACCATGATGAAGAATGTGAGCAGGTTCAGAACCGCCCAGAAGACGAGGAAGCGGCGGCTGTAGAGGGGAGCGATGGTGGAGCAGTCGTCCAGGTGGCACTCGCAGTTCCACAGCATGGAGGGCACCAGGCCCATGGCGATGCCCACGGCCCAGATGCAGACGATCAGCAGCACCACCCGGCGCTTGCTCATCTTGCTGTGCAGCTGCATGGTGAGGATGGTCTGGTGGCGCTCCACGGCCACGGCCAGCAGGTTGGCCACAGAGGCCGTCAGGCTGATGTCGATCAGGGCCCCGCGGATGTACCACTGCTCCTTGGTGAGCGTGCTGGTCCAGGGGCCCGTGTTCAGCATCAGGTTGGCGTAGGCGACGCCGGCAAACAGGTCCGCCGCAGCCATGTTGCCCAGGAGATAGTAGATGGGGAAGTGGAAGCGGCGGTTCATGAAGATGGCCACCATCACCATGAGGTTGGCCAGCACGACGATGAAACACACCGTCAGGCCCAGTCCGATCACCACGTAGTCCCGCGTCGTCCACGCCACGCTGATCTTCTTACCCACGTGGTTGTAGAAGAAGGTGACGTTGTGGCTGTAGTAGCAGGTGTTGGGCGTGCTGCTCTCCATGGCCGTGACTGCAAAAACACAAAGTTCATCAGTTCATCAATGTGCTGCAACAACAGCCAATGTTCAATATGGTTTTTATAATAGACGGATTTTCACCATGCAAGAGAATCAGATATGATGCTGTTACAAACTGGAAACACTGAAGAACAACAGAAGACGTCTTCAGGTCTTTTGTTTTGAAAAATACTTTGGATTGTGACCTGACAATATTATACTGAAGCAAAACAAGGAAATAAGTCAAGAAGTGGAAACATTAAAAAGCCTTTGTTAGTGTGGCAAAGATCTAAAAATGCACCTGATGAAAACCAGTGTGCCGCAACATGCAGGTGCATTTTTAAAATGTTATTTATAGAGGTATATATTTATAGGGGTGTAGGTTTATTTTGTTGAGGTTAAATGTCCCAATAAGCACCTTGTGAAGTTGTTTTTAACGAATGTATTTCCAAACGATGCCCGCCTTTTTAATTTTAAACTAAATTTTGTATTTTGGTAATAATCCTCAATGAAGTACTGCTGTTAGTGCCTGAAAAAACAGATACAACAGACTTAGTGGTGGCCAGAATGTAGAGATAGAGATATAGATATAGATAAAACCAGGCTACGCACACATGTGACGTGTGTGATTACCACAGTTTGACAGTAAGACAGGAAAAACAAAGAGTCAGAAGAAAAGACTAAATGTGATGTCATCAAAATGCTTGTTTAGTCCAGATAACAGTGACTCAGGGTTTGTTGTGTTTTACATTAACTTTCCAACCAACGAATCTTAGAAGCTGCAATCAACACACTTGTTATGTTGTCCCTGCTTGGTCCTGCAGTGAGACACATGTAACTCAAACAGCGCCAGAGAAACAAATGGAGATTTTCATTTGGACTTTATGCATAAAGGAAATTAAGAATATTAAACCAAACTCACTGTGTGTGCGTCAGAGTCTCCTCCATCCAGACATGAAGCTCCTCGCTGCCTCACGTGAGACAGAAAGTGTCTCTGCTGGTGGTGATGGTGCTGCTACTGGTGCTGGTGCTACTACTGGTGGTGCTACTGGTGCTGGTGCAGGTGAGACTGAATCATTCTCACTCGGATCAGCTGCCCCCGTCAGACAGGACAGATGGTGCCTTCACGTACAACCTGGAATGTGGGGGAAAAACACACTGGGTTTATTTCAGGCTCACAGGTCTCACCAAGTACTTTCATACAGATTTTTTGCTCAAGTGTTTTTTTTTTGAAGTACCTTGTGTCACTCAGTGTTCCCACTTAGCGAAATTGTTTTGGCCCAGATTTGGCCCACATACCACATGCCATTGGAATAATGGCACTTGAACGGTCCGCTCCTGTTTACCAGAACTGGGAATACTGGAAGTTGGTTTTGATTTGGATCATAGGGCAGATCCAGATTTTGAATTTGATGATTTCACATAGAACGATTCATGAATCTTGGTGGAAAAAAATCGGATATGTTTGGGGAACAACAAATAAAACTCCTGTGAATTTAAATGTGGCTTCACAAGGGGACTGTTAGGCCTCGGTGGAGGTGTGTGCTCTACTGAGTGACATTCTAGTTTTCTCGTAATGTTGAAGAAAGGAAAATCCCTGGAGGAAAGCAGAAGTTTGAACTTTACGAGAACAAATATTCTGCACTATAGCACTGACAGAATCAAACAAAGAAATTCAGTGGAAGAGTCGTCCAGGTTCCTCATGCACCAGAGTTTTGTTCCTCCCGGCCTGATGTGTTAGATTAGAAATCACAAGTAAACCAGAGCAATACTGCACATCAACCCAAAGGGGGCCTGAATTTGTTTTGTGCCATTTGGGCCATAATCCCCATTTACCTCGGGGGTCACTTTAGGTTCACATCCAGATTACACCTTGCCTGGAGCCTCGCAAACAATGCAGACGTTTGTTCTCTGGGTTTTGGGCCACGTTTTGCTACAAGTGCTTACAAGTGGGGCCACATTAGGCTCCCATCCATTTTGTGAGGGCCAGAAGTGCTGCACCATTGCCTGAAGTGGCCCACATCCATTTGCCATCTGGGTCACGGTCATGTCTTTTTGAGTCGGTTAATGGAAACATCAGATTCCTCAGCAGAGAATGACAGGTGGAGACACAGGACACAAACATGTGGCTCGCACTTCTCCATCTTGGAAGCCAAATCCTGAATGCATCATTATCTGCTTTCTTAAGAGCATGTTTTACTTTTTCTTTTTACTTTTTTTATTTTTTTCAATCACTTTTTTGAGTTGGCTCTGCGTTGGGGTGCTGACGCCAAAATGTCCGAGCTACAACGGAAGTAAACACTGAAATGCTAATTAGCTATGATGCTTAAACTGTAGAAAGAAGACGTTTTTTGTTTTTGTTTTATTTAATCACAGGGAAATGGAACAGACAGTTTAATTAGTGTAAATTAGGAGGAGCACCTTAAAGCAGCACAACGTACAAACCTAAACTTTTAACCGCATTTTCAGTGCGATAAATCAGATAATGAGACTAATAGTTATTACTTTTTAAAGTGTATTCACAGTCACTGCGTCATTTTAAATGTTACTACAGTAAGTGTCAAATAAACTAATAAAAACATAATCAGCGGAAGTTGTATGTTGGTATTTCCTGGTTGTTATTTTGAAAGTGCCGGAAGTGCTGGTTCAGTCTTGATCGCTTGAGTATATTAGGAATCAGGGTTCTTCACTGCCCCCAGAGTCTAAAGTGAGAACTGCAACACTGTGTTAAAATGGTTCCACAAATAACTAGAACAGCAACATCAACATAGACAACACCATCACATCTGTAAATTCTATCAAACCAAACTAACTGTTATTATTACCCAAATTAAAATATAGTTTCATTTGTTTTCTTAAATCAAAATATTAATTTCATTTATTTGCTGAGCCTCAGCAGTGTGTCACTTTGTACTGTTGACATTAGCAGTCGTCTAAACGTGACAACTATTGAACAGAATTAAGATTTTCTGCAGTTTTTCCCTGATTACTTGACTTTGGTCGGTTTGAAAAATCTAAACATGAGTTCAAGTGTGAAATCTGCAAAAACTGAAAAGTGTACCTGTCAAAATGGCTCAAGTTATTACAGTACTTATTCAAATGTAGCTGCTCTGTTTCTTCCAGGCACAGCTTTCCTGTGTAAAATATCCTGAAGGATGTAAAAAGAGCTGCTCCCTCTTAAGAATCTGCTGGTGGAGAATCCGAGAGCTTGTGAGTGACATTGCAGATCCACCAGAGGCATCGAATTAAACACAGAGACAAACAGTTTTTCGTTTATTTTTTATTTTCTATAAAAGAAATGAGTTTATTCAATGATCATAACAGACTTATAACAGATCAGGAACCTCGATAGACCAGTCACATACCAAACGATAATCGAGGAAAAGGTTCGAACAAAACCCCCCCAAACAGAACACATGTAACACAAAATAAAATACCTGAATAAAGCAAACTCTGGGCTGAGCTGCGGGTCAGCACATTCTCGGTAGAACTCATGGCACATTATGTCCAACAGTTACTGTGAAAAAAAAAAAAAAAGGCTAAACAGGAATGAAGTTTTTTTGTTTTTTTTACCCTTTCAAAACCAGTCTAATAATAAAAATTATATATTCATATATGGTGGACTTCATGGAAATTTAAAAAAGGTGACTTAAGCACAAAAACAAATTCTCCTGAAGTACTGTTCATCTGTTTCTCCTCCTCCTCCTCTTCCTCCTCCTCAATAGAATGCTTATCTACATTGCGGAACATACCTCCTTGTACCACACACTTAAAAAAAATTAATAACAATAACACACAGTCACGCAATCGTCCAAATTTACACAGTCACACTCACAGACCAGACTCACACGCTAAGTGTGGCAATGCTGAAACATCTCTATCTAAAATCTGCTGATTGAACAAAATGAGAAAGTAGTTGTCAGGTGTGTACACTCATAGAAGTCCAGCTAAAACTAAATTTAAAACCCGAATATTGACAACGGGTAAAATATAAAATGCTGTCTTTTCCTTTTTTTATTTCCTTTTTTTATTTTTTACACAAACTCTTTCAAAAATCTCCCTCCCCGGTCAAATATTACACCACCCAATTCCTGACTCGCCCCCTTTCTTAACCCCCTCGAAGTGTAATATAAGCCAACGAGAATTGCAATACAATACAGGCACTGGAGAAAAACACCATAAGAGACGAGTGGAGAGGACGAGATGCGTTTCAAATTTCAACCCATCCGCGCTCCAGACGACATCTCCAAGAACAGAATTAGAACTCACATCCACTATTATCGAACAAGAACAAATATAGAAATCAAAACTGTTTTTTTCAGCGTTTTCAGATTTGTGACTTTTGTAATCGTTTTTGTCTTTTTATTTTGTATCGTCGACACTGTGCCCGTGGTGACGCCTCCATGCGAAAAAAATAACCAGGAGCTCTTTCTGATCCCTTCAACTATTCTTTCCTAACCTGATTCACGTAACAGCTACAGAAAGGTGGCGAGTGTTTGTTTTTATTCCCGATTGTCCCCTTCCTGCCTCGAACGCTCCGCTTGTTGACATGTGATCCAAAACCCGCGCGGTAAGATCGGAGCGCTCGCAACAGCAGGGGGCTCCTCGACTCCTCACTTAACTCCTGCTAGTGTGACTGCTGCGAACAAGCCAATGATATGAACATTTCCAACATCATGTCTAAAAGTGTAATACAAATAACGGTGCAACACTCGTAGTGAAATTAAATTTCAACTAAAACTCGGAAAACAACCGGACCTTTCTACTCTTCTGCTAACGATTTTCCTGTTGCGGCTTTAAATAAGAAATACAAGGCAGGATAAAAACTTCAAATGATTCTGTGTCTGATAAAATCCTCACTGGAACTATGATTGATGCATATACGCAGGGGTTTTTATCCCCCGCCAACTACCGACCGTGTTTTAGGACAAGTAATAGAGCATAAAAGATGATGGGTTGTTTGGCATAGACATAAGTGGCGGAGTGTGTTGGTGTGAAGATTCAGAGAGGGGAAAAAAAAATAAACAGTTATTGTAGTATAAGAAAATACTTCTTTACAGTAGATACTACATGATGAAAAAGGTCTGCACTGCTCCTACTCCTGCTTTTAAATGTTATTGGTTTGTCCATGTGTGCAGGCCACAGAACATAATGGTCTGTTTAGGAAAGAGGTGTAAGGCAAAGTGTACCTTCTCCGCTGAGAAATATACAGGATTTACAGTATGGAAGTTGCCGCCCCCCCCCCTCCCTCCACTCCAACCATTCATGTGTTCACTTACAACAAACGAAACAGACCAGTCCTCTTCATCACCTCAGACATCTGGCAGTTTCAAAACGCCCCTGCGCAGTCTGTCAGTACATTATCAGAGCATGTTCATAGTTACTGTCTTTACTCTTGCGATTATTGTTTGCGACCACGCACACCGTTAGAAGCAAGTGTGACAAAGGCAACTGTGCCGACGGGGGGTGGGGGGGGGTCCTTTCCTCTCTCGCTGTGAGACGCCGCGCAGACGATGCAGAAATCCCCCGGAAATTACATCCAGAACAATGAGACTATCCCCGTGAGCTGTGAGCTTCCCGTCCGGCATCCGAGCGTCCGTCACGTCTACACACAGTCCGTGTCCCTCTGTGGTGCGTGGTCAGCAAATCTCACTTTAGAGGAAGTGTTAATCATCCAAGTTTCTCTTACCCCCCCCCCCGAGGGAATCGTATTTTTTTTTTTTGCAGTTACGTTTCAGTTGCTCCTCTCCTCAAAACAGGTTCTCCTCAAAGATAGCCATTAAGTCACTTTGGAAATTCATGTCAATAGTCGCTGCCATCTGGGGAGACAAGAAAAACAAAAGCATTTCCTTTAGAGTCTGAGAGCTCATACACCTTCATGTAAATATGATAGTTTGTCTTCAAATTGAACTCTTTCTTCTATGGTGCATATCTTTCACATTTCTCCTTCTTTTGTAATGAATTCAAATTGAACGTTAAACACAATCATCTCACCGCTTCTCGCCTCCTCCTCTCCTGCTCTCGGCGGCGTGCAAGCTCCCTCTGTTGGTCGAGCGGGTTCTGTGCGGCGGGCTGAGGCGGTGTGGGGGGTTGAGGAGGCTGCTGAATGGCGGTCGGCGGGGGCTCCTGCTGCTGCTGCTGTTGCTGTTGTTGCTGCTGCTGCTGTTGCTGTTGTTGTTGCTGTTGTTGTTGTTGCTGTAGTTGTTGTTGTTGTTGTTGCGTAGGGGCTTGAATGAGCTGCTGTTCCTGGCGCCTGCGTGGCTCCTCGTGCACCCTCCTGGTCGTCTCCATGACGTCGTCTTCATCCCGACCTCTGGAAAACATTCAGACCAATAATTTACACCAGGTGAAATCCAACATGTAGCTGTAGGGGGTTCGTGACTGAGTAAGAGATCTCCTTAAAACTACATCTGGTGCCATTCTGGATGTTTCAAAGGAAAAATTACTAAACATAAAACTGCATGTCCTAAACTCATGATCTCTCGTACAGCTATAGAACAGTTCTGTGCAGGCATGTTTAAGTGGTTTCTAAATTTGGAAATATGCTAAATGCAAAGGGTCCGACTCTGATGAGCTTTTTTTAAAACAAAATGTTCACCAATGGAACTAAGATTTGTTTTAAGCAGCTACAGAAAGTCTGGAGTATCAGTTACAACAGATGGAAAACACTTTCCTCTTGCAGCCCCACTTCCTGCTTTTGATGTGAGATAAATATTAAAATCTGGCCCGATGCAACATTAAACGTCTCAATAGCCTCACACGAATAAAACATCTGGAAACCAAAACCCATTCTCACGTTAAAACTTGAGCTGCATTTCTGAATTAAAGGTTGGATGTCAGCCTCAGCTTTGCAAACGGTACATGAGGTTTATTATCAAGAACTTCAGTGATTTTAGTGCCTTGAACATCTGCTGCCTATTAAGGGAGCTGTTAAACAACATTAGATTCAGACATGATTAAAACGGCAATTTGTAAATTTGAGGAAGAGTAAACACTCATTTATACACTAACAGGATATCACAAACCAATAACTAACCCTAACCCCGAAGATTATAATCTCCTCAGGTTTATATTTAGACGTCTGAAACAACCCCTCCTGCAGTCCTCAATTAAAATCTATTCTCAGCTGTTGGTGTGGTCCTACAATACAGCCACTAGGGGGCATATCACATCGACTTTCAGCGACCCAAGAGCATTTGTAGTCAAGTATAATGAAGTATTATTTAAAGCTTTACATTACTGACGTTGTTTACGTCAGTAACGCAAATCTGAGACTCACTCAGGCAGTTGAGGTTCTTAACGTCCTTCATCTGTAATTATATGAGCTCAACAGAGAGACTTGTCGAGCTCTCACAACTTAATATTTTGAATGAGTCTTAATATGGAGAATCACTTTCTATCCATCAAGGGACATCGAGTCCACCTGTGTCTCTCTAAAGCTGCCTTAAATGGCCTTTTTCTTTATATCAATCAAACGCCTAAGAGATGAAAGATACGTCTCCTGTAAAAAACAGTTAACCTAATGAGATAAGTTTTGAGGACTTCTGTGTATCATGTCTCCGGCTTTCTTCTTGACGTCCTTACCGTAGTTTGTCCTGCTCCCTGCGTAGCCGGTCCTTTTCCGCCTGCTCAGCTTGGGCCTTCAGGGCTTTCTCTCTCTCCTCTTTCTCCCGAGCAGCACGACGGAACTGCTCAAAACTGTCACTCGATGATTTCACTGCAGACATGGGCGTAGACGTGGACTTCTGTGCCAGACTGGCCCATGAGCCCATGTTCTTTAGTTTCACATCCTGGGAATGGACACAGAGACGCACAGTCATCAACTCCAGCATCTTGCAAGATACAATCTTATAAAGTAAAAAAAATTATAAAAACTGAATAAATTGAGTGAAAAGTGTTTCTCTTACACCCACCTGTACTTTTTTGGGGGCAACAGGCGCCTTGGACTCCTGCTTGAACTTATCCTTATCTTGCAGAGAGGGCGGTGGCCCACTGGGCTCAGAGGAGCGGATGACGGGTCGCGAGCTGTCCATGGACTTCACATCTTTACACACATACAAAGAAGCATGGTTTCAATATCATGTGCTGCTTCTTCTTCATATATGTGTAAATGCAGAAAGTCTGAGGGAAAGTCTTGGTACTCACTCTGTTGGCCGTGGCCTGGTTGAGAAGGCTTATTATCGGGGTGTTTGTGATGGTCTGGTCTCATTGCAGGGTTAAAAGACTCTCCTCTCATCACTGGTGATGGAGCAAGTTTCTCCTCCTTCAACCCACCTTGGCTCCCAGGGGCCCTCTGCTACAAGGCGAGAAAATGGAGACACAACGTTGGCCCTGCTCTAAACCGCCACAAAAACAGTGTTGTCCAACCAGAGCATGTAACTCACCTTTTTGGGCTGCATGTTGTGAGGTGGAGATGGGTGAGACACAGGAGGATACTGGGGGAGTTGTGGGGAATGCATCATAAGAGGGGATGGGTTGTCCCTCATGTGACCTGTCAGCAGAACAGAGGCACGTCCAGCTTCAGGCAACATAATTCATTTGTACAGCAACACTTTTTGCTTCCATCACCAGTTACACTTTTGTCATCTTCTCAGACTCACCTGTGTAAGGGTCAGCCTTGGTCGGGCGAGGGGAGGGCAAGTCTTGCTGCTGCTGGATGATCTGCTGTGCTTTGTTGGTAGAGATGGAAACCTTGTGTTGTGATCCCAGCGACTGAGCAGCTAGTCCAGGACCCTGCTGGTAGCTCTGTTGCTGCTGCTGCTGCTGCTGCTGCTGCTGCTGCTGAGTGTGCTGCATGTGGCGGGCCTGGTGTAGAGGCATCTGTTGGGGCGGGGGCTGATGTGATGGGGCAGGAGGAGCCTGGGACTGAACAGGGAGCTGGGGAGGAGGCAGCGTCGCCTGAGATGAGAGTTGAGATTGTCCCTGGACCGACTGCAGGAGAGAAGTCTGTGGCGGTTGTTGTTGCTGCTGCTGCTGCTGACGAACCTGCGCCTGGAGCGACTGCATGGACTGCTGGGGCTGACGGGGTTGTTGGAACTGCTGCAGGTATAACTGTACTTGGTTCAAAGGCGTTGTAGACCCTGGTTCTTCATCGTCCTCGAGCAGCATCTGAGGAGGTTGAGAAGACAGCAAGCCCTGGGGTGTAAGTGTTGGGGGGGACATGGGCCGTTGGTGCAGAGGCTGAGGAGGGTGAAGGATCTGAGAGGGGAGCTGATGCTGTGGTGGCGCTGCTGACTGGACCTGCAGCGGCTGTTGCTGCTGCTGCTGCTGTTGTTGCTGCTGCTGCTGCTGCGATTGTTGATGCTGCTGCAGGGTTGGCGGAGGAGGAGGAGGAGGAGGAGGAGGAGGTGCTGCTTGTTGCTGCTGAGGGAGTTTAGGATGAAGCGGCGCTGCCTTGTGACTGGGTCGAGACGGCTGCTGAGGCATGGAACTGTGCAAGGCTAAAATTACAAATAGCAAAGAAACAAATGCATTGTTAATACTTTGTGATCCATGACAAAGTTTACAAAAAAACAGCTGTTCATTTAGCTACATTTGTAAGTGTACTAGTATATTTAAGGAAAATACTGCCGAAACAGTCTCATATGGAAATGAGCATAGGCCAGTGGTGTATTTCAAATAATACTGAAGGAGTAATCTGTGCTTTTTCAAACATATTTTTCTGCACATTCAAAATGTTAAATATAGTTTATTGTTGGTAAGACTAGAAGTATATGAGGTCAGGGTGATCTCTATCTTGACCAACAAAATCTAATCAAGTGAATATTTGTGCCACATTTGAAGAAATTCCCTCAAAGGAAATTTCTAAGGATATCATATTCACGAAGTGGGATGGACGTATTCATTCTGACGAAGTATGTGATAATTTTGAAAATGTCATACTTCACTTTGTAGGATCCATTATTGTCAGAGGGACTGCAGGTGCACATTAAGAATCAACCACTATCTAAGTACTACTTGTGGACAGCCTTACCTGGAGACGGGAGGACGGGATGCTGGTTAAGGAAGGGGTGGGTCTCGGGGGACACAGGCTCAGCAGAATGAGCATTGAGGTGTGGAGGTGGAGGTGAGGAGGAGTTGCCCGAGTGGTGAGACAGATGCACGAGGGGCTGGTTGAAAGGTGGCAGGGACTCGAAGCTAGTCTCCAGTAACTGGGAAGACTCCAGAGCAGCTACGGGGGGAGCCATGAAGCCTGCAGGAGATTGCTGCTGATGCTGCGGCTGATGGTGCTTGATCTGACTGCTCGGCTGAAGGCCTGCAGGTTGGGAATGAAGCCCAGAGTGAGCAGAGCCGCTCTGTGCGTGAAGATGCATCTTCTTCCCCTCCTTTACAGACTGGCCCTTCTTTTTCTGCTGTTTTATTATTCCTGAAAAAAGTAAAATTAAGATAAGTTAACAGATAACACTTTGTGTTTTTTATTTGATTTGGGACATTTGAGTGGTAATATCTGCAACAAGTTACCTGTCCCTTCTGCTTCGCTGTCTGAGCTGGAGCCAGTGCTCTCTGAAGAAGATCCCATCTTTTTGGAGGTAGCCATGGACTCCAAAGTCTTCTCAACTGCAAAACAACAACTATGTGTTCATGCACGTCTTGAATAACACAACTGCTAGTTTATACCTCAGAGTGACTGCTCTCTTTGCTGATTTCCCATAGTCACTTACCTGGAGCCCTTTTCTTCTTGCGGAGGCAGGAAGAAACGTATCTCTCCAGCTCGCGCAGAGTGGAAGGCTTTAGCGTCTCAAAGTCAATCTCTATCTCATCAGGGTTTGAGTTTTTAAGTGAGGGCTCTCTGGACTGGATAATATGTACTACGCGGCCAAGCTTGTCACCTGGAAGCTTGTTGATGTCCAAGCTTAATTGCCTTTTCTCCTCATATGTCATGGGCTTGCACTTTTCCCCTGACGCTGATGACCCAGCAGCCCCAAGGTCATCTTCGAGGCTGGGAATTGGCTGCAGATTGGGTGGATGGTCTCTTTTCATCCCTTCCTTTTTACTACAGAGGCAAAATAAATGTGAAATTTACCAATATGTAACAATGGCAGGTGTATTTATACATTCTGGAAAGACAACTCAAACTAAAAAAACGAATTACTCAAATATAAAGAAGAAATGATAAAGATCACCTAATATCATTGTGCTTGCTCAATATCAACTCATAAAAGATACCAGTCAGATTTTTGGAATATGATAACTCAGATTACTGAGCCTCCCGACTTAAATTTCAACTGTAGCCACAATTACACAATAAGAGCATAAAAGCATGAAAAACAGAGTAAGGTAATACTGAATTTGGCAATAACAAGCTGATCGTAAAACAAATGGATAACAGCTGGTTGAACTGACAGCCTAACATGGAGAATGTATAAAACCCACCTGTGTTTCTTCTTGGAAACCTCTTTGTTGTTATTGTTACTCGACTTGTTCTTCTTAGAGATCTGCGAAACAGGTATAGTATCTTGGATTTCATCCACAAGGCTAGGCATGCTTCCCTTCTTCTTATGCTTCTCTTTTTTCTTCTCCTTCTCTTTCTCTTTCTTCTCCTTCTCCTTCTCTTTTCTCTTTGGTTTGCTGACTTGTGGTTGAGACAGGGCAGCCAGCTGCTCATGGACAGCCTTCAACTGTATCAAGGGAAGAGACCAGTTCTCAACAAAGGGTAACAAGGGCTGGACCACAAATATGCCGCCACTCTGAACCTTCTGTGATTACTGACCTGTTCCTGGAGCTCAGCCAACCTCTGGGCTCGCTCCTCTTCAGAGTCATCTGTGGAAGACTCAGACTCAGAAGATGAGTCACTGGAACTGTCTGAAGACGAGGCGATGTGGGCCAAAGGAGGTGGGGGCTTAACAGGGGCCGGATGGTGAAGTGTAGGAGCTGGGGCAGAAACCAGAGGTTTGCTCTCAGGTTCATCCGGCATCTTGGCAAAACGCATCTCAAAGACATCCTGGAAAATGAAAATAAACAAATTAAGCCAAAGGCATGTGTACGTTTGTAGGTATAGACTTAAAAGAAACCACAACTTTTTTTTTTGACGGAATGTGTGCCTTTGTGTATTGGACTTTGTTGGCCAGCTGTGCACTATTGACTATTATAGATCATTGTATATTGTAACTCTAATGTCTGTATTTCTGGATTGTCGAGTTTGTAGGTGAGTCGTATGTGTGTGCTTTGTTTGTGAATATGCTGCCTCTAATTACCCATTGAGAAATAGAATATCAGAAAATATACTATGTGTGGCCAATTTCAGTCACTAAGATGGAAAAGAGAAGGATACGATAAGACTACGGCTGTGTAAACAAATGGAGCAAACCTGGGGTTGAGTTGATTTATTTTTTAACAGAAAACTAGACAAACTGTAATAAATAGTATAAATAAATACATGTTGCATTTGTATTGTACAAAGAATAATCAGTGGATAATATATTTTATTGGAATTTAACTAAAACAGCACTGGAGTTTGGCCAAGCTTCTCTTCAAGTGGATGTTTTGAGATGAATTAAACTCTACAGAGATGAACTGCCTGATCTTTTTGGTATTTTAACAAAGTAACACTGTTTGCACGTAAGGCTGTATTTACCTGTAGTTTGCGCGCCATAGCTACCACCTCGTGGTCTGGTGGGTTATATTTGTAGCAGTTGGAAAACATTAATCGTACATCAGCAGCAAACTCCTGGGGTTCCCGGTATTGCCTGTTCTCCAGCTTTGCCTATTAAACACATCAAGGATATGAATTACTTGCCATTCCACAACTCCACTCTCTTTAATAACTTATGGTACACTTGACCGACTGTGCCGTCTTCACCACACCTTGATGGTGTTTAGGTCCATGGGATGTTTGATGATATCGTGATAATCATGTAGTCCAAGTGCAGCCACATCAACGGGTTTGTAGAATGGCCAGGCGTAGGCAGCATGTTTCTTAGACAGCATATCCCTAACCAAACTAGCACAATATCCCAGTTGATCTTGTGGTTTGGGGCTATGACCTCCGCTTGGTCCGCTCAGTCCGCTCAGTCCGATACCCATGCCTATGTGATGCTGAGAGTCTGGAGCCTCCTTCTTAATCAGTTTTGTAGGTCTGGTACTCTCTCGCCTGGGTAACGTCTTCCCAGATTTGGACTCTGCTGGCGAAGATTCACTGAGTTGGTCATTTGCTGTGGGCGTTGTAGTGTCTGCTTTCCTTTTCTGGCTCTTTCTTTGCTGGATAGCAGTGAATAACAAGAAAGCACAGAGATGGGGAAAAAGACGACAAGGACAAAAATGAATGGTGATGCCAACCTAAACCACATCTCAAATTTATTTTAAAATGTTGTTAATTTCGTTTGCCAACCTTTATTTCCAATGACTTGTTGAGAAATCGGATCATGTGAGGGTTCGACTGACTGCAGGGCTGTGGTACAAAGTTTATTTTTATTGTGACAGTTTTTTTTATTTTTCTATGTTGAGGTATAAGATTACATTATAAAAAGTATAGACTAAAATGTTCAGTTTAAGGCTGAGGTTGATTAAACATGACTAAACATAACATGGACTTTTTATCTCAGGACTGAGATGAAGACTACGTCTAAAATTATCTTACAAAATCAAAACTAGTCAAAAACTAGACCCCCTGCCCAAGCATATTTTCCCGGGTTACACTCACTTTGGTCATGGTAACAGGGTTCTGCAGCATGGGGGCAGTGTTCTGGATGGATGCTGGAGGCAGGGAAGTCTGAGCAGGGGGAGGCACAGAAGTCATGATGGGAACTTGAGGAGCACAGTCTGATTGGCCCAGAGAGTAGGGCGCTCCGAGCTGAGGCGCGTGGCTAGGTAACGTCGGGGGCATGTGGGCCTGCATCAAAGGCTGGGGAGGTAGTGAAGGTGGGCCCTGCACAGGTCCTCTGGTCAGCGGTGATGCTGAGAGGTTTGACAGACCACGGGTGTGAGGAGTCGTGGACGAAGGATCAATGATGGCCCCTGGTTTCAAGCTCAGGCCTTGATGAGAGAACAAAAATTAATAGCTCGTAGAGGCAAACTCCAAGAACAAAATATGCTACTAGTTAAGACACCTACCTCCCTCTCTCCTGCCCCGCCCGCGTCCTTTCCCTGTCATGACAACGATCTCAGTTTCTTCCTGAGGCATTTCTGTGATCTTCCCGAGGAAAACCTTCTCTAGAGACTCAGCCATCAGGACTATGTCATCTCCAGGCTGCAGGGGGAGACAAACACTCTTAGCAAAAGTAGAGGCATATCAGGATGTTGAGCACTTGGTGATAATACAGGTTCCAGGGTACAACTTACCTTGTTGTATATGTAGCAGTTGGTAAACATTGTGTTGAAGTCTTGGATACATTCTTGGGCATTCAAGTAGTAACTGTTCTCAAGCCTTCTCTTGATTGTTCCCATGTCCATAGGAATTTTGATTATTGTGTAGTAGTCCTGGAAAGGTTGCATACAAGTATTTCAAGAAAGTTGATTGCTTTTTCAATAAAAAATGTATAAATAATAATCTCTTATTATAATTTCTTAAGCAATTACAAAATAAGTTTTATATTATCCATTTTAGATTTAACTAAATAATGAAATCAAATGCTCTTCTTGCCGACAAACATATTGTAAACATGACAATGTGTGTCAGGGTGAAGAAGTTATTTGGAGGGATAATGTTAGAGTTTTTCTTTGGTTACATAGTTTCTGGATGAGGTTTTATCTAAGGGTAGAGAGCGTGGTATGTAAACATGTACAGAATGTTGTGTGATATGTCTTATTGGGCTATGTAAATAAAACCGACCTGACTGAATAAGCAGAACACAAATCAACAATTACAAAGCTACTTTTTTGCTTATCTTGGAAGAAATGAGCCCTGATATCTCAAACAAAACTATATAAAACACATACAGGAGAGAGTTGTTCTGCAGACTGCAATAAATGTAAATCAACCTATATGAAACATATACTGTAAATGTGTAGATGCAGTGAAGCTGGTGACAATTTGTATGTGACGCCTGCTATGTTTTGAGGTATGAAGCACATAGGGTGATGAATACTCACAGGCAGGTTGAGTTTGACTGCATCCACTGGTGCATGAAAGGGCCAGGCAAACTGGTGCTTCCACAGGGACTTCACCACCACCTTGAGCAGAAACTGCAGCTGATTGGTCTGGCGCTTTGGCCTGTCGGGACTGACGCACTCAGGGGCTGTGGGGTTACCCGAGGACTGGGCCTGCCCCTGGCTGCTGCTGCCGCCCGACATCTGCGCTGCGTCCAGGCCGTCCCCCATTCTGTGTGGGTTGAGCATGGGCTCGTGCCCCGGAGGGGGAGCTGGAGCTGGAGCAGGGGCAGGGGTAGTGGTGTTGGCAGGACACCAGTTCAGTCTTGGCCCCGGCACAGACTCCACTGACAGAGCACTGCTGATCCCATTGCACTCCTCGCTGGACTCTCTGAAGAGAGAAAAGAACACACTGTTAGCATGTGTGTAAACAGCCCTCAAAAAGATATCACTTTATTTGTCAGAAAGTCAGAAATTCTATAGGAATCATTTAGCATAGCTAAGTAGACCTCTGATACCTTAGTTATTGTAATTGCGCTACAAAAATTAAAATATAATAATACCTGTAAACTACAAATATCAATGCAGATGATTACTTCCATTATGAATTTAGCTGTTTGGTGTATACGGTGCACTAAAAGCTCACAATCATTAACTACGACCTCAAATACCAAGGTTGTTATCTCTCTACTGATATTGACAACTGAAACAAAATCTGCTCTCTAATCTGAAGAGTCAAGAGGTCAAGGTTTCGGTCTCGCATTTGTATGCTCTTCAAGGATCTTTGTCTTCCCTTTCTGTCTCGGGACGTGGGAGTGTTTAGGGATGTGGGCGGACAAGGGTGGAGAGTGGCAGGGGGAGGGTGCGAGGGGGGGGGCGGTTAGCGTCATCTGGCAGCTGAGGGACTGTGTTCCACTACGCAGCGCTCTGTCCGAGATAATGTCCTCTCCCAGGCAGTGAGGGACATCCCATTCAAGATACACACAAAGGCTGTTAAGACAACAAGGCCTAATAATAATAATAATAATAATAATAAAATAATAAAGAAATAATTGAAGGCTTCCGAACTAATGTTGATTATGAGGTTGGACATTTAAGTCTCAATTAGAAACACATTAGCCTTCCAGTCTCACACACTTGAAGCCCACCACCACAAAAGGCCAGTGAAGATAAACACATTCCACTGTATAGATCTGTGATTAATCACATTCCTGTTGAGTCACTTTCTGAGAAGAGAGAAGCAGTTTGCACACCACATGATCGCTGCCTCCCCAAGGCACAAGGCGGAGAATCTGACTAACTGACCAATATGTTCAATGACAAAACATGAAAAAGAAAGTCCAACATGGATGGTAATCCAGCACATGACTCTTAAAGTGCTGTTTGACGCAAAAATAATTTGGCATTCATTATTTTTCATATGCCAAGGTAAGGTCTTCAGAGTAACACTCTAAAACCTGTAGGTATTTATTTTACTGTCATTTACGATGAAGAAAAATCGCAAATTATCATATTTTAGGAGCTGGAACCACACGTATGGAAACCCACTCACTGACGGCCACATCACAGCTCTGTCTGCTACAAGCCGGGTATTTCAACACTTGACATGATGTGAACTCTATGAAAAATATTTTTCAAAAACTAGAAAAAATAAAGAATTTCTGACTGTCACTGAGCTTCCATATCTTTAGACAAAGGAATGAACGCTATTTTGAATGTGACGGGTATAAGAGCAGTGCAAACACGGTTTCATCACTATTTGCTTAACTGTGATTTGCTCGAGCCACATTAAGTGTGCCACTGCAGTTGATTCACAGGTGCTGTGTATAAAAACAGCATGTTGACTCAGTTAAGAACTAATAAAGTTGTTTTTATAATAAACACCATGGAGAGTAGAAGTTAAATATACTGGAATGTTGCTGGTTCCCCATTTTCCCACCAGGAAAATAAGGATAAGAAATGTGCCCACACAAGATGTTTGGGGAAGAAGTTACCAGAGCAGAATCAATCAATACAACTCTGACACAGTTTCAACAAGTGCTCTTCATGTCTTTGTTAAAGTGTGAATATTTGATTCAGATAGTTTTGGTTTCACATTGCAAAACTAAAGATGTTTGTATGACATACATACGTCTCTGTATCATCATGTACATTGTCTACTTTTACCTATACTTGATATTGATTGGTATGGGGGTGCGTCTGATGTCGGCTAATGAATTTGCTAACTTTTATGAATAAAGTGCATAAATAAAAAGTAGTCCTTCTACTTTAATGGAGAAAATGAATTCACCTGTTCATTACATACCTGTAATATCAGTAAAATGAACATCCTCTTTGTTCAAACATATCATCAGAAGTGATGACAGCAGGCAATCCTGCAATCTGCTTCTTTTTGTTCTTGTATTGTTTAAAGCTGTCTCAGCTTCCTGCAATGGGTTTGATAGTCCATTATAACTATTTTTACACTGCAAACGAACAAAACTGTGGGTCAATTTGATTCAGAACAAGACCACCTCTTTTGGCTGGACTAGATTTTGGCCCGGAACAGGGCCGAGGTACCTTTCACATCTATTTTGGTTCAGACTAAACTGAAGAGACGTCATTAGGCCGCTTCAGCTGATGGCGTTTCTACCAGCCTTCACTAACCGATCTATCACAACTTATCACTGCTTGTAAAAGTTATGAAAACAGTTAGAAGGTAATCCAAAAGCTCTTTCCAACGAGTCACTTGCAGGAACATCTGGCTCATCAAAACAACTGTAAAGGAACAATGGAAGTGGAAATCAAATGAACTACTAAACTGTAAAAGCAATAGATTGTGCTGGACTTTCTGGAGAGAGGTTCATTATTATTATTAATCTTGCAGTCGTTTCACCTTTTTTTATTAATATTATACAGAGACACGTACTGCAAAAAACTGTCCTTGGTAAACAATAAGGAGACGACAGAGAATTTTTGTTTTACGTAGGGCAACACAAAATAATTAACCAAGCCAAACTAGAATAACAACTTTTGAGCGAGTTATGAGGAAGTCGGACATCAACTGAACTTATATAACCTTCCCCCAATGCAAGCACGTCATACTTACAATCATAAATAGCTACACACCAACATAGCCTGATATGTGGAAGTTCTTTTTGGCAAAACCGGAGGATAAGAATGGTGTTGAATAATTGAATGACGATGAAAACAATGGAAATCCACATTTGTTAATGTTTCCGTCTCTAAATATAAACATGAGTCAAAGATATGACCCCTCACAGATGAAATGAATGACGATTATCTCGTAACAATAGAAAAGGAAGCGGGCAATAAGTGCGTCAGGTCCAAACCCACAGACATTCTGTGGAACAAGTCGCAGAACATTTTAATGACTGTTATCGGAGGAATACATCACAAGAAACAAAGGATCAGACCTTTCTGCGTATGGGGCCCAGTTTTTTTTACTCAATCATTTTGTACATTTTAACACTTGGATCTTTCTACATCTGTAAAAGGTAACAAGATATTCCAAAAATCAACACCAGAACAAAGTACAGCCTCAAAAAAACTGAGAACAGAGTCTGTTCAAACACAAATAACAAACATGTCTCAACAAACATAATATGTGGTAGTGTACTGCAGTACTACACTGAATTCACATCTTTTGGAGTTTCCCAGAGTACTCAATATCAATCTCGGAGCATATCAGCGAAGTCTGGAGAATTGGGTCCGGACTTAACCCGCAGTTTGCTTTTCACTCTGCACAGACGCATTTACACCAGCAATAAATCCTCCGGATTATTCAGTCGAGGGACAATTGGCAATATTTTGGGACGACAGCAAATCGGGTCAAGACAGTCTGACTCGTTTCTTTTAACACACAAGTTTTTCCACATAAATACTTTTAGTAGGTGTTTATGGTCCAGATGACATTTTGGCTCATTTCTATCAACAGCTATCTGCTTGTGAAGGCAGATACATTTCAGTCAATGTATTCCATCTCTTTTGCTCTCCTCACAGGCTGTTTACCTGAGGGGCAACCAAACCCTGCTCAAACAAAATTAGTCAAACTAGAAACAGAAACCAGATGGGTGCCCGCCTCAAAATCTTGTCCCTTGCCTACAGATTCTGCATAAAATCTGTTACTAGAGATTACTCAATTTAGACACTACATACAATGCCTTTTAGGATACAGCAGGGGTCGAGATAATTATTATTTACAAATTATTTGTTCTGCAGAGACATTGGAGCATATACATTAAAGTATGACCAATTGATCTATTCATTAATAGTATCGAGCTGTTTTGGAATAACTTATCTGTCTCCAATGGGCAGGTGCAATCTTTCAATTACTTATCATTGCTATAGTTGTGTACAAAATCGTAAAAAGATGCTGTCGTAATGGCACAAGCTGTAGGAAAGATGATGAGCCTAGAGGGAACACAGAGGAAGCAGCCAGTCTGAGGTGAGACAGCCTTTACCATGATCACAGGCAGGTACGATCCAGGCTTCTAAGGGCACGAGACAGACCCATTAACAGGGCTGGAGCCAGCATGAGAGGAAAGTCTTCAACAAGGGCAAAGTCAAATGAGGTAGCCACAACATGAGCCTTTTCCAGCTGGCCTTCAGGGCTGCATGGAGCAAAGTCTCGTGTCTCTCACACTCTCTCACACACTCACACACACACACACACACACACACACACACACACACACACACACACACACACACACACACACACACACACACACACACACACACACACACACACACACACACACACACACACACACACACGGTCTTCAGCAGCTCATTAACATCATCGTCAAGCACACCCACAGCGACAGTTAGGGACACTACAGCTATGCAGCAACGACAAGTGTAAACAAACTTCTGAGAACACGGACACAGGTGCAATGCATAAGGATTCAAACAACTGTAGTGTAGGCATACATCGTAAATGTTGTCCGACGTCCCTGTAGTCTATCTTGTGGTGCTGCTGATAGTAATTTGGCCTTGTGTTCCTAGTCTTTCTCACGCACACACTAACACAGGGAAGCTCTATTCCAACTCCTAGTTTGTTATGCATGTGTTTGTGTTGCACATATTTTTATACATTCCTATGAATCTCATACTTGTCTGCATCTGTCTTGATTGCACAGAAAAGCCATTTGAGAATAAAGTGCAAGGCAATCCACGAAATAGGAGACACGTTCCAGCTATTAGATTACACACTTCAATCAGCTTGCAAAATATTAACTTCAGGGGCATGTGTTACTACAATGATGAATTCTTAATGATGGCACTTGTTTAACCTGGGCCTGTTTTGTGAGACACTCCTCAGAAAAATGCCATCATTCCCTCTCTTCATATTTCCATGGCATCAAGTAAAGTGATGTTTCATTTTCAATTTATCCCTGGATGGTTGAGCTTATAATTGTTATTCAACCTACAAATATGGATTTTTATTGTTAGTTTTCAGCTGATCAATTATTCAGTCTATAAAATATCAGCAACACTGACTTCTCAGTAAATTCAAGACAAAAATACCAGGACACCCTTCACCCAAGTCTGACCTCAAGAGCAGGCACTTACGGGTGCAGGAACAGTTGCGGTCAAGTTAAGAATCTACATAAAAGTCAACATTTCAATATTTTTTAACTTCAATCTAAATAATCACAAATGTAGATCCCAACATTGCAAAATAGAATTGCAGGTTTATATGATGATTTTTGCTTTCATTCAAAGCTTGAGTAATACTTTATGTTGACGTCAATAGTGACGTCACATTCAACCTGTCCACATGATAAATTAGTATAACTCAGTCTCAATGAGCTGCTGTCCTGGTGCAAGAACAATGTTGGCATGTGAGACTAATCAAGTCAGTAGACGCCCGCAACAGAGGTCAATCAAGAGGTCCACTTCCTGCTGCTGCATGTCCTACATGGCTCTCAGATCTGGAATAACAGTTGACCTTTAACCTGGACATACATCACAGCTGACTGCAGTGGAATGTTTTTTTAGGAGGAAGTGGCTCTGGTTACCGGGGTGGGGGGATGCATATCTCACACCAGGAAATCTATGCTGTGTCTCCAGCCTGATACTTCAGCCAGTACACCCACATGCAGCACCCTGTGTACACAGTATACTTACTGGCATAGTGAGTAATTTCTGACAGGGCAGTGTTGTCCCAAATCAAACAACGCTGAAGGCAACACACTGGAAATGATGATCGCTACATGTGACCAAGATTGCCACCTGCCAAAATATCTGCTGGCTGCTTCCATCAATTACAGTTGAACGTCTACATGCAACATGGATATTATGGTGGCATCAGCGCTGACAATGGGTTGCCAGTTTCAAATTTAAAATGCTGGTGGTCCCTCCTCTTTTGCTACATAGCTAAAAGAGTGAGCATTAAGGTTGAGAAGTGTCCAGCATTCGAAATTCTCTTGTGCAACATCTGTACTTCAAGTACGCTACATTCTGCCATAGTTGTCGGTGTGAATGCTTACATTTATGCACTCAAAATAGCCAATGTGAGTATGGAAGTACGTAAATTGAGAAACAGAAGTGGTCCTGTGTGCAACCTTCCATTGACCATTCTTGATTGAAGGGGAGACATAATAGCAAGATGTCTTCACCCCCATTTAAGTAAACTATTAATCATTCATGTGTGTTGAGGGAGGGAAGGGGTCAATTTCAGGCAAAACTGTCGGTCTACAGATTCCTCTTGTGAAATGATGGCCTGTGTTTGCCTGAAAGCAAAGGCATAAATAATTCATTGGACCACAATGACAAGCCCAAGAACACAACAGCGTGCCTATTCACCTTCATAATACCACCTTCAACCCTACTCCAGAGAGTAGCTCCACTCGATACTACCATGTCTGCCAATACACCATGTATTGATTACACTGATGGTTATTCATTGGTATCCTTTTACACGTATTTCTTTTTCTGTTTTGTTTTTCCTGAAGTACGCCATCGAGGTGTATACAGGTAAAAGTTATTATCTCCCACTGACTTAATATGTAGATGCAAATATATATGTAATACAAAAAGGATACAAACAATTAAGAAGTTCTACAATAGGGTTAAAAGATGATTGATTTATCACAGTTAAAAACTTGAGTGATCAAGGAAACCTTCAATGACATTGTGCAAAATAGGACAATTACCAGTGTTTTCTGCAGCTAGTTACTCTAAGCAATACCATAAACAACTGTGATCAGAACCTATGATGAGGACACAGCATAACTCTTTCTCCATGTGACTAGAACACCAAGTTATGAAGTGGTGTTGTGATTTGACGTTGCATTGGAAGCCCGTGGCCTTCTAAGTAGAAAATAAAAGAATTGGTACAGGGGACAAAATAACAAGAAACTGAACTAAACCAAATCAAATAATTGATGGGAGCCGTCTTTCACTGCTGATTCATCATGCTAATTGTCTACGCGGTACCTAACAGGGGCCAACTAATGCTAAGAGTTCCCACCTCACGGAAAATTGTAGGCAATGATCAGGGACTAACCTTCAACTATGACACAATGGCATCTGAGGCCACTAGCCGGCTATCGACTCAAGTGTGTCAAAGTCTTGGGTGATATGCTCTTCAATAATGCTGGAAAGCTGCTTAAAATTACACCACATCATCTGAATAATATCTATCCTTTTAGTGAACTACAGGCCAAGCTGGAGCAAAACATTTAAATATAATATCATTTGATTAATTTAGTAACCAAAATACTAGTGTTAGTTAGTTTACTGTTCAAATCAATGTGCTGGTAAAATAAGCAACAGTGTCATTAAAGAGTTAATGAAGATAATTTGTGTATTTACTATGAGCTTTGATTATTTATTATTCATCAGTTTGATGATCTGTTAAATTTGAACTATGTGTCTACTGACTCGGAGTTGAAATCTGCTATTAGCATAGTCTTAAACAGTGAGTAATTATATGATAATAATTATCAGCAATTTTATTAGTGACAGTATGTCTGGAACACACTGTGACGTGCACACTCCACATTTCTCAGAACGACATTCTATCATGTATGATTGGTCTATTTCTTCTTTCATTACGTATAAAACTTGGCTACGAGAAAAACCAAATGTTGCAAAGGTTTCTATGGTAACACTCCCAACACTTCTTGGCCAGTGCACAATGTTTTTCTTGATGGATACAAATCCTACTTTTGGATGCTTACCACGCAAGACCTACACTACTTGCCTTGTGTCATTAGATAAATTAAAGAGAACAACAGCTGGGGTCTTTGTTTACTTCTGAGTAAAGGGTATTTAAACCAGAAATAATTAATAGAAAGGTTGCAAACTTGAAGAAGTTTCCCTCACAGATAACAAGCACTTACAATATGAGTCAGTGCATGAGCACACAAAGTGACTCAAAGGGTCTAACCATGAGTCAGAGACATTATAACAGGAAGGGGCAAGAGTCATGGTAGCTCTTTCAGGTTAAACTTCAGATGCTTGGGAATAGCAGGCCAGCCCCTACCAGGAATCAGGAGACATTTCCACAACTGCCACACACACACAACCCCCTTCTTCCTTTTCCCCTTCCCCCACACCCCCCTCTCTCACTGGGAGGTAGGTTCATGGATTCTGGCAGAAATCTGGATAACGATACTAGTTTCTACACAACACACAGAGGACATACTTCCAAACCAAATTGTTGAGCGGGGTTGTGTAAAACCAGAGATAGTACTGCTAACCACATGATAATCTTGAGAAAGATAACTCCAGGCTGTCTTTCATTCAGGTTTCTCCTTATGTTTGTAACCATGTATTCCAATTGATTGTGTTTTGTATGTATATGTGATTCTACAGATAATTGTAAGGACCGCAGTGACTGTGTTAAATATTTGAAAACTTTGTAGGAGAGTCTACCTCACCAGATAGCATTACCTTTTTACAGAGACTGAATGTGCAATTTTTTCCAGAAGGGCGTCCAGTTTCTGAAAATCCAGCAAATCGTTTGACTTGGCGTGCATCTTGTAATCCATTTATGAACTCCACTAAACAGAAACAGAAACCAAAAAAACAAGGGCTCGAAAGAATTATACAGAAGTTTGTTTTTTCTTTTCTCTCATCCAAAACACGGGAGAGATTTATTCTTCAGGCTCCGGTATGTATACTAAAATCCCACAGAACATGGTGAGTAATCCTTAGTGTAGTCCAAGCAGAGTTTGGGGGTGGCTGTTTCCAGGAAAAAGGCCCCGGCCTGGAAACAGTTGGTCCAGGAGGGGAGGAGAGGCTGAGGAAGCCTACAGCCAGCAGGCTGTGTTAGCTGTGTGAACCGGTCCTCTCTCTACCCCATCCCCCTCTCAGCAGTACAACGGCCCAGTTGCCACAGGCTCTTCGCTCCATTGTGTATCCTCTCCAGGGCCTCCCCAACTTAAATGGACACAAGCAGGCGGTGTACAAGGAGGAGAGAGGAAGGCGAGAGAAGGGAGAAGGCTCCGATAAGATCCCGGAGGAGCACTTTGTTCCCCCTGCTCGCTCCCTCACCCTCTCTCTAGCACTAGCACACCAGCATGCAGTTACTCAACAGTAAAAATGGCTCTGCTGCTTCCTCATTCAGCGGAGGCTCAGCCCACACACACCCCTCCCTCCCTCCCTCTCTCTCTCTCTCTCCTACGCGCTTGCTCATTCCCCCCCTCCCCTCTTTCCCCATCAATAGCTTGAGGTCCTTGCTCTCTCCTCTCTCTCTCTCCCTCAGTTACACCTTTAACACCCCACCCCCCTCTTGTCTTTTCCTCCGTCCATTTCATCATGCCCATCCCCCCACCCCCCACCCACTCTCCTCTCTTAAGAGTGATCTTGTACATGCCTTCCCCCACCAATTTAAGGACTCCCTTATCTGCACTGCACCTCTCCTCATACATGACTCACATTTCATATTGAGGCTGGGCTACTCTAATACAAAATAGGTATTTATTCTACAAACTATTGAGGAGAGCGAATATGATGATGGGTCAGATCTTTAAAATTTTTTTTTAAAAACTCAGTCCTATACACACACAAGCATCTCCAAATCAAATCTAATTCAAGCAAGAGAACTTGATTAGAGGTTCCAAAGTGACCACATCAGCAAATCCATTAGAAGACTAATAATTGTTGGAGCACAGCTCAACAAATTCTAATATTTAAAATATTTCTAAAAGTTTTGAAACAACTTTTATAGAGAACCCCAACCTGAGAAGAGGGAAAATGTCAGGTAAACTCATGAATAATCTGGACATAAGGTAGGGCAGTGTAAAGGTCGACAGCTGGAAACGCAAAGGAAGATCTAAGTGATCAGAGTGTTACAGAAGCAGTTGAAAATAGTGAGACCACCCACTGTTCCCTCCTGTAGCAGAGCAGACTCCCGTTATTATGTTCATGGTAGTACAGTGAACGCAGCGCCATTGGCAGCGTAAAGTACAGAACTCTTTTGATCAAATAAACTGGATTATTTCCTACGTCAATCAGTAACACTCTGCTGTCTAGACAAATATAATTTTGCATATTACTCTTGACGTATGTGTTTAGTTGACTTAACGGTTTTTCACCAAACTAAAAATCTGGTTTTTAGTTTGCCAGGTAACCACAAGTTAAATGTTTAAGGATATTACAAAAATACATAAGTGCTGGTGCATGCGTGAGAAGGCCCAAAGAAACAGGGATCTCTCTGTATGGTTATGATACGATCGGGAATCATTGCTGTCAGGCAGAAATCACAACTCAAGATACAGCCTCACGTCTCGAGACAGAGATGTGACACACAGAGACCCCATTTACTCTAAAACAGATATCCAAACTAGACGACAACACTGCATCTTAACCCTGCTAAAGTAGCACAAGAATTACAACCTTCAGTTCACTACTCCTTTGGAGAGAATATGTGCAAACTCTGGGGCAAGTGAGTGGATATTTATGACATTTCATGACTTACAACTCCTTAAACCATAAAATGTTGTTCCCTGGCCAGGTGACAAGTGATAGAAGATGGACAATGTCTGTATTCCCAAATGAAATGAGCGGCAGCTACTTTGCGCTGAAGCCAGACACTGACAGCGTCCTCGCAGACCCACTTCCCTGTCCACGTGCCATATGCACTATTCCCTGAGACAATACAGCAGCTGCCAGAGTGACAAAGCTCTGACCCACAGCAATTCAGAGTCGGCCAAGACGATGGCCCTGTCACTGGAAGGGTGGGGGGAGATGGTTTTCAGACACAGAGAAGGAAGGAGGTAGGGAGGAGAGTGTGAAGAAGATGAAAAGCGAAGGAGAGAGTCGCTGCATTTAGACTGGGGGTTGGGTCAGAGGAAGAGACACCGGTACACACAGATGAGACTGCGGGAAAGTCTGAGGGCGCTTCCATTAATCATCGGAGCGCTGGAGCAGCCAGAATCTACAGGGACCCAGGAGAGGAGAAAATAGAGAACAGGCAATTTGCCAACTTGACATGGTGTAGCATGCAGTTCTATATATTCAGTGTGTGTGTGTGTGTGTGTTTGGACAACAAAAAGGGTGGAGAAAGAGGTACTTAGTTGAAATAACAACCAAAGCCCTTTTAGTTTTTTTTTAGCATTACCTGGATTCAACAAAGAATGCTTCTGTAGTTAGAAAATCTTGCCTTATACCAAGAAAGAACTATTGTTAAAATTTTACATCACGATTATAGTAACCGAAACTATCAAGTATTATTGTGGTACTTTTAAAATGTGCTATAAATGTTCAAACATTACTGATACATAAACTATAGTAATTTCAGCAAGTTTTATATTGACATATCTTATGTATAAACACTAAAAATAAATAATAAAAATCATAGTATTTTCATTATTTATCGAAGGGTGACAACTTGTTACGTTAAGTGCAGATGTGGACACGATGTCACAGTCAGGACAAAATATCAGTGGCAGTGGATGTTAGCATTCGCTAGCAATGGCCAGATATTACTAACAGTTCTCCTGCTGTTACAGCCCACACCTGCCTGCCGCTCCCTCCACCATGTTTTTACAACACAAAACAAATGCTGCGCTTGCTGCGCCTGCATCTTGGAGACTTGCTGACTTTGGTTGATGCTGGACAGTATCAACCAAATCATTATGGTTATTAAAGATTATACGGTACATATAACTGTCAGAAATTTGACCACAGTATACATGAAAACCGGTAACTGTTTCATCCTTACTGGAAACCGTAAGAAGCATGTGTAGCACTTTGCCTTAACTACTGCAAATTAATGTATAGTTATGGATTGTCCTGTCGCAAGTCTGTCGTCTTACGCAGTGTCACCACTGACAAGCATCATGGTGAGTGTCAAGAAAAACACATGAAGAATGTAACACTGGAGAAATGGACAAAAGAAATTCTTTGTTAAAAAATGCAGTGTGTCAGGTTTGCAGGGACACACTTTCAGTGATGAAAAACACCAAACTTAAGCATCACTGCCATCAGAAACATGCAGCTTAACTGTATGAGTTGCAAGGAAATTGCCACTGAATTAAGTAATTGCTCTTGGGAGGACTTTAGGTGCCCAACAAGCAGCTTTCATTAAACTGCATTCTGACAGAGACAATGTCTTGCAGGCTTGTTTTGTGGTGAGCTGACTAAAAGCTGAGAAGTTGAAACCTCATTCAGGAGGGGAATTTGTGAAGGAGTACCTTGTTGCTGCTGGACGCAGACAATCTAAAATAGTGCATTGTGTGTAAACACTATGCATTTTCCTGCAAGAACAGAAGCCTCCTACGACATGTGAATATGCTGCTGAATGTGCACGAGAGGTTTCAGTAGATGAAAAGTAAACAAAAAGGACCTAAATATCTTTTTTAGCAGTTAATGTGGTACCAGCTGATGTGCCTGACATCCAAACTAAATCCATCTTCCCTCTACTCAAGTTCTATAACCTGTGTGAGCTGTATATCCAGAAGATTTTCACATTCTGAGGAGACACACACTGAAGAATCTCTTTTTGGGACCGAGAGCAGCTCTTCTTGACACCGACTCTTGAAAAGACTCAAGACTGACCAAAGTCTAAAAAACCAGCTGATATTAGCATTATTCATCACCACTACCTGAGATCAGATGAATCACCAAAGAGAAGCTGTTCCAGCCATCGCAGTAGGGAGGTCCGTGTGTGTAATTTAGTATGGCCATTAAGGATGTTATAAAGATTCAAATGGTACTTGATAGGACTATGGTTCTCCACCCCTGATCTAGAGGGAGCTTTCTTAAGTCTGAATAATTTATTCTTTTGAATTAGCTTAAACTTGAGACTTGTTTTCGACCTGAAAGCCTCGACCGATACTAGACTAAAACTCCAGGTTTCTGCTGCTTCTGTGATTTTTACCATTCATTTCTAAATTGTCTCTCTAGAGTCCACCAACTTATAAGGGCAGTACTGTACTTAACAAGGATGCACGATAGTGGTTTAGCTGAAATTTGCAGATATTCTCAAACTCATTTTGGCCAATTGCCATTTCCGATACCAAGATACACACACGTCTTTTTTAATTGATTGAAAAGAATGACACAAAGTCTCTCCTAGCATGAACATATTAATCTTTTTGTGAAACTACCTGTCACAAAAAAGACAAACATTCGAATATACCCTGACTGTATCCTTTTAAAAATATTGACAGTAAATCATTAGTCTAATATATTCAATTTCTCTTTTCATCTATCAATTAATGTTTGCTGACAACACTACAGGTATGTGCGTGTTGCATAAGCGAGTGCAGGGAAATGAGCCTGGTGGCATTTTCAGGATTCCGACAAACCTGTCTTTCTAGGAAACTGTTGCATTAAGTAGGTATGAGTTTAACTACAAATTAACAGAAATACAGAAGCAGTTCCTTGAATATTTTTTACTTTGAGCTTTTTAGACGATTACAAGTTATTTTTCAAAATCAATAAGTCATCAATGATTTAACTATCGATTTTGCATTTATTATAAAAAATATGACACAAATAAAAGCTATGCCCCAATCACCTCTTTATGAAAGATGACAACAGCTGACATAATAATAATCAAGACAGTCACACTATCCCTTTGGATACTTTTAGCAGTTCAAAACATATTAAACAGTGTTGACGATTTTTTTTAAATAGCTTACATTAGTGTATGATTGAAGGCTTATGGTCTAACTGTGATGCAGATTTGGTTTCGGTGTGCTCTTCAAACATGACGTTCTCCCCCAAAATGGAGCCACACATGTTCAGCCGCTATCCTGTTTCGGTCTCTTGGGGGATCCTCTTTGTTGGCATCAAATTGCCACTCGTTTCATTCTACTTTAAGCAGAAGATTTCAAGCAATCATCTTTTTTTCCACTTCTAAGTTTCAGTCTTTGTATCAGGCATCAAGCATCTAGCATGGCAGCAACAGAATAATTCATCTCACACTGCGCCAGTCAGGCCATAACTGACAGCCTCCAATAGGGTAATAATCAGCAGCATATGCAACTAGTGCCCTCTTCTGCTGAACAAAGCTTTACATCATATAAAATGCCAAATTCCATCTGGTTGAGACATCTTGTTGAAGTCGATTGACTGGCATGAGCTCCTTCTGTACATCTTGTCAGTAATTGCATGCAAGTTGCAAGTGCTGGAAATGCCAAACTACTACTTCCCACAGCCACAGCATCCAGGTGCTGTGCTGAGACACCCTCGTGCACAGCCAATTGACTGGTGCTCACTGTAAACTTTAGGGGCCGTTGTTGATGAAGCTCCAGACCTGTAACTGCATGATTTCATGGATTGCACTGCCGCCACATGATTAGCTGATTGGATAATTGCATGACTAAGCAGGTATAGCTGTAATATGTTTTTTTCAAAGCTACTCAATGCTCATTCATAGACGCACCGGGTGATGACAACTATTGTGAATATTGACAGGGACAAAATGGCTTTTGCATATTGGTTGTTGTAGTAGGTTACTCCTTCCAATGACAGGCTATTGCTTTTAAAATGTTAACAGCACCAACTCCTTTGTGTATAAACAACCACGAATACAACTGTCAATGTATGACAACATGTTATATGGTGTGAGAAAGTGTTTGCCGCAGGTTTCTGAGTTGTGTCTTATGAGTACAACTGGACTGTATCAACGTATCACGATTTATATCATCATTATATCATATATATAAATGAATGTTATATAAAATTAATATTTAATATTAATGGTCTTGAGGGTATAAATGGAGCAGAAAATTAGGGGAGGTCTACTTGCAGTTTTGATTTGATTTGTTGGACAGTCCTCTCAAGTCCTGTCTTCAAGTTTTAAAACTGCATCACTCTAGCATTCTGGTCTATACTCTCCTTTTGCTAATTTCCCCAACATCTTCAGCTTGCTGTTTTCATATAATTCCTTGTTATCACATTATCTTTGGTCTAGCATGCAGGAGTGTACAGCGACATGAAGATTGTGTGTACAGATTGTATGTCATCTACTACCGTTTGTAACTTTGATTTCCAGGTAAAAATTATGAAGAGTGGGAACCAGTGATGGACATTTCACTGGCTGATTTGAATTACATTAAATGTAAACTTAAAAAGGCATTACTATCAAATAATAAACAATAGTCTGTATTGACTATAACATCCCAATATGCTACTGTATGACAATGATGCTCTGCTTTAATGTGGATAGAGAGAAACCAGTATTTCCATGCACCACAAACGTTTTTGCAGTAGTAGCAGTGCGATGGTTGTAGTAAGTCTCATCATGACAGTGATTCGAGTGATAAATGAAGCGCATAAACCCATACACACTGTAATAGATTTTGATGGCTCGCTCATTTGTTACAAGACCACACTCTCCTTTTCTTTCAGAGGTCATTCACAACTAGGCCAAGGATGATGTTACCATGGCAACTAAAGCAGAGAGAACAGAACCCCAAAAAAAGGAATTTCAAAAATACGAAAAAGAAGCAACGGGGGGAAGAAAATATTTCTTTTAGCACAGGAAAATATAATGACCAAAATCACAGCGAGACAAAATCCACATCCAAAGCTTTCCATTACAGCCGGCTGCCAAACAAACAGCTGACTACTCACTGAAGTCCAGACGGCTACTTTGTCATATTGATTACTCTACTAAAATAGTTTTGATTAACAAGTTGCTATTCGCTTTGCGTGTACATTTTGTACTCGCCTCTGAGTCACAACAATGCGAGTGTGATAGACATTCCTGTATGTTGTGGGTAGTTGATAAGTTTCAAACTGGAAGAGAAAAAAAATCACAACATGTTGTTGTTTGAGATATGCAGTTGTAGTTCAGTTGTGAAGATGTCTGATCTACGAAGTTATGGAGCAGTTCAGGTTTAACTAGGAACATTCATTTGAAGTAATAACATTAAAAGACATTGGTAAATGCTTTAAAATGCTTCAGTCTTTGTGCACTTTTAATAAAGACTATTCAAACAGGCATGTGACTGCAGTCCTGCCAGTCTGTCTTTGGATAAAGGTCTATGTTGTTACACATGAGGCTTCCAAGCTGTTATAGACGGAGCCAAACGTTATTATGAAACACACCAGACATGTAAGACAGCAAGTTCTCAGCAGGGAGTGAGCTGTGTAACGGGCCTATGCATGAGTAATCTGTTTGAACACATCAGTCGGCTGAATGCCACTGCTTTGTGTCTGTAACACCCAGCCACGTTAGTCACACTCACACGACCCAAACACATCTGTCTGCCACAGGGATCATCAACCAGATGTGGTGAATACAACGATAAACTGCAAAGTAATGGCTGCTGGCGAGCGACCATCGTCGAGGAGCCAAGATCCTGACGTTAGGCCACAGGGCATAGATTATTGCCTGGGTGTCGTAATGGACGTCCGTGCAGTGCACAGAGGAAGCAAAAGCGTACAAAGAAACGGGTATTTTAGTTTCAGAGATAGTGGAAGCGAGCTTTGGAACATGGACATTAGATTTATATCCTTGTTATCTGCTCCACTGGCTGCATTCTCAGAGAATAGCCCCAGTCTGAGTGTGCGCCATCATCGCCGTGACGGCTTCACCGTCTCCCACAACACAAGACAGTCGACGAGCAAACTAGCACTAGATGCCCAGCTCGGTGGTCGTAGCAGCATTTATGGGGCCACTTCCAGCGTAGTTGTGGCCGGCGGTGGGTGAGACAGACGAGGGATGTCAGACAGACACACAATGGAGGTGCGGTTATTGTGTCTTTGGACAGACAACTGCCAACTAGCTTTAGCTAGCAAGCTAGCTAGCCAGAACAGGCCGCCGTGCAAGTGAGCGGTCTCAGTGGGCGCCGGACATCAGTGTTATCTGAGCCCTTTACGCCACTGTGACCGTGTTTCTTGCCGTCTACTCGCTCGGTTCGGTGCAACAACATGGCTGGCAGAATAATGTTGGAAACAACGGCGTTTACCTGGGTTTATCAGGTTGCCAGGGCGCGCGGGATCTTTCTCTCCGAGGATCCTGAACACCTCTCGTTGTCGGTGACGTCACGCGTAGGTCTTTCGTCGGGGACGTGCAGAGCGCGTCACTGCAGCTTCAGAGGCAGCTCGGGAGAAATGAGCGGATCGGAATCGCTCTGTAAAGGATTTATGCTTCATGCTTCCCCCACACGTGTTTAGTTTTCAATGAGGTTGAGCAGGTTTCCTTCAAAAATCATTCACAAATATTACCCCGTTAATCACTATGTGTAGAAATGCAAAAGAGACGCAAACACAAACTGCTTCAGAGACAGTTTTTCATCTGCTCTCACAACAAAAAGCCCTGCAAAGACTTTTGCAGGTTTGTTATCGATTGCATTCTTAAAGCCTTTACTTTATTTTGGGGAAATGTGGTATTTGGTTTCATCAACATTTAAAAAAAGAAGATAAGCCTTTTTTTAAATAAAAAATCAGATATTGGTGTTGGCAAAAATTTGTTTACACAAATGTAAATTTTGTAATAAAAAATCCTACTTTAGTGCTTTTTTTAAAGCTCAGCTAACAAAAAGGCTGTTAAAACATTTACTTTCTTTATGTTTCATAATATTTTTATTTAATGTATTGTACCCCCTGAGTTTTTCATTTTATTTACTGTTGTATATGTAGACTTCCTCCTGTATACTTATGTTCAATTGCTAATAAAGTAAGTTTACTTTTATAATATCTATACAGAAGATATTGTTGTCCCAAACAACAAACTTCACTTTTAATGTAGTCAAATCAGTTTACTATTAATATATCCTTACAGAAACAAAGACATAAAGCTACATCATATGTCCCAAAAGTAAACACTCGGTGTCCATTCCTAGATCAAATTTGTCCTGAAAAGCTGGTGACCATCCTTTTATATAAGTCAACCTGTCACCTCTCTCACCCTCCTGGCTGAGTGGGGGCCTCTGTCCAGATGTTTTTGATCTGGATCTTCATCCTCCAGATGTGTCTGTCCCTCCCTCTTGTGCTTGTTTCCTGCTACTAGACAAGTGAATGATGTGTATGTTTGTGTGGTCTGTCCTCTTTCCAGGTTTTCATGGTGGAGAGGAGGTTCTGTGGCTCAGGACCTGTCTGTTGGTGACACCTGGAAGTTGCTCCATGTCCTCGCAGATCTTCTAGTATTACAATCAATTACAACTACAACCAATTACAATTAGGACTGGGGCAATAAAACAATATCCATAGTTATCACAATATGATTCTCATCAATTGCAATATAACAATTTTTCAATATATATTGATATATTGCTATCAATTAATGATCAATCAGATTTTTTAAACGTTTTGTTTATTTATCAAGTGTCAATCTCTGACAATAAAAGCCCAACCTCCACTCAGGAGAAATAATCCGTCTTTTTATTGTGATACTTATCACTATCGACTGATACGAATTATTTTTATCTTGATATATTTTTGGCCCTAATTAAAAATATATATTTGTTGCTACACTGCTTCACAGGACATCTATAGCATATATCTATAGCAGTGGTTTGCGGCGCCCCCCAGTGGACAGTCTGCTCCAGCTTCGATCCAAAAGTAAGCCTCAGATCGTAAAATATCCAAACTGCAGTTTATTAACAGGTAAACATCTATTTATCTATTATTTTTCTATTTTACAGGTAAACATCGTAGGAACGAAATGTCACGTGTCTGACAATTTTTACGTCTGCTGCAAACAAATATTTTTGACCACTCTGGCGCATGCGTCGTGGCTTTCAAGTGATTGGACGGGGTAGCAACCCGGAAGTAGTGTGTGCGTGCGTGAAGGTCTTCGGCGATGGTCGGTGTTTAGATAACACTTCCTTGTTGTGGGTCTGAAGCTGGTGCTAACAATGGGCGTTAAAATAGAGGTTTTCAGAGTAAGTAGCAAATATTTAAAAAAGCTAAGTCTGTGGGCTTTGATGTCGTAATTGTTTATATCAGCCTTGCTTCGGTGTTTTGATCCAGCTGGTCAGTATCATGAGGCGAACTGTGGCCATGATGTAATTGTGCTCTAATGTAGCTCACTGCTTGTTGTTGGTTTGAACAGATGATGTTGTATGTGTCCTTTCCTGTGACCATATTCTGGATCTCTAATCAAGCAGAATACTTTGAGGAATATGTCGTAAAGAGAAAGGTCAGTGATGCTGTTTTGTTTTTTTCATCTTACATACATCAGTCCACTCCTGGTTCGGGTAGTAACAGATTTCTCTTTGTCTTTTCTCTTATGGCATCTTGTGTGGTTTACAGAGGGAGCTCTTCCCCCCTAACGAGGCACTGCATGTAAGTATAATACACAGAGATCATATGTTTATTGCGTCCACACTGTCTGGTAAACGCAAGACCTACCTTTTTTAGTCTGGCTTCCGTATTTCCTTTTTAAATGAAGTTTAAATTATTTTCAGATCATATACCCTTTAATAAACTTTATTTTAGTTAGTTTAAATTAAAAAGGTCAATGCACTCTTTTATTTTATTCTTTTATCATCTTTTTAAAATTATTTGTAGTTATTTCTACTATGTTCAATTTTCTTTTTTTCTTTAGTTATATAGATTTTTGTGTGAACGACAGTTCCAGTTTTTACTGAGTGTTTTTTATTTTATTTCTTAGTGCTTAAGCCCATGCTTTGTGTTTGTGTGTTTTTCTTCTTCAAGCTTAAGGGCACAGACATGATACAGGGTTTATTTTTTCCATTTTTCATCAGGATTCATCCCTGAAACCACAAACCATTGTTTTATTGAGAATAATTTGACTGTCTCCGTGTTACTTTGATTTTCCAAAATATACATTAGGTTCAGTGTTTGCATTGGAGTCTGTTTAAAGTGGATTTACTGATGTACTGATGTAATCATCATTGTGCTATATTTGTTTTTCAGAGGAAAGAGTTGGAAGACTTCAAAGAGCGAATGCGTGCTCGTAAGGAGAAGAACATATATAAAAATATTTCGGAGGAATCTCAGAACTGAGGATTATGTGTTGAAGAAATGCACGAGCTCTCAGCACTGATGCAGGATTATTCGGGACTGTTTTTTGGAGCAAAAGAAAACTGATTGGACTGGAGTAAGACCACATCTCATTGGAAGTCTGAGAAGTTTGCAGGATGATTTCCTGGGAGTAATTACACCTATGAAGCCCAATATTTCATGTTCAAGTGACTGAATTATTTGTGTTTAGTTGCTGTGATTTTGTTATATAATAAATAATTATTTGAATTATATATCTAGTTGGATTTTATATAATTACAATGATTTATTTTTGTGAGGTACAGTGCCTATAAAATGTATTTTATTGTGGAGTTTTACCACATTGTACTGCAGTGGATGGAATGCAACAAACTGAGCCACATGAACATACTGTAATACCAAAACATAAAATACATTTCTGTTAACTGATCTAAATCAAAAACAAACATAAATCAAAAAGTAGAGGGTTGGACAAGTATTCCGCTCCTTTAAATCAGCATTCAATAGAGGCACCTGTGTTACTGCCTGCATTAATTTTAGTAGCATTTGTGAAAATAAATCTTCCCACAAGTCACGGTTCACGTGCAGACTGCTGCAGGTTTTTGTCAGTGATGTATCTGTGTTTTGCTGTATTTATTGTAGCCTCTACCTTCTCAAGTCCTCTGGGTCCTTCTGCAGATATGCACTACCACCACCAGGCCTCCTGGTGGGGATAGAGCCTTTCTGGTGAGGGCAGTTTTTCTCAAATTGAACATGACCACATAGATCATATTTGTTCTCACCAGACAAGTGAACATGTTTCCCCTTTGTATCTTCTGGCAAACACTAACTGAGCTGTGCATAATATTTTTTTTAATCAACATATCTGTATTAGAAGTGCAGAGCTATTTGTTAAATTGCAGAGGCACTGAATGTTTCATTGGGATTTGTCAGGAGATGAGTGTATATTTTAAATAATCACTTGCGTTATATGTCATACCTTGACCAAACATGATTGTTCAACTTGGGATGTCCTAAGACAATGACAAAAATGACAGGGGGTTAATAATAATGATTATGTATATAAGTTGTGTTAACATGATCTTAATATATGTTTTTTGCTGGTTTTCTTTCCCCTAACAGAAACAGTAATTTGCCCATGTCTCCTGTTGTGCGCCTCATCTTAAACGTCTGAATAAATATGTTAGCCTGTGGTCAGAGGTCTGATCCTCATTTGAACGAAAATGCATTGTGAATAACTAACACTAACTCCTCTCCCAAAACCTGCTGCTGAACCAGTTTCTGATTGGATGGTTGTTGAACTGGAAAACTCAAATGTGATAGTGTCCTTTATTTACCATCACATAAATAAAGACAATTTTCTAAAATATGGTTACTTGGATCTACCCTCACTCCATTTATTGCCATGTAATTGAGCTACTTTTCTCTTGACTGTACCTGAGTTTTTCACTAAGTAAGGAACACTAGAGATCATAACTCAATAACTTCAAAATACTCCATTGTCCTGGATATGCTAGAAAATATTAAGGGGTGATAAATGCATATTAATATGCATTTATTAATATGCATTTATCACTCTACTCGTTAGTGGAATGATGCTACTGTATCATTTTATGAAGCTACAATGCTCAATTCTCTGGCTACACACATCACAAAGATTGTGAGTTGACAGGAAAACAAATGCAACAGTTGTGAGGCAGTTTATTTTAAGAGGTAATACTTGTTCTCACATGCTTGAGAATAACAGTTGATAAATCATTTTGAATTGGACATGAGCTTCAATTAGACCAGAACAGATATTTTTGATCTCTAGAGTATGAAGATACAGTATCTGAGAGGATGGTCATATATTAAGTCTTGGATGTGTCCTGGCAATAATCATGCATAACAATATGCCAAACTTCTCAGCCATCCTGATGAAGAGATGACATGGCTTTCCCAAGGCTCATCAAATGATACCCTCAAATTATTTGGCAATTAAAAGTGGGCAGTCAATTGTTTCACAGTCTTTGGCTGGAGACACTGCCAATACAGAGAGCGTGTATTTCTTTCTTGCAGCTGTTTCATTTTCGCAGCTGCCTCTCATTTTAAAAGTCACATTCAAAATATTATGGTATGATAATATTTTTATGATGTGATGGGCTGATAAATACTAATCCTCCTGGGATATGCTGCTCAAAGCCAAATTATGATGTTTTATTTACTTGCGGGTGGATTTTTTGAATGGGCCATACTGGGCACAGGCCCATGAGTCTAAGGGGCCAGAGCTTCTGCATGAAACAACATACAGATGTTCAAACTACACAAACAAGCAAAAACAGATGCAAAACAAGTACAAAGAAACACAAGACAAGTACAACTCGACACAAAGTGAAAACATGGAGATGCAAAACAACAACAAAGGGACTACAGGGAGATGCAAATCAACAAGAGACAGAGAATGATTACAAACAGACACAAAATGCAATTAGATGCAAAGTGAGCGATGACATGTAGTCATATATACACGACACATATTTATATGTTTAATGTTTATGGATATATTTAATTGAATGCTTTTTCTATCTATCTATCTATCTATCTATCTATCTATCTATCTATCTATCTATCTATCTATCTATAATATAAAAGCCCAGGACAGGCTATTATTTAAGACTAAAATGATTTTGAATTAATATGCTGTTGTTATTTCTTTACAGCCACAGAGTGCAGATGAGATGTGCTCTCTTCCGACGTTAGGGGGCAGTGTTTCTCTGTGAATACCTGTGTGCGCTAACAGGCTCTGACAAGGAAGTGAGGACCTGCAGACTGTTAAGATGGCAGCGGGTGGACTGAAGGCGGTAGTTGGGGAAAGTAAGTGACATATTGGTTGTAATATTTATATTTTCAAGACACTGTTAGAATAAAGTCACACGAGAAAAATTACCGTGACGTGACATCGTAGCAGTTTCGTGAACGGAAGCTAAACTAACCAGTGAAACCATTGTTTGGGGACCTGGGTCCACCAGAGGGTTCTTCGTGTCGCGGTCCCAATTAAAACGCGAACATTGCCGAAGTAAATAATGGAATTGGGGGGGTTAGACGTGGTGTTGTTGCGTTACAAGTGTCGCTACCAGCGCCTTCAGAGGGAAAGGGGAGTCGTGTCGCTGTGACATTCGGCGGACGAGGAGGAAACAGGGAAGCAGTCGCGGTGGGGATGTTGTGACAGTCCCAACTTTGATGCTATGCTAACGCTAGCGAGCTAACCGAGGAGGAAGTTGAGTTACTGCGCCTGTGATGGAGCAGGAACATTTATGACGTCATCTAAACATCAGCGTGACTGATACTTCGGAGTTAACTCAACTCACACGCGTATTGTAAAATATCAAAACAATACTAGTTCAATGTTGGACATAAAGATAGTTATACATTGTGTATAACAACTCTCCATGAAGGCAAAACATATATATAAGTTTCGGTTATGTAACATTTTAAGAATTGAAATTAGGCTGTTGTGTATTTATAATGTCAATACAACCTTTTCATTGTGTTAAGGGTTGGGAGATGTCTGCTGTTAGTTCCTGTGTATGATAGGAGTGTAGTGTGAACACACCCAGACTCAAGTTGTTGAAATCTTCAGGCATGTACTGGTAATACAAGTAACCCTGACCAACAACATCTTGCTGTTCTCGCCGCTCTATAATCTAATTCAATCTGTGAGTTTGTGAATACACACCTTCATATCTTTTTAACTCTTTGTTGATTAGAGAACACGTGTTTTTGTTGGGTTGGATGGAGATAATCTGGAGAAGGTGTTAGAATTGTGACATTCGGGTGTTGTCGAGCTTTATGTAATGTTGCTGTATGTAAAGCATGGGCGTGTGTGCTCTCCTTTGTCGTTGTGATGATAATGTCTGATGAAATCTGTCAGCTGTAGGAATAAATTCTAAGCATTGGTACAATAAAGTCAATTAAGGTCTAGTTCAGTATTTGTTTACAATCGATACACATATCAGGGCAATTCCTATCCAGTTTGACAAGTAATCCTTTTTTCCTGTTGTCTGGATTGAGACAGGTTAGACTATTATTGTCGACAGTTAAATGAATGCATGTTAGTACTAGTTCTGCCTTCCTATTTTAATCATCTTGACCCGGAAACAAATATATAGTGTTCATCTTCCAACACTAAACATCGTCTTTGTTAATGATTTCAATGGTAATTAAGAGAAGGTGAAGGGCATTAATGTTTTTTCTTCATTATAAACTTCTCAGTTAAACTTATTCCTTTAACCAGATAAATTACATGTCAACTAGCGAGAAAACTAATGTGCGACTAAAACAACGAGTCATATGTATTAGGAAGTGACTGCTGTGTTTATAGGTCAAACAAGGAAGTTGAGAGAAGACGTGTCACATCAGAGTAGTTCTTCATTTCCATGTATATTTGTATGCACTCCTTTCTTCTGTGCACTCAAGTGATAGGGGATTCAGGGTGTAGTTCAGGGTTTCTCTGAGGACAATATTTAGCTGAGGGAGAAAGATGTTGGCCTGATCAATAGTCTCACTAAATATAATGGGTTTTGCATGTGTGAAATATTGCCTCTGCTGTTCCCCCCCTAAAGGATTGATTTCAGGATGTTTTGGGGTAAGTTGATCCACCTGTACTCACTGCAGTTTTTCAGTTTGTCTCATCAGTTTGTTGGGGGAACAGCCATGCATCAAAAAAGTTCCAGATTCCTGATTTAGAGAGTTTTACACACAGATTGGGCCTCTAACTAAGACATCAAGAAAATCATTAAATTAAGTCACCATTTGTTGTTTCTCACTTTTTGTGTGTCATTTGCAATATTTCCTTATCTTAGTGTTATCACATGAACCTTTTTTCTCTCCTACAGAAATCCTTAATGGGGTCATTAAGAGTGTGCGGAAGGATGGAGAATGGAAGGTAAAAGTTGCCCAATGATAAAAAAAAATAAAATAAAAAAAACAGATTTTAGAAGTTATAATCCTTGCATACATTGTGTTTCTTCAGGTTCTTATTGTGGACCACATGAGCATGCGTATTCTTTCATCTTGTTGCAAGATGTCTGATATTTTGGCTGAGGGGGTGACCAGTAAGTGTGCAGATAATTTATTTGTTGCATCCTACGGATCACTTGTATACACAAGAGAGGATACTTTTGCTTGCCTATACAGTACAGTACGAGCAGGGTTGTGAACGTTTATTTGAATGTGAAATATGTTGTGTTGCTCACAGTAAATGCTCATGCTCTTCCCTACATTACATCTCGATAGAAGTAAACTTTCCTATGCCCACAGCATAAATTCTCACTGATTGATTTGATGAAAATGAAAGAGATGCAGTCCATACCATTTACAGCATTCCCTACATGTGATATTGATATAAGTCAGAATTTTGAAATGTAAGCACAATTCCTGTCTTTTCTGCTTTTCAGTTGTGGAAGACATCAACAAACGTAGGGAGCCCATCTCTAGTTTGGAGGCCATTTATTTGATTTCACCAGTGGAGAAGGTTAGCCTTTGCCTAGAATTCCCTCTATAATGTTACGTTTTCGTATTCTTTATCTTTAAAACAAATTCTTTTTTTAATTACAGTCTGTGCGTGCTCTCATTAATGACTTCAAAGATGCTGCATTTACATACAAAGCAGTGCACATCTTCTTCACTGACAGTAAGATCCTCTCTCTCTCTCTCTCTCTCTCTCTCTCTCTCTCTCTCTCTCTCTCTCTCTCTCTGTCTATGTACAGTATACTGTTTATGTTTATGTCATTAATTTAATATAGAAAATAATGATATGGGGTTTTGTTTATCAGTAAATTAAAATGTCCTTTGCAGAACATTGACAGTTTTTTAAAATATATTCTTCCACAGCTTGTCCAGATGGTCTCTTTGCTGAGATTGGGAAATCCAGAGTTTCCAAGGTGGTCAAGACTTTGAAAGAGATCAACGTGGCTTTTCTGCCATATGAGTCTCAGGTGAGGAGTTATCTCTTTACGCTGCACTTTTCTTATTCACCTTCATTGTAAGTGTTTCGGTTTCCAATGGCAGTTGAGAATAATATTCTCTTAACTCTAGCTAGTAGTTGCTCTACTATGTTCAACAGCTCCTCACTATTTTTGTCAGTGTGAACTTTGGTGCTGGCCTTGCAGTTTATAAGAACCTTGTCACATATACTTTAGCCCACTGCTTCTGGAAATGAAGTTGATGAGAGTGTTAAAGGTGAAACACAACAGTAAAGCTGTGGTCTGTAAAACAATCACCTGAAAGATGCTGAGAAGAACTGTACAGTGGGGTGATAGGTCTCTGTGGACTTTATGAGCATTATGTGAATGTACTGTAAAAATATTGCATGGTGTAGCTTGGTTGTATATGGAAAAACTAAAGGTCAATTCCCCTCATACTTGCAGGTGTTCTCCCTGGATGACCCTTCGTCCTTGTACCAATTCTATAGTACGAAGCCTAATGAGCAAAAAGACAAAATGATGGAAAATCTGGCCGAGCAGATTGCGACCCTGTGTGACACACTTAAGGAGTACCCTGCAATCCGATATCGCAAGTATGGAAACCTTGCATATACTGGAGGTGGTTTACCACTGAATTTATTTGCTGATTCTGTTGTTGAATGTCTTTCTGTCTTTTAGAGGACCAGAGGAGACTGTTAGACTGGCTGAGGAGGTTCACCAGCGCCTCATTGCTCACAAAGCTGACAACCCAAGCATGGGAGAGGTGAGGAACGACAACATCCTTATCTGTTTTATTCTATTAATAGAATGCTTTCTTTATAAATGGTGGACTGAATTCTTAAGGCGTTTTCACACTTTGTTGTCTGAACTAGTGCAAATTTCTGTAAGAGAAACATTGCCATGGAATCTAACATGGAGCTACCACTACTAGTACACAAGCTGCTACAGTTTGTGTGCTCCCTAGAAAACAAAGCAGACTAAAAAGATGTGAAAACACCCATACGCTTCTTTTTTTCTGTTTTCAAAATTTCTCAGAAAATGAAATTACACATTATTTGGGATTCTGCTCTTTACTTTCACAGGTTGTGGATTTTTCTGGTTTCTGGCTTGGATTTGCGGTTGATTATTTTTTTCACGCTTTGCTGGGTCTTTCCCTTTTCTTTCTTTTCTTCTTCCATGTCTTTCTTAGCTGACATGTCCTTGCTCCTGAGATGAGTCTTGACAGGCATGTATTACTGTTCTTTTTTTATGTCCCCACACATCTTAAGTGCATCAATCTGCAGCACTGTCTAAGCATTCTCTTTACTTTCACTGTACTTGAAACTGAACATTTCCTCAACTGCTGCCTCATACTGCAATCAGACAGTGACGTTGAATTATATAGACAAAAGCTTATACAACTTTTACTGCATGACAAATAAAGAAAAACGTTTCTCATCTATGATGCATCTGTGAGGCAAATCTGATCTTTCAGTTATACCTGATGATACTCCTTATGTTAAATGTATTCAGGGTGCAGATAAGGCACGATCACAGCTACTGATCGTGGATCGTGGGTTTGATCCCATCTCTCCTATTCTACATGAGCTAACCTTCCAGGCAATGGTCTACGACCTGCTAGATATCAAACAGGATATCTATACGTGAGTGAACATCTTATTACATATCAGATGCTGTTCTTTTTTTTTTCTCCTTTTCTCTGCATACTCGTTTGAGTTGAATGCATGTTTTTTTTTTACTTCTTGAAGTTATCAGACAACCGGCATTGGGAATGCAAAAGAGAGGGAAGTGTTGTTGGATGAAGACGATGAGCTCTGGGTGCAGCTCAGACATATGCACATCGCAGATGTCACAAAGTAAGTCTGTCAAAATGACATATGTCTGGTTTTATTCTTAATAATAAAATATTTATAATAGTATTAAAAATACACATTTCCCCATGTGTGTTTTCTCCAAGAACGAAATTGTATCATGTGGTTAAAATTACTAATAAAAGTAGAGTGTATATTAAACGTTGTTAATGCTTATCTAAATATTTGGCATCCTAATTTAGATATGTGTACATTTATGTCATTACCCTAGCTTTTATTTGCATTTAACTAGCATTTGTATTAGGTTAAATCAAGGTTTTTTCAATTACTTTAAAGGAGTTTAATTTGTGTGTTAATATACCGGTTGGGTACATTTTGATTGTACAATGTACTTATAAAAAAAACATTATTGAATTATTATAATTGATTTAAATGACTTATCATTTTCCAAACCCACTGTTGCAGGAAAGTGACAGAGCTTCTGCGCACCTTCTGTGAGAGCAAGCGAATGTGCACCGATAATGTGAGTGCGAATGTGCAGTACTTATTTTGGTTCAATTATTCCAGATGCTCATAATATAACATGAAAACTGTGTTTGTGTGATTGTGCAGTTCTGATTGAATGCTTTTGCGTTTCAGGCCAACATGAAGGATCTGTCACAGATGTTAAAGAAAATGCCTCAGTATCAGAAGGAGCTGGGCATGGTGAGTGGCATGAAGCATGATCGTTATTACAGTACATACGTTTTCTGTTGTAAAGGAAGGAACCGTCTTAACTGTTCATGATTACAACTAACAAATCCTCCTGATTGAGTTGAACAATTTTATTAAAATACAATCTTTTTCATTCACAGTACTCTACTCACTTGCACCTAGCTGAAGCTTGTATGAAGAAATTCCAGGCCTCTCTTGATAAGCTCTGCGAAGTGGAACAGGTCAGTCACTCTGAAATTAGTCATGTTTTGACTGTGTCATCAACATTTTGACTCTGGTCACGCTGGACACAATCAGTCTTGTCATTGTAGCAACAAACAACTCTGATAGTTAAAATAACATGTTTGTACTACTTCTAATTGTCTAGATGTCCTGTACATCTGTAATAGTAGGTATAAAATAGAACGTGGAAATGTTGTCTTGATCCCTGAAGAGAAAGGTGCACATACATGAGCACTAGGCTATTGAACATAATTTTTTCTGAATTTCTCAGCTCATACATTATTGGCCAAACAGCTTGTCAGTCTGTAGTGTGTAGTTTTTATACCGCAAGGGATCAACCTGAATGCCCCACTGTGTTAATCACTGACAGTAAGTATCTTGGAGAGAGTATCTGACATGGATTTACTCATCTGACTCCCACTGCCTACTAAGTGACCTTGATGTGATGTCTTTATTTATAGATTCTCTGGAGTACGTTCAAATGCCACTGGCACTGTCTGGTGTTTATCTTTTATGGAGAATCATAATCGTAATATTGCCTAAGAAGCTTGGGACCGGACATCAACAGCCATATATCCACAGAAATGTAGAAGAAGCTGTTGTGTCATTACCGAGTGTAAAGGCATTTAATAACTCGTACATGTTCTTTACGGTAATGTCAAAATCCTTCCATCAACAAGAGCCTTCGGATAAAGCCATGGTTCAATATGGTGCCAATTCCTAGTGTGTCATATGTATGTGCCAGACATGCTTTGTCTCCTTGAGGGGATGTACTGTATTATGCTGTATTTAGTCTGGCATCAAATTAGTCACAAGCACAGAGGAAGCTGTGCATGGTTGTGGCATTATGAAATGCAAGTGTTAATGGGGCTCTTTTTTAGTGAATCACCTGACTGCACTAATGGATTGTCAGCATGTCTGAAAGCTGCCTCTTTAATCTAGTGGACATTTGTTGGCTCTAAGGCGGACAGTGTGATCCAAACAACAACAGATCACTCTCAGCTGTCATGTGTCTAAGTGTTCTACATTGTTTGGGCAACCCAATACAAATGTATGTGCAGCATTATAAACAAAGGGATGTGCGTTTTTTTATTTGTGCTTCTCTAGTCACTGTCCAGATTCAGTCACACACAAAAGGCTCCAATGCTGATTGGCCCTAACGAGGCTTAGTCCAAATTTGTTTTAAAGCTTAGCAAGACTTTTTAAGGAGGTCACAGTACCCAGGATTGCATAAAAGGGAAATCCCCCAAAGCTAGATGTAAGTATAAAAGCCCAGGTTAAGGGGCCAATATTTTCCATTATTTTTGACATAGTTAAAGGATTACATAATGCAGGAAGTCTACAGTGCAATTTAGTGTAAAGTTTATTTAGGGACAAAATTGTAAATATTCAGGGATTATTGGAAAGATCAGTTTTCAGTGTTTGTACTGCCAGTATTAACCTTTTTAAGTAGTTTAGTGAAAGAGTTCTAGTGATGTTCTGTATTTTTACGGTTCATGAAAGTAGAAGTCAAATAAAATAGAGTGAAGTCGAGAGGCCAATAGTCCCGTGAGTGGACTGTCAGCTGACTTGATTTTTAGGTGTTATGTCAGATTCCAGCAGCAGTTAATAGTTAACCATGGTTGTCTTCCACAGGACCTGGCAATTGGAGCAAATGCAGAGGGGGAGCCACTGAAAGATGCCATGAAATGCATTGTTCCTGTGCTTCTCAACCAAGAAATTGAAGTTTACGACAAAATCCGCATCATACTGCTGTACATATTTCACAAGAAAAAAGGTGTGGCCCTTGACACAACTCTTTCTGTTTCAACTAATATAGAATTTTAAAACCTGCGTTTTTTTTGTGCACAGTACAATGTGTGTGTTTGCGGCTGCTTCATTAGACTGATTTGCTCACACCTATTAAAAGTCTGGTTATCCATGTAGGCATTGGGGAGGAGAACCTGGTAAAGCTCATCCAACATGCTAACATACAGGCCGACAGCAACATCATAACCAACCTGCAGAACCTGGGCTGTAACATAATAGCTGGGGTAAGTTTCTTGATTGCAATTTGGCTAAAGTCTCAATGTTGTTTACTCTACATTTTTACATGAGATATGTTGCTTGTCAGGGTCGCAATGCTGGGAACACACTGCCAGAGCGGAAGGAGCGCAAAGAGAGCACATACCAGCTCTCTAGATGGACACCCACCCTTAAAGATGTCATGGAGGTATAACAGCTAAAATACGGTGTTGGTGGCCCACCTGCCCCGTTTTGCTTTCAGCTTTTGAGAACATCTGTGTTTCTGTATTGCAGAATGCCATAGAAGACAAACTGGACAGAAAGCAATGGCCATTCATCTCTGATCCTGCTCCCATCAATACAACTCAGACTGCAGTCAGGTGGGTGAAATATAAGAACATTTTTATCACATATGAGCTGCAGATGGTTTATGACCATGAAGTTTCTGAGAGTTCAGGATATATATATAAAAAAAAAAAATGGTTGAGATATTTAAAAGGAAGAATATGAGATCTGAGAAAAAAATCTAATGTTCAAATGAAACAGTTTGAAAAATTTTCAATTTTGCTTTTTTTTTTACCAACAAAAATATAAACGGGACGCAGACAGATTAATGTCAAAGAAAGCTTTTATCCCTGTAACTTAGTTGGAGCTCCATCTCATATTTGACAAAGCAGGTTGGAGCTGAAAAGGTGAAATTAAGCCAGTTTTGCTTTAAATAGTCTTTAATCCCTCAGGGAATACCCACCATGATGATGGTGCTTATACCAACCACACTGATGGACCTGGATTCAGTCATAATCTGTATAATGCAGAATGTCTCCTTCCTTTCAGCAAAGTGCAGAATTAAAGCTGAGTGGTCATTAGTATTAACACTAGAATATAGTCTGGCTACAGCACATAGGACTGGACACACATTTGAAACCGGACATGGCCATAGGTTTTAAACAATGTATAGCAACAAGACAATATACTTATAAATAAAGCTCATCTCCAGACTGGAAAAAAAAGTTGTATTGCATAACATAGTAGTTGCTGTTATTGGATCTCTGTTAAGTACTAAGACTGGCTGCTCACAAACAGGTCTTACTTTTAGTAATAATGACTATTTGCTAAATTATTTTTTTATTTCTTTTACAGCAGTGCACGTTTTGGACACTGGCACAAAAATAAGTCTCCAACAGAATATCGCACTGGACCTCGACTTATTGTTTTTGTGATTGGTGGGGCGTCCCACTCCGAGATGCGTTCTGCTTATGAAGTCACTCGCGCCACTGATGGGAAATGGGAAGTGTTGATCGGTAAGCAATCGCTGTTTAAAAGGCTGTGGTTCTTGTATCTGCCTCCTCCAGAAATTAAGCATTCAGTATTTCTTTTCTTTTTTCAAATGTATTCATCCCTCTCTTCTTAACAGGGTCCTCTCACATCCTGACTCCAACCAGCTTCCTCAATGACCTCAAGAGTCTGGACCAAGTTCCTAATCCCGATTGTTAGATAGCGAACAGGGAGGAGCACACTGGAACAAGGGTTTAGTCTCTTACTTCAGATTATCGGGTCATCTGACGAGAAATATGAAGAGAAATTTTAGATGTAGCCATGGAGGGAAACATTTGTGAATCATAATTTTATTTTAGCGCGTTATTTTTATCATTTATTTTGTCATGTGGGATCTGTACACTGCTGTGATTGACACTGTATTAAAATATTTAATAGAATTGCTAATATTTAGATTATTGTACTATTCTCATTCAAAATCGTATTTTTGTTACTGTGTTATATTTGATTTCCCTAATTTTGTACTCAAAATCTGCATAATTTCCACAAAACTGGATCATCTCACACCAAAAATCTTATTCAAGTTTATGTACATAGGTCAATGGATGTTTGCGTTGTTAATTTAGTGACATTAATTGTGTGAAATCTCTCCCCCTTCCTCTTGGAAATTGAATCTCAGCCAAAATGTCTCAACTGCTGTCGTATGATATCTTGCACATTCATAATATGCTTATATATTCCTGGGAGCAAGTGTGGTGGGTGTTTCTTTGTTGTTAAAAATGAGTTATTAAAGAAACATAAGATTGACTTTAATTTATGTCTCGTGTGTAGTGTTTCAGAGGACTTTAAATGGGCATAATAAATTGTGTAAAAAAGAATGTAACCACCATAGTAATATCTCATTTGCTTGCCCCTTGATTGAATATATTCAAATGTATTTTATTCACAACTATATTCAATTGATCTAACAAGTCTATTAATCTGATTATTTTATATAAATATATTCAATTTGACCCTCAGTAAAATTTAAACACTTTGATCAATATGTATTTTGATTTTATTTTTAATAAATATAAAATAATATGAATATATAAAATAATTACTACCATGATTCAATATAATTTTCACCTTTTTCTTTAATACATTTGTGTTTTTTTAGTTTCGGCTGAAATGAACCCACAGTGCATGTAAAAATATCCATCTCTGTATTTTCCTTCCTTCACCTTTTATTGAGAGCGAGGCAGACTCACAGAAACAAAGTTTAAATGAAGTGTTAGGCCATAACGCAGAGCATGTATACCGACCTATCAGTGTAAAAGATGATCCCCTCCATGCTGAGGATTATGTTTTCATCTGGGATTACAGATGGTAATATTAACAACGGCACACCGGCTGGGGTCTTAATGGCAATGGGTTAATACTCAGCACTTAAGTCTATTTAAAAGCCTTGCACCAAGCCACATCCAGAACTCATTTGGAGCAGCATCGATTGGGATCACAGATGCCAAGGCATACATAGACAGTAGTTCTGTTCAGGACGTAGTGAATGAATCTCCACCGATGACAGGAAATACTCTTGTGTAACTTTCTGTAAAGTTTCTCAGTTCATATAGTTTTCATTCAGGAACCTTTTTCCATTTTTTGGTATAATTTTTCATAATGGCAGCTGCTGAAATGGACTCGAATGCAGAAGCTACCAGCAACGTGCTGGTAGGTCCTTTGGAACGTAACATTCACTTTTAACTTGAATGTTGTGTTCTTCTTGTAAAGTATTAAGCATTGATTATTTTTAAATAGATGATTGTATATAAATTCTAGTCTGTGGTTAAAAAATTGAAAATTTATTATGTTGTTTTTATGCTTTTCCTGCAATTTGTTGACAGTGTAATATATTGTTGAATTTTGACGTTACATTCATGTTTTACATTGATTGTTTAGAAAGGAATTCATTTTCTGTGATTATATATATTGGGCAATAAGCCACAATTGTTTTGGTCAAAAGATTCAATTGTCAAGGAGAAAAACTTTGTCTATAAATTGTGATGGTTGTACTTACATTATTTCATTCTCTGCTAAATCTTTTGTCCAATGTTCCACAGAAATCTCCAGAACAGGATGAGATCATGAACATCATGAGTCTGTCACAGCGTGGACGAATGGATGAACAACGCTGCACCTTGAGTCCTGCTAAAGCTGCACAAATCAAAACTACACCTGCTGGTAGAAAGATTGGATGCATTAGATACTATCTACATTGCATGTGTCCTTCTGTACATTAATTGTGGACATTTTCTTCCCTGTCCCCACAGGTTCAAACCATAAGGAGATCTCCCATACCCTGGACAACAAGCAGGGACAATGCCTTGATAACCTCAAGGTTTCATTGTCGGGAATAAACTACCAGGTACCAGGCTATAGGTTATCAAGGTGCTGAGTGTGTGTACCTGCACAGATGGTGGGATGAATAAATAACTCTGTCCTCCAAAATATGACTTGTTTCCTCAGAAACCTTTGAGTGACCATAACGACTCTTCACCTCACATCTCTGTGACCGAGAGTACTCCAGATGGGAACAGGAAACTTCCGTCACCAGTCAACCAATTAGATGTTCCCCCTCAGCGTGACCGCTCCAATACCATAAAGGTCCGTTCTATCCTATATTCATACAGCTTTAATTACTACAGACATCTCCTGCTGGATTGCTTATATAATTAAATGTCGCTTATCTCCATTTGGTCCAATCGTTATCACGCTGTTTTTGTCCAATAGTCAGAATCACCTGATGACCAGGCTAAGTTCATGAATATGATCAGCCATGGACAGCGAGGGCGCATGGACGACCAGCGCTGTTGCTTGGACCCCAGCAAGAGTGCTCCCTGCACACCCAAAAACACAGACCGAAAGCTTGCAAGTTCAGGAAACACAGGTGAAGGATTGCTTCTTACTTACCATTTCCCCCACACAGATCCAGGTTCAGACAAGTTGCATTTTCATTCTTAAAGTTAATCATCTACATGTTACTAATTCACTTGGTTTTGTATTCCCTCTTCCCCAGGTCCAGATTCTGACATGTTCTTCAATCTCTTGGCCAACACCCAAAGCCACCGGCTCGATGACCAGCGAGTGTCTCTACAGCCGTTACCGGGATTACAGAAAGAAAAGACCACATCTCCCGCTGCAGGAGATTCAAGCTACCTGTGTTACATGGTCTCTAAAGTCCAGGTTTGTCCTTTTTATTTTCAGAACAAAAAATCTGCAATTGGGGAAGGCATCAAAATTCTGTATTGACGTCAGCTCTGATTTTAAATGTTCAAGTTATTCACTAGAATATTAACAAATATTAAACAAATAAAATATGATTTGTAGGATGCTACAAAGCCACATGTCTAAACAGCCATAACTTAACAAAGCAGTGCAGTTTCTCATTTGTGGTTTGGATGTGCATCACTTCAAGGTTGTCATGGAAACGTATAACAATAAACATGTTATTATCTTAAGAACCGTTAACATGGGACTGATTTTTGTCATTTAGATGAGACCATCATTAAATGATAATTTAATAATTATCTGTTGGATTTTTTCATGATAAGAAAAGACCAGAAATGCTGAAAAGATCACGATATATTTTCAGGGTTCCAGAATGGAGGACCAAAGATGCTCGCTACCTCAAATCGTCAAGCCAGAGAAAAAGTCTTCTCCAAACAAGGATATGTCTAGTTCTGGTTCAGGTCCTCCACGCTCAGCCTCTTTCAGCCCTGGCTCAGACGTAGAACGACCAAAGAGTAAAGATAAAGCATCTCAAAAACAGGTAAATTGACATTTGAAAACAACATGGCAAAATGTTTGCAATCTGAATGTTCATTTGTCTTTGCATGTATTTTTTCTTCCACATCTAGGACTTGACTGGCACTGAACAGGATGATTTATTTAACTTAATGAGTCATTTCCAGCGCGGAAAAATGGATGAGCAGCGATGTGTCTTAAATGCTAGTCCTCGGGCCACACCCAAACACAAGCCCAGTCAGAGCACCGTGCCCACAGGTTAGAGTCCAAACATGTTTGCCTTCCTATTAATAGTAATAGTAATGGTTTATATGTGTGCTCATTTGACTGTCTGTCTTTTCACCATCCCAGGTCCAGATTCTGAAAAGTTTTTCAGCCTGCTGGCCAACTCTCAAGGCCGACGGCTTGATGATCAGCGAGTGTCTCTTCTTTCATTGCCAGGGATACAAAATGGGGGTAGCACATCAACATCGAGTGCTGCAGAGAGGGATGCAAGCCACTTGTGTTACATGGTCTCCAAACATCAGGTTGGCCTCATACTGCATGTGATGTAAAAACCAATGCGAAAAAATGTAATTATTCTTGTTAATTTAGTCTCACAATGTGTTGTGCATCTACAGAATATGTTTAAGAATAAGCCCAACCACTTTGATCCATCTGTACAACGGTGACTTGTATTTTACACTCACAGGGGTCAAGGATGGATGAACAGCGATGCTCTGCACCTCAGATCTTGCACAATCCTGGGACCCAAGCTACTCAGCACAAAGATCGTCCCAATTCAGACACATCTGATAAAACTCTGCAGAGGTCTACCTCATTAAGCCGTGCCAAACCTGCCCAAGATCAGCAGGTGAGATGCTGCTTAATACACAGCTCATAGTTTTGAACCATTCGACTGTCATGGTCCCGTGTTCTTTTTACTAAGGCCACGTCCACACTAATACACTTTATTTTTAAAAACGCATCACCTGGCGTCCACACAACTCTGGAATTATTGAGTTTTGGAAACACTGCTGGCCCTGGGCTGTGTTCTGGTATGGATGTCAGACACTTTTAGAAATGATGACGAAGACGCACACGTGTTTCCAGATAGATTCCGATCAGTCACAACATGAATGAGTGCAACAAAAAAAAAGCAAGTTACATTTGTAGCTAACACTTTTCCTAAAAGTTCCCCCTTGTCATTACATTAAAATAACATGGGATAGATAGGAAAGCTCATTTTCCTCATTTTAAAGAACAAAAGTTATTTCATGCTGATTAATTCGAGTCTTGTGAGCCTCTTTTGCGCAACTTGTGATTTGTACGACTGCTCATGTCTTTTCTTTCCTCAAAATGTTTTAGCAGGCCGGCCCCGCTGAGCAGGACAAGTTTCTCAATATGATTAGTCATGCACAAGGCGGACGTATGGATGAGCAGCGTTGCTCTTTACAACCAAGCAGAAGCACACCTGCCACACCCACACACAATGGAAGCTCTTTAAATAATGGGCCAACAGGTCAGAAATGGCACACAAGGCACGTGGGTCAAGAATGTGTTTTATGCGTTAGACGTCACAGAAATAACTCTTGACTCTTTGCAACAGGTGCAGAGGCTGATGCATTCTTCAAAATCCTTACCTCCAGTCAGGGGCGACGGCTAGACGATCAACGTGTTGCCCTTCCTCGCTTGCCGGGGATAAGTGGGAATTCTGAACGAAAAGAAAGTACAAAGGTTGAAATCCCAGTAAGAGACACCACATTTAATTATTGGTGGTGTGGAAGTAAAGCATATTGCCAAATATTGCTAAATATAGCACGTTGTCATTTTTATGTCACACTTCCAGAATAGTTGTATGCATGTTGTGACGTGACACATTCCTTTGACAAACAAAACTCTAACTCATGGCAGAAACATCATGCCATATTATTCTTCGGAGCATCTTTAGGGCTCGATTACATGGATCTCAACTCTAGAACTATGGACACACATCTGTAATCTCTGTAGAGAAGCATGCTAACACAGCAATATTTGCCTTACACTTAGCCTTTAACCCACATTAACCTCAAAAGAAGTCACAGCTATTATTATAAAATACTTGACAGCTCAATTGCCTATTGTTTTCATTTTTCTTGTAAGGCCTGTCCTCCACTCATCACCGTGGCTGAAAGTACACCAACTACACCGAGGAAGAGCTGTTCCAGACCGACCACTCAACCCCAAATGGTCAATGCAGCATCTGGCCTGCCCAGATCTGCTTCATTTACCCCTGAAACTGAATATCAGAAGAATCTCAACTCTCCAGCACAGGTAACATGTTTACCTCAAATAAAAACAGATGTAGGGGATGGAGTCAAGCTCCTTTCTTTGTGAGTTTCAGCAATAAGGGGGACATCTGACCATTTGCTGCTGGAAGTGATTTTTAAGTCTGGTCTTTGTCTAAAGCTTTCATGAAAGGCTAAACATTGTGAAACCTTAGACGCCGTATTGAACAATCACTTGTCTTTTTTTACAGGTTACAGTGAGGGTATCAATGAGTTTCACACCACAGCAGGTAAGCTGTACTGCAGCTACACCAAGGCTATTGTCCTGAAAAAAGCTGTGTGTCTTAATCAATGCTAATTTGACCCTTATATCTATCAAAGGGACAGGAGAATGCTGTTCAACAGTATACATTCCCAGAGGTCTTCCTCACTCTAGGAGCACCAGGAGATACCTTTGTGATTCCCCTCAGCCCAGGACTTGGCAGACCGCTGTCCTTCAACTTAAACCTTGTCCCAAAAGACGATGTTCAGTCCAGGCACGGCTCTCCAAGCCACGCAAGTCCCAGGAAAGCTCGCTCAAGACCGTCATCTCCTAACCCAAGTGCAACCAGCAAAGCACATCCTGTAACTTCAAGCCCACATATCAGCCCAGATGACGACTGCTTCTCTCTGATTGAGAAGGTTCATACGGCCCAGCTGCAGAGAGCGATGGCTGAAGGAGGACAGAGTTACAAAGGGGATACTGGAAGGGGGAGGGACAAGACAGGGGAAGGAAAGGGAAAGGGAAAGGGGGAGGGGAAGAAAGATAGGAAGGATGGTGGCAATAAACAATAGTCAGGTTTGCAACACTGTCAATTTTCTTTTGAGGAACATGATTAAGAAGAAATGTGAAGTGTCAGTAGTTAGAAATGTTTATACAATTGTTTATGATTCTCAAGATTAGCTCAAGATTAATTCTGTTTTATTTTGCCGGGCAAATATTTAATATATATATATATATGTGTTGATACACATTGTGTGTACAAGAGTGGTTTGGGTGAGAACTAATTGCATTGCTTTTTCAAATGTAAAAGCATTGTATGCTGTTAAATTATGTTATACTGCTTTAGCTGCTTATCCAAAGAGAGAAACTGTAGCTTGGCTGTAATTTAACCCACAACTCTGGCAAACTGTGTGAAACTGACAATAACAATAAAAAAACAGAAAAAACTTAAATTACACCTGATAAGCTGTTTGTGTTTGTGCTTTATTAGTTCATGCACACAATTGATGAAGAACAAAGACTGTATGGGTTAATAACAGCCTTGACTCAACTTGTAACATTTTTCATTAATGTAGATCTATTTGTACATGTATTATTTATTATTACATGTTTTCAGTAAATATATGGTGCAGCTTGACTTGTAGTTCTCTGTTTAGTGTCCCACATGCATTAAGAAGAAAACAACAATTGTGTAAGTTTAAATATTTATTGAAGATTTAAATAAGGAAATTCACGCTCATATTGTATGAGCTTGGTTGAAAGGCCTCAGCTGGACCTTGCATCTTATTCAGCAGAGTCAGTTCCCTGAAAGAAAGAAGGAGAGATAATTAGTGTTTGGAGGCGGTGTTTAAAGGAATATACAGTATTATAGGAGGAATACAGTCACATTCACTGTGTACTGGTGAAAAAAGCATGTTATGGTTTAAACTGAATTAGAGTTTAATCTTGGATATTCTGGAGTTATATATCTTGCAGTGATGTTGACGTGTTATCACCTATATTACTTTTGGAATAGCACACTGCAACTAGTTCATAATTTCAGAGGTAATTATGCATGTACATATTTTCTATTAGAATTTCATGTTGTTATGGATATATGCAGTAGCTTATGTCGTCATGATGTCAAAAAGAATGGAAATGTTACCTTTCCAACATCACGGCTCTTGGATCTCAGCTTGTTGACCTGAGTCTCAGAGATGTCAGCGCGCTCCTGAGCCTCTTCCAGCTCGTGCTGAACCTTCCTGCACCTGGACAAATGAGTGTTGGCCTGCTCCTCCTGCAAAGGATTTATTTATATTGATGAATTTATTCACGATGAAATATGATTTTTAACTCAACTGATGTAAATGTTAGGTTGTTCAGTTAAATGTAGATTTAACTTACAGCCTCCTCAGCCTGTCTCTTGTAAGCCTTGACTTTAAGCTGCAGCTTGTCCACCAGATCCTGAAGCCTGCTCACGTTCTTCTTGTCCTCCTCAGTCTGCACAAATTAATTAATGTAAGTGAAAGAGAATAGACCTCAAAGTAATGTATCATTGTTAGTAAAGTTTATTACCTGGTAGGTCAGCTCCTTCACTCTCCTCTCATATTTGCGGACTCCTTTAATAGCATCAGCTCCACGTCTCTGCTCGGCCTCAACTTCAGCCTCCAGCTCACGCACCTGTAATTAGATAATAAAAGAAAATCAAAGTTTTGTAAAAGGATTTGAAAGCATAAAAAGAAAGGCTTAGTTCAATTGATGCATTTAAAGTAGAATTTTTAGACAGTTCATACCCTGGACTCCAGTTTCTGGAGCTGCTTCTTGCCACCCTTCATGGCGAGGTTCTCAGCCTCATCCAGACGGTGCTGCAGGTCCTTGACTGTGACCTCCAGGTTCTTCTTCATCCTCTCCAGATGAGCACTGGTGTCCTGCTCCTTCTTCAGCTCCTCAGCCATCATGGCAGCCTGAAATGATAAATGGTCTCCAGTACAAGTTTCATTTGGTATAAGCCTTAAAACCACGTGTTGAGATTGAAATGTAAACTCACATCAGTGATAGCCTTTTTAGCTTTCTCCTCAGCATTCCTTGCTTCCTGAACAGTGTCATCAACTTCACCCTGAACCTGGACAAAGTCAGACTCCAGCTTCTTCTTGGTGTTCAGCAGACTGGTGTTCTGGATGTTTGAGAAAAGTCATGATTATTATAATATATACACTGTGTTTTTAAATTTTTCATTTTCTGTTGAATGAATGAAAACAAACCTGAGAGTGAAGCAGGCCAACACGCTCACTAGCATCAACCAGCTCCTGCTCAGCCACTTTGCGTCCTCTCTCTGTCTGCTCCAGAGCGGCTCTCAGCTCCTCAATCTCAGCCAGCATCAGACCATTTCTGCGCTCCACCATCGCAACCTGCTCCTTCATGTCCTCCTGTCCTCTGACAGCGTCGTCAAGGTGCAATTGGGCATCCTGATAATGAAAAGTGGAAAAGATGTTAACTTTCTTTCCTGTTAAGCATTTCTCTTTTTCAGTCAACAATCAACAAACCTCACCTTGAGCTGTCCCTGGACGTTCCTCAGTTGTTTCTGGGCCTCAGAAGCCTGCCTGTTGGCGTGGCTCAGCTGAACCTCCATCTCATTCAGGTCTCCCTCCATCTTCTTCTTGACTCTCAGGGCATCGTTCCTGCTCCTGACCTCAGAATCAAGATTGGTCTGCATGGAGTCCATCACCCTCTGGCTGTTCCTCTTGATCTGCTCCATCTCCTCATCCTTCTCTGCCAGCTTCCTGTCAACCTCACCTTTGATCTGGTTGAGCTCAAGCTGGACACGGAGAATCTTGGACTCCTCGTGCTCCAGTGTGCCCTGCAAGATCAAGCGGCTAAATAAAGCTATGTACCAAAATGACAGCTCTTTTATGATAACAAAATATATTCGAAAATAGTTAAACGAAGGGCACCATTAGAGAAATATTACATTAATTGTTCCAATAACAAAAAACTTAAAATATGAGAGGAAATACCTCTGCTTCTTCCAGTGCAGTCTGGATTTCTGCCTTCTCACTTTCAACAATCTTCTTGGCCTTTTCAAGCTCATGGATGCTCTTTCCAGTCTCACCAATATGTTCAGTCAGGTCTGAGATCTCCTCTGCAAAACAAATACAAGGACAACCATAGTTAGACTATTCACAACCAGCTATAAATTAATATTTGCATTTAATGAAGATAATAGTTGACGTACGCTGCAGGTTCTTATTTTCTCTCTTCAATGTCTCCAACTGATCCAGAGACTCCTCATAAGAGTTCTTCATCTTGAACAGTTCAGTGCTGAGGGAGCGAGCCTCCTTCTGGGATCCTTCCAGCTCAGACTGGCCCTCTTCATACTTCTGTTTCCATTCTGCCAGGACCTAGGTTTGTATAGGTTGATTAAACAATTAGTTAATACAGGTATGCGTTTCTTCTGATAAAACTGGGTTTGATTCCCAGTTTAATTAGTTACCTTGTCAAAGTTCCTCTGCTTCTTGTCAAGGTTGGCGGCCAGAGAATTAGCTCTCTCCACATCAATCATGAGGTCCTCCACCTCAGCCTGCAGCCTCTGCTTGGTCTTCTCCAAAGAGGCACACTTGGAGTTCACAGCCTCGATGGACTCCTCAGCATCCTGCAGGCGCTGGGCAAGCTTTTTCCTGTCATGAAGAAGAATATATTTGAATTTAATAATGCAAATTTAATATGGAATGCCAAACATTTTTATGAAAAAGTTAAAAAGATTCATGTACTTGGCCTCCTCCAGTTCCTCCGTGCGCTGGATAGCATCAGTCTCATATTTGCTTCTCCACTGAGCCACCTCACTGTTGGCCTTGGACATGCCTCTCTGGAGCTCAGCCTTGGCCTCCTGCTCCTCCTCAAACTGCTCTCTGAGCAGATCGCAGTCATGGCGGGATGACTGAACGGCGTGGGCCAGGGCGTTCTTGGCCTATGGATTAATCACAAGCAGCATGAAAGTGTAAATAGATTCTGCTAACAAACTGTTGTATATACCCAGCCTTTACGTCTATTGTCAGCGATGCATGCTCCACCTTTACAACATCCAAAGGACTCAGAGTGACGCTCAGACAGGTGTGTGAAAATCATTTTGTTCTCTTCCTCATCCAGGATATTTATTTTAAGTAATTACACTAAGGATAGCATGGGCAAGTAGCTAGGCTACGGTGCAGTAATAATTAGCTAGGCTACTGTGTAGTAACAACTAGCTAGACTACTGTGCAGTAACAATTAGCTAGGCTAATGTGGAGTAACAACTAGCTAGGCTACTGTGCAGTAACAATTAGTTAGGCTACTGTGCAATAAAAACTAGCTAGGCTACTGTGCAGTAACAACTAGCTAGGCTACTGTGCAGTAACAATTAGTTAGGCTACTGTGCAATAAAAACTAGCTAGGCTAATGTGCAGTAACGACTAGCTAGGCTACTGTGTGATAACAACTAGCTAGGCTAATGTGGAGTAACAATAAGCTTGGCTAATATGGAGTAACAACTAGTTGGGCTACTGTGCAATAACAACTAGCTAGGCTACTGTGCAGTAACAGCATCCAATATATACTAAGGCTGTGTCCGAAATCCCTCACTAATCACTATATAGTGCACTATATTGTGAGTTTGCCATTTTGTAGTGGTGTCTGAATTTTTAATGATGTTTTTTTTAATACCCTACAACCGATGGTCACTTATCGAGCAATATACCATCATGCTGCAAAGAACCTGTGTCTGGTTTGACAGCAATTTTACTTTTGAGCAACACACAACAAAGCTGGTACAATCAGGTTTTATATGATAGCTCAAATTGTGAGTGTGTGTGAGTTCCTCAAATTTCGTGATGAGCTTATGTGTATATAAAGACCTCGGGAGCAAAGCTGTATCATGAAAACACATCTTTAGTCAAGTATGCATTTCAAATGCGTTTTAACAGTCAAGTAGCTCATTGTAGGTCGGGAAAATATTAGCCATTATTATCCATCCATCCTATCGATCGGGCTCTAGTGGACTTCTAATGGACTTGAAACTATCAATCCTTAGTTGTATGCACAGGATGGAAGGTGGCAAATTGGAATTTATTGGAACTATAGACTGTAGTTCCCCCCTGCAAACCGCACGTATTGAAGTCCACAGATGTGCCTTAGAGACACATTGCAATATAAACTGGACAATGCATAAGATCTCATACCTTTACTTCCTCCTCAATGTGTCTCTTAAGCTCTTCTATCTGCTGAGTGTAAGCCTGTTTTCCTCTGGTGAGCTGGGAAATAAGAGCTTCTTTCTCTTCGAGCTGGCGAGAGAACTCACCTGAAGGAACAAGTAAGAACAGGTTTTGAGTGGCTGTTTTCACACTTGAAATATAGCTGAAAGTGACTTCAATAACTAAGTCTTCTATTATTTTTGAAGAAGGGATTGATTTACACACCGTTCTCTGTTTGCAGTCTTGCCCTCTGTGCACTTATGTCATTGAGCTGGCGAACGTTCTCGTCATTTTTGGATTTAATTTCACTTAATTGATCTTCAAGAGTTCTGCACATTTTCTCCAGATTGGCCTGAAATCAAACAGTAATTGATATGATCATTATTTTAATATACAGTATGTTGAAATATTGTGTGATTTTATATATATATATATATATATATTTTAAATTGTGCACACCTTTGCTTTTGCAACTGACTCCATGTTGCTGGAGAGGTCATCAATCTCCATCTTGTACTCGCTCTTTTCCTTCTCCAGCTTCTGCTTAACACGCTGGAGGTTGTCGATCTGCTCACCCAACTCTGCAACACTGTCCGCCTGCTTCTTGCGAAGAGCTGCTGAGGTAGCTTCATGCTGCAGGGTTGACTCCTCTAGGTCGCGACGCAGCTTCTGGAACTCAGACTCACGCTTCTTGTTCATCTCAATCTGAGAGGCTGTTGCTCCACCAGCTTCCTCAAGCCTCTCGCTGATCTCCTCAAGCTCCCTGGAGAGGTCAGCCCTCTGTTTCTCAACCTTGGCCCTAGCAGCCCTCTCAGCCTCAATCTCCTCCTCCAGCTCCTCAATGCGAGCCTAGATTTGATGACAGTAACATCAGAAAAGGCTATTGATAAGAAGACATTTCAGATTTTTTGAATCTATTATTTGTGTAAAATAACATTACCTGAAGTTCCTTGATCTTCTTCTGAAGCTGAGCACCAAGGGACTGTTCATCCTCAATCTTGCTGAGAAGCTGACTTATCTCAAAGTCCTTCCTGTAATAGGAAAGTAAAATCATATTCAGTCAGTGTTATGTTTCTGATGAAGAAGAGAACAAAAAAGTTTGATGCATGCAGTGTGTGAGATGCTCATAGCAAGTTTCTTAAACTTAAAAAAAACCCACTTCTTGATTTTCTCATCAGACTGCTGCTTGTCATTCTCCAGATCCATGACGGATTCCTGGGCCAGTTTCAGGTCTCCCTCAAGCTTCCTCTTGGCTCTCTCAAGGTCCATGCGGAGCTTCTTCTCTTGTTCCAGTGATCCCTCAAGCTATATTTAACAGTTTTAATGATTTTAGTGATTGAGGCATCTTAGAACATGTGAACCAAAAGCCATTCATATCATTACAGGGCAAACTTCGAAACAGTCAAAACAAATGTTTTCTTACATCATCCACTTGCTGTTCCAGCTTTGTCTTGGCCTTGGTCAGAGTGTTGACTTTGTCTTCCTCTACCTGGAGATCGTCCAGTGTTTGCTGGTGGGCCTCTTGGAGGGCTTTCTTCTCCTTGGTCAACTTGGCAATGGACTCATCTTGGGATGCCATTTCCTCTGTCAGGTTTTTTACCTGATGGTTTAAATGTTCAGCATGTAAAATTTTGTGACATCTAGTGGTAAAGTTGCAGCTGAATACCCTTCACCTCACCCTCTCCTTCCAAATATGAAAGAGACCCTGTGTTAGCCTTCAGTTGTCATAAGAACTCAAAAGGTGTTTAGTTTGTCCAGTCTGGACTACTGTAAAAAAAAAAAAGAAGCGGCTTCCATAGGGAGTGTTTACACATAAAGAGCCCATTCTAGGGCAAAGTAAACAACTATTTGTACAATTTAGATGAAACACACTGGGGAAAACATCACTACAATTCTTTTATATTCAATTTCTGACAATAGATCCCTTTCACCTAATCCTCAACACTGAACCTGAAGTGTAATAAGTCAAAAGGGCACAGCAAAGCATAACAACAGTAACAACAATATTTTTATGCAATAGACAGTCAAAATAAACCTTGTTTTCTGTGGCATGTTTCTCCTTCTCCACTTTAGCCAAGGTGAGCTCCAGGTCATCAATGTCCTTCTTCAGCTCAGAGCATTCATCCTCCAGCTTCCTCTTCTTGGCAGTCAGCTCAGCATTGATTTCCTCTTCATCCTCCAGTCTTTCAGTTGTCTCTTTGAGTTTGGCCTCAAGCTGGATTTTGCTCTTAATGAGCCCTTCACACCTTTCCTCAGAATCTGTGAGATTATCCCCTTCCTACAGTACGATAGGATAATTTGCTTACTTTACATAACATAAAAAAAAAAAATTCAATTCACCTACAACTTTAGTAAGGTACACAGAAAGTCAGAAGATGATAGTGGAATTAAACTTTCATTAAGCATGTACACAATGTGTACACTAAATAAATCATACACTTTACGTACCGAAGCCACTTGCAGTTGCAGGTCATTCTTCTCCTGCAGCAGGGAAACCATTTTCTCTTCCAGTTCCTTCTTCTTGGTCAGGGCAGTAGTCAGGTCTGACTGCATCTTTCCGTAGTTCTCCTTCATCTGACTCAGTTCCTTCTCAGTCTCAGCACTCTTCAGAAGAGGTTTGATCTTGAAGTACAGATGCATCCATGGCCAATTCTTCACATTCATGAATGAACGAATGTTGTACTGGACGGTGAAGATTGCATCTCTACAGAAATAACATTTATTTTTGTGTTATTATTGTTACAACATTACACATTGTAAATTAAATGAGCAATTCAGTATTGTGGAAACCCACCTCCTTTCCATCATCTTAATAAACGCCTTCCTCATGAGGTATCCTCTGCAGAGGGCCTGAGTCATGGTCACCAGCTTAGCCAGTTTCTCATCTCTCATTTCCTCCAGGGTACCCAGCAGACCAGCTTTGAAGAACACCTATGTTGCCAAGTCAAGGAAATTGATTTTCAGTACACATAGATATGACAGGATTTTGACACTTATAGCTGTTGATATTTTCTATAGAATTGTACCTTTGTGTGCCCAAACTTGTACTGAGTGTGGTCCACATCAATGGAGCCCAACACCTTCTCTGCAGCTTTCTTGTTGTCAATGAACTGTCCCTCAGGGATGACGCTAGCATTCAGTACTTTGTATCTACAAAATATTATTATGTTGATATTTGTATGTACCTCACCTATTGGCATGAGGTAACTTCATCATAATAATTTTCATTGCCTGTTCTAAAAAGTCACCTCTGCTTGAAGTCACCATAGAGGATTCTGCTGGGGAAGCCCTTTCTGCAGATTCTGATGCCCTCCAGCACACCGTTGCACCTCAGCTGGTGGATGACCAAGAAGTTCTCCATCAGACCTGAGAGTTGCAAATTTAAGTAGTTGGACATTGGAATCAGGCAACGCACAAAGTGAGGATGAGTGCTCCTCAAGTTGGTCATCAGCTTACCCAAGTTCTCCTGTGAGATTGACATATTTAATTAAATTTGATTAATTGAAACAAAACTGCAATAAGTAAACCAATGTGATTAGATTATGTCTTTATGTTATTGTTAATGTGAATGTCAAATACCCTGAAAAGAGCAGACACAGTCTGGAAGGAACCACCCTTCTTCTTTCCACCCTTCTTGCCAGCAGCAGCCTCTGTTTTGTAAAATATAGTATCACCAAATATTAAAGTCTGGATTCAGTGTCTGGGTTTATTTCACAAAGGAAGCCACAAAACTAAATTAAACTGAATTAGCACATATCCAAACTTTTTGCTCCATACCGTCATTTGCAAAATGGGATGCATACAGAAGAGCAAGCAGTTTGTTCGCAGATTTCTGGTACAGCTGAACAACTGAGTCGTTCAGTGGGTCCTTGTTCTTGTCCAGCCAGCCCGTGATGTTGTAGTCCACTGTACCGGCATAGTGAATCAGGGAGAAGTGAGCTTCAGGCTTGCCCTTTACAGGTTTTGGCTTCTCAAAGGCCTTGGTCTTGCCAAGGTGCTGATCATATAGCTTGTTCTTGAAAGAGACGTCTGTTGCCTTGGGGAACATGCACTCCTCTTCAAGGATGGAAAAGATGCCCATTGGCTGAAAGGAAATAATATGATATTAAAAAGAATGAACAATTTAGCATAAAATCAGTAAACATGATTTAAATGCTACATGACTGACTTGTCTTACCTTTTCAATAAGCTCAATGCAGGCCGCCAAGTCCATACCAAAGTCAATGAACTCCCAATGAATGCCTTCTTTCTTGTACTCCTCTTGCTCCAGAACAAACATGTGGTGGTTGAAGAACTGTTGCAGTTTCTCATTGGTGAAGTTGATGCAGAGTTGCTCTAAGCTGTTGTACTGTAATTTTCAAAAAATAATTGATTTAAATTCAAATCAATTCAATTCAATATTATTTGGATAGCATAAAATCATAATATACATTATCTCTTATCTCAAGGTGTAAGCAACATTGTGGGTGACGGTATTCTGGCTGTGCACAACTGACCAAATTTTACAGTTAGAGAAAACGCAGCAACTAGACTTCTTCAGATGAACATTTATTTCCAAACATCCACTTATTCCAAACAGGAGTGGCTGCAATCCTGGCAGAAGTTAGTGGTGGATTTGTTTTTCACCGCCACACACTGTTCAAAAAAGGATATTTAACAAATTTGCTGAACGTACCTGCCAGGCAAGGGAGATTACTACTCTCTAGGTAAGTTCGCTACTGAACATGAGCTGTGTGCATGCGCACAAGGTCTCTATAGCAGAACACAAGTGATGTGCTGTGACGTCTACCGTGCTCCAGCAGGGAATTTTACACAAGGCACTTAAAGGGGACATAGCATGCAAATTCCACTTTGTTAGTGCTTCTACACGTTAATGTGGGTATCTGGCATGTCTACCAACCCAAAGGCACTGGAAGTCTCCCTACATGGCCTTGGCCCACCCCGTCCCCCCCCGTCCCCCCACACTCGTTACGCCGGGTTTACACCGGAGGCAGCGAGGCTGCGAGGCTGCGAGGCTGCGAGGCAGCGCAGCGCCGTTCCCAAGCACGCAGCCGCCTGGCTGTTTACATGGGGGGAGAGGAGGGAGGGGGGAGCTGGCTCATTAGCATTTAAAGGAACAGGCACTCAAAACAGGTCACTCTGTGGAGGGCTGTTTTATACAGGGTAAAAAGGGTGCTGTTTTAAATGATCCTTGTGGTATTTTGACCAAAGTATGTTACAGACATTTCATTAAGACCCCAAGGAACCATATCAACTTGTGGTAAAATGGGCATGCTATGTCCCCTTTAACATAGTCAGGCAGAGACCTTGAAAATTATATTAAATGTAATTAGTCACATAGAGAAACACTGTTGACTTGTGATGTAACTCAAAGGTTCTGCAAATACTCACATCAAAGATCTCAAATCCAGCGATATCCAGCACACCAATGAAGAATTGTCTTGGCTGCCTTGTGTCAAGCATCTCATTGATACGGATGACCATCCACAAGAACATTTTCTCATAGATAGACTTGCACAGAGCTGACACAGCATTGTTGATCTAGTAATGGGGTGAAATTCAATTAGTTGTTCTTGATGCACATTACTTCATTTTGAAACATATTACTTTTTGTGAGTCATTGTACCTGTGGAACGGTTTGACCTTTGGTCACCATCTCATTTCCGACCTTGACTCTTGGATAGCACAGACATTTCAGCATGTCAGCTGAGTTCAAGCCCAAAAGGTAGGCGATTTTATCAGCCACTGATGAAAAAAAAATTGTTTTGATAGTTACAGTTTGTGAATGCTATTTATCTTCATTAAATTGATTTGGAATCATGATATACTAGATCGGCATAAAATCCACTGTTTTAGTAGATTGATAATGTTAAAATTACACTCTAACTGTATAAGTTGTGTAAAAATGTAGGAGTTTATATATTTTAGGTTAACCTTATGAAATCTGCTTTAGTGTAAAAATGATGATATTAAACTATTAATATATTTACCCTCAGTGCCATCAGGTTCACCCTGCTCCTCACGCTGCTTTTGCTTGAATTTCATGTTGCCATGATGCATCACAGCACCAGTCAGCTTGTATATGCCGCCCTTCTCATCACCGGTGAAGCCCAAGATGTTAATAGCAGTCTGCAATCCATGCACAGCAAATCATTTTTTAGAAAATCTGTTATTTTGGCGTCTGCCCTCTGGCATTACCCTCTGGCATTATTATACCAATTGCTATCAACTTACATCTGTTGCAATGAACTCCTCTATATCATTAATGCTTTTGACAGTGATTTCACCCTGACTGATCATGTGGTAGTCATAGGGGTTGGTGGTGATCAGAAGATTCTCTACAAAAGAATAGAAGAAATAAGTTAATCAGTCCTCTTGTAACAGCATCTTAATTCCAACTCCAACTTTCTATTGTCCATGTTTCATCATACCCAGGAGCTCAGGCTTGTGGCCTGTCATCAGCTGATAGAAGATATGGTAGCTCCTCTCAGCAGACAACTGGAAGGTGACACGGGACTTCTCCAGCAGATCTAAGAATTACCAATTCAATTACGGATATGCAGGATAATTGTTTTACGTTTTTCTTGTTTAGTTTGTCAAAGACCACATTTTACTTCACATGAATCGTGAGTTACACCATGGTTGTTACTTACAAGTTTCAATATCAGCTGAAGACAGCTTTCCAGTAGTACCAAAGTGGATTCTGATGAATTTACCCTAGAGTGCCAGAGTAGTAATAAAATCAGTTTTTTTTTTTAACTGTAGCAAAAAAAAAGATAATTAGAAAATGTCAGTTTAAGTCAAAGTTACATTAAGTGTAGGATAGTTACAGCACGAGAAGGCCCATAAAATGAATACTTACGAAACGTGAGGAGTTGTCATTCCTCACAGTCTTGGCATTACCATAGGCCTCAAGCAGAGGGTTAGCTGCAATGATTTGATCTTCCAGCGAACCCTACATAGAGTCATTATCAGGTTGTATAAAATCTATCATCAAGCAACAATCAACTGTGATAAAGAGTTTTGGCTGACAACCCAGTTTTACCTGTATTTTGCTTGCTTCTGATTTCTGTCCCGGCTTTCCTCCAGCCACTGCAATTGTTGCAAAGTACTGGATGACACGCTTGGTGTTGACAGTCTTTCCAGCACCGGATTCTCCACTTGGGAATTCAATTATATCCTTACTATCTATGTAGTCATAATGGTTCCAAAAAATCTTCTTGAAAAGTTGTGTAATACTCACGTGATAAGGACGGACTGGTTCTCACGATCTAGAATACAAACATACACACTCAAGTTGAAACTATTTTAAAGACTCTTGTTTGCACATTTACTTGACTAATGTGGTAACTCCAAAAATAATATGTCTCACCAGTGAGCATGAACTGATAGGCATTGTCAGAGATAGAGAAGATGTGGGGTGGTGCCTCAATCCTCTTCTTTCCTCTGTACGCCTCAACAACAACAGTGTCGTACACAGGAAGCCACTTGTAGGGGTTCACGACGACACAGAACAGGCCAGAGTAGGTCTGAAGTGCCAAAGAGGAAAAGCGTTATTAGATTTGACACACAGGCTTTACATATACAGACACACCACATTGTAAGATTGAAGCTTACATAGATCATCCATGATGAAAAACGCTCTTTGAGGTTATACAGCACAGTAGGCTCGTTGAGGTGGGTCATCATGGCCATGTCCTCAATTTTGTCATACTTGGGAGGGTTCATGGGATGGATTTCATCCTCCTTTACAGTAAGAGTCTGAATAGGAAATACAATCAAGCAAAAATTAGATAGCACACCATATATTAGTATCATTAAATCTCAAAAGCTAAATATTATTCAGGTGTTTTGGAGAACACTTTATCTATATGTCTATTATTTCTATGATCATTTGTGGAGATTAATTTTAGGCTTACCATTACTTTTCCTTCTATTGTGTCAACAGTGACTTTGCCACCCTCTCTTTTGGTGACTTTACCCTTGAGATACATCTCCTCAGGATGGACCACAAAGTAGGCAGTTTTGGCATCAAACGGTGTGGTCTGAGCCTCAAGCCTCTCCTTCTCTGACTTCCGCAGATAAATACATGCGGGGCCATAGGCCTCCATCTCTGCGTCTGTGCTCATGATGGCACCTTCAGTGTCTGAAAATAACGAGTCGGTAAAATGCTATCAGTAGGCTCTACAGATGAGGTGTTTTGAATTGGTGGATATCACAGACAATAAACTGTACCTCCTTTCCCAAGAGAAGATTGAATGCAGGCAGGTCTCTTCTTTTGAGACCTAATGATAAATTGTGAAACATGAGTACAATTATTGCTGCAAAATGTATTACTTAACCATTCATTCATTCATCATTCATTTGTTTTTGTTTTTTTGTTTTTTTTAAACTACCGGCTGGCATCACATTTGACACGTGAATAAATTATTTAAATGATCACAATTTAATGTAAACAAACATTCTTGTAATCACGTAGATCAAGTTCAGTTTCCACCACATATTGTGGATGATGCACTCACCTGAGTTGGAAGCATACCAGTTGTAGACAGTGTCCTAAGAAGCCTCTTTTATAGAGGGAGGACTGTCTTCTAAGTAGGTGTGCCTTTCTCAATTTGGTCATGTATTCTTGTCATGTTGACGCTAATCCTGTGACATTGACATTGGTGGTGATTGTACTGCCTTGTGTGCACGTTTGTAGCAGTAGGTATTTTTTCCCTGTGCCCAAACTGAGAGGTCACAGAGCACAAAGTGATCAAAGGTCTTTTAAAAAACTGATTGGATGAATACAAAACAGTTTATGTTCAAATTTAAGTTATATGCATTAATTAACATACATACAAGCTATTACATGAACACAAATGCATACATTACAGTTTATACAAACAAAAGCAGGATAAATGATGTTATGGTGTTGTCAACTTCAAACAGTGATATAATATTTTATTATATTAACAACGATGAATGTTCTATAGTACAAAGCCTAAGTTGTTTCAAAATTATGAGTGATGAATTAATGAAAAAATCATGAATTATTTTAAATACACACTGCAGATACTGTGTTTTATAATAGTTAATCTGTTGTTGAGTCCTATATTATTTAAATTTATTACAATGAATCAATAATCGTTTGAGAATACGTAATCCAAAATATGGAGGTGCGGATTCATAAATACAATACACTTATTTCAATTTATTTCCTCCCATTTTTGGAGAAGTACCCATCTGTCACTGGTGTTCAGTTTCAGAACATTCACCCATGCACGCCACACAAAAGGGTCAAGTATTTTGTAAAATTCTCTTCAGGGCCACAGATATAAAAAGATTATAGTATCATAAAACGGTTCATTATATTATCTACTCTAAAATGTATTATTTATTTTTTGCTATTTATCTATTTAAATTATTTAACATTTCATTCAAGTGTATGTCATCAAATCACTCAGTAAATAGGAGGTCATTAGTTGGTGTAGTTTTGATCACAGATTTAAAAGCTTTATACACTAGAAAATAATTTATCTGTTTCTACTTACTGGATCTATATCTATTTGTGTTGACACTAAAATATGATTTGTTAATGATCGTCATTGTTACTAATAATGGTCTTACTGGAGTATTTTGCAGCAGTGACAGGTTGCGGTTTTGGAGAGGCATGTAAATGTCACTGGTATACAGTTGCAGGGTTACTACACATCTCAGATGTCTGAAATAAAATTGAGGCTGAGCGCCATTCCATAAAAGCTGAAAAGGGATTACATAGCGCCTTGGAATGGAGCGGCCGAACAGTTGCCATCCAGGCAAGGATAAGATCCAAAATAAGTCCTGCGCCAATAAACAAGATGTTAGAGATGCCAGCACTACCTTCAATAAAACACTTAATTGGTATGAATTCAAAAACGCAGGAAAAAAACCTGCAGGAAAATTTTCTTGATGACTTTAAATGTACTTCTATAACTAGATTGTGTGAAGTTGTCCTGTAGCTTTTTGTATTTACATAACCTTTCTATCTTTAAAAAGAAGATGACCTTGAGGAATGTCACCCACGTGACCTCAATAGGTAGGTGGGCTATTGTGCAAACATGTGTTGAACACATGCTGCTCAAGTTCGGTCATAGGTCCTCAGTTTTTTTCAGCCAACATGAATAGCATGTGTCAAAGGGGCTCTTCAAGTAGGGTTAAATGTCATCAGTTGTTTTTTTTGTCAAGTTGTTTGAGAGGTCTTAGGTTTCCATTAAAATGGTTTGTGTGCACAGCAGAGGGAGACGATTATCTTTCCAATGTATTCTACTAGTAGCAATTATTTATTTTCTTAAGCAGGAAGTTTGTTACGGGTGGTATGTACAGTATGTCTATGTGCCGTGTCACCTTGAATACAAAGCATTTTGCACACACAGGGCCCATTACTCGACTGTCTCATCTCTGGTGACAAAATGCATTAGCTGATTTGAGCGATCCACTTAAACAATGATGTCCCAAACAAAGTCTGCCATGAAAGAACATAACATAACACAACATTTTTCAAATGTGAAAGACATAAGTCATAAGTTTTTTAATAATAGCATCAAGGTGCCAGCTTATATTTAGCTATACTTTCATAGTGAGCTTCACTTTATGGTTTACTTGCTATTTACTTTCAGATACTAGCTCCTCTTGCACATTTTGTGTTGCATATTAGCAGCGACGTCTTTTACTGTAATGTGCAAAAGATTAAACCACTTTTTCATGAATTTTCCAAACTGTATTTCAGTCAGTTTCAGAATTAGGTTATAATGCAAGTGAATAGATTCAAGAATATTGTAAAATGTGAAGATGGACATAAGTTGGAACAGACTGTCCTGACTAACCTTTTCTTTTGTATGACCTTGTGTCTAAATACACGAGACTCTGCTAAGCCCGTGAACTGAAATATAACATGCCAAATATGTCTGGTGAGGAGGAGCCTGGTGAGGTTTAAAAGCGGGTCGGACGCTTCCAGGACAGAGTAGTAACACTGAGAGAACCACTGATAGTGTTGGTTAAGATCTCTCTATTTTCCTTTGTCTGAGTCAGTGTTTGTTGTTTTATTTATTCACCCAGAATAATGAAATCTGCAGTGTGTTTACTTTTTAGGGTTCAGGTATTGGTAGTTATGTAGTTGACAAATAGGAAGTCTTAACAGGGAATGCAGTAAGTAAAAAGATCGAGGAAAGAGAAGGTTGGGGGAGGTGAGCCAAACATTAAAGCTAATTGAATGAGGCTCTGCTAAATAAATTGCAAACGACCATAATACCTAGAAAATGATCAACCAAAGCTTGTTCTACATTAAAATAATCTTGAATGTTGTGTTTTTAATCATCGCCATTTTATATCTTTATTATCTTTCAAGAAAGCACAATGGCTAACATTAGCATCGTGTAAGTAGACATTTTACTTAGTAGAATGTATTGCACACATTGAATCATCTCTACCCCAAACTCCTTAACAGCTGCGTCTAAGTGAGGCCTTAACCAGTATTTAACGGTAGTTATTTTCTCTACAGTTGAAGTGTACCATTGTAGTGTGCCAAATTGGCCAGCCACCTCATGAAGACATACAGACAGCTGCGTTGAAAGGGAACACCACAGCCTCAGTTCGTCATATGATAAAGCATTTGTCTTTCTAAACAAAGGAAATTGTCTTCTGTGGCCGAGTGAACTTCTAAAAAAAGTTTGGAACACAAATGCACCACAGTGTCCACACAGATAACATCTGCCCCAGGCTCCAACGACACCTGTTCCGTGATGGTTGATTTCCACGAAGGAGAGACTGCTGTAAATGAATCCTTCCTGGGTGTAACATCATGTAGCCTATTATAAACAGGATACAGCTACATCCATGTCCCTCAAATCGTGATTTTCTGTTACAGGGGTCACATTAGCTGTGCCAAATAAATAAACAATCTCAAATTATACACCAGTCAAAAGATTTCAGATTGTTATCCATCATCATAAATCATCATGTTTTTTTTTTAATGAACAATTCTTGTGCATTATAAAAGTTTTGACAGAAATCTTATATTATGGTTATCACGGTAAGAACCCTTAAAGGTCGAATGTGTAAGATTTAGGTGAAAGCGATCTATTGGCAGAAATTGAATATAAAATAATCCGAGTGATGTTTTTTCGCTAGTGTGTTTCATCTAAATTGTACGAATTGTTGTTTTCTTTACCCTAGAATGGGCCTTTTATATTTAAATACTTTATATTTACATCAGGAGCTGGTCCTCTCTACGGAGGCCGCCATGTTTTTTAGAGTCGTCCAAACTAAACAGCTTTTAAGTTTTTATGACAACTGAAGACTACCACATGTTCTCATTCATGTTTGGAAGGGGAGGGTGAGGTGAGGTGAGGGGTGTTCACCTGCAACATGCAACTTCACCACTAGATGTCACTAGATTTTACACACTGAACCTTTAAACTTGGCCCTTAAGTTATGCCAAAGAGTTGTTATATTTGTTACTGTGATGCACTGGTTTTCAAACTTCACTTGAGTTATTGCTTCTGCTGACCTTTATTGTGGGCCAGGATTCCTTTCGGATAAGCCAGTCAGCACTGTGTTTATGAATGCCCTGTCTTGGCAACCAGTTCTTTTATTCTAACTTTAGAGTGCTGTTAGGATTCCTATTAATTCATACTTATACTGTCACCTCTCTGAACACTTGGAGAACCAAGCACACTAGCCAGTAAGTAGCGTCAGGAGAGTACTTGAATTCCTGCAATGATTTTGAGCTTATATTAGGCCAATTGTCATTCCGTAACAGTGAGTTGCTCACTGTTACAAGTGTCTGTTAAATCCTAACATAATCCCAGGCGGCATTGTCTGAGTGGTTTTAGGTTTATATTATTTTAAGTGATTTGTGTTGTCTTAATTTACAGACCATTTCAATCCATCCAGGCCTATTTTTACATGAGAACTATGCTAATGAATAAAATAGCTTAGTGCTGCCACTACTACAACAACTAACAATAAACCTTAATACATCTTAATGCTGTTAGTATGACATTAAAGTAATACAAAACATTAAATGGCCATCATCTCCTCATCTCATTTTATATTATCATCTCCTCATGTCCAAGCTCCTCAATGCAAGCCTAATTTTATGATAGTAACAATATAAAGTCTTATTGTGGGACATACTGTAATATGTTTTAAATTCTTTAGGTATATTATTGATTTTATGATATTGCCTAATGTCCCTTGATCTTCTTCTTAAGCTGGGCACCAGGATACTGTACCTCTGACCCTCAATCCTGGATTTCAACAAAATGACGTTTCATTCAATTTAAGTCAATACATGCAGTAAATCCAAAAGCTGCTCCTTTTGTCTGAAGATGTCTTTTGTACACAGTTACCATCACTACATTCCAAGTTAAAATGACTGCACCTCGTGTAAATCTAAAATGCTGGCAGACCAAGCTGAGGGGGTAGAGTGGTCGTCCTCTAACCAGAAGGTCGGTGGTTTGATCCCAGTCTTCCCCATATGCATGCCCAAGGAATCACCTGGCCAGTTAGTGTTGGTGTCTCGAGCTGCATAGCAGGTGTGCAAGTGCGTTACTCAGTTTGGTCAAGCACAGTATGGTTGTCACCTTGTTGCCTGATAGTGACATGGACAATAACTTATACAAGCATGGTTCTTTTCTCTCTTCAGGGTTAGGGTTAGTATGTTCCAGCTGATGGTGGATTGTAATGGTGGATTGTGGATCATGATGGTGGATCCTGATAATTGATGGTGGTGATTGACTGTGATAGTGGTGGCAGCTGCTCATGGACTATGACAAATTTTGATTTGTGAATATGGGCTGTACAAATATAAATTTGATTTGTTGATTGATTTAATATGCCAGTTATGTTCCTAGTTTATTTACAAAATAGCTATTTATTTATTTGTTCCAATAAATTTAAAGATTACATTTCAGCTTACTCACTTTATGACAGGCGCTGTGTCAGTTTCATTTTGATTTCTCAAACCAGTACTGAGTTTTCATGTTGGAGAAGCGTCAGAATGTCACTGGTGTATAGTTGCAGGTTACACATGGCTCAGATATTTGGTAAATGTCCAGCTGCATGCTGTCTGCTCACACACATGCATGAGTATCCTTCTCAGACCAAAAATAACAACCACACAAGCTGGTAAGGTTAAGGTGCTGTTGTTTTTACATATTTTCCACATTAGAATTCTCTTTTCAATTCTCTCTGCCATAACATTTTCATGCTGTGGGTCATATACTTAATCATTTACTAAACTGTGTGGCATCCCCGCAGCAAGCTTCCCCGCAGCTGACCTTAACTGAAACGGTTAAAGACAAAGAAGTATCTTATTGTGCCTTAGGACACCTTGCTTTTGGCTTTAGGCATTATTCACAGCAGCTGATAAAGTATCTCATCCCTCTAAATCAAACTGTATCTCCATTTTCTGCACTGGTATCACTTACACCCACTGATAGCCTCTTCTCACAGTAGGTTAACTGCACATTTTCCTCACAGACTATTTTGAGGCATTCTCATTGCTTGGTAATTAGTGTTGAATATTGATGCAATACTCTCTTAAACTCTTGAATTTAGTTTATTTCAGTTAACTAGTTGCATAGGTAGAATCCGATGAGGGTCGACATATATGGTGGTGCAATGTACTGTGAAGCTATTTAATATTCTCATAATGTATACCAAATGACACCCATACAGAGACAAATTACGTGTACTTACAAAATGTAAATATAGTAATGTCCTCAACATACCTGATGGTAAATTGGCAAACTGCACTGCATTGTTTGTGGCGTATTTGTTTCAATAGATCTAGAGTGTGACAAATGACTTTAAGGTGACACACTTTATGGTAGACATCTGTTCCCTGTTGGTTTTGATATTGCCGCCAGTAATCTATTTTAAATTTGGAGAAGCATCGAAATGTCACTGGTGTATAGTTACAGGACATAGATTTCTGATATCTGAAATTAAAATCAGGATGATGGTCTTTCCAATAAAGCTAGACAAGTATTATGTATCTCCTGGAAGCAGACTTTAAAAGGACAGCCAACTCAGATAATTTAATTCCAGAAATATGTTTCTCTCTCATAAACACCATTCATGTTTTGGCTTTTAGGAATGAAAAAGATTCTGCTTTTGGGTAGAAGGGTTAGATATGTATAAGTGACTGACTGACAGAAGATTTAATGAAGGGTAGGACTGTATCCAGGATCAACTTACATTACGTTGATTTGCACAGACTTGGCTTATTATTCGCTATCTTACCAGCAGATCACAAGGTGTTACCATGGTCAAAAATAAATCCAGCAAAGAGAGGGACCAGATTCTTATTTGGCATAGAGAGAAAGATATATTTATAGGACATTAAGATATGTTGTTACCACCATATCCCAAGTTTAGAGAGATCTATCTTCTTAAACAATCAACAGTATTTATGAATGAAATGTATTTTGCTAAAAAAGGATAATATCTGTGTAGGTAAGCCGTTGCCATGGATGTAAATATGTGTACTGTAGTGCCAGATGTGAAGCATCAGTTGTGAAATAATAAGGATGATCAGCCCTAGAGTATGTGGCTACTACCGCTTACCAGAGTTGTAAAGGTCATAATACTTTTGATGCTGATGGCCAAAGTGTTTGCCACATATTTCAGCCTGGATGTGGTGTCAGGTGGTGACTGGCCACTGCAAAGCTTCTTCACAGTTTAGAGCTCTTCTAAACTGTGTCTTTTACCATAGTCTCTACCCCCCTTTTTCCTGTATGCTCCTCCATCTGTATAACTCTGACTCTATTAAAGGTAGAAGCAAATATATATGTACAAATATTTTCTGTTAAGTTTAGGCCAGAAATTCATAACAGGCCTTCTTTATCCATAAATGGGATATCGTGGTTTCATGGTTGAACCCTGTGTACTCAGATGTGACTTCAATAAACTTCAGAAAACACAGAGTGAATATTTCAGGAATCAGTTTATTAAATTAATTCACTAACAATTCAACAGCAAGTTCATATTGTATAAAGTCTGTCAAATGGTTCCAATGGGATGTTGTATCTTACTCTGCACTTTCAGACTGAAAAGAAATGACAAGAAGAAACACAATTATTCAACATATATTATCAACAATATCTATCTCATATAGTTATACAAGTTCATTTTATATGTAGAACTGTATAAAGAACAGAATTTAAAAACAACAACATTAAACTAAAGTACCACGTAGTAATTTTCCGTATGATCACATTACCTTTCCGCTGTCACGGCTCTTGACTCTCAGCTTGTTGACCTGAGACTCAGCAATGTCAGCGCGCTCCTGAGCCTCTTCCATCTCGTTCTGAACCTTCCTGCACCTGGACATATGAGTGTTGGCTTGCTCCTCCTGTGATGGGATAGGAAATATGTTGACTCAGTTGCTAAGCAGACAATGGAGGTTTTGTTAAATTGTAAGTGAAATGATTAGTCATATAGTTGACTTACAGCCTCCTCAGACTGTCTCTTGTAAGCCTTGACTTTGAGCTGCAGCTTGTCAACGAGATCCTGAAGCCTGCTCACATTCTTCTTGTCCTCCTCAGTCTGCACAAATTAAGATTGGTTAAGTAAAGTGACAGAGGAAACTAATTAAGACCTCACAAGTGTTTTGAAGTCAAACAAGATGTTACCTGGTAGGTCAGCTCCTTCACTCTCCTCTCATATTTGCGGACTCCTTTAATAGCATCAGCTCCACGTCTCTGCTCGGCCTCAACTTCAGCCTCTAGCTCATGCACCTGAACATGATAATAAAAAACTCATCAATAAGGTGCATCCTCAAACTGGTTGATGATGAGCATTTATACTATACAGTGTAATGTTCTCACCCTGGATTCCAGTTTCTGGAGCTGCTTCTTGCCACCCTTCATGGCGAGGTTCTCAGCCTCATCCAGACGGTGCTGCAGGTCCTTGACTGTGACCTCTAGGTTCTTCTTCATCCTCTCCAGATGAGCACTGGTGTCCTGCTCCTTCTTCAGCTCCTCAGACATCATGGCAGCCTGAAATGATAAATGGTCTCCAGTACAAGTTTCATTTGGTATAAGCCTTAAAACCACGTATTGAGATTGAATTGTAAACTCACATCAGTGATAGCCTTTTTGGCTTTCTCCTCAGCATTCCTTGCTTCCTGAATAGTGTCATCAACTTCACCCTGAACCTGGACAAAGTCAGACTCCAGCTTCTTCTTGGTATTTAGCAGACTGGTGTTCTGAGGATTAAAATGAGTCAAATCAAATTTAAATCTGTATTTGTCATGGGAAAAAAAGTCCATATTTTTGTGAATAACTGAAAACATACCTGAGAGTGAAGAAGGCTGACACGCTCACTAGCATCAACCAGCTCCTGCTCAGCCACTTTGCGTCCTCTCTCTGTCTGCTCCAGAGCGGCTCTCAGCTCCTCAATCTCAGCCACCATCAGACCATTTCTGCGCTCCACCATGGCAACCTGCTCCTTCATGTCCTCCTGTCCTCTGACAGCGTCGTCAAGGTGCAATTGGGCATCCTGATAATGAAAAGTGGAAAAGTATTAACTTTCTTTCCGGTTAAGCATTTGTCTTTTTCAGTCAACAATCAACAAACCTCACCTTGAGCTGTCCCTGGACGTTCCTCAGTTGTTTCTGGGCCTCAGAAGCCTGCCTGTTGGCATGGCTCAGCTGAACCTCCATCTCATTCAGGTCTCCCTCCATCTTCTTCTTGACTCTCAGGGCATCGTTCCTGCTCCTGACCTCAGAATCAAGAGTGGTCTGCATGGAGTCTATCACCCTCTGGCTGTTCCTCTTGATCTGCTCCATCTCCTCATCCTTCTCTGCCAGCTTCCTGTCAACCTCACCTTTGATCTGGTTGAGCTCAAGCTGGACACGGAGAATCTTGGCCTCCTCATGTTCCAATGTGCCCTTTAAATTTGAACAATAATTGCTCGAATGAATATCGAACAGGCATGGGCTAAACTAATTCAACAATTTTTTGAATTTCTATAATTTTAACTGTAGTACCTCAGCTTCCTCCAGTGCTGTCTGAATCTCTGCCTTCTCAGTCTCCACAGTCTTCTTGGATTTCTCCAGCTCATGGATGCTCTTTCCAGTCTCACCAAGCTGTTCAGTCATGTCTGAGATCTCCTCTATAGACCAACACATACAAAATATTAAGACTAGTTGTATGCAATATACAACATATATAGGAAATGGTCTACGTCATTCCTTACATTTACTTTCAATAAAGCTCATAAACTACAACTGAATGTCACACTAAATTGGTGAGATTGACGTACGCTGAAGGTTCTTATTTTCTCTCTTCAATGTCTCCAACTGATCCAGAGACTCCTCATAAGAGTTCTTCATCTTGAACAGTTCAGTGCTGAGGGAGCGAGCCTCCTTCAGGGATCCTTCCAGCTCAGCCTGGCCCTCTTCATGCTTCTGTTTCCATTCTGCCAGGACCTATAAACATGCATGTGAGAAAAAAAAGACATGTATCCTTGAAATAAGATCTTGTTTTTTGTTGTTGTTGTTTTTAACTTCTTAACCTTAAAGCACCTTGTCAAAGTTCCTCTGCTTCTTGTCAAGGTTGGCGGCCAGAGAATTAGCTCTCTCCACATCAATCATGAGGTCCTCCACCTCACCCTGCAGCCTCTGCTTGGTCTTCTCCAAAGAGGCACACTTGGAGTTCACAGCCTCGATGGACTCCTCAGCATCCTGCAGGCGCTGGGCAAGCTTTTTCCTGTCACGAAGAAGAATATGATTGTATTTAACTATGCAAAAATATTACACTTAAATTCTTAATATTGAATAAAAATGCATTCATTAATTCAAAAAGGATTCATGTACTTGGACTCCTCCAGTTCCTCCGTGCGCTGGATAGCATCAGTCTCATATTTGCTTCTCCACTGAGCCACCTCAGTGTTGGCCTTGGACATGCCTCTCTGGAGCTCAGCCTTGGCCTCCTGCTCCTCCTCAAACTGCTCTCTGAGCAGATCGCAGTCATGGCGGGATGACTGAACGGCGTGGGCCAGGGCGTTCTTGGCCTGTTGAACATGACACAAACATTTTTAACTCACAAATGATTCTGAGTTAGTAATTAAGCTTTGGATCATTTTCTTTTATATCGCATTGGTTGCTTTCCATTATTCAACAAAATGTAATTCATTAAGATTTAAATGAGCAATAATAGTATTACATCTCTATGGGTGTTTTTTCCATATGACTAAGTTTTGATATTCAATAGTTTTAAAATAAACTGTATGTACATTAATATTAATATATTAATATATTTAATGACAGCATTTGAACTAGAGAGCTTAGGTTAGACTCTGTCTAAACCCAGTAACAGAACATGAATACCTTCACTTCCTCCTCAGTGTGTCTCTTAAGCTCCTCAATCTGCTGAGTGTAAGCCTGTTTGCCTCTGGTCAGCTGGGAAACAAGAGCTTCTTTCTCCTCAAGCTGGCGAGAGAACTCACCTGAAAGACAAAACATAGATGTGGTATTCATCAAAAATAATCATCACTGGTTTCGTTACTTATTTTATCAAAGGTGACTCACCATTCTCTGTCAGCAGTCTTGCCTTCTGTGCATTAATGTCATTCAGCTGATGAATATTCTCATCACTTTTAGCTTTAAGCTCACCCAGCTGGTCCTCTAGACTTCTGCACATTTTCTCCAAGTTGCCCTACAACAAAACAATATTATGATGTCCATTTGTTAAGTTTAAAGCTAGTTTAATACTTCCTGGTTACATTTCATATTTCTAGATGAAAACTACTCACCTTTGCTTTTGCAACTGACTCCATGCTGCTGGAGAGGTCATCAATCTCCATCTTGTACTCGCTCTTTTCCTTCTCCAGCTTCTGCTTAACACGCTGGAGGTTGTCGATCTGCTCACCCAACTCTGCAACACTGTCAGCCTGCTTCTTGCGAAGAGCCGATGCGGTAGATTCATGCTGAAGGGTTGACTCCTCTAGGTCGCGACGCATCTTCTGGAACTCAGCCTCACGCTTCTTGTTCATCTCAATCTGAGAGGCTGTTGCTCCACCAGCTTCCTCAAGCCTCTCGCTGATCTCCTCAAGCTCCCTGGAGAGGTCAGCCCTCTGTTTCTCAACCTTGGCCCTAGCAGCCCTCTCAGCCTCAATCTCCTCCTCCAGCTCCTCAATGCGAGCCTAGATTTGATGACAGTAACATCAGAAAAGGCTATTGATTAGAAGCCATTTCTGATTTTTGAATCTATTATTTGTGTAAAATAACATTACCTGAAGTTCCTTGATCTTCTTCTGAAGCTGAGCACCAAGGGACTGTTCATCCTCAATCTTGCTGAGAAGCTGACTTATCTCAAAGTCCTTCCTGTAATAGGAAAGTAAAATCATATTCAGTCAGTGTCTTGTTTCTGATGACGAGGAGAACAAAAAAGTTTGATGCATGCAGTGTGTGAGATATAGCAGGTTTCATGAACCAAAAAAAAACCCACTTCTTGATTTTCTCATCAGACTGCTGCTTGTCATTCTCCAGATCCATGAGGGATTCCTGGGCCAGTTTCAGGTCTCCCTCAAGCTTCCTCTTGGCTCTCTCAAGGTCCATGCGGAGCTTCTTCTCTTGCTCCAGTGATCCCTCAAGCTATAAAATAACATTTATCAATAATAGTTTGTGGCATTTATAAGACAGACCATGCATTCCTGGAGTCTTGTCAATACAAAGAAAAATTGCAATGTCAGAGTTACTGTTTTCTTACATCATCCACTTGCTGTTCCAGCTTTGTCTTGGCCTTGGTCAGAGTGTTGACTTTGTCTTCCTCTGCCTGGAGATCATCCAGTGTTTGCTGGTGGCTCTCTTGGAGGGCTTTCTTCTCCTTGGTCAACTTGGCAATGGACTCATCTTGGGATGCCATTTCCTCTGTCAGGTTTTTCACCTTTAAAAATTATATTTTTTTAATACAACTTAATATTTATACTGACACATACTTGACCCATTGATAGAAATATGTTTATTGTTTTATATCATTATGTTTATGCGTGAACCTTGTTTTCTGTGGCATGTTTCTCCTTCTCCACTTTAGCCAAGGTGAGCTCCAGGTCATCAATGTCCTTCTTCAGCTCAGAGCATTCATCCTCCAGCTTCCTCTTCTTGGCAGTCAGCTCAGCATTGATTTCCTCTTCATCCTCCAGTCTTTCAGTTGTCTCTTTGAGTTTAGCCTCAAACTGGATTTTGCTCTTAATGAGCCCTTCACACCTTTCCTCAGCATCTGAGAGATTATCCCCTTCCTACAGTACAATAAGATAATTTGATTACTTTTCTTTGTTAAACATTTTTTTATTTAATGCTAATTATTCATAACCTACAAATTTAGTAAGGTACACAGAAAGTCAGAAGATGATAGTGTAATTAAACTTTCATTAAGCATGTACACAATGTGTACACTTAATAAATCGTACACTTTACGTACTGAAGCCACTTGCAGTTGCAGGTCATTCTTCTCCTGCAGCAGAGAAACCATTTTCTCTTCCAGTTCCTTCTTCTTGGCCAAGGCAGTAGCCAGGTCTGTCTTCATCTTATCATAGTTCTCCTTCATCTGACTCAGTTCCTTCTCAGTCTCAGCACTCTTCAGAAGAGGCTTGATCTTGAAGTACAGATGCATCCATGGCCAGTTTTTCACGTTCATGAATGAACGAATGTTGTATTGGATTGAATAAATAGATTCCCTGGAAAAACAATTGCAGATCATATGTCATTTATGTCATGGGTTTGCAGATGATAACAATTGAAGCAACATGACTACTTGATTGGACTGTACAGTTAATGGTGCAATATGAAATATATATATTACCTCCTCTCCATCATCTTAACAAACGCCAGCCTCATGACAAATCCTCTGCAGAGGGCCTGAGTCATGGTCACCAGTGAAGTCAGTTTCTCATCTCTCATTTCCTCCAGGTCACCCAGCAGACCAGCTTTGAAGAACACCTATGTTGTCAAATAAGTGACATCTGTCATCAGGACACACCGATAATACTTGATTTGTAATAAATAGCAGCTTTCAAAATTGCCCATAGAATTGTACCTTTGTGTGCCCAAACTTGTACTGAGTGTGGTCCACATCAATGGAGCCCAACAGCTTCTCTGCAGCTTTCTTGTTGTCAATGAACTGTCCCTCAGGGATGACGCTGGCATTCAGTACTTTGTATCTACATTAAAATATGATATGGTTACTACAAAGTTTTCTTGTGTCCCTTCACCATGATACATCTACAGAAATCAAATTCACTTTCTTTTACTCCGAACTGCATTCACCTCTGCTTGAAGTCACCGTAGAGGATTCTGCTGGGGAAGCCCTTTCTGCAGATTCTGATGCCCTCCAGCACACCGTTACACCTCAGCTGGTGGATGACCAAGAAGTTCTCCATCAGACCTGGAAAAATATTTTTTTTGTCTAAAACCTTCTTTGTGACTAAGTTAGACAAAATGACAAAAGGTGGATGAAAAACCTTTTTACCTGGGGTCTTTGTCTCATTGGGAATCAGGCAACGTACAAAGTGAGGATGTGTGCTCCTCAAGTTGGTCATCAGCTTGCCCAAGTTCTCCTGTGGATCAACAGTATGAAATATTAAGTCAAACATTATTTCACCATTAGGTTTTTAAGTGTAATCTAGCAATATGAAACAATACATACCCTGAAAACACAAGACACAGTCTGGAAGGAACCACCCTTCTTCTTACCACCCTTCTTGCCAGCAGCCTCTGATTAAAAAAACATATTTTATTACCAAGATAATACATAATGCTGTTGTAATTGTTATTGTTATTATTTTTAACAATTATTGTTTTTCTTTTATGCAGAAAATGTTACAACACTTGGCAAGGTACAGTTTCAACGACACACTTCTACCAATAACTACAGAGTCACTGCACACATCATAGTTGTTTATTATTCTGCTCAGTCTTGTTTCTTACCGTCACCTCCAGGATGAGCAGCATACAGAAGAGCAAGCAGTTTGTTTGAAGATTTCTGGTACAGCTGAACAACTGAGTCGTTCAGTGGGTCCTTGTTCTTCTCCAGCCAGCCAGTGATGTTGTAGTCCACTGTACCGGCATAGTGAACCAGGGAGAAGTGAGCTTCAGGCTTGCCCTTTACAGGCTTTGGCTTCTCAAAGGCCTTGGTCTTGCCAAGGTGCTGATCGTGTAGCTTGTTCTTGAAAGTTGCGTCAGAGGCCTTAGGGAACATGCACTCCTCTTCAAGGATGGAGAAGATGCCCATTGGCTGAGAATAATTTACATTTCATGTTAAAAGTTTATTTGCGGAGGCAATGATTTGCACATGAAGGAAAAAAATAGTCTTCCCAAGTAGCTACTTACCTTCTCAATAAGCTCAATGCAGGCAGCCAAGTCCATACCAAAGTCAATGAACTCCCATTCAATGCCTTCTTTCTTGTACTCCTCTTGCTCCAGAACAAACATGTGGTGGTTGAAAAACTGTTGCAGTTTCTCATTGGTGAAGTTGATGCAAAGCTGCTCCAAGCTGTTGTACTGTAATAGCCGAAATGTATGAGTACATAGCATATTTGTGTACATCTGTTATACTGCTCAGATAGTTTTCAGACCACTCACATCAAAGATCTCAAACCCAGCGATATCCAGCACACCAATGTAGTATTGTCTTGCTTGCTTTGTGTCGAGCATCTCATTGATACGGATGACCATCCACAAGAACATTTTCTCATAGATAGACTTGCACAGAGCTGAGACGGAATTGTTGACCTAGAAACAAGGGCAATATTAAAAAACATGCTTGGTTTTTAAATCACTCATGGATTTGTAGATGCTTCAAGTTTCCTCTGTTTTTGTACCTGTGAAACGGTTTGACCTTTGGTCACCATCTCATTTCCGACCTTGACTCTTGGATAGCACAGACATTTCAGCATGTCAGCTGAGTTCAAGCCCAAAAGGTAGGCAATTTTATCAGCCACTGATGGAAAGAAAAATCTTAAGTTCACTGATCTATGTCATGTTTAGAGTCACGTGTTATACATGTGACAGACATGCTTCAAGACATTATTATCACATTTACCCTCATTGCCATCAGGTTCAGCCTGCTCCTCACGCTGCTTCTGCTTGAATTTCATGTTGCCATGATGCATCACAGCACCAGTCAGCTTGTATATGCCGATTTTCTCCTCACCGGTGAAGCCCAAGATGTCAATAGCAGTCTGCATTGCACAGAAAAGAAAGTAGTCAACATTTGTGACATTTGTGTCTTGGATTCTCAATTTTGAAATCTCAAAACAAGTAGGAGTTTGTGCGTTACATCTGTTGCAATGAACTCCTCGACATCATCGATGCTTTTGACTGCGATTTCACCCTGACTGACCATGTGGTAGTCATAGGGGTTGGTGGTGATCAGAAGAGCCTCTACAAAAGAATAGAAGAAATAAATGAATCAGTCCTCCTGTAACAGTGTCTTAATTCCAACTACAACTTCCTATTTTCCATGTTTCATCATACCTATCAGCTCAGGATTGTGGCCTGTCATCAGCTGATAGAAGATATGGTAGCTCCTCTCAGCAGACAACTGGAAGGTGACACGGGACTTCTCCAGCAGATCTACGTTCAACAAATCAAAGTCAGACAAGTGTAAATTGAAACAAAGGTGACTGAACAAAATGTAGACAATGACTTACATGTTTCAATATCAGCTGAAGACAGCTTGCCAGATGTTCCGAAGTGGATTCTGATGAATTTACCCTAGAGTTCCAGAGTAGAAATAAAATCGTTTTTTTTTAATACTCCATCAAAAAATCTGTCAGTTTAAGTCAAAGTTACATTAAGTGTAGGAAAGTTACAGTACGTGAAGGCCCATAAAATGAATACTTACGAAACGTGAGGAGTTGTCATTCCTCACAGTCTTGGCATTACCATAGGACTCCAGCAGAGGGTTAGCCGCAACGATTTGGTCCTCAAGGGAGCCCTGGAAGAGAAATTTTGAATTACACAACCTTTGCAAATTAACCTTCCTCTGAAAAAAGCATTTATCTTATACAACCATTGCATTCACCATTTACCTGTATCTTGCTAGCTGCTACTGGCTCAGTCTTCTTAGCTCCAAGAGCTGCAATTGTTGCAAAGTACTGGATGACACGCTTGGTGTTGACAGTCTTTCCAGCACCGGATTCTCCACTGGGTTAAAAGGGGCACATTTTTAAGATTTAGCTTGATTTTCATTAAAATCTATTGTGATAACAGTTTGGGCCTGATCTACTAAAGGTTTGCGTGTGTAAAAACATTTGGAAACTTGATTTCACCTGCAAAAAAACATGCAAGTTTATCTACTAATGGTGTGCACTGAGGATTGCGTGCAGAATTACACGCACTGCCCATTTAGTACGTTTGCCTTAATGAATATGCATTATCGGGCGTTTCTACCCAAGTGCGCAAAGTAGTGGGAGGAGTAGATGCAAATTCTTTAATTTAGCACCAGATTGTGATTTACAAAGCCTGAAAATAATTGCAGTGGTTGTGACTGCATCTATATTTAGTACGTTTGAAAGCTAGGTGCTAATCGGCACAGCGTTACGCACAGATGGCTGCAGTTATTGTGGTGAGGAGGAGACGGCATAGAAGAAGACGGAGAGAACAGGTTTTTTCTGCTCGTGTCAGCATGTTTGGATTGACAGAAGCAAAAATAATCCCTCTCTTGCCAAGGCACTGATGGCCATCATCACACCAGATACAGCGCTGACCAGCTGCCTGGTGGGTTCTCCGTGTGCTCCAAGTGTCGCGCCTGAGTGCTCGCGCCACAGAAAGTGAACCGCACCTGCTGGGCAATATTGGTCAGAGGCATCTCTACCACCCCCCCACCTGTTTTATTTGCCGAGGTTTTATTATGAGTTATTTTTTCTTTTGTTCTTCTTCCTATGTCCTGCCACCTTCACTGTATTTCATCGGTTGTCTTTTTGTTTTACCCACAGCATTTACTTTCTCCCAGATACTCTCACTTATTGCGTTTCTTTAAGTTATATTGATATTTTACTGCTATTTTGCTGTAGCTCAACAACATGTTTTTTTTGCCTCTTCCATCAATTCTATGGCATTAAATGTAATGCTTGCGGTCACTCTGCTCTCCGTAATGCTCCATTGCGAAAACCAGTAACGCAGGCAAAACACTCTACCATGTTTGCACCTGTTATCATTTGCACAATTATTTTTAGTAGATCACACGTAAAACGCCCACATTCCAAATGTGCAATCTGTTATAATGCACACGCAATTCAGCACTCTCTATTTGGGATCTTAGATCAGGGCCTTTGTGTAATACTCACGTAATCAGGACAGACTGGTTCTCACGATCTGAAATACAAAGATATATGCTACACATGAGTTCCATTTTCATTACTCCTTCAATCAGGGTATGTTTAAGATGAATTCTTCATCACACAAATAAACAAATAACTTTGATCTTACCTGTGAGCATGAACTGATAGGCATTGTCAGAGATGGAGAAGATGTGGGGTGGTGCCTCAATCCTCTTCTTGCCTCTGTATCCTTCCACAACTATAGCATCGTACACGGGAAGCCACTTGTAGGGGTTCACCACGACACAGAACAGACCAGAGTAGGTCTGTGAAAGCAGAGAGCATAAACAGCATTGACCTTAAGGTATATATATATTTATTTACATACACATACTTTCATACATATTTTAAGTTTTATACTATGTCTAATAGTTAGGAATCTTTTTCCAGTGAATGATGTGTTTGCTTTGAATGCTTCTCCTTTGGGGGAAACTCACGTAGATCATCCATGATGCATAACGCTCTTTGAGGTTATACAACACACAAGGCTCGTTGAGGTGGGTCATCATGACCATGTCCTCAAGCTTGTCAAACTTTGGAGGATTCCTGGGATGGATGTCGACCTCTTTGACAGTAAGAGACTGAACAGAAATCAATTGACATCAAATGAAATTGAGAGACAAAACTATATTTTTAAGATTATAATTTAGAATAGTATTTCATATTTGATTCACCTACCTTTCCACAATCTGTGTCAACTGTGGCTTTGCCCCCCTCTTTCTTCACAAGTTTACCCTTGAGGTACATCTCAGCAGCATCCACCACAAAGTAGGCTGTTTTGGCGTCAAACGGAATAGTTTGAGACTCAATCCTCTCCCTCTCTGGCTTCCGGAGGTAGATGGCCGCCGGGCCATAGCACTGCATTTCTCCGTCTGTGCTCATGATGGCACTTTAGATGGGACTGAAAAGATGAGAGAATAGTGTTGAATGAATTTGATAGTGTTAGTATTATTTTTCATTATGGAGGTTATATTATTGCAAACATGTCTTACTTCAGTTTATCCCTCTTGAGTTGCACAGATCTGTTGTTGTCCAAGGATGCCTTTGAAGAGAGATTGAGATGATAATCGAAGAAGACTTTAGTTAATCTATCAACGTGGTATCACTAATAGTTTGTTTCTATCTGATAGTGGAGATTTTAAGTATTTTTTATGGCAACATATTTGACCTCAGCTACTTCCAAAAGAGAATTGGTGGTGCTGTCTCTGAGGGATTCTCAGGATGCTATAAAAACATAATTAAACCTGAGCACAAAACTTAAACTTAATTGAAGTTCCAGAAATTCTGTCTTTTGAGAGTACTAGAACATCTCACACTGTAAAAGTTTTTCCGACCTACTGATAAAAGCTCACTATATTTAGTTGAATCATTAAAGTTCAGTATTCTCCTCTTCATTCAATTGCCCCTCCAACCAGAGAAATATTGCTGTTGATCACATGGTAGGCTATGTACGTATTTAGAAAAAAAGATGTGAACTAGATGTGAATAAAACATTTAATTATATATACACAAAATTGCTTTGACTAATGTTCCCCACTCAAGACTACTTTGATAAGCCATGACATTTCACCTGAATGTTATCTTAAACTAATATGCATGAGGAATAAGCAACTTCCCCAACTAATCAAAAACGAGTACAATATGAGTTAATTCACTCACCTGCGTTGGATGCCTATCAGTTCACACAGCAGTTGCAGCCTCTTTTATAGAGGGTGAAAGTGCCGAGTCAGCAGTAGTCTCTCTCTCATTTTGGTCATGGCTTCATTTCATCCTGTAGCTTTTATGGAGGCAGTGATGTTTAAGGAAGTGATATGCACAATTCTTTGTAGCTAAAAAAAAAACATATCCTTAAAAAATACAGTATCCATTAAGATTATTACTTATATATTTATTTAATTTTATTTAATTTCATTGCAACACAATTTTGGTGTGGAATAAATATGAAATAATGACTATGAGTCTCTCTACTGTCACAAAAGAGGAATTACAGCATGAAGGGAATAGAGTGCATTCACACAAGTTGTTCATGTTATAATACAACATCAACAAAATAATTAAACTAAGCCAAATATGAATCAAGGGTCGCTAAGGAAGTAACTTCATTTAAAAAGAAAGGAGATGTTTTTGGATTTCTTCTCAAAATTAACAAAAAAACTTGCTGATCTCAATGTTGATCCACTACTTCCTGAAAATGCAGGAAGTGAGGACCAAGTTGTTTTCATAAAATAATTCAGAATATGGTTTGTTAATGATTTCAAATAATATAAAATTAGATTTTAAGGTTAAAGATTAAAGTTGAAACATTAGCATTTTTTTTTCAGTTCATCAGTAGCTCTTGGAATTACTTTCAGAAAGTGTTTCAAATATCACTGATATTCGGTTGCAAGACACTTGCACATCTGAAATATCTGAAATGAAAGAACATTCACCCCTAAGTGACTTTAATATGAGACAGTTGTCAGCATTAAAAAAAATTAAAACTTTTATTATGCTCATCAAACACTTCTTCACTTGTATGTCAATAATACCTGAAAAATACCATTATAATTGTGTTTGTGCTCTATTTGATCTATGTTCAAGTCAAAGCGCTTCATTAATAGACATTGAATCATTCATTTTCTTTTGATACATGCATGGAATTGCCCCTAAATATCTGTGTTCTACAGTTACACAACACTTGCCCACAGCTCATATTCCTATATTAAAATGAATATCCATGTAAGTTTAGTCACACAAATATAACTCTCTAAATGGACATGGAAAGAGTTGGCAACTTGTTAGAGATCAGGCCTTAAAATAAGTTCCACACAAGGCAAAAAGAGCTGGCTACATTTGATATGAGGTGACGTCTGTTAAATAAGAATGATTCCAGTGCCCTGATAAATCTTGAAGGTGGTTGTCTATTAGGGCATTTTTTTAGTCAAATTGGCAGACCAAAGAAAACATGCAAACAAACATAATCAGTTCTCTTCACTTTTCCCTTACGTTGACCCATGTGGGTTGCCTCTCATGACATATTCTGATATGAGCAGATTTTGTGAGGTTTTAAAGTACCAGAGAAAGTACCTAAGATCTTTTAACACTTGTTTTAGTTATTTTCTTGCTGCTGATATTAATATAGTTAATATCTATTCATCCTGAATTTTCGTACTAATACTAATCTGGATGTTATTTTAAAAAAAGATTAGATTATTACTTGGACCAATTTTTGGACTGTGTTGTTCCTAGACAATTGGGATTAGGGTTTCGACTGGTGTTGATTTCAATTGCTGCTAATGTGCCACTGACATGTTTACCTGGTAACCATATCACAAATTGATGTGAAATATTGAAAAGTATTCCTCTCTCAATAGCATAGGACTACAAGGTGAGGGCTCATCAAACACTTGGTGAGGGGAAAACAAACTTCTGCTCCAAGATTCCAAGTCTAGTTTCAATTTCTTCCAGAAGTCACAAAGCAAAGACCGGTAGGACTTGAAACCCTATCTGTTTGTGGCTTGTGTTAGTGGAGCATTGCATGGCTGCAGGGCAAGCCTGAGCCTTTTTAAAGCCCTAATCAGAATCTGATTCCCATTCTTATCATCCCATTTTTGTTCTTTTATATGTTTGGAACTTAAAATGTCAAATCATTTGCCTACTATTATGTCTTACTCTAAGACAAATGTAACATGAAACCATAATGTAATAATCTCCCAACAGGGGAAGAAAAATGTTAACCCTGTAATAATATGTCATGTCATGTCATTGTAGCTGATGCTGGATGATGAGTTAAAGGTGGTGGACAGTGAATTGTGGAGCTGCTAGCTTTCAAAAGCAGTGCCAAGTGGGACACATTGTACTTAACTGCTTCCAAACTATACTGTACCAGAAGACATTACAGCATGGCTAACTCGACTACTGTGTTTTTAACGAGAAGTTTGTCTGGGAAACCACATGAATTAATCATCAGAAAGACAGTGACAGGATTCAGGAGCAATCATCATATTTATTGAAAAATAAAAGAGCCATTAACTGGTTCATATTTTATGAACTCTGTTGAAGGGCCTCCAGTGGATGATGACTCTTACTCTGCAGAATCAGACTAGAAGAAAGAAGGAGAAAATCAATTAACAGTGGCAAATATTCAAATTATTTTCTCTTTATGTGGAAAGGGTTAAAACAATCTGAATACTTTATAAAACAAAAATCTTTTCATTTTACTGGTTTTAAAAAATCAACACAATTGATACTGTTATCATCCAAACAATCTACGACAAAGCTACTTTTCATGTACCTTGTTAACTTAACCTGAATAAACAAAGGTGCCGCCCACATTATGCTCTGTAAAGTATGATCACATTACCTTTCCAATATCACGGCTCTTGACTCTCATCTTGTTGACCTGAGACTCAGCAATGTCAGCGCGCTCCTGAGCCTCTTCCATCTCGTTCTGAACCTTCCTGCACCTGGACATATGAGTGTTGGCCTGCTCCTCCTGCAAATGGATTGGGGTTATTCGGACTTTGTTACAAGACAAATAATAGCGATAATATTACAAAATCAACTTAAAAAACATGTGAATGACTTACAGCATCCTCAGCCTGTCTCTTGTAAGCCTTGACTTTGAGCTGCAGCTTGTCCACCAGATCCTGAAGCCTGGTCAAGTTCTTCTTGTCCTCCTCAGCCTGCACAGATGAGGGTTAATACAGTAAGTGATGAGGAACAGAGAATAAAAAGAAACTAAGATGAGTTTTTCCAGTGGGAATTACCTGGTAGGACAGCTCCTTCACTCTCCTCTCATATTTGCGGACTCCTTTAACAGCATCAGCTCCACGTCTCTGCTCGGCCTCCACTTCACTTTCCAGCTCACGCACCTGAACATGATGATAAATAACTCATCAATAAGGTGCATCCTCAAACTGGTTGATGATGAGCACTTATACTATACAGTGTAATGTTCTCACCCTGGACTCCAGTTTCTGGAGCTGCTTCTTGCCACCCTTCATGGCGAGGTTCTCAGCCTCATCCAGACGGTGCTGCAGGTCCTTGACTGTGACCTCCAGGTTCTTCTTCATCCTCTCCAGATGAGCACTGGTGTCCTGCTCCTTCTTCAGCTCCTCAGCCATCATGGCAGCCTGAAATGATAAATGGTCTCCAGTACAAGTTTCATTTGGTATAAGCCTTAAATCCACGTATTGAGATTGAGATGTAAACTCACATCAGTGATAGCCTTTTTAGCTTTCTCCTCAGCATTCCTTGCTTCCTGAACAGCATCATCAACTTCACCCTGAACCTGGACAAAGTCAGACTCCAGCTTCTTCTTGGTGTTCAGCAGACTGGTGTTCTGGATGTTTGAGAAAAGTCACATTTATTATAATATCTAATGTTTTTAATATTTTAATTTTCTGTTCAATTACTGAAAACAAACCTGAGAGTGAAGCAGGCCAACACGCTCACTAGCATCAACCAGCTCCTGCTCAGCCACTTTGCGTCCTCTCTCTGTCTGCTCCAGAGCGACTCTCAGCTCCTCAATCTCAGCCACCATCAGACCATTTCTGCGCTCCACCATGGCAACCTGCTCCTTCATGTCCTCCTGTCCTCTGACAGCGTCGTCAAGGTGCAATAGGGCATCCTGATAATGAAAAGTGGAAAAGATGTTAACTTTCTTTCCTCTTAAGCATTTGTCTTTTTCAGTCAACAATCAACAAACCTCACCTTGAGCTGTCCCTGGACATTCCTCAGTTGTTTCTGGGCCTCAGAAGCCTGCCTGTTGGCGTGGCTCAGCTGAACCTCCATCTCATTCAGGTCTCCCTCCATCTTCTTCTTGACTCTCAGGGCATCGTTCCTGCTCCTGACCTCAGCATCAAGAGCGCTCTGCATGGAGTCCATCACCCTCTGGCTGTTCCTCTTGATCTGCTCCATCTCCTCATCCTTCTCTGCCAGCTTCCTGTCAACCTCACCTTTGATCTGGTTGAGCTCAAGCTGAATACGGAGAATCTTGGCCTCCTCATGTTCCAGTGTGCCCTTTAAATAATTTTAAACAGTTATGTTAATAAAAGTCTTTTAAATGAATGCTGAATTACACAGGAATGGATGGAATGCATCCAATTCAAAAGAAAATACATGTTTATCCTTTCTACTTCTAATTTTAACTCTATTACCTCAGCTTCCTCCAGTGCTGTCTGAATCTCAGCCTTCTCACTCTCTGCAGATTTCTTTGCTTTGTCCAGCTCATGGATGGTCTTTCCAGTCTCACCAAGCTGTTCAGTCAGGTCTGAGATCTCCTCTACAGAGCAATTAAAACAAAAATTCATTTGATATTACCTACAGATACTGATGCTGTTTTACAAGGTAGTAGTACATGCTAATATTTAAAGTAAAGTAGGATGTATCAGTACATTATTCAATATATTCTCCTTCAATAAGACATAGGTTACATTTTCATTTTCTTCAACAACAACATACGCTGAAGGTTCTTATTTTCTCTCTTCAATGTCTCCAACTGATCCAGAGACTCCTCATAAGAGTTCTTCATCTTGAACAGTTCAGTGCTGAGGGAGCGAGCCTCCTTCAGGGATCCTTCCAGCTCAGACTGGCCCTCTTCATACTTCTGTTTCCATTCTGCCAGGACCTATAAACATGCATGTGAGAAAAAAAAGACATGTATCCTTTAAATAAGATCTTGTTTTTTGTTGTTGTTGTTTTTAACTTCTTAACCTTAAAGCACCTTGTCAAAGTTCCTCTGCTTCTTGTCAAGGTTGGCGGCCAGAGAATTAGCTCTCTCCACATCAATCATGAGGTCCTCCACCTCAGCCTGCAGCCTCTGCTTGGTCTTCTCCAAAGAGGCACACTTGGAGTTCACAGCCTCGATGGACTCCTCAGCATCCTGCAGGCGCTGGGCAAGCTTTTTCCTGTCACGAAGAAGAATATGATTGTATTTAACTATGCAAAAATATTACACTTAAATTCTTAATATTGAATAAAAATGCATTCATTAATTCAAAAAGGATTCATGTACTTGGACTCCTCCAGTTCCTCCGTGCGCTGGATAGCATCAGTCTCATATTTGCTTCTCCACTGAGCCACCTCACTGTTGGCCTTGGACATGCCTCTCTGGAGCTCAGCCTTGGCCTCCTGCTCCTCCTCAAACTGCTCTCTGAGCAGATCGCAGTCATGGCGGGATGACTGAACGGCGTGGGCCAGGGCGTTCTTGGCCTGTTGAACATGACACAAACATTTTTAACTCACTGGTAAAGTATACATATATTTTGTAAGGGTTTTTGAGGTTAATTTTATTATTTGGCTGCTTGGTGTTGCTTGTTTTGTTTTTTTCGCAAGAGGTTTGTTTTTTTTATTATTTTCTATAATGATATTATGTATTTTATGGAGATAATAGCTATTGTTTACCTTCACTTCCTCCTCAATGTGTCTCTTAAGCTCCTCAATCTGCTGAGTGTAAGCCTGTTTGCCTCTGGTCAGCTGGGAAACAAGAGCTTCTTTCTCCTCAAGCTGGCGAGAGAACTCACCTGAAGGACAAAACGTAAATAAGTTAGTAAAAACTGATAAACCCACCCACAGAATGTTTTTCATCAAAGGTGACTCACCATTCTCTGTCAGCAATCTTGCCCTTTGTGCATTAATGTCATTCAGCTGACGAATATTCTCATCATTTTTGGATTTGAGCTCACTCAGCTGGTCCTCTAGAGTTCTGCACATTTTCTCCAAGTTGCCCTACAACAATACATGAGCTACATTTGAAAAATGTTTGTTTGACTGATTTAAACATTTTCAATATGCTTTTGTTTTATAGCCACACTTACTACTAATATTAATGCATAAATAGTTCATAACATGTTCATATTATAAAATTCTAAAGTAACATATAATTTGTATAATAAACGGTAAAACATATACTTAAAAACAAGCCACTAGCCTTTGCTTTTGCAACTGACTCCATGTTGCTGGAGAGGTCATCAATCTCCATCTTGTACTCGCTCTTTTCCTTCTCCAGCTTCTGCTTAACACGCTGGAGGTTGTCGATCTGCTCACCCAACTCTGCAACACTGTCCGCCTGCTTCTTGCGAAGAGCTGATGCGGTAGCTTCATGCTGCAGGGTTGACTCCTCTAGGTCGCGACGCATCTTCTGGAACTCAGCCTCACGCTTCTTGTTCATCTCAATCTGAGAGGCTGTTGCTCCACCAGCTTCCTCAAGCCTCTCGCTGATCTCCTCAAGCTCCCTGGAGAGGTCAGCCCTCTGTTTCTCAACCTTGGCCCTAGCAGCCCTCTCAGCCTCAATCTCCTCCTCCAGCTCCTCGATGCGAGCCTAGATTTGATGATGGTGACATTAAGAAGTCTTGTTAAATAATGTGTACAGTGTTTTTTTTACAATCTATTGGGTCCACTATTTAATTTAAATATGTTACCTGGAGTTCCTTGATCTTCTTCTGAAGCTGAGCAGCAAGGGACTGTTCATCCTCAATCTTGCTCAGGAGCTGACTTATTTCAAAGTCCCTCCTGTAATAGGAAAGTAAAATAATATTCAGTCAGTGTTATATTTCTAATACCATCAGCGCTTGCTCAACATTAAGTGTTATTTACAGGTGCAGGTCTGTTCTTTTCTGATGTTGATGGATCAGCAAACTTATTACAATTCACAAGTAATCTAAAAACCCACTTCTTGATTTTCTCATCAGACTGCTGCTTGTCATTCTCCAGATCCATGAGGGATTCCTGGGCCAGTTTCAGGTCTCCCTCAAGCTTCCTCTTGGCTCTCTCAAGGTCCATGCGGAGCTTCTTCTCTTGCTCCAGTGATCCCTCAAGCTATAAAATAACATTTATCAATAATAGTTTGTGGCATTTATAAGACAGACCATGCATTCCTGGAGTCTTGTCAATACAAAGAAAACAGTACAAAGAGTTACTGTTTTCTTACATCATCCACTTGCTGTTCCAGCTTTGTCTTGGCCTTGGTCAGAGTGTTGACTTTGTCTTCCTCTGCCTGGAGATCATCCAGTGTTTGCTGGTGGCTCTCTTGGAGGGCTTTCTTCTCCTTGGTCAACTTGGCAATGGACTCATCTTGGGATGCCATTTCCTCTGTCAGGTTTTTCACCTTTAAAAATTATATTTATTTAATACAACTTAATAGTTATACCTACACATACTTGACCCATTGATAGAAACATGTTTATTGTTTTACATCATTATGTTTATGCGTGAACCTTGTTTTCTGTGGCATGTTTCTCCTTCTCCACTTTAGCCAAGGTGAGCTCCAGGTCATCAATGTCCTTCTTCAGCTCAGAGCATTCATCCTCCAGCTTCCTCTTCTTGGCAGTCAGCTCAGCATTGATTTCCTCTTCATCCTCCAGTCTTTCAGTTGTCTCTTTGAGTTTAGCCTCAAACTGGATTTTGCTCTTAATGAGCCCTTCACACCTTTCCTCAGCATCTGAGAGATTATCCCCTTCCTACAGTACAATAGGATAATTTGCTTACTTTTCATTGTTAAACATTTTATTATTCAATTCTCGTTCAATTAATCTAAAACTTGAGTAAGGTACACAGAAAGTCAGAAGATGATAGTGTAATTAAACTTTCATTAAGCATGTACACAATGTGTACACTTAATAAATCGTACACTTTACGTACTGAAGCCACTTGCAGTTGCAGGTCATTCTTCTCCTGCAGCAGAGAAACCATTTTCTCTTCCAGTTCCTTCTTCTTGGCCAAGGCAGTAGCCAGGTCTGTCTTCATCTTATCATAGTTCTCCTTCATCTGACTCAGTTCCTTCTCAGTCTCAGCACTCTTCAGAAGAGGCTTGATCTTGAAGTACAGATGCATCCATGGCCAGTTTTTCACGTTCATGAATGAACGAATGTTGTATTGGATTGAATAAATAGATTCCCTGGAAAAACAATTACAGATCATATGTAATTTATGTCATGGGTTTGCAGATGATAACAATTGAAGCAACATGACTACTTGATTGGACTGTACAGTTAATGGTGCTATATTTGAAATACAAATATTACCTCCTCTCCATCATCTTAGCAAACACCTTCCTCATGACAAATCCTCTGCAGAGGGCCTGAGTCATGGTCACCAGCGTAGCCAGTTTGTCATCTCTCATTTCCTCCAGGGTACCCAGCAGACCAGCTTTGAAGAACACCTATGTTCAAATAAGTGACATCTGTCATCAGGACACACCGATAATACTTGATTTGTAATAAATAACAGTTTTTAAAATTGCCTATAGAATTGTACCTTTGTGTGCCCAAACTTGTACTGAGTGTGGTCCACATCAATGGAGCCCAACAGCTTCTCTGCAGCTTTCTTGTTGTCAATGAACTGTCCCTCAGGGATGACGCTGGCATTCAGTACTTTGTATCTAGAAAAGATGATTTTCTGTTTACTTTGGTGTATTTCAGGTTGAGGTCTGAGATTTTTCATGACAATTTTTCTCGTAAAATCAGTTGATTTTCACCTCTGCTTGAAGTCACCGTAGAGGATTCTGCTGGGGAAGCCCTTTCTGCAGATTCTGATGCCCTCCAGCACACCGTTACACCTCAGCTGGTGGATGACCAAGAAGTTCTCCATCAGACCTGGAAAAAGATATTTTTTTTCTAAAACCTTTTTTTGTGACTAAGTTACACAAAATGACAAAAGGTGGATGAAAAACCTTTTTACCTGGGGTCTTTGTCTCATTGGGAATCAGGCAACGTACAAAGTGAGGATGTGTGCTCCTCAAGTTGGTCATCAGCTTGCCCAAGTTCTCCTGTGGATCAACAGTATGAAAATTTAAGTCAAATATCATTTCTATATGGCTTCTATATGTAATCCAAAAATATGAAACAATACATACTCTGAAAAGACAAGACACAGTCTGGAAGGAACCACCCTTCTTCTTAGCACCCTTCTTGCCAGCAGCAGCCTCTATATTTTTTCAAAGGAAGTTTGAACAATGCCACTATTCAATGAATTTGATTTATCAGTCCCAGGTTTATGTCCACATTAAACCTGCATGCTAGTAACATAAATTAATTATCAGTTTGGACTGATTAGCTTCTTACCGTCAGCTGCAAAATGGGATGCATACAGAAGAGCAAGCAGTTTGTTTGAAGATTTCTGGTACAGCTGAACAACTGAGTCGTTCAGTGGGTCCTTGTTCTTCTCCAGCCAGCCAGTGATGTTGTAGTCCACTGTACCGGCATAGTGAACCAGGGAGAAGTGAGCTTCAGCCTTGCCCTTTGCAGGCTTTGGCTTCTCAAAGGCCTTGGTCTTGCCAAGGTGCTGATCGTGTAGCTTGTTCTTGAAAGTTGTGTCAGAGGCCTTAGGGAACATGCACTCCTCTTCAAGGATGGAGAAGATGCCCATTGGCTGAGAATAATTTACATTTCATGTTAAAAGTTTATTTGCGGAGGCAATGATTTGCACATGAAGGAAAAAAATAGTCTTCCCAAGTCGCTACTTACCTTCTCAATAAGCTCAATGCAGGCAGCCAAGTCCATACCAAAGTCAATGAACTCCCATTCAATGCCTTCTTTCTTGTACTCCTCTTGCTCCAGAACAAACATGTGGTGGTTGAAAAACTGTTGCAGTTTCTCATTGGTGAAGTTGATGCAAAGCTGCTCCAAGCTGTTGTACTGTAATAGCCGAAATGTATGAGTACATAGCATTTTTGTGTACATCTGTTATACTGCTCAGATAGTTTTCAGACCACTCACATCAAAGATCTCAAACCCAGCGATATCCAGCACACCAATGTAGTATTGTCTTGCTTGCTTTGTGTCGAGCATCTCATTGATACGGATGACCATCCACAAGAACATTTTCTCATAGATAGACTTGCACAGAGCTGAGACGGAATTGTTGACCTAGAAACAAGGGCAATATTAAAAAACATGCTTGGTTTTTAAATCACTCATGGATTTGTAGATGCTTCAAGTTTCCTCTGTTTTTGTACCTGTGAAACGGTTTGACCTTTGGTCACCATCTCATTTCCGACCTTGACTCTTGGATAGCACAGACATTTCAGCATGTCAGCTGAGTTCAAGCCCAAAAGGTAGGCGATTTTATCAGCCACTGATGGAAAGAAAAATCTTAAGTTCACTGATCTATGTCATGTTTAGAGTCACGTGTTATACATGTGACAGACATGCTTCAAGACATTATTATCACATTTACCCTCATTGCCATCAGGTTCAGCCTGCTCCTCACGCTGCTTCTGCTTGAATTTCATGTTGCCATGATGCACCACAGCACCAGTCAGCTTGTATATGCCGATTTTCTCCTCACCGGTGAAGCCCAAGATGTCAATAGCAGTCTGCATTGCACAGAAAAGAAAGTAGTCAACATTTGTGACATTTGTGTCTTGGATTCTCAATTTTGAAATCTCAAAACAAGTAGGAGTTGTGCGTTACATCTGTTGCAATGAACTCCTCGACATCATCGATGCTTTTGACAGTGATTTCACCCTGACTGACCATGTGGTAGTCATAGGGGTTGGTGGTGATCAGAAGAGCCTCTACAAAAGAATAGAAGAAATAAATGAATCAGTCCTCCTGTAACAGTGTCTTAATTCCAACTACAACTTCCTATTTTCCATGTTTCATCATACCCAGCAGCTCAGGCTTGTGGCCTGTCATCAGCTGATAGAAGATATGGTAGCTCCTCTCAGCAGACAACTGGAAGGTGACACGGGACTTCTCCAGCAGATCTACGTTCAACAAATCAAAGTCAGACAAAAAACATTGCATGTATATCATCACACAACGAATGGCTCCATAACGAAGTGTAAATTGAAACAAAGGTGACTGAACAAAATGTAGACAATGACTTACATGTTTCAATATCAGCTGAGGCCAGCTTGCCAGATGTTCCGAAGTGGATTCTGATGAATTTACCCTAAACAAATTAGATTTAGGTTGGCATGATACCTGGAATGCAGTTCAAAAAGCTAATATTTGTTTGATTCGTTTTTACTCACAAAACGAGAGGAGTTGTCATTCCTGATAGTCTTGGCATTACCGTAAGCCTCCAGCAGAGGGTTGGCTGCAATGATTTGATCTTCCAGCGAACCCTACATAAAGAGATTAAAATTTACAGCATTTTGTTTTTAGTATAAATGTAAATGTAAACATAAGTTTGAGGGAAAACCACCATTTTACCTTGATCTTGCCAGCTGATTGCTCAGCCTTCTTACTTGTTGCTATTGCAATAATTGCAAAGTACTGAATGACACGCTTGGTGTTGACAGTCTTTCCTGCACCGGATTCTCCACTGAGGGAAGAAAGGAATATTTTGAGGTTATTTTTGTGTTTTTGTATTTTTTTCAATTTCCTTTTTTCAGGTATGGTAGTATTACTCACGTGATAAGGACAGACTGGTTCTCACGATCTGAAATGAACAATCAGATAAAACCCTTTTTTTTTTACAGTCACAAAATACATAAAAAACATCAAAAAGTCTGTGAAGTTTGTAATTTATTACATTTAAAAGGTGCATTGCAACTGAAACCAGTTCTGCCAACATTGGTGCATACATGAGGGATGTGCAAGGTTAAATAGTTACTTGATTGTGTGCTCTATGTACTGGTTTTAAATGAGAGAAGAGAGTTTAGGTTATTTGGAAGTTTTAACAGCAGAGCTTTACAGATGAACAACATGGGATGACTATCTCTTTTTGTCTTAGTGATACAGAGAACAATGATGTGTGCATAATTAGTTGTTGAAGAGTCATGCTTGTGATACACCAGGTTTAACTGTTGGACAGGGCCTGAATTTGGGTGGCACCTGCAGCATATCAAATTGTATAATTACATGAAACACCATGTATGGTTGTCTCAGTCTTATTTCATATCATTTCTGCTTTGACTAATTGTGTTTGTCATGTGAAGTTAAATTCATGTGTCATGTGTCAAACTATCTCACCTGTGAGCATGAACTGATAGGCATTGTCAGAGATGGAGAAGATGTGGGGTGGTGCCTCAATCCTCTTCTTGCCTTTGTATCCTTCCACAACTATAGCATCGTACACGGGAAGCCACTTGTAGGGGTTCACCACGACACAGAACAGGCCAGAGTAGGTCTGTGAAAGAGTTTTAGCAGTGGTAAAACAAACAACCTGTGGAATTTTTTTCTTGTGAATCTATATACTCACTCCAATCTAGGTCTTAGGTTGCATACTCACGTAGATCATCCATGATGCATAACGCTCTTTGAGGTTATACAACACGCAAGGCTCGTTGAGGTGGGTCATCATGGCCATGTCCTCAAGCTTGTCAAACTTTGGAGGATTCCTGGGATGGATGTCGACCTCTTTGACAGTAAGAGTCTGAACAGAAATCAATTGACATCAAATGAAATTGAGAGACAAAACTATATTTTTAAGATTATAATTTAGAATAGTATTTCATATTTGATTCACCTACCTTTCCACAATCTGTGTCAACTGTGGCTTTGCCCCCCTCTTTCTTCACAAGTTTACCCTTGAGGTACATCTCAGTGGCATCCACCACAAAGTAGGCTGTTTTGGCGTCAAACGGAGCAGTTTGAGCCTCAATCCTCTCCCTCTCTGGCTTCCGGAGGTAGATGGCCGCCGGGCCATAGCACTGCATTTCTCCGTCTGTGCTCATGATGGCACTTTAGATGGGACTGAAAAGATGAGAGAATAGTGTTGAATGAATTTGATAGTGTTAGTATTATTTTTCATTATGGAGGTTATATTATTGCAAACATGTCTTACTTCAGTTTATCCCTCTTGTGTGGCACAGTCCTGTTGTTGTCCAAGGATGCCTTCGAAGAGAGATTGAGATGATAATCGAAGAAGACTTTTTGGCACTTTTGTTACATTTGTTGAAACTTGGATATTAGTTGTTTTTTTTTGTCCTTTGTGACAATCATGTTTTTTCTAAATACTTTTATATGAACAATTAAAATGTTCGGATGTTTCTATCCCCTGTGATGGTCCTGTTGTGTGCACTCTTGTGGTCACCATCTGGTGGTGTTTTTTGCTTTTCTCTACTGCTTGCTGGCTAACAGTTGATAATGATTGGACTTGGTCGCTGCCTTTACTAGAAAGACGGCTCTCTGCTCTCATTTGTCTGAGAAAGACCTTTCAGATAAAAAATTTGCATTATTAAAATGACTAAAATAAAAATAAATCCTGTACTCTGGCTTTTTGTTTTGCACCTGTATATGCATATGTTGTCAAGGTGAGCACACATTGAGTTCCTCTGACAATCATTTAGGACAACACAAAGTTAAATATTTTACACTGCCTGGTGCCCACGACAGGAAACAGCATTAACACTATTTAAGTTTTACTCACTAAAAAACGTTTCCAAATTAGCCATTAAAGTAGCTGCAAAATGTATTTGAACATCTTTGTAAACAATATGTTTGAATCATGGTATTATCAATGTACTTGATAACATGACATTAAAAATATGATGAGTGACATTAATCTAATAATAATGTCAGTAAAAGCTAATTATGTGAGCACAAAGCAACAAAGCACTTACCTGTGTGGGATGCCTGTCAGTTCTCAGAGGAGTCAGAGGCTACTGCTTTTATAGAGGTGGGGACTGCCTAGTCAGCAGCAGCCTCCCACTAGATTTGGTCAAGCATCCCTGACATCTTAAGACCCATCTTGCTTTTTCTGTGTCTTAAGATATAACATTGCACAAGTCCTAAAATAGCAATTGAACAAAACAATTTTTTAACAAGATTAAAAATCAAAAGGAAGAAAGTAAGCTTATAGAATAGCTTCAGACGGCATTATTGTATAGTAGGATAAATACGTGTCTAAACTAACATATAAATATCTAAATTATCTGTTAAGAAAGTTGTGTGACTTTCTTTTTTGAACCCATAGGGTCTTTGCTCTGAGATACTCTTAAACGTCATAAGTATTGAGTTTCAGCTTGTCAGCTTGTCCACATTTCAGATATTTGAAATACAGTAAAACAGAATATTTTCATGATTATAACCAATATTATTAAAATAACCTTTAGCATTGTAAGTTAGTATCCATCATTTACCACTGATTCATTTGAAGAGAATAACATGTGATCTTGGTTATAGCATGTAACATGTTTTATAGAGAAACATTGGATTTAACTTTCTTTCTTCCCATAACATATGAGTGATGGCAAAGTCCAAAATAGATGCTGTGCAATTCATACCCATGTTTTTGAACCACTAATTTGCGCCGATAAATAATTTACTTTTATAAATTTAGATTCTGACTTTCTTGAGAGGGATTTCATTAATTTCTAATGAGATCTCTCCCTTTACCCCTGCAGTTTAACGTGTCTGTAGCCAGTAATGGAACTTAAATTTGGAGAAGCCCCCAAGTGCCACTGGTATACAGTTGCAGCACATTGGCACATCTCCTGTTCCTCTAATAAAACTGAATGTAAGGCCCTTTCTATAAAGTTCAAGTGGTATTACACCTCGCCTTAAAAGGTATAGAAATGTGTTTGCCAACCAGGCTGAGATAAGACCTATATTAAGTCCCACTCGGATGTCAAAGGTCTTTATCCTCGGGCTGAACTAGATTCTGAGGATGTTGTTGCTGTTATGGAAACCTAGTGTCCTTGAAAAACTATGCGACTCATTTTCAGACATTGCTGGAATTGGCTCCAAAATAAATCCACATACATAATCCTACACAGACAGCTGACAGCCTTCCAAGTGCCTTTCAGAAGCATTAACATTGCATTAAACAATAATAGTTTTACAATTATTTTTATGACTGTAACTGAAAAAATGACTCAACAGTTGTATTCCCAATTATCTGTGTCTAGAAGCCACAAGTGTAGTAAACCAACATGTCAAGATGGTGGATGCTTAAAATGTAGACAAACATTTCACCCTTGCAGATAAACATGAGAATAATATATTGTGATATAATTTATTTGAAGAAAAATGTACCTCTGATAATGAATACATGCTATGCTCTGTTTTATGTTAATGCAGACAATGTTATTGTTTCTTATATTGTATTTTGTTGTCATGGCTCAAATGACCCTCTGTCATTTGAGCCATAATTACTCGGCTTAGTTTTGCATTGTGCAACATTTCTCTTGTGCTGTATAAAAGCATTCATCAGCAGAGCTTAGCACAGATTAAAGACAATTATGTATCTTATTTCTGATTACTGTAAAAAAACAAAATCCGGACACACAAGGTTATATCCTTCAGAGCCTCTGGGCCCTGACAGAGAAAGCCTGGTCACCTTGGGCAGCCAGCCTTGGCCTAGGTACAGCTAACAAGGACAGGATGGGCGATCTCAGGTTACGACTGGGATTGTATGGAGTTAACAGTTGCGAAATGTAAGTGGGGGCCAGCCCATGTTGGGCTTTGAAAGTTATTAAAAGAATCTTAAAATCAATCCTGAATTTAATGCAAGGATTGGCGTGATATGAGACCTACGGCTTGTTTTAGTTTAAATAGGAGCAGCGTCATAAGGTTTGACTAAGGCATGTATACAGGGCGTTGCAATAGTCTAGACGGGAAAAGACAAAGGCATGTATTAGCTTTTCTAGGTCAGGGAGAGATAGAATTGATTTAATTTTGAAAAGACTTCGTAGATGGAAGTAGCAGGATTTAATGATTTCATTAACGTGTGTTTTAAAATTCAGATGGGAAACGAATGTGACAGCTAGATTTGTAGCTGTTGTTTTAATACTGGTTGCCAGGGCACCGAGAAATGACAGGAGCTAAAGTTACTCAACATGATTTAAATGACAGACTTTGTAAAGGTCAGATAAAGCACAAGCTAAATCAATTGTGCACAGTTTCAGGTCATGGTCTACATACAAAGGATCTCTTCCGGACTACAAACATCCTGAGTTTTGTAGTTTCCCCCTACGCCGTGGCGCACTCTGTGACGCAACCGGAAGTAGCCCTCAGGACTACACGCTTTGAGAGGTCCGCTAACTAGCTTCAGCTAAAGTTTGCGTTTCTTATTATCTGGAGCGGCTGTTGTCCCGTTCGTTTCACTTTTTAGGAAGAAATGCCGTCGTTGAACGAAAAACCCGATGTTATGTTTGTAAGTTACCCCATTCACATATAATACTGTAGCTATTAACGTTTGGTGGGAACGGGTTTAGCTAGCTAACCCTTTCTAGCTGTTTAGCTGTTTAAGTTGTTGTGGTTCGTAGGCTGGGAATCAGAGATTTATGTACATGCTTGTCTTCTACAACTTTATTAAACGTTTATGAAATGTGTGCTCACAGTGGTCAACGTTAATTTGTTCCCGGTTAATTTAAACGTTATTGTAACGTTACGGTGCGCTAATGTTAGCTTTAGCACAGGCTACGTCGACTCCTTTTTTTTTAAGATGGTGTTTTGTGTTGTGATTTCTCAATGTTAGGAGGACGATGATCTTCCCTATGAAGAGGAGATCATCCGGAACCCGTACTCGGTCAAGTGCTGGATGCGTTACATCGAATTCAAACAGAACGCAACCAAATCCACCCTGAACATGATCTATGAGCGGGCTCTGAAGGAGCTGCCTGGCAGGTAACTAACACAGGCTGCTTAATGAAAACAACCTAACCGTAATCCCAAATCAGGTCTTTTGGATGTCAAGCCTTTCCACAGATCAAAACATGATAGGCACTGTTAAAGAAAGTTCATAAGTTTGACTTTTAATGAGTTTTTTGATAGTCTAAAAGCACTTGCCTATTATCGAACTGTTTTTAATAACCACTGCCCGCTTATTTACAGTTATAAGCTGTGGTACAGTTACCTGAGAGAGAGACGGAAACAAGTCAAAGGGAAATGCATCTTGGAATCATCTTATGAAGAGATCAATAATTGCCATGAAAGGGCTCTGGTGTTCATGCATAAGGTAAAACTTCTTGTCAAACTCCATCCTGAAAGTCCTGACAGTGAAAACAAAACGTGATACCGTGGTCTGTGATGTGCTTGAAACTAACACGAGTCTTTCCTCAAACTAGATGCCCAGAATATGGCTCGATTACTGCCAGTTCCTTGTGTCTCAGAGCAAGATCACAAGAAGTCGGCGAACATTTGACCGTGCACTCCGAGCACTTCCTGTCACTCAGCACCCGCGCATCTGGCCTCTGTATCTCCGCTTCGCCCGTAACCTGTCCCTGCCTGAGACCGCTATCCGTGTGTATCGTAGGTATCTTAAGGTGAGAGCATGGTGCACAACCCCACTTCCATACAGCAGTTGATATTAAGGATGTCATGACTTCGGATTAGATTTTATAATTGTGTTTACACTGACATCTCATTGTAATGGGTGGGCTGTGGTATGACATCTCTGAATGTATGTCCCTGTAAATATCCAAAGATTCTCAGCTGAGAGAAAGGCTACTGGATTGGCTGCTTAAGTCGTAATTAGATAAATTAATTATCTGAAAGGCCATAACATCATACTATATCGAGCTATAGTAAGAGTAAGACATTTCCTAAAAATATTACAATCAAACTGTTTAAGATTACTGTTCATGGGGATAATGACAATGTGATGTTCATCTTTTTGTTTCATGTAGCTTTCTCCACAAAATGCAGAGGACTACATCGACTACTTACGATCTGTTGGCCGCTTGGATGAAGCTGCTGTGCGACTGGCAGCTGTTGTGAATGACGAAAGATTTGTGTCCAAAGAGGGAAAATCTAACTATCAAGTAAGATTTTAGTCTCATCACCTCCCAATGTGACAGTTTTTTTATACTTTTAAAGCTGAAAATGAAACGATAAATCTGTTTTCTACTTTTCTCTTGAACAGCTGTGGCATGAGCTGTGCGACCTAATCTCCCAGAACCCCGATAAGGTGACTTCCCTGAATGTAGGAGCCATCATCCGAGGAGGCCTCACCCGCTTCACTGACCAACTTGGAAAGCTTTGGTGCTCTTTAGCTGACTATTACATCAGGAGCGGCCACTTTGAGAAAGTATGTTTCGTCTTACTCTTTTATTCATATCATAAAGCACTTAACGCATGTAGCTCAGTTGCACTAATAGTAATTTACAGTGTGCTGGATTGAATCACTGATTGTGAATTATCTACGTCAGGCCCGCGATGTATACGAGGAAGCCATCCTTACAGTGGTGACGGTGAGGGATTTCACACAAGTGTTTGATAGCTATGCCCAGTTTGAGGAGAGCATGATTGCAGCCAAGATGGAGACCACTGCTGAGAATGGGCAGGATGAAGAAGGTGTGTGTGTGGATTCATTAATATTAATAACTACAATATGTGTACACGCCTTGATTTCACGTCTCTTCTCATGCATGCTGTACTCTTTGTGCCTCTCCTCCTAGATGACATCGACCTGGAGCTTAGACTTGCCCGCTTTGAGCAGCTCATAGCCCGGCGGCCCCTCCTTTTGAACAGTGTTCTGCTGAGGCAAAACCCCCATAATGTGCACGAGTGGCACAAGCGGGTAAAATTGTATGATGACATTCCACGACAGGTGAGTGTTGGGTCGTTAACATATTATACATATTCAGGGGTCAGTGCACACACAATTCATGTTGCAAACAAACACCACATTGGTAACACTGCCTCTGTACTAATGTGTCCATGCTCACAATGTTTTGCAGATTATCAACACCTACACTGAGGCAGTACAGACAGTGGATCCAATAAAGGCCACAGGGAAGCCTCATTCTCTCTGGGTCTCCTTCGCTAAATTCTATGAGGAGAATGAGCAGCTGGATGATGTAAGTCATGGAGGTCCTTTCACTCTGGTTTTCAAACTATCGGCTCTTAAAAATCAAATGAGACTCTGTATTTTTTGCTTTTAACTGTCCCTCAGGCCAGAACGATCTTTGAGAAGGCTACCAAGGTGAACTACAAGCAGGTGGATGATCTTGCTGCAGTGTGGTGTGAATATGGAGAGATGGAGCTTCGCCATGAGAACTATGAACAGGCACTGCGCATACTGAGGGTGAGACCCATCTGCAGGGATTATTATTGGTGCAGTCTGTACAATAGATATTATGCTAGATGTTTAGTAGCATCTAGTGGCAAGACGGAGAAACTACAACGTTTGATATTCTTTGTCGTCAAATGTTTTTTAAGGGCACATTTTCAAACTTAAGACCTGGTAACTGTAGAGTTGATCACAGATAATATCTGATGCAACATATTTTAATAAACTTTAGTGTAGAAGTTTTGTATAATGGTTACCTTGACTTGAGTTCTCTCAACGTTTCAGACAATGCACAGATGTTCAGTTACTTTCTGGGGAATCAAAACCAAGTTCTTAGTGAACACTGTGCAATTTAGAGCCCGATAAAATAGATTTGTTGCAGCTCTGCTTGTTTAGAGATCATAAAATCTAAACAAAAGTGTTATTGTTTACCAATACTTGCATGTCCCTGTGCATGAATTGAAATGCTTTTGAGCACCGAGTGAAATGTACTGGATTGTAAATTTCTTAAATGAATGAATCCACTCATGAATGTGTGTATAAATGCTTTGTGTATATGATTTTTGTTTCTTCCATGATTTGCATATAGAAAGCTACAGCCATCCCATCTAAGAAAGCAGAGTACTTTGATGCATCTGAGCCAGTCCAGAACAGGGTGTACAAGTCCTTGAAGGTCTGGTCTATGCTGGCAGACTTGGAGGAGAGTCTTGGCTCTTTCCAGGTATGTTCACTCCATGTCACTAAGTTTCCAAGCCAACCAAATACAGTAGGTTTGATTTAAATTACAGTTAAACTCTGGGACATTTGCCTCTTAGAATCGTCATATCCTTTAACTGTTGATGCCACTTTTCTCTCAATTGTATTGTTTTTCATTTCAGTCTACGAAGGCAGTGTATGACCGTATTATTGACCTCCGCATCGCGACGCCACAGATCATCATCAACTATGCCATGTTCCTTGAAGAGCACAACTACTTTGAGGAGAGCTTCAAAGTAATAACACGATACTAAACCCACATTTACTTTCAGTCTTCTATGCCCAGCGCCAATTTGAAGAATTATTAATGTCTTTGTTAACACCTGCTGTGTTTCAGGCATATGAGCGCGGTATCGCTCTCTTCAGGTGGCCCAACGTTTATGACATCTGGAACACTTACCTCACCAAGTTCATTGATCGATACGGGGGCAAGAAGCTGGAGAGAGCAAGAGATTTATTTGAACAAGCCCTTGATGGCTGCCCCGCCAAGTTTGCCAAGAGTAAGCAGCTTTTTAAAGGGACATTGACAACTTTTGTATTTTTATTTGAATTTAATTAAGCAAACACACTGTTCCCCTGTGCCTTTCCTTTCAGCCATATACCTGTTGTATGCCAAATTGGAGGAAGAGTATGGATTGGCCCGGCATGCCATGGCTGTATATGAAAGAGCGACACAGGCAGTAGACACTGATGAGAGACATCACATGTTCAATATCTACATCAAGAGAGCAGCTGAAATTTATGGTGTCACTTATACCAGAGCAATTTACCAGAAAGCCATTGAGGTATGGAAACATTTTTCTAATCTTGATAATGAAATTTAAATGTTGTCTTAAATTAACTTTTTGGGGGAAAATTCAAATGCATATGTTCAATTATCCTATTCAGTATTATAATAACTCAAATTCTGAATTGTAATCTTATATTTTACCAGGTCCTTCCCGATATACATGCAAGAGACATGTGTCTGCGGTTTTCTGACATGGAGAGTAAACTGGGTGAGATTGATCGGGCCAGAGCAATCTACTCCTACTGCTCCCAGATCTGTGACCCAAGGGTGAGCAAAACCACCTCCAGGCATTCTTAATCAAATGTCCCGCTTCGATCAATGGTGTATACATGTTACATTTCTCCTGACTTAACCGTGAACTTGGTCTTTCAGGTGACAGCTACCTTCTGGCAGGCCTGGAAAGAATTTGAGATCCGCCATGGAAACGAGGACACCATTAGAGAAATGCTGAGGATCAAACGCAGTGTCCAGGCCACATACAACACCCAGGTCAACTTCATGTCCTCGCAGATGATGAAGGCCACAACAAGCACCACAGGTGAGTGACCACACTCTAGTTTGTTGTTCTGTGACAAGTATTTTCTCTACTTGCAATGAATGCACTGTATGAACCACACATGCTGCATCCCCCCCCCCCAAATCCTGAGGTTACACTAGAACCGCACACAAAGTGATGGATTCATTTATTTGTGTTTTTTAATGTTTGTGGTTGTATTTGTTTTTCACTCGTTCCCAGTGTCAGACCTTGCTCCAGGCCAGATGGGACTTGATGACATGAAGATGTTGGAGCAGAAAGCCCACCTGCTTGCTGCAGAAGCCGAGCAGGACAAACCTAAGCCCAAAGAGAAGATTCTCTTCGTCAGGTTTGTGGTTCATCTTGTTTTTACTCAATTAGAAATGATTATTTGTATTTTACGAAACTGGACGACATCCTTCAGAGGAAGATGAGACTCTTAGGTCATATTCTCCTCATGTGTTTATGCAGGAGTGACACTTCTCGCACTGAGTTGGCTGAGCTTGCCAAACAGGCTAATCCTGATGAGATCGACATTGATGATGACGAGGATGACGACGAAGGCCAAGGACCAGAAGGTGAGTGGCACACGGATCAGCCCTTGCCTCAGCTGCAAAACACAAATATGTGGGGCTTTTTTTGACTACTGACATGTTTTATCAATGAAAATCAATGTACTTATTGTCTTCTCCTCTGGGCCTTTTACAGAGGTGCAGCTTGAACAGAAGAGCGTCCCCACAGCTGTCTTTGGAGGACTTAAAGACGAATGAAAGATGCCTTTTCTCACTGAACTTTGCAATCTCTTGTAATAATTGAATAGGCTCTATTTTTTAATTTAGTATAAATATGCAGTTGTATCCACTTTATTTTAATACAATGTGATGAAAACAATTTGAGAAGTTCAGTATAGAAAGAAGCAAACCTTAGTTTTGGCCACAAGGTGTCAGTCCTTAGTATGTGACTCAAGATACTTGTGCAATTGAGCCTTTTTTCTATTATGAAATACTGTTGTGGTTACATGTTAACTCTAATTGAAATCTGATGTTGTTTGACTTTGTTACGGAACAACATTTGTAAAAGAATTTACAGTGAAAACACATTTGTACACGTAATAAATGCAGAGATCTTCCTCTGACAGGAAGCTCTGCCCTAGAAAACGTAGGGGAGGAGCGTAGTTTCTTCTCTGGAGCATTCACTTGAAAGTGGAGCTTCCCATTGTTGGCTTGAGGATCACCAGTAGGTGTGTCTTGTGTTCTAAATATTGATTTCATGATTTTTGGTTACTTTGTATTGTGCTCTCGAGAAACAGTTTGTGCAATGGTTTGAATAATAGAAAAAAAACATTCATAGTTAACTAAACCTGGAGTAATTAAAGTCGCAGGTTGTGACTTTTGAGGATATAAGTATTCCTATAGAAATGCTACTTGTGACCCAATACAGTTTTACAGCTCTTCGTGTACAAACAAGAATTTGTAATGTTTTCTTATTGCCACACTGCATAACTTTGATGTTTGTGAATTATCCTCCCAGCAACCCTGGCTGTGTCAAGATGGTCTCGTCCAGTCTCTGAAACTTTATTTACAATGCCTTGCATAAAAATAAAAATTGATTTATATTTGATAAATACAGTAACTTGTATGTGAAAGTCTGCTCCAGGAAACACAGAGCAGGAGTCTGAAGCATCCAAGTCTCACATTATTGATATATTGGCTGTGTGTACAGTCTAGCAACTGTCCTCTATTCACACACAACTAAAATGCGGCTCCTATAATACATGTTCAACACGTGTATGCTGGAAGGTGACGATCTACTTCATTGTTTCATGGAAAAGGCCTCATGCTTTTAATTGTTGCCACACCATCACAAAGAGTTAAACTGGCAGAACTGGAAAATGTACTGACTAGGGCGAAATAGTTTCTGTCATAATTAGATTAAAATAGCTGAGAGGTAATCCTCCTAAGAAGTTACTGCAGTGGGGCGGCCCAGGGAGCTCTTGGAACTTTGAGCAACATCATGTGATGAGTCACTCTTGAGATTTAATTTGTCTAATGTGGACTACAAGAAACAAAGGTTAAAAAACAAATAGAAAGAAAAGGGTTTGAAGTTCCACTAACATTAGGCAAACGACTATATTCCTATATCAATTCCTTTTCCTTGTTTAGATGTAACAGCATGTTTACTCTGCTCCTGTCAACCAGTAAATAAAGGATTGACTATATCTGCAGGTGTTAAAGACATTATTGCTCATCTGTGCTACTCAGTGAATTGTTAATCAGAAGTGGATATTAATAGTTCTGATCTAATTCTTTAATTATTATTAAAGCAAAAACAAGAAGCCTTGCAAAACAACACAAATGTGACATTTACATTTTCTGCCTGCAAGAAGTCACTGATTAGGATGATTGACAGAATAGCAGACCTGGAACTGGTGTATTGTGGTGTTGAACCAGGACCTTCCACCTGACCAGTGAGGTAAAAGCCTCAATTTTCAGACTGCAAATACTTCCAAAAATGTGATTTTTCATCTACATTGTTTGTGAACATTTGTGAAAAAATGTTTCCTTGATTGAGGCAAAGCAGTAACTGCTGGAACTACATGTAAATTCGGTGTCAGTTGTGGAAAGTAACTAAATACATTGAAGGCCTTTTTTTGCAGTTGTGTACAATTAAACCGACACCCATGTAGTTAGTTACTTTCATTTTACATACAAAATATAAGATCAACTTATAAAATCCAATACATAGATGGATACTACCCAAATAGGTGTTTTGCAGTTATCGAAGCGATGGTGGGATTTGCATGATGATAGACTCAAATACAATGATATGGGTTTGTAAAATAGTTAAAGACACTTATGAATGGACTATGTGACTTATTTAAGGTGATAGTACTTGTGAGCGTGTACATTTTGTATACCAACTACCTTGAGGTGTTCTTATATTGTGGTTTTGCAACTTAGGTGACGGATCTGTACACTAATTGGTCATTCTTGCTCATTGTTTACATATAAAGAAACACATTTATAGCATTTGCGTTGCGGTGACATTTCTATAATTCGGTCACTTGATGTTGTTTGACCTTCCCGGTGAGAAAGTGTCCCTGCAGGCGTTCACCTGTCCGCCAGGAAGTGCACCTGTAGCAGGATATCACACCTTTCCTCCTGTCTGTCTGCCTGCTCCCGCCCCCATCGACCAGAGCCCCACTCCCATTGGCCGGCGGGCCGAGCGAGCGACGCCTGTGTGGAGCACCTGGCCGTCAGTCATCGGCGCGGCTCTCAGTGGAGCTCCGCGCAGCGAGCAGGGCGCACGGCGATGCGGACGAAGGAGGGCAAGAATAAGGGCAACAGTCCGGTTTTCTCCAGCAACCCGGCGGCTCGGAGCTTCTCCTGGTCGTGAGGCTTCCATTCAACCGGGATTCGATCAACTACAGTCGCACAGAGAAGGACTTTAACCCGCATTTGGACGCAGCTCCGGGCCGGATATCCCCCCCCTTCCACAATCCGTAATCCAAGCCCCGGTCGTGTGGAGCAGTCGGAGAGGATGATAGCGTGAATATTTTTCTTTTGCTGTCTTGTTTATTTTGGAACCGGCACCGCTTCCCACCCCCTCGCACCCTCGCTATGGTGGACTCCCCCACCATGAGGAAGACTTTCGTGGTCCCGGAGATAAAACCATCCGACTTGTACGACTGTGCCAAGGCGAAAATTTGCGCAAGCGTCGGGTGGCTGTTGGCAAAGTCCTACGGCAGCGCAGGTAGGTTAGAGTGGAGGCTGCAGGCCTGCCCAGCTCGAGTCGTATTCACAGAGGTCTCATGCGTCCTTTTGTTGCGCTCATCGTGTGCGTGTGTGTGTGTGTGTGTTTATATTCTGTTCGGCAGCAGAGGTGAGCACATGCATGTAGGGTGACAGTGTGTGTGTGTGTGTGTTTGTGTGTGTGTGTATTTGTGTGTGTGTGTGTGTGTGTGTGTGTGTGTGTGTGTGTGTGTGTGTGTGTGTGTGTGTGTGTGTGTGTGTGTGTGTGTGTGTGTGTGTGTGTGTGTGTGTGTGTGTGTGTGGCTCAGCAGTTTCCAGCACAAAGAGCAGCAAATGAAAGGGACCATGCGCCCTACGCATTTTTTTTACACTGACACATGTCATTTGTTCTCGGTCAATGGGTGGTCACATTTTAAAGGTATGGTGTGTGTGTCTGTGTATGTGTGTGTGTTTGTGTGTTTGTGTTTGGTTCAGAGGAACAGGCCTCCTCCCTTCAGGCCTTATCACTCTCACCCATTATGTCTGTATTTCTGTCTGCAGGGCTTCGGTCACAAATTGCAGGGATGTTTTTAATCTTGTTGGGGCGTGGGGGGATTTTCACTACTAAAAATGACAGCACCAGTTGTATTCAGTTAAGAATTTGGATCAAGTAGCTGCATCCCTGCACAGAGGGAATTCACTGCCCAGCAATTTATTTTTTTGGGGGTTACTTTTCCAGTATCCTGTGTCAAGGTGCGCCTGCATGTGTGAAACCATCCAGCCTCTGTGATACAAAACACACCCACCTCAGAAAATAACCTGAATGAGCAGACGTATCATAAGACCGAGCATGTTGGTGTTTGGAGACTTTTACAGAGCGTCACTTCTGACCCTGAGGTGATAACAAGTCTCTCTGTTTTCGAGGCCTATCTCTAAAGATTAGATCTCTCACAGAGGACACCTAAAACTGTCCTGTTTGAAATAGGCTTGACGACACACTCTCTTTTTTATTTTGTTTTTAACAGAAGAGTACACACACCAGTCCTGTGTTAGGTCACTGTTTTTAAGTAATATAATTTAGATCCATTTACTAAAGCGGCACACGGTAAGAATCAAGAAAGCGCATTCACGTCTCTGAGCCGTGCATGTAAATCACACTAAGCTGGAGGTTAATTGTCAATATTTCAAAGACAGATTTAACTCAGTTTGGAATGAAAATGGTGGGAGGGGATCTCTGTTTTGACTCTAACAACATGACTCGCATGTTACACAATCCCAGGCAAGTCCCTGGCCTATAAGCTGCCGTGTCTGCGTGTGCTCTGTTAAGCACCTCAACCACACCCTCTGGTCAAAGTCGCCCTTCATCCCAAGATACAGGAATATGAAGACCAAGGCTGCGTGTGTTGTCGATGTGCATTTTTTAATCTTCATCAACTCAATGGCCTTACTGATAGTTTCCTGCAAAGTCAAGATGACATCATCATGTCCCTTCCCAGAAAGGGAAAGGTTCAGCCTGGAGAACAACAGATAGACACAGCTGGAGCCTGAGCAGGTCGTCTGGTCCCCAGCTCTTCTAGGTCAATTATCCTAATGATTACAATAGGCACCATTTTTAATCTCCGTCTTTGTGATACAAAATGGAGTTAACACAGGATCCCATAGTATATACATCTCGGGTCTTTATTTAGGCTGAGAACGAGAGCTGGCAAGGGCCTAATGACAGGAATAATAAAATATCTCTAGTCTACCCTAAAATTAATCAATGCTACTTTTAGGCTTGGCCTGAAATGCCATTGTTGGTATAAAATATTTCAAGGCTAGGAGGACAAGTGAACAGAAAACACAAACTCATTTTCAACACAACCAAACCCATAATAAATTAAACAATTTTAATTGATGCACAAGTATAACGGTTGTAAATATAATGCATAAACCTCGTCAGATTCTCATGCAGCAGTTTTTCTCCACCTTGTTAAGCAAAGGAGACACTGAACCATCCTGGGCTGGGCGAAAAAACAATATCAATATTCACATTTTCTTCCAGTCCAATATATATGTGGATAAATGCATTACGCAAGCACAGTGATCTGCCTCATATTTGTAAAATGTTTTGCTGTTTACCAAGTGTTATACAAGAGTTTGAAACCAGAACCTTCACTCAGCATCAGTCTTTAAACATAATAACAAAATAATAATGTGACATTTATGGTGATAAATTATCATTTTTGACTGTATGGCTCTAAACCATACCTTTTTGAATGGAAAGGAGATCATGCTCCAGCAACAAACCGCTCACAAAGGATGTGGCACCATAGACTCTGTTATGACAGCATGTTTGGAGCGTCATAATAACATTGTCATTGTCAAGAAGCAGCATAAAGTGTCAGATTTACATGCTGTCATTTACTGGATTCTGCTAGTATGGGTTTGTTTATATGCAGATATAAATGATGCACCACATAGAGGCCTATTCATATTTTCTACATTTTCTATCAGACTATACATGCTTTAAGACTTTCGTGGTAGATACGTGGTTTCTCAGTAATGAAATGCCATCTGATCATGTTTTGTAATGGCCTGACAGGACACTGATGCATAATATTTTCCTCATGCAAAGGAAAAGTTGTTTGGCAAGGATGTAGTTTAGGTTCTGCCCCTAGTTGCTGTAAACAGGTGACTTGACAGATCTTTTGAGGGTAAGTCAAACTAGTTTGTACTTTTACACTGGAATGAGACCAGAAACTCTTGATCCACCTGTTTGAAGGGTTGGAACAAACTTACTCATAAAGTAAACAGCATTTGTCTTTCAGTTTACCTTCTAAGTATGTAATTTAATTTGTGCGTCTTCCAGTTTATGGCCCAGCTTAAACATCTGTTTTGGTCATGGGTTTCTCCTCTTCCGACTTTTTCTCTTTAGCATGTTAGCCTCATCTAGCTACAAGCTGCTCCCGAAATCCTATTGGAGTGATTACTCACCCTCTCCCCATCATTGTAGCTATGGTGAGTCAACAAGGGACAAGGACCTGAGGAGGATGTGTTCTTGCTTTTAGTGTTTACTCAAGAGGAAGGCCTGATTGGTGTACTGCTCGAAACTCTTAGGTTCAACCCTGTTTACAGTCACTAACTTGTGAAGTGTGTTTAAAGATAATGTGTATGTGAAGTCACTTGCCACACCACACATGGAGGACAAAGATCACAGTAAAACCAACAGATCTGGTTGGAAGTCAGTGTCTAAACCTAAAACCGTTCTGCTTCAGGCTAATGCACACTGTCACTCTGTTATCCAGTGTTGTCCTGTTAGCACATATGATGAAGTGGGACTGTCCCTAGGATGTTGTTCTGTGTACACTGACTCTGTAATGCAGTTACAGGCTGCGTTGCTTAAGTCGTATAGAGCGCCGGCTGTGGTGATGGTTTACAGGACACACAGGGCTGTTAGGGATGGCTTATTCGTGTTAAGTGGACCTGTGGGTGTATAGAGAGATGGGATACCCCGGGCAGTCTCTGTCCTGTGGCTCAGGAGGTAGAGCATGTCATCCACAATGTCCAGAGGGTCAGTGGTTTGATCCATGTCTGCTCCAGGCCACATGCTGAAGTGTCCTTGGGCAAGATACTGAACCCCAAATGGCTCCTGATGGTGGTCTTGGCAACGTGTTTGATAGCAAGTGTGCAACATGTAGTAGTGCTGCGTGAATGGGTGTCTGAATGGGTGAATGTGGCTTGTACTGTATGTGTATACAGTTTTTACATGTTCTCTTGAAAAAGCTGTCTCACCTGTATTTTGATATAAATGTTGGCATGAGCATTGTTCTCTGAACTAGTGGGTCACATGAATGGTAGGGTGTTAGCATAGCCTCTCTCACCACCAGGAAGTTTTTGGGCAACAAAATAGTGCCGGCTTTGTTCTAAAAACAGGAGCGGATAATCATCTGTGTTTGAACCTTTCTGCCACATGATGAGGATGTTTATACCTCAGTTTTCCACAGAGAGAAAGTTTAAACTTACAGCGAATAGCCTTATCAAAACACAAGTAATGCTGAGTTATTCATTTAGTAAAATGTTCTCTTAAAGTGGAATGCTGACACTGAATGCAACTTTTAATTGGTCAGGTATGGACTTGTGCCTAAACATAAGTTTGGGTAGAAAGGGTAATATTGCAATTTAAACTTATTTACTTTGTACACCACTTCACATTTGAGACGTTATTATATATCTAATCTTAGCCTGGGTTCCATTAAGCAGCCTGACAGGTAAGATTGTCAAATCCAGCGATATTTACATAGTGCTGTGCCATGTTATTATAGAGAGCTACTTAAAGCTCCGTGTTGCTGTAACAACCTTCCTGAAAGCCAATGATGATTGTTTCACAAGAATCTTATTTTGAGAGGTGCTGGAGTCTTGTCATAGATTTTCTCCCCAGCAAACCTTCTTTTGGTGTTTGTCCTTATCCTGTTGATTACTGTCACACTCGAGTAGTAATGCCTGTGTCATGACCAGCATGCTAGCTCAATCAGTCAGTGAAGGAGAAGGACACATTGCTTCTTTTTATCAGCCGGCTCTCAAGCAATGCACGTCAGCGAACACAGCTGAACTCACTGCAGCCACAACGGCAGGAGATTAGAGACTTTAGATTAAATATTGTTCATGATGGTCCATCGCTGACATAGTCTTCCCTATTTTTCTTTTTACTATAAAAACAACAACAACGTGGCACTGCTGCTGTAGAAAAAAATGTCTGTTTGCTTAATTCTAACACACAAAGATTCGAGGTCAGGGTCAGCTTCAGCACAGAGCTCCTGCAGGTGGTAGGGATTAAATCTGTGGGTCAGAATCTCCTTGGTAGATGGCAAATGCTTATTTTAACCTCTCTACTTGAGGAGTAATCTCCCTGCTCTCCCAGCATAATAATGTGGCCACGTTAATAATCTTTGCACACATTTGACTTTTGCCTCTTTATTCAGTCCAGGAGATAAGCACTGACCCCATGACCTGTGAAAGTGGCAGAGAGACTGTTGCTCGAGTTTATGCAAACACACACAAGCTTGTGTTTTGATCCCAAATATTTCCCTGGAGTTGACGTTATGTCACATCTGTGGAGGCATCACTCTGCTTTTGACCGGGGCTTTAGTTACACTCAAGGCCAGCTAGTTGTTATTTTTATTGCTTCAAGATTTGCAGCTTTAAATAAAAAATAAAAAGTTTTTCTATGTGATACACTGTGTGTGACACACCAAGTCATTATTCATGGCCAGACTCTCCCTTAGGGAAATCATGCTCGTATCGATCTCTCTCATTTCACTGAGTCCTGGCATTTGCATGCTGCTTTGCCTTCTGGTGAAGTTTTTCCTTTTTCGTTGTAAACGTCATCTTGGGAACCTGTAAAACGATTTTTACGTGTCATGTAACTTTGTGAAACTGAGACCTAAAGATGGACAGTTTGGTTGGTGTTTCACAGGCTTTACAGCAGTAAAGTGAGCATTGTAGTCATGGCACGCAGTCGCATTTACAGTAAAGTGGACCGTGTGGTGGGACCGACCATATTGTCTGACATCTACAGTCATCGTGGAGGGAGAGGGAGAGAGAACATGGCACCGTCTCACCTCTGAAGCCGAGCGTTTTGTTGTCTGATGTCAGTGAATCTATTACATGACTTTGTAATTATACAACAACATAGTGAAACCTCCCTTGTAATAATCCCTTTGTTAGGAAGAACCCTACACACTCATAAACACACATTACTATGACATCTGTCCTTTCTCTTTTCAGGCAGACTGCTGGTATTCCAGCTTGTCACCTTTTTTCGCTGAAGGCCCCTTAAAACAGAAGGACACTTATTCCAGTATGTTTACACAGAGAAACAAGCTATTGAGTTTCCTGTTTGATTGATCTGGATGCTGAAAAAACAGTTTCATCGAGGGCGTGTCAAGTGTGTGTTTTTCGGATATGTTTTTTTAGGCTGTGCCAATGTTATTTACAGAGAGCCCAGTCTGAACCCACTTAGAGTTTTCTCATTTTCTTTTGAAAGTTTTGAGTTTGTAGATTATTCAGGTTACTGATTTGTGCCTCTGAGATTAAAATGTCTCTGTCAAGATCTGAAAGAGCAATGTTCACTGAAGCTTTTGTACAAATAGGGAAGAAGCAAGTGGCCGAGCATCTTGTAATCTGCAGCGTCTGACATGACCCAATGACCTTACTGCTTGCTCTCCTCTACCCATGTACTTGAATGTCGACCAAGGGTATATACCAACTGTATTAATCTACCACTGAGCAGAAAGCAGGTGTCAGTTCCCATGTTTAGGATGATCTTTAACTGAGCAAATGAAGGTGTGAAAGAAGTAGTCAGAGCTTAATTATATATATATATACATCTTTATTTGTTAAGAAGCACCATTCCTCCTGGAACCTATCAAACTCTGTCTGTTTTGTTTTTTCTCTTGGTAGAGAATGTCCCCGCAGAGCTGCGCGACCCCTTCTACTGTGACCAGTATGAGCAGGAGCACCTTAAACCGCCAGTCGCACGCCTTCTGCAGTCCTCCGAACTTTACTGCCGCACCTACAGCCTCTTACTGGGGGGCGCTGGAGCTGAGGCGCAGCCCAAAGACAACATTGCCCTGCTGGAGCTCCTCACTCAGAAAGGCATCGTCTCCAAAGACAAGGACACACTAGTGACTGATGCAGACCTCCGTCATAAACCCATCAAAATGGTAAAAATATGGAGCTTATATACAGACTAACAGAATTTTACCTCTGCCAAGGAGGTTATGTTTTCATTGATGTCTATTAGCAGGATTATGCAAAAACTACTGAACTGATTTTATTGAAACTTGGTGGAAGGGGGGAGATATGGGCCAAGGAAGAACCCAGCAACTTTTGGACCATACACAAAGGTGATGATGCCACACTGGTCTGGCAGGCAGGATTGATTCATTGAGGTAGAAACTGTTTTATGTTTGTGTATCAGGCCAAGAAGTGAACGTCACCTCCCCATGAAACCAGATACTCTGCTATACAGGAGTCCACAGAGAAGTAGCTGCATGTGCTTGGTTGATGATACATGGGCTTGTTTATGCTTTGATTCGAGGGATTAAAGGACATCAAAAAGACCCCCGCTCATCCGACCCCACCCCCATCCCCCGGTGCCCCCCCCAGCTGATCTGAGAGGATGAGTCTATCCAGCTGCTAGGGCAGTAATGGTGACACAAGGGACGACTACTTTAATTCCAGGTTGTGAGAGGAAGGGAGGATCGGGATACAATAGTTGGTCCGGACCAGGACAATGGTTAAACAGTTCTGGTGAAACATTAGATACTGGGTTGAGGGAATACTGTGAGTTTAGTGAGTAAAATCAAGAGGAACTGGTTTGTCCTCTTAGCCCTTCACAATGATCTCTCTCTCTCTCTCTCTCTCTCTCTCTCTCTCTCTCTCTCTCTCTCTCTCTCTCTCTCTTCTCTCTCTCTCCCCACTCTCTCTCTCTCCCACTCTCGCCCCCCCCTCTCTCTCCCTCTCCCATTTATTTTTATCTCCCTCTCACAATAGGACTAATTTCATTTTCTATGGAATCATAATAGTCTAAATGAGGGGAGGTACTTTGTACAGATTATCTTCCTCACAAAGTGGCATACAACTGTATTTTCCCAGCCATCTTGGATCATAAACATACAGGCTGTTTTTTAAAAACCTCTATGGAGTCTCCAGGGATCTGCATGGATACTGTTGTTGTACCTTGAAGGTTGTTTGCTCCGCTGCTGAAAAACCCTTCAGCAGATGCAGTTCTTCTATTGCCGGCAGTTGTGATGATACACTTAAATGTATCTATGACATCTTAACTAAACAGCACAGGAGTTTTATGACCATTAGCCCGTTGATATGAAAATTATAGGTTGATTAATTTACTACTGTGGTATAACCATACCTAATAGGACAAAACAAACCTAATGTAAGCTTGCCCTGAATTTGAAGTCATATACAGTTGTTTGGGCAGGACAGTTTTTTTTTTCTAAACTACAAACCTGCTGAGAGTTAACCACCTGCTCTGACAGATGTTCTACTTCACACCAAAATACACAAAGATTTCAATCGGGGGGGAAAGTTAAGAAAAACAAAACATATGATGTTAAAGGTTGTAGACATAGCAACAAGGATCATGATTTCCCTATTCATCCTTATCCCTACAGCATCAGAATAAAGGCCTGACGACACAGTACGTCCCTTATTTCATGATGTTGCTGCAATTTGTGTGTATTTGCGTGCATCTCAGCTCTAGATATGGCTTCCAGATTATTATTCCAGACTATGGTTCATCATGAAACTCTGGCAAGCAATGAAAGTGGGTCATGCTGCAGCAGCATTAAAGGATGGAGCATCAATGTGGGTCTTGGCCAGTAAACTGCTTTGGAGCAGCAGCAATTTGCTGCAGCGCTGCTGTATGTTACAGCTTCACTTATCTGTGTCAAACAAGAGGATAACAGTGCATTTACATAAAAGTATGTTGAGTCATGTTTGTCACTGACAGGTGACGGAGCCATGCACTATTGATGCTTTTTCCATTTGTTATAGATTGATTTAACATCTTGCATCATTGCTATTCATTGAGAAATTTGGCTTATGTATAAATCCAGGGATGTAGGTTTATCCTGACCCACTAAGATGTTTGTGCTGGCTTGGGTTTGCAGCACCAGTGTCAGTACGGCGTGCCAGTGACCTGCTATGTAAAACTACGCAGTTGGTGCGTTGATTAAAGTAGGGCAAAAACACCACAGTAATATTCCCTTCATCAAACTGTTAAGCTGCTGCTACAGGATGAAGAAGCATGTCTTGTTTGTCCCTGCCTCTAGACCTTGACATTCCTTGGTCAATAGTTAGATTTAGAAATATACAGGAAGAAAATGAACGCAGTGAGCTGCATCATCTAGGACAAGTGGAGAGTGAGTCCCATTTTCCTCTGAATAGTCTGTAACAAGATAGGGTCTAAAGTCTAAAGCACAAACAATTACGTTAGAAACAAGACAATATATATTCATTAACTTAGACTTAATCTTGTTCTTTGTGTCTTGATGTAACCTTCTAAATAAAACTTTACTTATAATATGTAAAATTTGTTTTGAATTACTAGCAATTCTGGATTTAGTTTATTTCAGTTTATAGTGTCTTGTAATTCCATGCATGCTGGACATGCTTGTGTACAAGGTATTGACAATAATATCAAAGATTATGTGTTAATATAATGTTTTGTTATCCTAATGTTAATATAATGTATTATCTTACAAAATTAAATTTTAAATGTAGTTACATCTATTTTTGATAATTAAACTTGTGAACAGTTATTGATAAATATGCTTTCAGAGTGTATAAGGTTGTAGAAACAGTCAATGGCCCAGCTCTTGCAACCTAAGCTAGCACCATTGTTTTCACAGGCTAGTGCCTGGAGCGAGAGTACATCCTTGGGCCCCTTTGGAGTGGCCATCAGAAATGGAGCTTTCTGCAGTCTCCACCCTTTACCCACGTACCCCAACCCCCATCACTCCTGAGATTGAGGATAAAGATCTGTGAAGATTAGAGATAATCTGCCATGCAGACTGAACGTCATCATCCACGACTAGATGACACGCCAGAGATGACCACTGACTCACAATGCACATAACATAACATCTCTCAACATCACGCTCATCACTAATTTATTACATCCATTGTTGGCTGGGACAGTGGGATGTCATCACGTTTCTAACCGGCTGAAATTGATTGCACTGGAGGACTGGGCTGAGCGTTAGTTCCCACAGTGACAAAGTAAGTCATGTAGCCATAATGCAGCTAACCCTCCTCTGGTCCCTTGTTGGTTTTGGATGGATACTGACACTTAAATCATACTGCTGTGTTGGCAGCTTTCTGCTCATGTGCGCATCAGTCAAGAGATTAGTTGGAAATAGAAGTGGCAGACTATCAGAAATATCTGGAACCATCATCTTTCTCTTCTGCTTTGGACCTTAGCTGATGGAAAAATTAATGTGGAGTACGAAAATCAACATTTACATCCTGTGGTTTAAAACTGTTGTAGACTTTTTTCTTTCTTTTTTCTTTGCTTATGCATACAGTCCATGTTCAAATGGACGAACTGATAACCATATAACCTCCTGTGCAAAATCCCTGTGCCGGGCCCCAGACCTGCCAGATCCCCCTGTTTGTCTCCCTCACAGCATCAGGCAAGGTAGGGGGATGGGGTTAAGTCATATTTCAGACATAATCAGGTTTTGCCCTCACTGTAATCTCGCTTACTGATCCACAATAATAACTTCACATTCTTTGTTTGGCACATCTTTGACACGATGATGTAAGCAGATTTGGGCCGTAAAGACCATAAAGATTGATCGGGTTAATTGACGAGGTATTAATTTTTCCTCTTTCTCACACTGGTTTGTGGATCGCTAAGTGTTTGCTGGCTGGATGTTTCCGAGCAGAGAGCCGGTGCTAAGCCAGAGCACAGAGCGGTGCTGTGGTCAGGCTTGTGTTGAGATGCATTGTGGGTCAGCTAGTTGGTTGTTATGGTGATCTGGCAGTCTCTGCGCTGTGTGTTCATGAGTCGCTCCTCTCTCCCCTCTCATTAGGGAGACTTGTGATTTAGCTTAGCAAGCTCTCCTGGGTCTGCAGGGGGAAATCCACTAGCAGCCCCCCCTGCCCCCCTGTCATTCAGCCCTTTTTGTCTCCTCTGAATAATTAGTGTACAGTACGACAACAGGGTCTGCCACTTTCACCCAGTCTGTCATTCTCTCTTGTTCATTTCTTCTTTCTCTCTCTCACTCATCCTGTCTTCTTTCACACTGTGACAAAAGCTCCAACCTGTGATTACACTGTGTGGCTAAATGCAAAAGTATGAGCCTTCCTTAAATCACCTCGTTTGATCTGGAGGGTTTCACAGCTACTGGCAGAATTTAGCTCAACATCAGTGTGCTGTGTTGTAGGGCTCAGACATATTAGTGACTTTATTTAATCCGGACCTCAATCAGGCCTCAATCTCAAGACAAGCACAGAATTTTGTATATATGTGTGTGTGTGTGTGTGTGTGTGTGTGTGTGTGTGTGTGTGTGTGTGTGTGTGTGTGTGTGTGTGTGTGTGTGTGTGTGTGTGTGTGTGTGTGTGTGTGTGTGTGTGTGTGTGTGTGTGTGTGTGTGTGTGTGTGTGTGTGTGTGTATATATATATGTGTGTATGTTTATTTAATTCACCGACCAAACAAAACAATTTAAATGCAGACAAAGAATAATAATCTTATATAATCTGCTCCTTTTTCACAAGACATTAATTTACAAAGCAAATAATTCAAGAAAATTAAAATGTTAAATAACTGCAGGCCAACACAGCCCCTCACATCCCTCTAGTTCCTAAATTACAATTCATTTTATACCATTCAAAGAAGCTCAGTCATCAAGACTAGAACATTTTATTTTACCATATATATTCAGTGTATGAATGCTGATATATATGAAAGTTGATTTGTAAATATGAATAACAATCAGACCGTTGACCGATATTTCCACTTAACATAGAAGCTGCAGCTCTTGTCCTGGCAGCCGAGTTTGTGGGAGCAGGTGAGCCAGAGCCACATCGCTCCCAGTGACTGACTGCAGCACATCCAGAGAGCCTGACCCAATGCTATCTGACAAGCCTTTGCTGGCGTAGCCCGCCCTGCTCGACCCATCAGTGGGTCTGTCTAGGTCAGCACTTTACATCAGGGTTGAGTAAGCAGACATGCAGACAGGGCTCATGCACGCAGCTGGAGCGCCACCAGCCTCGATCAGGGGCAACGCTAAGAGGTTAGACCAAGAATGTCTGGCCTCTAAAGTGGAATTTGTAAGTAGTAAAAGGGAGCAGGCACTGATTTGCACAGATTAGGCTCAAAACTGAAGATTGGAGATTGTAGGAGTGGCCCCTTGACAGGAATGTGTTGTTTGCGACTTGCCTGTCTTCTGACTGGCCAGAATTAATTACTATAACAAGGGGCTTGTTGCAATTAGCTAGTATTGAGGCGGCTGGGGACCCAGTGCTGCTGTTTGATGGCAACTACAAGTGAAATTGATACAGGAAAATGTGAGAATTATACATTGAATACAAAAACTTGAAACAGAATTGCTATCATGAATAATCCCAATGATTTATGTTATTTGCCAATTGTTTGTGGGAATAAAATGTAAATTATGTACATGGTTAAAATATCTGAATCTCTTGGAGCACAATGGAGGTTAGACATGTGAAGATCTGTTGGTTTCAGCTCCATGGCACAGTGGAGCACAACTTCTAATGAGCTAACAGGTTTATAGAGTTAAGCTGTTCACTCTGACTGAGCTGATAATGTCGGTGGTGCATTTTAATGGGCTCTGGCCATTAGAGAGAACACAGTAATGGTCTCACGTCTCAAGTATGAGGAAAAATCTGCTGGATAAAAGTGCTTGGGAATAGAGAATATATGTAAGCAAGAGGTTTTGACTGATTGTTTATGTGTGGGCAAAAGAAGTGTATATGTAGTTAGACCGTTTTACAGCATTTTCTCTGTCTGGAAAAACACAAACACCAGAGGAGCAGAAAGCACATGGAACACTGAGAATGCAGTTTTTTCTTTTGCTTCCTGGTGATCTAGTTACAACACCTCATTTTCTCCCACAGTCTCCTACACATGAGTCATAAAGCAATGTTTCACTGCACAATAGAGACGGAGAAGGCAAATGAAGGGAGAACAGCTGAGGAATGACAGTGCAGGAACACGCATGTTAGCACATTACAGGTCCACTGCCTCTTTTAATGATTTAATGATTGTACAAACATAGGTCCAAAGTTCACCGACATCCACTCGTGTGTGCGTTTGCTCGCTGAGAACTCTTGTTTGTGTTTCCGCTGACTCACGTGGCGTCTGGTGACCTCTAGAGGATGCTGCTGGTAACTATCAGTCGTGGTACAACAGTAAGAGGTGATCTGCAGTGAGCCGGAGAAATGTCAGCGTGCAGCATTATTGTGTTAGCTCTAATTGATTTATGTTGTTATGCTCTCTGGCCCCAGCTCTGACTCTTCCTCTTCTTTTTCCTCCATGCTATTGGTGCAGAGCGCCCACCTTGCCGTGATAGACGCCCTGATGACAGCGGGAGCCATGGAGACGGTGGCTGCGGTGAAGACGTGTGGTTCGGCTGAGTTGCTGGGCGGAGCTGCCAGCTGGGAGGAGGCTCTGCTTCATTGGGTTAACGGGGTAAAGAGCCGGCCAGAGAGGAACACATCTTTATTGCATCCTGTCAGAAATTGTTCATACTTATTTAGCTGTCTGTTGTACAAGATACAATGTCACGTTAGCCATTTTATAAACATGACACAAAGTACAGATCCTTCACCTAAGTGTACTAACTATATATATATTTTTTTCTTACCGTATCCTCAGTTAAATCAGAAGCTGAGAGAACTTACAGAAGGACCCCAGAATGACTCGTCTCAGGCTACAGAGCCCCAACCTCTTCAACCCTCTGTGAGTTTTACATTACACATCCAGTGTATTTCTATCTCTTGTCACACATCATTATATCCAAACACACCCTTTGACATGATGTATTCAGTGTTACATAAAAGTGTCTCTCTATTAAGCCTATATTGTTGGTTTTGCTGCACTTTCAGGCCCAGGAGTGGTTGACACAATAAATACAGTGCAGCGTCACTGCTTTGTCAACAAGGTTGTGTTGTCATGGCAAGAAATTAGCATCATCTCAAACCCTTTCTCTCCTTTTGTCTAGTTCTTCTTCTGTAGGCGTAATACCTCTTGTTGTGCTCCTGTTCTCCACCTCCCTGTCTTTCTCTTTTTCCTATCCCCTCCTCCTCTCTGACAGTGTCCCACTCGCTGGTACTGGAAACTTGTTCCTGTAAGTTCCCTCCTTTCCTCTGCTCCCTCCCCCTGTCCCTCCATCCTTCCAGTGTCTTCATCAAATTTATCAGCAAATATCTGATGGTCAGGTGTGTTTTTATTTTTTTCTCCATATGCTGGTGTGGGAATGCTAGTGTGCATCACATTCTATACGCTGCATTGAATTGCACGTCACAGCGTAAATGTCATAGGGCGGGGCATGGCAGGGGCGTGGAAGGCATTGTTTGTCGAAACATGAGTGGTGCATGAATCACAATTGGGACCCGAGCAGGCCTTGAAAGTGATCGATGTCTAACCGGTTCCTCTGGTTGTCTGTGACAGAGGTGTGTGTTTGTTGTGAAAAGCTACAGGGGTTAACAGAGACAGGATTCTTGTCGGCTCGTCCCTGCTGACCGTCTGTTTTTTTTTTTGTTTACCTCAGTTGTACTGGAGACGCCTTTTTTCTTTCTCTTTCTCTTGAGACCCTGACCTGTCCCACTTTTTCCTGACAAAACCCTCCTACATCCTGCCCTCCCCTTGAATTTATCATTTCTTCACCTAATCCGTCTCTTGTACATATTAGCATGACCGTTTTTTTGTCCTCTTTCTCACATGCAGTTATTAAAACATTTTCTGTATTAAAATGCATTTGGACTTAAGAGTATTGACCTGTGTTTTGAAAACACTGACTTTGATGGTGATGTTTAACGTTAACTACACGTAACAAATATTTCACTCATAAACCTTTTTAAGTAGTAGATTGTGTTGTTGATTTGCTGTTTTTTGCTTTTTTGTTGTTTTTTTTAGCTCCGCTACAGGAAGGATAAAATTCAGTCCAAACAAACGGCCATCTTTCCAGTGGTGAATGAAGTCAAAGACCTGTCCAGTGGTTGTGCCATTGCTGCTGTCATACATTACTATTGTCCTGGACTGCTAAGACTTGAAGGTACCAACAAACACTCTAACCACTAACCCTGACCCTACAGCCGTTTTCTGACATGAACTCCAGGCAAAGTCTGGATAATGTCCAAACCAAATTGTCCGGACATTATCTGGACTTTACCTGGAGTTCATGTATGAACATATGATCAATGGAGCAGGATATTGTCCAGGTCAGACGTGTTCACAACAACAGGAAACTCTCCAGAGGGTTTAGGTGAGGGGGGGTGTCTAGGTAGAGCAGGAGGCAGGACATGACGTATCAATTCAGTTGCTGAAGTCAGATGTTTTTGTTTACAGCAGAAAGACACCGGCGGAAAACACTCAAAAGTGTCTGTAGCTTGGACATTTGCGTTTTCAAATCCAGCCCATCCGGATCATTTTTGGAGAATATCCGGAGTTCAGTGCATGTCTGAAAGCAGCTTAGGAGTGAAAAGCTTTACTGTAGTTTACTTTACAACTTTGCTTTTGTACTGAAGTTATTATATCAGTTAATAAATGTTTGTTTTCCTCTCCCCAAGATGTTTGTATGAAGGATTCCATGTCTGTAGCAGACAGCCTGTACAACTTGCAGTTCATCCGTGAATTCTGTGACAGCTGTCTGAAGAGCTGCTGTCACTTGGCACTGGAGGACATGATGTACACCCCACAGGAGCTTCAGGTACTTCCGTTGACTGAATGACACACTCACAAAAAAATCCAGAGTACTGAGTTTTCTTAATACCTGATTTATTTTTGTGTGATTTTTGTAGGTCAACTGGCTGAGCTTCCTGGCAGAACTGCTTAGCTGGTTCGAAGTACGAAAGCCAGACTTTGTTCAGCCAATAAACGCGTTGGGTAAGTGTCACTAATTATGTGGTGCTTTGTAAATCCTGTAACATCTTACAAGGAAGATCATGACATGAGATTGTCTAATCGTAGGATTTATCTCTTTGTTAGATGGTTCCACACCAGTAACACCAAGTAGCTTGACTGGAAACAGGTACTGAAGCTCTCTTAATGTTCATTTGTTTTTTAAGTAGTCTGATAAATTCTTTGGATGCACTTGAACTTTATTTTTTCCCTGGCTTGCAGTACCTCCCCTTCTATCTTCAAGAAGCCTTTTCTCCCTATCTCCTGCCCCGCATCAGGTAAGATTAATACTGTCTTCTCATCATAACATCAAACTACAGACCTTTGTATGCGCTTATCATTTTCATTTTCCCCTCAATGCTTGTTTGTATTTTTCATGTTGCACGATACCCTTGTTTTCTTACTTTTATAAATATCTTAAACCACTTGTACATATTTTTTTTACTTTTATTGTGCAGTTTGGTTGACATGTGCATCCATGTGTGTTGTGCCTCCCTGTGTTGTGTGCATGCCTTCACATGTTTGTGTGTGTGTCCCATTATACTCAGGATCTTTGACTCAGTCTACCTCAATGTCTCATATAGAAGGAATTGGAAAGACATGGAGCAAGAAACCTCTCAGGTTAGACCAATATATTCGGCAACACTGTCTTTCTTACTTTTTCGATTGGACTTGTACTGACATTTTTCTCTCTTTCTCAGCCGACCCTTGTCAGCAGTATCCTTCAGCATCCCTTTTGGCCTGGACAGTGATGTGGACATTGTGATGGGCGACCCCGTGATAACCCGCTCTGTGAGCTCAGATCAACTCAACCGAGCAGCCCAAAACATAATCCACGTACCCTACACCCCTCCTGAAGACATCAGCCATTTGCTTAACAAACCCTTGGGCCCCAGTGGCTCACAGAGAGCTTCCTGGGCCACACAGGCTCCTAGTATTCCACGGTTGGCAGAGCAGAATGGTCTTGCAGAGAGTGAAACAGGAGAGCTGCCTACCATCGAGGAGGCTCTCCAAATTATCCACAACGAGAGCAAGATGGAGCCTCGTTTACACCCGGATGGGGCTCCTGATGGCTTCTACCTCCACTCTCCTGATGACCCCGCTAGTTCGCGACACACCAGCAACATGAGCTGCTCCGCTCCTTCACGCTCAGGAATGATGTACCGGCCTACAGGAGAGTCCAGGGACTCCGCTCGCACCAGGAACACCTCCGAATGTTCACGAGATGATGACTCAGTCTTGAGAGACGGCAGTGTGGACTCAGATGCATCAGAAGACATGCCTAAGGCCCGGTCCACTCCCACCACACCAGCTGCTGGTGCTCACTCTGCTAGGAGCCATGGCAAAGAGGAGTCTGACAGCGGTGTCAAGTTGACCAGCTTTGCAGAGCGCAAAAAGAAGCAGATAATAGATTCTCCGAAAGCCAGGGACTCCTCTTCTCCTCAGATGACCACATGGGCACAAAAGACTGAGGAAAGCCCCAGCAAGAGCCCACAACTCAATAATGAGATGACTGAGCTGGGAGTTCGGCTTGAAGAAAAGCGCAGAGCTATCGAAGCCCAGAAGAAACGCATTGAGGCCATTTTTTCCAAGCACAGGCAAAGACTGGGTAAGAGTGCCTTTCTGCAGTTAAAGAAGGAGCAGGATGAGGGCGAGGGGGAAGGAGGGGATGGCAAGGTCAGCACCTCATCCACAAAAGAGGAACTCTCTCGCTTGAACTTGGAAGAAAGGCTAGCTCACATGGAGGAGGAACAGCGCCCCTCAGTGAAGGATGAGGGTAATGTCAAAGGGGGGCTTCAGCTCAACAAACCGTTAAGTCACTCCAAAGAAAAGGCAGGTACACCAGGAGAGAAGGGCTCTGGGACACCGGGTGAAAAAATGGTGGCTCCACTAGGGGACTATAACAATGCTGTGTCGAAGCTGACTGCAGCTCTCAGCTCCCTGCAAAGTGACATGCACCGACTTACAGAGCAGCAGAACCATCTCGTCAAGAAGAAAGCTGTGGGTTCCTGGGTTATTCCAGCCAGCCCTAAAACCTCCACCCCAGCCCATACCCCTGCACGCATGTCTCGAGAATCCAACCGAGATTTAAATTCAGCCTCCTCCTCTCCTTCTCCATCGCGTAAAATCACAAACCACGGCACTCCTCCTAAATCTCCTCATGTCCACCGTAGAGCCCAATCTGTGCCCCCTAAAAGCCCCAGACACCACCAAAACAGTCGTCCCTTGGACATTAAGGTCCCGACCGTGTCGAGAGTTCTTGTCACTCATCAAAACGTGGACCGCATCCCCCACCGTCGGCGAGTAAATCCCTGGCAGTCCCAAGTCCAGACTTCATCCTCATTCTCTATTGGGGACTCTGGCAGCCTAGATGACCTGCGCTCGTATGGACCAAGTCCAGTTCCCACGCCGACACTGACCCCTGTACCATTTCCTACCCCGACGCACCGTCCTGCCGCAGATGACACCCTGTCAGAGGTAGGCTCCAACGATGACCATAGCATATTTAGCATGGACCTGGACGCAGGGTCTTTGCATGGTCATGCAGCCAAGAAGGAGGGGCTTGGAGGTGGGGGCTGCAGCTCTGGTGCCCCATCAGAGTGCTCCTTTGAGAGTGATGCCCCTGCCGGGATGGTGAATGGCAAACGCAGCAGCCTGATTGAGATCCCGCTGTCTGCTCTGCAAGATGGGGATGAGGATGACCAACTACCTGACGCCTTTTCTGACACAATGAGTGACCAGACAGAACCAGAGATGAAAGGAGGGGTCGGTTTCTTTTTCAAGGTAGGTGACTAATCATTATTAATGAATGTCCCATTCTAAAAATTCAGTGTTTTGTAACTTCTCCACGTTAATGTTTTTTTTATTTTGGTCTTCATTATTAGGATGACATGAAGCGACCGGAGGACGAGATGGCCCAGCGAAGAGCAGCTTTGCTGGAGAAACAGCAGAAAAGAGCAGATGAGATGAAAAGGCGCAAACTGGAGCAGGAAAAAGAAAAAGAATTAAAGTGAGAATCATTTTCACTCAAACATCTGCACCCATAGCCAGATGAAGGCTGTAGCATTTTGTGTCTTTGTGAAATTAAATGTAACTTTATTTATTTATTATTCAGGTTCATAAAGTGTGAATACATATATATTATTTACTTTCAGCAAGCCTCAGTGGATGATCATCGAGGGCTGGGGGAACAAGGGAGAGGACACACCACCGACCCCCGGCACCCCTACAGCATCACGCACCACACCAGTAGAGGGGACTCCCAAGCGCAGAGATGACTTCACTAGGCAGGAGTATGAACGGAGACACCAGCTGAAGATCATGGAAGACTTGGACAAGGTGCTGAGGCAGAAACCCACCACGGTTCGCGGGGTCAAGAAGCAGAGACCCAAGACTGTGTTCAGAGATGACTCCGGACTCTCTCACAGCCCTGCCAAGGGTTTCACGGGTAAATAGTTTGAACGTTCACTAACTGGTGTCTTTTATATGTCCGCTTTTTACACACACATGCTTTTGGCTTCTTAGTATAATTTCCCCTTTTTCCATCCTCTCTTCCCTCATCTAGGCACCAGGCTGAACAAAGTGTACTCCCACTCAACCATGAACCTGTCATCCATGGCGAATGACTCTGGAGGCCTGTCAATTAGGAAGTCTCCCAGGTAACCTGCACATTGAGAGGCTTGAGAGGAAGTAATGAGCCAAAAACAAGTCCCAAAGATATAAGCAAATTTACTATTAAAAAAAATGCTGAGCTCCATGATTATAAATTGTTTTCATTATATGAGACTAGACTTTTATTAATGAAAAATAACACATAATTATTGATAATTTTTTAATACACGTTTGTAAATATTTACAAACGTGCAAATAAAATATTGCCAGAATATCGAAGACAAAGTTTTCAATATTGTTAGTGAGTTTACTGTTTGTAGGATTGTATATCCATAGCTCTTTTGCTCAACCAATATAATACGGGCGTAGGCACACAGCCTCAAGGTCTAATAACGACTTATCTTTTGTGACTTCCTCTAGCCGTTCACACTCTCCTTCCCGGCTAATGTCACCAGGACGATCGATGGCTATGAATGGAGAGAGAGACTGGGAGAATGGCTCCACCATTTCCTCCCCTGCCTCAATCCCAGAATACACAGGTCAGTCATATGTTCCCAACGTCGAGTTTTGTTTTAAACTATAAAAATTACATTCAATGAACATGATTCTGTCGGGTACATGACATTTGGAAACTGTTATCCTGCAGGACCGAAGCTGTACAAGGAGCCTAGCTTTAAGTCCAACAAGTTCATCATCCATAATGCCATCACTCGCTGCTGCCTGGCCGGCAAGGTCAATGAACCACAGAAAAACAAGATTGTAGAGGTAAGCCAACAAAGAGGTCCACCCCAACTAGGCTATAAGTGACTGAGTTCTGGTCTCTGCTGCAGTTAACCGGTGTTTCTTTCTCTCTTCAGGATATGGAGAAAAGCACTGCCAATCATTTCCTCATCCTCTTCAGAGATTCCAGCTGCCAATTCAGAGCAGTTTACACCATGAACCCTGAAACAGAGGAGATGGTACGGCTCACTGGTATCGGCCCCCGCTTCATCTCACCCGAGATGGTTGAGTCCATTTACAAGTACAGCTCTGACCGCAAGCAGTTCACGGCCATCCCGTCCAAAACCATGTCCATGAGCGTCGACGCCTTCACCATCCCCGGTCACATTTGGCAAAAGCGCCCAGGAACTCCCAAAAAGCTCGGCACCCCCAAATAAAGACGATGCACAGAAAAGATGGGTGGAGATGTTATCATTCAGGGAACCCACTCCCAGCATGACTCCTATTGTCCTGTATTTTGGCCAGTGAGGCACTTGAGGTTGTTCAGTATACAGTTAGACTAACAACGGACAGCATGACTGAAATATCAACCTTGACCCCTACAGCAAAAACTCTACATGCCAAGAGAAAGAGCCAATCACTCACTCACTCACTCCTTCAGCCATTGTAGTTAAAATAGTTTCAAGAGCTTCTGATTGGCCCTCGATTGTAAAATGTAATCTTCTAATTCTGCCAGGATGAAGAATTCTCTTCCTCTTGCACCCTGCCTCCCTGTGACTTGCCTTATTCTGCCCCCAGAGTAATTTTTCACAACTCTTAGGTAAGAAAAAGAGGAGACGACCATACTGCCTTTGCCCGCTTAACAGTATTTTGGGCCGGAGTAGTCCCCCCTTCCCCTCTCGATTCTGCTTGCTTTTCCTTTTGCTGCCTTTTCTTCGAACCCACTCTCTCTCTCCAGTCGAATGAGTCAAGTGGCTCAGCTCCCTGTTCTGATCTCAGCTGAAAATGAACAGCAGGTAACACTGCTCTCATATGAATGTAGGGCACACACTAACCGCTCGATCCATTCAGGGGTATTTCTACCGATTGGTCAGGACGAGAAAGTACCACGGGGTGGTTCCTCTGTGGGCTGCGCTGGTGGTTGCTACTGTGGAATTTCACACCGAGAAACCGCTTGTGCTCCTCAGTCTGTGCACTCCACTCCACTTCCACTCTCCTTCAGCTGTAGACATCTGGATGTTTTTTTTAATACTATTTTGACATGTTTTTGCTGGACAAATCACTTCAGCCATTGAGAGCTGAGAGAAGAATAAAATTCATGTGACTCGTTTCCTGTTAAATTGCTTTCTCATTCTCGACATGATGAATTGAAACGTCATCTGAGTCTATCTCGAGATACGATCCTGGAAAACATGAAGGAGGGCTTTATCGTGTTTACCATTACTTGGATACAGCTCTGTGTGAAAATGATAATCATTGCTAATTTAATATATACTGAATGCTGATTACTTTGATTTTTTTTTTTTTTTGACAATGATTTGTAAAAAGTAAGTTGACCTTTGTAAGCTATGAATAAGCTAGCCTGCTGCTTGAGCATTAGTGAGATGGATGGTTGAGATGAGAAAGAGTGAATGAGAATGAATAGAAATTGTCAAACAGATGAAAATTGCTGAAACCTTTCGTCTAGGGATTAATAAACCCTTTAGGTCACTAGGAGTCTGTTTCCTATTATATGATTCCCTGTTTGTGTGTCTCGACATTGTTTTCTTAATGAAGGATAATTACAGACTGTAACAGCCCTCATCATCCCCACAATCTCTAGACTCCATGTATAACTGGGGGAATGTAAACGCCAAACCGTTTTGTTTTTACCAATATCACGGAGTGAAAGAAAACAATCGACTCTGCATCTGTTTTGTGATCAGTTCAAATTCACCATAGGATCTGTGGGAGTTTGGCTTCTTCTCTTCCTCTTCAGTCTTTAGCAGCTCCTGCAGCTGTCTGACTGCCTCGTGTGTTTGCGTGAGATGTGAAAAATGTGTTGAGCAGCATTAAGAAAAAGGTAAAGTAGATGATTGATTAAAAGTGTGCGTGGAGGAGTGCATATGAAATACGTGGATGTTTGTATTTATGTATTTGTAAAGAGTAGTACATGGTAGTTAACACTATATTTTTTGATTCTGTGCAATTCTCCCCTAGAAATCCCCACATCACCCAGAGATGTATTTATTTGGTTTGCATTAGATGTTGCATTTGATGTTTAGTTTTCTGTTTCTACTTGTCTTTTTTTTGGTTAAGGTCTTAAGTCACTCATTCATTTCATGTAGGAGGTGGCATACCATTTTTCTTTCTTATGCGTTATCAAATTTGTGCCAGAACACTATGTATGTTCATTTCATAAACTTGACTATCCCTGCAACTGGACCAGACGAATAAAAATCCTTTTTGAATCATCGTCATCTTTTTCTTTTTTCATTCCCATGTTTTTTTTCACCCATTTGCATGCAGCATTGTTTGAACACATAGGCAACACAAATGCAGAACCAAATTTCTTTATTCAATAATGCACTTTTCTTTCTTGTTTGAACAGCTAAGCTCTTCCTTCTTACCGAAAACATCGTGATAGAACTTTGATCTGAACTCTCACAACAACCCTGGCCAATTCTTTATAAGGCAGTGTGGCTGTGGTAATACTGTTGATAATTTGAACTTGGGCAAAGCATGGCACAGGTTTAGTAAATATTCCCCCTCACTGCTGATCCTGGATGACACATCACTTCTGCGACCGTCACCAAAAGTGCTGTTATAGAGAGCATACCTGTTTACTCTAGGAACAATCATCAATAGTAAAAAAGAAAGGACATTTGGAGCTGGAAAGCAGAAAATGAGGTACAAACATTTACAGCACCACCTCAGTTGTGCTTGGTGTGAAGCATCTCTGTGAGGAGAGAGTTGCAGGGCAAGTCTCCCAGAAGATGGCGCTGGTACAAATACTCCTCGACCTGCAAGCTAATGCTTCGCACCTCAGGCAGGCGAAGCAACAGCTGGCCAAACTTATCCGAGTGTCCTGGATGACTTCGCTGCGTGTGCTCCATCAGGGTCCTGTTCACCCTCTCTTGAGTCTGCTCCACCTGCCTTCGACTCTGCACATGTTTCACATCTAGAGCACGGAGAAGATGTGTGTATATTCATCATAAACACATAAGACACACGTGCATGCATATTCAATGCTAACAGAAGCTGCAAGCATGACAGAAAAAGAGCAAACTAAAAGCTCACAAAGTCTCAAAACATCTAACATATACTGTTTATCCAGACGCTAATGACTTTTCTTTTAAAAGGGAAAGCTCACCGGGGTTGAATAGCACCAAGTACTTGAGACAGACAAACTCATGTCTGTCTAACTGGAGTGTCTTCAATTTATAGACCAGGTCTTGGGTCCTGGATACCAGGCTACTCAGTATCACTCCTGCCTGAGATACGACGGTCAACACCTCAATCTGTATGAGAATGAGACAGAGGTAATAATCGTGTGGATTAGATGAACGACCACAATCCAAAGACATGTTTGATTATCATAAGGAGGCTGTTTTTCTGTGCCTGTTGTACCTGTTGTCCTGTGACCAGATATATGCATCCCTCTTTGCCATAGGCCACCTGTCTACAGAGGTGGTCCAGGACCAGCAACTCACTCCAGCAGCTCTGCAGCAGCGACATCTGGTCCTCCACCTACGTGAAGTATAAAAGGTTGACCTTCAAATTAGAGGACACAAACCTTTGACCTAAGTACCATAGGACTCATCACACAGCTGATTTCTACTACTTGACATGACTTAATGGTTCGTCACCTTGAGCTCCTTGAAGAGTGCAGTGTTCCTGGCCCACTCCACAAGACCATGCATTGTCTGGTCGGCCATCTTGCACATGATGCTGAATGTATTTAGGCGGTCGTGTTTGCCTCGGCTGGCCTGTTCCCTCTGCAGGCTGGCCAGGACCTTGGCACACAACTGGCTCTCATCCTGCTCGCCCTCCAGGAGTTGGTTTAGGAAGTTGGTCGTAAGTGTGGCCGGCGGGGGAGTGTGGGTTTGGATGAGAGCTTGGGAGAGAGCGGTGTTCGAGCTCGGTGTGGAGCAGGGGGATGATGCTGGCGTGCCTCTTGGTGTGAAGGAACTGTTTGGGGTTGGGTGCAATGGATAATTCGAGGGAGCCGTGCTGCAGCCAAAAGCCATCTCTCCTTTCTCCTGGCCAAATCCAGGGAGAGTGCGGTGGTACAGTCCAGGACAGGGCAGGGATGGAGGAGTGAGCCCCCTGTCTGCGTGCGTTGTGCAGTCCAGTGGCATGGACGCGCCCTGCTGCCCCATGCCCGAGGGATACACGTGGGATTGATGAAAAGCATCAGAGGACAACAAAGTGCTTGTGTGACTGCTCATCGGGTGAAGGTCGTTTGCAGCTGAGGGCCAGTGTCTTTGTGCAGTTTCCATCTTAATCCTGTAGGGAGCGGTGTTTGCTCGGGAATCGACCCTTTGCTGCTTCATCTGCCTGTCCCGTCGATACAGAGGCCCAAATTTATTCCTGCCACCTCTCATACGATCTGCTCTTACAGCTGTTGACAGGACACGAAGCAAGTTAGAAAGTTTGACCACACATTATCGGACACTGCCTGAAATGATAATATGTCCCCTCCACTTTAAGAGCTCAGACTACCTCCACAAGACAACGTCATTATATGTAATCTAGGTCATTACAGGCACTACTTGCACTTGTTTATGACTCCTCAGATAAGTGATATGGAAGAAGACCATGCATGTCAGTGGAACAGAAGGCATGTCGCAATGAAGCAGAAGACCTGCCCTACTGCAGGAGTGTACACGTGTATGTTTCTGTGTGTGTGTGTGTGTGTGTGTGTGCGTGTGTGCGTGTGTGTGTGGGGGGGGGGGACCTTCTCTCTTCATGCCCACTGCCAAACACTTCTGGAAGCGGCAGGAAGGACAACGTTTCCTCTGGGAAAGGTTCATGGGGCAGTTCTGTCGATCTGCACAGGTGTAATGCTTGTTATTCTGCACTGAGCGTTTGAAGAAGCCCTGCAGAGAGAGAGAAAGTTATAAGAAAATTGCACGTCACAATATAATACATGAATCATTATTATGGCTTAGGGGTTAGGGGTTAGACCATCCAAAACCCTGTGTCGTACCTTGCAGCTTTCACAAGTGAGCAGTCCATAGTGGTATCCTGACACTTTGTCCCCACAGATGGGACAGCTCTCCTCTGCCTCTGCTCTGCCGTGTGGCTCTGTCTTTAACTCCCGAGCTGGAGAACGACAGTTATCATTGAATCAAATGGACAACGCGACACAAGCTCCTGCTGCTTACAAACATGGCACAAGATGGTTGGCAGACTTCTCACTGTGTTATATTGCTTCCATTGGTAATAGTTATACAAACAATAAATAGTTAAGGGATTGTATTGATATAGTTGTTTTAAATAGCACAAATCCCATTCACCCATTCATTCATACATTCTATATTCAAAACATTTTTTATCACACACCATTCATTCACTGTCAGCACCGGTACATAGCTAGGGTCAATTTGGGGTCAGCAGCTTGTATCTGTGTCAAAAACCCTTCAGAATGCAGTCTGGAAGCGCCGGGGATCGAACCACCGAGCGTCTGGTTAGTGGACGTAGAGGCGCTGCTTGTGAAGAAGCAAGGCAGGCAACTGCTTGGGGCCCCCGGGCGATGAGGGGGGCCCCCCCGAGGGCTGACAAACTTTTCTCCACAGCAGTGTCTCATAATGTGGCTAGTGACTAGTGACTGTGGCTAGCGTTGGATTTATGGCGTTTATTCGTTGACCTTTTTATTATGTCTTTATTGTTCTTTATATTTAGAAAATTTGAAGGTTTTAATGTTCTTTGTTTTTCTTTTCTTTTTATTTGTAATTAAACAACATTTCACCTCCTACCTTTCGTTGGTGTAATGTTAGTTATAACATAATGTTGACGAGCGCTGTTTGAGGGGCACTCCAGTTTTGTACTCGTGCAGGTGATATTTCAAGTCAGCCATTAAGAGGATCGATATCTAACACACACCCTCAGATTGGAGTGCCAGCTGTTTGTCTGCTCTGCCGCTGACATGGAAATGTGTCATCTCCTGATGTTTATTGCTCAGGTGTTGAGAGCAGCACCGTCCCTCTGTTGCAGACTGTGCCTTATCTCTCTGCTTGATTTCCTTGACTATGATAGCAGATATGACCCTTACATAATTCTGAGATATCAGAGGCTGTGATAGGAACCAGTCTTCTAAATGAAAGTCTGTAGCACGACATTTTAATTCTTTTTTTTCTTTCTGGATTTTCATGCGGAGGTGATAACTGTCTTTTTCGTATCAGTACATGACACAGATTTCCAGACACTCCAACTTTCGAAAACAGGACATCTAAAACACCAATGCCTTTCTAACCCTGTACAAGTTCAACCAAGTGGACATCCATCCTGCACTCACATGTTGATGATCCCTCTGAATTGAACTCATTGTCCGGGTAGCTGCCAGGGTGGTGGACAAGAGGCTGGGGCAGCTGTGGGTGATAACCTGCTAGGTCCATTCCGGCAGGTGGGTCTTGAACTCCACAGTTAGTCCAGGCTGATCTTCATAGTTGCAGAGATCAGGAGACCAGACAGACGCCGCGGCCACGACAGAGAGAGGCCAACAGGCAGGCTGAGCAGCCCCGGTGGACTGATGGTCGTTTGAGGCCCACGGTGGACTTCGATCTGTAGTGAGCGTCATAAAACCTCTCCTGACTGGCACTCCTATACAGATTGTCAGTCAGTGGGTAAGCCAGCCAACCAACCAGTCCCTCCATGGGTCAGATAGCCACCTGCTGGATTCTCACTGTAGTGAAGTCGCTCACAAGTGATCAGAGATGAGGCACCTAACTGCGTACAACTTGTTTGTGAAGGGTTACAGGCCAAAATGTTTATTAAATCTTTAGCAATTGCTTATATGTTTTGAACTGATCATTATTTCAAAACTCAACTCGGTTACAGTACTTTCCAATGTTCATTCATGCATGAACTCACTGAGCATCAGCTGAAAGGCAGATTGTCCACTTTATTAAGTACTTCAGGAAAGGTCAATAGATTCTGAAAAAACTTGATTTAGTCGATGTAACGCCGGGTGGTTATACTGTTCCACATTCTCAGCGCCTGAGATGATAAGGAGCCGTTCAACAGCCCAAATGGCACAGACGTCTTTAATGGAGCTCACAATGACGTCAAAGTCCGAGGGAGGCCAGTTCAAGGGTGGATGGTTATGACACCTGCACATTAGATTGTAACTGATTTCGACATCCAACAATAAAATAGTCCCCCTACTTTTGTAACCAGATGATTCGCTTATGTAAAATCTGCATGAAATAAAGCATATTTAAAGCTCCCTGTTGCATATCAAAGAAAAAGCCAAAAGTGCTGGTAAAATACAGAGCAGTGCAATTCTGCCCCTTGTTGAATTAAGTACGGCCATCTAGTGGTATTAAATAGTATTGCTCTAAACTGGCGTGAGAATAGCTTGTTTTTTGCAGGCCTCAAACTAAACCAGCTGATTATCTCCACCAATGAGGTCATGTTTTCCTATGTTTCCTCTTCTAGTTTTCAATATTTAATATGTTATATTGGTCGAAAGAGAAGGGTCAATCAAGACGAACAGCAAGAAATCCCAGTGAAAAGGTGACTTTATTGAATATAACAAAAAAACACAACAGGTTAAAACCTTCATCCCATCTAACGGAGGGTGTATTTATTTAATTCAAAATCTAAATCTGGGCTTTCATCAGAGGCTTCATCAGATGATGCAATATAACTTGTGGACATTGAGTAGAAGTCCAGCTGCAACATCTGGACAGGCAGGCGACTAGCCCATTTCCTCACTGCTGGAACTATCAAACCTATTGGATATTGACGACATGGCCCGCGCAACAAACCACATCTCATTGAGCGAGGTAGTCACCGTACTGCAAGGAACAAATACACACACACACACACATGCAGACAAAAAAATCATCACCTAATACTCAAGCCTATTAACTTTTCTCATATTATTGTCTTTCTGATTATCACTGAGAAAATGATTTGGATTTGTTTACCTGTTATACACAGCAGCATAGAAGTAGTTTTGCACGTGTCCCAAACCAAGTAGGTCGAGAATAGCGGACAGATTGATTGCTGTGGTGTTGTCAGACATGGCTGTCATCATTCCACTGTACCTCTTTGCGAACACTGTCATGTTGGGCGTGCCATGGATGGACACCTGCAAGTCAACTCTCATTAACTGCCAGTGCTTTTGGTCGACATCACAGAATCAGATCAAACACGATCAAGGATAATTATGGCCAAATGATTGTTGATGTGTTTTTTATGTTTACCATATCATCCAGGGGATTGGGGGGGTTTGTCTGATATTCAGCTGGCAGCAAGAAACTGATCATAGAGGCAGCAGTTTCCGAAGAAATGTTGAAAGGTATTCTCAAAAGAACAGGAAATGTCATTTCCATTGTCGTTCCTAAAGGAAGACAGTAAGAGAGCACATCAAGTTGTTTTTTTTTAAATGTCACAAATTTGGATAATATAGCAAACTCAAAAAAACTAAAAGCACAAGAAAACATAAACCAAAGTATCTCTGATCACAACTAAGTACAGTAATTATAATGTCACTTTAAAGCACTTTTGATTTGTGGCAGTACCGCAGGACTGGATGAAAAAGTTATGAAATATAATTCCACTAATGGGAAAAGTTAGCTCACTTAAATCTTACATTTTCTTTATTTTTGTTCACAGATCTCTCTTGAAAAATAAATCTTGATCGCAATGAGACTACCTGTTTATGAAAGCTATTAAATAAAACATGAATAAATAGATTCCACATACGAACCATTGCCGTTGGCACCACTGAAGTATTCACTTAGTAGTTTGAATGAATCCATTGTTGTAAAGTCCATGGAGAAGGACGTCTCATTAGCTGAAGCCCACTTCACAGATCCATAGTTTCGTTCCTGATGGACACGAGCAAACATGGAGGAGAGGGTTTTTATTTAGAAGTTTCTGGCACCTGAAATGTGAAAATGTTTCTTGCTTGTTCAGAGACACTCACCTCAAAATCCCCAGTCTGAGACATCAGATCATACGGCAGAGACTGCTGAGAGGAGTGCCTGTGAAATAATAACATTATTATAATGGTACTGGTGCAGACAATAGCAATAATTACCTGTGCCAGGCTCTGAGTAAAAATGTGATTAATATTTTCCATCTCTTATTTATCCATCAGTTTACTTCATTAGCTGATCAGTGAAGTTTGAGTAACACACAACGCATGCATTCAAACATCGCTTGCCTTAACTCGACAATTACATCCAGTCTACATTATATACCATGTTTTTAGCCGAAATGACTGTTACCGGAAGTAGCACTTTGTGCGTCCCCTTGGGCGAGAGCTTGTGTGCAGTGTGTGCAGTGTGCGCAGTGTGCGCAGTGTGCGCAGTGTGCGCAGTGTGTGCAGTGTGTGCGAGGCTCGTCAACTCACTACCTGTCTTTAAATCACGCATTAAAACATCTTTTATAGGAAAGCATTTTTAACTTGTGATTTGTAACCCTGGTGCTACTGTGTTATATTAATACCCAACCGGTCGAGGCAGATGGCCGCCCACATTGAGTCTGGTTCTGCTGAAGGTTTCTTTCAGTTAATGAGGGAGTTTTTTCTCTCCACAGTCGCCAAAGTGCTTCTCATTGTGGGAGCTGTTGGGTTTCTCTCTAAATTTAAAAGTCTCGACCTTAATATGTTATGATTTGGCTTAAAAATGTAACCTTTTATTTGTATTCCTTCATTTGTTGCCATGGATTTTATGAAGTACTTTGTCACCCTGTTTAGATATATGCTATTCAAATAAAGTTATTACTATTATATTATTAAATCTCAAAACAACTTTTTTCACTCTGAAACTTTGGTTGACTACAGAAATCTGCTAAAAGGGGAATAAATGCCGGTTTCTTACCCAACTCCGGCCTCAGCTGTCAGCACCAGGAAGCAAACGAGGCCTGAAAGAAGCATCCTGGGACACACACAGAGAGAATGTTTTCATTAAGACTTAACAAGCTTTGCTCATCCAGTGAAAAAAGAACAGTTCAAGCTCAATTCATGCAGACAGAAATGTCTATTTACTGATTTCTATCTAAGACGATCTGAAAAGTAAAACTGTACTTACATCATGTTGTGTGTTGAGGGTTGTTTTCCTTGCATTCAAAAGACTGTCTCTTTGCAGCCTGGTCCTCCTGCTTTTAAAAGGAAAACTGGCCACTCCCTCAACCAATAACCTAAACAACACTATAGACTGTAAAGACAGTATAAGATGCCTGTGGTAAAACCAAATTAGGAACAAGACAAAATGGGGGGGGCTTAAATAACAAACAGAGAAGAGTTCAAATAAGATTTAATTTTGACTATCCTGTTAAACAAACTACAACAAATATTGTGTTAAACCCTCAATACAAACCATACAAATATTTCAAATTACTTTTATAATAAACCTTAAATTTCACATTTCCAGAGAGACAAAAGATTTGTTTTCATTTATAGCCACAGGAAACACCATGAAGGATGTACTCTGCACAATCTAATATAAGCTTTGTAACATTTGAAATTCTACTCTAAGAACATACTTCTGCACATTGAATATAATATTACCACTGAGTACTGCCTTCTTAAAGGACTCCATTATGAACACTTAACAACAGCAGCAAAGAATGTTTAAGCGCAGTAAGCTTTTACATTACTTTTCTTTTTGGTGAAGTTTGGCAGTTTCCCTTTGTTTGCTGCATTTAAGCTGAGCTACTATTTAATTAATATCCTGGGGCAGTGTGTTCAAGCCCCGGGCCAATGCAAACTCAAATTTAGCTTGTTACTGAGGCAATAACAATTTATAAAAAAAGAAAAGAAAAAAGAATATATATATATAGTAGGTATACTTGAGTCACAACCAGGTACTCAAATGCTTGCAGCAACAAGTGAAACAATGAGAACTGCTACCAATGCCTTGCCATCCAAATGTCGAGCGCAGTTCAAAGGACAGTCCTATCACATATTGTCACTACCACCCTACGACCACACCTGATACTTTGGTCTAACACCCTGCGCGTCGTCTACTTCGTAGAATTGACAGTACCCTGGGAAGACGCTGTTGATGAAGTGAATGAGAGGAAAAGGATACGGTATTCAGACATGCAATTTCAGGCAGAGCAACGTGGTTGGAAAGCAAGTTTGCCCTGTGGAGATTGGCTGCAGGGTTTTCCTAGCAGCATCCACCTGCATCAGGTTGCTCAAAGATCTGGGGATCCGCAGACAAGCCCTGTGCCAGACCATAAAAGAAACATCACACACTGCAGAACAATGCAGCCAATGGCTCTGCATCAGGAGGAAAGATCCCAACTCGGCCCCAAGATGCTAGGGACATGCACCCAGGTCTGATCAACCTGCGGTGGCCCTGCCTTAGGAGAGGGTGTCTTGTGATTAAAAGTCTGAGGCACCTGATGATGCTAAGGTACACAACTGAAGACGTGTCCCTAACATCACCTGGTGGTCACTAACATACGCTAACATCAACTGGTGGTATAGGCATTAATTTGTGCGGTAGAACATACAAGGGATATTCTCCATCTTGTCCTATGTTCTAAGAAAGGACAGTGTTTAGTTTAAAAAGTCATAGAGGTAATGATGTCTGATCTACTGAGCAGGCCACATGGCTTTCATAGTACTGACATACAAGCCAGTAGCCAGTCAGATTTACCTTTAGCCTCAGCTCACCCTCTAGTTCGACTGAGGTCACGTCCCTAACATCCGCTGGCGGCTGGTAACACCTGCTAACATCTACTGTTGGTTGGTATGTTAAATTTTGCAGAAGCCCTTAAAACGTACATCGGATATTCACCATCTAGTCCAGTGGTGTCAAACTCAATCACAGAGAGGGCCAAAATCAAAAACTGGGACTACGTCGAGGGCCAAACAGGTTCAACATTTATTAAACAGGATAGACAGGATATTGGATAAAGTGCAGAAAGAAAACATATTCAGGCAGGGTACATTCTACTTTCATGTACATGTGCCAGAGCCAGATGTTTGGCATCTTTTCTTGGCTGCCAGTTCATTAATGTTTGGGGATCAGGCTCTGTGCTGTGGAAACCCTCAAGATGGAGTGAAGGTGTGCATCAGTGAGACGACTCGTGTGTGGGGTTTTATTCATCTTCATCACAGAGAAAAGCGTGTGGGTGAACTTGATGGGGCAGGCACTGGGATCTCTGGAACGCTGGAAAAACTATTTAATAACACCAAATACTCTGCAAGTGAGGAGGGGCGCTCGCTCCGTGTGCGTCTAGCCGGGCAATGCACACCGTGGCTTGTTCAATGGAGCCCGTGCACTCCACCTGGCTTTCTGGCCGGAGCGAGATGGAGAGAGAAAGACGGACAGAAAAAGAGAGAGAGACAAGCCTGAGAGACATGTCAGATCTAGTCCTATATTCTAAAAGGCCACATACCGGTCGGGAGCCTCAGGTTGTTGACAAGAGCATGGCGTCACTTTGTAAGTGTTTGCTAGTGCTCCTGGCTGCTGGGACAAGTTGTCAGAGTGGTTGGTCAAATGTAAAGGTATTAGTGTGACTCATACTACTCGTATGAAGACTCAGAGGATAAAGACAAAGGAGTCTTTCGTTGGAGTCTTCGGGGGAGGCTGAGGGGGAGGCAGAGCATAAAGCTGCTGTTTCTTTTTCTTTTAATATGTGTATACTTTCTGTGCGCATTACTACTCGTAGATACTATAGGCCTTGCACTCGTTCACACCAATACCGTAACCTTTCCTCTCTTATCTATCCCACCCGTTCCACACATACCCATCATCTTGTCACAGGGGGCCTATGGAACTGCCAGTCAGCTACCCGCAAGACAGACTTCATCTCTGGCTTTGCTACACAGCAATCGCTTGACTTCCTTGCTCTCACTGAGACTTGGATCACACCGGACAACACATCCACCCCAGCTGCTCTCTCCTCTGCCTTTTCTTTCACCCACACACCCAGACCCACTGGTAGGGGTGGTGGTACAGGTTTACTCATCTCCCGCAAATGCCACTATGTGAGCATCAGAAAGGAAATGGCGGAAATCTAAACACCTGCTCAAAAACACGACCTGCTCACTTATCAGTCTCTTCTCTCCTCTTTCTCTGCCTCTATTTCCACAGCCAAAAGCTCTTTTTACCTAACTAGAATTCAATCCTCATTTTCTAACCCCAAAAAACTCTTCTCCATCTTTTCCAACCTCCTTTACCCCCCAGTCCACCTCCTCCTTCCTCCCTTCTACCAAGCCACTTGGTCAACTACTTTACAAAAAAGATAGATGACATACGCTCCTCATTTTCTAATCCTCCTTATATAACTACACTTCCATCAACTTCATCTTCATCCCCTTCACTTTCTTCTTTCACCCCCCTGTCTCCCAATCAAGTTCTTACCTTGGTAACCTCCGCCCGCCCGACCACCTGCCCCCTTGACCCCATCCCATCTCACATTCTCCAGTCTATCGCTCCTGACCGTCTTCCTTTTCTCACCCATCTTATCAACACTTCCCTGTCAACTGGCTGTTTCCCTAACTCTCTGAAGGAGGCAAGAGTAAATCCTCTCCTGAAAAAAACCACCCTCGACCCGTCTGATGTAAATAACTACAGACCTGTCTCTCTTCTTCCCTTTGTTTCCAAAACTCTTGAGCGCGCTATCTTTAATCAACTCTCCTCTTATCTTAACCACAATAACCTTCTTGACCCTCACCAGTCTGGTTTCAAGGCAGGCCACTCAACTGAGACGGCCCTCCTTGCTGTCTCTGAGCAACTTCACACTGCTAGTGCAGCCTCTCTCTCCTCTGTCCTTATCTTTCTAGACCTCTCTGCTGCATTTGACACAGTGAACCACCAGATCCTTACTTCCTCCCTTCAGGACCTGGGTGTCTCAGGCTCTGCTCTCTCCCTGCTCTCATCCTACCTCAACAACCGCACTTATCGGGTAACTTGGAGAGGATCTGTGTCGGAACCTTGTCCTCTCACTACTGGGGTCCCTCAAGGTTCCGTCCTGGGTCCCCTCCTCTTCTCTCTGTACACCAACTCTCTCGGCTCTGTCATTCACTCACATGGCTTTTCCTACCATAGCTATGCTGATGACACCCAACTAATCCTCTCTTTTCCCCAATCTGAAACACAGGTAGCAGCACGAATCTCTGCCTGTCTGACTGACATCTCTCAGTGGATGTCTGCACACCACCTGAAAATTAACCTTGACAAGACTGAACTACTTTTCCTTCCAGGGAAAGACTCTCCCACCCATGACCTGACTATTAACTTTGACAACTCCGTGTTAACCCCCACTCAGACTGCTAGGAACCTGGGTGTGACACTCGACAGCCAACTCTCCCTTACTGCCAACATTACTGTAACAACACGTTCCTGTCGATTCATGCTGTACAACATCAGGAGAATATGCCACCTTCTCACTCAGAAGGCGGTGCAGGTTCTGGTCCAGGCCCTGGTCATCTCACGCCTAGACTATTGTAACTCCCTCCTGGCAGGTCTACCTGCTAGTGCCATCCGACCTCTGCAGCTCATTCAGAATGCAGCAGCTCGACTGGTTTTTAACCTACCTAAATTCACTCACACTACTCCGCTCCTCCGCTCCCTTCACTGGTTACCGGTGGCTGCCCGCATCCGTTTCAAAACATTAGTACTTGCGTACCGTGCTGCGAACGGATCGGGTCCAGTCTACATCCAGGACATGGTCAAACGTTACACCCCAGCCCATTCACTCCGCTCTGTTTCGGCCAATCGGCTTGTTGCTCCCTCACTGCGAGCTAAACACTCATCAAAAACACGACTGTTTGCTGTCCTGGCTCATAAATGGTGGAATGAGCTCCCCATTGACATCCGGACATCAGAAAGTTTACACATCTTCCGCCGCAAACTAAAAACACACCTCTTCCGACTATACCTTGAATAACATTTTTAAAACTAACAATTTAGTAGCACTTAAAATGGCACTTACTTATAGCACTTTGTAGTTTTGCTTTTTTGAAGAAATTGTACTTTCTCTATTCTTGTTGTTCTGGGTTTGTACCCTCATGGTTGAATGCACTTATTGTAAGTCGCTTTGGATAAAAGCGTCAGCTAAATGAAATGTAATGTAATACTGAGAGGTAACATTTTGGTACGAATGTTAAAGCTATATGTTTTAGTAGTTGGTATTACCTATGTACTTTGTTTTCAAAAATCAAGGCTAAGGAACCTTTTTGCTATCAATAGCCACATCATTAAAGATCCTCAGAGGGCCACACTTAATTACTGAACCCATATATCACAGTAACTTCTCAAATGCTTTGGCTGAAACTACATCTGTTCGGTAAACATCTGATGTCAGATGACAGTGATGATGATGCAACAGGTTTGGGTCAGTCAGTCGTTAGCAGAAGTGAGAGAGTCTTTTCGAGAGAAATAGTAAAGATTTACCATCAGTGGTATGTTGCCCCAAACAGGGAAGCAAACTTCAGTGTGTCTCCCCCTCAAGTGAAAAACAGCAGGATGCACACATAGACCAGAGGGGGGTTGTTGTAATTATTTTGGATCTTGTCGTTGCTTTGTGGCTCAATGATTTCATGTTGTGGGTCGTCAACAGTAACAGTTTAACAAACTTAAATTTTCATGTTTTGAAGCCTCTCACCACCAAGGAATTTTGTCACATTTTGATTATTGTCACATTTTGCTTTAATCAGGGACGGGCCGTACACAGTGAGTCATCAACTTCAACTTTCACGTGTTTTAATACAAGTTAAATAGCCCTAGGAAAAACCCTGAAGGATGTACTCACTGTATATGATAAATTAGTCATCCTGTGCTTACAATTCTTTTGTGCATTCTGCTGCACCTGATTATAGTATTACCACAAACTACTGTGCATAAAGTCAAATGTATTGTTTCATAAAATGCAACAAAGACACCGTCTATTTAAGCTACATGAGGGATTCATTGCTGTTTGGTAGTCTCAAAAAGTCTTGAACCACTTTCCATGAAATATTTTGGAGGGGTGGAGCGTGCCCAAAGGAAGATCCCATTACATTTTTCAGGATTAACAAGCACATCCAGGATTTTTTTTCACTTTCTTTAACATGGCGAGAGAGGGCGTTAGCCTTCGCAGAGCTCCTTGAAATTTTATGGAATTATGGGACATGTCTCAATAAAGTTGCATAGACATTTGGTAGCAGATCTAGATAAATAGGTTCATCCAGTATTTTTTTCCCCACCTTCTTTAACATGGTGATATAGGGCGGACGTATGCTCTTCTAGTTTTCAATATTTAATATGTTATATTGGTCGAAAGAGAAGGGTCAATCAAGACAAACAGCAAGAAATCCCAGTGAAAAGGTGACTTTATTGAATATAACAGAAAACACAACAGGTTAAAACCTTCATCCCATCTAACGGAGGGTGTATTTATTTAATTAAAAATCTAAATCTGGGCTTTCATCAGAGGCTTCATCAGATGATGCAATATAACTTGTGGACATTGAGTAGAAGTCCAGCTGCAACATCTGGACAGGCAGGTGACTAGCCCATTTCCTCACTGCTGGAACTGCTGGAACTATCACACCTACTGCATCTTGACGACATGGCCCGGGCAACAAACCACATCTCATTAAGCGAGGTAGTCGCCGTACTGCAAGGAACAAATACACACACACACACACACACACACACACACACACACACACACACACATGCACACAAAAAAACCATCACCTAATACTCAAGCCTATTAACTTTTCTCATATTATTGTCTTTCTGATTATCACTGAGAAAATGATTTGGATTTGTTTACCTGTTATACACAGCAGCATAGAAGTAGTTTTGCACGTGTCCCAAACCAAGTAGGTCGAGAATAGCGGACAGATTGATTGCTGTTGTGGTGTTGTCAGACATGGCTGTCATCATTCCACTGTACCTCTTTGCGAACACTGTCATGTTGGGCGTGCCATGGATGGACACCTGCAAGTCAACTCTCATTAACTGCCAGTGCTTTTGGTCGACGTCACAGAATCAGATCAAACACGATCAAGGATAATTATGGCCAAATGATTGTTGATGTGTTTTTTATGTTTACCATATCATCCAGGGGATTGGGGGGGTTTGTCTGATATTTAGCTGGCAGCAAGAAACTGATCATAGAGGCAGCAGTTTCCGAAGAAATGTTGAAAGGTATTCTCAAAAGAATAGGAAATGTCATTTCCATTGTCGTTCCTAAAGGAAGACAGTAAGAGAGCACATCAAGTAGTTTTTTTTTTAAATGTCACAAATTTGGATAATATAGCAAACTCAAAAAAACTAAAAGCACAAGAAAACATAAACCAAAGTATCTCTGATCACAACTAAGTACAGTAATTATAATGTCACTTTAAAGCACTTTTGATTTGTGGCAGTACCGCAGGACTGGATGAAAAAGTTATGAAATATAATTCCACTAATGGGAAAAGTTAGCTCACTTAAATCTTACATTTTCTTTATTTTTTGTTCACAGATCTCTCTTGAAAAATAAATCTTGATCTCAATGAGACTACCTGTTTATGAAAGCTATTAAATAAAACATGAATAAATAGATTCCACATACGAACCATTGCCGTTGGCACCACTGAAGTATTCACTTAGTAGTTTGAATGAATCCATTGTTGTAAAGTCCATGGAGAAGGACGTCTCATTAGCTGAAGCCCACTTCACAGATCCATAGTTTCGTTCCTGATGGACACGAGCAAACATGGAGGAGAGGGTTTTTATTTAGAAGTTTCTGGCACCTGAAATGTGAAAATGTTTCTTGCTTGTTCAGAGACACTCACCTCAAAATCCCCAGTCTGAGACATCAGATCATACGGCAGAGACTGCTGAGAGGAGTGCCTGTGAAATAATAACATTATTATAATGGTACTGGTGCAGACAATAGCAATAATTACCTGTGCCAGGCTCTGAGTAAAAATGTGATTAATATTTTCCATCTCTTATTTATCCATCAGTTTACTTCATTAGCTGATCAGTGAAGTTTGAGTAACACACAACGCATGCATTCAAACATCGCTTGCCTTAACTCGACAATTACATCCAGTCTACATTATATACCATGTTTTTAGCCGAAATGACTGTTACCGGAAGTAGCACTTTGTGCGTCCCCTTGGGCGAGAGCTTGTGTGCAGTGTGCGCAGTGTGCGCAGTGTGCGCAGTGTGCGCAGTGTGCGCAGTGTGTGCAGTGTGTGCGAGGCTCGTCAACTCACTACCTGTCTTTAAATCACGCATTAAAACATCTTTTTATAGGAGAGCATTTTTAACTTGTGATTTGTAACCCTGGTGCTACTGTGTTATATTAATACCCAACCGGTCGAGGCAGATGGCCGCCCACATTGAGTCTGGTTCTGCTGAAGGTTTCTTCCAGTTAATGAGGGAGTTTTTTCTCTCCACAGTCGCCAAAGTGCTTCTCATTGTGGGAGCTGTTGGGTTTCTCTCTAAATTTAAAAGTCTCGACCTTAATATGTTATGATTTGGCTTAAAAATGTAACCTTTTATTTGTATTCCTTCATTTGTTGCCATGGATTTTATGAAGTACTTTGTCACCCTGTTTAGATTTGTGCTATACAAATAAAGTTATTACTATTACATTATTAAATCTCAAAACAACTTTTTTCACTCTGAAACTTTGGTTGACTACAGAAATCTGCTAAAAGGGGAATAAATGCCGGTTTCTTACCCAACTCCGGCCTCAGCTGTCAGCACCAGGAAGCAAACGAGGCCTGAAAGAAGCATCCTGGGACACACACAGAGAGAATGTTTTCATTAAGACTTAACAAGCTGACTTTTCTCATCCAGTGAAAAAAGAACAGTTCAAGCTCAATTCATGCAGACAGAAATGTCTATTTACTGATTTCTATCTAAGACGATCTGAAAAGTAAAACTGTACTTACATCATGTTGTGTGTTGAGGGTTGTTTTCCTTGCATTCAAAAGACTGTCTCTTTGCAGCCTGGTCCTCCTGCTTTTAAAAGGAAAACTGGCCACTCCCTCAACCAATAACCTAAACAACACTATAGACTGTAAAGACAGTATAAGATGCCTGTGGTAAAACCAAATTAGGAACAAGACAAAATGGGGGGGGCTTAAATAACAAACAGAGAAGAGTTCAAATACGATTTAATTTTGACTATCCTGTTAAACAAACTACAAACACTACAACAAATATTGTCAGTGTGAACTAATGTTAAACCCTCAATACAAACAGTACAAATATTTCAAATTACTTTTAAAATTAAACCTTAAATTTCACATTTCCAGAGAGACAAAAGATTTGTTTTCATTTATAGCCACAGGAAACACCATGAAGGATGTACTCTGCACAATCTAATATAAGCTTTGTAACATTTGAAATTCTACTCTAAGAACATACTTCTGCACATTGAAAATAATATTACCACTGAGTACTGCCTTCTTAAAGGACTCCATTATGAACACTTAACAACAGCAGCAAAGAATGTTTAAGCGCAGTAAGCTTTTACATTACTTTTCTTTTTGGTGAAGTTTCCCTTTGTTTGCAGCATTTAAGCTGAGCTACTATTTAATTAACATCCTGGAACAGTGTGTTCAAGCCCCGGGCCAATGCAAACTCAAATTTAGCTTGACATCCATTGCACTTCTGTCCGTCCTGGGAGAGGGATCCCTCACATGTGGCTCTCTCTGAGGTTTCTACGTTCTTTTTTCCCTGTTAAAAGGGTTTTTAAGTAGTTTTTCCTTACTCTTGTTGAGGGTTAAGGGCAGAGGATGTCACACCATGTTAAAGCCCTATGAGACAAATTGTGATTTGTGAATATGGGCTATACAAATAAAATTTGATTGATTGATGATTGTCACTGAGGCAATAACAATTTATAAAAAAAGAAAAGAAAAAAGAATATATATATATATAGTAGGTATACTTGAGACACAACCAGGTACTCAAATGCTTGCAGCAACAAGTGAAACAATGAGAACTGCTACCAATGCCTTGCCATCCAAATGTCGAGCGCAGTTCAAAGGACAGTCCTATCACATATTGTCACTACCACCCTACGACCACACCTGATACTTTGGTCTAACACCCTGCGCGTCGTCTACTTCGTAGAATTGACAGTACCCTGGGAAGACGCTGTTGATGAAGTGAATGAGAGGAAAAGGATACGGTATTCAGACATGCAATTTGAGGCAGAGCAACGTAGTTGGAAAGCAAGTTTGCCCTGTGGAGATTGGCTGCAGGGTTTTCCTAGCAGCATCCACCTGCATCAGGTTGCTCAAAGATCTGGGGATCCGCAGACAAGCCCTGTGCCAGACCATAAAAGAAACATCACACACTGCAGAACAATGCAGCCAATGGCTCTGCATCAGGAGGAAAGATCCCAACTCGGCCCCAAGATGCTAGGGACATGCACCCAGGTCTGATCAACCTGCGGTGGCCCTGCCTTAGGAGAGGGTGTCTTGTGATTAAAAGTCTGAGGCACCTGATGATGCTAAGGTACACAACTGAAGACGTGTCCCTAACATCACCTGGTGGTCACTAACATACGCTAACATCAACTGGTGGTATAGGCATTAATTTGTGCGGTAGAACATACAAGGGATATTCTCCATCTTGTCCTATGTTCTAAGAAAGGACAGTGTTTAGTTTAAAAAGTCATAGAGGTAATGATGTCTGATCTACTGAGCAGGCCACATGGCTTTCATAGAACTGACATACAAGCCAGTAGCCAGTCAGATTTACCTTTAGCCTCAGCTCACCCTCTAGTTCGGCCTGTATCGTTGATTACAAGGCCAAAACACTTGATGAGGCTAAGGCACACAAATGAGGTCACGTCCCTAACATCCGCTGGCGGCTGGTAACACCTGCTAACATCTACTGTTGGTTGGGATGTTAAATTTTGCAGAAGCCCTTAAAATGTACATGGGATATTCACCATCTAGTCCAGTGGTGTCAAACTCAATCACAGAGAGGGCAGGGTACATTTTACTTGTATGTACATGTGCCAGAACCAGATGTTTGGCATCTATTCTTGGGTGCCAGTTCATTAATGTTTGGGGTTACGCTGGAAAAATTATTTAATATCATCAAATACTCGGCGAGCGAGTGGAGTGGAGAGGAACGCTCTGTGTGCGTCTAGCCGGCCATTGCGCAGCGTGGCACGGCCTATGGAGGGGTTTTTTCACTCAAAAAGTGTGCGTCCTATTTACCGGCGGGCCAGTTAAGATAGACATATATGATATTTTATCGCGGGCCGTATATAATTGTACCCCTGGCCTTGAGTTTGACATGTCAGATCTAGTCCCATATTCTAAAAGGCCACTTACCGGTCGGGAGCCTCAGGTTGTTGACAAGAGCATGGCGTCACTTTGTAAGTGTTTGCTAGTGCTCCTGGCTGCTGGGACAAGTTGTCAGAGTGGTTGGTCAAATGTAAAGGTATTAGTGTGACTCATACTACTGTCGTGTTCTTTTGTCCCGAGATATGAGAAGAGCCGGTCTCGGTTTGGTTCAACAAGTATTTATTCAGAAGCAATGAAAAGGTACAGCATAGCTATGTGCACATAGCTATGGGCACTCAATACACAGCCTCGGCTTTCTAGTAGCACGGGGTAGTCAAGAGTCGCGCCGAACGGACGGCGGGTGCAATACTTATAATAGTAGGTAGAACTTCATTGGTCAATAACGAGGGGGAGTCACCGTGGCTTTGCCCTGGCTCTCCCTTGCTGGTGCACAGGCATGGTCCCAGCCTCTAGGCACTGGAATCCGCCAATGATGAGGAGCCGCTCCCAGGTTCGCCCCTCCTTTGACAGTAGCTGGGCAAATCTTCACATTCTGACAGTGTTTGGTTTTGTGTTTTACAAACAAGCCTTGACCCGGCTGAAGCCTTGTGGGTCTTCAGTAGTTTTGCAGATACGGTGTTGTTGTTCATTGGAGTGAGAAATCTTGTGTTCCTGCGTTATCGGCTGTATGTTCTGTGTGCGTAAGCATGCATGTTTTTCAGACAAGACAACGCCTTTCCTATCTGCCCTTCAGAACCTGGGGCAGCTGCTTGATTTCTTTCTAAGGCATAGGTCACAGTTTCTTAATGAGCACAGTACATTCATGTATGTGTGATGTTGAATAAAGCTCAGGGAATACTGTAATATATATATAAAGGTTAGGTATGAGAACAAGTTTAAGTACAGTGTATTGTATGCCACGGATTACAGTCCTAACACTACTAATACTGAGAGGTAACATTTTGGTACGAATGTTAAAGCTATATGTTTTAGTAGTTGATATTACCTATGTACTTTGTTCTCAAAAATCAAGGCTAAGGAACCTTTTTGCTATCAATAGCCACATCATTAAAGATCCTCAGAGGGTCAGATGAAAGTGATGATGATGCTACAGGTTTGGGTCAGTCAGTCTTTAGCAGAAGTGAGAGAGTCTTTTCGAGAGAAATAGTAAAGATCTACCATCAGTGGTATGTTGCCCCAAACAGGGAGGCAAACTTCAGTGTGTCTCCCCCTCAAGTGAAAAACAGCAGGATGCACACATAGACCAGAGGGGGGTTGTTGTAATTATTTTGGATCTTGTCGTTGCTTTGCGGCTCAATGATTTCATGTTGTGGGTCATCAACAGTAACAGTTTAACAAACTTAAATTGTCATGTTTTGAAGCCTCTCACCACCAAGGAATTTTGTCACATTTTGATTATTGTCACATTTTGCTTTAATCAGGGACGGGCCGTACACAGTGAGTCATCAACTTCAACTTTCACGTGTTTTAATACAAGTTAAATAGCCCTAGGAAAAACCCTGAAGGATGTACTCACTGTATATGATAAATTAGTCATCCTGTGCTTACAATTCTTTTGTGCGTGCATTCTGCTGCACCTGATTATAGTATTACCACAAACTACTGTGCATAAAGTCATTTTAAATGTATTGTGTCATGGAATGCAACAAAGAAATGTCTATTAAAGCTACATGAGGGAGTTCCTTATGTAGCTTCCTTATCCTATTTAGTGTGTTATTACATATCAGTAACGTAACAAGATGTGTACAACAGCAGCTGAGTGGGAGCTGCTGTATATGTTTAGTAATAAGCATTTGAGCTAAATTAGAATAAAACATTCTGGACTGGGATGCTCAAGCCCTGGGCCAATGCAAACTGTGTTTGACTTTGTAACAGTGGTTATTAAAAACAGCTATAACCTCTTTGATTTGTTTTGTTTAAATAGTTCTACTAGAGGCTGTCTATGGAGAGCGTGTCCTCTTTCCACTGATGCCATCATTCATGGATCATGATGAAAAAAATCAAGGGACTGTTGGGCCTTGGTGGAGGTTTGGAATCTACTGGGTATCTAAACGGAATTGGCTGCTTTAGACACATTTCAGAATCAGTCCAAACAAAAACGATCATATGAAGTCACCCCAAAAAGATAATTTTATTGAATATTACAGAAAACCATCACACAAGCTAAAACCATCAAGTTATAGCCCACATGATGCAATCCGTTCATATAGATTGTCACTGCAAGGGTTAGGGTTATTTATATGATATATCACTTGCAGCTATAGGGAAGGAAAATCCAAGCCACGTCTTCCCATTTATGTTGTCGTTGCACACCGTTCATGGTTACAACTCTTCACTGGAGATACACATGGGCTCACCCTGAACAACATACCACACCTCATTGTGTGTGTGCTCCGGGGTCAACGGTTGTCTGCAAGAAACAAATACACACACACACACACACACACACACATACAATGATTTATTGTCAAATATCAAATCATCTTTTGGGCTTTTCTCATCATTATCTTTTTTGATTATTATGAAGTCGATTTGTTTACCTGCTGTATGTAGTAGAGATGTGGAAGTCCTGAGCGTAATTTGCATGAACTGAGTCAAGGTCTTCAGACAGAGTGACTGCATTCTCTCTGTCAGCACTGTTTGTCAGCAGTCCATGATAGCTCTCTACGTACGCATTAAAGGCAGGCATGGTAAAGATGTACACCTACAAGGAAACGTTCATCAGTTGCTGGAGCTTATGGTGAAAATAACACTTTAATATGATCTCTTCAAACAAGGCGATTAACAAGATAAAGGCGATAATGTTTTTTAGTTGTTGTGTGTTATAGAAACTTACCCTGTCATCAGTGGGACTTGGAGGACATTCTTGATACTCAGCTGGCAACAACGCACTCACTCTGAAGACACCAGATTCCTGAGTAAGGTTATGAGGAACTAGCATAAAAAATCGCTGGCATTGCCATGTCGATTTTTGTTCCTAAAAGAAGAAATCAAGAAAACTATTTTGTTTTCAAATGTCAGCAACTGGAATTTCACAACAAACATTTAATGTACACAAAAAGCATAAGAAAATAAATAGTGACTTAGGTACCACAGGGTCAAGAGAGAGGTTGGAAAAACTGGTATTAAATACAACGCAACAAATGGAAAGAACTAAAGATATTGTAAAGTAAATTAACTTCTAATTCTTTTAGCTGATAAAACATTATACTTGAGCATCTTGAATGTTTTAACTATTTTCTTTAATGGGAAATTAATGAATGTTTTGCGTTTGAATTTTTTGTTCAGAGGTCGATCTCAATGAGACTACCTGTTCCTAAAAACTATTAAATTAAACATAAATAAGTGGATAAATGTATACAGTCAAAAAAGTACCTACCATTTTCATTTGTACCGTTGAAATATTCATGTAATCGTGGCAATGCGCATTGTAATGCCTCGGACAATTTATTGGCCATCTCATCAGTTGAAATAAGTGTCACTGGGCCATAGTGACGGACCTGAGGGACAAACATGGAGGAGAGGGTTCTTTTTTCATTTTGAATTCTGGCACCTGAAATGTGAAAATGTTTCTCTCCTGCTCGGAGACACTCACCTCAAAATCATCAGTCTCACAAATCACATCAAAGAGCAGACACTGCTCTGTCTCAGGACAGGAGTGCAAGTCAGAGAAGTTGCTGTGAAATTATAGAGAACAGGGGAGGCAACAATGCCTATGATTTTTACTCTGTAACTGTGATTGACTGCAGAACTCTGCAAAAAGAGGATTAAATCCAGGTTTCTTACCCGAATCTGGCGTCAGCTGTCAGCGCCAGCAGGAGGCCAACAAGCCCTGAAAGAAGCATCCTGGGACACAGACAGGTAGAGTTCGTTCATTTCATTCATTCCTGATTTTATTCTTCAAATAAAAAAATATCTTCACACAACATTTAAACGGAGTTCATACAACCAGAAATGTCTATTTAATGATTTCTATCAGACTATCAGGACAATCTAGAAAATAAAACTACTTACTTCGTAACAAGTGTTCCATGCATCCCCTCCAAAAAACAATCAACTGGATTTAAGAAGCCTGGTCCATGTTCAGTTTTTTATACACTTTCTGGTAATGTAAACTAATTTGGCCACACCCCTAACCTATAGCCCAAAGCACGCTATGGATCGTAAAGACACAAAGAAACAATAGACAAACAGGGACATAATGGCAGTTAACAGCCCTAGAACAAATTAAACACATCTTCAATACTCAGTTTTAGTTGAGATGACATGTGATATGTTTGTATTCATCAAAACGCCGCTAATTCAGATGATACCAAATAGAAAAGAAATTGACTGTCAATACAATAACACCTATATGTACAATAGAAAGCTTTAAAGGACCATCAGAATACAAGGGGGAAAAATCCTATATTGTAAAATTGTTGACTCCAATGTGTCACAAAAGATTTTGGATGTGACAAAATCATCGTTAAAATTACAACTAAACTAAAAGTTGAAATCGTTATTTTTGCAAACACTTGTATTTGGAAAAAAAGAATTATTAATGAAAAAAAAAAAGTAACCTCACTATTTATCATTTGCTGTTTAAGTAGAAATGTTGACGCATGTGATTAGTATAATTTTAAGTTATGTGTGGAGACTTGTTTTACTGACTGTTTCATGCACATATTTTAACAGAATTAACTTGAGCTAATTAGGTTTAAAACAAACCTCAAATTTTCCATTTTCCAAAAGTTAGAACAAAACACTAAACCTCAAGTCAAATATCCTCACGAAACATCTGGATGGATGATTTCTCTGTGCATTCTTAGATGAGTCATCTCGGGTTTGAAATTAACTTTGATAATGATATAACAACAAACTACTGCAGATAATCTCATATTGAAAGAACTGGTTTTATAAAACTGTTTAAGCTCCACAAACAACTTCATTATCAGTGTTTTGTGAACCAGCATCAGAGTAATTTAACAGTACAACAACAGCTAAGTGTGTTGGAGCTGCTTGTGTGTATTTACTTTTCTATTTGTTGCAGCTTGTAACTTTCCCCAATAGCACAGTGTTTGAGCTAAGCTAAGTTAAACATCCTGGACTGAGATGTTCAAACCTCGGGTCAATTCAAATGTATTTTATCTTGTTACTGAGGTTATTTCTTAACAGAGATGATCTTTGTTTTAGTTGCTTTATTAAAATATATCAGCACTTGTTGTTTATGTCACAACATCAAGTGCAACTGACATGTTCAGTGTCCTCTAAAGTCACAGAGAGGAACTGCAACACTAAATAAAATTATATATATAACAAAAAAGTGTATTTCTTGGTAATAATTATATTATTGAATAAAACGTTTAAATTAGTGAATGATTTCTTCATGATATTCTTGAAAATCATGTCATAAGGTATGAGTCTATAACTATTGAAGCAACACAGAGCATCTGCTTTAACACAGAAATAACTGTAGCCACTTTTCAGTCGTCCAGCACAATGCCTGTTGTCAAAGACAAGATGTGGGCAAGTGGTTGTTATATTGACTATATTCATTTTGAAGAAATGCAGATTGGAAAGCATTTATTTTGATGAAAGCTATAAGCATTCATAACATTTCAATCATCATTATTTTAGTATAGATCATCCCATGACATACCTTTATGAATATTTTAAATATAGAAATGTTTGTTTTCCTGTTATTATTTTCTGCATTTTTTCTTGTTATGTATTTCTCCATTAACCTTGATGACAGAGTGAGAGAATATAGAAAAACACTTTGACAGGTCTGATTTCATTGCTTCACTCAAAGAGTAAGTTAACATGTCATCGATCAAAGTTGCTGAATTTAGTTTAAGTCCTGTAGATTTAATAATAAGAGTAAAAAGTATTGAGAAAATGTGAAATCTCCCAAAATATAACAGAGTTTATCTTCATTTTATTCATGAGGTGAAGAGAAGTGGACTGTAATCCTGGAAATAATGGTCTTGTTGAAAGTAGTCACGTCATTTGGTTTTATTCTGGAATTGTTCTGATCCACACTGGATAGAAAATAGATATTATTATTTATTACTGACTTTGCTGCTTAAGACACATTTTATGATTAGTCCAAAGAGTTTGATCAAATAAGAACAGCATCAGAAATCACTGCAGGAAGGAGCCTTTATTGAACATAACAGAAAACCATCACAGAAGCTGGCTTGAAACCATCATGGTGAATTCTGTTCATATACATTTTAAATGTGGGATGTCATTGTAATTATATGAAATGACACTTTATGACTTGAAGCAATAGTGAAGCAAAATCCAAGCTGCAACATTGATGTTGTCATGGATCCACTTCAGATACACACGGGCTCACCCAGAGCAAAAAACAACACCTCACTGCGACTGTCAGCGAGCGACAGAGGACTGCAGGAAAAAAACACACACACACACGCAACACACACACACACACACACACACACACACACACACACACACACACACACACACACACACACAGTGTGTAATAATGATAAGAAATTTACAAATTATCATAAAATAATATATTTTTTATTTCTAAATTGAAAAATCGAAAATATTAAAATAAAACACTACATAAAAGCCAGATTGAACAGGTAGGTATTTTCATACATGTGCACTAATTTAGTGCAGAATATAACATTAACAAAAAAATAGTTTCCTTTGGGCTTTTCTCATCATCACTCTTTCTGATTATGAGTGAGAAAACCAAGGTGATTTGTTTACCTGCCATATGTAGCAACAAAGTAGGAGCTCTTTTCGTAGTTTGCACCAACTGAGTCCAGGTCACTGGCCAAACTTTGTGCTGTGTCCCTTTCAGACTGGGAAGTTACCAATCCATCAAAGCCCCGTACATACACGTTACTTTCAGCTGAGTCAACGATGTAAATCTGCAAGAAAACCTTCATTATCTGCTGGAGTTTATGGAGACATCACAAAATCACTTCAAACAGGATCAAGGTGATGATGGATTTTCTGTCTTGACAGTTTTTGTGCTGTAGTAGCTTACATTATCATCGGTCGGAGTCGGGGGGGAGGTTTCCTGATATTTAAGTGGGAGCAACACAATCACATCGTAGGCAGCCGTTTCCCAAGTAGTCTCATTAGGGATTCTAATGCCAACGTGTTCTGGCATGTGAATTTTTGCTCCTTAAGAGAAAGACATTAAGGAAATTCATTTTTTGGAAATGTCACTAATTTGAATTACATAACAAACATCAAATGTACACAAAAAGCATAAAAAATACATGAACATATGTATGAGTTGTATGACTTGAATATTGATTTTAGAAATGTTCAAGCATATCTGCTCTCTGATCACAAAGTCCAGTAATTGTAATGTCACTTCACAGCATATTTGAGTTTTACCACAGGGTCAAACAAAAGTGCTATTAAATACAACTCTACAAATGGAAATAGTTGCAAAAGATTTAGCAAGTAAATTATTTACTTCATACTTATATTTCTTTAATGGGTATTTAAGTGCAAATACATGCATGAATTAATGTATTTTCTGCTTGTCCAAGCTTATACTCTAATTATTTTGTGCTCAGGTCTCACTTGAAAGTAAAATCTTGATCTCAACTAGACATATCAATACTTTGATACTCTCTAAATAGTAATAAATAAAACATCACTCAGATACGTACCATTTTCATTGGCACCATTGAAATATTCATCTACTCGTTTGAATCCGTTAACAAATGCAGTGCCAATGGAAGAGGCTGTCTCAATAGTTGAAGCCCACTTTGCAGATTCATAGTGACGGACCTGAGGGACAAGAGCCAGAGGATTGTTTAGTTTTTTTTAGTTTCTGGCATCTGAAATATGAAAATGTTTCTTTCTTGTTCAGAGTCACTCACCTCGAAATCCTCAGTCTTACAAATCAGATCAAACAGAAGACACTGCTCTGTCTCAGAACAGACGCCTGACTTGGAGGAGTATCTGTGAAATTATAGAGCAAAGACATTAAGAGATTCATAAAATGATGGTAAAAATCACCTGCAATGTAATTCGTAACTTCATTTATCCTCCAGTTTTCACTCTGCAGCTTTTGCTTTCTGCAGACTTCTGCTAAAAGGGGATTTAATCCAGGTTTCTTACCCGACTCTGGCCTCAGCTGTCAGCACCAGCAGGAGGCCAACAAGCCCTGAAAGAAGCATCCTGGGACACACACAGTGTTTTCATTCAGAATCAACATCCTGATTTTGTTCATCCAGTGAAAAAAGTCTTCACACAACATTCAAGCTCAACTCATACAACCAGAAATCTCTGTTTAATGATTTAATCCGTACTTACATCATGGCAGACTGGTTCATCTGAAAACTGGATCTTTGCAGCCTGGTCCAAAGCAGCTATTTATTCACTTTCTGGTGATGAAATGAAATGTCGCCACTCCCTGAACCAACAACACAAACCACACAATCATCATTCTGATATTTGTAGATGAGCTCAAAGAAGAGCTGGTTTGATCAATACTCTGTGCCAGGGACCAGTGTCGTTCCAGGGATTCAACATTGAACATCAGGCAGTTTTAATACTCAGTTCTGGTTGAGAAAGCTGGAGACTTGTCATGTATGACTTTTACTTACATCAAATAAGGAGTCATGTCTGTACATAAAAAATGAGAAAAACGTTATCCCTAATCTGACACACTGCAGTATGCTGCAAGTTCTGTATCCATGCTGGTTTCACAAGTCACTATGGGAAAACACAAGTTTTCTTCTTTTAGACATCTTCTGTCATATTGTTTTTCCTAAATACTGGCAGCTATTCTTTTATGTTTTGTCTTTTGAATAGTGTTTTTACTCTTCAGGTTTAATAACAGTAAACCTCAGACAAAGAATGAGGTGTTTGTTCACTTTGACTTTGATACAACATGTTGCTCACTGTTTGTCACCTATGCCCACCTCACCTGTCCAGTACTCTGCTGCTATACATGACACCAAATAAGAAAATATTGTCATAAGGTTTAATAATCTAAATGTCAACCTTTGTTTCGCTCTTGTCACTTGCAGGTGTAATATATCTCTTAGAGTGACCTGATTTATTTTCCTGGTTCCTCTACAATCAAACCCATATAGACGAGGAAGCCCTGGTGATCTGTCAGGCCACAAGGATCATTTCAGCTGTTATAAACTTAAAGGAGTAGATTGAAAGTCCATCGTTTAAATTACAATCTTCATAATATTTGTTTTATCAATGGATACATTTGGATAACGGAAACATTTCCTTTTTGAATAACATAAATATGAAGCATGACTAAAAGTTAAACATTTGACATTTGAGGATCTGCAGACCTCCTGTCCTGAAGAGAGTTGACTGTTAGCACTGCTGAATTTCATTTGGACAGATACAAGGTGACAACCTCTCAAGAAAACCTGCTTTGCTGTTTAATATTTAATTCAAGTTTTACATATTATTTAAGGACATTAACAAATCATATTTAGAACAAACACATTTTCAATCTTCTTAAAGTTAGAACAAAATGTTTTATTTCAAGTCAAATATCCTGAGGAAACTCCCAGAAGGGTCATCTCAGGTTTGACTTTCTATTATAAGCAAATTCTGCTTCACATGAATTATAATATAACCACTAACTACTTCATATAATATCATATTGAAAGAAGTGGTTTTATAAAACTGTTTAAGCTCCACAAACAACTTCATTATTCGTGTTTTGGGAACCAGCATCAGAGTAATTTAACAGTACAACAACAGCTAAGTGTGTTGGAGCTGCTTGTGTGTATTTACTTTTCTATTTGTTGCAGCTTGTAACTTTCCCCAATAGCACAGTGTTTGAGCTAAGCTAAGTTAAACATCCTGGACTGAGATGTTCAAACCTCGGGTCAATTCAAATGTATTTTATCTTGTTACTGAGGTTATTTCTTAACAGATATAATCTTTGTTTTAGTTGCTTTATTAAAATATATCAGCACTTGTTGTTTATGTCACAAAGTGTATTTCTTGGAAATTATATTATTGAATAAAAGCGTTTAAATTATTGACAGACACAGAGCATCTGCTTTAACACAGAAATAACTGTAGCCACTTTTCAGTCGTCCAGCACAATGCCTGTTGTCAAAGACAAGATGTGGGCAAGTGGTTGTTATATTGACTATATTCATTTTGAAGAAATGCAGATGGGAAAGCATTTATTTTGATGAAAGCTATAAGCATTCATAAAATTTCAATCATCATTATTTTAGTATCGATCATCCCATGACATACTTTTATGAATATTTTTAATATAGAAATGTTTGTTTTCCTCTAATGATTTTGTGCATTTTTTCTTGTCATGTATTTCTCCATTAACCTTGATGACAGAGTGAGAGAATATAGAAAAACACTTTGACAGGTCTGATTTCATTGCTTCACTCAAAGAGTAAGTTAACATGTCATCGATCAAAGTTGCTGAATTTAGTTTAAGTCCTGTAGATTTAATAATAAGAGTAAAAAGTATTGAGAAAATGTGAAATCTCCCAAAATATAACAGAGTTTATCTTCATTTTATTCATGAGGTGAAGAGAAGTGGACTGTAATCCTGGAAATAATGGTCTTGTTGAAAGTAGTCACGTCATTTGGTTTTATTCTGGACTTGTTCTGATCCACACTGGATAGAAAATAGATATTATTATTTATTACTGACTTTGCTGCTTAAGACACATTTTATGATTAGTCCAAAGAGTTTGATCAAATAAGAACAGCATCAGAAATCACTGCAGGAAGGAGCCTTTATTGAACATAACAGAAAACCATCACAGAAGCTGGCTTGAAACCATCATGGTGAATTCTGTTCATATACATTTTAAATGTGGGATGTCATTGTAATTATATGAAATGACACTTAATGACTTGAAGCAATAGTGAAGCAAAATCCAAGCTGCAACATTGATGTTGTCATGGATCCACTTCAGATACACACGGGCTCACCCAGATCAACAAACATCACCTCACTGCGCCTGCTAGTGAGGGACAGTGGACTGCAGGAAAAAAAACACACACACACGCAACACACACACACACACACACACACACACACACAACACACACACACACAAATTTAGTGCAGCAAAATCCTCAAGTTTTCCTTTGGGCTTTTTCTAACCATTATTACTGAGAAAATGAAGTTGATTTGTTTACCTGCTGTATGTATTAGCAAAGTGGAAGTTCTTTTTGTAGTTTGCACCAACTGAGTCGAGGTCACTGGCCAAACTTTGTGCTGTGTCATTGTCAGACTTGGCAGTTAACCATCCATCATAGCTCCGTATATACAAATTCATATCAGGTGAGCGAAGGATGTACACCTGCAAAGAAACTGTCATTATCTGCTGGAGTTCATGGAGACGTCACAAAATCACTTCAAACAGGATCAAGGCCATTATCCTTGACAGTTTTTTTTTGCTGTAGCAGCTTACATTATCATCAGTAGGAGTGGGGGGGTTGTCCTGATATTCAGCTGGGAGCAACAAATGCACAATGTAGACACCCATTTCCCAAGAAGTCTTTTGAGGTACTCTCACAACAACAGGAGTTACTATGTCCATTGTTGTTCCTAGAGGAAGACATTAAGGAAACAACTGTTTTTTTTAGAAATCACGACCACAAACTAAAAGTTCTTAACAAACATCAAACATACACAAAAAGCATTCGAAAATACATGAAGGTATATTGTGTGACTTTAATATTGACAAAAAACATTAATTAATTATGGTATTTTCTGCCTGTCCAAGCTTATACTGTATTTATTTGGGGCACAGATATCACTTGAAAGAGAAATCTTGATCTGAACGAGATATTTCAAGACTCACACACATACACACCATTTTGATTGGCACCATTGATATATTTATACAATCGTTTGAATCCTTTCAATGCCGCAGTGTCAATGGAATAGTCCATCTCGTGTGTTGAAACCCAATTCACAGATTCAATGTGACGGACCTGAGCGACATGAGCAAACATGGTGGAGAGGATTATTGTTTATTTTAAGTTTCTGGCATCTGAAATATGAAATTTGTTTCTTTCTTGTCCAGAGTCACTCACCTCAAAATCCTCAGTCTGACAAATCAGATCGAAATGCAGACACTGCTCTGTCTCATAACAGAGGTATGACTCAGAGGAGTATCTGTGAAATTAGAAAGCAAAGACATTTGGATATATATAAGACGATGCTAAAAATCTTCAATTCCTCATTTATCCTCCAGTTTTCACTCTGCAGCTTTTGCTTTCTGCAGACTTCTGCTAAAAGGGGATTTAATCCAGGTTTCTTACCCGACTCTGGCCTCAGCTGTCAGCACCAGCAGGAGGCCAACAAGCCCTGAAAGAAGCATCCTGGGACACACACAGTGTTTTCATTCAGAATCAACATCCTGATTTTGTTCATCCAGTGAAAAAAGTCTTCACACAACATTCAAGCTCAACTCATACAACCAGAAATCTCTGTTTAATGATTTAATCCGTACTTACATCATGGCAGACTGGTTCATCTGAAAACTGGATCTTTGCAGCCTGGTCCAAAGCAGCTATTTATTCACTTTCTGGTGATGAAATGAAATGTCGCCACTCCCTGAACCAACAACACAAACCACACAATCATCATTCTGATATTTGTAGATGAGCTCAAAGAAGAGCTGGTTTGATCAATACTCTGTGCCAGGGACCAGTGTCGTTCCAGGGATTCAACATTGAACATCAGGCAGTTTTAATACTCAGTTCTGGTTGAGAAAGCTGGAGACTTGTGATGTATTGACTTTTACTTACATCGAATAAAGGTCATGTCTGTACATAAAATGAGAAAAACGTTATCCTAATCTGACACACTGCAGTATGCTGCAAGTTCTGTATCCATGCTGGTTTCTGAAGTCACTATGGGAAAACACAAAGATTTTCTTCTTTTAAAACATCTTCTGTCCATATTGTACTTTCCTAAATACTGGCAGCTATTCTTTTATGTTTTGTACGGAATAGTGTTTTTACTCTTCAGGTTTGATAACAGTAAACCTCAGACAAAGAATGACGTGTTTGTTCACTTTGACTTTGATACAACATGTTGCTCACTGTTTGTCACCTATGCCCACCTCACCTGTCCAGTACTCTGCTACTATACATGACACCAAATAGGAAAATATTGTCATAAGGTTCAATAATCTAAATGTCAACCTTTGTTTCGCTCTTGTCACTTGCAGGTGTAATATATCTCTTAGAGTGACCTGATTTCTTTTCCTGGTTCCTCTACAATCACACCCATATAGACGAGGAAGCCCTGGTGATCTGTCAGGCCACAAGGATCATTTCAGCTGTTATAAACTTAAAGGAGTAGATTGAAAATCCATCATTTAAATTACAATCTTCATAATATTTGTTTTATCAATGGATACGTTTGGATAATGGATACATTTCCAATCTGAGTTAAATCACTATTATAATTAAGTGAATAAGAAATATTGACACTGATGTTGGCTGAAGTTGGTATGAACAAGTATAAGTGTTATTTATACATTTAAACCTGTTAAACTCAAATAAGATGCAAATCTTACATTGATATTAACTTAAATATGAAGCATGACTAAAAGTTATATATTTGACATTTGAGGATCTGCAGACCTCCTGTCCTGAAGAGAGTTGACTGTTAGCACTGCTGAATTTCATTTGGACAGATACAAGGTGACAACCTCTCAAGAAAACCTGCTTTGCTGTTTAATATTTAATTCAAGTTTTACATATTATTTAAGGACATTAACAAATCATATTTAGAACAAACACATTTTGAATCTTCTTAAAGTCAGAACAAAATGTTTTATTTCAAGTCAAATATCCTGAGGAAACTCCCAGAAGGGTGAACTCTCTGAGTCATCTCAGGTTTGACTTTCTATTATAAGCAAATTCTGCTTCACATGAATTATAATATAACCACTAACTACTTCATATAATCTCATATTGAAAGAACTGGTTTTATAAAACTGTTTAAGCTCCACAAACAACTTCATTATAAATGTTTTGTGAACCAGCATCAGAGTAATTTAACAGTACAACAACAGCTAAGTGTGTTGGAACTGCTTGTGTGTATTTACTTTTCTATTTGTTGCAGCTTGGAACTTTCCCCAATAGCACAGTGTTTGAGCTAAGCTAAGTTAAACATCCTGGACTGAGATGTTCAGGCCTCGGGTCAATGCAAACAGTATTTTATTTTTTGGGGTCTGCTACAAAATCTGGGATATTGTTTCATTAGTGTTTGACTAATCCTACAGACAGACAGACAGACAGACAGACAGACAGACAGACAGACAGTCTCGTAACCTCATTACTCAATGTAATATTGATACAATCATTATCAAGTCATTATAATAAAAAAAAATGTTTTTGTAATTAATGTTTTACCAGCAGTTAACCCACTAGAGGAAATGTAGCATACACTGTATATCCGCAACAGCCATCTTATGCTACTACAGTCTATATTATACATTTATTAGAGTGTTTTTCCAGATTTGTACACACACAATAGAATGAACAGAATATTGGAAACACCACTTCATCTTTACAGGTTCATCACTTGTCTGTGTGCTAGAGAAAAGAAAGGGTTTTAACTGACGTCCCATCTTCATTGTGAGAGACTGCAACACATTCAATTCCTCAGTGGAAATACATTTGACACTGTCAGAAAGTTTTTTTCACAGTATATAAAACATTTGAATTGCTGGCAACTGGACGTGTTTTATTTATTCAATTCAAATTTACAAAATTTCAAATGTAATGAACATGATGATGTCATAGTGAAGTTGACCTTTAACCTTTTAGATACAAACTATCAATACTTCATCATTTTATGCAATTAGATACATTTTGTCATTATTATTTTCTCTTAAATCTCACCTGCAATTTATCTCTGCAGGTGAGAACTCGATTATTTGAGAATTGACATGCTGAGTAAGAATTGAGAGGAATATTTCCCTCACTTGACTATATCTTATGAATATTTTGCAGTGTCGATAAAAAAACGCATATTTTTTAAATATTAATTTCTAAAATGAAAATTATATTTGAATGAAGATAAACAATGATAAACAATGTCCCTAATGTATATTACTGAATACCCGGAAGTGCTGGGCTGTATGTGCATGGTGTAATAGTGTCATCTGGTGGAATTGTTGAAAGGTGCAAATTCCTAAACCAGCTGACTTAGACATATTTCAGAATTGGTTAACACATTTGGATGAATCAAGAAAAAACACAAACAAATCAGTTTAGGAAGGTAATTTTATTGAATTTAACAGAAAAACCTCATCACGAGGTGGATTTAAATTTTGAATTTTATTTTCCAAGTCCGGGCTGTCTCCACAAGCTTCTTTATGTGACGCAATAGGACTTGAAGTTGTTGTGAAGGTCCAGCTGTTCAGTCCTGGCTGGGACACGCTGGCTTCCCCTCAACAACAACCATCACCTCATTGTGCCTGTCCATTATGGTCATTGGACTGCAAACAAACACACACACACACACACACACACACACACACACACACACACACACACACACACACACACACACACACACACACACACACACACACACACACACACACACACACACACACACACACACAGTTTTCCTTTATGCTGTTGTCATTATTCTTTTTGACAATCATCGAGAAAATAATGGTCGTCTGTTTACCTGTTGTATCCCGCAGCATAGCGGGTGTCTTTTCTGTATTTTGCACCAATGGCGTCCAGTTGAGTGAACAGCTGGCCAAAGGCATTGTTGATAGAAGAGGTCGTCATCCATCCACTGTAGCTCAGTACATACACTGTCATGTCAGGCGTGTCATGGACTTTCACCTGCAAGTCAACTCTCATTATCTGCCAGGGCTTATTGACCGATAACCAAGTCAGTATTCATTCTTTTGTGGGCTACAGATGCTTACCTTGCCGTCAGTGGGTTTGGGGGGGCTTTTCTGATATTTATCTGGCAGCAAGAAACTCATTGTGAAGACACCCGTTTGCCACCAACTCTTTTGAGGCATATTCATAAGAACCGGAGATGTCATGTCAATTACCACTCCTAAAGGGAGAGCACAAAACACATGTTTAGAAATGCCACAAATTATATAACAATGATTAAATGCACGCAGGAGGCATGATAAAATATATAAACATATGCATTGTTGTTCTGACTTGAATATTTAATAGTATCTCTTCTCTCCGATGACAGTTAAGCACAGTAATTATTAAATTGTGTCACAGAATAGTTGAAGTTGTAGTACGTCAAGCTCCAGCAGAGGTCAGGAAAAACCGGCATTCGATTTAGTCTCACACACACACACACACACACACACACACACACACACACACACACACACACACACACACACACACACACACACACACACACACACACAAACCTTGATCGTTAGAACCTCTGATGTAGTCAAATAGTCGTCTGAACATGTTCATTGCAGCAAATTCCATTAACATGGATGACTCGCTAGTTGAAACCCACTTCACGGAGCTGTAGTTACGGACCTGAGGGACATGAGAAAACATGGAGGGTTTTTTTATTCTTTTATTTTTTACTTTCTGGCATCTGAAATACTCAAATGTTTCTCTCTTGCTCAGAGACACTCACCTCCAAGTCATTAATCTGACAAATAGGATCAAACAGCAGACACTCCTCTGTCTCAGTGCAGAATTGTAACTGAGAGGAGTCTCTGTAAGAAAATAGAAGGGAAACTATTTACATGCCGCAGACATGAAGAGGAGTACAAGATGAGGCAATAATTTAACTAACCAACTAAATCTTAAATCTTAACTATCTTTAACTTAATCCAGGTTTCTTACCCAACTCTGGCCTCAGCTGTCAGCACCAGCAGGAGGCCCACAAGCCCTGAAAGAAGCAACCTGGGACACACACAGGTCGAGTGTTTTCATTCAGACTTTACAAGATTGATTTTGTTTATTCAGAGAAAAAGGGACCGTTACACAACAGCTCAGCTCATACAACCAGAAATATGTATTGATTTCCATCCAAGACAATCTAGAAATTAAAACTGTACTTACATTATGGTAGAGTGTTGAGTTCTGGGCATCCAAAAATGGAATATTTGCCACCTGGTCGAAAGCAGCTATTTATTTACTTTCTGGTTATGAAAGAAAATCTGACCACTCCCTGTGGACGGTAAAGACCAATGAGGAACCAAAGCAGAAACAAGATCGTCTGGGAAGAATAAAGGGGGCTTAATAATAGACCTCTGAAATCATTGTCCTTTGGGAGAACTGTTTGATAACAGGAAACTATGGAAGAAGAGTTAAGAGAAAGAAAAGAGGCGAGGTGGATTTTCATTTTGCTTTTCAAAACTTAAGTGGAAATGTCAAGAATAAAGTGAAACTAAAGTATTTTATTAGAGTATTTTCAAATTTTTAATACTGAGACTAAAGTTGATTTGTCGAGAATAAACTTGGAATTTTTAAGATTAAAGTCAAACCATTAGGAACATATCAAACTACTTATGTAAATACATGTGACTTTCAACAAAATGCCTCTTGTAGATGATTTTTTTTAAATTGAACTTTAGAATCAGTTTTAATAACCAGAAAAATCTCCCTTCCTCGGATTTAGTTTGACTTTATTATCAACATTTCCACCATATTCTCGTAAACGTAAAAGGAAAAACTCCTCTCATTCCTCCTCTCATTTTTATCCTAATGCTTGACCCTTGTACTCTTCTGTAGTCAACCTTAAACAAAGAAAGACTGATTTTATACAACATGTTGCTCTCCGCTCCAGTTTGTAATTAATGTCCCCTCTCACAGCAATACTCTGATACAGGTGATACCACACTGGGAAAAAAGCAAGTCAAAATAATTAAACTTGCGAGTATAACATATATTTAAAATGACTTCAAAATTCGGATAAGGAAATAAACGAATAAATAATCCGCACACAGAGTAGCTTATTTAACAGGACAGCCACATCAGGAGGCACAAAACGTGACAGAAGATTATAGCATGTTTGGGGTCGTTTTGTTAACTCTTGTAACGTAAGGGGACACGTCTAGTTCACACGAGATGTCTATTGTCCGTAATGTCGGCACAGGTCACATGATACGCTATGTTTATTTCTTTGTACATGCATAACACCATGTTCCCATGTGTGTTCCCATTTTAACAACATGCATTCAGCTATAAAACAAAAGGCCCAGTAACACCCATATGCACAATAGACAAGAAGGTTACCTAATAAAGGATATTGATAAAGATGGTGACAGTAAGTAGTAGTAGCAGTGGAAGATTGTTAAAATAAAGAAAACAACCAACTATACAAACATTCTTTTCTGTGGTTGTTTTAAAACAGCAGGTACATTTTGTGTTTTGTTTCCATCTTAATATAGTTAAATACTGGACTCACATAGGACAATTATAAATATTATGATTTTGGGGGGTACTACGTAGAGTATTCATAAAAAATTTTGGGTAACATTTTGGGCAATTTTCTGAATGTTTTTGGAGATTTGAGGTGGGCCTCCCCAAGTAGTTTTTGAAAAAGACATTTACTGCAGTCTAAGGTTGTGTCAAACGATATTGTCTTTTTTGCTCAATGGTTGAGTGTCTATGGGAACAAATACACCAATCCTGGCCACAGAGCCCTTCAGGTAGTGAGCGAAACTCAGCAGGTAATCTAAGCTGGGGTGAGGGGGCACTTTGTTCCAGGCTTTGTCTGAGGGGAGGACCACTGTCAATCAGAACTCCTGATTCGGACCAAATGTGTGTTAGCCCTCCTGTGTTCACAGTGAGAATCACATTAAATTGGTTAATCTGAAGTTAGTCCTAAAGCATGCTGATAGAAATATTTTGGAAATTGGCAGATTTACAGTATATACAGTACACATACATTGTATATCTATGAAGAGTTGAGTTTGAGGAAACTGGACATGTACTTGAAGACCTTTTCCCACTCATCCAATTAAGGCTTCTTCAGTTTTGACTGCCTGCTCGGGGGAGTCTCAGGTATTTAACCTCCATTGATTCCACTTGTTTGTTAGTGCTCCTGGCTGTTGGAACAACAGTGATTAGAATATTTGGCATCATCGGAAGCCAACAAGGATTTTTGGAGAGTAATCAGGCCAAGAGCGAGTGGATGAAGGGATTAATATGGTCTATACATCTATATAAATACATTTTAACTGATGGGCTAAGTATATATAATGGTATAAATATACTTATACTGATAATATACTTTAGAGTTGTATGACCATTAATACTAACTTAATGTCAATGAGCCTTTCACAGACATATCAGTATCTGCATTTATGTTTGCTGATATAAAAAATGATCTTACAGAATAAAGGTTGCAGAAACGATGTGCATTTATATTTATATTTTACTTTTTCTTTGTTAATTCAAGTTCTATATATGTGGTTGTATTTGTGATTTTTATTTATAATTTTTGACATTACGTTTTTGGTTTAACTGTAAAATATCAATATCTTAACAATACATTTCGATGTATATATATATATTGTTTCTCAGATATCGAAAAACAGATAAAATTAAGCTTTTATCAACTATTTATTCAAAATAATAATTAATTTAAATAAATCTATTCAAGTTTAAATATTTAAACTTAAAATTTAGAATATATTACTACTACTTCTACTTCTACTACTACTAATAATAATAAGAGTTCAGATACAGAAATAAAAAAGTGTTATAGATGATAAAAGAGTAAAAACAAGGTCAAACATGATACAATGTCTAGGAGAAAGCACACCTGTATAAATATGTCTTTAAGAGAGTCTTATACAACTAATACTACTGAGTTGTTCTTGTTGTAGTTTGAAGGCTGTTGTGGCTTAAAGAACTACAACTCCCACACACTGAGTCAGTCCCTGTAACCCATTTAGGTAATCCCTGGATTATTGTAGGCGCAGTGTGACCTGGTCGTGTCCTGTTCTCTCTGAAAGCTGCAGTAACGTCGGTAGCGGGATGTTTTTATATCAATAACTGTGATTATTCGGCGCTGTGGAGGAGGCTGCTCGCTCTGCAGGTTGGTAGATGACAGCACCGCAGACTCTGTACATGAGTTTAAAGGGATAGTTCACCGAAAAAAGTGTTCGAGTCCACAAAACCCTTTGGGAGTTTCAGGGGTAAACAGCATTGCTGCCAAATCCAATACATTTGAAGACAATGTTGGTGTCATCCAAGTGTCCGTAAACCCAGACATTCAACTTTAAAACATCAGCATCAGCATAGTGGTGAGTATAATGAGTGCATTTTCATTTTTGGGTGAACTATCCCTTTAACTCCCTCTGCCGGGATTCAAACTACAAGCGTCTGCAGCACTCTGGGTTCACGGTGACCCTATGGTGTCACCGCGATTTATTTCAATTCACTTTTATTTGTGTACAGCGTCAAAGCATAACATACATTATCTCAATGCACTTTACACAATGAGGTCGATACCTCAAAAACAATTGTAGGGAAACTCAAACGGTTCCAATGAAGCAAGAATAAACCAAAACCAGAGTCGATGTGGGCGACCGTCTGCCCACTGGTTGGGTGGAGCAGAGATTAATGGGGAAGAGAGGAAAGGTGGGTGGAAAATTGAGGAGAGGAGAGGAGAGGAGAGGAGAGAGAGAGAGAGAGAGAGAGAGAGAGAGAGAGAGAGAGAGAGAGAGAGAGAGAAGTGGGTAGTTGTGTAACCGTCATATTTAGGCTTTGACAAGAGAATTATATTTATAGATGTAATGATGTTCAACGATAGCAGCACCCGTTATTAATAACAATTGCAACACCAATAATAATAATAATAATAATGAGAATGATTATTATCATTATTAATAATACAGTATTATTTATTATTATTATTATTATTATTATTATTAATAATAATAATAAAATATGTACTATTATTGTTTTCTGTGTGTATTATGGTGGGAAGTAACTCCAGTGCATTGCCCAGCCACAATGTTGAAGTACTTATATATTATATATTATTTAATGCTCTATTTCTACGTCATTGTATTTCGTTGGGAAATCATACATGTAAAGAAAGGAGGACAATACCCCCCTCCACAGGGCGTGAGGGGTCACTGCGCTTCACGTGTTGGAACAGTGTGAGGGGGATATGATTTATCCCAACTGAACAACTATAGGCTGTAAGATTTTGGAATTAGATGCTGGCCACCACCACCATCATGGTCTTTCTTTCATTCGTCCTCCATTTGTATTTTACTAATTGTTCCCCCACTGTGTTTGTGTTACAGCTGCAGTTTGTTGTCAGGACTTGTGTGGACCAAGGACTCCTGAGGCTGTGGCAGACGGCTCAACATTCCAGTTAATCAGATGAGAGCCAATATAATCTCTGAACAAACTTGGTTCACAGATCCATTGACTTCATTTGTTGAATTATGATTTAAATTAACTGAGTAGAGCAAAAACTTAACACTGACTCTGAGATATTTGCAGTGGAGGCACAATGGAACCACAATGCAAATAACTACCATAACGCTTTAGAGGATTTAGAGGATTCAGTGATCATACTGGGAGAAATGAAAATCATGAAGAAACTAGAATGACTCTCAGTAGAGATCAAACCACATTTAGATCCACTCGATCCAGATTTTTCTTTGGATCTGCACCAAATTGCAAACAATCCTAATTCAGTCCCCTAAACATGCCTGATTTCATATCAACAAGATCCATGATGAGTATTTTCCACGTACTCCTGCAAGCAAACAAGTAAACAAATTAACAAATAGAGATAAGAGCTAATAAAAGAAAAGCCGTGATACCAGTTGCTCCACTTACAGTAATGTCGTTTGAACCATAATCCAATGCAACATATTTTTGTTGTGTTTTTGCACATCCACTCCTATTTTAGATTTTTATTATCCAGAAATTCTTGGACCTGCTAAATTCCCCGACACCCTCATCAAAAGTGACTATGTTTTAAAAAAAAACTTATAATGTTCATCAACAGTTTAAAAAACATTCAAGGCAGCGTTAGAAACCGAACCACTGAACCTCATGTACATGTGGCACATTTAATGAAAAAGACACAAAATGACATCATCCCTGCACAGAATGGCGAATAGAGATGACATCATATTGTGAGAGGAATATCCTTTGAATGACATTTCCCTGTTTACAGCATTTTTTGACTGAGCAATCAGGATCCTGCTGAGCCTTGAGGTCAGAGGTCAAAGAGTCATGGGGACCAGGAGGGTGCTGGTGACCGGATGCTCCTCCGGCATTGGCTTGGCTGTGGCCGCACGGCTGGCTAAAGATGAGCTGAGACGGTTTAAAGGTCAGCCACTCCCTCTCTTCAACTCTACAGTAGATGATAGAAATAGCCACAGCTACCGACAGCCCGTGTGTTCATCGTTTATCTGTGACAGTGGTGGCCACAATGAGGGATCTCGGAAAACGGGGGCCCTTGGAAAAGGCGGCAGGAGCTTCCTTAAACAAGACCCTGGAAATCAAACAGCTGGATGTCTGTTGTGAAGCCTCCATCAGAGAGTGTGTCAACAGCCTGCCGGATAGAAGGGTGGATATTCTTGGTCTGTCCCTTCTCATATATACGCAATTTAAGCTCTTTAAACAAGCCTACAGTATAATAATGTGAGATATCATGCCTTTATAGTGAATAATGCAGGTGTTGGCATGATCGGGCCACTGGAGTGCCAAAGTATTGCTGCCATGAAGGAGCTCTTCGACACAAACTTCTTCGGGCTAGCGCGGCTAGTGAAAGAGGTGCTGCCCGACATGAAGCGACGGCAGAGCGGCCATATCGTTGTGATGAGCAGCGTCATGGGAATACAGGGTGCGTTTCTTTTGGTGTCTGTGAAATTACAGAAGACGGAAACAAGGCGGTGGATAAAAGGTTTCTTTATTTCTGTTTCTACACAGGGCTTCTGTTCAATGACGTCTACTCTGCCTCTAAATTTGCTGTGGAAGGATTTTGTGAAAGTCTGGCAGTGCAGGCAATGAAGTTTAACATCAAGTAATCACATGTCCTCATGTTTAATGCACACACTCATCCAAACCTTAAGTCATCAGTAAGCTGACAATGTTAAAAGCAGTGGTAAAATATGCGTATTTTGAAATTTCACTGTCACAAGGACGACTCTTGTGGAACCTGGCCCTGTGGTGACGGAGTTTGAAAGAAAAGTGTACAAAGATGCCGAGGAGATGGATCTATCAGGGACAGACGAGGAGACGGCCAAAATCTTCCATGAAGTCTACCTGCCATACTCGAAAAAGGTCTTTGCCTCGTTAGGCCAGACACCGGCAGAAGTGGCCGAGGCAAGTGATGTACTGCGATGTAATTGTTTTTCTATTTGGTTTTTAATAGTCACGAAAACAAGTTTTGCAGGTGAAAATGCATCATGTGTGGAAATATTTGTATTATTATCCTGCAGCAAACAATTAAAGTCATCACGGCCAAGGAACCTCCTCTGCGCCACCAGACCAACCGCCTGTACATGCCCATGACTGCACTGAAACATGCAGATCCAACCGGTCGCCTGCCTCTGGAAACCTTTCACAAGTTGATCTTTAAACACGACCGGGTGCTCAATGCTACTCTGGCCTTGCTTCGAATGCTGCAGCGAAGAGGAGGAGACAAATGAATAACTTGGCTGTCGGGTTGCAAACACTATGGATGTTATTCCGAAGGAAACAGTGGCTGACTGTACACACAACTTGTTGTCGCTATTCTTTGAGAATGACGTCCAGCTGTGAGGTGAATGAACATGTTTCTGTTATCTGTGTGAGACAGTAACTACAGTGATAATAGTAATTTGATGTGTACTGTGAGTGTGTACATGAAGCATTTCTCACTGAGCAATATTATAAAGCTTTCAAACTTTCTGCAAACTAGTAAAAATGAATTACTGTGTAATGACAGAAAAGTGAAGTACATGCACTCTTTTGCATGATTTTCTACTCTCATTAATTGAATAGACGATTTGTTATAATGTTATTGCAAAACCGGTTAACTAAGGAATACATATGATCTATCCTATTAGCAGACAGGCTGGCAAACAAACAAAGAAATATATGAGCAATACATTATGACAAACTAGAATGTTACTCCACCAATGAAACCATATCTAAACTCACTCTCTAAGTTCTATCTGTTCCAAAGAGAAAGCGAAAAAGAAATCCGGATACAGATCCACACCAAAATGTCATGGATTTTTCCTTGGGTCATACCACACATGATCAAAGTGTTATTAGTTCATTATTAATATTACAGTTTGGGTTTTATCTTCATTGCAATTTCTTTCAATGAGTACTCATATCCTTTCCAAGAATGCCAATTGATTCCTATCCCAAAGGCTGAGCTGCCCCACAAGTAAAGACCATTAGGATTAACGGCGTGACATTCTCCGTACCACCATCCGCCGAAGTAGGTCTTGGCACAGTTTGAAGAATAAGTGTCCTGGTCCTTGTCAAATGTAGAAAACTTCTGACCGTTATGTGAACTCAGGGAATTTCCTGAAAACAATAAGTGGATAAAAGAAAAAGAATACAGCGCACTGAGCCTTCGACTAGTGTCACAGAAGCTGAGGCTGTCGTTTCACTCACCAGCTCCTCCATCTTTGAAGCCACTGAAGGTGAGCGTGTAGCCCTCGTGCTCTGGACCCACCGTGAATGAGGAATAGTGGACGAAAGCCTTTGCCCCTTCAAAGTCTTCCATTTCTATCCTCAGCTCATAGCTCTTACTTAGAGTTAGGAGATAGATGTTCTCCAGACCTGGAAGAAGCAGTAGCATATGCATAGCGACATTTGTATTCATTTGATTTAAGCAATAGAAATAGCAATTATACCAAAGTCTGAATCATCAGCTTAACTCTCACCCAACCAGTATTCTCCAGATGCTTGTCCAAATCCAGTTCTGTACTGGTCCCATCCACGATAAAAGTTGATGGTGCCATCCTTTCTTCTCTGGAGGATCTGGATTGGAATCTGTTGTTAGGGTCAGTGCTCTAATATAATCTGTCACAGCTATGCTTTAAACAGGAAATATAATATAAAACATATAATTTCACTGTAAGTCAATGCATCTTGTTCAAATCATAGCAATCTATAAAACTGCTGAACTTGTGAGTGATTTTAGCTACAAACTAGAATTGCAATCGTCCCCCTAAAATAAAACCGGCTTTATAATAAGACAACATTATTTCTCTGCTAAACATTGTTAGTTACAGGTTTGCAGCCCCATTTGTTACCATACAGTGGCTGAAAAAGACTATAACCCTTTGAAACCACATTTAAATCCACTAAATCCAGATTTTTATTTAATCATTAATACCAAAATATGTCAGATTTTTTCCATCAAGATTCACACATAAATCTTGCAATGTTAAATAAAATGAAAATACATTTCCTGGATACAACCCTTAGATCCAGATCCAGACCAAAATTTAACTGGTTCTTCCCTGAACCATATTCCACCATGTTTCATGATAATCCTTCCAGTAGTTTGTGCGTCGTCCTGACTTAATATTTTCTTCATTTATGTCTATATTTATGTCACTTTTAGTACGACCTGCTGCTCCATTGGCTGAATGTTTGTGGTAACTTGGCTAATCTCACATTAAATGTTTTTTAAATCACAGAAAAACAACCAATTTTCTACATTTTTGATATAGATATCAAATAAATTAACATTTTTAAGGCTATAACACCAAGTGCTATGAGATAATCCAATGTTTAAATAAACCAAGTTGTTAGTGCATCAAAAATATTAGCTGAACAGCACTTAAATGATAAATAACAAACCCACATACTGTCCATTTACCACCATCAGGTTTGTCCTGACAGCCCATGTCACAGTAGACCTGGACAGGGGAGAGCGGTCCTCCTGGGAAGATGCTGTACACCCCACTATTACCAAAACCTTTGTTGTACACGTCATTGCAGTCAACTGGAAGTAACACTGGTGAGCAGATCGCAGCTGGGATCAGAAGAAGTAAAACAATAAAACCCTGCAATCAAAACACAAAACCTGCTCTGAGCACCAGCGAAACAATGTTTTACACTCCTAATATTTTCATTAAAAACGTCATTGCATCAGTCACACAGAACTCACCATTATTGCTCTAATGCAGTTATTTTGCGGTAATCCTGAATCTTCTGGCTGTTTACATAGAGTAAACAGAGGAGACCCGTCTCTGTGCAAATGCCCGAACACATTGAAGTGTTATTGGATTTCAGGGTATTGTGAAATGACTAATGTCAGCAGCTGGTCACTCTAAAAATAAGATGAGAGTCTGTACATATTCAGAAAGAGGCATGTGAGTAGGTTATTTTTAACCCTCCCTCTCTATCTTCATTTTGAATTAATAATATAGAAAACAGGTACATTTAATGAACATGGAGACAAGATTCCAGCCACCTGCATATCCTTCCTAATGTAATATAATAACAATGAAACTAATATTAACATTGTGAGGCTTATAATTTGTATCAGTCAGTCAATCGAAGAGGTGTCTGATTGTTGTAGCTGTTTAGGCTGCAGCTTGAATTTGAAACCTAAAACACAAGGGAACTTAGAATATAAAGCAGTCCAACATTATATTAAGTTCAAAAATCAAAAATCAAAAATCACCAATATATTATTTTTCGTAGGGTTAGGGCTGTTGTGTTGGACTGACCAAGTAACATTTCAGACAAGAATGTCACTCAGTAGAGTGTGTACCTCCACCAAACATGGCCCAACACTTCCTTGTGAAACCACATTTGAATGAAATAGATCCAGATTTTTTTATTTGGCTCTGCACCAAATTTCACACACTCAGTATCAGTCCTTTAAACGGGCCTGTTTTATTCAATAAGATCCATGAATTCGTCTCTGAGCTTTGGAGAGATCCTGCGTACTAGCAAACAAACGCAAATGAAAACAACACCTCCTTGGACAATCACTGAACACGAAGACACAAAAATGTAGTTTCCTACAGTTTTTATTATAAGTAACTTATTTTACAACTTTTGACTGTAGAAAGGAAAAACTGTGGAAAAGTTTTATGTACAATGATTTTGAACTACTTTTAAACAAGTATTGAAATTAATAATTATGGAAAATATCTATGACTGTTCTAATAACACAAGACCAATAAAATATCAGTCACAGCCTCAGCTTAAAATAATGCTAAATGAAGTACACTTTATTTTTGTCCTTTTTAGTACATAACAATCATTTTTAGAAACATAAGACTTCTCAAGCAAAGATCTACCCAGAGCAAACATATTTACAAACACAAGTTGGGAGGTTGACATGTTCAAAACACTTAGTGCGACCTGGTAGGGAAATCAAAGGGACCAGATATATATATATATAAAAAAATAAAAAACTGTTTTCCTGGTGAGTAAAATTTGAATCGGACTGTGAAAAACAACACGTTTCCAAGGTCTGTCAGTGGCAAAGCCCATGGTAAATAGGATCAAACCATTCATGAAATGTTATCAAGATTATGACACAACAAGGAGCTCCTCACCACAAAAGTAAAAGCTCAGAGTGGCTGTCTGGTAGCTTCTGTTCATGGTGTTACAGGATAAAATGTAAAAGTTACTTTATCAAAATTCTATTATCATCCATTGACTTAATTCTCATATGTCCTTCGTATGTAAAGTACAGGATGACCTCTATTCTACACACTCAGGTTACGTCAGGATAAGGAGTTGGTCAAACATTACACAAGGTGTTAGTTGGATGACTGGGAGTGTCCTCTCAGAATTTTGTAAAAAAGTTAAAGGGTGCAGCACTACATAGTAGTGTTTTTAACTTCAGCCTCTTCTAACAATCATCTTAAGATGCAACCCCACGCCCCTGGACTGGAAGCTACTGTAGATGCAGGGGAACTGTCCCACTGCATGCCATAAAACACCTCCCTGAGGAGTGACAGGGCACAGGAGTCACAGCCCAGCAGCCACACCCTCACACTGACCACAGATAGTCCAGGAATGTTTCCATCGAGTCCAGCGGAGGACGTGACGTGACCTCGGGTTATTTAAATTCCACCTGCGTGTGTCATCTGGTTGTGTTCTGCGTTGGGCGCTGCTGAAATGCACGGTGTCCAGACTCGACGAGACAGGCAAAATGTAGGAATGTTTGCAGGGATAAGTGATATAAAATAGCAGCTGATAAGCATAGCTTTGTACATCTGAAGTGATGTATTAAAACAGGTATCCATGGTTTCCACAAATATACAGAGTATAAAACAATTTGAGAAACAAACAAAAGAAATTAATACATGAACTAAAAAGGGCAGTGAGAGGCTGAATTTAGGCAGTATCTTCAAGTGAATGAAATGAAGCTTAAAAACTGAAGGCAGGAGTCCTATAAAGTGGGGATGCCATGGTGTGGCAACTGGGTAATAATCTTGTGACAACACGTGTTGGCTCAGGATCCGTAGGGCGCTCACTGAGCTCTGTAACGTTGGATTTCACTGCTTTTACGGCATTTCACTGCACCGCTGTCACTCGCTCAAGACTCTGTGATGTGACTCTGCTGCTGCACGGGGCAGAAAGTTTCAGTTTTTAACTGCAGCGTCAGACTAACTATTAGTAACTAGTATGTTACAAATTAGAGATTTTTTATTTGATGAATTTGGACACTACCACTGATAAAAAATTTAAAAAAAAAAGGTTTTATGTCTATAAAAAAATGAAACAGACGATGGGGCCGCTGGGCAAGTTATGTAATCGGTAGGTGCCTGAACACCAGTCACACTGACTACTGCGGCAAACCCAACGATAAAGTCAGTGAGAAGCTACAGTTGAAATGGGAGCATTAAACCTGCAATTTTACTCTGCTCTTTTAGTTTGAGAGTGAAGTAAAATTACCATAAATTAAAGGCTGCCCATGCATTATAAATATCCATTGTAGTTAAATGTTGTATTTTACCCACACGTGCCCTACGAAGCTGTTCACTTGAAGTGCTTCAGAAACACTCATCTACATTCTTATTCATAATACTCATATGGAAAATAATCACAAATCAATCAAATCAGAACACATTACTACTGCTGAGCATCTCTCAATATATATTTGCAAGTACCAGTTTATCATCTTTACCAGCTGTTGTTGGCCTGAATAAATATAAGTCAAGAGGTGAACATTCCTCTCTCTGTCTGTTAACTGGTCTAAATAATGAACCTGCCACACTGGCTAAATAGAAATGTAGGCGGTCTGTATATAACATGAGTGAGTGGCACAGGACAGAAAGAGGGTGATAAAAACCTAAAGAAAATAATCTGTTCAGAGAGATAAAAACAATAAATAAAAATAAAAGAATTCCCTTCAACATTTTACTTTTTTTCTCTTATCTACTTTTTAAATGTTTGTTAGTTTTCAGGAGAGCATCCCTAAGTCTTTGAAATGAAAGACTTGGTTTTCTTCATATACTTTTTTTTTTATAATAAAAAACAAGTCCATCTGTGACAGAATTACTTCATTAAATTGTCTGCTGTTTTTTTCAGACAACACACATTTCCCTTTACTTTTTTTTCTCTGCAAAAATCACTAGCAGACGGTCCTCGTGATACACGGTCAATCCAAATCCAATGAAAATCTTGGAAACTGGCTGACACATTAAACAAAGACAGGCCCAAGAGCCAGTCGTTAAATTCATTTACCTCAGGTCCCTTTTCAATCAGAGGCAACTGGACCTTCATGCAAACACCTGCATCTTGCCATTGGCCTCTGGGATTTGAGTAATTTGGGTCTGGGCAGGGCCAGCAACTGCTGGACTGGGTGTGGAATCTGACCAATCGGAGACGCAGTGAGGAGAGGGGCTGGACCAGGGCTCAGGAGATTCTGGAGAGGGGGTCAGATATGGGTGCTCACTGGGCAAACGGAGGTAATGCTTGGGCGTGGCATCTAGTGTGGAGGAATAGCTGTGCTGAGAGGGAGGGGTTGGGTAATCCTCCGTTCCTGCAGTGCTGCTACTTGGTTGGGAGGGCAGAGCCTGAGGGGGCTGTGCTGCTGGCGTGGCTGCCTTTGAGGGCTGAGTAGGAGGCTGGGGCTGAGAAGATTGCTGAGGCATCTGCTGCTGTTGAAAGAAAGATGGCGGAGGCTGGGAGGTCTGGGGTGTCGGTGGGGTGGAGGTGCTCATGCGGTGCTGGTTGCTGATCGTGTGGTTGATGAGCTGCTGCTGCTGCTGTTGTTGCTGCTGCTGCTGCTCAGCGATGGAGGGCAGCTTGACTGGGCTGATAGTGGGTGTGGAGGTAACAGGCGTGGGCTGCAGCATTGAATTACGGAAAATCTGCTGTTGGTGCATCAGCATATTCTGCTGCTGCATGGCTGGGCTCTGTGGGTGCATGCCTGCCTGGCTACTCTGCACAAGATTCACCACCTGCTGACCACACTGGGACGAGGGGGTCATCCGGCTGTGCCAGTCAAAGGGCACACTGACAGGACTGACCATGCCCATGTTGATCCCCATCTGGCCTGAACTCAGCACATAGCCATGATTGACATCAGAGGCCATGGCGATGCGTCCCTGCAAAGACATTCCTCCAGCTCCCAGGTCATTGAGCTGTGCTAGAGACACTGCAAAAGGGCCACCTCCCTCCAACATGCTACTATGTACCATCGGAGTGTTTGGAACTGACATGGATGAGTGGTAGAGCCCTGGTGACTGCATGGCCACAGGAGAAGTGGGGTTGGTGATGTAGCCAGCATTGCTCGTTCCCCCGTGGGGTGAGTCCAGTGAGTCAACTGGGGACAGGGTCACTGAGCTCTCTAGTAAGGCACTCTGCATGTCCAAGGTCAGCTTCTTATTGCGAGCCTTTACCGACTCCTTCAGACTGGCAGCATGTTGGCCTCCCAGGCTAGAACCCTTGGCTCCAGGCCGACGATTCTTCTTGCCCTGTGGGGTGTTCTTCAGACTCGGCAGGAAGGCACTAGGAGGGCACATGAGAGGAGACAGGGTGTGTCCCCCAGCAAGGTGGTGTCCTCCATGGCTCTGGGGACTTCTTACTGTATTGTACTCATCAAGAAGCTGAACAATGTCGTGGTGCATGCGCTCCTGAGCAATGTCCCTTGGCAATCTGTCCATATGATCTGTGATCTCTCTGTTTGCAAAGTGAGCTAGAAGCATTTTCACAGCCTCACAGCTGCCCTCACGAGCAGCAAGGAACAGAGGGGTCTCCTCCTGGAAAGAAAAACAGAAGAGAAGCTATGTTACACACAAATATGTTTCTATTAAAGATAATGCAGAATGCTGGTTACAGTGCAAGTAGATGTTGTACCTTGAGATCTTGCATATCTTTGTTTGCACCATTCTTCAGCAGGGCAACAGTGGCTTCCAAATTATTAACCGCAGCAGCCCAGTGTAAAGCAGATTTACCTAAAAGAGATGAAAAACAATGAGATTAAAAATCAATGGTTTCAGTAAATATCAACAACACAGGAAAATCTGCATCGGGACATTGGCTTGAGTGAAAAAATTCCCCACACTTACCCAATTCATCGACGGCATTGACATCAGCATGACAAGTGATGAGTTCCTCTACCATGCCCTCTACTGCCAGCCGTGCAGCCAGGATCAGTGCACTAGAGCCATCATACATACGGGAGTCGAGATCCGTAGACCGGTTTCGGATCAGAATCTAGGAGGATGGGTTCAACATTATGACTTATATAATACATGGGCTAAATTGAGTTTTATGCATTTCTACCTCTGATGTGAGAAATAAAGAGTGTGTGGTTGTTTACCTGGAAGACGCCCTGTGCATCTGCAGCCACTGCAGCATGTAGTGGGGAACGTCCTGTGTTGTCCTGAGCATTTGCGTCTGCCCCGGCGTCCAGCAGTCTCTTTGCTGCATCAGCACGAGCGTAACGTGCAGCCAGGTGGAGCGCTGTCTCACCAGTCCGGTCTGTTTGGGCAGCAAGGGATGCGCCCTGGTAGATTAGGTCAGAAATGATATTGGCTGAACACTCCTCACTCTCCTCCTCCTCGGTTATCTCAGGCTCCAAGCCGCCTCCGCAGAAGGATGCCAGCATCAGAGGTGTAAAACCATCTGGTAGGAGATAAAAAAAAAACAGACATGCTCAAGACAACAAATCATTCAAAGAAAGTAGAAAGAGGTATAAATACACAAATCAATCCAAAACTTGACATCACTACCAACCTGGTCCTCTGACATTAACATCCATACAGTCGCTTTCAAACTCTCCTTGAGGTGGGGTGAGAGCCATGGTGGGAGGCACACGGATGTCTGCAGCTGCAAGGTGATGCTGTGTCCACTGTCTGCTGTCCACTGCATCTTCACTGTCTGAGAGCATGCTTGGCTCCTCAACCTGGATTGCAGAAAGACAAAACCCGGTTTCATCACTTAGTTTAATTGTAGGATGACACGTTACTGTAAAATTCACAAGCACATTCTCCTGCTTGTGTGTATGTAAATGTGTAGAAGTTGTGGAACTGACCTTGATCCTTTTTGGCTCTGGGCAGTCTGAGTCCATCCACTGGTCGCTGTGATCTCCAAGGAGAGATTCCTCCACAGTTTTTGGCATATTTCTGTTTACATATGAAAGTGTGATACAATGTTAAACCCAGGAAACAAATTAAATTTTCGAATACAAAGCCCGAAAACAATTCCAAATGTTAGTGGTGTCAACATTTAAAGAGAAATAACTTACTTCATTCCCAGAGCATCCTGGCCAACAGGTTCCCTGCGGTTCTTGTTGCTGCTGGGTTCCTTTTTGAGGAAGAAGCCCTCGGGGAACCAAAGGGTGCTGTGTTCCCTCTTCCTACGAGCAATCAACATGCCTATCACAAGGATGACTAAAAGGAAAAGAGAAGCTATTCCCACCAGCATCAGCTTGGCCCATTGAGGTATAGGTTCAGGATTAAATGGTACTTCACCTGCAGTGAAAAGAGAGGTTGTGATCAGATAATTGTGTCCCATTAGTCTTACATTTTTCTTGTGTTCACTATGTATCCCAACTCACCACGCGCTTCTTTGATGGGATAAGGGAAGCGGAGCATTTCTACAGCGGAGAGGGCTCCCAGGTACTTTGCAGCACCGTCGGCTGTGGTGAAACATTCCCCAGAATCCTGAACGCATAGACGGTTGTCCATTTCCAAGTACACTTTGGAGCTACAGGAATAGCAGAGAGCCAGATGTTTAGTGTAATGTACAATCTGGTGGAAAGACTTCTGTTTTATGTTTAGTGACTGACTTACCCGATGACCTCATGATGAGGCTGTAACTCCCTCTTGAGCCGTGCCTCTTGGCGAGTGTAGGGGCGGATCATGGCTTCTCCATTGTGGTCGAGCCGGAAACGCAGCGTAGTGTGTAGGATAGCGCTTAATTTCTGCAGAAAAGCTCTGCTGGTGCGGAGGAGCTCCTCTGGAGGCAGCAGGACTACCAAAACTAAGACTCCATCAGCGAGGTCTTCAGGAACATTCACTGCACAATCCAAGCCATCCCAGCCACATTCCTCTGAGTTGCAGCCCTGGTCACAACGTCCATTAGCATAGTGGTCGATGCAGTAGGTTTCATATATTGGACTGGAAAAAACATAAACGCAAGGATCATCAAATATTTTTCGAGACAGTGCAGAATAAAAACAACTTGTATGTAATGTAACCACTTGTTACTTACTTGCAGACTTTCTCCTTGGCTTTGCAGTCAAAGTTGTCGTACAGACAGTCTGCGGTTTTGCAGGATTCATCACACTGGCTGTTATTGAAGACACGCCAGCAGCGAGGGTCTGTGCAACTACCCCAGGGCTGTGCTGCCAGTGAACAGTCGCCACCATCCCAGTGGCAAGGGAATGTGTTGCACTCCTTGTCACAAACACCATCATTGGCTTTGCCTTGACAGTCTGCTCGAGGGCACAGGACTGCTGGGAGTTCAGGGGCTCTGCTAGTCTGCTCGCATCGTTTACCTGTCCAGCTGCCGAGACACTGGCAGTGAAAAAAGGGGAAGCTGGTCTCTTCAGTGCACAACCCTCCATTCCGACAGGGCTGGGAGGAGCATCCGTCCTTACTACGATGCTGACACTGGGTCCCGCCGTAACCTGGAGGGCAGGAGCAACGTGCCCCCCTTGTGGTAGGTGCACAGCTACCTCCATTGTAGCAGGACAGCTCCCGACAAGACATGCTTCTGTCACAGTTGGGCCCAGTATAACCCTAAAGACAGACATCATTTAGGCACTTGAATGCAATATTTCAATTCACAAAATAAAATAATGTGATGCATGAAGTGCAAAAGGATATAAGGTGTTTAAATCATTAATGTTAACTTACGAGCTGACACGTGCAGGTGTATCCCAGTGCAGAGCTGCTTGATAAAGAACAGGCTCCTCCATTCTGACAAGGATGAGACTCGCATGCACTGAACCTGCTCTGGCACCTCCGACCTGAAAGCAACACATTGATGTTAAAGCTCCACACTATGTGTTTTACACAAAGAGAATCCATGTTCAGAGGCCAGGGGGGAGCTGCTGGCAGTTTTCTAACCTGTGAAGCCAGGCTTGCAGATACACTGGTAGTCATTGGGCAGCTGGATGCAGTCAAGACTGTTGGAGGGAGTGCAGGGGTTAGAGAGACACTCGTTTATGTCTCCCTCACATCTTTCTCCGGTGAATCCAGGAGGACAATTGCAGCGGTATCCGCCCACTCGATCCACACAGGTGCCATTGTTCAGGCACTTAGGAGGAGCACTGCGCAGCCTCAGAGGTGGAGCACAGTCATCTTCATTGATCTCACAGAGAACCCCTTTACGGGAGAAGAATATATATTTAATATGATTTAGTCACTCCTCAGTAATTAACAGTGGGTTTCTGTTGAATGTGCTTGCATACCCAGTGTGCCGGGGGGGCAGGAGCAGATGTAATGTCCCACCAGATCAATGCAAGTGCCTCCGTTCTGGCAAGGATGCGACTGGCACTCATTGATCTCTATCTCGCAGTTCTGCCCAGTAAATCCTGGCATACACTGTAATGACATTCAGATCATAAATGCATATGTAGAACTGTGTGAATACTGACTTAACTGAAATATCAAATAGATGCACACAACACTGGAAAAGCAATGGACTCACGTCACACTGGTACCCGCCAACATATCCTCTGCAGGTGGCGCCATTGCGGCAGGGTTTGTCTTCACAGTGGTCCACTTGGCTTTTGCAATAGCTTCCAGTGTAGTCAGCAGGACATTTACAATAGTGTGTATTCCCAGTGTTGACACAGTGACCACCATGGTGACATAGCTCATCTGTCTGGAGCCCTGATGAGAAAGATTTGGGGGAACAATGAACTTTACTCCATCGCAACACTAACAGGCCACAAGGGCAAATGTCATCATGCATTAAAAATTCACAATTGACATAAAAATACCTCTTTGGCGAGCAGCTGTCTCACAGGATACCCTAGAGATGTCACAGTAGCGTCCAGACCACCCATTAGCACATTCACAGATGAAGGAAGCATCTTTTTGGCGACAGCGTCCTCCATTTTGGCAGGGAGATGAGCGTCTGCACCAGTCGACTGGTGTCTGAGTAGACAAGGGGAAGATGGAGAAATGATCAGCATTTATTGTTCTAGAAAATTTATAGGTAGACTAGAGGCCTTAACATGCCCTTTACACAGAGTCAACAAGTGTGCGTGTACCTGGCAGCGGTTGCCAGTATAGCCCTTGGGGCAGGAGCAACGGAAGGACTCGAGAGCATCTTGACAGACGCCTCCGTTTAGGCATGGCTGGGAGTCACACTCATTGACCTCATATTGACAGTGGGAGCCGGTGAAACCTGAGCGGCAGGAACAGAGATAGCCGTTGATTTTGTCCGTGCATGTCCCTCCATTGAAGCAAGAGCTGTGGAGTAAAAATATGATTGGAATCTTCAAATTTGATTGTCACACTCAAAAGACATACATGTGTATGTAAGCAAAAAAATACATCATCATATATTTACATTGCACAAAAACACACTGACCTTTCAGTACAATCAGGGATGTTGGTTTCGCAGTAAATGCCAGTAAAGCCAGGCCTGCAGGTGCAGGTGTAGGAGTTAACATAGTCTGTGCATGTGCCTATATTTTTGCAGGGGGAACTCTGGCATTCATTGGTTTCCAAAGCACAACGGGGCCCAGTGAAGCCTGGCAGACAGCTGCAGTGGAAGGAGTTCATACCATCGGTGCAGGAACCCCCATTTAGGCATGGATCTGTTGGAAGGAAATGAGAGGAAGACTTTGGTCAAGAACAGAAGATCTACATGGACCTGGTATTGTCATGATATGAACAGACAATTACAGTAATAGGGTGCATTTAGATTGCATGGCCACTCACTAGGATCACAGTCATTGATGTCCGTTTCACAGGTTAGCCCTGTATATCCAGCTCTGCAGGAGCACACAAAGCCTCCAACTGTGTTTGCGCAAGTCCCACGGTTCTTGCAGGGGTTCGAGATGCATTCGTTCACATCTAAATTACACAACTGACCTGCAAATGCAAAAGACATGGGCAATAAGGTTATGCTCAAGATTATTGGTGGATGCATAGGTTTCTCTAGGCTTCCACACAGATGACTTCACGATAGATGAACAGGCACTGAAATTATGCGATCTTTTGCTAAATTTGCTAACCTTGCCATCCTGACAGGCAGTTGCATTGATACCCCATGTAGTCTGCTGTGTTGGTGCAGACAGCATGATTGGCACAGGGGTTAGGGGAACAAGGGGTGAGGACCTCAGCACAAGTGGGTCCACTGTAAGGAAGCTCACACAGACAGGTGAAACTTGCCACCCCATCCACACAAGTGCCCTTGTTAAGACAGGGACTGGAAGAACACTCGTTGATGTTCACCTGGCATAGGTTACCTGTTGGCGAGAGGAAGAGGCAATAAAACACTTGGCCTTTAAGATACACCATCATAACTTTCTGTGTTGCACATTTATTCCTGTCTTTGTGCCGAACATTGTGATGTGAATGGCTCCAGCGGGGTGTTATGCTACTACGCCACCCTCTCACCTCTGAAGCCTTGACGACACTTGCAGGTGAAGCCATTGAGCTGGTCGATGCATGTGCCAGCATTCTGGCAGGGACTTGGCAAACAGTCGTTTCGGTCCAGGTCACAGTTCTTTCCCACCCATCCCGGCTCACAGTCACAGCGGTAACTGGAAATACAGGAACAGTTAATAATCCCAAAAGAGAAATAAACCTGTAGGATCAGCTACAAGCTTGCAAGATGGTCATGCCAAAGTTTCTGCTTGATATCACGCAGCTATGTGAGACTGTAACGAAAGCTGTAACAGTTCATACCCATTGATGTCATCCCTGCAAGAGCCATGGACACATGGGCTGCTGCCACACTCGTCCACCTGGGAGTAACAGTAAGGGGGCTTAAAGCCAGCAGGACACTGGCAGTGAAATCCATTCTCCTCATCCACACATGTCCCCCCATTCCTACAGGGGCTAGAGGCACACTCATCTATCTCCACATTACACTTGGAACCTGGCAGAAGAGATCATAGACACAATCAAAAAGTGTTTCTCACCCTTTCCAACTAGGATTTATTTTTTTCATCTCGCATTTGTACATTTTCAGAGTGTCTTACCAGTGAAGCCAGGTTTGCAAACACAGTCATATTGGTTGATGCCATCTTTGCAGATGCCATAGTCACATGGGTTACTGGCACAATCATCAAAGTTTATCTCGCAGTTTGTGCCTGTGTTGACAAAGAAAATGTGCAGGATAATTTTAAACATTTAGAATTGGCAGAAAAATTCTTCAGTGGAGAAAATGTGAAATTACAACATAATGATATAATCAGTCCAAATACTGGTATTACCCTCAACAGCATTGTGAGCATACAACAGACTTTGGCCTGGAGTTGTAGTAAATTAGCTTTAAATAAAAAATGTCCAACCATGTGTATATGGAGTTTTTCCTGTTACCTGAGGTTCCATGTTGGCACTGGCAGATGTACTTGTTGACCAGGTCAACACACTTGCCTCCGTTCTGACAAGGGTTGCTATGGCACTCATTGAGCTGGTTCTCACAGCGATAGCCTGTGTAGCCAGCATCGCAGTTACAGCTGTAGCTGGCAATGCCATCTTCACATGTACCGTGGTGGCATGGGTCGGGCTCGCAGTTATTAATATTACTCTTACAGAGTGTTCCTTCATAACCTTAAAGAGGAAAAAAGCATAAACGGAGATTGATGTTAAGTAGGGATGGGAAAATGTATTGAAATTTCATATCATCACAAATTGAAGACCCAAAATGTATTTATTTATTTCGCAATATATATCATGTTGTCCCATTACCTTGACAACTTTTTATATTAAAATGATAACATAATTATATAACCATCCTATTCCATACTTTGTACTGCAGAGGGCGTAATTGCCTTTGTCGTATAAACAGTCTCCTGGGTCCTACACTCCTTAAAGACGGCAGATAGAGGATAGAAAGTGCTCCACCTGCATTTAAGTTAAGGGTGTGACAGTATTTTGGGCTTTCCTGCAAAATATGGGGGAAATTATGAAAATGTTGCTGACACGAAGCCTGTAAAGATGGTATGAGCATGTTTCTACCATAAAGATATAACAAAGGAAAAGGACGGGAAAACTGTCACTAGACCAAACAAAAAAACTACACTGCTGTAATAATTTCTTTCCCATTCCCACAGAACAGCGAACAAGCTAGAAATAACTAAAGCAAATGGCAACTTCATTGAAACCATCCTGCAGTTTCTATAGTCCTGAGCTACAGTATATCTAGTGCTCATTATGAGGGAGAGCTGGGAGACGACTGGCTACGTCCTGCAAACCCGCCCCCTGTTTGAATGGCACATTGGTGCTAACATTGCAGAATTTCTTAAATTGCCTGATGGAAGCTGTACAGACCATTTCACAACACTGCTGTGGTGAGACGCACTGCCAGAAATATGGATAATTGTCAGTTGCACAATAACTGAATATTCAAGTGTTCAGCCCAGTTATTTTGCTGATCTTGCCCTGGATTAGTTTGTACATACATTAGTAACTGGCAGCTATATCTGAAAGTTTTCATTTAATTTACTTTAATCATTTATTCCATTGCTCTCTTATAAATTTCTTCAATTATGTTTTGGGGAATTAGTATTTGCAGTTTGTTGTTGCATATCACTTTTTTACATTTTAAATTAGTGGCACAAGTAGAGAAAAGAGGATTATTCACCAGCAGTCATACAGTTTTGAAGTGTATTAAGGAAAACGTTTTCCAAGAATTTTAAATGTTCCTCTTTCCCCCCAGATTATTTATAAAATACATTTTTACTTCCTCTGTCTGTTTACTAAATTCCCCTTGGGATCAATAAAGTATCTATCTATCTATCTATCTATCTTCCAGTTTTTCTTAATAAAACCTAAGTAATAAAACCTAAGTTTTGGGGTCTGATCACTGTGGTTTCCATGTCGACGGTGTCTGTGTGCTAAGTGTTGGTTTGTGTGGCATGTGTGCAGCCCAGTGCTGAGTTGGGCAGAGCTGTAAAGAAGGGCCCTACACAGGCCTCCCAATTCTGCTTTTGTTCTCAGTGGTGGAAGTAACAATGGACTGCACCACGTCAAACAGGGCCACTTCACTCAACACAAGGGGCCCACAAACACTGGGAATACCAAGCAGCTGGCCACTGAAACAATGAAGCAGGCTCCTCCGTAGGCACAGGTCCAAACAAACATGCTAAATATCAATATATATGAATATATAAATATACAAATGCAGCTCAGACATGCAGACTATGTGACAAACTTTATTTTATCTCGTTTTATTTAGGTTTTATACATGGACATGGATGGATGTGAAGGAATGAGTGTGAAGATGCAGCATAAGGGGGTGTGTGGGGGTTTAGCAGATGAACAGATGTCGAGGTGATGACCAAGGATTTTTTCTTAGCAACTGCTGGTCCTCAGTGACCCCATGATCCTGAGAGCCGATGAGGGAAAGTGGGGGATTAGGGGCCTCAAGTCAGTCTGCTTCGCCAGCAGACATCCAGAGAAATAGCTGACCCCCCCAAAAACACTGAACACTTAACAAAGACCAAACAAGGCCCAACAAGTGTTTAAGGCGCATCTGCCCGTCTGTCTGAGAAGACGTCTTGAGCTTTGTTCTGTCTAACAAATCTCCACTTACAACTATGAAGTACAGAAGCCCTTACCTTCAGCACAGCGGCACTCAAATCCATTGGGCCGGTCGTAGCATTTTGCTCCATTCTGGCAGGGTGTGCTGGCGCACTCATCTATGTCGATCTGACACATGGTGCCAGTAAACCCTGGGACATGCAAACACATAGGTGAAGGGTCAGAAAGAAAGTCCAGAGGAAGAGGCCACACTCAGGTCAGAGGACAGTTCTATCTCTTCTTAGAAGGGCAGAGGTCTTTGACAAGGTTAGTGACGTCTGGCTAAGGTTGGAATTGAGCGTCTCGACTGGTTAAGGACATGTCATCTGTGCACTTGGACCAGCGCTGGGATGACCACTACAAAATGCAATAGAAAAACTGTGACCTTGATGATGTGCACATAATGTAGATTTGAAAATAAATGAATAACACCATTATTGTGGCGTGGAGTGTCTGGACAGCCAAATGCAACTTATTCGGCTTCAGCTCCGATCAGGTTATGGCACATTTCAGAGTGTCTGCACAATTCCTACCCTACACTGGAGTGGCCCGACACTGTGTGATATAAAATTACATGGAATGTGTGGAGAAACATTATTAGTTATTGTTATTATTATGTCAAATCTACTAGCTTGAAAAGCTTGAGAAACTAAACAGGCTTGAAATCAGTGGGCACGGTGCCCAGACATGGGTGAATTGGTGCATTGGTAGCACACCGCTCAGTTGATTAACAGTGTCAGGATGGTCTGTGTGTTGGTGCTTGGGGTGCTAAGGAGGGGGTTGGAGGAGACAGTGGGATTGTTTTCTCTTTTGGAGAACACCCCCTCCTTCCTGCATCAGCTCCACTGGCTCAATAGCTAGATGGGGGGTGGAGGGGGCACGTCTGTCCCAGATGTAAATTGCGGACCTGGAAAAGAATCTCATTAGCAGGACTGCTGTTCCCCCCCACCACCAGGGTAGGATGAGGGAGACTGCTGTCCCTTCCACATTCCACAGAAGAGGGGAGCGGGGGTCACAATAGTGTCTTTGTTCAGGCAAGAGGATAGGCAGCCTTTTTGGTCTGGCTTTTTTTATAACAGTGGTGGCTCTAAACACCAGAAGGCAAAAGTAGCAAGGGTGACCCTCCCTCCTCTGGTTCTGGGGACATTTAAACTTTGGCTTTGTGTTCTTACAACTATTGCCGACGCAGAAACAGAGTTGTTAACAGGGATAGAAATAAACACACTGGAATAGAAAAAAGGAGTCAGAAAAGGGCTCACCTGGCTGGCAGGTGCAGGTGAAGCCGTTGACCATGTCCCGACAGATGCCATCATTCACACACGGGTTGCTCTCACAGTCATCCACGTCAATCTCGCAGTAAGTCCCCATGTAGCCTGGAAGACAGAAGTTCCAACTGAATCAGCATAGGCTCTTGCAGCTGAACACGAGACAGTTATGTACAGCACATCATTTAAGCCTGTATGGTGTGTATGCGGTTGTGTATACACTTTGCGACGTGGAAAAGATCCCGAGAGCATCCCTACTGTTCCCACTCATATGACCTAAAGTCACCACACCCTACTGTCCATAGGGCATAACCCCTCTCTAGGTCAGTGTCCCATTCACCAGATGCATGTTATACATTCTTTGTCAGCAAACTATGGAGGGCTCCTTCATTGAGGTTAAGCAGAGTGTGGATCAGAGTGCTGCCCCTGGGGAGAGGCTAGCGTGGAATCAGAAATAATCAGCCGCTCCACATGAGCTTTGCCAGGCTGGTTGATGAAGAGGAGGGTGAAGAGGAAGGGCCTGTCTCTGGAAATGAAGGGGGAGGGGGAGAGGCTCTGGGAAAAGGCCTCTTTCCCTCTCTGTGTGTATGAGGGGTGCAAAGTGGAGCACAGAGGGGCCCTATTGTTCCCCTCCATTCCCACCACTCTACCCCTCATTAGTATTCACAGCACACTCCTCCCCCTAACTGCTCGCCCTCTCTCACATCCAGTCCTATAGACACAACTCCCAGCTCTAATTTGTATAGTTCCCAAAACCCCAGGATGCATGTAGGACTGTGCGTGAGAGTTTTACTGTGTTTTTGTTACCGAGTGTCCAAACCATCACTTAGTCCAAGCTAAGACCCTGTCTGGCTGTACAGTGCATTGAGTGTAGAGAAGTGCCCCCATACCCCAAATGTTAATGAGAATGTATTACATAACAGTCTACACTGGCAGTCAGTATGGCAGCGCTGCAGATAATGCTTCTTTAGAAGGTCAGGTTTAAATAATCAGTGGTTCCATTGGTCTCGGGCTGTCCCATGTGAATGACACCAGGGTGAATTGAGGCTTTCCAAATAGTTTTGTTGGCGCTGCTGAAATTGGATGGGTCTGTTTACCTGGCATACAGATACAGGTGAACTCTCCGATCCGGTCCAGGCAGGTGGCGTCGTTCTGACAGGGCATGGACAGGCATTCGTTGATGTCGATCTCACAACGGGGACCAGCATATCCCCGACCGCACTGACACTGGAAGGAGCCCTCAGTGTTCACACATTTACCAAAGTGCTCACACGGGTTGGCACCTGTGGGCAGAAGGCTGAGGATTAGTACATGACCAACACAAATTAAACTGCTCTCTTTTGTCTCATAAATGGTATCCCTTTATTTAATATATTTAATGTTTTTACTCAATGTCTGGTTAAACGCAGCAGCCCCAGTAGTTCAAAACTAATTTCTCCCACAGGAGACAATAAAGAAGCCTTAACCTTAACACTCAAAAGAAAGCTGAAGCAAGAGTAAATTACCCTGGCACTGACAAATGACTCACCAATGGAACACTCATCCATGTCCTGGTTGCAGGCACCACCTACGAAACCAGCAGGACAGGTGCAAATGGCACGGCCGTTGAGCGGGTTTGTGTCACACACTGCCCCCTCATTGCAGGGATTGCTCACACATGCATCATCAAGATGGCACAGCAAACCTGAGGTGGAAGCACGGGGACATAATCCATGTCAGTTACCCAACAACTTAGCTGCCAGGAATAAGAGGGACATTTTGACAAACCCACTTACCCGTCTTTCCAACTGGGCACTCGCAGAAGAAGGAAGCTACACGGTCGTGGCAGGTGGCACCGTTGAAGCAGACGGCTATGGCGCAGTCATCAATGTTCTCGCTGCAGTCGTCTCCAGTCCAACCATTAACGCAGACACAGGTATGGCCACCGATGGTGTTGAAGCATGTGCCCCCGTTATGACAGGCGTTTGGTTGCATGAGACACTCGTTGACGTCCTCAGCACAGTATTGCCCTGGAGTTGTAACATGACAAATAATGTCACACAGACTTACCACCGTACATATTTGTTCAAGTTCATTTGATAAAAAGATCTGTACCTGTCCATTCTGGTAGGCACTGGCAATTGTAGGTATTGACTCCATCCACACATATCCCCCCATTCATACACTTGTGTGCTGGACAGTCATCCACATTATTCTCACAGTTGTGTCCCTCAAACCCTGAGACAGATGGAGAGAGAGAGAGAGAGAGGAGTTACAACACACACAGTAACAACGATTTTTCAGTTTATTAAACATCAATGGCCCCTGCTCTAGAGTTCAAACATTTCTACTGATAGCCTTGAGTCATTTTTCCCACAGTATATGAAGTGAGGGGCAACATGGGCAGTAAAAGGTTCAGGGGTGTCTGATTGTTTACATCTTCACATGACGGTTCCCATACGATGCCAGTAGCAGCCGTGACTCCTGACTGCTTCAGAGGTCTACACTCCCTGCAGTGTTTGCTTGTTTTATAATCTCTCACAGTTTCAATGACTTCCTCTCCGGCAAGAGACATTTCCTGCCAGCTCCCCAGTGGGAAACCAGGAGGCCCATAAAGTAAATTCCTTCTGTTGTGAACAGAGTAATGTAGAGTAGGAGTACAGGCGGGCTGCCTCTTCAACTCTCCCACCATCCCATCTCCCATCAGCAGCTATTAATAGCAGACAGGAAGCTGACCTGGGACAGAAAGCGTTAAGCACTAACAGCTACGTCATCAGGCTGAGAAAACCTGTATGCCTTTAGCCCCATGCTGAGGGCCTGGGAAAACCGTGGGTCTACTAACTGACTTTGAGTTAGTGTGTATGTGCATGTTTTATTATGCTGCAGAGAGCTGTCTTACCTGGTAGGCAAGCACACTCATAAGAATGGTCACTGGTCTGTCGACAGGTGCCTCCATTAAGGCATTGAGATGGGGCACAGGGCAGGGTGGACACCTCACACGTGCGCCCGCTGTACCCAGGTTGGCACTGACAGCGGAAGGACCCTTGGGTATTAATGCAGAGACCCCTGTTGAGGCACACGCCAGGCTTGCGGCACTCATCAATGTCATTGCGGCAGTTCTTTCCCTGGAAGCCAGGTGGGCAGGAACAGTTGTAGTGGTTATTCCAGTTGGCACAACGGGCCCCGTTGGCACAGGGGCTAGTGGCACAGGCATCAATGTTTCCGCATTCTTGGCCTGGAGAGTAAATAGAGAATTGTGTTCAGTCAATTAAGGTACGTTTAATTTCTATTGTCAAATATGATCTTCATAATGAAAACAAATTCTGTACCTCTGAACCCTCTCTGGCAGACACAGGAGTATTGTGGGAGACCATTAACCACCTGGCTCTTGCAAGCGGCTCCATTCAGACATTGTGATCGATGGCAGGGATCCAGGTGCTGACAGAGAGGACCAATGAAGCCGGGACGACATCTGAACAAACACATTTACACACATAAAAACAAGGAAACTGGTCAAAAGCTGACACACTAAGCTATTAAAGAAAGCTGTGACACTCTAACTCTAGTGGAGCCATCATCGTCTAGGTTTAACAATCAAGGCTCAATGACACCCTGGCAAGGCCTGTGACCTGACTCATACCTTGGCATGAACAATGCTTCTGGGCCCTGGGATGCATTTGTATTAAAACAGCAACAAGTAATAACCATGCAATGAATTGTTCATGAAATGAGATGCACATCCAGTACACTCACAAACAAACTTCAAAATATGAAGATGGAGGGAGGCCATCTTTCTGTGTCTCAAGAAGCAAACACTTTCCAGCTGGAAAGCTTCAGTTTTCTCCATGGCGGCAAACATTCCTGCACTATTACAGTTTTTTCCGCACCTCAGCTTTTGTTTCTGTTCTTGTAAGAACACACCCAGAAACAGCAGTCTGGAAACTTAACAATTGCCAACAAATGTGGACATGAGAAAAATGGGGACTCCACACAGTACATGCATAAAGCGAATAGGAGAACCAGATAGAGTTTTTGAATGAAACAACACATACTCCTATCAGTAACAGTTTTTTGATAGAAAATCTGATTATCTGCATTATCTTGACAGTCTTCACACATGGTGGTTTCTACACGATGCTACTGTTTTAGTCTTATTATGTACTTTAACTATGCAGGTGTGAAACGACTTGATTAGTATGTGTTACAATGATTATGAATTAGCCTCTTGAGTGCTTTCAAAACCCAGGTGACTTAAACTCAATACTGTGCCTGAACTACTAACTTGAAGCTTCATGGGCTGTAAAGACATTGTGCAGGCTGGACCTAAACCTGCTCCTCTAAAAGAGGATAAACATATAAAGAGAGATAAACATATAAACAGGGCTTCCTATAGCTCTCATCAGGGGCCTTATGGGAGTTTAGGTAAGGGTTGGACTTACTCAGGAGGTCACTATGAGCTGGTAACTCTACACCCACAGTGGAGCCCCTGGCTGCGGACAAACCCCTTCTTCAAACAGGCTGTTTGATGCTGATGACAGAGCAGTGACGGCTGGGTTTTGGCCCACCCTTGGGCTCTGTCCTCTCATTCTTTGGAGAGGAACCCCTGGGCAGGATCAACAATGGGTTTTCATCTTTTCTCCTGAACAGGAGCATTACCACTACTCTGGTATCAGTTCATCTTTTACTTTTTGGATTTTCCCTCCCTTTTAAAAAAAAAAAGAAGCTAAAACAAAGCTAAAATAGTTTTCTGGCACTTGCCCCAGGCGGAGGCTGAAACGGCTTCAGGTCGGCTAAAGAGGATGAACAGATCCAGATCTGGCTTTTCACTGAAATAGCCTGTTTTCTTTCTGACTAGAATGCTCTGCCTCAGGAAAAATGGAGACTGCTCAGTTTTGTTTGGCTTTTTTTCCAGCTTTACAAAGTCAATAATGAAATAGAGGAGCCACAAGACTAAGCATGAAGGAGCCAGACACACAGGCATATCCACAAGAATGTGCATATACACAGAAACTGTGCAAAAAAGTCAAATGTCTCCAAAGTAGTAATTTGTTGGTATATAATAATTAATTAAACATAACAGCTATAAATGCCATAGGGAAAGATGAATTTCCCATGACCATGGCTAAGGACCTCACTACAGTGTTGAAACTTGGTTTGGACACTAAAGTTAAGCAACACTAGAGCTGGCATGTTGGGGGAGAGTTTGCACAGTTACTACAGCTACTCCTCCATCTTCTAAAGCCCCCCTGAACGCCAGCTTGCCTTTCCCCCTAACAACCCCCTCCTCTCACGTGCTGAGAGGTCAGATGTCAGAGGTCCCCCGTCTGATTGTGATGATAATGTCACGGCTGCAGGGAGAGTGGGGTGGGGCTGCTCTGCTGGAGGGAATGTCTTTAGAAGGTGGAATTGGTGGAGAGGGCGACGGAGAGGAGGAGAGAGAGCGGTCTAGTCCAGCAAGAATGTCATGTCATATTTCCTGTAATCCCTCGTCCCCTGCTCTAAAAACACTGCATGCGCTCCTAATGCACGATCTCTGTTGCCCTAGCAACCTCGCAGACGAACAAGCAGGCCTGACACCCAACCAATCACCCCTTCCCCTCACCACCCACCCGTGGTCCCCATGGCTATTTGTCATGGCTTGGCTGGGTTTATTTAGAGGCAAATTAACTATGTCTGGAATCTAGGGTATCACTAAAAATGAAACACAAATGTGGCACAAAGAAGGCTTTGAAAAGAAGTTGCTTTTATAGAAAATACAATCAACTGACAGTCAAATTCTTCTGGAGCTGATCTGCACTGTGGACATTTGCTGATGAAAGCCATAGAGCTACAGGTTTTCTATACAGTCTATATTTTTCATCACTCAGGCTGTTGTGACTCTATGTGGACAGAGAATAACTTACCACTCATTCCATGAAGTACTGTGTGTCCAAGTGCATGTTGATGTGGCACTACAGAAACTAAAATACTGGCTCAGCTATGAGAATTAATAGTGTTGGTAAATATTTGTGTGCATTAGATGATGTGTGTGCATGTGTGTGGGTGGGTAAGAACGACAATAGTAGTTATGTCTGATAAATTATTTGTCCACCCTTACAAATTCACAGTGAACTGAGAAGCCAAAACACACATTCTTTTGTCTAGACCTGACTAACTGCCAGCATGCTACTCCCATAACACACAAATCACAGTGGTATCAGTGCAGAGACTGTGAGAGACGCGAAACTTGGTCCTGGTGCACATGAGAGCCTCCTTATCAGGCTCTTTACAACCTTGTGGATTCCGCACCCTCTGGGAACAGCAGGGCAGGACCTGTGCCTTCGCCTTGGCCCAGCCTTAGTTGTGGCGGATGTACAAAGCAGGTGCGGGCTGCTGTTGTGCAACGGGCCCCTGAGTCATATTTAGTGAGTGTTGACTTCTGACCTTTGAGGAAGAGAGTGCAGCAAATGAGGGGGAGGTCTTTGGGTGCAGCGGAGGGATGGCGAGGGTGGGTAATCTCTCCGCGTCAACACATATGAGCGGTTGGGCCAGCTGCTGCCATGCATCTGTCCACATCTGTCAGGGCACCTCTGGGTGTCTGGCATTTACCTCCCCTGCCAGACTTTTAAGCCAAAGCAACTGTGCCGTGTTGCCCATGGGACTAGTCCAGCAACCAACACACCCACGCTCTCACACAAGGAACATTTCACACCACTCTGGAGATGTGGTCATCCGCCACAAACACATGCATTAACAGTTCCTCTTAACACACTTTTAAAGATTGTTACGCAACGGCACCACTGCAACAAAGCAAACACATGCAACAATCACTGCACACCCAGACACAAAGAAAAGAGACTTACAACCATCCTCAGCGTCTGAGGAAAGGTAGGACTGTGAACCCATAAAAGAAGAGATCCATTGAGGAAATTATAAAATGCTGTCAAACATTTGATGAAGCAGAGTTTAAAGAGCAAATGATATTATAAAACATTATCGACATGTGACATTTCTCAGTTCTGCATCAAGTAGGAGGATTCCCCCTGACCATTTGATTTATGTATAAGTGAGGTCTGTCACCTGTACGTGTGTAACACAATGCCAGTTTTCCTGCTTTCTGGGTCACTGAAGCAGGGTAACCTGAGCTCATCCTCTCCTATACAATAGCCGCTACTCTGCCAGAGGTCAGAGGGCGACTCACCTGCGAACAAAGAGTCTGTAATCTCTGACATGGTTCATACACACTGTCATGGTCCACAAAGCAACAAGTATAAAGGAGTCTTCCTATCTCACAGGGCATTTCCTAAGACAAACAGAGGGGAGGAGCGACAACACAACTCCCATCTTTTTAATTTCCACTTCTGTTTTGCATGAGAACTTCTAGGAAATTCTGTCAAGCCTGATGCTGCTAGAAAAGAAAAATATTGGGATCTTGGAAATCCTTTCAAAAGCGTCTCTTTCTCTCAACACAACCCTCTTGTCCCTACCACCCCCCTGTCCTTCCACAGGCGACCAAGAATCAGTTCTACTGCTTTATTTGAGTCCGCACTGACACCACACTGCCAACAGAAGCCCATCCACCCCCCACCCCCCCCTTCCAACAGCCTCCTCTGCTCTCCTCAGCTTGGCTCTCCCTTTCTCAGCAAAGAGCCAGATTGGGGGTTGGGGAGTGTTTTGTGGCCCAAATAAAAGAGCTAAAGTAGTCAGAACTCCTTTGTATAAAAGTGTTTGGGGGGGGGTGGGGGGGTTGGAGGGGGGGCAGTGACCCAAACAGCTAGTCTTTCAGGCCCGAGCTTACACGGACCAACAGGCCTGGGCTGTAGCCTGGCAACAGTAACCCATGGTGAGAGAGAACCAGAGTGAGAGAAAAGGGGTGATGAGGGACAGGGTTTCGTAAGGACAGTTGGAGCACATCGGAGGACTGATCCCCTACATACGCAGGTAGCACTGAGCACTGTCCGCGGCCAATTCAGTCTGGTAATTGAGTACAATCACGTCTAAAAGGATGTGTGTTTCACAGTGCAAAGTTTGTTTCAACAATTGTGCTAAGACACACAATGGAGGTATTGAAATCTCCAGAGGGAGGTTTCCAGAGCACCCCCTGAGCATGAATATTAAACATGTGAATACAAGGACATTTAACTTTCTCCGGATGAAAAGCAGTAATGAATCTGGCCAAAAGGCAAGGAAGGCTGTCAGTGCATCCTTCTCACCTCTGATAGCCCCTCAATGCTCAGATCTACATGTATAAGGATATAAACGAAGAATAGAAATGTGGAGCATTTCCTTGGCAGTGGGAACTGCGGAGCTCCGCCGCAGGAAGAGAATGAAACTTGTTGCTAAGTGCTCGGTTATACTGCTGTAAAAAGGCCGAACAACAGCATGTCATTTTTACGTTTGTAGTTTATATACTATCCGGACAAATTCGCCTCTAGTGTCTAACACATTTTTGGAAGATTCCTCCCTGACATTTTTCATATGCATTTGCCCATGACCACATTGCATGAGTCCCAGAGTCGGGGTCTTTCAAAGCTTTCATTCTCCTCTGAACTCCACCACAATAACCACACCCAGCCACCTAAACTAAACCAGATTTCTGTGCAACTTTGAAATTGAAATTTAAAAAGACCCTATCCCAAACCGAGCATGAAAGACCAACTACAATTTCCAGTCCAACGTTTTCTCTCAAGTTGCCTTAACAAAAAAAAAAAAACTCAATGTGACAGAAATATCTCAGGGCCTCTAATGACTTGCTATTCGTGTCACGGCAAACATTTGCTGCACAATGAGTGTGGATTAAATAGAACTACAACAATATCTGATAAACCACACTCCAGTTTAATCATGTTGACAGGATACGTCTACAGTCTGACTGAGACCAGTAGACTCTCACATGCTAAAAGAATAAGATTTGTTTATGGGGCACTGGCAAAGGTTCTTAGTGATAAGTTAAGTTGAACGCCAGGAAAAGAGCCAGAGAATGTCCATTATCTCAACTGCTGTCACTCAAGAAAGTACTAGAGATGTTTTACAAGGGTGTGGGCCAGTGTACCAATGAAACATTTCATAAATCTAAAACTAGTTACAATAATATAGCATTGTTGCTTTAGTTATTTGATCTGCTTGAGGAAATCAGGTCAGCTGAGTCAGTGATCTCTTTTAAATCCCTTGTTAAAACATAATTTTATCAGTGAGCCTTTACTGATTTTACCTTCTATTTTATATATGAATTCAATTTTTTTTTATTGATTTAAGGAATTCAATGTCTTTTAGAGTTCTTTTAAATTAATAGTCTTTTAATATTTGTAATTCCTTAATTTTTTTGTGTGCTCTGTTTTATTTTGCAGCCCTTGCAAAGATAGTAATCTATAAATAAAGTTAATAATTGTGGCAAAGTATTAAAATGAAAGTTTTTCATTAAGACATGTTAACACAGGCAAAATACTGCCTGGTTAAAATCAAGATGTCTGTGGAAAGTGTGCTTAGTGGAAAAGTGGATGCCTTTTCCTGAATCATTTAATGACGGACCCATCCCTTCCTCTTCTAAACTGAGGGAGAGACTCTGGAAATTCTGCTGACAGACCTCAGTTATTCCAATCAGGTCTGCCTGAATGTCTCCTCAGAGGTCACAGTCTCCCGGATCAGAACGAACAGCCAGGGGATGAGACTTCAGAGACAGAGCTTATCCCTACATAAGTATGTGGTTCAGACATACATTGACTCCAGAAAGAATAATAACGCACAAATTCCAACTGAAGGTTCCTGTGCCAACTCACAATAATAGCAAAACTGACGTTTTTTATCACACAGGATGAGTTTCCTGATGTGACATGTGAGTGAGCACACACTTTCTTTTAAATTCCCACATAATTTGATCTGTGACTTCCAAGTAATAAAGGATGAAGCAATTTCAGCACCATGTAGCCATGTGGTGAGAGGTGGGATAATATAAAATGAAGAAGTAGAAGCGAAAAGTTGAGAAGCATGGAGACCCGGGGTGCACACACTAAGCTGCATAAGCTTTGATAAGACAGGATGTGCGTAGCAGGGAGGTCAGAAGGCACCACTTCCTGTGATGGAGCCTGGGAACCACAGCTCCGAGTCTCCAGTCATGACCCAGAGAGAAGAAGCCACAACAAAACCAAAGCATCCTCCCTATGATGGTGTAACCTCTTGGCCGGATAGCACTCATCTCCACATGGACATGACCACTGTCCACTGTCATATACATTTATTGTAACTACTGGGTCTGCAAAGCATCACTTTGCCTGGATAATGGCACGGCAATGGCTCCATCCGTCTGTCAGGGCAGCGGGAGTGATATAGGCTACGTATAGCCTCGCAAAAATGCAGAGTAACTAATTGCAAATCAAACAAGTCATTCTAAACATCCCCTTTTCAATGAGACTAGGCTGACAGTATTGTTAGAGGCATTCCTGAAGGGGCTACCAGGGTGAATGGATGAGAGGTATGGACAATAACCTGAAAGCACCAGTGGGGCAGGAGGAATCTTAGTAAGCATTCCTTTCTAATCCACCATAAAGATGCCAAAGAAAACACCAGCCCTGAGGTTCTCTCCGCTAAGCTAACAATCTAATGTGTTTCTCTGTGCCTTGGCATGTGTGTAGATTCCCACTTCTTAGTGAGCTGTGTTTTTCAGAAATGCATTTTTCATCTGATTTTGATAAAAGAGTCCAATCGCCGTTAGGTTGTGCTACATTTGCGAAATTGCAATCTCTCCTGGGAACGTGTTATTCTGAGAGTGTGTGTTTTTTCATGAAGTGGGTAGATAAAAACATTTTACTGGAAAAACAGCACTGGACAATGTCTGGACAGGCTGCTCCCCATCAGAGTCACAGATCTGTCTCTTTAATCATGTTCTAAGAGGCTGGGAGTCAGGGTCATGACAAAACACTCACTATTTATATGGTGACTCTGCTACTGAGAGCCAAGGGCAGAGCATTCATAAAGAGGACCACTGTATCCATCCGTGGGCCTCGCACAGCAGAGAAGCCTCACATTTATTTCCCCATTCGGTTTTAGGGGATCTGAGAGGAAAGGGTTACTCATAATCTGCCACTGTGTTGTTGGTGGGGGGGGCACAGGATGAGCCGCCATAGCTGGGACAACACGCAGAGAGAGAGAGAGTGGACGTGTTCGCTGCTGCACTGTGAGAGAAGCAACATGTGCAAGAGGGGCTGAGAGCTACCAGCTTCATTCCACCACGAGCTTGTCTCTCACAGTATGGGGGCAGCTGACTGCTCAATGGCAGCACCTGGCCCTATGCTTCCCCTTTGTCAAGATCTGACTTCACTGGATTACCATCACAACATCCACCAGCTGTCCTCTACGCAGCCTCACCCCCACCCCCCCCCCACCCCCTGCTTCCTACCCAGCCTCCCTCCACCCGGTCCCTACCCCCAGTCGGATCCCTCCAGCTGGATCCTCTCTGAATGACACCCTCTCAATCTGCCTAATTATCTCTCCTCTGGCCACGCCGCCGTGGCCCTCTCTACACCGCACGTTCTGCTCACAGGGCAGCGCTGAGGGGCCAAAGACACTTCAACAGGACTTCCTGACGATTAATCCTTCACTGCCAAGTTCAAAACTCTGGGTCACACTAAGCTCACAGAGAATATACTTAAAAAATATTAATGGTGCATCAAGTACCACAGTGTCGTACAATGCAAAGAAAACCCCACATTACAAAGATAGGTTGTACTTTGGAACTGGAAAACCAGTGAAGCTGGGATTTGCAGATCAGGTGCATCCGAACAACTTCATCTCCAGAGCAGACGTGCAGAACCTCAAAATCTCACTTACATGTTGCACTTATCTGAAGGCATCAAACACAGCCTGGTTTGGTAAAAGCAACCGTCCCACTAGTGCACACAAACATGTTCACAGACTCAGACACTGAGAGGTTCGGAGCACAATACTCACAGTTAGGAAATGCTTTATCAAACTTATTTTACCTTAATTACACCATTTCTCTTTTGATGATGCTGCAGTGATCCTGGTTTATACGGTTTCCAATTGGAACCAGCATGTGGAGATGATTTTCGTGCAAAGTTGCTTTTTTAAATTTGAACACTTTAGTTAAAGTGAATGCAACCACTTATTCGTGGTCTTTTGCAATCACAAGTGAAGGAATTAATCGCTGACTTGCAGTTGCAGGCAGCAACTACAGCCAGTTAGTGCCTGCACTGGGAGCAGAGTCATGGAGCCTGGTTGGAGCAATCAACCCTTTCAGACTAGAAGCATTAACTAAGCTTTACCGGGTCACTGAAACAGATGACATGGGCATCAGAAAGTTTGTTCACTTGAACAGTTTCCAGAGGATTACTATTGTAATCCCCTATTAGCAACTCTGGACTGTAACTTTTACCCAGTCACTTGAGGAGGGAGTGAGGAGGAGGCAGACACAGAAACTGACGAGACAGACTACTATGAGAACCCTGGGATTTCTTTCATGTTACAGCCGTAGTGTTGTATTATAGCTGTGTTCGCCAACAAGACAGAGGATACATCGGTATCTGGGACAGTAACAATAGCAGCCTACCTCCCATCCACACGGTATTACTGTCACTTGTGAAGTTACAAGCCATAAGAAAAATGTAATAACACAGTGGCTGAGAAGGAAGCAGGAGCAGATGACCATTCACTGCACAGAACAATGTGTGTGCTTCTGTGCAACTGTGGTGATTTCTAGCAAGGTTGTTTTTTTCACTGGTTCTCCAAATTCCTGTCAAATGCCAAAACGTGTATCTGTATATGCATTAGTTTCTGTGTTTCTATTCCGCACTGGCCTTGTTTCGCTGGGGCCTTTATTCGCTCCCTGCTCGGCTCTGTTCTGATGGTGCAGGGTTACAGCCAGGTATCTGGTGAAAGAAAGGATCTTTTCTGCTGTTTTGAATCTCCTGTTTCCGTGGGCTCCCAGTGGAAGGGGTGGGGTGGCTCCACCGCTCACCTCAGTGTCGGACTGGTCTGACCACTCTAATGTGGCCACGCTCTGCTCCACTGCTCGGCCCTGCTATGGGACTCTTTCTTCAGTGTGTGCTATGACATTTGTCCCCTTCCATTCGAAAACCTCTCGCTTTGCACTTAAAGGGCTTCTTTTTCTTGGCACTGGACCAGCATAGTGACTACCAACTCCTATGTACCACACAACACGTGTACACAGTACAAAAGATGAATGAATCAAAGCATCTGCCAAAAATTATTCCCTGTGACGACATTAAATCTGTAAATAATGGAGAAACTAAACAAAACATTAGATTATAATGTGGCTCTCGCTAAAAGGAGAAAAATTGTATATCTATACACCCTCAGACAAATTGTGTCAGACATTCTCCATAAAATTACACATTTACTCGCTCATCTTGGCTAATGATTGAAAAAAATGAGGGTGGTGGTTACTTGTTTCAGGGACTCTAGTTAGACTCAGATTCTAGTTACACATTGGCTAGTGCATATATAAATTCTTATGTCTTATTATTTGCTTGTGAAAAGTGCATTCATGGTAATGGCCCAACTTTGACCCCTACTGTAGGGTAAATTGCTGGCCCACACCAATAAAATAATAAATCTGCCATTTTTGGAGGGAAGCAGCTGGCAACCACTGAGTTTTTTTTGTTCTAGAGATGACTGTATCGCCTCATCTGAAACACTGGGGGCTGTTTCCTAAGCTAAAAGGTTCTTTAAAAAAGGGCAAATGACCCCCAGGCAAGACACTGTAGGCTATTTAACTGGAGTATTGTACTAGGTTCCCACACACCCCCTTCAAATTCGGAAAACAAAAGCCGCATCACTGCCAAAAGATGCAAGAGCTCAAAAATGCCCAAAGCAGGCGGGAAACGAAAGAAAGCACAGAAAACAATTAGTTAAAAAACCTTTGAAATGAACTCATGTTGCTTGTAGAAGGAAAAGTCTGCAACAAAGATAAACACCACGCTTTACTCATGTGCAGCATAGTGACGTGATTTATGTCTGACAAAGCTCCGTAACAGGTGCAGGAGATGAGTGTGGCAGCCAAACACGTCGAGGCGTGCTGATGCTCATCTGTGGGCGGCCTAATCAATTCGTGCCTGTCTTTCACCACGCTTATGTGAATGTTGTAAATTAACATCCAGTAGGATATGAGACTGATTGTGAAACTGGGAACGAAACTTTACCGGGAAACCTTCCACAGCCGAGTAACAAATGGCAGCAAGTGAACACACATTTACACACAAGGCCTCTGCTTTCGTCAAAAGCCTTTAACAAACTGAGAATATGAAGTATTGAGGAAGGAGAAACATTGGCCCACAAGTGTTATCCTGGTACAACTTTACATGATGTTTCACTTACATGCATCGAGCAGGTGAATCTATGCATGTCCCTCCGTTTTCACAGGGTCTGTATTGATCCACGCAACGGAACCCTGTGGAAATTGGGAAAAAACTGTTAGAGAAGCAAACAATTGACGAATGATTTGATGGAATCCACTTTTTTCTGACAGTAAATTACAGCAAAAGTAGAAAAAAAAGCCCCATTATCAGGGTCAGTGTCTGTGTGGGAAATCTTTGTTTTCAGTAAAAGATGGTGGAAATGCTCCTTTATTGTCCCTGATACATTTTAAAGCACAGACATCAGGCCTTGGCCACTTGTGGCATCTTGCAGACACACCCGCATGTTTGTTGTTTACTTAGTCAAAAGCAGATACACCTTTGTGTTTCCTGCATGGAGATACATGCTGAGATGATGCTGAGATTCATCCCTGCTTGGAAAACATTTTGTCTTAGGAACCTTCATTTATCTGACAGTCACTGCTCAGCCGCTTCGTGGGAACAGATATCCAGTTGCTTAGAAAGGCCTTTGTTCACACAGAGCTCGGGGGACTCCGGCTCATCGCCCGCTGCTTTAGGTTAAACAAATGTTCGCCTTCCTTCCCTCCTCCTGAACGGGGCCTACAGTAAATGCACTTTTGGAAACTTGTGAGGTTAAACATCCTCATCGCTCAAGTCCACGCGTCTCAGCCAAACGTTAACAGGGCTGCTGGTGTCAGAGGAACCTCGTTCAGGGTTTAGTTCACTCGGCGGAGCAGCACAGAACAGAGTCATCCCACTTTTTTCCCACAGAGGAAAACCAATCACTGCGCTTAGATCCGAGGTCATTTGTTTTTAGATAAAAATACCTGTGGACTACAAGATGCTATACAGTATTCAGATGTATCCACAAAAAACTGCGTGTGCCTCTGTGCGTAATATTTTGACACGTGATGTGCGTAAAAAATCTGTTATCTGTTGCTCTTTAATTATTCTTTGGAAAACTCTGATGATTTTTTGATAAATTTAACTCAAACTGCAGCATAAAACAGAACATTAAAAGTAAACGTAAAATCAAATTTGGCACAAAGATGTCAGTGGTAGCCAGTCAAGTCATCTTTTGCCTTTTTGGACCGGGACACTGGACATTGAATGAGTGTCCAGTTTACACCCTACAAGTTTGAATAGACTTTAATAACAAAACAAACTTACCATCACAAATATGCAGGAAAAATAAAAATGACAGAATAATCCATGGAATATTCCCTTCCATTTCGGTGGAAAAGTTTCCAGCGTTTCAAGTTGGCTCTTTCAGTAGAAATACATCCTTTGTTAAGTTCACAGAAAAACAACGGCTCCAAAGTCGATGGGGGGTTTCTCATAAAGTCAGCCGGAAAGAGTAGCGTTAGTTCCCAATCCCGTGTTATCCTCCGCAGCTCGGCCACGGCTGCTGTGAGTCTCGGTTCGCCTCCTGAAACTTCTGCTAAACTTTTCCTGCCCGATGTGTCCCAGCGTCTCCTGTCCCCGCCCCCTCTGTCTCTCTCTCTCTCTTTCTCTTTCTCTCTCTCCTCCACACTGGATCGTCCCAGCGCCATCACCCCCACACCCCCATCACACACACACACAGACACACAGACACACATACACACAACCCCACACACACTGAAAAGTTTGATGTGTTCCACTCCCTGAATATTATACAAAAGTTGGGACAGGAAAATACAGAGACCACAGTTCCACACATCATCGAGCTGCTCTGGGACAAATCTATCAAAACAAATGGGCTCTTTCCTGCTTTATAATAAACACAGATTAACTGCCATAGCAGATTTGACCCTTGCTTCAAAATCTGCACAGTTGATTTCTGTGGGTTACAAATGACAGTCTGTGGGAAAGTAATGGTTAAACTGCTGGACCCACAGTATTGACAAGGATCTTATAGGAGAGTCAGAAATCTCGAAAAAAAAGCTGTGCTAAAAAACAGAGAAACTGTAGGACCAACTTTTAAAAAAACACTTCAGCTGGTAAAATTAAGTTTATCTTTATTAAAACTAAATAAGTTTTATTGACACAATTGATAACTTTCACAAAAATGTGTTTTCTCAGTAGGTTTTTCAAGTTGGAAACAGATTTGAGTTATTCAGTGTGATCAGGTACCTTGTGAAAAATGCCAGTCCTGAACCAGAGAAAGTCTGTTTCGAAATCAACACTATGACCACATGAATAAAACTAAACAGGTTTGTCCAAATGTAGGGTGGTGCTCTTGCAAGTGCTTTTAACGACAATTACTTATTAAAATAGCATTCGTTTGAAATCTATAATCCAGACAACAAAGCCTCACATCATGCCCGTGAAGAAGTAGCGCCTCAGTTTTCTAGTGGCAGACTGCAGTTTCTCTGACCCTGTGCGAGCTCACTTGCTTGTTTGCGTGTTTACAGTTGATGAATTGCAGATAAGCGAGTGAATTGTGTTTACATGGCAGACAACATTCCTATTATCCCCGTGGCCCATGTACCGAGTCTCAGTCCTGCTCTCAGAGCCTGCGCCTCCTCAGCCTATGGCAGTGGACTCATTTTCTGCAGCCGGTGTATAGTGCCTCAGTTGTTCTGCAGAACACAGAGCGGAGCCGGTTGCTTACAGAGACAATAGCCTTGATTTGAATCATAAAAGGAGTCCGGCATTATGACACAGTTTCTCTCTGCAGGGGAGGGTTGCACACTAATATTCAAGCACACTGCTGCCACCCCACCGTCTCCCCGTCACACTATTCCTGCTCCTGGCCTTGAATAAATTACAGACATGGGTAGGGCCATGAATGTAGCAGGCTGGTTTGGAGTGAAGTTCGTTAGTGCGTGTGACGTCATCTATAGGGGTCAGTGAAAAGAGCTTCTTAGGCCTCACAGACACCTGCTTCCCTTGGCACCAACCGTGTGATGAAAGTTGGGGCAGTGCAAAGTTTTTCAATGGCTTGATTGAGTTTTTTTGTGCACAATGACATGATTAGACTGCCTCTGTATTCTTTCTGTGCATTTGGATATTGCCGCAGCTCCCCTTTGAAATCGCACGCGGGCTCGTATCCAAGATAATATATAGGCTACGTGTGCGTGTCTCACTGTGTGTCTGGCTGTGTGTGAAAGCTTGAGGCAAAGGAGGAAGGTGTGATGGAGTTAATCTAACTCACAAATAGGTGTAATAAGCAGATTTTTTTGTGTTTTCATCTGGCTGTGAATCATGTCTTTCGCCCCGTGGGGATGTGGGAGATGCACTCATGCCTCAGTCTGACAGGTGCTGGCAGTATCTTGACTGACTCCCAGTTGGAGGACGTCCCAGGGAGAGATTTCTCAGTGTGCTCAGGGGCAGACAGGTTGTATTTACAGTATGCTCCTATCTCGGCACTCAGAGTCCACAGATGCCTCGCGTAGCTCATCCCTCTGGAAAACGTAGAGGTCTCGGTCGTTCCGTGGAAACAGCTGCTGGCATCATTGTGTCTAACAAGCTTTTAACAACAGAATATCACAAGGCTGTTGTCAATGAACACAAGAATGTATTGAATATACAAATGTCATTATTGATGCTTACTAATGTAGGAACAGACAGGGAAACAGAACAGCTTTTAAAACGTGTTTTGATGGAACCTTAAACAGCTTTTTTTTTAATTCTCTTGACAACTCGGGTATTCCAGTAAAGCTGCATTTTCCTGTTAATGAATCAACCTCCCTGTGTCCTCAGACTTTGGAAGCCTGCTGCTGATTGGCCCGCGAGACTTCCAAGTGTCGTCGCTCCCAAATTAGAATGCTTTGTTTGAGAGGATTAACATCTATGCTGCTTGACTCGAGAAAATAAAGAGCCAATAAGAAAATTACAGTTCACCTTCTTCCTCATCAGTGGAAGTGGCTGCTTCGGCACGTCCCTCTGGAAATACGACCTCTCCTCGATTGTTTAAGAAATGAAAGAACTAATTCTTGCCTGAACAACAGCAGCTTCTGGTTTCTTAAAGGGCGTTTTTTGTTCTAGTCTTTAATATGTAATGTCTTGTTAACCTAGTTAACTTTTATATCTCTCGTCCACTTTCACTCGTTCTTTACACACACACACACACACACACACACACACACGCACACACACACACACACACACACACACACACACACACACACACACACACACACACACACACACACACACACACACACACACACACACACACGCACACACACACACACACACACACAGGACAAATAAATCAGGGGTTTGTTTGTATTGGAGAGAAAGTGTGAGAGTAGAAGCCCTGGCGACAAAATTCTCGCACGGGACTCAGGGGGAATCTCCAATCACACAAACAGAGATGTGACAGGGTCAGGATTTATAACTCTGCTCTCTGTTGGACAGAGAGTGAAGATCCTCTTTGAACAGTTGTTAGCTCATAGTCGGTCGACGTGACTATGAGGAAATAGCAGGCTACGTTCAATCAGGACGTCCTCGTGTACACATTTAATGCCCTTGTACGAGCACCTTTGATACAAATTACCCAGTGATTCCTCCCATTGAGCATTTGATACCTTGGGATAACGCGCTCTATTGTGACACATTCCTGACAGAGCAGCTTTTATCCAGAACTGCATGTGAATGGTACTGTACGACTGCATTGTCAGGAGGGAAAACTAACTAACTCTGGGACCACCCATGGATGAGAGGTAAAATGGTGTGCTCATGTTATCCCTACCCTTGAGAACACAGGCTTACTTTGCACTCACACAGCGGGGGAGTGTGTCCGTACACTGCAGGGGTCACTCAGGTCAATAAAACATCACATGTCTTTAACAATTTAGTTTGGCATGGCGTACTCCTGAGGGATAACGCTTGTGTTTGCCTTTCAGGATTTTGCCTTTGCGTACTGTCTCTGATTAGAACAGCAGCGCAGTGTCAAGCGTAGTCTACATACACAGTTATGGTCAGCTCCCTCCTTTCATGCTCGGTGGCCTTTCAGAGGTAGCACGCTCCATGTGATACGGGTGCTAACAGGCAGTGTGAGTGGACCCAGTGGACGTGATGACTTTACCACCCAGGCCAGACTGATTTATGTGGGAAAAGCCCCGCGAGCACCCACAGAGAGTGTGGAGAGGATTAGAAGCCCCTCTTCAAAACTGGTCACGGCCAATCAGCAGCTGAGACCCCCTACGGACAGAAAAGAGGGCCAATTGCAGGGCAGCGTTGAAGCTGATGATCCTGCTGCTTCAGAATTGTGTGATGTCTTGTATTTTAGGATCAATTCAGGGATCGCGGGTATAAGCACTTCAGCTTTAAGTGAAGTGGGCTTCTGAGATTTGAAGAGACGCTACAGGCACACTCCTGATGTGTGTGACAGAGGCACAAGCATCACCCCCATGCACACATTCACACACACAATCAACTGCATCTCAAAGTGATAAGATGACTTGATGAGATAACCAATCTTTCGCTCTGTTGTGCAATGCCGGAGGCTCCAATCAGGAAAGGAACACCTCAGCTCTTGCCAGGATCCTGTGCTCTTGTTTGTTTAGCTCCCTCCCCACAGTTCCTTTGTTTTCTTTAACAAAGTGTTTCACTTTGTTAAAGAAAACACAAAGCAAAGAAGCAGCAGGAAATATTAATGTGGTATCGAGACTCATTTATTAACACAGTATAGTATTTGGATATTTACCTTGTGACATTATCATGAAAAGTTTGTGTTTATAGAATTAGATTCACACAATGTAATTCTTGGTTTTGTTTGTCCTGATCATCACTTTGTCATCTAGAAAGTCACAACATCTCTCTAATAATTTTCATAACTAAAGGTGTGTACATGCACGCAAGCACACACGCACACACACACACACACACACACACACACACACACACACACACACACAGTCATGTCTCCATGACTTTAAAGAACATTACATGAACTAATATTGATTTTATGGAGACTTACTCTAGCCTTAACCATATTACTACTTGCCCTAATTCTTAACCTAAACCTAACTTAAACATGAACCTAACCGTAAAACATGCCTTCACCCTAAAATATTATGATTTCCGTTTCAGGGGCTTTCTTTTTTTCCCCATGAGGAAGACAAGTCCCTATAATGGGACTGTGTAAACAGGTTTAGGTCCCCACAACATGAGTAATACCTGGACCACACACACACTCACACACTCACACACACGCACACACGCACACACGCACACATGCACACATGCACACATGCACACATGCACACACGTATACACACAGAGTGACTGGAGCTTTTTACCTAAAGTAAACACATGTGAATGATGGATCTTTCTTTGGATTGTGGGAAAAAGTGTTTGACTTTCACACAAGCTCTCCAAACGGCTATTAAATCCTTTATGTGTGCACACGTCTTGTTCCTGCCGAGTACAGGGACAGAGACGAGGACGGAAATATAATTTTGTACTTATGGTATTTTTTAATTCTCTATACCTTTTCTCACTGTCTGTGTTTCTTGCTGAAGTGCTGTCCCAGAAAACTGACAGACAGAGGTCTTCTGGAATTTGTACGAATGATATCCTTCTATCCAAGATCAGCCTCCGCTGTCATTAATAAAAATTGAAGAATTTTTCCCTTCCCTTCCATGATATAAATCAACAGAGGGGTTGACTGACACTCAGTGGAGAGTCTGGAAGCATTTGCATTCACAGAGCAGTGAGAATGGAGAGTGCAATAGACATCTCTGTGCAGGAATGTATTACAGACAGAGCTGGAGACTGGCCAGCTGGAGGAATTCAGAAAGCTATGACACTGTTTCCGTGTGAAATAGCTACTTAAGACCACTGTGAACAGCTGCCGGACAGTGCCACCCCCCCACCACCAACCACCCACCCGTCCCCTTCCTCCTCCTCTCTCCCTCCACGGGGCAGTAAATCTTGAAGGAGAACGGAGGTGCTGGCGACTTGCTGAAAGGGATCCAGGGAGAATCCCGGGGTTTAGTGCTAAAGGTCAGGTCTGTGTTAGCAGGCCGCGGTGCCGAGACTCTGAGCCGGTACCCGCTGATGACCCAACACTCACACTTAAGGCTGGGGCGCTGTCCACCACTATGGATCTTCACTTTGTTGGCAGGATTAATTGATCCGGTGTAAGGAAGAGGGCAATGGAGGCATGCTGCAACAAGAGGGCTTATCTTAACGAAAGGCAGAAGGTCATTTAAGCTATTTGACAAAAATGTGTTCAAATCCATGTAATCTGACATATAAAGCAGAAAATAACTCGAGGTTGTCAGCAGAATTATTGCAGTGACAGCCTTGAAAAGTGTTTCCAGTGGCATATGCGCCACTAAAAATGTCAAATAAAAGACATATTGAGAAAAATGACTGAATTATAACTGCGACTGATCCCACATTTGCCTCTGAAAACCAGAGGAGAAAGACGTGGAGGGGTCCCGAGCTCTCTGTTCATCCTCTGTCCCTCCTGAGTCAATTGTTGGAGAAGCATGGTGTCAACCCTGCGCCATCAATCACCCCCTTTCAGAGGAGGGCAGACAAGGCAGGGATCCGCCCCCAAGGACAGGGGGGTGGAAGTTCTCATGCCCTCCCCGCCTCCTGAAGCCCCGCGCCCCTACAGACAGAACTCCGACAGCTGGTCTGGCCATTAGGAGTAGGCCGAGACCTGAGGGCCCCTGCACAGCAGCAACAGCTGCCAGCCCACTGCCCCCAACTGCCCCACCAACACAGCTCAATAAAATCTGTATTAGAGCAGCAAGTTATTGTCATTCCTTTGCATTCCTTCACAAAGATGAGCACTTTACATTTTCACCCGAGAACAATGTTCTCGGGTGAAAAAGTGTTAAAATTCATGTATGTAGTTTTCTGCGGTGTGTGGTTTTGCTAGTGTTATTCATTTAGGGTAAATGTCATCCATTTTTGCTTGCACTTGTATAGCAATTATGTAATTTTTCTCTCAGTGGGTGGCTGAGTTGTTTTGAAGCCATGTTCCAGCACTCTTCCCAGAGCTGAAGATGATAGTGTGCTGATGAAAATAAGGCTTAATGACCTGGTGATTAGTATAAATTACAATAATCCTTAATGATACTTACTCTCCCCCATCTGGAAATATAGAAATCCTTGCTAAATCTAGGAGGCCACACTGAGGGAATCATGACAAGGATTATTAGATCATTGTTTCCATGGTCATCACATCCTCATTTATCACAAACAAGTATTTTTTTGAATCTATCCATGAATCATCTCTCTCTCTCTCTCTCTCTCTCTCTCTCTCTCTCTCTCTCTTCTCTATATATATATATATATATATATATATACTTAGGCAAAAGTTGATATGTTGGGGTGATATTCAAGAAACTTTGACATTGCATGTATACTTTTTGAAAATGTGAAATGCATTGTAACTCTGCATGGTGTTAACATGTTCAGGCGAGATAAGAATGGCTTAGCTACAACTTAACCATATGTAACATACTTGTCCACATGATGAATTTGTGCGATGCATTTTGTCATGCAAGCTTCCTCAGCATGGTTCAGTAATTAGGTCCAACAATGGTATCAACGCAGGCTATGACTTACCTGGCCGTGACTGTATTTACAACACAAACAGGTCTGTGTCTGTGTGATTTCACATTGAGCTTTCATTTGAAGATTGCTGTTTGCTAATGTGCGCTGATTGAGATAAATGCATGAGCGAACTCCTTCCTCTCAGTAAATGTGTGTGTGTGTTTGGCTGAGTGAGAGAAAGAGAAGCGTTAGAGGAGATTACGCCGCACTCCCTCAGGGTCCTTGTTACTCATGCACTACTTGTGGCTGAGTGGTTCCCACACTTACACACTGAGGTGAGACAGGCTACACCCACAGCCCCACCTGTGCCTCTGCAAGTCCCAGCAGAGCCCGACTGAGCTTGGATGTTCCTTAAGAAAAAGAACGGGGAGAAAACACTAAGCCCAGCTAGTGCGCAATCAAAACAACAGCCAGTGAATAACAATTCTAAGGTATAATTACTACTAAAGAAACCAAGAACGGGATAATTGGCCTGTACCTGTCTTTATACCCCCAAACCTATCTCCTGCTTCATCTAAACATGGACATGGCTTCTAATGGCTTTCTCCCACAATCACATCAATCTTTGTTTACATCAAGATAACATTGCCTTGTTGCATTGTTGATGTTTTTTTTCTTTTCTTTTGATAAGTTGACCTAACAGGTTTTGCTGTGATATTATGGCGTTGTAGATGGACGGCAGCCATTTGTCTGTGGCTAGCATGAGTCTCTCTAACACTGTCTCACGTGAGACCGATTCCCCGCCAAAATCAACACTCCTGTTCACTTCGTCTGCCGGGCGGTCTCTGATCGCAAAGTATGCCAAGGAAGCCGCCAGCCCCGTTTGTCCAAACCCACTACAGCGGTGTGAGATTACATGTGTGGTTATTACCCCCACCTTTTTTCCTCCTCATCATTCTCGATTGGTTGTGGAGGAGCAGGAGCAGAAATAGATTCAGTCAAATATGTTATCTGACGCAGACACGCCGCAGCAGCTGGTGGACATTAAAAAAAAAGAGGCTGATGATGCGCCGCGGTCAGCACGGGGAGTGAAAGGATCAATTCAAGAAAAAAGGGGTGAATTTGGGAGATGGCAGGTTTACCAGACACAGATTGAAAAGCTCATGCAACATTCCTCCCTCAGGCGATGGCTGGACTAGAGGCACACTTTGGTGATAAGGAAGGGAGCAGTGGTATGAGACAGGGTGGGTCAAGGAAGAAGTGTTTGGGGTAGATATGGCTCAAGTGCTCTGTACCTTGAGGGATGACTACCATGCTTTGAAAAGGAATCTCTTAAAGGACTGTTGACCAGTGTTTTCGTTGCTTATTCCAAACCATCCTTGCTCACCCATGCAGAAACGACCCCATTAGATTATCTCTTGTGACAAGGCCTTCCTAGCTTCTCTCCTCGAGAGAGCTGCGAATTGTTGTCTGTACGAGGACAATCCTAATTCCATTGCTTTGATGCTGTGATGCCGAGATGAAACATAGCACATCTTAAAGGCAGCTGACTGTTCTCCTGTTCTTCTGTCATCAGTTTGCTCTGTAGATATGGGTCACATAGGTTAAGCGTATGTTTGAAGCAAGTAGCTTTTCATGAGAGGCTTGATTGTGAGGTAGAGTGTGTGGAAGGGCAGGCTGACAGCAGCAGACATTCCACACCACACCACCCAGGGCCAGAGGAGAGAGGAGGGCTTGCAGTAATTCCACTTTTATTAAAACATATTGAAGAAAAACATCATGCTGGTGTATGGCAGGAGGAGGGGAAAAATCACCATGACGGATGGATCCAACCTCCTTCTCACTATCTGGAAGCCTGTGCCTCTAAGCTTCCATGAATGTTTCATCTTTTCCTCTCAAGTCCCTCCTTCCTATTTTTCTTCCTTTCTCATCATCGTCCTACGCCGCCTCCGTCCACTGCTGCTCAAACAGCTGTCCAGCCTTCACTTCTCAACCCTCTCCTTTAATCTCTCTGTCTTCATTTGTTCTATCCCGCCCATCCTCTCGCCCCCACTCTATCAATCTCTTCTTCCTCCATTTCCTGTCTCATGCCTCACTATCTTCAGTATCTTCATCCACCTCATGTGAGCCCCTCACAACTCCACTGATTTTGCCGTCTGGAAACTCTGTGATGCTCCTCCCTTACCGCCTGTCTTGTCCTGTGTTTGCTCTGGTGTCCTGCAGCTTTAGGTAAAGCTTGTGTTCCTGGGTGGATCCCGGGCTGTGTCGTGCTAATCTCTCCTGAATGGCTACTACACCATTATTGAGGCTGCCTTTATTGTCTAGGCAATTTTACAACCGTGCCTCTGGCAGCACTGACCCCAATGACCTGGTCACTGTCTCCCCAGCAACTAATGAAGGGACTGTGATAATGCATGATAGAGGAGGTTTCACCTCAGGATGGTGTGACTATTGGGCCGAGGGCAGACACCATCAGCCTTTCACAAATAACTAACATGTTCAATTCGTCTGTCTGTCCCTGCTGCTCAGTTTTATTAATCTTCTAATATTCGTTGCCCGCCCATGTAACCCCCTGATGCTTCTGAGACAGCTGGCAATTCCAGAGGAATTTTCAGAATATGAGGTCAGGAATGCATTATGCATAGATACGATGTACTGGATTACCCAGCATCCTGACCGATATTGGACATAGCTGCAGCCATCTTCCCAGGATTCAGCGGAAGAGAAAGGCCATCCAGACACTCGAGACATTCCTGGGTTCTGTTGTGTTCTCTCCTACCCTCTAATTTAAGAGCAGCTGTCAGGCCCTGCAAACCCTCAACTATCAAGGCAGGGTGAGGAGGTGGAGGCGGGTGAGGGCAACCAATGTCCACTATCTCGCTTTCCAAGGGTGTGGCACAGAGTCTCAACAGAAGGCAGGTAAAATGAAGGTGGGATTACAGGAAAGAGGAAATGCAGACCCCATAGGTAAAAAAAGAAGTTATTTAACTGATAGAATCAGGCTTTTGTTCATTTTGGCATTTAAAGTCAGCAAAATTGGATTTATATATTTCTCATCACCTTTGAAAAACGCAGCAGGAGATTGTTCGGGTCAGACGTCAGATGCATCGACAACATCAGGAAAATGTCCGGAGCCTTCAGGCGAGGCTTGGCACCAGGGAAGAGGGAGGAGGAGGCAGCACATGATGTGTACATTTCGCTGCAGAAATCACAGCACATCAACACCGGTGTGGGCCCTTATCACCACTGGTTCTGTGATCTCTTTATCTTTCCATGTTGACATCTTCTTTGCCGTGCTCTACCATGTATGGCACCCGACCCGGTTATGTACACAAATACAGCCACCCTGTATCCAGAGTTCAGTGCATGTCTGAACGCAGCTTATGTGGTTCGCTCACCCTGAAAAGTCAAAGCTCCTGCCGGTGTGGTTTGGACTGTGGCAGGCCCATGCAGCTTTAAGGAGAAAAACCAGAATGAACCTGTTGCTTGTTCAGTCATATTTCTGAAGTCAAAACAAAGCGAGATGACTGCATGTCATGACATCTCATGTGTGGGGGACCTCTCGGCTTCCTCCCGACACATGGGAGGGAGCCGCGCTTAAAACACTGGATCAGACTATTATTACAATTTGATTTGATATTAATCGTTTTTGTATTCGGAGCAACCCGGACTATATAGGTGAACTCATGGGCTGAGGTTCTCACACTCTTTTGAACATGTTGAGACGTGAAGTCCCTGAGGGAGCCCAGATGTGGTCCACACTCTGCTCTGTACTAACCCCTAATTACACTATTGGCTCTGTCATGGGACATAATTACTGGGAATCGTTCTGTGACTCTGGTGGATGCCATTTGATTTATTTCCTTCCCCGGTCTGCATTGCACATGCATGCACTCAGTCATGCTTCTACAATAACACACTCCACACAGAGTAAACAGCGCCGGCCGTGCCACTCACACAACACAAAATGTTTGTCTCGTCACTAATGCGGTAATTTATTTTGCTGTGCCAACCCAGCGCCTCATTCAAAGTTTTCATTGAGTTGCCCCACCGTCCTTGTTGGGCTGTTGTAACCTAAACATTTAGTTTGAATCTCTGTGAAAATACGGCACGCAGACTCCTTCCTCCTTAGCATGGGCTTGGGAAGTAGATTTCACATATGTGAGAAAGGCCATCTTTGGGGTCTCCCTGACCTGCACTCCCACGGAAGTGCTGTTTCGACAGCTTGTTCTAATTCCCCCGTCTCTCCGAGCTCCTGGAGGACAAACAGGGAGGAGGAAGCACCGAAGCCCCACATTGCTACAATAAGAGCAGCCTCAGGGGCACAAGGAGGAAGAGGGTCAGTGCAATCACAGTAGGGCTTGAGGCTCAGGAGTGAGGGGGTCGCAAACAACGGAAATGGGTAACCCACGCCCTCATATACTAGGGAATTTCTCCCCTTCACATGGGGTCTGACTCATTTTGTGGTTTTTACGCAAACTGGCCTTCAGCCGCAGACCGTTTGAAGTCCTTGGTTAAGATCTCATTCCTCTGAGCATGCTGCTTCTACCCTCAACTCTAATGTTTCCATGTGTGATGCTGGTCCCGGTGACAGTGTGTAGGAGGGATCTGCAAAGTAAGCAAATTTTAAAACACAGTATAAGAAAAGTGTAAAGAAACTTTCTGGATCGGTTACGATTCCACATTCATCACACTCCATTTCAACACCACCGCTGCGCGCTGTTGCTGGAATCATGGCTAAATGAATGAATGTAGGACACTGTTTAAATAATGATCACATGTGATCGTCAGCGAGGATACATCAAAGAAGACCAAAATGTGGCAACTCCTTAGGAATCCTTTCGTTTACTTTGAGAAAGTCCCTTCTGCAACTGAAGGGGCCCGAGTGACTAATGCCTGGATTTCCTTTTCGGCACAGCCCTCGCAAATAATACATTTTCCATCATGTCATGTCTTAGAAGTCTTAGTCTTAGTGAGTGATTATGAATGTTGCAGGATGAAATGTACAAGGCCTGGTTTTTGCAACTCTACAAATATAACTAGCAAATTTCCCCATTGTGGGACTAATAAAGGACTTCTTATCTTAAAAGCCCTCAGTAGAGCACATACCTCCACCAAGGTCCAACCGTCTCCTTGCAAAACCACATTTATATGCACTAGAACCAGAATTTTATTTGGATCTGCCCAAAATTGCACACACTCATAAATATTAGTCCCTTAACACTCTCTGAGAAATTGAATAAAAGGTTGAAAAATGCTCTATCTTGTTAAATAAATCAAAAAAAGAATCCGGGATTCCCCCCCTGATCTGGATCTGATCCAAAATGGGTTCTTTTCCTTATCCTGCTTTTACTTTTTGGAAATAGCACTGAAATGTATTACTCAAAATCCAAATTGTTCAGCTTAAGACTTTAAATAATGTGATATTTGGAGGGAACAGGCTCGACCTTGACTGAGCTGAGTGAAACCTTTGAACAGGTGGAGCTTTCATTGTTACACACTCTGGATTTAAATGTACTTGGATGTTTAGTCTCGTCCACACACGTGTGGCTCACACAAGATCTATAGCACTGCTTTAACAAGGTTAAAATGTGTTTCATCTCTCTGTCCTGATGGGGGCTGAGGCCCGAACGCTGGCGTGTTCAAAGCAACGAGAACTCCCAAAGTGACATGCTTTCGAGGCATACAATCCTCCTGATGACAGAAACACATGCTCTGTGTGGCTTTATGGGCCAAAGTGACTCAGCCTGGCAACCTGCACATTCAGATGTTTTCCCCCAGTCAGTCACGTCCAGCTCGCTTCGTCCTCCTGTGACCATTACTCTCACGAGACTCTCATCTTTAAACCCCCTGTCCTTACCAGACATGTCACGGTCAGGTTACTATGTGCAGGTTTCGGTAGCCCTGATGTTTCGGTAAATGAGGCCTCAGTGTGTCTCAGCTCGGCTCTGCTGGTTCACATGCAGATGGCAGGCTGTGTGTATTTGTTTATGCTGCTGGGTGAGGGGACTCTGTGTGGGAAAAGCTGCTCTCCATGGCTGGGATCGATGAGGGAGAGATAAGAGTGCTCAGTGGCCTTGCTTGAGCATGCATGAAAATCATTTTCTTGTGTGAGAACTTCTTCCCTACTTTGCAAAGTCTCCATAATATGAGCGGCAGAAAGGTCACCCTGAGAATGGCTCACTTTGCCACAGAAAATAGGACAGAATTTAGACTGTAGAACGGATCAGATAAAAATGACAATTTTGCCATGTATAACCCACATAACTGGTCAGAGTGACTTATATACAGCGATTTTGCAGCTGCTTTATTCTATCCTTCTCCAAAACAGCAGATGTGGTCAGTCGAGGTCCAAAAATCCCATAAACCTACAACAAACAGCTTGTGCGGTGTAATCAGAGTCTTGTGAAACCAAACAATTGTGCCGCGGTTCCAAAAGTGCAATATCCACTATTTCGTTATTCCCATTCGTACAAAGTTACAAAACTCTGCTGGAGGAGCCTTGATGTTTCTGTCAGCACCTTCATCCACGGGGGTAAGTTGTAAAGAACTTGCCACTGACGCTTCACAGAAATAAAAACATCATGGATGCCAGTTTCATGAGACTTCTATATTTTGCTGAATGATGTGGAAAGTTCTTTAGAAGAAAGTTGTCCAACAGAATTAGAAAGTAAGCAGATATAGGATAAATACACACACACTTGGCCTTTACCCACTTTGAAATTCTCATAAAACAGGTTTTATGGAGAAAGCTAAATCAAAGGTGTTGCTGTGCATTAATGACACAGATTTCCTTTACAGTTCATTTGCTATACAATCGTATAATACAATTTTACAAAATATAAATCACTGCAATCTACCTTCAAAACAAAGGAATTTGTTTTGTCAACACAAGATTTTAAGCCTGAAAAACAAACTTTTTTTGCCGTCTTTCTTACCCCATTTTAAGATCGTGCGACAGATTATATAATATGGGAAGGAATATTTTGGGTGTTCCTGTGTCGTTGGATCTTTCCCATCAGTGATGAAGCTTAGTGTGGGAATCAAGGCCAGAGATATAGGAAGATATGGGAGGATAAGAACTCTTTTCACATTTAGAGGAGAGGGGCCAGGATATAGGGAAGAAACCAACACCACCTCTTCCTTGAGTTCGTCACTCTAATTTAATATCTTTTGTGTTGTACATGCGTCAGCAATGACTGCCAGTGTGTCTATGGGAACCCAACGGTAGATGCAAGGATAAAACAGCGACCTGTTCATACGTGATTTTCCATATAAATATTACATTCAAACTTGTCAAGCTGATCCTTATCACACTTTATTGCACCCTCTGCCCACTGCTGTCATGTTGTTATAAGATTTACCACTGGGAGACTTAACTGCACGAATCTCAGATGTCATTCCTGCTGGCAGAGTGAAGGCTGCTGCTGAATAATGATTCTGGGAATTTGTGTTCAGCCTTGACTGCTCCCTTCTATCTGCATCACACGGTAATAAGGGCCTTCCCTCTCTGCCCGAAAGCAAATATGTATCACCTTCGACAGGCACACATTCCAGGGCTAGCACCATGGGAAAATGCAATCTAGGAGTGGGACATTGTTACCGTAGTGAGTGTTACGACAGAAAGAGAGAAAGGCAGGGGGTTGTTGAGGGGAGTTGAGAGAGAGAGAGAGAGAGAGAGAGAGAGAGAGAGAGAGAGAGAGAGAGAGAGAGAGAGAGAGAGAAAAATAAGATTGTAAAACACCACAGGCCAAAACTAAAGAAAAGGTCAGGAGTGAGAGAAATAAATTCTTCCTTGAGGCTGTTTCAAAGCAATACAGATACAAACTGGGTGCCTTAAAGAAGTCATAAAGACAGCATATGAACAGTGAGTGTGTCGGCCTCCGTCCTGGCCCTCCTTTGTGGTGGCTGAAGCGACCCTGTGTGTGGTCTGAGTGGTTCCCGTCTTCGAGGAGTGAGCAGATCTCTCAGACACTTCAAACTGCAGTCGCACACACAGCCGCTGATGAGCAGCGAGCAAAGAGGGAGAGGTCCAATAAACAGGGCCTGTTTGATCCAGCCGCAGCGCAGCAGCCTGCCAAGTTCCCTTTGTCTTAGAGAGGATACCGCAGCCGTCACACAGACTGCCGTCTACTCGCTGCTCTCAGCTGCGGCGAGGGACATCATTCACATGCTGCTGTGCCAGTGGAGTCAGAAGGAGAGAGAGAGAGAGACAAAGAGGTGGATTGAAAATGGGGGAGAAATGAAGGGGCAGATAAAATAGCCTGCAAATGTAAATATCAGTATTTCTGCTAGTTTTCTTCACTACAATGTTCCCTGAACAGCTGCCATTGTGCAACGTGCAGGTGATTAGGTGGCAGTTCTCTTTCAGAGCTGTAATCGATTCAGCCCGCTGCTGCTGGGGAGACACCGGGGGTCCGAGTTTCCAAATCCTTGCGAAACACACAAAGGGAGGAGGCCAAATCCAGTAAATTTGATATTATAGATAAGTGGAACCAGAATATCTGAGCTATTGTTCTTTTAGACCATGATCCCCTCGAAACACAGAACTTAAAAAAAACAAAACAATGAGATCCCTTTGTTTTATCTGCAGTGGGATGCAAGTTTTAAAGGAAACAGACACATTGTAACAATACTCGTTACAGATATAATACAATTTTGCCAAAAGAGGTTTCAATGTTTCTTTTTATTCTATTCTAGTTCCCTTGCTTATTACTTACAGACCAAAATCAGTGCATTCCAAGTCTTGATTTTTTGGTTTCGTACACCAGGAACATTAGCTGTGACTAACCAGACCAAATAACTCACCTGACCTGACCCTAATGTTTGCACACAATAACTGTCAGTATCCTCTTCAGTGCCACAGAGTATACAGGCCAAACATTCTTATTGTGTAATGAAAAGAGGGATTTGGGGCTGAAAAATACTTGGGTTAACTTGTGTTCTCTGCCCCTTGGCCCGGCGATGGCTGGAGAATCTCCAGCAGAGTGTCAAAGTTGTACTTATCCTGATGAAATACCATTTTGTAGAGTCGATCTTTTAAGTCGGGTTTTGTGTGTGTGCCGGATCCCTGTGTTCCTCTTTAGACAGGAGGAAACTCTAAACTGAGCCCTGGATCAGGTGCAACCAGCACGACTATTTCCCACAGTTGAGGCTCGGGCAGCAACAGCCAGATATCTGACACTAATCACCCATTAAAAGTATAATGCTGTTCTGCGCCAGCCTGGAGAGAGAGGGACAGTGACAGCTGCTGCTACCACGTCCAACTGAGGGGTTCTAGGAACACAGAGACAACTTCTCCAGAGGACCGGGGGATTCTACTCTGTTCCCTTTCTCAGTGCAGAGCTGTGGTGTTGTTTTGTTGTGTGGTGTCAGATTTTTGGAGTAAATTAGACTGTGTAAGTGAAGACAGGAAAGGGAGGGGAGGAGACAATAGGGATTGTCTGAATGAAATAAATCAGAGTGAGGAAGAATGCTCCGTCATTCAGCCAAAAATGAGGCAGGAAAATGGAGTGAGGGTGTTCCTTCTCTCCAGTGTCCGTTTTTTCTTCTGAATCTTTCATATTTTGCTTCACTTCTGTCCAATCCTCTTCCTCTTTCCTATAGTGGCCGTCTCCAGGCCTGATGTTATGCTGGCCAGTGCTTTCGTCACAGATCGGCATTCGGTTTAACAGCAGGCCAAAGAGAGTGCCACTCTGCGTGCGACTGCATGAGAGGATCAGCGTTAAGCCAAAGAGAGCGGTTTCACAGCGGTTTTAATGCGGCACCTGTCAGGGCTCAGCTCAGGCCCAGGGTTCTGCAGGACCCCTGCCCATGCAGCTGTGGGTCCAATCGGAACCTCGGGAACACAGGCCAGAACCTAGTTTGTCTCCTCCCACTGGCTTCAGATCTGACACCACATATAACAATGAAGCTCCTCTGTGGATGCCCTGACCTCAGCAAGCCTGTAATCTAATGATATGGAATATGTCTGTGGTGATGTAGTAGCTCCAGGAATGCAACTTGCACAAGAATGCTTGGTTTCAGTCTTACGCAGTTGCACTGTAAGACTTTACAAATGAGCAACAGGCCGAGCATCTGATTAAATCTTGTATCTGATTCACTTAATTATCTTCCACATCCTTCATGTATCTCTATATGCTGAACATACAGAGGAGAACGAGAATAAACTCAGAAGAGCGCATACCTCCGCCAAGGCCCAACAGTCACCTTCACTTCAATCAACCTGCACCAAATTACACACACTCATAGATATCAGTTCTCTAAATATGCCAGATTTTTTTCATCAAGATCCATGAAGTATTCCTATAATAAGTGAAAATTGAAAATAAGTGAAAATGATGAAAAACCTATCTTGCAATATTAAAGAAAGTTATAGATAAACAAAACATTTCTTCTTCCGCCCCCTGATTCGGTTCCATATTAAATATTAAGTTATTTCCTGACACCACAACACATCCTTCCACCAAGTTCGGTGGAAATCCATTCAGTTGTTTTGGGCTATTCTCTCTTACAAACAAACCAACAAACAAACAGACAGGGGTGGGGATATAACAAAGGAGAGGAAAAGCAGTGAGAATTGCAAAAAAAACATGCGGCCTCTGCGTACTGAATGTTTCACACAATCAGTCTAAATTACAATTTGTAAACATCACAGGTTTTTCTGCTGTGCTGAATGGAAAAATGCATGGTCCGCAGCGCCTCCACAGAGCACTGGTCCCCTGAGATATATTTGAGAGGCTAATGTGAGCAGTGGGCCCTGGGCTGTCCTTGCAGGGCCGCCTGCTTGTGAATGTCCATTTATAACCAGATTGGTCCAAATAAGCAGAGGAAGCAGGAGCTGCACTTTCCCACAGTGCTGCAGGAGGCCAGCGCGACTTCCCCTTTATAGTTCATGACTGCATGGAAACTGCACTCCCACTAAGAGCTCACAGAATGGGCGGACTGGTGGACCGTGGCAGGCCCGATAACACAACTTGACCAACACTGAATCTGATTAGCCAAGTTGAAACCAACCATGCACACTGATAGTGGCAGTGCTGGACACAGTCATGGAAAGACTCAGAGCTTCGGCCTGTAAATTAGATTCCTGCAACACAAGTAATCATCCGTGGCCACATAATGAAGGAGTAACGGGAAGAGTCACACGATTCTGTTTTGTGATTTTCTTTCTAATGTAGGCGTGAGTGGCATTTGAAAATAGTTTTTATGTGAGTTTCTTTCCGCCCTGCATGAGGTTAAAAGTTTTAATTATTTATCAGACAAACTTGAAAGACACGGAGAGTCATTTGTAAGGAGAAATACGTCAAGTTCAATTCCTTCATGTTAATTGGTGATGATTTCAGCCAACTGCACTTTGAAATCATGACCAGGTAACAAAATCTGCTCACCACCTGCCACCACCCAGTCCAGCCCAGGTTTGGCTCCTCGAACAACAAAGCCTGTGTGACGTCCACATCAGTCCAACTCACGTTCCCCACTCAACTTGACTCCTCTCAGACTCCTCATCTGTATGCCTGTCTCTTTGAACCCCTCCTCCCCCTTTGTGTTTTATTTCTTCCGCAGCAGGTCCATTTTGTGGGTATCTTATTTCTCATGCTCAAGCTTAGGGCCTGTGGCTGGACTGTGACATTTTCGTTCTGGTTTTTTTTTTTAAACTTCTGTAGCCATACACTCCGGAGGTTGTGACCCTTGTGTGTGTGTGAGTGACAGCAAGGAACGGAGTCTTTTAAGAGGATTTACTGTGAATTAACACGCCAATTTGATGCCGTTTTTCACCGTGCTGTGTTCCGGCGAGAGCAGACTGCTGTGGCCCCTGGTACAGATGGGCAGATTGCGTTTCAGCCACTTTAAAAAACAAAAATGCGCATAACAGATGTACCTCAGCAATGTCATTGGTCAACCGTCACATCTGTCAGCTAAATTCTTTTTGAAGTTGGATTTTAAGAATATGCACGTTCACAATCTTAATCTCTCTGCATCATTTTTCACATGAATCCCCCCCCCCCGTTTACAAATTTGTGGTATTCTGATTTCACAGACGGGAATCGCTCACGAGGACGTCGAAGCCAGGTCGTCTGGGCACATCTGATATCGTCAAGGTACAATAGAGAGCGAAAAACTGCACCAGAGTAATCTGTCTTGTATTTTCACATTCCTCCTCAACCTCACATTGGATAGAAGGGCACAATGGTTGCTGGAGAAGGAAGCCAGCTCTCTCTAATCAGTTTGGAGGGCAGCTGTGCAGCAAAGACTCAACAGTTACCATCCAGCTGGCTCAGACTCTGGGAACCAGCGAGAAAGGCTAAGATGAACTTTACTCCATTACAAGCCTATGCGTGGTCTCTCTCTCTCTCTTATTTTCTTTCCCGCTCGCTCCTATCTCACTCTCCTTCACACACAAACTCCGTCTGTCGCTCTTATTTTCTCCCTCCCTTTCTCGCTGTTCTCTCTTTCTCTTTCTCTTTCACACACAAAAACACAGCAAGATGACACCAAATTGCACTGAGTTTTTGACTTTTACCCCCTGGTTAAACTATAATCTGTGGTTCTGCTCCAGGCCGCCTTCCAGCATTTGCAGCGTCATGTGGTTCCCGATTCCCACATTAGAGAGAACTGCATGTGGTGTGGGCTGCTTGTTCCGTTTCCTGCAGATTAACTTTGTATGCCTCCCCTCTTTACTCTGACAGACTGAATCAATCTAATGTAAATAAGCATTCCCGACTTTCAACAAAACCTATGGCCCCCCCGAAAACCAAAAGCTCCCCCCCCCCTTAGTTGAAAGTGAGAGAATTCCACCAGGAGATGTAAACTTCCCTTTTTCCCAGATCCCAAGCTTGGCTTCCCACAGACGCCCCAAGCTCAATGACTTTGACATTGAATTTCCCACATTTAAGGGTGACTAAAAAAAGCATCTTTTCAAATTACAACCATAAGTTGTCTCTCTGCTTCTCCTCCCACACACGCTCTTACACTCCTATCGAGGGTCCTCAACACTGGGAAAAGTTGGAAAATCCAATTCTCCAGTGAGAACATTTGCCGCTTTTCCCATTTCACCTGTCATTCTCTCCATCAACAACACGGCAACACTCTGAGAAAAGCCAGAAATGTTGTTCTGTGGGATGCATACAGAGTTGGGGGTTTCAGGGAGAAAACAAGCGGGCTGGAGAAAGAGAGAGAAGAAGAGAGCGAGGAGAAGGAGTCTCCTGGCTGACTGCACAAAGAGGTCAGGGGTCTGTTCCCTGAGGATGTGTGAGTTTGACTCCTCCGCAGAATGAAATAGATCCACTTAGTGTAATCACTTCCTGTCAGTGTTTGCGGGGTGGTAAGAACTTTGGTGAGAGCGTTGCGCAGCGGGAGAGAAGAAACTTATCTTTGCATACGTTGCTTGGGATATAAAGCTTGAATAAACATTTTTGCGGAGCTTGGCTGTCACTTCACGAGCAATTAGTCTTCCCGCGAACATTGACTTTGTGCAGATATTACAGAGTCATTTCTTTCCCTTTGTAGATGTATATACAGTGCAAGCTTTATCTTGCTCGGAGAGTTTTTTTTTTAGGCTTGATGGTGTGGAATGGAACCTGATCTCTGTGAGATAGCCTGACAGTTTATCCTTCACACTCATCCAGCAGAGAGAGAGAGAGAGGGCGAATGGAGTTTGATAGGTGTGTTATTGTTGCACTTTCAGTGAAACTATGCCGGCCCACTCATGGGGCCTCTCTGAAAAAGTTGACATCAGAAAGACTTCACTACAACCCGCAGTCTTATCTCTCGTACCATGAAGAAGGCCCACATCAGGGTTCATGGAAGTGTGTTGAAGTTTACATTAACGAAGAATAGGGTAAGGAGGAAGATGAGGATTTCATAGTCAAGAGCAAGATCAGCGTAGAGCTGTATAAGTCCTGGTTCTTAATTGTTTCAGATTAACTATAAGAAATATGAATAAGCAGTGCTGGAATGTAAGTAAGTACATTTACTCAAGTACAAATTAGATTTTAAGTATTTCTGTTTCATGCTACTTTATCCTTCTTATTATCTACAAGTTAGACAACAATATTATATGTTTACAATACTGCAATAATCTGACAGTTTTAGAAACTGATTAATTTTCAGATACGGATGAGGTCAAAGTATGATGCCCTGGAATATCCAATTGCATTAAACATTAATATGATCTCCTGAACCCACAGTAACATGCAATTCAACATGAATACATCAGTAATAATCCAGTAACAGTGTAACTAATGAAACCTGATTTTCTTTAGGATATTTGAAGTAAATGTTGGTAATAATACGTTTATACCTTTTCTACGCGGTACATGTGCTTATATATGACCATCCCTGTAAGAAAGGGTGGGCCACAAGTGGGAAATTACAACCACCACACAAATGTCAATGAATGAGATATTAAAAGGGGAAATTTCTTACAACCTCAGGCAACAAATACATTTATTCCACCACGGACAATGTGTAATTTATCAAATTCTTTCCGATCTAAAATGAAAAAACCCGAAACTGAACAGTCCATGGTTAATACATCTAGCAGGATAAGAATATGAACATGTGCATTATATTTATAAGTTCGACTGGAAATATTCTGTCAGAGTTTGTAGCAACAGCAGAACTTTCAGCAGCCGCGATGACGGCCTGTCACACACCCTGCTGCCGCTGAAAGCCTCTCGTCTCATGTGGCTGACTGTTTCAAAAACACACACAACTCCATGAGGGTCTTAGTCGTAACAGAAATATTTGATAAAGTCCGTCATGGCCCATAACTCACAATCCAAATGGCCCATAGTGACCCTTTCAACTTCGTGCCTAACGACATAAATGCACTGTGCACACTATCACGATGACATCAGACTCCATTAGAGGAAAAGAAGTGATGGGAAATGATGTGTACTCTTTTTTAATCTTTGATTTATTTTCTGGGTGAAGTTTATTTATCGCTCTGCAGATTAGTAGCAGAGAGTTCACGCAGCAGTGTCTCGTTTAAAACTGAGCACAGCAAATAAATATGTCAAGAATAGTGTATGACAGTGTTTACAACAATAATAGAGCGCTCGTCATAGCTGTAGCAACAACTTGTGGTAGAAAAATAAAAAGTTATAATCTCTAAAATGTGGGGCCACTTAGCATTTCCATGTTTTTGAAGCCAGTCGATATCTGTAGACAAATTTGAAAGTTATGAATTTCAAAATAAAAGAGGTCTAGCCACAACGATGTACTATTCTTTTACTCATTTCCCTTGTTTTTCTTAATGTGTGTGTGTGTGTGTGTGTTTGTATTGAGCTGAAACCCAGGTTATAACCCCACTCTTGGCCCTCTGCAGTGGGGTTGTGAGAGAGGAGTTTCTTTCCCCAGGGTCCCACGCCATTTCTACCCCATTCCCCCCTTTCCCTGCTCGGTATACGAGAATGACCATAAATCACAGGCACATCCAGCGTCAGCCGGTACCGAGCTACAAAAATTCACTCTGTCACATTAACAGCGTTTGGCTCAGCATTGTTTCAGAACAGAAACACCTTTTGCAATAAGCTACATATCGGAAAGCTGAGTCATAGCAGCGGCGGCGCTTTGGTGTAAGGCGCTAAAGTGTCGAACGCAATATTTGTTCAGGCTACAGTCACACACGCAGGCACGCAGACACACTCACACCCCCCCCTCCTCTTCTCCCTGACTTAAAGGCCAAGAACAACTCGACATGTCCTCTCCCTTGGGCTTCATTAGATGGAAAAACACAAAAGATAAATAAATGAACTAAGCCCGAAATTGTTGTGCTTGCGTGGGAGAGTTCAAAATGCCCCAAAAATAGTCTTTCATGAGGCCATAGGAATGAAGGGCTGCATCTTTTCACCATACAAGGTCCTGTTCTCTGCACCCAACTCCGCGCCGAAAACCCTCCACCACGCTCGCCACAGTAACCAGCCTGCTGTCATGTGGACTAGACTCCTGTGGCATTTTCTGTGTGCTTGTGTTGTGTGGCATTCTCTCTCGTTGTGTGCGAACACTGGATGCACATACATGTGAAGGGAGGTCCAATTTTTTACCTACGCCAAGGAGGGTTATGTTTTCCTCCCTGTCTGTTTGTCTGTTTGTTTGTGTGTTTGTTTTCTTTACAGCAAGATTATGCAAAAATTACTCCAAGAAACTGTGTAGAAAGTCGGGAGATGGGCCAAGAAAAAAACCCATTGAATTTTGGGATGGATCCGGACAAAGGAGCTGATCCAGGATTTTTTTTAATCACTGTCTCTGATGTTGCGTCATTTTCCCAGATTCTCCAGAGAATAATTCAAAATACTCAACCACACCACACTATGAAATTTAATGTGAATCTAAGGGGACTGGGGCCTTGGAGGAGGTATTCACTCTGCTGAGTGCCATTCTATTCTTTTTTTTTCTGCATTCAATACATATACTGTATGTTCCTGGCTCCCAATGGATGAAGTTGCTCCAATAGACTTAGGTTATGAGGACCCCGGGGAAAGAAACTCCTCCCTCACAACCCCACTGCAGAGGGCCAAGAATGGGGTTATAACCTGGGTTTCAGTTCAATACACACAGCCACACACACACACACACACACACACACACACACACACACACACACACACACACACACACACACACACACACACACACACACACACACACACACACACACACACACACACACACACATCTTCCCCTAACCTAAACCACACTAAACCTTATTCCTCAATCCATAAGGTCTATGCTCAAAATGGTTCTCACAAAGATACAAGTACACACACACACACCCACACACACCCACACACACACACACACACACACACACACACACACACACACACACACACACACACACACACACACACACACACACACACACACACACACACACACTCACACACAGTGACATACAGTCAGGCATGGTATCGGTTTCCTGATAGTGGAAATACGTCTTTAAGAACTAATCTGAGGAGGAGACTCCTACACGCCAGACATTTAGACAATAGAATGACTCATCGATGCAAACAAACAAGTGCACACTGATCAAGTCCAGACACCCTTGATTTCATCACTTCACGCTTGCTTTGATGTCGCTGCACCGCCCTACAATATGGGTCTGCGCTCACTTATCAGGCACACATATACACTGTGTGGCTACAGTGTGTGTGATTTGTGTGTGTGTGTGTGTGAATATGTGTTTTTACAGCCTCGTGTGTCATTCAATATTTATATGATGTCAATGCTGTTGCGAACGTCGTAAGCCTATTATTCTATCTGTCAAATGGCTAACAGATGGATCCAAGTGACACAAAACATATACAGTCAAAGCCAAGGGAAATACTCGTCTGGCTCATGGGAGTCAGAGGGGATAATCCTGTGTTTCTAGGCCCGCTGACCTCCAGATATTTAGCAGTGTTGGCACGTAGCTGGGACTGTCAGCCGAGCATCTATGGGAGATCTGTGTTTAATTTGCAAAAGCGGACCTTGCCAGAATACAGAAAGAGAATGAAGGAGACAGAGGGAGTGGGGGGGAAATGAAGCCAGTACTTTTCTCTGTGTTTAAGTGCCAAGCAGACCTGTGTGGCTGAACTCTCTTGAGGATGATACGGCCTTTTGTGTATGTGGCTGCTTTTGAGAAACTTCTTGTGGTTCTGTCTGCCGTGGAAAAAAGTTGTGCACCTACTGTATTTTCCAGTAAGTGGGTTTGTTTTGCGAGGATGCAGAAAGGGAGCGTAGAGGGAGGGGTGTTACTGTGAAACTGAATCGTTAACAGAGTGTGTTTTTCTGCTGTTTTAACCCGACTGTGAGCACATTACGTCACGATAGCACCCAATCACAGTGAGGTTTGTGTCACAAAATCACACACGGTGCACAAGACCGAACAAGTGATGGTTTCGACGTAGAAATTGTTGTTTCACTCTCAGTTTGTGTGTCCTGACTTGTGCGAGGGAAGTGCGTGCAGTGGGTAGGTCGGGGGATGAAAAGTGACAGGTAACTGATTTCTGTCCGGTTTTTCTGGTTCTGCTCAGGGACTGGGGCAGTCAAGCTGAGGCCTGCCCTCTTCCCTCCAGCCTGGGAACCAGAGCTGCGATGCCTGCTTGCGTTAGTGCCTGGCTGCTCTTGCTCACAGCGGTTCCCATCCTACTCATCTGTTTATTATTTTCCTGTGAGGACTTGTGTTGTAAGAGGGGGAAGGGGGGGGGGGGGCAGGGTATGGAGGTCAAAATGGAATATTCTCCCATGTTTCATTGACTAATGCCTCCCGAGACTGGAATGATGTGTTTTTGAATAAGTCTTGAATAAAAAATGGGAAACATGCGTCCTCTGGGGCAGATACTGGTTAGAATCTTGTTTATGTTACCCTACTAGGTTTGGAGTTTGGGGAAAGTGGTTTTGCAATGTCCCTGTGTTGCTTCACTAGTTGGTTCACTTTATGTCAGGGAGAGAACATTGGAGGAGGACACTACCTCGGGCAACAACACAGAAAACAAAGCTACAAAAGAAAGGCGTTGAATACTGAAGAACACACACACACTGTGCATAATGGACATGCAAGAATATCCTAGCTTACGTCACGTCCTCCTTAGTTCGGCTGTAGGTTTGAACTAGTGTCACATGACTGAGTGGCCATTACTCATCCGTTGGGAGGTATCACATGTTTAGTCAAGATGAATGTGTAAAACCCAAAATAACATATTTGTTTATAACGTTCCCTGTGACAGTCTCAAATGCACTTTGTTTTTCGGCAGACTGAGTTTAACAAGAATTGTTTTTCGGTGCTCGCTGTGTAGCCAATCTTTTTTCACCGCTGCCCTGAGGGGCTTTTTGAACGGAGCAGCAGCATCAGCTGTGCGTTTTGTGTGCTACACAGAGTGGGCACTGGGTACATCTGACCTCCGACCATCCCACAGCCTCAGGAGGAGAGACCTTTTCACTGGGAAAGGGAAGACCCTCTCGCCAGTCCCACACAGTCCCCTCAAAGTCACATTCCAAGGGATGCTTTTCCCACCGTGGACCAGACACACCACTCTGTTCTTTCCTGGAAAGGATCCAAGTAAGTGGGCGATCACATGAGTGGGGTCCTGCCCAGTACACATGGCGGACTTGACCTTCAGCAAATGCCACAGTTAGGCCATTCTCCACAGGTCAGGGGAAATATGAAGAGGGCCTGGAGTCGGAGAAAGGACTGGTTTCTGTGATATGGCATCGAAACCTTTGGGTTTTATTACATCAAAAATATTTTTACATTCAACAGCATTCATGACTGCATGACACAAGATATGCACAGTGTAACATCTATCTAATAATTCCAGAAATCTCTGTATGTGGCTTGCATATCTCGAGAAGCGTTCAGGCGACCAGCCCTCTGTAGCAGCGGCTGGAACTTATCAACTAAAGTGACGTTGTCGATCAAGACAAAATTCACGATATTCACGACAACTGCAGCAACAACCGATTCTCCAGTTCGGGGTTCCGCGTACTGAGTTGAGCTTCACTGAACTTTGAATAAACAGGTGAACAGCTCTTTGTGCTGCAGCGGTGGAGCGGATTCCAGGTTCTGTGAATTGAGTCCTGCAGGAGGTCTTTACTTGCCGTGGCTAAATTACTGCAGGTCACTTTTACAGTTTCAGAAAGAAAGCTGCAACCGGCATCACCACAGGCCAAACAAACAACCCATTCCAAACAGGCAGGTGGGTTGATGAGTTGAATTATACAGCAGGTTTCTTCCTGAATAATGAGATAATATTGGAGTAACTAATATCTTTTATAAAAAAGATTGATAGGATATTTCCTATTCATATTCACTATAAGTTTTTCAACTCATACGCTGTTCAAGTCATTTTCAGGATGAAGAGCGTTGTCGAAACTGATCTCTTATTCTAAATTAATGCTGTGGATTAGCTGAGGACGGAAAATCGTATCTATTTAGTGCTCACAGGAGCATCTCATTGTGTATTTGAATTTCAGCTGTCACATTAAATGCTATGGGCTGAATAACATTCTGTATTGGTTACACCCGGTCATACATGTTTGGTACAGAAACATGCAGCATCTGTCACAAGATGTTGTTTAGAGTTGTTCAAAAACATATAGATTAAAACTACAGTAATTGAAAAGTATAATTGAAAAACGGTATCTTCCGTTATTACTTATTCATTCCTGTGACCATGCTCGTCTTCAGCGTTGGGCCTAAGCTATTTGAGCAGTTGGCAGCCACTGCAAATCGTCCTGGGACCAATTCCAGCTCTGCAGCCAGTGGCAGATCAGGGCAGTGGCAGGAGGATACATATTAAAGGATTTTTATGGTGGTTGGAAACTGGAGCATCTGGAGGAAACTGATGAGAACACATGGAGAGCATGAATACTCCACACATACAGGCCCCAGTTGGGTTTCTACCCAGGACCTATACACAATGCATGTGCTCTAAACGCACAAACACAAAGCTGTAAAACAAAACGAGTACAATAAAAGGACAAACGATTAGGACAGTAAATAGAGAATAAGCTGTGGGTTGTACAGAAAAAAATCAATCATTCCTCCCATGAGACCCAGCGACACTATGCAGAACATGGAGTGAGGCTTTCAGATGTGGATAGGGACCACATCAATATGACCACACTACATTGTGTGCAATGGGTTGGCAGTCATTTCACTTCAAACACTGAATGGAACTCTTCTAGGCCTGTTACAGTAAAATGTGCCGGACGATAGCCACATGCTGCACTTTGCAGTGTAGTATTTCAAATGACGTGCTTTTGTGCACTTCTACAGGCATGACTTCATTTGTTACACAGGTTCAATGTGTCTGCGATTTAGTCTCAAACATTTGTGCATGGGATATTAAACTTCTAATGCTAAACTTTTGCTGAACTGCAGGTAAAATGGATTTAGTTCTGGTGCTGATTCAGGTTTTGTAGCGTTCCTTTCAACTGTACGCGAGCAGTACAGTACGTACGCAGCTCCTCTGGGTGAAGAAAGTAAACCTGAAACATATTCAGGATGTGACCACCTCACCAGGAATCCAGCGAAAGACTTCTCCCTGAGGGACTCTCTTTACATCGCAACACTTCCCTTCCAGCAACCGAAACCAGGCTGTGCACAGACAAGCAGAGTTAATCCATGCCAGGTCCCAGTGTGTGTGCCTCGGGGAGAGACACACACCACCCAGATGATCAGATTAGATAGCAGGAAGATGAAAGAAGGGAAATAAATCTGAGGCCAAGGTGGGAGGAAGAGGGTCAGAGTTAATAACAGTATTTCTATGGCACAAACATAAGTGTTAGAATGACAGGGGGCATAAAAAAATAAGTTCAGTTGAAAATGAAGGGAGGGGAGAGATAAACATAGAATCGAATTTATAATGTTAGTTAATCAGAGGTAGAGTGACAGTGGGGGAGAGCTGGGGGAGGAGAGCAGCCAAATGACAGAGGCGTGTTTGTGTTCTGATTAGTCTGAGCCAAATGGAGGCGGCTCACCAATGGAGATAACCAACAAAGACATCTCTTCACTGGGGACAAATCTACGAACATCTTTTCACGGTCAATAGAGGCACAGAGGCATTCTTTTGTTTTGATTGGGGGGGGTGGTGGGGGGGAATAATCAGCCCGGAGTGGATCCATGAATGCAGCACAAAGTTTACCGTTCCTTTGCTCTTGAAGCAGATGACCAAAAATACTTGCTGGTTTTAGAGTCTCGGGCGAGAAAGTGTGCACAGGAGCCATTTTTATTTTTCCTTATGCCTAAGTGAGCCACGCTGGGAATCGACATTGTGAATATTCACTCGCACCCAAGCTGCCAAGATGTGTGATGCACTCAAGCTGAACAAACAATGATGAGGTCTCTTTGGGCTGAGACAGGCTTCCTGGCATGGGTGTGCCCGCAGCCTCTCTGGATTCTCATCTTTATGGTTGGCGACAGTGAATAGATCAGATCCATGGTGGCGCTGGTGGGGTCCACAGCGAGGTTTTCTCTCTCTGGCAGGGAACTGAAGCTGGGACGCAGCCAGGGTTGCCAGGGAGAGGACAAACTTCGATAATGATAGACTCTCTGATGAGGTCTCTCTCTTTCACACAACTCCTAACCGTCTCCCTGTCTGTCTGTCTGTCTGTCTGTCTTACAGTCCTCTTACTCATCAACACACTCACAAGCCGCCTGAAGTATAAGAAAAACACATCCGTCCTTGGGAAACAAATTAAAAGGACAAAAATATCCCTTCCTTGGCGTCGGTCACACCAGAGAGCGAAGCCTTTCGTAAATTTTTCATGAATCAAAAATATAAATGCTTCTCTGCGCTGAAGATTCCCAGACATCTAATTACAAGATTGAAAGAGAGAAACAACTGATCGGTGGTGGAAGAGGTTAGAACCCAAAGGAAAGATGATATGCTAGAGGAAGAAATGTGAGTGCACAGAATGGTGAGAAAAGTGCAATTTGTTTATGGGCATGCCCACTTAACATGCACTGGTGCACCCAGTGTACCAGTGTGTTGTTTTCCCCCTTATCTGTCTAACAAGTTTTTTTTATGCTTTCTAAACTCTGCCCTACCTCTCGGCTCGCCTTGCTCAGAAACAGGAGTTTCAGGTTTTGACTGAAATCTGTGCATTGATATCAGGGGCTTTGCTGTCAGACTCATTCTTGTGGACTATAACACCAATCGTACCTCATTGTCCACAATAAAAACAAGAGGATCGTGTTACCCCAGCTACGATTACATCATCCCTAAGCCCAGCGCAATCACCCACCAACCCCTTGTTTGAGATTTATAATCCTTGTACACAGATCCAATCCTCTAATCACAGAGTTTCACAGTCAGTGGAACTGGTAGTTTTGAGAGAGTGAACAGAGCGGAACGCAGCAATACAGCAGTGGGCAAACTGAGACCCAGTCTGGAAATTCCCGCTGGATTGTTTATGTGCTGGAAGAGCAGTGGGGGAAAAGGGGACAGCGCTAATGTTGTAACGATGGTGACAATAGCGGGTCTGTGTCTGTAAAACAATGTGTATGACTGGCAAGCGAGAGCCAAGATTCTTTTGATTTATGTTCCGACCTCCGAACGATCCAGGAACGGTCCTGCAAACAAGCAGCTCTACTCAGAACGAGGGATGATGACCCCCCCCCCCCTGGGTGGGTGAATAAACAAGTGACCCACGTTGGGTCTGCGAGAGGTCACTGCACAGCGGAGTTACGAAGATGGACGGAGGAGAGGGCAGACAGATAGTGGGCCTCAGAGAGAGAGTGAGAAAGGAGGAGAAAGGGAATAGCCAGAGAGGGAGGGTGAAGGAGAGATAGAGGTTGTGTATTTGTTTCTCCCCCGTGGCCTCTGCTGCCCTTTTGGACTTGGCCGCCACAGGGCAACTAGGGCTTCTCCTGTTTTGACTATATAAAGATTGATAGCTGCCCTCAGATCCAAGGTTGGCTCTTTGGATAGTAATACGTCCCATGTGGCTACATCTCCAGTCACATGTAGCCACGTTAAATGGTGTCTGACCTCCAACCTTGTTTTTGAAGCGAGTCTTGTTATGCCTCGGTTATATTTCTGATCCACAGATCTTGTCGTACTTAGAACCTGTTTACCATTCTGTGACACTCCTCACAATTATCCACAATGGATCCTCGATAGCGGGAGAAGCAACGACAGAAACAGCTGAGAGGAGGCTGATTTAGATCCATCCTGACCTGGGATCAGGCTGAAGCACCCTGTCTAGACATCAGCGCCACTTAATGCCAGCGTCCCCACACAACCGCTCTCTCTTTTTCTTTTGCTTAATATGTTTCTTTCACGCTTTCCCTCTCATCTTGTCTGTGGAAGAATTTACAGACCTCCGCAGCTCCCTTTTGTTTTTGATGTCTGACTCCGCAGTCTATCTCATCGCTCTCTGCGTCAGGCGTACGCGTGGTTTCTGCTGATGATTACCCAGCAACATAGCAGGCAGAGGGTTTTCAAGGCATCCTGCTAAGATAAGTATTGAAGTTTTCCTTTTTTCTCTTTGCTCTTTCACTATCCAAAAATACCAGTGGAACATCAGCAGGGCGGGGTTGAAATGGATTACATGGAAGAAGGAAGTAAATATAATTAGCTTGACTTTTATAATAGCCATGTCTCAATATGCTGAATATGCAAATTTGCATCAAGTAGGTTTTGAGATGTTTCAAGAGGCAATAAATGTGGAATTTTTACGAAATTTGAGGCTGGGTCCATAAATATAGGATGAGAAGCAATATCTTCAATGTTTGGTCTTTTGTAATCCAATGGTTAATGCTACAAATGATCTAATCTGTACTATGAGTGTCTACATTTCCAAGTAATCGGACCCAGCCCTGCATGTGAGTCAGTGCACAGTGAGGCTGAATGCAGGAAGAGCGTATGTATGTTTAGTGGTTCAGTTAGTATGACAGGGTTGCAATTCAGGGAAGACCTAACCACATCATGCTGCCCTCATTATATTGTAATTATGTTCTTGATTGTGAAACAAAGGTGCATCACAATGGTTTGATAAGACCTCTTGTTTAGTGAGACTTTGCTGTAACTCCTGTTTTCATTCAATTAGTAAACAGGTCTTCCATTCAGGCCCGGGCACCCCAATTCTCATTTTCCCAAATGCGACACACCCCCACCCCTTGCTGCCTGGACCCTCCAGTCCACCCCCTGCCCTTAGCCTTCAGCGTCCCACATTGGGTCTTGGGATCCCCCAAAACATTCAGGACACACAAACTCCTCCCCCGACCTCCTCGGACCCCACCCCCCCTCCACCTTCCCCTACACCCCCTGCACACACACCCATTTGATTGTGATTGACAGCGTCTTTGTTCCATTGTGTGGAGCTGTCGCCTCTGATGAAGACACAAACACGGAGCTGAGGCACTGTGCTCATTGTACATTGCACAGAAACCACAGGTCCGCGACCAGTTGCACTGTCCTCTGGTGATGCATTCGAGGCAGGTGAATGTAACTGGCCTGGACACGGCAGGGTGGGATGGGACAGGATGCCAACACCAGACAAACTCCATCCAAGCCAGACTTCAGGCCTCTTCCAGTGTGGACCAGGGGGTCCCGGCCCGATGAGCTGAGGGGGCCAGCTGGAGAGGGAGGCTCGGGGCTGCGCAATGTGTCTGAGGAGGCCGTCATTAGGGTTCACCCCTCCTCAGGGATGGGAACCAGGTCACATTCTCTCACACGGCACAAAGCAGGGTGTGTGTGCCAGAGGGGTGGGGGTTCAAGGGAGGGGTTTTGATGGGGAGCAGGCCATGACCTCTTTATATCCATCAACAGATCACTAACTTGGCCCATAGACATGCTCATACAACACATTCACACGCACACGCATGCATGCAAACACATGCTAATGTGTGTGTATGTGTACAGACATGCACACTCACAAAATGCGTATTCAAATACAAGTACGAGGTCCGCAGTCGTCTTCAATTTTACGTCTTCACCTGAATATGGGCACAGCAGCAAGTCTATTGACTGTTTCTAAAGTGATTTCCACAAAGGAATATCTATGGTTCCACTTTAACCTTGAATAATCATCAGTAAGAATTGATTTAAACTGGTGTGCGATTGAAACATATACTGTTAAAAACACACACATTTTACATGCATATGATGTAAACATGATTGTATGTGCCTGCAACAAAGTATGATCACAAACTAAAGATTCAAACTAACAAATTCTATTGCACTTGTCCGTCTCAGACCACTGAGGACAAATTCCTTTACATTACACTCTGGTCGCTGCTGATCCTGGGAAATCCACAAGTTGGATCCCAGGGAAAAAGATAATGAAATACCACCCCCTCTTGGTAGCAGAGGGGTATTGCAGACAGAAAGAAACACCTCGCAGAGAACGACTGAGTCAAATTGGTCACATTTTCTTATCAATACGGTACAAACACAAACAAAACCCTTGAGAGTAAATCATAATTCAGTTTATTTCTAAATCAAGTTGCTGGATTAAAAATAGCTGACCCACCCCTTCACAAACCTTTAAAAACACATTCAGTTTATCAAAAGAAGTTGAAAAACATGATTCAACAGCAGTTATGACCATGAGAACACTATTTAATGCGAACATGAAATTAAGGGCACAACACAATAAAAGCAGATATATTCTTCTTGACTCTGTCTTCCATGTTATAACTCTAGTCAGCCTGAGTGTCAGATTATCTAGGCTACAAAGTATAGCATTATCATCTCTATTCAGATTCTAGTGTTTCTCTCTGTTCACTTTTGTGCTTTGCTGTCTGTCCACGGGACTTGTATCTCACGTTTCTGTATGTAGGTTCTCTTTCAAACGAAATAGACATCTATATCCACCTATCTATAGCAATCTATCTTTTTATAAAATGTATGTACAATAATCTGGTGTGTGACGTTTGTACTTTTGTGTTTCTGTGAGAGTATGCGAGGTCATCCTGCATCTCTCTGACAAACTTGTGCAATTGTGCATGTTGTCCGGCAAAGCTTATCGTGGAGGTGGCTTAGAACAGAAAGGCGCCTCCTGGCTCCAGGCTACTGGCTCTGGTCTACCTGCTTCACCCAAAACCTCACGGGGGAAAAAAGGCACAGAGGAACCGACTGGGGTCAACAAACTGGAGAGGGTAAGGGTCAGGGACACGATTCGGACACCCACTTCAGTTTGGCGAGATTGTGCGTCTACGCAGGCAGTTGCACGTCAGGCACTTGAGGATGCTCATGGTTATGTGCATGAGAGGGCCGAAATTGAAGAGAAGGTTGTAGAAGGTGTTGACAGACAGGCCGCCAGTCTCATCTGCATACTTTAAGGCAACAATGGGTGTGTAGAGGCTGTTGGTCAGATTCCTAAAGCGAGGGCTGCTCGACTCAATAACCTTTTTAGTGCACTGGGAGAGATGAGAAACAGAAGAGTTGTTGATTGATTCCATCACTGTAAAGGCTGTTTGAGGCAGTTAGCGATCAGAGAAACCTGAGATAGATTCAGAGAAATGTGAGTCAGAAAACGTTTCCCTTACTTTGGCTATGTCCTCCGGTGTCTGGCCCATGGCTTCAAAAATATCTATGGACGATGGAAGGTAAACATCTTTAAAATAACGAATTGTGTCTGCGTCTACTCCTGGAAACTCCATCTTGGCCACATCCTCCATCATCTTCGTCTCAAACTCAGTGTGCACCGGGCCGGGCTCGATCATGGACAACCTGGGGGGAGTGGGGCAAACAAAGGCCCATGAGGGAGCATGTACAACACAAAGCAAAGACAGATGTGAGGGAAGAACAGGGGGGGAAGAGGGTAATCTACCGGATATTGAACTTCATCAGCTGCACGGCCATACTCTCACAGAATCCCTCCATGGCGAACTTAGAGGCCGTGTAAACATCATTGAACACCACTCCTGAAAAGCGAGAGCAAAAGCAGGGAGATCGAGGACAACATCACTGCATTGTGCTGTCAAGCTCCAATAATCAGCAGATACCAATGAAACATGAGTTACACAAAGTCAGAACAGATATGGAATCGGTTTAGTGTACCCCACCCACCTGGCACGTCAAACAAGCAAAAACAAACACTAAGAATTTCCTGGAAGAGCTTATTATTTGACCAAGGTCACATGACCAGACCTTTACTAGAAATGCAAAAGCACAGACCATTAGTGAATAAATAAAACGAGTTCAGATTTCACTACAATATTTTTTATTCTGAATAACCTTTAACCTAAAACTGCTTGTAAACATTCTGCACACTTCTGCTTGGAAACATGAAACTAAAAGAAATTGAATTATTTTGCATTGTAAAGTATTATGAATTCAAATTTCGGACACTCCCTTTATTCAGTTTCACCATCAAGCAAAGAGCACACGTCACGTCAGATGTTTTCTCCGCGTGAAGACATTTAAAATGAAACTCTCCTGCTTTCCATCCACGCAGATAAACTCTGACACTTGACTTGACTTTATCTGAGTGCGGTGCTCTTTAAACATGTGTTTTCACAGTCTGCGTGAAGCTTGAGCAGCTTTTTCTTCTCCGTTTTTTGATAATCACACACATGTCATACCTTGCAGACCCATGACGCTGCTCATGACCACGATGTGTCCCGAACGCCTCTTCTTCATGTCAGGCATCACCTCTTTAATCATGCGGACCACACCGAAGAAGTTGGTCTCGAACACCCTTTTCATCTCCTCGATGCTGATGCTCTCCACTGGTCCGAGCAAGCCCACGCCTGCATTGTTGACTGACAGGACACACACACACACAGATATGCAGATGACACCCTGCTTGTTTCTCCAACGCCGCAACTATCACGACTTCTAAACTGTTAAGATGCTGTTGACTCAGTATGAACTGATAACTGCTCATTTCGCTCAGTCTGTTTACTTCTCCCGTCTGCATGAGATAAGGCCATAAGAACACATGACAGATGTATTACTTGGTTTTGCCACCAGATGTCAGTATGTGGCTACAACAGAGAGGTGTGATGTAACACCTCTCCATGTTAAAGGGCCTCTGGGTCTTGAGTAATTAGGTGAAGGGGGATGCAACGTTGGATTTAGTGAGATGGAGAGTTTCACAAGTAGAACCTATTATCCGGACTAAAGGTTTCAACACAAGAGCTGGAGAGGTCACCTTCTCCTGAGGTTATTCAACCGGCGACATGTAATTAAGCCGACAAAGGCTGTAAAATGACTTAAAGGCTTTTATAGAGTGATCAGTACCATGGGCCCAGTGAAATGTTGGTGATGTGGTGAGATATCGGGGCCTGAAAAAAAAAACTGTGATGATCCCAACCTTAAATAAACAACATGCAAAAGAGGTTGTTGGGGGCAGATGGAGTTGCAGGGCTGGCTTCAGCCATATTTAACATGTTTAGGACTTTAGCATGTCGCTCCTCTCTGTTCTCTTGCAGAATCTATTTGCCCACTGGAATTTCAAGACTCTCCCACTCTCCTCCCCCACCTCCCCCACTCTCAGTGTCAACTGCAAAACCACAGAGGCCAGTGCTGCAATAGAGTCACCGCTGTTTTCAAGACAGTTCTGTTATGAATCCTCTGAACCTTTTGACCTGAAGGTGAATAAGTACAGTAATTCAACTGTGGTATGATACTTTACTTTTTCTCTTGATATGTGTGTAAGGTTCTTACTGTTGCTCTCTCATTAAAAGTACAATATTACTGTGACTGTAAGGCGACTGTAGAGGATTGTGTTTGGTTATCATTCCTACGCAGAGTTAGGAAACTGAGTATACCATTACGTAAAGATTTAGGTTTTTCTTTAATACAAAAACTTCCGACTGTTCTAAAATATAAGACACTTGTCTGCATAGGGGATAGGTTTCATTCAAAGCTTGTGATTTGGCTGCCAGTTAATTAATCTTAAGATTATTTAATAACTTTTAAAGCTCCACACAGACTTGCCCCTGTTATATTATGGGGCTGCCAACTCCCTTTGCTCCAAGCCATAATAAGATCTTCAAACCAACACTTGCTAGTATAGTTTCTATGTCAAGGCTGGTAACTAAGGCTGGTAACTAAGGGTGACCAGGCATTTGCCATCAGGACCCCGAAGCTCTGGAGCTCCGTGCCTGAGGAGATTAGACTTACTAGCACTTTACCTGTTTTTAAATTGTTGTTTAAAACCCATTTTTATAGGAAAGCCTTTCAATACCTGATTTTTAACTGGTTTTAACTAAAGTAGTTTTTTAATATCTCATGTTATCCTTCTTATTTTAGTTTTGTGTTGTTTAACCCTCATGTATTTTGTAAAGCACTTGCAAAGATAAGTGCTATAGATATAAATTATTATATTATTACTACTAATACTATTATAATTGTTATAAACCATATATAGGTCAAGTTCAGGTGTGTCCCACTCACTCAGGATATCAATATGGCGGTCCTGAATATTGCTGATGCACTGCTTGACCGACTCGTCACTGCACACGTCCAGTGGAAGCAACATCAAGGTCTTGCCGTACACGTCTCCTGCTGCCTCCACCAGCTTGTCCTTCTTCCTCAGGTCCCGCATGGTGGCGATAACTGGAGAGACAGAGGAGAGGGAGACATCATCAAACTTGTACGATGTGGAACCCGTTAAATCATCAGCAATGAGATCACATTTAACTTGACACGGTCACATTGATGAGGTAACACTGTGAAACATAGGACTTTGCATGGACTTCCATTCGTTGTGGACAGCCTAACCCAAACCTAACCCTTACCTTGACCATGACAAACTCATGCCTAACCCTAACCTTAACCAGGACGTCAGAAATTATTGGGACCAGGCTTTAGTCCCCATGAGGTCTAGTGTGTTTATGTAGGAAAGGGTCCTAAAGAGGCGACAGAAATTAGTACACACACACACACACACACACACACACACACACACACACACACGCAACACACACACACACACACACACACACACACACACACACACACACACACACACACACACACACACACACACACACACACACACACACACAAGCACTCAGAGTTGAGACAGAATCAAACGTACGGGTCAGAGTTCACAGAAAAGTCCACGCCTGTCGGTTTACAGGACACAGAATTGATTCCCTCTGAACTTTACACGCTGGGCAACATTAACCTACACAGGCCACTTTAATCTATCATGGCCAGTGACAGCAGCTATCAGCACAGCGTTGGCTTGGCTTTCATGGTTTCCTTCGCGTTGTGTGTTCTGCTGAGTGACGTTATCTTGCGGGGGGGAAAAGAGAGACAGTGCTCCTGCACAATGGAAATCAGCAGGAGTAATCAACCTCTTATTCACACATTCACCTAAATCTACTTGATGTCCTCGACGAGATAAAAGTAAACTCTCACTTTGTTCTTGTCTGAACAAAGACGGGGGCTGGATAAGAGCGAGTGGAAGAGGGGCCGAGGTGCTGCTGAGTTTTTGCATTGCTGGAAAATGTTACTGATGTAACGTTTCATGTTGAATAGCGATGAAAGTAGATTCATTCTTTAAGAAAATGTTGCTTGTCATGCAACTTGTCTTTGCAAGTAGGCTACTCAAACACACTCACCGTAAACTAACAATGTCTTGTGAACTCTATTTAAGTCTTATCTTATGATTTGAGGACCGCTCGTCCATGGAGCAACAAAGAGATTTACGTATTGGTAGAGCAGGGAACAAGAGATCCATTGTTCCACTGGCTCCTACAGGAATTACTCTTGGGCAGCTTAAAACATTCTTGAATGAACCACACACTGCATTACACAGAGGTCTTTTGGGGATTTCTCCGAATTTGGAGCATGTTATACTGCAACTAATTATTACTTTATGCACAATGCAATATTTAATCTCTGCCGGATTTTCCTAAAACCCCAGGAAAGGAGCGAATCAGCTTCGTTGCTCAGAGGTGGCCTTATTGAAAGCAGGTCACAATGAACGTGAAAAAAAAAAAGAAGATCTGCTCAAACCAGAGTTGAGGGAGCAGCTAATCGCTTTTGTTTTTCCGCATTTATTTCATTGTTTGGTCGACACAGTTAGACCCCTGAAGGAAAAAGAAGATTTTAACTTCACTTTGCAGTTGATCTTGAAGTAGGAAAATTACTCTAATGCTTAAACAGGATTAAAATGAGTGTATTACATAGGATGATAAAGGGGAAAAGGTTATGAACTCACTGTAGACCAACAGCGAATGAGTGATTCTGCAGGCAGTCACGTTTAACAACAGAAACCGGTTTATTGGAGGGGGGGGGGATGCAGGCAAACTCCTACCAACAGGGGTGGGGGGTGGGAAGGTGGCCTAATGTTATTCTTTCTCCGGCTCTATGACGTGGAAAGGGCCCAGCTCCTGGAGTGACATTAATGATGGCTGGGAAGCCGGAGACGAGACGCACCGACCGACAATGTTGAAATGGGACAGCCCGACTAAGTCCACTGTGCATCAATGAAGACTTCAAACAAGGCCCTTGCTTCAGAGTGAACCCTGCTTGTACAGGTCTCAAACTTTGTCCCCCTTTCAACAGTCGCTCCACTGAGGGGACTATAGGCACATTAGACACGGCACTAAACCGGAGCAGGCGGTCTACAATTCAGTGCGATAAAAGGGGCCTTTGTGCAGGAGAAGTCACTTGAAAGAGAACTGACAAGACTCCCTTTATGATTCCGCCTGGCAAGCGGCATCCTCGCAGAGCACCGACACTGGAAACTGGTGCTTTCACATGATAATTGTTGACCCAGAGGAGCCGCTGAATGCCGGCGCTCACAAAAGGGGATATGGATCCGATATCACTCGGGTTCGCTGTCGCAGTGGACAACTACACGAAAATCGCGTAGTTTGCGTTAAGACGCAGCGTTGCGCATGAAACTCAACCGAACTTGGTGCGTAAAAGGAGGCTCGGTGCGGCGGCGGTGGCGGCGGAGTGTTTTCGTGCAGGCGAACCGCACTAACGCAGGCTCCGCTGCTCGGGTTCGATGACGTGAATAATGTAGAAGAAAGTGCAATTTACCATGGTACCGCTTCTTCTCATCTTTGGCCAGCGTGACGGCGATTCGTAACCCGATGCCGGAGGAGCAGCCGGTGATCAGCACAACTTTCTGCCCGCTGTTCGCCATGATGTTGTCCGCTGTAGGCGCTGTGCTTTGCGGCGGTCCTCTGCTCCGTGTGGTCGCTGGCGAGGGGAGCTACCGATCACCGGACTTTTAAAAAAGTAAAGCGGATCATGCAGCCGCGGCGGCCATGTGAGCGTCTAATTCAGTCACATGTTCGATAGAATCAGGGGCCGGGGAACAGACGTGGCATCGAACGCAGACCTCCGCGCACACAGATTTTAAACTTGATTGGAGCCGCCTGCTTACAAAACCACGTTAGTTCCTTCATAATGTGTGGCCGTGCATGCGTTCACGTGCGTGTTGTTGTGGGGGCAGTGCTTATTTGATTTCTGAGCTGGTGACCCCCCCCCCCACAACAACAAATATCAGGCTAAAGACAGTAATCACTCACTCATTTGTCAGATGTCACTTCCGGCTCACTCCAATAGTACAGTTAATTCATATTTTATGAATGATAATATGACTTATAGTTTTATAACATATCATTAATGGTTGTCTACATTTTAGAATTAAATCACATTTAATTATCTGATTGATTAACACAAGATGTTAAATGGGGATGATGATGCTGCTGGTTATTATTAAATACTATTATTGAATTGTTAATAATAGTAATAAAAACATGACTTATAGTTTTATGATATATTATTTATGGTAGCGTACCTTTTATTTATTTTACTATTAGTGAACAATTAATAATTAAATCACCTTTCATTCTCTGACTACTTTTTAACACAATATTTTACACGAGATCTAAACTGTTATTATTATTCACCCTCATTCTAATATGCTCTCTATTGCTCCATGTTGTCCAGACTGTAAACCTTCTCTCTCTCCAGATTTATTTATAAGTCTGCTTACCTTTATTTTGGGAGGTGTTGTTTATAGTAACTTAATACGCTGCATTGTACTGCCATCTGGTGTTAAAGAAAAGTGCCACACACTTAAAAACCATTCAGGCTTACTCAGAGGATAATATTTCATCAACTAAATAAGACTAATTACATCAGTGTAACACACGTAGAGGAATATAAGAACAGTGGTCTGAGCTTATCAGCTGTGTTGGAGTCCGTCAGCTGTTCTGATGAGTAGTGGACATTGTCCTTGATGGATGTTGTAAGAGGTCAAAGTGCCTGAGATAAGATCTGGAACCCGACTTGTTTCTTTTTCTTTCATTAAAGGCCATAGTGCAAGAGTGCCGTGTTGGGACTTGTTGGTAAATGTGATGCAACCCAGTGTGAACTAAAAGGTTCAGAAGAGCAACAGCAAGTTAAAGTTTATCGCTGGCTCTAAAACCAGGGATGAGTGCACGGCCCAAAGAGCAGTCCGGAGTGATTATTAACTGAATGATGTGTTGAAAGAAATATGAGATTGATATCCTCCTCTTTTACCTCACTTTGACCGAGGACATATCTACACGTCAAATGCCCTGTCACCTTTACAAAATGGACATTTCAAACACAAATGCTGGTTCACCCAATTAAGGACATTTTGTGATTAGATTTTTGACCCCCTTCCTTTTTTTTTTACTATGTATAAAGGAAAAATGTCAACATTTTTAATGTTTTAAAACACAGTGTATAATGAATTTAATGTGATCATTACATGGTGGAATAACTAGCAGGGGCCTGTTGTTGTTTCCTGTTTGGAAATAGCTCAGGTGGATAAGACACTATACTTTGTTATGACATTTTATAATTGTTGTTAAGATAATAATTATACATGTGGCTAAGGTCCACGAGTGGCACATCTCAGTTTTAAACCTGATTCTGCTGCTGTAACCAAAACTAACACATCATTTTGGATTATTTAATGACACAAAACAGTTTCTGCACTTTTAAACAAAGCTGTGAACACAAGCACACAATGATGACATGTTTTAATCCTCCGGTTTGGGTAACCCCTGTAACCCTGTTCCCATTTTAACTCAGTGTAGAGCATCAAACGCACGGCATTGGAAAGGACAGGAGGAAAGGTGAGAGCAGAGGACACTGGTTCTCACTCACAGATCAGCAGAAGAAGAGTTGGAGAAAACAGTTTGTAGGTTTCTAGCCAGTTAAAGGTAAACTGAGGTGATGTAAGGACGGAGCAGTTTGTCATTCCCAACACAACTTTGAAAGGAGAGATTCTTTCATATAGGGAGGACTTATCTGAGCAGCCAGTAACCAAGCCAGGCCAAAAAATCATCCTCAAGCATATGATCCATTTGTATCTCAGCATATGAGGAAACACAATGAAAAAAATCAATTTCATAGACTTCCAATTACCTCTGCTTGTGATAAACTGTGCATTACGCTGACAGCAGAGGAAACACTGAGTTCAGACCCAATTTCCTCTTGCTGCCTCGCGAAGCCGAAGTCTGCTTATTTAGAACATCTCTAAACCATGACCCATTTCTCTCACTGGAGAGCAGAAGTTAACAATGAGATAACAAAAGGATGATTTGCATTATCACCGACAGCGTGCACAACTTGCACTGCGGTGACATTTGAGTCGGTGTATTTATGTTTGGCTGACGCTCTAAGGCGGAATAGATAACCACAATCAAAAGCACCCAAAATGAAAAGCAGTGCCTTTAAGTCTGTTCCCAATTCGTGAGACTGCGCAGTGAATTTGTCGCATTTATAGATTTCCACTAATGTGCATTTCTGTTGGAGGTCAGAGGGTCTGAGGTTGACTGAGCAAATGTCATGGTCAGGGACAGAGAATGAAAAGAAAAGGCCGTGAGCCTTTGACCCGGACCAGCCCACCAACACTGAGCCAGCAGCCAGAGAGGGAGGAAAAACCCTTTGGCTATTTTGCAACCAAATCCTGTGTTTGAAGTAAGTGTTGATTTAACTTATTTGGCCCCTAATTATATATTGTGACACAAAACAAGAAAGCACAAACTTAGATCAACCCAATTATGACCCAGCTGGATATCTGCTGAAAGTCCAGATGGTCAGTCCACTGCTGGATACGGTGCTAAATGGGCTGGTGTAAATCGGAGGCGTAAGTGATCAGGGGCGTTCCTTGCGTGCTTTCCCCCCTGTGCCTCCAGAGAAAGTGGCAATGCAGGTGTGGACGGAGGCGTGGAGGTGTGCTGGGTATAGCCAGAGACGTCTACCCGCCTCCGAGCTATTGCTGTGGAATTCCTGAGGTTTTGGGGAACTGAGACACAAGAAGGAGTGAGGAGAGAGACAAAGAGAAAAGGAAAATACAAGCCCATGCATGTTTAGTTTCATGCCACGTGCTCTCTCCGCTTTCAAAACCCCTGTTGTAAACACTCCTCTTTCTCACCTCAATCTCTCTCCTCTTCGTTCCCCACCCAATCCTCCCAGTAGAAAACCATTTTCAGCATCCGCCTAAAACTTTTGGCCTGTTCTCTTTGACATCTCTGAGAATTCTCCAGCTGATGTGCCCTGGGCCCAATGCATCTCTAAGCTCTTTATAAAAGTCCAAGTAATATAAAATCACACCCCCCCAACCCACTTTTATAGCTTAATAGACAATTTCCTGTGTCCTGACTTTAAAGATGCACGAGCAGATGGTCCTGGTCTGCTTGTCCAGCTGATTTTTATGAAGTCAGTGTCTGTTCTGAGTCATCCTAATTAAATGATGGATGGTGTGATTCGATAGAGAATCAATTAAGCATTAGTCATTTATTATAGTATATATATTAGTATTTTTTGTTTATATTAATTCAAAATATAAAAAATGTATATATACTAATTTGTACAATTTCACAATTATTCCACTGCATATATCACCCACTTGTTTTAATGCTCCTGTTAGTGCCCTCTTCATGCAGTAGCAATCCAGACAGAGTGGCTGATGCTACTGGAGGGACAAGGGACTCTGGCGGAGAGAGACTGGAATGTTTGCCGCAGGTCAGGAGTGGCGCTTTCTGCTCTTTTGTGTGTAGTCTGCAGAGGAGGTGTGGAATGTAAACTTCATGAGAATAGAGGCGAAGAAAGGGACAGAGGGATAGGGGAGCTGGGGGTCGGTGGGCGGCTGGGAGACTTAAAAGCAGAGAGAGAATGGGCGCAAAGACTCAGAAAGCAGTGAGCTGGGAGAGGGTTTTAGTGGTTCTGCAGCCGCACACAGAGAGAAAGAAAGAGAGAGAGAGAGAGAGAGAGAGAGAGAGAGAGAGAGAGAGAGAGAGAGAGAACACTGTTAATTGAGATAAAGTGCTACAAGAGTGGCCCACGAGCCACACCAAAAGAGAGGAGTGAAAAATGATTGCTGTAGCTGCAGACCACACATAATGAACACTCCACAGAGAGAGCTTTGAGGCCAGTGGACAACCAGTGAACGGCATTATTAGAAACATGCATAAAGTGACAGCTTGTCATTCGTACATTCTCAGGCGCATGTCCGTTGAAAAGCATCAGTCAGTCAGACAGGGACATTCAGATTGTAGTTTGGAGGCAAAGATTTTTCTGGCACTAGATTTCTTCATGAAACTTAAAGAAGTTGTAGGTTATTCAGAGGGCAGTGTGAAAACAGAAAGCAAAGAGACGGCGGCGTCGTGCCAGCTTCATCCGATCTCAGGCAAACAAAGCACCCAAACAGATCCCCATGCAGGAGAACTCTGGCACTGTGGCACCCTGCTGCAGAACTCCTCCGACCAAATCCTTCGCTTATACTCTCAAAGTTGTCATGCACTCTATAGCCGTAACCGTAAAATACACTTTAACTGTTTTTTATCACATTTATATATTACTTTTTAAATGGCTTCCACACGTGTTTTGAAGTTTAAAGAATCATATTTGGAGTCACCTGCTTTACCCCCTACCCCCCCCCGCCCTGCAAACACCACCACTTATCAACTGCATTGCCTTGCCATTTGGAGAACAAAACACAATCCCGCTGCTTCGTGCTGTAAAGCAACAGTGAAGGAGGCTGCACTGCAGGGTAGAGCTCGAATGTGGCCGTCGGTTGAGTTTATTTAGTCTGTTTGTTGAGCACTTCATTTAACAGACATGGTCCTTAGATGTTAATTAGCTGAGTCTCCCGTCATCTCTAATGATTATAATTATCACCAGACTGGCAGTTCCCCCTCACTGGCGCAGTGGAAAAGGGAACATTTCTGTATGCCTTCCTGTGGAGGCTCCCATTTCTGGTTTAGCAACTTAATTACAACTGGCTGTGTGGAGGAATATGTCTGATAGTGCAGCTCGGCATCCAATCCCTGCGCACAGATCCAGTTCCGATAGGGATCTTGCTCCTTTCAGCAGAACTGAAGTATAAAGCTCGTTTCCCCCCCCCCCAGAACACCAAAACTGGTTGAAGCAGTGGTTAAGAAACCGACGAGCAGGGGAAAAATATTGAGTGAATGAATTTGATTTATGTCAGGACGATAGACAAAGAGGAGTATACTGCTGCAATTGTGCTGACCTGTATTTCTCTGAAATTCTGCTTGGATCCCTCAGTATCCTTCTGATAAAAATGGGGAGGTGGGGGGGGTATGAACCATTTTCGGCTTCGAACGGGCGGCAGAAAGAAAGTTTACTGGGATAAGATTCATGCAATGCAATGATGAAATACCAAGCAACTGTACTCCATCTAATGTGCACACTCCGCACTCATGGAACAGGTATGCCCAGAATTCCAGTCGTAGGCTGGTTTTTCATCTGAAGGTGTGGTTTGGTGAGAGCTCTGATGTAAGAGCACATGCTGTATGATTTATTGGGATACTCTCACCAGCACTCAGTGGGTGGCACAGTTCCATTTCTCCTGAGGAGCTGTCACAGATCAGGGGTTTTACTGGAATATGCACAAATGGGCAATTGTTCTCGTTTTCTTGCCGCATTTTTACATCATCGTGCATTTTATTTCCCCCCCATTAGCGCGGCGACCACTGTGACACGCATTGCAGACAAACATTGGAAATCAAACAAACATCTGTGGTTCAGTGATAATTCTGCTATAAAAATGAAAATGAAGTGATAACAGATTGGCTGTCGGACTCCACCACACACGAACCCCAAATTCAGATACACAAACCTCATTTTATCATTATATCTCAATGACAGAAAGTAATAACAAAGTTTATCGTATAATATCCAACCGAATGACATCACGAGCCCATTAGGAAGCGGCGGTGTGCGATTTGTGTGGTGGTGATTTCACAAAGGCCGCAGAGAAGAAAGGCATTTTTCCTTTTAAACGTACATCAATCAACTTTTTGGCAAGCTGGAAGAGTCACTTGCCTCTTCCTCCTGAAACCCTAAATGCATATTTCTCCCTCGCAGTCAGCCTGTTATCCTGTCCTGGCATGTTTCAGTCACAAGGAGCAGACCAGAGGCAGATTCAATGGAAAGCCCATCTCAGGGTCTCTAATCCTCAACGCTTATCAGCTCCTCCTGAGGATTAATAAGGGTCTCACAGCGACTCACCAGGGCCTAAAATAAGGTGATGACATGTTCACTTCACTCGCTCCCTGTCAGGGATGAAAAGACAAGAAAAGTCCCCCCAGCATTTATCAGCACAGACTGACCTGCAGAGGGAGAAAGATACTTCCTATTTGTAAGACCAAACTCCAATACTGTAAACGAGATTGAGGAATTTGAGACAATAACTAAAAGATACAAGAAACTAAAACTAAAATAGAGGAAACGGAAATACTTTCAAGATTTGTTTCCTTCCACAAAGTTTGTAATAATTCATCTCCTGCCAAACTCCACCTGTGGTTTGTTTCTAACCACTTATCCAAACGTATGTGTTGCACTTTTTGGCAGCAATGATGTGTTAACACCAACCTGAAAAAACAAGGGGTCATCTATTTTCCTTACATTAATCATTATCAGCCTAATTTATGAAACCCTCCTGGTTAATGGAAGCAGACAAATTACTGGCACGAGACAAATGGATCGACTCGGATTTTAATTGGAATTTGCCTGCACATCACACTCACGTCATGTGTAGTAATGGAAATGTATGTGCTGGGTCTCGGGCTCAATCAATGACTGTCTGGTGTCAGTCATGTGGAAAACCAAAGGAGTCTATTTCTTCATTAAAAAAAACAACCTCATAGTTCATTAGAAAGGCGATTTCTCTAAAGGTTTCATCTGCGTTTGTGTATTTGTTAGTTAGCAGGATTACACAAACACTACAGGAGGGATGCAGTATGGGCTCAGGGAGAACCCCATTCAATTGTGGTGCTGATCCAGATCAAGGGACGGATCCAGGATTTTTTGTTATCACTTTCTTTAAAATTGCGAGATAGGGCATTTTTCAACATTTACCTTTATTTCACAAAGAATAATTCATGGATCTTGAAGAAAAAAATCTGTTTAGAGGAGTGTTTGTAAAACAGAATAAATCAATTGAATCTAAATGTGGTTTTCTTTGGGCCCTGGTGGAGGTATGTGCTCTGCTCAGTGCCATTCTAGATCATTGTGTGTTTTAAAGAACTATAGCACATTGTACAGGTCCTGCAGTTGGACAAAGGTACATAGCACACGCTCTGGAAATATTTCTCACCCAGAGCTCAGACTACCCACTGGACTCTTAGCAACTATCTGCTAAAAGCTGCTAGGAATGTGGCCCTGACTCAGGCAGGCTAAGCTGGTACTGAGGAGGGAGATGGTGGGAGGTCAGGGGGTCCATTGTTTACCTACCAGATCAACCTCAATCTGTCCAGTTATCTGGACGTTTGTGTTGAACCCCTGTTTATCTCCCTTTCTATGGGCCTTTCTGTCAGTCTCCCACCGATCACTGTTTTTGAGGCTCAGATAATGTATCTTTTGTCATTAGAGAGCTTTTTATTTTGATGAATTTGAAAGGAGATTTTTTTTTATGTTGTCGACCCCAAACTTTTAACACTGTCTTTTATACTGTGAAGAAGCATCAGCACAAGTTTTGGATTCACATTGCAACTCTCTGTGGGTCAGTGGTGGTAAGGGTCTAATATTTTGTGGTGCGGAGTCTGGTTTGGCCAAAAAGAATATGGAAAAGCATCTCTGGATAAAAAGTACTGTACTGTGACCCTTAAATGAATGCTTTTCTCCTTCCTCCTGCGGTTTGAGACAATTCTCACTTGAGACATTTGGTTCCAGCTCTCACTTCCAAAGGCCTGTTGTAACTTGGACTCTACAAACCTTATCTTTGGTAATTTTCCAATTAGACAAAGTCTTCACAAGTCCTGTCTTAGAGCATGTTTGAACTGAATACCTAAGTCTTCTCAGAATCGGTTAGGCTACTGGCAGGACTATATTCAGCCTCCACAAGCGATCAAATACTCGTAAACGCTCAATATTCATAGGTTAAAGGTTTCAGATGTCACAGAATTGAAAACGTCAATGAATGTTCCCAGAACAAAATGATCAGTTGATTTTTTTTTGTGATTGTAGTAAGATCATTATGTAATTTATCCAAACATGTATGCTATCTTAAATTAGATTAAGAAATTATACTATATTGTTATTTAATGCCTCCCGTCCTTTTCATGAGTGGATCAAGAGCAGGCTTAGAAATTTGATGTCAGGCATCGTCAGCAGCAGCCTGAGCTTTGATGCCCGATAGTGAAAGGTCTTTCTTTAAGTTCAGGAGCTGAAGGCAAAATTAACACCAGAACATTTGTGGCACAACTTACAGAAAGTTTAAGCATAGCTGGGGCACATCCATAAATCTCTGGAGTTGTGTCACCTACATACACAAAATGAAGGAAGGACAGATCTCCAGAATCTCAGGTGAGATTTGTGTATGGTTCACAGAACATGGTTCAGAGTAGCACAGAACCTGTGGGGTTCTATGCGTCTATTTCCATGTCCACATCAGCAAAAGCATTTTCAATTCAAGTGAACTTTCTGCAGAGTCAGACTCTTTATGAGCACATTTGGTGAACACATAGAGAATCTGACAAAAGATGTCTTTAGCAAGGACAAAACCAAACCTAAGCCCTTGTGCAAAACAATGTTTGTTACAAAATGGAGAAACGCTCTAAAATGTTTATTTTTAATTTTTTATACTTTGATGAGGAGATCAATATATGTCTTTTTTGTGAAAACAGTAATATTTTTGGTGGTTTTCCAGACACCAAAGACCTTTACAAGGGGGGGTGCACACTCAAATTGAAGTTGATTTATTATGATTTAAATGTTGCTGTTTTAAATAATGGTTTTTAGCCAGGTGTATCCGCCTCTGAACTTTGGGCAGGGCAGCCCAGTCAGCAGTCAGCGACCTCTAACCTGGGAAGACTCAGCCTCCAGCGGCAGGTCCAGCCTGAACAAGTATTACAGAAACGCTGCTGCTGCTGCTGCAAATGCCAGTTTGACATTAGACTCAAAACCTGCCCTGGTCTGCAAAAAAAACCCCTCACTCCTTGAACTGGTCAGAGGTGATGCTGAAGTATGTTGGCTACGCTGCTGCTGTGTGGTCCAAAGCTCGGATGCCATCATCCAGCTCTGCCTGATTGAGTCAAACCTCTTTTTTCACTGTCAGGTTAAAAATGAACATGGAGTCAAGGGTCAAATGCTCTGAATTGAGTGCAGAAATATGTGGCATGTTTTGCATCTTCATCATCATTATCATTATCATCATCATCATCATCATCATCATCATCATAGACCTAATTAATACTATGATGTCTGTCATCATATTCAGTCAATGACATTGTTCAAATCCAGTTTGATATCTTTTCACAGTCACTATTCTCTGCTCTGCCCAACTGGTCAAGGCAGATGTCCGCCCACATTGAGTCTGGTTCAGCCAGAGGTAAATTTCCAGTTAAAGAGTTTTTTCCCTGCACAGTCGCCAATAAACTTGCTTGTTGTGGGAACTGTTGGATTTCTCTTTAATTTTGAAGGTCTCGAACTTACTATAAAAAGGAATGTTATGATTGTGCAGTAAACAAATTGAACTGAACTGAACCACTGTGTTACTCTGTAGATAATAAAATCGCCTCCACTGGCTCCATCTGCAGAAACCAGGAGAGTGACAAACAGGTAACAGTGCGCCCTGTGCGCGCACCACTTCAGCGCGTAATGACCGTGCCCACGCAGGGAGACCTAACAAATTAACGCGCGTAATAAAGTTTGATTTATGACGGAGACTTCTGCGCGCTCATCCATGCGTCCCGGGACGCCGTCATATGGGAGGGGAGAGGCGGAGGAGGTGGAGAGCAGAGGGAGGGAGTGATGGTGAGAGGGAGAAATTGAATGAGAGGGGACAGAGCGATACTGAGAGGAGCCACCACAACAACAAAAAACTTCTCCAACAACCAAGCAAGTGGGACTACAGACTGGCTTCACTCCATTGTTTCCCTCTGCGCATATGGCTGCGTAGTTCCCGCAGATAGAACTTGTGCAGTGTCGAACTTTGTGTTTGCGGAGGCAGAGCAGAGGGGGTCTGCGCGTGCAAGGATGGAACATTTAATAAGGACCAGGGCGCGCAGGAGAATATCGCTGTTTGTTTTCATCCTGCTCCATGTCACAACGACACAAGCTGGTAAAGTATCCCGCTGAAAAACTGTAGTGAAATAACTTTAATTATGTTACATTAAGTCCCTGCAGTGAATTCTGTAACACTCTTTCCCTGAGGTTTATAAAGTTTGTTCAGACGCTCTGAATCACTTGCCCCCCCCCCCGAGCATATGAAGTTATTAGAACAAAAAAATCTATACTCTGTCTTTCATGCTTCACTGTGGATCGGGGTGTGTGCCTGCGTGCGTGCGTGTGTGTGTGGAGGGCTCACAATGTGGATGTGGGGGTGATGCTGCTGGAGCCTGAACTGGCCCCACAGAGTCGCTTCGGGCTGCGGCTCAAACCTGCCACCTCGGGCTCAAACTGTCTTTAAGAAGTTGTCCAAAAAGTGTCAAAGGTTTGCAGACGATTTGCACTCATGTATCAGCAAATTTCCTCAAACATGCATGCATATTGATTATTTGTTGTAATTGCACAGAGGGCACATTTTTTTGGGATTGATTTGAATTGGAATAAAACATGTGCAGTGGTTGGAAGTGGACGCCTCTGTGCAGGGGTCAGGTGTGCAGGGAGACTCGCGGCCACCTCAGGAGATGTATGATGTCATGTTCGAGTTTGCTTGTGACCGGCGTCGGTTTACTGTGAAAAGGTTTAGCGTTGGCTTGAGAAAGAGGTGAGCGGCCAACCACTGAGGGAACTGAGTAGATTAAAATTCCTGTCATGGATCTGTTTAATGTGCCCTCTGCACACACAGGTCTTAAGTGAAGGTGCTTAGTTATGATTATTCTGGCACACGGAAATATTTCACATGCTTTGTTGCTCCAGGCTCCGGGTCATACTTTAGGCTGTTGTAACTTATGTGACCCAGTGTTAGTGTGCGTTTGGGACAGAAGTGACACATTTTTCAATTATCTGTTCTCAACTATCAGTCCCAGTGTCCTGCATGTGTCCACATTTGCTGCACTTCCAGGCTTATTCAGAAAGTTCAGATGTTCCCTCAATACTCAGCTTGTGAATATACTGTATGTCATTTGGCATCACATGCTATCTGTCGCCCACTCAGGCATCCATGCCCTGTGGCCATGTCATGAGTATCTCCCACTGGCCGCAGACTATTTCCCTGCAGGTGCAGTAGTTTAGAGTCTCCCTGATGGAGCCGCATGTCTTGCCGGCAGGAGTTTTAGCCTGCGGTTACCAGGAGTGGTTAAGATGTCCCATTTTCATTCGCAACTACACCCACGTGCACCCACTTCACGACTGGCAGGAGTTGTTGAAAACCGTCAGGCAGGAGGAAGTGAGCCAACTGACACACATATATTCAAGTGGCGCAGACGGCGGCTGTGGTGTCCAGTGCTCTCTAATGACGGCCTGTGAAGTGAGGGGCTGGGATGATTTAAAATTGCATGGGACATGTGGTGGTGGTGATATGGCAGACGTGTGCATGTGGCTGATAATGTGTTTGGGACTCAGAGTCTGACTATTTTGTGCATGTGCGTGTGTGTGTGTGTGTATTACAGTGAAAGAATGTTTTCCCATATGCTTTCTGTGTGTGTTAGAGAGAGATGTGAGAGCACTTTGTAGTCATGTTTGCTGACAGGAAGTGAGACATTCTTGCACACGTCCACAGTTAGATTCATTTAGAATCCTCTGTTCTTTTGCCTCAACACATTTGTGTTCGCTTTTCTTTTCCTTCTTTGCTTTTCTTCTGTTCAATTCAAAGTCTGGGAATAAGGAGTGTTTGTTTTTACATTAAATGCCTTATCTCTTCATTGAGATCATCTCCCTCCTCCTGCTTGTGCCTTAATCCTTCACTGGTTCTATGACAGAGGAGAAATCGTGCATATAGCCCCCTGACTGTGTCCCGTTTGATCCAGCTTCCTTGCCAATCCTGCACCAGACTCCCCAAGGAGGAAGGCACGCCTTGCTCGCTTTTGATCCTGCAACAAATTAGTGGCAAATGAAAAAGGCAGCTGAATTGAGCAGGGGAAATAGAATGGAGTTTTAATGCCCGTTACAGCTTCAGTGGCTTCCTCTGTTCTGTGAGTTTGTGTTTTTTTCTGATGGAAACGTTAAACATCAGACGAGCCCGAGATGCTCGAGTCTGTCCCCGGGTTGCTGATGCTGCAAGTGTCACATCAAACCGCTTGTCAGACGTTTTGATGAGGCAAACTGTTTGGAATTCCCCAAAGTCTTTAATATGTAAAAATGATGCTTAAATACTTCATGGAGCCTTAACAGCAATCTATAGTATTCAGCACACATCTGGCATCCAGAAACTCGCTCACTCCCTTGCCCTCGGGCTTCTATGGCTCCGCGCTTCTGATCACTGGATGCTCCAAGCAGCCTTCTGTGGGACGAGCTGGAGATGCCTCCTGTAGAATGGCAATGAGCCGACATCAGAGGGGCTGGCTTCTTTGCAGTGTCCTCCTATATGTCATATGCCTCTTTATCCCAGTTTATGAGCCTCACTTAAGTTTTATCACTCTCATCCATCTCATTCACACCTCAGTGGAGGTCACATTAGCTTGCGTTCCCATAGCAAAGCAATTTTGGCTCGCCCTTCGTGACCCCGCTCGTATTTCTACTTCACTGAACCGGTGTGAGAGAGGAACGAAGCCCACGAATATCTACCTGCGTGTATGACTTTGCTTCGCATGGCGCTTGTGTGTGATATGTAGTGTTTGATTTTGGCAGCTCTTGTGTTAATATTCCGTAATAGCTGCTTTAATGTTATGATATCTGAGAGAGTAAGTGGTGGCTTGGGGTCGAAACGTGAATGGGATTGGTCATGTGGACGCTGGCATTGTTCTATTTGTGTAATCCTGCATGCCTGAGGGGGAAAACGCGCATGTGCTTAAGAGAACTGCATCCGTGCACCTGTGTTTGTGTATGCTGTGGTGGCGTGCTACATGTGTACGTGGAGCTGGTACCCTCAGAAGGATGAAGACATGAGACAATATCCCCCAGCGTCGGGGACATTGTACAACCTCCTCCACCTCTTCAAGGGGAGTTTAGTGATTAGAAAATTGGGTCAGGCAAGGTTAATGGCCACTGTTAGGCATGCATGTGGAGATTACGGTTAGGAAGCAGGTTTTCTGCACGTCCTCGTAAGAATAGAAGTAGAAAATGTGTGTGTTTGTGTGCGTAGCGCCTGCCCAGTTTAGAGGCCTTGAGGGCCAGGTGTTTTCTCCATGGGCCGAGCAGCTTTTTGGCTTGTCCGTCCGACCTGCTGTGAACAAACATGAGCACAGAAGAATTGAAAAATGTGGTGCTGATGTGAATTGGAAGGAAACGTGTAACCACATTCCACCAGAAACAGGGATTTATTTTTTCCTCCCTCCACTGTCGCCAAGTGCTTGCACATTGTGTCAACTGCTCGGTGCGTCTGTATGTTATTCTCAATCTTATTTATAGAGCATGCATGTTGTACTAATAAGAAGAGGGAAAACATGGCCAGCACATGTGCTGTGCTTTGTTCCACCACGTTACTTGTTCAGATCCAATGACAGTGCTATAAATGCTCGTACAGGATGGTTTCCGCTGTGTTGTTTGCATCTTGAATATTTCCTGTTCGGGGGTCAGGTCAGGTCCAACCCCCTCCTCCGCCCTCTCTGTGCAGTTCAGTATAGAAACTGTACTGCCCTTTTTTTCAAAAATAATTTTGTCAATATCGTCGTTGGTTGTCTTGTATCTTCTCGTGCCAAACAGGCCTGAGAGCACGATCATATAAATATGAATCATTTGGTATTGCAGGCTACATGCTTAACGGTTACAATACTTATCTGTGGGAGTATTGGTTGCTTTCATCATCGCTGTGTCCTAACAATATTGATGACTTTATAAACCATAACCACTCAGATAACCACTCAGAATAGGTTATGAAACAATCCCAGCAATCATCTGCACAACCGCTGACTTGACTTGCCCCTCAACGCTGAGTGGAAGCAGACTTCACCACAAAGCAGAGTCAGAGCGATAAACATCGCTGCCTCCTGGTTCGCATTCTCCCAGCCCCACAAATACCTCAGTCTCAATGATGCAATAGATCTAGGTTTTTTTGTTTTTGTTTATTTGTTTGGTTTAATAACCTTTGTTCACAAGTGATAATAGAGAGAGAAATTATGACAAGGGCTCAGGTCCAAAGTGGCGTCCCCCCCCCCAACCTCTGCAGGTTATACAATGGGGCTACATATAAACGGTGTTGGCAAATCCTCATCTCTTCAGAGGGTGTATTATCTCTCCTCGCCTCGTAGTGTTTCCATCCACACACAGCGGTGACCCAGACTAAAGGTCACACCCACTGCTAATTAGATTAAGGCTATTCTTCGAGGAGCCCGGGAGAAAAAGTGTCGGGATTCATTCGATCACTTCCGCTGGATCTGTCGCCGATTTTCATTTCCAATTTTAATAGTTAATCACCATCTGTTCTCCGGCTCGTCACAATTTAAATCTTGCCTGAAGAAATGCGCTCATAGCAGTTTTTATGGAGAGTGGGATTTCACAAAACAAAATGTTTTAAGAGCAAAAATAAACATCCATACATTTCTAGATTATAAGATGAATGCATATGTCCAAACAGAAATTCAAAGTTTAAACATCAGTTCTTTTCTTGCACTTATCTCAGGCGTTGTCTCAGATATCATGGGAAATTCGCATTGCCCAGATTCATGTTGGCCTCATTTTTTGTTAAAATTCCCCAGTTCCCAGGCCCAATAGTTTTAGTGTGTAGTATTGTGTGTGTGTCAGTGTGTGCGTGTGTGTATGTGCGTGCGAGGGGTACTTTCAGGCTGAGCTGGGAGTGTAGGTGGTGTGAGTCATTCACAATTTCTTCACAGACATTTGGTTTGGAAAGAAGACATTATGTCCATGTATGACTGAGGTGGTGCTGAGCTGTATAACCGCAGGGCACGGAGAGACTGTGTCAAGTGTCACACAGCCAGGGAACATCCACAGATGCAGACTGTGTGGTGGCATTTCCAGGGTACAGAGCGAGATCTGTGCGGCGGTGAGCTCTGCTCTCCATTGTCAGGGAAACTGTGGACACTACAACATTGTTGCTGGGCAGATGTGGCTGTCTCACAGGGAAGAGCACAAGAACACGAGAACGAACATTTAAGAAATGTCATCTATTGAGAATGTGCATGTGTTTTGTGTGTTATTATGTATCTGCACAGTGATCAAATGCTGTACAGTGTGAATGTCCTCCAAAAAATTGCCGGATGTCTGTAAAATTGCTCCACTCTGACCTTTTGGCGACGATCGGGAAAACAGTCCTTGGAGATTGTACGATGCTACTTCCAACATGTTGCATTGTGCACTGTCCAGCTGAGTTACCACTAGATTGCAAGCTTTGTTCTATCACTACCCGAACTCATCTTGTCTTTCCAAAGTTTCCTCAGCTGTAACATAATTTAGAGGTGAGGTGAGGACACCACGGAGCCTAATGAAATGCAAGCAAAGCCTGCTCAAACAGCCAGTGCTGCAGGTTAGGTAAAGAAACTGCAAGAACTGGCACAACTCAAGGTGAGATAAATGAATCCAAAGCAGGGAATAGATAACTTTCTTTTATTGAATGCTGCATTGATCCAGACTGCACATGGCCACCTGCCACTAGCCTGGGGTTTTCCTCTTGACGCTAGAAACGGGGGTGTTTGGTCCTAAAGGGGATATTCCACAGAAAGTTGTTTGCATTTTATTTGGGTCATTCTTGTCTCCAAGTAGTTTCTTATGCTGCAGCAGCTATGAGGGTTGCAAACCTTTTTTAGGTCCAACACAGGTTTTTCCCAGATTTCTGTGAATCGACTTGCCAAACATATCCCTAAACAGTTTATTTTACACACTTGGGCGTGGGGTTCCTGTTATTTCCCTGCACGTTTAACTGGCAGATTATGGTGTAAAGCTGTTTCTTTTTTGGGAGAATCTTCTGCTGCTTGTCTTGGATTTCTCCCGGGGCCATTGTTGAACATTTTGACTCTGATTTCTGTTGTCTTGAAAGTGTCAGAGGTCAAAAGTCTCCTGCGAGGACAAGGCTGCAATATGTTCAGAATTATCTTTAAAACAAGTGGTGGCTCAGGCAGAAATTGACTTTATGTGGATCTCTGGATTACTTGAAATTAAACAATGAAGTTGAACAGTTAATTGTGTTTTTTCTTTTTAAGGGCAATTTTGTCAGGTGCTGCTCTGCATGGGTTGACAGAAACCCAAGAATCCTGTGTAATTAGACCTATGTTGCTTCAATTTAGAAAAATTATTACTGCGCTGTGACCTGCCTTCCTCATTGTGCATGAGTGAGTGAGGGATAGAGCAAGAACAAGGTAGACACAGTAGGGGAGAGAGAGAGAGAGAGAGAGAGAGAGAGAGAGAGAGAGAGAGAGAGAGAGAGAGAGAGAGAGATGGAGAGATGGAGAGAGTTCAGTGGATTTGATCTTTGACTAAAAAAAAATCTATCTCAAAGGAAATTGAGTTTGCGTGATATCAGTTGGGAATCGAAACGAGGCCACAACAAAGCCACAAAGAGCTCACATGGGATCAGATAAAGACCGAGACGCTCCCGCCAATTCAATTAAATACAAAATTTAAGGATTAGGACCCAGACATGATGTGAAATGCAAAGTGAACTCTCAAAAGACAGGCCCGACGTGTCTTTGTTTATTTTGCTTTTGAAGCGGGAGCCTGACGGGGGCATTCAAGGATGCAGCTCTCAACTTCAGTAAATGTCATGAAGGTGTGTTTGTTGCAACCCACTCCCCATTATTGACCAACTGCACCAGCACTGTCAAATTATTTTTCATTCATCGGCCCCCTCAGACAAAGGAACGAAAAGAGACTCTTTAAAATAACATACTTGTGAAACGGGGTCATTAATCTATGTTACATTGAGAATGAATCATTCCTGTACAGATACAAGGTACAAACAGGGCTGTGCTATATTATAACATTTTACATTCAGATAATGATGCATATGATTAGTCACACTTTTTCTCAACTGTGTAAATAAGCTGTGCAATGTGCGGAGTACAGTTCTGTCTTTGTCAGACTTAAACCACGTCCATGAGACAGAAGCAGCCCCTCCTCTAGGTATGAACTACTTGTTTTGTCTAGGCTGGTCTGAGCCCTTCTCCTGTGTCACGTTCCCTCTCCTCCGTGTTTGTTTGCCGCCTGCAGCTGTGCCATGTGGAACAGTGCCAACCAAATGACGAAAAAGAGTGATTTGCAGCCCAATGAAATAAATAGTAGAACAAAATACACAGCAAGAGACATCTGTTACAGCCCTACTTACAATCTGTGTAATCGAAAACAATGTTAGAGTATTTATTATTATTCTAAGTGTGGGTCAGTGGACTGTTAAAGTCAATAGAGATTCCTTGTCCTTTCCTATTTAGTTTTTAGTTCACGGTCATGATGGCAGATTTGAAAGTTATAATTATAGCTATCTTAAATGAACGTGTGTGGGTGAACATTTATTGGTGCCATTTGCGCACAGTCGGAGGTTTCAGTTGTTGGAAGCCCGCAGCCTCTGCAATTATTCAACTGACACTGTTTGTTTATGGCTCTCTATAAATTCAAAATTCAAGCCCTGGGGTCTTAAATACCTTTAGATCTGCACCTAATGTTTTCCATTGTTGGAGCCTGACTGTAATTCACAGATTAACCTATTTACAGCCCCATTGCCATGCTCGGTTACTGAGAGGGCAAGCTCTCCAAAGCTGCTCGGAAACAAACGGCCTCTGCCATGCAAGTGAATAATGCCATAAAATGTAACATGGTGTTTGCCGTCAACATGCGGGCGACGGTAAACTGCCTCCACATGTTTAATTAACGAGGAGAATAAAAGGCGAGGTCTATATGAGCCGCGAGAGCTACAGTAATTTGCGTTTAGGATCCTCATTTCAGATGCCTGGAATGCCAAGTGCTGAGTTGCTCCAAACAGGCTCTCTTTAGCAGCTGGTGGGAGACCGGCTGCACACAAAGCTCCGATCTTGCCCAATGCTCATGGCAGTGCTTTATCAACAGAACATCTAATAACATGACCAGCAGACTGCAAATAAAGCCCGGGGTAATGAGAGAGACCCACCACTGGAAGAAGCGTCACATCTAACAATAACAATTGCTGTGCTCATTGCAAATGAGCATAAATTGACTCTGACAATGTATTTCTACAACAAAAACACAATTTGGGTTTCCCTGTTTACATAAAAAAAATCCACTTGAGTTTTAACGAGAATACTGTCAAATATCCTGACAGCGCTGCAGCAATTATTTTGTCTTGTTTGCAGATGTTTACATGCACATTTAGAAAAAAGCTGAAACAAAGTGAGCTGCATGGGGAACAAATACGACGACCAGACCCTCAGCTGTGAAAGATCACTACAAATTTGTTGGACTCGTTTTTTGCAGTGCGAATGTGCATATTTTTGCCCGTGAAGTAATTAAACCGTGATAAATGCAATGCAGACATGCTGCCGATCCCTGGCGCAGGGTGAGCAGTGTGCAGGTGTCAGCTGTCAGGTGTGCTGCTGCTGGATTATGGGTTGGGCCCTGCACCACCCCTGTCCTCTAATAACACCCACAGAAGTCTGGCCACCTGCCGCCACATCTCAGAGGAGCTTGTCTCTTCCGACCCCGAGGAAGCAGGAAGCCTCCCTCGCTTTAAGAGCACGCTTTGAGCCGCGCTAAACCCTGCTCTTCAGCTCGGTAACAACCAGCACTTAACCGAGCCAGACAAACAAGTGCTGTCACACCGGCAGAATTTTACTGCGAGTCTGACATGACTAAAAGTGTGCCGCGGCCATCTGCCACAATCTCCATGCTGTCATTTTTTAAAAACTGTTTTTCATACAACGCAAGCGAAATGAACAAACAGAAAACAGGATATCATCTTATTCGATAAAGGTTATTCTGTGAGCACAAAAGTAGAAACCCCACATTTCTCTGATCTGCTCTCTATCCATGTGCAGATGGTTAATTCTTTCCCTCTTTGTTTTTTTGTTTCCATTCCCAGCTGATCCCATCGATGTTCTGCGAGTGCTGGAGCTGTCAGAGAACATGGAGGGGGTGTCGCTGGAGGCCGGTCTGTGCACCAGCAGGAGGGGCGTGGAGGAGACGGACCTGGCCTACAAGATAGAAAAAAAGATCCAGCTCAGCGCTCCCACCAAACAGCTCTACCCTGGTAGTAGACATTTTCTTTTCCCCGGCTAGACCACATACAACATAACCCCCAGTCCAAACCAGCAATGAGAATCCCCCCCCCCCACAAAATAAAAATGTGTCACTTGTGAGGAATTCTTCGCTCAGTAAAACCTTTCGAAATCTGACTTTGAACTCCCTCTGCTCGTCCTCGTGGCTGCTCGCTGCCTTCATGGCCAAATATTTCTCATCATTATCATCTTAGCTCCGGTCTTACTGGCAGTGGGTGTGCCTGCATGTTATAAATAAATGTCAGCCCCCCTGCTGCGCTCTCTCTTGTCTGACTTAACAACACCTCCCCCTTCCTCCTCCACTTTCCTTCCAGATTCCCAATTCCCTGAGGCCTTCTCCTTGATGGCCACGGTGCGAGCTAAAAAGGGCTCCCAGTTCTTCCTGCTCTCGGTGTATGATGACCAGGGGGTGCAGCAGCTGGGGCTCGAGGTGGGCCGTTCGCCCGTCTTCCTTTATGAGGACCAACGTGGGCAGCCCCCGCCACAGATGTACCCCATCTTCAAGAAGATCAACCTCGCCGATGGAAAGTGGGTATAGTTTGAGGGCCTCTATCTACATTAAACCCAGTATTAATCCAACATCTGCCCTTCGGCTGATTTTCGACAACACACTGGATCTGATGTGTGAGTTCAATAGATCAGATTCTGCTGCTCTGTGCATTTATAACTTTCCCGTGTCTTGAAATATTAAGGCAGGCCTCCCTTCTGCAGTCTGATTCATATGTCTCACAGCGTGTGCTTGAACTTTAGTGACCTTAAAAGGAGCAAGATGGTTGGGAAGTGCTTGCTGCAATGATTTGACCTGATCAGGGGAGTTATGGAAATCAGTCCTTCACAGTCTTGGACTAAAAGCCTCTCCTGATTTGCTGCACTTGCAAGGAGCATGAAACAGCTCTTTCTTTGCATTACTGACTCTGCTGGTAAATGGTAACTGATATAACATGTGTCAAGTCTTATTGGGCTTTAAAACTACACACACACACACACACACACACACACTGATGATACAAACCTTCGGGGGGAATTTGGGGGTCTGATTTTGCCCAAGGACATTTCAGCATGTAGACAGGAGGATACCAGAGATCGAAACAACACCCTGCAGCAGACTTATATTCAGACACAACTATGTTTTCTTAACTGCACGTCACTGCTCTGTCTTTCCCGCTCAGATGGCACAGGATAGCCTACAGCGTGCAGGGCAAGTCTGTGACCCTCTACTTGGACTGCCAGAAGGTGGAGACCCTGGATCTGCAGCGAGGGGACAATGCTGTCGTCAGCACAGAGGGCGTCACTGTATTCGGAACACGGCTGCTGGACGAAGGCGTATTCGAGGTACGACATTATCTATGTGCAGGATAACCTGAAAACACAGAATCAAGTGTCTCCTGTCGGATATTCTTCATTGTGTTTCATTTAAATTTCAGCAGGTCCAGTTGACTGTTGATAAGAATAACAATTAATTAATCATGTTCTGTGGTCATATGTGGCTGGATCTCATCAACATTTGTTTTTTGTGCATGTCTGTATTGAGTAAACTAGACTTTCCCTGGGGTAATGCAGAATCATTTGAGGGTTCTTTCACACCTGCCTTGTTTGGTTCAGACCTTCTGTGTGAAAGGTGCCTTGGACGATGGTCCATACCAAAGGGCCAAAATGTAAACCAACCAGAAGAGATGGTCTTGGTGCGGAACAAATGAACCATGCTTTTTTTTGTGAAAACACTTTTCTGGATGGTTCGGACTTTTGGACTGATGCAGAAGTTTAAGGCAGCATTAAACATTGGAACAAAAAGAAGAGGAAGGGGCTTGCTGGATTGCCTGTATACTTCGCTTCTGATGATGTAATGTTTGAATGATGGGGACGTTCGTCCTGCTGGTAGTAATCAGTTGATTCAATTTCTCCATTCAAACCGAAAACTACTACTATTTCTCGAGGCACTTTATTCAAAAATGTGATTTTGAAGTGATTACATTAATCAAACTGCTCGCCCGTCTCCTGTCTCAAGTGTGGGTAGATGCAGCTCATGTAGGTGAGGACGACAGGACGTATGTATGTCTTACAAAAGTCTCCGTAAATTACAACATGAAACCAAAACTAACCACAACAAATGCAAACAGTGGACCAAAGCCCTGACCGGGATCTTTATAGGGGGACGTCTTACTGACCTTGTTTTAATTTGTGTGACTTTTTCCTCCTCCTCTTATTATTTTTCAGTCCCTATAGAGACTTCGCCTTAAACCAAATTAAGTGGATCTTATCTGTGCTGCTGCTGACTTAAACATTTCTACAGCCGGTTGAGTAAAGTGATGAGTATTTTTGATCAGACCGATTGGAAAACCTCTTCATGCAGCACCACTTGTTAAGGAGTGTTCCTATCCACTTTGATTCAAATTCCTATCAAATCTAAAAATGCACCAAACACAGATTATAAGGCCTCATTTTGGAGAAATGTGCTTAAAAACACACAGGAAATACAAGTTGCCTGTTTACGTTAAATGGATTATAATCTAGAGTAGTTGTGTCAATCAAATGGTGGGATGTATTTTGTGCATTGTATTTGACGCTGTGGAATTTTCCTCCCATATCTTTAAAGCTACTTAGCGAAACATTTAAAGCACAGTTCAGGAGGCCATGAGGTGAGTGGGGGTCGTCTGTCAATCAATATGCCGCAGGAATAAAGCGGTGCAGAGGGAAATAGGTGTTTGACAGGCAGTGGGGAGGAGGGGGCTTGTTGTTCATGACCGGACATGCTCGGCCTTGTCACCTTTCATGTGCAAAGCTGAGAAATGACACATTCTCTTTGTCTTTAAAATATTTTGATCGGTTGGCTGTAGATGTGTTGATACAAGTCAGAATGTCCATCTGTGCATTTGGGGGTGAAAACACATGTTTGGTCCTGTCTCGTCTTGTGATGGTCAAAGCTCCTGCAGGAGAAATACTTGCTTCTTGTTCCGGCGAACATTGAGCTTTTTCAAATCGATAGTAGTTGCAGGGGACAGATACAATTCTAGTTTTACTCATTCCAAATTGCATTCTACCTGAAACATTTTTATCATTGGATCCCTTTAAAGCCTTGGTGTCTGTGTAGCCACACATATCAATATGCAGCGAAAACACAGGAGACCAAGATTTCATCCAAACTCTGGGAGTGATGCCAATTCCTCGGTTTTTTTTTTTCAGTGCATAACCTTTGTTGTCAAAAGTCATTCTCTGGGCTTCCCATGACAATATGCAACCCCTGCTCCATTGTCATTCCCAATGAGGCTCCACTCTGAATCCGCTCGAGCCCCTTCCACTGCTATGTGCTCGGGGCTCTGTGCCTGATCAGCACTGAGGCAACAGAGAGAATGGAATATAGATCCAGGTATAAAGGTGTAAAGGCATGTTCAGAGAAATGAAACCTTCCCTGCACCCTTTCCACCTCAATGTCCCAAGAATATTCCACAGCCTGAAAGAAGGGAACATGCTGTAGTTAAAGTTGAACAAAGTGCAGAGGGAGGGTTGTTAACACGCCCTATTGGCATAGACAGAAACCACAGCCCTTTTCACTTTCCCCTGTAGAAAGCCAGATGTCCTTGGCTCTGACAGGTGAACACCTACTACCTATTTTGTGAATAACTAACCCCCTACCCAGCCCACACATTCATTTTACCCTCCCTGTGCCCTAACGTGACCCCCAGTTGCCACTCCCATGTTGTGTGTCAGACACTGACAGGCTTTTCAGTTTTCAGATTACTTTATATCCCACTTTAGTTAAGAAATGTGTCTCCTTGTGGGATCTATAAATTCCCCTCTTCAGAAGCAATGGAGAACATTTATTCTTTGGCCAAACTCCAAACACACTCCCATGCCCTTATACATCATCGTATGTGGAGAGTTATGATGATGATGATGATACAGCGTTTAGTGTGATGAGTAAGACCCTTGAGACTCTCTGTTGATCAGATCCATCCTTTAGTCCAGTCCGTGCACTTCATGTGGAAAGGTTTGCGCTGAAATGAATCTAGAATAGAGACATATCATGTCAAATGACTCAAATGAATTCTTCTGTTTTAGATTTCTCTTTGATACATGCGATGAATTTCAATGTGTTCATGTATCTATTCAGAGCAACGTGTATGTATCAGCATCAGTCTGGTATGCATCGGGTGAGGTTGGTACCAGGGGACGAGCAGGCTGACCTCTGGGCCCCTGTTCCCAGGCCCTGGTTTCTTGGGGAGGAGGCCAGTGTTCCGGCCCAGTTCTCCCAGCGTGGGAGCTCGGCGTGGGAGCACGGGGACTGTGGTCAAGCCACTAATGTCTTTATTGCTTCCAGATTGCCTACAGATTGCAAACGGATACAGAAGTTTGGTGTTCAAACACAACAATCTGCTTGCATTCGCAGTAAAGCAAACATCAAACTGTCCACAAGTCTGGTTGCGCTCCTACTTGGCTGCCGGGTGCGCCGCGTGTGTGCCTGCAACACCCAGACGGCTTCGATACGATCCAGCCCAGCGTTTATTTGTTAGGAAATACTGTCTCAATTAGACCTGTAAATGAGAAATGTTTTTTGGCTCAATGTTAGGGGCATGTTGAAACCATGACTTGTCAAGCATATCATTAAAGAGCTGCTTTATTGTAACGCGTAGCAACCCCATGGCTTTATCACACAAAGCAGAGAAACACATCAAATCAGTCCTGGTCTATTTAAGTCATGTTTAGTCCTGGTAATGATTTATATCTGGGGGCGGTCATATGTTTTTGGTTGTGAGAATCTGTCGCACTTTAGGTAAATGGGGAGCGTCAATGGGCCATTCAAGTACAGTACAGTAAAGTTTGTTTGCTGGAAATATCCGGCTGCTCCTTCACCCACATGAATATCTGACTCACACAGGACATGACCGATGACCTCAGAATCTCAGGAGAAACTCTCATTTGGCTAACTGGGAGAGCATCAGATCAAACGTGTCCCGCCTGCGTAGCTTGATCCAGTTTTATTTTGTCTTGGGTCTGAGACATTGGGAGATACTTGTTGTTGTTGCCTGTTCAAAACTTGCCTGTCTGGATCGGGGCAACTTCTTTGGCTTGTGGTATTGCTTAAGTTCTGGCTACTCGCGGTTAGAAACATTTGTGAAACACATTGTGGTTCAGAGGAAAGTAGACGTGAAAGTAGAAAGTAGTATCCATGTTGCGGCTAATTGCTGTCAGAAACATCGGTTAAAGACGTTAAAGTTAGGTAAGTTTGTGTGGAGCATCCAAAGTCTAAATAGGTCGATGGAGTTTGATACACCTATGCCGATACAGAGTCTAGCATTTGAGTGGAACTGGTGTTGTAATATAGAATGGCAAACTTGCGCAGTTGGATTTTTATCCAATCGTGCTCTTTACTGGGAAAACACTGGTTCCTGTTATCCGAGGACGTAGAAGACATGTTCAGTCAGACAGATTTCTGGAGTTATTAGATAGATGACATTATTATTAGTTTGTCTGCTTCGTACAGGCACCTCAGGATTTAGAGATTGTTCTGATAGAGAGGACAAAGATTTAGAGCGATCTCATTAATTCAGAAAAAGAAGAGCAGATGTTTTTTTTAATCGAGCGAATGCAATATACGCTTCAGTACGAAAGCACAGAGGTCGCTGTGTGTGAGCCGCATGTGAGCTCATGCAGGATCCTCACGTCCTCTTCAGATGTCTGTGCCCCGTCCTAAATGGAGAGTGGCAAAGCACACATTGGTCTTTGGGCAACACTTTACTCGACAGAGAGCCCCTGCCAGGCAAGAAAAACAGGAAAACTTCTCCGTGCAAGTGTTGCTTTTGATCTTGAATTGAGATTGGATTAGATTGGATTAACTCCCTGTTCTCCCTCACCTTAGAGTGCAATCGTTTCCTTTGCTTGACACTGGCTTTGTGCCACAACAGGAAGAAAAAAAAAAAGATAAGTGGATAATGACTGCTTTCATGTTTGATGTAGCATAATAGAGTATTCTGTTTCTATAGGTTTACAGTTCTGCGTACTGTGATCCAGACTTTGGGTTGACATGTGACATGATTGAGCTGTATCAGAGGATATAAATCTGGTGGCGGGTAATGGAGAAGCGATATGTTATGATTTATTTCACCTCTGGCTGCTAAATTCAAATTAAAGAGATTACAATGGGACTATAATTACCACAACATTAAGCAGTTAATCTGACTTCATTTATCACAAACCGCTGCCCAGCTGTCCCTGGACAACATTTCACCCGGCAATATGTTTGCAGTGGCCCGTCAGTTACATAGATTTGTATCGCTAATGGAATCTAAACCTTGTCAAACACGGTGCCATGGGGCTGACGGCATTTTGTTGATATTGAATTACCTCCTGACTCGTGTCTCGGAGAGAATTAGCGCTGCAGCTCTCAGTTGTTCTCACTAACAATTAATGTCTTGGACATATTTCACATTTTGTATTCAACATTCAACCGATAAAATATCAATACAAATATGACAAATGCTCATAAAAAGTTGTTTAGGCCACGGTTATTGTGGTAAACTAGTTATAATTTATATTTTTATAGAGATATAACAACAAGAAAACATTTGTAAAGCTTTGTAGCATATTAGCTTTGGAATACATCAACTGTCAATTTATCAGCTATTCCTTTCAGCTCTACCAAGCATTATGTAATAATATAATGTGAACAGAAGATAAGAGGGACGTTGAGGCCACTAAAACCAACAGAGGCTGTGGGCCAAGAGCTGCAGGGTCCAGCAGCGCCGTCTCTGTGTGTGTTTGTATATACACACTGGCTACGCCTGCAGGGCAGGATGGGAAGTGAAAGGTCCTGACAAGGAGGTGGGAAAGAGCTATTTGACTGTTTTGTGTACGCAGTCAGGCCCCTCTTTGAGTTATGGAACACAGAAACAATAGCGGTGGTAGCAGCAGTGGCAGTTTGATGATGCCACTGTAGGGGATCATTTTGCCTTTTGTCGAGGTGTGCAGCCAGTTTTGCGGTTGTCTTAGTGTCTGTGGTCTTGTTATGTATTGATGCACGTTCATCTTCTTGCCTCCTCTGGCTTCATTGTGCAGTAGCAGCTACTGAATGCTTCTGTCACTGCTCCAATGGGATCATTCTGCTTCTGCTGTGCGTCTGACTTAATAACATGACACCTGTCTGCCTCTCAGTCTGCTCTCTGCTTTATTTCAGGGAGTTATTCAACAACTGCTGATTGACGAGGACGCTCAGGCCGCTGCCGACTACTGTGTAAACTACATACCAGACTGTGACTCTGCTCTGCCATACAACATCCAAGCCCTCGACCTGCAGGAGGTTAGTAGTGCCACCAACAGGAGGCAATGCCTGCTGGATAAACCCACCCAGAAAATATGTTGTGCTGTTCTTTTGACAGGTGAAGCATAGCTGCACATCATCTCCATTTACTGCCAAGAATTACTTGTACAGAAATGCCTGGATATTGTCATTAACTCTCTACTCACTCTTACAATAAGTTTTAAGCCATAAGATGAACATCCACTTCTTACACTCTGGTCAAAACTGGGATAACAGAAGCCGATCCCTGACAGCCATCCAGTGCAAGAAGCACAAGCAGACATATCAATAGAGCTGTGTATCCCAGAGACTGTCGATCACAGCATTTATGAGCAGCAATCAGGCCCACCCAAGAAGAGGTCTGAGTACGAATGTATTCTTTCAAATGAAGCCAGCAGTGGAACACACACACACACACACACACACACACACACACACACACACACACACACACACACACACACACACACACACACACACACACACACACACACACACACACACAGAGCCAAGAGACTATAACTCAAACATGATATACTGATTCTTCCCCTCCCCAAGGTGTGTGCAAGAAAATTGAAATCAATCACTGATATGAATTACTGTGCAATTATTTGATGGTGTGTGGCCGATAGAGATATAAAAGAAGTGAGACGAGAGTGTGTATGTGTGGCCATGGGCTGTGTGAAATACACAGTGAATACTGATTGTATGTATTTTCCCGTGTATTCCACATGCACACACTCGTACGGTATGTGTGGACACTTATGTGAGTGTGTGTTTGTGTGTGTGTGTAACATTGATAATGCTCCAGGCGGGGTCCATTAATGGGGTAGTGTGAGGCCATTTCGACCGTCATCCAGCTGGCTTTTACAGAACTACAGCTGAGCTATGAGCTCCGAATCCAGAACATGTCAACATCTGTCAGCCCACTGACCTACTTCCCATCATTCTCCCTTACACGCTGACCTTGTTTACAAGTGGATCTAAATCACATCATTGATGCCCCTCTCAGATTGGGCCTTTAGTGTCAGGGGCCCATTCTTACCACTGACATGCAATAGGCATCACTCTGGAGGCTGACACAACCATATTTGCTCACTTGCCAGAACAAGTATTTGCAACAATTAGCACCTCAGTAGTATCAGAGACAGTGTGACCCCTGACCACACAAACAAATAAGTCTTCTGCTTAACCCCCAACATTTGTTTGTTCCTTCTCATTTCATGTTTGTATAGGCTTTTACTGGTGGGATTCACAGTAGGTGTCAGAGGATTTGTATGCAACACTTTACATTCCTGTTTCAGGCTGTTTCCTATCTTGTATTTTCATTCACAACAGTGTTTATTTTTTTCCTCCACCCTCCACCTGTGCCCTCATGCTGCGTCCCCCTTTTTCATAAAAGAAGTCCCGACTTGGGTCTGATGCCTTGATGCCAAGTGCTGAGCCGGATGAACCAAAGGAGGTCTCCAAAAAGGACAGGAAAGGCAAAAAGAACAAAAAGAAGAGAGACAAGGGCTCGAAAGGCAAACGTAAAGGCAAGGGCAAGAAGGGATCCAGAAAGAAAAAACACCAGGAGGAGGGTCTTGAGGATGGCTTCCTCCAACTGTCCACAACACTGCCTGAGTATCTATCTCAAGAACCCTTTCAGCCCACTGAGTTGCCAGAAATTAAAAGCACCCAAGAAACTGCCACTCCCGCCGACGTCTACGACGAGAACCTCATGGAGATGCCCACACACGAACCTGACTTCGCAAACGAGGCCCCCACCGTGGTGCCCAGTGCATTGCCTGAATCAGTGGTTACTGAGGAGGTAGACATGTTTGCCTGTAGACGCCCCCCCTATCTCACCCCTCCTGCCATTTGCGGTTCTAATCAACACTCCCCTAATACCTCCTAACAGTAGTGAGCACTTCCTCCCACTTCAGTCACTTTCCAGCACCAGCACTAACCAGCACCATGCTAATCATCACCTCCTCCACATGCCCACCAGAAAACACGGAGAATGCTTCCTAAATGTGATATTATGATGATCTTTACCTGATGCCTTCTGGCTGAGTGTGTGTTTCTGTAGAAAGTGAACTAATACATGCATACATGTTTTCAGAAAAACATGGTATGCATGGTACTACTGTATGTATGTGGACGCAGAGACAGGGTTTTTGGTTTACAGTTCCATCAGGCTAATTATTGACCTTTGGAATTGTTGTTATGAATATATACAAATTTTTTTTAAAGATACATTTTGGACTTTGCAGAATCACAAGCCAAGAATGTTCCTGTACGTCTGCCTCATGTTTATTATTTGCTGTATCTGTGGCTCTTGCAGTCTATGCCATGTTTCCACATTAATCCAGCGAAGTCCATCAACTAATCACACTCCAGCAATGCGATTAACTGCACACCAGCCAACTTGTGTTCTGGATAACCAGCCCATTGCTATAAAATCAACCAGTTTTTCTAACATTTGTATCATACATCGCAAAATGTGCCTTTTCCTTTATGCCGTTGCCTAACTAATTTAAGCCTGTGTGCTGGTTCACAGGAGAGCAAACCAGTGAAGAGGCCAGTGGTGGAAGAGTATGAAGATGATCTTCTGTATGATGATCTCTCAGTTTCCACGGTAACACTGGGACCAAACATTACAGATTATGAGGTAGGTTAAATGCAAATATGAGACATGTCTTCACCCTCAGCACAACAACACTTATTTTTCGTGTTGGCTACACCTGTGATTGAAGGAGTTTTCATTCCTTCACAGATTCTCGAATATGAAAATGGCAAGAACGACACAGAGTCAGAGTATGAGGAGTATGAAATATACGAGGATGGCTTTGACTTTGCAGAGCGGGAAAGGGCACAGACGTGGGACGGAGAGGTAAATCTTGCAGCAATCTCATGTATGAAGTACGTGGTCACATCTTCAATTGCCCGTGTCAATTGATTTTTTAACACTCCACATCTATTTATCTGTTTCTCCACCTCAGGCTGGCCGCAGAGCGGAGAAAGGCCAGAAGGGAGAGCCAGCTATCATTGAACCGGTGAGCTGCTGGAGGCACTTAGTGAATAGTCTGGAAGCATTAGTTATGAGCACGAGAACAGGCCGACACTCTCCTAATGTACATTTCATTCTCTTGTGCTTGTTTCCAGGGTATGCTAGTGGAGGGACCACCAGGTCTACCGGGGCCAGAGGTAAGTTTATTCGCTACCTGAGAACAGTAGGGAAAGGAAACCGGGACTATTTTCTCTGTAGTTGCTAAGGATGTGGCAGAATGTGACTGTCCACATGTGGTGCAAAATACAACCATGCAACTGTGGTGTTTTGATTAAAGGAACCCAAAAATAAACTGCTAGAATATGTTGCATTGCAAAATGACACTTGACAATGTTTGATGATATTTTTGTTCGGTGGTTTACTTCAATACTATTAACCCTACGTGAAGTGGCAGCTAAAAGTAGTGCATCCAATACAGTTAAGCCAATAAAACAGGATTATTGTCTAGCATTTGCAGGGTTAGAATAAGAAGAAGATGGTCATTTAATTGAAAACTAAGCTAATGTTTGTTTGAATGTGTCCTTCACAGGGGCTTGCTGGCCCAGCTGGACCAACAGGACCTCCAGGACCAAGAGGAGATCCTGGCGAATTGGTGAGTTTGGCTCAAGATATGGTCTCATTGAACGTGAACAGAGCTGTATGAGGGACAGAGTTGTATGAGGGACAGAGCTCTATGAGGGACAGAGCTGTATGAGGGACAGAGTTGTATGAGGGACAGAGTTGTAGAGGGACAGAGCTGTATGAGGGACAGAGCTGTATGAGGGACAGAGTTGTATGAGGGACAGAGCTGTATGAGGGACAGAGCTGTATGAGAGACAGAGCTGTATGAGGGACAGAGCTGTATGAGGGACAGAGCTGTATGAGGGACAGAGCTATGTGAGGGACAGATCTGTATCAGTGCGAACATTTTGCCCTGGTTCACTGACCTGAACCTGCTGGACATCAGGGACGCATAGTGACTCACACATGTTTGACCTCATTCTCTTATTTTGTGTGTGCGTGTGTGTGGGGGATGCTTGTGTGAGTCATCACAATGGAACACACTCCAAGGAGGACACTATGGAGATTATGATGCAGATCCCCATACTAGTTCATCATATTCATGCTTTACACGCATTCAGTCCACATAACAAGCACATGTTATTCCCAGAGATAATTTTTTTTAAATAAGATGCAGTGATGGTGAATATAGTAGAAATTAATAAAGGAGAATTGAATGTTAACTTTAATTTATAAATTGTAATTGAAATGAAGTTTATCTCCCTCAGTGGAAATGTCCAGCTCATTTAGAGAATCTGGAGACTGTGTTGATCTTCTATTGTTTGAAGCTTCCACCTTATTCTTTTCAATTTTGGGTCATTATCTTGCTCTTAGATGAACCCCTCACCAGCCAGTCTGTTCTCCTTTGTAAATCACCGTTTCCTCTTCACTCTATTAGTAATATGTCTATTACTACTTCTTGCAGTGCAGTGCAGTCCTATAATGTATCAGAGGGTGTCGTTACACAGTCTGCTCCAACACTGGCTTTGCACAGATCCGTAGGGATTGTTTGCATTAACGTTCAATTCTTCATGGATTTCCACTGCTGCAGGAAAGGTGAGTCGATCTGTTTGCCAATGCTTATCCCGGTCCTCTCTTTTCAGGGTCCCCCTGGGCGTCCTGGTCTTGCTGGGGTTGATGGGATTCCAGGTCCTCCAGGGACCCTGCTGATGCTACCAGTGAGACCTTAAAGCCCACTCATGCATGCTCATGCTCATGCACTGTACAAACACACACATAACACACCTTTTCCCAGTGTGGTGTAGTGGCATGGCCACAAGGGGGGGCTGTGTGATTGAACTTCATTGCAACTGGGAGATCCTGCAATGGGAACTGACTCCTCCTTTTCATTGCCTCCAGTTCCAGTATGGAGGTGATTCTCAGAAGGGACCAGTGGTGTCTCCCCAGGAGGCTCAGGCACAAGCTATCCTGCAACAGGCCCAGGTACACGTTACACAAATCTGTACCTTGCTGTCATCTTGCTGTATTATATCATGAGTGACTTTGCCATTTCATTGCATATTAAAAGCCCAAAAAAACCTTGTGCAGTGTAAAAAACATTCTGTTGTGCTTTTTTTCCCCCAGCTGTCACTGAAGGGACCTCCAGGTACAATGGGTCTCGCAGGGCGACCAGGCCCACAGGTAAGGCTTTCCTCCATCCTTGACCAAATTTGCATCATACCTCAGGGGCTCCTGCGACCTTTAACCTCAGCTTCCCATTCTGGCTGACCAGGCACATGCTCTACTTTCTCCCCAGTCCAACCTCATCATTATGCATGCTCAGTGTCTCATAGAATCTGCCCTCATTCATGGAAAAGAAAAGAAAAAATCAGTGTAGGGTTGAAAAAATGAACCGATTTTTAGGATTTCCTAGCTCATCTGTATTTTTTTCCTTTTTTGGTGCTAAATGTGAGTGAAGAGTGCATCATGTTGTGCTTTAATGGCTTTTTGTTTTTGTAGGGTCTTCCAGGGTCGTCTGGGCTCAAAGGAGACATCGGAGACAGTGGCCATTCTGTAAGACCACACGTTATTTCCACCTCACTTCAACCTTCAGTCATACCACTCTGTTTGTTACACTATTGATTTCCTTCTGTCCTCTGGCTTTCCTTTTTACACCTTTTTTTTTTTCGATTTGTCCGGCTCTCTCGCTTCCTTACACAGGGAACACGTGGGTTTCCGGGCACTCCTGGAATTAATGGAAAGGCTGGAAAAAGGGTGAGAGATATCTTGAGCACTGCAGGTGTCCATGCTGAAAAACCTCTGTATCTGCATGTTGTGTTAAACAAGGCTGTGCCCCATGCACTGAGAAGCAGAACCTATTTTTACCTGGATTTTGCATCTCTTAGGGCCGTGTGGGAGTGGATGGAGGTCGCGGTGCTCCAGGTGAAACAGGCTCTAAGGTGAGCTTCGTGACTTCTCACTGCACTGCCTTGTAGAAATGAATATAATCAAATTTATCATCCCATCTGAGGGAAATTGGTTTGCAGCAGGGCGTTAAGAAACTCATACAAGCCGTCATGAATACAATATTAAAAACAAATGCATGACAGATGACAGGGACAAGAAACACACGTACACTGAGGGAGATCAGCCAAAGTCAAGTGCAAGAAAAAGAACGTTAGTAGCACAATTTGTGAAAATTCATCGTATTAGCTGCTGTACAGACATGGGACATTTTGAATTTTTTTAGTCCTGTGTAGGAAATGAAGGATAAAGGACTCCCGGGGGGGGGGGGGTCAGTACAGTCCAATATGGCTTGGAGCTTCCCCAAGTTGTGACGGAGACATAGAGGTTAGAGACTGAACTTCACCTCAATAACTTTGCTGGACAAGCAGACCAAGTTCATTCAGCCAGATTCAGGTTTCCAAATCTTGCCTCATATTTAAATGAGGTGCAATAAGAACTCACAGAATTTAGTTCCAGTAAAGTATTGACATCCTCATTTCACATTTGGACACTAGAGTTGTTTGATATTTGTGTCAGTTGTTAAACCATATAACCGACGCTAGTTTTGAATATCACACGTATGTAGACAGCAAGGTCTTGTCCGATAAACTATCTGCACTTGCATGTGTAAGCCTTGAGGTATCCAGCCGCCCACAGCTTATTATATGTATTGACAATGAAGCAACTCAATGCCTAACAGCTGCAGGAAGAGCTTAGTAAATAAATCAGACTCCCCTGATGCCGCGCTGACAGAACAGCAGAGTCTTTATCAGTCAAAGCAGCATTTTAGCAGACCTACAGCTAATCTGAGAGCTCCCTCTCCCAGACACACACTCACAGCAGATGGGAGGCTCTGCCAGGGGAGACTTTCAGTACAATTCTGCTAATGTTTACACATTACCGTATGCGTGTGTGGGTTTCAGGGTTTAATGCTTCTCTATTACTTCTCAGGGTGACAGGGGCTTTGACGGCCTGCCAGGTATCACAGGAATCCAGGGACACAGAGTAAGTTAGATTTGGTAATTTGACATGTCACTGTATTTATATAGTCATTCAGACACTAACGCGCTAATGCAGCATGCATGAATACCTTACACATCATATAGCAGATGTTTATTTGCATATTATGATCGTGATGATCGTTGTGATTTCTGTGATGACAGTGCACACCAGAAAGCATCTGCTTGATGTTGCTCTGCAATAAACAGAAAAGTCCTAAATATCTTGAGGCCTGTGGCTAATGCTTTTATCTTGTAGGGCGACAGAGGAAAGCCGGGTCCTTATGGGCCTGTCGGGGAGTCTGGAGAAAAGGTGAGTGCACAGACGCTTCTCGTATTTACTCGCAACAAACAAAGTCCCCACACACGACAAAACACTGCTTTGTCCTCATCACAAGGTTAAGAGGGAAATCCTTTCCACATCAACAAATCAATTCTGCAAACAATTTAGCGGCACAGATCAAAGCAGTTTTTTGCTGAAATCGAGTCACAAACTCCTGAATTTTTAATTCTGCTATGCTGGCCCGAGTTCATTCAGTATCAAGGTTTGCATTTGCAAAAAACATGAAAGCCAGGCGGTGCATCCATGACATCAAATTGAAAATATGAAAGATAGCAGCTCTGTCAAGATGTTATCTATCTACACATGCGGGCGGGTGAAGTTTAAGAGAGCTAGTCTATTAGTCTTTGCTCGAAGATAGTTGAGCCTTATCTGTCAGGCAGTGAATTTCTTTAATGAGCTATTTTCGCGGATTATGTCTGTGGGGATATAAATGTATCCTCCCTGGGGTTTACTCAGAGACATGCATGAGATCTACGTGTTGAATCTGTTTCCTTCCTTGTTGCTTTAGGGATCCGAAGGACCTGTGGGGCCAGGAGGGCAACCGGGCGAATCTGTAAGCAACCACATACAGAAGAATATACACACACATAATAACGAACACCTCTACATTAAAATATATCATGTCTACCGTTTCTCAACACTAAGAATATTTAATGCTAAAAGATGCATTTATCAAGTGTTCGCTTTGTCAGAACTTTGCTTTTTTTCCACAGTGCAGAATCACTGGAACAAGTGATTTCTGCAGCAGGGGATTGTAGGAGATCACTGGATTTAAGCTCCAGCAGGCGTTTTATCCAGCGTCTTAGAGACGAACTGCTCAAAATACAAAATCCACATTTAGCCACAATGAAAAAGTTTGAAACGACCTCATTAATGCAATACTTCCAGTGCTCACTCTATACAAATGGCACGGCATCCAGGTATACGTACAATCTGTCACAGAGATTTTACTTGAAAGCATAGATCTCAAGAGCACCGTTGAAAAAGCAGTTTTTTTTGTGTGTCTTTATGGAGGACACTGGTTAATTATGTAGTTATCACTCTCTTTCTACTGGTGGGTGAGGTTTTGGCTCAGCAGGGCTCCATGAGGCATGTTAGGGAAGCTGCGTTAAACAACAAAGACACGAGAAAGGAGACGAGTTGGCTGCTTCAATGCGAGAAAGGGAGCGATGGGAAAAGCGAGACAGCAAAAGACCGACTCAAGACAGAAATTTGGTTGGTGGCGAACGAGATAAGAGAGGGAAGAGGGAAGAGATGGATTCGGAGAGGGAAGAGATAAAATCCTGGCCTGAATGATTATATTTCCATATCAATCACTTCCCAGGAGATCACAGATGTGGCTTTGGAACAGGTGGCTTGGCCAGCCTACAAAGAGGGAGGCTGACAAAAACAGAGCACACATACACGCTCGCACAAGCACAAACTAGCACACTCTCTGTAGCTAGCACATACAAAACCAGATGAGTACACACACACACACACACACAAATTCTGTCTCTCACCGTTTTTCTCTCTCTCTCTCTCTGCGTCTCTTTTATATGATTTATGATTTAGTATTCCACACTCACCCCGTCTCATCGTGAATGCAGGTTGGCTGCTGATTATTTGCTGTGTTTTGTCTCCAGGGTCCTCGGGGTCTTGTTGGGCCGAGGGGGCCACCTGGCCCACCTGGCCAACCAGTAAGTCAACATCGCCTTGATAACAAGATCAGAGCTCCTCAGTCTCTTCAACTCTATGAAGGGTCCTCTGGTGCATGCAACCATCAATACAGCACTGACGATAAACAAGGATGCTGTTGAACTGCCTCTTTTCGTCATCAAACTTTTTGTTTTTTTCCTCCGGTATTTTCTGACATCTTGTATGTGTTCCTTTTTTTTTAGGGTATTCGTGGAACTGATGGAGTACAAGGCTCAAAGGGCAACCTGGTGAGTCCTGCTACCTTCATCCACACATTATCTCATCCCCATAAATGCCATCATATAACGCTTCCCCATGAAATGTAATTAACTTTTTTGAAGGTAACCTCAGCCACAGAAACATCAGCTTAGTCGGGCTTTGTAATTACCCTGTCAAACAGTCATGTGATGATCAACCTGAGGCCAAAATCATGACTGTGACTAAGTGTTTCTTCTTCTCAGGGTCCACCTGGAGATATAGGGTCCCCAGGTCAGCAGGGAAATCCAGGAGTACAGGTAGTGCTGAGTCAAAAACACTATGACAGTATCTACTATATAATGCACAACCACTTGCAAGCATTCAGCTGCATAAACTCATGTGTGTCTCCCTCATACAAGGCTTTTATAATGAGGACTTGCAAAGGTTTCAAAAATTGTTATTATTTGTTTTTGGAGAAGCAAGGTTTTTTATCCCATAGCAACTAAATATAATTTCAAAATGTCGTCAGAGACATGACAGTCATCCAAAAAAGACTGAATCATATTTTCACTTTCCCAGCATGTCAACCATCTAATGCCAAACACCAGCTCACACAAGGGAGTCCACACATATCGCTCATGACTCTTACGTCCACACGTCTCATCTCATCTCAGCTCTCAGACCTTCTCCTAGTCTTGTGACACTTAACCTGATTGATGCTTTCTTTTGGTCCAGGGCTTGACTGGTCCTCAGGGTCCCATCGGATTGCCAGGAGAAAAGGTAGGTAGCTGTGTCTCTCAGTTAATTTAAGAATTAAAGCTGTGACCCCGTGACCTCTGTCATCACATACCCGGGGGGGAGGCTGTGTGAGCAGGACAGTACAAACCAGCCACTTCTGGCTCCTATTCAGACGAGACAAGGCTAGACAGGAAATCAATACGCAAGAAACACACTCAGGCATAACAGACACCGGGGACGGCGATGACCGGTGCACTTCACGAGGCTGGACTGATCAAAGAAATAAAAAGTGGACTTACTCATAAATACAATGCTTGGTGGGGGAGCAGCAAAGTGGGGAATTTGGTCTCATAGGGAGGAACTCAGTTTTTCCGTCGACTCTGAAGCTTCATCACAGTATTCATGCCTCCTTCTGTCCTGTGCAGGGTCCCCAGGGGAAACAAGGCATGCTGGGACTGTCAGGCATTGATGGCCCTCCTGTAAGTAAACACAGACACACAAACACTACGTGAATGCATACAATAGCAGGGAAATACATTAAAGTGCATGTAGTATCTATGTACTTATAAATAGAGAATGTAATTGTCTGCACTTAATTGATGCAATGCATTTTGATACAGGTACTTCCTCATTCATTGAATGTTTTTTGAGAAAATGGTTCAAACTTATGTACATATATAACAAGCAAAAGACTGTATACACCACACAATAACTGTGTATGTACACACATGTTTATAAGCACACATATACAACCCAGAAGCAAGAGGATACAATGTGCCACCTGACGCTTTCTGCTGTTTGCCACTAGGGGAGCACTGATGCGCGATGATATCTTTATTTCTTATTTTATCTTTATTCGCTCACAATGCCACTGGGGTTTCCTGTTTCCTTTCATTGTTCTGGTGCATTCACTAATCTCAGTCAAGGAGTGCTACTACAATGATTTATTTGCAGCAGCTAAGTCAAATTTGATTCATGTTTTCCTGCTTCAGGGTCACCCAGGAAGAGAGGGCCCCGCGGGAGAGAAAGGAATCCAAGTGGGTAACTAACTATCTGAGGCTGCTCTACATTAGTGTCATAACAATATATATGAAAACTACAGTATCATGCTGTTGTTCTTATAAGAGGCTGTAACTGTGCACTCACTCACATTAGGCTACAACAAGGTTCACCCTCTTTATTATAATCACAGTTTTTTCTCTTTTTCTGACAGAAAATGATAGGGCCAAGTCACTGAGTGCATTGCTCATTCATATGCTCACAGAGAAATGTGTTTCTGTTCGCTGCTGGTTGCTAAAGCTGTAAAATCCTGCTGTTCTCCCATTCTTTCATGCAGGGTTTAACAGGCATTCACGGACCTGTTGGGTACCCGGGGACCCGTGGAGTCAAGGTGAGACATAAATGCATCGTGATCCCAGGTGTAAAGCCCATTGAGATAGTTCCTTCTTTCCGCGTGTCTGTGCGTCTACCTGTGACGGACACGATGCTCGGGTGAATGACTGATGGGCGACAGGTGGAGGGAAAGCACCGCTTCTCAAGGGGCCTGCTGAGGAACATTTGATGGTCAGACCGAGCAGAGCTGCGCTCACACGAGTGAAGCATTCGGACTTTAGTGCGCTTTTTGACATTAAGGAATAAAAGTGGAGTTTTGAAATGGCAGTCTACTTAGTGTTTTCTATTTTTTTGGGCTCGACATCCTTCAGAGAAAGCCCGACCTTGACGGCAGTCATTAGTGTGACAAGAATGTAAGGTCAATAACTGCTCAATAACAGAGCAATGTTAGGTCAAGAGAAAATCAATACACACTTATGAATCATTTTAGTGTTTTAGGATAGGTTATTTCTAGAAATACTGGCAACCAGTGATTTTTCTACATCTTTTCTTGGGGGGTAGGCTTGTCAGGGATATTGAATTGTTGCTAAATGACTTATTTTTCCCCACGTTTTCACAGGGAGCAGATGGAGTTAGGGGTCTTAAAGGGAGCAAAGGAGAGAAGGTGAGTAAAAATCGTTGTTCTACTGCTCATCAAACTGTGGTTTGTTACTTAAGACTTGATGAAATACAAAGTAGTGGTGCTACGTATCCTTAAAGAACGTTAATAAGACACCATCCCTCCTCGATGCATCACAGGGTGAAGATGGCTTCCCTGGGTTCAAGGGTGACATGGGGCTCAAGGGAGACAGGGTGAGAGCATACTCAAATCATCTTAGTTATTCTCCATCAGAGTGGAAATAAAACATTAATTTCTCTGCTACGCTCATTCTTCACTTTAGGGCGATAATGGCGCTCTGGGTGCTCGTGGAGAGGACGGACCGGAGGGGCTGAAGGGCCAAGTGGGGCCCTTGGGAGAAGCAGGGGCTCTTGGGATCGCTGGCGAAAAGGTGATTTTTAAATACATTTACACTACAAGACCAAATGAGGACACGAATGAGGAAGCCAATGGGATCAAATAGGCTGCATGTTATAGAGTATCTTATATATACCTGCATCATCCTGCTACAGCCATTATAATATTAGGCAGTACAGGTTAATTCACTTGTGTTATTAACTGAAAATCACTCAACATTTATTACATCTGGTTACAGCCGACTCTTAAAGCAAAACTGCCACTGAACCAGAGCGCATGTTGAAGCATTTAATCTTTCTGTCATTACTATAAGCATTAATTTGGTGATATCCTGCTGTATTGGTTCATGCATAATCAGCAGTGTCATACAATTTTAATATTTCTCTGGCTTATTTCTTCCTCCCCCTCTTTTCCTGCCGCTCTTTGCAGGGCAAACTTGGCATTCCTGGATTGCCAGGATACCTGGGGAGACAAGGTCCTAAGGTGATTTAGCATTGATGGGCTGTTATGATCAGTTAATGTGTCCTCTGGTTCCTTTTATCAGAGCTTTCAACGGCAAGATGTGTGTCTTTGACTGGACTGCTTCCCGTCTGATTAAAAATAAGGGATGATAAATGGCTTATTAAAAAAAAAGGCTATTTTATTAATAGTTCATTAGTGACACCAATTCATTACATGTTGATGAATGGTGTATTTAAGGCTGTGTTGGGCTCGTGGATTAGATTTGCTTTAATTTGATACAGTAGTTAATTATACGTTAATGAGACGTTGGGGGTGATGTGTGATGAATGGAAGGCTGAGGCCGATTAACCTCTACGTGTGTCTTCAGGGATCACTTGGCTTCCCTGGTTTGGCGGGGGTCCTGGGAGAGAAAGGACGAAGGGTGAGGACTATACTGACATTTTAATCCACATCATATTCTGACTTCTGCAGTACATGTTATCTAAATAACTGTTAACCTCTATAACGCAGGGTCCAGCTGGTCAACCAGGGTCTGGGGGCCAAAGGGGTGCCAATGTAAGTACACAAAAAGTGCAGTCACTATACACCTTTTCTTTCTCAATGTATAAAACTGTATTTGGCCTGATCAGTTGCCATCGCTGCACCACGACTCATGGGACTGAGGCACACTGTTGCATCACTGTTTTCACATCATTTATCCTCCACCGACAGATGAGTTACGCATGTGCTAATCAGAGTGTTGTTTGTTTTCCAACAGGGAGCTCGAGGGGGAAGAGGAGCAAAGGGACCCACTGGAAAGCCTGGAGAAAAGGTGAGCTGAGGCTGACACACACACACGGACACATATCCTGACATAAACAAAGACATATTCACATACAGTTGCACAAACACAGACACACACCTGGCTTTCTCATAAAGTATTAATGAATGCGCCGCCCGCGTACCAGAGCCGGTTGTTGTTCCCTTCTAGATGACAGGCCATCTGGTGTCGTGAGAAGCTTCTGTTTGGCAGGGGATGCTTCAGTTTACACGCTCCCCCTCAAAGACCATCTTGGGGAAGCTAAAAATTTGTTGTCGGGCAGAAAGCTAAAAATGTTTGAGTGGCTCCTGTTGTTCGTACGGTAACTGTTTTTATTTGTCTTGTCCACCTGGTAGGGTTCTTCTGGGCAAGATGGTACTTCAGGATCCCCCGGAGAACAGGTAAGATTATGACTCACCGATTATGGCGTGCACACAGTGTCTACATAAGACCATATAGATGTCAAGCCTGAAAAGCAATCTTGGCGTCACAGTCTCATAAATCAGTTTAGGGCAAGCACCAGAAAATACAATCTGGGGTTTGGGTCAGAGTTTTCTGTGTTATTATTTTCCAGGGGCCCCGAGGACCACAGGGAAGAAACGGCGAACCAGGAACTAAAGGCCCTAATGTGAGTGGGCTAACATGCACCGTGTAGTGTTTACCCTGTGATTTAATGTTGCTAATTTTTACCTCATTCCACATTTTATGCTCACCTATATTCATGCTCCTGTGTTACAGTGATGTAATAAAATGCCTTCTTCACAGGGTCCACCAGGAAAGGATGGATTACCAGGTCATCCAGGCCAGAGAGGCGAACCAGTGAGTCACCTTTACTCCCAATAAAGCCACATATTTAGTATATGGCATTTTCCTCTTTCAGGTGGACACCACCGCATTAACCTACAGTAAACATGATCTACTGAACGTGTTGACACAGTAAACAAGTCAAAAGTTATGACTTCAGCATTGAATTGCCTCAGTTCAAGTCAGAGTGCAAGTAGAGCGGCTGATACTAAATCAAGTAAACCCCCCTCCCTGTCCTGAGATACTGCATCCTGCCTCTATTTCAACACTTGACTCAGTCACTTTTTCTTGTCTTGTTCTTTAGGGTTTCCAAGGCAAGAACGGCCCCCCTGGCCCCCCCGGTGTCGTTGGACCACAGGTAGGAGGATCGGCTGACGATAAACAGGCCGATTGTGAAGTTGTTTATTTCAGAGAGCATGTTTTTGATGAACCGCGATGTGAGGGTTGTTGCGCTCTTTTGTCGTCAGGGCAAATCTGGTGAGACGGGGCCAACTGGAGATAGAGGCCATCCAGGTTCACCAGGACCGCCCGGTGAGCTTGGTTTGCCGGGAGCTGCCGGAAAGGAGGGTACCAAGGTGAGCGGTTTACGTCATGTCAGGATCATAATCACTTATCAGCATCACCTTATTACTGTTATACTAGATAAAGCCCAAGGACTCTCAGCACTGTCTGAATATCTTATCTCCTGGGTCTCATCCTATCCTCTAATTTGCTAATAAATAACAGAGGAAACCTTGCAGTGTTGAGTGTATTATGGCTCATAAAAGATAAATGTTCCTTTTTGGTGTGACTTGCTGGTTTATGTGATTAATGACTGCATAAGGGCCTGCTGGCTACTTGCCTTATATCTAATCAAATGAGTGTGTATGTGTGGTTTCCAGGGAGACCCAGGACCGTCAGGAGCCTCCGGGAAAAGTGGCCCTGCTGGGCTCCAAGGCTTCAGAGGGAGCAGAGGGACACCTGGTGCCATGGTAACACAAGCGTCCATACATCTCATATCCTCACATTCATTCCCTATATTATAGTGTTTTTACTTGATTGTATCTATTATATTTAAATGATGGGCTCAGCGATGATGCCGTCATGTTCCAAAATGTGTGCTTCCTACAGCATTTGTGATCTACCTTAAGTCACTGATCATTTATTTTGAATGTGACAATGATTGTGGTTGTCACTTGATTGTTAAGGCTGTTTATGCCTCTGTCTCTGCAGGGACCTGCAGGTCTGAAGGGAGGAGAGGGTCTACCTGGTATTGCTGGATCGACTGTAAGTCTGATTTTATGAAATTGCTTCCCATCACATCCCTCGGTCTCTGCACAGCTTATGTGATGTAGAATTCTAGGGCATAAGAAGCAGGAGGCTGTTTCCATGGTGAACAGCGATCGTGACCACAGCATTAAATCAAAAAGTGAATCATGTCACATTTCCACCTAACCTCTCTGCCTCCTCTTATTTTCAGGGTGCTACTGGAGAGAGGGGCCCCGCTGGGTCGGCTGGCGCTATCGGGCAGCCAGGGCGGCCCGGTGGCGTGGGTCCTGCTGGGCCGATGGGAGAGAAAGGCGAGCCGGTAAGATTTGAAACATTGTAAATTTTACTCAGGCAACAATGTCCACTAACACGTAGTCTACCTTCACCTGCCACCATTGGGTATAAACAAGATGTGCTCTCGCTTCGGGAACATTTCATTATGAGACAAGGAGCAGTAGAGAGGTAAAAGAAACAGAGAGAGAAAAGGAGTGAGAAAATATTAATGTGATCAAGCCTGCTTTCTTGGATGTGATTTTCATCTCTGGTATGTCAATTAATCAATGTGTCATGCTGTTACATGTGAATAATAAATATTTTAGCATTTGCTAAATGTGTTCTGTTTTCCCATCTGTTCCCCAGGGAGAAAAGGGGCCTGTGGGCCCGGCTGGGCATGATGGGGAAGTTGGACCTTTAGGGCTGCCAGGAGCTGCAGGACCTGCTGGACCTCCAGGAGAGGACGGAGACAAGGTGTTTACATTGGACAACCTGCATAGACTAGAGTACTGCTGTAAAATGCTTGTTTTGGACTCTTTTTTTATGTGTGCATGCTTTTTTCTCCATAGGGAGAAACAGGAGGACCAGGCCAGAAGGGCAGCAAAGGAGACAAAGGAGAATCTGTGAGTATGAACGTTTTGTTCGAACATCACATCGTTACTTTGCATCGCCAGGAGGCTGATAATCGGTTTGGGATAACTTGTAATTCATTTTGTTTGGACAGTGCAGCCTCTGGTGGAATTAGCAGATGGTTTTAATCATGTCTGTGTGTATTTAACTGTTCCTGTGCTTTTCCAGGGACCCCCAGGTCCTGTTGGGATTCAAGGACCTGTGGGCCAGTCAGGACCAACAGTATGTTGTGGTTACTCAGAATGCATCACGTCAAGATATGTCTTCATATGAAAGGTTAGCTTGGTATGTGGAGTGTTGACCCGTCTGTGAATGTCTCAGGGCGCAGATGGTGAACCAGGTCCTCGTGGGCAGCAGGGAATGAACGGAGCGAAAGGAGATGAAGGACAAAGAGGCTTTAAGGGGGCATCTGGTCCTTCTGGACTACAGGTAAACATTACTATCAACTCCAAGACTGGCTGTATCTTTATTCTTAAGTTTCAATTTATTCCCATGCCATGCCTGAGACTGCTTGCTCAACATTATCTGCAATTGTAGGGAATGCCAGGACCACCAGGGGAGAAGGGAGAGAACGGACATGTTGGCTCGATGGTGAGAACCGCTCAGCTATCTCAGCACATTCAACACTCAACTCAAATCCACTGCTGAGTTGCAGTGTCAGAGTCAAGTCTGTTCTCAACAACACTTTTCTAACATCTTGCACTTTCCTTTATTATCACTTGTCTCAGCTTTTCTCTGAATATGTTTCTCTTCTCCCTCTACTTTTTTTTTACATTTCTTCCCAAAATTCAAAGATCGTGAGCAGGATTAAACATGTATGAATTAGTCAGTAGAAAAACAACTGATTATTCTGTAGAAAGATTTGGAATATGTTGCAAATACTGTTATGTTTATGGGTAGGAAACTCCCGAGGCATTGTTCTATGTTTGTGAATACACAGGCTTCTGGTGTGAGGTCACCAAATGTGCAGAGATAATTAGACAAGACATTTTGTACTAGTGGCATATGTTTTTTCAGCGCTAGTCTTATATTACCTCGGCCAAGGAGGTTATGTTTTCATCTGCATTCGTTTGTTTGTTAGTGAGTTAGCAACCGATTTCAACCCGATTTCCATGAAATTTTGTGAACCGATGGGGCATGACCCAAAGAAGAACCCCTTTTGGTGCAGATCTGGGGCCGATGCAGGGATTTCTTTTCACTTTATTTGACATTGCGAGATAGGGCATTTAAAAAAACAACATTTTCACTGATTTCCCCAAAAAATAATTATTGGATCTTGATGAGAATATATTTGTATTATTTGATTATTCTTCTATTATTATGTAGGGAACTGATATCTATGAGTGACCTCTGCAGAGGTATGTGCTTGACATGTTCTGGTTTGGGTGTGGTATTCCAGGTGTTAGTGTATTTTAAATGTTGTCATTGGGTGGAAGTTGATTTTGACAAAGGAGGCGATGCACAGATTAAATAGGCAAGAGATGCAGTATAACGCAGGCAAGGTCAAAAGGATAACTTACTGTACTAAATAGCCCTGGCACCAATATAATGGCCATACCCCAATAAAACAATTAGCGAATATGTTAATATAAATGGGAGTACATTACACATAATCATATTATCCTGCAATTACATATGATGTTATACATAATGACATAATTACTGGATTCCACTGTATTAGAGAATACATCTCATAGTGCCTTCATATTAGAGACACATACTGTAATAGAATAATTTCATGCTTAATTGTTATTTCTCAAGACGAGGGAATTTAATTATTCGAATAGACCATTATAGAAGCAAACGGCTGTAATTAAAAGCAAAGAAGAGAAAATATTATGTTCCTGAGATTCTTTCTGACCCGGTTTTCCCCACATTTCCCAGATGGACGCCGCTGTAATTACAGTAGTGTACAGGTCCAAGGTAGCAGCAGCCTATGAACTATAGCTGGTACACAGACAAGCCACCACAGCTCATTAAACTTTAATTAGCCACCTATTTAAGTTTGTTAGCGCCATCTGTGCTGATTCTGCTGCTTTGTGTCCGTCTCATGAACAAACCCTTTTCCTCTGCCGATAATCGTTAACCACCCTCTGGTCCTTGATAAGTCGCACCGATCTTCAGAGTAAAACCCTTCCATCGTTTTGATCTTAAACACAATGCATCTAAGACACACCAGAATCAATTAATTTAGATAAAGAAATTCCAGAGTTAAGAGCAGTATATTTCCATTGCAACAGCCTTGACAACACTCACACTCTCAGCTGTTTAGGAGCCGAAGGAACTTTAAGGTTGGCTAAGAATAGACATTTTTCTTTAAAAGCAGACAATTTTTCTTGTCATATCAGGAAAATGCTGAGATTCAAGAAATAAGGTTAATGATGGTTCTGACCCAGATAAATATCCTCGTAAGTCAAGCTACTGAGCAGGCGTGCAGAACATCAAGGCCCTGGAAATGGCACAGCTCAACTGAATGCAGCGATTATTATAGTTGTAATTCATATACAGGGTTGGCGCGGTGGTTAGCCCTGTTGCCTCACAGTAGGAATGTGCTGCGTGCACTTTACATGTTCTCCCTGTGTCTGTGGGGTACGACGGCTTCCTCACAAAGTCCAAAGACATGCAGATTGGGCTTAGGTATGTCAGAGACTCTAAATTGATCGTAGATGTGACCTGTGCAATAAATGCTATTAATAAGAGTATATACAGACATATGACATAATGACACTGTTAACAGCTGAGCGATGCCTGCACTTTCTGGGGCTTTACTGTTGCAAACAGGCAGTGAACATCCCCATTAGCCCCCCTAACTAGCTGTCCTTAGCAGTTCACTTGATGCAAACTTATCAAACATATCACTATTGCTCATTATAAATAGTGTGTCACTGTGCTAGTGATGAAAAAATACAGCCTTAATTAAAAAAAAAACCCACACGGCCTCCTGTTGCTCTCTCCGTTACCATGTGTTATGTCTTTTCATTGTTTTGCAAAATGACACCCACAATAATGACGGTGAAAAGAAAGAAAGCCTGTTCAGCCTTTCAACCGACAACAATCTCAACCCGTGTGTCAATGACAGAATAGACCACGGCCTCATGTGCAAGAAAGAGAAGGTCCTGTATATAAAGGAGGAACAAGATTTAAAAAAGAAAGGAAGAGAGAGAAAGAGAGAGACAGCGACAGAAAGGAGGCAGTGGAGCAGCCGAGTGGAAGGGAGAGGCGGGGCGCTGATTGTGAGCAGGAAGACGGTGTGACAGCTGCTAATCAGATTAGCCTCAGCCTTGGCTGTCTAATGAGCATCCTCCTTTGTGACAGTCATCTCACCACGCTGTCAACCATGAACACACGCTCAACAAGATTCTCTATAGCCCCGTCTTCTCCACAGCCAGATTAGGGAGGGAACGCATCAAAATGGAACCAAAACAAAGGAGGGAAGGAGAGAGAGAGAGAGAGAGAGAGAGAGAGAGAGAGAGAGAGAGAGAGAGAGAGAGAGAGAGAGGCGAAAGATGCCGAGGACTCAGTGGATAAGTTTCGTACATGTGTGAGCGCTGCGGATCACAAAATTCTCCCCTCTAATGCTCAAGTATTTTCTCCCACACAGTCCCTCTCTGGGCAGATCGTCTGTCTTTTCTGTCTCAGTGTTTTTACAGCACAAGGCTCCCCGCAAGACTTCAGAGGGATTCAGAGCACAGCTCAACATCTACTCAACTGAAATTGAAGCCGAGCACAGTTAGGATTAATTGCTCGGCGCTCTCTTGAGCGGCACAGAAGAGTCAAATCACATGCCGTCACTGTGGTTGAGAGAATATGGTCTCGCACATCACAGGCTGGAGGTTTCTTATTAATAAGCGAGAATAAGGGAGAGGGAGTAGGTGGTGAAAATGTGAAAGAATCAGAGCCTGTGTCATATTGAGGGTAATGACCTGTCTGGACGTCTTCATCATGTCACAATGATAATGATCATAGAGACTGGGGCCACTGCATAAGCAATCCACCGTAGGCTGACTTCTAACTCCCATTTAATTTCAGAAGCACAGGCCAACCTCTCATTCAAATTCAGTTTGTATCTCTGTGTTTATTTTAATAATAAAGCATATTGTTAATCTGCATTCAGACATGCACTGAACTCCCTAGTTTCTCCAGCCGTCCTCCAAGTAAATAACTCAGGAGAATGTCCGAAATCAGCAGGAGATGTTGCCACACACGTAGACGACACTGATGAAGTACTCAAGTGTTTTTAGTGATAAGAACCAATGTCGGAGTCGATGTGCTGTAAACAACACGTGAGCAGAATTTAGACGCTACGTATTTCCTCCACCTGCTGCACCACCCCTCACCTGAACGCCCCCGGAGATTTCCGCGTTATTGTGAATGCGCCTGAGATGAGAATCCCCTGCTGTGTTGTACATGTATGAAAGGAAACCTCTGGACCGAGTTGTGAGAACATTCTCTGGAGTTCGTGTCTGAAAACTGCTTTGTTGTCTGCACTGACATCCATTAAAAAAACATTTCACTTCTCTCTCCACAGGGACCCCCAGGACAGCATGGCCCACGAGGCCCTCAGGGGCCCAATGGTGGAGAGGTAAACTTTACTTTACTTTTTTATGTTATTTGTTTATAACCACATATTTGGATTTAGATATGGACATGACTGCAGTAACAAACTGAATGGGAACAGTCTCTTTAAGGGAGGAGAAGAACCTCTGCACATGCAGGTAGAATTTCCATTAGGCACACAAGCCAGGCTTCTTATTCTTCGTTCTCGATGTTATTATTTTTTTAAAGGTACCATTAAGGCCAAGTCATTATTTATTTTGGTTTACTGTTTGTGTTTCAAAAAGTTTTTATGAATCTGACGTTAAAAAAGAGAATTTTGAAATGACACACACTGCCTGAATATTGTATTTGTGATATTCTGCGAGTCATAAAGAAAACATGACAGTGAATCGTCTTTGGAATCAAGGAGACACAGTATTATCTGAAGTTCAAACTGAACAGTAGCTTGTTTCCAGCCCCTTCATATCTACATATACTGTCTCTTTGTTTGAACACGTCCTGCCACAGACCTTTGAAAACTTGAATTATTAAACAGTATTAGGATATAATCCCTGGGAGGGAGTTATATTTACTACTCTATGAATCATTAAGATGTATTAGACTATCATCTCTGAGATGCAGTTATATTTACCTCAAGTAATGGCCATCTCTCCACAGCCTCTCATACCGGTCAATTATTCAGCAGTGTTGCAGAAAGCCGTGCGAGTCGCGGTAGTGCTTCATCATAGGAAGCGTGGTAATACAGCGGTGCAGAGATGGTGGGATCCATTAATGGACTGATAAAGGAATAGTGGAAAAGAGTAAAAATGGAGTTGGGTTGGCGTGTGAGGAAAGAAGCTGACAGCAGGAGCTCAGCGGTAGTGCACGGCTGTGCTCAGCTCTCCTGCTCTAAGAGTTGCTTTTACAGGTTTGTCTCAAAACACAAAGCACAACATACTGACATGCACGTGTGCACGCTAACATGCACAGAAAAACCAAACCAACTGAGGGAGAGAGAAGGGAAACAGCATCCACCCTCTTGTGTGACTCAGATACTATCCACACAGCAAATCTGACACTCAGTATTTTTCCCTGTGTTGTGATAATTTTGTTCCAGTTTCAGCATTGGCTCAGCGGAACTGCTGACAAACCAAATGGATAAATAAATAAATACTGCACCAAGAACCTGATTTTCAAGAATCAATATGAATATTTCAAACTCATCCCTGTTTTATAGGATTTTGATTCAAGCTGTTCTCTCTCCTCCTGCCCCAGGGTCCACACGGAACGCCTGGTGGAGTTGGTCAGCCTGGACTTGTTGGAGAGAAGGTCAGCATCAATATTATCCCCTACAGTGCGTGTGCCTGTGCACATTAAGTGAAATGGTAGTGGTTTTTGTATGTGAGTTTGTGAGCCTGTGTGTGTGTGTGTGGTGTCTTTTTTTGCTAATTGTCCTCTCTCTACTAGGGTGAGGACGGTGAGGCTGGAGACCCTGGATCAGCAGGACAGCCTGGCACGGCTGTGAGTCACAAACTCCCTCCCTACTTCCTGGCTTGCTCAACATCATCCTTTCTTTGCTTTCTCTCTCTGCCCTTTCACTGATTGTAAACTCATTTTTCGGTTGTCCCAGGGTGCTAGAGGCGATGTGGGGGAGAAGGGTGACTTTGGCCCTCCCGGTGCATCTGGGCCTCTGGGACCCAGAGGAGTACCAGGCGAGGACGGATCCAAAGGCGTCCTTGTGAGTCTGTCTCTCTGGTTCATTGACATTTTCTTGCTCAGATCAGTCATTCTGTTAATGTCACACGTACGATGGTTCATAACATTTTTTTTTCCGTAGGGCCCAATTGGATTTCCTGGAGATTCAGGACCAACCGGAGAACCTGGCGTCAATGTGAGAATTATCATTATGGTTATTTTTATAAAAAAATATTTTTGATTCATTTTTGATAACTTCTCCCTCATGACATTTCTTCAATCAGGGGGTAGATGGTGTACCAGGGCCTAAGGGAGACAATGGAGATCCTGGCAATGCAGTAAGCAGTGTTTCTTTTTTATTCACTGCATAAATTGTCAACACTAGCATCTCTTGTGTGCTTAGCTTTGTGAAACTCTATGTCTTCATTACTGTGGTTGGGCTTTCTTATCAGTGTTTTGTGATTAGATGAAAAGGTAATTATGTTTGTTTATCTATAGGGACCCCCTGGAGCCTCTGGAGAGCCAGGTCCCTCAGGACCTCCTGGTCGGAGGGTGAGCTTAGTGTATTGTATATATTTGTATGCATGTATATGTATGTAGCTATATGTGTATTTCCTAATAGTTTTCTTTGAGTTAATAATTTGTAATCATCTTAGCAACATTGTCTTTCTTTACTTCAGGGTCAGATAGGGGCTGCAGGAAAAGAAGGGAAGCAAGGCATGAAGGGAGCCAAGGTAAGGATGAGGACTGGTACTCAGTGGGTGTAAATGTTGCCTTTCAACAAATCTGATCTAATTTCATTTGCTCTAATGCCTCCTTGTCTGTCGCTCTCCCATTTCTCTGCAGGGGACAACAGGAACCACAGGTCCAGTAGGTAAGATAGGCCCTGTGGGACCCCAAGGCCATCCAGGAAGGTCTGGTCCAGAAGGTCTTCGAGGCATCCCAGGTCCTGGGGTTAGTACACACTGACAACAGTCAACATGATGTCATTTGTGTTTGGGTTTAATTGATTTGTGTACATACCGTTATCATCAATTCCTGTGTTTTTTTTCCAGGGTGAACAAGGGTTAAATGGGCCACCAGGACAAACTGGACCACCAGGACCATTAGTAAGATCCTTATATATGCCTGATAATGGAGCCCATCAAATAAGAGAAGGGTTGGGACATGATAATAATGACAATAAATTAAGATTTAAAATTTTAGGATTATTATAAATTAACACAAACAAACCAAATATCATTGACAAGAGTTTACAGCATTGATGTGGCCAACTAATACGTCTGGTATTGTCAACAGGGGCCACCTGGACTTCTAGGATTAAAAGGAGACCCTGGAACGAAGGGAGATAAAGTGAGTGTTTAGTCCATCCATAGTATAAAAAACACAATGTACCATTCTAAACCCTGGGAAACAATGCTGATGAACCATATCTCTGTCTGCAGGGTCATGGTGGGCTGATCGGTCTAATTGGCCCCCCAGGAGAGTCTGGTGAGAAGGGAGACAGAGGCCTGCCAGGGATAGAGGGTACACATGGACCTAAAGGAGATGGGGTACATACTTTAGGGCAGCAACATGATGTATCTGATACATTTATGTACAAAGGAAACTCAGTTCAGTAAAAATATTGATTTGTCTTCATATGTAGGGAAAGTCCGGCCAACCTGGTCCCACCGGCCCACCAGGACCACCCGGACTATCAGTAAGTTATAGATGTAACAATATGTTTTTCTATGATCCATTTCTATTATTGATTATGTTTCCAGCTACCATAGATGCTTTGATGAGTGTTCAATTCAAAAACATGTGCAGAACAATATACAGACACTTTGTATGAATATACTAAAATCTTGACTTTTTCGATAAATACTGCTTACATACATACAATTATTGTTGTGCTGTGCTGAACTCGTGTCTAAACTACAAATCGAGAATCAAAAATAAAAGTGAAATTGGAATAGTTGAACCATGTAAAATGTTGTACCTGTCGCCACATTTGTGAAGTGAAGAACGTAACAATGGCAGTAAATGGTTGTAGATATTGTCTCTCCGTTAAAGCAAATGAGCAAACTCATTAAAAAGACATTTTGATCTCCGCTGATGATTCCATCAACAAGGAGCAAAGCATCTATTCCATCCAGACAGCATACAGTCCTGTCTTTAGTTCAATGCTAGTAGAGTTCAACTTCTGACCACATCTTTACTTGGCTGTGCTTGCTTGAGTAATCAGATCATTTTTAAAGTTCAAATAGATTGTATTTATATTTCAATGTTTGCTTACTTCTCTTTTTCACTATTAGGGTGCTTTTGGTGAGAAAGGATCAAAGGGAGACACGGTGAGTCCATTAATACGTCTTAATTCTACATTATACAGTAATTCCTGTACCCTGGCCTCAGATTTGGTTTGCAGTTGCTGGGAGCATATGTTGGGGAAGAGGGGAAAAGTGTGTGTGTTGGCTTAAATGTGCCATGCTTCATAATCATAATTCTCTACTGTGTTTACCACATGTCTTTGGAACTAAAAGCCTGCTGTACAGCCACTTCTGCCTTTTTCCAATGGGCCCTTTTAATAGGATTTGGTTCTGGGGTGTGTGATGTTATGAAAACCACTATAGTGTGTCTTGTGAGCCAAGGCTTTGACCACAGAGTGCTGATGCACAAAGCTGGATAATCCTATAAAGCAGCAGACATATCTGCCTGGATAAAGCCAGGGTTTAGCAAAGTGGTGTGAGAGAGGCTCCAGGTGAGACGTGATTGACACAAAGTTTTGTCCTCTTTTATTCTCCAGGGTACCGTTGGTCCCAGAGGTGATACAGGCCCTGCTGGCCCCCCAGGTTCCCCGGTGAGTACATCCAATGATCCATATCATGGCCTCATCAGAGCCAACTTTATCCCCTTTCTGTCTTTCTCTTTCACCTCTTACTCACCTCTCTATGCTACCTCCAGGGACTCCCCGCGACAATGATTCAGCCCCTGCCTATCAGGGAGGGCAGGCGGAAGAGACGGAGGCACTCCGATCGCGCAGGAGGGGCAGCCCCATCCAGGGAGGAGGATGTGGATCTGGACATGGACGAGTTCCTTCAGGGGGATCAGCCTCTAGAGGACGCAGAGGGAATGGAAGAAGTCTTTGCTACCCTGTCTTCTATGAAAAACGATGTCGAGTTGATGAGGAGGCCTTTGGGAACCTTTGAGAGCCCTGCCCGGACCTGCAAAGAGCTCATAATGGTTCAGCCTCACTACAAAGATGGTAAAGGCAAAGAGTAAAGGCATTGCTTGAGGGCCAGTTCACCAACAAATTTTCATCATCTTAAAAAGTTGTATCCAAGAAAATCTAGATTAGGAAACACCCTATTTAATTCAAAAAGATGCTTGTTATTTTTACAATATCTTGTTGTTATTATGTTTTAAAAATAATATCCAGACCTTGACTGATGTCTTCTTTTTGTGCACTTTCTAGGTGACTACTGGATAGATCCTAACCAGGGCTGTCACCGCGACTCCATCAAGGTCTACTGCAACTTCACAGCTGACGGAGAGACATGTCTCTACCCTGACAAGAGGACAGAGATGGTAAGCCTCCAATGTGTTACTGTCAGCCTCCACAAAGCCGACCTCATCATATTACATCAGCGTGCAAACAACTGCCTATATCCCTTGAGCCTAAATCTTTTTTTTAACATCCTCCCGCTCCCCCTCTGTGTGTCTAGGTGAAATTAGCGGCGTGGAACAAAGAGACGCCAGGAAGCTGGTACAGCCAATACAGGAAAGGAAAGCAGGTATAAAACAAACGCACACAAAAACATCCAACCTTACCTCCTGCTATTAAATTATCCTCGCTCCAAATGCCAGGCTCTTTTTTTAGCTAAACTACTCGTCCTATTTGTGCTTGAGTGATATTTATGCATATGACAATAATGTGTAGACGTGTATGCTTGTTTGAAATAGGAAATGAGCTCACTACATAATTTGGCATTAATTCATTAGTCTATATGCAATTGCAATGTTGATCTGATATTGTCATTAGTAGGTTTCAGGAGTCATAGGCAGCTCTGTCTCATTGATCTGTATTCAGGGCAGCACGCTTCCAGCGCTGGCTTTTCATGTGCACCTGATCAGAGGTCTCATAACCCTCTCAGATAATCACAGAGCTGCCAGCACAATTGGAACACACTGGATTTCTCACACAGAGTGCTGGGATCTGCTGTCTTGTTTTCCTTCCCTTATTATTCTCCCTTTCTGATTCTATAGAGAAGTTGCCGAACTTTTCTTCTTTCTTGCCTACAAGAATTCACTCATTAACACAAGCTGGGGAGATTTATAATTATAATTGTAATGGAAATAGTAGAGTGGCCCTGAAGCACAAATCACAACAGCACAACAAGAAAATATAACAAAATAAACAAAAAATATAACTAATGAATAAAGCAACACAATGGCCAGTAACACAACAGCAAATCACACAACAATAACAATAACTAAAATAAAAATAAATAATCAAAAATAAAACTAAAATAAGGAAAACACCCCGGCAACTCACAGAACACAAAAGCATTCATTTTTATTGGAGAATGTAGGTATCATCTATGGACAAGGGTTGTTGCTGATTGGATGGATGCACTCACATGTTTTGTTATATGTTGTGTTTTGTAATTTGCCAATGTGACTTCATAGTGTTTATTTGCCATTGTGTTTTTCATTTATTTGCTGTTGTGTTTTCTTTTTTGCGCTTGTGTTTTTTTATCTATTTGCTGTTTGTTTTTTTAATTTTCCATTTTTTTCTTATTTATTTACCATTGTGTTTTCTTAGTTGCAGTTGTGTTTTCTTATTTATTTGCTGTTGTGTTTTCTTAGTTGTTGTTGTTGTGATTTGCACTTCAGGGTCAACGTAAGATGCAATTAGACACCCATCTGTTTCTGATAGGATCAGATGTGCTCTGTGGCTTCATAGTAATCATTCGATGGGATTTGGCTATTGCTGTTATGAATGTGTGGCTCTAGTACATATTAATCCCCTCGGCCTGTGCAGCACTCTAACATCTGTGTATCTGTGTCTTCCAGTTCTCCTACGACGACAGGGATGGGAACCCTGTGCATGTAGTTCAGCTGACCTTCCTGAAACTACTGAGTGCCACGGCCAAGCAGAGCTTCACCTACACGTGCCAGAACTCGGCGGGCTGGTTCGACAGCACGTCCCGCTCCTACCAGCACGCCCTCCGCATCAGGGGCAGCAACGATGAGGAGCTGACACAAGCCAAAAGTCCCTTCATCACCGCTGTGCATGACGGATGCCAGGTCAGTAGCGGGACACGGCAGGGACAGGGACTATCTGGACATATGGGATCAGTTTATCAGTTGTGTTGCTCTTGTTAACTGGTGCTTGATTCAATAAGTGGCAGGTTATTAAATAACTTTAATGGGGATTTAGGCAAAAGTGAGAGCAGAGTGGTGTCAATTTGAGTTGTATTGGGGTCAACTCGACCTCTGAATGAACAATGTTGCATAACTTGTTTTGACCAAACTTGGCTGCAGTATGGTGACAACCAACTCCCACGTTTATCGTTATACACCCAAAACAACATACCTAAGAACACGCTGGAGAGATTGGAGCTTCAGGAAGCAAAAACACACACACACACACACACACACACACACACACACACACACACACACACACACACACACACACACACACACACACACACACACACACACACACACACACACACACACACACACACACACACACACACACAATGTGAGGATGAGACGCACTTCACATACACTGGGAAAAGACTTCCGGGAAAACATGCACGCGCCCACGTCAGCACTGGCAACAAGCCTCAGATCGAGGGACATAAATACTGGTGCAGATGCTGAAATAAACAGACCCCGTTTCGAACTGCAATCCTGCCTCTGAAGAAAACATCTTCATGAGAAATCAGCTACAACAGTTTGTAGTCTTATTCGCAGTCTTGATATATAAAGTCAACGTTAGATTTAGTCGTATTTAGTCAACCTGCATTTTGTTAATCTGCAGCTCTATTTTTCGTCACTGAACCTATAAATTTCCGAGAGATTCTTGTGTCGTTATTTATGAATGATATTGTATTCTCGTCTTTTTTTTTTGCATGTTGATACAGTCACAGTTACTGTTTTAATTACATCATTTCCATCACATCTTATTCATGTGAATAAAGGTCATATGGTTTTCGTTAGTGAAATTAATGCTAGAGTGCAGAGTGCTAGTTATTTGAATTAAATCAGGCAAATTCAGAAGGTTTCAGCCGACTTTCATTTTTCTCTTTCAGTCTCGAAAAGGTCAGGAGAGGACGGTTCTAGAGATCGACTCCCCCTCGGCAGAGCTGCTCCCCATCATAGATGTGGCTCCGGCCGATTTTGGCCGCAGCAACCAGAAGTTCGGATTCCAAGTTGGACGAGTATGCTTCAATGGTTAACACCTTGCCACTGACAAACAAACAAAAAGACCTGCACAGCAAGTTTTCAGTGAAAGAAACTGGACTTTTACCGCCGCCCGAGCAATATTTATTACATTATGTTCATGTATGTGGTGGGATTGTGGTATATTATTTAAGATTCTTCGACAGCCGATGAAATAGGTTGTGTGGCTGTACAACAATCAGAAGAATGGCGAGAAAGAGGACATGCAACAGTGGGCACAAAGCACATCTACCAAAGGGAAATATTCCAGTTAAACATATTTAATTCTATGTGTTTTTGTTTTTTTCACTGTTTGAGTGTGCTCCAACTGATCCTCAAGGAACGAGGATTGCGCCACTTTACAATGACCACTTATAAAACAGGACAGATCTGCCCATGGACAGGAACGGTCTGTCAAGCTGTGGTACGAGTCCGCTAAGTGGGACTTTTCAGATCATGGATGAACTATAGTTGCTACCTAATGTTTTACAAAGACGCAGACTGAATAAATCAGAGACGTTGTCAGATTCATTTGCATGTGCAGATTCACCATAATTACAATCGCAGAGCAGTTGTGCACTGGCCTAGCATATTAATTCTACACAAGCACCGTAATTAATTTCCTGTGTGCAGGAATGATAAATTGTCCTTTTTACCCTTCAACTGCAGTTTTCTCAGTGAATTACCTTGATTAGTATTCAATATGTGTAGCTAGTTACTGAACCCGACACTTACTTGAATGGATAAGGTTGTTTCCTTTATTGGACTGCTTCCCTCCATGGGATTGATAATAAGCTTTTTGAGCCCTCCATGTTCCCACAGACTACAGTACTGTATATGGCACATCAACGCCCTTTCCCCTGGTATGTACTTGCTATGACATACCTCCAGGTTGGTGATATTTCAGGGCAAGAAGCAATCTGATGATAGCGCTCTCACGTCCTAACTGCAGTCCTTTATACAAGGAGACATCTCACACATCTTCACCTTTTCTGCCCTGCTCAGCGGTTTTTTTTTTTTGTCTCTGGTTGTTCACATGTTGACATTTGAGCGGCATACGTTCATTTGACATGATTTGGTCCTCAGTGGTGCTAAAGAAGATGTTTTTTTGTGTCACTGTGTTTGTGTGTCTCTGCGGCAGGATTATAGGACTAGAAGGGGGAAAATGGTTATTGCCCTTTCAGCAGCACGAAACACCACGAGAAGCTGGACACTGGTCTACTGTGGGGTTGTTGTTTTTTTGCACATCTTCTGGCTGATTGTACCACTTTCTCAGGGCCAGTGAAAAGAGGATATTACAGGGACAGTTCAGAGCAATTAAAGGGAGAATCCACTCTTAAACTGAATTTACACTGCGCTGTCCCAGTGACGTTGGATAGTAATTCCAGTAGCTAACTAGAACTGACCACATTATGATTTGTTTTATCCGACATTTAGCCAGTTAGACGTCTTTTTCAAATTAGAGCCGTGAAATACTACAGAAATTATACATCTATGTGAATTCTACTTCAAGGTTGATTTCCCCTCGACAAATAAAACCTCTCAATGCTCTGCTTACCTCCTCTGACTCAAACAGTAGACCATGTATCCAGCAAATTTAATTTCTCAACCCACTCCCGCTGCTGAATTAGTTTCATAGCATTTCAAACTTTCCAGTAATTACCTCCTCTCCTTCTGGCCCATCCTGCGCAGCCCCTCCTGTGTATAGTGTTTATTGTTCTAATTTTATATACTGTACAGTTATTCTGAGGACTTTATGAGCAATAACCTGCTGCCTGAATGGAAAACAAATGTATGTGTTAAAAATTGATGTGCGAATAAAAAAAAAGGAAAAAAAGAAAAAAGGACCATCCCGTTTTCTTCTCCCTCTCCGGACCCTTCATGGTTAGAACAATATCCACGATGGCATGTGGGTGTCTGCAGTGCCCAGAGTGTTATAGGCAAACAAGGCTCTTCATTACCCACTGGCTCTGCAACATTCGCTCAACAAGCTTGCAATCAGGATCCCCACGCAGCTGATGTTATCAACTCTGATTTGCTCCGCAGTTCATTTATTTCAATTAGCTCTGTTTCAGTCCTCGAGAGGGAAGGTGGGGAGCAGACAGAGGAAAAGGAAGGATGGGAGGATGGATCGGCGACAATGAGAAGAAGAGGGAAGAGGAAGGAGCCGCTGGGGAGATGTGTTCTGTTTGGTGGCGGTCGCAAAAAAGCTGTGCTGTTTAACTGTATGTTAAATATGAGACAGACAAAAAGAAACAGCTATTTTTAACTAGTGTCTGACTTTGCGTTTAAACAATTTCATCGTTATCTTTCTCTCTGTCTGTAGTTATTTCTGTTGCACAATTGCTTTTTGCTCCATTCGTGCAGTCGTACACGCACACGCACACGCACACACACACACAGACAGACAGACACTAAAGCCTATTCTCTGGAACACGTTGAAGTACAAGGCACTCATCCCCTTTGGGGCCCATTGTTCAAGGTTAGCGTCAATGGACGAATAAAGGTTACCACGGTATTTTTTTCCTCCTCTGTTCCCTTCCACTCAATTGAATTTTAACCACACTAAGCTCTTGACCAGGAAAGGTCATCTGTTGCCACTACCTCAGAATAATGATAAAGCAGAGGAGTAGTGTGATTGTCAACATGGTATTTCCGCAATGCTATGGCCTTTTCCTTGCTTGCATTCCATCCTCCAGTGCGCAGCATCACTGTGACACCGTGTCTCCAAAGTCTTGTTTTTCTTCTGCTGAGAGCTGCACCCTTGTTAGACAGCATCTCTGTAGTGATATGTACAACTATTATCTCTGTTCAGAGCTGAAAACCTTAATGCTGTACTAACACACACAGACCATGACTAACTGAAGCTATAGGAGCTCTGTACTGGCCGAGCACTGTACTGGTCAGCAAATAAAATCTCATTTTGAGTGAGAGGAGAATTGACTCGGACGCACTTCCTCTGGAACAAGTGCAACGCAAAGAGAATAAATTTCTCACAGATCATAAAAACTACACCGCACTTCTCTTTCGCAGCGCACAAGCCTCAGAATTGAGTTGTCAAACATGACAATCATTTGGAAAGTGCTGATACACAGTCTCTCCACAGTGCAGAGATTAACCAGCCTGAGCAAAGCGATGAGAAGAGCTCTTCATCCAGCTGATCCTGGAGCTCAGCTCTGGGAAATGCCAGAGAATGGCAGTCTCACGAGAGGAAAGCTGTAAATCATGCTACTAATGCAACTGTGCAATAATGCTGAAAAGTGCGGAGGAAAAAAAGGATTCTGGAATCTAAAAAAAAATTATCTGAAATTACTTGATATATTGTTGTACCATCCTTTCTATTTGACTGTAGCAAACTTGAAGGATGTCACTTGTCTCTTTGAATCATATTGCCCATGCCAATAATAACTTGGCCTACATGAAGTGCTCGTTGCAAAAAGATTAGACAAGAGTCTCTGTCATTATTTTATGATTATGATTTTATGATGATTGTAAAACCAATGAATTATATGGAAGAGGTTGAGGCCTTGTTAAAATTAAGAGCACAGACAAGGATTGCTTAACACTGACTTCAGATTTACGGCAGCATTTAAAAATGAATTGTTATTTCGACAGATGCTTGTGACTTTTGAATTTTATGCTGGAGAAACTCTGGCAAAACTCTCTGTACTCCCCTGTCTTTAAATACAATGTGTTAAGTCTTTTTTTTCCTGCCGTATAGAAGGTGACACACTGAACCTGCTGCAAATATCACCCGTCACCTTGTAAGCTTCACCGTACAGATCTGAAAATGTGGGGTGTGTACTCCGGAGCTAAGCCCTTGGCCGACTGTTCACCGCTATTCCATCAAGGATTTGAGCAGCGCTGCGGATCTATAGTTTACCACTGATGAGCCGCATTTAGGCCCAGGAGTAAATAACCAAGAGGCAGCAGGAGCCTCAGCTGCATGTCGGAAACAAGATATTCTCCATTTTTTCCTTTCTCTCTCTGACTTCCTCTCTCTCTCTCTCTCTCTCTCTCCTCTCACATCTCCTTCTCATTATCACTGAGTTGAAAATGCAAGAGATTTTTCTTTGTTGTTTGTTGGACTGTCTGGTCTGCCTCTCACACTCTCTCCTCCCTGCCCTCAGCTCCTCTCCGGTGACGCTGATTCTAACAGAGCTGAACGCAGAGTCACAAAGTCACAGAGAGAAATGAACAAATTAAACAGACGTTCAGATTAATGAGGGAGATTCTGCTGGAATATCAACATTTCCGGCTGAACGGGGACAGTCCCTTGGTCTCAGCACATCCACCCAAATCCGGATGTTGTGTCACAGTAGATAACGGCAGAAATGATTTTCCACACCACTGATGTGTGCACGAGTGTGCATGTGGCTCTCAGTTTAGCATCTCGTACTGTACAAGCGATGGGGAATAATTTGGATCATCTCTAGCTTGTGCTGGACATGCTCCGTGGTGCATTGGCCTGTGTGTGTTTGTGTGGGTATGAGGATTCATGGGCATTTGCGGCTGAGCGGCAATACTCAAATTAGTGTGCATGCAAGCGCCTCTCCTGCCAGGTCCCATCCACAGCCCCTTTATCTCGGGAAGGGTGGAGGGAATCATTTCCACAGATGCCTCCTCTATCAAAAGCGCTTATCGACAAAGCTAACATTAGTAAAGCAGTTTGGAAAAATGACTTGAAGTCGAGGGTCGGCAATAGAAATCCCAGGGCGAGTGGACAGGCGAGCGTGTTGATGGTTTGGATGCCCACGGCCCTGTATGTCAGAGAGAGTGTCAGATGATTATCTAGCAGACAGAGAGCCCAGATTCAAACACACAAGATTGAGAACACCCCTGCCGCCTCACACACACACACACACACACACGCGCACGCACGCACACGCACACGCACGCGCACGCACGCACGTCTCGTAATTTGCCGTGGGCTGCGGCTCTCAGCGTCCACCACCGCTACAGCCTATGCCATCCTCACTTAACTTAGTCCTCCGCACAGGGAGGCCTGGGTTGTCTGCGAGCTCCCCACAGCCAAAGTAATCAGCGGTGTCTTGTGGGCGGAGGGACATGAGGAGAAATGGAGGGATGAGGAAAATGAGTGGGCAAGAAGAGGGAGGAAGAGAGCGATAGTCATTCACTAGGCACTCCTGTATTGTATGAATTACTCAGGCCTATTCATACATGCACATAAATCCTAGGCAGACAGTGTTAATGATCAAACTCAGCCCAGATCAGGAAACGCGTGAGTGTGAGTGTGTGTGTTACTGATGTGTTAGAGAGAGTGAGTGAGGGAGTGAGTGAGAGGGAGATAGTGGTAACTGCATGACCCCATCGCTCAATAGAGATGATTTTTTTTCCATAAATCAGACAAGGCAGCGAGGCAAAGAGCAAGCGAGAGACAGACCGAGTGATTCAGCTGTGGGAGTACACTGGCTCAGACCTCAGTTGAAAAGCAAGGGAAACTAATCGTTTCCACTCACCTCGATGAGTCTGGCTGCTCTCGTCTGTGTCCTGAATGCAAAGAAATCCTCATCTGCTCTCCACCTCTCTCTCTCCCTCTGTCAGCACCCTTCCACCTGTCTTGCTTTCACTCTCCCGCCCCTTTTTTCTCCATTTCCTTCTTTCTCCCCCCCTCTGAATGATCAATGCACCCTGTCCTGTATCAGTCTCTGTAGCTGCACTGACACGGTTGTTATTCTATCACAGAGAATCAGATGTGGCAGCATTTCATGGGCACCTGGACACTTTTCATAAATCTTGCACGGCCGAGGTGAAGTGAGGAAGCAGAGCGAGTTGTGTGGCCGACCGGGAGAAAGTTGGCACTGAGCCTCATTCAGTTTAAAGTGAGTCATAGGCAAAATAACTTTTTGAAGGTGTGAGGGGACTGAAACTCACATAGCGGTAATAAACAGCGACGCATTTTCAGACACTTGTACATAATTGCGAATGCCATTAAATCTCTACTCACAAAATAGATGAGGTCTGATAACTACAATTGCTGAAGGGGGGTAAAGTGCATTCCTTTCTCTCCACTTATCGACTGCTAACCGGCAAAGTTTGAATCATGCTTTCGTGTGTTTTGCGGAAATGAGAACAATCCAGCCTGACTCGACTGCTCTTTAATAATTCAGAATCAACCTGAGACATGAGGCAATATTCTGAATTAGCTGTCGGGAATTATTTTCGCAGGCACTCGATTTTCTGCGTATGTCTCTCCCACTAACCGGTTTGCTCTTTCAACCTAGTTTTTCCCCGTTCTTATACGATCACACACTGGAGCTGAAAAGACTGATGCCCTCAATTCGTATATGCACTCACACAAGCACATGCAGTTTGGTCACAAAAAAAAAAGTGCATATTTTCTTGCACAAAAATGAGATGAAACCAGAAAATCCTTCATTAGTCCCACAACAGAGAAACCTGCCATGTTACAGCAGCAGAGAGGAGTCAAAAATAGGCATCAGTAAAGCAATAATAGGCAAATATTCAATACTTGATAACTGATATATACAGTGTCAACAGAATATATACAGTGTGAAAGCTATACAGTGAATTGGATTGCACATAAGTCATTGAAGTGCACAGAAAGAAGGAATGTTGCACAGTTAGGAGAGTTTAACGGGATAATAATGCTGTATTACAAATAATAATCTGCTCTTACATAATGAACAATAAATATTTCTGTAATGTAAGTGGTTCCTGTTAGAATGAAAAATCAACACCCTGAGTTCCAGAAGGATGGTAACTGTCCTCCAAGGCCTTTTCTAAAATTCAATATCTCAGATAAATATAGCAAGTTTTTGAATAGTATCTTCTCGCATTAGAAGATAGAAGTGCCAGTCTTTCTTACCGATAAGCCCTGACCTGTTTTTCTGGCTTAATGTAGAAAAAACAGACCGATATGTTAACATTAAACCACAATTATTAAGAGAAGTCTCCGTGCTGTTGTTTCATTTCCTTTGACTGTCCCACACTGTGCAGCACAAACAGAGGTCTTTAGTTAAACTCCCCCAGTTCTCTTTCCTCTTCCTCCAGGATACATCAAACAGCTATTTCTAGTCAAGTCGCATATGCATGCCTGTTTCAGCATCAGATGAAAACGCAGCGACGCACTGGCTGACTGACTGCTTCGCTGCCTGAAAATCCAAACCTACTCTGTTTAAACCACAAGGCTTCACTGTGAATTCGACTGAAGATGCCAGCAGTGGTGCTCTGCGCGCTCTGTGTTTTGTTACATCTTTACATACGTGTACCGGTATTACAGTCATGTTAGAGAGACTCGCGTGCTGGTGTAAATGTGTGTGTGTGCGTGTGCCTACGCTGCCGCAGAACTAATGAGGGACCAGGGGTTTCAGGGCTTCAGGTGCTGGTGCTTTGAGAGAAAAGGTGAGTGACAGGGCTCATGAATAGTGATGGCCGACAGCTGCTCATTAACCAAGAGACAGTCTATCAGCCGGCAGACGGGAAACAGCAGCCCTTCCCCTATGCGTTCACACACTTGCACATAAACACACACGAGCAGTAAAATGTGCGTGCACATGTGCAGAAGCCCATGCAGATGTGCCCGCAAACACATGAACGCACCGCGACAGACAGAATTCATATCCCCTTCATCTGGGTCCCCTGCGCCTGCTGTGGAGCGGAGGCCAATCCTGTCTCTCCCCTGACAGCATGAGCACAGTGTGACTGTGCCCATTACCAATGTGCTCACAGTGCTCCGACTGGGGCAAGACCCTCTGTGAATATGGAAACACCTGCCAGATGTAAATTCTGAATGAGGCCCAAAGAGCAAAAGGTACAAAAGACTAAGGCTAAGGCAGCATGCACAGAGGAAGTGATATTCACTTTTTAACTGCTTTCAAACCACGGTGTCAAAGAAATTTCTGCCACCTTTACTGCCTGCCTCGCTTTCATTTTGACGAGTTTGAAAGAAACTCTGAACACAAGGTGACCCAGAAGCTCTACGTACATGTGCGTTTCATTATTCTTCCGGTTGTCACTTTGTTTTTCTAAATAAATTGTGTACAGAAGTAGTTACCAAAAGTCAGCAATCCGGTGGTGGTTGCACAGCTTGACAAGAAAATCATGATGATCCATAAAAACCAGGTTGGGAATATGGTCACACTGTTGACAGGGATGGAGAAAACAGCCTGGTGTGACAAGGAGATGTCAATGACCAGGACAGCCACTGAAAAAGACCGTATTTGCTGTGTTGATAAATGTTTCTATTCCAGAAAAAAACAAATTTAAAGAAAGAAAAATATATAAGTGGGATATGTCATCATTGTCTTTTTCGACCAGGTATATGTATGTGGCTCAGTTGGTGGTAAAAAAATATAGATAAAAGTGAGACAGGAAGAATCCCTGTTGTGTCTCAAAATGTGTTGCACAGAATGGTGTCACTACTGTTTCAGGTAAAAATCTATCTGTGGATTTGACAAAATCTTGGTTGCTGAATGACAGAGAGGAAGACGCATGAAAACATTTACACACTCCTACATTTTCTCTTCTTTTTTCTCATACTGAAAATGCATGCCGACAATCGAACAATCCCTGAGACCTCTACTTTGCAAGAATACTGAAATATTTCAGACCTCCCACAGACCCAGTTATTTGTCAAACGCAGCATAAGAAAAGCTTAAATCTGTAGCTCCCCCCAATTACCGCCCTCTGCTGTGAGGGGTCTACAGTGAAGCTCACAAGGTTTCTGCTTGTATTGAAGTCTGCAGTTTACTCAACTCATCCATTGCACAACGTTGTGTTATATAGGGCTTATGTTTGAACTAACTAAGCTGATGCTTGATGCGTGAAAATACAAATATGGGGTGTGAAATGTGTTGATTCAGTGTGCGGGTTCCATTTTGAACTTGCCAGCCAAGACAGTTGTATTATATTAACACTGAATAAAAGAAGTGATATGAAGTGTTACTGGTGCTGCTGACACCTCTGACAAACACCTCATTTATATAACGCAAACAAAATTTAGTTTAAAGGTGCAAAGTAAACATGTCAAGGGAATACTGGGAGTCAGCGAGTGAATAAGCCCATATATTTGGTATTATAGCTCACATGTAGTGACCAAGAGCCTTTCAATGGGACGCCCATGCTGCCCTCTTTTATTTAGATGTCTACGACAACTCACACAAGGCCACACACTGGCCTAGAACACTTACAATAGACTCTGCAGTTCGGTCTAATAGGTAGTTTATTCAGAATAATGGTCTAAATCAGTCAGCAGGCAGTTCGGAGGAGCAAACTAGCTGGAGGGGCTGAGTCAGGAAAGCAGGAAAGAATGGATAAGCTGCGGGTCATAGATATGTTGACATTGTGTTTCTGACAGGTAACAGCCTCCAAGATAATACGGGTTATCTGGCTAAGAAAGCTTGTGAACTTAAGTCAGTTTAACACTTATCTCTATAAATTCTACATTATACATATGAATATGACAAATCTGTAGGCGAGGGACAAGATTTGGGGGCTGGACGCCGTTTCTGTTCCTGGTGTGACCAGTCATGTTTGAGCAGGCTTTGGTTGCCCGCAGGTAAACAGTCAAGAGGCGGAACACCTGACCGAATGCATCAGCTATCAGCTTTTGAATTAATCTGCATTCATTTGCAGGTATCTGTTCATAGAGATTATGTCATCTGAACCTAAAACCGTTATAAAAAAGGATCAATGTTTGTGTTTTGTGTGGAGAAGAATTCGACTTGTGTGATAATAGAAACTAGTCTTAGTCCGGATATCTGCTGTTTACACCTGAAGCCTCAAAATATTGTCCGTTGCCTTGAGGGGCTAATTCGTTGTCAGACAATATTCAACCCTAACCCAGACAGTATGTTTGCTATCATGTTGTTTATTCTAATCGGGGAATGCTTAGAGCCTTAATTACACAGATTACAAATGCATTAGCACTGACCCTGATAGAGGTGCTTCAGTCATATTACACAAAACTTTCCTGCTGAAATGACTATTATGACTTAATTTAAATGTGAAGATCATCATGATAGAATATCACAATAGATTTTACTTATGTTGCTGCTCAATAACAGACAGCATAGTGGTGCAGTGGTTAGCACGGTCGCCTCAAGACAAAGAGCTATGGGTTCAGACGTGTCGGCCTATCCGTGTGGAGTTTGCATTTTCTCCCCATGTCTGCGTGGGGACCAGCACCACACACAGCAGTAAGGTAGTAGTTAGGTTACTTGGAGACCCTGAAATTGCCTGTGTGAGTGGTTTGTCTCTATGTGTCGGCCTCGCACTACACTGGTGACCCGTCCAATGTCAGCCGGGATTGGCTCATTATACATAATAGTATCATCTCCATCTCACCTGAGATATTTCGTACTCAAAATATTCAGAGCATCATCTGAAGACTTCTTAAGACTTTTTTGAGCAGCCAGTATTTACCTTCTGTGGAAGAGAAATGGAAACGCATGACGACTGCTAATTCGTATTCCACTTAAACGCTAAACGTCGGAGAGCCTTCATTTGAAAAGCACCCTGTCACTATTCTTTAAGCCAACAAAAATGTCTAGCGCATTTCAAAGCAAAGGAACAATGAAGCAGCAAGCTTCAGATCGGGTAACGCACGCGGCAGCGGCGCTAGTTAAAAAGCATCTGATGGAATGCTCCTTTTGCCTGTAATCGATCAAGAGAGAAAAGGCATCCACCGTGTAATTGTAGCCTCATTTGATCTCAAATAAACCATGGTGTCCTACACAGGGGAGAGAGAAGGGCAAGGATAAGCTGGAAACGCCTTCATTACATTGAACACACAGTCTAGGATACTTACTTACTTGGCCTTACTATTGCATGCACACGCACACTCGCATACACACACACGCATGCACACACACAAAAAAAACACACTCATTTGCACACTTTAAATTATATTGCCCTCCCGCCGCTGGTCTGTCTTTTTCTCCAATCTCACTTGGTGTCTTGTCTTCAATCATACTCAACAAACAACTATACACACAGGGTGCACGCACGCACACACACACACACAAACTCTCTCTCTGCCTATCTTGGAATGATCCTGGGATTGATTCTAGTCACACTAGAGTGGGGCGAAATGAGCAGTCACTCTGAATAGGCAAAGGCGTCAAATAATACAGATATGAATGTCGGAGAAATAATTGAAGAAAGTGTTTTATATGTAAAAGACAGAGGAGGGTGGAGTGGAATTGAATCTCAGAGAAAATGAGGAGCGGGTTATGTCCCAGGGGAGCGACTCACAATGCCTCAGCCATGTTTGAAGAAAATCGAGGATAATTAGAGTGGTCAGTGGCTTCCAAGGGGCCGAATGCGGCTCAGCCTCACTCCTACTTTATCTGTCCTTCATTCACTCTCCCCCTCTCTCCATTTTTTAGCCTCTTTTTCTTAACATCTCTCACTCAATTGTCAGTCTGTAAACATATACAGCTATCCCACTGTTTTCTCTCCGTCTCTTGCTTTGTTCTTCCCTTCATCCCATCCCTCATCCGTGCCTTGTATCTTTCTGTCATCCCCTCTTTCTCTTCCTCCTATCATTTCTCGAGCTACATCAGTGGAGTTGATCAGATATTCCAGGCACATATGGACACCACGGATGGGCATAAATCACAAGTATTTCTGAAGTGCCCATGCAGGGTTCTCTGCTCGTAGTGAACAGACACAGCTCAGTGGAACCAGAGCATGAAATCCCTCTCTTCTACCTCCAGTTTCATGTCAAATCTCTTTCTCTTACGTTTCCTTATAAAGTGTCGACCTCTTCCTTTACAGCGTTTCCCACTTTTTTTCTCGGGGTCTTTCATCCTGAGCCAACTGTGTTAATACTAATGCATCTCCCAGCCCCTCCGTGTCTGAGCACCGAGCACTCAGAGCCTGAGAGGTGACTGATTTTCAAAGGAGCTGCCGACCCACCACTCCACTGCAAAGTTGTGAGCCTCTCCGTGGCCTGAACCTCTCGTCTTATCCCCATGTTTTTTTTTCTCACATTACATATTGGCTAGCTTGTCGGCATGACAACAACATGTCTCCATGGCAACGGAATGGCATGCAGCTAGATTCCTGGCCGTTTGGACATGTAGTGTTGCTTCATGCTTTCTGTGGGTCCCTTGGTAGGTGGGACAGCAGATGACAATCAATATTTCCTTCTGAGGCCATAAGGGTTAAATCCTGCTCCTCCCTCCCTCGCCCAGACATAGTCCACTATCAGCACCAGACATTATATGGGCCATAAGTAATTTCCTGTACAACAGCATAGTTTTCGAAAACAAAATAAAAAATTAAGCTTACCAATAACCACCAACCATTTATTGCACTGTTTTCCAATTCCAATAAGCTGTAAGTGTCATCATAAACTCAGATTAGCTCTGACTAATATACAGCCGGTCAATACTGCACAGAGATGAAAATCATTACAAAATCAATTGAAGCGCTCCAAAATCACAGAGGAGATTCGCCATGCTTCCCATAAGCATTTGTCTCCCGTGTGTGGCCGCAAACCGACAGGCAGCACAAATAAATCTCCGCGCTCTGCTCCGTCCTTGCGCCCTCTTTCCCTGCGCCTCCCTCCAGATGACTTGTCCTCTGTCTCCCTCTCTCGCTCCAAGTGCCTGGATATTGATTGGGACCCAACTGGAGGGAGCAGGGAGAAGATAGATAAGGAGGCAGTGGCCATGAACGGTTCCCTCATTCACCCTAACATGAAGGGAAGGAAAATCATCTGCCAGACCTGGGAATGTGGCCAGTTTTATACAAATGACCTCAGTTATGACTTCAGCCACAAGGACCCTCAGTCTCAACCTTAAATACGTCCACTGGATTAGTATAGTTTTCAATTTTAGCTTTTTAATGTCTATAGTTGTTGTATGAAACCAAGTGTAAAACATCGAATCATCAACACAATTGTACAGCTATAGAAGCCTGGTCCACGGTGCCTCCTCAAGTGTGCAACATAATGTAAGCAGGCGCCTGTCTGTTTTCACTCAGCACTGTATAATTATCTAAGCAGTGCACAGGGCATCAAGTTCTTCTACACAGGCCATAACACAGCACATCACATTAGACCTCTATCAATCAAGACGGAGATCTTCCTAAAATGCAATAAGGAACAAGAAATGATTGATTGTCACACACCACTATGTACAGCAAAACGCTGCTATCTGCAAACAAATACACAGCACACAGGCATGCGTACAGTCATCTGTAAACACGAGCTCACACAGAGGGGTAAATAACTGCTGGTATCTCTTGCAGCATTGGGAGCAGTGGCGCGAGGCTTCCCCTCAGATTTTGAAAGCCCTATCTGTATCAGGAACAGCAAACCGAAAAAAGCAATTTGCTTTGTCACACACAGACATGCTTGACTACACTGAATAATTGCACTGTAGCTCTGGAAAGAGCTGTTTTCCTTTTATCTAATGAAGGCCTTCAGGGGAAGGAGTGTGTGTTAGTGTTTTGTGTCCGTATGTGTGTACTGTATATAAGAGTGATGTGAAATGCATGTGTCTCAGGACGTCTGTGTGTTAAAATAAATGTGCAAAGGAAAGATAAGTGGCAGAGGTGTCTAAAGAAGATATTTGTTGCTCTGTCTCTATCTAATCCGATCCTTCCAGTGTCCCTCTGCTGCTTGACGTCCTCCTGCACTGTTTCACTGCATTATCTTAATTCATCAAATCTGCATGGGGCCTTTTCGCCTGTGTCCAGTTCCAGGTTTAAGGCAGTCCCCTGATTCAAAAATGCAGAAGCAGACTGAAGAATAAAAGCTCCTGTGCTTGGCCTGAGACACTAACTCCTGAGAAATGCTGAGTGCACACTCTGCAGCCTTCTGGCCTGCCTCTGTGGAGCTTGGCAGAGCGCTGTGGAAGCTGGGGGACAACTTCAGCCTCCAACCACATAACTAAGAGTACAGTGGACTGGAAGACGCCCGCTGAGGATTTAGAGTCAGGTTTAAGACAGAACAGAAAAAGTGAGTCTCTCCTTCAACTTCTTCTCTCCATTATTGGCCATAGAACTAGCAAGAGGCAAATGAGAAAAGCATTGTTTGATCATCAGCGGCAGAGTAGAAAGGCAAGGAGATGAGAGAAGTGTGGAGGAACTGGGTGAAGAGGGGAAGGATCACCTCTTCTGATGACTGCTTGTGTTTCCAGGAAAAAGGTTTGTGAATTGCGGTAATGGCTCTAAAGCATTTGTTCCACTGTGGAACTGTAATTAAGCCATCAGCGACAGTTTGGAGTCTTTAACTTCATAATGAGGCTGAATGTGAGCAGTTCGTGCTCTGTGGATAAGCTGCTGTAATCACTTCTATCTGCTTAATTATGTAAAAGCATTCTTTTTATCCGACTAGTGTCTCGCTCTTTATCTCTCCCTCTCTCCCTCTTTCGGTCTCTGCCACGGTCTCATCTTTTTATAATAACTGGTGCCATAAAAACATGGGGAGGCAGGAGGAATGAGCACACATGCTGGGCGATATCAACCTGAGAAGGTATGCTGTGAATTGTTGGTCCAAATGGCTGCTGGGAGATAAAATGAAGCTGGTTCCCAATGTTAACAAAGTGGTGCTATGCGAGGGTTATAATATAAGGGTTGTGTTAGGTGCAGATACTTTAAGAATAGGCACAAGGCTCTCACCACACAGAGAAGCTTCTTATTACCTATCTCCATGCCCTCTATAGTATTGGGTAGAGGGACATTAGAGCTCAGATGGAGGTTTTATACGAGGCATTTTACTTGCATATTTCCTGGATTGCAATGGCATTATTATTATCCCTAGTGGTCCTGCTCCAGTGTATCAGAAGTGAAGATGCATGCTGGGGGCTGCAGGTTATATACAATGGAATTAAACACCATCTACAGCCGTGTCCCTAATGGAGACACCCTGCTTGTGCTCTTTTAAGAGAGATGTACAGTACATCAAAGCTCTCCTTCTAGCACTTCAGAGAGCACACTACACAAAAACATGGGTACTCAAGCACGTATGCACACACTCGCCCTCGAGAATGTGTCAGCGGAGAGTGAAATCTTGTGATGCTCAAGAACTTTACACCATAGACGGGAGGCACTGGACGAAACGAGCCCAGAACGCATGAAAAAACATGAAGCCGTCGCCGTTTCAATGGAGCACATAAAAGGAAACAGTGGAGAAAAATGTCAACAACAAATAGCTGCTGGTTTCTATTGCCACAGGCGACATGGACTTTGGTTCCGTCGTGTTTCTTTTCTCCCACATTATGCATCATCTTTTCATCCAATTAAACACAAACAGGCGACAGAGGACAACTCAGCGTGCATCTCATCGCTGCTCGTTGTGGGAGAAGCAGAACGTGGATGGCAGTGGAGGGTGCAATGAAGGGGGGGAATTGGGGCGGTTCAAGATAAAGCAATGGGCAGATGTGATTGTATGTGTGCGTCTGTGCTAGGTGACTTCACGTTAAAGACGGACCTCTTGGCAGACCATCTCTATATATCTGCCAATCTGTGTCTCCCCTCATTTCTTCACGTCGCTGCGTGACTCTGTGGAGGGCAGCGATTCGCCAACATTTTGTTTTGATTCAGCAACATGAGCAGACTGCCGTGCAGTTCATCTAGATGATGATTGATGATGTTTGCTGAATTATGGCGAGGCGCGGAGATAAAGCGTGGCAGGGCCTGTTCCCCGAAACCCCGACTGAACCTGAGTTGTCCTTGCCCTAGTTGCCTTGGTTACACGCAGGTATAGTAAAGTAAGACAGCACAAGAGAAGGTGTGAAAATCCATGTTTAACTCCATCTTCAGGCAGCAATTGAGGGATTCACACATTTCCCTCCGGGGACTCAGGGAAACATTGCTATGGCAACTGGGCACTCTTAACCTTCTGACCCAATGGTTGGTTGAGCTTCATCGCCACTAAATTGGTTTGCATTATTCCAGATCTTTAAATGAAGATACAAAATAATGTTTCTTTATATATGAAAGGAAATACCTTAACACTGATCTGACAGGAAAAGCTTTAAAACACGACATTTTAATTGCAAAAACTGAATATTTTGAGAAATCCTGGAGTTCTACATTGACTCGGTTGAGCAAGCGTTTACCTGAAATCCAGGAATTCAGCACTTTTAAAATTTGTTGTCTGTACAATGAGTGAAATTAACTCAAAGGGTGAGAGTGAGCTGCGTCAGTCAAAGCTGTTCAAAGATTGCACTTCTGCGATTGCTGAATTAGGTGTCTGTTTTAATAGGCACACGTTGATTAGACATTCATTAGGAATTACGGCTGTCAAATACAAGATGCATGTTGATATAATATTTGCATAATGATGCTTTTTGTGTTGGCTGGGATTTCTGTGTGATGTTTGCAGTAGTGTGAGGGTTAACACCTCTCCGTCTGTGCGCTCGTTGATATGTTGATGTTGTTGGAAAAAGTATGTTTGTGTGGGAGAGATTATCAGTGAGTCTATTAATCAGCGAGTATCAAATTCTAACCAAATGCCTGAGAGCTCCACCGGCTTAACATTACCCTGGATTCCCTAATGTAGATTCAGCATTCTGGGTAATTTCAGGAAGCATATGGTCTTTCAGTCCAGCATCGGCAGCGGGAGGAACATTATGAAGATCAATAACAGCCACGAGCTCTGTTATAGGACAGACTCCAATGTTTGCTAGATGGATAAGATGGATAGAGCAACTCATGTACTCCTGCTTCACAAAATCCAATTAGACTGTCTGTGGTATGTCTGTGTGATGATCTATGATCTAGTCTCCCACTCGCTACGTACCTGTTTAATATTCAGTATGGCCAAGAACAAAACACTAAGCTCCTCTTGTTCCAGCTCTGCTCCATGAGTTCATTCTCAGTGTTTAAAATTCTCTGTGCTTTCCAATAAAGCAAAAAAATGGCTACAGCCTTGTGCATTAAATGATTGAAAACTCAGTCATCTTACATTAATTGTATTATTTCTTAATTTATAAACAAGATTCAAGCCCCAAAATAAAATCCCAATGTGACAAAGGTTACTACACCTGTGTCCACTGAAGAAAAAGTCAGTTTACTGATGTTGCTAATAAACACAGTTATAAAATAACCTGTGAACATACTAGCTTCACTTTTGGCCTGGGTTGGGTTGAATGCAGAGTTTCACAACATGGTAAGGAATTGCCTGAACAAGTCAAGAACCATTAGTCTACAGTACGTAACCTGTAGCAGTGATTCAAGAGGGTTCAGGAAGTACCGATAACAGAAGATGCGGTCACATTCCTCAAAAATGAAGCTATTCACAATTCACTATAAACAAACTTGTGTTAAAACAGTAACAGGTATGTGCTTATAACTTGGCGCAAGGATTATTTGTGGAAATTGGTGTTTTCACTGACAGCTCAAACTGTGAAAAGGCAGCATGAAGGCCTCACGAAACTGCACAAAACGGAAAGATTGCACTTTGCCAGAGAACCTGAAAATATTGGCATCACATTCAGATGGAACCATGTTTGAATCAGATGGGGTCAAGCATGTTTAGCACAGGAATGGCCAGTAGCACTAGAGTGAATGCAAAGTGTCGACCATGAAACTTGGAGGTGGGAGAGTGCTGATATGTGTGTGAGGGTACATTTATAGCACTATGGATGCAAGTGTGTATACCCAAACACTGAATGATAAGATGACTCCTAATCTCAAGAAGCTCGGAAGAAAATGAATCAAACAAGAGTTTTTAAAGAAAAAGGAAAGTGTAAACCATGACCTCACCATGTCCTTTAATTGGAAACGGTTAATTAGACAGGCAGAGTTGCAGTTTTACACCACAGCTGTCATCCACTCAAAACCCCATAGAAACTACAGTACGTCCAATCACCTATCATTTGGCTTCTCTCCACATGTAAATGAACCCATTCACGGTTATAATCACAATCTTATTCTGACATATGGCATAGAAATTGAAAACCGTCTTCTGTAGGACCGTTTTTAAATAATGTTTGAGTTCACATAGATGGGAAAAATGTCCATTATAGTCGGTGTGTAGCTGATAAGGCTGTAACCAAATTTAAGCCAAGAATTATTTTGTTATTTACTCCACTGCCATGTGTCGACCCAGTGGAGAACTTCTATCTCAACTTTACTCCCACACAAATTGATGATCTTGTTGATAGCGCTGTAACCTTGCTGTGCACAACACTCAACACTCAAGGAGGTGAATGAGAGAAGGTCAGCTCCACGATAAACAAACACGTGCTTTAAAGCAGACTTCACCAATTCAGTAGCCTGGGAAGATAGTGTACTAACATATAAACAGCTCTATGTAATGCCAGGTTTCTTTTTCTAATAGCTACACAGTAGTAATCAGTTCATCAACTTCTTTCCAAATTAAATTATAGCCATCAGAGAAAAAAGTCATCACCTCCTCCCCACACCTGGCACAGTATTAGATCTAGTAGCCTGGGAATCAACCATAGCTCCTGATTTATATTTAGACTGCTTCTCTCCTATAGATCTCTCTAAGCTTATTTCAACAGTTTCTTCAGCTAAACCACAACCAACTCTCCCATGCAAGAGCTAATCAATCTATCTTTATTAACAGGCTACGAACCACAGGCTTTTAAGGGTGCAGTAATTAGACCTCTACTTAAAAAGCCTACTCTTGACCCAGATGTTTTAGCCAATTATAAAGCCATACCCAACCTCCCCTTCATTTCTAAAATCCTCGAAAAAGCTGTTGCAAACCAATTATGTTGGTATTTGCATAGGAAGGGTATGTTTGAAGATTTTCTGTCAAGATTTAGGCTACATCAGAGCACAGAAACAGCACCGGTGAAAGTTTACAAACCTTTTCTCATGGCCTTAGACAATGGACTTGTCTCTATACTCATCCTGCTAAATCTTACTTGTCACTGTATATCAAAATCTTTTAATTGCAAAGAGCATGACACTAGTTTGGTTTATCAGATTGATACAGGCTTATTAGTACTGACCTTTCCATGCCCACACAAGTTAGTAATGGAGTTCCACAGGGATCAGTGCTGGGGACCAATACTTTTCACCCTATATATTCTTCTTTTTTGCCACTATTATCTGAAAGCACAAATAAATGTCCATTGCTATGCAGATGACACTCATCTGTACTTATTTATAAATCTAGAGGAAAGGTAGTCAAACTTCAGCAATATCTTACAGAAACAGAAGCTTGGCGACTTCTAAATCCAGACAAAACTGATGTTATTGTACTTGAGCCTGAACACTTCCGACAAACACTATCTGATCATATAGTTGCTTTGGATGGCATTACCTTGCCTCCAGCTCTACTGTAAAGATCCCCGAAGTTATTTTTGACCAACACAGTCCTTTGACTCGCTAAGTCTCCAGGCAATATTATGAAAACTAGGCACATCCTGTCTCAAAAGGACAAGTAAAAGTTTTTCCTTTGTTCCTTCAAGAGTGGACTACATTTATATTTGGGTTAGACTTTAAACTTCCCTCTTTGATAAACCTTATAGTTAGTAGAGCTCAGATGATTCCTGAACCACCCCTTAGTTATGCTGTCATAGACCTAAACTGCTCGGGGAACTGCTATGATGCACCGTGTTTTCTCTCTTTAATAACTTGTGCTAGTATGTTTTGCTTTGTGCAGTATCTATTTTGTGATTTAGTTATACTGAAGGAGACCAAATAGAAAATGAATTTGAATCAAATGCAACACACTTCTAAGTCGAAAGATATAGCAGCAAAACAGTACATCAAATCAACTCCTGGAAATCAATTTAATGACAGGCTTGGCACCGATGGCACATCAAAACTGTATTTTAACACTTAAGAACCTTATTTTTTGAAAAGCAGAGTGCCTGTAGGCAGTCAGAGACAAACACACACAAAGAAGCAGTGCTGGTGGTTAAATTTAGTCCTCAGGCCACTTCAAATGTTGAATCACTTCAAATATTAGCAACACTCACATACACACACAGAGAGACACACACTGAATAACAGAGAAAGACAGATTAAGTAATAAAGCATGAAATACAGTCAAACATAGGCTACAAATGACAATCACTAACATACAGGCGGTAAGAATGAGAAGATGTGGCGTGACAGAGACAGAGGAGTTGACCTCTCAGAGGCAGAAAATGGCCTAAACCACAAACGTGTAAAAACTGGTGATTTCAATGCCACATCTGCCTCAGTGCAGTCACATGTGAGGTGACAGGGAGAGAGCGAGATAATGCCTGCCAGCCTCGAAGAACACACAGTAGCCCTGAAGGTCTGTTTCCTCCTTTCTCTTGGCCTTCTTGGCCTGACTTGGGGACAAAAAGGGAAATTGCTGCATCTTTGACAAATGGGTCACGCTTTGTTTGCATCCACCTCAGAAACAAGGGATGGAGACGGAGGAGAGCGACCATGAGAAGGGAGGAGTCTGTTAGTAGAGTGTATCTCCTCAGCATGACCATTAAACACAGTAGCTCTCTGACCCAACGCAATGACTCAACATCATTTTTACTCACCCTGGCAGCCCTGGGCTTCTCTATTATTCTCAGCGTCATGCTCTACTGTAGGAATCTGAGCAGAGGCACAATCCAGGATTGTACAGTAAAATATGAACTGTGGTGAAAACAACAGCACAGGGGGGCAGGAATAATTCCTGCATTCTTCGTTTCTTCAGCCTTTTATGCAGACAACCCCTCCCTGTCTCCCCTTCAGCTACTAATCTCACCTCCTCTTGGTTTTTCCTGCTGGGAAAATAGAGGGGTGTGCACCATGCCACTGAGGGCAGCAGCAGGGTGGAGAATGTCAGGCCTCAGCTCATCCATGCAGGGGCAGGGGCTGGGAGACACAAGCCATCACACAGTGGGATGTGAAATCCTTTCTGAATGCATTATAAACTAATCCCACTGTTGTATGCGTGTAAAAAAAAAAAGGCCGTGTCAGAGTGGAACGACAGGGTTTAGGTTTTAAGAATAACCACTAAACATTAGAAATAGGTCACCTTCAAGAAAAAAGGGTACAGTGGGATTAAAAAAACATAACCCAAATGGAAGTAAAATATAAAAGTGTGACAATCAGGGCGTTGCACAATGAATAAACATAGGTTATTATGCAGTTCCAATAAAAATAAACTATAAAAGCAACAGGCGCCCCACAGTTCTGTATGAGGGTTATCCTGAGTATAAGTAATTTGTCACTTTCATCCATACCGCCTGCATGTCCTATAAAGATAAACTTTCACCCTACTACTGCTTTATGAAAAGGGGTTTCATGGTATACATCTACTATATCTAATCTGATAATTCCAAACATCTCTGTCACTCTGTCCGTCTGCATGTGGCTCGCATATTTTGAGAAACGTTCATCTTTTCACCTTCACATTTGGCAAGGGTATTGTTAAGGGGCTATAGGAATTTGGGTATCGAATATGGTGCGATTTGGTCATGCGCTATGTCCATTACAAATAAAATTTGAATAAACAGGCAAGCAGTGCTCTATAGCAACGGTGGCAGGGACTCATCAGCGTAAAAGACGTCGTCAATCAGGACAACAGCACGTTCACAACAACAATAACTGATCCTCCAGGTTGGGGTTCTGCAAGCTTCACTTAACCTTGAATAAACAGGTGAACAGCTTCAGGGTTCTCTGGACTGAGTCCCGAAGCCAGTTTTTTATTTTTCGTGGCTAAATTACTGCAGGTGATTTTTACAGTTTCAGAGTTTGTAGCAGAAAAGCTCTGAGTGAGTATGCAGGTCTGACTCTATACAGACAAATGAAATAAAGAATCAGATTTTTACAAATGCAACTTTATGTATAATGCTACTTTTAAAGAAATACGCAAAATAGTGCATTGGACACCAGTTGTCACGAAATACACAAATCTCATGTCAGTAGCTCGTCCTGTTAACTATATGTGGTGCTTCATGTGATTTTGTGGAGTGGGAGGGCTGAACACACTTTTCCCAGCAACAGTGTTCTTTTCATGTTCTGTCCTTATAGGTTCAGCTTTCTTCACAGTGGTCAGTCATTGAATGGCTTCCCCACAGGTTGAATGTTGAGCACTTGCCTTTGAAACAAAGTTTGTTTTAAGCCAAGCTGGAGGTAGAGTGGGCTGCAGAGGCTGTTCTATTTTTTTTTATAACTAATTCAGAATCGCCAGCAGCCACAAACACAGCCTGTCAGAAAGCAGGGGAATCACAGGCCCACAAACATCCAGTCATGGTGACACATGGACACCCTACTGTCCATAAACATAGAGAGGCTGCTCCAAACCTCACCTGGCGTGGAGTTTACTTTTTAGAATGATAAACCACCATTTAATGATATATGTTGGCTAACGACTTTCATTATCTCCTTTGCAAGCGGTGCGAGAATAATCTTTATCATCTCCCTGAACCCCAAAGAATCCCTCTGTTTTGGCATATTCTAATTGGATATGCGTCAGCGCTGAATTGATGGTATTAATATGTCTCGATCATTTACAGTGACACAGAGACATTCACAGGAAGACATTATCGGTGCCAAATGTCAACTCTTTCTGGAGGTGCAGGGGAAATATTGTGTGGAGCAAGAAGCCCTGCAAGCGATGTCCTACATGCATCCATCTGTCTGTCTGTGGGGCAAGAGTGCACCCCACCAGCCCTCCCCGCCCCTCCGCCCCCCTGTCTCTCTCTCCTGCGTTCACCCTCACATGCACACGCACGCCCGCACGCACGGCCAAGCTCGGCTGCATCACGGAGTGGCACTTCTTTGACTGGGCTCTCCTCGCGAGCACAGCCGTGCTGCTCCTAGCGTCGGCGCCCTGAAAGCACAGCAGTCACCTTCCAACCTCTGCGCCTCTCTCCTCCGCTTCAGTCGCAGTTATTTTCTTTTTTTCGCCGGACGGAGAGGAGAGAGGAGGAGGAGGGGGGGTGAACCAGCATCCGAGGAGTTTCGCAACACTGGTTCTTGGACTGGAGCGTCAGATTAAGAGAGAGTCTGTGTATGCTCCAGAGCAGACACGCGGCCGGTCGCGTCTCGGATTCACAGAGGGCTGCCGTGCGTCCCGGGGATGAGGTTGGTGGCGCACAGCCGACACAGCGTTGACGGGATCCCGGTGTGTCTGAAGAAACCGCCCCAGTGAGGGACGAGAACGTGGGGGGCGAGCGAGAGAGAGGGAGAGAGAGAGCAGCGGGGAACTGGTGTCGGCTGCGGGACGCTATCATTCCGACCAGGATGCATCTCTTCAGTGCCATGTTCCTACTTGTGATGTTGGCCGTCGTGCCCTGCGAGGTAAGGACTGCGCTTACGACGCATTCGTGTGCATGCGCACGGTTTAAAAGTTCACAAAGCGGCGCCGCTCGCCTGAATCTGGATCCTCGCACGGTTCAGACAATTCACTGACACCGGCTGAAACAGTTTATAAAAAGGAGGGAGGAAATATGACGTCCAGCCAGTGCGAGGACTGGGAGCACGGCGCAGCATTAAATAGGCAAACTGGTATTGCCCTGGAGGTGTCTCCTATGTAACCTGGTGAGAGGCAGATTGTAGAGCGAAAGTTCCATAAGCCCAAAATCCACCGGAACTCGGTTGACTTGCTGTTTTACGCAGATTTTTACGACACAAATAGTGTTGCAGTGCATTGTGTAACAAATGGAATAAATGCCGGATATTGTCTTGAAGGGGGGGAAAAAAAGACCAAGAATGACTGAAGTAACGTTTTTACCTTGGCAGAGAAATATATTTCCGGGGGGCTTTGGCGTGTTGGATGCCCTGGAGGTCGTTGTTTACTCACCTCCCTGCCGATGTACCTCTGCATCACTGACAGAGAGGTCCAGGGAAACGCTGGCCTTATGACTGCCTGCGCTGATTAAGCTGAAAGGACGGATGACACTGACAGTTCTGTTTGCAGCACTCAGCCTGTGTGTGATTTGTGGCCGTGAATACAAAACCGTGCGCAATTAGCAGTGTACCAGGCCAGCGTCAACACATAGATCCTGGAGAAATGACGTGTCTGAGTGTGTGCGTGTGTGCGTGTGTGTGTGTGTGTGTGTGTTTGTGTGTGTGTGTGTGTGTCGTGACGGATAGATGTGCATGACACTCGAGGAAAGCCGCGTTGATGTGACAGTGGTGAATTGAAGTGGTGGACGTTAAATTATTTGACCCAGAAAAGCTTTGAGTCGAGGCAGGAGCGTTGTTGAACTTGCAGGTGTTCAGCTGGTCAGTTGAGCCCCTGACCGCTTTAGAAAGTGCAAGGTCCCCTGATAGAGCGAGTGACCACAATGTGCCTGTTGTTTAGGTGTGTGTGTGTGTGTGTGTGTGTGTGTGTGTGTGTGTGTGTGTGTGTGTGTGTGTGTGTGTGCTGGACAGCGCCCCCTCGCACCTTTGGTTCCATGCAGGGACCAAGGTTTGACGCCACAGACCGAGTCACCACTTGGAAGAGGCCTCCACACAGATCACCTGCACAGACACAGCACTAACACTATAGGGAACAATAGTTGATGCAGTGTTTGAATTTAAAAAAGGGGCCCTGTTCTAAAAAATAGCTAAAAATCACTGTTTGTTTTCTAATGTAACAATGTACTATTAAAATACAAGTCAGTGAAGAGAAGTTTCAAGAGGTGACATAACGTTACTTTCCATAAACGATCATTTACTTTAGTATTTGCACTACTCAATCTATTTTTGCTCTAATGCGGTTGCACTACAATCATGTACAGCAGTTCATGTCGTATCCACCCTGTGCCTTTTCACCACGTACTATGTTGTGTACTTAATACGTCCCTCGAGTACTTAGTATGTTGTGTACTTTTATGTTGTGCTACTTAGATGTTGAATGTGTTGCTATACGTTGAGTGTTCCTTGCACTAATCCACTTTGCACTACAATCGTACACAATAATATGTTGAGTGGTCTTTGTCTACGTATATGTTTACACAGCGGATCAGAGAGAAGAGGTATTTCAATCCCGTATATGTCTCATAGGGCAGAATTGACATTAAAGTTGTCTTTGACTTTGAATGTTAAAATGCGTGTGATTTGAGGGCAGCACCGCCACAGGATGGCCACTGCAGGATTAGTCACAGCTTTGTGTTAATCAGTGCAGACATATGTTCGAAAATGGTATTTTAATGAGCGAAAAACACACAATGGCATATTTTTACCAATATATTGGTTTATTTACGAAAGTCTAAATTGATTTTGTACAGGAAATCAACGTCTGTAACCTGTAAGAATAATGGACGTTGTATGTGTCAGAGCTCCCCTTAAATATTTCAAAGTAGGCTTTCAGGGCAGCCCATGTTCTTTTCATGGGAGCCGAGCTGTAAGTCGCACCAGGAGTCTACGTATGGACAGTTTTGTAAATGAAAAATACCAGGGGGTGTGAAAAAGTGCTAGATAAGATAATTCTTGCTTTGGGGTTATAGGACTTTTCACACTAAGTATGATTTTTTATATATATATATATATATATAGCATGTGGGGCCATTGTTGCAGATTTATCAGCCTGAAGAATAGTTTGTGTTGTGTAATGCTGGTAAAGGCCATATGTTGCAGTGTTACATTATGTTTTATCTATCATGTCCACAGGGTGAGTGGACACTGCAGTTGACCTTTACTAGACGTAGGAGCTGCAGAATGTTTTTAGTCTACAGGAGAAGTGCTGGTGAACAGGCTGTATCATGCACCTGTGTGTCGGGTTTACAGTGTAACCCGTACTGCACAGATGGCATGAGAGGAAAACCAGTCAATTTCCTTCTGAGTGGTATCAAACAAGCTGGCGGGGTATTTCCAGGGCTCTGGTTTAACGGTCACATTGAACACATCCCTATTGCAACATGACTGCCACAAAATGGAACCATAATGACAAGGTGACGGGCCTCTTTAACCTCCTTTTAGTAATTTGGTCACATTTTTCTGATGCTTATCAACAAATTTACCAACTGGAAATAAGACCAACATGTCCCTCCTGTAAACAGAGAGGATGTGAGGAATAAATGTCAATGTTCTTCAACACTTGAGAAAGTGTCAGTGAAAATACAGCCCAGCTGATGAGTCCCTATCATATCTAAAGTCTTTCAGAGGGTTCATACTGTAATTGGCCTTGAGGGACAATTTGTTGTAAGTGTTCACATCAAATATTTACACTGCTGAAAGAAAATATGATGCCATCCGTCACCCTTAGATTGCACTGCGAACATAAAGAATTGATGACTTCTTGCGCATCTACCGCAATGAGGGTAACACTCCCTATCAGCGGAGTGGAGATATTCACATATTTTTAGTCACAGTCTCAGCACAGGCCCGTATGAAATATTTAGAAGGCTTTAATGAGACAGATGCACTTGTGCGTTCGCTGCATGTGGTTGTTAAGTACCTTTAAAGCTCAGGGGTCCTCAGTGCAACTGATACAGATGGGCACCTGCTTGACCTTGGCACAGATGTCTTACTATGATGTGCACTTCAAACCATGCATGACATGACGCACAAGTGCACGTGTCTGTGTGCATTTATAAGTAATGGATTTATTACACACCCATATTGTACAGTTAAAAACAACCAATTTTCTTCTAAATACTGTTCAGGTATTGTTTTAAATATACTTTGTATATTTGTATTTTAGATATCAAAAATACCAAGAATCCTGCAGCTGTCATATTTTACAAATTATTGCATGTTGGTTCTCATCAGTCTAGAGTTTGAAATTATAGTATGTTGGTATAATATAGACTGGAGTGAATTGTCTGTGAAACTTACCATCTTTTCATTAGTCTGATTAATATTAATAGCTCAGTATTGATTGTTCAGAATGCAAATTCAGTGCAACAGCAGAAATTAAGCCGCATAACCCAATTTATCTCAGAAGTTCTATCCACTGTGTAGAGAAGGACTTAAATCTAATGTGATGGATGGAATTTATGTGAATTACAGTGTGAGAAGATATTCTGAGTATTAAACTTGAACACAAACAAATCAAGAAAATATGCTGCAACTGAAATATCCCTTTAACTCAAATAAGGCAACTTTGAACAGCATCAGTCACATTCTCTTTGTATTTAAAATGATTTTTGCAGATCACAAAGACATGTGTTCCAGTAATATTCCTGCTAAAATGTTGAACTGATATAAAACAAAAAACATGCAGGAGCCCGACTCAGAGGTGATGTAAGAGTCTTCAAGTTTCATTTTGTGTAGCTGCTCAATATCCACAGTGGATTTACTTTAAAGCAGTTAAAGTGGTGTATGAGCTATAAGCTTTTAGATAGGTCTACAGTATGTATGAGGCGAGTTTTTATTAAGATAATTTTCTTAAAGTACCCCAAGTAATGACCAAACGACAAAATACAGTACTAATTCAGAAATGGCTGTGACTCAAAAATGACATGTATTAAATGTTTGGCAGCATTAGATTCAAAACAAGTTCAGATCCAATAAACTTTGACATTAGATTTTTAGCATGTCAAACTATCTTTAACTTATTTTTTGTGATTTTTATCTTCTTGAAAAAATTAAGGCTTGACAAATATGTGAAATCAAAATGTTGACTTAGTGCTGTGGAATCAAATACACGGCAAATGTTGTGTTTCCATCGCTAACAAAAGGATTCTGTGGGGCTTTTCCATAACATGCTAAATAGTTGTTAGTCAATGGGCTGTTGTCGTGTATAAATAATGTTGTAGGTATTTGAAAGATGCAGGTTTACTTTTTGTACCTCCGGAGCGAGAGAGTTCCTAGGGACTGCCGTTATTGGTTTAAGATGTCTTGCCTTGAAAATTCCCAACATTTGGACGGATGAGAGTGATGGAAAGGAACACTTTGGTGTTTTTCTGTCTTATCCCCGAGTGCTGTGTGTGAGAAAACCTAATTGCTTGTCTTTCTCAAAGAGGGAGACAGAACCCTGTGTAAGCAGTTGGCGAGATTTTTCAGTAATTTACTTGATCCCGTTGCTCACCAGGGATTTCGACAAACAATCAGTTTGACTAGACTACCGTTTAAGACCTTGTTAAGTTGTGTTTCCTCACTCTAGATTGGTGTGATGATTGCACCAGAAACTTACCCAGCTGGGGTCGATATATTGGAGTAAAAGACATGAACTGTAAAGGAAGTATAGCACATATATAACACATGGCAGTTTAAAACATCATTTGGGGAAAATAATTAGTTTATTTATGTTGCGCTTATGCAGTACTTTTGTAAAATGGTAAATGGACTGTATTTATATAGCGCTTTTCCAGTCTTGTCCACCACTCACAGCAAAAGTCACATTCACCCATTCCCACACATTCATACACAACACTTCTTTACACAGAGCTTTTTCTATTGCACCATTTGTTCACTGGGAGCACAGTTGTCAGGGAGAACTTGGGGTTCAGTATCTTGCACAGGGATCGAACCACTGACCTTCTTGTTAGTGGACATCCCGCTGTACGTCCTGCACCTTGTACTGCCATATTTCGCAGTGTTTTTGTACTGTAATACCTATAATTTTCTTTAGTACCTATAAAGCTCAGGGGTCCTCAGTGCAACTGATAAGGACGGGCACCTGCTTGACCTTGGCACAAATGTCTTGCTATGATGTGCACTTTAAACCATGCATGACAGGACGCCCTCCCACAAGAGCACGTGTCTGTGTGCATTTATAGGTAATGCATTTATTACGCATACCATATTGTACAGTTAAAAACAACCAATTTTCCTCTAAATACTGTTCAGGTATTGTCTTAAATGTTTAAAATGTATTTTAGATAACAAAAATATCAAGAATCCTGCAGCTGTAGACTATTATTTGACAAATGATTGCATGTTGACCGTCATCATTCTAGAGTTTGAAATTATAGTATGTTGGTATTATATGGACTGGAGGGCCTTATCTCTGAAACTCACCATCTTTTCATAAGTATGATTAATATTAATAGCTCAGTATTGATTGTTTAGAATGCAAATTTAGTGCAGCAGCAGAAATTATGGCGCATAACCCAATTGTCTCTTAATTGAGACGGTTTTATTGACAAGAAGGAACCCAAGCTGAAATATAAAAGTGATGTAAAGTACTGAGCTGAAGCTAATGCTATCTTCAATGGCTCCACGTGTGAATCTAACAAGGACGGACCTCAGCTCGATCAGTCAGGGAGGACAATGGATTGGCTAATGTCCAATTGAGACAGCTTTAAACAGTCAACTGACCTGGAAGTGACCCTATGGACAAAAATAAATCTACTTTCCTGGTGCCAGTCCAACGAGAGCAAAGCAGCACGATCACAATAAAAGCCACCCCCCCACACACACATGAATGTGATTGAGCAATTTTTGGTAAATTTCAGTCATTGTCTCTTTGCCAAAAATCTTTTACACAGCAACCATACTAAAAAATATAATCTCATCAAACCTTGTCAAAGAAAAAACACTTCAAAAATGTGAGCCAACCGGTTAAAAGCTTTTATAAATATTGAGGAATGAGACTGTGCTGTTGGTGGACAGTCAAAGAGGAAGCAGCGATGGGATGTGTCTTGGTTTCCCAGGAGAGAGGACACTGGGAAGTGGGCTGGACGGAGTGTGCTCTGCCAAGCAGCAGCCTAACCTCTACCTGGAGAATTAAACAAATGGAAAGCTGAGGGAACCGGGGTGTAAACCTGCCAGTGAGAGGCAACGGCAAAAACACTTAGCTGTAAAAATCACCTTGCTACGCTGTGACAGGTCGAGTGCTGGTCTGACTTACGAACGCCGCATTACACACAAGCTCACGTGACTGGAAGCTGCAACATGCAGATACAACTTTACATCCAAAGGACATTCCACATTCTGTATGCAGTTCACGTATCTTTCATTTTCTTTATTAATAAAGTCTACATTTGCCCACAAGTCGATAACATCTATAACCCAAGCCACATTTATCTAATAAACAAGCAATATATAATGTCATTTCCATGTGTTTCTTGCTCTGTTGAATAAGGACACTCACGTAACCTAATTTCTGTGTTGCCTGTCACTCAGTGGCAAACACTTCGAGCACGACGTGGGTGAGTGAGCGAGCGGCCGAGGTTAGATTAGCCACCACGTCTACATCCACCTTCATGCACTCCCCATTAATATACAAAGGTGCTGCTTCACAATCAGCAGCAGATAATGAGGATGCATTATGTTTGATTCAGCGCTGCTTGAAGAGACGGAATGGTAGTGCGCTCTTGTCATGACTGATTAGGGCAGAGCCGGAATCAGTGCACGATAATGATACCACATTGTGCGAGTCAGAATCTTAACACTGTAAAGAGATCCGTTTCATAAAAGAGATAGTGCTTGAAAAAAAGGGGGCCGAGGCACAGAGAGCTATTGAGCCTTTGTGGCGTCCGCTGCTCACTCCCCCATCTTAATGTCTGATGTGCTTTTATGTAGACCGCCGCTTCATCATCAGAGGTGTGTGTGTGTGTGTGTGTGTGTGTGTGTGTGTGTGTGTGTGTGTGTGTGTGTGTGTGTGTGTGTGTGTGTGTGTGTGTGTGTGGACAAATAACCTCTACCCAGTGACACTGTGGGGACTTTAGGTTGTTTTTTAGGTTAAGAACTGGTTTCCGGGATATGGTTGACGTGTATAAGTGTTAAACAAGTGTAGTTGTTATGGTTTAAAGCAAGTCAATACAACCTGCATAGTGTGTGTGTGAAGTAGATAAAGAAAGGGGCGGTGCACATGTTTAATGGTTTGGGGGTATGATGTACCTGTTTCTAGGTCAGTTTGTGGTCTGCTCGTGAATCACACAGGGGTGATATTAGCGCCTGGTGATGGCGGTGAGCATTTTCGCGACGCGGCCCGGGGTGAAGCAGGTGACTGATTTTACTGCTGCGGTGACGCGGATGAGGCACAGAGGCAGGCATCAGCCTGCGTGGTAATTGGTTAACAGATGGAATGGCGGGTAGGCAAACGTGTGAGGTCAGCGGCCTGACTTTCAGTCTAACGCTGTGTCCTTTTCAAGATTGGCCCCCTGAGGTAGAGAGGGTGTGATGGCGTGGCCTTACCTCTCTGGCTGAAATGCCCTTTTCCGAACGTGTACATACGCAAACACACATGACCTTTTCACCCGAATCAAACAAAGCCCCAAACTTTGGTCCTAACATCCTACGCCGACTATATATATAACATATTATTCAAATTCTGTGCAACACACAGATTTTCACACATGCCGTTTCTCGCATTGATTAAATATCACAGTGCTTCTCACTCCACCATTGACTAACAGACAAAACCCGACCCTGTGCATGTGTTGTGATTTATTTTTAAGCTCTGAAATCTTAGTTGAACCTAATTAACTGTCATGACACATTTGTTTTTGAAAAAATCTGAGCTTTTAGTGATTTTGACCTCATAGATTTCAGGACAGGAGACACTCTGGGGTTTTTTAAGTCACATTAAGTCTGGTAACCTTGGTATTTAGTTCATATTTTTAAATGACCACTTACTCATGCAGAACCACAGACTGGCCACGATGCTCCAGGGTTGTATGCACTATAAATGACCTCTGTTGCCGTTTTCTGTCTTGTTGAAAACCCAGCGGCCTGCCGTCCTAAAATGACCATTAGCAAATCCCATGGACTGAGCTGGCCGACTCTGGGGTCAGCTTGTAATCAAAGGTCTTGAAGGTCTTATGGGACTAAGCACTAAATACAGTTGTTAGAGCTTTCTCATTTATACACACACTGTTAACCTGGCAGCTAACCAGCAGCCAGCTGTACACTGCGGGACTGGTTATTTCTATATACATGCAAGTTCAAAGACAACATTACAACGTGTTCACCTTTGAGCATGTAACGAACCCTTCCTCTCTTCCAGACAGTTTCATAATGACTGAGTGAGGCGCAGATAATTTCTCAAAGTATTATATTTACTCATATAACCTATAGGAAGGTATTTGTACGCTTGCTGTCAACAGCGTACGGAAGGATCAGCTTGACTGGTGGGATGAAAACCATCCCTATATCGCATTCTCTCCCCCACTTTCTCTCTTTCCTTCTATGTGACTGTGCTGGAGGGTGCAGGACTCCCAGAGGTTTATGTCTGTGACTCTAAGCAAGAGTGACATTTCTCTGACAACACCCAGAACAGGCACACACACAAGCACACGCAGTCTGTCTTTCACACACACACACACACACACATTGCCTTTGTCTCCCTCTCTCCCCTTTTACTCTCTGGTTCACAAACATGTCAGCGATGGGATCCACAACAGACAAAGAGCAAAAGCAACACATGGAATCGATATCACCGAAACGCGGTTGAGGCGGTTACACACCCGCCGTATAGAATAGTATAGTATGAGTGACAAATGCCAATTCGAGTGCGGACATGTTTGATCATCTGGTCAATGCTGGTCACGGTGCCACCATCAACGGGGCAACGGCACACGTTACCTTAGTAACTGCCACCGCGGGACTCTCGCAGTGATTTCTCTTCTTTTGCATCCATCTGCCCTTTTTTTTTTTGCATTGCAGTAGGCACCTCCTGACCAGTTTTCTGTACGACCTTGCTTTCCCCTGCTCGATGAATCTTTTATGAGCCTGGCAATGTGGGTTTCTGTGTAGAAGATTGGAATATAAATATGGCTGTTGCGCCTAGAGCTCGTCTTCCCGCTCTGATACAAAAGCTTTCATAAGACTGAGCAGATTGGGCAAGCTGCTATTTGAACGGCGCTCTTCACATCCCTTCGCCTTTATCGAAAGACGTCCCGTATGAGAGGGCGTTATGCATTCTCAAACACCAAACATTGATTCTCCCTCCGTCTGCTCGTTCACATGGCTGGACAACACACCACTCGCACACTGTGGGAAATCCTGCTTTTTAAAAAATATGGATTTGATCTTTTCATGTCAAATTCTTTATCTGAGGCTTTTGCTCAGCTTAGTTTTCTCTCCGACAGCTCTTACACGTTGCTCACGTTCAAGTCCTGGAGTTTGTAGCAGAAATTGACATTGAATGAGAGGTGATAAAAAAGTGACAAAGTAAATCTTGGTTGAGCTCCTGAGGATGTATTATACCTCTGTCTCTTGTACCAACTCTCGTTCTCTTTTTATCGTCTTTTCTCTCCTACTTTGTCTGCCTCTCCTTCCATTTCACATGATCCTTGCTACCTTTATTCCAAAGGCTCCTCTCCTCAGCGCCTTGTGCGAGTGTGACAGCACTGCCTCCCATGCTGAAAGCTAACTCAATCGCGGGGCTTTCATTTTGGGGGGAATGAGGGATGAGAGCTATGCCGTGCGGCAGAAGCGGGTGTAGCAAGACGAACCATTTAATCGATGTGTTTTCCGCGTGGCACTGTCACAGCCGCTCAGTAGGGCCATTGATGAGGGAGGCTCTCAGACTGCGCCAAGGCTTAAAGGCTCCAGTCAGGGAGGCGTGGGAGCCCAGCAGCCACCAGACACTGCTGCATATCAAGCAGGCGGGGAGAGCTGCTCTCTGCAGCCCCACGGTAAGCAAAGGTAGAGAGGTCCTTTGATAGAGAAACAGCACGTTGAGGGAGGGGAGATAACAAGATGCTCCAGTGGAAGTAAACACCAACTTACATTACATTACGCTGCCTAATTCTAAACCCTTGGGATTTCTCCAAGTCTACAAAACACACACAGACACATGACTGACAGATACTGGATGTGAAACCACTTCTGGAAGTAGGAGCCACAGCTTGGGACTGGCGTCTAATTAGGAACGGAATATCATATTAAAGAAAAAGGGAAATGGGATGATATCTGTATCGTTGATGACATTTAATGAAATAAATTGGATCTGGCTTTGATGGATTACACAAAATTGGAGGGAAATGATGTAACAGGCCGACTTATGCATTAATATTTCATAGATCGGACATCTCTGATTTAGACAAGCATATTACCAGAAAGGAACTTCTCTTAAAGTGAGTCCTGTGTATCCAGCAGAATCATTAATCCATTGCCCATTTTGATTTATTCATCGAGTAGCTACACAGAAAAAGGCTTATGAAACAGTGGCCTTGAGTTTGCCCTGAATTCTCAGTTTACAAAACTTCTCTCAAAATCAGCTGGTTTCAATAATCTGCAACCACAAAGGCAGTGTGTGTAAAAAAAACAATATGGATTTCTTCAGTCCTTTAGAGAAAGATTTATTTTGCACCTCCAATCCCTTTGCTATACTCTTCCAAAAGGTATGTGCACATAAATCATGTTTTAACTGCTGTGTAGCATTAGGTGCAGCTAAGAAGTGTTGCGTTACAAAGAGAAACCATTACAAATAAACACCAGCCTGCACTGTGACTAGACAACATGCATTCAGTATCACACACATGCACGCACACACTTGTCGACAGATGTGAGCCGAAGACGCTGCGGTGATCAGGGTTGGTGGGCAGTGTCAGAGTACAAAGTGAGAGGATGTGGACTGAGTTTGAATCGGTGCCCAGTGGAGTAGCTGAGCCAGGCAGCATGGCTGGGCGAGTGAGTGAGTGAGTGAGTGAGAAAGGGAGAGAGAGAGGAAAAGACAGTAGAGTTGCTGGAAATGAAAATTGGAAATTGAGAGCGGGGATAGAGGGAGAAATAGACAGAGAGAGAGTGTGCGTGTGCCTTTAGACTGTGCCTGCAGGGTTATTATCTCTCCCATCCCGACCAAAAGGAGAATCATAATTCTAGGTCTATCGCTCCGTCACCGTGATTTTATACCCCCTCACTGGCACACACTCCTTGCAGATTGTTTTTAATTAGCTCCACATCGCTTAATCAATACAGCCACGACCAAGAAAAAACACTGGCACGTGCACACTTTCGCTCAGGCGAGAGAGAGAGAGAGAGAGAGAGAGAGAGAAGCGGTGGGAAGAAAGGATGAAGTGTTGACAGACAAGATGAGAGAGGAAAATGATGTAGAGTGGCATCTCTACGGGAGGAGGGAGGAGGGGGGACGTCATGCTCTGATAAAAAACCTGCTCTCATGATGATTAGAGTCTGCACTTGTTTATCCACCATTGTGTTTGTGTGCATGTAGCAGCAGTATATATTTCTGCATCTACTTCGTAAGGCTGGAGGTTGAAGTCTCGGCTCAGCTGTATTTCAGGCAGGAGTGATACTCCTATCATGTCAGACTATGCTGCGGGATCTAATTCCGTAATCCTCGTTATATTTTTGAGCAGCGCAGTTGAGTGCTTCAGCCACACTAATGGTGATATGATGAATAGGTATTCAGGAGAGGTCTCTCTCTTTAAGCCTCAGTGCCTCGGGCTACTGGCCCTCTCAGGCCCAGCTCTCATCTTTTACTCCTCTCAGTGAGAGAAGCAGCATGCGGCCAGCCCATGCCGCGATCTTCAGAGAAGAGCACTTCTCACTTGTCAGGCACATTTTTGTACTTGGTATGTTCTGGATCGATATCTGCAGCTGGCCCGCTTAAATCTGCGCTGATCTAATCCAAACAGCCCTGAACAAGACTATTAACGTGAGGCTCGGCGCACACTGGAACAGATCTGTACCCGTGCATATTATTAGGTACTTTGCAGAGGGCATTTACACTATGAAACAAATTTGTTGATCCGGGAAAGTGCCACCAAATGGAGAACATCAATGAAGAAATTGTCCGATCACTATGGACTGCAAGAGACTATAGTGTAGAGTCCTCCTCATACATAATCCTCTGCTTTAATTGTTGTGCGGAGGTGGGTGGGTGGATGAGTGTCATTAAAATTCAAATTAGTGATTTAATCTGTGGGTGGAAGAAATATACATAAATAAGTCTCCCGTGTTCATTATTAAAGGCTGTTTCTGTCATTTTAATCTTCCATCCTTAGAGGTTGGGTCTCATTTTGAATGCATCCGTGTCCATTTTACCAGATGCAATCAGTCAACAATGAGATGTCCCAGGAGGAGAGAGCAGTGGAGCAGCCGACTGCCATGTCTTAAAGACAGCAAATGAAAATATTTCAGTTAACGATTAGCAAAAGGAAAGGAAGCATCTCCTGAAGGGGGAAAATCATCTTGCATTCCCTCCTTGTGCTGCACGGAATATTAATGCAAGGGATGGCCTTTCTGATATCATATCTCCCAGGCTGCTCTCACAAATATCATCATTAAGCACCCATCTGCGTCGTGCTCAGAGTGGAGAACACGCCGCACAACATCCTGCATCGTCTGGAATCCTGCAGACAAAGGCAAAGGCTTGTTGGTTATAACACACATTAAATCGCACATCCTGCGTGATGTGCAATTCACATGTTGAGAATTGAGATTCTTACTCAGGACATGTCAATGAATCCACTTCATTGTTTTCTACATTGCATCTGTTGCTGAGAGATCCAGTGTGATGATCCAATGCAGGCCCCTGCGGTGAAGCACCTGCGACTCTTTACCATAAGGGCCTCTCCACCTTCCTCCCACCAACACCTTCCCACTCACAAAACTTCTCATCTCACACTCGGCTAACTCCACAGAATATTAGCCCGTCATAATATTCAACGTGCGGGCCTCTCATTCCTGCTCCGCGGACTCATTTTCTCCAGTTTGTGGATATTTTCCCGTCTGTTTGTTCATGTAATCACTAAACGGATCAGTGGCTCCTCGTTCTGACAATGCGGCGGAGACTTTGCAGAATGTATGGCTGGAATCCCGAGCAGGGTCTTGGGGGAAGAACGCAGGCTATCACAAGACTGTGTATTTATACTAATAATCCTTTATACTCTTTCCACCAGCAAGGCAAAAACTCCATAAAAGTGCACGGTGACGAGCTAATTTATTTATCTACAAGTTTCTCTCGACCCTTTTTGCTCATAACTCCATGTGGCGGTAAATGTAATTTTCTGTTGGGGGCTGTTTGGGGATTTCTCTCCGCTGCACGCTGTGCCTGTGTTGTACTAATAATGTCTCCCTAATTAAATGTTACAGCTTCTCTGAACATTAATGACCTGAAGACAGAGGATACAAATGAAGGCTTCAGCGTGAGCTCTGACAAAGAAGCCGGACACACGACTGCAGGCTGGTTCTGTCCCTTCATTATTAATACTCGGTACATAGCTGATGGGTTCTGGTCATTGTTTGCTCCTGACCATGTCGAGCACAGAAAATTACGACCTTTTTTTTCTTTTTTCTCCACAATTGGCTGCAGCAGACTCCCATTCAACCCGACTATAATTGGCAGGATGTCACCACTCCTCTCTGGTCCTGTTAGTTTCGCTGTTGCAGACGTGGCATAAAACAGACAAGATGTAAATTCATCACCTCGGGGAGTTTCAAATGCAACAACCATCCTTTTCTCTCCCTCGTTTTTGGGGTTTTTTCACACCCTCTCTTGCTCTGCCTCTCCGACACATCACAGTCTCTTTTATAACCTTTTTTGTCTATCTCTTGTGTTATTCTTGGCTTATTTTCCATTTCGCGTAAACTAACACAGTGATCAGCCAATCATAGGGATACATTTGCTCTGTGTGACATGTGTGAAGAATGACTCAGATGGAGACAGATTGAAAAAAAACAAAGCTGCCTGTCTCTTTAGCTATTTGACAAAATACTGGGTGCATGAAATCTCAGATCAGCTCTCAGCTCTTGTGCAGGTATAAATGAATACATCATTAATGAAACAAAGCACTTTGCCAGTATAGTAATACGACAACGGAATGGCACTCAACCCCGGCAGTGCAGAATCAAATTTGAAAATACTCACAGCAGCACCTCTGCATTTTATATAGAGGCCTCATAGAGATTCAGAACTGTTAGCCTGTCAGATGTGCTTTATCAGCTGCACTGTCTAAAACTGAGCTGAGGAAATTAGGTTTTCTAGCACCCAGTGTAAGACAAGTTATCATCTGGATGAACAGAAATAAAAAAACCTGTTATTCTGGGTGATGACAAGGGCAGCACCACAAGTTCAGTGAAGGGCGTTCTGAAGAGGCAAGTGGCCATGGGGGGCAGTCTCAATTAGCCGGCTTTTCTTTGAGCCCCAGCTACCTTCTGCTGGGCTGAAGACTCCCAATTTGCTGTCAGTAATTACTCCATTTACAGGAATAGCTTTCCCTGCACAACAGAGAGAATGTTTGATTAGCTGGGTGGGAGAAAAGGTCAGGATGTGGCTTTGGCTTTCTGCCGCTGGATCCAGGAGAGAGTGGGATTTGTGGGACACTGGGAAACGGGTCGTGGAGCCAGGAAATGATCATAGCAATTGTGTGCGTGAATGTGCATCTGTGTGCGAGAGTGCATGTCGGCCGTGCGGGCAATTCAGCTGGGCACATTTACCACAGGAAGTGCTGCGCTGAGTTGTATTCAGCTGGTGCTGTTGGCAGGAGAAGGTGCAGAAGAGTGGATGGAGCCATACTGTGCTGCAAAATGCATGGCAGCTGATTGCAGCATGTAGTTCTTGTCTATTGCATTGATCAAGGCTTTTTTCTTTTCGGGGGCCTCAAGCATAATTGGACGCCCTACTTGTCCCTGATTGAGCAATCTCATATTCAACTACATATGGTTCATTCATACAAAATAGCCTACGAATAATAATGTATAAGCTCTCATGGACTGCTGAGATTGTTATCAAGGGAGCAATCAGGGGCAATTAATACCTCAATGAAGAGAAATGTGAATTCACGTTCCAGCATTATTCACAAGGCTTCTGAGAAGACACTGCACCAGGATGTCTCAGATCCCGTGTTTGCTGAGTCGAGGAATAAATTGCAATGCAAATATCTTTTACTATTTATCCTCTCTGACTGAAGAGGTATATGGAGACACATTAAACTGGAAAATTTCCATTTTGTGCAATAGTGCCAGTATGTAGAAATATTGATTAATATACATCAAAATCATAATTTAAGCAGATAAAGAATATCTGTACAAGATAAAAACAATACCTGCACTGTACTGGTAGAGACTGAAGAATACAAGGCTATGTTATGAATGTGTTTCCTTGTCTTCCTTGATCAGATGGGCTCTACAGGCTAGTCTGTGCTGTACAACGGATGGACTCACCACAGGGTGTTGTAGGTGTGTGATGGTCAATACAGCCGAGCGGACACTTACTGTATTGATTTTCCTTCTCGTGCATTCCCACCGGAGAGACAGATTCTCACCTGTTCTCCACCATTACTGCAGTTAAGTGGCATTACTTAATGAGCCTCGGGTAGGGACGCGGTTTTGGTCCTATGCTTCCGCTTCGTACCGTAGTGACCACAGTGCTGCGTGTTACGTGCATGTAACGGCTCACTCGCACAACGCTGTGGCAGCCACCATTAGCGGGGATTGTAGATATTTCACAGCCCAGTGGAGAGAAAGCGTTGCTCATGCATGTGGACACAAACATGGAGAAGCCCTGACGCACACAAACAAATCAATGTACGTATATATATTTAAATGCACCAACGCAGAAGTGGACAGATTTAACACGTGAGCTTTACAGGCGCGCAACATCAACACTCATTAATCTAAAAGCAGAGTAGAAGTTCTTTTATTGTCTTTAGCAGGAAGTAATCTTGTACAACAGTGCTGATGTAAGTTGACCATGCAAGGTTATTGACTCCCATATAAGGTGGTCATGCAAACCATATACTTTATATCACGTCAAGCCACGACTCATATACTGTCAATTGTCTCTTTGGTCAGAGCGGGACTGAGGTGCTACTTCACTTGCGGTGTATGCTCACTGCATGAATTATTGAACATATTCAACTCGGATGTATTCGCTGTATTTTATGCAAGCAGGGGTCGATGTGTGTGTGTGTGTGTTTGTGTGTGTGTGTGTGTGTAAGCTATAGTCCTTCTGTGGTCTCAGCCACTACTATAAAATGCAAAAGCCCAGATGAGTTTCCTTAATCAAAGGCCCACAGGAGCCGTTAATAGATTAAACACTCCATGTTGAAAGCACACCACTGTGTCTGCCTGCCTGAACCCTGGGGTACAGCCTATTTATGCCATTTAAATAGTTGCTATGGTAATGAGGTCACGCTTTGTTTAAGCTGATTTTGATCTTGATATATTTAGAAGGCAGTGGGCCTCCATGTCCATCATCTAATTAATGAATTATGACTCAGAAAAATAGCCAGTATTCTTAGAGCCAGATGACTCCGGCATCTTCCAGAGCTCAGGCAGGGGATCTGCGTGTGTGTGTGTGTGCGTGTGTGAGGCCTCGCTGCCTCAGTCATAACAGCTCTGCATCATTATGAAGGAAGTCTGTGTAATTAGCTGAGGTGTAATCTGGTCCTGTGTTTCAGCTGTGAATTTGCAGCTGGTTGTGTATTTGTGCTCAGCGAGGACGTGGCTCCGGTGCTTTGTGCATCTCTGCTCCCCCTGTATTGTTATCTCACTTAGAGCTTGTCCCTATGGCCTCGGGGCTGTGTGGCGCTCTACTGCCATCCATGGGTGTGCTTGAATGCTGCCATTTCTGCAGTTGGTGGCCATTTGCACCATGGGAACTGATTAAAAATGCCCTTTGTAGAGCACACCCATAGGCGAGGAGCAGAATAGTTTTTTTACTGTTTAGGATAAAGCACAAGGCCATTTTGACATGTCTATGTGGAGCGTTGTATCTACAGTATGTGTAGTGCAGATCTAAGTGCAAGCATGCAACAAGCCAACTAAGATCATGAGTTCTGAGCTTTTATTCTGATTGAACGAGGCTCTGAGAGAGACAACAGGGAACAGGGGGAGAGCGAGCTTACTTAAATGCTGAATAAAATTCTCGGAAAAGGAGAAAACAAAAGAGGGTGACAGAGAACTGGTGATAATGACACAGCAGAGCAGCAGCGAAAATGAAGCTAGCCAATTATTAGAGTGGAAATTATGAAGAAAGGGCTTTGAAAATTAATCAAAAAGGATTAAATTAATACAGGTTAAATGGCTGACTTCCTCTCTTGCTAATATTTAATGAAAGCTTGTTCTGCCACCAGACTCTGTGATTAGACAGCTGATTGGCAGGGCCTGGAATTCTTTGAGGAATGGCAGATTGTCCTCATCACACTCATTATTCCCATCCTCTATTTGGTCCATCACTTTTCAAAAGATGCCACCTGACCCGCACTGCGTGAGAAGAATCGTAATTTCTGAAATAGTTAAGGAGCACTCAACGCTTTTCATCTAAAGCAAATGCAAAGTTATTAGTAATGATTGAAAGATGTGTTTAAAGAGAAAATAATGGTACAAAGGTTAAAACACTTTGAGGGAATATATGATGTAAGATGAACCTCTGTGGCTTCAGTTATTGCACATGCAGCAGGTACAGTATTTTGCTGTTGGCAAAAATGAATGAAATCATGTCAGTTCTCTATGGAAACAAATGAGTTTACTACTATCAATTTTATTTTGAGGGTTTAATAATCTTTACTCAGAAAGAAGAAATTCTCCTTCAGAGTTTTATTACGTTTAATCTGAAGTCAAACATTTAAAGCTATATGTGGAGTCCCTTTAATAATATTAAAGGACATTTATTTTATATCTTATTTGGTCAAATACACTCCAGCCAGTTGCAATAGGCTGTAGAACCTAAAATTCTACTCATGTCAAATGTTGTATTGATGATTATAATATCAGAATCTTATACAAAAATCTATTTAATGATAATAACAAGGAAGGAAGCTTAAAATCATAAAATAACTATTTTGTATACAAGAACTCAAAACTTGTTCTTTCAAGATTACACAATTTTATCTGTGATTATTAGAGAAAGAGAAATATATATATTTGTTTTGGGTGAGGACACTTTAGAGAAAAAATGATATTTAGACTGGTCCTATAGTTGTATAATCTATAGGGTAACAATTACTTAAAGAAGAAAGGATCGTAGATAAGGCGTGTAGTTGATGATAGAAGTTTTACAATAGAGGCTACAAAAGGCAGTATGCCAAAATAATGTTTTCCCAAATGTAGACTATTGCGTGGGTGTGTTGACTGTCAGCATTTTATGTGTTGCCCCACTATTTCATAATAAATTAGAAAACACACATTTTGAAGTTAAACTGTACAAATAGGAGCCACTGGTGGAAGATTTGTAGCAGTTCATAAATGTGCAATAATGATGAATTTCTTGTTTTACTTTCAGTGAAATATTCGGCCTCCTCCAGTGGCCACAGTCATACATGACATCGCTGGTCATTTAGTCACAGTATTGAAGATGGAGCATCAATAAGCAGCATCTTGAATGATTTTGTTTTACACTCAGCCCTCAAAGTTTACACAAGTCTAACACAGAGGCAATTCATAGAGCTTTACATAGAAATAGATAAAAGAACATAGAAAAATAAAGATTATAAAATATATATAATAATAAATGAAAATAAAACCCACATAAACTCATTAGTAAAGTCAAAGGTAATAGCAGAGGAACTTAAGAGTATTTAGCTTGTTTATAGAAACAGTCAGAGTTGAGACACACTGAGATCATGTGACAGTTAATTTGATAATGTGAAGCATAATATGTCGAACAAAGCTTCACCCAGGGAAACACTTATCAGACTGGACTCTGATGACTCCAGAGTTTAGAGATTGTCACTGTGTGGAAGCAGATCAAAGATGTACTCAGCCCCTCAATCAATAAGTTATTTACAGACAATTATCAATATTTTGTTAAATAAATTCTTCTCTACATGGCAGCCAACATAGAGATCTGAGGACTGGTGAAATATGTCCAGCTTTGTCCTCATAGGATATCTAGCAGCAGCATCCTGAAGGAGCTACAGCTGCCTAAGTCCTTTTATCCACACTTTATCTTTTTAAGATGATAAATCCCTGAATTTGTAACAGACCTGATATGGGAGTTAGAATTTAAATCGATACAAGCGTAAAGGAAGCCCATGTTTAAACCTTTGCTGCCACCATGTGAATATGACGGCAACTGCATCCCAGTGCAGTCAAGGAAGGATGCAGTTTGCCACATTACTGATAATAGCTGTCCTCACCCACATGATGTCTGTGACCAAAAAAAAACAACCTAAAACATCAACACCACATTTAGATATATCAACATAATTTTACAGATATAAATTAAGTAATATCACCCAATGTCAGCTGCTTGGCTCAAGTTCCTGGCAACCCTAATGGACTGAAATATTTACATGCACATCATACTGATTTATTATACAGGCTATACTTGTTTAGCTGTAAAATATAGATCAGCTATTTAGATAAATACTGAATCACAAGGTCATTAAAGATGATATATGAACTTGGCAATGATCTGGCATGTCCCTGGAATAATTCAATAAAAAACCCATGCAGTGTGTTTGTGTGTGCACATATACCACATGTAAAATTAGATGTATATAGTTTGCTACAACTGCTTATAATTACAGTGTTGGGCTGGGTGTACGACAGTTGGTGCAGTTCCACTGGTAACCACATGGAGACAGTGTTGCTGCACAAATAGAGGAGTAAATGCAGGCGAGAGGAATGTGAGAGGCAGCAGGTGAGCTGAGGAGGGCTGACATTTTTTGGATGGGGCTCAAGAAGCTGTCTCTTCCCATATCACTTCACAGTATACCCCACATGGAGGAACCCATATCACTCACCCAGCGTGACTGGAGGGGAGGGGAGCCCATCCATGGCTGACAAAATGAATAAGTCAGCAGACCAGCAAGCCAGCAAGAAAAGGGCGATGGCCTGGACGTTTTGTCTACGCAGGCCGTTCTATCATCATTATGCATGGCGGTTTAGGGCATAAAATGACACCGCCTGTGGCCCTGTATCTTGGTGGGGAATTGTTGCGAGGGGACGCTTTAAGCTTCAAGCTTCAAGGAGAAATTTCAGACACCCCCCTATAGTCCAATAACCTTTTATATCTCATTCTGTCTGACCCATCGCTGTAGAGGTGAGTGGCAAATTCAGGCTGCTATGATTACGGAGACAAAAACATGTGGCGCAGATCTAAAGTGCCGATCTAAACTTCAGAACACGTCTGAAGTCTGGCTTCAGGCGGAGTCCCCTGAAGGGAAGTGACAGAAAAATAGGCAGCAGACTATCTGACACTGGCTTAACGGATGTGATTGTGCTTAACGCCAGATCCATTTGGATTATAGCAGAACAACAAGGGTAAAGCTATACAACTGGAAGAGAAAAAAACATGTGATCTCCTTCTCTAAGGAGAGCATTCCATAGCAGCCAGCAAATCCAAACCATTTACATAAAGCCAATCTCCAATTCTGCACTCATTAACTAGTTTTATAGCATCAGCATTATGTTCCATGAGGAGTTCCAAGAAGACAACTGAATATGGGGATATTGCGAAGTCACGGGCAAAGTAGAGTTGGTTAAAAAACTGTTCAAGTGCATTCAACAGGCTGATGTAGGGTGTGTCATGAAGTAGAATTTCAGTGTGAACAGCAGCACCTGGCTCTGTCCCACATTAATACCTTCCCGAACCACCTGCCCATGTCTTTCATCATGAGCCCCCGGCCAACCTTTAATCCGTCCACCCTCTCCTCCGTATCCTCAACCCCTCCATCCATCCAGTGCAGACACTGTGACGAGGCTGCAGGACAGTCTGCAGTCTAGGATGCTCCGGGCACTCACATGTCACACAACACAGAGCACAGATCAGCCGTCTGAAATAAGCCCCCTCTGATCTCCACACCTATAGAGGCGTGTGTGTGTGTGTGTGTGTGCGCACGCACTCACACACCGATACGTGAGTCATAAAAAAAAAAAGGCAAATGTCAGAGAAAGAGAGGGGAAAGAATGGAGAAGAACGGACACATGCAAAACAGGGCTGGCAAGAACAGAGCAGAGGCTGATTGGGAGGGGATGAGACGCAGAGGCAGCCAATGCGCAGCTCTGCATCTTGAGGAGAGAGAGAGAGAGAGAGAGAGAGCGAGTGAGGAAGTGAGAGAGATGGAAAGAGTGAGAGAGCGGGAGGGGGTGAGGCTGAGGCAGTCACACTCAGAGGGAAGATTCCAGCGTGATGCTGTTGGATGTGCGCTGCTCTCCTCGAACCGGTCTCTGGCTGTCCCTCTGACTGAGCTAGTGGTGTGCGAGTCTGATAACTGTGCTCTACCAGCTCTGGGAGCTCTGCTTCCTCTTGGACTGAGGCAGGGGCTGACTGGCTGCTTCTCTGCCCAGGCTGTCTGGAGCAGAGTGGGGTTGAGTGGAGCCGAGGTCCAGGGCAGGGCAGGGCAGGGCAGGGCTGGCTGTAGGGCCGTTTTCATCGGGCCCCACAGGAAGCGAACATGAGCGTCCCTATGCTAAAGATTGGGGCGGTGCTCAGCACCATGGCCATGGTGACCAACTGGATGTCTCAGACTCTGCCCTCTCTGGTGGGACTCAACGGGACCAGCATCTCCAGAGGGGGCACTTCGGAGAGGATTGTCAGTGTGCGTATGACTTCCTCTGCTTTTTTCTGTTTGCAAGCGTGTGCACTGTATTTGTTTGTGCATGCTTTCATTGTGAGTGTATGAAACGAAAAGAGAATGTGACAGATGAAAGCAGAAGACAGAGGGAGAAAGTGTATAAATAGGAAGATCCTGACACGTGAGTTAGCATGTGTGTATAGTTAATGACACAAACAGCGGAGGGGCGCACAGAGAGGGGCGCACAGATGGGAGGGGGACAACGAGAGTCCGTCTCAAGACATATGTTGTATTAATAAGAGAGAGATGATGGAGGTAGACATGCATGTGAGAGCAACGTCTCAACCAAGTATGAACGATCCACATGTTGTTGTGAGAGTCACATTAAGTCTAATGATCTTGAATTATGGGGCTAGTGACTGCGAGTGGCGGTGAGAGGCGGAGGACGCAGCGTGGACCGCCGCGGTAAATCATATGTTTTTGCCAGGGTGACTGAAGGCAGAGAGCGGTTCTGAGTGATGTTCAGGCTGATCCCATCTGTCAGTCACCTCCAGGGTGGGGAGGATGCTGCTGGGATTCAGAGGTGACGAGGAAGACGGGGAGGTTGAGACAATGTTGGAGTTTTGAGTTTGTGTTATTTCTCCCTTGTCGGATAAAACCCACCGGTCTCCTACTGCACAGGGCGACCACACAGGGACAGCGAAGATATTGGCAGTGATTGTGATTTGTAATTAAAAACAGTTTTGATCCTACACACACACACAAGTATGAAAGTTCAGTGTGACATCTGTCTGTCCGCCTTTCTGTGCTAATGAGAGACAGTAAGATATGAGTGGTTAATGATTGTCTTTGCCTCCATCCTGAGTGTGTTTTTATGGCACCTTGGCCATTAGGCAAATGTCCTGGTCTGCTGAAATGATTAAATGAAATTGAATGTCCCAAGAGCTCAGCGACCATCTGGATGTGTGTTCATGTGCATGTGTATGTGTGTGCATGTGTGTGTTTGTATGTTTATGCACTCCGTGCATGTTAAGTCGTTCTTGTCTCAGGGGCGGAGGTCCATCTGTTTGAAGGAGACTTTTATTATTTATAATGGTTCGTTAAAACATCAATCCACCACTTTACGTCTCTTAAATGTTGCCGCGAGATGTCAGGTTGGAATGTTTTCTTTGGAGAGAGAGGCGTTTTAGCACCGTGTTACAATTATGAAAATGTCAAGCACCAAGTTAAAAGCATTTTGGTAAAAAGAAAAAAAATCGTTAGTCTTTTTTTTTTTTTCTTACAACTTGTACATATGCCAGCAGGTAATTCTGAGCACAAGTTCAAAGTTAAATCATAATGTAATCTCTGTAACAGTGTCAGAGTTTGAAGCATTTTTGAATTATCTACACCACTCAACTTGATAATCCCACTCAACACCCACCTTTCTCTGGAGGGTATGACCTGGATAAGCCAACCATTTATTCCCTATACCTGCTTATCATGCTCAGGGTCAAGGGGAATACAGAATTGCTGCCAGGTTTCTTTTCATTCTATTCATTCTCATCAAAACTCATGAGTCGAGGCTTTATCATTTGCATTTCAAAAGAGTGCACGCAATAAAATATTATACATAGTTATGAGAGGATATTTTTGGTTGAGGCAACCTTCATTCAGCAGCAATGGAGGGAAAACGCTGCTGTTGAGGTTCATTTCATCAAAGTTTCATCAAAACTGATGAGCCAGTTTTGAAAGTGGCAGGAATTATTACAGTAAAACACTCTGTTGTGATGGGAAATGTCTTTCGCTTTGAGACAGGAATTATCTCTCCTCATAAACAATGCCAGCAAATGAAACTTTAATGTAAAACCTCGCCTCAAAGTCCCATCACTATTAATGAGACATTTTCCTGTGATGATCTCAGAAGCAGCCGTGACTCACACAATGTTTAGAGCTCTAATCAAAGACGATCTAGCTGTGGTCTTGTGACACTCTGGTGCGAGTGTGCCAGTGGCCATTGCATGGCTGCCCCCGCCTTGGCACCCATACATGCTGCGTCCCATATTCTCCCAGCTCAGAGCGATTTTCAAAGTCTGCTTCAGTTGCTTTCTGTGCCAGTCTTTCTGTACCAGCTGATCCGAGAACACAGCTGACTGAGTTTTTATGGGCCTTTACTGCAATAGCACTGAGCACAACACTGCCTGGATGCCTGTACACATCTGGTTAGTGCAAAACCATGTTCCTTAATGAGCAGAAGAGGCCCTGGAACTCTAACATGTACATGGAGCTGGTGTTGCTTTACAGTGGGTCTAGGATGTACACACACATACACACACACACTTACAGAGCATCCATCCACCCATTATCTATACTGCTTATCCTGTATGGGTTATGGCGGGGGGGCTGGAGCCAATCCCACATTTTGGGCAAGAGGCGGGGTCATGATACACATAAGGGTACGGCCACACTTACACAAATGTAGCAGTGGTGAACCTTCGCCTCCTGTTCATTTCCAATCTGTGCAAGCGAGCGATTAAAATATTCCACCCACGACATTCGGCTGCGTTTGCGTAGGTGTGAGCGTGCTCTAATAAAGCTACATGTGGAACTCATTTTGCAGTCAGTTATTACGTTTTAGTCAGGTAGATAAACACACATGGATGCACTGATATATTCAGCAGCACTTGCAGGAAAACCTTGATGGTTTGGGCTTCAAGGGCAACTTTGTCCCCTGCAGTCTTTAGTCTAGATGCTGGGACAGTTACAATCCTGTCCCTGGGGCTGTGAAGTAACATAAGCTTTTAAAAGTTCAGAAATACACAACTAAATATGCTTTAAAATCCATTGTAAACCTAGAAGGCTGCTTGGAAAGTGCGTACCTCCGCCAAGGCCAACCCTCTATCTCACCATGTTAGAGAAAGGCAAAAAGATACCCGGATCCGCCCGTTAATGCGGATCAGCTCCATAATATAAGAGCTTCTTCCTTGGATCCTGTCCCAACCCATTAAAAAAAATTCATGGACGGTAGACAGATAAACTGCAATGAAAGTATTGCCTCCTCGGTGGAGGTAATGAGCAGGGATTGTAAAGATTTATGGGGAAAACAACAAAAGAATGAAGAGTTGTTTTGTGACTATGGCTCAATAATAATCCAGCTGAGTTCTGGAATAATTGTCAACAACACAGCCAACACACTTCACTGAGTTTGCTATGGGTTTTGTGCAACAGGAGGAAAGACGGGGTCTAGGTGATCTTCCTGAAGCAAAAGAAACAACCTTATATGCCGTGTTGATGTGATGTTGTTGGAGGAAATTCTCAGCCATCCATTGTTAAATATCTGTAATCTACTGAAGTACATTAGGGGCAGTATGGTCAGCCTCCAACACTGAGAAAAACAAACAGATATGGATGTGAAAAGACACGTAAACATGTTTTCCCATTGGTGAGATATTCAACAAAAAAACTGGGCCCTGCTGAGCTCTAAAAGTAGAAAGTCCGCTGAGATAGAAATTGTCTTCACGTCATAAAAAGACATAAACCACTTAAGTGCAGAACCTTCCCAGTGTCTGATTCTCTCAGTCTGGACACAGAGTCATTATCATTAGTCATAAATCTAAACATAGACTTTACAGAGTGTGTGTGTGTGTGTGTGTGTGTGTGTGTGTGTGTGTGTGTGTGTGGGTAGGCATTTCCTTGTTGTAGGGACCTAACTCTGCAAACAAAAAGCAAGTCCCCTTAAATCATTCAATTTTAAAAGGTGAATACCAGAGACTGTAAATAAAGATGGACAACGCATCTCCACTTCCTCCAATGGTCATTGGAGCTGCCATCTTGCGATTTTGACCTTATTTGCCAGAGTCTGCATGTAGTGATCATGGAGTAGAGCCGAGGTTCTGCTGATGCATGCACTCGACCAATCACGAGTCAGTCTCAGCTGTCAATCATGACATTTCTCCCCATGCATTTTTGCTCGTCAAATAAGTAATTAAAACCAAATTTACTTGAAAAGTTTATTTCAAATGAACATACGGTAGTGTGATGAACTAAAATAACAGCAAGCATCTTTGATTGTTTTTTTAATTATATGACGTGTATTTTGAAATTTTAGTGTATGTCCCATCTTCTAACATGGAGTAGGCTTGGTTTATGGCCTGTACTGCAGCCAGCCAGGGTACGACCACGGTATTCCTGCAGGGACCAACCGGAGCAGCTAAGATGGCATATATCACAGAATGCTGTATCACGGCCACTGTCCCTCTAACCACATGATAGGCTGATGGAATCACCTGGATGATTTCCCCCAGGGGGCGGTCGAGATGATTTGGCTTCACTTTTTCGGAGCTGTCATGTCGTCCATCTTTATATCCAGTCTATTTGTGAATGCATACTTTAAGGTTAAAGTAAGAATTGAGCAAGAATAAGTTAGAGTTAGAGTTTGAGTCTCCAGGGAATGAATATAAGTCAATGTAGTGTCCTCTGAAGTCATGGAGACAATACTGTGTGTGTGTGTGTGTGTGTGTGTGTGTGTGTGTGTTGACTCTCTTTTGATATCTAAAATAAGAAAGCTGTGCAGCAGAGTAGTGAAGACAATATTCTCACCATCACAAGGCAGTGTGGAACAACAAATGTTTGCAAACACAAGAGCCAGGAATGATTGTTCTCATTCAGTCTCTGTCTGTTTGGATGTGGAACTGTAAACTTTAACCACTGTACTGTCCGATAAAGCAGATTGTAGCGATCAATTGTTGGCTGTGGATTAAAGATTAAACACTGCTGCTGATTCTCATTTGAGCACTTTGCTTTAGTGTTTATCAAACAGCCTTACAACACAATTTATTGGAGCTCAGACCCCCGACAGGTGTCCTCTGCCGTAGGGACAACGTGAGGCCAGAATCTGAGAGAAAGCCAATCTGGTAATATCATTTTAAATTGTTTCGATACATTAACTGATTATGCGACGGCCTGTGTACCAAGCACTATTGATCTCAGACCCCATAGTTGGACAAGCAATCAGGATTTTGACATGGTTCATTTGCCAGTTTGATGATATCACAATTCCCACGCGTTCTGCAATCCATATTTTCCTCCAACTAAGCAGCGGCTGTGTTCTAACAGTTTATGCAATGTTTTCTTCGCGCCGCCACTCTCGCCTCACTCTTCTGTTCCGCACCAGCCGTGATAGAGCTACGTTGTCCCCGTAAATAGCAGCAAATGCTTTTTTTTTTTTCAACAAGGCACCTGGCATGGCACTGGCAGCCTGCTCCGGGAAAAAAAGTACAATGTTGTGGCGGCTCACTTGTAAGTTCTGGGCAGTGACAAGTGTCTCACTTCTCCCGAGAGTCCCCCACCCCACCCCACTTCAAAAAGCACTTGACACATCTGCCCACCCCCACTGTCATTCAAGTGCGAGCCGCATCGGAACGAGAGGGAGCTGCAGATTGAAAGCGAGCAGGACACCACACAGGAGGGGTGGCAGTCACGGGAGTGATGGAGTGGGAGCGAGCGAGAGGCAGCAGGGAGGGAAAAGGAGGCAGCAGGGAGAGGGGCATGATGAGTTTATGAGTCATATTATTGACTGGCAACCATGCTGCGCTGACTGTGGTAATCGGTTTTCCTTGGGCGAAGGAGGGACCAGGGACTTCACTTGGAGTCTTCATTGAGTTTTATTTTAAAGGCCAGCAGATGGCCTGTGTATTGAGGATCGACTGATTGCTCTTTTCGAGGGTGGGGGTGTGTATTTGTGTATTTGCATGGTCGTGTGTGTGTGTGTGTGTGTGTGTGTGTGTGTGTGTGTGTGTGTGTGTGTGTGTGTAAAACCAACTAAATTTGAAAAATGAGATGTGATTGTTTGGCCGTACAGATAGAACAGAGCCGTGTGTTGCAGGAACAGATGTTTCTACTGGGCTGGGGACAAGAGAAAGTGAAGCTCTAGAACTTGGATAAACAACATTGGCACTGCAGGATGAGAATGAAAGAAAGAGATAGATTACCTCCTACTTTGTTATCATGGCTCTCATCTCTATGCCTTCTCTCCTTCTGTTTCTATGTACGTCTTTATCTCGGTCCTCCTGTTCGTACACTGTCCATCTGCAGTGCTGCAGCTCCTCAGATGTGACTGTGCATTAAGTCCACAGCGGTAGCGGTCAGATAGTTCATTTCCCAGGACTAGCGGCCTGCCTCTGCCCGCTCGCCACTTCCTCCCGCTGCTTATGAAAGTTATAATATACTTCCCGTCATGCTCGTAAAGTAAGGAGTTGTAGATTTATGATCTCATTTAGCTCTGGCTTTACAGCAGCCCGCCCCGAGGTCGGCCTAATGAAACGCCAGAGGAAGTACATCCTGCGACTCTCCACAGTGATACCAGCAGCTCAAATGTCTAATTGGATAATCCCTCTGAACTTTGTTAATCGTTAACCAGCGTCTTTGCACCACAGAGAATCGCTCAGGTGATGGCGCAAGTTGTTGGGTTAGTTAATTACCACCAAGGATATATATTTGTTTGCGTGTTTATTTGCAGGATTACACAAAAAATACTTTACCGATTTCCATGTGGAGGGATGGAGCATGACCCAAGGAAAAACACATAAAATATTGTGTGGATCTAGATCGGGGGCGGATTCAGGATATATTATTTCACTTATATTAACATTGGCGGAGGGTGGGGGTTCTTTTGATTCCTAAGAGAATGTTTAAGGGATGTAAAAAATCCTACATGTTAAGGGGACTGATCTACAGAGCAGTCCAGACAAGTGATGTTGTTTTATCTCGTGCACACAAGATAATACACTTTATTGTAACAAGTTAATGCATGTGTATATTTCATTTTATGACGTTCCAAGGTGAAAACAAAACTTTAGCTGAGTTCTCTCCATCACGGTTGACAGTGTTTACTTGAAGTCAAAAGAGACTCACATGAATTTTTGGTAAAATAAACAATTAAATATCTTGTGGTTGGACTTTATGGAATCCTTAGTTATTTTTGAGTGTGTGCAATCTGGTGCAGATCCAAATATATAAATCAGGATAGTGAATTTAAATGTTGTTTCATAGCTGAGATATGCCATTCTAGTTTTCATAATGGTCGACCCTAAACTATGCAAAGTTGCAGACACTTCCCAAGTGAGTGTCGGATACTGACGCTGTATTTGGGGGATCGGAGCTCTTTTGTCTGCAGTTTACAGGAGACAGAAGGAAAACTGTTGGAACAGGATTTGGTTTCTACTCTATAGCTTACCACTGACCACACCCTCTCATCCAATCTCTTCTTCTCCTCTCTCAGCAGGGATCTAACTGAAGTTGTCATTCAGCATAATAACTGGGCAACATTTCATCTAAGCTAGAGGAAATTAGAGCCAGCACTCTCCTAACACCGTCAGCCTTTCTCAAACCACAACTCTTCCTCATCAGTGTATCAGTGACTTTTAATCAGGTTTCGTATGGGGGGGGGCAAAGCAGCAGCAGCAGCAGAGGATGTGGGGGCTTCACATGGCCCAGGCTGTCTGATGTGATGCCATGGGAACAGTGGGGACCCGGAGGTTGCGCGAATGGGGGGGGGAGCCAGAAAAATCTTTCAGAGTAATTTTCACTTAAGAGAGCAAGCCCGATTGATTTTTCATCTCTATTGCCCTCTGCGGTTTCCTGTTGTTTTCATTGCCGCTGTCTTCTTCCTTAATGGGCTTTTGCACGACAGCCATGACAGCTTCAAATCGGGCACTTACATATTCTACTTCATCCCTCACGTGTAATGGATGCATTTCTGCGACCGTGAGTTTAACACCTCCTCTCTTCAGATTCCAAAGATAGTGTTGTGTTTATTTCTGGGAGGAAAGGATTATCCCCAAGACCTGAAGTGCTCCCAGCTAGCCGCTGATAGCATCATGATGATAGCACAGGTTATGTTATCATCACTGTAAGAGGTCCAACCTGTCTAAAGTAGACTTTGTTTCTTCTATTAATTTGATCTATTTAATTTTATTTGTGTTTTTAGCTTTCAAAATCCATTTGACTGTATTTTATCATAAGCGTTTTTATTGGTTTTGTCTTGTTTTCCGTCGTTTGTGAAGCTCTTCGAACTGCACTAACCTGCATGAAAGGTGCTATGCAAATGAAGTTTGACTGACTGATTGATACATTATGCAAACATTAGACAGTCTTTATATTTCCCTCTGCATACCCTGAATATAATTTTGGATGACATTAAATATTGAGGAAGTTGTTTTTCCGCACACTAATGAGATGTGTGATAGGCTGCGTGGTTTGAACACCATGTTAAATGAGCCAATGTCAATGACCCACTCTTCACTACAGAGAGAGGACTTAAATCATATTTGCATAAACAAGCCAGAGTTCCAAAACGTATGCAAGTTTACCACTTGCACCCCGGGAGATCAGTGGCTTATGAGCACTGATATATAGATATCTCCACAGCCCGCTCAGCCACGAACCATATATAGGGACAAAGCACATTTGCATTTAAGAATTACCGCCTCCCTCCTGCTCTCTAAACGGCCACTGTGATGAGAATGGGGGAAGTTAGCGCAGAATGGATAGGTGGGTGGTAATGAAATTGGAGCCGATTCAAATATGCTCTTAATTTCAGCCCAGCACTTATGAAACATTAATGAAGAGAAGACGTGTAGCTGCGAGAAACTCTCCGGCTTGGGAAAAGCAGACGAGGAGCAGAGAGAGGGTTTAAACATGTTCGAGAAAAAGTATTATGATAATGAAGCTGACATGCCTCCGATATTACTTACAGCTTATTACTGCCCACTATGTAAAACATCATAAAAAAAGTCAGTGTGGCACCGACTGTGGCTCCCTTTCAAGCTGATAGCGGCATGAAAAATTGATGCACTCTTCGGCATCCATTTGCAAGAGTCTTTCTTAAGGAAAAGTGAATATCTGGTGCGTAGGTAGACAACCCCCACATGTATGGATGTGAGGTAATTTTTATAGAAGGCAGGAGGCTGCATATACCGTCAGAGTGAGTAACTTAAGTGGATTGTGCAATTCAAAGCAAACTAACCTCCACCTGTTAACGCTGCAGGACATCCAACGTAATGAGAAGCAGGCGTGCCATGCTGAGGCCTCTCAATCCGCGGTCTTACACACATCCACAATTGTTGAGCAGCCGTTTGCTCCGCAGATCTGCAGTGATCATGCGTTTCAGCCTCGAGGATTTCCAAACAAACCCTCCAGGGAGTGGATGTAGTAGTAGTAGGGGTATAGCTGCATGTCAAAATGCATGCATTATTAAACTCTGTGGGAATTTGTGTAAATAGTGCATGTGCAAGAATGCCTATTGTAGATATATGTGCTGTTTTTGCATGTGCATCAGCAGATATGTACAGGCATCCTCACAGTAACAGGTTTAACGCAGGACGAGCACTCAGACAGTCACACACATGCCACAATAAATAAGTCCTGACAGTGAGTGAGACGCAGGCGGAGAAGCAGACAGAGGGAAAAGAATCTTGCCCGCCCCGCCGCCAATGGCAGAATGAAATAGACAGTCAGATCTGGTTGAAAGAAATTTGAGGAGGCTCTGCTATGGAGGCTCTATCTTTTGTCTCATCTTCACTCCAAGTCTGGCCTCTGCAGACCTCTGTCATCACTCCAACTAACAGACGACTGATACTGGATTTCATCACAGAAGGAAGACTAATGAAAGGAAAGGTGCTGACTGACGGGAGGAAAAAAACCTGTCCAGGTCACAACAAGGACTGGCAGCACACTCGCTCACAAATATTAGGAATAATGGAATTATAATTCAGCCAGAGTGCCAATAAAGTCCACTGCGAGTCATTCATGTGCACAGTACTCATTCAGTCATACTGAAATATTATTCATGTATGTGTGAACAGAAAATATGAATAGAATATTACTAACTTTAATTAAATTTAGACGTATTAATTTTAAAAATGTATGAGTCTACTCGATATACTATGAATATAATTAAACATATTAAATAAAAAGGGTGATGTGTATAAATCCAGGGTTGATATTACAGCATATTTAAGGGGCTCATGTACCTATAATGTGCCACAATTCATCTGAACTGATTTAAAATTCACTCTTTCTCAGAGTGTGGGGGAGAAACGGCGCAAAGCAGCGAGTGCAGGAGAGGAAAAGAGAGAGAAAGAAAGTGGGAGAGGGGGTGGCGTGCCAAGGGATTGGCAGGAGTGACAAGATGTGACAGTGAGCACATTGGCTCGCAGGGTGGCTGCTACTTTACACTCCAATCACACAGTCCCCCTGTCCCCCAAGACATTTTAATCTGATCCCCCCCCGACCCAAGGAGACGAGAGCACAGCACAACGCCGCTCGGAGGAAAGGCGGGAGGGTCGGCACTGAGCCTAGCCACAAGATCTTATTTCCAGCCTTTTCCATCCACTTACATGGATGGGCCTTTAATTTCATCACTAAAATGGCTGCTATGTCTCTCATTACATTTTGCTTTAAATGCCGGGCCTGTGTCGATGCAGTGTGAATGAACGGATGACCCAGCCTCGGCCTATGCACAAAGCTGTGCGTATGTGTGCGTGTGTGTGTGTGTACGCGCATGCGAGCGCACAGCACTACTTTTGATTGGATTAGTCAGAGAGAGACATCCATCCTTTCAGCCTCGCCCCTCCTCCGCTGGTAACGGGCTGCTTTATCGATTTCAAACAGCTCCATTTCCTCTCGATGTCCTAACTTATTAGATGCTCTGCTCTCACACAACCTGGCCTGATCCCCCCCCCCCCTTCTTCCTCTTGTCTTTGATATCCCCATTTTCCTCCCATGTTGTGGGAGTTGTGTTGTGGTTTTGTGCTTTCCACTAATATTCTTGTCTTATCTAGACCTGCACCCATCTCTGCTTCTTTTTCTCTATCTTCTACTTTCTATCTGACTCTTTTATCCCTCATGTACGTCATCCTGAGTCCTTACTGCTACGAGCACTATTCTTCTGTCAATCTCTTTCTTTCTTGTTCTCCATTTAAAATTAGACTGCAAGTGATTTTACTAGTCGGGGTGATCAATTGCCATTAATTGCCTTTGGGGAGGAGTAATTTTTGGCAGGGATGCAATAGAGAAAGAGAAAAGCCACGGAGAAATTATGACTGTGCTGCTAACTTATGGTGACAGAATGGGCACAACCAATCACGATATGGAATGCATTAAAGAGTCTTTTTTATCTCCAAACACTCTCTACAACACTTTCAAGTATTAGATAAATTTATTAGTTTAGAAATGTTTTATATTGGGCGGAACACTTTTCAGATTACTGTTGATACATGCTGGCAGAGTAAAATATCTTGTCTACCCTCATGCATTTTGAAAAGCCTGCTAAGAAGCGGCATAGATAAACAACAGCAAGACAGATGCAAACGGTTGCTTCTTGTGGTCTAAGATGAATATGTCTCTGTGTTTGTGCAGGCTCTGTACCCGAGCCCAGAGGAGGGCTGGCAGATCTACAGCTCGGCACAGGACGCAGATGGGAAGTGTGTCTGTACCGTGGTCGCACCGGCCCAGAACATGTGTAACCGCGACCCACGCAGCAGACAGCTTCGTCAGCTCATGGAGAAGGTGACAGCTGCCAATAAAACACTCACTCTGAGACACGACGGTGACCCGCACAAACTGAGCTGGTGCACGATCTGTCACGTACAGACTGCTGACGTGAAATCACTTCCTGCCAACAGTCATACAGATATATATGAAGGCAATCAGAAGACTATCTATTCTTCTTTTTCTTATTAAGGTTGCCTTAAAGTGTTCACCGAAAACATTTGAAAGTCACTCATTAATCTTCTCACCACTATGCCGATGGAGGGGTGGGTGAAGTGTTTGAATCCACAAAACACATCTTGACTTTCAGGGGTAAACAGTGTTGCAGCCAAATCCGATACAATTGGAATAACCGGCGACCTAAACTTCAGACATATTAAAACAACAGAAAACACATAACATGCCTCCATACTGTTCGTGTGGTGTCATCCAAGTGGCCGTATGCCCTGACATTCATATTCAGCTCAAAACGAGGTCATTTAAACTGTGTTTTCAGCCTAAATGACCTCTGATATCTTACTTCGAGGTGCATTCAAGGACCTTCGGGCGCACCATCGAGTGGCTACGTCCGCTTGCTTTGCTACTTCCGGTAGAGGACATTTAGACTTACAACACAAAGACGTAAAGACACTTGGATGACACCACACGAGCAGTATGGAGGAATGTTATGTTTTTTCTGTTGTTTTCTTACCTCTGAAGAAGAGGTCGCTTGGCTAAACACTGTTTACTCCTAAAACTCCAAAAGTGTTTTGTGGACTCAAACACTTCCCCCACCCCTCCAGCGGGATAGTGGTGAGTAGATAATGAATTTTCATTTTTCGGTTAAACTATCCCTTTAACAAGAGAAGTGTCCAAAACATACCCATGAAATTGGATTCATTGAGCCTTGGCCTTATGTTTCTTTTATAGATTTAAATGCATTAGATACAAATTAAGAAAATGAACCGTTTCACAATTCAGTGAAGATATAGCAAATGCTTTGTTTGCATAGTTACACAGTAAATGCAGCGTATAGTTGCACAAGACGTTACATTCCCAGGCTTGTGCGGCATACATTCATTTTTTGTACATTGTTGAATCTTATATAACAAATGTATTTAATGTCATACAAAAAAAATGTACATGCATACAACCCTCAAAGATAATACATGGTTTAGCAACTAGACAGTAATTCTATGTACTATGAGAGTTGTTGACCTATGGTGCAGCGCTGTGTGTATGCAAATGTAATTCCCTGCTAGTGTCTAGTTTACAAACACACAGGGATCAGGGGTGAAACGGCAGGCTGCTGCTTGTTGACTCTCCTGATCTGTTACTGCATAAATTGGTTATTTGCAGGAGTAATATCAGTGTCTCTGCTAAAATAGATGATTAAAAAAACTGAGAAATGATACTTTCTCTAACTGGCTGCCAAGCTGCTTTCCCAAGGTCTGCAGCTCATTTGCACCAGAATGGTTTTTTTGTTGTTGTGGTTTTTTTGTGGACACTCAAAGCCAGAAAATGGGGCGAACGAAAAGGGTGGATCCAAAGAGCGAGAGCCCGGGAGCACAGAGGGAGAACAGAGTGGGTGAGATAGTGGGAGCTGACATTGATGTGGTCTTGTGAGGAGAGGTGCTGGTAAATTGAGATGCTGAATGGGCTCCGAGGTCCTGATGGATCAATGAAACACCTGAATTCACATATTGCGTTCATTCTCAGTGAAGTTTGCCTTCTCCCCTGACAGTCTCTGCCTGCTGCTGTTTCAAGCTCATGTTCATGCCGACAAAACCCACACTCATTCACACTTTATAAGCTGCAGATTCTAACAGGCAGGAATATTCTGGGAAACAGACAAAGTTAACAAAGCTATTCATAGAAAGGGGCTGTGTTCACATAGATGTATGGATTAATGTATATGCAGTATGTAATATATATCTTTATTTACCGTTATAAACAAAACAAAAAAAACTGATTCTGCATGTTTTAAGTATGCAGGATTAGAAAATACACGACATACAGCGTAATATATGTGGTGAGACAGAGACAGTTTGTATGCTGGAATATTTTTGGTGCTGCTCATGTAGCACATGACAAGTGAGTTTAATTGCAGGTTGTTGTACAGCACATGCTTGAAACATGGATCTGTCCATGTCCATGTGTCTACCTATGTGGGTTTCGAAATTCTCAGGTAAATACAGTACCTTTAAAGGTTCAGTGTGTAGACTTTTGTGACATCTAGTGGTGAAGTTGCATGTTGCAGCTGAATACCCCTCAACTCAGCCTCCCCTTCTATGCATGAAAGAGAACCTGTGGTAGGCTACAGTTATCACAAAAAGTCAAATGGCGTTTAGTTTGTCCAGTTTGGGCTACTGTAAAACACATGGTGGCCTCCGTAGAGAGGACCCACTGTAAATATAAAGTATTTAAATATAAAGGGTCCATTCACAGGTAAGGAAAACAACAATTTGTACAATTTAGATGAATTCACACTAGTGAAAACATCACAAGAATTATTTTATATTTAATGTCTGCCAATGGATCCCTTTGACCTAAATCTTACACACTGGACCTTTAACACCTTTTAAATGATGGCTAATTTTTGTTAAGAGAACAACAATACTACTAATAATAATAATAATAATAATAATAATAATACATATTTTTATTAATATTTTGGATAATTAAAAAATCCTGACATAAAAAATGTGCATGAATTTACAGAATAACATCTCTAGCACAAAAACTTCTTTTACTTTATTTCTACTTTTACTATGTCTTCTTGCAGATAAGCACAATCTTTGGGTGAGTGAACAAATAACATGTAGGTGAAACTTATTTTTAAGGGAGAAAGAAAACATGCCATAAATGCTCTTTCAGAAGATTATGTTAAAATGTGATACATTTGTTCAGTTTATGAGGTGAAGATATCGACTAATTTCTGAGGGCACAGTTTGCGCTGCTGCACTGTACAACCTGTCAGCCCTTACAATTGAATACAATACACAAAACAAACTTCAGAAATCACCATGGAATGAAATCATCACCTCTCTGACACAGCCTGAACAAACACTGAATTTTTTTATGCTATGCAAATATATGATTTACTGTTGAATTAAACAGTCTGGCTGTTTATGTTACTGCGTTTACCAATGCACACAGACATCGCTTGTAAGAAAACACTTATCATAGCCAAAGGCTCCCCTGTCTCATACAGTGCACGGCTCAGCCTAATGAGGACACCTGGGGTCAGCCCTATTTGAGTTGCACACAAATAAAAGCCACGCGTTAAAAGGCGATGTGTGAGTCAGTGTGTATGTGCACAGAATAGTAGCATGCTCTCTAAGATATCCTCAGATGAACCCAGAGCGTGTGAGGGAATTATTTTTCGCAGACCAGATCCACAAAGGCTCTCCCTGAAACAGAAAGCCAAGGATACGCTAACAATGTCAAAACCCCCCTCTGTTCAAAGAGTAGTGAGCAAAAAGCCTCTATTCAGCTTTCTGCGAAGCCGGACAAAATGCCATCCAAAGCTAAAGTTGACCCTGAAGTACGGCGGTATGAGAATGCTCACGGCGCAGACTTTTGAACACCTTGCTCCCCTTTGACCGCTCTGTCTGACTGACTGAGATAAAGTGAGACAAGGGGGGGGCAAAGTCATCCATGCATACACACAAACGCACTTAAGGGTTTGGCACAGGGTGCAACATTTCACCGGTCACCTGGTGGATTGGATTCTGCGTGGCGTGAGGGTGGAGGTGTGGGATCTCATGTGAGAGGAAGAAAGAGTGAAATGTGTGGTGTGGGTTTGTGTGTGTGTTGATCAGTTACCACGGCTCAGAGGGTGGAGCGTGGTATCGACGTATAGCGACATTGTTTTTGTGGGGATTCTGAGCTGTTGGAACATTTTACTCAACATGTTCCTCAGCAACTCCATCTGAACGGTCTGTCAGATTAGTTTTAATTGGCGAAAAGAAAAATATTTACTGACCAAATATTCCCTGGTTAGTTCATAAGGCATGTGGGAGATGAGTTTGATATAGAAAACACGCTGGACGCAAAACAAACAAGTGGGCTGTCAAAGAGTGTAACGCCAGGCAATTGGTGCAAAACAGACTTTGTGCCAAACCGTGACCTTTGTGAGTTGGGACTGTTTGTGTTGTTGTTAGAGAGCGATTTGAATAAATTCCTCTGTGTGCTTGGGAGTTTCAGCTGCGCGTGTGCGTGTGGGTGGGTGTCTTTTTTGCGCGTGTGGGCTATTGGACGTACATACGCACACGTGAGCCTCCTACATGTATATGCACTGCAGCCCTGTAACATTTGTCAACGTTGGGATGATTTCTGGCCAGTTCAGCTCGGTGCATCGCGCAGGAGATGAGGGGGTGTATGAAACAGTAGGCTGGTTATGCAGCAACAGAGTGGGCTGTCAAAGAGTGAGCAAGCTGAGTACTTAGTAACACGGAGCAAATCTGAGGACGGAGATTCTGTAAACACCGACTTTCCACCACGCTTGTTCCCCCACATGACTTATTCTGTTTGCTATACATCTTATATCTATCTATTAACTTGTGGGCACAGTCATCGTGACACTGTAGCCTTATTCTGATAGCAGTGGGAGAAAGGATATTTATATCCCAACTAACCACCAAAGTGGAACCTGCTGACTTTTATTGCATAATATATGAATGTGTTGTTCTTTTTTATGTATTGTCCTGATAGATTCTGGCAGCTGTGCTGCTTTCTCAACATCCTCACTTTTCAACTGGGTTACGCTATTTTGTTTCTTCTTTTTTGATTTACTCATTGCCTTTTATTCTGTTTTGTATACATTATGAATTTTCTCTAGTGAGTTTTAAATGACTCAGTTTAAGCATTTTTATACTCGGCTCTTCTTTTGAGTGATACTTTTGATGGCCATCTCGTTTTGGATTTGTGTTAGGCAGACTGTGTTACTGTCATACTGTGATTGTGTTTTATTGCCACAATCATCCATCTTTTTCTCTTCTACTGCTTGTGGAGCTCAAGCTTTTACTTTACAGTTCAATACAAGTTTGCTGCAACACGAGGCTGTAGCCAGGATTATGTTACGACTCATGAATTTAAGCAAATACAGAACGATTTTTTGAATTTGAATATAGGAATGAGGGACTGCAAAGGATTGGATCCCTTCAGGGAAATTTAAGTTTCCATATCACTTATCCCCGGGGAGCTGCCAGCCCAGCATGCAGTGGGTATAAGTCATGCGGCTGCAGTTTGCTGAAGGGCAAACCTCCTGACTGACCAAGACATTCACGCCTGTGGACATTTCAAAGTTTTCAGTTCATCTGACCTGCGTGGGTAAATACTGATGTCAAACATAAACCCCCTCATGAAGTTTGAAGCTATGTTATACTGAACAGCATCAAGTTATTCTTGTTTTCCATAAATTATTCTCTTAGAAATCAAGGAATATGTCAATAACATTTGCATAATCCAGCTCACAAACAAACAAATGCAGCCAAAAACATAATCTCCTTGGTGAAGGAAATGAAAGTTCAAGAGTTGTCCCACATGTAGCATATAAATGTCAGAGCTTCAACCACCATTTGTAAGGTCAATTAGTATACTGGTGATTTTTCTCTATGCATCATCAGGACTGTCTGCAAATAGCAAATTTGTCTTTCCAGGTTTCAAATCCAATCAACAACCTAAAACCCCTAAAATATTCAGTTTACGGTCAAAGACAAAGAATATATCCACATTTTAATGATCAGCAAATCAGCTCTATAGCAAACTAGAGCTACATGTCTGGTGAGGAAAGGATATGGAAAAACTTTAATACTAAATATTGTTATTGACAGGAGCATTTGTGTGCGTTTCCATGTGACAGGTTCAGAACATCAGCCAGTCAATGGAGGTGCTGGACCTGCGGACATACAGAGACCTGCAGTACGTGAGGAACACCGAGAGTCTGATGAAGGTGGTGGACGGGAAGCTGAAGGTGGCTTCTGACAATCCCCGCAGTCTCAATCCAAAGGGTTTTCAGGTAATCGCCGAGTGTGTATTACAATCAAGTATAAATGCGTGTACTATTAGATGTGGCACTGCTCTCCATGTGCACACACAAACTCTGCCCGGTGCACTCTCCCGCAATCTCTTTTCACTCTTAACAGACAATAAAACTTTGTATCTTGATAGACTGTCGCATAGGCATCGGTACACAAATTCAATTCCAAAACTATCTCGGAGCCATTGAGTCGTGCGGAGGAAATTTGAGCAAATTCACATGCGCCTGAATTATTAAACCCCTGGACCCAATAGCACTCCTCTCTTTACACCCTTTCCTCTCTCCAGCTCTATATACTTAACATTCCGGCGTCTGCTCTTAGATTACCGGCACATATATTCCAATTTATCTCCACCTTATCTCTCTACAAGCTAAGACTCAGCTGCCATTATCGGTGGGTCTTTTTGTCTACCCGTCAGCAGACTGTCTCGCCCAGACCTTCTCCATATTTCTCACACTCTTACAGATATTAGATGGACCATAAAATAGTTTGATTAAAAGATGCTTTGATAAATGCAAAGTGGGCTTTACCGCTGAGACACCGCTCCAGCACAGGGACAAGCATGGATGGCTATGTTTTGCTTTCACAGTGTGTTTTATGAACACTATTCCAACCGAGGTAATGAAGATGTTTATGAAATTAGCCAATTCATCAGTAAAGCACGAGATGACTAAAATGCGCAGAGAGGTAAGCATTATATCCCTGGACTTGTCAGAATGCAAATCTGCAATCCAATAAAAAAAAAAGAGGAGGATTTGACCAGAGCAGGTTGGCTGATGAATGCGTGCAGCTCAAAGTTGCCAATGGCAGAGCGTGGGAGATTAACGAGACTGAATTTTCACGGCTTGAAAAGGGGAAAATGAGATTTATGATGTGGCGCCACAGGGCTGAGAGCAGCTCCATCACCAGATTTACGATAAACCTTAACAAGGAGGAAACAGCCCCTCCTGTGGCGGCCACACTTTATTGATACACCTTTTTTCTCTCAGGAGCCCTCTAACTTCCATGCAGGCAGCCTGGCTCTCCCGCTGCTCCCTGCACTCCTACCTGAGAACGCATTGTTCATTTCACTTCTAAACATATGATGAGTCATAGACTAAGTTTATATGCAGCAGTACCATTTTCCCTTACTGTTGATGATAAATCAAATCACACAACACGTGTAAATACAGCTTTTCACGACACGAGTGGGTGGGAGTTTGATCTGTACAGTAACAATAGTGAGTAGAGATGTTAAATCGTAAAGGACGGAAACATTACACAACATTTAGTTTCTTCCCTAGAACAGTGGTTACATTAAACGATTCTGCTTTTAATCTTGTCGTCTCACCCCCAGAATGCAAGATGTACTTTTCATGCACTTACATGTACCCCCAGTTACATGTATGTGATACTTGTATACTGCAGGTACTTGCAGTGTGACATAACGGCAGCACAGACGGAGTAACTCTATACACCTCGAGCGTTGCATAACATTAACATGTTTTTAATTTTCAATTAGGGCTGGGCACTAAAAAATATATAAATAATTATCTATATATTTATTATCTTAATTTATATTTTTCATCAATAGCAAAATACCAAAGGTTTAATATACAGTGCAGTCACAGTGAGGAGGTGTAACACATGATTGATCTACCTCAGATTTGAAAAATGTTTTGCTGTTTATCAAGTGTTTGTCATTCTCTGCTCATAAAGAACAATTTAAAAGCACAAGCTTCACCCAGGGGCAAAAATCTGTCTTTAAAAAACTTAACAGATATTAAAGGATCAGTGTGTAAGATTTAGTGGCATCTAGTGGTGAAGTTGCATGTTGCAGCTGAACACACCTCACCCTCCTATTCTTAACATGAAAGAGAACCTGCGGTAGCCTTCAGTTGTCATAAGAACTCAAAAAGTGTTGAGTTTGTCCAGTCTGGGCTACTGTAAAAACATGGCAGCCTCCGTAGAGCTATGTAAATATAAAGTATTTAAATATAAAGGGCCCATTCTAAGGTAAAGTAAACAGCAATTCGTACAATTTAGATAATTACACAATAGTGAAAAGATACAAGATTAATTTATGTTCAATTTCTGCCAAAAGATCCCTTTCACCTAAATCTTACAAACTTAATACTGGAATATTTATTGAAAATATCGAAATCGATTGATGCCTTTTTTATCTTGATATCACTTTGGGCTGTATCATCCTGTTTTCAATCTGTCATTCAATTGCATCTATCATTTGTTAAATGTGCTTTGCAATAGGAGGGCATGTTATTTAGTTTTTCTTGAACAATGACAATAAGCTTATCTGTGCATGTAGGACGAGAAGAAGTGAGAAGGAGTGATTCAGTGTGTTTTCCCAAAAGATCTGGGAACACGTTTCCACAGTAAATTACCCCTTGGTGCAGTTTAGCTGTAGTCTCATGATAAATCCAGGGTGGAGAAGATGAACAATCAGGCAACAATATGAGTTTCTGAGTGAGAGATGAACCATGAACCAGACGCAACACCTGAAGATTGAAAGGCCAGCTCCCCTGCACACAATCCCCCTGAACCGAGTCGCATGGTCGACCTCATCCCTTTGTCCTCTTTATTCTTTACGGGTTTAATCTTCTTCCCTCTTTGCTTCTCCATGTCTCCTTCTCTGTGACGACATATCTCAAGGAGTTAAAGGACAAGGTCACCCAGCTGCTCCCCCTGCTGCCAGTGCTGGAACAGTACAAGGCGGACGCCAAGATGATCCTGCGTCTTCGGGAGGAGGTGAGAAATCTGTCCTTGGTGCTGATGGCCATCCAAGAAGAGATGGGGGCCTACGATTATGAGGAGCTACGCCAGAGAGTCCTGCTGCTGGAGACCAGGCTCCACTCCTGCATGCAGAAACTAGGTAGGAAATGGTTGCGGGTTGGTGGGTGTACGGGCAATTTAAAGATTAGAGGTACAGCAGTGCAGAAAGGAGTTAATGATTAATTTAGTATCATCAGTGGTCAAAACTATTGCATATTGTCAACATTTCCACCGTGATGAGGGCTCCAGTTATCTGCATACATTAGAAACATTGGCCTCGAAACAATGAATGAATAATTGATCGTGTTCACATGTAATTTGTTAACTTAAAGTGATGATTTTACAAAATCCCACATATATAAACTGAGGAGTTTGCAGAAAAAAGACCAAAGCCAGAGCGTAGCCTTTGGGTCATTAGTGTTAAGTTATTGTCTTCCATTGGTATAATGATGATAATTAGAAGAAAATACTACTCAGTCGATTCCTAGATCATTTTTATACTTGCTTTACAAAACAAGTAGATAAATACAGGAAAGTAACACAATAATGGACACAGATATTTTAAGGACATACACATAATAATATATTAGTTAACGATTCCATTAGTAAATATCTATCCAGTAACTCCAGATGTTGTGTGTATTGGACCTGCAATACTTTCAATATTAAAAAAAGTGCAGACCCTCGCCTGTGGCAGCGGTGGCTGAGACTCATTAACGCAAGTGAGGTTGCTGACAACAGCACGTTCACAACAACTACATACTAATACTGACTCTCCAGTTTGGGGTTCTGAGTCGAGCTTCACCGAACTTTGAACGGCTCTTGGTGCAGCAGCGGTGGTGTAGATTCAGGGTTCTGTGGACTGAGTCCTGCAGCCGGTCTTTACTTGTCGTACTGCAGGTCAATTTATAGTTTCAGGAAGAAAGCTGCAACCAGCATCACCACAGGCCAAACAAAAATCCCATTCCAATTCAATACATTTTTACATCACAATACAAAATGTAATACAAAAATGATAACTGACAATCAAAAAGCTGATTAAACAACACAAAAACTGAAAGATTGTCTATATGTTAATACTGTATGTAAGACTGTATGACATTTTACCTCTTCCCGTCTTTGACCTCCAGGCTGTGGCAAGCTCACTGGCGTCAGTAATCCCATCACAGTACGAGCATCGGGGTCAAGGTTTGGCTTCTGGATGACAGATACTATGATCCCCAGCTCAGACAACAGAGTAAGTCTCTCTCGTTCTCGCCACATTCCCTCAACTCTTGTCCCTTTCATTCCCTACAACCCGCTTCATAGTTCGACACACACCGACGGATAAAGTGGAACAAAAGTCACTTGCCAAGAACAGGCTGAACTCTGTCAGTGGCTCGATGAAAAAAAATATATCCCTCGCAGCAACGCTGCCATGATACTTAAGTGGCTGATTGACTGTTTTGCCTGAGCAGGACTTCTGGTGAGCTCTGGAGGAGGAGAGACAGAGAGAGAAATGGGGAAGCAAAGCTGAGTCACTGATAGATAGCATCCCTTTCCCTCCTCCCCGTCTTCCTCTGTCACCGCAACTCCAGCTGATTAATCACTTCATCATCAGTACAGAGATGGATGAGTTGTGTGGGCTAAAGTTTTCTAAATCACCCAGGTAATTACCAGGAGTGTGCTCTGGACCCAGATGATATAGTAATGGCTTCAGCTGATTAGAGATGACATGTGGTTTTGTGTGGACAGGCACATGGAATGGAACACGGGGGAAAGAGATACGATGGGTGGGGGGTTGGGTGCTGCGGGGCCTGGTGAATGGAGGGGGGGGGGAGTGGTGGTGGAGAGTGGATTATTAGCCATCTGTAAGGGAGAATGGAAACGGATGAAGTTCAAGAGGAGGGATGAGGGTGGCCTTTTTCATCTCCACCCTGAATCATCGCAGGCTTAATAGATATTGCTGGCAGAAAAGGTCAATTTTCCGAGATTGAATGTCCCGATCTTTATCTTTAATCACTTGACTTTCTCAGATCACATTCGACTCTTTAGATCAATCGCTAATTGTATTAACAGCCAGATACATCAACACATGCCACATCAGCACCCACGACAATCATGATAATCATATTTGGGGACGCGTCTTCGTCGCTGAGGAGCCAAATAAGACGAGAGAAGGAGAGGGGGAGAAAAAAAAGCCACATGGTCTAAATGTGCTAGAGCTTCAGCCTGGCTCAGCTCCTGCCTCCCGCTCAGCTCCAGGGACTCATTTAGCAGGCAGAGGAGAAACAATGCTTGATGCACCATAATCTCCCCTTCTCCATAATTCAGCTGCTGTTTACCTCACCACCCCCTACTCCTCCCATACCCTTCCATACCCCCCCCAGTCACACTTTTATTAAAGAAAAGTGGCTATTTTCCACCTGAGAGGAGGGGAAGTGAGGAGGGGAAGAGAGACATATTGGAAAAGAAGTGCTTCAGAAGAATAATGGCTGAATCACAGCAAAATTCTCGTTGATATATGTGGGACAAAATAAATATCTAAGCCAACAGCAGTGTAATTGAATCAATTAAAAGCTGAAGTGTGCTTCGACAGAACCATTGAGGGAATAAGACGGAAGACGCAGCCGGAGAGGGGCCTTGCCAGTGGAGAGATCCGCTGAGAGTGCTTGAGGAAAAAGATAGAGCCGCTAAATGGATTGATTTTCTGTAAATGTGGACTGGAAAGGGCAGGGAGCACGGGCAGTGGTTGACTGCAAAGTACGGGCATCGTCTTAACAAACACATGCACGCGCGCGTGCACACGCGCACACACGCGCACACACACACACACACGAGATCAATAGTTCAGCGCAAGTATTCAAATATGCACAAGTGCACGAAGGCATACACTCACCCTCCAACAGAGATTCACCACACACACATTTACTTTGCTTAGGGCGATGCCACCAGCTACAATGATGGCAGAGTTCTTGCAGAGAGTTGTGCCATATATAGCAAGACAATAATATCCCATAACCTTTAGACCTTCACATCAACTTCTTCAGTTTCTTCCTTTTCCCGCCAGTCGGATTCACCTCTCCTCTTTTCACAGGTGTGGTCCATGGATGGTTACTTCAAGGGACGTCGTGTCCTGGAATACCGCACAATGAATGATTTCATGAAGGGCCAGAACTTTGTGCAGCACCTGCTGCCTCACCCCTGGGCAGGCACCGGCCACGTGGTTTACAACGGCTCGCTGTACTACAACAAGTACCAGAGCAACATCATCATCAAGTACCACTTCCGCTCTCGGAGTGTGCTGGTGCAGCGCAGCCTGAGTGGGGCTGGATATAACAACACCTTTCCCTACTCCTGGGGTGGCTCCTCTGACATCGACCTCATGGCGGATGAAAATGGCCTGTGGGCCGTTTATACCACCATCCCCAACGCTGGGAACATTGTCATCAGCCGCCTGGAGCCGCAGAGTCTGGAAGTGCTGCAGACATGGGACACAGGTTTTCCCAAGCGCAGTGCTGGAGAGTCCTTCATGATCTGCGGTACACTTTACGTCACCAACTCCCACCTGGCTGGTGCCAAGATCTACTTTGCCTACTACACCAACACGTCGAGCTACGAGTACACGGACATCCCCTTCCACAATCAATACTCCCACATCTCCATGATGGACTACAACCCCAGGGAGAGGGTCCTGTACACCTGGAACAACGGACACCAGGTGCTCTATAACGTCACACTGTTCCAGGTTATTAAGACTTCTGGTGACTGAGAACCCTCAGACTGACCCACTCAAATAATGCTGTGATCAATGTTCGGGGGCACAGGTGGAGGTGGGGTACTCGTGGGTGGTGTGGGTTGAGGGGGGGGGTTCAATGTATGGGCATAGAATTGGATTTTTTTTAAAGAATTTCAATCTTCATAGAGTGCCATTATTCACCTTCTCATAAAACACTCCGACAGCAAGGTCCGTAAACATACAAAGACTGAGCGCTTCTCTTTTTGTTTTCGTTCTGTGGTGAGTAAGCATGGTTCTTTTTATTTGTGATGAGAAATAAATGTCAATCTTTACCATTTATGGCTTTGTATTCAATTGTCACTTTAATTTTAAAAAAAGACCTTCACTGCATTTTGAAGGCGTGAACAAAAAAAGGAGAGAATGCCTGAGTTTTACAATATGGCTTCAAACTTGTATGAGTGTACACCCAAGACTGGTGCTTCTTACAAGCCATAACATTTCTTTCTTTTTTATTAGGATTAATGTTGCTTTTATTTCTTCTTAAATATAGGGGGCACAAATATGTATTCCTTCTCAACTCAAACCAATCTGAGGTATAAAACTGAAGCAGATATTCAGTATGAACTAGAAGGGCGCTTTGAAAGTGTTTACTTCCGACTTTCTATTCATAATCTAAACTGTGGCAGCCGCCATATTCGAATTAGTCCCGCCATAGTTTCAGATGTAAGCAAGATACATTTTTATAGTGTTCATAATAACACAAGAGATCTCTAACTTGGTGTTTTGCTATCGTCCATAAAGTTGTTACCGTCCACGCAGACACTCAGACCTTTTTCAGCCGCAGTTGTGTGCTTACCCAGGAAAGGCATAGAGTTCTCTCTCTCCCGTAGAGAACTTCTCTTTCACTCTTTAGTCTGTGTACCGCTCACTTGGAATCTGTTGCTGGAACCTTCATGTGCATGCATGTGCACCCCAGCTTGCACCATAGATTAATTAAGTCTGAGGAAAACCTGGCAAAGAAAGTCAAACAAAATTCCTGGATCATGTATTCGGATCAATTTAACGGCTTCCTTCTTGGGCCATGTCCCACCCCCTTCACAAAAAACACAATTCAAAACATAACGTCCTTGTAGGGGGTAAATATATAATTGTTTAAATTTGCTGAATAGTACAGTTTCAAAAAAACTATAATCCTGGAATCATATCTTGCTGATATTGAGTAGCTATTACAGCCGAGGCATAAAATACTGAGGTGACAGCATAAGGCAATCTCGCTGCATTAATCCATACCTCTGAAGACTATTCATACATTTTTTCCCCTCTACAAGAGCCTGCAGAGCTTGTGGTCCTGTGTAATAAAACAGCACGCTTCCATACATTTACATATGTGTGTTGTTCCAAGGTGAACTGAAGGAAAACATCAAGTAAAGAGTGCGAACGGTCGAGAGGCACAAACAGGGAAGGAGATTAAATGTAAAAGGGAAATCTAAGGGCATTAACATCGGAGCTGAGAAACGAGCCTTCACACTTATTGTTGCTTGTCAAGCTCCAATCTGCTTTAATCCTGTTAGTCGCACAGCTCGTCTCAGGTGCGATCTGCGGAGAAACGTTCCAACACAAGGCACGCAGTGGGACACGTGAAAGTCTCAAGCTGCAGACCCTTCATTGAAACTTTTCTTTTAACTATTTGTTACTTAAAATAATCCCAAAGCCTGACTGGCACTCTCTGCTGTCTGTAGGGGACACTCTGGAAAAAGCCAACAGCCCACAGTTGTGTCATTTTATTCATATCATTTAAAAAAAGGCTTGTGAGGATGCAAAGAAGACAGAAAATAAAATAGAAGGTTCCACGTTTCTTTTCTTCTCCTGTGGAACCATGGTGATCCCATTCATCCAGGGGTGACCTTTCCGTCAATAAGAGAGCTGTGCTGGAGAGGACCCTGATGAGTTCATACACAGTGGGGGCTGACATTTAAAGCACAACTGCAACACACAACAATACACAGCATCCTACAGTCTCAGCTAAATACAGTGGATGAACTCCACAGTGTGAAGAAAAATAAATGTTATAGAGACAACATCTACGGAAATGTGGGTATTGATGTAACTGGTTAATAAAGAGATTTTTAAATGGTTAAAATGGCTGACATTAATCTGCAGTTACACATGAATATATACAACTGAGTGGGAGACTGTGATTTTGCCATCCTGACATCAGCGCTCCCACTTCCTTTCTAAATCAAAAAATAAAGAGGTGACTCCACTGGCCGGTCATGGTGGTAACTCATTGTAAAAAACAAAAGAAGTGTTTTGCACGTCATCAAGTGTGGAAATGACAGTTTCACCAATACACACAGTTATTTAACGTCAGGCATGAACGGTTAAAACAGGCCTTACTCTTTATACAGCCAAGAAACTTTTCCCCGGAAGAGAGAGAAGAGGAGGAAACTTTGACTGCACACAGATAATGAAATCTCTGCCATCAAACAAGCTGAAAAATAAAAGTCAGCAGAACCAAAAAGATGCACTCGTTTAAGGAATACAGAAGGAACATCGATCCATTCTCGTCTAATTCTGCTCACGAAAGACCTCCAACCAAATCCACAATTGAAACAAAAAATATAGAACTAAAAATACAGAACAAAAAAAAGTGTCATCCATTTAAACTAAACACTCTGATGCTTTTAGTTAGAATATAAAAGAAATAAAGAAAGAGTTATTGCCACTCTCCCACTTATCTTTCTTAAGCAATATTGTCTCTTCACCTTTTCCCTCTTTGATTATTTTGTATTATAAATTCGAATGTTGCTGCGAGGGAAACGGAAAGAAAGTAGAGCACGAAAGAAAAAGTTTGTTGACAACTTTTTTCATCAAAAAATCAATTACTGTGAGTGTCTGCTGCTAAGCAGTATAAGCATGGCCCGAAGCATTTGAGAGGCAAACATTAGCTCCATAAGCACGAGTGAGGGAGGTGTTGTGCTAACTAAAGCTCAGAGCCAAGAGCCAGTAACTGTTGTCATAATAACCATAAAGATCAGGGGTATTATGATTACGGTTGGCCCCATTTCAGCATTGTATCACTGCATCTGAGTCAGGATAGATCATCTAGGTGCACAACACATGACGAGGAGCATCAGCACTTGCATGTTATCTTTACTCATGGGGGACTTCTTCAGGGTTAAAAGAAAAGGTGAAAGAAAAAACGCTGAAGGTTGTGATTCAGTGTGTAAATCTCTGAAAGCCGAGATTTACATATAGAGATGGTTTATCTGTAACACTGTGCAACACAACAAATGTCAAGCTTGTCTGTTTATCACAGCTTTAGAGTTTCCCTGAAATACAACAGCTATATTTACGTTGATTCAAAGAACAGATGGCCGGTGCTGAGACAGCGGGGCGCTGAAGCAAGAGAGTCCGAGGAGCGCGGTGGTCCCGAGACTTTCTCGCTCGACATTTGACCGGAGGGCGCTAACTTTTTTCATACATGTATATAAATGTCATGACGTGGAGACATCCCAAACGGTTGATTCTACGTAAGCATCAGCCATGCAGGGTCTAAGTTGGTTTGAGACACTAGGTGGCGTTTCTGATCCATGTTCTTTTCATACATTTGGTAATAAATGTGATATTAAATCCAACATATTCAAAGAACAGTCATATAGTTTAGTTTACAGCTCAAAAAAACGCATGAGTGTGCAGTATCTCCCTTTAGATAATTGTGCATATCACATTTAGCTGGAGATGTGCATGGAGACAATTTTCACAAGATTAATGGTAAATTTGTGTAGTAACCTTTAAATAACTACAAAGGAGCCGTGGAGTATGAGTCAGCAGTGTCAACTGAGAGGATGAATGAAAACTGTGGTGCGAGAAAAAAGTTGCAAATACAAGATAGCAATGATTAGTTATTGGTTTTGTGTCACCAAGCACCTGATTTATGCTCAATACTAAACTGGAGAAAGTCAATTGGGGAAAGTCTGGATCTAAATGTGAAGCTTCAAGTTTTACATGATGTTTTCACTGACCTTGAACAATAAACAAACAAAAAAAACCTTGAATCTGCATTGTGAGGTGAAGTGAAAGTGAATCCAGTTTACTCATGAGAAATGCACGATTTGCATAGTTTGCAGCCAGACGGTGACTGAGGGAAACGCTTGTGAAAAAATCCAGGAGGATCATTTATAAACATAATCACATGAGAGCTCTAAATGGTGCAGAAAGACAACTCAGATTATAACCAAGTTCATTATTCTTAAAATATGTCAGGGTACAATTACTTTCCTTGACGCCAAAGGAGAATATCATAATGAATTTGGCATCTGGAGACAGTACTGCACACTCAGTACAGTAAAGCAGGTCAATGTAATAGTGCAATTAATAATTTAGACTTTGCATAGCCAAGGTCTTGTTGCGCAGACATTAGTAATCTTTATTGCTTAGTTCCCCCACAAATGCAGGGAACAGTTGATAAATAGTAAATATCTGCTGTTAGCAAACTCTGATGTGCATATAAGATAGCTCTGTATTACACCATATAAAACACACGAGTAAAATTCTGGAGCTGAACTATTCGTCGTGCATGGTCGCACATAAAAAGGAAACTGCATATTCTTTACCTTGAAAGACCCTCCGCTTAATTCAGCACTAGTGTGGGGGTCAGCAGTGACTTTGCCAGAACACAAAAGAACTAACTTTAAAATAAAAGTTGGCCTGAATAATAAATAACCAACGCAGACTTTATTCGAGGAGGATGTATTAATCTTCAAAAAGAGAAAAAAAACTGTCCGTATGAGCAGCCTGCATTAATGCAGAGCACATATCCAACACGAACAAAGGACCGCACACCAGCACGGGCGGTTTGATTTACTTAAAGTGGCTATAAGCATGCATTCTCACATGCACTCGAACTGATTGAATGCAGGTACGGCAGAGAAAGCAGCGGTTTGATAGAGTGCACAGGCAGGAGGTTCACAGGCAGCAACAGAGACAGAAACCTCAATTCCAGAATTAAGAAGAAGCCCAGTCCCCACTTAAATCATGCAGGAGGATAGGTCTATTTCAATGGAAACACAATCATCTGTGTGTGTGTGCAGCTCCTCCTGAGATGCTCCTCTTTGATTAAATAGCAGGATACAAGCCGAGTGCATTTATTTTCTGTCCCTGCAGCTCATATGGTCGATATTGGTTGCGAACTATCTTCATCCCCTGACAGAAAGCCTCACAAATAGTCCCACGCTGGTTTCATGTCTGCTAATTCACAGTTTCTTTCACAGAACCGTTCCTCACCAGCGTCCTCACTCGTTGTACCCTCAGCCGCACTTGGAACAACACCTCCTTCCCTCCACATTCCCAATAAACAAACACACCACCATCACAAGCGGTGACACAGAAGCTCTGATTAAACAGAACCCGCACTTGGTTTCCTTATTTCTCCCCAACAGTTTTCACATTCATGTTTGAACTCGCACGCGGTCTGAGGATGCCGGGGCGTGGAGATGCGAAGCGAGACAGGAGGTAATTTTACTCCACTTAACTCCTCAGAGAACCCTTCTCATTAATTGTCTCTTTAATTGTGTTTTGAGCTTTCATGGATTCAGCACTCACATCCCTAATGTGAAGGACAGTAAAGTAGAGCCATTCTGGCCTGAAACCATGGGTGATTCCGTTTTATAACCCTGATGTCCTAACATCGCACACCTCACTGAGGCAGTAAAAATGTACCATGAAAGATTGAGCCGCAGCTTCTCCTGGATGCCTGTTTCTCTGTCAGTAATCACCGCGCCATGTAGCTGCTGGTTTATATCTGAAGTGCTGACGGCGTCCGAATAGAAAATGTAACCATCGCAATATAGCCACAAGCAGACATAAGCAGTAAGAGTCCAATACGTTCAATAAGTGTGTATCACTGGGAATGGCTTTTAGAAAAACAATACTGAGGAAAAGAAACAACAGTGCTGCAAGATTGGATATGTAGTAAATAACTTGGAAGTAGAAAAGCCTTACTGACATAAGTAACTTTCAAAGAACAAAGGTTTGAATGACTTTTTGAGTTAATATCAATCAGTCTTAATTATCAATCAAAATAATAAGTAGAATAAACGTTTGTTTTTATTGTTGCACGTGTGTGTTTAACAGTGGACTCGCACGTTTGTGTTGTGTTTATTCATGAAGGTGGTTGTGCCCGAGGCTTGGGACACACAACACAGCCGGCTTTCAAGCTAACGTGTGGTAATGCAATTTCAAAAGAGAAATTCACGAGAAATATAATCCACAACCAGATGAACACACACAAGGTTCAGCAGCTGCCACGGCCTCCTCTCTCACATTAACTTGATTTGATTGGCTATAATCTGGTGCCGCCGTTGCCGCATGAAACGTTGCGCTCTGGTCAATGTTTGCCGCGTGCAAGGCGAGCAAAGTGATTCAGTGGAACTATAATGTAGATCTGCAACACATGACATTGCCCATACAAAGTTAATGAGCAGCAGTTTCATATAACAATTCAATTAAATTGTATTAGTATTGCACCAAATCCTACCTTTCATATCGTAATAGTCATAACATTATCTCAAGGCATTTTACATTACAGAGAAACCCAACAGTCCCCACAACAACGTGTTGAGGAGGAAAAGCAATTTCTACTGAACACGTTAGTACAGAATATAAAACATAATTTAAGTTAGCGGGCAGATGTGTTGAGAGACAAATGTGGTGAATGTTTTGTGGTAGAACCGGAGAAGGAAAAGGGGGAAAAAACTGTTTTTGGCTTAATATTTCATTAGGAATCCATTTGTGATGGTGACCCTGTAAAGACAGAGTGTTAAATATTGGCCAGTAAATCATTTGATGTTTATTTGGTAGTAAATATTAAATCTTAAACACTCAGGAGTTATGGCAGTGCTCTCTGTACAAGATTTCATGAAGACTAAGTATTCAGGGGTTACAGACCAAAATGAAAAGTGAATTATCACAGCACTCCCCCAGACAAAAAGAGCACAACAAATGTTTTAGTTAAATTAGCGAGGGAACTGTTTTTAGTCTCCGAAGGCGCAGCAGTAACGACAGAGGGGAGAATTATCGGAAAACTCTAAATGAAAGTTGTGAGTTGGTGTTAATGGAAATTTTACAACAAATAAATGAATCATTCCTCTTTAAGAGGCTGCATTTGTGATCCTCTCCACTCAAACTTCATTTAGTGTTTCCTGTTGAAGTGACTCACATCTTTTTGCAAAGTAAAAGCATTCACTTGCCAAGAAAAAAAACAAAAGGCGAGCAAGATTTAAGTTGACAGTCACATTTCCTCCATCCCTGCTGCTTAATGATTTGTCCTCTGTCCTGGTTCTTACTGCATTTCAGCCAAGGACCACTTTCTTCAGGGTTAATTACCCCATTTGCATAAACCACCCCAGTCATGTATAAAAGATTTTCAATGTTCTAGAATCCCGGTGTCCATCCATGCAGCAAGAAATAACTGAAAACAAGCAGAACATCGACCAAAACCTCCAAACGAAGAGAAACGATCATCCAAATCCACGGTTCGGTTCAGACCTTGTTTTCTGAGCCACTGTTCCTCATTTATTTTTGTAAGAAAAAAATATTTTATAGGCTAGGGGGGAAAAAGAATGCTCATACATTGCTGACTTGAATGTGCCTGCAGGGACAGCTAATTAAACTGGCCCAACTTTTAACACGGGCGTGATTGGACCTAAATATTCACATGAAGCATGCAGTTAGAACAGCTTTTCCTAACTTTATATTGTATTATTGTTAGGGATTTGGAGAAGTGGTGATTGTGAAATAAAAAAATACATGTTGCACCTTCAGCTGTATCACGGTTCAGTTGTCCTTTATCACCGTACGAGATTGTGGATTGTGTTTGTTTCTTGCTTTCAATGTCGCTCCACCCAAAGCGGCAGCTGCTCGACTCAGCAAAAACATGGCTGTGATAGAGAGATTGCACTATATGTCATTTATTGTAAAAGTAAAACATGACAGCAGCCCTGTCCCCTTGAAAGTCTGTATTTCAAACTAAATATACCAAGTGAAACAGATGGTGTGAGACATGAGCTGTTATCGTGCCCCTTCAGCTGATTTTACAAGCCAGATACGATGCTGATGATGGGGACAATCAGGCTCCTACTAAAGGCAGACACTCAAGAATCAGCTCTGCATTGGAGGTTGTTAAGACAGTTCAACCCCCTCCTTACACCCCACCCGCCCCCAAGTTCAAACTATTTGAATAGGAATCATCACAAACAGTTAATTTGCTCACGGCACCCACTAAATCTGTGTGACACCGTTGTGTTGAGTTGGAAATTTGATGGATGTTAAGCGGAACTTCCCAGTGCCAGCAGATAGCTCCACTTTTTGTAGACTTAGAGTATTTAAGCTCTGGGCCAGTTTTCTTGAGCGAATGAAGCGCTATATTTATAAAACTGCACTGGAGTCATAAGGAGGTGATTGGGGTGAAGGTCAGAAGACGAAAACAACGCAGGACTTTGACACTAGAGACCAGCTACGCATCCAGATTTCAGTCTGCAGTCGGGTATTGGCAACAGAGCAGAGCAAATCTACAGTGTTGTCCGTTGAGTCTGTTGACCCGAGATCCACAGCTGCTCTTTCTACAAAGTTTCCCTCCCTTTAGGCTTTAAAAACAGCATTTTCAAACCATCTGTCCGATCTCTCTATCTGGCTCGGTATCAGTTTTAATCCTCGTCCATACTAACACACCTGAAAACGCATATCACATGACCACCCACATACACTGAGCGTAAACAGGCATGTGCGTCCCTCTGAATACAAGAAATGTGGCAGATTGCTCGAAAAATAGCTTGTCTCCTACGCATGTAAGCAGTTGTACTGTATGATTGTAAAAATGCAGTATTTAACTGCACAACAGTTGTTAGCAAAGACAACAAGGCTAATGTCGGCTGTTTTCTTCCGAAAGAGGGTCATGTGAGAGGAGCCTGACGATTCAGCGAAGGCTACGTCATAACCAGAAAAGACCCAATCAGCAAGCGGTTGTGAACGCTCACGTCATCATTAACAAGTATTTCCATTTGTGCACATACAGACTAAAACTCTGCACCAGGAGTTTTCAGATAACAACTGGACCAGCAGCATTTCCTCATTTCTCCTTTGTACCAGGTCAAAAACTCCAGAGTAGAGTGGACGCCCCGCCTGTCCTTAGCAGAGTTGGTCTGTTTTCAATGGAAAACCCAGTGGTGTGGATGTAGCCTAACATAATATCAGTGAATGCAACAGTACGTTTATTCTCTGCACAAGCTGACTATGTATTTCCTTACTGCTGGACTTACTACTGTAATGTAATAGTAAGTCTGGACGGTGATGCACTGTAAGCTTTCATTATTCTCAAGTTGGTTTCACAACAGCCTGCTGACACTGTGCCTGCAGCAATGGGATAGACTCGCTGTAGAATTGATTTTTAGTCAGGATATTTTGTGAAATTACTTTATTTTATATCAAAACACCGACCTTCAACAGTTTAGCCAGGCAATTTGCATGCAATGGGTTATTAATATGGCTTATTAGTAGTATATACAGAGTTGATATTATAGGTATAATGCAGCAACAATGTGAAAACGCACTTGGTGACTCTCTGCGTCGGATGTACCAATGGACTTCATTTTGAACAGTAGAGGAAATTGGCTCCAAACGAAGCACAAATGAAAAAAAGAAATAGCTTATTAAGGCTCCAGCACAGACTGGGAACTGGGAGCTATTAGAAACAGATGAATCACTTACATATTTTATATATTTTCTTCTTCTTTTTCATCACAGGGGTTAAGCTCTGCTTAACCTGCTGAAATTGAGAAGCTTCAGAGACGGGTACAATGACTTCAAAGCAACAAACATAATGGATTTAAATAAATGCTGATTGTAGACCAGCTTTTGTACCAGGCAGTATTGATGAAATAGAGCTGTTGTAAATTTCAGGCTAATATTCAAAGTTTATAGACCATGATGGAAATGTTGATGAGAATATTTTGTTTTCAGGCAGTTTGTAGGTGCATCAAAACTGGATCCATCTCATATATTGTGTATATTCGTCCTTGTTTTTCTCCTTGAGCCACAGTGCATGCACCAAAGCAGAATCTTATATATTGAAAGCCTACTTGGCAATTAATGTGATTCTGATGTATATTCCAAGTACTCGAAATACAGAGCGGCTCATGAACAGCGGTGGAATACAAGCGTATTCATATGGGGCTAGTTCAGACAAGAGAACCGATGAGTTGAGAAGGAGACGGCTAGTGAGAGACAAAGTGAAATCCAGGTTGAGGTGAGAAGACTGTCAGATCACAGACCCTCTTCTACTGTATCTCATTCAGTGAAGCAGCTCTTCTCTGAGATCAAAAGAGATGAAGGCGCCTCTCCGAAGAGAGAGAAGGCTTCCCTCCTCCTCTGTCCTCTCTCCGTTCTGCGACAAATGAGGCGGATTTCAAAAGAGGAGAAAAAAAAGAAAAAAAGAAGCTACTCTGTTAGACTACACCAGGGGCGGTGACCACGGGATTGGCAACAGGAGGGAGCGGTTTCACAGAGCTGAAGTGCTATGTGACTAAAAGACTCGGAGGACACCCTCTACTTCAAATTACAGTCTCATTCCGGTGAGGGTGAGCTGCACATGGTTTTGGTAATGTGGATATTCTTATGTTGCATTCAAAACTGATCACAGCTTCTCACGTTCACCAGGACGCCATCACGTCCGGAGCTGAAGACGACAGCTGCTCTACCGGAGAGTGTGAGCACATCCACACACTGTGAAATAATCCAAACTGTTAACACAACCTGCAGCTGCTAATTCACACCTGCCTCAACGCATGATCACGGATGACTGCACCTGAGAGCGGCCTGCTGATCTTTGTATCAAAATAACACAAACGTTACACACACACACACAGAATAAAACTATACGACCTATCCAATATGCATTATTGTCAGGAGTTAATGTGCATTTAAGGAGCCGCATAAGAAAACCAGCACAATGATTTTTCAAAGGCCACAATTAAAGCTTAGAATTATGGCAACTGAGAAAATACAGCAAAGGATATAAATAGTTTTAACAAGCAGAGTTTATCGCCTTACAGAATTACTTTTTTTTTAATGTTATTTTAAACCAAAACTTTTGATCGTCTCTTCTCTGGAGACACGTTGAATATTTTAACAGCCAGCATGTTCGGGAATATGGAAACATGAGGTAAAGACATTGGAATTAACATTAAGCTTCACAATTCTTTTATCATAATATCCAGTGGCCTGGGAGCCCATCTACAGAGAAGTGCATTTGTAATTTGCATGTGTCTGGTCACTAACCACTGTGAGGAGTTTGTGACGTGATAACCAATTCAGATTTAATCATAACATCTCTGCAAACGACACAAAGACCAACTTTTGATTACATCATAAATAACATTTTGTGAAAATGTGACTGATTGAAAAAAAGAATAGGTGTTTTTTTTGCAATTCATCTTTAACATCTTTTCCTCCGATGTTGAGGATAACATACTGGATCACCAACGATATGAGAACCATTTCTCTGAGACCCATTTTAAGAGAGATTGTATGTAAAGAACATTGAGCTGCATTTCTTTTACGAACAGTGTTACACAAATAAAGCTTATTCATCTTCGAGACACCTATAATTACATTTGCACGGGTTTCTCTTGTGACCAATTAGCATGCCAAATTTTATTAATATCTGTGAGGGTGCGACGCCAAAGTGTGCTGATATGACATGGATTGACCCAAATGTAATGCAAACAAAGTTTTTTGTTTTCTGGGGTTTGGAGGGAGGGCATTTTGTTGTGTTTTTTTATTACGCTCTATAAACATTGTGGACCTCTGGAATGACTTATTGATCGTGTGGGTGTAGGCATATTTTGTCTTGTGCATATTTTCCCCATTAGAAATAATGTTTTCTGTTCTTTTTAAATGTATTCAGCACCACTGAATGTCTATTCATGCATCTGCAGCCACTTGTGGTGCTGAACTCAATATATAGATCATGAATTTGATCAATCTTTTAATCTTGTATCTTTTATTGTGAGTAAAATGTAAGGTCAATTAATTAACCTTTCTGCAGTGTTTTTGTGGGCGCAGGTATCTTTTGAGGCATCTTTAAATACTGTACCTCTTATCCTCACTTACTGTTACTGTCTCTCTCCGCCTACAGTGTGTGGGGAATTTTGCTCCAGGTTGAGAGATGCGTGCTCATTGCGCCCACAGTGCTGCTGTTGTATAATTCATGCCTATAGGATATATATTCCTTTTTAAATGACACATGAATCTTCGTCATGTCCACAGTACATTTGTCGAATGATTTCACAATACCTCACACATGCATTAAAAACATATTTATTTAAGAGTGGGTTTAGGCATTTATGTAGCAAAGCATAAAAGCCCTGAAGTGAAATCGCTGAAGAAACAAATCCGTGAGGCTGGATTCATATTGGTGTGATTATTTTTCCTCAACTTGCATTAGGAAGACAAATCCCAGCACCAGTCTTTTGTGTGCGTAGGGACACCAAAGTACCTTTTTAATAAATATGCAGAGGCATTAGGAACTTCCCACCAGGGAAATGCTCCCTTTTCTTCGCCTCCACTGCTTTGCAAGAGGGCCCCACCCCTGTCACCTCCAGAGTAACACAAAGTAAAGGTAATTACAAACAGTCGCTTCAGCCCCACCCGTCCATAAACATTGCATACTACACGCACCATGCTACATTAATATGCAAATTGGAGCTAGGGCTGTGATCACGGCGCTTTACTGATCCAGTTATTAAATTAATTTCCACAAAGCAAGCAGCAGGAGCTGCTGAGGTAGTCAATGGCTTTTCCCCTCTATCGGGGCATATTAATGAGCCTTTATCAATTTTGCATTCATCACAGCGGGGAGATGGAGGGGACAGAGGATGCTGGCACCAACCAGCCCTGTGGCAGGCCGCCTCGCTCTGCAGTCACAGCCCTTCGCAGGGTCGTCCATCACCGGAGCAACCCAGGGACACAGGGGGAGGCTGGATCTCTGTCTCGTCTGGCCCAGTGTCATCGCTCTGCTGCTGCATGCACAGCTCCTTGCAGGGGTGGCATGATCAAGTTGTTGCAGTGAGAGCAACAGGTGATGTCACACAGCAGCCAAAATGCTGCAGTCTCTGAGGAGCGGCACTGTCAAACCATCGAGCTCGCTGGCGAGGGGAGCAGACTGCAATTCAGTGTGAAGTACGCGCACACACACAAACACACACACGCACACACACACACACACACACGGGAAAAGAAGCCCCACTGACAGTGACACTGCAAAGGAAAATAGAAATGGCAGGCTGCTGTTGTATTGTGTTGTTTCTTCTGACAAATTCACAGCTCCTCCATCCACACACGGTCAACCATCACATCAGCATTCCTCAATAACAAAACAGCCGCCTTGCAACAGTCAAATCAACAAAGAGGAGCGGAGAGCAGGCCAAATGAAGGTTTCCTCCTGGGTGCTGCGTGGGAACTGTTTGGACTGTTTGTTCTACTTGGCTTCTTGTATTTGTATCTGAAGTGACCTTAGGCAAAAACTGAAGAGCGAGGACATTAGCAAACCAGCGAGCATCGAGGAAATCACGAGGCCACAGGGAGCAATTATGTGCTTGGCGTTTATAGAAGAGAGATGGGTGAAGAGGTGAAGAGGAGCAGACATCAAAAGCAGGAGAAAGTGGAGCGAGAGGAGAGCAGACAAAAGAAAGAGCAGGTGAGAATATGAGCGGGGGCAGGAGGAAGTCAGGATTGAGAGAGGATAAGAGAACGGAGAGAATTTTCAATGGCAGAGAAGTGGATTTGTAAGTGTTACTGAGTGAACACAAGTGAGGGAAAAGTGGAAGAACAAAATAGCCAACAGCTCTTCTCAAGTCTCCAGAGCATGCATTTTTCCTGCCACGGTGATAACTCGCATTTCTAATACAGCATCTCGGTCCTCGGAGGCATGAATTTCGAATGGCTCCGCGTCCCCATCGTATAGCTGCCCACACTGGCAGATAGGAGCGGAGACGAGCGGGCCCGGCGACACGGTCAGCCGGAGTCTGGGGCTCGGCTGATAAGAGCGAGGTGGAGGAGGTCACTGAGCTCACTGTGTTGAGACATAACCGCCGGTCAATTCAATTTCCTTAAGGACACAGGAGTCCACACCGCAATCAGAACATTTCATATCACAGTCGGGCTCCTCTTGCCCTTTTCCCCAATCTCATCGGAGGAGAAAGGGAGCGAGGTGTAGAGGAATGGCGCGAAAGCAAAGTGAGAGAGCGGCGCGAACTTTGGAGGTTACTGCAAACGGCCCAGAAAATCTTAATTTCCGCGCTGCGTTGTTGTAACCACTGATTAGGCCCCAACTGATCTCCAGAGGAAACGAGGGGAGGAACATCAGAGAGCACGTTCACAAACAGATTCAGTAACACTTTCGCTCTCAGACAAACAGCCCAACTCTGTCGGATGCCGGGCTGTGTAAAAGAGAGGAATCAGCCTCTCCCCAGCGCTTTAATTATTCATATCAGTGTGTGCTTGACTTTCAGAGGAGAGGGGAGCGGTACACACACACACACACACACGGGCCACCCAGTGGATTAAACACCACGCCGGCTGCAACAGAGGGTATAGCGACAAAGACACCGAGCTACCCTCTGATGCAGAGAAAGAAAGTCGGGGATGAATCGGGCGGGGGCGTAGGAAGGACAAAGTATACAAAAGCCGCAATCTACAATTGACTGGAGACTAAGGGCCGCCTGTGGACACCCGCAGACCTGGAACAATATAAAAGATTTAAAGTTTGCATCCTCTGCAGGCTTCGACCAAAACAGTCACGATGTGTTCTTATTTTTGCAAATCCTAATTTTAGACCAACCTCACTTGAATTCTTAATGAAGGTCAGACCCTTCACCCCGAGTTGATCCTTGCAGTCGTCTTTCAGATGAGATGATTGTCAGAGTTGTGACAAAGTTTTAGCAGCAGCAGTTCCACGTAAAACAATAACCAGATTAAAATGATGAAACCCTGTTATTCAGATTGTGGCCCTGATTTTGTTGAATGGATCTATAATTTATCACTTACACCACATGCAAGGCTCTGGATTTATTGTAAACAAAGACCCATCGCATTTCACCACAGAGGTTGAGATATTCATTATATTGAAATGGTTCTCATATCGTTAGTAATCCAGTATCTTATTGTCAACTTAAAAAAATTACAGCGGTTAAAGATGAATTGCAAAAATGATTCACATTTACACAAAATGTTATTTATGATGAAATATTCAGGTATTTCATGTCTACTATGGATGACAATGCCATGATGACACATTTTGCAAGAAACATGAATTGTCAGTATTCTGGACAAGGCCAATGAGAAATGTGTGGAGACTGCATCACCTCAGTTATTTTTACTTGTGCATATGTGACCAAAGTAATCTCAGTTACATCAGACTCTAAACATGCCTGATTTTTTTTTTAAAAAAAGGTCCATGAGGAAATGAAAGATTTCTGAGAAATCAAGGAAAATGTTGAAAATTGCGCTATTTCTCTAGGTAAGTGAAAAATATTCCTGGATCCGGCCCCTGATTCGGATCTGCACCAAAATTTGATGGGTAATACATTAAAATGTTTTAGTTTAGGTAGTTTAGATAGACTGGACTGTAAGAGACATTATTATAAAGGTTGACTGTCATCCGTTACACATACAGGCTGATAAGTTCATCACACACCATCCAGTGTGAATCACTGTCCAACACCACTTCAAAAGGACCCTACGAGCACGTTAGGGTGACTCAAACCACACAATGAAGAATGCATATAGTAAAAGTTTCTGTGACCTTCTCAGACGAGACGTTCCTACACGTGGGCGGCAGAAAGTGAAGTTGCGGTAAAGAAAGCAGATGCCGAGGCGAAATGTAAACACGCTCTTTGTCGCAGCGGCACATTCGTCGGCACTTGAGATGCAGAGTCAGAGATGAGAGGGGATAAAAGGGTTGTGATGAGCAGCGGAGCGAAAGAAGAGCGGCTGATGAAATGATTAGAGTGTTTAGAAATGGAGAAAGGCGGGATATGCACTCGCAATCAAAGGCAGTCATACAGTGCGTCTGCTTATTTATACTGATTCAAACACTCAGCCTCTAGTGGTGGAATTCTGCAAGGACGTTTCTCTGAACATTTTCCCTTTATCCTGGGCTTCCCATTCTGTGTCCTTCTCTCCGTCTCCGACACATTTTTTTTTTTTGCTTAGCTCACATGTGAATGCAGCTGCTAACACCGGTGTCAGGGGGGGGAGCAGAGGGGAGCTCAAGGCCGGCAGTTACTGCACAGATGGCTATATAGACTCACAGAGGTCAAAGTTTGGCTTTTGTTATACTTCCTATTGGTCCACTGTTCCTTTCACATAGTGATAACGCTGCTCTGAGGAATGTGGGACACCAAGCGATTATGTAAAGCTGTACGTTCCTGGTTATTCTGAGGGGGAAACGCAGAAAGAGGGAGGCAGACGAGGACGATGGGAGGCAGCCACATACTTTGGAGAGCATCTCTGGAGCTTTATTGCCAGACTTCAACTGCGTGGAAGCAAACATGCCGCACAGGTTTTCCTCCTCTGCCTCTCTTTCACCCCAGTCCTCCATCCTCCCCGCTCTCTCTTGTCCTCTCCCATATATGTGACTCATGACACCAAACCTCACCCCTGCTTGGCCAGCCCTCTGACTGACTGCCTTATTTGCTCTCTAATGTTTTCCCGAATGCAGCAACCCTTCTGCGGGTCACCGCTTTGAGGGCTGAACCTCCCTGCCTGACAGAGGGAGACAGAAAGCCAAAAAGGGAGGTGGAGAAGGAAACGTGGCTCTTTCATGCCCAACGGGGAGGAAAGACAGAGAGACAGGGGGGGCAGAGGCGGGGGGAGAGGAGCCGTGCGTCTAACGGGAGGCTTGCAATTCTGAGGTCTTCACAGACAGAAAAGAGAGACAGCCAGTATGGAGAACACTCATACACAGCCACAGCAGGTCCCCCACTCTTTCCACAATCTGCCATCGCACTAAAAACGCAGCACCTGACAGCAGCTGACAGCTTCTACAGCAGGAGGCGGTGCAGAGGAGCACACGCAGCCACATGTTTTCTGTACATATGTCTTGCAGCTGCACTTCCATGCATGAAACAGTGTTATACACGTGATGCATAATTAAACTGCTGCTGCCGTTAAGACATAATTTGCATTAAGTTTCGTTTGACATCATTTTGAACCGACGTGGTAGCTTGAGATTGCGTGTTCATGTGTGTGCATGTTAAGAAAATCACGAGAGGCGGGACGACTATCAAAGTTATACATGTGCACGTTATGTATATGGGAGAAAGCATCACGTACACGTGGGACGTGAGCGCACATGTGCAAAAGTGAAATGTGAATGGGGAGCTGCTACGTTGAGTGAGAGATTTAGGTCATCCTGCATTCTGATCTTTGTTCGTGATGGTGGAGGTCTTTCCAAAGGCTGCCACTTCATAAAGTGAAGCTCGCTGTTTAATCACCACTCCATCTCCCACACCTATTTGAAAAGAGGTGACATTATTGGGGCAGACATCACTGAAAAGAAAGAGGTACTTGAATAATCCCATAAAGCACAATGAGGCGGAGAAAAAAAGAAGAAAATCTGTTATTTGATCTCAGGATATCATCATTCATCATTAAGGAAGTTTTCTCACTAAAATGTGTATTGCTTTACGACTCTAATCCTACTTCCATAACTCAGGACACCAGACAGCATATGGATGAGGTCGGTAACGGGGGGGGTGTGTGGCTGCGAATTACTTCCTCTGAACTTCTAAATCCGCAGCTACAAACACTTGTTGTTCCAGAAGGACAGCAAAAAGGTTGAAGTTAATGTGAAGACTTTTCCTATTTTTGCCATAATTTATTTAATTTAACTTCCCCCGTGCTTCTCGTCACAGCGCCGGGAGCTGCACTCCACCACTCACATAACAATTCACCACAGCATCCAGCAGAAGCCGTGTGAGTGCACCACCGCAAACTCAGATCTCTAATTATAGACTGCACTTTTGATTAACACGGCCTCTTTAAATAGGTTTTGTCCCACTTTCTGTATGTATACGGTTTCTTAGTATGCATACATGCATATACATCCAGATGTAGCAGGGTCCAGAGAAGGAGACATTTAATTACCTTCCCAGCTGCCCCCTTTCCCTCACGCACCTCGGGTCAGTCCAAACATGTATCACAGATACTTGCCAACAGAACACAATCTCTTCCAGACACTTTGGTCTGATCATGTCACTGATAAAAACATTAACTGAACATTTAATCAGTTTTTTCTTTGTCATTACTCCAAACAGGTTTGTGGCTCAAATAATAAAAAGGCAGAAAGAACACCACATCAGAAAGAAAGGGAGAGGTGTGGCGACAGTAATTAGAAAAACAAGCGCAAGGTCATACCATTACACACACACACACACACACACTCAGGCGACTTTTAATTAAATGTTGTCATGAATAATAGATGAAACAGAACTTTGAAATTCTGCTTTTGTGAGATACTTGATGTAACTGGAATGAATACAAATAACTGTGAAATAAGGCTCTTCACGCCTGACAACAAGTTATACCTCTTACACTGTTGTTCCTTTTTGGCAATAAAAGCAGAGCAGACACTGATATAGAATGGAAATAAAGGTGTTCTGTCAGTGCAGAATGAGAACTATAAGAAACATTCTTGGCCATGAAGTCTAGCAATAACCACTTATCCAGTTTTCAAGGTACACTGTTAAAAGAAAAAAAGACATTTATATCTATAATTGGGCTCTTAATCCATTTCTCTCTCTGTTGTACAACACCAGACTCTCGCTGAAGCAATTTGTGCCGGCATCATCTGTGATGTCAACAGGGACTAAGACTTATAATGACGCAGAAATAAACCTGCGTGCTCAAACAAGAACCTCCGGCAGCCAGTACGGACGTGTGATGTTAAACTTTCATTTTATCTCATCTTAACTGTTATGTTTGTTTCAGAAGTGTCCGCGGCGTGATTTGGCGAACAAATATTGTTTGTCGTCGAGCCACTGAGGCTCATTTGAATTTCAATTTGCCGTGGAGCGAGGCAATAAGGAGACGGGAGGGGTAAGTGTAAGGCATCGAAGGGCAAGGCAGCAACAAGTCCAATCACTCATAGATGAGTCATTTGTCTCAGTCTGAGGGGCACTCATTCAATTATTCTTTAACTATTCGCTCTGAAGCAGAGCAAGTATCGATTCATTTCGCTTTACACCACATCAGGAGAGCAGACAATGAATAAACTGTTCACCCAAAAGCCTCGGCGAGAAAGGTACCAACCCTTATCATACGAGACTGCAAGATTAATGGTCTACCGTCTCATTTGCACTCAGTTTCAACTGCTAAATTCTGATTCAGAAAGCGCAAACGTACGCTTCTCATTTATGTTGGTTTGTAGGAAAGTAAGCAACCAAGAAGGACACTCTGCTGGGATTCCAACGCAGTCCCAAACTGTTGGAGTGTGTCGCGAGGGCCAGGATTGCATGACTGATCGCGGAACACGGAAATGACAGCTCGTGACCTGTGGGCACATAAAAAAGGCGCCAACTGAGGCAATTTGGATTTCACACAAGAGCTGTCAAAGTTATTTCGAAGCCTATAAAGTCAGCTGCTGTCCTTTCAGTCTGTCGTGAGCATAATGTGAACATACCTAAAAGGTAAACACAGGATGGAAAGGCAACAAAAGGATTGGCTCCCCGGAGCTGACGAAGCTCCGCTGCTACAAAGTTTGTCTTAAAAGGATGAAGGGGGAAGAAGGAAGGTGTATTTATTTCTCGACGGATGTGAGTCATGCCATTATGGAGGCGGGTGACAGGAAAAAAAACAACTTAAGTAAACAATTTCCTAATGGGAATTGTGAGTGTGTGTGCTCGGTAAGTTTGTGTACGTGACATACTGTATGTGCGTGTATGTGTGTGTGTTTGTGTCAGTGTGCATTGGTTAGCAGGTGTTCATACATGTGCATGGAGAAAGAGAGGGGGAGGAGGGAGGGGAGAGGAAGAGAGTGACGGCCAGCAGAGAAGAAGAGCTGTAAATTGTGCAGCAGTCAAATTGCTGACTCATGTGCGGCGGCTCCGGTTGCACCTCAGGAGCGCCTGACAACCCCCCTGTGATTGAGCTGCTGCTGAGGCTGTTCACAGCTATTTGTTATTTTCAGGGGTTTTGTTGTGTTCTCATTCCTAAAGCAACTAACGACCATAAATGCGTCTCCACTTACTCCCACTATCCAGAAGCCAAAATATCCTGGATATGAGCACTGCCATCTTGCGCATTTGGGGCGATTGGCGCATGGAGGTCCCATCGACCAATCATGCGTCAGTCTCAGCCGTCAATCGTCACGTTTAACCCCTTTTTTATACTATCAAAAAACTAATCAAAACCAAACTTAGCGTAAAAAAAATACTCAAACATACATTAAGTTTGTTTAAAAGTTCTATCTGAAGACAGAAACCATTTTTTGAGATAAAAAATATTGGGCAAGTACATGCATGTCCCGTGAGTCCACTAACATGGAGGAGTCTGGATTTATAACCTATACTGCAGCCAAGACAATTTGGCTTCACTTTTGGGGAGCACTCAGGTCGTCCATCTTTATATACAGTCTACGTTTCCAACCAGCTCCCATCTGTAGAATGTGTGGCAACTATACCATAGACCTCATATACTCTTATTCGAAAAAGGAGTTGATTTAAGGACCAGTACTGAAATGTAAAGAGAAGGAACAGACTGAGAAATTCTCTACAGGGACAATTTGAACAGCGGGAGAAACCGCTGTTCGGTCCTAGAGGAAATGCATGAACTCCAGTACTCCGTTCCGTAATGATTCTATAACTGCAAGGGAAACAAGACTGTGCACGCATATAAATACATATTTTAACCGCTGCCATGTTTGAAATTGTAAACAGCAACCTAGAAAATCTCAATTAGCACCAGCTCCAAGCAGCACTGGCTTGTGGAAGACAACATGAGGGAGAAATGGTGGGATTTAGTGTTGTGAAAATAAGATATTGTATGGAGGCAAATCGCAATGCCATTTCAAAGTGTATCTGGATAGAATAGAAGCCACAGAGCCACCAGGCAATATGTACACAATAACCCTGAGTAAACTGCCACAGTAACAACGCTGCATTATAAGTCAGACTGTAAAAAACTGGGGGACAGTCTCCACATATTGTCAGTGTGGCCAGATAACCAGGCTGTGGGCAGGGACCTAAGATGGAGAGGAATGTAATCTGTTGAATGAGACAAAGCTTTAAAATAAAACTCATTTCTTCCCCCTTGGCATTGTGCTTTGTCTGCAAAAATGAGGATTTGCGGCGACTTCTCAGGCACTCAGGGCCACTGGTGAACAGAAAGAGTTATTATTCACATCACAATAGTCCACACACACACACACACACACACACACTAACACACACACATACAGGCGAGCTCACAGGTCCCTGTCCTGCACTTGCTCATCCATTGCTATTCAGCGCCTCCTCCCGCTTGGTCCTTTACGACTCCCAGAGCAGCTCTTGGGCTGTGTGGTTACAATAGGTATATGTCTTCTTAACAGCCTATGCATATTCAGAACAGCCATAATAAAGGAGGGCCAAAGGCAATCAGACAGTGGGTGGGCAAATCTGACATCAACTCTATTTCGACATGGCGAGAGCTGGGCTCAACGTTGGATATGTACACAGGTGCGGACGGAGCCTTCTGTCCGTACTCTGTGTTCCTTTCGTCCATGTTTGAGCACGTCTTCTGAAAGCTTATGGACAAACAGACAAAACGGAGCACTACCACCAGAAATTGTTTGGGGACAGTGTAGCCGATAGTTCGACCGAGATGACCATAGGAAATGAAAACAACTTTCAACAATTATCACAACCTCCGCCACTGTCGCCACGTTTGTTGTGAGAAACCCTCCACTCAGCGCTGCCCTCTCGTGGATGTGGTGCTCAGCAACCATTCCAAGGACGCGTTGAAGTATGTGGGCAGTGACGGTTACATCATTTGAACACTGAAGCATCTCTTTTCATATGTGAAGGCAGCATAAATGAGCTTTTACAATTAAAATACAGAAACTATCGCTCAGAGTCTCCGTTAACTGAGTCACATCATAAATACAATTTTTTTTTAAAAAGGACCGTACCAGTGTTTTAACATGTTTTGTCCATTTAGCTACAGTTATACTCCACATTGCTGTTGGCAATTCTTCAAGGCATTTTTCTTCGGGCTCTACTTTCATTGCAGACAGGCACTGGTTTCCATTCATTAAAACTGATGTCAACATGCACTGCAGAGACACCAGCCTTGCTTGAGATAAGTAATCCACTTAACCACCGGCTTGTATTCATTTATTTTCTCAAAAAGGTACATTATCATTTCATGACAATTCAATTTAATTCAACAAAGCTGATTTGAAACCTGCACAAAAACTCCTGCAATGTGGAGTTTATCTAAACTCATTAGTTGCTTATGTGAAAATATATAAGATTTGACAAAAACAATTAAAATAATGTTTAAAGTGAGTCCACTGGCATATTTCAACATCATTACAGTAACATCCATTATTTTTAATGAATGTGCATGTTATGTACGACTCCCTATTATAACTATAAATTTGAAATAGTAAGTAAGCATCAACATATGATTTCTGGCAAAGAAAATAGCAATAAAACCATAAATCTATTAAAGAATGAGACTTGTCTGTTTTCTATCTTTGCAGTCCTTCATGAATGCATATCCTGTCAGTGCATGTCAAATTTAATACTAGACTGGCACAATAACCGAGTTTGAAAAGGGCACGCTCACTGACAAAATTACTAATAATTCAAAAACATATGCTATATTTAATCTGTCCAAAGGAAAAGGCTTGTGTCCGTGTTCCTTTGGAGAATAAATGAGAATGATAGAAGGAAATATGGACCTTGAAGAAAGAGGAAAAATAGGAATTTTGATCACCACCCGATATGATCTGTCTCATGCATAATGAATGATGTAGAGGAGGGCGACTGGCTCGCTCAACCATCTGCAAAGGCTGGAACAGCTAAGAAACTGAAGGCATGGGGAGATTCATTTGCATACGGGTTTATGGATTAATTTATGGGACAATCAGGAGTTACTTTCAGCGGAGGGATGTTTAATTAATGTCAAGAGAATTTTCAGATGTGCTACAATAATTCACGTAATTTCCGTTGCACTGTTTGGACAGCGGTCACACTCCCCCAGGGCTCCAGGGATCCTTTCCTTACTAAACTCAACATTAGCCGACGAATTTCTGGGCAAGCACAGGCAAGAGCAGCATCACCACGGAAACCACAATCACCTGGGAGGGGCACAAATAACCACAGGAGCAAAAAAACACAAAATAATTCGGCAGAGGATTACATATGCAAGAAATTGCAGAAAGTTAAGATTTGCTACGACTTGAGTTCTAGGCATGTTTTTGAGTATTTCAGTGATTCAATTTACGATCATTACTGTGATTACTAATCTTTTTTTGACACGCATAAGCCAAAGAATAATGATGTATGTAAAGGCAGGAGCAGCAGAAACTGGAATATACTGCGTGTATGTGTGTAGGACTGTGGTTGTTTGTATGTGTGTGTGAGCGAGATAAACACCGAGCAGGGGAGAGAAAAATGTCCCACCCTGTTTGTTTTAACATGATGGAGCTCATTGGAAACAGAATCTGACAGGCGTGTTTAATTTCCCCTGCAATAACTGAAAATTGAATGTAGTAGATGAACACCGACAAGGCTTTTCATCAATAGTAAGTGCTTATGATGAGACATCACATGCAGTTAAAACATTAGCCTATAAGTTGGATGTTGCATGCAACAATTCTCGACAGTATATACTTAAATGTGTAGAATATATATATAAAAATGAATATTTAATATCAAATATCAAACATTTTATTGGCTTATGTGTTTATATGTATGTAACAATAAATATTTTATTATTTTTATGTTTATGTTTATTTGTTTTCAGTTTTACATATTTATTTTGATCGTTTTTTCTTTTTGGCAAACAATCCTCAGTCAGTCGCTTCCCACCGAGCGTGATTCCAACATGTGTACCAATATGTGGAAAAGCTGCACTCCTGCAGGGAGACTTCAAAGTGTTCCTCCACCATCCCCACCAAACCCATTATACTAATTTGTCACCTCAAGGCGAACTGGTCCTGTTGCATTAACCTCCGAGAGAGTCCCTGGCTGCAAAATAAGCAGCTAAAAGCACGAGCAGACACTTCAATTTCATTTAGGGCTCTATTTGGCTGCATTTTAAGATATATTTAATGAAGATAACAAAATGAGGCCACTGAATTCTTATTCTAATTTGAATGTTTTCACACGTTATGTGCACAGGCTGTGTATGAGAAACAAAACTGCATTTTATTAGAACTGTCTGTTGAATGATATTGAAGAAAGTTTATTTCCTGTACAGCAAACACATCATTACATGTTAAAACTTGTCATCTGTAGATTTTCTTCCCACAGATAGTGTCTGACTCCTTGAATGCATAATAACCACTTCAGAGTTGATCCTTACAAAGTCAATCCTGCTAGACAGATCTATTTTTTGAAACTGCAAACGCAGATAGATGAAAGTGTATCAGCTGTTGACGCAGAACACTGAGAAAGATGAATATTTATATAGAGGAACACATGGGAACACTTCACTGTGCAGCTGAAACCCCCCCCCCAAAAGATGCAACCAAACAATTCTCCTCCCTTCTTCCGTCGGCCCAAACAGCCCCTCAATCAATTCTCTGCTACAAACCCAAACAGACCCTTTTCTGCCTCGGCTGTGTGTTCTGTGTGCCGCTCACACATCAGTAGTAAGGAATCCGCTCAAATTCACTCTGCCTTGAAAACATTCTTTTAAAGATGCCAGCCCATCCAAGACGCCCCAATCCATCCCCGAGTGTGTGAGTAACAGAGAGCCCATGTGATCAGTGGAAATTCACAGCTTGTCGTTTATCCTCAGACAAAAGCCTGGGCAGAATGAAAGGGAAATTGGAGTGCTTACTGAAGCTGCTGAGAGGGCCCCTAGCCGAGTCACAAATTGCTTCCCTCTTCACCGCTACACAGCCCTAACATGGCTGAAGCCATACATCAATTACCAGCCACCTCAATGGAACATCTCTGCCACCGCAGTACCTTTCTCTGGTTTACCGCCAAATGACTCCTGCGCGTAGTTCTCATCTCAGAAGTCAAGCGGGCAATACTGGGGAGGCAGGTGTGTTATGAATCTGCTGCCCATCCAAAGGAACTAAGTAGCTGCTGACAGGTGCCGGTGGCTTCTCAAGTACCGAGAGAGAGAGAGAGAGAGAGCTGACAAAAAGGTCTGCGAACCGGAGTGTGACGCAGCTCAAAGATTTCACACTGTGCCTTCTACAAGTAATGATTAGGGTTTCAGGCATTTCAGTGCCCGGCTTGCCAAGAAGTGCGTGTTTTATGATTGCTCTCGGTGCTCATTAGAAAAAAAAAATAGGCACCCTGGACAAGTGTTGCACTCTTCCCCCCCCTCCCCGATTCCTAGAAACAACTTAGTTCTGGGCAGTCGTCCATCAACGTCCAAGCACAGAGAGAGGCAGCGACCCATTTTGTCCAGCTTGCCACATCCCAAGCCTTCATCTCTGGTTGGCTGCCAGGCAAACCGACAATCCCCAGACACGTGCAGGTCTGTCCTCTTCAGCGATCAGAAACGTCTTCACCCCGTTTTCTTTTTCATCACTGCTCCACCCTACATCTGCATTAGGAAATATCTGCTGCTGCTGCTGCTGCTGCTGCCACAAGCTCTGATGGAATCCATAAGAAAGGTGGAAGATATTTCAAAAACAAATCTGGAACGTATGAGACAGTTGGAACTGCGCAGGGAGGTAAATGATTGATGGCTCACTGCTCACATATTTATGCTAAGTTGGTTTTAATGTTCTTTGAACAGAACAGTAATGGTTCTTCGGGCCTCTGGGCAACCACACATCTTGCGCTTTCTGTATGTATCTTGCGTCCCCGCATGCCCATGCACGAGCATGATAATGGAGGAGCAGCATGTCTGAGGGTCTGACTCGAGCTGGGGGAGCAAGGCAAGCCAATTAGCTATTTCAGCAGTTGCTTGTTGGAGCGGCGTGGTGCAGAGGGCTCTGGCTAAATTAAGACACAAACTTGCCAAAAGGGGGCCGGAGTGTTTGTAAATCATATCACAGCCTCTTTTAGAGATGAGACTGACGACAAGAAGCGTTTAAAAAGTTTCATAGAGAGGAAGAAGGAGACACCTCCAGAGACACCTACTGTACAGAGCCAGCCTAAGGTTATAACAGCATGATTTAGGTTCTCTCACGTGGTGGGGTTTGTCTGACTCCTTCACCAGAGACTTGTTTAATTGCTGTTCACATGGGAAATCACTCAGCCCTTGGGCGAATGAACAGGAACGGTGCACTCAAAATTCTGCACACACACACACACATTCACACCCTCGTGCTCCTACCGGGGAGCTCTCACTCAGCACTCTGATTTGGTTGAAACATAGCCCAGGAGGAAAGGCATACCTGTAATCCAAACAATGTTTAATTGTCTAATTGTTCTTTATTTCCTGGATGCCACTGCTGCGCTGCACTCCATGCAAGTCTGACAACAGGATTGAGACACTGCGACAGTGGAGGAAGATGTCCTAGTGTCCGAGAGCAGGCCTAGATTAAGAGGAAAACAAGAGGCTGACAGCAGAGGTCTGAACTGCATTCACCACAATGTTGTGCTTGAATGTCGAGTGTTGTTATACTCTCGGCAACTTCATGTCTCTTAGCGCTGAAATAGGCAAAATTCCCAACTGGGATTATACTTGTTAACGGAAAGTTTATCATCTTGGTGCTATTTTAAAGACAGTGGTGCATCTATTTTTAAAGATCTCAGGCAGTCATATTTCCCCAAAACTCAGCTCACACTCAAAGTGTGTGAAATTGTTAGAGAACTAGAGCTGCTGTCACACGATAGTAGGGTTGGGAACCAATATCTGGTGTCAATCAGGCACCAGTTCCTATACACCAGGTTCCTACTGGATCGAAACATAACACAGATTTTGGTGCCTGAGCTATGTACTGAAATAGTTGCCTTGCTTACAGGCAACATAAACATCCCCACACGTGTCTTGTTAACATTACAGTCAACACACTCTCTACGTGGCTCTGGCAGCACGTTAGCCTACAGTTAGCTGGTAGCTATACCTCAAACTGAAGTCAACACGACAACAATTGCTTAAAGCTAAACAGTCAAAAGGCTCTATTTCACGTGAAATGATTCTGACAGTGGGACGTTAAAATGTCCAAGCAATAGCAGAGAGCGGGGAGACAAGAGCCGGAACCTGGCAGCTGCTGCTGCCACAAACATCAGAAACACAATTTATGTTTGTTGACGTTAACTTTTGTTTGACGATAAAAAAGGCATAAAATATGTGCCTTTATGTTTACATTTTACTTGAAAATGTTTATTTTCTTAATTCAAGTTCTACATATTTGGTTGTATTTTTCTATTCTTTTTATTAACAATTATTTATTTAAAAAACAAACATGATTAAACTGCAAAATATCAAGTCTCAATAACATTTCTATATATCTATATAAACAGAAATGTTTTACTCCCCGATTTTGGTATTGACCCCCCCCGAAAAAATTCACATCGGTCAGGCTGTAATAACTTGTGCTCCTGTTCATCGGCCCCTCGGTACAATTGAATTCACATATATTAAGATGATGTGCTGAGTTATCTGACTTGATCTCATATAGCTCCAGTGATAGCGAATCTGCTCCAGGGTTGACATTTAATCCATGCCAATTTATCACTACTGCAGCCCACCCTGCTGGATACTTCTGGGTGGCATATTGCCACAGAGTGGACCTCTGGCACTGACTTAGAGTAAATGACAGGTGTTTTAGTGTAGGTGTGTAAGTGTGTGTGTGTATTCATGTGTGTATTCATGTGTGTAAGTGTGTAAGTGTGTGTGTGTGTGTGTGTGTGTGTGTGTGTGTGTGTGTGTGTGTGTCTGGAGGGGCGGAATGTGTTGCATAGGGTTATGAGATGGCCTTGTTCACATAGTCAAAGAAAGCCATTGTTTGCAACTTTTATGTTTGCATGGAAGCTGGCCAAGTTTGCCGTTGTGCAGTGATACAATAATGAATCTCCACAATGGCCCTGGGAGCAAAAGAGCATCGCAAAATTTCTTGAGAGATTCATTACCATATTTGCTACACTGAGAGAATAATTGATGATCACTTTTGCTTTAAGTGCATAAGGCCAATGTAGAAGTATTCATTACTTGTTTATGAAATATGTGCACGTCAAGGAGCCGAGCCTAATATGAGCTGTCCATGTTTACAGGGCTAAACCTGTCAGACATGATATTTTCCCCCAATCATCACCAGCCCTCAGGAGCGTCTCCTGCGATAATAAAAACACAGATTATATTATTTTCTGTCAGTTTCTCCACGCTCCCTGTGCATCATCTTGATTGATTTTCAGTTAATTCGCTGCAGGAAGATGATCAAATATGTGTCCCAGAAAGGTGGAACACCAACAGATCATAAGAGTGGCAGTCTGTTTCCCCATACAAAACCCCTTTTTTTCCAGGGTGATGTTGACGTGTAAGCTGTCAGAGGAAAGAAAAAAGCATATTGACTTTATTTTCAATGATGTGAGGTCAACAGGGGAGAATGCAAAACAATGAGGAGGAACAAAAGTGGAAGCCGACCCATCAGTTTGTCTCCATCACATGTTGACGTGGCACTTGATTCTCTCCCAAATAGAGAACATCATTCATGTTTGACTGTAATGTTTTTACGGTCGATATTTCAAGGTTTGCCCCGAGTTGAGCCTCCCAGGAATCCCTCGATCTGCGTAGTGCATCTCCACCAATGACGGTCAGAAAATGGTTGAATTGGACCATCCATCCTTCCATCCGTCCATTTTCCTATACCGCTTTAAATACTTTGAGGGTCTCGCTGGAGCCAATTCCAGCTGACGTTGGGCGAGAGGCGGGGGAATACATCCTGGACAGGTTGCTATAGTGTGTCACAGAGACTAAACCATTTACACTCTACGGTTAATTTAGAGTCTCCAGTTAACCTAACCAAACCACCAAACTCCGCACAGAAAGACCCTGGCCGAAACCTTATTTTCAGCAAACCCTTGAAGAGGAAGAGTATTTGTCTCCAGCTTGAGAGAAAGTTTCGCCTGGAAAACCTGAAAAATAAGTTACCCGAGAATGAGATACAGCTATTTTTGTTCGGTGTGTTACTAATGTATGTGGAATGAGCCATAAACCTGATAAGTTCACAGTGATTCCCACATAGCGCATAATAACAGGATGGGGGGAAAAATTGTTTATCTCACTGTATTCGCAGACAAAAATACAGGTTGTTGTTATATATTATATATATTATATATTGTTATGTTGTCATATATTTAGCTTTTTCCCCCCAACACACTCCGATCTCTGTCTCCATCCTCCTCCTCCCCTCCCTGCTCTGCCTCCTTTTACTCCCAGCGCTGGGCTCACCGAGGCCCATGACCCATCACTTCTGCTAAGACCTCCAAAGGGCCATCCATCACCAGGGCCACGCAGTAACCTGGGGATAGATTTCCTCTCCCCGTGCCCGCTCATCAATCACCAGGGGCTACTGTGAATACCTAAGCAGGTCTATTGATGGTAGGAAAAGGCCAAGCAATGTCACTCACCGGGCCAAGTATATGTACTTTCACAATGATAAAAAACATGTCTACTTGAAAACCACTCTGGGAAATGACAACCAAACATTTGTATTTCATTTGAGAAACACACACACGAATCTTGAGTAAAATTATCGTATCGATTACTTGAGAGGAGCCTGGGCTGAAACATCACCAGTGTCATCTCTTACTATTCAAATACAAAGGTTTAGTGCATCTCCACCTGATAATATTACTACACAGCCCACAGTGACGCAAAACAATGCAAGAAACAATGGACCCACGAGCGTTGAGAATATAACAGGGGAGGCATTAATAACTCACTCTATAGAGGAAAGGGGGAGGTGATGCAACCGAGTAGAAAGAGTAAGATAACGGGGGAGAAAGGGGGATGAAAAGAAGAGCTGGAGATGGGGAGCAGGCACCTAAGGCAAATAGCACTGCACATCAGACACCTGCCCGGCGATGGTTGAGGCTTTTGTCAAATCTACGTCGTAGCAGAGGATTGCGCATTGAGTCGACCGGGTGCCAGGTGTCCTTTTGACATGGGCACCACTCACCCGGCGGCTTGAGGGGAGGGGGACGGCGGCTGCAACCCCCACCCTTCCAATTAAAACCTCTAATTAATCAGAGCTATTTAAAGAAGCCCCATTCATCGCTGATGGCGGGAAGCACGCCTACGAAAGGAGAAAAAGATAAACCGCTCGTCTTTGCTCCGATTTACCTTTCCTCTCGGCTGCCCTTCGGCATCGCTGCTTTCGCTCTGCAGCTACAGTACACAGCTGTCACAATTATAACATGAAGAATAAGAGCACGTGACGGGTACTGAAGAATGTACATTTTTCCTCGTGGTATATACAGTATTTTCTGTCCTATTTATATTTAGTTGAACAGACGAATGTGTCATGACACAAATTAATGTGAAATAAACAAAGTGTATGTAAGTAATTGGGCAGATTACCCTTCACATTAACAGATCTAACAAAGTAAATTTTAATTATTAATATACTTTATATTACATACACTGATGAAAACAATGCAATATATCAGATCAGACACCTGGTTACACAAAATTACAGATAAATTTATCATAATATATCCATATTTTATGCCTGTGAATAAATATATGATATACTCTATTAATAACAACGAAGAGTACAGTTTCTTTTCAAAGTAATACACCACCGATATCATCAGATGCTCAAAAATAGTCCTTGCTGTCATTTCTATTTATCTACTTGCTTATATTATACATGTGTTCTGTACTGTACTGTACTGTTCACTGGTTATGTTGACTCATGTGTGTGGTTCACGTTTTATTTTCAGCTCTCTGCATCACAGGAAGGTGAAATAACCAGTAATAATGTGAAGCAACAGGCGGGAAAAAATGATGAGATCATGAGTTGTTACAAATGTGTGCGATCCCACCATGTACAGACCTGGATGCAGGATCTCTGTCACAATCCTGAAGCCGTGAGCGAGTTCGAACTTTCCAGAATATACAGTCGAGGGAGGGAACCCTTTTTGGCAGCCTGCATTTTCTCACTGTAAAAAAGGAGCTCATTAGCTTCTCTTGCCCGCCTTTGTGCCTCTCAGACTCTCCTCTCGAGTTGAATGCCCACGTCCTTCACCACGACTGGAACACCCCACCCCAAACCACTGCAGTCTCAAACCGTAAGTCAAATAAAACCAGTTAATTAGCTGAACTTTGAAGAGAGGGAGGGGTGGGGCAGCGTATGGCCAGGGGATATCCTACCTAAGGGGATTAATTCAGCAAAGAAACATTAGGTCGAAATGAAAATGGTTTTTTTTCCCCGTTTATTGGCCTACAAAGCCGGTTGACACCAAAACATCTCCCAATGGGAGTTTGTGCAATATCTCACAGGTCAGAAACTCCTGCTGCTGCAGATTTTGCTTTACAAACAACAACATGCAAGCTCAGCCAGAGGAAAAAGTTTTTAAGGGATGACCTTTTTGCTCTGAGAGTTATAATACCAGTGCAGCAAATCACACAGGGGTCCACACGAGGACAAATTTGACAGTGAATACCATAGTGAAAGTCTCTATAATGTTTGGGTTAGGAATGCTGCTGGCGTTTGCTAACCGTGCCGCCAGCATACACAAGCAGAAAGTACCGAACAGAAACTCCAGCTTTAATGTCGATAAAACACCAAGCGTCTGCACAACAATGCCTGTCCTGGAAGCCAAATTGCCCCCCCCCCCTCAATGCATCACCCGTTTTTGCATGGAGAATATGAACTTACCCATCAATGTGACTGAGGGACGATTAAACAGCATCACAAATTCATTACAAATATGCCAAATCAGACGACCTCTCTGGCCCCCCGTTCTGTCACTCCATTAAAAACAAGAAATCCCATGACCTGATTTACTCTCCATAGGGAGTAATCACAAACTTCTTGGGAGATGCTCAACTCCATTTTAAAACAGCAATATCTAAAAAAAGGTCCTTCCTGTTCTGATGTCCAGCCCCATGTTGCTGTGCCAAGTGCTGGAGGAGAAGATATAAAACTACAGACAATACGTGCCCGTTTAGAGCTCTGCCCTTTTTTTTCATTGGCAAATCATCTGGAAAGCAAGTGTTGTCAGCCATCACTAACATTTTTGCATTATTCAGTGCTCGTATGCGGAAAGTTAAGAAAATGGAAATTTTTACACAAAATTATCACCATGAGTAGCTACTTTCTGGCAAGTTGAATTTGAATTCAAGCTAAAGCAGAACTCAAATTCCTTATAACATAAGAATATAGATAGATAGATAGATAGATAGATAGATAGATATGTGGGAATCTAGATGACTGACTCCTGTGACGTGATAGTACATGTTGTTGTAGTAGGCTCGCTGTCTCCACCTCTCTGTCTCCCACAGGGGACGGTGTGCCCCAGCAAACCCGACCTTATCACAAGGAAGAAGGCAAACTCCAATGAATACAAATGTCTGTTGTATTGTTATTTACCTCATGCCTCTGGTATTTTAAATCATATTGATGCTGCTAGAATAAAGTTAATTAATCACAGTTCGCCTCGTTAACAATCATTCCTGTTTGGGGAAGCCACAGAGCACTGCCACATGATTAACTGATAAGGAGTAAGGGTTTTAAGGTTTCCTCCTGCCCCTTAGCGGGAGGTAAGCCCAAGGGCACCACAGATAGATAGATGGATAGATAGATGGATAGTCCTATCAAGGACCATTTACATTTTAATAACAATCCGTAGCATGATGCCATACTAAACAATTGAACATGTATATTGCACTAACCTCTCTGATGTGATGGCTCGCACTGCTTCTCTTTGGTGAGATGTCTGATGATGATGAGGATGATGATGAGGAGGAGGATGGTCCCAGCTGAATTCAGCCATAACAACTTGTTCATCCACATCTTTGGTAGTTCCGTGCATAGCTACTTAACCAACCTCTGCAGTGGTCCCATGAATAAAAATCACAAGTTGTATATTGTCTATAGGAGAGGGACATTTGTTTGTGGTTTCCTCCAGTGTTTGGGGTTTTCTTCAGTATCTTGTGCCATATCCGTATAATCCACTCTGAAACGATCTTTCTGGGGGAAATCTATACTTTTTCAACAGCGTCACATTCAAGCAACTTTTCTTCTCAACAACTTTACTCACAAAACACTGTCTCTGTCAGAATGGGGTCGTGTGGAGGCTCGAGCTCCACCGAACAGCGTTGACTCGATCCCACCACGTGTGTCACTGCAGCTCGCCCAGGTTCCGCTGCATGTTTCCCGGCTGTAAAGACGCTGGACCCTCGCCCTCTCCACCACCGTCACTACAAACCTGACACACTCCTAAAAAGCGTGATTATCATCTACTTCACTTTTTAGAATGACAGTCGCCATGATGCTCGTGATGGCAGCTCCACATGAGCTTTATTTTACCCTGAAAGTTACCTGACAGGTATGCAACCGGAAGGTTCCAACCGGAAAACAGGTTGGAGTATGTTACTTTCAATATTTGTTTATTATTGTTGTTGTTGCCATTATTTTTATTATCATTATTAGTATTGTTCTTGTTGTTTCATTTGTATTGTTGCTTGTTTTGTATTCGAGCAATGGCCCTCCTCCAACCCCTGCATTAGAGTCTTGGGATGAACGAACCATAGACATGTATGGCGATTTAAATTGAGATTTATTCTGTGTATATTTATTTTGTATATTTGCTTGTTTTCCTCAGTTTTCTGTTTTTAGAATCTAATTAATGGTAATTATGTGAAGTAGATAATAGATTCTGTATTCTGCAGATCTGGAATTATATTATGTGATTACCTTACATGCATATAATGTGAGAGATGTTTAATTGACGGAGTGATAACAATGATTGATGCTGCAGATACATTAACAGATTCAGCTTTTCTTTGTCAGTTCAAGTGAAATCTTCTCAGAATTAAAATTAATATTAATATTTTAACATCATTTTGTTCATGTGTATTTATTCAGCATTCCTTCTGAAACCAACATATTTTTTTTCAATTAGAGGCCTGGAAAAATATACAGTTTATTGCTGGTTTATAGAATTTAAAGCAAATGCTGTGATCATGTGCCATTGTCTTCAACAAAGGATGGTATATATATAATGGGAATATAGCTGTGGCATTATACAGATATGCTGCTGCCTTCGAGATCTTGATGATCATCCAACCTTTTCATGCAACTCCCAATGGTTACTGTCAGAGCTATCTCCAGTAATGAATAACAAGCTCCTGGGTATAACTGCAGCAGAATATAAACACACCATACATCACCATGAGCAATAACAATTCATGTTTTGATTTCATTAAGATTTGCCTTTTTTTCCCACTGTTTTCTGTATGAGAAAAATAATCAGAATTTTAGGTTGCAAGTCAAAATAGGGTCAATAACCTGGAGAAGGCCTGGTTTGTGATGAACTGCTTTCAAAATACTATTATCTCCATGAAAAGAACAAAATAAAACATAACAGTCGTAAAATTATTGGGCACCGAGTATTGTTCCTTGTGGTACTGAAGTCTGACATACAGGTATTACTTGAACTAAAACATATTTGCTTTAGTAAATAGTAAAAATGATATATTTTTTGATTCTTTGTTGTTTGACAAGACCTTGAGAAAGAAAACCCACTTTTTTAAACACCTGCCTAGAACCAGCTCCTCTGTTTCATTTTTATGGGACCTGTCTAATCCGGTTTCCTTTCCATTTGTTTTCTTGCAGTTTTATGTTTCACAAAGGAGAAACATGACACAGATGATAATTTTACATCTTGCCTGCTAAGTCAAATATCAACCGAGGAGTGGATTGCTGCTGAGAATATGTATATTTAATGCTTAGAACGAGAGTGAATCACATCTTTATGGATCGTTTTTCATTTTGACAATAATCTGAAAAATTCAAACTGGATTTTATGGAGGAAATAATTAGATGACTCAGTATTGCACTGATTATTATTTAGTGGTGATATTGGATCTACTCTCATGTTAATGTTCTATGTGTGATGTGATGAGGATGAGCATTACCTCTGGCTCCACTGGTGCTGGAAAGAGGCTTAACTGTGGTATCTAAATACTTGTGATTGGTGCAGCTTATTGCAGACCCTTTGGATTCATATATGCAGATTCTTACATTGTGGTGGGAACAAGCTTCAGCAGAATGGCTGTGAGAAGACAGAGGTAGTAAATGGAGAGAACACTGGCCTTAAGCTGTGCCGCAGGAGTGAACACGAGGCAGTGATTAATCTGAGGGACTTTTATTTATAAATCTACAGTAAAAGCCTGTACAAAGCATTTGCTAAAGTTTGTTGTTTATTTATGAATTCAATTTTATATATATATATATATATATATATATATATATATATATATAGCAAAGCAGTGCGGTGCATGCTACACAAAGTCTAAACCTAAACTATTAATTATTCAGTTATTGTCCTACTATACTAAACTGTCTTTTGGAAAGGTTTCGTGGTGTAGCGAGATAGTGGGATCATACACTATTAGACCACATGTAGCTGCTGAAAAGCTTAAAGGTTTCCCTCCATCTCTGTCTGTTTTCCTCCAGCAACTACTGGAAGATCGACTTCTTAAATCTTTAATCACCTGTGGTGCAGCAGGCAGAGAAATAATTGCTTATTTTGTAACGGCACCCACTATAATCATGAGGGATATGGTACAGAGGCTCACTTACACTCTTACGGGGGCTGACGCACAATACAGATACTGAGATTTTAGCAGAAGATGATTGTTTACATTGCAGCTTATTACACTTGACCTGAAAGGATTCCTAATGATCGTCAGGTTGTTGCAAAGTAGATCAGCAATAGTGACAATTTGAGGAGCCTTTGAATCAGATCTGTGAAGCAAGGAGTGGGAGCACCATAAGATTTGTACGAAACAAATACTAAGCTCACAGACGTTTCCTGAAATCACTGCAGCACACGCAGCTCAACAACCTGTCGGGTCCGATGGCCATTTTCTTTATTTGGTACTAGAAACATGTCAAAGTGAAACCACCAGCAACCAATGAGTCAGTCAGCTCATCCTCGTGTTTCTAATGTGAAATCACAACCTCTGACTCAACCCTTTAATGCAAGGTTGCAGAAACAGTCACCTATATCCACTGCTGTTTGGGATTTATCAAAATTGTGACTTAGAGTATCGTCGGTTGAAGAAACCCCTCTATCCTCTTTTTGAGTTGTCATGCTGTTTCTGCAAAGACACAAGCACATAAATATAGCATATATATTCTTTCTCTTTTTTTAGAAGAAGAAAGTGAAATTAAATGTGAACGGGCTCTTCAGATTAATAAGTGAAACCCACATTAACGCTCCGGCCGTGTTTAACATCTTGTTAAGAGCTGCTGAAAATGATATGAGCTACAGTGAGAGAGATGTTATCTTGCAAATGCTCCCTTGCACAGCCGTGGTGAATGTGTCGTCTTGCCAAAGCATCTTCCCTCTGATATTTCTTCCGGATGTACACTCGTTCCAAACCACTGGAGCAGCTCCAGTCTAATCCCTGTCACCGGGTGAGAGATAGTAGATGTTGTTAACAGTCATGGTAAACAGGGACTGGCGAGGTGAAATTACACCATCGCAGTTGTCCGTTTTTAGAAGGGTAAATCTTTAATGATTCACAAAGGACACCAAACTGCAGTCGCACCTCTCTGTGTGGATTCAAACCTCCCAACACGTTGCTCCTCTCCCTACAACAGAAGATGGTACAGCAGGTGTAGACGCAGCGTGTTGGGGAGTGGTCAGGAGTGTAACATGTGTAATGCATGAACACAGCAGGTACTAGAGCAGATGCTTTATTCTCTGCTTTGTGCCATTGAGTGTAGATGTCCCCCTTAATGTCCTCTCCCCCCCCCGCTTCATCTGTAGACAGGTGCAGGATGTTGGCTGGATCCAGTTGCCTTATTGAAAAGCTGACCTTTAACGCATCTTGAGACTTGAGGCTTTGCATACAAATGATGATCCATTTCCTCAGTAACCTGGGCGGTCAGATGATCTGCCTGTCAACGCCACTGCTGGATTCTCCATCAGCTGAATGGAGCTTCATCATTTGTCCCCAGTGGTTTTTGGCGTTCCACAATCATGGCAGAATAATTCAGTCTAAGTGTTTTTTTGTTTTTTTTACCACGTTCACGGCCATTGTCTTCACTTGTCTGCATTTGTGAACAAGGTGAATACGAAGGTGGGGCGCATGCCAATTTGGGTATTATTAATTAGTCATCATAAACAGCGGTGTTTTAAAGCCAGTGCAATTTAATCAGGTATGCAAAGGCAATGGCCTATATTGAAAACATAATTATGCTGAGGGGGAAGTAGATGGCAGATCTGTGTCACGTCCCAAAGAAATGATGCAACAGTGCCACCTACTGTGCATGAGCCGCACACACTGTGATCAGTTGATGGCAACAAGTACGCAATGAATTCTGGGTCCTATTTTTATCGAACAAAAAAATAAATGAATAAATATAAAGTAAAAATAAAGATTATGTTAGGGCTTGTAGGTCAGTTAACATAAAACATGAATAATAACTTTTGCCATTACATTAAGACTGTATTGCTACAGTATCAGTTGGTTGAGACTGTAACACAAATTCAAAATAACAGAAATCCAACAAATGTCACATTGATATGATTAAGAAAATACAGATTTTTGGAATTCATCCTTAACAAGCTAGTGTGAAAACAGAATATACAGGAAACCTGTTTTACCTGCAAAACCTAAAATCTTGCATCCAGCCACTGCCTCATTAACTTTATAGTAAATTAGGTCACATTTAAATTCAACTTCTCCAGTTTCCAGCTTCAGTTTAAAGGGATGAATGTTCACGAACACTAAATCAACCGTTCCAGGAAAAGGAAAAAAGTATTTCAACATTAAATAACTTGACACACCTCAAATTCACATAATCATTCACCAGTTTGCCGGACCAACAGACACTGGTTTTCCCCAACATTTATTATCCAAGTCCAGAAATGACGTAACCATTTGTAACTTTGAAATGTGCTTTGCATTTATTAAATCTTGAAAAAAAGCAAAATATTTAATATGCAAAAAAAAAGGTATATACACAATGCTTTTAACCAGAAAGGCACCAAAGACACGAGAGCAGTTATTGCTTCTTGCTGGCTCAATAACGATGAAAAAAACAGGATGTGGATCAGCTTGAAAATGTGATAAGTAAATAATAATAATAAAACAATACTAGCAACACAATAAGAGCTTTTTAGTTTTCTCTCACAATGTAACTATCTTTATTTGAAAGCTTAAAAAGCTAATAAGACAATAGTGGTGTTGTGATAACTAAAATATATATTATTTATTACATATATACAATATTCTTAATGTAGCACATTCTACGTGTGCATTTTTACTCCCTTTTGTGGCTACAATCTGTCCACTAAGTGTGCAAAGGGGGAAAAAAACAATGTGAGAACATCCTTAATACAAAGTACAACTTCTGTCCAACTTAAAAATATTATTTATGAAACATACACATTTGTAATAAATTATTTTTAGTACAATTTTCAGGTTGTAACTTTTAGAAAATAGCTAGTGTATATCCTTGTTACTGCTTTAGACTGAAGTGACATGATGATGATATGGCTGTGATTGTCAGAACGTGGAGTGTTTATTCTGTTGTGTGCATGTGATTTACCATGACGAGGGAGCCGTCCTCACATGTGGTCTCACAAACTGAAGCGAGCACAAGTGAAGCACTTTCCCCCGGAGCCTCGCTCATCCCCTGGGGACGCTCGAGATCTCCGACCGTGAGCAAAGTGACGGTGCCATGCAACTTCACAAGTGCTATTTAAAGTAGAAAGTGTCACGCTTGAGACAAAAAACTGCAACAGATCGTGTTCTCCGTTCGGCCGTGGAGTGTCATGGGTCAGAGCCGGTCAGTTTTGATCTGAAATAGGTAAACAGGTGACGTAACGTCCTCCTATGCATTACTGATATTAACACTCAGTGTAAAGATGGCAGCAGCACTTGTCTTCCTCCTCTTCTTCTTCCTCTCAAATTCAGAAAGCTAGCGTCTTCTTCGGCTGTGGAGCGACCAGGATGGTGCCTCAGATCCATGCAACACTTATAAACCAAAACCAAAATGAAAAACATTGTGACATGCAATCAAAATTTAAATATCCTTGTGGTTTGGGTGGTTTAGGTACAATAATGTAACGACAGCCATGAGGAACATACTCTCAGCACCATTCCTCTGCTCACATGGGGCCCCGCTCTCAAGAAATCAAAGCACGTTGTTTGGATCCCTCCCTGGACTCACAAGGGGTCCTGCCCAGCGTGATGTGGCGTCTTTATGATCGGTCCCATGGGGAAAAACTGCATACAGTTCTACAAAGTGTTAATCTCTACTTCTGTTGTTCCCCACGCGCATGCGTGCGTCATTTGCTCAGGGAGAGCGTGACGTAAGACGTAGGAATGTAGCCTTCGTCCCCGTTGTTCCTGCGGACACGGGTCCAGCCGTCGCCCTTGTCCTCCTCCACCACAGCCAGCACCTCCCCCTCCGACATTGAGATGGTCCCTTCACTCGCGCCTGAAAAGGAGAAGAGAGACTGGATGGAAGGGAATAACTCTGTGGCATTTTAAAGATGCAACGCAAACAATAATAAAGGGGAACTTCACCCATAAATTTTGAATGAAGTGTCTCCCCCTGGAAATAATTAAAAAAAGCCTTGCTAGGAGGCGTTGCTAAGAGACACTGTTCAACCTATAGATGTTGTTCTGTATAAATTTGGTAAGAAATGTGATTTTGAAAAGAGCATTAATGTATTTCATCAACACAATGAAGTGTGCAGTATCTCTTTTAAGTTGAAACCGAAATTGTTGTAACCTGTCAATAGGTCGGGTTACATACCAGGGAAGTTGTACATGGCCGTGCAATTCCCAATAGCAGCAGTTAGTTCGTCATCTTCAAAGTCATCGTCGAACTCTGCGTAGATGGCTTGGGAGGGATCAGGAGTGCTTTCATCTGACTGAGCTCCATCGGGGCTGGAAAGAAGGAAAAAAAAGAAAATCACACAGTTTTCCTGTACAGAACAGACAAAAACACATGGAGTCAGACATTATGCCTTGTTAGCAGTGCTACCTTTGTAAATCATGAGCTCCGTTATTGTTGAACGTGTGAGGTTTGTAGCGCAACGTTTCCCCTCGACCTCCTGCTTCAGCCACCCAGGTCTACAAGAGAAAGAGCAGCAGATATGTTTATTGTTAGATAATTCATTTGCTGGTAAAATACAGAGTCCTGTTCAAAGTCTGACGCAGAGTACTTCACACCCCAACACCTCCTGTCATCATCTAGGTGGGCAAACACTTTACATCTGGGCGTTCTGGCACCATTAAACAGATGCCAGATTAGCTCTTATGCGGTTGGTGTTTGCAGTGTATACGGATTTCCGGACACATCACAGAATCCCTTTGATACTGAAAGATCATTAAAAATAACAAGATTCTCAGGCAAGTTCTGGTTTATGAAAAAAGTTTCTTCTTTTCTATGACTTCTAAGCAGATTTAAGGACGTTCATTAGTGATGGACATTAGAATTAATGACATCCTCAGAGAGTGGAAATTACAATGAATCCAAAAATATGATCCTTATGTGGGTGTGTGTCCAATTTTACTGACTTATGACCCAGAGGAGGACAAATATTACAATTCAGGGTTTTCGGGAGGTAGGTCTTTTAATTGCCTCCTCTATTTTTATAAAAATGGCATTCACCTTTCCTTTTCACATTGTGTATTATCTTTACCGGCCCTCTGTCTGACCCTTCCTTGAAAGAATAGATCTGAGGAAAAATGAATAAATATTTTAAAATGTAATAAGTTGTAATTAAGAGCAGAGGGCATGATTACCGCATAATGTGTGAAGGAAAAAAATTAGGACCTTATGACATCATAATAACTAACTGACCCTTAATTAACATTAAAGTTAGAATAGCTGCTGAGAGCCGTATGACCTCATTGTGGTAAATGATTACCTCATAATAAGACTAAAAAGGGCAGAGTTCATGATTACCTCATACTTATTGAGCTCTCCCCTCAGTCGCTCTATATTCTGGGATGTCTGGCTGATTTGGGATGCCAGACTAGCGGGGTCTCCCATTTGAGGATTTTTCTCATAAACATCTTTCATCTTCCCCAGAGCCTCGCTAGAGAGAGGAGAGAGAGAGGACAGAGACAGTGAGTGGGGGGGAAAAGGGAAGAAGGAGGAGGAGTGACTTTCAGTAGAAATTGGTTCCCGGCAGAGCTGAGGGCTGGGTACGCGATTCAAACACTCACACAGGCGCCACAGAAGTTAAACACGCTGATGTGCACAGCATGAATTATTTTACCCCCACCTCCGCCAGAGAGGTTCCAACAGACACAGTTATCACCACACAGGAGGAGACAGAAACACACACCTCTGATCTACTTCCTTTTGCAATTCTTTGCAAATTTCCTCCAGCTTCTGTTGCAATCTCTTCCTGCGCTGCTCTGGAGGAAGATGTGAAAAGTCCTCAGTCACTGTGGGCTGCAAAAGGTCACAGGAAGGGTGGGTTAACACCGCACTTACGCTACAGCAGCAGTTTCATAATGGCAGTTACCATGAGAACAGAAACAAACAACCAGCCTGCGGTTTGAGTTCAGCTCAATTTGTCTCACTGACTAAACATGAGTTTCGAATGCCTTAGTTACACGTGTTGGGCTTCAGATGAATGGAAAAGTACAAAAGTGAGCTGAACTGAAAGCCACCACCCATGGACAAACAAATACAATGGAGTACACTTTTATAAATTTGTCCTATTTTCTTTTTGGCTACATGATCAAGAAATAAAGCTGTGATAAACGAGCATGCAGAAACAGCTATTTTATAAATCAGGTTATTGCTCCGTTTCCTCCCGTGCTACCAAGTATTCGTCCCTCACTCCACCACCAGGTGGCCACCTCTTCAATACAACCGAGCCACGTAACACTGCTGGATGCTGCATGTTGAGTCATCTGAGCACAGAAAGTCTGAGCAGAGCTTTGTGAAGGGAAAGTTATTACAATGAGTTGAGGTGTTGTAATGGAGAGGTGGCCACTTTTATGTGTCACACGGCTGAGACCCCCACCCACACCAGCTTTGTTGTCAATATTACCATGATCCTCTCTGGAGTAATCCTCTGAGGAAAAACAGAAACAGGATGTGTATAGAAAAATCTCACAGTATCCTTAAAAGTGGTTTTTCGTTTTCCACAGCCCTACAAAGTGTCCCTTACATGTTTATATATAGCACACAAATATTGAAAATAGTGGGTATGAGTAGTAAGAGCTATGCCACATGTGTAAGTGTGTGAATCATCGGTCACTGTCGCAGCGGCAGGAACACATGGTGGTGGTCTGCGAGCCCTGATGGGGTGGAGGTCTCCTGGCACCCGAAACCTTCTCCCCTGGTGACTCACCGATCTCCTGAGCGTCCGGAAGGAAGAGATTCTGGGTTTGACTGTCTTATTGATCTCCTTCAAACAGTACGACAGGGGGTCCCGGCCAAACTTGGGGGAGGGGGGTCCGTTAGCAGGCGAGGGGGCGGGGGGTGTGGAGAAAGGTGGGAGCGTGGAGGGAGAGAGCTGGAGAGGGGAGCGCCACCAAAGTACCAGCACCCGAGCATGAGATATGCAGGCGGAGGGCGGTGTTCAGGATAAGGGGAGACATGGGGGAGGGGTTGGAAGGATGGGAAGGATGGAAAGAAAAGAAAGGAAAGAAAAGAAAGAAAGAAAGAAAGAAAGAAAGAAAGAAGAGAGAGAGAGGTGGGGGGAGACGGGGAAGACAGGGAAGACAAAAAGGTGACAAGGGAAAGAAAAAGACACAGTCAACACCTTGAAGCGCACCACGAAGCCAGGAAGACAACACTGGAGCAAACCCAGCACACGAGCCCAGAGAGCATGAAAAGCACAAACATACATCTGTCTCTTTGGCTCTCATTGACACACACATGAAAAAAAAAAAAAACAACAACTCAAAAACCAAGGCGAAAGCCACCACCCACAGCTCTCGGTGCCTGTAGCTCAACCTCGCTTCAGGTTGAAGGAGTGAGCCACAGGAAGGAAGCTGGGTTGTGGGTTAGCTCGATGCTGTTTTACTCATCAGCCACATTGAAGAGCTGTGGTGAAACGACAATATTGTTTAATAGGACATCACTACTTGTTTGTTTGTTTGTTTGTCAGCAGGATTACGCAAAAAAAATACATTTGACCGGTTCCAGGAAATTTGGTGCAGATCTGGATCATTTCTGGATGGTTTTTTCTTTTGGATCTTGAAGAAAAAAACTAAATCAAGCATGTTTAGGGGGCCGATGTTATGAGTGTCTACAATTCCAAATAAATTCCAGATCAAATACATTTAAATGTGGTTTCATAAGGGGACTGTTGAGCCTTGTTTGTTCGTTAGTGAGCAGAATTATGCAAAAACATCCATGAAATTTTCATGAAATTTTGTTGAGGGGTGGGACATGATCCAAAGAAGCTCTACTGAGATACAATCAAAGTTAAGTTTTACCCAAACTGTTTGCTGAAAACATAAACACTTCAGGAGCTGCTTCTTGGTTAACTTATGACAAACGAGTCAGAATGCACACACACTGTTTTGGGGTTTGGATACAGTAACGGTGTCCTATGCATTCGCGGAGAAAAAGATTCGAAAAACTTTTTAAAAAAAAGAATGATGAGCACAATGACTTAAACTGTGAAAATCAGACCCATGTAATAAAAACCTGACAGAGTCAAGAAGAACATAAGTGAAACATAGTGTTCACGGTAAAATCGATGAGATCTCCCAGTCTGACCTATGCAGATGAAATATTAGTCCATATATCAGTGCACGCGGCTTAATTAACACAGTGGAATAGTGCTTATAGATTTTTCGGAGCTTAATAAATACCCTGTGTGAACTCTTACAATGAGGTCAACTTGAAAACATGCCTGGAGTGAACTCCATTAAAAAAAAACTGTCTCAGCTTTATGTCTATGTGGAGAGGTGGGGGTGGGCTCTATTAGTTGAATTACATAGGAAGCTGATACCTTCCAGTCGAGTCTATACAGTGAATGTCTATAACTGCTCTACAAAAAGGCTCCTTGTGTAAATACAGAGAGTTTTAAGTGCAACACTATTATTACGTGAACATCTACAGGGTAGGTGCTAGTTTTCCTGAGAGTTATGGGGCTCTAAATACAGGAGGGCAGCTGAGAATGGAAATGTTTAGGGGGGCCAGGGATAAACCAAACGCTCACTCGAGCCAGTATAGTGTGCCTCCTTTTCATACAGCAACAGGCCTAATTGGGAGAGCATGACTGATGACACAGAGCAGTGTGCCACACACATACACAGAACAGGAAGAGTGCACGGCAAAGCACAGCCAGTACGACATGCAGAGAGGAGAGGCGCTGAACAAGCAAACACTGAAAGAAGGGATCGTTTAGTGCTGGGACTGGAGGAGGGGGGAACCATTAGCTGGTTAGTGGTCAGCCACTCGTATCACCACTTTAATTTGGGACCTCAGCAAGAAAGCTCAAAGATTTACAACGTATGGAAGCTCACTAGACTGAAGTCGATACTCGAGAGCAAACAGAAAAATGTCAGCATTAAATTTTTATAGCATGAATGTGTGTGATCCAGTTTCTCTGAGCTGGTGTCATCCTGGTGTTGGTCCAAAGATTTTATTGTGATGACAGACATAATGCTAGGTTCTGGCCAGTATAATGGGAGCAGTGTGTTTGCGTATCCCTGTAGAGGAAAATTCAATGTTGTTTGGGCTCTGTGCTGATGAAAGCACAAGCACAGCAGAATGCTGACTGCCTGTTGACCTATTGGAAACCACGTTGCAGAGAGAGGGTGCGTGTGGGGGCAAGGTTTTATTCACTCACAGCCAGGGACAGAGTCATGCAAAGGACCTTTTCTAGAGGTGTCGGTCGGCGCACGTGTGAGTTCATGTGTAGCATAATGAAAGAGGTTCATGCATTATACTGAATTTTGGAGATGAGAGGGTTGTGTGTGTGTGTGTGTGTGTGTGTGTGTGCGTGTGTGTGTGTGTGTAGCCACAACCACAGGTCCATCATGAGTGCTCTCTGTGGAGGGGATTTCCTGACTCTGCCTGCTGGCTCTTTGGCTCAAACAGTAACTTTGCCATGCAAGAAGTCACCCACTAATCTGCCTGGCTGCCGCCCAGTAGACTTTCAGATCTGCCGTTGCTGATCGTTGATGCAAACTCATCGTTGCAGAATTTCCACAAAGCAAAGAGCGAGGCCATGTCATTAGGATAAACTGTGCTCTGCTAGTGTGAAACGTCCTACCTTGCTCCTTTTGCTGAAAAGCCAAAAGTTTTTGCTCTTGTTCTTTCCCAGGAGGTCCAGGGGGCCTTTGGGCGTGCCCAGGCTGCTGTCAGATGAGGCCCGGTTGATGCCCTGACTGTAGTCCTCAAACTCCACATCTCCAGGACGCTCAAAGCCCGACTTGTTCTGCTCTATTACAACCATGGAGTCCTGAAGTTGATGTAATTATCAATGAGTCATTCTCAATGTGCAGCATAAAGCCATGCAACACATTAAAATCCATTTAGCATTTTTGGAAACCAACTCACATTCTTCTCATTAATGTTAGTGCCGGCTTTAGTAATGCCTTCCAGGCACTTGCCAATGATAGGCATCACATGCTTCTCTGTGTCCGAGAACAAAATGTAACCTTGGGCCATCTTCCGTACTCGCCTCTCATCCAGATCCTGCAGATTCTAGAGAAAACATAACAACAGTTGCTCAGACACTGTCAATATTAGGGTTCAGATAATACAGAGCCCATACATCAACGAGTATGTCAATATCAAGGTCACAACATGTTACTTCTGTAGTACAGGATCTCCTTTGGGATGAAATACAATATATAGAAACTGAACAAGTCAAGTAATTTATGATTCTATTATACTGTATATGTGCTAATGCCAATATAGCCAAAATTAACAAATTTAACTGAAGAGTTAATCTTTGGATTTTAAAATCAGTGAGTGCAGCTTTTATTACTGGTACAAAGTGTGCAGTGATATACACATGGCAGCATAAAGTGGCGACAAACTGTACAGTGTGCATTTAAATTTAGAAAAACTGATATATGCTCAAATTGCAATATGCCATTCATGTCCTTTATCATGTGGAATCAAGAAATTCACTTTTCAGGCTTATTGTAACAACTCCCTTTAATGTTGAAGGCAGTAAAATTGTCCTGTTGCAGTATTCTATTCACCTACGTTGAATATTAGTGGCATGTCATTAAAGTAGAACTGGCTCTGCTCCTTGTTGTACTTCTGGAGCTGAGCAGCGTAGTCGTTCTTACACTCCTCGGCTACATGTGCCCTCAAATGAGCCTGCTGTTTGGCCTAGAACCACACACACACACACACACACACACACACACACACACACACACACACACACACACACACACACACACACACACACACACACACACACACACACACACACACACACACACACACACACACACACACACACACACACACACACACAGAGAAGACAGGTTAACCAGCAGAATCTGATTTGACTTTAAATTGTGTGAAATAGTCCTTATAATACAGATTTATCCCCCCCACCTTGTTACCTTTTCAACGTCTGCTTTCGTGGCGTTGATGTCTTGATCGGTCTTCTCTGCATACTGTGCTGCACGCTCCGCTTCTCTCCACTCCCTCTCAAAGCGCTTTTTACTCTGGTGTGCAGAGAGAAAATGAAAAAGAAAAGACCACGTTCATTTCATCAGGGTAAGTGAAGCCATTGCCTCAATGAAAAATTTAAAGGTTTGACTTTTTGGAGCAGAAGAATCTTTTGTTACGGTCTTTCAAAAATTCCAATCATCACTAGAAAGAAATCTTGGATTGATGATACTCGTCTAAAATTAGGAACTGCTTAACGGCCATTAAACAAATTAAGCTATCTGACAGACCGCACTGAACCTTTTCTTTCACAGAGAATATTTTTGGTTTTTCCGAAACAAAACAACACAGAGGAAAATGAGAGAAATAAATGAGCCTATTACCTCCACCAAGGAGGTTATATTTCACCCCTGTCCATTTGTTTGTTGGTTTGTTTGTTTGCAAGCCAGATTACACAAAAACAACTTCACAGATTTCCTCGAAACTTGGTGGAAGGATTCGGTATAGGTCAAGGAAGAACCTATTAAATGTGTTGCAGATCCAGGAGTGTTTCATCCCCCTTTTCTTTAACATTACGAGATGGAGGCATTTTTCCAATTTTTCACTGATTTGCTAGGGAATAATTCCTAGGTCTTGAGGATTGGTTGTTTTTGGCACATTTAGGGAACTGATTTCTATGAGTGTGTGAATTTTGGTGCAGCTTGATTCAATCCAAGGGGGGTGCTGGGCCTTGGCAGAGGTATGCAATCTACTAAGTGCCATTGTAGTATTAGTCTTTGCTTTTGCAATATAAAATGCTGTTTCAAAGCTTATTGGATGCCTTTTCAAGAAAAAAGTATTTCAGAAAATGTTTGACTTACACCGTCGAGTTGCTTGTAGGTGCTCTCCAAACTCTGCTGGGCCTTCTTGGCCTCCATCAGATACTGCAGACATTCATAAAAATAGCCAGGGTGTGAGGAGGGTCAGATGACAGCGAGAGAGGGAGAGAGGGAGAGAGGGAGAGAGGGAGAGAGACCCACATGTACGGCCAGACACAGAATAAACAATGGCCTCCCAAACTCACTCAACATGTCAGAGAAGAAAACAAATACCAGTGTGTCTGTTCGAGACGTCACGTCTGCAGCACAAGCTTTTACATGGCTGCAACATTTTGCAATCCAGCGAGACAAAGCCGAAGCATTCCTCGAACAGAAATTACACAGTACCGCCCGAACCATATTTTCCTTAGGAGACACTTCCTTCCTGCCACAACAGTGAGATCCCTGCATCTCCACCCCTCGTCTGCCATTTCTCTCCTCTCGCGCTTTACACTCCACTTCAGCAGTGTGGGCTGTATACTCGAGATTAAATTCCCATCAAGCATGTTCTCAGGCTGCTGTTGAATGTGATGCTGCAGACACATACCAGTGTACAAGTGCATACACTCGAATAAAATCTAGGTGTTTCTGTTTAGCTCTTCCACGGCAGATGAAAGAGTTTGAAATGGGATCAGGCTCAAATCAAGATGTAAAAAAAGTAACTGGTAAAACTCTATTAAAAGTAAAGACAATACGGCCCCAAACACCACAACACAACATAGTTGAAACACTAAACGATCGAAAGGTTGTGAGTACATTTTGACATGTTATTCCAAGGGATCACAATATTTAGTTTCAACTGCACCATGTAAGTGATAGAAACACACTTATTTGGAGTATACTGACTAAAGAGATGGACCTTTCCCTGCTAATACCAGTGCACTCCCAGTTCTCTCTATATCTCTCCATAACTCACCGTCTTCCGCTCCTGCTTCAGCTCTTGTAGGTACTTGGTGAGATCGATGCAAATGTTCATCATCATGTTTTCAGCAATCAGCTCCCTCTGCCCGGCGTAGTCATTCATCTCATTCAGGATCTCCAAAAAAGACTGGTAGCTGGATAATCTGCCATTGAGGAGGAGGAGGAGGAGGAGGAGGAGGAGGAGGAGGAGGAGGAGGAGAGAGAGAGGAAAGGGTGGAGAAATAATGACACGGTGATGGGGGCACTGATATGATGATAAATACACAGAGAAAGTCAACATTGGGCCAATTCATAAGAGGCTCATCACTCCCTCATTCCTGTTTCCTTCTAGGGGCATTTAAATGGCTACAACAGCATGGATAACACACATGACACAACGATCCCTCACAGTTTGAAGCTTGATTTGAGTTCTGTTTTTACTTGTTAGTTCCCTCATTGAGTATTTAACAAACTGTTGAAGGAAATATGGTCACAATCTCCCCATCTCTTCCTGAGTTATGGTGAACAGTGGCCGGAGAAGTGTTCAAAGTTGACCTTTGACCGTTTGGATATAGAAAGTCATGACTTTATCATTGAATACCATCACACAATTGTGTTAAATTGTGTCATGATGAGCATGTGATTATTAGACTAACTGCCAAAAACATGCTTTGTAAGCATCACAGTGACTTTTGACCTTTCACCAAAATCAAATCAGTTAATTCTGTTTTTCCTGTGATATTCAGAAGAATGGGACAGTCTGATGAACAACCTGAAACACAGCAGCTTTGTGTCCACCGTTCAGACTGGTGGTGGTGTATTAGTCAGGGGATTTCTTGACAGCCCCTTGATACCAATCAATCATGATCTAAATGCTACATCCTCTCTGAGTATTGTTGATGACAACATGCATCCTTTTATGGCCACAATTTACCATCTTCCAATGGCAACTTCCAGTATGATGACACACGTGTCTCAAAGCTAACTGTCTCAAACCAGTTTCAAGAACATGACGACGAGTTTAGTGAAGTTCAACGCTGTCCAGAGTCAGCAGATCTAAAACCACTAGAGGCCATTTAGGATGTGGTAGAATGAGCATTGAGAATTTTTCAGCATAAATGTGCAGCTGACAAATCTGCAGAAATCATGTGACGCAATCATCTCAGCACGGAGCAGAATCTCAGAGGAATGTTTCCAACATCATGCGGAATCAAGTATGAGAGTGGAATTTCTAAGTGCTCAGAGAGTGTGAAACGTTAAACCTGAAAAAACAATCCCTTTTAGCAGGGGAAACAAGTTGTGAATGCAACAGTGATGTATAAAATCACCTTTTACAACCTTGGCAACAACAAAGTTTGTGTCAACTTGGTGAAAGCAAGTCTTTATTCAGCCTCTTAGTTCCGTTTTGTTTTCTCCAAACTCCTGAGGGGAAAATTGGTTTCCGGCTGTTAAATGCTCCAATATGTTCATCAACTAGTCTCTAAATGTGGAGCAGGGAGGGTGTAGTGTGTGAAGAGCTTCAGATTTGGGTGGTTATTCTGTGCGAGTTAATCACTTCTATTAGACTATTTCATGTCATATAATTTGTCATTTGATTTTATACTTATACATACAATAAAAATATTGAATTCACACGTGTTTCTAAGTTTTCTTAAGGAGAATAGCAGCTCACCTGCACTCGGGTTCATCTTTGCTGCTTCTCTTTAGGTTATATTTCTTTGAGAGGTTCCTGCAAACAGCGAAAGTTCATCACACAATTAGTCAACAAATACAAACGAACAAATTCTCACTGGGAAGCGGCTGAAAACAAGGACCAAAAAAAATATTCTTAGGCACCCCCCTGGCATCTTTTTATACAATAGTTTTTAAAAAACAACAGTCCACTTGTAAACTAATTAAAATAGCTGTTCTTTCTCTCTCCCTCTGACCACATCCTGTCTATCATGTGCCAGTCTGCTCCCACTTCCTCTCCTCTCCAGCAAAGCTCAGCACAACAACAGATGTCGGCCTGCACGCTGGAAGACAACTGCATGGGAGAGAGAGCTCCACGGATGGAGAGACAGAGAGAAAGAGAGAAAGAGAGAGAGAGAGAGAAGGAGAGAGAGGGCACACACTGCAGCTGGAGAATGAGGCCAGTGTTCCAGAGACAAGTTAGATTCTGTCCCAAAGTAGTCATAAGACCCCACAAACATTTTATAAACAGCCTTCTAAAATACACCCATGCAAACACAATCTCACACACACACACACACACACACACACACACACACACACACACACACACACACAAAATCACACACACACTCACACACACACACAGTATGAGCTGCTTTGGGCGACACACTTGCACACAGGCATTTGAGGCAGACAAGCACAGTTGAACCACATCAAGAGCGGCTCCTACCTCAGTTGTTTGGCATAGTTTTGCTCGATCTCCGTCCTCTCCTTCACAAACTTCACATACTTCTCCACCAGCTCCAGGCCGGACTGCGTGTGCTTCTCGATGATGTCATATTGGTCCTGAAGGAAAGGGGAGCACGAGAGACCAATAAGGAAAACGACATTAAGGCATGTGTGAACTTCTGTGGGGGAGAAAATAACTGGGATGTTCCACTGGTTGAGTTTGAGGTCAGCGAGAAGAATCATGAATGGAGGGGGATAAACTAAACACATCAAGGTTTGTTGGATTCCACGGATGCTCTCCACATGTGAACAAAGTCTTGGCAACGGTCTCCAAACTTCCGCTTCGCTGTAAATCATGGGGCACTCGTGTTGTCAGAGAGAGAGAGAGAGAGAGAGAGAGAGAGAGAGAGAGAGAGAGAGAGAGAGAGAGAGAGAGAGAGAGAGAGAGAGAGAGAGAGAGAGAACGCTGGGTCACGACAGGAGTCAAGACTCTCAGGAGGGAAAAAGGTGGATTCAGACTCCTCTAGGGCCACGGGTACTACGGCCAAAAAATTATCTTCACGATAATTGTCACAATAAATGATTATTTATTCTTTATGAGCAGAGGATGACAAACACTAGATAAACAGCAAAACATTTTACAATTCAATTATATGTAATACATCCTCATGTTTATGTGCATAAGCAATATTAATATTGGGCTTTTGTCATATTGCTTTTGATGAAAATTATATTGTGATCATTCTTGATATTGTTTTATTGCACAGCCCTAAGCTGATCTGACATTCTGTACTGTGTCATGTGTTCACTTACATCAGATGAGTTCTTTATAATGCAAATCTATGACCTATTTCTTTTGTCTGTTCACGTACAACTGAATCCGCTGACATTTCCTTTTTCCATTTTTCAGCATGAAGGAGGTACATCATGTTTCTCTTGTTTGCACGTGCACTCTATGGCACCTACAAGCCGAGGCAGGTCCACTAATAGAGGGAGATGATATCTAAGCCAATCTTTCTCTCACTCTACACCCGGAACCATTTCCCTCACGTTTTTCCTTGCTGCTGACTTTAAGTATTGAGGGGGGGGAAGGGGGGGTTGCAATTTGAAAAGAGGGATTCCTAACAAGTTAGGCCATGTTCTGCTGTACCCCTCCTCCCCTTCAGGTAAAAACAAAAGAGACAAAACTCAAATGAATGAGACAACGTTTAGACTAATTACAGGACACAGTTAAAAAAAAGCTTCAAATAGAGGCCTGCAATCCATCACCGCAGTAACACCTAACCAATAGGCAGCACCGGGGGTTTAATTCACTGTCATTAATTACAGAGCTCAAGTAACGATAGTCGCTACAGATGACTTACAACTATGGATTTTCCCATTTCCAAAGATGCCTGTGTTAACAACAGATTATCTTCCTCGTGACAGATTATTTATGTTGTGAATGATTTAGAACAGCAACTGGCTGAATCCATTTCAATATCACCACATTCAATCGAACAGAAAACTAAGGCTGCAGTTATCTATGCTGACCATAAAACACGTTGGATTCATTACAGGGGAAACTAGAGGGGCACATAGTTGAGCGCATACCTCCACCAAGGCCTAACAGTCCCCTTGTATACAATGAAGCTGCACCAAATTTCACACACTCTTGGATTGTCTTGGATCAGTTCTGCAAAAATACCAGATTTTATTTTCTTCTTTTCATCAAAATCAACAAATTACTTCCTGTGGGGTAACAGTGAAAATTTGGATAAATCTTGCAATGTTCAAGAAAACAATCCTGGATCCGCACCCTCATCCAGATCCTTACAAACATGTGATTGTTTCTTCAGTGACACATACCGCATCCTTCCACAGAGTTTGGCAGTAATCCCTCCGGTTGTTTTTGTGTAATCTTGCTCAAAAACAAAACACACAAACCAACCAGGAAAAAAGCAGACAGGGGGGGTAAAAAGTTGACACGCTGCCACTTACCAAGAAACTATTTCAGCAACCTATGAACACATAATAACTCAGCACTGAAGCACTGAAGCCACCAGGAGACAAAATCCAATTGAACTGGTAAGGAGATGACTAACTACGTAAGAATCGAGAAGCACGACCGGTCACATACATGACCAGGCCTGAATCAAGGTTTTAAAGGCCACTGTAAGAGGGCGAGTTATGAAACATGAGGAATATGACAGATGGAAACTTTTGAAATACTGGCCATGTTTACACTGAACAACTGGGGAGTTACTGTGTGAAATGTGGAAGTGCAGTGCCATCACATCAACTCCTGTAATGACCATCAAGGAAACGAGGAGGAGGGCTGACATATCTGAATTTCTTTGGAATCTTAAATGTTGATTTTCAATTACATCACTATGAGCAGTTTATGCATCATATTATGGAAAGACTTTGATAGCAGAAATGGAGAAATATATTTATTTTTGGCAGCTCTTGATTCATACGTTTGCATACACACGTCCAATCGTTTGCATATTCAGTTTCTGAACTGCCTGTCAGTCTTGTGCCAGGTCAACGTCTGTGGACACCGATTAATGGGAAGGCCACAAACGAGCAGATAAGATGTGTTGGGTGTAGTCTCTGCGTTGGCTGGGCAGTGGGTCCGCGAAACATTATTCTGTCTCCCACTCAGAGTGATCCCACCAGGAAGTGACTACCAACAATCCAGGATTTACACAACCATACACAACACAGCTGCAGAGAGCAAACTTGTTCATGTTGGCAAAATTTATCAGATTCAGGAGAGAAACGCTAGATAATTCAATACTGTAGAATCAACCCTATATGTATATTGACTGTTTTCTCCCTGTACATAAATGCATCACATATTTTTCAGGTTGGGTGCAGAACAACAGCCCATTGGGTGAACTCTGAGCTTATACAGAGGTAAAATCTGATTATATATATATATATATATATATATATATATATATATATATATATATATATATATATATATATATATATATATATATATATATATATATATATATATATATATATATATATTAACTGTATAACTTCTTGATTCAAAGCTAAAGTGCTGCAATTAGAAAAATCCCATGTCGTTAAAACTGTCATCAAATACATAAAAATAGATTTTACAGGCCATAGTCAGCATGTCGGCAAACACCAGTGGCTCTCAGACATGTCAGCTGCACTTCATCACCAGTCAAAATAACCGTCATAGGACCCCAGAGAGACAGGGTGAGTACTGAGCTGATTTTCATAAATCATTAACGGCTGGATATGAAACTGCTCCTGACAACTGTGGTTGGTCGTGCCTTTGTTTGAGCAGTAAATTTCACTGATACTTGTGGCTTGTATCCTGGTTATTTCATTATAAATTCAGCCTCCTCCCGTGTCCTAACATAGAGTTTAGACCGCTTAAGTTTTTAAAAACTGTGACACATTACTGGAGCTGCGGTAGCATCGGTTGCATCTTTCTCTCCCCCACTTACTTCACCCTTTTAGATGGGCACACTAAATGTTGTATTTACAGTATGTCCAATAGATTATAGAACTTATCATAAAGTCATAATTTACGTTTTATGGCACAGATTTAGCCAAAAGGGTGCAATAAAAGACAGATAGGCTTCATCATGCTTCGAAACTGGGATTTCAAAGATGTTATCTTCCAGTCCTTCTAGAAATACAGGAGAGAAAACTGGCATCCAGCGAGTGCCACATAACTTTAAAAGTTAGTCACCGTCCTGCAGGGCTTAGGTGGATGTTTGAGCCCTGACTCGTCCCGTCTTGTAGAAAAACTAGGGGCCCGGCCCTGGCCAAAATCTGTCACAATAGTTCTCAGGAGTGGCCTGGTAGCGCTCACTATCACAGCTAATGCCACTGATCTTGCACTCTGCAAAACTATGCCTTAAAATAGCGTATGGATTAACAACAATCAGGGGACAGATGCCATAGAGCTGACTTGGCTCACGGGATGACTCTTTGGCCAAACATAAACACAACCAATTATGCCTGCAGGGCTTTGTCTAACTAGACAGGTGAGGCTTCAGTACAGAAACTAAGAGCTGGATAATTTGTGTTTCACACTGACTGAAGGCAGAATCCTTTGTCAGGAGAGTTTCCTCTGAAACAAGGGAAACGAACACAGCGATGAATGTGAGACTTCTGTTCAGATATAGAGATTCTGATTAATACTGGGGGTGCGGGCGTTTCTCTGCCTCAATCAAAGTAGGGCAAAACTAATTAGGCTGTTGCACCAGCATGAACGATGGAAAAGGGACAGGGGGGAAGAGGCCTAGGGGGAGCGTCTGTAATGAGGTCACAACCTCCCTGTCCTCATCCTCACAGTGCTCCATTTTACATATTCAGGTTCCCTGCAAATGTGCATGTTTGCAAAACGTGTGGCTTCATCTCCTCAGTACAGTGCGCTGGATCGTAAACTGTGGCAGTCACCAAGGCAGTGTGGTGCACGGAGAGATTTTTAAACAGGATTAGTTTAGATTCTGGACGGTGCTGTCAACATCGCATCCAAGATTACTGCTTTAGCTGTAGAACCTTGATTTGTTTTTAACAGCCCCCAGTCACACCAGCTAATATTTAGTAACTGGGAATGTCAGCTAAGCCTAATAGAAATATAACCCATCTGTTTACATCCAACACTTGACTCCTTTGCAGCTCATTGGAAAATGAATTGAATGAAATCTGTGCACTGTTTTTATTTTTTATTTTTAAATAAACGATCATGTCACTGAGGAGGACACACAATGCGTTTCATCCAGGCAGCATCTGGTGTCCTCTCTATGGAAGGTGTGCCAGTGTAAACAATCAATCATCTCACTACAACACACCTCAGCACAATTACATTTGTTTGTGTGTAAATTTGTGTATAGGCTGTAGAATAAATAATACTCTGACACTGACACAATCCTACTTTGATTCAAAAGCCTAAAATGTACTTTTATCGTAGCGCAATCCCCGATTTTACCTGATTCTACTTTTTATTATTGTAATGGAAGGTCATGCTTACGTTGCTGTTACATGTTAAGTGTATTCATTCTTCTATGACTGTGTTTTTATTTGTTTATCTATTCTACTTGTGTTTTTTTGGGTTATGAAGCAACTTGTAACTATGTTTTGAGAAGTGCTATATAAATAAGGACATTATTATTATTATAATTCTGAGTCTGACGTGAAATATTGGATTAATTCGACTTAATATTCAAGTTACTTTTGATTTAGTACTTGTTTGTTCCCAGTGGGTGAGAGACGTAAATAGCCTGCACACTACATAACTTTACATCTGTCCAGTACAAGTCAGTGAAGTGTCACACAGTAAATAAGAATCTAAAATACAAATAAACTCATATTCGCTTTCAGTGAATGCAACACGTTCATATGAGAGGATATGTAAAAAAAAATAAAATAAAAACTCTTTTGTTTCGCTCTAAAGAAAATTGTCCGAAAATGGAACCGCGTCCGTGAACGCACCGTTTTGCAAACACAACCGAGCGGCTACGGAGCGAAAAACCGCCGTTGTTGTTTTTTACCCTCCTACATTTAATCCACACATGCACAACTTTAAAGCTTCACACACTCCTTTCCACGAATAATGTCACTTTTATCATCGAAGGGAGGAAGACGAGGGACTCACCCAAAGCTCCGTGCCCCAGTCCATGTTCAGCCTGTTGGCCGAGCTGAGAGTCCGAGGATACAAAGAAGTTCTCCGAAGTTTATCCCCGCAGCTCAGAGGAGGAGGAGGAGGGGGAGGAGGAGGAGGAGGAGGAGGCCCTGGCACCGAGAATCCCGACGCGCTAAACCAGTCGTAACCTCAACACATCCCGCTGCTGCTTCATTCAACGACTAATGTGCAGCAGCACCATAATGAGCTAATTAATTATGGCTGACGGTCGCTGCTCCGATTGTGTTCGAGTGTTTCTCTCCGCGCAGCAGAGAAGGATAAACTCCCACATCCGCGTCACTCCCAAATCCTAAATCTTAAAGGGCCAGTGCGCTGAATCCAGAGGGGAGACAAGGCCAGGGATCAGAGCCACACGATGCGTTCTGTCCTAACCCATAAAGTTAGGTGTTGTTTTTTTGTTATAACACCACCCTGCTGAGAGGCCCTTCATCCAGCTCTGCTGCCCTGACGGGGCTGACTGATGCTGCCACATTCACCAGGAGCTACTCATGTCACCGCTGACTCCCAGTTAAAGGGATCGTTCACCCAAAAACTCATTTTCTACTCACCACTATGCCGATGTTCGAGTCCACAAAGCCCTTTTGGGGGTCTCAGGGGTAAACAGCGTTGCAGCCAAATAATACAATTGAAGTAAATGGTGACCGATTTTTCAAACGCAAAAAGAACAACAGAAAATAAACATGAAATGCCTCCATACTGCTCCTGTGGTGTAATCCAATTGTCTCCAAAGCACCGACATTCAAATTCGACCAGAAACAAGATAATTTCCACTGTTAGCCTAAATATCCGCTGTGATATACGTGGCTCCGGGGGAGGATATCATGGACATTTAGGTTAAAAACATGGTGTAAATGATGCAGTTTCGAGTCGAATTTGAATGCCGGGGCTTACAGGGGTTGACACCACAGGAGCAGCATGGAGGCATTTTAATCAATTGTTTTGGATTCGCTGTTTCCCCCTGAAACTCCAAAAGTGCTTCGTGGACTCAAACACTTTACCCACCCCTCCATCGGCATAGTGGTGAGTCGATATTTAGTGAATATTCATTTTTGGGTGAACTATCCCTTTAAGAATTTTCCTCCCCCAGCATTTCATATGAACTGACTTCTGAAATGATAAAATCAGGGAAACCGTGTAATCACTTCTCAACATGTTCAAAACAAACCAAAAATCAGTTTTATTGTTTTCAAGATTCAAAATTGCAGAGGCTGAATTGTGAAAGCAAGAAAAAGTGAAACCGCAAGGATGGCAAAGGTTTTGCTCTCACTAAAAGGAAGATATGAGAAATAGAAGCACAACACATTGGAAGAAAATTTGAAAAAATAAAAAAAACTCACAAAACACTGTCAGTAGCATGATTTGGAAACCTCCAAATGACATTAGAGGTGTAAGCTGATGCAGGTCAGTACCATACAGGGGTAAACATTAAAGTACAGTATTTACATGCCATTCTTGCCCCCAGCCTGATTTCTCACAATATTCAGCAATGAGTAAATATCCTAAGCTTTGTCCCCACCAGACGTTTCAGTCAAAGGAATACCTGAACCTTCCTCGGCTGGAGAAATAAAGCTATATTGTCCATGTTTCTTACGACGTTTGCAGAGAGTGATCATGACGATGAGGAGGAGGGTGAGGAAGCACAGAATCAGCAACCACCAAATGATTGACAGCGAGCGTCCTCTGAGTAGGTCCCCTCTACCTGTAAACAAGAAAATAATATTATTACTTTTCTTTCTCCACAACATCTGCATCAGCAACAACTTCTTGCTCCACATTTCCACAAGTGTCATTTGCAGAATCAGAATTAATGACCTCTCATCCTCAGTGTGACAGATCTTGACACGCTCCCAACTTTATTCGTGGCAACGCAGATGTAAACACCAGCATTGGTAGACGTGGCTCCTGTGACACTGACGTTCTTCTGGCGCCCTCCAGTGGTCTCCCTCACATTCTCGACAGCGGGGAGGTTCCACTGGATCTCAGGGACAGGGTTTCCCTCAGCGCTGCAGGCAAAAGTCACATTTTGTCCCGGGGTCACCTCCTGACTGTAGTTCCCCTCCCTGAACTCAGGGGCAACTGTGGAGCAAAAAAGAAGGCAGATTTGAGAAGAAGACATCACCACAACATAAAAAAGGCTCTTTCTGTGACGCCAAACATTAAAACTCACACAAAACATCAAGATATAGTGTGCGGTTGGCTGTTCCGTGTGGGTTGGCTGCTCTGAGGACGTATTTTCCACTATCGCGCTTTGTCCAGCGTTGTGGGAAAACCATCACTTCGCCATCTTTAAGCCAGGTGATGATGGGTGCAGGTTTTCCCTCGGGTTCGCACTCCATTCTGACCTTTCCATTCTCTCTGACCTCATAGCGATCATCACAGGTAAATGAAGGGCCATCTGTGAATATAGTGTTAGGATAGTTTTCAGAATTAAAGGGTCAGTGTGCAGAATCTAGTGACATCTAGTGGTGGATTTGCACCATTTGCACCACAAACATGAGAGAGAACCTGTGGTATCCTTCAGTTGTGTTCAAAAGGTGTTTAGTTTGTTCAGTTTGGACTACTGTAAAAAACATGGCAGCCTCCGTAGAGAGGATGTAAATATAAAGTGTTTAAATATAAAGGGCCCTTTCTAGGGTAAAGAAAACCACAATTTGTGCAATTTAGATGAAACACACTAGTGAAAACGTCTCTAGGATTATTTTGTATTCAATTTCTGCCAATAGATCCCTTTCACCTAAATCTTAGACCTTTAAAAATATAAACTTAATGAATCTTTGGTACGGTAGAGTCGGGTGTACTCACATTCAAATGTGATATCAACAGACGTGTTGGTCGAGGAGAGCTCATTAGAGACTGCTGCTGTGTATTTTCCTGAATGAGCCCTGGAGAGAGGCTCAGACGGATTGATCAGTTTTCCCTCACAGTACCAGAGAACAGTGGGTGGAGGGTTCCCATCAGCTTTACAGGGCAACATTTCCAGTTTGAAGTAATGCTCCACTCCATTGAAATGGGTCGGACAATCTTGCATCATTGGCTTATCTGCATGTAAACATGAGCATAGATCACAATTAATATTAGCAGAGAGATAGATACCTTTATCTCTAATATGTGGAAAACTCACAGTGCACAACAGCGGTGTAAGGCTCTGAGGATATTGTGGGAATGGTGTTTGGTCCCTTTGGTCCCAGGAGCAGCTCAGCGTGGCATCTGAAAAGTGCTCCGTTGTGATCTCTCGTAGGTGTCACTCTCAAAAGAGAGGTCTTGTTGACTGGGGTCACGCTGGTGTCGTTGAACATCTCCTCGTCATAGTTTTCCTCGCCCATGGACCACGTCACCCTGAGGTTCAGCACAGGAGCCACACTGATGATGTCACATCTCAGCAGGTACTGGACGCCCTCCACCATGGGACCTTGAGTCCCCGCTGAGACCGACACGACATCTGGAGTCTCTGTGAATAACACAAAGGAAAATATGTGGTAAGAACAAAGAAAGGTGATGATAATCCTGACATTGCAAACACAATTGTATAAGAGGTGTCAATGCCAACATTTTTAGTGTGTGCTATTTCAAACTGCTGAATATTATTGTATTCTCCCTATATACTTTTCTTTTAAAGTGACATGGTACAGGTACTATGAAGAGTTTACGCAAGCAAGACGACATTACTTCACATTATTATGTCAAACATTTTGGATGATAATCCCCTCGAGATAAAGAGGAGATTGTGTATAGTGCAGTCTGTATACTCACTATAGAGCTTGATGTTTGGCTCTACAAAACACTGGTGATTATTTCTCAGAGTAATGTAGCATTTAGGTTTTAAGGACCAGTCTTGAAGTTTCTCAACCGTCCAGGTGACAGATGGAGGGTTTTCAGACCCTGTGCCTCCGACTGAAGCCTCCCAACCAATTCCTGAAACATCTGTGGCTGATGTGCTGCAGTTAACTGAAGCTCTGTCGCCAAATCTCACCACAACTTCACCAGGTGTCAGCGTCAGGGGGCAAACTGCCATTCAGAAAGAAAATCATATTCCATCAGCGTTTGATAAATATGAAGTTATCAAAAGTATCTACAGGTTGATAAACAAAGATATAAATGATGCATATTTGAGAGAAGTATACCCTTTCGTGGCACAGGGGTGGTCACGGCCACAGCAGGTACTCCCATGACATCTTTTATCACATGGATAAAAATGGACTTATTTGTTCTTCCCAGACGATTGGAGGCTGTGCAGGTGTAATTTGCGCTGACGTTTACTTGAGTAACACTGAGATTCATTGTGTTCTCCATCATATTCACCCCATCATGGGTCCAGTGAAAGTGGGGAGGAGGGTTACCCTCAGCGTCACAGCTCAGGGTGACATTATCACCCTCCGTCAAAAACATGTAGACATCAGTGGTGTTGTCGCTTAACTCAGGAGCATCTGAAGAGGAACATGCCTTTTGAATCATTCAAATACAGGATGTAAGTTTAGAATAAAAAATGACACCAGAGCGTTTACTCACATTGCGCGAAGATAACTACTGTGTCAGAAATAATGGGAAGTTTTGGCCCATTTGGCCCGAAGTCCAGCTGAGCCTCACATCGAAACTTGGCTCCGGTGTCTCCTCTGCTGACGTTGGCAATCAATTGAAGGGATTCGGTCACTGGCGTTTTGGATCTGTTGGGGAAAGACTCTGTCCTGATCATCTCGTTGTCTTTGTACCACTTCACAGTCAGGTTCTGAACAGGAGCAACATCGTGGACATCACACTGCAGAACATACTGTGTCTCCTCCACACTATAACTCAAAGGAAACAGGGAAACCATGTCTGGATTCTCTGTCAAAACAAAAGAAAATTGATTAGAGGAGTTATATCCCCCACCCACACACACACACACACACACACACACACACTGCATGATATTTATTTGAAATTACACTCACTGTATAAAGTAATCTCGAGGTCTTTACTGCATTCAAATGAGGCATTCATCTTTATGATGCACTTAGCCGTTACGTTCCAGTCTGACAGTGTCACTGTCCAAGGGATAAACGTGTCATCTACTGTCATTTCAGACTCTGCGTTTGACCAGTACATCCCGTCATGATCCTCATGTGAGCTGCTGCAGTTTAGAAAGACCTCGCTTCCATATTCTGATATCACCTCAGAGGGATCCAGGACGAGAGGGTTGTGTTCTGTGGGGCATGTGCCGTCCGCATCTGTAAATAGACCAAACAGTGATGTTCTATTTGGACTTAACAGGTTTACTTTGCTGCTCTCTGCTGGCTCATGTCACCAATGCATGTCACTGTGAACTGTGTGAGGCTTAATTCTAGCTCATAGAGTCTAACCTTCACTCATCCTCTGAAGTTAGCACGAGTAAGTCAAATTTCACAGATAGTAACGTGGATATCTTCACCAAAAACATTATCACATCTACAGCTCCCACTAAAATCTCAATTAATTATTTTAAAAAAATATTTGTTCATTTTGTCAAATAGCCAATGACTAAATAAATGACAGTTTCTGATTTCCTCCAAATGATCCCAAACAGAGCCTCACCAAAGGAAAACTTAAATTTGTATCTAGTATGTTTTTTTAGCTTATTTTTGTAGTTGCCATCACTGGTCACATGTGCCGCGACCAAAACTATACGCAAGCAAGACCCACCCTGTTTTCAATATGTTTTACATCTAAAAATGTTTTATCGCTCTCTAAAATAACACTTACATTATGTGTATATCATCATGTCATGCAGAGCATCACTATCACTCACCACATAGCAAAACCATGAGCATTAGGAGATGCAGCATCCTGAGAGGCGGCATGTTAGATCAGCACGCGGGAGGAAAGAGGTGGATGGAAGAAGGGAAGGACGTTTCAAGATGGTCCAGAGGATGTCCAGCTTCAGGACCTGGACTAGATCAATTCTGGCCCAGACCTGGCTCCGGGAATGATGATGATGACTTTCGACTGACAGTTGAACCAGTTTGAGGAGGAGAAAAAAAAAAGGAAAACGAGGGGAAGTTCAACGCCCTAGTTGACAGGAAACCGCCTGTGAAGCGGAAATATAACATCACAACCACAGGTCTGCGTGGGGCAACCGTTGGTGATATGCTTCCCTCCTCCCACATTTAGTGAAATCATTCAGTGCATCTTCTTCACAAAAGTACATACAGGCTCTAATTTGGCACCGTTTTATTGAAAAGTTCATAGCAAATTGAAAAAACATCAATTTTGTCAGGAAATTGCAACACAGAGAACTCGAGACATGGTGGTCATCATCCAATGACTCACGGTCTACACACATGTCACTGAAAGGCCTCTAATAAGCATCTAAAGACATCTTTTATTTTACAGACACAGTTTGATTCCCCTTCACACACGTCTGAGAATCATTCACATCAGTTGATCACATTTCTTTCTCACATGTTGTCATCACAACTATGTTACGTGGGTTTGATCATCATGGAAACTCGTTTCAGGGAGTAGGACCCTCCGTGGAATTCCGCCCAGTAGACCCCATCCTGGTAGCGGCTGCGATAGTGTCCACCCCGATACCACACTCCATTCAGATTGGAGTGGGCACACATGTGGTACCACCAGCCTCCTTTCTGGTAATGGGCACAGTTACCTGATAACACAACAGCAGGTCAGAAGAAGTTACTCACATGAAAAGTCACTGAGAAAACAAACAGGACCAGTGGGAGAAAAGCAAACCTGTGTAGCTGTCCTTGTCTCGATCCAGAGTGGTGAAGGCCTTGTTGTTGTGCCACGAGAGCGAGTCCCCTGCATTGCCCTGGTATTGGCCCAACCGCAGTCGGTACCAGTCACTCTCCGGTTCCAGGTGGAAGCTGTCATACTCGGCATACACCTGCCGGCCCTGCCAGTCCTCCAGAGCCACACGTAGCTTATAATCAGCCTGTTTGGTCAGCCAGTAGAGGTGCTCCAAGCCGAGCCAGTACTCTCCATCTAGGTTCCCAAAGCCTTGCTGTAATATACAGAAGTTATTTACAGTTTATTGTGTTGCCCATTTGCATTTTTTCCTATATTTTTTAGCAGTGTCAGTGTCAGTTTTTTCCACTACTTATGTCCAGACTGAATTATATCAACAACCATTGGATGCATTCCATTTATAGACATTCATGGTCCCTGGGTGATAAATCATAATTTTGGTGTATCCTGTGTTTTCCTCCAATACAAAAAGCTATTAACCTGTTTTTACTTTTACAAAATCAATTGGATGTATTGGCACAAACTCATGTACAGACATTCATGGTCCCCAGAAGATGAATCCTCCCGACTTCAGTGATTCTCTGACTCTTCCTCTTAAAATAACAATAACTTGAACTTATATAGAGCCTTTGAAGCGACGCTTTACATGTGTCACTAGAGACGAGAGAAAAAAGAAAAGTTTCCACACAAAACAGGACAGAAATAAACAGCACTAATGGCGTCAAAGGCCTCGGTGAACAGGTGGTGTTTGAGGAGTTTTTTTTAAGGTGTCCAGAGATGCAGCATTGGGGATTTCAGCGGGCACAAAGTTCCAGAGGGTGGGTGACACAAAAGGCTCTGTCTCTAAAGGTTTGCAGGGCATGGAGGGATTTGTGGGTGAGAAAGGTGTCTTAGTTGACATGTGTGTATTTCAAGGAACTGTCTTGACAACTATCATATGGATTGCCAAGAAATTTGGTGAACATTCATGTGACTTTTACAATGAACTGTAATCAGAATTTCAATGTATTTCAAACTTTCAAAATAAAGGCCATTCCCATCAGCCTCAGCCGTACTTACCATGCTAACATACAAGGCCAAAATACTGTAGGCTCTTTACAATTAAAAGAATAATGAACCACAGCGTTATTTTTAAAGTTGCACAAAATCACCTTATACTGCTCCCAAGTCCTGAAGAAGTTGACCGACCCATCCTGTCGTCTCTGGATGACCGTCCACCCTCCCTGAGCCTGACTCTGCTCACACCAAGCCTGCATCAGGCGGTTAGCGCTCTGCGGGCGGAGCAGGTATATCCCACTGGTGGTCTCGCCCGTTTCCAGCACATGCTGGCAGTCCCGCCATGGCCCTGAGTCGAGAGGATAAGAATAAGAAAAATAATATGCAAATATGTGACATTATAATATATATCATCATTTAAATTTTTACTAGTAAGTAATACTATTATGAATAGTTAGTAGTCAAATAGAGACACAACTGATTTTCTTCTTTAATTCTTCCCTGAAAACTTCTGAAATGAAGTCAGTGGCTCCGACTATTCATTACTTTCACACAGACCAAAACCAGTAGCTGTAATTTGGAAACAAAGAAGTGCCAGTTACAGGGAGTTTCAGAATTTGGTCTGTTGTTGCGTCCCATCGTCACTGTGCCTTCAGCTTATCTGTTCCCTGCTGAGGAATTTTTTCCCAGCTCATGTTCAATGTCTCATGTCACAGTGATGAAATGCACATGGGAATTTGCACAGAGAAAATGTATACATAGAGGAAAGCCTGAAGTGATAATGCCTGAAAGTGCTTTTGCTCCACTCTCACATAAGCGAGATGTGGCAACGCGAAACGTCTTTCAACAGACCTGTTGGGAGACGTTGAGTCACACACTTTGTCTCTTCTGACTTGTCGGAGGGAGGGCTCGAATCCTCTACTTTGTCATTTCAAACATTCCAGTTGTGCAAGTTTACGTTCGCAGTGTCGTCTATAGCTCCAACAAGTGCTGTGCTCCATGCATGTGTTCTTATTATAAATCCCCCTCTGCTCGGATAAGAGCTGTTTTTGACATTGTTTAGGCATTCCCAGTGAGATAGGGCTCCTACCAGCAGGTCACTGACTCCATCAGCCTCTGCTGCTTATCTGGGCAGTTAAATAACTCTGACAGAAGATTGGCGCACTTTATACACACAGGTTTGAGTCTCATCAAGCACTTCTGCTTAAAGACACGTTTGACTTGTGTGTACCTGGAGTCTTTGTGACAGGGGAACTAATGAAAGGGGGGGCTGTAGGAGTGTTGGTGCTGGGGAGGTTATGAACTCGCTCATTTTTTTCCTGCTGTGGCGGAGGAGCACTTTGGTCCCTTTGAACGTCATTGGTCATTTCGCTGGCTTCAGAGCTGTAATTAGGATGCACGTTAGACTGGATTTTTGGTGGTTCAGTCATCACCTGGTCGGACAAAGACAAAAATAACACAGCGCAACCTCAGTTCCTGTGTACAAATCGAGCACAAATTTGCAACATGCAGACCACAGATGGTTTCCTACCACGGAGGGCTGGTGGGTGGAGTCCCTGCACTGGCACTGCTTTTCCAGACGAGCAATAAACTGGTTCTGGGAGCTCAACATGGAAGTGATGGCTCCATATTTCTTCTCCAGCTCCCTGTAATTGCTGGACACCTGCAGGGCCTGAGATGTCCCAACCCCCAGAACAGACACAGTATGAGTTTGACCATGTAGCTTCGCTGTGACATGAATCAAACTTCAACGAGGACTGCAGTGCTCTGCTCACCTGTGTTGTAGCATTGAGCAGCAGGTTCTCCGCCCTTCGCTGCTCCGAAGCCTGGTCCTTTTGGTTGATGACTTCATGCAGCAGCTGGGCGTAGAGCTGGGTGATGCGTGAATTCATGCTGTTACTCTCTTTGCGCAGGGCTCTTACCTCCATGGCAAGGGTCCCCTCCTGGTCCAGTTGGCCCCTGAATTTCTCCATCTCTTCCTGCTGTCGCCTGAGCTCCGCCCGCAGCGCTGCCACCTCAGACTGGTTGGCGGCAGCAGACTGTGTGTTCAAACACAGCGCCCCTGTCAGTTTTTGCTGGGGGACAATGAAGGTGTAGGAGCACCGGCCTCCGTTTGTATCTGAGGACCGTGATGAACGTTTCTGAGTGTTATTTCCATTGGCCCCTTCCCTCCGTCCACCAGCTTCTGGTATGTCCACACAGAGGGTTAGAAAAAGAGTCAGGCCTATCGTCAGTGTCTTCTCCATGAATGTGTTCAGCTTCAGGTGCCACCTTGGAAGTGGAGGAGAGGACATAATGAGAATCACCACCAGCACCTAAATATCACCTCATAATGTTTGAATGAGCCTTTATCATTCTGACACTTTGAAAAAAAAAGACGTCAACTTTGACTTCCAGGAAAACTGAGTGTTGTGGGTTCTCACTGTCTGCCAGATGTTTCCTCAAACGTCAAAGTACACCCAATTCCCCCTGGCTGGAATTTATTAGCAGGTCAACACTTATGGGTGAACAGTCAACACAGACCAGCCAGAATCAACACACCTCCATCTCACAGTCAACAGACAGCTCGGCTCTACATCCAACCACAACCACCACGGTCAACACCATAAACACATGAATCAATACCGACATCTCAAACAAGCATCTTCTCTATCTCAATGAAAAGCATCACAAGACCCACCAGTAGAAATGTGAAACAAACCACCAGGAAAATAAAAAAAAATTCCCAGTAGATAAATCACAATATAGAGTACAATGATCTGACCTCAATGCCATTGTAAATACATGTAAGTCTACCTAAAAATAGATTGTATTAGAAAAAAGACCATTCATTACTTACTGTAGCAGCTGGAAAGTGTTTTGAGAAGTCTTTGCTCTTTTCCAGTAGGAAAAACCTCCAGCAAGCCGCTGATGTAAAGTTAAGGCAAAGACATTTTAGAAATCACATCTTTAAGAGTCACATAAATGAGCCGCTTCTTCCAAATAAAGAGACATCTGTGGTCCTCTCTAATGTTAAAGTGAAGCAGATGCAGTAAGATTTGTCAGTGGTCAGACCAGCTCGTCTTCCCGGGGGATTCTGTCCCAGGATCTCTCAAGAAGGAGACAACTAATTACACATTGTCCAAATGGCACCGCCTCCCAGTGCTGGTTGTTTAGCTGGGTGTTCAGTGCAGGAGTCTCCTCCTCCCTCTGCCATCATTGACCTGCTGCCCTGACACAAACTCTACAGAGCTCAACTGCACCAATGCAGTTTCTTCCACTTTAACCTCATTGTTGAAACATCTTTGGTTAGATGCATAGCCTTTGTCTTCCCGTGTGCAGAAAGCATGCCGTCTCTGTTCAATGTGAGAGACAGTTTTACAAAAATGTTGACAAATTACGTTTAATTGTCAATTTTACAGCCTACATACATTGGAGCTTATATTCTGCAGGCTCCTCTTGACTATTCACAGCTTTATCTTCTATCTGACTTGAGCAGTGGTGGAAGAAGTCTAGTTTTTATTTAACTAAAAGTAGCAATATAATAAAGAACTGCATTTAAAATCTTAATTGATTAAAAGTATAAAAGTACATCATAAAATAAGTATTTAAAGAGTTTTGTATTATAAAAGATACAATATTTGAATGTCACAGATGAAATCTGTACTGCTTGGTGCTTTAATCCATCTACATTTTTAATATTTGAACATGTACATTTGCAAAGGAACTTAATACTGTGATTGTCAAATAAAGAAGGTGGAGTACAATCCTTCTTTCTTTAAATATAGTGAAGCAGAAGTAAAATACTGTATGTGTTTCAACTTTCATGTTAGAGAGCTTGAAGTCTTCACCCAGTGGAGTTGTTTGTGCTGCATGCAGGGCTGCATTCAGTGTTGTGAGGTGGAAAATATTATTATTATCATTATTGTTGCACTTGATTACGGTCACACCCAGACTGCATGTGGTTTTAAATTTGCTGGTGAAGCAGTTGTACTATTCTACTGATAAGATGGAAGTGGAACTTGTCACCAACCCTGTTTTTTGTACAGCTTTTGACCACATCCCCATCACTGCTGCCTTCTTCGCTGTGGCTAGTGTGAATATATACGAGCTGGCTGTTAACGGTAGTCGGATGTGAGGGGAGCGCCTGCTTTGAATTACGTGTGTTTGCTGGTTTCTGCTGGTCACAATTAGGAACTGCAGCAACACTGCAAGAGCTTTATAAATCAGATTTAGGCAAATGTGTGAAATAAATAAAAAAACAAATTAGACTGAGGGCCAATAATAACAATTGACTACATCTCTGTTTCATGTAGGTCACAGTGTCTTGGTCACCTCATTTGAGAACATAGGACAAGATAGAGAATATCAGTTGTATGTTCTAATCAATGCCTGCCACCAGTTGATGTTATGGGATGTTAGGGACATGTCTTTAGGGAATGAATCAGTAAAAGAAGAAGACACCATTCAGTGGACACAGTCTCTGCTTTTGTGAAGACACCTCATTGAATGAAAGGGCCTTCCAGACCGTGGCTTTCCGGCAGGGGGCGTGCTAGCCCGCGGCACTATGATTGTAACTGCCTATATATCCGGTTCAGCTCGGAACTAGGAACCAGACACGCGAGAAACACCGGACCTGTTTAGTGTGACACACAGTGCTGGAGCCATGTGCCACACGTCGTGTCGGGTCCACAGTTGAATAGTTGTCTACAGGTGTTTGCTGTCATTATGATCGTGGTTTGTTTTTGTAGTACAAATCCACTGTGTCGCGTTTAGTGTGCCTTTGCTCCGCGTGTCGCTGAATTATGGGGAAATCAAAGGTAGGTAACGGCCTATGCTAACAGGTTAGCATTAGCTGATCGTACTAAAGAGACTGTAAAACAACTGTTCTTAACTGAAAAAGTGTAGCTTGAGTTAAATAAGGAAATCCTGGTTGAGCTGTGTTTGTCGGTGGATGTGTGATAGCGTTAGCAAAGCCGCTTGACATCGACATTAGCCACATTTCTTTAGCCGAGTCAACGTGCGTTTAAATCGCCTTTTCCTCAAACTCTTACAATTCAATTCTCCCAGCGTTACTTAAATGTCTTACGTCCGTGTCATTTGTTCGTGTGTGTTTTTGTCAGACCAAGAACCAGAAGAAATCCCGAGTCGCAGCGAACCATGTGGCCGAGCACACGTACGGAGCTGTGCCCCACTCCTTCGTCTTCCATCGGGGTCAGGTCGGGAAAAACGTGGGTCAGCTCATCCTGGACGTGCGGAAAGTCCTGGAGCCCTACACCGCCGAGTCTCTGAAGGTCTCTTAGCTTTTATTGCACTCATATTTTAAATCTTTCCTTATATTTAAGTATTGCATGCTACTTGTTATTACTTACTTTTGACTCTTGCTGCTGTAATATTGCTAATTCCCCCTTAATGGGACTAATAAAGGATTATATAATCTTATCCTAGCTGCAGGAAGATTCATCTAAGAACTGCTGCAGTTCTTTTAAATGATACCAGCAAAGTAGAAGTGTGTGTGGGACAGGCTTGATTTTAAGTTTTGAATGCAAAGCTATGTTTTGTCTCATCAGGTGGTCACAGTCTCATTGCCTGATCTGTTTTCTTATTTTTTTATTTTCCAACAGGTCAGGAAAAAGAACGTGCTGAAAGATTTCGTGTCCATCGCAGGACCCCTGGGAGTGACACACTTCATGATCTTTAGCAAGACCCCCAGCAGTATCAACATGGTGAGATCACATCATCCTTGAGGACTCAGATTTCTCCCCCCCTTAAGTCTTTACTCTAACAAAGATTTTCTCTTCCTCTCAGAGACTTGCTCGACTTCCCAAAGGCCCCACGCTTCATTTCAGAGTGCTCAAGGTAAACACTGTTTGAAATCATGAATAAGAATAGACACAGGGGCCCAGATGATGAAGATTTAATATTTTGACTGTTGAGTGATGTTTTTCAAAGTAAACGCACTGATGTGCCCAAACTGACCGTCATTTTAAACCATTTCCTTTCCCCCCCTGTTTTTAAATACACCCAAACTTGTTTTCTTTCAGTACTCTCTCATCAAAGATGTGATTTCAACTCTGAAGAAGCACCGGATGCACGAGCAGCAGTTCTCACATCATCCACTACTCATCCTCAATAACTTTGGAACTGATGGCATGCACATTAAACTCATGGCCACCATGTTCCAAAACATGTTTCCTTCCATTAATGTGCACAAGGTACGTTTGGCCAACTGAACCGTTGCATTAGAGCGCGTGAGACCTAGAGGTTTAAAGCCTTGTCGGTATGATGAAAGTATAGTCTTCTGATTTCCCCTGACGATTCATCAAAAGTAAACGCTATCTGACCTTTTAAGGCTTAAATGATTCTTTGCCTTCAAAGTTGAGTCTGAATTCAAGTGATAAATGTGGAGTTTATTTTTTCAGGTAAGCCTCAACAACATAAAGAGGTGTGTGTTGCTGAATTACAACCCGGAGACTCAGGAAATAGAGTTTCGGCATTAGTAAGTAAAACTGTTTTGTCATTAATACTAAAGTGGAAGTCATTGTTTTCTCCGTTTTTATCCGTGTCTGTAAGAAAAACGCAAAGTGCTTTCAAATGTTAGAATTATGTCACAGTATTTCATAGTTTTTAAAGGAAAAACTAAAAAAATGAATTTTCATGTAACAAATCCTGAAATGACGCCTGGGCTCAGATGATGACAAATCAGGACTTGACTGTCCAGTGATGCATGTTCAAAGTAAACGCACTGATGGGCCTCGTGACATTAACTGTATTTACTGCCATTTATTGATGAGATGTCAAAGTGACCCAAATGATCTTGTTCCCACCCTGCAGCAGCCTGAAGGTCGTCCCTGTCGGCATGAGTCGCGGAGTCAAGAAGCTGATGCAGGAGAGGTTTCCCAACATGAACAAGTTCGAGGACATCAGTGAGCTGCTGATGAAGTAAGGTTCTAGTGAAAGTTTAACTCGTATAGTCCTCCTGAGGCCACAGGGAACTACATCCCCTCTGCAGCTGCAGAATTGTTGACATGGAGTTGTGTCTAAACAGTTTTGTGCTTTTCTCTCAGGGGGGCGAACCTTTCAGAAAGTGAAGCGGAACAAGACGGGGATCACAACATCACCGAGCTGCCGCAGGTCTACTCTGGAAGAGGCAACATGCCATCCCAACAGAGTGCTGTCCGTTTGACCGAGGCGAGTACGCAGAGGGAGTTTGTTTAGAAAACAACGTTAAGATGCTGCTGGGATGGAAGCTAAATTTTGTGTTTTTGTTTTTGAACAGATTGGTCCTCGCATGACTCTGCAGCTGACGAAGATCCAAGAAGGCATGGGAGAAGGAAATGTCCTCTATCATACCATGAGTGAGTCATTTTGCATTCAGTCCTCTCTCTGCTCGCTGTTCAGGTGTACATGATGAAAAAAAACAGTATGAATTCCATGATCTCTCTCTAAAAGTAAACGCTTACTGATACATCTACTGCTTACTTCATGTGATCTACACCCAGCACAAACTGTTCCTCACCAGATATTTTGTTTGGAACTATGTTTTTTACAGTCTCCAAAACAGAGGAGGAAATACAGGAGATCCTGAACAGGAAGGAGGCCCAGTTAAAGGAGAAGGCGGCTCGGAGGAAGAAGCAGGCGCAGAACGTTGCTCAGAAAAAAGAGATGCGAGAAGAGAACAAGTAAGTTGACCCTGAAGATTATTTAAATCTTCTGTCTGTAATTTATTTTACATTTGGCCGGAGTGTAAATTTTTTTTTTATCATTAACAGGAAGAAGAGTCTGGAGGGCATTAAGCGGAAACGCGATGAGGAAGAAGACGATAGTGAGGTGGAGGATCCTGGGAGGCAGGACGGTCACACGGCTCCTCATGTGTCAGACGACGAGGAGGAGTACTACAGACAGGCTGTCGGACAGGAGCCAGATGAAGGTGTGTAATGATGTACTAAAATGTTAGAGCTTAAATCTTGTTTTGATATTATTTAGTTATTGAGCAAGATTTTTTTTTTTCTCTGTTTGCAGACATGTTCCCAGTCAAAAAAAAGAGGCGGAGCTCAGAACATGGACCTGACAGGCGGAGGACGCCGTTCGCTGGTAAATCCGGGAGACATGACGGACAATCTAAATCACCAAAGAGAGGGGGTCCAGAAGGCTCGCAAAGAGACAAAACGGGAAAAGGTTTTAAGAAATTCGGGGACAGGGAGAAACCGTTTGGAAACAAAATGAAGCCTGGAGGAAAGGCATTCGGAGCTAAGAAATTTGGTGACAGAGAAAGCAAATTTGGTGACAGAGAAAGTAAATTTGGTGGAAAGAAGAAATTTGAAGGGAAAAAAACGTTTGGAAAGAAAAACAAGGACAGCTCGTTTAAATCTAAAGGTCAGAAAAGCAAAGATGGCTTCAAGAAGAAAGGTATGGGAGCGAAGCAAGGATTCAAACAGAGGAAGGGAAAAGGTTGAACCAACCTACTTCCCAGACTCGGGACATTGAATGTGTAATTATTTTGAAGCACCAGGTGGCAGCACGTATCCATTTTGCCATCAGTGAATGGTTGTTTTGACAGACTGTTTGTTTGTTGCTGAGCGTCAGCAGGGGGACAGAAGTGAAGATGAAAGTTGTATATTTTCACACTGTACGAAATAATATTGAAAATGTACTTGTTCAATAAATTGTTTAAAATATATCTTTCTGACTTGGTGCATGGGAGCGGTGGAGGAAAAAGAACACGGCAAAATGCAGGTTGCACATCAAGTTGTATCATAATTAGACATCCAATAATAAGACTAGTGATGGGACTGATGATGAAACTATTAACAGTAAGTGATTGTGTGTGCTGAGCAGGACCATGGGGGCAGTAGTGGATCAGCATCACATTCAGACTGCAGCGAGATGGTAAAGCACAAAGCATGATGGGACAGAGACTGTGCTGAGTTAGTAACATGCACCAATGGGATATGAAAAGGAGAGGAACATCTTCAGTGTTGGCCCAAGAGCACCATAACCTGGGGATGGTCAAAGACAAACCTGAGCCAGCCCTAACACAAAATTAATCCAAAAACGTTTTCTGTCTAGAAGTGATGGAAGTAGAGATGAAGGGGAAAAGGTTCAAATCAGTAATTGGGTTTCTGTATTAAAGAATGAAATTAAAACTAGAATGCTTTGATAAAGTGCAGATATTCAGAGGCAAATAATGTTAAATGACAGGTAATGAATTACTCTAGCACTTCTCTCTGATTCTGACTATGCAGCGGTTGACGGACATTCAGAATAGCAGGTCTGAACTGTTATAAATATAACAACTGTACAGAATATACAATTAGTTTTTCGATTGCTTGGCTTAAAATCAGTGAAAAAAGATTTCCAATAAAATCTGAGTGATTACACAGAAATGGGGTAAACCCCTGTACGTGTTTGTATTTTGATAGTTCATAATATATACATTAGGTAGAATGGCACTCCGTACAGTGCATAGGAGGCCAAGACCAATCAAGCTGCACCTAGTTACACACACTCAGATATTAGTTCCCTAAATATGTCGGATTGTTTTTCATCAAGGTTAATTATTTCCGGAATATATTTGAGAACGCCATATTTCGCAAAGTTAAAAAAAAGTGATAAACAATTCCTGGGTCCACTCCCTGATCTGCATTCACACCACAATTTATTGAGCTCCTCCCTGACCCGTAACACATCATTCAAACTACTCCTTGGCGTAGGAAATTATGAAGAAGTGTAGGTTTGGGATGTTTGTGCAAATACCGAGTAGAACAAGCAGCCATGACGTTAGCAGCCTTTTCACACCTTGTGATTCAGACGTCTGATTGAGATGCTGTTGCAACACTGTGCGGCACTCAATCGTGTCATCTGTCCCATGCATCCTGCCACAACTGCCTGCTCTTTATCACCAGTGTGTTTTCAAATGCACAAATTGCAAAACTCTTGCAGAGCGTAAGAGGAACTTTCATGTTCATATGCAGCAGCTCACCGCAGCTCACTCACATTTCTCTGCTGCTGTGTTTTGTGACACGTTTTCTTACTTCGGAGATGAACACTTTCTCCATCACGCCACAGTGTACTGCAAAATCTGCCTTTCAGTAAGTAGAAATTGACATTTTATAATTGTTAAATCTTCTTTCTGAATGTAACATTCAATTAACAGTTAATTTCATTCCAGATCATGTTTTTAAAAGTTTTCTAACTTCCTATAAGGAAACATATGAATCAGATATGAGCTATTATTAAACGTGTGTCAAATACTTCCATTTCTAGATATATGACAACTTAATAAACTTCAGCATGAGAGCAAGATGGCGCACAGTTTCGCCGTCTGTGAGAGGTTTCAAATAAACCTGCTGCCCTGGATGTACGGGGTTGAGTTCATCGTGGCCCTGACAGGAAACCTCTTTGCCCTGTGGCTGCTGGTGGTCAGAGAGAGAAGGAACTGGCACACCGGCGTTGTCTTGTCTTGTAACCTGGCCATCAGCGACCTGCTCTACATCCTCACCCTGCCTCTGCTGATTGTTTACTACTCACTGGAGAAACACTGGATTTTTGGTGAAGCCGCATGTAAGATCGAGAGGTTCCTCTTCACCTGCAACCTCTATGGGACCATCTTCTTCATCATGGCAATAAGTGTGAACCGCTGCGTTGCCCTCGTGTTTCCCTTCTTCACCCATTCCTACGTGCTGCCTGCCCACGCCAAAGCCGTCAGTGTGGTCATCTGGGTTGTCGTGGGAGCCATTTCCTCCCCTGTGTGGAAATTTGCCACCGTTAGCCGAAATGAGCACAACAACCACAATAAGTCTCTGTGTGTGTCCTATGCTCGTCAGAATCGTGCAGATGAAATCTCTCACTTCACGTACAAAGTATTTCTGGCTGTGTTTGGGTGCCTCGTTCCATTTATAGTGACTTTCACTTCTTACTGTGTGGTGATTTCGGTGGTGTGGAAAAATGTCAGTATAACAACACTGGAGAAACGCAAGGTCGCTCTGTTGGTCGGATCGGTGGTTGTGCTGTATGCTGTTTCCTTTGTGCCGTACCACTTCTTTCAGACCTACAACCTGTATATGAGAAAGAAGGATCACACCAACACTGTGTGCTGGGTTTACGAGATGTACCAAGTGTCCAAGGGCCTGGCAAGCCTGAACATGTGTCTGCACCCAGTCCTTTACATGGCTTTGTTTGACAGTATGAGAGTAGCGTGTTGTGGGAAGAGCTCAGAGGACAACTTCCGCGCAGTGGCCAGAGAGTAAAGCTGCTGCCTGACGGCTTTTCTGCGATGCACGGCCTTCTTCTATTTTTAAATATAATAACGTTTACACAGGAATTATTTCCAAAGGATATCTCACTTTGAAGACATGGATCTTTGCCATATTATTTTGTCTGTATTATCAACTTTGACACATAGCAATCATTTGTTTTTCTATTGCTTGACTTAAAATCTGTGAAAAAAGATTTCCAACAAAACTGCATAAAATCTGAGTGATTACACAGAAATGGGGTAAACCCCTGTACGCGTTTGTATTTTGATAGTTCATAATATATACATTAGGTAGAATGGCACTCAGTACAGTGCATAGGAGGCCAAGACCAAACCATCCCTTTACCTTCAATCAAGCTGCAACTACTTACACACACTTGGAGATATTAGTTCCCTAAATATGTCTGATTGTTTTTCATCAAGGTTAATTCATTATTTCCTGGAAAATCAGTGAAAATATTTGAGAACGCCATATTTCGCAATGTTAAAAAAAAGTGATAAACAATTCCTGGGTCCACTCCCTGATCTGCATTCACACCACAATTTATTGAGCTCCTCCCTGACCCGTAACACATCATTCAAACTACTCCTTGGCGTAGGAAATTATGAAGAAGTGTAGGTTTGGGATGTTCGTGCAAATACGGAGTAGAACAAGCAGCCATGACGTTAGCAGCCTTTTCACACCTTGTGATTCAGATGTCTGATTGAGATGCTGTTGCAACACTCTGGCACTCAATCGTGTCATCTGTCCCATGCATCCTGTCACAACTGCCTGCTCTTTATCACCAGTGTGTTTTCAAATGCACAGCTGACCTTACAGTTTTGCTTCTTCAAATTGCGAAACTCTTGCAGAGCGTAAGAGGAACTTTCATGTTCATATGCAGCAGCTCACCGCAGCTCACTCACATTTCTCTGCTGCTTTGTTTTTGACACGTTTTCTTACTTCGGAGATGAACACTTTCTCCATCACGCCACAGTGCACTGCAAAATCTGCCTTTCAGTAAGTAGAAATTGACATTTTATAATTGTTAAATCTTCTTTCTGAATGTAACATTCAATAAACAGTTAATTTCATTCCAGATCCTGTTTTAAAAAGTGTTCTAACTTCCTATAAGGAAACATACAAATCAGATATGAGCTATTATTAAACGTGTGTCAAATACTTCCATTTCTAGATATATGACAACTTAATAAACTTCAGCACGAGAGCAAGATGGCGCACAATTTCTCCGATTGTGAGAAGTTTCAAACAAACCTGCTGCCCTGGATGTACGGGGTTGAGTTCATCGTGGCCCTGACAGGAAACCTCTTTGCCCTGTGGCTGCTGGTGGTCAGAGAGAGAAGGAACTGGCACACCGGCGTTGTCTTGTCTTGTAACCTGGCCATCAGCGACCTGCTCTACATCCTCACCCTGCCTCTGCTGATTGTTTACTACTCACTGGGGAAACACTGGATTTTTGGTGAAGCCGCATGTAAGATCGAAAGGTTCCTCTTCACCTGCAACCTCTATGTGAGCATCTTCTTCATCATGGCAATAAGTGTGAACCGGTGCGTTGCCCTCGTGTTTCCCTTCTTCACCCGTTCCTACGTGCTGCCTGCCCACGCCAAAGCCGTCAGTGTGGTCATCTGGGTTGTCGTGGGAGCCATTTCCTCCCCTGTGTGGAAATTTGCCACCGTTAGCACAAATGAGCACAACAACAGTACGACTCTGTGTGTGTCCTTTGGTAATCAGAATCATGCAGATAAAATCCCTCACTTCACTTACAAAGTATTTCTGGCTGTGTTTGGGTGCCTTGTTCCCTTTATGGTGACTTTCACTTCTTACTGTGTGGTGATTTCGGTGGTGTGGAAAAATGTCAATATAACAACACTGGAGAAACGCAAGGTCGCTCTGTTGGTCGGATCGGTGGTTGTGCTGTATGCTGTTTCCTTTGTGCCGTACCACTTCTTTCAGACCTACCACCTGTATATGAGAATTAAGTATCCCAACAACACTGTGTGCTGGGGTTACGAGATGTACCAAGTGTCCAAGGGCCTGGCAAGCCTGAACATGTGTCTGCACCCAGTCCTTTACATGGCTTTGTTTGACAGTATGAGAGTAGCGTGTTGTGGGAAGAGCTCAGAGGGCAACTTCAGAGCAGTGGCCAGAAAGTAAAGCTGCTGCCTGACGGCTTTTCTGTGATGCACGGCCTTCTTCTATTTTTAAATATAATAATGTTTACACAGGAATTATTTCCACAGGATATCTCACTTTGAAGACATTGATCTTTGCCATATTATTTTGTCTGTATTATCAACTTTGACACATAACAATCTGTAATAAAACATCTTCGTTGCTGTAATGTGCTCATTTCAGTTTGATAAATCTGTTATTATCATCTTCTTCATGCACTTCCTGTCTTACCCAGTATATATAATTATATGCTTAGAAAATGAAAAAAAAGGGGATGTAAGATAAGTTGATTTTAATATATTTAAGAGGCCAAAAGTTGGGGCAAGTATTTGGCCATGAACAACAACAAAAAAACTAAAATGTGAAAAGTCTTGTGCAATCAATTATTTTCAATTTCAATCCTTTTTCTTTTTCTCCCTGAACAGTGAAGTGTGGCAACAAACCAACTTAATCATTCTCAGTTTGGTTTTTCAGAGGTTGAAAAGGGAAATAAAGGAAAATTCCTCCCTATAAATAAAACTCACTAACTATTTCCCGCTTGTTTTTTATGATGGTGAACTCAACATATTTCATTTGCTGGTCGGACCGATAATTAATCAATCAAAAATTGTCAGATGTATTGATAATGAGATTTTTTTTGTTTGTAATGTAAACTACAATAATAAACACTATATTTTCAGACAGATGCCCTCTTCAAGACAGGAGTCATGAGGCAGAGGATAGAGGACACTGATTGTTTCATCACCACATAAAACTAATATAATAAAATGCTGTTTGAAACACAAAACAAGAGCGACATAATGTACGACTCTTATTGTGAAGCTGGAAGTTAAACAGAAATTTCTACTTTTATTGCGAAGTTAAAGTACCGGAAGCGTGTGGTGGCGCCTCCGCTCGCTTCCTGCGCTCCTTCCGGTCCTGAAGCTAAGCTAGCGAAGAGGATGCCGTCGATGGAATACGACGAGTGAGTGTTATCAGAAACGTTTTAATAATATCTGCTGCCACCGGGTGTTTGTATCCACAGATCTAAATGTCCATATCACCCTCTCTCCCTCAGCTCCAAGCCCAGCTGGGCGGACCAGGTCGAGGAGGAAGGAGATGAAGGTAACGCGCTGGTTAGCTTTGTTAGCCGCTGTTAGCTTATCTGTTACAGTCCGGAGCCCAAAGGAGGAGGCCGGCGAGGCGGCTTCGACTTCCACGTGGCTGCCCGGCATTAAACTCCATCTTAAATATACTCACCTTCGGATGTTTTCATTATCAACTTAAAAAAGACTTTAGAGTGACTGACATTAACCGACGATTCTTCGACCTACCGGGTGATCGTCCTGTGGACAGTGGCGCAGGCTGTCACCCAGTAACAGGCTGCTAGGAGTTAGCGAGCCTAGCGCTAGCATGCTATCTATATTCCTGGCTTTTGTTAGATTTTAAAGTTAATGTGATTTGAGCTGGCAGTTGGAAATTGAAATATATCTTGACACTGATCCATTTCAGAAGTATGTACAAGTCGGGGAGTGATGACTCCATAAAGTAACTTTAAACTCTAGTTGTCAGATCTCATGTCCCCTGTTGTCCCCACTGTCATATCTGGTGCAACAACATCTGTGTATGTTCATTGTGAATCAGCTCAACCCAAAGGGAAGAGGTGAGAGACATCGTCTCGCTTGTCTAACATCTGGCTGAACTTGATGCTCCTTTCACAGGCACACTACCACCTCCTAAGGAAACCATAAAAGGAAACATTAAAACCACCACCGACTATAAAATAGACGAGGATGAGGGAAAGAAGTTCAAGGTAAATGGGACTCATTTGTTTTATATGTTACATCTGTCAATGTTAATCAGGGTTTGTTTCTATAGGACTACGTTTCATGGTTGCAGCGTCAACAAAATAGTTTTATGGTACATACACTTTCGCTATGAGATTGTGGTACAGAGGTATTTATTAGCGTATCTTTCACATTTCAGTATTGTAGTTGTAACTGTCAACATAATGCAGGTTTTATTGTTGATTTACATTCTAATATCCTGTGTGATTTGACTTGGAAAAGCAGCAGATTTAATCGTTCATTGGTTATTATGCAACAGGTTTTCCGCCACTCTTGAAGTAGAGTTTATTTTCTAGCTTTAAAATACATTTTTAATGGTCCTAACAATTTCTCTCACTAGAGTTTGGATAAACTGTATGCATCATCACATTTGTGTTAGTTGGCCTCACAGTTGGTTTGTAAGGGTGATAAGAATTTGGCCATTTTGACCACAGTAAAAGAAATAAAACAAATATGTATTTGCTGTCTTTATCTTTTAGATTGTGCGGACCTTCAAGATCGAGAATAGAAAAGCCTCAAAAGCTGTGGCCCGGAGAAAGGTTGGTTTCCGAACTGAACGTAGTTGAAACTGAATTTACTTGGAAATAAACACGACTCTGACTGAAGTCTGCTGTTGATATATTTTGGTTGTTCTCTCATTTCAGAACTGGAAGAAATTCGGTACCTCCGAGTTTGATTCACCTGGTCCTAATGTGGCCACCACCACAGTCAGTGACGATGTCTATATGACGTTCATCTCCAGCAAGGAGGTGAGGATGCAATGTGGGCTCTCGGGTTTCGTCCTGCTGCTTACTGACGTGCCACCGTCCACACAATGCCAACAAACGCGCAGTTTCCTCTGTAATTTACTGTGACTGAGTACAGTGTCTTGAAACTTGCAGGACTTGAACTCCCAAGACCAAGAGGAGGATCCCATGAACAAACTGAAGGGACAGAAGATTGTGTCTTGCCGAATCTGTAAAGGTGACCATTGGACCACCCGCTGTCCGTACAAGGACACCCTGGGCCCCATGCAGAAGGAGTTGGCTGAACAGCTTGGGCTTTCCACCGGAGACCCGACCAAGCCTGCTGGATCTGGTACCATAACCTTTACTTTTTTGAAAAATTTGATTTGTTTTTGGTGTTCTGCGGTTAAGACTCAGTTTTTTATGAATGCGTTCTGTTTCCCTCTGTGGAACCAACAGAACCAGAGCCTGCACAGCCGGCGCTGGGGAGTAAGACTGGGAAGTATGTCCCCCCGAGCCTGAGGGATGGAGGCACGCGAAGAGGGGAGTCTATGCAGCCTAATCGCAGAGGTGGGGGTAATTACTGCTCCCGTTTTATCCATGAACCAACTCCATACTTAATCATTATACAGCAGCAAGTTATTGCTCAAAGCTAATAACTGTGTATTGCCTGACAGCTGATGACAACGCCACCATCCGTGTGACCAATCTGTCTGAGGACACCCGCGAGACTGACTTACAGGAGCTTTTCAGGCCGTTTGGCTCCATCTCCAGGATTTATCTGGCCAAGGACAAGAATACTGGACAGTCGAAGGTCAGTGTCCATGTTAAGAATGCAAAGACGTGCACATTTAATGTTAAAACGAGTAGAAGGCCACCAAGAACAGAAGAGTTTTAAATACATCAACTTTAGTGAGGGTTTTTCCCCCCATTGTAACTGGCAATGAAAATAAACATGGTCCGGCTCTCTGATCCATCAACTGCTTTGCTTCTCGCAGGGCTTTGCCTTCATCAGTTTCCATCGTCGGGAGGATGCAGCCAGAGCTATTGCAGGAGTGTCAGGATTTGGATATGATCATCTTATTCTCAATGTTGAATGGGCCAAGTAAGTTCATTTTCAGTTTTGTCAAGTAACTGTAAGTCTGTTATTTATTCTTGCTGCTAACCTTTAGCTTCTCTTTGCAGGCCGTCAAACAACTAAGGAATCTGGCGGGATATATTCCGAGATGCCAGATTTGATTGTTGTGGTAAAATATGGCTGTTACCAAAAGAGAATAAAGAGTAATTGTGATCACAATTTCTTCGTTATTTTGCTCATTTCCAACTTTTGCTCAGACTAAAACTCAGTTCTTACATTTAATTGAAGTTATACAGTCATGACCTTGAAGCCAGAATCCGAAACACAGCATTTCATGTAGAGATGTAAGTGGAAGATGAGCGTTCAAATTCCAATCAAACCACTTATGTGCTAGTTTTCACATGCTGTCATTTATCAATTTGATCCACTCTTATGATTTGTAGCATCTTTTTTTCTGCAAGGTTGTTTGACAAGTCTTTCTGGTCTCACATTAGTGTAGTTATTAGGGTCTTTACACAAACATGTTTGAGCCAAGAAAATTGTAGATTAGTTTCTCTAAATATTTAAAAGATTGCATTTTATGACTGATTCAAATCAGACATTTGACAGGGTACATGGTATTTTTGACAAGTCGAGTCCTATTAACATCAATTAGGGCCAACATGACAACAGCACCAGACACTTGCTAGGGAACTTGAAGAAATCACATGGGCTAGAATAAGGGTCAATCCATCAAATTCAGTAAGCAAAGAGATCAGACAGGTTCTACATTAACGGAGAACCCATTCCAACAGTGTCTGAGAAACCTATAAAAAGCCTTGGATGATGCCATGATGCAAGCCTCAGACTGCAAGCAGGTCCAGCCACTGAAGTGGGATGTCTGCAGCAGCCTTAAGAGCATCGAAGGCAATGCTTCCTGGCAAGCTAAAGGTTTGGCCTGTTAACCCAACTGATGTGGCCACTTACAGTTGACATGAAGAGTGATCAACTCCTATGTGAGAAAGTGGTTAGGAGTCCCAAGATGTCTGAGCAACATCTGCCTGTATGGACACGGCGTCCTTGAGCTGCCCATTTTAAATGCACCAAAACAACGCTGGAGATAACCCTCTCAGAGTCAGACACAAATCTATACAGGCTGTTGTACCATCATTGAGAACAGGATGGAAATAGACACCAAAAGTAGCAACTCAAGCAATAGCAGCACAATATTGTCGGCCATGTTCATGTCAGAAAGTTTGAAAACCCCTGATTTAATCCAAGAATTGGACATTAGATTAATCCCATTCAGTTTCTCCAAGGATGTGAGACGATTGCATTTTATGACTGCTTCAAATCAGACATTTCACAGGGTTCATGGTATTTTTTCCTGCCCCTGTAGGACTGAACATGGCTGAGAAGAAACAAGTTATCACTTCCTATTTTACTCAATTAAAATCACATGCATTTGATTTCATAAGAGCTTTATTTGAAATATTACATATAAAAACTACATACAATTTAATCCATGTTAGGTGAACATTTCCCCAACAACATGATCAAAAGCACATTTTAAAACAACATTGAAAGGGCACTGAACAGAACGCCAACGGTGGCCACTTAGTGACAGATAAAAGCCAGCTTATTTAAAAGAAATCATTGCCCGACACAACAGCATCAGGATTTGTGGAACCGATTCTTGCTGGGAGTTGACAAGGGACTAATCAGTGACCTCCATCTTCTCCTGTTTAATATTCTCTGGGGAGGGAAATAAATATACATTTGTACAGGGATTTCAGTATATTTAAAATGGTGACTCCATCAGGAATAACAAAAACAAACAGAATTGAGAGAGATTAGTTACCCGTTGCGTGTTCTTCCTTCATTCTCTCCAACACACACTTCTTAAGCTCCATGCCTATGGCCCTGGAGAGTGGAGGGGGCACAGCATTTCCAACCTAGGAGGCAGCAACAAAGCTTCATATTAGTCTTACAAATATTGTTCAGACTTTGACACAAATAGATTCCATAGCATTCCCAGTGGTACATATTTTTTAACCAACAAAACTGACAGCGATTATACATCTTGGGCTGTATGACACTTAAGTTTCAATTAAGTTCTGGAAGAAGTCATGGTTTTACCTGTCTGTGTTTGTCCAGGATGTTTCCAAAGAAGCGGTAGGTGTCGGGGAATCCCTGAGAGCGAGCACATTCCCTCACACTAACCACTCTGTGCTGCTCAGCATGCAGAACACGGCCCTGGAATTATGATAGGAAAACGGTTACAGGCCTTAAAAAAAAAAGGCAGCTATTAATTTTTAGGATGATTTTATTTTGGGGGTTAGCAGAATTTTAGCCAGTGGATCTTTCTAACAAAATCAAGTCCGCATGTGAGATAATCCTCTTGATTCGTTCAGTTAAGTCTTCGATGTAAATGAGATGAGGGCCGTTTCACAGTATGGTACAAGGAATGGGCTCTAAACACATTTGTTGGTTTTATTCACACTCATTTTCAAAAAGCTGTTGTACCTGCTTGCCCATAGGTTCAGGGTTGGTAACAGTTGTGCTGAAGAAGCCATCCCACTCCAGTCTCCCGTAGAGTCCAGCCCAGTGATTGTGACGGTTACCAGTGTGGGGCAGACACCAGGGGATCAGAGTGTTAAACTGCCTGTCTGCAGGGTCACATGGCGTCCCTACACAATGCAGAAACGTAAATTAGAAATGCCTCCACTCAGGGAATTGTAAGCTTTGTAAAGCCCTTAAGTCAAGTAAAAAAAAAAAAAAACTAAACCTGCGTACCTCCTGAACAAGTACAGACACCTCTGAGTGCGCCAGTGCTGCTGCGGCCATTCTTTTTATCAGGGTGCGAGTAGCGCAGTTTCTTGGTCATGGTTCCGTCTTTCAGCCGAACTTCAATGTTGGGCAGATCCCTCCAGTCAGAGCCTGGCGCCAAGGGGATGTGACGCATCCGAGCCTCAACCAGAGCACTCATGTCCTGAGAACAAAGATGCAACTTTTGTTATCAAGCTACATCTGTTTAACAGAGGGGAAGAGATACTACAGGACAAATACATTATGTTAATGCAGCTACAAAGTCAAAGTACACAAGTGTGAGACAGCTCACCTTGCAGATATGATCTTTGAGGATAGGCTGATACTGTGTTCCTCTGATCTGCCTCTGGAACCAAGACTGAGGTTCTCCATTGTAGGAAATCTCCAGTGAAGCTGCACCGTTGCGAATCTCTGGCAGGTCAGACATGGTGTCACGGACAGTGATGGTTCTGTAGATTCCTCCATTACCTCTGTGGTCAGACAGAGAAATTTAGTCTAATGACAAGTCACACCACGGCATTGTTATGATCCATTTAAGATGTACAATTACAAATCAATAGAACGCGTTTTACATTACCGTGTGACATTACTGACGTATTTCTTTTCATCCACCACTACGCTCAGAGAGCAAGCTCTGGGAGCAAACACATGCAGAGGCTCGGGATAGCGAGGCAGCTTCTCTCCAGGAGCCGCAGCAATGATGATGGCCCTGCGACGGGTCTGAGCGACACCATACTGACCAGCCTGTTGAGGAAGGAAGCGCTGAGGTCAAATCTACTACACAACCAACATGCGCAGTCATAAAAACACCGGCATGCATGACTATTTTGCTCATGTGGTAAAGAAATGAGACAACCTTATTTTCATCAGACCTCCTCACATTTTTCATTATCCAGGAAGACGTGCAATTTAATAACTATTAGGCCAAGTTTTTGCTTTTCCCCCTTTTTCTCTTAAGTTAAAAATATCTGGTTCAATTTGATGTTGGGATCCCTCTTACTGCCATGAGCTACAGGTGAATCTGGACACCCTTTGTAGCCACGCGTCTCCTCAAAGGGCTAAATTTTGAATCATTATTTCCTCCCAACTAGAAATACAATAGTCAGTTTTGTTAGACTCACCTGAAGGACACCAAAGGTGCACTGGTAACCCATGCGAACAAGACAGCGCAGGGTCAGCTTTAGGATCATGGATTTTTTGAACGACACAAAGTTCCTCACATTCTCAAGCAGGAAAAACTTGGGTCTGTAGTAATCACAGTAACTGCAACAAAAAGGAAAAAAGGTTTTGAATGTGCACCAAGGGATCATATGGACAATACAACCATAATATATAGTCTGAGCAAAAATGAGAATCTGCTCTGAGACACTGACCTGAGATAGGAGACTACAAGAGAGTTCTTGAATTTGGAATAAGTGCGAGAGTTGAAGCGGTTCATCCCACTGAACCCTTGGCAGGGAGGTCCTCCACACAGCATCTCCACATCACCCTTCTGAGGCAGCTTCTGGCCCAGAGAATTAGTCTTCTCTCCAGACATGACCAGCTTCAGCAAGACGTTGCAGTCCTCAGTGAACACTGTGGTGCCAGGGTTGTTGAGCCTGAAGGCCTGTGCTGCAGGCTCCCACATCTCAATGGCCCACAGCGTCTCAGAGATACCTGAAGATAATCCACAATCACATTTTCACCACCACACTGAAAAGAAAATCTGCAGCTACTTATATGAATTTCATTAGTAACACAGAACAAGCATTTACCAGCCTGGTGGAAGCCTTCAGAGAGTCCACCACAACCAGAGAACACATCCAGTGTGCGATATTTAGACAATTTAGGTGCCTGTGGTTCATTCTGAGAGTCCTGCTGTTCCTGAGCAGCTGATGATTTTCCTTTGCCTTTACCTTGTAGAGAATAGGAACATTGTTTAAAATTCTAATGAGCAAAATAAAGAATACATTTGTGTATTCATCTCAGAATCTTTTTACCTTTCCCTTTGCCCTTTCCTTTGCCTTTTTGCACAGCTGAGCGAGCATGATTTGGAGGGTCTTCAAAACTTTTAGATTTTGCATTATAGGCCTGTGAGAGGGGAATACGTATAAGATCAAATGCACACACTCCATTAAGCACATGATCAATGTTTTTGATCATAGAGATTTTAAAATTTCCATAATAATTAATTATCGTGCCAAAATTGAGACTTACAAATTCTATTCAGCATAAAAGTGGCACATCCCCCCATGCAGTGTTATGAACTTTGTGCAGATATTTCAAACAATACCAACATTTTAGCAGTGTGCAAAGATATGCTACTTTGTTGAATTGTCCATTATTGATTTGATCAGCAGATTTCACCCTAACACACTGTACCTCCAGGAAGTAGAAGCGGTCAGGTCCACCACTGGAATAGTCCTGGACAGACTCATTCAGGTCTTCTGAATATTCTACATGACAGTGGCCGAGCACCTCGGCCATGCTGACGGTAACTTCTTCATCACTCCAGTATAGCTGATTGATATCTGTGTGGTAACTGGATTTGACGCCTTTGTGAGTGTTCTCAGGCCTGGGAGATGAGATAAAAGCCAGTTAATAACAAACAGCCATGAGTTAAAGACTAAACCTTGAAAGACTACCACTCCTCATACCTGTAGAACTTGTGAAGTCGCAGTTTGACCTCAGACATGTCAGATTTTCCGTTGCTACGCCTGTGACAGAAGATCTCCTTGATGCGCCCGATGCGGAAGGGCTCTGGAGCATCCTGGTTTGAGCCCTTGATGTAGTCAGAGGACTTTCTGTAATACTCTGGATACAACTCCTCATCCACATCCTCTTTTCTGTGGGAGCGCTTCACTGGACTAGCTGGTTTAACACTGAGGGCCAGGAACAGAGGCAGTTAGTCCCATAAACATTTTTATCATAAAGGTTTTAGTACATACATTTTTTGTAAATCACTCTAGTCACCTGAAATGAAAAGTCTCAGAAGGCAAATAGACACCGTCTCCCACCCTAAACTGCTCCCCCTTAAAGGAGGCCAGCGCAAACAGAGCCTTAGAGTCGCTTGCTTCATTCCCTAGGGGCTCAAAAGCGCGAGGACATTCCCGTTCGGCTCTCTCTTTAGTCCTTTCACAGCTGCTACAGAATCTTTAAGAAACAAGAGCATACCCACAGGGTCAGAATAACACAAGAACAGATCATTGCAATAAAAATACAAATGCATGGTGCTTACCTGAACTTGCAGTCTGATGGAGTGGTAGTGGGAGGGGTCTCAAAACGTGCAAAATCTGTGTCGTACCAGAACTGATAGAAAAAACTCTTCCCGTCATCGTCAATCACCTTAATGTCAACATCCATGCCACCCTAAAAACAAACACAACAATGGGATAAAGAAACATTATCACTTAAAAGGAAATTAACCTGCCGTCAAGATAACTTACCTCCATAAACCAATTGTCAGATGGGGGCTTATACATGATGTTCACTTTGCCTTGGACATAATTGAGCTGCATGTCTTCACACTCATCCACAAGGACAAGCTCCAATGGATCAGAAGACTCTCCCAGCACTGTCTGAGTCCCACGAAGGAACCAGTGGGCGTGGAACATTTTTCCACTGCCGTCCTCCCACAGGGATGTGATCCTGAGAATGAAATCCTCATTAAGATCATACCAAACCACTAACAAAATGTCATCAGGGAATGAGTCTTAAAAATGTCACACCTTGCCAGATACAGAGGGGTGGATGGATCCTCAGATGAAACAGAGACACAGTCTCCCACCTCCAGCACTTCATCATTCACAGAGACCTTCTTGTAGTACTTCTTCTTTCCCTCGGTCTGAAGAGGGTTGGAGAAATACTTCATATACATTCACTGCTGGATAGGAAAATTACATTTCAACAACCAAGAGGGGAAAAAAAGAAATACCTGAACAGACTCTCCAATCCAGGTCAGTTTGCACTGACTCTGCTTCTTTCTCTTAGCCTGAGAAACCTTTTTGGCCTTCTCCACTGGAACATCTTCCTCTTCAATGGTCTCATCGTCTTCAGCCTCCTTCACTGCAAGGTTTGGGCACCTAAACAGAGGCATGCAAAAGAGGAATTAACAGGAGGAACTTAAAGAGGCCAGGGCAAGTTCTTGCACATGTGGCTTTTAAATTAGAATAAAAACTTTCTATTCTTTTGTAACTCCTGCAGCAAAAGAGGAAATAACTATATGTATAGTGTATAAATGCATTTTAAGTGCAATACATATTTTTGCTCACCTCCTCTGCTTGCAAGCCTGCTTGCTTTTGCCACTTCCTCCAAATTTGATCATGTCCTTGCAAGCTAAACACTTGCCACAATCAGGAGACTGGCAAACCTGCAGGTAGAAAAGAAGACATGTATTGATTTCGTCTCCTTACCAAAGAGAAATGAAAGAAATTGTACATCACACTAACTAAATGTTGAAATCGAGCTCCATTATAAAACAGCGGGGTTTCCCTTTGGGCCAATTACCTCACAGACACCACAGCGCTGTCTTTTGGCTCCATTTTCTTTATCATTCTGCTCTATCTGGTCAGAGAAGAAGGTATCAAAGATCTGGTAGACCAGCTCAGTGGTAGTCGCCTTCGTCGGCCCCTTGCTGTCCTTCTCTATTTTTGTTGGGTGACGAATGGCCTGTCTTCTGGCAGCTCTCCTGTCAGGATAAAGTTTGTGTTCAGAGGAGAAGAACACTTGGAGTATATGTCGAGCGATGGCCTTATGAAGCCCCTGGCCTTCAACACAACACAGCATCAGGCCATGCAACATATGAAACAAGCAAACAAAAACCAAACAGACAAGATGTACAAGGCAGAGTTCCCGTTAGATGCAACTGGCCAACAAACGTTTTCTAAACAATCTGTCCTGCAGAGAAAACGAGTGGGGAAAAAAAATAAAATAAATCTATGAGCGAACTATTAGTTTTCCTTCTTCATCCAAGAATAAGCTTTGATGTTATAGCTCCTTTAAGATGATTCTCAGTTATTTCACCAACTGCTGAACTCTAACCTCTATTCTAAATACTGTTGTGTTCCTCACTGAATTACACTGAAGAGCTTCTATATACACCATTATATACTGTATTTAGTGTAATTAACACATGACTTAATGCATTAAGCTCAAGAGCATACACATCAGAGGATCAGTTAGCACCAACATCTTCACAGCAAATTTTTCAAAAAGGAAAAAAAAAGTAGTTTAATTTTCTTAGGATTAGTCCATTTTACTCCATGACAGTATACATCAAGATTTTTTTTTATTTTAATCCTACCAGTCAAAATAATCAGGGACACTTAACCAATTTACCATTAAAACCTACAACACATTTCCCAAAAAATTAAACGGGAAATACAGTTCTAGCGTGAACTCTGGTATAATGCTCTGTTCGTAAAAGCGTCTAAATGCTTCACACTAACACACCACCATACAAGCTAAGGATGCATTCATAACAAGGCCTACCTACCAGTACAGCAGCATGCTGCATTAGGAAATGCCAAAGGATTGTTAGATATCGGGGAGAACAAAGAAAGGAGCAGAAACACAGGAATAGAAGCAAAAATAAAATTGGAAAACTTTTGCTAGGGAAATTAGCTGCAGCTACAAATCTGCAATGGTGAAGAGTTTTCACTGAAATTAAATATACAGCACGGACAATGCTTAAGTTTGTTTTCATTAATTATATTGTGATGGTTGCAATAAACTGGATCTCAGCTGAGTCTGCTGAATGATAAAAGAAAATTAAACCATAAGCTAAAAATTATCTTTTTGCCGTACCTCTTTCCGAGAGTGACTCCAGCAAGCTTGATCAGGTCCCTCATACACGGTGTGACAATGATTGGCTGCTCATCAGAGTCGCCAGCCTCATCGTAGCTCTCCACCTGCTCCACCACAAACTGAGCGTGCCGCAGCAGAGTGTCCTCAGTGAAGCAGTTGAAGTTCAGCCCTGCGGGAGGCACGGTTGTCTGAGGGCCGCAGGAGGAGAAGATGATCAGTGTCCTGGTTCTGTGATGCAGTAACATGAGCTACGTTCTCTTGCAAAGTTTCTGATTTTGTCTGTAAATACTTAGGCAAGGGAATACCAATCATAAAATACCAGCCTTTGTTCTCAATTGCTAATTGTGTAAAAATGTGTCATTGTTGATGTTTGTCATTTGTACTTCGGATATTGACCAAAAATAGATTTGATTTATGATTTGTCACTGAATTGAATAATTGTTGACATAACTTGTCGACACTGTTACTTGAAAATTAGTATGTTTCAGTATGTTCACCCTTAATGCGAAAGGCCTGAAGTTGACTAAAATCTTTTAAAAAGAAAAAAGAAAATTCCTCAATAAGCACATTTGAATGGCCCAGATTTATGATGTTGGGTTTATTCCAGTCGCACAGGACCTCACCTCAATCTTGTTGAGAAGGTCTTCATAACTAGTGTCAGGATTCTTCTGGAGGAATTCCACAACTATCTTGCTCATGTAGATCTTCTCTTGCATCAGTGCAAAGATTGGCGCGTACTCCTCACTTGGATGCATTAGGATGTAATCAGCAAAAGCTGGAAAACAAAGATACGAACATCTACCATTAGTACATCATGAATGAAGAGAGAAAGCTAAATTTAGAGCAGAAATCTAAAAAGTTGGCTACCTGTGGTGAATCCAATTAAAGCCTTTTCTCCTCCATCAAAACCAGTGATCCACCAGGCATTGACAGGTCCAAGCTTCTTCGCAGGAACACCACCTGTGAAGGAAGAAAAACATATTCACTGTTATAGGTACTAAAATAAAAAAAGAAACTAACAAAACGTTTGGATTCTTGAAATATGCATTTTCATACCATCCAAGCAAGGGTTGTCATCATAGATTGGTTTAACAACACAGCTAAAGTAGAGCTCTACATTCTTCTCAATCAGTCCAGCATCAAATGGACAAAGGTGGCCACGCTTATCATACACACTGCAACACAAACCAAAGTATTACTTTAACTGACAAAAAACACAGACTTTACAATCTAATGAAATTGAAGAAAGTCATATTTGCTGCACTAAACTAGGTCAACAATCAATTACCTGAAGTTTGTAATCTTGTGCTGTGGCAGATCCTCATAACTCTCAAATCCATCCTCATTTGAATCAAACAAGGAGAGCCGCTCATCTGTTAACATTTCTGGTTCATCCAGCTGAGGAAACAGAACAATTGTTTTAGTTCTCAGTACAAGTAATATTTAAAAAAAATCTTCTTGAATGACTTTAAAGTTGATATTTCTCACCGCAGTATCAGGATCTCCTTGAAAAAACTTAAGATCTGAATCATCCAAGTATTGTCTGCAGTCTGGACATTTTGGTGGTGGTGTCTAAAATAATAATAAATAAGGTTAACATTACACAGCTCATTTCCTGCTTACCGAAATGTTTGCAGCTATGACAGCTGAAGGAGCAAATTTACCTTTGCAGCAGTTACTGTCTTGACAATCTCGCTCTTTGATTCTTCTGGAGCAGTTCTGCAAAAAGTATGCAGTGTTAGAAAATTCATCTGTAGGAGGCTCCATTAACATCAGTAATGTTCAGAGGAGAAAAGACTTACTTTTCATTAGTGTCCACTTTGAGACGTTTCTCCTCCCGAGTCTGAAGTTGAAAGAATGTGCAGTGTTAAATTAAAAAGACATGAGACTTGCACCAACTCTTCATGTTTAAAAAAAAAAACAAAAAAAAACACAGAAACATAAAAGTGCTTTTACCTCCTCAACATCATCTTCCTGCTTCAGTTCATTTTGCCCATTAGTAGATTCTCCATTCAAATCCTCAGACTTGCGCTTTTGACTGCAAGACAGATTTACTTTGAAACATAATGCAAACACTTCTGTTTTAAAGAGTTTCTTTAATTACAAAAAATGTGAATGACAATGTATAAAGCACAAAACCCAGCTTATACGCACACTTTAGAGAACATTGACAAGATGCTTGGCTGTTTTCCACCATTTCTTGTAACCCTTGCGCTGGCAGGAGATTCTACAAAGAAAAGAAAAAAATCATATACCATTGTTTTAAACCATTTTCCTTTTAAAATGCAGATGCAAGTTAAAAAATAACAAATTTGAAAATCACTTTTGGCGTCAGAGTTTGCCTTGCTCCTGCGTCCACCCTTCCCCTTAGAAGCAGTTGGTGACTTGACAGCCTCCTCTTCCTCCTGAACATCCATGGTAACATCTTCACCATCCTCATCTTTGTGGGAACCGTTAGTGAAACCATTTGTCTTCCCCTTCTGCTCCACGCCATCAACATGTGACCCATTTCCAAGATTGAGCTCTTTTCCCAGCAAGGCCTTTACTTTAGAGATGTAAACATCCTGAGGAAAGTGCAATATAAATCACATCATAGGTGAAATAATGAGTGAGAAAGGTTCTGGGATTGGTAATGATTGAGATATCTGAAAACGTTACCAACCATTGTGATCTCTGAACTTTTCATTTTCTCCTCCAGGCTGCTCAGCTGGTCCTGAGCATCAACATGGAGGAAGTCCTGCACCAACTTGAGCTTCTCTTTGACATGTTCCTGAAACGGCATTTTAAGAAAAAGCCAAAAAATAAACTACCAAAAAACACTTTCTTGGATAGTGTATTTTAGATAATAGTCAAGTACTGTAAACTCATAATTAAGATTTTAGACCTCGTTTTTAAAGCCTTGAATGGTCCGGCTCCTGCCTTTAACTGCAATCTGCTAACCCCATATGATTCTGATCTCTGCCCAAGACCCACCAGCAGGGCCCTATTCCAATTGTTGCAAAATTGTGAGAGTAAAGGCAAAGAGCATTTGCTGTTCAAGCCCCTCAGCTGTGAAACTCCCTGTCAGGAGATCTCAAGCAGGCAAACTCCATATTTTCTTTAAAATCTCTTAGGAGTCAAATTAATTGTAAAGCATACTCTTAAGTATAGATATGGCTGAAACTATACTTGCGCCATCTGTTTTATTGTTATATAATTTATTGTTTTATTGCACATTGTAAGTTTATATCAAAAGGTGCTATATAAATAAAGTTATTGAGAATATATGACTTGATTTTTGAGTGTTATGTTCATAATTGTCCTTAGGTTGACGATATAAAAACTGATGTATTCCACACACTTTGGGAAGTAAAAGCATTTGTGATATTATACTCAAATTGGCTTTATGTCATGCATGTGAGCAGCACATCCATGGAGCAGCACATGGCGTCGCACAGTTCATCTCTTTGCTATAAAGAGTTTCGACTTCCCATTGTTGTCATTGAACATGACAACATTATAGATTTGAGATAAGTGAAATCCATTGGCGTGATGAGCTTCCCTTTAGTGGGACACCGTGCTGTGAATCTGCCGCCACGTTCAATGGACTTTAAGTAACCGTATTAACAGAGAGTGGGCAGCTGGAGCAACACTAGTGGGGGGAAAAAGGCTTGGAGGCTCTCAGGTGCTCAACCCACCTCGTCTGAAGCCCCATCCTCATCCAGCACCTGCAGCCTGCGAACAAAGAACACGTCAAAACAACGTTAGCGAATATGCAGCAGAGGAAGAATCACCATGGAGAGAACCCCCCCCCCCATCCGTGAGTCCCGTTAATCTCAGTGTGACAGCGGGCTAGCATGGAACACAGGGAGCGAAACTTCCTGAGTGGCGCCAAATCTCTCACGCTGCTCCATCCATTGACAGGCTACAAGATGCTAGCTGGCTAACGTTACAGATAGAGGGAGGGGGCTAACTGTGTTTGCTGCATCGGCCAACGGCGAGCTAACGCTAGCCGCAGCGGCTAGCACGGACAAAAGGTAACATGACAAGAGGCAGGGAGCAGCGATGCTCACCAGCCACTGCAGCTGTCATTAGCGTCGCCGCCTCTGAACCGAGACGACGACGGGCTTGCATCCGTGCTACATCACCGAGACAGCGAGTGTTGTTAGCATTCAGGCTTTTTCTGACGTTACCTTTTCCTGACATCCTCTGGCAGAGACAGGGAGGTCCTGGCTGGCATTGTTCGCAGCGGGCTTAAAAACTTTAAAACGAGAGAGGGTTAAAAACGGCGTTAAAAACGGCGTTAAAATTGCGTTAGGATCCGCAAGTGTTGTTACGGCAGCGCAGCTCCACCGTGACAGTCAGTCTCGTGCTGGCTCCCGCAATGGATGCTATATACAGTTCGGGCGCGCGGGCCCGTTTTTCGCGCGGAAACCCGGGTGTCGTGGACGGTACCACTGCACTCGTCCGTGGGGGTAGACACTTCCACTGTGGGACGTGATAACTCCCTCGACAGTGTGTTACTTGCGTTGTGAACACGCATTTCTCATATGTCAAACACAGACACGATTGCCACGTGGTTGTGTTATTTAAAATGTAGGATTTCCTTGAAATGGCCGATTATCATTACCCCCTTCACCCCTGCTGTTCGCCAGATGTTGTAGACAACTGAGCAACCGGAAGCGATACGAGTATTGTTTACTAATGAGCAACAATTACATATGTTTTGTCTTGCCCGCTTATTACTGTGCAGTTCTGGACCTATTTAGCTATAAAATACATAACTCCGTCAAAACAAAGGAGTTCACAGGAAGGAACAGAATGGAGGAAGTCCTTATTTAAGACAGATTAGATCATACATGTCTGATTGACTTACATTGTTTACAATGGGGAAGAGGGACAGTGCCAGATTTAGTAATTTTGGGGTTGAAGACTGAACATTTCATTTTCCATTGTAAGTTCCTGTATGAGGCAGAAAGACAAAGCTTCCAGGATAAAGTCCAGAAAGTTGGACGGGAGTGTGATCTAATGGGAGTTTGGGAGACAGAAGGAGAGGGAATAAGATGCATCAGGAAGGCACTCGTTACTTATTTAAAAGACACAAGGCTGACGGGTGGAATCTGAGGAAATTTGTGAAAGATCCAGTGTGTAAGATTTAGGTGAAAGGGATCTATTTGCAGAAATTGAATATAAAACAATCAGATTGATGTTTTCACTAGTGTGATTCATCTGAATTGTACGAATTGTTGTTTTCTTTACCCTAGAATGAGCCCTTTATATTTACATACTTTATATTTACATTGAGAGTGGGCCCTCTCTACAGAGGCCGCCATGTTTTTTACAGTAGCCCAGACTGGACAAACTAAACACCTTTTGAGTTTTTATGACAACTGAAGGTTTCCACAGGTTCTCTTTCATGTTTGGAAGGGGAGGGTGAGGTGAGTACACACTCTTGTACAGTAGGTGGTGGTATGCACCTTAAGCTGTTTGCGATCAGCCAGTAAATCTAGAGAAGAAGACAAAGACTATTACAGCTGACTAAACAAACCTAAAAATTGGTTTATTTCAATGGCTGAGCAGCATTTGCATGTGCAATGTTGTACTTTCATGATGATGCTAGTGTTTTCCTGACCTTGTCAGAGCATGTTTGGATTAAATGCTGCTGTTTTGTGGGCACCAAAGGGATAAACATCTCAGGACCTGCAGAAAAGCTACAGCTGCACCTAAAAAATCTCTTTCAGCTGAGTATTAAAAGTGACAACACAACAAAGAAAGAAAGAAACAAAAATTGGTTTATTTCAGTATTTCATTTATTTTATAAAAAGGGAATGCAATTACAAAAATTGTTTATGTACCAACATTAGTGTTACAGGTTGTACCAGTTTAACACAGCCAGCTTAACAGTGGGACCATAGACTGTATATAAAAAAGTGGGACAGATAATCTATCGTTTAATTCTTCTCAAAATTTGATTTATATGGATGGTCTCCCAAGGAAGGTGTCGAACATGGTCAAGATTTTCTAACTTAATTTAAAGTGAACAAATATTATTTGACTTGGACTGCCTGTCGCACAAAACATTTGTAGAAGATACCAAAGAATATGAGAATAAAACTAGGTTTTTCATTGTAATTTCTGTGATTTTAGCGAAAACACACTAAATTCACTGATTGAGAAGATAATCAATAATGATAATAATCATTAGTTGCAGTCGTTAAGTAGATTCGGCTATAAATCTCTGTCCAACTTAAAAGATATGGAGGAACAGCTTTCATATTTGGCTTTGTTCCTATTTCACCACAAGGTGGCACTATGTCATAGATAATTTGAAAATAGGCATCTGAGACTTTTCAATTTGGCTGAGAATCTTCATGACAAATTTCCTACTATAGACGGCTCTCAGAGTGGGAACAAAAGCTGATGTTTTGGACAGTGGTTAAAGTTAGGGTGAAGTTACTATCAAGCAAATGTTGGGTATGGGTAACGTTAAGGTTCGCTTCCAGGAAATTAGTTCAAGTCCCCAAAGTGTAATGTTCCCCAAGGTGACTTGGGACAATGTAAATGTTTATTTACATAATCTACAGAGATGATCTGTGAAATAGTAGGGCTTTCTTTTTAACGCATATGAGTCTTGTGCGCCAACTTCAATGTTTTTGTCTACACAACTTCACCTTTAGGCTTCTGAGGCTGATGTTATATCCTGCAGGGCACTGGAAAGACTTGGCCGACTTCCCAGCAGCGCACCCTCCTGGGGCTGATTCAGCCAGTGTTCCCACCCAGGAATCCTGGATGTCTGACAGGAAACAGGCCCAACTCTCTCAAGGCCACTATAAGTCAGCCTCTCCCCTCACCCCAAGTCTCCCCCTTACCCGAAAACCTCTCCCAGGGCCATTCTTTATGCTTCCCTCAGACAAACAATCTTACAAATAGACATTCTTCCATATCAAACCCTGTATTCACCCTCCCTGCCCTCTGCCCAGCTTCCCATCATAGCCCTGTCTTGCCTCCGCCTTTAACCAATTGAAAAAAATGTTATTAGGTAAGAGAGCAGTGATTAATGGCTAAGCAGCATTTGCGTGTGCAATGTTGTACTTTCATGATGATGCTAGGGTTTTCCTGACCTTGTCAGAGCATGTTTGGATTAAATGCTGCTGTTTTGTGGGCACGAAAGGGAGAAACATCTCAGGACCTGCAGAAAAGCTACAGCTGCACCTCTTTCAGCTGAGTATTAAACGTGACAACACAACAAAGAAAGAAACAAACAAAAATTGGTTTATTTCAGTATTTCATTTATTTTATAAAAAGGGAATGCAATTACAAAAATTGTTTATGTACCAACATTAGTGTTTCAGATTGTACCGGTTTAACACAGGCAGCGTGCTACTGGACACACAAGGCTATTGCACACGAGACATTTCATACAACACAAATCATACATACTGTACAAAAATACATACATACTTACAGACATACATAGTTTTTTTATATATTTATCAAAAAAAATCATAGAATCAGGCAACACAATGAAGAGATAGGTACATAGATTAAAACAAATCTCCATCGGGAAAAAAAACCCTGGGGGAACGCAAACATCACTGAAGCTGCCAAAGTGCTTTTCACCATTTCTACTTGGCCATCTAAATGTCAATATGAACAAAAACTGAGGGTGAGGAGGATTTTAAACGTGTGTCTACAGGAAGAAGGTTAGTGTAACCCTGAACAACAGGAACCGGACAATGAAAAACCGGACTTCCTATGGCTGAAGGAAGTTACGAGTTGTAGGATGTCAGAAATTAAAGACGACCCCCCCACACACACACTCCCCTGTGTGTTTGGAACAAGAACTTCTCTTATTTTGTAGGGGAGGCGAGGGATCTTCGGAAAGACGAGACGCGTAAAGTTACACGCGACACATGGCTAGCAAATTAAACCAGGAAGTTCACAACAATATTTTTGTTCATGGTGCTATTTAAGAATTCACAGTGAGAGTGATCTACTCTATTCATCCCACTCTCCGATCGTCAGTGACTTGGTTATTTAAAAATGATGATCAATAATACTGTCAACAACGGAGCGCCGGCCCCGAACACTTCATACATACATTCAGCCTCAATCCCAGAGAGGAAGGCGCAAACAGAGACAGCACATCGCGGCTACGTTGCTACAACACTGTCAGGACATCGGTCCCATGAGTCAAAGCTGCTGGACAGCTGTCAATGAGTAAAATTCATCAGTGCCAACTCACTTCAGGAAACGTGCTTTCTGATTAGGCCTTCCTCCACGGAAACTGTTCAGATACAAAAGACAACAGTAAAAGCGAGAGGGGCAGATTATGAGGACAAACGAGGGAAGGGGGTGTTAATGATGGAGGCTGGAGCTGGAATATATCATACACATTAGTGCTTACAAAAGAGTTAGGATTCCATGCATTAAATGTAAGCAGATTTATCAGATGCAAGGTTATATAGGGGATATATAGCCCTGGTTTGGTGGGGGGAGACTCGTGCTAGTATGGCTTCTGTGGAGCGCCGTGTTGAGCGGAGCTGATCATGCCTTCGCTTCAGTCAAGAACGAGCGATGAATCTAAAGGCCTAATGTTAACACATATTACAGAGGAAGAGTAATGTGGTTAAACCTCACAAAGGACAACAATCACGAAAGTAATCTACAAAGTGCAATTTTGCAAGCTTTGCATTGATGCAGTTCCTGAAAGGCCCATAACAACTCACCATATCTACGATATAATGCATGCTATTGTTCCATTTTTTGGCTTTTAATAGGGGTTTACATGTGTAGAAAGAAAAACAAGATGACAGGCTTATACATTAAAATGGTATGCCACTCCATATTAACTAATGGGAGTACCTATATTTTAAAAAAGCTATTTTCACATTTCAGAAAGTTCTCTCCTTTTACATTAGTTTCCTCTTGAAACATTGTGTTTTTACACCCAGTGAATGGGTGAATTGTTTGAATGATGATTGTGAATTCACACAGGTTTTATGTAATGAAAGTCTGCATTGGAGAATGTGTCACTACACACTGCCGCACTCCGGCCTCGCCACACATGTCAGTCCACGGCTTGCTCTCTATAATATCTCATCACAGCCTCTCTGCTTTAACTCACACACACACATTCACTCTCACTCTCACACACGCACACACACACACACGCACACACACATGCACACACACACACACACACACACACACACAAGCACACACAAGCACACACAAGCACACTGATGTGTTTGCACCAAATTAGACACAGGTGGTACAATCTTGCATGATGGGTATGCTCTGGTGTTCGTGTTTGTTCGTGCAGTGTTCCAGGGAGCTGGAGCTCTTTAGAGGGACCAGACAGCGGTCATTGGGCCGCCCGCTATGCAGCACCCCCCAGCAGCACAGCACACGCAGAAACTCCTTCCTCATGTCCTTGCTGCGCAGCGTGTAGATGACTGGGTTAAGAGCTGAGTTCAGAGTGGCAAAGCCAAAAAAGATGTCTGCTTTGGAGAGGATATTGCAGAACTGTATGCCACAGGATGAGTCTAGGAGGAGGATGATAAAAGCTGGCAGCCAGCACATGATGAAGACACCCAGCACTATTGTGACTGTTTTCAAAAGGGCATAGGCCGGTGAGTTGGTTGCTTCCTGGTGGCTGGAGCGTACAATCAAGTAGATCTTCACATAAAGGATGACAATAGAGAGCAATATGAGGCTGAAAATGGTGACGACAAAGACAATGTATTTCTTGGAGTAGAGGGGCAACACGGCCGAGCATTCAGGCTGGTTGTTGATGCAGTTCCAGCCGATGATGGGTAGTCCTCCGAGTAGGATGGAGGTGACCCAACATGCTCCTATCAGGAGGAACATGCGGCACGTTTTAGTGGAGCCGTACACCTTCACCTTGGTAATAGCTGTGTAGCGCTCTATAGCTATCGCCAGCAAGCTGAAAACAGAAGCCGCCAGAGCGATGAACGCGGTGCCCTCCCGGATGAACCACTGCACAGGCACCAGGTCAAAGGTCGCCGACCCTGATAGAAAAATGTTGGCTATGTAGGCCGAGCCTGCCAGCAGGTCAGAGAATGCCAGGTTGCCGATGAAGAAAAACATGGCGGAGTGGAACTTCTTGTTGCGGCAGACGGCGAGGAGGACCAGCAGATTCTCCAGGATGATGATGGTGCAGAGGACCACGATGACGATGTTGAGGGTGTTGAGCTGCTTTTTATTCCGATAGTACTCATTCAGCTCATGCGTGGTCTTGTTCTTTGCGAACGCATAGTAGGCGCGGATGAGACTCTCATTGTAATACTGGGAATACTTGCTCCTCATGGTGACGGGCTGGCAGAGCACGGTGGCTTTACGGCAAAGATTCATTCACACAGCGGAGTCGTGAAGAGTGTCTACGCAGATTATCATCGCCTCTCAGGACAGGAAGCAGGCCTAGGCCGCGAGGGAGACTGCCTGTCCCACAGTTGCGTCTTAGAAGCTTGATGTGGGTCACCTGCACAGACACAGGAAGAGAGAGAAGGCCTGGGTTACTCACAGGGGACATTTTTGTTGCACTAATGAAATAAACTGTGGCAAAGCAAACATACATTTTTTGGAAAAGTCACGCACTCGCCAAAGTCAAACTCTTTGAGCAAAACAAAGTCTCTAAGCAACAACCTGTGCCTCAGTCTCCAGAGTGGAAACATTTTCTTCAATTTACTTTAAGTAGACGTCATTGTAGTAACTCAACATCAAAGTAAGAAGAAGCAGCAAAAGGGCAGAGCTTTGAAATAATAAATATATATATTGTCATGTCCTTCAGGCGTAAACATTCAACATGAAGAGTGAGCATTTTTGATTTAGTGTAAATACCTACAATCAAATGACACAAATGAATGGCCGCTCAGCGAATACACTGCACTCACTGTATCCATCTGTTACATCCTGCACTGAAAGCCCATGAAGGCGCAGTTGCAGCTTGTTGCAGTCTAAAACCAGAATGACACTCAGTAGAGCGATTACCTCCACCAAGCTCCAACACTCCCTTAAATTCACTCAAGCTGCACCAAGTTTTTTCTCTCAAGATCCATTATTTATTCCCTGGGTCATGAGTGAACATGTTGAAAAACGCTCACAAAATACCAAGAAATGCCAAGTTTCCTAAAAATCCGTTCAGATGTGTAATCTTAACATGTATGTAACATACAAACGGGCAGGGATTATAAATGTGCTTTACAAAAATGACTCTGATAGGGGAATATCAACTTGCTCTGAAAAATTACAACACTCAAAGATCGTCTCTTTTTTGGGATGTTGAACCTGAGCGGGCAGAGACCATCTTCAGGTAGAGGAATACACTACTCTGTGAGGCTCTGCGAGCACTGGCGCTGAGACAAAAGGGCCACGCTCGCAGTCAGAAGGGGACATTCCACCAACCCTGTCCGAGCACTCGGCTGTCAACACAGGGCATTGTTGTGGGGAGCGAACCATTCCACTCCAGTGAGCTACCTCTTGAAACTTCAGCATAGCTCGTGCATCAGCCAGACCTCTTCATCCTGTCCGGCCCCTTCCAACCAGTTCAGAAAATCCGCCAGCAAATCAAACAGATACCCGAGAAGTGGAGGAGGGAGCCTCCTCGACTCTAAAGCTTCCTGAGTAGTGACTGACATGCTGCCGTTTATTATTCTATACACTTAATGTGGATGTTGCATGGTTGTGTGAGTGATATCCCGATGCCTGGTCTGAATAATTACGCTACACACACAATGACATTATGTTGTACAGTACTTTATGGGACTATGTTGCTGTTTTGTCATGCATCCAACATCAGAATGCACAAACAAGCTTAATCAATGAGGAAAACCTTGACCTAATCACGTGTCAAATTTTAGAAAAATTTACAATAATGAATTATACCCCAAAAAACAGGGAATCACGAATGTGACTTAAAATGCTCCTATGAGGAAAAACCTATCGATAAACCAAACTTAAATAAAACAGGCTGCAGTAATAGGGATGAGAAGAAAACTTAAAGGCTCTGGAAATCTAATTACAGGTGGAGCTGGTGTCTTAAACCTGTCAAAAGTAACAGGATCCCTTTTGCAGGGCCAGCTCCAGAGGTAATTCTACACCGATGCTTGACTTCACAACCGGCCTGGGTGGCTGCAGCAAGCTCATAACTGGAAACCTTGAGTGGAAAGTGGGGCTGGAGCTCTTTCTCCTCTGTCCTGCTTTGGGCTTCAACTCAAAACCTGGGAGAGCGAAAAGATGGAGAGGGGATGGAGACAAAGCCGGACAGCGAGCATGCATGTGGAACGGCATCTGGACACAAAGGCAGGAATCCGAGACGTCACTGTGATGAGCACATGGACACACAAAGTCGCCGGTGGGAAGTGTTGCACCACAGAACTTTGCACAGAAAACACGTTATGGTGCTGCAAAGCTTTTCGCCCGAAAACAGACATTTTCTGCACACAGCTGCTATTGGTTTCCAGTAATAACCAGCACACTGTTTCCCCAAGCTGGAACAAAGAACAATAGTCTCCTTCAATGTGAAGAGCGTTGCCCTTCAGCCTTAATAATGAGACAGCACACTTCCATTTGGCTGCTGCAACTGTATCATAGCAGGAATTTATTTACAGTTGAGCACCCCCTTGTCAGAACCTCTACAGCAGAACAGCTTGCCCCCACCCCCCTCCCCCAATCCTTTATAGCACGATTAATACACACGAATAAGAAACCTGAGGCAGAGCACGTGTGCCAGCTGTAATTACATTAGGTCACATTATAGCAGCCTATTTTGTTTAATGGAAAAGTCAGCTGAGATAGACCAGCTCTGTATCGCCACCGCCTCAAGCCCACTAAGAGGAAAAAGCGCTGGTTTTCCTTTGTTAGGAACCACTGCGGCAAAATGTGGCCCTGGAGACACCGACTGCAGTGGGAACCGTCACAGAGGTGGTTTTCAGTACTTCAGCAAGTGTCTGTGCAAAGATTTTTCCAGCACCAGTGTCACAACTGTGCAAGATACACACACAAAACATTATAGGTGAGTGTTTGAGATCAAAATGAGTTCAAAGATGGGTGTGGTTCAACCCGTGCATACAGAGTAGGTAAGCATTGATGTAGTAATGAGGAGTGAGTGCTCATGGGCCGGAACAGCCACGTGTAGACGGGCGTCAAGGCTCCTGATCCCATCAAGCAACGATCTCTAGTCTTGTCTGGTTTCTTTCACTCAGCTCTGCCAGGTTTTCTCAAGACACTTCTCTCTCCATCTGCTGTGTAGACAACTCGAGGTCCTCCTGACAACGCGGAGTCCTCGGCGTCTGTCATCAGGGGATTTCGCTGTGTGTGGGAAACCTGACAGGCTGGTTTGCCTACAGCACCATCTCTGTAGGCAAAGCAGCCCTGCCCCTCCACCTGTCGTGCGCCACTCGGATGTTTCCACCGTGATTGGCTGGAGTGGAGACGTCCCAGTGAGACTTCCTGCTATGCAGCGCCGCCCTCCTGACCAATCGTCAGAGTGGTGACCTATGTTTGACCGAGACGTAACTGTCACATATTCACAATGGACATCAGACATTGTTCAAAAATGTTGCAACAGTATCCAACATCTTTCTTAACTAACACAATTGGAGATTGTTGTGTCTTTGAATTGCATGTCTACACTTACAATCAATGTGTATTTTGCATTCGATGCATGTTTGCATAGAAGATATGTTTCCATATAACTCAACTATAATTTATCGATATTTAGGTTGCATTGCTAAATTGTAAAAATAGACCGAGCAGTATACTCCCAATGTATTCATTCACAAGCAAAGGCTACTTAAACGGATTCATGGTAAAAAAAAAAAATTCGCTCTCAAGTTCTTCCTCTGTGACTTAATAATTATATAAATACACTTAAGTTTTATTGAGTGGGACGTAGATGTTCGATACTCAAGGAATTCATACATTTTTCAATTGTAAACTAAACTTCTTGAGAACAGACGGCAAGGAGTTTCATAAACCAACATTACGTTGTAGGTGAAAGTGAAGAAACCTGACAGAAAGCTCAACACAATATCCTGTCTGTATTTCACAGACACGGTTAGACAAGGTGAAGAAAGAACGGGCAGAGGAATAAAAAACGAGACAAAGGAAGACAAACAACAGACAGGAAATCCTTTAAGTTTTTTTGATCCTTATTATGCCCACAAATATAGCACGTTTCTCTTCATTTGTGAAACGATGCTCTTGTGGCATTCACACATTCTACAGGCATGCGAACAAATTGTGTTCAGGATTTTTTGCAACCGCACATACACTAAAACATTTTAGAAGAATTATGTATTGTAAGATTTGCCTCCATTTGGATTACACAGTTCTATCATAAGGATGATTTAAATTAACATATTTAAAATTCTTTATAAACACATTGGGTTTATTCTACTATTTCACTCTTAAATATTTTTTGGAGCGTTCACTTGAGAATTTGCTTTAATTAACCATTGGACCACTGCTGCAAATGGCTGCATTTGAAGCATAGTTATTTTCTAACATCCAATAGCTGATTCAAAATGGACTGATGGTCCCTGTTGAAAGGTGACTCTGGTTTTCTCCTAATCCTAACAAGCCCGAGTTTCCCTCTCCATCATGGGGCTGACAGCTGCACAAAAGCCTCAGGTGTTTTTCCAAGAAACACCTGATAAGCCCCAATTAGCCGACCGTCCGTCTGCTCACCGGAAAAAAAAAGGCACCGCCGGCCCATGACGCCACCTTCTACCTGTCGCCCCCCGCTTCTCTTGAGCAAAAAGCACTTAAAAGCAACCTAAGCCTCGACAAAGCACAACTGCACAGGAGCATTTTCACTCACACGTACAATGTATCATTGCACAAACATTTCAGTTGAGGTCAGAGCAGCGATTGTTTGCACTGAAAAATGTTCACTTTGTTTCTCTGCTGAGCTGTTTGTGGTCTGAAACATCCGCTAACACATCTCCTTCAATCTGCCCTTCACACTACCTGCACCCCAGTCGCTGTGATGGCAACACGGCACCAAATTCAGCATCTTGTATGTATTCACAGAACCTTCTCCACAAATGCAGCAGACTATAACAGACTATAACTATAACTTGTTCAGACTGAAATATGAAAACATTAATCATGTACATTTTCCATTTTAGGGACGTTTAATGACTTCCTGCACCCCCTCTAAAACACAGTGGGCCTTTCTCTCTTAATAAAGACCTTATCTCTCCCCAGATTTAAGAACAGTCACAAGTCATCCATCACAGACACACAAAGAGCATCTGCTGCTGTGATTTGCTCTTTCCGGTTTCACAGCCATTAACGGCTGGTGTCGGTGAGGAACTTCTCTCTACCTCCGCCAACGTTATGTTTTTGCCTATTTTTGTTGTTTCGTTTTTTGTTTGTTCGCAAAAAAACTACTTGAAGGAATTCAAATACATTTTGCGGAGGGGTGGGGATTGACAAGGAAGAACTAATACAATTTTGTTACGGACCCGGATCAGGGGGTGGATCCTAGATTTTGTTTTTCACTTTCTTTAACATTGTGTTTTTCAACATTTCGTTGACTTCTCAAAAATGGATGTACATCATGTGTATCCTGAAAATACAAATCAGCCACATGTAGATGACTGATAACTATGTGTGTGTCACATTTGGTGCGACTTGATTGAATTTAAGGAGGCTGTTCTGTGAGGTATGCGCTCTCCTGTGTGCCATTATGACCAGTATCTATATTTTATGTATCATTTTATCAATTGTTTTATGTTGTTTTATTGACCGAATTATGGGATTTGTAAAATGTCCTTGGGTGTGTGATTAATAAAAAGTATCATTGTTATCCCTGTCAGTACTTGTTTTAAGAAAGAAACATGAGCATTTCAGAGAAATAGTAGCCGAGGAGGAAAATTCCATGTAAAAAGTGTAGCGATGTTGTCAGAAAGTTCCCCCAGTCAAGTGTTGACATGTCAGACGCACTGGAGAAAACCCAGCTTTTACCACCACAAGGTTTCACCACTGCTACCACAGGAGATTCAGCTTTAAGGAAATGACTAAAGCAAAAGATGTGAGACGGCTCAACACCCACACTCTTTCTCGACTTGCTTCCGTTTCTTAAACATTATGAGCAATGACATACTGAACGTTCTCGTCTCCACACTGATAGCTCAGGCCTCCTCTAAGCTGCTGGGGGCTGCTGCACACATGGGCCCATTAAGGCAGGCCCCTTTTTTCCGGCATGGAGCTGCTCCCTGTGTAACCACAGAAAACACAGGGATGGACTGTGTCTGCTGGCAGGTGGTTGCAGTGCCCCTCATGCAGCTCTAGCTATCTATCAATGAGCCCCAGGGCCCTGTGAGTGCAATCTTTTCACACTCGCACAGCAACACTATTGATTGTCCGCCCTCATTTTCCGGGGAAAAAAGCATCCATGTTTCCAGTATCACTGCAACCGGGATGGGAGGGACTTATGTTGCTGCTGCGAGGCGACTAAAATCCATGTCCCGCTCCTTCAGACGACCTTGGTCACGGCACAGACTAAACAGTCATGCACAGTTTACGCTCTTTCTCAGCAGCGTCGCTTTCTACAAGGTGAAAATGAAAGCAAGAACAATTCTCTTTGGTTATGACTGTCTGTGTTTATCGTAAGCCGCTCATATCTCTGTCCCATGCCACGCTGCAGACAAGCTCGCTGATAAAACCGATGCCAAAAACAGTGACAAAGAAGCACAGCTGAAACGAAGACAATGTCCACAAACATACGTGTTTAACATCAAACTGAGCAGTGAAGCATCAACAACTTTTGACCGTTGTACAAAGGGATAGTTCTGTTGGCCAAAAAGAAAATCAATTCCCTTAAACAGCCAATATTGAAGCTAAACTCGTGGCCACAGATATCTGCAGTAGTTTACTGATATTTCCTAAACACCAGAAATCAAAGTAGTAAAATCCCAAGAGACAGACGCTCTTTGTGGTAGTTATTTCACACACTGTAGGCCACTAAAGAGAAGTGTGGGCCGAGGCAAATTTGTCGACCGTGTGTTGTTTTGAAACTGCAGCAGCTCATTAAATCACCAGACAAATGAAAAATAGAGTGTTTTTATATAGGAAATGCAAACGAGAGAGAGAGAGAGAGAGAAAAGAGCCTATTTTGGTGTCGCAGCATAACTTGCACAGTCGAGAGGCAGAGCAGACTGATGAGAGATATGAGACAAGGGGCCTGCAGTATCTCACAGTTTCTAGCTTGGAGAGGAACTCAACTAAACCGTCAAAAATAATCTTGGCAAAGGAACATCTGTAGCTTGTCAAACTATGCTGCAGACAAACACAGATCACATCCCCAAAAAATATAGATGTGTTTATTCCAAGTTTGCGTCAGTGTCATGATAACGTTCATCATGGCATCAGATGAGAACAAAAACAGAAGAAGAACAAAACTCTTCCTCTTTGCTGAGAGATGAATCGCTTCCGTCTTTTCACTGAGTTCGAGGGTTAATTTTAGCTCTGAGAGAAAACGTTGGTGTCTCTTTGTCTTTTATTTTGCTATACACAGTCATGCTTCATTAAAAACATGTATAAGCTGCAAGATATTAGGGATGTGGGTGTCCCCAATACATCTTATAATTAGGGATTACCCTTTCGCTCGTCAAACAGTTTGACAGTTTGGGTGCAGCCTCTTGTGAGGGGTTCAGACTGTCAACATGGTTCAATCAAGAGCGAATACATATATATATATATTTGTATAAATCTATTTTTACTGTATGTTTCATAGGGGCTTGTGTTGTTTTTCATCCCTCCTCTCAGTCAGTTCATCTCTACAACTTTTCAATGCTTTATTTATGGCAGCTGTTCATGTGCTGCGGGGCTCTCAGAGTGGCAGCGAGTTGAGCTGGAGACAAAGAGCTGCCTAAAGAAGGACATCATACAGCCTCAGGAGCCATAACCCGCATGACCGGCATGGAGAGACCCCCACTCCCCCCCCCACGTCTGCCCCACTGGGGGGGTGGGGGATCTCCAAGGGTGGCGCCTGAGAGGCAATTAGTGTAATACCTTCACCCTCGTACCGCTCCTGTCAACTTAGGCCAACGGCTTCGAAAATTATTCATGTTTTTTGAATATTGCTCTGTTTTGCATATTTACTTTTTAATACCACTTCCTGATTTGTGTAGCCACGCGGTCCTCACTCTAACACCCCCTCCCCTCCTCGTATATATTTCAAGCTTCACCGCAGAGATCAAAAGACGAGAGCACAAAGAAGTGATTAAATGCACATCAAGAGGGATTTATTTAGCACACATCTGGAGCAGACATGTTCTTATAGCCCCCTATTTAAGACTTCATTACAGCACACACTTTGCAATCTCAATTCAAGAAACTGACGCTCGGCACTAAGGACATAGTTTCTGAGAGCTGTATGTGTCCCAAATCCTCTTTTCAGAGCATACATGTGATTATTCATGAATTTATTCATAACAGTTTTCAGGATATTATCCGCATCATTAACTCTTGAAGACACATTTCTTTTGCTTTAGCTCATTACACATCCGGCACACTACAGCGTGCCGGATGTGTAATGAGTTAAAGCTTGCAATGCAGCAGTGGTAAAGCACACAAATGCTCAGGGATGGATTTGTCTGATTTGCAAAAGTAAGTGCAAAAGTAAGTGTTAACCACACAGCACCTTTAGCTCACATGTTTGACATGTGCACGCTGGCTGGAGTGTCAACACCACAAAGCAGATAGGTCAGGTCTGGCTGATCAACAGCAGATACCTCAGATCTGAGGGGTGGGTTGTGCTTGATTCGAGTTTCAGCCACTCAAGCCCCTCTCACACCTTCCAGTGTTCTTGTCTTTACAATGAGGTCTCCCCTAATGAATGGCTTTGAACCCTCTGTTAGATCTCCTTTGTCCTGGATCCCTGCTTCTATTCTACTCTGCTGCTAGACCTTGAACTCCACCCCTTCTCATGTTCCCCCTTCCTCGTTGGGAAACAGTGTGGTTGCCTTGACAGGGTTTGCGATTACCTGTTGCTTGGCGTGCCAATGAACACGAGACATGACAACACCCACTATACCCATTCTACGTGTGGAGGAGGGTTGCTTAGGCTGTGACGGTCGTGTTTGTTCCACTGACGTTCGCAGGGATTTCCAGCACAGTGAACATCCCCACACCACAGACACGGGGAAGGAGAATTTGCTGGCGACAAAGCAAAGCACAGCACAAGGGAGAAACGATAGCATCTACACAGGCTAACACACAGGCCACAAAGCCACCCTGATTGCTTCTGCCTAGTGCCCACTGATAAGATGATAAATTGATGGAGGCCCTCCATCTCTCCTTGTGGTCCAGCATAGGAAAACAACTTCAGACTCCTCTGGCAAACACAGATCCATTAAACGCGGCTCTGTTGTCACAGAAAAACACGGTTGCCTGGAGAGGGAACATTGTTGTGCTCACACAGTCCACAGTTGTTCCTCACTACTTTCAATTTCACAGAAGAGAACATTTATTTCTTGAGAAAAAAACTCTCGTGATGTCTGCATCAGTTACGCTCTCTGACATCACTGTATCTCAAAAACTATATATAAGCCAAAGTTACAACCTGCATTTAAAGGCCAGCGAATGTGTGCGTGGAAAGAGTCTTGAGGGTATTTTAAGTTACACAATCTTGGAGGGACACCATGTCTGTTTTATTTCCTGGCAACATTGCACAAGTACATTTTTTTTTTAAAGAAAAGGCACCACAGTAAATAACTTGGCTTTTTTATGCAGCTTTACTGGGACTGATGCAAGGTCTGGGTCGAGTGGATTGCCAAGGAATCATTTGCAAAAATACCGAACAGGTTCAGAAAGTGAGTGTTGCTCTGGTGTAACTTTCGGAGGGTACGAGATGACAGCTACTTGACTTTGCCTTCTGAAACGGACATGTTGGAACTGTCGTCATATTAAGTAAACAGCATCCACTTCCACTCAATCTGTCTATTGCAGTGGAGCAGTCTGGCCTCTATCATGACCCGGCTTGTGTATGGCTGGAGGTTAATTCCATCGTGTCTTCAAGGCTGGAAAGACTGAAGCTCGGGCCTTTTCAGTATAAACAGCTCTTTCTAAACAAAACAGGCCATTGCAGGTTTTACAGTCTGTTAGGCATTAGAAAATCTGAGAGGCTAAACTAAATGAATGGCTTCAACGGGACCTCACTGGCTGCATGGGGTGATTTGAAATCCAAGAAAACGGTCTCTGGCTTACTTCTGGATCTAGGGAGCTCGTGCGCTGAAGTAAATCCTCCTGCTGAGTTTTCCAGCTGCACAAACAAAGCGGACTGTATAACAAAGGCTTCCAAGATGGAAGAAGACAGAGGCGGAGGAGGTGGACTCCACAAACCACAGCATCTTCATGTGTACCTGCTCGAGGATCGCTGCGGAGAGAGTGCTGAGAATGACCAGAAATCGGGAAACCACGACATGACCACACTGATTAAGGCTGCCACAGGAACATAAATCACACGGTATGGCCTAAAGAGAGGTTGCAAGTGGTGCAGATTCCAACCAAAGCCACGGCAGTAACAAGAAACCTTGCATTCAATCTACTTGTCATTGTCTTCGCATGATGCACAATGTCCCTGTCTGTGGAGCGGCCTTGCACAAAGCAAAATGCCAGTCAGAGAAATGAAAAAAACGTTTTCTGCATTACTTCCAACTGACAGCATTTTGGAACAAGGACTGGTCAAAGCCTGAAACGTGACAGACGAGCAGCCTCATCCCCTCCCTTGAAATCGTCAGGAAATCCTGGCATGCTGCTACAAGCATCAGCGCCTGATCATGGGGGGTCTTACATCTTGTCCCTCAAGTGGAAAAGGAATGTAACAGGAGACTCTAAAGCTAATGGATTCTTTCGCTTTCCTAAAATAGTCAGATCCACTTTTTCAGCTTATGTAAATGTTTATATAATCAGAACAGCACTGACAGCATATTATTCTCAGGAGGGTTGTTTTGAAAAGGAGAAACGAACAGGGCAAGAAATAAGTGTGCACGTCTTTACCAAACACCGTCTTTGGCCACATCCTATTTTCAAACGTGTGTACAAAATGGTTAAAAAGACAGTGGACGCCATATTAATTTCTCCGATCTGAGACACTCCCAGCTCTTGGCTATGAATCAGAAAGCTACATGCTGTCAGCTGTGTGTTGTGACTTGCGCTTCTGCAGCCTGCGAACAGAAGGCGTTTATTTTTCTCCAGCTGCCACACCCAAGGAAAGTGTTTTTCAGTCGAAAAGAGGGGGGAGTACCAGCTCGAACTCTGAGCCTGCAGAACCCAGATGGCCTTCCACAGAACACTATTAATATCACAGAGAAAAGCCCAAAAGTTATGAAAGTCATGCACATTTACACTTGCAGGACGGGTTTCATTTAACCAGGTGAAGAAAAGAAGAAAAGCCAAGGTGCCTCTGGCAGATCGCTCTCTCTGATCTTGTTGTGTTGTTACCCTTCCAGTGTGACTGAATAAAGTGGTGAGTAGAGACAACAAAAGAGAAGTCAGTCTGCCCAAAGAAAATCCATCTTGCTGCTTCCTATTAGCGGATCGCTCCCAGGCCTGAACTGAAACCTGAGCATCCTTCAGGGATGAACACCACCCACCCACCACCCATCTCCGCCCTCAACCCCCTAGTGAACCGTTCCATTAAAAAAAATTACAAAAAATAAAAAGCCCACAAATCCATTTCCCACTGCTGCATTAACATTCATTTATTTATCCATCCATGCACTTATACATCTATTTATTTATTGAAGTCATCTATTTGTCTTCATTTCTCACGGTACCCTCGGCACTCCCCATTGAGAGGGGTCCGGTTTCAGCAGTCATCTTGTGGAGTAAAACAGGGCCACTGTGCACAGTGAGCTGGGTCAGCAACACACACATCCTCAACGCATGATGTCATGTGCTGCTGGACTGAACCAGTCCACCCTCACTCTAACATCTTTAAGTTCCTCTATATAGCCTGGTTAGAGTAATACCACGTCTGCTCCCTGTCTGGGAGAGGCTGCGTTAAGCCTGGAGCAGCAGAGCATCTGACCAATGAGTTGACGCAGTTCACAGAACCCTGAGGTTACTTTCGCCAAGGCCAAGGATGGTTGGGAACGATTATATGAAGAAGCCTGCAGTGGTCAGGCCTGGTGGAGTTGTGGGTGTTGTTCTGGTGTAATGAGCCATGTGGTCACATGTGCTAAAACACAGACGGCCGGCAGGCTGCATCATGCCTCATCTCCTGCCATTCCAAGGCATGCTGGGTGAAGCACCTGAGTATAAGTGACCATGCATGCATCCCCCAAACAAAGCAGACAAAACCAGCATCAACGAAGCTGCTGACAGGACGTTCGACACTTGATAGTCTTCTCCTAACACTGCTGACCGTGCTTCCTCTTCACCCTCCACTCCTGATGTTATCACAGTAAGATGTTTGCTCGTCTTAATTCAACAGGCTTTGTAGCATCCGCATGCATTTCAGAGTTTGGTTTCCCGCCCCATTACCTCGACTGGGGCTCGAGATAGTGTCAGCACAAGGCTTTCGCAGTTTCAGGCAGGCCTGCTAATGAGCACCACACTGTGCAGCTGAACCAGACCAACCCCAGGATAAAGAGTGATGGATGGGGCCTTTTATCTGGGCAATAAACATTAGTTCCTCCACCTTATCATCTTATCTCACTGAGATTTCAGGTTTCTCCCACAACAGGATGCCCCAACACTGGAGTGCTGACACCTATGTATCCTTCTCTCTGGAGGCTTTACTCTTTTTGGACACAATCCGTGGACTGTGAAGTGAGTGTGGCCTCAGAGCGGTGATAAGGAAATCTAGCTACTAGGCTTTCTAAAGATGGCAGCTTTAAATTCCATTCTGATGTGCAACTAAAAGGAACTCATCCCTTATCCAAAAAAAAAAAGTTTTTTGTCCCACTTTAGTGAAATCTTTAACTCATCTGACATCTCTGAAAACAATATAAACCAGTGTATTCTGCTAAATCTCAGTTACATTGCAAATTGAAGCTCTGCGCTTGTCACCCCGTGGTTGAGCACATCTCCAGCCCCCATGAGATTAACTCCGGTACATGCGGGATAATGGGGGCTTTTGTCTTATTAATACATCCTCTCAATACAATGCCTTCTTTAGGGTGACGGATGAACAAGCCTCAACAACACTCGGAGGGGTCAGAGTGGGTGGGGGGGGGAGGGAGGGAGGGGGCACAGCAGGCTGCGCAACGGCTCCAAGAAACAGTGCGTGTGCGTGTGTGTGCGTGTGTTTGTGTGTGATCGTTTTTGTTGCCTCTTCAGGACCTTTTCCAGCACAAACACTGACCAGTGGACCTCGCGGGGACTTGAGCCCAGGTCCTACTGTGGCAAAACTTAGGTTGAGGTTAGGATTAATGTTTTGGTTGTAGGTTCTCCAGAAATGAATGGAAGTCAATTCAAAGCCCTATGTGTGTGTGTTTGCGTGCGTGCATGCGTGTGTGTGTGTGCGTGTGTGTCAACCCACACCAACAGTTACCCTACATTTGATGCCGCAGACTGCATTGATCCCCATGATCGACAGCTGCAGGCCCTCGTGTTAATATGTAACACCACGCAATGTTATTCATTTAAACACGCACACACGCACGCACACACGCACACAAACCCGCACGGTTCAACAAACGCAGCTGTCACACGCAGTCCAAACACTGGCTGTGGCTGCGGGCTGCTCCTGCTCCTTGGAAGTAAAAGTGCAGTATAGTCAAGTACAGTCTCGTCTTTTGTGGTGTTGCGCGCTGTGGGGCCGTGCACGCGGCTGTCAAGTGATGTGTGTGAGTCAACTTTCAGTTCATTATTAACCGACCGTGGATGTCATGGGAGGAACGTCACAGAAAAGATTAATGAGCCTGAGTTAACCTGAGTAAATGAGGTTTGCTATTCAACCGAGAGGAACCTTTTACAGTACAGTGGGAGATATACGTTAGATTCTTTGTGTGACACTACAGACAATTGCTCACCCCATGGGAGATTCAGTGCAGAGCGGCGAAACGTCTCCAAACGTCCTCACATGTGACCACCGGTTCCCACAAAGGCTGCGTGCGTAAAAACTTGTGCGCTTTCTCCCACTTTGTCTCTTTCTGCTCTGCGCTCCGGGGGCTCCGCGAGCAGCGCTGGCACTCAAAACTTTCGCGCAGGGCAAGGCGGCGAGTCTCGTCTAGACAGCGGTAAATCCATATCGGTCCGTGCGTGCGCCACCGCGAAAACCGGTCCCAAAAAAAAGGATCTTCGCCCCAGAAAGACGCAGCGTATACACGGGTTCCGATAGCAACGAGGAGCGCCGGGATGAGTGGGAGGCAGAGATCGCGCTTTCTCTTTTGTCGCGCTAATCCAGCAGTTCGTCCGATTGTCCTGACTGCTCTCTGGGAAACAACAGCTCCACGGGGCTGTGGAGCGTCGGGGAGGCGCACACACACACACACACACACACTCACACACTCGCGAACACACACCCACCAACACAGAGGAGGGAGACACACACACAAGAGTATGGAAACGTCACTTGCCCATAAAGAGACGCGATCGAGTCTCAGTGTCGACATATAACCATGATGCGGATTTGTGGCGAGCAATTAATATGGAAAACAGTATATTTAAAAAAAAAGGACTATTTCTGAACCTTCTCTGCCCTTCGACTCTGCAGCGCACAAATGAAGTCCAGATGTTCCACCTCCTCACTTCCTCTTTCCAAACAGATCCCAGCATGAACCAGAGTCCACACTTCTCAACTCATCCTGCCTCAGTTTCCCCTTGAGAGCACATGCATATATCTCTATAAGACAGTAGTTTCAGCCCTGATCTGGAACATTTTCTAGGTTATTTCCCAAAACAAATTCTTTTATATTTGTTGTGCCTGATGAGTCATCGGTCTAATTTCCATGTGCCATCCCCCCCAAGTCTGGCTCTATGTGTAATTAGGATGAGGTGAAGGTAAGTCAGGGCTTGTTAGTCACTCTGGGCTGTGCCTAGACATACAGCAGGGCAGGTGCTGGACCCAGTAGAAAAAGGGCCTCTGTGCAACCCCAGAGGAGGTAATAATAATCTCCTCACAGTCATTACGCTGAAAGCCAAAGTCATCCCGAGAGGCCATGATGTCATGTGTCTGTGATATGAATAAGAGGGAGCTGCGTAAATGTTGTGAGAGTATCTTTTAGTTTTCTTAACACACACATTTGGAGCTGAATGAGGACGATTAGATCACCGTATCTCACCTTCATTTAACAGCTTGAGGTCATATGGAAGGAATACTACAGAACCAGAAGGATCCAGCACATTTGAAACAATGGAATAAATGGATCAAATATAGGGATCACAATTAAATTGTTATTCCCTGTATGCTGATTTAGAACAACTGATTTCAGTTAATACGCTTAATAAATTCCAGTCAAGTTGAGTTTGAGACATTGATTTCATCTGTTATTGTGCAATGTTTCAATTCTCAATTATGTATGATTGCTTTTGTATTTTCAATTTATTTAGTGTTCATATATATGTATCCATATATTATATGTATTCTTTATGATTGAATAATAAGTCAGAATTCAACCCTGAAGATTTATGTCTGTTTGTTAGTTTGTTGTTTTGTTTAGCTTTTGTTTTCTTTTGTGGCAGAAGAACATGTTAATGTATAATAGATAGATAGATAGATAAATAGATAGATAGATAGATAGATAGATAGATAGATAGATAGATAGATAGATAGATAGATAGATAGATAGATAGATAGATAGATAGATAGATAGATAGATAGATACTGACTTCATTCTTTTTCTTTTATTCTTATCTTTTCTTTCCTTTCATTGTCAGTTTTTTAAGCATTTTTCCTTTTTTTTATTCACGATAAAATACATACATATTGTAAGACTGCTGTAAATATGATAAACATTATACACAAATGTAAAATTTGGCAAACTCTGGCACTCCTACAGTGTAAAAAAAAAATAATTCTGAAATGTGTCAATCAGAGGAAAATGGCAGAAAATTTAAAGACGTTGCTTGAGGGGGCTGGACACTTTCCAGTGTGGTGAGTCTGAGATTAACTTTTTCCTCTTAAAATGCCACCAGTCTGTCAGCACACACACACACACACAGGTTGTTCTGAACATGAATGACATCAGAGGGGGGGGCACCTCGCTGATCATAGAGTCAACCTAATGGAGGTGAGGGAAATGACTCCTGCTGTGTCTGGTCTCCACCAAACACATTTAATGACTTTTGACTCATGTCACGTCTGCTGATAGTTTTCTGTGGGGTGGGGGCTGAGAGGTGGGGTTGTGCAACACACTCTCACTACACTCATCCTCGCTGCTGTGTGGAAATTACTCACTGCTTGGATAAAAAGAAGAACAAACTTGTGGTAAACAAGCAAAATCAAAAAGTTTGCAACACGTTTGTGTGGGTTGCTGTCAACTGTCAACCTGCAACCTCAGGAGAAGGAGACAATTTTGAACGGTTCAGCTTCAGAAACTTTTGTTTTTCACACTGTGTGCTCTCGGCTGAAATGCTGGCAGGTTGACGGAGCAGCGTGTAATGGCTGTGTGGCAGACAGGCTTTATGGACTCGCTCCTCACTGTCAGCAGCTTTATGATGGGACACTTTCAGGAGCTGCTCCAGTAAAGCTGCCCCACTGCTGTGTCCCGCACTAAGCCTTAAGGGGAGCGGTCAAGAGCCCTGACCTCACTTCCTGTTGGGGCTCCTCACAAGCATTCCATTGTCTGTGAGAATGTGCATGGACTCGGGGGACTCTGCACATCTGGCAGCTGTTATTAGCAACCTCCTGCACAAACCTCCCCGCCGCTACCACCACGACATCATGTGCTGGTGGATGTGAACGCACCTCAAAATAAACTCTCTGGGATGGTACTTTTTCACAAGCCACAACTTGCATAGAGAGTGAATTATTCTTGCATTACTGAGTTTAATCCGTTTTTTAAGTCTTTCTATCTGGACAGGCCCCTACATTTGGCCTCCATTTCAGAGAAAGCTTGAGAAGCAACGTTAAAGCAAGAATTTGACACTGAGACACTCAAGATAAGATGTTGAGATTCTTCTATTCCATCAGCGAGGTGTCTGATCAACCCTGATTCATGTTGCAGCATGACAGCCACTCCAAACATACAGCCAGAGTCACGAGGAACTATCTTTAGAGACAAGAGGAACAATCAGTCCTTCAGCAGATGGTGTGGGCCCCACAGACCCCAGATCATGGTGTTACGTCAAGAGACAGAGGAGAGTGACGTGGCTGAAATCCACAGAATAACCGCGTCAGGTTCTCCGGGATGATTGGAACAACCTATCTGTCAAGTAGCAAGAGAAACTGTGCGAACTTTGATTTGATTCATTGAAGTTCACGGCAAACTTTTGCACAGTAAACAGTATGAAGCTATAACAAGGAGACGGTTTGCTGAGCTTCACACAAAGATTGAAACCAAGGGCAAGCAACAAGTCTTATCATGCACATTTAGCAAAGATTTTCCTTTGAAGTCATTATTTTTACCTTTATACCAGACAGACTGCAAAACTGACAAATTTACAAAATGTTTCAGGCGCTGCAGTTTCCTGACATAGGTTTGAACTAACCCGAATTGGAACATTGAAGGGTTTTTAGGTCAGACTTCAAAAAAGTACTGTAGGTAGCTCTTCAGACCCCCACACGCGATCTTTCATTCACCTTTCACATCACTCGTCTCTCTGAAGATCTTTGTTCAAAGATCCCAAGATCCATAAAAGGCAAAGCTGGTCTTATAAGCTAAATATTCTGCGATCCTACTTTTAGACACGGGATTACACTGGGGAAGTCATTAACAGTAAACTCTAACTGTTCTCAGGCTCTGTGTTCTGTGAGATGCAGGGACTTCCCATCCCTTGTTTATTCACATATCCTACTGAAGCACAGATGCAGCTGTGGTAACGTACGAACCAAAGGTAACCACACGCCACTCTGTGCACTTAAATGTTTTCACGTAATGAACCACTGATGTGTTCTTTGTCCGGAAACAGGAAACATACAGATATTCTATCACCTCTTCCTCAAAAGCAAAAAAAAGGTGTCATGCTTCAAGAAGTGTCTGTGAAAACTGTTCTCTGTTTGTTCACAGATGATCTTATATGTGTATTTTTAGCACAGAGAATGAGCACTATACGAAATGTGAACATTTTGCAACTGTGTGATTGTTATCACTGCTTTTCCGTGCCACATGACTGCTCATCAAACCGAGACAGGTTTACACCACTCACTATTTTGGCACCAGGTTTAATGAATTTGCCGCATCTGCACATAAATTGCATGGTCGGGAAGATGACACACATTAGAAAAGCTTAATTATAAACAAGGAGCTTCTATGTGAAATGTTGACAAAACGAAATCTCTACGGCTTTGTTAATAAGTCATTTAAAGGTGTAATCTGTGCGTGCAGCTAATTGATACAGACAGTGCTTGTGGCGGCAGAGATTCGGTTTCCTCTCGACGAGTGCCGCGTGGAGACAGGCCGGCTTATCTCTCTCCACACTCAAAACAGTGGGGCTTAAGTGCTGGCTGTGCCACATGTCTGTGCTGTTCACAGGTTTAGAAGAAATCCGTCCATCCTTCACTCGCTCCCCTGAGACCTGCAGTGTTATCTTACTGCTTATCTCTGGGCCATCTATAGCAGGTCCCCCTTTTTTTTTTCCACCGGCACAAAAGAACTCGCATTCTTCTTACAATTTGATCTGTTCAACATGCAGGAAGAAAGTCGGAATCACTGTCTGTTTTTTAGGTCACTTTGTCTGCTCACACACAAAGAGAATATAGGCCTCAAAAACTTGCGTCTCCCTGTGCGTCACTTTGCAAGGAACATATATGTTTTTCCTCACAGAATCATCTTTATGGTCTTTTCACAATAATCCATTGCTCCACCCCTGCACTGAGACGCCTCACAGGAGTATAAAGTTACCTTATTTTTTACAGTCGGGCCTGAAAAGACTGTTCCCATGGTCCACTGCTGCACCGGTCTGTGTACTGGTAACCATGCTTGAGTATTAGTATTGGGTGACAGTTGTGCTCACTGTCTTCTGAGGGAGAGTGGATAGTAAAGCGAGGGGCCGGGGCCCACAGGTTGAGGGGAGGAGGGGGGGGGAGTCATGACTTTTGTGGCTTCCTGCAGATTAGTGCTGTGTTTATTGAGCCTTGCTGAAGTAACCCTTAGCAAAACTCATTCAAATCCACACATCCATTATTAGAGTCTGTTCCATAGACATTATAACTCATAACTCGTGTGTTACGTTTTAGTTTGTGTTTGTGTTTGTGTTTATCTCTGGCCACACAAGCATTTTGGCTCCGTATCAGTTTTAATCCCCGTCCAAACTAACAGGCCTGAAAACACACAAGACCACTCATGTACACTGGGTATGTTCACAGGACTTAATAGCTTGTCTCCTTCACATGCTAGCAGTTGTATTATTATAAAATGCATAATTTAACTGCACAACAGCTGTTGGCAAAGACAACAGGGTCACAACGCTGAATGATTGTCAGTAGCTGTGTCATAATTCAGGGGCTGCATCCTTTGAAAGACACGATTTCGATCCTCTTGGTGTACGTGGGCCCACGAAGACCGCTTCCTTTGTGGGCCACATAGATAAAGAGGATCGAAACCAAAATAATACCACCTGATCTACTGAAGCTTTCCATGATCTGTGTCACCACCTCTTTCCTACCCTTACTGCTATTGCCTAGCAACAGAGCTGAAGTTGGCACCCCCGAGAAAGTTTTAAAGCCCCTTGGTTTTTTAAAAAACATTTGTACCATTTGCTGCTCTGTTGTGTTGAAGTGTGATAATAGCATCAGACTTCTAATTGTTTCTTTGAAAGACTGAAAACACTGAAATGCAGTTAATCCTGGTATAGGTTGGAGAAGTATGGATCCAACTGTTGGTGCCTTAATAACTCGAGGATTGAATGATGCATTTGTTGGCCTTTGGGACAGTCTAGTCGCGACCTCTATGACGCTATTGGTCTTCAAATATAGCCTCGGAAGGATGCAGCCCCTGATTTGAAGGACAGCTCATGTTGAGTTCTCAACTGGCAGCCAGGCTAATGCCGGTTGTTTTCTTACAGAATGGGGTCATGTGATAGGAGGTTGACTCCAAACGTCTGTGTTTTAGCCGCTCTAAAACTCCGGAGTAGTGTGGACACCAGGCGTATCTGTAATAGAGTTGATGTGTTTTAAATAAAAAAGTAGTATGGATATAGACTGAGGTGTAGAAGCAGCACAGTCAGCACATTTAATCTGCAGCCCCATCACACATTGCATTGGTGAAATCTGTTGTTTTGACTTGAAACCATATGGCAGCCATCAGTGATTCCTCTTGCACTGGCAAAGAAACCCAACCCGGACGTTTCTGACTAATTCATTGACCAGAAAGTGAGTTCAAAAGGTTAGTCAAGGGATTGCATGAGCGTGTGTGTGTGTGTGTGTGTGTGTGTGTGTGTGTGTGTGTGTGTGTGTGTGTGTGTGTGTGTGTGTGTGTGTGTGTGTGTGTGTATCGGCAAGTTAGTAGCATAGGGCCAGGAACTAAAATGTAACTAATTTCTAAGAATCAGTCATGTTTTCATGGTTTACCGTAACCGCTCTCTCATTGGTGCATCATCAGAACACAGCTGCTGCAGTTCTGAATTCAGATTGTATAAGATAAGTCATGAGAAACTGTTTGCTTTCCTGTCACATCTGTAATAGAGATACCGCGCCTGCCTGCTCTCACTCTTTGACCAGCTGTTGACGCGGAGTTTAAGGGTGCTACGTGCTTTCCAAGGCAACAGAGAGAATTAGTGCACAGATGTTGCAGAGAAATGGCAAACAAGAAAAAACAGGCGTGATCTTTCTGGTGTATGCTCATGTTAAAAAGACTTTACATGAAAAAGAGAGAGAAGGAGGCGATGTCGTTAAGGAGTTGAAGAAGGAAATAGAAACGGGATGTAAGTTTTTATGCAGAGAGGCGGGAAGGAAGTGAAATGAAGTTGGTCACTAGAGGGTAAAATAAGCTTTCAGTAACCAGGTCAAGCGTGCACCTATTGGAATCTTGCCTGGAGAAGCTTGAATGTTGTACGGCGGAGACAGAGACGCTGGACTCGGTGAGTTGATCGGTGAGTTTTCTTTGTTCCAGGCAGAGAGTCACTGTTTGTTTGTAAAAGTGTGTTTACAAAAGAGTGTCTGTGCTAACACATGCGTCAAAAGATGAACGTTTCTCTCCTCAAGCGGAACTTCTCTTTTTTTCCCCAAAGGAAGGCCGGCACTTGGCTGCCAGGGGTCAATGTTGGGGGTCATCAGATAAGAAGGATCAGGGTCAGGCCATTACTCGACTCCAGATGTATGACCTGAACTGCTCTCTGTGCCGTCAGTCAGAGATGACCGGGTAAAGAACGGACATATGTAGTCAAAGCGGTAAATTGTATAGTAAAAAAAAGGACAAAGAGTGGGGGGAGAGATGGCAGGAGGAGAAGCAGGCGTCTGAATGTCACACTCTCCTGACAGAGCCTGGAGCACGTCTTCAAAGCTCAACACACACACACACAGACACACTGTGCATGACCCAGACCAAACCCTGCCTTTATATTGCCTAGACGGTCACATTTGATTCTAGAGTTGTAGCAGGGACCATGACCATGACTATATTTCTTTTTTGATTACACTTTGATTTTCAAACAGGCAGACAAGGTTTGTTATTTGTAAGTTTCACTGAACTGTGAATAAACAGGTGAACAGCTCTTTGTGCAGCGGCCGTGTTGATGCCTATGGGTTCTGCGGTCTGTCAGTCTTTACTTACTTACTGCTAGTTTCAGAAATATAACTACAACCACCATCACCATCACCACAAGCCAAACAAACAGCCCACCTCAGACAGGCTGGTTTAAAACGAGCACTGCACGAGTAAATAAAAAAAAAATAGGGTACTTTCAATGTCAACTCTAAACCGGACGGAGCGGCTCTCAGGTTTATTGACTGTGCACGCGTACCTTCTCTGTGGTCACGCCCCACACGCCACCCAGGAAGTGGTGCTTTGATCAGCACTCTGCACACATTCTTCTCATCATCATTTCACTCCCCCACCAGTGTTTATTATTGGCTGCAGCTGGAACACCTCCAGTTGCTCAGACCTCACTCCACCAAGGTCGTGCTGACAAACTCCCACTCTCACACAGCCACACACGGGCGGAGCAGCCCACGTCTGTTTGACTTCAACTCAAGTTTCCGCACAGGTTCTGATCAAATGTGTGTTCACGCCACTGCTTTAGTTTTTGACTTTTCCTAATTGATCATCGTCGACACATTTCTCATGCTGAGGGGATTTCTTCACCTGTTTTCCTCTGTTAAATAAGATTTTGTCCGGCTCTTCTGTTCCTGAGCGTCTGCTGCTGCAGCCCGCTGACCTCTGATCTCTTTAAGAGGACAGTGATAAGGCTCCAGTGTGATAGTGAGCAGAGTAGTAGTAGTAAAGCAAGTGAGTGCAACAGGTTCTTTTGTGGAAAGAGATAGTTCATTGGTTCTTACATTTTCCCCCTTTTATCACTTTACAAATCAAATGGGTGTATACACCAGAGACGGTAAATAAAGATGGATGACATGTCTCCACTCCCCAGAGATTAAGCTTAAATATTCCGGATATGAACGCTACTATCCAATTGTGCATTTGGAAATAGAGTCTGCGCAGTAGCAAGCGAGGGATGGAGCCACGGTGGAAAGGTTGAGCCAGTACACGTTTAACCAATCGTGAGTTAGTCTCAGCTGTCAATCCCATTTTTTTCGCATCAAATAACTAATTAAAACCAAACTTAGCGGATAAATGAGCACTTGGACAAACACCAGTGTGATAAGAACTACATACAATGACTGAATTCACCTTTGAGAAAAACAAATTTGACTTGTACTTTGACTTTGAAGTTGTATCCACGTCCAATCCACTGACAGGGAGGAGGTGGGTTTATGATTAATACTGCAGCCCGCCACCAGGGGGCGATCAATAGAGGGGGATTTGCCCACTATTGTGGTTGCTGAAGTGTCCTTGGGCAAGATACTGAACCTTGAATTGCCCTGAGTGTGTGCAGCAGTGTGAAAGGGTGAATAGCAAAACTGTACTGCAAAGCTCTTTAAGTGGCCATAAAGACTAGAAAAGTGTTATATAAATACAGACCTTTTCCCATTTTTACACCTGAACTTTTCCATAAGTGTGTTTTCAAATTAAAAGCCCTGATGGTTTGAACATTGTGTCCAAATATGTTTTTCCCTTGATCTTTTATTGGCCTTGCTTTCCTACATGTGCTGATATGCGACATCTGAACAGCAGTTGATTAAACCAGGTCAGTTGCTTATGGAACAACTAATGACATTGGTCAGTTTGAGAAGTTGCAGTACCTTTCCCAACACGTTGAGCAGTTATACAGTCTGTGAGCAGGCAGGATCAGGGCGGAAGGTGGAGAAGGAAAATGACGTTGCGAGCAAAGACATTGCTGATACTGATACAGCCGCGCTCTAATTGCACGATGACCTCACCGGCCACATCCACTCAAGTTCAAAATTATTTATCACCACAGCCAAAACTGTAATGACCCCGGCAATTAAAGGAAACTCACCAAATACCACAGAGAGGGAACCCAATTGCAAGTTAATCCTTTCATACACATTAAAGGCACCACTGAAGAAACACAGTATAAACAATACTTTAAAAGATAATTAACTGCAGCTCCGGATTTCACCGACTTGCTAAAGAACTGGCAACCCATCCCACACACAATATCACTAAACAATCCCTACACTTGCTAATGACATGTAGCTGTCACTTTTTCCACGCTCAAGTCCACAATGAGCCATAATGAGTAGAGTGCGGCGCCGCCCTCTATTACGTTTCTCAATGGACACATTTTGAGGAGGCCTAACGTCATTGGATCCGTCGGCCCTGGATACACACATCTGTGTGTGAGGTTTGCACATAACGATGACTGTTTGCTCATGCTGCTGCTTGCCAGCTGGGCTGGTTCTGCCTAGAGATTTGTGAGTCATTAGAGCAAAAACAAAAAAAGACGTCTGCGTGGTGGAATAAAGCAGTGCTGCATATTGATCTAATCAGACTGCAGGTTTGATTGAGATGTCATCCGCTGCAACAACCATTCAGCCCTTCAGGGTGTTGGGGTAGATGATGGGAAATGCAAAGTCAGAGGTGGGCATGTACTGTGTATGTACGTGTGTGTGCATGTGTGTGCGTGTGTGTGTGTGACAGGGAGTCCGTGTTCAAGCATGCAACCCTAAAATGTAGAATTTGGCAGCTGCCACAGAGAACGCTCCATAAAACTGGTGAATATCACTGCTGGATAACAAAAAAGAAAATGTGGCTTTAATTAACAGCTCACAGCAGATTCGTCTATGACTGGCCGCGATCTCACTAACCTAAAACAGACTGAAAAAGACATTCTTCCTCATGGTATGGCAGCAACAGGACCACCATGTATTTTTTTCTATTTCACTAAATTTGAATGTATCCAATCCATCTGTAAACGAACCCTTCCAGTTATTTACAATCCTTTAAAAACAGTATGTATTCCTTGTGTGGTACTTAAAGGTTAGCCAGTCAAGGTGCCACTTTTAAAATTATCTCATTTTTCACTGACTCAGCTCAATTTTATTCACACTGCTCCAAGTGTAAAAAGAGCAGGAGGGGACCCCTGTACCAACCATTAGACTTTTATTACTGTTTTGACAAAACACCAAACAGTTACAGCTTTCTTCTTTGACTTTGTACTTCAGGTGAAAGCTACAGTCACCTAAAGATCCGCACCGCTGACCTCTACCAGTTCCAATAACACGGCTCCATTTAAGAGAAACAGTCCTTTAACCTCCGGGGACCTGGACAAAGGCACTTGTAAAAGGAAAAGACAGAATGTTCATGGCTTTCCAGCTGTGGGGGTGAATTGATTTAACGCGACCTGTGTGAAATATTGCTCTTATCCTGACCACTCTTGCCCCTTAACCCCTTCCTCAGCCAACACCCCCCGACTCCCCTGTCCCGCCGCTCCCTCAGAACAGCCACGAATTCCAGGAAAAGTTGCAGCAAAGTTCTGTCTTCCATAAATCACTGTTCGGCTCCGCAGCCGCTCCCTGCAGAGCACTGAGGGAGAAACATCATCCTCTTCCCTTTCCCTGAGACCCTCCGGCTTCACCCCCCCCGTCCCCTGCACACTTTTAGTGTGCAGGGGAACAAATGAGAACTTCCTCACCATTTGACCACAACCTAAACAGGTCTCCGCTCCACTTCGAGTCAGTCCCTGTGTGCTATGATCTTTACGATCTTGTCTGTCACACCACGGTGGCGTCAAAGTCATGCGGCTTCAATCAGTCTCCCTGCTTTCCTTTTTTTACCTGTTAGTGTTTCTGCATGAGGTCATGGTGTTGTTAGGTCTTTATTGCCCGTAATTCACAACAGCGGTGCCAGTCAAGACTGACGACTATCTCCTGGCAGTGTTTTTATAGCGAGCACAGCGGCAAACAAGAGAACCCCCTGACTATACTCCTGCAGGGGGTTGTTGCTGGAGGGAGGCTCCTGTTGCAAAGCTTACACCACATAAAAAAAACTGACAAGGACAGAGCTGCAAAATTTATAATGGGAAAATGTTCCATGACACAACACACTCTAATGGAAACAAATGTTACACAAGTGTTGTTGTACAGTACTCGTGGAAAAGCTTTTTATTGATTGGCCTGTGTTTAGGCCTAAAAGGAGCGTGTGACTGCAGGGCTGCAGCCCAACCCATGTGAGGGATAGACCTGTCTCTGCATGCCCATTAGACACAGGCAGGCTGATTAACACACAGGGTTTGGTTCGCGTATGTATGAAATAGCCATCACATGATTCGGTTTCTGGGACAGTAGGTCCGAGGGCTCTGACAGGAACTCTCGGCACGGCTCTCATGAATAACACATAAACAAAGAACATCCGTAAACAGTTTAGAAGACCCGTTTGGACTTTGTTCCAGAAGGGTGGGCGGGTGGGTGGGAAGGAGGGATGGAGAAGGGGGGGGGGAGCGAAGCACTGCAGCTGATATTCTCTCCATGGTGACCCAGTTGGGAGGAGCAACATCAGGCTGCCTCAGTTCTCCTCTGGGACGCTCTGCCTGTACAAACAAACCGACCCCGGGCCTCTGGTCTAATGGGAACCAGACCTGCTCGAGGACCAAATCTCTTCTCTCTCTCCTTCCATCCTCTTCCCCCCCCCCACTCCTCCTTCTCCTCTCTCTGGAGGACCAACGCTCCGCTGACACACACTCCAGCTGAAGGACGCACTTCAATTATCCCAAACAGACCTGAAAATATTCCCCGTTCCTTTTTCCCTTCCAACGTTCCCACACAGCGGCTGGGCTCATGACGTCCCATGTTTCTACATCAGCCCTGACCTTCTTGACCCTGGAACTGCCAGACTCCAGCGACCTGCCCTTTATCTCCTCAGACACACTCTCTCTCACTTTCACATGCTTTCTCTATCACTCCTCCTCTCTCCCAACGTTTTCCCAGCTGCTTTCAGAGTTGCACTGAACCATGGAGATCCTCCGGATATTTTCCGGAGGACCTGTATGTGTGAATGTAAATGTCTGAGTGAGAGTCTCTGGACTGTCTCAGCAGTTTATCCGGCCAGCCCCCAGTATTAAATCCGCAGAATATCTGAAGGAGCCGATGTGAGAATACAGCAGGGGATCCTCCGCACGATTATCCGCGACCGAGTGGGCATGTTGATGATGCTTCTAACATGCAACAGATAAAATGAAAAAGAAAAATATCTCAGGTTTAAAAAAGCGGTTCAGAACATTTAGAATACACATGACGAATATGTCAAGAGAGCTTTTGGTGCTAAGAGCCGACAGCGGTGTCAACGTGCGGTAAACAAAAACATGTGATATATCCGCACATGAATCATTACGCCCTGTCCCGCCTCTGCCTGCTGCACCAACCCTCACCTGAACTCTCCGGAGATTTCTGGGCTGTTGTGCACAAGTCTGAGCAGAGAATCTTCCGCTGCATTGTTCATGTGTGAAATGGCAAAACTCTGGAGAAAGTCCGGACCCAATTCTGGAGACATTAAAAGTACATCACACATTTACACACAAAGCTATATTGACTCCTTCGTATGCAGTCGAGTCCATATTTGTCTTCGACGTGCTCCCGTTAAGAAGAATTACTTTGCGGTGGTGCTGGTTTCATATGACAGTGAGGTACATTGTCTGTACGAGTAAGTGTTTTCATTATTAGATCCACGCTGAATGACGAAAGCGACCCTAATCTGAGGTTCAAGACCGGCGGCATCGTGCTGGTGACCTGTTGGGTGCTGAGTGAGAGCAGCTCATCCCTGGCTGCAAAGTCTGAATGTTCTCATTGTGAGGGTTCAGAGTTTATCAGTGAATGTCCTCCCAGTCTCACTGCCGTCTCTATCTGAATGTTCTGCTTCACTAAAGTATGAATATTGGCTCAGAGTCCGACCGAGGGGGAGAGAAGGCCCTTCAAACACATTGGGCCTCCACATTGACTGCACGTCCGACACAGAGAAGGCTGATTGTGATATGGCTCGTGACAGTGGGGCCTCACAGACATTTGGTGCTAAATTTGCAACACTTTATCACCGCATTCCTTTTCCCCCAAATGATAAGTCTGAGATAAAACTACCCAGGAAAAGCTTCCTTATTCTACTCTCTCTTTTTTTTTTTACTGTAAAGCTTTGTGCAAGCACCTCATAATTCAGGCCCGGGGGGACGGTCAGAGAAGCTCATTATTTGTTCGTGCTAGAATCAGTGATCGCGTCACTGATGCCAAGTGCCTGGAAGTACGGCAGATTTATTGAGGAGAATGGGCCGTGACTAATAAGAGTTGGAACAAATTCACAAACACTGGATGTGACTGTTGAGCTCGGCTGCCCTCCCACACATCTGGGCACAAACCCGTCAATGTTCCCCCGTCGGCAGAGATCTGTGATGAGCTGAGCCAAGCTGAGTTGCTGCCCAACACACACACACACACACAAACACACACACACACTCACACACACACACACGCACACTCACGCACACACCCACGCACACACACACGCACACACATTCACACCCTCCATTAGATTTTTGCCAGGTCTTGTACTGTAAGCTCCTCCAGGCCTCTGTGTTTATTCTTTGTCTGTGTATTTCTTTCTTTTGCCTTTGTGCCGTGCAAAAGGCGGGATTGGCCAAGCCCAGGCGCAGCCCTCTGAAGCTGAATTGCTTTTTTGCAGAGTCAGCGCAAGGCAAGACCTGCCGGTAACAAACGTGTTGCAACTTTTGTGCTCCCTGAACGAGGCAAGGAGTGGGAGGTGTGTGAGGGATGTGAGACAAATTAGTCAGAAAGTTTGTTTACAACTCCTGAGTGCTGGGTTATTATTGGACTTGCAGGCTAATGTACAGTCTGGATTTGTGCTTTGTCGCGTGCATTTTCTGTCAGCATGATATAGCTCCAGGATGCATTTAACTGGTGCTCCATTGATCTGCTGTAAACACGTCCTCACACACCACATTTTCATGGATTGAATAGAAATGGATCAATACTGGAGGACAAAAAAAAAAAATCCAGCCACTCGATGAGGGAGAGATGCATATTTGTATTTTGCACTAAAGCTATGAAGAAATAAGACATTAGTTTGCTCTCCATCATAGGCCCAGGTGGGTGTGTCCTGCTCGGGGGTTGAATCAGTGTTGGTTCGTATTCCCACTGATGTCATTTGTTGAGGCAACAGAACTTTGGCAGGAAGGGGACTGACAAACAGTCAAGGTCATTGACCCACTTCAGGGGGAAAAGCCACCAATCACTTTGACTGTCCCTGATGTTTCACATTAATGAGTATTCCCTGATGTAGGACGACGCGCAGGGGAAACAGCGTGTCTTTGTCTGTTGACTCTCATTCACGCCACATCTTTGTCCATTAATGGTTAAATATACCCAACCTCTTTGTCATTTGTTCACAGCTCCTTCCTCTTCTCTCCTTTCTTTTCTAATCTGACCTCTTCCTCCGCATTGTTCCACTGCCACGTTGCAACCGTTCAGAGATGGGGGAGTAGAGACACCTGGATCTAGCTAGTTTCCACTACAAATTGTTCTCCCTCCAGAATAGCTCGCGCCAAAGTCCACGGCCATGTGATGACAATGATGATGATGATGATGTGGCATGGGCTGATAGTGAGAAACTAGTGAGCGCGGGGACTCCACACCCCCATGGCCCCCTCTCCTGAATCAAATACGCAGAGATGTGTGGGATTGCTCTCACAGGAGGAACTTGAACCCTCTGACTTCCTGCCCACTGATGAGGTCATCGGTCTCAGTGGGAGTGTCTGTGAAATGCCTGCTCAATAACAGCCGACCGATGGCGGGGCACGGCGGGAGAGGGAGGAGGGATGAAAAAAGGAAGAGTGGGACATGCAGTGGGGGCAGAGGAGTGGATGACAGGTTGTGTGGGGAGGAGGAGGAGTAAGGGGGAGTGTACAGTGCCTGTCTCTTGTGAGCCTGAGGCATTTGGCGGAGCACAGCATGTGTTCATGTTATGGAGAGGACTGGGCTCGCTCTTAAAAAAAAAAAAAGATTGTCAAAAGGGGTGGGGGTGCGAAAGCTCCACAGCCAGGAAAAATCTCACAAAATGGCTGAGAATGTTCCCGTCTTAGACAAAACTCTCTGTTTTTCATTAATCACGTGCGTGTCAGTTAGTAATTGCTATCCGAGCCAGTTCGCAGACCCAGAATCCCACTTTATGCACTGATCTATGGGTTCAGATAAGGATCAGGGCTCCATATGCCAGAATGCTGTGCTTCGCCCTGAGGCCGGCCTCATTTATGACCAACAGAATAAAGCCTGCTACAAGCCAGATGATTGTCTGTTGAGCTTTTACAACTGTCATCCTGTCACAATAAAGCAGTTTAGCACAAAAAGGGAAGCGTCTCATATATGGTATATGAAATGCCTTGTGGTATCACATGCTGCTCCCTGTCAGCTGGCCTGCCTCCCTCCGGCTCCTGGCTGATGTCATAGTCCTCTTGATTAAAGAGCGGGCGGCCTTCGGTCCCAGTGAAGATCAGGTTGCTCTGAGGTAACTTCTGGTCCCTATAGGCGGCAGGACCTGAGCTGCTGTGAGGCTGTGGTGAGGGGGAGCACCTGGTGCGCAGTGCCTGAGGCTGCAGCCCTGTACTGTAGGTAGAGGTTGGGGGAAGGAAGGGAGGGGCAGGATGGCGATCGCACATACAAAGCCATCTTGTTTCAGGCTGGGCTCAGATGGAGTTGCTCTGTTGCCAAGGGTCCAGATCCCTACATCCTGCCGCCCAGTCAAAGACCCAGTCTTCAAACAAGTCGCACGAACAAAGAGCCATACAGCTACGTGCACGAGCGCCCATACACCAGCACACACAGAAAGGCCACACCGTAATGCACTATCTCGCTCCATCTCACACATTTGACTTCCCCATGCCACCCTCCTTAAACTCTGAACATTTCTCAAGAGGTCATGCTTTCATACCCTAACTCTCACACAACAATGCAATTAACTCCATTAAAACACACACACACACACATATACACACATATACACACACACACACACACACACACTCACATACACTCACATACACTCACTCCCCCGTCATCGTCTCCCTGTGTTTCACCCTCGGGCGGCAACAGCATAATGCCTTCCAGATGTTGAGATGTTGTACTCTCCAGCTCAAGCCTTGGAAGTCAGTGCCCCTTCTCGCATGGTGTTAACGGTGATCTGGAGGCCGCTGGGGGTGGGGGTGGGGGTGGGGTCACGAGACCTTTCAAGCTCCTACTGTGCCCACAAAAGCACCACAGCATCCTTTCCCTTTCAGAGGGTAATCGCTGATCTGTCCTCTCTTTGCTCTAACCAGCAGGGTTTCAAATGAAAAGTTGCGCGCGGAGCATGGGTGTGGTTTAGAAAGACGGCCTGCTGACAGTTGAGAAAAGAAGGTGTGCTCACAAACAGGATAACAAAGTCCCCGGCAGCTGTTCTCTGGCCAGATGGGTAGTGGTGGTAAATACTATTAGGTTTCATTTGTCTACATCCCTGGGTTGGGCCTTTGGGTATCTAGTGTCAGCTGCCCCCCATGGGCTGTTCCTCGTCTGCTTATTGCAATCCAGTCGGTGTTTCTCTTCTTTCCCCTTTCATTTCTATGACTTAGGAGCGTAAGAAAATCAATAGCTTCTCTCAGGAGCTAGCTTGTGTTACCATGTCCCCCCCCTTCTCCTCTCAGTGACCCTCGCTAAATGATCCTATGTCACAGTCTCAGATTTATGTTTCATGCAATGTCCCAAGCTGCGCTCTATTAATCCGTAAAAGGTCAATCATTAGGGTCTTATCTGTTTCTCAGTGTAGACACTAAAACGCCCTGGGACATGGTAGACAGCCACACTCCCTCGGGCGATGTTTTTTAAAATGCTAATCTCCTCTTTAAAACCAGCACTGCAGCTCATCTGGCTGCTCTGAACATTTATTTGCTTTTTCAATAATGCTTATTTACTGTAGAGCTTTGTGGCGGCGGGATGATGAAATGCAACTGTCACCAACACATTTCCAAACATTGTTTTGGGGCGTTTCTCTGGCAACTCGCAGGAGAAGATGGACGGACCGTACACCAGCGTTTGCAGGGGCAAAGGGACATTAAGCGAGACGATACAACAACAAAGAAGAGAGAGAGTGAGCTGAGAGGGTAGGGAAAAGCTTCGGGCCGTGCAGCTCTGTGAGAAAGTGTCCATCTGCAGCACGTATTGGAGCTGGCCCAAAACAAACAAGTTAAAATTAAACCACAGAAAGACAGCGAATCTCCGTGTTTAAAGTTCTCGCAAACAGAGGATTACCATGTTACCATTTCAAAGGTCTGAGAAATTGTCATTTTTTGTGGTTTTATCCTGCATCAATGAGACCAATAATCTCTATAACAGCTACAACGCTGGCTGAGCCACAGCTGGTTGGCACAGGGGAAGATATGGATGTACGTTTATGACGAAAAAGGGCTACGCACACACAAAGTCTTGCAGGTGCCTCATTTGGAAATTTTGTGGTTTTAAAGAATTTTTATCTTTCACATTCATTTTCAAGAAAAGCAGTATCATCACTTTTTCCTTGGCATTGCAACATTCTCAATGTAATTATAAAACCACATTTAGAACGCAGAAGTATGATTTTAAATATGACCTTCGCTCGCCTCTGTTTTACAAGGCGGTGTATTTAAAGTTTAATGACACTTGTGATGTAAAGGGGAAACAACGATTCCTCTGTTTCTTGCATTTGCAACAAGACCATAAAATGTCAAACCAGACAGAACTAGACAAGACCAGGTTCAACAGTTTCCTTATGAAACCACATTTAAACTCACTAGATCCGTATTTTTATTTGGATCTGCACCAAATTGCAAACAATCACAAATATCAGTCCCCTAGATATGCTTAATTTTTTCATGAATATCCATCAAGTGAAAATAAAAACCTGGATCTCGGTTAAGTAGTGTTTGCATAATCCTGCTAACTAAATAACCAACCAACTATCAGACAGGGGGTAGAAACATAATGTACTTGGTGATGGTAATGAAACTGGGAACTACTGTATGTCATCAGCCATTGAATCACATTTCCTGTAAGAAACTTGACTTGCAGCATTTGCAGTTTCAATTTCATCAGTTCTTGATAACCAAGAAAAATGTACCTTCTCCTTATGATTAAGAAAAGAAAAGGAGGAACAAGCTCGGGCCTGTGATGATTGATTCAAATTAAATCTGAGTAACAGGAATCCCACGTTTCTACCCAGTTGACTTTGACCTCGCTAATTGGGTTTTCCCACAGGCTTTGTTATGGCCTCAATGTGTGCGTATGTGGTCGCTGTGGTTGCCACTGCTGAGGTTTCCCATATCCATATGATATCCAACTGTTAGCAGCTGACCCCCCCCCCCTCCTCCACCTCCACTGAAAACCCTGTCTGCCCTACAAATCTCTGCACAGCCAGAGGGGATCAAATGTGCAAAATGGTTAGAGGAGCTGTGTGTGTGAGAGTTGATTTGACACTGTGCTGCCATCTAGTGGCGAAAGAGAAGAATCAGACACAGCTGTGGTGTTCAGTCCTTGAAAAAATAGCCTACTAAATAAATGACGTGAAACAATTACGGGCATTATTTTGTGATCCCTGTATTAAATGACTATATTTGATAAAGTGTGTTTCAGAGTGAAGATGGACTGTGGTTGACTTGGGATCACCTTGTTGGATTCAACATGCAGGGGGAGCCAGGGATCAGTCACCTCAGCGGGGACTTCCATGCAGTGGCCTCTGCAGCGAAGTTACTAAACTCTCAGACAGATCTTCCATAAAGAACCAAAAAGGTAAAACATTCACATGTGTGTTTCTTGCTCCCTGCAGACGCAGTCAACCTCATGAGCAGATGTTTTGGAGGATTTCAAGCAAAGCATTCTGGGGGACTTCTCCTGGCATCACTCTGACCTAGATGATATAGGTGTGTCTTTGCATCCAACTGGAAAAATATTTGCACTTTATTACTCCCAAAATACGTGACATCATCTATCACAGCCTATGCACTCAGCACATGCCTCTCCTAAAGCAGTTTTCTCTTGAGATAAAGCAAATACAATTGAGGCTTATTGGTTACATATTTTTCAGTTCCAGTGTTCTTTGAAAAGGAAATCAAATGTCTTGTTATAATAAATGTCACTTATTATGCAGCCCACTACACCAGGCATTAGGGATATCCGGCCTCCAAGGCCTATTCAGCCCACAATTCATAAAGACAAGAGGAGGAAGCAAAACATTAATTATTTAAAAAAAGAAATCTCATGACTACAAATACTTTTTTTTCTGCTAGAAGGCCAAATAATAGAAAATAATAGACCAACAGACTTTCATGGTGGTCCCTCCCAGCTATATGCTGGTCTGAGTCATGGTCAGGGTGAACGCAACACATATGCAGAGGTTATGTTTCCTCGCTGAAATCATGTCGAATGTCAGAAAAAGAAAGTAGAAAGAAGGAATGTAGAAAAAGAAAGTAGATGTGTTTTCCAAGAGAAAAGCACAAAGGATTATGTTTTGTCAGTGTATCTAATTTCACGGGGGGAGGAAGTATGCAGCAGTAAATTTATAGTTTTTCTCTCAGGTCCACAATAAAAAAACAGATATATAAAATACTGACCAGCTGCCACATGGGATCACTGCTGAGTTCGATGTGAGGGAGGAATTACTTTGTTTCTGCGATTTGTCCTAATCTGCAACAACAAAACCCTATATCAGGTCTCTGGGAATAGGCTGACGAGTTTGTAAAACTCCTTCACGCATTTAGCAAAAGGTTTCAGGACATGAAAAGTAAACCAACAGGAATTGAACATATTTGCTTAGCTGTTAAATACAAAAGCAGCTTACAACATACAACACAAAATAGAGACTTCTAAGCTGTACATACTGTATCCTGAGTATTTTCCCATTCTGAGGAGACATGCACTGAAGTTTGTGACAGCCTACAACTGTGAGCACTTCTTTTCTAAGCTGAACTTTTCAGTTTCCCTCAAGAATGACTGACACAAACCTGGAAGGCCAGCTGATAGCATCATCATCATCACTACCATCTGGCATCTGCTTCACCAAAGAAGAAGAAGCAGTTCCAGTGATCAAATTAGAGACCTTGGTGGGATGTGTATGCATTAAATCAGTATAGGCCTCAAAATCAAAATGACACTTGGAAAAAGGTTCCTCATACCTGCTCTAAACATTCCCATATGGCGATGATGTCAAGTTTTATGTTGCAGAGTTATAATTCTCTCTTGGGACCATTAGGCTCAGTAATGTTCAGTTAGACACACACAAACCAACTGTCAGCAAATATCTGACCTGCTGAAGCTGCCATTTTAGATTCTCTGAAATTCCTGTAATGGGGTGAAAAAACCTTGATTTCCTGACCAAAAAAATGAGTCAAGCGATTTGAAGCTTTCTGAAATACCTAAAATGTATCCTGTTTACTTAACGACTTCAGGGGGCTGTCTAACAGCGCCTCTGACTCATCCTCCCCCAACAACTGAGTTTCTGGCTGGATCTAATTGTTTTTGGTCGTCAGGCGAGCAAAGGGACAGGCTGTGAGGGGAGATTGTTGTTGGAGACGACAGAGCTCTACAGGAGTGAGTCTCCCTGTGAGAAACAATAACGACGAAACAATGCAATTACTGTGAAAGGAGGCTTTCAGTCTCAGCTGAGACTCTCAATAGCCACCAGGACTTAATTTCCAACTGAAGAGAGCAATTGCATTTAAAAGAAGTCGGGGGTAGAACAGTGGAAAGGAAAAGTTGGGTTGAATTCAAATAGAAACTTAGGACGACAGAAGGGTTTAGGCCAGCAACTTTACAATGGAAAGCAGAGATCAACATCTATTTACCGCAGACTCAAAGCACAGGATGTATTGCCTTTGCAAATGAGAAAAGGTTATAGATAGCGGACCGGGCTAACACTGTGATAATTTCAAGTAAACTGAAACAATGTGATCAGGAACCGAAACAGAGAGGGCAGAGGTTTTAATGAGGGGAGATATCCTCTGGATGGGATTTCCAGTAATCAGAACAGGGGGAATCCAGGAGTTTACTACTTTGTCGTAATCTCTGGCATGACTCCAGCCCTATCACAGGTTTAAAACACTCTTCCTGTTATTTGTAGCCTCCTTTCAATCGTCCGAAGTAAATCTCATATTTCCTGTTTGTTATCTGGTTCCTGCATATGTTACACTCACCTGGCCAATACTGAAAGTGATAATGCAGGGAATGCTTTTTCCTGTCAAGGGGCCATTTCCGATTTTATAACATCCTTTGAGGGCCATACCAATTAACTGAACACATCCATATCACACTAACCTAACAAATGTGATGGCTGGAAACCCAACTTTGACACGGCGTCTGATGTCAGATGGTAGTGATGACGATGATGATACTACTTGCAGCTGGTTTTCCACATTGGTGACAGTTTTTGGAAAAGCAAACTTCAGTGCATGGCTCGTCAGAATGGAAGATTCCTCAGGATATGCAGTGATAGAACTTGAGCAAAGGGAGTCTGTACTTCGTGTGGAGCTTGTAGTTGCTTTGCAGCTCAATGATTTTGTGTTGTATGTTATCAGGCACATCAGCTGGTTCCACATTAATCTTTATAAACACATTCTGGATGTGAATATGGAGAATATGAAGAGGAGGGACAAGATTTTATGTAATTTCTATACAGAGAGGACAGCATTTTGTATGTATAAATTTCATAAAGTATAGTCATTGCTCCTTTAAATCAAAGTACATTTGATTAGATAATGAAGGTTTCGTGTTTGCTGTAATAATAAAATCATTACAGTGTTATCACACAAAGTTAGCATCTGGAAGTCTGCAATCTCTGGAATCCTCTCACTTTTTGTTTCAGTTTCAGGATACGAATACTGTTACCGATATTGTCAGTATCCTTCCCAAAAAGCAAATATAAATTCCAGAAATAGCTGTGCTCAGTTTTAATGATCAAGGGAAGAATGCAGACCTTGGCAGGGGAATTCATCTTCTCTCTCAACATTGTGGTATGTAGAGTGTTAACTCTCAGGGGGAGTGAGGGTGCACTGCGGGGTATGCAGTGAAACGACAGTGTGTTGAAACTAGATTCAAATTACAGTGGAATTCAGAGACAAATGGATTGGTTTGTGTAACGGCATGTTGAGGTTTTACTCAGAAATCCTTATGAACCTCTGCCAATTATCAGATGAGTACGAGACTCAATTTCGCAACATCAAAACAAAACTGTATGTGCTTTCCAAAAAACTCCATCCTCGAAAACCCAGTTGACTGTGCCCAGCCACTTCTCCGTTGCACCAAAAACAGGAAACGGCTTCAAATGTCAACAGAGACCGAAAGAATCTGAGGACACAGAGGGATCTCTGTTGGACTCATGCATTTTCCATGATCACATTACATTAAACTGATAGCACTCGTATTGTTTCAAAGTGAGAGTCTGTTATTCTACTGGTTAAACATTAAATACCCACTCTGTTTTAGAACGCAGATATACAGAGTGGGTGAGAAATAGCATCTGGACACGACGGCTGATGTGGGTTTTTCCCTGAAAGTACAAGGTCACTCTATCAGTGTTCCAACAAGTCATTAGTCTCAGCATGGTCTGTGACCTCACTCCTTTACATGGTCTCAAAGTTACTCCCTTGTATTTTCAACTGTTACATTTACACAGCCATTTCTTCTTTGTTGTAGGAAAGGGTTTAAAGGGTTAATGTCGCCATTTGGAGTGCCTGAGATCATCTCTGGAGTTAATTTGTGCAGACAGCTCATTGATTTCACTCATTTTCCCACAGTGTGCTCATATCCTGGCATGTCTACAAAGAACATGCACATCAGCATCACCGGCGCTGATGACCGAAAGTGAGTTAAGTGGGATTTGGGGAGTTTTTTGTGAGAATCTCATGCCTTATTTCCACTTTGTTACTTATCTTTTACTCCATCGCTTTCAAGGCTCTCATTAAATTGGCAGGGGATTTCCTCATGCTACTTCTCGTTTGGTTTTATAGTCGGAGGACAGATTTGAGACAATACTCAAACAATCATAACAAGCTACTGTGGAAAGATAAATGAGTCTTTCGTTTAGAGGATGGGGAAATGGATTTGTGTGACTTTGAGATGGTTAACTCTTTTATATATACAAAAAAGCCCTGAAACTAGTATGACACTCAGTAGAGCGCACACCACACCATCTGGATTTTTATTTGGACCTGCACCAAATTGCTTTAATTGCCTAAAACATGTCAGATTTTCTTTCATCAAGACCCAATAATTATTCTCTTGGAAACCAATGAAAATATAGAAAAACGTCCCATTTTACAATGTTCAGGAAAATTATTCCTGGATTAACCCCCTGATCCAGATCTGCACCAAAATGTATTACATCCTCCATTGACCCACAGAGCACACTACCATCAAGTTTCATGGAATCCATTCAGCTGTTTTTGTTTAATCTTGTTCACAATCCAATCAACAAACAAACAGACAGGGGTGAAAACATAAGATCCTTGGTGGAGGTAATAATCTACTGTGGAGAAAAATATGTTGTGTCCATTGTCTAACGGATCTAAAGGATCAACACTGTCACATTATCACAACATTATTATCACTTGGTGACAGACTTGTGTAATCACCTGAACACATGGAATCCATATGATGAGGAAATGCCTCAGAGGCAGCTGACGTGCCTCTCCGAGGTGTCTGTACATATATCTCACTTCTGTTTGATGGAGCTTTGTTTAATTTTCTTTTCCTCTGACTTTGCAGTAAAACACTGATATTGTGTAAAAGGCCCCTGGCTTCAGAGTAGAGAGTGGTGCGTGTACTGCCTCTTTTTATTTTTTTTGAACAGTGAGTGTTTCAGCAACATGACTGGAATCTCAATGCTTGTTTTCTTAACCAAAGCCCCCTGTTTGTATTTCAGCGCCTCCCCTGTCCCATATCTTCTTCTATCTTCTCCTTCTGCTCCCATCTGAAGGACTCTTCAAATAACCTTTGACCCCAGCTGGATTAAAGGCAACTGGCTGTGTGCAGCTGTTTATTCTCTCATCTGAACCCCCCCACCCCCCCTGTTCTGTTTCTATTCATCGATTCTCTGGGCCTCAAGAGAACAGGGAGAATGTCATCACACTATCTTTGCCTTCCTACATAATCAGTGCCTCGGCCTCCAGATCTCTTATTTATTTTGACATGTATTTCTCAAATTCAACCCCCCTAAGGTAAATCATCATAAAAATCCCTACATTCACTCATCTGTGTTTCAGGGGAAAATATCTCTGTTTCAAGGAATTCATATCATGCATATCCTGCATTTCCTGCAATTGTGAAATATGAAACTAAAAGCAGGATGTGACAGTATGTGGAAATTACAGTGTTCAGTCTTGTATTATTCCTGATAGTCAGAGGTGTGTTATTGATGCAGGAATGTTCTTGGGAAGTCAACAGTTTTATTTTTACAATAAAACAATACCCACCCACATACACACCCACCCACGTACACTAACAATGCAATGTAAAGTTAATGAGCTTGTGTATCTTAAAGAAAAACACAAGAGCTGTGTCTCTGAATCACTGTCACATCAAAAATGGTCCAGAAGAACATTCTGTGTGAAATATGCAGACGTGGAGCTGGGAGAGCTAAATACACACAATCTGTCTCGAGATGTGGGTGTGTGGGTGCGAATGCGCTGGCGACCTTACAGTGTGGGCATGTTATAAAGCCTGCCAGCACGCATAGAGAACAGTTTAGCTTGGCCTGATTGAGAGAAGGAATTTGATACCATCACTGTCACCAGGTTTTTCCTTTAATTTTAACGTTTTTTTACAGTAGTAAAGGAAACAGTGCTTTATGTAAATATCTGTTTTAATCCCATGATGGAATAATATGTGCATATGTACATTTTAAATCTAAAATGTGTGTATATATGTTGAATATAAGTAAGAATTAGGATTCGCATTATGCACCAGCTGAGCCACATCACAGTAACAACTGCATCATTGGGAGCATGAGAAGAAAACAGGACATTTTATATTGTAGTTGTCTTATCTAATCTACTGCTGGTAAATTTCAACTGTAGCAAACTAACCAACATAGTTTAAAAGTAGTTAAAAGTTAGGAAATAGTTTCCTTATATTGTTGTGTTTCAGACATATGGGTCTGATTTGTGATATAATTTAGAATATCTTTGTTATTATTATTAGTATTATTATTATTCTGTGTTTCTCTTGTTTGTTAGTGACTAACATTACATCAGTTATACATGTACACACAGGCATAAAAGAGACATATATATATATATATATAAATATATCTGACATATTTTCATATGTAATGAGCATGAAATAATTTCCAGTGGTCTAAATGTTAACTTATTGATCAACTAATACAATCTAATATAATATTACATCATATTTGATTATATTATGTTATATATTATATATTTTGATTAGCGTGATCACATGTGCTGAAAACTGCAGGCTATGTAACACTGTCTGACTCATGAATGTACCCCCAACAAGACACACACACACATGCACAATCTACCAAGGGAGTGTGTTTGTGTGTGAGTGAGAGAGAGAGAGAGAGAGAGAGAGAGAGAGAGAGAGAGAGAGAGAGAGAGAGAGGGAGGGAGAGGGAGGAAGAGAGGGAGAGAGAGAGAGAGAGAGAGAGAGAGAGCTTAGGTATGAGTGTGCCGGCAGTACAATATATCTCTCTGTGCCTCAGCGCTAAATGCACTTCATTGGCTTAGTGGACAGCGTGATCAGAGCAGAGCCGCCGAGCAGAGAGCTGGACTGAACCGCAGGAGAGGAACATCCCTCTTATCAAATGAGTGAAGCAACATCACTTGTTCCATTTTTCGTGGGGTTCATTCTCACTGCGACAGGTAGGCTGCATGCGCTCACTTTATTCACCGAAACGATGGTCAACGAGCGTAGTAAAGTAGACCCTGAAATCTATTGTGTCTCGTCGTGCGTGGTAAACTGGGCTCTTTGTAAAAAATCCCCTCTGTTATATTTGATTGTCCTCGATCAGAGCAGCGTGCATCCATCTGCATTGATACACTGGGTGAAAGTTGGGACGGTATGTTACATTTAAAATTAAAACTGAGAACAGTGATTTATAAATGATCTTTGACCTGTATTACAATAAAAACAATGCAAAAGCACATTATTTGATGTTTGACCTCATGAATTGTATTGTTTTTTCAGAATAAACACCTTTTTCAATTTTGATTCTTGCAACATATTTCAAAAAAAGTTGGGACAGTAAAACATTTACCACTTTGTAATGTTGCCATTCCTTTTCACAACACTTTAAAGACGCTCAGGGACTCGAGACACCAAGTAATGAAGCATTTCAGGGGTCATTTTGTCCCATTCTTCCTGCAAACGAGTCTTAAGGTGTGCAACAGTACGGGGTCTTTGTTGTCCAGTTTGTGTTTTAAAATGTGCCACATATTCTCTATTGTGGCCAAATCCGGACCGCACGCAGGCCAGTTCAGCACCCCCACCCTCTTCTTCCGCAGCCATGCCTTTGTAATGTGTGCACAATGTGGTTTTGCATTGTCTTGTTGCAATATGCATGAATGTTTCTGGAAAAGATGTCGTCTTGAAGGCAGCAGATGCTGCTCCAAAATGTACTTTTCGTCATTAATGGTGCCATCACAGAAGTGTAAGTTACCTTTAACAAGGGCACTGACACAACCCCATACCATGACAGACCCTGGCTTTTGGACTTGTTGCTGGTAACAGTCTGGAGGGTCCTTTTCATCTTTGGTCTGGAGTACACAGCGTCCATTTTTCTTCCAAAAAAGACCTGAAATACTGACTCGTCTGACCACAATACACGTTTCCACTGTGTTACGGTCCATCCCAGATGCCTTCGAGCCCAGTGAAGTCGACGGCGCTTATGGACACGGTTAGCATAAGGCTTCCTTTTGGCACAGTAAAGTTTTAACTGGCATTTGTGGATGTAGTGCTTGACAAAGGTTTGCCAAAGTAATCTTGAGCCCAGGTGGTTATATTGCTTAAAGATAAATGACGGTTCTTGATGCAATTTCGTCTGAGGGATCGGAGAGCACGGTTAGTGAGCTTAGGCTTGAGCCCTTGCTCTTTATGCACTGAAATTCCTCCAGATTCCTTGAATCTTTCAATGATGTTATGCACCGTAGAGGATAAAATATCCAAATCCCTTCCTATCTTTCTTTGAGGAACACTGTTTTTAAACATTTCAATAATTTTCTCACACATTTGTTGGCAAACTAGCGATCCTCGGCCCATCTTTGCTCCTAAAGAGCTAGGCCTTTCCTGGATGCTGCTTTTGTACCAAATCATGATTACAATCACCTGTTGACAACACCTATTTCAAACCACTTAATTTTTAATCATTGTACTAGTAATCATTGTACTAGTAAGGAGTAGTAATGAGTACTAGCCCTAAATTGCCCCCGTCCCAACTTTTTTTGGAATGTGTTGCAGGCCTGAATGGCAGGAATGGATGTATATTTACAAATAAAATGAAGTTGACCAGACAAAACATAAAATATCTTATGTTCAAATTAAATTAAAAAATCATTGCTGTCTTTTTTTATTTGCAATTTCTATACCGTCCCAACCTTTTCTGAGTTGGGGTTGTACTATATTTGATGTTTTCTGTATTATTGTGCACATTAATGAAAGTGAAAGTTTTTAGTTTAATAATAAATATGTGATTATGGAACACAATATATTTATTGTACAATGATTATTTCTGACTGGATTAGATTGAGAACCATTTAGGTGTTGCGTAACCTTGCCACAATTTGTTTTCCTTTTCTAATACTATAGTTTCTGTGAGTTGAAATATTCAATGGTGTACAGGCTAAATGTTTTCAGTTCACTGACTTTCCTGTTTAGGAAAACAAGTATTATAATGAGGAATGGTTATAATCCATTAGTGATAGTGAATGCTGAAAATCTAAATGGTTAAAATTGCCTGACTAAGCCAGAATTTCTCCTTTTGATAAAATAACTATAGCTCTTGAAATACATTCAAATCCTTAGTGGGCTGCAGTTGTTGGATAAACCTCCTTTTTATTCACCTATCGACAATATAGGAGAAGGAAAAGGTGCAATTAAATGTTCCACGTATACAAACATAACAGATATACCTTCACTTCCATGCCTTAGGTGTGCAAGCCACTTGTCCCATTGAGCTGAGCCCCCCCAGAGTTGTGGTGAGATATGGAGACCCGGTCTCAGTGAACTGCAGCACATCAGTGAGCCAGAACGACGGAATGGGATGGGAGGCAAAACAAGGAGGCACTGGTCTAAAGATGGGTAACCATTTGACCTGGACTGTGGAGAAGCTGACGGAATGGACCACCTCTCCCGTCTGCTTCATAAACCTTCGAAATATGAAAGTTCGTCAGTGCTTGAGGAAGCTAGAAATTGTTATTTACAGTAAGTCTTGTTCTTAATCAGCACAGAGTGGACAAACGCTATGACTGTGTTTCATACCCAGATAGCGTCTGGATGTGGCCCACTTCAGGTCATGATGCAACACTTCTGTCCCTCTTCTGGCCCAGACAAAATGGATGTGAGCCTAAAGATGCCCAGTTGTAAAATGGCACATGTGGCCCAAATATCCCAATAGAGGACCTTTTCTGGCAAACACCTGGCTCTATAGGCAAGTTGTAATCTGGATATGAACCCAAAGTGCTCCATGTGGAAAATAGTGAATATGGTCCCAATAGCACAAAACAAATTTGGGCCACCTTTGGCACCTTTAGTTGACAGGTGGCATTGCTATGGCTTACTTGTGGGCCAGAAGTGCCATCATTCCAGGCAGTGTGTGGGATTGATGACAGTGTGGCAGTGTGACAGTGTGGGCCACATCTGGGCCACATCTGGGCCAAAACAATTCTGCTATGTGGGTAACATCTACTTTTTCCTTTAGCGTTCCCAGAAAACATCTCAATCAACTCCAGCAGCGACTCCGATGGTGTGATGAGAGAAAACGAGCAATATAACCTCACATGTCACATCCACCAGGTGGCACCTGTGAAATATCTCATTGTCACATGGTACAAAGGAGATAGGCCAGGAAGCAAGTTCATTTTTTACAATTCAACTGAGAAACCAGTTGATAAGCTATCTGTCTTCACATTTACACCGACTAGACGGGACAATGGAGTCACATTCAGATGCGAGGCAACTATGGACCTCGGGCCAGAGGGGCCACAACTGAATGTATCATCACAAGAGATTAATATTTCAGTTCACTGTAAGTATTTTTGGGTAGGTATTTACACAGTGTTTTGTTTTATAGCCCAAATGTATAATCAGTGCAGCCGTTAAAAAAGTAACTATCAGATTTTTAAGTAAGAAAATTATATTTGTCAGCTGCAGCCCTAATTCGCACTTGGCAATAATACAATTTTTTTTCTTCTGTGTAATAAGACTGTACAGTTGTATCCTAACTGCTTTCCATCTAGTAAACAAAAGCAAAATAGTATAAAAGTGATTTTGTGTTTTTGCTTCTGCACAGATGGACCAGACGTACAATGTTCTGTCATTGACATACTGGAAGGGGAAACTTTGGAGAGTAAGTGTCCTGTGGAAGGAAACCCCACCCCCTCGGTCAGATGGATGAAAGATGGCAAGCTGATAAACCAGAGCATCCCTCTGACCAGGCAGAACGCAGGGCTGTACATTGTTGAGGCCCAAGGTGCTTCCAACCTCACACAAAAAATCCAGGTTCTGGTGATATGTGAGTGTCACATTCAGTTTTTATGGCAAATCTACCACAATACTGCAACTCTAAATTTGTTCTATAATATTGGCTTTTTTTGTAGCATTTGCACTTACTAAGTTGTGGTTTTGTTCTTCAAAAGATGTCATATTTAACAATTATTCACGGAAATGTCTAAAATACAACCAGGCCTATGTTATCTATTTTGTTGACTTGTGTACTTACACATACAAATACAAAATGTTTTATTTTGCTTTCAGATGGACCACAGCTGAGCCCACAGTGTCAAGGCTCTTACACTGCACTGGAGTACACTCCTCTCAACCGGACCTGCACGGCTGAGGGCTATCCTAAACCTGAGATAACATGGTACAAAGATGGTGGGGAGGTGGAACTTATAGGGAACCTAACAAGACGTGACGCAGGGCTGTACGAGATCACAGCTTCAAACAATCTGTCAAGTGTCAACGTGACATTGGAGATTAATGTCATATGTAAGTTAAATTGATGAACATTATGAGTGAAAGTCTTTTACACTGGTGAATGTGCTTTTTTTCTGATTCATCTGGATTGAATTGTCCGCAGACCCTCCCTCACTCATAGTTGAGCTCGAAGACTCTGAAGTTGAGATTGGTTCTGCTGTGTCCCTGAAATGCTCCTCCACGGGAAACCCACGGCCAACATATATCTGGAATTATTTTCGTGCCGCCAATGTGATGGAGGAAAATGAAGACGGAGTGTCCCTTCTGGTCATCCACAATGCCACTGCCTACAACACGGGCTCCTACACGTGTTACGCCTCCAATAAGGGAGGAAATGTCTCTAAAACAGCCAGACTCACTGTGAAAGGTAAGGTCAATATAATATAGCGACCATATAAACGAAAAGGCCTGATGCACTCACTGAAATATCTCAACAACCATTAGAAGTCATTTTACAGACATTCCAGACCATCTTGGGTTTTTGATGTGATTTGGAGTCAGAGTCTGCACAGTAGTGCTAGTGGAGTGGAGCAACAGTATTGAGGTCCCACTCTTGACCAATCAGTTAATGCTGCATTAACATCAAACTTGATGGGAATTCTTGTGTGATTCATACCGAGGGATCATTTTTGTTCATTTGCGAGGGTGTTTTCTCATCAGTAAGTCTGGACCAGGGTCCAAAACAAGGTTCATATCTTTGTTACAATGTACACAGTGGATGTATGTCCTGGCTATTGTATTGGCTAACTTTTATGTATGAAGTGCAAAGAAAAAAGTAGTCTTTCCGTTTGAATGGAGAAAATCGGAGATGAAGACTACAACTAATCCAAAAGAGCCGACAACCGACAGAGTGAGGACATTTTGGCCAGTCCTCACTTTCTGACCCATTTTAATAGGCCGTTTCAGGGTTAAGATTAAGATTAAGATTAAGATTCCTTTATTGTCCCACAGTCATGCACACACAAGGACTACATGCAATGGGGAAATTGACCCTCTGCTTTTAACCCATATGTGTGAACACAGCCCTGGGTTTAGGTTGCGATAGAAACGCAGTGCTCAGAACGATCACTCCGAGGGGCACAGGCACGCAGGGATTGTGGGTGTTAAAAAAAAATGCCATGGTCCCTTATTAAAGTGATGTTCATAAGGTTAAAAAAAAACCTTTTTATTTTAGGAAAAACACTTAAATATAAATTCTAAATTAAAAAGACACCAGGTCAACGAGGCTGAGGGAGTTTGCCTTTTTAATAAAAATTCCTTCGGTCTCCACGGTCTTCCCCCGGTTGTTTAATTAAAAAGGGTAAGGGATTAATTAACATTAATAAATGGGCCAACATAAAATTATTTAAAGGGGTGGTTCACCTAAAAATGAAAATTCACTCATTATCTACTCACCACTATGCCAATGTAGGGGTGGGTGAAGTGTTTGAGTCCACAAAACACTTGTGGAGTTTCAGGGGTAAACAGTGTTGCAGCCAAATCCAATACAATTGAAGTAACTGGGGACCACTTCTTCAAACGTAAAAAAACCAAAACATTAAATGCCTCCATACTGCTCCTTTGGTGTCATCCAAGTGTCAAGTGTCGAACATTTAGGCTTAAAACACGATGTAAATGACGACGTTTCCGGGCTTTTTTTGTACGTTTGAAGAAGTGGTTACCAGTTACTTCCATTGTATTAGATTTGGCTGCAACACTGTTTACCCCTGAAACACTAAAAGTGTTTTGTGGACTCAAATACTTCAACCACCCCTCTCCGATGGAGGGGTGAGTGAATTTTCATTTCTGGGTGAACTATCCCTTTAAATAAAAAATCTAAAATTAAAAAGACACCAGGTCAGCGAGGCGGAGGGAGTTAACTTTCTAATAAAGATTCCTTCAGTCTCCACGGCCTCCCCCCGGTTGTTTAATTAAAAAGGGTGGTATGCTGTGACAGATTACCGTAATTAATACATTTAATCAACATTAATAAATGGACCGACATAAAACTTATTTAAAGAAAGAAAAAAAGTGTGTGTGTGTGGGGGGGGGGACAAAGGTTTAGTAAGAGGAATTAATCAAGTCAGTTAAAACACAACTTTCAACTATAATATAGATATATTGTGGTTAGGGTTTGGGTAAGGGTTAGGCATTTTGATGTGTGTGTGTGTGTGTGGCTGGAGGGGGGAGGGGTTTCCTCCCCGGTGGTGATGCAGGACCGGGGGCAGGCTCAGACCGAGCAGTGAGAGCATGCAGCCATAATAACTTCTTAGCTTCGTAGCTTTCCCCTCAAAAAAAAAAAAGAGAAAAGCTCCACAAGTCTCCGCTGGCTGTCCTGGTGCAGGAGTCAGTGAAACGGAAGCCGAAAACAAAGCTTCTCTTATTTCTTCCAATGCCGGATCTAAACTCTCTTCGTCTGCTTCCAGTGGTTTTGACAGTAGAGCTGCTGCTGTCGCTTTCTAACGGGACAGACTCGAGTAAGTTGAGCAGATCTTTGTGTGTTCTTCTCTGAAATGGCCCGATTAGTTTAAAAAAGAAGAAGCCGGGATTGTGCAGCCCGAGCTAACTCCAAGCTTCACAGTGCTGTTTAAAAATAAAGAGGAGACTGGAAAGTCTGGATTTAATGAGTCATCTCCATGGTATATGTTGCCTGTGCTTTAAATGGGAACAAAAGACAATAATACTGAGTGTGTCAGCACTAGTGGAAAAGCAATAACATTACTACATTTATAGAATCTTTGTATCTGATCAAAAGCAATTAAAAAATGTTAGGCTTGTTTTACCTCCAGCTGTTCTTGTTTTAGTTTAATGTACTGTACTTACTCCTACAGCTCTTATTTTGGCTCTTGGTTTTGCTATTTGGCAAGTTTGACTGTTTATTTGTGTTTTGTTGGTGTCACAGAAAGTTTTTGTTATTTTCTGTCCATACCTCAATGTATTTCCCAGTTAAAACAAATATTGAATGAATGGTTAATAAGAATGTAGTCTTCTCTAGGGAAGTCTCAAGTCTCCTCCCACACCCTAATGATTTATCCATTTTTACATCAGTTGAATTGATAAGTATCACAATAAATGTCAAATCATAATTCTGTCTAAATTAAATTTTTGCTCCTGAGTGAAGTTTGTGGTTGAAATTCTTCGTTATTAGCAGAGAATGACAAAACCCTTGATAAACAGCCAATCTGAGGTTGATCAATTATGTGTTCTACCTCCTCACTGTGCTCACACAATGCAGAGGCAATATATTGATATATGTATATTGGAAGCTTATATTGATATTAACACAGCCCTAGTTGTATGTGTAATTCATGGGAATTAGTAATGTGATAACTAGATATGAATTCTACAACAAGCTCCAGGACAAAGAATGCTCGGCAGCAAGTGCAGTTTCCTGAGGGAGGGACACTTCCTTCCTTAGATCCCCCACTGTTGTGTCACGATAATGGATGTGTATTGACTTGGACTGGAATAACATTTTTTTTATCACCTCTTCCTCCTCGCTCTATGCTCCTCAGATGCCACACCAGAATGCCCTATCGAAATTACTCCGCACAGGATGGTGATACCATACCGGGGACCAACCCAGACCGCAGCGTGCAAACCGACATCCGACGACGGAAATGTCAAAGGGATATACTGGGAAGTGCACGGGATTAAGATTCACAATGAAAAATGGAGCCCTGACACCCGTGAAGACTGGGACCCGAGGCCTGTTTGTAACGCTACCTTTAAAGGACTAGGAACATGCCGCAAAGCTGTACACTTCACTCTCTACAGTATGTTTGAATAACTTTTTTGTCCTTTCACTGTCATCACCTTTAAATCCTCATTTAATCCAGATTTTTGTTTCACTCCACTGTATTTTTGCGTTGGTAGAAACCCCAGACAGCGTCTCCATCCGCCTTGTCCGTAACAGGACCTCAGTGGTGGAGGGCAGTGAGCTCCAGCTGCAGTGTGACATTATCAGTGTGGCTCCTGCACAGAACCTTACTGTGCGGTGGTATCAAGGAAATGACACCCTCCAACCACTTATCAGAGGTGGGTTATCTTTGTTTACACATGCTCTGCCTTATCTGCGAGGTCAAGGAAATTTAACCAGGGTTAGTCTGACATGTATTTGAAAGCAGATGACGCTGATGACATTAAATAATAATCAACCCAACCTTGATTAAAAGGGACTGTTTTAAAAGACAAATTGAAGCTTATATTCACAAATACAATGACTGCAGATCAGTTATTGTAACCACGTAACGCATTATCCCCTTATTATGCAGGTATTGCTCTGTAAACAACCAACATAATTAGGAAAATTTGTATTGTCATAGATTGTGAGAGAAGTTAATTGAAGTGGTAATGTGCTTGTCAGGAGTCTGATGTGGCTTCAGGGTTTTTTTCTAACCAAGGTTTCTCCGATTTGCTTCAGTGTTTGACAGTTTTCTGGCTGTATTTCTGGCCAACGTCTGTGCCCAACAGCATATAACAAGGATAAGAAATGCAATCACGTGCCCACTTTCCTAATCGCTGTGTGATTGAGTTCTGGACGGCCTCCTCAGCTGACACTCTTCTCAGTGTCTCACTGATTTGCTTGCGGCCAACGTCCTAATATCAACACTGACCATCGCAAAATGATTTCTTTTTTTAATTTATTTGTAAAATATAGTACATTAACACATACATTAAGACATTAATTCAGTCACACCTGACTCTGTTCGCTCTCTTTCTCCCTCTCTCTTGCCCTCGCACAGACACACACACACACACACACACACACACACACACACACACACACACACACACACACACACACACACACACACATCGACATACTCATTACCATTGTCATCGGACATATCTGTAAACTCGTACTGGGTTTTTAAAACATCATTTGGTCTTTGCCAACACGTATGTGATTATTGGCATTTCACAAGTGGTCACGGGAGAAACATTCAGGATGCAAGTGTGAACAGATCAATTTAACACTGTCCACTTGTGATCGAATCTCTCAGGACGAATGTTAACACCAGGTTTGAACAGGGCGTTGTTTTTAAAGTAGTGCGTTCCAGAAAGGACTCTGCATGTATATGAGAGTAATTGACAAATCGAGACACATTGGTTTATGTCGACAGGGCAGACAGTGAAGTCCCAAAAGAGTCATGCTTCACTGTCAACATCTCTAACACAGACTGTAAAAATGGAAGAAATTGTGATTTAGTGCAGTGCGATTTAGGAAGTAGGGATGAAAACACCTGCTACTTTTGTTTTCTTAACTTTAACGTTCATTTGTCCATCAGGCCCAATGCGGGTGGCTGGCTGTCGGCCTGAGGACGGAACAAAGTGTGACATCAGTGTGGTCAGATCTCCGGTAAATCTGTCGTCCACCATCAGCATCACTGTGAACAGAAAGCACAACGGAGCCGAGTTCAGATGTGAGGCTCAGATGGACCTGGGACCCGAGGGACCACAGCCTCCTCCAAACATGACGTCCGAGCCTCTCAACATCACCGTCGACTGTGAGTTTACATTTGCTGCTCAGATGTCGCGGTTAAGATGGAAGTGATGACAGATGTTTTATCCCCTCAGTCCACATCATCATTGAAAAATGACAGTGTGTAGTTGCACGTCTGTAAAACATGCTATGTACAAGGGATGTTCACCATCTTGTCCTATATTCTAAAATCATTTTTGGTCATCGCTTGACCTCATACCGCTCTATTTGCCTCTATGTCTTGACAGATAAGCCTGCCATCAATACCACAAAGCTTCCAAAGAAGATCCCAGTGTTCAGAGGTTACCCTGAGGATCTGGTCTGTGAAGCTGATGGTCACCCACGTCCAAACATCCAGTGGATCTACAGCCCATACAAAGTGCCCCATTTGTCCAAAGACACGCTCACTGTGTCTGAAGCAGGCCTCTACAACTGTACCGCCACCAATGAAATTGATTCCACCTTCTATGTGGTCGAAGTGATTTTAAAGGGTAACAATTAAAACTCCATTCTATACTTTTTTGTAGAAAATATGCACCTCTTCCCACTCCAATCTAGTGCAGCTCTCAGACATGCACTGAATCCCGGATCGTCTCCTGAAATTATCCAGAGGTTCTGTCAGTTGCTGCAGACATTCTCCAGAGTTTCTCCAGCCAGCCTACTTGTAAAAACTCTAGATAATGTCCGAGTGAGCCCATGTGAGAATACAGCAGGAGGTTGTCCAGAGGATTCACCGTGAGCGAGTGAGCGTGTGGATGACGTTTCTAACGTGCATAAAACACAAATTAGAACCAAACAAAAACAATACAAATATCTCAGATTCGTGGTATAGGGTTGGAAGCCAATACGTTTAGATCAATTCTGTGTTATACCTCCTTCAGAAATTATGAGTTACAAACAAATACAAATGAGTAACTTTCAATTTTCCTGTGTGACCAAATTACATTAAAATTACATTAAAAACATAGATGATAGATGCACTAGTGAAAAGTTAGTCAACAGAAAAATGTGAGCTGAGCTATAACCAGTAGATATAATCGTGCTCTTGACAGCATTCATTTATACAAATTAAGTTTGCCTAGCACATGGAAAAACCCATTCAAAGAGGATTTATTTCAAAATTGTAGCGTTTGATTTGTCAGTGATGGTTGTGTACAAAGACAGAAAGAAAAGGCAGAAGTGGCAGAAGTTTGTAGGCTTGGGTTTGTTTTGTTGAAAATATTGTGTGTCTTGTGTTCTATTATCAAGTGGTAAATAAAGAATCACTCCCATTTTTTTCAGTAATGATAAAAATAGTAGATACTAGGCCGTATTACTGTCTGACCATGGTTGAAAGTACATGCTAAAGGGCATATACATATTTGTTTAATAGACAATGAGAAACAGCTGCAAACCAGGGAATAAAACAATCTCACATTAATTGTTGCATGTCAGACAGAGAGAGCAGATTATTTTGACTTGAAAAACATTAATATGTTGCGCATGTGATTGCTTTCGTTGCAGAGGACTACCTGCCCCTCATAGCTGGATTTGTGGCGGTCACCGTCGTTGCAATCTCCATTGTCTTCGTCTTCATCTACTCGATCTACTACAAGAACACCAGGATGCGTCGCTACAGCCTTAAAAACCCCAGACTCAGCACCCACAACGGTAACGTCGCTCACAACGGCTGGGACATGCAGTTTCCTATGACTAAACTGTCTTAGCGGGATGCCTGTTGATTGACTGGACAACTGACCACTCTGAATGAGCTGCATCTCTCCGCCACCACCGTCATTGAAAGCCTGATAACAGCGACTCCCACCGCACTGTTTGGAAATCATTTGAATTCCCCTGAAGTTCACATTTATTGTCCCACATTTCATATTTTGCCATTCATAGAATAATCTAATCACAAAAACCAGCAACCTTGGCTTGAGATGTACATTTGTAATTTTACTACTGGATTCTACCTGTTTTCACTGGAAAGAAAGAACAGGAGGAGCAAGAACTAAAACATTTTCCGCCGGAATATTTCCCTTTCATGTGCACAAACTAACATGACGAAGAATGTTTTTGTTGACTTTGGTTTTGCTAATGCTTGCTTCTTCTTTTTTCTTTTCTGCCCCCTAATATTCACTTAAAACGCAAATCTCAGCGTGTATGTCTTTATTTCAAAGTTGTTGTTTGGAATGTGTTTAAAGAAGTGCTGGCCCTGAGACTGATGTGATCACATTAACAGGAAGTGCACTGAAAGTGTGATACTGAAGGTGTGAATAACAGACCAGCTTTGCTTTGTATGTGGACACTGCGTTCCGACACCATTCACTGAGCCCATTGTCCCTTCGCTATTCTTTTCGTAAGCGACTCTGCACTTCTCTCTGTTTGTAGCCTCATCTGTGCCTGGCCCTTTGCTGTGCCACAACGTGTCAGGCTCCGGCCGCAGGGGGACAAATTGGCTTGTTCCTCACTTGTATGCTTTTGTATGAATGACTGTGGGCATTTTTTTTATTTTTTTTTGCCTAATGCCTATCAGAACTGTACATTTAGGATATTTTTATGTAAATGGAAAAAAAACCTTATATTTATTAATGAGAATCAGTAAAGATGGAAGACATTGCTATTGACGGACTGCAGATAGGTATGTTGCAAGATGGAGTAGATGAAGTCCTGCCTGTGACGATATGGACATGAAAACTATGTAATGTATTTGTGAATACTTCTGTAAATATTTGTGACTGGCATAAAACTGTATTTTATTATTAAAATGTGCCTTTTCAACCGAATTGCCTTGAAATTGAATGTAAACACAAATGTGTTTATTACCTCTGCCAAGGAGGTCATCTTTTCACCTCTGTCTGTTTGTTGGTTTATTTGCGAAAGTTACACAAAAACAAGAGAACAGATTTCCAGAAAACTCAGGGGAAGGATGCGGTGCAGGTCAGAGAAGAACCCATACAAAATGTTTTCCCCTTTCCTGAACACTGCGAAATCGGGCATTTTTCAACATCTTCACCGTTTTCCCAGGGAATAATGCATGAATGAAAAAAACACTGTAATGCTTGCTGTCATGAGCAAAGACGCAATCAGGAGGAGAATTGAAATTAGGAAACTTTACGGATTATGTTTCATATTTATCAACTATAACCAGCAGGACTTGTTTTGGATCAATAATATAAAATCATAATAATAGCACCTTTCAAAACCAGAGTTACAAGGTGCCTCAAAATTTAAATAAAATATAAGTACAATGACAGCAAATCATGGAAAAGCCAGATCATTCTCAGCAATGCAATAAAACTAAATAGATAAAGGAGCATTGAAACAATAGAATTAAAACATAAAAACTACTTCTCATTGGATGCAGCTGAGGCACTGACTGAATAAAAAGTTGATATCAGTGGCTGCACAGAGTTCTGTCACCAGTGAATCCCCATGAGCACAGATATGTGACTAAATACAAGGAAACATTTATCAGGACATTCCTTATGCGACCGTCCGTGACCGTTTTACAGGAAACACACATCCTCCTCACGAGCTGCTTACCTTTGACCGTTTCCTCCCCTGTCATAGATGATGCTGCCTTCCGGGCCCGTAGGACATATGCCAACTACAGACATTTCTCAACAAAGTATTTAAGATAACTGGGTGGTTGTTTTTTGGGCAACTTACACAATCGTCTGGCAGTCATTTATTTGACAACATGGCAAGATGACAGGCAAGGTCGTATTGATTTTCTCACATAACTCTCGATAGCGGACATTATTTCTTCAAACCACTAGTTTTGAGTCCACCCGAAAAAAAAAATGAACTAGGCTGCCACTGCCTTCTGACCAGAATAAACCCGAGTGCAACAGAAATGTACGAGGAACCTGTAAACGCACCGTGATGCTTTTACTTTCGGGACTTTCTAATCCCCTCAGGTGAGAGGAAACATATGTGGACTCTGTACGAAGGATTTAGGAAACACCCGAGGGTTTCTTTACTGAATTCAGTCGTGAGAGTGTCGAGGACTAAACAATGATGTGGCTGCTCGTGTTCGTCGGTTCTATGGCGAGTGCAGGTAAATGTTTTGTCTTGTTTACTTTCAGATCGGGACTGTAACAGCGTCAACTCTCCAGGCCGGCCTACGCCCATTGTGCGTGTGTTTAATGTCGCTGGTTTCTGGCGATCGCATTTTGCTCGCTCGTCTCCGGGGACACGAATCGGATCCACTGGGAGTGTCCGTAGAACAGCTGTTGTTGTCGGCTCACCTCGTAGATTTTATACCTTACTTTATTTTACCCAACTTTAGTGCGATATCTCATCCCTGACTCCCAATGTCTGGTGAACAGGGCAGCAGCGTGGGGCACATGGAGTGGTAGTCATCAACAGGGGGGAGGGGGGAGGAGGTTCTGGTTTTTCTCCATATAATGGTAACTAGATAGATAGATAGATGGATAGAAAATGCATTGATCCTGAAGGAAATTGAGGAAAAAGCTAAGAAAGTGTGCAGTGTTCCCAATGTCTGTTTAATCATCCTGTCCCTGAAGTTCGATACTATACAAAATACTGATTTGTACATGGCTGCTTGCAGTTTACAACATGATCCATCCTGTGTGCTTCTAGGAACGCTTGTGAGTGCCCACTGTCAAGTTGTGCTCAGCTCCAAAAGCGTTGTGGTGGGATTTGGACACTCGTTCTCTGTCAACTGCAGCTCACTATCCAACCAGACAGCTGAGATGGGCTGGGAGTCTCGACAAGATCCCAGAGAATTAACACCAGGGGTCACCTTTCTTACCTTAGAGGTCTCGTCTGTTAAACTATGGAAACTGTCTCCGCAGTGCTACGTCAATCTCAATGATAAGACTCAGTGCGCAGAACGCCTGCCGGTCACCGTTTACAGTAAGTATTACTTCATTGTCGTTTAACTCGACTGATGTTTTTTGGATTGTACTAAGTTTTTGTTAAACATTTTGTCACTTTTTTTTTATACAGAAATGCCAGACAGTGTGTCCATGCCACAGCCAAGTCAACCGGCTAGTATGGTGGAGGGCGAAAAGCGTGTCGTGAAGTGTGATGTTACCAATGTTGCACCAGTCAGAAACCTCTCTGTACTTTTTCACAAAGGAAATAAGATAGTCTCCACTTATACATTTAATGATTCCAGCCTGGAGCCCGTCAATGTATCATCAGTTTATGATCTGATCGCCCATAGAGATGATAATGGGTCTCAGATCTGGTGTGAAGCCAAACTTAACTTCTTGACAACAGGACTACAAGATACCTCAATGCGTTCAGAGTCACAAAAAGTGATCGTACTGTGTGAGTTCTTTGCACCCTCACAGAATATTTGGCGTGTTTTGCCTCTCTCAGAATTTATTTTTTAATTTTATCGTTATTTTTTCTCTTCATGTCTGAATCTTAATTTCATGTACCTCCTCAGACCCACCAACCTTCGACGAGCCGGAAAATGAGACGCTGGAAGTTCCAGCTGCTGATAAAATAATTTTAAATTGCAACGCGATAGGAAACCCAGCGCTGGTGTACAGTTGGCATTCCCCACCACCCGTACAACAGACTGACATGAATCCATATAAGAATCAACTCATCTTAACCCGGCCCCTTCAGTTTCCAGGGACCTACAACTGCACAGCATCTAACCTCCAGGGCACCACGACCAAATACTTCACCTTAGTCGAAGCTCCAAGTAAGTCATGCCATTTCTCACTTTGTTTTACTCAGTTATTGTCTTGCAGTAAATAAATCTTTCTATAAATCCCTCATGCTGTTGTTCTCCATCAGGTAGTCGCGCTGGAACCACGGCTGGGATTTTACTAGCTGTTTTCTTTGTTTTAATTTTCATTTTGGGCTGTGTGGTTTATCAGAAACAGAGAAAATCTGCTGTTTAAAGACCAACAAGTCTGATCAGATGAGCCGAGAGAGAGAGAATGTAATAAAAAAGAAACCCTCCCATATCCCACAGGGAATCGATCAACCTTTGCAGCCATAGTTGGAGGGTTGGTGTTCCTGGGACTCGTCCTTATCGTTGCTGGTGTGTATGTTGTCAAACCTGATGGCACATTTTCACTCAACAAAGGCAGCTATCAACCTACCTCATCAGGAATAGTGTGAGGCTCACTTGTTTTGAAAATTTTGCATGGCTTTGCAATCAATTTTGTACTTTTTATTGTTTTTGTGAACATGCTTCTTAAAGATCTATGGGTTTGGTGTCCTCTGCATGCTCAGTCGGTGGACAGCTGCTTTTGCATTATCGCGGTGGCTTTAAGATTACATAATCCCATCGGCTGTCTTCAAAGCTCCACTAATCACTATTGTTGCATTAACAAAAGAGTATGTCACATGCACTCAAGGAAGCAGGGTACGCAGGTCATTGATGTGTGAGTTTGAATGCCTTGTAATAACCTGGTGTACATGCAGCAGGTCAGTAATCAAGATCTGTACCTGATGCTTATTTTGGAAGCATGACTAACTTCTTCGAAATGTTGCTTTGTGAGTGTGTTGTTATATTTTTGTAATCTATCTAATATCGTTTTTTTGTGAATGTGTTTGTGTGCCTGTGTCGGAGCACAGTTTTCCCCCACATTGTAATTATTTCTGAAGTTTATAGAATCCAAACTTTCATCAATGGAAACTTCTCACACTACTTTGTTGTAGCTACATTTCAGTCTGTAATTGTCTCCCCATTTTCTCCACTGCCGGGCCTGAAATCCTTGTCCTGCACATGTAAAAATTGACTGAATCAAATCATTGCTGCACTCAGGAGCATGAACCTGCAACTCTGCAGTTATGCTGAGCTATTTTATTTTTGTGCTTGTTTTAGCAAATTTTTTTGGGGTTTTATGGCGGATTAACTGAATTATTTGGGCCTTGTCTGTACTATTGCACGTATAATTTTGAATTCATAATTTCTTTGTTCTTTAAAGAATCTCCATTCACACAACCTTTTGTTTAAAAAAAAATCCAACCAGATGAGAACACAAAAATGACTTTAAACACTCAAACAACCATGCTGGGCCAGTGGGTGTTCGACATCAACGATCCTTTCAACATTGTGAGCTTTTACAGTGAGCTACGCTCCAATTAATAGTGAGTAAGGCAGACACCTTTGAATGCCAGTAATGCTAAATGTAGCTACTAATTTGTAATTAGACGTAGCAGTGCTAACAAAACGTAAGACATTTTCAGACATGTCCTGAGGAGGATCTCCAGAGAATTGGGTCCAGACTTTCTCAGCTGTTTTCCAGTCACACAACACAGCGGGAGACTTTATACCAGGGGGCTAGGCAGAGAAAGTCCGGAGGAACTCCAGAGGCTCTCACCCGGACATTTGCTTTACACATACACGGCCTCCAGAGAAACTGCGGAGGATCTCTGGAGTTCTGTGCATGTCTGAGAGCAGCTTTAGAGAAACTGGTATGTAGCCGCCATGGTTGTTGTTGATTCTGGCATACACTCATTACATAAACCAACAGTAGACATGCACAAAATGAGCTCTGACATCATTGTTCCCGAAACGCACAGTTTTTCACGTATACACAATAAACAGACTTTTTGAAAATCTGCCCTTTGAAGGTGTGTGGAAAAATCTGTTTTAGACTGTGACAATAAACGCTATTTGATTGTGGACGAGAGGCCCAAACACAGAGGAATACATTCACTTTGCAAAATATCTGCATAAGTGTGGACAGAGCCTCGTTCTTAGCTGCACTAACCAACAGTTTGCAGCACAGAAAGCTCTGATAAACCCACTTCTGTTACCACTCGAGCACCAAATGACAAAGATGGCAACTATTATGATTCATATGAACTTGAAAACATACACTTTATTTTGATATAAATTATGGACTGCACTTTGGTACTAAAACAAAGCTGAAAGATGAATATATATTGCAATATTACTATATATATATATATATATGTATGTGTATATATATATATATATGTGTATATATATATGTGTGTATATATATGTGTGTATATATATATGTATGTTCAGGAAAGTGGGAAAACTGAATACTTACGACAATAACACTACACTACAGTACTTGCTCAATGGTGCTTTAAATAACATATTTCTATTTTTGTAATTATTGTGTTCGGTATCGGTTTGCTCATTTTGTTCTCTGTAAAATTGTATTACCATGTGATTTCCTTTTTTTTAATATATATACACAATGGTACAGCTCTAGAATGTTGAATTATTTTTGCACTGAGATTGTCCGTGCCATTTTTTTTTACAATATCATACGTGATGATTTATTGAAATTGAACTTATGAGCCACTAGATCCTGCAGTTTGTCTGATGTACGAGTAAAATACTTGAAAAAAATGCAAAAGGCTGGTCATTGTTATTATTATTTTTGTGGTTGTGAACATGAGGTGTGCACGTACGTCAGGCGTTAGATAAAACAAACTGCTCCGTCAGTGACATCCTTTGGGAGCATTCTGATTGAGGCGAAGTCAAACCAGTGTCCATCTTGACTATTTGGTTTCCCTGCCACCTTTTGTCAACCCCTGAGTCCCCCCCTCTCTCTCTCTCTCTCTCCCTCTCTCTCTCATTCAATCTGGCTTACATTATACAGTGCTGAGGCTGCCATACTAATTAGCACTGAACAAAGTGAATGTAAAGGAGAGTGTTTGTTATCCTGCACTCGGTTGCCAATATAAACCTCTTTTTTTTTTCTGAAACCATGTTCTTTATGTTCCGCTGCTGTCATTCCCACTGAAGCTTTTGCCAGAAAGCACTGTTTGTGTATGCACTGTGTTGCTATAACAACCTGGCAGGGGATATCAGCTCAATCTGTCATGGGGAAAAAAAGTTTTATGGCAAACACACATTTCTGTTGAGCCTGAGAAGAGGGAACAAGCATGTACTGTAATCTGTAAATCAAGATTCCCAGCTGTGCTCTCCAGAAATATACCGAAAGGCGTCCGGTTACTTGCTCACTTGCACTTGCAGCTGATATTCAGCACAGCATTCTGGTCACAGTGTGAGTCTTGCAGAGCTTCATGCTGCACAACACCAGTGCCTCCTGCCTGCTGGGATCTCACAAGGCTCAGGAGCAACAGGAGACAAGCATGCGTACAAAACTGAAAACAGACTTTTGTCCACACAGCCAGACACGGTTTGAAAACAAGGGGATAAGAAATAATTGGTCAGAAAGCGGACCAGAGCCACACCTGAGACTGGCATGTAGAGAGAAACACAAGAAATATCAAAGCTTTGACTCAATATAATCAATAAAAAAAGTTTAGATCAGATTAATGTGGCTTTGTTGACACAAACAATCACATTAGAGATTATAGAGTAATGGATAGTTTTGTGACTTTAACTTGATCATAGCATAACATAAGACATCTAAGTTATAATCTATAATTGTAATTTAATATAACTATGAAGGGATGAGATGTTTCTTCATTAGTTCCCCATGCAGGGAAATTTGACGTGTTACTGCAGCAAAGGGGAGAGTCAAAAATAGACATCAGTAAAGTCAAGTAATAATAAGTAAACATGCAATACTTATAAATGTAAGCAAATATAAAAAATATAAATAAAAAAACATATATGCAGTATGGGAATGTATACAGTGAAACGGTTTATACATAAGCCACAGAATTGCACAGAGGGAAGTGAATATTGCAGTTATATACAATGATCATGTATTAAGAGATGACTTAAAACTATCCATTAAATGCAACATATTTTGCTCTGTAATGTACCAGACACTGAAAATAGAGAATGTATATACTTATTAATCTTACTTTGGTGTTATTGTACTATATGTTCAAACCCCTCCTGTTGACACAGATGCTGTGGTGTTTGTGGATCTACACTTTTGCTGCTATAATGTTTATGAGATCACTACATACACATGATCGGGCTGTGTGTTTTTCTAGAGGCCGCTGCCACCTGTTAAATTTCCCTCTTTTCCCTTTTGCCCCCCACCCACAAAGTCAGCTGGGACGACCGGGGCCCTTTTGTTTCGAGCACAGCTCCCTGCAGAGTTGCCAAGCTCAGTTCAAGTTTTCTTTTTCCGCTCACCCCTTTTTTAATCGACGGCTCAGTGCAGAGAATATCATGGGAAGCTACTTTGTGAGATGGATTCTGACGCTTTGCATGTTTTGCTCAGGTAAGATGTCGAAGCCAATGTGTTTTTTCTTCACTCGTTTGAATTGAAGATGATGTTTGGTGCAGTAGTTGTATTGAAAATAGGAAAACAAGGACCTCTAGTTGGTGATGGTAACAATCATCAGTGCTACAGAAAGTTAAAGCACTGCTTTATTTTAAATGTAAAAACACAAATCTCCTAATTAGGCCTCAGTAATTAGCTATATGTTGAAAAAGATCTTCATATCCTAATAATATGATTATTAGTGTTTTGGTAGTATAAGGCTAACAGTTAACAGTCAAACAAAACTATAATGTAAATACGCATGTGCATGTTGCCGTTTACAGCCTCCTGTTGTTGAACCTTAAGTAGGTTTACAAAGTGTAGGTTACATTTAGTTTTCTTGACATAGAATTGAATTCACTCACTGTCACACACGCGTGTATTTCTGACATATTTCATGATCTCTTTTGTGTTGTAAAGAGTTACATAATAGGTGCATATAGGCAGCCTATTTGTCACGATGAATTGAAAGTATTCGGTTGGTGGTGGAGAAGGTTCTCAGACCTTTTACTTCAGTAAAAATACTATTAAATAGGCAAAAACTGACTTTTCTAGTAAAGGTAAATACTTGCTTTTAAATGTACTTTGGTATAGAAGTATTTCAAGTTGTAGAGTTTAGCCTATTCCATATTGCAGTGTACTCTTCCCTTTTTGTTTAATACAAGAATAATACAGACTCTGTCATATTAGTAAATAATGCTACAGATGAGACTCACCTAAAAGCATTCATATAAATTATTTAAAAGTGGAGCCTATTATTAATTTTGATTATTGATCTGATTGGATTGGTGGAATTTCCCTCTCATTATTGATTAAAAATATGAAAAACAATGTGAACATGTAAGAGTTTAAATACAGATGTTTGCTGATACATGTAGTGGAGTTAAAATGAAAAGTAGCTGTAAATATATCAACAAAGTAAAGTACAAATACATGATTAATGTACTTAAGTGCAATTGTACTGCCTTACGTCCCTCTAGTGGTGACACTGCTGATGTGTGTCTCAGTGTCAGGTGAAGGCTGCTCCCTCATCCTGAAGCCCTCCAGGGTCGTGGTGGGCTTCGGGGAGCCGGTGACGGTCAGCTGTGAGGCCGCCCGCCCAGTGCGTGTCCTGGGCTGGGAGTCGGCCATCAGCGCCTCACACACCCAGCAGGACCTTTCCATCCAGTGGAAGGTAGACAGTCTCATTGACTGGATAGAGGAGCCCATCTGCTATGGGGTGTTTTTCACAGCTCCCAGACAATGTGAGGAGAAACTCAACCTCGTCCTCTACAGTGAGTCACCTCTTCTTTTAATTGTGTAATAAAAAATAATAACTTTATTTGTACAGCAACTTTAAAATAGGGTTTTACAAAGTGATTTAACAGACAAAGCAGACACAGGATACTCAGGGGCAATCTAATGCTGCAAGCTGGCTCAAATGGGGTGAACATGATGCTTTTGCCGAGACCAAGGCGAATTAATTCTAAACCAAACAAGAAGCCAATGTAGAGAAGTAGATTGGAGTGATGTGATGTCATCTAGCTGACGGACGACTCATACAAACCTGTGTGACTGCCCTGAACCCTGTGCTATCCTTCATACAGAAACCCCGGATCGTGTTTCCATCCGGCCTGTGAACCATACGGGCCCCATGGTGGAGGGAAAGGAGTACCAGCTGCTCTGCGAGGTTCAAAATGTTGCTCCTGTTCAGTATCTGACCCTGAGGTGGTACAGAGGGCAGAGTGAAGTTTATAACCACACCTACTCTGACCTCACATCCTCCTCGCCTGTCCAAGTGTCCTCCATCCTCGTCGTCACGCCGACCAGAGCCGAGAATGGAGCGCAGTACAGGTGTGTGGCAGAGCTGGAGCTCGGACCAGAGGGACCACAACCACCTCCTACTGTGGCCTCCGAGCCTCTCAATGCCTCTGTGTACTGTGAGTCACGAAGCCTTCCCGCAATTTTAAAAATACTTTTCATATGTTTAACAAGCGCCCCGGTGCATCTAATCCCTGTGATCTCCTCTTTAGTTCCCCCAACATTCCTCAGTCCTGAACCAGAAGTGCTGGAGCTCACATTGGGCGTTGAAATCTCCTTAAACTGCACTGCCACAGGAAATCCCACCCCGGTGTACAGCTGGCAGTCGTCCCATCCTACGCAGGAGAGGATGGAGGACGAAGCAGTTCTTACCTTTTCCTCCCTGGTCCCGGGGACCTACATCTGCACCGCCTCCAATGCACTGGACAAGAAGAGCAAGCAGTTCATTGTCAAGGCCAAGACTAAAGGTAGAGGGGAACCCTGATGAGAACTTATGTGCAGGTCGTCTCTGCTCTCTGAGTCCTAACCTGCATTTTCTTTTCCTTTCACTCAGGCGTTTGAAACAAGTGATCTTCAGATGGGATCGCAGGACCACATTGGACATACAAGGGGATTTTACGGTTGCTGCTTTGGAGACAGGAATGACAATGCGTTTATATAACTCAACAGATATTTATGAGGATCTTGCTTTCATCCAGAATCAGATCTCATAAAGAAAAAGACCAGAATATACTTTATTCCCCATTTACTATCTCAGTATTTTAACATGAATTTATTTTCATCTTCAGTCTACTCTTAATGCTCTCCATGTGATATCCTGTATCTAATTTATATTTTTGCTTCACTTATTTGCCCAATAATAGCATTATCATGTAACACTAAATATTAGCAACACATAATATAGCACTTATGACTACATTATTGTTAATGTATGCTTGTAAATGAAATACTGCAACTTTAATACTCAATGTTAAAGATCTGTACTGTAAATATGAACTGTTTCTTAATTTGCTTATCTTTATGAATAAAATTTTAATAAAAAAATCACATTATTTATTTTCATTTATTAGCGGCACTGTTGACATTGTAAGTAGTATTTTACTGCTTACTGCTACTGACTTGTATGACTTAAAATGATAAAACAAATAAACAAACACAGCAATGCGGGGGGGGAAAAACGTGTCCATAGTAAAACAGAATTGTTCCTCAGAATTAAATAAACATATGAATGATTTTGGATCAAAAACCATAAATATTTTGTTCATCAACCAACTAAATTAATGCCATTTATAGGTCACACTCTTTAAATATCACCAACACTGCACGAATAATACCGTTACATGTATCCCAATTACAACTATATAAAATGATCCAAGTACACATGATATATATGGTATACAACATAATATATATATATAATAATTATATTTTATAATGAAATAATAATAATGATAATATAATAAAATTCCTAAGATGATATTACACAACTTGATATGCAACAGAAATGACTATGAATGATAATATTACACTTGTATTTTAAAAAGTGTGAACAGTTAGTAAGGTTACAATTTGTTCCCATAAGGATCCTGTCGGGTGACTATCTATCTATAAACCACCAGATGTCGCTGTTGCACTTCCTTTAGACATGATATCATTGGCTAACGACGTGTCACCTGATTAGAACGTCACCTCCCGGTAGGAAGTGGTGTGAGCGGCTAACGTTAGCTTAGCGACCTTAAATCATCCAGAACCTGGCTGCGTTATAACTTTATAACTAAATCCCCTGAAAGGACAGAGGTGGGGGTGAGTGAGTCTTCAGCCCAGTGTGTGTTTGTTTATCACCGGTGCACAACTTTCTAAAAAAATGTGTTTACTTTCAGACATGCCGCAGAAAGATCCGTGTCAAAAGCAAGCATGCGAGATTCAAAAGTGTTTACAAGGTACACAACACACACACACACACACACGCAAACAAACAAACAAACAAACAAACACACTTGAGTGCCATGATGTGTTGACACATTGTCCTCTGGTCGATGTTTCCCCTCCTCCTGCAGCCCACAGGTACGTGGAGAGCATGTGTGAGGACGTGATCCGGGAGATGCGGCGCTGCTGCGAGACTCAGGCCGGAAACTCCATCTGCTGCTCCGGGTTCAGGGAGTCTCAACCCCCGGAAGAGAAGAGGAGTCAGGCATAGCTGCCTTCTAACCATGCCAGAGAGTGGCACTGTGTCTGTGTTGCACTCACTCAGCCACTACTGTTTAAAGTGCCATCAGGGCTGAAAGATTATATCCAGATATCGATAATCCTCACGATTTAAAGACTCGTAAGCATTATATCAATATGTATTGGTAATGATTTATTGAGCAGCCCTAATTGCAACTGATGCATAATGTGAACGATTATGAATCCACAGGGGACATTATTTTTGACATGTCATTGCAGAAATACACTGGAGCTTTGATCAGCCACAGTATGAGTGCAATCTATATTAATGGTATAGTTTACTTTAGTGTTGTTTAATATGGTCGCACCTCTCCGGCACAGTCACAGCACAGAGTTGAACGACATGACACCAACTGTCCAATGTAGTATTTATTTATTAAAGGGAAGTTTGACCGAGTGATTTGTGCAGTGTTTTTGTTTCATTGCACACACCCACATCAAATATGAGAGATGCTTGTTTGTGCATGTCAACACTGAGCTACACAGTAATACAGAGCTTTAACTGGTAAAAGGCCTGATACACACCCATGACAAACCCACAAAGGTTATTTTTAGGTTGTATTGTATGATAGGACCCGCGGGCTGCGCCTACAAATATTGGACTCCTCTCCAAGCTGAACAGGTATGTGTGAATCAACATGACTTTCCTGTTGTGTCACACGATGAGTTGCACTGTTATTGTTCTAAATGTATTAGTCTCACATGAAAGTACAGCGAGGAGGTAAAACACATTGTCTTTTAATGTTTGTGATTCCTTATTTTTGTGCTGTGCCCATGATTTTCGGCCCTGTGATTTTTACTGCTGCCCTTGTTAAGTAATTTGAAACTGAGATTTTGAAAAGTGCTCTATAAATAAAGAAGAAAATAATGAGATCTACCTCTGATGTGTAAAAATGTTTCCTGTTTATCAAGTGTTTGTCGAAGAAGTGTCAGTCTTTAAACTAATGATGACGGTGATTATTGTTATGAGGGATTAAAACAACAACAACAACAATAATCAAATGATATGAAAATGTGTTTTTATTCTCTGGAGATTGCACTTTGCTTAGTAGAATTAAAGTTGCCAGTTTAATATGAACACAAAGCCCAAACTCACACAGTCCTGTAATAAATCCTTTCTTCATGGAGTTTATAATGTCCAGGTTTTATTTACTGTTGACAGAGATTCAGGTTTGAGGCCATTTGTTGATTTGGGATCATTTTGGAGGCTGAAGTTTGAGGCGCCGTTTACGTGATGACGTACGCTGACGACGCAATAACGCGCGGACGTAAAACGGAAATGAGTAGCAGCAATTCTTTCTAGAAAGTACAGTCGCCCCATTAGCCGATGCTAGCTAGCTTAATGTTAGTCTGTGTTGGCTGAACACCGCCCGTCGCTGCCCCGACCAACAACTACACATCCTGTAGAAAGTGAAGCTTTCGCCTGAGGGCTGTTTTTTTCTGACTGAATCCCCGGTGGAGGTCGGATTTGCCCACGAAGTCACATTCCGAGCTAACGCCGCTTGTGCTGTGTTGTCGCTGGCATCATGTCCAGGATAGACTACAGTGTGTGGGACCACATCGAGGTGTCAGACGATGAAGATGACACCCACCCGAACATCGACACACCCAGTCTCTTCAGATGGAGACACCAGGTACAGCTTAAAGACAAATCTGTTTTTAAGCACTTTCTTTTGGGTAGAAGTGGGGCATGTACATCTTATCTGTGAGGTGTTAGCTGCTCTACTATCCCCACTGGATGCGGTATAATCGCAAAAATATTGTATTGCAGTAGCTTGGCTTGTTGTACTTGGCCCGATATTTGCAAATAGTGCATCATGGATATTCACCATAAAAGTCACTGTTGGAGATCCCCGTGTTGTCCCTGTTGTTGTGACTGATCTGATGACATCTGTCCCTCAGGCTCGGGTGGAGCGAATGGAAGAGTACCAGAGCAAACAAGAAGACTTAAACAAGGGAGCCGCGGAGAGTAAACGCAAGCTTTCAGAGGCCCAAAAGAAAGTACAGGAGCTGACCATTTCAGAAACAGACGATGCCAAAGCAGAGCTGAGCAAAGCCCAGGTGGAGGAGAAGAAGCTGAAGAAGGAGGCGCGGGAGTGGGAGAAGAAGAGGGATGAGCACACCAGGGACGAGAAGAAGATGCCATGGAACGTGGACACGCTCAGCAAGGAGGGTTTCAGCAAGGTGAGGTAGAGAAAGGTGTGGTGGGGGGGAAGCGCCCAGTATACAATGTTTTTTCTGGACTCAAAGACAGGAAAGCAAGAGAGGAGTCTGTAGACTCTGGGAGTCTGGTGTTAGCTTGCTTCTTGGCACACATACAAAACATAACCTCAAGCCTGTTTTTGACTTGGTACCGTATGAAGCGCTTATGAAGAAGATTATAAAACCACATTTAAATTCGCTAGATCCAGATTTTTTATTTTGGATCTGCACCAAAATCCACACACTCATAAAATCTACGAAACAGATTTCCTGCAATCTTGGTGGAGGGATGGAGCCTGAGAAAACCCATTTAATACAGTTTAGGATTAACAAGGCGATCCACATATTTTTCAGCACTTTCTTTGAAGATGTTTTATGACAAATACATCATTCAGGTTATCAGACTACTTCCTATTTGCTTGGATAGTTCTACTCCAAGAAGGTGAAAACCATGTTGTGTAGGGTGGTTTGGCCTAGGTATCCACTCTACTGTGTAAACTAACTTACTATTTTATGGTGTATCATTCAAAAATACATAAATGTGCAATATCTTTTTCTATTCTCTTTTGGCCCAGGTTCATTGTTCATGATTATTCTCTGTCACTGTCCTCCACAGAGCGTTGTTAATGTCATACCTGACTCTACTGAAGCGACTGAAGAGGAGAAAGAGCAAAAGCATAAAACCTTTGTGGAGAAAAATGAAAAGCAGATCAAACATTTTGGTAAGAATTTTTTTTTTTTTTGACTATTCAGGCAAATTTTTAACAGCTTGAACATACTTGAAAAGTCACCAAAGTTCACGTGCGCATCAGGCGTGATGAAAATGTACGTATTCTGGAGTAATCGAAATGGGCGTGGCAAAATGGCTCAACTCTGGTTTAACCGATCTTCAAGAAATTCGGTACACACGTGTATCATGACCAGACGGAAAAATAAGTCCATGGCACCAATTTGATTAACGAAACAGGAAGTCGGCCATTTTGGATTTAGTGGCCATTTTGGCCGTTTTACACGTTGTGTATTTTAACGAACTCCTCCTAGAGCTTTCATCTGATCAACTTCAAATTCAGGGCCCGAAGTCTTATGGAGACTGTGAGTTTTTGTCAAACACTGTGTGAGTTGCGTCAATTTCAACGTGTCGCTGTGACACACGAAATTGCTGTAACTTCAGTGTACTTTGTTCAATCTCCCTCAAACTACATGTGTGTAATAACAGTCCCCACCTGAAGACATTCATATGGTTTTAAGGAATGGGCGTGGCCAAATAGCTGAATCGTATGTGTCATTTCATTACGAACAAAAAACCCTCTAGGTCAAAATTAATTCAGGGTCATTGCGCCACCTACTGATCAGCATGAAAATGCAGTTGTAACTCCACTGTGCATTGTCCTATTAGCAACAAAATACTCACCTTTGATCAGAGTCGCAGCCTTAACAGCTCCATATGGCAAAACTAACTCAGGGACATGGCGCTACCGACTGATTCGCCATGAAACAGGACGTTTTTTTAAACTTCACTACACATTGTCATTACAACTTTATTTTGATTGACATTACATTTTCCCCGTGTGGTCTACACTTGATGGCGTGGACCGTAATGCGTGATTAGTGGGCGTGGTCCAGCGCCGCTTGACAGATCCAGGAAGTGACGTGTTTATCCTTCCCCCGGTGAACAAAACGCACGCAACACAGAGCCGTTTCGCCTGGTGCCTGTTCGCCCCCCCCCTGCGGCCGCATCAGCTCCCGAGATCACAAGTGCTCGGGCCCGCACAGTGCTGCTCACAGCCCTAGTTAACCATTGTTATTTACTGCATTATATGGTATACTGGTATTTGAAAGTAATGACGCTACCTCATTTCTGTCTTTACTACAGGCATGATGCGACGCTGGGATGACAGCCAGAAGTACCTCTCTGACAACTCTCATCTTGTATGTGAGGAGACTGCTAACTACTTGGTCATCATGTGCATTGACCTTGAAGTTGAGGAGGTAAACAACAAAAGAAATGGCTCACTGTTTTCTTTTTAAGTGTGCAGATTCCTTACACGGTATGTATTTTAGGATGTACAGATTATGCTCTTCCTGAAAGTGTTTCCTTTTTTTGTAGAAACATGCATTGATGGAGCAAGTGGCTCATCAGACCATCGTCATGCAGTTCATTCTAGAGTTGGCCAAAAGCCTCAAGGTGGATCCCCGCGGGTGCTTCCGTCAATTTTTCGCCAAGATTAAGGTGATTAAATGTGTTTGGATGCAACAAATCGTATTAAATAACTTGTAGTCCCTTTACAGACCAAAACGTTACAGGAACAATGGAACCAGAGGAACTAAAGTCAGTGAGTGAACTGTGAAGATGAGTAAATAACAATGAGTCATCTTGTTCTCAGATTTATTGTTGCATGACTGTTTTTAGTTTGGTGTAATGAATGAAAGAAAATGAGATGTGTGGACTGAAGACCCCATCTCCATGGTTATTTCTTCCAATTTACTTGCTTTGTTCTCTAATAGTGCTCCATCTTTCATTCACTCGTGACTCGACTGTCTTCCTTCCTCTCTCCCTCTTCCTCCTGTCCCAGTAGGTTTTGAATCAGAAAGTATAGACACATGTCTTTACACCAGGAACAATTCCACAGGAGCTACATATATTTCTTCCTCCTTAAGCAAGCTAAATTCATGAGTTCCTCAAAAGGTTCTTGGGTAATTTCCAGTGGAGGACACATGCTACATTTTTATTAACTCATTGTGTGTATATGTCATTTACAGACAGCAGATCAGCAGTACCAGGAAGCTTTTAATGATGAGCTGGAGTCATTTAAGGAGCGAGTTCGCAGTAGGGCAAAGATCCGCATAGAAAAGGCCATGAGGGAGTATGAGGAAGAGGAACGACAGAAGCGCCTTGGGCCAGGAGGGCTAGATCCTGTCGACGTGTACGAGTCCCTGCCAGCAGTAAGTACTTTTGATGTCAAGAATCCTCAGGACTCTCTTCTTTTAATTTTTTCCTGTAAGTTTAAAACGCCTCATGTTTACGTCCTTAATTGCAGGAGATGCAGAAATGCTTTGACGATAAGGACATCCAGATGTTACAAGATGTTATTAGCAAAATGGACCCAACGGTAGGTTTCTTTGTTGATGTTTTTATTTTTTTTAATGTGACCAGTTGGGAAATATATTTCAGATAAGTAAATGTTTCGTTTTTCTGTTTCACCCATTCACTCATTAAATGTGATGATTTTACATATTTTAGGAGGCGAAGGCTATCATGAAGAAGTGCATAGAATCGGGGCTCTGGGTCCCCAACTCCAAGACAGACGATGGGGATGAAAAAGAGGGGGATGAAAAAGAGGAAGATGAAAAAGAGGAAGATGCCACCTATGAGGAGGTGAAACAGGAGCAGGAAGAAGCTAAGAAGGAATGATCAATGTTGATGTTACGATTTGTTGCTCTTGCAAATGTTCTTACCCACTGTATTGCAGCTCCGTTATGTGTATGACTAGTTTGCCAACCAAGGATCAATGAAATTTCTTCTCTGAAATATTAAGATGAGTTTTAAGGGATTAAGCCTTCAGTGAACATCAGTAACTCCTGCTTGGAAAATAAACTGCTGCTTGTGTTTAGGTCTTTTATTTGTTTGGACGTCACTAAAATTTGTATTCTTGCATTTGTGTGTCTACACCTGTTGATTTTTCTACCTGCTTTATAAGTTTTAGTTGGGAAAATATTCAATACATTGTCAGGGGCCTGTACTTCAAAGCAGGATTTGTAGTTTAAGAGGGAACTTCAGTTTTAATAGTGATTTTTTTTTTTCAGTGTAATGAAGCTAGTTCACTTCAGACAGGGGTAAATCATCATGGTAACCTACGCTGCACCTCTGATCTTCTCTGGAGCAGATTAAGTCTGAGATAACTAGAAAACCAAAGGCGTCATTCTAAAGGATCCTGAAAGGGACTAAAGAGTTTACAATCAAGTGATACATAATAAAGAGCAATGCATCATCTCATCGATTTGAATCATTTTACTGATCCAGACTTTATTCGTGTCCACTCTGGTTTTAATACGGCTTCTAACAGGGAGTCTATCACACTGAATCATGAACATGACTATTACAGCTTCATTTTAACTCGGCAAAAAAAAAAAAAAGTTTCATTCCTGTCGGTGTTGATGCTTTAAACTGTTATTCTGTCGCTGCTGCTCGAAACCACATGAGAAGAAATAAAATCAAAACCCTCTGGTGTGTTTTGGTGGGAAAACTCCTGTTCAATATTCCAATGATTGTAAAAGAAAATTTGAGTCCAATTGACCTCATCACACATTAACTAGTTTTCTTTTCTTCTGTCTGCTTTGGCAACAGTGTTCATCAGACAATTAAAGGAGAAATACTCAGTAAGAAACTTAATAAAATGAATGTGCTGATAAACAGTTTATCCTTAAACTTCCTTTTACATTCATAATTTATTTCTAGCGCATTTCTACTTAAGTAATCCTGTTGTTTACATTTCCCCTTGTTAAATGGCACTTTTGAATGGGACCATAACCAATTTTACATGTCAGAATTTCCTCTTGTGTGATATAAAGTACTTTAATCATGGTTGTGGTAAGTGACCCCTGGTGTTGCCTGAACCAGTTCATTACCAGTTTATAGTACATGTTATCAAGGACTTCCGATGTTAGGCTCAGTGAAGCCAAATAACTAAACATTGTTCTGGGTGTGTTGAACTTGCTTTGTTGTACAGGCCCTGTGTTGTGCATATGTTTTTCTTTGTCATTTCCAAATTCAAATTTTTTTTGTTTGACTTTCAGGGTTTTGAGATGTTAATTTCCCCCAATGTGACATTTTCTACTAACTTGCTTAACTAAAGGTTGTATTATGTCCTGCTACTCCAGATGTTGTGGTTTTTTTGGTTGATGTCTGAACTGCAAGAATCACAAGAAAATTATCCATCTGCGAGACTTCTTTAGTAATGCGTGAAAGCACGTGTGCTGGGGTTTCTAATGGAAGCCTTTGGTATTAATAAATGACATTTACACCTTGTGATTAGCGATACAGAAGGTAAACAGATGCTTATGTCATGATGTACATTATAAGACAACAATCAATAATAAGCACAAAAAGCTGTTATGCCTGAGGATAATTACTCAAACTGGCTCATTCTATAGCTTTATATGGTCAGACCAGCATATGACACCTTAGTGGGTATTTATAGAGTTTGGGGGATTATTCATGGTTTTATCTTCAATTAGGACAAATTAGAACCACAAGGTGAGCATGTTTATTGCAATTTTGCTTGATTTCAGATCTGAAGCTATCAGAAATAGATAAAGTGAAAGTCAGAAGATGCTTTTGGAAAAAACTCTATTAATCAAGCTATTGTTAGAGATTAAAGTGACAAACCTGAACCATGATTCCTGGTCTAACTTTCATTGCAAAAAAAGCTCAATGATGAACGACAGAACAAACAAAAAACCATTGAAGGTGTCTGAGGATGTCCTTATTGAGGTTGGGATTGGGCTTCTTAATAAAAGGGAAATTACAGGGAAATTAGAAAAGAAAATTAATTAAATCAAGTAAAACCAACCAACAGCAAAATAATGAATACCACGAATAGGAACATCCAAAGAGAAAATACACCCACATTCACCCAAAATATCAACAACACTGACATCTGTATTAAAAGTTTGAACCCTAAATTCTGACAAAGACTTACTCTATGAGACTGAGCCACAAAGTGGAGGGTGGAGATTAAATGATTATATTATTATTATTACTTTTAATGAAATGTAATTAATGAAAATAATTATTTTCTTTACTAATTATATAATAATACATTTTATGTTATTATAATCGCCATAATAAGAATAAGAACTGTAGTTACGTCACACCTCAAAACTGCCATTTAAAAGGACTAATGATAATGAGGATAATAATAAAAAACTTTATTTGTAAAGCACCTTTCATACAAGAAAAGCCGCTCAAATTGCTTCACACACACTACAGATGAAAATAAAAACATGTTCAAATGTAATTCGAAATAAGAAGAGAACAGATTTAAAGAAACATAAGAACATGATAAAATGGCATTTAAAAGAAAAGGAAATAAGAAAAGAAATACGATTTTTTAAAAAGCATGTGAGTGCAATGCAATTTCAAATCAAAGACGGAAAACGATACAACCATCACTTTTTACTCGCTGACGTTTATTTTGAAAGGTCGGCCCGGTAGTACGTGCCTGAGCGCGCTGTGCTCGGCTCGTCTGGCAGGAGGAGGGAGTGGTCTCTTCGGTTTGGGGAAGCGCCAGATGTCGGTGGTTCAGTTCCGTCGAAACTAGGCGAACCCCGAGTCAGTGAACGACCCCGCGGGGCTGAAACCCCCCCGACGATGAGACTATGAGGCCCCGCTGACTGTTCTTCATCCACACAGGATTCCAGGTAACTACAGACGTGCTTGTCACAGACGTGGCTGCGGATATAATGTCGGATACATGCGTAGAACACAAGTCCCTGAGCCGCTCGGTGACGCAGTCAGTGTGTGTTGTTTCTACATGAATATGTGTGTATTTGAAGAGTGAGCTCCGCTTGCTGTAATGTGATATGTCATGTAAACAATAAGTTGGACGTGGGGTTGTCCCCGGAAGGCCTTTTAACAAGTTGATCCTATTACCTGGTGTCGCATTTTAAATGAAGTTAATTCTATTTATACACGCGCTTTTTAATTTGCCTCTATACTTATTCATTAAAAAATAATAATAATTATTATGATGGTGTAAAATGAGAAATATCGAATATGCGGTTTCAGAAAAAAGCGAAGTGGTGCTTTAAAATTGCGTTTGTGTTTACGCACGTGATTCCAGCCAGTGCAACAGCTGATTGATTAAAATAGTCATAAACTGTTATTTACACTGTGTGTGTGTGTGTGTGTGTGTGTGTGTGTGTGTGTGTGTGTGTGTCAGTGGCTCATCCCAACCATGCCTAGGATATGGTGGTCCAGGAGTTCCTGGTCAGGGCTGTGTCCGGGCCAGGCTGAGCCTCCTCAGGGTAAAGGCATTCATCTTTTCCTCCTCTGGACCCAAGAAGGCGAGAGGTATTTGTCCCACACGAGTGGGGAGGTCACGGCGGAGGAGCTGTGCATCGCAGCTGCTGAGGCTGTAGGTGAGAGGGAGGACAACCTTGACTGGGCACACCCACACGGATCAGAACGAAAGCGCTGTTTCTTTTCATGTGGTCCTCTTATCTGTGTTCACTCTGTGCTTTTTGTTCCTCAGGGATAACACCTCTGTGCCATGTGTTGTTCGCTCTGTACAATCCACTCTTGAGCTGCTGGTACAGTCCAAACCACATCTTCAGTCCAGAGGAGGACTCCAGCCTGATACTTCACTACAGTATGAGGTTGGTTCCATGTTTGTGTAACACTGGATTAGCAGGACAGATGTAACGCACCGAGCTTACTCACAAAACCTGTCTTGGTTCCTTGTGCTCAGGTTTTACTTTCACAATTGGCACGGACTAAATGACAAGGAGCCAGTTGTGTGCCGCTATAGTCTCCGATCTGGGACAGACCACAGGGGTTCCCCACTGCTTGACATCACATCCCTGGAGTATATATTCTCTCAGGTTTGTTCTATAGAGTTCTACATATTAGTTAAAAGCACATACTGTATATGTGGTGATGAAGAATGTGACACTAACCTCTTTGTCTCCTTGGTCTCCGAAAGGCTAAATATGAATTTGTGAATGAAGTGGTGCAGATGGAAGACATTCAGTCGGAAGAGGAGCTAAGTCGCTTCAAAAATGAGAGCTTGGGGATGGCTGTGCTTCACCTCTCGCACCAGGCGATGCAAACAGGCTCCACGTTGCAAGAAGTTGCAGAGAAAGTCTGGTAATTATTCGCGGAATCAAGTCATGTGCTGTTTTTAAGCCAAAGCTTTGTGACAGTAACAAAGACTAAAGGCAGTTCAATGCCTACATTTGTTAAATTATTTCAAGTTATTTTCACTTGTCTCGAACGTGTGACAATCAACGTTCTCCTTTGGATCACAAAACCATCTTCTAATCTAATTTAATCACTGGACGCAGGTGACATTAACTTATCTTTTTATTTCTCCAGCTTCCTGCGCTGCATCCCAAAGTCTTTCTCCAAACACATTTCCAAAGACAACTTTCTGACCAGAATCAGGATCAATCGGGTGTTCGCAGACTTTGTGCGGACCTTCCAGCAACACACTGTGGACCAGGGGCGGCTGGGCGCCCAGGAGATCATTTACAAGTACATCTCTACTCTCGAACACCTTGTGCCGCGGTTTGGCACAGAGACTTTCCCCGTGTCCCACCTGGAGCTGAGGAAGGACGGGTACGGAGGCAGCTCTTACGCCGACAACACCCATGTGCAGGGCGATTCAAAAGACAACTTCACGGCTCCCGTCACCCATGAAATAGAGGTGTCCGGCACAAAGGGGATTCAGTGGAGGAAGGTGTCAGTTCAGAAGGTTTGTCAACAAATAATTTAAAGCCTCTAAAGGGCTAATTTTGTGACATGTTGTGTGGACTTAATATTCATTCAGTCTCTTATCCGTAGGCACAGGGGAATGGTTACTTCCGGAGCGATTACATAAAGAAATCCAAGGACCAGTCGAGCCAGTCAAATGCAACAACTCCCAACACGCTGAACTCCTTCTGTGATTTCCCTGAAATAACTCACATCGCCCTCAGCGAAGCTAATGTGTGCATTAGCACTCAGGACAATCACTGCATGGTGAGAGCACTGGTTTACTCCTTTATGTAAAAGCAAAAGCCTCGATGCATTAATATAATTGATAAATGTGCTTGTGATGCATTAGTCTAATTGAGCTACTGTATATTTATTATTCTACTGATCCGATTGTTCAGTCCTTAGAGTGTCTGAGTGTATTGTACAATAAGCACAGATGCCTTGATTCTCATGTGTTGTGCTTTGGGTTCTGGTGCACTTAGGGCATGGTATTATGTTTTGAATGTGCATGTGTCTGTAGGTGGGAGCTCTGATTGTAAGCTAGTGGTGTTTTTCTGTATGTGTATGTAGGTGGTTCAGATGAACTCCAGCCAGGAGGCGCGTTCCTTCATCTCGCTCCTGGATGGATACTACCGGCTGACTGCAGACGCCCACCACTATCTTTGTCATGAAGTGGCTCCCCCAAGGGTAGTGCTGAGTGAAGCAAATGGACTGCATGGGCCTATGCAGTGAGTTTTTCCCTCTTGCACATGCATACACAGACACAAACGGGCTATAAAGAGACACATTGCTTTATATCACAAGCTCTGTTGTGTTTCCAGTGAGGATTTTGTGCTGCTGAAGCTGAAGAAAGAGGCAGCAGAGGAGGGAGCTTTCCTCGTACGTTGGAGTGCTCTCAACTATCACCGCATCATCCTGGCTGTGCTAAACAAAAATAAAGTAAGTCAACACCCACTCTCCTCCCTGGGAATTGTTGCAGTGCAGTGATGAAGGTTTTCAGTCCCTGTGTGTGTACACCTGTGTTCATGCGTGGCTCACAGAACGGATCGGCACCAAGCCACAAGCAGTTTCGGATCCAGCACAAGGAGTCGACGTTCTGTCTGGAGGGCTGGGACCAAGAGTTCTCCAGTGTGAAGGAGCTCACAGACAGCCTCAAGTCCTTCATGCTCAAGTCTGGATCAGACAGCTTCACTGTGAAAAAATGCTGTTTGCCAAGACAAACAGGTTTGTGAATGTATTTTTGCTAGATGCTAATATCCTCCAGTGTATTTTGAAGATTTCCCTGTGACTTAGGCTACCTCCATATTAGTACGCTTTCTTTTTTAAATAATAATAATAATACATTCCATTTATACAGCGCTTTTCAAAGTTCTCAAAGACGCTTTACATAGTGGGGGATAAAATAGGGAAACTATCAATATACTCTTTAAAATCAATGAAAAAGCTAAAAAAAAGTCAGGTATACTAAGAAAAATATAAAATAAAAACAATAAAATAATACAAAGAAACAGAATAAAAACATGGGGGGGGGGGAAGGCAAGTCTGAAGAGGTGGGTTTTGAGGGCCTTTTTGAAAGATAGCAGTGTCATGCTAGGTGGCACAAGTGGACCATTAACGTACGCTGGGCATGTGCATGCATTGAAAACAGGAAGCAGATGGTCCACAGCAGTCGTTCGCTGACTCACAGAAAATACTAAGAACAAGAAACAACAAGGGTGAAAAGTAAGACGAGGGATTTGTTTTCTAGACAGACGAAAGGGTAAGTGACTGATAGAACCAATTAGGAAGAGAGTGCAGGTGACTGAGTCATCATTTCCAAATGTCTCCGTTTTCGCCGCACCCCCCAGAGTTTTCACACTGAAGCAAGGCCAGTGGCCTTTCCAAACTTCTCCCTTTTTAGCCTCTTGAAAACGCTGAGGGCGTGTGGACGGCAGCCGTTAACACAGCAACAGTGATGCATTTTTAAAGTAAAACGTAGTAGTGTAGATGTAGCCTCTGTGGCTGTGTTGTAGGATATTTATGATCTTGCATAATGTTTGTCTATGTGTGATGTAGAACTGTCCAACCTTCTGGTGATGAGGAGAGGTTTCGACCGGGTAAACACTGACCCCTTGTCCCTGATCAAGACCCAGCTTCGCTTCTACCCAATCAAGGACAAAGAGATTGTACAGGTGATGACGGCCACTTGTCACCTCACTATGATCATCTGTTTCACCTGACAAGCTTAGTTACTGACAAGATGTGTGTTGCGTGTGTGTGTGTGTGTATATACAGGAAGAGCATCTGGGCTGCGGGACCAGAACTAATATCTACTCAGGCTGTCTTCTTATGCAGGGACGAGGTGACAACGAGGACGACGAGTTCAATAACAACGGCAATGACTGCAAAGGGATCAGAGTGGTTCTCAAGATTCTAGACCAAAGCCATAAAGATGTTTCACTAGTAAGCCACTAGTCTCTCAGAAGACTAACGGATATAGTTTATCAAATCCAAACAAATATTAACTAGAATTGCACTCAGTAGATTGGATACATTTTTTGCGTAATCCTAACTAACAGACAGGTAACATGACCTCCGTGGTGTAGGTATGCTCATATATTTGAAGCTCGCTCTTTCATAATTCTCTCCTTTTTCTTTCTCAGGCATTTTTAGAAACCGCCAGTCTCATGAGCCAGGTATCCCACAGTCACCTGGTGTTCGTGCATGGCGTGTCTGTCAAAGGATCTGAAAGTAAGCGACATAACACCATAGCCAACTCACTTCTGCTTTTAGATGTTTGTAGTCATATTTGTAGTTCTAGTGCCAAGTGAGCCATGAATCGAATGCAAACCCACATTCAGCCTGTTGTGCTTTAAAGAGGATGCGACTTACATTTTGCTAGTGGCTCTGAGCTGACACTTGACCTCTCAGACATGTGTTCCTGTCTTTGCAGACATCATGGTGGAAGAATTTGTGGAGTTTGGGCCCTTGGATGTTTTCCTTCGCAAAGAAAAGGCAGCAGTGACCCCGCAGTGGAAATTCATTGTTGCCAAACAACTTGCAAGTGCTCTCAGCTATCTTGTGAGTTCAAACACTCCTTGTTTGTTTGTATGCCACAGATTTGAATTCAGTACAACTCACTGGAATGAACACACAGCTTAGTCATCATTAAAGGGAAGAAACGCCTCTGAATAGTCTTACACAAGAAGAAGGCAGACGAGTTTAAATGTGCTGACACACAAAAAGAAGAACCAGATAGAGCAGCTTCTCACCTGGTTTTAAATTTCACTCAGGAAAACCTTGAAAGATAATTGCAGCGCAGCAGTACATTCTTCCCAAAGACTAAAATTGTTTGTTCTAAACATATTTGACACTTTGATCTCACCAGCGCCACTTTCACTATTGCAGGAGACCAAAGGGCTGGTGCATGGAAACGTCTGTGCCAAGAACATTCTGGTGGCACGGAAAGGTCTGGAGCCGGGTACTATACCCTTCATCAAGCTGAGTGATCCAGGAATTGCTCTGAGTGTCCTCTCACGGGATGGTCGGTACCAGCAACTAACTTTACACAAATTTACTTCACTTTACAGGAAAGTATGTTTCTGTACTGCTCTTCCTTGTTCCAATCAGATTCAGGAAACAGGAACCTTCAACCGGGCCATTTCATGTGACCTGTTTCCTGTTATCTTGTGTTAGTGTTACCACTGTGTGCCATTCAAAATAAAGGAATATATTTCCATCTGAAATAAAGGAATCAAACTCTAGAGGTGTCAAGTCAACTTGAATGTATGAAGAAGAAGCTTTTTAAAGCTGCTGATGTTGACTACACCGAAAACCAAAAGTGTAGATTCTTTAGTTACATTTCTGGTAAAAAAACAATTGTGTTCTTAATTAATTTAGGTCATTTGAATAAAATTAGAGCAACAATTGCTGATTTTGTAAAAATAAATTCAGTTGTCTCAAACTAAATTCTGCACTTTCTGGAGTTTGAAATCACTGTTACACAATACTCTACATGTTACTTCTGTTTTTATTATTGCCACTCTGCTTTGTAGAGCGTCTTGAGCGCATCCCGTGGATTGCCCCTGAGTGTGTCGACAGTCCTGCCCCCATTGGCAATGCTGCGGACCAGTGGAGCTTTGGTGTCACACTGCTCGAAATCTGCAACAACGGCGATCTTCCCATGAGTCGCAGTGCATTGTCTTATGTAAACCCATATTGTAGCTTTAAAGGTCCAGTGTGTAGAAATCAGTGGGATATGTTGGCAGAAATTTTATTTTATTATTAGTAAAGAATTGTTTTGTTTCATTACCTTAGAATGAGACCTTTTATATCTGGCATGTTGCCAGCCATGTTTCTTTACTAGCCCTGAATGGACAAAACCAAACACTGGCTCTTTAGGGGGTCTTTTGTGGGGGGTTTTTTGCTTGAAAGGGAAGGGGAGGGTGAGGGAAGGGGTACTAGTTGGTTTTAATCTGCACCGTCACCACTAGATGCCACTAAATCCTACACATTGAACCTTTTAACCTCTTTTTATCCTGAGCCACCCATTTTATTCCTCTGACACCTTAAATTGTAACATCAGAACTTTTTGCCCTCAACAGAAAGAGCGCTTCTATCAGCAAAAGGGCCGCTTTGCTGAACCATCCTCCCCGGAACTTGCCAGCTTCATCAGCATGTGTTTGACCTACGAGCCTGTGGAGAGGCCCTCATTCCGCGCTGTGCTCAGAGAGCTCACAGAAATGATGACAAAAAGTAGGTTTTTACTCACACTTATGATTTTAGTCTTTCAATCTGTCTCAGTATATGTAATGAGCATGTGGGGGTTTTTTTTTCTGGACACAGATCCTGATATATCTCCCAGTGAAACTCTCCCTGACATGGACCCTAGCATTTTCCATAAACGCTACCTGAAAGAGATTCGTGAATTAGGGAAGGTGAGTCCTCGTACCGCATTATGAGTGGTTCTCTTTTATCCTTTATGTTGAGAATAATCCACGGCTCATTGTTCTGTCTCCAGGGTCACTTTGGAAAGGTCATTCTGTACCTTTACGACCCAGCCAATGACGGGACTGGGGAGTGTGTGGCGGTGAAGTCCTTGAAACAAGACAATGGGCATGTGCCTGATGGCTGGATAAAGGAGATAGACATTCTGAAGTCTCTCGATCACAGCAACATTGTCAAGTACAAGGGCTGTTGTACTGAACAAGGTGAGTCCTCGGCTGTCTGCTCCAGCTACGTTTATTGAAATATACATCAACGTGCAGTGTCTGCATGTGCAAACGAGTGCTTGTTCAGTAGCTCCCTTTTCACTTCGATCATTTAGGCAATTGATTTTGTTCCCTGCTGTTCCTCTGTAAATAATGAAAATCTTGTCGAAGTGAAACGCTGTTTCCATTATATGTCAATATTTTGAGCTTTCGACACACAGCGTGCTGAGCCCCACAGCTCCTCCACAACCTGGATAAGCAGCAGGTCATTCTAGCCTTTGAAATGTAATGGGAACAGGAGGATAAAAGCACTGTTGCTTTGTCTATTGACAGGAGGACAAGTGGTGCAGCTAATAATGGAGTACCTTCCTCAGGGGTGTCTGCGAGACTACCTTTCCACACGTAAACTGGGTGTGCCACAATACCTTATGTTTGCTCAGCAGATCTGTCAGGTGAGTTTAGATACTTGAGTAGTTTGAGCGTATCGTCTCCTCTTGAACTCTTAATGTTGTTGTGAGCAAACTACACAAAGTGTCGTGTTGAGGTCTCCTTCAGAGGAAGAAGCTGGGTATTTCTTAATCAGTTTTTATACAGCTAGAATTTCCATACACTACCTACCAGACAGTTGCCAGAGAGATAATCCATCATATTATGTTTTAATTTCATTCTGTAGCGCTTACGGTCTTTCTTTCTTGCCATTAATTTGTCTTGTTTGAGTTATTTAATAGCAATAGAATTATGTTACACTCAGAATCCAGGAAAATACCAACCAGGAAATAATCATTCAATATGCTGTTAATCACATACTTGAAGTTTGCATCTTTTTTAGCCAGTCAGTTAATCGCGACATTGTATAATTATAATTTTTTTGATTGACTTTATATTTCTTGATACGTACTTTTGGGGTTTTAAATCCACATTTGACCCTTAGTAGTTTTTCTCTCTGTTTTAAAGGGAATGGAGTACTTGCAAACAATGCGATACATCCATCGAGACCTAGCTGCTCGTAATGTTTTAGTGGAAAATGACAGTTTGGTGAAGATTGGAGACTTTGGTCTGACAAAATACATCCCTGAAGGCGACATATACTATCGTGTCCGGGAGGATGGGGACAGTCCAGTGTTCTGGTGAGTTCATGCAGCATTTAACCTTAGACTGTAAATAAAGATGGGTGACGCGTCTCCACTTCCTCTCACTACATAGATATCCCAGATACAGACGTTGCCATCGTGTGCTGGTGAAATTATTTGCAGCCAGAGTCTGTGCAGTAGTGATGGTGAAGTGGAAACACAGTATTCAAGTCAGACTCAGCTGTCATTCGTGACGTGTCAACGCGTTTTTATAGCATCAAATAACTAATTAGAAACCCAATTATCAGAAAAGGGATTATTTGAACATCAGTGTGAAAAGAACTAACAAAAAATTGTAACTTCTTAGGGAAAAAAAACATTTAGAGCGTACTTAGATTTTTTAGTTTTGCCCTTGTCCCACCCACTAACATGGAGGTTGTGGGTTTTATGATCTATACTGTAGCCGGCCACCAGGGGGCGATCAAGAAGTTTTGGCTTCACTTCTGGGAGTTGTCATGTCGTCCATCTTTATGTCCAGTCTGTGCTTTACTCACAGTATGCATTTTTTCAGTTGTTTTCAGTGTGCTCAGTGTTTTGTTCTTTGCCTCGGGCCACTTCACTGTATTTTTTCTCTGTATAGGTATGCCATTGAGTGCCTGAAGGAGAGTAAATTTTCCTTTTCGTCCGACATTTGGTCCTTTGGTGTTACACTGTATGAGATCTTTACCGACTGTGACCACAACCAAAGCCCTCCAATAGTACGTCATCTCTGGCCTCTTAAAACGATCTTGAAAAGGTATATATTTTCATGTGTGACGTACCTTTGGAATCCCTGTATTAAGTCACTTCTTGTGGGGGGGGGGGTTTTGTAGAAGTTTTCCAAAATGATGGCGGAACCAGATGGACAGATGACTATGATGGTCCTCGTAAAACTGTTGGAGAGAAACCTGCGATTGCCTTGTCCCAAAAAGTGTCCACTTGAGGTAACATTACATGCTCATGTATAAAGTTGACATGTGGCATGACGAAGAGCCTGATACTTTCATATTTACTTTTCTTACCAACAGGTGAAAAGGTTGATGGAGCATTGTTGGGCTGCAAATCCCACACACCGGCCGACATTCACATCCCTCATTGAAAGTTTTGAGGCTATTCGCCGAAACATATGACTCTTCCCTGGCTCAGATTTGCTGATGAATTAGCTGAAGATCTATTTGTCAACATGTCATCACTTTGCCGCTATGGCAACCACCTATTACTTGGTAGCCAGTAATGTGTTTCCTGCTGTGCATTGCCTGCTGCCTCCATTTACATTGATGTCTTTTTGATACAACCACTGCTGTCCTCTTATATGTGATATTAACACAATTATACATTCAACTGTTTATTTCATGGCTGATGAGTTATATTTCAAGGGGAAAGATGCTGGCACGAGCAGGCAGACACTGTTCAGAATAGGATGTCTTTCATTATATTTGTAATTTTTTTAACGTTTTGTGTGTGTGTGTTAACTTTGCATTTAATTTTGTATAAATAAAAACAAATACAAAATCGAATAAACCGTTTTTCACATGTTCTTTCTTTAATGACTGAATTAGACTGAGGCGTAAAGGTGTATTACATGATGTGTTCCAGGATGTCCAGTGTGCAACAAAGCACAGCTACATCTCTTGCATTAGAACTCATGCCTCACTAGTTTATGGGGATCTGAAAGTGCTACAATTAGACTGGCCCTCATTAGAGCGTCCCTACATAATCCTACATGTGAGTGTCTAGTTCTTATAATAGAGATGTGCTCTGATAACACAAATAATTAATTAGTCAAAAAGCATCGTCCTAAACAGAGGAAAATGGAGATCTAAGCATTATTCCCTGAAATGAAAATGTTGAAAAATGCCCTATGTTGCAAAAGCAAAAAAGCAAAGTGAAAGGATAACCTCCTTGGCCGAGATAATAATACATTTAACAAGCAGATCACTAACCCAGGAAATCGTTTATCTGAAAACCCGCTGGGGTTTTGACCATTTAGGTGCCACTTAGTCACATGACACGACTGTAGGCCGGAAATAATATGTGAAAACATGCTGTACCAAGATCCAAATTCACTTTATTGTCATTCAAACCATACACAAGGCAAGTGCACAGAAGATTGAAATTACATTACATCCAGGTCACGCATGTGTAGAACGCTATGGTTTGCTAAATTTTTTTAATTTAAAACAAAGTTGTAATAATAAGTAATAGAATGAATAGATAAATATGATACATATTAGGACAATGCCCACAACTGAATGAAATTACACAAATAGATAAACAAGGTGTAGACAAACATTAGAATTATTGCACATATTGAATGAAATTGTATGTACTGACAATCGATAAATATAATAGACATGGTATATTGCAATGCACCTTAAAACAACAGCTCAGTTGTGGGAAATACTGCATCTATACTAAAATTTTTACTGCAAGAGTGTCAGAAAAATAACAACATTTCTGTAATTTTAATTTATCCCAGACCGGTATAGAACCAGTTAACACACATTTACATGTCAGGTAGCAGGCGGGGAGAAGCCGCTATTTGCATTTAACAGGTGCATAGATCAGTGTTCTTCATGTACATTGAGAAAGACCCAGAAAAACCTGCTAAATGGATTAGAGCTGCTGCAAGTTCTCATCGGTTTAATTAATTTAAATTTGAGAAATCCCTATGGACATGATCAGTGCCAAGAGATAGTTCAAGGTGGTGCTACTTACATCTGGATGCACACCACACGCTACTGACCGTCACCTGTCTGAGGGATTCTTGATCATATTGTTGAGGAAGAGGTTTTGCCATTCATGCAGATCCAGCTCTGCACCGCTCTGATCCATAACATTGGGGTGAAACTAAACACTCCACCAGGAGCCAACTGATATCGGCCCCCTCCAGTCCCTGCCTGCACTGCAAAGGCCCCTGGAGGAGCAGAGATATCCTGTGGCCACATGCAACAGAGTCTCTGTGTCCTTGAGTAATGGTGCGGAGAACAGTGTCCTATCAACTGACACAAGCTGCCACAGTCCAGTGTAGAAATTCTGTGACTTCATATTTTACAGTAATGCCGATCATCAGATTTTCCATCCTGGATTTATTCTGCATGTCAGCTGGAATTGGCTCCAGCCCCCTGCAGCTCTCAAGGAATAAGCAGTATAGATAATGTATGGATGGATTTATCCTGCACACTGGGGAGGCCTATTTAACAACCAAAACAAAATCTACAGGTTCCTTTTTTTAGCGGAACACCATCTCATCTAACTCTACTAATAGACTGAAAATATAGATAATGGCACTCAGTAGAGCACATATCTCCAACAAGGCCCAACAGTGCCCTTATATTTAATCAAGCCGCACCAAATTGCACACACTCATAGATAGCAGACCTCTTTGTATGTCTGATTATTTTCCTCAGAATCCCTGCAGGAAACTGACGGATCTGGTTTCACGACGAAATCCTTCATATTAAATTGGATACACTTCTAAAACAGTAAAAGATATGTCAAAACCATTGCTACATTCCTGCATTGATATTATTTCAGCCACTCATTGGTAACAGGTTTGTAGCTATTTATTACCATACAACTGCTGGGAAAAAGAAAAAGACTGCCTCCCCATGAAAATATTTGTAATCCACTAGATCCAGGTTTTGAATTGGATCCGCAGCACAATGGACACACTCACTGATACCAACCCCCTAAATATATCTTAATATTTTCATCAAGATTCACACATAATTCTCTGAGAAATCAATGAAAAGTGTTGCAAAATGCCCTATTTCGCAAAGTGAAAAATAAATCCCTGTAGCCGCCTCCTGACCTGACCAAAATCGAATGGGCTCTTACCAGACCCATACTGCGTCCTTATAAGTTTGTTATAAATCAGTTTAGTAGTATTTGAGGAATCCTGCTAACGGGATCTAAATGAACGCAGATGAAAACAGAACCTTCTTGGCAGAGGTGAATGTATCCAGTTTATTAGGTACACCGGTTTAATTCAAAAGTCCCTCCTTCGTGAAGCTTAAATGTTTAGTTTGAGGTGGAACAAGCAAAAGTAGTACATGTGATTTATATAATATCATATTTAAATAAATAAACCTTAATGTTGACTTTTGAAATTATGCATATGACTGGATAAATTCATTAAAGGGATTTGTATATTGATATATTACCTCTGCCCAGTAGGTTAGGGTTTAGAATGTTCTTGTTTGTTAGTAAGCAGGATTACACAAAAGCTACTCAGTGGAAGGATGCAGTGCACGTCAGGAAAGTACCCCTTCAATTTTGGTGTGGCTATCATATTGTTCTGCTCACTTGATGTTTTTGTTGTTATCTATTATCAAAGGTTAAAGTTTGAATCACCTTTTGAACGAAGGTCTGCTGATTTCCTCTAAAAACACTGGGTTGAGGGGTTAGACTCCGCTTTATTTGCCATGTATGAGCACACATACTAGGAATTGGACTCCGGTGTAGTTGTGCTCTGCGTACTTACACAAACAGACATACAACTACCAGAAACTAGCAAAATAAGAGTGACCACTATGTACAAGAGGGTTAGGGAAACAAAATGTTCAAGAGCGGACAAGAAACATTTAACTAGTTATGACCAGAGGACAATATTGCAGTAGTGCAGAGTTCAAAGATGCTCCAACAAATAGGAATCGATAAAGAAAAGCTATGATTTCACCAGAGTAGGCGGTGTGACCAGTCTGATTGTTCACACACGACCAGTGGGCCCCTTCAGTCTATGGAGGGGCCCCCTCCGGTCGATCTGCAGCTTTTATATTCAGAGCACGACCGCTGGCCCCGCCCCCGCCATCCGTTACGTCGTAGTCATGGAGAATGCGTCCCCCTCTCGTCCAATGAGAAGCGTCGCTGGGGCCATGTGTGTATTGTTTAAACTGCTCAAATCACACGGAGTTTCCAGACCGGACCAAACTTCCATCGACACGAGTGATGGCTGCCGCTGTGTCTGTTAGCGCAGCTGCCCAGGACGAGAGCACGGACGCGGGACCCAGTTTCGCCCCTCGTCCGCTCCACGACAACCACGACCATGCTGCGGATCACGAGAGCTGGATGACCGGAGGCCGTCGGCGTTCCGAAGCGGAGGCCGGCGAGGAGGACCCGCCGCCGGGACGCGAGTGTCAGCGGAGGGTCGACGAGGACCTGACGTCCCTGAGCCCCGAGGAGGTCGAGAGCCGCTTGGAGAGAACTCGCCGGGAGTTTTACAACCGGAGAAAAATCATCATAAAGAATCTCCCCTCCGACGTCAGCAACCAGGTGCGAGTTCAAACCCACAGCGCAAATGAATTCGTACCATTTTGTGTTGGTCGGGTGATTGATTGATTGACTGGGTCGCTCGGCTAGCTTTAGCCTAGCTGCAGTTTGCCTGCCATGCTACACAAGTTAGCCCCGCTAGCCATTTAACTCGTTAGCAGCCTTTTTTAAAAGTGGTTCGTGTTTAGTTAGGTTTTTTTTTTTTTTTTAAAACAGTCGAAACGGCAGTAAGAGTTGACCACGGAACACCGCTATCTGCGTTGTGTTGAAACCAGTGGGAGTGAGTGGGCTAACAGAGCTAGGTGGTCAGATAACTGTCAATAATGGCCATCTGTGGCCTGTGTGACCTGCCTGTCAGGCCTCGTAGGTGAAACCAGTGCAGTGTGTGTGTGTGTGTGTAAGATTTATTCCACTCCATTCAAACTGCCAACCTCCTGAGACTCTTCTCATCTGGCTTTTTTTTTTTTACTAACCCTCAGTCCGTCTGTGGGTGAAACGCCATGAAGCCACAGATTTTACTCATGATGCCACACTTTTTTTTTTTTTTTTTGGAACGTGCCTGACTCGTGGGGAGCGGTGGGCCTGCGGCACCATTGTTCACACAGAAGGGAGGGGGTGATGCAGGGGGTGGGGGGTGGTGGTTCGAGATGTGAGTTGCAATGTAACAAAAGGTGGGAAGGCGTGTGGACAACAAAAAAAAAACGTTTCAGAAAATGCTAGACAGCGTCACCATTTTGTTTGTGAATGGGCCAAAAGCAGCTCAGAGCAATTTCTCCTACAACAATGAGTCAGTTATCCCCCCCCCCTCTCACACGCACTCACACACGCACTCCCCACAGGTGCACTTGTTTCTAGCTTCCCTGTGGACATGAATTGGTTAATTATGTGACAAGCAGAATGTGCTATTAAAACAATTTTACAAATGTCAAGACCTAAATCTGTGTTTTCTTTTTTTTTGAGTCACTGATTTGATCCATTTGTTGTTTTTTAAAGATGTAATCACTGAGTTTTCTCTCTTTCCAGGAGGTCCACGAGCTGTTGTGCAACTACGACCTGAAGTACTGCTTTGTGGACAAATACAAGGGCACAGGTCGGTTTAACTGCCTCGCCATCGTGACAGGGTTCGAAGCAGTGAAAAGATTGTGGCACATAATCTATATGCCGACATAAAACTGTTGGTGGTCACACATACATTTGGGTTATTTGTATTTAGAATGTGTAACTATCTTCTTGATGGGGTAACATAGTGGGGCTGGGTTTGTGGAAATATTCCTGACTTGATGAAAATGACAGTTCTGGCAGTTATTTTATAATCTTAGGGCATGACGGATCAGTTTGTCATTAGTTAATTAAGTGGGAAAGCTGATGTAGCTGGAAGAACTGACTGTGTATAAATAAATGATTAAAACATCCACTTTGGACTAAAGCAGTTTTGCACATTGGCAATGCCATATCATAAACAAGGTACTTTTTTTACATCTGTTTTAATGGTAAAATATTACACTTTAAGGTGTAACCTAAATTTTTTTTCTTCCTTTCTCTCGCTCTTTTCAAAACACGTAGGTAACAGAATGTTTGCTTCACATGTAGCAGCCTTCTAAGGGGTTCTAATAAACCTGCTTTGTAAAGAGTCTGTCACAGACCCTGTAGACAGGAAGTGCTGGTAACAAACTCATTTAGGTCTCATGTGACGTTTTAGGTGTAAAACACCTTTTAATTCTTGTCATCCACTATGACGGCCATTGTAGATTCCATTAGGGAGCTGTTGCGGTGACATAAAAGCTGGTGTGTGGTGACATTGTGCCATCAGAACTTTCTTTTACCAGGCGAAATGGTGTCACAATCATAGTTTGCTCCCCATCTGATGTGGATGAAAATAGATCTTGTTGTTAATGCTGACTGAACAAATTTTACTCCCTCACACACAAAATTGTGCTTATTATCTCTTCTTCTCTGTCACCCTCAGCGTTTGTTACCCTGCTCAATGGAGAACAGGCACAGTGTGCCATCATAGAGTTCCACCAGCATGTGCTCAGGGACCGGGAGATATCTGTGCAGCTGCAGCCGACAGACGCGCTGCTGTGCATCGCCAACTTGCCCCGTGCCTTCACCCAGCAGCAGTTTGAGGAGTTGGTGCGGCCCTTCGGTAACCTGGAGCGCTGCTTCCTGGTGTACAGCGCCTCCACCGGGCATTCCAAGAGTTACGGCTTTGTGGAGTACATGAAGAAGGACTCGGCCGCCAGGGCCAAGTCAGAGCTGTTGGGAAAGCAGCTGGGCTCCCGCATGCTCTACGTCCACTGGACCGAGGTGGGCTCCCTCACCTACCCGCTGCTGCACTCCAAGTGTCTGTGCGTCGACCGCCTTCCCCCGAACCTGCTGACAGCCCAAGACCTACGCAACGCCCTGGCTGACACACATGCGCCAGTCTTCTGCCAGGTCAAATTCACCACCACACACAAACTCACCGCCTCTACTCAAATTAAAATGCCAAAGATAGGCGACATGATCCTGATTACAAATTATACCAAGAATAGTAGATTTATTACCACTCAAGCTTCCACTTGATATTAGACTTGTTTAACCATCCCTACCTTTTCTGGTGGTGCAAGGTCATATTATTAAAAACACTGAGGTTGACTGATGAATGTGCTTCCATGTGTATCAGAGTTTTACAACTGCCCCTGACAGTGTATGAAATAATTTTAGGGTTGAGTCATAGATGGCAGGAATCTTTTTGTAATTATACTCCATATTTGAACTTTTGCTCTTTCACCTCTACCCTGGTTTTCATGTGGTCGCTCTAAGTTTCTATAGCAATGAGCATTGCTGGTTTCTATGGTGATGACCTGACTCCCCCAGGTGGTGTCATTCAGCCGGCTTTTCTGGAATGAGAGAGGCTTGTCCTTTTTTTGCACGACAGGCATAGTGGCACTTTCTGCTGGTTCTATGGTTTTTTTAGGATTCCGGGAAAAACGGTGATGATTAAGGTTTCATGTGATATAAAAGGAAAATAGTGGTTTTGAAAAACTAGTAGGGGCCTGGTTATGAAGTTGTGAAACCTGTTGATGGTGATTCATGAGGCTCATAGTGACTGGTGAGGGTTCTAAAGAAATTGTACAGCTTTTGTCAGCATAATAGTGCCTATTTTAGTAATTGAACATAGAAGTGATACCTCACAAGTTTCAGATTTGATCTGGAACTTTTGTTTAAGGGAAAAATAATGTGGATCCATTAAAGTTTGACAAACTTTGTACGAGCATCAATTATTTGTGGAAAGTTTAAATTAAAAATTATAATTTGCCTTTGGAAATCCTTATCGGTGGTAATTTTGCTACTTCATACATTTTCAAAAAGTGACATTTTAATTTTCAGCATTTGGTGGAGGAGTAAATCATCTCAATCTTGCATGACAGGCTGGTATATTAGAACCTGTTACTTTATATTTATGTTGTCAGTGAACAAAACCAAGAAAAAAACCACTTTCAATGATGTGGGCATTTCAACATCACTTCATTGATTTAAGCAGTTGCTCTGGTGCATTTCCCTGTCTTTTCCAACACAAATGTCCCTTTTAGATTCTCTATCGGCAAAATGTCCAGGGTGTTGAGTGCCCCTGGGCTAATTGACTCACTAAGATTGTATTGACATTTTCTCTCATCTCCACAGTTGGCTCAGGGACAAGATGGAAGTTTCCGCCGGTTTGCAGTTTTGGAGTTTGCCACTGCAGAGATGGCAGAAGAGGCACAGCGACTCTCTGATGTCAGGCTGCTCGGTGGGACACACATCAGGGTGTCCTTCTGTGCCCCTGGCCCTCCTGGAAGAAGCATGTTGGCTGCTCTAATTGCTGCCCAAACCATGGTATATAAGTCACCCTGAGACTGTATTCACATGTCCAAAGTTAACCACTCAGTTTGCCATCGCAATGTCACTGCTAAATTGGCCGTCTTCTGCCTCCCCTCTTCAAGGCTGTGAACAGGGGTAAAGGTCTCCTCCCTGATCCCACAGCCATGCAGATACTCACAGGCCTTAATAACCCTGCCACCCTCAAGATGCTGCTCAACCCTCTGTCACATGGGCACAAACAAGGTGAGTTATCACAAGCTCTTAATAAATGTTTAATTTTGAGAAACTCTTCTGGCGCTGTGGGTCCTTATGCTCTCTCTGTGTGCAGGCCTCCTTGGGGCAGCCCCCACGATGCCACTGCTGGCCAACCCCGCCCTCTCCGCTGCCCTGCTCCAGCTGCTACTTCAGAACCAGGCCAAGGCACAGCAGGTACTGCTGCCTTTCTGCCTTTTCCTATGGCATGTCCCCTGTTAGCCGCTCAGCCTGTTTTGATTCATCCTCTCCAACTCATACGCACTTTTTTACCCCTTCAATCTTTGCCTCCTTTACCTTCAGCAAGCCTTTCTGGGAAATCATCTTCTTTGGGCTCAGGTGCTGCACAATAAAGAAAACCCCCTAGTGCCTTGTGTGAGTGATAATGGTGTTTGTGTTTGGCTATCGGTGTTTGTGAGGTGGTGGTGGTGGCGAAGCTAGATGGATCCTGATCTTTTTATGTGACTGGTGATAGACAACTCAGAGCCTTGGTGGGTTGGCTCTCGCTAGGAAAGTGTGAAGCTTGTTTTTTTTGTGTGTATGTGTGGGGTGTTCTTTTGAGTGGTGCAGAGTGATGTGGTAGGTGTACCGCAATTGTAAATACCAATTCTGTGAGAACATAATTTCATACGCGGTGAGTAAGCCGTGGTGCTGATGAGTGTGCTCGTGTAGCGCAGTAGTTTTTTTTTTTCTTCTACCGCTCAAGTGCTATATCCACGCTGTGTGACCCTCTTGTGACACTGAACTCTGCCCTCTCCTTTGGCCAACAGGCAGGACTCATCGGGGAGAATCCTCTGGCTGCTCTGCCCGTCCAGCAGGGAGTCCATCTGCTCGGAGACCTGCCCCAAGGTTTGGCATCCGCTGACTCTAGTCGTAGCTCCTAAAGCCACAGACCGCATGTTTTTTTTGTTTTTTTTTGCTTTGCTTATGATGCGAAACATCTGTTGCACCACTTGCCTGTTAGTCATGCTTCTTGTTCTTTACATTGAACATGGGGGAATTAATAGATGAGGCTTAAAATGATGTGGTAGAAATCCAAACATGTCTGAGATTGTATTTGTTTTTTGCTAATCTAATATGACAACCTAAAAGAGAGGCAGATTATTATTCAAAATATTAAAGATGACATCATTGTAATTTACGATCATTCCTCTCTGATTTCTCTGGCTGGTGTTGTCTCAGGTCTTGGTCTTCAGGCGGATCCTCTGGCCCCCCATAAGCCAATGCCACTTGGCAGAGCCCTCACGATGGAGCAGGAGTCTCCCACAGCAGCATGTACCTTCCCCCAGACTTCCTCTCCCACCCTGCAGGGCATCTCTATGCCCATGATGGGTGGCATGATGGGGGCAGATGGCCTCACAGCACAAGGGGTGAGGTCCCAAGCCGTTTCCATTATATGCCTTTCTGCCTCTTGTCCAGCTTCTTACTCGTGTTTTTAATATGAGAAATGGGCGCCGAAAACTAATCGCCTCTCTTCTTCCTGTCAGATATCCATACTAGGAGATCCTCCCAAAGAAATGACGCATCCCCAGAGTGCCTTCCTCGGTGTCAACAATGGATTTCCATCAGGTGAGGCACTTGTTTGCAGGGTGTGGTTGAGATTCCTACATACCAGTCTTTGTTTGTATCACCTTATTTATTCGGGATGTGATGTGTATCTTTCCTCTCCTTATCCAGGAGGAAGCTGCAGACCTCATCCTTACAGGAAGAGGCCAACACTTAGCAATGTGTCCAACCAGCCCGCACACCAGAGCATACAGCCGAATTACAGCCTGCGCTACCAGGACTCCTACAGCCCTGAATACCCTCCTTTACACCAGGTAACCAACAGCCTCCATTGCTCCGTCTGTGGAAAGACTACATATTTTTTAACTTGTACTCTTATATTGGTTAGTGCTATTTTACTAGACGACTTATAGGGATCTGTTGAATTTATAGTATTGTGCACTCTGCACAGACTGATTGCTCGCTCAGTAGGCTATATGATGCGATTTAGCCTTATGCCCATCTGGCATTTCTCCCCAGGATCCTCTGGCCCACTTGTATGAGCAGCAGGAGAACCTCGATACTGGAGCCTTGGCAGGATTTGGACAGCAGGTAGTGGTTTTTATTCAACAAATTCAAGATGGTGCGAGCAAATGCTTAATGTTGTTAAATCATTTACCCACTGGGCTCATAATGAAACAGTTGTGCTGATCTCGTTAGATTTTTCTTTCCTGCAGGCCTCTGGTCACCCCGAATACACCGAGCGATTTTCCCACTACGGTTACCCTCCCAACCCACCCCTGTCCTCGTACTACAGCTCAGGGCCCGAGGCCTCCAGTAACGGGAGCCTGCCCACCACTCAGCTCAACAGGGTAAATCTAATGTTTTAGGCCTTTTTTTTTTGGACTTTCACTCTATCGATTACTCGTCAGTGCAAGAACACCGAGGTAGCCCAGGAAAAGATAAAAAAAAGTGGAAGGTTGCATTCTAAGAATAACCCCCTGTTTAATAATTAATGCTGTGCTGTGAGTGCATGAGGTCACTGAAAGATGTTTTTTCTGTCCTCCAGGCTGTGGGAATGCCTCCTGTGAGTCACACTTCTAACTATCCCCCAGGCCTGGACCATGCTGTGAAGGTAATTTAGACACTTTAATTCTTTTTTTTATCTTTACATTTTTGTCCAATTTTTCTTTTTCTTTTTTTCTTTAAATGAATCGACTTTGTTGTTTTGTTGCACTGTTGATTTTCTTTCTATTTTTTTGCTGCCAATTATAGACTCCCATTGGTAGCCACAAGCGTTTGTTCTCCCGGCTGATCCCGTCTCCAGAGCCGAGCCCAGAGGGTGGCTACGTGGGCCAGCACTCCCAAGGCCTCGGTGGCCATTATGCAGACTCCTACCTAAAGCGGAAGCGTATATTTTAAACACAGTTGAATACTTCATGCTTTACGGGTAGCCATTCAAAAGCTATAGGACACAATGGCATTTCCTCCAATTAACTTTGCAGTCTTTGGATTTGTCTTATGTGTACTCTTCTGAGTGACCCCTGGAGGGCGCTGAAGAGTGCGGCCTGTTGCTATCTGGACACTCGTGTCTCTCCATGAGAATTCTTGGTTGGTTTCTTTTTTTGTGTATATATGATTTTAGTGTGTTGGTAAATTAAGTTTTTACTTTTCTTTTTTTAATTTGACTTTTAATTTTCTGTTGAACAACTTGTACAGTGAGAAAAAATGGTTAATTAGCTATTGAAGTCTTTTCTCTTCAGCATTTTTTTTTATTCCTGTGTTGCGTGTGGTTTATGAGCAGAGCTACAGCTAGTTGGGCCAGTATAAATTTTGTAATGTTTAATAGCGCTAAAGTGAAGCTGTCCACACCATCGTGCAAAGGGACGCCCATTGAATCAGCTTTACTTCCGAGGCTCTTTAAGTAGCCTTCCTGTTTCCATGTAAAAAGTTCAGTAGTTTGTTTAATGAGATGGTGTATTTGTGTTGTGGTGTTTGTTTTGTTTTCTCCCTTTTTGTTCCTTCCACAGGTTTATTTTACCATATGACTCTTCTGGAATCAGGCCTTTCTTCATCAGTTAACATTCAGCTTTCCATCCAGCTGCTGACAGCTGCATGTACCTGCCTGTGTTTTATTGAGGTGAAGCGTTTTACCATTGTAGCATATTTTCCCTGGAGCCTTAACTTTTTCCACGTTGTTCGTCTTTTTGATCCACACCCTCCAAACTTGTTTATGGAGTCTGTTCTCTACACTGGTTGTTCCGTGGTGCACTCGGAGGGCTCAGGTCGCAACGCTAATCTGTTCTCACCTGTAGAGGATGCTGTTTTCTAAGTCTCCGGGAGTTGAATATTTTCTGTGTTTTTACGTGAGTTGTTTGCTAAGTTAAATTTTGAATGTCTTTTGAAAGTCCACACACTTTAATATAATTTTTTTTTTTGTGGTTGAGTTGGGTGGGGCAGTGAACATCTGCTGTGTGCCATCTCTCAAGCTGCCAGCTCATAGTGAACACAGGCACCTCAGCGAGTCTCCTGACTCAGATGAATTATTTTCTAGACGATGACAGCTGGAATGATGGACGCAGCCGATGTTCAAGTATTCCCAGTAATGGTGCGAGTCGAGTCTGTCTGAGGATATACTAATGGAAGCTACTGGCAGGTGATGGGTCAGTGACATGACTGTCCTTGTTTTTCTTTATTATTATTATTTTTTTGTGAATAACTATCTGGTTGACAGTTTGATTGTGAAAACCCATTACCTCTGACTTCTGCTGGCAAATGCAGCGACACTTGAGCCTTAACAGTGTTTTCTCTGTGATCTCATCCTGCCCTGTGTTGGCTTCCATCTACATTTACCATTTCTGTGTTATTTGCCGTGTAAATAGTTGAAGCTTGATCATTTCCCCTTCGCCCCCAAAAGTTTCAAACTTTAGTTTTCTTGAATCTTACCTGCCTCTGGTCTGGTGTTCTGAATGAATTTGCTGCTTTGTTTTCTTTTTTTTGTTTGCCTGTATGTTTTGAAAGCTGATGTGACCAAGAGTGGCGCCATAGCAGACTGCTCATGTTGTGTATGGACCAAGAGATGCAGCCGTACTGTTTGATCATCTTTCATTTCGATTGATTCGATTCTAACTGCTATCCTCTCATCTGTACCGCCATGGTTGTGTGTGTGTGTGTGTGTGTGTGTGTGTGCGTGTGTGTGAGACATGAGCAAGTAAATGTTATTTAAACTAATTTTTGTGAGCTCATCATTTAATGCATTCAACATCTGTATTTAACATGAAAATATTTCTGTTTTGTTTTAACGTTTAACTTTCTTGGGGCATGTGCAAATGTCTGGTCATCACTTTGCAAGAAAATAATTTGCTCTTAAAACGACTGCCTTAAGACTGAATCACAAATTAATTTTTAACAGATCTGCTTAAATTGGTGCCTTTAGAGCACAAATTAAAAAGCTTAATTTCATATTGCAAAATAACAATCAGGTTGTTTTAATTATACTGAGCTTAAAGACTGAAATTAATTAATGTAGAATATCTGGTTTCAAACCTAAGTCGCTTCAAGTCAGGTTCTTGTTTTATTAAAGGGATAGTTCACCCAAAAATTATAATTCATTATCTACTCACCACTATGCCGATGGCGGGGTGTTTGAGTCGACAAAACCCTTCTGGAGTTTCAGGGGTAAAAAAAAAAAAAAGGTGACCAATTCTTCAATCCAGAATGTGTTTAAAAACATCCACAGTCATCTGATGTTTTGCTTTATTGTAGAAGCAACCAGGGATGGCACACTGGTTCAGGGGATAGTAAATCCTGGTTTTTGCCGGCACATTTCTGTTTATCCCATTGTCCATATGGATGCACTTTGTCTCTATGTCCAGGGTCCACCCTGTCCAGAGAGTAAGCCGTGTTGATAATGGAAAAGTAAAAAAAAAAAAGATCATTCTTCTGGCATCAACCTGGTTCGGGGGCAGGCCCCTCATGTACTTCTTGAGTCCTGCTGCAAGTTGGGTTTTGGCCCTTCGCTACATATTTTCCCCTGCTCTCACACTTTTATTCAGTCCTATGAAACAATGCCTTAATTTCCCCCCCAAATATCCTAAAGAAATAAATAAAGCTTCTGCACATTTGCAGACATATTTCAGGGGAATGTGTGTTGTAGACAGAAAGTACACAAAAAAAGCAGAAAGCATCCGTTAATAAAAGTCCTGGTTGTAAACTCAACAGCGAGATCTCGTCTTCTGTTGCCCAACATGGATGAAAACAAACTGGAGGCTGAGAACTTCAACAAGAGCTGTATTGGTGCTGCGTGAGGTGCCTTTGAGCACAGCACATTCCCTTGCAAACTCCACTTACTACATGTTATCAGGCAGATGACGCGCGCCGCTTCACTCGGCTCCATCAGACCTGCATGAATGTTAAGCAGGTGACGAGTGAGAGGATAATTAGTCTTCCCTGGATGAACAATTATTTAACGGCAAATACAATCACTCAGTTATCAGCTATCACGACGGATAACAGGTCGCTCATAAAAGATAAAAACAACTGTCAGTGAGAAGGAAATACATCCCAGTGTGATAAGACTGTATATGCAGCCTGATGACATTCAGCTTTAATTAAAGTAAACAGGGCTAAAGAATGAGCTGAAATGTCAGCGGGGTTCCTGTCTCTGCGGCCTCACTGCTGAACAGACCCTGGAGGTAATGGCCGGGCAATTGTGCTTTTTATCAGGCAGCAAACACCGAAACCTTTTGCGTTGCTGTCCCTCGCCCTTTAGACGGAGGTGCTGAGGGGCAAGAGGCAGCGATGAGAGCTGCTCCGTCCCTCAGCAGCCATCAGGATGAAAGGTTTTGATTAGCTGCTATTCTTGTGGCCCCGCGGAGCCTCGAGGAGCCGAGCTGCTGATGGAGCTTTCCCCTGATGGGCAAGTGCAGAACATTGGTCATAAAACTCTCCTCCCCTCTCTTTAAAAAATAGAAACACTGATATTGTTTGTGACATTTCTCAGAGAGCAACAATTATACCTGATTTCTGGGTCTGTCCTGGCATGTCACTTAAGAAACACAGCAGGGCTGAGAGGGAAATACCCCTGTTCTTTTTTCTCAACTGCAAAGGACAATGGAAATGAGAACAACAGAAATGACAGGTTTGTTTATTAGAACCGCTGACATTATATTAATGTGTTTTTCACAGCCACTGGGTTTATTCCTGTAATATGTATCTGTAATGCTTCAGGCACCCCTGAATTATGTTCTCATACCTGCAGCCAGTCTACCAAGAGTTCTCAGAGGGATCTGCAGAGGCTCGGCGGACGCTGTGTCAGACACATTTAGATTTCTGCCTTTCATATTTCCGCCCACACAGTCACCCTGCTCAGTTGCTGGTGAATGCTGCTGAAACCTGCGATTTTCCCAAATACAGAGACGGAAGAAGGAAGAGCAGAGGAGCTCTGATGGCAGATCACTGCAGCATCACAAAATTACAAACGCACAGACAAAGGAAAAGTTGTATTTCTCACGCCTTTGAATGTTTGTTGCCTGGAAATGGATGAAATTTGAATATCACAGTCACACAGGCTATGATCTACTCATAAAAGATGCTGTAGATTCACATGTGCAATGATTTATTACGCCTCTATTTTAGTGTACGCGCAGCAAAGTGTAAGCAAATAGGGTATGTCACAGGAGCCGTTTAAAGCAGGATTAGTCATCGGAAACAGCCCACTCCCCCCTGTGACAAACAGTCTATAACAGTACAGTAGAGCATCTCAGCAGCCCAGCAGAAACCTGCACTGCCTTATTTCGCTTCATTCAGGCCACTCCCTGTGAATGGTGCTCCAGCTCGTACACCCAAACAAGATTATATTAAAGTAGGGATTTGAATTCCAAACCAGAAAAAAACTACCATTATCCCCCCCTGAAATAAGCTTCGGATATTGTTACGCTATTCATTTTCATCTTATGCCAGTGGATCCTCCTGTGTAACTGTATATATCACTGTTGCACTACAAAACAAGATAAAACACACACTGTGTCCCAATGCAGCGCTGTATTGTTTTGATGACCTGAAATAACACATTTGGTTTCTGAAGGGAAGAAATGCTTTTGTTTTCTGATTCTTTCTGTCAGCGCAGTCTCATTTTACATTCAGCCCTGACTATCCAGCTCACAGATGTAATCCAGACACTGACAGCAGCAGCGATGAAAGATGAACCCGTTTCAAACTTAAAGCAAAGGATGATAATACACACTTTCCTTCAAAAAACTCACCTCTTCAAGAAGTTTTTCTCTCGTCCTCTCAGCCCCTGTTGAATCATATACCCCCCATCTTGTATGGACCTCCAAATCAATAGCCTACACTTTCCTTTGCTGCCATTTGTCTCCTCCATGATCACTGCTGAATAACGACCTATTGCAAAATACAATTTATCTCTGACTTCAGCTTCCCCTATTTTCTCTCTGTCTCTGCTTTTGATCTGGGAAAGTGTAATTTTTTCCATTTTACTCTTTGTACACTATGTCCCTGGATGGAGTGCAACAGGAAAACAAACTCAGGCGTTTGTACTTTCCACAATAAGAGCAGATGTGTTAGCAAACTAAACTAAAATAAAAGTACACGTCAAAATCACTTTCTCAAAGATGGTGAAGATGTATTTTCAGGTGAAAAAACGTCTGGATTGACAGGACCTCACTGCCGTGGCTCCATCCCCTGATCGCTACTGCGCAGACTCTGGCTCCAAATGACGTTATTAATGCAAGATGAAAGCGTTCAGGAAGCCATATTTTTCTTTATGTACATTCTATGCTCCCACCACTCCTAAATTCACTGACAGGTCTTTTGATGACTTAATGCAAGTTCATAATGTTTTGTGATGCAGTTAAATGTTTAATGTGGTCAGCTGTAAAACAAAAACAATGCTTTCATTTAGATATTTGAATAGGACTAATAATGTGGCTGTAAAACGTACTGATTGGTCTTTTCAACCTTCATTAGTTGTAGTGTTTATTTGACTGGGATAGATACGATATATCGAGAATTGCGCGGCAATAATCCAATGCAATGCATTGCAGCATTCGGAGCAAGTGCTAATTACCATTGCCTTTAGTACAATAAACATGAAGCATCATAATTAGACTATAAAATGTATTTGTTGACCTTATGCAGAAGTAGGACAAGCTGGGGGACACATATGTATACATATATATACATATATACAGAACATACAGAGACACATACAATTTGCATTGTTTTTCCTGATGTTCCATGTTTCACCGTCAGTATAGTTTACACCTGTGACCATGAAAATTCACATCAGGTGCACATAAATAACCCTGTGGTCATTTTGACACTTGACTCCCGTCTCCAGTTGCCATTATGGCTCCACAACGTCATTAGCAGAAGTTTTAGAAGCTCTGAAATCTAGTTATCGCGTCATTTGAGGTCCACTGCTCGTCCCTTAAGTGAAACACTGCCTCGCCTCCTTGATGCAACATCACATCCTTTCCCATCTAAGCCCTCCTCTGGGTGGTTATCAGCGAGGTCAGCCGAGATCGGATTGGTTTGGAGAGAGAAGCAAGAAAATACTTCAGTGAAAATGAGGTGAGAAGTGACGGCTCGCTCTGCTGCTTGTGAACACATCCCACAGTCACTCCTGAATGGTTGTGCTTTTTTTCATGTTGTTCAATGCGTGGAGGATTTCTGCAGTTTTACTCCGGCTTTGATTCAGTCTGAGTCTTTGTGCACAAAGCACAGACGGGAGGACAGTCCGCCGCCACCGCAGCACCTCCACAGAAAGAGAAAAAAGTTATTTCAAGAATCCTATTAACACTTCATATAAACGACCTGATAGCCAGTTGAAGCACTGTTACATATTACTGCAGCTCCGCCACGTCTGAACATACCAAATACAACCTCCCTTCCTTTCTCATACAAACAGCCACATTCTACCGTGGTCCATTTACTTTTCCGTTTTCCTACACACGAGTAAACACAAACTTGGACACACACATGCAGGCACACACACATTACTTGGCAAACTATTGCTCACTGTCAGGAAAGAGGTATGGGTTAATATTTCATGGCCCTCCCCGAGAAAGTGGATTCCCTTCCCAGCATTCCCCCGATGCCCGACATGTAGACTGAGTGTGGGTCAGAGGCCAGAGAGGCTGCTGATTGTCCTTCTGCTGGACCCTACAGAGCTCACTGCTTTATGTGATTGGTATTTAACTGTAATAAAGAAATTCTTCACAAGTAAAATTTCTTCATATATATAGATATATCTATATATACACACACACTCTCCCATAAACACATTATACACACTACAGGCTGCTGAACCATCTCATCCGCATACGCTGCACTGAGTCAGTAAGACTGCTTGGCATTTCAATTATTCCCCACAATATGAATGGGTGACATTGGGAGCAGTTTGGTGAGGTTGGTCATAATAAATCAGATTCTCACTAAATGAATTGTGCATCTGTCTCAGGCAGAGGGAGCGTTTTGTTCACACATCTCAAAGGAGCAATCGACTCGACGCTGTGGTCCTTGGTCATTTCTTCATCCACTTCATACTTTCATTGCATTCGTCGCATTTTTCTATGTGTGTGTGTGTGTGTATGTGGGGAACTATTAACATTTCATTTCCTTGTCAGTGTCATGTTTTACTCAAATATTAGTACAGCTGCATTTACTGAAGCATTTGAAATTTCCTGCACAGGCAGTGGGATACAAATAGGTTAGCATTCCACAGTTGAATATTACCCAGCTCACATTCCCATGCTCGGAGTGGGTTTTGTACTTTTCTATCTTTCACATTCTTTCAGTCAGTGTTTTTGTGCAGATGAAGGTCATGTGACCATCTGCCTGGTTGGTTAATAACAGTTGAATACTCTGTGTGGGCATATTTTACTTCATACTCGGTCAAGGTTTTGAGATGAAATGAAAGCATGCATGTGTGTCTCGTGGAGGAATTAAGAAAAGCACTCCTCTGGTCTTTGTGTGCTCATTCCCATTATGACGACGCTACTGAATAACTATACGTATAACTTTGCTGCACAAATCCTGAAACGCGTGTTGCTTTTTTTGGGGGAGTATTGTTTTCCCAGAGAAACAATACTCTAATCTGTGATTCTAATAAACAGCCTGCAGTGGCTCATTTAGGATTTTTCTGAACTTCTTCTGAACCAAAACAGCCTTTTAAAATACAAGACTGTTATTTCGTTGTTTCATCAGCTTCAAATACAGTTATTTCAACATATTCTTTCTGCAGCCAGCTACAGGCAACTTTCTGATTTTATTTTTCCTGTTCATTTTCTAAGGACCTGACAATGTTCTTTCAAGGAGACAGCACTGAATGCAGTTTAAGATATCTTCCCTGAGATAAAATAATATTTCCAAGTTCAAATTCAATTGCAGATTGATTCTGTGTTGTAGCAGAGACAAAAAGTAAGAAAAGAAAAACACTCATATCATTAGACATATTATACTCTATATATATATTCAGATTCATCATTTTAATTTGCGTTATTACTTTAAAAGGTTAACGTGCGCCAATGTTAGTTAACGATGGTGTTTCAATTATAAATTAGCTGAATGACATATGCAAACCATAGCAAAGAATGTCCGAGGCAAAGCATATGTCAGCCAGTTGCCATGTTTCAGGGTCAATGGTCAAATATAATCCTCATTTTAAGACCAGTAGGTGATGTGTGAATCCTGCAGAGACATTGGCCGCATGATTCAGCTCCTGAGATTTCTGCTGTACAGCGACGCACAGGGAACGTTTCTCATGTGCTCAGACATCAATGAGACAGGGTTGTGTGGTTAAGATGCACATCAGATGCTGACTGAGCTAAATATGATCCATATAAACCTAAACAAGTGCAACAAGTTAAAAAGAAAATCGATTGAGCTTTTTTATTCAGATGAAAAAACACCTCTAAATTTTAAACACACACTCACACACATGATTAATGCCTCTCTGAGCTGAGTCTGAACCACACTGCAAAGCTCCTGTACCTTCGCCAGGGTTCTGCAGCTCAGCTCCACTTTATAACGCTGTTTTTCTCTAAAGGCCACCGCACACTATCTAATTTATTTTAAATCACTTTGAGTTTTGTGGAAAGCAACAGAGTGTGTGTTTGAATAACTTGTAAGTCCTTGAGACGGGAGTCCTTGGTCCCTCCTCAGAACCAGGATGAAGCAGACTACCCTGGTATTTAATTTATGATGATGATGATAATGATGATGATGATGATGATATTGAACAATCCGGCCCAAAGGCTACATGTTCTCTTTGTCTCCTGGATATTTAATGTAGCTCTGCAGAAAATTTAATCTAAATCTGACCACATTTGGTTCAACTCTTCCACAGAATGTCTATATACAGGGGTGGTAATCACAGAGTACATAGCCTGCGATAATGGTAAAATCATGATACAGCGATTCTGCGATAATCGATATATTGCAAGACAATCATATAACGATACATTACAATATCTAACTGTAGAAGAATGCAAAATTCCCCTAAAGCCGACATAGACTACACCATCCTCGCTAGCCAGGCCTCTACTGGAAAAGGGCAGGTGAAAGTCATCTATTATAACCAACTTTTAAAATGTCTGTGCCGACATCTTGCCCCAAGCTTACATTTGGCAGCTTGATTGAAACTCTAAACACCAAAATAAAGCTAAAAATAATGACAAAACCTATTACACCTCCCCTCGCACATGGTTGCTCCCAGTGACATCACTGATGATGTCACCTAAGGTGTAATTACAGGAAGTGTTGGGCCACTTCTGGGCCAAACTCCTTTAGTTCGTGCAACACATGGCGGTAAAGGTGAGTACCAGAGAAATAGAGATGCACTAATGAGAAACTCAGCCAATAAACAGTAGCCAAACTTTATACTTTAATTATGATGATATGTGGACCGTGACCTAACATAATCCCAAACACCAAACAAACCCGGGATAGTACGTGTCTGCTGGTTGCAAATTCAGGTGATGTTATGGTTTAAACTAACAAGCATAGTTCAATTTATGAATTTTTTTTCAGTCACCTCATCTGAAGCAGCTCAATGTGTTTAGTCACTGCCATCAAATGATTGTCTTGTATGTGTTTAATACCTCGACACCATATGAACCTCGTTGCTGTCCTATCTTTTTTATTTCGCAGTACATTGGTGTGAAGTTTAAAATCACAGCTCCAAGCAATATTTCTCCACATCACACAGAAAACGCAACGGCGGCTTGTTTATCTTTCCGTCCTGCTCGCTCTGAAATCCAGAAAGACAGCCGGACACAAGCGCGGAATAAAAAAGCAATTTAATTGAGGCTGAGGCAGAAAATAAAAAGAGCGAACGAGCATGTGGACGAGAGGGAGGAAAACAAGGAGCGTCAGTCTATTTCTAAAGCCAGTAATTAGAGTCGAGATAGAAACCAGACTAAAAGGCTGTAACTACGCCGACTGCCCTGAGAGGCTGTGAAATTGTTGGTTTAGTGGTTTGGACCAAATGTCTTTTTATGGTTTATACACTTGTTTCTCCAAAACCCACAAGATATGCGAGGGTTTGCATAAAGGTACTAATGTTGATTTATTGTCAGAGCACAGGGAATTTTAACGATATCTCCGAGAGGATGTAGAAAATGTGATTCAAATTTTTTTTTTTATTATTGTGATTCATTTCTGCTAACGGAATGTTACAGGAAATACCCTCTATTTCCTTTCTAGTCACATCCTTGCCTTCTGTTTCAACCTATGAGAATGCTGGCGGCACCACCACTGGGGAGAAATGAGGAAACTCTTTCATTGGACCCCACAGAGACATTGGACTTTTAGTTAATTCTTTGTGGCGCCACAGTTTTTCTCCCACTACAGTGCTGCACACGTATGACAGCCGGCAGTGGTGTGAGGTCGGAGCTGTAGTTCAGCCAGTCAGCATTGGATGGAGCCAGTGGAAGCAGTTGCCTCATCAGAGTTATGGAGCTACATCTCTGCTCGACACCTTCCTTGTTTAGCGTCATACTTCCTGCATATCCCTTGGTGCAAATCGAGCCCTCATAACGTATGTGTCTATAAATTGTTTTGGCGCGTCTGAGCACACTTTGGCATAAAGTCGTTCGGTTCAGCGATTTTCAACTTTCAGTGCCACAGCTCGTGTTATTCAGAGCATCACTCCTGAGAGCGCTCAGGGTGCTGGCAGTGGAAGAAGAGTAGCAGCATCTTTCAGAAGATTACAGTACATCCAAACATCAATCTGACTATTTTTTTTAGCTCCTTATCTGTGTCGAGGTCGCTGGAGAGCAACAAGCAGAGCAGCGGCTCAGATGACTTGTTTCCCAGCAGCCTCCCCCGGCTCTTCTCTGGGAATCTGAAGGCACTTCCAAGTCATTTGAGGCTGTAATGAGTTCAGCCAGCATGGTGCTTCCTGGTGGGCTGTGTCACAAATAGGAAATGACTGAGAGGCATCTTTTCTTAGAGCCTCAAACACCTCAGCTGATGTTAACCGCTCTTGATGTTTGACAGCAGTGTCTTAACTGTGACGTCCTCCGTTTTAGTTTTCATCGCCGTGAACGGAGCATGAAGAGTATTTCCTCACTATCCGTTATATTTATCACCTCTCTGATGCACTAATCATCTTAACTAAGGATACTTGATCTCTTTCTTGAGCGTGTATATTGAAGCGCTGCTTTCGAGGAGCCTTTACTGCTCATCCAAAACTGGGGCAATGATTCAGGAGAGAAACGGATGTGCGCACGTTCACACTCCTCACAGCTAAGTCACATTCAGCTGCGAAGCGTCTTCTAGCTCATCGACTTGGTGGCACAGAAATGATCTTTGTCCACACAAGCGTTCTGGCCCTGTGGCAGATTTAATCTGACGAATCCGCGAAGACTGAACTAACTCAGTTCAACTCAGGTTGTCAGTGTCTATGTCATCGTTTCCAAACATCTCTGTTTCTGCCCATCTAGACTAGAATGCTGCACCAGAGTTTTCAAACTAAAACGGGACCAGCAGCGTTTCCAAGCTTCTCTGTTTTGGAGGCACCCAGAGGTGAGGCAAGCAGAGGTGATGCGTTTATAAACAAGAACGTAGGATGCAGCCTCAGGAACTACTGGGAAGTGTTGGTTGGATGATCATAGATTATGACTTGGAGCATAGGGAGTTAGTAGCTCCATAATAAAACTGGGGACCAGACCGTGCTGAGCTTTGAAAGTGATTAAAATCGTCCTAAATTAAACTGGCAGCCAGTTCTTGAATATAGGAGTTTATTATAAAACAGATCTGTCGACAGAGACGATTCTCCTCTTCTTTTTTATCCTGGTGCCAGGAAAAAACGATGGCTTCACACTGAAAATAAAACCTCCTCATCTAAAACATTCCTTCCCGATGCCTTATGAGCTCTCGGGTCAGCCGCCTGTGAAACACAAAACGTTGGTCAGGCATGATAAAAGGTGCATCAAGTCACGAATTCCCCAACACCTGCCCGCAGCTGCAATGCAGACAAAAAGGTTGACGCATCCGCAAACACCTGAATGCCACTGAACTAAACACTGTCTAGACCGCAGCTGCACCTTGATTACAGTTTGACTCCTATAGTCACGAACAAGCTTAATTAAAACACCAAGGAAACACAGACAGCTCTGTCTCGCTCGACTGGTTTTCAAATTATGTCAAAAACTAACAGCCGAAAAAACATAAACTGTGTTTTTGGAAAGTGTAAACAAACAGTAGAATTGAATCGCAATAAAAAGATCATATTAATACTCCTTTCTCCGCCATTTGTCACATTTCATTTCCCGGTTATTTAAATACGGTCGAGATCCGTCACAGACATGGGTAACATCACGTTGACCTTATTTTAGCCTTTACATTTCAAGTCATTACTAAATTAAATTTCATAGTCTGTTGAATAAATTTAAAAAGAGGCTGCCGTGAAGGTGTTACAAATCTCATTCGTTAATTCAATGTAGTGTATGTGAAGTGCAGCTGAAACTAGGAGGAAGATGAACAGTGTGATCCTTTGAAATTTTAGCATCTTTCTTCTCCTCCTACTCAACCCAGCAGCACCTGCAGAACCCAAATATATAGTTACCTACACTGTAAAAACACAAAAAAACAGCTCAGCTTACAAAGAATATTTGAAGGCTTTGTAAACAAACTCTATTTGCTACAACTAACTTCATTGAGTTGTATTTGTAATGTTGCCCTCAATGCTTAATTCACGGTGGCAAAAAAACTAAATTGTAAGTTTGGACCAAGTTAAAAATGGGGCTTACTGATCATATCTGCAGGGGTTTGTGTCCATATGCTAAGTTTTAGTTGGATGTGGTTTAGAAATCCTGGCTCTGCAGTAATTACACATTTAACAATTGATAATACTGAGTGACATATAAATCCTCAAATCAGCTGAGCAGTGACAGAAGTCTTAGTATTTAGTATTCAAAATGTGACTTTTTTATAATCATGAAAGATAAATGCTCAGAACAAAAGAGAATTGGCTGCACAACTGTGGGTGATTTTCTTATCCGAAATTTAGGAGGTTGGGGCATGCTGTTTCCTCACTGTTGGCAAGAAGCGAAAAGGTTTGAATCCTGGTTCGTCCAGGGTCTGTGTGGAGTTCTTCCTTTAGTCCAAAGTCGTGCAGATAGGGTTAGGTTAATCGGAGACTCTAAATTAGGTGAGTGTGAGATTATAGTTTATCTCTGTATATTCTCATCCCTGTGATGGACCGGCGACCTGTTCAGGGTGTACCTGAACCTGTGGCTTGGCTCCAGCTCCCCCCCATGACCCTAAGGAAAGCTGTCTTGAAATGTTGAGTTGTCCTAACCTTTTCATTTTTGCAGTGCACCAGCAGATCAAAAGTGAAATCTGATTTTACATTATTTAAAATGAGCCGCTTGACTGACGTTTAACCGGCGCTCAGATTGACAGAGGTCACAGCACCTTGTCATGATTTTCCCTATAGTGACATTATTTCATCTGAAGTGTAGAAAGTAGCATTAGCAGTGATGGCCCTGGTGGGGAAAAAGACCTTTAACCCAACTATGTGATTCCTCCTGCAGCTCCCAGAGCAACAGGATGGATTCAACTTTTGTTCCTCATATTAAAAAAAAGAAGAAATGACCGCATGGGTGCAGGGACACGTTGGTTTGGAGGGGGTTGTCACTCCAAGGGGGGATCACATATGAAAATGAACCTCTGCAGGCTTACTTAGGGTAAAAGTGAAAAGTGGCAATTTTCAATCACAAAAAGGTAAAAATGATTAATGGTGGCGTTTTATGTGTCATGCGTGTGTCGTGCTTCCGGCCTGCAGCTGGCACCATTTAAGAAATGTATTGTATTTGTGTTCTGTCAAAGAGTGAAATGCGCAGTGAACGCACAGCACGCACGCACATCCCTAAAGGCTCCAGTGCGCTGACAAATTACTGGGGAGGACCACCACCCAACCACCATATAGATAGACTGGACTTAGAGAGGGAGTGGGAGAGAGGGAGGGAGAGAGAGGGAGGGAGAGAGAGAGGGAGGGAGAGGGAGAGAGAGAGGGAGGGAGTGAGGGAGAGGTGGTGGTGAAGCCAATGTTTGTCGTCGAACTCCTGCAAATATGAGGATGGGGAGGATGGAGAGATGATGGCCCACACTGATCAGGATCTCCGTAATTATCAGTTTGTGTCTTTTTATGATGCATTCTGACAAAATCCAAAACCTGGATCGCAAAGGACAAAGGATCGAGTGCGTATTTTTTGGACACAATCCAACCATTCTTCTCTTTTACTGAAGGAAGGATGAGTCTCTGTGTGGAGGACGCACCTTGAGTCCAGTTTAACATCTTTTTGGATTCGCTGGAGCCAACATCTCCATGGAGGAATTACTGGAGACTTCAGCGGGGTGTGCGCGCACGGAGGCGCCGTGTGGCTCCACATGAACCGTGACAGATTGAGTACTTTTTATGGAAATTGCTTGTAGATTTGTAGATTTGAGCTCAGCTGAGGGACAAACGGGCAGCAATAATAATAATATAAATACCAGAGAGAGAGAGAGAGAGAGCGAGAGAGGGGGAGAAACGCCAGCGCCGGGGATCTGTGCGTCTCTGCAATAAGTGGCTGATAAAAAGCAATAAACCCTATGAGATAAATACAGTCATCCGCGTTGTGCGCCATGGGCGACGAAGCGTCAAACTTCAGGAGAAGCAGCAGGACCGGCGTCTCATCACCAGGAGCCCGCAGGACTGGTGAGGATCACGGCAGAGCTTCTGGGATTCTGGGCTGAAATAAAGCGGATCAGCGCAGGAAACAATGAGATGAATGGTTTCTGGACGAGCCGTCATGAAAAACCACTGTGACAGTTTTTGATGTTCTTCACAAAACAAGATTCACATCTGGGCTGTGCTGGACTTGGTCACTTTGATCCGTCCTCTCTCAGAGATCAAGTGGCAGAGAGGGACATGAGACGTTTTGTGCTTTTAATAAGCGAATACAGCCATATTATCTAATCAATAAGTTAAGAGGGTATTGATCTTGGATTTTTTTTGCGTGTGTTTTGCACTATGATGGAACCACCACCATGCTCGAAGAAGAGCCTGTCCCTGTCGCTCCCGGTTCCCCGGGAAGGACAGGCGACTCTGAAGCCTCCGCAGCATCTCTGGAGACAGCCCCGCACCCCGATCAAAATCAAGCACCGGGGTTACTCCGACACCGACCGGCACCACCACCGGCACATGGAGCGCTCCGACGCCGTGGATACGAGCGACCGACCGGGGCTGAAAAAGTCTCGGATGTCCTGGCCATCCTCTTTCCACGGGACCACAAACACATCCATCGGAAATTGCGTCGGGAACAAACGGTAGGCGAGAGCGGAGTGTGTGCTTTCCAAACATCCCAATAATAGCTCATGACAGCCCACAAGGCATATGCGTAAACCGGGGGGAGGGGGTGCATTTTAATGGGCGCGTGATAACGCAGTGTGCCTTAAGGGTTAACTGATATGAAGCGCTTTCTACCGGGAGGCGGGACGCGTGGGTTTTCGGCGCTGATGCGTTATGCGTCTTTGGAGAGACTGTGTCAGATGGGCACGGAGCGCAAACCAGACCGCCCACTCGAGACGCAGGAGCCGCATCTGTAAACAGCAGTAACAGTTTTGGGAGGGGGCACATGTTACATGTTGGGTTGATAAGAGGCACGAGGCGCCGTGGCTTTAATGGCACCAAAGGTCTAGTGGGTGCATTCATGCGTGCGCAACTGAGATACTGCCACCGTGCGCACTCCAGCCCAGGCCATTATCAGGTTGTTTGCACAGGGGGGTCTTGGGCCCCCTGTGCAAAAGCTACTGGGTTGAATCTTAACGACGAGTCCTTTCAAAGCAAACAACTCCAAGAGTAGCTGATGCTGACCTCTGACCCCCCCAGGTGTGGGGAATGAAGTGGAGCTTGAGTTGGACTGTGTGCCGTAAATGAGATGTGACAAAGTTATGAAGGGTTTCCTGGACTTGTGTGGCAGGCCCCTGTCATACAGATGCTCTCAGCCTCTAATTGGCTGCTCTCAGATCAGATAGGCCTTGACAGTAAAAAGAAAAGAGATAAAATCACTGCACTGTGAGGACGTTGACAGATACTGGAGACAAACAAGGTAGAATTACACGATACCTAAGCCCCACCAGCTATATCAACTCGACCAGCATTTAAATTAAATTACACCGAGCATGTTAATCAAACAGATTAGATTAAAGACATTTCATTAAGTGAGTCATGGAACGGTAACATTTTGATATGATTACTTTGTTCTTACTGCTCTTATCCTCTTAACAAGACACTGAATGCAGCACCTGGATATTTTTGTTATTCTTATCAACAAGCTTCTTTTCTATTTTATCGAAAATAAGTCAAACCTGTACAACATGGGATGGATTTAGGTTGGTTGGTTATGTGACTTCATAACACAGGGGGTATCCCCGTTTCTGGAGAGAAAGCTAACGTTCCCCCACTGCTCCCTCTTTCAGTCTGTCCTCTGGGTGGCCTGAAATCCCCAGATGTTCCTGCGACTGGAAGAGTTATTTTTCATGTTGGACTTCTTCCGAGTCTTCTCTCTAAGAAGCCCAAATTTACTCCTACCACAAGAGCACACGTGAAACAGGATTATTCGACTAATAACGCATCAATGAGAGTGTGGTGGGTCTTGTGAGGATTGTCTGAGTCCTGTTTGTTTTCTCTACTGTTGTTATTTGTTGTCGATAGTTCTTCTTTTTTTTTTTTTCAATGCCACAGACGGCCTTCCTGGCAGGCCCCTGGGAGAAGGGCCAACTCCAGCTGACTGGAGGAAGGGCTGAGTTGTATTTTAGTCCCCGGGACACACACACACACACACTGAGACAGCCCGAATCTTTAGTGCATTGGGACTGACTCTGCCTGGCCTTCTCCTTCTGTGGGCGGCAAAACCATGAGAGGGCAGAGAGGGAGAAAGAGAGGGGGAGAGAGAGATAATTTGATTCTGACAAGCTCAGTTCTGAGAGCACACCAGGCTGGCTCGAACTCTGTGTGTGCGTTCATGTGTGCAGTGTGTCTGTGTGTGTGTGTGTGTGTGTGTTTGAGCCTTAGCACATTGCTGAGGTGATGTGTGCGATCTGTGGGTGTTTGTGCCACACACTGAACAGGAAGGAGGGTGCGTGGAGGAATGGAGGCCGGTAGATGAATGTTGTGTCATGAGTTGTGGTGAAAAGCACGGTGTGCGTGTGTGTGTGTGTGTGTGTGTGTGTGTGTGTGTGTGTGTGTGTGTGTGTGTGTGTGTGTGTGTGTGTGTGTGTGTGGAGGTGTTTATGAGTGGGCTGTGCACAGGTTAGTGTCTGACCCGGAGCCTGTATGGATTGCAATATAGGCCTCGTTTCATCTGTTCTCATGGCAGTGGGAGGGCCAGGAGGATTTCCGTTGTGTTGTTATTACTTTCGTCCTTTTTACATATCGGAGCAATTGTGTAATCTGCCTGTCTGCTAATGTCCGAAAAGTGGAATTCGTTCGGAATGGGTGGAGCTGGAGGCCTCAACCCCTCGCTGGATTTATCCGGCTTCGTGAACATCTATGTGGATCCAGCAGCTCTGTGTCTCTAGCTCAGGGCTAACTCACATCGGGTCCAGCCCGTGATAAGCAGCTCCAATGACGTCTCCTCTCACTGCTGCTATAAATGCTTTTATGTACATGCACTCACTGGGAATGTATTTTCTCTAAACCCTTAAATATTGACAATATTCTTGGGATCAAGTAAACAGGTTGTGCATGTGAATATGCAGAGTCTGATTTTGGGGGCCACCGTTTCTAGTTTGACCAATCACGTTCATGTAGAGCGTAAAAGAGGTGGAACACAGTGACTGACATGCATCGACTGTCGACTTTTAGATTCATCTGCATTGATATACAGAAAGCTGTTAATAGATATTATCCCAAAAATTGTCTGGACCTGAACCACCTACAAAAAGTATCACTGTTTGTGTTTTGTGTGGAGAAACATGACTTGTTTGATTTACAGTCTACCGCGAACAAGATGGAGTCTCGGAGCCGATAGCCACTGTCTACACTGGAAAACCAGTAAAGGGTCCGTTAGAGATTGGGGATTAAATTACTCAATAAATATTTGTTTTGAGTAAAAAAATGAGGCTCAATATTCTGATATGCTGTTTTATTAATGCATTGATATAATACTTTTTTTCAACATTTTAGGCTGGTAAAACATCTTTGTTTTTATAACTAAGTAACGTGAATTGACTTTTTTATCGGAGACCTGGAGAAAGTAATTGGCATTTGATTGGTTGGAAACTGAATGACCTGGCGAATGACCTCAGTGTCTCGAAGGCCATTCAATCACTGAGGAGTTGGTCCACACCTCATCTGGAGGTTTTGGACGATCGATCAGCCTGAGAGCTGCTGCTGAAATGGTTTCGGACAAGGTTGAGAGGAAAAAGCCGATTGTGTGTGTTACTGTAATCGATACAGGTTGCCTCTGAAAATGGAGCCCCTCCCCACAGTCCCAGATCTCGGGATGGATGGCGTACAAGAGGGGATTCTGGGTGTTAATTGTGTTTTGGGTAATTGTTTGGAGAATCACTGTCTGCAACTGAGCTCACTTGTCTATTTTTGTCTCCGCCTTATGAACACCCCCCCCTTCTCCTAACAGTGTCAGTCTGCCTCCTCTTCCCACCCCCGCTGCCTTTTTTCGCGACCGTCTTTTGGTCATGCTACTACGAGCGAATCAGTCATCAGGTCCCAAGGCCAATAACGGTCTGGGAAGTTCCAGCACGAAAATGAATGAGTGACACTGAACAGCTCTTCCTGCGATTCTGTTGCCATGGTTACTTGTTTTGTGCATTTGTGGAATAGATTTAATTTACCCAAAAAAGGAGCCACTTGATGGTCTCGACTGTGTAAGTTGCCGGTGTGCGGCAGATGCGGCTGGACGTGCATTACGGCTCGTGTGTTCTTAAAGTGAGAAAAGTGAATGTTAATCTAGCTCTGCCTTTGAACTGGAGTCCGCCGACTTGAAGCCCACACATTCAGAGTCGGTTTCCTGTTCAGTCCTCTGCAACAATTTCTTACCCAAGCCGACCTCCCTCCCTCACCCACCACCTCACCCATTCTTTACACTTTTTCTCCCCCCTCCTCTTCAAGCTAGAATCCAGCGTTTGATTTGTCACCGGAGCTGCTCCTTCTCCTGCCTGACTGGCCGGTTGCCACGATAATTTAGTTCATAATGAGGTACAGCTCCAGTTAATTAGCACAACAGCAGTATTTTGTTTGTCGATCATACATTTACATCCCCACACTCCGGAAACAAACAAAGTCTCATGCGGAGAGTATTTAGGAATCGTCCCGACAAACGTGTTTTAATAGCGTTAAGTAATAGGCCTCTTATCTCGTTTGTGCTGTGGAACCATCTGTTTAAGCTACAGATTGCGCTCCTCTGTGAATACACTGTGCTTTCCCCCGCTCCTCTCGGCGCTAATTAGTGTCTGGAGGCAGTCCGTGTACTGGCACGGCGCTCACTTTTTCGGTTGGCTCAGGCAGATCCCAGAGACACCCATCCTTGGAGATCTGTTAGCGATGACACCGAACAGGTTGCTCGCTCAGAGGGAAGGTAGACAGCGCTCATCCAAGGCCCTTCTTTGTGTCCGCTCTCCGCTCATCACTTTGTCTCAGAGAGTGCAGGCTCCTCAGAAACTCAGGCCACTGGCAACCACGTCTCTCACAGTCAGTTTCCAACGCGAGTCGACCCTGACATCTTTGCATTTTAATTAATTCTTACACTGAATCCTTAGAGTGGTGATATGCTAGTCATTATTTTTTTTTCAAATATCAAGATTACACAAAAACTACTGGATGGAATACCCCAACCCTCGGTGGAAGGAAGCAGCATGGGGCAGGGTAGACCCCAATACATTTCGGTAAAGATCTTGATCAGGGGGTGGATCTAGAAAATTCTCTATGACTTTCTGAAGCATTGTGAGATCGATATTTTAAGATTTTCAGTTTTCCCAGGTAATAATTTATGGATGTTGATGAAAGAAAAACAGGCACATTTAGGGAACTGATATTTATGAGTGTGAGTGGCACTGGCCCCATCTGAAATCTGATTAATTGTTTTAAACAAACTAGTCACTTAGTAACAATACTAATAATAAATAATGACAATTTAAAACAAATATTTTTTATATTTTTATTTTCTTAGCTTTGTCAATGAACACAAGGTTTGAACAAGGAACAAATTTCTAGATTCAGTGGTGTGGGGCTTTACTTAAAGCTATAGAGCTAACAGTAAACAAGGACTGATTCAATGTGCATCTTACTGATTCAGTATTGTGGATGGGTACTGGCCCCTCTGTGTAAATTGTGGCCCCTTTATAGCCCCTGATTTAAAATCCTAGATCCGCCGCTGAGGGGACTGTTGGGCCTTGGCGGAGGTATGTGCTCTACTGAGTGCCATTATAGTTTCCTGCTGTTACCCACTCTCAAGATGTCCATTTTGATTATGATAAGCTTCATGCTGGCTACTTCCTATCAAAAAATATTGTTTGGATCACTCTTTTGTTCAAATAAAATAGACTCTGATCACTGCATTGCTCTCATTTTGATCCTCTATCCTCCCTGTGCTTCATCTCACCCCGCTGTAAATGGGGGAGTATCGATTTCATCTCTGTTTCTGCTCTCAGTTGTGTCGCTCCATTGTGTCTTCGCCAGTTCCCCGTAGCTTGCCAGATTCTCTCTGATAGCCTTGTTCATGGCTACATCGGCATTAGGCACACAGCGTCTCTGTTGTGAATTTATCATTTCATCCTGCTCTCCCTCTCTTGTCCACCAATATCATCAGCTGCTTGCAGAGTCAGTCACCCCCCCCACCAACCTCAAAGCCAGATCTGAATCTCAAAACCTCCATAGGCCCAGTGTGGAGTAAACTGCCCATCACTGTTCAGAGTGTAAATTCTAAATGGAAGCTTCATATAGCCTCCTCCTTCAAGGTATTTCAATACTGATGTATAAATGTTTGAGCCATTTCTCAGACAAAGACACCTTCATCATATGACAAAAAAAAAAATCATCTCCTCTTAAAGAGTGAGTTCAAACTGACGTGCACATCAAAAAGCAGTCTATTTGAAGCTAAAACAGTTAATAATTACGCTGTGAGATGAAAATATGCACTCAAAACCACCCCGTGTGAATTCAGAGCGAACCCTTCCTTGGATTTATTTTTCATCTGACACAAAAAATAAAGCTTCTTAGTAGCAGAAATAGTAATTTATTCTTTAAGCCCATAGGCTCTAAGAGGAAGCAAAGGGAAAATACCTTTTTAGCGTAATCAAGTCAACCACTTCAAACCATGTCTTCAGTGCTGAGATGTCAAAATGTGCAGAGTATTCAATTTCAAAATGAGAGTTTCTCACTTCAAGAGAGAGAAAAAACGCTTCTACGATGCTCGCTCTGTCTCAGATTTCCTCACAAGACAAATATGTGAATGAGGATATTGTGTTTCCTCCCAGTAGGTGAGACAGACCACCACAATTCAGAAACAGCCGGCAGTCTCTGATGCAGTGGCTCATAGTGACGCCACCGAGGGGACGACCCTGCTGGAATGTGCTTTAGGCTGCTGTGCTGTGCACATCAGTCTGAAGTGACTGAGGCTGACAGACCCTCTTGTCAGCTGCGTGTCAGTGCAGCACACACACACACAGACCCCCCCCCCACACACACAGACCCACACACACACAGTGGAGCAGAAAGAACAAATGGCATACACCTGTCGAGCAGAGCGGCGTGTCAGACTAATGCGAGGTGCGTCAGGGGAGCGCACAGAGAGTCTGGTTCAAATCAGGAACTCACAACAAATCAGAACTGAAGAGGATGAGGGAGCGCACCTGGAGACCGCACTTGGCACGGACCGACACAGATGAAGAGCGCCTGCTCGCTCAGCTGATTGCTGATGCCAACGTCTCATCTGAGGTACCACTTCCAGACCTCCCGCCCCGGGACAGTGTTCTCGCCCAAATTTGCTGGCAGAGTGTCAGCTTCAGTGGATGATGGTGATAGAGTGTCAGTCCTGTTTAATGAAGAGGGACAGATGGCTTGAATACCCACTTACCTCGTCAAACACTTGTTTATCCTACTGTGGCCCCATCGCAGCAGATGCAGGATGGCCCAGGCTTTGTTCAGTCCTCCATTTTGATTCTGGTCAATACAATACATCATTTTTGTGAAAAGACAGTGTTGGCAGATATCGAGCATAGTATGCCTGGGACAGCAATATGGCAGCAAATGGTTTTTGCCCGTGCTCGTGTTCTGACTCAGCTCAACGGCTGCAAACAACAGCAAATAATGTTCAGTCGCTATCAAAACAATAACAGAACGAGGGCTATAGCCAAATGTGCCTCTAAATCTTTCTTAGTGTGTTCATTTGGAAAGCAGGAAAACCAAATCAGCCAGCAAACATTAATTATCGTTCATTTGGCGGCAGAGGAATTCTTCCAAACTTTTACTACAATAGCAGCAGTAAAATTTTAATAAAAGTCCTGGTATTGTCAATAAAATGAACTTTAAGTATCTTAATGTGGAAATATGGCTCCTGCGAGTGATATATATTCTTACTGATGAAATTGATGAGCAAATTTTATACATTTTTAAGTAATTTAATCTGTAATCAATCAATCAATCAAATTGTATTTGTATAGCCCATATTCAACCCTCAACAAGAGTTGAGGGTTATATACACATGTGACATGTGTTATATTTTATGAAATGATTTCGTGTTTTGTTTTTCTACATTATTTCCCTCTGAAATGCAGTTGAGTAGAAATACTGTCTAAAGGCAAGACCCTACAGGTAAATATAGGCAACATTTTTAACAATATCACTGTTCAATCCAATGTTTGAATATGAAAATGAGGCATTATCTAATTAAATACCCACCAAATTTGCTTAAATGTCCAGATCAGAAATCAGAACATTGAATAGACGTTCTTTTTGCATATTACAGTCATAATGATTTTATGGAGGAGAATTTGGCTCTTTTTTTATGACTCCATAAATCTGAAAAAACACTCAGCAGCCATAAAACTGACATGTTTTTAGAAATAAATTCACATAAATCAGGGTATGAACAAACCCTCTACAAACCTTTAGAATACAAATGAAACCGGAATGCTTGGTGTACAAGTACTGCTGAAGTAAAAAAAGAAAAACTGACTGGGTGTATGAGAAAACAGCCTGAAAAGAAATTGTGATCGGAACTAGACAGACAATAAAATATAGAAAGACGACCTCTTATGGGAGCAAAGTAGCCTAAGAAAATCTCATAATTAACCAGTCAATGAAAAAACTAGCTTTTGCCTTTTGAATCTTACAGTAATACCTTAAAACTGTGCTAAAGTCCACTTCTTGAATGAATACATATTACAGTTCTCAAAAATTAACAAAAGCATGCTTGTTTTCACCTTAGAAACATTTAAATCAGTTCATTTCAATATTCTTTGTAAATATTGTCCTTCCAGTGAAACATAGCGATTCAGTGACCCACCGAAATAAAACAGATGCAGCAGGTTTGAGTGAGGAACATAAATATTTATACATAAAGTAAATAGCACATGCAAACTGTGCAGCTGCAGCAAGGTTTGTGCTCGCGAATGAAGCAGCTTATGATGAATAGGCGACTGACGGGGAGGTGCACAGGCGGATGCACACCTCGGCTTCCGCTCGTGGCCTCTGCTCCAGCTCCTGACCTCTGCTAGATCAATGTGTGAGCATAACCTATCTTGTCAGAGCAGTGAGCCTGTTTCTTGTAGGTCATGCACTCGCTCGCACATTAACACTCAGCATTGAGGCTGTTGGAGGGCAGAGAGGGGGAAAAAAACATGGCCTGAGGATTTAGGGAGGTATCTTTAAACGTGTGTGTGTGTGTGTGTGTGTGTGTGGGCCAACAGCAGTGAGCCTTTCAGTAACGACCTCCATTAAACTCTTTGTGGATGGGTTTTCTAATGGTGCTGATGCAGGCTGGGAGATGTATTTCACCCCAACAAAGGCAAAGTAATTAACTACAGTGAGGCATAGGTTTGCTCTTTTTCTCTCGTTGTTGTGCATGTGTGTATCAAAGGGGGGTTATTGTGCGATCACTTGTGTGGATGGGGGGGGTTTTGTCGTGAGAGGTTTCCTTCAAGAAGATCAGAATTGAGTCCTCTCTCGCGCCACGCAGCTTTCCTCCTCTGAGCTCCTCAATGTTGTTGCCGGCAGTTTTTTCCAGGAAGAACTTGAAAGGTTTCTGGTGCAATCCACAGTTCCGTCAATGCCCAGCAAAAGTTTCAAAGTGTCCCTGAGCAAGGACACCTAATCCTTGTGTATGTTTGCATCAGCAGAGTCTGCATAGCCACAGACTGGAAAGTGGGGGAAAATCTGCTTGATCAATTGAAGAATTTCCACCCTCGAGCTCAGTTTAAATGCAAGAAGATACCAGTGAAACTTCCCTGTTCCATGGCAGCAGCAGAAGAGGAAGAAGGAAAAAAGAGGAAGTGGGTGTTCCAGGCCGCAAACACATACCCTGCTTTAATATGCGACAACCCCCGTAACATTCCTTTGCATGAAACAGGTGGAATGAGGGAGGTCGACGCCAGGGAGAAGGTGTGAAGATAAGGTTGAGTGGAGAATAACAGAAGGTAAACGTGGCAAAGGAGAAAGAGCGCATGTGTCTGGAGAATATGGACCGAGGGCGGCTGTCATCACAGATCTCTGGCAATTGTGTATTTTGTCGCACCAAATTTGACGCAAGACCTCCCTCTGATTGGCCGAGGCCCTTGTCGCTCACAGCCTTGGTTGCACAGGCCAGAGATGTTGTGTACATGAAGGCCTCCCCCCCCTCTCTCTTAGGGTGCTATAAATAGGGGGGGAGAGAAGCCTCGGGCTCTCAGTGTAATGAGATTAAACCAAACCAGCCTCAGCTCCCAGTGTTTTATTGAGCTTTATTTCAGTTTCCATTCTGTGTTTCAATATGTATAAGGCAGATATTGAGTGTGGCTGCTTCTGCATGCTACATTAGAGCCCTTGCAGGAACATTTGGTTGTGCATCAGAATGTCAGTGTGCGTTTGCATGCATGTAAGTGTGTGTGTGTGTGTGTCTGTGTGTGTATATGTGAAGGACTTGTGTGAGTTTGTGTGTAATGTCCTCATTATGCACCCCGCAGGGCATCTCATAAAGATGTGCTTATCACGACGGTGAAGCGTTTGTCACCATGAAATTGCGCCATCAGGAAGTTCTGTCCACTGGCTCAAAATAGTCCTGAACTTTGCTTCCCGACTTTCCAGTAGTTTCCGCACTGTTGCTGCCAGTGGAAAAGTGAGAGTCGACCACAGTGCACGCAGCCTGTGTGTGCGCGGCAGACAGAGAGCCCAACTGGCAGGGCCGCTGTGGCTGAGTGTCTGTGTGCGAGCATGTGCTTGTGCGAATGCCTTTATGTCTGGGGACAGGCAGAGTGGGAGACATCCATTCTGTTTGGACATACTGCTGATTCTCACAGCCCGACTCTGACGGTTTGGAACGGTCTGCTAGACTCTCGCCGCCTCTCCTACCACGACGCCGAGGCCTCATTATTCAATCACAGCTTCTCCCTCCATCATTTTGCCATCAGTCAGGGAGCACTTGGCTCCCCAGGTTCACAGGATTCTCAGCTGATAAATATAGAGTTATTCATCTCCTGCTTCTGATCCCATTAGCAGGGAATTCTAACACGATCAACATCTTAGCCGTACATCTAACACTTGTCAAAAGAAGACATTCATTAGTGGTCAAAGAAAAGGAAAGACAACAGGAGCTGGGCTTCTTTTGCATTCAATCACATCCATCATTTACGGTTTTGTTGACATATTACTTTGGCAACATCAGGGCAGCAGTCCTCTTCCCTGTGTTCGCCCAACATTTACATAACAGAGCATTCAGGTGAGTGGACAGGGCAAGTGGTCAGGTCTGTCCTCGCCGATGTGACATGAAATGAAGTCAGACAGATGCTGAGCGGTTCAAGCTGCTGGTGTGACGTGACGTGACGTGACGTGAGGAGAGGAAGTGGAAATGAAAAGGCCGCATTTGAATTCAGGGGAACATTATTTTTGTCCATGTCTGAAATTAAAGGGCTTCTGCTTATCAAAAAGAAAGAATTCGAAGGACGTCAGGGCAGCGAATGACATAAGAATAAAAAAAAAATTACAGACAGATTGAGTCATCAGAGAAATATGTTGCATTCACAGCCACGCTGCAAGGCAACGGCCCTGAGGCAGTTTCAGGACAAATTAATCCACACAGATAATCCTGAGCTTTTTTTTTTTCTCACTAATGACATCTAACTGCTATCTAGGATAATCACACAGATTTTCTTATTGTTCTCTTACTAACATGATTCTCCTGCTTAAGGCCAATTATAACAGCACTGTAATTGGGGTACAGTTTTGCTAATTGTCCTTGTTAAATTTATGGTATATTTTATCTCCAGGGATGTAATTTACCTCAACATAAAATACAGAGGCTTTGATTTTGCAGAGAAACGGAAATTCTTCTTCTTTTTTCTTGTGTATTCCTCAATGTAATAAATGCACATTATGCATCACAGTGTGTGTTATCAAATACAGGGTAATTCAGAACTGTTGTGATCTATATTTTTATTACAACAATAGATCATGTAAGCATGTGTAATGTGAAGAAGGGGGTTGTCTGACGAACCCAGATTAGAGGACGGTTCAGAGCATCAGGCTAAATGGACCATTTCACGGTGTGTTTAAATCAGCCCTGTATGCTTCCTCACTCAGCTGCATCCTGCCCAGCATTTTTCTTCTCTTTGTACCACATTATGGTGGTAATTATCTATCATTCTGGGGTAATACGCAGCCAACCATCTTTGTGCGAGGGAATATGCATGACGGAGTGGATGCCAAGACTGCTTATTAGTTTGCGTTTCACTTCGAGATTTGATTAAATAGATTAAATATGACATAAAGGATGTGCAGATTTCAGAGCATGAAAACACATCTAAATAGATAGATGGATGGATAGATAAGGAAAGATGGCGAGAGAGGTAGATAGATGGACGGATGGATAGGTAGATTGATGGATGGACGGATAGAGAGATGGATAGATAGATAGATGGATAAATAGATGGATGTATAGACAGATAGACGGATGGATGGATGTATAGACGGATGGAGAGACGAATAGACGGATGGATGGATGTATAGATGGATGGAGAGACGAATAGACGGATGGATGGGTGGATGGATAGATAGATAGATAGATAGATAGATAGATAGATAGATAGATAGATTGATTGATATAGATAGTTAGGTGGGTAGATGGATAGACTGATAGATGGATGAAGAGACAGATAGACAGATAGATAGACTTTTACGTCAACCGAAGGCAGACTGAGTGAAAAGACAGATGGAGAAAAAGATGGAGGGAAAGATAGTGAGATGGTGAGGAGGAACAGAGCCACAGTGACACAAAGGTAGCTCTGGATGACTCACACTTCTCTTCTCTTCAGAGCCTGGATTAAAATAAAAGAGGCCCAGCAGCCCCAGCCTGCAGAGAGGGAGTTACTCGCTCCATCTCGGAGATAGGGTGATGCGCTAAAAATACCGTGCCATGTGTGTGGGGGGGTTATGGATTTGGTGGTATAGTACAGACGCCAGCGATTCCACTACACTTTCCAGAGTCCGCCTCGATCACATTTCCAGCTTCGCTCAGTTCATCTTTTTTCTCATCATCTCTGCTCCACAATGTGCACTAATTTGGTATTGTGCATTCTTCCACTTTCTAGGGATGCGGGTCAGTGCAATCAAAATCTAGTTCATTAGGCAGAAGTCAGCTGGATACCACTTTTATCCTGACCCCCCCCCCAACTCCATTAAAAATCAAAAGCAAATCAATATTGTTGTATTGCTCTTGCTACTTCTCCTCACGTGGAGGAGTTTGCCTCTCAACTCCTAATTTATCTGGATACGAGTGGCAGCAAACTAGACGGAGCAGCGAGTGAGCACGTCTCTCCATCTGTCATCTCTCAGGATGGCTCTCTCTGTCAGCTGATCCATCTGTTTAAGCCTCAGACTCCACAGCAGCAGAGAGGAGGAGAAACACAGCGGCGCTCCTGTATCACAAATCCACAAGGTGCTTCTCGAGAGGAATAATTCTTATTAAACAAACCGGTTACGCCCCTGACATTCGGGAAATGGAAGTCTGGTTATATAGAAAGAGTCTGGGTGTTGGGGAGTCACGATTTTTGAACTCTTACCTTTTCACACTAAAGGGCCTCCGGGGTGACAGAGAGGATTTACATATAAAAGCATAGGGAGCTCTGTGGTGCAAGAAGGACGAAAAGAGAGGAGAGGGGGAAGAAGGAGGAAGATGAGTGTCTGCTGGCACTGGGTGTACCCAAACTCAGCTTTAACTAGAATTACACTTAATAGAGCACAAATTAACGCCAAGGGCCAGCGGCCCCTTAATTAAATATATCAGAATTTTTAATCAAGATCAACAAATTATTCCCTGGGGGATTGGGCAAAATGTCAAAAATACACAATGATAAGTTAAAAAAAAAAAGGTTTGTTAAGATCCACCCCAAATTTGAATTGATTTTCTTGAGAACACACAGACACTGTGTCGGATCTTATTACCACAAACTCTCTTGACATCTTCGTCTGTCTTCTGTGTGTGTCACTGCCTGGATACCTAAAGACTTTATCAAGGGCAAAGTGGAGAAAGTCAGCAGATAGACTGACCCTTTAGTCCGGATCCACGGAAAAAGTTATGTGTACTTTCTTGGCTCATCCTTCAACCAAGTTTTGTGTCCATTCTGTAGCTTTGGCAAAAAAACCAAGGGACAGGGACAAAGACATAATGCAGAGGTAACTAACCATTTTGCATGTGGCCAGAAGAAGTACAGAGAATGAGAGAGACACTCTGGAAGGAATATTGATGGACGGAAAAAAAAAAAGGACAAAGAGAAAACAATACAACCATTCTGTGGAGCAGTGCTGACCTTGCTGACCCCTGTTTCTAATAAATACTGTAAAACTGCAGGAGACAACAACAACAACAACAACAGTGCCAGAAACGCACTGCGCTCTGAAAACACAGTTTCTTCTCTTTCCTTTGGCTTTACTCCAAGATGGTGACTATGAATTCAAGTGGTGACCTTCAGCTGTATTGATCTCTGTTGGTGTTTAGGGTGAACACTTGTAGCCCTTTTCCCACAGTCACTTAATTTTAAGACACATCAGCAGCGGAGACATGATTCAGTTTTTTTATGGCTAAACGGTTAATGATTTTTGACTGGCCAAGTCAGCCATCTGACCTTAGTGCAACTGAGCATGTGTTTCACGTCCTGAGGAGCAGACTGACGGCGGAAAGGCCAAAAAAAACAGGCATGATCTCAAGATGGCTGCAGTACAGGCCTGGCAGAACATCATCAGGGAAGACGTGTAGGAAGACGTGTCCTTGGGCAATAATACTGAGCCTCAAATTGCCTCTGATGTGTGATCCCTATTAACATATTTTTCATGTGAATGTACAGAATCTGTAGGCGAGGGACAAGATTTTAGGGCTGGAAGCCTTCTGGTTTCTAGTTTGACCAATCACATTTGAGCAGGCTTCGGTTGCCCACAGGTAAACAGTCTGTGTGGAGAGCACAAGAGGCGGAACACATTGACCGAAATCAATCGCCCATCAGCTTTCTCATTTATCTGCGTTCATATGCACATAGTTGTTTATAGAGATTAGACAAAATGTCATGTGGACTTAAAACACCAGCAAAAAAGGATTGCTGTTTGTGTTTTGTGCAGAGAAAATGTTTGACTCTTGTGATAAAAGAAACTAGCTGGAGGAACAGTGTACGATGAATGTAAGCCCCAAAATATTGGCTGTTGCCTCCAGAGGCTAATTTGTCATCAGATGATAATCGATGGGCTCCGAGTTCGGCCCTGATGTAACGTGTGTGTGTGTGTATTATTGGAGCACTGTATGAATGTGTGTGTGTGATCTATAAGACAAAAAAGTGCGTTGTGAATGCAGTCCATTTTAATGTGCTGTTGTACAGATCCAAACTAACCACAAAACGTCTGAATGTCCGACTTCAATGTATTTGTGCATTTGGAATCGAACACACATCAGCTTTGTGCTGTGCAGAGAGGCCACGTCACAAAGCTGCATCCAAACAGAGTTGAAATTTGAGCAACTTGTAGAGCCGACACGGCGCCGACAGGATGAGTCGGCCTCCACCTGAGGAGAGACTCCCGTGAGTTCAGAGATCTACTGATGGTGATGCAAAGTGACGGACGCCTCTGGTGGGTTTTTTGAAGGCTACAAACCGCAAAGGAGCCCAAAGAAATCATCAGGTGAAAGCAAACCACCGCTAAGAGCTTAGTGTGTCTGACGTGAACCGCTCAATGCGGGTAGAATTTATTTTGTACAGTGCATTAATAGATTAGGAGGCCTGTGCTTTCACAATGTGGAGGGCCTGTTGCTCTGCAGAATAAAGGCTGATTATCCCGTCTACTGTAGCCCATCAAATAAATCCCTTTCCTGTGGCATTTGCCAGGTGTGTGATTGCGGCCAATCCCTCCGGGTTCTTCCTGAAAGGCGCGTGTTCTACGCTTTCAGAGGCTGCGGCCGGCTCTGTGTTCGGCCACCCGGAGTTGGGTTGGTGATCCTGTGCGCAGGATAATCTGCTGTAATCTCCGGCTCTGTGATCTCACCGCAGCGCGGCTGAGGGATGGATGGGTGGGAGAAGCTACGCCTAGAGCAGACAGACGAGGGGCTATAAAGGGAGGGGACGGTGGACAGAGCATATATGGGCTGAAGGAACGTCAGGGCCACTAAAGAACCTAAAAATATTAATAACCAGACTGCATTTAAACTCTTTGTTAACTGATCAAGCAGAGGAGCTTCTTGTTCTCTGTGGTCATTGGTTATTTTAATGTAGGCCTCAAGAGTTACAGATAAACCTAAGCTATTAAAAGCCACGAGCAAGAGTTTCAAGTCAGATTTACTTCCCTGTTGTATTAGTCCTTTCAGCGATGATGCACTCAGGGTTGTAATATTCAATATACATATTATAACGTGCACAGCCAGATTCAGTGCGGTATTATACTGAAACATGGACGTCACTGCCACTCTAAGAATGTGGAGGGAGGGGTTGGAGAGGATTTAAATTGTCGTTGGACTTATCATTGTTTTCATTTTTTAATATGAGGAAATATCTGACTCATCTGAGATCCATGCATGAAAAGACTCACAACAAACTGCTGTCACGCACTGGAGGACAAAGAGGGTTTCTGGAGATCTCTAATTCGAATGTGATGAATGCTGGGAAGTATGCTAATGAGATAATGATGTTTCTTAACTGGCGTAATTTGACGAGTTTAATGAGCGTTCAGCACCCAGGTCACGAGAAGTCACAGAGCTCGGATACACAATTAGAAGTTGTGGAATGGCTGCGATTGTGACAACTACAGAAGATTATATAATTGCATTGAGTTGGTGATAAAAGATTAGGTCATTTCACCAGTGGCGCTGTTCGGTCTGTCGGTGTCGCACTGACCCGTGTCCCTGTTCCCTTGTCCTGTCGTTTATTCTCCTCATGTGTCATCACTTTATTCTTATCCCTGCCTCTGTGAAGCTCCCGTGGCCAGATGCCCTCTCTTTGCCCATGTGGCGTGGCGCCAGCGCTTTCCCTTCAGATCTCCAGCCTCTTGTGCAACGTACTGTAAATGTCGACATTAAAATGGAAGCAGGCTCGAGCGTGCCTCTGTCTCTCTCACTCTCCCTCTCTTGTGATTGCCTGACAAACGACAAGCTGAGGCAAGCGGAGATGGCAAGCCTTCTCTGGACATGTCATTTGAGATGTGTCAGAGATGGGCATGTTGCCCTAACAGCATGCCCCAGCCTGAGAGTGCTCCATAATAAATACCCCTGTGCTCGATGATTCAACCGCAGCAATAGAGTACAGCTGTGATTACACGGTCAGCCCTATAAAAGTAGCACCCTCTCCCAATTTGCAAGTCCCCCACTCCTCTCTCCCTTCAACTCCCCTCAATACCACCCCCACACTGGTAGCAATCAGCCAGGTGCTAAATGCCTGGGTGAGGCACAGCTCATGGGTGGGTGGCGGGTGTATAGTGGGGATGGGGGCTTGAAATTGCACGTGGAAATAAGCATCTGTGGTTGCTTGGCAGAGGAGGAAGCGGGGGCAGGAAACAACTCCTCATTCTCCACTGATAACTGAGAGTACGGACCATGTGCATGTGTGTGTCGTAAACAGGGAGAGTGGGTGATGGACACTGGGAGGTTAATCATTGACTTAGTGAACTGAGGAGAATGAAGAAAATGGGGTGGGGTAGCGGGGGTTGACTGGAGTCTCTCTCTCTTTTTATTTTTTTTTTAAGGTTGCTTAAATGATTGAGTGTTGGCCTTCTCCCCTCTGAGAAGCTTTACAGCAGCGCACAGTGTGATGGAGGGAAAGGGAAGCTGACACCGACCGGGCTGCCGAGGGAAAACGCTGATGTGGCAGCAGCCTTCCTCGGCCGGGGTCTTCGTTGTGACGGCTGTTAATGAATAATCGATGGCAAAGAGACGGTCAATGATGGGGATGTGTTCCAATCTCCTCTACACTCTCATACAGACTTATAGGTTTAATTAAACTAATCGCTGCACTGACTCCGAAGCCCTTTGAAGCCTGCTGTATTAATGACTTGAGAATCAGGCTCTCTCTTTTGTTGCAGAAATGTGTGTCAGGAGGAGAGCCAATCAACCGCTGCCGCAGAACAGTCCAATTTTCCCGGCTTATTCCGCAACACAAGGATTCTCTCCAAGATCATGCACAGCGTTAATTTAATAACCGGTGTCGTACTCAAGCAATACCTGTGCATAGGTTTACTCAAGCTGAGCACGATTCACCTTGCTGTTACACAGCTAATGCACATGCGATAAATGAGCTTTACATTTTCCGAGTCAGTGAACACATCTCTCAGTCATGCAAAATGAATCACAGTATCGTTGTCAACATGTCCGTAGTCGTGCATACAGCTTCGTGTCAGCGCTTGAGAATGGTCTGGCTGCACCCATTATCATTCTGCTACAGAGGGGGGAAAAAACCCTCTTGCTTGTTCGTCATTTTTCTTTAAACATTTTTCTCGCCAGGATGCAGCGATGGTGCCCCTGCAAAATAATGTTTGCGGCTAACTTGTTTTTCGGGGGACTTTTTTCCATTGAAATCCACAATACTACGTTTTAATTTGAAATCCAATGGGCCAACCATGCGAAAAAGTGCAAAAACTGAGAAGTTTGGAAAAGCTGTACGCCCCATTGTTGTGTCAAAACTTGGTGTACGTGAGCGGCCACGTGATGTGTGTTTTCAGGCGCGTTAGTATGGACGGGGATTAAAACTAACAAGGAGCCAAAAGGTTTGTGTGGACAGAGATCGTTTTAGTTTAAAAGTGTAAGTGGTATGGATGTTGCCTCACACAGACACTACCCTGGGTTCGTCTCTGATGTACGTGACAGAGCATCTCAGTGAGTTAACAGAGGGAGGCAGGTCAGGTAGTTACACGAGACGGCAGCTTTAATGTGCCCCTCTGCATCCTGGCCGAGATGGTTTGTTGTCGTCCATAAGAAGGAGTCACTCAGCTGGAACAAATCCCCGTAGCTCTGAAACCTGTGATCATCATGTCATTGTCCGCAGCGGTACACTCCAGGGACACCGCTTTCACATCATGAAACCAAGAGAGCTGCCCACAGCTCGACTTCTCATCACCCTTTGTACACTGTGTGTGTGTGTGTGTGTGTGTGTACATGTAGGTTTTCTTTTTATGGTAACTGAGTGAGAAAAAGAGCTTCATGATTATTGCTCATCTGTTTGTACGTGTGTGTGTCCATGTGTGTGTTGTAGGGAGAGAGGGTGACGGACACGGGCATGTTAAACATTAACTTTGTGCGTATGTTTGTGTCTGCGTGTGCATGAGTCACTTTCACAGGCTTCACCAGCCTCTATTGGGAGGGACTCCGTATTTAATAGGCAGTAGAATACCTGTCTCTTCATCAGCTCTCCTGAGATCACAATAGTAACTGTCGTGTGAATCAGAATTCTCCACATTTTCCCAAAGTCGGTCTTTGAAAAAACACTGTTCAAACAGGCTGTATGTGAGGCCTTTTCATAAGTGACTTTCCAAGATGAGCTCCACCATCCGTCCCCAGTGCGCCATAAACAAACGACAGCTACTCTCTACCAGGAAAAGAAGGGAGGGAAAAAAGGGAAAGCAGCTGAATGTGGAAGGCAGGAGGGGAGGAGGAAACAACTTGACAGGGCATCTTATCTTCACTGTGTTCTTCGCAGCTCAGGCTTTAAGCTGCTTGCTGAAAGGTGGAACATTGAATTCATGCAGCAGGTTTCTGCTTGCTTTTTTTTTTTTGTCTTTAACTTTTTTTTCTCCTAGCTGCTCTTGCAGAAAAAGGCTGAAGGAAAAACAGATACGATTCACAAGTCGTCTCATTTGTGCTCTCATTTGGTTGGTGCAGAGCGTACACTCAAACTGTGCACACCTCTCGTCTTTGTGTCTCCTCAGGGCACTCGCAAATAAACACACAAATGGAGGTTGTCAAACAGACAACACGCATGCACGCGCACAAGCACACACACAAGCACAATTTCAAATGTCCAATCTGTATTCCAAACACTGACGAAAGGTTATTCCTGCTACCAGAAACAAGATGTGTTTAGTGTGACTTTTCCACTCAGACAAATTAAATTCTCTCAAAAATCTGTAGCTTGTGACTGTGCTGTAGTATATCATTTATTTCTCTGACTTCGGAGGTACCTCAGGCTGCTGACACCGAAAGATCACATTTTAACAGGTTTTATTTTAAATCATTACTGCTATCATTACTTACTTAAAAAAATCTGAAACACTGGAATAATATTTGCTTTGGCTCTTAACTATCTATTTAATTAAGAACAGGAAAAGTGTTCATTTAAGTTATTCAAATTTTCCCTTTTTCTTCAAAAACTTTTTTGTTACATTTGACAAAACTAGAAGCATATCTCGAAGCCCAACAGTCCCCTTCTGAAACCACATTTAGATTCAGTAGATCTGGATTCTTTTGTGAATTGGCACCAAATTGCACAATCTCATCTTTGCAATAGTTACAGAGAACTTCTTCATAACTTGTTTCCTTCCCTGTTCACACTTGCCACAGCCTCGTTGCCAGATGCCATTTCGGTAATTCCAGGGTTAATGAGTTAGTAACCAAGCTATTAATCAATACCCCCTGTTAGCAGAGTAATAAATAACATCTCAAAAACATTAGTGCCAGTAAACCTGACGCCTGCAGGCGTTCGATACCTCCAATATAGTTTTTTTCTATTATTGACACTGCAGTAAAATATTTATTTATTTAGAGTTGCAGTGTATATTCGAAATGCAGCCATGTAAGTGTACTAAGAAGAAGAGGAAAATCCAGCTTGGGGCTGTCTAACATTGTCATCACTGAATTAGTTGTGGTTGACCTAATGCACCTTGTTTGAAAGCTATTTCATGGTCTAATTGTTGCTCATGGAGAATATTAAAGTAGCTGCGTGTCTGCTCACATCTAAAGGCCAGGGAGAGTGCTGCTGGTGAGTGAGGCTGTTGGTGTCAAAATACAAAATGTTTTGGGCGTAAACCTCGCGCACTCTTCACCAGAACATGTAAACATTTACACGGGGCTATGAGTCAAGCCGTTTCCTCCTGGCCTGATTTTTTTTCTTTTCTTTTTCTCCTCCTCTTTCTGGGTCGTTCTCTATCTTCTCTTCAAATCCCCCTAACACGGACTCTGTGTGTCTGTGTTAGTTTTACTGATCAGCCTTCCTGTTGCTGCAGAGGAACTGCGAGCAGTGAGATAAGGCGAGCACATGCTTGCATTTGGGGAAGTGGGGAGGGCAGGAGGCGAGCACAAAAGCAACAGATACAACATGAAAGGCAAAATGCGAGTTATTTAAGAAATTAACAGAGGTCATGGCAGGCCTCCTCTGAGCCGGCTGCTCTCAGCGGCAGCAGCAGTGCAACTCGGCGGTGGAATAACCTATCGTAAAGAGTTCTTTGTGAGGCTCTCAGTGCTGAGGAACAGAGGAATCTCAAACAAACCTGCACGGGCAAGGATTAAGGAGACCTGCATAAATCCAGAGAACAAACTGAGGATGTGAGAAGAGGGGAACTGGAGCTTAAGCACACAGGGCCTGAGGATCACAGCGCTGGATATGCATGTTGATGCACTTTGACTCCTCTGGCATGAGACACGTGGGAGCACGGGACTAAAGGGAGGATCAGGGCCTTGTTATTAGATCCTGCCCTAGTTTGAGGACAGTTTGCACGACGTACAGCAGGTGCTGTGCTTCGTTCTGCCTCAGACGTGAGTCGACGCACTAAAAAGTATGTGAGGGGGGACTGCGTGGGAGAGGCGGCGGTCGAACTGAGCGAGACAGCCGATATCAAGTGGAGGCTGAGGGAGTTTTCTTTCACTGGTCGGCTCCAGCAGGGCCAGAGCGGGCGGCGATGAGTCAGAGGAAGCTGACACGACAGCTGAGGTTGTGGGAGAGTCCTGAGGGTCCGGCTCCTGCGCCCTCTCTCACCTCGCCCCTGTCACCGGTCGATCAGACTCGTGGACACAGTGGCTCTGCTCTGTTTCGGCGTATGAAACTGAACCGAAGTATTCAGGAGCACAGCCGCTCATCTTTCTGTGTTTGCAGGTACAGTTCTGCATCCAAGCCACTGATCTGTAATTTGGCCTGCTCCTCACTAACCTATCATTTTATATTCATTGTGTTTGTGTAACGTGACGGTAATATTACTCCCTGGAGAAGAATATGTTCCCTGCACATGCAGCTATGACACTTGATGGGTGAGAATTTGTCGTGCTGCATTCACAAGACTCAAGTCTCATAATTACTCTCAAAGTTGTCAGGAAAAAAAATATATAATAAATTAAAAACAAGGATTAGGGTGTGCAGCTTGCAGAGGTCCCCCCTGGCAGACGTTTGTTTTTTTTTCATTACTGAAGAAACTTGTTTAATGATAATGTGATCTGTCGCCATACAGTCACATTCAGCCTTCTGGGGGGAGAGGAGTGGCTCCTAATTGGAAGTAAATTCTAAAAATATCACACTTCATACTTAATTTTAGAAGATGAAGTGAAAGCCGCTCACAAGCATGTTGGCAAGTTATGTCTAGGAGGAGCGGGGAGGTGCAGAGGAGATAAAAGTTATACTACATTAAAAATAGATGCTGCAGCGACACCGCAATGTGCTTCTCTATCTGCTCTTGTCGTCCAAACATTTGACTGCGGCAGGAAGGTGACAATTGTATATGAATATCTTCATATAGCAAACCCAATAACAATTTCAGCAGTTTTTCATTTTCACAAATGTTTCTGATAAATTGGTGTTTGTCCTGTCAATGCAAAAAGTCCAAAAGACATTTTTTCGTCTATGATACCAAACCCTAAAACCCTCTTCAATCAATAGAGACTTAATTTCCTTGCTGAGATATCGACCCTGTTATTTAATCTCAGAAAAAGATGTTGTGAGGTTGTTTTTAATCGAGAGCTTGCTGGAGGATAAAGGCTTCCATGACTGCAGGTGCTGGTTAAAAGGGTATGAGTGTAACTCGAGAAGTGTGTTCTCCTTTCGGTTAAGCTTGACTTTGAATGGATCTGGCAGATTACTTTCTGCCTTGTGTTTTGGATTTAATGTTAATCAGGCATGTGCCGGTCCGATGCTGCGAGGACAGATGCCGAGCGGACAGATGCTGCGTTTGACTCCAAAACCGAAAGAAAAGGAAACACATCGATTCACAGCACAGCAAACGTCCAAAAACACTGGGCCTTAATCACCGCCACTGTTTGGATGCCAATATCCCCCTTGACTCTTTTTCTCTGTTTCCTGATGTTAAAAAAAGATGCCTAAATACTTTCTGGTGTCCAATAGGAGGTTGTTTTGTAAACCTAACTACTCGATCACTCTCGCCCTCAGACAGCTTTGGCTCGAAGAGAAGCCGGGGATGATGCGGTTCATTTTGTTCACTTAATTTGCTCCAAAATATGACTTATTAGTAAAGTGTGATTCCCAAGGCACCTCGGTGGCAGTCTGCCAATCCAACAGCACTGCAGAGTTGCAGCTGTATGGGTTTAATGCTACGGCGTCTGTCACACATTTCTCTCTTCAACTTCCTCTCAGAAACTACAAACACTAGCAGATGGTGAGAGCGGCTTGTGTTTGGGTGGTGAGGCGTATCGTGACACATTTTGGTGTCACCATCAGATAAGAACGTAAAAGACATACACCTGATTGCCTCCCTGTCTTCTCTAACCCTTCAGCTTCGATTCGGAGAATGGTCCTTCGCCAGGCCGCAGTCCCATGGATTCGCAGGCGAGTCCTGGGCTGGTGCTCCATCCTTCCTTCCCCCAGAGTCAGCGCAGGGAGTCCTTCCTGTACCGCTCGGACTCCGACTATGACACATCCCCCAAAACCATGTCACGCAACTCCTCCATCAACAGTGAGGGGTAAGCACGAAGCCATCGTCCTGGATCAATCACGCAGCAGAAACATGTTTTTTTGCCTCTCACTCAAACACACACACATTTTCACACAAATACATTATCCAAATCAACCCGGCAGTGGCTTTGATTGTAATTATGCAAGTAACACGCTGATGAAATCATGATTAACTGTTGTGCTCTGTTTCCTGGTTTGTCTTATGCGAAGTCCAAACTACTCCAAACCCTCCATTAGTGTGTTTCAGGATGATTTCTCTGTTTAGATCCACATAGGTCTTCGTAAACACCCAGCTCGCAGACACAGCTTCTCATATAAACACTAATATCGAGCACCTCAGCTGCCCAGACCGCTCACATTCATCTCACTCCCCACTCTTTTTCCTTTTTTTCATATGTTGTCCTGCAGGCACGCCGAAGACATGATCGTCACCCCTTTCGCTCAGGTATGTTCTGCGCGCCTTTTCTGACGTCCAACCGCTGTAAAATTAATAGAAAAGGTGGCTAATAAGTGCAGTGAACTTGTCCCACCCTCACCCCCCCTCCCTCTTCCTCCCCCTCTCTTTCCCTCCTACGCTGTCCATCCATCCCCCAGGTGTTGGCCAGCCTACGAACTGTAAGAAGCAACTTCACCATCCTCGCCAATGTCACAACACCCACTAACAAGTCAGTATCATGCTGTCAAACACCCCTTCCCCCCACTCACACTCGTCACGACTGCCGGCTTTGTTTGCGGTGTGTGTTTTACTGATGTCTCTCTAGCTCCCGTGGGGAAACACTTTTGCCACCGTGATTAACCAGTTTATTGTTATCAGACCGTGCTCAAGGAAAATATGATCTACATTATCTGGCGTCTCTCTGACTCCGGCTGGCGGAGGACTGAGCGCAGAGAGCACCATGCCTCAGATGCATGTCCCTGACTCTATACTCAGACAATGCAGCCGGTCAATAACACAAAAATGATTTTCCTTTGTAATGCAGTAGACAGTAGGAGCTGGAGTTGGCAGGCTTTTAGCTCCACGTCAATATGATAAATAAAGCAATGCACCACTGAATTAACAGCATCTATAATTACGTGGTGCGGTGCCCTGAAAATGCCTCCCTCAATACACAATTATACAACACGACGGTTATTTGAGAGGTGAGCACAGCTCAGGCTTTGTCCATGACTATTTTTGGATACTTCAATATTTGAAGTGAAATAGGATAATTTCTCTCAGCAAATTAAGAAATTAACACATTGCATTGTTATCCAGTTTTCAACGACATTCACTCGTCTGTTTCTCTCTTGAAAATGCGTAAACTCACATGAACATATTTCTATCTCCTCTCTGTGAGCCAAGCCTTTTGTTGCCTCACCCTGTGATGCTGAATGTGTGTTGAACCCCAGCAGGGGGCAGCAGTGTGTTGTTCTGCTCCTCATGTAACGAGATGTTTGTCCACAGGAGGTCACCAGTGACAAGCCAACCCACTGTTCCCCAAGCTACACTCTCTGGTAAGTTGTCAGCTAATTAAAAACTCTGGGTCCAAACAGTCCCACAGTCCCCTCTTACAGATTTAAGGACATTCATAGGCTCCCACGCTCCCCAAACGCATCATGAGCAGAGAAAACGACTGCAGAACATGAAAGAACATCATGTGGTCAGAGAATTGTTTCACTAAACGTGTCACTTACATTTTAGGAGACTGGGTAGGCATAACAAAATATGTTGCTTAAACTATAATAAATATATATATATTTAAAGAAGAGAATAAACTTAAAGTAAATAGCTTTTTATTAGCCAATAAATTCATTTCTACAGTCATTATCTACTCACCACTATGCCGATGGAGGGGTGAGTGAAGTGTTTGAGTTTCAGGAGTTTAAGGGGTAAACAGTGTTGCAGCCAAATCTAATACAATTGGAGTAAAAAGTGGCCGCTTCTTCAAACATATAAAAACAACAGATAAGATCATAACATGCCTCCATACTTCTCCTGAGGTGTCATCCAAGTGTCCAGAAGCTCAAAAATTCAGATTCAACTCGAAATGGTGTCATTTACACTATTATTTAGCCTAAATGTCCTCTCTTATCCTCCTCAGGAGCCGCTTTCGTGCGTGGATCACAGCGGACATTTAGGCTTAAAACATGGTGTAAATGACACCATTTCGAGTTGAATTTGAATGTCAGGGCTTACAGACACTTAGACGACACCACAGGAGCAGCATGGAGCCATTTTATATGTTGTTTTTATACGTTTGGACAATTGGTCACCATTTACTTCAATTGTATCAGATTTGGCTGCAACGCTGTTTACCCCTGAGACTCAAACCCTTCAACCACCCCTCCATCGGCATAGTGGTGAGTAGATAATGAGTACATTTTTATTCTTGGGTGAACCATCCCTTTAACTTACAATAAAAAAAAAATGTTTTAACCAAACACACAAATGAGGCACAATCAATGTTTTCTGATCATAAAAAAGTGAACTTTAAATACAATTTCGAATATTCAATTTCAGATTTAAAAACATATCTTTAGATTGGTCTTATATTCAAATATGTAAATACATTTTAGTGTGATAACTGTTTTTAATTGAACTATATATTTTTTTAACTCCCATTGTTTTAGCATCAGAAATATTAAAGGGCCCATATTGTGTAAGATACATTTTCTGGGCTTTTACTATCCGTAATGACTTGAAGGGGGTCAGTAGGGACCCTCAGAGTATGAAAACAGTCACTCCGCGGACTGTTTCACTCAGTTTATTCTAAGAAATATGTTATCGAAACGTCTCGTTTCGTGCTTCCTCCCCCGTATGAGTCATACGGGATCGCACTCGTCTCTCAGCCCCATCCAGCCGGTTCCAGTCCAGCCTCCGAACCCACCACCACCGCTCCCTGTCACCTCCACCACCACCACCTCCCCTCCACACCGAACGCGACACCAAGCAGACTTGTTGCTGAGCTAGCAGCTTGTTAGCTCCCACAGGCTAACAACAACAAACATCACTGAAGAAACACTGCAGCGTGGAGGGATGCAAGGAAGAGAATGTGTCCGTGCACATTCCTCCTAAGAACGTTACTGTTTGAGACCAGCGGTTACGCTTAATTTTTTCTGACGTGCCGTGTCGGTGTGCTCACTACGGAGTAAAGTCTACGTTACTCCGTATTGAAACTCCATACTGTAACTCGGGACGTTACTCCTACATTGGCCGACTGTCCTGCTAAAACTCACTAGAACTCACCGTTCAGAAACCTCCTGTTGTAACCGACTGTAAATATGGGGCTGGTCTTCTATAGATGGATCCAAACATAGCGTGACTTTCAGCTGTGTTTACAGCCAGAGATCGTCAAATGCGCCACAATGAGACCAGTGATAGGCCTGGTCGCGTGTCACTCAAAGTACAGTCAGCCAATCAGAGGAGGGGCTCAAGAGGCAGAAGAGAGCACATGGAAATACACATTGCAGCAGTTTTTTCGACTTTAAACCACTGATAAATCATCTTAGGGGTACCAATACATCAAATTAAATCCCAGAAAGGTGTAAAATATGGGGTCTTTAAATAAATTTCAAATGAAAGTTTTTTTATTGTCAATCAGTTTTACAGTTATGGCTATATAGCTTAGAAATAAATGAAAATGTTTGTATTATTTGGCTGATTATAATTCTAAGCCGTCATGAACAGCATTTGATGTCTGGTGTCATGTGTATAAAAATATGTTCGATTGGTTAGAGGTAACATGTCACGTTTCAGTGTTGTTGGTGTATTTGCCCCCACTGTTGGGTAAAACGCATTCACTGTTTTACCCAACAGTGGAAACTCAACTCTTAAACTGTAAATTCAGTTTGTGTCGATTTACTGAGCTGCACAACGGAACCTTAACACCCACATATCATATTTTATCAGGTGGTCACTGCTCTGTGCCGCTGTTGTGCTCTTCCTCTCCTGCTGGTTTATATATGCTGTATATTGTGTGTGTCCTTCCCAGAGGAGACATACCAGCAGATGGCTCGGGAGACTCTGGAGGAGCTGGACTGGTGTCTGGACCAGCTGGAGACCATTCAGACCCACCGCTCAGTCAGCGAGATGGCCTCCAACAAGGTGCACACCTGTCCACACACACGATCTTGTATTTTCATCCTCCCTCCACCTCAGTGTTAACTCAACATGGTCTCAGATGAACCGACTTTCACCGTGAACATCTAAATATTTGATTTCAATATTTCACCCCGTCATGAGAAAGGATTTCAATGGGCTGCAGCTTTGCACAAAATATGCAATTGCTAACTTCCTGTTTAAGAAGACACTCAGTGGTGAATACAAACAACACAGCTCCACCATATGGAAGTGGAGCAAAAAAAAAAATATCGATCTGCTCTTGAAGTAATCACGTGCTGGGTTGTGAATTAGCAGCAGCAGGTCTTGAGAGAATGTTTCCTGGGTTTATTTGCAGCCTTGTGGTAGTAATTGCATTGGTAAATAATTAATGTGGGCTGTACCCCATATGTGGTAAACCATCTTGGTAAACTAAATTGACAAATATTATTGGTTGCCGAGGTTAAGCGTTTGTGTTTGTGTTCGTAATGGCAATGACGCGCAGCGAGGTTGGATTTTGATGCATTCTTTATCACAACACATCTACATGCCTCTGTGTGTGTGTGTGTGTGTGTGTGTACACATGGGCAAGCTCCGTATGCATTTGTACAGTATTTGTGGAGACATTGGGAAAGGAGAGAGAGAGAGGGGGGAGGGAGAGGGATGGTCTGTGGGTGGGGAGGACATGAGAGGGAGGGGGAACTGGTCCTGATGCTGATGTCTCTGCTGTAACCTTGGTTGCTATCGAACAGCAGCAGGGTCTGCCCTTCCCTTTTAGTCATTGGCTTGCCACTCTGACCACGAGCCATGTGGTTTGGGCAACAACCAATGGCATAGAGGCAATGCTCCTTTAATAGTGCTCGGTTTTAAAGACACAGCGCTGTATACCTTTATTCTAGACATCCTTCCCATATTGCACTCCACTGTTAATTAATGGTTTGATTCTTATAATTGGGCTTATGATGACAGGACTGTGGGAGAGATAACAGTGGAAAGCTTTGAGGACATCATTTGTGTCCGTGTGCTTTTATGTGTGTGAACATACAATGTGCAAAGAGAAGTCTCCTGGGGTAAACAGAGTCTCTGTGAATATGTTACTGCCTTTTAGCAGCCACAACTAGGCTGCCGAAATCCTACGCACTGTGCCAACATGGAGGTACACACATGAATATTCCCACTCAGTCTCTCACTCTCACTCACACCCTCGCTCACACACATATTTCCGACAGACGTACATGCTGTCTAGTCGCACATGCGCACTGGGGCTCGGAGCGGAGGCAAGCACAGACACACACACACACACGCACGCGCCTGCAGCCACACTGCCTGATTAGCTTGCGAGAGCTGTCTACAGCATCCAGGGAAATGGCGCAAGAGGCAGAGCATTGGAGGAGGAACGGCAGCCTAAAGCGGCAGGATTAGACCTCTGGCGTTTTGGCCAGCTGAGGCATGGATTGACTTGGAGCAGGTCAATGGGCTACAGAGCTATCAGGACGCAGCCCGACAAACTATGGACTGACTGTGTGTTGCTGACATCGGTGTGAGGCGGCACAGACGGGTTGATGCACGGGTAGGACTGGGCCGGGCCTCTGGATCCGTACCGTGGGGGAGGGGCAGTCGACGCAGGGAGAGGGAGCGTGTTTTTCCAGACCCCAGCTCTGGTGTGATTCTTCAGCCTGACCGTCTGCTACAGGCCTGTCAGCACCCCTCTCTGTCTCTTTCTCGCTCTTCCTCTCTCATCCTCTCCATCCTTGTTTTCCTCCTGCTATCATCATCTACTTCCCTATTTTTCCCTTCCCCGATGTTCCTGCTGCCATCCAAGCTCCCCTCACCTCCATCGATAGATACCCCATTCCTCTTTATGCTCTGCCATCACCCTCTCCTCAGTCCTCTCACCTCCATCATTTGAATCTTTTATTACTGTTTGTCAAGCAGCACAGTTCTCACAACATCATTTTTTCGTTTACATCTCTCTCACATTCCCTCTCCTCTCCTCCATTGGCTCCTCTCTGTGCCCTTCAGACGGTCCCTCGCTCCCTCTCCCCCTCTGTTTCCCTTCATCTTCCCTTTTTCGGCTCCCATCCACCTCTACCCTGCAGTGACTGTAGATTTGGGTCAGTCTGCTCAGCAAATGGGATGAGATGTAGTCTCCACAGCGGCCGGATCCAGGGGGCTCCTGGTCTGCCCATCAGGGGGACCCTCATCTTTGGACCACACTGAGGCTGGAGCCTGACTCTGGACTGACTGGGTGGCCTGCTTTGGGGTGCTGCATGTAGGCAAGGACAGTCTGCACCAGCAGCCCCTACCCTCACCCCCTTCCCCTGTTCCTTCACCCCCTCTCGGGGCAGCCGTCACTCTGGAGTGTCCCGGCTTGACTGGCTGTGGCCTCTCCCCACACACCCGGACGACCCCCTCATGCCACTGGGGCACCTGCAGCGCCCCCACCCCGCTCCACTACCGCACCTCCTGCCTGTGCCATCGGCCCAAACCCCCTGTTACCCTCAACATGGGTGTGGTGGAGGCCATTGACCCGACGCCATCCTCCTGCCCCTCGCCTGTACCAGGGGGCTACAGGCTGCCCCGCTCCTCCAGCTACAGCCCCCTGCAGGGGAGGGCTGGGGCAGAGCTGGACCTTGGTGCAGCGGCTGGAGGGGTTCTGGAGGGGGGTGGGACGGCAGCAGAGCGCAGGACGCCCTTAGTGGACCTGTTCTGTGAGACCTGCTCCAGGCCCTGGCTCATCGGCTGGTGGGACCAGGTAGGGCTCAGAGAGCTTGCAGAGGGCAAACAAGGCCTGGCAGTGGCCATCTTGGGAAAAATACTTTGGACTCCTCAAGTGTTTCTGCTACATGTGCAAACAACTGATGTCTTTGTTAACTACATGTCCTTACTTAGTAGTGTCACTAGTGTCAGTTTGAATGTTTTTAAGGGAGGGTCTCAGAAGATGTTGCATGGGAGTCCAGTTCATTAGACACTGATTTTATGTGGGGACGGATGGTGTTGTGTGTCAGACAGTGGATCTGTGAGAAACTGTAGAGCAGAATATTTGCGAGCGTGTTTGTTTACATAATTTATACATGAATCACAGGAACAGGGAGTTGTGGTAGCAGTACAGAGTTTATTAACTCTGCTCAGTGTTTCTATATTGCAGCAGCACTGTAAACAAAAACACAATATTAATCTCAGTCTTCCTCCTTCCAAAACTCACACACACCAAGCTGCTTACAGTCTAAGAAACAGCTGTGGGACTCTGTGATGTTTAGTCCAGCCGTCTTTACTGCAGGTACATTGCAGTGTCACATAATGTCCCTTTCCATCCTCCACACCTGCGTCCCACATCCCTCCATCTTTCTCCTGCTACCCTGGGGCTGGCCTCAATACAGGCTTAAGGAGGCAGAGTGTGTAGTGTGAGGACAATGCTTATTGTCTCAGGACTGAGTGGCTGTTTCTTTATGTTCCAGTTTACTTTAGGTGTGAGAACATAAAAGTCTTTTTAGGTATGTCAGATTTGCATCCACTGTGTAACCAAAACAATGTTTCATCTCTACCTTTTACCTTTTTCCTTTTACTTGTCTTTTTTCCATCTGAATCATATTGTGCAAGTTATAGTTGAGTAGGTCACATTTAGCCTGTGTGCATATAAATTTGCATGGTTTTCATGAACATAGTTAGACGATAAAGCCCTCCTGGGTCCCTCACGTATACACGTGTATGAGTGTGTGTGTCCGTGGTCATGTCTCTGCAGCGTTTGCATGTTTGCTTCATTAGTCAGTGTCAGAGGAAGAGTGTTGTTTGTCCTGGCACTCGGACTGGCACTGTGGAAGTGTTGGTTGGCAGCTATGACTCAGCGTTACAGCATTAGGGAAGGAAGGAACGAGAGACTGTGAGAGAGAAGAGGAGGAGGTTTGGGCTGAGCCTGATGCCGAAGTGTGCCACTATACTGAACTAGATTCCCTGGCTTCTCATGACCCCACGGCTTCTACAATTTGTTGTCAGAGCAACTATTCGCTTTGCCTAACATATAATGAGCTTCTGGCTGAAAAGGATGGTTGCAAAAAAAAGAGATAACTGATAGGAAAAGAGCGAAAGACAGTGGGAACCCATGCAGTGTGTGAAACGGTAGAGAGGCAAAGTGGAGCCTGTGACGGAGCAGGATTTGGGTGCTCGGGGGCAGTAGTGGAAAGTGTTGTTTACCTTGAGAGGGTGGGAGGAGCAGATGTAAGCAACAGAGTGGCGTAGAGAGGAAGACAGCGGTAGAGGGGAGGGCTGACCTTGGCAAAGGTCAGAGTCACCTGCCTCCTGCCTCAGATTGTCACCCAAGCAGCCACCGCTCTCACATCAAGCTGAAGGATTGACTGTGAGGAGGCAGTTGCCACGGCAACCGCTCCCGTTGCCATGGAGATTGTTATGTGTGAAAGATCAGTCAGTAGGACACAGACAGAGGGGTCTTGTCCGGATCGCATTGTGCCTTAACATGACTTGTGCGACGGAAAACTGTCGAGCCTCCATAGATTTATCTATAGATACAAATAAAAGCCGAAAAAACGGAGAGAACATTCAGGAAGACTGTTTTCTGTCTGCAGGGATAATGTATTCACTTAATCACATTTGTGTCTGTACTGCAAGGACCTGCCAACTACCTGCTGATGATTTCCATAGCAGATGTATAGAGAACAATGCATATAATGATGCCATGTTACAGTAGCATATCAACACATATAATCTAAATGCAAGCACACTGTATTGGGGTATTGAACATTATGTTCTCATCTGAGACAAAGAAGAGGCATGATTCATATTTGATTCGCTCACTCTTTAGTGAATAAATCCAGGCTGAGGGTGATAATTTATGTTCTCATATTTGAATCACAGAAATGTTTTTTTTTTTCAATGCAAATTGAATCTTAAGTCCAACTTGAACAATTCTGAAGGTTAAACACCTGTCTGTAACCCTTGATGCTTTTTTATTCTTTGCAACTGCTGTTCAAGGTTCTCACTGTCTCTGTCCTTCCCCCAGTTCAAGAGGATGTTGAACAGGGAGCTGTCCCATTTGTCAGAGATGAGTCGCTCAGGGAACCAGGTGTCAGAATACATCTCCACTACCTTTCTAGGTAAATCAAACCTGCCAGACATTTGCATCCATCCACCACAGCATGCACCCTTATAGCTTTGACCCAAGGTCAAGCACAATCCTCCACAAGTCTCCATCCTGGCTGACCTTTGACCGTTGATCTTTCCTAGATAAGCAGAATGAGGTGGAGATCCCGTCCCCGACCTTGAGGGAGCGGGAGAAGCCCATGTGTCACATCAGCGGTGTGAGGAAGCTCACGCACAGTTCCAGCCTTTCCAACTCCACCATGCCTCGCTTCGGCGTGAAGACAGAACACGAGGATGCATTAGCCAGGGTAAATAGATGGAAAAGCGACCTGTCAGATGCTAGTTAATGCATACACATGGAGACATTTAGCCATACTGTAAGAACACCACATTTCCAAAAGACAGGGACAGTGTATTTCCTGTCACCTTACTCCACCCATCCATCCATCCGACTTTCCATCTAGGTTCATCATACACATGTTTACAGACATCGTTTACCCTCAAATTTTCCACAAGCTTAAATGTTACATGCATCTTTCTGACATAGAGTCTGAGTTTTTTCCTTCTAGAATCATCATGGTAACATTTTCTGCATAAGAGGAGAAACCAATTTTGTCACAGGCAGGACCCACAGCATGCCAAAACATCAGCTGGCCATAAAAGTTTCATGCAATCTAATCTTACCTAACACAAACTGCTGGAATGTTGTGCTGATGTGGGCCATTGTTGTCCGTTGTGCCTCCAGGAGCTGAGCGACTTGAACAAGTGGGGCCTTAATATCTTTCGTGTGGCAGAATTCTCTAATAACAGACCCCTCAGCTGCACAATGTTTTCCATTTTCCAGGTGAGTGAGAGAAACCAGGCTTTAGATTATACAGTAGCCTATAACATGTATCTTCATTTATCTGCGACCATGACCCCCCTGTGGACTTTCCCCCGGTGCAGGAAAGAGATCTATTGAAGACCTTTCGGATCCCAGTGGACACATTTGTCACCTATGTAATGACCCTGGAGGACCACTATCATGCCAATGTGGCTTACCACAACAGCCTCCATGCTGCAGATGTCACTCAGTCAACTCACGTACTGCTGTCCACACCAGCTCTAGATGTAAATACCTCTACTGGTTTTCCAATGACAAACGCACGGATAACCTCACGTGCACATACTTCCATAAATACCAGGCCCCAAAAAAAACAAAACAGTAATGCTGCAGTTCTGATTGTTTTTGTCTGTTCTCTGTCAACGCTCTCTGACAGGCGGTGTTCACTGATCTAGAGATTCTAGCTGCGTTATTTGCCGCTGCCATCCACGATGTGGATCATCCAGGAGTGTCCAACCAATTCCTCATAAACACCAGTGAGTCGAAATGAGATTAAGAGACATACAACGTATTAAAATAGAATGACTAAATACTAGTTATGTACATTTTTGATGGATTATATTAAAATATTAAAATAAAATAATTTGAGTGAAATAATGATGAATTTAAACATACTAAATCTGGCCTTGTGATTATTTTATATATTAGATTTTTTATGTTTGCCTGACTGCTGTCAATCCTAATTTAGAGTGAGAAACACTTATTTAACATTTATAATTGTTGTTTGAGTTTGTTGTGTGAATTACGGCTTTTCAGTTGTTCTAACTGGAGATGCACGTCTGTCTGGATTCTAATCTAATCTGCACATTTATGAACAGTTGCCGCCACAGTTTCTGGTGATGAGGGCATTCTGATGATGACGACGGAGTGATGCAGTTCCTGTTTGTGTCTTTGGCTCACGTGTTGTATTGTGCCTCCCTCAGACTCAGAGTTGGCCCTCATGTATAACGATGAGTCTGTGTTGGAGAATCATCACCTAGCTGTGGGCTTCAAGCTGCTTCACGAGGACAACTGTGACATCTTCCAGAACCTCAGCAAGAGGCAGAGACAGAGCCTGAGGAAACTCGTCATCGATATGGTGAGTGTCGTCCACACACTTATTCTGTATCACGGAGATAACACCCCCTCCTCACTTCTCATTATCTGCTCCTTAACTCCCCATCATCTTCTACCACCCAGCTGTTTTATTATACCACTGTCCGTTTATTTGTAAGCAAGATTACAAAAAAATTACTGAAAAGAATTCCACAAAACCTGCTGAAAGGATGCGTTATGGGTCATAGAAACATTTATTAAATTTGGGGGCAGATCCAAGACTTTTTTCTCTTTCTTTAACATTGTGAGATAGGGCGCTTTATAGGAATTTCACTGTTTTCCCAGGGAATAATTCATGATGAAAATAAAATCTGCCACATTTAGGGAAATAAGTTCTATGAGTGTGTGAAATTTGCTGCAGCTTGATTGAATTTAAGGGGACAGTTGGGACTTGGCGTTGGTATGCGCTCGTCTAAGTGCCACTCTAGTTTCTCTAATGCATTCATATCAATCTCCCCTCTCTCCAGGTTTTGGCAACAGATATGTCAAAACACATGAGTTTGTTGGCAGATCTCAAGACGATGGTGGAAACCAAGAAGGTGACAAGTTCTGGAGTACTGCTGCTCGACCACTACAATGATCGGATACAGGTGAGATGTCATACATTTTGCCGTTTAGCAAATGCTCCGAGTCAGTTGCAAAGCACTGAAATGGTATGTGCAGTTAATTCAGAGTGCTATAAAAGCAAAAAAGGGGTCTTGTAAAAACTTGGTAGTAAGGTTGTAGAATTAGAGTGAAGGGATCGGTTTGGATAAGCCGTAAATAAGCCTTCTCCGGTGAAGGCTTATTTACGTTTCTGTGTGGCTCCTGTGGAATCTTTGTTGGATGCAGCTTGTGTGTGGGAGACATAACCTTGTCATAATTTATGTGCCCCTCGTCACAATGTCATGCTATGGCTATGCAGGGAACATTCAAACCAGAAGAAGCTGTATCTTCATGGATCATGCTAACTGCTTGGAGATTACAAGAAGTTGAACAATGCTGTATCGGATTTAACTCTGTTAGAAATCTGTAGAATTAAGGCAGAGATATTTCTGATGGAGGGGTGGGAGTTGGTTGTTTTGACAATGAAGAAATAGAGGAATCTTTTGTGGGACAAGAAGTTGTGGTGGGAAAGAGCTTTTTTGGATTGAGTTTGAAGGACTGTGAGGTGATCTATTGTACTTGGAGTATGTTTCTTTTCCTATCTTTATTCAAGAGCATGGTCTTTCGGCTTGAGCGCAGGACTTGTTTATTTTGTAATGCTCTCACTCAAACCCCTGCGCTCACACTCAAATATACCCTGCTAGAGCGAAAATTGTGTGCTTGCACTCGTATATTTTATTGCTTGTTGCTTTTCCTGCGCTCCAGCTCTTCTCCTTGCACTTACGTTGCTTTTGTGTGCATGTGAAACGTCTGCTCTCAGATTCCACCTCTGCTCTCATTTTTTTTCTTCTGCGTTTAAATATTGTTCTGCAACAAGTCTGTCCAAGTTCCCCAACCAATAGAATGCAAGGTGTACTGATGACGAATGGAATTGGTCCACCCGCGTTTTGGTTACTTTTGCTGTTGGTATTGTTTCTATAAAATACAGAGTAAAAAAGAAACAGGGTGGTGTCTGCTTTGTGTTTATAGTTTGCTAGCAACAGTGTTCCCATAACATGACAATCCTAAATGAGATGCTTTATTCAGCCGCTCCATGATGACCAGGGATCTGCTGGACTCTTGTTCCATGAAGGTGTCATTGTTTTTTTTAAAGGTCCCACTTTTTTATATTGCGTTGATTTTGGTGCCTCTGTGGACAAAAGCGGTAGTGTTTACACTGTCACCTGTCGTAAAACATCGGTCCAGACAGCATGTGCATTTGTTCTGTGAAGTTGGCGATGAACAGACTCAGGAGAGCTGGTCCGTACTGGTTAGTCTTTAGTTTAGCCTTAAGCCTTGCGCATAGCCCGGCTCTCAAAGAATTGCATTGGTCATCACTACACCTTGCATTCTATTGGTTGGGGAATTTTGACAGACTTGTTGCACAAAAAAAATCCAAACTGAGAGTACACGTTCTCCACGCTCACGGAAGCAGTGAGACAAATTTAAGACAGCGTAAAAACAGTAATATAGATCACCAAACTTGTCGACAGTATTTTTGAGCGGAAACTGAAGGAAGGAGCAGGAGGAGAGGTGGGGGGGACTAAGCCTCCTAATTTTAGAAACACAGGTCTGGATTTTATTCAAGTAAGGACAGCGTAAGAAAAATAATCCTCGTGCATATCTGAATTCAGGATTGTGTAGGGTGTTCACAATGATGCTTATAAGTGTGTGTGTTTTGCAGGTTTTGAGGAACATGGTGCACTGTGCTGACCTGAGCAATCCTACGAAGCCCCTGGCCGTGTATCGACAATGGACGGAGAGAATCATGGAAGAGTTCTTCAGGCAGGGAGATAAGGAGAGGGAGCGAGGGATGGAGATCAGTCCCATGTGCGATAAACACACAGCATCTGTGGAAAAGAGCCAGGTGAATGATCTGCACTGAAACACGCACAGTAATGATTCTGCACACAACGGGATATCTGTTAATGCTGAATGTGGGGCGATAACTCCAGCGCAGAGAGTGATCTATCATCTCTGAACACAGCAGTCACCCTCATACATTTTAATGCCGATTTGCAGCAGGTGAAAATGACACCCCTGTGCTTTAGTTGATATGTCAGTCATACTCTTCTTCTCTTGATTCAGGTGGGATTCATCGACTACATTGTCCACCCGCTGTGGGAGACATGGGGCGACCTGGTGCACCCCGATGCCCAGGACATCTTGGACACTCTGGAGGACAACAGGGACTGGTACCAGAGCACTATCCCACAAAGCCCCTCGCCACCTCCTGTTGGCCAGGACAACGATCTGAACGCCTGCATGGACAAATTTCAGTTTGAGCTCACCCTTGAAGACAGCTCTCAGACAGATCAGGAAGACGAGGGTGACAAGCCCACACCAAACCACGTGGTGCAGGTCATTCAGGCAGAGGAGGAGGATAAAAAAGAAGAAGAGGAAGATACAATGGCTGTGGAGGAAATTGAGGACATAATAGAAGAAGAAGACGAGGTGGCGATGGATGAAGAGGAGGTGGAGGATGAGCAGGAGGAGGAACTGAAGACTCATCTGGAGGTGAGATCGGAAAAGGAGAGACTTTCTGACACAAGTCCTGTAGAGGAAGAGGAGGATTCTTCTTCACAAGCTGAAGATACATGAGTTCTGCTCCTGTATCGCCCTCCTCACTTGCACACATTAACTTGTTCATCCTTTCCATGGCCAAACCAAGAACAAATAAGACTGCAATGACAATACAGACCTTTAAATATATTTTTCAAAAAGGGAAAAAATTAAAAATCGCTTAAAGAGAAGTTAATTACACAGCAACTGTAGATTTGGAGCGGCGACAAGTCCTTCGGCATATTTTCACGATGAACTTTGAACTGAGGGGAATTTAGAGGAGCATTATCGAAGGGCAACTGAAGACGGCGTAGCACTCTGGGACTGGAAATGCACACACATAAAACACACATGAAGTGACATACGCACATATGAGACACAAGAGCAGGAGTCACAAAGAACACACCAATGCAATGTGTGTGTGCCTGCATCTGTCATGCGGGACAATGTAGTCCATATGTACACACACACACACACTTGACTGTATGTTTGTATGTGTGCATTTACATGAGGGACACTGATCAGTAAAGAATCTCTTTGGAAAAAGCCATCTCTTAACGAAGTATTAACTAGTGTTCAGTCAGTATTAGTAATTCATGTTTGTTAGAATCTCAACAGAAACTGTTCTCCTCAGAAAAGCTACAGTCCAAGTGACTTTTTTTTTTTCCATTTCTGTCGGAAAGAAAAAATTAGAAAATCCACAGAGTTGGAGGAGGAAGAGGAGAGAGGAGGAAAAAAAATTGAAGGAAAGGAAGATGCTGCGACGAAGGGGCCGCCAGGTCCCATACCCCTTTACGAGGAGAGTGCTACTGGTGCAAGATGGCTCTGTGCCTTTCTGAAACACCAGCTTCCTGATTGGAGCTGTCGTGAAGCAATGCATTGTGGGACAGGAGTGTCTGATTTTGTTATCATTTTTGATTGTCTCTTGTTCAAGATCTCTCTTTATTGTTCATGGTATTGTGGTGTGTATCGCACACGTACGGTTTCTGTGGTGATATGTTTTACGCTGTAAGTCTTCCTTTTGTTGCTCTTCTGGTGATACAATAACTCAGAACTCTAGATGCAGAGCAATCACTACCATCACCACCACAGCCCCCAGTGGACTCTTTCCAGCTTATGGTTCTTTCTTATTAGAATGATTTTTTTTTTACTTTCTGAGAATAAGCCATGAGATGCTTCGATGCATAAGTTTTTGCCTATTTTCTATTTAACACTTGCTTAATATGTTGAAGGGATATGGAATTATTTCATCAGCAGAACAAATCTCCACTCACTCGCTCATCCCACATCCCACTTGCACTCGTGCGTTCACGTCTCCTCATACTCAAACAGTTCTCGCCAAAGTAAAGGATGAGAAACATCGGTGCGTGGAGTGATTTGAAGGAACGCTGAAGGCAGAATGTCAGGGAAAGAAGCGTGACACGGCCAAAAGGAGGTCTGACAGTCCCTCAACATCCTTGTTATGTTTGATGCTTTTTTGCCTTAATGTCAGAAGCAGGATTCATACCTGCGAGTATGTAGATTTCTAAGATATATAATAGATATCCCAGTATATTTATATCACGTCTGTATGCTTATTTCTGTGAGTATCAGTGTGTCTATACACGATGTATCCAGCATTGCATTCAGAGGGGAAAGGGAAACATTGCTGCCAATTAGTTGTAATGTTGTTTCTGTGTTTGGGCCAACATAAAGAATGTGTTGGGTTTTGTTTTTTATCAGGATGGTAAAATGACGACTTTATCGCTACCTAGGGGGCGTGCAGAAAAAATGAGCAATTGGGAGTTTTACAGGTGATGAAAATGAATATTGGACGTCCTTTTGTTGGAATCTGACCAGATATTCATTCGCTGACGTGATGGAGTTAAGGCTTGTGTGAGTCTGTTTGCGTGGCTGGTTGTGTGTGTGGTCATGAGTAAGCGAGTGAGTAACACAAAGAGGTGGCAGGACGCTGAAGGTGTTGTCATACGTGTTGTGTGCATTCACTCCCTGGCATCAGCACATGTCGTCGAACGGTGTTTATAGGGTCCGATCAGCACAGATTAAATAGGTCACAGTCTGTTTAGGTGTTTGTTTTCTCACAGGGTAAGATTATTAATAATTATTATTAAGAACATGAGTGTGGGTCTTTAGAGGGTAAGAGCAAGTTCCTGCAGGTCAGAAACTGAGCTTATCTGAAGACACCACAGCTCGGTGCAACAGTAGCCTGTGTGTTTGACCTGCTCTGTCGCAGGATGGAGCAGAGCTGCGGGGCCACCACACAGGCTTTCTACTGGTGGAATGGGAATCCAGGATTACTCTTGCAGTCACTTAGAATAAAAAAAGATTCCTGTATGCATCAGCCTTTTACTTTTAACGATGTTGCTTTGTTTTTGTGGCTTCTTGTTCTGTCATAAGCTATAAAAACATTAATATTTAATTGCCATACAAACACGATACTGTAGCAATTGTTTCTTATTAAGACAATTATTCAATTGATTGATTGCTGCCATTCTTTTTAAATGATGAAAAGAAAACCATGGGAAGTGTTTTCTTTGAACAGTTTGTGTACAGTTTATTTTTATATCATTCTGGTGGATGGTCTGGACAATGAATCACGTGTTTATGACGATAATAGCTATAAGCATTACCACTCTTGTACATAATGTAATATTGGATTGTAAATTATAAATTTATCCAAGTCCTAATGATTGAAAAATAACCACTTGAGGTTGTTGAGTGAAACACTGAAGCACTGCAGGCCACATCCTCACGTTTTCATTCGTTCTATTTTTGCTCACCTGTTCCAACATTCTGTCACTTTTTTTAAATTGTGCACATTTATTGTTAAAAAAAATGAATCCCTTTGTACCAGCACTTTATTTCGTCAGGTTTTGAGGCAGACAGTGTGTGATTGGGTTTGGTCATTGGCACAGTCACTTGTTGATTCTCTCCCATTGGGCCAAATCCCAAACCCTCATTGTGCAGCAGTCAACGTTGACCCCTCTCTAGAGGCATAATCAAACAAACTAGTCCTTCTCTCCTTAACGTCCAAGTGAGATTGAACTTATTTGTCTGATAAAGTCAAACGCAGGCCGATGGAGTCACATACGATGTGACGTGTTCAAAAAGATAAATGTGTCCTTATTTGACTATGGACTTCACCTCTGTTTCTTAGTAACTTTAATTACTAGCCTGAGAGCCTCAATGTCCGTCCCATGGTGGCCTAACTAGCTGGTTCCCATCGGGGCTGCTGTCAGCTTACTTTGTCGCAGACTGACTCCCTCTGAGAATAAATCTCTGGGCTTTAATTCATGTGTTTGTTCACAAATAAGAACGATTATTCAAGGGAAAAAAACAACATGAAATGATTGTAATATTTGTAAATGATCTTGCTGTAATGTGTAAAATGTGTCGAAGTTATTTTTTATTATATTATTTTTATGAAAGTTTTTTTCCTCTTGACAGAGCTGAGGTGTCATTTTGTGAATAAATGCATTTAATAAGCAAACATCTATATATAAAACTATTAAAGTATATCAGTATATTTTTCTTTTATTTCACTGTTCAGTACTGTAAAGTGTGTTAAAAATACAAATAAAGTAAGATTTTTATATTAAATGCAACACCGTTGTCATGTTTGCTGCTTTTACAATTTCTTCGTCAGCATTTTACTTTATTGTTTGTATATATTATTTGCATTAATACTATTCATTCAATAGTCCAGGGGTTCCTGACTGTAGAAAAGTGTATTACTCACTAGATGTTGCAGGCAACACCCCTTGGTCCTTATGGGCTTTTCAAGTCCCAGCTGGCTTTCAGTCTTAATCCTCTGTTGGGTAAGACGTACACATGCACACAGACTGTTGTGAGATGGATAAAAACAAATATGGCTTCATTCATATTAGGATATGCTTGCAGACATATATGGCTGATTGTTTAAAAAAAGAATATCTTTAAATGAGGTACTGTGCAAAGGTGTTTGTATCCATCACATAGTGCCACCTGGAACTCCTGCACAACAATGATCCCAAACATATAATCTATGTTTATGACTGAAGGCAGATGGTGTGGCCCCCTCAGAGCCTGTTTCAATATCATGGAGTCCATTTGGGACTTAATGAAGAGACAATGAAACAGTCTAAATACACAGAAGAAGACCAACATTACTGTATGTAGGGAAGCCGGTGCTTTGATAGCTACAACGAATATTTGACTCTGTTAATTTGTTTTCCTGTTTGATTGTATATTGCACGGTGTTCAATGATAAATTAAAACAATTCGTGTCATTATTTTTGAAAGCACCCTCCCCCCACACACTTTAGGTTTTTGCACTGACCTGCACGTTTGATGAACAAATGGTACGTTTCTAATTAGAAGTTATGAATGAATCTGTTGATATTACTCACAGTGTGTAAATAGTTCAGACTCTGACTCTGACACGAGATGGCTGCATCCTCACCTGCACCCAGAATCCTCCGCTTCAGACAGGTGCCACCGCTCTCCGCCAATCACGGGCGCGAAACCAACCAGTCGTCCAATCAGAATGGGACAAGACGGAGCGGCGGGGGCTGGGGATGTACGCATGCGCGTTGTTGACCCGGAAGTCGGTGCAGTGTCGGTGCAGTGTAAGATTAGCCGTTAGCTTGTCCTCTGGAGAAAGAACCTCTCACTGAAGCTGTCTTCGTCTCTTTCTGCCTCGTCAACCCTGCTCGCTCAAGGTATTGTTTATTTTACTTTAACAACATACGTGTGGTTTGTATTTTACTGAGGTGTGTGTTTTGCTCGGAGCTGAAGTTGTTTTGGATGAAGTTAGCATTCATCCGCTAGCTCTTCGCCAACTGAGTCATCACCTTCTGTCAAGCAAGCTGGCGACTAATGCAGATGTTTACGTTTGTCTCTGGGGTTTTCTTGAGTTTATCTACATCATGTATGTTGTTTACAGGCGGTTCCGGTGCATCTCGCTAACATCTGACCCAGTGTAGAGCAGAACCATCAGGATGTCCTGTCATGTCTGCCACCTCCTCCTCCTCCTCCTGCTGCTGGGTGTCGGGGTCTCTGCGGTGGAAGTGCTTCGCCCTCGGGGTGTCCCTCTATCAAGTAAGCGTTGATAAAACCCAGGAGGTAACTTCACAGTTAAAGTGTTGGTGCCCTTGGGCTAGTTGGATATTTTAAGTTCAAAGTTCATCAGAGACATAGAGCCTCTCTTTGAGCCTGTGTGCTGCTGGTGTTGGGCCAAACACTGATTATCCTCAAGAAAGTCCAGAAATATGTTTATTGTAGCTTGTAACTGAATAATTACACGTGTGGCCAAATAAGTGTTTGCAGTTTAGAGCGTTATCATTTAGACAATGTGATTATAGGCAATACTATTGTTTTTTCTTCTTCTTCTTTTTTAATATTTGGAAGCTACACTTGTATCTGAACATAAATCTATTTTCTTACTGCAATTATCCTGACAACTCTGCATTATTTTACGATCCCTTTCTGGTGGATGATCATGATTTGGTACTAAACCAGGATTGTATTTACGTCCTCTTGCTTCTGATATCATCACTAGGTGTGATATCCCGATGGAAGCCCAAACTACAATATTCATCTGTAAATCTGATGGAAGCCTAATCTCGGCTCTACAGTTTTGTAGCTGTCATGGCATTTACTTATTTCCTTTGTTCCCCCTCCTTGACAGAACGGCAGTTCTATGAAGAGGGCAAACCGTTCACTTGCCTGGATGGCTCCCGCACTATTCCCTTTGACAGAGTGAATGATGACTACTGTGACTGCCGGGACGGCTCAGATGAGCCAGGTTCGTACATCCTGCCTCCTGGAGATACTCCTGGACTTCAGTTTACTGAATTAAACCAAACAATGACTCATAAATGTATTGGTGGTCTTTTTTCTATTCAGTATAATAAAGCTGTTTTTTATATTTGATATCGCAATTTAATTGCAGGCACTGCTGCTTGTCCCAACGGCAACTTCCACTGCACCAATGCAGGTTTCAAACCGGCCTTCATCCCCTCATCCCGCATTAACGACGGCATCTGTGGTATGAGTTTGAAGCTGTGCAGACTAGTTCCTTTTCAAGTGTTTTGTGTGGTCGGGGTTTTTTGTAATGTCTGTGTTTTCTCTCCAGACTGCTGTGACACAACAGACGAGTACAACAGCGGCGCTGCCTGTCAGAACACCTGCAGGTGGGGATGCTTTTGGATTATATATCTAATAACTTCTTTGTGCTTTACAGTCTTAACCTGATTTCTTCATAGAGCCTATGCGTGTGCTATACATGAAGTTTCCAGACAATGTGAAGTGGTTTGTTTGTGTAACACATTTTTTTAAGATCATGTTTTATCTTGCAGGGAGATGGGGCGCAAAGAGAAGGAGAGCATGCAGAAGATGGCAGAGATCGCTAAGGAGGGTTTTATGCTTAAACAACTACTAATCCAAGAGGCCAAGAGGGGCCTAGAGGATAAGAAGGTGTGAACTCATTTAGACACTAGATGCATCTGAAATCTGCTAGTAAGAAACAAATATTGAGTTTTCAGAGTCCCAAAATATGTAACGTCTGACAAGACTTATTAGTGGCACACTGCAGTTATTTTGTATTGTTGCCTTTGTGAGCTGTGAGATGTCTTTGAATCAATTGTTATCTCTGTTATAGGGTTATGCCAATACATTGTTTCATAAGTTACTTTTTTTTTTTTACGGTATTTCAAAAACCTTTTTTAATTTGTCTCATCAGGCCAAACTTGTTGACGTTGAGGTCAGTAAGAAGGATCTGGAAGAGAAGGTTGAGGCTATGAGAACTGTAAAGGAGGCTGTAGAGGAGCCAGAGAAAGAAGCTAAAGGGCGCCATCTGAAGGCCTGGGAAGGTAAATGAAGATATGAAAGTACATCATCTATCGTTTGCCCTGAATATCACGTTACAGATAGTATTGTCTATTTTTTTCTAACATTTTTTAAAATTAGATTTAGATGAAAGAACTTCTTGCCTGAACAAAAAACATATCATAATATTCAATAGAATCACATGTGTGATAAGAGTCACTGATAACTTAACTTATATTTCTTTCAGAACAAAAAGCTCTCATTAATATGGAGAAGGACAAGGCAAGACTAGCTGCTGTATTTCTTGAACTGGATGATGATGCTGATGGCTTGTGAGTATAAGTGGCCTCCAAAATTATTAGCATCCATAATGAGCGAAAAGTCATAGTGTAGTGAGGCTGTGGGGCAACTTTCAAAACAACAACAACATGAAGTTGTGCATAGAAGACAAAACACAATTTCTAAATCTGTAACCCTTTTATTGTAATTTGTCTTGTTTAACTGAGAGATCACTATATTTTCCGAGCAAAAATGTCTTGACACTAGATTATGGCTCTTTGAAAAGTTAGCTTTTCTTATCTACACTTGAGTTGACTAACATAGTGAATTATTTACTTTTGTTTCTCAGCATCTCAGTGACTGAGCTTCTTTCCCATCCCGAGCTCAATCCAGATTCAGATGATTCCTTCACCGAAGAAGAGGCTCAGGTAAATGTTTTCCTCTTGTGGTGTTCCAAAAAAACCCTGCTGTTCCAGTGCACTTATTAAATACAAGTATTTACAAATTCAGAAGCTGAACAGATTCAAATGTGAGTTTTGTCTTTGGTTTGTTCAGGAGTTATTGGGAGGAGTGGACAGAGTGGACCCAGTAGGATTTGAGGCTGTTTGGAATAGCATCAAAGAAAAATACATATCAGAGGTAACAACCTGGTAATTATTTCACTAAACTCGTGTGTAAAAGCTTCTGCTGCTCTAATGTGTGACTCTTTTGCCAACAGGCCTCCACAGACACACCAGCACCAGCGGAGACTCCACAGGAGGAGATGAGGGAGCCAGTCCCCGACAACGACTCTGAGCAGTACCCTGAAGACGACATCCCAGAGGATGACGAGGAGGAGGACGAAGAAGACGAGGATGACGACACAGAGGATGCAGACTATAAGGTAAGCCCACCGACTTTCTCTATCAAACTTAATACCGGATGACTCCAAGTTCATTTCAGTGAGTCATTCTCATCTGTGTTTGATATGCAGGCCCCTCCTACAGTGGCGACTCCAGAAAAGAAGGATGACGACGATGAGGGCGCTATGCCACCATACGACCAAGAAACGCAAAACCTTATTGATGGTAAGTGAATGACTCAAGCAGTCCTCATCTTTGAGTGAGTGAGTCACGCTGTAAAGTGCCAGGAAAAAAATAGAGATGTGATTTTGAATGTTAATCTGCCATCATACAAACACATTATATCATTCTGGTAAAATAAATAAAACAAGGGGATTTATTGAACAGCTATATTGCCTTTTTATATGAATGATGGTCGGTTGCTTGTTTAATACAAAAGCATTTATTCTGGGTATCTGATTCGTAGCTGCTCAGAAAGCCAGGGATGACTTTGATGAGGCTGAGAGAGCTCTCCGGGAAGTGGATGATCAGATCAAGTGAGTTGCCATCCTGGATGTGGTTGAGCTTCTTTCCCAATAATGCAATCAGTGTTTTTCAGTCAAACTGTCAACAGCAATAGTGGGTTATTTTGTTGATCAGTGTGTTTAATATTTAAAGTCAGTAAAATACACAAAAAGATGACCTTTTGGATTTGCTTTTGGTTTCCAGGAACCTTGAGAAGGAAATTTCCTTTGACTTTGGACCCAATGCTGAATTTGCCCATCTCTACAACCAGTGTTATGAGTTGTCTACTAGCGAGTATGTGCACACTAGCTCTTTTTGCAGTCTTTATTCTGTAAGTTCCTACTTCTGAAGGTCTAAGTCCATCATTTGCTTTCAGGTACATCTACAGGCTCTGTCCGTTCAACAGAGTATCCCAGAAGCCCAAGTATGGTGGATCTGAAACCAACCTGGGGTAAGATGTTGTTTCTTCTTGTTTCTGTTGTTTCTATACATTTGCAGTGTTCTTGAGACACTTGACTGCACTTCGCTTTTCTTTCTGTAGATTGTGGGGAAAATGGGCAGGTCCTGAAGATAACATATATTCTTTGATGAAGTATGAACAAGGAACAGGATGCTGGCAAGGCCCTAACAGGTCCACCATGGTGAGTCTCAGTCAGACAGACCTGACACAATCTTTTCTGTGCTTGATTTCTACTCCCTGATATCTGTTTCTCCTCTGACAACACATGAGAAAATGTTTGATCTTGCTCCCTTAGGTTAAATTAACATGTGGAAAGGAGACAGTTGTGACATCTACCTCAGAGCCCAGTCGCTGTGAGTACCTGATGGAGTTCATCAGCCCTGCCATCTGCAAAGAGCCTTCGAGCCTGGATTTAGGGCTGCCTCCGCACACAGAGCTCTAGGTCCATTTGATATGTGAGTAAATCTTTAACTGTGAGACATAACATCATAACACATTGTATGGGGCACATATGAATTTCTGCAGGGACCCTTTCAATCTCCTTTCGGATTTCAATTGAGTCATGTTTCTGACCATTATTATACTTCATTAACAATGAACTGAACTCAATTTCCTCACGGTGCTCACTCAAACAAATGACAGTCAGTTTGTTTGCAAAGGAAACCCCTTGTGCTTCACTTTAGAAGAAGAGCAGGACAGCAACAGGATGAAGGTAATGGCTACTTCATTTGAGTAGTTGTCAAGTTCAGAGGATTAAGAATGAATTAATGGTAAGAATTTGTAACAATGCACTGAATGGTTGAGTCACACTAAACTGCACTTTGGGTCCGGAAACTGTAAACAATATTGTGACATATGCGTTTGCCTTACTGGTGCCGTCTTGCATCCATCCTTTACCACAGAAAGCTGTTCCACAATTTACTCTAATGCATTGATATAATCCAATATCTTACAATATATATCATGTACCATAGAAATTGCCTTTCTAGAGAACCCACCATTACCCTGGCTATATGCTGTGTGGAGTGATGTGTCTATTGATATATTCCTGTGAGACTCAACCCTTTTGCTGTACAAATTATATATCACATGAAGCTTCCCTTGAAATAAACAAGGATTATAAAAAGGCTACCTTAACTTATTATGTTTTAAAATTGACGTTTTAGCTGATTTTCTTTTAATGGCTTCTTGGAATTATGGTAAACTTGAACAAAGCTGATCTTTATGATGATGATAGTGAGGAGGACTGAAGGTCTTTTTAACTAGTTTAAATTGTAGAGGTTAAAGGGTCTGGGACAAGACAATCTAAAAAAACATAAATTCAGAGCACAGATACAGCACATTATCTGACCCCAAAATATCACAAGTGGATCCATCACTGTTGTAAATGCTTATTCTTCACATAATAAACCTATAGGGATTAATTGCAGCTAAACTGTTCTTCCCATTTAACAACTGCAAAGTCATGACTCAAGCAAACAAGCCACAGAAATGAACACGTGTGCTTTTTTTTTTTTTTTTGGACAGGTTGTTCCTGAGGGACCACACCTTGCTGTGAGCGGCACCACCTTGTTGTTGGTTAACAGTTCAGAACAAATTATGGAAATTCCACATAGTCATCTACACTTCCAACTTCCACTACATGTTTTGTTGATTTCCCAATTTGTCAAATGGGGTGTCATTCCATTGTTTTGAAATAAACTACTTTTTATCAAATTCCAAACAACTTTGTCCATTTGTAATTCATCAGAGCCTATAGTTATTGTGTTATGTTAGTGGTGGCTTCCAAATATGGTATATACAGTTTTAAATAGTAGTAGTAGTAATAATTAAATACACATTAAATCCAAAACATGAAAACTAGTAAATAAAATGTTAGAAAGACCAGTTATTTCTCCCTCTTTTAGAAGCAGTTACCTCTTCCTCTGTTCCTTCTTTCTAACACCCACAACATTTAGTACACCACTTTGTCTGCATTCATTAAAATAATATAACATATGTACCCACTTATCAAAAGACATGTTACATAACTAACTGACGTGCATGACACAGAAACGTGTGTCAAATATGTAGTATGTATCTGTAGAACGTAGCAAGACGACACAATGGTTAAAATGTATTTTGTTTTTTCACAGTCAATAAAAATCCAGTCATTCATATTTGTAACTTTTATTTTTTTCTGGCATGTAAAGTACAAATAATTAAACAATTCCATGAAAAAGTCTTCAAGCGTCTTCAGCTGAAATCCCAGTAATAAATATCCTAGACTAAACTGAAAGGTTTTTTTTTTCTTTGTTAAATTTTGACATTGTTCATTTGGTCATGTTTGGAAGTATGAGATTTTGTATTTCTTCCGCTGATAGTGGTGTCAGCGGAACTGTTTTGATCATTTTCACCTTTGATTTGTTCTACCATTCCAGGAAAATGTAAGAAAAACATCACTAAGTTACTGCGTCCCCTCTTCTAAATAAATAGACACAAAATACAGTTGGTTGAGAAACAGAAGGACCACTCACCCCTTTACTACCCTAGAGACTCCCAAGAAAACCTTCCTGCAGCTTTTCTGAGCCCTGCTTTATTTCGCCAGGCCGGGTTTCCAAAGAACATCTTTTGTTTCGGTCACACAAATTGATATTGATACTGATGATCTCAGTATTAAAATGCTTTAACAGAAACAAAACCCCTTTATATGTGTATGTTTAAATGGATTGACCCATCAGCATAAACAGGAAAGCATCTTGAGAGCTTAACAAACCCAGGACAGCTCCCCTGTTACTGGCTAAATGCTTGACCCTCAAACGGCCCAAAGCCTCACTCCAGGGGGCTGTCCCGCGTCTCAGGGGTTCACCGAGTGGTTGAAAAAACAAGACTGTGATTAGATTAAATAATTAAAAGATTTTCATTTAACAAGACAAACAGAACACAGGCAGTAAAGGCATAACATCTAGCACACAGCATGTATGTTTATACACTTCAATTAGTTAAATATAGCAGTGCATTCTTTGACTATGGAGAACGTTTCCAAATCGTACTTCTAAAGCTGTTTTTCTATTTGTCCCCCTTTTTAAGAAACGAAATGGTGTAACCACAATTTTGGCAAACTTAAAATCTTTTAAACTTGCAAATATAATGAAATAAACCATAAATATACACAAAACATACTTTATACGAGGCAATAATAATAATCATAATAAATAGTTTTTAAGTTAACAATAAGTTAAAACTACAAGCTTAAAGTCGCCCAAATAATACAAGTTTGTTGGCGCTATTTTGAATTTTTTCTGTTTAAATTATTTTATGTTGCAACAAAAGCTACCACAGACTTTTACAAACACAATTGAACACAGTTTGATTGAAATAAAAAAATCTAACTAAGTCTAAAATCTGCATACACTGTAAAAACTGCAACTAATTAAGTAATGGAAGAAAAATAACAAACTGTACCCAATCAATGCAACCAAACATAATATTTGACCCATGTGTGTTCTCTATGGCAACATCAACAACACAAATACGCTAATTTAACAAGTGAGTCTTGATATGTAAATGAAATCAATAAATTACAGGAAAATAAAATGATATTTGAAATTGACATGGGCTAAAACTGATGATATATTAGACAGTATTCCTTTCAAGGTCATCGAGATTTGCTCTATTAGGTCAGCCAAATACGCAATTTGTTTGAGCTTGCATGGTCAGAGCACAAATTAGGGGCTGAGGAAGTGATTGTGAAAATTTTGTCGATCACAGCTCTCATTGCTTGTTTTGAATTTCTCGAATGAGTCTGCTCATTTTTAATGGTTCTTTGTCCAAACTTTTGCTCCTTTCACTCTTCCGCAAACCTTTTCAGTGTGACGTTTAATTTCTTTTTTTAAAAATATATATCATTTGTTCTCAGTCAATATAAAAACAAAGCACATTGCACTTACTGTTCCATAGGAAAGTTTTTTTGTCTTTTTAAATGATTATTGTTGTTGCTCAAGCAGTGTAGTACTGTTTCCTGCCATGGTCCTTCGCTCTCTACTGTACAATAGGTGTAGGTCTTTGTATAGACTGTGTATGAAAGGTTGTTTCGGGCTGTGAGTTTGGTCTGTGGCTTGACTGTACTACATCGGACATGGCTGGGCAAACGACTCCAGCTGCAGTTCAACACGGCCTGTTATCTCGGTTGTTCCTCACGTCTATCACTGGTCTCATCAAGTTCTCAGCCCTACTCTGCTATCTCTTGCAAATTGCTCAACTCAAAATAGCTCCATTGGCTCTTTTATGTGGTCAGCTCCGGACACGCCAGCGACAGTCATTCAGAGTTATTTTGGGAAGTGAAACAGTATGAGTCAGATTGAAAGATGCCAGAGTCAGTATTTGAACTGGTGCAATGTTAATGGTTTTAAAGGATTAAATTGGTCACAAGACAAAGCAGATGATATAAATGTCAGGGGGAAATACATTAGACGGACGGATATGACTTTTCTTCTTTTCTCAATAGGTGGATCGATTCATCGCAATTTATTTTTGATATGCCTTTTTCATCATTCGGTGTGTGCATGAAATGTGTGCAAATGAGAATGCTTGCAGCTGTTTCATGTTAGCATTTGGTTTAGTGGTTTTAGGATTTACAAATGCAAACTGATATGCGCAACTTAGATATTTAAAAGTAACGATAACTGAAATTGTAGAGGGTCCTTATTCAATAAATAACATAGATTTGTACAGCAATTACTCTGGGAATAATATAGTTAGTCTTAATCATCCTTCTTGGTACTGACTTGCAAAGCAATTCTTTGGCAAAAATCAAATCTACCTAATCATTAAAATCATGCTCAATGTTTGTTTTTAATTGGCGAAACTGTTTGAGTCTGCATTCCTTCTCTTATTTATTTTTTATTTGCAAGCAGCGATTCCGTTTTCCAGCTGAGCAAATGAGCTGGCCTCGCTGCAGCTTTGTCTGGGATTCTCAAGTCAAAGAAACTTCACTTCACTGCACCATCATTGAAGCAACACTGTACACAACTTCAGGACAAGAGATGTGAGCGTGTCTAAGCACTCAGAAGTAGAGATGTGTCTGTCAGGTGACACCCCTAACTGTTAAATCTTCCTCTTTTTATGCCAAATTTGTTTTCTTTTCAATCGGTTGAATGTTTTTTACGAGATACAATGTTTCCTTTTCCCCTTCCTACACCCCCCACCCAAACACCGCATGCTTGTTCCCCCTTGCTCTGCAAAGATCAGAGGGTTTAAAATAAAGCCATGCGATGTCCCAATTTTTCCAAGCTTAAGAATCTGTAAAAATTCAGCACAAGGTCTTGTTCTTTTGTATGTATAAAAATAGATTTATCTCTAATGTAATCCTTTCAAAGAGATCGTCCTCTTTGGCTAACACAGCGTCATTTAGAAAAGCAAAAGCAACATGTCTTGAATATATTTGACCTTATTTTATCTATTATCATGTGCAGATGTCTTGATATTGAAAGACAGCTCTCCCCATGGAAAATCTTAAGTCTGATCTTTAGCAGACAATTCAACTCGACAGAATGGCCTTAATGTTTCATCAGGGTGCCATAAATAATTTTCATGCAATTGGGCTGAGGATATTTTGAGAAATGCTATTTTCGTGGCAGTGCCAAATAGATCTGAAGCAAATAAATGAGTAGCTTTCTGTTGTAAACAGAAATATAATTGTGACACTTATTTGCGGTCTCGCTGTCGTACAGTCATCTTTTGAGAGGGCAGGAAGCTTTTAAGAGAATAGAGGGGGTTGTAAATAAAACTGAGGAAAAGCATTTGGAAAAAGCTGAAGGAACTGGTAATCTTCTCTCCTCAAAGGATCAATGATAATTTGAACATCGCCAGATATCTTTGCTCCCACATGTGACTCTGAAGTCAGCTTTACAAAGGTTCAGCCATTATAAACTGCAGTCCTCTCTATCTGCTCTGTGCATGTTGTTACTGTGGAGCGCATGTATTCTGCTGAAATGCAAAACTTTGACCTCATTTGCTGAGGTAGCTTCTATGTGTGCACTAGACTGAAGAATAATACCGGTGCTCTTGAGTTTTTGCTCATCTGTTCTATTTCTCTGCAGACCTGCCGCGACCATTGTTCAGACCATGGGTGTGTTGTTCGACATTTTTTACTTTACGTTATTTTTTGCAGCTACTGGGATCATCAAATGATCAAATCTGAAGAACCTCTCTTGATACGGGAATGTTCAAATTCAAAGCAGTCAGCTGGAACAACATAAACTGGTCTTCTTTCACATCTTGTTTTTCTTGATGTCTTGACACCAATGTTAGTTAAAGGGATCTCACACCAAATCATGGCTGACACAGTCGTGCAAAGTAAAATGGCCTGTGGACAATGTTAAATAAAGGTGCAATAAAAACAATGACGCAAAAAGTGAAAACACACCGGTATTTTCCTTTTGACGTGGCTGTGTTATGGTGAAACTGTTTTCCCCTCGCATTCATCCCTCCCTTGCCCACAAGAGAATTACTAATTAACACTGTCACCATGCAGATATACTGCCACTCTGCTCTGAGTTCACAGGCAGTCTGTTTGTGTTGAATCCATCTTGAGCATAGATTAGAAGAAAATACAGGAACCTCTCTTTTGTTTCTGTGGACTAAATATGTGTATATATCCTAGTTACTGAACAGTGTTTCTGTGATACATAAGTGACGATTGTGTTGTTCGGTGTGAGACTGTGAGGGAAAGAGTGATTCTGATGGCCTTTGGACTACTCTTTTCTGTGACCAGTATTCATTTTCATTAGTTAACCTAAATTATATTGGGTCTGAGCTAACAAGCTCACATAGGGTAGAGAAACTGCCTTTACGCTAGGCACCACCTAATTGCAGGTCAGGAAACAGTAGTCAAAGTTTCTAGAAAATGCTTACATACTCGGCTATTATAACCACCTTAAATATTGAATATATAGTTATATTTTAATAGACGTATATAAGAGAACACTGTTTTTTAATTTCATTTTCTTTGATCTAAAAAAATCGCTGATTCAAAATGCCCAAGTGTAAAAAAGTGACTACATCCTCTCCAGCAAGATAGTGGGAGAGATGGTGGGGTAAGAGTTTGGGTAAATTGCACATATTCTTTCATTTAAATTTTCGATCATTTTGTTCATCAGTTTTCATTATTTGCCTGAATTCAATCAAAGCACTCAGTACACATTCTCTGTCACATTCGTTAGACTGTCTCCTAAATAGATAGCTCTTGCCCCTACCCAACAAACCAGCTTCGTACCCCTTCTAATTCAATCCAGGCAAATAAAGGAAGGACTAGCATGTTGTGTAAAGAGAAAAGAAAAACTCCACTAGTGTGTTTGTTTGAAACTCTGACATGTGTATGCTCGAGTATGGATATGTTTGGTTATGTGTGTGCGTGTGTGTGATTATCTGCATGTCTGTGTAATAATATATTATGTATTTGTGTGAGAATGTGTCAGAGAGAGACTCAGTCCAGGCCCATGTAGAGTGATGGCACGGGGAGCTCAGGTAGCTCCCCCTGCAGGTCGAAGGAGCTGGTGCCAGCAGCCTCTCTCTCTCAGGCCTTGTGCTGCTTGCTGGTTTTGAAGGAAACCTGCAGCACGCGGTCACCCAGGCGGTAGCCGTTAAGGCTAGCAATGGCCATGGCGGCTTCATCGTAGTTGGTCATGGTGACAAAGCCAAAGCCCTTACATTTGTTGGTGGTGAAGTCACGGATGACCTTGACATTGGTAACGGCACCGAAAGGCCCAAAGAGCTGCCACAGGACGCTCTCGTCCGCCTCGGGGGACAGGTTGTACACAAAGATGCACCATCCGGCTCCAGTTGGACCAGTAAGGTTGACTCCGGCAAGGCTGGTCATGCTGTCAATGGTGATGGGAGAGAATCTGGGGAAGAGAGTAGGAGAACTACCATGGGTGTCATTCTGAAGTTCAACACAGCATTCAGTGCTCTATCCTGTCTCTAGTGGGCATATGGGCATCTGTTCGAAATGATAAAGCTTGTAGTCGGGTATGGTGTCGAGGGACCCCATCTCCATCCCCTCTGCTGTACAGTAAGTCGATAAATATGCGGGCACTGCAGTGGTCCCAAAGTACCCACATGCAAACAAAATGACACTGTATGCCCTGAGACACAGACGCCCCCCACAATCTGCATTTTATCTCATTTCTCTGCTGACCAAAGCCTCTGGAAGAATTAAAACACATGAATCACAATGTTCAACAGAAATCACAGTATTGAACAAAACACAGAAACCTAGAGAGGGATGAAAAGCAAATTGGAATCAAAATCATACAAAAACTGGAGCAAACAGAGGAGACGCAAACGGAATCTGGTATGTCCATGCTGGTGAAAAAAAGGGACATTAAAGCAACTGAAACTGACAATGTTAGTTCATAAATAAATACATAGATAAATTATTTCTATTAATTAAAACAAACGAACAAAAAGGTTAAACAAAGCCATGCCAGAATACCCTGCTGTCGGGAGGCTGCATCATTGCCTACTGCAATTACAGTTTGTATTTTATTACTGGGCTGCTTCTGTAACATGGTTAAATGGGGAGAGGGCATTAAGAATTATGGCCATCATCTAATTTTGAGATGAAGTCAGCAGGTGGTATTCCGGGCACTTTGTTTGAGGTTTTATTTTGGCATGGATGCTTTTGAAAGTACACCTTTGGCATTTACCTCTTGACTCCGTAGCTGGCGTTTAGTAAATTGTCGAGTCTGCAACGCAAGAGGGAGAATGAAGGGGATGCAGAAGTTAGTTATGAGCTCTACAAGGAAGGGGGGCTGTCATTTAACATGTTGCTCCTTCACCAGCTGGCCTCCAGAGGGCATCCTTCACTGCACCGCAGTCCCAAACCATCCAACCAACTGATGGCTGGTCAAATACTCCAGTGAATATGTGCCTCAGCTGGTATTTATACGGGAGTTCAGTAGTTAAAAGCTCCAAAACAGGTCCCCATTTTAATAGTTAAACTGTAAGGCCATTCACATCTACCAATTAAAAAGGTATTATCCATAGTGAGTAAGTGACTAACCCCAGAGGATACAAGGAACAGTTGTTTGTGAAGTTCCATGAAATTATTTCATACTGGAAGCCTTCGACTTAAAAAACGTTTTAGCCTTTAATTGCAATTAAACACGTAGATGTGGCCAAATTTTTGACAATTTCAATAATTATAAATCCTATCATGCCCATTAATTACAGGCAAAACTTGAAGGTTCAGTATGATTCTTCTCAAAGCAAAGTTTATTTAGCGTTGTTTTTGTATTATACTTGATAAAATCTGGTCTCTTACATTGGTTTTGAGCTGTTATTTGGATCTGGTCCCTTTCCAAGTGAAGGGATCACGCTGCAGTTTAAAAGAAAGTCAGAGAAAAAGAGTGAGAAGGAGGGACAATGTCATATTGCCATTTCCTTCTTTACTATGAAGTAACAATATTGCGAAAAGGAACAGGTTATTAGTGAGTGTTAATAGTGACAGAAATGTTTGTTTTTCCATTTGGGATGTGTTTGACCATTCAGTTTTCCTGCTTGTAGAATTTCACCACACTTGCTGTTTTTGGCTTTGTGCGACTTCATCTGCTGAACTGTTCTTGAACATAGACACTGAAGAATATTTACTCTTAGCTATTATCTTGTGTAGTTGAGGCTCGACTCCATGTAATACTGAAACAACGAAATGTCGGCACACTTAACCCATTGCATTTAACACTTGAAGGACAGTTTCTTTAAGCAAAGCAACAGAGCAGGATGACCTGTGATTTGGTCTTGAAAAATATCTTTATATAGACTTTGTATCTGTTGGTTAGTGATGGACACTCTGAGGTTGGTTCAGCCAAGGTTTTAGTACCTGAAACGCTGAGTCTGGTGGTGCAGGGGCCCCGTGTAGCGGCGGGCAGCAGTCTGGTACAGCTGAGTCAGCAAGGCCTGGCCTGTCTTCTGGCTGGGGTTGTTTGCGAACTTGACAGTGATGGGCTCAGCGGCACCCAAAGGCTTCTGTCCGTTCAGACCTTTGATGGCCTCCTCTGCTTCATTTCGCTTGTCAAACCGGATGAAACCCACTCCTCGTGATATGCCTGCTCCGATTAAGAAAAAACAGACCGATGTTACTACCTTGGCGTCAACTGTTGCTTCCTAGACTGGGGTAGATCGAGTTCGTCAAGATAAAATGAGTGTGGCCTTGAGAAGTGATGTAAGGCTGTACCTGTAACTTGGTCCACTAGGATGCGGGATGTGATGATGCGACCGTATTGGGAGAACAGCTGTTCCATGTCTTTCTGGCTCATGGTCTTGGGGAGTCCACTTACATAAAGGTTGGCATCACGAATAGAAGCCGAACTTGGCCGGGCATATGATACCTAAGTAAATAAAAGATTGCATTTTTATTTACATACCCCCAAATCGCATTTGTCTCAGAGGGCTTCAATAGGAGAAAAACAAAGACTTCAAGTATAGAAATATGTTAGTAGCCTGATCTAAGTGGATTAAGTTCCCAACGAGTGCCCAACACAACGTCTTTATTTTGACTCCCACTGATTTCTCCTTATTCACCCCCGCCACAGTTCAAACTCTCTCTTTGCTTATCTGTGGATTTAATCAGTGCTTTTAAGGTCACACTGAGCCACAATGAGACGCTCAGACACGACTGTGACCATTACCCAAACGAATAGCAATCACCAGTTAACAAGCCAAGATGTCAGCTTTGATTTGCAGTGAGAAAAGCCCTAGAAGCTGCATATCCCTGAATTCACCAGCGACTTAATTAGTGCACAGCCATTTTTGGTGTGTCTGTGTTTGTATCCCTTATGGTTTTCTCTTGGTCTACTTTCCGAAGATTCTCACTCTACTAGTGCTGAGGAATATATGATTCATTGTAAAAGCAATTACACGCATTCTTGCTATTGTGTTTATGTGCGCATGTGAGCACATGTGTGGTAGATAGTCCAGTTCAGAGCATTGTTGGGAGTGTTGTGTTTGTGTGTGAAGCAGAGACAGAGTGAGTGTTGTGTGAGATAGGCTGAGCTGCCCTCCCTGCCCTGCCTCCTTCCTTTGTCTCTCTCCTCTGGGAGAGAACAGCTCCACTGGCAAAACAGCAAACAATGCAAGAGCATCACAAGACATGCAGGATCCTAGACAACTTCAATACACACTGCTGACACATACAGTTCACACGCATGTGTATTGTTGTGATGTTAAAAAATGGTGTTACTTTTTTGTTTACTTTTGTAGCATTAAAATTGTGCTCACAGCTTTCTTTGTGCCTGAGCATAAAAAGAGGGCAAATTACACTGCATGTATACTATCTTCCAAATGAATACAGGTGTTCTGATTTCATCCATCAGTACAAAGCACCAGTGTCAGTGTGTACACAGACGGACTGTATGAGCAGGAGGGTTGTGTGGTGCAGTGATTAGGGTGTTCTGGACGAGTCAGAGGGGAGTTGCTGTGTTCAGGGAGCAGAGGCTGCCCTATAATTAACCCTCTCCCTGTCGCTCCCATAGTACAGATGGTGCCTGAAGCCCATATGGCCTCTAATCCCGTCATTGGCATTCTGCTCTCCGAGCAACCCCCCTACCATTTTACTGTGCCCCCTCCCTCACAGCCTCACCCCTCTCTATTGAATGGAAAGCCGAGATATAAAACCATGGCATTGAGTTATTTTTTTAAATGTGTGAATAGATATTAAGAAGTTGTTTATAGACGGAGCGATCTGTGTTTTGATACATCAGATAATTAATAAATGCCTTTACATAAGAGTAATAACAAATTGTAATAATTAGCCCTGACACTTTTAGCACTCTTCTTGTATTTGAAAGTTTATAGTCAATATCACATACAATACAAAATGTGTATTTGTTCTTCCAACCGTATCCAGCACTGGGCATAGCCTGCTCATAGTTCATTGTTTGATCAGTCACAAGTCACGATTAACGCCCCTTTTCATGGACAGCTGTCTCAAGATCACCTGCTCTGCTCTCTCCCAAATTTGATTTGTTGATCCTGCAGTTTGTCTCAATCTTTGATCCACTTTGATCAGGTTGGGGTGGGGGAGTGGGGGGGTTGAAAGGAAGTCGTGATTAATAGTTTACACCCCCATCCCCTTCCTTCATCTGATTTTTGGACAAAGAAGGCCCCTAATTAGCCCCGATTGGAGGCAGATGGGGTAACCTGGTCTGACCCTCGTGCACCCACAGTCAGGCGTCCTAATTACATTTCCATCACAATAACCTCTGCATGCTGTCCGCCCCTTGCTTTCTGACCTCCACTCGCTCCTTCTCTTTTCACCCTTTTCTCTCACTTCCTTTGTTCTAGCCACGGCTCCCTTCTGCCTCCTCCTCCCCATTTTACTCCCCTCCCTCTGTCACGTCTGTCCCCATCTCTCTCAGTAACCCCCCCCCAACCCCTTAACAAAATCTCCACTTCCTTTCTTTTTGTCTAGCACGCCATGTAGATTCAAATAATGAAGAGTGAATGTCGCAGAGTAGGGGTCTGCTCACCTTGATTGTTTTAGTCTGTAGTTTGAGACCATTCAGTGTGTTGATGGCCTTGTCCGCATCATTTGGATCCACATAGTTTACAAACCCATATCCCAAACTCTGACCTGGAGACAAAGGGAAAGACGTAGGGATGTTGAGTATTATCAAAAAACATTTGAACTACGATTCTTTTTTTCAATGTGGACAAAGTGTTGTACCTGTTATCTTGTCTCTGACTAGCTTGCAGGATTCAATCTCTCCAATGCTACCAAACAAACTTTTGAACTCTTCTTGAGTCATGTTCTGAGGCAGATAGTTGACGATCAGGTTGGTCTTGCTGTCATCTGTGGAGCCATTGGTGCTGATGACTGGACCATTTGGCATACTGGTTCCGCTTGGACCATTGGACACCTGGGTTTCCATGGTGCTGATTATCTGCTGAGGAAGAGGGTGGAGTTAGATTTGTATTTTACAAAAAAAACAACAAAAGGACAGAGTTGTGAGACAGTTGTATAAATATGCATATCTACTATTTGCACACAATGATGAATTAACAAATAGAAGCCACGCACGCAACAACGAACACAGACTGTCCCATATGTCACTGTCAGAGGCAAAGGTTTGGAATCAGCATTGCTAAAATGGAGATGGGTGCATGGTCTGATTTATCATCCTCCCCCCTCCCCCGTTTCACCCCATCTTTCCTCGTCTCTCGCTCCTCGCCGCTGGTCCTGCAGATGTCACAGTCCCTTTTTCCTTACTCCTCCCCTCCCCCTACTCTCTTCCAGGGTCAAACACCATTACATCATTACACAGGGATGGATAGTTGTGATGGTGGTATGTGAGTCTGGCGTAAGGCCGAGGAAGTGAGGGGTTGCGGGGGGTCGACACGCCGGACAAAGGCTAGAGTGACTGTTAATGGATTTAGTGCTGCAATAAATGAAGGACATCGCGTTTTGGTTATAAAAAATAATTTAGGATTACACTTTTGTTCTTCTGACTTTGTTATGGGGTCTTTGTGATCAACTGACTTTTATTTTTGTAAATAGGGTAAGGGTTTGGGTAAGTGCACAGTATAGTGTTTGTGTCTGTTGTGTGCACCATCATGTAGCTCAATTTGATCCACAAGAGATTCTCAAGGAACATCTGTTTGGTCAGAAACTAAACTCCCTGCTCCACTTTCCCCTCCCTCCATCTTTTATTACTCTAAATCATGAAATATCATTTTCTTTTTTTTATGTAGATGTTAAGTTATCCTGCTTGTGTGTCATTGCTTGGTCTGACATCGATGCCTGGGTATGAATTATTAATCTTAATATCAACTCTTTTAATTTTACATATTCAATATTGATAAAAGCTGTTTTTTTCATTTGCATCTGAATTATTTTCATGTTAGATATTTGATTTATATCCCATGTCAGAGTTAATAAGTTTGCACATTTAGATTTCGGTTCTCTTTGTTTGCTCATGCAACTAAAATGATCTTCCGGAACATAACCACATGTACATTTGTGTGTTTTTGAGTGTACACTTGAGACTTTGGTACATTTAGGTACCTGAATTCCTTCTTTCACCAAAAACACATATATAGTGGGTTTGAGCTGTTGCAGATCTCTAACTGGTGGGTGTTATGTATGTCAATAGGACTAAATGAGTCTTCTCTAAACTCCTGGGGACTGCAGTGGAGTCCAAAGCAAGAAAGGGACTTAATTAATGAATCTTTAGAATTATTTACAAATTATATTGAAGGAATTTCCTAACGTGGTGGAGGCTGCATGACTTTTTTGTTTCTAAAAACATAAGCAGCTTTATTCTAATGCCCCGAGAGGGGTGAGTATTTATTTAATGCTCTCTTATATATATTTTTTTTTGGGTACCTGGAATAATCACTGACACAGACGAGGACTTTTTTTGAGGGTGGAAATGTGGCTTTTCACAGTTCACTATTTTTGTAAACCCACCAACCTATTTTACTTCTATTGTGCTCCATTTCAGTTCCATTATCATATCTAAAATTAAGCATTCCTTCTATTATATTTTCAAATCTGCGTGCCATTTCAGGTTTTCTCTCTCCATCTCTAGCATCCAAGACTGGCTCTGTCTAATGTGCCTTTTTCCCTTGTCTCCATAAACCTACTGTCTTGCTTTGAGCCTCACCTCAACTCAGGTTACCCAGGTAACGGCCCCTCAAAGACTGCATTGTTTCTAATGGCAGAGTGGCTTTCTTGCTTTAAGCTCAGTGTGTTTGTGTCTGTTCTTGTTAGGAGCAGATACACAGGTCAGACATTTTCCCTACCATGTACCTATATACAAGGTTTTACAGATGTGGTGAATATCAATTAGTCAAATTGATAATGACAACCGTTGACAAGGGTTAAGAGTTAAGGAAGCTTAACTCAAAAAACAGACATTTACATAAAAAGGGATGCAAAATGTAAAATCATGTAAAGAGTTTAACATACAGCTAAAATGCCAGCTGACAGAAAAAGGTGGAATGAAGCTGTAATCTTATATGAATTGTAATACTGACCTATAGTACATTGTCGTGTGATGTGATGCATCTGACTGTTCGAGATATGAGTAACTGAATGTGTCCCAAATATGACAAAAGCATTTTGAAGAAGAAAGAAAAAAAAACACACACATATTAGGGCCAACTGAAATAACCCTCAGCGTGACAGAACACGCATCCCTAGTGAACAGTGTGAAGTTATATAATTCTCAGAGCCACTGAGTTAGGGCTGGACACTGAGATTGGCTGACACAAGCAGCAACTAAGATTTGTATACAGAAATAGAGAGAAAAGGCGTCCTCTGAAGTTATGTGAAACAAATAGAAAAGATAAAAACCACAGAGGACTATTTCATCCGTGGGCAGACATATTTTATATTGTTCAACAACAACAGAAATCTAATCAAATAGTAATAGAGTTTAGTTTGCAGTAACCTAATTACTATGACATGAAAAAGTCATTCTGATGTAGGAAGGCCTACAAATGCATGAATACTCACAGTATGCCCAGTATAGATCTACTCCAGCTACAGACATTTCAGCTTCTGGAGACAATAAAGATCCTCACTCCAGGGGAACATTGTAACTGTGAAATCCAAGGCGTAACCATTGCCCTTTCTATCTCCAACATATTTCTTATTAACTACCCAATAAGAATAGGTCACTATCATTTAAAAAAAATTCTTTAAAAATATTCAAAAGGTTACGGGTTGTTAGGGTAGCACTATGTGTCCCACGCTGCTTTTTTTCTATTTTGAGGTTCTGCGAGATCTCCCTCAATATTTAATGCACTGCATCAGCATCGCCTACACATGGTCCCAGACTTGCACGCAAACAAGAGCCCTGCCTCCCCCTGCCAAACACACGAACCCAGACTTGCACGCAAACAGGCGCCCTGCCTCCACTGCCAAGCACATGTACCACCTACACTGTACGCTATTAAATTACAAAACACAGAAGCATTACATGACTGAATGTGAGTGCAGTCGATCTTTCTCTGTCTTCTGATGTTTATAAACAGCTTCCCCCCTCCTCAATTCGTTTCTGCTCCAAATGTTTCATTAAGAAGCAACAGAAAATGTATTTAAATGTCAGTGCACTGAAACATGTGAAAGAAAAGGACATGGTCTCTATTTGTATTTTTGCTTTGGCATGCAGTCCCAGCAAAGAGGGATTAGGTCTTAAGTACAACTGCATCATCAAACAAAAATACAAACATCTATATATTGATTTTAGTTTAGTTTGAATTAATAATGGTAAGAAGAGACTGCTTTCTCCTTTTAACAAAACCTTGCCTCTAGTCCACGTTATTTTGCATTATATAAAGATTTTTTATTTTTTTATAATTTCTTTATTTTATTTTTTTTTGGAAGGCATGAATCAAAAGTAAACGCAAGGCTGGAGTGTAAATGAGCCTTCTAAATAACACAGATTACAGGATTATCCCAAACAAAGGGCATTAGCCACACTCTCTGCAGCTTAAGGGATCATGGTGGCAGCTGTAAAACAACAGGACGACAGGAGTCACAGCTCGTGTCAGCCCCACCGCCTCCCATTCTGCGCCCGGCAGACTAAAAATAAAAGATTTTATCAAAGATTTCTGCGCTGCGAGTATGTTGTGCTTTGATAAGATGGAAGGAGACAACGTCAAAGGCTCGCGGAGACAAATCCGCCCTACGAGTCCCTGTAGCATGCGGGGCGCTATCCAGCGTGCTGAAAAAAGGGAGTGGCTTTCGGACGGTCTCATTTCAGGCCACACGGGCCCGTGAAACCAGCACAGATTCGTTTTTATTTTCATTTTCAGCCGAGTTTAAAACGTTTGAAATTGAGTTATTCATTAAAAACACACGTTTAAGTCAGATGCATTTCCCCTCGATTTCGGTGTCTTTCCCATTTAGACGTTGTTGTTTTTTCTTTTAAAGGCAAGACTTGTGAGCTCTGCAGGCATTCATGAACCGGGGGCGCCTTTTTGCTGAATAAACGTATTGAAGCGACCAAACAAAAGAGCCACCCGTTCCTCCTCTTCTCCCTCGCAGAGGCTATGGCAGCACTATGAATATTAATGTAAACAGTGGCGCTTTGTGTTGTGGCCAGGGGCTGCAGGACTCCCCGGGAACAATGGCTGTTACAGTTGCCAGCTCCAAGTCCAAAACAATTTTATAAAAATATAAAATAAAATCATCAACCATGGATATTTGCTGTGGATATATTTCGATGACAGGATTGTCTTATTTAGCTGTATTTTTTTTCTCAATGAAGGAAAAGGCGAATAACCACCATTATTAATAGATCCATCAGAGAAAATAAGCATTTTCAACCAATTTTAACGCCAGTTTTTTTATGATTCATATTTGTTTCCTGAATATTATTGTCAGGGAAAATTGATTTTGCTGTCTCAGGCAGAAGACGCATCCTCCATCTCTCTTTCTTCCTTTCAGGTTTTATATTTGTTGCTGATAATTACATGTAGTCACAGGCAACAGGAGGCAAATCACTGCTTACATAATTGCATCTAATGTCTCGAGTAAGTCAGACAATGCTGTCTTAACTCCAGAAAATATAAACATGTTTTTGTCTGTGAAATGGCCTCTAAATTTTTAAAGCAACAGCCAGTGATATTAATATTTAGTTCTTTAAAGGCCCAGCAGTTGTTGCTTTGGCATCAGTTTACCTGTTTAGACTGGTTTACAGTGATGGCCTCGGCTGTCCTTGTCCTTGAATTGTGTAAGTGCCTCGGAAAGGTTATCTGACTCAACGCTTTTATTTGCTTGGCACTGCGGTACAGGCACGGAGGACTGCGGACCATGTGGATGGGGAGCTACAGCCTCTGCCCCCGTGACACTGCTCGTCTACGAGGCCTGCGAGGGACAATGGGAAGCTACACTGAGAGGAATTAAAGACCTGGAGCTGGAAACGTGTCAGGTGCACATCAGTCCCAGACTCTCTCTCTCTCTCTCTCACACACACACACACGCACGGTGAAACAACCTGCTGTCCACATCCATTTCGCACTGCTTTATTCGATGTTGTGGCCCTTTCACATTCCGAACATCGAGATCTTGAAAGTTATTCACGGTCCTCGATCTCTCACATCCTCTTCTCTCTCTGGGTTAAATATTTATGATGTGTTCCTTCTATTATTAGTCATAGACTGAGCAGCCTAAACATTTAATGATATGCCGATACCATCCCAGTTTACATCAGCCATTACACAAAATTCATCAAACTATTAAACTAAGGATTTTTATGAAGGCGCACATGTCTAATTTTAAAGTTGGACCTGGAGCATTAGTGCGTGACGCTTATTCCCGTTTTATTATTTAAATCCCGGCTTCTGTAATTGTAGTAAATTGCTCTCCTGAGATAAACAACCTGCTATCAACAGTATGCGTCAAGAGGTAAAGCGGAGAATGGGCTACAGGCCGTTTGATGCTCCAAGGCCCTGGTTTGGTGCTCAGGTCCAGCAGAGACACGCCCAATCCGGCCGTCGGCGCACAGCAAAGCTAATTTATCACCGCCCGCGTCTCCTCTTCTCTTTTTTTTTTAACCCCACAAGCGCAGCGCAACGCACGCATGGCCATCTTGTAGTGCTACGTACACTCGATGCGATTCTTGGAGCAAATGCGCTTAAAATGGAGATGTCCGCGCGCGTCCTTACATACACACGCCGCCGCGGCCTCCGAGATTTCCAGCCCATTTAACTCTCGGTCGCATCGCAACGAGGAGCCCTGAGGAATTTTGGACTTTGCCTGCTTCAATGCAAACCAGCGGATGCGTAATCCTCCTCCCCCCCTCCCATCCCCCCTCCCGGAGTGACTCGACCCTTTTTTTTCCTCCTTCTTCTTTTTCCTCGCTGGATGGGCCCTCAGCCTCCGAGGCATCATGTTTTGTCTCAGAAAGCCGACTCCAGCATCCTTGTGCTGCGCCAGGCAAAGAAAGCGAGCCCACTACCTCCCAACCCCCCCATCCGAAGCCCTCATCTCCTCTCCTTCTCTCCATCTCCACTCCATCACTGTAATCCTGCGGAATTCCTAAAATCTTGACTCCTGCATCATTCAGGAACTGTATATTCACAGCTGCGACATTTAGACAGCCAGAGTGGCTGTGATGCCGAAGAGTAAAAGCCCGAGCTTTCTAAAATGGCAGGATAAAGACTTTATCCATAGCTGAGGATGACTGCAGGCTGGAGCACAGCCGGCATGGCGCATCACTCAGTATGAGATTGCTAAGTGCCACTATTGATTCTTAATCATATCATAAGAATTGCATTGCGGATTGGACACTAATCCTGAAGTTCCTGTATGTTTTGGTATGTGTGTAAAGCCATGGAGCTCCATTTAAAATCATATTCATCCCCCAGCAAAGGCTCATCAGTAAGGAAGATGTGAAATAAATCGGTGTATTACTATATCACACGTGTACATTTCATTTTCAACACATCCATCACCAAAGGGCTGACATACAATGTGAGCATGCTGCTACAACATCCCCCCCACAAACATAAAAGAAATAGAGTCATACGTACAGTAACCATTCTTGACGTACAATGAAAGAAATCTAGGTCCTTCCTTGCACTGGTCTTGAAGCTGAACGGATGAGTATCTTATGTGCTCTTCGGCCCTTATGTTACACGACCCTTATGTTCTGCCAGGAGTCCAAATCAAAAGAAAAAAAACAAAAAAAGGAAAAAAATACAATCTTCGCCAAGGGATCTCAGCCCTCTGAGATGGTAGGTGTCCTCTATAGGATGAAAATGAGGAGAAAGGGCTTTTCTGCTGGCTGATGATGAGGAGGGAGAGCGTTCTCTCCGAGTGGCGTGGGCGATGGTTCAGGAAAAAAAGAGAAGCAGTGATCCTCGGCAGGGTGTGTCCAGGGGAGGATGTTCTGGTTCTGCTGTTTTTGTGTGTAATTCCCTGCTCCTCTCGCAGTCTCCTTCTGTGCCTCTGCTGCAATGTTCTTCTTTTATGCGTCCTCCTGGCTGGCAGAGCACGCTGCTGATTGGCTAATTGTGCAGGGAGGGTACTACATGGCAGCCATTGCAATGCGCTCCTCTCCCATTATCCCCTTCAGGAGAGATCACCAAGAGTCCCCCCTCCTCCTCCCTCCCTCCCTCCTTTCCCTTTTCCATCCCTGCCCTTCCATGTCTCCACTCCCTCCTTCTCTCTGCCCTTCCTTTCTTCCTGCCCCCCTCTTCACTCACACACACACACACACACACACACGCAGAGCAGAGTGAATAGGGCTCCACCTGCACTCTCAGAACAGATGGGTGCAGCAGAAGACAGCGGACTAGTCTCTCTCATTCCTCACTCTTTGCACTCACTTCTCCCTCAGCACAGCCCCTCTCCTTTCTATTTCATTTTCCTTTTAGGCCCTGTTTGAAACCATAGCAAACAACTTCACTCCTTGCGTCTTTGTCTTTGAGAATAAAAGCGGTTTAGAGCGTAAATCTGCAGACTTCCTGAGTCCGCGTTGTCGGCTGATAGTCACAGAATTGCATGAATGTGGAAAAAAGGCACAAAAATACACACAAACTGGTTGTGAATTGTGGCTACAAACAAAGCATCAAATCCATAATAATAAGACTAATGATTGGATGATTCCTGGACCTCTCGAGTGCAAGGCAGATGGCTAGCTATAGGGTCAGCTGCAGACATGAGAATAACAAATTAGATGCCCCCTGAATTAATATTTATCCATTCAATGGTAAGTTGAAAAAGGTGCAGTTGTAGTTTTGATCAAGCTGTGCCGAACGATTTCCTCTCCTGGTTTTTACGAACAGAAATGTGGCCAGTAGTGATTTTTGTCTCACTTTATGACATCCCAGTATCCTCTTCCTGAGGAGTCGTCATCTCTCTTTACCCACCTCCTGCTGCTCCCTCCTGTGTCCCTAGCTGTGTGGTGAGTGCTCACTGAGACATGCTGTTTGGGCTCATCTATAATGCATCCCCTGCCCCGGGACATCATGTGTGACAAATGACCTATTTCTGTGCAGACCCCCATAGGGCCTTGACCTGGGGGGGTGGGGGTGCGAGTGAGTGTACGTAAATCAGTGTACATTTGTTTATTTGTGTATGTCTGGGGGAGCTGTTCACGTGAGGAAGTGACGTGGGGAAGCAGGGTTGTGCTCTGTGCAGAGGAGAGTCGACTAAAACCTCTTGTGTGTGTTTTAAAAAAAAAATCTGGTCGACGAGTGGTCAAGTGGTGCTGATGTGAGCGCTCCTGCAACAACAATCAGTTCCTCTGCTCTGCTCTCCCGAACTGACCTTGAGGAGTCCTCAGACGTCTCCGGCGTGAATGATGGTGAACGTGAGGAAACGGTTTGCATTATTGACACTGGTCACTCGCCGTTGATGGATGTCCGTCCACAATCAGATAAAGATATAGTGCAGGACGCAGAAGTAACTCATTTCCCCATTCTGTGTGTCTTTTGATTGTTTCTCCCACCTTCCAGCCCCTTCTGCCCAATCACTCCTGTTATGCCCTCTCCTCCTCTCTGTCATTGTCCCGCAGCTCTCTTCCAGTCAGATTCTGATCATGGGCCCTGTCTGATATTTTACATAATTGCCTTACATAAGTAGCAAGCTCGACTCAGAGCTTGGATGATATTAGTGGGGATGAATATTGCATGAGGAAAGCACTCGTTAAGCGTTAATAAGAGGATAGAGATGGAGCCCCACTGTCAGTCTGTCTTAACCCCGCCCCCACCGTTCTGTCAAGCAGTGACTCAACTCAGCCTGGACGCGTTGGAGCCTTTGAGTCAGTTTGTCAGAGAGGGTGGAGGAGTGTGTGTCTGTGTGCACAGGCACATACGTGTGTGTGTGTGTGTGTGTGTTGCTGCTGGTGTGTATGGACGTCTGAGAAGAGATGTGAGATTCGGTCATTAGGTGCTTGTGTTTTTTCCGGCTTTGTTTGCCGGATAAAAGCGGCTCTTCTAACACAAAGGCGCCCAGGTCTGTCAACTGACTGCAGCCCCACTTACAGTTCACACTTGATGTGAATAAATGGGCTTAATTGTGGCCCCTCATTAGAGCCCCGGTTAGTAGCACGGCAGCTGAATCCTCCCTGTGGGTAAGAGGGCATTTGAAGCGCCAATTGCACATTATTGAATCCAAGGATCAAGCTTTGGTTTTGCTTAAAAGCCTTTTTGTTATTCTACTGATTATTTTCTTACTGTTAAGGGTTCTTCCACGAGTTGTGATCAGGAGTCTTGTTGCAGCGGTCCTTTTCTCTTGCCGTATTGTGGAATGCTCCTTGTTGCTGGAGGGATGCACTGCCAGAGAGGATGCACCAAGCACCGCTACCTGTTCAATTAACCTAGAAAATATTTCAGATGGATAATAGAAGTGCACATATGCTACATATAATTTCTATTTTAACAATACAATTTTATTTATATGAAGAGCTTCCATAAAACCTGTATGCCAGCATTGTGTGGATATCTGATTTATAATTTATTTTCTAGCGAGGCTAGTAAATCCACAATGATACAAAACCTTGTAAATTGCAAAAAACCCTTTAGGTCTGAATTCCTTAGCCTCATCTCTATTATTCCCGTAGTCTTACGTCAAAATGAAGGCCTGTTGCCATTGCCCTGCGGTAAGGTAGTGGCCTGTGAGTGAGAGAGAGAAGAAGAGAGGGGGAGAGTGAGAGAGTGACACTATATGACAGTGTATCTGGGGGATGGGTTGGATGATTCAGCCTCAGGTTTGGTTAATTCAGTGGTCTCTCCACTAGGCCTGGCTCTTGGCAATTCAGGGTTTCTCGTGGCAGCAGCAGTGAAGCAGTTATTGCTTTCAGGAAAGGGTCCAAAATAAAATTAGCCTCGTTTTAAAAGGACATTTGTTGATAATGGCAACTGGCCTAATTCAACCCTTTATGTACGATTTAGGCAATTTTCTTGTGGTCTCCCTCGTGGCTTCACTCTTGCACTTTCTCTCTGCCTCTCTCCTCCCTTTTCTCTCCATATCTTTCTCTCCCTCTGCCTGTCTGGATGTGTTGTCTCTTGGCTATTATTAGAGTAGACAGGCTGGTGGGAGGAAGTCTCTGAAGTAGACGGTCTTGTCATCTTTTTATTTATGGATTATATTTTGCTTCCCGTGTGCCTGTTTAATTCTTTTCGCACGATTATCTGTATCTGTTTGTATTCGTTCACAGGAGAACCGAATATTTCCAACCTTTCAGGCAGTGTCCACATGCTCCACCTCCTTATAATTTGATTGAAGAAAAAACATTATTATGTTGATATGTAATAATATATGTTAATGATAAGATTACCGGTGCCACGTCTGTATTTTTATGTGGCTTTGAGATGGGCTGAAGCAGGACTAACCCCCTTTGCAGAGACCATGTCTTGCTCAAAACCTTTTTAAATATAAAGTCGTGGTTATTAATCTTTAATTTTGTCCTGTCTGAGTTGGTATCTAGGGACAGACCTTAAATACACAAAGCTCTTAGACATTCTCTTTGTTTTTCTCTCGCTCCTTTTCCTGCTGCTTTCTTTCTATCTGACATGAAAAAAACACACACACAAGCAACAGACACAAAACGAGTAGATGAAGTGCGTGTACTGTGTATGCCTGTTTCCGTTAAGCTGAGCTGTTTTTAGCTTCATAAACTGTGTACATGCCTGACTTTTAATTCACAATGCGAAAAAAAACACATCTCCTGCCCCCACCTGAAATGTTCTCACTGTACTTTGATGTAGAATCTTTTGCATTTCCTTGACAGAGGAAAAACTTGATTATCAGATGGATAACATTGGGCTGTCCAAAGGGATTATGATAGGTTTAGCCATTGCACTCTATCTTTTCCCCCTTCATCTTTCTCCATCCTCCTCTCCTCTTTCAATCTCTTGCTCTCTCTCTCTCCATGTAGTCCAGCTCTCTCCCCCTCATGGCTCTCCCCTGTTTCAGTAATAGGAGACTTGAAATCAATAGCACATTAGTCTGGCCGGAAACTCTTGTGGAATTAAATATGAATGACTGAGATTGCAGCTCTACCTGCTGCTGAGAGAGATGCATGATGGCTCTTGGGGATATGAGGATTTTTTCATTTTTTCGTTCCTCCCTGCAGTAAACAGTCAGGCCATTTTGTGCTGTTCTTACAGCTGACCGGATGGCTGGGCTACCTTGTTTTGTCTGAGATCTGTGTGCAGCTTGTGGACTTGTTTGATAGGTATTGTTTGGATTTGTCATTTTGTCTTCGGCACTGAACAGTGACCGGTCCGATAACATGATTTGATAGAGCAAATACGATCGTGGACGTCACAAAGCAGCGACAGCTCAGGAGGCAAGAAGAATCGGCCGGCCACACCCATCCTCCAAACGCAGCAGCAGCAACATTTGAATATGAAAGAACCCTCTGGTTATCAGCAGATTGCATCTGACTTTTTTCCACTATTTCCTCCAAATACAATATGTGCTTTCTTCATTAAGCGTTCATGCTGGAACTTTTTACATGCAAATTTCGTGTCTTGGTCGTCGTCCATTTTCATTAACTGGCTCACTGTGTACAGTGGAAAAAATTCTTTCACCATACGGTTTGGCTTAAAAGCATAATCTGCAAGGTGGTTGGAAAGTGCTAGCTGGTGGGAGGAAGGTAATTCAAGACAAAAAGCCACTGCATATGCTTCTGGGAATTGATAGAGGCTTGGGTACCAGTAAGCTAATACACATAGATGATAGTGGTAGATGTATTTGTGAGCTATATTTCATCCCATCAGAGATGAAACGGTTTGTGACAGATGGAGTGATATTGTTCCCCTGTACGGCCCATGAGTGCGGCCCCTCCTGTTTTCCCTCCCTGACAGATGTAGGGGGAGGACCACAGTGCACTCTTCTTTCTTTCAATTGATTTGGGTGCTTGAACCCTTAGGGACTAAAGGATGGTGTTGGGTTGGGGGGTGGTTGTAATGGTGATGGGGGGGTTTAGTCATTTCCTGCAGCACAGAAACTGTAAAAAGTCTCACGCAAGTACTGTAAAGAACTCATAAACATATTATATGCATACATCTGCATATATTCAATCACGGAGCACGCTAATAGCAGTGTGTTCACGGCACTGAGCGGAGCTGGAAGTGAATATTTCCATAAATCTTAGTTAGTGAGTAGCAGCAAAGCAGGCATCCATGCATGTGATTTAGGCAAAGTGAAAGTGAGGATGTTTTTGTTTGATTAGCTGAAATCGTTTTTGAGGACGATGAGGTGAATACCAGCTGTAGGTTGGTGTGGTTTTTTTTTGCACAATTTAGCAAATTTTGAGTGATCTAGCACTGATTGCTTTCCCCCACCTGCCAAACCTCTGACTGTAGGATCAACACTGTAGCAGATGTGTCCTGTTGCTGGAGCTTGCTCTCTGTCCCTGGAGGCTAAAGGTCAAAAGGGTGGAGGTCGAGCCAGAGACTCTGCTGAAGATGCTACGTGTTGATGCTTTGAGAGAAACAAACAAATGAGCATCTGCCTGCCCCTTGTAAAGGACACCACCACGGGACGGAGATGAGAATAAGCATTATTGATTGCAATATTCAGTCGGGTGTAATTCCTCCATCCTGCTTTAAGACCAGCTTAACTAGCAAAAAAACTGCAATTATTTATTTTTTTTACCAACAAAGTTTTATATCTTATTAAATAACCCAGAGAAACATTTTCTTTTTAACAAATGATTTCATGTGTCATTGGCCCCCATACCCCCTGTTTTGTTTCTCCTTTATCTGAAGGACAGATTGTGGGGTTGTCCTTCCTTTTTAGGACTTAATGTTGTTAAAGTTTGTTCTGCTGGCGGAGTAATGTCCTGGAAGCAGACCCCAGGAAGAAAAAATGTGGTTAATGGTTTTAATAGGACTCCCTGGTGGGGAGGGATAGAGAGGGGATGTGCCCCGGCCACGGGCGCGTGGCGGCGGAGCAGGTGGATGACGGGCAGCTGAGTAGTGGGCTCAAGGGGGAGGGGGCATCCATTTTGGAGGACTCTTGGGGTTCAGAGAAACCCTGAAAAAAAAAGCAAACCCATCTGGAACTGAGGTGGGGGCTCTGGTGTGAAAGAGATCTAGTGGGTGGTGTCTGACACTCTCTCTTTTGTTCTTTGGTAACACAGCAGTGATGTTGGTGGTGGTGGGGGCTCTGGCTGCCGTGGGGGCTGGGCGCTCAAACAATAGTGCCGATCTAGGAATTGAAAGCCTTCGATGAACAGAAAGGCAAGGAAGCCGTCAGGGAAGGTGCGGGCAGAAGGATAAAGCCGGCATGGGTTCAGCCCACTTATAGTACGTGGGCTCTGCAACTATGCAAGGACATGGCAATGTCACACAAACACACAGTATTTCTGCTCAGTGAATCTATATTGAAAGGTTAGTTTTGCTGGGTATGTCGTATGTAAATGAGACGTATGAGACGTATGTAAATATGAATGTCAGGAGGATAACAATATTATATTTCCCTCCTAAACAAACCAATTATGGAGAGCACTGCTGTGCAATGAATTAGAATTTGCAGAACCTTGGAGCAGCAGGGAAAGAACAATGAGTTTTGGCATTGTGGTGGTAGTGTGTATATATAGGAAAGAGCCGGAGAGCGTGAGCTTCATTTATTTTCATTAGCAGTGTCTATGGGGCCAGACCCTTGCCTGCTGCGAGCTCTGATGCTGCTCTGACTGCTGCTCCATGCATAAACATATATCCCTGAGATGTCTGTCCTTGCTCGGCTACAGCCAAGCCTCTGTCATGCAAGGTTAATTTTCCCTCCATCTCCCCTCTCTCCATTTTTCAAATCTCTCCCATACAATTCACGCCATTCAATCATTTCGCAGAGGACGCCCCGAGTACCTGCAGCAGCTCTCCAGGGTGCTGAATAGGACGACTGTGAGCTTGAAGGAGTGAGCAGGGGGAGGGAGGGCTGCAGCAGCCAGAATGGCTATATTAATTCTTCTTAGTAGGCATGGGGGTATAGAGTGATTGCAGAATGGGGGGTTGGGGGGGATGTGGACCTGCCATTACAATAAACTGAGTCACTGACAATGTCATTCTTCATCTATTCAAACAGGACAGACAGCAGAGCCCGTCAAATATACCATTTCTGACATATTTGCTTTATTTGCCTTAAAATAACCCATAGCAGTCTTTTTTATTTATTTTGTTTGTATGAAATGTATTAACAGGCTCTCTGTTGTGACTCTCACTCACGGTCGGACTGTGGATCCGGCAAAGACACACCAGTGGCTATTCTTCATCTCCTTGTAGAGGTCAAATTTAAAGACTGAATCTCATACAACCACTGATGAGCAAAGGCTTTTCTTTCTTTCCCAATCATGGTGAACAGCCCCACCTACTGGTGTGGTCTCAGTGCAACACTCTATTGTTGTCTATCCGACACTTGCTGTAGTGCCTGGAGGCCTCTAGGTGCTGCTGTTGTGCATTGTGTTGTTTTTTTATTTTTTCCCAAGGTAACATTACATTTAAACTACAAAGAAATTCAAATAACGGGTTAAACGTGAACCAGAGACTTTTTAAAATCGTATTCTATCCAAGCGGGGCAATTGTTTTAGTTTTTATGTGTGATGTGAAAATCTTGTCAGCAAAGTAAAGGAATGATCTCTGAAGCAGGTTTAAGGTGATGTATTGCCCGAAACTTCTGTGGGCCGCTTCCTCACTGTTATACAGAAGTGAAACTCTAAACTGAAGTGGATGTGCGCCATTACCGTGTCACTCCAAAACCGGTTAGGTGAGATTTCTGCAGGAGCAGATGGTGGAAACGGTCTCTTTGTCAAACCAGCGGTGACAGAAGCAAGACCGGAAGTGACGCTATTGTTCCTTGAGGTGAAATAAAGCCCCAAAAAAGCATCATTACACTTGTTGTAAAGTTGATGTGCATCTCTAAAATGTCGCTGAGGATCATAATATATAAAACGCGTGTTGTGTCGTTCGGTTTGATTTAGCAGAGAGGTTACGATTGGGTTTTTATTTTGACGTTTCGCCGGATGCGTCGCAGTGCCGACTTCACGCTGACGGGTGCAGTTCGGCTCCCAGCCGCTGGGAGGAACAAGCAGGGATCCGTGCGCGGTGCCGGCGTGGAGAAGGAAGCTGTGTCCGCGTCTACACACTGGAGACGGGACAGAGCCGCTGCGCAGGAGCGAGAGAGAGAGAGAGAGACCGCTTTCACTTTGACTTCCAGGGCTTTCTCTACATGGGGACGAGACATGACATCTACAGCCAGCGAGAGGAGGGCGTTCGCTCATAAAATCAACCGGTGAGCCTGGAGCTGAAGTTTCTGCTTATGGGCTGCAGTTTTGTGTGTGTTTGTGTGTGTGAGTGACCTGCCGGACGCTCCGTGTATATCTATATATACACGTATATAGCAAGTAAGCTAGGACTGCTAACGCATCTCTAACCACAAACCAGTGCATATAAAACACAGTTATACCGGGAAATAAAAGTTTGCAGAAGCAGTTTCTCGCCATTCTCTAACACCTCCCGAAGAGTTTATTAGCCCGTGTGTAGCATCGTTAAGAGCATTGTCATCAGTGAGCTACTTAGAGATAACACTGCGAGGCTTAGGGCTAATCTGGTGACCGAGATGTGTCGTTTTGGGGGCTTTAAGAGCCTAATAATACCAAACGGGGGAAAACCTCTAAATGGCTCTGAGGTGACACCAGTATGTTTTGTTCCCGTGTGAACGCCTTGCAGCATTAACGTGCTAACCTGTTCCCACATGTCGTCAACTGGTTCTGCCTCTCCAGAAACAAAGTGTGGCACTGCATGGACTTGAGGAGTGGTGTGTCATATGATGAGAAATACATTTTTTGATCACATTCCAGGTGAAATCCTCAAGGCATGTCGTGGCTGTCAACCCAAGCTGGATCTTGGAATGACACTCTCCAACGACACGGTTGTGCTGTTGTGTGTTTGGAAGTGTTTGCAGCCAGATCCCCACCCTGTTTTCTGCAATAGATCATCATCCTAACCTTTCTTTTGTCCAAGTCACACTTATTTCTACTGTTATTTTGATTTCACAGGAACCAGCTTAGCCTTGCAACTCCAGAAACCTGTGAGGGGAAAACAAACAGATTCTTATCATTGACCTACTAGTGGAGATTTTTGTCACCACAGTGAAAACTTTGCTTGAAACATGCCTACGTTATAGTTATTATAAACTCCGGACTCATCACCATCCCTGTGATGGATTGTGTCTTAAGTTATATTTTCTGTAGAGCTATTAGCTTCATGAAACAGTCCTTCACTGCATTCCCTAAGTCCTGCCTTTCCTCTCCTAAGTGGGATCCAGACCATTGTTTAGTGCCGGATGCAGGAAAGGGTGGGAAGGGGTGTTCTGGCTGTTTCGTCTGCAGTCGGTAGCTTTCCTTTTTCCTGTTTTAGATCGAGGTATAGTGATCTGCAGAAAGATCTTAGGTTAATATATAGTCTCAGCTCATAGTTTAAACAGGCAGAAATTGTCTAATTTCAAAGAAGGCCGTGCCATCATCAGGAGTATAAAAAGTATAGCTGTATGTTGGAGATGAGATTACAGAGCAGAGGTCTCTGCATTACAGTCCTTGCGTATTGACAGAATGAAAGCATGCACCATAGCTATGTTATCATGAGAACCATGGTTTGGGAAATGCTTAAGCCTTTGCAGCTGTGTATATGAGCGAAACTGACATTTTGTGGTACAAGAGGAGCAGCTGCTCGCTCTCCCTGTGTGGGGATTGTGTTTTTTTTCTTCTTACTGCATTGTCTGTCTTTAAGCCTCCAATTTGCCGTTAGTCCATAAAGGCCATGGACATAGCTCTGGCTCTGTGCCTGCTCCATGGAGCCAGCTCGCTACCTCTCTGTGAGATCTGTTCAAGTCCCCATTGACAACAGCTGCTGGCCTTTAGCATCGCTACCAACACCAGAAGCTGAACACTGCGTGGTAGGAGGAGGAGGGTTTTGTAGAGGTTGAGCCATGCCTATGCAGACGAGCTTGGCGTTTCTGCAGTAATGCTTTAACTCTGAATCTGAGAAAAGTAAATGAGTGTCAGAGAGAAACCTGTTTATGCAAATTTCACTTGTATCATAATCATTCAATTTGCCGTTTGCGTTTTTTGGCAGTGATTTTAGTTCCGGGACTGGTACTTAAATGCACTATGAAAACACTGGCATGATATCAGAATCATGCATCCTCGCATCAAATAAGATATTTTATATTTTATGAATCTTAAACATCCTCCATCTTGATATGAGTTTTGCAACTAGTTCTCAGAGAATTGTGATGTCTTGGGCCGACTTTCTGTTGTTGTTCCCTTTTTGAGGATCTAACAAACCTTTTTATATCTTTCTCTTGCTCAGGACGGTTGCTGCAGAGGTCAGAAAACAAGTGTCCAGAGACTATGGCTCTCCTCAGCTGTCCAAAAAACGAGGCGGCGCGCACCACCCTGTGAGTCACCCTGTATTTAACCTGCCAGAAATTTGAGCCAGCAGGTTTGAAGCTCCAATTAGTGAGGTCAGAAGTTGATGGGTGTACCTTTTATAGTGAGTTTGAAGTTTAGATACAAGTACTGCAGTTGAGTGTAGTTTTAATTTAGCAGACATGAAGGGAGGTGGTTTTGAAACATGATATACCTGCTCATGCTTACCTGTGTTGTTTTAGAGCCAGGTTAGGTTTCTGCATGAATGCTCATCCAAAATAGAATAAAACATAGCTATATAAGAGGCTGTGTTTTGGAAAATGTCTGCTACAATGACAAACAACCAATTAGTCCAGCAGAAATGTACAATTACTCTTCAGACTCCTGAGAAACCAGTCTCCGGCTGTGGAATAGACTGTTTACTCATGTTAGCCTTGAAGTGCTTTAAAAGGGTAAAGGAGGCAACAAAAATAGCTTTTAGGTTACCATTGAGGAGGTCATTTGTTAAACTATAATTTATGTAAATGCATTTGTAGCTTTGTGTACAGTATGTGACCTGCACACACACAGTTGTTTTTGTGACTGATTCTGATTTAGCTGTAACAGAGTTTGCAGAACTGAAACCTGAAAATGAAATGTGATCAACTTAACACACCGTTCAAACGCAAAATTAGATTTCACTTTTGTATCTGTTGAACGTGTAGTTTTAGACATAGAGCACGAAAGATATTGTGACACCTTGAGTTTAGTGTGAAATGTCCATAATTAAAAATATAAACACAAACCGAAGATGTTCTGAGCTGCATGTCCATCTTCACAAGGATGCAAAATACGAAGATGAATATTGTGAAAACCTTTTTGTTCTATGTTTATACATTTTTTGTTTTATATCACACATCAGTCTCTCCTAATGACGTGCTATCTCCTTTCCTGCTGATCTGTCATTATGGCCGTGTCATAGTTTTTGGTTCATAATATTTTTGTGTTGGTTGACAGTTGCCCCTGACAGAGGTGGCTGAGCCTGTGGACTTTGAGGAATATGTGAGCAGCCATGCTCCTGGGGTGGAGCCTGGCCCCCTCAGACAGCTAATGGAGTTCCCACAGGATGACATGGAGCTCCTCCAGCTGGACAAAGACTGCACTACACTGGAGCCCCCACTGCCCGAGGAGGAGGAGTAAGTCCAGCTGCTGATGGCCAACACAAGCCCTCAGACTGTAACACACACACATTCCTCTATGCTCTTTATACTACCACACATACACACAGAGGATTAATAGTAGTGTAATGGAGGACAAACATCTCTACAGATAGGAACAAAGCCTCCCTTTCTGTGACACTGAATGAACATAAATATTAAAAGCATGTTTTGCTCAATAATTAATGTGTTTTTCTGTGTAGCTCCCTGGATCCCAGAGTGAGAGATGCCTTGGCAGTCTACACAGATGACTGGCTCGTCATTCAAAGAAAGTAAGCGGTGTCAGCTGAATTAACCCAGTTTTTTAAAAATCTTTTTATTAAATAACATGCACCACTTTTCCCTTGCTCGTTCCTCACGTGATTGACAGTTACATTATTGCTGGGACAATTCTTTTACTTTTTGCTTGTAGGTATCAGCGCTACAGCACCACATACACACCTCATAACTCTGAGCGACAGAGGGAGAGGCAGCGAGGGCTGGTCAAACAGACCTTTGAGCTGGACGATGCTGCCTCGACTGAGCGCCAGGATGACCAGGTATCTGACGGTGGTATTTCAAGAACTTGTTATGGCTATTCAGTCATTTTAAGTTTCTTTAAACAAATTTTACTGATCTACTTTATATACAGTGTTTCCAGGAGTAAAAGCTTAAAGGTAGTTCACGTCTTTGAAACTCCCATTATTTAATACATGGAAAGAGAGATGGACATATTAGCCAACCAATGAAGCATGTCTCATTATGATGGGAGAGGCATTGCGACTTCTCTAGTACATTCTGCACAGCGAGTTGGTCATATGGAGAATGAGTAATGGATTAATGGATCTACCTTGTCCATTATCCATTGCACATTCTCCATATGAATCATATTAAATATGTTATGGTAATAAGGTAATGGGATCTGTAATGTATTATTCTCCTCATCTTTCAAACCCATCTCCGTGTGGAGGGGGGGGAAAAAAATAATGATCTCACCCGACTGTCTCACACTTATGTGTTTCAGGATGACGCAAAGCGGCGGTCAGTTAGCCTTGATGAGACCCCTCGGGGCAGCTGGGCCTCCAGCATCTTTGACCTGAAGAACTCTTCCCCAGACGCTCTCCTGCCATCTGTGCTGGAACGTACAGCTGCTGAGGACATGGACCACCGCAACACGGAGGCACGCCTGCAGGGGCGCCACAGTGACCTGCTGGGCCTCTACCCTCCCCCCGATGAGGTTCGTAGTAACACATCCTTATTGTGCTCTGTTGCGAAACAGACTATATTTAAGTAATAGACCTGTGACATATAAATTAGCACTCTTCATTATTCTTAATAATTAGTTTGAATTGAGCTACACAGCTTGTTGAGTTTCAGGGGTAAACGGCGATGCAGCCAAATCCAATACAATTGAAGTAAATGGTGACCACTTCTTCAAACGTAAAAATATATTTTTTTAAATGCCACTCATCCAAGTGTCCGTAAGCCCCGAGATTCAGATTCAACTCGAAACGGCGTCATTTACACCACGTTTTAAGCCTAAATGTCCGCTGTTATCCTCCTTGTTACGAGTTCTCGCTGAAGAGAACACGTTTGAAGAAGTGGAACACAATTTCCTTCAATTTTTATTGGATTTGGCTGCAATGCTGCTGAAACTCCAAAAGTTGACTCAAACACTCCATCGGAATAGTGGTGAGTAGATTGAGTGATTTTCATATTTGGGTGAACTATCCCTTTAAGCTTTTTCCAGTTATTGCATGGAAGCATTGCAGACAAAAAAAAAGAAAGGTTATTAAATTTGGCATATTATGTTATATAACACAGAAAGGTCAGATGTTCGGTGAGACAGGTAATTGTCTTAACCTCAATGTATTAATCTTAATAGATGTTATAAGGATATCTTTTGGTAAACAAGCAGTGATGCAACATTTTTTTGCTTGAAATGAATAGAAACGATTGTGTTTTATGTTTGCAGCAATGATGGCCTTGGTTTAACCTGTTAATAAACATAACCTATGGAAAAGCCAAATGTCATCAACACAAAATGTATTTATAGTTCTAGCTGCATAGATTGAATGCAACTTAATCTAAGAGATCACCGCTGCACTTTTGTAACCAGCAGAAAACCGGTGGATATGTTCCTCGATTCAGTCTGTGTTTGCTTCCACTACATCAGTAACATCTTTGAATTTCCCATGTAGTGAATGTTCTTAATGTGTGGAAACGCAAACCTCTCTTGGGAACTGTTTGCTTTTTTTTCCTCCTCTGTTCACTCCATCCTTCTTTATATCTATTTACACAACGCTGCTTTCTCTACTGCCACGTTGCCATGACATCTGTGTAAATGTTATCCGTGTGTGATTTTGTGTGTGGGTGTTGTACATGGCTTTGTTGTGTGTGTGTGTCGCAGGATGAAGCAGTAGAGAGATGCTCTGTTCCTGAAGTGCCCAAGGAACATTGTGGCCAGAGGATCATGGTCAAGTGTCTGTCTCTGAAGTGAGGAACATTTGGAATATAACTGACATTTACCATATTTCTTCATGGTCTGGTTCATTGTTAGAAGTTTCATCAACGCTTAACTTATTTGACAACCACTGTAAATTTTGTTTTTTCTTCAGGTTTGAAATAGAAATTGAGCCAATATTCGGAACACTTGCCCTCTATGATGTCAAGGAAAAGAAAAAGGTATTTTTAATAACAAGAAATCTGATTTTTTTTATTTTATTTGGTACAATGATAATTCTTCCAAAAGCTTTCACCCTGTAAAACTACTTACGTAATGCTGAGCTCATGCTTAGCTAATTGAATTTGCCTCTTCTGAAAAAGGTCTAAGTGGTCTTGCGGTTTAGACCACTGAGTCATAACTGAATTATAATCCTTTAACGTGCATTTCCATTATCATCTTTCCTTCCCCTCCCTCTGTTGCTTCCCGCTTATCTCAATCTTCCCTCCGACAGATCTCTGAGAATTTCTACTTTGACCTGAACTCGGATCAGATGAAGGGGATGCTTAAACCCCACACACCTCACATAGCCATATCCACGCTAGCCCGTTCTGCCATTTTCTCCATCACATATCCTTCTGCTGATATCTTCCTGGTCATCAAGGTACTGAGAAACCCATGTGTTGCACAAAGAATTTTGACAATGTTGGCTATGCAGACATTTACTCTCCCTTTTATTCATCATTTAATGTGCTACTGATAATTAATATAATACACTTCAATCACTTGCATGTACTGTATTTCAGCTGGAGAAAGTCCTTCAACAAGGGGACATCGGAGAATGCTGTGAACCCTACATGGTCATGAAAGAATCTGATTCCCTCAAGGTAATGGTGCCAAAATGTTTTTAAAACTGATGCAATGGTCAGACACAGTGTGCACATGGGACCTTTTTACTGTCTAGTCACAAGTATTTCTCAATACAGTCTGGTATCTTGCAATATTTACAGTCCCCTTTTTGCCCCTCTTTTTTTGCTATTGCAGATATTTTAAGCCTAATCTGTATGTGTTGTTTATTTAGTTTTCATCATATCTTGTTGACTCTTGTCCCACTTCAGCACAAGGAGAAGCTGGATAAGCTGCGTCTGCAGGCAGAGCAGTCCTGCAGTCGTCTCGGCCATTTTCGCATGCCTTTTGCCTGGACAGCCATTCACCTTCTCAACATCGTCAGCAGTGTTGGGGGTCTGGATCGGTCCGACCCAGACTCTGACTCTGGTACTGCTTACTTACACATGCAGTCTCACACACGCACATACACACGAGAGCCCACATACACGCTCGGTGGGCAGGTTGTTGGTCCATTTGCAGTAGAGATGATAGACTTCATTCTTTTGCAAAATAACAATAGTTTCTTTTTTTGATTATTAATGTATTTTTTCTGTTTCTAAATTACCCCAATAATTAAGATTCATTCACATGCCTCTATAATATTGTATGATTTGTCTTCCTATCAGAGCGAAAAAGTCATGGAACATGGAATGAGAGAAAGAAGAAGGGGTTTGAGCGGATGAGCATTGCGGAAGACATGTGTAACTTTGCTACTTTCCGACCAGCTACGCTTACTGTCACCAACTTCTTCAAACAGGTCAGGCTCTGTCTACCTCACATGGGGCATGTGTCTCTTTCCCCCTTAATTTCCCTTGGGATAAATAAAGTATCTGTCCATCCATCCATCCATCAATCATCTTTCTATCTAGTTTATGGCAATTTGAAATATATAGTGTTTCAGTTGATCTTTTAGTGTGATAAGATCACATGTAGATCGTGATCAGTTTCCCCAAAAATAAGTTTTCTTACTGTCTGTCATTATATTGCGTATTTATTAGAGACAGTGGTTATAACTATTCTCTAATGATATTTTTATTATCCAACTAAAATCTCTGCTCTTCTACTTGTGTGCATGAAGGAGGGAGACAGACTAAGTGATGAGGACCTGTACAAGTTCCTGGCAGATATGCGCAGACCGTCCTCTGTTCTGCGGAGACTGAGACCTGTCACAGGTAAGCGCGACTTAACTGTGTCTCTAAAAAATGAAAGTAATTTCAGCACAAATGTTCGTGGACGTTTTTTAAATATATCGTGTTGGTTTCTTGTTGTGTGCTCATGACTGATCTGGTCCCTCAGCCCAGCTGAAGATCGACATCTCTCCAGCTCCGGACCTCCCTCATTACTGCCTGTCACCAGAGTTGCTTCATGTCAAACCTTACCCTGACCTGCGTGTACGGCCAACCAAAGAGGTGCAAGAGTTCCCTGCTCGCTATGTTTACACTCCACACACCACCTACAGGTGAGCGCTCTCCTATCAAAGGCACAGACACACACACACACACACACAAACACACGCACACATTGCAAGTTGACCTATTGAACAAACATGCATGCACCCTGTCACTGCGTGCATGGCTCACTGTGTTTGTTTTAGACAGTAGTTCTATGGAATGAGGGTAGCAGGCTCTGAATTCTTAATTGAAACAGAACTTTATTCATTGTTTTATAAAATGTATAAAATCTAAAAATGCTAAAACAAGCTTTTATTTTTGAGTTTTACAAAAAAGAACCACAATACTGTCAGGCATAAATGATCTAATAATTTAACAACTTAATTTGAATGGCATTTTCATTAAATACATTTATCAAAGGCATCAAGGTTAAGATAAACAAAAGACACACAAATATTACATAAGAAATATTCTCAGCTGACGAACATGTAGCTAAAACTAATGAGCAGTCCTGCAGTAAATTCTACCTTCAATAATGTTATGATGTTCAGTTTTTACTGAAATAAATTAAGAGAGGTCTGGATTTAGCTTTATGATCATTTTGGAGAATGTACTTGTTGGTGTTATTGAGCATATCCTCTATAATGCTATAAATGGGGGTGTGTTAAATGATGGAAACATTTAAACACAAACTGCAGCTTAAAACATTACTACAAGAAGTTGAATCAACACCTTGTTAAAACGTCAACATAAACTGACTACTATCTTGTTATATTAACTGTTATGAAGGTAGATTTTATTGCAGGACTGCTGCAATAGACTGTAGTAGTTATAAGTGCCAGGGGAGTATAGATGACAGCTGTACAATATAATCAAAACATACAAATATTTTCTGGTCATACATTAGATCTGTAGTATACATAGCAGGTTCGGGAGGGAGTGCAGTGATGTTCCACAGTTGAGATCTATGTGGACTCGTCTCATTCAGAGCTGCTTAGAGGAGGAATCCCTCAGTGGTGAATCTTAAAACTATGTCATCGCTTCACTCTGGAAGGAGGAGGATAAAATTGTCGATTTAAATTAAACGTAAACTTAAAAAGTCCCAAACATCAAACGTTTTCAAACAAGCGCCTCACCATCCTCTGTAGTTTGGAGAGCTGCTCGTTCTGGGTCTCAATATTCTCTTTGTGGAACTGGGTCAAATGATGTAAACATTTCAAGACGTAGGAGTGCTCCTCTGCTCTCTCCTAAAAGACAGGAAGAAAATAAAGTAACCCATTTAGTGTATGCCAATAAATCAGCAACTGGTATCCAGATATGTGAAGTTCTGTAGTGCCTTTTGCAGTAACCTATGTGCGCGGGCTGGTTTGACAGCCACAGTGACGGACCTTGAAGTTCAGATTTCTGTTACCTGCAGCTCTTTGATGCTGTTGGGTGCGAAGTTGTTGAGATACATCTCCAACATCCTCACTTTTGTCTTGAGCTCCACCTCTTCCTGCTCCATGCTGGCCAGCCAGTCTTTAGTCATCACGGTCTGATCTTGTTGCTTGGCCATCTGGGCCTGTCAAAAGAGCATCTGCCCAGATTATCCTCTTCCCCCACCAATGATTCCAGTGCAGCTGGCAGCTGCCTGCCCCACAGTGTAACATGCAGCTTTCTAATGACACTCGCAGTCTCTTATCTCAGATAAAAGAGTTAGATTTATCCATATACATCAGAAAAATAAATTAAAGAACCAGGTGATGCACATAGGTCTTACAAAAGAAGAGTGCTGGGTCTAAGCACATAATTGTCACTCAGAGGTTTGTGTAGACATGTTAAAGGCATTGTTGTCCTCAAAGAACTGCTTTATGTCATATCTGTTCAGCTGTAGACGCAGATAAACACAGTCATTTAATCGGACAGGGAGGTTAGATACTTGATATTCTGCCTCTCTGTCCCTCTGCTTCTGCATGTTGTGACTTTTTATCTGCATTGTGACTGGAACTCTCTCGTTATCTCTCTGATAGTAACAGCACACAGGAAATCAATTGTTTACATATTTCTGTGGGTTTTTTTTACCTGTAGCAACTGTATCACGTCTTTCATCTCTTTCTCCACCTCGGCCGCCTGCTCAGTCTGCTTCCCCAGCATTTGCAGAGTCCCCTCGTGGCTCTTTAGCGTCTTGCTGATTTTCCCAATCTTTGCAGCAGTTGTTTCATAAATGTAATTTAGGGATTCGCTGAACTGTATGACACCAAACATCAGCACATTGACTTCTTCCAGCGGTGCAGCCTCGTCTTCCACCTTGCTGGTCTTCGGGAGTGGACCTGCATGGGCTTCTCTCAAACCCCCAGCCACACAAAGCAAGCACAGAGCCCAGATCATCTTGACCATTCTTGTAGTTTACAAACTGATTGAAGTCTTGTGATCTGTTTCACTCAGTTATTTGTTCGCTTTTCCAACAATTCAGCCGAAGGAATTTTGATTTAAAATCTCACAAACGATGCAGGAAAGCTGTAAAATACGAATTTGTCTGTCACAGCTGTGCAGCGCTTATCATCATCAGAGGAGCCCCTGGATGATGAATTTGTTTGCTTGTCACTGTGCCTTATATTGGATGTGTACATGCAACACCATGGTGAAACATTAGCTCAGCTGTGGTTCAATATCGGGTCCCGCCTGTGGCCTTAGTCTCAGTGACCTTGCCTTCTAGTTTAACCCCTGAGATACCATTTAGTCATTTAGGTAACAAACACTTGTGATGCACATAACAATGGATGGCACATTCCTGACTTTGATACAGAGAATACATGTTTCCTAATGAGCCATATTGCAATATGTGCAGTTAATGTTATTTGAAATACACGTGTTTGATGTGGTGAGTCACAGCCTCTTGACAAGTGGGTAAAATCAGCTATTTCAAAATATGAACAAAAGTTACCTCCACTGTTTGACTTGGAAAGGAGTTTAAGTGACTTATCTACAAAATTCAGTACAGGGCCACATGGTTCCCATGTGCAACACAAAATCAATTAATTTTCTTTCCAAATTATAAAATTTATAAAAGCAATATTGCATCATTGTAGATATAAAGGATCAATTGATGCATAATAGGGTGTGAAACAGCAGTTCATGCTGAAACCAAAGGTCGAAACATTAACCATTGAACATTGTTCCTTTAATTCACTTTGCAGTTTCATTCAACTCTGTCCCCATAATTCTTTTCTCATTTCATTTATTGCATTAGAGACAGCCATGGTAAAAAAAAAAACAAAGACTAGCAAAGGAAGCTGCTGACATGAAGCTGTTTCTAAATGAATGACGGGAACACGGCACTGAAAGGTCTGTGACTGAGACCTTAACCTGTGTCTTGCATAATTTCGCCTTTCAGGAATCTGCTCTACGTTTACCCACAAACTCTGAACTTCAGCAGCCGCCAGGGCTCGGTGAGAAACATTGCTGTGAAGGTACAGTTCATGGCAGGAGAAGACCCCAGCCAAGCTCTACCGGTGAGTCACAGTCTGTGATAATCCATGTGACAAAACTGCAATGTTCTCCAGAAAGAGAATTTCCAGTCACAAAGAACAGCTCGAGGCAGTGAAATACTATATGATTAGTGAACTTCTTCAATGCAGCATATTATACCAGCAACAGAGCTGGCAAGAAAAGTCTCGTTACATTTGGTGAAATACAGTAAATCTTTTGTCGTTACTCTGATTTATTTTTGTTTATTAAATCAGTAATTGTTGATGCACAGTGTATTATACCTATTAAGTTAAGAATTAATTACAAACTTTAATGGCTAAATTGTCTTTGGATCTTCAGTCCGATAATAACAGTACAAAGTGTGGTCTATTTGCAAAGTGACACTAACGCTCCGTGAAGTGCTGAAAACATATTGACGGTGAAATTCCTTAAATGATTGACCAGACCGCAGTAATGTTCTCATGTCAAAAGATTGCCTTCTGTATGTCGTGGAACAACGATGTTTATACCCATGTCATTTTGACCAGGTCATCTTTGGAAAATCGAGCTGTTCCGAGTACCTGAAAGAGGCGTACACGCCCATCATCTACCATAACAAGTAATCACTCAGTCACCCGTTGGCCCTCTGCTGGTCCTTCCAACTTTTTCTCCTTTCCTTGTCTTCTGTTAACGCTGTGTTTAACTCTTCGCCCTGAAGGTCCCCCGAGTTCTACGAGGAGATGAAGATGAAGATTCCCGCCAATCTGACAGACAACCATCATCTACTGTTCACCTTCTACCACATCAGCTGCCAGCCCAAACAGAACACTCCTCTGGAGACCCCCGTGGGCTACACTGTGAGCGCGCTCCTACAGCTGGCCCACATTTAACACATCCATCCACCCACTCACTCACTTGTTTGAACGCTCTCTCTGTTGTGTTGCCATCGGTAAGAGTTTGCGTGTCTCTTTCTGCCCGCAGTGGATCCCTCTGATGCAGCATGGCCGACTGCGCACAGGCTCCTTCAGTCTGCCTGTCTCGGTAGAAAAGCCCCCACCTAGCTACTCTGTGCTCACCCCTGACGTGAGTGTCTGACAGTGAGAATATCTGTTTGCCTGCCGTCATCTTCTCCTCGTGATGTGACTGTGACTGAGTGTTAAATGAATTGGATGTTACTCTATGGCAGGTTCAGCTCCCGGGCATGAAGTGGGTTGATAATCACAAAGGAGTGTTCAATGTCGAGGTGACAGCGGCTTCCTCGGTTCACACTCAGGTACACAAATATGTATTTTTTTTATACTGAGCACCATTAAAATGTGGTTAGTGTTACTGGGAGAGGTCTGACGATTATAATAATCAACAGCAGCATTTATTGTTTTCATATTGTTAACTCCTGTAATTCTTTCTGTGGATAGAAAACACAACTTTAATTCATATAACAGACATTAGAGATACTGACATAATAACAAAAATATTTCTGTATCTATTGTCTGTTTTTACTTTATTTATAGATTATATGAATCCATATACAAACCTTTTTTTCCACTATTCACAAGTGTACTGAAGGTCTGTAGGTTTACATTTACTCTGAGCAGTGCCTGGATGTAATTTCTTCTCACATTATATTCAGAAACTCATAGAGACATTACATCCTTTATTTAAAGTCTTCTGGAGTTTAAAAACCAGTGTTGCCAGATTGAAATTCACTGAGTTCATTGTGGTTGTCCCTGTAGGATCCACACCTGGACAAGTTCTTCACTCTGGTGTATGTCCTGGAGGAGTACTCCTTCCCCTTCCGCCTGAAGGACGTCATCATAACCGAGGCGAACATGGAGGGCGAGCTGAAGGCCTGTATGGCTGCACTCAAAGGGACTCTGCTGGACACCTGTGTCAGGTTTTTGCATCAGCTGCTCAACAAGCTCATTCAGCTCATCGTCTACCCGCCGGTCATCGCAGGCCAAATTGGTAAGTGAGTTTTGAAAGAGAACAGATTTACATAATTTCTGCTTCTGGAAATTTGAAGCACAATTGGAACAAGGTTGAAATCTAATTGTGATCATTGGATTAAATTATCTGATAATTGTTGTTTTATTTTCCGCCTCATGCTACTGTCATGTTTAATCTCCAGTGAACCTGGGCCGTGCTGCTTTCGAAGCTATGGCGTTGTTGGTCAACCAGATGCACAAGAACTTGGAGGGTAACCAGGATCAGCACGGCCGCAACAACCTGCTGGCGTCCTACATCCACTACTGCTTCCGCCTGCCCTCTGCTGAACCTACACTGCCCCCAACAGGTCGTTTATCGGATTAAACTACATGCACTAAAGAAACAGAAAGAGGAGTTATCATTGGACCACTCACAGTCTTTTTGATTTACTAACATTTCTTCTTTACATCTCCATGAGTAGCAGGCACCCAGTCGTATGAGATGCCCATGCAGTATGCCACCTTATCAAGAGCAACAGCTCGTCCGAGTAGTCTGCATTTGTCGCGCTCCAAGAGTATCAGCAACTCCAACCCTGACCTGGCCACCACACCAGCTTCACCCGACGAAGAGGTGCAAAGGATCATTGGGAGCAAAGTGAGTTGTCTCTAGAAATTTCTGGAATTTATTGATGAGACTTGAGGATTGAACTGTTACTGTAATTAGTGTGTTTACAAGATCTGAAAAAGACTTTTAGAGCTGTTCAAGGTTAAATTCAGCAATATTCTAAAGTTTCAAATGTTTTTTTAAAAATCTGCACCAATTAATTGTGTTAATGAACAGTGTTTAATTGTTGAATTTGCACATCAAAATTTTAGATGCTGGGTTTAAAAGTTAAGAATACCAATATTGTTTGTGTGGGGAATGGGAATTTGTCATATCAGTCTATCGTTTTGTTGTAACGAAACTGCTGCCCTCCCCTTGTTTCATCTCCTCACAGCAGATTTTATATTCTGAGGTTGAATAAGAACTGTGCCAACGGTTAATGATGTTGCTTAGGTCAAAGATGCATTTATGCTGTATGCCACTGTCCCTTGTGATTCACGCAGTGCTCCCAGCCCTTCCTTTGTTCTCCCCTCTCCTGTTTTAGCTTCACTTTTCACATTCCTTGTTTTTGTTTCCTCCAAAATTCCTCCCTCACATAATCTTCTTTGTGGTATTTGTCTTCCCTTTTCTCACTGTGCCCTCGCCTCTTGCCGCTCTATGTGTGCTTGTGTGTGTGGGGTGTGTGTTTTGTGTGTGTCTCCGTTGGCTTATGGCAGGGCATTGACCGCTCCCACTCCTGGGTAAACTCTTCTTATGCCCCTGGGGGCTCCAGATCTGTGCTACGCCGGAACCCCAACTCCAGCTGTGAGCTCAAGCAGGTGCCAAATCCCTTCTCCTCCTCCTCATCCTCACCTTCATCGCCTCCCCCTTCACCTCTATCCTGAACCATCTCTCATCAACTCACACCTCAATCTATGTTTGTGTTTCTTTCTGCCTGTCACTCTGAGCCATACCTAACTTTTCATCCACTATGACACATGGTCTGTCCTTTGCAATGCATCTTCTCACCGCTGCTAAACAGACCATATCTGTTTTGTTGAATGACACCATCTCTGCCTTGGGCTCGGGTAGATTTCTTACCAGCCTTGCGCTCATCAGGGTTCATAGAGAGTTCTCTGGCCACCCGTCCATTTCCATTCATCCATTTTCACGTCACTTTGTCCTCATCTCTGTGTGTTCACCTCACCATCACTCCATGTCAGGCAAACGACCGCACCTGCAATCGCATGTCTGCCTTTCTGGACAGCGTGGCCTTGTTTTCAGTTCCGACAAGGCAGATTACCAAGAAGGTAAAACCGGCAGTCACCATTATAAACAAACACGTTTTGATGTCCTAACATTCATCCATTTTCAACATCATTAAAACAAATCAACATTCAAAACTGTGTCTCTCTGTGAGTAGTTAAACAATTCCTTGAGACTCTGACATTGAATATTTGTTGTCTGGATAATGTGTTAAGTTTATTTTACTATCAATGTTTATATTACTCTGATTCTGTTTGTATCTTCGGCCTTAAAAAACTATCATAGAACTGCACAATTAATTTACAAACCTTAGTTACAGTTTTCAGCTTTCTCCCTGTGACAACAAAAACAATTTTAATCTCAATAGCTCATACAGATACTGAAATTGTTTCATCATACAATCTAAAATTTGGTCGGTGTTGGTTCCTGTGTAGCTTCTTCATGAGGAGCTGGCGTTACAGTGGGTGGTCAGCGCCAGCGCAGTGAGGGAAGCAGCGCTGCAGCAGGCCTGGTTTTTCTTTCAGCTCATGGTCAGTATGCTAAAAAACACTCTAAGACGGTCTAAATCTAAAGACTTTTGAGTAAAATACTGAAAATCACAAAACTTGTACCATTATTAAAGCAGTAAAAGCAAAATGTTCTTATTTGTCCCCTCCTGCAGACAAAGAGCATGGCCCACCACTTATTCCTGACCTCGAAACTGGACATTCCTAGGCGCCAGCGTTTCCCAGACCGCTTTGTGGACGACATCGCTGCACTTGTGTGTGCCATCAGCGCAGACATTGCCAACCGATACCACAAGGTACTGAGCCCATAAAGCTGACAGTCCATTTATTTTGTATTGGACAATAAAAGATGTCAGTTTCTGTTAAATAGAAACTTGCCTTGTCGTTTACTCCGTGCTTGATCTGAATTAGAATCAGTGTTTTAAGTAAATGAATGTACAATGTCATTGTTTCTCTCACATGAATACCTCATCCTCTCTCTCAGGATGTGGAGCTTGTGGAGAGGTTAAACAGCAATCTGGCCTTCTTCCTGAATGACCTGCTGTCTCTCATGGACCGGGGCTTTGTGTTCAACCTCATCCGGTCCTACTACAAACAGGTGCCTGATGCTCCTCTCCCTGTTTTTCCTCCAATATCAAACACTTTGAAATAAATCCCAGTGCTGCCTCATGTGTTTTAAAACAGATTTTTACATTCTCAAACAAACCTGTCTGCTATGCAGATTGCCAACAAGCTCCACACGTCACAGAACCCGAGCTCTCTGAATGCACTGAGGATGGACTTCACTCGTATCGTCTGTAGCCACGAACACTACGTCATCCTCAACCTGCCGTGCTCCACTCTCAGCCCTCCAGCCTCCCCCTCCCCCTCAACTTCCTCCACCACATCTCAGGTAACTGGAAAACTCAGATTCATCACGACTGTTAAGCAAAATAATATCTCTTTATTTTCTGCAATTCTTTTGCTTATTTTTCTGCTGTTTCTTTTGGTTATTTTGGGAAAGATCATCAGGTAAAGCACACAAATGTAATTTAACTGATTTGAATTCAATCTGCTGTTACTGCCCTCTTATTCTTCCATTGCTCTGTTCACTGTCTGCAGAGTTCAGCATTTTCCAGCGTGGTGCAAGACCAAGGTGTGGCCACCATGTTTGAGCTCTCCGTCCCTTTTCGCCAGCAGCACTTCCTGTCTGGTTTGGTGCTAACTGAGCTCTCTCTCATTCTTGATCCTGATGGAGAAGGGTGGGTTGTTATTAACTGTATATAAAGACTTTCACTTCATTTCCCCTCAGGGATCCTCTGACATTAAACCATTAATACATTATAGCATAAAGTACAAGTGCACAGTCTAAAACACACTGATACACTCTCTGTTTTTACCCACAGGGTTTTCTTCCTTCATAAAAAGGCCATTAGTGCCGTTCACTCCCTGCTCTGCAGCCATGATGCAGACCCTCGCCACAGTGACCCTCAGGTCAGAGCCCATGTAGCTCAGCTCTACCTGCCCCTCATCCCCATCGTCATGGAGACGTTGCATCATCTCCACGACTTCTCAGGTCAGCAGAAAAAATACGCAGTCTACTAATATTGTTATCATCCACCTCCTCAAGATCTCTGTGTTTTATTTCCAGTATTATTGCACCTGAGAGGGCTTTTCATTATTTCCTTGTAGACTCCTCGCCTGCTCGGGTCCGCCATGCCTCAGCCCACGCCGACGATGCTGACCCAGACAGTAGCAACACTATCAGTCAGTCTGTTGCCATGGCGATTGCCGGCTCCCCTTTGCCGCATGCCAAAGCCAACGCATTTGCGCTGCCCACAGTGGTGAGTGATAGCGGCAGGGGTCAGGCTATATCCCCCGGGCCCTACACGCTGACAGGTTGCAGATCGGCCTCTATGTGGGAGGCTGCTGCTTCAGTTTGACAGACGATCTCTCTTGCCTTTCTGCAACTCCACACGAAAGCCCATTTCAAGAGTGTTTGCTTTCTTACCATGTTTTCTTCTTTTCTGAAATACAACTGCTCCTCTTAGCCTGTAGGTGGCCCCCTGTCCATTTTCTTTGTAACAGTCATTAATCAGATTTAAAGACTGGCACTGAGTTTGTATCTTTGTCTTCATCAGGCTGGGCGTCAGCCAAGCTCTCTGTCAGCCGACTGTAGCAGGACTCTGCTGGTGTGTTTCCTGTGGGTGCTGAAGAATGCAGATGCAGCTCTCCTGGAAAGCTGGGTGTCTGATCTGTCTGTGTTACAAATCAACCGCCTGTTGGATCTGCTGCATCTCTGTATCTCCTGCTTTGAATACAAGGTACAAAAACCAGGCACTGCCACCACTATCATCACTGATAAACACAGTAGGCGTCAAAAAACCGTGTTTGGATGTTTAATTTGGACCTGCTAGAGCAACAGTACAGATAAATCACTACTTCTATCATGAAAGTTTACTGTAGTATCAGGTTATCAGGACTGAATCACTACTGTTTCATAACCACCCTTTTACCGTTTACTGGAGATTTTCATTGTTTTGACAATTGATTTAGTTTTCCCAAACCGTTGATCTCTGTAGGGGAAGAAGACTCTGGAGAGGATCAACAGTCTAACGTTTAAGAAGTCTCAGGACATGAAAGCCCGACTGGAGGAGGCCATACTGGGCACCATTGGAGCTCGTCAGGAGATGGTCCGCCGCTGCAGAGGTATGCCGCATTGGAGCACAGTAATGAATGTGTGTGTGTGTGTGTCAGTAGCTGTCTGTGTTTGTGGTGTTGACTTGTCTGTGTTCATGGAAATTGTCATCTGTTTACGCTTCCAGATAGGAGTCCCTACGGCAGCCAAGAAAACGTTAGGTGGAGGAAGAATGTCACTCACTGGAGACAAAATACAGACCGAGTTGATAAGTATGTAATTAACATTAGTTATTAGTTATAAAGGATACTCAGAATCTCAGTCCTAAAGCAAATAAAAAGTAACTAGTTAAAAACCTCAAGTCCATCAGTTAAGAAATGGAAGGCAACTTTACAGGAAAGACAGATAATAAAAGGTTTAAGTGGAAGACAATTTTACTTCATTATTAATTAATTGTGGTAATTACATTAACTTAGATTAACAAAAGAATCAACAAAGGGAAAGGGGTTCTTAGGTAAACAAACACAAATACAAATACTCACACATTGTATATTTATGTTTTTACTTAGTTTTTTATCCATTATTTGTATATGGGTGAACATTAATTTACCCCTCTTCTTTTTATTTTATGACTGTCACTGGTTGTTTAAAAACACAAATGTATATTATAATATTAATTGGACATTTTGTGGATATTTTGTTTTTATTTATGAAAGCATTGCAATAAACTAATGATAAAAAACATTAGTTTAAAATGTATGGACACATTTTTATATGTACAACACTGTGACTTCGTTTGAGTGTTCATTAAGAGTGATGATTGTAAAACAATTATCTATTACAGGACTAAAGCTGAGATGGAGCAGGAGTCTGTGGTGGATGGAAACTTAGCTACGGAGGCTTCTCTGATTGTATTGGACACACTGGAGATTATAGTGAAGGTAAACAGTATGAGAAAAAGTCGAAAGATACATCATCCTTTGACTCACCTTTTGTGTAGAATTCCCCTGCTGTATTATGATCTTTCACTCTGTCCTCTGTTCAGACTGTGGTGGCGTCAGAGCTGAAGGAAAGTGTTTTAGGCGGGGTGCTCCGAGTGCTTCTTCACAGCATGGCAGGTAACCAGAGTGCCCTCTTCCTGCAGCACTGCTTCACTACACAGAGAGCTCTGGTTTTCAAGGCAAGTACAGTTTCTATTAGTGTGCCAAGTGTCGCCATTCATTTTTATGATCCATTTTAATCTTATATTAATTCAACTTGACACATCGAATTTTATCATTTTGCAAAGAAAACAAAAAAGTGACAGTGTGTTTTTTTTGTGTGTAGTTCCCAGAGATGCTGTTTGAAGAAGACACTGAGCTTTGTGCAGACCTGTGCCTGCGTCTCCTTCGTCACTGCAGCAGTAGTGTCGGTTCTGTCAGAAGTCACGCCTCCGCCTCGCTTTACCTGCTCATGAGGCAGAACTTTGAGATTGGAAACGTGAGTTTAGACATTGTTCAGAATTTTGACGTTCTTACAACAATAAGGAATCTACAGAACACACACAGGAGGTTTACAGAATGGCTCTCCATGATGTTGTGAGAAAAAAACTCTCCTATTTCTGTCCTTTGCTCCAGAACTTTGCACGAGTAAAGATGCAGGTCACCATGTCTCTGTCGTCACTGGTGGGAACGTCCCAGAACTTCAATGAGGAGCATCTGCGTCGGTCACTCAAGACGATCCTCACATACGCTGAAGAGGACCTGGAGCTCCGTGACACGCCCTTCCCAGAGCAGGTAGGCAGCAGCCACCACACTGTCTGTGCATCATCCGGATGTGGTGCTGATCACTCATGTCCTGTGTTGCACTCTTGAAACTGCAGGTCCAGGATCTGGTGTTCAACCTGCACATGATTCTTACCGACACTGTGAAGATGAAAGAGCATCAACAGGATCCAGAGATGCTCATTGACTTGATGTACAGGTACAGAGACGCCCATCAGTGACACAGGCATATAAAGAATAAAGTTACATGACTCAAACCTAAATTCTTCTCTCATATTTAACTTCAGGATTGCTAAGGGCTACCAGAACTCTCCTGACCTACGTCTCACGTGGCTCCAGAACATGGCAGGAAAACACTCTGAGAGAGGGAACCACGCCGAGGCTGCCCACTGTCTCGTCCACAGCGCCGCTCTGGTGGCAGAATACCTCAACATGCTGGAGGATTGCCGATACCTGCCAATTGGTTGTGTCACATTTCAGGTCGGTGCATGCTGTTTAATTTGGTGACTCATTTGACTATAAACAACACTTATGGGCAGCATTCTGGCAGAATTACATGGGGTGTTCCAAGATTTAATCAAGACTGATTGTTGAAAGAGGATTCTTATGTTTATTATTATTTCTCCGTTTCCCTCTCAGAACATTTCATCCAACGTCCTGGAGGAGTCGGCAGTATCGGATGATGTCCTGTCTCCGGAGGAGGAGGGGATTTGTGCTGGGAAGTACTTCAGCGAGTCTGGCCTGGTGGGCCTCCTGGAGCAAGCATCTGCATCTTTTAACATGGTACGACTCATATTCTCCAACCACATGGTGACAGGCTGCATGTTCACACAGCACAGGGTTACACAGCACTAGCATGGCTGAGGGAGTGTTATGCGATCGAGTGGTATGTGTAGAACTGGCCTTCCATTGTGCTGTCACCCCAGGCAGCCATGTACGAGGCCATAAATGAAGTGTACAAGATTCTGCTGCCCATCCATGAAGCCAACAGGGAATTCAAAAAGCTGGCAACCGTCCACGGGAAACTGCAGGACGCCTTCAACAAAGTCTACAACCAAGTGAGTTAAAAGCACGATCTTACAATCCGCTGCAATTAACTGGGCTGTCAAACATAACTTTTTCCTAATTTCTTTCTTTTATGCCTCTTTTCTCGACTTTTCCAGAGTTCAGGATGGGAGGTAACAAGCTCATCGGTCACACTGAGTATATTCACTGTAAAAATAATCATATTTTGCATTTACAATGTTTTTTCTTTCTTCCCCACTGCTTGTGAATCAAATGTTACTGGTGAGTGACACACAACTTTCTTTCAACTTTCTTTGATATAGTTGAGTTGAGCCACTATAACAAAACATTTTCCATTCCCTTTGCCACAACCAGCTTGAATTTATATTTTCCCTTCTTTCTACAAAAGTTCTTCTGTTACTAAACCAGTAATATTAACATTTCCATCTGTGAAAATCATGCAATGAGGTTTAAAATATGTTCGAAAAGTCTTGAGTCCACAACCTCAACAGGAAGAATATATGAAAAGATTTTCAGCTCAAATACATTAAAGGCTTTCTATTTTCTTTCTCCTGTTCTCCAGTCAACACTTAAGTTGTGTATCTACATCTTTGTGATTTTGCTTCACTCAGCGTCTGCACTCTTTCATTATCTCGTCTTTTCATCTCTCCTTCAGTGTTCAGAGAATGTTTGGCACCTACTTCCGGGTTGGCTTCTATGGCTGTCGTTTTGGAGACCTGGATGAGCAAGAGTTTGTTTACAAGGAACCATCGATCACCAAATTAGCCGAGATCTCCCACAGACTTGAGGCACGTTAACTCATCTTGATGCAAAAAAAAATAAAAATAAAAAGGTTTGATTAGTGATTACTGAAAAACAAATGTCTAAAAGATGAATGTGTTTGGTGCTCAGGAGTTCTACTCAGAGAGGTATGGGGATGAGCTGGTTGAAATTATCAAGGACTCCAGCCCAGTGGACAAAACCAAACTGGATCCCAACAAGGTGACTTTTTACATATACCTGTCACTCATAATATAATGGCAAAGGTTTTGCAAAGGGTATAACTGTGCTGATGTGTTTATATTTGTTTAAGGCCTACCTCCAGATCACCTACGTCGAGCCGTACTTCGACACATACGAGCTGAAGGAAAGAATCACCTACTTTGACAAGAACTACAACCTGCGTACCTTCATGTACTGTACGCCCTTCACTCTGGACGGCCGAGCCCATGGCGACCTGCATGAGCAGTACAAACGCAAAACCATCCTGACCACGTCTCATGCCTTCCCTTACATCAAGACACGCATCAACGTTATCCACAAGGAGGAGGTGGGTATCTGTTCACGAGGGATTCTTGGTCAGATGCCACACGACTGTGGGGTGTGCGGCTTTCTCTCATTCTGTCATGTTTTCTTCTCCAGATCATTCTCGTCCCCATGGAGGTGGCCATCGAGGACATGCAGAAAAAGACTCAGGAGCTCGCTTTCGCCACAAACCAAGACCCCGCGGACTCCAAGATGCTGCAGATGGTCCTGCAGGGCAGCGTGGGCACCACTGTCAACCAGGTGTCTGTTCATATACTGAAATTAAAAAAAATCTAAATAAACATAGGGAGCACACCCATGCTGCCTTCCCTCACATCCTCCTCCTGGTATATTAATCCCATTTGAATGGGGTTAAACTCAGGCTCAGTGTTTTGAGTCGTGACTGACATTCCTTAGCAGATATGTAACAGGCTCTCTCCTTCACAGGGCCCCCTCGAGGTGGCGCAGGTCTTTCTCTCTGACATTCCTAATGACCCAAAGCTGTTTCGACATCACAACAAACTGCGCCTCTGCTTTAAAGACTTTACTAAGAGGTGATGACACACTCCGCGGCCCAGACGTGACTGCTTTGTTACTAATAAAAACAAATCCCCACTTGCGGTGACTTCTTCGCTCTTTCTATTGCAGGTGTGAGGATGCCCTCAGGAGGAACAAGGCTCTGATTGGTCCAGATCAGAAGGAGTACCACAGAGAGCTGGAGAGGAACTACAATAAACTGAAAGAAGCTCTGGGTCCTCTCATCAACCGCAAGATCCCCCAGCTATATAGAACCCTGCCAGCTCAGTCTACGCAAACACAACGGTAACTGGAGACACCAGACACACACACGCACGCCTACGCACAGAGACACACAAAATGAGCTCATGCCGCTTCTCAAAGACCATCAAACCAACACAAAAGAAACATAAAACCAAACTTTATTTCACTCCAGGTCATAGATTCATACAATCTGTGTTTGTCACCGGTGAATAGATTTGCACGACACTGACGTATCATTAATAACTATCGCCTTTCTCTCTTTTTTTACATACATTTTTGAAAGAAAGTTGGTACATGTATTAAAGTATTTCATCCTCTTTGACGATGGAAACATTCATCATCTGTTTTTGTTTTTATCTGCCTTTGGCATCAGCTCAGTTTGTGTCTGTGTGTCTCTGGACTGGTTCATAATCAAAAACAGCTACAGTCAACAGCACCTGCCACAGCCTCGATTTAATACCAAGAAAAACAAGTAGTTTGATCTTCTTATAGAATCAAAAATATGATTTTGAGAAAAGTTCAGTTGCTTTTTGAGCTGCTGAAATTCAACACCGTCTAAAATGATGATGAAGGGGTTTGACCTCACTCTTTCAAAGAAGATACTCCTGTTGGCTCATAGTGGGACATTATTCACTGTAACTCCTTGACTCCCTGGGTCAGCAGTACATTTTAAAGTAAAATTATTCATAGATCATCATGCTATTAGACATATCAGATTTTGAGATGGACGTTTCGGGGAAAATAAACCAAAACACTCAAGGTTCATCTTTCGTCTTGCTTCTGTCTCCTTCAGGAACTCCTACTGTAGGTCCAGTCTCCGGTGAGTCGGCTGTGGAGGCTGAGAAACACTGGAAAACAACACAGAATAACAAGCTTTACAAATTAGTATATCTTCCCGTCTGTTTCCCCCTCCCCCCACTGCACTGCACACCAACTGTCATGGTCGCCATCTTCTTCCCGTTATTTTGCCCACACACACCACCCCCCCTGGCTAACCAGTCTCGCCATAATCCCCCCACAAGAGAGACGCGCACACACACACTTCTCACCTCTTTCCCATCTCCCCCATTACCACCACTCTCACACCTCTGTAGGAGAAGACCCCGGCTGTTTATGCAGGGAGGTTATCTACACTGTAAACATGGTCATTTGGAGCAAGGCGCTGAAATGTCGGCTTTACAAACCAAGTCTCCTCGCTGTCGACCCAAAGTCATCTCTCGTTTAAATTGAGCTTTTACAGCACTAGAGCTGCCAAACACATTCTGCAACCAAATCTTTTCCAGGTTTGTTTATAAGTGCATCCATTTCTTTTCGTCTTTTTCTTTTGCGTCTGTTTTTGTCGTGGCCTTATTGCAATTTGTAAGAGATTTTTTTTTTACTAAACTATGTCTGGTAGTCCTCACTGCCAGACTTATTAAATAGTCGCAGGGAGTTTTCTTATGTTATCAACAGACCAAATAACTGACATTCCTTCTTCCTCAAGTTGTCACATTTATCTTCCCATCTCTCGTAATAAGAATTCATTATAGAGAGGAGGTGGGATCATTATGTCCACGCTCAGGTCTCGGTTTCCCTGAGACCAGGGGGACATAATACAGCAGCAGTTAAAGAGGAATGCATTAGTGTTTAGGGGGAAAAGCATTGAGCGATGTTTTAAATGTGTTTTTTAAGTTAAACTGTGAAGTTCTCTTGTAATGCACTGTCGTCACATCAGATGTTTATCACAGAAGCACTGCCCTCAGCCAGGTCATCTCCTCACTGTCACACTTCTGTACAGTCTCATACAGAGCCCGACCGATCCGGATTTTAGGGGGGTGTTGCAGATAGCGATACTGGGGTGTAAACAAATTTTAATACAGATATATTGGTTTATATCAAAAAAGGGCAATGACTCCAAAGACGTCGTTATCAAAACCTTATGGCAAAGAAATGTAAACAAGGCTTGATATTATAACCATAAACTTTATTATAAGTAACTATAAATAAAAAGAAAATGCAATTACAACCAAATATATAGGACTTGAATTAAGAAAATACAAATTATTTTACTCATAATATAAACATAAGTACACATCTCTTCTGCATTGTTTATTCTGTGAAATAATAGTTTTCATATCGGCAAACGTAGACGCAAATACCGATATGTCTGTGAAAGGCTCAGCTGAGTTTTATCAATAAATTGGTCGGGCTCTGTTCTGATTTCTGCTTATTTCTTTTGTCTGTAGTTAAGAGACTGTGTTTGAATTTCTGTCTGAAAGCACTCCCTCTCTGTGGAAGATTTATATTCATTGTAGCCGTTTCCAACTACTGTATCTATTATATTGCACTATTGTAGTACTACAAGCTGCCGCACATTAACACTGTAACGACTAAAATATCTGTGCTTTTGTCATTTTTATGAGGCTGGAAATTGTTTTTTTAACCAATTAGATGAACATTTTTGTATTTATTTTACACTGTCTTTTTTTACTGCATTCTATTAAAATTCTCTTCCTACGCCTTGGGTCAGCTTTTGTTTGTGCTGCTACAGAGCTGAGGATTAGGCACTGTCAACACCCAGTCGTCTAAATGCTCAGTTCAATCGCTGTGACACTTTAAAACTAGTCCCATTATGGCTTCGGCCTGTGTTCCTCAGGTGTGATTTTATACTGGTAAGTTTTTATCTCTTAAGGGATTCATTTTCTCTTTGATTTCTACTGTCCTATTTTCGGTCTGCTCAAATTTCACACACTCCAAAATATTAGTTCCCTAAGCATGCCAGATTTTTTTTTTTCTTTCATCAAGATACATGTTGAATAACACCCTATATCTTGCTTTGTTAAAGAAAGAGAAAAACATCCTGGATCAAAGGATCACACCAAAATTGAATGGCTTCTTCCCTGACACACACCACATCCTTCCACCAAGGTTCGTGGAAATCCGCCTACTTGTTTTTGTGTAAACGTCACAAACAAACAGATGAAAACATGATGATCACTACAGACTCCCTGTGCACACATTTTCGTTACTGGTTAGTTCATACTTCTTGTCTTATTTTAAGATTAAAGAGTTCATTTATGAATATATATACACAAACATTCATATATATATATATATAAATAAATATAAATAAATGTGTACTGTACATGTGTTCCTAGTTATGGAAATATTTAGATTTTCCAGTACACTTTTTATTCCTGCCTTTAATAGAGAACACCTGCTTTGTGAGGACTGCAGTTTAACTGTTTGATATAGGAGGTAACAGTGAGTTCACTGAGTAGTTAACTGACTGACTGTCGCCTTCAGTAAATGTGACAAAATGCAACTTAAAAAAAACAACAACTCACCACTGAATCCCCTACATTTTCACAGACCTGCTCTAACAGATCTATATTCAATCCAGATGTCCTCCGGGCTCTATACCATCAGCAAACCAATTTCCTGTGGTGGTGGGATGATCCACATTAGAGCCTGCAATGTTTATGTAATTCACCAGAACGAAGCACTTTGGGTTTACGATCAGGTTTTTCACAACCACTTGGAAGAGGCTCAGCCAATCAGAGCTGGAAACTTTTTCAGTTAACAACACCTCTGTACAGTTTCTGTCCAGATGAACTACAAACTCAACGGTCACAGCACTGGTGACAATATGATTGAAAACACAATATGGAATTTTTAGCATTCTGTGCTGCATATGAGTTTAGAAAATATTTTACTGTTCTGAGGAAGTTCCTCCTTTAAATCATAAATAATAATAACTCCTACCATAAGAACAACTATTAGAGTGTAAGTATGAAAACGTTTTTTTTTGTTCTGCACTTTCTCTCTTTCCTGATGTCTTTTTCTTCCTTGAAAGTACTTGAAAGTTTTTGGAGGTCTGTACTTGACATCTGAGTTCTTCCTTGGTATTTGGAGGAATCCTGAATGCTCTTAAAAGGTGCTTATAGTTTCTGGCAGTTTGCCTTGATGTCCTACTCTTTGGGAGGCCGTGCATGTTGTTCCACTGCATGGAAAACCTTTGGAGGTCATTGGTAAGCTGTGAAACTTTATCCCCCAGACAGAGCCAGTTCAATAAGTCAAATCAGCAGCTGCATATAGGGCCTCGCAATTATAAAAATAGCTATTTAGACTCTTTGATAGGGCCGCAATCGAGGATCATCACAATTATTCGATCCAAAACTGGCAACAGTGACAGTGTAACTCTGCCCGTGTCTGAGAGCGAGGGCCTCCTCCCATTAAGGTGAATTCAAAGTGTCTGCGTTTGTTTGTCAGCTGGGCTCTGCTATGGTTCTCGTGATGTAAATGTCGTCATCCACCCGGGTTGCGCTTGGACCCCTGTGGACGTTCGTGTGCCGCCCAAAATTTGTGACCACACTAACTGTAAGTGCCAACTGTGCATGCTCCAGCTTCACGTGTGGAACACTAGACTGACATGGACCCTCCTTTTTAGTATGAATGCAACTGTGGGCATGTACGTGTGCCAGGAACAAGCGCCCAATGCTCAGTGGACATGCTCCACGGAAAAATATGGTAAACCCTTCAGTTAGCAAGCGATTTGTGGTTTGGATAGTGAAAATAGCCGAATATTGTTATTTAATTTGATATTTACCCGCTGAAGAACATCTATAGCCGGAAAAGTACATTTATATATATATATACATTTTATCATTTAAAACGATTAGACCTTATGTATGGTTTAATTATAATGATTAAGACAATCATATTAATAAGGGTTATAAGTGTGTGCTATAATATATGTATGTACTATAAGGGTGGTCAACACACTGGGAGGCAGGTCCCACAAACGTAGGGCCCAGTCACACACACACACAAGTGTAACAGTGGTGAGCCTTCACCTCCGGTACACACTTTTTATCTGTGCGAGCGAGGAGGCGAATAAAGCATTTGCTTCCTGTGGTGAGGCGAATCGCAGCATGGCTCCGTGTGGAGTTGAACTTTAGTGAACTTTGACCTGCAATATTCGCATTTGCATGTGTGTGACGGGCCCCCGATCCTGCTCAGGACCCCCTGATGAGCAGCCCTGCCCTCAGAGCCTGTATTTGACAGAAGTGGACTGTGTGTGTTTATGTTCCTGTACTTATACTTTTGCGAGGGCCATTTTAAGCATAGACCCTGCAGAGTGAGGACATCTTTGGAAAGAGAGGACATTTTGGCCGGTCCTTACTTTTTCAATGGGCTGTTTGAGGGTTAAGACTTGGTTTCAGGGTTAGGGTTAGAATTAGGTTTAGGATAGGGTAATAACTTTATTTGGGTAAGGGTTAGGAATTAAGTTTGGATGGTTAAGGTAAGGGTAAGGGGCTAGGGAATGTATTATGCCAATTTGTGTGTGTGTGTGTGTGTGTGTGTGTGTTTTGTGCACGTGTGTAATGTATGTGTGAGTGTGTATGTGTGGGTGTGGTTGTTTGTAGTTTGTGTCTGTGTCTGTGTAGTGTGTGTAGTGTGTCTGTTAAGTTTGTTTGTGTAGTTTTTCTGTGTGTGTGTGTGTGACTGTGTGTGTAGTTGGTCTGTGTAATCTGTGTGTGTGTGCATGTAGTGACTGTGTGTTTGTGTGCGTGTGTAGTGTGGCCGTTTGTAGTGTGTGTGTGTGTGGTTTGTCTATGTAGTTTGTCTGTGTAGTTTGTCTGTGTAATATGTGTGTAAGTGTAGTGACTGTGTGTAGTGACTGTGTGTGTGTTTGTGTGAGACCAGTGCTGGCCCTTTAAGAGCAGCAGGGGCGGGGCTCCGAGCAGCGTCTCGTCTGCGGTGTTTTTGTGTGTCTGTCAGTGAGCGCTGCTCCTGGGCCGAGGCTGCAGAAAGAGCGTCCGCGGGTTCAGGTAAGAACATGAAAACACATTTTCATTTTAAAGGGGGGGAAACTTCCGGCTCCGGTGTTTAAACGCTGTCCGTGACTCTCTCTGTCAAAGTGCGTTTCAAAGCGCGTCAGCCGAGGCTCCGTGCTGAGTGGGACTTCTTTTGTGATCCTTGCCCATTCCTCCCGGTCCTCTGTCCCCGGACTAACGGCGCCTTTATCCCCACAAACCGGCTTTTTCTCCTCCTCGCACTCGCATCACTGCTTCGCATTCGGGGTTTTCCTTTATTTTCCTCCCTCGTTTTTCGTCTCGTTCAGAGGAATAAATCCGCGGAGTCTCACGCTCGCTCCTCCGGTGCGTGTCTTTTTGTTCGGAGCATCACTGGAGGCTTCGGGCTCAGGGACGCGTCGTTACCGTGGAAATCTCTATTATCACAACAATGATGATATAAACACAAATTCTAACGCTGCTCAAAGTGTCTCTGTCATTCTGAAGTGGGAGTTTATTATGATATTTTTATTTATAGAGGAATTCTCTGCAGAAAAGCTGCACAGTGTCCCTGTGCAGCAAATTCATAGCACACTGTTATTTTCCTTATTTATTGGGCTTTTTTTCCACGTGATCTAAACTTTTACTTGATTTAACTTACCGAGTTGCAGCAGAGAATCCTACTGTATATTGTTGCATTGCCAAATCTGATCCCACAAGTCATTCCAAAACCAAGCAAAACACATTTGGGTGTTTGTGTCCTTCATTATGAAACTTTTTCCATAAGCCTCCGGCTTGATCTGTTGTTGCAATCCGACCATTTCTTAATTTAATGACAGAAAGTTAAAAAGCAAAAGTGAAAAGCTCACTTGAAGACTGCATGAAGACTCGTGGGAGAGGGTGGGTCTGTGCATTCTGCAAGTTCTTCATTAGTTCCAGATGTTCATCAGCTCCTCCATGCTGCTCCTTGCCCCCCTCACTTTTGCTCGTCTCCCCGCCCGAAGCTGGTCAGCGGTGGCTCAGGGGAGTTTGTGTCCTCAGAAGACGGATGAGGTCCGGTGGAGTTGTGTATCAGCAGGGCAGGAGGAAGGTAAACAAGACCAAGCCTCTAATGAATCACACTTTCACAGGCGATACTTGCTGCTTTCTTGAAGGGAGCCTTCTCTGATTTCCCTTAATGAAGTAATTTAGAGGGGAAAATTCACGAATCCACGTTTTCCTCCCAGAATAACACAAGTGTTGTATGTTTAACGATGTGACATGACGTATTACATGTGTGGCACATTGTCCGGAATCATCAGTCAACTCATCAGATGTTGTTTTGATGAATTGTGCAGAACTTGGCAGGATGTGGGGGTGTAGTCATCGGCCTGTTGCACTGCATCATACAATACACCCCTGTCCTGCTGTTGTGTAATGGGCTGCTGCCTGTATTAAATCACCTTCTAGCGAATACAGCCAGCGATTGTGGCAGCTGCGTGGCATTTAAAATGGGCTCTGTCCTGTCATTCGTGCCATTACAGGCTGTAGTCTCTGGACTCCAATCATTTGTCTCCTGGGGTTTTCCTCATGTTGCAATACAGTTCAACAGAACCACAACAACTAGACAACTGTATGGTTAAAAACCAAAAACTGAACATTATACCATTCATGGAGGCCGGATGAATTGTAATAGCTTTAGCTGGGTGGAGCGAATAAACTGGCAAGTGTATAACTCCTCACTGTTTTGAGATCCAGTCAGTGTAATAACAGTGAAAGCCGACTCTTCCTCTGTGGGACCCCTGGAATCCCACCAGAGACCCCTGGGAGTCTCTCCCCCAGGGCTGCAAGTTTGGGAATTTCTGATCAGGTTTGTCGGCAGCTGGAGTTTCCTACAATATTTTTTTCTTCTCTTCTCCTGAGCTGGAATGTGATTGTCTCATCACAGCATTTGGACGCAGGGGTGCCGCGATGGAATGCAGGGTTATAAACCCCATTTGCACACTGGGCCACACGCCGGGCATTTAAATGGTTTAGCGAAGCTAATGAAATTACACCCTCAACCTGTCCGTCACTGTCTCGGGGCAACTACGGATTAGCTATTTGGGACAGTTTTACTGCACGATGAATGATCTGTTCTGTTAAAACGATAGACAGCAATACTTCTATTCATCGCTTGAAATAACCAGAATGTCACTCGGTAGATTGCATAACTCCGCCAAGGCCCAACAGTCTCCTAACGAAACAGCATTAGAATTCACTCGATCTGGATTTTTATTTGGATCAAATTGGACATATTCATAAATATCAGTCCCCCAAACATGCCTGATTTTATTCCATCAAGATCCATGAATTATTCTCTGAGAAATCAACAAAAATGTTAAAGAAAGTGAAAAAACTTGATAGATCCGTCCCTTGATCCGGATCCGCACCAAAATTGAATAGGTTCTTCCCTGATCCGTACCGTATCCTTCCACCAAGTTTCCTGGTAATCCACCCAGTAGTTATTTCGTAATCTTGCCCACAAACAAACAAAAGCAGATGACACTAACCTCCTTGGCTGAGGTAATGAAGGTTATTGATACTTACATGCTGTCAAGTTTTGTTTCCTCCTATGAACCACATTCCAATCAGAAAGGAGCAAAAACCCAAATATTCTGTTTTCTTCCCATATCAGTCTATAGAAACACAATTTGAAGATAATTAAGCAAAAAAACATTTGTATAAGAGGTGGATTAGTTTATAGGAGAGGGATAAACTTGCAGCTCAGTGTTATTGTAATAACATTAGTCTGATTTGGTCAGAACAGTGAGGATTAATTAAGGGGGTTAATACTTAACTTCTCACTTAACTGTATTGATTGGAGGAACCAGAGAAGTGGTTTCAGTGAACATATGGTCTAATCTTTTGAGATGCTAGAGTCAGTAATTCTTTATCTGCTTGAATAATCTGACCTTATCTCATTTAAAAAAACTAATCACTCAGAAAAACAAGATGGACTGTTCTGTCCGGTAAAGAACACAAACATGTTGGAGTAGTTGGTGATATGTTGTCTTTACGTGCACACTGAGTCTTTCTCATCAACGACTCTCCTTGAGTCAGGAAGTAATTGATAAGATCCCAGAGAGGGAACCACTTAACCAGATCGCCGCCTCAGTGAGATTACTTCCTCTGCCCTGCGCTGCCGTCCGCTCTGTACCACAACACAACTGACCCTCTAACCCCCGGAGTAGCTCTCCCTGACCAGCCCTCCGCCACATCTGACTGCTGTCTGGACTTTGTCTTCCTCCCCTCCAGACCCCCAGAGTTTCCTCAAAGCCTTGCAGAGTTCAGCCTCTCTGCTAGGCATCACTCTTAATCCCCACCTCCACAACTGAACAGGAATTTTCCCCCCAAATTTTCTTTTTCTCGCGTGTCTCTTTTTTCCGGTGCCGCTCCTTGCCGCTCAGTCCCACCCTTGCTCAGTTTCCTGTTGGAGGTCAGCACAATGACCAATAGCAGCCTGAGCGAGTGTTTACTCTGCTCCTGTTCCAGGAGTAATGTGAGCTCGCCGGCCCCTCCCTTTGGCCGTACTCTAGCCAGCACCAGACTTCTGCAGCCCAGCGCCGTCTGCTCCTCCATACCACCACTCCTTAATGTAAAAAACAGGGCTTTTTCCTCAATGTGCAGCAAACCCTGGAGGAGACGTCCCATTGGGTTATGCTTTGTCCTGAGCTCAGAGCCCCAAGAAAACCACACGTCCCATCCGCCACACAAGAGCTGGCTGTGTTAACCATGTTGATATGAGATCATCTGGCCTCTGTACACATGACGAAGGCCCCCGTCTATCGAGCAGTGACGTCCCCCGCCCGCCACATTACGCTTGGTGACAAATGGCTTTTGTTGCCTCTACATTTAGCATTCTGTTGCTCTTCAGGAGAGAAATTAGATGACGCTTAATTTCCTGATTTATTATTCATTCAGGACCAGTTGGCTGAATGAAGCCATCTGTTCTGCAGGGTGAGGAGGAGGACAGAGAAGTCCTCGTATATGAAGCAACAACCGTGTCTCCTGCTGTGATCTCAGTGTAACATTTAAAACTCTTTTGCGTGTCTATTTTAAGGATTTTGTGGCCTCCAAACAACAATCAGTTTTTTTTTTTAGTTAAACAAAGTGCAGCTTCTCAGAAGGATTCTCCATTGTCGGCCTATTTTTGGGAGTGGAATGCACAAATGATGGTAATCTTCTAGGCGGAGCCATTTAAGATTTTGAGGAAAGGTCCTTTGAAACTTTATTTACTCATTGTGAGCGGTTCCTTGCAGCCCCATGTGTCTGATGTTCCCCCTGCAGTAAGGGGAGTAGACTCTGTCCTGATGTCAGCAGCTGGATTTGCAGTGATTCACGCTGGTGGAGTTCAGATCAGAGAACAGTCATGGTCTTCTCATTCGAGAAGTTTCCATCTAAAACTCTCAGCAGCATTTCTTTTTTCTTGTCCCCCTCCGCTTGGAGTTGTGCCTTTCTTTCCTCACATTCCCACTCAGTTTTTTCCTCCCACCCTCCCTCACATACTGTACTGCTCTCCGCTGCTTTCTCCCTCTCTTACCCCTGCTCCTTTTTTCCCCCTCCTCTTGCTCACTTGCGCTCTCCTTCTCCTTGTTACTCTTTCTCCTGGGCTGGGAGGAAGTGACTGGGTTGTTTCGGGATCCTTCGGGAATAGAAAGATGGAGCTCCCTTTCCTGTAACCCTTTCTTCATCTCTGTTTTGTAACATCAATCAGCTTGGTTTGAAGTGTGCCGGTGAAGCTGTGTCAATTCGGAGAACCTTTATTTTGCGAAGCTGGAAAAGGAAAAGCTGCATTTTGCTGCAATGTTTTCAAATCAAAAAATCTATCATCACTCTGGCAAATTTATCATCGTGTAGACAGACAATTTAAAAACGGTTAAATCACTTGGCTTTCACATCAACCGTGCCCTCACCTCAATAAATCAACTTAAAAGCTGCAGCGATGTTTGTGGATCTGTGGGAGTGTTCAGGCCTGGGACCGTGTTGGGGGATCTGTGTGTTTTCATCTGCGCCATGTGGGAGTCGATGGGAGTTCAACTTGTCTGCTGTAATGTTTGGCTTTCGTCTCACACAAGTATTCCGGCAGGCTTCGTTCACTCTCTTAAATCCCATCATTTGAGAGTCATTTTTGATATTGAATAATTAAGTTACAATCGGGACGTATTGATTGGTATGTGTTTTGTACAGTATCTCACATTATTGCAAGAAAGGATAGTGAGTCTTCCTGGAGCCTTGGGCACTGATGAATCCAGATATCGGTTCTGCTCCCTGTATTTCCAGATTCTGTCGGTGTGTGTGGGTCCTTAACGGCACTTCATCAACTGTTTGTTTGTTTTGAGGCAAATTTCCTCGCCGCACACTCACACACACACTCACACACAATCTCACACACACACACACACACACACACAGTTTCTCTCTGTCGCACTCACACACTCTCTCTCTCTCTCGCCAAGATGCCCCTCCTTGCTTTATATTAGAACCAGCTGTGGAACTGGAGGCAGAATGAATGGCTCTTTGTGATTTGGCTGTCGTTCCAGTCCAAAAGGTCTGTTTCTGCCCCCCCTCTGCCCCTCAACTCTCTCTGGTATCGGCATGACAACAATATGAAACAATGGCCCGAACAACAGCACATCTTGTTATGATGTTACGCAAAGGTTACAATGTTTTTCAAGGCGGCGAGGCCCTCCAACAAAATGTCCTCCGCGCTCGCACATCACCCTGAGCAGCCGCAGCCGAGGCGTGAGAATCAGCAGACACGGTCATGCAGCTTATCTTGGTGGACATGTACGCTGAGCAAGTAGCAGGGAACGCATTTACAAGGCTCGTGAAATCAGTCTAGCCTTAAGTCTTTTCGAGATAATGTGTGCAGATGATGGCTTTTCTTACCAAACTGGAGGGTGTGTATCAACGTGTGTATGTGCCAATGTATTTGGGAGGCAAGAAAACACAAAACATTGCCCAGTCAAATGACAGGGAGGCTCCCAGCCTTGAATTGATTAGAGAAGCTTGAATTGGAGAAAGGAATGAGGTGGGGGAAAGTTTGCAGAGAGCTGGGAGAGAAGGAGAGCTACTTTGCACAGGGTCTTCACCCAGGTTGCTCTACGAGGAGGTCGGAGAGTCACTAGCATCCCATGGGGGCACACTGTTCACGTCCGGTTTGTCAGTCAAAGCCACAGGAATGTTTTGGGATGTTTTTTCTGTCTTTGCAACCTTGTGTTTATAGTCTTGCGGGGGCCACTCTTTCGTAACCTGTCACAGTTTCTGACAACAGAGGTACACGCCTTCATTGGTTATTACTGTCTACCCCTGATGACTACTATGTCTGGATATCTTTTTTTGTTGTCATGTGATTTGCACTTGTCTGAGCAAAAAGTCCAACTTTGAGTTTTTTCTCGTCTCCCCCCACAGGTGCCGACTGTAACAGTGCAAGAGAAGGAAGGGAGAGCGAGGAGCCTTGGGGGAGGAGAGATCCCGTCACTTTCTCGCAGGGCAAGCAGCTGGTATGATGCGGAAAAATAAATCCCTCTTTTCCTAATTCACAAACCATTCTCAGGCTTGAGCAGAATAGCAATCACCAAAGGCTGAGAGAGTCAGCAGTGGAAAAATCAACTCTGGGTGGCGGGAAGAATTGGTATTTCTGACTTTGCAATGCTGAGGTCCTAATCCTTTGCAATGGCAATAATAATTAGGTGACTCAATGAATGGATGCAATGGGTTTGATGAACGCGGGTGAAGTGACCTCGAAATGAAGCCTGGCATTTTAAATCACTCTTCTGGGTGGTCTCTATCCTCCGGTGCACCAAAGACACAGGAATCTACAGTGTATATACAGACTGTACATCAAATCCAGTTTTTAATCCACAAGATTATGCTTGCTAACCTGTGGTTGTAGATAAATTAACCTGAAGCTTCCTTGTATGTACACATCTCTTTATCAGCTGCTGATAGAGGTCAGAGAAGCTACAGGGTAACGCGCAGTTATTCTCGTGACATTTTACAGGACACACTGCAGACGTGTAATTTGTGCTGGATGACCTGCATCTTACCCCCTGAGGGGTGCCTTAATCTTAATAGCAGGGGAATGGGAGGGAGTACACCAGGCGATGTTAACTTCCTTTAGTATGGTATGCAGCTGTAGCGGGAGGTGTGGGGGTTGACGAAATGGGTGCACGGCGTTTGTCCTGGACGAGGCTGGCGCGGGGGAGAGTCGTCTGAAGAAGCACGGCGCTGGGGAAGGGCGCACACTGGTTTCTGTTCAGATGTCATCTCAAAGGAACCCTGTTTGAGAGAGAGGGAGGGAGGGAGGGAGAGAGAGAGTGAGAGAGAGAGAGAGAGAGGGGGGGAGAGAGAGAGAGGGAGGAAGGTCAACCACTCCTCCAACCCTCACCACACACTCACACTGAGGGGGAAATGCATACACACATGCTAACACATCGGAAACACCCACTGTGGGAGAAGCAGATGTGGAGGCCCGGTGGTGTGGACGATTTTTTCTTTTTCAGGGGAGGAAGGGCACCCAGAGAGGCAATGACGAAAAAAGTATAGAGAATCACCGGAGTGTGAGAGTGAAGATATAATTTGAAGGAGCAGAAAACTGCTTTTTGGAAGTCAAAGGGGGAATCGCCCGGACCGTGTGATCTGTCATGTCCGCACCGCCGGGATGGTCGGTCACTAAACTGCAGACTCTAATTATATCTCATCAACTGTCCCCTGTCAGCACTGTCCTCCACCCTCCTGTACACACTCACTTTCTCACACACACACTCATGCTGTCTCACTCCCAACCACTCTCACTTTCTCACACATGAAGTCATACGCACACGGCACCGTACAGCACATAATCCGTCTCACACTTCTCATTCCATACTGAAAATAAACACACTCTCACAGTGTGTGATGGCGGCAGGCAGCCAAAACCTCCTGGAGTTGCTGTTAATTCTTCTTTTTTAATGTGTTGTGAAATTATTCCAGATCAGTGTAAACACTGAGAGGAAAGAGCGCTTTTGAGATCTTGTGTTTTTTGGATCCTCCATTTTGCTAAATCTTTTTTCTTGTGTTTAGATGTCATGTAAAGCAGTCTTAAAATGTACAAATGGGACGTCTGATTAATTCCATATGTGGAAGATGAAATATATAACTATTGGAGATCTATCAAATAAAATGTACGATTGGAATTAGGGCTGGGCAATAAAACAATATCCACAATTATTGCAATATAATTTTCACCAATAGCAATATAACAAAAGCCCAATATATAGATATCAATATAATGCACGAGAAAGCACAGTGAGGAGGAAGAATAATTGATCAACCTCAGATTTGTAAAAACAAAAAGAGCTGTTTATCAAGTTTTTGTCATATTTGGGTCATATTTGTTCCAGCTATTTTTAACTGGTGACCTCTTATGAAGAAACACTGTCTTGTTGATATCATGTATTATGATAGGATGAAAAACTGAACCATGAGTTAAGTTTAGAGTAAATTCCAGTACAACCCGAATTTGTGTAGCAAGTTTCTTCTTCTCTCCTATTATACATGCATATATTTGACTTCTCTCTGTTAGCCCATTTGTTTGTGTCATTCAGCAATGAAAGTAGATTACTTCAATAAAACACAGATCTAAATCACCCACTGACAAGCTCTACTACAATAAAGTTTTACTTGAAATAAATCATTTTGTGACATTTATCGTGATAAATATTGACATAAATTGTATCTTGATACCATTTTTGGCTATATTGTCCAGCACTAATAAATATCATAAATACTTTTAATTCCATTGATTTATTGACTTAGTATGGGAGGGTCAGTATGTGCACACAGAATATTTCCATCCCTGACTGTGTGTACGTGTGTGTGTGTGTGGCTATCTTGGTATGAGAGGGCGCTGAAGGGACACAGATAAGGGAAAATCACACCGAGACGGACAACAGGACTTTAGAAATACCAAGTCAGTTCAGTCAGTGTTTCCAAGTGTCCTACTTTTCCCACTGAGCCAGCAGTAGTGATGAGGGTCACAAGAAGCAGCTTTAAACCAAAGTGAACTGAGTGTGTCCTAAATAAAAAGCAAAGTGGAGGTTTGCTGTCCAGACTTTTGATCTTAGGCCTTTAAAGTCTGCAACCAAGTTCAACTGGCTGACTCTGTGGATGGCTTAAACATTACATCCACCAGTTCCCACAAAGTGATGACCTAGAAAGTTAATCTTTTCCAAGCAGACACAAACTCAGAGGCACAGCCACTACGACATCACCGGCACTGGGTTTCTCTCTGTGGGAGGAAACAAAACCAGAATCTTTTGTTTCTGGTATGAAAAAATGCATTCTAGTATACTCTCAGCAGTTCACTATGCTTTCTTTGTTATAGTTATGTGGAAGGAAATGGAGAGAGACAGTGACCGGCTGAAACCTCCTGATCGTCAGCTGATGTTGAGAGAGGGGGAGAAATCGCCAGAAAAAGCATAAAGAGAGAGGAAAGAGGAGGAGGGGGAGAGATGTGGAGAAAGCGAGGGAGAGAAAGCAGAGAGTGTCTGTAAAACCTGATTCGAGAGGCGAACTTAGCGTGTGCGCAGATGATTCCTAATAAGGTTGTAACTGGCAGTCTCAAAACCCTCGGTCCTGGAATTAGCCGCTGCCAGGAAACTTCTTCTCTCGATGCTAAGAACAGAAACAAACACACAATCGACTGCGACCCGCTGCACAGCGAAAAATGAACGGATAAAAGGCGGGGGATGAGGTAGTGAACGAAGCAGAAAAACTATTTTTCTGAGCATAATACAAAAAGATCAAAATGCCCCCCCCCCACCAAAAAGCAATAAGTTATTGGTCAAATAGGAGCCACATGTAGTGAAGCACTCGCATCTGTACAGTGTAAACACTTTAAACACTGATCTTATCAGGATTCTAGTGGGCATACGCAATCATGCATTATTAACTCCTGTCTTGTTATTTCTGCAAGAGAAGGAACTTCTTGTTCTTGTTATTTCTTATTTTTAATAGTTGGTACGTACAACTGTCTCCTCACAGCTAGAAGGTTCCCGGTTTGAATCCCGAGTTTTCTTCAGGTGCTCCGGTTTACTGTAACTGTGTGTTTGGCCTGCGATATGCTGGCGACCTGTCAAGGGTGTACCCGGCCTCTCGCCCAATCTTAGCTGCTATTGGCTCCAGCTCCCACCGTAACCCTCAAAGCATAAGATGTATAGATAATGGATCAATGGATGGATGGATGGATTGAAATGCTTGTTACTAATTTCAAACTCAATCTGTCTCCACAGGTGAGAGTTGGTGGATGACTGTTTGAAAACCAGCCACAGGCTCATCATGGCTCAGGTGCTGCATATGGACCCCGGCTTCCCAGGTGCAACCAACATTTATTTTGATTTCATATTCATGTTTTATAAACTGTCAAGTCCACTTGTAAGTAATGTAGTACTTACGATATCCCAACACTTTCCAGGTAGGGTTATGGGGAACTGCATGATTCCATTTTGTGCCTAATTTGGAGATTGCTTCAGAGTTCATACATAAACACACAGTAGCCCAGAGTTAATGCTATTTTCTAAAGTCTGAGCCCAAGATTAGACGCAGATTTCCGTTTGTTTAAAGTTGATTTCCTTCCCCTCAGGGAAACTCAACCCACCTGCTCCCCCTTCCCTGCACGGCAAAGAACAGGAGGCGCCCTACTCAGTGGAGACCCCCTATGGCTACCGTCTGGATCTGGACTTCCTCAAATATGTGAACGACATAGAGAAGGGAAATACTATTAAGAGGGTGCCTATCCAGCGCCGGCCACGCTATGGCTCCCTGCCCCGTGGTTATGGCTATGCCGGCTCCTGGTGGACGTCCACGGAATCTCTGTGCTCCAACACAAGCATGGACAGCCGCCACTCCTCCTTCTCCTACTGTGCTCCAGGCTTTCACACGACGCAGAGACCCAGCTTCAGCACTGCCCGGGTGGAGAAGACCCTTTTGGATGCACGCAGGAAACTGGAAGAGGAGAAAGAGGGGCGTAGATTCTCCAACCTGGGCAGCATGCACAGCAGTGTGGCAGGCTCTAACACCTCCATCAGCAGTGCACACAGCTTCAATCGGGCCCATGGTGGAGGTGGATCCTTCACCCCAATGAGTTCTGGCTTGTCCACCCCGGTGACCCCAACACCAGCCCACCTGCAGCATGTCAGGGAGCAGATGGCATCAGCCCTCAGGAAGATAAGGGAGCTGGAGGAGCAGGTGAAGACCATCCCTGTGCTCCAGGTGAAAATCTCTGTGCTGCAGGAGGAGAAGCGGCAACTCAGCGTCCAGCTGAAGAGCCAAAAATTCCTGGGTCACACTATGAGTTTTAACCGAGGTCGTTCCAGAGGGGAGCTCTATATCGACATCCCAGAAGAAGAACAGAGCACTGGAGCTAAAAGCAGCAACAAACCAGCAGGCCCACTGTCTCCCACTACGCCAGAGGGCCCTAAACAAGACTCTGGGTGTGAGATTGAGGACACAGTAATCGTGGGTGGAGCCCGGCCGGATGCAAAACGGGAAGTGCGCACTGTCGGGGTGGGACCAGAGGCCTCGAGGGGCACTCGTCAGGTGGGAGTCGGGGTTCGGGAGGAGGACCTGGGGCTGGTGCCTGAGAAAGAGGCTCTTAAGAATCAAGTGGGTCAGCTTGAGGGCAAGCTAAAGAGGACAATGCAGGAGCTGCAAGCTGCACAGCAGCAGGTCGCATCAGTCCAGAAAGCTCCTCAGGCAGAGCATCCGGTCATGGCTACCAGCATGGGTTGGCAGGAGCCACAGGGCAGCGGCCTGCACACTCTGGTCAGCTTCACACAGCAGCCCCAACAGACGCAGCAGAGGACTGTGGGAATCCAGGTGTACACACTGGAGCAGCCCACAGTGGTAGAGGTGGGCACGCTGCTCCGTGCAGAGACCTGCAGCTCCCCCTCCCCCCTCCCAGCTGGTGGACTTTCAGAGGGCTACCACATAGGACAAGCTGAAGGTCAGGATCCACCTTGTAGTGTATGACCAAGAATAAGCGTTACCATTTTACTTATAGCCAAACAGTGAAATACAGTCCAATGCTGCAGGCTTTTATGAAGCAAGTTCTTTGCTTGTGTCAGTGAGCTTTTGAGCCCCTGATGTTTTCTGTCACCTCTGTATGTAAATTGGAATATACATCACTTTTAGAAACAACTCTGAATTTAACTTGAGTCTGAGAAAATACCACAGAGTGAATCAGCACCTCTCTGACCTTCAGACTGGATATCATAATCCAGAATTGTGTACATATTGCATTTTATTGTTGTATTGGATTGTATTTATGAAAACAAACCTTGGATCATTTTTAAAAATGTTGTTTATTTGTAGACCTCTATAAGATTGATCAATTGATGAGTTAAGGTTCGAAAGTTGACTGTGTCTCTGTCTCACAGATGTTCTGGTTGAGCTACCGATCGCTGTCAGCTCCAAGCAGGTGCGCGACGTCCTAAAGAGCGAGCTGTCCACCTCTGTCCCTGTGGCTAGTCCTGCCATCGCTGTCGGCACATCTATAACTCAGATTAGTTTGATGCAATCTAAAGGAGGAGAGACTCACCTGCATACAAACACAGAGGCTGTCCAGTCACAAGAAGGACCCAAGACAGGTAACTGGATTGTGCTCTGTTAAAAACACAATGATTCTAACTTGTTTTAATTACCGGCTGTATGTGTGATTACTGTTGTCTTTTCCAGCCTCGTCTCCTCAGTCTCTGAGGTCCATCATGAAGCGGAAAGCAGAGGGTGAACCAGGGTCTCCCTCCACTAAGAAAAACCTGCAGTTTATTGGGGTCAATGGAGGGTAAGTGTCAGTGATTACAGACCACAAGTCAGTCATTTCCATTCCCTTAGTGCTGAGGCAGGCACTTCATTCCCTGGTAATAGTTTCATCCTAGATCTGGAATGTTAAATTCTTCCACACATCGTTTGCTCTCACCAAGGGTCAGAGACCCCGTTCAGACCCGGTATTAACATCGATCCTGAGTGGTCTAATCACAAGTGGTCAACACTATGCACTGGTATGAATGCACCTAAATGCGTCCTGAGATCCAAGCACTCAGACGGTCTAGGACGCATGTGGCCAAAATCCTTTAGCTGTGTGAACACAAATGCATCCTGGGACACATACTGTATGAAGCACCGGCAACTCAGCTGACGTCCTTTGTCCTGCTACAGGTTCAAAATGAATTAAAGTATTTTGACACTTCTCAGTGCCCATACGTTGATTTATTTGTGCCACCTTAGTATTAGTATAACTGTATTAACATGGACCACCACATAATGATTGAAATGAAGAAAATCTTATTTCATTTTAAAGCTATGCACATTGAGTTACATGGCCTCTCCTGGCTCACTACTGACACACACCCATGCACACATGCACAAATACACTTAGAACAGACATATCTCAGCTTTTCACTTATGATCTGATTTCTCAGGACACGTGTTAATACCAGGACTAAACAGGGCCTGAGTTACAAAGTGTATTTGCATTTTCTGCTTATGTGCGATAGTAAAACAGGTTTGAGTTAGAGTTTGACTTTTGATCGTATTGTTTTCTTGCAGTTATGAATCCACATCATCAGACGACAGCAGCAGTGAGACTTCAGATGAGGCGAGTGACTCCAGTGAATATCACGAGGCCCGAGAAAAACTGCCAGAATCCTCCGTCCTGCACCAGCAAACAACCCACACTGTGGTCTCTCAGCCCCTAGAAAGCAACAGTGCACCTCAGCAGACTGCCGCCGAACTACCAGCCGTCGTTCCAGAAACACAGCAGAGCCCCAGCCAGTCTGCAACAGCAACACTGCCAGACACAGTGTCCCAGTCACCAGCAACGGACACTGTTGTGCAAAAATGTGCCTCACAGCCACCAGCCTCTGGCCCCACCCCGACTCCTCCGTGTCCAGCAAACTACTCTGCCTCCACAGAGACCACCAGCCAGTCATCAGAAATGCACACAGTCACACCGGAGATCAGCTCCACGACATCGAGCTCGGAACCGTCTCCTGGGCAAAGCTCCACGCAAGTTACCTTCTCTTCATCGTTGTGTGTCACTAAAACCACTGAGGTTACCGAGCAGCAATACACCGTCCAGTCAGAAGCCACTGTCCTCTCCGGCCAATCGCAGTCAAATCCAGCAGCTGAAAGCGACACGACTGACACAGCATCAGAGAAACAAGTCAGGTAAACAAACATACAGTTAAACAGACAGTCTGTCTGTGAGCATCAAGCTGCGAGTGACAGTGACTGACAGTGTGTCGTTTCTTTGTCTTTCTCAGACTGGAGCTGAGTGACGGCCTGATGTCGGCTCTGAGCGCCCTGCAGAAAGCCCTGGGGGAATCCAATGCCTTCAGCCAACAAGGAGCAGTACGTGTTCAATTCAGATTATTAAACATGATAACAACAATCAATACTGCTTCTCAAAGAGGTTATGTTCTCGCCCCCCGGTCTGTTTGTTTGTTTGTAAGCAAGATTACACAAAAATAACTGAATGGATTGCCATGAAACTTGATGGAAGGATGAGTCATGAAAGAACACATTCAATTTTGGCGTCGATCTAGATTACGGGGAGCGAATCCAGGAGTTTTCTTTTCATGATTTTCTTTTCTCGATGAAAAAAATCTGTCACCTTAAGGCAACTGATATCTATGAGTGTGTGAAATTAGGTGTAGCTCGATTGAGTTTAAGAGGACTGTTGGGCCTTGGTGTAGGCGCTCTACCTAGTGCCAGCAACAAGCAGAAACACCTCACGGATTGATTTGTCTTTAGCACACATTAGTAGAGAAAAGCAAATAAACAACATTTATTTCAGCATTAAATAGCACATTTCCTGTATGTTTCTTCTGAGGTCTGTTTGTGATGCTCAGTCTGCATTTCCACACCTGTCTCTCAAGTGACCGTGTGTCCTCATTGTGTCTGACCTCAGAGAGCGGCCTACACCACCGTGCTGCAGGAGTGGCTGCGCGTGTCCTGTCACAAAGCCGCAGACACGGCTGTCGTCAAGGCCTATATGGACGCCTTCGCCTCCGTCTCCCGTCAGCTGCTGGAGTTTGTGATCAACATGGCCGATGGCAATGGGAACACGGCGCTTCACTACACCGTCTCCCACTCCAACTTCCCCGTGGTGAAGCTGCTGCTGGACACTGGTGAGCTGTGTTTGCATCTAGCTGTGTTACAATGCATTGCCTCTGTAGGCCGAGTAGTCAAGCCAAAATGTAGATGGTCTGGTCTACGGAGGATTTCCTATTTACATCACCTGCTCTTACCATTGTATGGTTGGCTACTTTTATCCGCTTTTGCAGCCTCCGAAGGACTAAAATTAATTTAGTAGAAATCAGAGAATACCAGAGATAAGATAAAACAAGACTGACTTTAGCCTGGATGTGAATAACCTGCTTTATGTTTTCTGTGTTTTTCCTGAAACTAAAAAATTTTAAAATTCACATTTTGAAATAAATACTGACAAAACATAATATGAAATTATGATCCAGCTTTGATTGAAATCAAAATATGTGAATTTTAATGGATTTGTTTAATATTTTAAATTGAACAAATTCTACTGCATCGATCATTAGTGTCCTGATAGAATCCTTTCTCCAGTAAGTACTTCATCCCTGTTATTGTCTGTGCTGCTTTTGTGTCTCCTCTCACACTGATTGCCGTGTGCACATTACAGGCCTATGTAATGCTGACAAGCAGAACAAGGCGGGCTACACAGCCATCATGCTGACAGCTCTCGCTGCCTTCCACTCTGACAGTGACCTTCAGACCGTCCTGCAGCTGCTGCGCACAGGGGACGTCAATGCCAAGGCCAGCCAGGTGTGCCCTCTACTGCTCACTAGCTTGTATTGCATCTCCATACACAACCAAACACATATCAGAGCTGTAATAGTGTCTACAGGTGTTGTTTCTCACGATGCAGAGCAGGGTTTGCTGTGCAGATGCACACTGCAGCATGTAAACAAACGTTTGTAATTTAGCTCCACATGTTGAAGATGATGTTACATTTTTTTTAATGATGTGTGTTTTGTAGGCCGGTCAGACAGCGCTGATGCTAGCAGTCAGCCATGGCCGAGGGGACATGGTGCGGGCGCTGCTCTCCTGTGGGGCACAGGTCAACATCCGCGATGATGACGGCTCCACAGCGCTCATGTGTGCCTGTGAACATGGTCATGTGGACATTGTGCGTCAGCTACTGTCTGTGCCGGGGTGTGATGCCACTCTCACCGATAATGTAAGCCTAGTATCCTCCCTTCCTACCTCTATCTCTTTTTTTGGACCAACCCATGATCGCTTTGTTGTGGTGTTTACAGGACGGCAGTACTGCGCTGTCCATCGCCCTGGAGGCCAGCCAGAACGACATCGCTGTTCTTCTGTACGCTCACCTCAACTTTGCTAAGCCTCCTTCTCCGGTGAGTGTTCTCCCACACACAAGTGTGTCATCTAAAGTGATTTGTTTTAGATGAACCACTTTATGCCAACATTCTACAACAAGTTAAATCTGTCAAAGACGAGAGATTTTCCATAAATTCGTCCGTCCACTCACATTTGCCTCAGTGAGGCACAATGTACTGCAGCCAAATTACTTCTTTAGCTTTTAAAGGGAGTGGAGAGGGTTGTTCTGGGAATTGTAGGAAATCATAAACTAAAGAAGAACTGTAGATGTCGAAGATTAAAGGTACAAGAAAATATCACATTTGCACAAATTAACTTTTTGAAATCGTCTAAACATCAGAAATGATGTTTATATCTGAATCATAGAAGCATGAATGTATCAGAATTCTCGCTTTACAGCAGCAGGAAATGTAACTGTACAGAATATGAAGTTGTTCTCCTTTAAACCAGGTTCATCAATAGGCTGTTTCATTGATTTTTTGCAGTATACATGGCACATCAATCAGTACAACTTTATTTACATAGCACCTTTCAAATAAATTAAATACAATTCAAAGAGCATTACAAGTGATTGACAAAATGAGTTAAAACGTTCATATTTCGAGACTAAGAAGCTACTGAATAGCCTGACACTTTGAAATTACATAAAAGTTCTCATCTATAATACTTTTGTTTTGTTTTTTTACTAGGTTACACCTAAGTCTCCTCTCTTGGGCTCGTCTCCTCCTTCCGGGGAAATGAAATAAACCACGCTCCTTCTGTATCTCAACAGCCAATCCACTGCAACTGCTCATATCACAGTGTGATCTTTTTATTTCATTGTGTAATTAAGAAACTTTGTGTTTTTGTGCGTGTGTGTGTGTGTGTGTGTATGTATGTGAGTTAGACTGTTTGTTTCCACCCTCCATAATTTAAGTTCAAGATAATGTGCAGATAATTACATGACAGCTTGCACCATTGTTACCTGTTGCTCTTTGTACACAGTCGTCTTTTCTTTTTTTAGTTTTTATCACAGTGCTTCTTAAAAACATGGATTTCTTGTGTGGCACAATCTGAAGAAGTGAACACAGAAAGTTCTGTATAAACATCAGTGTAGGGTGAGAATAATCCAGCTGTCGACACAGTTTTTAGTGGCACCATCAAAACTCTTCACCACAATCACATTATACAGTTGTTTTTATTTCACACCAATCTCATATTAGTTTCTCTATAAAGCAATATGTTGTCAATGTAATTCATGCAATGGTTGTTCCACAGCAGCATCGTTATGTGTGACCATCACAGTCATTTGGAATAACAAAAGCCACTTCTCTCACATCAGATAAGTGTCCTTGCATCAACTAGCTCATTGGTGCCACAAAAATTCAACACAGAAAACACCAGTTCAACAATATATCAATATTTATACACAGGATTTATTTACACAAGAGTATTTTTGATATAGATTTTTTTTTTTAAATTCATGACGTCCAAGGATCGTGATTTTTAATTCCCAGGCAGTTACACCTTTTTAACCAGAGGACAAAATTTTATTTTATGAGTCGACGACATTTCCCAAAGATGTATTTCTCCTATCAGCTCTGTGACAAACTGTATAATGTGGTGATAGGATGAACACAGGCTGTGTTGTTCTCTGAAGGCTACGGTACTTTGGTCTTTGTTTTGTTTTTTATAACTGAAGGTAAATAGGATGGTTGTAAAGAAAGATTAGAGCGTGTCTGTGTTTGTAATATTCTGTAGTTAAAAGATTTAACTTTGTTGAGAAACGACTGAAGGCGCTGGTGGAGCCACCTCTACCACGGTAAGATTCGTCAGGGAACTAGGAAGTGACTGATCGGGGGTCTATAACGGACGTGACATGTAAGATATGAATTTCAAAATAATATATGTCAATATAAACTGCCTAAAATCAAATTCTTTGAACAAACGTGCACAGGCTATTGATGTCAAAATTTCTATTACTTTTTAAAAGTTTTTTCACAATTTTAATTTCCACTTTTAAGCAATTCAACTTTTATAAACTTTCAATTTTTTAATTTAAGTATCTATCTTTTTATACATGTAGAATTTTTAAGCTCACGCTGACTTAACATAACCACACAGCTCTTAAGTTGCTGTTTTATGAAGGTTTATCTGAAAATCCAGTTTGTGTTGCTTCTCGTGTGTTTTTGGAAAAAAAATATAAATAAATGTGGACCACACTGTCTCTCTTGCGTTCATTCAGTATTTCTTTAGTTTGCATGTAAATCGTCCCCAGTCGTGTAAAATATGGTTAAAAGAAGTTTCAGAGCCGAGTTTCTCATGATGAAAATGTGTCTCTTATGGGAAAGCAGAAACAAACCTTTTATCTTGATGTGATTTCAGTAAAATCATGTTTAACTCATATTTTATATATTATTTGAGGTTCATGTTGGAGAAACTCCAGTAGAGGGCGCCGTAGTTCTTACCTCAGACTCCAGCACATCCCTGTGCACTTTTTAATAATTGAGATCCATGACGATCATCATTGGGCCTAAAACCCATTCACGCTGTCTAAGCTTAAGTTGCCTGTTTAAAAATCACTCTTTACATCAGTATCATCAAGTTTAATATGAACAACATTATATATTAAAGATTCATTTCCTCATGACTTTGCCAACAGAAAATAACTAACATTCTTTTGGAAGCCTGTGAGGGATCTTTATTCTGTGGCTTTCTAGAACAAGTGGTCACTTTTTACATGATGGTATTTTATTATTGTCGCTCTTTATAAAAGTGGCTCAACAGGTTGATATCTGCACATGATGTTGATCATAGATGCAAACAACCTTGGAGCCAGTTCCACCCTTCTTAGGGGTTCTGCAGGAAAAGTAAGTAAAACCTATATCGTTCATATGAGAGTTTGACCGTTTAACCACACAACAGTAAAAAATACAAAATTACTGCTAATATCCTCATTGGTGTGTGGTGACACATATATACATATGTATATGTATATATGTGTGTAACATACACATATAAAAACGTATGTTACACTTTTTTCCAATATGTGTACTTAGATATATATATATATATATACACACACACACACATACACACACACTTGTGTATATATATATATGAGTATACATATATATATATATATATATACGTAGGTAAAACAGGGTCACTGCTCCAGCTGCTGTCCTCAGACAGCTGCTTGACTCTGGGAGGAGTCAGTGAGATAACATACCAGTGTAACAAGTGACATCTGTCTGCTCCATATATTAAGGGTTACACCCACCAGCCAATCACAAGCTAGCTTATTCTTTTTTTATTTGATCACTCAGACCAACATTCTCAATGATCTGTTCATACAGTGTTTGTATTTTCTGGCTGACGCTGTCTCCAAGTCAGTTTATTTATGTAGGATGAATGATCAAATGCGACTGCACATTGCATGTGTGAATAAACTACAAGTGAGTGAGTCCAGTGAAGACAGCAGCTTACTTACATTAGCTTATCTATTGCTGCTTGGCTCCACCCTCACTGCTGCAGTGTGCTGGCTCAGATAAGCCCCAGAAAGTCACCATGTTGGCAGAAAACAGAAAATGACATCTCTCATCACACTGGAACATTTCCAACTGATAAACAAATCCAATTATTTTATTTGGTTGCAGAGTTTTAAAATCAGTTTGAATTCGCCCTGATTGGTCTCTGGATCTTTTATTACTTTTTAACAAAGGAAACCCTTCCATCTGTCACACCTGACAACACAGTGATATATCCCATACAGCACTAATTGCATTTTTTGCCTTTTATAGTTGATCAAAAAAAGAGTTAGAGTTTTTGTCCCACAACAACTCTGGGATGTTTCTATTTAAATCTTGTTCAAGCTCCAGCCCATCACGGGACCACCTCATGCAACCTATCTTGATGGTGATCCTGGGTGTGACTTCACTTGGTCTTGAGTATAAAACCCCCACGGTTTGAGCTGATAATGCAAACAGTCTAACTACAGACAAGATGACCACTCTCACTGCTAAGGACAAGGAAACAGTCAAGGCCTTCTGGGCCAAAATGGCTTCAAAGGCGCAGGACATCGGTGCTGATGCTCTGAACAGGTAAATATGAGCCAAACACTGACGGATGTAACCTGCCTGAACTTTCACTGATTAATTTACACTCACTTTCTTCTCTTTTCTTTTCTGTCTTTCTTTTAAACCCAGGATGCTGATCGTGTACCCGCAGACCAAGACTTACTTCTCCCACTGGAAGGACCTGAGCCCCGGCTCTGCCCAGGTGTTGAAGCACGGAAAGACCGTCATGGGTGGAGTTGAGTATGCTGTGACCAAACTGGACGACCTGAAAGCAGGTCTTCTGAGCCTCAGTGAGCTGCACGCCTTCACCCTGAGAGTGGACCCTGCCAACTTCAAGGTACACAACTTAAGCCTGTAATTCATATGAACCACCTGTGACTGTGGAGTCTGTTTATTGTTGTGCGATGATTGTATGAACACTGTTTCCTTCAAATAACCTGATCTCATGAAGTGTAGTAGAGCCTGACCTGACAACACAAAGAAGTGGGTTAGGAGTTAAAATCCCCATTCATGTAAAATGTGTGTGATATTTATTTTCACAGATCCTCTCCCACAACATCCTTGTGGTCATGGCCATCACGTTCCCAGAGGACTTCACCCCTGAGGTCCATGTGTCTATGGACAAGTTCCTGGCTGCTCTGGCTCTGGCCCTGGCTGAGAAATACAGATAAACATCAGGAGAAGATGACGGAGTAATTCATCTGCATAATGAATAATAAATGAATGATAAAATGAAAAACACTGTTTTCTGCTTCTTTTGTGATCATTTGTGTCAGTGTGGTTTATTTGTGAAGTCTTCAAATCAAATGTCAGAACTGTCCTAATACCACAAAGACAAAAAAAGTCAACAAGAATAAACAAACAATAGACAACACATTTAGATTAGAACTACAGCTGCTCTGTGGTTCATTGATTAGGTGATGGGCCGGAATTTTACTGGCAACTGTTTTGATTGTCAATCCTAACTTGGACAATCTTTTTTTTTTTTTTATTCTCTTTTTCAAAAATGTCCAATACTCTTTGGTTCAAGTTTCTCAAATGTGACAAAATCATCAGCAGATGAATTGAAACACAGCACATATCAAGTGAACATGGAATAGTTGAAATCGTTTTTTAAAGCAACGAGAGTGAAACAATTTAAACTGTTGCTGCCTTTTGGGTACATACAGCTTTAAAAACACAGTTTTGGTGATTTTGATGTATGTATACATATATGTGAGAATGTATGTATTTATCTGTTCGTGTGTATGCATAATGTTTTTATGTTTTAATGTTAGTGTTATTATTCTTATATGTCAATATGTTGTTTTTGTTATGGATAAGACAACTTATAAATGGCAAGTAGAAGGTACTTGCTTTTATCAGTGTCTGACTTGAGTTTGAATATTAGTCTCCTGTGGCAACAGGTTATGTACCAGTGTAAACTATACTTGTAAACTCAGATAAACACATTTAGATTAGAACTGCAGCTACTCTGTGGTTAATTGATTAGGCGATGGGCAGAAATTTGAATGGCAACATTTTTGTTGTCAATCCTAACTTGGACATAATATTTTTACATTTTTTTTATTTTGCTAAAACGTTCAACACTCTTTGGTTCAAGTTTCTCTAGTGTGAAACGTATCTGCTTTTTAAATTATTGTGAACTGAACATTGGTGATCGGTCTGACCAAACATTTGGCTTGAATTTGAATATTAGTCTCTTGATGCAACAGGTTATTTACCAAGTGTAAACTATATTTGTAAACTTAGATAAACATGAGTAGAATTTTGTTAATTTTGGTCAATACTTCTGTGGAGTTATTCATCGATAGATAGACTGTAACAGAAGTAAACTACAATACTCTGTCACCACTTTTTTTGTTGTTCCTGTTTATAAGAAGTTTGAATCCCAAATACTTTACACTTCATGCTCACACTTATCCTGAGTAGAATCACAGGTAGACAACATGTTTAATTTGTCATTTATTTTATTTGTTTTTGAAACCAAAACAAAGAGGCTCTGAACAAATGTGATGTTCTTCTCTTGTGCTGCAGCTCTCTAGTGGTACTGTCTTCCCAGGGAGGACACCACCACGGCCATGAACTTCTGGAAAGCTGCCTGCACTTCACCACTGAAGTCTGTACCCATCCGAGCAGCAAGCACGATGGTCAGGCAGTCGGCCAGCAGCTGCAACACAACACAACATGAAGGGTGAGGAGGCTTCTCTGTCAAACACACTCATCACATGTAGACAACAACAGCTCCACAGTCTTTTACCCTGAAGTTGTCAGGATCCACGTGTAGTTTCTCAGAGTGCAGCACGCTCAGCTCGGCGTAGGTTTCCTTGATGTTGTCCATGTTCTTCATAGCCCGGTCCAGACCGTGCAGGATAGTTGTCCCATGTTTTGCAACCAATGGGTTTGAGATGATGGCTGCGGCGTTGTAGAGGTTTCCAAAGTTGCCGAAATACCTCTGAGTCCAGGGGTAGACAACCAGACACCTGAGGAAACATGTCAGCGACACATATTGTTACAGGCTCAGATTGACACATGGACAATGTTCCAAGAAAATGAAAATTTACGCAAACAGTCACATTTCTAATAATCCCAAAATATCAAAAATATGTGTCACCTGGAAAGAGCAGCGGGGCCCACTTCTTCATAGTTAATCTTGGAGAAGATGTCCTTGATGGTGGCGCGCTCAAAGTCTGTCCATTCAACCATTGTGTCGGCTCTAGGTTTTCAGTAAATCCTGTTCTCACCGTCACCACATGCAGCTTATAAAGCAACGCTGCTCCCGGCCCAGAGCCAGTGATTGGATGAGGCTGCTGGGCGGGACAAAGTGTTGTGGGCTTGAAAAAGTGAAAAGATAAGAGTCTATCTGCACCACTTAGATTGTCTCCAAGGAAAAAGTTAAAGTTGTGTGTAACACCCCGCGGCCCCACAGAGACAGTCAGCAATTCAAAGTAACACAAAATAGCCACAATGATTAATATACAGATGGTAACTGATCCCAAATGGGTCTTCAAGGGATTCATGGAGTAAAAATGAATCCAGTCTCTTCTGAGGCTTATTTTCTCTTTGTGTCTATATCAAATCTCAAATCATGACATAGTGACATAGTCACAGTTTGATTTTTGCACAATTACAGATAAATTATCAGTGAGCCTGAATCCAGCTCATCAGTGTGAGAGACTACGAGCACCATGGACAGCTCCCACATCTCAGGTCGTCTGAGGATCAGCACCTCGGACAGTGGTTTGTACATTTATTTGATTATTGATCACATAAGATCAATAAATGATGTTGAATGATCAGCTGGAGTGAACAGAGGGAAATATAAGGAATATGTACACGAGTCTCTTTAATATTGTAAAACCATTCTTTAATAAATTATATTTTTAATTGTGGCTTTAAACTTGATCATTGTGATATAGAAACAATAATTTAACTTCAACTTAAGTGAATATTTAACAACTTTTAAGGAATTATAGAGGATATTTCATAATCAGAAATCAAAGGTTGACCATTGACTCATATACTAAATTACACGACTAATTTCATCAGAAATGTGTTTTTATATTTTTGTCAGAGTTGACCAAACTGCTGTTCAATAAAAACACAGAGGGAAAATAAAGCATAATAGGGTAAAATATAACAAAATAAAATAATCTTAAATAAAAGGCTAATGAGTGAATAAAATAAAGCAAGATTAAAACATATTCAATTAAAACATTTTTCATACTGGCTATAATCCTATTGACTAATTTAATATTTTTTTTAATATAGGTTAGTAAAGCACTCTGTAACTGTGTTTTAAAAAAGTTATTTATGAAAAAATACGAAAAATGTATTTGTTCTAATGCTATAATTAATGAAATATGTTTTAATATATTTTACTTTCATGAACTAGGGTAAGTACATATATGAGTCATTGAGCTGTGCCAGGGGATAAAATCTGAAGAGGATCGCCCTGTGCTCCATATCTTGGAGGTGTTCCCGGGTGTGGCCACGCTCTGTTTCAGGCTTAAAACCCCCACAGTCTCAGCTGTTCGGAGCATTCAGCGACTCTCAAGCTCCAGACAAGATGACCACTCTCACTGCTAAGGACAAAGAAACAGTCAAGGCCTTCTGGGCCAAAATGGCTTCAAAGGCGCAGGACGTCGGTGCTGATGCTCTGAACAGGTAAATATGAGCCAAACACTGACGGATGTAACCTACCTGAACTTTGACTGATTCATTTACACTCACTTTCTTCTCTTTTCTTTTAAACCCAGGATGCTGATCGTGTACCCGCAGACCAAGACTTACTTCTCCCACTGGAAGGACCTGAGCCCCGGCTCTGCCCAGGTGTTGAAGCACGGAAAGACCGTCATGGGTGGAGTTGAGTATGCTGTGACCAAACTGGACGACCTGAAAGCAGGTCTTCTGAGCCTCAGTGAGCTGCACGCCTTCACCCTGAGAGTGGACCCTGCCAACTTCAAGGTACACAACTTAAGCCTGTAATTCATATGAACCACCTGTGACTGTGGAGTCTGTTTATTGTTGTGCGATGATTGTATGAACACTGTTTTCCTCAAATAACCTGATCTCATGAAGTGTAGTAGAGCCTGACCTGACAACACAAAGAAGTGGGTTAGGAGTTAAAATCCCCATTCATGTAACATGTGTGTGATATTTATTTTCACAGATCCTCTCCCACAACATCCTTGTGGTCATGGCCATCACGTTCCCAGAGGACTTCACCCCTGAGGTCCATGTGTCTATGGACAAGTTCCTGGCTGCTCTGGCTCTGGCCCTGGCTGAGAAATACAGATAAACATCAGGAGAAGATGACGGAGTCTGCAGCATCAGCTCTCTCTGCATAATGAATAATAAATGAATGATGAAACGAAAAACACTGTTTTCTGCCTCTTTTGTGATCATTTGTGTCAGTGAGGTTTATTTGTGAAGTCTTCAAATCAAATGTCAGAACTGTCCTAATACCACAAAGACAAAAAAAGTCAACAAGAATAAACAAAGAATAGAAAACACATTTAGATTAGAACTAGAGCTGCTCTGTGGTTAATTGATTAGGTGATGGGCTGACATTTTACTGCCAACTATTTTGATTGTCAATCCTAACTTGGACATTCTTTTTTTATTTTTTTATTTTTTTATGCAAAAATTTCCAATACTCTTTGGTTCAAGTTTCTCAAATGTGACCAAATCATCAGCAGATAAATTGAAACACAGCACATATCAAGTGAACATGGAATAGTTGAAATCGTTTTTTAAAGCAACGAGAGTGAAACAATTTAAACTGTTGCTGCCTTTTGGGTACATACATCTTTAAAAACACAGTTTTGGTGAATTTTGATGTATGTATACATATATGTGAGAATGTATTTATGTGTGCGTGTATGCATAATGTATATATGTTTTAGTGTTATAGTTATCATTCTTATATGTCATTATGTTGTTTTTGTTATGTATAAGACAATTTATAAATGGCAAGTAGAAGGTACTTGCTTTTATCAGTGTCTAGCTTGAGTTTGAATATTAGTCTCCTGTGGCAACAGGTTATGTACCAGTGTAAACTGTACTTGTAAACTCAGATAAACACATTTAGATTAGAACTGCAGCTACTCTGTGGTTAATTGATTAGGCGATGGGCAGAAATTTGAATGGCAACATTTTTGTTGTCAATCCTAACTTGGACATAATATTTTTACATTTTTTTTATTTTGCTAAAACGTTCAACACTCTTTGGTTCAAGTTTCTCGAAAGTGAAAAGTATCTACTTTCCTCGGTTTCAAATGATTGTGAACTGAATATTGGTGATCGGTCTGACAAAACATTTGGCTTGAATTTGAATATTAGTCTCCTGATGCAACAGGTTATGTACAAGTGTAAACTATATTTGTAAACTTATTTGTTAATTTTGGTCAGTAGTTCTGTGGAAGTATTCATCGATACACAGACTGTAGCAGCAGCAATGCTACAATCATCTTTCACCACTTTCCATCAGCCCTGTTGTTCCTGTCTAAAAAAGAATTTATCCCAAATACTTTACACTTCATGCTCACACTTATCCTGAGTAGAATCACAGGTAGACAACATGTTTAATTTGCCATTTATTTTATTTGTTTTTGAAACCAAAACAAAGAGGCTCTGAACAAATGTGATGTTCTTCTCTTGTGCTGCAGCTCTCTAGTGGTACTGTCTTCCCAGGGAGGACACCACCACGGCCATGAACTTCTGGAAAGCTGCCTGCACTTCACCACTGAAGTCTGTACCCATCCGAGCAGCAAGCACGATGGTCAGGCAGTCGGCCAGCAGCTGCAACACAACACAACATGAAGGGTGAGGAGGCTTCTCTGTCAAACACACTCATCACATGTAGACAACAACTGCTCCACAGTCTTTTACCCTGAAGTTGTCAGGATCCACGTGCAGTTTCTCAGAGTGCAGCACGCTCAGCTCGGCGTAGGTTTCCTTGATGTTGTCCATGTTCTTCATAGCCCGGTCCAGACCGTGCAGGATAGTTGTCCCATGTTTTGCAACCAATGGGTTTGAGATGATGGCTGCAGCGTTGTAGAGGTTTCCAAAGTTGCCGAAATACCTCTGAGTCCAGGGGTAGACAACCAGACACCTGAGGAAACATGTCAGCAAAACATATTGTTACAGGCTCAGATTGACACATGAAAAATGTTCCAAGAAAATGAAAATTTACGCAAACAGTCACATTTCTAATAATCCCAAAATATCAAAAATATGTGTCACCTGGAAAGAGCAGCAGGGCCCACTTCTTCATAGTTAATCTTGGAGAAGATGTCCTTGATGGTGGCGCGCTCAAAGTCTGTCCATTCAACCATTGTGTCGGCTCTAGGTTTTCAGTAAATCCTGTTCTCACCAGCACCACATGCAGCTTATAAAGCAACGCTGCTCCCGGCCCAGAGCCAGTGATTGGATGAGGCTGCTGGGTGGGACAAAGTGTTGTGGGCTTGAAAAAGTGAAAAGATAAGAGTCTATCTGCACCACTTAGATTGTCTCCAAGGAAATAGTTCAAGTTGTGTGTAACACCCCGCGGCCCCACAGAGACACTCAGCAATTGAAAGTAACACAAAATAGCCACAATGATTAATATACAGATGGTCACTGATCCCAAATGGGTCTTCAAGGGATTCATGGAGTAAAAATGAATCCAGTCTCTTCTGAGGCTTATTTCCTCTTTGTGTCTGTATCAAATCTCAAATGATGACATAGTGACATAATCACAGTTTGATTTAAGCACAATTACAGATAAATTATCATCAGTGAGTCTGAATCCAGCTCATCAGTGTGAGCACCATGGACAGCTCCCACATCTCAGGTCGTCAGAGGATCAGCACCTCGGACAGTGGTTCGTACATTCATTTGATTATCGATCCCATAAGATCAGTAGTTGATGTTGAATGATCAGCTGGAGTGAACAGAGGGAAATATCAGGAATATGTAAAACCATTCATTAAAATTGTTTCGGTTTAATTGTGGCTTAAAACTTGTTCATTGTGATATATAAACCATAATTTAACTTCAACTTAAGTGAATATTTAACAACTTGTAAGGGATTATAGAGTAATCAGAAATAAAAGGTTGACCATAGACATCTTATATACTAAATGACACGACTAATTTCATCAGAAATGTGTTTTCATCTTTTTGTCAGAGTTGACCAAACTGCTGTACAATAAAAACACGTAGGGGAAATAAAGTAAAATAGGGTAGAATATAAAGAAATGAAATAAACTAAAACAAGATTAAAACATTTTAAATTAAAACTTTAAAAAAGTTTTTCAAACTGGCTATATTCTTGTAGACTAATTTAATAATTTTGTAATATAGGCTAGTAAAGCACTCTGTAACTGTGTTTTAAAAAAGTTCTTTATTAAAAGAAAAGAAAAATGTATTTGTTCTCATACTATTATTAATGAAATATGTTTTAATATATTTTACTTTCATAAAGTTACGGGAGGTACATATATGAGTCATTGAGCTGTGCCAGGGGATAAAATCTGAAGAGGATCGCCCTGTGCTCCATATCTTGGAGGTGTTCCCGGGTGTGGCCACGCTCTGTTTCAGGCTTAAAACCCCCACAGTCTCAGCTGATCGGAGCATTCAGCGACTCTCAAGCTCCAGACAAGATGACCACTCTCACTGCTAAGGACAAGGAAACAGTCAAGGCCTTCTGGGCCAAAATGGCTTCAAAGGCGCAGGACGTCGGTGCTGATGCTCTGAACAGGTAAATATGAGCCAAACACTGACAGATGTAACCTGCCCGAACTTTGACTGATTCATTTACACTCACTTTCTTCTCTTTTCTTTTCTGTCTTTCTTTTAAACCCAGGATGCTGATCGTGTACCCGCAGACCAAGACTTACTTCTCCCACTGGAAGGACCTGAGCCCCGGCTCTGCCCAGGTGTTGAAGCACGGAAAGACCGTCATGGGTGGAGTTGAGTATGCTGTGACCAAACTGGACGACCTGAAAGCAGGTCTTCTGAGCCTCAGTGAGCTGCACGCCTTCACCCTGAGAGTGGACCCTGCCAACTTCAAGGTACACAACTTAAGCCTGTAATTCATATGAAGCACCTGTGACTGTGGAGTCTGTTTATTGTTGTACGATGATTGTATGAACACTGTTTCCTTCAAATAACCTGATCTCATGAAGTGTAGTAGAGCCTGACCTGACAACACAAAGAAGTGGGTTATGAGTTAAAATCCACATTCATGTAACATGTGTGTGATATTTAATTTCACAGATCCTCTCCCACAACATCCTTGTGGTCATGGCCATCACGTTCCCAGAGGACTTCACCCCTGAGGTTCATGTGTCTATGGACAAGTTCCTGGCTGCTCTGGCTCTGGCCCTGGCTGAGAAATACAGATAAACAGCAGGAGAAGATGACGGAGTCTGCAGCATCAGCTCTCTCTGCATAATGAATAATAAATGAATGATGAAACGAAAAACACTGTTTTCTGCTTCTTTTGTGATCATTTGTGTCAGTGAAGTTTATTTGTGAAGTCTTCAAATCTAATGTCAGAACTGTCTCTAATACCACAAAGACAAAAAAAGTCAACAAGAATAAACAAAGAATAGACAACACATTTAGATTAGAACTACAGCTGCTCTGTGGTTAATTGATTAGGTGATGGGCCGAAATTTTACTGGCAACTGTTTTGATTGTCAATCCTAACTTCCTAACATAATATATATATATTTTTCTCTAAAAACGTCCGTCACTTTGGTTCAAGTTTCTTTAATGTTGAGTGTCCACTTTTCCCAGTTGGAAATTATTGTAAACTGAATGTTGTTGATCAGTCTGATGACATCTCTTGAACACTTAATGATAAACATTTAATCAACAAAATCCTCAGCAGATAACTTGAAACACAGGACGTAAAACAAGAGGACATGAAATAGTTAGAATAGTTTTTTTAAAGAACTGAAGATATTGAAAAAATCTAAAACTGTTGCTGCCTTTTGTGTGGATACATCTTTAAAAACAAAGTTCTGGTGAATTTTGTACATGTACACTACCGTTCAAAAGTTTGGGGTCACCCAGACAATTTTGTGTTTTCCATGAAAACTCACACTGTTATTTATCAAATGAGTTGCAAAATGAATAGAAAATATAGTCAAGACATTGACAAGGTTAGAAATAATGATTTTTATTTGAAATATAAATTTTGTTCTTCAAACTTTGCTTTCGTCAAAGAATGCTCCATTTGCAGCAATTACAGCATTGCAGACCTTTGGCATTCTAGCTGTTAATTTGTTGAGGTAATCTGTAGAAATTTCACCCCACGCTTCCTGAAGCACCTCCCACAAGTTGGATTGGCTTGATGGGCACTTCTTGCGTACCATACGGTCAAGCTGCTCCCACAACAGCTCAATGGGGTTGAGATCTGGTGACTGCGCTGGCCACTCCATTACAGACAGCATACCAGCTGCCTGCTTCTTCCCTAAATAGTTCTTGCATAATTTGGAGGTGTGCTTTGGGTCATTGTCCTGTTGTAGGAGGAAATTGGCTCCAATCAAGCGCTGTCCACAGGGCATGGCATGGCGTTGCAAAATGGAGTGATAGCCTTCCTTATTTAAAATCCCTTTTACCTTGTACAAATCTCCCACTTTACCAGCACCAAAGCAGCCCCAGACCATCACAGTACCTCCACCATGCTTGACAGATGGCGTCAGGCACTCTTCCAGCATCTTTTCACCTGTTCTGCGTCTCACAAATGTTCTTCTGTGTGATCCAAACACCTCAAACTTTGATTCCTCTGTCCATAACACTTTTTTCCAATCTTCCTCTGTCCAATGTCTGTGTTCTTTTGCCCATATCAATCTTTTCTTTTTATTGGCCAGTCTCAGATATGGCTTTTCTTTTGCACTCTGCCTAGAAGGCCAGCATCCCGAGTCGCCTCTTCACTGTAGACGTTGACACTGGCGTTTTGCGGGTACCATTTAAAGAAGCTGCCAGTTGAGGACCTGTGAGGCGTCTATTTCTCAAACTAGAGACTCTAATATACTTGTCTTCTTGCTGAGTTGTGCACCGGGCCTCCCACTTCTCTTTCTACTCTGGTTAGAGCCCGTTTGTGCTGTTCTCTGAAGGAGTAGTACACACCGTTGTAGGAAATTTTCAGTTTCTTCGCAATTTCTCGCATGGAATAGCCTTCATTTCTAAGAACAAGAATAGACTGGCGAGTTTCACATGAAAGTTTTCTTTTTCTGGCCATTTTGAGAGTATAATCGAACCCACAAATGTGATGCTCCAGATACTCAACTAGCTCAAAGGAAGGCCAGTTTTATAGCTTCTCTCACCAGCAAAATAGTTTTCAGCTGTGCTAACATAATTGCACAAGGGTTTTCTAATCATCCATTAGTCTTCTAAGGCGATTAGCAAACACAATGTACCATTAGAACACTGGAGTGATAGTTGCTGGAAATGGGCTTCTATACACCTATGTAGATATTTCATTAAAAACCAGACGTTTCCACCTAGAATAGTCATTTACCACATTAACAATGTTAGAGTGTATTTCTGATTAATTTAATGTTATCTTCATTGAAAAAAACAGTGCTTTTCTTTGAAAAATAAGGAAATTTCTAAGTGACCCCAAACTTTTGAACGGTAGTGTATATATACGTACATACATACATACCCACATTGGTACGTATGTATGTACGTACATAGGTATGTATTTATGTATGTGTGCATAATGTATATTTGTCATTATGTTGTTATTGTTATGGATAAGACAACTTGTAAATGGCAAGTAGAAGGTACTTGCTTTTTTCAGTGTTTGACTTGAGTTTGAATATTAGTCTCCTGTTGCAACAGGTTATGTACAAGTGTAAAAAAGAAATAAAGTAAAGTAGAAATTTATAAATCTTTGGTCAGTACTTCTGTCGAGTTATTCATCTATACACAGACTGTGGCAGCAGCAAACTACAATCATCTTTCACCACTTTTCATCAGCCCTGTTGTTCCTGTCTAAAAATTTTTTTATCTCAATTACTTTACCCTTCATGCTCACACTTATCATGAGTAGAATCACAGGTAGACAACATGTTTAATTTGCCATTTACTTTATTTGCTTTTGAGAGCAAAACAAAAAGGCTCTGAACAAATGGTCAGCCTGTGATGTTCTTCTCTTGTGCTGCAGCTCTCTAGTGGTACTGTCTTCCCAGGGAGGACACCACCACGGCCATGAACTTCTGGAAAGCTGCCTGCACTTCACCACTGAAGTCTGTACCCATCCGAGCAGCGAGCACGATGGTCAGGCAGTCGGCCAGCAGCTGCAACACAACACAACATGAAGGGTGAGGAGGCTTCTCTGTCAAACACACTCATCACATGTAGACAACAACTGCTCCACAGTCTTCTACCTTGAAGTTGTCAGGATCCACGTGTAGTTTCTCAGAGTGCAGCATGCTCAGCTCGGCGTAGATTTCCTTGATGTTGTCCATGTTATTCATAGCCCGGTCCAGACCGTGCAGGATAGTTGTCCCATGTTTTGCAACCAATGGGTTTGAGATGATGGCTGCAGCGTTGTAGAGGTTTCCAAAGTTGCCAAAATACCTCTGAGTCCAGGGGTAGACAACCAGACACCTGAGGAAACATGTGAGCGAAACATATTGTTTCACAATCAGATTAACACATGAAACATGTTCCAAGAAAATGAATATTTACGCACACAATCACATTTCTAATAATTATCCCAAAATATGTGTCACCTGGAAAGAGCAGCAGGGCCCACGTCTTCATAGTTAATCTTGGAGAAGATGTCCTGGATGGTGTCGCGCTCAAAGTCTGTCCATTCAACCATTGTGTCGGCTCTAGGTTTTCAGTAAATCCTGTTCTCACCAGCACCACATGCAGCTTATAAAGCAACGCTGCTCCTGGCCCAGAGCCAGTGATTGGATGAGGCTGCTGGGCTGGACAAAGTGTTGTGGGTTTGAAAAAGTGAAAAGATAAGAGTCTATCTGCACCACTTAGATTGTCTCCAAGGAAATAGTTTAAGTTGTGTGTAACACCCCGCGGCCCCACAGAGAAAGTCAGCAATTCAAAGTAACACAAAAGAACTACAATGATTAATATACAGATGGTCACTGATCCAAAATTGGTCTTAAAGGGATTCATGGAGTAAAAATGAATCCAGAATCTTCTGAGGCTTATTTTCTCTTTGTGTCTGTATCAAATCTCAAATGATGACACAGTGACATAGTCACAGTTTGATTTAAGCACAATTACAGATAAATTATCATCAGTGAGCCTGAATCCAGCTCATCAGTGTGAGAGACTGCGAGCACCATGGACAGCTCCCACATCTCAGGTCGTCAGAGGATCAGCACCTCGGACAGTGGTTTGTACATTTCAGTGATTATTGATCACATAAGATCAATAAATGATGTTGAATGATCAGCTGGAGTGAACAGAGAGAACAGACTGTGGAACAAGCAGCCGGTGTTTCCACTGATAGACTTCAGGTTTATCTCAGCTCAGCATGCAGCCTATTCTTAGCTCATATTCAATATACATGAATTTAAAAGAAACAAACTGAACTAAACCATAATGGGAAATAAGATTAGAAGAGAAATCATATCATAAATATTTACACAGCTTTCTTTAATATTGTCAAACCATTCTATCTAAAATGTTTACTTTAAATTGTGTCTTAAATCATGTTCATTGTGATATAGAAACAATAATTTAACTTCAAATAAGTGCATATTTAACAACTTGTATGACATTATAGAGGATATTTTATAATCCTAAATAGAGTGTTGATCATTGACATCTCATATACTGAATTACACAACAAATTACATTGGAAATGTGTTTTCATCTTTTTATCAGAGTTGACAAAACTGATGCACGATAAAAACACAGAGGGAAAATAAAGTAAAATAGGGTAAATTAAAGAAATGTAATAAAAGGCTAATGAGTGAATAAAACAAAACAAGATTAAAACAAATTAAATTATAACTTTAAAAAAGTTTTTGATACTGGCTTTAATCATATTGACATAACTTAATAAGTTTTTTCACTAGTAAAGCATTTTGTAACTGTGTATTGAAAAGGTTATTTATAAAAGAAAAATGAAAAATATATTTGTCTTAATACTTTTATTTATAAAATATATTTTAATATATTTTACTTTCATAAACTAGGGTAAGTACATATATATGAATCATTCAGCTGTGCCAGGGATAAAGTATACAGGTTAACTGCTCACAGCCTGTCTGAAGGTCTAGAGGCCTAACTGATAACGATAAAAACACGGAGGGAAATTAAAGTAAAATATAATGAAATAAAATAAAATGAAATAAAATAAAAGACTAAAAAATGAATAAGACAAAACAAGATTAAAATATATTAAATTAAAACATTTTAAACTTTAAAGTTTTTCATACTGGGTATAATCATATTGACTATTTTAATCATTTTTAAATATAGGTTAGTAAAGCACTCTGTAACTGTGTTTGGAAAAGTGCTTTATAAAAGAAAATGAAAAATATATTGGCCTTAATACTTTTATTCATGAAATATATTTTAATATATCTTACTTTAATAAACTAGGGTAAATACATATATATGAATTATTGAGCTGTGCCAATGATAATATAAACAGGGTGACTGCTCACAGCCTGTCTGTAGGTCTACATGTAAACTGTACATTAAACAATAGACACCTCATCCAGTATTGATGTTATAGAAAATGTAAAATAGACACAGATCATCTCCTCTGTGATACCTGGCCTCCTTCACTCTGGTAGTAGCTGTCTTTCTAAAGCAGACTATTGTTACTGTAGAAGATCGTATCTTTTTGGGGAGAAGCGATGGGGGCTGCAGAGCCCCCCATGTCAAGATTTCTGTTTATCTCTTGGGGGCTGGAACCTGAAGAGGGTCCCCCTCTGATCCATATCTTGGATGTGGTCCCGGGTGTGGCCACGCTCTGTTTCAGGCTTAAAACCCCACAGTCTCAGCTGTTCGGAGCATTCAGCGACTCTCAAGCTCCAGACAAGATGACCACTCTCACTGCTAAGGACAAGGAAACAGTCAAGGCCTTCTGGGCCAAAATGGCTTCAAAGGCGCAGGACATCGGTGCTGATGCTCTGAACAGATAAATATGAGCCAAACACTGACGGATGTAACCTACCTGAACTTTGACTGATTCATTTACACTCACTTTCTTCTCGTTTCTTTTAAACCCAGGATGCTGATCGTGTACCCGCAGACCAAGACTTACTTCTCCCACTGGAAGGACCTGAGCCCCGGCTCTGCCCAGGTGTTGAAGCACGGAATGACCGTCATGGGTGGAGTTGAGTATGCTGTGACCAAACTGGACGACCTGAAAGCAGGTCTTGCGAGCCTCAGTGAGCTGCACGCCTTCACCCTGAGAGTGGACCCTGCCAACTTCAAGGTACACAACTTAAGCCTGTAATTCATATGAAGCACCTGTGACTGTGGAGTCTGTTTATTGTTGTACGATGATTGTATGAACACTGTTTCCCTCAAATAACCTGATCTCATGAAGTGTAGTAGAGCCTGACCTGACAACACAAAGAAGTGGGTTAGGAGTTAAAATCCCCATTCATGTAACATGTGTGTGATATTTATTTTCACAGATCCTCTCCCACAACATCCTTGTGGTCATGGCCATCACGTTCCCAGAGGACTTCACCCCTGAGGTCCATGTGTCTATGGACAAGTTCCTGGCTGCTCTGGCTCTGGCCCTGGCTGAGAAATACAGATAAACAGCAGGAGAAGATGACAGAGTCTGCAGCATCAGCTCACTCTGCATAATGAATAATAAAAGAAGGATGAAACGAAAAAGTCTGTTTTCTGCTTCTTTTGTGATCATTTGTGTCAGTGAGGTTTATTTGTGAAGTCTTCAAATCAAATGTCAGAACTGTCCTAATACCACAAAGACAAAAAAAGTCAACAAGAATAAACAAAGAATAGAAAACACATTTAGATTAGAACTACAGCTGCTCTGTGGTTAATTGATTAGGTGATGGGCCGAAATTTTACTGGCAACTATTATGATTGTAAATCCTAACTTTCTTAACATAATTTTTTTTTTCTTTTGCAAAAACTTCAGACTCTTTGGTTAAAATGTCTCTAATGTAGAGTATCCACTTTTCCCAGTTTGACATTATTGTGAACTGAATGTTGTTGATCAGTCTGAAAAAACATTTGAAGACGTCTCTTGAACACGTAATATAAAAAAATGTATGAACAAAATCTTCACCAGATAACTTGAAACACAGCACGTAGCAAGAGGACATGGAATAGTTGGAATAATTTTTTTAAAGAACTGAAGAGATTGAAAAAATCTAAAAACTGTTGCTGCCTTTTTATGTGGATACATCTTTAAAAAACAAAGTTCTGGTGAATTTTGTACATGTACATATACGTACATACCTACATACCTACATACGTATGTATGTAGGTATGTACATAGGTATGTATTTATGTACATGTGCATAATGTATAAATGTTTACATTTTTGTGTTATTATTATTATTGATATATTCTTATATGTCATTATGTTGTTATTTATATATAAGACAACTTGTAAATGGCAGGTAGAAGGTACTTTCTTTTTTCAGTGTCTGACTTGAGTTTGAATATTAGTCTCCTGTTGCAACAGGTTATGTACCAGTGTAAACAAGAAGTAAAGTAAAGTAGAAGTTTGTTCATTTTTGGTCAGTACTTCTGTGGAGTTATTCATCTATAGACAGACTGTAGCAGCAGTAAACTACAATCATCTGTCACCACTTTTCATCAGCCCTGTTGTTCCTGACTAAAAAAGTATTTATCTCAAATACTTTCTTCTTCATGCTCACACTTGTCCTGAGTAGAATCACAGGTAGACATCAAGTTTAATTTGACATTTATTTTATTTGCTTTTGAAACCAAAACAAAGAGGCTCTGAACAAATGTGATGTTCTTCTCTTGTGCTGCAGCTCTCTAGTGGTACTGTCTTCCCAGGGAGGACACCACCACGGCCATGAACTTCTGGAAAGCTGCCTGCACTTCACCACTGAAGTCTGTACCCATCCGAGCAGCGAGCACGATGGTCAGGCAGTCGGCCAGCAGCTGCAACACAACACAACATGAAGGGTGAGGAGGCTTCTCTGTCAAACACACTCATCACATGTAGACAACAACAGCTCCACAGTCTTCTACCTTGAAGTTGTCAGGATCCACGTGCAGTTTCTCAGAGTGCAGCACGCTCAGCTCGGCGTATATTTCCTTGATGTTGTCCATGTTATTCATAGCCCGGTCCAGACCGTGCAGGATAGTTGTCCCATGTTTTGCGACCAATGGGTTTGAGGTGATGGCTGCGGCGTTGTAGAGGTTTCCAAAGTTGCCGAAATACCTCTGAGTCCAGGGGTAGACAACCAGACACCTGAGGAAACATGTCAGCAAAACATATTGTTACAGGCTCAGATTGACACATGAAAAATGTTCAGAGAGATGAACATTAAAGCACACAATCACATTTCTAATAATTATCCTCAAATATATGTGTCACCTGGAAAGAGCAGCAGGGCCCACGTCTTCATAGTTAATCTTGGAGAAGATGTCCTTGATGGTGGCGCGCTCAAAGTCTGTCCATTCAACCATTGTGTCGGCTCTAGGTTTTCAGTAAATCCTGTTCTCACCGTCACCACATGCAGCTTATAAAGCAACGCTGCTCCTGGCCCAGAGCCAGTGATTGGATGAGGCTGCTGGGCTGGACAAAGTGTTGTGGGTTTGAAAAAGTGAAAAGATAAGAGTCTATCTGCACCACTTAGATTGTCTCCAAGGAAAAAGTTCAAGTTGTGTGTAACACCCCGCGGCCCCACAGAGATAGTCAGCAATTCAAAGTTACACAAAAGAGCCACAATGATTAATATACAGATGGTCACTGATCCAAAATTGGTCTTAAATGGATTCATGGAGTTAAAATGAATCCAGTCTCTTCTGAGGCTTATTTTCTCTTTGTGTCTGTGTCAAATCTCAAATGATGACATAGTGACAAAGTCACAGTTTGATTTAAGCACAATTAAAGATAAATTATCATCAGTGTACTGAATTACACAACAAATTAAATTGGAAATGTGTTTTCATCTTTTTGTCAGAGTTGACAAAACTGATGCACGATAAAAACACAGATGGAAAATAAAGTAAAATATAGTAAATTAAAGAAATGTAATAAAAGGCTAATGAGTGAATAAAACAAAACAAGATTAAAACACGTTAGATTATAACTTAAAACAAGTTTTTACACCGGCTATAATCATATTGACTAATTTAATAATTTATTTTAATCAATACATTTTTTTTTCACTAGTACAGCATTTTGTAACTATGAATTGAAAAGTTTCTTTATAAAAGAAAATGAAAAATATATTTGTCTTCATGCTTTTATTTATGAAATATATTTTTATATATTTTACTTTAATAAACTAGGGTAAGTACATATATGATTCATTGAGCTGTGCCAATGATAATATAAACAGGTTAACTGCTCACAGCCTGTCTGTAGGTCTACATGTAAACTGTACATTAAACAATAGACACCTCATCCAGTGTTAATGTTATAGAAAATGTACAGTAGACACAGATCATCTCCTCTGTGATACCTGGCCTCCTTCACTCTGGTAGTAGCTGTCTTTCTAAAGCAGACTATTGTTACTGTAGAAGATCGTATCTTTTTGGGGAGAAGCGATGGGGGCTGCAGAGCCCCCCATGTCAAGATTTCTGTTTATCTCTTGGGGGCTGGAACCTGAAGAGGGTCCCCCTCTGATCCATATCTTGGAGGTGTTCCCGGGTGTGGCCACGCTCTGTTTCAGGCTTAAAACCCCCACAGTCTCAGCTGATCGGAGCATTCAGCGACTCTCAAGCTCCAGACAAGATGACCACTCTCACTGCTAAGGACAAGGAAACAGTCAAGGCCTTCTGGGCCAAAATGGCTTCAAAGGCGCAGGACATCGGTGCTGATGCTCTGAACAGGCAAATATGAGCCAAACACTGACAGATGTAACCTGCCTGAACTTTGACTGATTCATTTACACTCACTTTCTTCTCGTTTCTTTTAAACCCAGGATGCTGATCGTGTACCCGCAGACCAAGACTTACTTCTCCCACTGGAAGGACCTGAGCCCCGGCTCTGCCCAGGTGTTGAAGCACGGAATGACCGTCATGGGTGGAGTTGAGTATGCTGTGACCAAACTGGACGACCTGAAAGCAGGTCTTGCGAGCCTCAGTGAGCTGCACGCCTTCACCCTGAGAGTGGACCCTGCCAACTTCAAGGTACACAACTTAAGCCTGTAATTCATATGAAGCACCTGTGACTGTGGAGTCTGTTTATTGTTGTACGATGATTGTATGAACACTGTTTCCCTCAAATAACCTGATCTCATGAAGTGTAGTAGAGCCTGACCTGACAACACAAAGAAGTGGGTTAGGAGTTAAAATCCCCATTCATGTAACATTTGGTGATATTTATTTTCACAGATCCTCTCCCACAACATCCTTGTGGTCATGGCCATCACGTTCCCAGAGGACTTCACCCCTGAGGTCCATGTGTCTATGGACAAGTTCCTGGCTGCTCTGGCTCTGGCCCTGGCTGAGAAATACAGATAAACAGCAGGAGAAGATGACGGAGTCTGCAGCATCAGCTCTCTCTGCATAATGAATAATAAATGAATGATGAAACGAAAAACACTGTTTTCTTCTTCTTTTGTGATCATTTGTGTCAGTGAGGTTTATTTGTGAAGTCTTCAAATCAAATGTCAGAACTGTCCTAATACCACAAAGACAAAAAAAGTCAACAAGAATAAACAAAGAATAGAAAACACATTTAGATTAGAACTACAGCTACTCTGTGGTTAATTGATTAGGTGATGGGCCGAAATTTTACTGGCAACTATTATGATTGTAAATCCAAGCTTCCTAACATAATTTCTTTTTTTATTTTGCAAAAACCTCTGACTCTTTGGTTAAAATGTCTCTAATGTAGAGTATCCACTTTTCCCAGTTTGACATTATTGTGAACTGAATGTTGTTGATCAGTCTGAAAAAACATTTGAAGACGTCTCTTGAACACGTAATAATTTTAAAAAGTATAAATAAAATCTTCATCAGATAACTTGAAACACAGCACGTAGCAAGAGGACATGGAATAGTTGGAATAATTTTTTTAAAGAACTGAAGAGAATGAAAAAATCTAAAACTGTTGCTGTCTTTTCTGTGGAACATCTTTAAAAACAGTTCTGGTGAATTTTGTATATGTATATATATATATACATACATACATACATACGTATGTATGTACGTGCATAGGTAAGTATTTGATGTACGTGTGCATAATGTGTAAATGTTTACATTTTTGTGTTATTATTATTATTGATATATTCTTATATGTCATTATGTTGTTATTTATATATAAGACAACTTGTAAATGGCAGGTAGAAGGTACTTTCTATTTTCAGTGTCTGACTTGAGTTTGAATATTAGTCTCCTGTTGCAACAGGTTATGTACCAGTGTAAACAAGAAGTAAAGTAAAGTAGAAGTTTGTTCATTTTTGGTCAGTACTTCTGTGGAGTTATTCATCTATACACAGACTGTAGCAGCAGCAAACTACAATCCTCTGTCACCACTTTTCATCAGCCCTGTTGTTCCTGTCTAAAAAAGTATTTATCTCAATTACTTTGCACTTCATGCTCACACTTATCCTGAGTAGAATCACAGGTAGACAACATGTTTAATTTGCCATTTATTTTATTAGCTTTTGAGACCAAAACAAAGAGGCTCAGAACAAATGTGATGTTCTTCTCTTGTGCTGCAACTCTCTAGTGGTACTGTCTTCCCAGGGAGGACACCACCACGGCCATGAACTTCTGGAAAGCTGCCTGCACTTCACCACTGAAGTCTGTACCCATCCGAGCAGCGAGCACGATGGTCAGGCAGTCGGCCAGCAGCTGCAACACAACATGAAGGGTGAGGAGGCTTCTCTGTCAAACACACTCATCACATGTAGACAACAACTGCTCCACAGTCTTCTACCTTGAAGTTGTCAGGATCCACGTGCAATTTCTCAGAGTGCAGCACGCTCAGCTCGGTGTAGATTTCCTTGATGTTGTCCATGTTCTTCATAGCCCGGTCCAGACCGTGCAGGATAGTTGTCCCATGTTTTGCGACCAATGGGTTTGAGGTGATGGCTGCGGCGTTGTAGAGGTTTCCAAAGTTGCCGAAATACCTCTGAGTCCAGGGGTAGACAACCAGACACCTGAGGAAACATGTCAGCAAAACACATTGTTACAGGCTCAGATTGACACATGAAAAATGTTCCACAGAGATGAACATTAAAGCACACAATCACATTTCTAATAATTATCCTCAAAATATGTGTCACCTGGAAAGAGCAGCAGGGCCCACGTCTTCATAGTTAATCTTGGAGAAGATGTCCTGGATGGTGGCACGCTCAAAGTCTGTCCATTCAACCATTGTGTCGGCTCTAGGTTTTCAGTAAATCCTGTTCTCACCAGCACCACATGCAGCTTATAAAGCAACGCTGCTCCTGGCCCAGAGCCAGTGATTGGATGAGGCTGCTGGGCGGGACAAAGTGTTGTGGGCTTGAAACAGTGAAAAGATAAGAGTCTATCTGCACCACTTAGATTGTCTCCAAGGAAAAAGTTCAAGTTGTGTGTAACACCCCGCGAACCCACAGAAACAGTCAGCAATTCAAAGTAACACAAAAGAACTACAATGATTAATATACAGATGGTCACTGATCCAAAATTGGTCTTAAAGGGATTCATGGAGTAAAAAATGAATCCAGTCTCTTCTGAGGCTTATTTTCTCTTTGTGTCTGTATCAAATCTCAAATGATGACACAGTGACATAGTCACAGTTTGATTTAAGCACAATTACAGATAAATTATCAGTGAGCCTGAATCCAGCTCATCAGTGTGAGAGACTGCGAGCACCATGGACAGCTCCCACATCTCAGGTCGTCAGAGGATCAGCACCTCGGACAGTGGTTTGTACATTTCAGTGATTATTGATCACATAAGATCAATAAATGATGTTGAATGATCAGCTGGAGTGAACAGAGAGAACAGACTGTGGAACAAGCAGCAGGTGTTTCCACTGATAGACTTCAGGTTTATCTCAGCTCAGCATGCAGCCTATTTTAGCTCAGCTTCAATATACATGAATTTAAAAGAAACAAACTAAACTAAATCATAATGGGAAATAAGATTAGAAGAGAAATCATATCATAAATATTAACACAGCTTTCTTTAATATTGTCAAACCATTCTATCTAAAATGTTTAATTGTGTCTTAAATCATGTTCATTGTGATATAGAAACAATAATTTAACTTCAAATAAGTGCATATTTAACAACTTGTATGACATTATAGAGGATATTTTATAATCCTAAATAAAGTGTTTACCATTGACATCTCATATACTGAATTACACAACAAATAACCTTTAAAATGTGTTTTCATCTTTTTGACAGATTTGACAAAACTGATGCACGATAAAAACACGGAGGGAAAATAAAGTAAAATAGGGTAAAATATAATGAAATAAAATAAAATAAAATAAAATAAAAAGCAAAAAAATGAATAAGACAAAACAAGATTAAAATATATTAAATTAAAACATTTTAAACTTTAAAGTTTTTCTGACTGGGTATAATCATATTGACTATTTTAATAATTTTTAAATGTAGGTTAGTAAAGCACTCTGTAACTGTGTTTGGAAAAGTGCTTTATAAAAGAAAATGAAAATTATATTTGCCTTAATACTTTTATTCATAAACTAGGGTAAGTACATATATATGAATCATTGAGCTGTGCCAGGGATAAAGTATACAGGTTAACTGCTCACAGCCTGTCTGTAGGTCTACATGTAAAGTGTACATTAAACAATAGACACCTCATCCAGTGTTGATGTTATAGAAAATGTACAGTAGACACAGATCATCTCCTCCGTGATACCTGGCCTCCTTCACTCTGGTAGTAGCTGTCTTTCTAAAGCAGACTATTGTTACTGTAGAAGATCGTATCTTTTTGGGGAGAAGCGATGGGGGCTGCAGAGCCCCCCATGTCAAGATTTCTGTTTATCTCTTGGGGGCTGGAACCTGAAGAGGGTCCCCCTCTGATCCATATCTTGGAGGTGTTCCCGGGTGTGGCCACGCTCTGTTTCAGGCTTAAAACCCCCACAGTCTCAGCTGTTCGGAGCATTCAGCGACTCTCAAGCTCCAGACAAGATGACCACTCTCACTGCTAAGGACAAGGAAACAGTCAAGGCCTTCTGGGCCAAAATGGCTTCAAAGGCGCAGGACATCGGTGCTGATGCTCTGAACAGGCAAATATGAGCCAAACACTGACGGATGTAACCTGCCCGAACTTTGACTGATTCATTTACACTCACTTTCTTCTCGTTTCTTTTAAACCCAGGATGCTGATCGTGTACCCGCAGACCAAGACTTACTTCTCCCACTGGAAGGACCTGAGCCCCGGCTCTGCCCAGGTGTTGAAGCACGGAATGACCGTCATGGGTGGAGTTGAGTATGCTGTGACCAAACTGGACGACCTGAAAGCAGGTCTTGCGAGCCTCAGTGAGCTGCACGCCTTCACCCTGAGAGTGGACCCTGCCAACTTCAAGGTACACAACTTAAGCCTGTAATTCATATGAAGCACCTGTGACTGTGGAGTCTGTTTATTGTTGTACGATGATTGTATGAACACTGTTTTCTTCAAATAACCTGATCTCAGTGTAGGTCCTACATGAAGTGTAGTAGAGCCTGACCTGACAACACAAAGAAGTGGGTTAGGAGTTAAAATCCCCATTCATGTAACATGAAAATTATATTATATATAAATTATATATTTATTTTCACAGATCCTCTCCCACAACATCCTTGTGGTCATGGCCATCACGTTCCCAGAGGACTTCACCCCTGAGGTCCATGTGTCTATGGACAAGTTCCTGGCTGCTCTGGCTCTGGCCCTGGCTGAGAAATACAGATAAACAGCAGGAGAAGATGACGGAGTCTGCAGCATCAGCTCTCTCTGCATAATGAATAATAAAAGAAGGATGAAACGAAAAAGTCTGTTTTCTGCTTCTTTTGTGATCATTTGTGTCAGTGAGGTTTATTTGTGAAGTCTTCAAATCAAATGTCAGAACTGTCTCTAATACCACACTGTCGGCTCCAGGTTTTCAGTTAATCCTGATCTCACCAGCACCACATGCAGCTTATAAAGCTACGCTGCTCCCGTCCCAGTGCCAGTGATTGGATGAGGCTGCTGTTTGGGACAAAGTGAGGTTTCTAGAACATTTACGATCTGCTCAGCTCTCAGCCTGTTACTGATAACAGGTTGCTTTGGTGGTGATCAGCACAATTATGTGAAGATTGGAACTATTTGTGGAGTTGAATTATGATAAATGGAATAGATTTTATTTCCTTAAAGCCATTCATATTTGCCATTCATCCTCTGAAACACACTGTTAATTAGCACCAGCAGAGGGCGCTTGAGTCTAAAAATACAGCCACTTACCCCAGTCTCACAGATGATCCCGTTCTTTGAAGGCTGTCTTTTATTTAAGATTGATTGAATTCCTATGTCCTTTCATCCCATTTTTCGATTTCAAATTGATAATTTTCAGTAGAATTCAATTGTTTTTAGACTATCTGCATTATGGATGTGAATCATTTATAAATACACACATATATTGATCAATATATTGATAAGGGTGATCAATATCCACAGTTACAAATAGAATACATATTTATATTTAAGAGTTTATAAGTGTTACACTGCTCTGTCCTTATCATCAAATTGAATACTCTCACGTCATATTACCTCCATACATTCGTGACAATAGTTTCATAGTGTTGTTATAGCAACTAACAATCAGGAAAAAAAAAACACAACCTGAAAAGTTTACGTTGATCACAGGCCCGGATCTAGTGGGCAAATTACATTCTGTTCACCCAATTGGTCAACTTTAATCTGTCCCATTTGAATCTGCCAATCACGTTTGTTTCATTCGCCCTGTCAGAATTTCCCTGATTTCTGAATTACTGGTTGGATATAGGGCTGGGTTTAAAAAAACGTATGCTCTGATTAAAATTGATCTTCATTTGAATGATCCCATACCGATTCATAAAGATGACAGATCGATCACAGTCAGTCACTACACAGAGGACAACCAAGCCAAAGTCTCCAGGTGTTCACAGTTTGTTCATTTACTAAAGCAAACCGGCTGTTGAACCTATTCTGAATTTCCGGTATAATATACATTATACAGTTAATAATAATAATGAAATCATAATAATAATTGTTGTTAGTATTATTATTTTTATTATACCAAGGCTTGGTTGAAATTCCTATTGTGACGAGTTCTTTAAAACTTGGAAAAACTCTCAACACTAAGTCCACCGATGTGTGAAAAGGTGCCCACCACAGCTTTTGAAACAATATGTTCACTGGAAATGATCACAAGGAAACTGCACTTTTTTTTAAATGTTTTTCTTTTTATTGAACGAGCCCACTACACTACTGTCGAAACTGTTGCATTGTAGTCCCACAGGAGGGACGACGATGCGTCACATGTGAGGTCAGTGGGTGCTCCTGTCTGGCTCCAGTTTTAGCGGTACTTCTCGGACAGAGCCCAGGCCAGGCAGTTCAGGAACTTGTCAAAGGAGACATGGACCTCTGCGGTGAAGTCATTGGGGAAGTACATGGCCATAACCAGGATGATGTTGTGGGCCAGGATCTACAGGTGTGCAAGAAACACATGGTTAGATGAAGTCAGCAATTAAAAACCTAAATGGGAAACACCCCGTTGGACAAGACCAGCACATGTATGCTCGAATTTCACATGTTAAGTTGTCATTTGTATGTAATGTTTACAGATTTTGACAGAGACGTCTTTCTGATGCGCACTCACCTTGAAGTTGGAGGGATCCACACGGAGTGTGAAGGCATGCAGCTCACTGAGGGAGCTCAGGGCGCCGGTGAGATTATCGATGTGTTTCACGGCCATGCCCACGGCTCCCATGATGACTCCTCCGTGATGCCTCACCTTAGGGGTATGAGCAGTCAGATCAGTCCCCCACTCTGAGAAGTAGGTCTTGGTTTGCGGGTAGGAAACCAGCATCCTAAAGAATACAAACACACACACAATTCAAAATGAGTTGTGGCAATGGTACAATAGTAAAGTTGGATTTAATTACACGTGGATCTCATACCTGCCCAGAGCCTCGGCACCGATCTCATTGACCTTCGACTCAGCTTTGGACCACAGGGCTCTCACCAGGTTCTTGTCTTTCGCTGAGAGACTCATGGCTGCCTTTGTTTTTCAGAGATTCAGAGAGAATATGGATCAAAAGAAGATGTGGAGGAGGGTTTTGTCAGAGAGTCTTTATATCAAACCAAACAGCGCCACGCCCGCGGATCGAATCCAAACCACACCTCCGATAAAGGAACTGCGAGATGTTTTCATTGCCAGTTTGTATTTTATCAAAAAGTTAAAGTTACCACTCCCTATTAACCAAAAGCTGCCAAGTAAATGATGGAGGTTTGGACTTTATTGAAAAGGACAGTTGAAAAGGATAAGATATATGAGAAATGGGCAAAATAATTTACAAAAGAAAAGTCACTTTTAAGTCATAATTAATTGGTAATATTGAGGGGAAACGTCATAATCTATAATATATTGATATTCAAGTTTGACTCTGCAAATTATATTATATTTTTTCTTGATACAGTTACACACACACCCACAATATTATATATATATATATAAACGTATATATATATATATATATACCTCTATATATATATGTGTGAGTGTGTGTATGTATGTTTCTTTCTCTTCAGCGAGATTAGACATACATTATTATTACACATCATTATATCGATAATAATAATAGATAATATAATATTAAGGATATTATCTAATTTTTACAATATGATGATTGTTATTATTATTATCAAATGTATAAATGTATCAAAAATATATGTGATCATTTACAGAGTCAAACCTGAATATGCATTCTGTTCAGTTTATGTATCAGAATATATTGTTCTTCAGATTTATGTGTATGTGTGTATGTACGTATCTGTTCCGCACTTTGTAATTAATGTTATTAAAAATGTTTTATGTAAATTATTATTTTTCTTGGATTAGTTATAATATAAAATCATATCGTATCATAACAATGTTTATATTATGATTCAAGTTCAATATGCGTTCTACTCAGTTTCTTGTGCACACAACAGGGGTTTCTAGTAAATGTAACTATGAAGGAGGGTTTAAAACGAAACTGAAGCACCTCTCTGCGTGTTCAATGCAGCACAAACTCCAAAACTACTCCAAGATAATCCTGCAGCTGAAGTAACACTTTTTCAAACCGCTGCAACAACAATTAAATATTATTATGCTACACCATTCATGAAAGTGGAATTTATTGCAGAACTGTTGTGCTGGATTACAAACTAATTACTGAATTCAAGATGTGCAGTTGAAATCTCAATTAAAAAACAGCCGTTACATGCAAACAGTTTTCTCATATCTTGTGTACACTATCTTTAAAAAAACAACATTCTGTTCCAAGTAACGTCACTCTCCTCGGTTGGCACCTATCCTTGCCCATTTGGCGACGCACATTGGTGCACGTCATTAATCGTTGGATGCATCTGGTCTAATCAAATGTCTGCTGGGCGGAGAGGTGGAGCTACCAGTAACGAATAAAACGTACCACACATTTAAATTCAGGTATAAAAGGCTCGAGGTCTAAAGGAGATTTTCACACCGTCAACATGGTAGCGTGGACAGATAGTGAGCGCAGCGCCATCCATGCCCTGTGGGCGAAAATCGATGTGGGGGATATTGGACCCAAGGCTCTGACCAGGTGACCTGTCTATTCACATACATCAAAGTGTTTCTGTGTGATCAGCTCTCTGTACCTTTGTTAAGAAAATTACTTTTCAGATAAAGTTTATTCTTATTTATTTTCTTTTTCTTGTTCTTGTTCTTATTCTTATTCCCACAATAGCATTTTCATGGGGCTTTATATCCTCACCTTGTTATTAAGTTTGTCACTGACCATTGTGTCTTTCTTCCATTTCTGTGTTGTGATCATTTCAGGCTTTTGATTGTGTATCCGTGGACACAGAGACACTTCTCAACCTTTGGTGACCTGTCCACAATTGCCGCCATCCTGGGAAACGAGAAAGTCGCCAAGCATGGCAAGGTAGTGATGGGTGGGCTGGATAGAGCTGTGAAGAACCTGGACGACATCAAGAACGTCTACTCCGCACTGAGCACGATGCACTCTGAGAAGCTTCACGTGGATCCTGATAACTTCAGGGTAGGTGACCATCTCTGACTCTGCCTGCACTCACTCTAACTGTTCTCTGATCAGTTCTATTAATGCATCCCTGTCTGTCTGTCTCCCTCACAGCTTCTTGCTGAGTGCATCAGTGTGTGCGTGGCTGCCAAGTTCGGCCCCTCCGTCTTCACCGCTGAAGTCCAGGAGGCCTGGCAGAAGTTCCTGGCTGTGGTGGTGTCCGCCCTGGGCAGACAGTACCACTGAGGCTCAGGGGACGCAGGTCACATTCAAATAATGTGCAGCAGCCCTACAAGTGCTGACAATAACAATAAAACTCAATTAAAATGCATTCTTTTGTGTCTGTGATCATTTGTAAAAGTCAAAAACTATGTTTTTATTTTTCTAATAGAAATTGAAATGAATTTCTACAATATAACAACAAACAAATAATGAACCCTGGGTGATTTTGTTGCCTGTATTCATTTTAGTGAACGGTTTATACAACAGCTCATATTCATTGTAAATGTTTATGGATATTTACTAGTCAGGCAGTTACAGAGTGTAACTGTCAATAAAAACTCAATAAAATAAACATCTGTGAGTGCACATTTGTATCCACAGATTAACAACAGATTAGATGTAATATGTTCTTCGCGTCACACCAGTTCCATGATGCATGTATGTTGGAATGAAGGCTTACCAGACTTACCAAACAAATGTTACTACTAGAATTGATCAAATAACTATTCTTGAGTTTACAAAGATATTTAGTAAAGCAGGCCTCCAGCACACAAACAAATTACCATGCGTTAGTCAAGTCAAAAAATATCATTTAAACATTGTTAATAGAAATGGTTTGAAGATGTTTAACCAAAATTGAGAAGGTAAAGCCTTATTAGGTGTATTTATCATCCAGAGCTACCCTCAAGGATCAAGGATATCTGTATTTTACCCTTTTGGGCAAAGTACAGACAGCAGTATCGACACAAACCTCAAGCTGAACATAAGACATGGACAATAAATACAATATAAAACATTTTAAAACAATTAAAATTCAATTTCAGGGTCTCAATGAATTGAAATACATTTGTTTTAAAAGCCAATGGCAGCTGGGACAAACGTATCTCTGTATCTATGTGTCCTGCTCACAGGCCAACTGACAGAAACAACTTAAACCTACAACAAAACAGACGGCTTTAATTCCACAGGCTGAGTTAAGTCATTCAGGGTCGTGTCTGAAAATGTTGCTGCACTCTTTCACAATGTCCTGTAGCCTATTCCTCTTCCTATAGTTAAATGACCCTTAGCCTGACCATCCAAGGTCTGTCTGTGCTCAGATGAGATGTGGTCATCTTGCTGCTTCCACTCAGAGGAAAATAGAAACAGTCAACTGTGTGATCTGGAAGAAGTCAAAAAAGGAAAAGCGCCTAATATTTTATTGTCGATTATATCATTAGCTTATACATAGGGTTTTCTGTTCTGTTTTCTTTTAAGTAAACAGAGCTGGGATGTAATTTGCATTTTCAAGACATACTCAATGCCAAAGTTTTGTTAATGTCTAAGGAGAAAGTTTGTGCTCTAATTTAGTTTCTGACATTTATGAAGTTGTAGCCCTTCTGGCCTTTTGCTAAGATTCTGCTGTTGCACTCGTCATGTTTGTAGTGTCTTGTCTGGGCACATGTTCGGTGCATGACTAAATAAATTACTAAAACAATATTACTTAGTAAATGACTTATTCACCTCATCCAGGCTATTTCATGTCATAGGAAGCAAACCTCCTTAAATCCCATAAAGGAAAAATGTTATGAAACCTTTGTGAGAGATGTGTTACAATTGTGTGGTGATGGGTATCAAAAATTAATTATTAATTAATTAATTTCGTGACAACGGTATAAAATATCACATGTTAAACAGATGAATAAATAAATAAATAATTATTACATGTCTTTTCACAACACTTTATCATCGTTCAACCCTTATCTTGTTTAATCTTCTTGTCATAAATGCATGAGGCAAACACTTATTTATTCCCCAAGACCATTAAAGGTTCACTGAAACCGTGGCTGTGCTGTGCTATAGAAGCCTTGACCTCTTTATGTCAGCTGGTACATCATGTATCACTCACTGTCACTGCATCTTGAAAACAACGAAAGCACAACATTTATTACTTGTTCATTTCTGTGGTTAAAAGAAAACCCAAATTCCGTGGCATCAGGTCACTTGAGGACAAGAAATAAATGTATCATGAGCCAAACATCACGAGGCAACTTTGGTGATATTTGGTTGTCTTGATGATTTATTTGGGCGGAGGGAGCCTTAGATATTCAGATAATGAAGTCTTAGTTTAATCTAAGTTCAGCAGCTTCTGGAAAGTGACTGGTGGCCAAGGCAATTTGGAAAGTTGATGAATAAGGTTTATGTGAGAAGCAATTTTACCATCAGTGACCTTGGATATAACACATTAATCCACATTAATCTTGAACAGAAGATTATTATTATTACTGATGACACAGACGCCATGGTGAAGTGGACAGACCAGGAGCGCAGCACGATCAGAGCTGTTTGGGAACAAATTAATATCGACGAGGTTGGAGCGGAAGCTTTGGCAAGGTAGAGGCCAATTTCATATCATGTTTATATATATATATTTTTGTGTGTGTAGAATTCATGGAGTACAAGTGTGTATTTTGTTGACTGAAAACGTTTGGATAGTATTTGTTTGTTTGGAATGGCAGGATTTATTATATCTACTATTTGTTTCATGTAAAATTCAAACCCCTTATTTGCCAATTGCAGGTGGCTGACTTATTTATTCTAAAGAATTATAATGTATAGCTTTATATCCTCATCTGTGTTTGCAAGAGGCTGAATTAAAGAAATACAGATAACATTTCTGATTTATAGGTCATTGCCTAAAGTTTCAATGAGTTATTTTGAAAACTACTGTTTTCCATTACTTATTTCAAAGTCTAACAAATGTGTGAACTAAACAGAAACCCTGTTTTCACTATAAGTGAAATAACTATACCCCTTGTGTTGACAGAGTTTTGATCGTGTACCCCTGGACAGAGCGTTATTTTGGTTCATTTGGAGAAATCTTCACCGCTTCTGCTGTTTTGAACAACGCCAAAGTGGCAGCGCACGGCAGACTGGTGCTGAGGACACTGGATGAAGCAGTGAAAAACATGGACAACATCAAAGACACGTATGCTGCTCTGAGCCAGCTGCACTGTGAAAAACTCCATGTGGATCCTGATAACTTCAGAGTTAGTCTATCATACATATTTAACCTATATGACTCACACAGACACTGATTCATGACGTGTTCTGGTTTTGTCCACAGCTCCTGGCCGACTGCATCACCATCACCGTCGCCTGCAAACTCAGGAGCGCCATGGGCCCTCAGGTCCAAGCCACCTGGCAGAAGTTTCTGTCTGCTGTGGTAGACGCACTGCAGAGTCAGTACTACTGAAGAGCCGAGCAACACACACATAACTAAATGAAACTTGTATTTAAACATCTTGTGTGTTTTATTAGTGTCCTGTGTGACCCATCAAGCAAGGTTTCACTCATCATTTCAATGTTTCTTCAAAAAGTTGTTTATTTAAAATCAGTTGTGTTCCTGTGCTTATATCTTTGTGAGGTACATTTTAAGCATAGACCCTACAGAGTGAGGACATTTTTGGAAAGTGGGGACATTTTGACAGGTCCTCACTTTTTCAATGGGCTGTTTGAGGGTTAAGACTTGGTTTTAGGGTAAGAATTAGGTTTAGGTTATGGTTAGGCATTTAGTTGGAATGTTTAAGGTTAGGGTAAGGGGCTAGGGAATGCATTATGTCAATGAGTGTCCTCATTAAGACAGAATACAAACGTGTGTGTATGTGTGTGTGTGTGTGTGTGTGTGTGTGTGTGTGTGTGTGTGTGTGTGTGTGTGTGTGTGTGTGTGTGAGTGTGTGTGTGTGTGTGTGAGTGTACATATATATATATATACATATACATACACATATACATATACATATACATATACATATACATATACATATACATACATATGTACATTTCAATTCAATGGATATTATGTTTATTCAGATAGTTTAAATGTTATGTAAACTTGAGTACCATGGAAAGCTTCTACAAAAGGTTTTTCAAAACCCTACACACAATTAGCACAACCACACACCCAATTAGCAGAACACCTCAGATCCTTTGCAAAATGAAACACTCTTGTAAAAACTATACACTAATTTATCAAAACCATATTTTGTTACCATATGAAACACACACGTTTCATATGACTTAATTCTGTTTGAACCAGTTACACACTGCTGTTGCTAACCTAAAACACTTTTAGCAATTCTACTTCTCAGTGATTAGAGTACTGTAAGTGAAGTACACAGAGAAAGTGCAAATATACAATAAATTCACCAAACACTACACAAGACCAATGCTGCAGACTGATGAAATTACAATTTATTTCTCTCCATATACCCAAATTAGTCAACATGTCAACATGGAGAATCACAACAAAACATGTCCCAGTTTTCATGCTACTACAGTAGTGTGCATAACACTGTAAGCTCAGCAAATATCAGACAAACAGAAGCTTCTGTATCCAGGACAGGTTACAATGACAGATGCCACTGTATATCTGCTAAGATCTGAACTCTTAGTCCAGCCTCCCTCAGCGTCAATCCGTGGTTCACAACATGGTCAACTAGTGCTGCGTGACTTTCATTTGATAAATTTGGTCCTCTTCTTCTTTGAGCATGTTCTCCTCCTGCTTCAGGTCTTCCTCTTCCTCTACCTCCACCTCGACCTCTACCTCTGGCACGGCCTCCGCCTCTTCCTCTTCCTCTTCCTCTTCCTCTTCCTCTTCCTTTTCCTCCTTCTCCTCCTCCGTGGATTCCCCCTCTCACCCTCACTCTTCTTCCTCTTCTGACTCCTTCCATTTTGGTTGAAGACAGGTGAACTCAGCTGCTGCATTTTTATAGTGCTTAAACCTGATTGGTGTGTCTACAATTAAGCAATCATGTGTTTGCGCACCTGATGGCTGTGTTGAACCAATTGGCTCATAGAGGTGGTCATTTGACAGTCAGTGCTTTGGAATTGCAAGGAAGTGACATCTTGATATACTTCTGTGTCTAATGTATTCAAGTGTGTTTAGTGTTTTGCAATCACTGTGTGTATTGTTTTGCAAAAAGTGTGAAGCTGACATTGTGCTTATAGTGGTGCAGATCTCGGCCCATGTTTTGCTCCTTGAGTGTAAGGTTTTGATAATAGTGTAATACTTTTGATTTTAGTGTTTATGCAATCGAAAAAAACTGTAATGATTCAAATATGCAGTCATGGGCTGCCCTCTAGCGGTGGCTGTTGAAGCATTCACGGTCAGGGAGGAGGGGGTGTGGAGGGGCACTGGGCTGACAGCTGCAGCATCTGGACCCTGTGCTGCTTCTCTCAGCTCAGCTTTGATTCACAGTGAAGGTTCATGCTGTTACACGTGTGCACCTGAAGAATTATACTCACACAATGGAGGAGCACAACCCAGCTGCAGTACTACAATGATGGTGGAAGAGAGATGCGCTTCCACTAGAGGGAGCTCACACACTGTCATGTAAGAATATATCCGTTCTACACTCAAAAACGCATCTGATATCAACTTTCGACAGTGTGATGAAACAATAAAACCTAAATTTGATTATTTATAGTTTTAATCTTTGTATCAAAGCCCTTTCTGTTTAATTCGGTTGTTATATTTGGACCCAATCCGGTGTTTAGAATGTTCACTGACGGTGCCAACATCCGAATCAGTGCGCGGAGCTGGACTGGGTGACTGCCAACGCCACTGACGTCATATGGCGAGAAATCCAATTTCTTTTATCAAGAAACTGAGAAAAAATATAATACAACTGAGTTTCTTTTTATTTCGATATTTAAATGTTTTGTGTATGATAGCACCCTAAGCCAAATTCTTATATAGTAAATGTGTTTTTTTTTCAAGGTGAATGATAATTGTCTTATAATAATATTTTTTGACATGAGTCACTACAAATATGTGTTTGTTGTATTTCTCGGGGCGCGTGTGACTGGAAAAGGTTAAAATGGGTTTGAGTCTATTCAATGGGAAGACGACGGAAGAAATTGTTTTATATTGTGAGAAACTATGATAAGAAAAATCGATGTAAACAAAGATTTTTCAAAATCACTAACTGTCCAATCATCATTTTCGAGCCATGCAATTTCAAAATCATATTATATATATATATATTAGATACTCTTAAACTGTTTATTTTTATTTTTCACTGCTGTAACACGGTACATTTCCCCATGGTGGGACTAATAATGGACTATCTTATCTCTATGGCGTTAGTATGGTAAAATAAGTAGTATTTTACCTGTCAGAGGTGCATCCGTGTTTTCTGCCTGACAGAGAGTGTGCGAGTTTCCAGATGTGCAGCGGTTGTACGTCTCCCTTCGTTCTCCACCCAGGTGGAGTCAGTTTGAAGGCTCACCATGAGCTGCTGGGATGTGAGCAAAAATAAATCCACACATCACTTACATGGTCTAAACTTCAAATCCTTTATTTTGGATGAGTGGAGCAACAGTGGTTCTCCAATCCGCTGCTCCATCCACTGATTGGAACCATTACAGCCAGCTTTGAATGACGATAAAATAAAACAGACAGAGCCACAAGTTCTTTTTGTATGATCACATCCAGTTTAAAGTCTGTAAATAAATAAACAAACGATGAAATAAATACTTTTATTATTTAATCTGTGGGTGAGGATTAAGATTTACGAGTTGGTCACATTTAAATATCTATCATATAAATACTTTATGGTAGTGCTCAGTTTTCATACTGAGCCACATAAAAACTCTCAAACCTAATTTACAGTTCGGCACGAATCTAAAATAAAGGTGCACACAGAGGATAAATAAATGTGTTAATAATAACATATAGTTTGCACTGAGGAGCCAAAGGTGTTTGAATTATAAGATCAATATACCAGCCCATTTCAACATTAACTTTCATAGGCTGCTACACACTCGTAGTTTGGTGACTGTTGTAAGAAATTTGTGTATTTCTTCATTTAAATGTTGAATGTATTTCTAAGTGATACTTTTTTGTCTTGTTGCTTTTAAAATGTGCCATTTTATTTGTTATGTGAAGCACTTTTACCAAATTGACTTACCTTTCGAGTTGAAGACGATTTAAAAATAATTTGGATTGTTGTATCAGATGTGACTTCTCTCTCTTTCTATGTTTGTGTGTGTGTGTGTGTGTGTGTGTGTGTGTGTGTGTGTGTGTGTGTGTGTGTGTGTGTGTGTGTGTGCTTATCTCGTGCAAGCTGCAACATATCATTTGGATTCTGTCCAAAATGTAAATGCCACGCAGCCTCTCTCGGAGGTGGCCCAGGTGTGACCCGTGTCCCGTTTCATGTATAAAACCCGCACACGGTTTGAGCAGAATTCCACGAATTCCATGAGTCTGAGTGTCAAGGACAAGGACACAATCAAGGCCTTCTGGTCTAAGGTGTCCTCTAAGGCGGAGGACATCGGCAGTGACGCCTTGTCCAGGTAACTATGAACCAGACTCAATTTCCTATCCATAAATTACCAATAATTCTCCTTTTTAACCAATGAGCGTTTATCACCTGCAGGATGCTGGTGGTGTACCCGCAGACCAAGACGTACTTCTCCCACTGGAAGGACCTGAGCCCCGGCTCCGCCCCGGTGAGGAAGCAGGGAATAACCGTGATGTCTGGAGTCTCTTGACCCTCAGTGAGCTGCATACCTTCACCCTGAGAGTGGACCCTGCCAACTTCAAGGTGGATGATGATGATGATGATGATGATGATGATGATGATGATGATGATGATGATGATGATGATATTGATGATATTGATGATATTGATGATTAATGCATAGAAGGGTTTCTTAAAGTGTTTTTTGCTTTATGGTTTTCTTTATCATTTTAAATCAGAAAGCGATATCTCCAACAAGGCTGATTGGCCACTTCATCTCTATATTACATCTAATGAAATCAAGTCTCACGCCACGTACACATATATTCACAACCTTTGCATACAATTAGTACAAATAGAACAATCACTGCATGATTTCAACCAACCAATCAATCAAATTTTATTTGTATAGCCCGTAGTCCCAAATCACAATAATAATCTTAATATTACAAGCTGGAAGTGTACAAGATCGAGGCTCCATGGGGGAACAAACAATGTACTTAAGTGTTGACAACGTATTATCTCGCCACGTTAAAAAAAAAAGGGATAAAAGATATTCTGATCCAAAATCCCATGTGTTCCTCCTTGGGCCACATCACCACACAATTTAATGGAAATCGTTTGAGGAGTTTCTGAGAAATCCTTCAATCCAATGTGTTCAAGCCAAACTAAATGTGTCACGTCCAGTTTACAATCCTGTAAACTACAATTTAATGTGAGGCTTCTAATGTTGGAAATTGTTGCCATACAAGTCAGATGAAATGGTCCAGTGTTGCTCAGGGCCCCGATTACCAATTATTTCAGGCCATTTATTTCAAAGTGCACCTGCGCCTCCGCTCCAAGCGCTTTCACTGTCCATGGTGCTGGAGACAACGACGGATTAGCTTAAATGAACCTAGTTACACATTAACAACATACATATAACAAGCATATTGTGTGTGTAGCATTTCATAAAAATACGCCGAACTTACAATCACATGTCAGAGCTAGTTTGCTGCTGTTTATGTGCCACCAAAAGCATGTTTAGGATAAAAGCTTTTAGGTGCTGAATTTGTGTTATCAATAACATACAAGGGCCAATCACAGACCTCTATCTATACCTTATAGAATGGCTGGTTACACACACGAATCGAAAAGGACGCAGCATCATATAAGATCATACTTCTATGCGTTAATTTACAATAGTCTCCATCAAGAGTTTTTCTGTTTTCACTGAGGGTAGAAAGACAGAGGAGTTAGTGATATACAGAGATGTTGGTTTGAGCGCAAATCATTTTATTGTAAGATCGCAGTGAAAAGACCATTGCCTATGTGGCTCTTTTTTATGGCCTAATGATCAGTATACATCTTTAATGTACTTTTCTATTTTCCTCTCCACAGATTCTCTCCCACAACATCCTTGTGGTCTTTGCCATCATGTTCCCCAATGACTTCAGCCCTGAGGTCCATGTGGCCATGGATAAGTTCCTGTCCGAGAAATACCGTTAAACTGCCGCCAGGAGCAGGATTCATTCATCTCTGTCAATCTAAACAGGTAAGCTAAACAACACAAGCAATATTTGAAAATTGATATTTAGTCTTATGTTAAAAAAAACATATTGAAAAAAAGAGTATGTTTTTTTTGTACAGCTTCCAAAAACACAATTTAGTTATACAGGAAACAGAGGCTACATAGTCAAATGTCAATGATAATGACAATTATAATATGGGAAGAATAATTAACATTGTGAGTGAGTGAGTGAGTGAGAGATGCTTATAACCTTTTGCACAGACAACATACCAACTCTCTCTCTCTCTCTCTCTCTCTCTCTCTCTCTCTCTCTCTCTCTCTCTCACACACACACACACACACACACACACACACACACACACACACACACACACACACACACACACCATTGAAATTTCCATTTCAGCTTATTTTATCTCATACTCCACTTTATTGCCATTGAAATGTTGCGATATCGTAGGCAGATGTCGTATATGTTAATGTCCAGGGGTTGATTTGTATGGAGATGAGCGGGTTGTCATCCCCTTTATACCAAAATGACCAAGAATGAATCCTCTTTGACGACCTGTCAAATCACACCCCCTCTCTCAGTTATCACCCCAACCCCATCATGCTTGTGCACATAGAGGATTTATGTGTACAAAGTTGATTGCAGGATTTTGTTTATTTTTCTAAAGTTGAAGCCGAATGACTCCCCTCTAAGGAGCCCAAAAGATGATTAATCATCAAGTTTTTTTTTTTAAATATTTCATATCATATAACTGCAGTGAACATGGACTAGATCCTTCTTTCCCAGCAAAAGCTACAGAGGGATGCATTTTATTTCAGGTTTCATTTTCAACCTGCCACGATATGTGCCCTCCTCCAGAGTGATGATGTTCAACCATCATGTCCTTCTTTCCTATAAGGCTGCATTTTCTCTTAACTTCAACACATTTCTAAATGTACAGTGTTTAGATTCACTCCATAAGTCGCACAGTCAAAACTCAGTCTATCGATCACCAGAGGTATTTGACAGGCTCTTATTAAACGCGATTTGTAATCACATTATTAATAGAAATCGGGTCGTTGGTCAGATTGACACAAGGACAGAAACAAATTTAAGTGACAATGGATCTCCGAAAAGGAAGGAGGAGTAAAGTTTTAATAGAAGGTGTATTCAGTGGTCAGAGTGACGCTAGAGTGAGTCCACAATATGTGTGAGGTGGAACTGACCAAAGTTAGAACCTCGGACAGCTCCCATACAAAAACACACATTCACACACACACACACACACACACACACACACACACACACACACACACACACACACACACACACACACACACACACACACACACACAGTTGTAATGGTACAACAATACTCTTAATTTCTCCAGCAGAGTTGGTTTACAACAGATGAGTCATTATAAACAGTGTCAGGTATATATGGATTATATTACCTTATGTACATTTCCATTTGAGCTTATTCTGTCTTTTACTCTATATTGCCAATGAAATGTTGCAATAATGTAAAAGTATTTTATAGTAATGTAATATTTTATATACATATACACAAAATACAACGAAAATACTACTACTTCTGCTACTAATGCTGCTACTACTACTACTACTAATAATAATAATAATAATCATCATCATCATTAAATGTAATTTAATTTAATTTAATTTAATTTAATTTAATTTAATTTAATTTAATTTAATTTAATTTAATTTAATTTAATTTAATTTAATTTAATTGTATGCGAGAGAGCCGAAAGAGAATAACAGACAAGGAAGAGAAGACCAACATCTGGACATTTGACATTTATTTGATTTATTTACCGAGGCCTTTCTTTTGAAAAAAAAGGCATTTAGACATTGCTGTGGAGGACATATGTGGCCAACATGCAGTCGCTGCTCACTGCAGTTTAACGGTATCTCTCGGACAGAGCCAGAGCCAGATTCTGCAGGAACTTGTCAACGGAGACATGCACCTCTGCAGTGAACTCTTTGGGGTAGTACATGGCCATGACCAGGATGATGTTGTGGGCCAGGATCTGTGGTTGTGCAAGAAGAACAAGTCAGCAACAAGTGAAAAAATGCTCAGGCTACCTTGAATCTCAAACAGATTTCTGTCAGATATAGAAAACATGTGGGCCAGATAGTCAGTGGCAACAGTTTGACAAGTCTGTGTCCTTTATAACCGAGGATATACCTTGAAGTTGGCGGGGTCCACCCTGAGTTTGAAGGCGTGCAGCTCGCTGAGTTTGGTGAGGAATCCTGGAAGATCATCCATGTTTCCTACGGCTTCTCCAACAGCCGCCATGATGACGGCTCCATGCTTCCTCACCGGTCCGGCTTGAGGACTCAGGTCCGCCCAGTGCGAGAAGTAGGTCTTAGACTGCGGGTAACTAACCAGCATCCTGCCAGATGGGGATCAAATGCATAAATGATGAATAAAGCAAGTTAAAGCATGCACATTTAAAGTAAAAAGACAAATGACAGAAGGCTTGTACCTGCCAAGAGCCTCGCCTCCAATTTCAGCGGACTTCGAGGACATTTTGTCCCAGATAGTCTTCACCACGCGCTTGTCTTTCCCAGAGAGACTCATGTCTGCCTTTTCTTCAAGTTTTCACAACAGAAAGAAAGAAAAACTCTGATGTGAAGATGAGGTCGGTTGCCAACGGTCTTTTTTATATCAAACCAAACTGCACCGCACCCATCAAAGCAGACCACACCTCTATCAAAGAAATTGATAAAGTTTCCAAAGCATTTTTGAGATAAATGCAACCACTCCCTTCTCTATGTATTTATTTATTTGGCTCGGTTAATTTATATCACTTAAAATATAATGGATTTGAATTTGTCTGCACATCCACAAAAAAAAAAACATGACATGAATTTAATGGAATTAGTTACCCTAATAATTTCAAGCTGCCTAAAGAGGCTTTTTAATGGCCTATAAATTGAGTCTTTTAATACATTTGCTCATTCAAGAACTCATTCATGGAGGAGACTTGTGTTATTATGAGGATATTGCTGTTAAATTAAGGCAAAGTTATTTTTCTTTTCATAATAAAACAACCTTAATCTTGGTGAATGTTATAGTAGAACTTCGTTTCTAACCCATACACTTAAACCTGATCAGACCGTCTCTGTGAGCAGCCTCACATGTTGTCTTAGAACTGAATCTGGTACAAAGTGGTTTCAACCCCTGCATCTGTGAGAGCTTCATGCACAACTTAAAGACTCACTCTTCAAACTGAGAAATGTAAATGACAGTAATGATCTTCAGTGTTACTAGTCAATCAATGCAAATTATCACATTAAGTTACACTTGATGATTTTGAAATGATTGTTACAACTAAGTTCAGTTGACAAACATTTCTAAGTCAGCAGGAAACAATGAAACTTAAAACACTTCACAGTGCATAATCATATAATATACATTCAGATATCAAAAGGTTACACTTTGTAATTTTGAGAGGAGCATCTTTAGTAGGAAATGCTGTGGTGACCAAAGGATGCAAACATTTCATAAAAATCACTAAACACAAAAATTACAAAAAGAGTTCTGCAATCAGCACTTTAATAAATTTGGGTTTCAAAGGGAACACAATTAATAAAAAAACAAAAATGAATCATGAAAATAAGGACAATGCCCAAACTGTGTAACAAAGACAAACTATTGCAGCAAATTGAAAATAGCGTCGGTGTTAGAACAGATTATTTTACAAGGTGTTTAGTTTAAAGGTCCTTTTGTAGTAGTAATGAAGGTTAAAGGGCAACAAAAGAGAGGACAAAGGAGATTGTACTAATACATGTTATTAACGGAGGTTTAATTAAAGACATTATATAAACATTTTTAAATGTAAAATAAAACTAATTGGCATGCTTTGGGTTATTTATTGAAAGTCATTTTTCAATTTATAGGCCTTGATAATCTGCATTATATTCTTATCAGTTTTCTCCAGGCAGAGCTCCCCTGCAGGTGACAACCCAACTTCTCCTCAACTCTGGACCAATCAAATGCTTCCAGGCCTGAGAGGTGTGGCATTGGGTAATTAATAAAACCCAGAGAAAGGCAGGTCTTTTCTGAAGGTTTGTGATCAGAGGTTGTCTCTTTTTTCTCATCAGAAAAAGATCAAGAAAAACTTAACGCCGTAACCATGGTCGAGTGGACAGCTGCTGAGCGCGCCGCCATCATTTCCCTGTGGGGAAAAATCGATGTGGGGGAGATTGGACCCCAGGCTCTGACCAGGTAACCTGCCTATTCACATAAGCATTTATATACATGTAGTTATATGTGTTTCTTTCTGTTCAGCACTTTGTAACTTGTTATAGAGATGAAGTAATTATTATTGTTGTTGTTGTCATTATTATTATTACTATTATTAGTATTATATTATGGTAGTTTTCTTGGAGCTTTGCATCTTCACATTGTTGTTATAGTGTGTCACTGACCATTGTGTCTTTCTTCCATTTCTGTGTTGTGATCATTTCAGGCTTTTGATTGTGTATCCGTGGACACAGAGACACTTCTCAACCTTTGGCAACCTGTCCACCAACGCCGCCATCCTGGGAAACGAGAAAGTCGCCAAGCATGGCAAGGTAGTGATGGGTGGGCTGGATAGAGCTGTGAAGAACCTGGACGACATCAAGAACGTCTACTCCGCACTGAGCACGATGCACTCTGAGAAGCTTCACGTGGATCCTGATAACTTCAGGGTAGGTGACCATCTCTGACTCTGCCTGCACTCACTCTAACTGTTCTTTGATCAGTTCTATTAATGCATCCCTGTCTGTCTGTCTCCCTCACAGCTTCTTGCTGAGTGCATCAGTGTGTGTGTGGCTGCCAAGTTCGGCCCCTCCGTCTTCACCGCTGAAGTCCAGGAGGCCTGGCAGAAGTTCCTGGCTGTGGTGGTGTCCGCCCTGGGCAGACAGTACCACTGAGGCTCAGGGGACGCAGGTCACATTCAAATAATGTGCAGCAGCCCTACAACTACAACGTCCTGCAGTGAAACTTTTCCCAAATGCATTAAATAAAAGGCAAAATGAAGACATGTATTTATGTGTGATCATTTATTCATAGAGGTGTGAGTCTTATTTATTTTTCTTCTCAGTGGCTCAGTGCAAATTTCTATTATAATGATTTACATGAATTCAAGCAAATAGCCAAAAATAAAAAAGGAACAGCTAAAATGATGGGATAATGATTCATCGTCTGTCACTCAGGACAAAGCTAATCCATCCTCAAGTCCATACAATCGGTATTTATGCTTAATGCAGGATTGAAGTAAATTAGGTATTTTTTGCAATTTATTATGATTCATCTATTACAAGGAAAACACTTTTGCCCGCTAATTTGGCTTCTTGAAAACTGTCCAGTTTGATATAAATGGGTGCGGCCATCTGAAATAAATGATACCAGAGCATCAGAATTCTGCATCATGAGGGCAATGGCTGGTTGCCAAACTGAACCATTCTCTCAAACACGGCTGGACAGGCAGGTGTTTAATAGATATCTAAGAATTAAATTGAATTAAAAGTTTGAATGGGTGAATAGGCTGAAATTAATTGTGAGAGTGTTGCCTCTCAGTGGTTTATTATTTATTATTATTTTGATATGGTTTTATTTATCTATAGAAAGAAAGAAAGAAAGAAAGAAAGAAAGAAAGAAAGAAAGAAAGAAAGAAAGAAAAAAAGAAGAAAGCTTTGGTTCTGTGTGTTTTTTTATTTATTATTATTTTCATATGGTTTTATTTATCTATAGAAAGAAAGAAAGAAAGAAAGAAAGAAAGAACGAACGAAAGAAAGAAAGCATGTGTTGGCTCTCTGTGTTTTTGTATTTATTATTATTTTCATATGGTTATATTTATCAATAGAAATAAAGAAAGAAAGAAAGCATGTGTTGGCCTTCATATTTTCATATGGTTTTATTTATCTATAGAAAGAAAGAAAGAAAGAAAGAGAAAGACAAAAATAAAGCATTATTGGCTCTCTGTGGTTTTATAATTTATTATAATGTTCTTACGGTTCTATATATTCACAGAAAGCAAGCAAGCTGGGGGTAGGAATGTTATTGCCGCTGTCGCTTGTTCCAGTCGACCACTTTTCGAAGTGACACACAACAACTTGAGGAGCACAGTGATGAACGCTCAGACTTTATAGCTCGGCCCTAAAGTAGAACCAGTTGTAGTTTAGTATCCATGACAGGTGTCTGTGTGAGCTGGACATTAATACAAGCTCCACTTGTTAGTTTGCTGAAGTTCCCTGTTCGCCGCTGACTTTGTTTTGTGTGGTTAGGCTAACGCAAAGTTAGCTAGGATGCTAACATGATGCTAAACCCATCGGGCGGATTACCAGATGACCGAAAATCCATGTACAGCCAGTCGCAAAACAGCGTGTACAAAACTGGCGATAAAACCAGTCCCATTAGCGTCATACTGGTGAGCTCCGGCAGCCGAGGGAACAAGCTCCTCTTCCGGTACCCTTTCCAGAGAGCGGCGGAGTGTCCGTCTTCTCTCACAGGTAGGAGGGCAAAGCATTAGCATGAACCACAGGCTGTCCAATACCTGAAACTCTGTGAAGTCAGAGGGCTTCTCTCACTCACTCACACGTTTACAGGAGCTGGACCTAGTTAGAGTTACACTTCACAGTCTTGTCCAGTGGAATTCAACTGCTCAGCAATGAGTTTTGTCTTATTACAATGAACAGATTCAGGCAGAGTGGTCACACTGATTATTGACCTGAAGAAAAATCAATCCGATCAATACTTGCTCCATGTTCTTGTGTGTATTTAGACTGTCTCAGTGCTGATGGAACTGTTTGACAGATAAGAAGCTTGGGACAGTATTGTTTGAATAAACAATGATAAACAATCGATATGACTGTGATTTTGTTATTTTTCATGTGCTACTTTGTCCACACCATGTAAAACACAACCAGCTATTACACAAGTGGACAACCAACTGAGATCTGACAATGAGCTCTCGTGGCATCACAAGATAACTTCGATTTATAACTTATAATCTTGACAGATTGTCAAACACTTATACCACATTGGAAAAGACAGTGATATCTCATACCATAAGAGCACAGAGTTTAACACGAGACTTCTCTGAAACATTCACGCTGTTATTTCTCCAACTGGAATAAACATGTTAACTAACACTGTTATTTCTGTCCACAAGCTAAACAGCGGAGTCCATATGCACAGAACACAACTGGGGATGTTCTTGAAGATCAGGATGGTGACTCAAGGTAATTTTGTTCTTCATCTAATATTAACAGATTTATAGTAGTAATACAACTGACTGCAGCCCCTTCTGAGATCCACGTGACTCTCTTACTTTTAATGTTTTTCTTCCTTTTGCTACCCCTCCCCGAAGAAACTCTTTTTGTTATTCAAGAAGAATCGAGGGGCTGGCCCATGGTCAATTTAGCTCATGGGGTTGAGTCTCTCGTTGGTCTTGTACCGGTGGTGTCACTTCAAAACATGTATCACCTCACTGCATTTTACACTTGAGGTTTAACCTGAGCCAGGCCGTACAACAATGAAATTAACGTTCACTTCAATACAGGGCTAAAATACGTTATATAAGAAGTTGTTATTTTTTTTAAAGCACTGGTATCGGATCACCACTCAGCATCAGCCAACACACGAAATCCAGGTATTGTGAAGGAGAAAATGGTATTGGAACATGTCTAGCCCCATGTGAGCATTTAACCTCTTTTAGACTTTCAACGCTTCAGCCCGCGAGGCGTAATCGGATAAACTCTGGCACAACACCATCAAATGTATATGTTCCCCACTGACTTCACTTCAAACAGGCCTGGGTCCTCCAGCTTAACAGGTTGAGTCACGTTAAAATATTTTGTCATGACATCATGACAGTTTGGCATTTACGCTCACATGTTCATATAAAGATAGAAGTGAGTCAGCCAAAATGATATAAACGCTTGAATCAACATGCACACCGCGTTCTGACATCGCAGTATCACATGTTTGTTCGGATTGTTTTTAATGTCCATTTTATGCATCCAGCCCAATTGTTTGTTGCATTTTCCCTTTTGTTTGCTTTTTTCTTCTTTTTTATGGCCCAATTCCCATTTCAGGGAACAATCTCCACTAACTGACGAACAGTTGGTAGCAGGGTAAGACCAAATCATTCTAAACCACCTTTCCTTCGCTTAGATCACCCCTGTCTTTTTTTTTACCCCCTTCTTTCCTAATTTGTGTCCTATATGGATCCCCACCCTAATCTAAAAAAAAAAATCCCTGTAAATAGTCTGTAGCAGATCCAGTGAATCAGTGTTTGGTTAATTGGGTTTCCAGTGTTGCTTTCCTCTGTACCGTGTGCCTTTTTGAAAAGAAAAATATAAATAAATATATCCAACATTTTACATCACAATAATTACATTTAAAATAATTATAACTTAAGTTTTAATTTATATTAATTTAATTTAGTCTAGCATTTTGAAACAAAATGCAAATCAAACTACAAAACATTCTTCTCAAATTGTGTTAGAGAGGTAAGTCTTCAATGAGTTAAAATTCTATACTGAAAGTCATCGGCTTGATTTTCATCCCTTCGATCGCAGCATGAGTTACTCGAGTCAAACCAGCATGAGTCTTTCACATTCTATAATCATACAGCGACTTCACTTTTTCCGCCAGGAGAGCTCTTCTTCTTTTCTCCTCTCCAGTAGCCACACAAGCTTTTTAATTTATACTCTAACTGTGGAATTATATTACAGGCAGATGCATCTGATTAATGCAACCCCTCTCGTAGACAGGACTGTGAAACATGTAAACAAACTGAGCTAATTTACACTTTCTCACTCGTCCCAGCTGTCTCTCTGCTCTAACCTCTCTCCCCACCCTGCGCACTTTCTCATCGAACCTGATCGTCCTTCTTTAAGGTTCTCTGACATCATCCTCGCCACCATCCTGGCCACCAAATCCGACATGTGTGGAAAGAAGTTTGAACTGAAGATAGACAATGTTCGGTTTGTGGGTCACCCGACTCTCCTCCAGCATCCACCCATCATTCAGGTAGGGATAAATGAGGCCTCATGAAAATATGTAGTAAATTGTCAGTAAAGCTGCTTTTAGGCATGCACTGAATTTCCATGCATTTACTTGAAATTTCCTAGAGGGAATATCATCATAATGTTTATGTGTCTTGCCATCTGGCTTTGATGAAGCTATGAGGTCATTCATAACTGATCCTCTAAATGTATGTCAGCTTTGAATTTTGGCAGATAGGGTCTTAACCTCAGCAGTGCCCCCTACTGACAGTTCCTTCTTGGTCTGAGGATTCACTGCCTGTGTGGCAAAGATAAAGGAAATTTCACAGTAGATATAGAAAATATAGAAAATGACAAGAACGTGTAAAAACAATGTAGTTTATTTACAAAGTCAGTTTTGTCAACACTTGCCTGACACAGTCTCAACAAAACCAAACTTTTCATCAATCACAAACTTGTCCTCTGTTGCATATCATTGTACTCGTGCAGCTTTTATTCAACATTTATGATTGGCCTTCTGCTAATGCTAACTAATGCAATCTAATGCAGCAGGCCTGCAACAAATCCTACCACCATCGAGGTTATAATTTACACCAATTCAGCTTATTTTGAGAAAGTTGAGAGAGATGTTGTTTTAACTTTATTGTTATTAAACTGTATTGCATTACATGGACAGGTTATATTTTTGTCCAGCCCACAGAGGAAATACCAGAAAATCTCTCTGCAAAAGATAATACAGTTCAACAGCACCTTAAACTGCATCCTTCTAAATGATTAAACTGTTGAATTGAAAGTAGTTTCAGTAAAAAAAACAAACATTATAACCTTCATTAAGCAGGATTTATTTCAGGCCTGTATTACATTGCATTCGTTTAAGTAGCTAATTAACTGACTTGTCTTATTTGTATTTTGCTGATATTATTATAAACCTTGTTTACATTATGCGTCATTTAAAAATTGGTCTTCTTTCAATGTAGGTTTCTAAAACAGATCCTTCCCCGAAGAGAGAGATGCCCACGATGATCTTGTTTAATGTGGTGTTTGCACTCAGGGTATGAAAAGACTTCTTCATATTTTAATATAATTAATAATTATACATATTGTTAATTGTTGAGATCATAGTGACATGTTGATGGTTTGTGTGTTTGGTGCCATAATGACCTATCAGTTAATATAAATGAGTATAAATGTTAATATTCTAATATTACAACTTAATTTGACACTTTTAATTTTAATGATGGCACAATAAAGTCAGCTGAGTGTGGGTGGGACACACATGTTGTGTTCTGTTAATCTGTGTGGTGTGTGTATGAGTGATAATATTCCAATATACTCTATCTGTGAGAGCACTGGAACCCCTAGGGCGGCGGGGCCACGGTACTATGCTTAATCATGCTGGCCTTCAAGGCGCCGCCTGTTCCTGCCCATGCTGAGTCACTGTATCTTGAAAGTGTCAGTAAAGCTGAGATGGGGGGGAAAAAATGCACAGTCATGTTTTGTCAGTGATATCTGCCTAGTAACTGAGGTGGTGGAACCCTGGCACCTTCGATAAAAAATACTGTCTCATAGGGTGTTTTCACAGTGTGGGTCGTTACTGTATATTGTATATATACACTAATATAAGTGTTTGCACAAGATATGATTATTCAGTTCTGATTGACTCCACAGTTCAAATTTGTACACCAGCAAGCTATTTTATGTCAATCTGCTTTTTTTTTCTTCTTTTTTTGTCATTCTATTACACAAAAAGTACAACCAGAGATATTTAACAATGCAAAGAGATTAATTTGTTTATTTCTCACATTGGTTTTGTCTTTATTTACATTCCAGAGGAAGACAGAATATTATAAACTTCTCTCAGTATAATGCAGTGCAATTAAAAAGCACTACTAAACTACAGAAATACAACAGAGATGAGCCCAAATCGAAAATAAAATATCTCAACATAATTCTAACATTATACGCTTCACAGTATAATAAACAGTTAATTAATTGTCATAAAAATGACAAGGAATTAATTACACTTTTAAAGTTTCATGAAGTTTTAATTAGCACGCTACATGCTAAGATCTTTACTGTATGTCACATGAAGGTTCATGTATGATTGACATAAATGTTGAGCTACATATAAAAGCACTGGTGTTGTAAATGTAGTATAATGTGTAAGCACTGAGTTCAGTACATACAACGTGTTTTTATATTTGCTCCCTCTCGTCTTTGGCCTCCGCAGGCGAACGCCGATCCCTCCGTCATCAGCTGCATGCACAACCTGTCGCGCCGCATCGCCATCGCTCTGCAGCACGAGGAGCGGCGCTGCCAGTACCTGACCAGAGAGGCCAAACTGATGCTGGCCGTCCAGGATGAGATCACAACCACGACTGAGAGTGAGATGCACACTCCTCACACCTCAGACCTGATGGCAAATTTACTGCAGTGTCTTTTTTATTATAGAACAATGTAGCTTGTCAGAATTTCAACTGTATGGTGATGCGTTATTGTTTAATCACTTCAGTTTAGAAGCTCATTAACTAACAAATTACACAAGATCCCTGTTTTTCTTCTCTTTGACGACAGCAGATGGAAGCCCCCAGTCCCCATTTAGACAAATTCTTCCTAAATGTAAACTAGCCAGGGACCTGAAGGAGGCATATGACAGGTGTGTGATTAGGCTCATTGTTTTGCTCTTTTCTTCCCATAAACAGTATATATTGTCCACATAGCTGACTCTGATATTTAGGTTTACAGCTAAGATAATGCATGAAGCCTTTATTTGCAATATCTGTCCAGAAACTGATGTTTGTTCCCTGAAATTTTGATTTAATAATTACATTTTTAACGGATTCACGATTTACAATTTTCCAGAAGGTAATGAAATTATATGTTTTTATTTATTTATTTATTTTACATTTATTCAGCAAAAAAACATTGGCATCTGATGTTAATATTAACGATGATATTGATGTTTTTTCAGCCTTTGTACAACTGGTGTTGTGCGACTACATATTAACAACTGGCTGGAGGTGAGTTTCTGTTTACCCCACAAGATCCACAGGATTGGTGGCAACCACATACCCCCAGAGGCATTAGAGTGCAGCCTTAAGGCCATAAGGTGTGTTACAGTACGTCTCTTTTTGTACTTAATCATTATATTGAACAGGAGAAGACCAACTTGCTTACACTAAATCATATAGGGAACTTTTTTACACTCCGAGTTGAAAAAAAAACTCAGGCAGCACCTCAGTCAGCAGCTACAAACCATTATACTAAAAATGGCTTTTCACAAACAACCACAGATACTCCACCCAGCAGCCCCTTCTCACAGCATAAACACATCACAAGTCTTATCATAGAGTAAATATTTCCTAATGTAATATTTAAATGAGGTTCCTTTTAACCTATTACATTTAATTTTACTTTGTAGGAAATGTATAACATTTACCCTTAGTTGTTGTTCCCCTTCTCCCTTTCTGCCCATGAACCCATTTATGGGCAGAAAGAACCTTAGTGTTAATTTCTAATCTGACTCGGCTGCAAGTCATTAAAATGAGTCATCTTAGAATGTGACAGGTTGATTATCTGAAGTTGATCTGGTTAAAGAAAATATTCAGTTATAATAAGAAGTAATAAACTCATGACTGTAACAGACCCTATACGTGACCATCTCATTTAACAGGATCATTCTAATTCTGAATTTGTGTTATTGGATACACTGTTAATCCACTAATTTGTTATGTTAAATTCTTGCATCTTTAATAGATGATTAAGTGTCTTATTTTGTTAACTCCAGGACTCTGACTTTATATTTTAGTGTCTGGGAAATCCACATTTTCTGTGGGCCCATACTGCCACCTATTGTTTCTTCATCTTTACTACAGTAGAGGTGTGATCACCATCTGCTTCTCATTTTCATTCCTATATTTTGCAGCTGAATAAAATATGCAAAGGTCATTTTTATTTCATCATATTGGTCAGTTTGTGCTCTGGAATATACTTAGTTGTTTTGTTCATTGACTGGCACTAAAGCTGATTTCTACTGCGTCGTATGTTGTTTGATCCTCCAGACCGTATCATGCTCTGTTGCTACTGGAAAGTGAGAAGGCTCTACTGAGTCAGCTCCCTCTGGACTGCTCGCCTGCAATGGTGCGTCTCATCAAGACCTGCTCAGCTGTGAAAAACCTGCAGCAGCTCGCCCAGGACGCTGACCTGGCCTTACTCCAGGTGCAGACCAGCAGCACCACGTGCACCATTGCTGCTCTTTAGAACACACACATCTTAAAAAAATATTCATAACAGCGTATAATGACTATGCTCATTCAGTGATCACAAATAAACAATTCAGTGATTGTATTGTATTTTAAAACATGTTCTTTAAATGCAAATCCTAAGAAGTAATTAATGCATGTAGTACTAGTATGAGCCTCTGAGATCCAATAAAAACTATGCTAGTAAAGGAGGTTACTCTATCGATGGTGTCTTACCACCATCTAGTGGACAATATATGTACTTTCAGTTCCTGTTTATAGTAAGAAGTTAAATGTTCTCTTATTTTCCTTCAACCCATTTTTTTAGGGTTTAGATGCTCATGTTTAGTTGCTGTTATTTCACATCATTGATTCTATCTGCAAAATATTTCCCACTCAGATCTTTCAAATCGCAGCACACTTGGTTTACTGGGGCAAAGCGATCATCATCTACCCACTGTGCGAGAACAACGTGTACATGCTGTCTCCTCATGCCAACATCTGCCTGTGAGTGTCCCTCATATGTGTTCGCCAGTCGGCTCGACTGGTTACTGCACAACTAATGATGTAATAATAATAAATAATATTTCTGTACACCCACCTAGCTTGCTCTACACAGCATGAGCTATTAAATAACCAGAACTCTATAAAGTAGACTTTCCTTTACAACACTATGGAAAATTTATTCAAAATTGTTGTGTTACTGGTCAAGCTCTGTGTTGTGGAATAACATGTCCTGTCTCTCCCTGGACAGATACTCACCGCTGGCTGAGCACTTTGCTCAGCAGTTTCCTGGTCATGATCTTCCAACCATATTAGCCAAGTTCTCACTACCTGTCTCACTGGCTGAGTTCCGAAACCCCCTGGAGGCTCCTGCCCAGGAGGTAGGATTATTGTTGCTGATGAAATACTATGCAAAACTATATAACATATAATATTAATATTACAAAGGACTGTGTGTGAACGAGTGAGACAACCTCCTTGGCTTTTATTTTGTCATCTGTATAATGAAATAATTTGGTATTTGATATTTTTAGATTTAAGAATAATTTACTAGAACAAAAACAGATTATTGTACAAATTAAGAGCAAACAAATGTGACATTAGTTCGCAGTGAATCCATAGTATTTACAGGGCTAATATGAATCTAGATGGTGTCTTGTAAGGACAGGCCTGTCGGATGATCATCTGTGACCCATCTTATTTTGGCAGAGCAGCAGTTTGAGCATCGGGATGAATTATAAATGGCAAAGGGACATCAGCTCCAGCGTCTGCAGCCTCCATTTTTTATGAGAACAAGATCAGACCGTGGTTCTTTCTTGTGCCTCTATTTTGAGCTTTTGTGTTCCCCACGACTGAGTTAAAACATATTTGACCTGGTTGGGAACATGAGCGTGTTCAGCCTCACTTGTTCCATGTTTGTCCTCTACTCCACTTGTAACTGCTATGCTTGACTTGTAATGTTTGATGCTCTGCCCTTGACCAGGTCCAGCTGATTCAAATGGTGGTGTGGATGCTTCAGCGCCGCCTGATGATCCAGCTGCACACTTATGTTTGCCTGCTGGTACCGCCCAGCGAGGACGAGCCTGGGATCAGGGAAGAAGACCCTCCGCTGGCCGCCAGAGTAGGAGGCCGAAGTCTCAGTACCCCTAGTGCTCTCAGCTTCGGTTCCCCAAGTATGTCCTCTTTTAGCACACATCTCTGCCTCTGTTCTTACAGGTGTATCCGGTACATAATCTTTGACCATGTGTCTGTTCTGTGTCTGTAGCCAGCAGCGATGATATGACCCTCACCAGTCCCAGTATGGACAACTCCAGTGCAGAGCTGCTGCCTGGTGGAGACTCTCCACTAAATAAAAGGATGACAGAGACGCTGCTCGCCAGCCTGTCAGAGCATGAGAGGCAGGTTATACTTAACATCCCTGCAGCACAAAATCCAGAGGATCTGCGGATGTTTGCCAGGTAACCAAACCTGCCTCTAATATAAATATATTTTTTTTTGCTTTTGCATCAAATTTTTCTCCTCTTTCCTTTGCTCTTTGGTTTACGGCAGTAAAATGAACAGATGGTATATATTCTTAGGACGGTTCCACTGAGAAATTCTTTGTCTTTTAGTAAATAAGATATTTGTGTAATGATTTGGAAAAGAAGTTATTTTAATTGCATTCAATTTTGAGAAATTTTATTGGAACTACCATAGAGTTAATTAACCAGCTGTTAGCTGAGAGGATTTTGAAAGTAAGATTTGCAGGAAGCAACAATCAGGGAATCTGTGTCACCTCCTGCACATACATTTTTTTTTAATCGGAATTGTGAAAGTCTTGTCTCATGGTTGATTTATTCCCGGTAATGATCCACCTACTCCTCTGCCTGTTGTGTTGACTGCTTTCAGGCTGCTGCACTATTTCCGGGGGCATCATCACCTGGAAGAGATTATGTACAATGAGAACATGAGGCGCTCGCAGCTCAAGACGTTGTTTGACAAGTTCCGCAGTGTCCTTGTGGTGACCAACCACGAGGATCCCATTATTTCAATCTTCCAGTCACCCATGGAGTAGTGGCACAGAGACTTTATCTGCTCTCACCAACTGGAAAAGATGAGCGTTTATTAACCTGCTGTGCTCACAGCAATATCAGGATTTCAAAATCAGAACACAAAGTGATTGCATTAATGTGTGCAGATTTACAAGGTGTAGAAAGTGTTTTAGCTTTATGAGCCAAATGTTTGTTTACAATATTAAATTATTTTGTACATAAGAGAAAATACCTCAAGTGTTCACTGTGAGTATTTCAAAGATTGGTGTGGTGGGGTTTTAACCTCATCGTCCATTCTCCCAGATGTGTCCGAATCATCTGGACTGACCACAGAGGGGCACACAGAGTAATCATCATTCCAGACTTCCAGATACCTCTTGCCAGGAATCCCAGAGGTCGAGAGAGAAAGACGGGCAAGAAAGCGAAGACTCTAAACATGAGACGGTCTGTTTTTGCTTTGAGGGAAGCAGAGTGTTCCAAACATCTGTGAAACCACTGACAAGAGAATTGTCCAAGTATGAATGTTTATTAAAAAACACAGATGGAAGAAAGAGAGAGTACAGATGCGTTACAGAACTGAATTTAGAATCTGAACTGATCATGGATTTTATTTTACCATCTAGACCCCCTAAGAATTTAATGATCAAGATGATGTAATGGAGTTAGTGGAGAAGATTCTGTAGTTTTTAGTCTACTTAAATGGTGAAGTCCACAAAAGGGAACAGATGGAGGAGTATTTTTCAGGAATCATCCTGTTATGTCCTTTTGACATGGTTCTGTCCTGTGTCAGGCTGCACATCTGAGGAACCTAAATCATTTATTACATTTCCAGACTGAGGCTGTCTCTCTGCTTCTTTATTCAATACACTAACACAGGGGTGCCCTCGAAGATAAAACCGCCATGGCTTCTTGGCCCATTCGCCATGGGACTCGATTCCAACACGTGGTGCTGATACTATATTGTAAGTTTCTGCTGGACTTGTGTTGGGGTCCCCTTCCAGCCACACATCTGGATCTGAGGCCAGGTCTCGACAGTCAAAACCGCGCGGTATATCTAGAGCTTGGCACAGCTTCGAAGGCCCGTTGCAGAGCTCTTTGTCCTTAAGTTGTTGGGCGCCCTCTTTGCGTCTGGCTGCCCTCAGCCGCCTCATGACGGACTGACCCTGTAGGGGCTCGACGGAGCGCAGCAGCACGGCAGCACCCTCCCCTGTGACAAACCAAACAACATACATAAGTCTGCATGGCTCCACTTCGTCTCCTTCCTTTTGCCCTTTACCCACCGACAATAGAAAACACAACTTGATACACACAGTATCAGTTTAACGTCATACTAATGATAAACACTTCGAAGAGAAAACAAGAGCAAGCAACAGTTTTATAACTTTTTTTCTGTTTGCATGCATCAGTAGACATGGCTATCAAAGTGAACAAAACATGTGGCAGGTATTCCTACTTTTAAGTCATCTCTGGTGCGTAATGTTTTTACCTTCACTGGACACATTCATGCAGAGGTGGATGCCATAAATGGGATACACATAAATTGTGCCTGGCTTCATGAACATGGCCGTGTTCCTCTTTGTGCGTTTGCCTCCCGCTGAGTGTGAGGCTTTGTCCTCTCCACCGAGGTAGGCTTCAGTTTCCACTATTCTCCCTCGCAGCTCAGCGCCATCTGCACACCTGCGGACCAGCACCTGCAGGGATAAGGAATGAGGCAGATTGTGTTTATAGCCATCATTGATTAGCTAATACACAGAAGGTTAATTGACAACAAAGTTCATCATCCATTTAGCAAAAATGGCACAAAAAAAACCCTGTAGATTTCTTGGTTTGGGACTGACGTAACCTGACATTTAAAGATTTGATAAAAGGTTCTGGGAGCTTGTAATGTCCATATTACACAAGACAGGCATCTTTGGCATTTTAAAGCAGAGCCTGACCAATTTATCAGTTGGCCGATAATACTGGCCGACAGGAGCCTTTCAAAGACATATTATCTGTGTTTATCTTTGCTGATATGAAAACGTCATTTCACAGAACACATTGTTATTTATAATAAAGTTTACAGTTTAGCTATAAAATATCAAACCTCAATCCCATTTTTTGTCATAAGGATTTGAAAATTAAATTTTAGGATTAATGCCAATTTTTTTAAGTATTGTTATATTGCCTGAAATACCAGTAGTTGAAATTCTTTACTTTATATTTTATCAGCCGCCCAAAGAAAATGCATATTGGTCAACCTTTATTTTATGAAATTATAAAATAGTCCCACGAAGGGGGATTTGACATGTTACAGCAGCAAAGGGGTAAGGAGGAATAAGAAGCATCAGTAAAAAAGTTATATTTAAGTAGAAAAATAGCAATATAAACATAAACAGGATATATACAATGTAAATAAATGCACACAAATATTGAAATTGCACAACAGTGGACATATGGCACTGATTAAATGAAGTCAACCCTGAGTTGAATCAGTGCTGGTTGTAAAGTGTGACAGGAGCAGGAAGCAGCAAAAACAAGTAAGTTATTACATGTAATTTATCTGGACCTGGATGTGTTTTATTGTTGTCCTGGGTTTTGTAAGAACGTTCAGTTTATGGTCAACAGTGACAGCGGCTGTGTTACATCCACAGGTCTGACAGACGCATTAAAGGAGCCCCTGCTACACTGTCTTCTACCAAAACTCCACATGCATCGTATGATCCCCTGCAGAGCATCAGGTCGCCTTCAGGTGAGGTGTCAGCAACTTACCTTTCCCAGGAATGCTTTAGCCAGACTGATACAAGGCTGCTGGAAGAAGTCCTCTCCCAGTCTGAGCTGCAGGTCAGTCCCAGTAAAACTCCCACTTCTCTTCTCCTCTTCCTCACCTGTCTGCTTCTCACCTTTATTTACATCTTGCTCACCTGCTGCAGCCGCCATCTTTCTTTTCCTGCCTGCCATCACGTCATCAAAACGCACTTTTAACCACCCTGTCGCTCTGTAAAGTCAGAAACACGTTTCTATAGTTTTTTGACCTTCTAATGATAATAGTGTGTGAGAGTGTCGTAGCAGTTAGCACCGGAGCTAGCACACAGGAAGTAAATGACTGTTTTGAATCTCTTAAAGGAGCCGCGCACCCTTTTTTCCTGGAGGATGTGAATCGGTGTTCGATTATTGATCGATGGAGAAGTTACACTTGAGCTGGTGAATATCTACAACACCTTTTTCACCAAATCACTAACTTAACATTTCTTCTTATACATATGAGCCCCTGCTTCTATAACTTTCTGTCTGTCTTTCTTTCAGTCTGTCTTTTTTCTGTCTTTCTGCTTTTCTTTCTAACTTTCTTATCTTTCTTTCTGTCTTTCTGTCTGTCTGTCTGTCTGTCTCTTTCTTTTTATCCCAATGCATATTAAGGCTATATATCGGTTATTTAAATATTTATCGTGTCAACTTCATACCTGATTCATTTGAATATTCTCTTTTCAATATATTTTAGTACATTTTCCAATAATACCTAATCTAATATATATAGTATCAAAAGATATCTTAAATATTCTTTTCAATAATTAAAAGAAATGCATTGTAGTGTTCGCTGTTCATGTTTCCAGGGTGTGAAAGGGAAGATTTCTTTAGATTTTCTTTTCCTTTTCTTCACATGATTCTGATAATTTGTGGCTTGTGGGGAATCATTGTTGTTGTTTTTGTTTTACTTATGTATTGATAATTATATAGAAATATATTATATATCATTATTACTTCACATTGCATGTAATGTCAAATATGTCACTCAATATTGTATACAACATAAAATGTGGGTATTCCAAAATATATCCTTAATAAACATAATTTTTGTTTATTTAATTTTGGTTAGAACGTTTTTTTTCCTTTTCTTTCACAAATCAGTCTCTATAGGCCCAACTTTTTTTTCCTGCTGCTCTTCACAGCCACACATGCTGATAAGTGTTACCTCCCAAACAGCGACCTTTTCCTGATGCTGTCTTATCTTCTCAGCCTCATTTGAAAACAGTGCCCTCTAATAGGAAGATATATATAGAGCTGGTGTGCTCATGACTGCCTGTGCCCAGGAAGTGGATGGCGCCAGTTTGGCCCCAGGCACTGTGAGTCCATGTGGCTCTCTGGAAGACTCACAGTATGTGGCATGGCCGTGCCACCCACTGCTATTTCATGAGCGGAAGTAAAATTTTGCTGAGCTGTTACTCGGAGGAACTCTGACCTTAGAGCTCGTGACTGCAGTGATTGGTATGAGAATGGATGCACAGACCAATAGATGAATGAGTAAATGAGGATGAATTAATAGTGATAAGTGTTTGAAATAGATTGGATCACTTGTACTATAGTAATTGATGAAAAATACAAATAGGTGTTTGAGATATCTTGTTGATTTAAAAAAAAGCAAAACTTGATCAGGGTAAAGAAAAAAGTGAACTGCAGATGAATGTTTTGTAAAACATTATAGCCTAATATTGCTTTGTGTTTTTTATGCGTTTATCTGTATATTAGTTAAAGATTGAAGTGCCATTGAAGAGCCATTGATGTTTAGGATTATAATTCTGTCTCTTATCCTAATGTGTTTTTCACTATTGATACTGTAAAGGGGCTTCAGATCCTTATCCACATGTTTTGACCTGAATTTACAGCTTGATGGTCTGTCTGTTCCCGCTGCCGCTTTTACTCTTGAATGCACAATGCCCCCTCTTTTCAAAGCCCAGGCCCTCTCTTGTTGTGATGTTCAGCAGCCTTGTTTTTCTGCCTGTTGGACTAAGTACTCCTCCCCAGATCGTCCTGAGCTTTTTGCAGCTGCAGCATGATTTCAAATACATCCCTGTCTAATGGCTGACTGGGAGTCTTCTTCTGCAGCTGTGTCGGGGCGTTGCAGCTTTTTTGTCTGTAATAATCTGAAACAAGATTCATGATTTGATTAAGTTTACAGACAAAAAGAGTTGCACACAGAGGGAACACATAAGGTTTTCATGTTTGCAGAGCACATCACATGACTATACATGAGGGTCCACAGGAGTAAATAAGAGCTTGGTTTGTGGGTTGCATGGAATCATTGTTTTCGGAAAAAAATTTGTATCAACAATTATATACAAATATATTTGTATATCAGTATTACATCGTATTGCATGCAAAAGTGATAAAATACATACATTTTTGCAGTTTTCATACTCTAAATACTATGCTTATATACGTGTTATACTAAGTATTGTGCTCAGTATTTTTGTATTTCTGTAAACGTCTTGTGTTTTTCATATTCTGACTTGTATTCAATGAATAAGAAAGAAAATATAATAGCACAGACAGAAATATTACTAAAAATATTCCCCCTCACAGAGGCCTCTCCGCCTGCATGGGGTCTAATCATTGGAGAGATGCCAGATACTCATGAGGTGGTGTGTGTGTGTGTGTGTGTGTGTATGTGTATATATGTGCATGTGCATGTGCATGTGTGCATTTGCGCGTGTGCATGTGTGCATTTGTGCGTGTGTGCATGTGCATGTGTGCATTTGCGTGTGTGTGTCATTGCAGGAACAGGTGAAGGGCACACGTCCTTGGGCCGGGGGTAAGCTGATACACTGCATCGACATAAAAAGTTCCATAAAAATTCCTAGTCCAAATATTTGCTTAGCTAGTTACCAGGTCTCATTGCACATATTCTGCGCTATATCTTATCACCTCCTTTTGTGATGTCACAAATTGCAAAACTTTCCAATTTCTTTTTCATTTCTGGACCACTTTAGTTTTGTTTCCAAGGATCATAAGATCAATTTATCTTTCTGTGGTATCTGAATGTTCCTGTCTTTAATGGAAACACATGAGAAATGTGGTGCTGTAATTACGGACACAAAGAACTGGACTGACATGACTGAGCCAGACAGAAATCTGCTGAGCATGTTCAGTAGAAGAGCCCTCGCATGGCTTGTTGACTTTGCCACGGCTGCTGGACTGTTGAAGGCCATTGTTTTCTCCGACTGTGTTTCCACTGCCTGTCAGCGGTGACGGTGAAGTCTGGGCTGGGGCGAGTTTTCATTGTCGCTGCCTCAGATAATCTTAGCAACCACGGCTTGGCTGCAGTGTTGCATTCTGGACCACTTTCAATTCCTGCGGCCACCTCAGCGATAGTGACGCTGAGCGGGGACGCCAAAGACCCGTCTGTGTGCAGATGGACGAGCAGAATGCAGGCAGACTGAAAATATCTTACTACAGCATGAGTCAGAGAGTCATATTAAGAACAAATGTTTGTGTGCTGCATGTGATATCCTCTCTTCGTGCTGTGTTTAGAAAGGAAGTAGCTAATATTTGTTTTTGATTTCCACAGTGACTTGTTTCAATTTGATTTAGCTTTAACATTAAGCTATAAATATATATATATCCATGTGCTGTATATAGTTCCACTACAGCGACAGACTGGCACTGCTATCTTTGGTTGTATAAAAATATTGTTCCAAACATGTGACTTAAATGGACCGTCCAAAAATGATATCGCTATTTTTTCCTGTGTTGTTTATGATCTGAATAGTCTGGATACCAGTTTGTCAGTGCAGACACAAGCTGATTTCAGACATGCACTGACCTCTGGAGATCCACCGGAGCTTTTCTGCGGTGGTGGCGTGTGTGAGAACCTCCAGAGCTTCTCACTTTCTCCGTCTGGCACTCTAAAGCCCGCAGAAACTCTAGAGGAGCCGATGTGATGAATCCTGCAGGGGATTTGCTGCTGTTGTGAACGCGGCTGAACAGAGAATCTCCTGCTGCGTTGTCAATGCTTGAAAAGCAAACTCTGGAGAAAATCCAGACCCAATTCTCTGGAGTTCTTCCGGAGGTCATGTCTCAAAACAGCTACACAGTTTTTCAGTTAATTGGCACTTTAGAGAAAGATACAAATTCTTTATATCTTGTTGTAGTTCCGCCCACGGACCCCTTTGCCCGGGCCCCCCAACGTCCCTTGAAAAGTCACAATTAACAAAAAATAAGGACATCCCTGGTGTTTCTAGTTGTAAATACACAAAATGAACACTGATGACATAACCTCCTGACCCGGACTTTTGAAGTTGTGTTGATTCCATGACATTATCATATTTATATCATGTAAGCAAACCTCATTCCATTACAAGGTGTGGCAGTTCTGCTGTCATGTGATTGTAGACATGGTCTTTCAGAGGCTTCTTGTCAAATGCTGAATTCTCAATGTTTTAGTTTTATCTTATTATCTTATTTTCATTTTCACCCATGGACCGCATGTCCGAAAATAGAATGGTTCTCAATAGAGCGCAAACAGCAAGGCCAAATAATCACACACATGATTGTTTATTTGTGACAAACATCATTCACTTAGACACGGGAGGCTTTTTTCTTACAGCTATCAGACATCTGCATCCTTGGTGTTTGCTGGGATTAATTATTAATTGATTAATAAATGATTCATGAGTCTCTTTTCTTGTTTGCTGCATATAGGTGTGGTGTGTGTGTGCTGCACAGGTGGCTGGCTCTCACATGGAGGAGGGGGATGATCACTATGTACGAGACCCGGTTCACACAGCGACACAACTGAGATGTGCTCAAGCTGAAACCAAGGTTTTCTTTCTCCACACCTGCGATCTCATGCTCACAGTGTTTTTAAGAGCCACTGGTGTGTAGACACACCATTTTCCTTTTGTTCATCTAGACAACATATATGCTTTTGTTCTGTTTGTTCTGCATTGTAGACAATTAGTGATGTGTTGGTGCAGTGGTTCCCAAACTAGGGGTCAGAACCTCCTGGGAGGTCGCTAGACACAGAAGGAGGGTCGCAGGTGGATTTCCAGAAATCAATTACATTTTAAAAACAATTCTGATTGTTTTTTATATTAAAGTGCAGAGGGTCAGTGGCAGTTTTAGGGTCATGTTAGTAGATCATTCAGCCTTCCAGCTGTTTTGTGTATTGATTGAGCTCGTGCTGATATCTCCAGTCCCATGACCTTTCTCTGTCTGCTCTGATAACAGACGCCTTGTCTCTGCCCACACCTGTGGCTCCGAGAGGAAACCACCGTCGGGTCATGCAGGCGGGGAGAAACAGGGAGAGAGGATTTTCGCCAGCCTTATCACAAAAACAAGGGATTATGAATCTCAACACGACCACACAGTGAAATCCTTTTTGCCGTTTTTCATTTCTTCAACAGCCTCCTTCCTGCGGTGGTATTTTGCAACAGTGGGTTGCTTTTTGCCAGTAATGTACATGCAGTATGTGTTCCATCACTGAATGAAAACCAGCATGCACTCTATTTTAACTTCAGCTCTACACCCAGGAACTGATTGTGCAATCAGAGCTATAGGAGCATACACGTCCCATTTGAGGATTAAAATGTGTTTCCTTTAGGCGTAAAAAAAAAACTCAATGACATTTAAAAAAAAAATCAATTAACCCAGAAAAGCAGCCTGAGAGTTAAAAGCTCACACATCCATTTAAACGGTATCTGCCCTCCTCTGTAGGTGTGGTAAACCATGTCGCCAATGAATGAGGAAACAAAACAAACCTCTTAACCCAGAAATAATGGCCTCCCCTCCACTTCTCTGCTTGGTCGAAAGAGAGGAAACCGCTTATGGAGCATCTGACAATGTCCTTTTGGTTAAAAGCTACCCTTGAACTCAACCCTTTTATCTGCATCTGATTGATGGGGAATCTGGGGCCCTTGGGTGCTCCTACAGGCCCTGCGTCGCTTCCTCAATGCTGCCTTTGCCCCGGCTTCAACTTTCCTCAGTCCCCGAGGGACACTTCACCATTAATTACAGTCACTTTGTGGTATATCAATCAGGGACCCCTGGTAGGCCCCTGAACGGTCTTTACATACCTGAGTGTACGTGAAATGGTCGATGAAGAGCGATAAACTCGTTGCTACAGTTTAAATTCTAACTGATGCCTAATTTAGGAGCGTGTCTCAGAATCAGCTCGATTTGCGGCGTGGCTATCAGTCACGCTGGCAGGGAGGAAACCTGTGGGTGCAAGGCGGAGAGGAGACTCGAGCTGAGGGGAAACACTGTGAAGCATTCGCAAGACCAGGTTGTTGTGAGACCTGTTGTATATTTTAGTTTGGTGATGCAGTGATTGGTAAAACCAGGATGATTCGATTTCTCCTCAGGGAGGAAAGCTGCTGTTGGCATTTAGCTGTGGAGGACGTGAGGAGGAGGTGTTAAAAATGTTCAAAAATATTCCTGCGGACAGAAACACAGGCATAAAAATATACACTATAGAATAATAGAAATGTTGGATCTATCTTGAGAAAACGAGAACCTCAGTTGAAATTGTGGCAACAGATGTTAAGTTGCTGAACATGCAGAGACCCTACAGATGACAAGATCTAGAGTATTTCCACTTTATGCATAACCTGGTGTAGTGGTTTGCACTGTTACCTCACAGCGAGACGGTTCCTGGGCTGAATCCTGGTTTGGCCAGTGTCTTTCTGTGTGGAATTTGCATGTTCTCCCTGTGTCTGTGTGGGTTTTCTCCTGATACCTCCCACAGTCCAAATACATGCAGATTGAGGGTGAGGTTAATTTGAGACTCTGAATTGTAAATCTACATCATAGGTGATAATATAAGTGTGAATGTTTTTTTTTTCTCTGTATGTCGGCCCTGAAATACGCAAGTAACCTGTATCCTGCCTCTCATCCAATGTCAGATAGGATTGGCTCCAGTCTCCTCTGCGACCTTCAAATGAAAATGGATGAATGGGTAATTGAATGCATATTTACTGTGGTACTTTTACTTTCATGTAGGATCTGAATTATTCCTCCACCAAGCCACTACTTTATTTTTCACTACAAGCAGATACAAAATATTTATTTCCCATTTTGCAGATCATGATTTTGAATAAATATGATGCATTTTTACAGATTAAAATGCTCAAGAATATACACTACAATTAAAATTGGCCCAACTAAACACCAGGATGAATAAACCAATATTATAAGAGTATATAGAATGATATAAGATTCTGAGAGTGGCCACCCATATGCATAGTTGATACTTTTAGTTTTAATACTTTAAGTGTATTTTGCTGTTAATACATCTGTACTTTGACATAAGTAAAATGTGGAATGTAGCTTTTAGCTTTTACTTTGATAAAGGATCTCAATAATTCCCTCCACCGCTTACAAAAGTTGTACTGCTCTGGTTTTTTCCTAGATCTACTGAATAAAAAAGTAGTCAGCCTCTCTTATGGTTCCTTGTTCTAGACACACAAACAAATCATGTGCACTGTCAGCATGAAAATGAGACCATGTTATGTCTTCCTTTAGTTTTATAGCAGAAAAGAACCGGCTGCCACGCTCGGGGGAGAGTGTCTTAATCGAGAAGTGCATCAAAGCAACCACGAAGGAGACGTTTTCCTGGAACATGAGCCTCTTGTGCCCTGAAACCTCATCTGAGGAGAGCTGTGTACATGGTGCCCCTTGTCAGCACCTCAGAAACCATCGGCTTCTGAACATCCATCTCTCTCCTGCAGAATATTCCCAGGTGCATCTGAACTTTCACTGAAACTATGATGGAATGCATCATAATGGTCTTTTCATTAGACACAGCAGAAGCAGCAGCAGCAGCAGTGTGTTACCTGGTGCAGTAGAAGAGCTCCATTTATCTATCTATCTATCTTTGACTCAGTAAAAAAAGCAGAACTGTATAAACTTCACGGGAACGTAGTGAGAGCACAGAGTTCATGTGCGGTTAACCTGCTGATCACTGATATCATGTGATGTCATGATTATCTCTGAGTCATGTGGCAACATTGCACGGTTTGTCCATAAATGGAGACATTTTTTAATCTTTCTCCAATTCGTGTGTGTGTGTGTGTGTGTGTGTGTGTGTGTGTGTGTGTGTGTGTGTGTGTGTGTGTGTGTATTTTCCTGTTGACAATTTGTATTTATGCACAGTTATTGATTTCAGCTTCAGACACACAGGTAGGTACACTGATATATTATTTTGGGGGTTATTTCCGATCCTGATGCTCATTGATCTTTAGAAAATCTAAAACTTGGATTTAAGGAGTTAGTCGAGAATACGATACACAAAATTTATTTGATGAGAATATGCAGACGGGAGGGGAGGTTGTCAAATTTCAAAGCTTGGCTGATTTATGTGAGTGAAGGTGATGAATAGTGGAGTGTTTTCTGTACATATGTATAATGAATGGAATTTTGTTGTCTGCTTTTGTAAAAGTATATATTCTCCAAACTTTGATTCAGTTGCAAAAATCACCAAATAGGAATGTACCATTTATCATAAATGGTACATTTAGCATTATAAATATACCATTTATTCTACAATTTATTTTGAAATTATCTTTGTGTGAAGTTAGGTTTTCAATTTCGTATATACATAAAACATGTATAAGGCCCATATTCGTGAATATAGTGACAATTGATGACTGATTTTTTACGTAATTTGATCTTAACCTCTGGAGTTCCAGGAAACAAATCATCTACATTATATAGCAATTCATCCACAAATTGGTATATGTTTATGTATTAAGAAACGTGGGTTGTGTTTGGTTTATCCTCCCATTTAAGAATCATCCTAAATGATATCATCATTATTATTATTCTAACATTAAAATCTAACGTTGTCTCCTGTGGAGACTAACGGGACAGTCCTGGTTCAGCGTTGGCGTGGAACACTGTGGATCACAGAGCTTGTTAAACCCTGGTTTCTGTCCCAGGACCCCCCTCTGGGTCTGGATCAGAATATCGCTTAGTCACCGCCGCTCACCGGGAGAAGCAGCGCCGCCCTGTGTACGCACCGATTGGTCGGTGATCTTGACGGGTTTGCCTTCTCGTCTCCAGCCCAGGGCGGGGCTGACAGACTCTCCAGCAAACTGAATTAGGCTACAACCGGCAGGGGAGGAAAAAAAAACTTACCCCGGGTCGATCCATGGAGCGCTGTGGGAATGCTCTGTCCGCAGCGGGGAGGCAGGGAACCGGACGGCAGATCCCACATTTCGGCCACATCCTCCCGGACTGCCTGAGCTGCCGGTGCGCTCCTGAGTGACCGGATTCAAACCCACCACGGCACCGGGCTTGGCTTTAAAAACACACATTCACAGAGACACACACACGCACACACACAGTTTACACATCTGCGGGGTGGAAAACGAAGACGCGCGTTTGATTCCTGCGCCGCTGTCAGGATGATGTGACAAACCACTCATCCACTGCCTGGAGACACATCTGTTTACCCGGATTTATTTTTTTATTTTCTCCCACTCCCTGTGTTTCTCTGCTGGGGATCGCCTGAGCTGCTGGTAATAAGGGTAAGTTGGATCGTTATTTCGTGACTGTCTCCTGCGGTCGCCCATACGGAAGGCGCAGCGTCGGAGGACGCGCTTTTTACGCGTCGTGATCGAGGAGGATAAACGAGCCGTGTGTGTACCGGTGGACTGGATCGTTCCTGGTCAGACATGGGAACCCTCCAGATCCAGAGTGAACTTAGTGAGCAGAGCATCATTTATCGGCTGCTGTGCAGTTGTAGTGGAGTTCTCCTATAGGTGATTTCATGTGGTCTCAATGGGGTGTACACATTCAGGCCCTGTCACCTTTTTAAAAAGTGTGAAATAGCCTATGTTGAAGTGGAGCTAATGAGTGTAAAATGGGACACAGGCTGAATGGATAGATTACTTTTTTTTAATGTAACTTGAACTCGACCAATATTGGGGGAGATTACTTTAATTAGAGCCAGACTTCGTGTTTCCCTTATCTCCTGTAGTGGGAGGATGATGATGGAAGGAATGCACATAGATGACTGTTGAATAGTCATGTAACAAATCATGTCACACCATGACCTCAGTCATCCTCCAACTACTCCCTCTTCAACCTTCTACTGCTGCTCAACACCATCTTCTTCATGTTCGTGACATATACGAGCATGCCACGGTTCCTCTTTCTATAATAATAGAAGGCTACATTCATGCAGGTGTTACACAGTTCATGGAGACAATTGATGAAAAAGCGTTTGACTGCTTGGAAACAGAACGTGTTTTTTCCTCCTCAGGATCTTTGTTTTCTCCTGAGTTGTGGCTTCAACACGGCGGTGACTCAAAGTGACTCACATCAGTCACAAAGGGGGCACAAATTCCATCACGTGTGGAGGGGCCCACCTGAACATCTGTAGGTTTGACTCATCAGAAGTTTGAAAAGCTCCGGGACGGCAGCTCGCATCTTAAACAGTTGTGTTGACATGGTAAAAGGTTACGCGCATACAGTTTCCTACGAAACCTGGGCAGACTGCAGTGAAACCATAACCGTACTGTATTATAAACTGCTGAGTTATTTTGGCAGACGGGACACAGGAGCACATGGCCTGGTTTGTGTGTCCAGTGTTCCTGAAACCTTATCACACCCAGGGGGACCGTGGCTCAGGGTGATGTAACCACACCAATAAAGCAGGGCCGTGATGTGTGATAGTGGCGGTCATGCTCATCCCCTGTATCTTCTCCAACTGGACCCCAGGGAGAATACTCCCATTATGTGTGTGTGTGTGTGTGTTTATGTGGGTGCATCATGCTTGGAGGTGGGAGTAGCTCTGCTGAGGCAGGTGTACCATCCAGGCCCTGCCTGTGGTGATTGCCTGGTATGTAAGTTTTGTAAGGGGCTGCTGAGGGGGCCGCACTGTAGTCATGCCTGCATTACTCATGGCGCGATATCTGTCTGTCTGTCTGTCAGTCTGGCCAAGTGCTTCATGGTGTTGCCTTCAAACGAGCTGGGCTTTTACTCTGTGGCTCAGTTATCAACATTCAGTAACTGGAGTTCGTCACTGGATTTCTTCGCCACACGTCACACAGCTCGCAGCACTGTGCATCAGCACCGCAGTGACATTTCACACATGCGCGTCTAATCGCTTCAAGACGATTTATCCACAAACAGGACACAGTTGTTAAGTCCAGAATGGACACTCTTTTGTAGATTTGATGTTCTGCTGATGAGATGACGCAGTCCTCACACAGAAGGCCGCCATAGATTTCCAGGAAGAAGAAATCTGCCTGTTTCCAGAACACGGGTGTACACTCTCAGTGATTGTTGGTCATTTTCTCCAGGGTCTGGACAGACCTCTGTCAGCGTCACTGGGCTGAGCTGTTCCATGTGTGCTGAGCACATGCTTCTCTAAATAACCTCAGGCTGTTTCGTCAGCAGAACACATCTGTGTCACGAGTCGAAAAAATTTGTTCACTTGAAGTTTACTGAGCAGGAAGAATTTAGTTGTGACCATATGTTAAAGGAGTAATACTAAATATTTAGGTAAAATAGTAGCTGCTGTATTAAATTGCATTTGATTTTATCTTTAATATTGAAAGACACTTATTTCTTATTGGTATAAATATATATTGGTATCCATCATCTAGGATTATCTGGTGATTCTACATGGTTTTTCATATTCTGTTGGATCATAATTTCCCCTGAGGCAAGTTTGAATATCAATTCTTATTATATATCTGCTTTGGAGACGAATCTATTTATCAGTTGGTCAATAAAAATTGGCCGATATGATCTTTAACAGACACATTGGTATCTGTTTTGTTTGCCAATATGCAGCAATATGACATTTTCATTTTACAGACTAACGAATGCATGTATGTTCTATTTTGTAAATCAAATTCTAAATATTTGGTTCCATCTGTCTTTTCTTTTTTATTTATAATTAACTTTATAGGTAAACTGTAAATATAAATATCATAACATCTTATGCCGTATCATATTTCACCACCAAAAATCCATATCCTCTAATCTGTTTATTCCAACTCTTCACTCGGCTCAAATGATTCTTACTATGAGCAAAATATTCAAACACAAGTCTTTATTTTTTTATGGCTGCACCATTAAAGCACAGGGAATCATTAAGTTGTATTTAAAAGTCCCTCTGAATAAATCCAGCCTTTAACATTTGACTCAAATTGAAACTATATTTTTGTGGCTTTTTAAAAGTGCTGGTCTACTCAATTGAAGAGGATAAACATTTAAACCCAGTGTCAGCAGACACTTAATGACTTTCAGTATCATTGAGCTAAATTATAGATTTGTCAGAGACTGTCATGGATCTGTCATCACAGCCGACATCTGCTCTGTGTGAAACCCGCCACAGTTCCTGTCTCCTGGGAAGAGTTGTTAATGTGGGGCACGGCAGCAGAGGTCAAGCATGTTAACCAACTCGTTCTGCTACTTTACAGACAATACGCCTGATTTCCTGCTAAATATATTGGCTACGACTGCTCCCACTACTGAGCTCAAACAAGACATGTTTGAGACATTAGCTCAAAAACGCGTGTCAGGTATGGTTTAATGAGGGACTGGTGGTGAGAAGAAGCCCACAGGCGATGTCTGATCTCGTCCCCGCAGGCACTCGCTCAGCTCCTACTTTTTTTTTGACTTGAATGTGGTCACGGTTTTGACTAAGTTGTCAGGACCAGGAACAGTCATTCTTCTAATGTGGTGTTTGTGGAAAAACAGAAACCAAGTTGTGTTTCTGGTTTCTGCAGTGCATATGTCAAAAGGAATGTAAGCAGATACATTGTGCCTTGTCAGTGATGGAAGGAAACAAAAAAAACCCCAACAAAGAACGTATTGGCTGTGGTGCATTGATTTTAATTATACAGGATGTGTGCTGTTTGCTTGTGCAGACCATCATCCCATTGCTGCTTGCAGGACACTGGGTACTGCACCGATCCCCAGAGTGCTTCCCTTGTTGATGGCTTGGGTCTGTGACTCACAGCCGCTGCATCCAGTTGTTTCCATCCCATGACATCTCGGCGGTGGCATGATGCAGCGGCAGCCATGTTGGTGAAGTCAGCTGTGATGTAATGCTGTAATGCAGCAGCAGGGCTATTTCAGGTCTACCTCTGAGCCTCCCGAGGCCTTCGTCTGCCAGCGTGCCACCCTGCCCTTCTCTCAGTCAGCAGTTCATTTGTCATGAGCCAGACGCCGATACATGAAGCGGCATTGACATAATTTACTAGAAACCATTGACGCACAGGTTCGGAGAAATGTTGGAGGCGTGACTCCTGAATTGAAAATGTGGGTTTACTACGAATTGTTTTCTGTTGTTTGGTTGAAGCCACCATTAGACTGTAGCGGAGAGGAAAACATCTAATTTGGGTTTGGTAGTTACACAGTGTTTTTGGTCCCACCGCCTGTCTTCTCACTGACACTGTGTCTGAAGCTGGTTAACCTCAGGGCAAAGCTCATTTTCAGGGCTGTGGGAATGCTGTGTGTTTTTTCCCAGAAGGCCCGGCAGCGCTCACAGATGAGCAGTGATGGCTCCTTGAACTTTGGTCTTCCTCTGTGAGTGCGAAGAGCTCTCAGAGGGCGTGTCCACAGATAACCCAATAAATATTTTCTGCTACCTGGTGCCTCGAGACAGAAATATACGGTATGTGTCAGGTATGTTGCAATTGCACAGTCTTGACTGTGTGAAATCCCTTGACAGGGAATTTTATTTCAAAGCTCACACGGGCTTGTGTTACAGCAATGCAACTTGTAAAAAAGTCAATGCAGTCTTGCTCTTTGAAAAGCACTTTAGTGTGTGCAGATGACTGTTATTACGCCAGAGCCTTTTCCTGCTTGTCCATTGGAGGAAGGTCATCCTCAATGATGAAAAGAGCTACTTAAATAGACGAGGTGTAACATCCGTCAAGGAGGTTATGTTTTCAACTGCATTTGTCTGTCTCTTAATTAGCAGCATTACACAAAAGCTACTTGATGGAACAATTCATAGATCTAGATTTTAAAAATGTGCTTATGCAGAATCTGTAGGTGATGGACAAGAGTTTGGCCAATCACGTTTAGGCTTGAGTTGCCCACAGGTAAACAGTCTGTGAGAGCATTAGAAGTGAAACTCATTGATTGAATTGCATCAGCAATTTGCTTTTTAGATTTATCTGCATTCATATGCAGCCGTTAATAGAGATTAGCTGAAAAAAGTATTACCATTTGTGGTTTGTGTGGAGAAACGTTCGACTCGTATGATAAAAATAAACTAGTCGAACTGTAAACAGTGTACAGTGACAGGAAGAACATGACCCAGATATTGACCCAGATATCCACTGTAGCCCAAAAATGTTGGCCGTTGCCCCCAGAGGCTAATTTGTTGTCAGATGATAGCCAATGGGCTACGTGATTGCCTTGGTGCATAATCAAACCTTCCACCAAGTTCCGTGGTAATCCTTCCAGTAGTTTTTGCGTGATCCCGCTAACAGTCAGACAAACAGCGACGAAAACATAACCTCCTTGGCAGAGGTGGTAACTGAAAAGACATCCACGGTAGTTTATGCTTTTTCTGTGTGTTGTTAATCCACATGGATGTCGGTAGTGTAAAGTGTGCAACACAGGCCTCGGTCGCTGCAACGACAGCACAGTGTCGAGTCTGTTTACTTCTTCTCAGATCATTGTCGGGCCAGAGGACCAGCTCAAGGAACACCCTGACTGATACAGTATCCCAGCGCCGTTGCAGTGGCAATGAGAGTGCAGTTTTAAATAGGATAGCCCCCGACACCCCCCACCCCCCCAACCCCAGGGCCGCTCCACTTCCCCCCGCCGACCCTCTATCTTTGGCACAGTCAGTCGTCATGCCCAGAGGCTGTGGATCCTCATTGTGTACCAGACTGCTAAACTCAAGTTGACTGCTCCCTGAATGGAGCTACACACACACACACACACACACACACACACACACACACACACACACACACACACACACACACACACACACACACACACACACACACACACACACACACACAGTTATATCTGGACAGTTTCAGCAGTCCCACCAACATCACATACCATGCACCAAACTCACTCCAGCAGCTTTCCCAGAAATGAGGGTGTGTTTTGGCCTCCTCTGTGACTTGTCTTTTAAAGATTTTTTGTTTCAGAAGAGGTGGATCTTATTCAGCGTGTGAATGCCCCTTTGTTTTGACTGAACTTGAACCATTTAAGCTTTTTAATACCGGCGCTGTTCTGACACCAATACCTGCTGACGCTGCATCTTCTTTTTATATATTCGAAGCGCCCTCCGTTTTTACACAAACAGATTTCCGTTAATCTGATGGGCTGTGTTTTATTGTTTGTCAGTCGGAGCTGATTGAAGTGGCATCGAGCCAGGCACCATACTTGAGCAAGTACCTGATCCTGTTGCTCTAAACTTTCCTTTTCTACCGCCCCTGCCTATGTCATGCTCGTGCCAACTTTCCCTTCCATTTGCCAGCTGACAGGGCTCGTAATGCCCCGTGCCAGGGAAAATGATGTAAAGCCTCTCATTTATGTTGCCCAGTTGAACACGCCCAGTAGTGAAGGCATCAAGCCTTAAAGCCGAATATGTTGTGAAGCATGTTCACTCAGATGGAGGCAAAAACAAACTTGAAAAGTAATGCAAATCAGACGTAATTTATTCCTGGAGCCTGTCATAGTTTGTACTCCCACTCTGGGACTCGGCAGTGTTATTTTTTATTTTTATTCTCTCATCTTGTTTGAATCAGACTTTCTGTCTCCTCGCCGATGTTTTATTTCCCCATCATTTGTCGCTCCTGCATGACAATATTCTCCTGGGTTGTCAAACCATGAGCACAGTGGGGAAGCGTCCCTGTAACCTTGGGGGAAAAATTGACGTTATTTCCAAAGACAAAGAGTCTGTGTTTTCTTCAGTCGCGTCAGGAGTGAGGAGGCCTCCCCCTCGCTGGGCCTGCGACCGTCCCAGAGGACCTGCCCCGGCCTTCCCAGTTTTCCTGTGCCTTTGTTGGGAGTTTTCCACAGATCTCTGGACCCAGCTGCACAGCTTCATTCTTCCTTCTTCCTGCCTCCCTAATCCTCACTTTTACACCTCCCTGATCGCAGCGCAGAGACCCAGGCCCCCGGCTCTGGATGCTCCCTTGGGTGCTTCCCCTTCGACCATAGTAACCTGCATAGATTCTAAGCTTGAGAGGATCATATCTTTGATGAAAGTGGATGGTGGGTTGGGAGATAAAAATCTTGGAAATAGGTTTTATACCAGTTCCAGAAATCTCTCTATCTGTCTGCATGTGGCTCGAGAACTTTTCATCTTATCAGCTTCATACTTGGCATGTGTATTGTTAAGGGCCCAAGAGATTGCAGTGTTGAATTTGTTGCCATTTGGTTACATTCAAAAATAATTGAATAAATAGGCGGTCAGAGCTCTGTAGCAGCAGAGGCTGGGAATCATCGCTCAATCACGACAACAGCACATTCTTTGCTCGCTGCGGCAGAAACCTGCAACCAGTATTACCACAGGCCAAACAAACTGTTCCCATTCCAAACAGGAAGGTTTAGAACAGACACGGCACTAGTTATTATAAAAATGGATGAAGTTACATTTCATGTATTCTTGCTGCTTCTGTTGAGGGTTTGTTTTTGATCAAAGCAGGTGTTTACAGTAGCATACATAGTAACATGTTCTGTCATAGAAATGTTGCTGCCTCGATGAATGATTCTCACTTGTGCTGACACAGAGACCGTCATTTCACCTCATATTTATCTGAGTCAATGCTCCACCATCGACGTTCTTCACAGCCTTTGCCAAAACGCCTCGTGACCCACATTTGTGTCCCACCACGGTGACAGTGAGTAACCGGCGGACCCACAGATTTCCCCTGTGGTTTGGAAACGAAAGAAACACACATTGTTCATTTCCTTCTCCTTTTTCGCACCGTGGTTGGAGCAGAGGTGCCGGCTCTCGTCGATGTATGTGGGGTTGATCTGTGTGTCTTTTCCCAGCGCATGCAGCAGCAAAATCTGGAGCACACACTGCAGCTGTGAATAAGCACTTATATGTTTGTCAAAGCTTTTTATCTGCCGTAAGTCATGCCCAACTTTGTGCTGGTGAGGCTAATTTTAACAGTGTAACAGATAAAAAGAGATTTAAATATGGGATCTTCTTCAAAATGACCTAGTTTTGTGTGTGTGTGTGTGTGTGTGTGTGTGTGTGTGTGTGTGTGTGTGTGTGTGTGTGTGTGTGTGTGTGTGTGTGTGTGTGTGTGTGTGTGTGTGTGTGTGTGTGTGTGTGTGTGTGTGTGTGTGTGTGTGTGTGTGTGTGTGTGTGTGTGTGTGTGGAACGGAAATTAATACCCCGCCCTCCGATCGAGAGGGGAAGTATAATGAGGGACTCTGTGGATGTTGCCTCTGCTAAAATAAAATCCTCCGACTTGTAAGGAACCAAGTCGTACATGTCATCCCGAACAGACTCTGTGTCTGTGCGACAGTGATATGTGACACTAAAGGTGTTTTGTTGCAAAAGGAGGCTGCTGATATAACCTCAGGCGATTCCCTGTTCTTCCCTTGGCTGTTAACCCTCGCCTGATCCACATCTGCACTGCACACTCGCAGACACACACCCTCCCACGTGTGCATATGCACATATAATCAAAACCCTTCAGTGTCGAAAATCAATGCGGTCAATCATTAATCTGTACTCAGGGCTGTTTCAAGGAGACATTTTCTAAAAAGGTTGCATCCATCTGAGGATTTTTTTTTTGTAATTTCGACATGTGTTTAAAATGTGATTTTTTTAAAAACAATAAAAACCTTTATTAGACCTTGCCCTGAAGGTTTAGTCAAACATAAAAAAAACTACAGAGGCTTTGAATGAAATTACAGAGTCGAAAGAAAATATCTTAGTGAAAGAATAAATGAATCGCCTGTTTCAATATTTTAGTATTCGATTGAATGATTTATATCCAGTTGAAATTAAGTGGTACTTAACACATGTATTTCACGGAATGGCAAAGTAAGTCTACAACGTTCAAGGTGACATTATCTCCTCATATAAACCCTTCTTTGTTGTGACAGGTTCGCTTTACTCTGCTTTTAGAAAGTAATTGTGGACCTGAAAGGCCGACAGCTTCAGGGCAGTAATAGAAGAAGAGGGGTTTTCCAACTCACTCACTCCACCTGGACCAATGTGAGGAAAGAAAGTTCTTGTTTATTGTGTTTTTATCCATGTTGCATTTAAATACTAAAGTTAATACTCTCTGTATTTAGAACTCATTATGTGGGTTTGAATTTGACCACAGGTGGACTTAGTGCGTTTCATAAAAGCTCTTTAAATGAGGCCTTTTGTTCGCCTCTAAACCACTCATGGATTACTTCATGGCTTGAGAAGCTACATTTTATAGTATGGTATTATTTAATATGATTTCAGTTTCATGATTCATTTATTATCGCCTCTAGAAAGCAATTTAAGCTGCAATTTAAGGGTTGACTTTGAAAAGCTCTGTCACGAAAGGCTAGACAGCCTCCATTCTCCACTCTGCTTAAAGCCAGGCTAATTTGGCTAATTCCCATTGTCCCACAGCGACAAGCCTCACTTCATCTGTTGCCTTCACAAGATGTGTCAGCTTCAATGTCACAGTACCCTGAGGTGTCGTTCTCTGTCTGCAGGGCTGGAGTGGGCGAAGGGCCTCAGCCAAACATTTTTTTTGTTCATACGGTGACGTGTGCTTTATCATGGCCAGAGATGGGATGTGTGTATTTACATGTGCCGCGTGGATGTGTTCCTGTGCATGTGAGCAAGAGTCTGTTGTTTCCGTGGTCGTGTGGACCGGACACGCAGAATGCGCTCGGTCTGCGGTGTGTTTCCTGCCTTCGTTTGCACGTCTCCCCTTCCTCTGCTCCGCACTTCCTTCCTTCAAGCGCACCACAGTAAAATAAGCTGTAATCTGACCTCACTCTACGCTGGTGGTCGTCTCCACACAGAGGATGTGACATGACAGAGCCCATGGCGCTCCTTTTGTGAAGTATTTTTAATCCTGTTGATTGATTAGATCCAACCTGACAGCCTCTGGTGCTCAGTTATAGTTTTCAACCATTAACCTGCAATGTGAGGTCTCTGCAAAAACATAATGGAGTTAACTCCATTATCCGAGCAGAGAATTTGCTCAGTGCACCATTTCCATTGATGGAGGAATGAAATCTTCAGCCTGCTCTTGTTCAGCCCAGTCGACATCAGGCCATACAATGCAGCCTTTTGTCGTCTTGATTCAGGCTGATATCATGGTGGAAACTATTTCGATGGGGATCACATGTTGTTAGGACACGCTGTATGTGAGATTCTCCTCTTACTTAACGAGAGAATGTCAAACCTCCCGTAGACAATACAGTGCTTGTTTCGAGTCTCAGGACACATTCAGTTGGACGGGGCTCCGCAAGGACGACGGCTCACTTCCCCTTGCTGTCTAAAGCAGAGGCTCTTATTAAGCCATAAATTGTAAGACCTTGCGTAAAAGCCCGGCCGGTCAAAGAAAGGTGAAAGAAAGTCTGACACTAATATCATTGATCTTCTAATTATGGCGAATAATGTGAGGCATCATTGTACACAATTTTGATGTGTTTTGACAACCCTTGACTAATTAAGAAATTTACTATGGAGAAACAACTGTTACCATCCCTTGGAAAAGGCTCCAAGATTTATGAGACACTATGTCATCCTCTGTAAATGTACAAATGATGTGACAGACACTATGAATTGAATACATTTATTTCATTTGTAACGTGTGGACAGTTTCTTGGCTTAATCCACCTGCCTCTCTCAACCCTAACAGCAGATTATACTATGATATTATACAGCATATTTGACATTTGGATTGTCTGCAAAGCCAGATGTGTTGCGACAGCTCTGTTTTTATTTAGTCCCTGTAGATCTTTAACATCTGCCACAGTCGTCTCCCAGCCTCCGAGATTATGGGACAGGGCCTGTGGAGTATCACAGTATCTCGTTGAATTTCAGTAATTGCCCTCAGCACGCAGCTCTAACAAGGCCCGCAGCGTTTTTTCATCATGCACGTGCTCTTTCAGTGTGGATGTGTTGGACAGTGGGTTTCAGGAGCTGCTGCTGGATTTCTCCGTCACGGTGAGATTCGCTGTAGGGTACAGCAGGAGAAGCTGATGAGAAGCGACTAGAGCAAACAACTAGGTTTCAGGTCTGGCAGCTGGAGTCCCTAAAACAAACAACTTAACAACATCCCAAAGTGGTCGTGGGTGAGCTGATTCAGCAGGGTGTTACCCAATCCAACTGAAGTGGCTGCAGAGTATACACACAGACCTCTTGTTATGTATAAAACCTTATCTAGTTGTCTCGGAGTGTGAGGTATATATAGCCCGCGTCGGGGGAGTTTTTACTCTCAGCTGCTTCCTCGAGATTAGAGGCACAAACACAACTCCGGGCTGTGATATGATACAAATTTACTTAGAGAGGTTTATTTTTCCACTGATGTGAAGACAGGCCTTTGCTGTCAGCCGTCGTGAGCAGAAACAGCCCCCCGCTAATAATGCTGAGAACACAGCCTGCTTTGGCTCGTGGGCCTCAGCCATGCGCACAGACGCTCCAGTAGGAAGTGTGTAGTAAATAATTCACCTTTGCAGAATGACTAAATAATTCAAGTGCTGAATTAGCTACGCATGTAATAATGTTTCACCTGTGTTTCAGAAAGGGAAGGAAACTTTGTGCAGAAGCAGTGCTGATATTCTGTTTGTAAACACGCTGATGTTAAAGTAATTATATCTGCTGGTGTCTGTGTACTGTTAACACATCTCATCTCTCCTTCATATTGATTTCCTGTGCAGGATATTGCTGCACGATGAAAGTCTGGGTCTCATCCTGATAAAATAACCAAATGCAATTTTCTAGGACCTGGAGTCGCCTGGAAATATATAAGGCTCTGTAGAGGAAAGGGTACATGCAGCTCGATGGCGGATACAGATATTGCCTCTTGCACGGATATTAATGAAAGCAGTTTTATGAAACTTCTTTGATGCACACAGCCCTTGAGAGGTGGAGCAGGACAGTTTTTGTGTTTGTATACGGTTTCATGCAGACGATCATCTGCAATTGAGCTCTAAAAATACACCACACGCACATAGCCTGCTGTTAGAGGGCCATTTATACTTTCATGAGCTATTCATGTATCTGGCACTCAATCCTTTCATTTAGTAAACACTGTTGTGACAGTGAGGCAGTCTGGCAATCAACCTGGTACGAATCTGTCACTCGGTACTAAAACCCCTGAGACTAAAGCGTTGATTCTTGTTTGTAAAAATCCTGACAGCCTGAGCTAAAGACCTGGACCACTGTGATAACACGCTGCTCCACCCTTCTTGGCTGGGCCCACCATCCACGCCTAGTCTCAATCTCCCACCTTGCCACTCACAGCAGCCCCACCCCTCATGCCGTCCCCGGAGCGAGCTGGGACACTCGATCTCAGGGTCAGCTGCAGCGGGTATTTCTGATGTCTCTCTGTGTATGTGTTTTTTAATGTCGTAAGGGTTGGTATGGCATGACACCCTGTCACATGCATGGGTAGGGTCATTTCGATGACGGCAGCTTTACTGGTGCTAAGTTGCAGTCCAGTCTGCGGCCTGCGGCTGTATTTCACAGCGTATTTTCTACCCTGTAAGACGTGTGGAAAGGGAGATGGAGAGAGCTGAGAGGCTTTACGCCTGCACTGTTGCATCTCAATGTCAATGTGTGTAGGGGAGCAATGTGTGCAAAAGAAGCCATGTGTCAGTCACGCTGTTTTCATTGTTGCCTGAAAAGAAGACACACATCATACAAATGCCCTAATTCCCTCCTCGTGTATATCATCCACAACCGGTGAAGTCACCTTGTATTAATGTCTGCGCTGCAATATAACACATTTATTTTTAGTCGCCTGTTTCTCCTCTGTGTTTCTCTTCTCCTCGCTCAAATGCAAGTATCAGTATCTTTGCAGTTACACCAGCTTCTTTATTCATCCTGGTCTGAGGCACAATGTGCTATATTAAGATCAAACGCATATTTTTGCATTTAATTCGCAGATGGGCCTCAGATGCCTGTAGGGACCACAGGACACACACGCCCACAGTGTTGCTCAGGACAAATGGTTTATGTTTGGATCATATAATGAGGTGAAATGCGAGATCTGTTGCTTCTTCATATTGTTTCACAAAGGCCTCCACCCTTTCACTAAAGTGACTGCATGGTCATGAGTTTCTGCTCATCATTACGAAATCCCATTTATGGGAACTCCACTGTATCGAAGTTGATTTCTCTATTGCAACACTGAGTGTGTCTGCTGTGCGCAGCATTTCATTAGAGAGCATTTCTGATTTGGTTTGCAATTCTATTAATAGAGGAGAGCAGAATATACGTTAGATTAGGAGAGTAACTGCCTGAATAGCATTGTTTCCCTCCATTGTTTCCTGTGTCAGGCCTCGCCTACAGCAAGGAGTGAGACTAAAGAAAACAATGGATAGTAGGAGCATTTATAGTGAATGACTAACTGTGTAGGCATGGGGAAAACAAAACATAACCAGTTTGTGCCACCAGGTTTTCAGGAAAACAGTAATCTGTTAGTCAACCTGGTACCAGATTAGATTTGCAGTGAACTATAATGACATCAATCGATATTTAAAATCTCGCTAATAAATAGGAATCATTTGAGCGGAAGGGGTGAAAGAGTTGACCTGTAGTAGACGCGACAGCAACATGCAGGAAGGAGGATGAAAGAGGGAAAGGAGGAACGAAGGCCTGCGGCCAGGAAGCGCTGCAGCTCTCAAGAATTAGGTATCCGGACTTCTCACTATAGCCAGATTTAATGAGGTCACCCATCATGGATGTGAAGCAGCGAGTCCTCTTCTCCGCTGTCCACCCTGCCTGTATTCCTGCCGTGGCAAGCGGGGGCCCTACTTGGCCGACCACCTAAGGCTCTGTCAACCTCAATGACACAGCTCTGTCAGCCACCCTCGGCGCGGCTGCAGCTCCGGTAGAGTAGTGTACACCAGCAGAGTACACACAGTTCCCGGAAACTCGCCAGGCTCATGTCCATAATGGTTAGACTTCATGCGGTTTCCTGCTCTGCCATTTCAGTGTGGTTCTGTTTCAGCCTGGGATCTTGAGGAATGTGGGTAAGGCATTCACTGAGATTCAAACTGGCCCTGGATAGAGCAGATTTGGAGAATGCAGGAATATTTCACAGGACTATCTCAGAAATGTCTGATAATAACAAATATTTTATAACAGATTAAATGGCACAGGAATGAGCACTTAATTTTCGTGTACAGCAGTGAATAGGAGTTGGAGATTGTAAAAACGGTAACTGCAGCCATCTGATGCCGACAGCTTCAGGATAAAAGAGCTCCAGATCACTGTTTAATTTATGATGAATGACAAACAGGAGGCCAGTGCTCTCTTGCAACCCTCTGCATATTTGAAGCGGAACTCAGAAAACTAGTTATGCTGCACAAAACAAAGCCTCCACCCCCACTATGCTTTTTCAGCAGCATGTCAAAGGTGGTACTAAGAAAACCATTCACTGAGTCTGTCTTCTTTTTGACTTTAAGCCTCACCTGGGAGAGCTGGGCCTCTGTTGTCATAAGCCAGTGCCTTTCTCTGCATGACTGGAGACCATTTACCAAGTGATTGTATCAATGATGGCACAGAGAACTTCATTGGGCTGGAGTTTGTATGTAGAACGTAATACAATAGAGCGCAGCCCTCCGGACACAGAGAGTCCGGGTTATGCTTGTCAACCCCGGTAATTATGGCCTGCTGGACCAGCTCGTCCTCTGTGTGTTGTCCGCCTGTCTGTCTCTCCTCCACTGCCTAATGGAGAGGAGAAATGGAGAGGAGGGGCAATGTCAGTCCTCAGAATGAAAAAACAATTCATGCACATGCAGGATTGTCATGGGTATCGTGATTGAGTAGGAAGTGTTAGTTTCTCACAAGGACCAAGCGACAGCAGGAAGCCAATCTCTCGCGAGGCGCAGTGCAAAGTTATGGGTGTGGTTTTTTTTTTTTTTCTCTTCGGGATGTGAATCTCCAAGTCAAAACAAATGTTTTTGAAGAAACTAGATTACATCGTGGCTGTCTGAAGAATGTCAGCCTCAAATTGGAGCCGGGAATGTTAACAGTGTGGGAAACTATTGCACGCTTCGCATCGCTGCCATGCGACGTGGAAAATGCACAATCACCTTGAGAAAGAGATAAGATATTATGGTGCATTAGCTAAGCAGCCGGTCGGGTGGAATAGTTTTAATAGTATAGTCCTGTCTCATGAAGCTGTTGCTTTTAGACAGATTTTCTTTTAGTGTCAAACTTGACCATGAACAGATACAGATGCTGTGTCATGGGAGGACTAATCCTCCAGCCTGGATCGATGGCAAACACAGAATTCAATCAGCTCACCTTCCCCTAAGGATATCTGCCTCAGAAGGTTGTCCGGCCTGTGAAGCCGCGTCTTGCTCAGACAGGGACCAGCTTCTCTGGTGCATGGATGTCTGGTTATCACTCATTGGAGAGATGACATTTCATGCTCGCAGTGAGAAATGAGTCGATGGCAGTCGTGGCTGCAGCGACAACGCCAACTGCTCCAGCAAAACTCCTCCTGAGACTCGAGTCGCCGGCATGTGCCAGCTCAGCTGCCATGTTGTCTTTGGAGGAGGAGGAGGACGAGAGAGAGAGTGAGGGAGACAGACTTTCAAAGCCTTGGCCTCGGCTGTCGTTTTAACTTTTACGAGTCTACAGTGTGTGGGATACAGATGTTCAGTAATGGCTGTGGTCTCGCTTTAATTGAAAGTCAGATATTTCAGCCACTGTCTCACTTTATTTACATCGCTTTGAATGTTTTTTTTAAATAGTTTGTGTGGGTTTAATATGACAATCAAGTAGAGAGCAAATAGAGGAGCTGTGGGGCTTTAATCGCCTGTAAAAAGCAATCACGTGTAAGTACGGACGAGATGAGTGGGAGACAGTAGAAAAAAAAAAGCCGAATGCCCAGGGAGACGCTCGGCGCAGGAACAATGGGAGTTGTTTAGTGTGCTTCCACCCATCGCTGCCGCGTTCTCTGGAGGCAGAGCTGCAGCGACAGGCGAATAGGAGCAACCAGGGCCGAAGCAATCAAACACTGTTAATCATGGAGGAAAAGCAGGTACTCTAGCTGTCCTGTCCTCTTTTCAGTTCAGATCCAGTCTTGTGCCATCTGCCCCCCCTACTTTCCCAGATCTGGCCTGTATCAGGAGCCTTACTGATTGGACTAATGGCAAAAGTAATTAAATGTCGGGTGGTCCAGCCTGGGGCAAAGAGAAAGAGAGAGAGCCGGCTGTTGTTGCAGCAGCAAGTGGTGCACAAGCTGAGTTGCTGGTGTCACATTTGCATTTCTCAAACGTGAGTCTGCGAGAGAGATGAAGTCCATTTTTTGTTTGTTTTGATGAATAATGAAATTTCAATCACGAGTGAAGTCATGCGGACACTGAATATTTGGGTCAAACTGATGCAGGACTTCAAAGTGTCACTTTACTGGCGGGAGTCCAGTCTGCTCCGCTAATCTGGTATCAGAGTCCAGACAATGTCACTGGAGGTCAGACAACATTCAATATAAAAGCTTAATAGAAACTGCCCAGACTGACAGTGAACAGACTGTAATAACAACTACAATGCAGACTGTTGTACAACCCATCTGTTTTTTTGTGATGGGATATTACAAAGTACATTTACTTAGTTACTGAAGTTAATTTCATGTATCTGTACTTTACTTAAGTAGATTTAAGTTACTTTTACAGCGAGTTGGACCCCTGATCCAATCAGAGTGGGCAGGTAACATTAGACCCCGCCCCCTTCAATAACAGCAAATGGATTCAGAAGAGACCATCACCGATACTCAGCCATAATGAAGGAGTAGACCGTTGCATTAGGGAATAGGATACACTTGGCAAGTACTTTTACTTTGAATACGTATTTTACTCAAGTTGAAAAGTTAATGTGTACTTATACTTAAGTACATTTCTGTCTATTTATTTGTACTGTCACTTATGTAAAATGTGTGAGTACTTTCTCCACCAGTGCTAGTTTTTCTTCTTCTACCATTCTTGACAACTTTATTGTGGCAAAAATGTTGATGCAGGAACTCGACCAGTGTCCTCCTGTGAACCGGTGAATTTGAGAAATAGCTGTCAGCAAGTCGTAGACCGTGTTTAAATATTAACACATTGGTGATGACCTCTGCTGCCCCCTCAGCTCTGAGGTTTTCCTTCTGTCCCTGCCGAGATACACCGACAACGCTTCCCATCATCACTTGGGCTAAAACAGAAGCCTGTGGTGTGTCAAAATGGCAACCGAAAGCAGATGTGGCCGCTGGACGTGGACTTTTATTTTCACTCTTTTTCAAAGAGCTGTAACTAGAGAAGTGAGGACGTGACCCGCTGTGGCTGCTCAAGGGCTCAAAACCCCCGGATGTGACTTAATGACTCGGTGTGACGATGCCATCTTGTGAGGCATTTTGAGTAAATGAGACAGGAAAAGGACAGGAAAGGCAGAAAACAATTAATTAGTTTGTTTTTGTAACGGCTAAGCAGCTGAGGAGACGGCCCACTTATACATTTGTGCTTTGCAGAAAGTTGTTTATTGCTGCCAGCCTACCACGAAAGGAGGGTATGGTTTTGTCTTTTTGTTAGATATTTAGCACTACTGTGTAAAAACGACGGATTACCACGGAAATTGATGGAAGAATGTAATATGGGTCAAGAGAGAACCCATTACAATTTGGTGCAGATCCAAGATTTAAACATTGTAACATTGTTTGTTGATAGAACAAGATCATAGAAGCATGTGTAAATCATATTTCGGGGGGGGGTGTAATTGGGACTGGACACTGGTAACTACCACCAATGTGTAGCCAACTTGATGTGGCTATAAGGCTTGTTTAAATTTAGGGGATTGTTTGGCCTTGCCGGAGGGTTGGGGTTGGGTTTAGGGTTATGCGCTCTACTAAGTGAAATTCTAATTATTTTGTGTATTTGCTCTTGTCTGTAGAGTAAAAAACATTTAAATCCATAACAAGTGTGTGAGATACTACCAGATACCATAATTTGAAGGGAGAATAGTGGCTATATGCTGTTGAAAGGTAAAGGAGTTCACATTTTCGTGGGAATGATGGGAATGAAGAAAACGACAGGAAATGAACCAGCAGGCCCAGAGAAGTGAGGTTAGGCGGTGGGACAGTAAAACGTAAGGGTGGTGATAACAGGGCTGCAGCTGCGGGCAGGCTGTGTGATGCTGACGTTTACTGTGCACCTCCTGTGGTCCTCAGGCCCCGTCATGGGAATGTATGCGCAGTCATTAGACTCTGGTAAATGGCTTCTGGAAGCAGAGCAACTTTTAACCACCGAGAGGGATTAGGTTTGATTTTAACTGTAGAATTAAGGGATTATGTTTTTAAGACTGAAAACTTCCTCACACTGCAGCTCGCGTATTTATTGCTTTTTTTAAATGGCTCCGTGAGCTGTTTTCAGCAGCTGTAGAGAGTTCTTGCTTGACTTTCTAATGAACAGAAATATGTGAACGCCCATGCTTGACTCAACTCAGGGGCCTTAGCACCCTCTTGTGAAGCAATTCTGCAGCACAAATCATTGTAATCATCATGTTTACAGCTGCAAAAATAGCATTAGATTTTGATCATGTGTTTTGACGACTGTTACCTAAGATGACATGTGATTTGTAATTCTTTGAAACGCATTACAATAACATGGTTTTCTCATTTTCTCTCTCTCTCTCTCTCTCTCTCTGTAGCTGGCAGGCCTGGGCTGGGACAGAGAACATGGCTGAACCACGGCGGGAGAGCACCAGCAGCCTGCAGAGGAAGAAACCTCCGTGGCTCAGACTGGACATTCCCACGGCTCAGATGTCACTGGACGAGCATCCCACTTTTGTTCAGGTGCTCTTCTCTTGCCGAATCACCCCTCTCAACATCGTTTTTGTCCTGACTTGCGTTTTCACTTTTGGCCTTGTGTCATGTCTCGTGCAGCCCGTGAAGAGGCAGGGGTTCCTGCGCAGTATCAGCATGCCAGTGGAGACCTCTCACCTCCAGTCCCCGCCCCGCGACTTCTTCGACACCCGGCGGCCTGTCTTGCAACGCCAGTCATCCATCACTCAGACCATAAAGAGGTACAGGCAGCTGGCAGTACACTGGATTGATTCAATATATTGGACATATTGATGTGATATAGAATGAACTCTTTCCGCATCTTAAGCGTCAAGGTTATGTTGGCAGTGTAGCTTGCAAGTAGTGTTGTTGCTTACATCAGGTAGACAAGAGTGTGTGTGTGTGTGTTGGTTTATGGAATAAAATGTTACGTTTTATAAGTTTATATAAGATTCATGAGCTGTAGTAAATGGAGAATATTAGCTCCCTGTGTCCCATTGCATAACTTTTCCACACCTCTACAGTGTTTCTGCTTTCCTTACCTTTTTACCAGTTGCATGGCTGTTTCTGATTAACAACCTCAGTATCATCTGCCTGGTTGCGACTTTCCTAATGTTTTAATCTCGATGAAAAAACAACAGTCTGCTTTGCTCTCTCTGCTCGATGCTACAGCCCCTGTCCAGCTGCACCTTTCCTTCTCACTGCCTTGTTGTTGTCTTTTCTCTTTTCCTCCTTCTTCCCTCTGTCCCTCGTCGCCTCCCTATGGCCCCTGCTCTGCCTGGTCACAGCAGCAGAAGGGTGCACTTTGAGCGGATTAACACGGTGCCTATTAAGGGCCAGCGAGCTGCTCGCCGCAGCACCAGGAAACACCACTCGCTCTCCAGAACCCTGCTCAGGTACGGCAGGATGTCCCCCCTCACAAGACCGCAGGTGTTAGGGTCAGGATGAAGGTCTGGTGTTTGCTCACTTGTTTACAATGAGGGAACAAGTGAGTATATTCTCCCACATCACTAGATTCACTAGAATTGTTGTCGCAGCTGTGTTTTTTTTAAACATGAGTCATAAGCAGATCTGATACCAAAAGCTGTAATTTCCCTGTTACAAGTTCCTCATGTAGCGATGCAGCCTTTGCAGCAGAGGGTGGGGGTGTCACTCATTTCCTTACACCTCACATCAAACAGCATCAAACACAAATAGTTGTTGCATCGGAACGGAACTTGTCTCAAGGCCTCTTTAGCTGACACTCATTTTATGTTCAGCTCAAGGACTTTAAATAAACATGGACAACGCATCTCCAATTCAATCCAAAACCAAATCGCCAAAATATCCCAAATACCAACGGTTGTGCATCAGTCTCAACCGTCAATCATGAAGGTTTACCCCATTTTTATAGCATCAGAAAACAAAACAAAACTTACCAGAAAAAGAGAACAATGAGGTTTCTGCCGCTTGTCCCCATTAGAATGTTTTATTTGGTAGTTTTCCTCAGAGAATGTTGCACGTTGTCAAGACCATATGAGACAAATTGGGATTTGTGACTAGATTGATTGACCTAAAATAACAGAAACCGTCTTTGAGAAAAGATCATTTGATTTGTGCTTTGACCTTTTAGTTTGGGCCATTTCCCATCGATTAACATGGAGGAGGCAGGATTTATAAACTATACTGCTGCGATTGAGGTGCTTTGGCTTCACTTTTGGGGAACAATCCTGTTGGCCATCTTTATATACAATCTATTTTTCAGCCATACTCATAAGTACAGTGAGGGCTGTGTCCACTGGCGCTATGCTAGAATATTAGCTGTTAACTTTCCACTGACACATTCTTTAAGAACAGAGTACCGGTGAGAATTATTCACGGAAAGAACGAGTGAGCCGAGTAAGAAATAGATTCTCACCTAATACACAGCTGGTGATTAGTGAGAAAAAACACAGCTCGCTTGTTTGAATATTTCTTTGAAGAATGTTTCCACTTCCACTTCCTAGCCTCAGGGTGCAGCAACGTTGTTTGCTCTGGTACTTATTAGGCCTCAACCACCAGCAATGTGATTGCATTTGTATTCATCAAGTTTAGCAGAGAGTGGAGAGGGTCACACACAAAAAAAGAAAGCTCTGGAAAAATCCTCCATTCTCTGTGTTAATTGGATTTGGTGTCTGCTCATGTCAGTTAAGATTAGGAACATGTGAATAAGTTGGATTTTATTCGCAGCATCAGAACTACTGTAATCCTCTCTTTCTCTGAGCATTTAGGCTTTGGGAGTGTGTGACTGTGCACCATGCATTCAGTGTGTTACAAGTTGTGTCTACCTACCTGCTGCCTGTCTTCTTTCCCAGTGTTCAGACAAACATAAAACATGCCCAGGCATATTCCCTTTACTGCTCTTATTACATACACTATCTACGTCTCTTTCTGACATCAAGGGGAGTGCGGGCTTATCAGTCTCTTGCATGTTTGCCGATCCACTCCTCCATATACAGAGGGTCAGCAATCTCTTTTTCAAGTTTCACTGTGCCAGATAGGACTTCAGCTCTGTCCGTGAGAAATACAGCAGTATACACCGGGGTCCAAAAGTCTGTGATCACTGCTTCCCTGTTTTATGTTGAGTTTTGTGACCCAGAACTGAAAGGACAGTGTTTGTGGCATTAGGGGAACAGCGGACTGGTTCGGAGTCAGCAAAGATGGCGATGCCACTCAGAAATGGCAGAGGAAAAGTCTGCGCCACTGCAGCCTCCGCTACGGGAAGCTGAAGCCGCAGGTGATGCGAGAGATGGATCTGCCCAGCCAGGACAACATTTCCTTAACCAGCACGGAGACCCCGCCTCCGCTCTATGTCTCCTCCTCACAGCATGGCATGCAAAAGGTGAGGAAATATTGTTATTCACATTAATAATTTTTGATATTAAAGTCATGAAAACAGTCAATAATTGTATTCTTGAATGTAATATATGCTATAATTCACACTATTACTCAAATGTATGCCTCCGCTCACAGTTGCAGTTTCAGTCTACATACATTTTTTGTAGAATTGAAAACTGAATCAAAATGGGAAGAAATTCCTTAAAGGCAGACTTGGGAAATCATGGTCAAGAGTCCAAAAACATATTTTGAAAGGCCACTGTGACCTTGACCTTTAACCTTTAACCATTCAAATTCAATCAGTTAATCCGCGAGTCAAAGTGATTACATTTACCAAATTTAAAAAGGATTCTCTTGAGACATTTTTAAAATAACCAATTAACGAGGCAAAAAAGGGTTTTGTGAGGTCCTAGTGACCTTGACCTTTGAGCTCGGCCACCAAAATCTGATCAGTTCATCCTTGAGTCCAACTAAACATTTGTACCAAACTTGAAGAAATTCCCCCGAGGCGCTCTTGAGATATCGTGTTCACAATTATGATAAGCACGGACAACCCGAAAACATAACGCCTCAGGTCACTGGCTGTCGCTGGCGTGGAGGCAGAAAAAATGTATATTGTTATTCTGCTCTTTCTGATTACGTCCCACTCGGTCTTCAGATTGTGGACCCATTGGCTCGAGGGCGAGCCTTCCGTATGGTGGAGGAGGTGGGCGGCTACAGCGTACCTCAGACCCCCATCACCCCCGGAGCTGCCTCCCTCTGTTCCTTCACCAGCTCCCGCTCAGGTCTCAACCGACTGCCTCGCCGGCGTAAGAGGGAGTCAGTGGCGAAGATGAGCTTCAGGGCTGCAGCTGCATTGGTCAAGGTGAGTGAGAGAAATGAAATACAAAGACGACAATGCTTGTAAAAAGGGTAGCACATGATGAACAAACAAACTTCCTGTACTTTATTGGTCTTCATTGGTGCTGTGTTACTTTGTGACAGAAACATTGCAGCTGTGAAGCATATTTGTTTGTTTGTGTGTTTCTCAGGGGCGCTCGTTACGGGAGAGCACTCTGAGACGGGCCCAGAGACGAAGCTTTACCCCCGCCAGCTTCATGGAGGAAGAGATGCTGGACTTTCAAGATGAACTGGACACATCCTTCTTCGCCAGAGTAATTCAGAAAAACAACAACAATCTTATTCTGCTGTTTTTGCTAGGCAACCGTGTTTATTTATTTTACAAACCCACAAGAGATCGTGACTTTGAGTTTCCTCTGATCAGCAGTTTTCTTTCCACAGGATGTTCTGATGCAGGAGGAGTTGTCCACGTACGCAGACGAGGTGTTCGAGTCACCGTCTGAGGCGGGCGTGAAAGAGGAGGAGCCCAACAGCCTGATGGACGAGACGGAGCTGACAGGCAGCGCCCTCGATAAGACGGAGCTGGAGAGAAGTCACCTCATGCTGTGAGTTACTGTGCAACTGTGGCCGCAGTGTCAGTCATACAAGCTATGGTGAAACAAACAGTAATAATAATAATCACAACCAGAAAAAACTAAATTGATCCCTGCAGGAAAACTGCTTTGTTATAAGTGTGAGACAGGAAAGAGGAAATAAAAAGTGTAAGAGTAAAAATAACTATAAAGTGGTAATAATAAGAAATACACATTAAATGAATAACAAAATGTACAAATGCATAGGTGTATAATGTAATATGTCCGGTGAGTAACAAGTATCCATCTTACTTGAAAGCAGTTTCAAAATCCAATTAATGCAAATCAAGTAAACAAATATTATTATTGATCTCATTGGGGATAAAGCCATGTCTTAGGTGTTATAAGTGATACAAATCAATTTCAAAGTCTCAGATGAGGCTGAACGTGATACAGAAAACCAGAGGAATGTCATATTATTTCCTCATCATTGCACTTACAAACCTCTCTTCATATCCCTCTCCCCTCTGTTACCCCTCGCAGACCTCTGGAGCGAGGGTGGCGTAAAGCCAAAGAAGGAATGCCGGGACCAGCTAAGGTGCCCTTGCGGCAGGAGGTGGTGAGTGTTAACGGACAGCGGCGTGGCCAGCGAATCGTCATACCCGTCAAGAAACTCTTCGCCCGGGAGAAGAGGCCGTATGGGCTGGGCATGGTGGGGAAGCTCACGAACCGCACCTACCGCAAGCGAATTGACAGCTACGTCAAGAGGCAGATAGAGGACATGGATGACCATAGGTACAGCACCACCTATCTGACTAATGAACTTTTTCTCTCCATTTCCCTCAGTTGACACTGATGAATGATGAGTGCTGCTGCTCTGTTTATTTTTTTAAAGTACATTCCTTCTTTTTCTTTAGGCCTTTTTTTACATACTGGATCACCTTTGTCCATTTGCTCATCACTATCTTGGCTGTATGCATCTACGGTATTGCACCAGTGGGCTTCTCCCAGCATGAGACGGTTGATTCTGTGAGTCAGAACGCTCTGATGAACGTCTTATTCAACACACCATCACAATATTCTCACCTCATTACTGCGCTCACATCTAATTTGAACGATTTGTCTGTTTTGTATGTCTTCTGATGTAGGTTTTAAGAAACAAAGGCGTGTATGAAAATGTCAAGTTTGTGCAGCAGGAGAACTTCTGGATCGGGCCGGGTTCGGTGAGCTCTCCTCTCTGCTTCCTGTTTTCATCTGATGAAAATGACACAAGAAATTAGAATGTAGAGCGCATACCTCGTCCAAGGCTGAACAACCCTGCACTTGATTGTCTCGTTTATATAGTAGAAATATAAAATATATAACATAAATCAGATCTGAATCACCCCAAAATATTTGTGAAATTTCTAAAGCTGTCAGAAATACCTCAAAGATGATTTTACCTTAGTTGCAGGTTTCAAGCTCTATTTATAACGTACATTGGCTGAAAAAAAAACGACCTCTCTATGAAAAATTCAGATTGTAATTTAGATCTGCACCCAATTGTACACACCCAGAAATATCAGCCCACATAGTGTACCAGATATTTTATTTAATCAAGATCCACGAATTATTCCCTGAAAAACTTTTTAATGTTTTAAAGGCTATATGTTGTAATGTTAAAGAAAGTGAAAAACAAATCCTGGATCCGCCCATCCCTCCAGCCCATGATTTTGGTGAAAATCAGTTTAGTGTTCATAATCCTGCAAACAAAAAACAACAACAAACAAACAAGCTAGAATGGCACCCAGAGAGTGCACAAACCTCCACCAAAGACCAACAGTCCCTTTTAAATTCAATCAAACATAAAACTAAAATGAAAACACCACCTTCTTGATGAAATGTCTTTTAATAAACACTTAATTTTATTGTATCTATTCATTGCCAGGAATTTCTGATCCACTTGGGGGCCAAATATTCTCCCTGCATGCGGCAGGACAAGCAGGTGCACGAGCTTATCAGGGAAAAGAGAGCTATTGAACGCAACTCTGCCTGCTGTGTGCGGAACGATCGCTCTGGCTGTGTCCAAACCTCAGAGAAGGAATGCTCGGTCTGTACACAAATCCAATTCCTTGCTTTGGGTTCCTTGACCTTTACAATTCAAATACAGGTCGAAGCTGTGGGCAGTTTTTAATCGGTTGTCTTTGCGGTTTTATTTCTAGAGCACTCTAGCTGTGTGGGTGAAGTGGCCGAAGCATTCCAGCACCCCCATGTTAAACGGTGAAAACAGAGAGCATGGCTCGGTGTGCCATCAGGACCCCAGGTAAGACGCACTAGGAGATGTTCTATCTAGAGTTTAAAGAATAAAGTAACATCCCTACGTCATGTATGCATGTTGTTTGTCTCTTTACAGGATATGTCTAGAGCCCGCCTCGGTATCACCTCATGAATGGCCTGATGATATCACCAAGTGGCCAGTGAGTACAGTAAACCTTTCCTGGGGTTAAGATTTGAAAAGATCCCAGGTGACATTGGGCGAGAGGCTGGTTACACCCTGGACAGGTCGCCAGCGCATCACAGGGTCGACAAACAACCATTCACACTCACATTCACACCTATTGGCAATTTAGACTCTTAACCTGTTAACCAGACTGTGGGAGGAGAAAACCAACGCAGACACAGAGAGAACATGTCAACTCCACACAGACTCATCGGCCAGATATAGGAATAGATTATCTTTGTTTCAGTTTTTTTGGAAAAGTCACTGGCACTTTCAATAAAGATTAGAAAAAAATACATAGATTTACATTGCTGCTGGCAAATACTCAATATTGAGTAAATTTGAGCGTGCATAATGTTACCAGGAGTGTAGTTCAATGCTCGATAAGGTCTGATAGGTTTTCTCTCTCAGTTAGTTTCTCAGTACCAGTGTAACCACGCTGGTTTCTTGGTTTTACATAGTTGTGCAAATTAGTCTGGGCTCCACAATTTGTTTTTGTTTTGGATGGAAATTTAGATATATCAAGTGTCATGGTGGTTCAGTGGTTAGCACTGTTGCCTCACAGCACAATTCCCAGTTGGGCCGTTCTTCATTTGCATGTTCTCCCCGTGTCTGCGTTTTCTTTCCTCCCACGGTCCAAAGCATGTGACTGTGAATGGTTGTTTCTCTCTGTATGTCGGGCCCTGCGATATGCTGGCGACCTCACCCACTGTCAACTGGGATTGTCTCCAGCCTCCCCCGCAACACTTAAAGGATAAGTGGTACAGATGTTGAATTGGGATGTATTATGAAACAGCATAATTCAGCAATCTTCAGGATTTTAAAACAAAATGTGACACTGTTTTTAAGAAAATCAGATTTTGCCACTTTTTAAAAGTTGTTTGAGATAATGCATCAACATATAAAAAGTGCCACAGCTGTGACATCAAACATCCTATTGTGATTCAACTTAAAACTTCTGTTTACATCAAACTTTGAACTATTGTTCCTCTGCTGTGTCTTTTAGATTTGCACCAGGTACAACACAGGGAACCACACCAACCTGCCTCATATAGACTGTACCATCACGGGCCGACCATGCTGCATTGGAACCAAAGGGAGGTGAGGAAAACATTTCCCCACTGCTAGTCTGAAATATGCCGGGTGACTTGTTTACAAGATTACTAACTGCTGTTCGTATTTCTGCAAGGTGTGAAATCACATCCCGGGAATATTGCACCTTCATGAATGGCTACTTTCATGAGGAGGCTACTCTCTGCTCTCAAGTAAGCATCCCTCTCCTCAGTGCGCACAAATGAAACTTTTTATTTTCTCTTGGGGATATGAAAAAGGGAGAAGCTGTTCAATGCAAAAAGTTTTTGCGCTGCATCTGTTGCTGTTTTTAATCGATTGAACAGTTTTTTTGTGCTTCCTGAAAACCGAGTGAGAGCATTTCTATGTAGGCAGACTTCAGTTGCATGTTATCTGTGATCTGAGATGTTCACTTCAGTCGTATGAGTCATGTTTCTTTCTGTCTATGTGGTTTGTGGTTGTATATTTCATTGATATATGACTGAGGGGCATTAATGAACATGCTCTCCTCTGTCCTTCTTCAGGTGCACTGCATGGATGATGTTTGTGGCCTGTTGCCTTTCCTCAACCCTGAGATCCCAGATCAGTTTTACAGGCTGTGGCTCTCACTCTTCCTGCATGCTGGGTGAGTCGGCAGCTGTCAGGATCATGAAAAGTGATTTTGCTTCATCAGATATGCATACAGCAAGATGGAAAACCATAAAAAGAGATCTTTTAAATCAGAGCGTGTAAAGCTTTTACTACCCAGACTGCAAATAAAACAAAATCCTCATACCCAGAAGCCACAATTTAGCAGCTGAGCTCTGCCTGTGAATCAGTCAAAGCTAAATTTAAAGAGCTGAATGTCTGCTTAGTCTCAGTTTAATGGGCTCCGTCAGGGTTTTCAGGGACAGTGCACCCAGCAGTGAGGAACAGGATGTTTAAAAGATCACATCATGTTTATGTTTGTCACACACACGGAAATTGACATCACTCGTCAAAAGCGTAGCATAAAGAGTGCACAGAAAAATAATATCAATATAATAATTATGTATAAGACAAATAAATAAAAACAGCTGAGGAAACAAACCATAGACTGTATGCTAAGATGGTCTCTAGACTCTGCAGACTCTGGCTCCAAATGCGCAAGATGGCGCCGTTTGTATCTGGGATATTTTGGCTTCTTCTCTGGATAGTGGGAGGAAGTGGGAGATGAGTCGTCCATCTTTACTTACAGTCTGTTGAACAAAGAAACTAACAACAGTGGCAAATATGTGACTTTACACATATTTAGATATTTATGTTAACAAGAAATAATCCAATAATTCAGGTTATATGCAAAGCAATGCTCTACAATACAGTACATAACTATAGTAAGTAGATCGTACATGTGCGCCAGTCGTCCTGCAAGACTTTCATATGCCTAGATGTGCGTGCTGATGAACACATTCATCACTTGCAGTTAAAGACTTTAAATATGAGCGTGACAGCAGCACTGTGGCGTAGTTTGTAGCCATCAGTCCATCAGTCGTCTCAAAGAGCTGACCTCACAGCTCAGAGGAGCAGTGCTTCATCTTCCTGCTGTCTGCTATCTGTCTCCTGGGTAATTAAACAAAGTGCCTTCGCTCCATGAACTCATTAAGCCTCCACGAGATAGAGTTCGATTTTGTTGATGGGCAAAGTCGGCTTTTCATGGGGTTTGCCTCTTCAACGCAGACAGATTATCTCCCCCGACAAGTGCGGCTTCTCATCCACAAACAACCGCATTGCAACATCACATTGCACGCACATGAGCACGTTTTTCCCACATCTGTCCTCCCCAGGATCCTTCACTGCCTGGTGTCGGTGGCGTTCCAGATGACCATCCTGAGGGACCTGGAGAAGCTGGCGGGCTGGCTGCGCATCTCAATCATTTACATCATCAGTGGCATCACCGGCAACTTAGCTTCAGCCATCTTCCTGCCCTACAGAGCGGAGGTGATCGCCTGTTAGGTCCCCACACAACCGTAAAATATTATGAGGCTGAGATTTCTCTCTGCCAGATCATCATCGCACCACATTATGAAAACAACTTTTAAATCATATCATAAATTTTCTCCGGCTCACATCTCCCTCTGCTGTCTTCTTCTCAGGTGGGTCCAGCTGGCTCTCAGTTCGGGATCTTGGCCTGCCTGTTTGTGGAGTTGTTTCAGAGCTGGCAGATCCTGGCCCAGCCCTGGAGGGCCTTCACCAAGCTCCTGTGCGTGGTGCTCTTCCTCTTTGCCTTCGGACTGTTGCCCTGGATCGACAACTTCGCCCACATCTCCGGCTTCATCTCCGGCTTCTTCCTGTCCTTCGCCTTCCTCCCCTACATCAGCTTCGGCCGCACGGACCTGTACCGCAAACGCTGCCAGATCATCGTCTTCCTGCTGGTGTTTGTCGGGCTCTTCTCCGGCCTCGTGGTGCTCTTCTACGTCTACCCCATAAAGTGTGAATGGTGCGAGTTGCTCACCTGCATCCCCTTCACGGACAAATTCTGCGCAAAGTACGACCTCAACGCTCACCTTCACTGAGGGGCGGATAGCGTGAGCTCAACAGGGAGGCAACAGGTCAAAAAAAAAAAAAAAAGATGTCAGCCAGTATGTGTCCCCTACTCTGCTCCTGTGTGGCTGGGGACTGTCAACCCCCCACCCCCCTGTCTGTGAACTATGAGAATATGCTTGTGTTTTTTTACTCTGTCAGTATGAATACCTATGCCACTCATCATAAGAACTTCTTTTAATCACCTCCCAGTTCACTCCTTTACTGTCAAGTGAAACAAAGGTATGGCACTTCTGAACCTCGTCTCAGCTCCCAGCTGCCCTTTACACGTCAGGCAGGAATTACAGAAACCAGCGCTGGTACAAAGAGAAGGATCTTTTTAATTTTTTACAATCACACTCCAGACATAGGTTTTATTAGTATTATTATTATTAATAATTATTATTATTATTCAAGCAACCTCATACTGAAGCAGGGACGAAAATCAAATATTGATACCTTTGGTGCCTTGTTGATAAAATGTACCAACTACTGCCATATTTTTGTTACGTTATGCTGAGCACTCGAATGTTTATTTGTTTAATTGCTTCTCAAGAAGTGATGATTGTTTTGAACACGGTAGTGTTTTAGCTACCTGCCTACTCACATGTAACTGAAAACAACAGTAAAAAAAACAACTACAAACTCAAATGTGTGCGACTTTCTCTCAATCACCAGAAAATGACTTTTGAAGGTTGAAAGAGTTTATTCACATGAAGCAACATAGAAATAAAACAGACATGTCAAACAGGCAATCGGAGCATTATTAGAGGCTACATGATCAATATATAGATCTTCAAATTATTCTATATTACTGTAATCACACTGAATGGTTTACAAAAATAGAACAGTATTCATACCACAACTCAAGGTTTGATTTCATTTATTTGCTTTTTTTTCCTAGTAGGTACCTTGATTAAATTAAAAACCATAAAATATGAAGGATTAGATGGTAAAACAGTTTAGAGCTTACAATATTCTACTGGTAACAGAAGGAAAATAATTTAATGTCTGAAAAGCCCAATTATCATCTGCAAAGCCATCATTTCTTGCATGAAGAAGTGAATCCGCTCTCGATCCCTTCTGGCCTAACACAGTCGTCACTCCTCGCTCAGTGGGTCAAAGCAAGCTCTGAGCTGCTGACAGGAGGATGCTGAACCCAGTCCACTGGTGTTTACTGGCCCTGCGCTTCTATCTGTCCCTCTCTCAGCTGGGTTTTCTTAATCTCTTCTGCCCTGAGTCCGTTAAGGTGGGTGAGTAGGTCGAAGCATGAGGGTGGGCTTTGGGATCGAGGGCCTAGCAGCCACTGTTCCTCCTGGCGTACGCCTGCCCGCCGACCGTGTACTCCATCTCATGGAATTGCATGTTGGACACGGAGATGGCTGACGTTCCCTTCTCTTTGAAGCCGGCCTTGAGGTAGAAAGGCACCAGGAAGTCCTCGCAAATCAGCAGAGCTCGCCGGAGGCCCGGTACGCAACGCAGGTACTGCAAGTAGCGCCACAAGAGGATGGAGCCCTTGCCTTGCTGGCGGCAGTGGCGGTGCACTGACAGCACATGGAGGTGCACAGCGGGGCTGTCCGGGACGTGCTGAGTCATGGCCTCCTGGAGGAGAGAGATACAGGCATTAATGAACAAGTACAGTAATTTGCATGGAGTTTTCTTTTACACATCATACTGTGAAATGACATACTTGTGAAAGCCTCTCCTTGTCCCAGCCAGAGCCAATGATGAAAGCCACCAGTTGTCCCTCCTCAAACCAGCCCAGTGAGAGCTCAGGGCACTGACTCAGGAAATTCAGCACCTCATCCAGGGTGAGGGGACACTCTCCAGACACGGAGACGAATGCTGGGAGGGGGTGAAAAGAACCAGTTTATACAGTGGATCATGTCCTGGGACTAAACATAAAGAAAGCATAAAAGACTTTTTTTTTTTCAAGTTAGAACTGGACCTAAGACCAAAACCAGTGTTTCAGATGGAAAATGCAGTATATTTCATTTAACATCTGTCAAATCAGTTAAATCCACTGGTAAATCAGGTTATTTTCTTATAGTGTCAGCTTCAGGAAATCTTTGTGATTTACCTTCTCTCTCGATCTCAAACACGCTGATGGCGTCCTGTGGCGTGAGGTTCCTGAACTCGCTGGCGGGGAGCGTGTGTCGTCTTTGTTGCAGAGGGCTGACCACTCTCACAGGCGTCTTCAGGAAGAAGGGCTTGAGGAGCGGTGAGCGGCTGACCTGCTTTGCCATGATGTCTCAATACAGGAAGTTGCGATTCCGTTGTTCTGTCTTTTTCTTTTGTCCAGGGCTTTTTCTAGTATAATACTTGTATACTGGTGCAGTCGAGGAGAAGTCCAAGAAATAAAAGCCTCCCCTGTTCTCTGCGGGTGCCACAGCTCTGACTGTGATGCAGCAGGTGAAGATGCTGACCTTTGTGTCCCTCCTGCTCTGTTGTCCTGATCCTCTTCTGTGTCTCTGAACTCATACTGTGAAGTGGTCATCTCAAAGTAGGATAGCTGTCATTGCATGTGCCTCCAAAGTCTCTAAATCCCTCTCTCTCAAATGACTTACATACTGTTCTGAAGGGGAGGGGGTTTTCCTACTTATGGTGATAAACTAAGAGAACGACAACTCTGTATTTGCATAAATGACAGTTTACATATTTGAATTAGACATTCATATACTTATACTTACCATAACAGAATAGTTACAGCAATAAAATCTCCTACACCAAAAACACTTAGATAATAACAATAGTAATAATAATAATAGTAATAATAATAATAATAACTAGGGCTACGTTGTAACACTAACGGGCCCGAGCACAGGCATTTTGAAGCCTGTTGCGTTTAGTGGAGAGAGCGATCAATGACCAAGCGCACGTCTCCGCGTTGCATGCGTTTTGCGCACTGCGGCAAGGACAAAACATGTCACTTCCTGCGTCCGTCACTTGATGTCGATCCTTGCCTGCTAATTGCTCATTACGGTCCACGCTATCAATTGCACATCACACTGTGAAAATTGTATGTAAATCGAATGATAGTTGTAAAAAACAAAGCTTACTTCCTGTTGCCAGTAGGTGGCGCCATCACTATTATTTCATACAGACTAATAGATCTGTTCAAGTAGGGGCTCTGATGTAGCGTGATCAATTTTGTGTCAATTGGACAATGTTACAACAACTTAATTATCACACTGATCAGTAGGTGGCGCTATGACCCTGCACTAATATTAATATATGGAGCTGTTCAGGTCAGGATTGTGATCATAGGTCAGTATTTGTCTGTCCGTCCGAAAAAAAAAAAAAATACAGACAGACAGACGAAAACAAAAATAAGAGACAGACGTCCGTCCGTCTGTCCGTCCCAAAAAAAAAATATACAGACAGACAGACGTCCGTCCGTCTGTCCGTCCAAAAAATAAATAAATTATACGAACAGACAGACGGACGAAAAAAATAAAAACAAATAAAATCCGTCCGTCTGTCGTTTTGAATTTCCTGCAAACTTTGGTCAGAATTGGAGCATGTCTAGGCCCTGAAAAACCCCAAAAAGGGAAATAATAATAAGAAAAATCCTTACAATTTCAATAGGGCCTCCCACCGTTCGGTGCTCGGGCCCTAATGACTATTTATATTACACTTTTCAAAAAACTGGTTTACATGGTGCTTCACAGACATGAAAACAGAAAATACATGCACTGCAATCACAATTTCAAACAATATAACGCAAGAGATAATGGATACAATTAAGCAATGAAACAAACAAACAAACATCTAGTTAAAAGCAATATAATGACAAAAACAATTAAATAAAGCAATAAAACAAACAAGCATCTAGTTAGAAGCAATTTACTGATTAAAAAAAGGAAATAAACATTTTCATTAGACACAAATTGAACAGGATAGTTTTAGCGATAATTTGTTCATGCCCCACACCCAAAAAACTACAAAAATATTATTAATATTATTATTATTATTTTTCACTGTGGTAAGAATCTTTTGTTTACACCAGGTCCAACAAGAAAAGTCCAGGGAGACTCTATCAGAGAAAAGACCAGATGTGATGATGTAGGCATGAATTGGTATTTATCAAGCAAGTTTATGTTCACATGTGCTCGACAGATTCAGGTGTGTGTGCATGTTTTCGGTGATCAAGGGCATGTGGGCTAAATGAACTGTACCAAGTGATGGGGGATTTGTGTGGATTGCTGTTGAGATGATTTCATGCCTCAAAGAGGTTTAGCACTGACTAATTAAATGAGAGAGCACTTGCCCGACTGGCCTGAGGTAAACCTATTTACACAGACTGTCGTGCATCTGCAAATACTCAGAACAAACAGAGAGAGAACACTCATCTGATCTGTTTTGCCACTGGCCCTACTATCTTTGCACAGGATTCACACCCACCATCTCCTGGCTCGAGGCTCTGACATGATATTGTTTTATATCGCTTTGATCAAAATAGAATTGTTTTAAGGATTATTGTTTCATCCCTCTGCCTTATTTTGGCCTCTCCTACAGTGATGAGCGGGAAATCTCCTTTATCTTGAGCCATCCACAATGTCACCCGGCCCGCTGACCAATCACAGACACGACAACATCTCTGCTCGTGAGATCATCGGATGTCAGAGGCGAGCACGTACACAGTTGTCTACAGATGAAATTAGCTTGGTCAATCTGTGTGGCCTGAGACAGGGGGGGGACGGGCAGCCTTAGAAATAATTCCTCGTGGCCTGTTAGAGCTGAGTAAATGACAAGGTTGGATTTTGAGAATCCCAGAAACATGTTTCAGCTTTTCAGACAAGCTAATACATTTAAAAAAGAGTTTAGGGAACGACGGGACTTAAATACAGCATATGAGAGCTCTAAATTTATATGGATGCAGTACAAACTCACCCCCTGACCTTCTCTCATCTCATCTCTCACAGTGTGCATGTGTGTGTGTGTCAGTGTGTGTGTGTACACGCATATTTCCCTCAGTGTATTATGTTTTTATAGGCAAGCGTGAGGCCACAGTGTAACTGAATCTTTATTAAACTTTCCACTGGTGTACACCTGTTGGTCCAGCTGAGCAGAGAGCAGCAGTTAACCATTAACGCAGAGGAATGTCATTATGTTTGAAATATGAAACACATTACACAGATTTTAAAGAGCGAGGGAGCTGGAAAATTCTTCTTAAAGGGAAGTGACCTTCATCAGCCGCCCACTGCAATGTGTGTCTGCTTCACATGCAAATTAACTTCAGCATTTATAGCTGTAGATTCCATTTCTATCATTAGAAAGCAAAGTGAAAAATTAAAATGCAGCATGCCATTGTCCCAATTTTAAACTTCCAGCTCACATTTATGTCTTTATATTTTCATGTTGCTGCAAATGATATCTGTCACAGCATATTGTAATTTGATATAACAAGTTTCTACTGTGTTTACAAACATTTCCAATGCAAACCAATTAGACAGTTTAGATTTAGATCAACCACTGTGACCAGGAGAAGCTGTTTTAAGATTCTTTTTCATAAAGTATGAATTCAGAAATTTAACTGCTACTAAAACACATACAAGCAAAAGGTGTGTGCTTGTCTTTTGATAATTATTAGGGCCAATTCTGGTTCAACACCATCACTGGATGTACTGGATATTATGACTTTGTGGGGACATTTTGTCTGGTCTTCGCCAATTCAAAGGGTTGTTTGAGGTTAGGATTAGAATTAGATTAAGGTTAGGGTTAGGCATTTAGTTGTTATGGTTAAGGTCAGGGTAAGGAATGTATTATGTCAATGAGTGTCCACACTAAGATAGTGTTGTGTGTGTGTGTGTACTAGTATTCATCCACTTGTCTCTGAGTCAGCTCTATAGTTAATTTGTTTTATCCTCCGGCCTTCTGGTAATTGAGGTGGTTTATTCACCAGCGTCACTGACCCAGAATAACCCAACTCAAACTCTGACAAATATTAATTTCAGTTCAAAGACATCAGATACATATATTGAGTACGGAATGATGCTGTAGTTTAATAAAAAGCATGTTTTCTGAGATATTTCAACAAACAGGACCATTAATCAGAAATAAGAGGTCCACAGTTGCTTTAGGTAGATAAACGAAGAGTCTGACTTCATGGTTTTAGTGCAGCCAATGGTTCATGTGTTGTATCCAAATAAAACACAGTTAAACCAAATTCCACACGACAATTGTGTTTCCAGCTCGACCAGCAGAGGGCAGTGTTTACCCTGATTGCGGACTCAACATTTTCAGGTTTATACAAAATAAAAACTATAGTGGCAGTTTTGAGGTTGGCTGTAGTTTTCAAATTCAAAATATGGACATTTGTAGTTCTAATGTTCTTCAAAAAAGGACAAAAGTTACTTTACCACAGAACTTTTTAGGATACACAAACACGTGTCATAGTATACTTTGTACTAAGCATAAATATAATTTGCTGAGAAATGAATGAGAAGCACTGGATGAGAAAACGAGTGGTAGCTGAGCAGAGTCTTTGTTCTTTATTGTTATACACATGCTGCTATACACACAAGGAAAGACTGGTATTGATTTTACAGAGAGCCACAAACCACCTACTGTGGAGTTATCCTGGATACCAGGTCAATAGTGGTCAGAACAAGAACAGGAAGGCACAGTGTCAAGTTGAAATGGCACAGAAGAGAAGAGGGGGAAGGGGGGAGCAAAATAAACCATGTTACTTAAAAGCCATGAGACGTTAAACACGTCAACAAATTCACATGCAAAGTCTGATTATTAAAAATGCAATGATTGCATCTGTTGCTTTGGGTGTTTTCCTTTAGTCGAACACACAGTAAGAGAATCCACTGGAACCTAAATACTAAGATTAAATGCATAATTGATAAATGGTCATAACATAGTAAATAAACAGTTTGATTTAATATTGCTCAATAACCGTATACATTTTCCCAGTAGCATGAAGTTTGCGATAGATAAAAAAAAGGCTCTGTACATCAGCATCCAAAAATCCTGTCTATGGGCTGAAAAGTGTTTTCAGTATATGTACTGTAGCATTTGAAGAACGCTAATGTCCAATGCAACAAGCAGGCAGCCATATCAATTCAAGGCACAAAGATCTATATGCATGGCGCTACACATACATGACCAAGGTGAGTAAAGGCGTTGCAGCCACACAAACACCCGACCCCCTTTTTTTTGCAGCTACATCACATAAGCAGACACGGGCATCGCCACAAATAAAAGACAATACGGAGATCTGCCACATCTACGACGAGCACGCTGACTGTGCCATATTGAGTGAGCACACACGGAGCTGGAGCGTCTATGCTTGTTGCAGGCTTTATCTTTGAGTTCAGCTGTTAGGATGTGAATCTGTAGTTCTTATCATCAAAGTTATAAATAATGTGCATTTTTACTGAATCTAGCTCCATTTCTTCAATATCTGGATTTTTTTTCTCTCTCATATAATATGCAAGTATACAATTGTTAAGTAACTACACAGGATTCTAGTACAGTTATGAAACATAGATATCACATCATTTGAAATCAGAATAAACCACTGACGTGTAGATGTTTAAGACTTAAACTAATGCCATCATATACTCTTGTTAGAAGGAATGGATTATAAACGAGTGCAAAATCACTTCAAATGAACACACATGTATTACTCATATGTTTGGAAAATTCAGCTCAGAACCCAAAATGCTCACCTGACTGCAAAAATAGGTTCTCATGTCATTAATGCATTTCACTGATGAATACAACATCTAAACACAAATGCTTTACTCTAAATTTTTCTGGATTTAGTGCCAAGAAATCGATTCTGAGTTAATTTAAAGTAAGTGTGCTTAAAAGCACCACCATGACAGGTAGTGAATTATCTCTGGGATCCACATAACTAGACCACAACTCCTCCCAACACACACAACCGAACACCATCAGACAGTTAATCAAATGTTTTCAAAGCCGGGGAAAGAATATCTTTTTTTTAAAAACATCAGTCATAGAGTAAGTTACCAAGAACATCTTTGCAGGAGTCAGATTTCTTTTTTTAATGTCAGAGACGTCGATGGGATTAACACAGTCCTCCCTTGTCCTGGTGAAGTTACTCTCTGGGTCTTCGTCGACTCTGACCCCGCAAGCAGGAGACTGGGCTGAAGTGTAAAAGGAGCAGAGCTGCTGGCTGATCCTTGTACAGCATGAACCTGTTCTGATGGATGAGGCGGTCGGGGTAAACGCTGGATCAGAGTTAGGGGTTGAGATGCTCGTCCTCCATGTGAAGGCTGCTCGTGGGACACAGGAGAGGCTGGCTGGAGCTGTTTGTGCTCTGACTTTTCAGGCTTTCTGTCGACTCTGATGATCCTGGAGAGAAGAGGCAGCAGATAAGCAACGTGGCTCAAAGTGACATTTCTGGTCAGATAATAACACACATAAATACCAGTGCTTATTAGTGCCTGACCAATATTCAATAAACAAAAAAGCTGCTCGTATGAGCCTTTTCACAGACTTATCATTGGTGTTTCTGTTCATCGATATAAAAAGTTAAATTTTACAGAATAAAAATGCGGGAAAAATTTGCATTTATGTTTAAATTTAAAAAAAATTTGAAGTTTATTTTTTTGTGTCAATATATACAGCTGATATATCGGTATTCAGTCTGGCTCTAGTGCTTTTTACTACTTTACATTACACTACTTTTTATACTTTGCATTAAAAACTGGCATATCACAGCAAATTCATTGTTTTGGCTGCTGAATCTTTCTCTCTCTCTCTGCGATTGACAGCAGTGTATGTATGCATGAAGAACAGGGTTCAGTGGGAGCAGTGGAGCTCAGACATAGAGAGGCAGAGCAGACAGGAGAGCCTACATACCACATTTATTCCTCCATACCAATAGAACAGGAATCAGGACCTAGAGCTGCCCAAAGTGAGGCGGTACAGAGGGATACGATGTCAGGCAACAGGACAGGAGTGTTAGGAAACAGAAAGAAGAACAAGAGCACTCAGGTTAGATGCAAAGCACATGGAATAAAAGCCCTTAATGTCTGGGATTAAAGAAGGGAGACATTAGGCTAGAGTACCAGAGAAGAGATTTAATGACTGGAAAAGTAGGAGCTTCAGACGCTGCTTTGATCAAATTATTAGCACCTCCGGTGGGAGGCCCTATTGTATTTCGAAGGATTTGTATTTCCCTTTTGGGGCTTTTTCAGGGCCTAGACATGCTCAAATTGTTACCAAAGTTTGCAACGAATTCAAAACCCCAAAAAGTAATTGTATTCTGGAGTAATTTGAAATGGGCATGGAAAAATGGCTCAACAGCGCCATCTAAGGAAAAGCCCCTCAGTTAGCTTTCACCGATCTTCACAAAAATCGTAGCCCAGGTGTATCATGACCAGACAAACAAAAAAGGTCAGAGGTGCAATTGGAAAAAAGCAACAGGAAGCCCGCCATTTTGACTTTAGTGGCCATATTGGCCATTTTCCACATTTTTACTTTGATGTACTTGTCCCAGAGCTTTCATCAGATCAACTTCATATGGAGATGCCTGTCATCACAACAAGATGTAGATGAAAACTACCTCAAAGATCGATTTTTCGTCACACGATGTGACTGTGGCGTGGCCTCAAAGTTTGATTACACGCCATCAAAACACGAGGTTCTGTATCTCGGACATACATGGTCCAATCGAGTCCAAACTAGACATGTAAGACAAGAGTCCCGGCCTGATGACATCTACACAGAAATTATGACTTCAAATCACAGCACCCCCTGGTGGGAACAGGAAATGTCTTTTTTTCTGCATTCACTTGGATGTATTCCTCCTGATCCACTGCCCGCAGCCATGTCAAACTGTATAATAATGTAGGCATAAGATTACTGTGACTTTTCGTCAAACGCCATATTAATGGCGTGGCGTTAAAGTTCATCGACTCGCTGTGACACACGAAATTGCTGTAACTTCCGTGTTCAACTATCTCCCTCAAACTACATTTGTGTAGCAACAGCCCCCCCCTGCAGACTTTCATATGGTTTTAAGGAATGGGCGTGGCAAAATAACTGACTAGCGCCCCCTAAAGGGCAGCCCCGGCACCACGAGTTGTGGACATGTAAAAAACCATTAGGGACATGTGTCTTCTCATAACAAACAAATAAGTCTCTTGGATAGATATGCTAGACCAAACAGGAAGCCCACCATTTTGACTTTAGTGGCCATTTTTCACATTTTTACTTTGACGAACTTGTCGTAGGGCTTTCATCAGATCAACTTCATATTGAGATGTTGAGATCATTTAAACAAGATGGAGATAAAAACTAACTCAAAGATCGATTTTTCGTCACACGGTGTGACCGTGGCGTGGCATCAAAGTTTGATGACACGCCATCAAAACATGAGGTTCTGTATCTCTGACATATTTGTTCCAATCGAGTTCCAAACTAGACATATTTGTACAAAAGTAACTAAAAGTACAAAAGTAACTAAAAAGTAACTAAAAGTACAAAAGTAACTAAAAGTACAAAAGTAACTAAAAAGTAACTAAAAGTACAAAAGTAACTAAAAGTACAAAAGTAACTAAAAAGTAACTAAAAATTACAAAAGTGAAAAAGTAACTAAAAATCTAAAGAAATAACTAAAAATACAAAAGTAACTAAAAGTACAAAAGTAACTAAAAGTAACTAAAAGTACAAAGTAACTAAAAGTAACTAAAAGTACAAAAGTAACTAAAAGTACAAAAGTAACTAAAAGTAACTAAAAGTACAAAAGTAACTAAAAAAATTACAAAGTAACAAAAAAAAAGTAACTAAAAAAGTACAAAAGTAACTAAAGTACAAAGTAACTAAAAAGTAACTAAAAGTACTAAAATAACTAAAAGTACAAAGTAACTAAAAATAACTAAAAATTAACTAAAAGTACAAAAGTAACTAAAAAGTAACTAAAAGTACAAAAGTAACTAAAAATAACTAAAAAGTACAAAGTAACTAAAAGTACAAAAGTAACTAAAAGTAACTAAAAGTACAAAAGTAACTAAAAGTAACTAAAAGTACAAAAGTAAAAAAAGTAACTAAAGGTACAAAAGTAACTAAAAGTACAAAGTAACTAAAGTTAAAAATTACAAAGTAACTAAACTTTTGTACTTTTAGTTACTTTGCAGATGCACTTTTAGTTACTGTGCTTTTGGTCTTACTGTACTTTAGTTACTGCTGTGCTTGCTCATTCACTTTTTTTAGTTACTTGTGCTGTTACACTTAACACTTCTGGTACTTTTTGGTGCTAACAGTGCTCTTTGTACTTGTTACTTTGTGCTATGCTGTTAGGTATACTTTTGTACTTTTAGTGCCTAGTAACACTTAGTTACTTTATGCAATTGCTTTTAGTTACTTTTGTACTTTTAGTTACTTTTTAGTTACTTTTGTACTTAATACTTTTAGTTACTTTTGTACTTTTAGTTACTTTTGTACTTTTAGTTACTTTTGTTACTTTATCTGGTTACTTTGTACTTTTAGTACTACTATTCTTTCTAGTTACTTTTGTACTTTTAGTTACTTTTAGATACTTTGTACTAGTTACTTACTAGTTACTTTTTCGTTACTTTTGTACTTTTAGTTACTTTTGTACTTTTAGTTACTTTTTAGTTACTTTGTACTTTTAGTTACTTTTGTACTTTTAGTTACTTTTAGTTACTTTTATTCTTTTAGTTACTTTTGTACTTTTAGTTACTTTTAGTTACTTTTGTAGTTACTTTTTAGTTACTTTTGTACTTTTAGTTACTTTTTTTACTTTTATTTTTAGTTACTTTTGTTACTTTTTGTTTTTTGTACTTTTGTTACTTTTTAGTTACTTTTGTACTTTTAGTTACTTTTGTACTTTTAGTTACTTTTGTACTTTTAGTTACTTTTAGTTACTTTTGTACTTTTAGTTACTTTTTAGTTACTTTTGTACTTTTAGTTACTTTTTAGTTACTTTTGTACTTTTAGTTACTTTTTAGTTACTTTTGTACTTTTAGTTACTTTTGTACTTTTAGTTACTTTTTAGTTACTTTTGTACTTTTAGTTACTTTTGTACTTTTCGTTACTTTTGTACTTTTAGTTACTTTTCGTTACTTTTGTACTTTTAGTTACTTTTGTACTTTTAGTTACTTTTCGTTACTTTTGTACTTTTAGTTACTTTTGTACTTTTAGTTACTTTTTAGTTACTTTTGTACTTTTCGTTACTTTTGTATTACTTTTTAATTTTTTTGTACTTTTAGTTACTTTTAGTTACTTTGTACTTTTAGTTACTTTTTAGTTACTTTTGTACTTTTAGTTACTTTGTACTTTTAGTTACTTTTAGTTACTTTTGTACTTTTAGTTACTTTTGTACTTTTAGTTACTTTTTAGTTACTTTTGTACTTTTCGTTACTTTTTAGTTACTTTTGTACTTTTAGTTACTTTTTAGTTACTTTTGTACTTTTAGTTACTTTTGTACTTTTAGTTACTTTTTAGTTACTTTTGTACTTTTAGTTACTTTTAGTTACTTTTGTACTTTTAGTTACTTTTGTACTTTTAGTTACTTTTTAGTTACTTTTGTACTTTTAGTTACTTTTTAGTTACTTTTGTACTTTTAGTTACTTTTAGTTACTTTTGTACTTTTAGTTACTTTAGTAACGTAACTAAGTAACATAACTTAGTTATGTTACTTAGTTACGTTACTCACTTTCGTAACAGAAAGTAAGTAACGTCTTTAATCGCGTGGTTACGTAGCAGTAACTAAATAACGTAACTAAGTAACGTAAGTTACTTTCCGTTACGTTACTGTACGTTACTTACTTTCCGTTACTTACGTTACTTTACTTAGTTACTTTCCGTTACGTAACTATCCGTTACGTTACTTAGTTACGTTACTTAGTTACTTTTCGTTACGTTACGTTACTTTTCGTTACTTAGTTACTGTTCGTTACTTTTCGTTACTGTACGTTACTTATCGTCACTTTACGTTACGTGACGTTACGTAACTTTACGTTATGTTACTTAGTTACGTAACTGTACGTTACGTTACCTTACGTAACGTAACTTTCCGTTAAGTCACTTTAAGTTACGTTACTTTTAGTTAGTTTTCGTTATTTTCCGTTACTTTTCGTCACTTTCCGTTACGTTTTCGTTACTTTACGTGAGCGTTACTTTTACGTGACGTTACGTGACGTTACTTTTCGTTACGTTACTTAGTTACTTTTCGTCACGTTACGTTACTTTTCGTTATGTAGTTACTTTTCGTGACTTTACGTTACGTTACATTACGTGACGTTACATAACTTTACGTTACGTTACTGTACGTTATGTTATGTGGCGTTACATTACTTTTCGTCACGTTACGCCACATAACGTTACGTTACATAACTTTACGTTACGTTACTTAGTTACGTCACTTAGTTACTTCTCGTCACTTTACGCTACTTTACGACACGATACGTAAGTAACGTAACTAAGTAACGTAACGTACAGTTACATAATGGAAAGTAACGTAACTACGTAACGTATGTTACTTTCCGTTACGTCACATTACGTTGTTACATTCATTAACTACGTTACTTTAGTTTTCGTTACTTTTCGTTACTTTGCGTTACTTTGCGTTACTTAGTTACGTGGCGTGACGTTACTTTACGTGACGTTACTTTTCTTTACGTAACGTTACATTCGGTAACTTACATTACTTTTCGTTATGTAGTTACTTTTCATTACTTTGCGTTACTTAGTTACTTTTCGTCACTTTTCGTTACTTAGTTGCGTTACGTTATGTGGCATTACTTTTCGTTACATTACTTTTCGTTACGTAACGTTACTTACCGTCACACTACGTTACGTGATGTTACCTTACGTTACGTTACGTAACGTAACTTTACGTTTCGTTATGTAGTTACTTTCCGTTACTTTCCGTTACTTAGTTCCGTTCCGTTACTGTTCGTTACTTTTCGTTACTGTACGTTACGTAATTGTACGTTACGTTAGTTACGTTACTTATCGTCACTTTACGTTACGTGACGTTACGTAACTTTACGTTATGTTACTTAGTTACGTAACTGTACGTTACGTTACCTTACGTAACGTAACTTTCCGTTAAGTCACTTTAAGTTACGTTACTTTTAGTTAGTTTTCGTTATTTTCCGTTACTTTTCGTCACTTTCCGTTACGTTTCGTTACTTTTTTACGTGACGTTACGTGACGTTACTTTTCGTTACGTTACTTAGTTACTTTTCGTCACGTTACGTTACTTTTCGTTATGTAGTTACTTTCGTGACTTTACGTTACGTTACATTACGTGACGTTACATAACTGCGTTACGTTACTATGCGTTACGTTATGTGGCGTTACATTGCACCGTCACGTTAAGCGCAACGCGTTACGTTACACCTTTTACATTACGTTACTTGGTTACGTCCATCAGTTACTTCTCGTCACTTTAGCCGCTTTACGACCGCGATCGTAAGTAACGTAACTAGAAATGCGTGGCATACAGTTACATAATGGAAAGTAACGTAACTACGTAACGTATGTTACTTTCCGTTACGTCACATTACGTTACATTACGTTACGTAACTTTACGTTACTTTAGTTTTCGTTACTTTTCGTTACTTTACGTTACTTTACGTTACTTAGTTACTTTTCGGCACGTTTCGTCACTTTCCGTTACTTTTCGCTACTTTGTTACTTGACGGACAGACAGACAGATTTTATTTTTTCGGCCGTCTGACTGTCCGTATTTTTTTATTTTTTTTGGACGGACAGACGGACGGATTTTATTTAATTTCAATTTAATTTAAAAAAAATTTCGGCCGTCTGTCTGTATTATTTTTTTTCCGGACTGCCAGACACACGCTCCATATATTAATATTAGTGCAGGGTCATAGCGCCACCTACCGATCAGTGTGATAATTATGTTGGTGTAACATTGTCCATTTGACACAAAATTGCTCACGCTACATCAGAGCCCCTACTTGAACAGATCTATTAGTCTGGCAACAGGAAGTAAGCTTTGTTTTACAACTATCATTCGATTTACATACAATTTTCACAGTGTGATGTGCAATTGAGAGCGTGGACCGTAATGAGCAATTAGCAGGCAAGGATCGACATCGTGTGACGGACGTAGGAAGTGAAGCGTTTGTCCTTGTCGCAGTGCGCAAAACGCATGCAATGCGGAGACGTGCGCTTGGTCATTGATCGCTCTCTCCACTAACCGCAACAGGCTTCAAAATGCGTGTGCTCGGGCCCTAGTTTTATCTGAGCTGTCATCAGAAAGCACAGGCCGAACCTTATTACTTAGAGATATTACAATATTCCTTATCTTTCATTTCTGCTTTAAGATATTTCTTAATAGTTTTCCGGAGGGGATTTCTCACCTGGTAGAGAAAGGTCGCCCGGTGGGTCGCTCTCTGTTTTGGTCAAGCTGCTGTGTTCGCTGCTGCAGTCCTGCAGGATGTCTCCCCCAGGATGCATCCTGTCCTCTGAATCAGAACAGTGGAGCAACAGCGTTAACAGTGTCACTCAAACACAACATTGACTGTTTACGGAGCGCCACATGAGAAGACTTACCATCATCTGGAGACAGGGACTCTGCCACGTCCTCAGTAGCTGTGGCCTGGAAGAAAAAGGAGAAAGATCTTAACATTTTAAACCGGTTCTTGTCTTTTTCAAAGTTTGTCAAAGGTAGTTAAGTGGTTGCGTACATCTGTGGGGGCGGGGCTGCTGGACAGCATCGTGTGAGGCTGAGCATCAGACATCTCAGACAGCTTCTCCTCGTCCTCCTCCTGAATGGGAGAGGATGGAGACCTAAGGGTGCTGCAGGGAGGAGAAAATAAAGAAATTAACAAATGCAAAGAGTCTGCATAGAAATCTGATTAAACCTGATTATATATAGTAACGTCTTTGTGTAGATATAATCATCCTTATTGTGAGATTACCTGTCAGGTGACTTGCTGACTTTGCTTTTCTGCAGACTCCCATCACTTAAATGCTCCGGGGAGCTCAGCTGTCGGCCGTCAGCTCCCACACCCCCCGAGAAGTTGATTTCATCGTACAGCGGGGCAGATGGGATGGAAGGAGACACTGACCTCTGACCATTCAGAGCCTCCAACAGTGAGATGGGCTCAAAGCCGGGAGGAACCGAGTCTGTGCCCTGCAAAGAGACGTGCACACAACAACATCATCATCAGTTCAATGCATGTAGATCTAAATCTAAATCACATTTTATTATCTTATGAGTTAAACACAAATTAAAGTAGAAATTGACTTAATTTGACAATTTGAATCACAGCAATGTGATTCAAATTGTTACAGAATTTCATGTAGCTTTAAAGATAAAACATAATGTTATGCAGCGCTAAATCATTCTCTGTTACAGCTTTATGTTATTGCACATCTTGACCTATTTTTAATTAAACACAGATGAGACTTACTGAGTGCTCATCATGGTCCATATTCTGAGCCAGAACAGGGCTGAAGGACACGGGAGAGAGAGCTCCAGGCTTTTTCCTCACAGCTCTGATCTGCAGGAGGGCTCTAAAGGCTGGGCACAGGAACACCAGGTGAAAATAAGCACAAGTATAATCTAATTTCATTATGTTCAACTTTGACGTTGATGCAACACTTCTTACGCAGCCTGCAGATCGGACAGTTGTTGGCCTGGTAACGAAGCGTGTCCGCGCAGGAGTTGCAGAGACACAGATGTCTGCAGGGCAGGATGAGTGTGTCTCGCAGGTCCGAGAGACAGACAACACACTCGTTGCTGTTGTCACTGTTCTCGTCGTCGGATGGCTGGAAGAAGAAGAATTGAATCATTAGCTGTACAAGTAAAACATGGCTGAGTATTTACAGGGTTGTAAATTTAAGTATGAAACAAGATGTTCACTGATACCTTGGTTTCCTGGTTGTTTTTGTTCTCAATCCCATAAATCTCCTGCAAGAGATAGCTCACACGGTCCACCTAAAAAATACAGAGATTTGACATTCACGTTTGCAGAAACTAATGCTTATGTACATAGTGAGGTCCAAGGGGGTTGGCAAACAAAATAAATAATATATTCTTTCCAATGTCTTGTGGTTTTGTTGTTGTGTGGAATCCAACATAAAGTACTTCATCGCTGAATGTTATCCATGGTTATGAAATTTAAGTCTCAACTAAAAAGAAAAATTACTTATATGTCAGATTAAGAACACAAAAACCAGACATGTAAAAGGACTTTGAGTTCCTTGTGATCTAAATTTACATTCAACGCCTACTTAACATTATTTCCAGACTCCCAGGGGTCTCGGCACAGATTTTTGTGGCGTGTAGGTCTTTTGAAAGCTACAGATGGTATAAGGATCAAAACAGAAGGCAGTTGAAATACTAAAAATAGTTGTATTTCTTTTAGAGCGATCTGCCTGCGCTGTTAGGAGAAACTCCAGCCCAGCTCATCAAGGCCTTAAACATCCATCTATCACCTGCACTAACATGATGTAATGCTGTACGTGTAAAAAGTTTATACTTTTATAGCTAAGTATTTGTGATGTATGAGAAGAGCAGGTTAGACCTAAATTCCCAGACTGTGATGAAATACATTCCCCCCTCGAAACTTCCAATTACTCCCTGAATACTAAACATGTCAGTATGGAAACTAGAAAATTTGGAAACCTACAATTTGTTTCTGCTTCAGAGGCTTGACGGAGAAACTGCCATCAACGTGCTGGAGATGAAACGACAACAAAAAACACATTAAAACTGATGTAAAAATGTGTTTTATACAAAAAAAAAAAGGTTTAAATTCACATGGATGTATACTTACTCTTTCAAAAGCTGCCAAAAGCACATGAGCATGTCCAAGGCAATCTTAAAAAAAGGAGTATGATTAATACAAAATATGATTTTTTTCAATTTAACAACAAACTTGAACATTTTACTGAATCACCTTAAAACAATCTGAACTGCTGTTTAATGGTACATTTGTCTGACAGTTTTGATAGTAACCCATTATTTTCAGAAAAGTTATGCAGCATCAGTAACTTACCATCTCCTTCATCAACCACAGCCTGGATAACGATGGGAAACACTCCTCGATCAAGGTCAAAGTTCAGCTTAAAGGGGAAAGATATACATCATTTCAATAAACTGTGATTATAACAGACGACAATTATTGTGCCTTCAGATTATCGGTAAAAATTTCGAGTCAAACATCATTTGCCTTTTCAGTGTATGCAGAAGATGTATACTGACATAAACCAGCAACAAACAGCAGATACTTACATCTTCCTCTTTCCACTCGCAGAAGTCGATTTTGAAAGATGGCATGGAGAACTGTTGGCTCACCCCTCGCTTGTAATGCACAGTTTCAGACACCATTGATGGATCCTTTGGGCTGTAACTATATTCAGAATAATGCAGAGAATATGGTCAGTGTGCAGGGAGATGAAACAGTGCACTATAGAACACGCAGACAAGCAGACATCCATCAGCGTGGCAAGCCTAACACGAGTTGTCACATCTAAGTGATCAATAAATTTCTAAGTGTCTCACGACAAAATCAGTTAAGAAAACTGAAAATACAACAGTAGCTAAATCTGATCTTTTTGAGTATGGAAAAATTATAAATATTTCGGTCTCATCATTGAACAATAACTTCAGTGCAGAGTATTACTTTCATCTTCATCTAAGTCTTATCTGTGGTATCCATGGCGACTGGTGGTTGCTTAGGACCCGCCGAATCTATTCTAGTCTTTGTGCTCTGAGGCTTAAATCTCACTTCCCATAAAACTGAGTTCAAGTGTAAAATGAATCTGAGGTGTCACTTATATGATTGAAAGTTTGACAACTAATCATCTCATAGACAGATACAGACGCACTGTTATTGTGTGATCATTAACAGACTCAAATTGGTGAATAAAAGACCATATACTATTCATTGTGCATATTTTTTAGGTAGCTGTTTATCCATTGTGCTACAAATACTTTTGAGTTATTTAATCACATAAAGAAATGGTTGGAATTCTTACACTGCCATCCCATTGGAGAACTCTTCAAATGCCTGGCAGTAGAGGGTGATGGCCACGCGAGCATCAGCATCGAAGGTGAACTCCACACCATACTGAACCTTTGGTTTTCCACCTTCCTCCACTGGTATGTCAGAGTCATCTTTATATCTGCAATCAAAAGGTTTTGAAAAGCAAACTCTTCACTGGTTGTTTTTTAGTCTTACTGTGATTGTATCCTAATATAGCCTCAGTATCTTTACCTGACCAAACGCAGAGAGTCCTTCCTAATGTTCACCAGACTCCTCAGGGTCTTCACAGGCTCGTGGGGTGCAGGCGTCACATATGGAAACTGGTGGTATAATGAAAGCAAGATGGATCATGATATATTATTGGATTCAGTATTTAAATAATCACATGACTGACAATAAATGTAGAACTACAGTATAGTAGATATACAGTATAGTAGTAAACTATATCTACAGTATAGTAGATATACAGCTGAAAATATACAGCACTCAATTTTAAGATGATTAAAACAACAGGATTGAAGAAGGAAGAGTTTTCACCTGCACTGGCCTATTTCCAAGAAAATTCAGGTCCATGTTTTCTCCGAATAGGTATCCCTCTGGATGTGGTGTGTCAAATTTCTCTCCTCCCATGAAGAAGTGGCTCGCAAAATAATTCCCTGTGGACAAGGGGAAAAAATTTTGAATTACAAAGGCCGTACAAGCATTGAATACTAATTCTGAACATTTGTGTCAGTGTAAACAATAACTCTGTTTTTACGCAGTTACATGAAATTGTTCAGCTATAAAATGTAAAGTGAAGGTTATTTTATGATTTATATGAATGGCTGAGGAAAAGGGGTAACAAATCCTACTTGGTTGACTAAATGGGACCAGTACATCAAACTGAGGTACATTTGGCAGTCACAAAACCCCATGCTGCTGTTTCTCATCACCCAGCAGTAGCACCCTAAAAATAACTCTGACGATAACATAAACATGACTTGAAGCAGGAACATAAATATTTAAATGTATATAAAAATCTAAACAGAATAGAAAGAGTAGTATTTTTTCTTCACGGAGGGCAGAATCTCCAGTGAGTTCAGAAAAAACACATCAGTCCCAATGGTGTAAACTGAATTATATGACTAGCCGATGTTTTTTATTGGTTTGAAACTGAGTCAAACTTCTTGATCTCACGTGGAAAAACCTGTCCCCGCACCGTGTTTACAATGTCTGAAAGAATATCTTGTTAACAAAAAGAAAGTGCAGTTAAAACTTAATTATTAAACATATTGTTGTTATAATATATTGACGGGAACATGCATCCAAGGCTGAAAAACGTGCTGAAACGTGTCATGTCTGCGTTTGTCATCATCCCTTGTCCCTCCGCTCCTGTAGCCACACAAACACACAATCCAAGTCTGTGCATTCAGTTTCGATGCTGATCACACGACGCTTCATGTGATCTGACCACAATGATGTAGTAACCGAATAATAAACAAACTCGTGTTCGTCCAGCAGCGCTCGACACATAAAACTACTGCCAGTGCCACATGTCCTGAAGAACATGTGACCTCTCTGCAAACACATTTATATGGTTTCAAATCTTTACAGTCACGATCTAACCAGCGAGCAGATGATAGTAAAGTAATAAAACCAGACTTGCTAGGATAAGCCCGGATGGCTCGACACAGTTTGCAGCTTTAGGAGATCAATGTGTATGTGGAAGCGGAATTCAGACAAGAGACACAATCGATCGCTCACCAGATTTGGGTGGAAATCGATAGGCCGAGTTGGCCTGGATATCGATATCCTCGACCCCAGCGATTCTGCGACTCAGGATGGAACCCATCTTCCCTGGCTGGATCGCCGACGTTAGCTAGGGTTAGCTAGCAGCCTTGGCAGCTAGCGGCGCGACAGCAGCTGTAATGAGCTCGGCCTTCAGGGCACAGTGACGCCGAAAACAACGGTCACATCGACGAAAGACCAACTTTTGCGTTAATTTAACATCGTGCGCGTTTAGCTAATCGGTGGCTATGCTGCGAATGCTAACAGCAAACACCCAGCAACGGGGGGACGGGCTGTTGTTGTGGCCGAGGTGTGCTGACGTAGCAGGGAGTCAACGTGATTGGCTGTGCGTGTGGGGACACGGAACTGGAAGACCCGCCTCTGATTGGTTCATTCTGATATTCCTCACAGATCAAAACCAATCATCGTCCTTCTTGCGTTAACTCGAGCCAATCAGAGGCAAGGTAGGGGAGGGTCTTCTTTTACCTGGGGTGGAAAAATAATAAGAAGTCCTTTATTAGTCCCAAAGTGGTCATATATGGGTCATTGACGTGACGCCTATATTTTCTGTCCGACTGCATTTTCTTCTGTTAAAAAAAGGTTTAAATACTTAAAGAAATACCATATATATGTAGTACCTGTCCCGTATATGTACACACTTTAAATTTAGTTATTTAAATGTTTCTGTTTTTTAAAGTGTCAAAATATCATGTGGTGCAACCGTCCGGCCATGACTGCTGTTGTGAAAACTTCTTTGAAATATCATGTGGTGCGACCATCAAGAAATGAGCAATTTGGGACTTTGATGTTGAAATCCATTCAAAGACAGGAAGTTGCATCATAAACCAGTTTGCCAAGGACCCATGGAAGCAGCAACAGGTTTGTAACTCTCTCTCAAATTTGGAAAAAAATAACCGTTTTCACAGCTGGTATGTAGTTGCCACATTTGGATATCATGTGGTATGACCTAAAAAAAACTATGAATTCTAAGTTATTTCTAAAAATATATATTTTGATTATAAATTTCATAGTGACCTTTTGTGCTGACCTAGTTTGTTTTCTCTGGCCAATTCTGTGGCTGTAATTTTTGACTGAACTAGAAAAATATCATTGCAGTGTGTTTTACATGATAGATATATGTCCTAGATTGGGAGTTTTGGGGCTTTTTGCATATTTGCATTAAAATGTTCATCTATCATTAGTCCAAAATAACTTATTGATTTATGGCATGACATTACATATCTTTTTCAGCTACGAGAGAAATAAACAGCAGTGAGAGATTCCATATGCCAAGTCAAGTGAGTTGACAGAGAAAGAGAAAAAGAATCAGAGAGAGAACTGGAGGGCTGCATCCAGAGTTTACAGAGAAAGTAAAAATATGGCAAACGCTGTGTTAGACCTTACGCCGCCATCTATGGAGAACATTCCACCAGTTCTGGTTGATGTAGATGTAGCACAAGAGCAGCCAGTTTAATGAAATGTTTGTTCACAACAATGTGTGCTGCACTTAAATGTTCTTGATGAGATTTTTATTTAAAAAAAATGTTTAGGAAATGTTTGTGTTCATGAAAATTCTATGAAATTTTAAGAAAATCTGGTTTAAGTCAAATTTTTGGATGGAATTTATTGTTTATTGATCTTTTTAAATGATAGGAGGTTTTCATATCATTTGGAGCGACCACTCATCATGTGGTGCGACCAATAATACCAAGACCTGTATTAAATTTAAAGTAAAATATACAATTTCTGTGGCTGAAATATTAATCACTGATACAGTATGCTTAAATGAATGGTATTTTTTAAACATTTTTATCAATTTTATGCACTTTACCCGAAAAATAAGTCTGTTAACTACATTTAATAAAGGGACGGTGACATTATAGAACAAAAATATGAGATCATTATTTTCAAAAACTCTAAAGAAATGCAACTACTTTGTTACTAATGACTTTATATTATTGAGAAATTGTAAAAAAAATGTAAGCATATTAAGGAAATTAATTCATTTTAAGATAAATTACGGTCGCACCACATGACATTTTTTAAGGCCACGGCCAATTCATCTAGATGAAAAAACACTAAAATTAAATAATTTGACATTTTTATATGATTTTATGTGTACACAACATTCCTAATGTTTGAATAATTATAATAGATATTCTTTTTTTTTGTATTTTAAAATTGGCCTGTTGAAAATCCTTATACGTCATTGACCCATATATCAATATATCAAATTTATCACTAAGCAGTAAACACTCCCAAAATAAAACACCCAAATAAATAAACAAAACAACATCAATCATCTGTAAACAATAGTTTTTGTTTTCAATGGGAAATAGTGCACCATTGTGGAGTATGTTAATAGTTTAGACATATTTAAGGCTAACTGTAAGTAACAAGTTAAAAATAATAAATACCAGGACAAATATCTGTATCATCAGGACACAGTACTGCCTAACTATAGTTTAGTTTGACCGTGTGCAGTTCTTCACTTTAATCACTCATTGCCAACACTGATGTTACTGTTTCTATGTGACATTACTGAAATGATCACACTCATAATTATTTTAAACTCATCATAGTCATGTGTAATCTATTGATTTAGAACAATACTGCACTTCCTCACTGTCACCATTGGGGAGCAGTGGACATTCAAACTACGCCAAGGCAACCATAATTTTTATATGATTAAAATTTAAATGATAACTGATAATAAGCAGTTACCTAATCAACACTGCCTGTTAATATCAATAGTGAGCAACAACAGTGAAAGGTGTTAATTACTTACATATATATTTTTGTATTATCTTTATATGCTTATATTTTTACTCTTGCAGGCAGCTATTGTAATAAACACAATTTCCCCCTGGGATCAATAAAGTATTTCTGATCCTGATCTCTGTATTTTTATAAATGTTATTTTTATTTAATTATGTTGTTTATTTTTATTTCTGATTTGAAAGTATCACTAACTCTTGTCTACCTCTTTTTTAACTATCTGCTGCTGTAACTAACTTTTACAGTTACCATTAAATAATCACTGGATAATAAGCAGTTACCTTATTAATACTGTCAATAATATCAATAGTGGACAGTGAAAGGTGCGAGTTGTGTACATATCACTGTATTTTAATTTCATTATGTTGCTTATTTTTTATTTCTAATTTTAACGTATCACTAATTCACTAACATGAACTAGAACCTGTGGTAGCCACTGGGAAAAAACATGGCAGCCTTCGTATAGAGGTCCTGCTAGCAGTGTAAATATAAAGTGTTAACATATAAAGGGGCCATTCTAGGCTAAAGAAAACAACAATTTAGATAATTACACACTAGTGAAAAATTTACTAGGATTATTTAATATTCAATATTCTATTCAGCCAATAGATCACTTTCACCCAAATCTCACACACTGGACCTTTAACTATCTGCTGCTGTGAGTGAATTTCTCCTTCGTGGGATCAATAAAGTTAATGATATTTTAACAATGAGGGTTGCAGTTCTTCCCTTTGACCACTGGAGGGTACACTCACGATTTCAAAATGTAAACATGCCACGATCAAATGTAACAAAGCACTGACATCTCACAGGAGAGAAAATAAAGAACGGCTGATCTTGTCATTTATTGTTGATGCTGACGTTGGATGTTGTCACTCGCTCGGCTTGCTGACGTTATATACCCGAGGCAGCCGCTGCTCAGTCATGACGTGAGGAGTTAATCCAGCTCAGCGGACGTTGGCGGCGCTGCTAACGTCAAACAAACTTCAGCAGCACCGCGGGCAGGCTGCGCTTCTCCCAGCTCCAGGTAATGTAGCTCTCGCCTCCGCGTCAGCAGCGTCGTTTCACCGTCGCGACAGGAACCCGCGTCCCACGATGCCACGGGCGCATTCAAAGTCCGTCAACGTGCAACGACTCGCGGCTTCGCATTCAGTCTGTTGTTGTCCGTTACGCTAGCTGGCTGGCTAACGGCCGCTAGCAAACACGCTTCGCTTTCAGCTGATGAAACACACCCGTAACCAGCTGAGCGCAAACCAAACACTGGCCGCCAGCTGCTAAACGACCGTGTGACCACAGCCCAGTGGGAGAAGGGATCCGTCCACCTGCCACTGGACAGCGGTGACGCTAACCATCTCCCCCGCGCTGTCACACCGCGTCAGATAACGGTGCTAATAATAATAATACAAATAATAATGATGATAGTAATAATAATGTCACAGTTGTCGTAGATACGTGTCCCAGTTTAAACCCACACACACACACGCTTTCGTCCGTTTGCCTCAATTACGCAACGAAGTTATTCACGGTTAGTTGTGCAAGTAGCTCTGAGCTGGATTATCTGGGGAAGGATTTACAGCAAACATCAGCTAGCGTTAGCGAGCTAGCCGCTAGTTGGCCGAGGACCCTTTTAGCATCAAATACCTCCCAGCGAGCTTTTGTTTGGTTTGTTGGTGAATCCTTTTCCAAGCAGGCGCCTTCAGTCAGCCGTGTTTTTTTTGTAACTGTTGTGATGGAGCTTGGTTTTTATTTACATCGGGCTCAGGGGGCAGCTGGAGTTTGGGTCTCAGAGATGCTCCTGCAGCTGTGATCAATCTCATCCATAGTTATTTATGATGTGTTTTTCATCTTCACTACAGGTTGCAGGACTCCAGGCTGGGGTTTTTCTTTTCTGGATAGCACCAGGTAAACATTGGTTTTCTTGTCAAGCAATTACTTCTGAATCACTGAATCACATACTGCTGCACATGATTGTGTCCATCAGGGGTCATTGTACCTAAAAACATTATGTTGTGTTGGTGGACAGCAACACAGTCTCATACATGTAGTATATCTACTGTAGGTCACATGTACCAGAGTTGTTATGCTATTAAATCTGTTATTGACCCTTTGTTTACAGCAAACACACTGTGTGTGGATTCGCTCAGCAATGCAACACGTCACATAAACTGAAACAGAAAACGCCTCAATCGGTTTCCTGTAAATAACCACTGCTTTCACAATCATTATTTCCAAGCAGTGTGACAAAACTGTTACACCTTGCTCTAAATAAAAGTGCCCCCCCCCCCCTCTTCCCTGTTTCCATTTTCTTAGATATTTGTTTAACTTCGCTAAGGGATGCATTATTTAGTTAAAGAGAAAACCACACTTCCTGTTGAAACAGAGGAGCTTCCACTTGTGGTGTTGTTCAGGCCTCCAGTCTAGAGACATTATAATCATTAAAGGGATTCCAAATCTGTTTGTTTGATTTTACTTATGAATCTAAATCAGTTCATAGCACTGTATTATTTAAGTTTTTATGACTTTCCTTAATAATTGTTCACTTTTTACCTTCATACTAACGGCTTCATCCTGTAATTGAACATTTACTCGATATGATTACCTGTATTTCATCTTTTGATTCTTAAATGATTTTACACCTTTTGTTTTGAGAAGCATTGTTAACAAAATAAAGCTAGCAATGTGTTTACTATTTACTAATAACAGGCAGTATAGCACCAATAAACCAGGGCGACGAAAGAACATTGATACCACCACTCAGTGTCTCAATCACAAACCTGCTGAAAAGTCCTCTAGAGCTTACTTGGTACATATGTAGGCTGACATCAACAGTTACACCAAGTACCTCATTAGCCTCTGTGACTGTTGCTGGAACAATGCATGGCTTGGGAGAAGCTTGTGTCAGAGAGTAATGAGCCATGGGACTCAAACACGTGCATGTTTTCTTTTTGAATCAGAGTAAAAGTCCAGTGGAGTGTTGTGAGAGGAGCTCCGTGTCCATCCCCTCTCCCTGTCCAGACGTCCAGCCAGTATGTCCAGCGATCCTCCTCCTCCGTACCCCGGAGGTCCCAGTGCCCCATTCGAGGAGAAGAATGGACAACCTGGTAATAAAACCAAAAAATGCAGAGATACAATATTTGTGTTGACCTAATGAAATGCATGTTGCAAATAACAACAACAGATGATCAGCCCTAACACATTCCTCTCAACACCCAATTTAATCATTGTGGCTCAGGTAAACTGTCACCATGGAGACTACAGTCGTCCCAGCTTTGGTTACAAAGTGCACGTCTGTTTAATCACAAAACTCTCACAAAGAAGAGAAGTGTTTTGAACACACTGTGGTATTTAGGCACCAGCCAGTTTAAACTGACCACCAGCTGGAGTTTGGTTTCATGTTTGAAACTGAAGATGAAATTTAAGTGTCAGACTCTCAGAGCAGCAGGGATGTTTGGACAGCACAGCTCTAATGACATTATTATAACACAGGTATCAAAGCAGGTTCAATTAACCTAAACCACAATCAATTAATACTAATTGCAATGTATTATACTTGTATTATATGTTATAGACTTTTTTTCAATTCAATGTTTTCTTTTTCATTTACAGTAAGAACTGCTCCGCAGGGACAGCCCTTGCCTCCAGACTATGGTCCTCCACCCTACGAGGCCTCACAGCCAGGCTACCTTCCCCCACATGTTCCAGGAGAAGGACCCATGCCAATGCCAATCCCGATGCCGCTGCCACCACAAGGTGCTGCTGCAGACAGTGTGCATATTTAAAAAAATAAGCTGCCAAAAACGCTGTCATTGTCCAGTTTTCACAGTTAATGTGTTTGCTAAAGTCTGGCAACCTGATGAATGTAAGACTAATGTTAAAACTTTTACCTTGTGCTTGGTCCTTTGAATTTTAACTTTCTTGATCACGAGACACACGTGGGTCCACGTGTGATCAGATCACAAAAACCACATGTTAATACCAGGTGTGTACTATTACACCAGTCAATGTTATTAATATATTGGAGCTTAAAGGTTGTGCATGACAATTATTTGTTTGTTCCTGTTGGGTCCCCCCAGCTTAATTAATCAAATTTGAAACTGGTAATATCTATCACAAGTGGCACTATTGTTAAGTTATTTGTGTGTATATGCTTTTAAATTCATATGTATGTTGACAGGTGGTCCCTACCCGCTGCCCCCCGGTCATTTTGGTCACCCGATGCCAGGACACATGGGCCCCGGCCCCAGTCACTTTGTCCACCAGATGGGGGGCCACACAGCGACCGTCCTGGCTCCTCCGGGGGCAGCCACCACTGTGACTGTGCTGCAGGGGGAAATGTTCCAGACCTCGCCAGTGCAGACCGTGTGTCCGCACTGTCAGCAGGCGATCGTCACCCGCATCTCCCACGATGTCGGCCTCATGAACACACTCTTCTGCCTCTTCTGCTTCTTTGTAGGGTAAGTAGGTCACAGAAAAGAGATTCACTACCAGTCACACAGCAGTTAATTCAACTTAGTTAGCACAGCAACCTCTCTGAAAAATGTCTGGAGACTACCTGGAGTTTGGTGCATGTCCGAAAGCAGCTAAAGTCACTGAACAATATTTTCTTCTGTCATTTTCAGGTGTGATCTCGGCTGCTGCTTGATTCCCTGTCTGATTGACGACCTCAAGGATGTGACACACACCTGCCCTTACTGTAAGGGCTACATTTACACATACAAGCGTATATGCTAACCGCCGACAGCTGTATGCCACAGAGACATGTACATGCACACACATAAAACTCATAGCTCCTCCTGCTGGTAGTGACAGCCCCCCCGACCGCCTCCATTTTTGAAAAGTGTCGTGTGAGCCCTCTTAAATTGTAAGTGTAGTTTTCTCATTAGTTCACTATATTTATTGTATATAATCTCGCAGCATATTTTTTTCCCCCATGTATAAAGATGCATTTTAATTGTACAAATCTCCCACAGAGCTACACAGGATTGTAGGGCACTAAAACATTCACGTAGAAAAGCAGGAGGCACGCAGTTGCATCTGATCCTGTGTGGAAACATGGGAGGAGACTTGTGATGTTACACATCACAACAGAAACAAACGATAGGTTGACAGTCTCAGTTAGAGAAAACTTTGAAAATGGTCAGTTTATTTATTTTAATCTGTTTTAATCTTTCATCTGTGAATTTTACTCAGAAGCAAGTGTGTTGAAGTCAAACATACTGAGTAAACCCTATTTCTTTTTAATTTATTTCAGAAACTTTATCCACTATTTTAGCAAATTAATCTTAACAACTGTGAACATTTGTCCATTTCGTCTGAGAATTTTCTTCTAACAGACCTAGTTTTTCCTTTTTTTGTTGTGAATGTGAGCAAATTAACCAGCCATTTTCATCTCGATAAGTGAATGTAGACTGGTGACAAGTTAAATGAAAAATAACCAACACACACACACGCCTCGGTAAGACGTTTGGTCCCCTTGTACCACCAGCTTCATGAATCTACTGGAGGGATTGAACACCATTCCTCTAAAAGATCCTCCCTCATTTTGATGAATGTGAGGGAGTGCACTGTCCAACACATCTCTCATGGGTGCTTTGTCCTAATCAAACCATCCAGTGTCCCCTCAAACCCCCATTGTTCTGCTTTTTCTCTTTAATTTGTCACCTGGCTATATTTGCTTGTTTCGGCCAAGATGGATGTTACTTGCTATATTTGTTAACCTGGGCTTCAGTGAGCAGTCACAAAATGTCGAGTGATGTACAGTTAAACTATTACACATGAACGCCCTCTGTCCATTTTCGAGAATAGAGCTTACATTTGCACTTTAAGTTGAGATTCACATTTTCCCCTTCTTTAACTATGAACGTCTGCAATTCCTTAGAGGAAAGAAATGTGATTTACAATGTCATCGCAGCAGTATAAGCAGTGTCAAATTTTGGCTTTCCCTGGCTTAGTTGTTTGCTCAGTGAACTCCACTGTACATGCACTTATTCAGGCTAAAGTAGAATTAAAATAGAGATGCAGACCGAGGATTGTACCGTTAGGAGACACAATGCATGATCCCAGTAATCTTGTGTCCTTTGGCCAAATGTTTCTATCTTCTCACTGATGCTGCTGGTGGATTTTTGCTGCCAAACATGTAGCTAGTTTAAAAAGGAATCGTTGGCCGGCAAAGAAAACAGTGGTGGCTCCATCAATCATCACTCAGCCATTAAAGAATACCTGCACTTCTCTGATGCATGTTAGATAACAAACACAGATGTCTGTTGACTATTAATGTAATTACAAAAGAAAATGAATCCCTGCTAGCGTCAAATGACTGTTATCAGACATCTTGCAAAAATGACATTGTGATTCCACTGAGATGAATACAAACAATGTTCCACCACAGCATGCCTGATCTGCAGTTCACCTTCGTTCAGTGCAGAGTTAGTCTGCATGAGCCACACATCGAAATGATGAATTCTCACTGGCTAGTTCCTTGACTCCGTGCATTTGATTTTTATTTCCCTCTCGAGGTAAGCTAAGCTGTGCAAGAAGTTTTATGTAGAGTTGAAGGATTGCATTAAACTTTTAATACAAAGTACTGTATGCCATTGTTGTGGATAATGCTGGTCTGCATTGCTCTCTAAATGTCTGTGATATGTATTAACTATGTAAGTCAACATTTGTTTGACTGTTGTATACAGGTGATATTTTATCAATAAAAATCAGAATATGATTTTCCATTGAAACTTATTTTAATGGTCCTTTAGCTGTTGCTATACACAGAATAGAAACAACAGAAAGAAATGAAATAATTCAAGAGATCTCTGCAAGAGCCTGTTGCTGATAAATAAAGGCCCAAAAATGAGTAATCTATGCCTCTTCATGAAAGTGTTCAAAGTGCAAAAGTGTCAGTCTCTCCATAGATGTCCACACTGGATATTGCAGCACTTGTAGAAAGTTGTCATGGGTTCATCTGCTGATCTGGTCTGAATCTGCATGAAATACGCCCGAAGATGACCACACTTGGGACAAGTTTCTGAAAACAGAGACAAATGTAAAGTGTCACTCCTGGATCACAAGTTGGGTTTAACACATTTGGTTTATGGTGTAAAAGCAGCACAGATTATGAACAAGACTTTATCTCATGAACAAAATCCACATTTAAATCTGTGTCTGCATTGTGCAGACATAAGTGTTTAAAGGTTCAGTGTGTAAGACTTAGGTGAAAGGGATCTGTAAAAAATTGAATATAAAATAATCCTAGTGATGTTTTGTGTGATCATCTAATTGTATGAATTGTTGTTTTATTTACCCTAGAATAGGCCCCTTATATGTAAATACTTTATATTTACATTGAGAGCGGGTCCTCTCTACGGAGGCTGCCATGTTCTTTACAGTAGCCCAGACTGGACAAACTAAAAACCTTTTGAGTTTTTATGACAACTGAAGGCTACCACAGGCTCTCTCTCATGTTTGGCAGGGTGAGGGGTATTCAGCTGCAACATGACACTTCACCACTAGATGTCACCAAATTCTAGACAGTGAACCTTTAACATCAGCTCTGTTTACAGTCAAGTTTAGTTTCTGCTGTCGTTCTATTAAAAGGCTCAACTGTCCTCAACAATCGTGACACAGCTCTAGCTACATCCGTTATTTGTGAATATTACATGATCTGAAACTGATAAAATTAGGTTAATTTATGTTACAGGGAGTTGCACAGCCTCATTTCCTGATTTAGGAGTTTCCACCCTCACCATGGAGAACACATCTAGTTCCCAGATATTTGTGAGTCTGTCTTGCTCACACAGCACGTGTTGAGATCTACCCACAGACTTTTTAACTGATGATGGAGACAGGGCTGTCCAAAAAGCTTCAAAAAGTTCATGGTGGGTTTTAGGATGTCCTGCTTTGGATCATTGTCCTGTGGAGGACAGCTGCCTCTGTACACTCAATTGTGTTAACTTAAAAAAAACTCAACCTATCATAAACTAACTTTCATATATGGGAATCTTAACTTGATACACAATCAGAGACAATCATCAAGGCGAGAGGCCCAGAGCTGATTGAACGTCACTTACCAGGAGTTGAGTCGACATTTTCCCAGGCTTTAGCTCCACCGAGGACATCATCCACCTCCTTCAACTTGGGAAACTTCCTGTAATTCACCTGCGGCCACACAACAAAACACCTCAGTTCCTCTTGAGTCCAGCGGGATCACGAACATCTCAAACGAGTTAAACCTGCGACTCACCTTTCTCGTGATGTTGTGCACGTAGGGACAAGTGTTACAGGCGAACCTCATGCATTTCTGTCCTTCCTCCACGATCAACACGTTCCCACAGGTTGGACAGAACAGGAGCATGTCAGCGGAGACACATGGGAAGTGAACGTGGGAAACGCGATGTAAGGACGGTGTTTCCCACAGGGAGCTAGCTTGTTTAGATTAGCCGCTGTAAACAGATTGACGCACGAGGATCGGCACAGGAAGAGGCGAAAGCTGGTGCTCCGTGTTTTACAGCTCGACTGGAAACAAAAGATTTAAACATAAGAGCAAAGACGGAATTTCATGTCAACACACATTCTGGAGTTATTTTAGAATCAATAAATACATATTAAATCCAACATTTGACAGATTTCATGACTAAACAGAGTATGAATTTACTTCCGCTAAGAGGAACCACGCGCACCAAGTGCTGTTATCCTCCGGTGTGTAAACTGTGCTGCACAGCCGTGGTTTGTTTACTCCGTGGATGGAATCGTAGAATCCAGTGTGTTGATTGAATGTTTTCCAGGAAGTGTAGTGAATCTGCTTCTCGTATACCCGGAAGTGCTGCGGCTGTAGTTCCCGGTGTTTTTCTTCTGTAGTTCCTGGTGATGGAGGAGCAGGACGCTGCGGCAGGAGCACAGTGTGCGGAGGAGAAGGAGAAGGAGAAGGAGGAGGTGGAGGTGGAGGAGATGGCTGAGGCAGATGTGTCCGCTCCAGAAGAGGAGGAGGAAGACGAGGAGTCTCTTCCTCACCCAGAGATCCTGGATATTTTCGAGGAAGGACTCGCTCAACTCGTGCAGGATCCTTTACTGTGTGACCTGCCGATCCAGGTGATCTGTCCGTCAGAAGCTTTGTGAAGAAACAATCACACTCTTCATTCATCGCTCTCATGTCTCCAACACAATTTGATTCCTTCTACTGGTCTGCACAAGTCCATATAGTTTGTTAAATCAAGTTTCCACATTTCACAGTAAACAATCAAATCCAAGTGATGAACCTCTGTTTATGTGAATCAAGGGACGTTTCTTATTTTCTAAACAAAACTGTAATCTCTTCAGAGTGCTTCAGTTTCTCTACATAAAGCAGAACCCTTTTATTTTCTATGATACATCATATAAACAGAGATAGGTTTTGACAGTATGGTCAGAAGGCCTCAGTGACATCGTGTGCTGCACGTCCTGTTTGACCAATAATAATCAATTTACAGGGATTTAATGATTAACAAGAAGCAAACACATTATTACATGGGTTTGAGAAGTCGGCACAAAAGACACTTGGGCCTTTTTTACTGATAAATGACTCAAACAAATACTGAATTGTCAAACTAATTGCTGATTCATTCCCTGTAGATTGACTCATCAGTTTATTGAATGATGATTTCAGCACTGGCTGCAGTTCATGACAATCATTCACTAAAGGTTTCACTAAGTTGAGGAGCTTTTTACAATCAGAATCAGTTTATTGTCACGTCACACGTCTTGTGTTCATGGAGGTGAAAGACCAAACCCCACAGATGAGACTTACAAACACGTTGACATGTATTTTATTTATTTTCTACTTTTATTTACAGACACATTACTGTGTGTCATATTTCATTAATCCCTGCTTTAAGATCGACAGAAGTAGTTCTGGAAATATCCCTGAAATGTGACTTTTGTTTTTTTAAGGTGACTCTGGAGGAGATCAATTCTCAAATAGCTTTGGAGTACGGCCAGGCGATGACCGTGAGGGTTTTAAAGGCAGATGGTGAAGTAATGCGTAAGTGTTGAGATTTACCTCTTGTTTCCTTTGCAGTTTGGGTAACAATCATTAGATCAGATGTATATTTACAATTTAATATTTAAACCTAATTATTCATTTCTGTATTTCTATCGTTCTTTCTCCTTAAGCCATCGTGGTGGTGCAAAATGCTACAGTCCTTGATCTGAAGAATGCCATACGCAGATTCATGGAGTTGAAACAACAACGTGAAGGTGGAGTGAAACATGTCAGCTGGTAAATACACACACACACACACACACACACACACACACACACACACACACACACACACACACACACACACACACACACACACACACACACACACACACACACACACAGACTTTAAAATGATTCTAAAGTTTTAAAAGTTGCCAAACCTCCTTTCTTTAACAGGAGATACGTCTGGAGAACATTCCATTTAGTGTTTCAGGGGGAGAAGCTTGACGATGACAAGATGAGGCTGAAAGAGTGAGAGTATAAACTCATCACTTCATTTAACTTCATTTACATTGTCATCAAGTGTTTTACCCATTTTTTCCTCTTCTTTTTTCATATCTTCAGCTACGGGATCAGGAACAGAGATGAAGTGACGTTCATGAAGAGGCTGAGGAAGAAATGAAATGTCGCAACCAACATTTGTCACATCAGACGGAAAAAAACAGAAGTTCCTGCAGCGAGTACTGGTACTTCCACAATGTTGAGAAAGTATTTATTTTATTATGGCTTGTTTATAGAAGTGTTTAAGGTCGAGAAATATCTCTGTCAACTCCACATATCCAGAAACACACTTTACAAAGTGAGATGTTTTCTTAAAGAGGCTTCATGTAAATAAAATGTTTGTAGTTCTGAACGTTTGGCCTCAATTTGCTATGAATTCTGTATAATGGTGTTCAAATAATAAAAGGTTTTTCTATGGTAGCCGTGTGTTTGTATTTTGTAGCTTTCCGTAACAGGAGGCCGTCAGAAATGAGCTGATTTGAATATTTTGTGACAGAAGTGAACAGTACATATACTGTGTCCTTGTTTACCTAGTTTGAATGTTACCTGTGCAGGATTCACTGGGAGCAGCTGAGGAATTGAGGTACACCCATATATTCTTTAATGTCATAATATTCTCTATAACACAGTTTAAAGGAAACTTTATGAAACTAATGGCTGGGATGTTAAAGTGATGGTTCAGCTTCTGACAGTGTTGTAGTGAGTACAGTTAAAGTTACACATACAATCACTGGACTTGAGATTTATGTCGTGTAACTTTGAAAATTGATTCCAGCATTTTCTCCTCATCAATGTTAAATGATTGTTTTAGTCGCCTACTTTTATTGACTCAACATAAAAAAGAAAATTGAGCCAGAAATGTATTTTTGTCTTATTTGCTTATCGAGGAAAAGTTTGACTCAATCTTATTTGTGTTTTTATAACGACACCAAACGGAGTTCGTTGATATATAAATTAAATCTAAGAATTGGTTCAGTGAAGAGGGACCATTTCTTGTTTTGTTTCAACCAACTTTTTATGACCTGTGACTATTTTATCAAACATTAACCTGCGTTTACCGTTGATCTGGAAACGAACAAAGCCACTGTTGACCACCACTTCTACCTCATAGATTAATAATTTATATAAAACACAGAAGGCATCAGGATGTGTTTTTTATATTTAATTTAATAATTCTGGAATGTTTCCAGGGTGGGGCCAGGGCCTTGTAGTGCCCATGTCCTGCCAGTAGTCTTTAAAAAGAAAGAATAAACTCATCACTTACTAACAATATTAACAATAAAAATGACAATTTAAGTTTAGTTTTTATTTTCTAAACCGTTTTATAAAATAACCGTTCTAAATGTGCTTCTTGCTGAGTCAGGAATTGGGCCTAATTGAGTTAAAGAGTTAAAACAATCCAACATTTGGCCTCTTCAGTCTTTTCAGCTCTCACCATGACTTCTTCAGAGAACGAGCCGAGGAGCATATCGACAGAACAGAACTGTCTCTCACTCGAAAGCCAACAACTTCTGGAGAGGAAAAAACAGCTGTGTGTAATTCAGGAGCTACGGAATCATGTAGAGTTTGGAAAAACAGGTGACGTATGAAAGACAGAGTATTTAGGATCTGATTCTTCTTTTGAATATCATAGCCTTCGCCAAAATAGTTATTCCCTGGTGCCTCTGCTGTTCTTCTGTGTATGACTGTGGTGCTTCTATTTCCAGAAAGTAAGGAAGTGGCCTCAACTCAACAGGAGATTGACAGCATTGATGACAAACTGAGGCAACTGAGTGAGGGGAAGGCTGAGCTCCAAAACGGCCACGACACCATCCTCAGTGCCAACCATAAGAACAACTACGTGAAGAGTGAGTCTTAGGTTTTACTGCAGCAAATCATTACTGCATCAAACTTAGCTCTTCTTCTTCTTCTCTTAGAGGTATCATTCAACACAACAAGTCAGAAGACGGCGCCCCTCGAATCTAATTCTACCACAGATATTTTCTATATCATGGCTCCACCTTCGACCCCTGGTGAGTAACTTTTCAATTTTCGATTTTCTCTACAAATAATAAGGAATTACAGAAAGTGGAGAACGATTCTTTATGAAACTTCCTTCAAATCTAGTGGGAGCAGGATGCAGGAACCTCTGGGTCTGTATATCTGGCCTAAAAATGACTATGTTTACATGGACAGCAATATTACATTGGTCTTTTTCTGAGTAAGACATTATTTCAATTATGATGTTAACATGAGTTGCTTAAAGAAAATTCCATTTATATTCCCGTTCACATGTTTAGATAGAGCATAGTCGGATTATGGTGTCAAGGAGTGACTGCCGTACATGTCAATTGCACAAAATGCTGCAAAAACGCCAAGAGAATTAAGACTTATACATGTCTATATAATGAGACTAAGGTCACACGTCTTATTTTGATTATTTTTTATTCTGGCCTTCAGGTTAAGGTCATTAGAAAATGCTGTTTACATGACTTATTCATACTAATGTCTCAATCGGGTTAATATTGGAATATCAGTGTCCATGTAAACACATTTATTATTGTGCTTTTGCTCATCATTCGTTTGTGAGAGTGAAGATCACATGCTATGTGGCATTCACGCAACTTGTTAACCTGCACTAAAGAACAAAAACAAGTGTCTTCATCTGTTCTATTATCTATCATTTAATATTCTATTAGTTGTTGTCTCCACAGCCTAAACTTTTGTTTTGATGCCTGTAAGCTTTAGATAGATTATTAATGAAAGCAGTTTTATGATTTAACTGATTTTCTTCTTTGCACAGCCCCTAAAGTGATTCTGGAAACAGAAGACCTTCCAGCGTATCCGTGCAGGACTCAGTGCCCCGAGTGTCGTCAGTTCATCATGACAGAGACTTTCAAATCCGTTAGCAGTATGACCTGGATGGTGTGTTTAATGACAGCTATGATCGGGTATGAAACAACCCCCTGTTCCTGGTGAATTATTTTTGCACGAGTGTGTAACCAGACCCACACTCCTGTTCTGTTTTTTTTGCAGGTGTGTGGCGGGTTGTTGCTTCATTCCCTTCTGCCTGGATACATTCAAATCGACCACACACAAGTGTCCCAAGTGTCGCTCTTCAATCAGAACTATTAAAAAGTTCTGAGAGAAAAGCATGCGGAGGAGGACTGAAGCTCAGACTGAGACCTGATGTTGACACTCTCTTGTGTTCTTTTTTCTAATCTGATGTTGCCTGATTGTATGTATATGTAGATTAGGGTTGCAAAATTCCGGGAATATTCAAAGTTGGAAACTTTCCATGGGAATATACGGGAATATACGGGAATTAACGGGAATAAACGGGAATTAACTGGAAATTTTGTGGGTAATTTATACTAACTGTATTTACCTTGTCATATACAGATATAAATATAAACATTTTGTTTTGTCATAAGCTGATTTGAGCCCTGAGGAAACTTTGGGCACTTGACTATATGCTTCTGCATCTTTGTGGCATTCTTAACAGGTCTTTGCACAGTATTTGCAAATGTACACAGCCTTTCCTTCTACATTGGCTGGGGTGAAATGTCTCCACACATGAGATAGTGCACGTGGCATTGTTCTGTAGAATAAGATGAGAAAAAAGCTTGTAAAAAACACTAATGCAATGCCAGAGATATAAATAGTTAGCTAAACAATTGGAATCGTCTTTAAAAATATTTTACAATTGATGGATAAATGAATAGAAATAGGTTAGATGAACAGATGAACAATCCTCAATCAGCATGCTTATATATTTTCCCCAGTAATATCATCAAAACTTCCCTGACTAGTCCTTGGGCTAATGCAGTAGTGTGGCCTCAATAGCCCTGCTGTAGTGTGCAGGATGCTGGGAATTATCTGTGCATGTGATGGAAGAATGCACTGCGCATGGAAGAATGCACTGCGCATGTGATGGAGAAATGCACAGTGCAGGGTTGAAATTCAACGTGCAGCGTGTGCTGCATTCCATACATCTTTAAAATAGAGTTTTTAATTATTTTTTTATTGCTCAGCGTTTAATTTGCAGTAATTTTCTTTTTTCAAAATTCCCAAAATTCCCGAGCTTAACTTCCCATGGAAATTTTCCGCCCCTTTGCAACCCTAATGTAGATTATGAGATTTAAACATTATCTGTATGACTTCACATTTAAGGTTCTACTAAAATCTGTGAAATGATTGAAATTGTGTCAAAGTTCATTTCTCTAGGAGTCAACAGTGCTACAAAATTAATACATTCATTGTATAGTTTTTAATGGTAAGCACTGAAGAGTAAAGGTCGTACTAGACTGAGTGTGAAATCCCAAATTATCTCTGTATTTACAAAACCAAACCAGCTGATACATTTGTATTCAACAGAAATACACAATGTGGAAAACGTGCTATACAAACTCTGCATTATAATGTCTCTTGCAGTGGAGTTATACAAGTTAAAAAAAAGAATTCTCATTCCAGCACATAATCCATAAAGGCACTGTCCCACTGTCCTGCAAGAGTTTCTTTGAAACTGAAGTTTATTAACTTCATACAGATGTCGTTTTATGTAATTTGCTGAAAAAGAAAACCAGATGTGGCCAGCAGATGTCACCACGACACAAACCAACACGAAGGTTAGATCAGTATGAAGGTAGCGCGAACACTGGATCATACTCATGGGTACTGTTCTTTTTCTGAAGGTTGTGAACATAACAAAGCAGATAATAAATATTTGTAATCCTGCAGGAGTCGGTCTGCCAGCACATTCATTTAACTGTAGTCCGTAACATTTACTGAGGATTCTCCTGCTTTAGGTTTATCATCGACATCATAGTCAGTCCCCATGACCTATGATATTAAAGTACGATTTGACTGAGCTGCTGACAGTAAAAACTTGTGGCAGAAATGCTTTACATTTGGCGTGCGTGTGTTTACAATCTGTTTTGATAGCAGCAGTAGTTTCTGCTGTTACCACGGTCAGTGCAGTAGAGCGCAGTATGTACAGTAACGGTACAGTAAGATCAGACAACAAAGAGGACAAACATGAGAAAAGATTGATAACAAGTTACATCCACTGTCAGCTCACACCACCAGTACCACTTCTATGTTATGTGAGTGTCCCACAAAATCATGTTTATTTGAAATGGCCTGACATGTTTATTGAGCAAGTGTTTGTTGTGGATTCCTTCCGTCTTTTATCACATTTAAAAAACACCCACTAATGGATTCGCCGCAGCCGAACTCATACACAGAGATATGCATGATTTTATCTTTATCACACAACCATTTATTCTGTGGATAACAGAGAGTACAAGGTACAAATCTGACATTTGAAGGTTCTGGACCCAGAATGAAGAGAGGAATATATTTCCCCCGGCCTGTACCCATACTGCACTCCTCCCGGTTGGGATAGGGGATGACAAAGGACAGACACGGATGCGACGCTCAGATAGATGAGATATTGGTGCGTGGCTGGTGTGTCATTCAGCCGTAACAAGGTTTTCCCCCCTGTCTGCTTTCCTTAGAAAGGTCTCTCCTTCCTCTCTGCAAAGCTTCTCAAAGACATCTGACTCTATTCCTTCTACCTTTTCATAAAATGTCAACTCCAGATTCAAACTCTTTCTGGCATCCACTCGCTCAAATGTCGTCCCTTTTTGTTAACCTCCTATGCACAATTACATGAGTAAAGGTACTGTTTGATTACAAGTAATATGCTGTAAATGGATTACATGTGAGTAACATGATGATTAATAAGCCTTGTAATGATATCACATCAGTTTTGCATTGGCATTACCTCATTTCCATCAACACAGTTCATGAGACTCCAGGAAGTCAGAGGAGAAGACGCCCACCGATGTCGACATGTCCAAGGGGTTGACGCCCTCTGCTGGCGCTGACAGGGTCAGGTCCAGCCAGTCCATATTGTCCATGTTGTCCATGTTGGCATTGTGCAAGGTAAAAGCAGAGGGCGGTGCGTTTACGTTAAAGTCCACCTCCATGGTGATGGGCGAATGCAACTCCTCCATCAGCTTCAGTGTTTGTGGCTCAGTGTCGGCGGACAGTGTGCAGTCCAGGAGGGTGTCCAGCTGGGTGTCAGAGATCAGCACTGACAAGCCGGTCGAAGGTTTGAGGGGCGGCGCGGGCGGCTGTGCCACTTGGACCATGGCGGGAGGGCGGGATAAAACCATGTTGACAGGTAGGGTGGTTACGCTGGCTGTCACAGGGAGAGGCTTGTCCAGGCTGGGAGGATCCTGTTTGATGAAGGGGGAGATTTCTGAAAGAACAAGTGCAGAACACAAAGAGTGAAAATCCAAAAATCCAAATGAAGTCGTCCCAATTTACCAAAACGAAAAAGGAATCTGTATTTCTCACCACCGCTCTCAATTAACACATCAAATAGATCATCCATCTGCTGGCTGGCTGCAGTGGGACCCTGCAGACAAATAATAACCAGTAAATGACAACTGACAACTTAAAGATTAACTTAACTCAACTATTATTTCACTGTTATTTTCATTTTTCCACCTGAACAGCGATTAGCATGCTGCGTGTCTGTTTCACTGCATCCTCATAGCGCGGTGGGTCTTTACACTTTGACACATGGGTTTTGAATGTCGGCTGATGCAACATCAGCGGTGGTTGACTGTGACTGGGAGACTGTAACAGGAAGAGAAAACAGTCCAATGAAAAACAGGATACATCCGACAGACACCACCACTCAAATGCAGTTTACATTTTACAAATAAACACAGACTCAGCACTTCAGTTGCTTTACAGGAAAAGAAGAAAGAAAGTAGAAGAGACTTAAGGATAATCTTCTACCTTATTCACTGGTCCACTAGCGATGGGCTGGTTAACGGCGGCTCCTGTAGGATGACCACTCACTGGGAATGTGCTGAGTGAACTTTGTGCTGCCGTGTCAATCCTCCATGTCTGCAGTGAAATTCAGCAGGGAGGCATACATTAATAAATGCATTAATGCAATCAATGTTAGGGAAATGCTTTCTGCAACATGTACGGAAAAGTCGACACACACACACACACGCACACACGCACACACACACACACTGCAAGAGTTACTTCTGTTGAAGTAAACAAGCTGCAGAGGGAATTGGGGAAAAGAGGATTGCTCTTGATCACCTGCTTTTAACATAAAATAAGTTTCACTGAATTTTGTTGGGCCTCTTCAGCTGAGGCTTCGCCACATTTTAACCCCGCTTGTGCCGCGCATCTTAACTCATGAGTTTGTGTTGAGCTGCGGTCTCTGTGTCTAATTCTGGCTGCGTGTTGGACCCGGAGCAGAGCGACGACAGAGAGCAGCGAGTCCGCTACGGTCGGCCGTCACTCAGAACCTGCTCCAGTCGCCCATGTTTCCACAGGACTTCTTTTGATGCGAGTAGAAGATTTCACCACTCAGCCGAGGCCTGTTATTATCATGGCAACATGAAAGATGCATTACCCAATGGTAGCGTGTAATTGATTGTTAGAGGGAAAAACATACGATATGTGATACATGAGGCAGCGCCATCAAAAACACTGCAACCCATCTACAATGCGCAACTCCGCTGCACAGAAAACCCAACGTATGATTTCAGGTGTCACCCGTTTCATGTGTGAGTCTCCCCATACGATTCTAGTTTGTATATTCGAAAGGAATGTCAAACATCACAGAGTCACGGCTGACAGTGATGACTAATAAGGAGGCAGAGCGAGGCACTGTGCACAAGCATTCGTGTGTTTTCTTACCTTTGTCAGTGGCGGAGTGTGAGTGCTGCATTGCTGTTGTAAATCTGCTGAGGCCTCTATTTTCTGTGGCACCTGTCCAGAGGTCTGGATGAGGCCTGGGGTTGTGCTGCTTACAGTAGTGTGTAATTTGATGCAGTTGGCTGGGAGCTGGTTAGTGAGTGCTGAGGCAGGAGGGGACGCAGGCAGCAGAATCTGCGCTCCGGCCTGGACGGAGTGCGGCGCTTCGGGCTGCTTGATGGTCTGATGGCTGATGAGGAATTGATTAGGAGGAGCTGAGTGGCTCTGGTCCATAGCCTCCTCCTGTTTGACCAACAGTGGCAGACCAGGGGAGCGACAGGGAGCGGAGCAGTTTAAGGGGGACCTTTTCTCCTCTTTGACCTGGATGGGAGCGAGAGGGCTGAGCTGAGGTGGAGAATCTCCCTGCTGACTCCTCTTCTCCACCTCCAGCTGCAGCTTCAGTTCCTCCACCAGCCTCTGCTCCTGCTCCAGCTTCCTCATCAGCTCCTCAATCTGACGCTCCTTCTCATGAAGACGTTTGTCCCTTTCAGAGTCCTTCCCAGAGGACCCTGTCTCTGTGGGTAACTCCTCTTTTGGAGCTCTCTGCGGGGAGCTCCTGCAGGGAGCAGTGTAGGCTGGAGACCGAGAATCTGAAAGATTTGCTGGACTCTCTGCCACACTACTGTCCTCTATACCCAGACTGGACACCTTGGAGGCTACAGGGGACACAGGTGGGGTTAACTTGATGTTTTCTGACGTTGTGGCAGCTGTTGTTTCCACAGCAGCAGCGGTCTGGACGGTAGAGGTCTCCCGATATAACTTCAGCCTCTCTATCAGGTCTGTCTTAGTCCCAGAAACAGGGAGCGATCTGCGTTTTAGTTCCATTTTCAGCCCAGCAACCTGTAAACACAAGAGTTTATCATAGAATATCTCTCAAATCTGTGTTTGGGCTCCTCTGCAGCCTGCATGAGGTGCATAAGGTCAGACTGTGTCACCTTCATCTCATCCAGATTAGCCGGTAAGTGATCCAGCTTGCGGTTCATCTGAGCGTGGCGGTGCTGTATGGGTGCAGCTGCAGCGTTTCCACTCAGAACAGTGGAACAGCTGGTTTGTACCTCAGTTGCTGATCTGTTGTAATAAGACGGAAGAGAAAGGGAGTACAGAGTTTGAACTATTATCTATTTTTCACAATTAACAGCTTCTGTGCAGAAAACCGTGGGCAGGAAATGTCAAGTATTTGAGACAAACAGCAGCTGCGGTCGGACAGTTGAGGCAGTGAGCTTCACGGTGTCTAAAAGCAGGTGTGAGTGTTTAAGTTTGTGGAAAGTTTAAATAAAAAGCTAAACTTTGGAAGGAAGCTACATTTGTAAGTCAGGGTTGTTTCAGCAGCTTAAACAATGAAGCCTATACACACAAAGGCAAGTGTTGGTGGGCAAAATCCTGTCTCTGGCTGTGTCCGTGTTGCTGAATGAAGCCATACTTTACTGTGGCAGGCAGGACGGCCGGGTAGTTGTACTGCTGCTGTTGCTGGTTTAAGATCTGGAGCTGCAGGAACTGCTGCTGCTGCTGCAGGAGGCAGGCGTAGGCAGAGTCCATCGGTATGTCATTGAGCTCCTGCTTCTGGTCCGGGGGTATGTACTGATGGTACTTCAGCTTTTTCACCCACGGTTTGGGCTCTTTGCTCTTTTTGCTACGGCTTTTATCGCCAGGCAGCTTGGGCAGGCTCTGCTGCAGGGCACAGCACAACAAAGGAAAGGGGGACATGTAAAAACCCGAGCGGACCATCTGGACACTTTTTGATCCCTGTGTCTGAACAAGTTTATCCAGGAATAGAGGCAGCGTAGCCAGTACTAGCACTTCAAGACTTGGAACTGATGGTGGATTTTTATAGCTTGAACACTGAGCTGGGACATTGTTCTGACACCCGATGATAAACGCAGGATGAGGAAACGGGTAGTGGAAATGTGACCCTCATTGTTTTACCACCTGCAATTACAGGATGCACATGAAAATGGCTTGGCATAAGAGCAGCAGGTTTAACTATGAAACGTCAAGTTGGGCTAAGCCAGCACACACACCCTGCAATTTTTCAAATTCAGTCCACTATTGTATTCCAAGGGAAAGAGAGTTCACCTTGTGCTCAGAGAGGAACTGGATCATAATAAACACACAAGTTATTGCTTCACCCATGATTTTTGGCTTAGATTTGCCACAGCTTAAGTGAGGAGGGTCAAACCATCATTAGACCCTGACTGAAGACAAACTGTGGCTGGCACGTATTTAAAATCAAGTACTTTACACCTCATTGTTCCTCAAACTGCACTTCGACTTGGCTGAATTTCAGTTCAACCCTAAACTGATGTGACTTTCAGAGTGATGAAACACAGACGCTGTGTCTTCTGACGTATCGGCCATCCCATTTCCAAAGGAAACCCAAAAAAACAGAGAGACAATAAATCAGAGAGACAGAGAGCCGAGGTCCAGAGGTCAGTTTCCTGTCAGCTGGTTTTAAACTAAATGAACTCTTCCTTTAAAAAGAACAATCACTGCTACACTTAAGTAAAAGAAGACTTTGAAAGGTCTTTGGCCAAACTGGAAACTAGAAAAAAAACAACTCACCTTTACAAGAACTGGCCCTGGCGTGATACTGGACACAACAGCGGTGATTGGCTGAGGTGCAGATGCTTGTGAGTTGCTTTGCGTCTCATTGGTAGAGACGAGTTTAAGTAAATCTGATGGGGGCTGTGAGTTAGATGGTGGGGAATGCTGAAAAAATAAGAGACAGAGAAAAAAACAACACACAAGCCGTTCAGTCATAGCGGTCATTAATCATCATCCCACGCTCGACAAGAAAACCAACTGGAATAAAAACAGGTTGATAAACTCATAAAATGAAAAACAAGCATGATATGTGTTAACAAAGGATGAAAAGTGCATTAAACACAGTTGAGCTGTGAGTGCATGCAGTAAACAAAGTTAATGTAGGTCTACAAAATGTTATTTTATGAAAATGTGTACCAATGGCAACAGAGAATTTCATAGGCTTATGTAAACATTAAAAAGTTTCTTGTAATTTTTTGACTTATAGAATAGAAAAATTGTCAAATATTAAAGTGTAGTTTTTTCTGTTAACATGGACAGTTTCTGTTTTAGGATTTGTAATGGTTGAAGGTTCACCTGCACGGCAGAGTTTAACTGAGAGGAGGATGAAGCGGCCTCAGTCCCTGCAGACTCCCTCACAGAGGTCGAGGTGGAGACGGGAGTTTCCTGGCTGGAAGGCTGCTCTGGTGATAAGGCCTCGCTGCTGTCCTCATCAAAGCTGTAAACATCTGCTGCTTTAGAGTGGTTTGACTCTTCACCTGTGAGGCCGACATCAAACATAAATAAGTGCAGCTTGTTATTTATTTAAAGGATGAGTAAAAACTGAAAAAAAGTGACAACAGTGTAAGGGCAGCGGTAGCGGAAGCGGTACTTCAAGCTTATGTCAGCATGCTAACATGATCACAGGGACAATGCAGCAATGCTTATGCAAAGCAGGTATAATGTTTATCAAATTCACCATCTAAGTTTAGTGTGTTAGCATTCTAACAGGTGTTAAGTCTTGAGCTACTGGACACATTCAAATTTTGATGGTGCAAGAGGATAAGTGGGAGGATCTTCAAATTTATCTCCAAAGTTAAACCGACTGACTTTGATGATATCTCCAAAGATATCACCAAAGCGGATAAGGTGCAGATTAGTCAATGACTATAACAAACACACAGACATTGCTGCAGGCTTACATATTCAATACAGACATATCGGTATCAGCAAATGAAGTGGCTAAAATAAAATCTTTTAATGACTCTTGTCTTCTAAGATGGAGGATATAACGAGCATCTACCATTGTTGACCTCTTCAGAAGCAGGGTCCACAGGCAGGATGTTCTTCTCCACCAGCTCCATGGGTCCAGGCCGCTGGGCGATCTTCTCATTGAGATCATCAGTCAGTCTGGCCCTCTTCAGCTTCATCTGTGTGGCCTGCAGGGAGGCCTCAGCCTGCGACTCTGATAAAGATACAGAGAATCATTAGTTGTGATCTGGCCTGCTTCAGTCGGCCTCTTAACCGCTTCATCAGTGACTCACAGCAGCTTCAGCCAGAACTCAAAGACATTTATCTGCTTAGAACTTTGTAAAACAAAATAGGCAGTAAGTTGAGGCAGATTAATAACCACATCTCGTCTCTCTTATCTAGAAGCTACTAACTAGTGAGAACACACAGGAGGTAGAGTACCTTGCAGGATGTGCATACGGACCAGCTCAGATCGCTGAGGTCTGCTGCAGAGTTTGTGCTTCAGGAAGTTCCCTGTCTGTTAAGAAAATTAAAATGTTATGGTAAAAAAAATACAGATGGAGAATAACGCAGTTAAGTTCAGCTGCAGTGTTGATGAAACATCTCACCTTGGCTCTCTCCAGGCTGCGAATCTGCTCATGAAAGGCTGCAGGTGTTTTCAGAGCTGTGACAAGGTGACAAAACAACATTCGTAACTTTTCTCGCTCGACAGAAGAAAACCTCCTTCCATTTTAAAATAAATAAACGACGATATAAATAAACAGGTAAATAAGTCAGAGTAATATAATAACAGTATAAATTGACTTGAAACAAAATAAATGAGGGTTGATATATGAAAAAATACTTTTCTTTGCATCATGAACTTTTTTACGGCATTTCTAATGTGTTGTAAGAAGAACATTTCAAACGTTTATCATTGTCTAAGATGCTTTTGCTTTAAAAACCTACAAACTACCAACCCAGCCCTTTAACAGCTAACTTTTCAAAGATCTCTAGCCAGTTCTTGGCCATACAATCCTATATAATCTTAATCTATCACATTATTTTTCTGGCATCATCCCCACTGGCTTGAAAACTGCTGTGGCTAAACTGTCAATCTACTTTAAGGGCTCGTCACTTCTGTTTACTATGGTTTAGATTCCTCCTCTGTACCTCTCTTGCTTAATCTCAGTGCAGCTTTTAATACTATAGATCACTTCCACCGAGTGGAAACCAATTTGGTGTCTCAGGTCGGGCTCTCACGTGGTTTAAGTCTTTAAGTACTTATCTGAAAGACACAGTGTTTCCTGAAATAATACTACATCAATATTTACTGACGGGAAATATGGAGTACCCCAGGGCTCTCTTCTTGGCCCTCTGCTTTTCTATCTTTTCTCTGTTTATATTTTAACTCCAGGCCAAATTATACTGAGTCATGGATTTAATTACCATGGTTGCACTACTGATACTCACTATGTCATCCTGTAAAAGATGAGGAACATTCTCAAATGATCTAATAAGAGGCCTTCTTGTTTCTGCAGTGAGATGAAACTCAGAAGCTGGTCAGAGTTCGGACATGGACAAAACAGTTTGAACAGAGACAGTAACCCTTTCCAGCCAAGATCCTTGCTGTGGTGGTTGAGCCTACCCTCTCTTTTAATGACTACATTAAAGATGGCACCAAGACAAACTTTTTTCACCTGTGTGCACAGCTAAAAAAAAAAAAATTGCTCAGGATGGTTCAGAATGAGATTACTGTAAACTTTCTGATAACTGCTGCATCTTTTCCCTCAAGCACTTGACCGCCCAGGTTGTGTGCCCATATCTCTTCAACCACTCCTCCCTGTTCTCTCTATTTTCACTCAAGCTGGAACATATGCCACCCTGAGACCCTTCTTTCCCTCTCCTGCCTGCCGGTGCCTCGTGCCAGATGTTTTGGATCTGGATCTTCATCCTCCAGGAGTCTGTCTCTCCCGCCGAGTGTTTGTTTCTTTCTACTCAATGTGTTAATGGCACGCTTGTTTCTTTTTCCTTGTGTATGTTGGCTTAGTCTGTCCTCTTTTACAGATCTTCATGGTGGTCGCGTGGCTCAGGTCTTATCTGTTGGTGGCATGTGGAAGTTGCTTGATGTCCTCCCAGATCATATTCTTCATTAATGTTACAACCTATAATGTTATTGTCCTGACCGTCCATAGTTTAAATCTTCGTTGTTGCAATATTCTGTAAACACCACATCTATTGCTCATCTGTAGGTCCTGGGGGAGTGATCCCTCCTCTCTTGCTCTCCTAGAGATTTCTTTCCATTTCTTGTTTATGTGTTTTTTGGGGAGTTTTTCTTTGTCTGATTCAGGGGTTTAAGGACAGCATGTGTCGTAATATTGTGCAGATTGTTAAGACCCTTGAGGCAAAATTGTGATTTGCGATATTGGGCAATATGAACAAATTTGACTTCACTTTCCACCCCAACTCGGCTGCAGTGTAATCTCTTTTTTCTATCATTATTTTCATGTGTTTTGTCTTTGTTCTGCATGAGTGTGACATTAATAATAAACAGAAGCTCATGGGAGTCCAACAGGAAGTGTCAGCTTTACTGATTCAAGCAGAGAGGAGATTGCTCCATGCAGAGAGTCACTCTTTGATCCCCAGAATAAACTCATGCAGCTTTAGACCAGGTCTGGCTCACCGACTCGTCACCTCCTCTATGACGAGCACTGTTTGCTTTAAGGACATTTTCACCAGAGGTGGGGGGGGGCTCTGAGGAGTGTGTCAGAGGAGCAAAGAAAAACATTCCTGCTCGTCACCCAAATCTCAGCACATACCTACCATGAGCCTGTAAGTGTGGGAGTAGCAGAGTAGCTTCAGTGGAGAATGGCCTGGGAAGGTTTGTGTGCGGGTTCATGCTTGGCCAGGCCACAGACTGACCTCCACTGAAGAAGACTCAGTCGCTGACTCATTTGGCCGTGCGGAGCCAGAGAGGAGCTGAAAACCTGACCGCAGGAGACTTTTCAAGAGTGTGCAGGACACATCTTTTTCTCTTTCTGCCTTCCCAGCTATCAGCACGATTCTGTCGCAGAGTCAGCTTCTCTTTTATCAGGTGTTCTCTCAAACACAATGCCCATCCAGGGAAAGTAGGGACTGAGTCTGCTCCACTTTGTCACAACGTAAGATGAATGGTATGAAAGTGGGAGCTAGTCCTTTCTGGCTCGGCACTGCTGTGCAGCTTGATGGCTTATCTGTGTTAAATCTTTGAGTCATTTTCATCATTGGCTATGTTTACATGAGGACAATGATCCAACTATTAGTAAGAGTAGAATAAACCTCACACTTAATAGAATGAACAAATAAATGTCTGAACAAGGCAGTTTGATGTTCATGACCTAAGGTAGAAAGTGTGATTTTTTATAAAACCAAGTATATTTATTTACTTAGTTACTTTACTTAAGTAGACTTTTTCATATATCTGTACTTTACTTAAATAGATTTATTTATTGGTACTTTTCACTTTTACTCCACCATATATCAGCAAATATCTACACTTTCTACTCCACTAAATTTTAAACAAAGTATTGCATTACATATTCACATTGTATTTGGTATATTTAAAAGTAATCAATAATTGGTCCACTGGCCCAATCAGATCAAGCAGGTAATATTAGACCCCGCCTCCTTCAACAAAAACGAAGGGTGTGTTCCGATCGCCCAGTAATGCAATGCAAAGTGGACTGCACAGGGTACTCAGCCATCTTAAGTGAGATTCCAGACTGTAGGGAGCAATCATGCTCAGTTCAAAAGGGAACTGGGAACTGTGCAGGGAAGAAGTGAACAATAGTCCATCAGTTCGCTGGAAGTTGACAAGAAAAAATACCCATCAGTCAATTCGCCTTGCTGGAGCGCTTAAAAGAAACCGAAGAAACTGCAACTCGATAGCCATGAAATGATTGCACGTTAATATTATTATGGAGATCACACATGAGTTCACATATGTTATTAAGTATTGTTGTAAGTATTGTTGTAACTAATGTTGTACACGTTTATTTAAATGGTTAAAACATCAAAAATGCTCTAAGCAAGCTAGAATTATGTTGTTTTATCGAACATAACTGTTTAATTTAAGTATCAATACAAACTTTAACATTAGCTACTTGTCCCGTGGTTAAGCACGGCCTAGAGTAGAGTTATATTTCCACAGTAGCAGCAACAGGTATCCGATGTGTCTACGCTACCATGGTAACACACAGAGGAAGTGATGTCAAAGTGTGTCCCGAATGGAGGAATTTGTGAAGGGAAGTTGCCTGAACTGACATTCCCTGAACAGGGAGTAGGGAGTGGGGATATTCCCCACACCCAGGTTCACTGTGGATCTGAACACAGCTAAAGAGTGTCTGCAGCAGCAGAACTCACTGATGGAGAATCACCTCAAATGGAGACTTTGCCAAAATAATGAAATAATAATTGACCTTTGCAATAGGCCACACTTAGCAAGTACTTTTACTTTTAATACTTTAAGTATATTTAAAAGCAAGTATCTTATGTCTACTAAAGTACTTCCTCCATTTACAGTGACACACATATGGATCCCTCATTAGTAGAAGTCAGATCTTCTCATTGCTCTCCTGTGTGGTGATGATGACCCTCGATGTCTTCAGCAATGCTACAACAGGAACACCCTCCCCCTAGTGTTGCCACCTTGTCCGCATGGACCTCATTGAGGACATGACCTCCTTGGGTTGCAGGACGACTGCACAAAGGCTGATGTGCTGACTTGCACTTTTCAATGATCCAAAACAGAAATACCACAAAAGGTAACTTTGAACTTTCCGCATAATCACTCAAAGCGTTGAACATGCGGCATAAGTCATCTCCTTCTACCTAAGGTATGAACTTATAATTCAAATAACAGCAACAAAATATTGTATGTAAGAAAAGTAGAAGGGCATTACGGGGAAGAAAGACACTGTGGACTCTCTTTGTGGCTGTCAGTGCAGGAACCTCATTTTCAGAGTGTAAGGTAAGAGTTTTGTTTATGTGTGATGTGAAGACTCACGTGGCATGATGCCTTGATCCACAAGCTGCTCCCGAGTCCTCCTCTGCTGCAGACAGAGCTGGAGGACTGTGAGGGCGCAGAGACACAGAGGTCAGAGTTCCACTTATACCATTCAGAGGGGCTGCATCAACACACAACCACCTCTGGCTTTAAACTGTGAAACCTGCCAGACTTCAGATAACACAAAGCGCTTATTATTTCTCTACCCCCAAAAGGCTGAACAGAGAGGCCTGTTCACCACCACAGACATCCTATTCCCTTCCTGTATGGTTTTAACTGGGGCTGTTAAAAATTACAGCACATTTTACAACACTGCAGACCCAAATGTGATTGGCCGAGAGCTTTCCCAGAGCGAGTCAATATCTCTGTGTGCGATGCAAATGCATTTAAGAATCAAACAAAGTACAGTGCAGAACATAAACAGATAAAAGAAGGATTAAAGTTGGAGCTGCAGTCACGATAACGAGCAAAACTGCAGACGGTTGTGACGCCACGAGAATCAAGTGAGTTGTTTCTATTTAATAACTTGTTTTTTAAAATGTAATCTTGCTTTAGATGGATAAGCAGTGATCCATGATGTTATTGCTGAACATCAAAGATGTGTCTATCTTACAGCAGAAATTGTTGAGTCTTGGAGTCAGGCCTACCATACAGTACACTTCCTCAGCTTTGTTTCCCCATCAATATAAACTGTCGTAAGATCCCAGTTTAAACATTTATAAACAAGCGAGCGTGGACATGTTATTTCAGCAGAGTAACACGGCTCCGTGCATAAGAAATAGTTTGAAGAGAAAGGTGATGGGCGATGGTGACGAATGAGGCGGCGGCGGCGTGAGGTGCATGAGGCCCCTATCGTCACCACTGTATAGTGACGTGAAGTCAGCTCAGCTACATCTATCTACTCAGTGGCTCAGGGGGGGGAACAGCTACTCCCACTCCCACACAAACACACAAACACACACACACACACACACACACACACACACACACACACACACACACACACACACACACACACACACACACGACCTGCTCAACTCTCCTGGGAAAGGCACTGCGTCTGAGCAGGCCTCTGTGACTCACTCTAGCAAAAATAAACTGGGCAGCTGTGAGAACAAGGCCTGGGAACCATGAAATTTGGGGGTAGTGAAGGGGGTGGGATCTCCAGTCATATGCGGAGCTGAGGGGACGATCACGGGCTCACGCTGGCGGGCAGGGGGAACACGGACTGACAAGAGCCGAGGCAAAAGGGTGGGAGCTGACTCCATTCTCACAGCAGCAACAGCATCAATTCCAGGGCAGAGAACACAGCATGCCTGCCCCCGCCTGCTGTGTTTTCCTATTACGAGCCAGAGGGGTTATGATCAGCTGCAGACAGATCATACCTGGAGATTGTAAAAAATTGCCATCGGTTTGTCTCAATATTTATATCTGATGTGACTCGGAGAGAATGCTACAGGCAAGACAATTTATGAGTGCATATTACTACATATCAATACCATCGAAAGCTGCCTCCCGGTGCCACAGGAGAATGCAGAGATTAATTTAAGCGTCAGTATGGGGGTGCACTTTATGCCTGGGGTCCTCCTCACTTTCTGTCATCTTGCGCTCGACCTGAACCCTGGCTAACCTCGCTGTGATGTAAACTGGCTCCGCTCTCCAGCTCACCAGCAGAGCGTAAACAGAGGTTGTAGAGAAACACAGAGCGAGGACTCGGCTGAAATCCTTGTCTACTGATGTAATCTCTAATCTCAGACCCATGTTGTTCTCAGCAAATCAGCCCTGGAGGTCTCCCATCAGACCTTTTCCATTTTATTTGACTTTTTCTCCTTTTAAGAAACAATGTGGCTACAGATACTGTCCGGCCAGTGACAGTTGAATTTAGCTAAGCAGCAGACTGACACTGGGTTATGTTGACTTTGTTGTTATAAATACCAAAGACTTTAAACAAAGTCCAGTTTTATGTCATTTGAGTGTGAAGTGGCTGATTCAGATAGTATAGCCAGTCATCTTTTGCTTATTCAAAGGGTATATAAACATTGCGGCTTGCCAAAGCTGACAGAAACTTTTATTAACACGTAAAGAAAAAACAGGGGTCAGTTTACCAGCAAGCATAAAATATATTATTACTCCTTTTATCCTAAGATCCAAAAACGCAGGGCATTTATCAGCAAGGTTTGAGCACTATCAATTAAGTGGTTGTTACATAATGACTGAGAACGAAAGGAAGGGAAGATGTGGCTGTTTAAACAGAACTGAAACTATTTATAACTGTATGAGAATATCAAGGTAAAACAGTAGAACTCTCTGAATTTGAGCCTGGTAAAAGTTTGGGAGAGAAATTGTTATTTTTAGATAGTAAGTTGCAAATAATTATTTGTTGTTTAAATAGATTCAAACAAATTGTTTTATATGCAATTCTTGGATGATGATTCTGTCAGAGAGGAATTAACCTTTAGCTTTTTTATTGCATGCTTTTATTTTTTATCATTTGAGTGTTTTGCATCCGAGAAAAATCGATACGCATTATCTCTTTTGCAGGATGGAAAAAACACTTGTATCGTGAAGTCATGAACCAGTCACTGACTTCGGTGGTTGGCGAATCATCAAATGTGACTTCACACGTGTTACAATAAGTGGACTTTATAGAACCTAAACCCTAGTGACATAGTTTTTTTTTAAAGACTGATACACAGTTATATTGTGTTTTAATAAAAAGAAAATCCACATTACTCTGGGCCTGGTCTAAGTTGCTGCTGATGAAAGATTACAAATATTAAAATAATCTGTATATCTGCGTATTTCACGTCATTTGAATGAGGCATCTTACATTACAACAGTGAATTTATGGTTCATATTACATGTATGTCAGAAAACATAACACCGTTGAGTGCCAGTAAAAACATATGCATGATAAAACAATGTGTTCTCTCCTAAATCTCCCTGACTCTTGACTGTTTTTATAGAACAAGTTTGATTGATTATCCATCAGAGCTCGACTCTGTCCTGTATAAATGATGCTTGGCATGAGTCAATGTGATGAGCTTTACTGTTGCCCTGTCATTTCCTGTTTTGGCGGGTCTACGTCACTTGCCACTGCTGCCGGCATCAGTAAAGACTAACAAGAGCATAATAAAAACTTCTATACAAATCAAACAACGAAAGGCATACAGATAAGAGACGGAGAAGACAGGCAGAGCACCTGATTTGAAATTACCCCTGCAGATGGAGGGGGTCTCCACATCAAGGCAGGCCATGGAGGACAGTGTTGGTTTGCTTGGCGGCCAGGTCTGGAGTCCCATGGAGTGATGAGGCCAGTGGAGAAGGGGGAGAGTCCGGGAGAGAGAAGACGCAGCTCTGAGCGAACGACAGCTGGCTCACAGAGCTGCACGCAGTCCCTCCTCTCTGGCTCTGTGCTGGCCTCTGAGGAGAAAGCGTGTGTGTGTGTGAGAGTGTGCGTGAGCGCTCAGTCAACGTCAGGAGGAGGGAACACAGCGCTGCTCATGTTAACCCTCGCTAGGTCACTTTGTTCTACTCACAGAGGACTCATCATACTACAAGAATAAACCCTGGGGAACTTTTGCTTATTTTGTGAATATCTCATAATAATCAAATTCACTCAGCAGGGGCCCAAATATCCAATACATCGATAAAAAACAAGCTGAGGGGATTTTCAGTGGGCACGTCTCCATGAGAAACAGCGTGAGTGGGGGGGTTTTTCTCAATAAATGTTTGTAGCACTAAATAACAATGACAGGAGCAAACACACTGGGTCCTCAGGGACATGGAGGCTTATCTCTTAAAATTTTTGGAGGATAACTTATGAATTTGTAGTTATTATTGTTGCCTCCACCAAGGATGTTATGTTTTCACCACTGTCTTTTTGTTTATTTGTTAGTTGTGTTTTCTTGTTTGTTTGTAAGCAAGAGATTACACAAAAACCACTCAACAGATTTCCATGAAACTTGGTAGGATGTGGTATGTGTCAGGGTTGAACTCATAAAAGTTTGGTATGGTTCCAGATCTTAACTTTCTTTTACATTGCAACATAGAGTCTTTCAACATTGTCAGTTTTCCCAAGGAATGTTCAGAAACATTTAGGACACAGCTTGATTGAATATAAGGGGACAGTTGGGGCCTTAGCAGAGGTATGTGCTGACATTCTAGTTTCCATTGTTGCTTTCCATTACAACACCATTGATTCAGAGCTAGTCATAGCTGTTGTATCAATCCGGTGTGACCATAAAAAAGATTTGATGGTAAAAATTCAAAGAGGGGACAAAAATGTATAAGGGATTATCCAAAAAACCTTGTGGCTTACAATGGTGTAACATGGCATTGGTGGCTCAAAATGCACAAACAGGAAATGAGATAACAGGGAATGAAACTAATTGTGCTGATGTGTCTCAGAGGGTCCAGGAAGTTTGTGTTAAAAATATGTCAAAGCTAAGAGCTCGGGCATCTTTTCCCGCTACGGATCTGATGTGAAGGTAAAGCCGCGGAGACACAGTCCTCCTGGCTGTTCCCGTGATGTGCCCGAACAGGACAACACATACTGGGGAGGACTGCACCGCTGTGTTTTGGATTATTACGATTTCACTGCTGGGATCAAGAAATATGCAAGTCAAACAGCATTGGACAGGGGGAAAACATGCAGCCGGCAAAGCAAATGGGACTAGTACAGTCAGGCGCAATATGTTATGACGGCTCACCGCTGGGACGGAATAATGGTGAACAAGAGCATAAAAAATACGGTCAGAGCAGTCGGAATGTGGGAAAAACATCTTTCGTCGTGTCACACGTCTGTAAATACGCAGAATTCCTTTTGAGTTCATGTTTCATAAGTGCGCTGGACAATGAAATCAAACAGAAATTTTATGAATACCTCACACACCTGTTTTGTCCCATAGTCAAAACGTCTCTCCTGCATCATTCTGCTGTGGTCTCTCAAATTCCCATTCCAGAACAATGCTGTTTCTCCTCGTCTGCAACAATTTAAAAGTCTGATCTCTTGTCTTACACCGCAAGGTAGCTTCTATTGATTCAAGATGTTTTCCATTCACATAAACTATCGACACTATATTCAAATCAACACCGGGCGTCAGTTTAGAGTACATGTTTTTATCACGGCAACAATTTCACTGCATCGACTGTTATCAAAAGCCGTTTTAGCTGATGATTATCACTCTCATTATTACATCCATCTGCTTACCACTGGCTATTTTTTTTCACTATGACAAATTTATAATCACTCATTTAGAATAGAGTGAAAACATGTGAGTTTGCAGCTGCAGGCAAGAAGGAGTATTTGATCACAGCACAGGTTTTTGTTGAAGAAAAATTGAATTTGGTGCATGTACGAGGAAATTAAGTTCATTGTAGTTTGGTGTATTTGATCTAGACAGAAAAAAAACAGATGTAGGTATTTGGGTTTAAGTTTTCGTGCAGACAATATTCATAACTAACTTATTACAAACAAACACAGAGGTTTAACATGAAGACACGTGAACCAACAGGTAACTGGTGACTGTCAGCATCCGGGAAATCCCATTCTAGCTTTGTATGTGTATTTTTATCATCACTAGTTTCCCAAAGATAAAAGAAAGACATATGTGATATTGTGAGTGTGTCAAAATCTAGTTGCTATATGTTTCAGTTAAATGTTGACAAGCAAGATACATGAAATAGGCTCAGATTGCAGTTTAGCTTTGAATTATGACAAATAATCACATTACTAAAGTCATAAAATCCTGTGGCTGGTCCATTTGCTTCCACACCACGTAAAGCAGGAACCACACAACTGAACTCCCCCCCCCCTCCATAAGGAGTTTTGGTTGTTCACTCCACAGTTTGATTATAGGACTTTGGTTTGGTTTAATTCTGTCATAAAACAAGCTACTTACCAAAAACACACTGCTTTAAACCAAATATATTAGGTTCATATTTTAAACTGAGTAAAGCCTTTTTTAAATATTTCTTGTGCATATGGGACTAAGCACCTACAAAATAAGATTCAATACCAGAGAAGGCGAAGAAAAACAAGTGGGACAGAGAAAATGGGATATTTGGCTAAATGACAGCATTGCCACTTATAATGCTGACATTCAATAATGAAGTGAGGTATTTGGAAAAGAAGCAAGGAAGTGATTAATCTCTTGTTTCATCACCACTGAAGGACTGAAAGGTCTCCAAAATACTGGGTAACTAACGTTCCTATTGGAAAACTTGTTAATCATAGTTATTCAGTTTCGTCCAGAGGCTCCCAACAATGGCTAAGTGCCACGGATCTTTAAGTTAAAACTGGGAAAAACAATGCTTCATAGCTGTTGTCTAATTTTATATAAATTATGCCATTATACTGTACTTAGTTTACGAGTTGCTCAAAATATCAGTGCTGTTCTCCCTACACTTCTTTTAAATCGTACATTTATTTTTTAGATTTATTTATTCGACTCTCTGAAATACTAAGAATTTTTATCATCCTCCTGTGCACCTTCGTATACATTAACTTGACATCAAGTTCAAGACCTTATTATGTAACTATTACATAATAAGAAAACCAACACAGACGTGGGGGAGAACATGCAAACTCCACGGGACCCCGGGCAAACTGGGATTCAAACTAAGAACCTTCTTACTGTGACAGACCTAACCACTGCACCACCGTGCCACCCCTGACCGTGCCACTCCCCCAACAAAGATATTTAGTGATAGATATAATCAAATTTATTTTTGCCTTAAGGCACTACCAAGTAAAAGGGATGCAGTGATGCAACATAACTTCATTGTAAACACAAAAAAAATCCACAATTCTAAGGAAAGTCGTTATGTTTTGGCTTCCAAGAAAATGCTGATCTGATTTGTTTCACAGGCAAAAATAGTTTTCCCACAGTGGCCTTGATCGCAAACGGTAAACGTAAAGTTTGTCTCCCCAAACTCCTCCTTCTAGTATATGAGCCTGATTTGTGTTTATCGACAGTGGGATGAGCAATTTCAGAAGAAACCAGAAAACTTTCTGAAAGTAAGAGCTGAATGTTCCCCAGGCCATTCTCATCTTGAACATTACCCCATTGAACAATGTTTAACCAGGAGCAGATTTTGGCAATGGCTCCTTCAATCACGAGAAAGTAAAATTTGAATAAATGTCTGGTAGTCATTAAGATGTGAAGTAGAATACTTTAAGTGCCGTTAGGTAGTAGAAACCTAACGCACGGGGCACACTGGACGCGGAATGGCAGCAGAATGGCCCAGTTTGCATTTGCGCGCCCACGTTAACAGATTAGACGCGGCACACCGGCTGCTGCTGCGGCGCTGCTCAGCCGCGGTTCAGTCGCTGGTGTTGCGTTGCTCTTCTAGAAATGAACGGATTCAGTCCAACACAGGAGTGCTTTTATTTTTAAAACTGTTAAAGGACTTGTTGCAAACATTTACGTTTGTGACATAGAAAAAGATAGATAATAAAGATATGTCGACAGAGCATTAAAACTGTGGTGAAAGATCATTTCCGTGGAGAAAATTGTTGGGGCCTCTACGTGCTGCTTCTGTGGCTGAAACGCGGCTGAAACGCGGCTGAGACGCGGCTGAGACGCGGCTGAGCAGGGCCGCAGCAGCAGCAGCAGCCGGAGTGCCAGGTCTAATCTGTTAACATGGGTGCGGAAATGAAAACCAAGCAGTTCCACTGCCGTTCAGTGTGCCCCGGGCGTAAGAATGAGGAAAAGGGGCTGAGATGTTGGTGTACAGCACAGTGTTGTTGGTAATGGCAATTTGTAACATGAGCTTTGAATCTGAGCCGGGAACGATGCCAGCAGCTCAATATTCTCCTTCCCACTGCTTCATGTATCATATAAGTTATACTACACACCAACAAGGCTGTTACATACTGATTAGGATTTAAGGCTGGTTTTCCCATTTATTTCACTGTAGCCTAACTGCAGCTATTTTCTTTATTGCTCTACATCATTACGCAACCAAGACCGCAGCATTTCCTCTTTGACACAGCAGCTAGTGCTGTTTAGTTAGCTTTTTTATTTTTTTCCTTCCAACCACTGTAAAAAGAAAAGCAAAGAAAACAAAAAACAAACCCTTTCCTACTACAGAAACCCATTACTAAATAAAGTTTAAGAATTTATAGTTTTGAGCCAGATTGTCCAAATAGGCCAAAAGTAAAAAAAATTATAACTCTTGACTCTTCTGGATACTCTACATTTCATGTGGTCAAAACATTGTCACTTCTGGCCATCATGTTGTTTTTCCATAATGTGAAGAAGTAAAATATATATGGGTGCTTTAATAATAATTATCAATAAAGTTAAAGTAACTTCATTTTTAAAGTTCCCTATTCGTTTAAATGTTTAACCTGCTAATGGGCTCTTTGATTAACTGATTAAGCTTTTGTCTGTAAAAGCTAAATTAATTCTGAAAAAGAAATGCTGATCAAAACTTCCCAGAAAACCACAGGACATTTTCTTATTTTGTCTGAACTAATGTCCGAAACCAAACATATTCAGACTGTATGACAAGGAGAAGTAGCAAATCCTCCAACTTAGGAAACAAGAACCGCAAATTGTTTAGCATTTTTTTTAGCAAGTATTTAAGTTTTAAAAAGCAGTAGCCAAGATGTAGAGCAGGTCGTCTACTAACTAGAAGGTTGGAGGTTCGATCCTCAGCTCCTATAGTCTGCATTCCAAAGTGTCCTTTGGCAAGACACTGAACCCCTGATGGCTGAGCCGGCTGTGTGCATGAATGTGTGAGGTAGAAAAAGCATTGCAGATAGAAGTGCTGTATGAATGTGTGTGTGAATGGGTGAATGCAACTTGTACAGTAAAGGTTGTGCCACTTGATTCCAGCTCTTTCTTATTGTTTAGAGTTGATGGCTTGTGTTTCAGTCCATCAACTTTTACCTTGATGTACAAGTTTGTTGTATTCAGCTCCAACATGCAACCAGATGTCACTAATTTCTACACACTGACTGAACCTTTAATATTCTAGAGCTATGATGCAAATACTACTATAGAGCCATATAGACAATGCGGTTATACCTTCCTGTAACCTCACATCCTGTGCTTATTGTTATGTCATGATGCATCACTGGGACAGACCTGATCAGACGTATTTCCTTTGTGTAGCGGAGGATGAATAGAACTGTTCATGCTGCAAACAAAAGCCCAATAATATACATCAGTCCACAGTGTTTCCTTCAGTCAAATTAACAAGTGACTTCAGAGGTTGTTGGTTTATGCTGCTGTGCTGCCATGACGGCGCGGTGAGAAAGTGCACACAGCCACCCACTCACTGAGATCCCGACAATCTCATTAGGCTCTTGCCAAAATCCACACTTTTTTTTTTCTCCCAGATAAAGTTCCTTTGATCATCAAAGCCCTCATTAACATCAAGTCCCATGTGGGGCTTCAGACCAACACACAGACTTAAACTTACCAAGTTGCCCACAGCTTACTTTCGCTCACGGTGCTGCAAAGCGTCAAGGTCAAACTACATTTTGTGACAAACTCGTTGAGTTTAGCCCCCGATCACATAAGAAACAAAAACACTGCAGGCGAAAACAATCTTTAAAGACCATAATCCGATTTCAAACCACCACTTAAAGGCTTTGTGAGTAACTCTGGCCGTTGCTGATGGTGCCTGCTGATGGGCGCACTGTAATCAAGTTCAGGTGCTCCATGATGAGGGAGTCATCTATTTCAGCTCACATAGGTATTTCCTATAAAACCCAGACTATGTCAAATTCCTTGTGGATTTTCACTGGGCTGGTTCCAGAAAGAATCCCAGGGAAGGTCTGGATAAGAGGCTCATTTAGAGCAATCTAGGTGCAGGTATGGATGGTGCACAGCTCCTTCCATAACACACACAGCTCTCATTCCTGGATCCCTCCGAGCCAAGACGTCAAACTGAGTAAGATCGATTTGAGTTTAGCCGGCACATTCTTGTGCATGTGCTGCTATACGCCAAAGACAGGTGTTGAGTTTGATCGAACTATGAATCTGTTAATCAAATCATGCTTGATTGTGGATGAATGATTGCAGGGTTTCAAAGCTCTGACATTTCAAGCCCTACTGTTATATATCATGGTTGTAAAAAGTCTGGGAGGCAGCAGTGACATTATCTTCAGTAAAGAAAGACAATAAACTAAGAATGTGTTTTGATGATGGGAGCCAAAATGTTCCGTATGCATAAGTAACATCAGCCTTTAAAAGGATACGAGCACAACAAGTACGATTCAAGTGATAAATCTTAGTGTTGAGAGATACTGTATGTGCTGAGAGAAGTTGCAGTAAAACTGGATATTCATTTTCACACGGGAGTCTCCACAAACACCCGCCACCATCACATCCCATGAAGGGTTCTGCAGATGGTGGGAAAGCCAGAGGAAAATCCCTGTAGGCCTCCAGTTTTCTTTGAAGCTGTGCTGCATGCAGCTGCCCCCGAGAGGGAAAAAAAAAAGGCAGACCTGCGGCAGCTCTGGCCACATTAACATCGTCACCGAAGACAACTAATTGCACACACTTATACTGAACACACATATTCACAGTCGCCCACAGGCAAACTGTAACGACGCTCAAGCATGTGCATCAGGCCACCGCACACAAAAAAATCACATGTCATTTGCACCGCATTCACATTAACAAAGACTTACATTCTTTCCCACGGTTTTCATAATAGAAAATAAAGATAGTCAGTCTGACCGATTGTTTCACTGAGATTAATCAGTCAATACTTACAACAATTTGTAGAGAAGTTGAGGTTTGCAGATAATTTTTTTTCCATGACATCAAAATACCACATAAGTGACTGGACTAATTACCATAGAAATGACTGAAATTTAATGATGCAATACATCTGGAACAACTGAGTCACGCTGCAGCATCAATTAAGAAGCTGAAACATCATTTTTCATTTTATCTCAAATCTTTCCTCTAAATTCACCTCTCATCATTGACTAAACAGAGTATAACTGAACTAATATCAATAAATTACATCCACAGAAGCAATATTACAGTAGATAAATCTCTATTTACAACTGAGACAGATCATTTAATAACATGTGAGTCCTAAACACGTCTCTTATATAGACAGAGTTATCACATACATTTTATCTACCTGTGAATTAACCACAGTAAACACAGAGTGAATAATTATCCATTTATTCTATCGTGGTGCTTTTGGGATATCAATAAATAAAGACAATCAATCGGCTTATAACATTATATCTGATAAATAATTATCTTTAATACTTTATGCATTTTTTCCAACGATCATCTTTATAATCTGTGACAATAAATAAATTCATTCATAAATAAAGTTAACTTGTACAATCCCACTGTACAGAGGCAGCCAGACCAATTATAGTTGTTATGAAATGAGCTGATAATATCACATAAAAAGTGTTGAATGAGCCCTGTGTACATAGCTATAAAGAACAGGACAAAATAATGTCTTAATGAAGGCGGTGCTAAAACCTCGCCATTAAAAAACAACTCAGCACTATAAAACAGAGGCAGGCCACGCTTCTAAAAATAGCTCAGTGTATATGTGGAACAAGCAGCTGGATTTGGGGGGGTGTTATCTGTTCCATGTCTGTGTGTCTGGGGTATCAGGGTATCCCCACCATCTGTACATCATGTGAGAAAACAAAATGTTACTCCAGCAAAGAGCCGGGCCACTCGTTCACACTTCCTCGTCTAACATTCCCTGATTTCAACAACCAGAACTTTCCCATAAGTCTAATTAACCCTCCAGTGGCTGCTACACACAACACGAGCCGCCTCCGTCGCCACCCCCTCTTGTCCTGGTTAGACCCAGCCAGCAGTGTGCTTGGCAGGGGGGCAGTTACGGTTCGACCACAGACAGAAATAACCTCTTGTTTGCTCACTGGCATGCTGTAACTCATGGTGTTGTTGTGAGTGAATGCAGTGCAGTCAGTGGGGTTTCAGTGCCGTGCGGACGGCAGCGCTGAAAGATGGAAAAAAAGAAGAAAACAGATGCTAAAAGCTTAAAAGACATAATCAAAAATCAACACTGGCTTCATGAATGATCGAGTGTTATAAGGCGTAGAATGGATTGTCTGTGTTGTTGTGATCTGTCCACATCTGGTGAGAGCTGCCGAAACATGATGGCTTAGATTAGTTCTTGAGAGCAAGTTTCTTGTTAGTTAAATTTTACTTTTTAAATTCTTGAATAATTAAGCTATCTTAAGTACCTAAAGTAGATTTCTGCATTAGACAAGCAGGAGTGAACGAGGACTGCTTAGACGACTGCTCAGCCGTATTTTACTTTATGTAATACAATCACAGGCCTGCAGCTCTGCTGACTCAGAGGAAAAAGGTCTTACTTCAGATATAGTCTTCTCGTTGCATTAGATGTATGTGCTTTGAACTCAAATGACATTAACAGAAACCTGGGTTTTAGCATGTGGCACACGCTCACACACTGATGTGATGATGTCATCAGAAGAGGGAAAGTTATGGAGCTTGTGAAGTGTAAAAAAAGCCATTACTCTAAATTGCTGTTAATGCACCAGACTTAACGCAGAGGCCATGAGCCAACATTTGGCACCATGTAACTTTTCCATGCCTGAGTGGAAAGTGAGTGGAAGAGGAGTGGACGTGCGGATAATACACATTGGAGTCGTGGCTAAATCTTAATTTTAGGAGCAATATTCGAGTGTGTGGATACCCTGTGTTTCCTTAATCTCAACTTTGAAGAGTTTCTTAACGAACCCTCCATCAACACAGGCTCGTGGTATGCATATTATTTTTTTGTCCACAGAAAAAGATCAGGAATAACATTTGTTCACTACAATAACAAGTAGTAACAACAGTGTAACCATGGCCTCAGCCCCAAAGGAGACGGACAGTCAGAGCGGCAGGCTGTGCGACTAAGACCACAAGGGAAACATTAACTGCTCTATAAATTCCAGCGATATAAAGTTTGCAACGTTGTTCTCAAATAAACAATGTAATATGAAAGCTATACACTAAAGATGACACAAGGTCAAATTAAAAAAATCCCTTGTGGCTCACTGGTCTTCCCTCAAAAACATTTTGTCCAAGAAGAGATGTGGTACTAAAAATTAAGAAATAATGATGATGAGCAACTTAACCTAACTAAGACCTCCTTCCTTTTTGTGTCCGTCAGATACGCTCCCTCTATTCAACTACTGTCATCTCCCTGCGACTGATTTACTTCCTGACGCAGCTATGGGAAACAGTGAAGTTACCCTGATTACAGACATTTCCTTCCTCCACCATTCACAGCAATGCCTGGAATGGCTGCAGTATTTACTCAGGCCTGAAGCGGTAAACTGCAGATCCCACACCCACATGGCACATGCATCATGGGCTGTAAAGGCCAAGGGTTCCTGGGAGAGTATAGTTCATATCAATCCAGACTGAAACAATTATATCATTTTGTAAGACACATGATGAATTTAGATAATCTGGTCAGGTTGGTTGGGTATTTGGCCAAAGAATCTCTGTTCGGTTTGAATTATATCTGCTGTGGGAGAGCCAACAGGACCCAAGATTGGATTCACTACAAATCTGTAGCACCACTTAGACTCTCTGAATGCTACCCCTCTGCCTTGGGGCCCCCCAGAAACTCCCCCCAAAGTTCTTTCCCAGCTTGTGACAACTATGTTTGGGTCCTCCGTGCTTTTTATACCCACTGCTTGTGGTTTCTGGCTTCAAAAACAAAGTGTTATTAAAAGGCATCTGAGAGACCCGCGAGTTATTACCACTCCTATTGAACTACCCTTTACCCTGGATTACAAAAAGCTAAATAATAATGAAAAAAGAAAACAAAAGACCTGGCAAATGCAAGACATATTTTCATGTTTGCACATTTTGAATTGTCACAAAAGCTCAAGCTAATTCACCATCGGCAGGGATATGGAACACCTTGTATCGCTGGACATAATTAGATAAAAGCAGAACAGGTCTTTATGCACAATATGAGCTTGAGTGTGTCCAGCTCTTATCTAATTATGTGCAGCACTACAAGCTGTTCCACATTCCTGTGAGACTCTCTCCGGATGGGGGCACTGAGAGCTTGTGTTTCTTTTTGTTTGTGATGTGGTCTAACATGGTCAGGTTTTTCTTATCTACAGGTACATAGTTTAGAAAGGCCCACATATAACAGAGTAATGCATATTATTCCACCTAATGGTGACGGGCTCCAAGACTATAGGCCTTTATTCTACAACATCATCTAATGGCAGCAGTATTATTTTACTATATCTCTGAAGAGAAGGGTCATTGTATTAAATGTCATAACAAATTTTTTAAAGAATTTGGAACAACTGCTCATTTTGCATCTCCTCAAGTCCTCGGCGCCAACTTTTGACACCTTTTTTAAATTGATAAAATTCACAGATACATTTCATCCTTTACCTCAAAAATGAGAAAACATCATTTAGATAAGGGCATGGTGATGTTGGAAATGATCTGTAGACGTTTTGACGTATTTGACCAGGGTAGATTTTAGATTTGCACACACCAATACATTTTTTATTGGTATGTGGTGATGAAGAATACAGCTACATCTGGCTACAGCTAAAAAAGGACTATCATAGAAATATTAAAATACATACAGGTGTGTATATTTCCTGCTTTGCAAATTAAATAATGTTCTCCCTTAGGGAGGATCGTATTCTTTGAATTACGCTGCCATCTAGTGTTATAAAAGGGGACTTATTATTTTATTAGGTATGTATCTTTGTTTTCCAAAACAATTGTTCAGGGAATCAACATTCCTGCAAGGTTATTACTCAGGAGACATAAATCTCTCAAATTATATTATAATATCTATTACAGATTGAAAACATTGATATTTTATTCATAAACAAAAAGCAGCTGTATAGCCTCTAGCAAAATGTTCCTCTAACCATCAGAGATACTATAAGTGAAAGCCAGTGAGTGGAAAAACTGGTAAAAGTGGAAAATTTCATATTTAAATTATAAGGAATCATATGACATCACATCACATGTGTGTTGAATAGAAACAGATAAACACTATACTGTCGCCCAAGGGATGGAGGAATAAATGACCAGTTATGGTGTTTCTCTCTGCTCATCCTCTCGGACAAATTGTACTCCAAGATGGCCTACTTTACATTTTGCAAATCAAATCAAAACTCTTGGACCAGGAGCATTTGTGATAAATTGTTAGATTTGCGTACATGTGGGAAACAACTAATAAAGATCCAGGTATTGTAGAGCAGTGATACGGAAAAAACTAACTCAGAATTCTCAGAGCAGAATTCAAAGAGGAAATCGGCAGTCAGACTGTAAGTTTAATTATGTGAAAGTGAAACTATGTCATGCATTGTTATCTGTTAACATAGTCTAGTTTGGCTTTTAAGGAGACAATCCTCCTCGAGTAAACCTGAAGCACTTATCCATTTAAAGAAACAACAAGCAGATGAACATAACGATTAAACCTCCTTACCTTTTTGGAGAATCTAAATAAAGACACAAGGGGGCAGTGAAGTCTTTATGAGCTGCAGTTTGTCATTTGGCTCCACTGAATCTGGGAGGTTAAAATTATAGCTCAAGTGTTGCATCAGTGCCGCACGGAGATAATTTTAAAATTGATTCAGTCCATTTGCCCCCCATCAGCTCAGTCCCAAATATAGAGCTGAGTATGGAGCTACAGGAGTGTGATTATATTAGTCAGTGATTCTCTCCCTCAGAGGCAAATCGCTGGAGTCCATCATGATTCCACAGGACGTTATCTCTTCTAAAATGTCCGGCTATATTAAAATAACGGTTGCTGAGGTACCCATGTTCAGGATAACTCAATTTAATTTCACATGAACATTTATTTCTCTCATTTCAATGTATTATCTCGATGAAGTATGAAGGGGTAGGATAAAAAAAAATGAATACAATCTGAAGGCCATATTTTATTTATGTCAGCATAAAATAAATTTTTAAGACAGGATTATTAAAACTTCAATATGCTGCTAATCAAACTGGAGAGCTCGAGAATCTGTCTCTGTGTTTACGTGAGTGTCGAGATAAAGCAGGGTCATGCATCGTAGTGAGTGGTTGCTTGGGACACCATGAAAAACCAAGTGAGTGTACATTAGGGCTTTGTTCAGGGATGACCTGTGCAAAGCTGAAGTTGTTATGGTGCTGTAGTGCCACCTGCAGGCACAGTGTCATCTTATCTGCAGTCATGCTGGAGTTATTTCACAAACTTCTGCCGGGGCACAACAGTTCCCTTAAATCAAAACAAGCCTCATAGCTTAAGCCACATTACGTTTCTCAGCTACACACTGGTGGTAGTAACAGGTTTCTACCCAATTTGTTACCAAATGGTGGCTGAAAAAAAAGCCTCTACCCCTAAATATGTCTGAATTTTCAAGATACAAAATATAATTCTCTGAGAAATCAACGAAAATGTATTGCAATGTTAAACAAATTAATACAAAATTCCTGGATCCACCCCCTGATCCGCATCAAAAGGAAACAGCTTCTTTCAGTGCCCCATACCACATCCTTCCACTACATTTCATGCTAATCAGTCCAAACAGACAAATAAACGCAGATGACAACCTCCTAGGTTGAATTTGAGATGTCTTGCAAACAAAGACACAAAAACAAAGACACAAACAAGTATTGAGTGGTTATCTTGTGTTCTGATGACAAACACTCACAATGCTCAGTTTAGATCAGCCGTTTACTTGCAGCAAACATCAACGACTAAACATTAATCATCTTAATCTAATTAGGAAATGTCACAGAATTTCAGAAAAAGGCTAGAAAATCGGACTACAAAAGGAATATTGTATTTTCAGCCTCTTTCTAAGCACCTACAATGCGACTGATACGGCAAAATGACTAATGTTAAACAGAATTTCAGTGAGGACATGTACTGTATAAGGTTTAAATAACCAATATATCTATTGATCCTGTGATTTTCTAAAAGTGAACATTTAAGGGAATGAAGGACTTGATTAGAGTCATTTTATTTTCAAACTGCTCTCTCAGTGCGGCTAGAAGTGACGTCCACAGGTTCCACAGCAGTGAATAACGCATATACAAATAAATCAGCCGCGACTTGACTCTCATTGAATGTAAATGTCAGAACAATTTAAGAGGTGCGACACTCATTTGGCAAAAAACTTGACTGCAGCCACTGAGGTTTCTGAGCTCGGTCATCCAGAAAGGCATGACATTTGTTATAGAAAGACAAAACCTGAAGGGTTGATATGAAATCCCCTTGAGTAAAGTCGCTGAGAAGCTTATTAGCCTTTTTATCCTTTTTTCCATCTGTGACATTTTATGGTTGTTCATTACTCTGCGACTTTGACAGAAAAATAAAAACATCTAGAATGGCATTAAGTAGAGTGCACAGCTCTGCCAAAGCCAAGCAATCCTACACATCTGTCTGGGTCTTATGATGAAAAAAACGACAAGGGAAGTGGTTTTCTAAACTATACGTACAAGATCCATACATTATTACCGGAGAAACTGACAAAAAAAAAGTCCTATCTCGCAATGTTTTGGAAAGATACAAACTACCACCCTTCTGGTTACTGAACAACCCGCGGCTAAAAACATAACCTTAGTCCTTCCTAAGTAAATCAAAACATCTAACACTGTAAGAATATGTTGGTGCTAAGAGTTGTGAAGCACCTACAGAGACTGCAAATACAGTTTTGGTTTAGTGAACCTTTTTTTTTTTACATTATCCATCTTTATATGCTCAAAAGAAGACTTCACCTTTAATAAGTTACTTTATGGGACATACTGTATACAATATATACTCAAAGGAATTGATTGAATATTCTAAGTTATCATATACTGTATCAGGGGAGTCTGTGGTCTGTGCGTGTGATGGCAAATAAACAGAAGCTGACAGAAATTGAGTTCCATAAAAAAAAAACACTCTCTTTGGACAAAATTCATAGCTGTGATGTCTACACTTATCAGTTTCAATTGAAGTCCAACAAATGAAAGCAACAGCACTATGAAAATACTTGGCGGAGGGAAAAACGTGGAGAAATATGTGACAAGGGGAAAATAAATTTGCAGACAGACAGAAAACAGGAGCAAAATAAATATATATCCGAGCTGCGGCGAAATACGCCTCTGACAGGAGCTCGGGCAAATAGAAGTACAATTTGCTGTAAATGAAAAAGTCTCTGGTTGGCACAAATTGGGCAGCTTGATCATGTTGTCAGAAAAGTGTTGCAAACCCTGTTTGGAAGTGTTACCAACTCAATATAATAAGGTATTGTAAGTTAAGAAGTATTTCGAGAAAAACCTGAAATGTTTTTCTCTATTGTCCAATGTGAGAGATTTCAGTCCATTGTAAATTCAGGTGAGACACATGTTGGCTCATTGTGTTTTAATGTGGCTGCCGACAGATCAGGCCTGAGCACAGACCTGAGACTTTCCCTCAAAGGTCAAGTTTAGCCCCAATTTGATTTGAGTAACCTAGCCAAGTGTCGGCTCTCTCCGTGTGCGTGTGTGCACTCTTGCCAAATTCTCCCAGAGTGCATGCTAGGGAGATCAGCTTTGCTCCAGTGAAAAGTGTGGGCTGAAAATAGACCTGATCGAAGAATAGAGTTTCATATTACACTGCACAGGAGACCCAGGCAGCTAAAGCTCTCACTTGTTGTCCTCTTCACTTTTCTAGACTGAGGTCTCCACTTCTCCCTGAGCAGCACACGGTGGACTCATAGAGGACATTGGTCAAGGTCACATTATCCCAACACCACACAGGCAGAGGCAGAGAACAGTGTAATGCACAAAGCAGAAATAACCTTATTCCAAAAATAATTGTTATGTTATATCGGTTGCCTTCCCCTGAAACTAAATGGCACTTAATTCGTCATCACTTAATAACATTTAGGTTATTTAGATCTAAAATGATTTACTTTTCAATATTTAGACCATAAAATAAGATTTGTTGATCCCACACTGGGGAAACTCACTTGTTACAGCAGCAGATTGTCAAAATGAGGTACATAATATACACCCTTCACTACAGATGGAAATATTATTTGTAGAGAAACAAGTGCAGTGGCATGAGATGATTGCACAAGGATGTATACTGTGTTTGGTCATTACGTATAAGGATACGGTAAAAGCATATGGTGTTCCCTATGAATGAGAATAATATATGTGTGTATAGTTACACAGTAGCATACTTAATAGAAGTAAACTATATGTACTATAACTGTTTATATATATATATACACACACTCATAAAAGAAAACAATAGGAAATTAATTTAAAATGGTATATATGTATAAAGTTGATAAGAGGAATACAAATGGCGATACAGATAAAAATGTTCATGTAAAAGTTTATTCATCAACTCTAAATTGTGAGTCATTAACAACTTGGTCCCTTGAGAAACACAGAGCCTGTTTTTTTTATGGCAACATTATTTTTTTATATGTAATAAGATGTTTCAAACACGAATTTGAAAACACTGCCGCTCACGCGTGTGCTTTGAAAGCCACTAAAAATAATCAAAGAAGCCACAAGCACAGTAAAGATAGTACAGGGCGTTTTGTGGGCTGGGTCACCTGGGAACAGACTGGACGGACATTCAAGCAGCTACAGTTGAGTCACAATTCTCTGGGAGATGTGCCAAGGCTGGCAGCCCAATTCTGGATATCTCTGCTGTGGCAGGTCCACTGTTTTTCCCCCTTCCCTTCAAGCTGCTAATGTTCCAAGCACCAAAAGCATTACACCCCCCCCCAACAGACCCACATATCTAGGTCTCTCACACATAATGCATCGCCTGCAGCAAGAGAGTTTTTGAAAGGTAAGGTGACTTGTCAATGACATCTGAAAATAACCACCAACAGCTGTGACTCGTGAAATGGAAGAAAAATTCTTCAAGGTAAGGTTCGAGGATACATTTTTTTGTTCTAGTAAAATTTCAAATAAGTGGCAGTGGCATTAAACTTTGTCATGTCAAGGTTCTGAATCCATCCATCCATTAGCTAAACCACTTATCCTGCGGGGGTCATGGCGGTTGGGGATTGAAGCCAATTCCAGCCTCCATTGGACGAGATTTCTGCTGGATTTCTGCTGTATAGACCAAAGATCCCCACCTTCTCCATGTTAGCAGATGGGACATGGGGCAAACCAGTGTGCTACTGTTCATTGGTTAGAGTTCGGTTTTAATTAGATATTTGATGCTATTATACTTTTGTGGACGGTACATTTCGAAGTATTTGAAGGAAAAATTTGACATTTTGTGGCACAAAGTTAGATGAGATGACTAATCTGTAAATATAATGCTACAGCTAGCATCCATACAGTTAATCTTAGCAAACAGGCTAAAGAGCTTGCCTACATCAGTCTGAAGGTGACAGAATCCTACCAGTCCAGGTAAAGCTCACCAATTAACACCTCAAACATTGCTTGTTGGATCGCTACAAAAATGTGTGAAAAAACTCAAACTAATTATTGTTTGACAGATTTATTTTTAATGTGCTTACTATTTCTTGACCACGGTCAGTAACTCAGTCTCTGCCGGTTGCCTGGCAACTGCTCGGTGCCAAGAACAAGTTTGGTGCTGTAAATCGGCCAAATGTCATTTTTACATTTAGTTTTTTGTGCAGATTAAACAAACAAAAATAAGTGATGTTAGGGGAATTTTGTTGCACGACTCCAGGCAAGCTGCTTTACTGTTTCGAGTCATTATGCTAAGCAAAGCTAACTAAATGCTGAATGTAGCTTTACATTCACATTTGAGAGTGGTATTGATTTTCTCACCTAACTCACTGACAGGAAGTGATTAACTGCATTTCCCCAAAAACATCAACTTTTAGAGAAAACTGTGATCAAATAACATGCAATCATAGGATTATATACCAAAGCTTCTCAAATTCTTACAATTTAAAGACAAAATATTTCCAAAGCTATTAGACTTGCATGTTAAGTGCGATTTGCAAGATGACGTGCATCACAATGCATGAGGATGGGATTCAGGAGGGAAACAACAGGGAGTGAAGGCTCCTCTGCTACAGACAGACTGAAGCAGCCAGACAAGCTTTTACTCCCAGTGGTCAGGAGGCTCATTATCCCCAGTGAAGCTCACATAGTTAGAGGAGAAGTGAACTCTCATCCCGCTATAATGAGCCCAGCATTCCACTAGAGACTTTGGCATGGAGCTGGCCAACTTGGAGCGAGGCAGCCACCCTGTTGCTCCGCAGCTGACTGAGGGAAATGAGCTGAACCTCTGAAGACGTCCTGAATGGGCTGTTGGGTATCTACTGCCAGACATCACTGCTTCCACAGTGCTCTCTGTGGAGCAGGGCGACCCGACTTTCAACCGACATGCAAGGCTTCATCTCTTCCGCTTTTCTCCGACTGAATCTCTCAGTTTGAAAGCAATAAAAGAGGAGGCTCAGGGATTCAAGTCTCCCGAGTTGTTTGTTTTGTTTATAATCCATCTCTCTCCCAACATATTAATAATTCATCAGCTACCTTTTTTATTTTCATTTTTTGGGAGGAAACAAAGCTCCCTCGTTTTAATGATCTGGTATTAGTCACAACATCGTCAGTACTTTCCTTTTGGATCCACAATTCTTAGATTATGGATAAAGGTTTTGATCCTAATGCCTCTTTCTTCTTGGTTTTTTTATTAGTATATCGGCTGCTATAAGAAAATCCATTTTGGTCAGGCCGTATAGTTAGCATCAACTTTAGTTGTTGAGTTTTAATGTTTTTCGAGATATTTTTTTGGTTATGTAAATGTAAGGCATAAACAATAAGTTAGCTGTATGAACAGTTTTTTTTGTTAAATGTTAAAAAAGATCATTTAGATGTGATTATACATAATGAAAGATAGTTTTATTGCTACTTATCAACATGTAAACACAGTTTTTTTAATTTAGTCTTTTCTGTATGAGAGACTTGAAACAGCGCGCACACACTGATTAAAAGTCAGATAAATGAGAAAAACGGAGTGAAGAGAGGAGCAACGAGAAGAGACACATTTCTAAAATAGCCATTTTTACAAAAATAACAAAAATACCCCATAGTTTCTTCTCACATTCTTTTTTAACAGCTGCTTTAAACTCAGAGAGAGTTTGAAGTCTGTCCGGTGGCTATTTCCAGATATCGAGGAGTCGGATATTATGAAGTCTTTCTTACTGGTCTTTGTCAGAATAATAAGCAGACACCGCTGCAGGTATGTCAGTGACCGAGCACTTCAGCAAAGTTCAGCTGTCTCTGTCGGAGAGGATCCTCTCCTGTCTTACAGAGCTGTCCCTCTATGAGACTGTCAGCATCAGGAGTGACTAATAGATTGTGGTTCATGTGACAATTAAAAGAGGAAAATAAATATGCAACATCTGAAACATCACGAGAGGTTGAACGTTAATCTGCTTAGGACACGATGCGTTAAATACTATGAAATCAAAGTGTTTTCAAAAGCTCCTCTTTCACATGACGAGAAAATATATCATGAAAGCACAAAAGGTCGCTTGATCTCATTCCCTCTCAACTGGGCGCTTAACTAATCAGATTTCGTACGGCTTCTTTCTGCTTTGAGAGGACTTTTCTAAAAGACACTCAATTTTAAATGCTCAGTTTCAAAAGTTTGTCTCAACCATACAACGCTATCAGTGATAAAATGCTGCGGACAATTGTGAGCCGTCAGTCCATCTAGTGATTAGTTTGGACTACAAACACACACACAAAAAAACTAATTATGCGTTTTTTCTGACACATAGTTTGAACTCGGTTTCCAGATGACACACTGGAAACACAAAGAGAAATTAGCAATTTGGGATATGGGCCACTTTGACAGCAGTGACTTAAATGAAGATGAACCAAGCTCGGAGTTATGCTGCTTTTCCAAATGGATATCTAAATTTAAACTTAATAGCTTGGGCAAAACTGAAACTTGCTAACAATACATCCCAGGGCAGTAATAATCTTCAGAAAGCCCGTTTCCAGTAGAGTAGTGACCTTGAAGCCCAAACTACTGTGTGACTTATTTTTCATCTGCAGGAAATCTCAAAGTAATATCCTGCAGCCGTAGTATCAGGTCATGGAATACTTTGAACGGTACAGTGTGCTATCAGGTCTCTCTCACTCATGGTCATCCTGGCTATTTTTCCTGTTACCATGACAACCTTTCTCTGCACCGCTCCGCCTCTTGATTGTGTGGAAAATGAAGAAGAAGACAAAGGGAAAGATGTCAGACGCCGAGATTGAACAAAGACGAACAGTCGGCGCTGACTGGCCTACTTTGTCTCCAATTTATTTAAAGGCTCCGCTTGATGTATTTGAGATGTTGCATATCTCACCAATTTTAGTCTCTCGGCTATGTATAGTCATGAGGGAGCGTGTTGCTCCGTCTCGCGTGCCAATCTTTCACTGTCATCACACCTAAATAAAAGAATCACACTGTGTGACACTCGGCTTTGGTTTTAAAGGTTGATTTGTTGGTGCCATGACCCCTTGACAGCTCATACAGTCGGGTGCCGTCAGCTGCACTTTATGGTGAACCCTTCAAATTTTAGACAGACTCATTAGGTTTGCTGTTTTTCCCTCCGGCATCCTCTAGTGATTCTTATAACCAGGACAAATGACTGACTATATAACAAGGCTCACTCTGGATCCAAAAGCCAAATGTGTACGCTTACAGCTTTTTTGACCAAGTGAGAAGTCATCAACAGTCGTCAGAACCTGCTCACCTGACGAGGAAGGAGGAGACGGTGAACACCGAGGCCGGGACATTTTATTTATATTTCACACTGAAAGATAAGCTAGGATTAAAAACACAACAACTTTATTCAGAGTAACAATGTGCATTTACTGTTTAGTGCGATTGTCTCATTAGATAAACACTGATAATATTCCCAACAAGTGAATGAGCCTTTCTGGCGGCTGCTGAATTTTTTTTTTTTAAACAGCTCAAGTCCCTGCAATAATTGAGGTGGCTCTTCACATGTTTTATGTTGTTACTCAATACCTTTTGAAAAGCCTCAGTATATTCAATCCAAATCTGTTTTGTTCTGTTTTCTTTTAACTGAATTCTGTTCAGACAAACTGAATGCATTTCCTTTCTGATGAAATAACCGGTTGTCTCCCTGTGCGCCGGTTTAGCTGGAAACAGCATTGTTTTTGCCCCAGTGTGTGTCTGTGTGTATGTGAATAAAATAACGCAACAGCCAATGGACCTACTTTCACCTAACTTGGTAAGAATATAACTTGGGAGGGTTTCTTCAGATGATTAACGTTTGGAACTGATTGCTGAAAGGTCACAGTCAACAAAAAGATGCTACGAAAAACATTGATTCCACAAATAATAGAGCTAGAGAGACAAACTAAAGATGATGCCTGATTAGGATATATACAACGTGCACGCAGGGTACATGCATCGCTTCTCCGATGCTTTTAATTTACAATTTATTTATTTATCTATTGATGCTTACAGTTTTCTTCACTGAATTTGCACATATGTTTCTTTGCATGTTACTCCTCCCGTGTGCTCACGCTTGTGCAACGATACAAAATAACACTGGGATACCAGAAGTTAAAAACCACCACTGGGTACCATTTAAATAAATGAGACCAAATTAAGAAATCGTACACCACAGTTTTAATCAGTCCCAACATCTTCTCTCTGTGTTGCCTCATATTAGAACAATGAGTAGTTCATCCAGCAGCAAGAGAATCTGGAGATGAAAAGAAACCCCTGAGTTGAGGGAGTCAAATCAGAAGGTCACGTACATTTGTTTGTGTGTCTCACTTTGAAGCGGAAAGCTTCAAGCCACGCCGGCATGAATAAGTCATACAGCTGTGAGCAGAGGCCATAACGCCGGGGTCACATGACACCTACTGCTTCATACTGGTCCCACAACCTTTTTACAGAGAATCTTTGTTGAAACGTAGCTGAGAACATTTTACTGTTGTTACAAAAACATGGGGTCACTCTTACCAGAAAATGACTAACTGCGACAGAACAGCATTTTGCCACAAAGTTGCTTGCTGCTTCTTTAAACCTGGGAACAATAAAGAATAATGCAGCAGTGAAAAGTCAGGATGATAATATCACGACTTCCCCAGGGAAATAATTTCTGTTGTTAGCTGAAACACTCAAAATGTCTTGTTTTGTCATGGCACTACACAATGACAACAGCACACACAATGTACAAACTTCATTTTAGAAGTTAACAGTATTGACAAAAGCTGTTATTTTTATGGTAATACACTGTGGCTGGTTAACAGAAAATCATTCTAAATAATTTCCTAGGTATAAGGATTTGTTTTGTATCGTTTTAGTATATTCCAGTAAAAATGTTGTATTAATATGTATATATTTCTAAATTTTAAATGAGACCCTTCAACGTGTTCAACACAGTGATGTTAAGTGACCTGTACAAGTATCCACTGAAAAAGATCAGATTAATATAGAGCCCTGATGAGTCGACGAGAATGGACTGAAAAAAATAGTTTGAAAAAACAGACAGTAGACAGATGCAGCAGAAACAATCAAAACCTTTGCCACAGGAAAGTTAAATCTTCCTCAACCTTTAAGGTACTTAACTTCAAAACCACTTAAGCGAGTCATCACCGAGCTGTTGACACTGGGTATAAATGCTAAAGTGATTCATCGCACATTTCTTTTACAATTTCGGCGGTGCCATATTCTAACTGACAGACCCTTGACTCCGTGTATAATTGAAGGTTTATTCAAGTTACCTGCTGGAAGAATACAATGGAGAGAAAATGCCTTATTTTAAGCCATGTTAAAAAAAAATATTTATCAAGCCTCTTCAATTCAATTTCAATTCAATTATCACAAGTCACTTTAGGTAGTGCGGTCGAGACCTTGCCACCCATCCATCCATCCCTCCATCCAGCCAGAGTACCCAGAGAATAGCCCCACAGATACGGGGAGTATATGTGCAAACTCCACATACAGGCCCCAGCCCAATCGGGATTTGAACCAAGGATTGGTGCAGACAATTGCACCGACCATGATATTATAGATAAAAACAACAGCTTCCACAATGAGCAAGCACTTCATGATGACAGTGGAGAGGAAAAATATCTCCCTTTAAATGGGGTAAAAGCTCCAACAGACTCAGGGTGGGGGGAGAAAAATGGGGGAGAGAGGAGAGGTGGGTTGAAAGAGGGAGAGAGAAAAGAGAGCGATGGGGAGAAGAGATACGGAGCAGTAACTGGTGCATTCAAGTATCAGAGTGGTTGTTATAATGACACTAATAGTGACACTTAGATATAATAATGTTATTAGCAGCAGAAATAAATAATAGCAGCAATAAGCCTGTAAATTTTAACATTTTATGTACAGTAGTATTTGAATGATTCTTACTTCAATACTTTCAAATAGGCTCATATTTGCAATGTTAAAAACAAAGTTATTCTAAGACACTGATAACATGGTTTCCACCCTCTCCAGCCCACAAGCAACAGGCCAGTCCTTATGTTTTCTCTCAGGCGTGAGCCAATCCATGGAACAGTTGCATTACTCAAATGTGCCAGAGAGGGATTACATTAAAACTCCCCACTGTGCGAGCATTTCATTAGGCTCTCTCCCTGTCTGAGCAGATTTACAACACTCTCGCCTGCCCACCTGCTCCCACCCAAAGAATGGCTCAGTCAGAACGACTTGTTCCACCAAACCTTTGACTAAGATGTACCTGCAAGTGTCAGGCAGTTGTCATGTTCCACAAAATGTCGAAATTTATGCTTGTAGGTATTTGATTATTGTCTTCTTGGAGCAATCTTGCAGAAATGTGTGGCTTGTTCCCGTTTCAAGAACATGACCTTAACAGATACCGTACTTTAACTTTGTCATTTGTATACATTATCATCATTTACTCAGGTATAATGTGAAATAACGTGAAAAGTACAGAAGAGACACTAAAAGCTACAGAATGAGAACAAACTAATAGTGTCTGTTATCATTTAGGACATCCTGACATGAAAATAAAGTCTGTTTTTGCTTTTGCTTATTCACGATCTTGTTCTGAATCTGAAAATAAAAGACAACTCTGACTTCTTTCACAACTCTATTTGTTGTTTGTCTCTGAGGTGTATAAAAGAATATTGTCAACATAATGAAGCATTCAGAACGGAGGCATAATAATATAAAATAGCAGCAGTGTTCGCAGGGTATCAATATGACTGACTGTTATGAGATCGAGAAGTGTTTGTTTCACTTGCAGTCCATCACTATTTCACGCTTTACAACTGAAAGCTTAAATGAAATGTCACCGGCTGGTGATTATCTGCTCCTAATAAAGCTTTAGTGCTTTTACTTTAAAGTTTCTTCCCTGGGGACAGCGTGTACTATTTATAGGGGAACTTTAAAGATGCATCAAGACGAGACAAGTGAATCCTCCCCTGACGGCCAATTGTAAATAAAACTTGCCTCTTATGGCCGAGATGGTTCCACATCAAACAAAAAAGAGTGAGATGTCTCGAGTGAAAGATGGTAAGCCTCCGTTCCACTGATCATAATTTTAGATGAAAAGGTTTTTCTAAAAATAAATTGCCAACAAGCTTTTTTCAGATCAATGCTTGTCAAGGCCCCTTCATCATCTGTCACTGTTTGTATACGATCTGTGATTTATAGCTGAGGGTATAGGACAGTGTCTGTTGCGTGAAACAAACACTGGAGTATGGTGATGAAGTGTCGGATTAATCAAAACCTTGCAAACAAAATCTAAAACAGCGGTCTTGGTAATCAGGCTGGATTTTTAGAGTCAGTGTCTTTAGGTAGCTCCATCACTTATGCGTCATGTACTCAAATCAGGCTGATAACCATCCTGAATAATAGAATGTTTGTTATGTTACAACGACCAGTGGGTGTGAGTAATTGTCCTTACAGCAGCACCAAGTAATGATGTATTTTGTGCTTGTACTCTGGAGGCCTCTGTTTGATTTGATCCTATTAAACACTTACAAATATTACATTTCTAGAACTGTTCTCTTGTTTGAGCAGACAATCATTTATTTATATGGTTTTCTTGGATAATCACTTTGGTGATGTAAGGCTCTGTTCACCTACTTGAACACTGTGTTTGTTTGTTCATGTTTTAGCCTCAAGAAAAAGACCCAGTGTTGAAATTGTTGGAAAGTTGATTGAGACTGTTAATTGGAAATGGGTTACCAAAAAGAAGAAACGAGCAACGAAACCTTTTCTAAAATTAGGCCCTTTCTTAAGATGCAGATTTAAAAAGAAGCTTTCTATGTAATTTATTTTTTGCTTGACGATGAGTAAAGAGCATTTAATGTAGTAGATATTTATTATATTTATTTATCATTTGTCAACTGACCTGGATAAAACTAATACTTCAATATACATTGCACTGAATCAAAATGCTATAGTTAGACATTATGTTGACCTTGAGGAAATCTTCTCTATCTGTATCTCTCGGAATATATAACACCTTATGTGCATGTTTAAAAGTCAGTCAGTTTGTTGGTGACTGTCGTTTTGAATTTTGGTGGCGAGAAGATTTGGATCTTTACAGACCATTTTTAGACTGATCACAAGTGTGTAAGGGTTGTAATTAGAGCTGTTGCACCAGACAGTCACTCTCTCTCATTGGCTCTCTCTCTCTCTCTCTCTCTCTCTCTCCCCCTGATTCACTCACTCATCGGGGTCTCTTCCACTTTGTGTTGTCCTCTTCCTGCTCTCTCTCTCTCTCTCAAACTGGCTCTGTGGAGCGAAGCAGCCCCAGAGGTGTCTGACAACCTTCAGCACAGCCAAAGGCGACGCTTCTGTGATGCCACCCCACTCCAACTATTCACCACTCTAAATTTTCTTCATTTGGAAAGTGCCTGATGTGCTTTTGCGCAACAATCTTTACACTACTATTTTTCCAAGGAGAGAAAGTACAGGGGCGCTCAGCGCTTTTACGCATGGAAGTTGGAATCAGCCTCGCTACCTTTACGCATGGCTGTGGCTCGTCTCCTCGGAGGATGCTGCCGGGCTTATGAGAGCGTGCCAGCGCGTCAACAGCGGAGTAAAAAGTGAGCAACGATGCGGGGCACTGAGCTGCTGCTCGGCTACTTTCTGGTGAAAGTTATGGTGTGCGACGCGGAGGGCGAGCCGGGGCAGACCGACGACTTCATGATAATGACCGCGTTTAACGAGTCCAAGGAAGGGGAGCGCGTAGTGACGGAGAGCCCGCATGTAGAGGACAAGTGCCGCGGCTACTACGACGTGATGGGCCAGTGGGACCCGCCGTTCGTGTGCATGACCGGCAGCTACCTGTACTGCTGCGGCACCTGTGGCTTCAGGTTCTGCTGCGCGTTTAGGAGCTCCAGGCTGGACCAGACCAACTGTAAGAACTACGACACCCCGCCGTGGATGATGACGGGCAAACCTCCGCCGAAAGTGGACGTGGCGCTGGAGTCCGCGAAGGATAAAACCAACCTCATCGTGTATGTCATCTGCGGGGTCGTGGCCATTATGGCACTGATAGGGATTTTCACCAAGCTTGGTCTGGAGAAGACGCACCGTCCGCACAGAGAGAACATGTCGAGGTAGGTCGGAATGTTCACCAATTCAGGTTTTAGGCTATTTATAATTACTTAGTTTTGTTGTATCACAACACTAGTGTAAAAGAAACATATAAAACAATGTTAAATTAACCAATATATGCCTTTCAGAGCCATGCAAGAACATAACTCACTTGTGGAAAAAGAGACTAAGAATTTTAACAATAGCAAGTCACAAAGCAAAAAGTTAATTTGTTAAAAAAGGTGTGTAAAGCTATAAAGTTCAGCTTCACTCACAGCACATTTTTAACAGTGATATCCAGATTTTAGACAAGGGAGAAAGATTCAGAATGTCTGAATGCACCACTCTTCAGAGAAAGACTCATCATATTCTCCGTTATGTGTCCTGCCTGCACAACAGTTGGCGTCACAGTTGTGAGTTAAAGGCAAACGTGTATTTGTTATGTTTTGGCCCAAAACTTCAGTTGACAAATTTCACTGATGTTGTGTAACTTGTGTTCTACATGGCACATATGCCTCTCCTCAAGTTAAAACAGTTTTTTATTTTTGTCCAAATAAGAAGAAAGTGACCATGTTAAACACTAAAATGAATAAATTCTAGTTTGGGCTAATCATTTGTTGATTCATTTTCTGCATGTTACAATCGAAAACAAGCACAGCGTCACCTCTACTGTTGCACGGATTCAGATTTCTTTTTACTACATCATTAGTTATCTGCAAGGTTTCCGTGTACAGCCTATAACTGTCATATGCCCATATCATTCAGTCAGATACAAGTACCTGAATCGTACATTCCAAAAAAAGTTGAAAGTGACACTTCTCACTCTCAACGGTTGCCACCTTGGCTACGTATTGAAAGGGGATGGACAACCAATGGATTTTAAATCTCTCTTTGGGGTCTGAGAAAGCCAATGAGAAAATGGCAGCCTGCGTCAATTTTCCCTGTTGCAGGAAACACACAAGAAGATCAAACTTTCATCTTTAAGTCAAGTAAGCAAAGCTGCCAAATTATTTAGGAGCCAATCATGGCAACATGCTGCGATCGTCTTTTTCTTTGAGGCTGTGTTTAGTCGGGACGATACCGCCCTGTTGGAATGACGTAACACTTTTTTTTTTTACAGAAAGCCTGTGTTACAAACTTGAGACATGAATTATGAAAGATGAGGGCTGTTATTCTTCAAGAGGGTCTGAAGAAACTATGAAGAATGCAAGATCCAGTGTTGGACTTTGACCCATACTAAGGAGAAAAACACTATTACCCGATTTACCTGATTTATAGAGGTGCAATGCTAAATTGCGGGAGTGCCCCTTTAAACCACGGATTGCTGAGAGTTAGTGTCCCTTCTACTACAGACAGCACTGCTTTTCTCCTATTCACCACAAGAGCTCCTTCCCCAACCTCAACCAGGCACTTTAAAAATGGTCATGCCTGATTTCTCAAGTCACTGACAAACAAAATAATGTTCGCAAAACCTGGAGTGGACTGTTTCCCTCACTGAGATTTTTGTCATCTTTCTAGGGCTCTTGCGCACGTGATCCGCCACCCAGCCTCAGAACATACGGACGACATCGGACTCAGCCATCACTATGAGAACATACAAACCAGAGTCACAGTTAACAGTCTCCGTAAGTATTATTAACGTCGGCTAAACACCTACACACACACATTCACATGAGGGAGCAGTTTAAACACCTTCTGCACACCTGTATATCTACATAGCTGCTGCCATCTGCTTTCACTAACTATGCTAACGTAAACCCCACTCATATATTCTTAGTTTTTTCAACACCAAATATAAACTTAATTTTCTTCTTACACATTCGCTTGTCCATCCGGAATTAGCTCTGGAACCGGAAGTGGTGAAAGGAAAAAAGGAAAAAAAGAAGCCGTCCAAAAATCTGCAGGCTGGTGAAGTAATTAGTCATGCCCCCAGCAATCACTTAAAATACACACTAATTACCACCGACAGCGTGGAGCTCTCTTTCTTAGCCAGTTCTTACTGTACGTAACAGTGTTAGACACCCTCATTCTCTCATTCATCAGCATTAACGCCTACACACACCCACACAGATGCACGGAGACAGAAAAGTTCTTATTAATGCTAAACCGGTTTCCTGCCTTGACAGCTACAGTCAATGAAGATCTCTCTGCCTCTCTCCTGCATTTCATATTTTTTAAAAAAAGAAGGTTTTTACAGTCAAGCAACATTTGTGTGTCATAATTCATAATTTAGGAAAAGTGAATTCTTTGCCTTAGGTGTGAATTAAGTCTCCTGATACTTATCAGGATAAATAATTACACATCACACACTGAACAGTAAGGCTAAGAAGCCAAAGGAATCCATATAATTATTAATCGAGGCAGGTTATGTCTTTGTGATCCAGTTGCAGAGTGAAATGACAATCAGTCACGCTCTGACCTTCCTTAAGGCAGCTGCTTCCCAGGATGTTTGATCTCAGGCAGATGCAAGTAAATATCAGGGATTATCATGTTCTGTGAGAGACCACACCTCTGCATGTTCTTATCACAACCTATATGAAAACAGCAGGCGACTTCCGCGATTAGTTCAAAAGGTTTTGTAATTAAAGAAACCACCTGGAGTAATCATGGGTTGCAACGTAAACCAGCCTGATCTTCTCCACACAGATTACCTCGTTGTACACAGCCAGGATTCAGTTGCACAAATATGCGAGCACTTTCAATAGGCAGCCTTTAGTGATAATGGATCAAATTGCACGTTTATTAAAATTCAAGGGAAAATAAGCCCCCCAAAAGTCAGATGAATAAATAAATTCCTTTTCCACCCAGGCTGAACATTCTCCACAATGTTATAATGCAAAAGTTAGTTCAGTCCAACAGAAGCAAATATGATGTAAAAAGGCCAAAACTTATACCAAGACGAAAATGTTCATATTAGTCAGAATCGATAATTATCACGATTAATGTAACAATATTATTTTCTTTTAATGTTCTTAAAACATTTTACAAATCTGAGGTCGATCATTAAAGTGTTCTACCTCTTCACTGTGTTTCCACAATGCAGAAGCATCATATCGATATATACATGTACATATTGGACTTTTGTTATATTGCTAATGATAAAAATTACATTGTGATAGTTATTGATATTGTTTTATTGCCCAGCTCTGGAATGTACAGTATTATCACTATTATTATAGAAATGTTGTGAAATCACACACCTCATTTAAAAGACAAGACACTGCGGTTTTCTACCTGCTGTTTAACTTGCTCCTGGTCTTTGAACATGTCTGCACTCTGTTTGTGTCACCTTAAAAATTTGTGTTTGTATTTCTGCATCTCACTATAAATATTACACAAGTAAGACAAGTATTTGATTCCACTTCAAAAAAAAACTCAATAAGGAAGGTATTCTATTTTAAGAGCTCGACTTTTTTTACTCCCTAAATATCGGCTGAGGTGAGGTGTCAGCACTGACATGATAATAATTAATCATTCTAAAATCAGAGCGCTCTCATCTTACCTTGCTGCCTCACAGAATAATTATCAGTTCATTAACAACCAGCCAACACATTGACGGATAGGATGAATGTGATGGAAAATATACTGTATGCCTTCTTTAGTGCAATATGTGCAGTATTATACTTTTCTATCAGCTGCTGTTTGACAATCAGAGCAGCACAATTTAATAAAATTATGCACTGATGAATTTACTTGCTAATTACACATTAGGCAGTTCTTATCACACAAAAGCACGGTCAAGTGTTTCTGGTCATTTTGGTTTTAATGAGTTATTTCTATAAAAACAGAGGTAAAAGTCAAGATTGACAGCTGAGACTGACTTGCAATTGGTCGAACAGGTTGGACCTCGCTACCGCAGCTCCACACCAACATCGCAACTGCCCAGAATGTGGCTCCAAATGAAGTCACTAAAATAAACATACTTTTGCACTGGTACACCCCAGACAAGCACCTTTTCAGTCTAAATCTATTCATTCAAGATTGTGTTACTAAATTACTAAAAAGAAAACACTGATGCTGAGTGATGGGAGCTTTTCTTATACATTGTGGCCTTGGACACGGAGATGCACGGCACAGTGTGTTGGCTGCTGAAATCTTACAAATGGATATGGGAGGGATTCTGTGTAACTCACCTGGCAACAGCACGGGGACGGCTGTTGTTTTCTTGACAGCGATCCTCGCCAGGTTACAAGAGGTTAGGTGATCTTTTTTTGCCACATGACGGATCCACCCTGTACTCGTCCTCTCCAGCTGGGCTTTCTAGTGGCAGGTGTGACTATGCCCCAGCTATAATCATCACAGCTTATTACGGATACTGGTGCAAAGCAGTGATTGAAATGCTGCAGAGGGAGGCCCTGGTCCTCATCTGTTGCCTGTCAAAGATAACAAAAATCTGTTAGACTGGGCTACCAGCTCTCATTCTCCTCAAGACACCACTAATACACATTTTGCGATCAGGGTTTCTTTGGCCACCAGCACTATCATGTCCATGCCCTGCTGGCAATGTGCGTATATGGGGCAATTGTGAAGTGTGGCCTCTTTTTACTCCAGGCAGTCAGCCAGGGAGAACAAAGTCTCCACTCACTGCCAACACTCCACTGGTCCATGACAGTCCATTTCCTCGCTGCCAGATAGAAATGTATTTCAGCTGCATTTCCTGTGACAGCAGCTGAGAAACCGCTACCAAATGTAGAGTCTATACCTATGGACTTATTTTCCGCCTGCCATATACTTCACTCTGAACTGAATCTAACAACCTTTAAGGAAGGAATTACAGATTCGCATCACAGAGAGATTAAAAATATTTGGACAAAGATGCATGAACTGTTTTGGTTTCATCCTTAACAGTTTCTGAAAGTGGCCATGCTCCATGTGCAGTTTGTTTATATTTAATTTACACCACATTGACAAATGACAGTGATCGTTGGGCCTTTGCAAATGAAAAGTAGAGATTTTGTGAACATCACAACTATCTTGAATAAATGTGAAACTAGAATTAGCACCTCGAGATTATATGACTCTGCCAACCTGTCAAGTTGCACTTTACATTAATGTCTGTCCAAACTGTTATTTTTTAATAATATGCAGATTAGTTCTTAGGTTTGGCCAAAAAAGTGTGTTGTGAGGTCACAGTGACCTTTAACAACAAACATCCAGCTCCTCCTTGAGTCCAAGGAAATGGTTCTGCCAAATTGGAAGAAATCTCCTCAAGGTATTCTGGAGATTTTGTGGTCATGAGGCATAAAACATGCCTGTGGGATCACAGTCACCTTCAACCCCTGAAAATCTCATAAGTTCATCTTTGTGTCCAAGTAAAAGTCCGAGCCAAATTTGAAGAAATATCCTTGTCTGTCCCACTGTCTCGATCATGATAGTTACAGTTTCCCTCTTTCTTTACAATTTGAGTCGTTCATCACCAGTCTTTACTCTTAGTTCAACTGACACAAAAATGAAGTCTTACTGTCACCTTAAGTTTATTGGAATAATGGGAAAAATAGATATTTTTACAACATTACGAGTGCCCTACTCTTGCTCTTTACAATGTTAATTCTACATAAAGCATTAGTTTAATAACTTTTCAAAGTGCTATAAACAGGCAGCTTCATTGTTCTCTTTCAGATATTGTATTTCAGTTTCTTAAATATTTTCACCTCTCCAATGTTTTGCGCTATGACTTATATTTAGGGTAGTGATGACATTAACAGTAAACTTGTTTCCATCATTTAAAACAGCACGAATAACTATCCAACTTAATCATGTCAACAAAAAACAAAGTATTTTCGCCTCATCATATCATAACCACCGAAATAATTTTGTATATTTTCAGTGCATAGTTATATGCATCTCAAAAGACGTAAACAAACATAAAACTTTTGACACCAAGTAGATTATTCTTGCCTAAAAAAATAACGAGGTTAAATTATATGTCTGAATTAAAAGAACTGGTTTGATCAAATACTTAACTCATACATTTATATATATATGTCATTAGTGATTATGTAAACACAATATAGATATATTTTTGTCTGTTAAGGGTTTCAGGAGAGTGACAGATGACAAGATATTGACACGGAGAGAATGGAATATTTTCATCACTAACTTGAAAGTAGGCTGTCTGTAAATAAGAGCGCCCTTCTCCTTGTACCATTTATTTCAGGGCAAACAGCTCCCAAAATACTCTCTTAAATCTTTTATGAGTTTCAGGGACGTGTCTGTGTCTGGAGTGTTAACTTGCTTATTCCCCGCAAATAACCATGGATTCTTTAACCTTACGAGTCTCCAGAAGTGGCCTACTTACTTCCAGCGGCTGACATAAAAGGTGCGACTTTGACAGTCACAACAGCACAAGCGCAAGTAACACTTGAGTCAACACAAAGTCAGACAAACATTAAAGAGAGACAAACAACTACATACATCAGCACATCAGTTCACATGTATTTTGGCACCCTGACAATAGCTATAAAAGTTGCAACAGATGTTAAGAAAAACAGGACTTGAGCTTATTAACTGCAACGAAATCTATTCCCATCTAAGACTATAGTATTTCTAAAGGATATTTGGGATTCAGGAGACACTGACACAAGCTGAAAAATAACAAATGTTGGGATACAAAAAAGTGAGTGGCTTCTAATTTTAAAGGGGATACCCTGAGTTCGACCTTGAGTCGAACCCTCAGATCACAAACCAACTCCCGATGGGTGGCTCAAATAACAAAGATATCAAAATAGTTTTCCGTATTTGATTGAGATCATTTGACAATAAACTGCATGGGGATTCATTTGATCTGTGTTCTTGTTAGTGTTGTTTTAAACAGACAATATTTATAGTGTGTCACTGTGTCCATGGAAGCGGAAGAAGATCTAATTTGACTTTCAGAGTTAAATGAGACCACACTGAATGAGAGCCTGTGGCCCACTTGCAGTGACGAGTATGAAACTGAAACAGGTCAACAAGCTCAGAAAGGAACCAGACGATGTTACACACATAAGATTTGAAACAGACAGGTTTTGGAGGATTTGATTGTTTTAGTTAGTAAATCAGCATCAGCTCCAGCTATGACACAAACTGTAAACACATTTATATTAAATGGTCAGCAACGATTCTGCTTCACGTTTGTATAAAACTAATTGAACTAGTTTCTTTTACAGATTTAAAGGATTTAATGAGTTTTTTTGAAGAGCACTTCATCACCTAGTTTTATAAGTTATCTGTATACGTGAAAGTGCTGTCTTTCTTACCGACTACAGCTTTTTATGAAGGCTTTTAATAAAACCGGATAACACCGGAGCTTGTTATAAAGAAATCCTCATCTTAAAGAGAACACAGTGGCACCGTCAATCCTTTGCTACCTTAACTGAACTCCAAATCTGATCTCAATCATTACACCGCCCACTCGTCAAGGTGTGGTGAGGAGAAAGACTGGTTGGAGCTGATCTCTCCATCATTTCATGAGACAGCATCGATAATTTGAGACTTTCCAAAATTAATTAGCACAGGAATAAGATTTCTTGCTGACCAGTGGGGAATAAGAGCCTAATTAACCTATTTTCTGTATTAATGATCTGTTTTTATCGGACACATTCTGGAACTAGGACTAGAGGACTCCCAAAGTTTGTAAACTTCCACCATTAACAAGTATAATAGGATCAGGACAAATAAGATATTTACAACCTCAAGGCATTTAAAATAGCCATCACGTCAAACATGTTGATATCTTGGTGCATGTATTTAGAAACGTTTTTAAAACACCCCCTGTACAAGTTTTTATTGAAAAATTCCAGCAGTTGAAGTCCAGTACAATTCCTTCAATTGTACAAATATTAGTACTAAATGGCCCAGGACTAGAGGAAATATCTAGGTCAAAACCAGGCCTTTTAATAAAGAATGGGTTAAATCACAGCTTTATTGCAGCCATATAGGTAAATGAAGCATTAGAAGAAAAGATCTAGACGATGGGAGAGCAGCAAAATCTCTAGAGTAAAACCCAATGGAGCTTGAACTGACCGGAGGGTGCCAGCAAAGCCATCTTCCAAGTACAACACATTTGTAGGAACTTCTGCAACAGTGTTGAGAATAACTATATGATCCCCATTGTAAGAACAACATTTGAAATTAAGTGAGTCCTTTTGTTCTTAATCTTTATTCTTTACTTCTACTATGCACAGATTCTATTCTAACCAGTCTTCAAACCGCCGCCTGTGAATTCGACTGCTCCTCTAATCTCCTCCAATCTAAACGCAGTGAAGACACTCTGAACATCTGTTGGCTCTGTCATGCCAGTAGGCAGGGGGCCAGTCTCTTTGCTGTGCACCCCTTAATTTACCAGATGTCTACTGTAGGATAAGTACAGTTTTACAAAGAGCAGTCATGACTCTCCAGCTGGGTGCCCACAAAAAACCTACTTGAGGGAAAGTGACACTATCAAGTTGGAATGACCATTATTGTATATTCACATGGCAAAATGATCTACATCCTGGGAATTCTACACACATTCACTTAGAGGAGAACGATCTTAAATGTAACAAAAATAATTAATATGAATATTACATAAAAATACGTGTATAATATTTGTACTTACTACCTCGATGATAATAGGGATTCTGTTACCTTTTTTATACCTAAATGTCAAAAATGATTAATTGCTTATTCACATGCTTGCACTTAACAACAGTGTCTGCATTTCTACATTAACAACTTGTGTTTTCCCTCGTTTAGATAGCAGCCAGCTGAACAACATTGTCAAAACGTCAACTCTGATAACGCAGCCTTACCCGGCAGTGGGACAGGTCACCAGCCCCTATGAACAACAGAAGCCTGTCAAGGATCTCAACAAGTACGCCACGCTCAAGGCTGTGGGTAAGAAGCTGCTCACATCACGGTGAACCTTAATGATGAGGAAGCTGTTAGCGTTCATCATTTGATCTGATTAGCGAGCTCATTACATCCAAATAAAACTTGCATAATTAATCAGGGCTTCCCTGCATCTTATAAGATGGAGTGCCAGGGTTTAATTGAGTGAACCGGAAAGACTATAATCAATAATCTGAGTGAGCATGGGGGAAGATTTATACATTTCATAAGGCAGTAAATGAATCTGCAATGCTTCAATAAACTATAGATAATTGTAGTTAGTGTTAAATAGTGCTTGTCTCAACAGTAAAAACAATTATAAATGAGACATTATCCTCATATTTAGGTTCATAATATTAATTTGGGTTATTACATGAAAAGGTTTATATGCTCCTAATGTTCAGAAAACACACCCCTTTTCTCATACTGTCCATTGCTGCAGCTCCTCCTTTCAGCCTCTGTCTCAAACACTTGGTTTCAGCTCCTGTCTCATTAAGGCCCCCCTCCTGAAAAAGCCCAGTCTGCTCCCATTGATCAGCTGGCCCCATCTGTTGTAATTGGTCTACCTCTTCCAGCGCGTCAACAAAATATCGGCTGCCAGGCTAACTCAACCTGGCTTTGTTAGCCTTTGTTAGACTTAGTTAGGCTTTGTTAGGGGACGTGCCAGACCAGCAGTTCAGTGTGCATTTTGAAAAAGATGGGGATCACAACCGGACTACTGACGGTTGTTAGTAAACTTTAAACACCATACGTGTTGTTAGAAATAAACATATTCTTTAGTTGGTTTAAATCACCAACAAATCTCTGGCTAACAGAAATCCATGTCAGTTAATCCACAGTCCATCAACACAAACAGAGAGAGGGGAACAAAGTGTATTTATAGAACCAAGTTTGTTGTTCTTCTCATGTACTAATTTTGGAAAGTCTGCAGCCGTTGCCTGGACGAGCAGCACTTCAGACAAGGAATAATAGCAAATGCCAAAATAGTTCCACAAAGGAAGGTGGTGCTATGTTTCCTATCGTCTATGATCTTGGAAAGAAAAACAAAAACCACACATATTTGTAGTGCAAGGGCAAAGGGCAGGGGCATACGAATTCTAGTTTATTGTTCTATTTTCTCTGCTCATCTTCCATTGTTTTAATCTTTTAAGACCAGTGCTATAAATAAAGTCTATTATTATTATTATTATTATGATCATTATTATTGTAATATTGGATTGCCCCCCTAATATTAAATATTTATCATAATAGAATTTCAGTATTTAACAGTATTCAACCTTGACTTGATTGCTAAAAAGAGAACTCAATCATATCTTACACAATTTTGATTCCACAACTTTTCGTATTGATTCCTGCTTGTTCTCCTACTGCTCCTAATAATAATAATAATAATAATAATAGAGGAAAATAAGCAGCATTAAAGTGAAAGTATTCGTGGATGTGTATTTAACACAGTGAAACAGGAGTCTTTTTATAGATTGTACCTGAATCAATTTGCTGCGACCGACAGACCTGGCCTTAGAAAGAATGATGGATTACCTGCATGCATGTATAGTAAGTCCAACCACAAGAAAACCGCTCAATCTCTTTGTGATTCACTGCAGCAGCTGAAGCTTCGATGCTGCAAATCCACTGAAGTGCCGTCAAACAAACTGATCATTAGGGAAAATAAAAATAGAGCAAATCTTAGCTAATGAGACTGGGGACAGGAGACAATCAGGAGCAATCAAAACACAAATGAGTTAGGGCGTGGTGGTGGGAGCACCGTGAGACATGTGAGCCTCTGTCGTGCTTATCTCACATGTACTAATCTACCTGCACGGATGGGTTTGCTGAAGTAGCTGCTGTGAAAGATGTTGCTGCTCATCACCACATTATTCACTCTGTACCATGAAGTGAGAGCTGAAGACACACCCTGCTGTTGATGGGGGTCTGATATGTTGGTATGGAAGGACATAAAGAAAAGATATATTTTGCTGTGGTCTATAGGCACAAATCTAAGCCTGTGTTTCAATAAAATTATTTCATACAAACAACAAATGACCACACACACATACTGTATTTATTATACTTAATTGGCACAAATTGAATCTTACCTAATGGCTCATGGGAATGGACATTGTGAAAATATAGCCGACATTTAAACATTTAGTGACTTCCTGTAATAGACAGTGTGAAGCCACCACATCACGATCAGCATCCTCAAGTACATTACTATGCATCAAAGTAATGACAATGTATTCACAGTGAATAGATTTTGTTAGAATTCATTCATATTTGTCTCATTCGGGGGAAACATGAACCTTAATTACCATTGACATTACATATAATTTAAAGCATTAATAACTATTCAAATATTAATTTAAAGTGGCAGAAAATGTTTGTATTTTGCTTCTAATCAACTTTTTCTCTTTTTTGGTTTAATGCAATTGACTATTAGAAAATATGGGGATATACACAGGGCAACTGGTTGCAAAGAGGAGCCAGTTTTTCGGAGAAATTGACCCTACTTCTCACTCGATTTATAACGTCAGTAAACATTTCCCTCAGGAGTTTATGTTCTTAATTGTTAGTTTGAAGTCTGTTGATTTTCATTATGTAAATTGTGGTCTCATTTAGAGACAACGAAGCACTGTATGCATTGGGGCATGGATAATGTGTGATTGACAGCTAGTACCGTCCAATGGGTGCAGGTCACAGGTGTAGGTGGGCATGCAGTGTCCTTGAGCTTTGTCAGCCTCATCCCCCCCCCCCACCCACTCATCCACATGTGGTTACTTCTGGTTTCAACAAACGAAGCTGGCGCTGGACAAACCGCCAAACTCGAGGATTCAAAATGGCATTTCACAAATAATGGGTGATGTCTAGTTGCCACTTGGCAATGACTAATGAGATTAAGAAATGACACAAAACTACTATGTTGTTTCTTTGTGTCTGTTAGCAGAGAAAGCCAACGACGGCTTCTACAGCAACCGTCGGCAACTGATCGAGATGGCAACCAAGGGCAGCCTTCCTATGGAAGCTATGGATATGGAGCCAGAGCCGAGTAATCCTTACAGCCCACCCAGACAGCTGTCCTCCAAGCAGAGTGAACACAAATACAAAAGCCCCAAGGGCCACAGCTCCCATTCACTGTGCTACAGCTCCAGCACTGTTGCCAGCCCAGTGGTGCTAACATCCTGGGACAGCAAGGACACGCTGGGACTGAGACAGAGCTACGGCCAAAAGAAACTCTGCATCGTGGAGAAGGCGCTGCACACCACCCGCTACATGCCTCCACAACCATACTTTGTCACCAACAGCAAGACAGAGGTGACGGTATGAAGGACTGTTTGAACATCAGGCTTCAAAGGAGTCTGTGAAGTACAGTAACTGCTGACTGAGGGCAGGTTTGCAAGACAGCAGCATAGACTTCTGTCTGTATTGGCAGTTGTGCATGTAATGAGGTGCATTTCAGATGCCACCTACAGGTGAAGTGATCTCTAACAGGACTCGGTAGCGATCACCGTGCCCCAGGAAGACACAGTGATTCATATATTGTCATCAATATTCATATAATCCAAGTGCTAATACAAACCACAACAGCTAAATGTATCATTTATATCAGTGATGAGGCATGCAACACCTACTGAGCAGCTGTCAATAATCACTAAGATATAAAAAGAATCTGTTATATTATCTAATGTCTAAATGAGAAAAACCTTTCATGTTCACTGTATTAAATCAAGTTGTCTTTGGTTGATTGGGTATTGAATCATGAAATGGGTTATTAACTTTGTTAATACTATTTAGAAATAGGCTGTAACAGCTTACGATTAAAGAGTGGAAATTAATGCATTAATCCTAAAAATGCATAAAATTCAGAAAACCATCTGAATAAATCAAATCAGACCAAATTACATTTATTTTATTGACTTATCCGAAATGAAAAGATCCAGTTGTCTTCAGTGTGCGACATGAGAATGTGAATGAGTTCAGAAAACTGTTAAATGAGGATATAGATAACATTATGGTAGAATGGTTTTTAACTGTATTATCCTCACACACTAACCGTTACTGTGCTGTCAATAAGAGCCCTCTCAAAAGATAACTCACATTTTTATTGTTATTCAGAAAGTATAAGAAGACCAACATTGTTCAAAAGTATTATTCAGGAACATTAAGACAATAAAGACATTTCAGTCTGTGATGACGTTAACTTAACGTTGCCTGGAGATCCATTTAAATTGTGTGAACGTAGCATCACTGTAGATGTTTCGTCTTGAAGCGAAACAAAGTCACGGTCAACAGACATCCTATACATTCCCATGACAACTATAGGAGAAGTAGCTGCAGAGTGTTGAAACAGTGTTGTGTTGGTGTAATAGTGCCTCTCATCAGTACCAGCATGTGAGTGATTAACCTAGAATTTACTGTGGAGGAAGCCCCAGACCTAGAATGGTGATTGGTCTTAGTCATGAGTCCTACATCAAGCCCCCCCGACAGAAGTTGTTTTCTCTGTGAAGACTTGGTTTGCATTAATGTATGCATGCAGCATTTTAATCCCAAATCTCACATTTAATTAATGTATCTGGTATAAAAAGGAGAAAATGTAAGTAGTAGGAGCTGATGTGTCCATTGTTGGAGGTTCATTTTGAGTTGTGAAGCAAGTCAAGGTTGTTTTTGCTACACATATCAATGGGTCATAGAAATACATATATACAAGTTGTTATACCGACCATAGGAAACTACTGTACAACAATATTCATCTGCCATTTTGTTAACTATTTGAACCAAGGTGAAATAAGCCCCGTCTGCTGGGAATCTGAAAGTTTTTGGTCGACACTTTTTATCCCAGCTGACGAACAAATACTGAGAACTAACAAAAACTGTTACACTGATTTCCCAGCCAAGCAATATAAAGGGGTGCTCACGCCTGCCCGCACGTCTTACTCATGCGGTTGATTATTTCAGGCGACCGAGGACAAAGCTGCAGTCATCGCTGAGTGGGAAGTGGGAATTGTTCGTACAAAGATTTATTTATGTGTTCTCAAGTCCAAGTCTTACAAAACATACAAAACAAACATAACAAGAGCGCAAATGTTGCAGATTGTCATGTTTTGGTAGCTGTTTATATTGTCAGACTTTCAAAATAACTGTGAGCACTTCTTTCCAAAATATGTATATTTAGTGCACCATACTGTCCTTTCACATAATTAATAAACTGTTGGAGTGTTCATTTCACATTTATATGAAAAAAATCTGTTATTCACAAACTGATTTTTTTGTATTTATGCAAACAATGTTGTACAGTCACTTGTTATGTGAAGTCAAATGTGTTACTGAAATCCCTTTTATTAAGCTACAGTACACAATATTTACATCTGTAATAATATTCTGTTTAATATGTCTTTGCTTTGCAACATCGAGTAATGACAACCCAACAACTATTTTATATTTTGATAAAGGTTAAAGAAAAGAAACGCCCCCTATATGACCACACATCTAATACAGTTCACTGTGATGGCTACCGATTCTTTGTATCACTGTTGGCTCACTATCTGATTATTAATGAGTGTTTAATATGTGTCTTTATGTACAGTACCAATTTACACTGGAGTAAGATTCCCTTTTAATATGTTTACAGCCTCCATCAGTTCCCATCCTCCATGTCTCCTGGAAAAATATGATCGTTAAAATGTTTTCCACATGTCATAAGATACAATCCCCGCACGCGCCAGCGTCAAAAACCTTCAGTCTCCACATTGCCAGTTTTTGCCACATTACTGAATTATTTGAAAATAACAGCTAAACCAGATATTCAGTCTCAGTGCAGCCTGGAAAAGTGCAAGGTTCATGAAACAGGTTCTGAATGAGGTAAAACCTCTATGGCTGCATTTTTAGGTTTCTGTAAGATCGTGCATGCCAACAATTTCAGCTTTCATGTATTAAATATATCATAGCTTACCTTGAACACAAGAAATGATTAATGGCAAAGAGCATCTGTAGCACAATGTTTGTAGACTTTATTTAACATTCCAACTGACAGGTAAATAAATAGCAGTAAATCTACTGCAGCTTTAATTGGTTTATTCAACTGATTTACCTCTTTGTTTTTAACTAAAGGAAAACAATCATTTGGCGGATGATAGGTGGACAGGTGATAGTCTCTTTTGTTGTGGTTCCTCCTTTCTAAAATCGTGTTTCTAGCTGGTTCTACCCCCCCCTCACCACAACAGAGGGTATCATAACAACATGGACGAGTGCAGCCAAATGAACCTCTTCCATTTAATATACTACAGTTTATGTGACTTCCTGAATTTCTGTGACCCAGCTATAAAAAAGTGATGTGTCATTATACTGTCAACATTAAAATTATTTTTAATAACTGTCTCTTTCCCTGACTTAAAAAAAAAAATCCTTATTTTGGTGTAGATGCAAACTCATGTGCAAAAGTCAACATTTTAATTCTCGGGGTATAATTCATGCATCTTTATTTAAAAAAAAAAAAAAAGGTTTTGTCTTTTGTATTTAAAGATTGAGTGTTTTTTGAGCTGAAATTACAGTCTAGTAGTAAAGAGGAAAATACCTTTTTGCAACTTACAACAGCTCATGTTGTGGAGGTCGTCCAAGTGCAGCAGTCAACGACAACCTAACAATCACTCTCATTGGGTCCAAGCACCATGGAGCTATACGCACATTGATTGACTCATTGTGGCCTCACTACAGGCTGAGAGACATTTCCTGAAGGAGCTGCCACTCTCATGCGAGATGCTCAATACATCTCATACGTCAGGGCCTGGATAAATAAAGGAGCTGGATCGATTCAGCCAAGTGCTAATGCCTCGTGGAGCTAGTTTAACTCCTTGGATAGAGAGTCTCGTGTGGATAAGCGCATCGTGCATGAGTAAATAAAAGAAACAACTGCAGTAGATGATCACAAAGAGAAAAGCACAAAGCTGAGAATGAAAAGAGAAGAATTTTGCTTCCACTGGTAGTAGAGATGGTGCTTTATCACAGAATATGATGCGCTTGACTGGAAGGATCACTTTAAAATCAACATAGAGTTTCACAACCAATTCAGTTCACGTGGCCAAACACAGACTGCATACAGAGATTTAAAACTTTGATTTCCACTCCACTTTTGCACTTGTTTTAATACGTTCTGGACGTGTTACTGCAGATCACTCAGGTTTACAGCTGTGTCTGGGATCAGAACTTGAGTTTGAACACGCCTCTGGGAGCACTATCATTTTCTTGAAAACGCCAGAAGACTTCCTTGTTAATTAGCAAATGATGTTTCCTACCACCCGGGTGGTTCCCTCTGGAAATTAAATCAGCACAATAACCTAATTCAGTCAGACAAAGGGGTTCAGCCATGTTCTGGTGTGTGAAAAATCTTGATCCGATGGCAATTACGTGAAAAAATAATATGCAGCGTGATTTTTCAAACATGAAATAAAGTAAGATTGTACTGTTCACATGAACAAACAAACAGCCAATCCATAGGGGTTAAAATAAGTTAAAATAAATGTGATTTTGGATTTACATACTGAGCAATGCACTGGAGTAAAAAATTAAGTGTGCCACAGTTTTTAATAAAAAGAGCCCTCTGGGAGCATATAAGTTCATGGGAGCCCCTTTTAATGGGTAATACTTTGCAGTGCACTAATTTTATCCTCAAAACACTTCTCAGATGCATTCACAAACAATTGTGCATGTCTTGTATGCATGCACATTGCACATGGCAAAGAATGGCTATGCCAAAAGTTTCCCATGACTGCATTGAAACTCTGAGCCCAGGGAGAAGCTCGGAGTGACGAGCTGTGGAGATTTCTCAGTCTCTGACATGGAAAGCTGGACTGTGACAAGCTGTGGTTCCTGCTACAGAGACGTTCTTTGCGAACTACTGCTTGACAGAAAACAAGTCATAACTTCCCCAATACATTTGAGTCATCATCTGAGATAATGAGGGACATTTCAGCATTTTAATTGGGAAACTGCTGCTGCAGACTTCTATCATTAAAGGTGACCAGAAACAAGCAGCAGCCCCAGTCAAGATTAGAGTTAGACGGAAAATTCTTGATTCTTCGGTTCGCTTCGATGCAGCAACACAACACAATCGATTCAAGTTTTCCACTACGTTAATTTTTCAACGATGTACCACCGTTACCAAATAATTATAACCACCACTGCTTAAGGATCAGGACAGATGCACATTAAAAGGTCCGGCCGTGCTTTAACGGGTCAGAGTCTCTTTTCACCCCTTGGCCCTACCCCTTGATTTTTTTGGGGGTTATCTTGCCTCTTGAAACGAAGTCACAAGGTAGGGGTTGAAATCTTCCCCTACGAACTGGGACAGTGCGAAATGAAATTATGTGAAAATACGGGATTATCATGCATTTTTTATTGATGTTGTGAAATAAATGACCATAATAAAACCAAATGATTAAACTAAGGTAATACAATCATTATCGTAATTTTTAAATCCTTACTAATGGAGAGAGTAGTACATTCGTGGGTCTCTCTCCCAGTTCTTTGATGCAACAATAATCGTTTCATCATCATTTGAATCAAATCGTGATGTGCCTCGAGAATCCCACCCCCTAGTAAAGATGGTCTTCAGTTGTGCTCAAAGTGATGTGTTATATTTAATTTCATGATTCATTTATTTGAAGAAGGATTTTGGAGTGGATGCTGTCTAATGGACAGTGAGTGATTAAAATAAAGAGGAGCAGAGGTCTACAATGTCTGAAAGATTTCTGCTCTTCAAGCAATCTGCTACATGTAAATAGAAATAAAATGAAGAAAACACTATAAACTGCAAACAATGTTTTCCTTTCTCTTTGAAAAAAATGACAGCTAATCTCTACAGGGAACTATGTTCATTTAGAAAAGAAGAGACAACATCAATGGTCATTATTTCCACTGTACTGCAGTCAAACTAGATTGTTAATAAGGGAGCAATTCCCTCTACATAAATAGACATCAGCGGGGCTCGAATGGACTGTCAATGCTCCAAATTAATCCATTCCCAAAGCCATTGCAGAGTAACAAAGCCCAGATCATTGTGCCGCTACAAAAGCAAGCGAAACAGCTTGGAGCAAATTCTGGGAGCTTCTGAAAGAGGCACACTGAGATTAGGAAAGTGGAGCTCCTCAGAGAGAGGACTCCACAGCAGACAAAGACCCTGGGAAGCCCTTCCTGCCGCAGGCTGGAAGAAAGGTCATTGTGTTGATTTGGGATACAGGGATGGTTTTTCCTGGGTTAAAAGTCTGTGACCCGCTGATTACCACTGCTGCAAAACCCACACTTAGAAAGTTTGCAACAGCTTGAGCCGATGCATGGAGTTTGACATATAAACATTTATTGTCACTTCAATTCCACCACCAATCTCTGGTCGTGGTATCCCTTCAAACTTCAACTTTATATTAAATATTCTTCTCAATTTCCTGCTCTGTTTGTGACGAGATCACACTGAGGTGGCAGAGATCACTTCAGCTGCTTTCAGACATGCACTGAAGTCCAGACATCTTCTTGAAATTTTCCAGAGAACGCAAATGTCCAAGTCAGTTGCTCCCGAAATTTTCTGGAACTTTTCTTGCCAGCCCCCGCACAGATTGTCCGAGTCAGCTGCATTCACAACAGTAGGATAAGCAAGGGGGCATGTTATTGACATTTCAAACACGTGATAGACGCAAAACTGTGTAGGAAAATTGGGTCCAGAGTTCATAAGTGAAAGCAGCTATAGAGAGAAATATCAGAGGTCAGCAGGACATTCTCTGGTTTGAGGTGAGTTTGAAGGAAATATACAGTCTATGAGAAAAACACAGCTGTTTAGAAGAAAGGAATCCTTTACAGAGGCTTGAGTTTATTTGTATGTGTGCATGGTTTTATTAAGGGAAGATTCAGTGTCAAGGTGCAAACATAATTTTCAAGTTTGAATTTCTATCTCTCTTATGCACATTATGCACCTTTCTCCTACCTCTAACATCTTGTTGCATTGCTCTGTCCCTGTTTTTTTAAACAAATTAATACAGACAACCTTTCATCTGTTCGCCCATCTGCCCTGCATGGGGACAAACCCTCAATAGTCCCCTGATTCTTCATCCATGTTGAGAGATCACATTGCAGAACTCAAAGCTGAATCGTTATCAAAAGAAACAAGTTTCACAACTGTGGGACATTCTGCTTGTTATCACAGATCTATTCACAGTTTTTATATCAGTGATTGTGTTACTGATAGACACTTGAAGTCTTGTGAGACTTTAGGAGAGACTTGTTAATGTTTCTAAAATTTGACTAAACTTTCCACTGTCACAAAACAGGTTTTCTGAGACATTTGAATTGATCCTTATAGCAAAGCTTTCAGGTTTTGTCTGTTTCAGGTGGCGAGGCCACTCTCACATTGCCTCAAATCATTAATAAGCAGCTCAGTGAGGCAGCAAGTTAGCCAGGTGGCTCAGGAGTCCACAGTGACTATTTGATTTCTCAAATCTGTCCAGTGTGGCCTTAAATCCCACCGTCAGGCGAGATTAACATTTCAGTTGAACTGAATGAGCATCTCATTGCTACCGCTGTTCCACACGTCTCCATTAGTGAGACCCTCAGAGGTAACTTCTGCCAGAAACTGCACACAAAGTGTTTAAGCTTCAGCGAGTGGGAAACTTACGAATACGTAATATGAGAGTAAATGTATGTGTAAGGGTTAATCAACAGTTAAAGCATGAGATTGGAAGATTTCTCAGATGAGTCAGATGCTGGCGATGGACGGAGTGAAGGGAAAAGCTTAGTTTGACCACAGTTAATCAAGAAATGTCGTGCAGGGTTAGTGATGGCAGAGAGTCAGCTGAGGATGTGTAAAATCAGGTTTTGGTTTTATAAAGATCTGCAGTTTTCAGATACTTGCATGGAAATATTTTGGGTCACGAGAAAATGTTACTGTTCTTAAAATATTCTGGAAATATCCGTGACTTCCTCAGAGTAATATTACCCAGTTGTATTGGTTCATAAGGATGTATATTAAATTCTTTATGTTCAGCATTCTGCACATTTTTTTATTTTATCATTATCATAAAAAAAAATAAAAAAAATGCTAAAAGCGACAGATTCCCTTAAAAACCACCATATAACACAATCATTTGATTTCCCCTTCATTCTTCTTGTCGGTAGCTTCTTTCTATTCACTGAATGATGACAGTCATTCAAGTCAAAGACGTCGCTCATCATTTTCCTGCCTCTTTGTGCTTGGAGACTGGCTGCGACTCTTTATCTCATTTATTTCTCTCACTCTGATTTCATCGCTCACCTTTCCTTTGCCGGCTTTGACCAGGTTTGGACACAAAGCCACATCATGCAGGCGGTTGGCCAGTAAATCTGAGTCTCCATTTATGAAACCAGGCAATCACTCTGAATTCAAACACACTAATCAACCTAGCCTAATTATTAGTTGCACACTTAGAAACGCCTTGTACATACTTTAGGAAACTAATTATGAAGCAGCCTCATCTCTCTCCAGAGGAACGTGACAGTCAACAATTCAAACAGCAGAGATGAGATCCTCTTTAATAATTAATTCATTTACTGTCTGTATCAAATTCTAATCAGGTGATAATATGCAGACAAATCCAAGCCAATTGTTTTATTAATTTGACACAAACTTTTCATAATTGTGATTGAAAAACAAATTTTTCAATTTGAATATTATTTTTATTCAATTCTGGAATTACACAAGTTTATTTTCATTTTCAGAAATATTTTTGGTATTTGAGCACTTGTTTTTTCCAGTTGCAGATTTCATGTTTTCACAGTCCGATCTTTTTTCTTTAATTTCAAATCACACATTTTTCACTTTCATTTTTTGTTTAGTTTCAAAGTTTTGGTCTGGATCTGTTCCATCAGATTTGGCTCCATAGAGTAACCTCCTCTGAAGAAAAGTAAATTGGACAAAAAGAAGAACAGTGTGTTGATGGTGAATTGATGAGGTCTGACTTACAAATCCTTTGAAAATCCTCCTTCAATCACTTTTTTTTTTATTTTTTACAGGGAATCTTAAAACTGTCTTTGCTTGAGAGCTGAAGTAGATATTTTGTCATGCAGATCCATAGAAAAACTGTTGCTTTGTTGAGCTAATGAAAGATCTAAATAGAGCTGGAGAGTAATTCTACTGAACACAACATAGCCTTGTAAAATTCATATCTGTGCGCCACAATCGTCATCTCACAAAATGAACTAATAAAATATCCCCCACATCCCAGAGGCAGAGCATTATTTTTTATTGTTGACCCACACTTCGGTCCACATTTGTTCACTCTACTACACTAAATGTGGAGCAGGAGCCCCCGGCTGCAGATTGATAACACACAAACATTTTCATCACCTTGCAGTGACACATTTTATACCTGCTGTGATGAACTTGAATCAATTGGGTCAGTTTAAAGGGTTTTGAGGAACTGGGTCAGGATTATACGCAACATGAACTGCAGCCTGCACTGAATAGTTTGCATGAGACATCATGTGCTACTGTATATGTGCAGTATTTACCTGTCTCCCTTATTGTTTTTTCACTTACATGATTCTTGCTGTTCTGGGTTTGTACCCTCACGGTTGAATGCACTTAGTGGAAGTCGCGTTGTATAAAAGCGTCAGCTAAATGATAGGTAATGGGATGTAATGTAAAAATCTGAAATGATTCCTCTGAAGAAACTAGAAATACTGCACTGCAGTAGTATGCACACCAGTGCCGCTTCAGTCCCAATTATTATTTTTCCAGACTGAGGTAACAGTGACTTTTAACCTTTGACACCTGAAATCTAATCTGCTAATCTTTTGAGTGACAACTGGTCAAAATTGGAAGAAATTCCCTAAAGGCAAAGATATTATGTTCAAGAGGCGAAAAACTATGTTTTGTGAGGACAATGTGGCCTTGACCTTTGACCTCCAAATATAAATCGGGTTTGCATTGAGTCCCAAAAAGTGCTTATGCCGGATGTAATGGAATTTCTTTTGGTTGTTCCTGATGTATCACGATGACAAGAACATGAGGTCACTGTGTCATTTGGAAAGACAACCTATTATGGCTCTTCAAAACTATGCAAAAATCCCAGAGAGCCTTTTCCCAGCTAAAACTGGACTGTAAACACAAAGTTGAGGAACTAAATTATCAGATAGAAGCAGAGCGGTCCATTCCTTTGCAGATTAAAAGGCAACACCCAACGTATCATACTATTCAAGCTGTGGGTAAAAAGACTGTTATGATATAGGGATGTTTTAAAACTCACTGTTTAGAGATTGAAAGAAACAGACTAAAATCACGACACCGCCACCAAAATTGAATCCCATTTTTTTTCCACCTGGACACAGCTGCAGAGGAAATGAAATTCTAACCTTTCAAATTACATGCAGATGAAAAGCGAGGCATCTGAAAGGACGTGCGAGTTTCATACACCAGCACTCGTTTTTCAGTCAAACTACATCTGTGGGTCTGCGTTTTGTCACATGAATAAAAAATGACATATAATCAGAAAGTACAGGTATAGCACAGAATAAATAAACCACTAATTGTGTCCATTAGTTGAGGTTTTTCATGCTAAGGCCACTTGACATATATAAAGGAATGAATAAATGAATGAGAGATCTAAAGGAGGCTGTGGGTTTTCTGAGTTTCCTCTGGGATTCGTCAGCTGCTCTTCTCTCTTCCTGTGAATTGGATCCAAGCCTGGCAGCCATATCAGTCGGACTTTGGTGTGTGTTTGAGTGCGTGAAGTGTCTCTCACCTGTTCCAGGCGTTGGAAGCTGACATTGTCTGGGTTTGTTTCAAGGTTGTTCTGCAAAGTCAAAAGTTTGATTGTTAGTGTTGGTGGATATGAAGGGTATTACATTAGTTCCAACTGGGGAAGTAGGAACTTAAATATGAAAACGATTTTCTGTGACGGTCATCAAACTGGCAACTGCAGTAGTTTACTAAAGTTGACATTACAAACTGAGAAACTGATTAAAAAAGGACACTTATATGAAGAAAGTTTAGTCACTATTGACTCAAAACCTCTTCTAATTTAACAGTCAGAGAGGAACAAGAAATGTACACAAAGCATAATACATGGAGTAGTAACCCAGTCTGTCTTTATTTGGCGGTGTACACGACAAAAGGCCTCCATTCAGGCCTTTTACAGTATGGATAAAAAAAATTAAAAAAAGTTTCTATAGGATGCTGCATTGCAAATTCCAAACTTTTAGAATATAAATTTACAAAAATTTTTACATAAGCAATAAAGACAGCCAGACAAAGTCATACAAAAAATCCCAGATATATGAATAGTGAAGTCAATATTAAAAAGTTAATCTTTTAGTATTGAAATAAACTTTAACAGTGCCCATTCTAAACATGCCTGTTTAGAATGGGCTGTCTGCTTGGTCTGTGGTAACACTGGACCTGCAGTCACTAAACCACGGCAAGTAAAGACTGGCCGTGGGACTTAGTCCACGGAAACCTGAAGTTGCGCCTCCACTGCTGCACAAAGAGCTGTTCACCTTTTCTGTGAAGCTCGACTCAGTTCCCAGAACCCTGAGCAGAGTAAGTCAACGTTGCCGTTGTTATGAAAGCGCCACTTCGATGAATCCCAGCTGCCATTGCTACAGAGCGCTGGTCGCTGTGTCAGTTCATTCAAAATGTATTGATATTAACATCACGTGTCCAAATCCCACCAAATTTAACGCTGCTCTTCCTTGGGCCCTTAACAATACACATGCTAAGTGTGAAGCAGATAAGATGAATGGATCTAAAGATACGTGTTCCATATACAGAACAGAGATGTCTGAAATTACAGTATTAGATAAGAAGATAAAAGATGTAAATGAAAAATGTCATCCTCATTCATCACTCTAGGATAAAAGCTCCTCAGCTCTTTCCTTTATTCTAATGTTAGGGAACAGACTAAATCAATGTATTCCATGATACAATCTGACAGTCTGTACATATTGTTTTCTATTAATTTAATATTATTATTAGTATATTATTATAATTAATTTTAAATTTTAAGAGACAAAATACCAGATGTAAATGTAAACAAATGTAGGGCTACATACAAAGTATCATCATTGCATAAGCCTTAGGACGCTCGTTATGTTTACAGATCATGTTTAAACACAATAACGGTCTGAGAGGTATTTTTTCTTTTATTAACCATATACTTTTATGTTTGTGTGTTACATGTTTTAATGTTATGGTTTAATTGGCTGCAATGGTCTACTCTCGTCATAATGATCCTAACCGACTGGGAAATAGTGGCTGAAATCCGGCACCTTCCAGATGTCAAGACAAAGCCGACGGATTCTCTCTCTTCCTGGAAAGTGGCGAGCTGACTGTGAGCTCTGAGGGGTATTAATAGCCGCTGCAGGGGTGCTGAGGGTCTTTGACTGTACAAAGGGTTGAGATGGCACTGGGGATCAGACCTCGACGGGTGAGAGGCCACTGAACAGCCCTGTTTGGAAACCGTCTTTATCAGACTTGACATGTTTCTCTTGATTTGCTGTCAGTCCAAATATCTGCCAGATGATGGCAGCGTTGACTGAGCCCATTGCCGCTCAGTATTAAGTTTCGTTGTTATTTGCAATTTCAATTTGAGTCTGTTAAACTAGCCTTTCTTGGCTGGGGAAGCTGGATTGTTCTTCTCGCCCTCTGTAGGGACAGAGAAAACCATTTCGTAAATTAAGCCTCTACACTTAGTTTTGTTAGTGACATGTGTTGAAGCAATAGACCAGGGAAAACAAAGTCTCCCCTTTGTCTGCCTCCCATACAACCACTTTCCACCATGTTAAGTGCAACAGATGAGACCAACAGGAGTTGTCTGTTGCTTTAAGATTTTGTAGAGTTCCTCTCAAGGTTCAGTTTACTGCATTTAGCTCTAATGTACTTATCTGAGCTTCACTTGGGATTGTAATGCAGTGTTTGTCTGTCTCTGCTTTATAGAAATAAAGTACTTCAGTAGATCCATTCTTTTTTCCAGTAATGTATTATTATGCGTTTTTTTGTCTGACAAGATGGAGAAGTTGTATGGTTTCAAAGGTGAATTGGCCGTAAATTGTGCACAGATTCCTGGATAGCAGCCTAAACAAAAACACACAACAAATAGAAAGGCTCATGAGTCATAATTCTACCTGACCTATGTTTTATGTTACTTGGCCGTGAGACAAATTTCCACTTGGAGACCATGAAGTTTTAGCTTCAAAAGATGGGATTAGATGGTTGACCCAGTCTGTGTTTAACTAATACATAAACAAATAAATACATTATACACTTACCTTAAGAATACTTCTTTTTTTCTGTTTAATTTCACTAACTGTGTGTGTGAGCATAGACCACCGATATTAGTATAAGAGTGTGTGTGTGTGTGTGTGTGTGTGTGTGTGTGTGTGTGTGTTTTGTTTGTTTTAGCCTTTATATGCTTTTACTTAATATGTCTGAGTTCGTTTTTCAGACTTTACTTTATTTGACAGGGACAGTGCCTTTTTATGCCTTTGTCCATTTTTGTCATATGTCATAAAGCTATGTCATTGATTTATTAATAAATTATGCTATGTGTCTGTTTATGTAGCTCTGTGTATTTACACATGTGTTTATATGTTATCAGATGTGTTTATATGTTATTCTATGTTTTGGGTTTTCTTTTTTTATATTTTTTACTAGTCAGGAAATGCAGATAAAAACTAGCCCGCATGGCTAAATGTGTCACATTTACATGTTAAACTAAATGCTCATTAATGTGCATCGTCCATTTTAACAAACAATATTGCTAGATTTCTGATATAACAATTACACAACGATTAAAATGTCAATACAAGAGATTCACTAAGTGACTGAAACAGGTCGGACAAAGCCGCAACCTAATTACTCTGGGGGCCCATTAATAACAGATTAAGTTGTTAATGGAACTTTCTTTTAATGTTCTGGGCTGCTGTGGCAAGAGTCCTCTGGCACTTATTTGCAGAGTGGTAGAGTGAAGAAGGCATCAGTGGGTTTCAACACTGATCAGTATGCATCCGTCCAATTTAGATTGACATCATGCCTCTCAGGCCTGTTCGCCACTGCTGAGGAAGGCACTAAATTTATTCAGGATTATTTGAGAAAATTATCCCTCCAGAAGCGAGGCACAGCCCAGTCAAGCATTTTCAGCCACAGCAGCCGGCTCTGCCACTTACTATTACGACTCCTCTCCTCCACTCAGGAAGCAACTGCACAGCAACTGACAAACCTCCAAACCTTTTGTGTCTGGTTGAGTGCCGGGGAATGAGCCAATTAGAGGTGTTTGTCAGGGGAGCAACAATCATGAAACAACTCACTAAGGCGTCTATTCTGTATGGCTTTTTTTTTTACTGAAACAACAGCAAAAACTGGAGTGTTTCTGAGTTTGTAAAATGATTCAAGGCAAAAATAAGGCAAAACTTCCTTTCATTGTTGATACGGTGCAACCTGTATGCAGTAACCCAAGACATCACGCAATATGTGAACTACGGCTCCAAGTATCACCTGGCAAGACTGAACTCATTACATAATGTGCAAAAATAAAAATGCCCCCCTGCTTCTACTCCATGCAGCACTGAACAGTTTATTTTAGACACGACATGCCAGTAGTGCCCTCTACTGGCGAGAAAACTAAAAACTTGAACTCAGGTCTCCCCAGTCGGCTCAGAAAATCTCAACTTCACTCAGTATCAGTATCAAACTGATTGATTTGTTAGTAGGTCACTAGAAACAAGGAAACAAATAAAGTATACCTTTTTTCCAAAAATGTATTCTTCTCCTTTAACGTCCTAATGTCTTTGTGTGTCTGTTGTTTTGGAAAATGCATTTGTTTTGTTAATAAACCTGCGGTGGAGATGAAAATGTAAGATAGATAAGAATATAAATAGATGAAAATAAACGTAGCAACAAATATGAACTCTATAAATATTTATTTCAGATTAATTTTTTTAATAATTAAATAATAAGGAATTTGCCAGACACATTTACATGTATCTGTGTGGAACAAATCAAAAGATATAATTAATAACTTATCTTAACTATGAGATAATTCAATTAAGGTCATGTGCTCTGCTCCCTGATAGTTTACCTATTTGCTTCAGAGCTGGATTAGAATTGAATGACGGACAAGTCCAGTAGGATTCATTTTCCTCATACGGTTATAATTCCAGTGTTGGTGAGATTATTAATTGAAATTCATGTGCAAGCACACAACGTTATCTGGTTTTGGTTGTCCTTTAGAGCATGGCCAGTTCATGATTGTCCAAAAGGACCCAGATACCAGGAAAAGGGGTAAACAGAAAGTTAGTCATTACAATAATCGACCTCTGGAACTGGCCACATCCTGGACTGTAATAAGTGAATAAAACAGAAAGGACACTGATATATATTTTTTTAAGTATCTCACATAAAGCTGTCGTTATCATACACACAAGTGCATGCAATTTTTTTTATTTATTTAAAAATAATATGGTTATGACAGGTGGATGGAGGTGGTGGAATCGAAATTTAATGAGGTAGACTCTCCAAAATTGCCTTAAATGAAACCATATAAATAAATAATCCTATATTATAAGGTTATGGCATGAGTTCAGTCAAGGTGCACTGAGTTCATTTTATCTCGTTTCCGTTGTATCTCGGTCAAAATCTACAGTTAATGCACTCAGTGACAGGACCCTGGCTTAAGTAAACACCAAAGGCCACATAGATGTAATACCTTATTAGGTTCATAATACTGTATATGTGAGATAGATACAAAATAAACAGGTTACATGCACACATAAAAAGAGATTTTATATAAGTAAAAATGTACATCTCACTATGAGGCAATAAAAAGTATTTTCTATATTTTACAGACTTGTGAATAAAAATATCAGTTCATAGATTTGACATTATCAAAGTTGATATTAGTGAGTGCAAGCTAATTATTGTCTAGCAATATGAGGCAACTTAGAAAAACAGAAAAAAAAACTATTTGCAACATAAAGCACAACGGAGATGAATGGGTTAATTGTGCAAATTCAGTGGACCTGACTCAAAGGCTTGTCAGACTTCCCATTCGTATACAAACAATTGCACAAGGTTCAGTCATTCAGCATTTCACAGCCTGTCCACCTTCAATCAAGAGCTCCCACACTAAAGGTAAGGAATTTCATTTAAATGAAAGCCTTTCCTTCAAAATACTGCAATTACGCAAATAACACTCAGTATTCTTTTGTGAATTTACTGAGTATTTATATTGCAATATTTCAATTTTGTATCCACAGCTGGTATGCAAACCATTGTGCTGTTGGTGCTGTGGATACTGGGAATATCACTGGTGTTGCCCGACCCAGACACAGCTGGAGAGAGGGGGACTGAAGAGCCTATCCCATGTTCTAGGGGATGCACCTGCCTGTACGATGACTACAGCTTGGAGCTCAACATGTATTGCAGCGCTCGGAACTTCACCCAAATCCCGTCTGACATGCCAACATCCACTCACTCTCTCTGGCTGGATGGCAACCTGTTCACCTCTCTCCCTGCCATGTCCTTTAAGGATCTTGCTAACCTGAACTTTTTGAATCTGCAGAGTGGCCAACTGGTAACACTTGACCCTCAGGCATTCAAAGGACTTAGGTCGCTAGCACACATCCACCTTGAGCGAAATTTTCTACGCACGTTACCAGGTACAGTCTTCCAGAATACACCTAACCTTGCTTCACTCAGTCTGCACAACAACCAGCTTACTCGTATTGAGGAACGGCTGTTTTCTGGACTCTCGCACATGTGGCTTCTCAACCTTGGGTGGAACTCGCTAGCCGTCTTACCTGAGACAGCTTTCCAGGACCTGCAAGGTCTACGAGAGCTTTTTCTGGCAGGGAACAGACTCGCTTACTTGCAGCCACAGCTCTTCCAGAACCTTGTTGAGCTTAAAGAGTTGGATCTAACCGGAAATTACATCAAGGTCATCAAAGCTAATGTGTTTGTTAAACTCACTAAACTGCAAAAGCTGTACCTGGCCCAGAATCACATTGTGACCGTGGTTCCTAGAGCATTTGCAGGCATGAAGTCGCTCAGATGGTTGGATCTGACAAACAACAGGCTGACTACTCTGCATGACGACACTTTCTTGGGCCTGCACAGTCTCCATGTGCTGCGTCTCTCCAACAACTCCATAACTGGAATTAGGCCCCGGACTTTCCGTGACCTGCAGTACTTGGAGGAACTACGTCTCAGTTACAACAGGATCCGAGCCCTGGGGGAGAGGATCTTTGAAGGGCTTGGTCATCTGGAGGTCTTAGAGCTAGAACACAACCAAGTGCAGGAGGCCCAAGTGGGTAGTTTCACGGGCCTGTCTCATGTGGCTGTCATCAACCTGTCTGGAAGCTGCTTTCTCAGTCTGCCTGACCAAGTATTCAAGGGCCTGTCAAAGCTTCACAGCCTTCATCTGGACAAAGGCTGCCTAACCAGGATCACATCTCAAGCTTTCACTGGACTCTCTGGTCTGAGGAGGCTTTTCCTGCAGCATAACAACATCTCTGTGGTAGAACGCCACAGCTTTGGAGATCTGGTGGGCTTACTGGGACTGGACATGAGTTTTAACAAATTGGAGGTCCTCACAACCAACACATTCTCTGGCCTCAAGAACATGGAGTACTTGCTGCTGTCCAACAACGACTGTCGACAGTTTTTGCAGAATGGCACAAAACAGCTGCTTCCGCGGCTGCGCTACCTGGACCTGAGAACCAACGCCTTGACAGTCATGGTCCCCGAGTTCCCAGAGTGCATGGAAAAACTTTTGCTGTCTGGAAACCGTTGGAAATGTGACTGCAGCACCCTCCCGCTCAGAAACTACAGCTTGAGGAATCCGCTGGTGATACCTCGGCAAGTGGAGACCCACGCAGAGGGTGAAGAGCCTGACACGACCATCACCATATACAACAACATTACATGCACCAGCCCACCACGTCTCGCTGGTCAGGACCTACGCGATATTGACAATGAATTCTACCAAAGCTGCTAAGCAGACACAGGCATGTTTAGAGAATTTGTTTGTACACAGCACAGAATATTACAAAACTGCTACCCGTTATATTTTTAACAGTATAAATTCACTCAGCTTTTGATTTCAATACTGGAACAGTGGAAAAAGTTCTTATTAAACATCTTCAACAATAATAGATCAATTGTTGTCATCTGTAGCCTGTATAAATTTGATTCAGATTTGAAGGTTGAAACAACAAATATTTCTTTGGCTTCATTCAGTTTTATGTGGATATAATGAAAGTGAATGATTGATTGTGACACCATGTGATGACAGCTGGTGAAGTGTCACCTCTCTGCAGAATAAGAAACATTTAAGGGAACCAATCCACAACAAAAGCTTTGGGACCAATTTCGTTTACACTGACATGAGAACTGTAAGAAGTTATGCAGCGATATATTTGATGCATTTGAAGGTGCTACACCTGAATCACTATTCATGCCAGTTACATAACAATGTGAAAGTGTAATAATCAATGTGTCGCGGTGGTCATGTGCAATGTGGGCGAATAAAAAAACACTGCAACAGGAAAAAGGCTGGAAAACAATAATTTGTGATGGAAACATCAGTGACTTCCTGTCAACACATTTACAAGACTGATAGCAACAACCTGAAAATGCCATGTCACAAAATATTAAGTTTATAAGCCACTGAGCTATAACTCTCACTGTATTTTAATTCTTTATGTGTCTGGCCTGGAGAAAACGTGTCCACGAGGCAAGACACTAAAATGTCAAAGTACGTTGCAGGTGTGTGTATTATTTGGTGTAGTAAAGTTCATCGCTATAAAACCTGCTCTACCTTGAAAAGTGCATTAAATGCATTGAAGGGCTTCTGCCTTCACTTTCTAAGAATGTTTCATGTACACACAGTGAGCTTCCCCCCAAAATAAACCAAAAATAAATCTATACATCAAATACAGATGAATGAAAGTGTGATGGGAACGTGTGTAGCATCACCTGACTGACGGTGAGTAGCTTTAGCTCAACAGCTAACAAAGCTAGCATACTTTGTTTTGTGCTGTTCAACCACCACCACACAGTTCAAGTTGCGTTTATCAAGTCAGAACATGATTTACTGCACACTACACACTCCCTGTGCGGCCTGCTGAGCTCATCCTACCTGGGACATGTGTCTCTACCATCTTACAGACAGTCACAGCAGAGTTTCTGTAGTCGCATCTTTGTTCGTCCACTGTGCAGGTGTCAAACTTTTTTCACGGGGCTTTAGTCAGTTGCGATATTTCCGCCAGCACTTGAAGGCAACATCGTAGACGCAGCTGCACGCGGAAGCTCCCTGTTGCCCATGGTAACAAAGGGGCGTCAACTACGGATCTTAAACGGTGACGTTTAAGATCACACGAAATACTCGTTTTTTCATTTACTCCTATTATTAGTAGTAGTATAAGTAGTAGTATAAGTATTAAATTGTACTTAAATATTTGTACTCATGCTGTTACTTTCCACAGCTGATTATTGTCTTAAATTGTCAACTAAGCCCTTAACAATTTTTTTCTAATGGAAAACTCTATATGTTGCTGTCATTTAATGTATGACATTAAAAATAAGCTGCTCTAAAGAGCTGCTGATTCTCTTCTTCCTCATCTCAGTACAAACCCATCCGTGTCCAGAAGCTCACCACTGGGGGGCCCAGACCTCGGTGGGCTCCAGCACAGGGTCAGCACCGGGTCAGCACCGGGTCACGCTCCACATCTGGACTGGTCATCACCACCAAAGTCATCCAGGGTTCTTGGACGAAACACACTTGTGTCTGAAAACATTCTGTTGATTAAAATATGTGTAATATAGCAATAAAAATGGCGGGTGCACTGGATGGGTGCACTAAATTGATAGTAATAAATTGATAATAGTGATCAAATGTCTCTTGCAGACAGAATAATGTGTGGAACAAGTCATTGTTGCAGCAGAGTTGCACGTGCGACACCAGGAATGTCCCACTCTCTATATTGACTTGCGTTGCCCTGATCCTTCAATAAAACCACCAAGTACATCCCCAAATCTTTTATCAGAGTCCAAGTCAGCAGCCAAACACAACACTGAAGCACCACCTGCAGAGAAACCCAACCTGAAGGTCCACGCCGGATCACGGATGAGATACATGTAAATATATCCCGCATTAGACCCATTTGTCATGCTTCAGTCTATTTGGTTTCATTTCTCATTTTATTTTTATTTTGTTGTTTCTTTGCTTACAGGCAGGCGACTTGCAGGAGTGTGGAGATGAATCAAAATGGGAATGAATATCCCAATAGATGAACAGATCCACCGGAGTCAGTGCGAGGAAATGAAGCAGAGGAATTGAGGGAGAAGCCACCTCAGGCTGGAGAGTCTGCACGTTGTCATGACTCACAACAGAGGGACAAACAATCTTCCCCCGGTTCAGTCTGAGTCCAGAGGAGCAAAGTTCGATCAAAGAATCCGTCCTGTTGTTTTTGTGTAATCTTGCCCACAAACACATTCATACAGAGCATCTATATTTCTCTATCATACACACATACACTCATATATATATACACTGCCAGCACAGCTGTCAGGGGCACATTCCCAGGGAGACCGGGATCAAACTGCCGACCTTCTGGTTGGTGGACGACCCGCTGTACCTCCACTTGTCATAAGCAGAGGCTGGAGCACATGGGTCCTTCTCTGGGTTGCAGGCCTTCAGCAGCTGTGGACAGAGGATGGGCTGGTTTAGCATGTTTCTCACTGTGGCTCGTCACTGTTGCACATCACAGCACCGATGCTGTTTCTGTGTGTTTTGTAGAGGATGGACATCCACGCATCACCTTTCTATACCCACGTAAGCAGGTTCCTCTCTGAGACCTCACTCACCTGAGCTCCAGAGCAGGACCAACAAGCCTACGCGTCACCCATCCACCTGCCTTCTCCTGAGAGTGTGATTCATTTATTTCAAAGGCCTTCGATGCTTCTTACGTTCTGCTGACTGCTTTTTTCCCCCTCGGCTTTGTATTTCAGGATATAGATAGGACATTTGGTCCCGGTCCAGGATTTTACTGGCAGACGGTGGAAACTCAGCAGTGAGACCACACAGGAGGTCGGCACGTTGCCCTTCAGAAGTTTACTTTTCAGGAGCAGTTCACTGGTTTTACTCTCTAAGAAGCCGTAAACGTTAGGACACGCAATAAAAGAATGTTAACTTTATTTTTGTTGTTGGTATTATTTGCTCTGGGAGGCAGTGGCTTCTTCCTGCTTGTCGTAGACTGAGTTTGTGGTCTGAGGCAGCTTTACCCACTGCACAGGTTACTGAGTGACAGCACTGGTAGAACATGATTAAACACACAACTTCATAAAATGACTCTTCTGCCCAATTGGTCTGGTGTGTGAGTCCTGGAGCCAAATCTGGCCCAGAACCTTTGTCAGCGTCTGAGAGAATTGGAGCTGCCGTCCCACCTGTCTTTGCTCTAGCTGTTTCGGGGGCCTTATGCCTACTCATCATTGAAGGATTTGACAAGTTCCTCAGACTCTCTGCTCCTCAGAAAAACCAAAAAACAGATCCAACTACTGTCAGAACTCTCCACTCCAGAAGTGAAGAACCTCCACTCATCTACTGCCTCGTCAAGTGCACAGGGAGCTCTGCTTGTGGTTTTCAGGAAGAGGTTGAGGAGGAAGAGCACAGAATCACCACAAGCATCTGAATAGGTTTCTTATTAAAATGTTCAAATGCTGGAAGTCAATCAGTGACCTTGTATTTTTGACCGTGTAGCATTCTCAGATTTCCAAGTTGTTTCAGCTACATCCGCTCAACATCTTTGGGTTGTCCTGTACTCCTGTACTGTTCTGCTTATCTTTAGTTGGATCTATGAGGACAGTGCCAAATCCTTCCCGTCAAAGGCGTCGATATGACATGAAGCAAGTGGTGACCCTGCGTGGGAAGGACCTGGGCCAAGGCTGAGCCTCCTACACAGTGCGCTGACAGGAGGGTGGATGAAGTTCAATGATATTGTCCTGTCCTAGGTTTTTGGAGCTGGAGGCGGCAGCAAACAAACAAATTACACCATCGGATAAACACAGCAGCCGAAGCAGAAAAATGCTGAAATTAATGAGTATGTGAATGAATTATTTTTACCACAATTCTCTAAACTCATGTTTAAATGGTTGAATTATGTTTTTCAGCTGATATTCTCTGTGATGTATGTTTTACGCTGCTTGGCTTGTAGTGGCTGCCCACACCGACTCGATTTCACGCCCACAGGAGTCTTGACGAGGCGGGAGAGCAGCTCTGCCACAGCAGCCACAACAATCTGATGACCCCTCCTGCTCTCAGACAGATGGATGCTTACGCTTCACTGCAAAAACTAGATTACCCCGGTAACCGGAGCGCCCTGATGTCACCCACACCTGAAGTGGCCTCAGAACAAGCCTCCCCCCTCTTCTTTGACTTGGTGAGTACTACACAATCAGATGCAAAATACAAAGTCATATCTCTTGAGGGATGCTCCAGTATTTTTGAGTATTTCTGCTTGTGAGGAAAACATGAGCGGATCATATCTTCTTCTCTACAGACCACAGGACACGCCCACTCCTGATGTTTCATCCTCAAAACTACAGCAAAAAAGGAAAAAAACTCCCTCCGAAGTCATATTTATAAGAACCACAAAGAGCTTTTGGTAGGGTTAGTGATTCTACGCAGGGGGGAAACTACACAGCACAACATTATCATTTTTATATAGAAATTTGCCAGAGAAATCACTGTTAATTCTGATGCTTCGTTTTGTTCCTTGGATAAAATCTGGGGAATTCAATCCTTTTTGGATCGGCATACACAATATACTATACTGCCTGCAGGGGGTGTAACTTAAATACTCCTGTCAATGAGACAGCTGCAGGTGCTTGTCCAACTGCAGGCGATTAGACCTAAACATTGCACTACATACAGTACTTTGGCTATAACAGACAGACATACTGTGTTTCACCTTCAAGTGCGTCAGGTACAAATGGACGTTTGGACAATTTGTCTACAGACTTTTGATGAAGAACAATGCAGTGAGCTCTGCAGACCCAGGCCCTCTATTTGGATTCCACTAGTGGAGTACCACAATCACAGGAGTGCACTTCTTCCTGGCTGCTGCACTATAATGTCAAAGCATTGAACACTGAATGGTTCAATCATTTATTAAAGCAAAATGCGTATCTCTAAATCATTTAATCATTTATTGGGACTTTGGCAGAGGCACATGTGGAGATGATGTTGAAATATGACTCAATTCCAGATAACCTTTGTAAACACTGCAATAAACAAATGTCCTGTTTTGCTGGTCCATTGGTACCAGGATCCCTGATACGCAGCTCTATTTGGATACCCTTAAATGCCCCCCACTGCTGAAAGTGCCATCCCAGCTGGAGATGCAGGAGCTGCTGCTGAGCTCAGGCTGCCATCTGGTGGCAGGGAGGATGAACGTATGGTCTTGGACAATACTTTTTCCCAAACACGACAAAAGGACGACTTATTTTAACGTGGCCCCTTTTCTCAGCCTGCGATAAATAAGAATAGGAAAAGTCGGATAAAAATAAGTATTTATATCCGCCCTATTAAATCCAATAAGGTGCAACGTACAGCAAATAGATTTTTGAAGCCTTGCTGTCATGCCCTTCTGCCATTTAATCCACGGTTTCCAAAGAATAAGAAGCATATGTTGATATTTCCAGGTGTCTGCACTGAAAAAGGCATTTTAATAATTCCTTTTGTTCCATAAATAGTTTTCAGTTAATATATCTATTTATTTCTTCCAATACTGTTGGAATCCAATAAGTTTTTCCTAAGATTAATCCTTCCTCCAGATCTGGTGTCCACTTGACTCAAGGCACAAGCATCTTTTTTTCCATTACTTTATTTTGTTAAGTTGCGCTCTGAAACAAAAAGTATTCACACACTTTGGATGAAAAATTATTTTAATTCTCAAGATGATAAAAATAATTCTGTGAACTCTGTAAACCATTGCATAACTGTAGTGTCACAAGTGAACAAGTGTGGACAAACTAGTTATACACTACAGAAAGTATGCAGTACACAATCCTCAATGTAGAAAATGAAAACAAAATCTAGTATTCTAAGACTTGCACCAATTTTTGTGTTCACAACACAAAAAAATATCAATATACCAACAGAATAATGTTTACGATTATCAGAGAATTTCCTACATATCCATACAGCTTGTCACAAAATAAGGGACTTATTTCTTAATCTATCTATAAATAATGTCTAAACTCACTGACATTGATAAATCCATGAAATGCAGTTTCCTCAGATATAACACATTTTCTATTCAATCGCTGTATTACCCTGAGAAAAATACATTTCTGTCCTTATATTTCCTCATTATGCTGACAAATAGAAACTTGAAAACTTGCATTTGTTTTAGTTCTAATAAATTTTATTGAATAGCAGTTCACAACTAGATGCTACGTCATAAAGAATTAACTGCGCTCCACAATATCCAGTGACCCATTCATTGAATATCTAATTTAGAACAATACATTCAATCTTTCAGGGCTTCAAAAGTTAAAATAACATTTCTAATGACTTTTTCTGAAGCTTATGGAACAGCTGGTTCCACTTTCAGATCATTTAGTATTTTACTTAATTTGAACAGTTCCATACATCATACTCATATACATGTACAAGATTGCATAAATCTTCAGGCTCCATTTTCATTATATTAAAAACAAAAAGACGACACAACAACTAACAATAATGCAAAATAGTTAAAACTATTCCAATGCAGAGCATAATGATACATCTTTTACAGTTCATTTACAAGATTCTTCCTATTTGGTGCTTTTTCCTCACAATTGAGTTTTTGGTGCCAAATAACAAATTGAGATCAAAACTGTGAATTCAGTGGTAGGATTTTTTTATTTTAATTTAATTTTTTTATTGGTATGGCAAATACAGACTGAGAGAGACAATTATCAGTCAATTAAAGTGGCCTGAATGCAGAAGATCACTTAGCAATCACATTGTGGTCCACAAAATGTTGTAAGGCACTGGAATTTTGATTCTAATTCAACACGTTATATTTGATCATGCAACTGAGAACAGATGCTGCCTCAGATATATTCTCTTGATACCAAACAACATTGTGTAATTATTAAAAAGGCACAGATGTACTTCAAAGTGTAATTGGTCCGTTAGACATAAATTTAACAAATCTGAAATATGGACAGAAATGTAAGCTGTGCTTACCAATGTTTCCTTTTAGAAAACTTGAATTAGGTTAAGTAGACCACTAGAGATAAAGGGCTAGAAAACAAATTACCATCATAACAACTGAGTTTTAATTATGTCTGTATCTGCCATTGATTCTTGCCACAATCATCATCATTTCACAATAAAATAATATATATATTTTGGACCACGTCTTTCAGAAATGGAAAACAAAGGGTCAGGTAAAAAGAAAGCACCTTACAGTCAGGCCCATCATAACAGCATATAATGCATAAACGTCCAATTTCAAAAGTGATCAAGATCATCTACTTAAGCAAAGTCAACAAACAAAATGAACTTCAAAACAGTACTGTAGTGAAGTTTATATGGCCACTTCAGAAGCACAAATGTCATTCACCTTTGACATTCCTTCAACGGTTAAACCGACACAGAATCCTCGCTTAAGGTCAGCATGTGCATATCTGCCCTAAACGTCAATGTATACTTAACACAAACTCAAGTGTACAAATAGAGATTTTGGGAGGATCTGACCCATGCATTTTTTGTTCTAATGTTTAGCAACTCACTATAGCTAACTTTAGAGAGAAAAAAGACGCCATTAATTACTGTTAATGAACCACATATCCATTTAAGGTACTAGGTGATCACTTTTTAAAATGAGAACAAAATAAAATTTTAGGTTTCTAACTGAAATAAAAGTAACGATGAAATGTAGTACAAAAGAAATAATGATAATACAGGTCTTTGGTAAAACTGCAAAAATGGGCTTAAGTCCATTAATGTTAGAAGAAAAACCCATTGGCATAGTCCTGTTGTATACACACCAAGAGGATATTATGTCCTACTGAATGAAATATTAAAGTAAAAATCCATCTAAAACAGAATTCCTGACACACAGAATGCTTGACTTTGTCTGGTTTTCATCTACACAACCTCATTCTGATCTTTCTAATACCTTAGCTATTATTTTGAATTCTGTTCAAGGGTAACTTTTCTCTTTAGAATACATATTTGGTTAATTTTTAGACTTTCACCCTTCAACGTCATTAAAAGAAAAGAAATAGACCAGAGGACTCTGTGAAATTAGCTGTATCGCACACTGCTGTCCAGCGTATGGTGGGGAGAAATCTCACAAGAATGCACCAACTTTCGATCAATTCAAAGAAAAGAAAAGGGACAATCTACAGTAGTAGAGGTCTGTGACATCAGTCTGTGACAAGTCATTTACAAAAGTACTGAAACTTTGATTTAAATGGAATTTACAAATGAACAATTCAATCAAATAAAGGTTAAGTCAAGTTAAATGCAGAAGACAGATTATTTCATATTTCTGAAATCTAACCTGTGGATGCATGATAACATTCAAACATCTAAATGTGTCACTAGAAATTACATTAATACATTTTCCAGTAGCAGCGAAGCTTGCAGAAGTTATTAAGCTTTTTACTACACTAAAAATAAGTCAATACAAATATTCTGGCAGTGACAGAGTGCAAACTTTTTTTTCTTTTTTTTTTGTAGCTGGTTAATATATCGCATAACATGCAATACCAGAAGTGTTTAGCCTGCCTTTTATGCTGAAATATTATAATGAAAATGCTAAAATACCATAACCTTTCTTGATATTTTTCCTCTGAGTTGCTTAATTGTCATTTATGTGGATGTAAACAATGCATTTTCCCATATTTATAAGTAGCAAAAGGTGTACCTGGAAATAAATGTTTCTCTATTGAATTTAAAGCAAGAATAAAAAGATATTTTTTTAAACACAGTAGAAGGTCATTTCAATTAGAGGAACCTAAGCACAACTCCTAAGCAAAAATCAAACTGACAATTTGACTACAGAATTCTTCATTCGCTGCAGAAATATTACAATAAAACTAACTAAAGTTACCGAACTGTTTAAAAAGCTGTTTTTATATATGTTGATATACAAATCCACATGTTCAATGTTTGCATACTCTCAAACGTTAAAACCTAATTTCCAAAGAATGAAGCTGCACCGAAAGAGCACCACGACTGAGGAATGAGTGTGTGGGTGGTCGGAGGATGGAGGGGAGGTTGATCTCTAAGGTTGAAGTCAGGACACAGGCACTGACAACGTTTGTTTTCAATTATCTTCTGCAGAAATACTTGATGGGAATTGACGATTACACTGGCATATTTGGATATATATATATATAGTGTGTGTGTGTGTGTGTGTGTGTGTGTATATATACATACATACATACATACATACATACACACATGTCGATGCTTCTGCTAAGTTAAACAAGACACATTTTGTAGAAACCTGCGCACAAGCTTCAACTACTTGTGTTTGCTTTGAAAACTCTATACACATCCTTTTCAACTAAGGCAAGGCACTTTAGAGTTAGAGGCCGATATGTTCTAGACAAAGTCAAGAGGCTAGATTCCTACTAAAAAAAAAATCACCATTTCAGGCTTTAAGCAAATACAATACATGCTTCTCTAGTGGCTAGGCTATATAAATCTCTATAAAACAAAACTAACTGATTGAATAACAGCCTTAACATGGAGCATGTGCCTTATTGATATTACAGCTGCTGGTTATGCCTAAAATGCATTTTAAATTTGCACTTATTTGATTGAAATTTTATAAATCTAACTATGAAAGTAGAAACTATTTCAGTACTTTTTTCTATGAAATCTTAATATGTAGAACCATGCCATGACTTAACAATAGGAAACATGAAATATTAAAATTATGTTTCACAGTACACACAGACATTGCTTCAGACATTAGCTTATATAGAAAAAACGTATAAAACTAAAAAATAAAAGACACAAAGAATACCTACAAAGCAGCTTAAAGCAAAAAATTCTATATACCCTTTAATAAAGTCCCAGGTCAACAAAGTGCTTTAATAAGAAATCAAACTTCTTCAGAAAAGTTGGTCAAAAAACAAGGATTCTTGACTGGTTGCATTAAGTGTTAATGAAAAATTTGGGGTTTAACAAAACGTGGCTTTACTTAAAGAGGAACACTGCAAAGTTACAACACCCAGGTTTAGTTGTTTCCTTCATTTGATTTACTGCCGCTGATTTATAGACACAGGTATTTGTTCAACACTAATAACATTTTACAAATCTGCATATTAGGTCTATATTGTTGGACAAAGATTACACTGAATACAAGAATATAAGTGAGCTAATTCCCTAGAGCATGGAGCTTTTAAACTTGTGCTCTCTGATACAATGACCTTGATCAATGCCCTATTTCACAATTACCAGTTTTAGACACTCCCTGCTCAATGAAATGGTGCAAATACAAATTTTTTTCTTATATTGCAAGGCAAATTGGGATATAAAAATATAGGATTTCTGAATTGAGTATGAGTCACATTCCTCTTTAATTAAAGAATAAATCAGCTCTGAGTTTTTGCTCATTTTATGTTGAACATCACCACAGTAGTTCGCAAGTGAAGTCACGACCTTCTTGCATTTGAGCATCCCAAACTGAAACAGTTAGTTATTATGGTTATGTATTAGTGATTGGGTTTGTTTAAGATCCAGACTGAATTATAATTTGTCCAGCAAACCTTTTTTTTTTTTTTAACTCTGCTATATCCATTTCACATCTTTTCTTTACATACAAATCACAAGTACATAATTACTAAAACTTTTTATTGGCTTCATACACATTTCCACAGGATTTTCCGTAAAAGTTCTTAAGTGCATTAATAATCGATTAACAGCGAGACGTGTGGTCACTCATTGTTGTCTTTGTGTATTCAACTTTTACGTTTATTGGTCCTGATAGCATTTTATGTATTTGTAATTTTGTATGGAGGTCTGCGACTGCACTGTGTTCGGCCTAAATGTCTTTATAGCACAGTGTGAAGCAAATGATATATGATTTGAGATTTATGTCCTTTCAAAAGTCTGAATCATGATTGACGATTTGAGAAAGGGCACTTTAAATTGAGCGCATGCTGTCTGGTTGTCACATAAAATGAGCAAAAGCTACAATGATTGAATTCCCTGGACATAATCTGACTTGTAATGCCATTTGTTTTGTCATTTAAACATAATTTTGTTCCAAATGAATTGTATGAAACAGACATAACTATTTAGAAAGTGTACTTAATATCTATTAGTAGTTTTTCAAAGGGCTAATTCTTTAAATAGTACCTTGAGTTATTATACATCACCACTTCAATATCTTTGTTCTACAGTAGGGACATTCTGTTTTACTAGGTGCACAGTTCTCACATAGTACATAATGTTGGCAAGGCTGCAGAACAATGCAACGATCATGCTTTTGGCAAACTATACATTTCTTTGACTGAAGCTGATATATAACCTGTTGGGGGAGAAAAGAGCGAATATCAGCTGCAACTTAAGGAAAACACAGTTCATGCAGACCTGTAAAATACGCATGCTCGATGGCAAAAACCTAGCTCTGGATGACGGTTTGAGAAAACTGTGGTGATGCTACAAATGAAATGCGGAGTATGATCTATTCTTTCTTACCCCATCTATAAGGTCTAGGTCATTACGCAGCTGACTCTGGATGGAGTGAAGCTTTGACAAGGGGAGCTTGTCCAGCTCTCCGTAGCTACGCAGAAGAGGTGATCCCGGGGTGCGACAAAGCACATCAAAGTCCCTGTGGAGTTCTTTCAGCTTGCGCTCGGTTTCCTCCCATTTCTGTTCTGACATCTGACGCTCTGCCTCGGTCGCCTTTGCTTGTTCCTTTGCTTCGCGAGCTTCTTTCTGACACGCCTCACAGGCCTGGAAGAAAGAGAAGTCTTGTGATTTGCTAAATTAATCTCTCATTCTATGAAAAGGGAATAAAAATTAGACACAGTAAGGTATGTCTTGCAACAAGCATTAATTTATAGAGGCCCATTTTCAATGGTTCAAAAACCCACTAACACCAACTAACATTTGGCTTTTGTTTGCAACAGGAATGGATTAAATCAGCATTCACTCCCGCGTCAAATGACTCTGCAGTCAACACTGGTTTTTAAATCAGCTCTGGCTCCGATCGACAGTGATGGAAACATAACACCCGTGTGAACATGCCAACTTCTTCTTCTTTATTTTGGTAGTCTAGATGCCAACCCTGCACCTATTTCTGTAAAACAGTATGACGTGCATTGAACTTCTGGACGTAGGCGTGTAAATAAGCATGAATGTTTTTTAAATATTTATCACTTAATAATATTTGTTATTTTTTACATCTGCAACAGTGATTTCTTCATATTATGCAAGACAGCAAGGTTACTGACACTTGTGTGCATTTGTGATGGCAAACATGAGTCATTGAGGAAAAACCAGAAAGACAGTCCTCTACTGGCAATGAGCAAATAGTCATCTTCTTTTTCCTTTTAATATCTACTAAATTTGGAGTAAAGAGGTAGTACACTCACATGTTTGACCTGCAGCCAGGCCTCCTCCCATTGTTTGATCTTCCTCTTGGCCTCGTCCAGCTCTCTGAAAAGGCGGGCCAGATCAGCGCTGCTGGTTATGGAGGTGAGGCTGCTGAAAACTGGAGACGGACTCGGTGAAAAGCTGCCACTGACAAAGTCCCAAATGTTGCTGGCTCCTCCATTTAAGCCTTGGTGAGTAATAAGTTGAAACGACAAGACAAAAAAGTTAGCTTTGGTGCTGTGTGTTACTTTAGAACAATTTCATTTAGTGTGACACACATAAATGAACACACACACACACACACACACACACACACACACACACACACACACACACACACACACACACACACACACACACACACACACACACACACACACACACACGCATGGAGCAAGATGTCTGATGCTACCAGCTTACCCAAAGAGTTCTGTGAGGAGGAGGTGGGTGTTCCCAGGAGGCCAAGCTCTTGTTTGGCTAACATATTGGAAGTTTGATTCTGCTGTGACACTGCCGCTGACAGGAGGGACTGAGATAGGGACTGGGAGAGGGAGCTCAGCGGGGAGGTGGAGAGCGATGACGAGGAATTGAAAGAGGACGATCGTGCCAGGGAGCCGGGAATGTTAACGGGAGCTGAACCAACGAGCACTCTATGACCTGTGGGTGACAAACAAGATGCTGTTGTTGCTTTCAAAATAACATGAGATTGTTTGTGGTTGAATGGTAAATCAACTGGTAGTGCTTCAATGAGCTACGGGTCCTTACTTGCCAACCCAATACTGTGGTCTTGCTCCTCTAACTCCTTATCAAGAGATGCAACATTGATGTCACTAAAGTTGAGGTCCAGAGCAGATCCTGAGGGAAAACAAAACACATTCTAATGAACACAGGAAACAGTGGTAGCACTCGGCTCGACCAGTTTAACTTTGGTTTTACGTGTGACTAACCTATGACAGACTCCACCGTGTTGCTCCCTGGGTAGAAAGGAGTGGCTTTTGCATTCATTGTTGATAAGGTGGTGGGTGAAGAACTATCTGATCCAATACTAGAGGCCAGGCTGGATGTTATACTGGAGGTAAAGCTCGATGCCAAAGGGTTTACCGCAGAGAATACATTGTTGTGTATCTAAAGGTGGAGCACAGCAGGCATTTGTTGTTAATTATAGTTGAGGGTTTCAAACTGAATCAAACAACAATATATATTCAAAATATAATATCACTATCATCACTGTGTATCATCTATCATCACAAAAAGAAAACAAATCAAACCTGTTTTTCTTGGTCCATGAATCTTTGATCCATCTGCCCCTTGTTCTTAATCTAAAGAAGGATCAAATGACAATGACACAGCACATTTCAGAGACATGAAATCCACGTTTTACATACAAACGGTTAATATCACTTTAAGGCATTTTCACTTCCCCACACAGAGCTGACTGTGACTTGGTGGAAGACTCTGCTGATTTTCAGTAGTTCTTGTTATTGTGCTAATTACAGTACAGAACATTTTACTATGAGTGGGTGGCATCCTTCTGTAATTGCAACATCAGGAAGCACATGAAACCAAGACTAAGAGGAATTTTCACTTCTAAGCAACAAATACTATATATTACTATATAAAATATTTTTAGGCAGGCCGATTGTAAGATTGTGCTGCTCAGATAGAGAACATGGAACACAGATTATAAATATATTCTTACAAGCTTTTCAAGTCAAATCACTCTGGTATTAACTACTAAATACTTTATAAATCCTTCGGGCCTTCAGTGCTGCCTATGTAGATGCATATTTCAACATCTCTCACAGAGTGAATGATCTCACCACCACAGTCATCACACCAACTGTGATAATAACGAAATATAAATACACTGTATGAAGTGTTTCGCACAATAAATTTGCAATATTTTACAGATAATATACAATAGAATGTTTTCTTAGGAACAAAGCTAACACATGAAATGACCAAACAAATAAAATCAATTCATGGGAAAATGACTGAACGAGATAAAAATTAAAATGACATGGCAAATAATGAATGAGAAATGAATAAAAATAGTGACTTCAAACAATAGGTGTTAGGCCCTATGCTGTCACTGTGTTGCATTGGTTCTAAAGCTGAAAAGAGCAGTCTGTGTACCTGATCCTCACGTTCAAAGCCCGGAGCTCTGGGATAGTTAGACGTCAGAGATGAGACACTGGATGTGGTGGACTCTGAACATAAACTACTATTAGTTAAGGATTTGGGCCTGCTGAAGGATCCCACTGGGGATATCAAACTGTCGCTTCCTGAGCCTGGCTTTACAGTTGAGCTATTAGAACATGAAACCTGAGAAAGACAAAAATGCACATGATCTTAATAAAACGATGGTCAAAACATAAAATAAATAAACCAATATTATGAATGGGCAATGAAGGTGATGGCTGCTATGAGAGACATGAGAATGTATCTTAGATTGAGATCAATAACTGATGAACTCTGTATTTACTGAGTAATCCTCTGAAATGTCGCTTTCAAAAAGAAATTGCCTCTGTTTTGTAAAGTTATGTGGTAATGAAATGTAAAACAATAAAATGGTAATGACAAAAAAAAAGTATTAAAAAAACATGCCAACCGAACAGTGAGACTGTGGTAAACAACAACATGTTTTTATGTAAAAGGCTGGTTTGCATCAGCTGAATTGTTACTAAGCTGGTTTCTGGTTTAAACGTTTCCTCTGATTCTGATAAATGACCGATTGAAGAACATCTGTAACAACAGAGAAAGAAAACATACACTTCCTAGTTGTCCGTTGCTACTGGTTGCGCTGGTGGTGGAGTTTCCTCCACTGTTCCACTCACTGATTGGACACTCTGAATACTGCTGCGAGCCCAGCTGGGACTGTGAACTCGACTGCATCGCTGTTAGCAATGAACTCATGGTCTCCTCTGTGGAGGGAATTCCTGGAAGGATATTAAAGAGATAAATATCAAACTGTAGTTCTGTAACAAACCAGGTTGCCAACAGCCAACACTACTTGTTATGGCTGTGATGAAATCAATCAGAAAGTTTGAGTGAGAACAGAAGTTTTCATACATTTTATATCAAACAGATTCCAAGTCTTAGCATAAAAGTATTTAGTTGTGTCATAGCCTGAACACCTGAATAATACAATATAACAGCTCATTTCTTTTTGGCTTTAGCCTCATTCGACAAATCAAATGAAATAATCAAAACAAAAGAGATGGCAGGGAAATTAACATATATTATATATATCCATCTCTTCTCAAACTTGAAAAGCGTTCACTTACTTTCTACATGTGCAAATGCACAAAAAGGTCCCCGGGGACAGTATCCAGTTTGTCGCATATCATTGCATTTGGTAGATTTGTAGATCTTAGAGAAAGACAAACAAATCACAAGACATGTAGAGACAAAGTTAAAATTCCTGCCCTGGGCTACGAGAGTGAAGTTGCATTATCATTAGCAGCCAACACAATAAAACCTCAAATAAAATGATAAAATTATTTAACAAAAACCCAAATGATATACTCAAAAATACTGAAATGTCAACGATAGCGAAGGTGAATGTGACTTTTACGGGAGAGAAAATCCACTCACCTCTGGGTGAAATTGCTGTTCTGTACGAGAGTGACAATACTGACAACTGTCTCCACTGTCACACTTTGAGGGCTCTCCCCATTCATCACCATGTTTCACGTTTGGGCAAGGGGTTGACCTGTAGTGTTACACACAGGACCAGAACTCTTACAGCTGTTACATAACTTAATACCAAGTGTTATCTTAATGCAAACTGAGTAACATCTTACCTATATTTGAACTTTCGTGGATTTCGTCTTCGATCTCTACTGTTGTGGTAGTGGGGGCAAGCATAGCCTTGTCTGCATAGTCTTGGGGGCTTAGTACACTGATCTGTTTTGTAATTGGCTAAAACAAAGTTGGTATCTGCAAAAAGAAAACACGGAACAAAGTGTTTAAGTAATTTTTCATTTTGTTTTGCCGAAAATAAGAGGTTTGTTTGGTAATGAATGAGAGAATAATTTAGGAAGAGGATTCTCACCTTGCCACCGAGGGTCTTCGGTCAGAGTTTTCTCAATCATAGCTTGGCTGGCTAATACACCAGGCTGCAAATCAGGAATACCTTCCCCGGATCCCAACTGCCCATTTTGAAGGGCTTCTTGTGCTTGAATCTCCCTGTGCACAGAAAAAATAAAGTTATTTTAATCACTTCTTTAGCAGATACAAAAATAAAAAAAGAGAGAGATTGGTTCAGTGCCTTTAAATTTTGATGATTAGCTTCTCTAAGATCACTAATCACAACCCAATTCGATGACAAAACTGCAGTATTTCATCAAATATTTGTTGTATCTAAATCTCAAAATACTAAATTGATAAATACAAAGCACAAAACAAAAACAAGTGACACTGGACCATCACACAGGTGTTTTCCATTTTTTTGAAAATGCATTAAGCTGCAATCGAGGTATTGTATTTACATTATGTCAAAATTGGCTGATCAGTTCGATCCATCGTGACGCTTGTGAGTGAAAAGGTTTGGCGGAGGGAAGGGGGGCGACTATTTGCTCTGTGTGTCACCTGATATCATAGACTGGAGGTCGGAGATCATGTGGCCCGTGAGCGAAAGCACAGTGGAGGCCATTCTTCACACAGTGCCCCCGAGCATCTGTCTCATGGATACAAGTGCCTGTCTTGTAATAGCGTAGATGGTACTTGCGCTCTGTGTCACCAGTGGTCCGGTGTAAATAAGGACAGCTGAGGAAGCAAGGAAACAACTTTGAAATATTTGGAATGACATAGAATGATGTGACGTTTAGATATATTCATGTTCACTACAATTTTAGAATGTTTCATATGATATTAATATACATACAGGAAAGCAGGGCTACGACATTAAAGACCTGGTCCAGACATTGTGCAATGAGCCTGAAATGATTATAAATTGCAATAAAAGCACATAATTCTTAGCGGCACACATTTTTAAATCAAGAGTATTATTCCACTGTAAATAGAAGGCTGAGACGCCAGCAATGCCTCGAGAACTGTATCGCCAATAAGGCTTTTGAATAAAGCAAATTTTCTTTTCTTGAGTAGCAACAGTTGCTATAGCAACAGATAAGGTCATACAGAAATAGCTTCCATTGGCAGAGGAGGAATTGTAAGGACTGTTATTTCTTTTTTTATTTCTATGTGGGGGCAAAATTAAACACTGCACCATTTTAATCCAGAAATCTCACAGAGGGGCGACTATCTTTATATACTACCTGCTCCAAATTAAAAGGGCAATACCCCAGCCATCCCTTTTGAGGCTTCACAAGGTCTCTGTACCAAGAGACAGTTAATCAATTTTGCGATGACAGAGATTTAAAGAAGCTGTGCACAAAGTTATGGAGACTGTCTGGGCTCATGTAAGAGACAAATAAAAGCATATAATTTGGAACTGCCTTTTTTTTTTTTCAAATATGAAGCGCTTTGAAATCGTTGCATCATGACACATGCTGCCCATAACCGAAAATAACTGCAGCAATCATGCATCGAACGCTGGAGGGCCGATCCAACCTGTTAAAGTAGCCGACCTGTAAGACACATGGTTGCAGTCTGGCCGAATAAAGGGTGAGTTTAGTCAGTCGTGTATAAGTGGATGCAGACTCTACAGAGAATGTAATAAATGTGCTGCCAAACTCTGGTGTAACAATCCACTTCAGGCAGGAGAACTGAGAGGTAAATACTGCTTCCCATGCAACAACCAATCAAATCCTATTCTCCTGTGTGAATAGATCAAATCACTCTTAAGCGTGCACTTACGAATACACAGTTTTACATTGGAAAAACACACAGACCTCTGCTGGTGGTCACTTTTAAATAACTCCTGCAACAAATTGATAACAACACTGGCAGTTTATATTATAACCTGAGCTAATACGCCCATGTGTCGAGCTGCAACAATGAGTGTCAGATGAAAAGTATGTCTATTTCGATAATCATATATATGTTCCAGTTATTTTTAAGCAAAAATGATTAATAATTGCCAGATCCAATAACTCCAAACTGACGATATGAGTGGTGATGAATATAAGGTGATACTAAACTAAACATTTTGGGGTATTTAGTGACCAAAAAAGAAATAACAATCAAGAATATATTAAGATTAATAACCACTTCAGCTAAAATGACACATACATTTACCAAGGCCTGAAAGTCCACTTATGAAACTACGTTTAAATTCACTTAATCAGATTCTTTATTTGAATCTGCACAAAATTAAATATATAACAGTCCCGTCTGATCTTTTTAAAAATCTAAATCCATGAATTGTTCTCTGAGAAATCAAAGAAAATGTTGAAAAACACTGGATCTTGTGATGTTAAAGAAAGTACAATTTTTTTGAATTTACCCGATTCTCAATCACACGGAAATTAAAAGGGTTCTGACCCATTCTGCATCTTTCCACCAAGTTTCATGGTAATCTGCCCAATAGTTTTCAGGGTAAAGCTGCTAACTACCAAACAAACACTGATGAAAACATAACCTCCTTGGTGGAAGCATAAATGTGTCTGTTGTTGCAGGACCAAACACACGTGTGTGTGTGTGTGTGTGTAACTGTTGCCACAAAAAGCAATTGAAGAACGTTTTAATCTAATAATCGATTTTTTCTCAAAATTATATATTAAAAAAAGATCATAATAAAAACACAGGGTTTCTCTGTGCCCTGCAAACTGTAGCAGATGCTCCTTGGCCTGATCATACAAAACTGAATATAAACGTGCAACAGTTTCACCAACTCGCTGTAGGAGCCACAATACACACAGAGGTCAGAGGTCAATGCCATTTCAGGTCAGCTAGGAGGAAAACATCTGGAACAGCTGAAGCAGCTCCTGATGGGCTGTGTCAGTATTCTACGTGTGTGCATTTGCAGTGTTCATGAAGCGGACACTGACACGACCGACACTTGGGGGGGGAGAGAGACTTACTCGTCTCCATCCGGACAGATGCCTGTGGTCTCGTCGTATTTGGTGCAGTACACGTCGGGGCTGTAGTTGAACGTCCCGTCTCTCCTCCGGATGGGTCGCCTCCGCCGCTGGTTGAGAAAATGCCAGTGGAAGCACGTAAAGGGTCGGTGCTGCGTGCACTTGTGCTGGAGGAACAAGGGGCACTGCTCCGTCCTGAACTCCTTCAAGTATCTGAAACAGACGAGAGGGGGCAACACGTAGAGTCAGGATCCGGGTTTTTTAACTGTCAGCTCAGCGGTAAACAACAGAGAAAAGTTCAGTGTTCGCGTTTGGCTGCTGTTTTTTGGGGGTCGCTAACGTCAAGCACGCTATTCAGAGAGAGCGCTGCGCAAGAATCCCCGCGTAGTGCTGCTGTGAAGCCCGTGAGCGTACGTGTGTTTGTGTGCGTAGCGAGGGGGGGAACTCAAAAAATCAGGCCGAGCTCCTCACAGGCGGGCTGGTTAGCGAGTTCCTGGCTAATGGGGTAGCAGCTGTAGCAGCAGGAGCAGCGGCGGCGGCGCGAGTTGACGGCGCAGCGCCCACAACAAACCCGCAACTCGGTGAAAACACGTTTCCGGTACCGAGTGGCGGCTCGTAAAGGGGGAAAGCGGGGCGACGCGCTGCGGCGGTCCGGCGCGCAGTGTGCGCCCGCCGTGCGACGGGAGGCAGCCACAAAGCCAGGAAAAGCTCCATGTTGTCAACGCACGCACGAGAGTTGAGGAACGCGGCGGATGCGAGCGCGCGGCTGCACGCGACGAGCAGCGCGGTTTTCTCTGCGGCCCGATCCCCCGCGCTCTGCGGCGGCGGCTCCACTCACGTATAGTGCGAAGGCTTCTCGGTCTGGGGAGACGCGTTGGCCGCCGTTTTCGAAACCGACGGCATTTTCAGTCAAAACAATGGACTGCGCATGCGCCCCGGGATCTGTTGCTCGCGTGCGTGCACGTCCGCCCCGCACGCCAGCGCGCCGCGGAACTCCCGAGCAGAGCCGCAGGGGGCGCTGCAGAGGGAGGGGGGGACACACACACACACACACCCTCTCACCTCTGTCATCCCCCCCTCTGAACTAAAACCTTTTTTATTTTATTTTTTTGAGCAAATTAAAATTTAAATACCGAGGTTATGGGTCCACATGCATATCTAACATTTTCTCTTTTCTCCCTTTTGGTCGTGGACGTGTTCTGTGTTCTGTACCTCCCATTCTATAATTCAATATATAATTCAAAATATAAGAAATACAGGTCTTGACCTTCAATGTAAAGTGCCTTGAGATAATATATCTTATGATTTGGTGCTATACAAATGAAATTGAATTGAACAACAGCAACGTAATCAATATGTCAACATTGTCTGTCTATCTATCCCAACAAAAAAAATGATAGTCTTTAAACTATAGTCTTAATTAGTAGCATCATTTACCATATATTTAATTATTTTATGCCAATAGTATATTCACATTCAAAGCAGATTTTTACACAAATCAAATGATGCATTTGTGAATATGGTGTAAAATGAACTTTGCTTGGTTTTGACATTTTCATACAAAGTTCTTATTTACAGAAACAATACTTAAATGATACTTACTTGAGCTTGAATTTGTCAAGAAATAAATAAATAGAAGGACTCGCAACGTGAGGAGCAATAACATACGATCAACATATGATCAATAAAAAGCTGGCAGCTATGGAAAACCTCACCAGCTGCATTGAAGACAATTAGAACTTAAAAGTTTAAATACACAAGTTCAACAGCAACCTGAATTATCAGTGTCTGAACTGAGGATCTTTTAAGTGGATTAAATTGTTACATATATATTTATGCCAACATACTCTACAATAAAGTATTTTAGTGATGAATCTCTTCCTTTTGTTTTATACCCTCAAACACCTAGAAACTAAAAGGTCTATAGGTTTTATGTTTTGCGGCCATCACCCCCCCCCCACATAATCACATCAATGATCAATATCACATAATATGATATAATATGATGCATTGTAGAGTTAGTCATACAATTCTTTTTTGGGGGGTTTTGGAGCTCACTTTTGTTTTTCCTTGTCTTATTCCAAATTGGACTGATACACTCTGTGTTAACCATTATTTCTTTTATTCTCAAATTGCCTTAATGTTCAAATACGCAAACAGCTTCCTGGCGTCAGGCTATTTGATGGGGCCGGCCTCATCACCGCTGAAGCACGTCAAACTCCAATCCCCTTTCTTTCCCTCTGAATCTGGAAAAGCTAATTTGCTGTATTCAGCTCTTTTTCCCGTAAGGGTTTTAATTTACAAATGCAATTATATGTCTAATCCATTATTCAGCTGCTGAGGTCCACTGAGTGCATTTCCTTGTAATTATGCATAAGCCCGGTCTATCCAGTTGTAATTACTTTGACATGCCCCACCCCCTGTCCACTTCACCTTTTCTTACGTAAAAGAAAACGTGGTCACCTTTGTGCAGAAACATGAAGATTCTCATAAGTTTTGATTGTGATTTTGTAGGCTTAGACAGGCTCTTCTCTCTGACCAAAATGTAACATTATCACATATGGATTTCTGTGTTCGATACCGTTATTGCAACTTTTAACTTATGCACTCTATGTATTTGCACTTGATGCCTTTGAGCATCACTGCAGGGATACAATGAGGAAAATACTCCCATCAGGCCTGCCCTGTTCATGTTTCTCCTGTTAAATGTAGTAATTAAAAAGCTTCAGGATTTGTCTCTAGATTATATGACCACCATCATTTGGTTTTGCGACCATGTGCATCCCCTTCATTATTAACAGTCTGATTTTATACATGAATGACATAAACAAAAATATACTTTACATTATGCTCTTTTACTAGTTTGTTTTTGCTATCAAGTTCATTATTGTGCAGCATCATCCAGTGGAAGCATTGTGGATGTAAGCGAGGGTAAAAGTCACACCCTTTTTCCTTTCAGTGACGTCAGTCGCCACCAACCTTTAACCTTCCTCGGTAGCCTCAGCTGTACACACAGTCCACTGTCAGCCTCTTCTCACAGCATCTCTCTGTGTGGTTCTGTATGTGTGTGCATGTGCGTATGTGTAATGTAAAGATGATCCTGTCCTTCTCCCTTTAGGTTTGAACTTGGTGGGCCTGGGCTCTGGTGGAGGTGTTGACAGCTCTGATCACGTTGTTACCCACCTTTCCTCTTGTTGTTGTGGTTTTGTTAGAAACAGGTTCTGTTAACAAAAGATTTTAGCCTCCACATACTGTAGCCTGCAAATCCACACACAAACACACAAACATACAAACTTAAACCTGTCTTTGTGAGAAGAAAAACATGGCTGAGTGGCAGTTTGCATGTCGAGGATATGGGACACGAATTTGTGTAATGGAAACATCACGTGAAAGAATCTTTAGTAACATGCACCGCAACAAGTTTGGCATTTTTTGCCGACCTCTAATAAACAATCACTCAAACTATCCTCAGTGCTGCTTTCCCAGGCTGCTGGGTCGGTTACAGCTGGAATAACAGTTTGTGGTTTGGACTCCTGTTTCTCCCAGTCACGCCATTATCTCTGGCTGCCTCATGCACAAACACAGCACAGGCCCACCACAGGCTGGCAATAGACAGATTTTATATATGGAATGAGCTTCAGTATAGGCATGACTGTGTATTCCTGTATTCTTCTAGTCAATACAAAAAAAACACCCTCATTTATTGAATATCCCTAAAGCACAGAAGCTGTTTTAGATGATAATGTCTGATTTGCAAAAAATCTAAATGACAAAGTGAATATTATTGTAGCCCTGTTATATTTGAGTGTAGAAGGATGACTGTGGGCATGACTGAATAAGGATAAAAAAACGATATTACAAAAAAAGTATTTATAATGTTTGTCCTGATGGATCAACAAACAAAGAGGCTGTAAAACTTTATGACAGGTTTTTACGAAACCTCTCCAATCAGGCCTCTCATAGGTTACGATTCAAAAATGTTTATACTGCACCTGTGTAGCCTGGTGATGTGCATTTCATGAACCTGTGATTAATGCGTTCATGAACATCTTCGTTCAGCCAAACACACTTGAATCAAAAGAGTCTGCATGATGGCTTAGTGGATGATATATGTCAGTTTTTGCATTTCAAAGAAATTAGTTGAATCAGTTCACGGTCAGAAAAATAGGCCACAAATGTGCAGATGAAGACGTTTCTTTTCTTGTAAACTATTTCTTCGCAGGCCCATTACTTTCGTCCAGCTTTTCCCCATTTATTGCCGTTATTTATCAGTGTAAAATATGGTAAGACGGGTAAGGACAGAAGATTGAAGCTGCTTCACGTTATCAACATTGAATGATGTGTTTAGTCAGTCTCATCCCCTCCAGGCGAAGCAACACCTGCCTCTTCGCTCCGCACCGTCATGCAAACGGGAACTGACAACTGGGGTGATAACTCAGCCATCTTTGAAATGAGCACTCACCGATTCCCACATTACCACAACATATGAATCCCCCAAAAATAGCATCACATATTTATACCTATAACTCACCTTATGGCTTGACCAAAATGTTTAAATACAACAAGTAAGAAATAAAGGGTGCATCACCCTTTATATATATCATATAACTGCCTTGGGTCCTGTGAAAGGTGTTATATAAATGCAAGATATTATTATTATTATATATCATCTTAAACCCTTTTGTAGAAAACTGATTTTAATTCTCTTTATCTAAAAAAATCTCAATTTTTTTTTTGTTATTGGAATTGAATAACAATTTTCACTTTAAATTCCTAGAAAATGTGGCATTTTCTTTATTATCAAATAGAGAAACACATTTGCGAACATTTGTTTGCATTGTCCAAAGATTGTTTGATATACATGATGCCATTTGTTTTGCCATCAGAGGAAAATAAAAGTACAAAGTAGCTGGTGCTGTATTATTTTCAAATTTGTTCCTTATCCATGATGTCCTGAACTGGTATTCCTCATCTTGAAAAAGGCCACGATTGTTGATTTTAAGATCATGCAAATACACATGGGTTTCACCTGAAACGACCCTCGTCTTGCAGCTAAAATGGACGTCCTGATTGGATTTTATATGACGCATTATTTCCTCTCAGTATGTTGTTTTTGCGTTCGGCGTTTCTAACACACACCCGGACAATGTTCTGGAAGATTTATAGGAGAGGTCACTCGTGTAAAATGTTCCATTACTGTCTGTCTCACACACTTACACCGTTCCTCTTCTTCTGAGACTCTATGCATTAGTTACGTCTGCACACAGGCTGTGCTCCTGGGGTGGATGCTGACATTTTGCTGGCATTTCACTTGTTGTTGCCTGCCTTACCAAACTTGCCAACTCTTTGAAGGAATAACACACCAAATCCAATTAAAGAAAACAGTCCAAGATGCAGATAAACTTGAAAATTGCTTTTAGTACTGTATGTGCATTGTTATCTACTTGAAAAGATACACACATTGAGTCATTGTCATCCTTTGAGTGCACATTCCTGATGCTTTTGTTGTTTTGTTCAGAAAGTGAGCAGGTTAACTGAGTCACTATGAGGCAAAGCTATTCAACAGCAGAAAGAAATCTGAGGTAATATTTCACCCTAGTTGATATATCACGTTGATATGAAGATTGACTTTTTTTTAAAGCATATTCTGCGGCCTCAGTTTCATAATGGTTGTCCCTCTTCTAAGCAGTCACACCTCTGACACCACACTCCTGACAGGGAGGTGTATATCAAGGCTGTGGCGGCAGAAGCGGTTCACTACTGACCAGCTGGCCTTCTTCTTAATGAAGAGCCGCAGCTTGTCTCTGAAGGTCTCTCCTAGAAAGCTGTAGATAATGGGGTTGAGGCAGCTGTTGGAGAAAGCTGCCAGGTTAACAATGTGGCCTGTGAGCGGGTAGTCATGCCACAGGGTGGTAGCAGCCCTCTGCGATGGGTCAGCTGGGCCCTGCAGCAGCTGGATGCTGATGAAGACGTTCTCTGGCAGCCAGCAGATGAAGAACACCAGAACCACCACCACGATCATGCGCAGGGCTTTCTGCCGCCGTGGCCACAAGCCACGGTGCTTCTGGGCCTTCATGAGGATGCGTACAATCAGAGAGTAGCACAGACCAATGATGGAGAAGGGCACCAAAAAGCCAATGGTCACCTCCAGCCACTGGATCTCCAAGACGTTGGCAAAGCAGAAGTGCACCTCACCCCTGTGCTGGGTCTGCACAATGGTGAAGGGGAGCAGAGTGGCCAGGATGGAGGCCATCCAGATGAGGCCACAGCTGAGCTTGGCATGCTGCATAGTCCTCAGTGGGCTGCTGCTTATGGAGCCCGCCAAGGCTATGTAGCGGTCAAAGCTCATCCACGTGAGGAAGAAGATGCTGCTGTACATGTTGACCTGCAGGAAAAGGGACATGAAGGTGCAGAGGACGGCGTAGTCGTAATACTTCTCGTTCAGATTGAAGACCTCGATGAGGGAATCCGCCACCAGGATGAGGTCAGCCACTGCCAGGTTAACGAAGTAAAGGTCAGGGATGGTCATCTTCTCTCTGTGGTTCAGGTTGACCACCAGGATCAAGATGTTCCCAATAAATCCAATAGGAAAGAGGAGGATGGTGTACAGGCAGGAGAGGAAGAGACCAATCGTGTAAGAGTGGTAGGTGTTTGAGTTTTCAGTCAGATCTGTCGTGTTGTGTTCATATGAAGAGTTCAGTTGTTCTGTCCTGTTCACATATATCCAGACCAGAGAGGTTGTCTGCACTTCCATACTGGCTGTGGTTGCACTGTCTTGAATCATAGCCCACATCTAAGTCACCTGTAGCTGCTACATCATTGGACCAGGTTGGTTCCCAGTTGTGTCTCTTTAAAGGGTAAATCATCTATGCTGCGTTGACATGCTGACACAAGTCAGATGAGTGGGGCAGAAACATCTACAGCCTGTCTGACTCCATGCTGTCGCCAAGGTTCATCTACCAAAAGATTCCTGACACACACGAAAGCCACCTCCATGTCTTAAAAAAACGGCTTTGTCCTTTTTGATACGACGACTCACATCGTTTCACGCCGTGCCAAACTTTTGACCTGAGATTAAAAGGTGGTTTTCTTTCTCCTCTTTTGAGTCATCTCATTTGAGTGCTGCTTTTCCCTCTACAAGTCCACGTGCATCTTTATTCAGCGAGCCTCGGCCAGAGACGCTACTGCTGTGACACCTGAGCTGTGGAGAGGAGGGGAGGGGAAAAAAGAGGATATTGGAGAGAATTAGGTGTCGAAACTTGGAAAAAAAGCCATCTTGTTGTGTGCATTCAAATTAGAATAAAACAGCAGCTTGCACTCGTTTTAAATCTGTTGAAATGTTAAACAACAGGTATGAGAATTACAGCTTTACTCTGGGGAGTTATTTAAAGGGCCTTGAAATGACATGGCACACAACTAAGTGAGCACATTAACATTCAAGCTTTGGACTTAAACAGATGCATTGAAATTCCGTCTCAGAAATCCTCAGCCAATCTAAGCTCACTCAAACTGGGCTTGATGACTATTAATTGCTGAGATAAAAAAAAAAATTGCCTTTAAAAATTTAACAGACCTTTGAGACCTGCTGAACACAAAACACGTTTCTCATGCATATAAGGAAAAAAATCCATGTGTTGTATTCACATTATAAACAATCCTCTTCTACCATCATGAGGCCCCAGAGAACCCAGACTTGCCCTTGTGCTATAAGACTGAGGTCTGGTTGGCAAACATGACTGACACACACGTTCACAGACACAAGGGGTTTTACTCCGACCACAGTAAACAGCTTGCAATATTAATGTATTCCTATTAACAGCTGTCTTCACAGCAGCAGATCAGCACGTGTACAACATGTGTACACATGAGAGTCCAAGTCGATAAGATAATGTACAGGCAACAGAAAAATACTGTATAATAATATATATATATGTATATTTTACAGCATGAGAAACATAAAGATTTTCCTTTTTAATGTTCAGAGTGAAAGAAAATCCCATAAAAAAACAATAAACTTTAAGGATTATGAGCTAAAATAGTTTTATGACCCAACAAAGTAATATTTTATTAGTAATTCATAACATTCCTGTTATTCAAGTAGTCATTATTATTTATTGCTTATTATTTTTTTTCAAATTATTATCTTTATATCGATCTATGGTTTATTCCTATAGGATACATGGATCCTGAGCTGCCCTCCACTCGGGATCTTTCGTGAGACACCTTTTAAAACAGTTCTTTTTGCTCTGAGCGTGTTTACGACTGCACTTTTTTCTTCTTTACCGGAGTCAATGAGACCTAAGATCATGTAAACATGCTCTGTGACAAACCACAGACACCCACATGCCATGATACATGATAAAGAGCTAGTTGATGCTAGTTGATGACATCATATACCGTTCATTATCCAACTGGATTCCTAAGACAAGAGGGAATTCCCCATCTACCCCTTTCAAACTGTATAGATTAATAAATAAGTATAGAGTGAGTCTATGAGCTGTTTTTATTTTTTACTGTTAACTGTCCTTGACATTAAGTACAAATAAAACACATAAGCAAAACATTATGACTACAAATAATGACAGTGACGTGAAAACCAGAAACAGCACTTACTTAGAAACAATTGTAATTTGCTGCTGTTCCATGATGTCCGGTGCAGAAGTCAGAGAACCAGTGGTGTGTACGTCCCAAATGCAGGCTTCTCTTCTGCACCACCTGCTGTTTGGCCCAACCCTGTCTGGACGAGGAGAGGAGGAGGAGGAGGGCGGGAGGGACGGAGACGGAGACGCAAAAGATGATCTGTCACCGGGAGACTGTCACCGTGTTTCATCAGATTCCCCCTTTTCTCTGCCTCTTCTCTTCTTCGATGTCCACTGAGCGTCTACAAAGATCCAGGAACTGAACTGGCATGATGAGTTCATGATTTTTAAGAAAAAGAAAAGTTTGGACAGCAAAAGAAGTACAGTGTGGAACAACTACAATGTGTTGTTATGGAAACCACTCGTTCTTTTTTGCAGCATTTGTTCACCTGCAGGTTAAGTAGCTCTTACTCTTAAGCGCCGTGAAAACACACTGCACGTAGCCTTCCTTAGTTTTTCAACTGAAACAGTTTTTCCTACTGATCAGTATTGATTGTCGATTATCCACATATAAGGAAAGCCACTGCTCCTTGCTTGTTTATTGTTCATCCTCAATGCAACAATTACATTTAGCTAAGGTAGAAAAAACTGTGGGCCTTCACTCTCAATAAGAGGGAAACAGAACAGACCCTGTGCTCCTGGGCAAGGAGTAAGATTAAGATAATTTGAACTAATCTTTGTGTCCAAATTGTGACTATGGAGACCTGTTTGATACGGTGTAAGCTGGTGTAGTGTTTCTTTGGATGGAATAAGTGCAGACGCCTTCTATAATTTGAGATATACAGGAACCATCTGCTACAACAAACATCAGCTGTATAATCTACTGATAAAACAGTGTATATATATCTATCTATCTATCTATATAGATATATATATATCTATATAGATATATAGATATTATATATCTATATAGATATATAGATATGATATATATCACTTCATCCTCAGACAGCCAGAGGGGAGAGGGAAGTCCAGTCCGAAGCTGGAGCACTGTTTGCGGGGATGGGCTTGCTGCAGCTTCAAGGCTTCGAATGTGACAAATGGAGAGCCATGTGGAGGGGGTGTATGTTTCGCAGAGCAGTGTATCTGTCACATGATCATGTACCTCAAGGTTGGACATGGTGGGCCGACTTCGCGCTTAAAATTATTTTAGGATTGATGTATTACAGAAGCAGGCTTTTGTCAAACCCTATAAAACTGTGTAAAACCGGCGATTTCATGAGCAGCTAATAGAAGATTAGTTATACTGAGCTTGTGTGTGTATTGATTCATAAATTGTTAATAAATGGAGTGATACCTGTTGGCTAGGTCACACTCAAATATACATTTATATCATCAACCAATCAAATTTGATTCATACAGCCCATATTCACAAATCACAGGGGTCAAGAGCTAGCTTCATTTTGCGGAAGCGGATCGCCTCTTGTTGATCTTGCTGAGTGCAGATGGCACCCAGGCCTCATTTCCCGCAGAAGCTGATTTCGGCGAGTCGGTAAATAGAGCAGCAGATCATCAGCGATGGTCTGAAGGGGCAGATAGGGTCAGAAAGGCAGCTGGTCGCCATGCTGGCACAATCAAGTTGGAGTTGTTTAGTTTTTTTTACAGGAGAGGGGGCAGATGAGAACAAAAAAAGAAGAGCAGAAAAGTTTGAGGGGTCAAATAGAAAGAAGGATTTCTGCCATTTTCTCTCAGCTACAGCGGATATCTTATGCATCACTTCACACGCATAAGGGGAAAGCGGGGATCAGTCCTGAGGAATTTTGTACAGGGGAGAGGAGGAGAGGAAGAGAAGGAGAACAGGCCATCTTAGGCGCAAGTATATTTGACCTCACCTCACCTCAACTGAGGTGAAAACAGTTGTGTCTAATAAACATGTGATATTACTGTTTTAAACCCAGTAGATCACAGACTTATTCCATGAGACACAAAACGAGGCTAAAAAGAGGAGTTGTCACATTTCGAAAGTAACTTCAGGGAACCGATTAAGAGCGGTAACACAAGGTTAAGTAAACAGTGAGCCTCATCTGGAAAATGTACTTCCTACGAATGACACAGAAAAGGCTTTGCAGGTTCTAATCTTGGCTGAAATTATGCATGATGGGAAAGGTTGATACAAACCACTGGAGGAAATAGTTTGAAAGTTGCCTGAAAATATTTCATAGTGACTGTTTGTTCTGTTTTCTGTCTTTTCCTGTCAGGATTATGGATGATATTGTGAGCATATCATCTCCTACCTTTTAAGCTGGCCTCACTTTCTGCCTTTCTCATTATCTCTATGATCTGGATTTACACATCACACTCTGCTTCGGCTGCTTCCACATTCATTCTGCTCAGGGTTGTGAGAGAGGCTGCACTCCCTGCTCGTGTCCACTGGGTGGCCCACTGGCATAAACTGTGAATAATGTTTGGCAAGATGAGGACAAATTCGAATCACTGCACAGGCTCTGGCTGGAAAACTGATGTGGTTTCGAGGATGGTTTTCTGCAGCAATAGGCATCAACAGGTGAGAGGTGAAAACATCAATTTGAATGTGGACTTTCAAAAAGGCTGATGGGTAAATAATTGAATCGTACGCTAAATGACAGGGAGAATCCAAGCGTTGCATTGGTCTCGGTTTGTTATTATGATCGCCATGAAATCCTACCATAACTGTAAAAACATATCATTATAATAACTCTGCAGTTTTCGTGTAAGAAAAGGAGGTGCCTCCACGGAACAACAGCACTTCCCATCCAGTCACATCTAATGAGCGAGACAACATCACCAGTGTTATTAATGGGAAGTTTTGGGGTTTAACTGCTTGTGGTTGGGGGAGTGAAAGTGGGAGGTCTAATAGGAGGGAGGGTACAACACCCTCATCTGCCTCCACTTACCAGTCTCATGCACTTCTGGCTCCATCCAACATCTCTCCCGCAGCCACAACCACAACCTCTGGATGGAACATCCTGCACCATCCAGCTCCTCTGCACTGCTTCCAGGGCCATGTTTGATATTTAGCTGATGCTGGGATTTTATTGTTAGTGTGCATGTTTTTTAAATTTGATTTCTCTGCCCTCCTTTCTGAGGAGCGAAAGCCGAGAGTAGCAGATGGGGAGGAAAGGTGGGATTCATTTCCAAGCATCTGCCCTGCAGGGTCCACTTGCATCCCCAGAGCTGAAGTGACATTGTGGCTCAAAGATAGAGGATCCCTCCTGAAGTCTCTGGGTGGGAGTTTTCAATGATAACTTATAGATACAGTCAACAACAATCAGTTCATCAGTGTTGTTGCTCCTGGTCTTTTCTATCTTCCTTACATGATATTTCTTCTCCACTTTCTTTCTCCCGTGTTTACTCGGCCTGTCTTTTGTTTTATGAATATTCTTCAATCTCTTTAACACTTTCTTCACATTGGTTGATTTAAGGATTTATGATTTTACACCACATGCTTCCCTCCTTCTGACACACTTGCTTGCATATAGATTTCTAGAATGCTAACTGTAACCCGCTCTCCCCTTTACATCCTGCAGCCCACATTGAGAAAAACTACGGTGGTCTCTGGCTCTGTGTGTGAAAGCTGGTTGACAGCCAGATAAAACATTTTAAAGCCAAAAGCCAACTGTTCTGACTACATAGGTGGTCTGGTGTTCGATGGTGTATGTGCGACTGGAATTGACCCTCATACTTTTGGTCTGGCTGAACCCCTAAAGGAGAAAAACAACATTAAGACTAATGTAGCACATTAAAAACTGTGCTTTGTCAGCGTTACCCTGCTTCCTCGACAGACGCTTGTACAGTTAAAAGCTTTTCCTGTTTCACTGGGGCTTAATGGGAGAGTTCACAAGGGAAAAAATGAAAATTCACTATACTCACCACTATGGAGGGGTGGGGGAAGTGTTTTGAGTCCACAATGCTGATGGTGTTTTTTTTCTGTAGTTTCTTTTACGTTTGAAGATGTGGTCGCTATTTACTTCAATTGTATTGGATTTGGCTGCAAGCTGTTTACCCCTGAAACTCCAAAAGTGTTTTGTGGACTTAAACACTTCACCCACCCCTCCATCATTTGTGGGTGAACTATCCCTTTAATTCAACCTGCGGGAAACAATGTGAAACTTCTGAATTAAACCACAGTTTATTTTTAGACTTACTGCACACAGTTTCAATAGTTACATTTATGATACGTAAATGTACTGTTACGCACTAAATGCATAGCAAGACAAATGGAAAAATGCTAATTAAATTTTCTGGTGGACATTTAGATGAGATATAGTCTACACCACCCTCATGTCTATTCATTACAATAAGCTACAGTTAGCTTAGCCCAAAGACTGGAAAAAGGGGGGAAACAGATAGCCTGACCCTCTGTTCTCTGGTGGTTGCTTGGCAACTGCTCCCAGCCAAGAATTAGTCATAGTCATAGACTATATAGATGACATGACAGCTCCCCAAAAGTGAAGCCAAATCTTCTTGATTGCCCCCTGGTGGCTGGCTGCTGTATGGGCCATACATTCAGCCTCCTTCATTTTAGTGGATGGGACATGGACCAAACAAAAAAATACAAAGTACAGTACATGTAAATCATTTTGTTTCTGTCATTGTAATTTCAAAGTGTTCATGTCTCTGATAAGTTTGGTTTTAATTAGTTAAATTGATGATTGACAGCGGACACTGACTCCTGATTGGTCAAGCAAGTGTATCAGTGAGACCTCGATACAGCACCCGATCACTGCTGTGAAGACTCTGGTGCCAAATGACGTCAAAAGCGCAAGATGGCCGCACCTGTATACAGGATATTTTGAGGATGTATTGTCCATCTTTACATACAATATGGTCGTATTAGGGATAATGACAGGAATATAAACCTCCACAAAATGGCGAACTGCTGTTTTTAAAGTGTCCTTTCTGTTTGGATGAAATAAGTGATTTAACATGGTTTTATGTCAAGGTTTGTCACAGGGATAGTGAAGGAGTCAAGCTGCAACTGAAGAAAACTGATTTGTTTCATAAGGGGACTGTTAGATCTTGGCGGAGGTATGTGCTCCACTCACTGCCACTCTAGTTTACCATATCTTGAGTTAAAACATTTCTGGTTGATCACCCATTTGCTAGCTTGAAGACTCTTCAGAGAGCATCTCATCTTCTCTCCCTCTCTGCCGGGCACTTATGTTTTACTTTATGCACCTGCATCCATGTCGCACTTGTGTCAAGTGGGACATGGAGTCATGCATTCTTCAGGGCCTCTGCCTGATCCACAGGGACTTGGGTTGTGCCTCTTCTTGCGTCACTTTGGAGAAAAGCTATTGCCAAATTAACAAGGGAAAAAAAATGATGTCATACTTTTCCTTTTGTTGCATTAACTTCCTGTTCTTTCAAAATAAAGAACACATAAATACAGACTAACCTCACAGCGAGTGATCTCATCCATGATTTGTGTTCTTTGTGTTGTTTGCCTGAGCTAACGGACTCCAGTCACAGCCCCCCTGAAACTCTAGTCCTCAGAGGGGGAAACGGCAACCATGACAACCATGTTCAATTCACTCCATTATCATATCATTTCCAGATGTAGTACATGTAATTCAGGACCTCCCCTTCCTCCTGCTGGACCTCACATGTTTGGCTCTGTGTTCTGGCTCTCAACATTTTCTTAATACATACACTATTGTGCAATGCATTGTTGTTATTGTTGTAGCCTCTGTGTGTAAGAAATGAACAGGGCAGTAGTAAAAACAGCTGGTGCATTATGATTACTCCTCCCTTCAATATGGCACCTTACATCAGTTTTTTCCAGGTTCTTTTTTGTGTTTTTTTGCAGGCAGCTCTGTGAGCAGCATTGTTATCAGATGTAGCCTATACACAACATTGTTTCCACTATGAATGGCAGCAGTAATGAACTGCCAGACCCGCAGAAGACATAACAATTCCCAGAATGCCTGAAATGCTGCTATTTTCCGCAGTCTGTGTGTCACGGTTAAAGGGTCGCGCCACAAAAAACCCCGCTTGCGAGCAGATTCCCTCACATCCACTGTCGCTGCCGATCAGAGGGAGGCAGGAACCAATGCAACTTGCCCATCACCCCGACCCGACCACTAGATTAGAGGCTTGAGGACAAGAATCCAACAGTACTTTGTTTTGATGAACTCGAGTTGTAGACAAAAGCAAAGTCGAACAATGCAGCCGAGCAGCAGGGGACATTTTTGAGGACAAAGCAGCGAATTCAAACACCGTCCTCCTGAAACCTGTCGTGTTTGGTGAACTTGTCAGCCACAGAGAGCAGTATTGATATTTAACTCCACCAAGGAGGAGATGTCTTCATCTGTTTGTGAGGAAGATAACACAAAAACAACAGAACAGATTTCAACAAAACATGGGGGAAGATGAAACCCATTCATTTTGATGCAGATCTGGATCAAGAGGTGGATTTTCCCAGTTTTCCCAGGGGTTTATGCTGCGTTCCATTGTACTCGTGACCCGGAAAAGAACGCAGCATAATTCAAGGATCTTGATGAAAGAAATAATTTAACTGATTGAATTCAAGGTGGCTGTCGGGCCTTGGTTGAGGTATGGGCTCTACAGTGCCCTTCTAGTTAAACATATTATCATCAGTATAAAAAACGAGAGGTAACATCCATGTTAGTTTATTGTTTATTCAGTCTTTGACTCAGTTGGGTAGATTACTTACAGAATCTAAAATATATCTCTCAAAAAAATAATACTGTATGCTTCTTTTTTCTTGAAAGAGCGTGTTGTCTTCCTGTAAATCTCTCACATACAACATATATACACATGACATTTACACTTGCATACACAGTCGTAAAAAGCATCACATCTGAAAAGTGGATTCATCTCGACTTCTGAGGTTTTGCCAGCTAAAATACATCTGCATACATTCGAGACTCAAACTGTTCGGCCTGTTTCCGCTATTCAACTGAGCTCAGTGGTAATCACTCACATTTCTTTGCAATGATGTGAGAGTGTATGGCCCCTCTGAAATAAGAAACCAAACCCAGACAGACAGAGCACTCATGTGATTCCAAACCCACTTTGATCAAGCTTTACTTGTCAGTTGTGAAGATGGTGCATTTAGTCAATTTATGGTGGCTGCTAATTATTACCGAAACCGATCATTCGATAATTCATGAAGGTTTTGTGAAATTTTTCTCAAGGTGGTGCAGTAAACATGATGAAGTTAAATGGTCCTAACTCTTTACATCGCTTTAAAATCCCCATGATTGTCATTAATGCAAATTCTGACCTAGATTAAAAGATACTGAAACCTACAAATATTTTAAAATCAAAATAACTACATTTCCAATGTTTCTACTTCGATGCATTGTCATGAAATTACAGTAAAATTTACATCAAGTTTGTCGAATTAATATGCATAAAAATACCAAAGGATCAAATAATGAAATTAGAGGAAAAATTTGATTCTGTTCGCTGTAATTCAAGTGTCAGTATGTGACCTACTGATTAAGTATTAGTTGAATTTTTGGTAAAAAAGCAACGTGGACATGTCTTAAAATGGGCACCACCTTTTCCACATTTCACACCACTCATCATTTGACATAGTGCTGTTTTGACTCCCAGTCTTAAATAAATAGTGAGCATCAGAACTTTGAACTGAAGCTAAATAATGATTAACTGAGTCAAAATATGTGATTTTCCTTAGAAATGGGGGCAGCAGATACTGTAGCGCTTAAAGTAAACACACGGTTTCAGTTGAAAACAAACACTTACTTCCTACCGGCTGATTGCAGATACACATAAGTGATGGTGGAGCTTTGAAGCGTAAAGTCAGTTGTTGGACACTGTTTCATACCACAGTCCTAGACACAAAATATTCCTGGTTTGTGAGTATGTGTAAATGTAAAATTACATTATAATCTTAATAATAACTGCACATGTCTATGACAAGCTTTAAATGACTGTCCAATCCTTTGCATTTTAGAGTCAAAGCCAGTTGTTTGTAAAGTTCAACCTTTTACTTATATAAGTGATTATCATTGACTGTTAGATAGGGATTTACCAGTGTCTTAACCTTAAGCCCCACATCGCTGGTGTATCTGTTCACAGGATGACTCATAAACTGGCCCTTTCATTCAGAAACCAAATAAAAAATTAACTAAATGCGCAGACCTCATAATGCAAGAACAACATTTTATTGTTCTTTTTTTTTTTGCCAAAAAAACGTGCAGATAACCTTGATGCATCTGAGCAGCATTTACAGATCAAACTCTACTTCTGTGTCATACACGCTGTTGGCAGGTGCTTGGCAGGTGAGTCATTCATACTTAAGTGAAGGTTGTTGTTTTCTTTTGATGGTGCCTTTGGAGCGACCCAAGCAGGCTACACATTTCCACCTGGACAAAACCTCCCAACCACTCATAAGTGGGCATGCGATTTTGGGAATGTACATTCCACCTCCTCCTCGGGGTCTTCTCTGTGACCCCGTGCGGACTTGACTGACCCAATGTGACACCGCATGCGTAACTCCAGCAGATGCGAAACACATCTCAACAAATCACACACTGAGCTGAGGCTCTCCGCTCGGATTAATGAGTGGATTTCTTTTTTTTAAATGAGTTGATTTGAACTGCGTGTGGTTAACAGGTGATGTGATTTCAGCAGAGAGGTATACCGGTTATGTCTGAAACCTGAATACAAGCTTTATATGAGCATTTCATGTGTTGCTTCAAAGTGGTGTGGGTGTGTACACTATTTATTTCATAACGTGGAGCTTCACATATACAATAATAATCTCTCTATGCCTGTGAGTGGATCAAAACCTCAGAACTCAAATCTATAAAAAAAAATAAATGAGAACATGTCTTCAAACCAGCGCCTACTTATAGCTACAGGGTAGTGCTGGTATCAATAAAGAAGATACAATATCTTGAAGAGTCCATGAACAATTGTACTTCACCTTTGAAACGTAAAGAGCATTTGCACTGATAATGAGGAATCACTCTCCACGCATTTAAGTAAAAAGGAAAATTCAGCTCTGCAAAGGTAGAACTGTCTTTTCATTCAAGTGATCAAGGCCTGTAGCTTCAGGGCAGTAGACAGAGCTCTTCACCGGCAGCGCCGAGCGTTGCTTTGCAATGTTGACACACAACACAAGTTCATTAGCTGGGGTGAGTTGCTGATATACCAGCCGCCATCCGTCAATGCAGAGTTTTCTCTTCAGAAACCAAATTTGGCGTCACTTCATAATTTAAGTTTATAGCTTTACTGCTTCTGCTTGTGTGTGTGGGGGGGTGGTGGTAGCTTCATGCTGGAGGGAAACACTAAAGACATTTAAAAATATATTGTATCTGATAGCATATTGTCACTTAACAGTGAAATTCAGGCTGTCATGCATTAGCCACACTTGCACGCTGTCAGCAGGAAAACAACTTAACACAAAGAAACACCCAGTGCAGAGGTATAGTGATTGGGAGTCCCTTGCTAACAGGATACTTTGCCAGCGTTATTGGCTGATTCTGCCAAATTTACTGCCCTGAAACTAGAAGCTAGAATATCTTAGTGGAGAGCTTCGCTCTGTGACAAGAAATAACAGCACTTAGTGGTTTTTTGCTTGGTTTGTCCTCTCACTGCAGAGGAGGATATATATCAGATCAAGTTTTGGAAGGTGACAGGAAATCCCACAGTCAGCTAGGTCGCTCTTAACACAGTCCAGAGCAGCGAGGGAGAGCAGTCAGATACTGGCTCTGTAGGGGCAGGTGGGGGTTAAGTGCCGGCTAGGCCATGAGGTGGAAGTGGGAGGGGATTGGGAGGGTGCGTCAATGATCTCCCAGTGGGTGACCTCACGTCACCACTTGCTGCACGTTTGAGCGTTCGTGAGGGCAAGAGCGGCCTCCACAGTGCAGCCTCCTGAGCAGCCGCTGGAGCTTGTTGGAAAAGTTTTTGTTCATCTGCCTGTACATGAGAGGCATCGCAAAACTGCTTGAGAATGCCAGCAGTTTAGACACACATCTCAAGAAGTAATAGGTAGGTAAGTAGTGTGCATTGCTAACATACCCCGGCGCACCAGCTACAGTGTGTACCAACAGGGTCATGTAGTATGGGGTCCACAGTACAAACTGCACACAGACTGAGGCTAGCAGCAGCCTGTGGATAGAAGGGTCCAAGCGAGCGGAGTCCTGATCCAGAGGCGTTGTCTCTTTTCTAATGCGCAAAATGAGCACAAAGGCATAGAGGACGGCCACAGCCGGAACCACGTAGCCGATGAACATCATGATGGCGTCTGCCGCCTCCTTGTTCTGCATTTTCGAGCACTCAACCATCTTGGTGGAGATGTGGTTGCACACGTAAAAGAGCAGCGAAGAGAAGCTGGTGAGCACTGCACCGCCCCAGATGAACCCACACACATGTTTAGTGTTATACACACTGGACATGTACGTGCGAGGCAGCGCTCGCTCTATATAGTAGTCCAGACTGAGCAGCGTGGTGGAATACATGATTACCAGTGACGAGATGTTGAAGAGGATGAGCAGGGTGATGTAGACCTCGTTGTTGTACTCCCATATGTGCCAGCGGGTGAAGGTGGAGCTCAGCAGCTCCACGGGCGCCACCAGGTTGAGCACGATGCCCGCGATGGCCATGTTGACGAAATACACATCTGGCATAGTCATTGACACCTTGTTGGAGAGGTTGACCACGACCAGCAGCACATTGTAGCACAGCCCCAGTGGAAAGCACACCAGGAGGTAGATGAGGGAGAAGACTGACAGGATGAGGCCAAAGTCCTGGCAGAGGCGGAAGTCCACGCTGGTGTCCGTCTCATTGTAAACCATGCACATCCACATCGCTGGGCTCTGACACAGGTCAAGCACTCAACAGGTCGACTGCAGGCAGAGAGTTGGGAAGAAAAGAGTTAATGGTAAATATCAGTGTTAGCAGTAATATTCATATAAACCATATAGATTTTTCACTACAGACGATGAAACAATAACTTGTGTGGGATGACTTTTACTTCCGTATCGTGTTCAGACAAAAATGATATGTGGATGTGATCACCGAGCAGTTTCATAGCTAATTTCCCTTTGTAAAAACAACAAAATACGTGCAGAACATGAAACCATGTATTCATGTCATTGTTCCTGTAATGTAAGTGGATAAGACAAATATCACAATTATAAAATGACAAAAGTCCCATTTGTGAGCTCCCGTTTACATAGGTTTGATTAATTATTGATGTATTCTATGTAAAGGTCTGTTTGTGTTCTGTGCTTTGGTCGGCTGCAGAACTCAACCCTCTCTGTTGTTGGTTTCTGTGCTCGCCAGGAGAGCAAGCAGGGCCTTGACACAAAAACACGGCGCAGCTATTATGCCCTGGGTAACGCTGTTAATTTCACTTCAGTGCATCTGACTGGCTGAGTACGAAGCCCTCACAATGTAGCTGCCGCAATGTTTCGGCTGCGAGCTCGCCCTCAAAACCCACTTTTTCTTCTCTTTGAGAGCCACACTGGCCGCAGCAAATGAGGCCCTTGTTCTGATGGAAGAATACAACACTGGGTTTGTTTGACGCCCCTGCAACATTTTTCGCTCTTTCTCCCTCTCAGCCGCAGTCACATGCAGGGGCCTCTGCTGCCTGTGCGAGAGCTGCCTTTGTGCTCTGCACATGGTCAAGCAGCGAGATTAAGAGGAACACCAGCTTTGGAGCTCCTGCTCTTGAGTAAAGCATTTGCACCCTCTGTTCAGGTTACTGCCCAGTTGACTTGGGGGGGGGGCACATGATGATGGGTAGATTTATAAAGAGTGAAATGTGAAGCAGGCTCTCGGGAAGGGTGGGTGAGGGCCGAGTCGAGGGGTTGGAGTTCAGGGCAAGGTCAAAGAAATGACCACGCACACGTCAGGAGCCTTTGTGTGTCAAGACTGCTGAGGCAGCGAGTTTTAAAACAGTTATGTAACGCTCCCTTTGCATTATTAACTCAGGTCATTTTTAATACATTTATCAAACACGCTTTGGACAAGGAAACGGAAGATCATAAGGCTATCGCAGCATTGCAGTGATAAGTTCACAAACGTTCACTGTATTTTATTTCCTCAGTGATACTTTTCCACATGTTTGTCCGTTTGGCTTCATTCTCCAAAACAGTTTCAAAAAGAACAATTCTCACAAGCGCTGAAGAGAAACAAAAGGTTACACACACACAAAAAAAAGATGTGTCAAACTTTGTACAATTCTCTGGAAATACCTCCCCTGAAATGAAAGAAACAAAAAAAGGGAGGGAAGACAGATTAGTTCTCGGGAGGATGAGTAACATTGCCAGTAAAGGGGAAACGTTCCTCCGTTTACTTACGTAACTTCACTACAGAGGGGCTGTTTTGGCCTTAAGCCGCAGACACAGACGCACACAGACACACAGGGGCTCAGTCCCTCCTCTATACTACTCCAACTGGCTGTAATGAGACTGTAGTGCTGGAGGCTGGAGCTCAGAGGCGGACTGGAACAGGATCAGGAGGAAGGAAGTGTAGAGTTACTCAAAAAGAAACAACAACAAAAAAAAAAAATATCATTCCCAGAACAGGAGCCCTGGTCAGGCCTGTTGTAAACATGGTTCTCTAACACCAGCAGTGACTCATTGACTTAAACAGAACCTGACAGAAGCCCATCATTAGCCCTGCTCCTCTCCCTTAGATTGTTTTCTGATTGTATTGTAGATGGAAAGTTTGTCCCCCCCTTCACCTCTTCAACAACCTTTCCTCACTTAAAAGAGAAAATGACTTAAAGACAGGTCGGGGATTATTAAAGAGATCTCGCTGCTTTGCGGCTGGCTGTCCCCATTCATTAGCACCTGCTGTATACAGACATTTCTTCCACCCTTTCATTATCACGTTGGCTCGCTCTGCAGCTTCCGACAGCTGAGTGGAACCTCATAATTCTGCATATAAAAGGAGTTTATATAGATGTGTTTTGGTGTGTGCCAGTGTTTAATTACTGTTACGCTGCTGGCCTTGTCTCTGAACAAGCAGATGCGCAGCAAACACAACTTCACATCGAGTACAGACACTTGCTCGTGAGTCTTGAGTTGGATGGAATAGTTCCTTTTTCCTGCGTCTCCATGGAAAAGATTTGCCCAGTATCTGATTCAGTCCATTCCGATATTAACCAAATTAAGACTAAGAATAGTATGAAGAAGACACTGACGTAAAAACCTTTACACAAACAAGGTCATAAGCAAACATTTGACTACAAGGCTATTGGAGAGGGCATACCTCAGCAAACACCATATCTTGCCATGTTAAAAACTCCCGCATTTGTCTGTTTCTCCAGATCTGCTATAAAATGTTATGGATTCTTTCTTGGGCCGTGCTCCACCCCTACATAAACTTTTATGGAAATTGGTTAAGTAGTTTTTGAGAAAGCCAGCTAACAAACAAACACACAAACGCCGATGAAAACATATCGTCCTTTGCAGAGGTAATCAAGACATGTTGTTGGTACAAAAATTGTAGGTATGCTACTTGTTTTTGATATAATGATTTTTTTTTTTTGAAGGGCACAAAACATCGCAATGGCAATATTTTCAAAAAGGTCAGGGTAATGTCGGACATATGACGTAGTGGACGTAATGTCGATCTGAGTCATAATCAGAATATTCTAATGGAAACTCATGCAAACATCATAATCAGAGTAACAGTCGGATTATTGGTGTCAATAAGCATGTATCAATGAAAAAACAGTGATGGCTTTGTTATACAGAAAGGACTGAAGGTAAACAGTCAAAATTAAGGTTTCCTACATTTTTGACTGGAAGTGACAGAAATTACATATTATTTACACCTATTTTATTTCAAGGAGACCCATCGGGCCCTTTTGCTTAAAAATAATAACCCCCTCGACTTCACCCATTAAACAAAGACAAACAAGTCAAGGCATGGTTGCTACTTTGCTTTAATCAACACTTATTAAATGTTTCAGAACTGGTTTTTCATGCTGATCTTGTAAACAACCAGTACTAACTGTGAACTGTCTGCCTCAGATTTACTCTGGGGGCAACTTCTACTCGGCTGTTGTGAAAGTCATGGCACTTTTAGCTATGCACATATTGCCAGCAGCCTGTGATAATGAAATCTCTAGTTTTCCACTAAGCCGAGGGAGAAAAAAAACACAGGAGAGGTGAAAGAAAGAAAATGTCTACCCCTGACTTTGAGGCACCACACACGCACACACACTCACACGGCATGAGCGATGTCAGTTTTAATTCAAGGTAATGAGCACCATTACATTTCTAAAATCCAAGACAACAGAGGGAGGTGACGTTGTAATGGTGGTGAGAAGGTCACAGAAAACCCTGCTAACGTACAGGAAAAACCACAGGCAGTGTCTTGAAAGGTTATAACAGGATGTGTAACAACAGATGTATAAGGAATATGTAGATGTGGTAGTTGTGTCTCTTTTAAAGTACATAAATTAGTTTTCATGTACAATCTTTACTGTAATAACTGCAAAACAACTCTTGATTATTAGTCCGTTACTGAAGTTATGATCTATTGTAACACGATAATAAAAATTTAATTAATCGAATGACATTCTCTTGTTGGATTGTTTTTGGTCATTGTTTAAGTCTCATTTATGCTCCCTTTACGTATAAAAAGAGATGCATCCGTTTCTAACGATGTAACCATCACAGCCCACACACTGCCATGCGTCCTGGTGTGGTTGTTGAGCAATACACCTGCTAGAGGGCAGCGCAGAGTCAGCAGTTTCTGACAACAACAGACACATCATATTGACGTCTGCTGTTTCTTGTCAACTCCCAAAGTCTCTGCTCAAAAGGTTCGGCCATTGTTATCTTTCGTCTTCCTCGAGTCCTGTAGATGTCTCACTTACAATGCTGGCTACACTGCCCCCTCACAATTTGTGGTGGTACTGCTCCGTTTCGTTCTGTTAGCTTTCAGAAGACGTGCACAAAAATGGAAGAAATGAACATTGAGCAGGGATAGAAAGCTCTGTCTGTTTCCATGTATATATGTGTACATATCTTCCTTTACTCTCAATTAATAAGGCAGATACCCATAGCTACAAGAAAGCTAACGATTTACTGTATGGTGTCTTTTATAAAGTATCTATACGCATCTATTTCTGCCAGTGTGTATTTGAGAAAGTAAATCCAGGAGAAAGACCGGGCCGCTTCTCATTTTGCAAGCTGCACCTCATAAAAGTGCAACACGTAAAACTACATAAGGAAAAATCTTTGTGTTCTTCTTCTCGCCCTTGACTTTGACAGCTGTCGCAGACTAGGTTAAACCCTGTCTGAACTTTTTGCCCCATTTCATGCCAGAGGTAGTTAACTTGAATACTCCCAGAGGGGGAGGCCCTGCTTCAGCATGCTTCAGCCCCACCAGACAACACCATCGCGTAAAAGAGTGACGCCCACATGCCTGACGTCTCAGCGTTTTGCGGCCAGATCTCGCGGGCTGATGGGAGTAGTGTGACATGCATGGCCCACACCCCTCATATATCCTTACTGGAATTTACAGGCGCTTCTCAGAAAGTACTGAGTGATGTCACATGATTCGCTGCTCATGTCTGCTGCAGTGTGCAGCGGAGCAGCAGCGAGGAGCACAACTGGGAGAAAATAAGATCACGCTGCTCACATGCTGGGACTGTTTATCATCTTATAATTCAAAAAACACGTAACTGCTTTCATCCTGGGAGGCCAAAACCACGTTAAACTTTAAAATAAAGCCCTAAATCTCTCCTGGTTTTAGTGATTCTCTCAGCTGCCTATTACTCTTGGAATTATCAATTAATGAGGCATCTGGCTTCAGGTGAACGCTAACGCAAAACATTTAGCAAATTAAAAATTCTAAGCTCTCAGGGGTTATTAAAATACTGACTCCGTTTCTGAGGAGAAACTCACAGGAATCTGTTTGTGTGCAGGACAGGTTAGCTACTTTCTGGTGAGTGGCGTTCCTTGCAAACCACAGATCTTGTGCACACATAGAGGGACACTTCACAGACAGACCTAACAAATTGTCATGAGAAAAAACAGTATTTCCTGAGTGTGGTAGTCTCTAGTTCAAGCACGAGTCACGACCAGTGTCGACGGCCCACCTCGGCTTCCTTCCGGCAACACACTGAACTGTCACAGTTCTTCGGCACAAGTCAGAGTTCAATGGTCAGCACAAAGCAGGGCTTACTGTCATTGAGCACACACACATACACACACCCTTGTCCCCTTCGGTCACATGGACGGAGCTGACGACAACAAGTGCAAAGCCCGCAGCTCAAGAAGCATTTAATTTGGCGAGGGGTGTGTACTTAAAATAGAATTCAGTCATAGTCAGTAAGGGTATAACGTCATTTATAAAAGATCACTTCCATGTTATCAGAGTCATTACTGATACTGCCCTGTATGCATCATCTTTAGCCAGAATCTGAATTATCACATTTGTACATTAACATTTGTATTAAATAGTGACATTAAAAGCTTTGAATATTATAAAACTTTGAATTAAGAGGCTGGTATTGGTATTATGCGGATATTCATATATCTATAAAACTGTTACTAATCACTTACTAATGTACTGGAAGTTAAGTCAGTGTATTAGCACACGTACAGATCCAGTAAAGTGTCAACATCTTGCAGTGTACCAGTTAGAAACATCACATGTGGTTAGATAAACAAACTCACTGTGGTGACATCCCATTAGCTGTGGCTTCCACTGGGCTATTATTCATATAAAGAGAAGTCTCACACGACCTTAAACCATTTATTTTAATTTCTGAGAAGGGAAATCAAAGGATTTCACTTGACAGGACTCTGGGTTGACCTGACCCAACTTTTCTTTCTTTTTATTCTATTCCCAGCTCTAGAGAAAACTGACCCCGTGAGAAACACGTCAGGAAGTTAAAACCCTGGAGGTTAAGAAAACAAACCCTCAGGGTCTCTTGACAGCATCTGAAGTATTAGTATTAGTGGTAGTCCTTATTATCGTGGACAGTGGGGTCTCTCCATCACACTTGACTGAGCACATCAAAGCGGGGATAGCTGTCAGGGCTTCACCACCATTCTTCCGTTAGTGGCACAAATAAAGCCGCTCAGTCATCACATTCACCTTTTCTATCGCTGCGAACGTGGGCATTCGGAGGCAAAACTTGGCACTTTTTACGCACGGGAATAGTGGGAAAAATAACGCAAACCAAACTCACCAGAAACGTACGGACTTGGCTCGGTGACAAACCTACGGAGGCATCAGGTTCGGATGAAGCGCTTCCACTCGCGTCTCTCGCTCGTTTCCTTCCGAAAACACACATCCTGGAGAATGAGAAATTGCGCGCCTCGGCTCCTCGTCGCCTCCAAACCACGGCGAGTTCCACGAAGCGGGTCCGTCTCACCGCATTTCCGAGCACTTCGCTCGTCAACTTTCCGGCGGACGAGGCTCGTTGTGAAAAGGAGGCAGAGCCGCGGCAGACTTTACTACTGCTGGAGCCCGACACTGTGTACACACGTGACCCTCCCCCACCGTCTCCTCTCTCCGCTGCACGGTCCTCTGCTGTGATTGGGCCAGGGGCCGGGAGGTGGGGACCGAGGAGGGAGACCGACTCCCCCCCCCCACACACACACACGCACACACACACGTACACGCACACACTGGACCCCTGCAAACTTTTCATATGCTGCAGCACATCAGGGGATTTTCCTGGTAAAGTAGACACAGATATCACCGTCATATCAAAGGCAATTTTGTTGTACCCACTATTTACTGTATGTTACAACTAATCATGTAAGCAATACATTTTTTAAATGTATTCTTTAAAAAAGAAAATCCCATTACAGATCAAAGGCCGTATGAATTTAGATGGACGATGCATCTCCACTTCATCCCACTATCATGAAGGTCCCACCAATACACCCAATTGACCAATCGTCAGTCTTGACAATCGTAACGTTTTATACATCAGTGTGATAAGGACAATCTAAACAAAAATTTCTATTGTAAAAAAATAAGAAAAATATCCCCTTACATGTCATGTTGCAGTGTCGTATTCTGCTTCGCCTAACTTCAAAGAAGCAACCTCACCCTAAAGCTTATAGTTGCTTCTTTGTGAATGTGCAAACGGACAGCTGCAGACATCAGAGATGTTGTTGTTATTAGGCTGGAGTTATACTTACCCAATTGACCACTGGGGGAGGTACATTTCGTAATCTCTGTGCAAACGTCCGTGTAGGCCTACCCACCAAGTTCCCATTACCCTATCTATGCCTAACCCTAACCTTATCAGTTATCTCTGTCATTCTAAAAGGGGGCGGCAAACTCTGCGAGAACTTCTTGTCACTTGATTGAATAGTTTCTGAAGCCCTCCTTTCCGCCGTTGGGTTAGGTTTTGCTTGAGCATCTTTGTCAGAAAATGTTGGTGTTATTACACTTTTAAATGATACCCTAAGACGGCTGGCATTCTCTCTGGCCTTCGAGTGAGGCGGATCAACTCGAGTTAACACTTGATTCCCATTATGGTCAAACAAACCACTTTTTATTCTTTTTATTGCTTAACCTGACCCTTTAGGCCAGCGTATGCTAGACCTAGGCCTAGAACTTTAACCCTGCATGTAAAAAGAGTGCCCTTGTCAAAGCACCCAATAAAATACATGCAAGTGCACATTCCTGGTGGATTATCATCGACGCTATATATTTCTACTTTTTAATTCAACTGTTGGAATGAAAGTCAAAATAACTACCACCATTTTTTTCCTTTTACAGCTTGGGAAAGAACAGGGTTTTTCCTTGGCTGTAAAGTAGGTCTTAGAGTGCAGTATTTTGTGACAGATTTACCTTCCAACTCGTGCGTTTATTGCTCTACCTGCCTCCCCCCCTCGATTCATATTTCGTCTCACGAGTGCCTGAAACAAGTCACCCCCAGCAAAGCAAACCCCTTGTTTTAATGCAGTTTGATACTGTTTGGTCTGAACGCCTGCTAACCTAACCAAAGACATACCGCAAAACCACAAAGGGCAGCTCTACAAGAAACACATTTAGAGGTCTTTTGAGTCACTCCACCTAATTAGAGATATGGATGACATCTCAGCCTCTAATCTATGTTGATTTCTGTGGTCTTCTTGGACAAACAAAGCCTGTGTCCCTCAAAGTGAAAGAATAAGATTATTGTTCCTGTCTGCGGAAACATTAATACTTTGTACAATAGCAGAGTATTGGTGACTTTCTGCTTTCATGTTCATGGGAAAACGAGGAAAAGTTTGTAATGCAGCATGGCTGATAAGGACATAATACAAATTGCTTGTTGGGATGATGAAATGCCTTTGTGTTGTTCTGTTGCAGTCTGTAATAATGCTGCTGAAGTTTGTTAAGAAGATTAAGGATTAGGGTGTACGCTAAATTCTTCACAGTTTATAATATTCCGACATAATCCTGACACGGAGAAGTGTGTGGTACAGCAGATGATTAAAAGCATTTAATGCCTCTTGTTTGAACAGAAGCTAATTTCCCCACCGACTCCTCCGACACAGATAATGAGGCAAGTTAGTTAATCACTCGAGTGGTTTTTATCGCACCACCTAGTGAGTTTTATGACTAAATACTCACATTAATTATCCTGTTTCTTGCTTCGCTGGTTATACATTATGCATCGTATATATATATTGTAAACCTGGGATCATTTTGCATTCTAACAACCAAAATAAATCACAATAACTTGGTGGTCCCATAGCAATATATAATCCTTAAAGTTCAGCATTGCCATGATTCAATACGCAACTTTATAGGTGCTGGTGATGAGTCAAGCAAGTAAATATCATGTTCATTTATTTATGGTATTGTAGTTGGCACAGGAAAACTTTAAAACCAAAAGTTTCTATGCTTCATCCATGAGTCAGAGATAAGCACTGCACATGCAGCATGGCAGCATCAGGCCTTTATCAGGACTTTGCTGTTAAAGATCCTGTCCCAGGACGTCCCTGAGGTGAAAGCTTGAAGTTCCACAGTGTTAACAGAACCTGGAGGCAAACGCTCAAAAAACCTCAACTCTTCATGCAAAGTCAGGATTAGTTCTTGGCCGACAATAAAAATGAAAAACAGTAGTGAAAGATAGTTGAAATGCACCGTTTGAAAACTAAATGCCTCTCTACGGCTCAGTGAGTGCACTCAGGCTTTGTAGAGGCTGAGGAGGAGTGTTGAACATAAGTCACATGCGCGTTTGAAAGAACTGAAGTAGAAATAAATCGGAATAATTCAAGAGTGGAATATTTCTCTGATCTTATATTTAAGAGTAACCACAGCTGTGCTCAGTCTAATGGGCCTCTGTCAGTCAGAGATACTACAGTCTCCAGTCAGATGTGCAGTTTCAGAATATAATGTCCAATCTGATAACTGACCTGAAAGGAAACTATAAGTAAAACTGTTCCTTGGTCGATGAGAGATATGAATCTGAATGTGCTTTTTCGAAAAAAAAGGTTTTCCAAAATAATATCTCCAAAAAGCAAACATAATGAAAATTATTCATTTTTCCAGATAAACAACTACATGTTTCATAATGTCAGTTGCCACAACATGGAAGAAACGGGAGATCAGTGCAGTGGAAATATACACTCTTGCCTTTTGCATGTGCTATAGCAATCACTTATGTAAGAAGTAATACTACAACTCAGGAGTGAGTCTTAAATGTCAAGCACTGCACTTCCCAAAGCTGCATCAATTAACTGTTAAAGGATAATATTTACTGCAGAACATTCAAAGCAGATATTTTCACTCAATTATGCTGACAATGGTGAATGTGCCACGTACAATGCATGGATAATATGATTTAAAATGTCACTCAGTAAACATTAATGGACCAGTATGAAAGGTTTAGGAGTCTGCTCAGCACCCAATAAGAGGTTTAGAGAGTACGACCAGGGCTCCTTGGTACGCGTTGCACTTTAAACCTTTCTTGGCTTTGACTGCAGCGTTGCCGCTTCGATGCAAGACAAAAGCCAGAATGCAGAAATGGAAGGTCTGACAAACTGGTGACAGTTTTTTTCTTTTTGACCAGATGGAAAATCACTACAGAGCAACTGACATATCTCTCTGAGTCCCCATGAAATGAAGAATCTTGTTGTTCCGGGCCGGCGAGCCTTTATCTCTCTACTTTATTTCTCCTTTCTAACTGTCACTGCTTATTGTGACGGAGATTTAATCTGCTCCTGTAATTACTTTGTTTGTCTTCCTTTGTTTACTCATCAGATAAAGTTCATCACCATTCAGAATTTGTTGTGCGGTATGAAGAATTAAGAGTGGTTGATAACGTGGGGACTGAACGTGTTGTGCACCCATGTGAAACACATTTTATCTACATTTTATCTAGTTTCTATCATGCAGTTACACTAAATGCCACATGAAATATGTTTTTTTTACACATAAAAATATTGCTTTTGTTTTGTTTGATTTTAATATATTATGATGGTTTAAAATACCCAAGCAACAGGAAACTGTCCTATCACTCACTATCAGTTAGAGTCTCAGTCTGAGTCACTTGTAAGCGATGGTTGGTGGTTAATGCAATAATCCCTCACATACACTCTTCAGAGTTCCACAACATTAGTCTGATTAATACTTCATATGCTTATGCATAGCTATTAGTTTATTTCTTCTTGTATAACATGAGCTACAAGCTTTCTGAGAGTTGTTCCTCTTCCTGAAACATTATATGATTAAAATTAGAAGATAATATCACCAGAACTGTAGTCAGAGAGCCCTTATGTGCAGTGGTATGTCTGGAGAATTTGCTATTTTTAAGAGATAGATTGATGTATGTCATATCAATGTCACATCAACAGCAGAGATTGTTTTAATTGGTATGTAGCATCTTTAAACATCTTAGAAAGTTGTGGAGAAAGTTAGCGTATGTATTCGAGACCGTGGGTCTGACGACTAAATCACGGTTTATCCCCAATCAAGCTCTGAAATCTGTTCCTATTCTTGGAAGCCACTGTAAAGCTCCGGTCTGCATTTAAAGACTTTAGGTTTCAAGACGACCATATGGCTTGTTTACAAATGAAAGTGAGCGCTTGGCCTTAGTCGGCCCCGGATGTATGTCAGCCGTCTGCACAGTCACTTTGGCAGCAGATGGTCACAGACACGTAATGATAATGATTAAGCCACAGTGTCTGTGGGCAAAGGGACATTCTGAAGAATTTAATCGGACTGTGACCGTTTTTACTGTCGCCAAAGAGGATGTGAAAAAGCGGTGATGAATCTAAGTAGCACAGACACCTCTATGACTTTTTAGAATATGTTTTTCATGCACTCACACTCATACCAAGAGGCAGACACAGCAGTGAAGTGATTGCTGTGCACATGCCTTTAAGCTCAGAGGCCTGGGAGTGCACATTAAGCTCATTAAGTCTGCGGTGGAGATTACAGCGTGTTGACCAGGCACCGGCGCGCAGCGGCTGGGACGTCTCCTCATTTGCAGGGAGGAAGTGGAGAGATGCGGATTAGAGAAAAACGACTGACTCTTGCAAGTTTTTTTAATTAATAAAGTTCGACTCATTTAATGTAAAACACACAAGATTTAATGATGGAAGAGCCAACCTAAAACTCAATGTATAACTGCATACAACCCACACTACTTAAAACAAACTGGTGCAAAGAGGCGATAGAGCAGGAGAGCTCCTCTTCGATGCTCCGTGATAATCCAAAACAAGTTCATAACATAAAGATGAGTACAAAAAAACTAAAGCCTGTTTTTGTTTCGCCGTCTCGACTGATTCAGCGCCACACTGAGCACTGTCATCCTGTCATTCCTGGAAAAAGGCTTCCCATGTGAGATGATGTGTTTGTGTCACCAGGCTGTGGAGACAGTGTGTGTGGGTGTGTGTGTCATTCAGTGTTGTAACATAAATGTTTAGAATGTTGTTAGATATGTATATATATGATCTAAATTATGGTATTGCTGCAGAGGGGATGGACTATCAGTGGAGCCTGGATTAATATAACACGATGTAAGCTTGTCTCCTATAAGCTGGTTTCTGTGTGTGTTTCTCTACTGGGACAAATGATGCTTTGGAAAGATTTTTGATGATGAGTTTTGATATTCCTCCCATCTGTCTGTCTGTCTGTCTGCGCCCCCAAGAGATTCATTAACCTTTGGGCTCGCAAGCTGAATAATATAATGTCATTGGCAGTTATGTTTTTCAGTCCTGGCCCACAGCCCTCCTCTTTGTTTATGCTGAAATGAGCAGTGTGACTTGGCAGAAGATGGCAAATGGCACATCTGCTAAACTGGATTAACTGCTTAAAGTCGAGCTAGTGCTGAAAAAGTATTGAAATGGATCCAAGAGTCATCTAATGTACATTGTATAGAAGGGTCTTGAGGTATGCACACACACACACACACACACACACACACACACACACACACACACACACACACACACACACACACACACACACACACACACACACACCAAGCCACAAACACAGGCTTATTAAAACATAAATCAACGTTGACCCACCAACATGCACATATAATGATATCCTGCAGTACAAGGCTGCAGAGAGAGGCCTGCATAGCTTAGTGACATTCCTAGAGTAAGTGAAGAGGACAGTTAATGTTTTGGTTGGTGGGTGTGTTTTAAAAAAAAGGGGATGCCGGATACCTGAGGTGGTGTTCAAGTGCAGGGAGGAAAACACGCAGGCCCGCTCCTCTGCCGTCAGCTCGTCCCTGACGAAAGACTGAGCTCTGACCTCGGGTCAACCTCGTAATGTATCCGTCTCAAAAACATCCACCTCAGCCCTGTGTGCGTTAACGGTAGTTTTATGGCACGTTCCTTGCATTATCTTCATCCCCCATGGGAAATTTAACGTGTTGGCGTTTTGTCACAGAATAGGGGAGTCGGAATCGGGTCAGCTCGCATGAAGCTTTTAGTGTAAACACAATCCAGAAGATTGGGGCGAACTCCATTAGGAATGTGAATCATTTTGCCCCAGAATCATGAGCTCCCTCTCCCTCACTGGCAAATTGATGATTACTGTGATTTCTTTTTTGCCGGGGGTGGATCATCTCAAAGCTTTGTCATCATCATTATGTGGAGTGTTGTGCAGCTCTCAGCCACGATTTGGGTTTTTTAAAATCCACTGTTCTGTGGTAGCCAAAGATCTTTTCAGTGAAATGTGCAGGCAGGTCATACTGAGAGAACAAAAGAGAGAGAAAGAGTGAACAAACATCCAATAATAGTCATGTGTGACAGACACCTACAGAAAGACAGGGATGTACATGTATGTCAGTGATGTGTGTCACTGTTTGTACAGATACCAAATAACTAGAAAATCAAATGGATCAAATGGGTTAAGATCATTTTCAAAACCTGTTTGGTTTATGAAAAGTTGTCGGCACACACCTTGAACATGGGATGTTGTGAGTAACATTGTTACTATAATAGGGAACAATACAATGATTTTATTTCTGAATGCATGTAAACCCCATTATCATACATTTGGGCTAAATCACATAAAACTCCATAGTCCTTTTCAGCTTTCATTAGAGCTGTTGCTAGAGTCTGGAAAGGCCATGCAAATCCTCTTGCTCCTAATCTAGTTAAGAATTTATTCAGGAGTTTAAACACTTTAATTGTTTAACAGCCCTGTTTTGTCCTCATGACATTTCTCCACGTTTGTCATTGTTTCGTCGAGCGGGGCAGAGAAGATTGTCGCAGGGGACCCAGTGAGGGCCCCCAGTGAGGGCCCCCAATGCTCCCACCTCATGGGCGCCCCCTGCACCATTCTGCCCCAGCCCTAAACCAAGATTATTCCGCTGTTTGGTTCTACCAGATGCGGCAGCGCCACTGTATGGGCACTGTCTGGCCCTGATGAGCAGATCTAAGAGGGATTAGTGGGCTGTTGTGGTGGATCGGCAAGAACAGTGGGAGGCTGTCCACACACAGCTGTGTGTTTGTGTGTTTCATAATGCTCTGGCCTCTGGCCTGTCTCTGGCTCCAACCCTCAACCACCTTTCCCTCCCACTGACCTCACAGTTCAGGGAACTCGTGGACTGCAGACAGCAGGAACTTGGAAATTTCTGGAATGGAATGAAAGCCGTCAAAGAAACATGAATCTGAAAATGTTGTCTTTTTTCAATGACCACAATTGTTTGTTTCTTGTCAAAAACTTTTCAGTCATTAATCACCAAACAATTTCAGAATGTAATTTATTGGGGAAAGATATAGGCCACTGCTCTGTCACTGCATTATTGAAAAAAACAATAGGTCACTGTTGGCAGAGATTAAGTAATCCTTCCATAAAACGAGGAAACCTTTTTTAGGCTTGAGAAAGTGTCTATTGATGTCCTGGTACTCCCACTGGCTCAGACAATTGCTTCTGCGCAGGTGATGCTGCCAAGTTGTGTCCTTTCAGTGACTGCGGTCATATTTCAAGTCCCCTTAGCAGCCGCTGTTAGTTTCTATTTACAGAAAACAATCCCCATGGACAAACAGTTGCTGGAAAATGTCAGATGATGAATGTCTCATGGAAAGAGGTGTCTTAACACACCAGCATTAAAGAAAAAAAAACATCCCCTAGAGTCATATAGAAAATGTCGTCCTACATGTATTATAGGATCTGAAAGTGTTGGAAAGTACCATAATCCAAATGTGTCATGTCATCACAGAACGGTGGTAGAAACAGTTCTTTCAGTTATGTAGATGATTGGTGTTCTCGTGTGTGGTATGTGAAATGCAAACATATTAAGTTTTTTTCATCCAGCCTGACCCGAACTTTTCAACTTGACCAAATAAGGTTAAAAACGTGTGTATTAATTAAGGTCAAAGCCTCAGTAGCTCTGAGCAGAGATGCTGCTGCAAGATTTAAAGTTTATTTATATAGTGCGTTTCGCAAGAGAAGCAAGTCAAAGAGCTCTACATGAGATTTAAAAACATTTATGATGACAAGCAACATAAGACCATAAAAAAGCATTGAGAAAGAAATTACAAAAGAGTCAAATAGATCATTTAAAATGAACCAAAAGGGAACACACCTCCACCAAGGCTAATGCCCGTTCTCCCCATGTCAAAGCAGTGCTTTATTATTAGCTGTGTGTTTTTCCTGCCACTGTTTTCATGATGAACTGTTTCTTTCCACTTTTCATAATAACATAGGAGATTTCTAACTTGGCATTTTGCTCCATTGAACGTATTTGCTGCATGTTTGCTCTCATGCTCGTGGTATCGTCCACAAAGTTGTTACCGTCCACATAGAGTCAGCTCGCATAGATTCAGCTGTAGTAAAGCACATACCCACAAGTGGCCTGCCCTATAGTTTTATCTCATGCCAGAATTTGACTGCTTAGAACCTGTTGCGTGTACATCATACATTTAATGAATTTGGTGGAAAACGCTGCAGAGAAAGTGAAACAAATTTCCTTGGTGCAGCCCCATTTATTGGTTCCACCAAGATTTGTGGTAATCTGTCCAGTAGTTTTTGCGTAATCCTGCTAACTAACAGACGGAGCAAAATTATACCCTGCTCGCGGGAGGAAATATACAAATCAACAGAATATCAAGAAAGCAAGTAAGATTGCAGTGCAAGAAATGTGTGATTATTTAATCTAATAAAAGGCCTCGTCAAAAAGGAAAGTCTCATATTTTATTTTATATAACTACATGCCGTCATGACTCTCTAACACAGGATCGCTGATACGAAATCCAGCAGAAACATCAGTTCAAAGATGTCTGGTCTGTTTTTCTTTGCCAAACCCAGATTTTTGTTTTTCCACGTTCAGGCCTCATTGTTGTTTTCTTCACCCTTATTTGCTCAAAACACTTTTCCTCAAAGACTCTCCCAATAAATCGGAAAGTGGAGCGGTCAGGAGAAATTGCCGTCCTTCCAAACTTTTTTTTTTTCTCTCAAAGGCCTTAGAGCGCACACAACGTCAACGCAACAACTGTTTGGATTCTGTGTCTCTTTCCTCTCACTCTGTGTGTGTGTGTGTGTGTGTGTGTTTGATGTCGTGGTTTGGCTGTCCTCTAAAGCATTCATTTCAGAGCGGTTACTTTGGGCCTCATTTTGACTTGCTGGCTGTCTGCCTACACCCTGTGGCTTACCATCCACTACAACTGCCTGTGTGTGTGTGTGTGTGTGTGTGTACAGCATTTCTTTGGTGCACAAGTACTGTACATCCCACTGTAACTTATAAATATATATACTATAAGTTGTTCTATCGGCAGAAAAAGACTTGTTTAGTCTGGAAAGGTGAAGCATGAAGAAGAGCCCCTGCCACCCCTGCAGCCAGTGCAGCAACCAACCTCCAGTCAGCTGATGTTTTCTAACTCCACTCATCCTCCAGCAGCATGCAATACATTGCAGTTGACTCATGAGCCTATTAATGGAAGGATGAAAGTGTACACATGATGAATTCTTTCTTTTAATGGATTCCATCATCTTTAATCAGTTAGAGTCCCATTCTGTGCAGACAGTTCATTGGAGAGCAGAGCTTATCTTGTCAGCTAGAGAAACTTCTGCTCTGCTGCACTTCCTCCATGCCTTCCAGGACCAGATAAACCTTTACAGAGGAAGTGTCTTGTAAAATGGTTTTTATCTGCAACAGGAAGGCCCGTATGGGGAAACTGTCAGTCTCTACTTTAATGTCCTGCACAGGATGTACACTTTATATTCATGACTTTAACAGAACTTTGGAGAAAATTGTTTTGCGATATTTTGCAAGTGCAGCAGATTAATCATTGGTTGTGCATCATCTGACATCTGTATTTTATGTTACTTGTTCCATGCCTATTGTAAACATGCCTGTTTGGAATGGGCTGTCTGCTTGGCCTGTGGTAATGGTAGTTGCAGCTTTCTTTCTGAGGGCACGATCACACATCCGTTAATGGAGCAGTGGCGTACCTTCGACTCTCATTCACCCACATTCTGTGCAAGTGAGGGTGGGTGAGTAAAACATTCACTTCCTGTAGCGAAGCACATCCACAGCGCGGCTTCGTGTGGAGTTGAACTTTTGTAGACTTTGACCGGCGATGTCTCAGCCACCAATGAATTGCAAAGGCGATTGTGTGGTTGACTCCACTCGGCTGTCATTGGCATCACATCCTGCACTGCCCACATTCAGCAAGCGAAGATATGTAGTTTGCCTCGGCGGGCGATTATCATTTACCTGCATTCATGTACGTACGTGTAACCGTGCCTCAAACTGTATAAATGACCTGCAGTAATTGATCTGTGGTAAGTTAAGCTTGTCCACTGGACTCAATCTGCAGAACCCTGAAGCTGCTGCACAAAGTGCTGTTCACATTTGTATTCAAAGTTTGGAGATGCTCGATTCAGTTTGCAGAACCAGGAACTGGAGAATTAGTTATTGTTGTCGTTATCGTTGTCATGAAGGCACTTAGGTTGATGAGCCCCAGACGCAACTGCTACAGAGCGCTGGTCGTCTGTTTATTTAAGTTTTATTATATGAATATATCATGTCTCCAAATTGCACCAAATTCAACACTGCACTTCCCTGGGCCCTTAACAATACAAGTGTGAAGCTGATAACACAAAAGGTTATCAAGAAATGCAAGCCACATACAGACAGACATTTTGGGAACTATAAATATTCTCAAAAACACAGCTAAGAAAAAAGACAGAACACAGTTTTGGTTAGAAATGAAAGCAATAATTTGAAATGCTTACTTCTGATGTTTCAAAACAAAGTCCTCTTTGACTTAGAGCCATTGTCTAAAAACAATGGTGCCTTTATATATAGTGCATGTGCAGCGCCTGAAGGGGGTTCAAGCCGTTTTTAGAATAACTGAACCAGAGACAGACAGGAACTGTGCAGGGAATGACTGGAAGAGGAAAAGGAAGTGAACAAGTGTTATGAATTCTTTGATAGGAGGAAAAAAACAGCCTCTGGCCTTTGGTGTTTTTAACTCTTCATCTGCACATGGAGTTTGTCCCGTTGCTATTCGAGCTGTAGTCGCTGTGAAAGCCTCTCGTCAGTGTGGAGAGCTGGATTTGTGCGGATGTGTGCACAAGGGAATGGGAGACAGCAGGGGAGGAAATGCTACTGATCTTTATTGGCAATAAACAGGACATACATCTTGTGGGTGATAGACGCACATGACCTTTGAGGTGATTTAGTTACACTTAGGAATCTGAGTGAGTGTCTGGGGAGGCCTGACGTCAACAGGTTCTTTTTGGAGCTCTAGTGATGCAGAGATGAGAAAACACAGGAGTTGAAAAGGCCTCGGTCAGTGTAAACTCTCCCGTCCTGATCTATTCTTCTCCTCCGGGAACCAAAACATCTCTGCTTCACCTCCAACGTCTTAAAAGCTCTTGGCACAAAACAGTGTCCCAACTTCCACCTCCATTCAAACTCAGTGATCGACATACGTCCAGGTGTCTGTGTCAGCAGTTGTAACATTTATCGATCTCTCTCTGGAATCTCTCGGTCATTGACCCGTGCGTGTGTATCAGTGTGTTTAAACATTTAAGGTTCCAACTTGTTCTACTTTGTGATCAAAGAAGAGAAGTTTTAAAGGCCAGGCCACGGTGGATATATGTACCTCCTGCTGCAGCTCTTAATCAGGCAGAACACCCCCCACCTACCATAAGCCTCCTCTGCCTTTACCAAGCCTGATGAGATGGCTTTGGGGGCCCCTTCATCAGATAAGGCTGTGACTGATAAGGCTCTTTGCCTCGACTACTCTGAGAGGGGCCTTCCTTTATGGTAATGGATAACAAATACTTATGTACCCACAAATAGCCGTGGGGGTAAGTAAGGGCTTTTGTCGTTTGTCTTAAAAGACTTGATATATCAATGATAATGTGTTAGTTGTCTTCCTTGCAGATATTTGGATGAGAAGGTGAATATCACATGATTTCTGTATGGAAGCCTCCACCAGCTGCTGTCAACTGAAACAAGGTGGAAAAATGAGCCTGGCTGTGTTCAGAGATAATAAATCAACACATTACATTTGGCTTGTTTAATCCGTATGAAATCCAAAGTGAGAAGAAAAGAAAAACACACGGTTTTATGAGGATTATGGAGTATCTATGTCACATCCTTAAAAGTCCCAGTGAAACGGATGTCAGAGCTATTTCACTACCTATATTTATGTGTTTCTGGTAAAAACATAAAGCTATGGAGGGAATTGTCTCGGACATCGACTGGAGTTTACGATAGCCAAAAGGGCTGAATGTGCACAGTTGACACTCAGTAGCAGCTCAACTTGGAAAGTCGTGACAGGAGCCTGCTCGTGTTGTCGAGGACATCTCGTCGCCTACGGATACAGATTTAACAAATAAGACAGTGAAGGTAACTGGCAGAATATGTAGCTACCAGAAGGTTTATTAAAAAGTCAATCGATGGCAAATTGGCAAACACCCCTGAGTGCAGAATGAATCATCAAACAGTAGTATCCATTTTACAGGGCGGCAATTAAAACAATATGGTTTCCTATGACAATTTTTTGCGAATAAGAAGAAACAAATAAAGAATTATCACAGGGACAAGAGTGTACCAGATCTGAGCCTTGAGAAGGTTCAGACAGCAATTTTGAAACTATATTGGGGTTCAGGTCGGGTTTGGTCATGTTGAATTTGCCACCTAAATTTTTTAAAAGTTTGAGAACAGTTTAAAAACATTGGGCTCGGGCTGGGTTCGGACACAAAAAAACAGAAGGCCTTTTGGGTTCATTTCTGTCGGGGGTTTACAGGGACACAGGATTAAATCTGTATTTTTTAAATTTAATTTCATGGGGCTTTTATATTCATTTGTTAATTCAGCAGGTTGTGTGCATTTCTGCAAGGCTACACCCTCTGCATGGCTGCTGTACATATGAGGTCCACATGTATCGTGATAAAAAAAAAAAAAATGCTCCTCTTGTTGTGGTTATGGCTCGTGTCGTAGCTTCACCACCAGATCAGGCCCAAAAAAAAAGCCACAATTTCTCCGAGATTTATCTATCAACACCCTTGTGGTGTACCAAATGGCAGCTAGCGGGGGATCTAACATCAACCAGCCATTTGTAAAAAATAAAGCCGCAGAACAGTACCACATGTTTTACGGTCACATGAGGTATATATACTGGCTCGAGACTGTTTATACAGCATCAGTGTGAGTCATAATTTCTACATGGGCAAGATATAAAGTACATCAAAGAGAAATTGCACATTTTACGTCAACTCTTTCAGCGCTTTCAGCCATAAAACCTGTCAGATGAAAACACACCCAACTTACTCTGCCCACAACTGAAACAGGTGAAACCCAGAGGTCATCCAAAACTGCCTTCTCCGTAATCCTGCGATAAATTCCCAGGGTAGAAAATTTATAATACTGTCATAACGAATATTTTTTTGTTTGAATAGAATAAAAAACACTGTTGGTGTGTGCGGTGGAAGCTGCTTTTGATATTCCGAATTTTCTTTTCACCACTTTTGTAATAATACCCGGTCTTCTCGAGCCAGGCGACACACAGAGGGGAATTCTCATATAACCGGCTTCAAAGAGCGCCATCTCTCTCGCTCCCTGGGATTACGCTATGAATTACTGCAGAGCTCAGAGAGGACGAAGCTACACGCGCATGACGTCCATTGATCTCGCTCCGATGCAAATTATATGGTTGACTAGCCACATGAAATCTCTGTGTGCAGTGGGAAGCTAAAAGGCTGTGTTAGTACACAAAGAACGGCCCAAATTAAAACATCTGCTTCAGGCACCCCGTCCCTCGGTGGTTGTGCCACCTGTTCCAGCTCGTGACAGAAGAGAAAGATGAAATATAAAGCAGATTTCGGACTTTTAAAATAATGTGTATAAATGTTTTTGAGTTTTTCCCGACCTTTATCTTTCTCAGACAGGGAACTGCACTTTAGAAGGAGGAGTGTGGCAGCTTAAATTGAGGAGGGAAGACAAATACGAACAATCACAGTGTATTTATTCGAGACGTTAATGGCCCCAACAAGATTAATCACTAAGCCAAGCCAAGTGCACAACACTGTTTTGACTCAGATGAGGATAAAAAGGACAGAGAAACAATATCGGACTCTCTGGCTCAGTTAGACATGCTGTTAAATCATCATCTCGGCTGAAGGGAAAGTCTTTGGTTACTATGCCTCCAGCCACAATGAGGAAGTGCTGAACAAAGTCAGACGCCATGAGTGGTGATGCTGTTGTCATCCCTCACATCTACCACATCTTGCTTGTGTGGTATAACAAACAGTTTTTTGTTGTGTACAAATGAAAACAGCACCAGATGACAAATTAAGCCAGAAACAAACAGCGGCCGTAACATGGCGCCTCAGAGATTTGGAATGGACCCGACGTGTTCCTGAACGGCGTTTTTTGCTCCTCACGTCACCAGTTATTTTTACGAATTACACACAAACAAACTTGTGACAGAACTGGAGGGACTCATGCAGCTCATCAAATTGATGTGGCAATACCAGAATTACACAGAGCTGTGTCCTCATTGAAGGGTCGAACCTGCTCCTCTAGAGACTGAAAAGTGACTAAATTCAATAAAAACAGGGCGTTAGTATATATAAAAATCTGATAAAAAGGGCTGACCTAATAGCCGCGTGGTTCGGGCGCATAACAAATAAGGGCTGGATCATTTACTGTCTCTCTTTCAATGGCTCTATCCAGTAAAATATAGTAAAAAATAGACAAATGTCATAAAACTGTTGTCCTTAAAAAGCTGATAAAGTATCTCATTTTACTAAACTTTAAACAAATTGTGGAAAACCAGCAAAATGGCGTCTAAATGTAATGATTCATTTAGCCACATAACCTTAAACATAACCAAGAAAACAGGTTGTGTGTAGATGTATCCTCCATTATTAAAATTTTAAGATTTCACAATCACTTGGACTTTCTATAAAACAAATAACCCGAGCACAGTGGATACTTTAGAAGTAGCACATGATGCTCTCAAAATTCAGGGAAATTATGCTAGGGAGGATACTTTCAAATCGGGTGTAGTTGACTTTTTATGACCTATTCATTCTAGAAATATTGTCCCAGCCCCTGACACAAATACAGACATCTCTCAAAACAAGCTGAAGCTGTGGATGTGGCTCAGGCAAGACACATGTTTAATTCCTTATTCCAGAAGCTCACAAAACAGTTTAGATCTTATCGTTTTCTCTTTGGCAGTAACATTTTCAGGTTTTGGTGCGACTGTACGTCAGAGGAACACAACAAGGCAGCTGATCCGTGAACTGGTGAAAGATGACGGCAAAACATTGGCGGTGCTGTTTTCAGAGTGGTGCTGTCAGCATGGCGCTGCGTGCCTCCCCTCTCTCTCCGCTCTCGTACACAGTGGGCCTTTCAGCTGCCCCTCTCTGGGCCCCCTTCCTCTCCAAAGCCCTCCCACTCTCTATTGTTCTTGTGTGTGGTGCTTTGAGGCCTCCTCTTATCAGCTGTGCGGGCTCCAACTCTCCTATTCATAAACAAATATCTCCCTCTCCGACTTTCTCTGCCCCCTAAAAAACATTGAACACGGAAAGTAACATTAAACAGGAGCCAACGGCCGATAAATCACGTACGTCTTCCTCCACCGCTCGCCGCTCGTGACGCTCACCGCTCTTTGCCTGCTATCTGTCCTGTTTATTGGCCTTTTTAATGCATTGTGGGAGGTTTGTGTGGAGGTAGAGCTGAGGTGGCCGCCCTTGTCTGGAAGGCTTGTTTTATGGGACGTCTACCTTCACCACACAGGGAGACGTGCAGACTTTAGCAGACGTCAGAGTGTTGGACAGCACCGACTCCCTTTTCCCACACGGAGCTGGAAACAAGACAAAGTTTGGAGCATGATCCATTGTTCTTCTGCTCCTCGTGCGCACATTATTTATGTATTCTAGGTTGGTAGAGGGATGGATTGTGTGAGCGCGGTGAGGTCACGCAGAGGTGGGACTCCGTGTTTATAGCCAACACATGGGGGACCTTGGATGGGATCAGTTAACCACCAGGGTGTAATTACACAGTTTTTCTTACATCAGCCACATTTCCTTCGCACCCCAAAACACATGACTGTATAGTGCAAACAAGGAACATGCCTCATCTCTGTCCGGCAACACGGAGACGGATTGACTGCTAGAAAACCCCTCACCGCAACCTTCTCTAAACTCCAGGGATTGTCTGGTTGACATCTTGAACTCAAATCACTCCGCAGCAGCTGCTCAGGAGAACCAGACCTCAGGCTTAACCGGCTTGTATAAGAGAGCCTGAATGAAAACACGGGCCTCCCTGGACTTTCAGTCAGATAAGAAGACTTCCCCGAGCGTTCCGCTGCCGCTGCCACTGCTGCCCAGGACCAAGTTTTATCTGCATCTCCATATCTGCGGCCCCTGCAGTGGCAGTGCAGGATGCATGCTGTTTACTAGCTGTACTGCAGAAGCTTTTCACTCACTTGTCTCCTAACTGGATCGCACAGAAACACGATGCAATCAGCCTACATTTACTGCACATAATGGGCCACCCAGCAAGCTTAAACACCACGGAGATAGTGCAGTCAGCCACTGCCGCCGTGTATTAAAAGGAACACACCCAAAGTTTTTCTTTCCGCTTCACAGACTACATTTTGTCTGCTCAGGTGGTTGTGTTCACTGCACCTCCTGCCAGCCGTAAAACCCACCATCAGACAAACCAAGAGCATTACCTCACAATAACTACTGAGGTGTTGATAAATCGCATCGGATCTTTCAATTGGAGCTTTAAGGGGTTAATGCTCTCCGCTGGGACGTGCAGGAAGAAAAGCTATCATTATATTAAAAAACCCTCTGGGGGCATTCCTGGATTTCTACACCTGGATACATTAAATCCGACGCAGTAAAAGTAAAAGCTGACAGAAAATATAAGATTTACATCGTGTCATTAGACAGAAAGACTTCACCTCCTAAGAATATAAGCAGTGGTTTATGACCGTGGTAGACAATAGGTTCTTTCAGTCTTGATTTACCGTGGATAACATGAGCCGGATCATGTCACGGTGGTTAGTTTATCACATTCTGGATAAAAACAAATAAATAACAGGGTTAACCCTTTAAGAACGAGGTGTAAAAATTCACAATGTGAAGCCAAACATTGTTCAATCTAATCTTTATTTTATATTCAAAGAGAGATCGTGAAGATATTGAAAATGATTGGCGCCTGACTTTTTTTCAGACCATCAGTTCTGGAGTTTCGGATCAGAGCTACAGGACGATGCTGCCAAAAATCTGAAATAACAGACTGCAATATGAGTGCGGGTGTACGTCTGATAAGAGTAGATATAGATTTGCCCTTTTAAAACTCAAGTCTCAGAACTTTCTTGCAGTGCACAAGTTTTCAGATCGCCATTGACAATGTTTTTTTCAGCCAATTAACATTAGTTTAAAACTTTCAAAGCCCTTTTTCTAGTTTTGGAATACCCCATAATATGTATGCCATGTATGCTAAATAAGTCATTACTTCATCCTCAGGTGACTTGTACATGTACTGTTACTGCTTACACACACTAAATGCTTTGTCATTTGACTCTAAGATGATGATTTCCATTTGCAAACCTTTGCTCTCTTCTTCAAAAGTAAAAGCCACACGTTTGCTTTTTGCTTGATTTTATCACAAACGGCTTTAAAACTATGTCTGTGTATGTTGCTTCCCTTCTGGGGCTCGTCTGATGGATTAAATTGTCGTGAAAAGTGTTTCCATCCCATTAATATCTGATGTCATTATGTTGGCACTGCTTGTTTTTCCAGGATTAGAATTAGACCTACCATAAATAATACTTCATTATGTCTAATGGCTTGTTTACTAGTTTTGGCTCGACGCAGAGTTTGATGTATGGGCTCTTTAAAGTCTACTTTGAACTACACTGTAAGCGAGTTCCCGCACGGGCAGAGATTTATGATGCAAATTGTTTCATAAATTATATGTGAAGCAAATAATCAATTTAAACAAAGCAAAGTTGAACCTTCTCCAAAGATTGTACATATATGCTGTTGACAAAGATACTTGCAGCACATTTAAGTCTTGATTCATATTTGACTGTAAATCTATTAATTTGTGCATAAATCCAGAAAATGTTTGACGTAGTTAAATCTGGAACCGGAGTTTCTACCTGAACAGATCTGCTCCTGCTATGAAAACAAATATAAAAGATAATGAGAGAGGATTGGGATAGATACAGATGCAGCAGGGGGTCTAATATATTTCCTCCCCAGAAACGATGAACCCATCACTCCGCGCTTCAAAGAGAGCAGTGCATTCTGGGGCAAACGGCTGGATTTCGCTGTTGTGTAACATCACGGGGTGTTTCAAGGATTTGAGCGAAGGGGAGGCTGTGTGTGTGTGTGTGTGTGTGTGTGTGTGTGTGTGTGTGTGTGTGTGTGTGTGTGTGTGCATGTGTGTGTGTGGGGGTAGGTGGGTGAATGCACTTGATCTATTAAAGTACACTCTGTCTGGTCATGCACTGATTATCTGTGTTTGGGTAATATGCCCGCACACTGTGATCGGCTTACCTCACTCTACATTACACATTGTATGAGCACTGGAGTGGATCTATAGATTGCATCTTTATCTTCTTTACCTTATGATTCAAAAAAATTCAGAAGTTGTGAAAGTTTAAATATCAAAATGTTAAATTAATTTAAATAAATGGATCGAGGTTTATCTGAAACTGAAGTATTTGTCCCTTTGATATTCAGACTTTTACTGAGTGTCATTAGGTTTTGGAAATACTTTATCTAGACTACAACTAGAATGTTACTCGGTGCAGCGCATACCTTCGCCAGGGCCCATCAGTCCCTTTATGAAACCTCGTTTAAATTCATTAGATCTGGATTTTTATTTAGAGCTGCACCAATATTTGTGATTTTTGTAAAATTAAGATCCATGAATTATTCTCAGAGAAATCAACGAAAATGTAGAAAAACGATCGATCTCGCAATGTTAGAGAAAATCTCTGACCAATGCCGCATCCTTCAACCAAATTTTGTGGTAATCCGTCCAGCAGTTTTTGCGTAAACCCTGCTAACTAACAAACAAACTCTCCCAACAGGGAATCATTTTGTTGGGTGTTAGAGAGACTGTCAGATCACGTCAACACACCTCCACCAAACTCCAAATGACAGACGGCTCTGCTGCCATCTCGACAAGCGGCCGTGCTGTTTGTGGACGCCAGTCAAGGAGCATTATGGGTGAGACAGTGCTGGTGTTGCCAAATAGCTGGCATCTGGATTGAGTTTCACCCTGCTCGGGCCATGTCCTCAGCAGATGGTCCTCGCCAAACAAGCAACGCAGCACTGATTGGAACCAGAAAGGGGGGAGGTCCTCGCTCTTACAGTACGTGCACCCATTTCATGCATGCTTGTCAAAAAAGCCAGTGTTAATAACATGTACCTCATGGAGTGAAAAGCACTTCCATACTGTTCTGTGGTTGACGCAGGCAAAGCTTCATTTACTGTACAAGCGAGCGATGATTGATCAGCGGAGTTTCTGTCTGTAGCTGTTGACTTCAAGCAGAAACTGCACATTCTTAGTAAAGCTTTAATATGTAATTCTGTTTTAATTTATGCCTTTGTGAGTACCGTCTCTGCTCAGAACAGAGGCAACCAATTTGTTGGCCTGTCAGCAGATGGAATTCGGGGCAGGTGGTGTTGTGTCAACAGTTCAGTGGAACCAGCTTTGCAGGGAAACATCTTCATCAAGCTCACCAGTGAGAACAAACAAAGTACAAGGCGACAGGAGAGTGAGACATCACCTCGGTGCAGCTGGCGTGCCGCCTCACAATATTCCCCTTCTTTCATCCACACTGAGTGCACCCTCGAATTACCAGGCATTAGCTCCTGGACCCTTTGCAAAGGGAGGCGGGTCCGGCATTGAGCTACTGTTCGGCTGGAATACAGGATGGCAGGTTCTTTTGAAAAGGCTCACCGCATGATGTCCACATGATGCAAATACACGCTGCAGCGCAAAGCCACAATGGCCGCAGAGTTTACTCGCTGTGTGGGAGCGGATGAGAGCAGGCAATGAGTGCTGGCAGCTGCCATGGTGGTCCCGGGGACTATGTACGATGACATCCATCAGGCTTTGAGGCGGACTATAGAGGCTGAATGTGGGATTTTGGATAAAGCCTGTCCCGGTGTAGAGGCATGTCGAGGGCTGCTCTGTAGAAAACTGCCACCTTCAATTTGTTTGTCTGTCCCTGAAATGGCATCTTTGTTCTTCTTGATACACCCACACAGCATTTAAGGCAACTGTGGAGACATTCACAGTACTTAAAATGGAGTTTACATTTTGAATAGCAACTATACACAAGTGGCTAAGTGGTCATATATGTTTAGCTGAGGATGTGTATTTATACTCAAATGTCAGAGCTGAAGGAATGTGCTGGAAACAACAGAACAATATAAAGAACTTAGATGGTCCTCAATTTACTTTTGGCTTTTGTGGAATCTTATACATATTTGAAAAAAAGGAGGAAATGTTTGAGTTACAATGTAAAATCAACAAGAAAAAGATTCAATAGTACAATGTGGGGTGGAATATATATTCATTTGCTACATCTAAATCAATCTCGGAGACCATCGGCTATCGTCTGGTAGTGGCCCCGCCCAAAATGTTGGGGCTTCTGGTGTTGACAGCAGATATATCCGAGACTCTGTCTTCCATTTGCCGTATGCTGTTTACAGTCCGACTGGTTTCTTTTATAACACGAGTCAAACAGTGATACTTCTTTCAGGTGTTTTAGGTCCAGACAACATTTTGGCTAATAACACCTATCTTGCTAATGTACTTCCTCCTCTTTTGCTCTCCACACGAACCGTTTACCTGCGGACAACCAAAGGCTGTTGAAACGTGATTGGTCAAACTAGAAACGGAAACCAGAAGGTTTCCAGCCCCAAACTCTTGTCCCTCACCTACAGTGTTAACATATTCACATGGAAAATCTGTTAATAGCGATTACATCCAAATAACACGAGTTGTATGCAGGGTCTCGGTTCAGACTCGCTTTAAAAACGTGTAAACACTCACAAAGTTGAAGTCAAGACCACGGGCAACAGCGAAACAAAACATGGGACAGCTGAGCCAATTGGGAAACACTGTGTGCTTCGACAGAATGCTAGGATAACATTTTAACAGCTGCTCCTGTCCTGAAAAAACACAACTCTATAGTGCCCACACACACACTTACACACACAAACACACAGACTTCCAGTGCATGCTGTGCACTCCTGATGTACTGAATCTACTGGAGGGGTTGATGGTGGTGTTCGACCGGACAGAGGCTTTGTCAGGGGAGCGATGTGTCTCATGTGAGGGTCTGGGGGCAAGAGAGAGAGGCCGACATTAAAAGCTGCTCCTGGGACTCACACACTGTACCCACCAGACCTGTGACCACAGAGGCTCTCTTTAGTTTTATGTTTCTCGCTTTTATTCCCTTCAGGGAGCATTCCTTCAGTCCATTCCCACAGCCTCGATGTGAGGGCTGGGTAGTACAAAGACAGAGAGCACTCCCACCTACTGAACTTTGACTCAGGAGACTTGGCGGCATTGTAACCTTTTTGCAACTTCCACTCATTTATCCACTTCACATGAAAACAAGTTATTTTCTACGCATTTGCATTTGTTCCGAAGGTTTGTCAGGTTTTTCTCTGCTTATTTCACTCATATTCAAAGTGGCAATCTGGGACTGAAGCAGTTATGGAAACTCCAATGTGTCGGTTGTGAATTCAGCACTTAGCGCTATTGCGACTGCTCAAAGGTCATTTTTGAGGTTTTTCATCAGCAGCTCAGTTTGAAACATTGCAGCTGTGTAATGGAACAAAAAGGAGCAGCCACAGTGAGCTGTTGGATAAAGAGCTGCAGGCGACAGTCTGCACACCTCCAGCTTCTAACCCGTCTTAGGTGAAACTGGTGCTACTGCAGGGCTGGTGCGAGGGCCCATTAGGAGCAGGTTCAACTTGAGAACCTTTTAAGAACTAGTTGCCAGGCTAGAGAGACCACTGTTGTTACGTCCCCGTATACGTCACTCTACTTCTCCGATTTCCCAGTAACACAAACAACACAAGCACAACATCAACAATGGTGGAATACAGCGAGAACAAGGAGACAGTTTGTTGCTTCGCTTTGGCATCTATAGTTAAAAATATCTTCTTTGCAGACCAGATGACACAAGCTCTGTTCTTTTTTTAAATGATGGTCACAGTGTTTTGGTTGGATTTATTGGTCTTGCTGGTAGCAATAATTCCGCCCCCGGTCCCTGACGTAAACACAAAGAACTGGTTCGAGATCAGGAGCTGGCTCCGAACGACCTCCTTTAACTGGCTCGGTGGGAAAGAAGAACGCGAGGAGACACAGCAGCATAAAATCAGATCATGTATGCCTGCCACTTATTTATTAAAATGAATTCTGTAACTTTTTGTTTATTAAACCACATTTACCGCTACCACTGGAAACCAGAGGTGTCGCTAAATCAACCAGGACTGAAATCTTCCAGATTGCCACTTTGCCACCACATCCTTTGCACTATTCTTTACCCAACCATGCAATTAATGCATGGAATGAAAGGGGGGCATGGGATCCTTCGTGTGAGCTGTGTTAGGGATCAACCAAGGGAACCGCAGGTGGCGTGCTTTGCTGAACTGGGAGGATAAACAGAGGGATTCATGTGAACATGCCCTGCACCAAAATGGACTTCTTCGGAAAGCCCTCCGATAGGAAAGAAAACAGTTCTGGTTTAATTTAAGTCCCAACATGAACTTCCTCCACAGACATCAAACTATGGTGTTGGCTGGCCTCCACTTTATGCATCTTGGGTCTGTTATTCTAGAACCATCCTCTCCGGGATGACTCAGCCATTCATATGAGCAAGAGAGTGAATTCACAAACAAGGATGTCTTGGAGAGCTGAGGAAATGATCAATGGTTCTATATGGAATCAAGTGATCTCCTCTGGGCCGTTTTTGGACGCAAAGATTGGAATCAGATGCTGTTCGTGTCATGACTTCTTGGGTTATCACATAAGTCTATAAAGCGCTTATTGTTCTTTATCTGCTCGGGCATTTCGCATGTTCAGCTGTACATAATCATCTCTGCACAATTGATGGATCTATATATACATATCACAGACTAACTACTGTAGACATCATGAAGATATGTGAACAAGAGTATAAACAGAAAGATGGAAGGAAGCAAACTTTGCATAGCGGTGGGGGAAGTCTGCTTGACATGTTTGTTTGAGAAACTAGTTTCAACTGTCACTCCCTTCAAGACAGAACAGAGACAAGGTGAAACTCGGGCCTCTGCCAAGATCCAACAGATCCAACAACAAATTCTGGATTTTAATTTGGATCTGCACCAAATTTGACAAACTCAGTCCCCTAAACATGTCTCACCTTTTTTTCATCAAGATTTATGAATTTTTCTTGGCGATATCAGGGATGTTGAAAAACGCCCCGTTTCGTCAAAAGTGAAGAAAGTGAAGACAAATTCATGGACCCGTCACCTGATCCAGATCTGGACCAAAACTCATCAGGTTCTCTCGTGACCCCTGCTGCACCCTTCTACCATGTTTCGTGGTAATCCATAGTAGTTTTTTGCTAATCTAATAGCAAACAAACAAAGCAATTTACAAACAAATGGGTCAAAACATATCCTTGTTGTTATTAAGGTTGGATTATTGTCATATAAAGCACTTACAAACAGACGACCTGGACTCAAAAGAGCTTTAAACTAATTCAACGTCAAACAAGGGTTTGAAGCCGAAAATCAGTCTGTAAATTATTCCATGCAGTAGGTGCCGAAAACCTAAAAGTTTTATTTCCCAATTAGGTCTAGACTTTGGGAGCAACAAATCACAACATTTCTATAGAACGAATTACAAATTCCAATCCAGTTCAATAAAGCAGATAAATAGTGAAGGTTTTGAACACACAGCAGTGACTGAGATGACACAAACATTAAGGGTGTGATGTGGGTAAAAAGTCAAACTATGTGATGCAACTGTGGCCAAAGAACAAGACAACATAGAAAAAGAAGTAGGAAGTGGAGAGAAGAAGTGCGTTTAATGGTGGTTGAGTTCATATTTACTCAACCATCCAGTTAATGTATAGACAGGAAAGGGGGCATGCATGGGATCCTTCACGTGAACAGGGAAATTCACCAAAGAAACTCAATAGTTTGCACTGAAAACAAGAAGGCCCTTTACAACACTCACACACATGATATGAGACATTTGCAGCCAGCACCAGCACATAGAAAGAGCACGAGAGGAAGCACATTGTGTCCAAGTCGGCCTCAGTGGCCCCCGTGTCCCGTCTGAATCATAACCAGGGGGTTCCTGCGGTGGTTTTCCTACAGAATGAGTTTCTTGTCCGACAAAGTATTTGGGAAGTGTAAAAAGTTTGTTGACCTTGAAGTGAACCGCTGGAGGTTTTTTATCGGCAGCAACCAGTCACATTCTCGCTCGTTCACCACCGGTGGTCATGGCTACAGTCGTCTTTGTTGGTTAGCGGCCTTCAAAGGCTTCAAACGCAGAGCCGTGATCACTTTGGCTTTGCGACTGACCACTTGACCCTCGGACGCCCCTCTTGTGGAGAGCTGTAGTAGGAAATGAACTGAAGATTACTCCGACCACAATCAGTCAGGGGATAAGAAAAAAGGGGCTTCACACCAGAGGATATTAGCCCCTGCGGCACAGAGCGAGAAGAATACCCGGATCATTCAAAGATAAATGCTAGGGTGGTGGTCCTTCAGATTCAATTACTGCCAACTTTGGGTGGTACGGCTGCTGCTCTGAAGGATTCAGACTTTGCCTGTGTTATTTTCTCGAATTTGAAAAGGGCAGCGGTGACACAGAATAAATAAAAGGGGGACTAAACAGCCCTGGTCAAAATGTCATCTTTAATGTCACCCCGATCACTGAGGCAATGCTGATGTGAGAACAAGTATTCTCCCTCTGCACCAAACTTCACCTTTTACGACCGTCGGACCTTCACACCGCGGGTGCAATTAGAGTTTGTTCTTTTCTTTCAGGGAGGGAGAAAAGTTTTACCTCATCCATCACAGCAGTCAACAACAACAGCGAGGGTTTTGCTTGTGCAGTGGTAGTAAAAGTAAAACAGAGCATTGCATATGAATAATGATGAAAAATACACGCAGCATCGGAGGAAAGGATTCTGTTCAAACTTTTTATCAAGGCCAGATCACTGGCATGATACCTAACTGCAGTTTTCTTTTTAAGTCAGCCAGTTTGCTCTCACAGTGCCAAAGCAAACAGTGCGCATTAAAAGTACAGGAACACAACATCAGATTTGACTGATTATTAACAGTGTCGGAGGAAGTACTCAAACATTTTACATAAAGTAAGACAAGTCAGACAAAAATGTAGTTGAGCAAAAGCAGAAGTACCACATTACATTTTCTACTTGCTTTTTGAATATTCTTAAAATATTAAAAGTAGAAGTAATTGTTGAGTGTAGCATATTCCCTAATGCAACAGTCAACTACATCATTAACTGTGCCAACTGTATACTTTGTTTAATACAAGAATAATACAGACCAAATAAAGAATGCTGCAGGTCTTATTTGCATCTTAACGCCCTATTGGAGTTTTCACAGAATTTGGCGATATCCACATACATCAGCTACCATCTGCTTGATAACACATGACCTGGGTGTCAACAAGACGTAAACAATAAAAAAGGAGTTGTAGATTTAGCAAAATTGGTAAATGGCATCATACATTAAACTATTTCAGGTTGGGGTTTTAAAACTGGGAGAATACCTTCAGACATAATGGCCTAGTGAAAGTAATGACATGACTCATAATCAGACTGTGCTATGTAACACACAAACAAGAATATGAATGGAATATTCTATTAGCAACTCTTGTGAACACCATAATCAAATAATGGTGAATAGTCAGAATATTGGTGTCCATGTAAATGTAGTCACTGAGTGCTGCAGCTGCAGGAAGTGGGGTCTATTAATGGACAATTCCCCTCTCGTTATTGCTTACTTTTGAAAATATATAAAACAATGTGAACTGAATTGTAAAAATTAAGGGGAGTAGAAAGTGCAGATGTCTGCTGTTATGTGGAGTGTAAAATGTGTAAAAGTAGCCAGAAAAAAATGTACTAGAGTACACATACATGAAAAATGTACTTAAGTACAGTAAAAAAGGTTATGTACCTCATTACACCCCACCACTGCAGACTATAGGTTCAAGAAAGTAAGAGTCCAAACTATACAAGCCTCAAAAAACCATCAAAATACTCTCAGTTGGACAACTTCTTCTTTCCTAGTCTCAAACTTTGGTGGAAAGCTATTATATTTTACAGCTTCATGGCTTCTATTTGCTGCACATTAAATTTAAGTGACAACCTCCTGTTTGTTTGAGAAAGTCTGCAGCCTCAGAGGCCGGTGGACGTAGACTCTCACCAAGTGGCAGCTGACTTCTCTTGGCCCCGTGTTTTGAGGTAATGGACAAGGTTCATTTTAACATCAGCAGCCAAGTTAGACACAGTGAGCCCCCATTTTACACACATTACAGAAACTGCCAAGAGGAAATAACATTTCCACAGACAAAGAGGAATAGCAGGGAAGCTGATGAATGACTCCTAAAGCCCACTTCTCCTCCTGTAATCACTGTCAACGTTTGAATATTCCATTGTTGGAGCCCTTACGTCATCAGAACTACAGAATCTCCTTCTTTGTGATTTGTTGACGAGCTCTGAGTGAGCACATACAGCTAAGAAAGCCTATAAGTCAGAAATAGCCAGGGCTAGATGTGCGTGTATGGCACAGACCGAGGGAACCACAGTTGGTGTGCTTTGCCCAACTGGGAGGATAAACAGAGGGATTCATGTGGACATGCCCCGCCACAATAATGATTTCTTCATTGAGCCCTCTGGGAGCAAAGAAAAAACAGTTCTGGTTTCATCTAAAGTCCCAAAACGAACTTCCTCCTCCGACATCAAACTATGGTGTTGGCCGGCCTCCACTTTGTGCATCTTGTCTCTTATTTTCATGCTCTGTTTTTGTAGAACCAGAGAGAGCGAGTTCACAAACAAGGATGCCCGGTTGTCATGGAGAGCTGATGAAATGATCAGTCGCTTCAAGAGGGAATCAAAGAGTCTCCCCTGGGCTGTTGTTGGACATAAAAAATCGCAAGGAAATCAGATGCTGTTCATGCGATAACCTCTGGGGTTATCATAAATCCACGAAGCACTTGTTGCTCTTTATTTTCTTCGGCATTTTTTCATGTTCAGCTGCACATAATCTGTACATCACTGTTCTGTACAGCTCTATATATAGTTATTACAGTCAGTTACTGTGTCGAGACCCTGTAGACATTTTAACTACAGCGTAAACAGGGAGAGAGAGTGAAGGGTGACTTCAAGAAACTCTCCCTGACAAAGAAAAGAAATTATTGCAGTGTCAAGGAGCCATTTTATATGATATGTTGTTTACAAAAAACAAGACAATTCCCTCTGGATTGTGCTGCAACAAGCAACCCTACAAAACCTGATATGTGTACAGTGTAAACACAAGCAGTCATTCAAGCCACTGTTTATATAAAAACATTAGTTTGCACAGCTTCCATCGTCATTTCTCTTGGTGCCAGGATCTACAGGGCATTTAAGGAACTGCATTTTATTGCTAAAAATGGCTCAAACCCTTCGTATCCACACGTTTCAATTCGAGCCTATGGGGAGTGCCATGATGGATGTCACTCCCCATAGGCTCAGTATTACCCACGCAGCATCTTTAGCTTGACTGACGCTCTTGCAGGGCTCTGCTGCTGCCATTAAAAATTTAAAAAAGACTGCAAAAAGTTGCAGTCTTTATAGTATTTTACCTATTTTATCATGATCCAAGCAAATGTATGCTCCAGTGCTTTTGTCATTTTGCTACTCTTCGCAATATAAGCTCCTCCAGAAAATGCAAGGCGATTGACAATGTCGCTGTAGCTAACTGAAGTGACGTTGAGCTGTTCTCACAACTTTTTAAACCCCCCCGACTGTTTAGTCATCTCTGATTTTAGTCCATTTAGTTTGTGCTAAAAGCCTCGTTTCACAGCGAGCCTGACAGAGATGCAAGCGTGAGTACAGTTTCTTCTGCTTAAACTGCTAATAAACAAAATGCGCTTTGAATCAAGGGGAACCTTACGAAGTCGGGAAAAAGGTGGATTGGCTTTGTCAAGCATCCACTGGTTTTCACACTTTCATCTCTCTTTGCTCTAAACTCTGAACCCTCTCTTGAGCTTGCACCACCTTCAAGTGCAATGAAATGCATGTGAGTACAGGAGCTCAAAAACACTAAACCGACGAACAGGACAAACCTGTGTGGGGACCAGAGAAAAGGCCTTTTTCAGGATCATATTAGAGACATTTTTTGTTATTTAAACAAGATATATGGTGTTGTTGTTGGCTTGAATCATATGAAAACATTTGGAAATTGTTATTATTGGAAGACGTTCATGCAATGATTGCTACTGAGCTCAGCACACGTACGTCTTAACTCTTGCCAAATCTTTTTAACAGGGGTCTGGGTTTCCCCTGTCATTCTTTTTAATAGTCTTACCATACTATGAATTGTGGGTAAAGTCTGTGCGAGGTCTGCGGGAGTTCAAAACGTCTGCGACAAAGCCCTGAAGCACGTACTGATTATACAGTGTGACAGACCTTCGCCCTTTGTGGACTAATCAGATCATGCGTGGAAGTCTGTGGGTCCTGCGACAGCGGACACCGGGATCGGACCGTTCACTTAGTCGCTTGCTTAACTGCGCTGAGATCAGTCGACGCGGCTCCGTGTGAAGCTGAAGGGATTCTCTAATAGGTTCTGTTAAGAGGCTCAGTGGAGTCGCTGGCTTCGGCCCAAGCACATTTGCATTCCTCAGGGGCAAGCTGTCCGGTATTATCTCTGCTCACTCCAACAGAGGCCCCTGAGATCACAAAGGACTTGCTGTGTCGGCCTCTCCTCACCCTGGCCCCATCATATTTGACGGAGGGGAGAGGCCCAACTTCAGAGGCACCTAATTATGCCAACGCCACAGCGAAGGATGCACCTGCAGACAACAGGTGTTTATCTACTTATCGTGTGAGGAACCTTCCTTTCAGCCCAACAGGACACATGCAGGCCTCGACAGAAGCAGACTAAGTCTTGATTGAATCATATTTCACTTTGAGTCATACGGGAGGACGTCTCTGCGGAGTGCTGCAGAAATGCTCATTCTTTCCATCCCCTTAAGTTCTCTGAAGACACTTAAAATAACTCAACAGCAAAGCCTGTACATACATGCATGCGCTTGATGAATTGATGTGGTTGGGTTGAATTAATGATCCTCCTCTTGGAAGATGAATGTGTGTCATGTGGCGTCAGGTCCTCACTGGAAAGCCTCACAGTGCCACGTCAGGGAATCTGCAGGTGTGTAATCTAAAATCTGAGCCAGGGGGGAAGAAAAAGAAGGAGTATCTGCGTGGAGGCTGCTGCAGTGGGAGGGGGGGCTCTGCAGTGTAACATTTCTGTGTGGAGGATTAGGGTTGTTTGAGGGGAGATAAGACATGGCGGGATCACAGCGCTGTTAAATGCATCTGCCCGAGCCAGCAGAGGAGCAGCAGCAGTCCAGAGACGCTGCCAACATTCCTGGGGATCAACACCCGCTGAAGGCTCCCACCACTCTCCCCTGCTGCGGAGACTTGAAAGAAAACCTGATAAGGAAACCTCACAGTAGCCTCTTTCAATACTCCACCATACATTTTAATTTTACTCATGTACTCAAATTTGAGGTACTTTGTACTATACTTGAGTTTTTTGACCGTATGCAATTTTCTGTATATTTTCGCTACTCTTAAAATAATTCAGAGTTAAATATTGTATTTTGTTTTGGTATTATGTCTTTAATTACTTTTTAATGAATATAAATGATACAAGTCATATCTTATATAATTACTAACTTATATGAATTGATTGTTAGAGAATAATCAACCTATTGAAATCCCAAATATCATCTCCACTGCATCGATAACACATTGATACATCACTAATACAATAATCAATGGTATATTTAAAACATGAATTAAAATTTTCTTTAAATTGTCTTTTAAATCGCATGATTTTATTACATATTGTTTGAATTGCTGCCTTGTGAAGGACTTTCTAATTCTTATTATAATAGATATTTATATGTGTATTTTGTGTATTTGGAAACACATTAACATGGGCAATTATTTTTTGTCTACAGCTAATATGCTTAATTTTGTTACTAATACTTACTACTTAGTGCAGAGCTTTTATTTGTCATGTTTTTTTGCCTATTACTACTTTTAGTTGAGTAACGAATCTAAATACATCTTCCACCACTGTAAATCAAACTCTCCTCTCTTTTTATAACTATAGCATTGTGTCACAGTATGTTGGATCATTTTGATACAGATTAAAATACAGTACAATATATATTTTGTAATCCATTAAATATACTTGATATTGATGCATTATTTATTTATTGTCCTATAATTCATTTTCAGCATTCTTATGATTACTACTGTTGTTTTTATTGGTGCTGTTATTATTAGTAACATTGTCACATCACTGTTGTTGTCATTTATAACAACCAGAATGACAGTGCTTGGAAAGAGTCACACAACCTGTTGTGGTCTCTTTCTCTCTCTTCTTTTCCCCTCTCCCCTTCTTTTTTGTCCCTCCCGTATTTCTCTCCCCTCACCCCAACTGGTCGAGGCAGACGGCGACCTACCCCGACTCTCGCTCTGTTGGAGGCTTCTTCCTGTTTAAAGTACTCATTGAGAACTGTTGGGTATCTAATATAGTTAGGTCTCAACCTCACGATGCAAAGTGCTCTGACCATGTGATGACTGCAGAACCTGTACAATTTTAAAAATCACACTTTTGATGAAAGAGGAAGACCATGAGTCTTAAGAGGACATCTGGGGACAGAGTCTCGATTTCCGGCTCTGTGCTGCCATGAGTAAGTGACAGTCTGGGGACTACATGCACAGGCCACATACCAGCATGACTAAAGAACATGCACTTAAAAAAAAGGATGTGTAAAGTTACGAGGACCTCTAGTGGTTAAAACAGGAAGTTCAAATATAAATCTTTATGCCACTGAATGCAGCTTCATATTTTAGGACGCAGGATAGAGGGTGAACGACTGAGTGTTATAAACTCCCAGCTGCACAGAGACATCATAGGGCAGTGAGCTGTCAGGTGCACCGATGGATGTAGCGTGTGCAGGCGCTGACTGGAGGGCATGTCTGCATTAGATGACATGTTCCTCTTCACACCTGAGCCAGCACACAACTCGGTGGCCTTCAGTCACAAGTGGGCTTGTAATTTGAAATGTATTGACTTGCTTTCAGTCGAGTATGGGACCCTCTCAAAGACCCCCATGCCCCCCCCCCCACCCATGCCCCCCACCCCCACCCAGGCAAGAGAAATTCTCCTCTAATCTACGATCTCAGGGGAAATGTGGACTATGTCAAGACCAGTCCTCTGATCTAACACCGGACATAACGAACAGACCTGTTTCACAGTGTTTGTGTGCAGGTTTTTTTCTCCGGGGTTGCAGCAGTGTTTACAGAACGTGTTTGATTTTCAGGTAGCCACTGCCGGGGATAGGTAACATGCGGTATTAAAGGTCGAGGACAGAGGGAGGGACGGAGATTGATCGGAAGGATGAGGGCATGGCGGGGAAGATAAAGTGTAGACAAACAAGTCAGTGTCAACCTGCGGCATTTCTTTACACCGCACACACCCCTGCTGAGTTTGAGCACCAGCTGCAGATTTCATTGTTCCTCTGGTACTGATGTTTGCTCATGTCAATGAAAGGAGTCTAACGAGTTCAAATTTACATACAATCTTTATTCAAGGTCATAGACATCTCTCAAAGGTATAACCCAATAAACAGCAACACAGGAATTTACAATTCAAGGACAAATAATTCACTGTTACGATAACATATCGAAGGTGTTTCGCCTCTGAAGATAACTTTTCACCAACCTGTTGCCTTCAAGTCCGGCTGGCAGACCACAAACCATATACTCATTAACAATATTTCTATATTATATATACCTCAAACTAAACATGTCCATGTCAGCACTGATATTCTGTTCACAGTCTGATGTCAATGAGGCCTTTGACCTCTTTTCTTTTTCTCCATTATGACCAGTTTATGAAATGCAGTTTTTTTAGGACAAGAAAACTATGAAAATACTACACTGAGCATTTTCCTACTAAAATATCTTTGTTAAATTTGAAAATCACAAAAATAAATTAATCTACTCAACCAATACTGACCAGATTGAATGTCTATGGACAACATACGGACATCTTTAATACTTTGAATAAACACAGACAGCTGTACGTATATATGCTGTGTGTGTATGAGAGACAGTGTGTTTTCCTTACATGAAGCAAAACAATTGTTTTTCATGTTATATATCAACCCCCACACATTGATAAAGATTTACTTCTGTATTGTGATGTAAAATTGATCTTTTAATATATAATTTCAGCTTCATAAGATCATATTATAGTTTTTGTAAACATTTGCACTGTAATGAACATGAAATATAATCGTGTCATTTATAATATTTAAGTCATATGATGTACTGTTGAAATGGACGAGATAGAGAGGGATTTCTCAGGAATACTAACATATTCTGTCTAGAATATCTTAAAAACGGTATTAAACATATAGGGGAATGATGGTCTTAAAGGATTCCTCGCTTCTGTTTGCTAAAGACATATTTCTTGAACACCTGAACGATCCCTGTAACGCAGCACACTCTCCAGGCATAGATATGTTTGTTTTGTTTTTTTTGCGTGCTTTTAACTCGCAGCTCCACAGGGTAACGACAAAGCACGACACAAGCAGCTACTGTAAAGATACATCGCTATCAAAATGCTGTCGGTGTTAAGATTTTGGTGCTAAGTTCTCACTACTTGCTACAGTGTTTCTTCTCTACTCTACATATTACTACTTTTGTGATCCTGTTGTTTTGTCCGTAAGGTGTCTCTCCATAATAAAACTAGCTTCTTTCATTAACGGCTCCCCCAAAGGCCAGAATGTGCATTATTCTTTTTTTTGTGAATGCTAGCAGGCGGCGTGTTTACACATTGTAAACTTGAAGCTACATTTTCAACAGTAAGGGCCAGTTTCCTAGACAGGACTTAAACCTAAAGTTAAGACTTAGGTGGCATTTTAAACCAGACTGATGGCTTTCATAGATATAGCTTCGAATTTTCCTGCATTTAATTCAGTCTACTAATGCCAAGTTGAGGCTTCACGACTTTCTTCTTCAACGGATCACTGTGAAGTTCACAAAACACGACTTGCTGTCTTGTCATCGTGAGTTCATACTATACAACCAAGGAAGAAACAGTTTTTAGCCTTGTTTGTCCACGGTTTTGTTTAGTTAAAATTCCAGATACTTCAAAAAGTCCGGTTTTTAAAAACACAATTAACTATTCTAGATTTAAGCCTTCTCCTGGTTTAATTAAAATTCTCCCCAGGAAACAAACCCTTTAGACTAGCTACAATATTAAATAATATTAGCTTGATAGGTCACCGCTACTATGAGAATCAAATCTCTAATATTACGATAAATCAGAGATTTTTTTGAGTAGTTTTGTTTCTCAATGTTCATCACAAGGTGAAAATTCGATTAGAGGTTGTGTTTTTCTGCAGTAACATGAAAGTCGTAACCTTTCAGTCTGCGACACACAGCTTCAGAGGACTGGAGAGAGCCGGGCGATGAGAGCTGCTGTGGGAGCCAGGTCTTGTAATTATTCCCACACTGACACACAAACTTGATGGCTGTTTCCAGAACTGTCTGAATGCTACATAAGCTCACTCGCTGCAATTAGCATCATAAACATTGTTGACTCACTGGTGTCAGAAGGAACAATCTTCCCACCACTACTGTAGCACTGTCTTTGGCCTCTTCACTGACCCATCATAAGCTTTTTGAAAAGTGGAATGAACCCGAGCTGTGGCGTGTGTGTGCCACGCAGCCCCTTCAGCCTCCCTGCTGCCATCACACCGGCCCGAAAACACCAACCCTCAGAATAAAGTGAATCCCCCCCAAAGCTACTTGTTGTTCCTCAATGATTCCCTTCACCTACAATAGGTACTACAGGATTTCTTTCACATCCTAAATAAGCTTTTTATGCATTTTATCCCCACAGTGTTTGTGAAGAATGGTGAAAAGTCTCGACACCTGTTAAACTCCCCTGCAACTGGTGAGGTATAGATTTAAACTCTGACTGGATACTATTGGATATGTAAGCTACTTCCACAAAATAGTTCTGAAATGTTAAATCTATCATATCAAAGATTATACAACAAAGATAACATTACTTCATTACAAAAAATATAGACTAGCAACATTTAGGATCAACTATCCATTCAATTCTAAAATATAGCTGAAATGAGACAGCATAGGGTTGCACAGTGACAGGATGTTCATTTTCCCAGTAAGAAAACATCCTTGTTTTCCATTTTTTCTCTTCTCATTTTGGTATAATTACTGAACAAACAATAACATTGGAGAATAAAAATCAAATATTGTAAACATCGTACCAGTACAAAAGCACAGGTTGCAAGACGAGGTCAGAAAACACCGATGCAGGCAGCGCTGACGGCTTCTACTCCTCCTCCATCGACTTCTCAATCTCCTTCAGCCTGCGGACAAACTCCTGAGCCTCCCTGTCTCCGATGCGCGCTTCCAGCATCCTCATGATTGGCTTCTCTGGAGGGGAGAGCAAACAGATGAGAGTAGTTCTTACACCTGACACAAATACCACTAGATTAAATGGCTTTTCATGTTGTATTGGAGAAGTAATTGGAAACCCTGACCTACACCCTCTGGTCTCCAAAGAAGCCAATATTATGTTTGTGTAAAAGAAAGAAAGAAAACATTCTGATATGGCCTGGAGCTATATGTACCACTGGGTTTACTGCGAGACAGGTGCAAAATGACCGGCTGGACACTCTTGCCGGCAGGTGAGGCGTTCGGTCTCCCTGGCCAGCAGAAGTCGCTGAGAGGAGCCATAGCTTCGCCGGCGAAGTCGTTGGTGGAGAGCCAGTCATAGTCCATCACAGTGAAGGTCAAACAGGCAAACCTGTGTCTGTACTGCTCAGGACTGACGTGGCTGGAAGAGACAGGAACCAAATCAATCAGGTTCATAGATGTGGAACATACCTTCGCCAGTCCCCTTAAAAAAACTCTTGGGTCTGGCCCAAAGTTAATACACTGTTATACATCCCCTAAACATGCCTGATTTTTGTCATCAAGATCCATGAATTATTCTTTAAACAAAAAGAAGCGAAATATGTAAATTCCTGTATCAGCCCCTGATCCGGATCCGCATCAAAATGTTTAAGGATTCTTCCTCGACCCATATCGCACCCTTCCCCCAAGTTTTTTGGTACCATCTGGTAATTTTTGAGAAGTAATAATCACTGACGAAAACATAACCTCCTTGGCGGAAATAATTTAATAGATAAACATTACTCACAAGTAAAAGAGTTCATCAAACACTGGGTGCAGGGTCTTGAGCTTCACTTGCGTGCGTTGACTCTTGGCCATAGGGAAGAGGTGGTGGGGACAGAGCTCCACTATGACGAATGGGTCGCTCAGACCTAGTGACGACCAGAACACTAGAGTGAAAACCCAACTTCAAAACACCAACCTGTATTTGAGTCAGACGTTTTGTTTTGTTTTACCATTGGCGTCCAGTGCTATGATATCGGCAGCATGCAGAATCTCCACCGTCAGTCTCTGCTCTGGAGCATCATAGTAGCACTTGACACTGATTCGACCGAAACGAGTGTGTTTGAGTGTTTTCTGCAACATTGAGTACATGTTATAATACTTGCAACATATAAAAGAATATACAATTTACACATTTCTTACCAGAAGACTAATCAAATCATGAAGGTATCATTGTAATCACTCCTTTGTATTCAGCAACTCTACATGCACATTAAAGTACTTCAGGCAATGATGCTGCACTTCTGGCCTTCTTGTGGCCCAGACAAAATGGACCGGATGGCAGTGTGGCAGTGTGGAAGTGTGGGCCACATCTGGGCCAAAACAATGTTGCTATGTGGGTAAAGTGAATGCAATTTAAGACCTATGTCAAGTACGACAGATAAGAAGGAATGTCAGAGTTCATGAATAACACTTACCCATAATTAAAGATAAGGTGAAGTAGCCTGGCAGAAAATAACCCTTAAAAAGCCACCTTATCTCGAAAAACTACAAAGGCAAGTGTACTGTGATAAATTCTGACAGGGGTGTATATACATTGTCAGTTATCAGTTCTGCTCTTGTTTGTAGTTTTTTTTATTATTAAACAAAACAAATTTTAAAGAGTAGAGAAGTAGCCCTTAAATGAACACTAACATAATTAAGACCTACATAAACATATTAAGTATGTAATATCTTAACGTATTTAAGACATCTGAGGCTTCTTAAGACCCTGTAGATACTGTGATGTTAAATCACTTGACAGCATCATCTCTTTAAAGAGCCTGGTAGAAGGGAATTTTACACTCAGAGGCAAAATAACAGAAGACAAAGTGTTGTGCTGTCCAATCGATACTTCTCTGTCCACTCTAGGGCTAAAATGAGACTGTCACCAGGTATGTTCAAACGCACTTGGTGGGAAATCTTCTCCAGATAGTACTGTTCAATCAGCTCGAAGGAGGAACATTTATTCAGCCTGAGCTCCTCGTCCAGGACCTGAAGTGACATGAGGACGGTCAGAAAGGGAAAGAGATAAATGACATGGGAGGTGGAGGCACATAAATCAGACCTGGGCTGATCGATACAAGAAGTCCTACCTTGTAGTCTCCGCTCTTCATGTCTTCCAGGGAAAGACCCTCTCCCTTAGCGTGGAAGAATTGCAACGCGGCCTAAACAAAATGCAAAAAAAGTAAATTGCAAGCTTGTAGCAGCACATTCGAGCCTTTAATTTCTGACATCTCAGCATAGACATGTTGTTAACACAAACAGCATGGGGCCTCTGACAGGAGGAAAATACCAAACTCCAAACGCAGCCCACTCCTGTAACGCTTGCTTCTGATGCAAATCACATCCAAATACACAGCAGCTTCTCCATTGTCATTCATGTGGGAACTCCGCTCAGCACAGAACTACTACCTGGTGACTTTCCAAACATCTAATTTATGCTAATGATGCACGACATACTGAGCTAATTAAAGGATGATGATGATAACAGTGGTGATGATAATCATTACAGGGGTGACACATGTCTACTCTTCTTAGCTGCTGCGCAGTGGGAGAGAAGCTGAGAACAGTCACGAAAGAGTAATTTAAGATGAAAAAAATATTTCACTGAGCACTGACCTCCACTGTGTACTGGAAGCGGTTGTAAAACTCCACCTGCACGCCTCTGTTTTCTGTCACCGCGTCCAGGATCATTCGCAGGAGCAGCTCCCACATGCTTTGGAGAGCTCTGCGAGGCGGCAGAAACAATGACGAGACACCCACAAGTTTGTGTTTACCAGCGCATCCAATTACAACCCTGCACCCCCTCACTCAGCCTTGATAATAGCTTAATAATAATAACTTGTAGCACAAAACATGTTCAAAGGGTGTTATCAATGTTGCAAAGCTCACACATGCCTACACAATTGCAGAATCTCATTTGTTGAGCTGTCACAGCTTTCAACCGATACTTTTAAATGTATAAAAAATCTTATGTAGAGAAGAGGAGACCATAGCTGTGTCTCGGTTCAGGGGCTTAATCCTTCGAAGGCTGCATTTGAAGACCACATGCCTCACAGTGGCGCAAATAGGCTGTCCCACTACGAAGGCTCCTTTAAATGCGGCTGACTAATGCGTCCTTCTATTCCAGAGAAACAAAGGGTCCGACAGGTGGATCCTTCCTGGCCCAACGTACCCCAGGATTCATTGTGTTTCGGTGACAAACCATCTTTCAAAGAGATAATGGTGCCGGCAAGCGGAGGCACGTCCAAGACTTGAGTATCTCGCTTCAACTGAACCAAACAGTTAACGGTACACGTAAAAAAAAAAGAAGGGGCATTTAAGCTTTCACATTGTGTCCAACTTCGGCACTGTTGCTAGGCAACAGCAATAAGGGCGGTAGTTGGTGACCCCGATCACAGAAAGATTTCGTCGTGGAACATTTCGGTTCAGCCTTTGCGGTCGGAGACCCATGAAGACCTCCTCCTTTATGGGCCTGAAGTAGGACACAGCTAATGAGAGGCATTATGTAGTTTAAGGATATATTTGTCAAGGAGCTGGAGTGACTTAAAGATTTTACTATTTTAAAGCTTTTTGTGGCCTGCCACCTCAGCATCTCAGGCCTTTGCCATCAATGCCCCCAGTCTTTGGAATAGACTGCCTGTGGGCCTCAGATTAACTGGCTCAGTATATAAATGTGTGTGTGTGTGTGTGTAAGATCAAATCATTGACATCTTTAAGGAAAAAGTTGGCCAAAGTCAGAAAATCTACACACTAGTTTTAACAGTTTGATTGCAATATGTAATGTGCAACAACTGCTGTGTTTTCTTTTGTTTCATTTATGATTTAATGATTTGGTGCTGGATGCTTTTGTAATTTGCTTCAACAGATGGAAATGAGCAATTAGACAGCATGTGTCCCAACTATAACCAAGAACAGTTGTGTTAACTGACGTGTACAAAAATAAATGAAGATATTTTTACAGGGAGGAGAAAAGAAGAACTACCTCGTCAGGTTCTCCTTTACAAGGTTTTCAGTGAGGATGCTCATCGTGTCTTGTAAGTACTTCATGAGAGGTGACACAGCCTGGGAGAACGTCACATCAACACATATTACATGTACTGCAGGAAAGATCGCTGTGACAAGAAGGAAGGGTGCAGAAAAAATAAACACTGCCAGAGGCCTTACATCGTCGTTGTTGATGGAGTCAGGAGACAGGCTGATGTGCTGGATGTATCTACGCAGCTCGGGGAGCATCTGCACAGAAATAATCTCTCACACATGTGCACGCTGGTGTATTTGTATACACCGTTGTGCGCATATGGTATCCCAACATGCAGCAATGGATCATAAAAAGGACTAATTTAACTGAAACCCATTATTGTCATTTTGCATTTGGAATTTTTTTTTAATGCAGCGTGAAATACTTCTGTTTTCACATTTATAGTAGGATCAAATATATAAAACACCCATGTATCCAAATGTACTGTATATATATTTTTTACTCTAATTTATAACACCTTTTATACATCTCTTGAAGTCACTGCTTGTGGAAACCTCACACCATCAAGGTATAAGGCATAGAAATTGTGACAAATTGCTGCAGGTCTCACATGTTCAAATGTGGCTAAACAGTAAGTGTTTACCTTGTCAGTGAGCAGCGTGATGAGACGCTTGGCCTCTCTCTGCAGGTCCAGGTCCATGTTGAATAGCTGCCCGTTGAGGGCCTTGTAAACCTGATCCTTCCCCTCTGCCCCACAGGACTCCTCCATGGCCCGCTCCACACCTTGCCAGTCCAGGTCTTGGGGCAGGCGACCCAGGAACACGCGCACATGCTCTGTGTTGTTCAGGGCGATGCAGAGCTAGTGGAAAGCGAGGAGGAGCCGAAGAGGAGAGACAGAGGGTAGAGGTGGAGAAACAAAAGAAGGAAAAGAAGCAGGGCTACAGAGAAGTGGAGGGATGGGGTGCGAATGTGAATGATCATATGAACAGATCGTAAACAAATCTGTTCCCCAGTTTAGCCCTTTGCGTTGCCAGGGAGAACTCTCGCTGACATTTACTTCCCACGTCATCGTGCTCCCTCCCCCAGTAGTGTCTACAGGCATTACCTGCACTGTGAAGCTCTTGTTGTCTCGGCCCAGCTGGTTCCTCTCAATCTTGCGTGTTATCATCTCTGAGTAGCACACGGCCTCACTGCAGAAATTCTGTGGCGGATAAAATCACAGTCTTGTTACTACAGGGAAACACCTACTTTTTTTCCCCTTCTATTTTAGGTCTAATTCCATTAAAATATTTTCATTAATCCTGATTATACGTGTTGTGTCTTTTCTGAGTCGTGTTTGTGTGTATGCAGGATGTGAGTCAGGTGTGTGTCAACACTGGAAGTGGCACTCACGTCTGTCAAACGAGTGACAAAGATGAAGGCGCCTGCAGAGTCTGGCCAGGCCAGCTGGAGCCAAATCTCTCGCACCTGGCTGAAGCACGTCGCCACTTCCACGGCGGAGGAGCTGTGTTTGGCCTCCTGCACGGGTTCCAGCTGTTCGCAAAACACATGGAACATGTGCATGAATGAAATGGGCAACATTGTTTTTGAAAACTATGTGAAACATTTGCTTTTTTAAGATTCTGTGGTACTTCAATGCCCCATTTAGCATGTATAAGGTTAACAAAAACAATTATAAGCGCATTATTTTGTAATTTAAAGCCGCTATAAAGACATTTTTAAGTTTATATTATTAATTTGTCAGCTCCTCTGATGAAGTATCCATGACTAGTGTATTAACAGTCCTAACATGTATTCATATATTGTAGTTTTAGTAGATTAAAGCACATCTACATCAACAGTTTTATCCATCTTGTATAAAAAATAGCTTTTACTTTATATGTTTGTAGAATTCATTAATTTTTATGGAATAAAAACCTATACCTGGATATTAAAAAATAATATCAGATCTAAATTATTACATCCACCAAGGAGGATGTTTTTCACCACAACACTAGGTGGAATGATGCAGTATGGGTCAGGGAAGAACCCATAACATTTTTTTATGGATCTGGATCAGGGGGCAGATCGAGGAATTTTGTTTCTCTTTCTTTAACATTGTGAGTTAAGAGACCTTATTTCTCAGGCATACAATTTACTGAACGCCATTCTAATTTTCATTTGCATCATTTCAAGTGCAGGTGTCTCTTACTTGGTCTGTTTCCACTGCTTTACGGATCCTGTCGCAAGATCTGTCGTGAATGATCTGCAGCCACTTATGAATCGAGGACTTGAACCAGTTATGGAAGACCGTCAAGGCCAACATTTTAGCGTCCCTGTCAGAGAAGAACACATACCTTTTTTATTTGTTGTGAAAAATCCAAGGCTGAGTTTTCAACTTCCTGCTGACATTTCAAACAAATGACCAACAGACAGAGCCTTTTAAGCTGCTATGTGAACAGTCATTAGTTGAAACTGATAACTCACTTGAGTGGAAGAAACTCCCGAAAGCCTTTGAGGATTTTCAAGGACATGAAGAGCTCAAAGATGGTCTCTCCCATTGTTTGAGTCAGCTTGGAGCTCTCCTGCTCCAGGGTCCCACACACTCGCTCCATTGCTACATTTACGTCATCAGCTACCTGAAGGTCGAAAGAATTTAACTGTGTTCGAGTATGATGTGTCAAAGTAACAAAAAATACAGTGTGGTGGAATATATTTTTGACTTTTCACATACCTGCTTCTCCAGCTGTCTGTATGATATGCTGAAGAAATCTACTTTCACAGCACTGTGAGAATAAAAAACTAAAGTTGAAATGGCCATAGTCCAACAATGCAAATCATGTTTCTATGGCAGGGAGCAGAATAAGTTTTATTGAATTTACAGTATTGTTATTCACCTGTAGAAGAGTTTGTTGTAGATCTTCTGGGCCCTCTGTATGTCTGCAACCACAGCATCCACCACCTGAACCAGCTTCTTCAGCTGCTCTTCCAGGGTCTACATTAAAACAATTATACAATCAGCATCCTGTATATCAATTCAGTTCAAAGGCACGGTCACTACATTTTGGGTGAACTATCCCTTTAACATTAATCAGTTTAAACTTACCCCATCCTCTGGTTTATAACGGGCAATTAAGCTCTCGTACCACTCAGTGGCTCCTTTCTGTTGAAATAATTACACAAATTAAGAAGATTAGAAGGATTAATTAAGTATGTTTGTATAATCAAAGCCTATGAATTTGTTGAACACATATAACAGCAGCATAACAAGCATCTAGTTTTCCTGCTTTATCACAAACACAACAGCAACAGCAATATAGTACATTATTGCACTTGGTAGAGATACGCATCGTGTCACCCTTACTTTCATAACATGCTGCAATAAGAACCATCTGCGATAGGACATTTATTTATAGTGCAGCACATCTCCACATGGAGGGTTGAATATGTTAATTGTAAAATCTAATGTCAAATATAATGTTTTTTAAAATTGCATATTCCATTGTTACCTTTACAGCGGTAGTGATGTCCAGATGCAGTTCATTTCGAAGAGGACACACGGTCTTAAACGCCCGCATGTTTTGCATGTAGCCAATCCCCCTGGCATACACAGACAGGAAGGAGCATTACAAGCCAATAACCAAGGTCATGTTGATGCTGCTTTCACGTCATACACCAACATATTATTTTTAGAATTGAATAAGGACAAAAATAGCTAGAATATTGCAAAGGTATTTCAACTTTAATTATTGTATTTACTATATAAAGCATGTCTGAATGCTGTGAGCTACAATATACTTGTGGGCTCAGACTTTTTCATGGGGACCCCACAACTCCTATTAGGGCTAGGGTCCCCACAAAGTGAGGCATGCAAGAATGTAGGTGTGTTTCTGAGAGGTCAAGACGATCTTCTTCGAGTTATCGATCACTGGGCAGAGCTTGATTTCTCCAGCAGCATGTGTCTTCAGTAATTAGCTGATGTTACTGGCTGGCATTTGTGTATCTTCAATGCATCATTAATTTGGTGAATTTTCTGCTCAAACGTCAATTTTTTTTGTTTGAAGGTGAGGACAAAAGATGGTGATTTCAGTTGATCCAGAGTAGGGTATCTCAAAATCAAATTTTGCACAGACTATCCATGGTCTCCCATGGATTGTTTATACATTTTCCCTTGGTCCTCACATTGTACATGACAATGTGTCTTGAAAATGAATGTATGGATTTCCAGGATTTCATGTTCCCCAGAGGATGAATGCATATGATTTTTGTGATTTTCCCTGATCTAAAAGTCTCACACATACATTTTATTGGTGGAATGGAAGCATTATATGATTTAGAGAATAAAGTAAAAATATATACATAGTTTCTCATGACCAAAATATGTATAGTGTTAAGCCAGGAACAAATCTTTAACATCTCCTTTGATATGAGACATTTTTCAGCATTGCTGCTCGAGTAAGTAGCAACAGTGCTTCCACCACACAGTGTGACTAACTGGCTGTATTTTCTCGGTGTTTGTTGGTGTGAGAGGTTGAGCGTGTCCTAATATGGCAACAAGGGCGGGTGCGTGATGTGATGGCAGTGTGACTTTACCTCAGCATGAGCTCGTAGCGCGTAATGGCAGCAGCACTGGTGCAGGGGAAAACCTGACGCATGTTCTTCATCAGGCACAGGCAGTGCTCTGTGTACAGCCTGAAGCTGTCTGACAGCTGCCTCTCCTGGACACAGGAAGGGCCCTCAGTTATAGCTTCAAGTACACTGGCTGCGAGGCATTTTTGGCCAAACCAAAAACCTTGATGAATGTCAGTGACGAGCTGAGCTAATGAGGTGACTGTTTCCACATGATGAAAGGTGTGTTCCTACTGTGAGGCCAATGGCAGACAAACATACCAGGTCTCCCCTCACAGCGGGAGGGTCCCAATCTGCATCGATGGTCCTCAAGAGGCGCAGCAGCAGGGAGTAGCACACCCTCTGGGTCCGGTGGTGGCTGCTGTAGCACTGCCAGCGACTGTGTTAAAAAAAACAAAAAAAAAACAAAGTATTTACCTTTTGCTTGATGCTGAGGGTAACATATCTGATTTGATCAATTTTATTCCTCCATTAACACTCACATAATGGCCTGTTGGAGAGGTGACAGATCAGTCTGCACAGCATGGTGAGTGAGCACCGTCCATCCTGGAGGACCAACCTGTCCGTTCCAGTTGTACGGCTCCTTCTGGAATCATATGTGGATGTGGAAGATTATCAAGTCATTTCACTCATCACATCTATTCAGTGATTCATACATCAAGAACTTTGGTTTATTTTAGAATGTGGCACGTAATCAAGAAATACAAAATATAAACATAAATGTAAACTATAACTACCTCCAATAAGTGGTGTATGTTTTCATTGCTGTTTGTGTGCAGGATTACATAAAAACGACTGAAAGGATTTTATTGTGGAACGCATTCACTTTAGGAGCTGATTCAAATAATGGGGCAGATTCACAATTTATTTTCACTTTCTTTAACATAGTGAGATATAAGGTATTTCTTTCTAGTTACAGTACATTAGAACAAAAAAATCATATATATTTTCTTACAAATGTAGAGTTGAAGAAGGTGATACATAACAATATGAAATTCACTATATGTCTATAGAAAGTATGTCCTGTCTTCTACTATTTAGATTTTACACTGGAAATGTCCTTGCAGTTAAAACAAAGCCTAAGAATTTCTAATCCAATTTTCGACCCCTGGAGGCCATGCTGTTTGTGTTTTGTCCCAGATGAAAGGCAAATCAACTGATTAGATAAGGCTATCTTTAAGCTCAAGTGCTTTTAACACAAAAATAGCAAATTAAAGTGATTCAATGATTCATAGGTTTTTTGTTAGAGTAGGTCATGGCAAAAAAAAACTAAAACACAAATAGCTTTAGACTGTTTGATAAAATCTGGAGGAGACTCACCTTAACATTAGCATGTTCATACTCCACAATCTGACTCAGCAGTTTCTTGTGAATAGAAACATTAGAATCCTTCTTGGACAAAGTTGTGTCTCTCTGATGGATTGAAAAAAAAAACAACCATTAACATTAAAAGTCGCAGGCTATCATTATCTACACTAAAGAAGATTTTACACAAACCTGGTTGGTGAAGAGCTTCAGCATCAGGTGACATTCTCCCTGAACTTTAGACGCACTCGACCGAGGCTCCAGCTTGAACCACGTGTCGTAGCCGACAACAGGAATCTCCTGCAAGAGGGACAGCAGCCTTAATCATTGGCACAGGCACACTTCCAGGGACAGCCATGTTTGAATCCTTCAGTCTAATTGAGGTCGTGCTAGATTTGTCACAGCAGCTCGGCACCTCTGACTAGTGAGAGTTAGTTTGGAAGTTCTCCCACTTTGAACACTCACGTTCAGAGGGATGTTAATGCATCCGAGGAAGTCATCGGCGTTATCCTCGGAACCCGATGATGCAGATCCATCGGCACGCATGGACTTGGCAATCTGCTTGAAATACCTGACAAGAGAGAAGCAACAGGCATGGAAAAGTTTCTCTTGCTTGTCTCTGGTTGAGTCCCTAGTATAGTTATAATCAAAGAGTTTCATTTTTTTAGGCATTTAGCTAATGCTTTTATCTGCAAGGACTTACAATTAGAGCGACAGCAAAATACGTTTCATTTTCTAATGAAAGACAGTTTTTTTGTTGAAATGAAAATTGCACATTTTCCACCACAGCATTAGGACCTTTTGTCCCTCGGCTATTATTGGCAATCTCAGGTTTTCATTAGACAGTTGTGCCATTTACTGATCTCTCTATGACATGCCTGAACTCTGTGTTCTCTGTGTGCACAGCTTTATTGTCAGTGGGCTTTCCTATATGTCAGTCTCTATTTAAGGTTAAAGGCCAAAAACCAAATGATCTCTTAATTAACCAAGAGGATGGTGTCAGGTTTTCAGTCTCTTCATTTATGAAGTGCAACATTTCACTTGAATCACATGGAAATTACCCTTTGATTGGGAGGTTGAATGATTCATCATTTGACTGCCACAAAGTTATTTGGATGAATCAATGAATCACCAACTTATATAAAGTAAACTTGTGAACCAGCTGCCCTACAGCCCTTAGATAAGTTTAGATTGATCATAATTCAGGATCAAACAATACAAGTTTCCTCTACCTGCCCATTCCTCTAAGTCCACTGACTTCATTGAGCTTCTTGCAGGCTTCAGCTACAGACACGTCATCGTCGTGATCCCTGAAGAAGAAGAGTCACATGTCAGATGTTATTATTACAGCATCTCATTTCGGGGAGGAACACGTTTCGTTATCTTTGTAACAATTAACGGAACCGAGAGGTGACGTTCTGCAATCAAGACCCATTGTAGCTGAAGAAAAGCATCAGCCAACTTCCAATTTAGAGCTGAGACATCAAGATTAAAAGACAACTGAATCTTTATAGTGATAATGTTCACACTCAAGGACATTACGGATAAAAGTGTAACCAGAAACAGTATTTGATCAAGAATTAATTCAATGTTATTGCAAAATAAAAAAATAAAAATGTTGAAAATACCTTTTGAAAATACTTGAGATTGTGTTAAAGACATTTATTGGATGTTACCCGTTATGCATAAAAGAAATCTAAGCAAATTTAACAATAATCTAACACAATATAAAATGTGTTTGTCCCTCTGGGATGGTGATGTATGAGGAATTCAAGGTGTCGTCCGTGCACAAATCTTACCATATGTCCAGATGTAAAAGGTCATTGTGAGCATCATCTATTTCACTGTAAGAATAAGAATCTCCATGAGTAAACACCAACAATAAACACCTTTCATGGTCCTTACACAGAGTCAGAAACGTGTTGCACTGTTCACGTAACTGACAGCATCGGGTGTTAAATGTGAAACTGTGAATCCCTTGTGTCACACATATAGTATCACCACGTCCTGCACATGGTTAAAAGGTTAAACGGCTGCACTCACAACACAAAGTGCTCGTCCCACACCGGGTTGAGAGTCTCTGGTTTAACCTCTGTCACGTGGATACACCTGGCGGGTAGCACCTCCTTGGTGCTGGAGCGCTTCTCCAGTTTCTCCTTCCTCTTCCTGAAGCTGAACTTTCTCTCCTTCTTCTCCTCCACCTCCCGGGGGCTCTGGCCCACCAGGATTCCCAGCATGCAGTAGGGGTCACTGTAACCTGGCAGGCCACAGTGTGACACAAAGAAAAGGTCAGCACACATGTGAAAGGGATGATTATGTTACGGCAGCAAGAAGATGGACGCCGACACAGTTACAATAAGGGTTTTTTTTGGGGGGGGGGGAGTGCTTGTCAATCAGACAAGCTCAGTGTCCTCTTTTAAAGTGATTTTCATTAATCCATTGTCTCCAGCATTAACTTGTTTCCACTTGTAATCACACAGCATGCATTTTCTGTTATAATGTCTGTGAAGCACAGAAATTTTATTATTGTTATTATTATTAATAGCCTTGCGGCAGAATCAGTAATAATTATCTTGTTGTGTATATTATACATGTGTCCAAAATATTACACTTCAATTTCATTTTATTCAGCTTCTGATTGATGAGAAAATAATTTTACTAAACGAAAAAAATACTTTTATAGAAGAAATGAAACCTCTTAAAAATCTAAATATATGGAAATAAACAGAATATGCTGTAAAGTGAATCTTTAAATAGGAAAGCCCAGGCATTTCCCACTTTAGGGTTAAGTCATAAGAAATAAACTTAATCATCCACTCTGAAACTGATTTTGAGAAACTTTCATTTCTTTTCATCATGACACTAGAAAAAGTTCATAAGAACCTTGATTTTGTTCCAATCATGCATTTTATTATCTCTACAATATAATTTGTGTTATTACTGCAAAGTGCAATTATCTGACGCTATTGCTATGATTTGCTGAAGAATCTATAGTGTTGGGTGGCAGGAGGTGAATCACTTGAAGATTTATTGAGTGAGCGCCATTTATAAACTTATCAATCCACCATTGTTGCAGGATAAAGCACATTTCATTTTGTTTTCCCATCAGTTACGTCTTATTTAATGCTTGAAATATCTCACCATTCGCGTCCTTGGCCATCAGACTCTTTGCTTTCAAAACAGAAACTCTCAAGGAAAAACTGGCTCGCTGTGGAAAAAGGAATTTACAGGCTGTTCAGTGAGAAACAAGGTCACACAGTGAGTACATTACAGTGCATTCCCCTAACGTGATGCTCTTGTGACTATTTAAGTAAATATCAGCGTGCATTACTTAATGAATGTACAAATCTATTCTGCTTTGCTTTACCAGGTCACTTACAGCTTTGTGAGTCAAAAAGCAGGAAAAGTCGGCAGTAAGAGCGAAGGCAGCATAACTGTAGATAATGTTTACACGGCCAAACATTTTCAATAAGCTATACAGTTCTTAACAGATACATCTGCAAAGTCCCTGGCAGTCAAGTGCAGGTCTTATATACATCAAGACTCCAAGGGCATTATAATGTACTCCAACTGTGGCTCCAGATCTGAAGGCTCTCACCTTATTACTACCGCATATATCTGAATATATCAGAGGATGCACTGAAACTGTGGCTCCACAACCAATGTGTAAGTGATGTTTTCTAAATCTGCACTTTATTTACTTTATTATTACTTTATTAACTCAAGATTATAACTGGAGCTGATTGACATTTACCATGAATCACACCGATATTTTAGATCCCAGCAAAAAGCAGTATTATATTGACAATGATGTTGGAATTCAGAAATGTAGGAGTATTTTTTTCTATTGTTCCAGGCACCAGTTGATTTCCATTCATTTCTCTAGTGCAGCATATTGAAATCTATCAGGAGACTCTTTGCTTTGAGAAAATTAGCTTGATTCCTGTAATCAATGTCACCATTACAGTTTCAATGTAATATTAAATTCGTTTCAAATTCAAAGATGAACAAAAAACAACACTAATGTGGACTTAACTCAAATAAATTAAGAGCGTATTACAACACCTAAAATTAACCTCTTTTTTTCAACTGCAAATATCTAGAGAGTCATATGTCTAATCAATAACTTGAGTCATATCTCAATTATGTAGCACAGAATGGGAATTTACATTTGTACCCCAAGTTCTCCCACAAGCACAAAAGCTGATGAACAAGTGTGAATTTCCATGCCAGCAGTATGGATGAACATTTATATGTTCCTCTTCGCCCATATCGAACACCTTGTAGAGACGACCAGACACCAGAAGACAAGGGTTATTATATATCTGTATTGGCATGATGGAAACACTCTGCTTTCTCAGAGCCAAAAATAATTCAGACATGTACTGACAAAAATCCTATCAAAGGTCAGTGAAATTCCTTTATGAAATCATTGGATCCGAACACACGCTCTTCACACCTTGAAGAAAGAAGCCATGAGAGGCTAAGAATCCTTAGCATGACATCCGAATGAAGGGGATATCACGGCTGAATATCAGGACTTGCTGTGACTCTGCTTTGATGTTTAATCGGTTTAGTGGCGAGGACATCTGCTCAGAGTTGTACAGCAGCACAACAAATAAGACTGTGAGGGTCTGTGAACAGTGTGCTGGATGGATGGATAGATTAGATAGATATATAGAGAGATAAAATATATAGATAGATGGATTGATTGATTAGATGGATACTAATATAGATAGATAGATTAGATAGATAAAATATAGGATAGGTAGGATCGATGGATAGGATATATAGTATAGATGGATATATAAATAGATATAATAGATAGATCAAATAGATTAGATAAATAAGATGGATAGGATAGATGGATAGCTACCTTGAGCATGTACGTAAACAGTTCTTCGTCACTTTTCACGTGTTCTGCCGAATGCACTCCGACACGGTTGACCACGGTGTACACAGCCTCCTCATACAGCAGGTCCAGCTACATGAAAACACGCTCCACTTAATAACAGCCCTTCAAAAATAAAAGCTCATGTTCTTGTTACTTCATGCTTTCTGCTCTGCTGCACATCAGAGGCAGGGATGAAAAAAAAAACACCACTGAGTTTTGTTATTGTGACTTTTAAAATGTATTCCCTGCTGAAATACGATGGAAACAGCGAGGCTGAGCTGACGCACCTCTGTCCTGCTGATTCTGTCCGCGATAAAGGCCTGGTCCACGTGCTCTTGGGGCGGCGGCACTGTGCAGGCCCCTCTTTGGCACTGTGAGGGGACAGAACCAGTTAAGACAAGGAAAACAGAATTTTGTCAACAAGTAAGGTCCAAGTAAAGAATTGTATTATTGTATTTATCATCAAAACTTATATTTATAATATATATATATATATACTTATATTTGAAGTTATGAAAGCAGATGTATGCATTATTTAAAAAATGCATACATCTGCTTTCATAACTTCAAACATCTTTACATTTGATAGTGTTACATGTGTTTATGTGTAGTTCTCCTACCTCCGCCAAAGACTTCATGTTTCCGCCCCTGTCCATTTGTTTGGTTTGTTTCTTTGAAAGTAAAATTGAGCAAAAACTACTCGACAGAATACCACAAAACGTGGTGGAAGGATGTGGTACAGGTCAGGGAAGATCCCATTCAATTTTGGTACGGATCAGGGGCGAGAATAATTCTTGGAGCTTGATGAAAAAAAATCAGGCACGTTTAAGGGACTGTTGGGGCTTGGCGGAGGTATGCGCTCTACTGGGTGCCATTGTAGTTTATCTTACATTTTCCAAATATAAGAGGTTGCCAATGCTACTTTGTTAAGTTATTGTCCACATCTGGAAAATGACAATACAGAATCTCAAAGCTTATCATATACTTTTTATGTACAATTTTTACGAAATGCACAACATTTAAGCACTTAGAAGAGACCACTAGAATCAAATATGTGGTGATGATGTTTGTTGTACTTTGCTTTTTGCTTAGTTCTTTTTACTCTGCTGACGTGCATCAATTTGGAACTGAAGTCAACACGCTCGCAGCAAACATGTCCATAAAGCAACTTTGCCTGGTTGGCAGTGGCAGCAGGAGGAGCTGAACATAGCCACTGACAGCAGCTTGTCACAGCTGAGCCTCCAGTCCTCAGAGCACCCAACTCAACCCGGCCCTTCTGTCCACTGACGTCATTTGGGCCACGGCGGTGGGCCCGAATGACAGCGGCGGGACGGCCTACTCGCTACCTGGACGTGCTTTAATATATGCAACAGACAAGAAGGTAGAACTTTGGGTGTGGGTTACCTCAGCCTGGGCAGCCCGCAGCATGTTCTCCTGTTTCTGAAGGACAGCATTCATACGCTCAAAGAACTCTGCACTCTCCTCGGAAATCCTGCCAAGAAGAGGGAGCTGATGACAACTCTAAAAATAGAGATTAAACACTTGGAAAATGTGAATATATGAGAAAATAAGTGTGTGTGTGTGGGGGAGGATTGGATCAGTGTGGCATCAGAATGTTTCTGGATAGTAATTAAAAACACAGTGGGTTTCAGTGACATCCTGTTTACAGACACTATGGTGGAGCATCTGTCAATAAAGATGATCTCTCTCCTCCTCATGATGAGCTACTGAGACTCCATCGCTTGCAGCTCAGCTCTTTATCATCTTATCAAACGCCGTCTTATCTCACGCCCCATCAAAAAAAAGCAAAGCCGGTCAGGACCAAAGCTGTGAACGATGCGACATGTCTTCACTCTGCATGAACCAAGTTAATCTACTATGATGAGCAGAGCTGTGTGCGAAATGCAAATGATGTTTTCTGTTTCCTCCAGGTGTGAGTGAATCCCCGGACTCCCGCCGGCCCCAGTTGTCATGGTGATACAGGCACATTCAGGGGGAGGGGGAGTTAGCTGGCTCAACACCTTGGGAATCCCCCCACCACCAACAACCACCACCACTTTCACCCTCACCTCTCCCTGCACCCAAATCTCTCACCAGGCAACTTCCTTCCCAGCCCGTATGGAAATCGTCAGGGCTGCTGGGAGCAGCTCTGATGTGTTTCTGGATCGGCCATATAACTCCTCACTCCCTGTAACCCCCCCCTCAATCCCACCCTCCCAGTCTCCTTCTTCATCTCTCAGCCATCCCCACAACATTATGCAGAAGAGCTCGTCCGCAGAGGCCCCGTCACGCTCCTTTATTAGCGTCATTGCATCACAGCGGGCATGTGGCAGCCCATCCCAGCACCCACTGACTCTCACCAAGGCGGGGGAGCGGATGGCAAACCCCTGAGGTATTGATGAACACTAATGGCAGCCATGCTGGGAGAGTTGGTCGGGTTTGCATATGGCTTCAAACCCACTAACACATGAGAGGTGGATTTATTCATCAAATAGCAGTAGTTGTTTTTTTAATCTTCACCCAAATATTCAACATGTATATATTACATGTTTCAATCTGGCTTTATTTACCTGATTTTAATGTGTAACAGTAGCCAGTCAGATTTAGCCTCAGCTCACCCTTACGTTTGGCTTGTATCATTGATTACAAGGCCAAAAAACTTGATGACGCTAAGGTGCACGACTGAAGTTATGTCCCTAACATCTACTAACCTATACTAGTTGGCAACTTAATTTGTTCGGAAGACCTTCAAACATTCACCGTCTTGTCGTATATTCTAAAATTTAAATGAATTTGAATCAACTGAATAATATATACAATCAACTTAAAAAAGTATGTGTACTAAACTTTCATTTTTTGTGCAAAAAATAACATTTTGTAAATTCAACCTAACAATTTTTGCAGTGCATGATATATTCTGGATTTACCAGTTACAAAGACTTACATCATGCAGGTTGCTTTTGTGAGACTGACCCGCACATATTCACTTTAAAGATGAAGAAGTCCAAGAAAACCAGCAAATATTTGGATGAAAGAAGCTCGAGCCGGTGAGTTTTGGATATTTGAACTAAAAAATTACTTAAATGGTAGTTCAATAATGAAAGATTCATTTTATCTCCATCAAATGAACTATTGCAACAAAGTCAGGACTTTACTTATAGCTCCAATGGTGTGGGTTTGTTAATTTTGCTAAATACCAAACACAAAATAGAACGCGAGTTGTTATTCTCATCTGAAATACCTCAGTCAGTGATGGAAAGCTTGAAACCACATAAAGTCGAATCTAAAATCTGTCAATGACCACCCCCCCCCAAAAGCTGTTCCACTGAAAAAGAGACCAAGTGTTTTGTCTTGTTTTGTTTTAAGCGCGCCTATTTTCATTTGCACATCTAGTACAAATAAGCTTCAGTTGATCATAATACTCGCAATATGAGACACTCAATTCTTGCCTAATCCATCTTAAATCACTCAGGGCATTCTTCCATCCAGAAATCTGTCCCATCTTCTATCAGTCAGACAGCTTGAGGATTTGTCCGGACAGGCTGAGATCTTTTTGTTTCTGAGTTTTGAGACGACGTGTTTATGAGCAGAAATAAACCGAACTCATGAAAATCCAATTCATTTTCATTTAAAACATAAAATAAAATGCTGCTGATATCTTTTAACCTTTCGCTCACACACACACACGGTACCAGAATAACAAAGTGACTTGATGTTGCTAGGAAACAGGTCCTTCAAATATTCATTCAAACACTTCAATTATGTCTCCCCATCTTTAATCAGAAGGAAAAACATAAATAAAAAGGCAAACATGGTGAACTCACTCCATCTGATCGAACATGTTTTTAAAACAGCACTCACTGGGAGAGGGGAGGTGACGCGGGCCCCTCACTTCAAACTTCAACATAATATGGCAGTGCATACATAGTAATTAATAGAGCAGGCATCAATGTCGTGTGCAGCATGAAAGACAATGTGACGTCTGTATGCGTTCTAATAAAATGAGATGATGTTTTAAATGTGATCCATTACGGCTGTCAGTGCATAATATCAGCCTTCAGCTCCGATCATAACTGAGGGTGTCCGTGACAAGAACCCAACGCTACACACAAGACGGGTTGTTTTACTTTAATTACACATTTGAGTAAGCAACAGCAACACTACAGGCCAAAAGGCTTCGGTGCGGAGATACGATCTCAACAGCTCCGATAGAATCTTTCCATTCAATAACTTGTGAAAAGAAACAGCAGCTACAAGTAGTGATGGACTGAGCGGTGGCCTGGTGTGAAATTGTTTCCAACTCAGGAGCTTTACAATTGTTATACTCGCTCACTGTTTGGGACAATGGCTGCCTGAGGGTTTGAACCATTTTAAAAACAGGCAAATGGGCATTGATCACACTTTTCAAGATAGGAAATCTGTTTCATGTTATTACCTCCGACAAGAAGGTTATGTTTTCCATCTGCATTTGTATGTTTGTTACAAGAATAAAGCAAAACCTATATGGATTACCACAAATTTTAGTGGGAGGATGTGGTATAAATCAGGAAAGAACACATCAAATTTTGGTGCGGATCCAGATTTTTTTTTCACTTGCTTCTTTATTTTTGTCAATTAATCAGAGAATAATTCATGGTAAAAACAAACCAGAAGACTGATGTAAATGAGCAATGTGGTTGCAATTCGGTGCAGATCCAAATACAAAGCCGGATCGAGTGAATTTAAATGTGGTTTCACAGGGAAACTGTCGGGCATGGTCAGTTTGCAGGATTACGCAAAAAACACGGGATTGATTTACACTGAATGTAGAAGCTGCAGAGTAAAAAATCTTTTCGTATTTTTAATCAATTTCTGTTTTGGAATTCTCAGAGAGTAATTAACGGGTCATGATGAAAATAAATCAGGCACATTTAGTGTGTGTAATTTGGTGCAGCATGATTGAATCTAAGGGGACTGTTGGGCCTTGGCGCAGTGCCATTCTAGTTTGTTCTTTCTTAATCAAACGATGATGCAGCTTACCTATTGCAAAGAGCAACAGTTTGATGCCCTGACGTCGGCTGTGTGACACTGTGACAGACGAAGGCGGCTTTCACATGCACTGCAACCCTCAACTTTTATGGACCTTTCCCAGATGAGCTAAACGCAAATGACTGAACCAGCTGAACCAGAAATTAAACTGCCAGCTCCCCGCGTGCAAAGTCTGCATGCCACTTGTGAAACTGCTCTCCTAATCCAAACTGAATTACTCCAGTAGGTCCATGGGAACACTCGCCTCACGCAGATCCGGTCGAATGCGGCATGTGTGAAAGGGCAACTGTCAACTGTGGGCCGATCAAGTCCGGACATTGTGCAGAGCTCAAATGTGGAAAAGGCTAAAATAAGAAAGATATTATGTGATTATTTTACATGTAAATATGACTGAAATCCCATCATGGCTGTTGTCTTAAACCCATTTGTGAAGATTACTTTGTCTTTGTTTGTTGCTGTTACACAATCAGGAAACTCAGCACTACAGAGCAGCGGGTTGGCTTGGAAGCGACTGCTGGTTAACGTGTAGTCTCAATGGGTTCCACTGTGTTTCAATCACTATGCATGTATACAAGACTAGCTTTGTTGGGACTTTGGAAATAATGTATTTGTGAGCACAGACAGGAGGAGAGAACCAAACAGATAAAGGGCTGAAAGCGGCTGACACTGGGAACAGAGCAAATAGGACGCACTAACATCATGCATATGCTAACTGGGGTACTGTAGTTCCACAGCAGATTTTGACCACACCCTCCTCACTTCTTCACTCTGACCATTAACAGTCCAGCAATACACCAGGTTTTGACCCATTCTTGTTGAGATTGAACCAATCTAGCAAACTCTGACAGAAAAGTCTGTTTGCATACATATATTTAAAGATTAAGTACGAATTAATGGGCTTAAGGCTGAGAGCAACAGATGGTGGCTGAATCAGGAACACAAACACGTCGGTGTTTTGGTATTTTCACTGGATTCGTTGCTAGTAAGAAAAATATAGAATAACACCAGCCTTATCCTTTAAATGCATAGTATTTCCACCATTAATGGCTGTAACTGTACGTGCATTTTCTTTCCATTTAAAGTCATTCTCTGCATTGATTTAAAAACTGAGATCTTCAACGCAGTGACACTGAAGAGTCAAATCTGCAAAAGCGACTGTAGCAGGCTCACGATTCAAATCCCGCGAAGTCGGGTGTGTAATATGAAGTTCACTGTTGATGACAAAGATGGAGGTGAACTAGGCAAACAATAATAAAATGAAAATATCAAATTGAAAAGAAATCCCTGTGCCTTTTATGCAGTATAATGCCTGGCCGGGCTCATCTCCGACAGCGTCTTGTGCTTTTGACTTACCAACCCTCTCACATAGTGGTATCGAACAAATTTTGTTCAACTTAATTAAAAAATGCCAGAGAGCTCCGCTTTGACAGTCGACTGAACTACTGGTTCAACAACTGTGGATGGCGCGGCCCAAATCTTCACGGCCTCATTTGCAAATTCTCAATTAAAGTGAGAGTGCCTGCCGGTCAGCTGCAGACTGACTGGATAACAAAGATCAACGGTCTGCCTCTAATGATGAGCGCTCAGGGAATGTGCACGGCTGAGGCTCAGTTTGAAGGCTGTAGCACTGGGGAGCTGGAGAGGGAAATGAGAAAAGGGTGAGACACTGACAGTTCAAATCACTGTTCAAAGAAGAACACAAATGGGGTTCCACCGGAGCAGATTTTATATCAAACTTCATTAAAAATATAAATCATACTGAGACAGCATTAATATTATGCTTAAAAATACACATGAAAAATGTCCCGCAACGGTCCTCTGTAGGTCTAGTGTCTAAAACACAAAATGTATCCGTCTTCAACTAAACATCTAAGGTTATCTTCCATGCTAAAAATAGCCATCGTCGTCATTACAAGTACAAGTTCACATTGTGGCAACAGCCCGTGTTTAGGTTGCTATAGAAACCTCTGGTTCATACTATTACCTATGGCTTCAGATGAAAATTTAAAACACGACTGATAATAAAAGAAAACAGGTGCTTGACTTCAACGGGGCCACAAGGCAGAGATGTAAAAACTTCTAAAACAATAGAAAGGATCAGACAAGATCCAGATTTGGGTACAAAATCCATTTTATGTCCAGTTTCATTTTTATTGTCCAATGCTCTCAAGGACACAGAGCTGACAGAGACATGACACAACATTATGAGAAAGAATATAAACACAATATAAAGAAATAATATAACAAAAATACATACAGTACATACAGCATAATATGCACATAACCACAATACATAGAAACGGTACATATTCACGTACATGTAAAGATACAAACATACAGGTCATACAGTGTAAGCACATTTATACAAATATAAATACAAACAAGTAAATATGTATACATATGCACAAGAATATACATAAACATACAATGACAAAAACAAATCACAAATGACAAATTGTTTAAGATGGCTAAGAGGTATTTTCTACTAAACACACCTGGATACAATCAAAACTGAACATGTATAATTTATTTATTTCAATCTAAAGAATTATCTTTTATACAATTTATCTTAAAGGAGTAGATCTTTATTTGCACTATAGAGGAGAACTATTTCATTATCTGGATAGCATGTCTGGAAGATGAAAGGTATGTTTGTCAAATGCGAGGCTACAGATATTGATTATTTTTTTATACTGATTACTCAAACAAAAAAAATTAGGTTGCCATAGGTTGCCTGTATAGACAGCTTATTACCACCCATAGTTACGTTTTTTATTGTTAGGCAACCTCTAGTGGCCAAGGTTAGTATGGCAGGAGCAATGGAGGGAGTCAGGTGATATATAAATATTGATAATTAACCTATTGGGATACATTTTGTTACTTTTATCTATAATCGTTCCAGACCTTTATCGGTATGTTCATTATTGTAACCATGACAACAACGGTTCTCTAACCTTAAGGAAGTCGACACACATACAAACATTTAGTTGCACATACACATTACATTACACAGTACAAATACACACTCAATAACTCAGCACACATAACATTCATGTATATTAAGATTCGCACACAGAAACACATAAAAAAAAAGTAAATCGCTCTTTTATTTTGAGATGCAGGAAGACGTCTGTCATTTGAGTAAAAACTGATGTTATAGAAGTGCTATTGTGCAACCTACGTGAAGTAGACGTGTGGACATGAGACCGTGTGGTGTAAACTGATATACAAGAACGCAACGTTTGTGATCTCCTCAGAGCCTGACTGTGCATGTACTAGAGAGGCTGATGTGTCCATGGGGAATAGGCAGCTTGTACATTGCCTCTTAATGGCAAGTCACAACTGTGGAATAAATGCCAGCAACATTAAAACACTGCTGACAAGAAGTGATTATCTGTGGCTTAGTCAGGACAGAAGATGAATTAATAACAGAAAATAATTATTGCTTATGTGCTGCTGTTTTTGAAAAGCTGTCATTACCATTCTGAGCTGCCCTGACTGCAATTTAACTTCCAAAATGAAACAAATATATATATTTAATTGTCCTAAATGGCAACTATGTTTCTGAAAAGAGTAATATTAATAAACAGCCGGCCTCCTGCTTTTTGCTCAAACTCAAGGACGGCTTGATTTGTGTCAGTCATTCAGTAGGTGATCGGTGAGTTAGTTAAAAAAAATGACACAACCCTACTGGTAGTGGCATAAGACACAACGTTCAGGCTACACACTTTCACCTATAGAGAGCCTAAGGGATGCCATGGCATGGAGATTTGTCCACCAGTAATAGACTCATGGCAACAGAATGAATGTGGCAACACCCAATTTCATTTTGGCTTAGTTGCTTCTCTTTGATTGGGATACGTGCGGTAAAATTTGAGAAAAGTTCAACTTTTTAAGCATGAGTGAAAGTACCAGCCGATCAAATCAAGTTCATGCAGATACAGAGAGATTGATTATTAGGGTGATGAATTGCCTTGTTATCTATGATTAGACATTTACTTATGGAGACTCAAACTGGAGAAACCTAACCTGGAGAGAGGTGGCAGAAGCTGTTGGTGAATCTAGCTAACCTTGCTACGAAGTCAGCCATTAAAGACAAAGCCCTGGTGGCCTTCTCGAAAGCCAGCGATGTAGCGTTGTGATCATGATAGCGCCAAGCACCAGGCACGCCCGTCATGGTATATGTGTGCGTGTAATGTTCACCGGGGGTAAAGCACAGTTATCAATTAAAACAGACATTTTCCAAGAAAACATGTGTCAGCTCAATAGCGGTAGAGCAGTTCCAACTTCAATTTTGCTGCAGCCTCACTCTGTGTTATCTCCAGATGCTGCTAACTTTATGAGAAAAAATTTGCAGATTTTCTAATAAATATTAACAAGTTCCCTCTTGGAACAAAGCTTTCAGTTCTACTATCCGACTAAATACTGATTACTTGTACTCTACATATCGGGAGTTTTTTATCTGATGAAAATGGGTGTCCATTAATTCACGAAAACAAACGGCAAAGTATTTATAAAAAATATATATATTTTAAATGAAAAAGCACCAAAAGTTCACAGAATTCCACGAAAATAATAACCTCGTAATAACCAGAATCCAGTTACAGCACTTGACGCCAGGTGTAAGTAAAAGAGCTCACACCAGCGACTCACCTGCGGGGTAAGGGGTCAGGACTGTGTGTAAGGGGGCTGCCAGGGGTGGGCGTCGGCGGCTCCCTCCGGCTCCTCAGCGACTGGCTCCTCTGCACCTGCCGCAGCACGCTGCTCTTCAGGTCCAGCAGCGCCGTCATGTTGTTTCACTGCGGACACAAAGAGCCAACATCACGTTAACTCTCACTCCACTGCAAGAGCATGATTGGCAGTGTTTGCGTGAAGGAGTAACTCACAAGCTTAACTCTAAGAAAGCAAGTCAAAACACTTTTACGGTGCGATCATATTTATACAACTGGTTGTTTCCTGACATACAGTTGGTTTAAAGGGTTTCTTGTGGTCGGATCTGCTGCAAAGCACACGCACACACCTTTTGCTCTTTTAACATAATTATACTCTTTCTCAGCAGAAGGCGAGTGCTGGGTCTGTCTGACTGATGCCCCAGGGTGTGCAATTTATCCTCTACCTTTTAGTCTGTTCAGTTCAGGCACTCAACCTTTATTTATGGGACTTTGTAAAGAAATATGCAAATCCGGAAGCAGTGGCGAGCTGGGAGTCTTAAGAGCTGCATAATAGCAATGTCAGAAAAAAGGTTGTGTTATTAAAATAAAAAGGCAAGAAACGAGCGCAAAAATATAGTACTAACTATGTTTCGAAATGTTTTCCTGAATGTCTTAAAGGTTCAGTGTGTAGAATTTGGTGAGATCTAGTGGGGAAATTTCATGTTGTAGCTCAATGCCCCTCACCTCCCCCTCCAAACATGAAAGAGAACCGTCACATTTACATAACATGTCATTTAGCTTTTATCCAATTTGTGCGTTCAACATCTATGAGGGGTCATTTTTGGGGTTCAGCAATTGGTCTAAGAGAAGAAAGGCACAAGTGTTGAGAGGCCCACTCGGTAACAACTCATGTACAGGTACATCAGAGGTAATATGATCAATGGTTAAACATTGAACTAAGTGTTAATCATGTAATTTGCACTTTTCTCCCTCTTGACAAACAATCAACATGTAACTGGCATTAATTGCAAAGCAGCCATGTTGCACTAAGTAATTAGGATCATTCAGTTGAAAGGTAGCTGTTGAGCAGTGAAAATGGAAACTCTGGTTCCTGATTTTTAATTGTGGGCTTGGCTTGACATAGAAAGTATTTTTCAACAATGGTACAATCCAAAACTCAGAGCTGCCAGCAGGGGTTCAGCTTCATGGAAATATTTGGTGGGTTGTTGTGCTTTGGTCAGTTGCCCCAAAGACCTCATGAAGGCCACACACTCTACATGTGATGTCACACAGAGAGCAATTAGATGCATTGCTCTATTACTGTTCATCTCCATCAATCCATCCATCCATCCATTATCTATACCACTTATCCTTTTGAGGGTCACAGGGGGAGCTGGAGCCAATCCATGCTGCAATTGAGCGAGAGGCAGGGTCCACCCTGGACAGGTCACAAGTCCACCACAGGGCCAACATACAGAGACAAAAGCTGTGTCTCTATTCAGCGGCTGCATCCTCCAATGGCCGCGTAAACCGTGTTGGCCAAACCAAAGATAGTATAGTCTACCTATTACGTCTCGAGCTTGTCCCGCCGTTACAGCCTTCGCCTAGCAACGAAGCTACAGACAAAATTGTTTTTGGGTTGATTAAAGATGTCGAAAACACATGTGTGATGTTAGCTCCTGAAGTTTTCGCTGAGCTTTTTGCCGCCATTACCTCTTTTAAAAAACAGTTTGTCACTGAAGTGCAATGAATCATGGGGTATGTTGGGCCGGGAAGGATCCTCCCAATGGCGCCTTCGTTGCTCTGTTCTAGAAGAACATATTTGTCAGCCACATTTAGAGCCTTCGAATTCGACAGCCTAGTCGCGCCGCTGTGATGTAATCGGCCTACGAATGCAGCAGACGAAGGATGTGGCGCCTGAATTGGAACACAGCTAAAGAACCATTCACACTCACATTCACACCTATGTTCAATCTAGAGTCTCCAATTAACCTAACCAAGCCGCAGTACCCGCAGAAAACCCACGACAACCTGTGCTTGCTGTGCTGCTGTGTACATCTCCACTGGTGTCATTTTAAAACAACTGTCTGGATGTCTGATTAAGTCCGACACTGAATCTGACAAATGAAATGTAAGTTACATTAGCTGGCCTAACATAAAGCAGTCTCCTATAAGAAATGCTTTACCAGTTTTAGAAATATGCTTTATTGTGTCATTGCCAAGTTTGGATAACAAGAGCAATATCGGTCTCACTTCTGTACAGTTTGTTAGCTTAGTGTAAAGATAGTTTTGTAAAGATTAAAGGAATATGTCAGTTTTTGACTTTTATAGATAATGGTAGGAGGATTTTGTTAGCTTTCAACAAATTTGTGTTGGCCGTTTAAATTTTTGTGCAAAGCCAGATTAGTTGGCGGTTGGCTGTCATTTCAAAACAAGTAGGGACAAGAGACTGATATCAATCTTCTCAGCAAGAAACCAAATGTGTTGAAAATTAATTACTGTTCCTTATAATAAAACCAAACAGTTTGTCCTTTGACTAACTGTTTGCAGATGTACATTTCCCATAAAAAAACCTCTGACAAATGATTGTTTTTTTACAAATCAACCTCTACCTAAAACTGTAATTAAAACATGTTAGAAATAATAAATAGTAATAACAGGAACGATCCTAACATAAAGTAATTTAGGAAAATATGGGGATAAAGGCATGTACATATATTTAACCAATAGATAAAGTCATTACTTTCCTGAATATTTTAATGTATGGCAAGCTTCTAAATTTAGTAAGCTTTAACTGAATGTTATGCAACCATTTGTAGAAGAAGGAAAACCTTTCTTGACTACTTCTCGTAACTGTGAAATATTTAGAAAAATGAGTCTGCTTGACGACCTTAGCGAGATTGGCACTATGTTGCTAAGCAATTCCCTCAGACAAAGTAGGCCTTGCTGCCATGAAGTGAACTCTCAATTTGGCTTCATGGCGACTTTAAAATATAACTGAGTTATGTGACACAATAACAGTTTTGTGCTCCCTCTACTCACCCCTAGAAGAAGAGTCGAAAAATAACATAAACCAAAGTTATTTCATTATCCATGCATGTCAGCATTCTCCCCAGGATAAATGTAAAGAAAAAGGTACAGGACATGTCAAACTTTACAATTTCCTTGCAATAGCAACATCAAATGTTTTTATACAGCTGACTCCGCAGTCTCAATCAAAAAATATAAACTGTCTTTCCGTTTGTGTGTAACAAAAAGGTTTCATGAGAATATATGTTATATCAAGAGGCACATAGTTACTATGAAAATTATTTTTAAGTGCAATGCTCCTTTATGGCTTTTTTTGGTCAAAAGTCAGTCTCCAAACTTCATTATGTTCCTCAGCTATATTCCCTTTATTAGGAGGTAATCCTTTAAATCTTGACAGAAGGTTGGGCGTCTATAAATACCTGAGGATCAATATTGAAGTCAGTCACTAAATCCTCACAGGAAAAGAATACATTTATTAGCTGCCACAGTTTTCAAGTGCAACAGAACATTTCAAGGCTCCATAGAAGAAGGGGCGTTCGCAGTGCGAGTTTCATTTCAGCATTCATTTAGAGTAAAAGAAAAATCTGATTGCAAGGTTATTGATTGCATAAATGACAGCAGTTTCTACAGCAAAACACTCACACACACATCTGCCTCGCAACTGAGGGAGAGAGTGAAGTCAAATCAAAGAGTCTCTTTAACAGCATTCCATCACTTTGGTCCCTGGTTCTCCGTTTTACTGCATTTTCTTATAAATAGGACTGTGATACTGGCTCCACCTGCATAACTTGAGTCTTTTGTGAGGCTCCAATGGTCCGACAGAAACACAGTAAAGGAGGAAGAGAAAGAACACTCAAAAAAAGAGAGAAAAAGACCTGACAAGGACACAACAGTGAGGGTTTGATTGATGGAGAAGTAGTTTCAGAGGACAGTCAGACAGTCAGACGCTCTTTTCAATAGTTGACAGCCAATGTCTACGTCTGTGTGAAAAAGAAGCGATGAACCGTGGGCTGAGAGCTTGTTCAGCCAGCAAAAGACAAAATAGTCACTGTTATTAACAAACTGTAATAGAGGACAATTAACTTGGTGTGCAGAAGAGATTCTGAGCTGAATTTACAGGAAATGTTAATTGGTGTTTGGTTTTATATTTAAAGACGACCCTCTTAAATGTGGCCTGTTTTGAATCACAGCACTTGCACCAAATACATGCAGAGAAATTCAACATACTGGCTTGTATGACTACTGTCATTCAGAGAGCAGCAAGCAGTAGGCTTTCCTGCTCGAAGAGAGCCAGATATTCATGGTACAGGTTGCATCAATGGCTGAGCCAAAGGACAGAGTGCCATTAATCCAGGAGGCTGACATCTGTTATCTACTTGGAGTATTCTCACTTTACTCAAGTAGACTGAAGTGTCGATACTCCTTGGCTGATAGATATTATCAAAGAGTCTTTAACAATGTGCCTCAGAAAGCACCTGTTGGAATTTCCTCAATGACTACTTCACATATCGAATTCCTATATTTTCCAAAATGACAGATAGATGTCGTCACCTTTCCGTTTTCATTCAAAAGTTTTGGAAGTGCATATAAATATTCAACTATAGCCAAAGGGTTGTCTCATAGGTTTTTGTCATATACTGATTTATAATAATTATGCACTAGGTCAAACTTTAGATTCATCAGTTTCTAACAATGATACATTTGTTGATGGATCCAGCTTGTAACCGTATAACCTACTGATCTCCTAAGTCAGACATGTAGCATCAAGATATATCTGTGATGCCAGTTAAGGAATGCACCAAATGCGTGTAATTTGACCTGATTGTGACACTACCTTAATACGTGCACATGTATTATTCATATATTTAATATTGTACCTGACCTATGCTTCTATACCCTAAGGGTGAAGTGACCCTAATAGCAGTAATACAAAAATAAGATTCAAACAGAAATTATTACATATATAAAGAAACTATAATATCAAGATAAACCCTGAAAAGCTAGCAAGAACAGCAAGAACACACGCATGATTCTAAATGGCACAATGAGAAAAAGCATTAATCCCAGTATCATATATCGTATCAGATGAGTCCATCATTACTAAGTTGTTTGGATTTGCCAGTTCTTTCAACAAACCCTTCAGTCAGATGCAGAATTTAAGCTAAAAAATAATTGCAGTGATCCACAACTGTCTTGTTCTCTTATTAAAAGGAAAAAATGGAGATAAACACTTTCTTCAAATTTAAGTTAGTCAATACCTTCAAAGTGGAGACATTTCTTTCATCTTTCTCTAAGGAGTCATCTCCTGGCCTGGAACTATTTAGGTACAACATCACTGAGAACTGCAACTCCTCCACTAACTCAAATTTTCAATAGATGTATGATTACTGGCATACATTGGACCAGATCTATGACTACTTTGTGAACAACCACTTGCTCTCAACATGCTTTCAGGCCTGGTTACTACTCTGGTCCAGATGATTGACCACAGGCTCAAGGACCCTGATAAAAGCCAATTAGTTAAGCTTTTGATTGAAGCCCATGGAGATTTACTATATTGTGTTTTTTCAACATATAAATTGTTATTTATTTAATAGAACTCAAAGATTTTATTGGCTTTTGGTTGTTTTTTTTTTATGTCTTGTGGGGGGCCAGCATAGATTGCACAAAAAAAATGGCAGGCATGACATCGTGCTAAAAGTGAACCCAAAAAATGTTGAGCTCCCCCTGCTGGCTGGCTGCAGTATAGGTTGTAGACCCTTCATGTTAGCCGAAGGGACACACAAAAAAACCAAAGTACACGGAAAATAAATGTTTTCCAAAGATATCATTTTAGGTAGTTCTTATCACAATGATGTATGTGCTATTTTTTCTGGTAAGTTTGGCTTTAATTTGTTATTTGATGCTACAAAAACAGGGTGAAATATTGTGATTGACAGCTGAGATGATCTCGCAATTAGTCAAGAGCATGAATCAGTGGGAGCTTGATACCAAAGCTCAACTCACTACTGCGCAGACTCTGGCACCAAATGATGTCAAAAGCACAATATGGCGGCCCCCGTATCCAACATATTTTGGCCTCATTTTTGAAGGGTGGAAGTGGAGGCGTGTTGTCCATCTTTACTTACAGTCTCTGATTTGTAATTAAACCAAAGCCAAGGCACACAGGTTGATTAGTTACAGAAGAGTTTTGAATATAGGGTTAGGGTTTTCATATAGGGTTAATATTTTCATCATTAGACAGTATCATTCTATTGATTTTATGCAGTGTTCCAGTGCTGTAATGTCTGGTTGACCCCAACAAAATGCCTTTAAGTGCATTTCGTTGCTGAACATTAGGGGCTACAGCCTGTGAGGAGAGGTGTTCACCATTAATGCTCCCCTGCGTGACTTCTGTTCAACAGTGTCATGCTCTTGTCATGATTTCTTTAAGAGGCAGAGCAGCAGAAATACCTGAGGCATGTTTGGTCGCTGTGCTAAACAAAGAAACCTGTTTTATATCTTCAAACTACGGTGCATCAGACACACAAAAAAAGCTCTGCTCAAGCCTCACATCAGATCCACTACATGCAGCCTGGTGAGCAAGAGGAGCTGACAGCTAACAGGCACCGCAGAGCAGCTGTCTCCCAGGTGAACTCATTTCAATTACAGGAGAGGATCGCTCCCAACTGGATTTCACTCTGCCTCAGCCGTCAACCCACAGTGACAAAAACGGGTCGACGTGTCACCGACGGTGGGGCGCCGGCTGCCAAGGAAACACTGTCAAAGCCAAGTAAATGCCTTTTTCGCTACATTGGTGTCAAAGTCGTGCCAGGGAAACACTTGCTCACCACTGTCTCTCTCCTGTGAGAGCCAATGAGCCCGGCAGCCAAAGCCAGCTTGCTGATAAAAAGGGAGTGTCTCTATGGTAACAGCAGACGAAAGGGAGCTGGTAAATACAGGTGAATGCAATTTTACAAAGCCAAGAAAAAAGAAAAAAGCCCTTTCATGTGTTGGCTTTAACACAGCTAAACATGTAGAGCAATATATAAAACACACTCATTCATGACAGCAGGCCACAGTCTGGTCACTTCATTCCCTGACACAACTGTGGTAGAGGTCCATATAAAACAATTCCCCCTCTATATAGAATCTCTATTCAGCAATGTCAGTCACTATAACACTTCAGAGTCACAGATATGTTTTTCGATGTGACTTCAAGAGCTTAACTGTTGTTCCCACTTCTCATTCCTTTCCCATTTGACATCTCCAAAAGTATACATCAGATAAAAGACGGCCAGAGATACTGTAGCGGATCAATAAAGTAACAAGGTTTACACTGTTCTGCAGCGGTCGGTCATTGGCAGCTTCAAACGCACCCGAGATTAGTCTTCGTGGGGTTTTCAGAAGCGCACCTATCTAAGTCATTAGTCTATTGTTGTCAAGCTCTTCTTTAAGTGTCTGTCTGAGCGTGAAAGCTTCATCCTTTAGAGTGCTGTTGAGTGTTTCAAAGGGGCTGGGACAGACACAGGGAACGAGAAAAAGACGAGGAGGAGAGAGGGGTTTCTTTGTCTCGGAAAAAAAAAGAATCAATGTAATTAGGGGCATGCATTTAATTCATTACATTCCTCCCGAGTCTCCAAAATGAAAGGTGAGTATTAACCATCCCCTCCTGTGGTGACACTGACAGTCACGTAATTAAATCAAATACACATTTTGACCTCCATATTCCCCGAGACTTCATTATACGACATCAGCCTGAGGAGATTCAAGTCATAACTCTAAGTAAATCATGCTCTAGTGTCAATGACGATAACAACTATGGCTGTCATGGCATTAAAGACGGAGCTTAAAGCCTCCTCAGTGGCCATCAGTTGTATTATGTAAGTCGGCCTTTAGGGACAAATGGATCCAACTGTCACTTTCTGTCTAATCTTCAACGAGCTGTCAAGTGGATTTGATGTAAAAAAAAAACAACAACAGCAACAACGGGTAACAAAGTGTAGACATCGCTATGACCTAGACCGTATCCACTTGTAGATAACAAATAGTCCATAATCCAGCAAAAGAAACTGTGCATCTAGTCGTCTACTCCCCGAAGCCCCCCCGGAGTCTGTGTTGTCAAGGCAAATGACGGGCACTTTGGCTCGGAAACTGACTGCCAGAGAAAATCCCAGGAATTGACGGCTGTGAGCTTTAAAGGGCGTCTGCAGCGCAGCCGAGCAGTGGAAACCACTGTCAGCCACGCAACAAAGAATTAAATAAATAAAGAATACAAAACTTAAACAATGGTGCACATCTTTGCTCATTATACCACAGATAATACATCCTTTGTCAGCCTGAGAGACACTCACTCCAGCAGTGACTGTCAAAAATAGCAGCCATTGAGTCTTCATGCGGAAGCAATGCCGCCGCCGCCTCCGTAGTTTACGCACATAACATCAATCTGAACTGCGCAACGACACAAGTGATGCTCTGAAGTCATGCAACTGCACAGGCTCTAACAAATTACACACTTCCCAACAATATATTAACACAGCCTTTCCATAACCTCTTTTTTTTCTACCACTGTGCAGCAGGAGGAAAACACTGGGGAGGCAGCTTTTATAATAGACAGGTTTGATCCACTGTATAATAATAGGAGGTGATGATTAATTAATGACTAAAGGACTCATAATAATTCGTCTAAAGTGGAGTTATGACCTCCACAAGGAGGAGAGAGAGCCACACAGAGCCACAGAATTTCAACTGTATCAACTGAACAGGCAAAGATGCTACATACGGATTTACTATTTTTATTATGTTCTTCTTCTATTAGACTCTGCAGTTTTCATGCAGTTGATGATTAGTGAAACACCATCATTGCCTTGCTCTTTTATTTTGCTGCACATGTAACTACTGTCAATATTAAAAATGCAGGTAAATTACCGGCTTGCAATTGCTGTTGCTGTCACTGGGGGAGAAAAGAGAGGCTGTGTGTGTGTGTGAGTGAGAGCGAGAGAGAAAGAGAGAAAGAGAGAAAGAGCTCCACAGGCATCTCCAATGCATCCAATTGATTTATACATACACAGTGTAAACCCAGCACTAACTGTGTGTCAGCTGCCAAAGAGGTTAAACTCACACAGAGATCAAGAAACCTAAAACCTCTTTTCTATTTTTATTTTCCTGAGAAACATAAGACTTGTCTAAGGAAAAATGTGCGTCAGAATAAAAAAAACACTTCTACTTCGGGTTTACAAATGTTCAGTTATATTCAAGATGTTGTTGTCAACCAGGGTAAATATAATAACAACTTCACATGCTCCATCTTTTACCTGATGTGATACTGGTGTGTTGCACTTGTGTGTTTGTGTGTGAGTGTGTGTAAATCAGAAATCAATGCAACCTTGCTCACCTGTAGTTTCAGTAAAAAACAACGTTACACAACATTTCCCTGAGATAGATCTCCACAATGTGTGTGTGTGTGTGTGTGTGTGTGTGTGTGTGTGTGTGTGTGTGTGTGTGTGTGTGTTTGCGTGGTTCCACTCAGAGTCAACTTAAAGCTACTGATCAGGTTTCCAGCATCAGTCTGTGGATGCTTATGATGAACAGAAGGGGAACTTTCACTATGGCAGACAGATTAAGAAGCTGCGAGGCGAATATTTCCTCTCAGAAAAAAAAAGTGGATCAGGTCTGAAACCCCCTCAGGAGACACATCACACATCAACCACACGTTCGTTCATATCACCCACAGAACTTTAGACTCCTTAAAAAAAGGCTAAATTGAAATGATTTCCAACTAATGTGGATTCTGATCAACAGGTGCATCTGAAGCAGCCTTCACATTGACAGCATGAGTCAGAGCAGCTGACGCATGTGTAAATACAAATTTGAGTTTACGTTAAAGATCCAGATGTGATGCTGATGTTGGATGAAGAAGAAGAAGCTCCCGGGCTCACCTGTGTCTCTGGAGCGGTTCTCCGGTGTGAGAGGTTTTCACTGATGTCAGGATCAGTGGATCAGTGGATGTGCAGGCTCGCAGGAACAAGAAGAAGAAGAAGAAGAAGAAGAAGCGTGGTTTTTTTCTGTCGCGGTTCAACTTCTGGGAAAACAACACCGATCGCTCGGTGTTTTGTTTCTTGTGATGCACGAGGAGACAAAAAGCTCCGATTAGTCCGCGGAAATGTCTGCTGGGGCTCACGCGCCGCCAATGCCCGCGCCAAATATGGTCACGGGAAGTGCGGCGGTTACTTCACCGCCCTCCGCTGCTGTCGGAAATATCGCAACTGCGAGTGGACGACACGACACCGGTTCACCTCCCCTGAGAAGGAGAAAAGAAGAAACATGTTTAAAGCGACACTCGTCCATTAACCCTCCTCCCCTCTTCCCTTCATCCTTGTTCCCCCATCCATTCGTCCCCCATCCCTGCCCTCATACCTTTATTCTCCTTTTCTCTTCCCTCATCCCTTCATCCTCCATCCCGCATCCCTTCATCCCTACCCCCATCCAATTATCCACCTTCCCTCATTCCGTCATCCTTATTCCCTCATCCCTTCATCCCCCTTCCCTCCTTCCTATACAAGCATCCCTTCCTCCTCCTCTCCTGATATAAAAGCTACATACCTGCATCATACACTTGTTATTTAAACCAATTAGCTTACTGTTTCTCAGTGGAAAGCAATACTTGACTTGGCCTGATGTGTTTTGTTGTAAACCTTTGTAGTTTAGTGTAAAGAGTAGTAACATAAATGTAAGTATTAAGATAAGATAAGATTGATTGACTGGGTGGCTGTGACTCACGAGGAAGAGCAGATAGTCCACTAACGAGAAGGTTGGCGGTTCGATCCCCCTTTAACCCATTCCACGTGCTGATGTGTCCCTGGGCAAATGGCCTCAGTGGGCCAGCAGTGTATGGTTGATTTAAGATAGAGAAAGTGCTCCTCACACTGTATGAGTGTGAATGGCAAAACTGTACTGTAAAACACTTTGAGTGCTCATCAAGACTATAAACGTGCTATACAGACCATTTACTTATTATTTATTGGTCTCATGAAGGGGAAATTAGCTCTGTTGCAGCAGCAAAGACAACAGTCAAAAATTGGCATCCTTAAAAGTAATGAATAAGTAAAAATGCAGTATAAACCAGGGGATATAAATGATGCATACAGTGTAAACAGAAACAAAATTATATAGAGTAATACACAGCAAATATATGACAGTCACACCATGGACACAACTAAACAGCTATGACATAAAAATGGCTTTCTGTGAGTGTATATTATTTTTAAGAATTACAGTATATCTTTTTGGTTCATGCAATGCTCAGCATACTTTCTGACCAGGGGCAGGGGTTGTGAAAAGACGGAGTTTACATTGTGCACCTGAAGGCATCATTTGACTGTTGCTGAGGGACGTTGCTGAGAAAAATCCTCTCAGCTACAAAGGTGAACAAGGTCCTACTGTCAGTCACTGACATCAGTGTACATGTTGTTCTGCTTAATGAGCTCAAACACGGGCAATGCCGCTATTTCCAAGAAACACTTAAAGGGGACCTACGTACATGTACTCATACCACTCAGGAGACAGGAAGTCATTGAATTTACACCGAAAACAGTCTGAGCCTGCACAGAAAAAACACAAAGACTGTATATTTTCAGTCCAAAGATGACATAGTGTCACTCTTTGTATGTTATTTAGCGTTGGATAACAACACTAACAATAATCAAAAAAAGAAGGGTAGACAATGTTCTCTCCATCCATCCATCCAGAGCAGGAAAGAGAGACTAACGACACTAAAGAGAGAGATGCACTAAATGTAGGAAGATGTTAAATATAAAAATGTTGGTTACAATATATATATATAAACACATTTATCGTTATTAATAATTTGTATCATACTTTAGAATGTGGGTGAATAATTTAATGTCATAAATATAAATCATTGTACTACCATTAAATGTGGGGTAATAGACAGAGTCACTGCCCCAAAGCCTGTTTTACTTATTAAAGCACGTCCACCATTAATCATGGTGTTACCGCCATATACCATAACCTAATAAGCACGCCATGGCAACCAAAAATAGGAGATGGAAGGTAATTAAAATACTAAATCAAAGGTGATTGAAATGGTAAATCAAATGTGTTTAAACACGCCATTAATAGGGATAAACCAAAATCCTGGCTTTGAAACCTGTTGTGACGATGTGTTCTGCATCAGTGCTTGGTGGAATGACACTCTGACAGTAATATTTACAGCACATGCAAATAAGACCAGATGATGCACAGTTCGAAGCCCTCGTATTATAGGACGTGTCGGGCACTTTCTCACTTGTCTGTTTGCACGTTAGGACACACGAGGGGAAGGGCATGTGCATGGACGCTTTAAATAGGCACAGGAGCATTAATTACATGCTTGCAGGAGAGAGGTGTCTCTCTCCAAGCACAGAAATGATTTCACACGTGACCATTATAATGGGAGCTGCAGTCATCTCCAAGTGAAAAAAACTGGAAGGGATCCCTTCATCAGCATCAACAAAGTCAAAGCTTGTCAGCATCCTGTGATTAGGGAGTTCCCTTTTCACTGTTTACCCTGTTTATTCTGAAGCACTCATTATGGGATGCAATACAATTTAAACAGGTTATATTAGATTAAATCTGTTTATGGGAACAATGGGCAAATTCTTGCTGCAAACAGAAGATTGATGAAAAGGTTGAGACGCTGTTTTGGGCCTTTTTGTGAAGGTCAAAACAATCGTATACCATTTCAGTTGTACATTGGGTAAACATGAAGGCATTCAAGATATTATTCACAATTAATCCCACATCCACTGATTTTCAGTTCAAAGCCAGTGCTAATCAATGCTTGGTCCTTCGTCAGGTCATGGTGGGATATAAACAGCCTCAGTTACTTATTTACAACTTTGTTTTGTATCTTGTACTAAACAAAGTTAAAAGAAGGTTAATGGAATGAATTTTCTTTGATGGAGACAGACTCCTGAGCTGCAAATGAGGGGCGGTCAATACAAAAAAACACTCTGACAACAAGTCCAAAGCTGGAGTCTGGAGAATTACATTATCTAATGCACTTCTGAGGAAAAACAAAAAGATCAAAAAACAACTCTGATTCGGATATGGTTTGACATCATTTTCAGCAAATCCAAGCAGAAGGCTTTTCCCATGTTGAGAGATAAGACACATGTGACCCTTTGCCTTGTTTCCATGGTCACATCATTAGAGAACTTCCCCAGCTGGCTCCGACTGCTTGATGTGTCGACGGCGAATAACAAGCGAAAGATTTGGTTACGCCAGAGGAAATCAAAAGCTACTTTCGAATCTTTCACTCGACCTGAAGTCCTACGACCTAATGGAACCACCGAAGCGGATGTATTAAAAATACATAATTTAATTTTTTTAATACATATTATGTATTTATAAACCAATCAGTTAAGTCATTGCATTTTCTGAGTCATTCAAAGGTTATCACTTATCGTAACCATTTGTCTTATTATTGAAGATACGAGTCAGTCCCCTCCTTTTTCTCTTCTCTCTAGAGAATATGAGAGATGTTTGTCAGCAGTGAAGAGATGTGTATTTCACACAACATCTTGTTATTGTTTCCATCTGCTGTGATTGCATTATTTCGACACGTGATTTTCTGAATACTCTCAAAGGCCACGTTCATCAGTGTGTTCATCAGAAGTCAGGGCTGCACAAAGCAGCGCACAGAGGGAATCATCTTGTTCTCAATGGTTTTAATTATGCAAATTGGATTTTGGAGAAGTGCTGACAGGTTCAAAAAAATGCACCCACTCGGATTTGACCCGTTTTGTTGTGTTGGTGGGGAGCTGCAAAAAAGCCTCAGAGGAGGCGGGGCTGAATGAATGTCAGAAGTTTAAAATGTGAGCGATGGTGTCATTGTCCAAAACTAAAAATACACCCGAGTAACTTTTGACCAGTTTTTCCTCCTCTGACTGAGCCATAGTTAAAATGCAGCTCGTTTGAATTCCTGTGGTTGACAATATTTACCTTATTGATTAAGTTTTCCTGTCATTTTGGCAGGATCATGTTTGTATCATTTTATTTTCTCTGTATTTACAGGGTGAGGAATTGAGTCTCTATAATGTTCGACCGCAGATAGACTTCAAAAGAAAAGTGCAAAATCAATATGTTGTTTTTCAAATAAGCTTCATTTGGCATTATTAAGACCAACTGTCCGTGTGATAGCTGTGGGTGTATTTCCTCCTTTATTTACATCTTCTCCACACACTTAACTGAAAATAGGAAACTTGTTATGATGTCTGTTCAGAAGGATGATTCATCTTGATTAAAATGCTCTCACCCTTTCGAGTCCATCGCACGTACCCTGGCGTCAAGACAGCAATATCCTGTGATTCCAAACAATCACATGTGCAAAGATGTGGACATTGAAATGATTTAGTATCATATTTACACGTCATAGACACATATTACATACATACTGTCAGGACACATCACTATAGCATGTTCGTACATGGATACACACAGTACGTGTAAATATTAGTGTATGAGGTACTCAGATAATTAGACACCTCTTTGTACATATGGATCATGCAGTCTACAGCCTTTACCTTGGTTTCTTCTTCATTTCTCATGACTCTTGTGCCTCCCTCAGGCAGAAGAGTGAACTGACAAAGAGCCATCACAGTAACTTTATTTTTATACTGTTTGCCCCCTACTTTTAATATTTTTCTTTTTCTTTTTTTATATTTTCATCCTCAATTAAACCTCAGGTAGCTTGTAAATGTCTTCCACAGCCACATTACCACCACATTTAAAAATTTGAAACCGCTTCAAAAAGTGATGCTCACTGGTCTTCCACAGTTTCACTCAAATTATTCAGCTATAAAATCTCACAACAAGGTGACTCAGGGCAGGTTGTGGCTGCCTCTGCTATTATACAGCATGTGCGGTTGCCTTTTTAGATAATTGATATTGAGCCTCCATATGAAAAGCAGCAATAAATGTCTTAATAAAGCTATTTACTGCGCGGTATGGTGCACTTTGCTTTTATAGTGGTGCATGTAAATGATCAGTATCTACAATTTACTTTATAATGGGAACAAGGCTGTTATAGCCAGGGTAATGCTTGTGTCCTAGGTTAACCTCCAGGGCCACACAATTATAATAAGTGCAAAAGAAGTTTATGATTGTAATGCAAAATCAGAACAAGGGGCCACTCTATTTATAGTATAAACCCGTTAGAGGCCTTTATGTGACGCTAATAAAAAACCTACTTATTGTTACTTTAGGTTAATAAGTGTAATTGATTATTTGTTGACTGTCCTGATTCTGGTGACCAGGTGCTACTTCCTTAAAGTGACAACTTTATACTTAAAAGGGACATTAGTCAGTATGCACCACTTATATAATATAATATAATATAATATTTTAATGTCCATAATATAACACAGACAGGCGGCTGCTCTGGCTCCAGCCCAATAGGGGGCGCTTGTGTAGCTGCAAACTCGCCGACCAGCTGCCAACACAAACAAGAAGAAGACGAAGAAGAAGAAGAAGTGAAAACGCGAAAACGCTATGTGGTATTTTAGCCCGAATGTGCCTCCAAATATGTGAGAAATGTGAGATTTACATCCCGTCGGACTCGGTCTTGACTTCAGCTGGAGTTACCTGCACATCATGGCGGACTCTCTGTTTCTGCTGAACGGGGACACGCTCGCTGAAGGAGACTGTCGCTGTCTCTGCGGCTCTTGTTATTGTATCTGGCGCTAGCATTAGCCCGGGGAGCTAACACCGCTGTCCGAGCTTTCGACAGAACCGATGTCGATTCATTGCTGCGGGGCAGGAAGTTGAACCGCAAAGAACAAGGTAATTTCAGACATTGGCCCGCCGATCGGAGAAATGCTCACGCTTTTTACGTAACTGGTCGCAGTCGGTACGTTAGCTTTGCGGTGCACGAAATGCTGACGTTAATTTACAAGTGAAAATAAACATCTGCTGCGTGTCTGCGTTACAAGAGGAGACCTTGATTAAAATGTGACCGCCCGCTAATACTAGTTTCCACGTCTTTAACGGTACCTCGTGGACGTTATTGCTGTGTAAACATTCCGGGGATGGAGCTGCATGTGGGAGCCGCTGTGATGGACCTCGCGCTGCGCATCCCAGACATTTGACTTGTTCGCCTGTCACAGAGAAATCATGTCTTGCAAAGCCGCCACCAAGGACAAGAAGTCGAGCTTCAGCAAGAAGCTGTTCAGGCGAGGCTCTGTGCGATCCGTGGGCAGTTTCATGAGCAGATTCCTGAGGACCCTGACAGCCTTATCCCACTTTGGATCGGAAATACAAGCAGAGGATGACAAGGACGATGGAGGGTTCTCCACGTTTAAACCCGGGAGCAAAGATGTGCCCATGGACGATGGGGACCTGGGGGGGTTCCTGTCCGGAGACAGGGTCCCCGGAGTGTCAGGGCTCAAAAACCACGGGAATACCTGCTTCATGAATGCGATCCTGCAGTGCCTCAGCAACACTGAACTCTTCGCGGAGTACCTGGTTCTGGAGCACTACAAAGGCGAGGAGGGGGAGGACGGGGACAAACCGAAGACTAATGGCCTACACCTGCAGAGGAAGGGTCCCCTGGCCAAAGGAGAGGTCACGGAGCAGCTGTCGGGACTTGTGCGGGCTTTATGGACGTTTGAATACACTCCACAGCACAGCAGAGACTTCAAGGTAAGAGGGGCATGAATGATCACACCAGGCAAGATGCTGTCACATGTGGACGTTAAGAATGACTGTCATGTTAAAAGAAAATACTTCAGGTGACAGACAAACTAAATCAAAGTTATCAACTGTGGTAATCTAGCTTGTTAACTTTAATTTGAACAAACCTAATTCATTTGCATGTTACCAACTTGGGTAATTATGTTAAGTTGATGAATCGGAGAAGAAAATCACAGCAGATTCTCGTTTCGGTAAAGTAAATTCAGTAACGAATTACTAACGATAATAATTTATTTAAATGTCATTGGTGGAAAACACACTATCTACATGATGATTCTTCACGTGAATCCTGTGTCATCATAAGACATTTGTGCCTATTCACATTGGTTCAATATCTGTGGAAATGCATGGAGACAATGACACATTTCCTGCTGCTGCTAATGTAACATTTTTGTCACCGAGCATTCATTGTAACCTTTGTGTCGCACGTTTTGTTGCAGAACGCGGTGTCAAAGAATGCCACTCAGTTTAAAGGGAACTCTCAGCACGATGCTCAGGAGTTTCTGCTGTGGCTGCTGGACAGAGTGCACGAGGACCTCAACACAGTCAACCCCAACAGCAGGCCTGCTATAAAGGTGTGTGTTTGTTGGAGGCTCCTCTAATCCTCTGTTTTTTATTCAAACGTATTGACTGTGTGTGGTAGTGTTGATGAATGAATACTTTTCCCAAGTTGCTCAACCATTGCTCAGCCCCACACACCTGTAATTTGCTGCATTGCATTTTATTTCACAGGTGTTCAAATAATTTCTGTGACTCAGTGTTTCTCACGAATGACTTGCTCTCACAGTGCAGTTGAACCAGACTTGCCTCGTCTTGTTTCCTCTTGATTAAATGGTACGAGTGAATAACAGAGTATGTGAAGGCTTTCTGGCTTTAATGCTAGATTATGAACCCTGATAGTCTGTTTTTTTTCGTGACTTTTAAATCTGACTCATAAAACCTGTTTGTTTGTTTGTTCAGCCCCCTATTGAAGAAGATGATGAAAGCATAGAAGAGCCTTCTCTACCTCTCTCTGCTGGGTCGTTTGTACAAGAACTGTTCCAGGCTCAGTACAGGTAGGTTTTTTGGCCTGTAGAAGTCCGTTTTTTTTTTACAGTATGCCCATGGTATTTGCTATAGTAAGAGATTTTATTTTCCACACAGGTCATCTCTAACCTGCCCACATTGCCAAAAGCAGAGCAATACGTTCGATCCCTTCCTCTGCATCTCCTTACCGATCCCACTCCCACACACACGGTGAGTGCACACCTGAGCTGAGCTACAGCTTTCAAAAAATGTGCAGTATGTTGGTTCTGCTTCCTTTTCTATTATATAAGCAAACACAGTGTGTGGAAGTTCTTCAACAAGGTGACACCTTTCATTGATGTGTGCGTGTGTGTGTGTGTTGACAAGTTCACAAGGACCTGAAGCAAAAACCTCTGTGTGTGGTTAAGGAAGAATGTAACCTGGTTTGGCGGTGATGTTGAGGGTGTAGGGGGAGCAACAGTCCACTGTGCTCAGTCACAATGTTAAACTAACTTTTTACATTGGTTGCAATTTTTCACTGCACATTTTTGCTCCACAATAATACACCTATTATACCTTTGATTGACAGTATATATATATATATATATATATATGGCTGTGTAATTATTATATTATTGCATAATCATGCTAGTACACCCTGTCAAAGAGCAATTAACCTATTTCTAAATAATATTCAGTCTGACATTTGAATGAGAATGTTATTTAGGATGTTAAAATGAATAAAACATTAACCACAGACAACCAAAACAATAAATAAAACAGACTCTGGTTCTGTTTACAAAAATTGCTTTTGCTCAATCTTCACAGGGTATATGTTACCAGCTCAGTAAACTGGATGGTGATTATTTAGATGAGCTTTATCTTTGCATAGTAGTAAGGTTAGTATTACAGCATTTCGCCTAGGCTTTTGTGTGTGTGTGTGTTCGTCACATTTTCAATGTGTTTAAATATGTGTCAAACAAACTGTTCAGGTCCTAATAACTTGTGATGAGTGACTCGATCAAATACAGAGACACACCCGACTAATGTTTGGCGCACTGGTGGGACCAAGCACAATTGTTAGTCTCAGTTAACAGATTTTTGGTCGCATGTGCCCTCTGGAGCCCTGGCGCGGACATAGAATTTTGAAAGCAGAATAACACTGAGTTCATTTTAGGCTTTGTGCAGTGCAGGTAATAAAAAGGAAAGAAATATTACAAAATCTTTGTTGTTGTTGTTTTGCAGAGCATATGTCAAGCTGTTCTTGTGGTTACAGTATAATAAAAAATAATCCATACATGTCTAGTAAATGATTACCCTCTCTTTGCCAGGCCCCTGTATGTGACAGTGGTCTACCAGGGGAAGTACTCTCACTGTATGAGGATTGGAGTTGCTGTTCCCCTCAACAGCACCGTCTATCGCCTCCGAGATGCTGTGTCACGTGAGACCAAGATCCCAATGGACCAGGTGACATTTCTATCACTTATTAGCTCAGGGTCTGTCACAGTGAGACTGTTTTACAGTCACACTGCGAGGCTGCACCAGTTTCTTATAAAGCTAGGTTTCTCTAAGAGGGAGCTCAATACACTGTTGGAGAAGAAACGATTTTATATACACATTTGTCCTGAGGGCATCAACGACTGAGTGCTAACATTGATGAAAAGCAAAAGGGTGAAAATGCCATGAGAGTAAATGTCACCGACAGCCAAGGTGGGATAAGAAGTGATCTTGAGATGTCTGTGTTTATTTGGAATAATAATGGGGAAGCAATTTCTTATTGGAGTGGTACATATTTTTAGATTTATGTTTCTTCTTTTTTCAGTTTGTTTTGACTGAAATGTACTATGATGGCTTCCATCGCTCATTTTGTGATGACGACGATGATCTTGAGATCATTCAAGAGAGCGATTCCATCTTTGCCTTTGAGACACCAGAGACCTTCAAACTGGAAAATTTACGCACAAAGAGAGGTGACGCTTTCTTCATATTTCGCAAATGTTCTTCGTTTTCAAATGACACTATTGGATCAGAATCTAACCAGACTTGCCTTTTGAATCTTATCACAGGAAGTCTCCTTGCAAACCTGAACCACAACAACTTGAAGTATGGGACTGAAATCAGCAGGACTTCATCGTTCATGCAGGGGGCCATGACTCCTGTTACTGCATCACCCAATAAAAACCTTGGACCAGAAAAGATTATCCTGTTGGTGTGTAACAGAGCCTGTACTGGTCACCAAGGAAAGAGGTACTACAATCAAAATACATTCTGTTCTGCGATTGATATTGAATATTTAATACGTTTTCTTTTCTTGTAAATAATAAAGATTTGGCTATCAATATAACACAATTAAAGCGTAGAGGAGGAATTGATAACTTCTAATAGTGCATTGTGTGGTTTTAGGTTCGGCCTGCCTTTTGTACTGTACATGGAGCGCACGGTGACCTGGGACGGTCTCCAAAAAGAGATCCTGGAGAAAATGCGTCATCTCTTGAGGCCTGGGGTCTATATTCAGGTAAAGGAGCAACAAACAGGCAACGTCCTAAACGGAATGGAAAAAATATGCCATCTTTGTCATATGTACTGGTCTCACAGATTTATTTTAAATGGTGTCTCTTTGTGCAGGTGGGACCTTTCAGTCTTCGGGTGGTTGGCGTTGTTGGTATAACCTACCTCCTTCCCCAAGATGAGCGACCACTGTGTCACCCGACTGTGGAAAGGTCAGTTTGGATATTTTATGTGATTTGACCAAAAAGTTATACAGCAGTTACTTTTAGAACAATCAAACAATGTTACCTCTCCTAACATACTATGTATATGTGAATAGAGTGTTTGATATCATAAATCCCAGGCTATTTACATTGTACTTCTCATTTCCATTAATGTTGAAAAGCTGGAAAAAACGCTCAGTCAGATCCAGCCAGACATTTCATCCAGTGTGATGTGGCCAAACAAAACCACAAAAAGATATTTGACACCAGTGTGTGAAATCTGAATGTTTGTGGTGTAGTAGTACAGTAACTTAAGCAAAACTGTCATTTTTTGGAGGGGGAAAGTTTCCTCTCCATTCTGTGCTTTTTCCCAGAACATCCTCAGCATTAATGTCAGTGAAAGGTGAAAATGATGTTGACGCAAAACAAAGCAAACACTGTTTACACATGAACACAGTTTACACATGAACACAAAGGATGAGAAAATCTTGCAGGGTAACTGGGTGAGGTCACAATTATATCCACGTACGGTAGTTCTGATTCTCTCAGAGACCTGGTTGGATGACATGCCCTAACAGGATTCTCGACAGTTTCTCAACACGCCAGTTTAGCAAGTTTGGCCTATAACCCACATAAGTTCCTAATAAAAGAGCAAGTTACAACATTGCTCGTCCATAAAGGTGTGTGAATCAAAGTGAAATCATAGTTGTTTAGTTCATTGCTATGAACGATCAGTAGGTGTCTTCATAACAACTGAAACGTTATGTCTGTTACGTTATTGTCTGTTATAAACACAATCATATAACTACAAAAAGAAACTGCAGCAGAAATGTTTTTTGCCAGTTCTTTTACAGGAGCCGAATCATGTCATTTTGTTAGGTCATATTTGATTAAAAATTCCCACACACTGAGCCGGTTTCAAATTGCTCGTGCATTGTGAGGCACACAACCACAAAAAGCTTTTCACTGCCCACAGTGACATAAATGACAAAGGTATAAAATCCAATTTATAAATCTCACCCGCCGAAATAACTTCATTTGTTTCCGTCACAGAGCGTACAAGTCCTGTGGACAAGGAGGAGGACCACCACATGTGAAGATAGTGGTAGAGTGGGACAAAGAGACGAAGGACTAGTGAGTGACAAAGATTCATATTGTCTGTCTTTCATGTTGTTTCATCTACACACAATTATAGGAAGCTGCATTTGGACATTTGTTTGTTTTAATCTACATTTGGATCAACATATTAAATTCCAAATACTTTGTTTCATAACTATTAATTTGGGAGAAATTTAATCAAACCATAGTGTTTGTTTGGAAGAACAAGATAAACCAGTGAATGTTTTATTTTATTGTAATTTTATTAAAAGTAATTCATTAAATACATAAAAATATCCACAACACGATCACAGACATTTGATATTAAATAGTTACACATAAATTATGCTTTCAAATACTTGACTGTCAGTCTTGTTTAGGTCCTCAGTAGGTAATGCAGACACAACTCCTTCTGAGTTGTCTTAACAAGCGACGAGCACTATAATACACTTTTTCCTTACATTATTTGCCTTTAGTTTTCTTGCTTATGTCTTGAAGAAGATAAAACCACGGACTCTCAATTTTTCCCCCTTTTTAAAGATGACTTTGAGCAATAGTGCTAAAATTTCCCTTTCAGAAAAGTTGTGTGGCAGTCATAGCCATGTTGCAGCACCTGACCTAAAAACTCTGCACCGATACCATGAATAAACTTTCAGGGCTGTGTTCAAAAGACGTCAAAGTTTTCTGCCGTAAGACTTGAACTTTAGTCTTGACAATAACAGCTTTTTTTGGGGGGGGGGGTCACAATGCTGGCCACAATATCGTAATGGCTGGAGGCCATTGGCCTAACTCTAGTATGTGTCAGCCATGATAGAGGAAGGAAAACAGTCAAGAGTCAGCCACAACCCAAAGCCAAAATGTTGCCAAATTTTAATCTTTAACATCGTCATCGTCAGTTTCTCAACATTTAGTCACTGCTTATTGCCACACTTACTACTTGCCACAGTCACAAACTTCAAGTTGCACATGTGTCACTGCACCTTCCTCTGTCGTTTAAAGACTCAGTTTTACAGTAAAAGGTGTTGCACCATTTCACTTAAATTGATATTTGAACATTCACTGATTCATTGATTTCTGAAACGACAAAGTACTGCAACACCTCAAACAAAGGCTGGTTTACAAGACTCAACCTCTTCGAAGCTCTTGAATGTACCTCCCACTATTTTCCCCTTCACACAATTTGCTTTTGTAATATAAATGTCTGCAGTTCCACCTACACAATCAACACGTCTGCTCTTATTCCCTCACTTAAGCTATTTACTTTGTTGTGTGGTTAATACACACATGCATACTTCTTCAGAAGTCATGGCTTGACAACACTTTTCATGGCAGAGATGTGCAGAATATTGCTTGTGATTGAATCTTTTCATTCATTTATATAGTTCAGTCTGACAACTCATGTTTGAAATGTTTATTGCAGCAGCAGAACATAGAGAGTTTGATCTTTAATCCCCTCGTCGGAGTCGAAAGGTTGATGCTGGGGTGGTGGAGGGACTGACTCGACAGGCGTCGATACGGATGCAGGGCAGCAGAGGCATTAACAAGCAAAGGGAGCTATCGGAAATCTTTGCAGCTTAAATAGACCGCCATATTGGGAGGGTGTGTATTATAGAGGGTTGTGGAGAGTGAGGTATGTCACATGATTACAGCAGCGCAGCTCGAGTTGGCTGCCTGAACAAGCTCGCAACCATTGCTCCATTTAATGTTTGTGCAGGTATTTGTCTGTGATGCCATTCAAAGCCGATTTAGTGCTGCTGCACTACCCAAATCTCACAGTTTCACAGTATTATCATCAAAAGTATTACTATATATAACAAACTGCATTATTGTAATCTTTTAAAACAAATGATTTAGAAATAGGGAAACACACAAAATCTCGAGGCAGATTCCTACGATCCTCGCATGACTAAGCTGTTGAATGACGGGATGACTGTGCTTCCTACTCCCACAGTCTGTTTGGACACACTGAGGAGGAGTATATTCCCGATGCTGAGAGTGTGTATCTGCACAGAGAACACCATCACCAGCCGCAGGCCTGCACCCTCGCTCAGTGCTTTCAGCTCTACACGAAGGAGGAGCAGGTAACATTTCGATCAGACTTATAGCTGGTACACGCATACTAATACACACGGTCCATTACTGCAGGGTCAGTGGTTTGACATGATAAAATAAATCTTAGCTTTGCCTCTGCACATATCAGTGGTATATTTTGAAGTATAACCTCACATATGTCTCCTCCCCGATGGTTTATTGTTCTTCTACTAAAGTTTAAAAAGCCTTTCACTTGAATTTTACCGTATATTTGACTTTGACTTATTTGACTAATAAGGTTGGATTCTGGGAATGGACCTACACACACATGGTGGTTTAACTCGCCTGTAAATGTTCTAGAGGAGACCGGAGAGGAGCGAGTGGAAAACTTGGGGCCTCCTTTTACAAGCAGTGTGGTCAGAGCTCGTCCTTGATGGCTGCTGATTGGTGTGTTTGTGTGTCTCAGCTGGCCCCAGACGATGCCTGGCGCTGTCCCCACTGCAAGCAGCTGCAGCAGGGCCGCATTAAGCTCAGCCTGTGGACGCTGCCGGATGTACTCATACTGCATCTCAAGAGGTTCAGACAGGTACTTCAGCTCATTTAAATAAATAAAAAATGGGACTCTCTGATTATCTACAGCAGCAACAATTATTTTTGGCACAATGGTCACAGATATCAAACCACATTTCTTATTTTGGGAATAAACCTAAAATGCGCTTTCTCTAAGGAGGGGGACCGGAGGGTAAAGATGCAGAACATGGTGCGGTTCCCATTGATGGGCATGGACATGGCACCTCATGTGGTGAAGAGGAGTCAGAGCAGCTGGAGTTTACCTTCCCATTGGTCGCCATGGAGGAGACCCTATGGCCTGGGAAGAAACCCTGATGACTACCTTTATGACCTCTATGCTGTGTGCAACCACCATGGGAATATGCACGGAGGCCACTACACTGGTAATACAGAGTTGCAGCAGTTTAAAGGTGATATATAAAAGTTGTCAGGAAGTTTTGGCTCATCATCCAATTTTTTTTCGATTTCTTTTTTTTGTGTACAGCTTACTGCAAGAACTCCATTGATGGTCAGTGGTACTGCTTTGATGACAGTGAGGTTTCCCCAGTAGCTGACGATGACGTGTGTCAGCAGACGGCCTATATACTCTTCTACCAGAGGAGGACAGTCATTCCCTCCTGGTCGGCCAACAGCTCTGTTGCTGGTCAGTGCCCACTCATATTGTAATGAAAACCTGTGTGAATGCTAAGTGTAATTCTAATGCAAGATTTGCATGAACAATACATGTAGATTACACTGTGGCAAAAGGTTTTGCTTTTATGATGAGTAATAGAGAGAAACTAACATTGTAATGTTCTTTAATGTGGTGTATTTATCCATTGTGCTTTGAAGCCCGGGAACAAGACTATTCTTAATTAGAATAAATCCTTATTCTGCTTCTGAGCAATTACAATTTTAATGTATGTTTTAATGCATCAGCTACCACATATCCACAGAGCATTTGTCATATTATCTGAAGAAAGTAACTAAGTAGACTGCTTCATCAGGGCTCTAAACAATTCAAATAATTGTCTTTTACACAGGTTCCACTAGTTCCTCCCTGTGTGACCACTGGATCAACAGGTTGCCTGGCAGCAGGCCTGCTAGCTTGGCCTCTGGAGCCTCGTCCAGACGCACCTCTCTGGCTTCACTGGCCGAGTCGGTTGAGTTTCCAGTGGAACGCAGTGAGGATGATGGTAAGACAGATGCTGATATTTTTTTCCTTTAACTGTTATTATTATATTGTATTACAGTTGTCGGATGAGACTGTATTTCTTTATCATGCTGCTTCATTTAAATTTTTTATAAAAAGCACACTCCTGTCAAATCTGACTCATATTTGAAAGTTTAGGCTTTTTAGTTTGAACTTTAAATAATGCTAGATGTTTGTAAAATTAAATTTAGAAACTAAGTAAAAAAAAAAAAATATGCATAGCAGACAGTTTGTAATAGACCTAAATGATTAAAGGAAATGTCTTCAAAGATCCAGGTTTACATTGTTGCTCGGTGTATTCCACTGAAATGAGCAACACAAACCTTTGTACCAAGAGTGCAATTCTGCTTCCACTGACAATATTTCTCTTGGTATGCAAAGATGCAAGAAAGTTTTTTTTTTTAAGTCAGAAAAGAGATTCTTAAGAGAATACAAAAACAATAGTGCGAGATAGAAGAAGAAGACAAACAAGACAACACGCTCTGCAGAGCAAGAAACCTTGAATTTCAAAATGAATTGAAAGTGAGGCCGATGTTGGCTTGAGCTGCTGTTTGTGGTTAATATAAATGTAGGCTTTATGTAACCCTCCAGAATACAGGGTTAGTATAGTCCCACAAATGTTGGCCAGGCAAACTGGTGTTTATCTGCAGCTTTAACAGATCTCTCAATAGAGAATACATATTATTTATTTAATGCATTTTGCTATGCAGCCATTTTTTATATGTTGATTTCCAAAATATTGAATTATGGCAACAACTTATCATTAGTAGTCATTATTAACAATAATAATATACAACTAACTTAAATGTACAAGTTCATGTAATAAGTGAATTAAATGTCTTATGACACAAATTTGAAACAGCTCTGAACAAATGAAAATGGGGGATGAAAAACAGGGTTTCATGTTATTTTTAGAAGTGTTGAAATAGCAGTTGGTTTAAAGTTGTTGTATTTTGGATTAGTTCAAGGTTTGCTGCAGCACTTTAAGTCCAGTTGAGCTATAAGTCAGACAGCCAATAGTGCTGTGTATGCGTCTCTGTAGAGGATTTAACAACAAATGAAGTTCTTTCTGAAATAATTCCCTGTTTTTAGGAGGATTCTCTGCCCGCCCTTTTGTGAGGAGCATTCAGCATCAGAGCTCGTCTTCCAGGTCATCCATCGCTAGTCCTTTAGCCTTCAGCGACAGTGGGATAAAACCATCTTGGTCTCTTTCTGCGAAGCTTCATATGAGATCCAACTCGCCCTCACGGTTCTCCCTCGACTCTCGATGCTCACCTCCTCTAGAGAGGATAGGAGAGGCCTGCGATGACAAGGTTTCCACTTCGTGTTTTGGCAGCTATAGTCGACATGAACGCTACTTTGGCAGCAGGACTCCGTTGTCGATGATGGAGAGCAACTTAAGTGACCAGGACAACAATAAGCAGTTCCTAGACATGGTGTACTGCAGGGCTCCCACTCCAGTGGAAAAGAAGGGCACCAAAAATGAGCCAACTGAAAACAACAACCAGATTACAGCTATAGACCAAAACATACTACCTGCCCAAGCGACGCCCTCCAAAGAACAGAAACGAAAGAGCAGCATTGGAGGATTTGCCTCAAAGGCTGAAACCACAGGCTCCACAAAGAGCAAAGTGGAGCAAGAGAAAACTTCCAAAAAGCGTTTGTGCTCAACCCATAAAACCTCCACCCCTGAGACGTCTTCCAGCACACCTGTGAAAGGCAAGAAGGTGAGCAATACTAAAGAAAAGAGTGTAAACGCCAAGAAAAACACCTCAACACCCAGTGGGACGCCCTCCAAAACAAAGGCAGCAATTCAGCCTCTAGACGCAACGCCGCAACATAAGCCATGTGTCCGATCCACACCTCAGTCCTCAGCTTCTCCCTCACCAACTGCAAATAAAAATTCCAGTGTCGCAGATAAAAGCACTCTGAGTAGTCGTAAACGACTGGTGGAAAGGAGCTACAGCAGAGATTCTATGCACACTAGCCCTCTGGTCAACAATCTCAGAGGCAGCTCAGTAGCTCGCTCTTCGCTCTCTAAGAGTGGGGAAAGCAACAAGATTGAAAAGAAATCTGTGAGGAGTTCAAGCAGTAGCTCCTCTGTCACTAGCCTGCGTTCACCAAGCGTGTCCACCAAAGACCTACAGCGCAACAGCAAGTCTGAGGAAAAAGGGTTGTCTTTCTTCAAGAGCGCCCTTCGACAAAGGGAAAGCCGCCGGTCGGCTGATTTGGGAAAAAGCTCCTTGCTTGCTAAAAAGTCCTCAGAGAGGACGTGCAAGCAAAATGGTCAAGCCAAGGAAATCGTTGCTGAGAATGGTAAGGCAGGAGATGCTGTGTCTTCACAAACATCTACAGAGACAAAGTCAAAGACAAAAGAGTCTTCCAAGCCCCCCAGCTCTCTCAGTCGCACTCTACTAAATGTAGGCAAGTCCAAGTCTTCCACTTCTGACGTAAGTCTCAAGTCGCCCACAAAAGGGAAGAAGCCTCTCGAAAGGATGGCATCTTCCCGAAAACTGTCATCTAGCATGCAATCACCTGCACGTACAACACAGAGGCCTCAATGATAAACTCATTGTAGTTATATTGAACGTACATATTGCAGCTATTTTCTTTGTGCCTATGTCTCACAGAGCATCAGATGTATTTGTAAAGAGACACATTGGATGTTGTGGTTGTGTACACTTTCGTTGAATATAGAGGACTTCTTGGTAACAGCATTGGAGTATTTATAGCTGAACTCTATAAAAAGCACTGTAGCCATTTGCATATTTTGGTGGCAAAAACTCCTGGTAAAATTACAGTTCGAGTTATTGGAGTACTTTGTATTGTTACCTGTTACACCTTTAAGAATTGGCAGGGCAGGGTAATAGATGTATTCTGGCATGGATGATACATAAGCATGCTATATGCATTCAGCTGTACAGCACAACCAGTTTGATCGTGAGCACTCAAAGCCTGTTTGACAGCTGACAGAATTCCCCCATTGCAATCTTGAAATCCAATTATCTTTCCTTCAGACAAATATTCGAATACTTCAAAAAATATTCAGGCAGAAAACCTTGGTTTGAAATGCGGCATCTTGCACATTTAACAATAGGATGAGAGACAGTGTTACCTTGTACACACCAGCAATGCACAGTTTTTATTGTTTCGTAAAATCGTTTTAATTAATAGAGGTTCACATTTTTGTGAGATAAAAAGTAGTTGGTTGACGCTGCCCAAACTTCACTGCTCCTCTATAATGCATTTTAAACTAAAAAACAGTGGGAGAGAACCACAACATTGATAATGGTCTCTGGACAAATACTGAAACTTGATATGCTCTCACACACAAACGCACATATACTTGTGTTTCTGTCTTTGTGAGGACATTATGCATTTCCTAACCCTTACCTTAACCATCACAACTAAATACCTAAACTCAACCCTTACCCCTGAACTAACCTAAGTCTACCCCTAACCTAAAACCAAGTCTTAACCCCAAAATAGTCCTTGTCAGAAAGAGAGGTCAGGTCCTCACATAGATAGAAATACAAATACACAAAGGGCCTCACTTCATGAGGTCAAATATTCAGGTCCTCACAAAGATAGAAATGCAAGTACACACACACAAAAGAGTTTCATTCCGAAAGAGTTGTGACAAAGCATTCATAAAGTTTTCATTAGTTGTTTAAGCTGATCAAACTGGCCATTGATCGATTTAAAACCTGCAGTCTAAACACACACTGTCTCAAAACACCTCATAGCATTGGTTTACTTCATATTTGTCTTGAGAGTATCTAGGATCAATATGGAATGGCAGTACAAAAATAATAATCTTTATTGTTAACATTAAAAGACAATTTGTGGAGTACAGAGGTAAAATCTCTTTCAAAGAAAAAGAATTAGGATTGGTACGAAAAATTGAGGCAAAACTTTATCTTTGTTTAATATTAGTACCTTTTTGACAGAAATGTATTTTATTAGATTCTTATCAAAGTTGAGTGTGTTTTTTTTCCTCAGAAGAGATGGTGTTTTGGAATGAAACCCTTTAAATTGAAAATAAATAACTATATATATATAATTATATATATGTTTCTGTACAGATATTGACATAAGTATATAGTATAAACCCCATTTATTTTCCTCTCCAATAGCAACATGAAAATGATCTCAAGCGCCTTTCAGTACTGTACATGGAAACAAATAATTGCCTTTGGCAACATAGTAGTCTACTACTGTATGCATCACTGAGTAGGAATGTTGTGTTGTTTGCACTTTGTATAGATAAAGTAGTTTCCTCTTACCCTGAACAGTTATAAATATATATATAAATATACGCACACACACACACACACACACAAACTTAATGTAAATATCGCATTTTTAATATGTTGTCTGTACATGTTTTCAAGACATATCGTAAAGTAAAGAGTCAACAGGCCTTTAGGCGTAAAATGGTAAAAGGGTACATTCATCTCAATGTTTCAGGGGTCATCCCTTCATTCCTCCTGGTGCTGTAACAGACCACTGCTCTTCTGGCACTGATGTTTCTTAAATGAACATATTTTCAAATGCTGATGTTCAGAACTGTGACCACGTAAACATCAGTGAGCCAGAAACCTGTTGGCAGTGTTTATCATAATAACCTGTGGTACCTCATCGGAGAGGACAGTGCTTTTTTTTTTTTCCTTCATCGGGCTGAAATAAGATGTCGATAATGAGCCATTTAGTTCATCGTAGAACTATGTATTGTCTGCGAGCAGTCGTCCAAAATCACATGATGGCTGAATTTTATCAACTATCAGGCGCTGCAAGGCTAATGCAAATTTTGCAGTATAATGATAGAAGCAGGTTAGTTTCACTTCAGCTGTAATGATTCTGGCCTGAATCTGAAGCTTTACCATTGTAGAATAAATTGCAATATTCATATAGTAGATACCAGCATAGTGTATGTTTTCAGTGAATGAATGTGGATTTGTCATTACTAAGCAGCTTTTTATTTTATCGTTAAAATAATCTACAGTATTCCTCTCAGCTGTTTCTCTGTAGCATAAACCAGGTTTACATTAGTTCTCAGATGGTTTCAGAGGAAATACCACTCCAATTAAAGATTTAAGAATGTTATTTAAAAGGTCTGTATAGGAGTTTTAGCTGATTTAGTTCTGTTCTTGTAGAAACTAAATTGAGTTGGTTTGTTTTTTTACATCTCAGGAGGTGTAAAGTGTCTGTGTGCAAAGTAGCGACTTCACCTTGCAAAAGATGGATTGGCGAGTTTAATTCTTCCAGTTTCTAAAGAAAAACGTAGTATTCGTCACTGAAAGATTCACAGCAAACTGTCATTTGGCACATAAGAGTGTGATGACTCTTAATACTCAAATTCCACTCAAATGTTTTGCTTAAGTTTTGAGGCGATGTGTAAAGAAAACAAATAGACGCAGAACAAACCTGACATTTAAGAGGGTCGAAATAAAAAATTGTCTGAGTCGGGTGACTTGTTACTTGTTAGGTGAGGAACACAACTGACATTAAAATATTCTTCCCTGACTTAACAGAGTGTGCTGTCCTAATGTGACAGTATGGAGAAGTGTAAAAAGTTCCCTGCTGGAGACCTGGGATTTTTCTGTCTGTGTTCATCACTTTACTTGTAACCCGTTGCCCAAAACTTTCTACGACCACCATAATGAAAAATGTAGTATATGTTGTGTTTAAAAATTCATACACCATAAAAATAACATACTTATTGTTCAATTGAGGTGGTTTTCCTATAGCTGCTCTTTTATATGTTGTAATCTATCAGGAACACGTGCGTGGCACTTTGGATCAAAGCAGGACTATTTTATGTAATTCATGTTTTTCACTCTCGTTTGCTGGTTTTAACGTCAAACTTGTAGTAGCCAGTTCCAGCCAAACCCTTTTTGACCTTGTTCCTGAACAGAACTGAATTCTGAACGCTGCAGCCTATTGCCTTGTTTTCCAACCATTTCACATTTATCCGTAAGAATTTTGATTATAGCCACAACATTCTTATAGATTTTTCTTTACAGCTTGTAAAATTTGATTAGACATTCAGTTTGAGATCCTCACTGCAGGCAGCTCGTACTCGAGCAACTCTGGTATTGTGCAGCCCAAGTTCTTTACAATCTTTTATTATTGTACGTATAATATGAATGTCAATATGTATTGAGATACAGCAACATGCATTCATTTAGTGACAAGCAACCTTCCAACCAGTAGCTTTTAATCACTACAAAAACCTACTTTAAGATTTTTACTTCGACCAACATACTAGTGGTAAAGCAATAATCCAGCAATCATCTCATTGATTGATGTGCATCAGTTGGAGCAAGGAAGCTGAGGTTTTACCAAAAACTGCAATATGATTTGATTTTGAGAGCTCAAAATTCCATTTAAAACCAGACGAGTACTGTGCTTCAAATGAGTACTTTTCCCATTCTTCCAAATGCGTATCTGTCACAACAAGATGTCAAAAATCAATGCGAAATGTAACAGAAAAGCATTTGAACACGATTTCCCACTCTCTTCCCTCACTGCAGTTACTCACTTTACACATTGTCGATGTACAGAGTTGATAATGATTAAGGAAAGCAGTATTTGCATGAAAACGCTATTGCATGCATTTCATTAACTATGCAAGAGTCTGCAGCTGTGTACAGTAGAAGGCAGAGCATGGCCGGTATATTCCATCGCTTCATTTGCACACAATTCCAATGTTTTGAAAATGTAAAGTATCTCATCTTTCCGATAAAGGGAAAAAACTTAAAAACCTTGCCTATATGGAAATCTATTTAATGCCATAATTTCCTATAGCATTCTACCATTTCATTTGTACGTGTATTCTTTCCTCATTATCTTGTGTTTTGTTTATTTCTGCTGATCTGTGCTCTCTGGGTGCTCCTACTACACTGGTAGGTTATACGCTCTTTGTTTTTGTTGAAAAGATGTTAAATATTTACTGTTGTACACCAGCAGAGACAACACTAAGGATGCGATAATCTCTATGCGGTTACTGCATAGCCTAATGTATGTATGTATTGTGAAAAGGCCTTGCATTATTTCACTTCAGTGGTAACGGTTTGTGAACCTGTTTAAAACTTGCAGCGGCTGCGTCAAAGATGTGGTCGGTCTCTTATATAAAGGCAACTCAAGCAAATGAATATATATAAATGGCTAAATGCAATGCAATAAAGAAAGAAAGCAAATTTATAGTTTTATATTACACTATGTAATGAACAATGACATTCAAATATAAATATTCAGTTAGTACTTTTTGTAGTATTTATGCCACATCAGTTGTTTTCATCAGGATGTGATTTTTATTGCTTTTTATTCAAAGAGGGCAGTTAATCAGCAAACTTTTAAATGATCTAAAACGGTGCCACTCTTGTTTCTGATAACCGGTGAACTGGGGATAAAACAATCACTCTAATGTTTAAAATGCAAACAGGCTTCTCAGCAGAAGTCAGAAGTCTATCACGTGCAACTTGTTTTTAATATTTTACCACTTAAATCAAAGTTGCAATAACCACTGAAAGTGAGAGAAACATTTGAGCCACAGATTTAGGATTCTTCGGTAGATTTTGTGGCTCAATAGCAACACTGGGTGGACAGATGTTGAGTCATAAAGTCAAAAGACTTTGTCTTTGAATTTTAATTTAATAAATGTGTATATATATTTTTTAGGGCATATAGACAAGGCTTTCAAGGACATCTGTCATATGTAAACACTACACACTGATAATATTGAAACTTTACAGAAGCCTTAAGGAAACAAATTGTAACGGTTATTTTGTATCTGGACGGTACAGAAACTAACGAGCTGTAGAATGAATGAATGTCATGAGTCTCTCTTATTATTTTTTTTTAGATTACATTAAGGACATTAGTGCTAAATGCACAGCACATCTCTGCTTTTACCTTTTTTTTATCTTTTACTTGTTCTTTTTGTAATGCATCGTTCATAAAGCATTTTGTAAAATACATAATGTTGCATTTATTGTGAATTATTTTCTTATTAAGGCCATCTTGCTGTATTAAGTTCATGAGGATATTATTATTTGAACAGGCCGATTGTTTGTTTTACATAATTTTCCAGTAGGGCCTCTGTTACAGCTTTTGTGTGTTTATTTTTTATTTCTGTGTACTTTTTAAAAATTTTTCAGTTAAGCAAACTGTTAATTCAGTAGTTTAAAGTTCATCATTGTCAGAGTCTTCTGTGTTAATTTATTTCTCCTTTATCATATATATGCACTTTTTTATTATAATTTCTCCAAAAGACAAATGTGTATATACTATGTTTAGCCATGCAAGTACAAAATGAAAAATCTGATTAAAAATATTCAAACTGTTTGTGTTGAGTTGTGCTTTTTCTTACACTAGAGGGAGCTTTTCTCTAACAAATCGGCCCTCAGCCTGACCTCATACACACATGCAGTTATGGAAACTGTTGGTTTATGTGGACTCACTTGTGCAGCATTATAGTGTGTACAGTTGTGTGTTATTGTATCACATCAGATTTTTGAGAAAAACATGTTAATCTCACCTCGAGCCAGTAATACGTGAAACCAGTCAATAGTGGCCTCAGTTTCAAATTCATAAGACTGTCCAGGTTTGTCACAATTTGTACTTTAGCAGCTTGAGACATACTATGAAGGCATTTTTATTCTAATGTTCAAATATCCAACCTCTATCCTGTTTAGATCCAGTTGGAGTTTGGAAACCAAGTGTACGAGCAGCACACAGATCTACTGCTTATTCTCTAGCTGCTGCCGACTGCATATTATCTGAGACCTCAAGGCTGCGCGGTACATGAGCGGCTCTAAATTTCTCAGCAGGATTATTATTTGAGGCTTTTCCCCGGCTGCAGAATATAGAGATGCAGGAGCTTGGATTTGCAGATGCAAGCACGTCTGAGATCAGTTTGCAGTCCACTTGACAGAATTTAACACCTTAACCTCCAGCGACGGAGAAACATCTGCTGCTCGGGTGAAAAGTGGATGCTGGGTTATTTTTTTGGTCTTAATGAGAAAACAAAAAGTAAAATTCATGTTCTCGAGGGAATAATGGGACTATTAATTGAAATAGTTTGTCTCAAATGAGATAAGAGCGATTCATTTGTTTCAAGATGGGCAGGAGATAAAAAGTGATGAGATGGACGACAACGATGCTTTGGACACTTGAGCAAAAATATTTTTTGATTCAACATCCTACATTAAAATATATATATTATTTTAAATAGATAAAGATTTGTATTTACATACAAGTGATGTTACTGTATTTGTGTTTTTATTGAGACGGTGGATTAACATGCAAGAAACATTCACACAGGACCATATTAATTCTACTTCGCAGATGATGTTATGTTTTACATGTAAATCTGCAAAATAATCAAATGATCAATAAATCTAATATTATTTGATTGACCACAACATTATGTAATTTTACCAAATGTTCATTTTAAAGACGATGGTATGTCATATGAAACATCTAAATCTGTAAAGTAACTAGTAACTATTGCAGAAGTAGCATTAGGCTACTAACAGATAATGTAGTATTTTTTTTTACCTTGATGTGCAGTGGAGTACAAGTAGTACAGTACTTCAGCATTTTATTATTTATTATTATTATTATTAGTTAATTTCCATAATAAGTGATCAGAAAGTCATTAGTACTTTAGTTCTGATCAAGCAGTTGACTCTAAAAATGACTCGTTTGGAGGCCGGTAACTTCTCCATTCTTCACATGAGTCAGATATCCCAGCTTTTACAGTTCAGTCTAACACATGAGTTGATGATGTAAGAACATAATCAACAGTTGTTCACCTACAGTCGTCTTTGCCGGATGTTCAAAGCACTTCAGTCCCTTGTATTGTAATGTATATTTGATTGGCACCATTATGTTGTTGCTATGAAACAGGGCAGTCAGTCACCTCACATGAATTATTAGAGTTTTCCTGCTGAGGATGTCATTTACTTTTATTTCTCAGCTCTTTTAAATGGGGTCAAAGCAGCATCTTACTCCTCTGATGATAATATCACCCCCACACACACACGCACAGTACAGTGGAGTTACTTTAGCAATTCGCCTGTGGTTTTATCTCCTTTGTCCCCTCTTCTGACTCCACCTCAGAGAGTGCAGAAAAATCGATGGGCATTGATTTTAGGGAGGGAGGAGAAAGAGGTTGGAATTCAAGGGAAGGAGCAGGGGGGAGACAGAGACAGAGAGGTACTGGCGGAGAGGTGCGAGACCCTAAGCGTAATATGCATGTGATGCCACAGCTAAAGGTCACCAACGTGAACCTGTCTGTTACAACAGATTATGGTGTCTAGCCCTCGCAGTTACCGGGGTCTCACATATAAAACGGAGAATAATGGCGGCCGTGAAAAGGGACGCTACAGCCCTGAACTGTAAATAATTTTAATCCATAAAGAGAGAGATCGTTCAACTGCAGCCGCGGAGGAGTAGATCATTTTATCGAGGACTGTCTTGCTACAGCGGGGCAGCTGTTGACGATTGAGCTCGTAAACACTGCAAGATATTGTTGTTTTTCATGTCAGCTTTAAGTGCGAAATAACGTACCGACACTAAATCGGATGTAAAATCTGCTGCCCCGCTATCAGCATTAATTTGTCATGTTCCTCCTTGTAGCAGCCAATTAGCTGCCTGTCTTCTGCTCGCTGCTGCCGAGCTTCATCTCACATTCACTTTCACTCTGCTTGTTTGTTATCCTCCTCCTCTTTTTTTTTTTTATCTTTCCCCAAGACCACTCAATCAACCTTCACAGGGTAACGTTCAAAGCGGGACAAGACAGCAACAGACTTTCACTACAGAGAGGAAGGGCTGTTTGATTTCTGTTGCAGGATCCGTCCGGGGTCCGGTGGGTCAGAGCGGCTGACAGCTCGGAGATTGATAGTCGAGATCTTTCCCAGGCGGAACAGTGCTGCACAACACAAGCACTGATCCAAGGCACCAGCCGAGTGGGGCGGGGGGGGCTCTGCAGATGGTGTGTATTCCTCGGTCAAGTGTGTGCACGTATGCATGTGTGTGTGTGGTCTGTTGGATGAAGGCCATGAACCATCAGCACTCCAGAACGGCCCAGTGTTAGGAAGATGTCTCCACCTGATGCCTCATCGATTGTTAAAGATGAGTGAAATTTCAAAGAAAAATGGGAGCTTGTGTCTTTTTTTCCCTCTTTTTCATGCTCCTTGTTTTCTCTATTGAAATTTTATTATTCCCCCGCCGTCATTTCCCTTGCTCCTTTATCTGTCGGTTTCAGACAAAGCAAATACACCGAGATTAGCACCGGGAGGAATTGTCACTCTTCCTGATTTTGATCAGCCCCAACCGAACAGCGGAGTTGATTTTAATATAGATGTGCGCACACATGGACGTCCAATCACAATGCTGCTACGCAGTGGCACGCTGATTTCTCTTCTCTTGTGAAAAGAACACGCTTAGAAGAAATTATTTGTTCAGTATCGCAATAGCTGATTTTAAATGTTGATATGTGTCTCTCGGGTCGTGCTCCAGTTTAGGGTGTTTGTGTATTTGTGTGTATGGGAAGGTGCATGTCCACACATTGTTTCACAGTCTGCAGATGCTTACGCTGACTACATGATTTTATATTTTTAAGCAAACAGCTTGGTGTGCGGAATATTGATAAAATAACAAAACAAGAAAAACATTCAATCTTTAGCTCAAATCAAAATTTACATTTACTCATTTGGCCGAAGCTTTTCTCCAAAGTAACTTACAACTGCAAATATGACATTTAGATATATGATATCAATATGACATTATCTTCAACAGTGCAGATCAGTGTGCTGGCACAGCTTTGGATCACAGGTATTTTACAGCTATAACATGAATGGAATATGAATTAAATTGTCTATTCCCCTGCTGTAATGGTTCTGCGACCTGAATCAGGCAGATGTAATGACCCGATGTCCCGCTCACCGGATCTCTACTGACAGTGCTTACCAATTACACTGATGTTTGACAACATTTCCATCAAGGTAGGATAAAACATGCCTGGACTTGTCAGTGAGTGGGTCAATACCCGGGTGCTTCATTTGCATACATGTGCATACATCTCTGGAATGCCAGTGTAGCTTGAAGTTGTTTGTGAATAATTTCTTCGGACCAGGGATCTTGTTTATCTCCCCTGACAGATTCAGCTGCAGTTTCACAGCTTTCTGCTGAGAGAAAAAAAAGAGATGAGATGCTATGATGCTTCCCAAACCAAAAAAAGGAAACTGACATAGGATTTTTTTAAGAGCTTCGGATTATGGAAAAAAGAACAACATCAGCGGTACTCAGTAGAGCGCAAACATCCGCCAAGGCCCAACAGACACTTTATGAAACCACATTAAAGGCTACATCCATTCTTCTACTACTAATAAATGTTAGTTTAAAAATGGCCATGTTGTGTTATACACTGGTAGCTAATGTGTAGCTAATGTGGTAGGCTAATGCTAGTTGTTTTCTTCCAGAAGGGGGTCATGTGATCACAGCCTGACGTCAGCAAAGGCTACGTCGTGACCGAAAAGACCCAATCAGCGGGTGTCAACATCATTGTTTCTTTCTCTCAAGTTTTCAAACTAAAACAGGGTCAGCACCATTTCCAAACTTCTCCATTTTAGCAGGTCAAAAACTAGTAGAAAGAGTAAAAAAGAGTTGTGTAGATCCCAGGATGGGTTAAAAGCAGAGGTTGAATTGCATGTAGCATGATTGTGTGGGACGAATAAAGTAAATCTTAACAAGTCAGGCGGGAAAAATCCAAAGTTGTCATATTTCTAACTTTGCAGAGAGGACAGGATTATGGACAGTGAGCGGAGCAGAATTGTCACATTTGTAAGCAACAAGTACCACTGCAGGATTAAGGGAGCAACAGGAATGTGGAAATGGACCCAGCGGAGCGTCAACGGGGATAATGGGCTTATACCAGCTCTCACACCTGGTGGACTGCCTGCGCTGAAAAGGCGACAGACGTCACAAGAAGTCGCTATCTCGTCATTTCTAACCACTGAAGTCATTTGACCACCTGTAAGATGAAACCGTTGAGCCGAAGCTGTAAAGTTAACACGCGGGTGCGCACGCTGGCCCGTCAAGTGTGAAATAGTTTGGATATCTGACACTATTTCGAGGCATGAGACTCATCTAATGCATTTCTCTCACCCCACCATAGTCTTCCAAGTGTATATCTGATTTTTTTGCACAGCAAGCTACATATTATTGGATTAAAAAGCAAAAAAAGAAACGCGGCTTGACTCTTTATGGTCTGCTTTTGTACGGGAACAAAAAGGCTTGAAGGAGCCATATTTTAAAGAGGCTACGTGCTCATGAATCCTCTTTATCATGATACATGGTTTCATGAGCACAGCAGCTAATACGAATATAAAGCCACCATGAGCTGTTCCACCATTATTTATTTATGAATGGATATTCCCCCAACTGCACTAATACGTCCTTGGGCTTAGGGAAATGGTCACACGTATTTTGGTTAAGCCAGGTCTGAGATTCTTTATGACCTGTCATATTTCTAAAAGTAACACTTCATCATGTGCTTTAATTTCTGTTTCTTTTCCCCTTTGATATGATACAGAGAATCCCTCCTAAATTGTGAAAAGTGTGACAGTGGATGATGGCTGAGCCTGCTGAAGCACTAACATCCACATAAATGTTTTTATTATTATTACCTACAGTTACTGAAAACTGAAATGAAAATTTAATGACACTTGTCAAGGAGCACAACTGTTATTTATTGCATATGAAGGCAGGCATGTCCTTGAATCCGTGAAACCATACTCTAAATATCACGGGAGGAGAGAAAAAAGATGCATAATGTGGCTCTAAAACACAAAAGCATCCACATTTCTTAATGACCCTGATGTAAATGCTGTAATAACCTGGAGCGCTGGAGGGGAGTGAATTGGTGCCTGAATAGAGTTTGAGGAATATTTATGACTTTCCTGCAGCACTATTTTTGTACAGGAGCAATGTGGCTGACAGAAATCTACATTTTAAAACTGCTTTACATTACATTGCACAGGCATCTCTGGTGAATTCTGCGTGTTGGTCCAATGCATACGAATGCAGGAACGCTCACATGTGCAGGCCTCATTTATGCGGTTTCCAATGCGCCTCTGAAATCCCACAATTAGTCACAACCACGAATGCACAGAGGGGCAGGCGGTAAATTAAGAAGGACTTGAACATTTGAGCCACCGCCTCCCTCTTTGCCTCCATCGTTTTTTTCTTTTGTTCAAATGAGGAGAAGGAAGCTACGGATTGTATTTCAGCGCTACCGCCGCAATGAGTCAAATTTCCCAGTCACCTAATGGCCCCGTGTCATGTTCATGACAAGTTTAAAAATGAAAGAAAAAAGCCATCCTCTCTGCTCTGCTAATTAACAGTGCGAAGAGACCCGATCACATTCCCCAGACTCCCCGTTTCACCATGGAGAATAACAATGAACCCATGCAGCAGGATGAATTATAGATTGTGCTGTATTCTGATGAAGAATATGAGCACTTTGGCAACATTCGCTGACCATTTAGAAGGCACTTTTACGTTGTTTTCAGTTCCAGGAGAAACTGACTAATGAGTGTACTCACAGTGCTGTGTTGAGTCAGCCGTGTGTTGGCTTTAACCACAGCAGCAGCGGCAGCAGAGGGGCTTTGGTCCAGGGTGTGTGTGTATCAAGCCTTCTCCATCAATTCCCACCAGTCTCTGGCCCGCCTTCCAAACAGCCTCACTTCAATGATCAGCACCGCCTTTGCTTTTCAATCTGATATTAAAAGTGCAAGCAACAGCTCTAACATCACCTTTGTAATAACTGGAAATTCTTGAGACACACATCTGAGAAGAAGACGCATAATTGGGTGAAACATGGTTCGGTTTAAAACAAACTTTCAGATTCTTAGTGGACGACATGAAACGGAATTTCATATTGGAGTTTTTTTTTCTTTTAAATTTAAAGTGTGGAAAATCCTCATCTCCAGTGATAAGTCAAGCACTACCTCTCATTCTGCAGATTTCTGACCTCAATATGACAGCTTTTATCTTCTCTTTAGAGCCTAAAGTGTCCTAAAGAGTTCATTTAGCTGTTACCGTGAGTGATGGGATGAAGCCCCGAAGAGCTGCGGAGAATTCAGTGCATTTAGCTCCTCATAAAGTGAGAAATGTCAGCCGTGACTTTAAGGCAAACTGTTTAAGTCTACCTCTATAATTATGATGTAAGGAAACACATTGATGAATAAAATATCACACTGTGCCTTGAGTATGTAAACTTGAAAACCCAGTAGCAACTCATGAGGATCGTAAAACTCTTATTTTCATGCATTTTTAATTGGTGGTGAAATAAAAAAAAGGAGAAGAGGAGAGAAAACAGACCAAAAACGAACCCCGGAAAGAAAAAAAAAAAAACGTCTTTACATGTAACGCAGAGGCAATTTACAGCAATTTAGTGTGGCTTGGATTCAGCTGCCTCCTCAGGCACCTCTTTTATTTTCATAGAAGATGCAGTGACAGTAATGAATCATAGTTAAGACCAAACTGCAGCGTAAGCTTGCGGTTTATTAAAACAGTCAGCAGCTCATTGCTTTTGATCCTTGGGAACGTCATTGTAATGGATTACAGTCCAGCTCATTGATAGTTCTCCGACCGATCATCCCGCCGCTCCTTCCCCTTCATGTTTCAGCCTCCATATTTCTTCTCAGAGGAGACACGGCAACAAGCAAACAACGTCGAGCCGAGGAGCCGAGCGTCGGAATGCGAATCCATGCGACCTTGGCTCGTGTCGTCCCTCCGAGTGTCGAGTTTCTCTGTGGCTGAAGGCGGGAATTTAATCATTGGATTCTTTTGTCTCTGAGAGAGGTTCACTCGAACATCCTGCTGAAGGACGAGATGCGTTTGGAGAGTTATTAGGTCTCGTGCACAGGCAGAACCTACTAAACGTCCACCGTTAACTCTGCAGCAGTGAGTCAGGACGGAGATAAGAGTGCATCCTCAGCACTGAATAGATTTAGTATATTTAGACACTGGGAATATTGATGATGAAGGACAAAAAAATATTGTATCGTTAGTCTAAAGGGGCGTCAAGATGTGAATGTATAACAGGGTCTTAAACAGTCAAACTTTTCGGCCTTAAAATACAACGTAGCTATTAATTACGTTAACGTCCATTTAAAATGAGTTTTCCAACATGCATCATAGTCTGTCTCCGTGTGTTGTTCCTTTTCAACAATAAAGATACTAGTACGCTAATACAGCTACAAACAAGACCAACATGGAAATGATAAATGATTGTCCACATATCAGTCAGAATTGGTCTCTGTGCGCTTGGCTTGGCTGTGAGAAAGACTATGGATTCTTATCGTCTCCGCCTATAGCGTTTGAAGGGTTATTCTCTACTCAGCTACTTCACCTTATCTTTAATTATGGGGAAGTGTAAGTAATTCTGAGACCCCCATATTCCTTCATATCTGTCGCGCTTGACATAGGTCTTAGGTCATTATTTATTCAAAAGGTCTTAAAAAGTTTTAATTGTTGAAACCTGCAGAAACCCAGTGTAAGTTGAACAAAACAACTATGTGCTTGGAAACTCACATCAATGTTTCATTAATGATACATTTAATTATTTTACCTAAACTACCACATATTTCCCCTCTGACTTATTCCATCTCTGATTTATGACACGTGTGTGTAAACCGATGATGTGTGTGGTGGAGTTTATTATGTAGTGTCTAGTGTGAACGCATGCTAGGGTGTAAATGCAAATTATTTAGATCAACGTTAGAATAAGACAATTCTTCTTAATGATGTGAGCGTATAAGAAATGCAGGTGGAACTTGCACCAAAGCCTTCACCACCATGTCCTCCGTCCCAGCTCTTGTTCTGACTGCCAACCAGTCTCTGTCAGCGCCTTTAAAATCTCAGTAATGGTGGCAAATCGTTCCAGGTCGTCCTGTACAAGTGCTCGTTTGAGCACTTGGAGCGACGTGACCCTCGGAATAGCAGCTTTTTGTGTCTGCTGTGTGCAATTTTATCCCAAATAATCTTACTCTGTGATGTTTCTGATGGGAACTTTAAAAAAGAAGCTCTTTCTGCAGCTTGCGATTCTCAGTTTATTTTTGGTTTTCTCTGAGGATCCACACAATGCATCAGGAGCGCTAATCTTGACCTTGCTGTTGCTGTGTTTGTTGACTAATCCTCAGTAATATGTTAACATTCTTATCTTACATTGTGGTAGATTTTTTTTCCTCATTCTGTCATAAAAAAAAAGCCACTTTACTTCAACCCAGTCAGGTTCTACTCTGAGTTCACCTACAGTACGACAAAGAACGAGTTTACATGCACAACTGACTGGAAACCATAAACAGAAATCTGCAAGAAAACAACTGTTTAAAAATCAGCAGGGTATTTATGTGCGTGTCTGCAGGGCGCAGGACTGTCTGTGTCTATCAGGATTTTATTTTTTAAGATGTTAATGGTGGAAGTTGAAAAAGTTGGTTCTCCACTTAGAAGAAAACTTCACATTCAAGAATAAAATGAATAAAAGCCTGGTGGGTAAAAAACTTGCAGTGGGTCATTTATCAAAAAAAATATGAACTTATTCTAAAACTTATTACATTTTTGATGAATATGTTCTGATTTGATTCCAGAGGAAGATATTAAAACAGTCCAGCACACTATTGTGAACTGAAGCACTACACGGCTCATGCACACGGACCTGTGAGTAACTCGGCTGGAAAGTTAATCAGACACCAGATTCTTAGAATTTAAAAGGACTCGTGCATTAACTGTTGTGTGAAGCTCGACTCAGAACGCAGAACTGCAGAATCAGTTGTCGCTGCCATGAACACGCAGGTGTCATAATCTATAACATCCCTTATACGTTTGATATGTCTCAGCTACAGAGCGCTGGTTGTCTATTTATTTATAACATTGAACGTATCATATGAACAATCGCACCAAATTTAACACTGCACTGCATTGGGCCCTTAGCAATACACAGAGATGGATCTGAAGTTTTTGGGGTGCAAACATATCAGCGCAAGCATTACAGAAAAGAAACAAAACATTCAGTCTCATCAATGCAAATATTTGACGACATGGAATCAATCAGAAATATGCAATTGAAATGTTTAATGGAAATTGATGCGTAGGGTGTAGGAGGATGGATGAATGGATCTCGAGGAAGAGGTTTTGAGGAGAAGGTGCGTTATCCTCTGGGAGGACACACTGAAGAGCGGGCGGAGAGAGACTCGCTGTGACAGTTCCATCTCAGGCATCATTCCACACGAGGCCCCAGACAGAACCTATAGAATGAGACTTGTTAGAGGTGTGTGCCAAACTGAAAAAATAGGGATGAGGGAAGGAGGGTGAATGGATGAACAGGTGGGACAAGAAAAGCAAAGCATAATGGGTTGAACAGGCATGACGGGTAGAGGTGTCACCCTATTCCCAAACTAGCTATGTTAAGGTTATTAATTATGCACACCCGTACTATTTCCTGTAAGTGCACGTGGGAAATGCAATTCAACACATCTCTTGCTCCCAAGTATCGGAGCACATCTTGGAGCGAGAACTGCGTTTTCTTGTGAATTCGCTTCTTGTCCAACATTCCCTCTGACGAAGCTGTGGGGACAGACTGTTCGCTTCTACTTCTAAATGGTCGGATTGTTTGTAAGTGTGTCGGGCCTTCAGAGCTGAATGCATTAAAAATCCTGTCAGATTCTGGCATGTGTGAAATAGTTCAGAAGCACGTTGCAGCCACCAGCTGCCCATCACTGCCTCCATCCTCGGTGAGAGGATCGAACGCGGTCTGGGGACATAATGCCTCGCAGATTGCGAAGTGAAAACACACAGAGCCGCCTGGCGAACAATGAAGTCCCCGCGTTACACAAAATGCCAGGTGCGACTCCTTCCCCCCCCCCGTTCTCCCTTGGTTCGCCCAGCGGGAATTCTCTTCTGGTGATGTTCACAGCAGGGGGTCGTGTGGCTGAGCCGGTCCATGCCGGTCAAAGCGTTTCCTCTAATACACGGAGGGCGTTTGATGCTGATACTGTAATGACTACAAAGAGAAGTTTGCACAGTAGTTGTCGGTATGTGTGCAGCTGTGAGCGCACACAAAAAGTTGTATACGCGTGTTTCTTTGGCAGGTTTTGCAGTGACAACAATGACATGGAGGGTTGTTGGCAAAAAGTACAAATTTGTGGCACGCTAACAAGAAAATCGTGACATTTATGCAGAAAATCATGTTTTGTAAAGTGATGCATTGTCGCTATGATATTAATCAGAGAAAATACAACAAATCCTCACATTGGAAACGCTGGAACCAAAGAAGGACAGAAGCAAAAAATACTTTCCTCTGGTTGTTTCAGTCTTGATTTAAACTAAACATCACTATATACATTGTTTATAATTAGCATCAACATTTAAATGCACTTCACATGTAAATGTATGGACAGCAATAATCCATAGCAATAACAGCTGTCAGTGAACGTGCTGCAATGAAAGATCAAGCCCCCCCCCCCATTGCATCCATGTGATTTAATGAGTTGTTATCCTCTGATCTCGCTCGCAAAAGTGTATAATTTAAGGAAAAACCCCAAATTAATCCTCTCAAGTTCAGGGTAACCTGTGGAAAAATGATTATCCAATAAAATATTTATTAAACACTAAAAGGGCCATTCTGAGTACTTAAATATTTAATATGGTATTTACTTTTAATACTTATACGCTAATATACTGCTGATTTGATACTAAAAGACCTGGTTTTAGAACAGAGTGACTTTGAGTGCAACTGCAGTTAGGGTGGACGAGTGCACAGTTGTCAAACACACATAGGTTTATGTCCCTCCATGGTGATAGCGAAGGTTTGTATTTATGAAACTTAGATACGTCTTGTGAGTAAATAAACAAAGTCAAACAGGTTCATAGAGTCACAAGGCGTGACATTGACATTATTAAAGGCAATACTTTGGCCATAGTTTTGTTTCCAGTGTTGGCTAGATCTAATATCCTTTCTTAGTAGGCCACCTATATTTGGAAACGAGACTGTAGTTGACATGATTTACGGATTGGTTATACTGTATAGGAAATAACAACAGCGATGAAAAATGCTTTGAACCGTAGTCAAGCCAGCACAGGCTGTTTTCCGAAGTTGTCTGACACTTGGTGAAGTCTCAGGCCTGGGGGGGGGGGGCAAAGCAGGTTGCAGGATGAGCTGGGTGTAGGTGCTCAAATTTAAGATAGCGATGCTAACTCGACCTGGTAATATTAATGGTTGCCTTTTGGAAAAATCCATGTGATGATGTTCGGTCGATTAGCAAGTCACTAATAGACGGAGCCGTGCACAGCCGCTGACACAACGCCGCAGACATGTGCAATATTTGAACCATGCTAACCATCAAGCAATGCGTTCAGTGTTCCCACCCACCACTCACAATTAAATGGCCATACACTTATTAAATTTAGCAAAATACTGAAACTATGGGTGAGTAGCTATGGGTGTGATGTATTGTCTCACCGTGTGTGAAACGACTGATCAGACAGATAAGAGGAATTCAACCCCGTCTGACATCCAATAGAAGTGGCTTTAATCAGTGTCATCATATCCTGAGACCCCTCTGCCAGGTATTATCAAGCCCGCGGAACCCAGCGAGACAGTCGTCCCCGCGCCTGCTGTGCTCAGCATAACGATATGCGGGTGCAATCTAAAAGCTGTTCCTCTAACTGAGACGGAGCATCCACAGTGCACCGTTCCTGGGAGTTTATAGTTTCCCATTTCAGCAGATTGGCCTGTTGTGTAATTAATCTTAATTTAGGTGCAGGAAGTGGCAGGGGAGAGGTGTAGTATGGAGGCTTCAGAGATTGCTCTGCTGTCAGGACGGAGCTGTGCTCTCTGGTCTTTTAATAAGAAGAAAAGAGGGAATTTAGCACAATCGAATGTCATCAAGGAAAACTGAAGAGCCCTCGGGAAGGATTTATGCCATCTTTTGGGATCCTGGAGTACGCCAACGTGGAAATAAGTTAGCTTAAGATATTATACTTGCTGACTGCTGTCAGGTCTTTTAACTCCGTAGGCAATGATTATAAACCCTTATTTAGTCCTTTTCAGTAGTTTATTGTGTCATAAATCACCTCTGCTTTTATTATTTTGTTTCCCCAAAGAAAACAAAGACGTATATGTTTGAAACAGAGGTGTACACTCTCTCTCCTTCATGATCATCAATGCAACAAAGGCATCAATAGCCGTACTTTCATTATCATGTCATTATTATTGCGAGATGACAGGAACGTGGCAAAATGTTTGTGCCATGTTTGCATCTGTAATCAGTTATGTGCAATTTGTATTCAAGCCTTTGATTCAAGCAAACGTGTCATTTTTGATTAATCGGATTTTGTCGTCCTCTGGCATTTACTCCTCATCTCGACAGTCGGATGTTGGAGACATAAACTGTTATCGAGACGAAGCACGTGGAGGTCAGCGTGCGCCCCTGAGAACCACACGGCATCACCCGGTAAAACGTTCTCAACTTTCTGTTCACACAGGAACCAAAGGGATGAGCGTAGTGTGAAATATGGCTCGGAGCTCAGGGACTGAACTTGTGTTGATGCTTAATTGCAGCGATTTATTTAATTATATGAATGTGTTAAAAACACATTGTGCAGTCGGATTTACCGTCACGTATCTTAATGACCCTCAGCTTAAGGAGTGCTAAGGAATGCTAATGAGCGCTGCACTGGAGTCACCGAGCAAAACACTTTTAATACATTAGAAAATACCGCAGGGGCCTCTTTTATTTGAATTGGGAATCAGCTGCTCAGTGAGTAAGCTTGTTACAGACTTCAGTGTGCAGAATGATGAATGCATATTTGATATTACAACGATTATTAGACAGATTCTCACACTAGACAGCAGCCTCCTGCTCTCAGACGTCTACCACAACCTCAGGTTCATGCCGAGAATCCCTGTGACATGTTTAAAATATCAAGTAGTTCAAAATATACGCAGTAATTGTGGATATTTGACTTGGATGTTATGCAGGATGTAGTGCACAGGAGATTCTAACTTCCAACCTCACTCCATCTCTTCCCGTCGCTCCTCCAGTCCTCCCTCCCTGTCCCCTACCCTTCCCAGCTTTCATCTCTCATCTGCAGTTCTCAGGCTGATGTGCCACCATCTTTTCAGTCGCTCCGGATCTCTGAGAGTTTTTTCCTCTCACTCAGCAGCCACAGATGAACCGAGCCGCACACTCTGGTGCTGCATAGGACTGCGGGAGGCAACGTGTGAGATGTACCTACAGTTCTACCCCCACACTCTTCCACTGTGTGAGATAGATTAAAAAAATACTACGCCTCAACACAGACAAAAGCTCGATAAGTAATAAAAAAAAAAACTAAATTTCCCCGGTGAGCGTGCAGTTATAGATGAGAAAACCGTTGCAAAAAGCCGACACTTTATTTCAGTTAAGTGAGCGTCAACATGTCCGGTGGTGTTTGGTCCTAACACTCGTAACGCACAGGCCTGAAAACCTGCAGAGATCTGATGTAAGGCAATCCAAACAAGATGGGCCTCTTTCATCTAATCAGAGTCGTGATTGTTATTGATCCTCTCTCCATCCTGCAAACAGAGGTTAAGGAGTATTTTTGTCATTTCACTGTGAAACAGCGTCTGCCCTCTGACTGGGTTTGGCTCTGCAGAAGTGATGTGATTTTTTCTTCTTCTGTATACAACAAAAAAAAAACAGGAATAAATGCACGTTTACACGGCTGTGACTTTATTAAAGGCGATGCACAATATCACGTTAAATAAGGAAAGGAGAGCCGCCAGTTTGGACGCTGCTGTGACGTGAATTAGAAGCTGCTGTAAAACGTTTTCATCTCTCATCCTGTGGTGAGTTTAATGTTACATTTTCAGTCATTTGATACACTGATGCATCTGCTAATTGTTTAAAATGTAGAGGGGCGTCTTTGTTTGAGTTTGGTGAGATCTACTGAGTACAAAGCAGCAGTAAATTCACATCTGTGTCACATGTAAACATGCCGGTTTAGTCTCCTAATTAAATCGGTTAAGACAAGATGCTCTTGAACACCAACATCAAATCTAACTCTCAGGATGAAGAGTCAATGAAGGGGCAACGTAACTTTATCTCGAATACCTCAATTGAAAATGCTTGTTTCCCTCACTTTTGTGCTGCTGTATTTGTTTTCGGCTTCAGTCTGACAGGGCTGAGGTGAGGATACACTCCAGTGTTTTCTGAGGGCAGTGGCCCGTCCGCTTCCACTCCGCTTCCACTCCGCTTCCTGCCATCGAACAACGTGTCACTTTGACATGTTATTTACCAGACTGTTGCCACTCTTTAACGCAACACTAGAGCGAGACGTCCCCGGGAACAAGAGAAGTGTTTTCTCATCGTCTGTCCTAAAAAAAAAAATAACAAAAAGGCACACCGCAGCGAAGGGTTAAACTCTGGTGCCTGCCCAGCTTTGGCAAAAATTATATCTGTTGTAATAATGCATGATTCCGCTGCAGCCCTTCATTTCAGATAACAAGGTGTTGTCGAACCACTCACACTGCCGGCAGCCACGCAGGTTAATCACTTGTAATTGCTGTGAATTGGTGTTTAAAGGGGGAAGGACCTGCTGACATGCACCTGAAGCAGCAGTCAACAAATCTCACTGGGATTAGTTTCAATGATGATTTCATGGCCCACAGTGTGGATGGTTTTTGTGTTTTTGCACCAAGGAAAAACTGGAATTTTGTTTTAGTAATACTTTAGGGCTACTTATACAATTGTAATCAGTATTCTCACAATATTGAGTTTTTCTCAACTTAATACTTGATATTAAAACTGAATTCTCGTAATATGACTTTATTCTTGAAATATGAATTTCTTCAATATGGCTGTTATAATCATCATAGTTTAACACTATAAGACTTTTGTTGATATATTCTTAATAATAAAACACTGACAACTTCTCATACTTTATACTATTACAGCTGATTACTATTACAGACTACATTTTCACCTGTTTCCACTAAGGATGCCCACAGAAGAAGTTGAATTCTTTGACAAACAAATTAATATCTGCTTACAATTTCATTGTATGTTAAAAATAAAACGTTTTCTTAAAAGTTATATTTATTTTTATATTGCATATTAGGTTTAGTATCCCTTCAAAAAAATGAATGGTATATTATTGCATGAATTGATTACTCACAACCTTCTATGCGCTTCTATCTAAAGAGAGAAATATCTAAACTAAAGAAGAAAAAACAATTTCAAGGCCCATTTGCTGTAAAGTCATTTGCAAGGGACTGAATGAGTGGGAGGTTAATTGGGGAACTGGAATAAGATGCAACGATGGAGCTCAAAACTCTTCAGCTTTGTTCATTTTGCTGGATGATGTGACTGGATCATGACCATTAGCCTCCAGACGCTGGAAATTCAAATAAGAATGAATGTAGTTTGAAAGAGTTGCAATGAGGAAGTATTCATCATTAACACTCGCAAATGTCTTCACTGGTGGAAACAACAGACTTGGACTGAAATCATTTGGCTTGAAACTGACCCTGGATGTTGAATTCCTGTTAATGATCAGCTTCATTTCACAATATTTACTTTCTGGAGAATCAGTGATAGATGTTTGTTTGACCGCAGGGTTATGGTTACAGATTTCCACAAAACTTGATGGATGGATGAGACACGGGCCGACAAAGAACACAATACATTTTGGTTTACATCTGACAAAGCTGTGGATCCATTATTTCTTCTTTAACATTGCAAAATACAGCATTTTTTTGACATTTCCACAAATTTCCCAGGGAACATTCTGCTTGATTGAATTTAAGGAGACTGTTGGGCCTTGGCAGAGGTTTGCACCATTCTAGTTTCTCCATTCATGTAATTTCTCCACTTATATATTTCCAAATAATAAAATGTAAAAGGTGTTCAATCCGAGCAAAAATACAAAAAAGTAGTTCCCTTCATCTCTCCTGCCAACTCGTCCTGGTGTGGAGATTAGATTGGAGGGGCTGCAGGCTAAGTATCAGGTATTGTCAGTCAGTATCGCGGCCACTTTCTGTGCTCTCCAGCCTGAGTGAAGCCACGCGGTGCATAACAAAGCGACCCGTGTTTTTCACTCCCAGTCTTCTCAGCCTCTGGATTGCTCTCTGAGAGTCGGCTGCAGGAAGGATACAATGATTTTGATGGGGCTACATTAGTTTAAAAAAACAACAACCTTAACACGTCAATGCATCATGATCGCTGCAAGTCACGCCGCTTGTGCAATCTGAAGTGTGAAGCGAGTGAAAATGAGCAGCCTGCGTGTGGCTGCTGTACAGTCAGAGAGCCGCTATCTGATTCCTTCAGCAGAGCCTTGTGATTGTTCCTCCCGGCCTTTTTGTGTGACACGTAAATATTCAATTACACTCAGATTTACATCATCTTCACCGGATCTGCAGATTTTTCTTATTTGAACCCAAGGGGCCAGTGCACTCTCGATGGACTCTCCCCAATTTCATATCTAAATCACTGGCTGAGCTGACCGACAACACATCACGCTCACTTTCGTGAGTGTTTTGGTTCAGACACTCTTCTCGGTGTGACATTTTCATTCACACCAATTGGAGCGAGGGTTTGTTGCACCGGCTGTGCGGTGGATTTACAACCGCCCCAGGCTGTCCCTTTTTCTGAACATGTTGACAAGTGATGATAAAACTGTCTGCGAGGTTGCCAGAGCCTCTTTGTTTCTGGACATGAGTCGAGTCACGGTTTTGGCACAAGCGAGCTGGCCAGGTTTCTGGAGCTTCCAAACAAAATCCAGGCGCGTGCCAAAAACCAGACGGACTCTGCTGTCTGAGTGAGGTTCAGTCAAACTGACCTCACATCAGTGACCCTCTGTGGAGGAACGCGTGGTCTTATCTGGACTGTGAATCTGACTATGTACATTTTTTTTATCTGATCAGCACCACATTTCTTGCACAAAAACGCTGTTGATTTTACATGAATAAAAACCCTAATCCAACAACATTAAGTCATTAAAGGCCCGAGCTAATTGCTTCATACATCAACCTCTAAATCACTTTCACACAGTTTGGTGTTATAGCGATTTGCAGAATTATGTGTAAATCTCTTTGTCTCGGAAGTCACTGCACGATGGTGTGATTTTCACTGAGAGCTGTTGTAGCAGGTGGTGTTCAGTGATGTCTGCGTTGTGATTTATTTGATAGAAGGCTTCAGACCATGACTGTCTTTGGAGGAGATCTAAGTTTACGTTTCTGACAACACGAGCCAAAGAACTAAATCCACTGGTCAATATGTGCAGCCCCCTTAGTACAACAATAGAAAGGGGATAAGTGAAGCAGGAGACACACCCTTACTATATGATGTTTTGAAAGGAATTGATGTGAAATTCAAACCGGATCAGCTGGGGTTCTGTATTTATTTTCAGGGTGGGCAGGTGAGGTGAGAGTAGGACAAATGCAAACTATTTTCCAGGAAAACAATCTGAACGAAGCATGCAGACAAACAGCTGAATGCAACAGGGTTTCACATCTAGAATTAGGTGAGAACCCAAATGTCCCACACGGTCAGATGAAACAGAGTTTGACCTGTTAACCTGAGGATAGGTGTACAGGTGGCCAGTGAAATAAGGTTGAGGTGTCCAAAACACAAAGGAGGAAAAAAGCAAGGTCAAAAACAAGCACACAAGGAATAATCACAAGGAGGAACAGTCACAGACAAACTGACAAGAGGATCTGACAAGAGGAACTGGTTAAATACACAAAGATAACGAGACAAAGGTGAAACTGATGGAGGCGGAGCAGCTCGTCAACAAAGGAGGGAAACCAGACAAAGACAGGAACTAAAGTAAGAGAGAAACACGAGGACAGAAGTTTCAAAAATAAAACAGGAAATACACAAGGAAAACAGCAAAGTTGAATAACATAAACACAATGAGTCCAACATAAGATCCACAAAGAAATCATTCAGTCCAATAAAAAGGTCCAAACACATCAGAAGTCTAAAAACTGTCCTCTAAGGGTCCAAAGACAAAAAGTTCAACACAGAATTTTGGCACGCATGACTGCTGCACTTTAATTGGCTATGTAAAGTAGAATGGTGACCAGATTGTCTGAATGCTCACATGTGTCAGGGATAGTAGTGCGGATTTGCACTTGATTTACGACTTAACTATTAGTATTAGTATGTACTTTGCCTGGGGTCCACAAAGTCCCCTGACATGCTCTTGAGACCGGAGTGGACACAGGTGAGTGGACCTGCAGGTGCCTGCACACAAAGATTAGAAGGAGGCAGGGAACTGGAAGCCACGCCCACCAACACACAGAAACACACAGAGGAGTAAGAAATTAATGGGAGACAAGATATTAGATAAAGGGAAAAGCACCAGAACCCATGAAGAAAGTTTTTTTTTAATTTAAACAACCACCTGCTATGTGTTGCTGCAATAGAACCCAGGAGCCTTGTACATTCAAATATTTATGAATATTGTGAACACAAAATCTTTAGCTCATTTATGGAAGCGATCACAAAACATGAACATTGCTGATTTGCCAGTGCTGCAGGGATCAATCTACCTGTAATGTGAGTAATTGGATTTTAGAAACACAGATCGTCCCCATCACCTTTATAGCACTAACTGTATCTGCCACTATTACCAAGTGTTCATTCCACTGATTTGATCTCACACAGCCTGGGACTACCTGCTACTATACATCGAAACGGCTTGGTAAGTGGGAGGGAAGGAGACAAATACCAGCACATACTGTAATGTACATCAACCGGGGGACTGAGTTATTTGCATCTCTCTAGGCATTGATATTACAATCACACATTCCCTGGCAGCTTGTTTGAAATGTTTCTCAGGGAGGCCTGAAGTATAAATATTCTTTGAACACTAAAGATCAATTGTCTCCAATGATCAAAAACTACAGTGCGCCACTGATTCCCTTTGAAGTTTAAGGCAGTTCCGCTGAAGGCTCCTGATTTCAAACATTGCTGATTCAGTGACATTTCGTAAGCCCTGCAGTGCATTATCATCCTCTAATACACTTTGAATAGTGCGGCGATGGCGTCTTACAAACATTGCACTATTTATTCTTGTATGCACTGGTTATAATTTGATGATGGGGATTCAAAACTATGCAAGCATTTGATATTTGTTTGCAGTTTTTCCACTTGCCTGTTCCGGATCCAATCAGTCCTTCACTCTGCACTGTCTGTCCTGTCTGCTTCAAAGTGTATATGTGATGCAATTGTGAATATGTGGCAATATATATATTCACAATTGCATTATATATGGCATGGTAATGCACTGCACCTTGTCCATGTAATTCAAATTTTCTACAAATTTCCTACATATTGTTAATGATGTTCGTATTTTGTATTAAAATACTGTCTCTCCTGTTTAGATAGTGTGAGTGCGATGTTTGGTAATCTGTAAAAAATATCGACCGTCAATGTCTCATGGTAACCCCCCATGTCCTTCGATGAGACAGAACACGGTTCAATTCAATTATTTCAATTCAATTCAGAAAACACAGCAGAGAGAGAAAAAACATCCAAAAGAAGCAGACAGAGCGGCCATCTTCCTCAACCAAGTAGAAATGAGGGGGAGAGTGGAAAAAGATGGTGAGAAAGGGAATAGATGGAGACCTTTGACCCATAAACCATGCTTCAATTACATTAAAAAAGGAACACATATATATATATTTTTTTTTTACAAATATCTTTTCATTCTTTATATTGTGTGCAAAATACCCTAACATCAGCCAAACCAAATTTAAGAAAGAAAAATAAACTCCCTGATGCAGATGGATTGATGTTCTACAGTTTACTACTGCTAATAGTTGCATAGTAGTGTCAGATCTGGATCCTGCAGCTCTGGAGTCAGAGAAACCTGCAGAATGAGAGAGACAGCACAAAGCTGACGACATGTAGTATGGGTTACTAATGGGGAAGAGGGAGATAATGTTCCCCCAGCTGTCTAGACCTATAGCAGCATAAGTAAGGGATGGTTCAGGGCTCACCTGTTTATTCAACGAGGAAAGAGTCAAGTCTGCAGAGAGGATGTCTGCCTCCAAACCGGGGGCTGGTTCCACAGGAGAGGAGCCTGGTAACGAAAGTCTCTGCTTCCCATTCAACTTATGGAGACTCTGAGACACAATGGAGCTTGGTCCTAAGGGCTTTATATGTATGGAGAAGGATTTTGAAGACTATTATGGATTTTACAGGGAGTGGAGTAATCCTCGACAAGGACTGCAGGTGTACATCAACAGTCTGTCAATAACATAAGAGGATACCAGGGAATAGATAGAAAAGATAGACAAGTATAAACAAAACACAAAATGATAAAACAGATGTAATTCATATTTCCCCTGTTGCGCTACACATTCATACGATTTTGGTAGAATGACTGAGATAGTAGAGCAATACAGATTGGTAACAAAAACATACACCTTCAATTATTCCTTCACCTTAACCTACACTGCACTAAGATATTAATGTGGGAGTTATTGAGACATCCTGATAATAAGGATTTTCCGGTCTAGAAGTAACAAATACATGGATTCGTTTTTCAGTGACTTCTTGAGGATATTTCTATATTCTGTATATTGTACAGAGTGAAGAATGCTGTCCTTGAGACTTCTTTCATATTTGAATAGAAGGACATTCCTCACAGTCAAACCGGAGAAGAAGTCGAAGCAGTGCTTCTCAGGGAAACTTGTTTATAATCAGTTCTGTTGATTATCAGAAGCTTCTCTGACATCTGAAAAAACAACAAATGAGACAGTTTTCAGCAAATCGCACCCAAAGTAAGAGGATGATTAGTTACTGTGGGACTCCTGGTAACTTTCTATGTAAAAAAATGTGTTTGGTGACGAAACCCCTTCAAATAATGCCTTGTCTCATGGGATGCCTCGGAAGTATTATTTTTAACATTCTGTGTGACTGTGAGACGAAGCGTGAAAATGTCACTGTTTCAGTTGGTAGGTTTGAAAATAGTGTTTTTCGATTTCCATCCAGTAAAGTGTTTTAGAGCTTGATTAGAAATCATTTCTGTCAGTGCTAACACACCTGAAGATCACATCACCATTCACGTACAGTTGAATGAAGGAAAAGCTATGGGGAAAAGTAGAAGCGTGTATTTTCCTGGACCTACGACAAGAACCACAACTGTTTCTGAGAGTATGGTTTAGTAGTTCTTTGCATTCACTGGTAGTCGAGTTGTGACTGGAAGTTTTGACTGGAAGCGAATGTAAGAGACGGCGACATCCAAAAGCTGCAATGTTTCCAAAAGTCTGTATTTCACGGGCTTAATCATTGTGTGGACGATCCTTTAGGGAGCAGGAGCCAATCCCAGCTGACATTGGGCGAGAGGCGGGGTTACACCGTGGAAAGGTCACCAGCGAATCACAGAGCCAACATGCAGCGACAAACAACCAGTCACATCTACGGTCAATTTAGAGTCTTAAATTAACATAACACTAATCTGCATGCCTTGTGACATGTGGGAGGAAGCCGGAGTACCTGGAGAAAACCTACACAGACATGGGGAGAAGATGCAAACTCCATTTAAAATTTAAAAAAGTCTACCATTGCCGCCCTAAAGCGAAAGTCGTGTATTTTAAAACTAACATATAATAATGTGGATGTTGCCGTAGTGTGTCGTCTGTGATTTAGGTGGCTGGCCAGATCAAGGAAAAGAGCAAATAAGATTTCCAGCCTTTTTAAGATCAGTACAAGTCTGTATATTACAAGGTGAACTACGGGTTGATATCACGATTTGAAGGATGAGAAGTGTTTTTTAATAATCTGAACCAAACTGAAGCTCTGTGTTAAACTGCAGTTCCTGTCGACTTAACACGGCCCCTCTTTGGATGCTCATCAGGGCCTCGGCGCAGCGATATGTGTGACCTTTGCATGATAAACCACGAGGGGCCACGGTTCTGACATATCGTTTTGTCTTGGGAGTCTTTGGCAAAGAGGCTCAACTCTCCTCAGTGCAAGAATGCATGACAGCATTCTGGGATTTCTGAAAGGCCACTATCCGTTTCCAGAGCATTTATCAAGCAGCGGGGAATCACTGTATTTGCTTGGCCCCGCATGCATCATATCCGTTCACCCACATCAGACCCTTTATTTGCTCTATCGTGTTCTCAGCCTAAGGAGAAAGGAGGAAACATTTATGGCCGTACTTTGCTATTAACAATTGTATTCGGCCAATGTACTTCTATATTTGTTAATAGCCTGTAATGCAAGTGATGTAAATGACTGAGACTTGTTCCACTGCTGCACAGGGCTGTGGATGTGAGCATTATTTTAAAACCTGAAATCCTACAATAAAAAAAACATCTCTTCTTCTAAGTAGACATGTGTGTCTGTTTAAGTAAAGACAAGAACAACACCACTAGACAATGTTATAATATCGGTAGGGTTCTTGCCAAGACAAACAGACATCACTCCCAAAATGAATGAAAATACTAGAGACACAGGGCTGGAGAATGTGTATTAATGCAATAAAGTACTCAAATCACCAGTGGTTTTCTCAAGTATTTCATTTTAATTCTTGAATCCTAGACACTCCAATTACAATAGTCCATACATGCAGTAATACAGAGAGGAAGAACCAAACCACGAACCTCTAGGCTGAATTTATCTGCTCAAAATGTATTTTCATACCAATCTAAGAAATGATACCTCGAGCTGTCTGAAAAGTTGTAAAAAACAAATCTAACATACCATAAAACCTTTGAAAGTAACTGACAGTAATAATGATTATGTGATTTGTACATCAAATACAGCTAACACTGGCAAAAACTCCCATGTAGTTTTTGAACCTTGAAGTGCCATCAGAACATTCCTCTGTACCGATTCTTGCTTGCCGGATGCAGCTCACAAGTCATTTATTCTGAGCGAGAGAAAAACACGTTGAGAAACTTTCAGCTTCAGCGCCTTGAAGAGGCGCGGAAGCGTTGGCATGTCTAAAAGAATAAGACATTCACTTCAAAGTCAACCAACGATATGTGTCAAAGCACCAGCGTGACTTTGACAAACGGAAAAAAAGGCGGCAGCAAACAGAATTGCACATGCTTTCTCTTGACACTTTGTGGTAGGTCATCATTCGATGCTCACAGATGACACAGGGAATGGAAATTCGTTTAAAACCCATACCATTGCAAGGACATTTATGAAGCACTTTTTATAGATGTGAAACGCAAAGAGAATTAGAAATAGAAATCAGAGAGGAACAATTAAATAAAACTGAGATGCGAAGGATTAAAACACGAGATTAAACTGTGATTGTAACAGTTCATTTCACAGTATCTGGAAATCGAGTGCCAGCGTGCAGCCCTGCAGTGCGATTTCTGTCTCTGCATGTACAATATTTATTTACTGACGGGTTCACAAAGGTCTCTGTAATCGCTCACTGTAACTGAACATGTCCTCAAATGAATTATTACAGTATGAACTCGGATCTCAGTGTCGTTTCATTAGCAAAGCAGACCAACCAGTTGTCTAATAGTGCGCAGCATACTTTCTGTGCATGGAGCTATGCCATGTTTGACTGAATTGGATCAGACTGAATATTGGTGATGGACCGGTTTTAATGAGTCAGTAGTCAAACAACTTTGATGCTGTGAAACACAAAGGCTGACAATTCCAGTGGAGCTCAGTGCAAGTCCCAGTTAAGTCAGCAAACATTAATAATCCTCTTACATTTTGAGCCCATGTAGTGCAACTTGTCATGCATTTCAGATTGATTCTTTTGTTGCCTCCATATAGCTTTAGAGTCTCTCTGCCAACCTCACACCATTAGGCTGTGCCCATTTTGCAGGCTGACAGAACAGATGAGACCTGTTATGTCTTTTACTCTTTTTTTTCTTCTTCTCAGATTTTGAGGGTGTGTGTGAAGTCATTCAGATGTAAATTACAGTGCTTCCACCAGAGGAGGACTGTTAAAATCGGAGGTAAATGTTGAGTGGGTGATTTTCAGCAATTTATCACGAAGATGACAGGCTTGTAGATTTATGTTTTAAAGGTGCATTAACACACCATTTTTCAGTTATTGTCTCTTCCAGCACATCATTTTGAAAGAGTGTCTTACCGTCTGTGTCAGTGATGACAGAATGATGACAGATCACATTGCTCGACTTTGGGGTGGTAATCATTCTCTGACAGCAAAAATATTTGATATTTGCCAAAGGTAGAATGTCTCCCAGAATATCAATGATTGGGTTGTGGCCAAAACGTGTAACAAATGGAAAAATTTGAAGCCAACGAGCACATGCAGCTCATATTTAAAATACTGGGACTGGATTAATCTTATCATACATTCATGTTGACTGGTCAGGATATCATTTAGTGTTGCCTCTTTTTCTTGGGGACAGTATAACTAAGCTCGTAATGATGTTAAGAACTTTCCAATTTCACCCACTCTTATTTTGAAATTACAAACTTTCTGTGCTGTACATTGATTCATTTTCTCCTCTCTATTCTATTTATTCCTGCACTCTTTCTGTGCAAACAAAGCAAATTTCATCACCTATTATACTAATAAATTTCATTAAAATAATTTTTGATTGACTGTTCAAATGTTGTTTAATGCACATTTGTGTTTTATATCAAACATGTTGAAATATCACTTGATTGTCCGCCCCCCTGGCCCCTGCAAGACACCATATTTGGTGGCAAAGAAGAAGAAATCGAGGCAAAACAAAACGTTACATTGCTGTTGCTTTCCATCACTGAAGGCAGCTCTTAGAAATTAACTTTTCCTCAGGTAAGTAGGCTGGTGGAAGGTCAACCGTCATGAATGCTAATGCTGGTTTCATAAAAGATACTTACATTATAGCACATTTAAAAGAATCCTTCAACAATTAGAGGAAAAGTGCCAAAAGGATATAAAGGGTTATTGATTGATTGGCTAGCCGCTTCCCAGTTTCCCGTCTTTTTGCTGAGGTAAATTACTCACCATTTATTTTAAATGACAGATATAGGAGAGGTATCAAGTTTAACACTTTCCATCGGGAAGATTTCTGAACGTGTTATCACTCCAATTTCACAGAAATGTCAGTCACATAATGCTGCCGCAAAGTTTGCAGGAGACCTTCACAACCCTCTGTAAAAAAATAAATCTAATATCAGTTTTCCTTTTTAAGACTTGGTTTTTTTGCACATGCAGATTATCATTTCTTCATTTACAGGCATACAAACTCAAATGGCAAAATTGAATGAGTAAGTGAAATCAGAGCAGAGAGCCGGCTGGAGTGAGCAGGAAATATCCTAAAATATTTACTATGTGGGTTGGGGGCAGTTTGAGGGCTTCTGAAAGAGGAGACGGTAAAAGACAAGAGAAGAAGTGATACTGACTGAATGAGCCCATTGTCTCTGGAAGCCTGGAAGTAATGACACAATGGAAATGCTTTGATAAGCCACATTATACTAAACCAGGGCCGGTGTGATTGCAATGAGCTTCGCCACGATCTATGATAATTTCCCTCTGAGAATCTATCCCAGGCAGACAGAAGCAATCTCATGGTTTTGCACTCGCTGTCATTATTGTCTCCAGTTTTCCCAAAGTAAGGGCATTAGTTCCCCAATTTCACAGAGTCACGTTTACGAATGATTTACCATTATTTATTCCAAAATGCCCACACATTAAGGGTCAATGAGGCATCGTATCAGCAGTCCACATCCTTAATGCATGTTTACACCACGGATGGTATTTTATTCACACAAAACACTGACGGATTTATGATTTCATTTCATCAGAGATGCCAATGACTCTCAAATTACATCTGCATTAACAACACAAATGTGCAGTACCGACCAAAAACGCAAATTGAAGCATTATTCTTACAATACATAACTGTAACATAGAGACTATGAGGGTTTCAAAACTGTAAGTCTGCAAAGATTTTGTTTGTATCATGTTCTCAGTAGCTCATCTAACTAAAGCCCCTTTTCCACTGGTCAAAAAAAAACACTTATTTCCATTAACAGCCACTAAAATCTGGATTTTGTCTGCAAAAGGAAAGGATACATCGTCATTCCCTCCTGGGTCAAATGACTTCTCCTTCTACTTTATTTTGACCGTGTAGCCGCTGATGCTGCACCTGCATTAAACTTCTGGGTGTTGCCATGTGAAAATAGCCACGAACTTATATTTTTTTTCCATCTTGGGAACAACATGCATTAGCTATTTTTTCTTCATATCGTGCAAGATGCAGCACAAAGAGACGTTTGCAACATCGAACATGACCAGGAATAAAACACGAAAAGGCAATGGGGGAGGAGTCAATCGCAAAAACCTGCTAATTTTGGCGTAAAAGAGGTATTAGGTGGTCAACTGTTTTATATTTAATTTATAAATCTCGAATTTGCACATATTACACATGTATTAAAGTGATGACAGAATCACAAATAAATAAAAGCCAATATAAGCAAAGACCCCTGTGCCCTTGAAATGTATGATGGTGGAACTCGTGTCTATGTGGAAGTTACTGTTCAGTGACTCGCGGTAATACTCGATACTTTCCCATTAGTGGTTAAGTGAAACTCTTAGTGTTGTTCAGACTGAAGTACCAATGATTTCCACCACCTGCTGGGATTTTTAAAAGCTTCAGGATCTCTAATCTTGAGCCGCTTATAGCTGCATGAGGCCAGCGGGGTTTGGCGAGAGTGACAAAAGTGGTGAAAGTTTGTGGAAGTGGAAGTCATTTGGCTGAGATCCTTATTGTGTTCTGCTCTCCTGAACTTGCTGTTGGGCACAATCCCTCAGTTGAATAAGAGCTTAATTATCTAAGTTACAGACTCAGACTGACTGCATTTATCAGGCGTCCTGGAGAGGGTGTCTGTTATCACTGCGTGCCCCTTCTTTTCCTCTGGGGCTCCCTCGGGCGCAGTCCTGTGCACTGAAATGACTTCCTCTGTGATCCCACATTTAAATGGAAGGCAGCGGGCAGAGTCCAGCCCTCAGCCAACACTGAAAAAACTTGTTTGAATTGCAAAACTGCAGCCTCCATAACAGTTGTTTTACGTTATCATTTGTCTTCCAGTTTCAGCTTTCTTCTCCGGCAAAATGCCATCGGAATATAATGTGGTTTAGCGGATGACCCGCATGTGCCGGATACTGCTGCAGTGGGAAAATGGACGTCAACCAATGTGGTCTGATAGAAAAGTAAAACCACAAAGAAATAGTTCTTGATTTTAAGAATCATTGAATAACAGCAGTTGTCATTGATCAAAAATGAAAGCGAGGAAATATTGTGAGCGGAATCAAAGTTCAAGTGAGTTGCATCAAAGTTCTTGTCAGGGAACATTTGCTTTAATGAGATATAATCTGACAAAATTAGATTCCGCAGCTTCATTTCCTGGCCTTGATTAAAGTTTCAAAAGGCAGAAGTGTCGTATTTCAATTACTGAACATTTTCTTTGATTTGTGCTTGCAAACAGGAAAAGAAACTAACGAGAGAGTATGTTTTTACCGCCGTACGTATTCTTTTCCTGCCACGGCGTAGAGCTCTTTTATGTTTTGCATGAGAGCAATGCTATGCAAATCTCTACCTCGCTTGCATGTGAAACAATCTATGCGTTCCCCCAGAGGGTGGCTACCGACCACTGCGGTATCCCTGCGGCAGGTACGCACTTTCCACCACTGCTACTTAATTAGTTGAGTGCACGCCTGGAGACCTGTTCTGCACTTGACCTTTCTGAAGGTAAGGCAAGCAGCACATGCTCAACGGACCCAAAGGAAATGAGGTGAGGGGGAAAGGTTTTCACATCGGTTAGTGGTTTGGGTGTACATACAGTAGTTGTGCATGTGCGGCCGCGTTAGTCCATCTTTCCTAAAGAATACGTGGCTCCTTTAATGGATGGGGAACCTTTCATTAGTATGGCACAGAGCTTGTGGGTTGTATTACATCAAGCATGAAGCAGCACGGCGGCGACACAGGAAAATACCAACGTGCCTCTGCAGACTAAATAAATCAATCTTTCTGTAACATCTTTTAATTTAGAGACACAGCTTGAAGTGCGATGCTCCGTGATAGAACATGTTCCTGGGAAAAAGCAGGATGACATATTCAAAAGGTGCACTGATGCAGGTAGGGGTTAGCTCGCATGCCATTTTAGCATTTAATGAGATTTCCTCTGGAGGGGTTTCTGGCTGCCAGGTTTCAAATCATCCAAAGGGAAGTCTGCTCTTCTCATTGTCCATGGGAGAAAAAGGAGCCTCCTCATTATCCTCCATGGCGTGGCTCATTAGGGGGGGCAAGGAGGTGTCTCGATGCAAATACTTCAACCCCCAAATGGAAACTGTCTTGTGGGTGAAACCGCCCATTCCAGGCTGAAACAAGCAAACTTGATGCATCGAAAGCAGCGAGCAAATAAATAATGTAAGACTTGTTTTTTTTCTATCATGTTATTGATACATTTTTTTGAGACGGTATAAAGCTACTGTGTTTTCTGGGACACAGCACATTTGCAGCTGCTTCTCTTTGGATGCTGTCCCCACAATGCAGAGATTATAGACACGAGCTTGTAAAGTGTGCACAGTGTCAGGGTTGGCGCATCAGTAGAATTTCAATCGCTTTTCAAGGCAGGCCTCATGAAAGACCTCAGCAGTATTAGGAGTCTGTAATTTGAAGCACCCTTCATCATTTATATATATTTAATAAAAAAGTAAAATAAATAGACACTGTTGGATAATTTCAATAAGTGGAAGAGGAGTGTTATACCCAAGAGTCTTTGAAAGTTCATGACATTTACAACAGCGTCTTTGGTATTTGCTTTGAAGGTTAGAATGGTCAGTCTGACAGCTTTTAGTTGCCCGGTGAATACTTTGTTTTCATCTAATGAGGAGTAACTACATTATATACATCTGTGTTCGTGCGTTTCTCCCTTTGGTACAAGTACATGTGTGACAGTGCGGATACTGTGAAGCCTACAACTTTAATGATCACATGCATTCAAGGGAAATAATTGCAGAACTGTAAAGGAATGCCATTTTCCTCTCTGTAAATTTGTATTCCGTTGAGGAGGCATGAAGACCCCCCCCCCAAAAAAAACCTAATACCCTTCAACAAAAGTTACATGGATGGTCGCCAGATGCAGGACAGATAACAAATCAAAATATTCATTGGGTATTACACTGTGGCAGTGGCGTGGGAGACTTCATTTTCCGCCGCCATGTCATGAAGCCCTAAGCATGCCGGGCGAAAAGTTATAATTAACTGAGCTGAGATAAAGTTGAGCTTCTTGCTAAACTGGCATGTGTGGTGACGGCTCACTAAGTAGCAGGCAGTGGCAGACGGCATTGGCAGGTTAATGAAAAATTAATGGAGAATATCACAAATGACAGTTTAAATACGGCTGCTGGCCATCGGACATGTGCTGGAGGAGCAGTCGGAATGCAAGCGAATGTGTAATTTCCTTAATAGGTGGAGGTCACATTGTCACATTTGCACATTAGCCTAAGTGCGACTAGATAGCGCCGCGGAATTCGCCGCCCCGTAGCAGAGGACTTAACAATGCACTGAGGGAAACACCTATGCAAGAGGTCACAGAAACAGGTTCATACTGTTACACCATTAGCGTAGCATAGCATATTAACATAGGTGAAAAGATGTTTTCCTCGGATAATCGTTTTATCTTATCTAATATTTTCATTAAATAGCCCCTAAGAAAAATGGATAGCATTATTACATTCGTAAAATATAGTGTTGAGTGGCATCCCTTCATCACTCACAGGTGTTTGAAATATTTTAGAACGTGAACCTCATGTGACGCACTGACGTTAAAGGCTTTGACGATTCTACCAAGACGTCTGGTTGATTTAATGGATTCTTTAGTGAATGCTCAAATTATAACTATTCTGACACATCCGGAATAAAGTTGAGTGTTGATTCAGTGTTTCATGCTGCAAAAAAAACGCAGATTTGCCAGAGAGTAAAAAAAGATCACAATAACAATTCAGGGAAACAATATGTCAGCATTGATAGTTTTAGCAGTAATGGAATATCATATTGAAGTCAGTTAACCATAAAAATAAACTCTTTTTTACCCCAATGATTATTAAAAGCTGAAATAAATATCTTCCCTGAATTTGATTAAATAATTGCAGAGGTCATCGATGTTCCTAATCCTGTGCTATAACGACATTAATGTAATGTTCACATTAAGAAGGTCACAGTGCCCTTTTTGTCACATTTCGTAGAACACCGATTTGGATGGATTCCTTTGTATTAAAATCCCTTATTGCAAGGCTTCCAACTTTCTGTGCCGAGACTTTTGGAGGTTTCGTAGGGGAAATTGTCAATGACAACTCTGATTGGCTTTCAGGTGCGTATTAAGGAGGTTAATCTGGCTGCTTATCATTGAAACCCATTCAGAGAGGGAATGAAATCGAGTCCATCAAATGAGGACATTTTGAACATTAATGAGATCAATGACACGCATGGCAGCACTTGGTAAGAAACATTTTAGCTCTCAAGAGACTATGCAAACTTCTTGGTACTACATAGTTATAAATTCTGCAGGAGAGTGAAAGACCTTCTCATTCTCCTGTAATCATAGTCCCTCAACCTCAGGGTACACGTCTGATTGTACTCGGTTACTAGACTCTATAACTAGATACTAGGTTTTTTGCTGAGTCGAGAAAAAGTGGAAAATATCTCAAAGGAATACTTCAACCCTTTTGCCTTTTATTTCAATGATCACAACAAAAATACTATCACAGAAAAAAGCTGAATTGAATTCAACAAATGTTTAACTTGTATCATCTCTCTTTATACAGGTTCAATTTCTTTCTTTCTGAGTTACAGCACATTTATTATTTTTTAATTTGTCATTTGAGCTTGAGTCAACAATAAATGGATACATTTCATTGCAGAATAGCTGATAGGGTGAGTTTATTATTCATTTTTTGAGATTTTACCGCAACTCCAGGTTGAGATCTCATTTTAACCGTACACCAGTTGTTAATTCTGACTGGAAATTATGAATAATATATAAACAATCTAGATAATGAACATTCAAGCATTGCATTAATGTAGCTCTGGTGTTGGTAGTAGCCGGTTGATGAAGTCACATGTCATGTTCTGTTTACAGTAAAGAAAAGTCATTATTTCATCTTTTAAAGGAATGGCACTTGTTATCAGAGTAACTCAGCATTATATGAATCCATGTGTATGATTATTTTCTAATGTCTGAGCTTTTATATTCAGCTTGTCAAGATAAACATAGATCAGTAGATTTTTTAGCATTTTTACCCTCGATCGTCTACATTTTAAAATGTCTCTAGAGGTAGCCAGACTGTTTCTATATGGCACCCTCAGTCCCACTTGAAGTCCTGTCCCACTGTTTCATAGAATTTGGTATTAAATGGCCTATAAAACTCCTGCAGCTGCTCTATGACCTCCTCGTCGATCAATACGTGAGTCCTCCCCTTGGATTTGCCGAGGCAGCGTGGCTGGCTGCTGCTCTCCGGCTTCTTCAGACAGGGGAAGCCTTTGGTTCGATTAAAGTAGAAGTGCTTGTCCGTGATTATTCGTTTCAGTCCCAGGAAGTCCTGAACGCGGCCCATCTCCCCCGCCGGGTCGGTGATCAGCCGCTCGCCGCTCACAAAGTGCATCTGTGACGGGCGAAAGTACTGCAGCCAGTTCTCCAGGTGCAGGATGTACATTCCGATCCGAATGGCGTTCCAGGAGGTGTCAACGAGACCTAAACTTCTGTTCTTAAAGGCCAGGTCCTCAAACGTGGGAATGTCTGGCTTCTTGGAAAGAGTCTGCGTGTAGTCGGAGATGGCTCTTGTGACCGGGTTACGCACCACGACAATCAGCTTGGTCTCGCGGGACATGCTGGCGATGCGTCTGGGTGCCTCTCTGGTGACGAAGTAGCTGGGAGTCTTCTCTAACGTGATCTGGCTGTCTAGTGTTCGCGGCATCAGTCCCCTTGGGAGAGGAAAAAAACAGAATGAGACGGACAGGATGAGTCAGCAAGAGTTTTTATTTTCCTGAACAGGAGTGTTTCACATGGTGTTTCTGTTTTGTGGATGATAGTGGTTATAGAGATGTCGACGTGACCTAGGAAGTTTTAATTTTCATTAATCCCTACTTGGATCTCTCATATTTAAACACATGTATTTTGTGTTGTGATAAATGCAGATTTACCAAGTATTAGATTATATGGCTTTTCAAAAGCAATGCAACAATATGAGGGAAAACACACTAAAATACAGGTTATAAAATATTAGTATATTCTATGTTTCAAATGTATTTTGCTTTGACTCATGTTCCCATTAAAACGTATTCAACACTCACACTTCAGGTGCAGAGCTGTAGTTCTGTACTATGTACATATTACATGGCCAAAAATGTGAGTCTAACCAATGCTCTGCTGATGTTACAGGATGTTATTACCAGAACCCTTGTGCTTCAAAGTAGAATAACAAAAACAGAATCCTAACTACATGCGTTGCTTATCTTGTTAACTTAACACATTTAGAACACAAATAGACATGTTTACAATGGGCCTGTGGTGATGCTGGTTGCAGGTTTCCCTCTGTTGTAAAAGTGAGCTGTAGTAATTGCACCATGGCAAGTACAGGCCAACTGCTGGACTCAGTCCACAGAACCTTGAAGCGGCACCACTGCTGCTACAGACTGCTGGTCGCCTGTATTCAAAGCTTATTGATATTATCATGTCCAAATCGCACCAAATTCAACACTGCACTTCATTGGACCCTTAACAATACACATAGCAAGTGTGAGGCCGATAAAATGAACTGTTTTTGAGATTTCGGGAATTGGCTGTTAGATATAAAACATGACCTACAACCTTTCATCAAATAAACGTTAAACATTTACGTGAACCTTACTGTATGTCAAAGAAATATTCAGATCTGTTACTTCGAGGAAAGTATTATTACTTATAAATAAAGTTTAAGGATATATCAAAGAATTGAGAACCATCATTCCATCAAACTTCCAGCAAACACAGAATATATTCAGACCAAGACTCCCAAAACAAAATGTGATTCATTGATAACTGGACAGCTTGTACAACAAATACATGGATCATAATTATCGTCATAATACTGCCAAGCTCCTGGCTTTGAAAACTACAGGCAAATATTTACATTTGTCATGTGCGTTCCCCTTCCCAGCGTAATATGTCTTTCTGCCTCGGCACTCTGCTTCAGTTAAAGTTGATTAATGGCCATCTGGTGTTGGCTGAAGAGACACTTCCATATCATCCACTCTGTTTCCTGCTTCCTTTAAATAGAAAAGTGACTCCGCTGTAGCGTCAGCACAATCACTCTGCAGTTGGTGGAAGAATAATTCCAAAACGGGGGCCATTAAACTGGTCTTTTACTTTTATGATTACAGAGGATATAGCGGCTGGATTTCTCTGTTTCACAGCGTGTGAATCAGTCTCTGGATTTCAGGTATGTGACCGGGCAGTTCTGATGATTAAATACCCCACTTTCTTTATTATTACTGTGGGAAGGCTTCGATTAAAACCTAACCTTTCTCAAAGCATTCTCTCTCAAGGTAGGGGTAGCCATAGGTTACCTCTAAAGTCTTGGAAATATTGATCCATTTAGCTTTATTTATGAATCCTGAGTTTCTGGCTCGGGTGCCTCAGGGCCACTAGGCAACTATTAATCTTTTATGAGAACAGCACCTTTTTCGAGCAAACAGCTTTGCAACACACTAAAAAAACTCGCAGCCATCTTCCAGGAGGTGCAGAATCTGAACAGATCTTAGGTTGTCTGCTGAGGAAACTGTCTTCGTTATCTGCCTTGTCAGTTCCATATATTCTTGCCGTCCTCTGAGATGAAGATTGTGGAGATGAGAAGAATCTCCTGCATGCGCCGGTTCAGAAACTGCAAAACGGGTTAAGACCGGGCTGACAACGTGGAACCCATACAGCGAAAGGTCACAGATGGCTCCGCTTAAAATAGTGACTGGCAAATCTAACTTCATAAACTATACACCTAAGCATGAACGATGGATTGTTTCCCTCACACAGGATGTTTTTGTTTGGATACGGACTAAAAAAACTCTGAGGTGAGTGTGTCCATCAGAGGAACTTGCAACATATGCTAACGTACCTTGAGTTATTGATTTTTATAGCTGTTATGTTTGTTTACTCTGACTGAGTCTCGGCACCGGATAAAGTACGAGACTGTTACATGGAGGCTGTAGCAGGCGGAAGGGATTGATATAGACAAGATGGTAATAGAGGTGTAAAAAAACTCTGACTGGAACATGTGTGGTGAGAGCAGCGGCACCGATGGGATCAATTATCGCAGAAGTGTCAAGAAGGGTTAAAAATTATATAACACGGATTTGGTTTCATATAACAGACACTCTGCTGCTCTCACGGATTTCTGTCCAGTTTCCTTCTGTCCTGCTGTTGTTGTGTGAGGTTAAAATGAAGACTTGAGACTATCGCATTGTCTCAACCGAACAGTACATTGAACTTATAGTCCCAGGAACTGTTTTCAAAGAACTGAAAGGTACATGCACACCGCTGCACACTTGCAGAATAGCCTGCTGACGTATGAACAACACGGCTACAACAAGCCACCCCACTCCAGTCCACCAGGCGGCAGTAGTGCATCAGTCTATACAACAATAATGACACTATATGAATAGAGCAACACTACAACAACTGTAAAGATGGAGAGGATTCAAATCGAGCGGATTTTACCAGCTATAGCTGAGATCGACCAGCTACACCAAACCTCCAGGAGTATTTGACCAATTAGGTTGAGTACTGCGCTCTGCAAGCCTCACCCCAAAGGTTCCAGTACCCCCGAGGGAAGGGACTTTTTTGGGGGTAAAAAAAAAAAAAAAAGGTTTCCCCAGAGATTAATTTAGAGCCTGGTCCTTGCAGATGAAATGAGTTTCTGCAAAGGTTCCTATTTCCTGAGGATCGCTCCTATGATGGAAACATTGTGTATTCGAATGTAACTTTCTAAAACCACTATGTTCTGTCCAAGTTGTTATTACTTTATTATTATGTCACTTCTGTGTCCACAACAGTGGACATTTAGGTTAAAAACACGGTGTCAATGATCGCGTTTCGAGTCGGATTTGAATGTTTTTCTGTTCTTTTTTTTACGTTAAGTGGTCACCATTTACTTCAATTGTATAGGATTTGGCTGCAGTTCTGTTTACCCGTGAAGGGTTTTGTGGACTCAAACACTTCAACCATTGGCATAGTGGTGAGTAGATAATAAGTGAATTTTCATTGTTGGGTGAACTATCCCTTTAGCATATAGTCTGAATACCTGACTTAGAAAAATAGGTTTTTGTAAGGAAGTAATAAAAGAAGTCCTGACGGGATCCATTTTTGGGGGGTTTTCTGCTTAGGGTTGATTTTTGGGAGCAATGCGAAAATTTGTGTAAAAACAGATGGATAGAAACATTCTCAAAAACAATCTGCAGTAATTAAATTTAATTGTGAGTGAAGGTTGAATAAATCGGCGGAGTCTCTTCTGAGATAATTCCATCCGTGACAGAACTCTGCACGGAAAAAACAAGTTGTTACCAATTAAGTGACAAATTCATTGTATCTTCAATATCCATTCGCACGACATTAGATGAAAACAGAAGCAGACGCCGCTGCTGTGCATCATCTCGCCGTGACTCTAATCTCGCTCAGTGACTCATTAAATTGACACCCACAGCACCCATGTCCACTGTGCTCCCGGGTGTCTGATGTTTCACCAGCAGTCAGGTGTCCAATCAAAGGCTTGTTTAACTAGCTGGAACTGCAACCAAGGAGGACAAGGCGCAATCCGATGATCAAAGCATGGCGGTCTTTATGGTTTTTAGCCGAAAGCAGGGCCATTTATAACAGATGCTTTCATGAGAGTAGGTGCAGCTTCGACCAACAACTTCCAAGTCACCTGTCTTGGAGTGATGTTAATGAGGAACACTGCGGGGATGCCTGTTCTGTCTATAAACATGTTTTTTTTAAATCGAGCCTTGATAGTCGCGGCTCATATTCATATTCATTTGAGTGGTTATAAAAAAGAAAAACGATTTTAATGGCTACGCATTTATCCTTAATGGCCATATGTCCCCTTTTAGGTGATATAACAAGTAGGATGCAAGTGAGGAGATGAAATTCACCATTTTGAATACATACTTTTCTTTGCTGGCTCAGACACATGGCAGCAGCAGCCTCATTTAACGTATCTGTTCGTTACTGAGATAACAGGAATCAGCCCGGGAGGGGGACACGTGATACCCGAGGCCCGGTGTCTGAACCAGCCGTCAGAAATGTGCTTTTCCTGAATATTTCTTTTTTTTTTTTTTTTACTCCTATGCCCCCAAGAAAGTCTCAGCACTGCACACAGCATCTGAAACCAAAAGATAAAACCGTGGGGTCTTTTCTGTGGCAGGTTCTGGTGTGTTTTTTAGTTAAAGCTGCCCATATCTCACTCTGTAATAATTATTTGTAATTAGAAAACCTACATGATTGTAATTCCAGCGGAACTGCCTGGAGGATAATCACTGATCCTTTTCTCAGCGTCTTTGTGCACGTAGCAGTAGAAACAAACTTTAAAAACTCACTTTAATGTGAGGATGTTGCTTTTTGGGGACACAGGCGGTCCCCGACACACGATCCTTGATTATCTGACATTTGAGTGAAGTGCTCTGATTGATCACCACCTTCTCACACAGCGTCAACACTAAATTCCTCGGGGGTAATTTACAGTTTTCTTCACAATCCTTGGTAAAACTTAACGTCAGGACGCATTACAGGCCCGGGAGTGACATTTTAATCACTCTGGGAAAATGAAGTCAGGTGTGGAGGATCTGTTCAGTACTGTGGATGAGTCCTGTTCCTGGTTAAATAAGATAACATGGTGGAAAGCTGGATGCGTCAGCGTTGCATTTGATGCTGTAATTGCACAATTCTAGTGGTAGTTTGTGTAAGGAAATGGCAAATTTAGTTTTTTTAAGTTCTTTTTCAGTTAATCATTGACACATGTAGCTTTTATTTATCATTATCATATCTTTCTTTTTTTTATAATACTTATTCCATTAAATTAATATTCCTTAGTTAATATAATAGAGATAAAGCTGTGAGCAGCATTAATAATTAACCCTCAAGTATTGTTCTTTTGTTTTCCTTTGTTGAAATGCAGTCGACAGGAAGTCAAACAAAATGGGTGAAAGGAAACCACTGATGCACTGGGTGTTCTTTAATTTGGATACTTTAAAACAGGCAGGTATTAAAGTACATGTTCCAATTTGTATCAAACTATTTTATTGTAACCAAAAGTCGAATAAATGTTCAACAGGTTAAGCAAACACCGAAACTGAACAGACTTATTCAGAAGTGGCATTTAATCATCATTAATTATGACATTTTAACTAGAATTTGTAAGAAAAAAATACAGGACATTAAATGATCACATTGTCATCTTGGAATATACTTTTTAATTTTCTAACACTTCTGGTCTGTACAAATTGTATTAAATGATTTATGAGCTTTGTTGTCTCCAAGAGGAAGAGTAAAAAAACAATAAAACTATCACCCTTCTGCAAAGCTTATCTTCAGGTAGTCGGGGTCAACAGTGGAAACAGCCATTGCCACTCATTAATTTGCTACAGTAAGCCGTAAGCTAGTCTGCATATTGTAGTGACCCTGAAACAGCCTGCGGGCCATCTCACTGAACGATTTATCTCTGTTGGTGCAGTGGAAGCAGGAGGTCTGGAGTTCACACTCGGTTCCCTCTGGAGCTGCTGTATCATTATGGAGGAATACGCCACAAACATGGTCGTCTTTGTCTGAGAGGAGCAAGGACTTTCCATTATGCCCAGATAAACCATTTTCTTGCAGTATTGTTTTCCACTGGGAGAACACACTGCACTTTCTACTGCTGCAGCGTTAAAGCAGGACAACAATTAGGTTGGATATTTTTCATTAAAATGAATGCTGAAAATGTAAGTTTATAACATTTGAAGTACGTGGACTAGTAAAGCAAAAAGGAATCGATGAAATCAGTTTTTTTGTACTTCTGTAGAGAACTCTGCATGTGTCAGTGGACTGGTTTATAAAGGGTTAAATGAGCTCACACAGATCTGACGAACATCTAATCAGGAAACAGGAAACTGAGTCCTTAATGAGTTTCATGCATTAGTAGCTACCGCAAACATAAACGAATAAATATAATAAATCAATAAATCTACTGCTGCGATCAGAACGAGCTAATGTTCATGGCGACGTGATCATTATATGAAAAGGAGGAACAATATTTTAGCCTCTTGCTAGTGTCAGAGAAAATACTTAGAAGTCAAATAACATAAGTGATGAACATAATTTGTTCAGGGGGCAAAAAAAAGAGGGCAGATGAGAGGTTGTGATGGAATTAAAACAACAAATAAGAAACGTCACAGTCAGATAAAACGGAGATGTCCAATCAGAATGTGTATCTAAATGAGAGTGTATATGTATAAAGTTTATATATTGCTGCATCACTTCCAGGATGTAAGTTTTCTCAATGCAGTGAAACAGTCGACTCTTCGGCTCCAGACAATGTGTCTTGTTGAACCAGGGAAACTTCTAAAGAGCAAACGCGGGTTCATCGGGGATGCAGACCATCAGAACAGATAAAGGTCAGCTTTGAATCATCTGCTTGTGAACAATCAATGAACTCCGAATTTATTACTGTCATTTCACTCTGGTCTGAACTTAAAACAGAATGTTGCATATTGTGAGTCCGAGTTGTCAGTGGATGTTTGCAGCAGGGCTACGCTTGCAAAATGCAAGTTTCATCTCCAAACAACAAAGATAAGAGGTTGAACATTACACATACAGTCAAATATATATATGTGGTTTTCTCACATGTGAAATGAAGACATGTAAAAACACCAGTTTTGCATGTTGTGAGGTAAAGAAAAGGTTTAATCTTCTTGTGTTTTCCCAACTCACACCTACACTCATCTACTTACTCAACTGGAAACTGACCAGTGTTGAATGCGCATCATCTTCCCTATCACATACAATTAATCAAGTTACGTTGTGCAAACAGACAATTACTAATATTACAGTTTAATGAGTTGGGAGATTTCAGGCGAACGCTGGTCTGAGGAGGGTTTTACTCAGAAGCCATTAACCACAATGTGAAGTGTTTCTGCAAGGCCAGGGGCACGGAGATTTAGAGAATGGCCTTTACCTCCCACCGGACAATAAATGTTTATCATTACAAGGGCTAATAATGAACCCAGACCATTAAACAATATGCGGGCATATGCATAGGCTGGGCCGGAGAGAGAGGTCCAAATCAGAGTATCTATTACATGCTGTGTTTGTCCAGTCTCTGGAGTAATTTAACAGCAAAACAGTTACACAGTAAATTACAAGAAGAAGGCTCCTGGGCTCTCATTGCCAATGTGCTATCACAGGGAGCAGCATGCAGTGTAATGATAGTCAGTCCTTGGGTTATATACTGTACACAAAAGGCTTTGGTGTGGAGACAAAATGTTGCTTCATGGTGACATTTCTAGTACTTTAATATTTTTTATCAGAGGATACAAAAGGTGAAATGATCAAAATTGCATCTTTATGTTTACGAATCCTCAATTACAGCAGCACAAATTCATGCAGCAAAGTGCAAAAGTAAACCGCACATTGATGATGAACTCAGGAGAGAATATGAATATGCAATATATTTAAATACAGTGCAAAGTGGGACTTATTTGCAAAAAATATTGTGGTCTGGTTAAGAGCACATCAGGCTTATTAAAGTGTCTGAGTTGTGCACTGTCCTTAGACCCTGTCACAGCAACTTCAGGGTAATTGCTGTTCTTTTGGATACATAAGTAATATTTTTAATCGGAGCTTCCAACTGCTTGGAGTGCGAGTGAATTCTGTTTTTTGTTCATTTTTCTCAAATGATTATGTAGGATGAGATTTGTTTTCTACATACATGCAGAGTTAGATCCGCGGAGTGATATGATCTAACAGTGAGGTGATGTATCACGTTTGTTGTGAGTGTTCTGTTGTCCTCTTGTCGGAGCATTAAAGTGGAGAGTAATTCAGTATCAATTAAGTTTATAGGTAACACTACATTTCTAGAATATGCTGTCACTTTTTTATTGTTTGTGTGCTGGACATTATGTGCGGTGCTTTTAATAAACAGTCTATGGTGCAGAGTGAAGTTTATGTTCATCCTACCTGGTTTTTCTGCAATGAAGATTTTATAGTCAAGGTTTTTCATAAAATGAAACAGAATTTGCTTCATTGCTGTTCACATGTGTGGCTTTTATATTATCTGCGACACAATCGTCAGAACCAATGTCACAATTTTTCAATACAAAAGCTCTGTAGCTCAATACAAAGCATTGCAGCAAGAAAAAGGAAAATTGTGCTCCTATACTCTGAAGGCAACTTGCGAAAGAGGAAATTATTCTATAAATGTCGCGGCCATGACGGAGATCAGCAGCCTGTCTATGGTGAAGTAAAAATAATCCGATCGTCAAAATGATGTGGCGAGACAGACATTATTGGCCTCAGGCTTCCACTGGCAGACCACTGCTGTGGTTTATCTGAGGACGTAGAAGAAGGTTCAACTCGGTCCACAGACTGACGGCACTCTGCCCATCCCCACTAAGTGTCCCTAATACTCCGTCTTAATTCTGACACATTCAAACCTCTTTTTCTTTGTGCAAACTTTCTTTCAATACTTTTAGAAACTGACTCTGGGAAACAGTGTTTCATACAAAGCATTTGTCCTGAAATGTCCTGAAAAGCCAATACCACTCTCAGACCCGCTCCCTGCCGTCCAAACCCATTAACAGTTTATTTTGCGCAGGTAGACGGTGCAGAGAAAATGTTCTTACGCTGCGTGGTTCCTCATAATGTCTGTGCCACCGTTCTTCCTAAAAATGTCATCTTGCTCTCGCCTGATATGACGACATATAGATCCGGTCGCCGCTGGAGAGGCTGCTCCATTATTAAAGTATCACTCACTTGGATTACACCAGTGATGACATCTGATCATTAATCACCGACAACAGAGACCTGCTGCCTTGAAAGTCTATTAAGAGTTAACAAAGAGCAGTCCGGACGAATGCAGCGATCCTTCGGCCAATTCATTAACGAACAGAGGTGAATAACAATTCAGCGTCCCGAGAATCAAGCATCTATTTCTCTAATTTAATGGGAGACAAATTGGTTCCAAATAGACTGTCTGAGCGACTTCAGGCCTTTTCTTAGCCGCATAATGGTATCAAAATATATTAATAGCAGTACAACACAGTACTGTAATACTGTAAAAAAAATAATAAACTGCATAATGTATTTAACCTTGGACCAAATCCTATTTAATCGCTGTCATTTCAACTCCAGTCTCTTGTTTTCCTTGAAATAACAATTATTCATGGTTTGGGCTGCAGAAGGGAAATGACTGACACTTGCTCTCCTTGAGCAATAACACGTTTGAATTGATCTGAGCAATGAGCTGTCACATTAACATATGGCATGGGAAAGTGTCCGGGGACAGCGAAATAAAGACACCCAGGCCGACAGTGAAAGCCTCTGAAATGTTAAGCTGTTTCTAAACTCGCACTGTTTATTTTGTGCATATTTTACAATGAATTTACAGTGAATTTCTGGGATGAACGGCTCTTTTCAACAGACGAACTCATAAAATCAGGTCTTTAAAGGCTTTTGGCGACGCTCTAGTATCATGTGCATGGCAGCTGAAATAAAAGTGTTTTATAATAGTATAATTCACATGAAGTGACCTCCATTATGATAACATTGACAATATAAATGATCGAGTGACTCAGTGATGGGCAGATTATATCCTGCCCCTGCACACAGTCAGTAACACCTTCCGTTCCTTTGTGCAGTTTTACAGCGGCATCTTAACTGACATCATCATCCGTGGAGCTTTTAGAAGTTCATTCCTGGTTTACAGTATCGCCTGAGGCAATGTGACGGTCAAGGGTATTTTAAAACGGAGACTGGACAGTCCACACACCTTTAGAAGGTCTGAGAAAGAACAAAAGGAATGGGAACGGGGGAGACAGACGAGGAAAAGCTTACACAGGATTTGATCCCTGGTCAGCAGGGACACGCTGGGTTTGCCAAGAGGTGAAAGTGAACAAGCTGACAATCTCTAAAGGTGAGATAAGGCTGGTTGACTTTTAGACGTGTCAAGAAACAAACTAGATGGTCGTTAGTCACGTACTACTGTTTGGGAGTAATGGGTGTACGATGTACAGGAGTACTGGTTTGTTCAGACAACTCATACACTTTTAAGAAAAGATTTAGATTTCTGTTAATTAGTGAATATGTCATCAAGATTTTCACATCTCCCCCATGTTAACTTAAAGGTACCTATAGTGATTTAAGTACCTAATACCATTAGATACTCAAATCACTGTAGCATTAGGACTAATATGTAAAAGTGTAATAATGCAGTCACCACAAATTGATATTTTACTGCAAATAAAACAAATAACAAGTCTGGCGGAAAAGAGACTGATCATCTCTTAACAGTGAGCAACCAACCAAATCAAAATTTGCTTAAAAATAAATGTATTTTACATTAGTAAACGTTAAACAGCTGAAGATATCATTGGGGAGGTTGAATAATAACAATAATAATAACATAATAACGGTTGTTAATGAAGATCACGTAAGGTTAAAGCACATTACAGGTAAATACTCCAAGATAACACCTAGATCTACTTGAAAAAAAAATGACATGTGAATCCCACTTTCTACAATATGAGACCTTTTAAGTAGCGGTGCAGTGTTTACTCCATTCACCTTCTTTTAGCAAACTAACCTTTAATTTGAAAACAAAGTGCAGTTCAGGCTGATGGGAATGTCATGCATCTGCATTTTTAAAATTTGACCTGATGATGGTGATACAGGACAATGCATTTAAAGCCTCTAATAATACATTCAAGCCTGGACTAAAGTGGCAGACTGACCAGCAGACTAATCAATATCAAATTGTAAGTCGTTAATGTATCAAATGACTGGACTTTCCACACCAGCTCTGATACCAGATAGAACTGGTACTATTATTTTATTGCAAATAGTAATGCCTTACCATGTGATTAGTTCATAACAGTAAAGTATTTATAACCACTGCGTGTCTCTGAGCTGCACTGGATTGAAGACAACTCATCAATAATGCAGAGTTACGCCGGACCATCCCTCGCTGTATAATGTGCAGTTTTCTGTGTTAAATGAGAACAATCTAACTTTCTGTCCTCATCAACCTTTCTGATGGTACTGTTCCAGAGCTCCCTGCCTCCCCAAGCCAATTAATGTGGACCTGGAGAATATTCGCGGCTGCAGCCTCTCATACAATTTCAACACTTGTCGGGGAATCGACTAGAAGTGCCTCTGACTCGCGCGAAATCAATAGAGCTGAGATGCCCTTTTAAGTCTTGATGGTGTACAGCGACATGTTTTTGTTTGATCTTTATGATTCTGCAGAGAAATGGAAAGAGTGTTGAGAAAAAGTTCAAGGAAATTGGTGGTGGTGGAATGTCTGTTTTATCCGGTGCTGCGTGGTTTCGTGCGGAATAAATGAGGCCGTGTGTGTGTGTGTGTGTGTTCTGCTCAGGAGGCGGCGTAATGAACACTGCGCCATTTTTATTCTGATCCTAAATGATCTGTCGCATGGTTAATGTAACAGGACAGATTGTGTAACTGAACCGAACAACTGGCCACTTCACTGAAAACTGATGGGGGTGTAATTCTGTGCATGTTTCTGCCCGTTCAGCGGATATTAGCTAGTATTTTAAGATATGTTAACTTGGGAGTATTTTTAAACACATGAGTGCTGAAAATGATGAGTCACCTAATTAGCACGTCCACGTTCTCTTGTGATAACACCAGAGGCGCTTTGCATTTGCTAATGAAGATTGTGAGATGTGGTTGATGGCTCGAAAAAAAAAAAAGAAGAAGTTGGTCCTCGTGTCGAGTCTTTTATCAAATATAATTACACCTTGGTACTTAAACCAAGGTCAATAATGAACCTCTGCGCTCGATCGGAACATCAACAGAAAATTGATGGATGACCATTTTAGCCCTGCGAGGCTATAATAGTGATTAAAATGATTTGGCCAATCTGCTGTGGTCAAGGTCAAGAATGACCCCGAGCTCAAACTTTGCCCGTCTTAGATCATTACATTAGCATGGTAGCAGTTAATAGCCAGACAGTGACCATGCAAGGTGCTAATGTGTAGCGTGTTAGCATTCTATGGGAGTAGTGATATCACATCATGATTTAAGACATGAGAGTAAGGTAGGTAATTTTAGACAGAAATCTTTGTCTCTCTGTTTTAGTGCAGTGTCGACTTGAATTATTTATTGGACGAGCAGTTGTTGAGAAATGACGTTACGTATGTAGGCGCCGCCCCCTCTCCGTCATGTATTGAGCTCTTGTAGGTATTTTTGTAGTTAAAGGAGGATGTATGGAACCACATGCCTGATTGGACACAGCCTGCAAGTGTGGTTACGACCTTCCTACTTTCTGTTGGACCTGATTGGTCTTAAACGTTGATTGCCGTGTCACTGGAGGCAGCTGATCTTAGCAGTTTGTTATGTAGCATACTTTGTTAGAGAACCAATTGTTAATCCATTTGTGATGGTAAAGAATTTTTGGTAACTACCTGTGGATAGTTTTAGCTACTGCCTCATTGCAGATACATTATTGTATAGACACAGAACAGGGGTTGTTTTGGTTCCAGCAGAGTAGTTAGCCATGTTATTTTTCTTTTTGGAAGTTAGGTAGATCTATAAATCCTCTTTTTGTAACACTTTTCACCTTCTTCAATGAATCCCTCTATTTTAACCACCAACATCTTGTTTTATGTTGCTATCCTTAGCTTTACAAGCTGGGTTGGAGAGCCACACCATTAATGTGTAACCATTAACATTATTAACATTTACGGCTTCCTAAATATTAAGTTTTAATATTGCTTATTGTTTTATATGTTCATAATCAGGCCTGCTACAAACGGTTATACTCATTACCTCCACCAAAGAGGCTATGTTTCACAGCGTTGGTGTTTTGCCCATTCGTCCATCGATGAGTTTGTGCATTTTGGTGCGGATCCAAATAAAAATCCATATGTAGTGAATTTAAATGTGGGTGCACAAGGGGAATGTTAGGCTTTGGTATTAATAGCCATTCTAGTTATTGATTAATGTAGATTATTTTCAGGTTTCTGTTGTTTTCTGTGGCTCTTGAGATACATCTCCTGGTCATTAGTTTTCTTATGTTTGTAGCTTGTGGACTGAGCACAAAGTGATTTCTGACATTGCGGGTTAAAACCCCAATGAAAAAGTAATTGAAATAATTAATCAAATAGATAACCGAGTGATTACCCATTGATAGAAAGACCGACATACAGATATATACAGTATATGAATTGAGTTATTAAAGAGAACTCACGGTAGCTCACTGAGACAAAGCAGAGAAGCACGTGTCTTATGCACAAATGCATGATGCTACTTGCTATAGAGACAAATGTGACAGTTAATCAAAATGAAAAGATACTTTACGTGACGTGCTGCCAACACTACAAACGCGAGTGACAGATAATCACTGAGGGCTGGTCTGAAACAATGAACATCACTCAGTCACTCGTCAAGTTGAATAACGTGTGCTGCAGCCCGGATTCATCCAGTCTTTGTAGCCATGGCGATGTTTACTTATCTTACGTCTGTGAACTGTGTTGCAGTCGTCACCTCAGTGAGGGAGCTCGATTAATCTTTACTTAAATCTAGAGCGACACCGAGAAAACAAAATCGAACGCCTGTGAGGCCCAAACCTCTGGCCTGACGGTTTGTTTATTGATGAAGTAAACAGTTGCTACTCCATAATTAAACTGCATTAAGATGTCGAAGGATTGATGTGATGGATGGTTGCTGTTGTGGTGAGTGGATATGGTTCGGAGCAGGAGGATATCTGATGGGCTGATGTTTGATTCCGTATGTTGGAGGATCTGCTGCACCTATTTCTTCCTGGATAGTCTGATGTGTTCAGTCGACACGGTCTCATGGGATTGTGTTAAGATACCATGTCACTGTTGGGAATTCTATACGTCAGCAGTGTGTCATGTTTGGTCATTGCAGTAAAATCCAGCATGTCCTTTAGCATGTTAGGGTTCAGTCAGTGGAGAAATGACAGGGTGTGGAATGATTTTAAAAAGTGCGTCGTGATAGAATTTGGAAATTGGAGTGTTAGTTATATCAGTTTGTTTCAGTTATTACCTCCGCAGAGGAGGTGATGTTTCCATCTGCGTTAGTTTGTTAGCAAGATTACACAAAGTGATTTCTGGAGGGTTTCGGTGGGAAATGTTGGTGCAGACCCGCATTGGGGACAAATCCAGGAATTTTGCGAGATAGTTTGCGTCTTTTAAACATTTCCATTGATCCCTGAGATAATAATTATTAATGGAAAACATCCGGCATGTTTAAGGGACTGATATTTATGAGCAATTTGGTGCAGACCCAAATAGAAATCCGGATCTAGTGAATTTAAAAGTGGTTACATAAGGGGACTTGGCGGAGGTATGAGCTCTCTGAGTACAATTCTAGTTTCTATTCATTTTCAGCTGTGAGTGTGTGATGTCATGCAGTAAAATCCAGCATTTCATTTAACACTGTTAGGGTCAGGGCTCACTATTGGGAAAATGACAGGGCATGAAATGACCGGTGAAAAGCAAAAAGTACGTTATGATAGATTTCAAAATGACTCAAGGAAATTGGTGTTTTACCCCATTTGCTGTTCCAGCTGCATTTCAGGTGTTTACCTGGTGAGTGTGTGGTTAAGCTTTGTCAACGTGATGCATTGATGCTCGTTCGTGAGTGAAAACCTACTGTATCAATACACAATGACTCCTTTACACTGTGTCAACATTAGGCCTGATGTGTGCATGTGTTTCCATAAATCAATCTACCCTCGCACCACTGAGAAGGAACAGCCTCTGAGCCCATATTAAATGCCTCCATGTGCCAAGCTGTTTCGTGAGGTATCTAACCGGCTTTGCAGCTCACTCTGTTAATTATTACAAAGACTGACACCTTTGTTTGTCAATGTGTTGTTTCTAAAACAGTGTAATTTGTTAAATACACAAAAAACGATAAAGACTGACAGCCAGTAAAGTGGCCCCTTAGGAAGTTTTACATCCACTGTTTAAAAGCAAAAACGACGCCTTCCTGTGAATGCAAATGAAATGGCAAACCTTGCAGGCTCAACAGTGTAATACATGGAGAATTAAGATTAGAATCAGAAATGGCAATTAAAAAGAGGCCTGATAAACAAGTGTTAGGAGGTTGGATTTCGACAAGGAAGTTCTGAGTGTTTTTTGTTTAACATTAATACAGGTTTGAAATATTATAACGTCTGGTTCATTAGTTTGGGATAATTCTGTTTTCAAACTGATAAATTGTCTTGAGTCTGAAATAGTTCAGTGATATCCTGTCATGAACTTGTATCATCTTCAGTGGATTTCTATTTTATTTGGTCTAAATATTAATCTGAAAGGAAAATACTGTATTTGCAGTGGGATTTAAAAAAATGCATGTTTTATCAGTGTTTAAATCCCAAATGTAAAAACCTGTTTTGCTACCTTTAAAGACTGGTCGTATGTTTTTGAATGAAGGAAATAATTCTTGGTCTAAATTGAGGCCCTGGGAACGAGTAGAGTTAAAGTGGCACAGTGATTTTAGTTCAAACCCATTGATGAGTGTGCGCCATTAAACAGAATGGCTTTCTTTGCAGAGATGTGTTGTCTAGCTGTTTTGTGTCCAGAGGAGTATAACAGGAATTAGACAGGGTCATTTCATCGAGTAAGTCAGTCCTTCACAAACCAGGGGTCAGGACCTTCTATGTGGTCGTAGGACACTGAGGGGGGTCGTAAGTGTTTTCTACAGATTAAAAAAACATTTAAAAATGATTAGAAATTGTCTATTTCTCTAATTAGCAAGAAAAGATATAAGAAATAACAGATAAACTATATTTAAAAAAAATCATCCTCACCCTCTTTATAATGGGGGTCATGAGTCTCTGGCACCGTTATTTTGGGGCTCAGACACTGGAAAGTTTAGGAACCCCTGAAATATATAATATAACTTAACTATTCAGTCTCAACATAAACTGAAGCTAAAAGTTCTATGCATGTGCAGGACTACAGGAACAAAATTGAACATGCACAGCCCGTCTTTAAAACCATTAATAGTTACTGAAAATTGTGCAAACTCAGGCTGCTGAAAGCCAAACGACACCTCCTAGTGTGCATGTCTAATGGGACCTGAGCAAACTATCAGCTGAGCCATGATGGGCAGGTTCTCATATACATGATAATTTCCTGCCGCTTCTGCTGTTTATTCCTGCAGTGCAGCCTGAGAGCAGACATTGTCACTTGTTCCGTGTTCTTGGAAGCGTCGCTCTGTGGTCTGTACCTGCCACGCTGGTGACATTGTGGGTACGTGAGCGGAAAGCTGGTTGGTGGCTCCAGTAGTCAGTGTGTGGTGTAACACAAAGCCATCAAGTCTGCTGTGGAGGTCATCGAGCAGACATCCGTTTCAGTCAGCACGGTCTCAGCCTCGCAGTGATCTTCAGGGCTTTTGTTGAGAGAAACCTTGGATTTCTTCTTCGTGATTTATTTCACTTATCTGAATTTAAGATTTGCAGATATACTGAATAGGTTAGAGACGGGAAAATCTGAATCGGAAAAGGTGTCGATATTCACAGGTGAATACGTCTACATTGGAATCTGGTGAAGTGACAGAGCGTCACAGAGGTGGGTGGGCAGGGATGAAGCTGTGGGCTTGTTGCACCTTGTGAGCGCCTTTGTCTTCACCAACTAAAGCAGGAATATCTTGTGCCTGGGTGTAAGCCTGTTTGAAGGCAGCTGGTAACCTGGGGGCTGCCCATGTCATCATCTGAGCTGTTTGGCTGCTATTGTGTGAACTGATCCCGCATCAGCCTCGTGGAGCTGTCTGTTCAGCACCATGACGCCCGGCTGACAGCTCACATCTGCAGCACGGAGGAAAACAACATCGCACAAACTCAAGAGAAGAAACTTGTGATCTTAGAGGTGAAGCTGAAGTGTGTGTGTGTGTGCGTGTGTTTGCATGTGTGCAGTGTGTTGCAGCCTAAAAGATCTGGTGCCAGGCTGTGGAGTTATTGTACAAACGTGTCTGACGTGACTGAAGTGCCTCAGACTGTGACATTAATTAAATTACTTAACTCAGGGGAACATACCTCCAGCAAGGATAACAACCCTACACATCAAACTCTTGTTCTAGAAAATAAATGTATCTGCACCACCCTGTCCTAACTCATAGACCTAACACCATAAATATCTGATTGTTTTTTACTGTCAGATCCATACATTTTGAGCATGTTGAAAGTGAAAAAAGCAGAAAAAACAAAAACATATATTCTTTAAAATGGATTATTCCCTAATCCATCCCTCCATGCATCTAGTCTGGTGTATAAGCACTTTCCTGTATTATTCTGTTGTTAGGCATGGATATGTCAACACCAGGACCCCAGGTGAGTGGGGGCTTTCACATGCAGGGCTGAGGGCCCTGGTAGAAGTGACAGCACTGCGGGTCATGGGGGGGATTTATCAAAGAGTATCTGTCAGACAAAATATTAATGACCATCATACTGTGTGTTTTGTTTTCTCTCTCACCTGTACCAATCCAGCCCCCTGTCGTAGTTTCTGTCGAAAAAGTGCGGCTCTGTTCCGAGCGCGCGCACATCTGGATGTATCCGGATGAACTCCAGCACCGCCCTGGTGCCTCCTTTCTTTACCCCGACTATCAACGCGTTAGGCAGCTTCTTATTCCCATATTTCTGCGCGACGCTCATGTTTCTGAACTTCGTGTCAGCCCAGTGACTCCCGGACGCGGCGGGGGCTTTACTTTGGTCGCGGAGCTCACTTGATCCTCGCTGGGCAGCGGTCTCATCCAGGGCGGACCGGACTTCCAGCGACGCGCAATTCTCCACATTTCCAAGAAGTTTCTTCCCCCCTGCTGCGGTCTTGCTCGGCGGGCACCTTTTCCCCTCGTATCCCTGGTTTGTCATGATTGTGCCCCGGCAGAAAAGAATACTGTAGCACAGATAGGTGCAGGACAGTGACACGGTGAAGATGAAGGCGAATCTTGCGCTGAATCTGTTCGTAGATGAGAGGAACCTATGTGCCATGTCTCCATGGGTTCAAAGTGCTGCATGGTTTTCCATCGAAGTCCTCCTCCTCCTCTCTTGGTCTGCGGTGGGAGACTGGCAATAATAAAATCGGTTCCAAAGTCAGACAGACTGGCATGTGAGGATAGGGGCGGCTTCTTGGAGGCACCAACTGCGCGTAACTGTCATTATTTCTTTTCATAGGCTGCAGAAAACTTCCAAGTATAATATGGTTACGCACAGGGAAAAAGGGGGGGCAGCCCTCCGTCAAACAAGTTCTTCTTGAGTTCCTCTTGAGTTGCGTCTTAAAATGAGTCCCACAGGAATTTGTCGTCCATCTCTTCCCTCCTGTCTCCTTGTTGCGTCGGGTGTGAGAAGAGGAAAAGTGCAGCGCGTCCTCAGTTTGCCCCAAAACTCTCACCAGCGCGATCCTGCTCGCCTCCGAGGGGATTGGGAGGCAGAGCCCACCTTTTCCCTTTCATAATGAAGTTGCTGAAGATATATGCACTTAGGCTACAGGCTGTAAATATTTAATCAACCCCCTGACGTCATGCACATGCTCATAATTCAACATGCGTTTTTATCTTTTAAAGGAACATCCCGAATATGTTGTAGGGGAACATCATGTGTGTGGGTGGGATGATTTAAAGATGCCACATCCTGAGTGACAGAATCGTTTCAGCATTAGCTCCATTTCTTCAGGATGTCAGAGCTGCAGGAGGTGTGTTGACTGACCCTTATGTTCAATGTGTTTTATAACATGCTCCATTTCAGATCCTGCACATGGGTTTTGAAAGCAGCCATCACCATGTTTGTAATCGGTTTTCTGCCTGTGTGCAACATGTTTGCTCTTCACTTGAGACAGAATGATTTATCAGGGGCAGAGCTGCAGTCTCCTCATGTTGAGTTCTCTCTTCACACACACACACACACAAACACCCTGGCATTAAAAAGCACTGATGTTAAGATCAGACTTGATCCTCCTGTGTTGTCTCGATGTTTGCAGACTGGAATGCAGCGTTTCTCTGGCAGCTCTTTCACTGTCATGCCGAGAAGAGAGAAGCGGCAGCTGCAATGTTCATGGTCGTCCATTTTTTAATCACCAAAATATGAATGAATTGCCATTCTATCTCCGTCTGGGACCCTGCACGGAGGCATAATCTCACACTGGCTTTTGTTTCAAATCAATTTACTGTGTTTGTGGTTTGTATTGAGGAAAATGGAGTAAATTTGTTTGGCATTGCACGCTGACTATTTCAAGGCAATCAGTTCTTTCAAAAAAAAGGTGAAGCTCACAAGTGAAAGAAGTTGGTTTTCTGAGGGATTAGAATGATTTAAGTGTACTTATACTGTCGGCTATTAGCAGGGAAGTGATAAACAGAGGAAATGCAGAAGGGTTGCAGATGCTCTATAACCAGCCTTTTCTTATTTCAGCAAACTCAGTGCTCAGAAAAATCACATTTGACATTAAAACAACAGTTGTATCCTCATGTTGACGCACAAAAAATCCTACTGAACTGGTTTTCCTAAACAGAATATTCAAGGTCTCGTTTTTAACGGTACACCGTTTCCTGATCATTAAATTTTGTTTACTGCAAATAACGAAGGGATGTAAATCAGTTTTATGCTGTGCACTCGGCTTCAGAAGGACACTGAGAGGTGCTTTGTCACATTATACAAGTAAAATGTCTAATATTCAACGCTGCTTAAACAGACAACAGCCTTGGCTCCTCAGGGTATGTACCGCTGCACCATACCCCAGGAAACAAGTTGAGGTTACTTTATTTTTTTTATTTCTGTTACACTATTAAAGCCTCTGCACTTTTTTTATGAAACCATTTGTCAGGCCCGTTGAGCTGGCCCCCGGACAGCATCGTTTCACCTGCAGCTCCATTTCCGTTTGCTTTTACCTTTTTTGGGATTTGTCTGCCTTCAATTCAAAGATCGCCACTTCAAAGCAAGAAGGTTCTTGGTTTGGATCCCGGTTCTGTGTGGAGTTTGCATCTTTTCCTTCCCACAATCCAACCTCTTTTTGGGGTTAGGGTTAATATGAGACTCTACATAGCTGTGGATGTCAGTGTGGATGGTTGTTTGTCTCTGTCAGTCGGCCCTGGGATGGACTGGTGACCTGCCCAGCACGTCGCCCGCCTCTCGCCCAACGTCAGCTGGGATTGGCTCCTGTTCTCCACCTCAAAGCCTTTGAAAGATAAGTCATATGGATAATGGATTGGATGGATAAGAGTATATTATCACATCTGGCACGAAAAAGCACCAAAAATGTGTTTGTGAGAAAAGAAGCATTTTAGTTATTGACTCACGCCACGTGAATCTGTCCTCTGTAAAATACGGTCAGCAAACACGTCGATCACTCCAAGGTCACGTAAAGTCTATCAAGGTCGAAATGACAGGAATACGAAACGGGAAAAAGTTCCTACTCGAACAGTTTTACATTTCAAAGGGATGGTGAGGAGTGGGAAACCGCGGAATCTGCAGTGGAGGCAGTTCTAAAACTTCCATACTTCTTTGTTTTGATGTGTCACTCATGCACATGAGAGAGTGGCCCTGGACCCACAAGGACGCTCATATTTGTAGCTGGTGTGAATGAATATGGGCTTGGAACAGAAATTCAAGGGACACGAAAAGAGATTTTTTAAAAAGGGGAAACAAATCGGCGTGTTATATTCATGCTTTCATGGTGGATTGTTCAGATTTTTGTAATTTCTCTCATTCCCTTGGACTTCCTCATTCATATTAATTCGTTAATAAATTGGCAATAAATCATGCACACACACTAACTAAACCTAATTTACCTTTAATAGTAACATGGACAGCAGCAGACACTTCCCATAACACCTCCCTGAACACTTACACCTGTGGACAACACTGCACCTGTCCACAGGAGCCGTGTCATTAACAGTCAACGGGGACGGCTCCAGGTTCCAATGAAGTCTGAAATCACTCATGAGCTGTGTTCCATAAAACCTCAGGAATTACAATTTTTTTTTTCTCACTCCCCCAGTCGGGAGAACTTTGATGAAGCTGAAGTTTCTGTATTCTGTGCGGATGTATGACTAATAGAGCAGAATGTGTTAAAACCTTTGCCGGATGTGTGCAGGTATCCCAGAAATTGCCCCTAATCACAAGCTTCTGCGATACGTGATAGTTTGTCGTGCCGCGAGCCTTCGGAGGAATATGACATTTGTAGAGCAGCGAGCTGACTTTCATGCCGTGCCGTCGGTACTTCTGTTCGACACAAACATGACCTAATCATACACTTGATATACGTCAATGTTATATCAACACAGCAATCAAAAGCAACACTTGACCACTTGCTGTTATGTGATAAGTAACCTCACTGAGTGTCTCTTTGCTGCCATATTAAAGCTGCCCTGGCTGAAGCTAATGTTTCCAGCAGGGAATATTGTCCCTGCAGATTCAAATAATCTTCCCCTTTTAAATTGACCACTGAGGATATGCAACCTTGCCGAGCTCCTGCACAGCGGTGCAGTAATGAAACATCTTCCCGTCCTATAATACCAAGGATATCAGTAAATCTCTTTTAGTTTTTTCATTTTTTTTTTCGCTATGCAGAGATTACAGGATCACAGTATCAGTATGATATCAGGACTTGACAGGATTTAGTTATTCCACCCACTGTATGTGATAAAACCTGACATTATCCTGCTAAATTATGTGGCACACTGCAGGATGCTGAAGATGCCAGAGTAAGGACAGTAAGAATTGTTTCTTTGGGAAAAAAAAGAAAGTTTGACAGCAGTGATGAGTTTCAGAATTCACGTTGCCGAGTAAAAAAAACGACTCATCTTTATTTGTGGTAAACACCCACTCAGTATTTCCTACGATTCCCATCTGTCTGCTGGAAATCAGATTGAGAGTCGACGGTGCATCTTTACGACCTCAGAATCAGTCGGAGACAGTTGGAAACCGGAATCGTTTGAATTTGAAAGTCACATTTAAGTTAGAAATAAAAGCGCAGGCTCGATGTGCACTAATGTTTTATTTCCCCTCCACTGAATCCAAATTATACGAGCACTGAACAAACCCAGTTCACTGAAATGTCCCAGCAGTGACAAACATGTGGGCAAACTCCGATGATCTTATTGCTGCTGCCTCCGTTAGAAGAGTGAAGCCGTAATCTTCCCTTTTTTTTTAAATGAGCCTCGTCTTTTTCTGCCATCACTCACTCCTGCACATTTCCAACAATTAAACCAGACCCAAAGACTGACATAATAAAAAAAAAAGAGGTTATAAACATAAAGCATCCTTCACACCAACAAATCTTTACAGCAGTCGTTATGCAGTGACATCAAAATTTATATCAGAGCGATATTTACTGGATCATTTTCTGCACATTGGGTGTTTTAGGGTCAGAAAAACACTGACTTACTAGCACACAATGTTTATTTTCATCATTATTTATCATTTAAAATTCTTTCACCTAATTAGCGCCTGTTTTGGAGCTTTCTCTGCGCTTGGCAGGTAAAGTAGGCATTATTAAAAGGATATGTTTTTAAATCCTCCAAGTCTGACATATAAAACTATTATTCACATGCACATATGTACATCAAAATGGTTTGAGCTTGATGCAATCGTTCCTCCTGCATGTTGATGAAAGATAATTTCCTGAGACACTTCTAACGTAAATGTTATGGGAAATAATCCACTGTCCCGTTCTGTTGCAAAAATACATTACAAAGCTTACGTGCAGCTCACACGAGGCTTCAGCAGTCGGAGTTAATCAAAATAATTGGGGATCTTTCGAAGTTTCAGGGTTTTTTTATTCAAATTTTCTTCTTTGTGCTTCCCTGAGCAGTGTTTCCTTGCTGAACTTTGGTGGAGGGAAAATAATATTTTCAGAACTAAAAAAGGCTTTAAAAAGAAACCTGCTGGATTTGTTCAGCTCAGTCTGCTGAAGCCTCATATTAGTTTTAGATTGATTTTTTTTTCACACCAAAAAAAAAGGACAGAGGATTTTGTTCCTCAAAGTTCATCAAGGACAGATCTTCTACCGACTTGTATGAGAAGGAAAAATGATAAAAACAATCAAAAACTGTTTCAGTGAACGTACACTCCCTTTGCACTGCATTAGTGTTTACATATGATTTTTAAGTTGGGTTAGTAAGTGAGGTGCGAGAGGTCCTCAACTATCTTCTAGAGGGACCACTTCTGTTTTGCTGTTGTTTAACTGAAGACAGCAATTTGCCATCCAGGCTTTTATCTCCTGAAGATGAGACTCAACTGTGTCATAGCTGCCATTGTCACCGGGCTCTAAAGAGAGGTAAAGCTGGGTGTCGTCTGCGTAGCATCGTATAGGAGATATTGTATTTCTGGAGAAGTAATTAATGTATTAAAGGTTGTAAATGAAAGACATTTTCTTTGAGATTGTACATGATTGCATCAAATGATCTTCTCAAATTCATCAGCTGCACATTTGTGACATGGTGAATTATAAACTGTAAGACATGGTTAACTTTGATGCAAATAGAAATCTAAGTTATCCAGATTCTAGATTCAGATTAATATGTCAATTATGTTTCTCCAATAACTTCTACTTTTCATGAATTGAAACTTCCTTTTACTGCCAGCACAAATCCTGCTACAACTAATTCTTCTTTTTGCCTTTATCTTCATCTTCTTCCTCTTCATCCTCTTCCCCCCCAGTGTATTTGCTGCTGTAAAAAAGAGCCAACAAGATAACAAGTCAAGCTCTGACTAAAGGCCATTGAACAGCAGGTTACCTCTCTCATTGCCAACCGCAGTGTCAGCTAATTGCTGCTGACATTTTGCCCATGTTGTTAAAATCAAAACTATTTTTATGCATTGCTTTCTTTGTTTCTTCTCAACAAGGGGACGCGGTTTACAAATGCCATCCTCTCCGCCCGTCCGCTGAGCGTCTTGATAGTCGACGTTATAGTCTAATTAACACACAGTTGGCTTTGGCAGGGCTCAGCAGTTTCCTGAACACAGCAAATGAAAATGTCTGATCCTCTTGCACGGAGGGTAGAGTCAGCACCCTGAGATGCGGCTGCCACCAGGTAAGAAAATGAAATCTAATATGTCAGGAAGTTTAAAAAAATTCTAATTAAGTCCAATTTTAACTTGAAAAGAAAAAGAGACCCTCAGTTTTCAACTTTTGGTTTATTTTGTCAGTGTTGAAATAACGGAATAAAGGAATCTGCTCAATGGTTTTCATGGGAGGGAGCCCTATATTCCATTGGAACAGCTGAACATGGCATGAACACGCACACATGGAAGTGCAGCGCGGCCACTTTAATACCCCAAAATACCAAATGAAATGACTGTTTTCTAATTTAACGTTTAGCATTAGAGTACCACAGCCGCGCCCACTCAAAGAGAAGTCCACCAGGCGTCATAATGTTATAACGTTGGCCTGAGAAAGGCCTTTGCTCAAAACGTTACCTACCTGAGAGATGAAATAAAGAAGTTTATGGGAGCATCAACTTGTGTGCAGACATTTCTCTGGTTTTTGTCACTTCAGTTCAGCATCTAGTGGTTTTTCAAGTTTGGATGTGTGTGCTTTTGTATATTTTCTGACACAACTCTAAAACATACTATTTGAGGGCAACGCCGCCACACACGGATGCCCAGAGGAGGAGCAGACACAGCATTTGGTTAATTAGTGGGTTCATCGGTTCAATATCGATATTTTAATAAGAGAAAAACAAACAATGACATATTTAGCTCTCCCCAAGAATCTTCTGCATTTCTTGAGAGATGATTAACTGCAATGATCCCAAGCAGCAGTGACCCAACGGTAAGTAACCAAGATTTCTGAAATGATTATTTAAAATAGGAATTATTGATTGTTGATAAGTTTTTCCAAGTAGTATTGTAGTAGTGCTGAATATATTCAGGTGTATATATATTTATATTTATTATTATAAAAAATATTAAAACCCCTCTATCACTGACGCTCCATTGATTGAGATGAGTGATGGACAGCTGCCATCAGAGGAGGGGACGAGTGTTGTTAAAAATGAAGCCGTTCACTTAGCTGTGAGCACTTCTGAACACAGCCGCATATTGATTGAGACAAACCACATGGCTGATGGATTTTGTGCGTTCTATTTAGGTTTCTGTGACTCAGACAAAGGGTTGCTTCGGCGAGTGATTGATCACTGTGCATAGACGGCAACACCTCTGTTTCTGTTTCCTAAATGCGACACGAGTCGATTGATGGCCGCGAAGTGGGTTCCAGTGTCCTTTCAGTGGCTCTCCGATTCCTTTTTTCTCCGATTGTATTTCCACAGATTCTTTATTCTTGATGACCAGCGCCTCGTGAAAAGCACATAAACAGGAGGCACCTTATCCCTGCTGTTATTCTGAGGCTCAACAACCCTGAATCCAAACAAAATGAGAAGTGCTCCTCAGTGGGGCTCCTTATCACCGAACAAGCTTGGCCTGGGAAATGGGGAAAAAGCAAAGATAATGACACAGGATGCAAGATCTTCTCTTGGCAAACAAACCTGTTGACGTTTCACGGTTTGGAAAATGACTTGTCAGCTTCTAATGGGAAATAAACACACATTTAATCAGTCAATGTGAGGATTTCATTCAGTATGTGTTACTCTCTGTCGAAGTCAAGAGACAGTTCCATCTCAAAAATGCTTAATTTCAACACAGTTAAGCGCGATAACTTTAAATGTCGCCTGTTGCTAGCACACCTCGGTTCAGGTTTACCTGTCTCATTTAAAGCCCTGAGAGAGAATTAGCAGAGACAAATATTGATTTGAAAGTCCTGTGGCGTGTTTTGTCCGACAGAGATGAGAATAATTAATTTGATGATATTCTGCTTCGAGCCAAACTGTGAAGTGTTTCATTTTTACACAGTCTGACGTGACCGCATGGACAGAATATTACGTGAAGCGATTAGAAGTTTTCCACAGTTTCCTAAATAGACGAAAACTGGAAGAAGAAAATTATAGCTTTGTTCTTTAAACTGGCTTTTGTCAGAGTGTTGAAATTAAATTGGTTTCATTTATAAATACAGTGTATTAAGTAAGGGAAAAAATGGTTATGTGCAAAATGTTGCTTATTTCTAAACGACAAAACCCAGAAATCCATATGACATGGAGGAGATGGGATGTATGACTGTACTGCAGGCAGCCAACAGGTGGCGATCAAGAGGATTTGGCTTCACTTTTGAGGAAAAGTGTTGTTGTTCATCTTTATATGGAGTTTGCAGTACAAACCCAAAGGAGATGTTAAGTATAAACAATACTACAACTTTGAATGTCTCTACATATCACTTGAAGTTAACGCACAACTGCAGTCACTCACTGATATAGCAGTAGAGTCCCTTTGCTGCAGGGACGCCTCTTCGATCTCGCATTTAACACGTGGAAAGAAAGTGTCTCATCAGTGCGACTGAAAGAAACTGGGCCGAGAAAGTCCCCGGGCTTTTTCTTTAAAGTGCTTCCATCACAATCCCCTCAGAGAAACTCCCTCCAGGCACTTTGTTGGTTTCTCTTTAATCTATTGCCCCCTGACATTCCCAAACCACGTCCACACACCAATGTTTCCCACAGTACTTCTCTTGTGTTCTGTCATTTCTAGTTAGGTTTTGTGAACAAGCTACACTTTACATACTCATCGTTGCCCAACTCATACTATAGGTTTGGCTTTGTTGCAGGCAAATTCTCAGACCTAGAGACAAAGAGATAAATTCCTAAACAAGCTGATGATCAGAGTCAATTCAGACTTTTCTCTCATAAAGAACGAGGAAAACAAGTAGTTACTCCTCAAATTCATTGGTGCTGTTTAATCTTAATTGAGGCAGTTTCATTTTAGCAGCTGATGCTGTGTAGAACTCAGATCATTGATTTTTCTTTGGCTGCGGGTCACTTCAACTTTCACACTTGAAATGATGCTGTTAGTCATTTCTTGTTATAATTCTCCTATATTTGTCTATTTATAGAGCAAATGAGACTTTGAATGTGTGCACCACAAACAACCATTTTCAGAAGCACTTAATAGTGAGCCATCAGCTCCTCCATACTTTCCCTATGGACCTAAACAGGCTACACCCACACTTCTACTTTTTCATTTAGATACGCACCAACTCTGCCACAGATACACCTATTGTCCTACACTGCAGAGTTTTAGAGCTGCTGAAACAGAGACGTATGGAAACACTGCTGAGTTCTTTTAAGTTTGAAAACCCCAGGGGTGGATTTTAGTCTGGACGAGCAGAAACAGAGATGTTTGGATACGATGACGTAGCCACACAACCACTTGCTGATTGGGTCTATTTTGATCACGATGTAGCTTTTCGCTGATTCGTCAGGCTCCTATCACATGACCCCTTACCGGGAATAAAACACCCGACATTAGCCTCGGCTACCAGTGAAGAGTGCAACATTGAAAAAGCTACTTAGTAGTATATATGAAGCCTAAGAGGCTTAAGTCCACATAACAGATTTCAGTGAAGAAGCAGCATGACAATATGGTGCATGAACAGTATAGGTGTATAGTATAGTAACAATTGGTGTCTGTTACTATCATAAAAACAGACGTGTGACTTTTACCTACATTCCTGCACAAGTCAGCTCCCGCTCAAAACGCTGAACATTTCGTCTGTACTGACTGAGGTGACGGAGGCAGGCAGAGCGTCTCTCTGCCTGCATTCACACACTCATTCATTTTTAAAATACCTGATACCGACGCCCCTCCGCCAGCGCTCCTCCTTGAACAGTAGCTTTTCGGGGATTTTGCCGAGGAGCCTCGCAGCTCATCAGACATCTCGGCGAATGAGCGTTGTCAGTGCGGGAGACAGACGCTCGGCTCCTGGAGAGCTCCCCGCCGTGAAAACAAAAGTGAGACCTCAGCTTCCAGCAGCTGTTTGAGAAGGTGTTTGTGAAAAAGTAACTTTATAGGTTCTTGTATATTGCAGAGATCCTGCAATCTCCTGCAACCGCACAGAGAGGTGGCATGCAATTCAGGGCAAATCCTCATGTCTCAGTGCTATGTGGGATATATTTGATATACTCAGAGTTTTGTTGTCTGACGTGTGCTTTTTTTTCTTAGTCCCTCTCCGATCATGCAGATGTGATTCAAGACGTTCCACATCTTCCCAGAGAAAACAGGTGGCAAAGCTCAAGTGAATAATCTAGTTGTTAACGTTTACAGAGCTTTAATGACTCTAAAAAGGGCTGAGCTGGAAAATCAAATACAGCGTCGTGATTTTATTTCTACTCAGCAGGAAAAGTTTTAACTATTTTGTCTCATTAAAAAAAAAGGGAATAGATATTATTTGTTATAACCCTCCCAAACGGCAGTGTATAAAAGTGGATCCCATATGGTTCAGCGGAGCACTGAACCAAATCTATTATTGAAGTGTGAGGAAGAATTTTTAGAGCACTCTGAATTTCTGTGGTATCTATAATTTATATTTAAATCCTTCTTGGTCCCTACTACATATTCAGAACTCATTTACTGTCATCCGTTCAGACTTGGCGCCTTTTATCCTCCAGGAATCCCGTCTCGATTACTGTTCTTATCAGGATTTGGATGAGGATTTGAGAGGGAAGGTGCTCGGCAGTGACCATGGAAACATGCAGCAGAAACAATCCGTGTGTTCTTACACAGACGGCGGAATGATTAGATTGTGTAACATTGCTTTAAGTGCTTTTTTTTCTTTCTTTTTTTAATGAAATCACATCGTGTTCACCAAGTTCCCCATCAAAGCCTTGCATGTCTTATCACAGCTCGGTTAAACCAGATCCACATACATGACGTAGGCTGGGCTGTATCCACACGAAGCCTCGGGATCGGGCACATAAATATTCCATTCAAACATATTGACTGTGGCAAATTTTGATGGAGGTGTTCAATTTTCTGTCTAGTTTGTCTTTTCACAGACTCGGTATCCATATACCACCCCAGCTCTGCCGAGGGTAAACTCCACACACAGCCGGCACCTGTCAGAGGAGATAGTGTGGCCACCATATAGAAGAATGAAAAAAAACAGGCGGAGAGGGGCGCTTCAATCATTCATCACCTCTTCCTGCACCACTGTCACAGGGGTAGAGATCCAGAATACAAAAAAACAAGGTTCTAAAACTGCAGAAATGGCAGCAGATGTTTTGGGCTATTTGTTAGGATTTTGCATGGTAGACAGAACTCCACGGCGCTCTGGGAAAGCTCTCGCAGGAGCACGAGATCAGAAGTGTCAGATTTATTTCCACTTGCTTGTTTGTCTTGTTCTGAAAAAAAAGAAGTTTCTGTTGTTTTCTGTGCCAGAACAGTAACGGGGCCAACAAACTGCAGAACACAACGAAGAAAACACTAAATGAAATGATGGAAAAACTGCGTCAAATATGTTTCCTCTGTCAAGTTGATTTCATCAAATTTTAATTAATTAGATGAATCATCTATCGTGAAAAACAACAACAAGCTAGCATATCATAAGATCAGCTAGTTAAGCTGCTTTTAAACAGAGTAATGTTACTTTGTGTTTTAATGAGAAACACATCAGTGATAGATTATGTCACTGGAAACACAACCTTTGACATTATACCCATTTCTGCAAACTCTGATATAGAGTAGATATTGTTTAGAGATTTTATTTAAATAAAAGAAGTTGAATGAATATGTAACTTTCAATATTTTTTGCAGTTTTGTCCTCAGAAAATTTGAGACAGGAGTTTGTTCCTCCCTCATCTGCTACCTGTTAGTTGATGTAGAGCACGTCAGTGATATAACTGAATTATTAAGCATGAGATAATGTTATACAGGATATTTAATTATTGATTAATGGGAATGCACATATGATTTCTGTCTTTGTCCCTTGCTGACCCCTGCTAGATAAAACACACCTTGCAAACCGAAGTGGTGATGCGCCCTCCATCCATTCGGTCAGCGCTGCAGTGTGAGATGGATGAACTCATCAAGCAAATCCCAAAGGCACTGAATACAGCTTTCTGCTGCTTGTAGCTGATGAAGTGAACCTGCAAAGTTGCATCATCAACAGTATCCACAAGAGGAAGAAACTTTCCAGAACACATCACCTCTTTGGACCGAGACAACTTAAGGAGAGTCCCTCTGAACAAGTGTTAAGTCATAAATCTGTTATTTAGCTGTTTGTTATTGTGGCGTTTGGAAGAAATACAGCAGCTGCAGAGTATTTTTCTTTTTTTTTACGTACAAAAATTACATTTTAAAAGAGTTAAAGAAACAGAAAGAGCAAGCACCTTTTTTTTACATGCTCAGTTTCTGTGACCAATAATGAAGGGTTACTGTAAATCAGTACAAGGACACCATCAAGCAAGGGAGATGCATAAGGGCAGAGTCACACATACGAGAATGTAGCGGTGATAAACCTTTAGCTTCCCGTTCACTTCCAATCTGTGCGAGCGAGGAGGCGAATGAAACCCCACAACGCTTCCTGTGGCAAAGCAAATCTCCTGCACGGCTTCATATGGAGTTCAACTTTGGTGAAGTTTGACCGGAATATTCGCTTTGTATTCCCGTACGTGTGACCATGCCCAAATCCTTCACGTCAAAGAAAGAAAATACAAGTAAACTGGGTTGGCAGATTTTATGGCATCACCAATGTTCCCAACATAGGACATTCCAAAAGAGGAGGATTGTGATGAGAACTGTAACAGTGCACACACACACACCTCAGTAAACCGAGTGTTATAAACATGCTCTGGAGGTAGTGAAATAAAGTTTACTGCTCATATAACAAATATTAAAGGTACTGACTGCAGTGCACAACAACAACTGTAAAAATATAAGCATTTCTGATATAAAAGTATTTTCCTCCATCTTCCTTCAAAAGTTAAAAGGAAAGCAAGAGGAAATTCATGCTCCTTTCAATGGATTACAGTAAAGATCTCAAAACTTAACTTTGTTTCCCTGTTTGACCAACAACTTTCCAGCTTCTGTTCATTCTCACCGCTCTCCCAGTCAGCAGTTCTCTGCAAAACAAAGCTCTAAAAACTCATTGTAGTCCACCCACTCAGCGCCGAGCTGCAGACAGACACTGCTACAGACTGCAGCTGGTGAACATTAGCCATCTGGCTGCTGAAGAGCCCAAAGAGACCAAAACTTGAGCAAACATTGAATGAATGTTGGAAGCGTAGATTTATTAGATGGCCAAAAGAATGACACTAAAGAAATGATGCGTTGTAATGTGTCCTTCAGAAGGACCTCACCTGTAATTCTAACGCGTTGCTCAATACAGTGGTACTATCACTGAAGTATTACAGTGTTCCAATGGATGGAGAGAGCAACCCTAAGTATTTCTTTACTATCTGAAAATGATTAACAGTGCGTCCTAGTGCTGCTACACTGCAGGATGCACATACAGTTGTTTTCCCTCTTGAAAGGGAAACTGCAAATGAGAGCACGAGAAGGAAGTTGCATGACCCTAAAAATGTGCACCGACGACTTCCCTAATGCACGGACTGAAATGCAGCCCTCTCTATTCCCTGTCTTAAGCAAGCTTAACACATCCTATTTAAAGCAGATGACAACTAAGAGGCTCCAGATGATGGAGCTGACACATCCGCAGAGTGCAGGCTGTGATGTTCCCGTATTGAAGCTTGAATTTTTGCCACGGCATCAGTGCAACGCTGCTGTTTTGAAGTGAGTTGAAAGAAGTTAAATCCAGAGATGACTGGGTGCCGGGTCCTCATCTGTGACCAAACTGAGAGCGAGGGTGGGTACACAGCAAACCTAATGAGGATGCTAATATTTCACTTCTCTTCCCAAACAGCCTTCAGACTAATGAGTGGGTTTTCCTCGCACTTACGTAAATAGAATATTTTTTGAACTGAAAAAAAAAAGGTTTACATACACAAATCTACAAAGTGTCGGGAAAATCCAATTAAAGAGTAATCTAATCCCATCTTTAATTTTGTGTCCAGCCACTAATTGAAGATCCATTAAATCCCACTCAGATCTGGCAACAAAGAAACAGTGTTTTTTTTAATTCTTTTATTCTTTTAATAAGAAATATTAAAACTTTCCAATCCCGCTGCAGCACAATGGCACTCTTGGCCTCTTTTGAGTGTCAGGCTGTGCAGGAGGGACACAAAAGGGCACATATTCATAATTTAATTGTTGAATTAATGGCAGTCTTCAACCTGTTAGTCCATTGGCGAGCTGCGATGAAATGAGATGGGGCTGTCAAGTTTAGAGAGAACAAAAGAACAGTAAAAATCCCTTTGGCCTGAGGAGACAAAAAGCTAATCACACACTTATTAGGCTCCTAATGAGGAAATGAAAGCCCTTGCTCTTCATCACACCACATCATCATTGGTATTTTTATGTCGCTCAGCATATGCAAAGTGTGGACTTTATTATTCCGGTGCATTTTTCTTTTTACAGTCAACTTTGTGGTTGTAAAAACACACAAATCCTCCGTCCTCCTCTACCGGAGGGTTTTAAGGATATCTTTTCATGGGGCCTAAACTCCTGGTTGGAGCCCCTGCCTCAACACATTTAGAAATTGGAAGGCAAGATGCAAAAAAAAATTGTTCCTTGGCTGCAGCTGAAAATACTCTTTTATTCTTTTATTATTTATTATTGAAGCTGCCAGTCCACACGTCTACCTCCCACGTTGTTTTATAATTCCACATGCAAAGCAATGACTGGAGCGGTCAATGTCCAAATATTTAGTCGACTCAGACGTCGGCACTTCGCTGTTCCAAATATTTAATTTCCCCCAAACAACATCTCCCCCAGGTTTGGGTAAATGACACGCTGCTGTACATTGCAGGGCGGTGGAGGATGAGAGAAGATGGAGGGCAAAGGAGCAAAGAAGGAGTTTGCAAGGCAGAGTGCGGGAGCATAGACAGCCGAGAGTTAGCGGTGCTAATGTGGGGTCTGAGTGTGTAACCTCACTCTCAGTGCGCTCTGATTAAAGAATGATTTATAGGCCTGCTGGAGAGCCCTCTCAGCAATCCGTCTCCTCAATGAGATTTTTTTTTTTCTCCCTTTCAAGGGGTTTGGTAAATCAAGCCGTCTTGGAGAAGATCTCGGCTGGACAATGTCAATGTGTTACTGAGAGGGAGACGTTGGATGTTACAATCACAGAAGCATGTGGGGGTTTGCAGGGGCAGACGGACACTTGTTTGTCACATACGGAGTTGACCCCGACTCCTTCAGTGAAATGAATCAACCTGGAGAGACATTATTTCTTTCATTTTAGTTATCGTTTGCATTTGAGATGTCTTTGATGTGGGTTTCCTTTCTACATATGCATCACCTAAGTACATAACCTGTATTAACCTGAGTCCCAAAAGTCTCATTGTCTTCAAACATGATAACATTTAAAGTCATGCTACGTTATTAAAAAGTTATAAAAAAATGTATCCTACAGCAAACATGAATGAATGTAGACTGTATATAAAGATGGACGACTCGTCTCCACTTCCTCACATGATGCCGAAATGAAACAATAACATCCAAGATCCCATTTTTGGGAGTCTGCACAGTAGCAATAAGGGGATGGAGCTTGGTAGTCAGGTCCACCAATCACGAGTCAGTCTGACCTGTCAATCATGATGTTTCACCCGGTTCTTGTAGCATCAAATAACAAATTAAAAGCAAACTTGGCGTAAAAAGTGAACACATATCAGTGTGATAAGAAGTACCTATAATGCCAGAAACAAATATTTATTTGCACTTTACTTTGATTCTTGAGTGTGATCAATATCCCATCCACTAACATGGAGGAGGCAGGATTTATGCTCTGTATTGCAACCAACCAGCAGGTGGCTGTCAAGACATTTAGGCTTCACGTTTGTGGATCTGTCTTGTCGTCCATTATTATATAGCCAACAGTCTATATAAATTAAAAATGACAAACTCATGGTGGCGCTAGAGGACAAGTCGACAGACAGACAGAAAGACAGTCATTGCCATGTGTAAAGCCAGGTTTTGGCAAATCCAAGAGAAAATCAAACTTGTTTCAAGCATTCAAGGAGAATCAATATGATGAAAAAAGACAGAATAAGATAAACGGCTGCAAAACCATATCAAAATAAACTTTTATTTGTATTGTAAACAAGTCTAAACTCTCTCATTGTACTATTTATATACATATATACAGTGGGGATTATATAATAGACAGAAATACTTGATATGATAGAAGATTCTCTTCTGGTGTGGAGACTCCTGCGGCAGAGTGGCAGCACTTGCGATGGAAAAGTCACTGCAGAGCTCTGTGACATGCCCATCAATCATTAACAAATCATCTGCAGACTGAATCCTATCTATCAGATGGTGCCATGATGCCATTTGTCCAGACTATGCTGCATGACACTGTGGTCTGAATCACAAGTGCAGCTACAGCGGCTGCAACATTGTTGAGCTTTTTCATTTCCATATTATCTCCAAACAGTACAGTATTTATCCGAGCAGGGCCACAGTGTAAAAAAATAAAATCAGGTAACCGGCCTTTTATGCTGCGTCCAAGTTTGAACAGTCTGTGTTCGTGACCTTTTTATTAACTGGAGGCACACGACTGCTGTGTGTGATGCTTCCCAATTATCTCTTCCTGTTTACCCAATTACATTAATTAGAATGCACTGTATTTACATAACCCAGAACAAATAAGCCATCGAGCTAAACCTATTACAAAGCTTCTGTGGAAATAATTACTCCACCTACTGATGCTGCTGTTATAATGTTGCTACATTCAGGCGAAGAGAACAGGCTGTACTTTGTGTTTACAAAGGGAACAAACACAGTGTTTGGTTTGGATATTTTTATTCTTACAATGTTTAGATTGTACATTTGTGTGCAAGCTTATGTAATCATGATGTGGCAAAACCCCTCCCCGTAAAAGGTATTTATCAGTGATTTAATACTTTCCACCACTGATACACAAAAATAAAATAGAATAGTGTTGACATTCTGGAGTATGTCCTGCAAGATTTGTATTTTATTTTTTCTATTCATCTTACAGGCGTCACAAAAGCCCTTACAGCAAATCTCTGTCCTTCAAAAAATAAAAACTCAAACATTGTAGTGCGGCGGGGTAGCCTATTTGATCCAGTGGATAACAATGTAAACAGAGCCAGCCCAGAGACACGGATGTTTCCTCAGTGTGCTTCACTCTATATTTCGAGAATTGGCTTTTTACAATGTAGCCCACGTACAAAGCTAACCTGCCTGAATAACAGTGATTAAATTGGGCAGACAGCTTGCTCATCATTATGGCACAAGGAGAGGGCAGTCAGAGAATGCTTGAAGGTGCTTAACAGTCACCGAACACAATATTTCCCCGCGCTGATTAGCCGACTTAGACCCGAAGAGCGCAGGCGGATGATTATTCCCGAAGATGACAGTGGCAACATGTTGGAGCCGCGCTGCCTCCATAAATGTCAGGCTAAGCGCAGTCATTTGATCTTTTTTAGCATCGTGCCCCCGTTGCATATTCCACCTTAAATGGATTCAAGTTCCAGCTGAAAACATGCTGTCCTTGACTATTATACAGAATAAGAGGGTAGCCTTGGTGAGGACACAAAGGGCGCCTCTCAGAATGCTAAGAGAGAGAAAAACAAGTTCACTACATAGTTGCTGTAGCCGCTCTCGGCTTTTTCTGTGTGAGCAAGCGAGTGGTCCATCTCGTGTGGATGTGACAGTCCTGCAAACATTAGGGTCCGGAATATGTTACAGTTTGTGTGTGTTGTAGCTCCTTCAAACTGAACTGTCTCCCTGGGAAAAAAAAAAAAAAAAGAAGTACCAATTATAATATTATAGCTGTCTCTAGCAGTGACCTTTTTGCATTTGCTCTGTATGCTATTACACTCAATCAAGAAAGGTCAGTGGACGTGGGTCCCATGCAAAACAATATTTTTTTCCCTATATCTCGTCGGCTGTTTGTTCAATCTGATTCCATCACTCCGGCACTTCGCGTGCACTGATGTGACTTGTTGGAATATTGTAGAGAAAGTAACGGTACTTTTTTTTGTCCATACAGCTGAAGTGTAGAAATATAACATATCAAACCACATAGAAGTGGTTTGGTAAGGATGTGTGTTAAGTTTTAAACATTTTGGAATGTATTTTTATATTAGAACTTAATCACTTTTAATTGCACATGGTCAGTTTCATAAAGTTTGTAAGTGATAATAAGGACATGAGTTATAATTGAATGCAACCACAAGATGTTCAATTCTATTTTATTCTATAAATCAGCTTTTTTACAGATACTAATAGGTTATTTTAACGTACTTTTTATTGTCCCTCTTACCCATACAGAACAACATGACAGGAGAGAGTTCACGTATATCAGATGGAAAGATACATAGAAATTAAACATATATGCTAGAATCATTGCTATCATACATTCAGTATAAAATATTTCCAACATTTTCAAATGTATGACAAAAATGAGGTCATTACTTTCACCCTTCCTGTTTAATCTGTTTTTTTGCAGCTGTATATAACCGATCTGTCAGACCACTGTAATGATCATGGTTTTCTTATGAATATGAACATCCCACCGTGACTGAACCTGCTGCTTTGCATAGTCATGTCAGTATTTGAGAAGGGAGCCCCTTGGTGGGCAAACTCTGAATTTCTCTCTAAATCTTCCTGTCAGATAAAGTGAGCAGCACTGAAGACGGGCAAAACTTCACATCCTCTTTTACCCTTACAATGAAAAACAACATATATCACAAGGACTGATGATACATTAATCCGTAAATAATTTCATCATTTTCAGTTCGTAAAACTTTCTGATTCCACTCGTTTACACATCATAACTGACATAACAAATATACTTATAAGTGTTAGTCACTTACTTTTCATTTACTGTAGCAATCAAGAATGTGTAAAGGCTTCAAATGATGTGCTCCATCCTGCAAAACTGGCCCAAATTAAACATCTGTGGGTCCAGCATGCAGAATAAGATATAAACAATATTTTTATGATTTAAGTGTAAACACAATAATAACAACAAACATTACAATAATATCACTTATAATAATAATACACCTCTTTTGCAGTGCACTTTACTTAACAATGTTAAAACGTGCAGTACAAGTGAGAAACCATGATAATTATGAACAGAGAAAATAGAACAGTAGAAAAGATATAATTAAATTTGTATATTACATATATTAGACCTAAATAAATAAATATAATCAGTCAGTGTAAATAAGAGCCAATGCCAATTATTTAAAAGTTCCATAGAAGTAATTACATGAAGGAATGAGCATCTATGTGGTATTTCATGTGATAAACTTTTTTTTTGCATGTGATGTTGCGCGTGGCTTTTTCATCGATTTTTATTTCTTGGAGAATCAAGTGATGTATGTTTTTAAGATGTTCACACTGACATGTACAGTTCAACCACTTAAACACAAGCTACAGATTACAACATTCAATGGCATTGGAAAATATTGTCCTCTCTGATTGGCTGAACTACACACAAACATTATGCCCTTTGAGGTACTTATCAATGTTTCTATGATTTGTCTGTGTTCAATATTTGTCTTTCACTGTGCACATTTAAATGCAAGTATAGATTGTAATGATTGGGAAAAACAATGTGTCTCAACATATGGTTCATACTTTGCATCTTGTATTTAATCACATTTTGATAATATAAAGTAGGCTCCCTCACGAGGAGTGAGGCGTCTGTTGTTAGAAACGTGGCTGAGAGTGATGGACTAGAAGTGGAGGAGCTCAGTTGTCCTTGTGTTGATTTCAGTGACCTCTGCAGGGGTTCATTCACGTCTAATCAATTCCCCCGATCAAAGCCGGCTGAGCTCGAAATAACCCCTGCAACCGCATCCCAGGCCCTCGCATTCCTTCATACAGATGCCAATATAAATAAATGCTCACTGAGACGACACCAGGCATCAGCGTATTAGGTCCCCGCTCACTTCAATACGCCATAACTTTGTGAGTTCTGTGTATATTGGCCCAGCATTAGTTTGTGCTAATGTTTCGCAAACTACAGTATATTGACACAATAGTCCATCGAAGATTGAGCATGGTTGGGCTGCACGAGTAGATAATACAGCAGCTGAGCAAATACCAATACAGGTATATTCAGTAGAAACTAAGATGAAAGTATTGATCATACAAAAGAACTTGACTTTCTGACCTTGAACAATATATGTCTGCACGGTGTAATTACATCACAGTAGTGTGAGGCACCATTTTCCAATGTAAGTGAATGTTAGTGATAATGTCCATGTGATAATATGTCATAATATCAGGACAGTTATTTTTTCATTGGTCCTTTTCCGTCCAGGATCAGGGTCTTGCTCAGCTCTACCTCAGCAGAGGCTTAAACACAGAACAAGAACACGCCTCCTCTGCCCCAAAGCCTCAGGCTCTGATGAAAAATTATACTCGACTAGACATTAACCAGGCTCTGAGTCATTAGACAGTTTAAATTATTAGTTGCAAAGTGGCTTAATGGAGTGTTTGATGGATTCTAATTAGCTACCATGCAACACACTTTACAGTCATACACACATACTTAAGCTATTATCATTGTTCCCATGATTACGCTTTCCTTTTAACCCTGTCTTGTTTTTAAATATGTCTCTGTTTTTAATATGTGTCTCTGATGTGAGCGTTTATTATGGAAGTGACAATAAATCTTATTCTTCTACGACAGATATGATGTAAGCATTTTTAATGTGGTGTAGAGAATGTTCTTGTGAGATGTGTGTGTGTGTGTGTGTTCTGTGTAAGGTCAGAATTTACTGTCACCTGTTTCTAACCAGGGCCTTTTCCTCTGCTGTTGATGTAGATGTAGTGCCACCCATAGACAGGTCAATATATTACATCTCCATCTGCAGTGTGTGTGTGTGTGTGTGTGTGTGTGTGTGTGTGTGTGTGTGTGTGTGTGTGTGTGTGTGTGGAGATGGTAATCACACAGACACCACCAGGCTGAGGAATTAACAGCAGCACCATGTTTCCAATATGTTTTATACAGTGGATTCAGCACGAGGGACTGCAGTCACCATGAGGTGTGTGACAGAAATACATAATGAGTCAAAACAATGTTACTGCTGCAAAGCCAATGTGGAAGTGGTACATGCTAGTATGAGTCTGTTCTGGATGTAACAGTAAACATGATCATTTACTGGTTGCAGTATAGCCTGTTTTATTTAACAGGAATTGTGTTATTTAATTAAAATTGAAAATATATGCTCAAATTTCATCTGAATTTAAACAATTGGAAATTTTTCATTTGACTATTTATGATTGTGCCATTTGTATGATTGTTTGTATGCCAATTTGTATTACCTTTTAATAACTGACCAAAACAACTAATCAATTTGTAAAACTTATTTCAGATACATTTTTTTGTTGATGGACGTTTGATTTATTGACCCATCACTTAATCTATAATAATATATCTTAAAAGAAATAAATATATCTTGAACCAATCAAATCTTAACACATATTCAGCCCATTGGTTTTAAGTGGATGATCTGTAAGGCTAACCATTACTTTTTGGTCAACTGTGCCGTTGGTTTAGTAGAAAATAAAACGGTTTTAGAGATCAGGCGAGACGGCAGCAATTTTCTACTTCCTGTCATGCACAGATCCCCACAGCAGCGGCACCAGCAGAGGCATAGATATAGACACGTCCTGCTGAGTGAGAGGAGAGAGTGTGTTCACCATGTATTGTGTTGAAAAACCTAACGTAACAAATGTCCACCAGGCACGAGTTTCCCTAAAAAAAACATACATATTTATAGTTTATTGTCTGCGATTCCTCCATAGTGGCTGTGGATTGATCTGTTCCTACAGTAATGGGGAGAGAATTCACTGTCAGCCTCCAGCCGGTCGGTGGGTTCCACCACATTGGTTTTGCTTGACGGTAGATGTCAGTAAGACCATAGAACAAAATAGTTTTGAATGAATGCTGGCAAATTGAATTCCTTCCCCATTTGTTGGATGCCTCAGTAAATGGATGTTTATTGACAACCGTAGTGTGAAGGCCAAGATGACCGACCCTCGACATCATAGCTCGATAATATTAACTGAGACATCCCTGCGGCGGGTCTGCTTGAATAAACAATGAGGGGAAACAACAGAAGTATGAACAAAGAAGCACACGGTGAGAGCGAGTTCCCATATGGACTCCAGTGGACCGGTGGCGATTCTGGCGTCTTGTTTAATCAGTCCTCGTATTTCACCTATTTGTCTTTGTCATCGCAACGACATTGTCCATCGATCAATAACCATAGAGCAGAGTAGTCAACATGAATAATGTGCTAAATTAGGATCTTTAGCAGTTATTGATTATGAATCTGCCCCTGCCCTTGAACCCGCTCGCCGCACTTAACTGGTTTATATGCAAAGAGAGCTTTATGTCCTTTTATCACCGCGAGAGAAACGTACAGTATAGGTCAAGCTCTACATCTATTTTTGGTATTTGCTGATTGTGTGCAAGTCTTTATGGTGAGCCGACTGAAGCGCTGCCCTTTAGAAAACGGAGAGGCGAATAAAGCATACAAAGCTGCAGTGATTATCTCCGTCCCTTACCCTGGTGGTGAATGTGATACAGCGTGCCAGAGAGACAGGCCTCATCAGGCCAGAGCATTTTCTAGAAAACCGGCTTTGCAGCAATCATGGCATGGAGCTGAGGCGCAACGTGGCCAGATACATGCAGTCAGAAATTATGTCTCTGTCTCCACAGGGTAAACAAGCCAACACACATTCATTAAAGGGCTCTCGGCTGGACCTCAAATGTGTATTGACCAGCTGGGGACAAATGGGAACCATTTCCCTCTATGAATTGCAGCCATTTGTTACAGTTTAGGATTGATTCTTTGTCATGGCAGCCACCAGCGTGTGGTCATGAAATAAGAAATTGCATTTCATATCTCAGCTGAAATTGATTCAAGGAGAAATAAAATGGCAGTGTTTTGACAAAGTGAATGGCCTCATCAAGATATGACCGAGGATACATGAGCGTGTCTGTGTGTCAAAAACGGAGCAACTGAGCAAACGACTTTATCACTCAATGCATTTCAAGTGTTTATCATCTGTCACGGACTTGGTGTTCTTCCTCGGTTATTTTTACTGCTACTGCTGCAATTGTGATCCCTCTATTCAGAAATATATTTACTCTTCTCAAAAAATGCTCTTATTCATATTCAGTGAGAAGAAACGATGGACTAAATTCCATATTATTTTCTCATATTATTGTTGTATATTCCCAAATCTAAATCCATATTATTTTGATCCCAGTGTTAAACACAAGAGTTGTAGTGTATGTGTTACGCAAGGAGCTCCGATGAGAAACAATGATGATGTGGTGACTGTGCATTGAGCTGGAGTTTACAGTGTGTTACGGATTCTGCAATGCAAACATGGCAAAGAACAGGAATTAAATACAGGTAGTATGCTAACAATGAATATTATCCTCTTTATGCGAATGACTACAAGTAGAACAATGTGTTTTCACAATGCAAAGGCATCATGTTTAATGAATCGAGGGGTTTGACAAGCTAACGAGAACCAAACGAGAGAATCTGCCTGTGAGCAACTTGACCACGAATAAACCAAACCAGTCAATGCTGGTGGAAAAGAAGGGGAGTTAATAGAGCCACAGGCGAGCTGGTGGCATGTCATTCCATGATTGGTTTCACCGGCTCTGCCATCCATTGCTGGAACTCTGCGCAGGTTCTCTGGTGAAGCCTGAAACAACAAGAATGGCACTGGAGCACATACCTCCACCAAGGTCGAACAAGACTACACAGGATCGTCTAGAGAAATGTGCAAGAAAAAAAAAAGAACTGATCTGAAATGATTTGAAAGAAAGTGAAAAAAGATCATTACAGCATGGTTTAATGGGTTATTCCAAGGCCCAGGCCCCGGCCGAGGCCACACCCCTCTCAAGCTTGGTGGAAAGTAGTTTTTGCGTACGCATGCAAACAAATATACCAACAAATGGACACGATTGAAAACATAATCTCCTCAATTTAGGTCCTTAACACAAAAAAAAGTACAATTCTTGAATTTTTCCGCTTCATAAATCTTGGCCTTCATGGACCCTGCTCAGTACTTCAGAGGTTCGACATGACAGTCGCCGTTGAATCCTTTAAAAGGGGGGGGGGTCTCGGACCTGCAGGAATTGGGTGGTGGCAGCGATGGTCAGCATTTTTCATGGGTTTCTGTGGCCTCATGGTTTTGGCTGGATGCTGTTACCAGTATCTTTACCAGTAAATTTTAACATCTAAAAGAAAACAGATTCCTGTAAAATGTCCAACTGGTTCATGGACTGTTTTATTTTATCTACTCTTTCAACTTTTTCCCACAGTTGCTTAATTACTAAAAACTCTACATGTGTTAATGATGTAATGGCAAGAATAAGGCATTGAAAAGGTTAACCTGACATGTAAATGTTTTATTACTTTGGATGCTCTTTCTATTCTTAGACAAAACGCAAAGTACATTAATTCCATTTTCTGCTGACGATAAGTGTTTTTCAGTGTGAACCAGACCTCAGTGTCAGATTAAAATAGTTGTATCATATCACAATATTCATACATGAATGCATGACTTGAACCTCTGCAGCTGTGAATGCATAAATATGCACACCGTGTTTGATGTTTTCACGTAAGCCGCCTGTGACACAAAGCAGATGTTCCCGGCCCATTTGCCATCTTTTCTGGAACAAGCCAAACATAAGGAGCCTAAATCCATGTTACATTTTTATAATAAGTCGCTGGGGTTTTTTTTTAGACAGGAAATGTGTGGGATGCAGTGAACACCCTGTTTCTCCCAGTATTTCCAAATACAAAACCTGTGCCTATCAGGATCAGGCACTGAAGAAGAGGTGTTGCTGTGTTTCTGACAAGATGCCAAAAGCTAATACCTGCAAAGAACAGGTCTAAATATACCAGACTGCTCTGTTTGTGCCTTTTCTTTTTTGGGGGGAGGGGAATCTACATTTATATTTAATGTGAGAACTGAAAAGGAGTAACACTAAATTAAGAATCCCTTAAAATAAGCAACTGTTTTTGCATGACCATAGAATCCCAGCCAAAGCACTGAGTGTATATGTTTATGTCCAGTGGTTTTAAAATGATAAACACACCTTTCTTTCTGGTGCTGTGGTGCACACTTGAAACTGAGGGAACATCCTCGGAGCCCCCCCTGGACCTTGGACCGTGACAATCGCAGCTGGAGCCCTACATGCAATGTGTGCAGTGCTCTCCTCGTCCAATACCCCGGACAGAGTTATCCAACAAAGCAACACTGACACAGAATCAGTATTGCATTTAACACTGGTTTGAGAAGCCATTACCTTGGCACAGACTAGACAGCTTAATTTAATCTACAAGCTGCCAGCTCCGTCCCCTTCCCAGACTGGCACAGCAGGTGCTTGTTCATTCAATCTGTGAGGGCTGGCATGAGTCAGGGAATCTGATTATATCTGGAAGCCCCGAAAAAGCCTGGTGAGGAGCAAAGTTCAAACTGATGCCTATCTGCATGAGTACTGTGTCCTCATTGTTTTGGTTCTCTGATTCACACTGTATGTTTATACAGCTTCAGTGGGAAATTTCAGTGCAGGACTACTTGAGAGCCCACAATTCATTTTATAATTTCCATTTTTATTTATCTGTTCCCCCTGCTTTTCCGCTCGCCTGTCAGGTCGAGCTGATGTTAGAAAAGTGTTGGTTATTCCGGTGGTGACAGGACTCTGCAGCCAATGAATAACATAGATCTTATCTCCCCAATCCGCCAGACACATCTGACCGCTCGCCCCGCCGCTACAAGTGGTGTTATTTATTTATTTTTTTCACATTTAAACAGGTGTAAAATGCGAAGGTGACAGGAAGCACATGTACGGCATGTATGGCGGATCAGAGGTCAGTAAACTGTGTGTGCAGTCTGGGATTGAGGGGGATAAGGGAGCACATCCAGGCTACAGATGTGCTCCCTACAGTTTAAATCCACAAAAAAAGGAGAGAGGTGCCAGAAATGTCTGAAGTCAGACAGCGAGCTGCTCAACAGATTTATCAGACTTAGATGGGATTGTGGTCTTGCTGACCTGTTCTCTGGAGCGAAACGTGTACACATACAAAGATTGAACCCACATAGGCTAACAGCAGAACCGATTTTAAGCGATCATTTCTAGGCACCTAGCTATTTCATATTTTAATGACCTTTAAACTTCCTGAAAAAAGCTACTCTTACTTCTCTTTACTGTTTTCTGAAACTCATTCATAGTCAAAGAGCAACACGGTTAAGGTTAAGGGTTTTACTGTTGTATTAACATCAAGCTGAGGCATCAAGGTCACTAAATAGTTGGAATTTTAAGTGGGAGATCAGGCAATGAGCAGAATTTGCACACAGACACATGCACAATGAATATTTTTCAGACAATTTTGGCTTTATTCAGCCAGATATCCCTGATTCGTGCGTCCTCACAGCATTGCCACTGTGGTCCCATTTCTGTGACAGACAGAATATAAATTGAAAATTTATATTGTCTTCTGCTTTAGATCCTGATTTGTGAGTCTTGAGGGCAGGAAAAAGAACCAAGGATATGCCTCTGTCATTTGACACATGAGTTTTTGAATTTTTCCCCCCCCTGAATAAACATCTTTAGTCCTCGCTGCTCATGTATTTGTTCTGGGATTTTAGCAGGTGTAAAGGCGGCGGTGTCGATGCCCAATGAGTCGCCCTTCTTAAACCATTACGGGTCACGTCTGTTCTCATTCTGCTCACACTAACAAATTACACTCGCTTGACACAGTGAATAAACATAATAAGGGCTGTTTGTTTTTCAGCGTCCTCTCCGAGACAAAGTCACGGCTGCTAAGTGTTTGTTGTAGCTGTGAGGTATTTCTCTGCAGACTACGCCTGAGGTCTACTTAGTGTGGGCTGTTCTATATTTCATGCTTGTTGGTTCTGCATATAATAGACACTGATCACTGAGCCACTGCACTATTTCCTGGAGCAGTCAGGCGGCTGTGACCGTAACGTACTGCAGATGGCAGTAGTTGAACAGGCATACGCAACCGAGCCGTGCTCTGCCTTTCTCTTTTTTTTTTTTCTTGTGTTGAATCTCAACTCCTCCACAGGTGACGGATGAGAACACAGAGCCTCCCCAACAGTGTAGTAGTACTTTTAATCCAATTCAGATTTATGATGTCAACAGCGGGAAAATTCCTCCTTGCCTGCAGTCTGAGACAAAATGGAACACGCGCGCAGACATTAAATAAAGAGGAGGCTGTTTTGGCGGCTGATAGAAAAGGAGGGTTTGCCTCATATTCGGCGGAGTGAATGCCCCCGCGTGATTCATCCAGCGGGCTTTTAGAAGGCTGACTGAGGCAAAGGCGTGAGGTGAACTGATAACCAAGCGCCACATCAGACAGGAATGAAGTGAAAGACAAAGTGTAAATTGCGGCAACTCCAGGAGAGATGAAAGGCCGAGCTGGAGAAAGTTCAAATTGGAAGTTAAAACAGGGGCAGAAAAAAGAGAAAAAAAGAAGATGATGAACAGCCAATATAGATCGACTCCATCCTCGTGAACCATTCAACATGTACACCCTGTGGCTGGGTTGCTCATTTCCATAAAAGTCTGGGCCTTCATCAAACAAGACAAAAAAAAAATTATATGCTGCTGCTTCAACAGAACATAAAGCACGGAGGATATTGCATCATGCCCTTATCCTGCAGACACTCCTATGTGGTTACACTTGACATATCCGTCCACACATCTAACCACGCGCACTAAATCACGCCACAGCGCCGGCTTGAAGCAAAGCCAATTAACTGCACATTTCCATGGAGCCGATCATCCAAGTCAACGTTGGCCACAAATGAGGGGTCAACCTAAAGAAAAGAGACATGATCTCCAAAGGGCTGGTGAAGACAGAGCATGAAAGATTTATATGCGGGACCGAGCCAATGATTTACAGTCCTGTCTGGATTTGAAGTTTGTCTGTCCTGTCAAACGCCGCACAGCTAAATCCCTCACGATGAAACATGGCCACATCACACTGCCAGCACCAATTGTTTGTTTTGCGTCTCGAAGATCAGAGCACGACCTTTAATGATCTGAGCGACGGTAAGGGCTGGATTACCGGGTTACTTGAGCCAACCACTGAGAGGCTGGCTGCATGTTATATTTTGATTGTGTGGGCAGGAGCTGATACCCTCTCGCCCCCTCGTAGACCCTGACGCCAGCAGCAGGACACTCTGGGGAGGCACGGGGCAGGAGGCGGCATTCAGCCAAACAGCAACGCCACACCGCTCTGCAATTTGTCTTCCTCCTCCCCTGGACACACCTCATGAAAACAAATGAACTCTCACCTTTGTTGCCACAGCCAGGAAGCGCGCAACATTGTTAGAGGCAACAATTCATTGTAGGACGCACCGGGTTGTTATGGGCTCTTGAGCACCGCTCCCCTCAAGGGGCGGATCCGGACCCCTCTTCACTTGTGATTGGATGCAACTAAAAATTGGCTGCAGTGAAAAAAAATAAATAAAAGTGAATGATACTTAGGGACCTCTGATGTCTCGAGATGTTAGGCCTGTAGGGTTTGTGGACTACATAAAAGACAGTTACAGAAAGCAAGCGTTGGAAATTCACTTGAGGGTCAGAGGCCAGATGCTACATAAGCACTCCTGCTCCACAAAGATCATAAAGCACTAGGTGGCCTATTGATTTCGCAGTCTTTATCAGTGTTTCCATGTGGCCGGTGGCCGACACACTGCGGGATAGACACGTCTGTCATCTTTATGTGTACATTTCCAGCGCCGAGGAGAAACAATGATTGTCAGCGCCTCATCTATCCATTTCTGTCACGGAGTAAAAAATGTGTCATTTTCATTTTTTTCGTCTTCCTCGTTTACGACAGTGATTTAACAGATCTTTCTCTCCCTGCTCCCCGACAGCACAGTGAAGAATAATAAATACACCGTGGGTAAAATGTAAATCGATTTCCCAGCATCTGTATGAGGACAAAATGGTTACAAGGGCTTTATTGGCTAATTTCAGTTTATTACACTTTGGGTTTTATCTCCATAGCCTTGGTCATCATCGCTGTCACTTATGATAACATTGTCCACACTGTTAATTGCTGAGAACGTGGCAACAGCGCTACAACAAACAATGACAGGAGAGGAAACATGAGCCGTCAGGTTCAATAAAAGTCACGCGGGTTGTAAAGCAAGACGACAGATTATCGGGGCCACTTTATGTTGGAGGTAAAAGTGAAAGTAAGAGCACTTTATGTTGATTATAACAATTCATTGCACATCAAAACTGTGAGCGCACAACTATGGTAAGTATAGTCGATGTGGAACTTTACTTGAAGATCTTTGGTGTTAAATTTACTGTTTGTCTTTGCTGTATCTTCCAAATGTAGTTTACATAACCTTTTTATTTTTAAGTGTAGTAGCCTGTAGTCAGCAGTTCACTAACATTCTGCCACCAGTGTCATAATAGTTACTCTCTATTGCAATTACCCAAAGCAACAGCTTCCTCACAGTTATTTTAATGTGAATCCATGTGACTTAACCTCTATAAAATGTTCCTTGATTTCTCAGAGACCAATGTGTGAATCCTAAACAAAAACGCCATCTTGGGGGTTGGTATCAATGAGTGTGTGCAATTACATGCAGTTTCAAATAAAAATCTGGATCTAGTGGATTTAAATGGAGTTTCATTGGGGTTTAGGCTTTTTGTCAGCTGCATGATGGTAACAAATAGGTGATGGAAACCTGTAACTACTGCCAGGGTGTAGCTGAGAAACATAATGTGGCTTTACCCATCAGGCCTGCTTTGATTTAAGGGGGCAGTTGGGCTTTGGGGGAGGTACACACTCTACTGAGTCCAGTTCTAGTTAAATTAAATCATCAGCTAAATAATGTAATTGAATTTCAAGATCCAATCTACAGTATTCTAACCGATAGAAATAATAAACAAACACGTGAAATTTAATTCTAAGCTGTAAAAACCAGAATCCTCCTTTGAGATTTGTATTTGTGTGTAACTGTTGGGCTATATTTGCTTCTCAATTGATTTGTGCTGCGTTAAGCTACGACTTGATGTAAAAGCCCACAATGGAAGCCTTTTTTTTATTATATGGTCAGCTGTAAAGATACAGGGAGGTCAGTGCGGGGCTCAATGTTCCAATACTTTCATCCATTGTGGATTAAATGTGGTGGCAGACTTCTATCAGCGAATCGGTTCACTCGGCAGCCTGAGCTCATCTCAGCGTTGTCTGAAACCGAATGAGTTCAATAACCCAAGTTCATATTCAGGTTAATTATGTCTGCGTCTGTAAATAAATGCAGGGAGTGGCCTCCGTAACCTGCAGCTGCTGCACCTACTCAATGTGATTGACTTGCAGTGTAGGCTTTGGGGATTAGGTTGACCTGGTAGATGAGGAGATGAGCCCAGTCTGTATACTTCTGTGCTGTATGTCTACGGGGGGAGGGGGGGAGCTCAATTTACTGAAAACTTCAATGCTGTCACAATTATGCAGCGATTAAATGGCATGACTTCCTTTCTCACCAGCAGCCTCGCAATCAGTTTCTGTTTTGTACTCGCAAATCACAATGTCATTGCTTTTTTTCTTCTCCCCACCCGCTCTGCATCTCGTTACATCTTTTCATTACAAGCCATCAAAGGGTGTATGAAAACAACATTATGCACATTTCACTGTAATGGTTATGTTTAGGTAAACTGCACTGAATTAATGCACTCGCAGAAGTGAATGTACAATATACTTCTACCCTTTTGGAAATTTTAGATGTGATCTTAAATCTTCCAATTTCAATTGTTTTATATAAACTGTGTTTTTACTTTAAATTTTTGTTGTTTGTGATTTCTCAGATGAATTTTATTTTTCATTTTAAGGTTGCTAGATCCTGTTTTTACCTTACATTGTGATATCCTTGATTGTTTTCATTGTTCTAATGCAAAGGTTCTTTAATACCTTTTATTTAGGATAATTGTATAATTATTTATGAGTATGCCCATATGGACTTTTTGTTGTTGCTTTTTCCTCCTCTTTTTTGTCTCTCTAATTTCACTCGATATCTTTGCTATGATTTCTCCAGTAGAAATAAAGGTTGCAATGCAACAATAACATCAAACTCACAAACACTTCAATAAAATTGTACACTTTAAGAAATCTGTCCTTTTCAAATCTACAGTATATGGAGGCAGACACATGATCGAGCATTACAACGCATCAGCTTCACTTTGTATCACACTGTGAATGCATCGAAGGTGAATGTCTAAGAAAAAGTGCTCCGCAGCAAAATAATTGTGTTTTCTGTAGATTTCATTACACAGATCTCTCTGATAGTTGTCTCCTTGACCCTGTCGCAGTTCTATATAAGTAATGGATACGCTCTCAGTCCCATTAAGACAGCAGATAAGGTGCTGAGTGTTCGACTGCTATCGGCTTTTAATCCTCCTCTCCTTTTATTGTAAGGTAGCTACACTGCCGGCTCACTGACAGAAGTGCAAAGATTAAGAGTGACAGTAAGTGGTTCGTGAATGTCTAATATGTTATCTGTCTAAGCCTTACAATTATAGTTTTGTTTGTTGAATAGTGTGGTCGAATAAAACGGGGGATGATTTTGTCAATTTGGTTTAAAATGTGAAATTTGATTACGTTTGATTTATAACTGAAACAAGTAAATTGTGTTTAAGAAAAGGAGGATAACGTAAATGAAACACAGCAAGTTTTATTAAGGAAGAATGAATAGAAGTAAGAAGAGATGACTCAGCACATTTTTTAAATCAAACGAAGACAAGCTGTGATGCTGTTTACCAAGGAGGTTACGTTTTCACCCCTGTCTCTTTATCTGTTGGTTGCTTTGTGAACAAGGTTTCACAAACACTGCTGTACGTATCACCACGAATCTCGATTTAACGATGCCCTATGAGTCAGGAAAGAACTCATTAAATTTCAGCGCAGATCCTGATCACGAGGCGGATCCAGGACTTTTCTTAATTCCACTTTCTTTAACGTAGCATTTTACAACAACAAGAGCAGAGACTCACAAGCAGGAATCAGGAAAAAGTCAAGGTTCAAATCAAAACAGTCCTGATTTCAATGCAGGCAGAGTTCATACACAGGAATTTAGTCAGCAGTGACAAGGGTACAGGAAATCCACAGGCACAAACCCCCCCCACAACAAACCAAAGCAAGGCAGCAAAACTTACAGGGCATTAACTGTCTTGGAAACGACAACAAACAATGGTCATACTCGGGAGGGCTACACAAGGAGTGGAAAGCTCAACACACAGTACAGGGACAAGGTGGCAGGCAAGTGTGTGTGAGAAGGTTTATATACACAGGGCGACTGATTGGTTGATTAGGTGGAGGTGTGGTGAGTGACGTGGCGGGAAACTGCACAATGGGAGGAAGTGATGCTGGAGTCCATGAAGAGAGGAAGTGTTAAACAAAATGTAACAGGAAGTGAGAGTTCCGTCCAATAGCTGTAACACAACATACATCTTATTTAGGAAGTCGGAATAGAAGTTATGAGAGATGATTCAGCACATGTAATTATCAATTGTTAAAAAGACAAGAGGTGATTGTGTTTTGAGGTTATGTTTTCGCCCCAGTCCATTTATTTGTTGGTTGGTTTGTATGTGGGTTAATTTTTATTTTTAAGATTATGCAAAAACTACCATGAAACTCGGTGGAAGATGATTTTGATGAAAAAAAGGCATATTCAGGATATCAATGAGTGTGTGCAATTTGGTGCAGTTTGATGTGCTCTATTGAGTGCCATTTTAGTCTTTCGATTGAATCGCCTAAAAAAGACAACAACCTTATTCTATAAAATTGCATTTTTCTTAAAGGTAAAAGTTCTCACTGTGTCTTTGACGTTGTCCGTTTTGCTTTCATCAGTAGCAGTTTATTTTATTGGTTGGTGATGCATTTGAGATATTGACAGAAGAATAATTTCAGTTTCCAAAAACCTGAGGAAGAAAAAATCAAAGAAACCAAGGCAAACAAAGGCAGGCTCCCTCGAGACTGTATAACCTTGATTGTAAAAAACGACTTCTCGCTGTGCTTTCGATGAGTCAAGTCTTTAACCCCGGAGTTTAATCAACTTGTTGACTGAAAAGCTGCTATTCACGTCTCTGAGATTAACAAATAAACCTCTCTTTGCTGCGAATGTGTGTTTTTTTGAAAACTGTTTTGACAAAAAAGAAACAGAATGATTTTGCTCGGGCTAAAAAAAAAAATCGCTGCACTCGTGACTAACATGGGTTTGAAAAGAGCACGTAGGGTAAACACATTCAGATATTTCGCTTCGCTCCGTCTCGTTCCCCTCGCCTCGGAGTCGGAATGAATGCGATGGAAGGCAGAGGAGTGGAAGGTCAGTGGTAGTGAGTGTGCAGGTGTGCATGTGTCAGAAGTTAATAGAGGCAACGGTGGCTCTGTAACAGATTACAGGAGCTCTGTCAAAAGAAGACGGGAAGGCAAGGCCCGCAGCCCATTCATCACCAGCGCTGTCTTCTCCTCAGCCTCTGTCTCCTTAAGCCATGTGATAAAGGTGCATGTCAGCTCCTCTCTGCTGCTCAACTGCATCCAGGCCCCTGCACAGTCCATACATAGAGGATAGGGTGCCTTCACAGCTTGACACTGTAGCAATAGGAATACTAACACAGCTGTCTGGCTGCTCGTGTCATGTATGCTGGAGCGGGACTGCTTCATGTACATGGGATTTTAACTCTCGAAAGCACTTTACTCGTTTGAATACCTTGAAGTTGCTGCAAATCTGCCACAGACTTATTTATAGAGCACCTACTATGTAACTCAGCAATCTTTATATTCACTATGGGAGATTATATATACGCCTGAGCTTAAAGTATAGAAAATCCCCCAATCAGCTCGACTGCTCCGGGGAGTCTGGTATTAATCTAGCCTCAAATACACAGACACCGTTTTTCTCTATATGGTTTTCTCATGGCATTAAAATCAGAACTATAACTTCATTCACACAAACAACCACTTGCAAGTCATTTCTGTTTGACCTAGATTGCAACATCAGCGGATATTTTCCCCCCATTAGTGACACAGGCTTATGCTTGCTCCCAGCTGGATGTGTAGGTGGCTGTTGGTTGAGTCATTTCGCGAAAGAACAGCCATTCAATCGCACCATGTTTCAATTTTAAGTGTCGCATTAACATATACTAAGTACAGGAAAAAACACTGTTGGGCTTTTTCTATTATTCTCTGTGTTGGAAAAGTGTTTGCACAAATGTGGAAATACTGTATATCCTTAAAATATTGAGTCGCAACAAAGCCAATATATAGAATCAACAACCAGTAATATCCATAACACAATCTGTGGCTTTGTATAAACCAGCTTTTGTTCTCTCCGTGATGCTCAAGATGGTTTCTTATCTCAGATTCATAAGTTGATTTCACCGTGTGAGGAAAAACTGCCGTGACCTTCCATGTGATCGCTTGCAACAATGGAGATGCATATATGTTTTATCTTTTAACAAGATAAATTGTTTCAAGATAAAACACAAAGACCTCTTGTGTTTTCTATGAAACTATTCAGCTTCTACAGAAAATTATATTCCATAAATCATGGAGGAGGGGGTGTTCGGTGTGTCGCAGCGCTGATGGCGGAATAACAAGCCCACATAATAACTGTGCCTACCACTTCTTTATAATTCCACGCTCCCTCATTTGTAAAGGTCTTGACATTAATCAGAGAGTTCAGGGTGTTTTGATATTTAGCAGCGAGTGATAACGCCGGGAAAACATGAAAACCTTGCTCGGTAGCTGTGCCCTCAAACTGTATATGGTGTTTCTTTTATCATCAATTGTAAAGCGTTTTATATAAAAGATGAGGCGCTGTTTGATATTTTCAACATCAGTGTTTGAACATTCGAAATGAAAGATTTGATTTCAGAGGGGGTTTTTTTTGTATTGTTTCACCTCGTTTAATTAGTGGCTCTGTGACATGTTTACTTTGCAGCAAACATCAGCTAATCCCAGAAATCTCTGTCTGTCTGCATGTGGAAAGCATTTCTCGAGAACGGTTAAACGTGTCGGCTTCACACTTGGCATGTCTATAAAAGTCCAGTGTGAAATTTGACGTATTTCGACAAACAATATGTCCAATATTCTTTGCCTGAATAGGTGACGAGCCCTGTGTAGAAGCGGCAGCAGCGTCTGTGACTCGTCAACGCAAGTGACGTTGTCACCGCAACAGCACACTGACGACAACAGCAACGAGAAATGATTTGCCAGTTCGATGTTCTTGCATACTGAGTCGAACTACACCTAACTTTGTATAAATAAGTGAATAGCTGTTTGTGCAGCAGCTGTGCCAAGACGTCAGGGTTCTGTGAACTGAAGCTCTAGCCTGTACTTACTGCGGCTCAATTACCGCAGGTCACTTTTACAGTTTCAGAAGGAAAGCTGCGACCGGCATCACCACAGTCCAGGCAAACAGCCCATTCCACATAGACATGTAGAGAACTGCATCTAGTTTGTAGAAGACAGAAATATATGTGTGAGCCATACAGGCTTTGATTAACGATCAGAAATATAAAAAAAATATTCTTTGGAGCTGCTTTAAATCCATGGCTAAGAAAAGGGTCCATATAAAACACGAACAGCTTTATTGTGTACGTCAAAGGAATATTAACAGCCATTGATTAGCACACACTGCAGCTCCCTACACACAGGTCCTCCTTAAAAATACGGCTATAACATGCGCCCACACAGTTCAAATTGCTCTGTGCTTTGATTAAGTGCACGGAAAACCAATCAATACCGTCACACTTTGCTGTTTAAAAATTGAGATCGCCCAATCCGACACATAATTTCCACCGCCGTTTATTGACCGAGGCCTTTAAAATGATTACCAGATGACCAATACGCCACAGACCCTGTTTGGACTGTTTAATAAATGCACCTATTTGTTTTTATCCTCTGTTGCTGCCTTTGCGTAATGTCTTTCCATTAAGCCTGAGAAACGTGGACATTAAGTTTGGCGCATTTCGGAATCATTAAAAGACATGTGTCACGGCTCCGGTAAAATAAATAGCGCTGAATTGATTAACAGAAAATAATGAAGCTATCTTTATAACAGGAAAAAGAGGGAGTAGAGGCAGGAGGAGCAGCATGATCGAATATTTCAAAAGAACAACAGTGTCTGGCATAAAGGCAGACGGCGATATGATGCTCACACCTCATAATGAAACTTTACTTTTCATTCTACAGTCCATTTCATCTTCACCCCTCCACTATGTCCCAGGTCCTTGAGGTGCGCTAGATGAAATGTTCCCCCAGAGTGAATAAATCTCGGGCAGAAACCTGGTTAGGCCTGCGTTCATTTTGCAGTCAGTTCCCTTCTGTGCCTCCAACACAAGAAGGGTACTTCTGTTAACAACCCTGCCAGCTGAAATCTAATCCTTGGAAGTCGGCTCTGAATTGATATTCCCTCCTCCACCTTACAACACATAGTCATAGAAATGTAGCTCATATCAAAGTAGTGAGTGCAATAGAGACATTAGAGGAGAGGCGAGGTGCACTGTCCTCCAGAGACAGCAGTTTTTTTGGACTGATGGGGATTAAGCTGGAGGAAACTATTTCTATGATGATAGAGATCAAGCAGATTGCATGAATTATTAATCACGGGCATTTTGTCCCTGATACCCCGAGGAAGAGGCAGCTACTGCTAACGCAATCCACATCTCATTTATTTGATGGAAAGTTATTAAAGTATATACTTGAAATCAAACTGTTAGTGCAAGGAGGGAAACATGAAAATAATGAATGTCACAGCTCCGGCATCAGATGATATGGCTTTGAGAAAACTGTGATTTATTATTGTCCTATGGCTAAAATAATACAACATATTTGTTGGTGTTTGGATTGTTTTACACAGAACAGTAAACAGTTGCATCCTTGGGGTCGTTCAAGGACAACTGGGACTCAAACCTCTCTAGCAATGATTCCCAGCATGTCCCACCATGGCTCTCCAGGTACCAGCAATATGGTCAATGGTGTGTAGACCTGTTCTCCAGGGTCCAACAGGAGAGATACTGGGTATTAAGAGTTGCAGTAACCATATCCACTTGCCTAACCCTACCCCTAACCGCTGAGCCAAAAATCAGCTTTTAACCTATTGGACACAACTTTGGACAAGCAATTCCCAATGAATCCATCCATTAGACATCATCCTTCATCTATACCACTTATGCTTTGAGGGTCATCCCACATGACATAGGACGGGAGGCGGGGGTATGCCCTGGACAGATTGCCAGTCCATTGCAGGGCCAATACATCGAGAGAAACAACCATCCAAGCTCACATTCACACCTACAGGCAGTGGAGTCTCTAACTAAGCTAAGCTCTTGTCTTTGGACTGTGGGAGGAAGCTGGACTTCCCAGAGGAAAACCCACGCAGACACAGGGAGAACGTGCAAAGTCCACACAGAACCTGCACCACTATCTCATCCTCCCTGACGAGGATGCAGATCTAAAAGCAACGGTATTGGCCATGTGGACGGGTGAATACCATACGGGGATCTTCACTGTGGATGAGTGACTATGTGGTCTGCGTGTTTAATTCACAACAAAGATTAGGGGTTTGGTCACTGGATGCATATTGAGGGATTGGGCCGGGTCTGGGTTTGATCTTGAGCTTATTGCTGGTAAGGGGTTGCCTCTGGTACTGAGCACTGCAGAACTGGACAAGGACTCTGTACCAAATCAGCCTACGTGGCATATTTTAAGATTGGTAGTAGAGAAAAAGTCAGGGAATCAACAAAATCAGTGAATGAATGTCCCTGTAAAATGTAATCTGTGTTGAATGTCTTCTGTCTGGACCAATGTGCTGGAACAATTGACCGACTCTGCAAACCCCAGAGCCCCGGCTCCAGTATGGCTGGAGGGCAAAATTAATTAAAATTGAACAGAAACCATTCAGCAACAAGATGACAAAGCAGGTATCTTCAAAGTCCTTCAATCAAAGCAGCATTCTGCTTCTGACGATGCAGGTATTCAGATCGTCTCCCTTGAGAATTGTCGCTGTTTTCAATCATTTTACTGTTGCTGTTATAAATGCACTTTATCTAGATACACACTTGTGTTTATTGTGGAAAAAAAAAAAATATTACCCAGAGCATGAGAGTAAACCTTGACTGCATCTCCGCTGCAAAACATATCTGAAAACCATTAAATAAAAATTGCTGCTGTCTCGGTGAATTATCGTCATCCTGCATTAACTGTGTGGAACTACATACGGGCTGTAGTTTTCTTCCATATTCATTAATATAATAGCCTTGAGAGGAGTATTAATGTGAACCAAACATCCAATCATAGTGGCCCAGCTTGCTTTTGTTGATAAAAGCCTGTGCCACATTACAGTGTGATGTAAACTCGCTGCAATCAAATTTTGTTTTTCTACCTCGCTGCCGGGGGCACGTCGGGCCTAAAATTTGCCAAGGAAACATCACCGCAATTCAAAGCTTTGCACTCCAGAGTAAAGAGCTGTTTTCTGTCGGCGAGAGAGGAGTTTTTGGTGCTCCCCCCCTCTAGTGAGGATGCGGATGGTGCCCTCAGCACTCGTCTGTGATGGGGGGAGCTGATGAAGAAGTACAATGCCATGGCCAGCGGTCAGCAGTGTTTATGAGAAGTGTCATCACAGCTGACAGCCTTCCCGCTCTATGATTTATACACTTCCAATCGCTACAGGCACCTGCCGAGAAGTAACAACTCGCCCGCGGAGGAGTGTGGGATTGTTTCAAGCGAGAGGTGTCCTTGATGCCAGCAGACGTAATGACATCGTTTGATGGGTGGAATTCAACACCTGGAAAACTGTGCAAACATTTGCCTGGGACGTATATTTCAAACTTGTCTATCATCCGAGGACGGCGCTGTCTTATTTACAACTGGTCATTCTCTCCTGCACTCACCTTTTGATTCCAGTTCCATTGCCATCGCTCATAAGAAAAAACATCACCTCATGTGCCAGCAGGCTGAATATTTGTAACATTTCAGATGGACCTTGATGCAGACATGCTGGTGAGTAAAAATGGTTCTAATTTGTCTCTCCTTTTACATTAAAGTGTGAGTCAAACAAAACCCGGTCATAAATACTCTTCTCTAAATTTTTGTGCCGCCCATTAGGAGGTTGATTCATCTCAGCATTCCTTTCATTTGACACATCCTCCTGCGGTTTGATGTGGCACTGAGGATTAAATAACACACCTAGTGACTGGATAACACTGTCTATGACACAGACCAGTATAATTTCTATTCTTGAAAGCCATCTTTAATTTAAATCTTTGTTTGTCATGGTGGGTGCCATGGGTGGCAACCCACAAAACAGGCACTGACGCAAGCAGAGCTTTGAAATTATTATATAATGAGGTACTAAATAGGTGATATATCCTGTTCCTGGTTCTTTGAGCAGTTAAATTCACACATTTCTGTCCCATTTTTCTATTAAATGACACATTTTTGTTCTTGCAAAGCGCAGATAAGACTAATTGGACAGTTGAGTGGCGCGTGAATTGATGGAATGTCTTGAGTTGCTTTTCATTCAGAACGTGGCGTGAATGGATAAAGGTTTCCTCTGCAGCTCCTCAAGAGTTCCCTGTGACCTTCACCAGGCTTCAGAATAATGTTTATGTTTTTCTTCTTCTTCTTCTCCCTTTTAATTCGTGGGCGCATTCAGTAAGTGTTCCATTCACTTCACCCACACGTGCAAAGTACAGATATTAAGCTCAGGTATTTAATTTCCTATGATGTTACTATGACATCGAAATTCTGCAGTGGTTGGTTGGATTTTATTGATAAAAGGTCTTTAGAAGTTTCTGATGTTGCAAGAAATCTTGAAATTATGCCCCAATAACTAATTTGATATGTGGGGATCATACATTTATTAATAATGATCATATACAGCTGCATAAGAGGGGGTTAAAATAATTGTTGGTTCTGTTTCTGCTTGGAACTAATTAATTCCTGTTAAAATAAGCTGATTTGCAAATTTTGATATTTACCCAAAATGTTTTTCTTTCGCGTCTGACAGTTTGTATCTCGCAGGGAAGCTTTCAACGTCCAAGGCACTGTTGGGAAAAAAAAGCATGAGGGGATTTCTTGGAAAATGTAATGCAAATATATGTAAATGTATGTATATTTCATGTTTCTTTACATTTAGATTCAAGTAATTTGTGCACATCACCCTCAGTGATTGCTGACACTTGGGAAGATTGCAGAGCTCTGTCAAATAAATCAGTACATGTACATGTGTTTTCTCCATATGTTGTATCTGCCAACATTGTAGTAACCCTGTATATTCTAGTAGGAAGAGGATGCATAGTGATAATGCAATAAAATGTGAAAAATCTGATAAAATGCCTTGTTGACTAAAATGGCCATGGAATGGAGCACTTATCAGATTTTAAACAAAACTGTACATATCATACATTTGCAATTTTGTTTACGCGTTCAAATTGAATCTAAATGTGAGTGTGGTCTTATAATAACCGAGAGAAAAACAACAACACAGCTTCTGGGAGAACACTGCTGACAAGTTTAGGGCTCTCTGTTTTTTTCCACCATGTCCCACTTTGGCGATAAGAACTCTGTATATCCTGGAAGAAATGGAAAAACCCAACCAGCATCTTTATCTCTCGACATAGTGGATAAACTTAACCTCTGTCTGAGTGTTATCAAACTCCAGTGAGCAGGAACATATTTCTTGTCCATGTGAACATTTACCCTCTGGTCCTCTCTGAATGGAGAGGTAGGGCCTACTGTATATCCCCAATCTCACATCTGGACAAATGTTCCCTTAGTGCCCAACATGTCTTGCCTATGATAAATCCTTTAAATTACTCCACGCTTGTTCACAGGAGAGAAAGAAAAAAAAAAGACATTCTCGTCGCAGTTCTCCATGTACACGGAAAAGAAATATCCCTGAAATGTGGTGCAAGCATTCGTCCGGAACAGCAACATAGATACAAATAGCTCCAGTCCGTTTGTAAAAAAATAACAACACAGACATATAGACTTTCTACTCATCAACACTGAATAATTAGAAACGTCTGCTTTAGAGGCAAAGAGACGGAGGATTTCAAACTCCAGCAGAGTAATTAAGACATGATGGTTAAAACTCATTTGGGTAAAAGCTTAAAAAGGTACATCAGGGAAAAATAAGAACATACTAGACCCAGTGAAACGCTAATGACTTGTAATAGGGTTTAGGAACAATTTAACCATCGGTGGATCTGCGTCTCCGGGGACCGATTTTCTATTAAGCAGTCTCAGGGCTGCCACAGTTAAAGCTTCATCACCCATCAGTGTTAACCGGAATGTGAGGAGCACAGAGGTTCGCGCTTTAAACCCTGATTAAGAAGTAACGTGAGGAGGGTCAGAGCACATTGATTTGACGTCGTCCCAGAGAAAGCGCGTCTTCACTTTGTATTTTTCATGCTCAACCACTCCGTGTAACATGGAGGAACGGCAGTGAGGAGGAGGTGTTGAGAAGGCTGAGCTTCGGGTTGATGATGAAGGCACCCAGGGGTAGACGTCAGTCTGATGCCTGCAATAAACACTGACCCTCTTGTTTTTTTTTTGTTTTTTTTTTCGGACATCTAACGCAATCTGTAAAACTAAATCCAAGCCCAGAAGAGCAGAACAATTGTGCACACACCCGCTCCGCATGTCAGTTATTGGTAAATCAGGTGGAGAATCGGAGAGAGGGGCTGCCGCCGCTATTCTTTCCGTGCATTAAGATATGCAGCGCTCTTCACAGCTGATCTCCGGCCCTGTCGCTCAGAAAACACGGCCGTGTTCACATTCAAACAGATAAGAAGATGTGTCATTTCGGTGACAGCTGCACCATGAACTGTATAAACAGATATTAAACTGGATCATCATCATATTGTTATTATTATGACTTTTTTTAAATGTTAGCCAAGCCTTTATCTTCAAACCCTATGCAACAAGCGGAAACAAATAAGCAATGATTAAATGAGAGTTTATGCACAACGCTGCTTTGAACTAAATGCTAATGTCGGAATTCCAACATGTTCACAAAGATATACATTCTGGGACAGTCGTATTAAATTTAGCCAGTAAGAGACATTTAACAAAAAAATGTCAGTGTTAGAGTAAAAATGGATGAACAAAATCAGAAAAATGTGTTAAGTCAGAAAACACGTGTTTGAAATGTTTTCTGCAGCAGCAGAACATAGGGGGTTTGGCGTCTATGCTCCAAATTCATCACTGCTCCAGATATAATTACATTGATATAATAAGAAGTGATGAGCAAATATCTTTAACCCCCCTGTCGCAGCCTGCAGGTGGATGCTGGGGTGGTGCAGGGGCTGAATCGACGGGCAGCGACGCTGACGCAGGGCAGCGGAGGCATCGACAAGCAAAAGGGAGCGATGGGAAATCTTTGCAGCTTAAATACGGCCGCCAAATTAGGAGAGAGGGTTTGATAGGGGATTGATTGGAGCGTTAGGCATGTCACATGATTAGATAATTGCACCTTGAGTTGACAGCTTGAACAAGCTCACAAGCATCGCTACATTCATTCTATAAAATGATTGGAGCCATCGGTCCTTCAAATAAGTTTGTATTTCATTGGATAAGTGAAAACTTTGACCTGATGGTGGTGCTGGAGGAAAGGTCGGGGTGGTCATCGTGATTATCCGTACAAATTTAATTAACGTCTCATAATTTTCAAGGTGTTTCAGTCTGGACCAAATCAGTAGATTAACTGCCGAAAGAAAAACATTGTTATAGTCCCACTCCAGTAGCTTATTAGTCCCTGTGAAACTCTTCTTTGTTCCCCAAAATTACAAATCAAAAGAGTATTTTAATGAAATAAATTCCCCCTCATGGCCTTTTAATGTTTTGTACGCTCCCCGTCTCCCCACGCTCCCAGCTCACCAGTAGTCGAGAAGCCTTTTCCAGCTACAGAGCCCCACCCACAAGCTGACAGGATTCGTTTCTGACAGGATTCGTTTCTTAGGTTTGTTTGTGACTCAACGGGGCATGTTAACATGTTTAAAAACTCTAACTTTGCAGTAGAACTTTCAGCTCAACTTGTAAAGAAACTGAAAGAACCTTTAATATATCTAATATTCATTCTAACCTGCTGGGTGCTGAACCTGTGGAAACAGCATGGTGGCAGGTGGTCAAGAAAAAAATGCTTATCCAAGGTTAAGATTCCTTTTTACCAAACATAATTTAGGAAGTGGGTCATCAGAAGGTTACACAGTGTGCTATTACAGAAACATTTGATTTGAAGCAGCTGATTTGACCGGTGACACCACACCTCATCGCACCGGAAAGCATTATTATTACCACTGTGCTTTACAAGCTGGCTTTGTGCTGACTGCTGGGCGAGACACAGATTATAAGCAGAATGCACAGTGTCTGCCTCCGTTGCCCTTAAAACAGAAATATATGTTGAAATTGTTGAGAAGTATGAGAAAGTATATAATTAAGCAGAGGGTTTATGGCTCATTTAATTACTGTGTCCACAATAATTATAACGTAATCCAAACCAAGCTGAATGGATGTTTGTGAGAAATTCAATTATAAGCAATGGTTTAAGCTTGTATGAATACTACTCAGCCTCCGGTGATACCAACCATTGCGAGCAGCCGAACAGATCTCTTTAAATAAATTGAGATTTGTATAGACTCAATAGCATCTTTCAAAAAAAGCGTATTTGCACATTAATAATTGTAAGGGTTAATGGGCAAGTTGACTGGCCCCATAGCTACAAATCATTACTATGTGGAGGGGGTAGAAAGAGATTTACATATGCATGACCAGCAGAATGCAGATGCATTTCTCTGCCAGCGCTATTAGGTGAGTTCTCCATTCCCTGCACACGGCCTGTGAACAGTATGGCATTCTAATTTGGTCATTTCAGGGGTATGGTGTACACTCAATGCAGCTCAAGCCCCCAAGTCAAGAGTCTGCATGTCTCATCTGCTGCAGGAGTTGAGAGCACGGGAATGATTTGTTTGTGAAACACATCATAAAACCAATTGGAGGTGGTGGCAAGGCGGAATTGGTAACGTCTGACACCGACTGTCCTCCCGGTGAGTCCTTTTAGTGTTCGACTCAAAGGAATGAAAGCAACATATTGTGTCATTCCCACTTGCATGAGCTTAAACGTGAACCACGGGTTCAATTTATTAAAGAATCACGTGCAGTTCCTCCGCAGCCATAATGACCCTGTGGCCTGTTGACAGTCTGCAGATGGTGCACGGTAACAACACAATCAGGTCTAAGCGTGACACAGCCATACTGAGGCGATGAGGCATAAATGGACGACTCATATTTATTCGCTCAGTAGAAAGGGTGGCTTTTTATTCACATTAAAATCATGTATCAGGTATAATCCAATTACTTCTCAGTGCATTGTTTTGTTAGTCTTTAAATTTCATATCCCACTACATAACAATGTGGACAGATTCCACGTAGCACTCACTCATGCACCCACACAGGCTACAGAGAAATAAAATGCAAAAACGTGCACGCAAAACCACACACAGACGCACAACCACACAAAGACGACCTTTTTTCCAAACATAGCTGCCAAATCTGATTCACTGGCTTTGTATTATATAGAGAGCACATCCTTGTAATTACATATATCTTAGTCACAAAATATGCAAATGATTCTTACTGGAAGATTTTTCTTTCTTTTTTTTAAACACTGAGGGAAGACGGTTTGATACGAAGCCAATAGTGGAAGGCAGTCTCTTGTTCCCTTTTATAAAGTCTCCAGTCGTTTTTACGGATCATTCAGATATGTTAAAACTACACACTGAAAAATGTTACATTTTATAAGTATTCATGCTGTGCCAAGTTTCTGATGTGCTCTGCTGCGTATTTGTTTATGTCTTGGAGACAGAATATGTGATTTATAGTTAGACTGGTGGGGGTGGCAGCGAGGGAAGCTGTTATGTTCTTCCTTTGCTGCGTGTCGTGCGCCGCTGCTGTTCTCTCCAGCTTGCTGTACGTTCACCCCGATATGCACCCGCAGGCAGTATGCCTTTCATTATTTCTTTTCAAACTTTCATCTGAAGTCTCTGAGGGATAAGCCCTCTTGATTCCTGACACAGTCAATGAAAAACAAGCCTCATATACAGGGAGGCTTACAGCCAGAGAGGCAGTGCTCAGCCCTCCCCGCGCCTCTCTGTGTGAAACTGTACAGTGGTTTGCACAACAAGTGGATGCTTCCTTGTTTTGACCGTTTTGTGTTATTGCAGAAACCAATTATCCTTTTAAATATTTAATGAAAACATTTTGTTCATTTGAAGGTCCGATGTATTTACTGAGCGTCACCTCTTGGGAAAATGTCTCCAAAATTTGCCAAATGCAACATTATTGTGATGGAAAAGTGATATTTACATTTCAGCAATGTAGCTTCAGATTGATGATAGCATCCACCTCACCGGCACTATCCAGGTTTTGGCTGCTTTTATCTGTTTGGGTTTACCAGGCCACACATAGTCTCCCAGCTCTTATTGCCCTGCTGCTTCCAGGCTATTTTCAGCCAACAAAATAAGGCACACCTGTATTGCTCAGCAGTAGAACTCAGCAATGTAGGCTACAGTAAATAAATGGCTGGCGAAGAAATTGTGAAAATCTTGCATGCTGAGTAATGTAATGTAATAACTGTATTCATGTTGGACATCTATTAACTTCTGATTATAAAATTGATGCTAATGCAGTCTGGACGGTCTTTCAGTTAAATAAAGTGTTGCTAATGTTCATGCTCTACAAAGATTACCGCTGTGCCGGTAGAAGGTGGCTGTCATTTTAACTCAGTGTGTTGAGTGGCGACATGTGGTTATCAGCAGGATCAGTGATGTGCTGAGCTCGCTTGGGGAAAAAAAGTTGCTATCTCGACTCGATACCTTATAAAAACTATATATCTTTAAAGGATCAGTGTGTAGGAATTGGTGGTGAAGTTTCATCTTGCAGCTGAAACCCTTCACCTCACCCTCCCCTTCCAAACATGAAAGAGAACCTGTGGAATGTGCTGTAAAAAACATGGCCGCCTCCGTGGAGAGGACCTGCTCCTGATGTAAATATTAAGCATTTAAATATAAAGGGCTCATTTTAGGGTAAAGAAAACCACAATTTCTACTCTTTAGATGAAACACATTAGTGAAAACATCACTAGGATTGTTTTCTATTCAATTTCTACCAATAGATCCCTTTCAGCCAAATCTTACACACTGAACTTTTAAACAGTGAACGTGAGTCCGCCCCCCGGGGATTTCTATGCTTTTGTAATGACGCACACCCTCCCCATTCTCCTCCCGAGCTTACTTTTGTCAGCAGTTTCATTACTTTGCACTTTGCTACTAAGCAGGTGGAGCTAATCTATCTAGCTTGCCCTTCAGTTATGGTTTACTGTCCGGGGACTGGACGCAAGTGTCTCAAATAATCCCTTAATTAGGCAATGATGGACTATTCATTTAGTATGCAAAGCTGCAGATCTGCCCGTCCACTGAGTGGAGCCCTCTGCAGTCATACGGAGGCCAACGCTAATGATCTCAGCAAGTGGCAGCAATCCATTGGAGCGCCGCAGCAAGTGCACATTAATCTTGCAGGTGATCCAGTTGATGAATGACCCTGGCCCAGAAGCCCTGGCAGATCCCACCTTAATTATGCTGAGGGAGCCACACCTGGCAGGCACCGGGGGGGGGGGGACGTCTTGCTAACTCAGGAACAACGACTCAGGGGAAGGTCTGCGGTCCACGGGGCCGCTCGCTCCGTGCTGCTCCGGCCAGAGCCTCGCTTTAATGCCTTGGGAGAAGTGAGCCTCGGCAGCTCCGTGGAGGACATTTTTTAGCCGGGACTGACTACTGAAGCACAAGTTGTGGAAAGGGCAAATGGATGTCATCAGCAGAGACACTTCTCCGCTGATAGATCATTAGCGGAAGATGATTTTTTTGGGGGCAGCTCTAAGAGAAACCCATCCCAGACATTGCCCCTTTTGCCTGCGACGCTGCCTCTGATAGAACATTTTCACCACTGATCTAATTGTACCCCGTTATTTGGCTGTGGGCTGACATGTTTAGAGAAAAAGGCACAGCAGGCCAAGTGTTGCATCAGTCTAACATCAACACCCTAAAGATAGAACACTGGCACAAAGGGAGGATGAGTAGAAAGAGAGAGAATTTGATCAAAACGCACGAGTAAACAATACGAGGAAAAAAGGAGAAAAACATCAAATCCTCAGCAAAGTATTTGATTAGACATTAAAAATAAAAAGTCATGAACGCAGTCCTCATCGACAGTATTACTAATATTTACAGTGATATTCAGGGTCACATCTAAATAGATGCAAGAGGCAAAACAAATCAGGTAGAGAGCTTGTGTTCTTTTAGATATTCATGATGTAAAGTACTGCCATAGCATAAGGTGTTATAGTTTGACACTAAGCCAAAATTGGAAAAGAGATTCAGCTCCAAAAGAGATTTTGCTCATTTTGCTTTTGTTGGAAAAAAACTAATTTAGCTTTCTGCCCTCGTGACGACAAAGAATTTTTCTATAAACCTGATTCAGACATAAAAAAAACCCAGGCATCTTTGTCATTATTCCGACAGTGAGAAAGTCTGCGTCTAATGTATTCTGCAGTTACCGTGTTATAGGGCGTTCGAGTGGCCTCTCACTGATCCTATGGGGAAAACCTGATCCATGTGCACTCCGAGGCCGCCTTGATTTACACCGTCTTCATTTTCCCTCCAGTAATGGTCGACTGGTCCTCGTGTCCTCATATGATGCTATTGAGCATGTGACCCATTCATGGGGGTTATTGGATTCTCTGGCACTTCAAACTCCAGTCGGTATAATTTGTCCCTTTTCTCGCAGCAAAGCCATTGTGAATTATCCAGGAGCAAATTTGTGAAATCTCATTATGTCAAGTTTTGAAACGAGGATCAATAGGGATTCATGCTTTGTTTTATTCATATAGGTGGAACATGGAAATCCTATCCATCTATCTATCTATCTATCTATCTATCTATCTATCTATCTATCTATCTATCTATCTCTCTCTTTTTAGAGAATCAATGCAACACAGTCCAATCGCTGTATCACAAACATCCCACAAATTGATATAACTGCATCCACGTACAATAAAGTTAGGATCCAAAAGGTCAGCTGGAAATAGGACAAAGCCCAAAGGAGTTCTCTTAAGGGCCGACCGAATTTAATACACATCCATCACTTTTTATCATCTAATTAGTCCGCAGTCTGGCAGCCTGGTCAACATTGTAGGGAAGCAGATTTATTGATCAGGTAAGGGATAGTATCTATCATTTCACCTCAGCATCGACGGCACCGCTTGAAACCAGGCTGGGACGATGCAGTCACAGCCAAGAGCGATGAGAACCATGAATGCCACTCGAAATATAGAGGGCCGCTTGTTTGTTCCCCTCGGTTAGGCCATCGGCTAATAGACTCGTTCTGCTGGGATAATTAACACGACAAGGAGATGGAAAATTGTCTCCTAAAGTGTCGTCTTAGTTTGAAACAACAATCTGCGTTAAAATCTGAACGTGGCCGTAACGGTTGAATTGTCCTGTCGGTACCTGAAGAGAAACACTTCAAGAAATGTGCAAAGAAATGTGGGATCGTGGTCGAATCAGATCACAGTCCTAAACATCAAAAGTCTTTTATAACTACCATCTATAGAGAACTTATAAACATTGTCCTTTGTAGAGCACAAAATAAAGGACATTTCTTTATTTGATCTCATGCAGGTTATTATTTTGGGAAAGATTGAGGAGCATAACTTCAGGACAAAACACCTACATCCAGCATTTTATTATGTACTAGTGCAGTGTCTGTTCTAAACATGCCTGTTTGGATGATGATGGTGGTTACAACCTTCTTTCTGACACTGTAAAAGTGACCTGCAGTAATTTCAGTGACAGCGAGTAAAGACCGGCTGCAGGACTCAGTCCAACAGAAACCTGAAGCTGCACCCCCGCTGCTGCACCTGGTTATTCAAAGTTCAGTGAAGCTCCGCTCACTGCACATAACCTCAAACTAGAGAAAACTGTTGTTGCTGTTATCAATACGTATATTTTTATTTGTATTGTTTTTCCTTATTCATGTTTGTAGCGCGCTTTGGCTTAACCGGTGCAGCTTCCATCGACGAGTCCCACCCAGGTAGGTCGGCTTTATGACAAGTGTAAATCCTGCTTCAACCCAGAGGGACTGCTCAGAAAACTAAAGCCAAAATGCAACAAGGAAACAAATGCGCGAACATGATACCATAAATTTTGTCTTTAAGATAAGGCCAACGATTCAACCAGGAGGATCAAGAGCAAATTCCATACTGCCAAAGAGGATGTGACATGATAAAGGGTTTCCAAAGGTAAGCTTGAAAGACGTTTCCTTCAGAGAGATGAAGGTTGTGGGTTAAATCTGTGTTTCTAGTGTTGGGGACACATCCATGTGCTGTTTCCAGACTTTCCAAGGATTGCATCAACGCAACTGTAAAAAGATTGGCCAGGGTACAATTGATTGATTGATCCTCAAGATGTGTCCTCCACATGCAGCTGGACAAGGCTGCCCCTCTTGGCCACATCTGGAGCAGTGTTTGAAATAAGACGGGGCTTGTCGACCTGTTCTGATGTAGTTGGTTTTGGGAACGCAAATTGTCAAGGTAGCTCCTGAATTGGGACACGGCCCCTATCATCTCTACTGAGATCAGAAAAAAAGATAGAAAATTATACTGTCAATCCCAGCATCAATAAGTCATCCTGACAGTTGACCCTGGCGAGCTGTGCTGGCAACTTCAGAGATTCAAAAACAGCTTTGGAGCAATAATAGGCGAACATGACAGATAACTTATTGGGCTTTAAACAGCCCACTCAGGAAGTTTTTGCATCGACGCAGCAATCACATCAAGAAGAGAGCGGACAGTGTAACTATCCAGTGTGGAACATGTGCATGTTCTGCTTGATAAGCTCCTACACAGTTTTTTTTAATTAAATGCAGGGTTAGTGGAATTTTCATTGCATGAATATTTACATAGAATGTGACCACGGATCAAACCCTAATTTACAAAATGATCTCATCAGTGCAAACGATTGTTGTTACGACTTACAATCACATATAACTGTACATTACATTAGAGCAAGCTTAACACCTAATGAAATAAATATCCCCAACAATTAGCATGACATTGGTATTACTTTTAATGCCCCAGTTTTTCCCAGGTTGGGTTTTAATGTCTCCGAGGGAATACACGCACAACAGCAACCCCACACCATTCAAATCTCTGTTTACTGTGAAGCAAGTTATTTGTGAAGCAAATTTGGGCCTTTGCACAAAAAACTTGTTCAGTCTTAAAAGTATGTTTGTCAAAGACTGATAATACATTTGAAGAGCAACCACGACCAAAAACCAGTCTAAATTCCACTTTCTTGTCAAACTCTGCAATTTCCCCACAGCTGTCACTGCACCTAGTTGCACATAAATATAAAATTATGACAGTTACTCAGTGAGGGAACAGATATTACATCTTCATTATTGTGGTAAAGCCGTCATTTTGGATAACACGTGTCCAGGGCGTGACTGAATTTTCTTTTCCAGTTTCATTCCACTGCCTTTTTTTCATTTCTGTTGGGATAAAACTCATATCAAGCGACCGCATCCAAATTATTCAGCGCAATATGAGCTCAAGTCAAATGGATGGTGTCACGGTGTCAAAATCCTTTAGATCAGGGGATAATTAAATGTGAAACAGGGTGAGGACCTGAGCATATATGTTTAAATCCAGGGTTGTAGCTCAGTGTTATGGGCTCAAAGCGCAGTGTATCCCCAACTCCCTCACTGCCATTACTCATGACTCGCTAAATTATTTACAACAAACATGTTGTATCCCACAATTCAAACACTCCTCCACGTTTGGCAACCAAATTAATAACTGCACAACAAATCACTCCGCAACCTGAGCAGTCCGTTGGAAATCTATTTAGATATGACAAATATTTAGGAATGTGAATAGGAAAAAGTGAAACGTGAAATAGATTTTCTCTATTTGTCTCAGAACAATGTTTGTATGCATGTGTGTTGGTTAGGGCATTAACTACTCAGGACATTTCACCTTACTACTTTATGTCTGAAAATGAAGTGGTTACATAGAGTTTTATTGCACAGTAAATATAAAACTTGAAATTCCCTTCATTAGCTGAGGTCTTTTTTGTCATCAGAGGTGTCCGAGCACTCATTAAAATGTAGAGTACACACCCGTGATGTACAGCTGCGGAGCGGCAGACATATTTGCACACTGTGTTTGTGTTTATACATCTCAGGTTTTGTTTATATCCAGGGCCTCGGGCTACAAGTCTCTGGATGCATGGAATTCATGTCTCTGCTGGGCCCATTTTGTTGTTCAGTTTGCCTTCACATATGCATTAACCAGATTTCTGTTTATATTTGGTTTGCTAACAAAAGCCAAATGCCTTCCAAAGACGTCCGTGTGATTCTGATCCAAACGCACTTGCCAGGTCCAGAAATAAAGCATGGGAGTAATTGGGCTGGTGGATGTAAAGGTAGTTTTGCTGCCATGAATATGCAGCTCCTGTTTGTTTTTTTTTATAGAAATAAATTTGTTTTCTCTCTCACGAGATCCCTGTGCTCTGCGATTTTGGTTTGCCTTACATATTTAAAAAATAAATCTGTTAGCACTCCTTCTACTTGTGGCCGAATGTAAGAAATATTCTTCCCTTGTCTTCCTGCTGAAATTCTTCAAAGAAATTCATGAGTAAAATGCCTTCAAGTATCACTCGGAGGGATTTTTCTCATGAATTCTGTTATCTTCATTGAATGCAGACAACAAAACTGTAGACTCAACTGAACCCGGTCCAGCCCTATATGATGTTGCCCAGATTCATGTGTCCAAACAGTTGTATTATTATCATTTATCTATTACTGTAAATATGACTTGTCTCAGCTGCTTTTTTATGACTAGAGGTTGCAGTATTTAAATTGATGCAATAAAACCACTGAAGTACTGATCATTCTTACTTTGTGTGCTGATTGCTGTTTTTGCTCCTAAAGGAATCTCCTTCATATATTGCATTTTGTCCCATTTCTAATTGTCCGTGGCCCCTCGACTGATGCAGCGACGGTCGCTTGCATCCATTCTGCCACCTTCTGTTAAATTACAGCCTGATATACAATCTCTGTCGTCTGCCCCAGTGGAGCAGCAGTACTGGCCGCCGCACTGTGACTCAAATTACACTGTTACAGTCCAGACGGCTGTACCTGCCAAAACCTCCCCACAATGTCCGTTCGTCTTAGCTCCGGCAGACAGTTTCAGACTGTGGCAGGGTTCAGAATCAGGTCAGTTCATATTAGAAGACCCAAATCTCAAGGTGATGAAGCGGCTCCAGAGCTGGAACTATTATGAGACACTTCCTGGGGCTTGATGTACAGAATGGAGTATTTTTTTTTTTTGCACTGATACCACAGTAGCTTTATGTGCTGTGCATTTTAGAAAATGGAATAAGTATGCAGATATATTTTACATTTCTCAGTGTTTTAGTGTAAAACAGACTTCTGCATCCTTTGTGTTGCATCTTATAATGCCGTTGAAAGAGCTCTGTAATTCTATAGTCACCTCCACTGAGGAGATTATGTTTCTGTCTGTGTTTTTCCAGCAGGATTATGCAAAAACCACTGGTGCAGATCTGGATCAGGGGCCAGATCCAGGAACATTTTCATTGATTTTCCAGAGAATAGCTAATCGATCTCGAAGAAAACAAAAATCAGACATGTTTAGGGCACTGATATTCAGAGTGTGTGACTGTTGTAATTTCGTCTGTTTTAAAGTGTAGAAATTCCTGAAAAACTCACGTTATCTAAGATCCACATAATGGTATACGCATGTTTCTGATGTGATATTGTTTTTGCAAATGTATTAGAATCTGTTGATCGAATTTGACTTATCTTTGTAATAGTCTATTTGTGATATATAGAAACAGGGGAGAAAGTAAATGGCATTTGTGTGCATTGAAACATTGTAGTCCACATATGCTGTGAGAGTATAAAAGACAAACACAATGTCCGGCATCACAATACAGTGGGCTCGGCCTGGGAGATGATATTTAATACCAGTTAGATGAATAATTTTGCATCAACAGAGAGTGGATTTTGTCAGGATTGAAAATCATAATTGCAGTGGAAGTGCAGACGCATTGGATAGCTGAGACACATTTTTAATTCCAGGTGTAATATGGATAATTCATATCAGAATAGGATCTCGACGCGCGGTGAATGTTAATGTGAGCTGCAAAGAGGGCCGGCTCTGCCGCGTGTGGCTCCGAGTCTCATCCTGATGAACACTGAATATGTGTTGGCAGACTGTGACTGGAGTGGTTAGCTTGCACCATGGTTACGTGAAACAAGTAGATGGGAGACTAATCTTTAACCTCCTGCAGTGAGTGTATTAGTGTTGGCTTACTTGGCCTGAGAGACCTTGTCATTTTGGATTCTTCATCTTGACTTTAATCCTATGAAAACCTGTTGCCCGCAGGTAGGACGGAAAATACCTTTTGATTTTGGCCTCTTTGACACACGCAGCGGATTGTCTGTTTAACGCCACAGCTGTCTGGACTCAGCAAAGTCAATTTCCCTGAGTGACTTCTCATTTGTAAATGTAAATAGACACATTCTGAGCACTCGGCTTCCAGAGGGACGGACAATATCTGGGCAATTTATGAACGACTCAGATAACACACACAACAAAGGGGAGATAAAAACGGGTCAATACATTTGCTCTGTTGCTGTTATATTAGTTTATCATCAGCTTTGTGCCGCAGCAGCCGTCTGAATACCACTTCACTCGCGTTGTTAGCAGAGAAACATTCTGCTGCGACCGCTCCGTGGCTGCAGCATCTGAGCCTGCACAGGCATCTCTTGCAGGGTGACTCTTAGACAGGCAGGCAGGAAGTCCAGCAACACTGGGAAATTTACAAACGGGGCAGTTTGCGTTGGAGAGCTCTCCGCTTCTCCGAGTGGCAATTTACGAACACAATTTCAACAAAGCCATCGAGCTCTCCTACGCTCTCTTGACTGCCAAACACCCGGCAACCATTGTGCTCCAAGCACTTGTCCACACTCTCCTCCCCCTCACCCAGTCACCTGCGACGCATACGTGGAGGTCTGGATTTCCAATGACTCGATATTTCAGATTGATTGAGAAATAAAGTCGGAACAAAAATCAGGACTAAATACTAAATAAACAAATGCAGGTATGTAAACTGGGTTGTGGATGGAGTTTTTACCGAAGAAGATTTACATGGACATAGTGCATACTGTCGATTAGACATATCACTTTTAAAAACACATCTCATATTAGGCTGTAAGATTGACAGGAAGGTTTGATTTGTTTGTCTTGTGAATAAGGCAGCACACCCCTGCATAAAATCCTGATAAATGCAGGAGTGATTGATACAAAATAATTTTATATCCACTACGTTGTAAAAATCTTGATGTAATAAAAATCTGCAGTTGGAAGATGTATATGTTCTCATTGTATTTGTATCTCTCATTGAAAGACAGATTTTCTAAAGTGTTGGCAATGCACTGGTTGAATGCAGAAGAGCCACCTCGCTGTGTTGTTTTCATTTAGTCGCATTCAAACACTCTAAAGATGAGATGTGTTTTAGTAAAGACAGATTTGGTCGAATAGCATCTATTTGGGGTCCAAAAATATAAGACCACTTCTGAGTAGGAAGTAGCCATACATGGGCAGTGAATGGAAGAGTGGTCTCGGGCATTCACACACAAATGTTTGCTATATTTCAAAGACACAACTTGAAATACACAACAGTGGCTCGCTGTTCTGAGAGCGAGCAACGGCAAATTATTTGTGACCCAGTACTTAGTGGGACGCCGGCTCTCTGGCGTGTTGGAGGTGTGTGATGAATGAGATTCTATAATACGGGGAGACATTTCGATGGCGTGCAATTTCAAATTCCTCATATTGCGGCAACAAAGTGTACAAGTTAAGGTCTAGTGAATATTCTCATCAGTAATTACAGTCTGCACCCATGTATAATAAATTCAGTGTATAATACGCCCCATCCTCAGGATATTGCCGGAACACAGGATTGTTTTCTGGATGTGCTCTCTTGCGTTCCGACCCTTAACCAACATGACCCTTTATTTTAGTTTTCCTTTAAAACCCCCGCTGCTCATTATCCGGTTCAATTATTTTTTAATTTAATCTCGATAAAACTTATTTTTGTGTGTTTTTCATAAAAATGAACTTATGTAATGCTCCACAGAAAACCAGCAGGGTGCAGACATGAGCTTTCTGCAAAAAATATCATCTCCATCAAAATAATCTTGGAGATGGAGTTTTTGTAGTGAACTTTACGCAGTAAGAAACATTCCACAATGAGATCAGCTCTTATACATTCAAGCTGTGTGATCCCCAGTCTGCGTAATAGTCACAGGGATGAGAGGGAGAAGCAGCTTTCTCACTCTCTCATACACACACACACAAACACACACACACACACACACACACACGAGCATCTGAGATTTGGAAATCTGACGTTCATAGCCCTTACTCGTGCACACATAGAGGGGGGAAGTGGGTGTACACACTAGTTGTACTGTGTGGCTCTACAGTGCTTCAGTTGAGATGAGCTCACCCAGCCGATGCGCACGTCGTAGCACCCTGCCAATGTGAGAAAGGCGCAAGGACGGCGAGCAGCAGCCCCGGGAGGCATCGGGAAGAGTGGATGCTTTTGTGCGAAGGCTGCTGTGGGTTTTTTTTTACGCACAAACTCAACAGAGAGACGCGTAAAGGATCGTGCGTATCGTTGGGGAGATTCGGTGGATTTGTAGCCTGTGTGAATGGATGAGAATCACCGACTGGACTGGACTGGACTTCGGAGCTGAGCGGCTGATGAGAGGAAGCCCACTTTGAATAAAACGCTCTTCTTTTCTTCTTTGTTCCTCTTCTTCGTAAAATGTCAGGATTTCGTCCATCACCCTCTGTCCACTTCAAGCCATGGGCTGCTCATTTGGAAGGACGCCAGACCTCCAGCCTCTCAAATCTGCAAGTTCAGTCCAATAAATTGTGACATTGTCTGTCAGCTTTTGGAATAAGAAATCGATACTGGAGAAAAGGAACGCGGCATTCTTCCCGGAATCTTAACGATCTATTTATCCCCCGTCGCCATATCCTTATAAATATGCGATTCGCTTGGATTTGCTTTGGTCCAGCTTCACGCGTTCGTAGCTGGACCGGCGCTGATAGTGACTGATTATTGCCGTTGAATTTTTTGTCAATGCAAGACTCGGGGTGGAAACATGTCTGGCCACTTCTTTGAGAGGATCACTGCTATCAGAGATGGCATTTTGGTCCAGCACTTCGGTTTTCACCTCTAAAGTGCCCCGGAAAATCTTATTCATGTTCACCCTCTCCCTCTCTGTCACCTACTTGTTCTACAGCTTGATGAGCTGCTACAACTCGCTGCAGTTCCCCCTGCAAGAGAACTACGCGTACCAGGGGCGGCTGGTGACGGAGGAGACAACTTTTGTGACATTGAGGGAGAAACTTTACTCCGCTTCCCAGGGCTTGGCCGAGTTCACCGGGGCCGAGGGGACCACCGCGGTCTCCGCCGTGCGGGACCATGCCGAGGCCGAGCAGAGGACGGTGGAGTGGATTAGGACGCAGGCGGCTCCGACTAAATCTGCGGCGGCGGCGGCGGCGGCTGCTGCTGCTGCGTATCACACCACCGCGCTGGAGAGGGAGCACCAGGAATTCAGCACCACGGACAGCGAACTCAGGGTGAACTGCACCTCGGATTACGGGGAGAAGAAACTTCCCCAGGCCATCATCATCGGGGTGAAGAAGGGGGGGACCCGAGCCCTGCTGGAGGCGCTCCGGGTGCACCCGGACGTCAGAGCCGTGGGGAACGAGCCACACTTCTTTGACAGGAACTACGAGAGGGGGCTGGACTGGTACAAGTGAGTTCACCGTTCCTCTCTGATCTCGTTGTTCAAGGACGACTGCTGCTTTTTACGCGCAAGTGTCATGCGCATGTTTTTGTTGTTTGCAAGATTTACCACCAATCACGTGCACTTTACTCTCCTGGTTAAATATTTTACAAAGTATGCCCTTGTGTTTTTGGATTTTTTCTAGACATAATGAATCTAAAACTAAGGGTAGGAAATCAGCTTCCAAGATGGATTTGAGTCCCCTGTGAGATGAGATAATCAATCAGAGTCAGCATCAGTCCTTCTCTCAAGGTTGTCAAAGTTAATGCGTAATGTTGCCATGCAAACTCTCCAAGTCAGTCTGCAGCTGCATAAGTAAAAACGAAACCAAGCTGCAACAACAACAACAACATCAAATCTGAATCTCCCTGATGCAAGACATTTTCAGTCTCTGCAAGTTGATTTTCAAACACAAATATGAGGTAATGACAGAATCAAACGGGGGCAACAATAATAATAATAAAAAAGTGTATAATGACAGTGTTAGAAAGTGGTTACAGTTGCAAAAATGCAAACAGAATTGACAGTGACTCTCCAAATCATTATATAACTCTGATCTGACCCTGTGATCATTGTAATTCTCTTGCAAAACAGTTGAGTAAAATGAGTAGAATTAAAATGTTGTGTCCAACATTTTTTTGTGATTTATTATATAGTTGAGCAGCTTAATTCGAAATCCAACTTTCCAATATTATAAGGTGTATATTTATTATACATTGTACCCCATGTGAAGATGCACTTTTGTGTTAAACAGTATTTCTTCTTTGAGGGAAAATCACACTTTCCTTCAGGTGTTTTTCTCAGGTCGCGTGTACCGGAGAAACACACACAGACGAGAGTAACGATACTAGTTTTAAGCATTTTGACTCACAATTTGACACTTCAGGCTTGTTCTTGCTTTTAATGGTAAAAATGAAAATAGACGACACATTGTGAGACAATACTTATTGGTCATTGTTGGTCATTTTTAGATGTTTCTTTGGCTTATTATTCAGTTTATTATTCCTCTGTATCTTTTACACATTCATACACACATGCATATCCATATATCACAGGAAAAGCATTCTTACATAAGAATACTGTTTGTGTCCATGTGAAACAGATTGGACTTCATACATTATGTTACAAATGTAAGTGCTTAAAGAAGAACTAGTAAAGTCTTTTTTTCCTGGTGTTAGCTCTTTCTCCTAACAGTGACGTTTTGTACTCTGTTTTCTGAGAAGTTTTATCTAAGCTTTGCAACTGGCTCTCAGGGGAGGTTGAATTGTTGACACTGATTCTCATGTGTGTGACTTGACTTTCACTTTGAGTCCAGGTTTATTAGCCAGAGAAGAACCTGTTTATCATTGCCCTGTTTACAGGAGGAAAAAAAAAATCAATTTGAGGGTTCATTCATGGTCAGTTGGTCATGGCTCAGTTGGGCGTTGTTCTCACATAATGATGTTTGACCAGGGGAATTCAGGATTTTCTAATGGAGTCAATGAGCTGATGAGAATGACTGACTGGCTGATTCAAAGTCCCCTTCTGTTTCTCCGCAGAACCGGGTCTGCTACGCCCCGTGTTTGGGTTGCGGAGCATCTGCTTTCATCTTGCTGCATAGACATGGGAGCTCTCGGCTGTTAATTTAGCCTGTGTTAATGCAAGCTGTTTCATTACGCTCACGGTGAAAGGCTCATTAGACAGGAGTATGACATGCTTACATAAATAATAGTAAGTGTGCTTGTGTGTTTTAGGGCCCCCGAGCCAAACAAATCCCTAAAAGAGCCTTAATTTTACATCTGTCTTTGTCCTGTGTGCAGTGTTCACCTCAGAATGGTGCGTTCAGGGAGGAAACAGAGATACAGGCAACATTTGTCACCAGTGGGGAGGATACACCAGGCTGAGATCTGTGCTTGTTTTCATGGTCGAAAGTGAAAAGTGAAATGGTTAAAAACAAGTTGAATCACCGTTTCTGATGAACTGATATAAAGATTCGCTTATTTGTTTGTGTCTAAATGACGCATTTTACAGTATCACTCCCCTCGGCCTGCGATGCTCTGTCTAATGTGCACTTAATGGATGTGAAAGCGTTCAACCGTTTGACATTGTAGTTGAATGGGACCAGTAATCTAATACAACGTGATTCATGGATTCTTAGTAACACCATGCGAGTGCTGGTGTTATTGCACCGTACAAATCATTTACTATCTATTCCTCACATATTCAGGCCTACTGATCTTTAGGAAGACAGTTTTGAGTTTTGGGAATTGCTATATCATTTTTTTATGATAACTCTGGAAGAAAGGAAACATCGTAAAGGAAGCTCCATTTGAGTCTGATGTGATGAAGTGAGAATTTCCAAATACATGTACAGTCTACATGTTTTCCAGCTTCCGGAGCCTTCGCTGCTGCAGTGCACTGTGAGGTTCAGTGAAGGTCAGAGGTAGTGGCCTCACTAGCTTTCCCTGGGGAGTTGTACAGTAGATGGCCCTTGCTGACACATATCATAAAGGATCAGGTCCTCCAAGGATGCTGCCATTATCCTGGCAAATGTTTGAAATGGTCAAATGCCGGTGACAGTAAAGAAAATATGTGCTGTTCTAGGTAGGCAACACGCACCCCCACATGTTCCACAGCAACGACGCCGGGAGGTAAAGCAGCCACCAGACTGCTGCTGAAGTCTATACAGGTGGGAACTTGTAGGTTTTTCTATATGCAATCCTGAAAGATTAATCCTAATAGCACTTCATCAAGTAAAACATTTAAAAAAAAAAGATAATAACAACTTGAAATGTAATATACATATTACTCGGAGGTTTACATCTCTAATGTGTGATTTTGCTGTTCTACCTACTCTGTTGGTTGGACATAAGTGATACCTTCATAAAAATGATATACTGCAAATTAAATGCGTTCTTATTAGTAGACTGAAACTAATTACTTTTATTAGCAATTAATCTGCCAATGATTTTTCATTAAGTAAAAGTCAAACAAAAAAGATGTAAAGCAAAAAAAAAACGAAGCCTCATTTTTTCCAAAGATTATTTTCTCCTTGATTATTGTGTAATTATAGTTGTATCTTTTTCCTTTCAAATGGCCGATCAATTAAATAATAATTTCATATGTGGTTATTAGAGAAATTCTTCTGATCCACTCTTTTGCAGCTGTCATTCAATACATCACTTTACAACAAAATTTACATATCCTTTCTTGTGACTATTTGCATGTAATTGTGTAAAGAATAGCACGATGCTGTATTTACAGTTACAGTAGGTTGATCTTCATGCTAAAAAATAAGTAAATGCTCATTTTAGCATAGTCCGAGCAAACATAGATCGACCTACTAACATTAAATTAGGAAATCCGTGATTTATGCACAGTGAAGTCCAAGATCTACGACCACTGGGAAAATGGTGCCAGACGTTTGGATCCTACAATTTTCCCATTCCCAAAGAGAAAGGACCCTTACAGAGTGTTTGCTTTTTTCTGTAGAGTATGAGCTACGTGTTTCCTTTTTTTAAGGATGTGGCTTGAAGAGTTTAGCTTCCTGTATAGACGCAGAAATCTACATCCACAAACATATTTTCCTAAATCCGCCACACATCTAATATTCACATCAGCGCTGCAGGTTGAATCTGGGTCTGGTGTGAGCCCCCAAAGACGGGCCCCAAATGGGTGATTGGTGCTCTCTTCCTGTTTTTAGCACTCTTGGACAGTTTCTCCAGTGTGTTTTGGGCTTACTTGAACAAGCAATTAGCAATGTAGTGCCATCATTACCATGCACAGAGGACTTTCATCAGCCAATTGGCGCTTCTAATGTTGCCTCCATTTCTGAGCAAAGAGGATGAGCCACCACCGCAAGGATTTAACTCATCTGTTCTCTTGAGCCCGTCTCAACCCGGTGCAAATGCCCGTCCTGGAATAGGAAACATTTGATGCATGATGACCAATACAGCAACTCCAGCTCCCTGCCAGTGTTCAGATACTTTCGAGGGAAGATAGCTGGCCCCATTAACTGAGCTAAAGAATGTCATTGATTGTCAGTCATATATGAAGATTTACGCTTTCAGTGGGTGAGCGTTGTCAGCAGGAATTCACGCTAGTTAGGGACTGGCCCTAATGAGGGCTTATTAGTGAGGATGACTACTACTATTTTCAGCATCTCTGCAGAATGCCACACAAATGATGTTTACGTTAGCGCTAACAAATAGGGTTTTAACAGAGTGACCTCCAGAGCAAGAATCTAGAAAAAAAGAGACGTCTGAAAACCCTTGTCGGGGTCATGTAGAAAACATGGCGTGATTGATTACAGTTGAATCTTCTTGGCAGAGCTGTTATTTTCGGATTTAGAAACGGTTAAACTATTAATTACAAAATAGGAAAATAAAAAAGGTATTTTCCGAGCACTTTGAAGTTTGAGTTGACTGGAAGATTAACAGTGGCAGTATCTGCCTTCTACCTTGTTAAAAATAACACCATTTTGAAAAGTGTCAGACTGTCCGTTTTAGATTAATTCGAGTTGAAAAGCGTGTGTGACGAGTTCAAATAATACAGCAGGAGGCTTGAGGGTTCTCATCTATTGAGGCTCAATGGAATTCTGCTCTGCATTGATGTGTGAACTGGCCAGTCAGTAAAGTGGGAACAGTTATATCTGTCTTTTCACAAGGAATGAGAATGGGTTCTTTCACACCGAGAGAACCTGGATTTGTAATGAGGAATGTTCTATGTTATAAAGGAATTAGTTAAATACGTCATTGAGTTATTTTAAATATAGTGGATATGTCCTAAAACATCTTAAGATTATATCAGTAAAAGCTACAATTCAAGGTAAAGAACAATGCATTTGGGGTTAGATGTATAAATATTCTAACATTAGGATTTCAGTATCCATATCTGCGAGGGTGCAAAGTTGAGATGATTCAAGAGTTAGAGATACAGTTGCATCAACACAGAACAGAATTTCATCAAGAGCCTATGTGGCAGTGAATCACAGATCTTAAAATTTCTAGCAACTCTTCCTCTGGGTTGTTGTCACTGGGGTGTGTGTAGGGGGGTACACTCAGCTCACTGCCTTGATTTTACAAGCCCTTGTGACACCCTGTGACTACAATATTGCTTAATAATAAAATTATTGGACACACTAACCTATCTGATGCAATGGCTGGAACAGGTTGTCTTTGGCTTGTCTACTGATGTCAGATAATGATGATGATGATGCTACTCACAGCGGATTTTGGCGAAAAAAACACCTCGTGCAATGTCGTGCTTGGCAATAAAACCGAACACAGCAGTGACCCCATGATCAGCTCGTTGTACAGAATTTTTTTTATCTCTCAGTTGCTTTTTTGTATTCATGAATGTTCTCGTAGGCCATGTTGGGCCCAGAAGTGGGATTTCCCCCACCCCTGTTGTAGATGCATATTAAAAACACTGGTAGCTGTCCTGAACAATGTATGGCTCCGTCAGCCTATTGCTTACACCCAGCAGCTGCCACCTTTCGTAAAACCAAGGTTCATCACAGACTGTATGGATCCGACCCGGTGTAAAAGGATTTGTTGCCAAGCTCACCTGTTTATGAGGTGATACATCATTTACCAAAATCATAGCCCCACAGTCGGTGCTTGGCCAAATTACATTAAAAGCACATTTTGTGAAGAAAAATACAACACAAAAGCAAATCCTGATCCAAACACATTTAGTTTTAGTTGTTTAACTTTCATCAGACAAAATCCTGAACTTGACTTGCCTGATTTACAAATTGCAATAAAAACTAATCCAGCGAGGCTTCCATGTGCATACCGTTTCTTTCTCTATCCCCCCGAAAGGCCATTTGAACATAAATCAGCTAACGGTGAACCAGAACCAAAGTATTCCTGAGGTTTGCAAGCTCTAATATCTCTGTGTTATTAAAATGACACTTTAACCCCCTACGCAATAAAAGCTGAGGAGATGTGCCTATAAATCTTTGGGAACAGGGTTCTTACTCTTTTCAAGGCTGCAGAGAAACGAATCGGCGATAGCTTCCAGCTCCATGGTGATTAGTCCCAGCAGACTTTGTTTTTATCCTAGCATACACGGAAATTCGTTTTGTTTTGTTACTAGCTGCTTTTCTATCATCTGTTCCTGATGCTTCATAAGACGTGGCATTTTCAAAGGATGTCCCGTAATGAGCTTTGCCATTTTCAAGGACTTTTCTCTTTGTGTTAGTCTGATCTCATCAATAGATCCTAAATGGCTTCAGAACTTTTCCCTCCGCCGAGGCCACGCAAGAATGTCAGTTCACAACTCACGTCACCTCATCAAAAAGCTCCTTTTTGTAGTGGCAAAAAAAAAATCTCAGCTCCTTTTTTTCCAACATATTAAAGTCTACTCATGGAGGCAGTGCCAGTGTATCATGTCTGATTTAGCTGCTGTCGGACACTGAAGGAACAGTGTGTGCTGCTGCACAGTCTCAACTAACTGCAACCTCCAGTCGTACGACAGGACCTGGTGACAGGAGGTGGGTGATGTAGACATGGATCCACTGCCGGGCCCAGCAGCAGAAAGTCTAAATCCAGCGCTTATCCCTTGTTTAGCCCTGCTTTCCCACTCTCAGCTGCTCCATGGGCAGCTTAGCCCCTGACTCTTGCCACCTGACTGGGAGCCTGTGACTCCACTCAGTGGGGAGATGGAAAAGACCAAGGTGGGCCAGATCCCTATGTAGGCAGGATGCCATCCCTTCCAGCTGGGCCTGTGTGCTGCTGCAGTGCCTCCCTGTCCTGCACCTTCCCAACATGGCAGAATCTGCCTACGCCTGATAAGAATGTGCCAAGACTCACAAGGACGCACCTCTGAGTGCTCTGATGCCAGTGCCGCAGTTGAGGAATTAAACTTTTTAATTAGCAGCATACCCCTGCGCTGTCAAGAGAGTGGACCGCTTCACTTAGGTCTTTCTCATTGCCCACCCCTCTTTCCACTTGATTAAACTCCCAAGCATCGTGGAGCTCTGAGGTTCCAGTAACCACAGGAGCAATCATGTTTATTTCTTGTTTGAGAATCTCTTGTATGCAGCGTCTTCTCTGCAGCATGGCACAGAAAATGTACTTATTATATCCGACAGCTAGATAGGGTTTAGCCTTTTACTCCAGCTCTACCTCTCTCTCTCTCTCTCTCTCTCACACACACACAACAATACACCCTATAAATCAATGTATTGATCAGTAGCGCACTTCCACGTTATTCCTGTCCCCCTTCTTGAATCAACGGAACAATGGAGTCATCTACCCGATGTGTAAGAAGACTTCTTGTAAACATGCCATCGTCTGTACAGCTGATATATACACAGCAGCTCCCCATATTTTCCACTTGATGTAATTTCAGTTACATTGTTTAATAGTAATTATAATATGGAGCCCGGATTATATGGATTCTATGATAAATGTGATAAATATATATTATTATATGGTATTTAATATATTCAGTGGTGAATGGTTCAATAATTGCAGGGCATATCTGGACGTGTTGGTGCCATGGGCCACACATTAATTAGAAACCCAGTGGGGATTGACCTTTTCATTAAAAGTTTTTTAAAAACAGTTTCTTTATAATATAATATAATATTTCTTTCTTTTTTATTCATTTATTTCAGTTTAATTTGAACTTTAATCAGTTTCTGGTCTTTTTGAGATTTGGGGAATGTCAGTTCGGTTTCAGTTTCAAGTTTTACTTTTTATGTGCAAGTTAACACAGGGTCAACAACTGAGCAGTGCAATAATTAAAATTAAATTAAATCAAGGTACAAAGAGTTTACCATAAAAAACTCAAATACAATTCAACTATATACATTCAAAAGTTGCAGTGTGACATTCGTTGCAAATGTAGTTAGAACTTATGGAGTGTGTGTGAATAAGTTATCATCCTGTTTCCTTTAGAGAATAAGTTGTCGATAGAAAATATGTATGTATATGGTCTAGCGCTCATGTCTATAGTGTCAATATGAAGCTACAGCCCGGAGCGACTTATCTTAGCTTAGCATAAAATCTGAGCACTGAGAAAAGCTAGCCCATCTTTGTATTTACTTATGTATTCAAGTGTTGACAACAATTTTTCATAGCGACTCATTGGATATGCTGGGAGGTGGATACTGTTGACCTGCCTTTGGAGAGCGGTTAGCAGTTTACCCCTAATTCCAGCCTTTATGCTAAGCTATCTAGCATCTTGCTCCATGTAAATAAGTTACATATAGACATGAGAATGGTATCAATCTTCACATTTGATTCCTTGTCAGAAAATGAGGAAGCATATCTTCCCAAGGGAAAGGTCATAGTTTGGCCATTTCATGCAGATCACAGTCTTAAAGGGATAGTTTACCCCAAAATTCAAGTGTTGGCTTTTGGGTGAACTATCCCTTTAACTTTTAACCCAGTTATGTGAACCTGTAAATGATGCCGTGTCAGAGTGGATATCAAATGTTTCTATGAACATCTTATTTGTCAGCATGAACATTTTGACATTTATGTTCATTAAAAAAAAACACATTTCCTTATTGTGGCATTAAATATGAACAGCAAAACGCCGGCAGGGCTGCACTGGCAGTACCGTCCCAATTAAAACCACTCCGTTCTACAGATAGCCTGCAGACAGGTTTTTATAGAATATTAACATCGTCCCATTTTGAATTCTTCAAATCTCAGGTGAAAACTCTCTTTGTAGTTCTCTGTAGACTCGGATTTTAACAAGTGCAGCCACGAAGCTGCAACTATCCCAGCACAGCTAATTAGTGTTACTACTACCGTCCTCCCCAGGTTTGATATTTTATGCAGCAAATATCCCAATACGCTGGATCAACACCTACTGTAGAGCTCGGTGTTGAATTACCTTTCAGGAGGTTTTTCCTTTCACTCGTGTTTTGTTTTGCCTGAATAGAGACTCGATTTTTTTTTCTCTCTCCATTTCATTTTCAGGATTACAGATTGGTTTGATCTTATTCTTGCGATCTGTATTGTATCGTGAGAGAATTATGGAAGGAGAAATGTGGCTCTATCCTTTTTGCATACGGACAAAAAAAAAAAAACCCTCTTGAGCAGTTAATGGGTGTAGCCAATTTCATCCTGCCTTCGGTCCTGCTCAGAATTCATGTGCATTCCTCCTCTCTCACACACATTCATCTCTTTCTCTTGCCCTGCTGTAGCCAGACTCTGATGCTCTCAAGTGGAAGTCTATTTTACTTATGGTAAGAATTTAATTCACTGTTTTTTTACCCCACTTTCATTGCTGTGAAGTGGCCGTGGGTTATGGACCGCCATCAAGGCTCACATCCACTTTATTTTTGTGTCCATCAAAAGAGCCACATAAAATTCAGAGGAGCCCTCTCCTCCACTGTGGCTGGGATAGAAGGGAGGACTTGTGCTTGTGTTTTTGTTCCGCGACATGGACAGATTGTCTGAAAATGAAAGACACTGCTTCATCTGTTAAATAATTTATTTTGGACCCAAAATAAAGTATAAGCTAAAGTCATTTTATGCTCAAAGGGATTCATCTCTCCCAGAAGATCATTTGCATGCAACAGAATTGCCGGGATGTGCTTCTAGTCTGGAGGAACAATGATTCTGTTCGGCAGAATGCTGGTTTACACACGTCTTTAAATCTCTGCAAATAAGACTACCTTGGGACAAATACGCATGTCAATCATACTTGTCAAGATTCCAATTCTCCTTCCTCATCTCCTGAAGCAGTTACGCTGCTCATGCTCCTTATTGGCTGCGAGGGATGGGGTCTCATGACACAAGCTGATGCATTTGTTCAGTCAAAGGGAAAACCCTGACAGGAATGGTCACGGAGCCAAGATACAGGGACTGCTGGGAGTTCGTTTCAAATGTGTGTCCATGAGCTGATCGGTGCTTCTATAGTGTGCTATGCCGAGGGATGGGGAGAATAGAAATGTTGGGTTTTCCCACCAGTATAGGCGGCGTTATCACATAAGCATTACAGAGCAGATATATGCAGCAGTATGCAGGATATTGCATATTTTTTTTCCTCTAATGAAGAAAATGCTATTTTGTCAAGGCACAACAAATTCGCAAATTAGGCCAATTCTTCAGGATTCTCCTTTTTCACCAATTACTTTCTTTTTCAAGAACTTGACACAAACAATAAGTTGGAACCATCCATAGAGTTGATCCTTGGATCCAAACCCGTCTCCAGTTCGGCGACACCCTGACAGCCTGACTTAAGTCAATTATGGCTGCGCGATGCGTTGAGACTCCGGAGGTGCGAGCTAATTCCTCTGTTTACACCCATGAGTCACTGTCACAAACAAAGACAAACACACTTATTGGCTTCCAGGATCTTGTCTGCTGTAATTGTCCCATTGCCTTTGAAGTTTCTCATCGCTTTATGTTGTTTACTTATTCATGCTCTTTCTCTCCCTCAAAGCACCATGGGGTATTCCATTGGAATAATTTTAGCACAGTGTGAAACAATGCGTGAGCTCACTATTAGACGTGTAAACTGCACTCAGAAACACTTCGTTCATACGGCGGAGACGCTGCTGTGCTGGACCCGACTGGCGCTCGGGAAGAGCAACTCCTCAATCAGCAAAAGCCGGATTTCAGAACCGTGTTTCAAAAACATGCTGCTGCTGTCTCTGCCACCAGCACTCGGGTTCGTTAAGTTGTAAGTCCTTAACACAAGCTGTGGCATTTGCCAAACTCCCGTGAGATTCGGATTAAGCCAGTGAAATGCAAAAAGGACGTTTTTTAGGGATTATGCTAATTGCTAATTGCTGTATCAGGAAGTGATTGTTTTTCCTGGATAATTTGGATTACACGTTAGAGATTTAAGAGAGAGTCGACGTGTTCTGCTTTTATAATCAGGATGTTACTTCCTCTCAATTATAAAGCCAACTCTTCCCATGTGGGGCCTTTGAAATGTGTGATACTTCTCTATATTGTATATTGTCTGTATTGTCTGTATTGCACCCAAACACAATTAAATCACTTTCTGTTGAAGTAGTTCTCAAAATACAGCGTTAGTGCTGCCCCAGGGATGATGGGAAAATGTTGTTAAGACCTTCACAGCCTCTTTTTATCATGGTTTTATAAAGCCAACATTCACAGCTCATGTTTACTACAGTCATCCAAAAATATAAAACCCACACTAATGCAATATTCTTTGAAAGGACTTAAATTGTGAACAGATATTTTTAGAAATTAAAAAACAGAGTTGGAATCATATATTAAACACTAATATTATTTTTTTTGTACATCATGGTAAGAGCTCTGCTTGCTGCCAAAGCCCTCCATTGGCAGCCAAAGGATACTGATGGAATCAGACACTTTCTCTCTTTCCAATTTTATCCGTTTCTTAAATGTTTATTTTGGACATGAACGTCAGAAAGTGCATTTTTCGTGGGTATTAGAATTTGATCGGTACAGTCATAGTCCCGGTGGAATCCCGGCGAGCTGCTTGCTCAGCTTGAGCATGGAGAAGGTGATGGAGAGGTTTAGAATATAAAAAAAATTAGATTCTTCTGAAGTTAACATATGACAAACCTTGCAGAGCCAACCTTGACACAACCCTGTAAACAAATTAACTGAAAGCTTGAGATAAGAGACTCATTATTGGAATATCGCTGTGGGTTGTTCGTTCAAATTCTTTAAAGAAAGTTTGTATTTTGTGTACCAGGGGTCAAGGTCTGTATCGTAGCTGTAACCTTTGACGATAGCTGAAAAAGCAATACTGCACCATTTTAGCATTGCACTCTCTAACACTCACAAAATTCTCAAGATCAATGCAAAGGAACCAGAGATCTTGTTTTTTTATTCAACACTTTCTTCCTCCTCGCCAAAACCTTGCACTTGCATTGCTTCATTGATTTGTAAAAAAAGTATAAAACCACCTTAAAGCACCAATGTCTACAGTTTTCACAGCATAGTTCTGGTTATGATGATGGTAAAAGTCTGTTTTCTTCAGTCCATTTATTCTCTGCGCCTGTATTTGAACGACCACTAGAAGTTACCAAACTGAGATATTTTTTAGTTAAACACATGTGGAAAGATCAGAAAAAACTCCTTTGAGTCATGGAATAATTTTCCAAAATAACCACCAAAAACATCTTGATTTCTTCTGTCATTTTATAAGAAACTGAATAAGTTAAAAAGCTTATGTCAGCCCGATGAACTACACTGTGGAAACATTACTATTGATTTATGCCTTTAGACCCTTCTGACCCCTTCTGTTGACCTTTACCATTTCTCCACTGTGACTAAGGAACTATGACTTTCAGACAAAAAGGGTTTGCTGAAAATCTAAAAGCAAAATACTTTATTTCTGAATGTCTTCCTCGTGAATACAGGAAGATTAAAAAGATAGGAGACAACTCAGTGTGTATACAACTATCTGTGAGGGGAAAAAACTGTAAAAACATGCCAGGATTCTTTCAGACAATTACGATCCTTGACTTATTTTGGGCTCTTTCTTCATACGGTATGTGGACTGCATCTGGTTTTTCATTCACATGCATTTTAAGTATTCACAGGGTGAATCCCCCAATAGCCGCCTTCTTCTCTAATCGACCTCTAGTTTGTTTCATGTCTACACGACGGGAAGAGGGAGAATCTTAAGTATGAATTGATTTTTGAATGAGCATACATTTACTTTTTAACACCTGCAGAACACTGGGGCTGTGCTGTACAGCAAACAGGCCGTCCTAATTGGTTTGAGTAATGGACAAGGACATGCTCTCTGTCTTTGGACTCAAGGTCACTTCGCCATCACAGCCTTAAGCTGTGTCCTCTGGTCTTTATAAAAGGACCAACTTACCATGAAAGTGTATCTGGGCCGAGGTGAGAAGGTAGCTGCTGTGACTAATGGGTTTATTTAATTCAATTTATTGCTCCAGCCGCTGCATCATATGAGACATGCTGGTCACTGTAAGATTGAGGTTTCTTCATGAAAGAAAGAGAGATTAACCCCCGCCACAAAAGGGCAGAATACACTCTCATGTCATGCTGGATTTTCGTGCCGAGATAGCTGGATGTATAAATCTGCAGAACTAAATGAATATAGGTTTGTGGTGAAATGGGGCTCTCAAGCTTATTTCGTACAAGCCTTCTAATCAGCGTCACGCTGGGACTATGCTCGCTGGGCTGGGAATCTGTAATAAATGAGGGCTTTGTCAACATGTCCACTGTGGGATGCAGGGAAAGCAGTGTCAATGTGTCAGCCCAAAAGCACTCCAGCATATTTGTCCAAGTGAAATGTTTAGTATTCAGCGCTATCTTTTTCATCTATTATGCATGTGTATGGATTGAGGATGGCATTCTGTTTTCACCCTCAGCATATTGTATTAATTCCTCCTTAATATCATTATGTCGGCTGCGTGTCAGACCATATCTGCCTCTTAGCACATTGTCCCCCGTTGACGTTTTTCCAAATTTTCCGATAGAATCTGTCCAACACTAAAGAAGGTGCTCGTGTGTCGCAGTTCGGAGCAGATAGCTCTCCTTTTAAATTTGTAAGACGCCTCGTTTTTACCGGAATAAACACGTACACTCTGCACATTGGGTAAACTCAACCGAGGCTTCAGGGTTTCGAAGATTAATGTGCCGTGATAATTAGTTAAGCAACAGAGGAATGCCAGAGGACGGAATTTCACACCTTGAGCTTTGGTAATATACGGCATAATTTACTTTGGTTGTAATGTGCATATGTTGCTTCGTGTTATTTCATGGTCCTGGAGTTGTACTGTCACGTCTGAACAGATGGATCATCACACAGAGGCACAATGGCTGCCACTTATTACAAAATGACTGTTTGTGGAGTTATTTTCGTCATTGTGTTCGTGGGCACGCGTCGTGTGTAGCACTGACATGATAATTGGAGGCTCTCGTGTCAAAGTAAGTGTTTAACAGGATGTTTCCGACAGATTATTTTCAAATCTATTTTGATTTCAGATTCCTTTCATTATCCTTTACTGATGGAGAAATACACGCAGTATCTTCTTCCCGGTCAGAGTCCTGGCATCACATATTTTCAGCATCGGCATCCCAGAGAACGTTCGTGCTCTCCGACAAGCGGATATGACGCTGTAATCCCAAGAACAACAGCAAACCCCAGCCAACAGGACGTTCATCACTCCATTTTCCTTGCTGCATGTTGGACGCCGCTGAATGCGCCGCCGGTCTTCCGGGCCGCCGAGCGGCGCGGCGTCTTTTTATCCCGCCAGCTAGCTGATTGCTGGTAATTGCTTTCACCTGGCTTCCCTGGTGTAAACCACTTCCTGATTACATGTTCAGAGCGAAAAACCAGCGGGCCTTCGGGTCCGGAGGCCTGGAACGAGAACTAACCACTCATCTTAAACACTCATCTACTTCCAATCCCATCTACTCTAATTGCTCTCCAACAATTCAGCAAATGTTCTCTTTTTAAAGCACGGTTTAGGATTACATTACTCCATAATTGCAGCTTAAACACTGAATATCACATATATATTATATATATATATATATATATATATATATATATATATATATATATATTTATGTGAGGGAAAGAAGAAAAAAGAAATGTTTATATATATATACACATGTGTAAGTCTATTCTTTAGTTCCCATGCTTCTGATTTATAATGAGACAGGGGGGTGTGCAGACACATCACTGAGGCTAACCCCCTGCCCTGGATAAGTGCTAACCCACAGAGTCAGACATGGCCCTTTTTCCTCCATGACTTCAATGCTATTGTTCCCCGAGTCATTCTTTTCAACTTCATAAAAACCCCCACAACAATGTCCGTTGCTTTTTCTGTCAGTTCTTCTAAAGCACCAGAGATGTTGTGCAGTGAAAATTAATGTCATCATCCAGCCTCCTGTTGCTCACTTAAAGAGAGAGGGGAGGCTTGAGTCCTTCTGCAGCGGCTGCGTGTTCAGTTTCGGCGCGGCCGTTTGCTGCATCTTCCCACATTCTCTCTGCACAATTCTCTCTCTTGTTCATGGTGAACCCCATTTTAATTTTGAGAAAATTGAAGGGAAAGTTGGTTACTTTTTCCTCATGGAATTTATAACTTTCTCTTTTTAATATTATTAAATAATGTCAAACGATTTTCACCTCACTCTTATTCAGGATGAGCCCCACTGTCTGCATGTCAAGTTTCAGAAGATTTTACTGGAGAACATTTTAGAAAATTAAAGGGAAATTCGTCAGGAATTGCTCTTGAAAAATGTCTCTGTTTATCGCAGAGATAAAAAAGATCCACCCTGCTTACAGTCCTATCAATAAAGCAAAAATGCACATAAAAATATCTTTAAAAAGAGAGGGGGGGCGGCTCTCGGAGCAATGAGCATGTCAAACTCTCCCTCTCTTGACTGGAGGAAGTGTAGGGGGACAGTAAAGAGTTTGCAGTGTGGTTGATAGGGAAGATATACAATATAAAAATTAATTATATGTAGCCTATATGCTCGTGAAAATAATTTACAAAAGGCAACTTCACAATCTCCTGCAATATGCAGATAAATGTGATATCACCACAGAGGAAGAGGCACACATTTGACATGTGGTCATGTACGGCAAAGTGGATAGAAGGATGGTTAGTTGGGTTTCCATCTAAATAAATCTCAAATTTTAACCTCATTTCCAGAAATAAAAACGTCAATTCACCATAACACTGTTCACTGTTATATCAAATAACTGGAGTTATATTATTTATAATATAACCCTAGTTCATGTATTCATTTGAGGAAGGTGACCGTGTCTTTGTCGCTCCACACAGATCTGATGTGCCACTATTGTCTCTTCAGTTGAGCAGAAGCTTCAGTTAACATTCAGCTCCCAATGCTCCGTGTTACATCATGATTTGTTTGCCAGGTCGGTTTCCACTGCAGTTTGTCTCATTTTGCTTCTGTTGATGCATCAACTTTTCCACCTCAGCCAACATTTCCACTCACTCACTTTTTATTCACAAAATTGTGCATAAAAAACAAATATGTGGGAAATCACAAAGAGAAACAGATTTTTATTTCCTCCTTTGTATTTTATTTTACTACAGTGTAAATGATGCCTGTCTATGGTTGACTAAGTGTTCCCACTTCCTGTGGAGTTTGTTTTTCTTTTCTCCGCAACCAACCGACCAATCAAAACTGGGTCCATTAAGAGTCTTCTCATCCAGTAACATCTGGTCGACAATCTTCAGAGGAAAACACACTGTTACAGGAAATTAGACACTAACTTCAGAAGAATATGAACTCAACTGTAAAGGCAATATTCACTGAAATTAAATAGTTACATATCAAACAGGAGGAAAGCCAAATAATGGCCCGGGCTTGGTCTGCATGTGGGCAGCTTGCAAATACATGTTGTGCTTTAATTTAATACATTTGACAGTATAATCTTGAAATGTTCAACACGTCATCGTTCTAACTAAATTATCTTTTGTTTTATTGTCTTTTTTCAGTCACTTTGGTTGCATGTGTACATCCACTTTGCTTTCGTCATCCTTTCAATCATTAAGAGACTGATTCCCCTAAAAAAACAGCAAAAGACATCTGTCAACGGTGCGACTGCATGATACACATCTTAATCAAAGTATTTTCCAACAGTAGGTTGCTAGCTAGTTTCTGTTCTTTCCTGCAGCAAAGTAAATTGAAACACGCACCCAATGGCAGGTGCAGTCTGTCTCTGGTGCGTCAGGCTAATAAGACAATAAATGGTTCATGCAAACATTGTGAGTTGACAGACGGGTCAAGCAGATGTGAGTAGGAGTCAATGGACTGTTTGGCTAGTTGGGGCGCCGCACCGGCAGCCTTTGTTTGCCTATAGTGACACAGCTCAGGGGAAGTACAGTTGCTGGCTTCACGCACGCCCACGGTGACGACGGAGTCAGTGAGAAGAGAGGTTGTGGAGCAGATGGCGAGTGTGTGACGACTGTAGGCCTTTTTTTTTTCCACAGCAGACATTTTGTCACAGTAGGAGAGGTCCAGGTGTTCCTGATAGCATTACCCCTGCTCGGTTCAATTCAAGAGTCCCTGTAATCAATCGCATTATTTACACCGACAGCAAAATGTCTTCCAGGAAACCAAATCAACACAATGGCGCTGTCGAGTCGACACAACGGGAAATCTGAGCTTTGAGCCATATTTCTTGATCCAGGGAGAATGTTGTTGAGAATTGATAAATATATAAACTGTTGCCAGGTTTTTATCATTCTATGTTAATTGTGGTGTTTTAAACTATTTTAGGGGAGGATAAAAATTCACCCCCCTGTGTTAAAGTTACATCTGAGAAACTGCTGCTTCAACAACCAGTAGACGACACAACTTAATCAATAGTTTAACCTGCACAATGCTTCACACAGATTAAATTCTTTTCACATTGGCACTGCTCCATACTCAGTGTCTAATCAGGCAAAGGCTTTCTGCAGTCAGTGTTGGCTCCTTTCTGATTTTGTAGTTTAAATTGCCCCTTTTTTTGGCTTTGGGGTTTTTCCTCTTTCCTTCAGTGTGTCATATATTGTAAGCAGTTGAAACTTCTGCTAAGTTATAAAGGCCAAAATTTACTTTACAAGCATCTACACCTTCAAGAAACTTATAATCTGCCTGCTTACCAGCTAGTGGGGCTCAAAGGATACCATTGTTACACTGGCTACATTGCTGTTAGAGCACAGTCACACATACATGAATGCAGGTGAATGTCGCAGGGGGCAAAGTTCACCAGAGTTGAGATTGCCACAGGTTGACCACCTCTACATTTGTGTATGTGTGACCGTCCCCTTAAGATTACATTACATTACAAGATGATCACAAAGCCTCCAACCCAGGTCCCGACAGCTTGCATCAGGTATCCACACTCTAATGAGTATGGGCCTTCACTTTGCATTTTAATTGGTGCTAAATAGCAAATAACAACATGCTAACAAGCAGAACTTAGATAGTAAACTATTCTTTAGTTCCAATGCTTCTGATTTATAATGAGACAGGGGGGTGTGCAGACACATCACTGAGGCTAACCCCCTGCCCTGGATAAGTGCTAACCCACAGAGTCAGACATGGCCCTTTTTCCTCCATGACTTCATTGCTATTGTTCCCTTAGTCATTCTTTTCAACTTCATAAAAACCCCCACAACAATGTCCGTTGCTTTTTCTGTCAGTTTTTCTAAAGCACCAGAGATGTTCTGCAGGGAAAATTAATGTCATCATCCAGCCTCCTGTTGCTCACTTAAAGAGAGAGGGGGGGCTTGAGTCCTTCTGCAGCGGCTGCGTGTTCGGTTTTGACGCAGCTGTTTGCTGAATCTTCCCACATTCTCTCTGCACAATTCTCACACTCTTGTTCATGGTGAACCCCAATTTAAATTTTGAGAAAATTTAAGGGAAAGTTGGCTACTTTTTCATCATGGAATTCATAACTTTCTCTTTTTAATATTATTTTTAAAAAATCATTAAATAGCTGACAAACGATTTTCACCTCACTCTTATTCAGGATGACCCCCACTGTCTGCATGTTAAGTTTCAGGAGATTTGACTGGAGAACATTTTAGAAAATTAGAGGGAAAGTCGTCAGGAATTGCTCTTGAAAAATGTCTCAAATAACAACATGCTAACAAGCAGAGCTTAGATAGTAAACACTGAATGTGCTGAGCAGCAGCATGTTAGCACTTGTGAACAGTTTGACGACAGAAGAGATAATACAATTCAGCTGCTCGAATAAAAACCTCGAGTTGTTGTCGAGGAAGGGAATAAAAGATGTTTTGTGTTACATGATATCAAACCTCACAGCATTTTCAAAGGATTAGCAAACAGCTGCTTCTGTTGTACTGACAAATGATGGCGGACTTCAGTGTTGGCTTCCTCTGCATCTGGGTGTGATTTCAGCCGCCCCCTGTGCTGGTGTTGTGGTTTGTTTGTTTTGGAGCAGGTTCAGTGCCATAGCTGGCCTCTTTATTACCGCATTCCCTAATGCCTTGATTTAATGCACTCTCAGAGGTCAGAAATTGCGCTGGCAGCCACAGACCACTTCCTTCAACGCCGCCTCATTAATAACGGCAAATAAATCAAGGCACACTGTGACTTTCCTCACTTGCATATCGGCGCGTTTGGGAGCGCTATGGGGACATCTTTATTACATCGACGAAGTATATCACCAAACACTCATCTGTTTACACCTCGATCCCGAGTCCAGAAACATGTGGTCCATGTCCAAATTAATTAAAGTCCCTATTCCCCGTGGGACACTTACATTTGCATACCATTAGAAATCCTCAGAGGGCCTCAAAGTGATTGGTGGGAGATTCATAAGGCCATGTAATGTTGACTCACTGAGCAAACTCCTCAAAAAACTATTATTTGTCAATTTCTAATGAACTCGGGCAAACGTACACATATCAGGAATTTAATGTATGGTTTGAACACACACACACCAACATTATAGTAAATCACTACTGTTTGTAGCTGAGTGAGTGATTCAGGTTTGTTACATGTTTGGAATGAAATGTGAAATGAGTCGCTGAGCGAGCGGCACGGTGCCTCTGCGGCAGCCTGAGTTCTGCACATACATATCAGATTTTGTTTCATCGTCCAATAATACAGATGTGGTCAAACAGAAAATGTTTTTTTCTTCTTAACAACTCGTGTGTTTATCTTAATTTGACCCTCCATTTTCAATTTAACCCAGCAAGCACTTTCCGTTTTACTCAAGTGCAAAATGAGCCGTTCAAAACCTTCATGTGTCTTTTTGAGATAAAACGTTGAATGATTCCAAACATCTTCTCCTGCTGGCTGTAACAGTCGGTTTATTTGTGGCACAGGCGCAAACTATTTTTAAATGATTATATAGAGAAGCTGTGTCCTGCTGTTTCTTTTAAATGAGTGAAATGACTAAAAATGGGCCACCAGACGACTTCAGGAGAAGAGTCTCGAGAATGACACAAGATGCTCACTGTTTCCCTAACTGACCCGAATTGGACCAGAAAGCCCGTGTTTGCACTTGTTCTAGCTGTGGCTGCAAAAACCAACATGTCTTCCTGGAAGGGATTTTTTTTTTTAAACTCGAAATTTATAGCAAACGTTGAATCACCGAGGCGAGTGCGAGATAGGTTGCGTATTTTAGTTCTAGATACTTCGGGGACGTAAACCTCTTGGCAAGGTTTCTCTCAGGGCGTTTGCTTTTACAGAAGCGCCTGAGATTGGATAAATAAATAAATAAGAGCATGAAGATGAAAAAAAAAAAAAACATGCACAGGACACCGGCTCTATGCTTACACAGTCATCTATATTGTTTATGTGCCATTAATCTCATGCAGCAGTCTCCCTTCACTTTTCACACGAAAGCATAAATTGCTTCAGGCTACTCTCATGCAACAATGATTCATACTGTCTGTACTGTAACAGGGGGGGGAAGGAGGCTCTGTATTCATGGAAGACTCCCTGAGACTTTAAGAATCAGTCTGGAAGAGGCAAAAAAGATAAAATAATGCATAGGACACCACTGTTCACGCTTGGAGACATTTTATTATACATAATCATGATGTTGTGGGAATAAATTCAGCCTCGAGTAGAATATTAACCCTTGCTTCTTCTAGAAATTAAGCAGAAGTAATCAAAGACTCTGCATTAATTACATACATGAACAAAGGAATCTAGTTAATGGTGATAAACACCATCAAAGTTCCTGGAGGAACTTATTGCAAATAAGGTCCTTGGAGAATAACAGTGCACACGTGTTTGTGTATCCATGTGTGTGCTGGCATGAGGTCAATGTCCCCCACGTGGGAAGTCCATGATCGTGTGGTGATTCATGTTAGTCTCAAGGAAAAGCAAACATGTTCCTCTGCCCAGCTGAATAATCAACATCATTAGCCATTCTATATGTTCTTCTCCCCCTCCTCGCTATTAAAAATGAACACACGCGCTATAGCTGCAAAACTTGGCAACAGTGTCTTTATCTTGATTTGCCAAGCAGCCAATGGGATGTCTCAGCGGGGGCGGGCATTCTCTCAGATGTTAAGAGGTATGAATTATGCAGAAAGCAGCCATTTCAATATTTATCACTATGTGTAATATTCTTTATTGCATAGGGTGGAACGAGCGCGATGTCATATTTAAAGAAGCTATTGTTGAGACAAAGATACCAGTTTGTTTTTTAACCTCCAGAAGAGTGTCCAGGTAGCAGCTTTCTCTTGTTCTCATTACAGCCCTGCAGTCAACTTAAGTGGATGCTAAGAATACAGCCGGGAGGGTGGAGAGTGAACTGATCTCATGTTTTCACGTTCCGCGCTCAACTAAATTATGCACCGGAGCATTGTTTATCCATCAAACCAGGCCCCGTTCCAGTGATCCACTCACAAAGAATCCTGAATTAATTGGCAACACCAAAGTGGTTGCACCACGGCAAACGGACAACTTTTTCTTCCTCTGTCCGCGATGCAAATAACATCCTGTGAATGGGGGGGGAAAAAAGCAGGTTTCAGTCTTCTTTTTAATGTCTCATCCCCCTTGGTTCTTCTGCCAAAACTCAGTTGCTCTGCAGAGTGTTTAACCTCTCCACCCCCAGTTCCCCAAAGGCTCTGGCAGGAATATACTGACTGAAATTAATGCAATGGTGGGCAACAACTGAGGAGGTAAATGAAGGATTGTGAGTGACGGTCAGATAATTGGGGTCCGCTGCAACTCTCTGTCCTCCCTCTGATCCTTGGACAGGGAGGATGGGAGTCGGGAAGGGGGGGGCTGGCAGGGCTTACTCAGCAGAGGAAGCCATTTGATGTAGGGACACTCTCTCTTCTACCTTCTGCTGTTATAATAGCCTTTTAGTACACTCTTAAGTGACTCGCTCAGATATGTTTCATGTGGCGAACCTGTTTCAAAAGTTGGTGTGCTATCAGCGGCCCTCGTGAAGAGCGCTCCTACTCGTCGAGGGCAGGCAGGGGGGGCTGGGGGCTGGGGGGGGGCTGCTAAGTGGTGCACCTTGGCGAGAGCCGTGTTTACCCATGAGCACTCAACACAGTGACACATGCTTTCACTTTGACTAATAAATCATTGAAGGTCTGATGTGCATCGATGGGAATGCAGTGTCAGTTTTGATACTTGATTAGCATTTCTGTCACTTCGCCTTACGTTTAACATAACTCCAGCTGTGCAACTCAATCCGCACTGCCCATGGGCATGACTACGACGAGCCATTCGTCAAACTGACAGCCTGTCGTGGCGACACGTCGGCAAATGTGCAATTTCACCGGATATTTGAAAGAAATAAGATGCGTTGTAAGAGATATTTGCACACTGCGTGCAACGATTGGAGTCTAAACCGATTCTTCTCATCATTCTTAGTTGCATATACATCTTGGCAATTTTAGCATTTAAGTTTCATTCCTTGTTTTATTGTTTTCGCATGTGGGTGTGTATGTTTCCGAACCGCACGTGCGAAGTTGCAAATCAATTTGCCGATATGTACATATATATGTGTCGATATATGACACCAATGGGAGGGAAACAGAAAAAATCTATCCCATCACCGGAAGGGTAGGACATGGTTTAAACCAATAATTCCAGCGGTGCCTGATGCACCTCCATACCCACGGCTGTGCCCAGATGGTTCCGTGCCATCGGAAATAATCTAATCAAATACCGAGAAGATTGATGCATGTTGATGTAGCTTACATCCCTCCTTTATCGTTCGCTGACACACATATAAATCACAGTAATGTGTTGTTTGTATAAATTGCGCTTTTTGATGGTAGCAGTAATTTTTTGGAAAAGGGACCTGCTGGTGCAAACCTATCGAGTTCTTGGCTGAGGGATTGTGGATTTCATGATAGATTATATATGGAGCGGAACTTTGTTAATCTCACACTTCTGCTTTATTGTCGGACACATGATGCTTAGTTGGTTTATGTAAGTGTCATAGTGCAAATAGCTTATAGGCTTAACTTATAGGAATGTAGCTGCACGTTGAGTGAGAGAGACCATGGGCAGGTTTGACACTGCTTTTATGCAACACTTGTGCCTTAATGTTATTGTGGAAATCAATGCAGCATTAAATTAAGGAATAATGTTGCAGGTCACCTCCACCACCTTATTTCTAGAAACTATCACACATACTGCTAAGCACAATAAACAACACAAGGTAGCCTTCTATCTGTTTAAATAATAAAGACAACTGATAGTAGGCAAGCAAACATAATACTGTTCTAATGGTTGCTTTAAAAAGGAATAACAACATTAAAATGGTTTATCTGATCAGTTTACTACAGGCACATCTAAATTAGCATTTCTGGCTATGCTACCGTCCTGATGTATGAAGTGCTCGTACAGCAGTTGTGATCCCCTGCTAACATCAGGCAGATGTATTCAGAAATGCATCTTACAAGGTCTTTTTTAATGTACCGACGGGGGACTTGACAGCATTGTGCCGTTCCTGCAGATTTCTAGCAGAGCGTGTTTGCTGCAAGCATGTTCCACCACATCTCAAGGTGTTGTGTTGAGTTTATCTGTGGGCTGCACAGGCAGGCGGTCCGGGGCTGAAGTGAAGTCAAGTTCATGTCCCTGTTAGCATTTTAAGACAGTGTGTCATCCCGCTTTATGTAACCATTAGAAAGTTGTACACTTTGGCCTTGAAGGGATGAATATAGTCCACGCCATTGTTTAGGTGAGCTGTGGTGTTTGGATGGTTAATCGATACTACGGAGCCTGACATGTGTTTATCCTGCACCATTAAATTCATCACACAGCCCTGCGTACATGTTTATTTTGGTTTATCACGCCATTTTTTAGTAAAGGACACGGCGCCACAGTCCCTGAAGATCAGCTGTTTCTACTAACGCTCATGACACGTTAAAAGTTGCGATCGCACGCCCTGCGCGCTATAGCGATTCAGTAGTGGCTGAACCTTTTAACCCTGCACTGCATGTTTTACCCTCATGCTTTATTTATACACACCGTATGACTCACTGATTATAGTGAGCTGTTTGCATACCCAGTAATCGGGAAAATTGTGGAGTGTATGATATTTAGTCGCATGCAGTATGTGGTTCACAACTCCCCTTAGAATATTATGTAAACAGTGTGCCTCCGTACAGATATGGGAATTACCATCCTGCGTTAGGGTGTGTGAACCTACGCTCAGCTCAGGCCTCCCCATCTGTCAGACTCGGCTGTTCCAAAACAGTCGAAAAGGTGACAAATCCGTCTGTGAAGCTTAAACTTTAACGTAGTTGTTGTAACCGTGACATCCCTAATAACCACGGGACATCTCTCTCCGAAGCAGCGTTTAATCACACCGTCATCATTTTAGAATGATTCTGTGTTCAGCTTCTGTGAAGAGTCAGGAACAGTTTGAGTCTACAGTGATGATACGACACCCTCTCACTTCTGACCCTGTTTATATTAAAAAAATCACGTGTCGTACTTTTCTTCAGACTTTTTGAGGGATCAGAGTTACTGTAGCTTTGACCTTGGGATTCAGCTGGAGTTTAATTGAGGTAAGTGCTGGGGCCACATTTTCATGCACAATGTTAATATGCTAATGAGACAATATGTTAATATCCACCTTCATTCTTGTCCTCATTCATCCTGGCTGCAGTGATACCTGTCTGCCGTAATGCCCGCTGCATGCCTGATAGAAGCCTGCACACCCGCTCACTGTTAACAGCGACTCCGTCCGTGCAGAGTCAGAGGTGGGACGCACTAAAAACCTGTCTGAGACATCACCGGCTTCTGCTTCCTGTTAAACACAGAGCGGTGCAGAATCTTATTACCTCCCCCAAGGAGGTTGTGTTTTCATCTGCAATTGTTTCTCAGCAGGATTACGCAAAAAACACTCAACTGCTGTGCATGGAATTTTGTGGAGGGGTGTGTCATGACCCAAGGAAAGAACCCTTTAAATTCTGTTGTGAATCCAGATCAGTGGGCGGGAACCATGATTATTTTTTGACATTGCTATAGAAGGAATTTTTTAAAAACACTTTCACTAACTCAAAATATTCATGGATCTTGATTGAAAACATCAGGTCTGGTTAGAGGAGTGATATTTATGAGGGTGTGCAATTTGGTGCGGATCCAAATAAAAATCTGGACCCGGTGAATTTAAATGTGGTTTCTATAAAGAGAATGTTGGGCTTTGGCAGAGATACACTCTACATTACATTACATTACACTGAGTACATACCACTTTATTCTTTTTAGTGGAGTCTTGGCGAGATAAAACAAACTAGAAACTGTCCTTAGTTGAAGAAAATACAAAGACAATTGCAATACACACAGTAAATCAGCAGGATTGAAGTTTATTATTATCATTATTAATGTAAGATAAGGACCAATTGCCACACATGAAAAAAGTGTATATTCTAATATTGTACTCTTCGTAAACAGTCGGATGTAAAGTTGAATTATGAGAAGTCTGATTCGTCAAAATTCTACTCTACGTTGTTTAGATCACAGAAAAAGTATTAACTTATACTGAAACCTTATTATTGTTAAGTCTTCATTAACACAGTACAACTATTACCCATTCTTTTATTTTCAGGGCATCTGGTTGATGCTGTAAATGTGTCGTTTGAACTTTCCCGGAGCTAAAAAAAAAAAAAAGAATTCCTCTTTGAAATGCTGAGAGGGAAGCGCAGTTTTCCATGGCAACAGTAAACCGACTTTTTCACTCTCGCGGCCATCCAATCAAAATCCGCTCTCGACGCTGCACAACAGATTAGCCAAAGAACTACCCTTGAATCAAGGAAAGTAATGACTTTCGCTGCTTGCGACATCACGGTGCTGAAGAATGTTCATGTCATTTGCCACTGTGTGATGGTGGGTAAATGTGTATGAATGCAAATGTGCCGTATTTCCAAGGAATCGCTTCCAATGTACACTCAACCGAGTCGATACAGACACCTGTAAGTTGTTGAGCAGTCGAATTTAATTTTCACGTAATGGTGTGAAGATTGAGGGGATGACATTCATCAGTATTTTGGAATCCTTGGGGAGAGCATTACATTGTATACGTACTTATTACTACTGCCTAAGCCAAATGAATAGTTGGGACTAGACTTGAAACTCTCTAGTAAAAATCTTTAAGCTTCCGTGGGCAAACCAAGGTCTTGTGTTGTTTATATAAACCAGATTTTTCCTTTCAAATGATTATGAATCACCAACAAAATCAAAAAAATTAAAATCTTAAGGCCATCTTTAGTACAAATAATCAACAATCATGCAGAAAACAAAAATGTGGCTCTCAAATAAGACTAAATATTGTCTCTTATCTCACCACAGCAACATTAAATCTGTTTACTGCAGCAATCAATGTTTTCACATAATTCAATTTAATGACGTTGGAACTAAAGGATCGTTGTTTCACAGTCATTTCTAAACAATGAGTCTACAACTGAAGTCTGGTTTCATCCATCTGTTACACGTTTCCACATTGATTTTGTTTCACGCTGCAAGCTCTGGTGAATGTGTGGACACGAGTCTATGTCATAGACGTATTGCAGGCTTCTCAAAAGTGATGATTTACTGAGTTTGCAGTACAAGCGATCTCAAGAAAACGGTCGTATTTGAGTTGGTCACAACGTTCGCGTGTCAGTTTTAACAGGGCCGAGGGGAGATGTTGTTGTCGCTGACTGCTTACGTCAATATGAAGGTCATGCCCGAATTATTTAAGGAGGCTTTCAAGTGTAATTAAGAGCCAGTTTGAAACTGTATTTGTATGTTAGCAATGACTGATAAATTATTCATTAAACATTAATCCTCCTGGGATTAACATGCTATCTTAGACTATACTACAATAAAGTATTGATTAAAACAATATCGCCGCTATGCATGTTTGAATGCATTTGCACACACCGACTGGTTAATGTGACTGAATTAAGATTGCAACATGAGGTTCACTTTTAATTAGTGCAGTTTGTTAATTAGCTTCCCCGTAATCACCAAAGCACCAATTTCAGCACCATTCTTTTAAAAAATATACAAAATGCTCTGTAGAAACCCTGCGTTCCTTCAGCATTATTATCACCATCTAATAACATGATGTATAAGAACATTTCATCTTGGCTTTGATGGTTCAGTCGAGCTTTCACTTACATCTAAGTTCCTCATTCCACACCAGTCTACAGCTACTGGCAAACAAAATACCACAAAAATAAACATAAATATTTCATTTTATTCAGGAAGAATAAAAAAAAAAAAAAAGACTATTAACTCCAGAACAAAGAGGGACTAAAAAGGGGGGTATGTGTCTTACATAACAGCATAAGGCAATTATTTGTGTAAGCTTGTGGTGTTGTTTATTTAACTACTGTTTGTAACAACTTAGTAGAGTGTGGACAAGTCTGGGTTTTTCCTCTGTTTCCCTCCCGGAGACAGTCTTATTTCTTATTTGAGTATTATTTCACCAATGCCGGTCCTGATCCTTGCTTTCAGGCTCATGGCCTACATTGTATTGTACAAAGTAAATCTTCTGTCTTCCTCTCTCAGGGGCTCGGAATCAAGAACATAATAGCTACACAAAGAAATGGTTTTGAAGGCGGGGGAAAAAAAAGATGCTCTTGGGTACGGTGTCCTCTTGTGGTAGCCTCTGTCTGCATTGTAATGATATCTACGTGTGTCCTCGTTTTGGACACTGGGATGGATCTGAACACCAAAACACTCCTTTTATATTGCGGCTGCGTTTGTGGAGACGGAGCCTGTGAAGTGGGTCCGTCTCAGATGAAATCGTGACGCAGAGTGGGGGTCCGTTGGTGGAAAGTGGTGCGAGGCTTCAGGACCCAATTGAAGCTTTCAAATCTTCTGCTTGGAACAAAGATTCACCAGAAGACATCACAGACGTGGATGAATCTTTACATGTAACAGCAGCTTTGTGGGGTCTGAGCTCTGTGCACACGATTGTTGCATCATTATTCTGAAACTCAAATTTACACAACTAGTTGAAATTTATGTCAAATTTAAGTAAACATTGGCAGAATTCCTCCTTTACTTAGTCAGTTAACAGTCCATGAAATAAAACACAGCAGCTGGTAAACGTTGCTAAAGAGTTTAATGCTAACTGGTTTCTTTTAAACCATTAGGATAATGACGCAGCCTGTATCCGTTGCTTCTCCATATGGCTCTCGACTGTGGCGCCAATAATAGCATTTTAGAGCTAGCAGCTGTACATCTGCCCTGCTGTATCGGGATCTGACAGGTTTAGTGGCACAGCTGTATTAACCCGGGCGCTGAGGGAAAGAGCTGAGTCTGCCAGGCCCCCAGTCCCATTTTTCCAGGCGGAGCTCACACCGGACAAAGCCTCGCGCTTTGATCTGTTGAGTGAGTTGTGCTCCCACGTCTTAACTGCCGCTGACTTCCCTCCTCTGTCTGCTCTGTAGTTCAGATGCAGTGTGCTTACATTGATGGGAACCAGAGGAAAAGCAGAAAAACCTTGGTTGAGGGAATGTTTGACTTGTATTCCCATATCGTGGATTTAAACACAGGTATTTAATGCTTTGGTTATTAACATCTGCTTTAACAGTGAAGGTGAAAAACTAATATTTAGCCTAGTACTAGCTCAGCCAGACGCAAACACATCATGAAGTCATTCGTATTGCTCACTTCATCCGGGGCCAAACGTCACTTTCAAATGTTCATAAAACGGCAGTTTTAATGCTTGAACTTTGAAAAAATTGTGCAGCTCGGTTTACATCTCTGCCTTAAGTGGCACATAATGATGTTAATGCCTTTTCAGTGAGAGGACATGCCAAGCATCACGGTGACTCATCTCCATTTCAGTGAGGCCACTTTGCACCAAGAATTCAATAATACTGCATATTTTTTATTCCTGTTTTTGAATTGGTGAAAATTAAAATTTCAAGCTACAAAAACACTCAGTGCCTTCCTCGAGGTCACCGGCTGTTCAAAGTTTTGTTCAATGTCGGTTTCTGCAAATGGAAGCAAAGTCAAAGAGGAGCAAATGAAGGAAATGTCCATTCCCCCCCCGTCTTCTCACTCTTGTCCTTTATCATTTTTAATGGAGTATAATTTCATTATTGAATAATTCCTTTCCGAGGACACCACAGCTATAGAGTTGCAATGCTAATTTGGTTACTGTTAACGGCATTGAAGGTCATATATATTTGGAGTAATTGTTACTCAAAGTCTGTGTAATTATATCTTTGAATAGCCAATTAAAATCCTTGTTAGAGGTTGAGATATTCCTTTATTTACCTTCTCTCTGTGGACTTCCTGGCTCTTGTCATTCCTTACAGCTTTGCAAGAGCGAACCCTGCTGCACGCACCCGCACACGCGCACACACACACACACACACACCAGCTCCACCGCCTCCACCGTTCCCATGTCTACTCATGCTGTTTTAATAAGAGATAGCACAGATATTAGAGAAAAGACAATACTGTGTGTTTGCACTCCCCCATACCGAGGTAATGGCCTGGGGAAGCTGATTAAATATCACAGGAGCTTCTGTCCATCCAGCTTAATCTGGACGATACAGTAAGTGGGTGATTCTATTCCGTTCCGTTCACACCAGCCTCTACCAGAGAATGGAATTAGCCACACTTCCCACATACTCAACTGTTTTCTTTCTCTGCGATTTCTTTACATTGTCTCTTTTGCACACGGTAATTACACTATTTCAATTGTTGAAGTGTTAACATCGCACTTTGTGTTATTTATAGATGTGCAGCCAATAAACACCCAGGGCTTCGGGAAGAAGCCTCCAAATGCGTCAGTGCCTGCACCTACAGTAGTATCAGCAGTGAGAATCCAGTCCCCAGGTGGAACTGTGAGGAGGTGGGAGGGGGAAGTGTGGATTCCTTTTTTTCTTTTAATCTTGCCGTGTTTCAGAACTGAATTTAGTGATAGGTTGACATTAAAGGCCAGTGAATAGACAGCAATATAACAAGATAGCACATCTATGCTCGATAATACATAATCCTCTGCAGTCAAACAAAGGCCCTGCAGGTAATACTCCTTTGTTTATAATTTTTCTTTTCAAACTGGTTGAAAATGTTGTTTAGAGGGTGATTACCTGTATCAGGAGCCATAACTAGAGGCTGTGAGTGGAAATTAACAGTAATTCTTTGCAATATTATGCAACTTCATACAAAAACACCATGAATCATATATTTTTATGGATTGAATTTGACGTCAACACGTGAAATATGTTTCATAGATGATCCACTGTATTGGATTGCTTTATATTTAAAGCTACTTACTGTGTCCACCTCTGTGTACTTTAATTAAAAGGTGCAGTGTTCTATTTGCCTGGCTTTAGTAAAAAAATAACTGCACTGCATATGCACTGACCCGTACCACACTGACTATACAGTGACCCAGGGGGTTCTCCAGAGATGCCACACTCTGCACGGCCCCTTGATGCTATAGAAAGAGCGAGAACGCTGCGGATGATCCTCTCTCATTTCAGTGCACTCAGCACGCTGGGCCATAATGCCTTGAGTGGTAGCCTGAGCTACATGACATCACTCAGTGCAGCCACTCTCCACTTCTCGTTTCTCCTCTGTTTTCCAGGGTAAAAAGAAAAAAATAATACTGAAAGAGAAAAAGGTGGAAGAAAGGTTTTGGCATGAGGGGGGGTGGGGGGAGAAAACAGGCAAAAGCTCGCCCTCGGGACAGAGCGCACCAGAGACGTCTCTCTGGTACACACTAATCTGGCCACCCACTAGTCGTGACCCGTGTATTCCCAGCGTGTGCTGTGTGCTGGCGGACATGCCCACCCGTCCATCACTGTCGCACGCCGCACTAATGAGTGCCAGAGGGCACGAGGTCAATGACTAAGCTGATTTGCCTGCTGATAAGTGATTGCCAGGAGGTGCAGCGGCGGAGAAACTGAAAAGAAGTCTTCCCCCTGCACTCGACAGGACAGCGCTCTGTTCCCCTTCCCCTAAATAAAAAGGAAAAGATGGTAGAAATGATTGCCAATCCTGGCCTCGTTCCATATTCTAACCAGAAAGACGCCCGGGGAACTAAGTTCGGCATTACACCAAACGACTGCTAATATTAAATTGTCATCGTTTAGATATCAGGGTGTTACAATTGGTGTAATCACACCCCAGACATTTTTTTTCAACCTTAAGTGTTTTGTGCATTCAAGACCCAACTTGGTAATATCAGCAAGCCATCCACACAGGTAAGAAATAACAGGCACCACAACTGATTTGCATGTGATTATGCAGCTGTTACTGTAGAAAAGAGAACGCAGCTATAATGGTCTAACTTTTAGCATGTAATTACATAGCAATTTACTTTCTGTAATCCGAGATGCTATAGTGAGCGCTGTGTGGCAGAATTAAAGAAAGAAAGAGGGCTGTTGACTCGATGCACGCGCCTTGTTCTTTGTTCACATCTCTCCACTGCTCATATTTGTCTTTTTAATGAAGTGTGTTTTTCAGCCTTATATAACACTCAGCGAGTTCTGAAGGTGCTCAGGTATGACTTCTCCCTCTCCTTTCATGATGTATTGGACTCCATACTCTGTCGGAGGCAACATCTAAAACTCCAGTGGATAAAACGGATGAGGAAGAAAAAAAATTAATAAATAAATAAAAAACATGGGGTAATTATCCTATACCTGGTGACGCTGAAAAGCTTTTTTTTTTTCCCATTGCGTTCTATGGATAGCTTCTTATCATCGTGTTTCCAGCTTATCTTGCTCTCTTTTAACTTCACCAGAAGCAGCATCGGGCTTTTGATGGCTTTAATCCTCCTGAAATGAACCCCAAAGTCAAGAGAGAGACGGAGCCTGGAGTATATGAAATTTCACACTTCAGGTGGGATTCAGCCTTCAGTCCACTTATGCAAACAATGTTTGCTTTGTACTTGCAGATACACACTTGAGGCCTTTATTTTGGCAGGAGCCCGGGTATTGGCAGTTCTCAGGGAGACTGGCAGTGGCCCTAATCAATCAGGTCGTTCTGTGTCAGGGTGGAGACGGCCGAGCCCGGAGGCAAGCGCGTCCGTCAGGGAGCAAGGCAGCCGTCCCAAGCCAAAGCACCGTACCTGCGCCACCCCCATAGATGTGCATAAATGAAAAGGTTGTTTTAATTAGTCGGCTCCTCCGTGAAGTTTATTCAATTTTTCAGGGCCGTTTAGCACCATTAGGAGGGGGTTAAATAATGCATCAGGTGCACACATACAGAAGAGGAGGTTTTTTTGTGCTCCCACTCTGAGGATTCGCAAATATCTCTGAAAGATTTAGCAGCTCGCTCTGAAGCTCTCACATCAGAACGGGCTCAACCCGGTTCAGAGGCCACATCAGTTTTATAAGTTTACATAGTTTATCAAATGTTGGTGGAGTGTAAGTGAATGACACTTGTTCAAATTCAATTTAAATGTAAAATGAAAAGGCAAACTGACAAAAAGTGGTTCGTAGTGGAGAGCCGCTAAGCAGCCCTACTTTTAAAATGGACACTTGAACTATGCAGAATATGCAGTAAAGGTTGAGGATTCATTTTGGACTTGTTTTAAGATCATTGAACCGAATGTTATAAAAGTAAGTAACAAAATTATACAATTGTAAGAGTATCAATTAAACACATCTCAGCTGTAGCTGTGAAATGAAACACACAAACTACACTTTCACACACACACACACTCATAAATATCAGTTTCTCAAATACGCCAGATTTCTTTTCATCACGATCCATGAATTATTATCTTGGAGAACAGCAAAAATGTTGGCTCCACCCCTGATCCGGAGCGACACCATGATTTAATGGGTTCCTCCCTGACCCATAACACGTCCTTCCACCAGGTTTCGCTTTGGCGAGATAAAAATACTTTTTTGCTCCAACATATTAAATGTCCTAATCTGACACACTAGATTTCACATGTTTTTTGTAGCTAGATAAATCATTAAAGTAGAAGAAGACATTTAAACACACTTGTCACGCACATTAACCAGACTATTACCCACTGACATTATTCAGTTACAGATTCTTCTGCCTTCAATGTAAAATATTATACTGGATTAATGATTTAAGTATGAAACTACCATAGTGTCTATACGATTCTCAATTTTAAACATACAGCCATCGCTTCATAAACTGCTGTAATGCCCCTTTTTTTTTCTGGAGATACGTTGTAGTGTGTATGCTGTTGCCAGCCCATGAATGATGCACGTACACATGTAGAGCTGCAGGGGCTCTGGAAGGGTGACCCCGCATCGCCTCGCTCTCAGGACTGGGAAAAGACAAACGGTGGCAGCCTGCGACCGTGTTGACATTTTAGAGTAAGTGATCCACAACAAACGTCTGGCAACGGGGCGTCACGTTACACGGAAGTCTGTTGCATCAGTGCCGTCCAACAGGAGTCATTTGGACCATGCCAGCGGAGGTGACGCTTCACCAAGACGCAAGAGGCGGCTTTCCATTTCTCTCTGCATGAACGAGCCGGTTTAAAAATGGCTTCGGGTTGATAAGTGGCAGCTTCCCAAGATGGAAACACACTCCCATGTCCTGTGCACAACAAACACACACGGCCCATAGTCTCACACTGCCATGATGGTGAATTAATGCTCGACTGGTGCTCAGACTACACTGTGCAGCCCCACCTGCTGAGTGTTTGGTAATCAGTGTTTAGGACTGGAGGATGAGAGCCATTAAATGGAGTATAATAGCTTTGAAACAAGACATCACTGCGCTCCTTCTGCTGCTGAAGAAAAAAGCCGGTTAATGTGGATATGACCTCGAGAATTTGTTCCGGCTGTATAGACTCCTGCAGGATAAACAGCTCCACCGCCTTAAAGGGCAAAGGACGCTCCACAGACTGAAGAGTTAAGGGCGAAACCTTTGGTCTTTACAACACGGTGGTGCTACATCACCACCCTCTCCCATGGCCTATTTATCACTTGGTGAATTTGCATTGGGCACAGTCCTGCTGCATCAGCTATTAGCAGTTGAAATGTAACTAGGGGTGTGTATGTGTTTATTACCTCAGCTGAGGAAGTTCTGTTTTCACCCCTGCCCATTTGTTGTTGGTTTACTTGTTTGTGAACAAGATTATGCAAAAGTTACTTTACAGATTGGAACCAAACCTGATGGAAGGATGTGGTATGGGTCACAGAAAGGACCATTTACATTTTGGTGCAGATCCAAATCAGAGGATGAGTCCATTTTCACTTTCTTTAAAGGTTCAGTGTTTAAGATTTAGGTGAAACAATCTATTGGAAGAAATTGAATATAAAACAATCTAATAAACTATTGTGTTTCATATAAATTGTATGAATTGTTGTTTTCTTTAACCTATAACCTTATATTTAATACTTTATATGTACATTGGGAGCAGGTCCTCTCTACGGAGGCCACCATGTTTTTTACATCCAGACTGGACAAACTAAACACCTTTTTAGTTTTTACGACAACTGAAGGCTACCACAGGTTTTCTGTCATGCTTGGAAGCGGAGGGTGAAGTGAAGTGTATTCAGCTGCAATGTGCAACTTCACCAGTAGATGTCACTAAATTCTATACACTGAGCCTTTAACTTTGCGAGACCGGGTATTTATCAACCTTTGCCTTGGGATTTCAGAGAATAATTAATGAATCCTGATGAAATATCAGCCATGTTTAGAGGAGTGATATATTATAAGTGTGTTATGAGTGGCTCCATGAAGGAACAGTTGGGCCTTGGCAGAGGTATGCCCTCTACTAAGTGCCATTCTAGTTGATTATTTTAGTAAAAAATACCATTGAAGACTCTCAAGAAAGGAGCTTTTCTCCGTGACACACAGAGCTAAACTGAATGTCTCTGGGTTTTGGTTCGGTTGGTTGGGCAACAAAGACATTTGATGGTGTCACATTTGGCTCTGGGAAATCTCAATGGGTATTTTCCACTATTTTTCTGACATTTTTACAGAACAGAAGCTTAAAAAAGAAATCATCATAATAAAAATCATCTTTTGTTGCAGTGCTACAAGCGGGAGGTAATTCCTAATCATGATGATAATGGGGCAAGATCTAGAGTTATGAGAGGCGTCTTTTTTTCAAAGCAAGCATATTTATCTTATTTATCTGCAATGATAATGCAATATATGCCTGTAAAAAGCGAGCTGTACCTATTCCAAGACTTTATATGTGTGTCGTGTCTGTGTGTTCAGCTTTGACTGAGTTATGAAAAGAAACAGTGCGAGGGGAGTGGCGAACATTTTTTTTCACCTTCTCCGTGCACCACCCCAGGCAACGGTGCCGTAGGCAGTTGCCTATGTTGATTATAACACAAAGCACCACTGGGTCCTCAAGCTGAGACGCCTCATGAATATGAAAGCCTGACTTCCTAAATTATACTTAGTATGTAGCATTTATCCTCTGGGAGAGGAAGCATTCACATATTGTATTTTCTTGAAAAGCTTCAGGTAGGATCATGATGATAAGACTAATGTGGGCATTTTGGAACAACATGACTTATCCTTCTCAGGCATTCAAGCCCGATGAAATAGAAGATGTCTTCCACGGAGCACCACTCCCATTACAGTGGAAAACTCTGATTCTTTGCAGATTATTAGACTAACTGGCTTTAATTGAAAACTTGAGTATCTTCTAATTGTAATTTCAAGCTGTTAACACATTTCAATGGGAAGATAAAATGAGGCTTCAGGTAGCAGCTTGTGAGTCGGGTCCCAGCTATCTTGGTGTGTGAAAAGAATTGTTATATTGTCTGCTTCCATGCATACAAATGCAAGCAACACAGGACATTATCCTGCCAGAGGTCCAGAAATACTAATTACCTGCTGTTTACCGGGCTTTGTACACCCCACCTTTCTTGGGACAATCAATAATTACACACAAAGGCGGTGGGAATGAAATCACCCTGATAACCATTAGCATGAAACTGGAGGAAGTTCATTAGCGATTCTGCGGGCATAGTGTGTAATATCCAATATCGGAGACAACTAGCTCTGTTATCCCTTTGTCTTTTGTTCTCATCCTGTGTGGAAGGCTCACGACTTGGTATTCTGTGACAACTCATTACAGCCTCACGCAACATGCAGCCTAATATATTGCCTCATAATAGCACGATAAGCTGTTTTTTATGCATTTGTTTTTATGCTGTTTGCACATGCTCCCTCACAAATTTCCTGTTTTGAATACGCAAACTGATGCAGCAACTCTCTGTGGCCTAAAATGACATGATTTATTTCAGGAGTCACATCCGAACAATTTGCCGAACGTGGGGGTGATTTAATGCCAGGGCAGAGAAATCATGACAAAGTAATCACAGTGTTAAGGTGAGACCGGTTATTTCTATAGCTCACAATTATCCCTGTGCCTCACATGTGTCTATATTATGTTCCCACATCAGAATTATCACCCTTTTACGAGTGCATTCAAATGCATTTGCGGTCGTTTCAATGGATTACTAACTAGACACATTGTGCATTGTGTAAATTATGGAGGGAACTGGGCTTTTAGCCTATTCAAATCAATTCAGTCTTATTTGAATATCAACAACTCACAAACGTACAATTTCTCAAGGCACTTAACATTGTGAGGTGGAGAACTTACAATGATAAAGAGACCAGTTTCCACAGTGAACAAACAGCTGGTATCAGTGGAGAGAAAAATAGCTCAACTCTGAACAGATAGAAACGTCCAACAGGACCAGACTCAGGGTGAGGGACCAGGATGAGGGACCAGGGTGAGGGACCAGGGTGAGGGACCAGAGTGAGGGACCAGGATGAGGGACCAGGGTGAGGGACCAGGGTGAGGGACCAGAGTGAGGGACCAGGATGAGGGACCAGGGTGAGGGACCAGGGTGAGGGACCAGAGTGAGGGACCAGGATGAGGGACCAGGGTGAGGGACCAGGGTGAGGGACCAGAATGAGGGACCAGGATGAGGGACCAGAGTGAGGGACCAAGGTGTGTTGACCGGTGCTGGTGAGAGGAGAAAAAATGGGGGAGAGAGGTGGGTGGAAAGGAGGGGAGAGAGAAGAGAGAACATGAACGGTTGTGTAACTGTTGTATTTATCTTTAAGTCAAATTGTAGCCACATTTGACCCATTATTGAATCATTGTGGGCATCTGTTGCGAAATGATTTAATTTCTTTAAACCAAGAGTCATTTGTCTCGGCCTGTGCACTGTGCAGACTTCAGTTTCTTATGTCGAAACATCGTGTGCGTCACAAGGGCCGGCTCTTATCTGCTGCATGCTCTGACATTAACACACTGCGTGACTGGCTCTCTGTGCTGGTGCACTGGAGAGCTCCGTTCAAGCAGCAATAGATGACACAAAGGGACCTCGCATGCAGAATATAAATAAATGAAGAGATATGTTAAAAATTAACTATCTCTGCCCCCTCGACTGACCAAGTGCCTCAAACTGCAGCTACGGCTTTCGGTATAGGTGAAGTCGACCGGGACCAAGGACTCATTCCTTCTTACCCGACTATAACGACAGCAAACAGATTTGAATTCTGCACATCGGCTGAGGCACACTTTCTTATTCAATTTTTTATTTATTGTTTGGTCAGAAGCAAACCTTTTTATTCTCCACAAAGTGGACCCTCAGATATTCTCTGTAGAACACACTTGTTTATCGGCTGTTTGTGCTGCATTTACAGTCTGGACGGTGAACAACTATTTATATCTCGTATAACCCACTGCCGTCTTTTAATTAGTTTGCGGAGGCACATTTACATTTGCTGAATATTTATTCTGAATTGCATCCTATTAAAGCTTGTCAAAATATCTTATCAGTTAGAGTAATTGTATGCACACGCTGCTTATTAAATCAATAATAGGGCACAAGTGAAACACAGCACACTGCATTTTAAAACGCTGTGAAAAAAGACGTCATGAAATTATTTACCAATATTCATGGTCCTCAGATGATGAATCCAACCGACATTCTTTTGTGAAATATATGTCAACAGTTATTTCATGAAATAATGTAAACCTGAATAACATTTGTTGCAGAAGTGGCCTTATGAATTGCAAACGGTTGAGTTATTTAACATAGCGCCCCCATCAGGTCAATTTCTGGTGCCTTCAATATTTCGCATCTGACCAAACATTTGATACTTTCATTACATTCTTTTTTGTCTCAGCTGTATTTTCTTGTGCTGATTAACAATCATAGCTTAATATTGATCATCGTATCTCTTTAACATCGGCATGTTAAGGTTATTAATCTGAGCATGTTCGCATCCATTAGTGCAAACATGCGAACATGCAAACATTAGTATTTCGCTTAAAGCTCCGCTGAGCCGAAGTTCACGACATGATTGCCCAGCTGAGAAGCTACACACACACACACACACACACTATGAATTTCTTCCAGAAGAAACCTACACATTTTCAAATACAACATTATCCCCATATTTATATGATAACTTGGCTGTACAAAACAATTACACTTAATTTTCGAAAAACATAATCAACTTTTGTCTTTTTGTTCATCCTGTTGATGAGTTGAAGTGCGGAGAGCCAAACTAAAGCATTAAACTGTTAGAAAGTAAAAAGTTCCTGCTTTATAGTTGCAGCAAGATTCAGTACCAAACATTAAGTCGGTGAACAAACAGTATCTAGTGTTATATTCATCAGGCTGTGCTGATTCAATTTGAATTCAAACAGGAGCATGTACAAACCTGTACTTTTATGCTAATCTCCGTATCTACTTTCTAAATGCAGTTCACGTAAAGTGTTAAATGTGTAGAACAGTTGCTACACCACCACAGAGGAATCCTAATTCATCAAAGGAAATGTCTTTTCTTTATCATCCTCCGAAGGGATATTTAAAATAATGTACTTCGTTAAAGAAAAGTTTAGGATAATATAATTATTTAAATTCTCGGTAAATGTAACCACTACGTTCAAACATTTATTGAGCAAGATAAGTCTTCAATAATACTCACTGTGCTTTAGATTTGCAGTGAAACGTTCTTGATAGTCACCAGGGAGTTTTAAGTACCAACATTTGTACACAGGTGGCATCGCTCAGTGCACAATTTAGCGGCAGACCTTTTACACAAGAGTTTATTGCATCTGATCACAAACCTGCGCGTTGTAAAAAAGAGCTTTTAAACAGTTGCCAAATGTCCCAACAAAAAAGCAACAACCCTTGTTAAATGTTGTAATAAATACTGGAGTTAAACATTTGACTTACAGCTCAAGGTACAGTGTCACAGTGGTAAAAAGTAGATATACAAAACATAAGTTCAACAGTAGGAGCTTCTGTTGTATAATCAGTGATGATGGTGGCGACGATGCTCTAGTAGCAGTAATTTCATGTGTTTCTGTGAGGATTAAAATAATTCTTGCAGGAAACATGAAACGTAAAACATACAATTCTTTTCGCTTCTAAGTTTCAAAGTGAAAAAAATAGATAATAATTCACAGTGTGTGCCGGGGGAAGCCTCGCTTCACTCACAGCAAACCTGTGTCTTTCAACTTTCCTTCTTTGCCGTCTCTGCAGTAAATCAAATGAGCCCACTTCTCTTTTTCGCCTCTCCCGAGACATATTTTTCGTTTCAGTTTTCTGAAAATCACACAGTTTAGTCGGCGGTTTGAGGGTGTTGTTTACTGAGGTAGAAACACTGCTTTGGGAGGAAACCTGCGATGGAACAAATAGAACAGAATTTAAGCCTAAATGCCTTTTTTTCCCCCACGCTTCTATGTCTTTAAATTTTGCTTTCACGTCGCCCAGATAACTTTGTTTGAATTGTGCTGTTATCTTTAATGGCTGTACGCGATGACCACGGATAACCTTTAAACGTGCTTGTCCCCGTCTGGTTGGACACTTGATGGGAGACGAAGAGTGTCTCCAGAACAGAGGCGATGTTAAAGTGCTCGCCGTACCCTTGCGGTGACACTATCTCAAGTGAGACTCGGTGCAAGTGGACATGAGCAGAGAGCAGAAAACAGCGCGGAATATAAAAAAAAAAGAAAGATAACATTGATCAAGGAGAAAAATAGCGTCCTCCTCCAGCGTCATTCATCATCACCTCGCTGTGCTACTTAAACTCCAGACGGTCCTGGAATATGTAACAGCGGTTATTGTTTAGAATACGACTTTTTTCAAACATTCCGGCTCCATGAAACCAGGGGTAATTAAGTGATTATATCTGTTTATTACAAAATCTCCTTTATTTCACCGTCACTGCAGGCCCACTGCAGACATTAGAATAATGGAAACACACACGTGGTGCACATCATGATGAAGTCTGGCCCTGAAACGCAGTGTAATTTTTTTTTGTAGGGCAATGTAGGGCATCCGAGTGAAGGGTCTGGTGATGCCAGAATAAAATCCAATAATTACCCAGTTCTTCTTCAGAATAGAAAGAGCGAATAATCCTCTGATTGAACTTTTGTATCGCCCTTCTTTCGTGATGAAGTTTGAAGCAAAGCTGTCAAAGTGAATGGAAATGCGAACATTGTGTGGACATTTATTAAGATAATTATAATAATAGAGATCATGTTTGTGTTACATTCTTATTATGGGAAATACACTTTATGCATTAGTGCTGCGAGAATAAGAGTTGTTGGCCATTGGCTTTGTTTAATCTATAAACCATCTGTAAACATCTTTTTTTTTAAAGATGTTAAAAGTTGTAAAAGACGCATTTTGATGTTAAGCACATATCGATGGGGGATGCTCCACCATTACCAACACAAACGTAAAGAAATACCAGTCCTGACCCGGAGTGTTTCCATCCCATTAAGCATACTGTACATCAGACTGGAGCTCTGAACAAACCTGGGCTTTTAGCGCCTTTTCACCCCCGAGCGTATTGCTTTCAATGGCAAAACACACATTCTCTCTTTAAAAAAAAAAAAACATGTTCTTATTCAGTGGATATTTTGAGCCCTTCTCCGAAGCATCGTCGTCTGTAAAAAGGTTCCCTGTCCTGTTACAACTAAAACAGCGCAATAAATAAGTAAAAGCAAATACTGGTTTGCCCGGTTTTTCCACCTCGTCTTGAGTGAAACTACTCTGCTACGTCCTGCGTTTCGAGGTGCGACAATTCAGGAAGATCTTTCCTGCTTTGACAGGGCTGTTTACTTCAAGACTAGCTTTAGGCAGAAGCTAAAATTGTTTGCTTGCTCAGTTCTACTCCGTGTTTGTCCATCGAGTCTCCTTCTCCCACCCGGATTAGCTGGAAATCTATGTGCCAGTTTAGAGAGGGGTTAGCCCTACTTGACAGTTTTTCCTATCTCTCTAAAATGACAAACGCCGTCAACGAATCTAGAGGCTATAGTAATAGTGTTTGGCTTGCAGTTTCCCAGGTAATTAAAATGGGAGGGCAGCTCCCTCCCTAATGTCAGAGGGATTTCATTATCAGCTTCGCAAGGTGCTAGGAAAAGAGTCTCGGCGCGCCTCAGTCTTAACCGTTCATATCTGCCTCCTCAGACTCCGACTTGAGTTGCAGTTTGAGACAAGGTTGCCATCCCGGGGCCCACGGCTGGATCATTAGAAGGTCAGAGGCACACAAAAAAAAAAAGAGACAGATTGTGCAGCCACCTCTCAACAGGGCTCATCTCGTCTCGTTTTCAGCACAGTGGGACGCTTTCACAGTGCTGCGCTCGGGAAAGTGACATGGCTAACACTGACAACTTGGAATGTACATAAAACGCAGCGCGAGCCGGTGTTCCATCCCGCCCCGGCAGAAAAAGATTACTTTTGAGATGCAAATTTTTTCATTAAGCGCAATCGGAACCTCATATTCCTGACAGTCTTGTCACATGGCTGAGGCCTGCTCCCAAAGCTGCCTGCAGCCTAATGATGCTGCTGTTAATGAGGCACAGTTTGATGACGCGCTACTTAACGTCCACTCAATACGTGCAGGCTACCGTATGTTCAATATGCAGAAAGCTGGCATTGGATAGGGTGATGACAAGCATGGATCAATACACTTTTTCAGAGCTTCTCATCTTTCACATTTCCATAACTACACCCACAGCTTCAGGTTTACCTTAAGGAGGAAGTCATGAATGCAACATGTTCTGTCATATAATGCTCAAGTGAGCTTCATGTAAAGGGGCTGTCCTTCCTAATTATTTAAAAAAAGAAATATGCAAAATATCTTTCCTTGTTTTCTGTGTTCTTGTCATATGTTAAGTTTGATAGCTGTCAAGTGACATTGGAAGTAAATGGAATTTTACTTTATGGTGCTCAGAGCAAAACAATAACATGTATTTTATTACAAATTATAGCAGCAATTACTTTTTGTAGAGACAATTCATGGACCTGCTACTTTCTACCAAAGACAGACAGAAATAAAGACTGTACACACCTCACTATGTGTTTTGTTGCAAAAATATCTAAGTCTTGCAAAAATCTAACTAAACCTTCCTCCATGGTTAAAAAACACAATATCTAAAGCTCTTCACACACCAAATCTGTATTTACGTTGAAAACATTTTTAACCTCATGTTTTGTCAATTGTGTTTAGACGCTGACGATGAAACTTTCGTCCGTCATTAAAGTTTTTGGAACAGGTTCGATTTACTGTGTGTTTTTGGCATCTGACAAAGGCAGAGAAATGGAACACAGACACTTGTTTTCTTCTTTTTATATGTGGTCAAAAAAAAAATCAAACGATAAAATGCATCAGACCTTTCATGAGGTAATGTTTTGAAATGAGATTTTTGAGTAAAAGGGAATGGAGACCTGACAGAGTGTTCAGTTACTTTGGATAACATGTGTCAGCAGGAAAATGTCCTGTAATGTCACAAAATTGATCGGCTCAAAATCGGAGTGACTGCTTTGTATTCCAATGGATGAAAAAAAAATTGTCAAGTATTTCCTTCTACACTTTCCTCTGAAGGATTGACAGAAGCTGTGATTCAGCCTCAGTCAAATGAAACATACGATGAAATTTATCCCTCTCCTTTTTCTGTCCCAAATCCGGCACACTTATTCACACACATGCTGCTTGCTACCAAGAATACACCTCGCACTTAGTAATGACTTGTAACATACCCGAGTAATGCTTTTTCCCACCCGGCCAACTTCTGGCGACGGCTGTGGTCGTTGTAACTTACACCGCGGGTGCCTGGATCGCAGTTAAGCTAAATAGTGACTCTCTGTGTGAGGCGTGCACATCACAATGCACCGTATTACATGGTGACTGGGCCCAACACCAAAGCTGAGAGTCATCCTTAAATCTGCTACATCACAGAAGAAGAAAAAAAAAAGAAGAAGAATCGGAGCTCCCTTCATCTACAGCTTTGGGGAATAATTAAACCTGCTGCATATGTAGGAACTGAGTATTTAATTATATCAATTGTACACTGCAAGGCATTCCTGCTTCTGGGTAACTTGAGGTTTAGACAAAATTAGCCCTTATGGTCCAGTGTTCAGCAGACGCCGCCGTGTGTGTTATTTCCATGTGTGTATCCTGAGTTCAAGGAGCCGGAGATTTAATTGGTATTCAGGAAGTGCTGTCTTTTGTTTCCCATCAATTTTTCATACTCGCTGTCCTCGTCTGCTTTTAACTCAGGACGGGAATTAGCCCCTTTGTTAGATCTGCCTCCCACATACTGTCCAAAATGAGTGACCCACTTTGGGTCTTAGAAAATAAGGGGTTCTGGAGATATATGTGGGAAAGTGGACAAAACACGATCACCTCTGCCTCCTCTCGATCCAGTTTCTATTCCTCTAACCCTGATTTTCTTCCCCCGATCGTCTAATAGTTTTTCTTTCTCCCTCCGTCTTGCGTTTAGTTTTATATGACAAACCCCCCTCTCCACCTCTAACTCTCTCCGCGCTTACAAAGCTTTTAAACATTGATAGCGCCTGCAGAGGGCATTGATGCCCACATGGGAGGAGAGCTGGTGACCTCAGGTGATTTTGAGCACCTGGCTCTCACAGGAGACATGCAAGGAGGCGCTCTGCAGTTTCTCCTTTGCTTTTAGACAGACGTGCGCCGCAGACCCACTTTCCCTGTGACTGCTGTTGAATTCTTTTTGTTCTCACCAGTCCCAGATGTGCCTTTGATCACTGCGTCTATTTTTACAGTCACCAAGAAATAAAACTAATAGAACACATAAGAGACTGGTATTTTTTTTGCAGTATGGAAATCTGGAGGAAAAGTGTTTCTTACTCTGTGTACGTCAGGCTCATCTCAGATGTTTGACATCGGCCCTGTAAATTAGTGATGGTATTTTCATCTGTACTTCCTGTGTCTGGTTGCTGTCAGAGGCTGTTTGAAGCTTAACAGACAGCACATCACTGTGTAATGGAAACGACAGGCAAACAGCACACAGCTTATTTAGGATTTCCATCGTAGTCACAGTGCATTTAGAAATCATGGAGTCGTTCCTTGGCACACAGTTTTTTTTCTTCTGCCCGTAGCAGATTTGATGTATCAGGCACAAAAATCACAGGCCTCTGCGCGCTGCGGCTGTTCGGTGAAGAATGCGATGACTCTTTGTTTTCCAAAACCTAATGCGGCTTCATATTTCCAAGGATGCATTTAGTCATACCTCATTTGGTTTGAGGACACTTAACATGCTCAATTAGTTTGTCTGTTTTTGCCGTCATTCATTTTAATAATGATTACTGTCGGTTCATTCTCAAATCAAATAATTACGGCATACAAGGCACAACCTTTTTTTTTTGCGAATTGATGATCGTCTTTTATCTTTTTCCTATTCTATTTTCCAATGCACTGTTGTAGCTGCACATTACGGCCGACTGTCTCCGCGCATGTGCTGATAAACAGTGATTTTAGATGTCAAAACTGCCTGCGCTCGTTGTGCTAAAGCAGCGGAGGCGTATCCGAGTGGTCAAGCTTGGCATTAGTTTCCCAAATTCCCCGATTTTGTTGGGTTTTAAAGGATTACACGGCTCAGCGCTGCACTAAAATGTCCAGATTTTGCATTTATAATGATTGATATTTACAGCCTCTTTTATTAATCTGCTTTTTAATGTCTGTTAATCTATTGAGGTTATGTATCACTGGCAAAAACATCACCCCCCCCCCCAAAAAAAATGCTTAGCAGTGCCCTGAAAAATAAAACCTGCATGCGAATGTCAAACAAATCTTGTTTTAAATGGGAAAGGGAAGCCATTCTTCGTACTACGTCTCCTGCTATCTGTCCAGACAGGAATAATATCTAAGATTAATGAAACCCCGATAGTAACCATAGGTGATTTTGGCTGAAAAGGGTAAGCTATCATTTCATGACTCAGCCGCATCGGCACACCCATTCCTTTTACAAAGAGACAAGATTATTCCCATCATAATTCAGCTTTGAGAGAAATGATAGTGTTTTCCTTTTGGCCACTGGAATAAAATCCTACCCGGAGAAAATGTAAATATATATTTCATACGTATCCTTCATCGTCACACTCATAAATAAACTCATGGAGGTTTATAATTCAACTGCGATCCATTAAATGCCTTTTCTGAGCTATTGCTCATTAACGGTTTGTGAAAAATTCATAGTGTTAGCATTTAAGCAGCAGTTAGCAATTAAGGGCAATGTTGAGACAGACGCTGCAAATTAGCTCCAGGCTATCAATGCTATGATATGTGGCTTCTGCTGAATCAATGCATAGTCTTTGCTTATGTCCCTGTTAAAATGTTTTAAAAAAAGGATATTGATCAAAGCTTCTCATTAACATAACTCATTAAATAAATATGTAATTTATTGTTTTTAAAAAGATGATTTATGTATCAAGCTGATACTAAAGCTCTGTTGACTTTAAACAACTTTAAATGCTTTAATAAAATAATTCCTTGCCAGAAGAGGTGTTGTTTAATATTGGATTTTATAGTGCGTAAATTATTAGTGCCTGTTCTTTCTCAGGTCCCGTGGGTCATTACTGCCTTCTTTACCTTTACTGCTGAAAAAGCAGGACTTTTCCCACAACAGCTGTAATATTCTCTCATTCCCGCCGAGCTAATTTGTTGCGGAGTCGTATAAGTAATTAAACCATTGTGTTGTTACCCATTTGCATTTGTTAGCCTGCATTTTGAGTGTATAAGCACTAAACCGTGAATGTAAAAAGTTCATAGTAACAGATGCTTAATTAAAATTTATGGTCGTTGGAAAATCACACCGGGAAGTTTCAGTGGTATATGTGTGGTCAAATGAAACCCACAGCAATGCTGTATTCACAGTTGCAGGTCATGTTGTTTTTCACCATTTTATGATCCCAAAGGAAGTTTTTTTTTTTTTTTATAGTGTACCTCCATATGAGGGTCGGCCTCACTCGGTGACACGAGTTCCATAAAAGTTTATAAAAGTGGACAACTCTTGACTTTTTTTGTTACCTTTATAAAAATGGGGACTCAATGTGTAATGACTGCATTTTTAATATTGATTCATTATATATATATACTTACACTGAAGTATCCATCCCTGATTATCATTAATACACATTTGTAAATTGCATTTCCTATTTTCTTTCAGACACGTTATATTTTCCGCTTTCAGCCACGTCCGCTGCATCTTTCATGCCGATCATAATACATCTATCTTTCAATCTGTTTTTGTTTTCTTTCTTTCTCATGTCTTTTTTTCCCCCCTCCAATACACAGATGGCCCCGGTATGATCCTTTCCTATTGTTACCATGGTAACCACACTGTGAAGGTGCAAACTTATCCCTCGCCGTGGTCTTGGTGGATACGAGGCTTAAAATGGTTTATATACTGTTTATACAGGATATGTGCTTACCTTGTTTTAAAAAACAAACAAACATTAGTCACGCTTTTTACAAGCACGGCCGCATGTGTCAGCAGACATGTCAGCGCTGTGTATTCGAACGCCTGTTATCGTATCCTCAGCTGTCGTTATCATTCCATCACGTTGCTTCATTTCTGTCCAGATGAAGTGATACAAGTTTTAAAGTGTTTCTGGCATGGAGCTCGATGTTGGACGAGTCCAGATGCAGCAGAAAAAAAAGAGAAAATAAAAGCCCTGCAGCTTTACGCACTTTAGACAAGGTCTTACAGTGGAGCTGAAACACGCTCACGGAATTAGGGGATGCATACAGAAGAAGCAGTATTGTTTTTCTCGATGAAAGTAAAAGGAGGAATATTTAAACATAATCCAGATGGATGGGTTGTTATTGTGCATTAAATTGCTACGAGGGAGACAAATATCACGCCTCGTAAACAAGAAATATGGTGGCAGTAACCGATAGCGGATGAATCCATATTAATGTCACTGACTTTTGACCTTTGGGCTTGGACTGCTTCACCTTAACTGAACTGCAGTACGTCTCAGTTGTGACTCTGATACAGAAAATCTGCTTTTAGTTATTGGAGGCACAAATTCATTAGGTTTTGTGTTATTCTTCAGCAGCCTGACATGCAGAAGTCGGCAGATCTAACATATGTATTCACACCTTTTCCTGTCATCACCTTGTGGTCTATATATATATTCTCATCCATTAGTGTCAGATTATTCACTTATTGCAATTAGTGGGTTGATGGAAATGGAAGGGAAGTGCATGTCCTCAGTTCAAAGGTTGCAAAAAAGGATTTTAAGATGTTTCAATGTTAGAATAAAACATCAAAGAAGCTACAGTTCGCCGCAACTTGAAATTCAACAGCCGTAAACAAACCTCGTCAGTGCTTACAAGCCTTGAGAGTGTGTGTGTGTGTGTGTGCAGTAGGAGCACTTCCGCTCTCCTCCCGCCGCTGTAGTAATAGTAATGCGTAGGAAATACAGTATTTTTCCCTGCAATCGTATCCTCTCAAAGGGACGCATTGTTTTGCTTGAATAGCCTTTGTCTTTGTGTCTCAATTGCTATGTGAACAATCCATTACTTGGTCAAATACACTGTTTTAGAGGAGAGGAGAAAACCATCCATATTTAATGATATTGTTTGTTTCCAACTTTTCTTCCCTCCAGAGTCCCATCCCGGCGAGTGTATTGTATGTATGGCATCAGATCATCCAAATTTAAGTGTGTGTTTTTATGCGTCAACCTCCAAAGTCCTTTGCTTTTATGCGGCTGAGTGATTAACCTGTTAAACTCCGGGCGGAGCGGGACGACTGCCTCACAAAGCCGACAAAAGTCATCGGTAATTCAGTTTCTGGTGCGGCTGAATGCTGCAGGCTGCAGATTAATGTTGCATTCTTTGTTTAGCTGTAGAGACTACACTTCATAAACTCTGATATTGCACAGGGAACATCAGGTTTTATAACATACAGTAACAGCCTCCGGAGCATCGGGGACCCTTAAGAATAAAAGACAAATTCCTGCGGGAGCCGACGCAAAGACAATCATGAATAAAATATGCAGACCGACGCAGTCATATATAAAATATTCAAGCCTACATCAAATTATAAATCAGTGACAATGATTTGCGTTTTTCAACTCAAGAGAGAAGAAGCTGAGAAAATAAGGCAATCAAGTACATTAACAGAGAGAATTGAAAAATAGTGTTGGTTAAAAAACTGGAAAGTGAAGCTTGGTTTAATCAATAAGAACACTTCAGTTAAATATCCACCACTTCCTACCCAATCACTCGAAACATGCCCCGTTTATTTACGACTTTCCTCTAATCTTCAATTGTGACTTATTATCCAATCAGTTCAAATTTCAGAAAGGCGGCGTCCCCTCGGTGTGAACCACCGAGGCGCTTTAGCTTCAGCAGCTTTTTCCCAGCCTTTGGGGAGCTAATACCAAAACTGAAACAAACTGTTTGTCACTGTCACTCCAGCTTTTTTTCACTTTTCCTGTCTTCCACCCCAAAGCAGTCCCTTCAACTGCAACCGATGCCAAAGTTCTGAATAGTTTGATTGAATTAAGCTTTTTCAATTAGTCTCTCCTGATTAAATTACCACAGCAGCGGCGGCATAATGTCACAGAAGCATAAATATGTGATCACCGCTATGGGATTCATTATCTGAGAACTGCGCAGAACAGGAACAGAGGGTCCATGTTACACTGGCCCCGCTGCTCTTTACAAATTGTATAAATTCCATTCGCTGTTGCTGTGTCTACGTTAGCGATGTTAGCATTACATTTTAAACTTGAGCAAAGGTTAATGGAGTGCACGCAGGAGAACAGGCACAAAGTGAAAGTGAACGTGCTGCCTGGCTTGGATTTTGAGTCCCGATAACAAGGTTCATAGCGTATCATCTTTCTGCTAAAGTCAATGAAATAGAAGCTTTATTGAAAGCGATGTGAGATTATTTATTTATGATTGAATCAACCAGCGTGATGTTGATATATTAGTCCTTCACTCTCGTGTTTTATGTCCTTAAGCTGTTATTTTTGTAGTTGGAGACAAGGAAATAACTGGAGCTATGGGTACATTTTAAATGGCAAAGATAGAATATTCAAAGGGCCATGCAAGGTATTTCTTTTTTCTTTCTATAAAGGCCACGTGTTGAGCAGCATGAAGGACATCAACAAGTTAGGGGGTAAAACGTGGCCTGGACATCGGCCCAGAAGTCATGAGATCAACCCTCGCTCTGATATGTACATGCTGCAATCGCAGGAAGCGCTATACAGAGCAGTCGACAATCTTGGAGGCAGCAAAGGTCAGACACTTTGATTCGAGCTAAGTGATGTCATGTGCCAGGTCTGCAGAACTCCACACACTGAAGCTCAGCCTTCACAGCCACTTTAACTCCGCAGCAGACTAATTGCTATGAAATGGAAGTGACCCGCTAACCTAACGTGTCTCGTATCCGTCTGCGGGATATTTGTCTTTAATTGGCTGCGATGAAGTTTTTAGGCCTCAATTTACTCTGTATTTTAGATGACATTTAACCGCGTTGACAGACACTTATTCGCAAAGCTTTCACAAGGCCACCCTATCACGACGGCGATCACAACACTTCTGCCTTTGCGGGTAATAGCCCCACAATCTTTTTCGTGCAACCTTTGAAACCTCGCCGCTCAAGGTGAATGGCAGCAGTTTTTTTTTTTTTACATGGTTTATGCTAATGTTAAAGTACAACAAGTAGTAGATCCAAGTGCAGGGGAGAACAGAAACACAGGGTAACCTACGAGGAAAAAAAGGCAGGAATGTCAGACTGTGGCCCCTCGGATATACAAGACAGGCCGGGTGACAATATACGGAAACACATGGTTGTAAGTCAGAAGCAGATATCTCGCCTTTTTTCACCAGCTCATGACGGATTTAAAAAAAATACGCTGGGCTCTTAATTGTTATGCGGAGTGAATAGGCTATTTCGGTCCATCTCTTTGTGTGAAGATCGAGTGCTATTCGCTATAGAAATCCTCAGCTTGTTGATTAGTCTCAGTTGGCTCTGGTTCTAATGACTGTGGGACTCTGACAGGTGCAGTCGATGCGGTGAAATAACTAGGTGTAGGGGGGAAACGTAACGTGCACAGCTTGTGCAAAAGCAAACCTCTCTTGCGCTGTGTACGAGAGAAGATGCAGCTCTTAGGCTCTGTGAGAGGCAGTCGGCTGATTAGTAGAGCAGCGGTGGCCTTGGTCTTGTTTTTTTATTTTTTGGGTTATTTTTGTGGGCTGATTTGTTTTTTAATAATTCAAATCCAGACATAAGTCAAATTTAATTAGATCGATTTGTTGTATAACTCAATATTTACTGCATCTCAGCACCTGTCTGTGTCACTGCCTGTGACGTGTCTATTTTATATTTGATGTCTCATTATGTCATTCAGCGTCTTTGTTATAGAATCTGTTTTGATGTGATGCTATATAAAGTATAAAGTGTGTAGTGCATAACACACTTCACTAAGATGTTATTGTGTGTGTGTGAGGTGTGGTTATTGCTCATGGGAGTCAGTCGTTTCGGTCTTTGGCAGTGTGGGGTAAACAGAGCTCAGTGGTCAATTTGTCTTTATCATATGAGGTCTTCTGTCATCTCCTTAGTTTTGAGGTCCAGGTTGTTATGGCGACACCCATAGACTGTGTATAAAGACAGACGACACGACAGCTCAACAAAAGTGAGGCCAAATCATCTCAATTGCCCCTTAGTGTCTGGTTGCAGTTATCGTTTATCGATGTAGTCATTTGATATGTGAACTGATATTAATCCTGATCAAGCAGGGTCGGCAGCCTTGATGTGAGACAGAACGTCTCTGTAAAGGTTGAAGATGTTGGTGAATACCTCTGTACTCGTCTGGAGACTGAATCTGGTCCCGCTGCTCTGCTGATGTCTATTCTGAGCAGGGTGGATCTGACCTGGTATTGATGTGGGTTTACGGACTGGCTCTTCCCTGGTAGTGAATGATGGTTGCTGACCTCTCCGTTTTAAAAACGGAAGAGAGCAAAGGCCCTTGGTTTAGTGTGTCTGGAAGAGTGTTGCTACCTGGAGGTTGTCCTTGTGGCCAGCCATTGTTCCCTTTCACATGCGGCAGGAGTTGTTGTCATTGAAGTGCTCGTCTTTGTGATGTTCAGACCTGTGCTGAGCCCCTCCTCGGTCGCCCTTGTGCTTCTTCGTGAACCAGAGTGTCTCCAGAGTCTGTACCTTCCTGTTCAGCCATAGTTTCAACTTGGGAAACCCACATTTGGAACAAGCTAATGAAGGCACTCCCTCGGTAGGTAAAAAAAGGTCCATGGTTCAACATCAAATACTCTACAGCGGGTGAGTTGTTTGTCAGTGACACTGGTGTCAGTACACCAGCTGTTCTCCTCTGCCACTGCTCTTACAGACTTCGGTCCAACCTGTCGAAAGGGGCTTGCCAGCTCTCATGCAATGTCTCAAATCCATGTCTCTATTGTAATGATCTGAGTGCAGTCCAGGCTGGGAAAAGTTACCACTTGATAAGTTACTAAGTGTAACAAGACAGGCCTGTAGGAGCTAGCCTTAAGCTTAGCTTGTACTCCTGCACTCTTGTCCCCCCCCTGTCCCCTGAACCTAAATGGACTGCATCGTCTGCCCTGGGTGGTTTGTTGGATGAGTTTGGGAAAGTGTTGGATCTCTGGTGGGAGGCAGATCTTGTAGACTTAAGATGTATGGTGACAAATGTCGCAAAACCATGTCAGTCAGTCTGAGGATATAAAACTCTACGTCCAATCCTACATTCATGTTGTGATACTGTTATTGAATTCTGATCAAATGTATGAGATCAAAATCCATATCTTCAAACTACATATGTCTTTTCAAAATGGTTAAATGTTTACATTGTTGTCTTTCAGTAGAGAAGACACCGCTAAATTACTTTGATGCAGATATGAAAAGAGTGAAACACCACAGATTTAAGTGTCAGCACAGCTGTTAATTATTTTGCCCTCAAAGGCATTGCCCACGTGGTGGTGTTGAAGCCGCGTGTTCAGCAAATTCGGGAAAAGCTCATGGCAATTAAGACAAAACAGTCACAAGTAGCTTAGTAGTAGTTACAAGCTCGCCAACAACTGTGTGTGTCCTGGCAAATGATGAATTGAATTCAAATCAAATTTAGAGGTCACTGGAACAATATTTCATTATTTATTTTGACAAAGTCTGGTTTTAAAACACTAAAGGATGTGCCATGTACATGATGAAGTGTTATGAAAGACTACTGCATTGGAGGTTGTTTGTTATTATGCTCTTATTGCTATTATGCTCCTGAAGCTGAATGCTCAGGGACATGGATATATTAGCGTGAGGGGAACTGATGTTTCTTTATGAAAAATACACCAAAACAGCAGCTGATGAGTCTGTCAGCTGTGGGGCGAGGGGGTCTTCCTGGGCTGAAAGAGCTCCTATTGTTTTTCTTGTCTTGCTGCTTTCGATAAAATTGCCAAAAAAGAACAACAATGATGTGTCCTGACAGGTATTCAGAAGCACCTCAAAACTACTTCTATTACAGAAAGCATTGTTGGCTTTCAGGGTCTGAACACCGCTCATTTCGGCTGAGATGGAGTGTCAGTGTCGCAAGGAGATCTCGGCGCAGGGTAATGTGTATGCAGCCCACAGCCACGGGCTTCTCTGTCGTGGTCAGGCCAAGTGACAGCCAGACGGGATTCTTTGACAGTCAGCCCACAGCAGAGGTGGAAGAATGTCTGGGGCCAAGAAACATGCAACGGCAAACACTGCAATAGAGCGTCGTGTCACCAAAACAACACAAAACGCAAAGTGAAAGTGACGGCTGTGCAAAGTGCCTTGACGAGAACTTAAAACAGCAACTGTTTTTGTAATATTTATTGTATTTTTTTCTTTTACAAATGAGTTGAAGTTATTAGGGTTTAGACAGAAAGTAATCCATCTGAACACTGGCTAAACCTTGTCCCCAAATGTGATTGTCCAGTAATAGCTTGAAAATACAACGAAGCACAGTAAGCCTGTCACGCTAAGGATTTTCAGCATGGGGAGAGAGGGGGGGGATTTTTGTGTCAGTTGTATCCATAGATAAAAGGTAATAGATTTGTTGCATAGGGCAGTATGCAAAGAAACCCTCATCCAAAATTCTACACACCGAACCTTCGTTTCACGGATCAAAAATGACAGCTCCAGCCGGGGACAGCTAAGCCACCCAAACTGGGGATGTCTGCTCAGCCTTTGTGAACATCCCCAAACATGACAAAAAGTCACCCAGCGATAGAATTATGATTGCCTGCTTATGACGGCTAAAACTGATCTGCGAGCATCGATCATCGTTTCAGTCATCTAAGGCCTTGGTTGTTAGAGCCTGCTTAGTTTTACTAATATGAATTGTTGGACGGCTGGTTGGCACCGTTGCCCTGCGGTAAGGAAGCTGCCGGTCTGGTCGGGGTCTTCTCTGTGTGGAGTTTGCATGGTTGCCTGACAAGGGTGTAGCTCACCTCTTGCCCACTCTCAGCTGGGATTGGCTCTAGCTGCCTCTGCGACCTTCAAAAAAGATAAGTGTTATTGATAATGGATGAGTGGATTAAAAAGGCCAATTATTTTCATTTTATGCAGTAAATCAAATTATGTTTGTAGAATCCAGCTGTGGTGTGGAAACGAAAAAGCCTGACAGGTGTTTCAAATGTAACAGCTACTTATCTTTTAAATGAATGTGGACTTGTTTGTATTTAATTTTCCCCAACATATCTCAATATTAAATCAAATATGCAGACCGTAGCTGCTTAATAGTTCTATCAGCTTCTTTTAGATGCCTGTGGTGCTCCATCAGATTGCACTGAACATCTGTTGTGAGAATTACAAGGAAATATCATGGGTACACTCTAAAGCTAAATACTTATCAAATCAACATAATAACTGTCTGTTTGATTACTAGCATGTCAGGGACATCAACAAAAAGCACAGTCTATGCTGACACAATTAACCTTGGAGGTATAGAAACACACACGTTACAAATTCGAATGACCTGGGAGCAGTTAGAATGTGTCATGAACTGAGAAGTATTTAACTCACGTCAACACTTCAACAATTTAAAGACTACCTGGTTTTGCTAGTGCCCTTTGGTTTTGGTCCCAGGAAACCGTTTGGAAATTTATATGGATTTCAACTGTGCTGGGAAGAAAAACAAGCTCAGTTTCTGTCTAGCAAGCTATGTCCCTCAGTAGAGTAAATCAAACCCAATACTTTTTTCTCTGCTTTGGTGCAACATTAATAATTACAGGCTTTATTGGGAATGCCTGACAACTTGGTCATGAGAGGGGCTGTGCTTGTCACACGCCGGGCATTAAGTCATCGTGATTACAGAGCTGTCCAACAGGGAGTTGCACCACATCTTTATCAATAATATAAGTCTTTCTCTCAGGCTTCATCATCCTGTCCCAGAAATGTCTGAAGCAGCTGCGTCTGCTTCCTCTTCTGTGCTTCCAGGTTAGACAAAAATAAATAAATACGCCTCTTGGCAAAAATGACATTATCATGAAGGTACCCCATCATTCTTGGTCATTTGAGCCAAATACAAACAGGGTGAATGCATATGCAGGCTTATCTCCACTCCCACTGACAGGCATGAGGCTGGTCACTTCAGGGTTTTTTTGTTCGAGACGTCAACACCCTTAACTGTGAGAAATAATGGAACATCCAGCAAGAGAATAAAGCATCTTTTAATAGCCCACTGTCTCGCTGAGGTAAAAGCCAATGTGGAGACCATTTATAATGAGGCAATCATCAGGTGGACCCCGTGATATTATTGTCTCTCATAATATGCCCTGAAAATCTCCAGGCTCAGAACCCCCCCCACCCCACCCCAGCAGCAAAACACTGCTTGTGCTTGTTACAACCGGGGAAAAAAAATATATACGACAACGCATTACATGCTTCTGCAGTGTCTGAATATTAACGTGAGTCATGCAAATTGCCAAAGGTTTTGCACACAACGTTCAGCCGGGTTTGTAAAGATTAGTGGTGCCTGTTGACTTAAAAACGCACATTTGAAACTTGATCATGTGAACAACTGAGCGGAGGATTAATTGAGGGGAAAATTCTCTCCGACAGGCTTTTAACTGCCATGCTCTGATATAAAAACTGTCCATTAAGAACATTAATAACTCCACGCCCGTTTCAGTTCATCTGAGATTATCCCTGTGGAAGTCACTCTCAGTTTCATCATTTCTCAAAGAAACAAGTAGTGTGAGAGGCCAAGAGTTTGTCATTTCCACTTTAAAGCATGTTGTGTGAAAGATGAGTGTGGTGTGTAATATTAATTGTCAACATCTGCTCAGAGATACTGCAGGAAGTGACAAGAATGAATGCACTGGGAATGCAATTATACAAAAAAGGGTAAAAAAAACAAGACAAACCCAAAGCATATAATGTGCATTGTGTCAAGATGAGGAACATTGTGGAATGTAATTTAAAGTATTGCCTGTATTTCAATTTTTCAAGTTCAGGATACATTTTATTCTCAAACTATTGCCGTTCATCTACCGCTGAAACAGCCTCCGCTCTCCTGTGAAGGGGTTTCCATGAGATTTAAGAACCTGGCTGAAAGGATTTGCTCCGATTCCAACATGAGAGTGTTGGTGAGGTCTGACAGTGTTGAGTGATAAGACAGTCGGCAAATCCAGTTCATCCCAAAGGTGTTTGAAGAGGTTGAAGCTTGAGATCTTTGCATCGGCCGGTCAAGTTCCTCCGCACCAAACCTGCGAACCCGTTTCTTCAAGGATCAGTCTTTTGCAACCTCATCTTCAAGGAAATGACTTCGGTACATTTGTGCTTCCTGTTCCACTGAGTAGAGTACTTGCTTTGTGAATGTTTTTTTTGATAATTGAGGAGCAGGAGCTGTACTGTCCTCTGGTCATATGGGAGGTGATCGGGGGGGTGGAAGGATGGTGGATACCTGATTCTGCATTGTGAGAGGAGGAGGTTGCCTAAACCACAAACCATTAAAAATCCTACCCAGATCATAATTAACCACACTGATGTTTGCTGAATGAATGTTATAAATCAATTAGGATAAAGTCCAACATTTGCAGGGAGAAATTCACACCCAGAATATAAAACATGTTTAATCTATTGGAAGGTATCATTGTCATATTCTGCAAATTAGGGAATAAAAACATACACTATAGCTATATGAATAACACAATGAACCCAATCAACCGTCCTCCCAGTAATGGTTTATTCAAAATCAAAAAGAAAGGTGCAACACCCGATTCATGTGAAGTGAAATAGCAGCCCGATGTCCCTGCCCTCATTTTCACACTTCACACCAAAGCCACGTTTACACTAAATTTTACTGGAGCATATAATCATGTGTCACTTCCAGAAACAAACTGTTTCCCTCACTGACACTTGAATGAGCTGATGGAGTCACTGGAGACGGCCTCTGGCTTAGTTATTTCGAGCTTTCTTCACATGTTTATTGCTTTAACATCTTGAAGAAAAGAAAAAAAAGTCACACGTGTAATAACTGATATCTGAATTTTCCGTGTAAGATCACAGCTTGTGTTCGTCATCGATGTTTGCAGCTTTTGTGAGACCTCAACCTTTCAGATTCCCACCATCCCATCACTGCCATCATGAGTATATATCGCTTGTATGTACAAGAGTCATTGGGTGATTAATTTATTGTATACCTTTACACACCCTGGTGTCCGATTCGATTAATGAGAGGTGATTAATAGTGGAATTATATTCTTCAAATGAGCGGAGCTTTCTTTCATATAAGGGGAGGGTCCACGTCAACTGGAGCGTTACAAGTTCGAGGATTGGCTGGTGTGCACAATTTGACAGCTTTTTTTTCTTTAGAATATTTTATACCGAGTGAAATCCAAACAAATGACCTTTATTTATGGTTTGAAGAAGCTTGGATGTGAATGTACAGTAGTGTCGGTACATGGGTTGTATCAGTGGAAGGTTTGTCTCAATGCAATTAAAAAAAAAGCCTATTCATCCTCATCCAGTATATTTGACAGTTTGGTGCGTCGGGGAGGATAAATCAGTGACAAGCTCATCGATGCTGACTTCCTTTTTTCAGTGTTAAAAACAAAAAATGGATTTAAATGACGATATTGAATATGACATGTGTTAACCGAAATGTTTTTCATAAAAAAAAAAAATGTTTTACATATTGGGTACAAGCTAAATTTAATAAATGCAGTAATATTACCTTCGGTGTTTGGTTTTTTGCTTGCATTACCCTGGGAGAAGCAATAAAAAGCTGCAATGCAGTTTGCTCGGCCAAATCATCTGATCACAGCGCTTAATTGAATACTGATGTGAAATGCACACAGCTAGAGATATAGCAGAGCAGCATTTACACATAATTAAAACATGCTACTCAGCCCATATGGACAGTTTGCTTTAACTCATTTATCCCCTGTGGGGGGAGCGTGCCTCCTTTAAGTCCTGGTTGTAGATCAGGGATTTTCATCTTCAGCACTAGGTTAGAATCAGCATCTGAAAATAAGCAGAACTATGTGTTCGAGCAGTTTTTATAATTAGGCAGGTTTTAACGAAGTGGACTTCTAAGATATATTCCATCAGAAAATGAAATCAGGGCCATTCCCCTCTGGCTATGAGGAATATTCAGATACGATCAATGTACAGACATTTGCTCAGTAGCAGAGGTTCAGAAACACACGGTTAATTTACATTTTAACACACTAAATATTGACAAACATGGTACAAGGACAACAGGAACTTTGATTCAACAGACCATGGAGTCTGCACGGTGCTTTGCATGCATTTATCAGTTAATAAGCATGCGCATTGGGGACAGTGGTGTGCGCAGTATGTCTCCCAGTGCATTATCCAGTCAGCAGATTTACTTTGGCAGACATGTGGGCCAAGTGAACAGCCAAGCTTTAGCACGGAGGCCAAATTGGAACCATAACACTGACCCAACATTACCAAAACTAAACCTGTTGGGAATATCTGCTGTAGCTAAAACATGGACTTCCTGCAGAAATTTAAATTCCATCCCTCATCCAGTGGAAACTAGTAAAATATACAGTGTGGCTGTGTGAGCACAGACGCTATAAAGGCACTGTTGAGCCTGTTGAGGTACAGTATGGATTACCACAGTCTTACCCCCCCTCAGGTGCAGGAGGTGCAGCTGCGGCAGGCTTGCTAGGTGGCTTCCTGAGCATCAACCATATGTTGCCTGAAAGCATAATGGTTTCCGCGGTGCCACAGTGACACCACATACTACATGGCCCCCTCAGCTGTTTGCTCTTATCTGGGCTGTATTGCGAAACATATGTGCCGATTGCCCAAATGTATCAGCGAAGCCGTTCCTCAGCCAACTCTGCCAGTAAATTGTCTCATGTGGCCAACCATACTATCATTTAGACCCGAGATGGTGCGCCTGCTCTCAGCTGTGGCTGCGGCCTTTGGACGCAACATTACAGAAAAACACACCACTTGTTTCAGTTTCCTCTCCTCAGACTCGCTGTCAGCGGAAATGCGACCTCACGATGCTCACAGCACTTTGTGCGAGCGATCGAGTGTGACTGCTTCAGCTAAGAAGTTAATCATCGCCTATATTTTGAAATTCATTCCATTTCCCCCCCATGGCCTCTCCTAAGCCATCTACACTGAATACCAAAGCAGTTTGATTCATATTCACAAAACCATGTTAATATGTCAGTAATGCACATAAACATTCGAAACAATGGACATAGTTTTTTTTTCTTTCTATTTAAAAATGGCTCAGAAATGAAACCTACATCAAATGACAGCAGTGAAGTGACTGCACATTTTATACTCCCACAAGAATACGGTCTGTTTTCTGTTTAGGGCAGCGGACATCTCTGTGTCTCTAACACCCTTGTCTTCTAAATGAATTGCAAATAGCTGTGAGACACTGAAGCACTCTGTCATTTCATTAAATTACTTGAAAAACCATGTGCATGAAGACAACTTCACTTCCAGCACTGGATTTTGTCTTTAGTACCTGGTTGTTTTATACAGGGCAGCTATCCAAAGTATTTTGTCTTTTGAGTTAATTCAAATTCAAATCTATTTGCGTGACAATTTGGATTTAGGAACATTAACTTCTTCTGCAGCAGTAAGATGGATGAAAGTAGTTTAAGTTAAATGTGTCATTTCATTCTTTTTTTTCAGGAGTTCATAAAAACGTTTTTTATTGACGTTACTTACACCATTACTTTTTTAATTGAAATTTAATTCATCTCTCTAACATTCCCGGAATAGAACAGAACATATGATGATGACAAAAGAAAAAGAGCCTTTGGAGATTAAGGTTTATTATTTGGTTTTATTCTATCTATAAACATTTGACACATTTCTCTTTAAGCTCTCCCTTTGGCAGCCAGGATTACACAAGTTAATCTGTATATCTCTAAAACATTATCCTGCATTTGTCATGTGTGTTTATGGCGTGTTCACTTGCTGCGTGAAACCACCTCTGTCGGGGAGATTAAGCGTGTGAGCAGGGGTTTACTGGAAGTGCTCAAACAGGCTGCTCGTGGCTGAGGGCTATACCATGATCCATTCAAGGATTACAGCCTCGTATCTTCTCCCATCTTGAGTATTGAAAAGCGGCGAGTTGTTCAATGACTTGCAACAGCCATTTCACAGCTGAGGTGTTGTCTGTCCATTTCCTCGACGATAAAGAATATCTTCCTGTAGGTTTTGGGGCTGTAACCGGCGTAAGTACTGCGGAATACTGCCGCGGTAAAGAGGTCGGAGGTTCCCCGCCGAGGCTCTCTGTGCATTACGTTGAGATCTTTGCCCGGGTGTCTTTGAGTTAGAGAGAGCAGGACGGCACTTGCCACACTCTGATCCTGAAAACATTAAATATACATGACAGAAAACAACAAAACTCAGATGCCATCGTTCCTCTATAAAGAGTGATTTAATGGAGTGGCTGTGTTTTCCCTGACAGCAGGTTCAACCCACTCGCTGAGTCGGGTCCTTTTCATGTTGGACTCTGTCTCTAATGCCTTCAGTCTATTCCGGTTATGAATCCGAACGAGAAGAAACCCTCTGGGATTAGGGTGTTAGATTAAATCTAACAGTGATTAAATAACTAACCATTATATGGTTGTAGCAAATTAATTTCCCCTGTGTCGTGTCATGCCTGGCTAACACAGTGGCACCTGCGGAGCCAACTGTGAGCGGCTGATATTAGCTGCAGCGTTAGAACGAAACAGCTAACCTGACCTAGTCTGGCCTCTGCAAAAATGTCACAGTAAAAATGGAAGACCCCCTGAGACCAAAGAAAGACAGGATGGTGAGTTATGTACCTTTTTGCATTCCCAACAGTGACACCATCAAAACAGAAGCAACCTAGAAAGGCTTTTTGTCCGATATAAGGGAAAACACACAGAAATTCTTCCATGAAAAAACATTTCCTTTGCTTTGCGCTGTCTGCAGTAGTAAATATAACTGTCACTCAGCTCATTTAAGCATGATGTAAGTATGGCAGCTGTGGCTATTAAGCTCGTGTCGAATGAAAACATGCTTAAGGCACTCTGAACTGGTCAGAGCTGACGTTTATATGGTGAGCAAATGGAATATCTGCCATGAAAATGAGCTTTTCTAGCTGAAAAAAAAAAAAGAGGAGGAAAAAAAGCTCAGCTTTTGTGCACACACGATGCTCGGAGATAAATATATTATAAATGATAGCTCATATGGCAGGTGAACTATTTTAGCTTTTAGCTGTTTTCCCCTCCCAGCAGACTGTCTGAATTGAGCAATCTCTGCCGGCTAAAGCACAATTTGGATTAGCAAAAGCCCCGCTGATAGGTCAGCTTAGCCCGTAATGGAGCAGCTTAGACCTTGTCTGCATGATTATAACATTCTCAGCAGCCTATTTCCTTGCATCCAGATGTTACAGTGCAAACATCGATGCCTCGCTGTAAGCTCCAAACAAATTTGGAACACAGGGACACAAAGTGATGCACGGTTTTTAAAACGTATCTGTGTATAGGACATATTTTGACAAGGAATTTAATTGCAATTGTAACTTTGTCTAAATGTCCAAATTTGTTTGTTAATGTAAAACATTTCAAGCAGTGACAATCTCTCAGTCGATTGATTGTAAAGGTTGTTATCGTCGCTGTTTCATCTCTTTGCTGATTCAAAGCAGCATAATGTCAACTTTAACAAAACGTCTTTAACAAGACATTTCCGCTGCGACACTTCATTTAGAAAATGCTATCAAATTTAGAATGCCTTTTCAGTTTATTGATATTTAGCAGCTCAGTCTTGTTGCACACTCTGCATTTAAATATCCGTGGTCTCTTGTTCCCAGAACTTCTCAAACCTGTCAGCTGTCATTTATTTTACAGTTCGGTTTGTTGCTGCACATTAAATAAGAGCTCCATCTTTACAGTTGAATCACAGTACCCCCTTCCCCCTTGTAGAAACAACCGGCGTATGTGTGTAGACTTGACTGCACTCACCTGCGTCAATTGAATCCAAGGGTGTATTGTTAATAATTGTACAATGTGATTCCCAGCAGCTTTTGCAGCAAAATCAATAAACTGGTTCAAGACGTGGTTGAAGGTTTTTAAAGGTCCATAAGTGGCGTTCTCATTGATGGAAATCAGTTGAAAAGAAGATTACTCGAAAAATCAATAGTTTTCTTCTTTTTTTTTCTTCTTGCAAATGACAGTCCAAGTGTTTGTGTGAACTGTTGTGTTCAGCCATTTTAAAACAAGAGGTCTAGCTGAAGAAGAAACCATTCTTATTGCAGGTTTAACTCTCACTCTTTAAAGGAAGAGCCCTCACTTCACTTCATCACCAACTCATAATACGTTCCCAGCACATCGCTACAGGACATCCTGCAGCTCTATGAATTACAGAACATCCAGGAACAATGGATGGATGCTTAGTATAATTGGTTGACGCTGCAGAAGCTCATCGGAGTAATCTGCCGCAACCAATTAAGTTCCTGATTAAGATGGCAGGTCCTTTTTTCATAGGCCAAGTTACTTTTTCTTCTTAAACCATGTAAATTAATTTGGGATCAGACTGAACTTGTATGTCACTATGAGCGTACCACCAGCAGGGCCCAACAGTCCACTTATGAAACCACATTTTACTTTTTTTATCTGCACCAAATTGCTCACACTCCTAAACATCAGTCCCATAAATATGGCTTCTGTGTAATCCTGTGAACAAATATACAAACAAACATATTTTCATCAAGATTGTCCACAACAAACTGGGTAAACGACTTCTGTCTTCTGTGCTTTTCTTTGTTAACAATGACACTGACACAATGAAGGAAGAAAGAAAACTGTCTAAAATATTCTTGTGTGCTTTAGCTTTGGATTTCCCCTTTTGTGGAACTGCTGGGTCTCTCCCCAACCAGGAAAACAGCCCAAAACTACAAGTAATCAAGGGTGTCCACTTACTTTTGGCCACATAGTGTCTTTACATGCATCACAACAAAACTTATAACTTCACCTTTAAATACAAAGAAATGTAAACATTAACCTCCATGGCGGAGGTAATAACAACATATAAAAGAATGAGGGGACACAAACTGTATAATTTTGATAAAAGTGGTACAAATGTATGGTAGTCACTTCTTACTTAATATTAGAGCTAATATGTTCCACCAGTGAGAGATAACCTGACTTAAATGCTTGAATCATTAATCCTGTCACGGATGCCTTATGTTTTTTAGATAATCTGCATGATATAATATATTAGTTAACCTTGATCCATTCAGAAATAAGCGGAATTTAAAAAGCTGCCGTTGGTTCTAAAATCAGCACCGATAGGTTTCATCCCAGTGTCAGTTTTTACCACACGTTAGCCGTTTCCTAATTTCCACCGATGACACATTCCCAGCCCCTTTCTCTTCTAACGCCTTAGCCGACATTAATATTTCACAGTGAGTGTAGTGGGACGGGCCGACCTGCCCAGACGACCTGCCACGGCTGCTGGAAAGAATTTCACTTGTGCCACAGTGTTTGACTGGTTGGCTTTCTATGGTGCCTTTACTCCAGAATGCCCATTTTTATCCACTTTAAATCATATGTGAGGGATTTTTGTGCAAAGAAACAGAGACAGGGAAATGGGTAAAATTCACATACAGAGGTAATAGATACACTCTTTCATGCCTCCTCTTTTCCCTCTCTATTCTTTCTCTCTTATCGCCTGTCATGGGGGATGCGGGAAATATTCCAGAAAATACCCAGAGCCTAGATGACATTTAAAAGTATTAACCTGCAGTGCTCCGCGAGGATGACAGTAGCGAGAATAACAGCCTGACAATTTACTGACAGCATCATAATATTATATAGTAACTTATCGCACAGGCTGTACACCATTGTAAAAATGTATTACACAGTTTACAAAGGGCTTTCGGTGCCGTATCGTAAAGATGATTGTGGATCGCCTGAAATCATCTAAAAGAAATCAGGCGGCTGGTCACCCCAACAGAATACACTCTCACCCCTCCCCATGGGGAAAGTAAAATAATTTCCGTTTGTCGAGGCAAACTGCTGACCAAACACTGCTTTTTTTCCCCAACTCATTTTAAAGTCCTTGAAGTTGCACCGCCATTCTAATAACGGGATCAATACACTTTCCGCTGGTATTCCGTGTCGGTGTGCTGCTGTTGCACATCTGCCCCATTATAACGAGGGGGTCAAACGTGAGTGCACGTACGCACGAGAATTATGATTCAATAATCTTTTTTATTCAGTTATTAGTTCACTGCTGTCCTTCATTAAATCACCCTAATAATTAGATTTAGAAAGAAATTAAGCAGGGAAGAGCAGGGACAGTGTAGTTAAAGGCCTATAGTGGTAATGATCCTAATGGATGCATAACAACGAGGTGACGTACAGACCATTAGTAAATCTTCCTTTTTTTCTTTTTTTTTTGCCAGACATGCAAGCAGCTAGAAGTGATCAAGATCTTACCTCGTGTTCACTGGCTCAGGAATAAAGAGAGTTACATGCTGGAGGCAGCTCATTGTTGGATGTAAAACATTTAACTGCAGCCTGCAGACCGTATAGATAAATGACTCTTAAATCATAACATATCCCGCAGCCTATTTATATGAATTCAAAGTTATGGCTTGACAAGTTCACTCAGCAAGGCAACACTTGTAGTTTGATCATTTTATGAATATTTATGGCTGCGGTTTATCTTTGTCAACTAATTCCTGACAATAAAATACCTGCCGAGCTTCGAGCCGGAGCCACCGTGAGCTCTCATCTGTGAAAAATGCTCTTAAACTATGCATTTTTATTTTTTTATTTTACTTTCTTGCATTGAGCTTTTGATATTGTAATCCGTCTGAGTCGAGCAACAAAATGGCTTTTGTAACTCAAACATGTTCCTCTTGAGGTTGGTATTATAACAAATTAATTTAAATGTAAGTTTACATAAACCCCATAATAACTACATAGTCAGAATAAGTCAAAACTCCTAAAATCTGTAAAGAGCAGTGATAGTTTTACTGTTCCACGGACAGTAAAAGACATTTCCCAACAGTTTTAAGACATTACCTTTTTCTGCAATATGAGAAATGCCAGAAATAACAAGTTTGCCTGCCATAACTTCTCCCCGATATTCATCCTGACATTTTGTGAATCACCTTAAATTTCTCTAAAAGGAGAAAGCTGCCAAGCTTCAGCTGATTCACTGTAGTGTAGTTCCGTCTCTATTACTGTGTGTATGCACTAATGTGTCGCACAGGAAAAGGGAGAGAGTTTGTGCAGCCTCCTCCTTTGTGGTGTCACACTGACCTACAGCTCCGTAATGAAGTGTACTAAAAAATGGAGGAAAGAAGTGGCTGTGATAGGTAATTTCTAGGAAGGTTCACATTTAGGTGTTTAACAGATTGGGCTGCCAAAATATAACCGCATGCATTCATATATATATATATATATATATATATATATATGTTAAAAAGAGTCAGACAGCCTCACCTTGCTGAACACTACATAGTACACCAACACAGGACTGTATAAGATAACACGCCACCTTCTCACTCAGAATGCGGTGCAGGTTCTGGTCCAGGCCCTGGTCATCTCACGCCTAGACTATTGTAACTCCCTCCTGGCAGGTCTACCTGCTAGTGCCATCCGACCTCTGCAGCTCATCCAGAATGCAGCAGCACTAAATTCACTCACACTACTCCCCTCCTCCGCTCCCTTCACTGGTTACCGGTGGCTGCCCGCATCCGTTTCAAAACATTAGTACTTGTGTACCGTGCTGCGAACGGATCGGGTCCAGTCTACATCCAGGACGTGGTCAAACGTTATACCCCAGCCCGTTCACTCCGCTCTGCTTCGGCCAATCGGCTTGTTGCTCCCTCACTGCGAGCTAAACACTCATCAAAATCACGCCTGTTTGCCGTCCTGGCTCTAAATGGTGGAATGAGCTCCCCATTGACATCCGGACATCAGAAAGTTTACACATCTTCCGCGCAAACTAAAAACACACCTCTTCCGACTATACCTTGAATAACATTTTTAAAAATAACAATTTAGTAGCACTTAAAATGGCACTTACTTATAGCACTTTGTAGTTTTGGTTTTTTGAAGAAATTGTACTTTCTCTATTCTTGTTGTTCTGGGTTTGTACCCTCATGGTTGAATGCACTTATTGTAAGTCGCTTTGGATAAAAGCGTCAGCTAAATGAAGTGTAATGTAATGTAATAATAACATTATACTACATTTTCATTTTATTTATTTCTTTTTGTTGCAGAGAATGAAACATTCTCTCTACTTTGCTGTGACCTGTTTTATCCCAGCAGCTTCTGATTTCATCTTCTGCACCCACACGATTATTGATTCATTGTCAGATACTCTATGACTGCAGGCTTGGTGCATGGAGCGTAATTGGAAATTAAAAACACCAGGAATGCTCTTATTAAAAAATGACAATTTTGAATTTTACACACACTTTGTTCTGGGCTTGTTACCTCAGATGAACCTCAGTACAAGTGTGCTTCGCAAAATCACACAAATATGTCACGTGATCATCAGTGAGCCGGGCATTTGCGTAAAATGCTGCTTCGCACAATGCAGTCAGAGACATGCTTTTTTATACATAGGTTTTATATGAGGTCAGCTTCGGTGAGGTGATTGGATTCTGCAAGAAACCGAACATTTTTCTGAGGCTAGGAAATCTATCATGTTCAAACTGTCATATTAATTGGTTCTGCTTAACTGAGCCGGATCTGCAACATTTTCCGGATGTAAATTTTAGCCTTTGACTCTGACGTATTCAGGTGTGACTTCCAATTATGGAAGATGCAGAGATGGATGGAAAAACTCTGAACAAAGCTTTGTATGTTTAAACTAATATCATATTTCATTAGTCGACACAGCACAGTAAACAATACGCAGTTTCCATGTTGTATTTTCACGTGAAAGTTGTTTTCGGTGAAAGTGGCGAGGTCTCGTTTTTTTTTCTGAGAGAGCTGCTTGCGGCGGACCAGCACATCACCACCGCTTGTTTTTGTAGTGGCAACATCAATAACAGAATATCGAGGGCAATTGTGATCAAATTGAATGAGTGTCGCCTGAAGTGCACTCATCAGCACATCCAAAGGCAACTAAACACACAAGCAAATAACAATAAAAGAAGCAAATCATCTTCCGGAGCGCTGGCAGACTGCTGCTGTTTTGTCCCAGCACAGACGAGCCACTATGAAAGATTATTATTTTTGTATGTCGGGTCTGTACTGTATATTTAGGTCTGTGAGGAGGAACCAGTGCCTCTTGATAGTCACACTAACGCTAGAACTAGATACACTAGAGTGGAACACAGCGATGTCCTTTGAGTCTTTGATTTGAGATAAGATTGCATCGATTCCTCCATGGACTTGAAAACAGTTAAAAATAGACTAACTTTCAGGCCTCGTATATATACAGTGTTGCAGACTAATGATGGGAGGGTGATGCAGCATTCCAAAACATCCTCGCGGTTTCCCCCCCTCGTCGCCACGTTTTATGTCCAAAGGGGCATCCGAACACAGGCTCAGATCTCGGCACTGCAGTCTGGTGATGCGGGGAGAGCGGTACCTGGCTATGCCCACGGTTGGAAGCGGGACAGTCTTCAGGGGATCCCAAGAAGAGAGCTGGGAACGAGGTTTTGATCAGGACCAGCTGTCATTTCTGTCCTCAGCTACTCTGCGAGAAGCCTACAGTCCTGCAGCAGTGCACGTATAATGGGCTTATTTAGAGTGGGGAGGCTGTGTTGTGATTTTAATTAATCCCACCATTTTATTCTTCTTGTCATGCAGACATGGTTTGCTTGTCAGTAGAACTAACTGAATTTAGGAGACACCGATGGTAATAAAGTTGATTAATTACTTTTTTTTAGAGGATAATTTGGCATATACCCAACCACCAGGCCCAACGTGTTATATTTAATTAGTGAGGAGTTTCAAGGTGAGCCTGTGTAGATGAGACGACGGTGGAGCTCGGTGGCCGTTTGATAAGATGCTACCAAGTTCTTTTTGTGCCAATCAAAGCTAAATCCACAACCCTAACTGCGTGATATCATTGTATCCAACCGGTTTACACCGAAAGCCGAGCGAGGAACAGGAATATACTGTGGAGATATCTCTCATGAGAAGAAATCTAAACTTGGGCATAAAATGTTGTGTTCACGTCGGATCAGACGGCTCAAAGAGTCGAGAACTAGAAAATGGGTTATTTTAAAAAGGTCCTGAAGACTTCATGTTCATTTTTACCTGAAAGGTTGTTCTCGGGAAAAAATGCAAATGTTATGTGGTGGTCTCACTGGAGCAAAGGCAGAAGTAGCTCGAGGTTTTCGTATTCGTCAGTGTGAAGCAGTTTAACAGCAAGACAACCCTGTCTCATGTAAATCGCATCAATATTCATCTGAAAGGCAACAGCAAATACGTGGTGAAGGAAACTAAATTGTAACTGGACCATGTTTTATATGAATGTAATGGGGATGTGTTGTTAAGTCACATATTTTATATCAGAACAGGACAGCATCCGGACCAATTTCTATTTATCACCTGAAAAAGGTCGGGCCAATCACAGCCATGTATTTAAAGAAAGGGGGTGGGCTGGATACGATGATTGACGCCAAATTATTTTCGACAACAACCAACAAAAGGGTCTGTTCTGTGACCCTTGAGAACTGCTCTTGGAAATCTAAAACAAACTGACGCCAGACTAAAGCATTGCAGGACTGTTGAATTGCACCGATCATATTATTACTATATTATATAGCATTATATTACACACATTATTTTTAGCTACACCTGTAATCAAGCTTGTGTCATAAATTAGTTTAACGGAGAGTATATGTTTGAGTGAGCAGTGTCACAGCGAGTTGGTTTTAATATTTGAATTTCCAACAGAGCTTTGCGATCTTTTATTCAGTTACTGGATGTTTAATAAAGGCAGAATTGAATCAGTGAGTTATAATGAAACATAATATAACGCTCCTGTTTCCCGTTCGAGATTAAATTAGAAATGACGGAAATCATTATAATGAGCACCTACGTGGAGCCTCTCTGACTGACAACGGAAATAAAGGGTTCATCTGAAGAAAAAAATATACAACACAGGATTTAACCTACAGCAGGTGTATGTATATTACAGAACTCGGGCCACTGGTTTGCTCCGGGGCGAGACCAATTATAGGATCCTTTCACTCCACTCGGGTGAAAAGGTCAGATTGAGATCGGGGAAAAACAAAAACAAACGTAACCCTCCACCATTACTGGAGCCTGATCTGATCACTGAGAAGGGCAAGCTACTCTGTATTTGTTTTTCCTCCTAAGAGTTGCACCTTAACTGTGACAAAAACAATGCCTCCCACTCCACAACAGACCCGCGAGGACCCTTTGCTCTGCCCTGTAGGCTTGTTTTCGTGTGTGCCAAACAAGAACGCATCCACTTGTTGTGAGCAGACTGAGGAATGACTCATTTGACCTCCCATTTTTTTCTTTCCCTTTTACTGCATTTATTTATTTCTCCGCTGCTCAGTAAACCCATGTTTTTTGTTCTTTGTGCTGCTGCTGCAATCACAGACTTGTCACTCAGGGTGGAATAATGGGATTATTCATTGCGAAACTGACCACAGATCTCTCACTTCAAATGTCCTGACTGACTATTGTTGACGAATAGCCGCTCACACCATCAACTGATGTTTGCATTTGCATTCGGACTCAGAGTACCACTGAAATACAATTACCATTTGTTTTCCTCTTTGTCGGCCGCCCGCACTGAGATTTACGGCCTTGTTCTGTTGAGGAAATCTTTTCTAAGACGTTTTCACACCTGAAAGTCTGGACCAAGGTTCATGTCTTTGTTCAGTTGTGAACATTTGATCTTGTCAGTTTTGGATTCAAGTTGCAATTTAGGGAGCAGATCCGAGACTTTTTAATGACATGGATACGTCCTGTTGCATCACCTGAATGGGCTGCATCCACCTTTACTTGACATTGATTGGTTGGTAGACAGGCGTTTTGTCAATTCCGCTATTAAATTCAATACGTTGTTTTGAATAAAAGCAGTTGAAAGATTAATGAGCCGGTTCACTTTGTTAATTCCGTTGCCACTGCAATATCATTTTTTTTAATACTACCAGTAAAATGAAAATCCCCACAGTTCAAACTTCATATCGTCCGAGGTAAAGACTTTGAACAGTCCTGTGTGCAGCTTCCGCCTCTTTTTCTTCTGTTCTTTAAAGCTGTCTCAGTCTCAATTGGTCCAAACTATCCCAAAAAAAACCCCGATTCGAACCATAGGTCAGTTTGGTCCGGACTGAGATCACATTCTTTGTTGGACCCAATGTTTGATCTCACGCCCGTTATATGGTTTGGACTGAACTCAAAGTCCAAGGTCGGTGAGAAAGTGCACTAAAGTTCTGAAACTGTTTTTTTGGGGGGGGGGTTAGGGTTACACCATTATTTTTTTGTAAAGAATAGTCTTCATAAAATTGATGTTGGTTTCATCTTTAAACATCTCCTTCATTTAATTAAAATAAGAGATTTTTTCCACAAAAGCAGAGAGATTCTTGCACCTTCGTGACAGAAGCATTACTCTGTGTTACTGACTCATTGATGACAGGACACAAAAGATGAGACATTTCATTTTTTTCACACTTCCGAATCATCGTATAATTTTTTAAGGGAACTACTTAGAGGATGAGAGCTGTTTTAGTCACGCCCACATCTCTGGCACTGTCTTCAGAACGTGCTCTCCGAGGACTCGGAAGCTTATTATGAGTGGACTCCTTTAGAATAATTGATTGTATTTGACATGACATGGAGGGAGCCCGGCGGATTGATACTCTGCAGTCGGGCCGTGATCAATCCAAATGAGAGACCGGGGGAGCTTTTATTTCTCTGCCAGAGTTTATTAGAAACAACTAAGCTCCTCTGGAGAAACTCGATTCCTCCAGAAACAGCTTGGACCTATTAGTATCCGAGAATGTAAATTAGTGTGATCCCTCACCTCATCATGCCTCAAAATATTCCCCCTGCACTAGTTTGACAGAGCATAATGAAACATTGAGTTAAATGCCTGGGCATGTTCCAGCACACTTGGCATGAAGAGTTATGATTATCTGCGAAGATTGGTTTCCGTCTTAACAAACACAAAAAATTTGCTGCGATTTGGTTCACCGCGTGTTCGGAATGACAAATCAACCCTTAGAGACGACTGGGCATCTCTGGATCGGAAGTTTTGCGTGGCCGGGTGTGAAATGGACGTCGATACAACCGGTTTTAAAGATCGATTTTCTCTATTATTTCATATTTGACGGATTTGGGTAAATGTTGTGGCTATATTTAATGGAGCTGACTTTTATCGGTATTTTTGCGAATTATAGACGCTAATGAAAATGCATTCTGATATTTAAAAGGAAGGATTTTTTCTGAGCAGTGAAGAATCCCAGTCATATTCCGCATGAGATGATATGAATAGTTGTGTATAATTCCCTATATCCCTCAATGCTGCAATCCTCTTGTAGGCATACTGCCGCAGGTTTCCCATGGTGGAGATCATTAAAAGTTACTCCAGGCTCGAAGCGCCTGTGGCTTCACACTTCCGTTTGCTATGTAAATAAAGCTTTGGACATGTGTGGAAATGCCAGAGTGTAGGGTAGTAAACAGCAGATGGTTTGCCAGGGCTCTTTAGCGCTTCCGATTTTATTTACCTACCCACCTGAATGACCTGTGTTCAGCTGAGCAGCTGATGCGAAGAAAAACAAAAGCGAGAGTTAACTTGTTTTCCCGGCTCCGCAAGACTACAAGGCCAGAGGAGTCATTTGCCACGCACGGAGAAATCTGCTTGTTTATCAGCATTTTGATTTTTTTTTTTTTTATCCCGCCTCGCCCTCCCACAGAGATTTTAGATGCAGATGATCCATGACTGATTCCCAATCAAAACCACCAGAAGTATTTGGCTTGTGCGGTTCCCATTGTTTTATAATTAAACGTGTGATGATTAGCATCGAGCTCAACGAGGGCATTAGCTTGTTATGTGCGCATCTTCAAAAAGGTAACCTTGAACATTGTACATCTGTCCTGTCAATTGGATATGCTCCAAAGATGCACAACACATTACCAGTGAGATGCCGCCGCTCATGTCCATAAAGTAGGATAGTGGTTGTTTCAAGGTGATTCGCGGTGGTATATTTGAGCGTCTTTTTTATTACCGTACATGGTGATGCTGCGCCCTCGGACCACCAACCGCACTCCGTTGTTAAGTGGCAGACGGAGGTGAAGTCCTTGAAAGGTTACAAAAATCTTTATCCATTCATTATTGTAAGGGAGGAAGTGTAGAATAAGATGGAATATAATGAAAACTAATACTCTTTCAAGTCGCCATCCTATCTGTAGATATGTTTAATATCCCATTACAGGCCCACAAGTAACCACAGTTCTAAACTGTCGAGGGACAAACATAATCCAGAGGGAAATTACCCATCAGGAAGGCAATACTGTTACTGAGATGCAATTACCAGGCCACTTGTGAGACTTTCAGCCCAGAATCCATGGGTGCATGCGTGTGAGGGTGGTCGATATGTGCAGAACAGCTCTTATGTTTTGCAGGGTAAATTGGATTCTTTGCTGGAGAACAGTTAATTTAGAATATGTCCAAGATGCAAATGATTGATGTGACTATATCGTTACAACCACAGGTCTGCGTTGCAGGGCAGCCAAATGGGAAAAAATATATATATTGCAGGGAGAGGGAAATAGGTTTTATTCAAAAATTATGGAGAATTTTCTGCAACTAACTCTGCGAGTCTCCGGGCTGGAATAGGGGAGATTTTCAGTTGGCTGTTTCCCTTTTTAATACGTTCATTTCAAAGCAAACATTCCTTAATTTGGGAGGAAATAAACCGGCTGAGTGCTTTGATTCTACCTCCCTTTACATTATATTGTGGAGCTCCTGCGCTCGTATTTGTTAGTGGTTAAATAAATGACGTGTCTCGCAGAGGATTTAATGTACCAATTTGGCACGGAATCGCATAGCCTACAAACAAAGAACACAGCACGGATTGCAATGAACATCAGTGTAAACATTTGATAAGGATTTGCTTGAGGCAAATGCTATGCTTTATTACTGATACAAAAATAGAGGCTGTAGAAACACGACGTGCCTCTGTGCATATAATGTACTTGAATCCGCACCGTCGTTCCCCTACAACTCATTCTCAGAGGCCGAGCTGAACATAATATTTGTGGCGATGGCAAATGACTTCCCCGTTATCCCCAAGATAAATTTCTCAAAGCGGGGACATTTCTATTGTACCGCAAATTATCACCTTGAATCTGATAATTAATCACTCCTGCCTTAAATGAACTGCCCCGAACCATAAATGTAGTGCAGAAAAGGAGAAGAAAAGGAGCTGCGTGCACCCATTGCAGGGGAAGCTGCCTGCACAGAGTGTGAGCCTAGCATGCATAATAAATGTATGACAAAACAATACCCCAGGCACCCCGGTATTAATGATATGCAGTGAACTCATTATTAAAGTTCCAAAACAGCTCCTGGAGTAACACAGATGGAGTCAATTAAGCAATGAGCACACTTGCTTGCCTGCCGTTTCATCTTCTTTCTTTTATCTCTCGCATATTACTCCACGGATGTAATTAGCTGTATGTTTCTCCTCGCAACATAATGTCCGGTGATAATAACCGTTATTTTCACTTGTAATTTCAAATAATGCACTGCTTAATAAATGTACCAGATTTGCTTGCACCGTGTCTTTGGGTATTCCGCTTGCACTGCGAGAGGTGCTCCGGATAACACTGTGCTAAGCTGCTCTTTTTTTCTTCTGCTGTCTGTGTTCCCAGAGACCTGATGCCTTCGACGCTGGAGGGGCAGATCACCATGGAGAAGACACCCAGCTACTTTGTGACTAACCATGCCCCGAAGCGCATCCACACTATGGCCAGGGACATCAAGCTTATTATAGTGGTGCGTAATCCGGTCACCAGAGCCATTTCAGACTACACGCAGACGTTGTCCAAGAAACCTGAGATTCCGACCTTCGAGGTTCTGGCTTTTAAGAACCGGACGCTGGGTCTCATAGACGCCTCGTGGAGCGCGTTGCGTATAGGAATATATGCGCTCCACCTGGAGAGCTGGATGCAGTATTTCCCGCTCTCCCAGATGCACTTTGTCAGCGGGGAGCGGCTGATCGTGGATCCCGCGGGTGAGATGGCCAAAGTCCAGGACTTCTTGGGACTGAAGCGGATTGTCACGGACAAACACTTTTACTTCAATAAAACGAAAGGATTTCCCTGTCTGAAGAAGCCCGAGGACAGCAGCACTCCCAGGTGCCTTGGCAAGTCCAAAGGGAGAACTCACCCTAAAATTGACGCCGACGTGATTCGCCGGCTGCACAAGTTCTACAAACCCTTTAACATGATGTTCTACCAAATGACCGGACAGAACTTTGAATGGGAGCTGGGGGACGACAGTGAATCCCGCAGCTCTCAGGACTAGCAGACTGCAGGATGGCCCGGCGCAGCCACACCACCAGCCTTCTCACTGAAACTTCTGTTGTCCCGCTTCGTCTACAGAGAGAGTGCTTGAGCACGCCAATCAGTCATGGCTGTCTTTGCAGTGTCTGTACCCATTAGCAAGAGTTTACTGACATGCTTTTTTTCTCTCCCTCCAATACTAATGGTCATGATGGAAAAAAAATCATTATTGTACATACTAAACATAAAATATATTTATATTTGTGAAAAGGAGATGATTTATTCCTTTTGTTTTCAAAGCATAGAGCTGATATAAAAATCATGTTGACTATGGCAATGCATGCGATGAGTTAAGTGTCCTTACCTCATGAGACCTAAGGGTAAACTCTGCCCGTTTCTTTTCCCTTTACTTTTCCTGCGGTTTCTTGCCCTCACACCCACTCACCAGCATTCAGTACAGAAAATGTTCTATTTCAGTGTCTAAGGCCAATAAGAGCTTTGTACTATTTCTTTCAACACTGTCCAGCTGCTTTAGAAGAGAGAAAAACAAGACACATAGTAGAATAATCCTTTGACATGTGCTCATCTTTTCAGCCATCCATATTCTGAGTGACAATCCTTATTTCCTTTTGTCAGTCTAAGTTTACCAAAGTGTTAATTTACTCAGTTTCAGCGTTCCAGTTCCTCTGCACTCATTAATTGCACACATATTCAATAAGAGAGCTGATGTACAGTGGCCGTCATCCAATAATTGGATTGTTTCACTGCATAGTCGAACATTAGCATACTGATGACCACGCGCTCAGTTGTGGTGCAGTATCAGTGGTTTTGGCATAATTTGACAAGTGAATCCATGTACGACAAATACCAAAGGGTTCACTGTGCATCCTGACAAAAAACCCAAACTATTTCCTGTTCCCAAAATGCACCTAAAACATCAGCTAACTCTCGCTCGAGTTTTTGCCTCGTGACCCCCGCTTGTCGAAGTAATACATGTCAATGAGGGTGAAGAGCATCGGCAGAGGACCGAGCAGAGGTTTGTTCACAAACATCTGCTGCGACGTGGTCTTCTGTCATTAGAGATTAATGGCGTGTTAAATAAAAAGCGCCGCTGCTGGAACAATGTCAATGTCAGAGAGAATTTGCTGTTGCGGAAAAAAACCTACATACATACATACATGCCCAGGTAAATTACCAAGTAATTACTGTATGTGCTTAACTTGAGTGAGCTGATGTCTGCCAGGGAAACGTGCTGTAACTAGAGGTTTACTACCAAACACTTGTGATCGGCAGGACTATCTGGGCAGATGCTTGTGCTGAAGATAACAGGGTTTTGCTGTGAAATGCTCTTTTACTTTTACATGCAATGAAATATCAACATGACCCCATTATCTCTGCTTTACTTTTTTTGTTTCAATTTTTTTTTGCATAACTCACTGTGCGTCTGAGTGTTGTCTCTGGACTTTTCATCAATTGAGACAATCAATACAGTCAATGAGTCAATAAATACAGTCTGCTACACATCACTGGTTGCTACAGCTATGATGCATTGCTCTGTTAATCCTCCCTGTTCTCTGGTCATGGGCGGCTGGATTGGTTCACTCTCTGCAGACCTCTCTTTCACCCTGGGGAGGCCGGCACCAGCAGCTACTTACACAGAGCAATTGATTCAATCAAAGTAAGCACTATACTGCCCTTTGTAGCGCCAAGCCCGAACACTTACCTTGGAGTCTTACTATCCCAGAGTCACAACTTCCACTTTAAGACCCTTTTTTTTTTCGGAGAAGCCATCCCTTGGTGTTTTCTTGACAATCTCAGTGTCTCTGCGCTTTTTCCTCCTCTCGCTCTCTCTCTCGTTCCCTCTCTCCACACACGTCATCCTCCGAGTCGATATGGGATATGTGGGAAGCTGCAGCTCTCTGTATGAAGACAACCAAACTGCAAGCAACACTCGCTAATGCTCAAATGAAAATATTCCTTTATATGTACTCAGTGTCAGTTAGGTCACTGTCTACTGCCAAATGAGGAAACACAATGGGGATTGAGCCTATGGTTCACTGATGAAAGCTTTGTAATATTTATAAATATGCAATATTTTCATCTGGTTGACTGATCATAAGCTAATATTTCCTACAGCTGCAGTGATGCATTGAAAGCATTTATCTGGTGAAAAACCTGACTTTTCCTATGCAGAGTCACAGCAAATGCAATGTGTTTATCAGTGGAGCTTGGCACTTACCGCTATCGTTCAACAGTCATTTTTTGGGCATTTTCCGTCAGTAGGTCAGTTTGAAATATTGCAGGCAGTAATGGAACAAGAAGGAGCAGCCACAGTGAGCTGTTAGATGAAGAGCTGCAGGCGACAGGCTGCACACCTCCAGCTTCTCAGCGAGAAGCAGACCAACTCCTTTCACTTCGCCCTGCGTGCTCACAGCCTCGTGCTGTGTGCAGCACAGAATCAGATCATGGTTGCTCACAGAAACAGTGAAAAAAAAGGCCTTTCTACTTTATTAAAATGACAGGGGTTTGTTTTGCTTCCCACAGAATTCTGGGACCTGTAGTATTAAACCACCGGCAACTACAGGTGTCGCCAAATCAACCATGTCTGAAATCTTCGAGATTGCCACAAAAAGCCTTTATCGTCACTTATTTATTCACAATTTTCCCCAAGCTTTAGTACATGAATAATCAACCCCTCCAAACCAGAGATTCACTCTTCAGTGTCGAGATGCTCAAAGAAACCGCACAAGGCCCCCCTGCAGTGTTATTTGGACAGCTGAGGAATATGTTCATCTATGAATATGCACTTGTACCGTCATTTGCAATTCCAGGACCACATGCATGAGGGAATTCCTCTCTAAAGTTAAAACTTGGCTCCCACCACTCATTAAAAGAGACACACACACAAACACACACCTTCTTGTGTACCTCTTGCTTGTTTTAGGTTAAGGCAAAGCACTGTGATATTATCCTGCGAGAGCTACGACACATGAAAGACATGCTAAGCCGTCCTTCATGTGTTCCTCCCCGTGGGGGTCACACTGTGTTTTGTGGTTCACCGGTGCTCGCAGCATCAAGCGAAGGAGACTGTGATGATAAACGAGCATCGCCCGCTCATCAAACTCTCACGTAAGTGCCGTTGTTTTAAGAAAAAAACTGTTACAAATTCACATTTATAATTCATTAGAGACAATGTGGCAAAGAGCTGAAACAGTTTTCACGGTATGAAAAGGTCACCCGTGTGTGCGTGGGACCAATTTGCAATAGTAGAGCGTATGTGTTTTTTAGTTGATGGGTATAATCTGTGTGTGAGAGTTGCTTTAAAGTGTTTTATTTCACTTTGCACTTATATGATCTATAATTATATACTGCTGAAAGGAATAATGAAAGGGTTCAGCGAAAAAAAGGTCAGTTTGAAGCAAAACAAGTTTGGCTATGGAGGCATATTTGCAAAAAAAAAACGTTGGAAGTAATGAACTCTCCATTATGACCAACTAATTGTTTTTTCACTTCATTTGAGTGAATAATTACTGGCAGTGCAAAGAGGCACGATGGTGTCAACTCCCGCAACTAACTTTTCTCTACTCCACTGTGAATTAGTCTCTAAATGTTCTCTTTTTGAATGACCGCTGAAAAAAAAACAGGTGCCCACTGCGGAGGCTTTAAATCCTGCAAAAGAACAATGCGTGTTTGTTCACCGTTAACATACAGTAAGAGTTTATCAGCGGCTGTGAATCGCTGCAAAACAAATATCCACAAAATGGAATAAGCGCAAAATGAGATGCGACTGTGCGCCCTCCCTGCACGCTCGTCTTTTTCATCTCGTAATAAATTCATCCGTTTATCCAAACAGCAATTGCATCTGCATGGAAATGTATCCGATGGCGGCTTTACCTGTGACCGATCGCCAAATTAAGGATGAAGCACAATCCCCTCCTCGCTTAGCGCAGTCACCTTTTTCCTCTAATTCTGCTATTGTCTTCATGTGTGAGAGACGGGTCGGAGAACGAGGACAATGCATGCACCGGTTGCCAAGGACAACTCGCACGCCGATCACCGAACATATTGAGATTCACAACCCAGACATAAACGTTTATCTCTGCTTCTTCGGCTCGACTCCTCATTTCCACATCCGTATGTAATTCCCATGAATCTTAAACTTGGGTCAAGTGTTGACCTGCTTTGTGGAGCGGAGACGAGGCTCTATCCAAATTCAGAGCAAAGTAAATGTCTTCACTTACACATCAAATTTCCAGATGAACCTAGCTCCTTGCATTGCTTGCAGACCAGAGTCACGTACAGGAGTCATCATTTCACCCGATGCTCTTTCCCCCGAATCAGGAACTTCCCCTCCAACCACCTCAGGAGAGGAAAAGCAGCCTCTCATAAATTGTGACTCAGAAGCCAATCTTCTGCTCTGTGCTGTTAGGTCGATTTCACATCCGTCGCCACTCTCCGAGACCATCCTCGTCTCGCACGAAATCCCGTGTGAGGTTTTTACTACGCCGGAAGATTTGATTCATGCAGTGTGTGTCTTCGCAATTCCTCGAGTGCTCCCTCTGATCAGCATAATTGCTGCTTCTGATATTCATGATGAAAAGAAAGCCGTCCAAGATGACCAACACAGTTCGATACCCAGCGGTTTAGCAGAAATACAGGTTCTGCTCATTGAAACATTGTTAGTACGCCATTCACGCCCTCCTCGTGTTGTCTTCTGTGAATTCAGTTTTCTGTGTTCTGTTAATTAATGAGATGCCGTGTGATCAAAAGAGCAAAAATGGAGGGGGGAAAAAATGACACTGAGCATCACTGCACACAGTTATCATCTAATCACCAATTAAACAGTAATCACTGAAAGATAAACAAGTTGATAATGTAGACCAATAAATTAAGCATACGTAATTAATGTATGTTTAATGAAATCGGCAGAAAATCACATTGGTTCCTCAAACTGTGCTGCTATGATAATGTGCAGTAATCCAGTGGTAACAGAATTATATTAACCCAGTAGCTGTCCACGTAACATCCTCCTCCTGAAGCGATACAATACAAAACAACTCTCTCTCTCTCTCCGTGACACACACACACGCACACACACACAATAGTGCTTGAAATCCACTTTTTTTGTTAGAAGCTAAAAGACAGTTATCATGCATGGCTGGTGTGTTTATTTCTAAGAGCACAACTGGTCTTCGGGTTAATCAGAGAGCAAATGACTGCAATTAACTAGCTGATAGGGTGAGACACCATCAGTGTATCACACTGGTCAGAGGCAAGGGATTCAAACACAGACACTGAGGCAGGATCAGGCTCAGAATCAGTCTTTAATGTAAAAGCTTGGTGCGCACAAGTCCATAAGGTTGCAGAGGTATCAAAAAACATCAGACTGGAGGTTAGAATGCTACATGATGACAAGTCATTGACAGAGCAACGGTAGAAATGAAAGGCCAGAACACTGAACTCTAAACAAAAACTGGTGAGTACAAAACCAAACTAATACTAAAAAGTAATAAAAACGTAATTATTATGATGCAAATGAAGGCTCATTGACACTGAAGGTGGCCTCCTCAATAAAATACGAGGTTGAAATAGAAAAAAAATGTTAAACTAAATATAGATCTCACTCTATTGAGAAAAAAAAAACTACCTCTCTATCCTCCTGGTACTTTATTCAGGTCCTCCAGGGCCGGTGCGTCCTGCAGGTGTGTGATCCTCCCTGACAGTTAACAAGCCACACCTCGCTCTGTATCTGCCCGGCACCGAGCGCTGCACGCCAACTATCAAGGAGGAGGATCAAAAGGATGATCAAAAACCTAGAGGACACCGGCACTCGGGGAGCAGGATCGAGTTTCTAGGCTTCAGGCCAAAACAGGGGCTCGTCGTGACGCCCCGGCGCTCGACTGGCAGAAGAGCTCCTCCAAGGTGGTCCTCTGTCACCTTGAATCCGGGACCTTTGTACAGCCGAGTGGAAGCACCAGGCAAAGCAGCCTCGCTTTTCAAGGTCTCCGGGAAACACAAGAGCACGGCTGAAATGGAAACTAGAGCGAACTCAAAGGCTTGGTGTGAGGACATTTTGTTGTGTACAGGTTTTTCTTTTCATGTTCGCTGTAAACATCTGCTCGAAAAGGATTCGGATCCCTTAATGTAGGACATTCAACATTCTGCTAAAGATTAAGAATCATGCAAAATGCATATATATATATATATTTTTTTGTATTCTTTTTTTAATCATCTAGCATTTTTTTGAAAAGTCTGATAATGATGAGCCCTCAGCAGGCAGGATGAGTAGGCCCGAGGCAAATATGGAATAGCTGCAGCCAGTCTGATCCTTTTAATTAACGTGAGACTTCGGAGTTGGCTGACGGAGAGTGATACATTCATGAGCCGTGGTGTTAACAGCTAGAAGAGAAACAACCAGACATCAATGCCATAGAAAAGTACATTTTAAGGCTGCTTGTGTTAAAAAAACGAGCCCAGATACAGAATTAATGTTGTCATGCGAGTCATTTTAATCAGGCTGAGGAATATCAGGGGTTATTTCTGATGAACCCATTCTCAAAGGATGAGGAAGTGTTGTTTGAGTGATTGTTAAAATCACTGGACACGTTTACATGAAAACCAATACTCCGATATTAACCTAATAAAGACAACACTCATTAGCATTTTCTGATGACCTTACCCCGAATGAGGTCACACTTGGAATGAGCGATAATTAAAACAGTTGGATAACCAACTTAGTCATATAATGAAGACATGTCTAACTATAATGTCCTATTGGAGTTTTCACAGCATTTTCACATCATTTCCTTTCATAACATACAACAATTACCGACTGCTTTATGACTCATGGGTTTGAATGTAAACAGTAAAATAAAAGAATGTCGACATGAGTCATAATCAGACAATGTTCTCCTTTTAGCAACTGTACAATGTAAACATCATGATCAAAATAATGTCTTATTGTTGTTGTCCACGTAAACATAGTCACTGATGTTACAAATATCAGAAGTTCCAGTCACTGATGAGGCAATTGACATGTTTCTAGTGTCAAATAAAGTTTTATAAAGAAATGTAATCATTTTTAAATGGATTTTGAAGTAGAAAATATTCTTTGAATAGAAGCATAATGGGAACAGAAATCACATTTTTATTATTAATGTTTGCCACGGAAATAATATAAAATAAAACACTTTAAAGGTGTCAAAGTACAGGCTTAATAGCTTCTACAAAAGCAGTAAAACAAGAGTTATTTTTTTCATTTTTTAGAGATAGAGATGTTATGATTACAGTCAAGGTTTCAGATAATTTTGACATAACAAAAACGGGGAGTATCTTCGGGAGACCTGTGATCTTCAATTAACAAAGAAAAACTAAACTGAAAGAATAACTCAGTGGCACTTCACCCTTTAAAATTGTCCAAACAAAGTCGCTTTTTTCTTGAAAGAATTAATTTGTCTTTCTTTAAAATCTTTTTTATTATGATCACTCACAAAGTTTTCCTCCTCTTCTGTCTGTTCCCGTCTCACGGAATCGCCACCGCTCAGCTGCTGCTCGGCCTTAGTGTCTGAATCATTTGCATAAACATGCACACGCACACACGCACACACACACACACGCACACACAAGCTGAGATGCAACAGATGTGGACGACACCACATCATAAAACTGAAAAAAAAAGGATGCAAAACAGGATGAAATTATGAAAAACAGGAGCCATACACCTACTAGAGGCTCACCAAGATGTCAACTTGGAAAGACAATGACATTTGAAAGCTTTTTGAAGAGAAGAGGCATTTTCAGTGTGCTGGAAACAAACATATGTGATGTTAGCAGCAGTATTTATACGTCTTATCCTGCCTCCTCTGTCCGGATGTCACCTGAATGTTCCCAATCCGTCTGACTCGGACATTCTCCCGCTGCGTTCTTCATATGTGAAAATCTGGAAAATGTCCAGATCAAATTTTTTTGGGACATTTTCTGGAGATGTCTGAAAACTGCTTTAGGTACCTGGTATTAACATATGTCCTGTGTGGGGTTACCACTACTGGACTGCTCTAAGTGCAGGTGTGAACGCATTCAACCCAAAGGACACATTTAAGATCTGATCACTAAGACGACATTTTTACCATAATTATTGTGCTTATTTGCTCGTGGAGCAGGGAAGTGGGATCTGATCACGTGGATGATACTGATACTGGAGACACGTGGATGGATTCTATTACCTTTTGATCGAACCACCCGAGATAGATTCATTAATACCAGATATGGACAGGGCCTTAGTTTGGCAACACTATGATCATCTATCCCCAGTGAATTCTTGTCTGTGTCTCAGCTTCAGCTACCTGCCTCCATCCTCTTCCTGGTTCAGCCTCCTCCTTTGCTCTGATCTGATCTGGGACCAAGAAAATCCAAATCCTGTCTGACCCGCTCTCTCACAGAGGCTTTCTAAAATCTCTGGTACCCTGTTCCGCTCACCTGACTTCCTCGTCAGAAACTTCATATCAGATCTGCAGCCCGCACGATCCAAACATTCAACTTTGTTGCAATAAATCTTTAAAACCTCCGGCTGACTGTTTTGTGTGAGGTCTGTGTTCGGCACTTTAACAATTATTCAGAGAAATTTCCATTTTTATGTGTTGCATTAATATTTAAAACAATTACATTCACTTAAAGAGGTCACACCACACTGCAGGGATCTTTTTTTTTATTTTCTCATGCAGCATGAAGGTCTTCTGGGTCTTCTCAGCAATACCAGACATTAAATTTAGAGGGAGATATTTTAAATAGATTTTATCTTTTTGACCTAATAAATAATCAATTGCATGCAGTCATAAATAAAGTTGTAAAAAACCCCAAGACCCTAACAAGACGTTGGAGATTTGAGAGGTCCTCAAGATTTGGAGGAGCAATCGATTGGTCTCATTAAAGGGAAAACAAGAAAAGGTAACAATCTGCATCTTTGGTAACGTTCAGGTTTCTTGTGAAAACTGTAAAGCACACGCCGGCTACCGCCTGACACTAATATGAATTTTCGTTTCAGTTTGACTTTGAAGTGCTGTTCAAATGAAGAATTGATACATAAATCAACCCATAGAGTCTTCTCTAAGTACTGCCTGACTCCCTGCCAATTAATAACCCAGTACAATTTTCTGCAGAGACATATTTCATGGGCATGAATCACGCCTGAAAATACTGCAGGGACCCCGCTGATAGTTTAGCTCTTCAAGACGGCGAGAAAACAGGCCGCCGCCGCAGAAGCGGGAGGAACCTCGAGTCAGCTATCAAAGATGCAAGAAAAACCTCGAAATATGGAACGAGAAACTGCGATTTCCGTCAGATTTCTGACATTTAAACTCAAAATACACACTTTTTCTTTCTCTACTGGGGTCGGCGATAAAGGTTATTCAATTCAAATCCTAACGGCTCCTTTCATTGGCTGTGACCTCCAGCAGTGGAGGATCGGCCCGGCGCAGGCCATCTGGTCAAGGGCTTCACCAACAGATGCATTCTTTTTCAAATCAATACCTCCGCATCCCAGAAAGTCCTGCCATGAAGGAAGACTAATTCCGTTATCAATCCATGCAGGTAATGATCTCATTAATTCACTGTTGATTCATTTTCAGCTGAGTGGATATTAACCTTTTGCCAGTAGTCATTAATTTTCCGTGGGAGAGGTGTGGTGTGTTGTGATTGGGGCGACGTAAACAAAACAATTAACATCAGAGGTCTTTCATGATGTCCAGCTGACTTCTTACACCCGGATGATCGATTTATTGATCACGCTCCGCCACCAGAACGGCCCTAATCTCCCGCCCCGCACAGGGTGTGTTTGGGGCCCCGGACGTGACGAGGGGGATTATTTGTGTTGTTCTGTGAAGCCATGCGTGTGTTTCGAGGACAATTTTCATGCTCTGAATAACTTTGCTAGCAGCCAATTAGGGATCACTGTGCAGCACCTGGCCACCGCTCACACTTTGCCTCGGACGACATGCAAAGGGACTCGAACAGCCGGAATTATTGATCATTTTAAAGTTTGAATCCGCCTATTGACGATCTATTCTTATATCAGTCATGGGCTACTGGCCAAATCATTTTTGATGGGAGTTTTCCATTATTTTTCCTACATTGTGCGTTATTCAAAATCATATTTATCATACCATTTAAATGTACCATGCCGATTCATATTATTTATGATACTTTGATACTTATATTTATCAGTCTTGTTATCTCAATTTATGTTTTATGTATATTTTATTGAAGAACCTCATTTTACTTGAATTTATATTTTATCATATGGTTGCTTAATTAATTCTATGTCTTCCGCTTATCCAGGCTCTGGTTCTCTAGGGTATCCCAGACCTCCCTCTCCCGAGCCGCGTCTTCCAGCTCTTCCTGGGGGATCCGCAGGCGCTTCCAGGCCAGATGGGATATGTAGTCCGTCCGGCGAGTTCTGGGTCTACCCCGGGGTCTCCTACCGGTTGGTTGTGCGTAAACCCCTAAAGAAAGGCGCCCAGGAGGCACCGAACCGAACCACCTCTACATTCCCCTTCGGTCAAGAAGGAGCAGCGGTTCTACCCTGAACTCTTCACCCCATCAAGACTGAGCCCTGCCGCCCGACGGAGGAAACTAATTTTTGCCGCTTGTAGTGACCACCTCGTCCTTTCAGTCACTACCCAGAGCTTCTGACTGCAGGTGAGAGGTTGGAACGTAGATTGACGGGTAAATCGAAAGCTTTCCCTCGCGGCTCAGCTCCTTCTTTACCACTACTGTCTAGTACAAGACCCAGAGATACTTGAGGACAGCAGCCCCCCCCCCCCCTCAAACCCGGAGAGAGGATGGTTCTTGAATCTTGAAATTATCCTTTTTTTTCTTTACACCTCCTGAGAATAACATCCTTCTGTAAAATGAAACTATCAGAGGGTAACATATCAATCACTAAGCTTCCTCTTTAAGTTCCACAACAACAGTTTGTGTTTATCTGAGACGTTGACACCAGCTCTCCTCTTTTTTTTGTATGTTAAGCTTTTGCAACTCAGTCCAGTAATCCAGTAAAGGCTCCTTTAATCCCCAAAAAAAAATTGCGTTCAAGTTCTGCCAAACTGATGTTCACCGTCGCTGCATCTGTTCCAGCGACGTGTGGCTTGTACATGCAAGTGATTTTTTTTTTTTTAAAAACAGATCACAGTGGACAAAGTTATTAAAAGTTCCTTTTGTGCCCGTCGAGTCGATTCAACTCCAATGTTTACGATCCAATGACTACACGCTCGCGCTGTGCATCTCTGCTCGTAACTCAACCTGAATTTGATTATTGGATAATATGCCGCGGAACGAGGTGAATTACATTTACTGTGTTTTGCGTTGATGGGCCTCCACAGCAGAGTATCACACTCGTTAATTTTTACTGACTGCTGTGAAAGGCGGCTACGACAGGAGTCCAGTAAATCCTCCACCAAACAAGGAGTTTTACAGAAACAAGACAAGTGGAGAGGAGAGGTGTATAAAAAAGGGAATGTGCTCAGAATGGTAAGACCTGATGTGGCGCAGTGACGGTTGGGAGAGGGAAACACACCGGTCGTGTGTGGAAGATGAGATTTTTCCATTGAAACGGTTTATTGAACAAAAAAAAGGGATGAAGCAAAAAAAAAGTATCATTCGTGTCACTCTGGAGCGTAGATTGTCAAAAATTCCGCAAAAACACCGGGGAGATGAAGAGCACTGTGTCTCAGTTTACATCGAAATGGAAAAGAATGAGATGACAGTGTTTGGTTGAAAGGAGAAATACTTCTTTGCGTAGGCAGAAGAAAGGAGTGAGTGTGTTTCTTTACAGCGAGACTAAAAGGGAGCCAGAAACGTTCACACTTCAGGGACTCAGCACGCACTGGTCCATTGTCTGGCACTAATAAGGGGATTTTGTGTGTAGGGGGGAGAAAGTGTCAAAAGTGCATGCATTCATTTTAGTAGTTTTTTGTTCCTGCTGTCTTAAAAAGAGGAAGGAAATATTTCAGAAAATCAATGGACAATGCAAAACATACATATAGTGTGGGTTCATGAAAATACACCATAATTGTGTCAAACATATGTGTTATATCAGTGTATAATAAACCCTGGAATCAGATATAGGATGTGCACAGAAAGATAACAATCGTGAAGTGTAAAATATTGATTAAAAATAAGAGACTGGTGATAGTTAATTGAGGTATACAGATCCATTTATAGGGGATCAGGAAATATATAATATACGTTGTTCTCGTGTTCAATCTAAACTTATTCATGCAGCACAAGGGAGCTGACAGCTGCATCCTTTCATCGTGTTTGATTGCTCGTCCTTCCATCTGGTCATGACAACAGTTTACATTTCCCATCAACATAAATTCCCCCCCCCCCTAAATGTTACTAAATGATATACTATCCACTCCCGCACCCCGCGCTACCTCTGTCAGCCCGAAGATAAAGTTTGAAGGAGTACATTTGACCCGACATGTGGCGAGCGTAAATCTTCCGCCGGCGAGGAAAAGCATCACGGGCCTGAATGCAAATAAGAGCAGAAACATGATTTTAGGCCCCGAGAGGCGCAGAGACGTCAGGTCTGACGGGCAGTATTTCTCGCACCAGGCGGCTGCAGCGATGATCTTAAAGTGAATTTATTCTCCCACTTTAAACTAGGACTTGTTACGTCTTTCATTATTTAGGATGTTCGAGCCTTTGTTCAGTCAAGACTTATTATCCTGCTCTCTGGTCTCAAAAATTAAGTTTTAACGTTCACTCATCCTGACGAGCTTGTTCGACTGCATTGACTCTCTGCTGAGACCATAATTACAAATGCATGTTGCATGGCCGAAGATGATGAAAACCATCGGAGCATTATTTTATTTAAGATATCGCATATAATAAATATTTAAAGCTGATCTGCTGAAGTGAAATTTTGTACAACACTTAATCCGTTTTGTATTTGGTGTAATGGCGTAGCCAAAAATATACTGCTTCTAATAAATCACCCAGGTTACTGCCGTTTCATTATGTGCTTTGGTGTAATTTAAGAGGACATTACATTTCAGTCACAATGAGCATCCTTATTCCAAGCCCTTTGAAGTGGAAACAGAAAGAGAGAAAGAAACAACTTGAAGAAAGCTGAACAGAAAAGTCTTTAACACCAAAGAGCTCAGTTGTAAGTCACATATCCGGCTCCTTCCCACAATGAGCCAATCATGTGATGCACACTGATCAAGTTCATGACAGTGATCAGACTCTGCTCAGTCAACACAGAATCACCTGCAGGTATGAGTAGATACCATTTGTGTTGGGTTAGTGTATCTAGAATGTGAAGCCGGATGGATTTGTTCCAAGAGCTCTGGCAGGATCAGCTGACTCTTATGCGATGTATAACTTAACACATTTGTGTAATAGGAGTAGTATAGAATAACAATATATGCACACACGTATATAAGCATATCTTAATAGAAGCAGTAGAATAAACACAATTTAGAAAAAAGTCACCAATCCTTTTTAAAGTTGGAATTATGGCTCTTTCTCATTTTATTTGAGGGTTGGTTCTATATGGATATTTAAATAACTGAGTTAACAAGATGGTCGGAAAGTGGAGAGACCTGCACTATTAACCTTTACTGTACTTTTACAGTTAAATACCACAAGTGGGTGAAGTGCAGGGGGCAGCCTGTCATTTACAGTAAGTGGGGGTGTTTTTGAAAATTACAGTAACACACTAGTTGAGGCATTTGCGGTAGTGCTGTAAGAACTGTGGTAATACGAGCCCAACAAGATTCCATCTTGCAAAGGGAAAAAAATTTCTGAAAATCTGCTCTCGCCAGTTTTTTTCTTGCTCTTTCCCCATCAGCTCTGTTAACAACAGCATCATTTGCTTAATTTCTTTGTTTTTGGCCTCTGCTCGTGTTGTTGTTGTTGTTGATGTGTGTGTGTGAAATGCACTTGAAATGAAAATTTAATTTGTTTTCATTTGGAACGATACGGCGCAAACAATGCCTCCGATTTAATCTTTTAGTGGGTGGCAACATGTCAATATGTTTGTTCACTGGACTGAGTCTGCTGCAACCGCCGCATCCTGATGCTGACAATGCATAAATGATGGAGGACTCAAAGTCATGTCAGGTTCTCGCCTCGAGCAAATCCAGCTCGGAAGCAAAACAGTGCAGACCAATGTTGGAGTGAAAAAAAATATGGTCAGTGCATGAAAACATCATTAGTCTCTGAGAGATAACGGGACTGTGACGTCTCGGAAACACATACTGAGTTATATTGAGACGATTGTCACTGTGTTAAGTGAATGATGATGTGAGATAACAAAGGAAGGAGAAATGGGGAAGAAAGGAAAAACTATAAATGCAGGATATACAGTATAAAGACAACTTCAAATATCGAGCGGTTGTATGTGTGTGTGTGTGTGTGTGTCTTGGATACGTCCTGTCGGGAATAAGGTTTAGTGTAATGAGCCTTCTTGGGATTACACAGCAGCATGGAGGTATTCCCAGCCTGCTGTCCGTGCTGCAAAACAACAAGCGATATGTAAAAGTCTTCCAACAAATAAGACCTTCTGCTGTCTGCCGGAAACGCCAATTTGTGTATCACGGAGCGGAAACCAGCTCTCAAAGACCGTGTTTACAATCAAGAAAGAGGATTTAAGTCACGGGAGGTGCACACAGATTCTGCAAACACACTGATTAGACTTTTTTTCTTAAGAGAACCGAAATGGTACGAAGCATTAAGAGCAACTGAGACAGTTTCGGGGGCTTAAAGATAAATCGTTTTTTTGAATAAAGAACCTTAAATTCTATTAGAATAACCTTTGTTCCTGAAAATTGTTTGGACCCTCTACCTTCATTTGACTAGCGGAAAAAATAAGGGCTTATCATTTAATTGAATAGGGAATTGACGGCAGCAGAAATCACTGCTTAGAATAAGATGAGGGACGCAAAAATAACTGCATCCCATACAGATCGAACAGGAACAGGGAGCAGGTGGGGATTCACTGTGGAGGAATGAAGCCAAGTTCACGTGGTCCACAGCTGGTGGAGACTCCACCGAGGCAGATTCATTTGTTGCTGAAATATGTGGATGAGTGGCCAGAGGGTTTTCTCAGTATCACTACAGTGTGTGTACCTCCCTGATTCTAATTTAGATGCATGGCTTTCTGTTGTCACAGTCATTGATCTGAGGAGATCTGCAAAGCACAGGCCAGTGAGCTAAAAATCTTAATTCTGAGCATAAACGCTCTTTGGTGTTTCATCTATACAGTTTATCCTTTAAGGGCTGCGGGGGGGTGGGGGGGCTGGAGCCAATCCCAGGTGACATTGGGCCAGGGGCGGGTACACCCTTTCACAAAGCCGAACAACCATTTAAATATTCCCACCTTTACCAATAATTTAAAGTCGAGAAAAATTAAAAACACACAGGCTTTGGGAAAACACTCAAACCCATAACAAAGAAAGACCCTGGCCGAATTGGGATTTGAACCTTACCTCTGTGAGGCGACAGTGCCGTGCCGACATGCAAACAAGACACACATCTCTGCATCTAAATTGAGACCAAATTCATTTTGAGAGCATCTGTCTGTAGTGAACTGAATATAGCTCACCGCTAAGAGCGAATGTCCAAAGGCATTTACAGTGTTGTGACTTGATTCAAATGGAAGCCCGAGGCCATGCACGAACAAAACTAAAACATTTTGAAACCATTTCAGCTCCCTAAAAAAATAAAGACCCCTTCAACACCACACATTCAGATGTCCTTTATTTTTCTGACCTATTTAATTTTTTTCCAACGGCAAAACAAAACAACTTGACGGCTGATGCTATGTTGTATACAGGTAAAACAAATATATTGTGGGCAAATATATATAAATATATGTTATTACACATACACCTAAACACAACAGCAGAACAGCATGCAGCCTCTCACCTTTCTATTTAAACCCTAACTGGAGCGTCTAATTTTAAAAAGTGTTTAATTTGGCTCAGACTCAAACCCCGTGAATCCTCCGTCAGACACGTGCAACACATCCACATCCTGCAGTTTGCTGCCTATTTTTGTCAGTCGTCATTATATAGCAACAACTGAAATTAACTCATGTTACAGCAAGTGATAAAAGAAGTTATGTTTCCCCCCCCCCCATCACAGCATGAAACATTTCCCTTTGTTAAGAAGAAGAAGTCCACTAGATGGATAGCGTTTAAATATTAACATGCATAACATAAAGACAGAGCCCCATCTGGTTTCATTCATACTAAATGCTAAATTATTTGACCACACCAACTGGCTTAGATTGCAATTTATTCTACTGAATTATGGATGAGGAATAAAAAAAAAAAAAAACACTGAAGAAATAATGCAGACATTGGTGCATTAGGTTGAGGAATAAAACAGATTATGTATTTTTAGCATGAGTAACAGTGATGTTCGCGGTGGAAGTGTGAATCAGAGTACATGGATGTCTGAATGTTTAATTTGTCCCGGAGCATAAATCAAATGTTTGCGAAGGAAGCCCAAACAGTCCCTCTGTGGTTTATGAGGCTTAGAGATGCGAGTGCCGAGCTTCTCCAGACACGGAGAATAAAGTGTCCCGCGGATCCAAGAATTGGTTTGTACTGTTACAAAATATTACATTTGATTTCCAGGCGGGGGTTTATCTGCCTCACAAATCAAGGCTACGCTGAGCGACAGAGGATAACTCATCCAATTTCAGTGGGAGAAGAGTTCGCTCTTTGGATGACAAAAAATAAAAAAATAAAAAAGAATTAATAAATCAACTTTCATCGGCTGCAAGATGACGGGGTCAAAAGATTGCAGGGAAGTCTTAATTAAAAGTCACTGGTGATACGACCAAAAATTCAGTCTGTCCGGTCATTTCTTTAGTGACAAAGAATCATTACATTGGATGTCAGAGTGGATCAATACCCTGACAGGGTGTGGTGCTCTCGTTCCCATCCTCCTCGCCCCAACCTGTGCATCGACTGCAAACCTTAAGCAACAAGAAGGATGAGGTCAAAGATTTGTTCAAATCAGCACCTCCATCCCCGCAGCTAGGACAGGAGGAATCCCTCTTCGTTTGTCGAGGCAGACTGTACCAGCGAGGCATCATTAAATTCCTTCGCACTGCTTATTGTGCATAATTCATGTTCAGCCGTTGAAATATAAATGTTGCTGTGTTGCAGAAACTCTTGCAAGAGCGAGGGGCAAGACGAGGGGCCGGAATCAGGCCCCGAGTGGGACTGCAGGTTCAAGGAAGAGCGCACGGGTGAGGACCCCTTTGGATGGCTGCGGATCGCCTGCAGCCAAATCACTTTTGAGAGACACACAGGGAACAGATAAACATTTAATTGCTCATTATGAGAAACATTTTCTGATTTGGATTAAACTAGTAAAGTAAGATGTTAAATTCACAGCAGTGCTTCATGGAAATGCATTGAAAAGTGAAACGTGTTACAGTCCTTTTCCTCGTTTGCTGAGACCTGCCGATGATGAGCAGCCTGAAAACACACGTTGTCAATATACGTTCCGTGTTTGTTCGTCTCTTCATTTTAAGTAAAACAGATACCACTGGCAGAAATTCAAGTAAAAGGTAAAAAAATGATTTTGCCAAACCAAAGAGCAGCACACTAAATATTGCACAACCTGACCATGAACGATGTTCTGACCCGAGGAGAGACAATATCCAAATACTAAACTCTGGGAAAAACACTGGTTGCAAATTCACTTCAGAACAATGAGGGACTGCAGTGAAAGGACAAATACTAAACCTCTTGACACACGTAGCACACGTCACATAAATGTTCTGCAAAACCTTGGGTTGTGTTCAATTACAGTGCACTTTAATATTCAGCTCCAATTGATTTGTAGCTGCAGTACACGGTGGTGCCACTTTCTATGTTTGCAGTTAGTGCAGTGTTGAACTGGACTGCATTATACTAGAAGGACTTAAATATTCTGCCTGGTATTCAGTGGTCTGTAAAAAAGAAGTAAACTTGAGCCTCCTGCACATTACATATTAAAGTCTGGCACTCTACGTACCCACACATCACCCTGCTTCCTAATACTGGGCTGAGAAATAAAACATGAGTCGCACATTCGTGTTATTCTCTCTTTATTTTGACGTTTTCCAATTAGTTCTGTTCCAAGTGTTACTTCACCCCCAAGTTTAGCCTCTCCCAGCAAATTCAAAGAATGCCATTAGAACACAGTGCTGGGAGGCATGGCTCAGACTCGCCTACCTACCCCGACACTACACCACACACAGACACACATGTAGACATCATAAACACACACACGCGACATAAACAATTAGCTTGATAAAGTTAACTAGTTTATCTAAGCTAACTTCTTGCTCAGTTGTTGTATGAAATAGAGGCGCTTTGAATCCACAATTTCTGAGCATGGCTTTCCAGATGCATGCTGGGTGGTGTTTTCAAATATATCTAAACATCATGATGTAGAGACGTCCAAAATGGTTGCCTCTACATAAGCATTGGGAATTCCAAGTTGCAAAACGGCCATGTTCAATCCATATTTATTTTTTTTCTATATAAATTTGGTAATGATTTTAAAATTAAAACTAACAATGTAAATTAAATATAATTTTGTTTTCATCTAAAAAAAGACATTTAAGGAGGCAGTGTTCCTATGTGTCATATTTCCATGAGACTGTTTTGGGTGCATTGTGCGCCACAGAGATCACAAGTGGATCAATGTATTCCTGCCTTTGTCACACAGATCCGTCTCCTCCGGCTCTTCCTTATGTTTGGCTTCTCCTCTTGTGCACTGATCCCTGCAGAATGATTCACTGGCCCTTCTCTCTCCCACCTCCGCCCCAAATCCTTCTTCTAAGTTGGCCTGTTTTCAACCCTCCCAAACATTATAAGTCAGGGAGCGCTGGTGTTCGCCATCCAGCGCAGACGCATCATTTATAGAAGCGTTACATTTACCAGCTGTTGACGCTTTCCTGCACTAAATGAAAAAGTGCCCCCCCCCCCCACAGTACCCACAGTAATGGACTGGGGGTTTATCTTCACAGCGAGATGTGAACGAAAAGATTTTAGAGATGTGTTTTGATCACAGACCTTGGACAAGCTCTTGTGTGCTTTCAGTAGATATGTGTGTGTGTGTGTGTGTGCGTGTGCGTGTGCGCGTGCGCGGTCACTTGGCCGCGGCCTTGAGAGCAGGTTACTTCCTATGCAACAGTATTAATGAGGGGAGTGCAGGTTGGTGTAGTTGATCCTATCCACGGCTCTCGTTCATTTTACCTTTCCTGTCACAGCGCTGTGTGGAGAATGCATGTAATGAATAATATACCAGAAGACTAACAGCAGGGTAATTACAGGATAATGAATGCACCTGCATTTTGCCCACAACGTCAAGGGGGGGGGGGAGAACGAGTCACAATAAGCTCGAAATCACCGCTGCTCATCCCAGGAGTGCACTCACTCACGCTGTAGGAAGCAGACACAGGGAGGCTTTAGACAGCACTGGCCGGTTTGTGTTGTAACTGATTCAGCCGGGCAGTTGTCAGTCAAAACAGCATTTTTTCAGTGTGTTGCCTCAGCACCGTGATTTGCACCGACGTGTTGGTCCAGTGAACATTTTTCGGCTCCAAAAAAAATCCATTCGTCTATTGCAGCATTTAAGTATTGATGAATAGATTGCCAAAGGGTGACCAAACCCCCATTCGCTGCACAGCAGAAACACAGTGCAATATTAGCAGAGAACAATGCAATAAAACCATATCGACAAAGATATTTGGTTTAATTTAAAGCGCTGCGTCCTGTTGGTGTCCAGCTTGCTGACTTAAGAGGTGTGCTAAATCTTTACATCACCACTATAAATATACAGCTCTACCAGGCTTTCCGATATTAAACTCACCTCTTATGAAAACATTTATTTTGTAATCATCTGACATTAACACACTAGTAGAACTATAACTATAAAACATGTATCTTGGCTTGTACTATGATGCGATATTAAAACACATAAAAAATAACATGTCGTTTGGTAAATAATACCAGATCCAATTTATTTTTGTAAGTATATAGAGATTTTTCTTGTAACCACTTTTCTGTACAAGAAGGAAACAATATTTGTTTTTCAGTTATAAACCTTTGAAAAGTGAACAGTATATTATGTGAAGTCACTCTTGTAAAATGAACGAATGAAGCTTTTTTCTGGAGACTGAAAGGCAGAAGTATTTACTGTCAATACTGAATGCATCAGGGAGACTGAAGAATAAGGGTGTACCGATGTTAATACGTTACAGTTGTGTTGCCTTGACCAAAAATTCATTAGAAGCTAGAGTCTGTGGAGTAGCGTTCGGAGGATGGAGCAGCGGTAATGAGGTCCCATCAATACAAGCACACGGCCAATTAAATAACTACCTAGAAAAACTCAAATGAGCACTTGAACAAACATCGGAGTGTTAAGAAATACCTTTAATGACAGAAACCATCTTTGTAAAAAATTATTGTTTTGATTTATTTTTGCTCCATGTCCAATTCACTGACATGGATGAGGAAGAATTTAGGACCTATTCTGCATCCAGCCACCAGGTGGTGATCAAGGTGCTTTAGCATCACTTAAGGAGAGCAGTCGTGACGTCAATCGTTATATATTGTCGATGATTAAATACCTACAAAATTTTTGCATATCGTTAGATTATACGTGAATATTCCAATATGTGTTATCCTTGGCTCATCTCAGCAAACCATTGACTGTCATCAAACATCAGAGTGCACACTTGTAGAGATATTTCATACCTTCTTCCAGTAGCTACTTATTTATTTTACAGAAACTGTAAAAGAGAAAAGGGAATTCTGTACACTGTAAGATGAACGTACTGTGGATTTTGGATAATCTTCCCCTCACCTGACACTGGTGTCATTCTGGGTAAAAAATAAAAGACAATACATAGCTAAAAATGTCAAAGAACAGAGCAGGAGGACCCAAAGGTTCAGGTGAAAAGAAAGTGCCCTTAAATGCAGACTGATTTCAATACATATAAAAAATAAGTGCAGAAGAAAGAAAAGCAGGATCCATGAATCATAATCTAAACATAGAGAAACATGAGGAAAACCAAAAGAGCTGGAACACACAACCGATAAGGAACCAGACGAACAAGACAAAGTGACAAAGACCAAGGGAAGCACAGAGACTTATATACACAGGGAAGGCAGGGATAATTGAACACAGGTGAAACACATATGGAAGAGATGCAGACCATCACAAGGGCAGGAAAACAAGACAAAGGCAGGAAATAAAGTCAGAGATACACTAGGGGCGAAATTTCAAAATAAAACAGGAAACAGAGACCTCAGAGTAAACAACCAAACGGAACACAAATCCCAACACAAGGAAAACAAGGTAAACAACCACAACAGTAAAAAAGCCACAGAGCAGAAAATCTGGTCCAAAAAAACATTCCAGCGGCAGAATCATGACAAAAAGAATTACGTTATGAAATAGAACTAAGCCGTAAAAATCCCCATGGCAAATTACTCCTTAAGAACAAACATGGGTATAGTGTATTTAGGATGTGTGTGCGTTATTATCCCTTCATTATCTTTCACGTCGATTTGATTTTAGAAAAGAAACTTAAATGAATTTTAATGTTACACTACCACCCAAATCCCAAACATTAAACTTACCGTCGGCGGTACTGTCTGCACGCTAATCTTGTGGTTGCAGCATGAAAACTGTTAATAATTCGATAGTAATTATTCAACCACCAGCACATAGGCTGGAGAAAGAGCCAAATCACTGTGGCTTTTTAAATCGATGCATATTTCTCTGAGCGCAGGCGAAGCGGCGGCAGCGTCCTTCATAATGGGATGTGAGATATGGGCAGGTTTTTGTGGCCTACTGTGCACATTCGGCAGCTTAATTTGCAGCAAACATATAGATCATGCAGAAGCAAATTACAACCTATGCCCCTATGGATCTGTCTAATAGAGTGAGAGGCAGCATCATTACCCTTGAGAGCTGTCACAGCTACATACCAGCTGCACCAAGCCACTGCTGAGAAATTGAGTGTTTGGCTTTGTACAGGAGGCATAGTGCGCTATTCATGTTTAATGTCCCATTGATTTAATCTCTGTCACTGAAGTGTTTCTTTATTTTTTTTCTTTCGATCTAAGCAGTTCCCACTTAGTCCTGCTATATTTCCTGATATATAGTGTGGCTAATCCATTTTTTTTCTAACCAAAGTGGACTGACAGCCCTGTTTTGTGTTACGCTGCACGACTCTAAGAAAAAAAAAAAACTTTCCATAATGGAGTCATAATTGCTCAACACTTTGCTATTCTTTCAGGCTGTAGCCTAGTATTCTTCTTGCACCATGACACAATGATGGTTGAGAGAGTGAATGACTTTAATAAGGTTGGTCTTTTAAGAAATGGCAGGAGAGTGTTGCGAGTGAAACCAAACCTGAGTTGCCATGGGCACGTATTGCACATGAGGCGTTTGTGGCACAGCAGAGATTGTTTTTGTAGCAGTGTGATGGACATTTTCACAATCTGTCAAAATGAGGAAAAGAACAAAACATTTCAGTGGATCTTTTCCGAACATGGAAATACAAATATGACAAAAAATATCAAATGCAAAAAAATAAATAATTAGTGACTGTTTCTTCTCTGGTTCAGAAGTATATTTGGTCGTGAACACAGCATGGATTGCCTCAAGGTTTTGCAAAAAACATCACCAAATACCCCTTTGTCGTGCTATACCTCTTTGTCTTTGTCGTGATGATATTTTGTACGTATTTCATTCTATGCAGTGTTTTGTATTTTCTCTGCATTTTATCTGAGTCTGACTAAATGTCCTCATTTGTGGTTCTCAGTGAAACGCACCAGCAACAGCAACGTTGAACCTCTCAGGGTGAACTGTAACTATAGCAAGATGCTTCCAGACAGCATATCTCCCCCAAGGCTAACACCCTATCTTGCCATATGTTATCAAAGAAAGTGAAAGAAAAATCCTGAATCCACAGTTTTATTCAGATCTGCTCTGAAACTTTAACGGATCCTTCCTTGGGTCATGCCTCATCCACGACTCCCTGGGGAATTGGAAATAAACGTCAAAAATCACAATATCTCACAATGTTCAGGAAAGTGAAGAAAAGGTCCTGGATCCGCCGCCTGATCTGTAACAGCACCAACATTTCGTGGTTTCTTCCTTGACTCTAGCACATTCTTCTATTTCGTGGTGATCCGCTCAATAGTTTTTTGTGTAATGCTGCTAAATAACACAATAAGTGCTAAAATCAGTTTTGTTGATAGTACGTTTTGTTAATAAAATCTCTGCAAAAACAACTATATTCATATTAGCCCCTCATGCTGATGTTAGCATTTAGCTCAAATCCCTGCTGTGTCTATATACAGCCTCAGCGCCACTAGCCAGGCTTTAGACGGATGCAACCACTAGGAGTTGGCGAAGACCTACACTTTGGTGCTTGAAAGGGAAAACATACATGTTTAAATAAGGGAGGAGACTCATTTTAAATCATGATTCGGATTGAAATATATATAAATCACAGCAGCAAAGATTTGTAAGGTTGTCGATAGAGCATCTTAAGTTCCGTTGTACTCTCCTTTATGCTGCGCTGTTACACTCCACTGCTCTCCGTAGAGACGCCTGCTTTCAGGAGGCTTCAATGACAAACATCCCTGTCTCGACAGAAGCATCTGACGGAAGAAAGTTGGGTCTTGCTTTTCATTCCCAGAAAAAGGGAGAAAAAACCGAACTGAATGTTTATCAAACCAAATTGCAGCATGGGGAGTAAAGAAATACAGTACAGTCCCAAGTCTGAGCAGAACTGGTGTCTCCTGAATAAATTACTCTTTCCAGATGGAATTTATCAGGACACTTATTTAAGGCCACATCCCATTTCAGGAGCTCTGATGGCAGGTTCCTGTCAGGTCATACAAACAAAGCTTTCAAAAGATAAGAATGATTTTCTTTCAGGGAGAAGGGAAATTAAAATACAGTCTCCGAACCACAATAATGTTGTCATCATCTATGTCACATCAAAATACTATATATTTAGCTTATTATTTCCCCTTCGTCCCTTCACATGCTGCAGGAAACAGCTCTGTTTAACCGGCTCACGTTTTCCTGCTTTAACATTAAGAATGCATTAGATCATTTCATTTTCCCGGTTCCCTGCGATCGCAATGAGATCGCCTGGGAAAGTACTGGGACACGGTGAATTAGGACTGACCTTGTCCTGGACAATCTTTCAAAGTTATTGAGCCGGGGTGGCGATGACAGTTGAGAAATGCTGGCCTACTCCAGTGAGGATATATCATTGGCTAAAATTGTCTTCATATTGACCTCCTTGAAAGGAATGAGCTCATTCTCGCAGTGGCCGGGGCGGAGTTCCCAGAGAAGTGGGGAGGGATGCGAGAGCACCCAGAAACAGCTGGAGGGGCGTGTATGAGTGTGTGTGTGTGTGTGTGTGCAAAAGTATGTGGATGTTTAAGTCACAAAATCAAGAAAAAACAATGCACTACTGTAACCCCTCACACATTTATCCCATCCTTATATTTAGCCTTTTATCCACAGCAAAATAAATCTTCAGAAGAAGTCAATCAAAAACAAGAGACATGGAATATATAGTGTATGTTTTTTTTTTGCTTATGTTGTTGAAATGTGTGTTAGAGGGATCATTCACCAAAAAATGAAAATTCCCTCATTATCTACTCAAAGCTAAATGTGTGCTGTGATCTATTCGCCAACGCGGTTCCAAAGGAGGACAACAGTGGACGTTTAGGCTAAAAACATGGTGTAAATGATGTTGTTTTTAGTCAAACCTGAATGTCGGGGCTTACGGACACTTAGATGATACCACAAGAGCAGGATGGAGGCATTTTATGTTTTTTTCTGTTTGAAGATCAGTCACCATTTACTTCAATTGGATTGGATTTGGCTGCAACGCTGTTTACCCCTGAAACTCCAAAAGTGTTTTGTGGACTCAAAGACTTCCACCCACCCCTCTGTCGGCATAGGGGTGATATTTGGGTGAACTATCCCTTTTAGTAAAGACCTTAGATGTTTTGTCGGCACTTGTTGGTAATTGCAGTTTACAGCAGGACACACAAGGTTTGTCATCAGTCGACAGTTGGCCTTTGAAGCTCATTGTTTTTAGCGCTGAGACCATTTCCCCTTCTTTTGAGACCCCTTTCATCAACAGTGTGGCATTTGCAAGTGGGGGAACACAGGAGGAGGAATCCTGCGCTTTGCTGGGGATCACACGGTGCTTTCACCTGAGAAACAAAAATAATTGCGGCGCAGTAGCTAAAGAAGCCTTACAGTTCATCAACGGCCCCCCTGCTCTCTCCACGCCACGCTGTGAGAGGAGCTATATGACCCCGGCTTAAAGCAAACTCAGCACATTAAAAGTACCGCTACTCAACATTTGCACTTATATATTGTTTATTTCGTATTTCCAAATAAAAGAAATTACTTTTTATCTTTTGACAAGTTGCCCCATTTGCCCCAGAGAACATCTGTACTTCAACGCCTGGATTCTTTTTGTTACACGTGACGTAAAAAAAAAAATATCAACATTTCGAGAGGATCCTGTACAATGTGGAGCCAAAGTCATGCAAGCTAAGGGACCCTATAAGAGAATAACAAGCTCTCTCCCCTGTCAGCTCAGACAATATGATATTCTTCATGAACAAACCAACTATGGGAACCCCCAGCTCAGATCTGAATTCATCACACAAGCATGTTGTGCAGTCAGTGTGGAGCCATACTACATTGTTTTTTATCCTTGACAGAGAAGGTAATTGTCATAGTTCTCTCCCCTGTTCCCTGTGTTCTCCTCCGTTTTTTCCTCCCTCCCTTTTTCTTCCAGTCTTGTCTGTGGATTCCAGATCCTCCTCTACTGCTGCTGCTTCTCCTGTCTCTATCCACACTAATCACCTGCAATCAACTACACAGTGCAGTGTAAATACCTGGTCCTGACTTCCACTCTTTGCCAGTGTGTTCGGTGTATAAAACATCACAGGCGCTTGGCCGATTTTCTTGTCTTTACTATTTTTGAAAGCAACCATTGCCAGAGTTCTTTGATCCTCAAGCGATCCTACGTTTTCTTTGCCATAAGCCTCAGCCAAAAAGCCAAACCCTCCACCTTAGCTCTCCCCAGCGCCCAAAGATTCCCTACAGCTGGATTACTGCATCCAGTCTTTGTTGCAAGTTCAAATAAACACATCCTGTGCTTCATCTTGAGCTGTTGTTGTCCTGCACTCGGTTGTCCTGTTCATTTAAAGAGCATAACAGTAATATTTACACAATTGTATAATTAAATATTAGTTTGCAAATGCTTCCATGTCCTTTAAAAAAAAAGAATTTTGTAATGAATGGAGAGATGCATCATGTTGTCACTTCCCAACTTTTGAGCTTTTACTTGTATAATTAATTATATAATTAAGTTAGTAATTATATTTAGTGCAGTGCCCGTCTTGATTGCTGTGTGATAATTCTGGGTGCAGCTTTTCTTTCTAAAGCTGTGAAAGTGACTTGCTGTAATTGAGAATTTAAGACCGGCTGCAGGACTCAGTCCACAGAACCCTGGTGCTGCGTCACCTCTGCTGCACAAACAGCTGTTCACCTGTTTATTCAAAGTTCAGTGAAGCTCGACTCTGTACGCAGAACCTCAAACTGGAGAATAAGCTGCTGTTGCTGTTGTCATGACGGTCAACGTCATTTACGTCGATGGATCTCGATGTGTGTTTAATTCAAATTTAATTTATATTGAACAAATTGCTTGTCAAAATCACAGAGATTTCAACACTTAACCTCTTTGGGCCCCTTAACAATACTCACGCCAAGTGTGAAGCTGATAAGATGAATGTTCTCGAAACCGACTGTGCTGAGAAAGAAAAAGGAGAAAAAGGAGATTTCCTTGCTCATAGGATTTTATACTGGGTTGAATATTCTACTACTTTGATCGCTAATTTAGTATTACTGAAGCCAGCTCAGTTCTGCCTTTTCTCGTGGCCTGCGGCTCTGCTCCACTGCCCTGCTGATGCGAGGGGGTGAAGACTTTCTGTCCTGATTCTCTGCAGTACAGCAGGGATGTTGTTTCTCCTCATTGCTCCGCACTACTGATCTTTATTAAATACAACTTCAAGACATCAGGCAGAGGGACTGCAGCTCCAGATAAAAGCTCTTCCGTCATGGGGGGATAAGGGAGATTTAGATTTTACTTATTTAAACGTCAACACGCAAATAAACAAAAAACTAGAGGTTAAATAAAAACGAGGAAGGTTTGCAGAAGCACTAAAAGAGCAAAACAAAATGTTTGATGGGCACTTTTTTTCTGTCGAGGATTATTGTTTCCCTCGATTTTCGGTCTATAGCTTTAGGTAGTTAATAATAATGAGGATCAGTGGTTTAGTGCAGGATTAGGATTTGTACGCAAAAACACAGTATTGCTGTCTTTTTTTTCCAGTGGACACTGAGTGTTCACTTCTCAAGTGATACTGATGCAGATATAAATGTCCAATTACCCTGTAATTAAGAGGAATTACACACAAAGGAGATTTTCATTTGTTGAGATGAGTGCTGCACCAATGACAAGAGTGGAAACAAAAAGCAGTTAACCCATAATGTGTTAATGAGTGACATAATGGTAATGTGCACGTTTTTTTCCTCTGATGGATAATAATGCTTGAACATTATATTCACCCAGAACTCCAAGTCATTCCGTCACACTATTAGCAAGACAGGAAAAACACATCAAATATGATTTTCATATTCGTCAAAACATGCAATGAGCAATTGTTCCCTGAATCCTCTCCATCATTAGAGTTCTCCACTCATTTATATCAGTTTTTCTTTTGATGTGCATAGAATGATAGATCTCAACTCTGACTGACAATGGGGAGCACTCCATGGGGTGTATGAAATGACAATAGACACGTAGAATCATGTATATTATGACATGAGCTATGCTAGAAAATGTACAGATGTGACAGCATTCCTGTACTCTGACTTTGTATGTGTGTGTGTGTGTGTGTATGTGTGGATAAAATCTTGGAACCTTCCAAGTAATATTTCCACCAAGTTTGGTGAAAAGGTGTCCATGTGTTGTTGAGTTATTTTGCGCATACACACAGACACCTTTTCACCAAACTTGGTGGAAATATTACTTGGAAAGTTCCAAGATTTTATCTCATATAATAAGGCTTGAGATGCATAATTCATATTAAGATATAAGCTTATACAAATTGTAATGGCGTCATTATGAAACGATGTGCATGCACGGTATGCATCTCCCTTCTATGATTTTCATACGGCTTTGTATATTTGAAAATAGATTGGTTGTGCGTATGTCTAAAGCTCTGCATGCTATACAACGATGTTGCTAAACCAAGTTCCTATAGCACTTAAAAATAACACCTGTTTCTCTACATGTTGCTTATCTCTTAAAAGATAAATATTTCACTGAGTCCAGTAGAGGCTGCATTACTTTCAGCAGAATTATCCGACAGCGTGTAACTTTTAGAAGGTCAACCATATGTTGTATTTTGTGAAATGTGTCAGTCATGTGCTGTACACCCACACAGCGCCTACTGCAGTTGATAGCCTTGTCTATTCCTGCAAACATCCTGATGATTTTTGCTTTAAATTCAAAACTGAGTTTGTTCAGCTTCTTGTGTCAATACTGAGCCTAAAGTCTGTGATGTACAGGGGCTGTCATGCAAAATCCACAGTAAATCCATGAGTCCAATTAAGATGCACCAAAGACACCGCTTGTCCAGGATTTGTTCTTGATGAGAGAGAATTTGGAAGGAAAGTGCCGAACCAAACCCTGAATCCTAATCTAAAGATAAAGCCGGAGTTGTTACTGTTTAACAACATTTTGTGGCATCTGCACAAAATTTAAATAAACACACACAACCTCAGACATAAAGACACACAATTTACTGTTCTCCCATAACACAGGATGTAACATGCACAAAATTAAAATGACTCTGCACGACTTCAGACATGAAGGCAGGCAATTTACTGTTCCATCGTTTTTCACACTCTTGATCTTGAAAGCATGTTTGTGCTGGCTGGGAGGTAGTTCACCTTACAGCTGTCGACGTACTTTCAGTAGGCAGCCTCCAGCTTGATTGCAAACGACATCTCCATTTCTGTCAAAACTTTTTTTTGTTTGCAGCTATTGGATCCTTGACTGGGTGCTTCTGCTGGGTGCCTGTTCCACATCCTCTTACGGCTGCTCCTTCAGTTCTTCCTCCTCCGGCTGTCTGTTAGGATTCGGGATTGCTGCTGCCCTTCTCGGTGCAACCGTCAGCCAGTTCAGGGAATCCTTCGGCCTCCATACATGATCAGAATGAATTTGGATTGGATTTGTTGAAGCAAACCCAAGCCCTATCCAATTCTAAAGAGGGTCAATGGTACGTTTTGGAAGACACCACATTATCTAGCTTGCATACTAATGTCCCTTCCTTCTCAAATTGTGTCTTGTAGGATATAAATGACGAGGACTTCTACAGTCAAACTCCAGTTTGTGTTCCTCGGCATGAATCAGGACAATCCTCGGCTCAACCCATCCTCAGTTTGGATTGTTGTGGAAGGGAGTGTGGGCATGGATCAACTGGCAGACCTACCTCAGGCCTTCGGTCTCCTTTTCAGACTCATTTCTGCTCGGCACCTGAACTACCCACAGTACATGAAAAAGACACTCTGAAAAGTTATGCTACTGCCCCACCTATAAAGTGCTTTGTTTTAAATGCTGCACTGTGTATGCTGTTTTGATACTGTTTACAGTGTATGCTTTATGCCATTGGGACTTTGTCCATCCGTCCCATTCTCGTGGACGCTATGACCCTGTTCAGTACTGCCCAAAATAAACAGCAGGCTTATGCATGTATTCTGCTTACCTGAGGAACAAACAAGTAAAACGTTTTTTTTTTCTTTTTTCCCTGAAGTGGTTTTCAATTCAAGGCCAGACTCTCTCAGGAGATAAATGAGTGGGAAACTCTGCAAAACCTTAAATATGAGGATGATAGAAACTTTAGGAACAGTAACTCAAAGGGTGAAGGATGCTACAGCAGTAGCCTTAAGTAATGGCCTGACTCAAGGCGATGGCTTTGTATTTTACTGGTATCACTGCAAAGACTCATTGTAACTTGTTATTATACTGTTAATAATAGGGTGGGTCTGTCTTGATTAGCTCAATGTCCAAGATCCACAAAGTAAAGGAAAAACCCACTAGAAGAATTTACTTTTTGGGGAATTACTGGGTGTAGCCTTTATATTTGGAAACTAGCAAACTGTACCTAACTTTATTTAACTTTAACACATGCATTGGGGCATGTCAGTCAATTTAGCTAATTTAAAAAAAACAAAAATGATCCCAAGCTCTATGACAAGGTAGCTTGAATGATATATCAAACATATTTAACGTTGCAAATGTCTAACTTGTATTTTAAAATTGTTATAACCATATTGTTATTATTTTCCATTAATACCTATGGAGGTAAGATATCTGCTCATCACTCCCTTTTATATCTATGTAATCTGATCCGAGGAACCAGACCTAAGACGCCAAACTGTCAACATGCTCTGCTGCTGCAATAAACATTTGAAATGGGAGTTGTCGACTGAAAGAGTAAGTCCATTGCAATAAGTGAGTTTACTTGATTTGAAGAGCAGTATTTCAGCACATAGGGTGACATATTAACATTTACCACCAGTCAAATAAAATAATACGGAATTATTGGCAGTGACAGAGAAGCCTGTCAACGCTGCCCGACAGACTGACAGCGTGCCAGCCATTATTTCTTTATTATAGTTATTTCTGCCTTTTGGAAAAAAGAGATTGAAAGATGGAATATCATATGATTATAAAATAAAGCATAAAATACAGTATGTGTTATGTGACTAACAGTGTTGAGCCAGCGCAGTCACAGTAAGCTCGTGAGCAATGTGGCTTTGAAGGACCTTGGAAATAATGAATGTCCCAATGTCATCAACATAGAGCGGAGATATAAAACCTCTGTTTGGAGCCTGCCCGTGTAGCTCATTCAAACGTGTGCTGATATTGAATTTGATCGAACTGACGAACGCAATTCAACTATTTACCTTCTGTCAATGGCTTCAATCTTATTTCTGCTAACAGAAAACTCAGGCCCCTCCTGATTACTGATGCAGAGCCGCGTGGCCATGAAACCTCGTAGTTTTCCACCGACGCATCTGATTTGCAGTTACAACACATAACGGCACATTATCCTGCTGTGTCTGTGGTAAGAATGTTGCTTTATTTTTATTATGTTCAATTCCAACAAAATTGCAGTGTGTTGGCACATTTCAGGAAATCATAACCTTTATGGGTCCTCCTGTTTTCTCCGTTAAGGTTGCAAAGTGCTTTGTGTTAATCACCTGAGATTAAGGATGGAGCATATATATGTTATCAGATAAATTTAGAAATGGGAGGGAAAAAATGGTTGTGTTTTTCAATCTGTCTATCAAGGGAGAGGCTGTTCCAAAGTTTGTGAGCACAGATGGCAAACACAGTCCCGTTTGAATTATAACGTTGTCCTCGGAACAACCCGACCCTGTTGAAAGGACCGCAGAGACATTTTTCTTTAAAAAGGATAGAAATTCAGGAGCTCACGCAGGACCTCCCGTTGCTGTCAGGTATCCAAAGGTTTGACAAATAACTTCATACATTATTGGCAGTAAACTGCTAATCAGAAGGTGCAATGGAAAGTTTGACAAGTTCTGTAAAGCCTCTCTGTTCCAGTTCTTTCTCAGATTTTTTCTTTGGCTCAGTAAAAATGAATGATATCACCTGTTCAGTTTGTTGCCTTTGAAGCTCTAAATGCCTGGAGACAGGGGATTTGCAGGTAGAGGGGATGCTCAAATATGAGGGTGTACGTAGTATGAGTAGTATAGAATTTATTATACTCTCAATATGTACTGTATATATATATATTTTTTTGTATCCAGGACATCATGGTCACGTACATCACAAATATGTAAGTCTTGATAAATCCAAAATTTGACTTAATTGGTTATTTCCGTATACGTTCGAAAAATATTGACTTTTTTATTGTTAGTCAAGGTTTAGATATTTTCCATACTTATGTAAAAAAATCTAGTTGTGCAGATTTGTTGACTATTGTGTTATGCAAAGCCTAATGTTCTTTACATGTCTGGCTTATCTGAGTTCAACCCAACACACTGATAAACATCATGATATTTTGCCATTATCCTGAATTATGAAAATGAATTTGCAAAAGTCAAGAGTTTCTGCAATAGTTCAAATATCTATTGGTACTGAGACAACTCTTGCCGATCCCTGTGTTACCGCTCGACAAAAGTTTGAAGGAGTTTAAGCTTTTAAATCCCAGGTCTCACGAGATGTCAGATTGTTCTGTGTGGCAAGAGAGAGCCCCCAATCAGGATAAGTTAAATTTGATTTGTTGCAGTGATCGGTGAAGCAAGAGGGTGTGTTCAATTAAATATTTGACTTGTATCTTTGAAACGGAGTCCCAGGGCTGCAGGCCGTCATCCACCCCCCTCTGCAGGACAAAAAAATCTTATAATGAGAAGAAAGAAAAGACGTTTTTCTTATTGTTTCTATGCTTCACATGGCAGCAGAATGTACCGTCTCACTTCCACTTTTATCAGAGAAGTGAGTTATTTAGGCTGCAGACCAGAGGATTTTGGGGGGGATGACTGAAGACCTTGAACATGAAGTGAATTTCATAGCACGGCTAGAAAAAAGATCACATCCTGTGTGTGCATCATGGTTAAATGGCTTTGGCTGGTACAGCAACAAAAAAAAGAAGTGAAACATTTTGAGTATTCAGATGAACTCTTATCAGACATGTTAGATGTTTGCTGCGAGTTCAATGTTTTTTTTGGGGGATGCAATTGCAGATGCAAAACCACCCGCGCTGTAAATAATACAACTACGCCACTTGAATACCATATAGAATAACACTGCGCAAACACAATGCCAGATGGCTTAAGATCTTTTAATGTGCATGACAGCAATATTAAAACCCTAAAGAACAGTGTCTGAATGGATGATGACCCAAAAGGCATTTTTATGCATCCCAAAGATAATTCTAAAAACACTTTGGAATCTTGCGGTTAAATGAGCTGTGATTTTTCATATTAAAATACTTTGCTGAGGAAAGTAAACTCGTGAAAACGGAGCAGCAGCTGTGCCAGGTCAGAATAGAGGCGAGGAAGCAAAAGTCACTGAGAGTCAGTGAATTTCTACACCTGCTGTAGAAAAAACTTCAGCCTGCAGTCGCTTGTTGAAATGGTTATTATCATTTTTTTGCATTGCTGCTAACAGGTGGGATAAATGGACAGCACTTACTGTGGGTGGCGCTTCTACTCTTGACGGACGATCTACTCTACGGGTCACAATCCTGCACCCGTGGACAAAAGTGTTCATACCGGGCATATACATTTACATAGAGCGCTCCTTTGACCCGCGCTTGCAGACGGTACCTCGGTCATGTGAACGACACACTGAGATTGCAGTGCAAATAGAAAAAAAGAGGATGATTTTAGACACAGCTTTACTTGTGCATTCAAGGGATTTTATAACCTCCTTGAATTTGCTCTTATTCCAAAGCCTTCAATAGCATGTCTTCAGTATTTTGACGTTCAACAGGCTTATGTCAGTAACACAACTTTCCAATGGTCTCAGCTCACACATCCCACTACATCTTGAATTGCATGTGTAGTTCTGCAGGGTTATATGTAGACTTCAAGATATTTTTTATGTATGCAGACATTTACAATCGATCACTATTTCCGTCCAATTTGAGATACAGTACGAAACACCTTTCGTCTCTCGTTTGAACAGGGCAGAAATTATTTGTCACCTTAAAAAAGGGGAAAATAAATAAATTGTGTCAAGTAAAATAAGCTCTCGTTCCTCATATGAGATGTCCCAGTGTCAACTGAAAGAGTAATGACTACAGTATAATGAGGACAAATTGATGGATTGTGGCGGAATGCAGCTTTTTGAATAGTTCAACTTTAATGCCCTATTGAGGGGAGAGAACGGAAACAGATTTGGGGGGAATTGACATATTATTTATATTATCTGCGTGTGGTGTCAGTATAAATGAGAATTATGCTATGAAACAAATGACACTTTAAAGCTCTGAGATCTTGGCATTAGCATCGAATACTGCTCCATAATTGCTGCACTTAATAGAGGTATTGATTTCACTTCCACTTGCTTTTATTTCACAGACCTGTCGTCAAATCACAAAATTATATCCCCGCTATGAGTTTGTCTAAGAAAATGTTTAACTCTTGATGGTGCAGAACCAAGTTACAGGTTTTCTCTAGCAAAATGCATTTTATCTTTTTTCATGTACGCATGGACAGTGCACAGTTTTATTCTAACCATTGGTCTTTGAGTCAAAAATATTTGACCATAACAGTGACACGAATGCTTCTTTGTCTTAAGTGCGCGAGTCTGTTCATCAACATGTCATACTGCAACCAGTGCTGCCCCTTGAGGCTCTTCAGGTGGTGCAGTACACACACTCATATTATTTGCTCTTTATCATTTGAGGCTTCATTAAAAAAAAAACTAATTACAAATTTTAATTAGGATCCTTGGGTTATAGTTTTGTATTATCAATATATTAATCATGTCCACTTATAAACAATTATAACTCTGTATCAAACAATTGTCGTTTTGTGTCTTTACTGGAATGTCTGTGATTTCATTTTTTTTTATGTACTAGCCAACCAATTCCTAATGCAGATATTTAAAATTAAATCTAAGTAAATCTAAGTTTTTGGATTCCAGCAAAAATGGAAACAGTGGCATTATTTGTAATGTAAGATTAAAAGGCTGAGGGGAAAAACCTGTGCACATTCCAGCTGTTTGTTTAACTGAGCTGAACCCTATCCTGCAGCTGTAAGGAACAGCACGCTGACTGGTTCGCTGCATTGCTTTATTGAAGGGAATAAACTAATCTACAAAGTCCACGGGTACAATTTGTTGTGGGAGTGGTTGAAGTTTACAGAGAGTCACATTGAGCGGCATTGTGTCCACTGCTAAAATGAATGCAATCTCCTGTGAGACAGTCAGTGCCTGGCTGGAACCACTAATTTCCCCCTATCGTGCCACGAGTGTGTCGGCCTCTAATGTGATGAAACCAGCCGAGTGCAGAGCACTGTATCACTCTGGCAGCGTGCCAGAGATAACACGGTGAGGCCGGCTGAGACACTTACCCCTGCTGCAGAATCTCTCGAGAAAAGTCAAACACACCCTGCATTTCTGCACGGAGACAGTGGGCTACCCCTGAGAGTTCAGCACGGCTGCATATTTTGAAGACAAATTTGAAAACAAAGCAGCTGAAGCAGTAGATGTGTTGGAAGTTCCCTGCCAGTGATCCTTCCAGGCCCAGGGAGCTTCACCCCGAGGGCCACAGTTCATCCAGCCCAGACGTATGACTTGCTGATTTGTGCAAACATGGACTACACTGATGAGGTGCCTCTGACCTACAGCGGTTTTCAAAAACTGAAGATCATAAACATAACAGGAGCTGGGGAATAGACATTTTCCGTTGTTTAATGAGTATGAACTGATCTCCTGCACAGAGGAGCCAAACCATTTTCTCTAATAGGGCAATTTGGAACCTTTAAAAGGCTCTAACTTACCTGGAGTGGAAATTTAACTATGACAGTTGCTTTGGAATAGTGTAGGGTACTTTCACACATATCTTGTTTAATCCAGGCCTTCGCACTTTTCAGTTTCGTCCAAACCGAAATAACGGATCTGAAAGGTGTCTCAGACCAGGGTTGTTAGGGGGTCGAGGTCCAGATCAAACTGAACCATAGTTTGGTTTGTTACAGTGTGAAAACACTTTTTCACAGGAAGACGAGACCGCAGATCCAGCACAGCTTTCATGTCACACCCTATTTGTGGTTGGCTCTATTACATAGTTAATTTCTGTACATTGTATACCCTGCAGGATTATGTAATGCTTAACAGTACAACATAATCACAACACTCTTAATGCTGAATATTTAATTAAATTTAGTTTTCTACCGAAAGCAGTGCGACACTAAAAAGGAAAGATTTATTTGCTCATTAAATTTAGAAACCACACATTCAAAATGACTCTATTTACAGATAATTAATTCCAACACAAGCTACAGACCTATTAGCATTATTATCAAATGTCTCCAGAATACACAACCAGGCATTACATTGTCTTATGAATGTAAATAGAGCGTTATTTGTTGTTGCGTATAACTTGCAGCTCAATAATTCCGATTACACCAATTAGATGTGGGAGGAGATGTCAGTTGACAGACCCGGACCACATAGAGAGAAGTAGGACAAAAGTGTGCCTCAACAAAATGATGTGCGTCATTTGTGTCAACCCCCAATTATACGTGTCAAGATGCCTTTTGATGTGCGAGAAACAATGGGAAATAACACCTGTGAGTCACAGTATGTGATGTAATGATGTATTGCTTCATATTACATAGAAAAATGATAATAAACTTGTAAGATATAATCCCCTAGATTTTCATGAAATCAAAGCCCATTTTTTTCAAGAAGCCATTCTATTTCAATTATGCAAACACCGTTGTTTAAAATATTTTTTCATAGAACTATTTGTTCTATTTGTACTATTTGTTGTACTATTTCTACAACTATAGATGCAGATTTCCTTCTTACTCCCACAGCGTTATTATGTTTGGCTGCAGAATTTAAACACTTACACCAGTTTATCTTTAGTTTTACTTCTGACAAAGTAACTGTTCAACCACTGCAGGTAATAAAAACACACTTTCACATATTATCACAGTTGTTGCCAAGTCAACTAGAACGGAAATCTTAAAATATTACAACTCTGAGTGCTTTCACACCTTTCTATTTAACAATTTTGTCATTTTTTTAACAACTGTCTTCTTTTTATGATTTATTTAACCTACGAATAAATACAATGTTGTCAACCCACACAAGAATGTTTAATAGTTCAGCTCATATAAACAATAAAATAGTCATAATTTGAGATTTTTCTCACTGATCTAACCGTTACTGCATAATATGCAAACACTCATCTACAATATACCTGCGCAGCTCTTGATTAAGACCTTCAGCTCTCTCTCTCTCTGCAGCTCCTCTGGAATGGATGCTTCGCTATTTTCTAATCCAAAAGAATATGATTATGCAAGTGTGGTTTGTTCCCTTTGCTTGGCTGCTAGTTAATTTGTATGCAGCCACTTTCATTGCTTGCCCCTAGGAGAGCAGAGGTCCACATAATGGTTATTCCAAGAGCTCGGCTTTGAATATTTCAAAGAGACGCAACACAACTCAAAGAAAATTCAGATCAGTACAGATGGATTAATCAATGCTTTGGTATTTCACAAGTTCAAAGAGGGAAACTTGTTCGCCAAACACACATGGGGGAGCTGTATTATCTCCGGCTTCTCCGCAGCTACAGTCTATGCATCAGGTATTGACATTTTTATAGACTCCTCTGTATTGATCTGCTCAAAATGTGGGGAGTTTAATTGAAGAAAGGAATCATAATAAAAAAGGAAAGGCAGTTTGCCCTAAAGCTTCTCTCTCCATCCACAACTCAAACATGGACATGTGTCTCCTCTTGTACGTGTCATCCTCAGAGACTCACCTCTTCTGATTAACTGGGATCATGTGCTTAATTATGCATGTAATATGTCGTCAGTGGAATTGTGGTCTAAAGTGTGTGATCCAGCTTTTCCCCCTGTCATCAGTACATGATAAGATTTATTAATGGCTTTAATAGGAACTCTTTCTCATGTTTTCCTGGGAATTCTTTGGGAACCTTTTATAGGATTCAACCGGGACGCACAGACCCAGACCATCACGAGAACAGATGCATTCAGGAAAACGGCAACAGCAGCTGATTCTCCTGTTCGTGGTTCTGCGTAGGGTCGAGCTTCACTGAACTTGGAATAACCAGGCGAACAGCTCTATGTGCAGCAGCGGTGGTGCAGCTTCCCGGTTCTGTGGACTGAGTCCTGCAGCCAAAGAAAAGCTGCAACCAGCATCACCACGGGCCAAGCAAACAGACCATTGTAAACAAGCATAGAAAAAGGCACTGAGCTTGTTTTTGGAAATTACGGTGATTTAGAATTATAAATATCCATCACATTTGGTTATTTGTGTTTTAAATCTCCTGATAGGAGATTTGATTGGACTAAACCTTTCCTGTTGCTCTCTGATTAACTTGACCTTTAAACTAGTCATATTCCGGAAGCATGACAATTTTTTTCCCCCTCAACATCTACTGAATCATTATGTGACAAACCTGGGCCTCTAATTGGATATGGCTCCCACACAATAACCCAACAACAGTGTTTCTGTAGAAAAAAGGGTGCATTTATTTCTTAATAAAGTTCTCATGTGCGGTATCATGTGCATTGAAGCCATTTCAAAGTATATGACATCCTCAGAACTTACGAATCTCCAAAACAAGACTGTGGTGCACTGAGGGGAGGAGACAGATTTGGTACTCTGAACACGTCATACTGGAGCACAACAAGGCTGCCGAGCCTGAATGCTTAATTTGCGGCCAGTGGGATGCTTTATCCAGAGATATAAACAAGTGCAGGCCCTATTGCATGCACCGTCACGTGGGCCGAGCATGAGCTGAATTATTAAACGGTATATGGAGCCTCCTAGTTAACCCCCAGAGCCAGATTCCAAGCATTCATTCAAGAAAGACTCCAGACCTTGAAAATCAAGTTGTGCATAACAATTGAAATCATAACTCCAAGGATCTGGGGCCGAGCAACGCATCAACTTTTTCATTATCTTTTGAGTCTTAGCATCACAGCAACAATGCCCCGTGAATTCCAATGACCTGCACTAAAAAACTGAAAAGCCACTGTTAATAAGACAAGATGTTCATATCAGCACCCGTTTAAATGATCTCATGCAACTAGAAATATAACAAGTTCATTAGATGCTCCAACCAAAGCTTTTCTTATCAGTGCATTGTGTGCTTATTGTAGGAGGGGGAGGGCTGACAGGGTCTTTGCATAATGATACACAAGCCTTTTGGCTTCTTAACAAGCTGTCTCTCACTAAAACAAGGTTTGAAACCATACGTGTATTTTTGAGACCATAATTAATACAGTTCATTAAACCAGGTGAATAAGTATTTAGAGTTTATAAAATATAAATACACAAGGGTAGAAACTTGGGGGCATTTATTCTAATTGATTTAAATTCATACGCCTCAATAACATGTTGCAAATGTTTCTGTGGAAAGGTATTCTTAGTTTGACTGTGAGCATTATCTAGTGCCAATATGAAGCGTGCCTTAACCTTTCATCACTTTGTTTTACACTGGCATGGTCTGCAGCATAACGCTGAACACCAGTGGTTAAAGATAACAGGAGGATAGGGGTGCATAACAATGCAGCTGTGGGAGACTAAGATGTTGAGCGTCCACTGCAAGACTGTAACCAAGCAGAAACACAAAGATGTTGTGTAGCTGGAGTCTGAAGTCTCTGCCGTGGCGCCAATGAGCAGACCGGTAGAACAAACGCTGATCAGGTAGGCGACAGGCTGACTGGATACAAGCAGGACGGACAGGCAGGGAAACTAACCAGCAGACAGCTAGTTCCCTAAGGAAGGCAAAAACACAGGAAACAGCAAGAACAGGATTCAAAATACAGGAGCCTATACTGAATGATACTACTGTGTAGTAGAACTGTATAACCTGGCGACGGGTGGAGGGAAGACCAGGGTTCTTACACTGCTACAGATGAATAGTGAAATTTAGCTGCAGGCGTGCCAAGGACCTGCAGAGGGACGACATGAAACCCAGACCTGCCAAGCTAATCTCACACAGGCTGAGTCAGAAATCACCCACCCACTCACTCACTAACCCCTACTTTACCATATATAGAGCACTTTCTATTTCAACCTTTCACTCTTTAACTTGGCATCATTAAAAGTTTAAAAAAGACACAAAAAGAAATGTCCAAATGAGGATTTACAAAAAGGTGTCCTATAGGTCCCCCTATACACACACACACACACACACCAGTGACTGTCCCAACATTGTGCACAGCATTCATACAAGTTTTTAATTTTGGCAACTTAAATAAAATGACCCCAAAAAAACTCTAAACCTGAAAGTTAGAAGTTATCTCCTTGTGAAGCACTTTGTCACTAGTGTCTAGGTGCTCTTTAATTAACTGCCTGCTTATGCAGTCTCCAAACATTTTATCACTTGGCACAGGTGTCAGAGAGGGAACTTTCCTCCAAAAGTATTGGAGGAAAGAAACACAACCAAAGTCGTTTTTACAGAAATGTTTCTGGTAGATAGAGACGAAACCAGTTGTCATTTCTGGGTCATTTTGTTGAGCCAACGAGGAAACCGATAAAGTCTTGATTAGAGAGAGCATCCATCATACTCTGTCAGTCCTTAAACGTTATTACATCACAGGCTCAGCCTATCTCTGAAGAACAAGGTATTCAGTCCATAATACAATAAATTATACAGCCTGCGGATCACATGGAAGGAGTTTGTGTCGTGTCTGTCTCGCAAAACGAGTTGTGTTTCAAATGAAAGTGCAAATTGGTTCAATTTTCACCAGATTTTAACTGGATCAAAACAGTGACATCTACACAGGAAAATTAAACAACAGACTGGACTCTCCTTATTGTGTGCTCCATCAGCTCACTGTGCTTAAAGTGATGGACATGATAATAATGGGTACGACATTACTGGATAGGGGTTGACCGATAAGGTTGTTGTCAGGGCTGATACCGATTATTAGTAATCAGGCAGACTGATTACCGATATTTTAAAACTGATATACATTTGCAGTAAAAATGAAAATCTGGGTATTATTTTGTATTATTATTAACAATAACACACTGGCCCCTGGTAAGTGACGTGACGTGCAAGAAATAACGTCATAGCCCGTGATTTTGTTCTGCTAGTTAGCTAGCTAAATTATAGATCAACAAATGAACTTGTTGACGTTCACACTATCACATTCAATTCAGCTCTATTGTCTTGTTATAGTCAGGCTGTATTGCAGGCGCATATTTTGGGCATTTTCGGTTTAACTGGGAAACTCTGGCATGTTTGTCATCATAGAAATAGAGCATAAGATTGTGTCGGGTTTTGCGACTTCATGGTAGAGTATTGTGATGTTTTTTGCAACTTCTTCAGCAATATTTGCTGCCTACAGTTCTGCTCCTCTGTGACCAAAGTTGTTCCAGTCTGAAACGCATTCCTCTGTGTTGGTCTGTGGTTCTTCATTGGTGATAGGTGTGAGGTCTAATAACTCAGTGGGCGGGACATTGCTTGAGACCACAGCGTGGTGAATATAGACAGAGAAGAGGTGGCTGCATCGGAGCAAAAGCTGCACATTTTGAAATCAATTGGTATTTCCGTCAATCGGATAAAAAAAATGACAAATACAGATCATCTAACAAATGCCAAATATCGGCCCTGATAAGCAGTAGACCCTTATTCCTGGACGGGTTGGCTGATGGGAGGGTGGTCTGCTCTGCAATCTGGCTCCGCAGGACACCGTTCAGAACAATGTCCCCTGCCAGCGGTGGAGTGCGCTGGATTTCCATCCAATCAAACCTCACCCACCAATTTTAATAATTGGCATTTCTTCAACCAGACAAAGAGGAACAAATCAGCTCTGGTTGAATTTGGATTACATTTAAACCTGCATATCTTGCAGGGCACAGCGCTGGACACCACTGGCTCGGAGGAAACATGGCAGCACACCTCAGTGATCTTAGTCCTATCCATGTACTGCGGATGCACTGAATGTTACATTTGGAACGTTAAAATCTTTTTTTTGGTGCGCACCGTGAGCCTAGATAATGCTGTTTGTTTGTTTAGTGTGTTAGAATGTAACCAAGCTCTGTGTGTGACAGAGCTGTGTGGATTCACATGCGGGAAACTTTATTGTCCATCATCAAATGTGAAGTACAAGACAAGAGAAGAACACAAGAGAGACACTATTACAAATTCAAAACATGTCCCAAAAATCCAAAGCAAAAATTATTTCATTATGTTCTATGAGCTGTCCACAATTGGAAATAACAACAGGGGAAATCTGATATTACAGAGGCTTGGGTGCATTAAAAAGGGTAAAATGGTCCAAATTTAATTCTGGGTCCACAAAGTTGAATGTGGCTTTGATTTCCATATTTATGACCTACAGTGTGTATATTGGAGGAAACTGCACATTCCCCTGTGTGACTGCAAGGTTGAAACCAGCGCAGTGGGGGGGCAGACTCAAAGTGGCTCTCAAGTATAGAACCAGAGGAAGTGGAGACGGTGTTGTTGTAGTGACTGTTTAGTATAAAGGCTTTGTAGATTCAACTTGTACGGTACAGATGAAAAGATATGTTTGCAAAAAGCATTTTATTTGATGTTGGTCTACTTTGGAAATTATATAATCTCATAAAATGAAAGTACCTGATCCGTAAAGGAAGATAAACACGGGATGCATAAGCGATGACTTCAAATTAAGGATATATATGTTGGCTGGATGTGTAAATTGGCACTTATCTGGTAAAACTTCAGCTATTACAAGTTTATAAACTGTCAGTGTTTTTGATTCACTGCCCTCTATGTAGCCAAAGGTAAATTTATTTTATATCTATATCATAACATTTAATAAATTACATATTCTAATATATTATCATTGGTTTGGAGTTTGGAGCTGGAGTATTTTGCCGTATCAAACACTGAAACTGTTATTTATTCACGAATTATAATACCTGTATTAATATGGCACCTTTCAAAACCAAAGTCACAAAGTGCTTTACAATAACAAAAGATGGAAGAATCACAAATTATAAAAATATCAAACAATATCCCAACAAAAAAAGGCGATTTGATGAAGGTGAGTCTTGAGAAGAGATGTAAAAGAAGATAGTGAGTTAGCCCGCCTGAGCTCTGCAGGCACGGAGTTCCAGGGTTGAGGAGCTCAGACAGCGAAGGCCCGGTCACCTCTAGAGAACAGCTGAGATTATGGAAACCAAAAGTCGGGCCCTGCTGGAGAATCTCAGCATTCAGGCTCGGGGCCGGGGGGGTAAACAAATCACATATATAGGCTGGAGCCTGACGATTCAAAGCTTCAAAAATCAAGCAGTAAAGTCAATCATAAAACTCACAGGTAGTCAGTGGACAGCAGCAAGGATTGGTGTGATGTGGTCACAACTTAGTATGCGTTCAAATTATTGTAGTTGGGTTTGGTTCTATTTATCATGTGTTTTCGTTTTGCATGACAAATATGTTATATTGGTATATTTTAACCAAGTATACTTTGAACTGATAACAGTCAAGTGTAACATTTTAACTTCCTATTTGCCTCAGCAATAAAAAAGCCGTTCTTATTGCTATGTCGTTTCATGCTTTATTGTATTTTAAGGGGAAAACTATTGGTTTCGGCACCGTTAAGGCTCTGTGACCATATTAAAAGTATCGATTCAGCACCTGTATTGGAAAAAAACTTCATTGCCCTTACTCGTGATGTCACAGCGAAACATTCCACCGAGAAAACATCCATCTAGTAATTATCTTTGGTCACAATCACAGAGGTGTTAGTCGTAACCTATGGCTGTTGTTAATCAGCGGGAGACTGTTGGTGCCACGGTGATGTGAAAGTGCACATCTTAAAAGAGAATAACATGGAGAGAAAACCATCACTTATCTGGGTCCCCTGCTGTCCATAAAGAGCAAGTAATTCATTACTGTCATCCTGAAAGTACACAGCCCTGATTGCTAATGTGTGCGGACGCCATCACCGTGCGTGCACACAGAGCAAATATTGTCCAGCAGCTGCACGTACGCTTGACAATAGAGGGTTATTGTTCCTGTAATTTATGTGCCAGTATTTTTGTCCTGACTTAAACCCAGAAATTGCCTCTATCGACTGTTATGTATTGCTGTAATATTGTTTTCCAGGTTCTCGTTTGTGTGCGGCGCTCACGTATTTGTTGCAAATCTAATATTAGTGATGGGATCCTGAGGCATCTGCTGGCGGTCTCCTGACGTCAGGCACCGCTCTGACAGGCATGTAAAATATCTGTTTACATTATAGCTTTGACAACAGTGCGCTGACATCTCCATTCCCCCCTGTGACCACATGAAATAACCCTGTCAAAAATATATTACAATCCATGCTTATGACATTTTGCGCTCTTCAGTCACACAAGGTCATCGGGGTTGGCGCTGCAGGCGCGCTCGGCGGCGAGGAGCCCCCCGCCCCCCCCCTTCGTTGCAACTTTAATGACATGTGCGATCATGACGGTGAGTACAGTTTTTCAAGGTGGGGTGGATGGAATATAGAAATCTGTTTCTGCTGGAGACAGAGTGAGAATGCATGCACTTATTCAACCAACGCGAAAAGAAAAAAAAGGGAAAAAAAACAAAACCTTAACAGCATCTGACTCTGTGAGCTTTCAGTCGGCGTGTATTAGATTTATCACTCTCTTGTCCCTACACCTTGTTGATGCCTCCAGAGTATGACTACATTGGTATGGGAGCGGAGGCCTAAGCTGTGACTATGACATCTTTCTTGGTGCATTATCTTCACACTCAATCTCCTTGGGGTGGATGGAGTGCACGGAGGAAGTGCTTCCACCGCTTACGTCCTCACATGTAACCAGACATTGCTTTTAGGGGTCGGCTGTTAACAGGGTTGACAATGCTCTTTTATAGCCTTCAGATTGAATATTCCCAGAGTCTCCCGCTGCAGAGGCCATGTCATTACAGCTGATAGCTCCATTATTGTTTGAAAGAGTTGGCTGGACTTTTTTTATGTTTTGTCTTCCCCTGCACTTAATGGCCGTCAGTGTTCCTTACCTTTTGTCTACATACAAGGACATTTTGGGTTATGGCTCTTTGTCCTCAGATCTCCATGTTCAATTTCTTCATGCATTCCTTATTACTGCACACATAAAATGCATGACTTTAGGAACAAGCTTTAGCTTCTATTTTGAGTAGGCAATAACTTAAGGAGATTTAAAAAAGGAAGCTTGGTCTATTTCAGCTTTATTTTGAGCTTTTTGACAATTTTAAACAAAATTAAACCAACATCATGATGCCACAACTGTTTAGATGTTACAATACTGATACGATACAATTTGAAAACATTTAATATAGAGTTCCAAAGTGCACAATATTAAATGTACTAAATGAGTGGATAATCAGCTTTTTGTAATGTTATTTAACATTTTTTTTCTTGGAATTAATTTGAAATTTGTTCTTCATCTATTTATTTTTTCAAAATGCCCCTCTTTCATTGTATCATATAGGGATTTTTCACACTGACACTTTAATTTCATTCCAGATTTGATTTAATAATTGTCATGACAGCGCCATTGTTACTAGCACCTTTCAGCCAATCACATCCCCCTGTGGCTTCTTATAGCAAGGGCAACAACAGCATAATTCTCTACCAACCACCTGGAGGTTTCTGTGGTGAACATAGTTTATGAAAGCAGGTGTTCTAATAAGGATGTACATAACTGATGTACACGTTTAATGATGGAGGAGAAAATATGCCAAGGTGCCTTGACTTTCCCTATCTCGTCTGCAGCCTCATTCCTCTCTTTCCCTGCTCAAAATTACTTCCTGAAGGAGGAGAGGAAAAGCTGCAGAATCCATCCCTGGTTATCATGACTCTGCTGGTTTTGTCTCTAACCACCATCAGGGAATTCAGCCCAGTTGGTAGGACTGAAGGCAGAAAGCACCTGGGGCTCAGGGATAGTAGGAAAATAAACTAAATTTGACGAAGCACGTCATACAACACAGACTCATCAGCCAAGAGAAAATGACTTTTGTGAGGGAAAAAAAACTTGGATAGTATGTGTAGAGGAATTCAAAGAGATATAAAAATAAATAAATGTTTCTTATTTTTTGTCGATATTGTTTAAAGCTACGACATACAAACCAGTTTGGATCTCTGCATATTGCTTAAAAGAAATATGGGAAATAATATGGGTAAATTTGCATTCCCATTCATGCTGCACCAGACGACATGACCACTTCATCTGTCCAAGTGAGAAAAGAACATACTATTCCCAATTTGCATAATTCAGTTAGAATCCATATGCATGTTTTGAAGATCCAATTATCGATTAAGTATATTCTCTGAAAGGATGTTTCGAATGTGGCTTCATTTGTAAAAAACATAATTTAAAAACACAAACTCTTGCCCCACATTGTTTAATGTCATGCTAAGTCAATTAATGAAATCAGTTAATATTACTGAACTGGCCGACTGACTCACATTATTCTCACATTTTAACAATTAGCAAAGTTATATTTAACGAATGTTTGTACACTGTATGAACTTATAACCTATATATATCGTGTCACTCCGGTACAGTCAAATAGCACTGCACCTTTTACCTTATACAGTTTTGCTGAATTGATGAATTAAAATTACATTTCCCTGAGAATAAATGACAATGTATTTTTAGATAGAAGGAAAACTCTATTCCGAGTATAATTACAGTTAATATGAAGAACTCCCTTACACACTTCACAGAAGGATATTTTATGGGCAGCTACAAGTACAATTACATGTATTAATTGGTTCCTTGTAAGAACAAATGACAATGACAGGGTAATTAAAATGTGTGGTCTCAGTTTCTATAAAGATAATATATTATACGACACATTCGAAATAATTGAATAAATACCCTCATAGCCTGTAAATTAGAAACTATCATAGTATAATCACTAAAGGACATGAGGCCATTTGTATATACATTTGTGGATACAAATCATGCAATGAAATGTCTGTGTAAGAAACAGTGAAACTATTTGATACTGAGGAAATAGGAAGAATTCCTCCATATTTGGAAATCTGCCTGTTTGCCGGAGATGCACCTGGGTTTATATATGGAATAAAAATCTTATCTTTTATTGATTTATTGATGCCTCAATACTGAATGTTGCAGTAGCTCCTGAATTGTTAAGATGAACATTAAAAAAATATCACCAACCACAGACAGTTTCATTGACAGGTGCTCCAACAAGAGTTGAATCTGTGTACCAGGCTGTTGGAACATGCTGGGCTACTCCTCATAATAGTCATATGGATTTCATCAACTCACCTGTTTGTGTATCTGCTAACAAAAAGGGACGGCATACATTATTTTCCCAGCATTTCCCAGAATCTCCTTGAAAAGGTCCCATTTAGTAAAAAAGTGAGATTTCCATGTCTATTGTAATTACATGTACGTGGCAAGTCTAAGTACAAAATGAATTTTCCATTAAAGTGTCAAAATGTTCAATTCAGAGAAATGCACAAAAACTGTGCCTTACAATGAGCTGTACAGCTTGTGACGTCTCCACCATACAGTCACGTTTATATATCACTGCACCGGATACAACTATTACAGACCAGTGGCTGTGTTGTAATTACACCTGGGAAGCACTATTTATGTTGCTTCAAGGTTATTGACTTAATTTGGTGCAGTTGCAACCTATTTTCAAGCAGATGTAATTGTGTGAATGCTACTTGAATTGAGTTGTACACCTACACCATTTTGATTACAATTACAACAACATTCAATATTCAGTTGCATTACTCTCTTTTGACAACATATTAAAAATGTGAATAATATGAGAAATATATAAAACCGTATTGAGATTTTTTGGTCCCTAAAACCACTGATCAGAACATATAGTGACTTTAAAATGACATTATAGGCATGTGAAAATAGTGAGTATCATATCTTATATTCACTGTACATACACAGTACATAATGTTTGTGTGGATATATGGATGTAAGATTTCCACAGTCCTATTCTGCTAGAGTTGGGACTTTTGGTGTGTTAGTTGTGAGGAGAACTCAGTGGAGAACTAGATAATTAAGTTTGCTCATATGATCTGCTGCTGCACCAGTTGGAGGGAAGTTTCAAACCAATTTACATAATTATTAATGTTGTGCCCACACTGTCACTGTTTATTACACAATAATAAGTAATGAATATTAATTCATTCATTCATTGTTACACTATTTCTCCAAAATCACTGAAAGTAGTAATGACAGTGGTCTTTACATGTTCCCTTATAATCATTCTCATTATTATGTATTCTTTCATTTTTTCTGTAAATCCATTGCATTTTTCACGTATATAGTTTATATTTCTTTACAAACCACATTTCATTTCGCGACACGACAGATTGTAATTTTCTATTCCAGCATTTGTGACTCTGATTAACTCGGATCCAGGCATCGAAAAGAGTTCCGAGGTCCTACCCTGAATTAAATAGATATAAAATACCTAGCACAAACACTTTGCCATGAAATTACTGTAAAACAATTACCATTTCCTGTGAGAGTAACAACTGAAAGGCCACGTGTCATCTGAACGCAGTGGTCGCATTTTCCCCATTATATGACCTCGGCTTTGAAAGCGGCGAGCAGGCGGGCTCCTCTTTTCATACATGTACATGCACTTACCTTTTGAATTCACTGAAATGAAAAGCACCATTAAATTGACAGAGTGGGGTCACTGAATACTATGCACACAAAATAGATGTTTAATGTCTGTATGAAAAAAACACTTTAATTGCTGCAATAATCATTTGAAAAATTATTTTCTTTTATAAATAGGAAATATTCTACAAGACCTGCAACTATATATGTTGCTAAGCATCTTATGACGTCTATAATATGAAAAAGATCACTGATTTCAAAATGGATGTTGATAACCTGCTGCCCTTTGCTAGACCAGACTTTGTATTTATATCTTCATAGCTACGATTTGTGGATTTTTTTAGATTTTATTTTTTTATTTCTAACTGATGTATGCCAAGAGAGTTTTCAAATGGCATTAAAATAAAGCCTCAATGTCGTTTGGTTGTCGCTTGTCTTTCTACTATGTTTACAACAGTAATAACGTTTTGTTGAACCAAAACCTGGTTTCAAAAACTTTTGACTTATATCTTTATACAACTAATCATAGTAATATAAAGGTTAATAACAGTTCGTGGCTTTAAACATACATTCAAAGCAATCTCTTAGCAGCGTTGGACCAACTTTAAAGTTTACAACCACTGGCAGCACACAAATTAATTGAGTTTGTTCAACTTGCATTTGAATGTTTAATTGATTTGTGTGTTTCCAATTGAAGTTAATACATTTTCTTTATTTCAGTGTACATTTATTGGGAACCATTTTCACCTGCAGATTAATACACATTTTTCTTACATGTATTATTTTCAGTTATATTGAGAGAAAGCGTTTTTTGGAGAATTGAGATTTGTGGCACAGAAGAAGAAGTTTTGTGAGACTTTAACCACACATATGGTGCTTGTTAGTTGGTTTTGGTCAATAGCAACAACAGCAATTTCTCTCATTTGACAATAATAGAAATTAAGACTATGAATGGCCTCATCCTTAGAGTGTACAACCAGCCTGTTGCTAATAGAAACTGCCAGGTTCTCGAGTACGAGAACACAGCATGTATTCTAACACCAGGCAAACACGGCTACATGCTTGTGTGGGTAAGAGAAACAGACCTGGTGCAAGAGGGAGTCACTGAAAACCTCAGTTTGTTGTGGAGCCACTTCCAAATCATGTGGCACATCTACAGTAAGACCCCTGCCCCGCGCCTGGTCAGACCAATATGTTGATGTCAGATATGCCAGGGGTTTTTCTGTGTGTTGTTTAAAGTATGCCAAGGGGAACACAGAGGGGAGTGTGTGTGTGTGTGTGTGTGTGTCCCATCACTGCTGAATCCAAAACCACTTGTTTCACACCGTAGAACAAACCTGCCACCCCCTGCAGTGTCAGCTGATCCAGCTACAAAGCACCTTCTTCCCCGGCTGCTGCACGGAGCACTTCAGGCTGCTTCCTGTGCCGACAGCCATTAGACTTCAGACTCTACAGAGCTTCTTGCCCACTGGCCACCGCCTCAGCCTGCCAAGACATGCAGCGCTGAAGAAAGATGGCTGCACATGCTGACCATGGAGCCTTTACGCTTTAGGCGACTCCATAAAGCTCTGGCTACACGTCATCAATGTGTATATGTCTGTGAATACTAAATGTACCGGCACCTTTCTACATTAGTTTCTGCCCATTCTGTCTATGTAAGCAGAATTAAGCCACTCTATGAGTAAAGTGTATTTTATGATGACACCTCCTGACACATTAACACTTCAGTATTTGTGTAGCGTCTTGCAAAGTGATAATGAGAACACAAACACTATTTTAGCAGATTCTATACAGTTTTCTCACATTTGTTATATCACCTGTTGTTCAATTTGCCTGCATCAGTATATGTTTTTACCTGTTGTAATAATAATAATATTATATTGATACATGGGTTGCTGAACTCAATACAGCATATTTTTATTGGTGCATCTGAATTACCTGTCTGAAGGAGTTTCCATCTGCATTTGTTCGTTTAATTATTAGCAGGATTACACAAAAATGACACAACAGATTTGAATGTACTTTCGTGAAGGGGTGGGGGTTTACCTAAGGAAGGGCCCGTTACATTTTGGTGTGTCCACAGATCAGGGCAGATCCCGTTGTTGTTGTTTTTTTTATTTCATTGATTTCTCAAACAAAGGATGCTAATCAAAAATAAAGCATATTTAGGGAATTGATATTTATGAGTGTTTGTTATTGCTGCAGATCCAATTGAAAATCTGGAGCTAATGAATTTAAATGTGCTTTCAAAAGGGAACTATTCAGCCTTGGAGGTGTGTGCGCACTACAGTGTCGTTCCAGTTACTCCTGCAAAATATATAGAAATACAATATAAACATGCCTAACAATATAATGTCACCGTTCCATTATCCTATAATCTATAAGAACACATTTTTGACAAAGAGCCGCACCGACTGAAGCTTTATTTAAACTGCAGTGCTCTTGAAAACAGATGACAATGTAATGGCAAAGAAAATAGGTAATGACTCCGGGGCCCAAAAGCTGGCATCCGTCAGCCATAACAGAGAAACAACGTGAATCGATATGAAAAGTGTATTGGCATATCAGTCATATTTACTTTACTGCTCCCACATGGCTCTGAGGGACATTTTGCATATGCAACTGTGTGCTTGTGCAGATTACTTCAGCAAGTGGCACGCGGAACGTTTTCTCATCGCCGTCCCATTGGCTCCGAGAATTCCCCCTTGTTTACTTAAAGCACAATTCTTCGAGTAAATATTTACAGTCGGTTAATAACTGGAGGCTGTAATTGACGTGCATCATTTAACACTGCTCATTTGATGCTTCCATGGTTCATTGCAGGCATATCATGAGTAAAATGTCAATGGCACTCGGGACACCACTACACTCAGTGATCTTATCAGGTTTTTAACACTTCCCCTTGGTTTCAGACACAGCTAGAAGTCCAGCTGCACTGCTACTGAACTGGTGTTCTCTGGTCAAATATCGGAAAAATGCTTGTGCTAGTGTTTATTGAGTGTTTGGTGAGAGGGCAAAATAAATGTGTATTCAGAAGTAGGAGAGGTACAAATATGTCTCATGTGTGAGCATGTTAGTACATGGATGGTATATGCACTGACATAGTGGACATTGACCCAGGGAAAGTCAATTAGCCAAGTTAATTGGTACAGATCGTTATAGCCTCCAATGTGTCAAAGGGCTTAACAGATCCACGTTCAATGAATTAGCAATTTTGATTGATAAATAATTTAAACTAGAACGCTACTCAGTAGTTTTTGGAATTGGCACCAAATGGCACATGCTCATGAATATAAGTCGGCAGTTCATCAAATTTATGAATCATTGTCTGAGAAATCAATCAAATGTTCCACAATATCACACGATGTAAAAAAATAAATCATGAATCTGCACCAAATGATAATGGTACTTCTTTCGGGTTATACCACGCCCCTCCCACAATTTGAATAGTTTTTGCGTAATGGTACTAGCTTAAGGTTACAGTTCAACCATCAAAATCACACCAATTTACAATATTAAAAAAAACACGCACACATACACAAGGCCACGATACAGGCATTGGGCTGCAATTAAAAAAACCTTAGCATCAAACGCACCCACAGCCTCCGGAGACGTGATGCACAACATGTGTAGGTTTGGGCCGGATTTAGCAGTGCATCAATTATGCAGTTCTCTACCTTCAATCAACATGTATAATTATACATAAGGTTGCCTATCACTGCCTTACACGTGGGATCATCTATGGTGACAAACACATGACTAACACCATGAAGTCTTGGCACAGAAGATGCCTCCCTCGTGGCCTCGGTGTAAATGTAAAGCACTTTTTTTATACCGACACAATGGGAGCAGTGTATAGTGAGCACAAACAGATAGATCTTAGAGGAGGACCTTGCGTACACTTAACCTAGAGAATCATTATTATCAGCTCGCTATGAAACTTCTTCTTGCTGCACTGACAGCAAAAAACCCAATTTGTTCAAATTAATTTCTCTACAAATGAAAATGTTAACAGCTGCTTTAGCCTCTTTGTAGACATATATTCAACCCACTTAGTCAGACCTGACGTGACCGTGACAAGTGGAAATAGTTTTACTTTTTGTTCAGGGTCCTTTTGAAAAAACTTGTCTGAGCTGATATTTTTGTCAATGAAATATTTATCCTAACAGAGAATGTGCATGACAAGTACGTAAGGTGAAAGTATGCTGAGTGCTTCAGAGTATTTAAGGTAAAATATATTGTATAGAAGGATAAAGACACGGATGTTTCTAGGTATCAAAACGGAAGAATAAAAAAACTATTTCTGTAAAAAATGTCTGCGGTAAAGTTGAAACAGTGGCAGAGTTCTGGTTAAGTTTAGGTAACTAAAATAAAATATTTAAACACCGTCCATCCATCTGTTATGTCAGACTTCATGTGGAGGCAAATGTCAGCGTACTTCCGCTTTTTGATAGTGAATAAGAGTCGTTATTTGCACAACTGCAAGAGGTTACTCCTTTGGAAAATAGCAGTCATTGTAAGCACTCAGACAAATGGCCAACGCAGTCATTTCTTCTGCCGAGCACTCCTCTCCTCTCTGGTCACGTCAGAAAAAGGAAAAGAAAAATGTCCCCAGGAACCCCGTCCACAATCCCTCATGTTAAAGTAAAACATCGTTAGCATCCCCGGGAACTGGCTCAGGGACCACCGGCAGATGTAGTGCCTGACCTTGACAAGAAGGGACCATATGGCCCACCACAAACAGCCACACAGCAGTCAGACATATGTTTGTGTCATGGTCTTATCTGGAGACCGTCCAAAAAGAAGGGACTTATGCAACAACTCTGTAAAAAAAATAAGAGCCAGCCACGGAAATCGTACAATATTAAAGCAAAAGATCAAGACAATAGGCACTCACATAAAAAAAAGGTCTGTATGTGTGATTTTAATCAAACAAAAACAAAAAAGCTATTTAGATTTTCCAGAAATGCATGTCATCTGGATGTTTTGAATGTTGTATTTACTCTTATTTTAGGTTAGGCCACTTTTTCGGGAAAACAAATCAAGTTGTTTTTACAGCTAATTAAGTTAATTTCATAAATTAAGCTCAATTCAACTTTTACTTGTAAAATAGGGTTTTAAACCATTTTGAAATATTGTTTTTGCAATGGTTTACCTTTATGATGTATATTTATATATTTGTGTGTGTGTGTTTGTGTAATCAATTACACTGATGTTTAGATGTTTCCATTGCGTGAATGCAGCTCCCGTTAATTCCACTTATTTAAACAGTGCAGCACTTCATGTGAACTCAACCTCGCTTTTCAGACACACTCGACTAGATGGCGAAGGAAACCTACTGATAATGTCAATAAGTTGCAACACCTGTAATTAATAAACTAGGCTTGGTATTGTTCTGAATTGACGTGCTGTTAATTTCCTGCCCTGAACCTGAATCAGACTGAACTGTATCACTCATCAAGGGGAGTTAATTATGCAGTGAGTGTAACTAGGGATGCACATATCATTATAGAGAAGTGGGAGGGGCTTTACTAGCAATGATTAATTTGTGTGCTTTGCAAGAAACGTGAGAAATCTGTATAGCGGGCACAGTCAGCACAAAGACATATCGCAGGGCAGGTGCCACAAGGGTGAGGGGGCTTGGGCCTGTAGGGCCACATTGAAGAGGAAGGTGGTAGCATCATCCGGTGATAGATCAAACACATCCACAGGAGGCGGCCAGGTGTGCTAAGGCAAGGAAAGCAGGGTCAGTGTGTGAAAGGGGAGAATATGGAGAGGAGGAAACTCAGCTGGGGAGAGCCATGAAAGAAAGAAAAAAAGAACCCACTGCGTTAAATTAAGGTGCCACTTTCTGTGTGATGTGTTACCTTGTCCCCAAAATCTGAGCTGGCTCCTGGATATTGTTTCTCACACCTTACTGAAGGAGATAGAGCTGAGTCTTTGCCGTACTCTCTTGGCATCATATTGTGTATTTAAGGTATGGAGGGCATATTCAAAATCCCTTTACAAGATTTTTATTTAAAGATGAGTCAGCTTGAAACTACGGTGGCCCAGATGTCTCACACAAGCGCATTAATGGAAAACACAAAGGCAAACGCTACATACACAGCAGCAACAGCCGCAACAAAAATGCAAAGGTCACAACACAAACAAGTAATTTCACGGTTATCATCCGTTGTCACCCACTTCAGTTGTGGTTGTGTTTTTGTCGTGAGGCTTTTGCATTCGTGTTTTCAGCTAATGCCCATGTGTGAGACGTCTCCCCCACCACTGGGGTCCATGTTTTTAACCATTTCATGAAACTATCCTGATCTCATCTCAGTCATCTGAAAACTAAAGGTAAGGCTGCATATAACCGATATGATCTATTATGTGTGGCATGAAAAGTCCAATAGCTGGAAAATATGGACCATTAAATAAAGAATAACAATCACGTTCTGTATTTCTGTCCATACTTATATCAGAAATAATGTAAGGCTCCAGAAACGAAGGTAATATGTACATGAATGTGTGGAAACATTGTTGTGAAATGTCAATTACTGACAACTGCTGCACAGTCGGATCACCTGTCAGATCGCCTTGTTTTCTCCATTTGTCTTGACGAATAATGTTATCTGCTTTTCACAGCTTCCCCCTATTTATGCCAAGATTGTATTCATCAGCAGGCAAACTGACCTTTTTAGGGTTACCCACAGATCAACAGAAATAAAATACATTTTCGACTATAGTCAATTTGTGTGTTTTATATGCAATGAATCTAAATTAGTTTATATTTATAGTATCAGAGGGTTGGGTTTTTTATGATTTATACCACCAATTTTTGCTGTCGGTAGAGTTCACTGCTGTTAAACTGTAATTTTTGCTTAATCACGTCCACTGCAGACATTCATGATAATAACACAAAAAGTGACACTGAATTCCCGTTGTTTCTAAACAATTAGGCTATCTCGGGTTAGTTGCCTAAAATAAGATGGTCATTGAACTCAATTTTTTTTGTTAATCCTCTAATGAACGTAACATATTCTTGCTTAAGTGAGATGACGGAGAACATCATCTTCAACGTTATAGCTGAAAGTCAATGTGTTGACACTGTGTGAACATTCTCAGACACAAAGTCTGTATTGAGTCGAGTTTGTGTCGACCTTGACATCCTCATTATCGTGATTTTGATTTAGTTTTTCAATAACCCAGAGTAGGCCGAGTACATCTCTGTCTCAAAAATAATCAAGTGATTGATTAATGAAAAGATGGACCCTGTGAAGAATGGAAATTAAACAGCACAACTGAGGTGTTTCTGTCTGACACAGTGATTGATTACCGCTGCTTACACAAGTTGCCTTCAGGCCGATCAAGAAACTCCAGTGTTGTGAGAAGGTGTTCTAAAATTGATACATACGATGAAGCCTAAATAACAATTTACATTTTTTTATTTTTTTTTATTCTATGTTGGATAAAAAATAAAAATAAATGTAAAGAACTATTAAGAAAAGCATCCTCGATTTCATTCAAGCCTGCTACTCATTGCTTGTTAGAGCACAATGACACTACTGATGGTTCATGCTTCTAAGGAAATACAGACTAAAATGGCACTCAGGAGATCGAGTGCTTACCTCCGCCAAGGTCAAACAATCCTGATTGTCTCCTTCTTATTGTGGAAATATAGAAAGAAAAAGGGAGGTTATCTAATGAGATAAATTATTGTATGTGCTGTAAAAAAATAAAATAATGACAGTGAATGTATAACCTGTATTAGCCCATTAATTCACATTCATAACCAAAATTATTTCCAGGCCCAGGTCCCATCTCTCCACTCAGTATAGTGCAAATGTCCACCAAGGCCCAACTGTTCCCTATGAAACCACATTTAAATCTACTTGATTCAGATATTTATTTTTCATCTGCACCAAATTGCACACACTCATAAATATCAGTCCCCTAAACACGTCTAATTTATTCTCTGAGAAATCAAGGAAAAATTGAAAATCTCTCAAAATTAAAGAAAAGGGAAAACAAATATCCCTAGACCCCCCCCCGATCAGCAGTGTTTGCATAATGTTGCTGAATAAGTGACAGACATAAACCTTGGTCCAGGTAATTATATGGATTCAGACATAGCTGCTGTTCAGCCTACAAGTTGTTTATTGCCAATTTAAATCTTTTGAAACGTGCACTTAAATTTTAATATCCGTCCTTCTTATTACAGTGACCTCGAGCATTAGATATTCATTACATGCAAACACTGAGTCACAGAGTAATTAGCTGTAGCTGTATCCACATAGGTAAACACTTGCCGGGGCTAGCCTGTGGCACAGTGAGCTAGCTCAACACATTTCCCTGGAGCCTTTACCTGCAAAGCATTTTCTCTCATTATTCATAAACGATGTGGTTGAGAGGTTGAGGAAGTTGCCGCTCACCTTATTTCACAGTGGAGCCACTTCACTGACCTCTCGCAGGACGCAACACATGGAACTGATAGGGCTGTGATTCCAGGTTAGTTACACATATCATACATGGGTCGCCTTAAAGCTCTGGGAGGTCTGAACATCTCACTCTGCTTGTCGACCCGCCAACTGAGACCCGACTCCACAACGGAACAGAAGAACTATTGTGGGGATGCATATTTTTAACCCATGACTTTCTGAAACCAAGAGCGGAACATTCACGCATAGCACTGCATGGTCAGGCCCCTGCATACATCACTGATCTACTCCAGCCGTACAGCCCCGAGTCACTTAGGTCCACTGACCACTGCCTATTAGTCGTCCCATGTAACCTTAAGGTGACAGTGCTTTCAAAGTTGTGGCTCCGACATTATGGAAAATTATTCATATAGAAATAGGTTCTACAAAATCTATTAAAGCCTTTAAAACTCAACTAAAAACCGAATTTATTCACTTTTATCTCACAGTGTGCAGTGTAGCATTTGAATACATGTGTTTCTATTGACTTTTTTCGTTTGCATGCTTTTCAGTTTTTTATTGCATATATTTATTGTGCACTACTTTCTGGTGTTATTTGAGTGATGTGAAGCCTTTTGTCACTTTGCTCTGTGAAAGGTGCTGTTTCAAATAAACCTTGCTCACTCACAAACCTTTCAGAGCACGTAAACGTGTAGTGAACATGAAGTTCTATTTTAATGTTTTAAATCCATATACACTATGTAATTGTGGTATTAGTATTTTCTCTTTTCATAAAGGTGGACGAATAATTTGTGGTTAAGACATTAAAACTGTTAAATGTGCAAATAATAAACTAAATACGGGTTTTACTCCTATTCCAGTAATTGTCACCGTTTCAAAGGTTTTGTTCCTCAATCAGAAAATAACAAAACAAAGAAAAGGAGAAGTACGAGTATGAGCTTTATAGTGCTGTCTGGTTCATTGAGGTATAGAAATATATATATATAAACCATCCGGAGAACAGAGGTGCAGGCAGCTGTCACTGATGTGGTGACGCGATCTAAAATGAGGTTCAATAAAAGTCACAAAATCATTAGAACCAGCGGAGTATTGCAATTTATATGCTTAATCTCACTGACTCTTATCTGCAACAGTGTGGAACAAGACGGTGGAAATTTGTCTTGATTTAAATAATCAACTCAGGAATCAAACTTTTCATGTTTAATGAATGCACCATGCTGACAGAAGGTCAGAAATGAAACTGAAGAAATCACTTTTCCTGCCATATCATCCTCGCTGCCTGCTTATGGAATACATCTGTAATATTTATTTCTTGTGTCCATTACAGATGCAGCTTTATTGATCTTCTGCTTCTTTTCACCAGTAAATTGAACCAGACTTTCTGTGAGCAGCTCACATAGGCAGCGAGCTACAGCATCGACTGACTGGTTTTTTTCCCCCTCTAATCTTTCCTCTAATGTTAACCAGATGACAATTCTAAACTCAACCAAGTGCTTTAATTTGCATTAAATTAGCACAAATTAAATTAACACACATTAAATTAAATTACCTTCAGGTGCACGTTGGTTCTGAACCTAACAGATCTACGGTTCGACACACTGTCAGCAAGGGAATCGTTTTTTCTCCTCATTCTCCACCATCACACACTTACACACACACACACACACAGGTAACAACTATTAGTCTGACTGAGGCTGCCGGCCCACAGTACTGTATTTGCTGTGAGCTCGGTCTGTCATTCATGTTCTGTGTGGCCTGAGGGAGGAGAGAGTTCTCCAAACTGCAGCAGAACAATACATCTCGCTGAAGGAAGGGAGCTGCTGTCCTGAACTTTTTTTACTTTATGAACGTCAACCTTGTCAAAGTTGACACTGACAGATGCTAACGGCATATATGCGTACTTTAAGGGTATACGTATTCTTTTTGCAGTTTGCATATAAGGCAAGACACAGACATGCATTAATTATGTAAAATGTTTTCCCTGAATAAGAGTCTGTGGTATGAAACCTGAAACACAAAGTCGGTGTGACAGCTATTGTTTGAACTGTTCTACTTATCACCGTCACACTTGGCATGTTTATTGTTAACGTAAGTGACCTTGTCAATCACGAGAACAGCACATTCACAACAACGGCACCGACAACTAATTCGCCTGTGCAGTATTCTCTGTGGTGATTATGTCTTTAAAGGTTCAGTGTTAAGGATTTAGTGACTTCTAGTGGTGAAGTTGCTTATTGCAGCTGAATACCCCTCACCTCACCCTCCCCTTCCGCATGTGTGGTAGCCGTCAGTTTTCATAAAAACTCAAAAGGTGTTTGTCCACTTTAGACTACTGTAAAAAACATGGCGGCCTCCGTAAAGAGAACCAGCTCCTTAAGTAAAAATAAAGTATTTAAATAAAAAGGGCACCTTCTAGGGTCAAAAAACAGCAATTCGTACAATGTAGGTGAACCACACTAGTGAAAACATCACAAGGGTTATTTTAAATCCAGTTTCTGCCAATAGATCCCTTTCACCTAAATCTTACACTCTGGACCTTTAAATAAACAGGTGAACAGCTCTTTGTGCAGCAGAGGTGGTGCAGCCTCAGCGTTCTGTGGATTGAGTCAAGCTGCAGCTCTTTACTTGCTGCGGCTAAATTACTGCAGGTCACTGTCTTTTCAACAAGAGAGCTGCATCCAGCATTACAGCCACTCTGAACAGGCATGTCGGGAACAGGCACTGCACTAGTACAATTAATTATAGAAACAGGCCTGAATTGTCTAAGTGAGGAGGAAAGTCTTGAACTTGTTCTGAGAGTTGCAGAGGACACAATGTCAGCTTCATTTTATATCATGCTATCATAAAAGCTGTGTTAATGAATAAAGCAATAATTAAGCCAGACTTTGTATGTAAGGCTCGTGTACGTACATTACTCATTAACAACAAGTGCGTTTGGCCATCTGAGACCTGGAAAAGCCAAATATTTACATTATTAATGTGACCTATCCTCAAATTTTCTCTATATTATCCATGGATTTTTATGCATAAAGATTTTCATCTGATGACTAACTTGAAACAAACAATACTAAACACAACTCCAGCAGCCTGTTGTGGGATAGTAGCTTTCATCATCTAATTAGGAGCCAAATGTCTGGAGTCTGCAGCCATTTTTACGACCGTGAACTTTGCTCACTTTAAATTCCCTCACTAAGTAGTTCCACTACAACTCCTGTGACCTGGGCGACAGATAAATCGCCACAGACATATTACTTTGCTTTATTTTCCAGCATCATGTCTCTCCTCAGGCATCTTTTTTAAAAGTGTCCGGCGAAGATAAATCAAGCAACAAAGTTGTTAAAAACCTCATTCAAATATATATTTCCCCGATGTCTGCTGGAGAATTACTGCTCTTGTGACACATAATTTGAGCCCGGTGCTTTGTATTGTGAAAGCATCTTAATGTGGACATTAACATTTGAACCCTAATGATTCTGTGAAGAATGAACTCATCGGGGCATTAGACACTGGGGACAGCCCCTCAGAGCTGCGTGTGCTTTCATTTCCTCTGGCATCTGTTGAATGCTGCAGGAAACAAGCGAGGAGGCGACACTTCTTATCGAGGCTCAGTGAGTCAGCGGTGGAAGAAACACAGCGGAAATGTAAGACCCTTTGACAACCTCTTGTTTTATGGCTGTAACATACAAATCAAAACCTGTTCATATTCCCCCAGTAGGTTTCCGTGATCATTATGTTTACTTGGCACAACATTTGTCAGTGAGTCCTGCACCCCTCGGATTCCTCTCGCTGCCACATGTAAATTAGAAATTGTCCTTGACAGAATAGTTGGTTTATTTTTTAAATCACGTCAGGCTCGTATGGAATTAGGTTCAATTCCCTGGCAGCAGCACAAACGCTCTGAGCTCCCACCGCGCCGTATGAACACAGAGACACTCAGGGCAGTGACAGTGGTATGGGTGAGTAATGCAAAACTGATTTTGCAAAAAATGGATTTTAAAATTATGAACGCTTCCTTTAATTGACCGCCCCAGTGTTTAAATAATTGTATTGCTGCTGTGACGGCAGCTGCATTGACCATGCAATATAATTCTCACTAGCTCACAGTTTGATTTCTCTTTTGGTGAATGTAAATCGATTCGGGGATTAAGGGGAATATTTTTGAGCGGGAGCCTCACTGTTAATTGACTTTCCTTGAGAAAATGTCTCTGTTTCTGTTGTCTGTTTTTTTTCTTCCCCTTCGTTGAAAAGCACGTTGTCGAGCTTGATGTACAGTCAGGGAAAATTATGTTGGATAAAATGATTTGGGTTTTGCCTCTGACTGGAAACAAGGTGCGCGTTCCGTCTCCAATCCTCACAGCGAGGTGAACTACTTGCTTTCCCCCCTGATTTTTTCATAAACCGATATTGATCCTGATAAGACTAACTGCAACTCAGGCACCCCGACCACTTTTACAGATATTTACCTTCACCCAGAAAGACAAATTCTCTCCCCAGATAAGTGCTCCTGCTGCAGCTGAAGTATCACCACATCACTCAGAAGTTTTTCCTCAAGTATTTAGCTGTACAGTATTTTCAGATTTAGGAAGTGTAGCTGGTTTCTACACGGAGACGGAGAGCCTGCTCCGGCAGCCCCTGCATGCGCACTACAGCAGCTGTTATTTTTAAAGTTCAGCAGAGCTCCAGCGGCTGCAGGGGCCGTGTGATGCAGATGTAGCCATGCAGAACCTCGCCTGGCACCACATCAGTTCATTCTTAACTGTACCTGAGGCTTTCCCTTTGACAGATTAGCTAAGATTATTCTGCTCTTTCATTTGCCATTAAAGCATTTAACCTTTGACTGTTGTGGTAGATAAAATGCTCATTAGCCAGGACCTCTTCATCTCAGTTCATTTGACTGTAACCCAGCAATTTAATAGGTATTTTAAGTACAGCATTTTCCTTATGTGTGCGCTGCATGCATCGACTGTGTTAAGGTTAATGCCTTCGAAGAAAGAATATAAATTATGATGATAATCGTAAACTTTTATTTAACTTAAATTTTAAAACAGTAGAATGCAGCTCAGTGGGCTTTACATTAAAAGCTAGTTAAAATAGAGAGATGGTTAAAAACATGAAGACAATTAGGGCTATTGAAATAATAAAATCTTAAGAGGTTATAGCTAGTAAGCTAGTTAAGATCACAATTAAAAAAGACAAGTTTGAAATTAATTAAAGAAAGACAATGAAATTAAAAGGAGTAAAAGAAGAATATTAAACTGGAAAAGACGACTGGAAACATGTGGAAACTCATATTGACAGAAAATAGGCTAATTTCTTAAAATAATCTTTAACTTATGCTTTAAGCACTAAAAGTACAGTTCCAACACAAATAATTTTCATAAATAAATAAGCATCACATTATACATGTTCAATGCAGTAGGCGTATCTCACTGTAGCAGTATTACCCATGTACAAGGACCTCAGAGTATTTGGGGCTGAAATGCAGCGTTAAACTGAATATAGGCCACAGACACCTGCCACTACATTTTCCCAGTGTATTTTAAGGGGGTGTTGGTGGTGTCCCCTCCAATGCAGGGCTCCATTACAACCCTCGCAATTGTCCTGTCAGTTGTCTTGCTGCCTTCTTCTTCTGTCTGTCGGAAATCCAAAGTTCTGCCACACAGCAGATTTAAAACTTGACAGCAGCTCAGTTTCAGTTTCACCTCGGTCCGTGCTGTCTCCTGCAGATTTGTCTCCCCTGTAATGAGTCGAGCCAGGCTCACTGCAGACGTGATGACCCTTGCCAAGAGTGCGGAGGCGAAATAAGTGAACTTTACTCATGCGTCAAACAGGGTTAAGCAGCCAGGTAATTCAGATAGCTATAAAACAAGAAGTCCTTCGAGGATAATCAAGAAAGTTGAAGCAGACACTCTAACTAACAATATAGCCAAATATTCAGCACGCACCCACCTAGTGTGGGTGTTTGGAGACACAGGGCCGGGCTCCTTGAAGGATGTCAACTCATCGTGTCATCAAGTGGTGTAAAATAAATAAAATATAAAAAGACGCAAAGGAGCTATTGTTTTCTTTCTTCACTCAAAACTTTTTTTTATCTGCAACTTCCTCTGCAGGGGAGGTGACAGAAATCCTGTTGAGATCTCTGGAGGCAGCAGAGGCCTCAGGCTCGTCTCTGGGCTCTGCTTCAGGGAGCATCAGAGGGGAACCCGGTGCCCCCGTGAAACGAAAAGGGATGAGAAGAGACGAGAAATAAATGAATGACAGAGCATTATATGTTTGTTATTATGTGAATCAATAACCATCAGCACAAAGCAACATGTTCCTCTTTATTATGGATGGAAAACAGGGGGACGGACTTCTCTGTGTCTCCAGAAATGTGAAATTAACTTTAAAAGCGAACGCCATCTGCTCTTGGCAGATTATTTGGTCCATATGACGCTCCACCTCCTGGACAAGTGTCCGAGTTTTCTTCTGGAAGAAACACTGAAGTCTCAAAAATAAAAAAGGTGTCGGTACTTCACGGAGAAGAATGAACACACACACTGATAAAGTTAGTATTCTTCCTATCCAACCCGATTGCTGCACAGCTGTGAAAATAATAGCTGTTGAATTCATGCCACGCTCCAGTGCTTCATGAAAATCAAGCTCTTGAAGTTAATGATAATTATTTTCAAGTATTTCAACATATATCTTCCAAATTCATCAGCAAACAGAAATCCAGAGATTTAGTGTATATTACATGGTACAGAATTCCCGATCTACTTTTATTTGTGTTTAAATTGTTTGAAATCAAACACGCACTGATGTGAGTGTGACCATGTTGTTTGTGTCACAGTTTGTTGTGAAGTCAACTTTATTCAAATGGCACCAAAACACAACATATATATCATTGCTCTCCATTTTAAATGTATCAAAGTAAAGGTACTTGAGGAAAAAGGTTTTACTTTTAAAAAAGGGTGAAGGTGTTTTGTTACAGATCAGGGAGCCTCGGTACATCAGTCTGTTGTCTCAACATTCTGTTGCTAATGTTCTTTTGATGTTCACTTTCAACCTTTTAAAGGTCCCATGTCGTAGAGAGGGAGCTTAGCTTTGTTTATGAAGCAGGTCTAGCTGCGGTATAAATACTGTGAAAGTATCAAAGCTCTCGGCCCGTGTTCAGGGACTGTGCCTTGAAATGAGCTGTGAGGACTTCCTTAACTTTGTGATGTCGCTGCCCTCATCTATGGGACACAGGAGTTGCCTCTCTTCCCTGACACTGGCAATTCTATATCCAATCTCAATATTAATGTTTTGTTTGGCCTCTCTAACCATGTTTTTTACCTTTCCATCTCTTTAAAGATTCTTCTATCCAATTTTAGGATGACCTTTATCTGCTGTTTGTGGATTGCAAACATGCTTACTCACAGTGAAGGGATGATATCCACCACTTGGAGTCGGAGCTCAGAAAAAAGGATCAACTGCTTCGTGGCTTTGTCGCTGTAGCTGCTGCCCAGGCAAAGCATATTTCACCACAATATCCCCTTTAATCCTTGTTGCCTGGTGTCGAGTCAGCAGTCTCACGAAATCCCTTTCAAAACTCCACAGGGTCTGACGGCGATGGTAAAGGTAACCTGTTCCTCCTGGCGATTCACTGGCAATTATGCCCAATCCTCCACCTGCCTCATGTCCTCGCTGGTCGGTCTCACTTTTTTCAGGCATGTACCTGGCTGGCCCCAGTCTGGCAGCCGAGGAGAGTGAGCTGTAGGCAGGGACGGCAGGTTGAACCTCGCTGCAATATCGTTAACGTTCAACCCGGCACTGCCAGATGATCCATGGGTTTGCACTGGAATCAGGCCCAAGGCTCTGGTGTGTAGCTCCACACCGAATCCAGCCGTCTGTCAGGGTCATTTCGGCACTGACTGGCCATCGCCATTTGTATTTACCAGTAGCAAGCTGCAGTCAGAAGCTAACCCTCTGGTTGTGTCATTCACAAAACAGCCAGCAGACTGTTCAGGCAAGATCACAAGAGAGCGTAAGAGAGGGAATGTAAAAGCACATAAAGATGGTTTTCAGTTCCACAAATATACATCTATGTTATTGTGGATTACAAAACTTTTAATGAAACACGGAGAAAGTATAAAAACGTGGGATCTTTAAAGGTCCCAGATTTTTACACTTTTTTCAAGGCATTCATGATACAATCCTTACATTTGGTCCAAGTGAACAGCACAGATGGCATCTAAGAAAAGCCAAGATTGGTCCGAACGTTCTGGTCACACATTGGGTTTTTATGTAAGGGCAGATATCGCTGCGCGGACACCTGTAATGGCCAAATGTACAGTCACAACTTGTCTCTTCCATTGTGCAAGAATCTTTTTTGTTTATCTTCAGCTCTCCCACTTGCGATTGGTGTGATAGTGAAGGCCAACAAAGAGCAACTATCCTTGGTGTTGGAGGCAGACAGAGCTGAACTGGAAACCATGGCAACACAGTGCTTGCCTCTCTAATCCCTTGGCCCTGCCGGAGAGTAGACAAATACCTGCGCTAGCCCTGGCCTATTCAAAACCTGCATGAAAGACTGCACAATATGAAAAAAAAAAAAACACCAAGGGAGGAGCTGTTTTGACGGACTGTTGTTTCTCTACAGTATCTTCACATCACACACCACCACAGACAAGCAAGCCTGTCTGTTGTTTCCATTCTCCGTCTCTTTGATTCTTCTCATACAGCATTTACACTGTGGAGACATAGACCTGTACTGTATATACGTGCCTCCTATCAACTGTAGTAAATAACATACATTTTTTTTCTCATAAATATATATATATATATATCGGATGTTTGTTAATTTAGAGATATTAATCGTCCAATAATGTGATTTCAATCAGTAATCCCTACTGTATTTCACAATAAAAGACTTGCTGTTTGATTTGTTTTTATCTGTTTTGTTTGTCTTACATAACAATTAGATTTTTAGACTCAACATTGTATCACCTCCCTGCGGCTCTATTACATTTTCCGTGTATTTTTCTCAAATGCTATGTTTTGTATGGCTTTTTTATATTACATTTTCCATTTTATATACAACATATTCAGTGTATGGATGACACACAGTGACAACTAACATCCTATGTAAACAGGCGGTTGCAGTTGAATGAAAGTGTATCTGCTCATCATACACACAAAACTGTGCACCTTGTGAAAAATGCAGTAAAAATATAACCCAACAGAGGAATAGTGTTGAACTTTTAGGCAGGGAACGTACAATTATTGCAAAATGTAAGATTAATTAAATCCTGTATTCTAGGGTGTTGTCTTTTACATCAATAAGGTATCAAATTGGTTTTCTTATTGAGCAGGGAGAAGCTGATAATTTGAATGTTTTATCCAGTCACATTTATCTTTCATACTGTGCTGTGATCAGTGAACCTGAAACTCATTGTAATATCAAAGAAAAGGGGGAAAAAAAGGACAGAGCCTTCTTCTTGATTCCTGTCTCGAGTTGATGTCCATTATTCACGATGGGTAGAGGATAATGTGATGGACTTTGCTGCAAAATTGTGCTGTTAACAAAAATCTAATTAAAATTCAAATGGAAAGGAAAAAGAAGTGAGATTGTCTTACATGACCCTGACTGTGTCACCGTCACCCCCTGACTCCCTTCACCGTGGAGTACGGGTGTCAAAGGGAGAGCACCCAACAATTTGAAGGGTGGACGTGGCCTGAATTTTAAAATCAGCTTTAAAGGACAGTCCACCCAAAAATACAAATTCACTTCACGTTCATGTGAAAACAATAATATCAGTAAGCAAAGGGTCAATGTAGATACTTGTTAGCGAACAACAGACAAACTAAAAGTCTAATTACCAACACACTATTAAGGGTAAAGTTCGCCCAAAAATGAAAATTCACTCATTATCTACTCACCACTATGCCGATGGAGGGGTGGGCGAAGTGTTTGAGACACTTGGATGATACCACAGGAGCAGTGGGTCACCAGTTAATTTAATTGTATTGGATTCAGCTGCAACGCTGTTTACCCCTTTTCATTTTTGGGTGAAGTATCCCTTTAAAAGTGAGTTGGTATTCAGACTTTTAGTTTGTCTGCTGTTCTCTAACAAGCAATCACACTGACCCTGTGATGACTGACAGTATTGTTTTCACATAAAGCTTATACAACCACACTGTCGATTGATTTCTTTCAGGATCCTCATTGCAGGTCTGTAAAATATCAACTTTAAAGTAGCTCCCACATAGTTCAAATAAATAAACCGCTTGTACAGACGAGTGAGCTTTTTTTTCTTTTTTTTTTCTTTTACAGGACAAGCTCAAAGGTTTCCACACTGTGAGAGACTCAGCCCACCATTAACCTTAACATCATAATGACACACTGAAAAGCAACCAATCCATCAACGGACGAAATGACTGAGATCAGAAAAATTATTCAGAACTGATAATTAGAGGGACAAGGCTGTCTGGGATACGGCAGCTAGTTCGTTCACAGGCAGCAAGGACGTACACAAGTCTCATTAAAACGGCCGCCGAAGCTCTGATTCACCCTCACAGAGAGACCTCAGGAGGGTCAGGGTTTTAGATGTGGGTGAAACATCTTTCACATGTCCAAACACATCACATTTGTAAACGTGACACGTGGATAAATCGAACGAATAAAAAGATGAATAAAGGAGGTCGTCCATTTTTTTCTTTAAGGGAGTTAGGGTTTGTATATCTTGCATTCAAATTCCATAATTCATCATTTAAAAGTCCAACATTTACTACGTGAGCACAAAAAATTTACAGGGTGGCAGCGCAGATACTTACTGATCATCCTTGAAACTTCCTGTGCTAACAGACACATCTGAACTAACCGTGCACTCCCCTCTTGTATAGAGTCTTGACATTTAGCCCAACAAGGTCTAAGGCTGAAGTGAAATGGTGTCCATTAAAGGCCACTTAAAAGTAATAAATATCAACATTAAATCATTTTTAAAAATGACTTTCTTCACCTTGTTAGCGAGCCACATGACTGATAGTTTCTTTCTGTTGCAAATGTCAAAGGGGTTTTTGAAAAAGCAGTTCAGCTGTGATAAAAAGGTGCCGTTTTATTCCATTTAATGAGATTTCCAGGGTGTCAGTGAACATGTTTTTCAGCAGGAGGTGTGAAGCTGTGTCGGTCACTGCTCATGACAGTGATATCTGTGAGATGAGGTATACCTACAGTCGGCAGAGAATTAGGGGGGGTGTTTGTTCTTCCTGTGGTGTTGGCCCCAGCCCACAGTAACCTGGCTACCGTCTGCTGATAAACTGCTGGAGAATCTAGGAGCATCTCATCGTCGTCATAATAAAAGTAATACAACTACTTACTTTTGTCATGTTATTTACATTCTGTTTTAATTAAATAACTGACTACAATTTTCAAGTATTCAAGTTTACAGTTTTACTGCTTTTGTTAAAAATATAATATGTACCAATTCTTTATTGAAATTTCTAAAAGCCACTAGACCTATGTTTTATATGTTGTTGACTTGTGTACTTACATAATGCAAAATGGTTACATCAATGTCCAAACCCAGATAAATCCGCAATTTGATTTAAGGTAACTGGACATTTTATTTTGGTCACTTTTTTACTTGTCATATCCGCTTAACCCAGGGCTTTTCCCGTCTGTGCTATTTTGTACTGATATAAATATGTTACCTCATCCTCGAAGATGATTTATACCCAAGTTGTGTCAAAGTAGATTTCCATCACCAATGCTGGTGAAGACAACAACTCCTGCTTCACAAGGTCATCAAACTAAGTCTTTTGTTAGTCGGCGAAGTTACATAATGTACGTCTAAAGAGCAACAATATCCAGAGAATGCATCAAATCAAACTTATTCTCTTCCCTTTGTTAGAGAGCATTAACAGTCACAGACGCTTCACTGTCGTCCTCCCCCTCCTACCTGTTTCCCGCAGTCTCCAGGAGAAGGCAGGCTGTACCTTTAGTGTCTGTCGATGGGGCCAACAATTGCAGAGCTCACCATCCGCTGCCAGACTTGGCGTCCCACCTGTAACATCTGCTGCTGGACCTCTTTATAGATGACCTGCGGCTAAAGAGGGTGTCACCTCTACTTTGCCTTAAGCCCGCTCCCCCCCACCCCCTCCTCTCGTGCTTGACCACACTGCAAGAACCTTCCTCAACCTGCAGCGACAGGTAAGTCGCCGGTCGAGTCACCTCAACCTGCACCAGGATTAGGCCTCATCTCAGCGTCTGACCCACCGAAGCTGTCACGACCTTTCTGACTCTTCTGTCGAGATTAACTTCGAGCTACATTTAGTTGATTTTTGAAACAGTTCACAGCCTTATTTTCACACAGTGACTCTGTCCCTGCTGTGTTTGGTACATTGCTCATTTCCAGCCTTTTCCATCCAATGTTGGCACAAGCAAATTCATAGGATTGTGACAATTTACAGAGACACACACAGGAAACATGCACTGACCACGGATGAAACTGATATGGATGGAACAGTCGCAATTTGCAGGAGCAGAGCGCAGGTCTGTGTTTTTTTTTGTTTTGTTTCTTCATCTCGGCAGCAGAGGTGGCAGGCAGAAGCACAACAGCTTTTTGTTTGCCAGTATGGTCACAAGATGGTTTACAAGGGAAGCACATCCACCACTAATGGAATGAATAAAATGATTTATTTAGTATGTGCTTCCAGGATATTTGATATGCTTGGCTACGTTTAGCCCATAGCCTCATCATAATGAAACAGCAAGCAGTCAGAGTTGCAGAGGAGGCATCTTACTGGAAGAGGAGAGAGAACGGTGCCCGAGGCTCTGTTAAATGATGCTCCTCGTCCACAGTCACACCCTCATTTCTCTTCATGTCAATACAATTCTTAGTGGCAGCGACGAGTGGCATACATCAACCATGTGCCTGATTGCATATTACGAAACATACTTCAGAGAAAGGCGCCCTAAACAAGAAAAAAAATGTGTGTTTGACCATCTGTATATTGTACGGATTGTCCTATATGTCAGTTTATGTGTGTATTGGATAAATATCTCCAAACAAGAAAACAAAACATAGATTTGACCATTTACTATATATGTATTGTACATATTGCCTTATAAGTCAGTCTGTGTATATACCTTTATATATGTTTTTCTTTTCAGATATTTTTAAGCCATAACCGTCAGTCATCATATTGTCGTCGTTGCCCATTCCCAGTCATCCTTATTCAATCCCAGTGGCACTTCAGTTAAAAATGCTCAAATCCAGTTAATTCAATGACCTGTGAAATTCCTGGGCGATGATGTGGTTCTTAGAGTACATGGTATAATGTCTTCTTAATGTCAGCCGTATTAAAGTATTGCATAAATCGTCTGGTGCTGACACCATGTGTGATGCAGTGAATACTAAACTAATTCGTTTCTCAGCACATAAATAAAAGGAAGAGGTCTTAGCACCAGTGCACCCCCCCCCCACTCCCTCCCTACAGCTCGGTCTTTTTAACTGATCTCTGCTTATTTAATGGTTGTTTTCAAAGGCTTCTGGACGTTAGTTTTTATGACTCTTGATCCCTCAACTTCCTTCAACATTAGATGCACTTGCTAATACACTTGCTGCCAAGAGAAAGGCTGCAAGGAAACAGATTTCTGCAGTTAATCCTCTTTTCTCTTCAGTTGCTTCACTCTCTCAAATTAGCCAACGATGCTACTTAAGGATCCAACTTTGGCCTTAAAAACACATCTAACGATAAAAATCTTGTGACTTCAAAATACTGTATCTCTGTAATAACTATAGAATAAATAAATTGGATTCAGCAAAAGTCTTTGTGTCAACACTGGATGTTTGTTTTCACAATACGTTGAAATGGCTGTTTGTATGATCCGCTCAGCTTCAGCCTCCTATGAACCTGAAAGAATGAATCATATGGTAAACAAAATGCATGAGTCAGAATTCATTCAGAATTCGACCATTGCTGTTTGTTCAGGTAACGGAATAAAAAATAAAAGCAAATTCATTCTTCCCATAGTCGCAAAAAAACAAAAAAAACAATTGCAGTTTCAAGGTTTATAAGAGAGAAATGATTTAAAAATAAATAACTTTTTCTATCCGACCTCTGAATCCCTGTTGTGAAGAGCCCTGGCCAACATCTCTGACCTTGTATCAGAGTCAGCGCCGCAGGGAAAGCACTCTCCTGCTCCAAGGTCAAAGTCGAGAGCTATTGGCGGCCTTTGCCATCGTGAGAGAGAGGGTTTCAAATGATCTGCCTGGAAACCTCAGACTGTCGCACAATATAGTTCCATTGTTGGGTCACTGAGTCATTTCACTTCTGATTATGCAGAAAACTGAAAAATAAATTAAAGCAACGGTTTTATCACCCTCAATGTGTTTGAAATATTCAAATCAATGCACTCGATGTATGCCGATGCTTCAGTGAAAGCAGAGATTTTCCATCATATCGAGAAAAGTTTAATCTGACCTGACCTTTCACATTCTGCTCATACTTTAAAAACAGTCGTTTTTATTCGTAGGTGCTGCTGATTCAAGATAAGGTAGAAATAATTATCAACTATTATGTTTTCCACCTTGTTTGTTTGTTGGTTTATTTAGCAGGATTACGCAAGAAATACTAAACCCTTTTCCACCAAACTTGGACATTTCTTTTCACTTTCTTTAACTATATTTCATGATGCATCAATAATTTAGGTTGTGAGATCCCTTCATTTTTTAGTTAAAAAACAAGATAATCACTTCACCCTACTTCTAGTGTTCGTCTGGCGTTAACTTGTTGCTGTAGTCACACTGCTTCTCTGTTAAATACTGCGTCATATAGTGATATAGGCCATGGGTTAGGCTACATGATCAGCCACTGCAGAGATAATTACATTGTCATTATTATATGACTTTATTATTTATTATATGATATCTGCATTGGCATTGCTTGCTAATTGATCACTTCTTTGTTTGGCACATGCACTATTGTCTTGTACTATGGATGTCTACAATAGGAAAATACAAATATTCAAGTTTTCCCAATTCATTTATGAGGTTAAGTTTTAGAAAAACTAAATCCTGAAAGAACTGCATTCATTTGTCAATTATATATATCTCTAGTAATAATTTGACCTCCAAACTCGATCCTTCGGTTTACACGTTACCTTTTGCATCTTCACATTATAATAATTATAGATATTTATATAGCACTTTTCATACATTAAATGCAGCTCAAAGTGCTTTACAACAATTTGCATGAAAGACATGATGGCATACAATAAACATGAAAATATGAAGAATGGTTAGTTAACTGTAGAAGACCACAAATTGCATGAGATGAAAAGAGGAAGTGCTACATGTTTGTTTCATCACATATGATTTAGTACACGGTATCTACCATGGATTCAGATCATTTGAATATCTTCAAGTAGCAAATACAGTTTCTGGGATTTTTCAACATGCCTGGTGCACCGGTGGAGTTCACAAAATATACAGGGTTGCAATAGCTTTGTTGTTTTGGATGTCTAACCCACTTCCTGTCATGAAATATTAAGCAGTACAAGCCTCATCCCTGCTTGGACTCTTCCAGAGGTTCCTTCATGAGCCGAATATTTTCTGCCAAAACCAGTGTTTGTGACAAATGGTCGAATCTCTGACAGAAAATCCATTCATATCAAACTGATTGGTTCATCATCCTGCAGAATTAGTATTTATCACTATACCTACTCTACCTACTTTTCTATGATTAAAGTTATTACAGCCTCACATCTTGGTGCATGAAGGGTTTCCTCATCTGTATTTCTGAGATATTTTAGATCAGTTGAATATCTTTTGATGTGGATTTTTTGTATTTGCTTTAAACCACAGCAATCTGGCTGCACAGTAGAATGAGCAGATTCTTTTTTTTTTTTACTGCTTGCATATTGCATTGTTCCTCTAATATCAGTGGGCACAGCTCTACCCTCCTGTCCTCAGGGATCTTCCTGGCACTGGCTCATCAATAACTTGGCTTACTGGCAGACTCTGCTCACTCACTACAAAACACAATGGCAACAAATTAAATTTTTAATGAGCACAACCTATCACTAATGACTGTTCAAAGTCAGTGCTCTGTTGCACATCACTCATATCAGCAAATTTAAACTACCAGGCAATTAAATCCCTATAAGTTATAGGTTTTGGCTAATTATTCCATAACACACTATTGTTGTGTGATGCACACTAAAGCAAGCGCCTCCATTTTGGTCCAATCTGTTTGTGCTATCTCCGTCACGATGATCGTCACCTCCATGCTAACTGTTTCCCTGTCTCCTTCGTTTTGTTTGAAGTCAGGACAATGTGAAATGAGGCGTTGGAAATAACAAAACCATACACAGAGTGGAAGGAAAAGATTGCTCTGATGAGAAGCAGTCCACTATTATTGTAATTGAACACCTCAGAAGGCATTAGCACACACGTACCACATCCACTTACTAATGGAGAAAGGTAATGTATTATCAGCTCAATATATCAGCCTTTATTTTAACATGTTTATAGATCATTATGTTGGAACGTTAGTATTTGACACTATACTGTAACCCTAAAGCAACAGCATTGAGAAAAAGCGCCCTCTGCACATGGTGAGTAATTCTGTTGGGCTCCATGTCCGAGCCATTAAGTGGTTTTCACGTAGAGAAAAAAAAAAGGTAACACAACTGAACAGTGGCTATTACCCATGATCCTCAGCTTCCTGCACCATAAGAGCTGCTGCTGTAACAAATACACCAAACTCTGTTTATAATTCTTCAAATTATAAAAGTTTTCTTGCTGAATATTGGAGATAAACACATTTTATTTATTTTTTTACAACTTCTCGGGTCGACTGCACAAACGTTGTTGCCATTGGTTCATTCTGTGATGTCACTGACTCGCCACTGCTACATTCACGTTTGTGTGACCGTGCCCCAGCTCTGGTAATTTAAACTGTGACTATTTATCTGTACGTAATTCTCACAGGAGATTGTAAGTGTTGGGAGTGAGGATATTCCTGAAATCAAAGCTTTATATTAGCTATATGGCCTTTTATTTATGCTATTTTCTGCAGGAGTGTTCAATGCATCTAATCTCTAATTATCTTTCTATATAGGAGTTTTCATTGTTGGAGTCCTCTATTCCCACGCTGGAGTCAGATTGCCTTCCAAACCACAAAGGGATGATGCATAAAGGTTTACAGTTGTCTCTCTTTGTATCAGCCCAGGGCTTATATTAAGCTACTGCAAACAGAACATCCTACTCTCACAGCTTTACACTGAAAGAGGTCACATGGTGAAACACTGCATCTAATAAAGAAGACTAATCCTAAATTTTGGGTCTTTTTTTTTTGTGTCAACAGATTATTTTTTGGGGGGCTTGCAGTGAGCTGTCAGTGAGTTTCCTCTGCAATGCTATCAGTTTTATCATGGAACTCCATTGTGGAGGAAAAGTACCAGTGCAGCACAACAACATGGAATCATATCTCCATCGCATTTGTTAGTAACTGACTTCTCAATAACAACATCACGAGTTTGTTTGGTTGGACTTTGAGCGAAGACACCGGCTGCTCCTCTGTTGTGTTCCCGACAAAGTAGCCGCTCGGTGTTTGGTGTCGTATTAAAACCACGCTCGCTGTTACCACAGTAACCAGAGGTGTCCCCGAAGCACGCAGGACTGAAATCTTAGACAAAGACAAAAGTGATACGATATATCCCTCCAGATGTGAGGACACACAGACTTGAGGAAAAGGATCTGCTCTCTCCAGAAATGCTGCCAGCCTTGAGATGAGGCATAATCACAGTTGTTGACGCGAGTGCAGATTTTGCAATTCTTCTGTTCATTAGGATAAAAAAACAGAATATACATCAACTTGACACAAACAGAAGTTGTACAGTCTGGCATAATTAATCATTGCCTGACACGCTCCACATCTAATGAGCTATCCAAATTGTAAACAGTTTATCATAAAAAGCTTTTGAAATCTAAACTCTGCACATGAACCCTACATGTGGAATATCTCGGAGATTATATCAAAGACCAGAGGAGGGAAAAGTGAGGATTTTCACCAACAATCTCAAAAATAAATAAAAATCCAAAGCATCTCTCTGGTTCTACTCAGAATTAGCATGATGTGACAAACAAATTTTGTGTTGTGGCTTGTTGAGCGAGCGACAATCATAATACACATATCTAGCAGCACATACTGCAAATACCATGGCTGAGTGAAAAGAGAAAAAGTGGTACTGGACAAAAAAAATTGTGTTAATTTTAACCTTGAAAAATTAAATAGATACATCATCTTGACAAAACATAACCTGAAAAACAGAGATAACACACTCCTGCCACTGAATAAAATGGTTAAAAATAAACTGTGGATGTTCTTTGAGTTGCCCTGTCTGAGAAGCTGATTCAAAATTACGTTCCTTTCATTTTAAATCTCTGTGTCTGTCTGGGAGAAATGCTTTGAGGAGATGTTGTCTCGTCTGCCGGACTGATGAGGGAGCGTGATGGATGTATTCATGTGCCGTGTGATGACATTGTACCAGTGTTTACTGCAGGATGGTGTCCTGGCATGTTGCATTCTTCAGGGGACACAAATCAAGCTTCCATTGTAAGCTCGTCAGTCATCGCTGTGTTTTGGCACCCTGCTCCGCTCTCACGGTGGGATGCTGGCAACACTACTTCTGCTGTGTCAAAATAATGATAGGACACTGCAGCATTTTATTCTCATTACAAAGTTTTGTGGGCCTCTTTCAGAAAGACAAAAGTGGATGAAAAGAAATATATTTTAGAAAGAGGTTTCTGAGCCTATAAGGGTATATCATCTTTTTCTAAAGGCTTTGTTCCATGAAAATAATACATAACAATAAAATCACCTTGAATATTAAAAAATAATTATCACATTTTATCTTATCTTATCTTATCTTATCTTGATTGTTCAATTGGCTGAGTCAGGGTTCCTGGGTCCACGTGTCGAAGGCATCGAGGAGTTGAGCTAAGATGTGTAAGTAATCCATAACCTGCCTCGTCAGAGTTTGCCTGCATCTATATAAGATAAACTTATTATTTAAGCAAAATGCATACACTGCAGGGACTGAATTAGTTGGTACAGGCACTAAGGTAAAGCAGCTAGCCAAGAACTAAAGCCTAACACGTTGAAATATCGAGCCAAGTAGTGATCGGTCCTTCTCGTATCAATATGGCAAATAAAACAGGGGCTCACTCAGTACAAATAGAGCACAAACACTCCTCGTGGAACCTTTAATTATAGATGTTAAATAGTTGTAGCTTTGTGATAAATAAGGATTTGTTCAGAGCACAGCTATTTGGCATATATAATGCTGATGTGGCAGTGAGGCCTATCATTGCACATTCTCATCGACAGTTTAAAAGGATGACGACATGACAGCTCCCCAAAAGTGAAGCCAAAGTGTCTTGATCGCCCCCTAGTGGCTGGCTGCAGTATAGGTCATAAAACCTGCCTCCTCTGTGTTAGTGGATAATGCTTTGAAACTAACAGACTAGCAAGTCAAATACATTTCCCCCAAAGATGGTTTCTGTCATTTCAAGTTGCTCTTATCACACTGCTGTATGTGCGAGTTCATTTTTCTGTTAAGTTTAGTTCTGATTAGTTATGTGATGCTCTAAAAGCAGGCTGGAATGTCCAGATCGATAGCTGAGACTGACTGACGATTGGTCGAGCATGTGAATCAGTGAGAGACTCTGGCTCAGGGATATTTTGGCTTCATTTCTGGATGGTGGGAGGAAGTGGTGATGTGTCATCTGTCTTTGTTTAAAGTCTATGCACATTCACAACGGCAAACTCCTCTTTGCTTTTCCACAGCTTTGCTCGTTGGCACATGGTGATCGACAAGTCATGGATCTCGCTAATTTAACACAGGTCATATGAGCATGAAATGGTGACCTGATTCCAGAAGTGTTCCAGACCAAAAAGGAGGATGTAAGAATAAAAGAGACTATGAACCAAAAAATTGTTGCATAAAGTTTCATTTGAGTATAATTGTGCTAGGGGAAGATTTAATAGCAGCATTGCCCATCAGCTTTTGTTTGAGGGATAGTTTTTTTCCCCCCCTGTTCAAAACAACGTGATGCATTCTCTATCCAGTGCCATAAAATCTGTCAGCTCTGTAAACATAAATTGCTACTAAGTGACAGCTGTCACCGGGTCGCACACCGAAACTCAAACACACGCCGATCGTACGCTCGCTGATCAGCGCCGATCACACAGCCTCACAAACTGTAGCGCGTGCGAGCCGCCCCACTGCACTGTCGAAAAAACCTGCTGTTTCTTTTTTTCTCCTCCGCTTGTTTCTCAACTAAATTATCCATCACACTTACAGGACAAGTAACCGAGACACACTCCTCTACTTGATTGTTGGTTAAATATTTACACGGCCCAATTTGGCAAAACAAGCTCTCTCCTACACAGTTTGTGACTAGTTGGTTTGTTCTTTAAAACAGAAGCTAATTAAGTAGCGGTAGCAGCATAAGTTGCACGGTGTGCCAATGATTTTCTATACTGGGATGGGAGTTTCTCAGCAGGAGGCAAACACAGTGTTGATATGTTTATTTGGAAACCCTTACAGCAGGAGATTGAATTCACCTGCTTGCAAACGGCTGCGTGCTCGTCCAGTTGGCCAGTGTATTCTCTTCAAAGCACAAAGAGCCCCAGCGCTTATAAATCCCTGGATGCCCATAATTAAGTACCGTGTGCTGAAAGGGATGTTCGCCTCTGGGGACACTGAACATTTTACCTCACGCTGCAGTTTAACACAACATGACTCCTCTTAAACCAGCTCTCTCTCTCCCCGCTGCCATTTTCTGGCCCCTGTCCGCGCCGTTAACTGGAAAAAAATGCCGTTGCTGGGAAACCCATCTATGGTCACTGACAGGAAATCCGAAGATTAGCTGCACTCAAACTTAACTGTCTCCTAAACCACAGCGAGGGAGCCTTATAGTGAAATGAAAACGGACTCACCGGCCTGTGTTACGCTGCCAAAAGATTGTTTTCCCACCACTTCTGCCCTCATGAGAGGAATTTCATTAACAGCGGGCACACGTGACGTCATTTTATATCAAGCTTCTAAATTTTTATTTTCCCTCCTGGCGCTGCGAGAATACTTGCTTCGTGTTGCCTAAACGCAGGCAACAAAAAAAAGTGTTGAATTCCCACACCCACATTTTTAGAAACACATTCCCCATAGTGTCTCAGCCTCTAATAACTCTTTTGAATCAAAGAGTCCGTGAGTGGGAATAAGTGTTTCTTGGATGGATCCCACATTCTCTGATACAGAAGAGCAGATAAAGGAGCGCTTCATGTGTTAATATGGAGGAGAGCCAAGAGCAGAGGCTCCAGAGAGGCTTGGACCAGGAAATGATGTGGGTATAATATTGAGCATTGCAAAAATAACCACAGTAATATAGTTTTAAGTGTGACTGGAGGAAACAAAATGTTTTCTGTGTCTTTGTTGTATTCAGCACCATTCATCAAAATGAACATTTATCAGCTATTACTTACCATGTATTAAAATCTGCTCAGTCTTAATTATGAATTACTAAAATATCTGACTACAAGTTGTTAGTTGACTACAAGCAAAATCGTGTTTCAACTTTAAAAGCAACAAGTCCAGATTCAAGATTCATTAATTTCTTTCCATATCTACAATGTTGATTGACATTGGTTTTGACCACGCAAGAAACATACATTTTCTCAAAGAAATATCACAGAGATCAGGTGAAAACTGAAGGGGTAATTTGTTGTCTTGCTCATTTGTAACCGTATATTGAATAGTGCTAAAAATAAGTTATCATAATAATTAAATAATTATAATTCTACATTTTATTCTTGATCTTAGAAACAGCTCAACACAAAACACGCTCTCATCACAAGGTCCATTTGCTTTTCTGGACGTTGCGATAATGTCACATGATCTTTTCCATCAAATTGATTTTAATCTTGTCCTGAAAACGAAGCGGTGTTGTTTTTGGGGGGGCTGGTTTCAGCACCTTTTCTATCATGTGTCCAGAAAATATCCGGCGTGTTCAGTAATTCAAATAGTTTAGAAGTTAAGTGAAACTAAACCGTGTTTCCGTGTGATCATTGGAGTAAATCTGTCGTCCATGCTGACTCAAATGTAAGAGTAAAAAGTCTGTTCTTCATCATGGAAACACTTGAGTTCTGCATGAACAAGCATTCTAGCATGGAGGTGCGTTGATCGTCTCTTGCGTATTTTTTGTTTGTGTGTGTGTGTGTGTGTGTGTGTGTGTGTGTCTTTGGGGACCTCTATTACCCATAGCCCTTCTGTTTATCACATTACTGTTTGTCAATCCTGAATATCTTGTTAAGCCGTGAATCACTGTTATTGACTGGGCCATGTGTTGTGTTTACTGCCGCAGAAGAGAAATGGATCTCTTGTTCATACAGCTAATGTATATGAGAGGCACAAACTGGGGCCACGATCTGTTTCATCAATTCACACTTGGCACGGCGACGTTTGGGAGGGTCAGCATATTAAATAAACCTCGGGGTCTTGTCCTGTTTTGGTTAGAGAATTTAGAATTTAGTGCAGAGTTTGTTTTCAAGTGAAGATTTTACTGTCATCCATATATAAAATAAATAAATAGGTCATATACCAATGCTTTACATACCGGAGTGAAGTTTCATTAAGCCATCTTTTCAGTAATATAATACTGCTGAGAGAAAAATATGGCCCACACTTGAATATTTAGAATTAACACTTTTGCCCTGACATGATATTATGCACTCAAACAGATTTAATTGAAATGTTAAAATGTTAAATATTAGTTAGAAAAATGTGAACGTGTTATAATGATAATTGGAGCATTACCACTGTATTTTACCAGTTAATACACCCAGATAAAGATATTCTGCACTTGGTTAACCTGAGCAGAGGGGGAGTTCCACAGGACCCAAACCACTCTGCTGCCGTAGCCTCTCTCTTATAGATGGTTATCTGCTGTAAATCAATAGGCCTCCTCACTATTGGCACGACTGGGAGCTGACTCAGCCTAATTGCCCCCTGGTGTGACCTTTAAATCACGCGAACGAGAACAAATAAATAATGACCGGTTAAAGAACCGCCGTCCTAGTGCTTCCGTCAAAATCGGCATGCACAAATGAAGTGTAAATTTATGGAAATGCAACAAGCTGGAGAGGAGCGCCTCGCATTTTGGGTGACAAATTGAAAGCAGAGGGGGAACACCCGAGAACTGTCTGCCACAGTGCCAAGTACGACAGTTAATCTCTACACTGTCCCGGGCCACTTAATTCCCACAGAAACGTGGCCCACTTCCCCCTTTCCTTCCTGTCCCGCATGTTCCTCTTCCCTTATCGCTGTAATTTCCTGTGCACTGACAATGGGAAATTTGACAGGGCTATTGACAGGAGCTATTCAGCAGTGGGCTAATAACTTGAAGATTTCAGACAATGAGAGTAATAGTGAAAAGGATTGTACTGTGGCTGGAAGAGAAAATGCAGCATGACTGATAGTACGGTATATTACAGCAGCAGCCCAGGGACTTTTTCTTTAATTTATTTTATAAACCAAATTTTAACCCAAGTTAGAAGAATGTCTTACTCATAAAGGAAGCAGACAATATGGACAGTTACACTTTACTTTTAAGGCAACCTCTGGCAGCCATACTAATTAGGATTGGAGCAAAGGAGGAAGTCAGGTGACGCAGTGTAAAGAACAACAATGTCCCCATTAGGACGAGGTTGGGTTGTAGGGATGGAAACACTGACACAGGAGCGACTGTCCATTTCTCATTTCAAACCATAGACTGTAAAGATGGATGATGCAACACAGCTTATTTCCACTATCCAGAAATGAAGTGAAGATTTCCTGCCATTTTGCACCAATGACATCATGACTCTGCACAGCGATTGGGGGATGGAGCCGCAGTGGTGTGGTCAAATCAGTCCCAGCTGTCAATCATGAAGTTTCATCTTGTTTTCATAGCATCAAATAATAATTCAAACCAAATTTACCTGAACTGCACTTTGAATTTTTCATGTGGTCCATGTCCCATCCATTAACATTGAGGAGACAGGGTTTATGACCTATACTGCAGCCAGAAGCTATTGGGGGCATAAGATTTCAGCTGCATTAAGTCCAACAGTCATTTTTTGTTTCTTCTAACAACAACCGCTCCACGACTGTGACCACATGTTGTAGCCACAATGTAACGGTCCTCCAACTGGAAGGAAATAAGTTATTTTAATGCAAACAACAATTCATTTTTGAGCCTAAACTTGTCCATAAGCTTCCATAAGCTTAACTAGAATTGCACTCAGAGAGGGCATCGCTCTGCCAAGGCATTCTAAATGCTTAGAAAACCACATTTAAATTGACTAGAAAATCAATGAAAATGTTGAAAAATGCCCAATCTCGCATTTGTTGATAAATCCAAATTTGCATAAAATTGTAATGGGTTCTTCTCTATTCTATCCGGCATCATTCCAAGACGGTTTGTGGTAATGTGTCCAGTAGTTTTTGCACAATCCTGCTAAATAACAAACAGACAAACAACCAAAAACAATAACCTCCTTGGCGGAAGTAACTATGTGTAACCATGATGATGAGGACTGAAAGGTTCAATGATTTGTTTTTATTGGACAAACTGCAATTTGTCTTAATAGTTAATATGATCGTTCACATTCTTCTCAGGAAATAATTGCTTGATAGTACTCTTCTGTCTGCACAGGGAATATGGAGCCACAGCCAGCAGCTGGTTGAACCTTTGCTTTGCTCTGGTTGAAGCAGACTGTTGCCTGACCAAGTTGCATTATCAAAACCTGTCTCTCGGCTGATTTCCTTCATGCTGGGAGACGACAGCTCTGCACTGAAAGTTATTATATGTGTGAACTGTGTAAACAAAATGTCCGACAGCCGAGTTTCTCTCAACATTGTAATATCCATCAAAGGAATCCAGATTTCGAAGCTCACCACGTTTTTTTGGGGGGGTTTTTGTTGACTGGTCACTTTCAAGATTAATCACTGCTCTCCTTCTCGTCTGTGAACAAACCCAACACATTTATAATAACATGAAAACATGACAGATTAAATCTATTTAAAAATGCTGCTGCACTGATTTGCTTCCTCAACTACTTAAGTAGCTTTGGTCTCAACTTTTCAAACCAAGTGAGCTAAATATATTTCAAAGGGGCGCGGTAACAAAAACAAGGTTTGACAGCTTTATTAAACGATTCTCGGATTTTTTTCCTTGTGCTTTTTTGGACATAACATGTTCAGCTTTGAAGCTGCTGCTGTTAAAAACATTGATCTGGGCGCTGGATGTGAACTCTAACAAAGGCCAATCAAGACCTCTTGTTTTCTGGAGGAATTCTGGGAGGATATTCGACTCATAGACGACTAACAAGGTGTTTGGACTCTATAAAAACTCTCAGAGGACGCTAACAATCATTTGGGCTCATCCATTAAGAAGTTTCAGGTCTCAGTTTCAAAGTTTAATATGAAAAATGCACATGAGACTCTTTTCAATACGATTTTACCCGCTGCAATTCACACAAGGCCGAGGTTTGGAGAGTGTAAAAGAAGTTGGAGGAATTAATTCTATGGTGAGGAGACCAGCGAACACCTGCCTGTGGAGGAGGAGCTGGGAATTTGGCGAGCTGAGATTACATGTCATTAACACTGTCTATCTTTCCACATTGTACAACATAATTACAGTTTTTCATCCCTGGTTCTGTGTTGCCATTAAACTGCTCTCAGCTGAGACCAGACGTTTCACTGACTCTTTAATTTAATTTGACACGCATGAGTACTGCTTCATTCACATGTGATGTTTTTTTTTTTGTATTGTATATTATATAATAACACCAGTACTCTACTGAGGCACTGGGTTGAGGACTTTTTTTCTTTTATTTATCTGACAGCTGGTTAATTTCCACACTAATATATTACAAAAAGAATATTCAAACCGCTGTGATTGTTTCATGTTCATTTTGTGTTATTATAAATTATTATAAATCCATTATAATACATAAAGTTTACATTTATTGTTTTACTGGATCTTTTGACCAACTTAATTCCTTGTGAACATTACAAGATCTGAACTTGTATTTGCTAGTTATTGCCTGTCAATCTCAGAGCCCATTGGCTATCGCCTTACAATGAATTAGTTGAACAAACACTGCTTCCAGTCCATGTTTCTCAGCACACAACACAAACAGTTTTAGGTCCAGACGACATTTTCTATAATCTCTATTAACAGCTATCTGCATTTGAACGCAAATCAAGTAAAATGGTGAAAGACGATGTATTTCAGTTGATGTGTTCTGTCTCTTTTGATCTCCACATGGACCGTTTTACCTGCAGGAAACCAAAGCCTGCTATATGTGATTCGTTAAACTCGAAAAGGAAACCAGAAGGCGTCCAACCCCAAAATCCTGTCCCTCGCCGACAGATTCTGCACAATCACAAGTAGAATGTGTTTATAGACTTAATCTATTTATCGTTTAAGAACCTTTCAGCTGTATCTTGTCAAGCCTTTCTAGGGACCAGGCTGGGAACCACTGGAATAAACTAAGGGGACATTTCTACAGAATGCAGACTTTTACATTGGATTGGTGGCAGCTGGTTAATAAAGGGGCACTGGGGCACCACCCTCTCCAACATCCTGAGACAAAAGAGCCTGTCTAAAAATGATAAACATTATTTAATTAGATTATAATGTTTTACTCGTACAATGCACCTGGTTGAACATAAGTGCCTGTGAGCATTCAATATAAGTTGCTTTCAAATTCTATATCGTTAATTTGAAAGTGAATGCGGGGCTGAGGCTGCTCTTTAATTGGTTGTTGCCGATTTTCATGGGACACAGCTCTCTCCCCTGACACTCGTTTTTTTTAAATTGAACGTTACCCTCAACGCCATCTCAGGTACATCTGCCGTCATTGAGTTACTTCCGCTGCGAGCTGATTGGGTGACTTCAAGTGGAACAGCTGCAAATCAGGTAATTTCTTTACAAAAACAGACCCCTCACAAGAAAAAAAAAAAGGATAAAGGAGCTCGGCCCGGACCAACCCGGATTCAGCAGCAAGTGATGAGGACGAGCTCACACCCGGGCTTCTCCCGCTCTTGCTATGAGAAACTGAGTTATAACTGGATATTGCTTCTGTCTGAAAAATGCAAACGTCATGAAAGTTGCCACAGTCACTTAGACACAATGATGCTACATATTTGCGGCAGGCTTAGCATTGCTCAGCAGCTTGACGAAGGTTACAGGATTGGCATATAGTGTGTGTTGTGTTGTTTTTTTGTCCAACAATTCCACATTGTTGCATTACACTCCAGAGTAATTGTTCCATTGGTTATTTTACAGTGTGAACAGTTTGTTATGTATTGCTTGAATGCAATTTCATGTTCAATAAGATGCATGAAATCTACTTAGGATTTTGTGAATGCATTATTTACCTACTGTGAAGGTCCAAGCCGGAGTTCGAGCAAGTTGGTTGAAGTGTTTGGATGCTGCAGTGACAAAACGAGCGAGGGCTCTCCTCGGCCCCCGGAGTCATTAATAGCTCCCCAGGAAATGTTTCTGCTGAGTTCTCATTTATCCATTAATCCTCTTTAATTAATTCTCTTTCACTTACTTTGGTTAGAAGAAATCAATAGCACAGGTTTCACTTAAATTGACAAATGTTCTTTCGCTTTATCCCTCGATGCTGTGTGTGCAAGAATGAACATGTGTGTGTGTGTGTGTGTGTGTGTGTGGACAGCATATGTGATGTGCTGATTAGTGTGAAATGACTAATGCGATATGAATTATGTTTTCTAGAGAGTGGAGTGTTACCTAAATGTTTTGGATGTTTACTGACAAAGGATCCTAATATTACTCTCGATCTGATCTCACACCAGTTTCCCTCACAGCCTGTCAAGTGTGGAAACATGTTTGTTAGCGTGAACCGTGGCTGCACTTTCTGACCCCCCCCCCCCTCATACCCATTGTTTTTCACCACGGAGGGCCCTGATCCTTTGAGCTCTTTGTCTCTTTCGCCTTAACATTTTTATGCTTTTTTTTCCTGAAGCTCAAAAGTCAGTCCCAGCGGTTTCAATTAGAAAAGTGTGGTGCATCTGAGTGTATTCACTGTAATGGTGGAGAGCGATCTCCTGAGTGCTGTAGAGGGGTACTGCTGGAAGTGTTGCTCCGTCTCTAACTGGGGTTAATTGGGTTTCTTTCAGCTTCAGCCAACAGCAGTACATCAAGAAAAGGACAACTTGCGAGCTGCAAATCACACAATGTACATTTTGATCTGGTTTTTTTTTTATTAATCCACATCTCTTTTGTTTTTTTGTATTACTAATGCATTTAAACAATTTGTGTATACTTCGCTATAAATGTTTTCTTGTTTTTTTTATGCAGAAGAAACATCCAATTTTAAAGTTCATGTTTGATTCAACAACACCTTTTGTAATGACTTGTCCAATAATGTAACACTGGAAAATTCCCTTAAATAAAAGCTGCATAGACAGCTACTGTGAATATGGTTGGTTGTGGAAGTGGAGTTATGTATCAGGTTTGCAGATCTTTGATCGATGAATTTTTTTTTCCAGTTCCACATCCCATTTTCCTAAACATGCATTTTGATAAAAATCCCTTTGTATTTGTATTCCCCTTGTTTACTTAAGAACATGCTCAATGCAAGTCAAGGAAATAGTTCAGCAAAAAATATGATTAATTAGAATTAAGACTGAATGGAAAAATATAAATATGAGAATTTGACCGTGTATGCACCATTTTCAAAACATCACAACATAGGTCTAATGCATGTGCTTAACTGCACACCTATTTAAGATCAAAATAAACAACACAAGCGTTGTTTGTTAAACTAGAAGACATAGTTAGAAATAGAAAAAAACTATTGTCTTCATTAATGAAAGGTAAGAGGAAGAAAAAAGATAAATCCATGTAAGTGTGCGTAAAGGTGTGAAATAGCCTGTGTTAATTATCAGACTTTGCCGTCCTGCTGATGGCGGTGAAAGTGGAAAATGAATACGCCACAGGTTCAGTTATGGTAGGGCACCTTCATCAATAGTAGCAAATAAACTGTCCCTAATGGCCTCTATTTCCCCGGCCTCCTCCTCCTCTCCTCCGCCGCTCGCCATATTTCTTGTTGAGGAAGTAGTGAAGGAAGAGAGAGGAAAACAAATCGACCTATGTGGCAATCTGAGGGGCCAGAATGGAAAAGCTCAGTGCTACAGGTGGGAGCTTTTCGTTATGCATGTTTAAACATAAAAACACTGTTGCTACATCACATGTGTTTTAAAGTAAAAACATGTGATTTTTTAAAAGTTGAATATGCTGCTATTAAGTAAGACAGTGTTTTTAAGTCTATTTATGGCTTAGCTACATCCTCTCCCTCGGGAGTTCACTAATATCTGGAATAAACCGAATTTAGTGATTTTTTATTTCTTTTGAGTGAGCTGAAATGAGATGAAAAGTGTTTGCCTCAATTTGAAGTGAAGTGAAACTACTTGAGACATTAAAGCTGAAGCACTGATGGAGGAAGAACACATTTTTTCACTTAATTAAAAGTAGATAATATTGTGAGATACTGCTCTTACTATAAATATCCTCCAATGGATCCTCAGGGGTTATGGCTGCCTTCAGTAAAAGTAGTTGAATCATGAAACAGTATAGAATTTCCACACTTATACACCAGTTCAGTCTAAACGTAGCTGTAAACAGTCATTAGTGTTTATCTCATCATCTTACAATAAATATAAATATCTTATAATATCTTGTAAGATTGTTTGTGTTTTATTATTAATGTCTTCTAAAAGCATTGTGTCAACAGCACACTCAAATACATATGTGCATGCGAGTGCATCTGTCAGGTTTGGGTTAAGCAGGTGGACCCAGAAGCAGAGTTTTAAACAAAAAGTGTCCTTTTAATAGGAAAAAGTCCAAACAGAAAAAACAACAAACAGAGGAATCTCAAAAAGTTTAAACTGAAAAAAAAAAACTAAGAGCACACAGGGGAAACACCAGGAACTTACAACAAGACAGAGAGGATGCAGAGGACGCGAGCACAGGAGACAAGACATTCACGACAGGGCATAACAACAAGGACAAAGGGAAGCACAGAGGCTTATATACACACACAGGGAAGGCAGGGGCAATTGAACCAAGGTGGTACACATGAGGACTGGTGCAGACAATCACAAAGACAGGAAGTGAAGAAAGAAAACACACTAGGAGCAGAGCCTACAGAATAAAACAGGAAACAGAACACAGGGAGTGGGAAAACATGGGACACAGAAACAACTCAAACAAACATAAACACAGGGATAAACATGAAACAACAGGAGGTAATAATTAAACTGAAAACACTCTTATAAAGAGGCGGGAAATAAACACTCAGAAGACAAAAGCATTACAGCATCCCCATCACATGCACACATATGTTTTGCTTTGAATTTGATATTTGTTATATGTTTTGGTTTATTACACATTTTTTTACCATTGGTTTGTTGATGCTCAGAGGCAGTAACTTCAATTTCTGCAAGTTCATTTTCTATGTTTTACATTTTCTGCAAATTTTTACATTTAGGTTGATATTAAATAAATTTAAGAAAAAACTGTATTGAACTTGTTTTTGTAATAATTCAATCATGTGTAGGGTTGATTTGAGCGGAGGTCATCATATGCATGTATGTAAATGTGTAAATTCAAATTTGTTTATAAATGTGTATATATGGATATGTATAGGCTTTATATGCATGAGTATATAGGTATGCTAGTAAGCCTCATTCCATTTTTAATAATGTCAATCAAATAGTTAACTATTAGAATATAGAATGTTTGCCTTGTCATTATTCAGCTGTAGGAAGTCATGTGGCATCCATACATTTATATCATATAACCACTGTATTAACCCTTTAATTGGTCTTAAACCATCAGTGGATACAGAAACGTAAAGATGGCTGTCATCTGCATAGCAGCTTTATGGTACCAGAGAGGACACATATAGGTTGTGATAGGAGTGAACCTAAAATGGAAGCTTGCAGGACACCAAAGAGGTTGAGCCACACAGTAAAACAACACAATAGTGCAGGTATGATTGTGTAGAAGGATTTCAAGGTCAGCTGTATTAAGGTCGTACCAAGATGTAGGATAACTACGACTGTAGGCTTGTTGTTAATTCATATATAATCCACCACTTGAAACAATGCAGTCTCTGGTGTTGTGGACTCTAAAAGTTTTCAAGTTTTCAAGTTGTTATTTGTCTTGTTCTTCAATTTTACCAAAGAATGGAAGGTTTGATGTTATTTAGCAGTTAGTAAGAAAGAAGCAACATAACTTTTTTTGAGAGGTGGTCTAATCATGGCAGTCTTTAAAGCATTGGGGAAAGTGCCTGTGAACAAAGAGCGGTGAACAATACTCAATAATTCCTCTGGAAAGTGGTTAAAAACACTACTGGCAGTTATGGGGTCAAGCATGCACCTACAACTTTTTATCTCTCACCTCTGGATGAAGCAGAGTAAAAGAGTGCAAAGTACATTAAAAGTGCGTAGTGCCATCTGAAACGTTATACAACTCTGTCTGATTAATATTCATTCAAATTCATTCAAAGTGCTTAGTGCTATCTAAAACGTTATACGACCTTGTCTGGTTAATATTCATTCTCATTGTTGTTATCTCTGAAGGAGGCTGAAGGAGGCTGAAGATTCACTGCACTTAGCACTTGAGAAAGAAAATCCCTGGGGACCAGAAACGTGGGACTTATCAGACTGACAATGGGTTGTAAACAAGACTCGGTCAAATCCCACTATGTGGCTGGTCTGTGTATGATCGATGAGGACTTGATTCAAAACTGTCGTACAACCACAATACGCCAGTTAGCATATTCATCATGTATCTTTGTGTGGTATTTGCATTATTCCTTGTGTCAGCAAGTTCCAGCCCTTTATCAATTTGCACATTGGCTCAGTCAGATATAACACAGACTTTTGCACCTTGCTTAAGTCAATTTAATGTGTAAGTAAACATCACACATACGGTTCCTCCTGGTAATGTCAAGAAAACTCCAGGATAGTGTTGAAGCAGCTTTTGTCACACAGCTTCCGTCTGGATAAGAAACTGCTGCTACTCCTCTCGGCCACTCAACGTGTGCATTGCGTGCAGATCCCTTCCAGGCGGCGGTTTTCTACAGAAGGTAGCTAAGGGCTAAGGATTGACCAAAAAGTCCCGAGACTTGTCGCAAGGAGCTTTGGGGAGTGTAGCTCCAAGGAAACAATGTGTATGTAGTGTGTGATTAGCTTGGAATTATTCCGGCCTCCTTCAGCATTCTACAGTACTGCTTCCCCATAGTGGAGGCCACATGATCTGCGCTGGTCGAAGGTAGAGAAGACGCAGTGGCAATGGGTGAAGCCACAGCCAGAGTGGTGTCAGCTGGAGTGTGGACTGCAGGGTATTGTCGAGATGTACCAGAGCCTCGCAAGACAACAGTTGAGAAGGTATCCCTGACCAAATCTGTCTCGCAGCCGCTGCTTAACACCTCGGTCAACAACAACTGAGTCCATAAATTGGATTGATTTGTTTTGGACCAATGAACCAGGGTTTGGGGTCTGGTTCTGGTGTGAATCCCTGGATCATCCTCTGGGTTCAAGGTGACCTTTGGCATGGTTTTAGTGTCTATGTCAAACTGAGCAGTGGTGTTGACTAGCACTCAAAATTCGCTAATATACTTGGAAACTGCAGTTTTCTACCCGGTCTGCTGCCTTGACTTGTGACACCTTTCAACTTTGTCATTTCACTCCAAAAATACTGATCAGTGTAGCTTTGTACTGCTAACTATTATCCAGGGAGATGAGGACTGAGGCAAAGTGGAGTACAAATTACAAGGTGAACAGTTGATCAACATTCATAAATAGTTTAATGCATTACATTTACGGTGGTTTCATCAGTATATTGCCATCATTTCCAAGCACTAGTGGGTTTGACAGTGTAAAAGTGCAATTTAATTTTAATTATAATAATTGTAATTTCAAGGCCCAGGTAGCATCTGTGGAGAATGGTTGGTTATGCCAGAAAAAAAAGTTGTGTTTGCTGAACTGGATCCCCGCAGTAAGATCGTAGTTACTGTACTGGAATCCACAGCTTCCCACACAGAACAGAAGTTGAGAAACAATAGATGGTAGAGCGGCGCCAGAGACTTCCCATGGTGCAATAAAAACCACATGAGCAGAACTGAACACTGACAATAAAAATTAGAATCGATGGGAGTGCTTCACGTTTCCTATCCCATTGACAGATTATTTCATGGATCACAGCAAACAAAACTGTGGCTCGTTCAACAGAGGGAGGGTCTCAGCTCCCATTCTCCAATATGTTCTTTTGATTACTTTGAAGCTGAGGCTGTTTAAGCTTCCGTCGGGAGCAGAATTAGACAGACAGCGAGGGCACGGGAATGTTCCAGTTTGACATATTGCAGATGCCAAAAAAGAGACAGGCAGACGGGGAGATTCACATAATCTAAGTCATTATCAGACGTAAATGAACAGAAAGTGCAACCATCTCAAACGAACAAAGTGATTTCACAGATCACTGATGCCCTTTTCCGGAGATGGCAAATTAATGGCTGCACTATATATTTTTTTTCCCCGTGCTGTGCAAGTCCTCATGAGTGCAATAACACTGAGTGTAAGGGCTTGCCATCAAAGAGGTGAAATCGTTTTCTGCCCTGGACACAGAGCAAAGTGAATGAGGGGAATTGATAATGGGATTCAGTTAATTGTAAATTAACAGAACCTTGTTAATAGGATTCTGTTAATTTAAGATTTATTTCACAATTGATTCATTTACGCTTTTTTTGCAGTGTGTGTAAAATGGTGCTGGAGGATAATTACCAGCAACCTTAAATTACTAAGAATTGAATCTGTAGCACGTCATTAATCAACCTGATGATCATGAATAAGGATGCAGATTTACTATATGCTTGCAGCAGTCTGCAAAACCTAGTTATTCCAAATTGGTATTGATGCAGTCGCGTGAATGTATAATGCTGCTGCATTGGTATAAATTATGCTCAGGCGTTTTTTAATGATAGGTGCATATGTGCATTTCACTGTTTATTACATTTACAAATGTCTGTGTTACAAAGTGACAAATGCCCTTTAAATAACATCTATGGGTTTTGTTTGGATCAATTTGCTCAGTCAATACACAACAATAAATTTTGAAAACAATCTCTCAGGCCGTTATTGAACAAGCCATTTAAATCTATAGGAATTCTTGAAGGGAATCGACAATTTGTTATACTCCGGCAGCTCGACTGGGTGAATCGGTATCAATGCAGTCATTGTCTTTCAGTGCATTCTGCAAAATTTAAATAGCGTTTGTCGCGGCCCACCCTCCAGACTCTGTCCCCGTGTTCAGTGCTGCCAGACTGCCTCGGTGAATCATGCTTTTGTTTTTATTTGTCTGTTCTGGCACATAATCTGGAGGTGTTAGTGGCGGAGGTTTGGGCAACAGGTACTTTAAAAAAGACAAGAGGGAGTGAAAATATTGATGCACTAGCACAGCATCAGAGAATATTGGCAAGGCCCTTTTGAGCAAGGCATCACCGCCACATACTAGGAACCCCAAGGTTACAATGTGTTTGAATTGTGCAAGTATATCCATATGAATGTTAATGCTAACATGCACTTTAACCACTCAGATGTTTTTTCCTTGCACTGTTTGTATCAGTCACTTGTAATTGATTGTTGCCGTTTGCTGCGTAATGTGAATGAAGGACATCATCTGTGAACATGATTTTTGCCGGAGTCGCGTCACGTTGATCCTTGACATTGACAATGGGGGTGAAGACAACAATTCCCATGATCCCACGCTGCCTCGCAACTTCACCAAACTAGGTCTTTTGTTGTTGTTGTTGTTGTCATTCGCGATTATTTCACTGTTGTCTGTAATCAAGACATTGTCCTCTACATTAGACTGTGACAAACACAGATATCTAGAATTACAAAGTGGCCTAAAAGGGTTTTTCCTCACATATTTCAATGAAAGCACAAAGCAGGAAAAAAAAAAGTCTGAATAAATCTGACACTTTCAATAATGACATCAGACACTTTCATATATGATCTTAAACCTAATATCTGGTTTGTGGCAAAGTGACCTCAGGCTGAACAGTCATATCATATTTCATGCCTCTTTTCCTGCTAGCAGCGGCTGTTACTCGTCTTTGACACCCTTAAATTCCGCATGATTTTCTCCTTCTGTGAACCCAGCCATGTAACTGCCCCGCTACTCAGAACTGCTCCACAAAAAAAAAAAAAAGGAACTTGATTAAACACTTGGCCCTCTTTTTTCCTGTCTTCCCTCTGCTTTCACTGTGTATTTGCATATTCGCAGCCTGTGTCCGCTGCATATTTACACAGCAATTACACCAGAGACAGTGACATTATTCAAAGCTGACTCCAGTTCATGTTTTGACTCTTTTTAGGAGTTACAATAATGGGTTGGATTAAAGCCCCCAAATCAACATTTCTACCATATAGCCTACATAATTGTGAGTAAAAACTTAAAGTATATATTGTTTAGCCATGATTGCAACATTGTAAAGAGAATTTGCATTAAACACATCATTGCAAAACAGATATGTAACCTTGTGCCTGCACATCACTGCACATACCCGCTCACTCAAGCATTCCTGGTTTAAAAATGCAAATGCAATTTCTATTTCTATCTAAAAAAAAAAAAAAGTATAGCACATAAACAATATACAGTGGGTTGAGTCTCCTTGTCGATTCATGTGTGGAACAGCAACACCTTCTTAACACCCTTTGAGGCAGTGACACAGGTTTTTCACCCCCGAGCAGCAGAGGTCATCACAGTAGGCCATGTCAGTGACACTCTCCTCCTCCAGTCTATTTAAAGGGGACAGCTGAACAGAATGGCCTCAGATAGTGCTGTGTGTCTACGCCGGTTAACGAGTGTGAATGACGAAATCTTGAAAGTGTTTTACTCGAAAAAGTCCCATTCAAAGCCCTATGCTTTTGTCAAGGATGTTGCTGAGTCTACGTATATAATAGATAAGACTCTTTTGATCACATTATAATGATCACTACAGCGGAATGTCCTCCTCTACAGTTTGAACATGGTGAGGATCTGACAGATTACGGATACTCAGCCGTGGACACTTAGAGAAAGATGGACGACCAATTGAAATGTTCTGATTATGCTAATACTTACATCAGATCCATTAGCAGCGACCTCTGCAGTTGATGACTTAAGCCTTTCAGCTTTCTTTGGTTTCAATCATCTTTGATATTATTATTATATTTTATTATATTCTACCCCTGAGGTTCACTTTTGTCAGCGCTGCAAGTCAAACAGTCAAATTCTTGAGCTTTTCATTATCATATATTAATTCTAGAAATCTCTGTCAGTCTGTGTATGAACGTATATCTCGAGAACCCTTCATCTGATCGGCGTCACACTTGACTTGTGTATTGTTCAGGGTCCAAGGGAAGTGAGGGGAATTTGGTGCGATTTTGGACATGCGATAAGTTTAACATTGACATTGTTAATCATGACAACAGCAACTGATTCTCCAGTTCAGGGTTCTGGGTACGAAGTCGAGCTCCACCGGGAACAGCTATTTTTGTACAGCAGCGTTGGCAAAGCTTCAGGATTTCCAGCAGCAGATCTTAACTTTCTGCAGCTCAGTAACTGCAGGTTTCACAGTTTCAGAAAGAAAGCTGCAACCAGTATCACCACAGGCCAAACAAACAGCCCTTTCCAAACAGGCAGGTTTAGGATGATAATGATTAATCGTGTAAATCTGCTATGTTAAAAAGCTTGTTTAAAATATCCTATTGTATTTTACTTGAATACAGCAAAATGTAGATTAAACTCAGCACTGTATTATGGTCTATCTTCCCTTCGCAGTCAGTTGAGGCAGTAATGAGGCTTTAACAAAGGCAAACAAAACATCAGCATTAGAAACAAACATTTATATGAACAATGCAAATTTTCTTGATAAAATAGTCTCTTTTTTCCAGAAAATTGGGCCTTTTCTTAGCAAAGAAACTGATTAATTTTCTTTAAGCTGGTTTAAGATGTTTGCCCGAGGGTCTAGAAATGACTTTAATTCTCTTCTTTCCCTTTATTTCAAAAAGTAGAACAAAGGGGCTGATTTTCAGCCTCGGAGATGTGATTTTCCTAATCAACAGCTGAGTCCAGTAAACCTCTCGGCCTTTTGACAGCATCCGGCAGACGTCTTTTCGTTGCACAAAACAGGAAAGTGCTCAAGCCGTGAGATTACAATGATTGCTCCAAACACATGCACACCCACAATTATTTCAGTCAAGGTTACCATCGTGGCAGCCGGGGGAACGGGGAGATTTCTGTGAGCCGCCCTCCCTTCAAACGCTCGGCACTCTCTGCATTGCACATTTGTTTTAGTGTCGTCTAAGAACCATAATTTCTGCACTCTGCTGGAAATGATCGGATTAGCCGCACACACTTTATCTTTGTTCTGCTCAAATTTCAATGTGATTATTCACACTGAAGAGACAAACCAGGAAATAAAGCCTGCATGTCGCCGCCATCGGAGGCAGCCCCTTATGGCCCCTTTCAAAACCAGCTCGAGCTGCTGAAACGGGACTTCTGCTGAGCGTCACCCTAAATGAAAAAGAAAAAAGGTTTTAGCCGTCCTCACAGTCAGAAGGAGACACTGAACTGGGGTTGACTGGATTGCCTGAAGTTATTAGCTCACGGTAATTAAGTTTGCGTTATTCTCCCGCTAACATCAAAATGATTTTTTTTTGTGCAGTTCCGTGTCATTGTGGGCAGGGCGTTCGCTGGTCTGACCCTTGGACTTACCCATGAGCCTCAGTGGGGTTTGGATTGCAAGAATTTGGAATGTGTGAACTGCTGTGAGAGGAGTTCAGCAAAAGAATAAAAAAGTGATTATTACTAGTACTAACTGTATATTTTATAAAACGTACTATTTTAGGCTTAACACAATGTTAACTTGGAGCATTTTTAAAGTCAAACTGACATTTCTGCTCATAAAACTGTCTCTTTATCCTTTGTGTTCGCTTTGACTTGTTCGTTCAAACTTTAAATTGACTAAAAGAGGAAATCTAAGTTTTATTCGTGAGATTTTGGTTCCAGCCAACAATGTCTACACTGAACAGTGATTTGGTCCTGCATCAGTTTGAGCCGGCACAATAAATTGTCGGTTTTATTCCTTCAATTCGAACGGTCGTACGAGCTGTGACCAAGCTTTGGGGGCTGGCATTGTAAGCCGCTGGTCATCCCCATCTGTGATTCGGTCGTTTGCAGTCACCACAATTGGAAACATGATGGAGAGAAAGCCAACGCAGCGCGGACTAACACTGAGTGTGTCCACATTAAGCCGTTAACATTAAATATGTGGACTTTTCCTTTCACTCCCAGAACTCTGTTCCAAATAGTAACAGTGTTTTTCTCGCCCCCAAAAACTGAGCCTTTCAAACAGTGTGTGAATCTGAAAACTGAGTAAAATCTGTAAACTCCCAAAAGTGCTGCATAAGTGAGCACTGTATGGATGTGTGCTATGATGCGACTTGTATTGTAAAGCACTTTGAGCAGTAGATATGACTGGAAAGTGCCATATAAATATAGTCCATTTACCATCTTGGTGTTTCTGTGTCTACAGGATACAATTTCATGTGAAAGGCCAATACATCCAAACAAACAACAAAACAGGCTAGTGTCCTGAAAAAAAGAAGAATTACTATATCAAATAGAGAGGGACTTTTTCAAGGAATCGGGCGTCCTATCATGAGCCTGATTGAAAAAAAATGAAAGTGAATGGCCATTTGTCTAACTGGTTCACTCTGTCTTTGTGTCATTGGTCAATACCTTGTAACTAAGAGTTAAACAATGCTCAACATCTCCTTTTGTATCGCCAACATTATTGTTTATGGCTTTGTTTTTTCTCCCTTTATTTCTCTTATTTTCTTGTTTTTGTGTGTTTGTCCGTTTGTTTTTGCGGATGTTTAAAGATAAACTGAAAAAAGAAAATCCTGAATCTGCTGCCTCTCGTCTGGATTTGATCCAAAACGGAATGGATTGTTCTTTGGCTCATGCTCTACACCAACAAACTTTAATGAAAATCAGTTCTGTAATTTCTGAGTAATCCTGCTAAGAGACAGACAAAAACAAAAACCCCTTAGATGCAGCTTGACAATGACTGGTGGTGAATTTGTTAAATTTATTTTAAATCTCAATTTCATATTTATTTAGTTAAATTATCTTATTGTGAATTCAGCTGCATTACAACATAACATAGCTGTGTGTTTAGCCTTGATGGAACCTGGAAGAAGAAAGTTTTATGTCATCTTTGACTTTTTCAATTATCACACATTTTTATCATCAATATAATGTTTTGGTAGTGTGCCACACCCCTTAAGTGTCAAAGTCTGTTGAAAAATGTCAACGACGTAATGAAGACCGAGTGTGTGGCAAAAGTCAGTTTTTCAGCATGTATTTCAAAATAATACGAATTAAAGCGGTATGGAATGAAACTAACTGCAATTAAAAGCAGCATAGAAAAAAACATTTGTGTTAGGAAGTGGTATTTGTACAAGGTTGCTGGTGTTATTTATCATTTAATGATAAGTACACAAATTATTCATGAAGGATATTGCATTGGCATAAAAAAAAAACAATAAAATGAAAATAAAACTATATATTTTTTATCACAGCCTCCATATATTGAAACTCTTCCATCATTCAGTGCTTCACTCTAAACCTTTTATCTGACAGCGACAATAGTAAAAAAAACGCCAATGTCTCTCAAAAACAAATAAGCCCAGTGCAGGAACACATGTACAGTAAAATGCACTGGTGCCGCCGAGGGACTGTGCAGGCTCCACTTGTTCTGTCAGAGTGGCAGTGAGCCGGCCGAGAAGTCAGCTAAAATAAACACAGCCTTCTCTCCTCACAACTCCGGTAAAAGCTCATAGCCCTTTATTAATTCAGGGGCCTTAACAGCGTTTTCGGATGACTCGAGGTTTGCGCTGTCAGAGCCTCTCAGAGACCGGAGAGATGAAGTGCATTTGCAGTTGGACCCGCGTAGACACTGATGACTGTAACAAAGCAGCCTCAAAATCCATTTCTCACCTCCTTCACGGTGACTACTGCTCTTATTTTTAAATGAAAGGACACGAGCGTTCCTGCACGTCAGGTGTTTCTGTTGTGAGTCTTTCTTTTGCATTTCTGTTTTTTTTCTAAATGAGATGTGGGTCTCCCCGGGGGGGGTACAAACTGTTTCAGGGGAGATACTGTAGATCAGAGTTAAACACTGTGAATTTGACAGTTTTTCCACATTTCCCAGAGTCAGAACCTAAAAAATACTCTAGGACTGACCTTTTTTGTCTGTTTGGTGTATTTGACGAAATGATGTGAAACATAGTGTAAATGAGGATGGACGATGTGTCTCCACTTCCTTCCACACTATCCAGAAGTTAATCCCAAATATCTTGCACATTTAAAGCCAGAGTCTGCACAGTAGGGGGTCAGGGGATGGAGCGGCGGAGGTGAATCATGATTTTTCACTTCGTTTTTTTAATAGCATAAAATAAATCACTGCTCAAAACCAAATTTACCACAAACATAAACACCTGAACATATATCAGTGTTATAAGAACTACCTAAAATTACAGGAATCATCTTTGAGAAAAATGAGAATTTGATTTTCCGACATGTCCATGTCCCATACAGTAACATGGAGGAGGTGGAGTTTATGACCTTGTGGCAATGTCGTTTGCCACCGGGTTCTCACCACAACAGCCGGACATGAACCGGTTGCTTTTCAGCATTCTTCACACACACACACACACACGCACGCGAGCGAACATAAATTAATTAAACTTAAAGGTTTAAACATCTAGCTTTGCAGCTCAGTCCCTTCCAGTGTCTCTCCTCTGTATCTCCTCCTGTGTGTCTTTGTGTCTCAGTCCTCGTCTCTCTACCAGCTCTGCTGCTGCCTTTTGTACCAGAGGATCAATCAGCTAACAGCCCTCACCTGCGCTGTTTGATCCTCTGGTACAGGTGGAGGTGCTCTCCGAGTTACCTCCGTGCCCACAGACCTATACTGCAGCCAGCCACCAAGTAGTTTGGCTTCCCTTTTGGGAGGCAGTCATGTCGTCCATCTTATATAGAAATAACACAATAATGAATAAACCGGAAAATTCAGCAAAACTACACAAAGAAACTCAAGTGGAGTGAGGGGGCACCTTTTTTCCAAAGCTTTGTCACAGAGGAGTCTCACAGTCACAGACTTATAAAACCCCTGCTCTCATGGATTGAAGTCTGAGTCAGTGCATGAGCTGCAGTCATACCTTTTACATTAGTGCAGGTGAAACCAAATGGAGCCGTCTGGCCTGTCCATCACTTTGAGCCCATCAACATCCGCAGAGTCCTTCAACCCACCTGATGCCCATTAAGTGACACTCACTTCCTGTTGTGCTAAAGCCCCGCAGAAGAAATGCGGTGACGAGATGCCAACCCCTTAGTCTCAAAAAGGCAGAACAAGAACAAAAGAGCGGTTGCTGGTTTATGCATACAGAGTGGTACCGCATATCTACTTTGCTCAGCATGAGCTTATATAGATGCAGCTTAACGAGCAGAGACTTATGCAAAGGTTAGAGGAGCTGCACACAGTTGTCTCCCGCTCATTACCCACCTTTAAAGTGCCCTTGTGCAGGGAACTTAATCCTGCTCCGCAGCCCAGACTGAGACAGTGGTTGAACTGCGAAGGTCCCAGGTGTGACAGTGTGGAGCTGTTTGTTTGTGCAGCAGGACGTCACTGGGAAAGAGCTGCGGTAACCAGCAGACCAATATGGAGCTTAAATGGGCGGCTATAAATAGTGATAACAATAAAGTGCCCTGTCACACTGAACATTTTACTTCTGAGATGTTTTTTACTTTATGAAATTGTTTTTGAAGAAATGTTTTTTCGTTTGAAATTTCTGCCTTTGAATTGAGTTTAATTTTGCGTTAATTAGACTCTGAGACACATACAAGTAATGTCTTAGTGTAAAAGATTTATTCTATTCTGATGGTTTATGTATGATTTAAACATTTCTGAATATAGCACCCCCCAGTGGTAGTATGCAAAACCATCTCAAAGATCTGAAAATGTACATAATTACCTGTAAGTTGTATCAATTGTGAGGCAAGTAAATGTATCACTGAGTAAATAAATTAGATTATTCATGATATTTGCTTTAAAATAGTTAAAAGTAAAGCCCCAATTAGTCTAATCTTTGCTATTTTAAACACCAAGTTCCTTATAGCTTTGCTATATGTCTATATATAGATGTTATAATATGAACTACACTCACAGAAGTTTAAAATATTTTTTTTTATTTTAAGACACTTAAGAGTATACAAATTAAATATTTCCTTATTTATAAAAAAAAACATAATCAGGAATGTAATAAGTGAAAATGAGAGACATCATCCTTCTAGGTTTGGACAGCATATGAACACATTTCATTTGACTTAAAGACTTGTGACAGACACACACACACACCACTGATCATTAGGCATCAGATAATGCTGTGCTGTAGCAACGGATTAGTGAACTGCATGTTTTGTTTGCTCTGCTGCCGAAATCCCTTTTGTCATTCACCTCAGCCTCTTCCTCCCTTTAACCGCCGTCTCCCTGGCTCAGAGTGACTCGGCTAAATTACTCAAATAAAATTGACAGACAGAGTCGGATTCCCACACTCATTCTCTCTCGTGAATATTCATCTGCAGCTCAGAGCACAGCCAAACTTATTCTTTTAATGTCACAGCTCCAAACACTGTCAGGTCCGCCCCACAGTGACAAAAACACGGTGTCTCCTGCTAACCTTTACCAACGTGAATCCTGTAATGATTACAGCTTGCTAGTTTTTCTGAAAAGGTTTCCCCCTGTGTTGTTCCCGAGCTAAAGGTTTCGATTTTCATCTCACGTTGTTATTCCGAAACATTTTTTTCCTTTCTTACTACACAACAGTTTGCACGCAGCGTTGGATAAGAAAGGGCGACGGATAGTGATAACGGGATCAAGTCTTAATCTGCTCAAATACTTCTGGCAGAAGCACAAAAGGGTCTGTGGCTCTTTAACAGTTCATTTGATACATCTGAAAATCCCCTCCAGCGCTCAAAGCTGACAACGTGAACTCTTAACATCACAGTCATTGTCTCATTTCACAGTCAAAGTGCGGAGAGAACGAGGCCAAAAAAGAAACCTCATGATGTTACACAGTGTGAATACTCACAGAGAGCAGTCTGTGTGTGGACTTGTACCTTTGTGGGGACCAGTATGAGCCTCGAACCTACAAAGTGAGGACATTTTGGGAAAGTGAGGACATTTTGGCCGGTCCTCACTTTCTGACTCACTTTTAATGAGTTGTTTGAGGGCTAAGACTTAGTTTTAGAGTTAGGGTTAGAATTAGGTTTAGTGTTAGGTTAGGGTTAAGGTTAGGCATTTAGTTTTGATGGTTAAGGTTAGGGTAAGGGGCTTGGGAATGCAGTATGCCAAAGAGTGTCCTCACTAAGATAGAAGTATAAACGTGTGTGTGTGTGTGTGTGTGGATTCCTTTGCAGATGTTTGCCTGAATCCCTTACAGTTTTTCGACCAAAGGTATAAAAGTGCTGAAAGGAGACCCGCCCTGAGTGATGTCAGAGAGCGATGTAGTGTCTGCCATTGTTCCTGCTCTCAAAGACAAAGTAAAACACTAACATGTATTTATTAGTAGGCTCCATTGTAAGCATTCTCCGAGGACTGTTGTTTAGCTTTAAGCTGTGCAGGAGGTTTGAGAGGATTCTTGTCTTTTATTGTGAAGACACACAGTCTGCGGAGCCCCAGGTGCCAGGGACTTTGGCAGCATGAAACGGTGGAGCTCTGGAGATTGACTCTGCGGGTTATACAACATTTACTGCTGAATGTGTAGTTCTGTCTCTACTCGTGCGTTATTTCAATACTTATAGCCAATGTTATTACATGTCGAAATGTATGCATTTTAATACAATAGAAAATGATTGTTTAAACTATGAATATGCCATAAGCGATTTCAAAGGTGATATTCAATTCATCAAATAAAATGAAATCAATTAATATGGCAAGAAAAAAAAAAAAAGTTGGAATGTGTATTTTGAATTAACCAATCATTTTTAACCAATGCTAAATGTGAATTTGAATCAAATTGCACCGGAAATGTAGAATCTGCCGTGGTGGAGGAATAATTCAGATCTTACATGAAAGTAAGAGTACCACAGTAAATATGGGTTCAATTACCCACCCATCCATTACCTATACCACGTATCCATTAAGGGTCGTGAGGGGAGCTAGAGGTACACCCTGGACGGGTCGCCAGTCCGTCCCAAGGCCGACAAACAACCATTAATGCTTACATGCACACCAACGGGACTTATAGAGTCTCCAATTACCTAACCTGCATGTGTTTGGAGTGTGGGAGGAAACTGAGGTCCCTGGAGAAAACCCACACAGACATGAGAATAACATGCAAACTCCACACAGAAAGGAGAAACCTTCTTGCTCGGAGCGCTTTACAGTCACACACACGTCCATAGAGTGAATCTACGTGCAGCACTTTGTCTGTCACACTTATCTTTTCTGACTATCATACGTCACTCACATATGCAGCCGTCAGGGGTAATTTGGGGTTCAGTATGTTGCAGAAGGGGGGGGGGGGACGGGGATCGAAGTGCCGACCCTCTGGTGTGTGGAGGAACCGCTCTGTCTCCTGAGTCACAGCTGCTTGCATTAAATCATACTGAGCAACACTTTACTCTCAGTATCAACTTTAATTTAGTTAATGTAGAAAAACCATAGCCCAAGGGAGAACCCATTCAATTTTGGTGAGGATCAGGATCAGGGGGCGGAGGCAGGAATTTTTATTTTTCACTTTCGTTAACATTGTGAAACGGGGCATTTTTCAACATTTTCCTTGTTTTCTCAGAGAAAGATTTATGAATTTTGATGAAAAAGGTCAGACATGTTAAGGAAGCTGATTTCTATGAGTGTGTGGAATTTGGTGCAATTTGATTGAATTTTAAGGGACTGTTGGGCCTTGGTGGACGTATGCACTCTCCTAAAGTATAAACCATTTTATATGATGCTGGGTTGTTTTAGAGCAACTATACGCAATAAGTAAAGTTCCTAAAATGTGTCATTAAACATCTGAAAACCTGTTATTTGATTAATTGAATTAATTTATTACTTTATTTATTATTTACTAAACACATTTTCAGTGCACAGTTCATTCTCCTCATCCAGGATCAGTGTACATATAAATCTGCTTTCATTAAAAATCAGTCACCCTCACATACGAGAGGAGGTTTGATCTTCAAAAGTGTCCGGACAATTTGCACCACTCGTCTTCATCCACCCACTCATCGCGAGTCCCTGCTTCCAGCCACTGCTGCAGTATGTGCACATCTGCGACACCCCAGGAGACGTTTCGTAAATGATCCTGCTACAGATCCCTGGACTCGTGCCCTGTGTACCCGCCTCCCTCTTGGTGGTCCTCCTCCCCGTGGAGAGGTGCCCTGCATGCTTGCTCAGTTAATCCAGGCCTGCCAGGAGACTGCAGGGCTGGTGGAAAGACATCTGTGTGACCTTCCTTGATGAGCGCACACCGCGTACATCACTCCTAGCTGTGCCGTCAAGCCCAGATACTCTGTCATCTTCTCATCATCGGGTCTCCTTTGGCCGCTTCTCCCGGGACAAAGTCAGCTCATTTTCCTTTAGTTCCTGTGCGGATATTTTAGACGGCAGCACATTGTTTGGCCTAAGCACGGAAACAATGATGTGAGTTTGAGGTGAAAAATATGGCTACACTTTGACACGACTTGTCTTAAACTGCTCGGTTGACCCTCTTGGCTGTGGCTGCTCTCCTGCTTTGATGAAAGTGGAGCCGTGCAGGCTGGACTATCTCGCCTTCAGCACCTGGCTGTCACAGCAGCCATGACTCTCTCCTCCCAGCACTTAGAGCTCAAGATGTCTCACAGTCCTTCTCTTTTCAGGCACAGAGGGCATAATAGTCACCCAGCAGAAGAAGTTGGAAGGGCAGAGGAAGACAGAATGAAGTGACTGAAAGACGAACAAATTGAGACCTGGCCGGTCAGTGCGAGTCCCTGCCGGCTCCCACACACACCATGCACCTTGCTGCTTTACTTCTATCGGTGTGTGACTCTTGCACTGCGGCTGGCACCTCCACTCGGACAATGTGTCAGCTGCTGTTTTCTGGTTCAGCGAGCTTTGCTAAATGTGTTCAGATTCCTCCCCACGGCCGGACTCGACCGCATCGGAGGCCTTATCTTCCAACGAGTGACCAGCCACCTTGACACAGGACGCAGCTTCCTCTTGTCGTCGTGTTCGATCCTCCCCCGAGAGCGGACAGTGGCATTTGGCAGACAACTCGGGGTCTTGAACTTGCTTTGAAGGCCGTGATTTTCTCACCCAACGCCCGCCAAAAAGTGGGTCTAAAACCAAACTAATCATCACGATGGATGCTGCGTCCTTCAGGTGGCAGTCACAGGATGGACCGGATGATGGATGAAATTAGCTAAAACACTTCTCACCTTCATCAGAGGAGTTGTACAGAAGATTATCCTCAGGTGAGTTTTTTTTCTTTTGAGGCAACAATCTCTATAATATGTTTTTTAACTCCTCACAGTCACCCCATGTTATTTTTACGTATGTATCAGACAAATTGAGCTCGATATTGTTGCTGCATTTTGTGATTATGTTCCTGAACCTACAGATGTACTTTCAATTACATTTCCACCATTTTGCATGTGTGAAGAAGACGTGTTAAAAGACATGGCACGGCCCTCCAGTGTTTGCACATGAAGTCATCTTTCTTCATCGAGAGAGAGAGAGAAAAAAATATCACACGCACATAAATAATGCATTGTTATGAGTTGCTGCAGAGCACTCAGCGAGAGGAGAGAGAGACGCAAGCGCAACATATTAGAAACATTCCTGCTTGTTCTTGTTCCTGCTCGCCTCTCGCGACACGGAGACTGTTTTCACACATCTGCTGCTGCAAAAGGGGGTTCTGTCGGAGAGATGATACCAGTCGAGCTCAAGAAGGGCCACCGCCAGATACAGTGGGATAAATTATGTCAAAATGTGCTGCTCGGTATTCACAATCATTCTGTTTCATGCCTCGTCTTCATGCAGCTTCTCGACCCGAATCAATACGCCATCATGGCCGGCCTGGGACAGGGCGCAAAAAGGGCATAAAGTAGAAATATGACATCACTTAGCCTTGATAGTCATAATGTATGTAGCCTGTTAAAAATCAGGGATGGGTTTAGGTATTTTAAATCGTAAGAAACAGATTTAAAAAGGATTAAGAAGGGCTAAGTAGTAAAATAAGGTAAGAATCACACTTGCATTGATTCACACTTACATTTTTAATAAGTGCAATAAATCAATGCCACAAAATAAGCAAATTCTTTATGGGGAAATAGACATTTTTATTATAGTTAAATACAGAATACAATTAGCACACAGTAACTTTGTAGGGGTGAACATTTTTGCTTTCTTAATATTTATTCATACAAGTTTTGCGAGTCACCAACAAAAGGATTAGAGAGGCTCGCCGACACATCCCAGACGGGTCGCACACTTGGAAATTCAGATTTCCAACCTCTTGGAAATCTAGTCGGAGTCTGCAACAGCTACAGCCAATCAGTGTGCAGGACGGGATAAAGGTGTCATCCAGATGTTTCATCCTGTGAGCAGGATGACACAGAAGAGCAGGAGGATCACCGGATTGACTGTATCTCTTCTTGTGTGTGTGTTTTCATGATTAATTCATGATTTGGGGACAGAGATCACGCAGTGTGTGACCTTGTCGCCAGTCAGTCGTGTAGTGTGAACTCACAAAGACAGCAACACCCTCAATCAAGTGTAGTGCGAACTAGTGTGAAGTGAAATTTTGATATTCCTGGATTCCCAGAAAATTTTAATGGCGTCTTCGTTGGGTCACGCCACATCCCTCCAAAATAGATTTATGGAAATCGGTTGTTTTTCGTAATTAACGAAAACATTCTTCTCATCTTTGGTTGAGGTAATAAACAGCTGCTATTTGTAACATCAAATACAGTCTTGAAATTCAGTGTCTTAAAACTCACACACACCATCCCAATGTATAGGAAGTTCTGGCGAACAACTAGTAAAACAACTAATAGTCAACGTTGAGTCACAGTGTTTCCTGTCAGATTGTATTTCGGTCCAGACAGAAGTCCTGCCTGTTGTGAGCGGAGCTTTTAAACATTTGCTTGGATTTCTTGTCACAGCAGTTTAGGATCAGGGCGGGCCCCCACAGCCACAGTGTTTATAATGGATGTAGTTTCATCCTCATGCTCCACGGCAGATTCTCACTCGCTCGTTCACTGCAGCATTTTCTGGTTGTGTTTCCTTTTTTTTCTCGAAGGCTGCATTCGAATGAAGGAAAACGCTCTGTGTGAGTTGGATTTGCTCAGTGACCCTCCTCACAACACTAATGTTCATTACTGGCTAATGTGGAACTTTGAAGCTCCCCAGATGGTGTTGGTAGTTATTATTCATGCTTGATGTTCAGGCTTCGTGACCTGTAAATAATCCTCTAAACTGTGTTGTTTACAAAGATGAAAGTACATGTGGGAGCCTCAGTTTTGAAATTTCCAAGTTATCCCAGCTCTTTTATACACACGAGCCAAACTGTCGTAGAATTACAAGTTTTGATTCTTATTCCCTTTCATTTTATTTGGGCAAATTATGTTTTCTATTGCACTCATTTATTTTGAGGCCGGTCACAGTGAATGAAAGGATTCCACGTTGGATCATGCCGTGAAATCTGCACTCACGAAACAACAGAGCATTTACACATTAATAAACATAAGAGCACCAGCAGGCCCACTTAGCGTAATAAAGGGAACGCGTTGCATTAATAAAGTCAGCTGGTAAAAATAAAACTGAAACAATAACCATTCAGTGAACGACAAGAGAGAAATACTGAAAATTAGAATTGCGTGACAGTAAAAGTTTGTGGCCCCATAATTCCTGGTTACACACATTTTGGTACTTAGTGTTATGCAATACCACAGGAAAAAGAATCATTAAGTTTTAAATAAACTCATCTATAAATTCAATAATGCATTTTTTTGTTGAAGCCACAAAGCAAATGTAACTTTGTCATAATCGCTTGGTTTCCCTGTGTGTTTTGCTGCTGCAGATAGAGAGATAGATAGATAGATAGATAGATAGATAGATAGATAGATAGATAGATAGATAGATGTACTAAGGTATCAGACACATTACACACTAAGCAAAATACTGTGTTTCATTGCCGCTATTTTAAATTTATTAAGCATCATATAAGGCAACAAAATCACATAAAGTCATATGTAAAAGAAAATAATTGATGATAAAGACACAGAGAGCTTCAGCAGCAACATGGTGAAGCTCAGCAATAAACAGATGGCATCAAATATTAAAGAATAAAAGGCAAAATATTGTTTAATCACATTAATAATATGTTTTTCTTATCGTAACCTTTTTGCTTTACTTGCTTAAAAGAAATATAATTGGATGTGGATGTGAAACCCTGCTGTTAAGAAATGCAAGCGAAATTAAAATGGACTTTACATTTGGATTTTCTCAAGGGGGTTTGAGAGTCAGCACTTATTTCTTATCGGAGCTCATTGGTCACGCTATCCGCTGCCACCTTTGGTTCTCTCCATTCGGTTAAATGGATTACTGATAAATCAAGTTTTGTTTTGGGGCGGCACATTCAGCTTATCACTCACTGCAAATTTGAGCTGCGTTAAGTAGTCTTCTTCTGCACAGTCATGTCAGATGAACAGAGGAGTCTCTTTAGTATGCAGGTGTAGGGATGGTGACTATTAGAGCAGCTTTACACTCAGAAAGAGCGCTCATGATCCGGGCTGATCTCGTGCTCAGGCTCAAGCCTCTGCTACCAGCTCAGTCACTCATCCTTTAAGATATATATTTATGCACGGGACCATATTTGAAGGTGTAAATCCATTTTCAGTGTCTTTAAACGCTCTATACAGTCTGCAAAGGCCAGTCTCATCCATTTCAGCTTCCAAAGACTACAGTTTTATCGGCCTTTTTAAGGCTGTTCCTATTGTTTCACACAAAGTCCCGGCTTTACGACGGAGATTTATGAAAGCACACGGTCAGTAAATCTGGTGAGCCGCGTTTATAGAGGTGTATATGGCCGAGCGAATTCTTGTTCCAGTGGGGAAATGATCAACTTGTTTTTATATACATGCACACACACACACACACACTCAAACACAAGGGGAAATTATCAATAAACATGGAGCTTACAAGGGGTTAACAAACAAAGGGGTGGATTTAATTTTGCTATTATATTAAAGACTAATTACATCAATTATTATGCAGGTCACATTGACTCACAATGTTTGAATGACAAAACCCAAACAGGCAAAAATAAAATAGCACAGATCAGTACAACCTAATTATGGTGTCTTTAAGAACTCTGAAAGAGGAAACTGATTATTTTATAGATAATGTCATATTTTACAGTTCTTTATCAACAATTGCAATTGCATAATCTTGATGTACCGCTTGATGTGACTTGATGTAGATATCAAGAGGGTGTTGTTCCAGGAGAGAGTTTCTAGCCAACTGATTTTTATTTTTATTTCAGGAGATAGATTCAGAACAGACAAGAAAACTAGATTAAAGCCGCTTTCAGATCCAGAAAATGTCTGGAAAATTGGATTCAGACATTTTTCAGACGTTGCCTTTCACACATGAAAAATGCAGCCGAAGATTTCCGAGATCAAACGACTTCACAACAAAAGGAAAAATATCTGGAACATTCAGGTGAGGAGTGGACGTATAAATTCTGCTGCGGAGATCACATGTTTTTTTTATAGCACATCAACACTGGCCTTGACACATTATTGCTAAAAGCTCTCTTAACTTGTTGTCTTTCCAAGTTGTCGTCTTCACTGGCGTCGTCGACATGTATGGTATCCACCATGTTAGCAACATCATCAACATGCCGATTTGCTCACTGTGAAACATTTTGGACATTTTCCTGCTGTAATCTCACATGGACTCACTTGGAGATTCTTCTGAAATTACTCGGGTGCTGGCAGGGAAAACTCTGGAGAATGTCTGGAACACATACAACCCCTCCAGAAAATGTCAGGAAAAAGTCCAGAATTCAGTGCATGTCTGAAAGCAGCTGAAGAGTCTGCAGCCTGATTCTGTGAAGTTGATACAGTGGTGCTTCGAGCCACTTGGTCATAAAGGATTTGACAAATTGAAATATTGACCATTGGATGATGATAGTGCAAGATGAAAAGTGAAAGAATCACCAAAGACATGATGATTCATTCAGTTTGTTGTCCGTTGGGAAGATGAATGTGCTAAATATCATGGAAATCCGTCTGGTAATGGAAAGGGAGATCAACAAAGTCAGACAGATTCCTCTTCTGGGGACCATGAATCTTCGGCCAAACTGTTATGGCCGTCCATCTCATAGCTGTAGAGTCATTTCACTGTGGAGCCAAGTGATGGACAGACAGGCCATCGTTGCCATTTATAAAACCAAACCTTTATCATGGCTAAAATTGTGGTATACGATATTCAAGTTGTATGTCACACTATGTGCAAGTATAAAGTAAACAGCTAACAACACTATTGGTGTTTTCTTCACGGTGGCAGCCCAGTCTGAACTAGTCAGCAGAATAAAACAGTAATAATGGAAAATACACGTTTTTATTTACATGTGTGGAACCAGACAAACAAAATGAGAAGTTAGAGGCACTTGATATTTTGTCCCACCATGACTTCCATAAAAAAGAGACACAAGTACCCACCATGGCAGTTTGTCATCAAAAATACTAACTGTATTTACAAAGAAATACATGTTCTGCTTCACCTCAGATCTACTCCTTAGAATTTCTTTTTTGCTGTGTATTTTCTAGAGTTATCATGTTCATAAGATGAATATTGTCCTTCTAGTTAAGATTGTCTCAAGCAACACGTATGTCTTTCCATGTGACTAGAAAGTCGCATACCCTGTTCAGACCTGGTATCAACATCCATCCGAGTGATCCGCTCACAAGTGGTCAACGCTTAGTTCAGGTCTGATCGCACCCAAGCGTGTCCTCGATGTGTCCTGAGATCCGATCCCTCATGCCAACATAGTGATTTCTACTTTTTTTCAAATGGGGAAACTCTCCTGTTGGTAGATTTGTGCTCATTGATTAATTTAGTCCCTCCTGACACAACTCACTTTCTCTCTCTCTCTCTCTCTCTCTCTCTCTCTCTCTCTCACCACAGAGACACACACACACAAACATTGTCATCGGACACATCTGCCAACTCAGACTGGGTTAAAATAACCTCATTTGGTTTTCACAATCACAAATGACATGCATGATTATTTCCTTACAGAGCAGGGAGGTGAGATCCGATCACGAGTGTTCACCGGAGACACATTCAGGTCACATATTTTAATACCAGGTGTGAACAGATGGATTTAGCGCCGTCCACTTGGGATTGGATCCCTCAGGACGGATGTTAATACCAGGTCTGCAACTGGGCCAAAGAGTCACAGACTAAAAGTAGCAGAGAGTAACAGTCACAGAGGCCAGCATGATGACATCATATCCATCATACTGTGTGTCATAGTGGCGAGGCATTCAAAAGCAAATGGAGTCTTGTGAAACTGGGGAAAAGGTAAAGCAGCCTTGTGAACTAGAAAGGTCTAATTCTGTTTAAAGCAATGTAACAACACTGTAAAGGCAGACTGAATGGATTATATTTTGACTACCAATGACTAATTCAGTTCTGACGGGGGGGGGGAGTATATTTAGAGCTGCAAGTATGATTTCAATTACTAACTACAAATAGAGGGAGTTGGTGAATTGGTGCATGTCCAGTCTGGCTGTTGGATGTTGCTCTGACAAATCGCCTGTGTAAACTGTCTGACGGGCGAAACAACCCTGAGGTATATTCAAAAACTCTGAGGCCCATTAAGGTTTTGTCTGTTGAACCAAACCAGTGGATTGGTGAGTAGAATCTGCTCAGTCGTTTAATTGTAACACAAACGAATGTGTTTGCTTTCCAACTCGCAGATTATTCATTCATTCATTATGCCTGGCCATCTGCTATGTGGCTGATTTCAATCTCTCCAGGTTCAGAGCACCAGCAATTAGTGTCATAGCTGCAGTCCATCCATCCATCCATCGTCTGGATCTGCTCTAAGCATAGAACAAGCATCAGGGAAACACGAAGGGCAGGTCAGTCATCTATCACAGACCAACACACTGACATTCACACACACACACACACACACACACGTGGGGGAGTCCGAGGCTGTGGTCAGGCCGACCTGCATGTCTTTGGACTGAGAGAGCGAACAGTGGAGAGCCCAGAGGAGAGACCTCCACTGAACTAAAGTCAAGTTTATTTGTCCGGACCAATATCACATAAAATGTCTCAATGGGTTTTAGCGACTCACAGCAGTTCCCGGCCCACTCGGAGCTCTGTAAGAAGACAGGGGAAAAGAGAAGTAGTGAAGTAGTGAAGGAAAAGAAAGGAAGAAACCTCGGAGGCAACAATTCGATCAGACATCGCCCTCCCTCTCACAGCTGGAGAGGCCAATGCCACTCACTAAATGTATTCTGTCAAACTCTGTGTCCCTATTGAGGTTAACGTTATTCTATAATCATAACTAAGCATGTCAGGATTTCTCCTGATGGCCAGTCCGATTATTTTAAAACACATCGAGGGTCGGACTGGTTCTTCGTTCTGGAGCTGGTAAAAGAACAGAGGCGCCGTCACTCTTCATTGAGAAAGCGTCGAGAAATTTCCCTCCAGAGGGTCGCACTCATTCTCTCTTCCTCCTTCTTAATGTACGTATACAACAATGAAAAATCCATGTTATAACATTACAGGTTTGTAGATTGGCATGAAAGTATCTTTTTATTACATATAAACATCTTGACATAACTTTTGACATTATAACATGATAACAGATCGTGTTTTTTGCCTGGTGTTGCAGCAAAATGCTTCTTTAGACTGAAATTGCCTTAAGTTGTGGATCAAGATATTTCATAAATATGCATCATCAGTTAGTCATGTGTTTATATCACATTTTTTAATGTCATTATATTTCTGTCCTTGTGGCGAACGTTTTAAAGAGTATTCTTTCATTCATTCATAGCCTTTATTGTCATTGTATCAGCAGAATACAACTTATTATTGCTCCAGTGATGCATAAACAACAGAATAAAAGACAATGCACTCAATCCAGTGTACAACCAAAACATAAACACATGCACACACATTAATAAATGCACTTAGCAGCCCATCGAGTGCATGGGAGAGATTTAACCACATCGTTTGACCTGCTTGTGTTTCTGCAGAAGAGTTCAATTTGATTTATTAGTGTCAGCGATTCAACAAATAGCAAGCTCGAGATGCACTTAATTCAGTGTGTGGCCGAGAAAAGGGAAAATTTCATTTCTGAAATTTGTGTTTCATGTTATTGCAATTCTCTCTGCTCCTTTCTCCTCATCTATTGTGATGTTCAAGCCTTTGAAATATTGGGTCAAACCGTCATTGCAATCATTAAATGGCAGAAATCTAGATGTGACATGAGTGCTTAGCAGGCAGGTGACCAGCTAGTTAAAAGACACGGTCCTAAAATATTTCTGTGAGCGACTACTGAGCAAACCTACAAATCTATAGCTCAAAGCAGCGGTGTGCTCATTGCATTTAAATACTCTCATCACTCTCATTGTTTAAAAATGAAATGTGCAGCCACTGAAAGAAAGACCTTTACTTGCCTTTATCAGGACCCACAGGAGTCCGGAAATTATGCAGGCTGTCAGGTACAATTCAGGCCACGTGGGGATACATGTATAAAATGACGGATATGGCCTCACACGGAGCCCCGAGGATGTCAACTGCTCTGGACGAAGTCACGTAGGAGGAGGAAGCGTTACTATAAATTGAAGTTTTAATAGCCGAGCATTTTGATGCAATTAGAAAATTAAATGGATTTGTTCGAGCGCCCCGTGGATCACTGCGACTGAGAGTGAGACGCAGATGAGACAAATATCACTCGATGAGATTCTTCTTGTTTATTTCAAAGAGCAGGACGAGGTGGCAGAGTCGGCCATTACCTCAAATTATATCCTTAAAGAATCTCACAGCCACTTAAGATAAAGGCAGATGTATCTCGGGGCGTAAGCGGGATTGTTCTCGCAGTCGGCCTTGGTAAAAAAAAAAAGAAAACTACAGCCAGCCATCTCTCGTCTGAGGAAGACACTCCTCCAGCAAAGCATGTCTAATTTGAAAAAGAATGAAGGGAGGGCGATTTCAATGAGCCAGGAAATGTAATGCATCTGGCCCAGCAGCTTTGATGGGAGTCTTCAATATTAATGCGAGGATTTTGCGTGGCCGTCCATGTGTCGTGTTCTCCCGCCGAGAGAGAGCACAGTTGTTCTATTACATGGGCCAGCACTTCTGTCGAGATCACCTGAGACCGACTGGACATTTTCCCCTCCATGTCCTCTCCCGCGCTGTCGCCGCTGTGCCGAGTGAAGTGAGGCCAAACAAATAACACCTACGACATGCAGATGAGACGAAAAGCCTGGAAATGGCCAATATACTGTTTGTTGTTTGTTTCTTAAGAGATTTCATAATGCCATCAAGAGGCAAATCTCGGAGCTCTTTCACGGCCAGTGAATAGGAGACTGATTTGCAGACCTGGCAACAGCACTCGGGTTAATGTGATAGAAAATGTTGGGATAGTCTCTGGTTCATAACAGTAAAATAAAATGAAGCAACTATATTATATTTATAGAAATACACAGAAATATGTCTAATACTGTCTCTTTGTGATGTATGTGACCCTTTTTTGGGGATTTCAGAGGGACGGCTCGGTGGAGCAGCGGTTAGCACTGTCGCCTCACAGCAGTACTGTTGGGGGTTTGAACCTGAAGGTCGGCTGGAACCTTTCACTGTGGAGTTTGTATGTTCTCCCTGTGTCTGGATGACAGACCTCGTCAGGTTGAATTATGACAGTTGATGGGACAGTTGCTGATGTCCCCCTCTTTCGATTGGTCACTCCAACCCTCCAGTCCCGAGCCTGTCTGATCTAAAGGTGAAGAAATTCCTTCTGGATACCAGGACATAAAAATCTCTAACCCATCTCCACACATCCAGTTTTTGTATGGATTAATCTAAATCTTCATTCCTGAGATTTACAGGTGATGCTAGGTGGATTTTGTTCTAGCTTGTTTCTACCTGTTTTAAGTCTTTATGCTAAGCTAAGCCGCTGCAAGTCAAAAAGAGAACAAGCACATTCATGGCCAGCAGCAATCCAAAGTCACCGCTCAAAGATTAACCCGCATTTTCTTGACATTATCTTTCTAATTCACCAAGCATTCAAACGTGAGGGCAGCAGTCTGGAAATGCAGGCGTGCACATGTCAGCGGGCGTTAAGGTGCAGTGAAGAATGAGCAGAGGTTGGAGCTCCTCGAACAAGCAGCGACGCACAACACCAGAGGTGGGGAAACGGAGGACATGTTGCCAGGGTCATGGCTTCAAACATGTAACAGCCTCTGCAGCTCCAAGCCAAGGGGAACAGATTGCTAAAATTACAGCGAGCCTCGTGCAGCGGAGTATCCTTGACACATGCAACGGTCTATTGGAGTGGACTTAGGGAAGTGGCATGTTGCTCCGGAGCACTGAGGGGACCCCGCACATCCCACTGCCAATCTGTATTCTGTTTGAACCCGCAGACATCTCCTCTTAGCTCGGATTCCGTTCAGACTCTGTGTTTTTGGATACCAACACAGGTGATTGGCACCTTCTCCCCGAATTTATAACAAAATCAATTCTCTAACAGCATCCCTCTCGCACATCAATCTAAGAGAGATGCTCGCTACCCCCTCATTTTCAGCTTCACAGGCAGAGTGGTTATAGATGAATCCCTCAGTATACTTACCCGTATCAGCTCCGAGTGCTGTGGCGGAGCGCTGCCTTTAATTGGCAGCGTCAAGTGATGCACAACATGTTAGGAGCCAGCAGCATTGGGAATCACCTTGTTAATTGAGGGCCGCATATGAGAGATTGACTAATTGATCAAGGCCTTTACAGAGGTAGATAATTCACGACTGCAACACCGCAGGGGGGGAGTCTTGTCAGCGATGATTCATGCATCTCTGTGAGGACAGTCGGTCTCCGTGGTCTCTTTTGTTCTGCAGACCCGGTACAAAGGGGGGACCGCATCATCAGCACCTCCGCCCCCCAACCACTCGCTTCTCCCTCTATATCAGAATTAAAACAGGTAAGGCTGGTGCTGATAGGTTGCCACAGATGATGCAGTGTTGTATGACTGTATGCTTCCCCCGGATGGCTGCTGCTCTCCCCAAACACCATCAAGATACGGGGAAGATGTATGGTCGTGTTGTAATGAAAGTATGAAGGGACCCCGAGACACGGAGGAAACGTCTCCATCACACAGGTAGAGAGGTAATCATGCCCCTGTGTACTGTACTGGGGGAGAAAAAAATGAAATGTGTGGCAACAATGCAGGGAGAGGCTGAAATACCTCCGATCAGATCTGTGGACCGAGGTGGAACGCTACACTATGTCGTGGTGTAAATACTGAATGTGAAGTTTATTTGTTTCTGCCACAATATCCATGCGGTGTGCAGAAGTTGCACGGACAGGTCGGTGAGCAGGACGTTGGACTTCAGGGTGGATGTGGATGTGGTGGGGGTGATGGAAGCTGATTAGCAGGGCGGACGGATGAGGAAGAAGGGATAAAAGGAGGAAATGGGGGGTATATACAGACGTTACGCACAGTTTTCAAAAACATATCAAAGACAGAGTTTCTTATTGTTAACAAAAATACAATGTCTTCATACAGATCAAACTGTTTCTGTAGAAGAGTGTAAGAAACCGGTGATGTAATATGTCAATTTCAGCAATTTAAGCCAATCCCTTACACGCCCCCTCAAATTCAGTAGATGTATTATTCAAATATGTATTAATTGTGAATTTATCATTGTTATATTATAAAGTGTGGCAGATTACTCAATTGGCACAATCCAGTCAGTTACCTAATCAATGATTCATTTAGTTACCCAATAACTGGTTGAATCATGGTTATTGACTTATAAGTTTATAAGTATAAGAATAAATTATATCTATATTTTAAGAATTGTTTAATTTGAGTTTATTCTGTTTTATTTTCCCCTTAAGTTCAAGGTCGTTATGAAATCTGCATCATTCTTCTTCTTCCTTATGAGAAACTTCTACTGTTTTTATTTCCTTTCCCACAACTGAACATATCACTTCCAACCCAAACTGGAGGGGGGGGTGCAGGGTCTCTATATTTAATTTTGAGAGACCAAACTCAGGGGAGTTCAAATGAAATATACTTTTTGCATAGTAATTCAGACGTGATTCCTAATAGTAACTCTCTCCCGGCAAGGTGCTAAAATTATGAGAAGAGCCTGCATGTATTATCATTTTTATTCCGGGATATGTGATTATTTTGCAGGCACGAGCATGAATTCAGTGGCTACAGAAAATATTCAGACCTCCTCACTTTTGGGGATATTGCGTTGTAGAACTCATTTTACATCGCAACAAAAACATATTTTTGCCAATCAATTTCCACAGTAACCCATGATGACAAAGTGAAAATATGTTTTCAGACATTTCTTGTAAATTTGTTGAAAAAAAAAAAATCCTACATTTACAAAAGGTATTCAGACCGCTTCACTTTTGGCTTTGTGCTGTGGATTTCATTTTGAAGTGGAAAAAAAATAAATAAAAGAATCAGTCTCCATTCAGTAACCCATGATGAAAAAGTGAAAACAAAATTCCAAACCTGAAACTTCCCATTTATGAAAGTATTAAGACTCTTTGCTTTGGCCCTTTTAACTGTAGTGCAGTTACAGCCTGTTTGCCTTAGTTATCATTGAGAATCTAAAGCAACAGGTGATTTATTTAGTTTGTTGGTTGGGGGTGAGTTTTGTGTTTTGGATGAGACACTTTGTGAGTCTGTGTGATGCATCCACGTTTGGATTAGTTACACTTAATTTACCATAATAATGCCAGTGACTGATATGATGTTGACAGTGACCACACATGCTAATGTCTGAATAGCGGTAATGCTCATCTTCCTCTTTTCGACTGTTTTGGAAGAGTCAGCGTCTGCAGTGAAAACTAGAAATCACATTAAGTGAGCAGCTTGAATTGTTTTCATTATCCCTGCAATGAATCCCAGTATTTCTGTGTTATATTTAGCATTAGCATCAAGATTAGCGAGGCCCCATCAGGGACAGACTCAAGGGTTGAGACTCCCAGTCAATCCAGGCTGAAACACAAACTGACGAGTCCTGCCAACATTTGCCCGGGAGTCAGTGAACTGCCAGATCTCTCACATCCTACGAGCAAAGGATTCATCGCAGCGTTTCAACTGCGGGAAAGAAGATGTGGCAACTGGCAATGTTTGCAGTGGCCAGACAAAGAATCAAAGGGTCTTCCCACTCACACTTTAACTGTTTCCATGGATTAAGTCCACAAAGTGCATTATTGATCAGCGTTGGAGCAGCCAAATCCGCTTTGCTTTCCTGTGAACCAAGGTGGGCTGTGAATCACGCTGATAAAAGTCATTCCACAGGGAAGGAAAGAGGAAAATAATTACTGTTTTTTCTTTATGGAGGGGAGGTCATATGTTAACGTTATATATTTAGATTGTTTCAGTCAAAATAAAACTGTGAGGCCCAGGCAAGACAGGACAAATCTTCCCCAACGCAAATCGTCTCTCAACTAGACCCTTGTGAAATGATTTTGATTTCAAAGTAAACATACGGCGACAGAGAGCATCCTGAGTGAGACATTTTATTAATTCTACTTAATGAATAAGATGTATGCGTTTAGAGAATTACACTTTCTCATGAACATTTAATTAAAGTGACTAACACAACACATCAAAGTTGCGGACGGTTGAATAATGTGAAACTCCGAAAGGACCGTTGCTTCGCCCCTTTTAAACAAGACTGCAGTTTCCAAGGTTACCGTCTTTGTTTTGGTTTTTTTAAGGTAGCAGGATTTAGGAATATATCACAATTTGTTTTTGATAGGGAGCGAAAGAGAGAAGAGGAATCTGTAATAGTAAGTCTGTGCTAGTCGGCTGTGGTTGATGAGGCAAACAAAAAATAACTGCAGGAGAGTTGGAAACACCAGCTTCAATTTGTCTGTTCCTTGTTGAATTGTCCTTGAATAAGACAATAAACCAGTGACACACACACAATATGTGGATTTCCAATAACGGACGGAGGAGATACGTTTTGTTTTTTCATCGCTATAAATTCCAGCACACTCTCGCCGTGGATATGCAACTCATCCAGACGTGTAAAAGATTTATGCAGAGGGGTCAAAGAGTCAACGTGTGAACACAGAAGTTGGATGATGGATCAGCACCCATTTGACAGCTGGATGTGATAAGAGCCCTGGGGCATGTTCAGGGATGTGTCCGTGTATGTGTTCATCGGAGAGGCAGGTGGTCGAAGGACTGAACTATTTCATTCTGCTTTGTTTATGCTGTGGCCTTCTTTAACCCCGCGGAGAAAAAGTGAAAAAGAAGAAAAGTGAAGTGTTTCTTTTTGCATTTTGAAGAATATTTTTTTATTTAATTGTTTGTTTGTTTATTTGACGGGGACAATGCAGAGAAACATTGTCCCAGGTTGCAGGTACATATGCTGCATGTAGGATTTTTAGCTTAGAGGCTAATTTGTGATCCCCGTCATTGGTTCGTCTTTTCAAATATCAAAACATCACATTGTTACATTAACAATACAACATAAAAAAATATATATTATCAAACTTGATTTCACCGGCATGGAAGAAGACGGAGAGAATGTTTTTTTTCAGAAAGTGAACTGCACCTGCTGCTTAATATTGGTCATAGGCATCTCTTCCACCGGCCCCCCCACTTGTTTTATTTGCCGAGGTTTTATTAGCTATTGAGCTATTTTTTCTCGTGTTCTTCTTCTAATGTCCTGCCATCTTCTTTTAATTTCATCGGCTTTTGTTTTACCCACAGAATTTACTTTATCGCCGATACTCTCCCAGGCTCAACAACATGTTTGTTTGCCTCTTCCACTAGCATCTTCAATTCCAGGGCATTAAATTTCGCTTTGCGCTAGCGGCCACTCTGCTCTCTCAGTAAGGCTCCATGGCGGAAACCAGTAACGCACGCAAAACACACATGTAAATACTACTGCCTCTACCATGTTTGCACCTGTTATCATTCACGCAATTATTTTTAGAAGATCACCCGCGAAACGCTCACAATCCAAACGTGCAATCTGTTATAATGCACATGCAATTTAGCGCTCTTTATTTGGGATCTTAATAGATCAGGCCCATAGTGTATAGCTGTATGATCAGTGATTGCAGGTTTGAAATGATAAAGATTATTAGCATTTTTTTAAAGTAAAGGAATATATGAGAATTGTCCATGTATATGCAGCATCTCTGTCACACATGCACAACTGAAGCCAGAGCTGTAGGGAAAGGAAAGTTCATTGAGTGGAAATCATCAATTATCTACTCAGGTTTCTTAAATCAATACCATGTGACAGCAGTTTGACATCGCTCTGCTCTGCCTACGTCTGCCCGTGACTGTAGGCATGAGCAGAAAAAAAAACACAAACACAACACTGTGCCCCTGAATCTGCCAAGTTCCATCGTCCTCTCTCCCTCCTTATCCACCCAGGCAGTTGTTTGCTACAGAAACCGTGGCAGGTCACAGGTGCCATGAAAATTAACCTTATTCTTCCCGCTGTTGCAAACATGTATTCAGCCATATACTGACATGCAACTGCATGCGTTCACATGGAGCATTAGGTCTCAACAATGTTTTACAAGTGGAAGGGACTGTTGACCCAGTTTGAAGCTGGTAACGTGTGCCGGTCAGACCCACTCTGTTCTTTATTTGTTCATAAACCCCAACAGACATTTTTGACTACATTGTTTGTTTTTTTTGATTTTGTATTTTTTCTCATTTCTGGATGTCACCCTGGTCTTTTGTTGCCCTGTGTGAGGTGAGTCTTTGTGTATCTATAATTGCCATAAATACATCAGTTCTGCATCTTTTGTATAAATCTTCAAATTCACCAAACACAGGACGAAGAGAAACCAACTTCTCTTCTGGGTGCAACTGTTAAAAATTCCAGTTCTTTGTGTTCAATTAGCGTTTCCAGCTCTGCACACCTATGTATTCATGAGAAACAACATTATTCTGTGGATTGAAAAGTCGAAAACATAAAACATTTTGTGCACGGCTAAGAATGTCTTCCCTGTGTTGACGGAGGTTTTGAAGTCTCAATCTCTGTTGTACAGCCTCCCTCTGTGCAGTTCATAGGTCTGACCCGATGAAAAGCCTTTGGAGTCAAAACACTGTCAACAGAAAAGAGGGAGAGCAGCAGACAAACCTCACTATCTCTGTTTCCTCTTTGCATAATAAATTATTGAGCTGTGATGGGGGGGGGGGAGGACTTTGCTGCCACAACACTGCTCTCTGCTGGTAAATGAACTTCTGGTGTCAGGCTGACCTTTGCACGGTTTCAGGACAGAGGTGGAGAGAATCAGGGTTTACATTGGAAGAAAAGGATGAAAGTCACAGAAGAAGAAAAACAACAATGTCTTCTTATTCCACAGGTAAATTCAAATCCTTGGATTACCGTGCACTGTAAAAAGAAAGCAATTTGCTGCATATTTGCATACGTATGAAGAGGGATCAATCCTCAAACCAGTGGCATTCATTATTTCTTTCCTGCACCTCAGCATGCCAGGGATGCTCTGCAGAGAGAGGCGCGCAGCTTTAGCAGCGATTCGCAGGCGCCCCAGCTGCAGGGGGCTCCCGTACATTTGGTGGAACATCACTTTGTTCGGCTCCTCTTGGTTTTTTTGCGTGAAAACACCACGCTCACACCTTGTCAGGAGCTACGAATTTCCTGCGGAGCCCCTGGAGCTGCCCACCCACCTCTTTTCAGCCTTGTTAAAGAACCAAGGGGAAATCATATTTCAAGATGGATACCCCCTCTCTTCATCTGCACTATGCTTATTGCTGCATCCAAGAAAGATCAAAGCCACCTAAACTACCCTAAGAGCTCGCAGCCCCCTCCCCGAAAGATTCTGCACAGTGCTCGAATAACGAGGTGAAGCCTGTCTCCACTTTTATCTTCGCCTTGCTTAGCGAGTGAGTCACATTTGTCAGAAGTGAGTCTTTTTGGCCAGAAGTGCCGTGCTCCTCTCAGAAATGCACCGAGGGAGAGTTACCCAAGCGGGAAAACACATTTGATGTCACCATCAATTTATTATTTCCTTTAATTTGTTACTGAAGGGTGAAGCCGTTTGTTCCCCCCCCCCCGACTTCCGGATATTGATCCGTGTATCGGCATCACCCGAAGCTCGCAGCAATAATCAGATGTGACCAGTGTCAAGCGGTGAGCGAGGCAGCAGCCTAACCTGGGGACCCTCTCCCCTACCTGTCGATCCTGAAACAGATGTTTGAGCTCCAATTAAAGGGAAGTAGCAGGTGTCACCTGAGCCCCCAACTGCAGGGGCACACCTGGTTGCATTAATTTGATCTAAAGCGCTTTTGACGGACTGCCTGCACTCTGGCGTCCCGCATTAAGCCACTGGAACCGAGCACCTGCTTGCAGCGAGCTGACACTCGCGCTGCACTGTGGAGCTGGGCCAAGCTGGCGAGCCCACTTCTCCTTCCTCCCCGCCGTGACCCAGCGGACAGCGGCAACATCTGTGAAGGAGCGGCGCCACTGCAAACGCTGACCTGCAGCCGCACTGGGCTGAGGGCCGCGTGCGCCCTGGAGATAATTGGGTGTGGGAAAACCTCCCCGGAGCTGTAAAGGCAGCTTGTTTCAGATCTCCTGATGATTTCACAGGACATTTAACTTAACACCTCTCGTTTGTTACCTCTTCGGGGGCATTTCCAAATATCCATTACCCGGTTTCCGAGGAATGCAGCAACCTTTAACCTCCACTAGCTTTTATATGTGTGCATAAATTATCCTGGGGATAAATGTGACACTGCATTTTATGGCTGTGGACATGGTTTTTTGTGTGTGTGTGTGTTGAAGCTTAAGCACACAGGTGACCTTCAAAGCGTGAGCAGGGGCAGGGATGTTTGGAGTTTGGAGCTGCAGTTGCAATGTTGTATCGAAGACCCGAGAATGAAGCTGCAGCAGGTTGAAAAGGGCCCAGCCTCGGGTCGTGCTGCACTCTCTGTTGCAACAGTTTCTTTGTGCCATGACAATACATTAATTTCATGAGTCATCAGGCTACGACTGGCAGTTTGTGTCGAGCTAAACAGTGTTTAATTGGATTCTGATCCATGGCAACACCACCGGAGGCTTGTTCCCTTCTTTTAGTTCCGCAGCACCTGGAGCGTAATGGCGGTGATTACATCCCTCCTGCGGTGTCCCGGCGGTTCAGCCCTCGCAGGCCCCAGAGGATACGCCGCTGACAGTCACGGTCCATGTTGCCCCGCTGCCCTGTTTGGCTGCTGGCAAACGCCGAGCAGCTGCTGCCACTGCTGCTGGGACTTTTTGTCACGGCGCTGCTGAGACAAGCCCAGGTTCAAAGGGAATTATGATAATACAAAGCAAATTAATTGTTTACTGCACAAACTCAGGCACCGTTGAGCTCCCAAACAACGTATTGGAGACAGGCTCTTGTTTGTAGAGTCGTAAACAAAAAAAAACTGTTTAATTCAAAATGAAATTTGAATCTTTTTGAAACAATTCAGTTTGGATTCAGAAACAAACCAAACACACGTGATTCGTTTCTTTCAATCATTTCAAAATGCAGATTTGATCGGAGAGTTTCATTCAGTGACAGCGCTGGAGCTTTCAGACATAATCGCAGGATCTTCAGCATCTCAGGCAAAGTACTGAGAAAGGATCATGTTCAAAAGCTCCTGTGTAAGATTAATCTGTCGCCTGGGTTGAATGTGAATTATTAGCTCAGCAAAAATCATTTGATTTACTAAATGTCGTCGCTGGTGGAGATGCAATCAGAGTTTAAAATTGTTGAGAAAAAAACAGAATGAATAGCTGATCATTCTGTGAAATAGGACTATTGGCTTTTTTCCCATATAGTTGGACGGGAAAATCGACACCACTCTCACGTACAGTAAATGTAAAGCTACAACTGCTTAGCTTCTTACAAATACTGGAAACAAGGGGGAAATGGTTAGCCCAGCTAGCACCTCCGAATCTCAAGCGAGGATTGAATGTGGTTAGAAAACGTACCTATAATCTTTCAATATCATGATATCATTTTGAATTGTTCAACATAAGTTCTAAAGTAAATTTAAAAAATCGGAAAAATAGAAATCTCACAAACCCTTTCAAAATCAAACCAGTCGACATTTCCTGAGTGACACCGGCTAACGAGGTCCTGGGAGGAACAGAGGGAGCGATCATCCACCTCCTCCAAGTAAACAAGGGAGAGGTCGCTGACCCCGGCCGATGAAGATTTGGGAGGACGCCCCGCACATGAAGTCGGTGGTGACAGCACAGGCAGGAATAACATTGCTGGGCCTTTGACCTTCAGTGTAGCCCCACACTGTCTCACAACCAGACACTTCTGAATAATACATAGGCCTCTCCTGCCGGGATCACCCCCACTGCTCGCACAAGCCGAGGCGCAAAAACACAGCATTCACATCTTGGTGTTAGGATTTCTCCCACAGCATCCCATACAGTAATGAACATGGTGTGTTTGACCAGCTGCGGCCAGGTCCCTGTTTTGCCTGCACCGCTCTTCACTTTATTCTTTTACATCTATATTTCTAATTCATGGTTTTTCTTGAAGTCCCTGTATTTCAAACGCAATAGCAGAAGCGTAAAGGGAGGAAAAAAAACAACATGGTGCGGTTCGGGCCTCACAGTAATTTCTCACCTCCGTGCGAGTAAGTGAAGAATAGATCGAGCCATGAGAATTCCGCTGTTTACACAGTGAGAACGAACAGAAATGCATGAAACATTTTTAAAATCCCCTGTGATTCCTGCGAAGCCATGCTGTCTCCTTCTTGTTTCCATCTGCTTTACATACAGGGGACAGCTCTGCAGTTTGCACTGAGATTATTTGAATTTCATAGAGTGTTTGACATTTGATTATAGTGCCACGTGTTTATAGATTTCGAGACTTCCCCGTCGAAGGATTCCTATCATGTTTGCTCAGGCACCCTCCTCCCTGGCAAAAGCAATTGAATACGAAAAACTCAAATATCTCCGTGTGACATCAAAAAGACAAACCCAATTATTGTTTCAGCCTCGCGTGAGCAGATACATATCAATCAGTCCTCCAGGAATATCTGTATTTACATAAAAGACAAATCCGGGCTGCACGAGCGATGGGAAGACGACGGGGAAGCAAATGTTTGTGTAACACATGTGCCATCATTTATTATGGAGGAAGGTGCCACATAATGACTGTGCTCACCTGTGTCCACACAGATTTATATAATTAATATAACACGTTCTCCCGTGTACGTAAATCAGGCCGTGCAGTCACATGAGCTGTGTTTCATTTCTTACTGGCTGAGCTTTACAACAGTTGGTCGATAACATGATATAAAAGAGGAGAAGTCATGAGATGGAGAGAGAAACTGGGGCTGGAGAGGTTGGGACAGATGTGACTGTGTAGGAGCAGAGCGTGGGAGGGTGTACGCACGGTGGGGAAACTGGCAACACTTGACTAACAGGTGTTTGTACAGTGTGTGTGTGTGTGTGTGTGTGTGTGTGTGTGTGTGTGTGTGTGTGTGTGTCTTATGTTCCTCTGGAATCGTCTTCCCTCAGTTATAAAAAATGCAGAGTCCCTGAACAGTTTTAAGAGGATGTTCAAACTCACCTATTTCGTAAATATTTTAACTTGGTCTAGTCCTGATGGTTCCATTGTTTTTGCTTGGAATCTGTGAAGTTTGTATTCTTCTATTGTTTGTGTTATTATCTTAATGTTTGCTTTGTACAGTACCTTGTCACTTTGGTTTTGAAAGGTGCTTTATAAATAAACATTGTACTTACTTACTATTCAATGCCAATATGCCTATTTCACAGGTTAGGACACGAGCAGATTACTGCCCTCTGCTGGACCAGAGAGTGACTACAAATGAAAGATACAAATCAACACAGACAAGCTGACAGCCTCGACATTTCTTAGACTATAAAACCTATGAGTTAATGTATTTTAAAACCCTTTTTTTTGTATGTAAAGATTTGTCCTGGAGTCCCTGAACGCTAACAGGGAACTAGAGTGTCCCGACGTCCTCGTTTCCTCTCGGTGTGTTTTTGCTGTGGCACCGGCGGCAGCGTTGTAGTTGGAGCAGCAGCAGCTTTGTCGCTGGTCTCAGTCTCTGATTGTTTCTCAGATCATGTTTTAATTAAACTGTGAGAACGTCACGATAACAGATGAATGAATCATAGATAATATTTTAATTTATCTTTAGCTCTCTGGGTTTTAAAAGCCTCGGTGTCCTGGACTTCCTGTAAGTGTAAGTATTAGTACACTTGCTGCTCTTGTTATTTGTTTACTAGTTTGTTGAACATCTTCACACGTGTATTTTGGTTTGTTCCACATTAAGATCGTTGCTGATATTATCAGGTAGATTCGAGCTGAACTCGTGTTTTAAAGAGAAGATAAAGTTTGTGTTTTGCTTGAATATAAAGTAAACAGCGTTTCTATATTAAGACAAATTTGACGCCCGATTATCTCATTTCCATACGTGCATATAACATATTTGGATTTTATAATGTATTTATTATTTGTTATATTTAAATGTTTGTACATTTATTCATTATATATGGATTTCTTTTTTTCACATTTAGCCATTATATCTTTATTTGGAATATTTTCATTTTTATATTTTCCTTTCATAACTAATCTATTGTGCACAATTGTCAAGTTACAGATTAATGTGTTGTATTTGAATCAGAAATGAATAAAAATGTAACCTTCGTTTTGATAAAAAAAATAAATAAATATTAATTATAATATGAGCCTACTATTTTGTGAGATTGCGTAATAAACACGATCATAGAGTGGATTACATGTTTATAGTTCATGTTTGTCCTTAGTGGAAAATGTATTTTACACGAAAAGACTCTTTGCTAAATAGTTTCAAACGTTGTCGACATGTTTCAGCTGCTGTGGCTGCAATGACAACACTTCAGGGTCGTAGCTACACACACACACACACACACACTCGAGATTTTCTCAGGCGTGTGTAAATGCAGCCATTCAGTTTGACTCTGTTCAGTTCACACCAGGCTGTGTTTATGTACTCAAATCAATCAGGTTCTCACGCTTGGCCGCCTCATATTTTGGCAACATGCAGCGACACAGACGCACCCAAACACGGAGGGAGAGTTGGGAGTTAACAGCCACCGTGTGACCGAGCGTCGTCATTGTGCACGTGTCACACTCGCAGCTCTGGCTCAGGATGCTCTCACCTGCGTTTTCCGTAGATGCCAATTTGGAAATGAGGTGTATTCACAGCAGGGACGAGGCTGTCAGAGTGTGTGCGTGTTACTCCATCATATGTCACTGTAGATAGAGTCAGACAGCCACGCAAACGTTAAATCATTGAGTGAAACTCCAAGTAATTTGAGATGGAGAGTTCCAGGCAGGGGTGGCTGGATGTTCCTGGTCTGCATCTGTTTTATTCGAATTTTAAGAAAGAAAATGCAGCTGTCCTGTTTGTGGGTATAGAAATTGTGAGAAGTTATTGCCACAATGTGAGATTGGTGCAACCATTAACAGCTGAGCACAGAACAAGTTATCAAATTACAGCCTTTGCCTTTAAAACATAGAATTTTAAAAGTCAGTGCACGTTGAAATGATCTTAATTTGTCCATCACTCTCTGTCCCACAGCTTCAATGAAGACCTTCTCATCAATGGCTACACTCTGGTCTAAAATCTCTGCTGCTCTGCCTCCTAATGAGGAACAGTTCCCTCTGCAGTTCAGTGACACGGTGGAGTCGAGCGTGGTGGACGTGTTGAAACGCTCCAGGCAGCAGCTGTACGGCGACGCCACGAGCGCCAGCCGCTCGCTCGGGGCTCAGATCATTTTGGATTTCTCATGGGAGAAGCTCAACACGGGAACGTGGCGCCACGTGGACAAAGAGTGGAGGCGTGTTTATTCGTACGGCTGCCTGTTCAAAGTGGCCGCTCAGTGCCGTGATGGTCCGTCGGAGAACGAGGTCCTGCAGGCCGTCAGGACTTGTGATATGGGTTTGCTCATGGGTGCAGCCGTCATGGATAATATACTTCAGGTTATAGTTGGGATTCTGCAGGACGAGGTCAGGAAATCGTCTAAAGAAGAAGATGAACCAGTTGAGGTGAAGGTCAGTGGTCTTTTTATTTAAAATACACATTATTCCATGAGGGAGTTTGTCACTTGAGTTGATTAGCTGTCAAGTATTGTGATGTTTTAACAGTATCGTTTTCCTTCAGGTCCTTTTGGCTCAACATAAAATACCAATGCACATTTTCAGGAAACTAAAGTTAGAAAAATAAATGGAAGGAAAAATCTTTATCTTTTTGTCGACCTCCACTGATCCATGTTAAACTAGTTTGCGAGAATATTTTCATTTCAATGTTTTAATAGAGCCGTTTTTAAAGCTGTGCAACCACACATGTATTTTTTTTCTCTCAGTGATTCAAAGTTTGAGCAAACAATGACCCGTGAGGACATTTCAAAATAAGCCTTTCAGAAGTTGTGTAATTGTATTTCCCCTGTTGCTCTTCATCTTGTCGCTCTCCCTCATGTGTCACTGAAGATAAAGTGCGACAAACCCTCAGACGTCAGATCACTTCGTTCAGGTGCAATCGGAACTGAGAAGGAGACTTTCGAGCACTGCTGGCAGAATTGTCGGTTAAAAAAAAAAACAAGTATCAACGTCCAATTGCTCGTGACAATAATTAACTAGCGACTATTTTCATTATCTTCAGATTTGCCAATTTTCTGGCTTAATCACTTTAATTGCTCGTTCAGTTAGTGAAAAGTAAATATCAGAAAGAAATATATTGAGTTGATTATCACAACAAAATAAGCATATCCTTGGATTTGAGAACCAGCAACTTGGAAATTGTTGGCATTGTTGCTCGCAAATGACTGAAACCATTCGATTATCAAACCGATCAACCAGTTAGTCCAATAGACACATCATTTCATCCTCCTTTTACAGAAAAATGAACAGTCATTTGTTTATCCTGTTATTTTCCTCTAAAAACGGCTTCATTTTGAATTGAAGAACTGACAAACCCCTGTTGTTTTGACATCATTAAACAGAGACTGAAGCTCGAGCAGCCACATGTTCCTGTGATCAGACAAGAGTTTGCGATTCCCAGGGTTAAGTGTCCGTCACTGGAGAGCTTCAACACAAACCAGCTGCTGCCCCTCAAACCAGTGATTCTAGAAGGGATCATTGACCACTGGCCTGCACTTAATGGACACCGCTGGAGGTTTGATCTCCTAATTTCACTTTCAGATTATTTGCATGGTTTGAATTTCTATCCAAAAAATATGGGCTTGTATATTTTTGTCTGTTGTTGCGTCACATGATTTTAAGATAAATGTGCGATTTATAAAGCCACTTTACAGAAATGATAGATTCTGGCTATAACCTTGTGTTTCGCACTATTAGCATTAGCATACACATCAGTAGTCCTCCGCTCTCTGCTTGTGTTCAGTGCTGCCGTGTAATCAGACTGATTCTCACTCGTGAGGCCAGACGAGTGCACTAATCCAGCTGAGAGGAGAAATCTGATTGAGTCTCGTACTCTGCGACATGTAACATACAATCAGTTTGATATGAAGCACTGAGACAAATAGTGTAAGTTTCAGTTTTATATCTTGAGATGCAGAACAACATACACTGAGTTCAGGGTTGTTGTTTTTTTTCACTACATCTCTTATTCCTGACTCTTGCGATGTGACCGCCTCTCCTTCACTGTCCTCCCTCTCTCTATGACACGTCACGTACACTCATTCATTTCCTTCCTCCTTCAAAGCATAGAATACCTGAGGTCTGTGGCCGGGTGTCGGACTGTTCCCGTCGAGGTGGGATCCAGGTACACGGACGAGGAATGGTCCCAAACTCTGATTACGGTCAATGAATTCATCGATCGATATATTATGAATAAAGTAAGTGCATCCTCATCATCAGAGTCTTGCAGTTGCATTAATGAAGCACGAAGGTAAAACGCTGCATTGTGTGTAACTGGGTATTTTCATTTATTTTTCTCTGTGGATCGAACCCACCCAGGATGGAGTGACGGGTTTGGGTTATCTGGCTCAGCACCAGCTTTTTGATCAGGTACACTTTCATATTTAACTTTTAAATGAAACAAAATGACAAACTATTAATTATGTCAGTTTACTAATTGATTATTCTGCTCATATTTTTCACTATAACAACTAGAATAGAATTTGTCTCCAGCTCTTATCGTCCCACCATATTGCTTTGAACAGTATTGACTATTTAGTGCTAATTCTACCATAGAAGTCAATACATTGTCTGGGTTGAACTTTACCAAAAGGGCAACTTGTCAAGATAAAAGCTGTTTTTAGGCTGTTTGATAGTTTAGAATGAGGCTAAATGAGGAGGAGTCACACTTTGTCCTCTGCTGTCAGAAATCAGCTCTTTACTTTAGACTATTTTATTTTAAGTTACTTAGAGTTTTAGTAATAAGTATGTCTTTATTTAACAGTTAATTTTGGTATTATGTGAATAGTTTGGCCTTTTTTAAATTACATAGCTCATGGCTCTACACTATGAAGTAAAATATTTGACATATTGAAATTCTGGCCCGATGAAGGTACAATAATCATGATAATAATATGAAATGTATTTATTAAATGCCTTTGCAAACTGGAGCTACAAGGTACTTCACAAAATGAAATATAAGTGCAATAATCACCAAAGTTATTCCAATTCACTCGTGTTTTTAAATTGATCCTGTTGGACATATTAAACTGGCATTCTTCACAATACCAGTCAGGGGGGATTGAGCAGAGTATTGAGGGAAAGAAAAGAACATCATTTAATATCAATTTCTGGGAAATGTCTGCATGTTCAGAACCAACAAGATAATATGAAGTCAGAGCCCCTGATGTAATTGAACTATGTTTGGGTAATGTTTCCTTAGATACCAGAGCTGAAGGAAGACATCCGTCTCCCTGATTATTGCTGTCTTGGTGAGGAAGATGAAGACAACATTACAGTAAACGCATGGTTTGGGCCTGGAGGCACAGTGTCTCCTCTCCACCAAGACCCGCAACAGAACTTCTTGGCTCAGGTGACGACGACGACGCAATGCGTAATGAATCCAGTCAATGTCAAAGATCAGTTACGTGATGTGCTGTCTCTTTACCACTCGAGATTCCCTCTGTATATACATTAGGTTGTGGGGAGCAAATACATTCGCCTGTATTCCCCAGAGGACACGGACAAGCTGTACCCTCATCAATCACAGCTGCTTCACAATACCAGTCAGGTGGGATTGACAGTCCATAGAGAAAGAACACGTCGAGCTTGCAAATATATGCAGCACTTCCAATTTCTGACTCCTCTCGGTGCAGGTGGAGGTGGAGAATCCAGACATGGAGCGGTTCCCGGAATTTGCCAAAGCTCCATATCTGGAATGTGTGCTGCAGCCCGGAGACGTGCTGTTCATCCCTGTCCGACACTGGCATTACGTCCGATCCTTGGAGCTCAGCTTCTCCGTCAGCTTCTGGTGGTCGTGAATTCCGATTCCATAATAATAATAATAAATTATATATTGTTTATTCATAGTATTCTGCCGTTTCCTGCTGCAGTGGATGGAAATCAGTGTGGAGTTCTCAACTAAAGCTAATTCTCATAAATGTGAGGACAACCGCTGATCACACGAACCTTTGATCCATGAACAATGAACACACTCTGCACAATGATTAGTTTAATTGTGCCGCTGATGACTGCAACAACATCTATTGTGTGGAAAGCCAACAGCGGAGATAAAAAACAACAAATGAGCGGTTAAAACTGTTTGTGCTCATTTCATCTCGCATATAATTTACAGAAGGCTGTCGTCTAATTTGATAGGATATGTTTCTCTTTTCAAATTGGCTTATTTAATTGTGCTCTCAACCTTATTCCTACAAATATCCTCAGTTGTATGATTTCCATAATTCATGGAAATGAGGCGAGTCCTCAGATTTAATAACCGAGTGAGCTACAGGTACAAAGAAATGTGGTAATAAACACGGATCTCTGGTTAAACTGACAGTGTGGCAATCAAGCAGGTCACAAATGAGACTTAATAAATTAAATGTATTAATCCCCACGGGCGCAGAGAGACTTCAATTAAAATGGTCTCATTGGTTAAGTACCCTGACACTACGACTGTTGTCGAGCAGCAAAAACACAACACCTGACTACCAAGACTTTTTTTCATTTCTGATTTCAGCCCAAGTCTTTACTCCTGTCGGTTCATTTCAATTAAACATGCTCATCACATCCATGAGGTTTGAGGAGATGTGAGATGAAGAACCATTCAGGGAAATCAAGGAGCTGAAGAGCTTAAAAATTATAAAACAACATCACATGAAAAAATGTGTTGTTTTTCCTGATTTCCGCATGAGTGAAAATTTGTGCTTAATAACTTGAAATCAACAGTTTAAAACCCCAAAACGTGGTTGAAAGAAACTCCAGCTATTTTCTGCAAATGTAAGAAATATAATGCAGCCCTGCAAGACCAGAATCTGAATCTCAGGTTGCCAGTTTATCGCATTCTTCTGAATATCTCAAGAACACCTTGAGGGAATTTTGAATTGGTACAAACGTTCACATTGAGTTAAAGATGACCCGATTCCAATTTGGTGGTTGAAGGTCAAAGGTCATGGCGACCTCATATGATCTGGAAAAACGATGTATGTTGACTGAAACCGCACCAGTTGGTGGAGGAATACATTTTACTGCAGGGCAGCAATTCTAGTTTTTATCAAAGAAAGAAAATGTTAAGCATTATTCAAATTATACAAAACGTGTTTGTCAGCTATCAAGTGTCTGCAATCAATTTACCCACTTTTTCCAGTTTCCCATGTTTGAAAAATCTATTTTAATCTTGGTAATAGAATTTGTTGTACCACATTAGTCAAACGAATTATAAATGAAGAGTTAAGTAACATCAGATAAACCAGTCAGCTAATGAACCTCTCTTTGTCTCCTCTGAATGGAATGGAAATCACATGATCTCATGTTTAAAGGTTAACTTACTAAAGAGAGAACTGAATAAGAAACAAACACAATGCAGCATTGAAGTTGTTCGGTTTTATTGAGACAATTATTAGTAACAACTTTAAAATATCCGAAACAATTTCAAACTTTCATAAGGCAGAATGATTTTATTTATTCTTATCTTCAAGCAGAATCACTGTTTCCTCTTAGTTGTTGATTATTCTGATTATTCGCTCATAAGAAAATACTAAATAATGAATTATTGATTCAGTTTAATAATTAATCCTGTTTACACTATAAAGTCAATTCCATTTATATTTTATTTATATATTTCTTAGTAGTATTGTTTGTTTACTGATTATTATTTTACCGATGTTACTGTTACTGTTTTTAAATGTTCCTCTTTGCTGCTGTAACACAGCTAATGTCCCCGTGGTGGGACTAATAAAGGATCATCTGATCTTGTCGATAGATTAAACTTGACAGATTCAAGTGAAGCGCTGCTGCTGCTGAGTCACACTAATGAACGATGCTCAACTGAGAAACTACATGGATTCACCAACAGCCGATTTATTATACATGCCAGTGTGCAGGTAATAGACTTCTCCAGACCCTAGTTACTTCCCTTACAAGGTTATCGCTCAACCATTATGAACCCCATCAGACTTTAATTCTGAGTAAATGCTGTGCACCTCACTTGGCCTATCAGTGCACTGTTGTTGTCAAGTAGGTGGCACAATTGACTTAAGATCACACAAAACTGCTTACTCTCATTATAATGTAATCAATAGTTAATTACCAGTGAAGTGATGTGGGACGTCTGGGCCTGTAACCCTTTCCCTTCCACCTGGAACCTCGCCTCCTGCTCCTCTTTTGATTAATGGCCCCTGACTTTTAAATCAGGATTTAATCCAGTAGATTTATTATACGTTGTCTTGTTATACAATGAAGCGACTGCTGGAAAGACGCTGGGCGAGTTAATGGTGAGTTAAACGGAGAATCCTCCTCAAATCTGAAATACAAACTGATGTGAGAACACAATGGGCCTTTTCAGAGTAATTTGGATGAATGTGTTCTGGAGCTGCAGGCTGAACTGAATGTGAGCTGTAAATATATTCCCCTGTTATGTCAGATTTCAGTGGCCTTGTTTTACATGAATTTTACCTAAACCTGAACCCTTAATAATGCAGTGAATAGGTTCGTCCACTAACCAGACGGTCAGTGGTTTGATCCCCAGCTCCTCCAGTACACACGCCTTGGGCAAGATACTAAACCCCAAATTGCCCCTGATATAATAAAGTAGTGCTGTATGACTGTCTGTGGCTTGTGGCATAAAGCGCTTTCAGTGGTTGCTAGGTTAAAAAAATAAATAAGAAAATTGAAATGCAAAATGCATCAAACTTTATTCATCAAAGATTCATTGACATTAATATGCAAAAATTTACAAAAAAAACCTTGAGAACAGTGATTGTCAGGCGTTAGTTAGTAAACTTTTTTTTTTTTCTGAGAGACAATGACAGGAACAATATATATAGATAATCCATTCTTCATCAATCTGTCAATTCTGACGAGCTATAAACCAATGCATAAATATTTTCAGCAATGACACTGCATTTAACAACGGACCTGAGCTGGAAGCAGATTAGAGATACTGTACGCGAGTGGTTATTTTACCCACCCTACAGTAAGATCAAGTGCAGTCGAAAAATAGTGTGAATTAGCAATTACACTATGTAGTGTCGAAATTAAGAGAGAAAATGTGCAAGGTACAAAAACCTTGCAGCACTATTCAAAGGTTGACTTAAGGCAACTCGGTTCAGCTGTGGCATCAATTTAAAATATTCTAAAGAGTGAATATTTATCCAAATGTGTGCGACCCTCAGTGCATTATGGTAAAAGGAGATTTTAAAATAACCTCTTGAAATAAAACATGCAGGATTGTTTTTTTTTTCTGGTGACTTCAGTCCCGCCCACCAAGGTGTCTAACCCGCTAAAGCGTTGATTTCAAACAATGTCTTCTTTTCTATTATTCCTGCAAATCTACGGAGATGTTCTGTATCCGCTCCACCACGAAGAAGCTGAGCGTTCCGGCGAAGCCCAGGATGACCATCAGCAGGAGCTGCCACATCAGTAGGACGTAGCCGCTATAGAAAAACGCCACGGCTGCAAAAACCGACTGTCGAGGGAGAGGAGATTTTATTTAGTTGTTTAACAGACAGTTTTTGCTCTCACATGGCTGGACAAGCAAGACGCCCTTTAACAGTAGGAAGTAGCTCTCGCACTTCTTTGTCAAACTAACAGATCCCACTGGTGCATTTACTGTCAGCTGACCATTCACTAAAAGCCTCTCCTGAACAGCAATTGTCCAATCGCAGCTTTTCATCCGGAACTAGCAGGTCTGTCGAGCTTTGTTCAAGGGGCTTTAGTAGAAAGAATAGACTCTATATTAAGAGTCTTTTAAGGGTAGTGTCTTTTTTATTAAGGATTTACAAAACTAAAAACGACACCAAAAATGTAAGGAATGGACTAAATCAATAAATGAGTAGCGTATTACTGATAACATCTTATTTGGAGGTGTTAAAGGTTACCACTTTAGGATTAGAGTCTACACATAGTGTTCCAGATGTGAGGATAACACTTTAAATTGGGGTTTCTGTCCTGTTTGCTTTTGGAAAAGTTTAGACTTCAGTCACCTTAAAGCGTTAAAGCGATATCGCAAAATTTGCAAACTTCTGGATACAAAGATGGACGACATAGGGCTCCTCAAAAGTGAAGCCAAATCATGGACTAAAAACGAAAAAGTCACGTATAATATATTTTTCATATGTATATAATTTTTCACAAAGATGGTTTCAGTCATTTTAGCCAGTTCTTATCAAGCGCATGTATTTTAAAAAGTTATTTTTCTAATTAGTGTGATTTTTAATTATAAACTATTTGATTCTATCAGAGCAGGGGGAAACGTATTGATTGACAGGTGGGGGTGTATTGGCGGGACCTTGACAGCACGGCTTTGCACCACAATCAAATGTTGTCAAAAGTGCGAGATGGCAGCGCCCGCATCTTGAATTTTTTGGCTTCATTTTTGTACAGAAAAGGGAAATGGAGACGCATCGTCCATCTTTATTTACACTCAATGACCGTTTCTTATCCTCTCGTAAAAGTGACGCACACTGTAAAAAATACATACATTCAAGCAGAAATCCAGCATTGATAACTAGCTAAGTATGTTTTTCTTATGTTGACATTCAAACAATGAATTAGTTGTGGCACAATTGGTAACAGTATAATACTCTAATGTTAGGGTTAATTACTTTGCACGGTCTAGTTAGGATAATTTACTGCAGGCGAGGTTGTTAAGAGACGTCATGGGAGACAGCAGACAGTTCATTATTGAACTCGTTATTGATTTATGCATTAGTTGAATACCTTGTTTATTGGACCCATGCAGCAACATGCTTATTATTTAACAAGTATTTGTTTTCAATATAAAAAAAAACTGCAATTTCAAGGGTTTGTTTCTGGTTAGGGGCCAATTTTGCTGCAAAGACAAAGGGAGAGATTAAGAGGCGTACAGGGGTCTTGTCTTTTCCTTTTTAATGGTGCTTCAGGTGAATTTATTTCACACCTGACAAGACAACATTTTAACCCGGCTTTGCTCGTCACTGCTAACAATGTCGGTAAATTGGGAAGTCAGGATTACCTGGATGAATTTGAAGATAGCGAAAGCAGGCGTGCTGTGTTCAGCATAAACACAGCCTAATATGCTGTAGAGCTGCGTGTTGAAACAACTGTCCCCAAGTCCGAGCAAGAAGCTGCACAGCAGGGCAATGGACACACTGCGGGAGAAAAAGTAGATCTTATTCAAACAGAAAAGAAGTGTCACAGGCCTTTCTGTTGTTCATACATTTTCATCATTAAATGATTGGATAAATTAGCTACCTCGGTGTTAGATATGGGTTCTTTTGGGTCGTGGTCTTAAAGACGACGGGGGCGTCATCTGGGATGTTGAGGAAGATCAAATAGAAAGCGACAAAGTGGACGACCATTGCCAGAAACACCACAGAGGTCCGTCTGAAGCGGTTGTTCTTACACAGCAATCCGAACAAGCCTCCGCCTGAGGAGAGAGCCAAAAGACGACGTGAGCCCCGGCAGACGTTCCGTGACTGTAAATCGAAGTTTAACAGAGGAGCCTAAAACTTACCCACTATTTCTCCGATGCCCACCACGATCCCAGAGATCCCAATCAAGCCTTTCGCTGCAAGTCCAAACTGTGTGGTTGCTCCAATACAGGTCCCATACACGCCGCTGTAGAAAGATAGCTCGAGGCCTGGAGAACAAAGAGGGCAGGCTGTAGCCGCGAGCCCTCACTGGAGGCTAAAATACTCACTACAGGAAATGCATTCTCCATTTGTACTCACCGCTGTATGCCATGCAGGGACTCAGGAGCAGTATAGTTTTACTCTTCAGAAGTTGCAGAATTGTTTCTAAACAGGAGTGGACACAAAAGGGTGATTTGAATTGCTAAAGATGATATTTAGAACTATTGAGCTCAGATAAAAATGCAGCTGTTAAGGCCCCATTTTGACAATTAAAGTTTATAGCAGCCACAATTTGAGAAAATATTCAGTCTCAATCAGCCAAAAAGACGCATTTATGGCAAAAACACCCAAGAGAGATATTTACTCGTGCTGTTACGGGAAATTCAGATTTCAAAAGAAGAAATCCCTCCAGGTTTGTTTGTATATGCCGGGATGCCCTTTCTTGACATAAATCAGCATGCATCTCTGCTGCACTGACAGCAGGTGCAAGTGCAGCAGGGTTTCTACTTGACAAACACAGATATAATCTGAAATAAAAGCTCCCGCACAGGCAGTTTTCTGTGTACTCTGTTGTAATGCTCGAAAGATTCTTATCAACATGAAAGCAATTTTCCCTCGAACAAAAACCAACGCTGCCTGTGACTGCCTTGCTAGTGTCAGACCAACAGCAGTGAAACGGAGAAACTGGAGGTTGCCTGCAGTACGCCAAGTAACCGAGGAAGACAAAATAACACACCTCTGCACTTTCTCAGTAGATTTCATATCAGCTGTGAAAAACATGACTGATAAATATTTACACAGCAAGAGAAAAAGTAGCACTTCGACTGAATGTGCATTTTGAGCCAAACTTCATACAGATATTTGTGGTCCCCATATGATGCACTCTAATGAATTAACCTGTCATTTTTTAAATTGCTCTATAGCCACCATAGTGTGGATGACAGGACAGCTCCTGAGGAGTGACCACACCTCTTGACAGCCCTCTGGTGGCTGGTTGCAGTAAAGATCAGAAATCCTGCCTCTTCCATGTTGGTGGATGGGACATAGGCCAAAATGGAAAAGCCAAAGTACATGATAACATTTTTTTTTACAAAAGATGCTTTCTGTCATTTAAGGCAGTTCTACTCACACTCATATATGTTTAAGTGCTATTTTGTATCAATAAGTTTGGTTGAATCGCCTCTGCTAAGGAGGTCAGTGTTGTTTGTTAGTTTGCAGGATGACGCAAAAACTTCTCAACCAATTTCCATGAAATTTTGTCGAGGGGTAGGTCTTGGGCCAACGAAGAGCCCGTTGAATTTTGGTGCAGATCTGTATTATTTTTCACTTTCTTTAACATTACAAGACGGAGATGAACACACCACATAATGAAAACCTGGAACACGGTGGAGTTCATTATATATGCATACGGTAAATTCATACTGATGCAAAGTGTAAATGAACAAATCCCAAGTGTTGTTTTAGCAAAACAGTTCATAGACACTAATATTTAATGTAAAAAACTTACTGAATTCTGACTTGGCATCTTGCATGGCACTGCTGGCTCTGTGCTTATACCTAAACCACAGAAGATACAAATGTGTTATAAAATGTGTTTTACCTTCTGCGGAAATAATCTACTCACACAAACAATGATGTAACGTCCTTTGAGTGAACCACAAGTGAAGTTATTTACAAATCTCAGAAACCTAAGCTGCAAAGAGATGACAAGACTTCCTCAGAAAACATCCCAACAGAGAGCAGAACAGCGCTTCCACAGATAAAAAATTGCTCCCCGTAGGATTCCTTGTTATGCTGCAAGACAGAAAGCAAATACCTGGATCGAGTAGATACTCAGAATAGTGTCTGAACAAGCTGCTACCATAAGAGAGAGAAAAAGGCTGAAAGAATACGTTTTTTCTTTGAAATAAAGATGCTGACAAAATTTCAGAAAAAAAACTTCTTTCCGTCATTTTCCATGACTATCACTGGATTTTGACGCCATCCATATTTTTATACTATATTTTTGTTATTTCTGTCATTTGAGTCAAACCTCTTTTCCAAATCATTCAAATCATTTCTATGATTTAAAAGGTCTGAAGTGGCTGTGGTGTTTAACCACTGTCACTCTGAAAGGGGAAGTCTCGTTCCCCGGGCCGTCCAAAATCTGCGTGATTGCACCCCACTAGAAAAAGACCTATGATTAGACTCGTCAAAATTGCAATGATCTGTGGGAAAATGGTCGTTGTCATTTCTTGTGAAGGACAAGCGCTCCTGTGGAGCTGAGGCGATAAGTCATGATGAAAACCCTCATACGATTCAAGGTAGGTTATTCGATCAAATATCAATTTCGTGGGTGGTTTGGTTAAAGGTTAACATGGTGAAGTAGATGGGAGGTAAATTATTAACTTTCGTTGCCTTGCCCACTGTAATATATTTTACCACGTGGCATAAATCACAGTGTACTTCACTTTCACTGTGTCCTTCCAGTCGCCGTTCAGACACTTTTATATAGTCTGATTACGGGGAGAGAGGTGCAATTATCGGAAGGATTTACATCGTGTGTGTCGAAAGCAGCAGGCGCCCTTCCTCTTCAGAGAGCATGTCCTCTTCGTGATGGCTCCTCCTCAACACCAGGAAGCTGAGCGTGCCGAGTATCGAGGTGACCAACAGGGACAGGAAGATGTTTTTCCTGCTGCTGTCTGAGAAGAAGAAAATTATAATAAACCACTTTAACTTAAGTGCACAAGATATACTCCAGATATGCGCCGGAGCATATTCAGAATAGCCAATGAGTCGTGCTCTGTAATGCCCTTGATGTTTTCATCATCTTGCTACAATTTTCTATAATGGTGGTGACAGGACTTGCTCAGTGATAATCCTACCTGATATCTCCGCTCTTCCATTCCAGTCAAAGTAAATGTAAAGATTCCCAAACAACATGCTGCAAAGGAGAAAATACTGATGAGTCAAATATGTAGATGATGGATATGACAGTAATTCAAATGAAAATCTACTGCTGGGTTCAAACCTTGTATCTCCAGTGTTGGGACTTTTCAGCTAAGTCAATGAAATGTGTTTTCCATTCAATTTCCATTCATTGTGAATTCAGTATATGTTTTACATTTTTTTTTGTATCATATTACATGATCTTTATCAGTGGAAAGACTTGATGTCATGAAATTACAGACGAGTTTTATAAAGTATTAGCAGATTATTTAGCTAAGCGCCCTACAGCTTTATAGTTTTGGTACATTCTCATATCTCCCATGTTGTCATTTTGGGCAGTGGGCTGCAGTTTTCAGCAAAACATCTGGATCTACATCAAAATGTAATTGTATCTGACCCACACCGCATCCTTCCACCATGTTTCGTGGTAATCCATTAAAGTAGTTATTGTGTAATCTTGCACAGACACAAACCAACTAACCAATGGACAGGTGTGAGAACATAACCTCCTTGGAGGAGAAAATCCCTTTTTATTAAGGGGTTTTAGAGCTTTTTGAACTTTTTTGAGAGCTGAGGTCACAGTGACCTTGACCTTTTACTACAAAATCATAAAATGGATCGCTTCATCCTTGACTCAGAGTGAACGTTTGTGCCAGATTGGAATGAATTACTTCGAGGCGTTCCTGGGATATCGAGACGGACAGACGACCAAAAAACCACCACAGACGCATTCAAACAATGTACAGTGAGCTTACATTCACCAAGTGGCCAGAAACAAGGGAATCCAATGAATAGGTTGAGTATGTTGCTCTGTAACTGCAGGATGTGTAAATAAGCAACTGTTCTTTATCAAATATTGCAATATTAACTTGTAAGGTAATCTACATTGTGTTTATGGCTTGATTCTGCTGCCCTCAAATGGTCAAAGGCGTCAGTAAGTGCAGGTTTAAGGAGGAAGATCATGTCATATGACTTAGAGTCCGAACGACAACTAAATGGACCTTAAGCTGAGATTGTTTTGCCAACTGCTGTAGGACAGAATGAACCAGCTACGGCCTCACGTCAGCTAAAATGTATTTAGCTGACGTCTAGTCTGTCTGGGTGACATTTTGGAGACACATAGCTTTCACCTGATAAGAAACACAATCCACCATCCTTTCATCCATCTCGCAGAAAAGTGTTATGAAGCTTTTAAAACAGTTTTCAACCCCCACTATGAAACAAAGTTGTATTTTGTTGATGCAGTCGCCACTTGTGGACCTTCAGGGAAGAGAGATATCGTCCCACAAGAGTTCGTCGTCATCACGGAGTTGATTTCTGGGATTTTTAATTTCAGTTAAACACCCTAACATTTAATTAGAACAACCTTGGTACTATTTGTTATGGACAGCGAGTGTTACTGGTGTCAAATCTCTCGGGGGCTTAAAATTCTGTGCAATTATTCTGTCCCAAAGCCTCAATGAGGGATAACAGGGGTTATTCATAAAGATAAGACTGGCTGCATTCTGTGTGTGTGTGTGTGTGTGTGTGTGTGTGTGTGTGTGTGTGTGAAGGCTGTGAAGAATTGATTCATAAGTTTACTGTGGCAGGGATCACCACTGCAGACTCAGATTAGCATTGCCCTGTTGTGAGCTTTGGCGCAGGTGACAGCCAAAGTAATTATTATACTAATTCAATTTGCATATTTTAGCAAATACAAATTAGATGTCCAAGCTACTGTGCAAGAGCAGCGGGCCAAACAAAAGAGATGAAAAGGCCCAAACTCCTGCACAACGCTCCGGTTTCAGCAGCTCGGGCTTGTTTTGAATATATTTTGCAGAGAAACTAATACAGACGCGCAAATGACAATTTGTGACATGATTTATGAGATACGTTTTTAAATAAAGCTCACAGTAATATACTATCAGGTAAAAAATAAAAAGAGGATAAGATTTTGGCTGCTGCAGCGTAGTGACAGCTTTGATCGAACATGAAAAACAAGGTGATGAAACGTGTTTTATGAAGTGAATGCAGGAATTAAAGGATTGATATAATATAGCTAGTTATTTAGCAGTTAATTGACGATTTTTAGGTTCCTTCACTAAGTTGCAGATAAATGATTCCAGAGAATCACATACAGGATAATCTAAGTATGCAGTGTGTGTAAAATAACCTTTTCAAATAATATGCCTTCTATTTGGTCTCCCTCAAATAATGAGTCAGCGTCATCAGACTGTATAAAGATGGACGACATCGCATCTCCCCAAAAGGGGAGGGGGCCGCTGGCTGCAGTATAGTTCATACATCCCACCTCCTGCATGTTAGTGGACGGGACATGGACCAAACTAAATGCAGAATACATTTTTCTCAAAGATGAAAGTTTAGGTTGTGTTATGGTCTGGCTGTCCCTCCCTCCTGTTATGTGTGTGTGTGTGTGTGTGTGTGTGAGTGAATGAACACTGATTGGCTGAGAATGCTTGGTATGTGTTAGTCAGTGTGCATGTGATTGGTTTGGCAGGTCTGGGCATGGGTGTGGTTTCCCTCTCAAACCTGCAGCTGATTTCCACTAATCACCTGATGCAGTATAAGAACCCTGGTCTTCCTTCCACTCGCCCCTGATCCTTTCACAGTAATCTGCACAAAAACGATTCCTTAAAGCTTTTGTTAATCTGCCCATTGTTGTCTGAGTCTTGCTCTGATGTATGTATGTATGCCCAATTATTTTTTTTCCGGTATGTTAAATTTTTTTCCTGAATTAATTAATAATGTGATGCTATGATTTGGGGTGGAACTTCATGATTGACAGCTGGGACTGACACGAATAGTCGAGAGTTTTATCGATGGGACCTCGATACTGCTGCTCCACACCATGACCCCTACTGTGCAGAATCTGGCTCCAAATGACTGCAAAAGCGCAAGAAGGCAGCATCCATATCTGGGATATTATATATACTTAATTTTTTGTACAGTAAAAGGAAGTGTAGATGCAGCGTCCATCTTTATACACAGTCTATGGTTAATATATTAACAGTCTACATCTACAGGCCCAGTGTGTTAATGGTCCAGTATTAGGTCTAAGTATAAGATAAACATTTTCATATCTATCTATCAATGATTATCCTGATTACTGTCAGATTATTATTTCCTTAAGTTTAAGTTTTGCTCCAGAGTGAAGGCTGGGGTTTTAAACTCTTCTTTATCCTCTTGATCAATTATGTGTTATACCCCCTCACTGCTTGCACAATGCATAAACAATATATTGATATATATCAATATATAGGACTTTTGTTATATTCCTATTGATTAAAATTATATATTATTCATATTGTTTTATTGCCCAGCTCTATCCGTTATGCAGTCAGTCTACACGGAATAGACAGAGACCTGAATTTAACATCAGTCAGTGGCAGCCTACCTGCACTGTAACAGAGCCCAGAACATCCCAGTGTTCCTGTTGATGGTGGAGGCTTCTGAGTTTTCCACGAGAAAGTGTCCTTGAGCCGTCCACAGCACTGCCAGGGAAAGGAATGGGAGGGAGAGCGGTCATTTCAGGAGGGAAAAAAATGTACCCGGTCAGTTAATTGCCCACATGAAGTGAAAAATTATCTTTCTGTGTTTGTAAGTAAAGCATCTAACCGCACAGTGGCCCAGGCACTGGGTTGGAATTCATCGCAGTGCAGCAATTTCAGGCTGCATTAAAAAACCAGCTACAAATCATTTCTCTTCATTTTATTTCAGCTAACCTCTCAGCAAAGAGCCGCTTTCTCTTTATTTTCATTTATATCTTAGAGCGAGCTCAAGGTGCTGCGCACAATTTACACACACAGCTCTGAACCTATTTGAGGTGTAATTTGGGACATACTGTTTATACTCATCATCACATCCCAGTTATAATAATCCCTGTATGCGTTATTAAACACTGTTTGGATTTGAACACAAACTGAGGCTGCACAAACAAACAGGAGCCGAGCCGAAGTATTCATGTGCCTCAGTGCTTTGACCTATTTTTAACACACTGTATCCTGTCAATGTAATGTAATCAAATCTGGTATTTGAATAAACTAATGAAACAATAAACCAATTATTCCATGAGAAAATGTGCAACTATTCTGATAATTGAAAAATTGTTTCTTCCATGTCTCAAGTAAAAATGCATAAAAATGTTTTGGTTTCAGCTTCTCGAACGAGAGGATTAGATGTTTTCCTTTGTCATCTTCGGATGTTGATCGTCACCTTGGGCTACGTATACGTAGGAATAGTGAGCATTTTTCACTCTTCTTTAGCATTTGATGAGCAAAACGACTAATAAGGAAAATAACCAACAGTTTGATTGCTGCTGAAAATAATCATTAGATGTTCATTAGTAAAATAAAAGATTAAATTATAGATACACTGATAAAAAAAGATTAAGTAGACAAATGAAAATACAAATAAAATATATGAATTGACATTATAAACCAGGTTTCAACTCACTGTGTCATAATACAGGGGAAAGTAATGGAGACGAGAGTTGTCTTAAATGATTAATGAAATTTGCAAAGGTTTGTTGTTGTAATAGAAATATGGGAATAATTGATAAGTACAAAAACAATTAAAGACCTCAACATTTTCCCTTCCTTCCAGGATACATACGTGTTTTCCCCCCTGTATGCCATACCTTTAATGAACATGCAACATTTCCTACAGCAACTAATTATAAAAACAATTTCATATGTGATCACATGTTGCAGGACATGTTGTGGGAGAAGTACTTACACGCTGCTCCTATGCCAATGAGTACAGAGGTGAAGTAAAAGGACCATGTTGACGGGATGATGAACACAGCGATGTACCCACTAGACACAGAACATGAGGAATGGTCATGAGAGATATGTTTCAGCTCTCATCTATGTCAGCATCCTGCATGACAATGTTTACCTGTAGAGAAGGCCACTGATAAACATGGAAATCTTTGGTCCTAATACTGTAACAACTGCTGGTGCAAGTAAATTTGAGAAGGAGAAGATGCCATAGATGATTCCAAGACTGTAAAGGAAGCAAAACAGAAATATTAACAGTAATAATAACTTTATTTGTATAGCACCTTTCAAAACAGCCACCAGGACAAATAAAAAACAAGAGCACAAAACATCAAAGACGACATCATTCCAAATCAAAGACAGCAATTGATATGAAAAAAGATCTAAAATTAGATAACAAATAAAATATAAAAACAAACATTACTGCAGGTTTACTTTAAAAGGTTAAGGGTTTATTATAAAATCCCATGCTGAGCGGAGGATGTGATCCTGCCTGACCTACCTGTGGTACCCACTCCCAGTGAAAGTGCCATTCTCCAGGCTTTTCACCACTGTTTGCTAAAAGTGAAAAAAAAGAAAAGAAAGAAAACATGTAGTGTAAAACACAGGGTTCGACAAAAGGATAAATGCCTCACAATTATGTCCCACAGTCCTCCATCTGGTTTGATAATTCCACTGGCCATTGAAGAAAATTAGAGACACGAGATGCACATGACACAAGCTCTGATTGACCAGCTTCCTACTGCCCATAATGCATCTCCTGTTGGGATTAATAACTGAGCCCCAGAAAAGTTCAAGTAATAAAAGCATTAGAACTAGACATTATAATACTGAATTATAATTTATTTCTGGGATAAATAAAGTATAAACAATACACAAAAATGTAAATGCAGAGATTGTGAAGCATTGAAATACATAAGAATATAATTTTGCATGTACGTGTTGGCAGACTATTTACACAGTTGTGGAAACGTGCTGTAATTACACATGTGCGTAATAATAGCAGGAAATGTAAGACATGCACTAAAGCAATAAATTATCTCCTCCGGTTCAGAGAGTAGCTACGTTATGCAAATAAGACCGAACATCTGTGCAGGAAGTTTTAAATGAGTCAAAAGCAAAAGTTATAAGTTGTTTTATTTTTATTTTTTTAACTTACTTCAATATTCCCACAAGTGGTGAAGGCGGTGAAAATGAACAGAAATCCCACACCCAGGATCACAACGTTGAAAGTCCTTGTGTCTGCCATGGTGCTATTCAGTCTCCAATAGGAAAACAAGTGGTGTGGTGTGTTTACAGCCTCTGGTAATGTTGTGCTGTCGACTCGTATGAAGCGCAGATCTAACACGGACTCCCATACGGACTCGTTAGAAACTCCGGTAAATCCATTTTAACTGAGCCGCGCCTGAAGAGCCGCTGCACGAACTGTTGAGCTGCAGGACCGTGAACGCACCACCGAGACAAGGGCGCACTTCCCTCCTAAAAAACCAACCGACCCTCGCATGACAACTTGTGACTTAAATTAAAAGTACTTTCCTCTGCAGTCTTCCTTTTTTTTTTCCTTTTTTTTTTCACTTCTTCGTCATTGCTTTCGTCAACATCCATCCCCTGCTCATATCTCCTCTTCCTCTTCTTACTCTCGTTTGTACTCATTTAGCTTTGCTGCCTTCCAGAGGAAACCAGGGGGAATATTCTCCAACGAGGGGGGGGAAGAGTTTTGAGTGTCTTCTAGTGTCATTTTGCAGAAGTGAGCAGTGCTGGAACGTACATGAGTACTTGTACTCAAGTACAAATATGAGGGTTACTTGTTCTTTCTTTTCATGCTACTTTGGGATCCCACTGCACCACATTCTCTGATTCAAGACGTTTATTGTCACACCAGTTGTTTAAGTATCATCATGTGAACAACTTAAGTAGAAGTAAAGAAGTAATAAAAGACAACAGGAACAACAATAATGGTAAGAATAATAATTCTATATTTAAAAAAATACGATAAAGAATAGAATAAAATAAATATACAATGATAAAAATAAGAATACTCAAAACATAATAAGTAAGAAATATATGCATAATGACTGTGAAGGTTGAATACTTGTAAATATAGCTTCTTAATATTATTATTATTATTATGTCGTGACTTTATAATGTGATAAGAAAACGAGAAATGCAGACGAGCACAATGATCATGAAACATGAAATTTGGAAAGCAAGTCCATCTCAGTTTGAGGCATTTAATACGACCTAAAGAGTGGGTTTGTTGTATTGAAACTGGGTAAGTGAAACCGTTGCCTACTCTTAAAGGTTCAGTGTGTAGAATTTAGTGACATCCACTGGTGAAGTTGCATGTTTCAGCTGAATACCCGTCACCTCACCTTCCTCTTATAGACATGAAAGAGAACCTGTGGTAGCCTTCAGTTGTCATAAAAACTCAAAAGGTGTTTAGTTTGTCCAGGTTGAACTACTGTGAAAAAAACATGGCGGCCTCCGTATAGAGGACTCGCTCCCAATGTAAAATTAAAGTATCTAAATATCTAGGGTAAAGAAAACAACTATTCATACAATTTAGAAACACACTAGTGAAAACATCACAAGGATTTTTTTATATTCAATTTCTGTCAATAGATCCCTTTTACCTAAACCTTACACACTCGACCTTTAAAGCTGAACCTTCAGATATACAGCATTTGACAAGTAATAGAAGGATTTGTACCAGATCTGAAGTGAGGTAACAGCTTTATTGAGTTGGTGCGAAGGCCAGAGGAAGTGAGTTCAATAAATAAACATCCAGTAGTTGGCGACATGGCGCCGTTTTCAATCCCAAACGTCAGGTTAATAAAAGAAGAAGAAGAGCTTGTCCAATAGCAGCTGAGTTACGTGCCACCTCTCGATGCTGCCACAACAACAAAGAAGCGCGGCGAAGCGAGAGCACTCACTACCACTCATTTCCGCGTTTGCTAAAAGAAATATTGTCTGTGGCTACATTATGCTGCTCGTATTTTTAACGACCCTACTGCCAATACTCACCTTCTTATAAACCTATGTAACAGTGCTGTGTTTAAATTGTATTCATTTCATCATAAATTCAACCAATCTGTATCATAAAACAACTTTATTTGCAGTTGTGTATCAGCAGCGCATGCGCGTTGTCTTTCTATCGTTGCGTTTCGCCGGCTAAGTGAAACTGCAAATGTTTTAACGTGGTGGCGAGTAAAGCTGTGCTCGTAATTGCACTTAAAAACAACCACTAACTTTTATTCGTATCTTTTATTTTTCGCTAAATACGCGTTTCTTCTCCGACACGACTTCTGCCCCGGCGGAGTTTCGTCGCCCGGTATCGGATGTCATCCTGCTCTCTACACTCTCTTTGCCACAGCCTACAACAGATTGTACACAATCATCATGGCGACGCAGGATGGTGGGTATTGAGCAGCTTCAGCAGCGTTTCCCCCCTCGCGTCTCCTCGCTCCGCTCTGTCACTGCTAATGGAGCGGCTCGTGCCTCTCGCCGGCATGTTGTTGTGCGCCGCTATCGAACCCGTGTAACGCGAATTTACGATTCTCCGCTACGCGTTTTTCGCTTAAATGTTCACCAGTGTGTGTGTGTGTGTGTGTAGCTAGCTAACGTCAACGGTGGCTAACAGCAGTCAGACCCCAAGTGGATCTGTGGAGGACTGAGGTTATAATGTTGACATTTACTCGGTGACGCGTCCTGAATTGTTTAACCTCGGCTGTCACGGCTCTCGCTAAACGTGGCCGGGTTATGGATGGTAACGACGGAGTACTAACGTGTGCTGTTTGATTTAACGCTGCCACTTGGGTGCAGTTTTTTGTGACCACCAAGGCCACTCGTGTCTCCCTGAGCCCGACAAATGCGTGCTCTTATTTACCATCGAGAATCACACGGGGGTTTTTGTTTGGTTGGGACGAGGTTAGCGCGGATTTGGCCTCATCGTCCAACACAGAAGTGAAAATAAATGTCAATAGATGACAAAGGAAATGAGCGATGGAAAAAGCTAGAAGGACCGAGAGAGAGAGAGAGAGATAGAGAGAGAGAGAAGAGGACGAGGAGGAGGGGGGTGGGGGGGATACAAGCTAAAATAGACTGCATGACACACTTCATACTCTTTACTGAAGTTGTGTTTGTGTACTTTGCGTGAAGGTATGAGTTAATGCATATGGAATAAATATTTATATTCCTAGTAATCAGAAAAGAGACACTAGAAATGTGAACAAACTGCTCATTCACGCAAAAAGGCTCGAGACTTGATTTTAAAATAGCACATATCACAAAGTCTAAAATAAATGAGTAACCGGAGGTTGTTAAAAGTTACTGCTGGATAATGTGAGTTGCTGTGATGGAGGTGCTTTTATTTTTTCGAAAAGTTTTGTTCCTCAGCCAGGTCCTGACACTTTTATTTGTGATCAGTTTAGTCATTATCATATGATTATTAATTTTTTTGCTCATTTGCCCTAAAAGATAGTTTAATTTCGTAAAAGTTCGTAAAATACTCATGATGTTAGTGGAAGAGTGACGTCATGACACACTTCATACTATTTACTGCTGTTTTCTTTCCACTTTAAAGTTGCTCGCTCTGTGAAGGAATTGGGGACATGCATATTAAACAAATATATATTTTAATTAATCAGAAAACAGGCACTGTTATTGTAAAGAAACTGGTTATTAAGACCCAAATATATAGTTTTTAATTAAAAGTCTAAAAAATATATAAATTCTGTAGATTTCAAAATGGTATGAATATTGTTTTAAGTCTAAAATAAATGACTAACTGAAGGTTGTTAAAAATTACTGATAGATGATATGACGTTATATGATATAGGTACTTTTACCTGACACACATTGCTTATAATCATTTTAGTTACAACTGTCTAAACCGCGGCCACACTCAATTCCTCATGATGTAAGTGGAGGTGTGACATCATGACACACTTCATTCTCTTTCCTGCAGTCTCCACTTTTTAAGCAGCTCGTTGTGAAAATATGGGACAATGCATAACTAATTATGTAGTTTTAGTCATCAAAAGATGACTAAAGCATCATTTTAAGATGCTTTGATGGACAATCTTTGATGTCTTATTGAGAACCAACTTAACCACCAAAGTAAAAATAAAGGCTGCACAATTTTGAAAGAAAAATCTTAAATTAATGAATACAGTTGTAAGGGCCTGAAACACCTTTACTTCTGATCAATTTAGTTACGACTGCCTAAACATTGGACATATTAAATCACTATTGTGAAGTATTGTATGCCTTTTTATTGGCTAATTTGACCTAAAAGTTATTGTTTTATTTCATGAATGTTTAATTCCTCTTTTTTGTAGATTAGTGGAGGTAATGTTATCTTTCATGATTTGTTTAATTAGCTACATATTGCATCTGAATTTTGGAAGAATTTCCTTCAATGGTCTGAATCGTTTTTGGTTTTTCGTGTTCTTCCAGGAAGTGAAGAAGTCATAATGGAGACTGAGGCACAGCCAAAAGAAGCGGAACCACTGACTGAAGATGCTGAAAAAAGTGAAGCGGAAACTACGTCTCACACGGATGCAGGAGACGCCACAACTCAGGACTCTAGTATTAGCAATGGGGACGACGCGGACGATGACCGGGAGAAGGTGGACTTGAAGATTATTTGGAACAAAAATAAATATGATCTGAAAATTCCTCTTGATAGCACAGGAGCCAAACTAAAAGAGAGGATCCATTCACTCACTGGTAAGAGCATGGGTGGTAGTTTAGTGCAGACTCAATGTTAGGTGGTGTGTGTGAGCCACAAAGCTTAATGAGGGTTCACCTTCTTCATTTCAGGTCTTACCCCGGCAATGCAGAAGGTGATGTACAAAGGATTGCTCCCCGAGGACAAGACGCTACGTGAAATAAAGATTACGAATGGAGCAAAAATAATGGTGGTAGGATCTACAATAACTGATATAATAGCCGTGAATACACCCAAAGAGGTCATTCAGGAGGAAGTCAAAGCGGAAGAAAACAAGAAAGAGCCTTTATGCAGGCAAAAGGTATGATTAATGACATTGCTGCAGAGTAAAGTAAAATATTTATGGAGGTTTTGTGATTTTAAAATCTGCCCCTTTTTATCTCAGCAACACAGGAAAGTCTTGGACAAAGGTAAACCAGACGACATAATGGCAGCTATTAAAGGAACAAAGGTGAGAGAAGATGCAAAGCTGTTGTCCCAGATCCATTCTATGTTAAACATGTTTAACCAGACACAGTGAGTAACTGCTTTGCCCCGCGAACAGGAACGATTACCAACAGTGCCTTTATCCGGAATGTTCAACAAGTCCGGGGGAAAAGTTAGACTCACGTTTAAACTGGAGCAGGATCAGTTGTGGCTTGGAACAAAGGGTGAGAAGCTGTACTCAGTTTGCTTCACTCCCTGTAACACAGAGATACTGATGATACAAAGTTCCCTAATTTGTTGTGTGTATTTTCCTCTACAGAGCGAACGGAGAAAGTCCCAATGGGCTCCATTAAAAACGTATTGACTGAACCCATTGAAGGCCATGAGGACTATCACATGATGGTAAGTGTTTTATAGAAAATAAGGAAATAGTTGTGCATATGGATCATGCCACTTAACCCAAGCTAGAAAGTAAAATATCAAAATGTAGAAATTCATAGAAATAAGTTTCATTTATTTAGCTCATCTGTAAGTGCTGTTTTGTGTAAGTAAACAGTGCTGGTTCACTGAAGTCACTGCAGTATGTGTACATCAGAGTGACGGGTCATCATTTGCTGTTATGGGCCTCTGCAGCGGAGCGGTAAATGTCAGTGCCTTCTCTAGATTAACCTTTATGTGTAAAGGCACTTCTCTTCCTCAATGTCAGAGGACAACAGCGGCTTTCAAATTGGAGCCCACTCTAGAAATGTTGAGAGAAGTAGCTGCAGTTTATTATTAAGATTTGTTTTTGAAGAAGAAAATAGTACTTCACAACAGTGTTTGTATAAAGATTATGACGTTAAGAGAATGCTCAGTTGATTCTTAAATCATTTGAATAACTGATGTTTTTTTTTAAAAGTGGACAGAGGTCATGTAGTTCCATTTTAATAACAACTTACAACTCATTTCGGGATTGTATACATTGTACTTCCATGTGAAAGACAGTAAATGAGAAAATTCACTATTAGACATGGAAGTGATCTGATAAGTGTTGTTCTTTTACAAAGTGAGCACAGTAAAATGAGATCAGTAAAATGCTGTGAGTTTAAGCATTTAGGCAAAAACTAATTATTCAGCATCCAAGCTGCTGTAAAAGTTCAATTTACTACCACCTCCCACCGACTCAACATGGAATTAAGCCTGTGTAGCCATTACAAATGTGAGGGCGTTTAGCCGCTTTACTGAGCTCGATCAATGTCAATCATGCAGCGATGTCACATCCTGATGCAGAACAGCGTAATCACAAGGATACAGATCACTGTTTTTATTGTTTTGGCTCAGAAGTGAAACATGATGTCGGCCACTCCTGCATCACAGAGGAGCTGGAAATGTATGAGGAGTAGATAAGGATGATTTAAAATGTCACTGGGCAGGAAGCTTTTATTCCAGTCCTTGGTATCAGTGATCCACCTCGAGTGAACCGGAGTATGAGTGAAAGTGAAAGTCAGCTGCTGCATTGCTGAATGGCTGCTGGGATGTTAAATGGGCTGTAATATAATGGAAAGGAAATTGTCTTTTTCATTGGAAGATCTCATGAGGCAATGTACATGTATTTTAACAATCAGATGTCCCGTTTTAGGATTTGTCTATAAAACCTCTTTGTTTATCTTTATTTTTGTTGCCTTTTTAGAATTTGTACCTTGATATGTGCATGGCTTTTTCTCCCTCTTCCTCCATAGGCTTTTCAGTTGGGTCCGACAGAAGCGTCTCAATACTGGGTCTACTGGGTGCCTACACAGTTTGTTGATGCAATCAAAGACACAGTCCTTGGAAAATGGCAGTATTTCTAATGTGCCTCTCTTTTTGACAATGATGAACTGGGATTGAGAGGAGGAGGAGCCAGTGGCAAATGAAACTGGAGTCAATAGTGAAGCTTACTTCTCGGAATATATTCGAAGGAAACGGACGGATGCCTGTGGACTAATCATATTCTTTTTAGGTTAAAAGTGCACTATGTGGCAGCGTAACATTTCTCAGCCCTGTTGATCATTCGAGGTTTGAAGCAAATCCAAGGGAAAACAATGAAACCGTTGTACAGAAATTGCTAACACTTTTCTTCAGTTGTTCTTAAAGAAATAAAACTTATTTAATAAAATGAAGTCAGCAGGACATTGTTGTTTGTTCTGTCTGTGTTCAGTGTTGAAGCCTTGTTGACATCTTTGATCCATTTTGTGTGGCACCAAGGTTTTGCACAACATAACAATGCAGTAAACTCTGACGGGAAAAGCTGCTCCGACTTTTAGTGAACAGTAATTAAATTTAATTTACGATTAGACTGAAGTCTGGGCTTTGCCCGTAAAACTGGTTTTCATGTTTCAGTTTAATGTTTTTAGGTCGTTTTCCTGCTGAAAAATAAATGTGCCAGCCAGAACCTTCCTTGAAGGCTACATTATTATTAGTATAATAGACCATGACTGAAACAGGCCTCTTATTTTAAATCACAATATCAGTATTTATTTATAATATCAACATGTTTGCTCTTATTACCAATATTTCAACATAAGTCAACCATGTATTTCAATTTTTACAATATTGAGACTTGTTGTAGGTACTGATGAATAAAACTGACAAAACCATACATAGCCACGTTTGTTACCCTTTGACTTTACAGTACAATTGATATTTATAGTTCTTGATGCACTATTTCTCCCAAAAAAACTTCAGAATCTTTTTCTCAAAAAGGAATTGTACACCGGCAAGACTGGAATATCAAATGGGAGAAGCAGGCAACCAAACCACTTGGGATCCCAATGCCCCATTTTCACTGAATATAATTTGGGTCAAACATAATTTGATTAATTTCAAGTTTGTTTAAAATGTGCTCCACCAAAATGCAATTTCACCATTGCTTCATCTTGTCTGATCTGAGAAGATTTTTCTAAACTCTTAGTTTTTATTTAACTAAATTATTGTCAAGTTCTGCTTTATGAAAATGTTTGAATTCTTAGTGTCAAGTAAATATCACAGAGAAATTTCCAGTATTCCATTTATGTTAATGTTGCATCCAGCATCTATTTTCATCATCGGTACATTTAACAGTTATGTTCTCTAATAACTGATCTTAGTGCCCATGACCAAAGGAACACATTCAAATTGCTTTGTTTGTTTGACAGTCAAAAATTCAACTAGAATACACAAACAATTAGTCAGTTACCTCAAATTATAGCCAGTGGTTTTCTTTAAATAGACAGATGAATAATCTCATCTCCAGTGTACTGTTTGGTTTCTGGGCACCTTTATGAACATTAGAGTTTGAGGTGATCCTTTTATTTTGGAAGACGCCAGGAGGGAACTGAAAGAAAAATAGCCCCTCCTCTTCCGGGTACGCAGTTACGAGTGGCGGGAAATGTGAAGTCCACAAACGTCTCCAGCTCTGATCCACCGTGAAAACACTTCATGTATAAACCGGAGAAAAGCAGCGTGGAGAGAAAACGTCCTCCGCCGGTTAAAGTGCTCTCCTGTCAGCTGAGGAGCGCAGAGAACCAGGGGGCCGCTGGCAGCGGGGACAGCTGGCTCATCAGACCGGGGAAAGGTCGCACTCTTCCGGTGTCACTGGTGTGGATGCAGGGGACCGTGATGCAGGCGCATCTGGACCGAAACGCCGTCCTGCTGATGGATGAAACGGGGACATTTTCTGTCCAGGGCGTCAACAACATCCCCAAGGGGAAGCCATGTTTGTCCCAAGGTAAGAAATCCGACAACTCCTGAACCTTTTAATTATTTACAAATCGGCCTCAGTTTGTCTACTGGTTTCAACCGACCCCCCCCTGATGATGTCACAGGCAAGTACGTGATGGTGATGGGTGTGATCCAGGCCGCCTCCCCGGAGCCAGTGATCCGGGCGGTGAAGATGGCAGATCTCTCGGAGCACGCAGCGCTCCACATGCGGATGTGGAAGCTGGAGGTGGAGGAGCTGCAGCAGGTTCTGGGCTGAGAGCAGAGGACGACCTGCTCCTGTTACTGCTCCGGCTGGATGTGCAGTGAAGAAGACAATCGATGATACATGTAAACTACTGAAGAAAGGATTCAAGACAAGACTTCTCTATGAGCACATGTGAACTGTTCATGCAGAAATACTATTTATGGGATTTTGTTTTCTACTGACTTTCAGCTTTGAGGACATCTTGTCATTAACTTATTTTTAAGGAACATCGTCAGGTTCTACAATTGTACTAAAAAAGACAGTTCAAATATTAATGTATACAAAAGCAGGGTTTCAGAGTTCATATGCAACATTAAGTTTCTTGTTGCTGCAGCTAATAAACCTCGTCAGAATTAAGAAAATGTTCACGTTTATCTTTGCCGGTGTCATGTTAGTCAGCTGTGGAATAGAACTAAGCATCATTTTTAAAAGGATTGTTAAAGAAAGTATTAGTGACATGGTACTTATCATTTTTCACTTACCTGTAGAGTATCTTTCACCATAGTTGCAGATGTGAAATCAATTAAAAACACAGCAGTTTAAACACAGGTTATAAAAGAAGCTTTATTTGGTGTGGTGCCCATTACACTGGTAACACTATTAGATAAATGGAAAATGACCTATGTTGATGGATAAAAAATAAAAGAATGGTATTTTAAGTATCCCATACTTAAACTTGGAAAAAAAAGGAAAGGTCATTAACATACAAACTGCTTGTGAAAATTTAAACTTTTTTTTTAGGTCAACTGTTAGGTATCTGAACACGTCTCTGATCAGGGTTTACACATGCTATTTTCATCACAGATTTCAGATCTTCTACTGAAAAGGTGCATAGCAAAGCTGAAAGTGTCTTACACTAATAATTTGCTGTTAACCAGAACACTCCTGTACTTCTGATCAGAGTAAACAAGCCACCAACAGAGGGCCGGTCCCGATCGCCCCCTTTAAAACCATGCTGTGATCAGGCTGCTTCCTGTGCATCTCAGAGGCTCTCAAGGATCACCTGATTCCGGACTGTTGGAATACTGCGTTGTCATCAAGTGAGCATGGACATCGTCGCCATATTATTTGATGTCTTTAAGCAGAAAACTGTATTTTCCAAAGTCATTGTCATTGGGTGCTATAAGATGGTCTTTTTTGGCTTTGGCAAGTTTCATCAAAAGGAATTCCCTGCGCTCCGTCCACTCTTTCAGCTCCTGCTCCCCGTGAGCCAGCTTACAGAAGTCGTCCTCTGTGCACGTGCTTTTGAGGAACCTGTCAAAACACCACATAACAAATGTCAACCATCAGAAACTTGGAGCCGGGAACAAACAGTACGCTGCGTCAGATAATCTCACCTCTCACAAACTTTGAAAGTGCCCGTGGGAAATCGATACTGCCAGCAGTTCTGGTCGTCCTCAGAGTTGAAAACCCTGTCTTTGTGCTTTTCTGACGTGATGTGCTGCTGCCACTGCTTCTCGCTGTTGCAGTTTTTACCACACAGCCAACAGTGATTGCCAGCCTGGGGGGGGAAAATGAGCAATCTCACTAATTGCCATCTGTTTATCAATCCTACCAAATATATTGTGGTTTATTTTTATTTTAGCCGTCTATTTTCACCCAAGTGAGAACATGAAGACGGCAGCTAATCGGCTATTTACACAAGGACCCCCCCCACCGCACATGAAAGGTAAACATGCTGCATGCATGGTTGCAATGTCAAACAAATCACTGTGTTTACATGGAGAACAATATTCAGACTGTTGACCTTATTCTGCTTAATGCTTCTCTTTGATTATGATGTTTCCACGAGTTGTTAACAGAATATTCAATTTATATTAACATGTTAGAGACAATATTACATCGATTATGAGACAACAAGCAGTTAGTAACAGCCATTTGTCAATGTCACTAAATGTGAAAAGTGCAATAGGACGTTATGTGATTAAGATGTATACATAATGCGACTAAAGTTAGAATACTCCACATGTCTTGATTTGATTAGTGGTAATTCTGATGTTACCTGTATCTACTATGCTATTTGGATTAAGGTAATTAGAAAATGTTGTTTACATGGTAGCATCTTATTCAGACTATTGCCAAGCTACTGACATCTTAAACTATTATACACATCAATAGGTGCAAAAAAGGAGCGTAAAAGTAAAACTAATCCAGTCTGGTTGCAAAAGACATTTTCATTATTTTACTGACTTTGCATATAATTTAATTAAAACATCAAAATCTTATGATCTATCACACAAGTGAACCATTAGGCACAAATGGTGTTTATTTCATCAACAATCAAGTATAAAAGCAATAAAAAGCGGCTGCTAATGTGTCTGTGTTTTCATAACAACCCAGTTTAATAGCTGGAGATGGTAAACAGATAAAACAAAGAAAAGGAAATGACCGCGTTATCCTACAGCATTTGTATAATGCAACCTAAACAAAGCAGTAGGCTCTTATTTCACAAGCTAAATGCCACAGAGCAGTTTGAATGTGTCACCAGACAAAACCACTGATATTCTCTGGGCCTTCTAAACTCACCACTTCCTCTGCGTAGTCTGTTGGCATGTGGATCTGTTTGCCGTTCTCCCTCACAGAGTTGCCCGAGGTCTCATCCCCCCAGCCAGGCTTCTGTGACTGCAGCCACTGCTCATAAAGCTGATCCATATCTGGAACTGAATATGGGGGGGGTGTAAAAATGAGTGTGCGTCACATACTAATTAGATGCCACAGAGCAAGAGAGCCCAACTCACTATTGTTTTCCTTCATATAGGTCCAAAGGTCCCGTTCCTCAACACTGTGAGCGAATGTGCAGTTCCCGATGTACTGACACTTCTTTCCAGAAGTCACGTGCATGCAAATCTAAGAAAGGAAAAAAAAAAATGATCCTGGCTGGAATTTGTTTTTCAGACACAAAAAAGCAAATGAGGCAAGTTCAGTTTAGAAACATGTTTTGCACACCTCAAACTGAGACGGGATCGGCTTTTTGGTTGGAAGCGCTCGAACTGTTGTCCACTTTTTCCTCTCATGGGAACTAACAAGCACCACCCGTCTGTCTTTCGCCCACCTGAAACATAAGAGACGGACTTTGTGATGATGCACTGGATTATACCGTTGTTTTAAAACATAAACCTCTGAATACTTACGTGTGTCTTGCCTTGGCTGAGCAATACTTCTTGTTTTTGTCCGCTTCGCTCACTTGGCCATTTCTCCAGCACTGGCCACAGACAAACATCATCTTCAGATTTGGAGGCCCGAACCTCCTCTGTGTGTTGGAAAGCTGCGGATGAGATTGGAAGGGATGGGTTAAAATCTCGTCAAAGCCAATGAGGACTGTTAAAGGTAACATCACACTGACAGGTTAGGAAAAGCCAGCGGCAAACAGACTCCTGGTGACTTACCTGGACTCCCTGCAACGATGCTGTTGCATTCCAAAACTGCTTTGCTTCTTGGACAATACTTTCATGAGTAATACCTTTTATGATGCAAAAAAAAAATGTTTCATTTAGCGGTGACTAGTACTGCAGAAATTGTTCATTCGGGCTTGTGGAAGAGAAAAGATCCCTAGACGTGCATTTCAGGTGTAAAACCAATTTGAGTGGGGACTGAAAATAAAGTCTTACCAATCTCGTGCTGCATCATCCAGACCTTCAGCTCGATGAGGCTGTGGGCGTAGAAGCAGTCGTCCTCTCTCACGCAGCCGTAGCGGACTTCATGGCGACAGAGATCCAGCTGGCAGTGGGGATTCAGCGTTCGGATTTTAGAATATCGGACCGTGTTCTCCTTCAAAATGTGGACCAGGCACCTAAAAGACAAACAGGGCTTCAATGCTCACAATCGTATCCTAATCTCCCTTCATAATCTCATTCCCTCACAGGGTCTTGTTTGCTTTGAGTGTATGAGTTGGACTCTAAAGTCAAGTCTACCGCTCACACATACTGTTGAGGTAAACACGGAGCTTTTAGAGGCAGGAAATGTGAATTGACTCACTTATGGTCCTCGAAGACATGCTTCGTCACTGGATGAGAGCAAAGTGAAGGGTCATCTTTGTTGGTTTTGCTGATTATTCTGGGTTTGTGGTCAAAGCAGACCTGTGGAGCACATTCAATTTAAAACCAGTGCAAATTTATTTTGGTAATAACAGAAGGCTGATAGGGGCGGCATCCATCACTCCGCTCCACTGCTGTAACACAGCAGAGCTTCTGCTGGGGGGGGGTGTTTGTTTTAGTCAGCACATAAAACCAACCATGCAGCAGAAAATGATTGTGTCATTATATTCTATTCTTGCATCCACTTAAAAACTCCATAATAACTGTTCCAAGTCTAACAGCTACTAATAAGTACCAGAAAAATAAATGATTTCACAGAAAGAAAGAAAAAACTTCAATGAGCACAATTATTTCCTTCCCTTTTATATATAAATGCCTTCTTTTTCAGATTAAGTGTCAAATTTGGACCAATCTGTTTTCTTGACAGCTGGAGATTAAGAAACATCTGGAGGAAAAACATTATTTGTTTTTTTCTCCTCACACTGAAATGAAAAACTATTCTGCTTACGTGCATCGCTTCTAGTAAAAAGTTGATATACCCATGCAATTCTGTTAAAAATGTACACCACCATATTGGAGTTTACTCACTCCGCAGAGAAACATGAAAATCCCATGATGCTCCTGTAAGATTTTGGGTACAGTCAACCGGATGTTGGAGTTGGGTCCAAAAGGATCAAAGAGCAGTTCTCTGGAGATAAACCCTTTTCGCTCCAGAGTCCAAACATCAATCTCTTCTTGGCAGTATGCGAACGTGCAGTGGCCCGGGTACAGGCACTCTTTTCCAACTGCCACCTCTGAAACGACACATTGTACGTTTAGTTCTTATCCAGACACAGCAAAGTGTAAAAAGACCCAGAAAATAAAAACACGCCGTGCAGACAGAAAAATAGAGGCAGGAAAAGGTAAACAAGTAAACGTACCTGGGGTCGTCTTTGCTTTTACTTTACTAATGAAATGAGTACGTATGCAATTTTTTTTTCCTCTGGAAAAATCTAAGTGTTGGGCTTTAGGGACAGAACTAGAATTAGCGCCCTGTGGTTATATGCCTCCACCAACCAGTGCAGTTTCAGTATATATAAAACTTTTTCCAGACTCTTATGAGATCACCATGACCTTTGACCACCAAAGTCTAATCAGTCCATCATTAAGTCCAACTGAATTTGAAGAAATTCCTTCAAGGTGTTCCTGAGACATTGCCTCTGGCCACTGGCTATCGGAGGCATAAAGATGATTTACGTTAAAATCAATGATTTAATATAAAGGGCAAAAAAGGGAAAAAGAAAATCACGTTTGTAGTTGTTACCTTTGCAAATGTAATATGGTCCCACATATTGGGTTTTTGTTGGTCTGGGCCGAATGAGCTTCCACGATTTATCTGGCGAATGTTTGATTCTGCCAAGTAATGCATCCTTTTTGCATTTATGCTCTTCGGTATGAAATGCGTAATCCAACACACTTGGCCCTGTGGATAGGAAAAATAAATTTAAAAAAAAAACATTTACACCAAACATTATTTCCTTTGCCTAAAAAAACCCCCAACAAAACGATTCCTCACCAGTTCTGACATAGCACATCGAGCAGGCTTGTTTGAATTCATGCGTTTCAGCTAACGGGTTCTTTGCTAAATCCACAGCAGCAGGAAGACCCTTCACCTCAGGCATACCCACTGCCATCCCCATTGGGGTTTCCTTATTGTTAAGCTATTAAAAAGAAGAGACAAAATATAAACACGTAACAATACACAGCTGAAGTGCCCAATAATTAATAACATATAGAATTAATTACCAGTGGAATGAACGGATTTGAAACATAATCTGAAAGTTGGACACGAGAGAGAAAAGAAAACAACATCAGCCGGCCATTCATTTACTTACTAAATCTGATACTACATGACTACAGAAGAAGGGCAACAAAGACAAATACCTGTTTTGAAGTCCGTCATGGTGAGCGTATCTAGGGAGTCCAGCGGTGGGGGCAGGGCCTCAAAAGTGTCCATATCAAAATATGTACTTGTCCCTGATTTGTGATACAGCGGGGGCAGAGTCACAGTGCACTGCTGGAGAAACGGGTTGATGTGTGATGGCATTAGGAATGGACTCGACATGGAACTGCCCGAGGCAATACTGATGGGCAGAGGAAGAGGCCCCTTCACTGTGGGTATAACCTGAATAAACGACAAAGCACGAATGGAAACGGTTAAATCGCGGTTCTCTTCAGATGTCGACACACTCATTTTACTTATCTGATCTTTACTTATCTGACTAACCATGTCGGATTCGGGGCCAGCTTGGTCCAGAAGATCATCTAGGTCATCCCCAATAATGTCTGTGTCGAAATCTGAACTGGTTTCAAGTATAGGGCAAGGGTCCGCGTTTCTGCACCCGTTTACAAATGGGAGCACAGGGAGAGGGGCTGACGTGGGCACAGACTTGGGCAGGGTAAACTTCTCAAAGCCCGGAGGTTCAGACGGGGTCACCGATGAGATACTGTTTTTGGGAGGAAAGTCGTCCACCACTGTGGCCCCATCATTCAGGGGCGAGTGCGCTGCCACTGGAGCGGGGATGGGAGCCAGGACCGGAGCCAAAATGCTGCTGTCCTGGGTCGACTGAGGCACTTCTAAAACACATCAGGGGAAGATAAGATGAATGAGTGACCTTTGTCCTACTCTGCTCTGACGACCAAATCATAGCTATGTTAAGTATTCAACTTACCAACTTCTATATCTTCAACTGAAGATGAGCCATGGGAAAACTGAAAGTTTAGAAGAGTTTCATTGAATCATGTCTATCTTGGTAAAATACAGGTTCATAATTAGGATTAAAGCTTCCTTACCTTGTCACATGATGCATCTTGATAGTTTGATCCTCGCATTACATTCAAGGCAGGCTGTTAAAAAGTGAAAATACACAATCAATCAATTAGATTCATTTATGTTCATCATATGGTTTAATGCATAAAAACTAACACTTTAAAAGCAACAAATCTTTACAGATTAAAATTTGTTAGGACCTTAACTAGAACATATACAACGGGTTATTCTTGGAGAATTCCAATTTCACCTTATCTGATATGGATTCTCTTCGTTGTCATAAGATGGTTGAGATGGTTCTTGAAACACACACATACCTTACTCCTCACATAAGCTTTACGGATTTTCAATCCCAAAATTTTGGCAAGGTCCTGTGTCAGCTGTGTAACACTGGGATCCTGGGGAAATAATAACACGAGAAGCAATTATTCAAAATGTTATAATATGGATTCGGACAGTGTCGAACCTGAGGCAGTCATCTGTAACACTAATCGACTGTACTGACAATTTCACCAACGGTGAGTCAACAACAGTTCCCCCTGAAATTTCTGAATGAATACTTACAGTAGCAGTAACATGTCTTTAAATGCACTGCTGATCTGTAAAAGTCCCATATTGTAAAAAGAGATGTTTATTTTCAAATATGATGCAGGTCTAGACAACAAGTGGTTACCTGTAGTTGACCTGGTCGTATGTCACTCAGAAAACAATAAAAACGACCGGTTGTTGCTAGAGCTCCGGAGAGAACCGTACGACAGATGTACAACTTTACCCAAGTTGTTTTTGGTGCCTCAAATCACAAAGTATCGTCTTACGGCTTTAAAAACTTCAAATTATATACAAAATATGGGACCTTTAACAACAACATGACTCTACTGGGGGTGCTGTGCCTGCAGGAGGCCTGTATGACATTTCAACTTTTGTCACATTTTCAGTCATAACAACGTAAGAGGATTTCCGGGTGATTTGGTTAAGCAAACATAAAAACACACGGATTATGCACCTTACCTGGGGCACAACTAAAGAGCATTTGGCAACAGTCTCGTAGGCCTCCTGATGCCTCCCCATCTCCTTCAGAGATTTTGCTTTTCTGTACAGTGCTTTATAGTTCCCCTCGTTCAAGTGGAGAGCCTTTTCACAGTCTTCTAGTGCTTGGTCGTACAGTCCCTTAGAAAAAAAGAGACGTCACAGCGTTATGGAAAGCTCTTCAGTCATAATGTAGTAGAAAACACAGAGTAGAGACACTGCTCTTGATTGATTCCAGTCACGTGTTCAGTGGAGTGACTCAGGTATGGGTGTGGTATGTAGCCTCCCGGAAAAGTGTTTGTTCACTGCCATGCAACATGACTATGCATTAATTGACAGGACGCTCCTCTGACAGTACCGATATGGGGCTGTCCTGTCAAAGCCCATGATCAGTCAGAGAACCTGCAGTCGACAGAACCTTCAATTCCAGCGTTCCTTTTATTGTCAGTGAGTGTGCAGTGAGCTTCAGGGGACAGCAACTGAGCACTTACAGTGTAAAGCGTAAGGCCCAAAGGGAGCTGGCATTTAAAGTGTCTCAGAGTAAAACTGAAAGAGGCTCGAGGCTGACAGTCGCCACCTGCTTACCGGAACAACATTTAGGTATGCAGCAGCCCGGTTTGTATACAGCGTCTCTAGTAAACCAGTTGGAACACAGATATCCTCAGAGTCCGCGTACTCCGCTATGTTCAGAGCTTCCGTGTACATCTCGATGGATTTTGTCCATTCCCCCTCGTTAAACACGTCATTTCCTTCCCCAAAAAGATTCCACACGAGGTCCTTAATGAACACCTGGAAATTAGAAAGAACCAGATTAGTTTTGAAAACAGTGCAGTGGGTCTGCCCTTTTACTTGTGCGTGTTTGACTTGGAATTAAAGAAGATCACAGGCTTTTTTTCATGTCGCCCTGTCATTGTCCCTAAATGGGTTTTACTTAGTGCAGTTCAAGTGCTGATGCTTAATAGTAGGTGGGTGTTTACATAGCTTACCTCATACTGCTCTTGGTTTCCTGGAAATGGTAGCGTTGACCTGAAAGGAAACGAGGTTTGAGTTACAACCTTTCAAAGCATCAACTGGACAGAAACTAAAAAACTAAAAGAAATATGAATAACATTTGATTTGAGTTCAATCAAACTCATTTAGCTTAATTCAGCACAAAATAAGATTGTACTACATACACAGCATCTTATTCTACAGATCAATTAAAAAAATGAATTAAGTAAAATAGTTATTTAAATTGCCACAGAAATATATTGTATTATTCACAATATAACTGGCAGTTACCGTTTTGGTTTAGTTGTTACGGTAAGGCTAAATTAAAGTATTAAAGTAAGGGGAAGGGATTGGTTTAGGCAAGTAGAAGTTATGGTTAAGGTGAGAATACGTCTCCAGGAAATTAATTTAAGTCAGTGTTCTATTTGCGTGCGTGCGTGGGGGGGGGGTTTCCTTGCTTTGGTTGCTGTGCGTGCAGATGCTGACTGCAGAGTCAGCTAAAGCAGCATTCTGTCCAAAAAACAATCCCTCCCCACAGACCTAAATATTCTAATTTTTACATTTTTATTTTTAAGTTATTAAATGTCATCTATTATACATGATCGCTCAACAAGTTATATTGAGTTATCTGCATGTGGACACAGAGCAGAGCTGACTGTCAAGAGTAATGGCTGCAACAGTTAATACTCCCTTGGTGCACTGTTAAGGATTTGATGATTTGATTTCATGTGCCATTAAATGTTACAGTGGTAAAGTGTGTGATAGTCATAGTGGTTTTGTTATGAAAGTGGGCTGAAGTCTGGCATTTTAAGACTTCTTTCCTCTGTATGGATATACTTATATGGCAAATGGGCTGCATTTATATAATTTATATAGCACTTCCAAAGTCCTAAGGACAACACAAAGGGCTTTACAGACAGTGCAGTTTACATTTGGATATCTAGCACTTTGTCTATCAGTCACACACTGTCCGGGGCAAAATAAAGTGGGGGTTCAATATCTTGCATAAGAACACTGTGGAATCTAGGTTGGAGGAGTCAGGAATCACACCACCAACCTTCCGATTAGAGCAGCCGCTCCCTCACCTACAGATAACACCAGCGAAAAAACAGGACTGAACATAAACTCATTGCATGTAAAATCTCTCCTATGGCTGAATATTGTGTCTGAACCTAATTTTTACTCTTCTCAACAAATCTCTGGCATCAGTTATTACCCCTCAATGTTTAGGTTCAATTAAATTCAAGTAGTTACGAAATAAGAACAGCTCATTAAAAGTGACATCATAATTAGCTAATCCATCTCGAAACTTAACACATTGTGACATCAGTGAAGTTTCCTGTTGACGGCACAGTGATGGCATGCATTGTAGTATTTTAAGTATCACTTTTGTTTTGCGGGTAAAGGGGCCTTGTCAGATAAGATGAAATGAAATGCTGCGCTGCCTGGCACAGTTCTGAAACAGTATGTGGATATTACAGCCAGTCCACCAGATGCATGAATACAAACCCACATTAGAAGACAAAAACGGCAGTACTGCCAATAATCAGCTGACTCACTGACACAGCGCCACAATGACAGATCATCCCGGCACTACACTTTCTACAGAGATGGCCAAGCTTTGTTCTTCTAATGAACTGACTAACACAGACAACAGTGATGTTCTAGGCTCTGTGTCAAAAACAGGTTTATAAACACAGGAGCTGAAACCACCCAGAATAGTCATTAGACTTTACACAGGTGTAATTATGAAGAGTTGAATGATCATATTAGTGAAACTTGGGTATTTCTGATATCATTTGACAGCAAGATCCCAACAGATTACCTAAACCTCACCCCAGCTTGTGTCTCTCTCTCTCTTATGTAGTAGTAAAAACTACACAACAGTAATAGAGGTAACCACAATTTCATAATTTGAGCAACATTTGAGAAGACCAAAGGGTTGTTAAAGAATAAATAGCATACCACTGTCTTGCAGAGATTTATAAAGACTTTTATAAACACCCGGATCAATACTCTGAATAAAAAAAACGTGATTTGTTGTTTAAATCAAAATCCAGACAGAATATTTTACATAGGAACGTAATGTGAGAACAGCTGTACGAAAATGATGGATCCCTGCGTAGAACCAGATGTTTGCCTGTACCCGAAAAACACACAAACGGCGTCTGACCCATGCCCCACTGTGACACTTACTGGATGAACTGCAAGCCCTTCTGGATCTCCTGCCAACGGCTCCTCCTGTCCTGACACTCTGCGGACATGATGGTGCGTTGAACTATCCACTCCTCAGTCAGCACCTGAAATGATGACAAACAACATTATCACTGGTATTGTTGTTGTTGAATTGACCAGGAGGAAGAAAAAAAAAAAAAAAACACAAGAAAAATCCCCAACAGTGTCAACACAAACACACCCATTCCTTTTTAATGAATCTCAATAAGCAGCAGGTCGTCTAACTGGTTAACGGTCACTATAGCAGCCCGTCGACACCAGCTTCACTGCAACTTTTTATCGCTTCCGCGTTTAGTCAGAACGTCGACAGTGCGGATCCGGAAATTATGTTTTCTTTAGCCAGGGAGCTAACGATGTCAACAAAACAAGCACCCACTGATATTTGACAATAGTGACAGTAAAAGCTTAACATCTGGATGTGTAGGTGAGGAGGGGTTTCCACTCCTGGACGTAGGGATCCGTTCAAGCTGGTCTCTTGACTGAATGATGTCCATTATCGGACACTTTTAGTTCCAGAGTTAGTAGCATCTACAATCTGAGCAACTCAAGTGTGTTTCACTGGATACACGATAAGTGTTGGTCACCCAAACAACCCACATGGGTTCTACTGGAGAACCTGGCGTTACCATCAGCCGTTTGACGTGAAGGGTTTAAATCACAACACATAAACCCGCCAATTTAAAGCTGTCAGCCCCGCTTGTGTTTGACCGCTGTGGAGGTGTCCACCACGTTACTTTAAAGTTAATTTCAACGGCTCCCCGACCAGATGAGGATCTGGGTCACAGCAACATTTGCTTATCGACTCACGGGGCAGACAGATTGTGGTAACTTCATGTTAGCTAACGGGTGGGTGGGCATGTGCTGATTCGCACTGCAACAGCCCAAAACAAACTTTTACTCTGGGGAACTTTACTGTGCCCGGAAGCCAAACAACCACGATTCACTCACATACGACTGACAGTTGAAATAAACACATTAAATGGGAGTTGTGCAAGGAAATAAACCGCTGTCCGATAATGGGTGCCTACGAGTTAGCGCACGTGTGTTGCCAACTGGGGACACTTCTCGTTAGCAGGCATCAGTTGCTAGCAAAGCTTCGCTGTTTGTAGCCCACACACACACACACTTTAACTGCTGCCGACGCTCAGATAAAGCGCAACAGTTTCAAACTACGCTGTGAAAGACACGGACTCAGCCGGCGCCATGACGCCACCGGGCTCCGTCCCCATGAGGAGTGGGAACCAAACAAAGCGCAGACATGTCCAAGTTAAACTAGTTCCCCAACGCAAACAATAGCGATCTGTACATGTTTAGCTTCCGACTGAGACCCGGCGAATATCGGAGAAACGAGCCGCCGGCGGCCGCAGTGCGTACTCACATGAATGGATCTTTATTCCAAACAAACCTTACGTCGGTTATCTAAAAGTGGGAGAAATGTTTTTATTTCCTTTTAGCTAAAATAACTTAGCTAGATGGCTGTGCCGCTGAAGGCCGCCCTTTGCATCTTCTTCTACTGCGAGGGGCGGCGGAGCGTACACAGCGCTGCTGCCCCCCGCAGGCAGCGGAGGCACACGACAGCATCCCCGCATACATGTGACAATGCAACTTCAGGGAGAATTAACCTGGAGTTTTGCATTTTGGAAATACACAGATAAAGTTAAAGAAAGGATGATGACACATGAATTAAATCCACAAGAATATAACAAATTCTGGATGCACAGATCCCCAATTGTTTTTGTTGCAGGTTGCATTTCATTTGCCTTCAGCATAATGAGGATCCGCCCTTTGTTGTGGCTTATTCAGAACTGTTTGCATGAGAAGATCAAATTTCTTTCCATTTGCGTGTCACTTTACTTGCAAACGAAACTAGTTAGGTTACAAGTGAAGGCTTTCTAAAGGCTCATTGCCACATTGAGCAAATGCCAAGTCTTTGTTTTCAGTTTTATTTTCTAGAAAACAAGAGTTAATTCCCTCCTCCTTTCATTATCGTCAAATGCAGAAGTAGAAATCAAAAAAGGAATCTAAAAATATCTTACCATTATTTAGATAAAGTTATTTACCCATTCTTCATTCATTTACTAATTCATCTATCAGATGGAAGAAAACTTTGACCAGTTGACTTCATCTGAGGTCATTGTTTCTATTCTTCCAAATCTACACAGCACTTTCCTGTGATCATTTCAAGCCTGAAGCAACTCAACTTCCCTTCCTTCAAATCTTGGCAGTGAATTTCACGTTTCTTTCCTGTTTTGAATTGAACATAAATCCGCTCACCTGTTTTGAACCTGAAACATTTTTTCCTTTGAAACGATTAACTTGAAAATGATCTTGAAAAATCTAACCAAACTGGTTTGACCTGCAGGTTCTGTGGCTTAACACTGAACCTCACACACCTTGTAGGTATTTAGGAGGCCATCAAATCACATACTCTGACTCCAATTATGACCCAGCTAATGCAGTTCTAATTATTTCTTTACAAAAATAAAAAGAAAGATTGCTTATTTGTTTTGGAAAAATGTTGTCTCTTGTTGACATTTTTCTATGCATGAAATATAAAAGCAAAGACAAAATGCCCCAAATAGATATCTAGAAATAAAGTATACATTTTCTTTATTTTTCCATATATTTTTTGATTCTCTTTCATTCTGTGTTTAAATTAGGTGCACGGCTCAATGAGGGTTTACAAAACAAGTATAAATTGTAAGAGCAGCAGAAGTATATCTGTAGATCTGTTTGAGGAGGCAGACTTCACATCTTCCTTTTCATCGTTTGCTGACTCCTTCTTTTTCCTCTCCTCAGATTTATTTGGAGCCGCTGTCTGATTCTCATTCAGGTGAAATCCACCCACATTCGGGTAGACATTTAAAAAAAAAAGCAATAGTAGAACCAATTAAAGTGCTTTGGTTTGTCTGCATTTTGTAAGCCATGTGTGAAATGTCAAATCCATTATGCCAAAGTGAAAACAGCAGTGTGCAAAGAGTAGTCGGTTTTCAATCGCAGCATAAGTTTTTTTATTGGTTTTGGACGTAACAATGTTTGATGCGGACACAATTCTCTGAATCTCTCACCTTTTCGTCTTTTTGGATCATTTGTCTTTGTACAATCACATCATCCTCAACCTTCTGAGCGTCCATGTTAAAGGAAACCTGAGATTTTACTTACGGCTCAGTTCATTGCACATTTGTAGTGTATTCAGGTTTCAAATTGACAGGATCTCAACATTGGCTGGATGATTTTTTCTACTCCAGAGATTTTCTACTTTACTGTTTGACATGGACACAGTCCTCTGAGTCTCTCACCTTTTGTATTAATCAGAAAGTGTCTTTTTTTGATCATTTGTCTTTGTACAATCACATCAGCCTTTCGAGAGTCTTGAGTTACAGAAAGGCAAAAAAAACAACACCACCAATTACCTGGGACTTTTCTCTCTGCTCAGTTCATTGCACGGTTGTAACTAAAGCAGACTTCAGACGGACATTAACATTTTGAATCAGGGTTGGTTCAGCTGATCTTAATGTTGGATGGATGTTTACTTTTCTTTATTGACATTTACAGACATTGAGTTTGTTCTGAAATCAAAATTAAGGACATAATACCAGTTGATACTTTAGTCTGAACATAAAGGTGGCCGACATGACTGCTCCCCAAAAGTGAAGCCAAAACGGCTCAAACACTACCTGAAGTCTCCGTGTTAATAGATGGGACATGGACCAAACTAAAAGGTCAAAGCACAGGTCACTTTTTTTCTCAAAGTTGGTTTCTGTCATTTTAGGTAGTTCTTGTCACACTGATGTTATTATCATATGTTATATTGATGCTTGATGGGGTTAGGGTCAGGGTTGACAGCTAAGACTGACTCGAGATTGGTCGAGCTTGTGTATCGATGGCACTTCACTACCGCGGTTTCATCCCCCGAACGCTTCTGCGCTGACTCTGGTTCCAAATGAGCAAGATGTCCAGGATATTTTAGCTTCATTTCTGTATAGTGGGAGGAAGTGGAGACACGACACCCATCTTTATTATCAGTATATGCTGTCCTCTGAATCTTTAGTTCATTTAATCTGAAAGTGTCTTTTTAGATTTTTTTTTATAGATAATTTTCTTAACTACATCACCCTTGAGCTTCTGGGGGTTTAATGTTAAAGAGAACTACTAAAAATACCTGGGATTTTGCTTCCTGCTCAGTTCTTTGCAGATTTGTAGCTTTATCGGATTTCAGTATTATATATAAATTCAGTCATGGTGGGTTCAGCTTGATATGATCTTAACGTTGGCTGGATGTTTTGTGGCAGTGGATTGGCTGAACTGAGTTATATATATAAGTACAGTATATATAAAGGGACGTGTCTCCTCATGCAGTACAGTCATCCTGGCAGCTATAAAAACTGCCAGGAGGAGGCGCTTATCTCACATTGTGCAGAAGCATCACTGAGGAACTGCATCACACACACACACACACACACACAAAAAGACACTGTGAATGTGTCCCCTGTTATCAAAGCCCAAACCGTGTGTCTTTTATGATTTAGCTGGCCTGACATTAGCACATTATAGATGACAACGGAGTCCAGTGTGACAGAGCAGAAAATATACTTTCAGAAACCCTAATAAAAAGATGGAAGGCAGAGATATGACAGGATTCATGCCGTTTCCAGATTCAGCTCTGCAATTTGTCAAAGAAACAACCTCGGCTGTTAAACTTAGACACTTGGAGTGCTGCTCGGTAAATCATGCTGACAACAATGATAGCTACAGTATGTCCTGAGTGGTTGTTTAATGGGGACAAGGCTCTGTTCTGTTTACCCCACTGACATGTTTATTTACAGCAGGAGGAGATGGGAGAGAGGCCCTGGTCGATCTCTTCATCATTATGGAGAAAAAACTGTGTCATTATGAGTGTGATTATTGTGATTACTTGATGATTATTATCATCAAGTCTGGTTGAATCTGTTTAGAGGAAGCGAAACTACACTGTTTGTTGTCTTGCTTAGAGTAACTGACAGTGCGCTATAATGTGAGCAACAATTATCTTTTATTTGAATGGTCTGTTTGGCTCTTTTTATAGTCTAAGAAAAGTTTATTTTAGTTTAGTTCATATTTATTGTACCCCGTATATCCTGTGTGAACACTACTATGGCACTCAGAGAGCATATGCCTCCGCCAAGCCCCAGCAGTCCCATACCGCATCCTTCCACTAAGTTTGGTGGTAAGCCGTCCAGCTGTTTTTGTGTAATGCCGCTAACTAACAGACAAACAAAAACACAAGCTTCTTGGTGGAGCCAATAAGAGATTTGGTAAACTCAAAATGTAGTTTAAGTTATTGATCATTACTCTAGATCTAAAATTACCATCAAGAGTGACTACGATCTGTGAAGTTTATATTGATCTTTTTTCTCTGTCTTCCTGTTTGTTGTGTTAAGCCACAGAGTTGGACATTTTAATTGGAGAAACTTGGTCCGTCTGTTATTTTTAGAAGCCACTAAAAAACACGAAAGAACATTCAGTACACAGTTAGTTAGGAAAACAAAATAAGTTAGAAATGATTTTATTGGAAAGTGGGTATATTTGAATTTGAGTAGATTAAATGTCTTGTGTTTCGTGAAAAGTTAAATTATTCTTTTAAATCTACTGTAAAAAATAAATAACCGTAGGCTTTTTCCTGTAGGGGGCGTACTGTTTTACAAACACTGGATTAGCCTCTGGCCAATAGTGATGCTCAGGAGATTATTCAAACAGCATCTAAAAAAAGCTCTCAACTCTATGCCCCACTCAGACTGACTGAGTGAAAGTGAACAGTGTGGAGTCGAGCTGCCTGTTGCGTGACATGTCTGCGTTTTACCGACTGCTTCTCCTGTTGTCTGGTGAGTCTCTCATTTACTTTGAAGAGGAGATTTTACTGGTGATGAAATGCTGAGGGCTTAAAAGATATTGTAAGAACACAGAAGGGAGTCAGCGAAGGTGAAAGCTACACGTGACCCACTGAGAGTGTTATTGAATCGATGTTGTTGTTTACAATAATATGTATTTTTCTTCCATTTCTACTATGAAGCTGGTCGAGGTTTTCAAGCAGTAGCGTGTAGTTCTACTGTTGCTCCTGAGGAGTAAAATGTAAAGTCTTATATGAGTCTTATTTACTTTTAAGGGGTGTGTGGAATTCAGTGCAGCTGCACCTTTATAGATAAGATTAGATTGAATATGGAGTTTACAAAAACTGGATATCTTAAGTCAATACACCTGCAAAAACATCTTCTTGTGAGACTTTAATGCTTAAACAAGATGTTGTGAATCTGTAATGTTCCTGCTGTTCCTGTTTGTATAATATTTATCAAATTCTGCTACAGAAACCAGTGCCAGATGAAGTGAGACTCATTTCCAAGGAGCGAGCTCAGTTTGTTCTCCCTCTTGTGTTGTGTATTGCTCTTTGCAGTGGCTGTGGCCTCTGTGGCAGCACGCAGGTCCCAGCGGGCAAGGAGAGGGTTACTCGAGCTGGCGGGCGCCATCAAATGCAGCACAGGGAGATCTGCCCTGGCTTACATGATGTACGGATGCTACTGTGGACTGGGCGGTCAGGGCTGGCCCAGGGACCAGGCGGACTGGTGAGGCGGAAGCTATAAATCGCACACACACCTCTCGAACCCGAGCCCCGAAAGAAAACACATCTCACAAGTCAGAACACTCGATGATAGAGTGCAGCAAAATGTACACATGTTGACACTCTATATGTGGCCCACCTATACATTATGTGGAGCGGAAGATATATCCAGCATGCTTTGGTGGTGTTTAGCCCTCCACTCCAGAGATGGTACGTACCCATTATTTTCCTCCTCCTGGAGGCCTTGGACTCTTTTTTAGTCACGCTACGTCCTGGGCCGTACACACAGTTTCCGTTTGCTAATGAGTCGACTGAACCACAAACGCTGTGCCATGGGATGGAGGGAGGAAACGTCCAACTTCAGCCGACTCACATGGCCCAGTGGTCGCTTCAAAATAGGCCCAAAAATTCCACACCCAAATCCTAATTGCCGCCTCCTTCTTCACCGCAAGACATTGAACCCCCACAAAACCAGTAAGCTGCTAACTATCTGTTGAGAAAACTCATGTGGTGATTCTTGCCCTGCCTTTAAAATAGCAGTGGTGCAGTTCAAACCACAGAGTAGGGACTGTACCCACCTACTGCTTTCTTGACCCTGTGAAGTCTAGACTGAGTTTTGACTGCTTCAGCCTTCAAAATAAAACGTCCATGCTGTTGTTAATGTTTTCCTGTGCTACGTTTAGGTGTTGCCACAAGCACGATTGCTGTTATGGAGATGCAGAGCATCTGGGCTGCCAAACCAAAACAGACCGGTATCAGTGGACGTGTGAGGACAAGACAGCTGAGTGCGGTACTGCATATTTAATGCTTAGCCAATATTTTTGTGTTTGTTATGGAAAACAAAGTACAGTAAATACTCATTGTTCTTCTTAGTTGCAGCTCACGAAAACGTGATGCCACCAGTATAAAACCCTGACAGGGATCAGTCTGTGAGTTCATAAAAGCACCCAGAAGGCAGTTGATGAGGAAAACAAGATGTTTACAACATATTTTTAAGTCCCCATGAATCAAAGTAACATGTCTACCTACTAATTACACAAAATTCTGTCTGTCTGTGAAACGCATATCTCGCAAACTGTTCATCGTATTGGCTTCACACTTCTCATGTGTATTCATAGTGGCCCCGGGACGTGCAGTGCCGGTTTTGGGGCAATTTGGAGACATGAAACATTCAGTATCAATGAAAATGTAATTAATAGGCGACCTGTCATCTGTAACTCTTGTTTTCTTGCCGCAATGCTTTATATTGAGATGAATTACAGAGCTTTTATTTTGAAAAGTTGTGAACTTGGGTCTGAAGATTGTCACTTGCTTAACACACCTCTGAAATAGCAGACATGTCATATATCGAGTAACACTATCAAAATAAAATTGTCATTACAGTTAAACCAGGTAGGATGAAGTTTTCTAACTTCACTTTGCACCATAGACTGGATATAAAAAAGCTCTGCAAACAACATCCAGCAGGCAAACAACAACAAAGTTCCAGTAGGACTCACTAATGACAAGGAATAATTCTGAAATAGCTCCGGAGCATTACCACAGGAGAAGAGAACAGCCAACTCCAAACAGGCAGCCTTGATGATGTTTACTCATTAAAACACCAGTTATTGATTTATTTTGAAAAATAATTATAAAATCAATTCATAGAATTCACAGTTAATGTATCTCCCTTGTAGTTTCTTCTACTCAGGAACCAAATTTCTCTGATTAAACCATTTTAAAGCAGTAAATTGTAGTTGTAAGATCTAAGATTTTGCAAACATCAGAACAAGTGACCACAATATATTTTTTATTATAACCACGTGGAAAAACCACAGAAATTGCACGTTTCCGTGAAAATCTTCTTTCCAGCTTGTCACTGACTGAAGATTGTTACTGTACTTTTTATCATTGCAGATGATTTGGAGGACAACTGTGAAATGCTGCTGTGCAAGTGTGACAGAGACGCCGCCAAATGCTTGAGAAAAGCACCTTTCATCCGAAAATACGCCGTGTGGCCGGATTTCATGTGCGGATACAAACAACCGATGTGTAGTATTTATTGACACAATAAACACGTCTGTTACGGTGATGACAGTGAAAACAGTCAATGGCTCGATATTGTGTCTTTTTAGAACTGTTTTGAAACTGTATCATCATCATGGTTGAATTCCGGGGGATAAAACAATATTTTCATAAGGCAAAACCACTATTAAGACGTATAACACGTTTACGCCACATGAGCACCTCATTTCGGACAAACCCAACATGACTCTCTGGAAAAGTCATGAGGATTTACAGCTGCAGCAGATTCATGCGGATGGGGAAAAAAAAGACAACTTGAGCATTCCTGTGCCGGGACTCTCTGCTGAGTCAGAGCTCAGAGCTCCGCAGAGGGTCAGATGTTAATCAGCAGGGAAAAGCTCAGGTAGCTGCTCCACAACAGTCTACTCTTATATAAATGAAATATTATATGCAGGACAGAGCCCGCCTCATAACTCTGAAGGTAGCTCCCTGTGCTCTGGCCTTATTTCTGACTACGCCTCGTTCACTTGGCTTTAAATAGCCAAGTGAACGAGAGTATTTGGAAATGTATTAATCGAATGACAATTTTAAACTGAGATTTAAAGTCTATACTGTGACTCAAATCCTTACTTTATTTTACCCTAAAATCCTGTATGAAATAGTTTCCTTGCATATGTAGTTTTATTTTAGTAACTTAGAAAGCCACTTGATTCACTCATTCCACTGATTCAGACCATATTTATAAACTCAACAAAAAAGGTCTTTTGTTCCTCCAATGTTTTCCCAGCAGTACACCATGGTAACAGATGATTGTGCCTAAAGGAACTTTCCCATGGAGCCTACAGAAAAAGTTATAGTCAGTGTGGATAGCTATTAAGTGACTTTGTGTACTTTCACCAGGGTGTGAGACCGTGAGGAAAACTCTCATGTGCATGATCCCAGTTTTGCGATGCTGCACTTAAACAAGCGTCACGTGACATATGCGACCTTTACATAGTGGGAAGCCTCCACAGAAAAATGGTGTCATCAAACCAGCGGGGCCTCACCTGGTTTGTAATAGCCTCTGTAGGATCCAGATATTGCCTGTAGATGGCGCCATATTCATAATCACTAAACCAGAAGCCCACCACCACTAGATCCAAGCAATCTTGGGAGCCCACTCAAAAAATGTTTTGCTTCAAAAGAATCATTGCTAAAATCAATATCATTTAGAAGCATGAAAAGGAAAACAGATTTTATTTATATACCTAAACTCTGAGAAATGAGACGCCTGTTACTGAATGGGGTTTTTTAGTGGTTGACACAATCGGTCACATTATTTCGGTCGCACACAGTTGGTTTTTGGGGTTTGGCTCGGGAACCGCTCTCGGATCAAGTCCCTCCGCGGAGTCAAAACCTTCATTTCCCCTCTGACACCCAGTAAACACTACGGCCATCATGTCTGTAATCACAGTAAACAAAAACCCTCCCAGATGTCACTGCTCCAGTGAGCTTTTGCACTCGTCTGTGGGGCTCGCACAGGAAGACACAGTTTCTTTGTTGAGAGGCTGCACCGCTCATGAGCGCCGATTGAAACGGGAGTCGATGTTGTGGTGCAGTGTCCAAAGGCCCAGGACTGGAAATAAGTATCTGGGTCATGGCCCACAAACACTTGCTCGATTGTGTCCAACCTTCGCCTGGTATGAGCTCGGGAAGTTATGGAAGTCATACGCTCTCTGTCCACCTCGAGGCCGACAGAGAAATAAATTCAATACACAAGGTTATATATTTTCTTCTGCCTCTAACCCCTGCAAATTAGGTTTTCCGCTCACCCCTCTCTGTGGTTCTTGCTGCCTTGAAGTGGTGAGTGAAGGATTCCAGCTCTTGACTTTATTGATCATCTCACTTGTCCCCCAGTTGTTTTCATATACAGTGCACGTCTATGTTAATCTTTAATATTAACTTTAAAATCTTCAGCAGGCTGCGCCCTCTGTCTGCCACTGTTGACTTAAAGGTTGTGATAGTTCACTTTTAACCAGACGAGCTATGGCCAGGGACGGGTAGGTGTGACACGGGCCCGGACCGGAGCCTCTTTAGGAAGTCAATCAAAGAAAATCAGTCCAACAACAACAAAACAGCGAAAGAAACACAACCGACAACAAAGAGAGGTGAAATTAATACAAAGAGCCTCAAAACAAGCACAAAATGAGATGCAAATCCACCACAGATGCACAAAACTACGATAAAAGAAACAGCAAACTTTCTCACGGTGTCTTGCTCCTATCTCTGCATGGTGGGGACCTGATGATTCACAATAGGTCAAAATGGAATTATAAATGCACGTGGCTATTTATAAACATAATTTCATATTATGATAGCTCAAATTTGGCTCCCCACTTTGATTCTCAGCAATAAAGTTTTGTTTTTGTTTTCCAGTTTCTTAGCAGTTACCCAGGTGATTATTGTATTTCACCTCCTGACATGTTGCCATGCGAAACCGCCAGTGGTGCTTCCTCAGTGCAGCAGCGGTCGACACTGGCTGCAGCTGAAACATAAAACCCAGTTGAAATGACTCGACCGACCTCAGTGTGGCACTCTTGAAGCAGCCCTGTGATTTGAAGGAGCGCTGGTTGTCTATCCCACATATGCACAACAGCGTTGTTGTCACGGTGAACGAGCGCATATTCTTTAATCCCTGCTGTTGGAGCGGATGGAACCTGTTCCACACTAATTGCGTTCTTTAATCAACTGTTTGGCTCCTCAGCGAAGAGCCAGATGGCCAACGATGACGTTTTTAGCCTTAAATTGCCAGAAGCATAAAGATCTTTCTAAACAGGCTACGTGCATATGTATAGTCAATGTATTTTTTTTGTCATTTATAAATAACAAGCAACAAATTGGAGTGGAACACGTGGTTTGAATGGCTTGTAATGCCTTGCCTCTATTGTCACTCTCCTTAGAGTTCAGAATGCTGCTGCCCACACAGAGAAGGAAATCAGTGTGTGAGCAGCCCACGATGGACCTGGACCTGCTGCCTATTCACTATTGTTACAGACCCTTTTTTCTTCCTCCTCCTATTTCACTCTGTTCTCTTTATGTTGACCATTTGGACACTCCTCTCACTCTCACACTTCAGGACCAAACGTTTGATAATATAACTTTGTCTTTCTTTAGCTGACGAGGAAGGGAAGAGCAACACACACTGCAGTCTCCGTTCACAAACTCAGCAGCTCATTCACAAGGTAAAATAAATTGGTTTTCAAAGTCAAAGCGGTTATCTTCAGCATGATGGGGGCATTATTTATCATTACCTGAGGTTTCCACCAGGGGGCTGCATTATAACAGTACTTTATGCCTTGAGGTACCCAGAGACAAGCAATGACTGCAGTGCAGTGTTTTGTATTTGTTTTTATAGGTTAAATAAATTCCATCAATTCATCGACATTAGAGGAATATGTCAACAAACATAAAGCATCTTAACTTTCCCTCTCCTGGTTGGTTAGCTCCCTTTCTCCGGGGACACGTTGTTTTGCTCAGGCCTACAGAATTTCCCACGGCGCCTCGGTTCATAATCAACTCTGATTCTGATTCTATGACCTCATTCTCCAAGCCTGCACCACATGGCCTCACCTGTGAGGTGTGAAAAAGGTGGTAAAAGAAAGATCCTTAAAACACAAAGAATGACACTGTTGCTGTATCTGGAATTTAAACAGCAGGTGTCAAAAGTCCAAACTATTTAGAAGGAGCCGGGTAATTACTTTCCTTTTACTGTTGGAGGAAACGTTATATGACACACTGGGTTGCACTAAAGTGAGATTATATGTTGTCATTCTATACCTTTTAAAGTACAATCTTATTAAACGTGGCTCCAGCATTGAAAACATTTTACTTCTTTTCTCTATCACGTCATTTATCTCAAGCACAAATCCCCATTAACCAATAAACAATAAGCACCTAATGTCTAAGCACAATTAAGATTATAATTATTATTTACATTTTTTCTTAGATTACGGGGTCGATGACAGGGTCAATATTTGTATTTACTTTTGACACTGTCCACAAAATAGAAAATAAAAAAGGTTACCATGGAAATAACAGTGGGAGCTGTCAGTCATAATGGCCTTGGCGACATGCTACATACAAGAGCCTGTCTTTATTGCTCATGTGAAATAAACTGGTCTAAGTGGGTGCAGATTCCACACAAAGAACCGGCTGTACACCTCCATGACAGTATGAAATCATCCTTTCCAGCAGCCTACATAAAGATTTGATAGTAGATTAAACCTTCATAAATGATAACAACAGGCATGTGGACCTTATTTCCAATTGATGACTGGTTAATGTGATGTGCTGACAACGATTTCTTTTTCTGCAAACCACTGCAGCAGCATCCAGTTGTTTGCTTCCTATCATCATGCATCATTTTAAAAAAGGAAATATAATGATACGCTGCCGCATGAACCAGATCATGAATCATTGATGCTGCGACATAGAGTGTTGCCAAGGAAACTGTACCAGTCTGCTTGATCACTGTCAGCTGCGCTCGCATAATGATGGTGTGATGTGAAAAACATTGCACGGTAACCACTGTGTTTCCTGAAATATTTTCAAAGTCGATTTAGAAGAAGAGCAACCGCCAATGACTGTAAATCATAAACACTTAGCTGATCACTGTCCTCAGTTGCTGTTTCTGGACTATATTTCCTTTTATTTCATTCACATATATTGTATTCTTCTTACATTAATGTCTTTCTGCTGTAGCAATTCTGGGCCTATTTCCACTTGATTTTAAAGAGGCCTACATCTATTTCATTCTTATTAAGGACTGCTCATATACATATCACAGAACCACGTCTAATGTCCTGGAAGAATAGACACATGTAGCATGTTATGGGCACATACATACACAGACATGACTGAATGTATTAACCAACATAAAAATACTGGACAGTGAATGTGACAAGTTCTTTTTTCCTTTTCCTGTCTAGGAGAACGTGATGGTGGTAGTGATGTGTCAGGAAAATAGCAGCCATTTTTCAAATTTATCCCTGACTTAACCTACACTTTCACCCATTCACACCACTGATGATATACTGACCTTCATATCTTACAATACATTTATAGAGATTATTATTAAATAATATTAAATTGATTCATAGGAACCTTTGATTATTTCTGTGTCCTTTCTTTGTTTTGTCTTGAATCTGAGCTGATTCATGATATATACAATGTTAAAAAACAAACCTTTTTCCATTTTAACGGTGAACCCACTTGAAATTATTTAATATACAAATATTATTTGACCTGTTCTGCTCTACTGTTCCACTAATTCAACTATTCAGGCCTTTATGTGAATGTATCAGTTTTTACTATTCTGTGTTCATTTCACATTAATTAGAATTGTACTAGTGAGTTAAAATGCAAAAGCTGTTTCTCTTTTAATACACCGGAAAATAAGATAACTGACAGTAGGAGACTTCAAATCAAAACATGATATCGGCAAAGTTTTCATTTAAAAAAGTGCTGTTAGTGTGTATTATACCTTTGTATGTAATAGTATCTTGTATTATACTACATAGTAAAGCAGTGTTATTGTAATAAAACTAATCACAGACAGTGAGATGCATAGTTTCCATTAGAACCCGTCAATAAAAGGCACGGACGGGGTTCGAACCCGCGATCTTCGGTTTACGAGACCGACGCCTTACCACTTGGCCACCGCGCCTGCGCTGTGCCACCGTTTTCGATTCAACTTAAAGGTACAAAATCAGGTGTGAATTCCAGCGTTGCCAATACGTCACAGTGGCGTTGGCTCGGTATTGTTTCACATCTTTTGTTGCAGATCAACTTCCTCCTGCAGTGCGAACACGAGCCCCGGAAGCTGCTGAGCTTAACTTCCTGAACACATGCGTTGCTGTACTATGGCCACAAGGGGACGCTGTTATCTACCACGTGAGAACAACTTGTCCGGGAACAAACAAAAACAGGCTCAGAGAAGTTGAGGAGCTGCTTCACTGTGGATCAGTACACACGTCAAGTTGTTCAGTTTACTGCATATGTAATGTAATGGAGCTTTTAATGTTTAGTTGTTTGTTGAGCTGGTTTCAGACACGTGTTGATTCAACTTCTGGAGGACGCAGTGTGTGTTGATGCATTACACACGGAGGTGTTATGTTATTTAGCCTGACTTCAGTGATGAGAATGGTTGGAAGAGGTTTGAAGGAGAATCCACTTGTCCATTTAAAGAGCCTCAGAATCTGATTAGAAACTTCACTTTCAGACAGGCCACAGTGCTAAAAATGTGCAGTTTAAAGTCCAATAAATGTTTTGTCCTATAGGTTCATTGATGTGGAAGAGATATGTGCATAGGTCACTAAACACTTAAGAAGACTATGAATGTATATAACGATGGACGATGCATCTCCACTTCCTCCCGTTGTCCAGAAATGAAGCCACAATATCCTGCATATACGAACGCTGCCATCTTGCGCATTTGTAGCCGGAGCCCGATGCACGTGCTCGACCAAACACAAGTCAGTCTCAACTATTTTGACTTCTTAGTTTGTTCCATGTCCCACCTTTTAACATAGAGGATGTAGGATTTTTTTTTACCCATACTGCAGCCAGCCACCAGGTGGTGATCAAGATATTTTGGCTTCACTTTCTCGGAGCAGTCCATCTGCACTCTATGATGAGTGTATGATGAGCAAAGTTTAGTGAAGGGGAAATATTGGCCTAGCAGTGTCTATATTTACATGGACACCATTATTACGTCATTACGTCCACTTTGCCATTACATTGGACGTTATTTCACTAGTTTTAAAACCTCAACCGGAAATAGTTTAACATACTGGGCATGCGTCATCAAACAGTTGGTATCTGCTGTGGATGTCATGAAATGCTGTGAAGACTCCAATAGGACGTGATAATGCGTTTGAAACATATCTAAATAATGTATCTAAACATGTCTTGGTTGGATTGTTGCTTGTTCCCAGTATGGCCCTATTCAAGGTAAATAGAAAATGCTGTTTACATGGCAGCGTTTTATTCAGACTATTGTCTTATTCGGAATATTGGTGTCCACGGCAACACAGTCAATTTCCTGTGTGGTCTTGTCACCAAAATACCAGGAATCTTCGGCGGACCATGAATATCCAAACAAAGTTTGATGGCTTTGCACAGTCGGGTCATATTTTGTTCCAAATCAGAGCAGAACAGACTGAGACTGAACTTGCATAGCTAATAACTCTGAGAACCAGTGGGCTGGCTGCGATTCTTTTCTCAGCAATACAATATGCATGAAGCCAGACTGCAGCTTTTCACTGTCTTTCTTTTCCAAACATCAAAGATGAATGACTGCCTGAGGGGCTTTATTTTTTCCGTCTTTCTTTCTTTTTTTGTGTGGATCAGATAACCCAGAGGCTGTTTGAAAAATGAATAAGACTCATTTCCATTGGGAACGAGTTAGCAGTGGAAATCACAGATGTGGGATATTCACCTTGACCTGCTTAGTGCACATTGTCAGCGCATGGATGAAGGAGCGGAGACTCTTATATAAAGCACATAAGAAGATTTAATTTAGAGCCCCTGGAAATGTGGTTATGTTTGAATTGAAGTCGAGTCTCGCTTAAGTAAAACAAAACAAGCCACAATTTAAAATGATAAGTGAGGTATAATGCTGATTGCCGATGGTAATCCTAATACACGAGCATTGATGAAAAAGATGAATGAAAATAAAGGATAAATGCTACCTCTCAAAGTTGAGGGAGCAGGGTGCCGATGTATTTATGGGTTTAACGGCCATCTGCGTTTATGTTGGCATTTTGTGTTGAAAATGTATCATTATTTTCTTTTGTATTTTTTGTATTTATGTTTTTTATTTATTTATATTTATGCACCATTTTTAAATCTCATCTAAAAACTCATCTTTTTAAACAGGCATATTCAGTTTTATTGTCTTCCATTTTGCAAAAACTACATTTACAGTTTTATTCACTGTTCATTTTGTTTATTTTATTGATGTTTTTGATACATTTTGTTGTTGTTGTGTTCTGCCATGTAAGGTGACCTTGAGTGCTCTGAAAAGCACCTATAAATAAAATGTATTATTATTATTATTATTATTTAAGTTTATGGTTAAACTGTAAATTATCAAGCCCACATAACATTTCTTTGTCATGAGAATTTGATAATGACATACTATCGCATGGCAAATAACTATTATTATTTTGAAAATATATATATACATGTATGTATGTTGACTGATATATCTATATTGGAAATGTTTTACTCCAAAGATCCATATCTGTCAGGCTCCAGTGTAAATACTGACTGAGGAGCTGAGGAGCTGCTGATGCTTCATTATGGATCCAGGCCCCTGGAAGTAATGAATATAATTTTATTTTTTCTCAAGGCTTTAAACTGCCAACAATGATATTTCTTGTTAGGCCTTTGTCAGATCTAAAACACAAGTACTAAAGGTTCAGTGTGTAAAATTTAGGTGAAAGTGATCCATTGGCAGAAATTGAATATAGAATAATCCTAGTGATGTTTTCACAAATGTGTTTCGTCTAAATTTGAGGAAATGTTGTTTTCTTTACCCTGGAATGGGCCCTTTATATTTAAGTACTTTATATTTACAATGGGAGCGGGTCCTCTCTACGTATGCCACCATGTTTTTAACAGTAGCCCAAACTGGATAAACTAAACATCTTTTGAGTTTTTATGACAACTGAAGGCTACCACATGTTCTCTTTCATGTTTGGAAGGGGTGGGTGAGGTCAGAGGTTTTCAGCTGCAACATGCAACTTCACCACTAGATGTCACTAAATTCTACACACTGCCCCTTTAAGTAGTATTTGTCTGTAGTTGTATGTCTTTTGTTCCAGGTTTGATTCTAGGTAGCTTTGTCTCAATAGAGGGCGCCTTGCTGTTTAATCAGTTTATGGGTTAGCAAAACAATTGGATTATATTGTAAAAGGTAGATTTGTTTAAACCAAACACAACATATATGTCTTCTATTCAGGGACAAATTGATGGCAACTGTTTTTGGCGACATTGTTCTTTGTCCAAAACGTCTACTGTAGACGAATGAGTTTAATACCTGGGACAGTGGAATCCTCAATAAATGCACAAACTGCTGGAGGAAGACAATCAGACTCAAGGTAAAACATTAGAGTTGCAGTTAAATCATCATGTTGGTCATCTTATCAACCTTTAATAAAAGCACATGAAGCTGGATATTTGTTTTCCTCTCTTATTTAGGATGAGAATCTCCATGCAGCTATTAAACTATCGAGCAGAATGCTGCTCTTCTAATGTCTTAAAAGCAAATTATCCCCAACAATAAAACAGGATAAGAATCCTCAAGTTACCCCATCAGACTTCAGATAACTGGAGTTTCTTATAGTTTATTTTACATTTGTATTCTTCAGCAGCTCTGGTATTAAATAATAAACCTCTGCAACATCATAACCTCAGATACGGTATGTTTCAGTCTGAGATCACATGGATCTGGGGTATGTTTTGTTCATGTGGGGAAAACCAAGCTCCTCGATCCCTGAGAGAATAAGAGGTTTTACGGTAGCGACCTATTTAATTATTTATTGTTGTACTGCTTTGAAATATCATCTTATTTTGTTGCGCTTGTGCAGAAATACTCCTGCCTGTGACAGTATATATATATATATATATATACATATATATAGGGCAGAACCAGGATTTTTGTTTTCACTTTCTTTAACATTGCATTTCTCAACATTTCCGTTTCTCAGAGAATGATTCATGGATCTTGATGAAAAAAAGCAAATGGGGGGCTGATATTTATGATCTACTAAATTAAGATGTGGTTTCATAAGGGGGATGTTGGGCCTTGGCGGAGGAATGTGCTCTACTGAGGGCCATCCTAGTTTTGTATGTAATAAACAAACAAGATACAGTGAGTTGATTAAATTGAAGTAGCCATTTTATCTTTGCACAGAACCAGACTAACAGTCTGCAGAGCAGAGCAAAATATTACAGTTACAGATATAGCTATAGCCTTAGCTCACGTTAATAGGCTATGTTAGCCTTTAGCCAAACACACACACACACACACACACACACACACACACACACACACACTAATATACACTTGAGCTTAACTCCCCACAGGTTTTTTTTAGAACAAATAAGTCCCTTCTCAAAGCAACAGTAAGAAATATTGGCTGTGATAATGTCCAACATATAACATGGTCCTGCTGTCTCTCTGATTATCACATCAGACATCTATAGTTTTTCTGCACATAATTAAAGTTCTAAGACACTTTGGAGAGAATGATGTCTATCCTGCTAGTCTAATGCAAGTTTTTTTAATTTAGTCAGAAAACAGGTTTTTACATTCACTCTATAATGCATGTTTGATGCAGACCAACCGACAAGTTAAACCCCTCGAAATAAACTGTGCTTGAATGCATCTCAGTTTAGGCAAATTCAAGTGGCAGCCAACTCCGCCGGTCTGTGCTGGTGTAGTGTGAGGGGAGAATTGTGTCATTGTGAGAAGGCTGCGCTGGATCTGACCCTGACCACGACGAGACGTGCAAGTGTGAAATCCAGTTGAAAGCTGAGCAGCTGATGAAGCTACATAACAAAAGCAATATCATCTCTCCCCCTCTCCCCGTAATGTCTTTTCACCCTTCTCTCTCCTCTTTCACTGGGCTGTTTTCACATCGTCATACAATAGACGTTTCAATAAAATATCATTTAGTGATGTAGTTTATTTAAAAACCTTTTGGACTGAATATCTAAGAGTTCTTTGTTAGATTTAGCACAATGCGGATTCATTTTCCATTAATTTCCATTTTTCCCTGTTGCTTAATGTGTATGAAGCAATTAGGTGCACATCACTCATGCCTGTTGGGTATGTTACCATAGCTACGATACGCTTGTGCACACAATCATCTGGTCCTCGTTTCCTCCAATGGGGTCGCACGGCTGGAGCTGCAATATAAAGTAAAGATGCTCATCTTTCAGCAACACACTCCTAAGAATCTGAAACAGGTGCATGAGTATGAAAAAGTCTCACACGGTGGCAGGCGGGGGACTGCGCCCAGCCATGGCGGACCACAGGAACAAGATCCGACGAGACACACAGCAGGAGAGGAAGGTGAGAGCGTCTACCATCTTGAAACGTAACCAGTCTTATTGTTCGTTTGAGAGAGTTGGGCGGAACAAAAACTGTGACAGTAAACAAGATACGCCTTCGCATTGAGGGCTTTGAACGCCAACAGAAGACCAGGAGCAACAAAAAGGAAGTGTCACTTTAAATGAAATGCATCAGTTGGATGAAAGAAGAAGGAGTCTGTTTATACTTATAAATGTACTCCGAGGCTGCTCAGGTCAAATATAGTTTCAGTTAGTAAAATATAAAGAATCCCAGATGTTAAAGGTGCTTTTATTTACGATACATATGATAGTGCAGCTGGTAATTAAAAGAAAAACAGTTATTGACAGTTATATTATAATTGTAAATAAATTGACAAAAATTACAGTATTTATACAGATGTGGCCTCAATCAAAGAGAGCTCCAAATCCATCCGTCAGAACATCTGAGGAAAAGTTGCGTTAAGGGACGATCATGGAGGAGCTTTGAGGCCAGGCTTGTTGAAATCAAAGTCCTGGAAGCTGACATTATTATTTTTTATGAATTTTTTTTTGCGGACTATCCATATCGCTCTGTGAGAAATAAATGTGGCCAGTTAATCTCCGGCGTGCAAAGGGACAACAGCCAATGCAGCATGTTCAAGCTGCCCCCCTGCTGGGCGGCCCATGAGCCCGTCGATATGGTGGTTTGATGTTGGACGGAAAATAAGAACCCCCCACAACAAACAGAGAGGGCTGGAACAGAGAGACTGGAACAGAGAAAGAGAGGGCAGAAAGGGAAGAACCATCGACAGATGGACTCCGCTGTGATTAAAGATGGCGGCAGTCTTGACTGCAGACTGCGAAGGACTGTGCTCGATCCATAGAAAAGCGCTGGGAGTAGTCTGCGATCCGGCACAACAAAACAAAGATGCACACAGTGAGGTTAACCAGCAGGTACGTCTGCTTTTCAATCTCTGAGGATGAAAACCGCGGTTACCAGTAACTTCCCATTGTGTTGTTTATCGGTCTATTATGTCTCCGATCGTCTCTCGTGTCAGTGCCACGCTGGTTTTGTTGTCCCTCTCATCAAAACCAAAGCACATCATTTGATTTGACCGGCGAATGTTCATCCCATGACCAGACTACTGAAGACCCCCGATAGACCGACCGCTTACATCTATTTGAATTTCTTCAAGCCGGCAGATGTCTGACAATGTACTTTCGCCATTTGATACATGGCTACGGATGTATGTCTTTGGTATTATGTCACCGTAGGATATATGGGCCTTAATAAGATTTTTTTCCCGTCCGCCAGGAGTGTGGTCGCTGCAGGAGCTGGAATACCCAGCAAAATAAACTTAAATCGGCAAATTGCTCAATCCTCTGTGCCTAATCCAGTCCAAGGCTTGTTAGTCATGATATATTCAGCCAGGACAAAGGACATCAGCGGGACTCCAGAATACATTCTCCAACGCTCGTTTGATATGACTCATTTTTAGAACTTAAAACAAACATTGAATAGCTTTAATATTCCCATGACACTTTTCTCAAAACCATCTTACCTAAATAATTTGGTTAATCCTATCGACAGGTTTTGAATGTCTCTATGAATGCGTATGTTTTCCATTCCTCGTTTTGACAGGTTTAAAAGATGTTTGTTGTTGCTTTTGTTCGTCTTAACTTTCAGTGAATTCTTTTGAAGACAGCCAATTTGAAAAAAAAAAATAGAATCGTCTATTGTGTGGGCTCAGAATGGGAGCATTCATTTTAAAACAAGCGCTAATGGGCTTTTGTCCATCAGAGAGTCTTCAGCAGAGATAAGCCTATTTCAGGCAAGACCCTACAAGGGAATCTAAATCCACACTGACAGGTGGAACAAAAGGCGAATGAAAGGACTGAACTGGGAAACATTAAGTTGTCCTCTGGTAACACTTCATCGCAGAGGGATGTTCAAGAATCTGGAAAATGTTACAAAACTCACAAATTATTTTTAAATGTTGCTTTGAAATCATCCAACACGTGTGAGTTCATCCCTCTTTAGGAGCCATGTTTGTAATAACTCAGAAAAAACACAAAATGGTGAATTAGTAGAAATGATCAGTGAAAACAGAGGAATTGACTTTAAAATGTTAATTCTCCCACTGAAGGATTTACAGCTATTTCTTCAACTGTTTTATGGCAGAAAGCAGATTTTGTACAGTCTAGGCTGATTTCATAAATAACCACTTCTGGTTCATACAGTTCCACCTCAGAGCTTAACAGCGAAATGTCTTCCATTGTTCCTCCGTCTCTCGAGCAGCTCCACTGGGCCAGTCGCTCCAGGGCTTCTTGTTTGTAGTTGCTGAGGAAGGGGAGAAAATGTTTCGTTCACTCTCCACACTCAGACGTTTGAAGCTGCTGGAGAGATTCAGTTTACCAACCTCCTGGTCACAGCACTTCTTGGTCTCACATTACTGAATTCTTAACCTGCGCAAACCTAGAACATACTTTTACTTTTCCTGCTCTTTACATCAGACTCAACATATCTTCACATTTCTTTCTTCCAGGAACAAATGGATGGCAAAGACAAACTGTTATGGCGACATTCTGCTCTGGCCAGACATTTTCATTTCATTGAGATGACGGGGATGTTACCGTTACTGCAGACCCATGGGTTTAATAACTGCACAATGGAATCCTCAATAAATGGACGAACTGCTGGAGGATGCATGAGGAAGACAATCAGATTTAAGGTAAAACCTGTTGGTCTTATGTTATTAACAATAACATGCTGTTAACACAATAAGATAGAACATGTTGATTTGCGTGTGAATCGTCAACATCGTCATGTGAACCATTTATGAACACACATACACACACATGGATGTAGATACACAGAATATTTCCTTTCAGATCATCTTTAGCCTTCAGTCCCTTCTTCAGTCAAGTGGAAGGCAGCAGCTCTTTCCTCTATTGATAGTAACACATTGACACATGCTTCAAAATAAATAAATGCTCAGTAACCAGACTCTCCTCCTCACTTTTAACGGACCAATCAGAATACCTGCTGTTTAGAATTGGTTACATTGTCACTTGATATTATCGCAACAATGTCATTGGACCTGCTTTTTTTGTTTTGAATATTAAGAAGGATAGTTTTGCACAGTTTGAGCCATTCAATAGCTTGTGTTTTTCATCAGAATAAACAGACACGAACAACACTGAGGAGGCTTAGTATTCATCATAAGAAATCAATCTGAGTTGATTTGAAAACTGTGAACTGATGAGCATGTTGGTGACTGACAGAAAGCATCAGTTAGTTATCAATAGTTTTAGATTGTCAACAGTTAAACATTTCTGAAAAGTCAAGCTTTTTCTAAGGGCTACAGCCAAAGAGATTTAAAGATGGACACTGTGCAGCTTACACAAGTGAAGCCAAAAAACATCTTGATCGCCCCCCGGTGGCTGGCTGCAGTACAGGTCATAAACCCCACCTCCTCCATGTTAGTGAAACATGGGCCTAAGTCCAAAGTTGACATTTATGTTCAAGTGTTCATGTTTCTGATAAGTTTGGTTTTAATATTTGATGTTATAAAAATTTGGTGGAAAGTCATGATTGACAGCTGAGACTGACTGATTGGTCGAGCTTGTGTCTTTGCGAGACCTTGATGTCGTGGCTCCACTTCACGATCACTACTGTACTGCAGTTGCCTCCAAATGCTGTCACCTGCACAAGATGGCGCCCTTATCTGAGATATTTTGACTTTATTTTTGTACAGTGTGAGGAAGTAGAGTTGTTGTCCTATATACAGTCCATAGCTATGAAGAAAATAGTAGAAATTTGCTAAATTCAAGCAATAAAGGTGATAATTTTAATACAGTACGATTAGTTTTTTCCGACCAACAGTCCAAAATTCAAAGGTTTACATCATACATGATAAAGTAAACATGAAAATATTCACATCCAAGAAGCTTGAACGAGAGAACCTTAACATTTCATACTTCTAAAAATGATTAATCGAAAATCAAATTAGGTGTAGATGATGTTTTTTTGATTGATCAATCAATTGATACTGTTGCAGTATAGTTACTTGTATAGTGTGCAGCTATGATGGAGCACTGTCTGTGAAGGAATCAGTGTCATGACTGGAGGTCGATGTGATATGCTGTTGACACATCATCGGCCTGAGGCTCTGAATCACTGTCAAGGTTTTCTAGCGGAAGAAATGCTGACCTTTGACATCTGTGTCAGCAGAGCGCTGAAATGTTATATGAACGATAACTGAAAGACAGCCGATGGATGGAGAAAATGACAGATGTTAGAAGAGTATTTGAGTATCAGGATGTTTTAACTGTTGCTGCCCAAAACCATTTTTCTACCCTGAGGAAGCCGGAGTGTCTTTTTCATCTTTTGTGTCACTGGCATGAATATTGTAGGCGCTGTGTACTGTTCACACTTTAACAGGTTTTGTAGATGTGAGCAGGCAGTTCCTGTGATGTGGTGTGACGGAGCGTGAAATGCATATCCCTGTTCATTCTAGTGATCCTAAATGGTTTTGCTGTAATTACATAATCAAACGCATACATGGTTTTGATGATGTTCCACTGGCCTTTCATCTTGGAGTCAGTAAAACCACTGCTCAGTGACTGTCTGGTATGAAAGCACACAAACTGACACCAGCCATTATTGCTGCGTTTGGTCCGTCTCTTAGTCTTTGTATTGTAAGTTTAAGCTAAGTAATGACACGTCAAGTGTGTGTAATGGTGGAAAAATCATCAGTTGAACTGAAACATTGCTGCAATAGATGTCTTGCTTCAAAGCATCACTACTTGTAGTTTCAACATTTAAAGGCTGCGTGCATCCCTTTGACTTAGTCTCAGCCAGAAAATAAGGATTTAATGTGTTTCTAATTTTCTGATGGCCCTGTAGTGTTCATTCAGTAGAGGTGTGTCACTCCTTAATTTGATTTTCACAATAGATTTATTGGTTTTATTCATCAACACACCATGACATGAAGAGATATACCGCAGTATAGTATTTACGGCACAATTGGGAGCCAAGATGTTGAAACAGGTAAATGGGTACGTTCCAAATTTTTTGTTTGAGACATGTTAATAGGACACATAATTATGACCAGTAACAAAACAATACAAGATGTTTATTTAAGAAAGTAGACGAAAAAGTCCTTGTTTGCACATTGTCATCATGTTGTGCGAAATTGCCATCCCACGATGGACGGCATGAAGCTCCCCAAAAGTGAAGGCAAAACATCTTGATCGCCCCCCGGTGGCTGGCCACAGTACAAGTCATAAACCCTGCCTCTTTCATTTTAACAGATGGGAATCAGACAAAACTCAAATTTGGTTTCCATTATTTTAGGTTTTTACCACTTATGTTCAAGTGTTTATGATACGATTGGATTTTATTTGTTATTTGATGCTATGAAACGGGGTGAAATGTAATGATTGACATCTGAGGCTGGCTGAGCCCGTGGGACCTTGAGACCGTGGCGCCAGACTACAGGCATCTTTATATACAGACGATTTACTAGTAACCTGGCATGCTGCTGGCCAGTTTTCCATGAATCTGTTTTTGTGCCATGCTAAGAAGATTCAGTTGATCAAAGCACAGCCAGCCCATATGAAGTAATCAGTGGAAACATCTAGTGCAGTCTGTGGTTGGACTGAAAAGCACATTGTTGCCTCACCTGCTCTTGCAACAGTCAAATGGGAAATTTCTACTTTCTATGCTTCATGTACAAACAGGAAAGCAGCATTTACGTCATCATTAAACCCTAAGGGCAACAAAATAATAATGATTATTTATATTTTATAGTTTAACCATTGTCACCACCAACTTTAGTATACTTCACTAGGAATAATATGAAAACACCAATACAACCAAAAAAATCAAGGATTAATCATGAAAGTAAACAGATTTTTTTAATAAAAAAACATAAAGGCAAATTTTTTCTGCATTGTTTATGTTACAGTTTAGGGTTAGTTATCAATCACGAGGTTTCACCCCCCTTTTTATGCATTGAAACTAAGCGTACTGGAAAAATTAGCTCTTGACTATACATCAAAGTAAAATAACAGAAACCATATATGAGAAAAACATTATAATATCTACTTTGACCTTTTTAGTCTGATCCATGTCCCATGACATGGAGGGGGCAGGATTTATGACAGATACTGTAGCCAGACACTTTGACACGTTGTCCACCTGTATATAAAGAGGTATTGAGATTGATGTTTATAAACTGATCATTTCTTGAAAAGGTCTTTGCTATTAATATGTAATAATAATAAAATAAATTTGTCACCTCATGTGCAATAGTCTTTAGGGTGTGTGGATATTTGAATTGAGATTTTTTATTTCGTTTATTTAAAAAAACACGCAAGGGAATAGCGACCTCTTCTTCAAGATATTTATCACCTGAGAAAGAGAAGAAGAAGAATCAATGTACCACATGTACCCGAGACTAATCGGTGGTAATGTGTGTAGTGAACGCTTGGGGCGCTGTGCACGTTCTGCGGTGCAGCCTCGGCTCCGCGCACAGAGATAGAGAGAGAGAGAGGTAGAGAGAGAGGGGAGAGAGAGAGAGAGGGAGAGAGAGACAGCCATGGAGAGGTGGAGAGCGGACTGTTGTCTTTGTTATTTTTAAAGTGCTGCTCTTCGCAGCGGTGTCACCGCCGGCGGGGACTTGTCCCGGTCCAAATACCCGATGCACTCGAAAGCAGCGAGAAGATTTTCACGGGTTGAGTATATGTGACTTTTTTCTTCCTCTCCTCCTCCTCCTCCTCCTCCTCCTCCCGGTGCCCTCAGCTCAGAGCTCAGGCACCGGGATTGCGGTGTATAGTCGGGAGATAGGGGCAGCAGTAAAAGCGATGGCTCACTAAGTGTTTGCGGGGCTTTGATGCGGGATTTCCCTGCGTGTCCTCTGACGGCGCGGGGACACGCAGGTCCGGCCGCCCGCCGAGCAGCTGAGCGGCTGTTAGCGGGCACAGGCGCGTTCATTAGCGGGGGGATAGTGAGACAAAGTTGTGCACTTGTCGGCGGGCTAACAGGCCTGTCCCCCCTCTCTCCCTGTGTCCGTGTGTGTGTGTGTGTGTGTGTACGGAGTTAGTTTGTGCCTCCCTTCCCCCACTCGCCGCTGCTGCCGGAGAGGCCAAGACATGGCTGTGATGAGCTTCACCTCAAAATGTGACGAGCCCATTCACTTCTCGGTCAAAACAAAGACCGGGACATTTCCCCCGAACTGTCTCCCTGAGCCGCTCCGCACATGCACACGCGCGCACACCTGTGACCGCGCAACCGTGAATTTAAATATGCACGCGCTCAACCGTTCACGTTGTAGAGCCGGTGCATCGTTACACGCAGGTAACGTGGGGCTAATTTAAATATTTTGCATTCCCTGAGCATTTAAACACCGCCATTGTTTGGCACGAGACGTGCTCGTGGTCACACTGTGTTTTATTTATTTATTTTTTTCCAGTTAAGCACAGTGCACGTGCTGCTCACGCTTACGGATTGCGCAGAGAATAACACTGTTGGCAGTTTTTTGTCTGTGCTGTCTTCATTCAGTCAGGGTAACGATTAGTGTGTCTGTGTGTGTGTGTGTGTGTGTGTGTTGGACAAGACAGGGAGTGGGTGTGCCCTAAAGGGAATGTGATGGCAACCATTAAAAAAGAGAATATTTCCAGTGAAATCACAGATGGAGTAAAGACAGCTGTCAGACCTCCCTTTTTTTTCGCTCATTGAAATCATGAACCCATTTTCTTCACCCAGAATTTATTTTTTTCCCCATCCCCAAACCATTAGCATCGACTCTATGCACAGAGCTGGGATTGAGGACGTTATTCAGATTCCAAGGTGAAACCAGGGCATGTCATGCTGTTTTTCTTTTAATTGGCCCTTTAGTCAGAGCCTTTACCGGTCACCACAATTTAGTCCTGTCCACAGCTGTCAAGGCGTCTAAAATTAAATTTTGTTTACCCTCTATTATATTTACATTACACAATTATCACACCATCATATTCTTCCATGCATGCAGCATGTGTACAGTCCATAGAGGTGCACATTTGGGCACTACTGTGTCTTTCCTCAGCAAGAAAGCTCAGGGACAATGTGTCCTTGAACTAGAGATACAATCCCTAAAATCCTTACATGTACTATTCTGCTGCCGACCTTCCCCTACGATAGGAAGGGAGTATAGAATACTACACAAGGATCAATGAAGTATATTTTGCAGTACTGATCATATCGGTTAAAAATAGATACACTAATCCTGCTTTATTATTGAGTTAATAAACCCCAGGAGTATTGAGCTTGTGCTGTGGTGATACACTACTACTAATCTGGATGTAACTGGAGTAGCTGTGTAAAGTAATGATATGCTTATGCATATAAATCAGTGTGATATTACTGGGTGCCACATTAACACTGCACCATATTCGTCCTACACCCAGTGGAAAGCTGCCTCTAGACTATCAAACCACATTAAAACCCTGATGACTTCACTTTCTAATTTCTGCTCAGGTTTGCAGATGCTGTGCAGAATCTATGGCCACAGACCAAGAGCATGAAACTCTATTTCAGTTTAAATTATGAGAATCAAATAGCACTTTCCTAATATTGGAGTGTAAACACACGCTGCCGTGGGGATGTGTGTCAGTACCAGAAGCTACTGTCTGGTTTTAAAGCTCCACAGTAGCTTTTTCAAATCCTCTGGATTTCTGCAGAATTTGCATTAATTTTAATGTTCAGCTGGAAATTGGCCACATGATGAGTTTTTCATGGAAATCTGATGAAAATGCAAACTGTGCAGGATTAAAAAAATTCCCCACAGGATATTAGTTCTTCTTTCACCGGGGGTATGGCACATAATCGATCAACATTTTGTCAACACTAGATGTTCATCTGAATTACACTTGGTTTCAGTAAATTGCTGCATGGATTTTTTCTGCCATTGATCTGAGAATGAGTGTTAAAATATCTTTTGAAAGCATTCCCCTGCCTTTCAGTGATGTGATGAAGCTGCGTCTCATTATATATTTTTTCCCTCCTTGCAGGAGTTGTTTTGCAGTGGCATATGTAGAGGTCTGGATCTAATAGTTGTGCAGTGTGGGCTCCACGGAGACGTGGCTTATGGATGCTGGAACTATGAGCGTAAGCGACAAAAGGGGCTACCTAGCCGACCTGGGGGGAGGCTTCACTGAGGATGCTCCCAGGCCTCCAGTCCCAGGGGAGGAAGGTGAGCTCGTGTGCAGTGACGGACGCCAATGCAGCAACTTAGGCTTCTCCACAAAGAATGAGAGCCTCAAATGTGAGGCGTCTGTGGCTACACCCAGGCGACCCGACTTGGACCTGGGTTATGAGCCGGAGGGCAGTGCCTCTCCGACACCACCCTACATAAAGTGGGCAGAATCGCTTCACTCCCTCCTGGATGACCAGGATGGCATCCACTTGTTTCGGATGTTTCTCAAGCAGGAGGAGTGCGCAGATATGCTGGACTTCTGGTTCGCATGCAGTGGTTTTCGCAAACAAGAAGCCAATGAGGGTAACGAAGAGAAGAAGCTCAAACTGGCAAAAGCCATCTATAAGAAATTCGTCTTGGACAACAATGGGATCGTTTCCAGACAGATCAAACCAGCCACCAAGTCCTTCATTAAAGACTGTGTGATGAAGCTTCATATTGATCCAGCAATGTTTGACCAGGCTCAGACTGAGATACAGACTATCATGGAGGACAACACCTACCCCTTATTCCTCAAGTCTGACATTTATTTGGAATATACACGGACAGGAGGAGAGAGCCCTAAGCTGTACAGTGATCAGAGCTCTGTCTCTGGGAATGGGAAAGGACTGTCGGGTTATTTGCCGACTTTAAATGAAGATGAGGAATGGAGATGTGACCATGAGACTGAGGAGCAGCCCGAGAGCGACCCCACACCGAGCACCCGGCTAACCCAGAAGCTGCTGATGGAGACTGCGACGCAGCGAGTTTGCAACATTGCGAGATTCCAGGACAGTCACGAGTACAGGTAAATCCTCCCAGCAATCTAGAAAGCCTCACATCAGTTCTAACTGCATAGCTTTTCTCCGCAAAGTGCTGAATTAGAAATAAACCTGAAACCCCACACCACCCCCTACACTGCCTCAAGTTTGAAAAGATGAGAGTCAGAGAGTAGCACAAGAGACAGCTGAGATGAGAGGAAGATGGTGGTGGGGAAGTTGAGTCTAAGTTAACTTGCTGTTGGAAAGTTGAAGAAGTCTTCTTTGTGTTTTCTTGTGCAGGTACTCTGGGAAATATGTTTTCCCATCGGATAAGGTTTAGATGTGAAAACACTATTTTGTTTGAAGGGGAGCTTTTCCAAAAATCACTATAAGCTTTGTCCTCTTCAACCTCTTAATATTTAGTCTGCATTTCTGGAGAAAAGTATTTTTCTGTAATAAAATGATCAACTCACAATCTTTTTTTTAGGGTAAGGGTTATGACTAGTCACACCCACGTATATTGATTTGATTTGATAATTCTGGATTCTGAAGCAACATTAGGACATTGCTTCAGAATCATTATGGAAGCAAAGTGTTTGTCTTAAATCACACTCAACTGACTCATACACTGGTGATTAATTTGGACTGTAGTGTATTTGTTGACTATGTTTGTGCAATAACATTCAATCTGTGGCATCTATATGCTTTGAAAAACCTTTCATTACAGCTGCACTATTTGTATGAGTTTATTGTAATTTGTGGTGTTTTCCTGTCTGCTCTCAACGTGATAATTCAGGCAGTTTAAATCCAATTTGCATTAAACTTGGTAAACTTGTTGGCAGTTGGGTCAGGACCTGCACTATTGAAGGTCAAGGTCAGAGCATGGGATTAAGCCTAATGCTAATGCATGGGAAATGCTTTGAAAGCACATATACAATTGGAATGGTCTTACATTCTGTTGCAGATTGTATTAAATACATACTTACATATGTTTAACTGTTGTAACACATTAAAAAACATAAAACAATACTGATATTTTTGCTACACCACACATACACCCACGAAATAATAATATCCTGCTCATCAGGTCTGACAGTCTCATTTTACAGTGACATGTTTTCTTATTTTTGCTGACCTGCATCCCTCCTATAAATATCAAGTTATGATAATGTCACCATTTTGTTTATCTATAAAATGAATATTACCTCTGCTCAAAAGTGGTAACATTCAAGCAAAATATAAAACAGCTGAACAGCTTTAACACTTGATGCCTAAACATTTTTACAGTGTAGCACATATTGAATATTTAAGACTACATGCAGTGTGGGTGGAGCAGCTGTCTGAGTGCATATGTAGTTGTCAGTGTGTTACGCTACTGTAGATTCCACCAGATGTTGCAATAATCTCTGCGGTGCAAAGTCTGCTGATGCCTGCTGATCAGGTCTCTGCGATTCCTACGGAATTAGCAGGTGATGATGACGACAGCGAAATGCTGCGATGGGCTGGGGATGTGGGGGGGATTTGAGGGGGTGTTGTTAATAGACTGGAAGCTCGAAGCAATGAGCATACAGGGGGTAAAGTAAATTAGGGAAAAAATAATTATCCTCAACTCAGACATAAACATTTATTTAGCAATATTCAGTACTTCATAAATGATGCTTGGAGGCCGGGTATTTTTCTAGTCTTACTCAGGATGAATACCAGGCGTCATGTGAGAGCCGTCCTCTTTTACTTTATCTGTTATGGATTAACATGTTGGGTTTATCTCCTTTAAGTCCTCAGTAGACAGTGCAGATGCCGACAAACTTAAGTTGTGTTTATAAGCAGTGAAGGGACCTCACTGTTCTAATGTGCTTTGCACTTTATGACATCGAGTTCCAGTTGCTTTCAACATGGTGATGACTGTCAAGGATTGACCGTCCCAGCCTAACTGCTGATAAATGCTGAGAAACATTAGTGTCTCTTCATTTTAATGTGCCTCTGAATGCACAATAAGAGGGTTGTACACTGATTTAAAGTCAGTGTTCAGTTGTTTGTTTGATCCAGTGCCAGTTATCCTCAACAGAATATTGAGTTTAACTTTGTTCTATCTTTGTTTCTTCTCCTGTGACGACTGAGGTGTGCATTTTTTGGCTGTGTGTGATTCCTGCAGATCCAGTTAGTCTTTGCTTTGCATATTTTACACATTTGCTTACTTTGACATGTTTGGTGTAAACATGCTCTTCTTCTTTTTCACTCTGGAGCAGGATTTGAGAAGGTCTTTTGCCTTGGTCATCTTTAAGATAATTCTTGGCATTATTGAGCAGTTGAACCAGTTGAACAGACCTGGCTAGTTTTAATTTGACCTTTCATGTCTTTCCTAAAGTTATTTCATCTCATAGTTTGTGTGTCCATGAGATCTACATGGTGTATTGATATTTTATGTCATGATTTTGTATTTCCACAAAGAAAACGTCCTGCAATTTAACACTATTGGATGTTAACACTTTGTGACCAAAATATATACAGACAATAGAAATACAATCAGATGCAAAGAAGAAACCTGTCAACATTTTGACATATCACAGTTGGAGAAGAACACAAGTAAATATCAAAAACAGCTTTAGTTTCAGGGCCCTGGTGTATGAGTAAAGCAGGTTGTTTTGATTGATTGATTAACTTGATTTGACAGCATTTGGTTTTGACTGACTTTGACACAGCTGCTGGTAAAGCTTGCCTTACTGTTATGGCAGTTGCAAATATGATCTAGTGAAAGTTTTGTGTTGTTAAAAAAGAACAAGAACAATGGTGAGATTTCATGAGGTTAACATGAGCGGTTTCCTCCAGCTTGACAAATTATAATGTGACATGAAAAGTGTCATCAAGGAATATTACTGCCTTTATTTTTAAACAATTTTTATGTAACAAAATTTGCCATCGGTTGTGTGTTGTCTCATCAGATAAATGAGAGGCTAGATATTAAACTTCCTCATTCAGATCAGCCTTAAAATAATCTAACTTGAAAGAGAACACTCTATATATTTATTAATATTTATAAAAGGATATTTTTCAAAATGTAAGCAGCTCAGTTTTGTTCTCAGTCAGGTAAGATGTGTGCTTCAAAGACAAGACTCCACTGTCTTATTAAATTTAATGAAAGTTACTGTTCACAATCTGCGTACCAGAGTAAAGTCGTGTGGGGTAAAAAAAAAAAAGGTGTTCCCCCATAAACTGATATCATGTGTCATGTCTGAAAGAAATGTTGTTTTTGGAGTCACACCATGGTCATTGATAATGTTGAGTCAGATCCAGATCTAATACTTTTTCTTTTGTAATAAGACTTCTTGGACTCTGTGTGTTGACATTAACAACAGATTATTGATACAGGGAGATTGAATGAACGAATGGAACATAGAAAATCATGATTCCATGGCAGGCAGCTGAAGGCAACATGGCCAACTGTGCTCTCAGATATTAAATGTATGTTTGACAAAATCCAGCTATATATACAACACCTGAAACCATTTATATGTTACGTTGCTTGTGTTATAAATAAAGCCTGATCGATTTATCGGTTGGCTAATGAATATCAGCCGATATGAGCCTTTCACAGACATAGCCGTTTCAGTATTTATGTTTGCCGATATGAAAACTTTAAATATATATATAACGGTATCACAATTTCGATTTCGATTGCCTGATGTTTTTTTTGTGCTATAATGCAAGAAAGGGACAAATGAAACAGAACACTGCTGTTATCATTCATGAGCAGCCAGTGTTCTCATTAATTGTTGGGGAACTGTGAGCAGTGTTGCAGGACAGTTTTGCTCCAGTATTCAAACACTAAAGAAATAATTTCATCAACTGCATTTTTGTTTTATTTGTCCCAACTCTTCACCAAACCTCCACTGGAAATATCCAGTGTTTCTGAACGTGGTTGCTCATGAAAATCACTTGGTCACAAAGGTTTCATGTTGAACTCGGCTTCTGCATTCCAAACAGGGAGAAGGCTTGGGATAAATGCTTCAGGGAATTCCAATTTGAATAATAAAAAAAAAGAAAAGATGATGCCTAACATCTATAATTCATGTGTACAAGGCCCTGTAAGAAATGTGTTCAGCAGAGTCAATGAATGTAGAATGTAAATTGTGTGAAGCCTCCATATAATTTTGTAGATGCGCTGCAGGATGAGGCTGTATAGTCCAGTATACTCCATTTTCCAATATTTTATAAAGCTGCTGTCTACCGATGCATCATGGGATACGGCAGAGGCAGAGAAGTTGACCATGTGCAGGAAAGGGAGGGCTTTAGGGCTGCGGACATATGTTGGCACATATATATTCATACCATTGTGCAAAAAGACTAAACTATGCACACATACATACCAGGTCGTGTTGCAGGGCTGCACAATATATAATCACATGTCGTTACTCTTCTTAACCGTGTGAGCTGAGTCCATGCAGATATGGTTCAACAGCAGCTCTTATCCCCCTCTATCTTCCATCGTCATCGTCGCCATATGGTGTGCTGCGGGGGAAAAGCCTCTCACAATGTCTGGGATTTGTTTTCGAGCACTCAACTGGCTCAGATCAGCTTGTTTGACGTGAATCTAGCGTAGGTGGTAAAATAGGTTCGTAGTTAATCTAGTCTGTTGGGTTTGTGTCAGGCTTTTCATACCCAAACTGCTGCTCGTTCATTTGACAGGAGGAGCTCCTCTTTTAGTTCAGAGCTCCCCAATTTGTCCTGGCTGGTTGGAGTCCCTCTCCTGTTTGAATTACTGTTTGTTTTTGTCCCCTTTATGCACATTTCCTGCCTTTATCTGGGCTTAATGGAAGAACACAAATCACCTTTGAAAAGACGAAATCTGTTGTCACAAAGGAGGATTTGTGACATAAAGAAATAAACAAGAAAATGATATGAAACCAGAATGGCACTCAGTAGAGCGCACACCTCTGTCCAGGCCCAACCATCTCCTAATGAAACAACATTAAGATCTGCTAGATCAGGATTTGTTTTTTGGATCCATTATTTATATCCTGATAAATTAGTGAACACGCCAAAAATGTTATAATAGGTGAAATAACATCCTTGGATACTGCATTTTGTCCAGATTTGCACCAAAATTTACAGGGTTCATTCTTGGCCAGTGTCTCATCATGTTTCATGTGTTTTTTGTTTAATCCTGCTGACAAACGAACAAACCAAAACTACTGGGCAAAAACATAACCTCCTTGGTGAAGGCAACAATAGACTCTTTTCTGTTGTCACATGTGGATATTGTCATATTGCACAGGCCTGTTGTGTAGTTTCATGGCTTTAAATCAGAGCTGAAATCTATTAGATGGGAAAATCTAACAATCATCTTTCCTTCAGCTAAACTTCTAAAAATCATTTGTCAGTTCCAGCTCTTGAATATGAAGATTTCATGCTTTTCTTTGTCATGATTGAGGGTTAATGGAATACATCTGTGGTTTGGGGCTGCTGACTAAACAAAGCATGAGATTTAAAGAAGTCACATTGGCATGAAAGACATTTTTCACAACTTTTTGATGTCATGTAAACAAGATTAATCATATTATTATTAAAGTATTGAACATAACTGTTAGTTGGAGCCCTACTTTAGTGTGTTTTTATCTGACCCAATGTGGAGCATCAGCATTCTCATAGTCTTCCCACCAAATGGACCTAATTGAAGACTTGTCTGTTCTGAAATCAGGACAAAAAACTGCCCAACTATCATATTTTGGTCTATTTTGTTAAATTAGTGTTTATTTTTCTCAGCATTTCCTATTATTCTTCATTTTTCCAGGCCCGCTCTATGTCGGGAGCCCATCAACCCGTACTACGTCAACACCGGTTACGCCCTGGCCCCCGCCACCAGCGCCAATGACAGTGAGCAGCAGAGTTTGTCCAGTGACGCAGACACGATTTCCCTTACCGACAGCAGCGTGTATGTATTTTCTCATCTCACACACTCCTCTCACATTAAGTTGTGCTACTGGCTATAAGGGCTGCAATATTGCCTGGTATATAGTTTTATCATCTGAATGGAAGGCAGAACCTAGACTCAAGTATTCCCAGTTGCTATTTAAACGGAAGGCATGTCATGTAAGTTTGCTTTGCTAGAAGAAAGAAGTAAAGGTTTAATTGGCTTCAATTCTTGCCCATTTCCCCTGTGCTCAAACTTTGCAACAGGAGCAGCAACTAAAGTCCCATCTGCTCATTAGCCATACCAGTAAAAGCTGTTAGAATTGATCTATAATACTAATTAGGATTCTTAAAAGTACTCTCTTAGCAGACATTAAGCCAATGTCTGATAGTATGTATGTAAGTGTAACTTTAAATGTGATTCTTTAAAGTTGCAGTTCTTAATTTGCACTGAACAAAGCAAATGTTTGTTTTATTTATGTTTTCTTTCAGGGACAACTTTATTATTGTACAAGCAGGAGAGCCACAGGCAACACATTTCTACCATATGGGCTCACTTGAAGCAGGACCTGTTTTTCAGTTGCCGGGCATGAAACCAGGCATGTGCCGGTGAAAGAAGATTTAAAATACCAAAAAATGAATGTTTTCTAGGTGCAGAGATGGCACCAGGGAATTAAGCCAAAGAAACTTCAAAGCTTTGCACAACTGGACAAAAATGTGTTTGAAGCGGAATGGATTAGAGGCTGTTATCAGCTAATTGGTCCAGAGCTTCCAGCACAGGAGGAGTGTAAAACCCAGCGTGGCCAATACCACACGGAATTATGGACTCATGGATGTGTTAACATGCTACTGTAATCTGCCAGACCACTTGTGGTGTAGCATGGACACAATAAGCCTGTGAGAATACCTGTCCTGCTGTACTGATTGATCAAGACTTACTAGGTGTTCATTTTAGGGGGGGAAAGCAGTGAAAAGCTTTGAGCTTCAAAGCTGCCTGTGTTGTTTATTCATGAGGTTTTATGAAAATGTCTTTGTTGTTAATTCTAGAGATGGGGTACCACCCTACAGATACCGCAAACAGCATCGCCGGGAGATGCACGAAAGTGCCAAAGCAAATGGGCGAGTGCCACTACCTCATATTCCAGTGAGTTATTCATGGGTTATTACCCTCCCTTCTCACTTTCTGCCTCCACACCTCTCTCTCTCTCTCTAACTGTCGGTTTCTGCCTTATTTCTTTCTGCTTCCACCATTGGAGATGTGCATATTTAAGCTCTGCTGTGTCGCAGGGCTTGTGATGGAGTATAAGAATAGCTGATGGTGAAAGAGAAGGCTGTCTAAATGCAGCATGATGCTTTCCTAAGCTGTGTGTGCTGAAGCCTAGCAGACATGAATCCTCCCCTGTGACAGCCTGATGCCTCCCTGTGCAGCTGAGGCTGTCTCTTGGTAGGAAAACCCCGTCCCTAATTAGGCAGCGGAGTAAAGAGTCAAATTAAACTCCACACGTTGCATCCTATTAGGATGCACGGATTGACTGTGTAGTAGAGTACAAATTCCCAAAGCATAACTTTTAAGTTCCCCTGCCCAAACAAATTAATTATGACTTCACTTCACTAAGACTGACAGGCTATTTTATGTAATTTACTTTAATATCAATTCGTTTTTTTAAATCGTAAACTTATTCTAAATCAGGCGTCAAAAGCTTTCAATTGTCACGGCTGCAGCAGGAGAGGAAATAAATGTCACAGACACTTAGTAATGAGTTAATGTGTCATTTTAAATCATGCTGCATTTATTTTCCTTCATTGTTTGTTTACAACATTATTGTGAATATAGCAGCTGGTGTCGGGATGTAAAGAGTCAGGGTGCTGCAAGGGGATGACAGTGATGCAGTGGTGGCAAACACTGACTTATCATGACATTTCTTCCCTCAGCGCCCAAACCGGATTCCAAAGGACATTCATGTGGAGCCAGAGCGTTTCGCTGCAGAGCTGATCAGCAGACTGGAGGGAGTGCTGAGGGAGAGAGAGGCTCAGGAGAAACTTGAGGAGCGACTGAAGAGAGTTCGATTGGTACGTTTGCTTTATTTTCTAGACCAGTGTCGACTGTTTAGAGCACAACCAGAGCTATTGTTTCACTTATTGTGTCGAAGAAATTACCTCCTACATAATACAATCCAAAAGGTTCAGGGAAAAAGAGGGAGCATGGGAGTTTTGGGGTAGAATTTTCCAAGATTTTCAGTGAAATTATTGGTATTTTTACATTAATATTCCACTAATTACTTTTTTATTAATTTGATATTTTTCAGTAATTTTACAAAAGTTTTCCTTTATTTTTTCTGGAAATTGTCCAAAATTTTTTTAGCTGAATATTTGTACATATATTTCCAAAATGTGGGGGTAATTTTTTCCTCAGCTTCTCACCATGTTAAGTACAATAATAATAATAATCTTTTAGCGGCCAGGTAGGAAAAGAACATTAATTTCATGCTGAGTGCCTAATTGATTAAATGCACAGTTTTAATTTTTTAGTTGTGAATATTTATTTAGATTATCTCACATCTGAAAGACTCTTCTGGTTAGAGCTGTTACACAGATCTAAATCCTCACTCTTCAAATGTTCAAATCAGAGCCCTCTTTTCAAACTTTAATAATATAATAGATTTTCTTTCAATAAAAGAATAATTCAATAGATTGTGACCATAGACAGTGGAAAAGGAGACCGTTGTTTGAGTATCAGTAGGAATCATCAAAGCCCGTTTCTAAGCCAGAAAGTGAGATGTGTGCCTGGCCGCTGGGCTTTAAGTTTTCAGTAACAAAGGAGACTTAAATCCGTCTGGCCTTAATGAAATTAATGAGGCCAGCCATTTGAATGGGGAATAAAAACACATTATGAATCATTTGGAGAATTCTGTCCTTGGCCTGTCAGCGATCTGGCTTTGTCGATCAATCAGATGGAGCACCTGCGCACTCGCCCACTTGTAAGCTTGGAACAGTGTGCCGCTCGTTTGATGTCACTTGAACGCCGATGAAACGGTCGATGCGAGCACAAACAAAATCTCCCTCAGTACACCGCGCCAAGTATTAAGTCTCCAGGCAGACGATTTATGTGGGTTTGGCCCTGAAAGAAGAGACGCTGCCATCACACAGTTCGAGGTTTGCCTTATTAAACCTGGAGGCGGCGAGCATGAAATGACTGCCTTCATCAAGTGACACTCTGCGCATCTGGAAGAGGATATGGACAGGGCTCGGCTTCTTAACCACACTGCCAGATGTTTCATACCATCATGATGCATGAAGAATTTCCGCTGCATCAAATCAGATTCAACTAGAATGGCACAGAGTAGTGTGCAATCCTCCCCAGCAGTCTCCTTACATTCAATCAAGCTGCACCACACACACACTCATAGAAATCAGTTCCCAAAATATGCCAAGATCAAGATCCATGAGTTATTCCCTGGGGAATGAGTAAAAATGTCAAAAAATTGCCTCACAATGTTACAAAATAGTAATAAATAAGTCCTACATCCGCCCCTGATCCTGACCCTGGGTTCTTCCCTGATCCATACCCCAGTTTTGTGGTAATCCATCCTAAAGTTTTTGTGTAATCTTGCCTACAAACAAACCAACAAACAGACAGAGGTCGAAACATAACCAACTTTTGGAGAAGGTAACAATCTGGCTGAAATTCGATGTCACATTCTGCTAAGAATGAAATTATGGCTTCACTTAATTGAATCGTTTGGAACAATGGGCCCTGTGGTCCAGCTATGCACTGATTCACATACACGAGAAGCGTCATGCTATTCACATGAGTAAACCATTGGCTGAAACCTTTCTGGTTTGGACCAGATAACAGATCATACAGACATTTGCACTATTACTCCACATAATGAGAAGCATGTTATTGTATTAATGAGCTGTAAAAAATGTGTTTAAATGAAGTCTTTTCCAGTAGGCTCGGCTAACACAGATTTCTTGATCTTGGTGCAGAGACACATCAGTTATTGAGAAAACATGCCAAAAAATATTTGGCTGCAAATGTCGTCTTTTAGAGCATCGCTGAGTTTAAGAAAGCAGCGGGCCGCGGGAAGTTCAGACTTTGTGGAAACAGGCTGAGAATCCCTTTGTGCTGTCTTTCATGTGGTTATAGCGAATAGAATAGCGAGCACGGGGCAATAACAAACTCCGTTGTTCTGGCGTGTTCACAAACAAAGGTTTATTTAATTATTAACATAACTGACATGAAAAGTGTGGGAACGGGCTGGCTGAAAAATGAAAGTGAAACCCTTACCTACTGTTGTCTGTCCACTATATCTCTTTGTTCCCTCCCCTCCTTTCTCCCACTGCCAAAGTGTTTCTAACTTTACACAGGACGCAGCACAGATGAAAGCTCTGCCGTATGGTGCTCATCGCTACAGCTGCATTAGAAACATTGTGATGGAGAATATAGATTTAGCAAATTGTGTTCCTCATGTTTTAAATTAAAGAATGGAATTAATTGTGGTTTGAGGTCCCTGAGTCATTTAAGGATCTCAACTTTCCCACTTTTAAATGACAGAATTCCTCCATCGATTACCGTGTTGTATTTCATCACTGCGTGTCCCCCCCCCCCCCTGCTTAACAAAACCTCTTCAGAATCAAGCTTGCAGCACCACGGCCCATGGAGAGGGCTGACTCTGTTAGAGCTGCGGCTGTATTGGTTCATTATAATGACACAAATGTACTGTGTATATGTTTAATACCCTGAATCTAACTGGTACGGTTGTCTTCCCATTCGTCTCTAAAAGTCTGCAGTAAGAATGGGAGGACTCATTTTAGCAAGTGGTAAAAATCTGCCATCTGCTGGTTGAAATGAGTACGATCTTCATTCTTGTCAAATATGTCAGGAAATATATTGTTAAAATAACAATGCCTGTGGCTACAGTAACTTTTATAAGACTTGGTTTCATTTATATGTGGTATGGAACATATATATGCCTTGGTTATTCATTAATTCCCTTTCCCCATAAGTTAGTTTATTTTTTCCAGATTTTTATTTCAGGTTTAATAACTTCCTCTAAATGATGTTTTGTGTTTGTGTGTTTCTCTACTAAAGGAAGAGGACGGTGATGAACTCATGCCCACAGCCACAACATCAGCTGGTCACAGGTTCCTTCCTGGTGCCTATCCACAGAATCACAGCTCCCGCTACACTGACATCACCTACAATGGGGCTTTTCTGAGAGACGCTCACGAGGAGAACCCCGAGAGTATCCTGGATGACCACGTCCAGCGGGTCATGAAAACCCCCGGCTGCCAGTCACCCGGGGCAGGTCGCCACTCGCCCAAGTCACGCTCACCCGACAGCTTCCCAGGGGGCAAAGGGATTGGACTTGGAATGCCGCCTTCATCAGGCCAGGGCAAACACCCATCCAGGCACGGCCTGAAGGGAGAGAGCAGCCACCTGTACCACCACAAACACGTGCATCACATCAACCACACAGGCATCGGAAAGCCCAAAGAGCAGGTGGAGGCGGAGGGAGCCATGCGTGCGCACGGCACCTTTCCCTGGGGAGTGGAGACGAGTCATTATGGATCAAGGTCTCGCAGCTACGCTGATGGCATGGGATCCAACTCCATGGAACATACAGGGTTTGTGCTACTGCAATGGCATTGATTCACAGAGAATGCATTTTGTTCTTTATCTCTAATCAGTCGTTTTCTTCCATTGAACAGTAGCAAAGGCGGCCCACAGTGTAAAAAAGTGTACAGGAAAGGTGAGGATGTGCGGCCCTATGACATGGTGGGATCCGGAGAAGAGCTGGAGAAAAACCAGAAGATCCTTTTGTGGCTGATGGAGGGACAGAAAGAAATGGTTCAACAGAAGAGAAGCCCGTACGGGTCAGTGAAGTCAATGAAGTTTATGATAGCAAGAAGTTTCTCGCCGCCTTTGCTTGGTGTGGTTGTGTTACCTTGGCTTTTCTCTGGCTTTTTTTTCTATCTTTCCCTAAGAAAGTCAACTATGTGTGTGTTTTGTGCTATAAACATTTTAGGAGCACCACTGGGTCCAAGAGGACCACAGCCCACGAGGGATCCCGTCTCAGCTCGGTGGAGAGACCGGGCTCGGTGTACCCGTGCGGCGGCGCCCAGCTGCGGAACAACGTGCAGCCGTCACATCCGTTCATCCAGGATCCCACCATGCCCCCCAACCCAGCTCCCAGCCCCCTCATCCAGCTGGAGGAGGTTTGCCGGCGGCTTGAAGAGGAGAAGATAAAATCTGGAACTCTACAGCCCAAGCAAAGGTAAGAAAGCTCCACGTCCTGTCAATTGATGCAGTTTTTTCAACAGAATCTGTTCAACTTGATCGACAAGGGAAGAAGTCGGATCTGCCCTCTCAGTCTTTTTTTTTGTCAGAATGAAATAGTCTTGTTCTGTAGCGTGTGTTCTCCTCAGGGTCAGTCTGTTTCTAACTGCTGGGGGTGTTCGGTCACTCAGGTACGTGATGGAGGTGATCCAGAGGGGTCGAACCGCGGTGAGGCCGGCACTGTTCCCTCCGCTCAGCGTGGTGCCCGCCGTTTCTGACAGCGAGCTCTCCGAGCCTGAGTATGTTCACTGTGTCTTACCAGTAACTTTTCCCATAGTCTCCAACTTCCCCATAGATCACAGCATCCCACCATACCTCCTATTCTCATCACTGGTCCTTTAGTTACCCAGAGCAGTGTTTGTTACTAGAACTACAAAAAAAGACATTTAGAAATAAGTAATTGGAGATTTCTTTCCCTAGATACCGTGCTGATTTCTATCACTAAGTCTTTACTGCGTGAATGCTCTTTAACCGTTGGAGATCATCGCTGTTACATTGCATGTTGCATGTTAAGCCGGTGTCGGGTATTGAGCAAGCAATAATGGAAGACACAATGTCAAGAAGAAGAAAAGAATGGACATGAAGCTGGAAAAGAATGGCAACAGTCAATAATTGTCTAGATGGGTGCACACGGGGGAGCATTATCCCAGTCTTAAGGGAGAGTGGTCTGTGGACAAGACAAGATAATCCTTTACACCAGCAAAATTTATATGAAAAATGGGAAACATCAGTAAAGAAGTAATACATAACTAATAATGAGTTACAAACATAAAATAAATATTTAAAAAATGTATTATATACATGAGGAAATATTATCATAAGATATTAGAAACATAAACCTGTGGAAAAGTAGACAAAACACAAATAAAAAAATAGAAATATAAACATGAGCATATATAGAAATAGCAATATTATATACAACATAGACAGTATTTCACTTAGAGAGATATTGAAATTAAGTAGTAACCCTAACCCGGTGAATTTGATTTAACGATTTTTTAACGGTCACATTAAACTGGCAACTACGAGTCTGAGACTATTTTCAATGGCCGCATATTCACCTTATTAATAACTTGGATCCGACTTGATGATATAAAACATATATCTTTTTCTTGTTTTTTTAGAAGCACCCAGAGGAAGTGGAAGCGAATGTTTCCTGTGCTTGTTCAGAGGCAGACTAGCCTAGAGTATATATTTTTTGATGTTTTGTCAGAAATGTCTTTCTGTTTGATGCTTGACTCTCCGTCTCAGAAGGCCACTTAACAGATGGAGGGGAGCAGGGGAGCTGTGAAGATGAAAAGCAGGTTACGTGGCGCTGCCAGTGGGTTAAGACTCTGGTCAGACATGTGAGGACTGAAGTTCAGTCCTTCAGTTCCTTGATCGTGAAGACTGACTGAACCTTTGAGTGTCTCCAATGTCCAAACTCGAAAATGCCTGAAAGAAGGCTGAGAAGTTAAAAAGAGGATATAGATATAAATGAACATGTTGGTGTTGTTTGTTTAGTCTAAAAAAAAAGACAAAAAAGAGTATAAGATACAAAAGTATAAAGCAACAAACTGATTTTAATACGAAATATACTAACAAAAGATGCATTATGTATTTATTCATTACTGCATTGTGATTATCTACACCAGAGGTTTTGTAAGTGTACAAATAGGCCTTCAGATAAGATTCACATACACCAATTAGCTACTAGCAATCCCTGTTTGCAATCTACCCATCGCTGTACAAACAACCATCACTGTGTTGTTCTGATTCTGAATGAAACACGATAATTCACCGGCAGGTCCTGGAGTTATAAAGAGCTGCTGCCTTTTTTTTCCTGTGGTTTCAAAGTGTATTTATGGATGTTTACTCCTGATGGACAGAGATAATGATGTCCTCGGGAAGTGTAAATCACACTGAATCAAAAAATGAATGTATCATGTCGGTGAGTGAGTCATCCCTCTGCTCCATTTTACCCAAATTGCAACAGTTAGGCGCTGAAGGAAGCTTTTAAAGTGCAGTAATTGCCCCTGTGAGCTGTTTGTCACAGCCACTACCCTTTAAAAACCACGGATCTGCATCAATATTAAACAGTCTCAGAAGAAGGAAGAAAGTAACTGAGTTCTGAAGCTGAATCTTACATGAAAATGTTTTTCTGACAAGTGCAAACCAGGCCACCTCCTGCAAGCTGTCCTACAGAACACATCCATGTGATGACTGGTTTAAATTCATTGACATCACTCAGCCGAGTCAGTTGTGTCTCCAGTGTTAATTTGTACAAGATTCAAGATGTTTTATTGTATATATTATTTATGTATATCTATAGCAGCAAAAACAAAGTAGTTTAAAAAAGTATTATAGGACAGAATAATAAGAAAATGTACAGAATAGAATCAAATGTTTATTTACAAAATAAATATACAGTCATTAAGAATAATCCATAAGAACACATAATAAGAACAAATAAATATGTGATGTGTAGTAGCTGTGAAGGCTGAACATATTTCACCTTATACAGGTTTCAAAACTCAGTCAAACCCAAACCAGTACACTGCTGGTTACAACTACTGGGAACGTACTTTTATGTCTGAAACGTTTAGAAGCTTGATCCTGATCAAGATCGAGCCTCTTGTCTTCCCAGTGATGTCACTGCAAATGACTTCATGTTCCAGTGACAGAAACAAGACGTGTGGTTGTTCAAGTTGGTTCAAAGGATGTCAGGCCTTAAAGTCTTTGAGATGTCAAACGTTAACATTATCCCATCGTGCACAGCATCCTTTCAGGCCCTCTCCCTGTTAGAGGAACTTCAACCATTTAGTTAAACTGCCTCACCTCTCGCTACTGGACCTGTGTGTCCGTTAACCCACAATGCCAAACAACCTGGCACCTCCATACGATTTAGGAGCTTTATTTTGGAGCTCTTAACATCTAAAAATCACATTTGAACTCAACAGCAGCCAGAAGAAGTTTTTCGTATGAGACAGCACTTAGTTTGTTTTTTTGTCTATATTAGTTTTTTCTAGTAAAATTGATTATTGGAAGTGAACCAGAAAGCATGAGGACATTAGCCTTATGGTACTTTTTCGCAGTGTCCTTGTATTTGCTGATTACTGAGTTCAACCTTCAGCCCTCAGCTGAGTTCCTCATTTCCTGTAAGGTTATATAAAAATATGAACTCCTGTCTCTGGAGCCAACTTAAGATTCATAACTCATTTTGTCATTGACCTTGTGACCACAAACTGACGGGCCTGGTGCTTGTCTGTTCTTTAAATCTCATTCTAATATCATGTTTCTGTTGATTCCATGTGTTTTCACTGATGTTTTTATATTTCCATCCTTAATCTTTTTCAAATTTGATGTCACTGTCATTGTTTCCCCAGTCTTACAGTCATTATGTGCATCAGCATGGAATTGCAATTCCCTTAAGTCTTAGCAAACTTTTGTTTGTATCAACAGGAGGTTGATAAATGGGAACGTTTCAGATTATGTAAATTATTTCTGTTTTCTGTTTTCTTTCTTCAGACATAAAGCCAGTAAGAAGCAGCCGTGTGAAAACACAGTGGTGGCGTATTACTTCTGTGAGGAGCAGATTCCATACAGGACGTCTGTCAAAGGCAGAGTCGTCACTCTGGGCCAGTTCAAAGAACTGCTCACAAAGAAAGGAAATTACAGGTGAGGTTCATGATGCTGAGGGATTTCTGTGCACATTTATTATTCAGGAGCTGTTAAAACACCTAATAATCTGAATTTAATGCCTCAAATGAACATTTGTGAACTGAATATATTTTAGTGGTGCTTATTATAAAATTATATACAAAGACACATGTTTGTTTATGGCATGATTAGAACATTTGATAATTATTTCCCTTAATAGTGAATCTCATATTTTTAAACTTCATCATCATCTTCATTATCTCTGGTTTCTGCTGTTATTACTTTTAAATTACTTATCACCTTGTCTCGTCTGTTTCTTTGCACTTTTCAGGTATTATTTCAAGAAGGTGAGCGACGAGTTTGACTGCGGGGTGGTCTTTGAAGAGGTGCGTGAAGATGATGCCATCTTGCCCATTTTTGAGGAGAAGATTATCGGGAAAGTTGAAAAAATTGATTGAGGTGCACGTTAAAAAGGAGGAGGAGGAGAAGTAGAGAAACGATGGACCGAGGAGCGACTGGATGGTGAAGAGGAAGTGTTTAGAGATGAAGAACGTTGGAGCAGGGAGGAAACAGATTCGGTGGAAGAGATGAAGAGCGAAGCAGTGGCCTCAGCGGGCGTAGCGCCGCTGCAGTGACTAGAGAAAGACCTCATTCACTTCTTTGTAAGTGTGATGTAGACCTGTAAAGTTTAATAGATGAACGAAGAACAAAAGTGCTTCTAAAGCTACATATTTTTGATATCATGTATCAGAGGGCGAGGGAGCCCTTTTTAATATAATCACACTTGTAATTTTTATATGTATTGGTACCAGATGTGTACAGTTTGTGTTTAAAGATAACAAAATTTTATATCTATTTAACTATTTAAAAAAAAGCTCATTTTCAATCCTATTGAAGCAGGAGTTTGGCCCCTGTTGAAGACGATCAAAGTCCTTTTATAGGACTAAGTTTTGTTGTTGTTAGTCAGTTAGTTTTGTCTGTCGCTCACTGGAAGGGCCCTCTGGACTCTAAAGTGCTTTTAATACTTCACTTTTCAGATTTTTAATTTGCGGCTGCACTTTCATCGTATTTATAAACCACTGACCGTCTCAGTTGAGGCTGCAACATGATTTTCTAAAGCACACAACACTGAGTGACCAGAAAAATAGAAACCCCTGTGCAGTTGAATGCAGTCCACAATAACAGCTCCGTGTCTTTTAATAGTGCTCTTATGAAGCTTATTATCATTTTTGAGATTCAGACCTTGTGTTGCTGTTGTAATTGATTCAATTTGGTACAATTGATACAAAATGTAAGACTTTTATACATAATAATATAGTCTAATAATAATAATTGGCATCGTGTGAAATCAGTCCCTCTCTGACACAGTTTCACAATAAATGTGATAATTGATTGCTGTTTTATTTGGTTGCATTAATGCACATTGCTCGGGTTATTTGTATTTTTCTGGTCGGTCAGTGTAACCCGCATGTAAATGGGGTGGATGGCTGTGTCTGTGTACAGTCTTTCACTGCATTGTTTTCACCTCCACTCAGCTGAAAATGGAAGTTTAAAGAAAGCTGCCTTCAAATGAAACGCCATAGATGCAATAACACTTAAAAACATGATTGGAAATTACAAGGTGAATATCTATGCAAAAGGTGGTTTGTGATTTTGTAGTGGCGCTGGTCTAAAATCGACACTGGACATCCATTGTATTTGATGTGTAACATTAGAAAAGTGTTCAAAGTAGTTTGACAATTCCCACAGTTGAATGCAGCAGAGTGGAACCATGTGGGCAAATTGAATATTGATTTTAGTTAAAAGTAAAAAAAATCCTTGCAACAAAGAGCAAGTTGAGGCTCTAGTGTTTATTTGTGGACTTAAGAAAGTTTTTTAAGAAAGTTTTACCTTCAACTTCTACTGATCATTGCAAATCTGTGGCTTAAAGGTTTCTAAGAACATGTGCAAGATCAGTGGGTGAAAAATCCTTAACTGAGAAAAGAAAGTTTCTCTGGATACAAAAACCAAGCTGTGATACCTGTATATGGGTCGGGGCGAGTTCTGAGTCACTGAGAGACTTTTCTCTTTGTATTTTTAGGTAAAAAAAATAACAGTGCATTAACATTTCAAGACTGATTTTAATGTCAACTACAAAATTTGCCCAGTGGGGCCCAAACCTCTGCATACAACTGTTAAAACAATCAGGAAATTAAAAACCCTGTTAACTAAATGTCATTTGGTAAATTATTTATTATTTTTAGGTAATACCTCAGTCAGTTCATCAAGCTAAATTGTATTTGGCTTGATGTCTGCAGGGATTCTCTACCGGTCGTACAACTTCGCTGACTAGTCCTGATTGTGGATGAGAAATTTGACCTTAATTTTGATATAATTATTCTGATTATGCCTGTTGTTGAATTACAATTCATCGGATACATTCATCTGAAGATGCTAATGTGTTATTATTATTTCCAGTTAGACATCAAACATTTAAATTAATTTACATCAATGAAAAAGTGTCACATCCAGCATCAGAAGTTGATGAAACAGAAGAGCAGCTTTTCCACCTGTACACTGTTGTGCAGAGAACGTCCTTGGCCCGAGGTCACGGTGTTCGAATAAGAATGCCTGTGAATGCCGTCACTGTCGTATGAAAAGTCGATATTTGTGTGCAATGAAGAACACAAAACATTGCTTTTACACACAAACCTCTGCAGTCCCCAAGTCTCACCACCTCAAACCTTCAATCACAGCTTCTCGTCGGCTGAGAAAGGGCTGCACTGACAACTGATTTCTAATCTGTAGCCTTCTCTTGTTTATCACAGCTCCATCTTGTGCCTGACAGGAATGAATCGTTAAGTGCAAACTTCTGATCTACTTCTGATAGATCACGTTACACCAAAGAGAAACAAAGCAGATGTTAGGAGAAGTTCTGAATTTCCCTTATTACACTTATTGCTAGAATTACTTCTTAGCAAACTATTATTGCATTTTCTTCTTTTTTTTTTGCAAGATGTGTACGACTTTGACATTTTTGGTGCATCGTGACATGAACGTGAACATGTGGATGACTCGTGCTCACAGGACACGAAGATCTAGTTATTATTACAACGTCCCAGACAATTATTCTCTGATTGGAAATGTGACATTTTTTTTGCACTGTAATAGCAAACAAAAAGAAACAGAAAGCGATGGCACAGAGTTACTGGGAAAAGGTACATGACAATACGATTCAAGGTCATGCTGTATTTTTCATTCTGTATTCCATCATTTTGCTGAAGTCCATAGTGAGGAATGTATTATAATAAGAGCCTTTTTTTTTGTTTCTATGGAATAATAGGCAGAATGAGATGAGCGAACCCTCAATCCAGAGTGCTGAACTGTATGTGTTGTTGCATAGAAACCCAGTGTGGGGAATATCATGACTTTACGTTTGTTTGAGATGCAGTATTTTGAATTTCTAACTTAAATCATAACTTTAATATATTTAGTGCATTTGCCTCCAGTCGGCCTTTGTACCAGATCCAGTGAAATCCTCTTTGTTGTTTTTTTATTTTATTTTGAAATGTAGTGACAAATCTGTTGTGAATCTTACTGTGAAAGCCCCAAAAGCAAACTTCCCTTATTTGAGATCAATGACATGTATATAAACATCAGAGTGCCTTTATTAATATGCTAATGATGTCTGCAGTTTGACTTTCAGACACGTGGGGGATATAAATGCCAGGGACTAGCTTTATTATTGTTATCATTATTATTTTTTATTTTACTTTATTTTTTTGTTTGGGCTTTTCTTTTCTTATTATTATATTTGCAATCCTGCTCAACTGTCACTATTCCACACGTTTTCTATGTAAATATGTACAACGTGAATCGTCATCAACCAGCAGCCCAGTTAGCACAATCAGTACCCTGGACCTGTTTCTGTTCACTAACTAGCATGGTCACCGTTGGTACCTGGACAATAAATACATGCAGTAAACCAGCGCTGGAGTTCTGTCGTGTTCCTTTAGTGCTTCCGAACACGGGTTCAACGACCTGTGGTGGTGTTGGTGTGCAAAGCCAGCTCGCCAAGAACCTTTAGAATGTGATGACTTATTTTGTCAGATAAGGTAAGTTAAGAAAATCCTTTGTTTCTTCAACTATGAGGAAATTTAGCATGTTACAGCAGCAAAAACAGATTTTGACATATGCACTCAGTAAAAGTAATAAATACGTAAAAATAAGATATAAACAAGAGGACCTACAGAATATGCATTGTACTCATATTGGTATTCATAAAATTATTTGAGTTTAATACTTACCAAGACATGTAAAATCATATTTTCCTCAGATAAATCTATTTTGAATTTTAAAATAAAATTTCCCCCAAAAATGTATTTTTATTTAATAAAATAAATAAATTCGATATTTTTATTTACTTAAATCATTATTTTTATCTGATAACATCTGTTTTAAATTTAATAATTTACCCTGATATGATATTTTTAACGTAAAAAACTATTTTAGTTTGATATGTTTTTAAATTCAGAGTTTACCTGTAACAATTTAATCATTTAAAGGTTAAACCCTGACATGTTGAAATTATCTTTTTAATCTGATATAATTATTTAAATTGAATACTTAGACATGTTAAAATCACACAGTGACATGTTTTGTTTTGAGGCTGATAACTGCAGTGTTGTGCTGCAGACTGAAGGTGGCACTCTAAGTTGCCTGGTAATATTAGATCATATTATTATAAGTGTATCTCACATTGATCCTCAGCTCATTGGATGATGAACAAGAAAAGCTGAGCTGTGCATTTGTGTGTTGACATAAATACACATATGAATGGATTTTCTCTGGACTAACCTGCATTGATCCATTATAGGATGAGAGGAAGTGAGCATCGTAAATCCTGCTCTCTCCTCCTCTGGCTGTTTCCATATTGATTGAGAACAAATGATGATTGTCACTTTCCTGCAGATGTTTCTATTGTGCTGCTTTAAACCTCGACTCACACGAGCTAATTGACACTTCATACTTGGGTGAGTTGGAGCGAACGAGGCTGTGCACTGCTGCTGTGCTGTTGTCCTGTGTGCTCCCTTGTGTTCACGTCAGTCAAACTCTCAGCCAGAGCCTCGCTGTGACTAATGACTTATCACTCAACAGCAGTGCCTCTGTGTGGAATAAACAGCTTTTCTTTCAACAAACAACATGAATAAGACAGTTTCTCGCGCTTCATTAAAGTGTTGGCGCCATGTGCAGAGGCCACAGATGTGCAGCAGCGTTGTCAGTGTTGTCCACCTCTCAGATGCGCGTCATGAACCCACGCTGCTGCCTGTGGCTTCTGTGTGTTGCTAAGGTCTCTGTGCAGCGTGCTGACCTGCCTGCAGGCACCACTCACCTCACCCACTCCTGTGAGTCACAGGGAGTTTGTAACATTATCGATCCACGAGGCAACAGCTGGGATGTAAGAGAAATGTTTGTCTGCAGTGAAATAACCAGGTTTATCCAACGACCTCCACAGAAATGGAATGGAAGATGATCTCATACGGTCAGTTAGCTGCAAACCTGTTGAGTCACCATTAAGTCACCATCATCATCGTGGTCGTCCTCATCGTCCTCATCATCATCATCATCATCATCATCAACATCACCACCATTGTCATCATCATCATCATCATCATCAACATCACCACCATTGTCATCATCATCATCATTATCATCATCATCACCATCGTCGTCATCATCGATGTCCTCATCGTTGCCGCCGTTGTCGTCCTCATCATCATCGTCTTAATCGTTAACATCATCATCTTCATCATCGTTATTTTCATCATCATCATCATCGTCATCACCATCATCATCATCCTCCCCATAATCATCATCTTCATCTTCACCATCATCCTCATCGTCATCGTTGTCATCATCATCCTCCTCATCAGCATCATCCTCACCATCATCATCATCATCATCATCATCATCATCATCATCATCATCGTCATCACCATCATCATCATCCTCCCCATAATCATCATCTTCATCTTCACCATCATCGTCATCGTCATCGTTGTCATCATCATCCTCCTCACCATCATCATCATCATCATCATCATCATCATCATCATCATCATCATCATCATCATCATCATCCTCCTCCATCAGCATCATCATCACCATCATCATCATCCTCATCATCATCATCATCATCATCATCATCATCATCCTCCTCCTCATCATCATCATCATCATCCTCCTCATCAGCATCATCCTCACCATCATCATCATCATCATCATCCTCCTCCTCATCAGCATCATCATCATCGTCATCATCGTCATGTTCTGCTGCTGCAGGTGCAGTATATATAAAAAAACTATGTAATCATACAAATGATTAAAATGAACTACTAGTGAAGTTCAGATACATGAAGAATGATTCTGGCACTTTGTGTGGTGTCTGGGTTTGTGGGACTCGTTTTCAATGTTTGCTGAAAGAAAAATGATTCAACCTCAGACCCACTGGCCTTGGCTCATTTTCTGTAAGGAACATAAGAACATATTTTCAATGACTACCCACTGTTCACCCCCCTACACATTTCTATCACAAAAGGGTTGTCTGGGTCCACTGGCTTTCTGCATCTTCTTTTCCCGCACAAGGTTGCAAAATTGTTACATTTCAAGCCCCACACCTCTCTCCCCCCACCTTCCCACACGTTTCACCCTCCGTCTTGCGGGAACCATTCTATGTTGTCTCACAGCGGGGTGGGGATACAACAAATAAATAGCTTTACCCGGCTCCTAAACACAATCGATCAAGATGGCGAAAAGATTCTCAGCTCAGACGGCCTCGGGAATGATTTTTGAAGAGAGAGAAGCTTTGGAAGATTATGAAGAGGATGAAGAGGAAGAGTTTTCAGAATACGAGGATCACATTTCTGTGAATTCAGAGTGAGCTTGAGGAAGAGGAAGAGATTGACAGCCAGCCAGCTGCAAGGACCAGGCTGTCGGCAGCCAGCAAGTGGAGAAATATGGATTGTCAAAATAATGGTGAAATTGAATTGTCTTTTTGCCCGATGAATGAGCCACTGCTCATGTTTGCCAACGTGATAAGAATTCAACCGGGGAAAACACAGATGGTGATTAGTCATGAGCAAGACATGACAAGTCTTCTTTTGAACAGTTTATCCTGTGTGTGTGTGGACCCAAGATGGACAGGAGCACACAGTATACATGCACCAAGGGTATAAAACACATAGGCAACACACACATAGTAAAACTCTGCTCCTCATGTGTAGTATAGGCTGACATGTAGTGTATGTTCAATGGGTCTGATGTGATGTGCAGACGGACATGAGTGTGTTTCAAATTCCAATTAAGTTCAAAGTGTTACACATCGAGAGTGATGTTTTTATTTCCCCTCCTGCTGTTCAGTTGTTTTTCTAATCAGTCCCAAAGAGCTCGATTCGGTCTCACAACTCAAACCCTTCCCTCTCCCCATCGATCCCTTCATCACGTATCTGAGCTGCGATATGTTTGTTTCTGTACAACATCCACGTCCACCCAGATCCACCCAACCATCTCTAGTCAGAGCGGGTAGAAGTTACAGTGTTCTCATAATCCAGTTTCTAACAGTAGTTTTTTATCCTGCAAAGCTGATGAAACTCTGCTGCTGCCTTCAGGGCCTTGAGCCGTCTCTAAGGTTAATTTCACCATGGTTACTGGGAGAGCACCAACCCTGTCAAGCTTATCACATAATTCATTAACACACACTCTATCCACACTTTGTTGACGCACACAGTGTCAGTTAAAGTATAAGATGTGTGTTTCTGTACAAACCTCAGCAGCAGAACATTGACTCTGATAATGCAGATGTTGTTCTGGTCAAAGGTTCAGTTTTTACTAACAGCCAGTGCCCAGATGGCCAAAAGACGCCATTATCACAGAAGAATAATTATTATATGGTACACTTATGTTCATTGTAAAGTTTATTTTGGAATCAATATTTGACTGTTAATTAATATTACATATCGGAAAGAATGTATATGTTCATGATAAATGTATTGTATCTGTTATCATATCTATTTATCTATTATATCTATGTATAAGTTTATTACTCAGGAAATTAATTTTGTTAATTCGTTTATATTTTATTTTGAATTTATTTAGAAGCTCATTCTATTGTGATTCTTATGTTGAGATATACTGTATTTTGCCAGTAGATTTTTTTTTTTTCTGCCAGAAAGTTCAGTTGAAGTGAAGCCGTGTTGTACTGGGCAGTAATCTCTCAGGAATCTGCTCTGTTATGCGGCACATGCATGTTAATGGCATGTCTTATTCCTGCAGCAAAAAAAACAGCAACAGCACAAGGCTACAATTTACATAAATATGCAGAAGTATGTTTACATTGAGATAGACAGATAGATATATCAGAAGTCAATGGCTTATATATATGCATGTGCCCAGTCTTCAAGTGTTACATTTATGTAAATTGGGAATTGAATAAAACCTTCACTAAAAAATTCACAGCAAAAAATATTTTATTTGGTCATTGAAGTGCATATTACATTGTGTTCCAAATAATTACTTTACGAATATCTATTTGAATGGATGTATATATTTAAATCTAAAGGCTATAACATGTGAAAACTTTACATGGTGAAACAGAACAGAGACATGTTATGTACACGGTCGATACAATACAAGGGCACAGTAAACACATTGGAGGTAAATCAGTCTGAGCAAAATGAGAAAATTGCGTCCGACACAATCGGAACAAAATGAGACGAAGAGAAGATGTTTTTATTTTCTTTTTACAGCTCTGAGGTAGGACACAAGCATATACAGCGAGAGAGAGATACCGCGGGTGTGCCGTCGTCTGGAGAGAGAGAGAGAGAGAGAGTGTAAACAATGTCTTTTCACAGCTTTTAAATACATTAAATACACACGTTTTAAAATACACAACTCTTAAATGCACCAGTGAACTCATTGATAGACATGTTCATTTAAATATATAATAATTTACTCTGAAGAGAAACATGCCATGAATGCAGTCATTGCAAAATGCAAGAAAAGCAAGGAAATCCTTCAGTTCTCAAGTTGGGTCTGAAAAAGACTCGAGTCTTCCACCAATAACTTTTAATTTATATTATTTATCAAATATATAAACTTTTCTTTTAAAATCTTTTACCAATTTCATCACTTTTGACACTTGATTCTTTACACCAGTAAACCATGTATCAATAACAAATTCAGACATTTTATATATGCTAGAATATATTTAAAATTTAACCTAATAAGATGTTTGCAAACAAGATATAAGTTAAAACATACATTATTCAAAGATACCAGTAATATCTTGACAAGGCCGAGCAGCACCTGCATGCACGATGCGAAACAGAAACACTTAAGAAACTCCTGCTCCACCTAAAGAGAACAAATATACAACTTTAGTCACAGAGAAGGTTCAAGTCATGTAGAAAAAAAAAAAATACTCAAAGAGATGTTGAAATTTCAGTTGCAGCAGATCATGAAGGTGAACATGTTCAAAGTGTGGAGGTGACTGTCCTGCACCGGATGGACCCCTCATCAGCCGAGGTGAAGCTTTGATTTCCTTCTTGCTTCTTGACTTAATGTGCATGAACAGTGACTCTAAACCTGCATCACACCCAGGGATGGATTTCCCTGCACAGTTACCAACCTCTCACTGTGTGAAGCTGAAAAACATTATAACACTATGAGATACATTTTGTGTTGCTCTGAACAAGAGCCGTTAAAGTGTCGATTCTCAGATACCCAAGAGTTTTTAAATAAATACCAAACTGCAAATCATGGTTAAGGCAAATGGTTGACGGATGAAACACTGAGAAACTTTCACTCCTAGTAAAAACACATGGACTGTAGAGAAAGCCTCCCTAAAGTTAAGCCAAATCATATAGATGGCCCCCTGGTGGCTGGCTTCAGTATAGATTGTAAACCCCGCCACGTCCATGTTAGCAGATGGGACATGTACCAAACTAAAAAGTCGAAAGTAGAAGTCAAATACATTTTCCAGAAAAATGGTTTCTGTCATTTTAAGTATCACAAGATCTAATGTTTCTGTTCTGTTTGGTTTTAATTATTTGATGCTTATGTACAGACTCGTCCATCTTTATTTCTAGTCTAGGGTAAAAGCTTTCTGTCTGATCTGTTCATGGTATTAAAGTAAAAAAATGTGTGAAACTGTGTGTTTGTGCGTGAATCCTTGGATTATCTCTTCCCCTGTTTGCCACCAAACATTAGAATATTGTAAATTTTACACATTTCTCTTCAAATATTAGTTACAATGTTTTTTGTTCTACAAAAGGCAATCTGTGCTGAGCCTGTAAGCGAAGCGGAATCACTCGTCAAGTCTGCCGCTGAAAGGGCAAATTCAGTGTCACCGTGGCCTCCCTTGGCTCCGCGATCGGCCTGTTTATCATCTCACATTCATTCTGTCGTATGTTCTCCTCGTTCATCTGCGACACCTCCGTGGAGCCCGCCTCGAACCCGGGTACGGTGTTGGCCACGTGCACCACGTGGACCTTATTCCTCCCGTTTTTGCTGAGGATGCAGCTGAACACTTTCTTGAAGCCCTTGCGAAAGTGCTTGGACACCAGAGCGTACACGATGGGGTTGACGCAGGAGTTGGCGTAGGCCATGCAGTGAGAGAGGAGCCTGAAGGCGTACGTGGTCTGATTGAAGGGGAAGTCCCCGTAGAGGTAGCACAGGATCACCACGTGGTACGGCAGCCAGCATATGCAGAAGAGCACGGTGACGATGATGATCATTTTGGTGACTTTGCGTTTGGCCCTCTTGGACTCCGACATGCCGTCCAGAGGGTCGACGGCCGTCCACAGGTACTTGATGGTCCGGGTGTACGAGAGGCTCACGATGAGCACGGGGATGACGTAGCCGACCAGGAAGGTGCACGTGTCCAGCACCTTACGGTTCTGCTCCTCCCAGCCCGGGATGCACACGGTACTGTTGGCGAAGTCAATCAGGTCGTAGTAGCTGAGGTACGGACCCGCAAAGACCAGCGAGAGACCCCAAATGATCACCATGGCAACCACCGCGTTACAAGGGGTTCGTAGTTCTCTGGAGCGGAGTGGGTAGCGAATGGCCAGATACCTATAATGGGAAAAAAATCAAACAAAGGTGAGATCCACCACATTAGTTCTGGTAAATAGCTGATATGCTGAGCCAGTGCTGTGCTGTTTGCTAACTTTAGGCTAAGAGGGTGTAATTATTCTAATTCCAAGATTAAAGCTTTAAATTAAAGTCTAAATAAATATTTGACATGTGATTTTGAATAAAATACAGCATATAACAATTTAGCCCATTAGCTAGTGATAGTGCAGAATTCCGCTTCAATTAAGGTTTCCATCAACTGCAATTCCTGACTTTGTGGCATCAGCTGTGAAACTTTATATAAAGTGGGAAATAAAAAGACATTGTGTTTTAGGGAGGACATATTTGTTTGATGTCTTTTTTGATGTTTTATTTTTTGGCTTCAGTTTTCATATTGACTTTTCTGTGAATTTACAAGACAAGCCAGTGCAGTCTCAATCTCCTGAGGACATCTTTTGGAGTCCAGGGGGCGCTCCTGAGGACCTCTGCTGGGGCAGCAGCATCTCGACAGCGAACAGGAAGAGATTTACAGACCAGCTCGGTCTTATGATGATGATATCGACCCAGCGGAGGAGGTGGGAGGGAGGAGAGTGAGAGCTAAGCTATCACCTCTGATGGGAAACCAGTCCCGCTCCCTGCTGGACACCATCGCAGACTGATTGACCTGAAGATTGTGAAGAAGAGGTTTCTCAGGTCGCTCCTTCCTGCTGCTGCCAGACTTTACAACCAGTTCCTCTCCCAGTCGACCCCAAGCACCACAATACTGATAAACAACTGCACTGATATCTCATTTAAACTGTCCAATTCTTCCACTGATATATTATTGTCTGTGCAATCGCAATATCTCTCCAAGTGCCCTCCTTTGTCCCGTTTATATTGTGATAATTATTTTTATGTTTCCCTATGTTTATATTGTACCATGCAGTACAACGGCCATATTGAAGAAAAAAATTTAGATTTTGAGAATAATGTCGTACACAAGTCACTGGGAGTCGACTACTACCAGACGTTTCCGCCACAAAAAAAGGCAATTTTCACAATCTTTTCAGAGTCCTGATACTTATGGTGATGAGGTGCTGAAACTTACTAATGTACTAAAAATATAATTTAAAGAGATGCTCCACATTCCTTGTTTTAATACAGACGACAGACTGATCTTCTGATAGTTTCCCTCCAACGTGACATGGAGCCCAAATTATGACTTTAGCGTCATCATATTAGGAGTTTATTCCCTTAATAATACAGCTTTGTTCTTGTAATATTACAACTTCTTCTCTTAATATTTCAACATTATTTTGTAAAATAACAAAAAAGTTCACGATATAATGAGTTTTTTCTTCTTCTTTGCACTTCAAATTACAACTATATTTTTTCTCATAATATTAAAACTTTTTTTCTCTAAATATTACAACTGTCTTCTAATATTCCGACTTCTTTCCCTTCAAATCTCTCCCTTTAAGTGACCCTAATATACTTAAATACACTTTTAAACTTATGATACCGTCCCTATCCCCATAGATTGTCCTATTGGCTACATGCTAACAGAATTCTTGCCTGTTAATTGACTAAACTAAACTAACTAAAACAATTTTCATGGTGTCTGTCTATTTAATTTGAGATTCATTCAAAACTAAATAATAAAACTTAGTCTAAATGTTGAAAGCGAAAAACCCAGTTTAAATCATCCCTACAAATCCAGCACACATTTCCTATTGTGGTTTAAAGATGAAAACCGGGTCGTTTTCTTGATTTAAAGGTTCACCTTGCATATTGGATACATCACACATAGTGAGCATTTAATGAACATAAAATAAATCGATTTTGGCTTCATCAGCAGTTTGACTGTATGAAAGGAAACGGCACTAAAGGATGCTACCTCCTCCACACTTATTGTAACAAGCAGCGCATGCAGCTCACACCGGAGCCTGTGTTGAATCATAATCATTCATGCTGGAGCAGTTGGTGGGCTTTATTGAATGAAAACCACCTTTGGGAAATATGTCAAACAGACTGCAAAATACACAGAGGGGGGCTTTTTTCAGGCATTTCAATAGGATCGGCCCTTGCATGCAATGCTTGGTAAAACCGTGACAATAGCATCGAACATGACTGTGCCGCCGTGCGCTTTGCTTTTGATGTCGCAAAGCAGGTGTGGGATAAAGGTGCAAATCCCAGCACACACAGCATGCTCTCATGAGACCTGATGTTTTTTCATGGCCCCATTCTGTCTGCTTTTCACATCTACACCTGCTGATTTGTTCAGCTTTCCACATTCACAGCTTTCAACACTGATGCTTTACCCGCCAATGCGCTCACATGGTCAGGGGGTATTTGTTCCGAGTTCCATTAAACCTCTGAACTCGGAAATTACCGACCCCCGTGTCGGATGTTGCAACTGGAATGCCCCCTCAAGTCGGATTTTTCACTCCGAAGGTCGGACGTACCTCACCACCCCCAACTTCAAAATCAAAGATGGCCGCTCCGTGTATCAACAGTAGCGAAAGCTGTAGTTTACTGTTTATTGGCACTTCTGTCATTAAATTTGTCGTACACATAGCACTGTCCAATTACCATCTGTGGACTTGTTACTATGGTGATAGTATGTGTGAAATGCTGCGTAATGCGCTATTATGAACTGGTTTTGCCAACAATGGCCAGCTGGCTAACGTAAACATATCAGCAAATCATATCAACTCAGGTTGTGACATAATCCTGAGGGCTGAGCTCCGAAGGTGAAATGGAACGCGGCATTAAGCTGCTGCAAATCCATGTCCTCCCTGCATATCACCACTTCAGCTGGAAAATCTCCACAAGCAGAGCAAATGTTCTCTCCGATCAGTGACAGCTCAGTGAAATGGGACCAGAGACTTTGCGTTTGAGATAAAAGGCAAAGGGAGAAAAAGAAGAGACGAAGCAGATACTTTGAACCCACTCGTCACACGTGGCAGCTCAGCGGGCTTCGGGGAACTGCAAGCACTCAGACATTGCTCCGTACGCTTGACTGGACTTTGCAGATTTACACGAAAAACATGAGTTAATGGACAATCTGTTTCATTTTCTTTTTTTTTTTTATCATCCAGCTTTTTAATTATGTTTCGCTGAATCGGAAACCAATTAGTCTGTAGAAAAGCAGACTGGGACATGTGTTGAATGAAAGGAGATATTTTTCTTAGTAGTTTTCCCCAAACGTCTCTATATATATTGTAACTGCAGTCTCAACACAAAACCCACTTTCTTTGTTTTTAGGCATTGATTAATTCTGCATAGTTTCTGTCTTGTGTGTTTTTGTGCTGCTACACATTAGTTACATGCACTCACTGGTTCTATATGGAGTCATTTTCAAAGTGGAGAGCTCTGTAACATAAAATCACTGCTTCAGGGTAGCACACGCAACATATTATTTGTGTGGGTGTGTGGGTGTGTGGGTGTGTGCATGTGTGTGTGTGTCTGTTAGGGGTTGATTAAGGTTAGGGTTAGGGAGAGGGTCATTTTTCAGAAAAGAGAGAAAGTCGATGTAGTAGTGTGTCCCTAGGGTGACCTGTGACTTTGTGACTGTGTGTGTGTGTGTGTGTGTGTGTGTGTGTGTGTGTGTGTGTGTGTGTGTGTGTGTGTGTGTGTGTGTGTGCGCGCACGCTCTTGTACAGCTATCTTTGTGAGGACCAGTTTGAATCCACAACCTACCGAGTGAGGACATTTTGGTCGGTCCTCACTTTGTGACCCCACCTTTAATGCACAGTTTGGGGTTTAAGACTTGGTTTAAGGGTTAGGGTTAGAATTAGGTTGAGGTTAGGTTAAGGGTCATGGTTAGGGTTAGAGTTAGGCATTTAGTTTGGATGCTTAGGGTTAGGGTAAGGGGCTAGGGAATGCATTATGCCAATGAGTGTCCTCACTAAGACAGCTGTACAAACCTGTGTGTGTGTTTCAGTTTGCTATAGGGGTAGACTAAGTTTAAGATTAGGGTTAGAGAGAGGTTAAGTCTCCAGGAAATGAATGTAAGTCAACGTAAAGTCCCCACAGTGACCTGTGTCCTGTGACAGTGTGTGTGTGTGGGTATGTGTGTGTGTGTGTATGGGAACTTGTCTTCCTTATGGGGACAAAAAGCATATGATAAATCATAAACCTTTAGGTATTTTAATGTGAGGACATGTTTGAAGGTTTAGTTTGAGCAAGTAGTAACTATGGTGTAAGCCTCCAGGAAATCAATGAAACGCCCCTCTGCGCCCTTGTTAAAATATATATTGAAGTCTTCAGTGTAAACACAGCCAGAGTGAGCAGAGGGCGTCTGCTGCAGAGGGCAGCTGCACAGCGACTCTGTCCATATTGACCGAGCTGATAATGTTGCCCAACAAATATAATGACGGCTTAGGGCTCACAGGATATCATTCAGCAGAGGAATAATGCATGATTCTCTCATAAGATATTCAATAACGGATTCAGCATCTCCGTGAGGTCTTTTAATAATTCTATTAAAAGTGCCTCCCTGAGCTACTACTGTCCTTGATGTTCCCAGAGTTTTTCGTTTAATCTTCGGATGAGAAGAATACAACTCTGATAAATTACACTATCAAAGAAATCAAAGTGAACAAAGTGGGGACGAACAAAACTTTCCTCATCAAACCTCACTTAAAACCACTGGATTGTGCAGAAATGCGTCGCTGTTTGCATTGAATGACCGAGCTGAGAACAGGTCAATAAAAGTGGATTCTTATTCCTGTGAGAATATTTGCTGCTCTGCTTTCAGGTCCAACGTTCGGCTCTTGGAGGCACGTTGTAGAATAGAATGGAAAAGCTTTTATTGAGATTGTATAAGAAAGCAGTACAATGAGAGGGTCCCACTAAGTGACTTGATCAATTGCTAATTGTGAGCAACACAAATTATTAAAGTGTATTGAGTGTTTACGCACACCTTTCAGAACTCCTCTCTCAGATCTGTATTTGTGTCTTTTAGTGATAATCACCCCTCAGCATCTTAATTCATTTCTGAATAAACCTGGACGACAGATGCATTAAGATTTTTTTAAGATGTCAGAGATGAGACAATATTTTGTGCAAAGTAAGTCCATGTATCAGAGGTTGAAATAAATACAAATAAAAACATTGTGAGTGTGAAGAGGAGACAAAGACGAAAGCAGTAGAGCTGATGACTACAGCTTTTATTCTGAAGGAATTAATTAAAGCGCATTTAGTGATCCATTCCCATGAATATTAATTCAGGGTTAAGAATGAATTAATTTAAGGGAAGGAATTCATATATTGATTGATCAAAACAGACAATCATGCAATGATTTCATCATCTCCGTGAGTGACTTTGAGACCAGATGTTTCCTCCTCACATTGATCCCTATGTGCATGGTAACAAATGCAAAGAGATAATTCAATAATCCAAATAATATTTATTATTATTACTAATCGTAATCAAAGTCTCTTATTGAGCAAAAACACACAGAGGTTCCACCTTCTCAAATGTGAATGATTCCTGGAGATATTATGTCCCTGGGTATCCATCCATCCATCCATCCATCCATTCATCCATTCATCCATTCATCCATTCATCCATTCATCCATCCATCCATCCATCCATCCATCCATCCATTCATCCATCCCTGAAATAACAGAAATAATTATAATGTGTCATAATTGGCTGCAGCCCTGGTTGTATTAACCTTGCACCAGGGAGCAGAGGGCCTTATGGGAAATTTGGCCCTAATGAAAAAAAGCAGCACGATCAATAAAGGCCATTATCTCCACTGCTCTCTCATTTACATGTTGGACTTGAGTATGCATGGTAATTGGTGTGCATTGTCTGTTTAAAACAAACATAATCAACACTGCCTATTATGTCCATTGCTCATGTATGCATGATCATTTGCTCAAGGCAAATTTTTAATATGTATATAAGATTGGTCAAAATGCCTTCTAGGGGGAGTTGACAAATTACCACATTTTTCGCTGTGGTTGTTATTGGGTCACAAACCTGTCAACGGAGACGGCGGCGAGCGTGAAGCTGCTGGCGTACATGGTGAGGTTGATGAAGAAGTGCACCACCTTGCACATGAAGGAGCCGAACACCCACCCCTCCAGGGAGTAGATGGTGGCTTGGAAAGGGACGCAGAAGATGATGAAGAAGAAGTCGGCCACGCTCAGGTTGAGTATGAAGAGGTTGGTCGTGTTGTATCCGACCTGACCGCTCCGCAGCAGCACGGCCAGCACCAGGCTGTTGCCGACGGTGCCCAGCAGGAAGATGAGGGAGAAGACCACCGACACGATCACGCTGGTGGGGTTCAGCTGGTAGGTCTCGGACGCGTTCGCCTGCCCCCCCGGCCTGCTGAAATCCTCAAAATCAGACATTTTGCAAGTCTGAAACGGGAGAAGAGAGAGGGCACGCGTGTCAAGGAGAATTTACATCACTATCCTGGAGCTTTAAGATGTTGTCAGGGTGGAAACCTAAAATCAGGGTGCATGGTTTGTATCGACAGGACGACGAGGGAAGGGACGTTTATTGACAAACTTTTCAAATTAGGCAAAAAAGTTGACAATGGTTCACGTGCCACAAGATTTCTAATTCCCAGTTGAGTCATATCACACATAGTAAGTAGAATGTCCCTCAGTACAGTGCATACCTCTGCCCAACAGTCCCCTTATGAAACCACAATTAAATTCAAAAGATCCAGATTTTTATTTGGATCTGCACCAAATTGCCCAAACTCATAAATATCAGTCCCATACATATGTCTAAATATGTTTTCATCTAGATCCATGAATCATTCTCTGAGAAATCAAGGAGTAGTCAAGTAAAATGCTTCATCTCACGATGTAAAAGAAAGTAAAAAAAAATCCTAAATCCACACCCTGATCTAGATCTGCACCAGAATTTCATGGAAACACACAAACATAACCTCCTTGGCCGTGGTGTTAAGACAAGAATGAGAAGCTGTGGTTAATTTGCTGGTGAATATCTTTCATGTTTAAAAACAAGTAAAGTTGCATTGCGGGAGATCCATGTGTCAAATTGAATTTATACAATGGGAATGTTGCTGCTATATTCATATTTGGCTGAAAGGGAAAGAGAGTCACATTTGAAGTGAAGATTTAAAGCACTACAGCCATTTGTTGGCTCTAAATATAAACCCTGATCATTTTCGTGTAAGTGGGCCGAGCCCACTTACAGCCCCTTCCAGCAGCTACTCGACCTGAAACCCAAGAAATTGTGTTTTGCCCCGAGAGCCATCTAAGAGCCGTCATCTTTTCACAATCCCCGAGCAGAAGGCCATCTCTGCCGTCGGACCTCTGCTTTCACTCAAGGACATTAGATGAGTGCCTATACGGTGAGCTTGATCCGACCGATTACCATGTTTGTATTACAGCTTCTGACACATCCCAGTTTTACTGACTAATGTTTCCAATGACGTCAGTGTGTGGCTCAGAGGCTTTTTCGGGGATCTGTCGAACCGTCATTTCGCTGAATGGTGAGTGGTGCAAAATTGGGGCTTGAAAGTAAAGAGCTGCTCTTGATGGCGATGGCGATAGATAACACACACACACACACATACAGTAGATATACACACACACACACACACACACACACACAAGGCAATGTGTCCAAACACTTGATTAAATCCCATCTAATCCATTAGAGTTCAATCCTGGATCAATCTGTGGCAAAGTGGTCCAATCATGTGTCTGTGGTTCTTTTCCTTGTCGTGACTTGATGGTATTGTCAGGGCGTTGGTTGGTTTCCAGGAAATTTAGCCATGTCATCATTTAGGAAACCATTTAGTAAGATAACAAAGTAGAACGGTAAAACACACACCTTCCCCAAGGCCCAACAGTCTCTAATTCAATTCATCTGCAACACATTTCACACACTCGCCAGTTCCCTAAATGTGCCTCGAGATCCATGAATTATTCCCTTAGAAATAAAAAACAATGTTAAGGAAAGGGATAAAGAAATTCTGCTGACTTGTGGAAATCCGTTTGCGCAATCTTGCTTACAAACCAACAAACCAACCAACAAAAACAAAATGGACAAGGGTGGAAACATAACCTCTTTGGGCGGAATGAAAACGTTCTGAATCAGATTTGGAAATTAAGAATAAAAAAATCAACACCAAGCTTGAGGTCCTGAGTTTTGTCGAGAGCAGGCTCCTCCACAGTGATGTCGAACTTACGGGGGAAATTGCCCTCCAGACGCTTTGGTGTAGAGGAGATAATGAGCAGCTGCAGTGTATTTGGTGAGAAAAAGTGTGTTTTAATCAGCTCTTCACGCCTATTTCCGAAGAAAAACAGTAAAGAAATGTTTCTGCTCTCTATAGACTTCAAAGCGGCACTTTTATCCGTCAGCAACTGACTTCTCCATATGGTGTCACCTTAAAGAAGCGGACTGCTTTTAGAAACGACACGTTGTTGTCTGCTTTTAGTGTCGAAACTAAATCTATGAAGGCATTTTCACCCGTCCCTGTAAGAGTTATTGTTTCGATCTCCAACAGAGATGTTGTGTTGTGGTTGCAATTTCCAGTCATGAAGTGGTTGGACAAAAGAAACCATTCAACTTTCTGATAATGCCGAGCATCACTACGTCAACCACAATTTTCTGAAAGGAAAAAAAAGCTACAAATCTGAAAGAATCAAGGTTTTAATGCTTATTATTCCACCTAAATGAACAATATTTTGTATTTTACATAAAAGCCACGCTGTATGATTACTCAATGCCTCCTTTCAATGACAGTACAAACATGATTGCTTGTAAAATTCATGAATTTGAAGCAGCGAGAAGCTCAGGCTGCAACAAAGCCGCTTGTAAATGAATGGATGAGATTTTTACTTTGACATCTGTCCCCACAGAAATGAAGAATAAATCAATCACAGAGATGCTTGTCCTTAAAAGAAAAAAGAGAATCACAGGGTGTGCAGATGCTTTAGAGGATAAATACTGATTTATTGTTACATCATTCCCCAGATCTCAGCAATGATCCATCTCCAAATGAATTATTTAAACATTATTAAACTTTCAACGTCCTCCGAGTATTCACTCTGCTGCCAGCCTCTGCATAATCAGAATCTTGACTGAGGGCAAAAATGCAAAGGGCGACAGAGAATGAAAGACGCTCTAAAGTGAGGATCAGAGAAGAGGGACTATCGGAGGCAGAGTTAAAGCTGGTTGCTGCTGCAGAGGAATTTCCCTTGCTGCTTTGTTCCCATGCCTGATTTCAGCAGCAGCGTCTGATTGTCCTCCTCAATGCCGACCGGGGATAAATATCAGGACTGAGCAATCTCTGACTGCAGTGGGATATGGAGGCTGGGAGATTCCAGCCTGTGCAGAACATGTGTCGGGGGTCTCGGCGGGGATCAGAGTAAACAGGGAACGACATGGAGGAGCTTTATTAGCTGGTCACGAAGTGTGGGATCTGACAGGTTGAGGGATTTTCTTCAGACTTTGGCTGGAGTAGCCGGTTTGGATGTGAGCGGATAATTGGAATTTTTTTTTTTTTTTTGGGGGGAAACAGAAGAAATGAGAGGAAACAACAGTGCCAGAGATGAAGAGGAGGAGGAGGATGAGGGGGAGGAGGAGGATGAGGGCGGGACATCTGTGAGAAAACGTCTTCATTTTTGACAGGAGAGGCTTCGGCATTAAAACTGATGAGCGGCAGCCACAGATAAAAGGCGACACACTGCATCACCACATTCATACATCAGAATCCATAAGCAACACAGCTACAGTAAAATACAGGATAACTTATTTTGGAGATTTCCCTGGATGCATATGAAAAACTTTCCACATCAGACAAACAGCAATGATATGTCTGTATCCTGTAAATGATAAAAAAGAACAAAGGAAAAAAGCAACAATGTGCAGCACAAATCTGAATTGCAAATGTTCCAGATGGCCTCAGATGTTCTCTATCCTGCAGGAGCAGCTGGATGAGGATCAGCATGCAGATCAGGCACGGTGAGAAACCTACCGGGCCGGTGACGATGAGTGGACGGCATCCACAACGCTCTGCTCGGATCAGGAACGACACTCCCAGTGTGTTAAGACGCACATACTCCCACACTGAAGCCTCAGAGAACACTGTACGCTGTCTGCCTCCGTTGCTGGTATCTGACTCTCGCTCATCCTCCTCCACCCCTCTCCCTCCTATTGAGGACTCCTCCTCCTCCTCCTCCTCCTGCAAATTCACTTTAATTCTCACACTTCACTGCAGGAAAAAAAAAAAGGCTTGCACAGTGCAGGTATGGAGGGAAGCTGCCGCAATCTATTCACAGTCAGCTGCCTAATCAGGGGGTTCACTGACAAATAACCTTTGAGCAGCATAGATTTTTTACGAAGAGAATGCACACGCACTCAAATCAGATGGTCCACACAAGAGGCTGTGCATGCATGAATCTTTAATATGGCCTGTTGAGTAACCAGTGAAGCCATCGCCTGCAAACTCAATTTGGCAAATTCAATTCAGGATGCCCTGCCGGCACAGGGAAAAAAACAATATTGTAATATTGCCTGTGTGCATATTGTTAGAGCGTTAATTAGAAGGCAATGTTAGTGTCAGGTTTTATAAATGTAAAGGAGGCAGGTGACATCACCGTGGATCCCAGCTCAGTCACAGGAAATCAAACCACAGATCTCCACTTTGCCACTGTTACTTTTTATTTAAAACATTACGTTCACATGTTATAGCCTCCTATAAGTTCCAGGAACAGATTATTCACAAAATTCATGTTTGCATCGACACTTTTCACATTTAGATGTAAATTGTGTCAGCATGCTGCCGGTGTGGTTGTCAAATCTTGTGTTTGAGGCTGTGTTTCTTTCTTTCTGCACATCAAACTGCACATGGACTGATCCACAGGTCTCAGTGGCCTGGGAGGGTTTGGATTCACTGACAATGACTGAGCTCATACGGCGTAATGGAAAAGTACACAGTCATCACGAAATGCACGGAGGACGGATTTGAAGCAATGTTCTTTGCTTGTTTGTGTCAGAAATTCCATTATGACAAACACAAATATATCTTGTACAAAACTATTCTATTCAAACTATTCTAGTACACATGTGGCAGATAGGCTGATCTAGTGCTCAAAACTAATACGTGGTCTAGCATCGAACAACAGATGATTCACTCACTCAACAGAAAACCTTTCTTTTGTTCCAATTTTTTCTCTTGCTTCTTCTGAAAAGAGACTTAATTGTTTAATATTGACATATTTTCAGAGGTCCGCTCTCTTGTGTTATTATCGTCTGCTTTTTATAGAAACCGTAGAATCACAACAGCGTCACGACACAGCTGAATTTAAGGGTTACAGAATCGTTCAAGTCGACTTCATGTTATCAGAATCGGATTTTTAATGTGAAGCAGGTTCACACATACCTGTACAAGGAATTTGCTGTGGTGTATTTATGCAAGTTTAAATATATAAATTAGAAAAATAGAAAACAAAATGAAATATAAAAAATACTATACCAGGGGAGGGATCGTGCAATATGTTGACGATACAAAAATGTGCGTACAAACACACCGAGGCGGCGTCCTGATGACTCTTCAGATGATTCAAGATTAAACAAGCGGCAAGAATGACTCATGCTACACAACAATATGTGACAGGACCATCGTCACCGAGCGTATTCGAAGTTATGATTCATCTCGTCATGATCACAGACTGAATATAAAGATGGACGACACGACTGATCACCAAAAGTGAAGCTATCGCCCCCTGATGGCCGGCTGTAGTATAGGGTCGTAAACCCAGCCTCGCCCATGTTAATTCATGGGACATGGAGCAAACTAAAACGTCAAAGTACACGGCAAATAAGTATTTTCCCAAGATTGACATGCGGTCAACCATGTGTATTGGTGGCGGGACCTCAATACTGCGGCTCCAACCCCTGATCGCTACTTCACTGACATCACGGGGGAAGATGGCCGCCATAAATAATTGTTTTTTCAAAGATGATTTCTGTTATTTTGAGTTTTTCAGTACATGTTTAAGTCATTTTATGAACGACAGCTGAAACTGATGGGGATTTCTTGAGCGCTTGTATCGGCAGGAACTAGATTGGACCCTTGTTTCTTCCCACGATTGCTACGGGGTAGACTTTGGCTTCAAATTACGTCTTTGGCACAAGATGGCGACGTTCGTATCCAGGATATATTTTGGCCTCCTTTCTGGATAGTGGGTGGAAGTGGAGACACGTCATCAATATTCAAAAACAGTCTGTGGTTTAATTCGTTTTAAATCAGATTTGCAGTGAGATTGTAGCGTCCACACGTAGATGTGAGCTCCTCGTGTTTTCTCCTGCTCTTATTAAGCCAGTCGCTGCCTCTCCTGCCACCCACTCCTGGTTGCTCTAATGAAGGATCTATGTTTCCTTTTTATTTATTTATTTGATAGGGACAGAGCATGTTAATGAACATCTGTTTAAAAACACTCCACGTAAACATGCCAGATTCCAGCAAGAATGCTAATTTACTTCTGTGCGCATGGATCCCTAATTAGAGAGGAGAGCAATCTCATCCTGGAGAGGCTGGAACAACTCAACCACCCGCAGTTAGCTGAAGGACTGAGTTTCCTCTCTTTTTACATACTCACTGGTTCCACTGTAAACTGGGACGAGAAGAATCAAACAACTGGCGGTTGTTTGATCTCCCTGCAGCAGCTGACTTGGCTCAGGAAACCGACTCCTGATTCCAGTAACATGGAGATTCAGCCCCACGACCGCCGGCCTGACACCTTTCCGCCTCCTCCTGTTCCAAACATGTTGTCTGCTCTGCTGTCAGCTCTCATCCATCAACAAACTCTGTGACACGGGCAAAACTGCAGGGACGGAACATTGTGTCCACACTGAGCCGCCACCTGTAAAAAGAAAACATGCTTTTTCACTCATGACTTCACATCATCTTGATTTATATACTACTATATATATATAGACGTGTCACTTATGTTATTTACTTATTTTTATACAGTTAAAGTATATTTTGTATTGTGTATTTGCTAGTATTTAATTATATTCTGCTTTAGGTGCTATTTTGCGGCTTATTGCTTACGACAGCCAGATGACATGGTGCAGTTTAGTGCACATGCGTAGTTATATATTATTGACCACATGGATAATGTTTAGTTTGTGAAGTCTGCGGAGTAGTGGTTCGACACAATGTTTTTGACCGTGACACTGTGATTCAATAAACGTGCAACCTGCAATGGGCAGTGTGACGCTGGACATGTAACGGACATTTGGACTATATGTGTCACCAAGTCGGTAATGGACCGAGCCAAGGTGTGTTTAGAACCCGTTTGCTGGAACCGTGCAAATAAACCCTTTCAGGTTTTGACCTGCCTCCGGGTTGAAGTGTGTTTACATTGGGTTTTCACAACAAGACAAGTGTTTCTGTTGGCCACTTCAAACACCTTTAACTTTTTTTCATTTTGAGCCACTTATCCGAAATGCATCAACAACCTCTGACAAAAAAACAAAAAGAGCAAAGTTAGCGGGTTCATTCCGATAGAAATAAAATCCATCTCTCCACTGGCTCCTTACGTAACAGCTCCACCCTCATTTAGGAGGGACAGAGAGAACAGAGGCAGACAACTCAGTTCTGGCCAATGATGGATTTCGGCCTCGACGTGAACAGCAAATTAACATTCGGAAATACCTCTGGGTGTTGTTTCATGTGGGGGTCTCCATGGCAACCATGGAAAAAAAATAAATAACAGGATTGATTTCCTCCCTGGAACACAAGGACCGGTGTGACGGTTTACAAAAAGGTCTGGGATACAGAAATACTGTGCATTAGTGAATTATTAAAGGGCAGCTCGAGGCTGAGTGTATGAGACAACATATTACTTCTGCTAAATTAAAACCTCACGCCTACCCAGGGTCACTGTTTGCCAGCAAAAGTAAATTGCTCTATTGCTCTAAAATTGAATTCGAGCATGTGAAAACACTCATCAGGTGTCCCTCCTTTTTAGATTAAGAAAAAGAAAATGGCAAGAATGAATCCGTTTAAAAATGTGTTATTAATTGCGACTAATATGGATGAATTGTCCTCAGAGATGCTATTTTTGCAGGGACGTGTAGTGACACTGTTACAGCTGAGTGAAGTGCAGCCACTGTGCATGTGGCGCGGGCGAACAGCTCGTGTAATAAAAGTGTGAGAAAAATACTTAGGGACTGATTAACCTCAAGTTGCGACAGCTCTGAGACAAAAGAAATGGCATGTTCTCAACTCAATTACCTGGAGCAGACATTCATTATTGTGCCAAAGGCCACTCCATCCCGGGAAATGTAACACTGTGCCTATATGCATTCAGCCCTCCACATACAGTGGACTCATTATGACTGATATATGAAATGTGCTGAAGGTCAAATTTTAGAGTTTCGACTGTAAATTTAAAGGTGGAATTTGTGAATGAAAAATTCTACCAATCTCAATTAGTAACTTAACATTTTAGAATATAGGACAAGATGGTGGATGTTGGAAAGTCTTCTGCATTAATTAAATTACCAACTACCAGTAGATGTCAGCAGGTGTTAGCGGCCACCAGCGGATGTTAGGGACATAACTTTAGTTGTGCGCTTTAGCGTCATCAAGTGCTTTGGCCTTTTAATTAATGATACAGGCCGAACTTGAGGCTAAAGGTAAACCTGACTGGCTACTGGCTGCTATGTCAGTACTATTAAAGCCATGTGGCCAGCTCAGTAGATCAGACATCATTACCTCTATGACTTTTTAAACTAAACACTGTCCCATTTGAGAACACAGGACCAGAGAATATCCCTTGTACGTTCTGCTGCACTAATTAATGCCTACCTCCAGTTGATGTTAGCGGATGTTAGTGACCAACAGTGGACGATATGTATCTTCAATTAAAAAAACATGTTTATAATCCATAAGAAAGAAAATAATTAAATCAGAAGAAGAAGTACACATATAAACCAGAAAATAAACATAAGTAAAAAAATATAAATAGATGACAATCAATTTACCACATATTCTGATAACTTTACAATGAAGACAACGAGAACTCCTTCCTAAAACCTCCAGAACATCCAGTGCAGTTCCAAGGACACCATTTGTCCGAGAAGGGGAACAGGGACAGAGAGGGCCTCCTTCAATGGCCAGGACTGTTCAAATGGAGAAAGCCCAAGACTTGGAAATGCTGGTGGATGTAGGCCAGCGGTTTACAGTTCCACCACAAAGTGTCACCACCACACTAAAACCAGACCTGAACGCATGGCGTGTTGTCTACTTCGTAGAATTGACAGTCCCCTTGGCAGGATGCTGTTGATGAAGCGTATGAGAGGAAGAGGCTGTGGTATGCAGAGATGGCATCTGAGGCATCACAACATGGCCGGAAAGCAATGGTCCAACAAGTGGAGGTTGCTGCAGGAGTGCAACATCCACTGCCAGGTTGCTAAAAGAACCAGGAATCCACGGACAAGCGCTGCACCAGATTATAAAAGAAACCTCACAGACTGCAGAGCGCTGCAGCCAATGGCTCTGGATCAGGAGGAAATCTGCTGGTGGTCGCTAACAACAGCTGGTGATCCCCCATATCTGATCCCTTATATCTGCTGGTGGTCGGCAGACCTTCAAACATACAAGAGATATTCACCATCTTGCCCTGTGTTCCAAAATAAGGACCCCCGTAAGAGACCCTCCCTCACAAATAACATGATCGCCGCAGCATTGAAACAACCTATTCTGCAGAGACTGGGTTGCAATAAAGGAGAAGTGTGCTAACGCTGTGCTGATGGATCGATTGGCTCAGGCTTCAACAAGGCCCACAGATCTTTTAATTACACTCCTTTACAAAACCTAATCACAAAACCTACCTACATTCCATGCAATTCATTCTTTGTTTGGTAGTTTGAATTTAGCCCAGTAGTTCACTCCTCCGAAAATGAGATAGAAGCTAGATTTGTTGTGAGATAGTTGGAAGGAAACTTTCTGCTAAAGAAATGTAGAATTATTTCTTTGGACTATCCTAGTAAAATATTGGATCATTCTAACCTTGCAGAAACTAGAACACGTGCAATAACAACGTATAGACATCTGAAATGTGTCTGGATGCTTTTTAAAGTCATCATCAAAAAAGGTTAGAACTCACTGGTTTTTTGAGCAGTTTATTTTACAGATTTATCATATGAGATAATTAGATTTTCAATGCAACAAAATGATGTGAGGTAAAAAAAAAAGAACATTCTCTTGTTCTCATAGTCTCACATTGAGAGAGACATAGTAATTATGATGCAACACTCTGCAGGCCGAGCAGTTAGTGTGTTCAAGATACGTGGGAGTGAGTCAGCCACCTCAGCGCTCTGTCTTTACCACTGGGAGGAAGTAAACTGACTGCGTATGTATCTAAAACAATGCCAGCACAGATCTGAGTGGTTCTCATGTATAGATTTAAAACATCACCATCTAGAATTAAAATGTTGGGACTTTCTGTTGAGCACAATGGAATCTTGGAACATTATTCATTCAGAAAATGCACCACATTCAATGTGTTCTACATAAAATAAAAGTCTGAATTTACGGCGTTCAAAGTAAATTTCTATTCAAGCCAAACTGAGTGTGAATCTTTCAAGGCTGCACTTTGCTGCATCATGACTCACTCCTTCTGAAAGAATAAGGTGATGCTTTAAAAGAAAAGAGGAATTAACGACGCCGGTAAATCTGAGGATTTTAATGAGTGGTGGACGGCAAAAAGATCAAGGCAAGTACGCTGTTCAGGGCTGAGAAGAGAAATATGAAGAAGGAAGGTAAGAAGCACGCGAACCAGGTGAATCAAAGAGAGAGAAAGTAACGAATGACTAGAACCACAGATATCAGTCGGTCACACACGGATCAGGAACACACTGCACAGGTATTTGACGTCAGAGATGCTTTTACAACCCTTACAAAAACTTACATTTGAAGACATGAAAAAATGTTTTCCCCTTTAGCAATAAAGTTCAAATATTAGCACAAAAATGAAGACAAAATTTGTGATTAGGAAGAATCGTTTTAGCCATTGTAGCAGCATAGGTCCTGATTCACCAACTTTTTAATGAGGTTTTTACGAAGATTCTGACATTCACCAATGTTTTGTTCTTATGTAAGTCTCACTCAAAAGAGCCCTGGGTGACTTTCTCTCGATATAGCTTTCACTGAATGTGTAATTGCATCGTTATTTCAGTATAGTATATAGTATAGTTTTTTTGTGTTTATATATATCCACTAGTGAAAACACTAAATAAAACAGCATATTTTCTGGTTTGATTCCTTGACTTGCTAACATTTTTTTTAAATTTCTGTAATTTGTGTGTCAACATGGCGCTGCAGTCTCATGCCCTTTTATGGGCATAGGCGGGGCGTTGACCTGTGAATAACTGGCACATGCTTTCAATTAACGAAGACAATGGGATAGTTTTCTTGGGAACTTTCTTAAGAAAAAAATTGAGAAAAATACAGAAGAAGATATTGGTGAATGACGCCCTTTGGCTCTAAGAATGAAAATCTGTGGATGAAGCTCTGCTGGTTTTTCCCAGATCTCAGGTGGTGACCAGGCCTTTGCTGTAAGAGCCCGAAACTATGGAACAGCCTATGCATTGAGATCAGACAGGCAACATCCTTCTAATTTCTTCTTAAAACATCTTTTATCTTTTGACATGAACTGTGTTTTATTTTGTCTGTAACTTCATATAACTCCTTTGGTGCGACCATCAGTTTGGTTCAACAATGTTATCAACATAATCTACTTGGGTTGGATGTATTTCATTTATTAGTGTAATTTAAACTACTGTAAAAACCCTATTTAATTAAGCTGGAAAACAAATATGACATTGACAATTTCTTGATGCCATTCAATCATGAGAAGGGACTTTTTATTTTCTTTGACATTCAATCAACAGGTTTCTTTTGAGTGTGCTATTATCATTGTTATGGCAAAACAGAGGAATTCATGTATCCATCCATCGACTGAGGGCATAGTCACACATACGCTAATGGGGGGCAGATATCACAGGTCAAAGTTCGCCCGTGTTGAATTCCACGCTGAGCCACTCTGCGATTTGCCTCGCCACAGCAAGCAAATGTTTTATTCACCTCCTCACTCGCTCACACAGATTGCAGGCGAAGGGGTGTCACTGATACATTTGCATAAATGTGACCGGGCACTTATGAGCTAAAGAAGCATTCACACCAACAGGCAATTTAGAGACACCTATAGCAAAACAGTGATTTAGTCTCAGAGGTCTCGTCACAATAGTAAAATAAGGTTTGATTGCATATTGAAAATAACACGGTGTTAAATTGTAATTTTCCGCCATGTGTCAGTCCAGCTCCCTGCCACATACATACAAGGTTGCCATAGAAACCACCACAGTTGATGTTGCCTACAAGGTTGTCATAGAAACCTACAGAAGATGTCGCTTTTGGTAAATAGCCTGTATTCATATGACATTTTTCCTCGATGAGCCCTGTGCTGTCCCAAGGACACTTCCGACAGGTGCAGATGGGGAGAACCGGGATCGAACAGCCATCCTTCTGGTTAGAGGACGACCGCTCTACACCCTCAGCCAGAGCCGCCCATCATTTGTGCCATCCATCTGGGTTATTTGTCAGTGTGCAAAAGAAAGAAAAAAAAAAAGAAGCGCATGACAATGATCGGAGCCTCCTTCAAAACGTTTTATGTGCAGCTTCTAAAAGCTTCTGAATTTCACCCGTTCCACTTATTGAAAAGTGATGGTTCACAGGCGGCGGATGAGATTAACCCATACTGTGCTCGCACCATCGAGCCGACCTCAGGCAAACAGTGGCTCCTCAGATTCTAGCCCCATGTGTGCAAGAGTCTCGCTGACACTATCCATGGAGAACCCTTCAACAAATGACTGACTGTAATTGATTAAAGGACAGGCAAATGAAGCAGTCACACACACCACTTCAAACAGGAAGCTGAGCACAGTGTGACTCATACTTAATATAATATAATGATGGATGATTGGATGTCAACACACGGGAAATGTCCCAGTTCTGCACATCACAGCCTCCGCTTGAAAACAAAAAACTCAAACCTCATCATTTATTCAAACAGAAAGTCAGGGAGAAATACAGCTTCTGTTGTCGTAAGAATCAACAACATTGTGTGTGTGTGCGATCACTGGACAGTAAGAATCCGAAATCTTCCTGCAAAACGATTACCTACGTTCACGCAGAGCGCAGTAAAAGTTTATTGGTGATAAAGTTGAATAGAAAATTCGATAGTGTACATGAAAGATGTAAGCCTGTCTAGGTTGGAGAAAACGCTTTTGGAGAAAATATCCAAATGTCAATTAGAGCTTGTTTGTTGTTTTTTTGTTCAAGCAAGATCACACAAAAAACTATTTATCCCATTTCCACCAAACCTGGTGGAAGGTTTGGGGCCTGAGTCTGAAAGGAATCCATTAAATGTTGCCGTGGATGCCGATTAAGTGGCTCAAGAGGTAGAGTGGATCGTCCACTAACCAGAAAGCCAGTGGTTCAATACCCGATTGCTCTAGTCTGCATTCTGAAGGGTTCGTGGGTAAGATACTGAATCTCAAATTGACCCTGACAGTTGTGCGGCTTGTGTGTGAAATAGAAAAAGCGTTGCATGAATGTGAGAATGTGACTTGTTGTGTGAAGCACTGTAAGTGGTCGATGTCACTAGAAAAAAGTGTTGTATAAATACAGTTCATTTACCATCCAGGATCTTTTTGATATTGCAGCATTGGTCATTCTTTTTTGAATTTTCATAAAGTTTTCTAAGAATTATGCACAGATCTTGATTAAAAAGAAAAATCAAGATCCATCCACTCGTAATGACTGTGTACATTTTGGGTGCAGATCCATAGTTTCAGATTTAAATGATTCTTTTCCCAGCTGTTATTTTGTGCTGCTTTATAAAATTGCGCTAAGATAATTTCACTTGAGCAGATACATGTAGTTAAGAGTTAAAATATATGTAACAATGGTTTTCATGTTCACTGTGTTGGACAAAGTCAATTATTTAGACCACTTCTTTTTTTAATATAAATTTCTGTTATAAGATCTTCACCATCAGACTGTTTGGCCTTGGCGGAGGAATCCACTTTACTGAGGGCCACTCGAGTTTGTATCGATTCTGACTTCACCATGAAGAAGCATCTGTTTAGTTCCTCACATAATCTCAACTGAACACTTGAGTCCCCGCAGATTTATACAACACTAATAATTTATCTTTGGCTTGATCGTGTTTGTGATGGTTTGCTGATGACACCTGCTCACATTTATCTGACTGACAACCAGAGGGATGGTGCATAGCCGCTGAAAAGCTGCTTTTAGATGATGGAAACACAAGCGGCTCCTAGGGGAAGTGATGTTTCTCCCCTGGCCCACACACTGTTTTTTTGTCACTGGGAATAATCTCTGTATCGTCTGTAGTTTCACAGAAGCGATGGACACTATTACACCTGAGATGAAACGGCTGCTGTCGGGGGTCTTAATACTCAGCTGCACCCTCTGTGAATAAAAGACACACTTCACCCCTGGGAGCCGCTCTGTTGCTGCAGCAAATCCAATGTGATGAAACCACTTTGAGGCAGAAGAGTGGGGGGGAAATAAAACGTTAAATATGCCATCGCACTGTGTGTAACAGCTTTTAACAGCAATTCGCTTCCTGTTTCTCTGCGGTGTACATGCACGACTTGCTGAAAAAAATTATCTTCCCTGTCAATCAAATTTGACTGTGCTCCTGCCTGAACCTAAATGACCTGAACTGACTGATTCTGTTTGATGGCTGTGCAGCGCTGACGCAGATGCACCGCCTCTCCGTGGGCTTGTTGAAGTGTGAATGCGGTGTTGGTGAAATGAGAAGCACAGGTTATTGCACAATGACAAGCTGATGGATGAGAAGTGAAGTGGAGGAATAGGCAGCGCTCAGAAATCCATATCCTCAGACTTGTCAGACACCAGAACCGTAATATGACCCGACTGGGGGGGAAAAGGGAGAAAATCAAAACAGACAATTTCAAATATCAGTTTAAATATCCTTAAAAAAAAAAATCCCTCAAACTAATCACCACTCTGGGTAAGTTGCAGAGTCAGTGACATCTTTTAAAAATATTCTTCAAAAATATGTTTGAAAAAATAAAAGCCTTTTATTAATCCTAGTTCATCAGTTTCATCATGTGTTGTCTTTGTTTTTGTCATTGTTTTAATACATTAGTCTGATTGATTCTTTATTATTTTATTCCTTGATCGTATGCGCCTTAGTCCTGAAATGTTTGAATCCTGTTTCAACCATATAAAGCACTAAGTATTCTTCTCTCCACTATGCAGAAATTGAGCCTAATTATCCTGGACAGTCGCAATCAGGGGATGGAGCCAATTGCGAGTCAGTCTCAATCATGATGTGTCACTGAATTTCATAGCATCAAATGACAAATTAAAACCAAACTTACCAAAAAAATGTGTGATGAGAATTATATCTAAAATGATATCCACTAACATGGAGGAGGTGGGATTTAGGACTTCCTGGTGGCTCCTCCACCTCCTCCATGTTTGAGCAGGGATTTTTTTTCCCGCTGCTGATAACGCGGTAAAGTTTGTTGTTGTTGTTCCTGTTTGCGAACGACAAAACTAGGTCACTCTGTACCAGTGTACAGGGAAGATAATGAATAACAAACAGTAGCCGACTCAGCCGTGTGGGTTTAATGGGCCGTCTGTGCCAAACCAGCCACCATAGGTACATGCAAATATGGGCTCACCAGTTACTTACTCATTGTAAAGTGAAACGGTCCAATTGCCACTTAAAGGGATAGTTCACCCAAAAATGAAAATTCACTCATTGTCTACTCTCCACCACTCCTCTGTCATCCTCCTCCAGAGCTGCGTTCGCACGTGGATCACAGCGGACATTCAGGCTAAAAACATGGTGTAAATTACGCCTTTTAAAGTCGAATCAGAATATCGGGGCTTCCAGAAACTCGGATGACACCACAGCAGCAGCATAGTGGTGAGTATAGTGAGTGAATTTTCATTTTTGGGTGAACAATCCCTTTAATGGGTCTGTTTCCCACTTTTTCTGGTTGTCATATGAATTAACTTCCGTTTATTTTTAAACTTAAAAAAAAGAGCTGTGGATGAGGAAAGGACAGCATCTCTGTACGTCTCTGTCTCTGCTGGTCTGCATCACACAGCTTTTCCATTAACGAGGGCACATTGTGGCCCCCTGTCCTGTTTCCCTGCTGTGCTGTGAAGTGACACTTGTCACACAGAGAAATTGAAGCCGTGTTTTCCACCTCAGGCTCCAAACTCAGAAATCTTCAGCTGAGGATCTTCACCTTTAACACTGACATCTGTCGTTAGCATGGCATCAAAAATGTGGCAGTTTTTTACAGAAATGAAGAATTATTTGATATTTGTACCCTTGCACTTGACATAACTGTATTAATACAATGCTCAGTGTCTTCAATAAGCAAAAAAGTCGCATGTTGTAATAGTGAGAGGAACATCGACGCGTTTATTTGTTCACAGATGTGCTGAAGAATGTCAGTGCTGCTAATGAAATGCTGCCAATACACGGTCATGTCATGATGCTCCTGTGAAGACCTTCAATGATTCATCATTTCAGGGCTGAGTAATGTACTCCCCACACAGAGAATCATTGCCGTTTATTCAGAAACATCTTTCTCCTCCACACATACAACAACGGTTAGTCAGAAAGCCTTGAAAGTGCCCTGAAACCAATCCATGCCGTATGTCCCCACCCTTCACTGATACTGGCTCGAGTGGATGCTGTTGCTTTTGCTGTTAATGTGATCAAACTCAACAAGCCTCATCCCGACGAGGACCATAAGACCATCAGACATGAGGGGCAACAGGCGAGAAGCATCTGTCTCCAACATGTCAGAGGCTGCATCTTCTCCTCACCCGGAGAAGTGTACTTTGCAGCAATCACGCAGAGACTTGATCTGCTTTTCACTTCAAAATATGTTATTAATAACTGTGTTAAATGTAAATATTCTGCATGATACGATGTAGATCATTTCAATAAACTGAACCATTTTGGTAGTATTTCTAAAAGTCAGTATTTCCCTTCATGTCACGATTTGTACAATGAAGGAGATTCCAGCTGAATCCAGTTTTTCCACCAGGCAGGGGAACACAAAGATGCTTGGTTGTGTTGAGCATTAAAATTCAATCTCTCCTCTCCTCCTTAGAAACTTAGTTATAATCACAACTCAGGCGAGACACCATGTTTCATTTAGACACCAAACAATACTGTGGACTATAATGAGTAACCTTCTCTGGTGAAAACACGAAAAACAAAGGTATTGACTTTATAAAACATGTTTCTTTCGCCAAGAAATCATTCAAAAAATCTATAACTCCCTTGAGTCATCTCTTATTAATGAAAATATTAAGCATAAACTGTATTATTATTTATTATGTCATGAAAATATTAGAATATTTAATTATGAGCTTCTAATCCTATGCAAATGGTAAATAGCAAGTTTAGTTTATATATTTAGAACAAAATTGCTCTCATCATAAACATGCAAATGTGTTCACATATCGTATAGTGCATAGATGAGTTAAATAGTGAGGCATGAACACTTTTAAGTAGCTGTGTACAGGTAATTGAAGTATTAAGACCATATATGACAAAGACTGAAGACACAACGCCAGCAATGATATATTCTGATGAAGTGTGAAATGACAAAGGTCACATCTGATGAAGGCAATTAGGCGTTTTTTGTGGCACATGCTATTTACAGCAGGTTGCGGAGGTCTTGTCCGGCAGCTGCACCCCCGTCAGGTCTACTTATTAAATATGACTATGTAAATGAGTTTGGTCAGCTCCAGTCACAACAGACTCCTCTCCAACGTGGCATTTCCACTGCAGGCAGCTCGTCCAACAGCTCGCTGGACTTTCACAAAATGTGCTCATTATGCAGACGACAGCAAAAGCAAGAATACATCAAGTATTGGAAAGAAAACAGCATTTGGAAAATGAAGAATCTCTGTGAGACTAATTAAGAAGGAAATGGGCAGAAGTCTGTTCTGGCAAACATCTGTATAGTAAAACATGCATCCTGCTGTGGCAGATTAAATATCATCCATGAAACAATGCTGCCCTCTGCTGTACAAACCTGAGCTGCTGCAATTGAAAGTAACGTATTTACATCATCTGATCAAACTATCGACGTTTGTGACATCTTCAAACTGCTTCTTTTGTCTAATCAACAATATAGTCAAATATATTCAGTTCACAATGATATTAAACTGAAGGAAATATCCTGGAATTTAAAACCTTGAATCAAAACTATTTTATTTTCCTTTTTATTTGATACATTGTTTTAACTTTAAATTGTTGATCCAAATAACCAATCAATTAATTGAGCAGGAGTGAGTATGTAAATATTTGTACATATAACTGTAAATACATTTTCCAATTTTTTTGTTGTGGCACTTTCATCTGTTCCACATCATCTGTAAATTGCAGCCCAGTTTAAAGCATATATATAAAAATTATAAACTGAACTCATTTCTCCCTTGAGCAGATTTATCTTCATGATAAATATACAGTATTTCAGTTTAGATCTGTCAAGGCTTGGACCTCTCAACCCAGAGGAGTTCTAATGCAAGTCCTCAGCTTAAGGCTGTACAATTCAGACAAGTGTGTGAAACCCGAAACTAACCATGAAGGAAATGCAAATCATCGAGTTGTGGAAAAAGAAAGACATTTTTAAATATTCCCACATGCAGCTGCACAGGTGTCCCCCACATGTACTGTAGTTTGATGACAAGGCAGAAGTTAATCCAAACAACTGTTCAACTCTGCTGCATAAAGTCTAAATCAACTATTTGATTCCTCCACCTCACATCTCTATTGAACCGATGCCTGAGTTACCAAAATAACAAGCTTCATCTCTCAGTGGCTCAGTGTTTAAAGTGTCATCACATCTGAATCAATGCAGAAATTCAAAATGTAGGCATCTTTGAAATAATTTATTCAATATTCATATATGGTAATATAATGGATTAATCACAATCAGCATATAAAATAGGTACAGAGCAAATCATTGGTAAAAATGACAGATCCTGCTGGGAAAGTATGTGCTTATATTGTTGAAGGCGGTAACATCTGAGCAACTTCCAAGAGTATTTCTTCATGTGACAATCATTGATCGTGGATATTGAAATCCCAGATGTGCAGTGTCTAGTTAGTAGATAAAATAGCACAGCCCCAAGTTTAAATGGTGGCCTATGTCTAGGAAAGGCTGCAGTTGGACTGTTTGGTCTCTCTTCCCTGAAAACAAAGAGGAAACACAGTTAGATTCACTTTCACATAGAAAACATTTTCTTACATAATAAAAAATATATGAAATGCAAATTAGTCTTTTGTCTTCTGCCATCAAGAAAGTTCAAAAAAATATTATGGAGGACCGAAGCTGTCAAAATTAAAAGTAATACACAAATGAATAAATGTATGACAGTACATGCACAAAAATATCAAAATAAATGTAGGCATTTATTTAATGTGACTTAAATTGATATTTGTTTTGATTTGCTTCTTTACTTATTTACCTTTGTATTATCTTTCATATTTATTTACTAGTTTGTTATTCAAATGTTAAACAAATTAAAAAAGACAACTAAAATTTCAATTAGTTAATTAATGCCTTTATTTTCATCCAGCACGTAAGGTCATATTAATCTATTTATTATGTTTATGTATTTATTGTGACAGTTTGGGTCCTCCAAATCTGCGGTTGCCATGACAACGGTGTACCTACATGTGTTGGTATGTTAGCATGTTAGCATGCTACTGTCGGCTAAGCTTTCCGGGTACCTGTTGTCTCTGCTGCTGGCGTCGGAACTCTTCTTCACTGGCAGCGAGAGCCTGAGCGAGAGCCAGATCCTCCTGCTCCTGAGGGCTGAGACACAGCGACACAAAAACACATCAAGACTCTGACACTTGGAGAAATAAAACAAAAACTAAGTTACTACACAAAACACTTATAACAGATGACCCGGTCTGTGCATCTGGATACAAAGGGGGTAAATCTATATCCAACTGCCCTCTCATTACTTGAGACTGAAAACTCACTGAGTTAATACAAGCAACTTGTAGCTTTTGATGGTGATAAATTCATATAAGAAAGTCTGTTTTTAAAAATCCACACTTCTTATTATCCACTAAAAACCAGTTCATGAGTAAAAACTAAACAAGAGAGATGACAACTCAAAAATGTAGAAAAATGGAACTAGAAACTTGCTGAATGCAGTTGAACTAGAAACGATGTCCCTGCTTGTGTCAATTTAATGAATAATGGCTGAAGTTATTTAAGGTGCTACCTGCCAGAGTCAAATAGTGGAGAAATTTCCACCCTTTGTTAAATCTGACAATCAGATCAACCTGTTCTGAAATGCCTGCTGCTGTGGGCGATCTGCCAGCTGGAGCCTTTTAAAATGATATTCACATAATGCACTCATATGTGTTTTTAAATATTTACTGCGAATGAAACCATTAATGAGTGGATGGAAAAGGCCTTCAGGCAAAAGTAACTGTTGCTACATTTGTTTAAAACGAATGGTTCCAGGGCATTGTATTCTGGAGGCTGAACAAACATAAATAATATTCACTAGTGCAAAATAAACTTAATCCACATTGCCGGTTTTTACACACTTTTGAATTCAATGTTTGTTCGCAAAGCACCTTGTTTTCTTCCCTGATCCCTTTTTATCTTTATCTGATATTTTTGCATGTCATAAATCTTAACAACATGAATGTCAACAGTCACGCTTGCATCAGAGCAGTGTTGTTTATTTAACCAGGTTCATTCAAGTGTGTTACACGTCATATATTTTTGTTCCTACCGGTCACACACTCTTCGGCCCGATCATTCCTCTCTGTTATGATACAGCTGTTTGATGCTGGAGCTAAATGAAGAGAAGACTCCGCCGCACGGACACGAGTAATTCAAAGGTTTGGATGAAGTGTACTCACCTGAGGGCCGGCTGCACCGGCGGCCCCGACTCAGCCAGAGACATCTCCAGAGCCCTTTGTAAAGCCTGCTCCTCCGTCTGCAAGGACAGCAACAGAGCCGCTCAGTCATGTTCACATTTCACTCTCATTGGGGAAATTTGGAATCAGGTGATGTCATGTGCATACCATGCCGGCCTGAAATGAAGCTGAAGGCGGTATTACGCTCTGTGCGGAAACAGAAGTGGGGATCCGCTGGGTAGTGCTGAGAAAAGGGGGGTGAAAACGGGAGCAGGGGGAAAGAATGATTATTTTGTTCGAGGAAGTCAGTATCAATAAGCATTTTCACACATACACGTTTGAGTGGACAGAACGGAAGTGCTTACCCACTGTTGTGGCCTCTGGTATTTGCCATCACACCGCTAGGAACAGGTCTAATGTTTCCTGAAGCAGCAGATGAACCGGAGCAGGAGGCAGAGGTGAAGGTGGAGGAAGCACTTTGGGCTCTCATTACAGCAGCATTTCTAAAATATATTTTAAAAAAACAACTCTTGTCAACCACTCCTACTATGATATTTTAGATGAAATAACAGCATTATCTGAATGTGTAGTGTTACTATACCCACCCAGGTTTGGACAAAGGTTGCCCGTCAGTCTTACAATCATGGTCTAGTGGATGCCGGTGTTTAAGACAGTAATTAAAACGGCACTGGTCACAGGTGACGCGCATCATTTCCTTCTGCTTACAGCCTCCTTTAGAACATTTATTTGTGAAAATCTGAAAAAAAAAAGACAAAGGTTATTTATTTTATCTTGCAATTTTGAATCGGCACAACTCGTCGACTTTTTGGATGAATTAAATTCATACTTTTCTCTTTCTCTGTGCAGGATCCGATTTGCAGTCGCGATCGATGTGTTCACCGACTTTAATGTCAGGCATCTCCCCTCTCTTGATGGGGATGGGGATGTTGCACAAAGGACATACTGGGACCTGGATGTCCTATAAAATCACATATTAAACAATTACAGATTTGAAGATTTTCACGAAATTGAACGTATTCCCACACTGTTGAATCAAACAAAATTCAGTTCATTTCTTGTTTAAACAGAACTGGGTTGTGGATATTTCCCAGACTTTGCCTTTCACATATGACGAACGCAGCAGGAGATTCTCCAAGTGTGACATGTTTACGACAACAACAAAAAATTGTCAGAACTTTCAAGCGAGTGTTGGCGTCTGGGTAGAGCATCCAGGAGGTAGGACATGATGTGTTCAAGAATCTCAAGCCTGAATGTTTATTCTGTGGGACTGGGAGTGGGTGGAGTGGGTGGAGTGGGCGGAGAGATTCAGCTGTCAGTGCACAGGGGAGTTATATAAGGGCTGGGTGTGTTCTTTTCAAAAAAACTTTTTCTGAGATGATGCTGCCACAACAGTAAATTTGTCTGTTTGTTTTATATGACTTTGACTATGAACCTCACCCAATAAATGGTTAAACGGCTCTAGGAATCTTGTGTCTAAATGTACACACCAGCTAGAGGCTCTATGTTCCAGTTATCCTTTAACTACTGAATTAAGTATAGAGTTTATAGTCTTTTTCATTATGTATAAATAACGAAATCATGTGTTTTTGTTGGCGTGGGCCCATTTCCCCAAAAGCTCTTGAATCTCATCATCTTTCTACACGAGTGTCTTCTACATGCACGGCACCTCTTTTTCTAATCTCTGAGATGTTTGTCTTCTTCCAATTTTGCATCTATTGTGTGTTAGAAATATTGTTCACATGCCCACTCAAAGACATGTTTTACTGCTGAATTCTCACACAGGCTGACTTGGACATTTTCTCATAATTTTCCTATGGGACTGGCAGGAAAAATTCAGTAAAATGTGACTGACTTTGAAATCTACAATCGTATAACGTTTTCTAATATACCGTAATTGCGCATTCATGCGCTAAAAGGGGAACACTAGAAATAAACACCTTTACGTGTGAGTAGAGTAAATTAAAACCTGTTTAACACTTTGTATGAGTTGTGATGAAAACATGTTTCAGTTTTTACCTTTTTATAGGACGACGTGCATTTGTGATTCGCATAGGTTATGTGATCCTTGCAGAAAATCTCTTGACAGGCGTCACATCTCATGGGAAGAAAATCTGTGACATCAGGGTGAGATTTCACATTTCAGGATCAAAAACAAACTCACACAAACAAGCGGGACAGGATCACCTCTTTCCTGCCGAGCTCACCTAAACGCTTGCAGGTCTTCTCGGAGCAGTGTTCGCCTAAATCTGGAAACTCCATCACAGAAACACGTCCGCCTCCGGCTGACTGAGGTCGAATCTCCACAAACCTGCAGGGGGGGAAGGAAGAAAGCAAAGGGTTCAGAGCTTCACTCGAAACCGCTGACAGGTGAAATGCTAACGGTGTCAACAGTGGGGCAGGGTTGACTCACTGCATGCTAGCTACCGTTAGCTTCGGGAATTAGCGTTGTCATCGCTGAGTTAGCCACTGCTGGTATCGTATCAACACGGCTGACTGTCAAGTTAGCCTAGGGGAGATTCAAGCTAGCAGGCAGATGTTGTGAGCCCCCCGCTAGGAGCTACACACGTAAACTAACTTAAACGATTAGGTTGATTGCGTAACTACAGCTTACGTTATTTACGTTCCCGTGGCAGGGACTTGGCTTAACAACGCTTATTATAGAGTGTCGAGCAAAGTCATGATGACAAATTCAAAATCTGCATCAGCTAACACTTGTTTATTAGCAACACAGATGCTAGCTGGGTGTTAGCTTGTGTGTCGCTAAGCAAAAGGCCAACGCTAAAGTTAACGCTACCCGGTCTATACAACATCGCTCAAGCAGATAAAGACGAATACATCTTGTTTTTTTTAGACTGAATCTCGAAGTAAACATGGTCAACATACCGATACACAGCATTAGACAAAGTGTTCTGTTAGCCGACTAGCTAACTCAGCTAGCCGGATCAATCTGACAGTTGCTGCCTCTACTTGTTTTACTCACCGGATCCGGTTCGTGTTGTAGCAGAGGACCGAGAGACGTTTTGTTGACTGATCCGATCGAGCTGCGACTTTATCTCCTGTTTTCCGTCAGTGGTTTAAACCGCAGATCCCTGAGCACCACTGTGTGTGTCTGTGTCTGTGTCTGTCTCTGTGTGTGTGTGTGTGTGTTTTTAACCGAGCTGTCGTCAAGTTTTGATGTGTCACGCACGCCCCTCCTACATCCATGACGTAACACGACGGCAGGAAATATGATGTCACTGCAGGAGTGGTTTAAGATGTGAACTTTGCAATATTGCAACAGCAAGAGTCAAAAATGAGCATGAGTCAGCAAAAAGTAACATGCATTACTTAACTGTAAGGATAATATCACACATATATGTACACACACAGCAGTTCATATCTACCCTGAGCCCTTTTGACTGCCTACTATGTCCTGTACTTATGTCACTTGAGTACTTCACAAGTTGTGTACTTTTATGTCGCTTGAGTAGTTAATAATTTGTGTACTTTTATGTCGCTTGAGTAGTTAATATGCTGTGTACTTATTTGTCGCTTGAGTATTTAATTTGGTGTACTTATATGTCGCTTGAGTAGTTAATAATTTGTGTACCTTTATGATGTCTTACTTGGGTGTTTTACTTGTATTGTGAGGTTGTTATATGTTGAGTACTTATATGTCTTACACCGGGGATCGGAGAGAAAGGGCATTTGAATCCCATCTGTGTCGTGTACAGATGACAATAAAGTTGACTTTGAATTTTTTGGGTAAAAAAGAAATTAAAGCAATGTGTGAAGGACATTCTCTTGATCTCTACTGCATAAAATTGAACAGATTGTAGTGTCGAGCTGCTCAACACAAGACCGGACAACTTGTGTTAACATACTTATTTAAGCTGAGGTGACACTGAGACTTTTAAAGGTATGTGCTATGTTTCAGAACAGAATTAAAGTTCATCACCACAAATGAAGCTGATCTTTATTATGTGTGTGGAACTTCTCCAGTCTTCTAAAGAGGACTATAGTCCTGCTACTTCCTCACTAAACTAAAGCACAGAACACAAGACTCATGTGTCATGTGTGTCATCAAGTCAAATATCCTTCAGAAATAGATGTGAGGTTTAGGTTTCAATCAAACCAATCACTCCCATCTGGCCATCTCAAAAAGACACTTCACACCTCTCCAGCATTTTCTTTTTAAATGCAGATGACCTGACTAAAGATACACAAGACCTCTCAAGATGTCAGGATTAGTGTCACAAGCGTTGTCCTGCACTCGACCAGCGGAATTCCCTCTTAAACATGTCTGCATTGTGCTGCAGCCTCTGATCCTCCTGTGTTGTTGTCCCTCCTCAGAGGAGGGGTCATGCAAGATTGTTGTATTCCCATAAATTTAACAAACCACTCCCAACAAGGTATAACCTCTTTTCTCAGATCCTTAAACTGTATCAAAAGTCAGTAGTAAGAGGATCATGAGTGGGGATTGTTTTGGTTAATGAATGGTGCTTATTTATTTCCATATATTTATATATTAGTTTGATTTTAATGTGGTTTAGATCATTTGTTCACATTTATATCTTACATATGGATCTGCAATGTAAACCACTGGTGCAATACTTTTTGCATTTAAGCAGTACCTATATAAATACTTACGCAAATTTGTATTTAGTATTTTGAATAATTATTGTTTTTCTACCTCTTCAGACTGTTCATTTTCATCAGTAAAATTAATCTTCTTCAATAAGATTTTAATAAGATGATATTTTCTTACCTTTAGTTTATATTATACTAAATATCAGTGGAAGTTGGGAGTTGATTTACACTTAATAGGAGTCATAATAGATTCAATCTTGTAAGAATAGAAATATAAGGTTCTCTAGGGGGTCGACAGCAGCTCTGATGAACTGATCATTAACGATTTGACATGCCACCCAGAAAGAATTGTCATGTGCTTTCGGCATTTTTAAATATCTATCCCCGCCAGAGTCTTTGGAAATAATATTCAGCTTTCATGAAAATGTGCGGAGCTCAATTTGATTTAAAAAAGTGAGACGGAGCCACATAATTCCAACATCACAATCGGACCTGAATTATTTAGATTCAAGTCCAATCATCCAATCTTCTTTTTGACGATTTACCGAGAACAGATCTCAGATTATGTTCTTGAATTTGAGTTTGGAGTGTAATGGGGTGAAATTGACTTCAATATTGTTTTAGATGGCACTCGGGCTAAATCTCTCGGAAACTTGATGGCTTAAAATGTTGAAATTGAACTCTTCCCCTTGGTTTAATGCCAGCAGGCTGAGTGGTGTCTTTATAGCGTTTACCAGTTGATGGCAGCATGGATTCTTCTAATGCTCAGGGAGCTGAGGAGGGATCATGAATACAGACGGATCACAAAAAGCATCTACTAACTGCAGTAGATGCACTGCAATACTTGTATTTGCATGTATACTGTCAGCACAAGGTGAAAATATTGTGACAGCTCAAGGAAGACAAAATAACCACTTACGATTTAAAGATTTTTGCACTTGAGGGCTCAGCAGTAATCCACCAAAAGTCGGAACAAACATTAATGAACAAATAGGACATTAAGGGATCAATAAAGCTACTGATTTAAATGAAATGACAACAGCATATTCCTTCTCCGTGGTTTTAATTATAATGTAAGAGTGCATCATCAAGAACTGACAGAGGCACTTAGAGAGCATGAATTTCTCTCCTGTTCCGCAACTCCTGCCTCATAAGCTGCCGACGCTGTGGCCAGATGGCTCCATACTCAGAAAACACCTGGCCATCTACACACACACACACACACATAGACACATAGACACACACCTAGATACACACAGAGAAAAACACACAGAAGCGTCCCACATGCTTAACAGAACCTGTTTTTCAATCAGTCATCATCTCTCAGCAAAGTGTTTGAATAGAAAGAGACAGAAGAAGGAAGGGGATGACATGACACTTTTTTTAACTGAGTCATGGAGTCATGAAGGAAAGGTTTAGAAACAAATTTAAATCTACTCAAACTTCACATTTTAATCTTCATGCTCATGTGTTTATGACTTCGGGTCTACAATATGTGCAGTTAATTAAAGAATCAAACTTGATCTTTTTTTTAGCACCTTTCGAACAAGTCCAGTGCAATGGACTGACAAATACTGAGATGTTAAAATTGAATTAAAAGTTAGTTTAACATTCAGATTTGGAGACTAGTGTATACCAAATATATCAGTGACAGGAAAGACAACAATAAAAGAAAGGTATTCAAAATATATGTATAAAAATGCTTTTGAAATAAGAATAAAAAAATATTAAAAAAACAGATTCAATTGATGGGTTTTTACTTTATGTTTCCATCTGCTGAAAGGGAAGAACCAGAGGCTCTGAGCGTATATGATGTTCATAGTTTTTGTCAATTTATGCAGGGTAACTATTTTACAACTCTATGATGGTATTGGAAAAAGTAACAGCTTTAATTAATAAAACAGTATTGATTTTTGTAGGGGAATCAAAAGGTCAGAGGTCAGGGGTAGAGGTTAGAGGTTATACCCTGTTCAGAAACACTGGACGTTTCAGACACAAATTAATAAACCTGCGTTGTCTGGCCTCTCCAGTGATTTGTCCACCACACCACAAGGTAAATGAAATATGTTTCAACATTTATTTGTGTGACTATTTGGAATAAACGAAGGAAAACAAACCGCCACTAGAGGGCAGAACAGGCCTTTTTATGGACACTGAGGCAGGTGAGAGACTTAGGTTTCAAGAAGCCCTGACACAGGGTCAACAAGGCCTCACTAAGGTCTGTGGGTAGCACTGCTGTGACCTGTCATGTTTATAATGTGTGTGTGTGTGTGTGTGAATGCACAAAACGTATAAGACAGAATGTGGCAGAGTGGTAGTTTTTCCTGCAAAGGGTGACAGTGAACGCAACATGTTCAGGAAGTGGACCACACAATCAGACAACAACCAGTGAGGTCAAAAATATAATCAAAATATACATCTCAATGCACCACGACATAAAACAACACTGACAATGATAAACCCCAGAGTTTGTCGTTAGTGCATCTGAAAAGTTCACAATAAGCTCCCCGTCTGTAGTTTCTGTGTCAGATTGTTGTTTTAGAGTGTGTTTCTACAGTAAAAAAATCTCTGGGGTTTTTCAGATTTGTTTTTTTTTGTGTACTACAGCAGATGGCCGAGCCGTGGAGTACAGTCACTCCCTCTACCAGCTCGTTGCAGTGTGAGGAACCAGCAAGGGACTGCTGGCTATCCTGCCATCACTGCTGGCTCCAGCCAAAACAAACCACACAAGCCCAGCAACTAGTTAGTTATTGGACGATTATCATGAATAAATAGCTGCGTTCCTCAGGCCATGTTTTGACTCCATGCCCTCCAAAGTTTAGGTAACTCCAATGAAAGTAGTGATAAACACCTTTATAATGTATGTGTAGTTTATTTATAGCACTCACACATGCAGGAAGCTGTGAGGGAGTTGTCCATGGTGCTTAAAATCAAATAAACCTACAATTTCCTATGCACAGAAGCTATATGAGTTCCAATCAGAGACACAGGGACAGGCAAACTATATATCTATCTATCTATATATATATATATATATATATATATGCACCTCACTGTTTCACCCATCCAAACCCATTTGGGATTATAGGCAGGATGGCTTAAAATTTGGAGAGGCGACACTTTTTTTTTTTCTTCTTCTCCCCCTCTATATTCCTGTAGAGTTGAATTATTAGATTGAAGTTGAATAATAAGCACCGAGTCAAACAGCACACCCTTCATCTGCGGAGCTGTAATTAACGTGGGGCAAAATGCAGGAGGTGGCGAATGAGGGGGCGGGGGGGGGGATGCAAATTATTCTGCACAAAGGCTCCTCACAAATTGGCGTCACCATTTCTCAAATTATATCATTACTATATTTTGAAAATGTTAATCTGTTGAGCGGATTTCCCGGGGGAGTTGAGTAAATTAGTTCTATTTCCGAGGCTGCCTCTCTGCAAAGGCACGGCAGCGACAAGCACCTCTGATTTGCTGATTACAATTAGACTCCCCAGTTTGGGCTCCTTCAAGCATTGATAATTTTCGGCATATTAAGCACGTTTTAGCAAAGGTGATAAGTCAGTTTTAATTGAAATGAAATTATTATTCTAATGGAAGTTTGGTTATTATTATTAGGAGGCACCAGTCATTCTAGCTTCATTTTTAATATATAAATACTGGGGAGTTAAGAAAAAAAAGATTTTGAAGGGCATTAGGGTGTCAGGATTGAATGAGGTAATTTGAAGGGAATTACTTTCTCTTCTATCAGAAATGAACTGAATTAAAAGTCCAAATCAATCGCTTTCACTGCTCCATTCTACTTTGACAGCGGCACAATTACAGATAATTAGATGGGAGGAAACTTTTAATTGTGGGATTAGAGGGGGAGAGAATTTGTAGGATCAGAGGGAAAATTTCCAGGCAGAGTTTTCTTGCTTATAAAATCGAATCAAAGGATTTGCGAGCTTAAAATGGCAACCAGCTTCTTTTTCTTCCTCTCTCCACCCCTTTCCACTGTTTAATTGGAATTGCATCTAGTTCATCCAAATCATCCAAAACAATTAATTTAGATTTAATTCTATAATTATCATCAAATCGAATAATGTGCAACCTAATTTAGATAGTTAAAAATTAACGTGCGTGAAGTTAATTGAGTAATTAAACTCCTAAACTGCCGCCTATTAATTTGCCTGCCTAATTAAAAATGAATTTGATTCTGTGCTGCTGAACTAGGTATCAGTGTTGGATGGGCATGTTGATAAAGCCCGTGTCTTTTTTTTAGGGGTGGGGGCGGGAGGGGGCGGGGGGTGGGAGGTACAGGCTATCATCAGAACGCCCTGTGTATGAAGTTGGCACTCATGTGTATTTCAGTTATCTGGTTATCTGCAGTCAGGTGAGTTTGCAAAATCCTCTTATAAGGGAGACTCAGGCAAACAGAGAAAAACAGCACAGAAAGTTGGCATTAAGGAGACTTTTTAGAAAAGATAAAGTGCAAAGTGGAAGTTGGTTGATTTCAGTTTTGCTTGGGTGCAAAAAGCCAAACTTTGATGGGTATGAAAATTGCATGAGGTAAGAGGCTGTATGTTTGGACTTCTGGGTGTGTAGAGACTTTGTGTTGTGAGGGATGGGCTGTGCTTCTTCACCGATGTCATCGCTGTGGTCAGTGGGGGGACTTAACAGCCTGTGGAAGCCAACTTGTGAGTGATTAACACACCTAACGTTTAATATGAGGCAGCAACAGATGACAAACACTAATATTCTGTTGGTCATGTGACAAACATCACAGTTTTATTGATATGATGGACTTTACAGGCTTTAGTGTGTGTAACTGTGGCCATAAGAATGAATTCAATCGTATAAACTGTGATTGAATGGCTGCAAAAGTAATAAAACATGAACTGTTGATTGTTTCAGAAAAGAGGGAGTTGCTTTTTCCTAGAAATCCCTCAGATTGCACTTGAGGTTCATATTCAGATGAGCGGCTTCTTCTTTTTCTTCTTTGTTTACTGTTTGTGATAAAACACTCAGATTTGTCTAAAAACAGGGTAAAGGGGTGGGGGGGGGGGCAATGAAATGTGTGGAGGTGAATATCTGTCAGCCTCCACCATTTATTTGTCCCTGGGATTCCTCTCATTGGATGGAAAGTTAATCAATTAGTCTATAGGCCCTATGTGCTCCCTTATTGATTCTGACCAACAATACATAAATGCAATAAAGACGATGCTGCAAGCAAAGACTCAACAAAGAAATCTCAATAAAAGGAAATGAAAATAAACATTTATATATATATATATATATATATATATATACAGGTGTGTGTGTATTATTATACTTTCCCCTCTGAACAGCTGCCAAAAGGGACAGTTGTGAAAAGGTAACAAGGCAGGGCTCAATGCTGGCCTTGTTCGCCTTATTATCGGGTTAATTAAAGCTAGAATCTGACAATGTCACCCGGTTGTAGAAAAACGGATTTAAATGCAATGTCTCTGGAGACTGTGTCAAGGGGCTGCTGTTCATTGAGCTCATGTGTGGGGACAGCCCTCATATAGATGTATAAATATATACATGCTTGGAATTGACGCAAAAGCAATTATTGAATTTTAGATGTTCAAAAAAGAGAGAGTGAGAAATGAATGGGGGGAGGAATTATTCATAAGATCTGGTCCGTGTGCGTAAAAATTAAAGTTGAAATAGGAAGAGGGCGGCTTCAAAGAAGAGCCCAGTCAGTGCTGCTGCTGCTGCTGCTTGAAAAAAAGAGAAAGAGGATAAGATGGATAAACAGGCGAGATCATTTCTGAGGAGTTCATTAAAATGTAGGGCTACACACACTGAAATACAGGGGGGCTGTTATTTGGGCTTGGGGGTCAAGTGACGAGCGGATTATATACTTCCTCATAATAATATTAATTAAACAATTTGCATGCTAATGGGGTAACAATTATCGCAGCTTCTGTTGAGAGATTCAGGTTATTACAACATGCCAATCCGGGTGCCAAGGGTCAGGGAGTGAGTGGGGTGCGAAATTTCAACTCTGATTAACATTATGACAGCGCCAGACTTGGGATAAATAAAGTGGAATTAATTATTTGAAAACCTAATGAGCAGATAGGATTTAGGCTGGTCACATATTGAGTGCAGGGGTTGCATAAGTAAAAGGAGATTGTTTTTTTTTTTCTTCCTCCAAATTTCCTGCCAGGAAATACTGGGACTATAATGTACATGTGAGTATTTGTTTCTATTTTACTCTGCACTCTTGTGCTGTCCTCGCTCCAGCCTCCAGTCGTATAGCCCCCCCGTTTTATTTGGCCATATATTTTGCCCATAACGCAGCGTTGCTCGTAATTGAAGCTTTCGCCTTGTAACAGTAAAATATTATAGTTTCACTCTTGCTTTGTGCCTTCAGCAATATCTCAGCTGCCCCCCCCCCCGCCCCCCTTTCAAATACAACACACACCCATATTTCACCAAGTCACCCCATTTGTTTTACGCCCCTGCATGCGGACCTGTCTGATTGTAAAGGTTTAATGTATTTAAATCATGATCCATAACTAACATGGAGGGGTATGGGGAGGGGGAGCATATCAAGTCAAAGTGGGGGCTCAGGGACGACAAAGGGTCTCAGGGTCCACAGAGGGCAGCAGGCATCCCTGGGGAGAGGGATATTATAATTCCACTATATATATATTAGGATAACAGTTCATATTTTAAAAAATGTTTTACTAAAAAAACGTTTTCACTTTTTATGCCACCTCCCTGAGAGATGTGTAGAAATTCAAAAAAATAACAGTCAAATTATGTAATAAAAACAATTATATTAATTTAAGAATATATAATTTCATCTTGTATAATATAGCCTATATATTTGCAGGTCCTCCAGTGGACCAAAAAGTGCGGCTGCCTCTGGCCTAAGCCATCCGCCTTGCAGCCTCCCCTTCCCCGGGAGTCAGCGAGCCCTTCCTCCCGGTGGGTCCCCCCGTGTAGTTGCCATGTAGTTCTTATCAAAGCCCTCCTGTCTTGTTGTGACAGCTCTGATATTGTTTATTGAGGTGGATGTCAGCTTTAATTAGCAATCGATACGGGGAGCGTCTGCAGAGCGCGCCTCTGACGTCAGCGCCCATTACCGCTTCTCATTGGGTCTCATATTCCCAGAGCCTGGGCTAATTATTGGGAGGTTCATGTGGATAAAGTCGGAGCTCATCCCTCCCCTCCGCATCATGTCCCCTGCTCGCTGGCCACACTCGCTGCATGCTTTTTAAATTCCCATCGCCGGCCTCCAGACGTCGTTTCCTCTCGCCTGCGGGATGATGGACAGCAGGATACTGGATGCACCTCACGCCCAGTTCGGAGGCTCTCTCGGCGGGATGGTGGGCTTCCCGTACCATCTGAGCCACCATCACGTTTACGAATTAGCCGGGCATCAACTTCAATCTGCGTCCGCGGTCCCCTTCTCGATAGACGGATTACTTAATGGCTCCTGCACGGCGTCGGTGGGTAATTCCAACCCCCTCTTGTCTTCGGGCTGCGGGATGAATGGAGATAATCAGCAGTACAAACTGACAGGTGAGCCACGTTGCGCAGCCGCCACACAATAAAGCGCCTCGTCCAGGCTGGGTCTGCTTTGCGCACAGACGCAAAACAGACGCGCACAAAAGGCTGGAAGGTGCGATACAAGTTGTCGTCTTGTTTCTTTTGATAAAGCTCACGCGCGCAGGCGAGCGGTGGGGTTGTGCAGTCTCTGCTCCCACTTCATCTCCACCAGCGAGAGGCTTTTGCACACAAGCCAAAGCAATGCTCCTGTCAGGGTGGTAAACAGTAGAACAAGGACATTGCGAGCGTAAATTCAGAAAATGGGTTTTTTTTATAGACTCCTCAGGCTGCAAAAGACACCAAAAAAAATCAAAAATTCTTCAGCTGTAAAGTTTGAAAAAAAAAATACTCTGCTCACACATTGAACCGATATTGTCAAATTGGTGTTTGATTATTGCAATCTGAGGAAAAATAAATACACAGGCTGAGTAACTAATCCTTTTGTTGACATGTGCTCTCGTTCTGCTGCTAGACTCGTTGGACCCAGACAAAGATAGCCCCGGTTGCAAGAGAAGAAGAACTCGCACAAATTTCACTGGTTGGCAGCTGGAGGAATTAGAAAAGGCTTTTAACGAGAGCCACTATCCCGACGTGTTCATGAGGGAGGCGCTGGCTCTGCGGTTGGACTTGATAGAATCAAGGGTTCAGGTAAATATTGGTTTTGTTCCCTCATATTGTAGGCTAGATATTTTTAATTTTAATTTGTATGTGTGTGTATTTTTTTTCCTTTGCTTATAATTCATGATAATGGAGCAGGGCTTCATTTTTTCATGACATGGACAAATATAGAATAAATCTTAGCATACAGGCCAATTTGGGGTCATAATATGACACATAATTAGCAATAGTTATCCTACAAAATTTTCAAAATAGCTTATATGAGTCAAATAAGATCATTTATGTTGCAATTTTATTTAGAAAAATATTTGAGCCTTCTATTTTATTATTGTTATTATTAATAACAAAATAATTTAGTCAGAGACCTTGACTCAAAGATTTTCTATTGTATTGAAAATCCTTTATAAACAAAGACCAAAAATATTTTATGCACAATCTACAATCTTTTAACTGCAGCAATATAAGTGCAAAAAATATGGAATTATTTTTGTTTCAAGAATTTTTGCTGTTGATTGAAAAAATTGAAAAGTGCAAAACTTGTTAGGTTTTTGTGAAAATTGCAAAGTTTGTACTGGAAAATGATGCAATTATGATGATTATTATCACAATTACTAAGACTTGTAAAACTGCAAACCAATAATTTAGGTTGAATGTCAAACCTCGCTCATCTTTCTCCAAACTTTGTCCTGCCCTGATGCACACACTGGTGTTTAATGAAAGGCCTAATTAAAGGCCTGCATACCAAACAGCCATGAGCAAATGAAACCTCACTACCTGTTTAATTACCATATTGTTAAGACACCGACAAATCCTGCTCCAATTAACGTTCCCCTTGTAACTGCTCATCACACGTGTTTCTGTGTGTCTCCATGTGTGCAGGTGTGGTTCCAGAACCGCAGGGCGAAGTGGAGGAAAAAGGAGAACACAAAGAAAGGTCCGGGTCGACCTGCTCACAACGCCCACCCCACCACCTGCAGCGGGGAGCCCATGGACCCGGAGGAGATCGCCCGGCGAGAGCTGGACAGGATGGACAAGAAGAAGCGCAAGCACGAGCGCCGGCTGCTCAAGTCCCAGAACAAGCTCAGTTCTGGGGATTTATTTCACACCCCGGGGTCGGACAGCGACAGCGGGGTGTCGCATGTGACCGACAGTGACCACACCACGGGCCCGCCTTTTGACTCCGTGGGGGGGAGTCAGTCGCAGTCGAGCTGCGACCAGTCGCCTCGCCATCTCCAGACGCAGAACCAGAACCAAAGACTTATGGACCGGGACGCTGGCGGATCCGAGCTGGACTCGCCCGACGCCAGCCACCGGACCAGCCTGTGCTCCGGCAGCAGCAGGGCCTCCGGGCTACAGAAGCTCAACCCTTTCAGCGTCGAGAGCCTCCTCTCGGACTCCAGACCGAGACGCCACCCCGCGGCCTTACCCCCCTCACGGCCTTTGATAGGGAAAGGACACTTCCTTCTCTATCCCATCACGCAGCCGCTTGGATTCATTGTTCCCCAAACTGCTCTGAAGACGACGACAACAACAACAACAACATCAGCATCGTCCTCGTCGGCTGCAAACTCTGGCGGTGACTCCCCGCACGAGAGGCACCAGGCGGGCGGCCGCTGCAGCAGCGTCTCTGCGGGATGTAGGAGCAGCTCGCCGGACTGCGCGGACGCCGCGCCACGGGGGCAGGTGGGGTCAGAGGACCAGCCCGGTTCACCGCACACCAGCCCGCCCAGGGCCGCGTTCCCCCCCGGCAAACACACCCACACCACCTCCGTCATTTGCGGCGACTCGACTTTCACCCACGAACACGTCAGCAGCCCACAGCCGCTCAGTGCAAAGCCTGTGGACGCAGACAGAAACGAGCCTTTAGAGATCCAGGACCGGCCCGAGTGCGTCCTCAGTGACAGTCCAGCAGAAACAAAGACAGACTCAAAAGAAGATGTCGACATGGAATAAATCTCTGGGGGTAAAAACAACAACAACAATCATAATAATAATAATAATGCAGATACACATTGATATAACCTCTAAACGACACCTTCCATTAGGCCAAAGCTTAACCACAATCTTCGCATCCAATATCTAGGTTTCCCCCCAATGACATTTTTTGACAATGGTGTGCTCTCTCTCTCCCCCTCTCTCTCTGCGAGTGTGTGTGTGTGTGTGTGTGTGTGAGTGTGTGTGTGTCAGGAGTCTCTATAGATATTCCTTTTAATGTGTGATAACTTGTCAAAAAAAAAAAAAATCACAAGACCATGAGACCAACGAAAATCCTCAAGAGCTGTAAAAAGGTATTATACTATTTATATATGTAAGTTTTTTTTTTTCTTAAATAAATCTATTGTATACAAGCACCTCGAACCGTGTGAGACCTTAAATAGCTGCACATGTGCAGTCACCACTGTACAGTACGAGGAAAGGGCTTTCTTAAAAAGGGAAATCTCGTGTTGTACTTTTGTATATTGCCTTAACAAATTTATTCATCTATAAGCCCCCCGCTGAAATGAGGTTACGAGCCCGGGGGCGAAAAGGACCCGCTCAACTCCTGCAGAGTTTTGATATGAAAGTAATTATTTTCCCGGTGGCTACTGCAGGGGGATTCAGTTTATTTTAGCTCAAAGGGGGTTATAATACATTACCGATTTCTAGTGATATGAAATCACATAAACTTCCCAAGAATAATAGAATTAGCATGAAAAGGCCTGGGTGTCAAATTGAAATAGGAAAATAATAGCCCCGGCAGCTGGGAGTGTGTGTGTTTGTGCATATTGGATAGGAGATGGGGATTCGTGGGGAGGCATTTTCATGAGCTTTTTTACTCCCATGCACCCCCCCCCCTCTTCTTCTTCCTCTTCCTCTCTCTCTCTCCCTCTCTCTCTCTCCACTTTGTCAGGGGTCCCTTGTAGCAGGGGCTATATTAAGATAGATGTTCGATGATATCCCTCATTGTTCTGTCGCTTTACATTGATGTCTCTGTGTTATCAGCCTATTGATCATGCGTCGGGCTGTAATAGGACGGGCCGGGGCGAACGTGCCTATTTACAATAGCAGAACACATTTGTTCTAATAGGGCTGGTGGTCCCCGGGGAAGCCGCACGGGATCTGGGACATCTGCTCCCCCCTTCCCCTGGTTTTTTTTTCTTCCCCCCTTTGCAATATTAGCGCTGATGTTGACCACAATATCCAGTCGACCCAGGGAAGAAAGAAATAATATTATCTAAAAAAATATATAATATCTTAATAAACAAAACAAAATACAAAAACACATCAGATCCAGGTTTAAATAGAGAAGCTCGCAATTCTTGTTGGGGACAACAAAAAAAAAGGACCCTTTAGATTTTCTCTTTGGCTCTTGATTTGCAAATAAATTGAAAATAATCAGAAGGGGCGAGCTCGACGCGTCTGAGCCGGCGCAAATGACTTTCTGAGCCAGTGTCCCTTTCAAAATATTTACATAAATCTCGACCCATGAAGCTGTTTGCACTGGGAAGCAATGTCTTATTAGGCTGCTGCTGCTGCTGCTGCTGGTGGTGGTGGTGGTGGTGTGTGATGGGTGATGGGGGGCTACAGGGGCAGACACACGCACACGCAGTGCACACACACACACGCGCAAGATTATTGTCCTGCAAGGGCTCTGGTTATAGGTGCATCCTCTGTGTGTGTGTGTGTGTGTGTGTGTGTGTGTGTGTGTGTGTGTGTGTGTGTGTGTGTGTGTGTGCACGGTGCTCAGATTGTGCCTTGAATGTGCTGTTTATTTACTCTTATTGATTATTTCTTATCATCTTCCATGTTATCTCCAACTCGCCAATGAGTTTACATGCAAGCCATATATTTAATCTCCCAGATAAGTTTTAATTGGAATTTTCCATCCCCCCCCCCATGTTATTACCCTGTAAATTAAATTACAGTGACAGAGAAATATCCCCATTGTTGAATCATGGAAACATGTTGACAGTATTCAAGGTGGAAAAATCCCAGAATTCACGTTTAGAAACCCACTCTACCGGGTTTCTTCACACAATTTGGAATAACAGAGGCCAATTTGAAATCACCCCCTTGTCAGATTCTTTAGAGTGTGTGTGTGTGTGTGTTTTCTATTTTATTTCCTCCATGTTACTCTGAGGCTATTTGGGACGTATGCCCAGTTCATCCATAATTCATTAGCACACTGAATAGGAGTATCGCTGGCTGCACATTGGTGGCCTTAAGGTGAAATTAGCGATTTGCTTAAGCAGTTAAGCTTTTTCTTGCCTGAGAGCGGCACGCTGCACGATTCAAGACAAACTATCAATCGATATGCCCGGGCAGCCTCCAGATAATGTGTCGTCCATGAATCACACTTTATGAATTCAATTTATACCCGGAGAAATTTTCAATTTGAACGGGCGGATCATTATGGGAGAGTGTAAATTGTTTTTGCTCTATTATGCATCGGACGCCATCATTTTTCTTTCTAATTACGGAGGTGTCAGGTCGGGCTGTCATGCAGACGCTGATTTTCAATTTAACTGATCATCATGCATTCATTTTCCCATTTGATAAATCTGCTATCTCGCGGCCCCCTCTCCATGCCCGGAATGCTAAGAGAGAGGCGCAGATTGGCAAAGTAATAGGGGCCTGTATGCGGCAATAAGTGCAGATCAGCCAGCTAATTTAGCACCTCCTGGTATTTCCATTTCCATTTCTCATTTCCAACTCTCAGAGGAGGAAAAGCAGCCCAAAGGCAGAAAGCTGGTAGGCTTTTCACAATCGGAGAAAGACAGAGGAAAAAAAGAAAAAAAAAAACCCTCCACCAAAAAAAAAAACCCCGGCTTGTTTTCCACGACACTTTCCCCTAAATTAGGATATCAAGCTTAATTAAGGCTAATGGAGTTTTCTCAGTATGTGTTAGTTTTATTTAATAGAAACAAATTTGCGCAATTAATTATGGCCACGATATTGAGAGTCTCATTTGCAGATGCATGCGAGCTGCAGCCTAAATCAGCGTCTTCAGAAATAAAGCCCCCCCCCCACTCCTGAACCCTCCTCCTCATTTCCAAGCTTAAATGACTTACCAAATGTTTTCATATAGGCACCATATCAGTTTATTTTCCAAATCATATCCGAGTAAACTAAGTCAGATTAGACATAAATTGATCCCCTTTACTGCGCCGGATGACTGAATTAAATGCAGATTTGTGCCATTTACTGCTTCCTGCAGAAATCGATTATTTTCCATGTTGAATTTAACATTTTTATATGAAAAAAAACCTAAGCTTGCAGTAGAATAGCCTAAAATATATGTGTTACAATAATGTTTTCTCAACATTATGTGGAGCGACTGTATATTTAACAATTGCTGTAATGCATTTTTAACAGGGAAGGATTTTTACAAGTTTCAAACAAATCGGTGTTCCTGTGTGTGTGTGTGTGTGTGTGTGTATGTATGTGCGTGTGTGGACCACACTCCTGTGCGCTTTGTGTTGCTGTGTGACATCTCACAGGCTCAGTTTGGATAAGAAAGAACCGTGTCTCTTAAAAAAGAAAAAGGATCCCCCATAAAATAAAAATGGCACTTGACATTTGGCTTCTCCTGCAGCAACTCTGCCATGCCTTTTAGGATTATTTTACATCTCACACTCATTAATGCGCCACTGGATTTAATCATTCTTATCTTTGCCGTGCATACCTGGGATAAGCCCCGAAAATTACCATCTGCATTGATTTCTGGACGATCCTTAAAATAATTTTAATTATCTCGGGAGTATTTCGCGAAAAAAAAATCCACACTAATCAAAATGTAGTTATTAACACTTCAGTGTTCCCACCTCAGGTTTTGTGATGTTAACACAAAAAGAAAGACACTTATTACATCTTAAATTAAGGTGAATAAAAACATTCTTTAGAATTGTACCTGGTTTCTACTAAATAACATCGAAATTAATCCTAAAACACATTTAACCATCTGCCCTTTGACTTTCTAAGAAAATCAAGCAGTTGTCTTAGGTTGAAGATTGTAACATTGCAGCTTAACACACAAAATATTTGAAAATATATTTTAGTGACTTTATTCCACATGCAAAGCTGATTTTAAAAAGGTGGAAAAATCACAAGATAGCACATTTATGTTGTTACAAATCACCACTGTCATGATTAAATATCATAATCCCTTTAATATTCTTATGTATCCTATTCATAATGATTTTTTAAAATACTATTTTCCACAATCTTTGTAAAGACTCCTGAGTAAATCTCCCACATTTATTTAAACTCTGGGGGGGTGTTCCTGAAAACACATGGCATACAATACTAAAATGCTTTTTCGTGATATAGGATGTTGGTCTGTTAGAAGGTTTTTTAAATATTATTTTGTATCAGAGTAAGGGCTGTAGTGAGATGATATGCCAGTTGTCATGACAACATAGATGCCAGCTTTCTGATAAATGAGGTTTTCTATATTAGCTTACTCAAAAAAGTACTTAAAAAATAACCATATAACACTTTGCACAGCAAACTAGTTGCATTTAAATGATACAACAGGATGGCTGAAATGAATGATCATGCAAATATTGCATTTGCATATTACTCGTGCTAAGAGAAATGTGACCTAAAAAGGCAAATAAAAAATATAGCTATATAAGGGAACAATTAGAGACAACTATCTGTGAACACGAATCTATCAAGCTGAAAAGTAGAATAAACACACGGTATATTATTTAAACTTAAGAGGCTGCCCCACATTACAACAAAAACAAAAGAACATAACAATGAATTTTAAGGTTTTCAAACTACTGCTTCAACAAAATGTACAATATATTTCCCAATCGCCAATCAAAAAATCAGAACTGTCGTCTAAATTACACGATACAAAATAATGACGAGGAAGTAGTTTCCTTGAGTGCAATAATATCAGTTCAATAACAAAGCATTCCCTCTTTTTAAAAAAGTGCTTCTCATTAAATGTTGCACATTTCTGCATCCTTACTCTGGCACCTTATTGTCTTGGAATAGCTGCGGGCGTGGATTAGATATGAGACTCCTCTCCACAATAAGAGCACTCGCATCCTTGTATGATGACGTGTAAGATTAATATAATCTTTTCAAAGTGGTCATACCTGTTGCTATCTGTGTGGTCTCATCACCTAAAATGACCTGCGTTGGGATCTTTTTGGATAACGCAACCAAAACAATAAAAGGGAGAGAGAAATATTACAATGTGTAGGACAGACGTCTCAGCAGTTTAAGGACGAGAGGGTCTCGTAAGGGGACAGAAGCTGATGTGTTGGGTGATAAATCTGAAAGCAAATTAACAACTGCTGTCTGACACCGCATTGTCTGGAGTTCTTAAACTTTCTCCTTCTAGAAAAACCTGGCTAAAGTTAAAACTTACCAAAATGAGAAGTGATATTTAAAGTGATATCTTACTTTATCCGATTGTGTCTGATTGTCAATTTCTCTACCTGAGGTCTATTCAAGGGGTGAATCTTTGACTTTAACACACCAGTTCTCATCTTTTTTAAAAATTCTATTTTTATTTGCTGAGGACAGTGGTCATAGATCAACACACAAAATACTGCAAATGAGCCAGAGTTAGCTGTGTAGGCTTATTTCCATCTGTTGTCCTTCACCTATTCCATAATTACAAATATCTATGGATAATACTGTGGTCCGGTACTCAGACTACACTACAGATAACCCATGAGTGGAACACTACTTTAAAAAATACAAAAACAAAAGAAAACCTTTCTTGAAATCAAACAATACACTGTAACACAAAGAGACAATACGAACCCACAAATGTAATGTAAACCAAAACCCAGAAAAGCAGGTGGATTAATTATACATGATCACAAGTTGGTTTTAGTTCACGCCACTTCTTAAGTTTGTATTTAAAGGTTAGATTTAATACTGTATCTCCAAGGTAAATTATCCCAGTAGTTGTTGGCTCAGACTGAGGAGACTGAACTTGCAAAGTCTACACTGCACAACACAATCCCATCTGGTGATTGCCATTTAATTAGATAGCTATGATAATATGAGACAATTCAATATCTCTATCTATTTCTAAAGATATAAATTTAAACCAAATAGCCAAGCCTGATATTGAATTTATTTCCCTGTGTGATGAGACTTAATGCCGTTGTTAGGGCCTTGGTATTGATACTGCATGAGAAGTTGATATCGCGTGTATTGAGTAGCTTCGCATAAAAGCTATTGTTCAGATTTTATTTTATTTTAAGTCATCAGTAGGGATTTTAATGTTTTTGTATCACCCGAGGCTACAAGTCTGTGGAATCTTCAGATAACTGCTTTTCAAAAACCAAGCAGCGAATGAGCAGAGCAAACAGAAATATATCAGCCACTATAAACTTTCACAAACTACCACAGCTGCTAACTCTTGTCTGGCAGACTTAATGTAGGGAGCATTAGCTGATAGGCTACGTTATTGCTCTCCTTGCGTGGTGGAATGAGAGGCGCCTTTAAATGATGCCTGAGAGGTCAATTTTCTCCTGCAGCTAATTAAAACACATAGGAGGACTCAGGGTTTGAATTTCAAATCTACGATGCTGTTATGTAACCTACGTGAACACTAATGTACCACAATACAAAACGTTGTGAGGCGATATATCTATACATCTGTCTGCATATACAAACCAATTATCACCTTCTCGGATGATTCTATTCTTGAAAGAATACGGTCATAACAGCTACAATCAATTCCATGGTCTGTATTTGGCTCCTGTTAATTTGTGTAGGTTAATTGGCAGACTATTGCCCATGTGTAGATTAAGTACTGTATACAGAGCTTTAAAATATCCTGATGGCCTTTTCAGTTAGAGTATGATCCATTATACAACAGCAGTAGACTCCTGTGTTCGAATTGATGATCACACTATCTTTACGTTAGCGATGATATGTCATATAATGCATTACAAAAGTAACAGGTATGTACAATATGAACTATGGTAACACCACCACCAACATATGGAGCAGCTCCTTTAAATGTCTAAACGCAGCTGTTCTGCATGAACAACACGTTTTGAGATAGAGAGAAATAAAAGTGCAGTCTGAGTTCCCACTTTAAACCGATAAAATCAACAGAATTATCACTGTTAAGATAGAATAATGCGGAAAATGACCTCAAACTAATCGGAGCAAACCTCTTTCTTTTACATATAACATCCACTCATGGCACTTTTAAGGTACGGCAAAGTTTATGCAACTAAAAGCACTTAGTTCAGGTAAGGGTAAGGGTTAGCCACTGGCCTAAAGTCAAGCATTTTAGAAACTCACCCCTCATTAATGTTGCATTAGATGCATGTGAATGAAATTTGTTCCAGTACGTTAATATGCAAACTAATATTCCACGTTTATTTTGAATAATATGATAACCTTTGGAATTTGAAAAGGGCAGAGTGAACAACATATTCCATTTGGATATTCTGGATTTAGCCTTCTCCAACTGAGACTTTGAATTTGTCCATATTCGGGTTTCAGGAGCATTGTTTGGACAAGAATAAGAAACATTCGCAAAATGGGTCTCAAATGGGCTTTTTGAGAAAGTTTGTGACACATGACTTCTTGCCAGGTTTACATTCAGGTCTGTGCCTTAAACACAAACCACGTAGACAACATTATTACACACATTATTTTGGAAAGAGGGACAAAAACAACTAAGAAACATTACGAAAAGACTTGGATATAATTTCCTGACGAGGGCCTGACGACAGGACATGTGTCAATCTGAGTATGGATGGCTGCATGCAAACTGCTCAGTGGGAATACTGTCTTTCTTGCAGTAAACCAAACAAGAATATTTGGTGCATGCAAATGTAGTAATAGTTGTTGATCCATAGAAAATAACCCACACGACTGGTAACAAGGTGCCAAGACCGAGGCCGAGATGACGTGCTCGGCCAAGAGCTTGTTGATTAACCACACAGACACAACTCGTGGTGAGATCCAGATCCTGCCAGATCGTGAGGCAGCACATAATCAGACCATGTGCTGGATGAATAAGGTGTTAGGGATTCAGTTGGGACTGGCTTTAGTTTAACAAGAACATGAAAGCAATCCTCAATCCAAGAGGGATGGGTGACACTGACAGAAAACTCCAGGCAGTAACAGCAATCGGTCTTTCTCCTTAAAGGTTTGGTTAAGTACGTGACGACCAGTTGCTACGATTAGCTGCAGCACAAACTTTAGACTTGAAACAATAGTTCAAGGAGGCAGGAGATGAAGGGGGGACACTAGCAGGCCTCCTGTCAAGATCAAAATGAGCCTTTCCAACATATTATTAACAAAGAAAACCAAGAAAGAGGCTGTTGTGTACAGCTGGGTTAATAAAAGAGGCAGTTAGGATACCACTGAGCTGTTAAATGATGTGCAAGCAGGGGAAGGAGACCTCGGAGCGTAAAGCAAAGCTTTTGTAGTCAACAGCAATAAAGTAATATTTTGTTTCATGGCAAAATTTGGTCCCAATATTCTTTTAACTGCTGCCTAGTCATGTGCTGCAGACTCCAGATCTTTAGCATTTGGGGCACAGGAGCTTTGTTTTGAACTGTATCCATCTGGGGGCCAGTTAACACACCACCCTGGCTCTCAGATATCCACACACCTGCAGGATTCATGGTTCCTGATAATAAAAAGAGAGATGTGGTTTTCTGCTTATGCCATTTATGTGTGTGGGCAGCAACTAGTTGCTACTTGTAGCAGCTGGCAAATTATTGCAGCCAGGTAACCTCCATGCTCGAGGTCCCAGTATAGGATTTCATAGTTCAATAAGCCTATAATTTCTTTGATATTTTGTTGCTGGATCTATATGAATGTACACCAGGCTACATGTAGCTTACAAAAGGAACCCTGGAGGAGGAACATCCTCAGCTTCTGCCTGAAAGCTTTGGGAACATGAATCTTTTGTTCAATAACCCCATCCCAATGGACTGCAGAGGTATCATCCAAGGCAAGACACTGCTGTGATCCAAGGAAGAAGAGGACTCGGCTCCAGACCACAGTCCCATGTTGACTTCTCAGAACAGCAGAAACGGTTGCAGATTCAGAGGCATGCACAGATTCTCAGAGAGCATCATATCGACTGCAGTTGGGCAAAAAGTTAAAAAAAAAGAACTTTGAAGCTTTTACACAGTTGGTCAAAGTTTACCTTCAGCTGCATGCATTCAGATTGACTGTCAATTTTTCACTTTGCCTGTGTATGTGACAGACACATGTCAAAATGTACCAGCTCTGAGGTTCAGCCCGCTGTTGGAGCCGAGGGTGCCATTGTGATTGGCCTGTCAGCTCTGACAGTGGATATTTGGGATTTCAAGACATATCAGAATGTCTTGGCGGAGGTAAGTGGAATCGGATGCACCACCACCGAGGGAATGGAACAACAAGAAGTGATTGTTGGGTATAACATGGTGGTAGTCCAGGTGGCAGAAGTCAGCCTTACACATAGCCGTTAGAAAACAATTTGAGCAGGAAGAGTCATTCTTAACCCAGAAACAGTAGTTTGACAAAACTGCGTGACCAAAGATTCACTTCCAGACGAAACTAGTTCGAGGCTGGTTGGACAGTAGATGCTGATTTGAGATGAATTTCTTAGAGAATAATCATTTCTATCATCAACAATACAAACTGTAGGCTATGACATTCTTTTCTGCTGTTGAATCTTTCCTCCAAAAAGCTAAAATTCAGAAAGTTCTGTAAGGCTATGCACACAGGCCAGCAGTCAACACAAATGAAAATAAATTCTACTGGGCTCCATGCAAGTGTTACACTACTGCGTAAAACACATGCTTTGGAACCTGGCATATGTCAGTTTAACCAGGGACACGGACACGAGTAAATTTCGCCTCATCCCAATTATTGTTTTTTGCGATTAGAGCCTTTCACAGCACTGTTGGGATACTTTTGTTTATGCACATGTACGTGGGTATTGTGCCCGAGACGTGAAAGCGCATATAAACAGCATTTACTGAACCACACCTTAACCAGAATATCAGCTATTATCTAGAGTGCTGCGTGCATGTAAATGTTGTCACTGCCTGGTGGTGATTTATATGAAAAAGTCAAGCGTTTTCCCTTCCTCGTATTCCCAGGGAAACTGTGCCCCAGAGGTTAATGAAGTGTGAAGTGTGAAAACTTCCTGAGATGGGATGAGTTAAACAGTGTTCTCAGATGTTAAAGCAACGCTGCCCAAATTTATTTGTGTGTGTCAGTGCTTTCTAACTCTTAAATCTGACAATCATGTCCCATGGGCCATCTGCTACCACTGTCGGGGCTAATGCCATCCTGTGTGTTCCAGTTATTCCACACGAATGGATGTAATAACAGGATTAAGTGAGGATTGGAATTGAATTCATGGAATTTACTGACATTTGTTTTTACCATCCAGCGTTTATAATGATGTGAATATAAATTCAACATGCAAAGGTAAAACAAAACCTTTAGTTGCACAATTTTGCGAATTTGATTGTGATCATGAAAAGCTATTAAATGTCCCTTTTAGAAACTAGGATGGGACTGAGTAGAGTGTATACCTATGCCAACAGTCCCCTTATGAAACCACATTTAAAGGTCCAGTATGTAAGATTTAGGTGAAAGGGATCAATTGGCAGAGATTGAATATAAAATAGTCCTAGTGATGTTTTCACTATTGTGTTTCATCTTAATTGTACGAATTGTTGTTTTCTTTACCCTTGAATGGGCCCTTTATATTGAAATACTTTATATTTGCATCGGGAGCGGGTCTTCTATACGGAGGCCGCCATGTTTTTTTACAAGAGTATTCAGCTGCAACATGAAACTTCTTTACCAGATATCACACAATTCTACACACTGAACCTTTAAATTCTCCAGATCCGGATTACTTTCTATTTGGATTTACACCAAATTCCATTAATATCAGTCCCATAAAAATGTCTGATTTGCTTTTTCATCAAGATCATCAAGAAAAATGTGGAAAATTGGTCCATTTCGCAAGATTAAAGAAAGAGAAAAAAAAAATCCTGGATCCGCCCCAAAATTTAAAGAGCTATTCCGTGACCCATACTACATCCGTCCACCAGGGGTTGTGGGAATCTGTCATGTAATTTTTATGTAATATTGCTGACCAAAAAAAACAATAACCACAACCAACAAACAAATGGAAAGGGGTGAAAACCTCCTTGGCAAAGGTAATTTTAAAAAAGACACGACAAAATGATTTATAGCTTCACTACAGCAGATCACATGACAAACTATGAATATATGTAAAGCTCAGAGGGTTAAATGACTGCATTTCCACAATCACATTTAAACACTAGCAATAAGTGCTTTATTGTCACAGTTTCAGTAATTTCCCCACTTACACTTAATGATATTGTTTGAGTACAATACAACAATTCTATTAATAATAATAATGACAATAACAATATTTTGATAAAACCTTTCATATGATATATTCCAACCTTAAAGTTTGACCTCTATAATGGATACAGTATGTGCCTAAGGGGAGACTTCACTAATAGACATTTTTGGTTGCAATTAAAAATGGTTCCCATGAAAGGCTTGACATGTCCTCCAAGGCAAGAGTCTCAGACTCGGCTCTTTCCTTTCGTCATTAAAGTGGTATTGCAAATGTTCTTAGCACATCCAGGCCAAGACCTCAGATCTCACTATTACATGCACATTATTTAATCCTTGGGCTCCCTGGTAGTACTGACATGTACAATTTCTGTCATTAACGTGCCTGTAAGCTCAGGGATGGACCAGACTCAGAGATCCACTCGAGGTCCAGTTTTTCATTTAATGGCCCAGGGGAAGGAGGGTTCAACTGGGCCTGAAATGTTACTATAAAAGTGCTCTGTAGAGGAGCATGTTATGGCTCGGTAGCCGTCCCAATCGATCACATTAGGGCCGAGGAAGTGGCGAGATGTGACAGCCCAGAAACATTTCAATACTGACACAGTGCGACTGAGAGCTTCAGGCACACTTCTGGAAATAAAAAATAAAAAAGCCCTGTATCAGTCCTGTAAATGGGTGTGATTAGTCATAAAGGAGCTTATTGTGCAGAGGCTGGAAGCAAATTAGAGGTGATAGTGGGACAGAATCAATGCTGTTTACCTCTCGGAGGTGTGAGCATATCCATCAGCCATCAAGGAGGGCGGCCCAGGGTCCCTTCCCCCCCCAACGCGTTATTGACAGTTTGAGGAGGACCTGAGGAAGGAACATTTTAGGACATAACATTAATTTCTCTGCCATCGATGAGCAGACAGGGCTTTCAAAATGAGCGATTAAGAAAGGGAGGAAATGATTAGCTTCTTAAGCTGGATGTATGGGCGGTTTAGAGAAATGCATAGAGAACAGTCACATCCTCCCTTTTCTAAAATAGCATTATCTTTACAGTATCTGGTCTTTTGTCTACAGACAGTTAAAACAGGACCAAATACCAAGAGGTTTACTTTCTGCAGGTTTGGACCTTGCTGTGAATAAAGTGGAGAAAATGTAAAATGCAAGTTTATATGTGATGATCAAATGTGATGTTTAAGCAGTTTGTGGAATTATGAATATACATCATCCTTCTTTCAAATCCATAGGAACTAATGGTATATTAATATAAAGAAATAAGCCATGAGTGACTTTTACATATAAAAGTGACTTATTATGTGAAGTCATAAAAAGAATGACTTTACTTTAAGAATGACTTTAGAGTCACATTTATACATGGCTTTTATGTATAAAAGTGACATTTCAGGGCTTATACTAGGGTGTTATTGTTCCTTTAACATACCCTCCACTCCATGATACCTCAGTGGGGACAACTGTCATAAGTTAAGCTACTATATACTCAAATTTACAATACATTGTTTCGTGGAGACACAGCTTCCAGCCGAGCGTCAGAGAGGGCGACATGTTTGTATTTTCTTGTCACAGTTTGTGTTTCAGTCACAAAAATGAAAACATAATTATCACAAAAGCCAAGTTATTTTGTCAAAGAGTAGTGTTCAGCACCGACATGCAAGAAAACATTATATTTTCATCTTCAGGTCAAACAAAAATTATTATTATAACAATAAATATTACAGTTATCCATGTTTTTCCCAAGTAGCTTTTATATATATATATGAAAGAATAGATATACTCGTTAATATGGATAGATGAAATGTTTTTCCCTCACCTGACAATACAACAGTAATTTGACCCTTAAAACCAAACGCGTGGTTTAATGTCTGCCTGTTGCAGAGGCACCAATAGCTACTGAATTCTGCTCGGTGCCACACATGTTTGTCAGTGGTGTCGTCGCCAGCAGTGGCTGGAGGATACACCAAACAAGTCAATCACATGGAAAGTCACACACCGGGAGAGAAACAACATTAAGGATATAACAGTATAACTTCCAGCAAAGAGGTGAGTTGACCTAGTTCTGGCAGTAGGCTCACAAGCCACAGTGAGTCTCAGAGGACTGGATTCTCCTCCAGAGGAAGGTGACTTTGTCCTTGATGGAAACCAGTCAGTGGCCTCTCCAGCACAATGCAAGGGTTTCCTTCAAACAGACACATACTGTGTGGCGCCATGCACAAGCAGAGGGACTGGAAAACAGACATTTCTGTAATTTGTAAGTAAAATTGTAAGTGTTTTGTGGTTTAAAAAGTAAATAAAGATGAACGACGTGTTTCCACTTCCTCCTTTACAAAAATGGCTGGAAACAGGAGTCGCCATCAGGCGTTGGAGCCGCAGTGATCGTGGAGCCGTAGTGATCGTGGAGCCGCAGTGTCGAGGTCCCGCCAATACACACGGTCAACCAATCGCAAGTCAGGCTACATCCATTCTACTATATTTTCATTTGAAAACGCATCAACTCTGCTACGGAGACGCCTGGTGTCCACCCTACTCCGGAGTTTCCGAGCTGCTAAAACCGAGGAGTTCAGAAAAACGCTGCCGGCCCCGCTTTAGTATTTATTGGATATTATTTGGAATGTGATACAGGTCATATTATTTTATTTTATGAGTGAAGGCAAAAAGCTGATTTTGAGAGTGTATGTCTTATTTAGATCATCAGCTGATGAGGATGCTAACTTTTGGCCCACGACATTTTAGAATTAGAATTTTAGCATCAGTCTTTTAAATCAAGTGTCTGTTTAGGACCCTGTTTACAGTGTTTGTTTGAACGAGTCAGCTTGAAACATTAAAATAAGGCCAATCTCATGAAGTGAACATTAGCTTGATGAAAAAATCTGTCTCATTTCAACCACTAAAATCCGTCGCTGGTTGAAAAAAAAACAAATCATGGATCCACTGTTATACGGCGATACAAAGAATTTTGATGGATAAATATGAGCCCATTATTAACAAATTATATATATCTATATATCAAATTTATAGGGCAAAACCCATTGGTTTTTGTTAGTCTACGACCCCACTGGAAGTTATTCTTTTTATTCTGTTGGTGGTGCTTCTCAGGGAAGGTCTAATTTAACAAATTCATCAGATTGTGTTTTCACAGGATTCCTGTGTGGTCTTGTTTCAAGATATTTTCAGAATTTCAATATTGTTTCACTTGAGATACCTGCTGAGACCAATATCAACAACACTTAAGGAGTTCAATAACTTTGGCAAATGTTATATCCAAACATCATTAAAAGGCTCCGTTTTGACCAGACAACACACGGCCTCAGACAACAGCCCGATCTGTCACAGATCTTACAGCGTGTCTGCAAATTCAAGATATCCTCCACTACAAAAGCACTTTCCCCACTAATGAATAGAACATGAGCTGAGGAAATGATTCCTTGAATTCTCTGGGCAGATAATGATTCTCGTCTTTATCAGTGGTTTATCTTCTAAGGTCAAGATTAAAGTGAAAAGTGATGTGAACCCCCAGTGTCTCCAATTAAGAGGAGAGCGAGGGGGAAAGAAAAGCGAGAGCAGAGGTGGACTCTTCTGCATTACTCGGCTCTACAGTCCCTCAAGTATCCCCGAGAAATAGAAAACAACACAATTAAATTATGACACCTGACACCTAGACCTCACATCAGTGTGAATCATAATGGACTAACCGCTGAAAGTGAGATCCTGTCAGACGATTAATGTGATCACACACATTAGCACCTTTCTAACTTGAATTTGGGGATTTATTTTTCCTTCTTTCTGCCGTTCTTGATGAGGACTATGGGATAGATATCTACAGAAACAGCACGGTTGAAACCTTAAAAAAAAAAGCCAAAAGAACTACACTACATTGCGTTGATACGTCTCCATATAATATCTATTAAGTCCTTTTCTAAGTGCAAGAGCATCAGCAGGAAGCCAAAAGGTGGAGGCAGCCCTGTCTTTCTGTTTCCGCTGTGCACCAGTGGTGTTTTAAGACCCAACTAATAAAAGCTCTCACAGAAAACCTCTTCATGAGAAAGGTGTCAGGATCTGGAGTCTACTTTTTACACAGATTTACACCCTTTGATTTAAAATAAATTAAACTGTCCAGCGTTTTTCAAGCTTTTCCATTTACAGACTTACGTTTTCTTTTTTTCTGAAAATCCAAAATTTGGCAAAGGAATACGCTAAATAAAGCCTATAACCATTTTTTTTGCGGCAGAAATATAATGAACACTAAAGAATAAATCAGATTGTATTTCTTTCTTATTTCATTTGTTCAACTTACATGGCTCAAAAAAAAGCAGAGGTGTTTCATTCTGTGCCCTGCCCCCGCTTTCATGAGGCCGGAAATTATGTTGAGTATTATTATTATTAATATACTTATGGTTAAGAAAAAGAAGCTTACAAGGTTTACAAGCGGGGGTGCTACTCAAAATTCTGCCTCCTCTTACAAAATGTCACACTGGCCACCCCCACCCTCTTATCACATATATGCAGTATGAATCTTTATTTAATCAGGCAAGTCCCAATGAAATTGAGACCTAATTTTCAGGACAGACCCATGTACCAACACAACATCAAATAAGATTTTTGGATTTTACGATGTCAGTTGTGGTGATCACAGTAAAAGTTACTTACAATCTAACTACTAATTCCACAAACGTCTGTCTGTATGTGGAACGCATGTGTCCTAAAACCGCTCAACTTATCGGCTTTACAATTGGCATGTGTACTTTTAGTGACCCATGGAATTGCAGTGTCAGATTTGATGCAATTTGGACACATGATAAATTCAACATTAAAACAATTTGAATAAACAGGCGACCAGCGCTCTGTCGCATTCAGCTGGGGCAGGCAAAGATTATTTAGTTAATTTGCCAATTTTGATTTCACCAGATTTAATCGGAGTGAAAAATAAACAGACACACAGCACCGGTGCTGATCTCCGTCATGGCAACAGCATTCATAGAGTCACTTGTTCTAAAATAGAAAAGTAATTAAAAACTACTTTAAAAAACCCACAGATAAATTCATTCAGTATTTTGACTGGAATTCAAATATCAAATAGCAAAACAGTTCAGAATCTCTCAATCCCAGGGACCTGCAGCACCACTCAGTCCAGTATATTATCTCCGGTCAGTAAGTGATGTCAGATATTTTACACTAAGAGCCTCAACTCAACGGCGCCCTCCACCTCAGGGTCCTATTAAGGATACTCAGCACATTTTCACGAGACTCACGACCAGCGCTCCCCAAATTAAGAGACTTTCAACACCAGTGAAACTTGCAGCCTGGAGCAGCGCCGCCCCACCGAGTGGCTGAAGGAGCTCTCAATCAAGTGATGGAGTGGAGGTGCGACCATGTATATTTTAACGTGTCACCGATCCGATACGTGATGAGTTGCTAATCGGGTGAGCTTCATAAGGAGCCAGGTGGCGATTATTGAGTCGTGCAAATCACAAATGAATCAATATGTAAAACCTAAAAACTAGAGTTAGCCGTTAAATTAGGAAGGCTACATATTAGCTAAGGTGTCATCACTTATGTTGTGGATGATGACGTTGCAGGATTGTACAAATGCACAAACAAGCAAGCACACAAGCTACAAGAGACGTCAGCGTATGTTTTGTTTTAATGCTTGTTATGAGGAAAAAGACCACAATGTAGACCATAATATATTGAAATTATATTAAACTTCAGATAATAGAATAGGTCTTGTAGTTCCCAACAGGTTTTAACAGAGATTATACTCACATTAGCGGGTTTATTTTTTCGCTTGTGCTTCCATTTCAGTGATTCCCTTGGAATTCTAACCCTAACCCTCTGTCCCAAAGAGAAGTGGGATGCCCTTGACCCTACACATCTATGCCCAAAACGACATGGTAGGGTGAAGGGAAGAAATGCAGAGCTAAAGCATGCTGGCAATAATGAGAGATCACACCATAGTTTAACGGGATCTTTCTTGGCCCATGTCCCATCCTTCCAAAAAGTTTTGTGTATTTTGTTGCGTTATCCTGCTGAAAATCCATTAAATAAACCAACTAGGGCTACAATTAATGTAGATCTAATCTGTCAATGAGTTTCTTGATTAATGGATTAGTTGTTTGGTCCAGAAAATGGTAAATAACATTGATCTGTGTTTCTCAAACCCCAATAAGCCCTTCTCAAATGTGTCGTTTTGTCCAAATACCAAAGATGTTCACTTTACAGTTATTAGAGGAGCAGAAGAAACACAGAAAATATTCAAATTTAAGCAGCGGAAATCACAGAGTTTTAAATTTTTTTCATTAAAAATCACTCAAATCGATTATCTAAATAACGTGTGGTGAATTTAGTAGTAGATAAGTGATCGATTATTGTTGCAGCTATAAAGCCAACAGACAGGCGATGCCAGAACCTCCTTGGCATAACTAATAACATCTTCTGAATTGAGAGGTCACTCTGATTCTGCCTCTTAAACTGTCCGCATGCTGGAGAGCATCATGATTCACATGTCAAAGTTTGATTTGTGTGAATCAAAACAGTTGAGTCACTAAAAGTGACTGACTCTTCTTGTGCCACATAGACATGAACGGGATAATCTGGTCTGTTATCGGCCAAAATAACCTGTGCATGTGTTCTGGGCTTTTAATAACAAAGTATTTGCTTTGCCTGATAAAACATGTCAATGATGTACTTACCTGTACTGTGTCCTCACTGCTTAACACAGCTATGAGTCTTATTCCAGTGTGGATCAGACCCTTCAGAATCACTCTTTTCACTTTCCTCTTTCGCCCACTCCACGATCTGTTTCCTCTTGAAAACCTCTCAGCAGTTGTTGCTCTGGAACAGTTTTTAAGTTGGGGCTAAAATAAAAACAGAATCCAGAAGTCTCTGGTTCCCAATGTTTACACTTCCTGAATTATACATTTACTTACTTTGCCCATATTTGTTTTTATATATTTCTCCTGTACATACAGTGCAGCTCCTGCAAATAGATTTTTGAGGGAAGGTCAGATTGCAGGTTTGCCTGCAGTGCAGTGGACAGAGAAAAAGACCAAACAAACAGAATACTTATCTTTGGGATGGTGCAGAGGAGAAAGTCTGTGTTGTGAGTTGAAGGGTAGAGTTAGAAAAGTTCAGATATCTTGATTTGGAATACTTTATTCAGATTTCATGAAAAGACACAAATAAACACGGAGATGAAAGAAGCATTATGATTTGAGCTAGACGCCAATATAAAGCATTTGAACATGGGATTGTATGTTTGGACTAAAGGATCAATTCAAAGATCTGCTTCTACATTTTCAATAAATGCTGATCTTAAGCAACAGTAGTAATTATATGTTTCCAAATGAATAGGACTCATATTTCAGCAGCGAACAAACCACACAAGCTCACATAACAAGCAACACCTACACGTTATGCCCACATTATAACAGAGGGTGCTTTGTTATCAACATGAGACTTGATTAAAGCAGTAAATCCAAGTAATTCTGCTTTAGCACAAAACAAGTTCAACACATTTAATTGCTGTATGTTATGGTGTCACTTTAAGTAACCAGAACATTTTTTTCTTTTAACTAAAATTAGTCCCCTCAAAGATGAAAATATCACGAGAGCTAAAGAGACAAAAACAAGAAGAAAAGCTGTTTAACATATCAGCACCTGAGTTAAACTTTCACAGTAGGAATAAATACACACTAGGCAATTTTTAACTTAAGTGATGTGAGAAAAAGCTCATTTTAAAAACAAACTATTCATTCATTCAACAGTCACAGAAATAAACTATAGCTAATGACTAGAAATGTTGTATTTAGTCTACGGGTTAAACTTTTAAAACCTTTTGAAACAGTGCCCAACCGGATCTGCTAGTCGCTGCCACAGCAGAATGCAAATACATCTATATATATATATATATATATATATTGCTAATGTAGCTGCATAGTTTTGCTTAAAACACATTTTAGAGCTTAGGCATATTGGATTTATAATACAGCAAATATTACTAACCGAGTTATAACCAACTAAGTTCACAACACACTGAGCAATAAAAAATAAAGATGGCAGGCGCCCAAGGATTCTCGAGAGAGAATTTTTATTTTAAGTAAATTTCTTAATTTTTTTCCCAAAGAAACAAAAATACAAACAAATGCTCACAAACTATACAAATAATAATAACATAATTTTGTCTTGAGGTTCATGAAAGTGAATACAAAGCTTCTATGGCTGAATCCATGGACTCAAGCAGACAATAGCTCTTCGTTCAGAGAGGATAATTGTATCCCAGGTGACAGTATATAAAATTAGCTTGGGTCTTCAATGGAAAAATTCTAACTTCAAACCACGCTACATGTTTTTTTTTAGCATTAATATTCAAAAACAGAAACAGTTTCCCTGTTCTATTGGACTTAATTAATTCACACTGAAAAAAACAGACATTTACACAACCTTTAACTCTTCATCTTAAAAGTTGTCCTCATGATAATAAACAGAGATAAGCTTTCACACTTTTTCTCATGTGTGGTGACGGAAGCAATTAGTCTTCAATCAGTTTAATGTGCTAAGGAGTCTGGTTTTGTTGTGTGCAAACAAAAGCAGAGACGAGGCCACGCAGGAAAATAAAAGCAATCCTTTTGCTCCGGTGCTTCACGGCAGACAGATGATTCCACCAGGTAGATTGTCTTTAGTTCAGCTGAGCTGCATTGATTTGGCAGCATCGGGTGGATGTCACACATGCACTGAACAATGCTCAATGACTTTGCCATCCTATTCCCATTTAAATTGCCTCTGCGTTTCCTTTCTGACACCTGTTTAAATCAATGCCTTCCTCTGCAGGTCATGGGCTGAATGTACGGAGGCGCACACCAGCCGCCTCTCAAATCCACTAAAATCAACACAATAATTGAAATATTTTCAAGCTGATTACACCGAAGCCCAGGGCTTGGCTGGTTGCTAAGAGTACGCTCCCTAGTTGCTAGGGGGAGTAAATCATCTTGCATTATTTGATTTTTGTTACTGATATGAAACTGCTAGTCCCTCGATTAAATGTCTCACAGTCAAACACCTAAGGGACGGAGAGGAGAGGCAAAAAAATAAAATAGTCGCTGTGAACCTGTAAAATAGCATCTGTAACTCCTCTTCTCCGTGGGGCTTCGGCACAAATCTATGTGCTTGTTTATGTTTGTTCCTGCTGAAATAAACAGAAAGCCCCGCTTCTGTTTCGCGTTGAGGAAAAACAGACGAGACAGCAAAATACCCAGAAATCCCACATCACACTCTGGGTTCGGTGAGATCACGAGTGAAATAGCCGTCTCCTTTTATCAAAACGGATTGCGTTGTCGAGACCAGGATGTCTCAGTGCGGTTCGGGCTGTAACTGTCTTATGAATAGTCGACAGTCAAATGCAACAAGGGAAACATCGACTGCAAAATATACTGTCAAAGACGATTCAAAGATAAATCAGCTTTATTTTCGCAGGAGTTTTGTGTGACAATATGAGGAAGATCATTTTAGACCGGGCATAAAAGTCAGAGTAGATTTTAGTCCCCATAAGTATAATATTTTGCTCTAAGTGTAATGCATTTTCCTCCCCTGGAACACCTCAGCTAACCTGCTCTAATACCTTTATTCCCCTCCTCCGACGGTAATAGAAAGGCGCCACACACTCGACCGCACCACACTCTCGGATCTGATGCTCGCCGATTACAACTGGACCTTCACTCTCATTTCATTTAATATTAATTCTGCTTTGAGGAGGATTTTCTCCAAAGACTTGTCAGACATCGAGGGCTGCTCCAGCCGGCTTTGTCAAATGAGATCAGTGCGCGCCATAATGGTGAGGTCAAGTGGAGGGGCAGCCTCTCAACTCCATAACAGCTTGACAGTGAGCATTATATTATGCTGTGTAAGTATAGTGCACATAGACATAAGGCTACGCGGTCCCGCACATTACCAACTGCGGATGCTCCCGGCACGCGTCCAAGGTGTGCCGTATCATTAAAAAAATGTCAAGGTAATCCTCCGAATGGGTGGCAGCCGAGTTAGTTAATCTACTTATGCAACATTAGATTCTATCTATCAAAGGGCTAAACTCCCATGAAGAGAATACAAGCCATTTAGCAGTATTCCTTGACCTCAGCAATGAGCTGGCCCCCCCGATTTTGTCATTCTGCAGCCAATAAGAAAAAAAGAAAACAGGCTGACAGCTCCACTAAAGGGAGAGTGAACAGTGATCAGGGCCTGGCTGCGAAACCACAGACCGGGGGTCCCTTCATTAGTCGGCCGTCAGGTCTGGCCTGCAGTGGCTGAATCGATAAAGCCCCCCCACTTTTTTTTTTTTTTTATTTACCAACCAGCACATTTCTTGTAGCTGAGTTGTCTTTAAACTGTGCTGCTGTTTAACCGCTTTATTCACCCCCTGTATGAGACCATCTGGTCCCCTGTCCTGTAAGTCTCTTCTAAAGCCCGGGCCTGACAAGCAAGAGATATGTCAATGCAGTCCTCAGCACAAAGCAACATCTGCCATGCCTGACGCCCACCATTGTATGGCCATTTAATCTGTCCCCCTCCTCCCCTTAACGGCACACAACAGTTCCTGGTATTATGTTTTGCCACTCAATTAGCATTATCATCCCGCTGAAATAGAAGCCAATTTACCTTTAATGACGTGATTGTTAGATGAGTGACAGCAGTCGGCGCCGCCACTATCGCTAGATAAACGGAGGCCTGCCCCTGTTTTCCTGACTGGTCGCGCCGAGGGCTGGGAAGTCAGCGCCAGCCAATCACGGCGGCCCGACTTCACCCCTGCACCACCAACATTGTTTCCTCCAGTTCATAGAGGCAGTGTGCTGGAAAATTGAGTCCAGATTCATTAGGTTTTCAGTGTGCCGCTCGAGTCAGTTAAATTGATACATTTCCTAACAAAATTGAAGTGCTTTTGTGGTGCCTGCGGATGGCTGGTGACCCCACTCGGCCCACTGAGCAGCCGAAGCAAGCTGATGGATCCATTAGACCGCTTAGACTGCTTATTCCTCTCCCTCCATCTCTGACTGACACTGTAAATCTGAACCAATTTCAGACTCTAATCACCATTACAAACCCCTTCCACTGTCCATTTGTTACTCTGCAATTCGAATACACTACCTAGATTGGTTCGGAAATACCAGTTTAGAGGGGCCCTCCTGCTTCCCCGTGGTTAAATGGCTCATGACTGGTCCCTTTTCTCAGCTGAGGCAGAAAAGCAGTGGCTACCGCGGGAGGGCGGGAGGGTAAATAACGCTCAGTGAAACAAAAGGGCCTTGAACAATTCCCAAAAGATGAACTGGAATTAAGAAAAATGACAGATAAATGAATAAATACGAGGGGAAAAAAGAAGAGTGTGAAATTCGGTGAGATGACAGACAGGCCTCAAGGCCCCACTGCCGGCTGTGGTGGAAGGGTGTCCCTTGAATAACAATCACTGTTACACCTCCAAAACATTTCCTCATCCACTAGCCATTTTTACTCAAGCTTTTATCTGCTCAGTCAACCGCACAGCACTAGCGAAGCGGCTGGAGGATATTATTTCCCTGTTGGCCCCAGTCATATAACTCTGCTTAATATGCACTCTATAATTTAAGAAACTTGAATTATAACCCGAATACGCCTTGCTTTATATTATCTATCTAACCTTCAACTTTGTTCAACTTTGAATTAGCGACTCTGAACATTTACACATAACAGGTAGAAAAATGCTCAGGAAGAAGTCTGAAAGTAAAGCCTCACATGCATTATTTATGGCCTTAAATCATAGCAGTTCAATTGAAGGGCTTATATTGAAAACCACTGAGTTCACCCGTCAGTCTCGACGTCTAATTAACCGCTGCTCCTCATATTCTCTAAGTGCAGCGGGAAACACATTTTAATTGATATTTAGATGTTTATGCCCTTAGAAAGTAATTAAGATTTTCAATTAATCCTGTCTTATTTCTGGACATCTCGGCTCGGTGTCCTTGAGCATCCGGCGATTAATTCCCCAAACCTCCTCCAAATAAGGGAACTTCAATTACTTTGCCGTGAATCACAACCCTGCGAGTGACCTCATCCAAGGCTGCATCATCATTTAAATTAAAGGCAACACCAATCACCGGTGGCTGGATGGTTGTTTCATATCCCACATATACTGTAGGGTCCTCGTGAGCTTCTTTATACATCCTGACGGTATAAACAGCTGCTTTTAGATTATCAATAGTTCTATAGCACTCAATTAAAACAGCCTGCTCACAGGAAGTTGTGGCCCCTCTGGGATCTAAAAAGCAGTATGTGCCATATAAGCTGACCTCTTCCCGCTCCCCCGTGTCTCCGTCCGCTTGTTTACTATATTATGTCCAAACATGCGCCGCACTGCGCTTGTAAAATGTTTGCACACCCATGGCGAAAAAAGACGACTCGGACTTTATCAATCAGCCCTTAAAAAAAAAGAAAAAAAAGAACACGTTTGTTTCCTCCTCACCGATACTGGTAAAAGCCAAGGCCTGATATGAAAACAAAATCCATCTTCTACAGTAGTTTTATACCTTTGGAATTACATCCGCCCAAACCCTCAAATGTGTTCATACAATATGACAACACTCCGACTGTCCAAACCTCTATTGTCATGCCAAGAATAAATAATAATTTCTCCTTGCTGCCCTTGCAGTGCTGTTTTGCTCACACATAGAATCACCTGCCCATCTAGGCAACAAAAAGCCTGCTTGGGGATTATGGTGACATAATCTTAGCAGTGGCCTGTGAGTCGGGGGCTGAATGGGTTTGAACCCTCTATGCCACGCTGAGATAACATTTGTCACTGGGGTTCCTGGGCGCCCTATTCATAGATTAGTGGACTGTCGCCTTTTCAGAATGTGAAATGGCTTTGGCACTGCTGCATGTTTATTTTCTAAAACCTGCGCCTCCAAGGATGAGGGGAGCATCTTGTCCTCTTCCTGAGAGCACCGGCGCTTGGCCTCGCGCGCTGCACGGAGAAATCAGTGGCCCCCGTGTTCTCTGAGTGAATCTGCGAGGACAGTGAACGCCGAGGAGTACTGCTCCATCTTATAGTCGCTCAGTGGACCTCCGGAGATAATATGGTGCATGATATGTCTGATAGGCACCGTGTTGTGCTGCTATTTCTGTCGCTTTTTCTGTTGTTGTTCTTTGAACCCATGAATATGGTTCATGCCAAGAAATAATGGTTAAACTCCTGGTTATGGAATAGTTTCAAATTATGGAGGAAACACATATTTACTTTCTTAATTTGAATTAGATAAGAACATTGTTACCTACAATCTAATATCTGTTCATGAAATATGAAGCTACAATGTGCAGCTGGTTAACTTAGCTTAGCATAAACACTGGACACGGGGGGAAAAGTTAAGGATTCACTCTTACATCATTTACAATTTGCACAATGGCTAATGGCTCTATGGAGTGTGTTGCTCCACCAAGGCCCAACGGACCGCTTATGAAACCCCGGTTCAATTCGCTGGATCGTTTTTTATTTGTGTCCGCACCAAATTGATCACATCCGACCCCTAAATATGCTTAGTTTTTTCATTCAGATCCATGAATGAATCCCTGGGGAAACGTGTCCCAAAAAAACCCCCTAAAAAACACAAAAAATCTTGCATTTTATGTGGAGTTATGTGTTGGACTATTTCTGAGGTTATAACTACAGTTTACAGCCAATAAATACCCCCAATGATACTAAGACCTGTTGTTTTTACACTAAATAAATGCAGGTTAGTGCATTGTAAATGTGGTTGGAACCCGGCTGGTTGTTTCCGCCTGATATCAGTCTATAAGCTGAGTTAACTGGGTGCAAGCTGTACTTTCATATTTACCAGGCAGATATAAAAGAGGTATTAATCTTCTCATCTGACGCTCTCTGAGACAGTGAATTAGCAGATTTTCCTAAATGTTCCACTTTTCCTTAAAAGCCGTGAACATTCTCCGTCCGTGAAACCAGCACGAGCCACGAGTGATTGGTTACTTGTTTATTTATTTATTGAGATTCATTCAGAGCAGCAGATTTGGGGATGTTCGCCGCTGCGACATCTCTGCACGTCCCTGTCTCAAAACATCCACACTGTATTATGTGCGCACGCTTCAAGGGGCCTTTAATCAGCCCGAGCGGTCCCCACAGTTAGCATTTAAAGCGAATCTTTGCATCACAAAAGGGTGGGATGTGTAAATGAGATGTGACATTTTATTTGTGCGGGGCTGTGCAGCAAATAAATAAATATCAGGCCATGACAGACAGAGACTACTGGGAAAATCTCCCTCTACATTGCACTCACTGGTTAACTGTCACACCATTAAATTGTCTTTCACGTTGAGACGTCGCCTCGCGATTGGTTAGCAGATGTAAAAAGAGGGAACACTTGCCAAACAGTTTCCAAGAGCATGAAATTGATATTGTGAATCATATGTGACAGTGACTCTTCTGCCCTATAATTGATCTACATTAAGGCTACAAGGCCTCAGCCTATGATTGGAAAGCAGGGCACATCATGAGACTGTGTGTATCCCCGGCTGGCAGCCAGAGGAGTTTATTCTTGCAATGGAAAGATTACATCTTCAATTTTACCTGGGGTGTATAGACCTCAGTGGGCTGGCAGATATCTCTCTATAAGTGGGACCTTACTTATTGCTCTTTCAAGTGGTAGATCTATCCATTCACTCTAATTAAATTGAGCTTTTTAATCTGGTTCTTCTAATCCAGAGTCAAGTGTGTTGGGACTTGGATGATGTGATTTGAAAGGGAATACTCTTGATTCACTGAAACACTGTTATCTCCCCTCCACTATTGAAATAAATTCGAAAATGAGGTTTGTGCACTTAAGCACCACACGCCCAGATGACCTGAGCCGGGTGCTTTGCCATACAATGTGTTCTGAGTCGAGCAGAAGGATAGAACGGAGAGTAAAATCCTTCAATCGGCTCATTGTTCTTATTTTATTTTTTTTATACGAAACAGAAATTTATTGAGAAGGGATTCAAACCAGATCTCAGCAGGGCCAAGAAATAACAATGATTTAAAATTCATTCAGTTATTTTTTGGTCAAATAAAACATGGCACTGCAACAATTCGGAAACCTTATAAGTGCCAAATGCGGAAAGTGTAACATTTTCATTTAGGCCTATCTACTGACATGTTGTGCCAAATTTGACTTGAAGAATGAAATGAGTTGGGTGTGTAAGTTGGGGATGACCTCTCCTGACAATCCCAGGGTCCATCCAGCTAAAGCTAAGCCCTCCAAGTGAAAAGCAGTAAAGCATCCATTGCTCCAATACATAACCTCTCAGCTGAGGGAATTCATGCAGTTTGGTCTTAGAGATCCAGATCAGGACGAGGCTTGATAAAGCTTGTTCTAGCTGGGTATCCAGAGATAGGGGTCTTACCTATGAGTCATTTTCAGCATGATCACCCTTATCTGTGTTGAGCTGGGCTCCCCTGGCTACTCGGGGGGCCTCTGTTTAACCCCGGCCCTCACATGGCTTCTCCACCAAACACACACACACACACACACACAAAACACAGCCAAAGATGCTTGTTTGTTGGGGATTAAGGGTGTTTTCCCTGCCTCTGTCGCAGCATCCTTATTTGGCAACAGCAGCCGTCTAATTCAGGTCATGGTGCCATCAGTCTCATCAACAATCTGCAGGCCACCTTCCAAGTTACACTGGCTCACGCAGACCTGAGCAAATCATGTTGGGACAAATGTCAGAGCAGACGGAGAAAAATACACATTCAACAGTAGAATCAGCATCAGTCGAGCGCGTACATCCACCAAGGTCCAATAGTTCCTTTGAGTTCAATCAAGATGCACCAAATTGCACATACTCATAGAAATATGCCCCTTATACTGTATGTGCCTGATGTTAAAGACAGTGATAAAACATTCCTGGATTCACCCTCAAATCCAGATTAGTGTGTTCTTCCCAGACCTCCACCAAGTTTCATGGTAGTCTAGTTTTTGCGTAATCTTCACTACAAATAAATACCAACAAAGAAAACCTCACTAGTGTGAAAACACAGCGTCTTTGGCAAAGGTAGAATTTAAACATAAAAAGTTTAGAGGTTTAAATTATGAGAAAATGAAAATATGTGTTGGGATCAAAGCTGTGGGAGAACTGTTGTGGGGATGTGGCAAGAAAAGAACGGGACAATGAATATATTTCAGGCAATTACCTCAGAGAGCAGCTGAGTTCCATAATTTATGTCTGTCAAGATAAAAACTAATCCACAACACAGAAACTAAAGAGCTGATCTCATAATGGATATTTTAATCAAGTCCCCTCGAAAAGAAAGAGGAGCCTATTAAATTCCAATTTTAATTTATGAATAAAGAAATGGTTTCGCACCTCAGTGAAATTACCAGGCGGACGCTGCAAGATGTTGTGGCGGATTACACATTAAACTTAAAAATACTCAAATTACTTTTTAAATGGCAGTCTATGGTTTTCGTTTTGAAGAAAAAAAAGAATATTTGTTGACCCGTTATCTGCTGTCACTGTTATGCAAGACGGAAATGAATTATGAAGTAGAGCCATCCAAAATAGGGGTTTCGCATCAATATTTCATGGAGGTTTAAGGGACTCGATAAGGCGCGCTATAGGTTTAAGTGTTGTCTCTATGGTAACAATATATCTAGTATATTTACATCTCTTCCTCGTGGGAACATGCAGGCATGGAGGGCCACCGTTCCCAAAAGGAATATCACAGTAAACTAATCATGAAGCTCTGACACCGGCATCTCTCACGTCTGTATATCCCAGAGTGGAATCCTCTCCTCCAGACTAATTGCCGACTTTAGCTGCACCATCCACATCCACTGAGACATCGCTCGACATGTCGCCACCACTTTATTAACATTTATGATAAAAGAAAAAGAAGAAAAAAAAAAATCATCATCTCAGGTTTTTCTCTTTTTTTTTTCTTTCCGCACACTCATCTGGGGGGATGTCATCTCACGCCTTGATTTGGATAACAGATAAACACCAATCCAGCAACCCCCGGCCCCATCGATTTAAGCTAACATACATTACCGCTCAAATAGCACTAAATGGATGTTTAGGCAGCCGCTCGTAAACAAACAGCAGTGGAGTGGGAATGGTCTTTGCTACAGAGCAGAGCACGGCACTCCAGGGGGTTGCAGATGGGATCTCTCCATAGTGACAGGATGTGATCAGAGGCGTCCCTGCTGAAATCTATCCAGGTTACACGATACCCACAGCAAAGGGGACTGGATAAAAAAATAAATAAATAAATATGTGGCCGCTGACCTAAAATGCACGTAGCCTATAAAACACAAATACACAAAAAAGAAAAGCAATCCTGGAAAAAGATGCAACAAAGACAAGACCTTGGAGAAAAAAAGATGAGGTAGGAAAAAAGAGAGGAGGAGGGAGGGATATAATATGTGTGTGTTTGTCCATGCAAGGCCGAGAGGGAGGAATAAACGGGGTGTTGGGGCTAAAAAGATGGGAAATGACAGAAGAAGGGGAAGCGATTATTGGGGTCACACTAACGGCCACTGAATTGTGTTGTGAATTGAATGAACTCATCTTTAAAAAGACTACTGTGTATTTCCCCCTTTATTGAGAGAATGGCCATATTAACATCCTGTTCTCTTTGCGGAGTCAAAGCCATATCCGATGATGATTGGGTTTGGGAAACGCTCTGATGGGAAAATAGAGCCCATTGCATCCACATCACCATCTCACACCACATTGGCATATGCGGCTCACTGCTCCCCACTTTTGGCCAAAATTGAAGAGCTTGCGCGGAGAAAAAATAAATAGATGGTTGAATAGCAATGGCCTCTGCCACTGAACCTTTTATCAGTGGGAATCTAACAGCCGTGCCGTTTCAGAATTTCAGTTTAGCTTCCGATTACGGTATGTCCCGGCATTTTATTCCCGACATCTCTATGCTTCGTAGCCTTCAAACACTTCTCGGTAACTGCCTATTATCCAACAGTTCCACTCCACTGACCCTGCCAATAAAACTTTTCATATTCTTATAAATGAACTCAATTGCCACGTTCTAAACATTTACACTGCACTAACAGATCATCTCCACACCTTGGAATTGGCTAAATTCCCTTTTCCTTATGAATATATAGGAGGGTATTAGAGATATGATAGCTTTTCAGATTGCTGCACCCAGTGAAATTAGTTTAGCGAGCATTTACAGACTAAATTGGAGCCATTAAATAGCGGATTGAATTGATGGCACATTCATTGTCTCTCCATCGGTATCACTGTAAAATCAATTAGCCGTCACTTTTCCATTCTCAATAAAGTATGATTGTCAGCTACGGATGAATAAAGAAGACCCTGACAGCCAGTTGGACCAGAACACCGTGTGAAAACAAATCGGTGTGTGGGCCCGGGGCTGGCAAATGTGATCTGTAATTGTGCGAAAAAAGGCACAATTGTCTTCATCAAAGGGCCACGGGACAGGACGGGCCATTAGTTTAAAATATTCCCCACATCAAAGTGACATCAAGCAGTTTCAGTCCAACGAGAAGATTACTTATTGAATTTTTGGGATTATTCATGCAGGTATGTTCATTTTTATTGTATCGATGTAATGGACGGCCATGTGTAAATGTGTAAATGCATGAAGATAACATATATAAACGAATACAGTTGTATTAAAAGTTCCTGTCTTGTTAAGAAACACCAAAATAGGCACCGAATACTGTAAATACCTCAAATTGATCTCCAATAGTTTTTATTGCCTTTTTCTTTGCAAAAAATGGATTTACATGAAATTTTGCAGATGGGTGGGGCATGACCCAAGGAAGGACACACCCAGGATTTTATTTTACTTTCTTTAAAATGGCGCGATACGGTGCTAGCTTTAGCGGAGGCATGTGGTCTCTTAGCTCCCCTCTAGTTGCTCTATCCGTTGTTTTTTTGTTTGTTATCAGAATTACGCAAAAACTACCAATCTGATTTCCACCAAGCTTGATGGGGACTGGGCCTGAGAAGAACCCAATTTAATTTTGGCGCAGAATAATTTGGTTTCACGTTCTTTAACTGCGTTTGGACAAAAAATAAATAAAGTCATGAGACCACCTCCTTTTTATTTTAAGAACTAGAGAATCATGGGTAGGATTGTAAGCCTTGGTGGAAGTATATGTTCGACTGAAACTTCAGCTCACACATACAGAAAAAGGACGCCATATCATCATCATCATCATCATCATCATCATCATCGTATGCCTTGTTGGGCCATATGCCTGTTACAATAAAAATCATGGCACTACAGACGCAAATAAAATACTGTGTCACACTGGGTTCTGTATCATACGATATTCCAGGGAAATCAATAAGCGAACAATCATTTGTTTAACCAGTCCACTCTGTTTGTGAAATGCATCCGCTGCCAGTCAGCTGTTCAGTTTTGGTTGCAAATCAAACAGCATTGTGTCTGTCAATTTGCCAGAGGCGCTGCTAAGTGTCCTCCGAGATCAAGACTTTCATCAAATTTCCCTTCTAATGAAATCAAATAGGGTCTCCCAATATCCCTCATCACAATTCTTTGTGCAATATCTGCACTGAGGAGCCTCTGCCCCACCAGCTGAAGCCCCCCCACCCCACCCCCCCCTGTATCTGCTCTGTATAGAGTAACATATGAACATGCATATGAAAATTACCAGAAGCTGCAGCATCACATATGCTGTTTCGCCATAGATGGCACAGTAAACCAATGCCAGTTTTCCATTAAGCCATTTTTGTTGAATTGATAGAGCAGCTGAAGCTCCTTTTTAATAGATGTGCCAACAACAGATTAAAAACAACAGCCTGATGGACTGCAAACACTGGAACTTCCAAGACCTGCCAGCAATCCCAAGCCAGGGCTCCAAAGCACTCATGTTAATACAACATAAGAACAATGGGATTTCAAGACTTGTTGCCGTGTCGTTTCAACGATTTTTACAATATGAAATTCCCCAAAAATGTAAAAAAAGTAGAACAGCAATATTTGTGTGACTTTCTTCAGTTACAACCCTGTGATCGCAAAACATCAGATGCAAAATCTAAATATTCATTCCTGCATTTTGCTGCAAATAAATACAAGGTGATATATCAAAGCGATTGAAGATTCAAACCCTTTCATCCTCAATAATGACAGAATAAGACGACTCGCTTGTCCTGAAGGAAATTATTATACGCAGCTAAAAGCAAACCATGATGAGTGGATGATGATAAAAAAAAAAAAAATATGTGCCACAGCATTCAGTGGGGTACAGGTATTAAATTCACTGTCAGGAACACTTTGCTCTAATTTCTAAAAATTTAATGAATCCTCATCTCCCTGCTGCAATTACCCTGGTGTGCATTGTAGTGCCAGAGGATTGGTTATCTGCACACAAAGTGAAGGGCTTTAGGATTCTCAGATGAAAGGTGAGATGGAAATGTGATCGGGTATTATTGCCTCATGTTATCAACACCGCGGCTTCCACTATATGTACGGATACATAGCCGATGCACATCTCGGAGGTAAATACTTTGATTTCATGAATACAAATGGTTGTTCACAATAGGCAGGGTAAGAATTCAATCTATATCAATCTGATTCAGCGACTCTTCCAGGCCCTCAGAAGAGAATGAAGGGATCCGGCGCCCAGCCTTCAGATATGAGCTCAGTGTTTGGTTTGAGCAAAGAGGCGAGCGATAATAAACCGCCTGTGTGTTTTGCAGTCGGCCAATGACTGCAGAGCTCTCCGCGATGGTGTGCGAGATTGACAATGTTTAAGGAGGCAGGGCGAGCGGCGCCAGGGTCAGAGGGTGTCCCAGGTAGCAGATCAACCTCGGACCGGCTGAAGAGCTCTTTAATGTGCAGGAACTAGTGGAAGGTGAGAAAAGCTTAGAGGGGGCTTTCTCATGAACCTGCCTGACCTGGGGGAGAGGCTGCAGGGGAGGCCCGGGGCTTCAGTGGAAAAAAATAGACAGCTGATATGTTTGGTAGCAGGTGGGGTGCTGCTCCGTCCACAGGTGCTGCACAGATGCCTCCGAAGCAGCGCAGGCACCAGTTATCCAGGGACGCCGAGACCCGCTGGAGCCTCCTGATTCACTCTCACCCACAGCCCTCGCATCTGCTCAGCCATTCTCCAGGAGTAATTACACATGGCACCGGGTGGGCACATGATGGATGCTGGGAAATAAGGACAGAAATCTGACATGATTGTTGTTGTTTCCCCCTTCAAGTTTCAATGGCAACAGATTAAGTGAGATTCTTGTTTCGGTTTTTTTGTATTATTTTCATCCTGATTTAAATGGCGTTTTGTATGTGGAAGTGAGGTCGGGCCCATCTGTTGTCTTCTAGGGAGATTTTCAAGATGTTCGGTATTTCAAAGCCATAATGGAGAGTGAATGAAATGTACGAGGAAATGCTGTCCAAGTGGTGTCATAATTGCTATTTGGGGGATTCGTAATTACAGAGTGCAGCCATCAGATAAAGGAGTGTAGATAAAAAGGAGTTGGTCTGGTAATGGAAATCTGTTTGGAGAGGAATAGTTTCTAATAAGTAATTTTGCCTAATAAACTATAACCGATTTAATCTCCGTCTTATCAGGCCAAGATTTCACCACTTTCCTTTTTAATTGGCTATTTTGTAATCCTGATTCCCAACAGAGCGGATGGTCTGTCTCCCTCTCCTGAGAGTTAGCATGAAATCAGTTTGAAACACTGTGTCAATCTCATTCTGAAGTGGCCATCTGGCCAGTGTACAGAGGCTGGGGATGGCACGCGGAACCGCAGGGTCTCTGTGAGGCAATCATCAGCAGATTTACACAATGTGTTAATGCAAATTTAATAGAGACTTCCTATCGGCCACTTTAATCTTCCATGTGTTGGCAGTGTCAGCCGGACCCAAAACCTGCACTGCAGCAGGGAATCACACTCATCTCCTGTGCACAACAAACATTATACATATTAATTCATTTTACAGCCTGATTTATCGGTTGACTGATAATAAAAAGAACCTTTCACAGACATATCGGTACGAATGTTTGCCGATGTGAAAACTTATAATTTTACAGAATAAACAAAGCAGAGAAATGTTTTGGAAATGGTGTCATATAGTTTAGTCGGTTCGGTTGTTATTTTTAGATGCTTAAATTCGATCAATGCTATGTTTACAAAGATGTTTACAATTCAGAATTTGTTTATTAAGACTTTATTTTTCTTTAAAGTCTGAGTATTTGCATATATTTGTTTACTATAGTAAAGTTCATAGTTAAATGGTAAAATATCAAGCGTCAAAAATATCAGGCTTCAATTTTGGGGTTGTAAGGGTTTGACAACAACATAATTATCTTATTAACGTTTTATAGTAATATCAGCCAATTTTTACTCCCTAATATCGGTATCGGCCCCCAAAAATCCATTAAGGCTCTGATTTACAAATTTATTTACTTTCCAAATTTACATATATATGATTCAGGTACTTAATCATGAATTTAATGTAGTAGCAATAAACATTTCAAGTAAATATATGGTAAAGCAAAACACTGTAAAGATAACAGCTATGAAATGCTATTTCTCAGTCCAACAACACAAATGCAGTGGTAATGTAATTTATGTGTTGTAGTAAAAAATATTAGCCTTTTTTTTTTATATATGTAACAAGATATATCCTATAATAAGAAAAGTTTCAGAGTTTAGAGCAACGGCTTGTTGATTCAAGATTGTTTGAGTTGTTGTTGTACGGGAAAACAGCTGATTACTCAACATGGCGTTTTAAGATTTTGGCTCTCGACTGAAATTTGTTTCCATCCACGGGACGTTCGAACATTAAAGTCCTGTAGATGTGGCTTATACTAAAAATCATTGCTAGTAGTAAACTCATACGCGCTGGCATCAGACAACAGTCACTTACAAACTGCTGTTTTCTATAACTCTACGACTAGTGCACCCAAGACACCAAATAAACATTAATTTGTTCTTTATGTGCAGCACAACACACAGACATAAATGTTTTTTGTAATCAGTATAATATCATTTAATTAAAAAATTCAGCCTTTTAACTAAATTGCATTTTATGGGCTGCAGTTAATAATTGCACCCAAAACCCAACGTCAGAAGTCCACCGGAACGCTGCTGAGCTGCAACTTCTATGTTGGTTTACAAAAATATGTCTATTCCCTCTGTTCATTAAAGACGAATATATCATGCAGAGCCACAGCTAGGAATTCTGGGATCCTTGAAAGATTATTGCTCTGGGCCCCGCTTAATTAATTCATAGACCCTACTTCGATTTTTATGGTCTCTCTCCAGCTGTGGGCCCGTAATATTATCCCCACCTTTCACCCTCCTCTATTTGCACTGGGAATGGATTGTAAATTGATGCTATCCTTAATTTCAATTAGGGAAATATTAGCCATTTTGATTGTGTGCGCGATAAAAACAAAACCATAAAATAAATTGATAGAAAATGCCAGAACTTCTTTACCAAACAACCTAAGTTTTGCAAAAGGAAATGTTTTTGCTTCTTTATAGTTTCCAGCTGACGAGAAAGAAAAAAGAAAGAAAAAGCTTTTTTTTAAATGATCCAACCATGATTTGACCTCTTGGCATTCTTGTGTCTGACAGGAACATTGTGCTGTGTCACATTTGGGAAATTTAAGATTATGTAACATTTGAATGAAAGCATTCCGACACCAACACAACTCAGCATCATGAACTTGAAGATCTCTTGGCCAGAGAACAAAGAACTGCTGCACAGCCTGAGGGCGGCTCAATGAACAGCTTTATTGTGTTTTTTTTCTTTTTTTTAAAGCTATAATATGTAGTCTGATCACCAGAAAATTATACTGGCTGCTCTCTCTGTGACCCTTTGGCATTTTTTCCACCCCATTTTTTTTTGTTTTGAAGAGGACCACATCAGTGTTACATCACAGGTTACTGGACATGAAAAATCCTCTGTTGTTTCATGTTATTGTAGAAATTATAGAACAGCAATATAACATTTCAAAGCAGAAAAGCAATACAGACGATCAAAACATGTGGATACAGTCCTGGAGCAACGTGGATCCATTTAAATTGTTCTTTTGCCTTTTGTTTCTTTGTTTCTTTGTTTAGTTTATGGTATTTTCGACTTTAAATCTACTCTTCCAGGACACAGAAGTCCAAGTAATGACATATTTACATTTACATATAAATTTAATGTATATAGTCACAGGTATTCTTCACTAAGTTGCATTCAGAATGTTAGAAAAGTGTCATTTTAATCCTAGCCTGGTTGTATATGGTTCTATATAGAGTAATGGGGCCTAAAAACTAAGAGTGAGTAAAAATACTACGTTTCTACTCACTTTTAGTTTTTTGTTTTAGTTTAGCTGTTTAGTTTACTGGCAACTGTTCATTGTTATTTTATTCTCAAATCATAAACTAACCAGTTACAAGGAAACCAGCACAAAAGATTTCCTGTTGGCTAAAAAGGCCTCTTTTCGAATGTGTATTGACATTGTGTCGATACAATGTCAATACACAAGTCTAAGTGTAAAAAATTGCACCTTTTTTACAGTGTAAAAAAACCCAACAACCTGCAGATGTTGCAGACTCTAAAAAGCTCTTGAAGCTTATCAAATGTGGGAAAGGTGCATTTTGTTGTGCTCATGTGTTAAGAATGGAGCTTAGGGAAATTAAAATTGGTGCTGGTGTGTTTGCTGAACATTTTATTTCAGTCCATGTAACATGTAGCAAACAACACTGCAAAGTATTTATAAAGTTTATTTGCAGAGATAGAGAAAAGGTGATCCTTTGACTTGGCTCCCTTTGTGGAGCTTTAAAGAGATTGAAACTACTGAAACGTCCTTATTTTGCCTTGTTGTTTAAACGCATCCAGTTTCCTGATCTGTTTACGGTTTTAGCGTGGAAGAAAACAACTGAAGCTTAAATCACTTCAGTTTACATGTGACTTCTTTGTTTTCAACATGTTCCCCTCTCACTGTTTAACCAAAATGTTAAAAGCTGTTAAAATAAAAGATAACAGAGTTGTTTGGACATTTAGTGCTTTTGTTCCCAGACAGTAAATAGACTTTGTCCCTCTTTGTGTTATTCGCTTTGCCCCTGTCAGGCCCTTTGTTTGTTTCATAGTGCAGTTGTACAATGAGACTACATTAGTCACATGTGCATCAGTGGTCTCCTGTGGGACCTTTGTTATGTAAATGCGCATTAATGAACTTCCCTCGGAGCGAGTGCACTGCCTCTGCAGTTTGAGATGTGTCAAGGAAACAGAGGACACTACCGCTCTTTCTTTAAACTCTGCATTATTGATTTAACACAAACACACACCTAGTGGTTATTGATCACATTTAGAAACTGGGCCATTCATTGATTAATAGTGTATTTCACCCTTCATTCAACAAATGTTACAGACGAGTGAAAGAGAGAAGACAGATACTGGAGCTGCTTTCAGACGTGCACCGAAGTCCTGCCATTTTCTGGCGGGGCTGAACGTAAGAAGGCAAATTTCCAAGTCAGTTTTTACCAACTATTTCTGGAACAGTGGAAATTTCCAACATGTGCTGGACAGAAAACTGAAAAAAACAAAACAAAAAAAACAACAGGAATACAAATAGCTCAAGGTGCAAATAGCTGCCATACATTTAGAAGATCAGGAAGACAATGAGATATGGTGTCACTGTGCTATAAACAAAAATATGTGATTTATGTCCCTGCTCGACCCCCACGCCACCCCTCACCTGAATGTTACAGACATTTCCCTGTTGTTGTGAATGTGTCTGACTCGGACAATCTCCTGCTGCGCTCTTAATATGGGAAATTCTGAAAAAATGGTCTGAAAAGCTGTTTTCAGACTAAGATGCTCCAAAACATTGAGCTGAATGAGACTGAGAACCTTTTTGAAACTTTCTAGAAACTCAAAAGCGACCTAGTTAAATTCAAATTGACAACATTTATTCCAATCAGTAAGAATATTAAATGCGCTAAATTGTTTTGTTTCGACACTCCAAAACATTTTGAATTTCATCATGCTCCTACTTGCCGGACCTCTCAGCTGTCAGGCGCCCTCGAATAGTTTTGGTCATGCTAAATTCTGAGCTAATTAAAACAGTCGGGGACACACAGAACGGTTTTCAACCAAATGACATATCTGCATAAGACAGGGGAGTGAATTTGCTTGAACGTCTGGAACAGGTAAATAAAAACCTTTGATTTCATTGCAGCTTGAGTGTTAACAAAGGGGACGTGGCTAAAGAAAGAAAATGGATATCAAAATGGAAATTTCCCAGGCTGTTTAATTGGATGGCCACTTTTACTTAACTTATCTTCGCAGCCCAACTCGTTCACTGGAAGTGAGCATTTCCAATTAGAGGAAATGACTATTTCTTCTCGCTTCCGAAACATGTCTTTCACTGCGGTATTTAGTTATGACAGAATGTAAACAAATAAGACACTCGGTGATGTCCTCTCCTCACCCTCGTCGCGTCTGTCAAACATGCTCGTAAACACTGATGCCACTCCACCAGGTTTATAAGACACATGCGTCATTCAGAATCACGCCCGGCTGCAACAGAAAACGCTGATAACATGGAACATACACTTATTTATAGCTCACACAAATGATCCTGGCACAAACAGCCACCCTAGAGATCATCTCTAAGTAAGTCAATAAGACATGAATCATGATGAACGACATTTTAAATGGCACGCCGTTACAATCTTAACAATACTGCGAGCTGAGTTAAGAACAAATGATTTCATCCTGTATCGCCGCAGAATAATGGAAAAAAGGATTCCTACATTATTGCCCATTTCTTCCCTGGAAGCTATAGAGACTGACATTAATCCCAACTGTCTGTAAAATTGAAGCAATAAAAACCACAAGCAGTGGCATCAAATTTCGCCGCGGCGATGATCCTCAAAAATATAGATCCACAGACAAACAATGATATACTTGATTGTTTCAGTTAAGATTCCTGGGCCCTCTGCTTTCCCTTTGTTGTACATGAGAGAGACATTACACCAATGGTGGAATATGACCTCATTTGCTGCAAAGAGGAAATTTAATTAACAGAGCAAACAGCATCTGCCAATATGCCTCCGTGGAGACTGCTGAGGATAAGAAATACCTTTCACGAGAAACCTGCAATACTGTCTTAAGACTGGACCAACAGCCGCCGACGTGGCTCCGACACTGTGTGCGCCTCCTAATTCACAGATTTGAAACACCATTAATGGAGATCAGTCAAAGGATAAACTGTACATAACATAATCGATTCACAAAAAAAAAAAATCATGAAAGCTGCATGGATACATTTTAGAGAATGTGATCCAACAATGTGAGTCGGGGCTTCGGCAGCAGAGTGAGTGAAAAAAACCTAATATCATCTCTTCTTTTGTCTTAACTTGTAAAACTGCTCACTTGCCTCCAATGCTGTTCTTTTCTGGGCTTGCTGTGCCAAAGTAAACTGAAAATCCTCAGAGGAGCAATGTGTGTATTTTTTGTTTTGAATCCAATGTAGTTCATCTCGTGGCCAAACTTACTTTAACACACATGGTAATGATAACTATATTCACACTAGTGCAGTCGTTTTCATGCACATAGACGGGCAGGCAGTTGAGAGCCAGTAAATAAAAACAGATTTCTTTATCGGTTTGAGTGTTTTGTTTTTTTAAGGTGAGCACGGTGCTGCTGCCACTCAAACAGATGAGCAGGTGGTTTTAAAGTGTTGAAAATTGTTTCTTTCTAAATTAAATATTCATCACTAAAGAAACGTCAGTAAAATAAAACAAAAACACCAAATTTAAAGTTAGTATTTAGAGTTCAAGACAGGAAAAGACAGTTAATCCGCTTTTTTACGATTGTCCTATGTCTTGAACGAATTTAGTTGACGGTGGCAAAATGGACAACCGTCATAAGATGTTGATTCAGATGCTGATTGGTGTATGGAGGCATGTGACGTCATCATTTTTCCACCTGAGCTCCACTAGTAGCAGTAGAGCTTCATAGCTTGAACATGAATACATGTTATTGTTCTCTGATGCTACTAATTGTTCCATGACGACAGAAATGCTTTGTAAATATGGCATCACATCTCTAGCCTGTATTATTTGGCAGTGATGGGTTGGTGATCACACAAAATGCTCGCGTATCAATATTAACAATAATTCCATCTGAAATGTGAATTGAGCTCAACATTACTTGGTCAGAAAATAAAGATTAAGCATTTAAAGAACCAGAGAAGTAGACATTTTTCTTTCTGTCTGGCTAATTGGACGGCCACGTTTTTTCCTCCAACACATTTAAGTAAAGTGAGCATATAGAGTGAATTTCAGACAGGTTTATGTTTGATTGAATTAATGCACCACCTTTTGCCAGTAACTATAGGTTACTGTCTGGCCCTTTCGCTGCCTTTACAACCTGCTAACATCCCTCAACGTGTGTGAAAACAACACCTTCACATGCCAGGCAGAAATATGGAGGTGGTGCTCCAAGTGGCCCATTCATGGTTATGATTATTATTCCTCTTTGTGCTCTGCCTGCGACTTGCAGCACTTCACTGGTGTCCTGATGGTTGAGTGGACTGATTTGTTTGCCCAGGGAATTGTCCATGTGCCGTTTAGAACTAATAAAATACCAGAGGAGCCTGGGCCCCATCATCTCCTGTCAGAATAAAAAAGAAGCAATGGATACCCCCACTAAATGTCACGATATCTGTGTGTGTTTTTTTCCAATTCTTAATCTTTATTAGCATAATTGGTTTCTGTGATATTAAATTCACAGCTAAAGTGAGCAGCATCCGAATTTCAGTAAACAATTTTAAGCCTAATTTGGTATGAGACACGACTGGCCCAGTGGCAGTGTGCAACTCCAATTATGATAAGGATTAAGCACATGCAATCAAAAGATAGAACAAGATAATGTGCAAAGATACATTTGGCAGGCGAGCAATTAATTGGAGAAGCATGACACCCTCTACCTGCAAAAGATGAGGCAGGAGATGATGTTTCAACACTTCAACACTCTTAATGGCAAAGACTACAGATCCCTCCCCGTTACTGTAAATCTGGTCGCAGGGAAAGGCCCGTCCGTGTGATTTGGAGTGGCCAGACGGAGCTGTCAGGGAGTCCACTGCGTTCGGTGGTCGCTGTCTGTGCCTAGTGAACCCAGGAGGCAGAGAATGACTGAGTTCACAAGTTGATTAATGAGTGTGCTGCCACCGGTTGTCAAAATCTGACACTGATTATGAAGCCTCGACCCTTTTTTTTCCACGAGGCAGATATACAGTGCGATGTCCTTATATGAATCAATTTACTGCAGGAATTGATACAGAGCGGATGTGAACACACATTTAAGGTAATATACGCCGCCGGGGCGCTAAGGCAAAGAAAATAGATCAGAGTTTTTTTTTTTGCAGTATTTGCTGATGTGGACAAATTAAACTCTGAATTTGACAGGATGACTTTTAGTGGCAGATCTTTGCAGGAGTATAGAAGCAGTGATGATAGCATATGTCGAGAGTGTTTGACTGCTGACTGTCCAACTGTTAGCAGTGATGATGAGATTAATTAGGAGGGGGATGGCTACTGAGGGAGAGATGAAGCTGTCACTATACAGTAGGTGTTGAATAATGATGACTGCCTCGTCTTTATCCTCGGCGCGACCGTCTCCACCGCGCTTTTAACTCTGACCCAATTAATACCCCAGGTAAACAGGCTCCTGCTGCGGCCACAGGCGTGCCGCCCCCCCCCACCCGTGAGAGTACCAGTGAAATGAAGCTGTACATTTTATCTGTGCATCGTGGTTGGAAAGTCAACTTGACAGAACGAGGGGCACTTGATAAACAGTCTATCTAGGGCACACACTGTATAGCAGGTCTCTCAGGGGGGGGAGACAAAACCCAAGACATTACAGAGAAACCCAAAGCAAATTATCCTGACATGGATGAAACAATAGCAAATTGGACAAATGATATAATTTGAGTCCTATAGGCCCCAGCAGAGTCTGGTTGTTTCTTGCACTCAGAGGGATTTGGAAACAAGAATAGTGTTTGATGGTAAAGGTCAGGAAACAAAGGTTGCTCCCTGCATGGTTTCCATAGTGGGAAGACACCGCTTCCCTGTGAAACATTATTTTGTTCCTGTTTTGTAATGTGCCTCATATAAGAGGACAACTGTTTTCATTATGCAGGAGTGGTTCCTTTGGTCTTTGCTCAAAATACAAAGAGATTCGGAGGATTGTCAAAGGTGCCAACCAGGAGGTAGAACTGTCTTGTTTTCTACACACTATAAATCATTTTTGTACGTCGCTGCCGCCCAGCACTGCTCCTCACCACGTGCTGCTACTTGATACCTTTACTGTCACGTAGCTACAAGAAAAACAACCGATATCACATCATGAAAAATCAATTCACGGTACACCTTCTGATTCCAAACATGCCGCTGCTTCCAGCTAATTAGACGTGATTAATCACGAGGGAATGGAGACGTAAATGTGACTTTCCGCTTTAAAAATCAATTATGTCTTCTTTCCAGAGTCAGAGGAACAAATGTGTTAAATAAGTTCAAGGGGACAAACGTCTCTGCGGGATATAAAATTCCTCAACTGGTGTATGGATGTCTCCTTGGTAAGGAGGTGGTAGGTTGGGGAAATCTTAGTCTAGACTGAGTGTGCACTTTTCGGCAGGAGGGAGCCTCAGTGGGTCATTAATCACCCGCCACTGACACTGAGAACCTTCTGCCCCTCATAAGGGCAAAATAACCTCTAACAATGAGAGGAACTAAGTGGCCAGAGACAATGGTATATTGCGTGCTAGTTTATGTTCCTCTCATAAGCAGCGCAGCCAGCCTCAGAAGATGGAGGAGCCATTCGTCCCAGCTCCCTGACTGTACACAGCAGCAGGGAGGGACATTACATGGGCAGCCTCAGTGAAGCGGCCTTAAGAGTCGAAACACTCGGTGGAATGTGTTGTCGTTTCTCACAATGAAACTGACCCTCAGTGGCATCATTACATCATTGCATCGTTACGTTCACATCTTGAGTTGAAAAAAAGGAAAGAAATACGGCTTGAGATATCGCAGCAACAAAACTTTCGAGTCTAATGGTGCAAAAACATTTCAGCTAAAGTCACTAACCATTCATCATTTCAAACATTGAATGTACTGTATATAAAGATGGACGACAAGACAGCTCCCCGAAAGTGAAGCCAAAGCGTCTTCATTGCCACCTGGTGGCTGGCTGCAGTATAGGTCATAAATTCCACCATCTCCACGTTGGTGGATGGGACATGGATCAAAGTACACATCAAATACAATTTTCTCAAAGATGTTTTTTGTTATTTTTCGTAACTCTTATCACGATGTATATTTGAATGTTATTTTTCTAGCAAGTTTTGTTATTTGATGCAATAAAACAGGGTGGAAGGTCAAGATTGGCAGCTGAGACTGACTTGTGATTGGTCGATAACGTGTCGATAACGTGCATCAATCAGTACCATGGCCCCATCCCCCTTTCCCTACACTGCAGACTCCAAATGTACAAGATGGCAGCGTTCGTATCCAGGATGTTTTGGCCTAATTTCTGCATAGTGGAATGAAATGGAGACGCGTTGGCCAGCTTCATTTACGGTGTTTGATTTCAAACATCACACCCGTCTTGTTTTGCAAATTTTCGATCAAAGGCCACAAGCAGAGATGAGACAAAGTATCTAAGTTATTAACGTGAGTACTATCATTTATAAAATTACGCAATTACAAATTAAACTCCTCTATTTAAATGATCCTTAAACTGTATCAAATAATGATGTATAAAAGGTGCTTGTTTGCAGCGATGCACCAAAAGGAAATTGTGAACTGTGAGGTTCAGCTCATTGTTCAGCTGACCATCCCACCACTTTAGTGTTTCTGTGTACTCTCAATGCTCTCATAGTGCAGGTTCTGGCAGCAAGCAGCTGCTGCAAGCAAGCTCTAAAAACCCACTGTACGCTACCTGCTCAGCAACAAAGGGCAGACTGACACAGTTAACCACCAGCTGGTGAACATCGTGGAGCATTTAGCAGGTAAAGAGCCACACATTTCCCTCAGGACTTGGTGGAAACCAAAGACAGAGGTAAAAGACAACGGATTTCCAACGTATCAGGTGGAGCTGCTTGATATATAACTATGGATATATCATGTACCTATGTAGTTTGGTACATTAACCTTTTTTTTTTTTTAAATCCTATTATATGTTGAGTATGTAAAACTTTATTTTGTACATGTAGATACTGCATACCAGTCAGTCTATTGTCTCTTATCATCAGAAGACTGATACCACTCCCATGTCTGTACAATAAATATAGAGCAGCTGGTTAGCTTAGCACAAATAATGATGTGATTTCATGGAACATGCTATAGGGAAATAGTGTAAAAGCTTATTTGATTATAAAGGCTCAAACACACAGTTGTACATATCCTCGAATCAATTTGTTCATGACCAGCAGGGGAAACATGAATCTCATCTAAATATTTGGTCATTTGTGAAATCTTAAATTCGTTAATATGTTCTTTTTTGCTTAGGACTGTATATATTGTGATCTTGTATTTGAGCCACATATATGTCACAGGAACTTGGCAACCGAGACCATGAGTGGGACCTAAGAAAAGGGACCTTCAGCTATAACGCACATTTGCATCCCAGATCTCATGAAGGCCTGAAGCTGATTGATTAATAGAGACAGAGCATGCCAAGACATATCAGGGCCCCTGCGCAGGTTAAGTGGTGCTAAGATTGTTTCATATAGTCCGTGATTAGAGGATGAGGAAGGAGAGTCTGATCTCTCAGACTTGCTGACCCCCTAATCACAGGGGATCTTTCGATCCAACCTGGCCCAGCAACTTCAATCAGACACACTCCCGCGAGTTTGAAACTGGCAGCAGGGAACAGGAAATAACTAATGGGGGAAAGAGGATTGTATTTTCAGATCAGATAATCATAGGAATACACACACAGGTATGTTTTTTTTTAAACATCAGCATTGTGTTATTTACATTATGAGCTGTTAGCTACCAAATCCAAAGCAGTGTCAATTATTACCGCTATATTTAGGGGGTAGAATTCTAAAACACTCAAATACAATAAAAACAAGTCCTCTAACCTGACAACCATTTACATGGAGGTCAATCATCTCTACCCTCTGTTATCGTTTTCTTACAGCGGCAGGTCTACTGCACCTTTCTATTCATGGTTACAATAAGAAACATGTAGTCAGGTTTCTGGAGTGGTGAGAGTTTAGGAAAATACAGCGGCATGGGATACAATAAGAAATTACTTAAGGTTCAGGGACCACTGTCGTCACGGTTACAGTAACAGACACACCTTTAAGGTTGTGGAACAGTCATGGATGGAAGGAACAACACTGACTGATCTGTTTCACAATCTCCTGTGTCAAATCCTGTGTTTTGTGGAGCTATTTTTCCACCTCAACCTGCTGCTGACATCAACCTCTGTTGCTCCTTTTACTACAACTTTTTACACTGCCCCATACATGTCGCAACCTATGTCTTTATTTCATTTTTTTCTTTCTTTTTATATAGGAATAGCACAACTTCCTGAAATCTTACAAAAATAAACAAGCATTATCAGACAAGAAGTTATGTGATATTATGATAATGCAAAAGGATTATTACCTGTGTCAATGTGTGAGCAGCTTTTTAGTCGGGGTTCCTAGTAACTAGCTTTAACAACTACAAAATAAGAGATATTATGAGATGATCAATAGTCAGGATTAGTAATAAACAAAACAAGTCCTGCCTCACAACTATGTGTTAATTTCAGGGACTTTTCATTCGATTTTTTTATGTTCAGAGGGAGTAGAAAGTAGCAGAAAATGGAAATACTCGAATTAGCACAAGTGCAGTACCTCAAAAGAACACTGAAATGCAGTATTTAAGTTAATGTACACACATTTAAAGAAACCAAAGTAACACATAAACATCCACATTCTCTGGGTAAACAGAAAATCAGGACAAACAGAGACACTATGGTATTCCGGCTGCATGTATATTGTGCTTTTCTAGACTGTAAACCACTTATTCAATACAATGTATATTTCATTCACCCCATTCAAATGATGATGCAGCATCAGGACCAGTCGGGAGTTCGGTGTCTTACTCGAAGACAATTTGAGACATTCTGGAGGAGCCGAACCATGAAACCTAGAGATCACAGAACTAGCACTATGAGGACAACTGTGGAAACTTTTCACATGTTCACTGTTGCACTGCACATATTCCTCTAACACAAGCGTTTACTGTTTGGGTATAACACTCACACTGTCTAATAAAAAATCGCTGTAGCCGTGACAGAAGATATAAAACTTCTGGGAGTTCGCTAATCGCTCTTCAAGGAGTGATCCTGCTGGCTGTTATTATTTTCTGTGGCATTTGCAGTGTCAGTGAAATCCTGCAAGTCTCAGTGATTAATACACACTCTGTGAACTACTAAGTGATTTCAAAGAAATAATAAAATCATGGCATGACCTCAAGATATTGGTAAAATGTTATTTACATGCGATAGTTGATCAGTGAATCAGGCTCCAAGGTTTATCTGTAATTCGCCCAGTGCAAAAAAAAAAAAAACTCTCCGGAGTGCAACATAATTATCTACATCATCAAAAGCAATTATGGATGCATAAATTGAATGCATGTCTACATCCCCATTGTCCCTTGCATATTTGTCCCTCGCACAGATAACAGAGCATTAACATCACAATGGAGGGGGAATAATGGAGTTGCCCAGCTGGGGTTAAAGGGACATGACAATAAGTGTGACAAGCCTCAGTCAGATGCGTGGACACGGACTAACAAAAAAAAGAAAAAGAAACTTTTCATCCCATTCAAATGTGGGTGTGTAGAGTCAAATGAATCACGGACGCCGTGGCTTCATGCAGATGAACTGCCAGGCTGAACTTTAACTTAACATCAATGTAAGAATACACAAACAGAGGATCAGTATTCGAATGAACTGTGTTTTGCAACTTGAAAAGCAATGATAATAGTAATAAAAAATATAAGCACTTTTATTGAGAGTAATTCACTTTTCTAACTATATTTTTTATGACATCTAGCTAAAGGCTGACTGCAGTATAATGTTTCTTTATACAGGAGAGTCTACCACATATATGTTACGTAATTCACTGTAGTATTACGCAAAGATGATTTCCCGGATTTCCACAAAATTTGGTGGAAGGGTGGGACAATGGCTAAGAAAGAAGGACCCAGAAAAAACATTGTACCCAGGAAAACTTTCTTATACATTTACTACTTTAATCTCTGCCCCAGGGAATAATTCATGAATCTTGACTAAACAAATCAGGTACATTGAGGGGACTGATATCTATGAGTGTTTGAAATGTGGTGTAGTTTGTTGGGACTGTTGGGCCCTGGCAGATGTGCTCTATGTGCTCATTCTAGTTTGTAGTAGTTTTGCAGGGCACAAAATGGTTATACATCATTCTGGAATGTGATTACAAACAGTGGAGTTTTGATTTTGGTGACGTGATGAGACAAACCTGAACATTTTCTCTGGCTCAAGTTACAAACTTCAACCGCAACTGCCTTTAATTGTGGGAGGTGAAATTGAAGATATCAGTCTGCGATATTATTACAACAAGTTTGGAAACACTCATATTTAGGCAGATGCTCTGGCATGGTTTGCTGCTGTCTACTTGCTACTGTGTTTAGAATGACGTCATACACCCTGTCTGCAAGAAACAATCCACAGCACACACACACACAAACTATTATTTTTGCACTGGAGGGACACAGATATGCCAAACACAGCCACTGCTCGCAAGTTGAATGGGCGACATGTTTAATATTTTGATAACAGTAAAGTACCAGTAACTGCTTTTGCTATTAAATAGAATTATTTTTTTAGGCCTCTTGAGAATATCAGAAATAATGTTCTGCCTGCTTTTATCGGAGGACTGAATTCCTCCATGGACCTTTAGAAGAAAGAGTCCCAAACTGACTGTTTTCAGGCCCAAGTGGATGTCAATATTCAGACACGCTCCAGCGACTGCGAGTCAACCGTCTAATTATTTGTCAGTAGAAAACTTCAGGCCGATTCTCCAATGTTTCTCCTCCACAGATGAAAAAAGCGAAATGATCAACAGAAGAGAAAAGCATCACTTTAGAAATGATTAATATTTGAGCTCGTCGTCAGGCGGTGAAAACACCTCGTGCAATGAGGGACTGTCAAACAGCAGCTCATCCCCCCCGATCTAACATCCTCATCCTCCATCAACAAGGAGTGATAAACGTCTCCAAAGCGCTCGATCCGCGTTGTTATCGCAGTCCGCGGCAGAGGCTCATTCTGAGCTGCAGTCGGCTCACCGGGCCTTCTTCTGCTCAGCTGAGACACTGCGAGAATCCCTGGCAGCTCATATATCAAGGGAGATCCTCACAGCAGCGCTCCCCTTCCTTTTTCAATGCACAGGGTAAGTATTTTAATTAGTTGGCTAATTGTCTAAGTAATTGGAAGACAACTTAGCTCAAAGAGTAATCAATCTCTACAGGGCTGTGTTCTATCACATCAAAGCATCTGTAATTAACACTGCAAACCATGGGATGGTCTTTGACTGAGCTCGATAGCGAGGGGGGGCGTATGATCACAGATAACACCGAGGTGGAGGAGACGGATCTGGGAGGCTTCCAGTGAGCACGGAGAGGTGTTATCATTTAGACGCAACCAGACGCAGAACCCAAACACTCCTGAAGCCGGAGACAGTCAAGACCCTCGAACGCTGGCTGTGATGCAAGAGCTGCACTGTGTAAACAATAGCCAGGTAAAGCCCCTGGTTATTAAATCATGTGTGGGTGTGTATGTGTGCGTGTGGCTTTCACAAATCGGAGCCGCTTTTTTTTTCTTCTTCTTACGTCTAAATCCTTGAAAACTATACTTTTATTATCAATAAAGAGAAAAAAAACAATTCAATGTGAATGTCTCACTGCGAAGCTCCGACGTTCAAATGTGCATCCTCCCCTTAAATTTCCCCCAAGAATATCTGTTAGCTTGATTTTGACAACACAATTGGCAATTCATTAAATGTTTTCATATACCGAGTATCAATTTCACTTTGCAGGAAGGCTTGCGCCAGGCATTAAAAAAATTATACGTTTGGGATGAACAAGACTAATCATGTCTCAGATTCATCCATTGGAGGCCCCTTAATTTCCCCATTGTAGAAAACAAGATGTATAATGAACAATTATACATAAAGTCAATTTCAGTGTTGTGCAGAAGACTTAATTAAAATTACTAATGAAAAAAAGGACTGCTTACACTGTGGAAGTTTGCTCATCAATTTCAAAATTAGTAAAATGCTTTGTCTTCGTGGGCTCTAATGAAAATGACCTGAATGGCGACACTTCATTTTTTTGTTTTGTTTACAAACAATCATTATGAATAGAATTAGGAACCACAAACCCATTTTGTTATTCGTTCGGGGGAAGAATTGGGGTATAATTGTCCAAACTGCGGAAGGAAGCGGCAGCTTAACATCCACGTTATTCCGGGACACATTCTATCACATTATCAATTAACAGATGTATTCAAACACGCAGGGAGGAACGTCATGCTTGTGGCGGCAGCCTAAAAATGGATAATTATGATGAAACATCCAGAGGAGAGCAGTCGCTGGAAGACATGATATTCCCTGAAGTGATTCCCCCCTCCCCCCCTCCGGCCCCGCGCTCCCCGCCGCAAGGCACAATCCACACAGTGGCACTGACAGATTGACAAATAAGGTTAATAAGTACTTTCCACCTCTCCTAAAGGCTAATCAAATATTAATCCTCGAGGTGTGGTCAGCGGGAGGAAAGAAAAAAAAGGAAAAAAAAGACAACAACAAACATTTGGTGGAGGGGAATTGATCGAATTGATTCTCTCTCGTAATGCTCGGGGCCCGGGGAGAGAAGAAGAAGTAGACGGAGAGGAAGAGGAAGAGGAAGAGGGAGAAGAGGAGGGGATGTTGAGTTGGAACTGTACGAATTCATTTCAGGCCAAGAGTGGACAAATATTTGGATATGAGCGCTTAAAGCAATTTCAATTTTTAATCCATCTCCTCATATCCGCCACGTGCTCATAGCGTCCGTGAATGTGGCGCGTCCCCCTCCCCAACCGAAAAACAATAGTTTCACGTGATCCTCTGCCTTTTAACCAAAATGACCCCAAAAAAACATTCATGAAAACAGAAAAGCAGAGAAAACATATGACAAGATTAATATACAAATGGATTTGATCTCTACAAACATCAACTTGTGCACAAATAAATAAAAATGCGAATCATATAAAAAAACAAACTACTGGTGACATGTTTGAATTTTACACAAATCCCACCTACCTGCCCCCCCCCCCACCCCAACCCCCTAAGAGTTTTCACTAATCGGAAGCCTCGGGACATCTCGGAGTCTGGTGGACCATGTGAGCGGAGCCACACACTCGTGTACTGATAGGGCAAAATTGGATCCAGTGAGAATGCAAAGGAGCTTATCAACCAACACTTCCAGGCAGTGCTCTCTGCAAGAGCATATGTCAACATCATTTATTAGATGTGGCCAAGGACTAAATTATGTATGATCACAAAATGAAAAGAAAAAAAAAAAAGGGGGTGGGAGAAAAATGGGATCACACGCAGCAGGTGGATAGAATAATATTTGGAGAGAATATGAAATTATTAATGGAGGCCCTTAAGGGAGAATATTTGTTAACATTAACCAGTGAGTCATTTGTGTTGGTTTGAGTGTATAATTAATCATATCGGACATTTCAGAAGAGTTAAGTGAATCTTTTATTTGCTCCCCCGGTTTCCAGAGGAGTGATCCATAATATTACTGTCACATATAGTATTTCTATATTAATGTTTACTCACACAACGAGAAGCAAATCAGACACTCTCAAATTGTACCCAGTAAATTGTGTGAGCTCAAAGTGGGATTCAAAAAAACCTGCATTTCCGTCACTCCAGCCAAACATATACTAAGTAGCTTTAATATTGCCAGATGAGCAATCTCTCAAGCAAAATACTCTTCAGAGATACTGTGTAATTGACTCCACATCTAACAGTATGGAACAAATCCCACTAGCAGAGGGAGTTGACAAATTGCATTAAAAACACTCAATTGGGCCAGGATTGGATAGAAGCTCATGTTCCTCCTTATCCCATTAAACATGAAACAGTTTAATCTCTCAAACTTGCTGACATATGTGCAAACGCTCATGCGGCAGGCAGCCTGCGCTCAGTTTGTAGCAGAGTATCAAGGCACAACAACACGGCCTCTGAACTAACTGTGCGCTCCAGTGTGTGTGTGTGTGTGTGTGTGTGTGTGTGTGTGTGTGTGACACGTGTAGACAAGAGCAGACTCAACATGGAAATAGCATTATTTTAATCTTCAATTACAACATTGTTTAATGGCGGAGCGACGGCAGAGCTGCAGACATGCATATCATTTGTTTCGGGCTGCTTAAAGCGGGCGATGTTCAAGAGACTCAAACTGTCAAATCATCCAAGTTTCTTCTTCAATGGCTTACCCGATTTGAACATGTTCCGCTTCTTTTCATGACATGTAAACAGGTTTTGACATGGGTCTAGTTAAATGTGTAAGACATGCTGTAAAAAAAAAAAAAGAAAAAGGGAAAGGGAAATGCCTGCGTGAAAAAAAAAAAGGCCCAAACCTGTCAACACAGAGTACCTGCTTTAAATCTGTTCCCCCATTTCAGGCAATCTGTGGGAACCAGGCCTGTGGAGTCTAATCCTGTTTTCATCCGTGCTCCCCCCTCTCCGACAGCCCCCCTCATCTGTATCACACTTTCAATTCCACTTGCTGGTGCCTTTGTGCGATTTCCATTTGATCTCGCGTTTAAAATTCAAAATCTATTCAAGGTTTTTTTAGTTGGATTCACGCTTTCGCCATGAAGCCCTATTTATGTTCTAGATTTGGAATTGCAAATCACGGGTGTGTGATTTAGGGGGAATGGAAGTCCAAAATTCCCTGGCATCACCTTTTATGATTCTGTAGGTTTAAAATGTTAACAAGGGTGTTTTAGCAAGCTGATTTGTGCAGTATCAGACTGTCTCTGGCTGTGTGTGTGTGTGTGTGTGTGTGTGTGTGTGTGTGTGTGTGTGTGTGTGTAATGGTGGAAAACTTACTCTCATTTACTGAGTCTGGTCGTCTGTGGCACCGTGGTGGTTTTAATTCTGACGTCTAGACACACCTAGCGACCCACGTCTCTGAGGCCCCTGCCATCCTGATGTTGACAATGCTCTATACTTTGTTTGTATAAAAAATATTCATCATCTTTAACAACAGATCTTATTTCAAATCTTACAAGGTGAGAAAAAACTTTTCTTTCCAAGCAATAATTATTAGAAACACACCAAACGTTATTTCTGAATGATCTAAAGTTTTTTCGACTACCATCAGAATTTTCTGTAGGCGTTTTGTAGCTCTGCATAACGTCTTTTCCTTTTTAATAAACATTGGAGCAATATCTATAGGTTAACATGACTAGTTTTTCATTGTTTCCAGATTAAACAAACTTATGGGTAGATACTGGTGCACTCCACTGGGGCACCACCGCTCCTTAAACAACCCAGAGCTCTGAGGTGACTGAACAATGATCACACTTGTCACTGAGATGTTCTGCCTGATCATCGCTGTCTCCAAACTCCAAACAAGCTGTAGGATTTGCCGAAACTGAATGACAGCGATGAAACAAAATCACCGAGATCACCAGATGCGAGTATAAATACACAATAACTCCGATGGCTGTGCAGAAATAACCTTTTCATTTCAAACAGTGTGCTGCTAAATGTCAGCATGAATTGAGTTGTTGCGGAGGAGAAACATCTTCATGTACAATAATCTTGGATTCTTTTATGAAAAGTATAAAAAAGCCTCCAGTATATATTCATATCCGTGCCTGCAGTGCACGATCCCTGCACGGCTTTCCCTGCTACAGTAACATTATGGTTTAAAAACACATCAAAAGAATTAGCATCCAGGAAATCATGCACTTTGCATTGATTTTCCCTCAGACTTAACTCTGCCGTTATTGTGAAACCCAACGGTACAATATCAATATCAACCAAATTAATAACTTCCCCCTGCGAGAGATCTCAGACTGTGCTGTGCTTGTATCTATTCAGAGGAAGAAGTAGCAGGGAGGAAGAACAAACTTTGGATCTATTGAATCCCCTATGAACAATTTATACAAAGAATATTAATATTGCTGCAGCCGCTCATCTGCTTTGCAAATAAATGCTCACTTCTGCGCTCAGATATGACTTTAAAGAGCACGTCATAAAGAATCCACATTTGGACCGATTCATATTCCTGAATCGCCCAACGTTAACATTAAAAAGAGATACACACGGTTGTTGTTTTTTTTCTGCAAATGTCAGGGCATAATAAATAACCGAATGTTTGAGTGTGAGTGTTTTCGGCTCGACGGCGCGTTCTCCATCTGAGGCATGAGCTGCGGTAAGTCCACGTGAGCCTTTGATGATCACTCTGGGCGTCGTGTTTGTTTTGGTATAAGTTAGGATTGATAATAGCATTACGGCGGGGCAGTATATCTGCTTATCAAAGGACATTATTGCCCCACTTGATGCCCAGTCAGGGATTTAGGTGAGCATTGTGAACCCAAGCCGCAACAAACCCCACTTCCTGTGATTATCTGACACGAGGTGCTGACGGGTGCTCGTCTGTTGACATTTCTGTTGATATTGGCGGTGTAAAGGACAGCAGCGGCGGAGACTTACGGCGCTCGCACAGGTCTTACACACTTTTTATTTTCCTCTTTGTCGGCCCTTGTTGTGGGACTTATAGCGTGTCGGCGGCGGCTGAATGAGCCGTGGCACTGACCTGTGGTGACGGACCGGGATCATACATCAGGGGGGCTGTTTTCTCTCTGTCATCACGGTTGTGTGTGGTCAGGCCCGAGTGGCACCTGGAACAGCTGAAACATCACAAATGCAAAATGTAAAAGCCCCAATGTAGAGCGGCGTGACAAAAAGTACTACGTGAAATGGATAGAGGGTCACAGTGTCATTGCTTTTTTTTTTATGTGGCAGCCTGATCCTAACCTGATTGGTCTCCGTTAGAAGTTATTATTAAAATAACACAGACCCTACTTACCATAAAATAACAGGTGAGGTTAATGGCGAATGATTTGTTGCATTAAAACCACAGTCATTGCCTCAATCTCCCTTTTTTTTCCTGCCCTAATGGATTTTATTTTACTGAATATTCTCTGGAAGCATACATAATTCCGTACGAAAGCAAATCTATTTTTCATGAATACAAAGCAATATTAAAAGCAACAACTTAACAGACTATGAATTAATAATTTTGTATTAGCGAGACATGCAAAATGCACAATTAGGAACGTTTTTTCACAGCTTCCTGTGTGGTGGTGATGGAAATTATAAACTGTGTCATAGTTAACATCCAAACATATCTGTGGATGTTTATATCTTCATGTAACAGAGATAATATGGTGCACATGGGAAAGTATCAGTATCATTTATGAAATATGAAGTTCAGTAGATACCAAGAAAATGCATTTTGCTTTTGAAACAGGTAAAAATCTGCATCTGCATCATCAGTAACACTGACCATGACTGCATCCACTGAAACGTGGTATTTGATTTACTGTAATCCCTGAAATCTCCAGAGAAGTGGATAAAATCCTTATATTAATTAGAACTAATTACACCTTCCTGTGAAATCCAACACCTAATGGACAAATCTTACAATATTCCAAGTCAATTTCTGATGTTTTCACTCTGTCTGCCATTTTGAAAGGCCTTTAAAATATTATGCATTCAGAACTTACTACAAGAGAAGGAGGTCGAGCCTTTTTTAAAATAAACATAAGACCAGATTATAAAATAAACATCAAGTGCAAGATATTTTTAATAGTTTTTGAACGTCGTTGAAGGCTTCAGCTACACAGATGATTCTTAGAATAGAATAGATTATAACCAGCCTACAACTCACTTTACATATAATAACGTACAACATCTATACCAAACTGTAATTATCAACAAGCTAAAAGCAGAGGTGGGCTTCTGTACCAAAGATTTTTTCAGGTATCCGTACTTAACTTGAGTATTTGTTTTTCTGACGACTTCTGACTTTAACTCCCTACATTTGTACAATTATCAACATCAAGACGGATTACGCAGATAACACAGAGAAGATGATTCCTTGTTGTATATCGGTCGGTGCATATAACGGACAACAGACGTAACACGGCGTTAAAGACACATCAAGACAAAACCGACAAGAGTGGGACACGACACCACGGAGATGAGGCACAGCGTGTGACAAGGAGTAACAACATGGAATCAGCCAACATCTCTGACAAAGCAGAGCAACAAAACAAATCTCTGACCCTACTTTTGTCACCTCTGGCTAAAAGCACATATTTGGCTTTAAACACAGACCATCTGAGAAGTGCACTGTCCAGTGACAGAGACTAACTGACATACATGTGTCTTTGTTGAATCAGCAGGATCCACACCAGCGTCTGTGGGTATCATATCATTTTCTCCTCCAAAGCCTCTGTAGTTTTTGGATAAAAAACCTATCTTAGTACATTTCCACGTGTTCAAAATCCTCGTTAGATCTGTAGATCATGCACAAATTCATACTTTAATGGCTGCGTTCTATATAAGTCTGTGACCAAGCCTTTACTCCCTGAAGCACAAACAGTAATGGCTGTGGCACCGGCTTTTCCCATGACATTTAGAGGTTAATTTGCGCTGGTTTCATGGTCGTTTATCAGTGGAAGGTTTAGAAATTAGCATTCACCACGCTTTTTATTGACAGAAGTGTTTAATAACCCATCAAATCAAACAGGATGGTCAGCCAGCTCCATGCAAACCGCATAACGTCCACAGAGCACTGAGCTCAGGATTCTGAAGCCTGGAAGTTGGTGTGACTGAGCTTTGGATAGGATTGGTGTCAGAGAAGGTCTCGTGGTAAACGTTCTGCGGGAAGTGATGCCTGATGTCGGGCTAATGCGCGAGCGGGCAAAACCCGCAGGAGCTGCTCTGATCCAGGTGGACCTGGTCAGTTTAGTGGAGATGGATGAGGGAAGAGGAAGGAGAGGCTTCTTGTTCTCACCACAGGTTTCCTTTTATTCTGACACATTTACAGCCACACTCAATCTGTTATATCCAGGGGTGAAAGTAAGCCGGTACGCTCCGGTACTCCGTAGGCTACCACTAAAAGATTCAGTGCCGCCGTCGAGCCAGAAAGTGATCGTCCGCCAGAAAGTGATTGCCGCTCAGTGGACTTTTACGAGTTGTACTGCCGCCTTCAATATATTTAAACTGGAAAAAAAAGGGACTAGAGAGGTTACAATTAAGGGCATTTCAGTCATAACTGCAAATTAAATAATTGAGTATTTCTATATATAACACAACTGTAAATCATGGTAATAACAGTCTAGTTTCCAATTACCCAAAAAAAAAGCACATAAGACATGAGCTAGATGCACCTTTACGATTACAAGGGACATAAAGTTAAGTGTGTGTACACAGCACACAAGCAGCTGTGGACGTATATAAACTGGACTGTACAGCTTTAATGCACGCTCCTCAGAAGGTCCTATTTCCAGAGCTGTGAGGCCGATGTTCCGACTCTGTTGTGTTCATTTGAAGTAGGAATGTGGCAAAAGCATGAAACGCTCAAAACTAAATAAGTTGTATGTATGTTTACATCATTTAAACAACACCTTGACAACTCTGTCCAAATATTTGCACAATAACAAAAGGGTTCCATTGTGACAGGCATATAATTAAAAACATATGTATTAGCATGTTAGGCGCTTGTGAGAGATAGACATAGTGTTTGCGAGTTCAGAAGCTACTGTTTGCAGCCAATTGTAAAATTATTTTAAATTGGTTTACACGTGATGACATCAGCAACTCACGTACCAAAGTTTTCAACAACTTTGCGAGTGGTTCTCTCCGACTTAAGACTCATGAGAAGTTTCCCAGTCGAGAACTTATTTTTTCAGACTATTCCAACATCACTCGAATGCATCAGTTTCTGGCCTCACTATTTGGCAAAACACCTCAGGGAAGAGGGAATAACAGCTCGCTACCAAGGCATACAACACACACACACACACACACACACACACACAGCTAACATTTGGTCAACATAATCAACAGTTAGCTTTAGCTTCTAAATCGTATATCACTGTGTTATTATTATCCAGAACATACCTGTGCTTTCATATCCAGCGCTGTTGGATTTTAGCTGGCAGTCATTTGTTTAGTTTTTTCTTTCCCACACATCTCCAACATAAAATGTAAAGTTGTGCTAGATGTTTATTTTTATTCCCATGACAACAAACAAGCTACACGACTTCCATGAGTTGTTCTTTAACTGGCATGACCATGTGCTCACCTTTACTTCCTAATCTTCTTCTTCTTCTATTTATTTGTGGCGTTTGGCAACAACTTGCTGGTGCATTATCGCCACCATCTGAACAGGAGTGTGTATTGCAACAATTCTTAGCCGATACCAACTCTTCTGATGAGTCCTGTTTTATCCCAAAAAGAAATGATTGCCCTAAAACCTACAAGGGAGAGTTTAATTTGAGATGTTATTACAAACATGGTGCTTTGATGGCTGCGTTTGATTTATTGTTGTTTTGGGCGTTTGCAACAGCTAGGGACATTTTTGTTGTTTGGCGGACACATCACTGTTCTCATAACTTGTTACAGAATAAAAAGAAAATAAGGAGGATGATAAGAAATGCTAGTCATCTTCCATTTTAATATGCAGATTGTAAGATAAATTATCAGGCAGCATCATCATCACCATCAGCATGTCTTCTTTCATTTGTGTGTCGAATGCTTTGAACATTCAAAGTCAGAAACTTGTTAACTTTTCAAATTCTTTTGATGAATTCACTTTTCTTCTAATTTGAAACGAAACAAATTTTTTGAAACAAAGATTTTGAAAGTTCTGTCTGCATTTGAATAAATCATTTGCCAAACATGATCAGTTATTTCTCATGTCCTTATTTGAATGCGGGTGTTCACAGATGCATGAAGCTGAGTGTGGGAAGAATATATGAAGGTTGGGGTAGTAACAAAAACTACTTCTACTACTATCTATTTTTAACCAATAGAGCATATTTTGTATATAACACAATGTCTAAGACTTACAGTGTTTCTCCCCACTTCCATTCACGTACCCCAACTTTGTCCCATTCTATTGAGCAACAGTGAGATTGTCTGCGTATTGTAGTTGGATGAATGATGAGGCCGCATAGGAGGCCTTGTAGGCTATGGAACAACGTGAACAATGTTCAAAAACACGTATCACATTTCGGGGGAAACTTAGTCATCAGACAAAGTGCCGGTATAGTCACTGTTAAACCATGAGGAAAATAAATCCTGCACTTTTTTTTTGTCTAGGAAATTAGTTCAAGCCCATAAAATACACTGCACATAATTTTTTGTGATCTCCCTTTATAATTCCCGGCTTCCTCCTCCGCCCCTTATCTTCCCTCTTCGCCACTGTTGTGCTTGAATGTGTATAATTTCACATCCCCAGATTCACACGGCATGTCACCGACTCGGAGTGAAATATACTTATGTTCAAAGGAGTCCTAATGTGGAGTGATGGGGAGGGGGCCTACAGTAGCCTCACAGCCGTTGACACACAGCTGTCTTTGCTGTAAATCTTGCAAATCCACGCAAAAAAAAAGAAAAAAAAATCTCCCTCATGAGACTTCTTTGAGTGTTAAATTGCTCCAGCTCTGAACGTAAGTGTAGTGAGAATCGTCATGTGCGCGTGACTACAGAGCAAATTATTTGAGTTCAATTGAGAAAGGAAGTCAAAGCTGTTACTGCACTTCTAATAACTGTAAAACATGACTTCTAACGTATAGTTACCAGACAAGGTTAATCCTGCAGGTTAATAAATACAATGCATTCCCCCCCCCCGTAATAGCATGCAAGGCCTTGTCGGAGTCCTTTTTATCTACAAGCCCTGTCTGTGGGGTTATTATATAATTATATTATTGCATTTGTCATTTACAGAGTTCGCTCTTGGGGTGAGGCACAAATTAAAGCAGTGAGTGTGTTAGCTTTATATAAGCAAAACGTCGGCGACGCGAACCGTAAGAAAAGTTCATATTTTTTTTCCCTGTGTAATGAATGTTACATTATTTATGTTATGAATTATGGATGAACTCGTGCAGACCTGCGCGGGCCCTCAGTAGCCCGGCTCGTAATCAATCCCTGTCTGATGGACCTCTCCAACAAACAGTTATTAGTGGTTCCTCTGTCTCAAGTCGACTTGGGTAAACCTCACTAACTGGCAATATGATCTGTTATTATCTGCATTCAAGGTATAAATGAGAATTTCATCGTCTGTAATTTTGGTGGTGGGAAAAAAACAACACGTTGAGACATTTTGGCTGTAATGATTTAAAGATTGTGGCGACAAAGATTAAGCACTTCAGCGGTTTCCTGTCATTGAAGGGCTTACTGAGGCCGCCTGCTAATGCTCTTCACAGAGTACTAAAGAGAATGCATATTAAATGACAGCATCCTTTGAATTAATACACTTTGTAACTTCGCAGGCAGCGGCATAAGCACAGAAGTGCGATAGGGAGGAAACATTATTCATGGTGTTTTTCATCCTAACTCTACTTTATTAGCTTATTTGATTCCCCATTCTCCTCATAGTTGATTCAATACATTCCCTATTTGCATAAAACTGTCCGGTAAGATTATCTTCACTTATTCGATCTATCCTAAGAGTCACCTTGTTCAGGATCTTATACGAATAATGAGATTTTAAATTGGAAGACACTCACACAGAGAATGAGGCATTTACAGTTAATTCATCTCATTGAGTTACATTGCTTAGAGGTATTGGAGGGTTTAGATTTTCATTCAAGCATCATATTTAACAGTGTCTGCTTCCCCCACTTTACTGGCATTGAAATTTAAATGGCCTGAGCCTGACAGATCCAATATTGCGACCCACTGTTGCTATTTTTCCGGGGAGGAAATATATTGTCAAAATCGCTACATTCAGAGAACGAGACGGGGGAAAAGAAAGAGTGATCACAAGGAGCGTCTCACCTTTGTGTGTTTTTTTTATTATAAATATTTCAATGGGACCAAACGTCATTTGTTATTTCACCTAAATGTTGCAGGAATGAATTTGGATCCCACTGAGAACGACTTTAAAATAAGCAGTCAGTGTTTTATCTAAAGCAAAATGCAAATGTGCACGGGAGCATAAAAATTTCTGTCGCGCGTGCACACGCATTCACCGTGATTTTACAGAAAAAGAGACAGAGAGTAAGAGAGCGAGAGGGGGAGGGGGTTAATTGGCTTTTTATGACTCCAATTAAATAACATTATGCATATACTGGCTTAACGGCTTATATGTGGCCTCCATTAACAATGTCCTCTTGATTGGTTCTTGGGCTTAAGGTCTCCTCTAGCTCAGGCAGTGCTTGTCACACTGTTTAAACCGGTAAGTGGAGAAAAAGCTTATGTGACAGTAAGATATTTTACATGTGCGCGAGCCCTTTAAAAGAAAAACTACAAATCTCAAAAAAGATCAATGCCCGCCGTCCCCCCCACTCCTCCTATACGGACACGACCTGCACAGAGAGCCCTTGAAACGTTTTTTGTGTCCGAGAAGACAATTGAATAAAATAAATCTCGTCATTAAGGCCTCGGTGCGATATCTTGAAAGCAAAAGGGAGAGAAAGAAAACAAGCATGTGCCTGTCCTGAAGCGGAGCTCCTGAGGTGTTAACTAATCTCTGGTGGCCAGTCTATGCACTGCCTCCTCTAATTGCTCCCTGTATTTCAGTCTGGTGTGAGAGCAGCCATTGTAGCGAGCGCCCAGTCAGCCCCCAGAGGTCTCACACCTTCATTATCACTCTTTATTGCAGAACCTTATACGGGCACTCGGCACCAAACAGCCTGCCCGTTAAAAATAGAGCCTTCTCCTCTCCTCTCCTTTTGGTGGTTTCAGTTTTAATTACTAACACAGAGCCAAAGCCAGAGTCCTCAGCAGGCATGGCGTTTCTTTTCTCTTTTTTTTTTTTGTTCACTAATTAAAGCGAGGACGGAGTTTATTGAAGGGACCCTGACTCTGCTCTCTCATCTATTATTAAGAGGGCAGGACAAATCATTTTCAAATTTATATGCTGAAACCTGTCCAGGGACAGGCGCGGGGCGGTAAAGGTTGGGAGGGGGGGGGGAAGGTGGGGTGAAATGGCGGAAGGGGAGGTGGTTGAGACTCTTTCTATTGCGGAGTGGGACTGAGGAAAATAAGAACAAGAAAAAACAAACAATTTTATAAATCCTCACAGAAGAAAGGAGTGCAGTAGATTCCTGCTACAAGTCCCTGAGATGCAGCCCACCTTTAATTCTGATCATTAAGGGATGAGAGTCTGCTCGACCTGCACCAGTTGTATTAGCAAACATAATGGCATTGATTGGAGGACACCCTCTGTGTGCTCTGTGTAAACAGTGGGCATAAATACCAAAACAGCAGGGCGGTAATGTGAGAGCACAACGTCCGGCCAGATTGATGTTCTTAGTGATTCACTAACCCCCTCTGTCTAACATCCTTAATTGTCTAAACAGGCGCGACTCTGGCAGCTGCACAGGTACCTCGGTGAAAGAACCAAAGAAGAGGGAAGAGGAAGAAGACAGCTGGTACAAAGAAAAAAGAGCGTGAGAGACAGTTGAAACGAGTCCTTACATACTTACTCCTGTGTCGTACAAATACTCTAAGTCTAATGTTTGTACAGGTTTTGTGCAAAAATGTGTCAAAGTCAAATTTGAAAATGCTCGGATGAAGTCGAGGATTTTCTGCTTAAGAGGAGTTCTACGTGAAAATCTTAAAAGCCTTTGATTTTAGTTAAGCAAATCCAGGTTTTTATAATTGCATAGTGTCAGCTTGTTGATGGTAGAAAGGCCGCCGGGTTTTTACAGGCCGGAAAGGAGCATGCCTGCTTATTCAACCAACATTTATTTACTTTATTTTGAAAAATCCATTACTTTGAAAGTCCAAACTGTGTCTGTGTGATATGAACTTCAAGGCATTACCAGAAATGCTTCAACTTACAACGAAGTAAACAATGCAACCCTGACTCTTTCTAACAGTTACATACGGATGAACGCTTTGTCAAATCGCTGCTGTACGTTAAATTGGCCTCTAACTGCTCACAGTGTGTGTGTGTGTGTGTGTGTGTGTGTGTGTGTGTGTGTGTGTGTGTGTGTGTGTGTGTGTGTGTGTGTGTGTGTGTGTCTGAGGTATCAGAGCTGGAAAACACAAGTGGGAGCAAATCCACACGGAGAAATTAGCAACATACAATTAGAGAGAGAAAATCTTCATATCTGGTTTCTAACCTTTATGAGGGGAGGTAGAGTGAATTGAAAAGGGAGAAATAATGAATTTAGCCGAGTGAGGAGCAAGAAGAATCCTCCCCTTAGCCTAACAAGCAGCTCGCATCCTCAGGGCAATTAGTCACTGTCATATGGGGGCAAATGTAGAACCCTTTGCATGCTTGTTAAGTAGAAACTTACACAGGGGTCACTGACATGTAAGAGAAATGCAGTGTAACCACTGAGCTATAGAAAAATTTCCAGAGTGGAAGAGACCAGACAAAACTCGAATTACAACAAATCTGTGGGACTTTAAATACGATCAAACTCTGTCTTATTAAACAACACGGGAAGTGGCTAATTAATGGATGTGCAGTGAAACACAATGATCTTCTTTTTTGGTGCTTTGACCATTATTGATCTTTTTTATTCAAATCCTGCACCTTTCGTCTTGTGATGTTAAATGTTACAACGAATTAAAGTTGTTTTTATCTTTACAAGCGGGACAACATTACATTTAGCTTTGATCACTTCACAAAATCAAATAGAAACTGTAATGAAAGCAGCCGTCTGTCGGACACTGATGTTTCCTTGTTGTGTTTCTTTCTACTCTCTTCCATTCAACCTTTTATGAGCTGCGCGCGGACGACATATTTCCATGTCGACAATTTGCCCGGTTAACATCCCCCCCCCAAAAAAAGAAGAAGAATAAAGTGAATTTCACAGCGGCTCAATGTGTGATTGTTTAATTCCACCATTTCTATGCATTATAAATGTACATTTTTTTTTCAGGGTGGATTTTTCCAATACATACAGGGGAGGGATATATAGGTCAGAGACCCCAGTGCCTTATCAGTAATTCGCCTTTGCCTGGTTATTAAGGACAGCTTAGGTGGAGAGGGCTGGAGTACCAGGAGGGGTTAAGGTGAATTGATTGCCTGTGGACATGTTAAACATGACCCTGTCAGGCCTCTACTCCACTCCTAAAATGCGCCAACCTGTGCACCTCACTCCAAGTAATCAGCTGTAGAGGCTTTAATAAAATTCAGAAAGCCCCGAGAACTTCCCCCCCGGGGACGGTACCAAGTTGGAAATAATCAAAACCCGCGGCAAGAGACATTTGCACTGTGTTACCGTAGGAAGCGTAACAAAATGCCTGGTGCTCTGAACCCTTAAAAAAATGTTTTCAGGAGAAAAAAAAAAAGAGTTGTGGTTTACGAGTGCAATGAAAGCACATAGGTTGTTGTTGTTCACTGTTAAACAGATTGGGAAGTAATCACCAAAGTGTCTGCTCCTCTGCTGACTGGGTTCAGATGCAGCAGCTTGCAGCAGAGGGGCAGTGGCAGGGTAATTACGGGGTAACTTGGGCTCAATCTGTCCGTGGACGCCCTCCCTCTTGGAAGGGGGTGTTTCCCTTGATTAGCCCGACTCAGGGTGAAGCCCCCTCTGCAAACGGCAGATTGAAGTTCATCACAGGGGTCTCAGCTGCCAGTATGTTGCAATGAATTGCCCGCTGTAAGAAGGTGTTGACGGGAGCAGCTGGACATCAGCGAGTGATGAAAAGAAAAGGGAAATTCATGGAGAAGCCAGACAGAACGGTCCGCTGGGGGGAAGAGAGACAGAGAATTGGTCATCTGCTGGCGGAGCGCCGAACTGCAGCCATTGTAGTGTGGCCTCAGGGTGTATGTCTGTGTGTGTGTGTGTGTGTACAAGCCACATTTGTTTATACGTGGCCTTCATTGTGGAGGAGGCCCTGCGTGCGAGGGTTAAGAAGTGTATGAAGTTCATTCACTTTAATGGATTGGACCACTGCGGCCTCTGGCAATTACTCAAGCGATAACCTCGCGGAAATAGACATTTGATACGCCTGCAGCATGTTGATAAAATGACAATAAAGATGAGACCAAATCATTACTTCTTTTTTTTTTCTTTTTTTCTGTGTGTCATCTCTCAGCAGGATTCCACGTTAAAATGTGTCACTGTCTAAAACACACACATCACATTAGGCCACGTTGTAAATGATAGTGACAGTGGACGTTCCAGTCAGGTTGGCTGACAGTGACTGTTGGACATTACACACAGAGGTGTCTATTGTCTCACAGGTGCAGCTCCTTAGCTCAACAACGAATGTTAGAGAAAATGAGAAACGTGTGTGCGTGTGTGTGTTCGTGTGCGTGTTCGTGTGCGTGTGTGTTTTGATGAATAGAGATGGTGCCCTAAGGTGAGGACAGACTATATTGGTGTGATTCTACCATTCACTATATTAATGAACTGCCTAAAGGTGCAAATTAGCTTTTAATGGGTGTTACTTCACCGGCTCGGTTCTACCTCACACAAAAGCCCCTTCACTCGGCGCTCCTCCTGCACCTTTTATTCTAAAGCAGCTACAATTTGGAGTCGATTCAGGAACGCCCGAACATGAAACACAAACATTAGCAGCTCAACTCCTCGAGAGGAGAAAGAGAAATGCTCGCTCCTTTCGTTGCGACACCGCGTCCTGACACTCTTGCCTCCACACTTGAAATGCCTCAACTCATTTTGCCAAATTCTGTCTTCCACCAGCTTACCGTGAACAAAGCCAAAACATTTTGTGCATGCCTGCGCGTTTGAAGCCCCTCGCGCTGTATAATTCGCCGCTCTTTATTTTGCAGCAGGAGAATTTGGGAGGAAGAGGGGAGGACGTGGATTTCTGCGGTTTCAAAGGAATAAACAGAGAAACAAATGTCTTTTTAGTGGGTGGTTTAAGAGAGCGCCACCCCCCCCTGCCTGACATGGTGGTGGAATAGGTGACACCAGCCACTACTTAATTAGCTGCCATCATCTCCGAGCCCCAGAGAAAGAGGGACAGGCTAATGATTAATGATAAAAAGAAGAAAAAAAAGGGTTGACAAAAGACAACATGTCATTCTGTGTCCTCTGCAGACGTGAACCGCTGCTGTGATTTACCCTCCTTGAAGCCGGGGAAGATTATTCATGCTCACAGACCTGATTAAGCTCAGATTTGTTTCTGCTTTTGCAAACACGCCTGGAATATTCGGACCCTGTTTGTATTTGCAAATGACACCATCCCCCCACACACACACACACACACACACACACACACACACACACACACACACACACACAACCCGGTGACTGATACGATGTTTTTGACACACATATAACAGCTGACTGTGCAGAGTCTTCGGGGAAATCTGGGGAGTCATGTTTCTGTCTGTGTGTAATGGTCAGGCTGTATTGCATTTTTCATGCTTTAACTCCTCCACTGAATCTCTGAGCATTCTGCTAAAATCAATTGCTGTATTGATCTATAACTAATTAGGGGAAGATAAATGGTTCAACTAAACAAATACAGGCTCTATAATGAGCCAATATACTGCAAGACATATAAATTGAGTTCTGCATAATATGAGGCTATTCTTCTATATTAGACCTTGCGTGGTGTTCAACTGGAATGTGACGGATGCCGCTCCACAGATATCTGAAGCCGGAACTACGCTGTGGAACATTAAGTTGTTTTTATCTCTGCCAATGGAGGTTGTGTTTTTCGTCTGCGTTTGTTTGTTTGTGAGCAGGACTACACAAAAACGATTGGATGGATTACCACGTACCACGTATGGTTGAGGAATCCGTTTTGGATCAGGAAAGAATCGAATAAGTTTTGTTGCGGATCCGGTTCAGGGTGTGGATCTAGGATTTATTTTAACTGTCTTTAACATTGCGAGATAGGGCTTGTTTGTTTGTTTGTTTGTTTTTAAAAAAAAAATTATTTCTCAGAAAATAATTCATTGATCTTCATGAATAAATTCTTGCATGTTTCGGAAGCTCATATTAGCAATCTCCATTTATATAAATCTGGATCTAGTGAGTTTAAATGGGGTTTCATAAGGGGAGTATTGGACCTTGATGGAGCTTTAGCCACTCCCTGATTCCCCTTCTAGTTATTATTTTTTATTCTGTATCATGACAGCTTACAGTTAAAAATATGTCCAACCTCCACAACCCCCCTCCTCTTTTGTGTGCCTCCGCCGTGTGTAGCAACCAGATCGTGTGGTAGAAGCACCTCTCCGGCGTGACGCGTGTTGTGTGCACTCACCAGCGATCAAAGGCTAATTAGTTTCGGCTGACACGGGGTGCGGCCCTCGGGTCAAAGATCATGACTGATGTTATAGAGATGATGGCGGAGAGAGGGAGCGGCAGGGGAGAGTCGAGGGATCCCAAATCCTCATTAACCAGAAATTGTTGCTCTTACATCAAATCCCAGACGCAACTCAACACATTTCCTGTAATATGAAGAAAGCTGAATGTCGGAGTAAACGTCTCACTCCTTTAATGTGTGTTTTTGTAAGAAAAGGCAGATAATCAAACACACTAGATCTATGCAGTATTTCCCCACAGGCAAAACTACACAAAAAATATTGAGATTGCAGTTTAAAGTGTAAATATATGACTCATAACCAGGGGCTCCCTCTACAGGCCGACTGCTAACCCCAGCAGCGGCAGCAGGCAGCTGAGTCTCCTCCTGACAACATGCTCACTCGCAATGCTTCATTTGTCATAGCAGATGTTCAAAACTATTTTCCCTGGAAGCCTAAAATCTGAAGAAGTAAATTAATATCCCCTCCCCTCCCATTTTAAGTCCCTCAGACTCAGTTCATAGCCTGCACTAAGTGCCCTTGTTGACTCAATTGGATTAGCACTAATATGTAAACACAGGAGGTAAGAGGAGTAATCCTCTAATGAGAGGAGAAAAAAAAAAAGTGAAATAAATAAGTTGAAATGCCACGGCTCGCCTTTAACAGGAGGCATCTTTCAGGTAAGCTGGATCTGTGCAGATTGAGAGCAGGTATTAAAAAAAGCGCGTTCCGAGGTAAACAGTTGTGACCATTCAGTGACAGCGTAATTACTCGTTTGTAACTTAGTTGGATAATAGGAATACGGCCTCGAGGGGATAAGACAAAGACTTGTTAATTATTAAAGCTTACATCAGCCAGGCACTAGAGAGTTGCAATTATTAATGTTGTTGTTCTTGTTTGTGCTTAAACACTACCTCCGCTGTTAATATGCTCATTAACCAAAATGAGTGATTTTATTACTCTTGATTTGGTTTGGGGTTTGTTAAACGTATCGGGGGCTCAGCTGTCGTTGTTTACCGAGGGATAAACGCTCCTGGCAGATGTGGACAGGTGACACGTGAAACATCCCGTCGAATCCTTTTTTTAATCGCCTTAATTACCCCGAGTCTCAAATCGGGAAATAAACTTTTTGCTCCACACCACGGCGCAGTCAACTCCGCTTGGCTATTAAAAGAAATGTCATTTGCATTTAATCACCCTGATGCACCGCATGGCTGTCTTCGCTCTTATCGCACTCACTCACCCAATTTAAACATAATATCTCATTGTTGCTCCGAATCAAACAAGTTGCGTCTAATTAAGCAAACGTTCCCGCTCAAATTTTCCCAGCGCCACCTGAAGTCCTCGTCGGAGTCGTGCGCCGCAGATGAAAAATCGCTCTATTAATAACTGTTGCATAAATTATCATGGCTGAAAATGTGAATGAGTTAACGGCGGCGCGATCGGTATTAAAAGCCGGATCTTATTCTTTAAACTTTCCCAGTATAAGCAGGTCACGTCCAACAGCGGATTAAAGGAGGATTTATCTTGTGATGTACAGCTGCTTGGAATCAGAGCAGCCTCCTAAATGTTTTGTTAGTAAAACTCATGTGGACGATATTGATTTCAGATGTGCACACACTGTTACTGCTGCTCTCAAAGACTCTAATTGTTGCTGTCTGCTGCTCAAGGAAGAGAAAAAAAAGGATGTAAACAGTGGATGTCACTTAGAGTGCAGCCGTACGAGTGTCCAACAATGTACGACTTTGATTTATTACAATTAAAGAAAAGACAGTTTCAGGTACATATGTGTGTGTATCACAATAATACTCTATTTAAAGTTTGTTATTTATATTTATTTACCTTGTATCTGTTCATCATCTGCGACATTGTGTGGAAACTACGCCAAATTGACACACGTCCAACTTATGAAAGTACAAGACGACGATGACGAATCTTGACATAGGCAAACAAAATAAACATAAAGCAAACAAGCAATTATATGAGCTCACTCTCCACCGTGAGCTCCAACCATATGCAGCTTTAAAAGGTGTTCCTCTTTCTAATGGGCCCCGTGGGGACGAAGGGGTTAATTGATGCAGATGTTGATCGCTTTTACACACAATGCAGGGAGCATCTCCCCAGTGGCTCCTATTAGAGGCAGTTTTAATGAAGTGCTAAACAGAAGGCTTTCCTACAGTGTGGCCCGTCCTCGGGAAGACCCGGCAAAGGAAAGCACTCTGCAGGAAAACAAGGTCCCCCATTGATTATCATGCCAAATAACTGAATCCTCCCCCAATCAATGCTTATTTCTCAACTTATGGAACCTAATAGAAGACAACGTGAGAGGAAGTCAATCAGGATGGCGTAACGCCGCTTAGGGCGCATAAATGAGTGAGAGGCTGTGGAGGGAAAAGACCGCTGAAGATTTTAACCTCTTGATGGTAATGGTCCCAATAATTCAGCTGTTATTTCAGTGACAGGCTGCAGTTTAATAAAAGGTCAATTCTGGTGCTTTATATTATTTTAGATTTTTTTTAAATGGTTCATTCTTTCAATATTTAACTCATGGGAAATATAATTTTTTTTTTAGTATCCAAAGTCAGGACATTTTCACAGCAATGATCACACTGGGTAAAACAGAACACAAATAAAGAATAAACACATGCTGTTCCAAAATTAACACATGAATTTAATTCCCCCAAAAAAGCACATTTTTCTTTCTAAAATTACACCGAGGATAAAATCACGCCGCATAATGTGTACTAGTCAGTGGAGGTTGGTTAAAGTGACGGTAATGTAATGGGGCTTCTCACGCAGCGTTACCAGCCCATAGTCACTAAATTCTGCTCATTAAAATGACAAACCCAAACACACAGTTACTCAGGCGTGATCTTCAGCTGTGTGTGGCATCTGGCCCTGACGCACCTCCGCCCCCCCAACTCCCAAGAGCATCGCCGAAAAACACACACACACACACACACATCAATGCGCACACACGCGCACACACACAAACGCAACCTTACCCCAATCAAATTTTAAAACAATCAGCATTCCCTTCATTTCCAATTTAGTCACCTGTCATAGCCTCCTATTAGTGTCCACTATGATCCAGTATAAGGGGTTTATAAACGAGGACGGCGTTTTTTTCCTCCCCTCCAGTCTGAAGGAGTTTTCCACATTTTCCCCCCAGTCGGCTCCTCACTCCATCCGTCAGCCTCCTCCATCCTGATTATCAGGAGACACCAATTTCAAAGAGACATCTTAATAGTGATGTCAACGTATTAATTAGAAGTGTTAATGAGCTAAAATCAACCCAAATTAAATTAATGCAGCAATAGACAGAGAGCGAAATTAGCTTCAATTTCTGTAAATGATTCTGAAGTGTGCACAACATATCAGCCTGTCTGAACATTCCCATCCCCCAAAGCTAATCAAGAGCTACATTGCAATTAGCTGCTTAATTAAAGCAACACTCTGCTCGGAAAATCCGGCACAATTAAGTAATGGCTGTTATAGCATGAAGACAGACTGTATTTTTCTTCTGGAGGAGAGAGGGGAAAAAAAATAGAAAACAACATATTCTATCCCTAATGGCCTGCAGGGGATTGAGCCAGCCAAGACGTGCCAAGATGGAGAGGTTTCTATCTCACGCTTCAATGGGGATCTTTGCTCCAGCTGGAAGCCTTGTGAATCAATGACAGCAAGGCAGATCAAACCGCCGTGCCCAGGGTTGCCGAGACATCTGAATTGGCACGGAATGGGGTGACTGTGTCCTAATCACCAGTTCTGTTTTAGCAGCTCAATGGCTTCCAGTTGGACGGAGCAGCTCCAGACTATTGACACTTTGCACATATTTCCGCGGCGGACCTGTTACTGATCCCTGTGGCTGTGGACACTGTTGTCCTTCGGTGCCTGCTGGTGTGGCTGGAATACGCCACGGTGACGAAACCAACGCGGGCCAGAGGACGCTGACCGTATCTACATGGTTAAACTGGATTCATTTGCTGTTTGAAAACGACACAACACACACCGGATGCCCAATTAGAATACTACGGGCCAATTAGTGCTTGAAATTGAAATTTTCCTTCTAAAGGAATGATAAGATTTGCTTGTGGAGGATCTAATCTGAATGATGACATGAGGTCACTTGAATGGCTTGTTTCGTGTGATAAAGTGCAAATGTATATTTGTATATTAGGGAAGCACAAAGGAGGCCAGAGATCATTTTAAATTTGATGGGAACTGATCCTCCCAGTTAAACTTCACTGGAGCAGAAGGTGTTCTTTCACTGGAGTCAAAATCCCATAGTACAACAGTTACAAGACAGAAATCAACATTCTTTACTGTTTTACATCGTAGACTGTTTATAAAGATGGACAACGCGTCTCCACTATCCATAAATGAAGCTAAAATATCCTGGATACGAACAAATTTGGATCCAGAGTCTGCGCAGTAGCAATTGGCAGGGATGTCCTGCCAATATTTCCGCTCGACCAATCACGAGTGAGTCTCAGCTGTCAATCATTATGTCTCAGCGTTTTTTATAGTACGAAATAACTACGTAAAACCAAACTCACTGAAAAAAACGACACTTGCACAGATATCAGTGTGACAAGAAATCACTGGAATCGTCTTTGAGAACTTTGACATTTGACCTTTTAATTTGACCCGTGTCCCATCTACTAACATGGAGGGGTCAGGATTTAAGACGTGTGCTGCAGTCAGCCACCAGGGGGTGATCGAGACACTTTGGCTTCACTTTTAGTACAGTATATATGCGCCATTATCTTTTTAAAGATTGCAACTTTTTAGTTTGTTGTCATGTGTTTCTGCAGCTGATAACTCTTACTGCTCACAGTTTCTTTTAATATTTAGCATCTGTGTGTATAGCTCCTCCCTTTTCTCTATGAATTGCATTGTGGTGCAATGTGTCTATCAAACCCACATTTAAAAATATATTCTTTTGTTTTGCATTCTAACATCTTGTGTTTACTTTGTCACTTTGTCAGTGGTTTTGAACACACAACACCCTGCTAACAATTCAAATGAATTGTGGGATTCAGACAGAGGGACTAGATTAAGTGGGACTAGCAAAAACAAATCTTTTTATTCCACTGAAGAGTAACAGCTTTCAGAGCTTTTTAAATAAGTGTAATGTCTGATCTTGCATCTGAGGAACCCCTCCCTGCTCTTCGTTTATTATCTGGCTTTTCAAAGTGTCTGAACGAGTGGTGAGCTGTGGTTAACAGCGTCCTCGGAGGTGGAGTCCAGGGACCGTGGTGTAAACGCCATCCTTCAGCAGGTGTAGGCCACAGCAGAGCATATGCCGTCAGGTAACCAGGCTGGTTTGCTCTGCAGAGACTCCGCTGTGATCGTTTTCCCTGGGCCTGCTTCTGCTGGGAACCAGTGTCACTCACAAACACCATCTGCCAGGGAACAGGTCCGCCTGCGAAGAGCATTTATCAGCGGGTCAAGTAGTGGTGCCACACACCTGCTGGATCAAACAAAAGGAGATGGCGCGTCCTAATTTTCGTCTTTAGGAATGAGCTGTGTAAACATAAAACGGTAAAAAGCACTGGGCCACAAAAGATGGCTCAGAGGCACCAGTGCCCCAGGAAACCTTTCCCTTTGCTGAAGAGAGGGGAGAAGACACCTGAAGTGTTTGACGCTAAATTAGCTTTTCAAAGACAATAATTAGACTTCTCCCCCTAAAGGTAAATTACCTGCTAACCAAGTGAACTGTGTTCTAATTATAGGATCTCGCCCCTGAGCCATTGCCAAGGATCCTTGTTCCTAGCAAGAAGATGTAAAACACATTTTCACAGAAAAAAAAAAAAAAACATGCTCTCGTGGTAAAGCGCACAGAATACAGAGAGGAAACATGCTCTGTGCTCCAGTGGCTCTGGGAAACTGACGGATCACTCGCGCAACCTGTGGAGGATTTAAACAAGATAATTTCATACAGCGGCCAGATGGAAGCTATCGTTCCTTATGTGCGTTTTGACAGGAGAGGTTGACTGAGCAACACTGGATGGGTGACAACTAGGTACTTATCTGTGCTTTGCATATTTTGCCGTTGATGTGGTGACACTGCAAATTGATTTGTAAGACACACACAGTCGGTGAAAGGATATTGAATATTTACACTCACTATGTAATAAAAAAACCTATCATGTCTGCCGTGTGGGGGGGGAGGCTTCTGTTGGCCTTTATAGGTCTAGGTAATTTCTCATTGTTCTGCCGGGTCGAGCGCCGAGGCTCCCGCAAGGCGGCGGTGTGGCTGCGAAAGTCACAAGACGAGGGGGCCCACACATTTGAATTCATCACCCTTGCCGATAGCCCGCCGCTAATTAATATGTAAATTCAACATTGTTTGTTTGCTGCTGTGTCAAACTTTGATGTGAGGAGCAGCTTCCAGGTTAACAGAGATTTAGTGGAGATTGAGGGCTGGAGACCTGCCACGTATCAGCAGCCAGCCTGTAATCTAATATTTTATTTAAATACATCCACTAATACTGTACGTCTCCACAGCTTAGAACCTGGGAGACAGGCTAATGATATTTTATTAAGCCAGAGTAATTGAGGAGCCCATCAAAATATGTAATTAAACACTTAAGCATAATTATCCAACACAGTAGGAACCCAAATGAATTAATTAAAAAAAACGCCAATACATCAATTTATTTGAATTCCTTTGTCCCTTTTCTACTTGTAATAATTAACATTTTAATTGCCTTAATTTGTGACGAGCAAAAAGAAATTCACACCTTATTCAACAGCAGAAATAAAGTAAGAAATTGTGTTCGCGGGGAAATGATGATGAATGTTGAAGAATAAGATTGTTGTTTTTTTTTGTGGAGTTAAAGTAGGAGGGTGTGATGGGGTGTAGTATATCCATTTCTGTGTGTGTGTGTGTGTGTGTGTGTGTGTGTGTGTGTGTGTGTGTTGCTTGCCTGGGTGTATGTTCATTATCAGCAGTCTGGGCTTGATGCATACCTGGAGAGCAACTTAATATCCTCAGGCCACTACTACATGTCAGGCCATGAGAAAGATACACACACAAGACAGAGGAACATCTCTGGCCCCGGTGGAGCCATTTACCTTTCTCCAAGTAGGTTCAAGATATTAATTAAGATAAATCTACCTCAATTCACACATTCCGCCATCTGCCTATTTATCAGAATTATGTTAATCATTTCTGTAGGGCAGAAGAATTATTACCCATTTTGTCGGTAATTCGTATTAACATTCAGAACTAAATGATTTCTGCATTCTGCTCCGTATGGACTCCTCGCACCATGTCATCTTTTTCAGCACACATAGTAAAATAAGGGACACATTCGTAACACTCGCACAGAGAGCGCATGACAGCGATTTCCCTCCGGTACTCCCACAAACAATATGGAAATGTATCCATTCTAATCATACACAGCCTCTCAGGATTTATCCGTCATGATGCACCTCATGCATTTGAGCAGCTTTAAACAAAACAATAATCTTACGATGATCCGTTCTGTCTCGCTGGCTGTGATTTTTAAGTGATTCGAGGTTGCTTTTTTTTTTCCTCCTCTCTTTTGGCCAATAGATGAGCTAGTTAATTAAACTCTGAGGAGATAATTAAGATGAGGCAGCTGAATCACGCCGGTCATCCTGCCATTATGTGGGGCAGGCCGACAGGTGGCACGCGCAGGCCTGCATCAGGTGACGGCCCAGCCAACAGATCGCACCATGTCACGGTGTGTGCACATTTCATAGCGTCCCCTGGTGCGAGACACTCCTGAAGACCCACGTGTCAAACAATTCTACGGCAGATCTACTGAGTTGTTGGACTTAATCTCAGCTTCGGCTGTGTGGATGCTGCCGGGGCGGACGCCATCACTGGGTCGGAGTCAGGGGGCTACGGGGGAAAGTGCCAGGGCTAAAACAGGGCAGATCATACTCCTGCACAAGCCATGGGCTAATGAGGGTGAGAACGGGGCCAGGCAATGCTATGTGATTAAATTTAGATCTGGAGGGAGATCTTGACCCACGGTGGCCTACGTCTAAGTGACATTTACCCAAGAGAAACACACTGCAGCTGAGGCTTATTAACCTTTTATAGATCTAAGCACGGACGTCTGTCTTAATTGGCAATTGGATTATTAAATGGGCCAAATACAGAGTGATTTGATCCAACAAGGTCTTTACAATGTTTTGAAAGGTCCAGTCAAGGTGACAACGTGTGCATCTGATCCATGTAAGAGGTTCAAGCTTCTATAAAGTCACATTTTTCCGGCCAGTATTTCAGTCGATTACAGACTTTCAACAAGCCGCGTTGAAGTTAAGTCATTGGGTTAACTGTGAATTACAATCACACGGTACAGAGCTGTCAATAGTACAGAGCTTGGATCAGTTTTACAGCAAAAATCGATATGTCATCAGAACAGAGACGGATACTGAATGATAGAATGATGGAAACTCTATTGACCACTGGCCCATTGCAGTGCATTTTCTTATTAATGCAACAAATGATAATTCTTCACTTTGTTCATATATTGTATCATATATTTACTTTTACAATGTACAATTGAATTGATCTTATTTACAATTTAAGGCCAATTACAGCCACTTAGACAACCAGGTTATTAATATAAAGGATTAAAGTGAATGTCTTCTTTTGCCGGTGTGATTACAAACAGAACGGGTTACGTGTGCAAAAGTAGTGTGAAAAAGTTAACACCAACAAGAATTACATTTATATATAAATGACACTGCAACCTATGTTTTTATAATTTGAGTTTATGGATAATAGGAGAAATTAATTGTACATATATATTTTTTTGGTGTGAAAAGATTTTAAATAAATGTGCTGTGAAAGTTACAATTTATTTGTCATACTTTTCAAGTCTATTTTTGTACATAGAAAATATAGATAGTGATAAAGTGATGAAGATTATTATAGACACAGATATATTTATGTTTGTAACTGTAACATGCAGACCTTGATGCACATGTGCAAGTTCTTGATACTGTATTGTCTTGTATGCTGTAACATTACCAGCTAATTCCAGGCATAATGACCTTTTACAGAGTGAAACATACAGTTTACATTGTCTATGATCCCAGTGACGATCACATAGTGATTCTATGTTTAGCTTTTCTTCTGCACGTGTGTTGCTTCATAAATGTGTGTTTGAATTGAGTTTGAATTTCATATTTCAAACCTTGATATATCTTTGCTAAAAACGTTGATAGCTTTTTAAATATTGTATTAATTTTACAAAAGTGTATTTGATTGCAATGATGAAATATATTTAACATCTAGGAAAGGTATATATCTTGGTGGCATATTATCTTCACACGAAAGAAAACTACTGGAGAGCTATCATACTCAAAACTTTCAAAAGAGCAGTTTTTATTTACTGTGAAATCTGTAATATTCACTCACTGGCGATTGATAGGTTATATTTATATAAACAAAAGTATGTTGTATTTTTTGATTAGCATCACATTTTATGTTTTGCTGCACCAGTATTTAATTTTTGACATGCAAATAGCAGATTACACGACTCCATGTGTCCCCAATTTACTGACTTTTAAAAAACCCACATGAGCTCAGTGCTCGACTCATCTTAAATCACAAGGGGAAAAAAACTTGATTTAGGTTTGAATCATCAGTGTTAGTGTGATTCACAGTTTATTTACTCATTGAGTCTAATTTAAAATAAAGAAGCTGAGCCCAAATATCCTCATTTGAACAGATTTTCCCAGCAGCTCTAACACTCGTGTCTGTTTTCTGGGGTTGATATTCATTAAGCAGGAGACGGCCACTTTTATGGACTTCTTACAGTCAGTTAAGATGACCGACAAGCAGTGGGAACATTAGTTCTGTGCCACAAGTCCCATACATCAACTGTCTTGTGGCGAGTAAGGGAGGGGATCAACATATTCTAAATGAGCAGACATAATCCCACTGAATGTGGAGTTAAGCCATTTCATAATTAGCAGATTTTCTAATGTATGCCAAGCTTTAATGACCTTTGCAAATGAGAATGGTTGTTTGAATTTCCATCCTTCACATCGTTTTATCCCTGCCATATCTGCCTGATAGAATGAGTGCACCAGTTGATGATATGCATAAGCTTAATGAACAAGTGCACACACTTCTGAATGGAAACTGATGGGCTCAAGCCAGGGAGATTGGAAATGCATTTCCACACCTTGCATATCATCATCATGACCTTAAGTGGCGCCTCCCTGACCCATTAACAATGCATTTCAAGCCTTTTCCTTCAATTAGGTACACTTTTCAGTCAGATTCCCCTCATCAAAATGCTATTAGTAGGCGATCTTATCAGAAATATACCAGACTTCTATGGCATCGCAGCCCTTTAAGTGTTGTAAATAACAAAATTATCATTCATTCAGCAGCGCAGATGGCAATCAGGAAGAGCAGGGTATTGCCTCCTGAGCCGGTTAATATGTTGTTGTGAAGCGCTCCAGATATCTAACGTGAAAAGTGTAACTCTCACATATCAAGTTTTAAATTGGCTTTGATCAATACTTTTATTCTAATTCCACAAAAGTCTGTCTGTCTGTATATGGAACTCATATCTCGATAACTGTTCATCTTATTGACTTCACACTTGGCATGTGTATTGGTGAGGGCCTGAGGATGTGCAGTGTGGAATTTGGTACGATGTGGACACGTGATACATATAATATTAATAAAAATGTGAATAAACAGGCAACCAGCACTCTGTAGCAGTCGGTGGAGGCGGGTCAGTCACCGTGACGGAGAAGCTGCATTCGGGAAGTTCATTTTGCTTAGGACGATTTCTATCTATAGGGAAATTACCCGGAAGTATTTCATAATAAGACCTGTTTGGATTCTCTAAATGATAAGGAAAGGAGCTTCAATGCTTCCTAACTTATCTCCTTTAGCATAGGAAACAGCGAACCATCCTTTATGAAAGCAAAGGAGAAAATACCGCCCCACAAGTCTTTGCGGCGGCAACATTTAACACGACGCAACCTCGTATTTGCACCTGGACACACCCAAGTAAATATAAAAAACAGAACAAGCAATTTGTCTACAAAGAAAAAACACAACATTCCTTTTGTTGCATAAATGCTTTATACTAAGCTGAATTACAGAGCTTTTATTTTGAAAGCTGTGAACTTGGGTCTGAAGATTGTGTTGGTTGCTTAACACACAATAGCCAACATTTAACGTAAAGGAGTATTTTTTTACTTCACTCTGCTTCCTAGACTCAACATCCAGCCATTAAACAATTAAAAGTGACAGTATATTGTAGAACTGTTTGAGGAGAAGTCACTAATGACAAAGAAGAATTCTAAAGTAGCTCTGGTGCATTAACACAGCAGAAGAGAACAGAACATTCCAAACAGGCAGGTTTACAAAGGGCACCGCTCTGGTATTAACAATAGACCACCTGACTACATATAATGTGAAAGTTACTCCTAGTGATGAATCACAGAGAAGGTTACCACTGCTGCAGTTTCTTGTACCTGAACTTGTCCTTGGCTCCCAGCACCTTACTTTGGTTTGTCAGTCTTCAACTTGTTTCACTGTCACATCTCTCAATGTTTTCAATGTTTTAAAGCTAACATAAAAAGAGATGGAGACAAACAAAACTCCTGTATATTTGCTGCACATCTGCCTGAAAGGTTCATCTTGTTTCTGCTGTTCCAAAGCGGCCAAATAAAAGGCCAATAATTACAAGCTATGAAAAATGTTAAGTTGTCAATAACTCCCTATTAATAAAACAGGTAAATCGCCCACATTAAAGGTGAAGCACCTCACAGCAGAAATTGAATATAATATTAATGACTGTGTTTAATCACCTGAAACCAACAATTGTTGTGTTTTCACTATACTACTAGATTGAACCCTTTGAATCTTTGTATTTTACAGTGGCCCAGAACAGACAAAATAAACTCTGGCTCCTGAGAGAGTTCATATAAATTCACACTGGCAACAACATTCCACATGTTCACACATCTTAGGCCTGGAGAGACAATGTAAAACTCATATTGATCAGAAAATGTTTCCCATCATATGCAGAGTGATGAATGCATTTTTCAAGGTATCTCTGCTTCCCTTCAGCCTATAGACATGATCTAAAACTAATATAAATATAAGTTTATATCGATCCTAATAACATTGGGATGATTTAATTAGGATATGCCTTATAAGAAAGTTAACACCACTTTATTGTGGTATATACAGAACATGCAGGGTATGAATCACCATTATGATGCTTTTCATTACCTCTGCCAAGGAGGTTATGTTTTCACCCCTGTTCATTTGTGTGTTGGTTGTTTTGTATGTTTCTTTGTGACCAAGATTCCACAAAAACAACTGGACAGATTACCAGGAAACTTGGTGGAAGGATGCGATGTGGGTCAGGGAAGAAACCAATACATTTAGGTGCGGATCTGTTTCAGGAGGCCAATCCAAGATTTCCCCCCAATATTGCAAGATATGACGTTTTTTTCTTTGACATTTTCCCAGGGAATCATGGATCTTGATGAAAAATCCATTACCCTGATATATCTATAAGTGTGTGCACTTTGGTGCAGCTTGATTGAATTCAAGAGGAGTTTTGGGCCTATTGGCTGAGGTCAACGCACTGTTAAACGTGCATTTAACACTTTACCTTTTAGCAGGTCTGCAACTGATCCTACAGACTTTCCATAGCCTGAGCTAAGCTGAGCTCACCTCACCTCACAGGATTACCTCAAACTGAATTTAGAGACATAAAGAGAAGTTAGTCGTTCTAAGTAAAAAAAAATTGCAAAATTAACCCAACAATGAAATAAATACCAGACGTTAACGACCTATGGTAACGTCATTTTCTTATGAACACAGAAGTTCCAGGATATTTGACTTGCTGCCTCACAAAAAGCAGCGTTTGATCAAACGACACCATTGATGTGTTTAACGCCCCGCAGTCACGCCGCCTGACTCTGCCCCCGTCAGACGCCTCGCAAGAAGCCACGCGGTGGGCTCCGCCGAAAGCCACCAACATTCATCATGGCTTTAATGCTATCAAACTCTAATCTGTCTGGGATTTCATGTGTGTTAACACAGCTACAAATGCAGAGAGCAAACACTCCAACAGCACTACATAAATGTCTCAATATATGAACGAGACAATAAACAACCTATTCAATTCCGGGGATTTGCATGAGAAACGTGAGCATTAGCGAACAGACACAAGTCCTCTGCCTTTCTGCTGAGCGGTACGATGGCTTCAAACATGATCCTTTGTCAGACGGGATGGGAGACACAGACGCACAAGCCTCTCAGTTTTTTGGCAGATCTTGGGCTCACAATGCCATAGATTAGCAGGAGCCTGACCACAGAGCCGAAATAAGCTAATTGCTTAATTAGCTGACCCAATTCCATAAGCTTCTTTTAGCATATTAACCAGAGCTATGTAACAAATAGTTTTGTTTCACAGAGGCGGTGTTTGTTTATGGAATTACAATAATGAGGATCAAATACAAACACACACGGTCAATGGCTCTTCTTTTATGGGATCTGTGCTTCAGAGAACAACAGCATTGACTTCGGCAGCACGGAGGTGCTTTTATTTCTCATCCACATGCGCTGCTGCTCACTTGTAATTGACATCATCTGCAATCCCTCTGTGTTTTTCTCCTTACAGTTTATTATTATTATTGTTATTATTATTATTTATGTTAAACAATTAAGCCGCTCCGGGGGAAACAGTTTGACCGCCCTCTCAATATTTCTGGACATTTGAGCTACGAGCGACAAACAAGAGAAGTGAGGGGAGAGAAAAAAAACCATCTTATTAGATTGAATGATGATTGAAATGGATTAATTTACATTTTCTGCATGCATACTTTACATACATGATCTTTGCTCAGCACGGGGAGGTCTGGGCAAAAGAGCACTATTTGTATGAGATGAACTCATCTATATGCTAATTCATTGGCATGTAGACCTGCTTCATTTCTTCCATTCAGGACTGTTTACCTATTAGCTCTTATACATGCAAGGGGAATTGGAATATTAAAAGCACAAAGCTAAGGAATACAGAGCATTAGCAGTACATCACCTGTTATAATATTTATATTAGGGCGCCGTTTCTGGCCTTTGTTTAAGCCATAACCACGAGGCGACTTCCCGAGACACTCGTCACAAATAAAATAAGCCAACTCTTTCACTCGAGTGAGACTTGTTGCCGCCGACAAAGGCACAGCGGGTTTTTCGAAAGTCCTTCAAAATGACGAGAGCGGGCGACACCCTGCTGAAAAACATATGAGCCCCCCCCGCAACCCGATTCAAATGAGGAACGATCTGATGCTCAAAAGACGCAACACAACTTAGCCTGCTTAGCATTTCACAAGTCGATTTCTGGGTTTTAAAGGTGCTGTAATGTTCTTTTTGTGCGGCAGAATACGACTCGTAACAATGCGGATGCTTGAGTGTTGCATAGAACGTGGCCTTATAAGGTCTGACAGATCAACTTACAAGTGGTGCCTAAATGCTAATGTAATTTCATATGAACCAGGCTGAAAGAGATGCAATCGAGCAGTGGTGATTCAGCCGACTGTTGTGTTTAAGAGGATGACAACCCTCTTTCTTATTGTCTATGTAATTCACCAAAATTGCCACTTACAGCCGCTAAGAGCGGGACGTTTCATCTCCAAGCTTCCTCTGGTCTTTGCTACTCATCCCATTTCTACTTCCTCCAAAAGTGCCACCACTTCATTAACCTTGCCAGGCGTGAGATAAGAGACGGCAGCGCATCAAAGCCGCCTGCCCACAGAGAGAACAGAGCCCTGCATGTCTCCACTACACAGCAGCCATCACACACGCGGGCGGATACACAGTCCACAGCCCATCCAACATGCAGAAAGGACCCTTTGTGTTCCGAACTGCCACTCAGAAATGTGTTCTGTGTGTGTGTGTGTGTGTGCGTGCGTGCAAAGGACATCATTGTGTTTTAATATAATTCTAAGTGGGGTGAAAACATTTCCTTATTCCAAAGGTTTTAAAGGGAGTTTGATTAGCAAGGAGAATAATTGGCGTGGGTCAGACTCTCCATTGCCTCAGACACTTTATATACACTTTTATATGCTATAAGAGGAGTTCAGGTACACAGCGCCCGTCATCGCCGTGACCTAAACACTTAAAACCTTGAAAATGAGAAAATTAAACAAGAAAAGCATCAAAGCCGACTCCAGCTCGATGTGTAACAGCTCCCGACTTCCTCGAAGCATGAAAGTAGACGGTAGGAAATGTATTAACTGAGTCACAATATTGTTTTACTTGCACCACATACAAATCTCTCTGGTGCATTTAATCCCTCTACCCACAGTTTCTCAGAAAGGAGGATATAAATTATTTTCCTTTGGTGGAAACTGCAAATCCCTGTCTGGATTCTGTTAAAAGGCTTAAAATGTCACTAAATGCCAAGGCTGAGACTCCCGCTAACACGCAGGTCTTTAAGACAAGATGTTAAAGCGTTGAAAGTTACCTGAAACTGATGAGGTTAATATTCTTATCGCAGGCGGAGGCTTCTGTGAAAGTGGATATTGAAAATAGCCAGGTAACCCTCCATATTAGAGGCTATCACACGGATTAGCAGCATAAACACCAATTACACATTTAATTGTTTATCGTCAGTGGTGTTAAGAAAGCAAGCCGCAGTCTATAAATTAAATGCGACGCAGGGAAGGGTGCAGGGGTGTCCCGCTGCTTGTTTTTTTTTGAGACAAGAAGACGAGAAAATGTGTCCAAAAATAAGTCAAACTGCACAAAGTTGGGCTGTAAATGAGCAATTTATCCTCCTGTATCCCTCCACGACCATATGAATTTCCCGAACCACTGGCATGGAGGGGTCCGTCACTGAAATTTTAAATAGAGGACAAAAGGGCCACCGAGCAAATAGGTTTTTCGTTTTTTTATTTATTTTTTTATTTTTTCTCAGCGCCATCCTCTGAAAGCTCTGCCAATGTGAATCAGAGGTAAAATACAGTGCATTAAGTCGACCTCTGAGGCAGCACAGAGGAGGGTAGAGTGAGACATTCTGCTATCTATTAAGACTTGCGTTATGTATATATTGTGTTTTTGAAGGAATTTTACTGATCCACAAAACCAGCAGGGGAAGGATACGAGTGAGTCCCTATAAGACCATGTGGTAAGCAACTGCAGTGCCGATTCGCAGGCAAGTTGAAAGTTGCTGTGCCGTTGAGGAGAAAGTCTGGCAGAATCCTGCACGCCCGCTGATAACATGGTTGGATTAAGGATGTTTAAGGGAAGTGAAAATTATTCATTTGAGATGGATGAAAGCTGCACTTGTCAAGTCTACCAGTCATGCACTTTATACATTTCATTTCCACTAGCCAGCATGCATAATTTCCCCTCAATGCAAATTTCTACACACTGGAAATTGTGAGCATATTTACCCCGCTCCCTTAACACACTCTGTGACACAGAAAACGGATCATCGCCACTGAACAGGGGAAACGAAAACAATGCGATTTTGTTTGCAGAGGTGTGAGAATCTAATTTTTTTGGTGCAGGAAGATAAAGTCACGAGACTCGGTAGAATACAAACGAGGGGCTTCCGTTTGAAATCATGACTGAATCAGAAAAAAAAAAAGAGAAAGTGTTTTAGTCGCCCCAGCTCAACAGAACGACATCCACGGAAAATAATTTTAGCACATGGCCAATTATCCAAACAGACTCCATGTTACGAGTGTAATTACTGGTTTTAAGTCACATAAGTCTCGGCCTCACTGTTGATCCAAGAGCCTTGTAACTGAGTATATGTGCTGTATATCTGTCTCTCTATACAAATATTATGATCTCTCTGATGAGAATTAAGTCTCCAGCCTGGATGGCCAATAAATTAGAGGCACGCTTCTCGTTTACTCATCAGAGCTAATGAGCCTGATAAAATTACCTCGAGGATCATAATTACAGGCTAGTGGCACAGACTCTGGCAGGGACTGGAATAAGACGACACACACACACACACACACACACACTCACACTCACACACAGAGAGAATTCAGATTGTATTGCAAGTGGCAGCGTACAACCTAAAGCATCACAAAGCACTTACGTCTTATTAATAGAAAAACAACACACTGATGTCAATGTGCAGAAGCAAAAGATTACACATTGTCCTTTTTTTCCATTCACAGAGCATTAACTAGTTCTGCTAATGAGACGTATAGAAACCAGACAAAGTGTTCGACATCGCCACATTAAAAAAAATAAAAAAATAATAGAATGTACAGGATTAACATAATGCAAGGTGCCGAACAATATTACAAATTCCACCTTTCTGTCAGAGTTGTTCAGACAGATTTTTTACCACCCTTTCATAAAGATTAAGCACTTCATGGGTAATGGCATATTTTAATGAACGATGGCAGCCTGGACACAAGAGCTCACCTCAGAGGATTCCATTTCATCACACATTCACAGGATGAATTGTTTTACTTATGAATATTAATGTTCCTCTAATTTGAGGCTGTTGTTAATGCTTGTCGCTAGGAGCTTGGCAAATCAGGTCCCATTCCTGTTAAAACCATGTATTAGACACCCCCCTGACACTAAGCCCTCGCCTTTGATTCTTAATTGCAGAAGTGCAAGCATTTGCAGGAGATGGGGCGCAAAGCTTTAATTAACTCTAATATCACACATTCAGTCTCGACTGTCACCCACATCACGCGTGGCATTTTGTACCAATATCATCCCCAACTCTGCTCAGCCTGAAAGATTGTGTTCCAAGTTCATGATCACAATTTCATGCATCTCAAAATGAGGGATGTGCAGTTTGTAAGTGGCTGCGATTTATTGACGCCGGTGAATTATCTTGATGCCGTCTTTAAGGGGGCCTTATTAAAAAAGCGTGCACTGATGCAGCTCTGCGATCGGCCGCGCGGCTTTGACGCAAAGCAGCCGCGGCATTGTTGGTTTCTCAGCGAAGGCGACGTCTCGTCCTCGGGCGGCTGTTGAGTCAACAGTGAAGCTCGGGACATGGGAAGTGAAGTTCTGGGATGTGTAGTAAAAAGGTGTTATTGAGTAAATAATTCAACCCTCTTACACACGCTAATCTTCAAAAAAGGATTTATTGGACAAACAGATTTCAAGTTTGAAAATATATGGTAGCACAAGTACATTCAATCACACTTCTAAAATATGCAACATTACAGCACATTCCCTGCAAACACCGCGAATGTCGTTTCCTCACGTTGTGTCGCTCGAACGTTTTTTAATAGCTCAGGTGCCGAGCAATTCTGATGCAGATATTAGTAGAGAGTAATGTTTAATTAAACCAGGTTTGAAGATAAAGAGCTCAATACAACCTATAGTTTATAAGCCTTCCCCGGCCATAAGCTACTGCTCTACCTAATCCTCTTTCACATAACATTATTGCATCAGCACAGCCGAGCACTTTTTTTTCGCAGCATTTATAAAATTAGCAAAAGAAATTAACTGTCTGTACTGTGGCAAATTGGATTTCCAAGTTGTCGCCGGTGCGATACTGCATACCCAGGCTGCCACCTACAGTACGGTAAGGAACGAGCCGGGCTGCAGCCAGGCAGCTCAACATGTGTGGCTCTTAATTTTTACACTCCACAGCCATTCAAACTTAATTGTCGAGGCGTTCCTCTTTTTTCTTCCTCCCCCTCCTCCTGCTAATATCCTTACAGGAAATTTGTTAAAATCCATTATTAAATAAATACTGAACTAATTTCATTTTGGATCAAGACTGTTGAAAGGATTACACATTTATTCCCCCTCATTCATATTTGCACGTGGAACAGCCAGTGCTCCCTTTGTAATTCACACGTCACGAGAGTTCATTTCGACTCAACCAGCATCCACTTGTTTTGACCAAGTGCATTTTAATTTGAAATGCTGGACTTGTAAATGTACACACCTCATTCCAACATTGCAATAAATATACAGTATTTTTTACATAGTAGGCAGATCCATACATTGAGTGTGAGTGCTCCAGCTCTGTTTATCAATATAAAGGAAACAGCAGGATTTGCCATGTAATTAAACACCTCTTTTCTTTCCCCTTTTTAACCGTGAAAACAATCGTGAAAAACATGACACCCCATGTGAAAAAGAATTAAGATTAAATCGTGAACAATACAGAAATTCCCACCGCACTTAAAAACCAACAAACTAAGACCTGAAAGTGAGTCTTGAACCTAAATAACATTTTAGCGAAACACGAAAACCAACCTGAAACTGCAGTCAAAATAAAAACATTCCCAATTTCTTTCTTTGCCTTCACATTAGCACTCCATGTACTTACTGTAGATATCAAAACGACTTAAAATGTTTATAAAGAATATAAATACAATTTAAAAATAACTGAGTAAAAAACAAAAACAATAAAACCCATGAGGATCATTGCACTCGTCTTTTACTTCTTCGTCTGAACAGTTTTGAGATGGAGGACTTCCTCTTATTTTTTGTTTTCTTTACTCCTATTCACCAACAAAGATAATTAGAATTATATAATCTGACTGGAAAAACTTGTTTCAAATAAAAAAGATACTTACCAAGATTTTTCATCATTTCATTCAACTGCTGATCCTCCTCCACTTCCCTGAAATTCATCCAAAATAAAAAAAACTGTCAGATTTAGATTGTAGTATATAAACAGCATTGCTCCGCATTAGTGATGATTCTCTTTTCAATAAATTACAAGACACATCACGTCACCTCAGCCTGTCTTCGTCCAGACCCTCCACTATCGCATTTCGGCCGTTCACGATCTCCATCAGCATCTGCATCAACATGGTCTCCCGCTGTCGCTCCTCTCTGGACTTTAAATGATCTGTGACACGGGAGTTGATTTCAGTGTCCAGTGGGGAAAAAAAGGGGAAGTTAAAGAGTTGCAGTTAAAAACTGCGTTGTCTCACCTGGCGTCTCCAGCAGCCGGCGAAGTTCCCCCTCCACACCTGGCTGCTGCTGCTCCAGCTCCTGTGTCCTGGCTCTGGACAAATAGATCATTGATTACATGCAAAGAGACGCAAAACTAATTTATCATGAAAATTACAGCGATTCCAAAAATGTTTGCAATCTTGAACCGATTCATTTCGTTTGACAGTGAAGAAGTTTGAATTCTCCCTCACACTGGAATTTCAAAATAAGAAGTTATTTTCACTCACGTGTATACAATCTCCGACTCTTTTCTAATGTACATCTGCTTCTTTCGAATCAGGTTGAACCAGTCAACCATCAGTGGGTCCATCAATATGTCTCCCTCTCCCTCTGAAAACAAAAAAAACAAACAATACATTAATTTTTAAACAAATTGTGATCATTGATAATGTTCAATAATGATTTATAATGCCTATATAATTATAAGTTATATAATTTAGTCCACTGCTGTGTTCTCAGCTTGTACAGTTACATTTGAGCAAATTCAATTCTGCAGGGATAAATTAAACTCAATGAAAGTGTTTAGAAAACATTGTTTAAATACGGTTCTGTGCACTAATGTCAAATAACAACTGAAGTGTCAGAATAATTCTGTCTTCATTTATATTATACCGTTTTCCCCCAATATAACAAATTAAAAAAGAATCAGGGTTCATTTTATCATCGTCAGATCGAGTCTTTGTTTTCATTAGACTGTGTTTGTTGCACAATAATAAAATTAAGTGCAGTTACAAATGAGGTTTTGGTTTAATGTGGCTGGTGACAGGCGACTAACCTCCTGGGACCGTGTCAGCACAGCCTCTTTAGAGACTGAAGCTAAACCTGAAGACGACGTCCTCAGAGGCTGCAGCTTATCTCACTCTTTACATTCAGTGTCAATATTACTGTCATGTGATGGAACAGCATCTTTCAACACCTTGAATTGTCCTCAGTTAGTAAGACACTGTCCCTGCTGTTGTAAACACCTCAAATAGAACATGACACTCCTTTATTTTGCAGGGTGTGAATATTTTGGTTGATCAATTATCAATACAGTTAGTTTCATATGAAAATGTCACTTTCCACTTTCCACTTTCCAAAACACCAAATACTCTTTGTGTCCAGTTTGTAAAATGATTTGTTGTTTTTCCAGGCATTAAGACAAAACAAGCTTTTTAAATGTCACTTTTAACAAACATTTCTCACTACATTCTGATATTATATGTTGAAGTTGATGTTGCAGATAATGAAATAACTGTTATTTGCAGTAGATGCATATTGAAAATGTAGACCAACACTGAGGGATTACAGTGAAGTGCAGATTTGTCTTAATCGTTTATTAAATAATAACGAGCAAAACTCTTGCAGGGATTAGCTCTATGTATTTATTTTTTATAGTGTTTGCACTCTTTAAAAAAAAAAAAAAAAGAAAAAAGGGACCCAGCTCAGAAAGTCAAATATTGAACATTCTATTGCAGATCCAATTTACAATGTTAAATGCAGTTTAAATATTTGTATTAATATAATAGATTTGTTATGTATTTGTGGTTTAGTGACCCACAACATTCAGTACAACGCAGCGCTGGGTGGCAGTTTCGACAGCTTGCATTTTCTGCCTCACCAGGTCAGACTGGAGAAACCTGAGTAGGTGGATGAATTGATTTTTAAAAAATGATTATTGGCCATTCCCAATTACTGACCAATCAATCAAATAGACTGTCAAGTCAGTCAAGACTGTGACTGGAGGACCAGTCTGCCTTCACCAGAACAAACATGAACTGAACTTCTGTCAGGGTTTAGTTTTTCACGCCGACAAATTCCGGTTGAGTTAGATGATCTCCTAGGTGGTTGTGCAATTGATGTCAAATTCCGGCCAAGGGATTGAACACTCAAGCATCCTGGGTGGCAGGTAGAGGAAAAAAAAAACTGTATGCAATCGACCAGAATATATATATAACCATACCCAAGTCGTGTTGACCTTGAGGAAAGCAATCAGGTCCCCGACTCCCACTACCTTAAAAAGAGAAGCAACATCCCTGTGGGCTGCCTGTGCCTCTCACCTCATTTGGCTGCAGAAACAGTAATAGAAATAGCAGGTAAATCCCCTCCACACACACACACACACACACACACACACACACCTCCAGCTGACAGTGAGTAAATGTGTGTGTGTGTGAGAAGCAACCAGGACACAACTCCACACTAGAGATACCGAGGCAGCAGCGGGAATCGACAGTTTGCACAAATTCAATAAAAAAATGAAAGTTTGCAGCGAGGTTATCCGCTGCAGGAGAGCAAAATGTTCCACTGACATCTGCGGCTGGTTTCAAAATTGAAAAAGCTTGTTTCTGATTTGTCCACACTCGGTTTTATTTGTCTAAACAAGGCAAAGGGAGGACGTGGAAGAGGATTTCGAGTGATAACGGGGGGAGAAGAAAAACAAAAAGCGTACCTTCCTCACAGCTGCGGAGCTCCTTTTCCAGCTCCACACCCTCCTTCTCCAACTGAGCCAAGTTTGTCTCGATATCACTCAGCTCCCTCTCGATCTGCTCCGCCGGGACGTGATAAGACTTCACCTGATAGAAAAACAAAAGGAAGTCACAGTCAGGTAAAGATCGTTTTAATTTGAAAATCCAGACTTTGGCTACTTAAATGTAAAGAAGGTCGTCCATTTTTTTTTTTTTTTACCCGGGAATGTAATGAAAGCATATTTGTAGAGCTGTTAATTAATCTCTTAAGAGACTTAATGGAGGGAACTTACAGAGGGTGACCTCATTTCAGTCCTGGAGGCGTTGGTGGGTGACAAATACTTTCCCTTTTTAGCACCTAGGAGGTAGATAAAATAGGATTAGATAGTCCTTTCATGGCAGCTTTTTAGAAAAGCATTGTCGCATATATACCACATCACCTGATCTATTTTTGGTTTAAAAAGACAAGGCTCATATGAAATCAACAAGATGGCTGAGGCCTAGAAAACAAAGAAGTTGGGAACCAACCAGACGGACGTCCATGATTGGCTGAGCTGGTCGTTGAAATGCTAATAGATTCCACCGCTGGACGTCTGGGTGGGGATTTCACAGGCGAGCGAGTCCCACGTTTAAAACCTAAATTGAGGACAGGAAGGATGATGTGTTTTACATCTGCAGCAACTTCAATCCGCTAATGTTTTCTGATGAGAAAGGAAAAAAACTCACACATGGCAACATGCCTGTGTGGATGTTGCCTCATAAATGCCCTTGCAACTCTGGTGCAGACGGAAATAACTCAACACCTATTGAACTGATTGCAATATTACAGACATGCATGGTCTCTAGAAGGTACCATTAACTTAGGTGAGCCGCTTCCCTCTAGCGCCACCCTGAGGGTCACATTTTGTGGTTTTCAGTAAGTGTCTATATGTGGCTTTGTGGATGACATTTTTCAAAAAGATGGGAACCAACCTGGAGTGGTGGTCGTTGAAAAGCTTGTAGATTCCACAGCTGGACGTCCGGGTGGGGATTTCACAGGTGAGTCACCTGTGAAATGTTTAACACCTGAAATAAAAGACAGGAAGGTTTATGTTTTCAATCTGCCGATGTTTTTTTAATGTTTTCAGATAAATCCGACTGAAAATCTACAAAAATCGGACTTTGCAGCATGTGTGTGTGAACGAGGCCCCAACGAAAACCTGGGACCTTTGGGGCCCTTCATCGAAATCTTTAAACAATTATAAACAAAGTGCATAATGTAGTAAATGCAAACCCATCCACAATCCGAGGTACATTATCGTTCACACATTTAGTTTTCAACCAAACCTCTAATATTATTAAGCTCTTAACATAAAGTTGGTGGCATGGGGCCTCGTTTGGAGGTTTCTGACCATGGTGTCGTTGCAGACTCCGGTAAACAGACGATTTTAGAGGTCAAGGGGGTTCTCACTAACGCAATCAGCTCTTCTCTGGGGCCCTCTCTCAACTCGGGGCCCCAGGCAATTGCCAGCTTTGCCTATAACCTGTTGCTACACCCCGAGTCTTATTTTTGTTGCTTCATGAACTTTTAGCAATAATACTTGTGTCCATTATTAACTGTGACTCACCCAGGTTTTCAGAGTCGGGCTGGGGTTTCTGTGGAGAGACGTCCACGAGGTTCACAGGGTCAGACAGAGCAAAGCAGACCGGAGGTGGCGCCGGTGCTGGGGACGTGGGAGGCCTCGTTGGAATGACGTTAGAGGAAGGCGAGGACATGAATCCAGGCTTATGTTGCTCAGCTTCAGCATCTCTGTGAGAGAGTCACATGAATTGAGCCAATAATTCTGGGACCGTTAACATACCTGACAGACATGTAACACGCTGACAGAGCTGATAATCAGCAATGAAAAGAAGGAAAAAATACCTCACCTCTTCACATGATAAAAAGTGGGGAGAAGAATGGAGGGATCATCAGCAGAGATTGGAAATGAGAGAGTGGAGTGTTAGGAGAAGGGAAAGTTCAGGCCTGGCACTCCTCGGGGTTTGTTAGGACGTGGGACAGAGCGAGCGGCTGCACTCTGAGCCAGTCAACAAGAACAGAGATGGATGAAGCTCGAGGTTTCTGCATTCTGGAGAACGAACACGCTCAGTGGTCACTGTCGTTTCAAAGACAAAATGTTTTCCTCCACCCGTGTGACCCTCCTGTTCCCCAGCCGAGTGAGCTCTGGAGTAATCATTGATTATTAGATGATTGAGGGGTTCTTACTTTAGAACGAGCTCGGTTCTCACGGGGTTGAACTCTGATTGTCCCTCTCGGCAAACCGGATCTGTAGAGACACAATTGTACGGAAAAAAAGGAAATGAAAATACAGTTGGAATAAAAATAAACAAGCAACTAATTTTAATTAATTTGAATTTGTTTTCTCAATTAATCAGTAATTTTAATTTGTTGATTAATTGTTATCTATCAGAGTCATAACAAGACAAATCTTATACCTCGTGAACTGTTCGTCTCATCAGCTTCACACTTGGTGTGTGTGTATTTTTAAGGGCTCAAGAAAAAGAAGTGCTAAATTTGGTTTTTGCGATTTGAAGACGTGATATGTTCAATATTAATACACATTGAATAAACAGCTCTTTGTGCAGCAGCGATGGTGTGGAGTCACGCAGCCGATCTTTTACTGCGGGTTACTTTTACAGCTTCATAAAGAAGAGCTGCAACCAGCCCGTTCCAAACAGGCAGGTTCAGAACAGCCACTGCACTTTAATATAAAAACAGAGGAGAGCAGTGGATGAGATTTGAGAGTGAAGCAAACTGGCTCGATAAACAACTTATAATCAAAATTGTTCTGTTGATCAACCAACTGATTATTGGACTAATTGTTTTCAGCACTGAAAAAGGGAATAACGGTAAAGCTCATAACTGCATCCTTCACAAATCATCACCTTCAAAAATCAAGTAAACAGTGCGTTCATTTTAAAGTGTTTTACGAATGGGGTGTGCACTCAAAGTTTCTATATGACAAAAAAAACTTCCTGGGATCTTCTCCATGTCTGATACGTAAACAGATCAGAAGAACAATTGCTGGTTTAATTTCTTTCACCATATATACGTCACCGTCAACCTGCATATGTGCATTAAACCCACAGATGATTCTCTAATCTGTGCGTGAAATTAATGGATAAATGTACAAACTCTGTAAAATGTGAGAGTTAATCCTGATTTCCAAGACAAACTGGAGTTTTGTCCGTATCAACAAGCAGCAGAACTACTTTCCCGTGATAGAGAGACTTCTATCAGCGCTCATACTGTGGCAACAGTTAATTGTATTTCTGTCTTAAAAGCACATCCATTCCCTGGAGAATGACAGTTCAACTCCGAAAGTTCATTACAAGTGTGAGACAGAAAATTAAAATGTCAGCGAGCAGCGCCGCAGATAGATGCTCCGGCTGTATAAATAGGGCAACAGTGACAAAAGGGCTTTGTTTTCTATGAATGCGTTCTGAGACAGACAGACAATGGGCGAGGGGGTGGATGCTGGCTAGATGTCAAATAATGGATCAAGAATGACTGAAATGAATTTAGCAGCTCTTGCCTTTGGCGGTTGCGTGTACCGTCGTTGGCCTCGTGTCGTCTTTGTCGACGGCCTTCAGACGCAGCGATTCCTTATTGTCCGCCTGGCTGGTGGAGCGCTGTCCTGCCCAGTTTCCTGCTGGGCCTTGGCTGCAGTTCTCCTTTCTCAACCCGGGGCTGTCAGCTGAACTTGGCCCGTCTCCAAACCTGCAGCGAGAGAAAGCCCTCGCCATCAGCCTCGATGAGAAAAGTCATTATACAGAAACAACATACAGTGGGGAAAGACGAGATGTATCCAGAAAGTCCAAATCTCACCGCCTCTCTGCCGAACGGACGGTGAACGCGCGTTTGTTGTTATTGTTGCAGTTTTCTTCAGCTACTTTCCATCCAGTTGTGTTCCTGGCTCTGCTCTTCTCGTCAGTAGGACTCAGCGTGACCTTTGGCCTCTCCAAAACACCTGAGGGCTCCGTGGGCTTCCTGTTGTCAGCTGAGGCCTGCGTGACTGGCGAAGCAGTCTCGAAAAACCTCTGCCGGGCCACCTGCGTCCTCTGGGCCGACGACGTCCAGGAATGGGGAGGTGGAGTCGCACTGACTTGCTTCTTGATGATACTGAGCGGGGCTGACAGCACAGACGATGGCCGCAGTGCATTCTGGGTCTGGCTGGCACCATTTGATCGCACAGCTGAAGTGGCGAGAACATTTTTGCTCGCGACCTCAGAGGAGGGGGGTTTGCAACTTTTGTGGTTGGTGCTGCAGATGAAAGTGTCTGGAGTCTTCCCGAGTTTGTAGCCTCCTGCGTGGAGCGTGCCGGAGCACTCGCTGCATCTGGTGGAAATGTATGAATATCAAATTACCAAAGCAGTAAAAACACAACACATGACAGGAAAGTGTCAATGAATATGGATCCAGTTCTTACTTGAAACAGCTTCTGTGAAAGAGCTTGCCTTCCACAAAGTGCCTCTGCACCAGATGAACGTGGTTCTTGCACGCCACACATTTGCTGTTGAGAGTCCCGGATTTGTTGGCGTTTTCTGCCAAAACCACCTTCTGTGAAAGAAAATGAGAATCCAAAACCTAACCCACTGAAATACGATAAAAATCCACCTAATCCTTTAATATGTGTATTTTAAAATGAACATTATAAGACTGTAAATGCATGATGCTGATTCCTGACCTGAGCAGCAGCTCTGGGCAGTTTCGGTGACATCTGAGCTGTGTGAGTGGACGGAGAACGATTCTCTGCCGTGGTTTTAGACACAAAGGTTTTGGCGACCACAGGGAGATTCTTCTTCTCTGATGGCTCCTCCTTGGAGCCCTCTGCTGGCCTCTTCACACCTCCCACTGAGCAGAACACATTACTGTCAAACACCAGGAGAGGTACTGTCCACCTGCAGCCCAAAAATACATGAAAACTGCAAGGATGGACCTATAGATGTGTGAATCCACCAAACCAGTCCATTTGCAGGAAATATGGTCACAATCTGTTTCTGAATTCTGACGTTAAATAATGACCAGGAAAATGTTTTTGCAGAAATGATGAGGTCAAAAGTGAGGTTGATGTTTGACTCCAAATTTCATCATTTTATCCAATTAGACATTTGTCAATTTAACAAAGTTGTTCTTTTAATTTATTGCCAAAAATGGGATTTTTGGTGTCAAAGTGACCTTTAACCCCCAAGAACTAAAATCAGTTCATCACAGAGTTTAAAACTCCGTCCACACTAATGCAGATGTTTTGTGAAACTTTTTCCTCAGTGTGTTTGGGACTCTCGTCCACACACAAACACAAACACACACGTTTTAAGTCCTTTGACCGGAGACTTTTTCCAAACGCCTTCCAAAGAGCAGATTTTCAAAAACTGAGCACTTGTGGAACGATGACGTCACAGCTCACTTTGTGCATGCCCACTGTTGCTCTGCGTAACGAGCGTGCACCAGAAACAACAAGCTCACTCAATTAGCTCACCGAGCATGCTCACGATATTTTTCTCCGGCATTTGTCGTATTAATGTAGACTTTATCGCCACCTACTGGCCCTGTACAATTGTTTTCAGCGTTTGGAGCCAATTTTCTGTTGTCGTCTGGACAGATGTATTTCGTAAAACGGAGGGGAAAGTATCTATATATATTGACCTCTTACCTTTAACTAACAAAGTTAAATCAGTTACTTTTTACATCCCAGTGTTTGTTTGTGGCAAAGTCCCTCAAGGTGGTGCTGAGTTATTGTGTTCAAGAGGCCAAAAATGTGTTTTGAGGGGTTATGGTGACATTTCACCTTTGACCACCAAAATCGTATTAGTTCATCCTGGAGTCCACGTGGACACGTTTGCCAAATTTGAAGGAATTCATTCAAGGTGTTTTTGGAGATATTACGTTCACAAGACTGGGACAAACAGACAACTCCCCAAAAAAGGTCTGAATAAAAGAAAATCTTTAGGCCCTTTCACATAGAATGTTGTTCGTGCTGCACTTGCCACTGGGCTCAGAACAATAAGCGGACTTTTTGACATTTTTAGCAGGAACTACGTTACTACATGTACTATTAGTGGGTCTGTTTTTGTTTTCTCAGGAAAAGAATATCTCAGGGAGCTCGGACACAATGTGAGCTTGTCCTGCATTGTTCATTCGGTGTCTGGCTGCAAGCTTTGTTTCTATTGGCGCAGTGGCCAAAGTTTAACATTGAACTTTACGCTTTGCTCAGTGCAGCGGGAAAAAAAACGAACTGTCCTTGTGCAACGCATGCCGTGTCCTATCTGAAAGGGCCTTAAATGGGATGGTGCACGACTGCTCCACAATTACTGGTCATGCTCTCACTTGCGGCCCGTCCCTTGAAGTAGTTGTAGTACTGGGAGACGTAGGTGAGAATGCTCAGCCTGTCCGGGACCCTTAACGCCACCATGTCTTCTGCATCTAACAAAGCCGGGATCCCCAACTTCTCCTCTGCGACCTGAAAAGCCTTGAGAGGAAAAAAAAAGAAAATACAAAAATTAAACCAACAGCCATCGACTCCTGCCAAGACGACGTTTAATGCTAGTGTGCGTTGGGCCAAGTAAACAGAACCAAAGCATTTTTTTTTACAACCACACAAAAACATGGGCACACAGACTCCTGCCGTTAAAGCATGTGTAAAAATGACAACCGGTGGACTTTAAATAGACCTTTCTGTGGCCCGGCCCCAGGGAGGTCTAAAAAGGGAGCTGTATAATGAATAGCAAACTTCCTGTGAGCTGGTCGGTATAAGAATGGGGATGGAAGGAGCAGGATACCAGGGCATTGTTAAGGATCAGCCTGTGACACGCTCATTAAATTTAAAGCAAAGCCCCACTGGAAAGTGTTGACGTAAAAAAGAAGAGAAGCAAAATACAGAAGAGAGAACGACCTCTTATTCAACAGCTCCTGAAAAACAACCACCTGTAAGTAACATGAGACTATTCATGAAATATAGAAGGGTGTGAATTACCACACCGGTCTCATTCTCATATTCCAGTGCAGCGAGCATCTTCAGTTGATGAGAGACTTAAACACACTTAAACCGCAAATCGTGGTTTTAGGTTCTTCCTGCTTCACCCCCAAGACGTTGAACAGCGTCCTCATCACGTGGATCGAGTGGCAGGTTGACAAGATAGCCTCATTCAAAATGAATAGACCTGGAGAGCCTCTCCCCACCCACCCCCCCGAGCTCAGGTTTGTTGTCATCGGTTCATCCAAGAAGAACCAGGAAGTCGTGCAGAGAGAGCGCACTGTGGCCCCTGCGTGGGGCCTGTCATCCTCACAGGAAGCTGGTGAAGTGGAAGAAGACTAAATAATGGAGAGGTCCCGGCCGCGCTGCTCGGGTCGTGGAAGGGTTAAGAAAATAAACGAGGTCAAGTGCACGGAGGGAAGGTGCAGATTCAGATATTTAAAGATTGAGTGCTGCAACGTTAAAATATTAAAATCAACCAGCAGCATAGAGGCCACGAGAAGAGGCAGATTTGTGTCTGATGTGTCTGAGGTGGAAAAGGTGGGAATGTTTTTTCCTTTATCCTGGAGAGCGTGAAGTCAGTACGACAAGAGCGCCGACAACTTACCAGTCTGTTGTTCTCGAACACGTCCTCCTTTCTGAGTGAGTCATAGTTTCTGGACACACAGGAACACAATGGACGCAGATGTCAGACATGTTGGACAACACCTCATGAAGCTTAAAGCATCAGGACAGTGAGGAATTTAACTCAAATGTGTTTTCTACGCAACAACAAACACACTTTTACATTACGGGCTCAGATAATAACATAGCAGCAGACATTTAAGGGGTTAAAACGTGATAAGAATAAAACTGATCACTGACAATCACAGACTCTCGGAGGAAACTACTACAAGACTCAAAGATACTAATAGTTGTGTCTCCTTCATCCTGAGCTGAATACTCACATCAGGTCCGGTCTGTATTTGTGTATGAGGGCACAGAACGCCAGCCCGCTCCTGAATGAAGTGGTCATGTTGGTGACGGCCACATCTCTGTAGCCGTCGCACTGCAGCCTGCACCACTGCTCCAGAGCCTTGATGGCAGCCATGCTCCCGAAGAACACTCACCGACGCTGTGCGGGACGATCACCGCGGACGAGGAGCGCAACAGGCGGCTGTGAGAGCGTTGGGGGAGCCGGAGGAGAGAGACAGATAGAAACAACAGTGTGTGTGTGTGTGTGTGTGAAGAGTTTGACCGTGAACTGCGCACTGTGCAGCAGCTGCGTCCTGTTTCCTCCTCCTCCTCCTCCTCGGTGGGCGGATGGATGGATGGAGTGTGCGGGGACGAGCTGCGTGCGTGTGACGGTGCACGTTTCTCATTACACTAATTAACACCGACTGATGATTCGTCATTCACAAGCATTGAATTAGACCCAGACAGAGATATGCAAATCATTTTACATGTTTACATTTAGTGAAGATTCAGTTTCAAGTGAATCCTGCAAAATTAAAAACTAATTTTAATAACAATGAACTAAAGTGACCAATGCACAGTCCCATACAGGAAAGGAACATTATTTCTGCAAAAATAACATTATTGTGTAAAATAGTCATTGACAGATTGAAGTTTGAGACTGAAGTCAAATCCACATGTGATCATATTTAATAATATTTCTACCCCCTCTGTACAAGACAATCGCACAATTGTCTCGTATCTTTATACTTTTTATGAAACTTATTTGTATTGACTGCACTGTATTTGACTGTCTCAGCTTTACTAACTGTGTTGTGTTCAACTGTGGATTTTCTATTTTGTATTTCTGTACTTTCTTCATTTTATGGCTGCTATGACAATTTTTTTCTTATTCCTATGTAAGTTAACACAGGGTCAATGGTACAATGAAAGGTGATTTACAAGAAGAACAGGTGAGCTCAGAAAAGCAATAAGAGTAGTAAGAGAAGTAAGAAAAGAGAGAAGACATTTTGAATAAAGAGTTCAACATAGAATACTGTATTGTACTATCAACAATGTATACAGTACTATATACATAGTTCCCCAAAAAGTATATCTATCTATCTATCTATCTATCTATCTATCTATCTATCTATCTAAAATCTAAAATCACCATCATCTTAAGATGAAATAAAGGAAAAGTCTCTTTTTAGTTTATGTTTTAGATTAATTCTCCCTGTCTGGATAAGTCACCTGGAAATTAAATTTAAGTTATAGTATATGCTTCTTAATATTTTATTTTATGTATATGTGTATGTGCATAGATAACATATATTTGACAAACGAGCTACTTTATTCATGAACCGCCATATTGGGGGGGGGATGCTTCTGTGCTTTTCCATATTTAAATGGACACTTTAGATGTCACATGTGGACATTTGCAATAATATTTCCATTCAAAGCTTCATGAAATTCATTGTTTCGGGGGAGGGGGTCAGTGAGGGGGGGTGCTGATGGATTTGTGAGGTAATTAAACACCAGGCTATATCTCTGGCTGCATGTTGGGGTCATTATGCAGGAGGAGAACCAATAACAGAATCCATGACAAGCTTTTTTTCTAACTCAGTCACATTTGTGTGGGCCCTAATTAGGCACTAATTGAGGCCAGCTATAGTCACAGAAGGATTTTGACCTAATTGGCCCACAGTGCAGTGTCCCACTAAATTTTAGGGGAAAACTCGCGACGTGATCTCTAAGCAACTTTCATGCTATAACAGAGTGTGAAGAATTATACCACTATACGCACACGTCCGTTTAACTCAAACCTTGTGCTTCTCTGACCCGTTTTGAAATGCAGTTTCAGATTTGACCCACAGACCTCGTCGCTGACCCCTGACGTGAGGACTGTAATTAGTGTGAGACCAGATCTGAACTTTAGTGTTTGAAATGTGAGCGACCCACAGTGACCTCATTCACCACAGAACGGGTTACAAACACTGTGAGCATGAATTGTTTATTAATTGTCACCACAAGAGGCCTCAGGAGATATATGCAGAGAAAACACAGCTTTAAACATCTCTAAAAAATACGATGTTTGACAAAAATACAGTAAAAAAACAACAACACATGCAGTAGATGTATTTGAAGAATGAAGCCTTGTCTGCACTTTAACTTTCTTGACTGAGAACATGTTTGTGACCAGAGGGGGGCAGTGTCACTCTGCACTGTTAAAAGACAGTTTCATCACTGCAAAACTGTGGTCACATGCATACATACATATATATATATATATATATATACATATACATACACAATATATATATATATATATATATATATATATATATATAATATACATGTAATAGTGTTGATGTTTGTAGAAAAACCTACCTCCCTCATGTATATATAAGCTGAACTAGAGAGAAGTCAGAACACCACCTGCAGACTTTATTTTAGTTTATATTTAAGTTTTATGAACCATCATTCATATCATCATATACTATTGTCATATATCATTATAATTACATTAAATAAATTGATGAGTTTGTGATTCAGGGTTTTTATTATGTAGAATTTTAAAGCTGATGAGATCTTTTAAACCTGTATCCTCTATGATTCTGTATGAACGCTATGTGTATACACACCCACATAATGTTATGTTATTTCACTGTGTTTTATTTATAAATGTAAAATGTGAAAACCAATGATAAATTGATATGTTACTCAGATTAATGTTGTGAGATGTTTTAGTCTCAATTTAGCAAAACAAGTGTTTTTCTCAGGCCAAAACCAGATCAAGAAAACCAGACAACAACCTTTTTCTACTGGTCACATTCATTGGCCTCAACATTTATCTACCAATTATTTTATAATATTATATTTCTAAAATTTAGTACGTGTTGACTGGTTTAAATCACATTTCTTGTTTTAGATTAACATGTAAAAAAATGTCAGTGTGATGTATATATTCTTACAAGAGAAATCCATCCGTCATGTAATTTATATACTGTAGATTCACGCCCCATGATTTCATTTTTCAGCTATTTCCATCGTTTCCTATGAGGGCGTGTGGCTGCTCGCAGACATCCTGCCTGTGTCTGTGGAGGTAACCGGAGAGGTCAGGGATAAGCTCGTCATTAAGGGTTAGGGTCAGACTGAAATGATAAGACGGCCACAGTTGTCATTTGTCTCTGTTCTGTTCTATAAAGGACCCAGAACACAGTGTTTCAGTATAAACAGGTTTAAGACGGGATGATGAAAATCAGATTCAGATTATAATAACAGACAAACAGCACATGCATGTCATGTTATCTAATTAATTCACTTATGTAGGATGGATTTAAAAATTTGTATAAAAAAATAGACAAAGTTAACTTCAAAAGAACTTTAAAAGTCTAAAAGATGCTGAAATTAACAATAATGTAACAACTTGCTTCTGATCTTATAGAAAACTATGAACATTTCACATTGTAAGAAGTATGTATTAACTACTGCTAAATATACATATATCAGTTTCCGGCATAGCGATAGTATACACTGTGTTTCTTTTTGTTATGACTGTCTGTACAAACAGGAAGGAGGAAAATAATCAATCACTGTGCAGGGCATCAGCTTCCTGTGTTTGTGACTGTGTGTCAGCCCCTGACATGTTTACAGTGCTGTGGATCTCGGCCTCGTGCTCTCTGGCTTTGGCCCTCAGTTTGGCGATGCTGCAGGAGCGGAGCTCCTCGGAGCTCGGCCCCTCCGGCCTCTCCCACTTCCTGGACCTCTGGGTCACGGGCTGCTTGCGCACACTCAGCGCGGCACCCGCAGCCTTTGTCCATGGATAGTTTTCTCCTTCCTGTCGCTTCTCCCAGTGCTCGCTGTCAGAAGTCTCTGACTGCTGCTCTGAACTCCTGCTTGCTTTCTCAGAGGTTTCATCATTGTCTCTTTTAACAAAAGCCCCTGCTACCACAAGCTGGCTCTGGAGCTTCAGCTGCCGCCTCATCTTGGCACGACGGTTCTGAAACCAAACCTGAACACAAAATAGAAATATAAATATAGATGGCCATCTGGATTTGACATTCAACATCTGGATAAGAATGTACCTTTAAAGTCACACAAAACAGATTTGTTGGTTGCTTTCATCATTCGGTTCAGATCCTCTCTAATGTGATTCCAATGTAAACATGCTGAAAATCTTACAACATAAGACTTATTTAACCTAATTTGACTAACTGTAACTGCTGAAGTTGAACTTTTCAGTGCATTTTTGGACAGAGCGCATCGTGTACTCTTTGACCTGCATCTCTTCCACCAAAGTAAAGGAAATATGGACCAGAGGTTCAAGTACAGTACCACCAGTGACTGTCTAAGTGTTCATATGGGCATGTGACGAGTATCTCAAGATAGACTTAAGAAAATGTGACCATATTCAAGCTATATTACATTTATATTGATAGAAATACAAAAAAATTATGCATTTTCCAAGAATTCATTGTGATACAGTTGAAAACTTTGGAGCTTTTCTAGAACTTAAGTGAGAGCTCTGTGGGGTTAAATGTTGCAGCACAATTTGGTAGTGATGGACCAGTAAACAAGAAATCATAAGGTCTCAACCTTCCTATGTAAAGCACCTTGAGATAGTAGATGCTGTGATTTGATGCTTTACAAACAAACATCAAACCTCTTCACAGTTAATATATGAAGCGAACATGTTCAGAGAGAGTTCAGTGTGCCGGTCACCTGCACTCTGGCCTCGATGAGGTCCAGTCGGAGGGCCAGGGCCTCCCTCATGAAGATGTCTGGGTAGTGGGTGGTCTCGAAGGCCTTCTCCAGCTCCTCCAGCTGCCAGCTGCTGTAGTTGGCCCGTGCGCGACGCTGCTTCGCTGGCCTCTGTTCATCTGGAAAGCACGAGCACCAATTACACAATCGCCAACGGGTGACAAAGAACTAATGGCTCTAAATTGGGTAATTAGCGCGGCAATCATTAGGCCCACTTTAACACTGCTTGATAATTGATTGTTAGTTACGAGCTGTTAGCCAATCTTTTGTAAACATTTACACTGCAATCGGATGGTGACTCACTGACTGTCTTAGAGACTGTGCCAGTATTGGCTGATGTGCTGTATCTGCACACGTCCTTTATCGCACAGTCAGTCTCCACTCGGCCACAGGAGGTTTGAACTCACCTAAGCCTTCCAAGAGTGGCCCCATCCCGACCGCCTGCGTGGCCAGGAGCAACGCCTCCTTGCATGGCTCTGGCTGCAGATAACTCCTCAGGGATTCGTAGCTGATAAAGGGCCCCGGGATCAGGATCTGAGGTTGGGAGCCCAGTCTGGTTGGGAACGCTGGGAAAAGGTGAGCCGCAGCAGGCGAATGGAAAACTGCAGGCAGGAGGGTAGAGACCAGTTGCCCCGGGCCAAACATGTCCAAGCTATTAGGAGTCCAATACTGAGGGGCAGTCCAGGCTCAGTCCTACAGGGAGGCTGGACGAATGATGAAATGCATCCCAACGTCCAGAGTAATACAAAATAAAAGAGTTATCATACAGCCACTGGATCCCTGTATCGGTCCAGTTGTGAGAGCTGCTGTTTTGTGCAGGTATAAGGTGTTGTCGCCTGGAGAGTGAAGGTATGACTTGAGCAGGGGAGGTGGTCTCACCTGAGCTTTTCTGCTCCTCTCCTCAAAGCCTCTCCCCTCCTCCTTTCCTGGTCACATGACCTCCAGACAGACAGCAGGGGTTGGTTTAATAGGACCGAGGTGAGACTCCAACCTGTGATTCATCCCTCAGTGGATTATCAGCATTACCCCATCAGTGCTCGCTGCATGCGTTCGTCTTTACTTTCCCGGTCGTAGGATGTGATTGGGAAATATTTCTATTTCAGTGCTATGGTATTTTTCCTGACGTTTCAGGCAGGGAGATGGACAGAAGCTCAGTGTGCACATGTACGCCGTGAAGATTTGGCAAAGGTCTTATCTGACTGGTTTAATAGTTGTCAAGTGTAATAAAAACAAATAACTGCAGAGCAGACTTGATGAAAACACAGGTTGCTCAGTCCCGTGGGACCAAATAAAGATCAGCGAACCCTGAAGAGCGAGTTCCAGGACAAACAAACCCGAGAAGCTCATTTGCCGAATGTTTTTAATCCCTTGAAGTGATGTCAAGTTTCCAGCTACTGTTGATTTCACTCTTTCAATCTTTTATCATCAAGACAGGCAGCGGCAAAATATCACGTCAATCAACTTAGCGAATAGGAGCAGTGTAAACACACAGATTCCTTCTTGTCATGACAGTAGGAATGCATTTATGTAACATAAATTTAATATATAATGTAAACTAGGTGTATCAGAACAATGACAACTTAAAAAGCAAAACACAGATTCATTGTTTTGCTTGACTATTAAAAAGGACATGTTCATTTTGCATGTAATGCTACTTATTTTATGTTAATATTTGCCTCCACCAAGTGTGTAGGTTTTGTTGGGTATATTTATATATTTTTTTACAATTTTACCAATTTCCCAGTGAATCATTTATGCGCCTTGATGAAAAAGTGCTGTTCTAGTCTGTGGGTTTGTTTGTCAGCAGGATTATGCAAAAACAACAGAAGGGATTTTCATGAAACGTGGTAGAAGAAATGGGGCATGGGTGAAGAAAAGAAGAAATAAAATATAGTTTTGGCGTGATCCAGGATTTTCAAAGGGGCAGATCCAGGATTTTCTTTTTCTTTAACGTTGTGAAGCGTTTTTGACTTTTAAACCAATTTCCCAGGGAACAACTCACCTCTTCACCTACGTGAATCAGGGATTGTTAAGGGACTGATATGATGGTGTGTGATTTGATGCAACTTGTTTGAATTGTTGGGACTTGGTGAAGGAATGTGTTTTACTGTGTGCAATTTTGGTTTGTTACCTCAGTGAAGGAGGCTACGTCACCCCTGTCCATTTGTTAGTTAAAGAACCCATGTGGCGCAGATCCGGACAAAGGCAAAATCCAGCAACATGTTCACTACTTTATCAGGAAATAATTCATGGATTTTGATGAAAAAAAACACATTTTAAGACATATTAATCAGTTTAATATCTATGAATGTGTAAAATTTGGTGCAGATTCACATAAAAATCTGAATCTAGTGAATTTAAATGTGATTTCATAATGGGACTGTTGAGCCTTGATGGAGGAATGCGCTCTCAGAGCCGTTCTAGTTACACTTGATTTCAAGTGTGTAGTATTTTGTGGTAGCAGAGTGATTGGTGGAGCCCATTGTGTGTTTTTTTTCTTCAGATGTTTTACACCATCCAGACATGTAGTATATATTGAGCAATAATTGGAAGTGATGTTTTCTCAGTGCCACTGTTGTAAAACATGCAACAGTGAGTGTTTCGCAGACACTCACAGGATTCTTCCATCCCTGATCAAAGCACACACATCAACACATTACCAGTGAAGACAGGAAGATTATTAACACTTTTTTTTTTTCCCCCTCGGAGCAGAGCAGCTGTAGCTTAGCGTTGATGGATCTCTGATGAGATGATCGCCAGCACCGTCTGCGTGAATTAAACACAGGTGAGTCAATTAATCCGTATCACCTAACAGCACGTCCCCGCTAACTGCTCGTCACCGAGACGGCGGCGAAAACACTGAGCTGTCAGTGTCGTCACCGGCGGACCGGCTTTGATCCGCCGTGGGACCTCAGCAGGAGGCAGCTGGTCAGAGCCGAGGTGAGTCACGGGACGGTCGTACCGGTGCGAGCAGCGAGGGCCGCCGACGCCTCACCTGTGGCCCTTTCATCTGCACCTGTTCAAACACCACTTTAAAGCCTCGGAGGAGGCAGAGAGGAGGTCAGGATACGGGTTTGGCAGAAAGTAATGTGACTAAAGGTTGAGGTTTAGTCGATTCCACGGGGGTTTTTTTCACCAAAACTACAAACATCCACTGTTTGATCTTTAAAGGTTCAGTGTGTACGATTTAGGTGAAAGGAATCTAATTTATAATTAATATAAAATAACCCTAGTGATATTTTCACTGGTGTGTTTCATCTAAATTGTACAAATTGTTGTTTTCTTTACACTAAAATGGTCCCTTTATATTTAATTACTTTATATTTACATCAGGAGCGGGTCCTCTCTACTGAGGCCGCCATGTTTTTTTTTTTACAGTAGCCCCGACTGGATAAACTAAACACCTTTTGAGTTTTTATGACAACTGAAGCCTACCACAAGTTCTCTGTCATGTTTGGAAGGGGAGGGTGAGGTGAGGGGTATCCAGCTGCAACATGCTACTTCACCACTAGATGTCACTAAATTCTACACACTGAACCTTTAATATAATTTAGCTCAAATAGAGCTGGGTTATATGATGTAATTAGATCAAAAGTTTTCATATCAGTTGTTATTGATAATTATCATGATACATATCACGTTATATTTTAATAAGGGTTGAAACACAGGGGAGACAGAGCCTTTGCTGTTGTGGCCTCCAAACTCTGGAACGAGCTTTGTTCCTGTGTTTAAATCTCATTTAAAAACCCATTTGTTCTCCTTTGCTTTCTGGGACCCTGTATGAGAGTTTGACTGTTTCTGGTTTTACCTTGTGGTTTATTGCTGTTTTATAAACAGTGTTTTATGTCACGTTTATGTTTTATTCTATGTTTTATCTATTTATTGATGAACAGCACTTTGGTCAACTCAGTTTTTTTTTTTAAATGTGCTTTTAAAAAATATTTAGATTGGATTGGATATATGTTTAAAAATGGATATGAATATTTGAATTTGATTGGAGCTTGTTGGTTTCATTTTTCTTTACTTTCTCTCGATTGTTTTTGTCATGAGAAGGCGGACAATGATGTCACAATGTTATTTAGGAAAGAATGTCAAGGATGATGCTGTGATTGAAGTTCTGCAGTTGATGGATTGAATGTGGGGCTCCTCGATAGAGGGACATGATATATTATCAATATATCATACATAAACAAGTTTATTTAGATTCAACATATTCTATTTAATTTGTGTTTTTGTCCTTTTGTTTTGTTTGATAGTGTTGGGTTTTGTTTTGTTGACTTGGGCAATGTCCAGAAATTTTAAGAAAATATCCCCAAAAGAAGGAATTTTGCCTCTGAGTGAAGGATGTGTGGAGGAATGCCCAGTCCTACAAACAAAAATGTTTTATCTTCATAAGAGATCCATATTTCGTATACGCTCAAAATGCTTAAAAGTTATATTGAATTAATACCGTGACAAAGTTTCACAGTTTTCCAGCAGAAAAAAGACGGACAGAGACCGAAATGAACCATTTCTTGGTTTTTGCGAGTTCTGCGGGGAAAAGGAAAATAGATTAAAAGTGTCTGCTTTGAGCTGTGGCTAAACCAACACGGTGTGTGTGGTGGGACTGATGACTGAATAGCCATGTCCCTGGCACACAGGTAGTTACAGGGATTTCTGCTCTGTCTGAAAACAGACCCCTGCAAAACTTCTGTTTGTCTGTGCTGGGCTCCGTTAAGTCCCATTGATCCAGATAATCAGCGACAGAATTGGTGAAAAACCGGTGGGGGAGGTTCTGACAGTAGTTGCTCTACAGATAATTGAAGGAGGCATTAAGACAACAATGGTGACGGCTAATGCCCGGCCTTGTTGCTCGCTCAGGTATGTAGCTCCCCGGGATGATAAGGCAACACTGGAGATCCACAGCTAAAATGGCAATCATCGTATCATTAGCAGACCTTCAACCGCAGAGACATATTGTGTTTTATCTGTCGGTTTAGCAAACCTTGACTTGTTTCAGCCTGCATTCATTCATTCATTGCAAACTGGAGGAAAAGGACATCGGAACTCCCCTCCCGAGGTGTGTCACTCGATCTCAGATAACAGAGGTCCTCACATTTGGAAACACTTAAAGTCGCTCTCTGCTGAATAATGTGTTTTGCTTATTGTTACTTTTACTTGGCTGAGTGGACTTCACTTTGCAGGATGATGCGTGTGCCAACTGTAAAAGGCTGTTTTCACTTTCATCTGCTGAAGAAGGAACATTTTATCACGGAAGCATATGGAAAGCCACTGATAAGTGTTTTCTGCAACAAAGTCAAACTTGAGAAAATATATTAAATGTATATAACACAGTATAAACTTTAATAGCCTAAAGTTTTATTTTCAAATTCTACAATATATTGTTGCAGGCAGCTGTTTTCAGCAAAAAAGAAAACTTTTAAACCCACTGTACAATATTTTCTGCAGCAAACAGCAGACAGAAACTGCTGATGACACAGAGCGGAGCATTTATCAGCGCAACCAACCAAATCAATCAAATTCTATTTGTACAGCACTTATTCACAAATCTCAATTTGGCTCATAGAGTTTAACAAGGTGTGACATCCTCAGCCCTTAACCCTCAACCAGAGTGAGAGAAAACTACCAAAAACACAACAACTTTTAACAGAGAAAACACCAAGAAACCTCAGAGAGTCACATATTTAAAATGTTCAAAATTTAGAGAGCCAGATGTTTCCAGCAGTTGTTAAAGCTGAGGCAAATAGAGAGTGAATAGTGTAACTGTTGGATACAGAGAAAAGTAAGTTTCACACTGGAGCATGATTGGCTTCAAAGCTGTTTGTACTATCACACAATCAAAGTCATACAACTGGGATGTGGAAACTTGAAGCCAGTAGATTTTTTTGTGGTAAAACCAAATAAATACAAATTCAAAGGATCTGAGGAGAAACTTTAAAGCTGCACTAACAGAAGTTTTTTTTTTTTTTTTTTAAACAACACTGTCAACACAACACTGACGTTTCATCATCCTTTAATCTGACATGATAAACTTGTGCAAATAGTTTTCTGTTCAGCTCCGTTTCCTCGCTCAGAAATCTGTGGCTCTTCAGCTGCTAAACCCTCAGCAGTCGGTCTCTAACTGTGTGTTGACTGTTTGGTGCTGAGCATCTTCAGCGTACAGTGGGTTTAAGGGCGTTCCTGCTGAAAACAGCTGCTTGCAGCTGTATAAATATGCACATATTACCAGTGTTTACACTGAGATGCATTTTTCTCATCTTTGAATTTGTTGCAGAAAACGCTTTTCAGTGAGATGAAATTCAAATGGGCTATTTAACCTCTCGTTTCCATGACAGACACGGCTGAAGTGGATTAACTGTCGCACTCTGCCCTCTCCGTGTGACAAGATACAATCTGACATAATGGAGATCATCAACACAGCACAGTATTATTCTTTCTCTTTCACGACAGTGGCACTTCAGCTCATAAAACACCAGTTCTGCCAAATGTCACGCGGAGATGGATGATTATCGTCAGCTCCACTGTCATGGGAATAGATCTATCTGGTGTAATTTGCGGGCTGGAACATAAATGAGCAGAGATAAGATCAATATTTAATGAAAGTGTAAGTGAAGCTTAAGGGTTGTCACTTATGCGGCTGCTGTTAATGGCATGTCACATTATCATACTTATCAGATTGGGTCAATCTTAACTGCAATTACTGGCCTCATTTCTTTTTAATTCATTACAAATGTTGAATCATTTCAGTCGTCCACCTCTGTGCAAACACGCCAGGAATATATTCTCCAGCTGCCTGCAAGTGTGTCGGAGTGTCCACCTGCACAAAAGATTCAAACTAAAATCTATTAATGGGAGTGTGGATTGGTATAATTCAATCAACACACCTAAAATGTGTTTGTAACCAGGAAGAAAAGTGTATTTCATGGCTGAGGGGACCCCTATGCTCGGTGACTCACTCTCCCTGGTAATAGTATCCCGCAGTGAGCGGCCTGATTGTTTTAGTCCTGGATCACTGGTCAGGGGATAAACCTGAGAGCCCAGTGTGCTTTTCATGTCAAAAACCTTCAAGGGAAAGCGGCCACAATCCAAGAGCAATCACACTTGAGACATCAAAGTGCCCGGGAGAAGAGAGGCGAGAGACGGTCCACATTTTTTCCACGCAAGCCAAGTGCAACTCAAGCGTGGAGGAAGAGGAGATGATCTAAGGCGAGGGTGCCATTGAGAGGAAGACGGAGAGCAGACAGATGTGCACGGGCAGGTAGCGGCACATCGGGGCCCCTCGCGTAGCAGAGGGAGAAACCAAGACCAAGCCTCCGCTGGTCGCATTCCTGTCCGTTCACTGTCCACTTTCACATGGGCCGGAAGACGCAGGGGCAACCGCGTGTCTGCACTTTGACACGATGTTCCACATCATGTTTCAACAGCCTCATGGTCAGTGCTGCAAGAATATTCAGAATCTTTACTCAAGTTAAAGTACCTAGAAACTGTAAGGAAAAACAAAAAGCATCAAAAGAAAGAAAAGAAAGTAGTAAAAGAACTAAGTTCTGCTGAGGACACCCTGGTGTCCTTCAGACTCCCGACATGAAACCTCTCTCGCCCCACATTATCTTTCTGTCTCTTCTAGCAGCTTCAAATAAAAGCAAAAACACACAAAAACTTACTTTGATTAAAATTGGATTAGGATTAGATTAGATAGGAGATTAGATAGGAGTGAGAAAAAACTTGTTCTACGCAAATTTTTTCTTACAATTTTTGATTTTTTGCAATTTTTTCTTCAATTGACCCTGTTTAAGAAGTTTAGAAGGAAATCGAGCTGCTAACAACTGTGTCACAAACCAAAAAGTGTTTTTCCACTTTCTGTAACATTGTGAGATTGGGCGTTTTTAGAAATTTTCACAATTTTATTCATGGACCTTGATTAAATCTAAGTGTGTGGAAGGTGATGCAGCTTGATTGAATTCAAGGGGACTTCCCTTTGAAATGTGGGGGAGTAGAAGTGTAAACTAAGGAATACTTTTTTAAAAAGTACAGTACATCAGAAGTGCACTTGTTACTTGGTTTCCACGGTTACCTCAATAAATAAGTTCTGTGAAGTTATTTTTATTACCTTGCACGCAAAAATGTCCCGTACGGACAAATGAGCAGCTGCATGCGAGGGCACCGGCCTGGTGCGATGAATAAAGGGCGCAGGGTTGTTAACTTGTCAGTGGTCCGTCAAGACCATTCAGCAGCGGAGCGCCCTCCTTGTTAGCTGTCACTCATCCCTGTTCCGCCTCACTGCCGCCCAGCCAATAGGATGCTGGCGCCTGACCAAGAGCCCAGGCTGCTAGGACTTGTGCAGTAAGTTGATTGATAACCATAAACAGAGCTTTCGGCTAGTTATAGGACACCATACAGGTGCAATTAACACATCGCAGACTGAGACGGCATTGAGAGATCAGCAGGTATGGTGCATGATGGGTAGGATGCTAGTAGGTGTACATTTGGACAAGTTATAACAATGGATGTGTGTGCATAATGCATAATGAGGGATTGTGAGGATTCAAAAGACTAAGGAACTTTTTATTATGTTTTCACCTGTATGTTTGTTTGTTGGTGTATTTGTTAGCAGGATTCGGCAAAATTACTGAACCCAATTTCAACCAAACTTGAGGAGGGATGGGTTCAGGGAGGAAGCCATTACATATTACTGCCGATGTGGATTAAAGTGCGGATTCAGGTTTTCTTTTTTCACTTTCATTAACTGTTTTCAAACAAAACCTTATTTTTCTTTGACATTTCTACTAAAAGAACTAGACAATCATGTGAAGGATTGTTTGGCTTTGGTGGAGGTATGTGCTCTACTGAGAGTAATATTTATTTAAATCCTGTATATGACTATTTTCACATGATAAAACTTCCTTTAAGTGCCTTAAATTGAAGTCACCTCCAGGCTGCAGTAACCTGCTTGCAGTTGTTCACCTCCAGCCTGCGTATCTCTTTTACTTCTGATCGACAGACTCCACTGACCCACCAGTGTGGGCATGTCTCGCCCTCACTGAGGATCCTCAACCGTGCCGTGGCTTCATCTCCTCCTATGTAACAAAACACCAGCAGCGGTCTGTGTTGCAAAAATGGCCTCTACCCACATTGCGTCTTCAAAGCAGCCTTTGGTCTCTGTGATTGAACAATTACCGCTATGGTTAATTTACCATGAATGGGGACGTCCACTTTCCCAGTTTGCCGGCATGTCCACACACTGTTTAACAAATCCCTGTGACTCCCATCAAGAGGTTTTCCCGAACTAAGTCAGAGGCAGCGGGCAAAACAACTCACACTTTCATGGCAAAATGGTTTCCATCACAGCGTGTGCATCACGCCTTTAATTTGTCTGTTACACCCCAGTGAAGAGCGAGCGTTCCAATGACAGCTGTTTCCAGTTTTATCAGGATCCAGGAGTTATTGGAATGAAATGAAAGGCCGCAAAACCTCCCACCATTTATCCCCCCCCCCCCCTTCAATCTCGTCCGAGGTGCTAACATGTTTCTTTGAAAGGTAATAATTGGTTCTTGTGGAAATTTGTGTTTTTCTTCTTTTTTTTTTATAATTTCAACATTAAATTGCTTCTCAATTAAACAGTGGTAAAATGTCTCCGCTGCAGGAATGTGTTGCACTTTTCACTTTCTGTCAGATAAAGATGAATGAAACATCATTTCCCCCAAAACATAGTTTATTCAGTTGATATCAACGCGGCTCACAGACAGTGTTCTAGTAACAGTGAAGATGATTTTAAATTATTCATTTCAGTTGTGATTACTTTGAGCAATGACAATTTCTTTTTGTATTTTTGCTTCTCATTTTTAATACTTTTTAAGTTGTTTGGCGACTGCAGTCAAATGTTGAACGTGTTCGCTGTCAGACTCAATATTTAGCAAACTGCTCATAAAACACACGAGACAGATCTTGATGAAAATGTTTTAGATGTTTATTAAAACATTTACACAAACAAAGTATGGTGTGATTTTAACTGTTTGTTTAATATTCAAACTATTGAAAATATGAAGCCAAAATTAAAAATACGAGTGTAAATACACGACACTTGTATTGTTTAATAATGTAATTGCTGATAATTTAGTAACTGCACAAATGTATAAATCTCCCTCTAAAAATAAATGTTTATAATCATTTAAATTTAACTGAACACGTTATTTTCCAACTTGTACTATAATACTATAATTATGACAAGTATTAATATAATTTTAATATAATTACATTACAATTTTTTAATTATTAAATCAACCGTTTCTATTATTGACCCAGTTTTCTGTTTTATATGTTGAATGTTATGATAACATCACTTAATAATGTTCCGGGTTTTTGTTCGAATTTCATTACTGGTTAATGTATTGTCAGATTTTCAATTAAAAATATAATTTACTTCCTTCACAGAGTAATGAATGCACTAATTGCGACTTTATTGCAATAACAGTAATTTCATAGTTGTAATTATTACATGTTCTACTAATTTAGAGGGAGTTTTAATACATTCTTTGAAGTCACTAAATTATTCCACTACTGGTGGGTGTGTCGCTCGCTGGAGGAGCATCTAATGTGAAGCACTGAGGAGAGTCTGATTATCTGCTGTGATCAAATGAACAGGACATCAAACGGTTGAACTAAAACAAAAATCTGGAATGCAGAGAGTGACACAGTGGACGTCGGAAGCTTTGCCGCTATGTGGTCGCCTCCATGTGAAGGACTTTCATCGACTCGGCGATCATTGAGCTGGTGTCAATTTGTCCGTAGATGCCCACTAAAAACGCCTTGTGGAGCAAGATGTCTGCGTGTTCTGGAGGGAGCAGAAAAACAGGACTTGAAATAATGCAGCTGTGGATGTGTGAGACAAGGATGCATGCTTCATTAAATAACTATTTGCTAATAAAAAATATATGTTTGTATTGTATGATCAAATGAGAATCCAAGACAGACATGGGAGTGACTCCTTCTACCCAGATGACTGTCCACAAGGAAGTGTTTCCTCTTACCCTGACAGAGAAGCACGTATTCTGGAAGGTTCCTGAGAGCGGTCTGTACCACGTCGAAGTTACCACTGCCCATACAGTACATGAAAGTCGGCAGGAAGTCTGTTGCCAGGCTGTAGCGAAGAAAACACACACATTACGTAATGAATAGAAACTGATGAAAACAATTGATGGTTTAAATTTGCTGATTATTTATGTATTCCCTTCTTCGTTTATCTCCGCACACTCCCTCTCGGCCCCAGCCTGCTCTCTGCAGGTCGGCTGTGAACTTACCAGGGATTGTTCTGAATGCAGCGCAGGGCCAGACTGAAGGCCATGTTCCGACACAGCTCCTCAGAGGAAACCATGAGTCTCTGCAGATCGTTCTACAAACAACAGAGACACAGGGTGGTGACGGACGGGTTACACACTGACGGATGCTACACTTGACCCCGAGTTTTTAGTGTGTGTGCCTGTTGTTTATGACTCACGGCGAAGTATTGGATGATCTCTGGGCTCCTCCTCGACTTATCATCCACCTCTGTCAACACTTCCAACACATCTATGGCGAGAAAAAAAAAAAAAACGAGGTATTACTCAATATGAAACGGGATGAATACACGAGGCATCTCGGCAGCAGAGGTGTGTTTTCGTTACCCTCGACTGCTTCTCCTCTTGAAATCTTTTTCAGGTACATGGTCATGTCCCCCGCGCTCAGCGAGACCGAGGCAGATATGTTGACGAGGGGAAGGGGACCAGTGGACACTTCATCTGATAAAAAGAAAAAAACACAATTATTCAGAAAGATGAATGCCTCTGCAAAACTGTTTTTAAGGTTTAAATCTTAAAATGTAACCAGAGATTATAGTCTAAAACTACATCAGCGTCTTACTTTAAGAAATAAGATTCTACAGAAACAACCTATTTTAAGTGTGCTCATGTTCTAGGTAGACAAAGGTTTGTGCTCAGAGAAAGCCTGATATGAAAATTGTGCTCACCATCTCTGTCGTCTGCCGCGAACTCTGAAGAGGAGTTTTTCACCGGCAGAGTGAGTCCAGCCAGCAGAGACCTCAGCTGGACCAGGTCTGGGTTTTCTGCAGACATATTCCTAAAAGGAGAAACAGCAGAGCTACATCTCTGTGCAATAACACAATTTATAGTTTAAAATGCGTCACAAATTAACCTAAAAAAGGATATTGCCATGATATACTAACTGTAATATGTTGGAGTGCTTCTGTAGATAAGGAATGGCGGCCGCTGCATCGTGCGTTATGTACTTCTGCGTGAACTGCAGGAATTTGTTGATGAAGACCAACGGAGAACGAGTCCTCTGAAAGTTCTGCAGGGGGAAACACACGGGAACACTGTGAATCTAATCTCTGCTCTGAATCTCCTGGTGAGGACCTGAACGCCTGCCAGCCGCCCACCTGAAGGACCTTCATGAAGGAGAGAAGGCAGTTTTGAAGCGCCCTCTGGTGGTCGCTGTGGAACACCAGCGGCTGCAGCAGCTCCAGGATGGCGAGCACGTTGCTGAAGAAGGCCATGTGGTTCTGCTGGCGAAACTCCTGCATGTTCAGGTGAATGCGGCCGTGGAGCAGCCCTGCGATCATGGGCAGGTGTCTGTGGAGAAAAAAAGTCAGCAGGTTGTATCGTCGTCTGTGGCGGTGGCAGTTAATCTCTTAATTTGTAGATTAATACAACTGCATGAAATATTTTCTCTTTTCTTATTTCACCTCAGCAAAAGGACAGGGTGCGACACGGCCATCTTACGACAGGCGAGGTTGGCGTCAGACACGCGGTTTTCGACAGACTTTGAGTCGCCAACGTCGGCGAGCAGGGTGACCAGACGATGGACCAGGACATCGAGCTGAGAAATGGAAATAAAAACTGTACTCTGTGCCGTGTCATGGTTTTACATATGGTATTTCAAATAGTAATCAATATCAAGCACATTTTCTTTGACCTGATGAGTACAAAAGAGCCGTTTATGAATACGGAAAAAAGACAATAAAATCCTTCTTCCAGAAGATATTTGGTCTTTTGAATCGAACACATCGGCCCAAAATGTTCAGCTGGGTTGAGATCTGGTGTCGGTGAAGGCCGTGGAAAATGATTCACATCATTTTCAAACTCAAACCATTCAGTGATCCCTGACAACCTATGTATGGAGGCATTGACATCCTGTTCCTTCTTTCATTCTTTATTCTTCTATATTTACACAGCAATGACACAATCTGTTCTCACTCAAATTTACCCAAGAAGATACTGAATATCAAGCCTCTGGTTCTAAGTGACATATCTACTATAAAACTTTAAGTGCCACATCATAATCGGTTGTATTTATTGTCTGTAAGAGATCTTCACCTTGCAGCTGCTGCCATCCGCAGCCCCTCCGCTGCTGAGGGTGCCCTCGGGCAGGGTGACGTGCTGGATGACCTCGGGAAAGTGCAGGTAGATCTGCAGCAGAAAGTTCTGGCACCTCTTGTTCATCGAACTGAAGGACAGAATAAACAAGAGAGGGAAGTATACGGTGTGTACGTGTTATTATTGGCTCAGGACAGTTCAGCTGTGCATCGAAAATCCAGCGGCTTAGCGGCAAAATCATCAACACTGTAATCCCCGATGTTATTGAGTTGTGTGGCCTGAAGCCGTTTAACTGACAGTGACCGGTTGACCAATTTCGTGCGGCTACGAAAAAGTTTGTTGCAGCTTTTCAACTCAAGTGAGCTCTACTCTATACAGTAACAAACATTATGAAGCAGACTATGTTCCCAGTTGGCTTTTGTGAATTTAAGTCCCCCCCCCCCCATCACTTTCAAGTGATTATCATCAGAGTTAATACGAAATCACAGATTAAAGAGCACGATCCAGCACTTCTCTATTGTTTCCGTCTACAAGCCACAATAATTAATGTGCATTAATACAAAGTACGCGCATGAATAGCATAATGTAATTCTGAGGTATTTTGCCGCCGAGTCACTGCAGTTTCATACAATCCTCTTAGTGGCTCAGGCCCGTGTCAGGCTCAAATGATGCACTATACTCCCCAGTGACTGAAAAGTTTATTACAGCTATATGTTCAGCCAAACTACAGCGACCTTGACCAAGAGAAGAGAGTTGTTCAATAGTTGCTGTGTAATTGGAATAAACACCAGCTTATCCGACGGCGAGCCTTCGCAAGAAGAATGCCTCACATGCAGTCGTGTGTTTACTCAACACAAGGCCAAAACCCTTTACTTTCAACATGTTTTTATCCCGCCACATTTTCACAAGCAGCCGTTTCACCAGGCAGCTTAGCTGTACTTAAAATACTGTAATTCGGAAGCTAATTTTGCTTGACCTTGGCCAAAGTTTCCTCATTAAAGTGGTTTAATAACCAGAGACACATTCATGAAAGGAGGGTTTGCCTCCACAAAGAGTTGCACCCTGATCTCTGACAGCTAAGTCAGAGCAGGAATTCACAACACAGGCAAGTTTAGAGCTTCAGCCTTAATCCTCTTGGCTTCATTATAATACACTGAGCTTTTAAAGAGATCACAGTATAGACGACTTCTGCTGGTTTTAATTTCACACCAATAGACCTAATTATCGAGTTTTCCCTGGTCCACGGCATTGTGGCTGACAGAGGAAAGTTCATCTGCACTGAGAAGGAAAATCTTGTGCGATTTTCTCCCGAGTTTATCCGCGCACCATAACAGGAAGAGAAAAAATTACTTTCACTGTTTGGAGCTAATTAGAAAGAACAATACGATGTGTTGGAATAGATGGAATGAGTACTTTGGGGAAACTTGTAGAATAAAAATGTGTTGAACAGATGCGTTTTGGGGGAAATAGAGGGATGAGAAAGACGGAAGATTTGAGGATAGATGAGTATTGAAGCAAAAAGCATACACCTTACCTGTCCTCCCATTTCTTTGTACAGCTGATGAGGTACTCCGACACCTTCTTGATGTTTTCCAGATCTCCGTTGCAGTAGGAGTGAAGGAGGGGCAGCCGGGACTGGATGAGGGAGCGGGAGGCCTGGTCCACGCTGCTGCTGCTGCTGCTGCTGCTGTCGTCACGTTGTGTGTCGCGACTGTTGAGCTCCGACTCAGACAAGATCAGGTCCACCATGCTGATGAGCTCCTCTGAACTGAGTCGCAGCACGAACTTCTCCGTTTTCTTCTGCACGGAGGCAAAGATAAATACGTGAGTCATCATCATGAGCAGAATTAACTGCCTCCTACTTCTCAAGTGCCGAAAAAATCATCACTTCTAATAACTGTGTGCTTTTGATCTTACTTGAGGGATCTTCTGGTCACGTCCTTGCCAGATACGGGGGATGTGGCTGCACGCCCACAGGAAATCAAGGGCTGATGATGGGTCCAATCTAAAAAAAAAGAAGAAAGATAAGTAGATATTTAACACAAGTTCTCACTTTAATGCTAAGTTCAGGCGACACAACTTTCAAAGTTGTCGGATTGCTGTGCGATTCACACTATACAACTTTCCGCCTTGTAACTGGGAGTCTTGCAGTTGTCGTGTGCTTATACTACACAACTGGGGGTCACACATAACACCATGTTTCAGCAGGAGAAACCCCCCGACCTGTATGTCTGGTCTCCAAGCTTTATACTGCATTCAAATCGTGCTGTGCTTTGATTGGATGTATTTGTTGCCAACTCGTCGAGATATTGCAACTGATGATCAAACCCAGATTTGGCTCCAATCTGTAGCTTTTGTCTACCAATTGAAAATCGAACCTAAAATTGTGTAGTGTGAACCAGGCATAAGAAACCTTAATGCTAAATTTACCGAAATCACACTAAACTGTGACTGGGAGAATGTTAAACAAAATAAAAAAGTTGTACTTGTAGTCTCGTCGCTTGCAGAGAAGAGCACTGATACACTGCAGCAGGGTGCACCAGTTTGACTGATGTGTGAGCAAGGCCAGAAGATAGGGTCTGTACGCAGGGGTGCCTCGTACCTGAATTAGAGACATAAGATGCATGACTGACTCCAAGCACACACACACACACACACACCTGAGCATTGCCAGCAGATACAGTCCTTATTCGCTGAAGATATTTTACGCTTATCTTACTTTGTTGAGGGTGAACAGCAGTTTCTGTTGAAGGTCCGGACACACCGACGTGACCTCTGGGTCGAGATGCTCCAACCAATCAACGAGCAGCCCGGAGCTCAGTCCTGACTTGGTCACCTCGGAGCTGCTGGCGAAGGTCAAACTGAACGGTTAGTTCTGCAGGGATGTGACTGAAAATCACAATGTTCAACTACTGAAGACCTCAGAGAAAAGTAATCTACAGTACATCCGAGATAAAGTGGGGCTATAAAGTGCCGATTTACTGCAACCAGGAAATTTTGAGTATTTACCATTTATACTGACCCATTTGAACAAGACCCCGATATGAGCCTTTCACAGACATATCCCTGTCTGCATTTGTTTGCAGATATGAATACTTATATTTTACAGAATGAAAAAATGCAAAATAGTTGTGTATTTATATTGACATAATTAGAGGCTCTAATAACCTGCTTTTACATCGCGTCGCCGTCAACAACTAAGTTAAAACACCACGTTGTGTCATAATCTGCGGGAAGAACTGTGTGTGTGTGTGTGTGTGTGTGTGTGTGTGTGTGTGTGTGTGTGTGTGTGTGTGTGTGTGTGTGTGTGTGTGTGTGTGTGTGTGTGTGTGTGTGTGTGTGTGTGTGTGTGTCTCTGTCTGTTTAACTCCACAGCGAACCAAACAAACAGAAAGCAAACCATGAGCACTGCACCGGTCCCAAGAACCTCTGACCAGTGACGGTGCAAATTGAGCGCATTTGGCAGCGACTTGGTACTGAAGTATCAGTTCTTGTGACATCCCTACACACTTCTAGACACAGCCGGTGACGATGAGCAACTTTCAATATGAACCTGCCTCTCCGGCCGTGTTGCTGAGAACCAAACATAGAAAAAGACTCTGTAAAGTATTTAGAGATTTTCACAGCATGTGAATGTGTAAAGCCAATGTAAAGCTGCAAAACCAATTAAACCTTCCTGAACCAAATCCAAAAGTAGTTTACAAGTACGAGGCCTCAGACGGCAGCGGACGCAGGTTTGCTATTTGTCACAGGCGGCTGTGCTTGTTATTTAGTCCCGTCAAATATTAATGTTTCTTGCGTGACTTGAGGGGAAATAGAAATGCGGTGCTCACTTGTTAGAATCCACTTCCTTTTTCACGGCTCGCTCCTCACTTTCTTGGAGCAGCAGGGAAATCACCATTGCAACCGGGCCAGCGGTCCCGTTCTGTGTGCCCACAGTCATCAGCAGAGACAGAAGCTCCTCTAAATACGGCGACTTCACCTCCATCAGCCCCTGTAACACTGGAAATTCATAATAAAACTGCATAATTAATAATGGATCTTGGACATTAACTGCATTTTTATGGAAGAAAACCAAATGTTAAAAGCTTTCAGTTTTCATGCCTTAGTGATAATGAACTATGGAGGTACGAATACACTGAATTATAGGAGCCGTTCAATATGAGGCTTTTAGATTTAATTTGCATTATCTAAAAACCAGGTCACCACTGAATTTGTTCCCAATTCTCACTCACAGTACTTACAATATTAAAATGGTTCAAAAAAGTTTTAAAAATATATTTTTATAAAATTGATTGTTATAATCACTTTAAAAATTGAATTTCTGATGACTCTTAATGACAATTATCTATATAACAAATTCAGTAAATTAGAAATTGTATCGTCTAATCTTTGAAACACTAAGTGTTAGATCAGGCAGTTCAAACTAATTCACATGAACCTAACTCCATTTATACCTTTGCCAATGAGCTCTGCTTCTGCATTACATCTGTCTCCAGCCTTCAGCATTGCGATGATGGTCCTCAGTGGGACCTCAGTGTCTCTGCGATATGCCAAAGCCTCAGCCAGGTGGAGGAAACCTGTCCGCACTGCAGGGCAAAGACACGCATCACTCATTGTTTTACATTAAATGGATCAGCCAGTATCTGGAAAGAGAAACAGGCCATGTCCTCACCATCATTATGCCTGTGTTTGTGAGAGTTCTGACTGGCGAGGGATCTGAGCAGAGTCTTCAGAGGACCTGCCTCCACAGTTGGGTTGTCTAACCAGATCAACACCTCAACGATGACCTTGAGGAAGAGTGAGGAAAAAGCAACGTCCTGGGACACGAGACGCTGGAGAGAAAAGTACAAAAATAAAGTGTCAGAAAACAGAAAGACATTTTCACAGTTAATTAATGAGCTATTGGAATTATGCACTATATGTTAATGAGCCCAACCTGATAGAGGTGCAGTTGGCGCATGAGAGGACAGGAGAGGGCGTGGCTACGGTGCATGGACATGACAATGGGGCCTGCGTGGGCAGAGGTGAGCAGGGCAGCGATGGCCTGTAGGAGGCGAAATGCCAACCCACCCTGCTGAACCTGGCCTTGTTTGGCCCGCATCAGTTCTTTAGCCAGGGCTTGCTGCAGGGCCAGAGAGAGATGGCTAGGAGGCGGGCCATGCCAGCGAGGGTCCACCTTTACGGGGAATATCTGTCGGAGTAAAGGAAACAGAATCAAATTCCTTTTCACACAGTGACTAAGCAGTCAGAGGAACTGATTGGAATAAATAAAGGGAAGAACTTTTGCTCGGAGACTGTGTTCACCAAATGTTAAAGAGGGAAAAATATAGAAGAAACTCTCTAGTTAAATCCTACCTGAAGCAACATGCCGGTGAGATCATCGTCAGGCCCGACTGCAGGAAGCTGACTGGCTGATCTCATCTTCACAGAGCTGTGGGGCGTCTCCACGGTAACTTTAGCCTTACTTGTTTCAGAAGCATCTGATAAGAGGGATGTCAAAACATTATGGAGGAATTTAGATCATTTACATTTTGTTCTTTTAGATTTCTGTCTGCTACATCCATTAAAAATCTATGCCATGAAATATTATGTGTAAGGTATATAGGCACCTTAAAGTATAAAGATACAGGCAATTTTAATATTGAGAACTATAACTGTAGGAATGTCTGTATTTAAATTTTTCTTGAGAGTACTTCTGATGACCCAAGGAAGAGCAGAGTTTTTGGGATGAGCGATTGTTGGGAGGAAAAAAATAAAAGACAAAAAGAATTTGCTCCATTTATTTTTACTGTAAACTGCGCTTGCTGTCAACCATGTTAACAGCATGGTAACCATGTCTTCTTTTGAGTTGATAAAGTCAGTTCTTTATTATCATAATTATTGTGTTTTCTAAGTCGCAGTCGAACAGAAACAAACCATTTGGAAGATAAAGTCACTGACCTCTGTCAGCAGGAAGAGTGGAGCTCAGTAATGAATGGAAAGTGTGCCCCCCAGTGGCACCTCGCTCATGTTGCACCTCAACCAGGTGGGCCATGTAGTCTGTTGCAGAGGAAATACAAAATCAGAAAGATTTACAACCAAACTCAAAATCTTAAGAACAGAATATCTGCAGAAGACTCTTACGCTTGTCCATGATGTTCTGCTCAAGTGTATCTGTGTCATGGGAAACAGCCTGATCCAGGTACTGCAGCAGTTTACTCATGCTGGACACAGGAATGCCGAATGACTGAACAAACAGCAGCAGCTGCTGAGGCTCCAGGTCCTGCAGAGCTGAGGGAAACATGTGCAATAATTAAAAGTAGAAAACAATATGTAATTGATGAGCCATGTTTGTTTCAGCAAAGTAGGAGAAGTTGTACCTGCGTCAACCAATCGAGAGACCTCTGATCGGATCATCCTGAGTTTCAACCAATCAGGCAGCAGAAGGGCCTCTTCTGACGTGTCAACCAGGAAGGCAGTGGGTAGAGGTTTCTTGTCAGGGAACCAAATGTCCAAAAGAGCATAGAAATCGCTCTCTCCTGTAAATATTGTTAAAAAACAAATACAATATCAAAGATGTTCTTCATCAATGCACACATTAAAATCTGACATGCACAGAACTACCTTTAGGGGGCCCCAGAGTCAGCAGGATGACCATAGCATGGACTACAAGGATGTGCATGGTTGCAGTTTCCCCTGTGGTCCAACGCAAAAACACCTGGTCCTGAGATTCTGACTAAAAAAGGAAAACATTGTCATTGTTAATCCACCCTGTTCTGTATAATTCACCAATCAATATCAAACAGGGATTAATCTGCAGTTATGAGGGGAATTTCCATTTGCTTTACATTGCGGTATAAGGAAGCCACGGTGAGAGAACCCACAATAAGACTCCAAAAATGTAAATAACAAAGTCGTTCATTTAGTGGTGCTCACCCAGCTGTAAAGATCCTCGCCCTCTTTCGTCTTCCTCATCCTCTTAATGTAAGCAGAGAAGATGGTGAGGAAAGCAGAGAGCACAGCATTGGACTCAGGCCTGGTGGAATGTTTGGCGAACATGCTGTTCATGATGGTGGAACGTTCGACAATCAGCCGCGCAACATCCTGCAGAGAGCGACACAAAGAACAGTCAGTGATGATCTGTGACAACATCAAAACTTGATTTCAAACAAAAAGCATGTTATGATGTGATTACCAGTGCAAGGTCATTATGAGAGGCCTGCTCCTCCACTGGTGCATGCTGGGAAAGGTAGATGAGATAGGCACTGATCGTCTGTGGGTCGGTCTCCATGTGAATGGCCTGGGAGGAAGCAGACAGACAAGACTTATTCTTCCGTCCCTTACTCATTATTCCAGCTTTACCTTTGCTTCCGGTTATGCACAGTTCACTGCTTGAGTCGGATGCTGACCTGCTGCAGAGCAGTGGACGTCATGCCCCTCACGCTGTCGAACAACGGGAGTTTTGGGAGGTCCTGCAGCAGCCACTGGTAACCCGGCAAGAGCTCGGCATCTGCAGAATCTTCCTCCATGGGTTGTTCCCGCTCATCTCCATCCTTCAAGCCTCCTTCGGTCAGCACCAGAGACAAACCCTGCACACAAATATATTAAGTCAAATGGGGTAATTTTTTTTAAACAGCAACACAATGCTGATAGGGATTGTAACATGATATATGCTGCCAATGAGTTCAATACCTTCATAGCCAGGACTCTCGATGCCACCTGAGAGGAGCTAAGACGACGCAGGAAATAATCCAACACTTCACATGTTGTCTGTTCATCAGCCTTAGGACCTAACAAAAGATCCTGCAGTCGTCCAAGCAGCTGCCTTTGCTTTTGTTGTCTCTGAGAGGAACAGACAGGGTTTAGGACTCAGTCGCTCAGAACAAAACTAATATAAAAACAGGAAAGCTTTCGTTTAAAATCATCAACATACTTGTCTCTTCTTGGCCCTCTGCTCTTTGCTCTCTCCTTCTTCGTCGTCCTCTATCGGCAGACTTTCATCTGCAGCATCATGCAGAAGGAATTCACACAGGCACTGCACTGGAAGCACATCCAGGGACCCCTCACTGGACTGAACCAAATCAGCCAACCAGGGCATGGACTGAGAGGAAGCCTGTGATGGATTGAAAATGCACCTTACTTACTTGACCAATGATGACACTAGGAAGTGTTATTTCCTCTTTTATTAGGTGGGCTACATGGTTTTGGGCTCAGTAAATCTATCCCGGGCCAGTGCTTGAGCTGCCGACACATCTCTCCGTTATCTAAGGTACAACATATATATGTGTGAGTGCCTGGTACCTGTCTCTGGATGATGTTGAGGAGGAAGTCTGGGTTGCGGCTGCGGCAGAGGAGGTGTCCCAGACGCAGGGACTGGTTGAGGGTTTTGACTTGCTCCTGGAACTGTGGTGGAGGTCGACGAGGAGGACCCCTGAACACAAACAAAAACCATTAGCCCTTCTCCCAGTGAACCAGCAGTGACTCATTAATCTAGAGTAATACAGGATGTTACTACTGACTTTAAGTGGTAAAACCTAAACTTAACTGTCCACTGCATAAAAGGTAGGACTAAGAAACCAAATTTGATTATAACTGAGGCCTTTTTCAGAAATTAACACCTAGATACGAGGTGAGTGTAACATAACTGAAACAACAGGAAACTCCTTATTATCCTTGTCCATTACCTTTTAGGATTTAGGATTTTTTTTACCTCGACCTTAGTACAATATCTAATTTTATTATATACTGTAATAATAATAATATGGTATATTGTGTAAAGCTGCAGTACATTGATATAGGACAGTTTCATGGGAGATACAAAAAATATCAGGATTAAAAGTACTTTAAGCCCAATAAGTAATTTCAAAACATTCATATTTATGAGCAGAGATTTTCCCTGCTCCGGTGGATTTCTGTTTTAGTCACATTTAAGTCAATATTTCACAAACTGTGAAATACTTTCTCTGGGTGTCTTACTGTGGATCCAGGCTGGTGAGCTGAGATAACAGCAGACTGTTGCTCTCTGTGATGGTCTGCTTGGTGGACGCTGCAGCCAGGTGACTCTCAAAGGCCAGAATGTCTTGTTTCTCTCGCTGGGCCATCTGCAGCTCCCTGTTGATCATCTCTGTCTTTGTGTCCTCATCAGCAATGGTGCAAGGAGGGTAGCTGTAGTTACTATACACAGAGACGTGTGTTAGTTAAGCTTCATCAATCAACTTGGAGTCACCTAACTCGCAATGATCGCCTTTACCTACTTTGTCATAACCATCTCCATGAGCATTTTCAGTGTTGGATAGCCGTCCCAAGCAGCCAAACCTAAAGAAAGAAAACAAAGAAATGTCACATAATATATCAAAAGACACGATTTAATGACTTTGAATACATTTGAAAACTAAATTTATGTATGAAACATCAATTTAAATGTTACCTATTTTCTGTGGATTAAATGCAGCCACCACAAGCAGCAGCAGCCATGCCTTCCAATAGAGCATGGATATCGCCAGATTTGGTGGTTGGTACCTTGAAATTTAAACATAGAGTCATTCCTTATTATCGACAGAAAACTGTATGACCTAATGGTGTTTTTAAAGACATTGGATGTACCCCGCTGGCAGCTGAATGTTCTCTGGATGGTGATATGTGCACAGATTCAGCACTGCATCGATGAGTTGGATCCTTTCCACTTTCAGGACCTCCAGATCTGTTTTTGAACCGTCAGCCAACTCTGCAGCTTAAAAAATAAAGAACAACATCACGTATTTGCCTTTTGTTCTTGTTTAGCTGAAACTATTTTGCTGACTTGAGAGGATAAGATGTAAATAAGGAGATGACCCCTTTGAATATAAAAAAAAAATGGTTGCTCATTAAACTGAAGCATGCAAAATGTACAGAGTGACACACTGAACACACTGACACAGTTACAGACGATTGGATCCTCACACACCTTCAGACTGAACTCCAGCAGCCCTTTTAACCAGGTGATCTGCCAGCTCCATGGCGTCAGCCGGGCCCAGGGGCAAATCACGCGACAAGCCGATCACCAGAACGCGCATCAGTGTGTCCTCCAACAGAGGCACCTCGGAGCACAGACGAAGGAAGAAACTGAGGAGAGAAAGAAAAAGATATCAGTTGCTAGTGTACAGTCTATGGTTGGTAGATGCAATCTGAAGAAACACAAATTTTAAACCTGAGGGGAGACTTACTTTCTGTCACTCTCAGGAGGCCAGTTGTCCCACTTGTAATAAGTCTCAGGTTGCTCTGTGAAAAGCACTTTGTGAAGGCTGCAGGTGGGAGAGGTGATGATAAATTATGTTCAACATAGATGGAAACATCATTGGTTCAAGAGGCACAAACTGTTCAGGGGCAAGCAGATACCGACCAATGAACATAGTCTTTCGCACCAACTTTGCTGATGGTGGGAACCACAGTGTGAAGCCACCACACAGCGTCTCTCTGTATGGAAGCAATCTGATTCTGGAACGACTTGAGGATGTCCAGATCTGAAACAATCCAGACACGCGTTTAGTGGGAAATACAAACACCTATTAAAAATGCGTTATGGTTATTAAATGCAAGATAAGAACAAACACACGAGACTGACTCTTCTTCTCGCCCTTGTCCCATGCAATGCCGGCTTCTTTGACCTGAGCAGTGATGCCCAGCATCATGGAGACAGTCAGTAAATCTGTCACTTGGATAACAAAGCGCTCCTGCAGAGAGAGACAGCGATAAACAGTTCAGAGCACAATTTAAATGCAGGATGATTGCAGCTAAAATGACAGGGGGAGTTTTCATTTGATCTTACTTTGAACTCCATGTCCACATAGCTGGTCTCCTTCCTCTCCTGCATTAAACCGAAGCAGAAGGACTGGAAGTTAATCTCATGCTTTGTCTGTTTGATGATCTCTCTCAGCAAAGCTCGGGAGGCGCGGAGGTAATCATCCTTATTGGTTAGCAGGTCCTGGAACACCATCGCCAAGAACTACAGACATAAGGGGAGACAGAGAGAGGGAAACAAAAGAATTTAGACACAGAAATAAAAAAGCCAAGAGATGAAAACAGACACTGATGAAGACGACAAGTCTTCCATTTCCATGTTTTCCATTTGTACCTTCGGAGCCTGTTCTGGGCTGTGCTGGAGCACTGTATGGAGAACTTGCATGTTGTTGGGATTTCTGGCATTGGACAGCTCATTGAAGATCACCAGCTTCACCATCGTGGCCAGGTTGTCTTTGTTTGCGTTCAGCAGCTCCCTGGAGAATCCCACAGCAAAGTGTCAGTTAATGCGAGTCACCAAAGACAAAAGAAGTAAGATTAACTGAGACTAAGACACACCTGACACACAACATGTAGTGGTTGAGGAGGACTTTAGGTTTGAGCCGGATCTTGATCAGGTTGGAGATCACCTCCATGTCGTCTGCTCCGTGGGTGTTGCAGTTCATACACATAGACATGAGGAGGTCCTGGGCCGGTCGAGTAAGCTGCACGCATTAAAAATTTAAGAAAGCAAGTTAATAATCAATTTAAAACAATAATCAACAATATTTGTTTTTCTTATGGAATTATAGAGTCAAGATTGAATTTCCAAATGCAATAGCTTACAGCAACTATAGCCAGTGAGATACAGTGACATAAAGCCGTTCAGGTGTTTGTTTATTCCAGGGTCTGACGCTTCTTACCTTTGGGTTCTGGAGCCACATCTCCAGCCTCTGCACGGCCATGAGTCGGGCCTCTTTGTAGCCACATGTGGCTGTAAGCAGACGAAGCAGGTTCCGTGACACGTTGTCCATCGGCTGCCTGCGATTCAACTGATCCCTGAGCACGTCCAGCACATAGTCCTCCACACTCTCCGCCAGTTCTTCATACCTACAATAACCCCAGAGGGAGCGACAGAGGGAAAATGTTACAGCAACTCTTGATAGATTCTGCAGAAATCATAAATTTCCTTGTCATCTAGACTGGAAAATATTGACACTGAATTTTGTCTAAGCGCAAATGACAGTTTTGAGTGACGTCTGTTGGACAGAGTTTTGTAGTGTAACTCACGTCTAAGAATATGACTATTTTTCATACCTCGGCATCACCTGCCAATCACCCTCGGGGCTGAGTTTCTCCTCTGCTATCAGCAGTTCTGTCTGGCTGTCATCCTCATCAGGAGTTGAAGGGTGGGGGCTGCTACCTAAAAAGGGAAAAAAGTGCCATTAACAATTGACACTTATTTCCTGCAATAGCAATTCTAACCATCCAACAATCCAGTCTATCTTCTCTATGTACTGCACCTGCACTGAGATCTCCACCAGAGCGACCGGTGTCCACCTGAAGCAGCATACTCTTCGGAGGCATCTTTGTGCCAAAAGCAGTCTGGATGTTGTCGACGAAATTCTTACAGTGAGAACTGTCCACCCAGATTCTTTCTCCCAGAGAGTCTTCAATGTAAACCTGCAAAAACATTTCAGAAGCAAAAGGTTTATACATGCCTGAAATAATTTATTAAAAAAAAGGAATATATGACTTTTATTTGACAGTTAAGGAGATTCTCACTTTAACAAAAATCTCAGGCCAGTTCTCATCCTCCTCGTAGGCGGCCATCAACAGATTGCACGCAAGAACAGACACCAGGCTGTTCCCCTTCGCTTTGAAGTTGATAGAAGCATCGCGACGCAGGAGGCTACAGAGGGCCTGGTGGCAAGAGCGGGAATAAAGTCAGAAAGACAGTACTTAAAATCCAACATCTGTGAGGTTCAAGTCAATTATTTTGCAATACTTTGTTTAGTGTTTTGGTTTTAATAAAGACAACTTTCCAGTTATTCTTTTTCCTCATGCATTAACATAAATAGATATAATTCAAAGCAAAGTAAAAAAATAAACAAGCTAATAAATGCATAATACATGTTTAAATATTTGACCTTCTGGGCTACTTTGTGATTTAAAAACAAGCAAAGGCTAAGGGATGGTGTACATTACATAATTATAACATTTCTCCCAGGATACAGACATTACAGCATTACTGTACGAGCAGTCTCACCTCAATGATTCCTTCAGTTGCAAACACATTGGGCTTGATTTTGGCCAGGAACATGAGACTGAGGTAGAGCGTGATGTCAGGTTTTGCTCGGTTCAACTTGAGCTGTTTCACCGCTCCACACAGAAGTCCCTCAATGCGATCATCGTTACCTTCAGACTCTGAGGCTTCAATCTCGTCCAGCAGCACCACTGGGGATACTGAAATCAAAGGAAAATAACAACTTCATTCATATAGCACTTATCTAAACAAGGTCACAAAGTGCTTCACAAAACCCATGGAAAACAGTTATGGAAAGAAAAAAAAAAGGTATTCAATTCAGTTCAATTTTAACAGCCAAATCATAACATATTAAGGTCGATTTATAGATTTATAGAGAAACCAGCGAGTTCCCACAATGAACAAGCACTTTGGCAACTTTGGAGAGAAAAAAAAACCAGGAACAGTTGTGTAACCATCATAATAAAGGTCTGTCAGACTGGCTGTTATCATGAAAGTAATAATCTTCAGTTGTACATGGCATCGTCAGGTGTTTCTGCCTTTTCATCGCAATAACGTTAAAAGCCAAACCGGGGGGTGCACTGAGGCTACTGGTTTGTACTAAAAGAGTTTTATAACTTGTAACTGGTTGAAGGATTGAAGGGGTTTTCTACGTAAACACACACAAATCCAAGTATTGTTTTACCTTCAATGGGAATCACTGATGGCTCCTTTATTGAGGGGGATATCGCCCTCTTGTCCACCGCAGCTACATCGGCGAGTCTTCCCAGGGCACTGACCGGAGGGGTGGTGGAGAGTTTGGGCCGCTTGGTGAGGCTGGACAGCCCCGATGAGGAGGGAAGGGCTGAGGACGTCTCTCTCTTACGGTCCGCTGGTAAACCTGTGGAGGCTGGCTTCAGGAGGACAGCGGGGGCTTTGGGCTCTGCCCCCTGGCTCTTGGATCCGAGGGCGATGAAATCCCCCGGGGGTGGGTGAGCTGGGAGAAGAGGACATCACAGGACAGTTGAGATGTTGTCCTTCTTAGCTATATATCATCATAAACACAAGCTGAGAAAAAGCAGCAACAACAAGGTGGCAGTGGGAGCTGCGTCGTACCTGATGGTTTGGCGGCACTGGGCCGCCTGAGAGTTGTTGGTTTGGGGCGATTCATCTCAACTGGAGGTGTCACAACCTAGTTCACAACAATCTGCGTGAGAAAAACACAAACACACAAGCGTCAACACACACGTATGAGGCTAAGGTTACAGCTAGCATCGTCTAGCTAGTTACGAGTGGTACATGTCACTGAAGTTAGCAGCTAGCATTAGCGTTTCAGACTAAAGTTAGCAAAACGTCTGTGTCCAGTCTCTGTTTATAGGCTGACATGTTAAATGACGCAGTTCTTAGTAGCTGCAATATATAATTATAAGGGACATAAATGTGTCTGTTAGCATTAGAAGTTAGCCTCCGTGTTTCAATGACTGACAGTGGCGTTAGCATCAATCTGCTAAAACGTAAACAAAGGTGCATTAGGTGAAAAGTATCTCACTCGTTGAACGGCTTCATGAAACGGATCGTTATCAGTCTGAAAGAGACGCGTTTTGAAATGTAACGTTAATAAAACTCTCAGAAAGCGAATCTTAGATCCAAGCTAAGGTTCACACAGAGCCATGGTGGCGTCTTCTTCTTCTCTATAGTAAGTCAATATGCATACCGCCACCTAGTGCAAAGGAGTGTCAATGCTGTTGTTCTTCTACAGTGCACTAAATATATAAATATATAAAAACTAATCATACAAATCAACAGTGTTTGAAAGTTAATAATATAATAACTTTATTTGCATAGCACTTATCTAAACAAAGTGCTTTACAAAATACATACAAATAAATTAAAATAGTGCTGCGGCTAAAGATAGATCTGACTGGCTTATGGCTTGTATGGCAGCACTATGAAAAGCCACCACTAAAATGTAGTTGCAAGTAAAAGTAAGATAAAAAGGATTGAAAGGAATTAAAACAACACAGTGGCACCAGAGTTAAAAATCACATGTTAAAAATGCTTCCCTAGAAAAATAAGTTTTGAGTATACTCTGTTTACATTGTATATATTCTGTTCAGACAGTAGACATCATTACTATTTTCTATATTTCCTCATGTTTAAAGACTGTATATAAAGATGGACGACATGATTGGTCCCAAAAAGTGAAGCCAAAGCATCTCCATCGCTGCCTGGTGGCTGGCTCCAGTACATGTCACAAATCCTGCCTCCTCTAAGTTGGTGAAGGGATCATTGACTAAACTAAAAACTCAAAGTATATTTTAAATACATTTTCTCAAAGATGGTTTCTGTCATTTTAGGTACTTTGTCCAAGTGACGCAATTAAAACAAGTTGAAATGTCCTGGTTGACAGCCGAGACTGACTCCTGATTGGTCGAGGGCATTTATCGAAGGGACCTTACCACTGCGGATCCATCCCCCCTATTGCTACTTGGCAAACGCTGGCTCCAAATGCACAAGTTATTTTAGCTTCATTTCTGGATAGTGCAAGGAAATTGAGATTTGTCGTTAGTCTGTATATTTACAGTCAATGGTTTATATTGTGCGTCTACTTATTTATTACTTTTACTATATTTGTATCCTTGCTTCTTTAACACAGCACTGTTCCCCACAGTGTGACTTATAAACGATTATCATATCTCAGCCTAATAATATAAAATGTAATACAGAGTAGTTCTCAGGATAGTGCTTTTTTAGAAAACTTGTTTGTATGTATGTGGAATTTCCCATTATTAAATTACTTATACAAAGAAGAAAATAATCTGTATTTTTTTTTAAATTCTGTACATTAAAATAGTCCTTTACTTGGATAATCATACATGACAACCTATATTGTATAACCTATATGAAACATCTCAGTATTATGCAACACCAATAATTGACCAGCAGATGTCACCATTCCGATTGTAGCAAATCCTCCAGTATGATGACTAATTTTAAGCTCAGCTGCTTTCATGTGTTTCAGTCAGCGCTTGTGAAAACAAATTTTTCTCCAAAAGTGTGAGCAGATATGTCGCTACCTCATCATCATCATCATCATAATAATAGGCACCTTATTTCTGAATGTATCACTTTCCTAGTAATAATGACTTGTCACATAAAGGCTCTTAGAGTCAGTATTCCTATCAATTTGCTGTTTAATTCTACAGAGAATAACATTGTACCTTAACAATGGTGTTTGGACACAGATGAACAAACCACCACTTTTCTAATAACATTTTGACCATATAGGGAAGAAAGGAGAAGCCACCTTTACTAAGGTCAAATAAACCAACAGTTTTTGGAGCTATTGGCTGAATTAAAATGTATTAACCTCGTTAAGTAATCTAATTCTGATAATCAATACAAAAGATCAATGAAAGACAGTTGTATACATATTTGTGTATCATATAAAAACAGCACATGTGACTTCTGGCATAGAATAACCAATGTATTCAGAGTTGATGCTGTTTTCCACTTAACAGAATAAAAGCACCACAAGTGTAGATATTAGATTTTAAAAAACGCTGTGAGAGAGAATATAATTTCATTTGCTGTTTTCATCCTGTTGCTTCACTGGATTCACTTTCTGGCCTAAAAAAAACAAAGCAGGTGACCTAATATTTGCACAGGGTTTTAAATTCCAGGGCTCCAACACAAGGTGGCAGCGCAGTCCCCATTTTTCCCACACTAAATTAAAATCATTCCATGTACAGGGTGGAATATTAGTTGGCCTCCTACCAGAGCAGAATTTGAAAGAGCAAAATAAACAAATACAGATGAAACAAATAAACATGATGTCAAATCCAAACAGAACAATCAGCAAATATAAAAGTAGAAGCATTTTGTGATGACTGTGAACAAAGACCATACACCTGAAATAAGAGCAATTTAACCACAATACATGTGCAGTTCCACACAGATGACACAGTGGAATCAAATGTCAAATCTGACAAGATGCAGATTGTTGGAGTGTGAAGTCAGTGAGTAAGTTGGAAATCTTAGAGTCATGATGAGTCACACACTGAGGTGACGTAGATGTGGGCTGTTCTGAGAAATGACCGCACGTAAATGTTCGTCCTCACAGCTGTTTTCATTCTTTGACAAAGTCCCTGCCGGGAGGAAAATGAAGTAAGCGCATCAGAGCTTTTTTACCGCCCTTAATAATGTCCATATTTAGTACCGCCCATGGTCAGCGGCAGCGATTTGCTCATTCCTCGAACATTACTAAACCCTGACAAGACTATCAAGTATAGAAATGAGCAACTCTCAACTGTTGTACTTTCCTTAAAATCCCAAACTTTGACTTTGGCTATCAGGTGGTTTTCAGCATAGTGTAGCTTTAAGAGGGTTTTACAGCCGACAGGTAACCATGGCCTGCTCCAGCTGTCGCCTCCACTGCCACCAGCACTACTGTAGCTCCGTCATGTTTCCTTTCCACACAGCTCCAACCCTCCAGCCGGGTTACGTAAAGTGTTTTTCGTATGAAACACAATTTGATGAAGTCAGTGGAATGTTCAGTCAGCGCTCCAAATTGAATCTTGTGTCATATGGGAAGTCTGCAGATCTGCAAAAACAATTCTTTCACTTTTGAAATTACACATGCAAGGGCCCCCGACTGGGCCACAGGCTGCTGTCTAGTGTGTCAGGTACTCTCACTTAGCTGGTCCTCAACAATGTAAAAAACACTTTGAGGTAGAAAATCGAATGTATTATGGATTCGTATTATAATTTTAGTCTGCCTGGAGTTTGAGATACTCGGCATGGCTGATATTAACCCCTTTGTTCTCTAATAATTCGGAGTATTTGGAGGAAGAAATGATCCCTTTACAACAGGGGGCCCCTTTGTGCGAGATCAGATTTCTGAGTTCAAGAGTCTGAGTCAGAAAGGAGCGAGATTAGTGAGTCAGAGCTACTTCCTGTAATCTAAAACGGCCTGAAAGAACCTGGACCCCACAGCTCGCTGATCTGACGAAAGCGCTGGCGTCTGCGGCACATGGTGCGCTGTTTTTGTTTTGTTGGACGGATCGGGTGTATTTCAGGTCATCTGTGTACGCTGCTGCCAGATGGACAGTAATTGGGCGGTATGGCATCGACTGAGCAGCTGGATGTCTGACTGATCTAGAATAGCAGAGGTCATCCTGCAGAGACTTTCTCTCACCAGTTGTTCTTTTTCTCTTCCAGCCCCTGGCAGATTCTGCAGGATAATATAAACACAATATGCCAGTAGTTTTTTCTCTGTTTTGTTTTTCTATCTTGATTCTATGTATTCCCCACTCTACCACATTACTATCTGCAGTTGTTTGATTTCATTTGACTCTAAAATGTAATTCAATGTTATCTTATTTAATCATCTTAATGGTTCTCATTATATCTCAATTGGATCTCTTATGTAATGTCAAGAAATCTAATGTAATCTAATCCAATGTAGAAAAATACAATCTCGACTAATCTTTAATCATCCCTTCTCATCTAGTCTCATCTCTGACGTAATGTAATCCAATTTCATCTAATCTATTGGGATCTAATCTCATGTTCTTCCAATTCTCTTTCTCATTTCTTTCTAACCATCTTTACATCATGAGTATCTATTATATCAATCTAATATATCATACCTCTGTGCATCTCTAATCTCATACAATGACATGTAATCCACTCTATCCTCATTTAACGAGATCTAATCTAATCTCATTTCATCCAGTTTTTTGTAACCCAATCTCATCTCTGATTAAAGCTCATGTAATTGATTCTCATCTCAGATTATTCCACTTTATCCTCATCTGGCTCTATCTCTAATCAAATCTATTTCAATCCAATCTCCTTAATTTAGTAATTTATCTATTCTAAATCTCATATTCACTCTAATTTGATATAATCCTCTTTGTCTCATCACATCTCTAATCTAATGTGATAAAGTTGCAACGCATCATGATCTAATTCTATCTAAAACAAACTAATCTGTAATATGAACAAATTGAAACAATACCATCTCAAATCGATTCAAAATTAAAGTTAATCCCACATAATTCAACTACTTTATACCAAATTCTTAATCTAATGTAATCCAGTCTCATTGCATCTCATTTAATCCCATCACATTTGTAATGAAATGCTATCTATTTTGAATGCAATGTAATCTAATCTCCGGATTTCCCACCTCTGCTGTAACCTAATGTAACCCTGTGGTGCCTCATTTCACTTCATTTTATCACACTTCACCTCTATGATAATCTAGAGTAATCTTATCCTATAAACTGTTACTAGATCATAAAGCTGGTTAAACACTTGCATCTTACCCAGAATTCCTCATCATCTCCGATCAGGCCCACCCTCTATCTGTAGTGAACTTTTGATTCCACGTGTGTTTCTGAAGAACAGTTTGATCCGATGAGTCAGAAAAGAACGACAGGAACCTGAATCGAGCACAAGCTGAGCATGTGGCACAGAGCCGGAAGGTAAAGGGGATGAATACTCAGGAGTTAGTGAGTTTGGCTGGAAGCAGGACTTTGTGGGTCGAACAAAGGAATACTCCACGTGTGACTCAGAAAAGTCAATATTCAGTGTTGTTTGTCTAACACCACTGCTTTGGGAAAAACTGAGAAAGAAAGAAAAAACCTTCTCACAACACAGAGAGACGTCTTAACGGCGAGTGTTCAGGCCTATTTTTGGTCTAAATAATCACCTCATTCAATTCTAACTGTAATTCTAATTTACTGTTCAAACTTTATCTCCAGATCAATATTACATCATGGATCTGAAATGCATGTGCGTGTCCTTATTGTGTCTGTGTGCTTCCTCTTGTGTCTCTGCAGTGGCTAAACATAGCAGTGTGAAACTGAAATCATCATGGAACAAAAATGATCCAATTACGATGCTGCTTTTGTCCTAAAATGGTCAATTAAAAAAAACTACGACTTGTTCCCCCCACTAGTCTGTCAGCGATAGCAACTTCACGCTGATGTTTGATGACATATTGCAGACTGTTTGATTTCATTATTGAATTTCTGTCTGTTTAGAATTTGAAAAAAAAAAACAACAAGAAGCTATTTGTTGTTCAGCGATCAGCAGGAATGTTGTCTACACAAACTGTCTCACATGAATGAATCAACTTTATAACCAATTTTATTGCTGTATTTAACAATGCCTCAGCACTATAATTAGAGTTAAGAGGAACACAGGTTCCAGATCCACACGATCACCTGTTCAAATGCCTTCCTTCTGCAATGTGACTGCTTAAAAAAAAATCTTATGTCAAACATTTTACAGCTGTGCATTTGAAGTTAATCCCACAAATAACTAGAATAGCACTCAGCAGGGCCTCTGCCAAGGGCCCAACATTCCCCTTAAATTCAATCAAGATGCACCAAATTGCACACGCTCGTAGATCAGTCCCGTAAATATGCTGTGTTTGTGCATCAAGATCCATGAATTATTCCCCTGGGAAATCAGCACACATGTCCAGATCGGCACCAGAATTGAACGGGCTCCCTCATGTCCCATCCCTCTCAAGTTTCGTGGAAATCAATTTAGTAGTTTTCGCTGACAAACCAACAGACAAGTATACAATGGTGAAAAAAAGAACTTCCCTGGGTAGATCTTAATATCAAGAATGGTCATAATTATTAATCATATGCTAATTGGAGAAGATATCCAGCAAGAAACGCATCACTAGTCCACATAATCTTGGTCTAGTCAGCAGAAACCAATGTGGAAAATGTATTTCCCTCGTCTTCTTAGCTGCTGTCTGAACTTTGTAACCCATCGTGTCTATAGTGTAAACACTCTGGCTGCTGTTTTTCACAGGCACCACAGTCTGAGGCAACCTGCAGGCCCAGGTCTTTTCTCTCATATCGGATAAACGAACAGTGGGAGACCCGTGCCAGCGAGGCCCCTTAAAAGGCTCCTGACTTAACATATTTACATTCAGTACTTAATTACCCAGAATAACCTGTGACGATACTGGGCAGCAGCGCAGTTAAAATAAGAGAAATCCTGTGACTGCCGGGGCTACTACACCACATACTTTCCTCAGGAATGGAATGCAGCTGCTGCCGCTCAAAAGGAGGGAGGGAGGGAGGGAGGAGGAGGACTATTTTTCTCTCTCTCTCTGTTTATGCACATTTTGGAAAACCTTGTTGTGTAGACCTGTGGTGGTGGAGAAGAGAGTGATGGGCCGAGGAGACAGAGAGAGAGCAGCAGGTTTCATGATGACGGGGACCTGAAGGTTTCCTTGACTTTCTGGCTGTGACGTTGGCATCCTGAAGTGACTTTGTACAGATTGGTTTTGTAAAGTAAGCAAAAGCAAGTCCCCAGCAGTGTCTGTCTTCTATTTATGGCCTCACCCTCCCCACCTCCTCCTCCTCCTCTCCACCACCATGCCCCCCCTCCTCCTCTTTCCCAGACTGACGTCAGCAGAAAGTTATTTTCATGAATGGAGGGGGCGGTCACGAGGAATCGGTGACGTGAGTGCTTGCGGAAGCAGAGCGTGGAATGTTGGTACATTGTTGTTGTTTTGTAGTTTTAATTTCGTACGAGGATTCGCCGCCGGTCAGTCCGCCGCCGCTGGACGCGTTTTTACGCACGGACCGTGTCCAGTTTCTGAGTCTCCTCTGACGGAAAAAGCCGCCACTTTTCCTTTTTTGGGGGGTTTTACGCATTCTGGTCCACAGATATATCCGCGTCCACAGAGGTGAGCTTGTTTTTTTTTTTTATATATTGGTGTAAGATGTTTTGACATTCCTTTGTAAATAGTTTGTCACAGGGACACGTCGCGGCGTGTTTGTCACGACGTGTCCACCAAATGTCCGTCATATGTCCGAGTTTATTAAGAAAGTTGGTGTTGAGTTTGTGGATGGTTTTCGCGCGGACACGTGTTGTGTTGAAGTAACATAACACAATGACTTAAAAAAGAGCGCATGGAGGAGCGCACAGGAAAAGTGGCTAAAAGCGGTCAAAAGTAACTTTGTAGAAATCCTCATTAATTAGATTTCCTATTCTGCCAGATTTCCAGTCGTTTTAATGCTTTTGGTGATTTGTAATAATACGTTTAAGTGGGTTAATATGACAGGGAGTGAATGATAACAGGGCATTCCTTCAAATATGACACAATTTGAAGACTGCGCACATTTAACGAAAAAGGTTGTATTTCAATTACGCACTATTTTCTTTAAATCGACGTCAACATGACATATTACTTAACTTTGTTGAAGTTATTTGTGAGAAAACGTCATAAAAGCTTATTTATTAATAAACTGGTCGTTACCATGAGATAGAACGTGTGTTTATTGAGGTTTGTTCATTTCTAACCAGCTTGCTGTCTCCCAAACGAGCTTACTGGGGAAACTGGAAGTGAAATAAACTCAAATGTCTGACTTGCATGTATAAAAAAAATATCATATAAATAACTTTCACATCCCCAACTCAGCACTGTTGTTCACTTCTCATTCTGAGGCGGAGGGGTTTATCACAGGCAGCTATAATGATGCAAAGAAAAAAAACAAAAAAACAGCAGAATATAAGTTTGACATTGGAAACAACACGTGGTGTGCATTTTAGACATGTGGGACAAAGGGCACGACGTGGAGTCAGACCACCAGGGCTGGGTGGCCTTTCACAGGGGAAACAAGCAACAGCAGGAGGAGGGAATATTTCCACAAACAGTAAATCACCCCCAGAGAAGGGAAAGGGCTTTATCTCATCTTCCTGTTTGGGCTGGACATACATCTTTAAGACCTGGGTGATGACAAGGAAACAGTATCCTGGGAGTTATTTGTTATAATTACCTCATAATAACAACACTTTTATCTTAGGATAATGACTCCTTGGCTGTCTTTTAAGTTTGCCCTTTGTCCTGTATGGGATAACTTGGGTTCTGACCTTAAAAAAAACAAAAAAAAAACACCATTGTGATTAATCGATGGAAAATATTTGTCTTTGAGTAACTTGTTCCACTGATATGGCCACACACGTCTGTTCTCTCTCTGACTCCCCGTTGGTCCTGGTGGGCGCACAGTGCGTCCGCTGCGCTCGGAGAGGCGGTGGGAGCGGGTGCAGTCCTCTGTCATGAGGTTACCATGTGGTTACATCTCCAAATTCATGATGTCTTCTTTGGGATCAGGGAAGTTGGACTGTCTGACTCATTCTGACACCACAGTGTGTGTGTGTGTGTGTGTGTGAGAGGGACAGTGATAAGGCACATCAGTAGAACCCCCCCCGGAGACACAGGATGAAGTTTAATCCAGTTTTGCACTATATTTGTCATTTTACTGGTCAGTGGTGATTAAGAAAAAGCGACAATGTTCTTGTGGTGGAGTGTTGTGCAAGTGGCATAGCTGTGGTTAGTGACGCAATGACTCACAATGAACACGTCCGTTGTGGTGGGTTTGGCTGCTTTAAAAAAAAAAACTATGCAGGGTTTTGATTGTTGACTTTAGAGGCTGCTAATTTTATATACGGATGAAAGTGAGTGTCACACTGGTGAATAACCGAGGGCCGCCCCTCCACAGTGACTCCCTGACAGTTTCACTGTGTGTGCAGACCGCTCACTCGGCCACCCACGGTGACCTGCTTCTCTGTCACAGCTCAACCTCTCTGTGGCCCAGAAGCGCCAAGTGGTTTCATCTGTGAGATTGTGTTATTGGGAATCCCTCGTTGGTTCCCAATGAGGCCGATTTGCTGATTCAGTTGTTGATTTTCTATGTCCCCCTCCATAGTGACTCAAACTCCACATCTTCACAATATTTATATGTCGCTGTTGATGGAGAAACTCAGGAATCTGGAGGCTGCTGGGTTGTTGAATGTATTTTCAGCTGAGGAGCTTTGGTTTGTTTTGCCATGTCAAGCTGGAAAGTGAGACGTGATGCAATGCAAGCATATCAGAGACAGAACATTCATATTTCCCCGGTGCTTCCCACATTCTTCCCAACTTTGGACGGGTATATGCTCCCAGGTCTTTTTGCATTCCTGACATTTCTTTGGATCCCAGCGTCCCTCGTATCTTTGCTCAGACATTTTAGAGACTTCTCCTCCCTTTTCCTCACAAACGTTCCGGCGGCCATGCCAACCATTTCCAAGGTCCTCTGTACTTTTCCTTCCTTCCCATGAAACAACGGGAGTTTCCAGGAAACGTCAGATCGAGAGGGTGTGATTCCCTGCCGCTGGTCGCTGCTTTTACCAGTAAACAGCATGACTCACTGCTCAGCTATGCTCTCCATTTCCTTCACATAATATCCCGCTGAATGTGCTGCGCTGGAGAAAGAGCCGAGCGAGGAACCTCTCCACCTCCCTGAGACAGAAAAAACTGCAAGAGAAGCTTTCTGGAGCTTTCTCTCTGGAATGTGTCTGACTGTCAAGGGCATGCAACAAGTCTGCTTTCTGCTCAACGTGCTCCTGAACCCAAACAGGGAAGAAGGAGAAGAAAAACAAGGAGGCCAGACGAGCCAACTCGGCATTTATCAGCCCCGAGCATGAGCGCATGAGTCTTTTTGATGTGCTGTTTATTTTAGGAGCAGGCCGGGGGCCCCTCAGTTACCTGCTGGAGCTGAAGTGCAGCCTTGAACTTGACCAGATGCCTGACTTTAGAAATATAAACACTAGCCATCAGTGAACAGGATGAAAAGGTACACATAGGTTTAGATAGTATCCACACAAACTGTCACAAATGAGTTCTTCAACAGCTGTTTTTTGGTTTATGTTGGTTTGCGCAGATGAATCCAGCCCTTTTTCTTTTCTTGAGACGAGTCGTGGAAAGGTCCAAAAACAAGCCTCAAAAGAAACTGTGCACACCCAAAAACCATTCAGCCGTGCATATCAAATAAAACACTCAGCAGGTCAAGCAAGTATGTGCGTATATAGACAGTCGGTCAATAAACTCTCATGTTTCTCTTGGCTCTAGTGATAACAATGCTGAGTAAATAGTGGGTTTTTGGTCTCAGTTATCAAAGCAGCAACTTGAGGAATGAAGCATCGCTGCCTGCTGTTTGAGAAAAAGTAGAAAAGTGAAATGATTGCTGTGTTTACTATTCCTTCCACCGAAGAAAGATGGCAGACGTCTGACTTCCACACGTGTGCACTCAGGCGACCTCTGCCGTGTTTGGGCCATGTGAAAGGCTCTCGTCTGAAATTCCAGACATTTTGTGAATTTTGCAGCCGTTGTTTTACAAGTGGGATCGGCTGAACTCCACCCCCATCGCCTGAGTGCATCACAGGACACATTTAGACTGCATGTTCCCTCTCCGTGCATGTGAGGGATTGCACATGTGTGTTCGCTCAGGAATGTGGTTTTGCTCTTTATTTCCCAGACATCTGTAGCTTTTCCTTGAGGTGTTTTTCTCAGACTTGGGGAAAAAGGGAATAATATGAGTCCTGTTTTTTGTTTTTACCGCAGTGAGAAGCCGTGGCTTGTTGTGAAACATGTTTGCCTCGATCGTCTCTGTGGCAAAAAATCGTAAAGAGTGGGATTTGGCTGCATGCGTAACACAATTATTGTGTTTCCTCCGAGGAAACTTTTGGCATCTTGATCAGGAAAACCTTGTCCCTGTGTGAGTTGCAAAAACATAAGCACATGCTCAAAGAATCTCAGGGAAACAACCTGGCCTCTCGCTCCGAGCTGGAGGCCTCTTGTATGGAGAAAGAGAAAGGGAGGCCCCCCCACACCGCTTTTCCATGATCCCCCACTAAGGAATATACCCAGGGACCCCCCTCTGACGCAATACCACTTAAACGAGGCTGTTTGGGCCAACTTGCTGTCGAGGCATGTTTTATTTTTGCTCTTCATCTTCATTTGAAGCTTCTGAAGTTGCAGTGAAGCAACTCTTCTTGCTGCGTGTTTTGCAAAAAAAAACGAACCAAGGACATCAGAGAGAGCAACAGATGTTCTCCAAGTCTCCAAAACAGCAGTTCATTTGGCTCTGGCTGTAGCTGTTTTTCTAGTGGTGTGTGTGTGTGTGTTTCTCATCTGCTTATTTTCCAAGTTAGGATTCTTTGAGGTTCGTCTGCTTGTGACAAAAAAACACCAAAGCAGATTCTGCAGACAAGACACACGTTCAATTTAAGCTATTATAAGGCCAGTGACTAACGCCTGGATCGCAGGAACAAAGTAGTTTTTCATCCTCGGCCTCTGCAAAGTCCTGTAAAGCGACATTTGCAGCGATATAGTATGAAGTCGTGATGAATATCCCAAAAGGAGCAGCCACACCCAGAGGGTTTTGCTCCATGAAAGCTGCAGCGACCGGGCCTGCAGAGAATATTTGCCCTCTCACTGACATATCACTTATCGCATGCTCACTTAAATTGTTTAGTTGGCAGAAATTTGTGTCAGCACCGTGGTCTAAATATATCCAGCAGAGTTAAATAAGGGCATGGAGCAGCTCAGGAAAGCCCTGCGTGTAAGAGGATACAACTCGGCCCCACCAATCGATAGACTACATTGTCTCCCATGCAGAAAATACACCAGTGACTATAAAGGAAACTATTCCTGCCTGACACTCTATCCCCAGGAATTTTCCACACGCATATCTGCCGGCCCCGTAAAGTTCAGCATAACTGTAAATGTTATGCTGATGTGATGGTTTGTTTTAATGATGAGAGGGAGGCTGTGGACGGACTGTGTCCCTGCAGAGACGTCAGATAAAAAGGGGGAATTCAAGGGATAAAGATCACAAAAACACGCCGCAGGAATTCTGGACACAGGGTGCCTTTCACTTATCAGCACAAGTTGGTGCCTCTTATTTGTACTATGTATAGGCCGTGTTGCGGTTATGAATGAGACTTGTTTATCCTTTTGCTGACCATGTGACTCGCACTCCCACGCCCATTCGCAGGGTGTTTCCATGGCAGCAGCCGAGCATGGAACAGTGCACTCGTAGTCAGGCTGGTCTGCGGGCCCTGAAATGGAGCCTTGGGGGGATGTGTGCCTCTCACAGGATCACAGCTCAGCGCTCTCGCTTATTTTGGCCATGGCGGCAGTCTGGGAAGCATGTGGCTCCACTGTAATGAGCACAGAGAGGCTTTTCTAAAAACTGCCCTGGCAAAATGAAAAAAAAATAAAAAAGCAACAAGAAACAAAAATGTTTTGGCAGAGGGCTTGAATGCAGAGCTGTATGAAGAGAGGCTGCAGGTTTCTAATCCTGCCTGGTCCAGTGAACTACATTGTGGAAGCTCTCCTCCTCTTACAAGTAAATAAATAAAGTATTTAATGGTGTCAAGCTGCCCTCTACTGGCAGCTGCGGCACTACTGCCATGCAAGCAGAAATATTGACACGTGCCATAACCCAGGAATGTTGTTGTGATCCCTCTTAAAGTGGTTCAAGTTAAAGGGGCAGTCAACATAGAGATGCCTGTCTTTTTCCAATGTCATGCTCAGAATCTGCAAACAGTGATATTCACTTAAGTAAAAAATACCAATACCGCTTTTTAAAAGTACACTTATAGTAAAAGTCCTGTACTCATAATGTTATTAGAGTGAAAGTACTGGGAAAAAATAAGTACTCGTTAGGCAGCCGGCCCTGTGAGTGATATATCACAGATACATTGTATAATAATACAATATGAAATATCATATTGTATTTTATATTGTCACAGATTAATTATTAAGTATATATAGCACAGTAGAGTTTCAATAATATAAAAAGTGACTTTTTCTATAGTGCATATCAAATAAGGTTAAAACAACATCAATAAAAAACATCAAAGATCAGTCATTAAAAAGCTTTCCTATAAAAATGTTTTAAGCAATGATTTGAAAAAACCTCAACTCCTCAAGTCTAATCTTACTGAATCAATTTTATTGTGTATTATAAATACTAATGTTGTAGCTGTTCAAAATAAAGCTAATTCAAACTATAAACATTGGTTTATTCAATGTGAAACAAACACCTGTCATTTTGAAAGTGAAACATTTTTTGTTTAAAATAAATCTTAATACCTCTGAACTTCATGTGCATAGAGAGAACTTGAGCATTAACACGATATTATTTCCTCTTCATCTCGCTTGTCAGTGAGTCTTCTGTGAGAGCCGGGCCCGTTGTCTGCATGCAGGGAATGACGACTCATTTCAAGACGAGCAAAGCTTTAAAGGTAAGTGCGAGGAGTGTGGGAAGTGTTTCTTTGGACTTGACTCGCATCCAAGACGTGCTGCTGTTCCTCACCCACTGCTCGTGTCCTGCAGGTCAAGAAGGAGGCGGGCGAGAATGACCCAGCACTCAGCGACGACGAGCTGGTGGTCATGTCCGTGCGGGAGCTCAACCAGCACCTGCGTGGGCTGACCAAGGATGACGTCGTGCGGTTGAAGCAGCGGCGGCGGACCCTGAAGAACCGGGGCTACGCTGCCAGCTGCCGCATCAAACGGGTCACCCAGAAGGAGGAGCTGGAACGGCAGAAGATAGACCTGCAGCAGGAGGTGGACAAGCTGGCCCGGGAGAACGCCAGCATGAGGCTGGAGCTGGACGCCCTGCGAGCCAAGTACGAGGCCCTGCAGTGTTTCGCCCGGACTGTGACCCGCGGGCCCCTCTCGCCGGGCAAGGTGGCCAACACCAGCGTCATCACCATCGTCAAGTCGGCCAACAAGCACAACAACCCCAGCCCGACCCCGTTCTCGACCCTGTCCTAGTGTCGACAGGGCTGGGCTCTCCTCGTCCTGCCTGGTCCTGCCCGGCTCTGACCCTGCCTGGACCCACTCATCCTGCACTGAGAGGACGCTCAGTAGTTAGACTGAGGGATGGGATGGGGGTGGCAAGCTCCATGTGATGTTGTTCTGAATCCACCATCGTCGTTTTCCTCCTTCCGTCTGATTTACACATTCTACGTTGTCTGTGCACTGTGCAAACCCCCCCCAGACCACCCCCCCAGCACCGGCAGGGTTATGGTGCCTCTGTGACCCCCCTCGTCCCTGACTGACGGCAGAGATTTGTTTGACATGCCTTTAATGTGGCAGCACTGGCCTAGGACACCTCGTACACCTATTTCCATTAAGCGTAGAACACAAGAGATTCAAGTCGCGTGCATATGTGACAGCAAAGCCTTCTTCCAAATTATATTTTCTTAACTCAAAAGTGCCTCAGCTGTTGCCTCAAACAGGATCCACGATTGATCCCACATGTAGTTTAACACCTCTCCACAGCCACATTACCAGTGATCTCCACCCCGATATGTTCCCTCGTCTCTTCTGGAGGGTGGAGAGTTTGGTTGGAGTGAGATCCTATTGGCCAATGGGCTCCAGTCAACATCAGTTTTTTTTTTTTTATTTCATGCAAAACGTTGCTCGGTGGTGAGTCATGCCAAATACTTTGATGATTTGGGAGCTAATCTCAGATAATAGTCAGCACCCTCCAGGAACAGTCTTTAGAGTTTAAAAGGAAAATTTGGAATTTGCTTGAAAGCCCTGTGCCTTTTTGTCAACCGACTGGCAACTTACCAAAAAGATTGACAAACACGTCGCAGTTATCTGCAGGGTGTCTGTCTTTCAGGTATCTCAAAGCAGCAAATCAGTTCCGTTTTTAATTTGCTGTCTTAATAGCTCGTCGGCCAAACGCTCGACTCCTGCCGGTGTTTTGCTTGAGAAATTGTTGAATCTGTCAGTGGGGCTGAAAAGTGTTTTTTTTTCACAGTGAGCTGTGATGATGAGTTGGAGCCTGATGGGACGGCGCTGTCAGATTCCGTTTGCATCTTTGCAGTCCCCCCCCCATTCCACTCGAGAAATTAGTCACAATTTCTGCTTTTGATTATTTGAAACGAGTTGAATTACACTTTATTTCAACAGATCTTTTAAACTCTTTTTATCTGACCCCGTAGACTCGGGGGGGACTAAACATGTAGAAAATTGAGAAGTGACTACGGATCATTTTGGACCAGATTTCTTTGGATGCGGTTGGTTCTCACACTCGTCCGGCGTCAGTCATTATACAGCACTTATAAGGAAACTGTTAAGATGCAGTATAAACAATTCACATAAGAAACTGATCCCGGGAATTTGAGACGATGACAGATAGAAGCTCTTCTTGCATTTCGGAAAGTTACTGAGGCTGAAAGTGCACAATGATTTAACGTGGTTTGACCACTTATTGCAAGGTCAAGCCTTTTTACGTAGCTGAGGGTGGTTTACTGCAACATGCAACAGCACTTACTGGGTGGGGTTGTGCCTCTTTCCTTTATATGCCACTCTTTGGTAGGTAATCCATATTGGATAAAGTGTAATGAGAGCGGTTCTGACGAGTGAAATGCAATCAGGGTCACTTCCTGTATATTTAGAGATTTACAGTCGTCACTCCGTCCAAATACAAATCATTCCTACCGCTGGGTCACGAGAAGTGCTGCTGCCGGTGTTGGTCACTCTGAAACAGTAGCTCTTTACTTTGCTTTTGACACACTCTTCTGCAAGAGAACTCCTGACGCCCATCTCTAGTAACAGTGGTGTCACGGCAACTACAAAAAAAACAAAAAACAACAAAAAGAAAACGTGGTTATTAACACCTTCCTCCTGTTGAACGTTTTGAGATATTTAAAATATGATTATCACTTGAAATCAAGCCGTTCTTACCGAGGATCCATTCCTAATTTGGAGTGAAGTGAATAGAGATTGCTCATGTCAGGATTTTCTCTTGGCTAAGAGGACACGACTGTTCTTCCCCTGTTCCATAGCTGCAAAGAACAGTACGGGGAACTTTGCTGCTGTACAACCTGCTGTGATTTTGAAGCAGGGGCATTGCTGTGTTCTTACTCTTTTTTTTTGTATTTTCACTTGGTTTCTATGTTGATACAACTTATGTTCCCTTTCTGATACTTAGTTTTATATGCATATACAGTATATTATAAATATATATATATTACATATTTTTCTATATTTATGTCTTTTACTATCCTGGGAGTGGTGTGATTATGTAATCATTCTTTAAAGTCTAAGTATGTTGATGCTGACCCTTTTTTTCTGAAAGAAAAGTTGTATTCACATTTACAATGAGAAAACTATTCTCATAACTTAAGCCTTCTTTGTGAGTATTTATAGCCCTTGAATAGTTCTTCTCAGCACAATTAATATTCGTCTCATCCACAAATCGGACAGACGTTGACTATGGTTACAAATAGGCCGCAGTTCATTATCGCTAAATGCTAAAGAATTAACTGTTTAAGAACAGAAACTATATTTTGACTGTTGGTTCACACTGTCGGTGAAGAGCGTCATATTTAACATCATAACTTGTAAATCCTTCATAATATTGCAGTGAAACAACAGGCAATACAGATTAACATTTAATGAAGTGAGAGGTTACAAGTCAAACTATCTATGCAAAGGAATTCACATATTTAACATTAAGTCTGGATCATTTGGATGGAAATTTATGCCAAACATGTGCTCTTTAGCACCGATATCAATTATCTCAGATATAGAAATCAATTTCAATTTGAAGGGCACTAGAGCGGATACCTCCACCAGTTCCCTTATGGAACCACATTCAAATACACTAGATGCAGAGTTTTATGTTTTCTTTTTTTTTCATCAAGATCCATGAATTATTCTGATAAATTAACAAAAAATGTTAAAGAAAGTGAAAACAAATTCCTAAATCCACCCCCTGATCTGGATCCACACGTTGAATATGTGCTTTCCTGACCCATAATGGATCCTTCCATCAAGTTTCGTGGTGGTGCGTCCAGTTGTTTTTGCGTAAACCTGCTAGGTAACACAGACAAACAAACGTAAACGTAATCTCCTCGGTGGAGGGAATAGTTCAAAAGAAAAGAGAATATTTCATTATTTGTGTTCCTAAAACGAAGAGTTAACCGACATGTAAACCTTTGTGGACTCTGTGTCGTAACGCAGACTTTGTGTCCTACTCTAAACACGATATTTGATTTTGTCGACAGTTTTAAATGACGATGACTGTGACGCTTTTGTAACCGCAAAAAATATATATACTTTACTTTAACTTTACCTGAAATTAAAATTCCGAAGCTGCTAAAGTTGAAGGTCATTGAGGAATTTAAAGACATGTTGCATGTTTACACAAGTCATTTTTTCAGCACATTGCAAGAAAATACTGCTCAAAGCAATTTCTGAGAAAAATACAATGACCTCTTCAAAAACCGAGTGCTGTTGAACGAGGCGTAATTTTCAGTCATTACTGTATTTGGATCACGTGAATGATTTTTTGGTAGCACAGTGTATATATACATTTATATAGAGATATATATATTTACTGTGCCATGTTAGAAGACAAACCTCTCAGCAGGTGAATTCAGATTTAAACCTCCATCCAGTTACCCAGCAGAGGTCCACTCATGCTCTGAAACACATGTTGCTCTCGTGTTATTTCCACGTGTTATAACACTTGCCAGACACAATAATTTCACGTTATACGATAAAACAATAAAAGCTGCAACTTAATTATTTTTTTTCAAATCACTTTAGGGAGCATTATGCAGATATGAATATTTTATGGGTGAAAAAGAGGCACAAAACATCACCTACCATGGGTGTTTACTGAAAGTGGTCTGAGCAGTAGAAGCGAGTGAAGCTTGGAGCTGTAATAGAACTGTTTAAGGTATCAATTGTTATTTTACTTTCTTTTATATATATATATATGAACCATGACAATGCAATTGTATGTACAACAAACGAGGTGGCTCATCTTGACCATACGTAGGTGTTCAAGATGAGTTTAAAATTTCGTCCTGAAAACGTGTGTCTTTGAGTAAATAAGCTTTCACACACACAAGCTTTGCCAGCCCTACAAGCTACAGTGTTTGACTTCAGCCGTGTAGAAAGTCGAGATTTATTACTGTAGATTCAAGAGATTTATATGTGCCTATAAATTCAGTCAAACAAAAAAGAGCTCCATGGTAGTAGGAATGGAGTTTGTGTATGGATTACATGGTTGTGGGTGATGTAATGGATGAAATTCATTGAATGTTAATTCAACAGCAGCAGTTTCTATGTCAAGTTTGTACTTGGAAAATTATTTTTGTTTTGGTCTCATGGCAACACACTGAGGCTCAATGAGTGACTGTAAAGAAGGATGGTAACAAGGCAGCATGTCTGTGAGTATGTACCCCTTCACAACTTGTCATTATTCTGCTCATATATTTTTTATATTTATTTCATGAATTTGTGTAATTAAAACAAAAAAAACCACCTAAATTATTTGTTATTTTACATTCATTTATTTACATGTTTTCTCAATGAACTACCCTCATGTACAAATAAAATCTGTATTTGTTTCTGCTCTGATTTTAAGTATGGTAAATTATTCCTATATATAGATCTGCTGTCTGTTTTTGTACCTTCAAATAAAGCTTCTTTCCTCATCTAAAAGTGCACGATTGCTCAATTCAACAGGTCCGAGTTACAGGAGAAAAAATAATTTAGCAAATGCCAAACAGACAGTCACAGCAATTTATTTTTGTTTTTAAACTGTGAATCAATTTCTGCTTTCCCAGAAAGACAGCCATCATTGGCACAAGAGAGTATCAAAATTCAAGAAACTTAGACTCGCTATACAAATCCAGTCCTAACTAATGCACTTAGAAAGCTACGGTATAAGAATATCTCCCATGTGAGATTTCTACAGAAGAAATGGGAGAAGAAACTGCCACAATTCGCAGAAAGCACAGATTTTTGTTTGTGTTTTTCTGCCCCCCCCCATGCAGATTTTAGTTTAATCTGACTGTGCCTGAACTGCACACATTAAATACATTTTTACACAAATAAAACAGCAAAATTTACAACAATTAAATTATGTACATATTTCATAAAACCTTGAAAGACTGAATGATAACATGTTTAGTTGTGTGAACGTATCAAACTGAAAAAGGTTCTGGTTTAGAACAGTGTAGAAGCTGCAAATAGACCAGTTGTTACCGTCTGTTGAGCGGCTGTCTAGATGCACTGATTTACGCTCTTTAGCATGCTGGGAAAATTAATGAGAATAATACAACTCCCACTTTGTAGGAGACAGGTTTATCCAATTTGTCCACATCGGCAGTCTGCGGTTCGAGAAGCCTGCTCCAGAGCAAATGTGTGTTTGAATCGATTCCCTCTGTTCGTCAGGAAACCAGGCGGAGGAATGTTTAGCAAATACTTGAAACAAACAGATGCGAGAGAGTCCATGAAGCGTCGCTGGCTCCCCTGCTTCCCACATGGAGTGACGCAGTATTAATCACCTCTTTGAAACTGCCGTGAATCAGAGGGAACGTGCTTCAGACGGCCAGAGGGCGACGGCAAGTGCTGACACAATGACAGAAAGAGAATCAGGGACACTGCTGAGCACTACAGCAGCTCGATTTAAAGAAAAACGTACAGCTCCAGACTTTGCTGATACGGTGAAGGTGTTGTGTTGTTTTTCCTGTGATTATTATTGCAGAGGTGGTGGCAGTAATCAGTTTTCTGGTCATTGAGTTAATTTAAAAAACATTTATCAATTTTCATCTTCCTCTCGGTGCTTAAAATAGTCATTGAAACACGACAGAAGTAAGAGGTCCATCTTAAATACTGGGGAAATGAATATTAAACACCTGGGTTCAATCCAGCTCAGTGCAATATGTGATACAGCTGTTTCCCCAGGGGGACAGAGATATGGGGGGGGGACACAAACAACTGGATCTTGCTGGAAAAATGCCTAGAATTCATCATCGGAGGCAATCAGCATGATTTTGTCAGACTTGCGGGAGGTCATGTTGCCCGTGACCACTTTTCCGTTAGTGGTGGGCTGGACCACCTCCTGCGTGGACTGCTGGGTGTACTGCTGGTAGGCCGGCGAGAAGTTGTGGATGGCATCCTGCACCATGTCTCCGGGGTTTATGGTCTCCTTCAGGCCACTGGAGATGCTCTGCATCTGGGGGATGTTCTCTGCAGGAACAGCGACAGGGGGAGGTAGTTAGTCACACAGTAATAATGCATGTGTCACTGATACTGCAGCCTTAGCTCAGTAAAGAAGGGATCGGTTATGGCATCTGAATTCAAATATGAGGAAGAAGACATGTGGGTAATGATGGTGATGTTTCTTCTTGAAGATCAATCAAAACATGCTATTCTGTCCTGACAGCATGTTTGTTTATGAGTGGGTAGAGGTCTGTATTACATATCTTACAAGTGATTATTTTTATATTGTCAATTATTTTTTTAAAGTCATAATTAAAATTGATCAAATATGAGAAAAAGTTTTAGCTCATAATATAAAGAGCTGCAGATTTAATACTCGCTAAATCGGAACTACAAGATATAATTCATTTCTGATTCATAAATTACTTAAAGCCCCTAAAAACCTGTTTAAATCTTAAGCTTTTCTCTATAACATTATATATTCATTACTACAAAACTTTTTTTTTTAATTAGTCGTTAGGTGTTAAACGAAACGTGTAACAAGTTTCTAAAAGGTGTCATTATATTTGTATTAATATGAAGCTAGACTAGCTTGACTCAAGCTTGGATGTTTGTGATATTATCTTTTTCCAGCAGAGTCCTAGTGAGATAAGTAAATGAAAAAAAAATAGGAAATATTTGAAATAAACAAAAACATTTAAATTATTAATCCGTTAAAGTTCCAGTGCCACTAATCTGCAACACAATATTACTGGACTAACACAAAACATCACTGAAAGATTATTTTCTTTCATCGTGGCCTTTTCAAACGCTGCAGTTTATAAATGGACTGAACTTAGTCACAGCCACTGTCTCCATTCATGCTCCCCTCAGCGCCAAGCTGTGAGCCAGGTTGAATTTACCCCAGAACTAAAAGGGTGTCTAAAGCTATTAAAAAAAAGAAAAGAAGGAGAGAGCCAGCAGATAGACACCGCTCTTCTGTTTCAGGGTCACTGGCAGTGTGGCCTGCACAGGATTGGAGGCGGGAAAGAGAATGGAAAGGTAGAGTGGGGGTACAAAGCAGTGAGGCATGGTCTGCTGGGTTTCTCCTTATAGTCTGTCTTCCTGGCGCACAGGGCTGCAGCAGAGGGACAGTAAACCAGAGGTGTTGCAACCTCTGCAAACACAGACATCAGCACCCAACGGTGGAGGTAGAACTGGGCCGTTAATTTTAGAGTCAAAACATTTTTTGGATTTTGGAGGGAACAAGATGCCTGAAGCAATAAAACAATCCCAAAGTCAGGCAACACTCTGGAGCAATGTTATTATTATAATTTCACCGGATGATAACATTAATAATTGAATTTATTCATGTGAGCAGGATGAATGACTGAGGATTAAAACCATTCATTATTTTTGTCATTAGTACTTCTTTGATTTTCACCTTGATTATAAAAGCCTCAAGCTGATACAGAAATGCTCAAGTTTTCGTCATCACGTCCAGTGGCTCTGCAGTTTAAGCAGCTAAAAGGGAATGAATGGTTTCTTGCAGCAGGGAAAAAAGAGGCAAAATGATTGATATCACTGTGGAGGGCTTTTCCCTCGGCTTGCATTTGTCTTTTCCTTGCGTGCAGCATTGACGTCAGAGGGACGCCCCGCGCTCCCTGCTAGTTACGGTAATGTACTTTGAATTCCTCTTCATCTTCCTATGCCTTTCTTTAATGGCATCTGTCCTCTGAGCCATGAGTGACTGTGTATTCCCTTGGGCTGATGTCTACCCCTGCTGACTCCCAACCAGACTGACATGCAGCTCACTATACAGCACTGCATTTGAGTGCAAATTTGCAGATATGCAGACATCACAGCTTGATTTTTACTTAAAAGAGGAATATTGAATGATGAATCTCATAAAAAACTAGAATAGCACTTAGTAGAGTCAATACCTCCGCCGAGGCCCAACAGTCCCCGTATGAAATCACATTTAAATCCACTAGATCCATACTTTTGTTTGGATCTACACAAAATTGCACACACTAAAACATATCAGCCCCTCCAATGTGGGATTTCTGATCAAGTTTCATTAATTATTTTCTGAGAAATTAATAAATATGTTGCATAAATGCTTTTTCTCACAATATTAAAAGAAAGTTAGAAAAAAATCCCAGATCCGCACCACAGATTTAATGCGTCTTTCCCTAACCCGTACCACATCTTTCCACCAGGTTCTATGGTAAATTGTCTAGTCGTTTCTGCGTAATCCTGCTAAATAACAAACAAACATAGATGAAAATATATTCTCCTTGGTCAGGTCGTTAGCCTGTCTGGTGTAAAAGGCTGCAAATGACACAGAGCTATGCAGATATTGTTGCTGCTAAAACTTTCAAAACTGGGTCAGTCCTTATTCTGATGGCCACGTTCAGTTCAGCGCTCACCTGGCACTTCATTCTTTTTCTCCTGATACACGGTGCAGGTGAAGGCGTAGCGGAGAGCAATGGCGGCAAAGAACATTTCGATGCAGATGATGAAGTTCTGCCAGCCTGCTGCCACCGTACCGGCGCCGACCTCTTCTCCATCGATGAAGAGCGCGTTAGGGATGACGTCACAGCGCTCCAGGATGGCGAGGACCATTCCTTTAAAAGCAGCAACATTGTTACCATCAACTGATACTTTTTCTTTACTGGTCCAGATACAAAAGAACAAAGAAAAAGTAAGGGCGTGGACTTACCTTGCCAGAAGGATAAGAAGATGACGGATTTGATTGTGAGGAATTTGAGCACCGGCTCGTAAGGCCTGAGCAGGTCGCTTGTTGCGAAGAAGAAGAGGAACAGAGCGTAGAGCGACAGGCTGACCGAGAAGTTGTAGATGATTGTGATATACAGGTATCCTCCATTCACACTGCACGGAAACAGAGCAGAAGGAATCGGCATCGTTACATGTGTGGAAAATTTACAACTATGTGACATTTTATCGCTTTTCGACAGCAGACGACAATTTATTGATGTTTCGACTGCATTTATCACATTGGACTGAATGAAACCGACATGCCATCTTGTGTTTCATGACATTTTCAGCCATATTTCATGAACACGAGGAAATGCAGCCTTTTTGTTCTCCTCATGAACAAGCCGTTAATAAAGGCTCCGTGCACGTCTCCCTCTCAGCTCAGGATGCATCTGATAAACAGGCAGATTTGTCTATATTCTATTGTCGGCCTGCTTTTCTAGCCTCTTTGCATTCTGGAGAGCCTCTCTTAAGGACACAGCTGAGACTACACTAATTACTCCCAAGCAAAATAGAACACGGATGCTTGGATGAAAGTAAACAATCTGTGAATCATCACAGATATTCACTATAGAGCTTAAAAAATAAGACATGAAAAAAAGACTGATCTCCCTGCTACTTTAGCTGCTGAAGTATACAGAGAGACAAGCAGCAAGGATTTAATAACTGCCTGTGCTTCAGCTCCGCAGTGAGAAGTCGACAAAATAAAGTGGATCGCAAACTTCTGTCTCAAGCCCTTGTTAAACTCTGTGCTTTTCCTGAGCAGTTTAGAAACAAGTGTTGTCACAGCTGACTCTTAAGATACTGAACTAAGCGGTGGAGAGGAGCACCTGAAAAGAAATCAGACAGTTTATGGGCTGCAGATCTTATAACTTTGATTACACACTAAAGACAATTTCATTAAATGCATTTCTCATCTCACCGCATTCTGGTGAGACCCTTATTGACTAAGCTGAAGCACTGAAATACTCTCGAAGCAAATGTGTCACTCTGCAATTTATCCCTTACCTTTTGCATCACTTGAAATCCAAAGCCAATGAAATGAAAAAATACATCTCACTTAATAACACCATGCTCCACAGAGTGTAACATACAATGAGAGTTAGGGGCTTCATTTCAGAACATTTAGAGATTTAGTCCAGGTTACAAAAACTCAAACTGAATTATGTTTTGCAATACCAACAATAACCAGGGGTCTGTGATTACAATGGTGACATAACTGGGACCACATCAGCAGAGGACCTGCGAAGTTTGAACCCACTTGAAATAAAACAGATTTCCTTCATGGCTGCTGCGAGGAGATGATATAATTATCTCCATATGCACACAAAACAGCAAACAAGCCTGTCGGCGATGGCATGAATGTATAAGATGCGTGAAGAGTGACATGCAAAGAGTGGTGCTGCTCACCTAAAATCTCCATCGTGATATTTGCCAAAGGCCTGCAGGACGATGGTGATGACGGCCATGATGGGTTTGACAACGCAGAACTGGAGCGTCGCCTGGAGAACACATTGCAATTCAGAATGAGACACCCAAGCAAGTAAGGACACCATGACAGGGGAGGGTGGAGGGTGAAGGAGGGCGTCAGAATCAGTCTGTACATCTAATAAGATGGGATAGATCTGTAACTGCTTATTGAAAACAAGCAGGTGCCAAATCCCTTTAACCCAAGACATCCGCTTCTGATCCGTGATGTCTTTCTCATGCTATAGCTACAATTTAAAAAGGAGGAGTTTGATATTTTAAGAAATATGATAAATTGCTTTCTTACAGGGTGTTCTGGGTGATCTGGCATAATGTATTTGACAGATGCACTCATATCTGTTGGTTAAACAGAACTATAGCATATACAACGGACAACACGTCTCTACTTCCTCCCACTATCCAGAAATGAAGCCAAAATATTGCATAAGAACGTAGCCCATCTTGCGTATTTGGAGCCAGAGTCACCAGGGGGCAATCAAGAAATTTGGCTTCACTTTTGGGGAGCTGTCATGCTGTCCATCTTTCTAGTATCCAGTCTGTGATCTATAGGCAGGTTATCAAAGACTGGAGCTAGCCTGGCTCTCTCCAAAGCTAAAAAAAACACATCACATCATCAGGACTAAAAGCCACTTAGACATGTTTTTAAACTTCAAGTGCAAAAATGCCAATTCACTGCTTACAGACAGTTATGTGTTGGATTAACAGCTGGAGTCTCCGCGGTTACCTGGCAACGGCTTAGAGCCAAGAAATAGTCCTGCCATTAAACCCTCATAAACAGCAATTTGTGTTTGTACAGATTCAGCAAATGAGATAACAAGTTGATGATTGTTAATTAGTGAGCTTTAGAGGAACTGATAGTCGGGTATTTGTTTAGAGCCAGAGCAGCAGTTTCATTAGTTTCCAGGATTCAGACTAACTCTGCGCAAGAGAGCCATTTAGTGCATTTCCTAAAATGTCAAACTATAAAATACACAACCTAAAATCTTATTTGATCAAATTTGTTTGTTCAAATCCTAAAAAGTAAGTGACACTGATGTCTTAATGCTGATTTGGATGGGGACTGGCTGGGACTGGAGGACATGTGCCCGCTGACTGGTGTATTGAAGCCTGAGCCAACCAATTTGACAGAGGCTGCTCTAAACTCCCATCACTGTTGCAGTACTTGAAAGCAACAGACCAAGGGCCTCATTTAACGGCTGCATAAACACAAAACGGGGCCTGAAAGGCATATACGCCACTTCCCACGCAGAAGTTGAAACCCATAAAAACAAGGTTGATGCGAGAACGTGCAACCCTGTGCGGAAACTCTGACCCGTGCATGCGAACATTTTGGAGACAGGGGAAATTGGCGATGCAGATGGTGAGTTGGTAAAATGAATGGAAATTAAATGAGATTGGCATCATTATACATAAAATAACGATGCCTCTCACGCATTTAATTTCGATTCATATCGCACATTCCGCCCAGATCTTCTTTATCAAAAACAATCAAACCAGCAGTGTATACTTGTGCTTTTGCCAAATGAGCCATAAATGTTATACAAAAGATATAAAGAAAACTTGCATCTCAAATTAAATTCTGCTCAACATTTCATCAGCACTGTTTCACCATCACTTTCCCCAAACCTCGGAGAGCAGAGGAGAGGGATGGACTGTATGCTGCTACTGTCACTGGTGGTCAGCTGAGGAGCCGCTGCAGCTGTTTGAAATGTAGGATGATGCCAGGATGTGGCAGATGGCGGGCTTCAGGGATGTCTGGCTCGTCTTTACCCAATTTTAAAGCGTGAATGTACAGACTCCTATTCACCTCAACCAAGGTCACGTCAGGTAGAAATCCAAGATAACGTCAAACAGCATCAAAGAATTGCAGAAGAGTTGATCTATAAAAGTAAAATAATATATTCTATGGTCTTTCGGTTGCAGAGCATGATTCAAATATACCCTGCTTGCGCTTTGATTTCCTGCACTCCAGCTCCTCTCCACACGCTCACACTGCTCATGATGAAACGTCTGCTCTCGGATTTTTTTTCTTCTGCTCCTGGTCTAAATTCCCCATCTAATAGAATGGCAGGTGTAGTGTTGACAAGTGAAATTGTGCCCCCATCACTGTGGGTGTGTTAGCTTTATTTCTTTGAGAGTCCCACACAGTCGGTTACTTTAACAGGGTTCGTGCATGAAGAAAAACAAGGATACCTTCATAGAGCAGGAGTCCAGCAGGTCCCTGGTCAACATGGAGTGGCAAAATAATTGCGGCATAAAATAATCTTTCACTCATCGTAATCGAGGTAAAAGTTTGTCGTGATATTGATTTCAAGTCATATCAGCAGGCGCATTAATTAAGAACTTTGCATTGACCATTTGAGGTCTAATGTTGGCGTGTAAAGGGCGTGATATGAGGATGATGCATGCACACACATTCCCAGTTTGACAGTGATTTATTAAAGGGAACATTACCTGCAAGTGTGTGCGTGCTTAAGTTTTTTTTGTTTTTACAAATCAGACTATTTTTGATGGACGTGATCTGTGGTTTGTGTGTGTACACTCACACCCTCAGTATGGGTCCTATTCACTTCACCACTTACATCTTGTAAGGGAGTAGTGTTTGAGTTGATGTGCCAGAGGGAGGTTTCTTTTTGTTAGGGCTGAAGTCAGTGGCGGGCTTTACAAAATGACAAGAACAATCCTGTTTAGAACTGATTCACTTTGAAGTTCTGACTTCTGACAGTCTTTGCTTCCTCTACGCCTGTTTTGATTCCTGTCTTGTCGCTGTGAATAACCCCAAAGCAAATAATTTAGCATGATACTTCCTGACATGCTTGATATTCCAAACACAATGCATGTTCATAATCCCAGTGAATTAAAAGTCAACCGTGGTTTCTGCCTCAAATTAATTTACTGCACCCATGCACACAGATTCATAGACAACCAAGAAATGAACTTTATTACTGAGATACATGCGAGTGCTGGCGTACGCTGCACGATACAAGTGTACGATAAGAGGATATGTTAATATGTTCATTCTGTGTTTGTCAGACACGATGCTGCCTTGTCAGCAGCTCCATTACAAACCGGTGCATCAAAGAGTTATTTTAGTCTGGAATAATGTGCATGTCTGTTAGATTCATTACATCTGACCTTCTTCATTTTTTGTCAACAACCAACTGATATTTTCCACTACAATACTAATGTCATACAATAATATTTAATTGAGAATTCACAGCTTGAAATGACTCAATGCATTTTCTATCGGTTTAATTTCACTTGAGAGTTTACTGTAATAAGTTCACTGGTAGCAGCAACTACTGACAGAAGTACATTTCTATTTAATAGCTTCACCCATCCCCTTTGTGTATTACACAGAAAAACTGAAAACTGTTTAATTATGAATCCATGTACTGTACAGGTCCATTGTTTGAATGCTCCGTTGTTCTTCTCCCTGGCTCTTTGATGCTGTCCACTCTTGCAACTTTAATTTCTACAAGGAAACTATCAGAGGCCCTTTTGATAAAAAAAACAAAAAACTCTACTGAACACCAAGAACTGTGAAGATACTTTTAAATATCAACTGCTTCCTATTGTAGTCTAATTTAGGAAAGAAAACATAAGACAACAAAAGGATCCTTGAAAAAAAAAAAACCTTGGCAGAAAAGGTGCTCTACCAAAATCTTTTGCAAAAAAGTAAAAAATACAGGAAACAAATAAAAACGTATTATATTGTTGATAAGTTTCTATAGTTTTAGCCTCAATACAGTTGTTGCATATTGATGTTGAATCAAAGAGCTCTTGTAATTGGATATTGTTTAAGGTAAACCCAGCTCCACCTGCTGATTCTGTATTCTCCTAATGATATATTGTATGTGTTCTTATGTTCTAATGTGTAATATAGCCTCAGCTGTCATTAGTGTTTATGCTAAAACTGCAAAAATGTGTTGGTCACACCCACGTGCGATTGTAGTTTATTAATTCCATTGCTATCTTTTGAGTCCCCATTGGCCGTCACCAGCAGCTGCCCCTCGCTCCACAGGATTAAACTTGTGTCCAGTTTCCGGGAAATAAGGCTGGACAGTGTCCTACAATACGATAAAAGAGCTCATCCTCTAACCTTAGCTCAGACAACCACCAGAACTCTGAGCTGCTTTTCCATATTACTGATTTATTTGTGAACCACTCTTGTAACTTAACCTTCACCAATCGTCATATATGTTGAGTGCTGGACTCTGATGAGCTGTTGAAGATATTTCACCTCTGTCTAGGATGAGAACTCACCTCACGTCTTTCCATAAGAGCAAACTGTGGTTTTTAAAGCCAAGCCACAACAACATGTGGTCAATATAATGGAGTAAGAAATCAATTTAGAATAAATTAGTATGAAAGCAGTTGATCATTATTTCAGACCCAGTTAACTTCACATCAAACAGCTTTTAATAACTTCGGAGGTGTTCGATATACTGATTTCTGACCCTTTGCTCCAGGAATCACAATTAGGAGGAGCCATTAACTCAGTGATAAGCCTTTGCACTAATCCTCCACTTCCACATAGACTCCACTCAACTAACAACAAGGCAGTTTTAGCCAGATGATTGTTAAGATACTGTAAAAAAAAAAAAACTCCAGAGAATGTCTAGTGTGCCCATGTGAGAACACAGCAGGATATTGTTGGAAGGATTCACTATGAGCGAGTGGATGTGTTGACATTTCAAACACTAACACACAACGGGCGCAAAACTGAAAAACAAGAAACTAAACAAAAAGAATACAAAAATCTTCGGATTTGAAAAGATTGCAACAACTTGAGAAACAATGCCAATCGGGTCTTCGTATAAAAGCCACTGGAGGAAACTTCTCAATTTCCCCCAGCTTGTCAATGCATTGTTTATCGTTAGCCACTAATACAATTACAAAAAACAAACAAACATGTATTTAGTTTTAAAGACACAAATCTCAGTTCCAATTCACATCAGCATTGGACTGGGAGCTCGTGCAGCATCCCAAGACAGTGGGAGAGAGCTCTGTGCTGACAGCTCATATCATCTCTCTGTGTATTTTATCATGCTGCTTTCACCTGCCCTCAATTGCTTTGTTCACCTTTGTTTTTTTTCCAACCAGTGGATGTTTATCCTCTGGAAAGCACACAGCCAATCGTAACAGTTGTCATTTCTCAGCAACCTGGCGATCTGGGCAGAATGGTAATTTGCGACAGAGAATTGCTTTTTCTTCTTTTTAAACATATTCTTGTTTTTCGAAAGTGTGTAAATTTATTACAGCGGTTGAAAGGAGCATCTCGAGAGCATAGATAAGGGGATGATTGAAGCTCACCTGTTTGCAGAATCTTAAAAAGCCGATGGAGTAGCTCATACCACCGAGACAGCAGGTACCGTACAGACAACTTGACCTATGAAGCCAAGGAGAGACAGAGTCTTACTCAATTATGTGAAAAATAAAACAGATACGAAGCAGCAGAAAACAGAATCCATAAAACACATGAATATAATACAACAGCGGTATGACAAAAACATATTCACATAAAATATTCAGATTTGATTGGTTGCTAATAACAAACAAAATGCCAAAGGCTTTTTCCAAATGTCAGGGAGTTCTCAATGGGTTTACCCTTTGATATAACTCCAAACTGAATATCGTCAGGTTTTAGATTTTTTCCTCAGACAAAAATAAGACATGACCTTGGATTGTGGGGAACTGTGATGGAAAAAATGTTGCATTATTATCTGACATTTTACAGACAAAACAACTAATCAAGAAAACAATCAATAGATTAAACAATAGTGAAATGAATTGCTTGTTGCAGGCCCTGGTTGATGTTACTGCACAAGTTGCTTGTATGCTGACTCTTTCTTCTATGGTACCTTTCGTGTGAGGTGATGTATTTGACTGTAATATATTGAATATATAGACCACATCAATACAGGCTATTAAACAATATTGCTCATGCAAAGCTGTGTAGATGCCAAAAATCTATGTGGGAGTTGTAGAGCCTACAATGTGTGCGGTTACTTTAAAATTATTCAAATTTGAATTATTTGTATCTTGGAATATCCGTATTATACTTGAGCATACACATTGCTGTTATTTAATATGTCTATAGAACAATATAATCAAACTAGGTCGAGGTGTCATGTGAGTCCGTGGATTCAATGGTTCTTGGTGTCATGACGTCTTCAGGCTAAAACAACAGCATCAAAGGCGTAGTGTACAAATGCACAAGTCACTTATTTTGTGAGAACTAATTCAGTAGTTGTGTGTTTTTAAAAAGGAAGTTTAATAAATGAAATCTGCACGTTGCTTTAGGGCTGAGCCTGAGGCAGAGCGACAGAGATTAGAACTAAACTCAGCCTCATCCTTAATAATACCTCCCATTCAGCTTGATACAACAACACACGCTCTGTCAGCCTCGTAGCCCTGAGGTGCTTTAGATGCTCTTAACCATCAGACAGTACAGATCATGACATTTATAACAAAACATCTAGTCATACCCAGCAGGGAGGTTACGTTTCCACCCATGTCTTTTTGTTTGATTTGGATTTCCACTAAACATGGTGGAGGGATGGGGCCTCAGAAGAAACCACTACAGTTTGGTCTGAATGCTAATCAAGGGGCAGATCACTGGGTTTTCACTTATTTAAACATTGCTACATAGGTTACTTTTTCTGTTCTAAGGGAATAATGCACTGGATTTTCCACAGTTCCGGACTATGTTTTATGACAAATAAATAATTTGGGTTTTCAGACCACTTCCTTTTTAATTTCTACAATAATAATAAGACAATCATGTGAAAATCATGTGACTGTTTGGCCTTGTCGGTGAAAGGCCAATCTAGTTTTGTCTGTTTTTCATTTCTTTTTAAAATCCAATAAGATATGTGAAGGTCAAATGCAACCTTAGGACTTGCAAATAAGAACAAGAGCTTTGAGTCAAAATAAATTTGAAAAGCAAATTTGGATTTGCCTACAGAGTAATCATAATATATTTAAAATCATTTGCTAGCTGACCCCATTCCTACAAAACCTGAGGTGTGTCTTTGTGCAGTTCACACATAATCTGGCTTATTAAAAGGGAACATGACATATTACAATGAATGTACAATATTAAATTTAAATAAGACCGGTCTTGGTAATTCTATGCCAATGTGATAACATGCAGACAGTGAGCATAGAAATATTGTGCATCAAGTATGTTATCTTGTTCATCTCTCATGTTGCTTATTAAAAACATACTTGAACAATGACAAGTATGAGTTACACCCTTGTTTTCCTCATGCCTTGCGCCTCGTGTGAACTGTTTTCTGGAGATGAGACATTGTTTTGCTGGATATTCGGAAAATAAAGAAGAAACAAAACATCCATTGTCTGTGTAGAGCCTATAGGAAAAGTTTAATTTACCCTTTGTCTCCACTGGCTGAATCTAAGCAATGCAATCATTAATCAGGACTGCACACAAGTGTCTCCACTGTCTTAAGAAGCTGAGAGCTGCTGCCCTGTGGCTGAGTAAGCCATAAAACACAGTCTAACCAGGCTGATATAAGCTCTGAGATAAAGGGTAACTGTCACAGATTAATACCACAGATGTTTATTGCCAGCACTTTCACTGTGGTGTTCAAACTAAACGCTACATCAAGGGCAGCAACGTGCACCTTGTACCTTTTGTGATTGTAAATATGATCCATGATTAGCCCCGGTTGAGCTGAAGTTGTCATTACTTTCAAATCTTGAACATGCCGAGACTTTTTCATGCAGGGCTGAAATGAGAGCACTCACTGTATGGGCTTCCCTCGGATCTCGGACATGATTGCGCTCTCTCCTCCCAGATACTCAAAGGACAGGCTCAGGAAATTGTAAATGACAAATGCTGTGAAAAAAACAAAAAACGAGAGGGGATTGAAGAGTGAATTAAACTGCAGAACAAAATTCCTCACCAACTTCAACTTCATTTACATAAAGGGCAAATGGTTTCAGGGGAGAACGCACCCACATGATAAAAAAAAATAATTAGTCCAACATTTTGGAACAATACATGTTTCAGTCCTTACATTAAGAAGCTTCCAAGGGTTCTGTGTCTTGGAAATCCCTCCCTAATCCTTTGTTGCTATTTAAAGAGGGATTAAGAGAAGCTAATGCAGATGGTGTCCAGTCAAGAGAAGGTTCATTATGTTTTAGCCGTGGCTGCTGGTAGTATTTCAGTCTCGCTGCTTTCTGGTGCGCTTCGCTATCAATCACCCACAAAATTGGCCTGCAAACTGGAAACTAATCTCCTGAATAATGCATTTCCTACTTTTCCCACTCCCAAATTACTTGTAATCCATTTTGCATGTGACTCACCTTTGCCACCGGTGAAGTGCTTTGGTCTTCAATACATAATTAAAGTTACCCTGTTTATAAAAGGAAATTAAGCTACAATCTACAGAACAACGCTTACAGTGCATAACAGCTCTGAAATTTATCAAAATCTATTTCTTAAAAATGAATTAATCTACCTAAAAAGTTCAATATAGGTTTCTTTCATTTGCTAAAATGATGCAAGCGTTTGTCATGCAAGTGCAAAAACTGCTGCTTCTAAAATAACTCCTCCTAGAAATGCAACACCTCAAATAATGAATAACGAAAAACTAGTTTGGGGAGTTCTATTCTGGCAGCCATCTAAAATATGAAGACAGCAGAAATGCCATGTCTGACTAGGAAGGACGTTATCAGACACAGACACTGATCAGCCACAAAATTAAAACCAGAAACAGGTAAAGGGGAACATGTATTATCTCTTTATAATGGCTCCTGTCAAGGGGTGGGCTATATTATAAACAGTCAGTTGTTGAAGTTGATGTATTGGAAGCAGGAGAAATGGGCGAGTCTAAAGATCTGGGCAGCTGTGACACAGACTAAACTGGGGTGGCTGGAAATCTAGATGAGAGCCCGGTTTTGTGAAGTGTTCCCACTATGCAGTGATTGTTGCATAACAAGAGTGGTGCAGGGCAGGACAATCACTGAACCTGCAACAGGGTTATAGGTGCCCGAGGCTGGCCCGTGTGGTAAAATCCCATAGAAGAGCTACTGTAGCGCAAACTGCGGAAAGCCAAGTACATCCCTTCAATGCAACCTGGTGGCAGTGGCCTCGCTCAGCAGGATAATAAGCCCTGCCGCACTGCAAAAACTCTTCAGGAGTCGTTTGACAAAGACTTAAGAGGTGTTGACTCTGCCTGCAAATTCTGCAGATCTCAATCACTTTAAAGATCTCGGGGGTGTGCTGGAAAAACAACCCAGATCCAGGGAGGCACCACCTCGCCACTTATACGACTTAAAGGATCTGCTGCTAACGTCTTGATGCCTGATACTACAGGACACCTTCAGAGGTGGAGACCGGAGCATGAGGGGGACAATACAATATTAACGTTGAATTCGATGTTGTGGCTGATCAGTGCGAGTAAAAAGAAAAGGAGGTGAACTTGTGATATTTACCTTCATAACAGTCCCGAACGGAATCAAAGTACACATAGTACTGGTCGTTGCTGATGAAGAGCAGACTGAGCCAAGAGTCAAAGGCATAAACTGGCACAATTAACAGGATGCGGATGATGTAGCGCTGCTCGTTGGGGACCGTGTAGGATCGAAGGTGCGTATAGATCTACAATGAAAACACATGAGAAAAACATCAGTAAACAAGTCGGCATCTTATTGATGTTAATGTGATGAATCAGAGAAAAGGTGTGATAAATTAAACAAGAAAAATTGAGATTCAAATAAAAACATGATCCAGTGCAGCCTGCACATTAAGCCATTCACATGTATTTTCCATAAGCACTGCCATGACAATAGACAGTGGTTGCTCCACAACATCTAACAAGATAATAGTTTTCATTAGTCATGCATCTTTGCTGAGGCTCCATCTAAATGTCTATTCAATATATTGATTTGTGGGCAGACTGTTTTAAATGGACATTTTTATTTCCCACCACCTCAGACAGATTTCCTAATTGTCTGTTACCAGGCCAACAGTCCAGAGCCAACATTGATTTAAGACAAAGACAAACATAAAGTATTCAGTTTTCATTAGCTATAACCAGGAAAGGTGTTGCGTCTGTGCTTTGGAAAATACATTTTTCTAAATATCAACCAATCGTTTCAGCTCTAAACAGGACAGTTTGTTGTTTTGATTATTTTCCAAAAAAGGTATGCATTTATTAATACACAAATACCAACAATAAAACTGGAACATGTATTAATAAGCCTTGAGATGCGTCAGCATACGCTCATCTTTGTGTAACAGTAACACAGGTTTATCAAGCATCCTTTGTTAATGAAGGAGAACTAACAGTTAGTTAGTGGTGCAACACTGACCCTGAAGTGATCCAAATTTCAAGGGTGTGATCAGTGAGGAATTTCACCCTCCTGAGAGCTGACCAAAACAAAACAATAGTGTTTTTTAAAATCTGGACGGTCTTATTTATAGCTTCATTTTAATCTTGCACTCACTGGCTCTGTCTGTGTGAAGATCTGTCAGTGTGAAATGCAGCAGTGAGGCTGAGTGAAGTAAAAAGAAAATCAGCAAATTCCTTTTTTTAATGACCCGGCACAACATTCCTGCTTTAAACTTGGACCTGGCCACACTTCATATTGTACAGCTCTATCATCACAGGCAGACGCAGACAATAAGATCAATAAATAAGTTTTATGTTCAGCGAGATGCTAAAGGTCTTCGCCTTTAGTTTTAAAAACACACACACCTCCAGTGTGCCCTCATATGGCCTCCATAAAGATAACATTGTGCAGCTGACAACATTTAGGGGCACAAAAACAGCATATGGTAAAGATCAGATTATTTCCCTGACCTTTAGTTTTTCAGACTGATGTAAAACTTTTCCACACCAATTGGCCCCATCTTAAAGATGAAATAAATGTTTGAATCCCTGATGAAATGTACAACATGTCACTGCAGAGAGTCTGGGGTGACTGACTTCACTCTGACCACAAGCAAATATGTTTTCAGCAGTCTGAGTAAAGTACATCTGTCTCTCTTGCTGATCTCTCAGGTCATGACTGTAGGATGGTTAGTCCCACTAAATTTAACAAATATTAAAAAAGCTATTGCATCATGGAGCTGTTAGGAAACTTCTATATTGTGGCAACATCGCTGATCCGACACAAGGTGTGGAACAGACATATGTCATAAGTCAGTCAAATGGTTTCTACATCACTACTGTCCACCTACAAATGGATACAGTCGTGTAGAGAGAGCTCTTAAAACCCACTGCTTATTAAAAACCAAAAGCATACCAGGGAATATTACTGCAATACCAGAGATGTGGCAATAGTTTTCTAGTAATACCTGATGACTCATTATTCAGATCATAAAAAAATGCAAACCAGTTTCTGAGTAGACTAGGACGGTTATTACCCATTTGGCAATTTAACAGAGTGAGAAAGCGATCAAATTAAGCTCCAGCCATTATTGACAAATATCTATAACTCTCTAAAGAGACAGAGTAAAATACAATTAGATAAGAATTCATAAAACATACGAAACCCACACAACCAACCCACAGATTCAATGATAAATGGATTAATTGATCAGTATAGTGGCACAAAATCAAGCAACTACTTCAGTAATTGATTCATGGATTGCGTTGTTATTAAAAAGTAAAAATAGCAAACATGCTGAGAATATTCATATTTTCTCTTGTGTGCTCATAAACTGGATATTTTGGGATGTTAGACTGTTGGCTGCAAAATGAAAAATCAAGACATCTCATTGGTCTTTAGGAAATCCTGATGGGCGTACTTCACTTTTTTCTAAGCTATTTTATTGATTAATTGACAAAATAAGATAAATGCAGACAAATAAATAATGACAATATTTGGTAATTGCAGCTCTTATTTTACTTTCAGCCAAGACAATTTAGCCACTGCTGGTAAGTACTTGTATCACCAAATGCTAGTATGCAGTAATATCTACTTGTACAAGTGCTTTTAGCCGATACTTGCTGAAACAAAATTATCTACAACTTCTTGCAAACAAGAAAAAGAAGCAATTAGGAGACTTTGCTCTTTTCATCACAGATCTATGCAAACAGAATATGGCCACTCTATTGACAGGACTGGTGATTGTGACTGTCCTCCCTGTATTTGTAACGGATGTTTTTTAACACAGAATGTGTTGTGCCGTGCTGTGAGAAATAAGTAGCAGCAAGCAAAGATCCCCCTTATTGTTATTTTACCCACATACAGTGTTTTTGCTTATACCTGGTGTCACTTGCTGAATAATAATTTCCTATTTTTCCACAAAATTTAAACACATCAGAGGTTCAGAGCATTTGTACATTTTTTAAAACACCATTTGTCAAAGCGGCTGATTGTTTTTTTCTTCTCAACATTCAGAGTTTCACTCTAGTCAATACGTTCGGCTTGATTAAATGCCCATTAGAGGCTGGACATTAAAGCCTGATTACTGTGAGGGTGGGGGTGAGATGTATTTATATATATCCTTCCCGGTGCCTTAACAATGCCCTGATTTTAATTCTTATTTGCAAGATAAATGGTGGCTTCAAGCTCAGGTAAAACTCAGTCATTTCTGCCTTAACAGAAGAGTTAAGGTCACAGGAATTCCATTTTAGAAAATATTAAAAAAATAAGAAATAACGCAATCAGATGGGATTCTGCACATTGTAACTAAAAGTGAGTGTCATGTAGAAAGCATAAATCCAGTCTGCTCCTAATCCCAAATGCTTTAAATTGCAAAAGGGGCCAATGAGCCCTCCACGAAAAATGAAACACCGGTAGGAAAAACTCTGGGACTTTACAGCAAAGAGGATCTAAGGTCATTTTCTGTCTGTGTTTAGCATTCAGAATGTGAGTTTGAGAGTCTATAGCAATCCTCCGGAGCCAAGTCAGATGAAACACCACCAGCATTGCAACAATAGTCCTGCAGACCATTTTATTCTGTGTGAAAGGACGGATGCCTGTTGCAAACCTGCCCCGTTCTCCCTGCGGTGCACTTGCTGTTTATTTGTTCAATTAAAATGCCTTCCTGGAAATTGTTTGGCCCAACAACTACTATATTAAAAACGATAGAAACCAATTTGCTGGGTGTTGAATCACAAATCCCTGAACAAGGTTTGTTCTTTTGGAATCACAAGATGTAACATGTTGCTGCTTCTTGATGATATTAAAAAGCACATAAGAGTACACAAATAATAACAAATGTTTTACTAGAATAACACTCAGAAGAGGCTCAACAGGGAACTGAAATTCAATCAAGCTGCACCAGTTTGCACACACTCAAAGATATCAGTCATTATAAAGATGCCTGATTATTTTCATCGATGAATTACTCTCTGGAAAATTGATGATAATGTCCTTTTCTGGCAAGAGTTAAGAAAGTGAAAACAAATTCCTGGATTCCTAGTAAGTGCATTATCACACCAAAATGTACTGGGCTCTTTCTTGACCCATGTCATAATGTTGTAATCTGTTTTAATAGTTTTTGTGTAATCCTTCTGACAAACAAGCAAACCAATAAACTAAACAAAAAACAGAGGTAACTGGTGAAGGTAACTAGAATCGCTCTAAATATATAAATATTTCATCAGGATCGATGAACAATGAACAGGGAAATTGGGGTAAAATGTCACCTGTGGGATGCCAGATCCTTTTACCAAGTTTTGTGGTAATCCATCCTGTGCTTTTTGTGTAATCTTGCTTACAAACAGACAATGCAAATATAACCTCATTGGAGGAGGAAACTAAATACACCACATGACAGATACAGGTATAACTCTGTGAGTATGGTTATGATACAGGTGTAGGGCTCTAGAAGCGTGTTTGAGACAAAGGTTATAAAATCGTCAACTAAATTTCAAAACCATTAAAACAGCAGAGCAAAACAACACCCTCATCCTTTATAATGCTGTAAAATGTTATCTCAGTAGCAATTGATTTCCCTGCTGATAATACACTGCACCCTACTGCATTCTCCACAAATGATAAAACCATGATGATAAGCTATCATCAGTGCACAGTGGGTAACTCACCCACACGAGGAAACACTCATTTACAACAGCGATGAAATGGATTCTGGGTAAACGGGGCCTGTGTTGAGCCATTTATTCATCTTAACCATCCCCCCCCTCCCCCCACACTCGCTGCGTAGTCATTGTCCTTTTAAAAATCGACTGGAAGGTTTTCCATGCATTTTAAATCTGATGGCCTCCGTCAACTACAAAGTAAGTAAAACATTCCCACAACGCACCGGGACAGTGCAAGTGTGAAGACATACTTTATGACTAGATAAGACAAGGAGTCAGTGTATAAGTATGGAAAAAAATATGCAGTGCGAGCAAAGCCACTGAACGCACCACACTATGCAGTGAGGTAATACGCCTTTAGTGACGCAAACATTTGTTTGTGTCCTCTGGCGAGGGAAGTGAACTCTCTCACACCCCGACTGTCTCTGATTACATTTACATTTACACTCTGAGGCTGTTTTGCTCGCGAGCTGAAGTGATTCGAGTCCCTTCAAGGCTTTCCGCTCACCTGGTGGAACGTGATGAGCAAGGCGGACCACACGAATGTCCCCGTCAGGACCTGGGCAGCCACCGTGCTCAGAAACATCTGGTCCCTTATGATCGAGCCGTTGCTGGTTTGGATGATGGTCAAATTGGAGGCGGCCGACTTGTCAAGCAGCGAAGGCATGTGGAGGATTGAGCCGTTCTCGGCCGAGGGATCCACGTCTTCCATAGAGACGTTCATCTGAAAGAGACAGGGGACACAGTTCGGTCAGTGCAGGGCTGACAGGTGAAATGTAAGAACATGTCCCCTGGGGACTGAACTGAATATTCCCCCAGTGGGTTCATGCTGCCTGCCGAGCACTACACCTTTACACTTTACTCTTCTTATATCTAGAAGACATTCGGTTATCAGACACATGTACAGACAGTGTCAACATGTTTTGGTTGTCCTCATTCTTTACTGTAAACAACGTGCTCACCTTGTCCCGAGGAGGCTGGAGGCGGCTTTATCCAACTGGCCGCAAACAAAGCAGGGCTGGTGTCACGACGCTACAGGCCAAACATGGAGGATAAATCTGCTTTCAGAGGAACCAACCGTGGTCAACAGCCGCCATTCACCGACGACTTCATCAAACCACGGGGCTTCAGGACACTGGACTTCCTTGTTTGAGAAAGGCGCCCGGCGCAGGTCGAAGTCCAAAGAGTCGGTGAAACAAGCCCCTGAATTAAAAAAACCTGGAATTAACAAAGATAAACTCACACGGAGGCAGAGGCGCTGCGGTGGCCTGTGGCGTTTCCTCTGAAAAACCAGTAAAACGTCAAACTTGCTGAGCGAACGACGCAGGTTTCCGCTCCGAGTCCGATGAGCAAGATAAACAGGTTGGGCACAGGTGGATGCATCACGTGACCGCAGCTCCGCGTCTGACGTCACCACGCTGTCTCTGCCACGGGGAGAGTTTTATTCTAAGAACTAATAGAATATGTTTTGATGAGTAATGTATATTATACTGTGCTTTACCGTCAGTTATCCCCAAGACTGTATTTTTGTATTTACTTAAAGTATGTTACACTTTTACTTACATCTCTCTACAACAACAACTGATCCTCACTTTAAGAGTTACTTCTAAAACTGAAATGACTGATTTATTTATTGATTAGACAATTGACAGAAGATTTAATTGGAGCAATTTGATAATCGAATCATCATATAGGTCAAATGAAAAATGAAAAATGAAAAATGTACTTGTTCCGACTGCTGCAATTTGCTGGATAGTTCAATTGTTTGCTAATCAACAAAACAATACACTAGAATATACTGACTTGGGCTTCAGGGTTTCCTCGACTGCTTTCTGCCATTTGATAGACTCAGCTTATCATTAAAGAATTATATTAAAGAATGGAACTGTCAGATGTAGTGACAATGAAAATAAGTGTTAATTGTGACGGTTTGTTTAACACAAACATGCATATCAATTTATAAATCACAACTTTACAAATGAGCAGCAGATATTAAGTAATATATTGAATAATGCAAACTCAAACAATTAAGGTCTTATAAGTAGAATTTCACAAAGGATCCCCCAAAAAAGTGGTGAGATTTAAAATAAATGAATAAATACATAAATTAATAAATAAATAAAGAGGAATAAAATGGTCAAATAGTGTAGACCTAAATGATCATTTAAGCCTGGTTGCCCACTTGTTCAATGAAGTGTTGTATATTATACTAACTCACAAATCTACAGGTCTTTCAAAACAGCATGTGTATGCACATTACACTATGTATGTATAATTGAGTTGAAATAATTCACTGAAAAATAATCAGCTACAATTTTGACAATTAAGCAGAAATAACTGCAATCAAATTTGACAATTTATTCTAGATCTGGAATTAAATTGTATTAATAAAACAAGGCATGTCTCCAGGAAAATGTGACAGACGTTTCTCTCTATTTTCTTATTATATAGATTTAACAAATTAACTATACATCAAGAAAATTACTAGATTGTTAATAATGGGAATAGTATGTTACAGTCATTATATAAGTAGCTAAATGTTACACAGCAAAAAAAAGAAAAAATTTCAAAATGACATTTTATTTATAACATAAAAAATACAAAGATATGAGTCAATATTAAACACAATAGTGAGAGTCTGACAATGTGTATGTATAGACTACTGCTGACCTGTAATGTGACTTTTTTCTCATAATCTGCAGTAAAACAGTACAAGCACAGAGTATACTGCTTTGAAATGTGCTGACGGAGCCTAAATGACTGCTTAACTGCATAGCAGCCAGTGTAATACGGCCACACCTGATAAATGAGCCAAAGACCTCAGCCTGATTAGAAAAGGCCTGGACCAATTTTCCAGTTTGATGGGGATATTTGTGATACTTAAAATGTTGATCCAGAGCTAAGCCTAAACAATTCTTCACTGAGGCAGACATGATTGAGTCACATTTGTTTCAAAGACAGGAAAAGGACAAGTTTGTGGACAAGTGGACAGTTTTATTTCGAAGTTCTGCATCAAGACACAATTTAAGACAATTTGCCTTGGACAATACAAACATATTAACAGTATAAAGTATAACAGGTTATAAAATGAAATGCAGGGTCTGTGATGAAATTGAATCCTTTTCCATGAAGTCTTTGCACATTCCTCACTTTTTGAGAGCACAGAGGCGTGGAGCAAACACGCCCTTAAAACCAGATTAACTCTAACTTGTTTTCCATAAGATGTTCCTTCCTATCTCCACAAATCTAAAGGATTAGAGCAAATTAAATCAGATTTATACATTTCCGTCATGACGCACAAGCCAATGGGTTTTCTTTTTGATATATGAAATATTAGCATTGAGTAGAATCCTTTAAGTTGATGAAGAATATGACATTGGTGGCATCCAGGAGGAAAAAAGTGTCCGTTTTGTTGACTTCCTACCAGACTTTACAGCTTTTGATGATCTCTTTCATTTGTTTTATTGAATCTATGGACGAATCCTTTAGTGCCAGTCCCAGCAACACAGGCCTGTTGCTGGCTTCCTGTGACACAAACGTCGCCAAGTTTTTGGCACAGACATGTGTCAGAGGCTGAAAATAGAAACAGAAAGCAGGCGTTGTATTATTACAAACATAAATGCTGCAATGTAACACGTCTGCATCATAAGAAAACTATTTGGCTTCTACAGTCCTTCACAATGTGTAACAGCAGGCCTGTGAAATCTCACAGTTGAAATGCAAAATGCTCTTCATCTCACACTGTAAAAAAGTTGTCCAGAAAAAAAACTGCTGCCATTGCATATGTGGGAAATAGTTAGAACTTGCCTTTACTGCCATACAGCCTTGCTTGTATTACACAACCATCATAAGAAAAGTTAATCATTTTGGAGAAGTTCTCCCAAAATAAACAGCATCTATAAGTCTTCCAATATGACTTGACACAATTTTAATGAAACCCATTATAGGGTTATGGCAGGTTTCTGGCATCTGTGCCTGATCTATATATCAGTTGGCCGATAAAAATCAGCCAATACGAGCCTTTCACTGATATATTGTAGAAACAAAACAATATCTGTGTATTTTCTATATTATTTTCAAGTACTATACATTTTTTGTATATTTGTTTATACATGATATGTATACTTGTGTACATTTTATCAGATCTCAGAGAGTCCAGGCACCTGCATTCATCTAATTTCTCCCAATCAAGCTGAGCAGGGTAGAACCTCATCTGCCCCACCACACCATGAAATGAATTACCCCGTGCCGCACCATCTGACTGATGTCCTCTGAACAAGTCTACATCACACTGACACAATATTTATGAGAACAGTTTCATTCAGGTTACCTCGTCTTTGCCCAGCAGCACCTTGGTGGAGAAAGTTGGGGTGCTGATATCATTTGATCTGGAGTCAGGTGTGACAGATATCAAGCTCCCGATTTTGCCGTACTGAGTGAGAACTATGAATATGTAATTACTGAACTCCGTACAGACGACCTGCGTTGAAACTCCATTGACGTCTTTCTCTGTCTGTCTCGATTTGATGATGGGCTCCGGTGAAGACATTCTGTCAATCCTAGAGAGAGAAACGAAACAGGAAATTGCACATGAAGATAATTAAAAAAGTTACCATACCATAATATTTGCAGTCTCACTGTTGAAATAACCACACTGTAACAAAGTTATTGTATTTATATATATGTTTTTACTTACTTTACTTTATATTATTATAATTGATAAGCCTTAAACAATGAAAAGCAGCAGATTTTGATAATTAAAAACCCGGAATTGGATAATATTTGGCTTTTTTTCCCCGTGAACTAATTTAGACATTTAATTGATTATCAAAATGGCTGCAGATTATCTTTTGTTGATTGACTCGCCAATTAAATGACAACAAATTTCTGCTGTACTACTAGATAATAAAACAATATCAATAATTATCAAAATAAAATGTTCATCAATACCAATATAGCAAAGGTTCAATATATATTGAAGTAATGCTTATTCATTGTGCAGCACAATGAGGAGATATAACACGTGTTGGATCTACCTCAGATTGTATTAGATGGACAGATGATTATAAATATCATCTGAAAAAAAATATCTTTATGTAATATGTCAGGTACTACATCTACTTGGTCTTGGATATGATCAAAACTGCTTAAGCTTAAACAATGTATTGACTTACTGATTAGTAGATTTAACAGTTTCCTGTAAGTGTGTATGTGATTTTAACGTTACTTTACACTGCATATATTTGAGATTTGATCAAAAACACTGCAGGGGAGACATCAACCAAACATCACAGTTGTTTGCAAAATATGTTTTAGAAGATGAAACACGACTCGTTCTAGATACACTGTGATTTACAGGCTCTATCACAGCTCACTGTTAGCAAACTGTTAGCAAACTGTTAGTAAAGACAGCAAACAGGAGTATGAGGTAATTGTGTCCTCACTAAAATCCCCATCTCACTACCCGCATATTATCTATAGATTAGATTATAGATGATTTATATCAGGGCAGTGGTAGATGAAGCTCAGCAGACTCCTCACACTTGACACAGGAACGTGCTGCACTCTGATGCTGCACGGAGGCTAACGTTAGCTTCGCAGCTACAAGTAGCGCCGGTGAACCTCATAACGACGTCCCCCTGCTTAAAATAAAAGGTCCTCACCCTGTGGGTTCGTCTGGTCACAGTGGAAACTGGTCTCTGCACTAAACCGCTAAACTAAATCACTTCCAGTAACTTCAGAGCAGCTCAGTCATTCAGGAAACCACCAGGAAAACAAACCGAAAACAAACCTGCCTCGTTCCGCGGAGCGTAGGCACAGCGTGATGACGTCGTCTGACGTCACTGCCGGTTTGTAGTGGCTCAAAAGAAAAAGAAAGAAAGAAGGAGATAGATAAAGAAAGAAAGAAAGAGAGAAGAACAGAGAGAGAGAATGAAAGAGAGAAAGAGACAGAGAAAGAAAGAAAGAAAGAAAGAGATTGAAAGAAATGTATAGTACACGAAAAGACAATCTGCAGTCTTATTTTGGTGGTTACTGTGTTGTTATTATTGTTCTCTCTAAAATACCCTTATACACTTTTAGTATTTGTGGTAACATTACCAGCAGAAAGTAAACTCATATTAAAAACTTTTTAATTAACTGATATGATACACAACTATATGTATTATTTCTAGATTCGTGCACAGTACAGTGGGGCATCTATTCATATATTTTATACAACATCGGTAATATGATCGAAACGTCTTTTCAACTTTCAAGCATTGGTGGAAAGTAAGTACATACTGTAGTTAAATACTGTCCATAAGTACAATTTTGAAGTACTTATACTTGAATTTTTTCAATCCATGCTAATTTTTATGTTTACTACTACAAATCCAAGAGAAATAGGCTGAGTGGAATTTTCATTTCCCTAGATTAATTCCACAGCCATAGTTTTTCTTTTCAGATTAAGAATTTTGAAAGGCTGCTTTAACATTTATTACAATACATTTGTCACAGAGGTTAAATGAGTACTTCCACCTTAATGCTATTTCTGATAAAAAAACTTCTGCACATTATATAAGTAGGTTATTTCTTGCAGGACCTTTACCAAAGGGAGACATTTCATTCCTTCCAGAAATTTGCAAAGAAAAAATATAATTACAATGTAAAATGGTCTAAGGAATTCATAGGAACAACTATTACAATAAAATGTACATGGTGATCTGTATTAGAAGCCCTACGAAAGTCAATTTCAAGAATTAAAGGTGTTTAAATCAAGTGGGGACATTGCATGAGAGAGTAAACCCTATTCTGAGGGTCTTTGATGATGGTTTGTGTTAGAGAAACAATAAACTTATTTGTACTTAGTATTTTTTTCACGAGAAATATGATTGATTTGTTTTGCATTTACCTGATGTTTACCTGATGGTTACAGCAGGACTGAGCACTGAAATGCTTTATGGATAAAAAGCATATTGTTTTTCTTTCAGTTTTCCCCATATATAGCCTTCAAGGTCCCTGTGTTGTTCACAGTGATTATATTTAATCTGTGTAGTCATTTTCCCAGGAATGACAGCTATGAAGTGAGGATGATTGAACTGAACTTTAATTAAGTATTGTCAAAAATGAATTTCTTTAAGTTAAAAATAAGCTGCTCCTCTGGCCTGGTACACTTCAATCAATATTAAGGAAAGGAAATAACTCTTCCAAAGCAAGAAACCAGAGAGGCAGGATGTTTTTTAATTAACTGTCAATGGAGCTTTAATTTTAGGAGCAGATAAAGTCTTGCGCTTAATTTTGCTATTTTTAGCAGCAAGGTTTATTGAATAGTGGCACCTTATTTTCCAGGCAGAGACATTTTAATGTGAGATATCCATTCAGGAAATAGATGGGCAGGAGAGCAATTTTAACCTTCTTGACTTATTCTGCCTGGTGGTGCAAAGATTTACTTTACAACTAGAATTGCGCCCTGCAGTTGAATGCCGCTGCCAACCGGGGCAGTTTCAGCTTACAAAGATTTTTTTCCAGATTCAGATGAGGTCACCTTTACCTTTGACCACTGAAATCAGTTCATCCTCGAGTACAAGTAGGCAAACTTGAGATATGTTCAAGAGGCTAAAAACTACCAATCAGAAACTCCCCCAAGGTGAGATGTTCATAAGACCAAAAGCTTGTTTTGTAAAGTCACAGTGACCTTGACATTTGACCTACAAAATTCTAATCAGGTCATCCTTGAGTCCATGTTTGTGCCAGATGTCATGAAATTCCCAACAGGTGTTCCTGATGTATCACATTCACAAGAAAATGAGGTCACTCTAGCCTTGACCTTTGACCTTCGACCACCAAAAACAAATAAGCTTATCCCAGGGTCCAACTGAGTGTTTGTGCGAAAATTGGAAAAAATACACCTCAATTAATTCTTGAGATATTGTGTTCATAAGAATGCGATGGACGGATGGACCACCCAGAAACTACATGCCTCTGGTGCCGAGCCCTCCAGGACTCGCAGAGGGAGAACCAGGAGCTGGCGGCTGAAAACGCCCGTCTGAAGGAGCTGGCGGCTGAAAACGCCCGTCTGAAGGAGCTAGAGGCTGAAAACGCCTGGCTGAAGGAGCTGGAGGCTGAAAACGCCCGTCTGGAGGAGGCTGAAACGCCTGGCTGAAGGAGCTGGAGGTACTAAACGGCCGACTGGAGGCTGAAAATGCCTTGCTGAAGGCTGAAAACGCCCGTCTGGAGGAGCTAGAGGCTGAAAACGCCTGGCTGAAGGAGCTGGAGGTACTAAACGGCCGACTGGAGGCTGAAAATGCCTTGCTGAAGGCTGAAAATGCCCGGGTGAAAGACCTGGAGGCTGAAAACCAACGGCTGGAGAAGCTGAGGGCTGAAAACGCTGCTCTCAAAAAGCAGATCACCATGGAAAATATTTCCTGGGGAGAAGAGAGGAAGAAGATGGTCGAGAAGTTGGAGTCTTCTGCCTCACTTCTGTTGAAGTCCAAAGACGACCTGACCAGCTTGATTCAGCTCGTGGAGTCTGAAAAAGCCAAAAACAAGGAGCTGGAGAAGGAGCTCAGAAACATGAACAAGAGCTTTAAAGTAAAAGAGGAAGAGGTCGTCTCCCTCTTTAAAGTAAAAGAGGAAGAGGTCGTCTCCCCAAATGCAGACCTGAAGCTCCAGCAGGACAAGCTGCAGCACTACATCCTCAAAAGTGAGGGCAGGTCCGAGGAAATAGAGGAGCTGCAAAAACAAATTGGAGACTTAGATGAAAGGAGGTCCACCGAGCACGAGGAGTCCCTAGAAAAGGAAATCAAGCTGGAGGACGCCATAAAACTCCCGATCTAGCAGAACATTGTGCTTCAGGTACGTTACACCAACTCATTCTGATTGAATAATATTGGATTGTTGATTTGTTTCCGATTCAGACTTTGAAAAAGAAAAGAATGAAACTTATGTTGTCTCTGTGTTTTCAGGAACAGGCCTTGAAGACTGACAGCTACAAGGAGAGGGTCAAGAAGGAGAACGAGGAGAAGAAAGAAAGGAAGAAGAGCGAGAAGGAGGAGAAGATGGAGAAGAAAGAAAGGAAGAAGGAGGAAGATGAAAAAGAAAGGAAGAAGAGGAGAAGATGAAAAGAAAGAAAGGAAGAAGAGAGAGAAGGAGGAGAATGAGGGACGACGAGGAGGAGAGGTTCCCTGTTTTCTCTTCAACTTCAAACCCTCCTAATCTCCTCTCCCATCCTTTCTCTCCCTCTGCCCTGTCAATCATCCCCTCATCCCAGCTCCCCACTACCTTACACCTTACCTCCCTCCTCACCCTCCATCTACCTGTATGTGTTAGAAAATAAAAAAGAACGACCTATCAATAACAGTGACCTTTCCTCTGTCTAGTGATTCCAGAAAGCTCTGTCAGTAAGTGACTTGTATATCTCAAGAACTGTTCTTCTTATCAGCTACACACGTGTTTATTCAAAGGCCGATTGAAGAGCAGTTTTTGTGACTGTTGTGATTTCTTTTTTAATAAACTTTGAATAAACAGACAACCAGCGCTGTGGCTGATGTTTGGTCCACAATCAAAATGATGAAAACCGAACATTTATATGTAAAAAAAACTAAATATCTATTTATATTTTATTCCTTTGTTTTTTAGCTGGAAAACACACATTCTCCGCAGCACTATCCTTTTATTAGATTTAATTATATTATTTTTGAAAGACACTGACAGACTATGTATCTACTTAACTAAGGTATGTTTACTTAGTTTTTCTGCTTATTATTCTGCATCAAAATATACAGAGGCTGTACATCACGTAATAACTCCGCTGCAGAGATCACATGGTTTTGTTGACACCCCATCGACACCGGTGTTGGCTATCCTCACAACAAGCTCTCTTTACGTCTTCATCAGAGGTCCCCCACCTCACATCCTGAACAGATAACAAGCTCATCAAAGGGCTGACATAAAGAGACAAACCACCATTCATGCTCACATTCACACCAATTTAGAGTCTCCAATCAACCTAACCCCAATCTGCATGTCTTTGGACTATGGGAGGAAGCCCAAGTACCTGGAGAACCCCACACAGGCACGTGGAGAACATAGAAACTCCACAGAGAAAGACCCCAGCTGAACTGGGATTCAAACTAAGTAGTAAGCACTGTATCACCGTGCCGCCTCAAATAGTTCAGTATTTTTTATATTTTCCACACACAACAACAGATCAACAAGGCCAATCAATGTTATCCTTCTGAAATTTGTAGGCCATCCAAGGACAATTTAGTCAGCCCTTCCCTTTTTGGTTACAGATTGGTAAACTGCAGCCGTCACATCTGCTTTTAGAGTGCTTGCATTGTTTTCTTCTGTATCTTCTACTCATCAGAAAGGAGCGGTCCCTGTGTGAATATGACACATTTGTCAGATAGACGCAGCTAGCTGAATTGTTATGCAGTCTGTGTAGGCAGCAGTAGGTATGAAATTGCTTGGACCACTTCCTCTTACTCCCCGGTGGACCATGTGTGTCCTTGAAGGATAGTTTTGATCTAAACTACATCGTAATGCAAATACCCATACGTAACAGTTCAGCATTAATGTATGGAGTATTCGGTCGTGTGTGTGTGTGTGTTTGTGCATTGAATAGATTTAAGAGAGAAATCAGAGGCTGTTTGTCCACAGAGCCTGTGACGGTATAACAGGGCAGCTGTGCTCAAACAAGAACGATGGGGAAAGCACAGACTATAACATCACGAGGGGATACGGCTACATTTTCTCGCTCAAAACTGATAGTGCCACTTTAATATTAAACTCAATAATGTGGGAGTAAAAATTCAGACTGATAAAAAGAAGACAGCCTCCCATTCACAACTAATAAAGCAGCTTCAGGCTGTTGCATAACCGTGTGACAGCTTTCATATGTCTTGGGAATACCTTACGTTTAAGTTCTTGGCCCAGAGGGGTTTGGTTTTTTCTTTCTCAAGGTGTTTTTGTTTAGGTCTATCATCTCCGCACAGTAAGATGACACCTCTGTAAGAAAAATCCTTCCGTGTCCATCTCTTTAATTAAAGGTCACGCTTCATAAGGTCAAGCTGCAAAGTTGAATTTCCATATTTCCAAAAAGAGTAAGGCAGAGAAACACGTACATGCGACCTGGCAACCGACAAAGTGTTTCTCAAATTAAGCCACAGCAAGCGAATTAACACCTTCAATCAATGATTACATTATGTGGTTTAGTTTCTACAGCAAGTGGAAATTTCCACATGTAAACATTTTCCCCGTAGCCCTTTTTATACAGTTTAGATTAAAACACAAAGAAATAAGTTTGCAAAAGTTACTTGCAAGAGATGTTCTTATGGCCCTTGTTATTGTAATTAATCAACAGCTATGTCATGAAAACAGAGATGTATTGTGTTGCTAGATGTTTTGTTGAAAACGTCCAAATTGACAAACATTAGCTCTTAATCAGGAGTAAAAATAGGTCACACCAGGTTAATCCAGTGGGTCATAGGCAGTTTTTTTTTTTATGATAGAAAATACCACTGTGGCTTTGTAATGAGCTCTATTACTCATTCCATGTAATATTTATTTGCATATTACTAAGGCCTTGCTTTGCATAATGAATTACAGTAGACTCACACTAATGGGTACAGTGGCTGCTTTATGGGTTCAAGGGTCCTTGAGCTGTTTCCAGGGAAAATGAGGAATAGTTTCATTCATTATAATTTGATTTATGTGAAGACAGCACTGGTTGAGAATAATTATAACTCTTTTTTGGTTTCTTTTTCTACCCTAGCTTCAGCCTTTTTCCAAATCATCTGACTTGTTCACCAGTAGTCTTACATGCTCAGATTCTGTTTCCAAATAAACAAGATGGCGGAGTTCATACCCACTAAATTTTAGCCTCATTTCTGGATAGTGGGAGAAAGTCGTCCATCTTTATGGTGCAAATATGTTTATTCGTATCAACATGTCGTGCATGTCAAAATTAAAGGTCCAGTGTGTAAGATTTAGGTGAAAGGGATCTATTGGCAGAAACTGAATATAAAATAATCCTAGTGATGTTTTCACTAATGTGTGATATATCCACTAGATTGTACGAATGGTTGTTTTCTTAACTCTAAAATGGGCCCTTTATATTTAAATACTTTATATTTACATTGGTAGCGAGTCCTCTCTACAGAGGCCGCCATGTTTTTTTACAGTAGCCAAGATTGGACAAACTAAACACCTTTTGAGTTTTTATGACAACTGAAGGCTACCACAGGTTCTCTTTCATGTTTGGAAGGGGAGGGTAAGGTGAGGGGTGTTCAGCTGCAACATGCAACGTCACCACTAGATGTCACTAAATTCTACACACTGAACCTTTAAGGAACCAGATGCAACTTTAAACTATCTTGCGAGACATAGTTGAGAGACGATCCTTCTTTGGGCAATCCAAAACAATCTACAAACATCCCAACATATCTGCATGGTTTCAAACAAAGGAAAAACGTTTCTTAAAGAGTGGATGGTGAATAAAAGCCTCAGTTTTAGAACCACATCCTCACCAACCTGCATTTCATCTTCTCATTTAAATTCACCGTGTGAGTCAGATGTGTTTGTCACAGACCAAAAAAAACACTACATGCAGGCTCATTTTCGTCTCTTTACACTTTTCAAACAATATCTCTGTATCAGGTAGCAGGTCACCAGGGATGCCAGCTAGAGTGGATCTAAAACCTCTTCCTCACACATGCTCTTTAAAAGAAGAAGAGATATTGGCAAAAAAAAGAGGACACCTTGATACCAAACTGCGCTTCAAAGTCACATATTCTCACACTCACACCCACACAAACACACACACACACACACATAAACAATTATTACCCCTGTGTCCACTAGAGTGCTGTGCTGTATTACAGATAGAGCTCAATAGCGACTTTACCATGACATTTGAAAGTAGCACTCAAGTCATGTGGGATTAACCACTGAGGTTACTTTCCATTAAGTGTTTTTTGAACACAAGCAAAGATAAAACCAAAGGGTAAAAAGGGTCATAGCCAATTGTGAGAAATAGATTTATGATTTGTGAATATCCTTGAGGAAGACTAAATGTTACACTACAATATAAGGATTATACCATTCAACAGCAGATCACTTCACAGCAGTGGAGGGTAACACAAAAAAGTGACTGTTCAGCAGCGTAAGACATTTCATTCTGAAGCCCAAAAAGCAGTTAATCCAGTTGAATTATTCAGTGTACGGCATCATGAAAGGGGAGAGCAGTTTCTTATGTTCTGCATTAGGCAAAAAGAAGCACGTCTCTTCACTTTGTCTGCTGGCTTGAATGGGCCCTGACTGACAGAAGGCACATCTAAATATTTTGGAGAAGAAAAACGAAAAAATCAGAGAAGCAGCAAAGACACCTCCCACCTCGTCTCATCTCGGCTCCTCACAGTGTTCCAGAAATGAACCCATTAAATCGTGACTGGAACATCTTTCAGTCAGTAAAAGGTCCTTTTTCTTTTGGCTTGATGTTTGAATGCTTTGTCAAATTACTCCTCAAATCATATCTCACAGGAGCAGAGACGACAGAGAAACATGCTTTAAAATGCGTGTAACGGATGGAACCACGATGCTTCAAATGCATCTGCAGTGTTGATCTGTAGCAGATGAAGAAGTTCAGGTTATTAGGGCAGAAATTCTATTTTCACGTCATTAGTACAAGTGAGGATACTCAGCTTGGTTTTTTATGAATGGACAATGGCCGTTGTGAATGGATAAACAGTGACCAGTTTGCAAAAGCTTCCTCTAAAGCTGAAGCTCTGCAGTTCAAACATTTACACTTCAAGTTAATATTTTGGAATAAACAAACATAGCATGCTGAGATAATCTTTTAATCCAACTGTGATCCAATTAGGCTGCCTGTCAGATAACCCAACTTCCAGCTATAACTTATACCTCAGCACATGTTTGGAGGTTTGTGGCCGACACATAAAAGCACTCATAAGGGCCGTGTTCGTTTTAATGATTTTTCTTTTTTCACTTTTGCTGCAACTTGTCTCCGTCACCCCATAAATGACCCCATTTTATAAGGATTTAAAAAACACTTCATAATCTGAGTCACCGCACACAGTGATAAACAACTTATCTATTTGAGTTCTTACGAAAATAATCAGGAAATTCACAAATTCTATCCAACATAAAATCTGTTATACATTATTGTGCAGACTTTACGGGCAGTTTATTCGATCTTCAGTCTTAATGATGGGATAAACAGACATCCACAGCAAACCAAATGTCACTTAATATTCTACTTATTTGTTGAAATTTATGCATTTTCTCTTTTGTACAAGACAAATGTAACATGTTTTCATATTCATCTGGCCTGAAGTCTATTCAATAAGAGGCTCTCTCATGTATAATTGATGCCAGATCATTATCATTAATAGTAATCATCATTAGGTAGCTTACTGTGTTACCCAGATATCACAACACCAGGGTTACTATGCTGTATGTAATGTATTAAAGCTTTGTACTATGTAAATGTCTTGTCATGATATACAGTTCATATAATATACAGTAAAATACAATAATAATAATACAAAATACAGACTTGCAAAAAAAAAAAACCTAAAGTCACTTTCACTGCAGTTAATATGTAAGTGAGAAATATTTGTGTGAACCAATTCATTGGAACATCCACACTGACGGGAGGAGTAAAATGAATCCAGTGACAGGAGCGGAGGTGAGAACTCTGAGCACTATTAATATTTTCCATCATGTTGAAAGTGAAAACTCGTCCTTTGGTTACATAATGCTTGTGTTTGGCCTTCACCACCTTCAGACTCCCTTGTATTCCGGTTAGCAGTACGTGCGCTTTGCTCGACCTTGTTTCTAGATAACTCAGACTCATCCTTAGTCTGCATTATTTTTTGCTTATGTTTTTATATCAGTGGAAACACTATATCTTAACCTATTCAATGAGGATATTGGAATAATTAGCATCAAAGAGGACTTACGTGAAACAAATTGTCCTCATTAAAGCGCTCCACTTTTTTTTGTTCTCACGCACTTAGCAGCAGTATTTGGCCGTCCCGTCTCATATTGGTGATGATTACTCATTAGCGGTGACCTTCACTGTCTTAACTCTATCTCTACATGTCCGTGCATGTTTGCTGTGCAGACTGAGAGCCAGACTCTGCCAATTATGAAAATATAATAGTTAATACAAGATGTCATCAGAGTCAGGAGTTTATTGATGGGTTTCAGCCGACTGTGTCTAAACAGTTGAGCTTATTTGGTTGATGAGTTCATTAACGGTAATCAGATTCAACTGCCTCTTGACACGTGCATGTAAATGAAACACAAGCAGTGCACCCTATAGTGTTGTTTAAATTTTCCTACAAAGGGATCACTTGATTAATTCAAATAACTTGGTTAATTTGTGCCACTGATTATCTGCCCGGTCTGTGATGCATCACCTCATTAGATCAGAACAGCCAGAAGGCATTCATTCAATTCTGGCTGAGAAATGAAACATTCTAAACAAGTGAAATTGATATTCAGCGGCATGACGTGAAGCAGTATAATTCCTAAGTGAATTATTAAATGTACACTGAAACATGTTTGAAACTTCAGTTCGCTAATTGCATAAAAATGGGGAAGCTGAGAAAACAATTTTGTGTCAGCGATGCACTCCGGTCGTCACAGCAGAAATAATAAAGTGCACTTTGCTTACTTTGGAGGACAACAGAAAAATTGCTGGGGAGAGAGCATAAAAAGTACATCACCATGTTTTTTCATAGATGGTAATAGGGAAGAGTTATTTTTTTCCTTGACGCCTCAGGAACTGGACTCAAATGGCATCCATTAGTTTTCTACACTTTTGCTGAGTATTCCCACGGAGGATTCACCTCATACCTTCAAACTCCAGTGGTACCACTCGAAAGCCCCTGAGAAAGATGGCAGGTACTGTGTGCACACAGTGAAATGCACGTTACACATCGCATCTGTCCTTCAAACAACAGATTGTGCACGTGAGGATAAACAAACTGCTGCAAACGGTCCCCAGTCTGCATCGGAGTCGGCCGTAAGTACGAATCTGAAATGTTTTAAATATTTGATTATTGGGAGACCATGCTTTATGTGTGAAGCACCATTAAAAATATAATTACATTGATGAATCAGTTGCATATACTGAAGGAAATCACATCTTCTGATAACTGTTTGAGTTTGATATGGTCAGAAATGATGGAAAATAGTAAAAAACCCATGACATGGAGGAACATATGTGTGAAATATGGAAAGATACAAGGAAAGCCTCAAAAGCACTGATTCGTATTACAGAAGTTGTGTGATGTGTCTGACCTGTCAGCCGCTCAAAGTGTCAGCCACCCTGTTACAGTGTGGGAGAAATTAAATATTCTAAACAACTGAAATTGATATTCAGCAGCATGATGTGCAGAGGAATAATTCTGAAGTGAATTATTCAATGTACAATGGTATGGAGGCAATCCCAACTGGCTCTTTATTTAATTTTTTGATCAGTTGAAACTCTGTCTTGTAATGGGATTGTCGTATTTTCTTCATTCAATCCCCAGGACAACGTCCAACAGGCCTCGGATGAAGTGATTGATTTGATTTGATTTAGATCAATGCTGGGAGTGTGCTCGTGGACATGAGGCTGCTCGGTCCTTCAATTTGTAAAGACTGGAGCAAGTCTACTCCATGTGACGCATGAATCTTCTTCCTGTTTCCGTCCTGAATGGCTTCGGGAAACAAATGAAAACCTTCTCTCCTGGTGCTTTTTGTATCTTTCTTTGAACATTTTAGGATGATTCTGCTGGTAAATGTTGAAGGATTCTTGAAACATATGAATTTGGAGACCGTAAAATGTGAATAAGAAAGAGGTCAACTTATAGAAAGAGGTCAAAGACCCAGATACACATTGTACTTTGCTGAAATGTACATGTCAATGTTTTAATGTGATACCATTTATTTTCTCAGACAGTATCCCGCTGAATAAGGTATTGCTGTACCAGACTAAAAGACTTTTTTTTAATTATACCCTTTTTGTGACCCAGTTGTCACAAAAGCCAAAGGCACAAAGTAGAGCAGGCCGGCAGATAAATCGTTTTCTTTCTTACATATAAAGTAGAAATACCTTGTAAAATAGCTCAATTTTTACAAGTAAAAGTCTATTTTACTTTAATATTTAATATTCTGAAGGGAGCGGTTTAAACTTTTCAAAGTGTGTCTGTCTTCACTCCTCAGTTACATTGAAAGTGCATCAGTAGGGTGTATTTTAATGGTCATTGTGAACAGGAGCAACATACAGAGAGCAAAAAGCTATTTCAGTGCACATATGGGACATTTGGGACGAACATTTAAAGCTGTCAAATTGTTCTATTTTATTTACTGATATTGGTGATATAATGCAGTACTGCATGATAAATTATATATTATATATAAAAGAGGTTATTTTGCAAAGAGCTGTCAATATTGAGGCAAAAAGTATAACATTCCACCAAATCGTTATGGACTGGAAGCGTAAAACTGTATAAAAAAGAAAGAGTATGAAGTAAAATCTTGTCAAACTTGTACATAGTTAACATTCTTCCAATGAGACCAGTTGATGTTAAAACTATAATTAGTCCTTTAAAGTTGTGTTAGAATCACAGTGTGCTCTGTGTCCGGTTCATCGATTAATGCGTAGATGATTGAGTACATCAGATAAACCAGATTACAATGCAGATACCCAGCGGAACGCAGAAGAAGCAGGCAAAGGCAGCGTAAGAGACAAGCTGGCAAAACAGAGACGAGAGGAGGGAAGGCTGCGGCGTGGAAAGCACAATAGACAATCTGGAGAGGACCTGAGTGGAAACGGGCCGGTGGCGTAAAGACTAAGAGCTCATTAGGGAGATGGGAGCAGGTGAGTAGGAGGGCAGGAAAGAGCCGAAGCTGAAAGGAGCAGGAAAGCTGTGATTACTGCGGGGCACGAGGGCGTGGCGGGGTCTGAAATGACAGCAGAGTCGGGTGAAGAAAGGCAGGCGGAGAATGAATGGATGCACGAATGAACTGTGACACTTTTAAGAACACTCCGTGGCTTTATCATCCGATTTTTTCCCACATCTGAATGCACGCAAGGCTCAAATATCATCACCTGAGGCAGAGCGGTGTTATAATAGAAATGCGCGCTTATATTCAGGGTGCTGTCTTGGAATCGTTCCCCAATACCATGTTTGTTTTTTTAATTTGGTGGTGTTTATAATTTCCCAATTGGCCTGTTATTTATTTTATCTCAGGCTCAAATATCCTCCTGTCGTTGATTAAGTTTACATGGACACGAATATTTTCTGATATTAACCGTAATCAAGACAATAGTCTGAACAAGACGCTGCCATATAAACCAGCATTAACAATAATTGAACTAAGGCGTGTGATTGATTAATTGATTAATTGAATTATAACATAGTTATAACACAGCATTTTGCAATAATTGACATACGACACTTACCAACTACTTGATGTCCTGGGTGTAAGATGGGAAAATAAAAAGGAATTGTACTTTTTCATAAATGGAAAGAAAACACAAAGATGGCATCCGTGGCTCTGCAGAATAACATCGCAAGTATAGTGGACATAATGTTGATGTGAGTCATAAACAGACTGTTACATGTAAACAGGAACATGAATGAAATGTCCCATTAGCAACTCATGTAAACAACATAATCGAATAACTAACGTCTATAGTGGTCGTAACGATGTGCACGTAAACATCGTCATAGTCAGCTCATAGAATCTGGACAGTTGCAGCATCCACTTTGATTTGTGTTCACTGAAACACCAGGCAAATCCAAAGCAGCTCACTGTGGAGCTGTGAGAAGGTGGCTACATATTTAATGAGTCTGTCTTTAATTGAACAGGCCGTTCCCTGAAGAGGTGGAGAATGAGGAGCGTTTATAGGTGGAGCGGAGTGAAACTCTCCACTGCACTCTGACTCCAGAATTTATTGTAATGAATTCACCCTGTAAACAAACAAACATCCAAAAGTACAATTATGCAGGTTAACGGAGAGCATTGTACAAGACAGTGCAGCTTGTAAGATCGCTCACATCCAGGCGGGGGGGGGGGGACGACGACGCTATTTCATGTTGGAGCAAAACATACATGATATGCATATTTCAGAGAGCTGCGAGTTCTCAGCCGTGCATTACTGCTAAGAGGGCAATTCACATCTGAATACTTCACGTGACGAAGTGATCCCATTTGCACGTCCGCTGCACATTTGGCTCAATGCAGCCCGGGAGATGCAGTCGGGCACGAGTCGAACCTCAAAACAATCAATGAATAAAACAGGACTCGAAGCTTCTGTGAGAACGAGGCGCTTTTAATTTTCTCTCGCCCGGATCAGCCTCTGCACAGCACTCAATTTATCAGTAGTCTATCAGCACTGCTGCCTCCAGGCGGAGGCTCGTCACAGGGAGCTCTGTTGTCTGCCGCTCGTCCTTGTGTGCGACTGGAGAGGAACTGAGAAAGGCTTTTTTGTCAGCAGACAAAGAAACCTTTTAATCACAGATGTGGTCTCGAAAGAGCGCCGTGGCAGCAGGTTCATAATGTTCGGGCCTCTGCAGGTCCTCATCTAATATTCTTAAAGGTGGGAAACATATTGTGTGCTGATTTTGGGCTGAGCAAGGGAAATTAAATCTGTAATCTGCAAGCGGCCTCCACAAGCATTCTTCATTTTAGCACAGAACTTCTTTTCAGAGTTTTTTTTTTCCCTTTGGTTGTTGTGGTGCCGGGACTGTCAGGGCTGCTGTTGTGTGTCATTTTGCATGATTTATCAGCAGCGTGATGACTGTTCACTCACACACACACACACACACACACACACACACACACACACACTGAGGATGGTGTCATGACTTCACCGAAAAACAAGAAAAAAACGAGATAGGACATTAAAGGGATAGTTCACCGAAAAATGAATATTCCCTCATTATCTACTCATCACTTTGCTGATGATGGAGGGGTGGGTGAAGTGTTTTTGTCCACAAAACGCTTTTGGAGTTTCAGGGGTAACTGGTGAAGGAGTCACCAGTTGGAGGCGATGTGGCTGCAGTGCTTTAAAATGAAGATACACATTTTGAAATGTCCTTTAATAAACCTATTACATTTTGCCCGTCGTCACGGATTCCAGCGGCAGGATTAATCTCCCATTTGGCTGGTAATCAGTTTGTAGTTTGATGAATATGAGACCATCTGGCTATTGTTTTTCATGAGACATAATGGGCAACATTTTTTACAGTGACATGGCAATGTCTTTGTAGGCGGCCCACCCTAAATTCATTCATCAATCCGGCTCGCTGTGTTTGATGACTGGGTGGCATTTGGTGAAGACTGAGTGCAGGTACGCTGGCAGGTCCGTGATTGTCCCTTGGCGTTATTTAGAACAGCAGGAGACTCACAGATACATTGCACACACCTGAGAAAAGGTCACCGGGAAAGATGGAGAACAGTGGCAAATTGCCTCTCCATCCCATTACTGTTCTCTGTTACAGCAATATGTTATCCACACTGCCACACTGGAGGGCCGACGTGAACTATGGGCTCTGACTTGGGATGAGAACTCCGACTGCGTCACATCAATCTGGCCCGGGTGTTTTCTACTTGTCAACAAAGTCTTTGTTTTGGCTCCTCGGGGGAAATCGGAGCAGTAGGCGGCCGTGGAATTATTTATACAACTCGTTTAATGTTTGATTAAGTGATTACCTCACATTCAGGTTCTGGTTATATTGATAATTGCGGGTTTTGTAATATTGGAAGTGACATTTATGAACATGAATGAGGACCAGTGATGTGTGTTTAGACTTTAAGGCTGTTATTTTTCTTCCCTGTTAAGTAATTAGGCTATGAATTTATTGTTTTTGCATTTCAACAATTCTCAAGTTGCCGATGGAAAAAAGTATGGTAAATTATTAATGAGATTTTGCAATCACAAAGATGAATATCCCTCCCCTCTCACTGCTGTGGTTTGCAACTGATCCAATCATCTGAACTGTGAATGTGGACTCTCTTTAAAGCTGCAGTAATGCACAACATTCAAAAATGATTCATTTAAACATTTAATATTGTCATATTTAATATAGTGAGGAATTCTTCTGTTGATTAAATATGTATGTGTACTGCAAAAAAATCTTCTGAGGAAATGATTAGAGATAGATACTGTAGATGTGTCCCAATTCAGTGGCTGCATCTGTTGTAGGACTCAAAGGCCACGTCTTCGTAGTCTGCGAAGGCCAAGCCGAAAAGACACAGGTGGAATGTGTCGGCCATGTCTGAAGGATCCTTCAGTATCATCGGTCTTCAAACACAGCCTCAGAAGGACACAGCTCATATTTGTGGTTATTTCACTGCTACTCCCTTTCTCCGGCAATTTCAGTCGCTATGACAGTTATTTCACATCCGTCCAGTCCATTCTCCATGTGTTTTTCTCAGTTGATGAGGCCTTACTATGATGCCACAAGTTCTCACTGTTTAACCTGCCGTAACAAACATGCAGCTACTATATAAATACAATTGACTTGACTGTGATTGCACATGTATGATACCAATATCATTATTCACCGTGAAGAAAATGTGATATTTGTCAAAATGTGCACAGCTGTTTCAAAGCCTTCTATTTGCTTTTCAATTTGGATGAGTAATGATGATGTTATTTTTTTTTACTCAAGAATTCTGGGTTTAAAAAAACAAAAGGTGTCCAGCCATCCCGGACCCCTGGACTCACTCCAAACAACTCTCTGACACTATGAGGTAAATAATTAATCAGTGTGCCCTTTAAAATCGAATTTACAATTCCCCGGTTTTTTTTTTACACAAAAGTTAACAAAATACAACTGTGAATCTCATGGCTCATTGCCATTCATGAACTTCTTGAATAAACACTAACCTACATTCAAGTCATCTTTATGGATGCTATGATTTTTATGTTACTCAGCAAATCAAGCTCCCCACCCCGGCCTTTTTTTTTAATTCTCCGGCAGCGCTCCGCTAAATTAACATGACAGGAGCAATTTGGAGTGAGAGTGCTCTGCCTGTCATCATTCACAAAGGCATCAGAGCATCATTGGGAGTGTGTGAGAGCCTGTGTGTGTGTGTTCGGAGGTGTGAGGATTGAGAGGTTAGTAGCTAATGAGGTGAGGGTGGTGTGTACCTCTGCGGCTCTCTGTGGTGTTGGCTTTGGTCGACAATCTGTTTTGAAAAGACTCCCGGCAAAGCCTTGACTGTTCAGGGCTGTGTTTCTCTGAGTGTCCGGGGCTCGTCAGGCACACAGAGCAGGAATCTGCCAGTTTAATGTGCTCACTGAACAGGAACATTGGGTTTGACTTTGACTGTTCTTATCTGCCCCTTGGTAGTTTCCCTCTCACATTCTAATTTACTCTCCACTGAAAGGCCTTTTTGTTATTATTTTATTGAAATGACTGCCATACTGTACGGAATACACTGCCTTATTATTCCACTGCAGGCAATAATGGTTTCTCACTATTTCATATCGTTTTAACCAAGAGCCCTTTAACCACATGCAGTGCGAGGAGGAGAGTAAACAGACTCATTCTGTCATGTGGAGGATTTTCCACACATCAGGAACCGATGAATAAAGACTTAAAACCCAACATTATAAATATTTACATCAGCATATCACAGTTTAATCAGGGCCGTCAGAGTTAGGTTATGTATATAGGAAATATCTATATATATCACAACATGAAAGCTATAAATAAATGAAAGCAGCATATTTTAGTGATATTTGCAAACTGCATGATGGATGGTACTACAATTTTCTATGGAAGTTGTATACAGGGCACATTTTGGAGTATCACTTTAAGGCACAAAATACATTATCCATTAATTCATTTAAAAGTACCCTGCAGCTTGATCTTGATTCATTCATTAAAAGTACTGCCTCAAAAATACTTTTTTATTAGGTCTACTAGCTGTTAGCTTAGGGAGAAACTGAATAGATTTCAGTCCTTCTGTAAAACCTCATATGACAGACCAGCACATCAAATTTCCCTAAAGGTTTTTTAAAACAGTTACCTGTTGCTGTCACTTGGGTGATCTGTGAAGTTGGCTGCAGTGAGCCAAACAGCAGAAGACTGGAACCACGATGCAACATCTGTGTTTGTCTTAGAAGATCAGAGCATAGACCATAATTAAATATGAGTTACACTCCTCAACCTCCTCTCACTGTACAAAAATGAAGCTAAAATATCCCAGATAAAGGTGCTGCTGTCTTGTCTGTGCAGTGCTGATCGTGGAGGGGAGGCACAGTTTTAAGGTCCTGCCTATACTTGCACTCGACCAATCCCAGTCTCAACTCGTGATGTTTCAATCTGATCACCCAATAGCATCAAATAATTAAAAAAAAAAAAAAACATCTGTGCGATAACATGGAGGAGATGGGGTTTATGACCTTTACTGCAGGCAGCCACCAGGGGGCAATTAAGATGGTTTGGCTTCATTTTGGGGCGTTGTCATGTCATCTTTCTTAACATGTTGTCCGTACTGTACAATCATTTACAACATGGAATATGGAAATATAATATTTGCAAATATTTTATTTATGATGAGAAATCAGTGTTCAGCTATCGACTTAAATATTGTAGAAATACTACAAATACTGTAGAAGTAACTGCTAAAGAAGTTGGCTTTGAATGTTTCTCAAGATTTATCAATATCATCATCATCATCATCATCATCATCATCATCATCATCATCATCATCATCATCATCATCATCATCATCATCACTGGTCTGTGTGGTAAGATTTTTGACCAACCAAATTACTGTTTTATGTTTTAAAAAAAACTCCAAATAATGGCTTCAGAGCCACCAAATGCAAATGCCAACCATTTCTCTAACTCCTCTTCACAACTCTTCATCACAGGGAAGCTGTAGGAAAATGTTAACTCTGCCCCGGCTGAAATGGAGTTGAGGAGCCGCAGCTCCTACTACAATTAATTAGAGATTTCCAATGATCGGACCATAGTTATAAATAATCCAATGTCTCGAACCACAGGAGCCTGTTTCATCGTTATTGTTATCAATCTTATTTCATTTATTTATTTCTTGAGCCAGTACATATTAACCTTTGCAATCGACAGCACCTTCTCATAACATATTTTGGCATCCGGGAGATTTCAAGACTCAGGTCATGCAAAAATTAAAAGTTTAGCCAAAAGTCTTGTGTTCCTGCGATTTTAGTGAGGTATGATGATATTCCTATGTCTCCTTTTTTATCTCGCCTTTTAATTCTCGATTGATCGGTGTAGTAACCCCCCCGTGTTTATATTCAAAGATACTGGATTTTTCTAAAATCTATTTCAAATGTCCTTTATCTATTTTCGGATCTATAGGTTAACTTATTTTAACTGATTCAATACCCTGCTGTTTGTCAGATCAACGGCTGCCAATATGAGTTAAGTGAAACATTAGATAAGGAACTGGTCCTGTCTTACATTTATCCACCTTGATTTTCACATGATGAGCTCTGCATGAAAATCACTGGGAGGATTACTGCTGTAGATTACAGGGACTGAGTCATGTATGGGTAGAACAGGTATATGCAGAAGCAGACGTGTTGCTATGGCGTCGGACTTGAAAGTACTCTTTATGTTTGAAGGATCTCAAACTTGCGTGGGCAAAGTCTGTGCAGCTGTCATCCATCCGACTGCCGAGCTCAAACCGCGTTTCTCCGAGCTTTATTTGATCTAAAATATAATGTCTCGGGAGAAATGAGAGCAGTGTTTGCAGTAATGAAACTGCGAGAATTAGACTAAATCAATGCTCTTTTTTTTCTCTCCACAGAAATGGGGCTAAATTGTCGGCAATGGTTCTCTGGTTGTTTTGTTAGTTTGGAGGCCAGAATAACATCTTCTGAGATCAAATGCGTCCCGTGGCACTGCTCTATATATTCCCTTGTAATTGGTTCACACATTTTGGAATTCTAATAGAGGACAGCCCTATATTTCGGAAATATAGGCCTGCACTCTTTTAAGAATCTAAAAGCATCCAATATCGAACGGCGCAACCCAGTTTTAACAAGTTTATATATTGCTTCTTTGTGAATACTTTGTCCTATTCCTTTCCAACCTTGAAATGTAATTCTGCAGTGCAGACAAGATGTATGAGAGGATCCCCGACCGGCTGGGTTACAAAGATGCACCAGTTGTTTACATTGCAAAGGTATTTAAACAACATCAATAAAAAAACAATGAATTGCAATATATGAGTCGTTGTGTTTCGCTATTACTTAGAAGGGTTGATTATTGATTTGATGCAAGGATAGATCAATGATGCCTATTGTGTTGTGATTCCAGATGGAGAGTGAGGGGAGCAAGATTCCAGACAACACTCTGCTGGAGTTTACACACTGCAATGTCATCTGTGAGCACCGGGGGCACGATCCGAAACACAATGAGTTGTGAAAAGCGACTCTGTTGGGACCACCGGAGGGGGGAAAAAAACAGACTATTTGTTATGCCCTCACTGGAGAAGCATGTCCCCCACTGGATGGGTGATGAAGCAGGTTCAGGTAAGGGAAATAAACACACACAAATAGCATGAATTCCTTGTGTTTTTTCAGACAGGGCATCTCGGTGGGTTGAACACAGGGGCTGGTATACAGAGTGAGTACGAGACGTGACTCAGCCTCAGTTCACAAATTGTTTGCCCTCTCTGCCTCCAAAACTGTGTGTGTTTGCAAGTAACGCTTTTATTTAGGAGCAACACCTGAGAATGTACCCAGCAGATATATCGTTTGACTCCTCTGACTGTTCTCAACACTCCCAAAAGTGACTGATAAAAGAAAATGCATGTGAACTAAAAACAGGAGCGAAGAAAATAAAACTATTTCAAAGTGATGGGGGATGTTTGCTATTTGACTGGATAAATGGTAAAACGTTAATTTGACAGGTAAGTAAATCACAGTTAGAGGCAGTGCTAGTGTAAGTAGATTCGTTCATCTTTCTTTTATTATATTTCTTTAGATCACTTTGTACACAAGGTAGGCGATGTATATAGGTATATATCACATAGTATGGAGTACATGCCGCTGGCTGCGTGGACAGAAGCTGATTCGGGAGCAGAGGGAATGCAATGCCTCAGTGTGACGTGAAATTCAATGCATGTGAGCATTCATGAATATATTGTATGTGGGCAATTACAGAAGTGCACTGCATCAAAGGTGGCAAATTGCAGCACAATACTGTAGTTTCACTCTCACTTTCACTGATTGGTTGCCGCAGACACTGTACGGCTTCCTTCTCCATAATGCCTCCCTTCTGCTGCCGTTCCTCAGAGTCGGGTGAAAATTAAAACGATAGAGTCATCGCTTTATCCGCACACCCGTTACGTCGAAAAACTGCTCTGATTCTTCAACGCGTGTGACGTAGATTTACGACTTCTGTGTCTTACCCCCGTAACAGGGATTCAATTAACAGAAGTACTTTGCAGCTGTTGTGTGTGGATGTTCTGACGTGACGAGTGTGTCATCAACCAGCTACGACCAAAGATTAGCAAACATATAAAAAGGCAGGAATTAATGGTAAACCAGTCATGCACATCAGCGCAGCCCCCTCATGCTATTTTAAGTATGGACGCATCCTAATAAACTCTTAAGCACTTACAATGATTAGCTATTGCATAACCTGAAACCGTGCCAAGGGGTTAAAGCCCAGTTTTAATGTAGTTCGGGCATTACGGGGCTTCAGTCTTGGGCTTAATCCAAAAGGACAATTTAGGCAAATTACTGGAGGCACATCAAGTTGTCAAGATCCCCATTCCGTCAATGAAAGCTGGAAGAACTGTCGGGTTGCTAAAGAGAAATTCATCCCACACATGTGGCCTTTGTTAATCTGCTGCATGCTTATCCTGAATTAACCCTCCTTAACTAAAAAACAAAAAAAACAGCAGATAGGTTCTTGTAAGGTAGCCTATTGTACGTGGCTGCATTATGTCTGTTGTGTTTATCAACTGTGACGCGACGCTCTGTGTGGGCTGATGCACAGAATTCAACACGACATAACAACAGTGGTCCCTCGATTTCATTTGGAGTACATTTATAAAGAGCACGGTTGTTATTTTGTAATTTTAGTTTGAGACATGTTGTTGTTCTTTTGGATTCCTGCTTCCACTGCGTTCTATCACGAGGAGAAGCTGAGAAATATGGTAATGGATTTAAAGAGCTTTGGGCATTTTAGAGTGCTTTTTATTATTTGTCTAGGAAAATTAAATTTTTCGTGTTACCTTCACTTTGGCAGAAATTCTTACATAAACCATCAACCTTGAAAAATCCCATCAGTACTTAAAATAAAGACTCTATCTGAGCTCTTGAGACAAAACGGTTTATATACAGAAATATTTTTAGAAGTGTACACATTTGAAGTAGTAGCTTAAGTGAAGGCTCAAAATACATGCACACTCTACATTATGCAATTAGAATTAAATCAAATAAAAGTGTTTAAAGGACAGAATATATGGTTTTTTTTTTGTCTTTTGAATGGATGATCTAATGCTGTATATTTATATCATAGATGCCAGTTCTGCAAAGGTTCTGTCAGCATTTGCACCCATTAAATGAAACAAATTTGTCAGGGGCATGGAGTCAATGTCAACTTTTTAAGGATAATGGATTTGTAAACGGACAAAGAAACAACAAGGGGCCGTTGCATCACTGCTGGGGCACCCACTCGCTCCCCTCTTAGCCAGCGGAGGACTCAAGTCTCCGCATGCAGGGCGCCAGCAGGTTCGCTTAGAACTCTGCCCTTTTCATGTGTTCCTCCCCCAACTCTCTCCCTCTGACCACTGTCCCACCAAAAGAAAAATCCCCATAACATATCTATACATGACTACATTAACCTTAATGTCCTGAAATGTATCTGATAAAACTCACAGTACAAAAGTGAAGGAAAGAAGCTGAGAAAGTGTATAAGTTAATTTCTGGCTCATTACCGACTGTCATGAACACAGAGTCTCTGTCTGTGTTGCAGTCCCCAGCTTCTCCTGCTGTGTAAGAGAAACTAATAAAGAACAATGTGTGTGTGTGTGTGTGTGTGTGTGTGTGTGTGTGTGTGTGTGTGTGTGTGTGTGTGTGTGTGTGTGCTCACAGTGCTGGGGAAGGTGATCCATCACTGCAAAACAAAGGATAAAACGAATATGCTGAAGATTATACTCTTTCATCTGGGTTACAGCAAATGCGCTGTTTTACACTGTGATGAGCGAAACCTGAAACATCATACAGAGCTGCACAAGTTATTTTGATGAAGTAACGCTGTTACTTTCTGTTCTGAAGTTTGTTGTTTCCTTGATGATCAGAGGGTTCACAGGATATACTAAACACGGGTTTGCTGGCACAGTCTAGACGTCATATCTGGCAAACTTTTGTCGATAGCTGTAGTTGTTGTATCAACACCATCATCTGTTTTCACATTCCTCATGAATTTTGTCCCTTTTTTTAAAGGAGCAAGTTGCAGCTGTTGGCAGAGAACCCAGGCAGGGGTCAGGTGAAGAGACACATCAGATATCTACTTTGTGGACTTTTTCTTTTTTTGCCACCTGATGTACAATTACACTTATATCAGGGAACCATTTGTGTTTAAAATCCTTATAATATGCAGACAAATAAATGGACTACAAGTTACAGACTACACATTCATGTTTTCATAATAATACATTTAAAGGGGAACTGCTTTAACAGGTTTTGGTGAGTAACGGCTCATTTATGCTCAATGTTAGATATGTGTACGAAAAGGGATGGGAGCCTTCTGTCGCTACCTTCGTTCATTTTGTCTGAATCAGTGCACGTCTTCTGGAAGCTAACAGATAAGGACGAAACAGACAAAACGGAGCAGTACCACTGGAAATCGTCGGGTGGCAGTGTTGCTAGTAGATCAAAGGAGACACGGGATACAAGGAAGAAGTTTTAATAATGGCTGAACTTCTTGAGGAGACTCAAATTGGACCATCACCATTTGGACGCATGAGAGGAAAAGGATGTATTTGTTTTCGTACATAAAGGCAGCATAATGGGAAAAAAAAGTTATATTAATGTCTTTTTGTAGTCTACTGCATTGATTTTGATACAAATAATGTTGTAGGAGCAGTGGAGCTCACTTCATAGTGCAAAGGTATTGGACTGTGTCCTTTTTCTATTTTTCTAAAGCACTTATTTATTTGTAAAAAACAAGTATTTCTACAAAGATACAAAATATAAGAGGTATCAGGGTTTTAAAGCCCTGTAGGAGAAAGTTTGGGTTGCAGTCTGTCTGCAGACTTACAACCTTCTTTTGAAAGACCTTTGGTTTGCTGCCAAAAACAGCACACACACACACACACACACACACACACACCACAGGTTACAGCTACAGAAACCCAGGTGTCAGGAAAAAAAGGTGGTTTCTACTCTTTTGAATACACAAGTCTCCGTTCATGACCCCTGTTTTATATTCAAGTTTATGTAGCTGCAATACAAAAGGTGAGATTTGACAGAGCTCTGAACCAACGCTCACTTTTTTCCTGCAGGTTCTTTGTCTCATATAGACAATGTCGTTTTTTTGGAATCAGTTAAAAGCGTAATGTAACACGTGGGAGTGCTGTTCTCGCCTGTGTATTGTCTTTGTTCTTCGTTAGGGACGCCCGGGCCGAACTGTTGTACTCTCAGAAATTCGGGCCCGAGTTGATGGACGCTGACTGAACATAAATATTCAGGCTCTGTGGCACCATCTGTGCTGCCACATTTTAAAGCAGCACTATCATTTCACTAAACAAACGCCACACCTATTGTGGGATAATTATATTGTTTTTCAACAACACAATGGTGTTTTTTGTTTTAAAAAGTGCATCATTACTCAAACGGACAATTTGCATAATGCACAAAGGTAAAGTAGGGACTCACAGTGTTACTCTTGCAGTGACTACGAGTATTTTATACTTCTTCAAATGACGACTGGGATGAAAATTCAATGGATAAAACAGAAAATAGAAAAGTTCAAAATTAGCCCAAAATTTCAAAGAAATAAACTATATTGAATATTGTGTAGCGTTTAAGGATTTCATCCCCTTTCTGTTTTCATCTTAGACTGTGTTGTGAAATCGTAAGTGTATTCATATTCATTATTGAATGTTTCTAATGTGGTTACCAAAGCGGCTCAGTTCTTTTGACTGCCACAATCATCAGTGGGAGAAAAAAAAAAACTGCATATGAGTGTTTTTTTATTTATTAAAGTGCTTTCGAAATGCCTGAGGCGGCTTCTAATCTCAAAGCAGCATGTTGTTGAGGATAGGAATATGTTATTTTCCGGTCAAATGTTAATTCTGTGCAAAGGTTTCCTATCGAAATCAAAGACCCGCAAAACGGATGTCGCTTCTTCATGTTTTCAAATGGGGATTTTTTTATTTGACTTTATTCTCAGATGTAATGAAAAAAACCTTGAAGTTTGTCTGATGTCACTGAGTGGGGAACTCAATGGAGCTTTTTATGTTAACTGCTGACTAATTGCTTTATTCAGCTCTGCTTCACTCACTCAACAGTGTTCACCTTTCCATTGCAAACAGCTTTACTCTTTTTTTGGGACAGTAAGAATTTACCCACCGCAGTGGAAGTACCTGAAACCTTTTTTCTTTCTGTAATATTGAGCGAGAGAAACTGCCGGTAAAATATTTGATTGGGGAATTTCAACATTTAACTTACCCTTTATTTAGGATTTAGTTACATATTTAGCTTAGAAGGCAACTTGTGTGTAGGAGTTCCTTTTAGAAAACTTTTAGTCAAATATTCTGTATTTATTACACAAATGTTGGCAGGGTTTGGCAAATCCTCCCACTGAACCAGAACATATTGCTGCAGAGTTGCAGGGAAGCCCATCTGCAAAGAAGACAGGAGACTGGATCAGGATCAAAATGAGAGGACTGAGACTGAGACAGAGAATAATGCATGTCGCTTCTTTCACCCGTCAACAAAAAAATGAATTCTCGATTGAAAAGCAGGAACTCATTTAAAAGTTTCAAACATAGGTGGAGCATGCGGTTCAAAAGTGAGGTTTTTAAATTAAGTGAGGACGGCGCTGGACTTGCTGGGCGGCAACCCTAAAATCCCCACGACCACATCAGAGCAGAGTTTATCAGGGAGGGCAGACAGGAGCAGAGAGTGTGTGGGGGGAGTGAAGTGTGTGGGGTTGGATGAGGTCAGGTGAATCAGGTAAGTCCAAGACCATGGAGGGAATTGAATATGACCATGTCATAGCAGACAGGGAGCCAGTGTCAGTGCTGCACTGTCAGTGCTGCACTGTGGACGAGGTGTTCACAACGTCAGAGCTGACGGACACTCAAAGTTTGGGGCAAACTCTCCGTGTAGATATTTCCCAGAGAAAAGCACTGGAAGAAAAGCATGCACTGGGTCGCAGGTGGATGAAACATAGGTGTGCATCATGTGTCATGTGAACAAATTTCAGTAAGAGATAAGGAGGGTTTTATTCTTTTAAGTGTAATCTGGCGATATTGAACTATTTGATGCAAAATGAATCTTGGCAGTTCCAGCAAACACCAAAGGCCTCACGCCTCATGAGATCTGAATCTGCATGGCTCTTACACGCAGAATATAAATGAAGCTGAGGCTCCACGGACCAGTGTGTTATCTTTTTTCTTACCAGCGGCAAGGTATATATTTATATATGTGACGATACAGAGCCAGAACATCCTTAAGAAGAGGGAGACTCCGTGGCCCCTTTGAAAAAAAGTGTCCATCACTGGTTTCTCGGCACATCAATCAATCCAATGCTGAGCAGCTTCTATTGCAGACAGACCTGAAGTATTGTGAAGGTTATGATTCTGAACTTGGAATAAGAAAGGAAGAATAAAACGAAAAAAATTACCTCCCTGAGGTTGTATGCATCCACCAGCCAGTGCAGTTCCTGTCTGCATATATTTTCCAGACTCGTGACAGGTCAATGTGACCTTTGACCTTCGACCACTGAGCTCTAATCAATTCCTCATTGAGTCCAAGTGAAAACACGTCAAAGCTGGAAGAATTGCCTTAAGGCAGACTTGAGATATGTTCATGAGGCCACAAAGTGTTTTGTGAGACCACTGTGACCTCTGACCTTCGACCACCTAAACTTACAATGTGAGTCTAAGTGACATTTATGCCAAATTTTGAAAGGATTCTCTCAGTGTTCTTGACATAGGGAAACGTTTTGTAAGGTCCCGTTGACTTTGACATTTCTAATCTAGTCCTCCTGGGGTCCAAGTGAATGTTTGTGCCAGATGTCATGAAACTCCCTACGAGTGTTCCTGATATATCACGTTCTCAAGAACACGAGGGAAATGTGACCTTGTCCTTTGACCTTCTATCACCAGATCTAACCATTTCATTTTTGATAAAATTCCCTCAAGGTTTTCTATTGGAATAAGAGACATTGAGACAGACCTGCAGATGGACGGGTGGACGAACCGGAATCATAAGGCATAAAAAGTCCGTTTATTGTTTTTTTTCATTTCTTTAAAACTGGAGTTTTTTTTTCTCTTAATGTCACATATTAAAATTTAAACAGATGAATATTTGGGCAGCTGTGTACTTTATACACACAGGAGCGATAAGCCAATATCATTTAAATACATTTCCCACCAGAGCAGTGACCAGGGACACATGTAGTGTGAGTAACAGCCAGAAGAGATGAGGAGAGAACTCACAGCACAGGTCATAGATCAGGAGCACACGTTGTGAAATGGGCTCATTGTTCCAGGAGGAACAACCTATCAAGAATTTTATGAGCAACAGGCTGGAGGAACCATTACATAATATGATGTTATGGCACAGTAAAGATTTACTGCTCCCACAATTTCCGTTTTGATGTGATGAACATCGAAACGCTGAGAACTATTCACGAGACTGGCTGTGAATGGTCCTCGTTTCAAACCGTGACACATGTTTCACCCAGAATTTTATGTCCAACCATCCTCGATGGAAGGAAGGAAGGAAATTGCTGTGGGAATATTTCATGAAAAACAAGCCGGTGTTGAATGTTCAGCAGCAAAAGTCCTGAAAGTTAACTGTAAATGCGGCATTTTTGGGAAATATGCTTTCTGCGCGTGGTTGCCTGGCAACCTCGGGATGACAGAAAGAGACTTCAACTCAGCCAAAACAAATGTCTGGTATATGACCACCTGTAAAAACAGAGAAAACCAGTTGCAAGAAGGAAGCAAAGATGCTTCTGCAGGTCCAGACTCCATCTAAAGCTCAATGATTTAATTATCCAGGCAAACACAAACAGTCTGGTCTCTGTAGAGACTCAGTACCAATCGATTAAAATGTACCCTCTATATGCACTGCCCCTCACCACGACCTGAAAAGAACTACAGAGTTACAAACTAAAATTGTCTTTGTGAAATTGATTGACTTTCTGCCCTGTAGTGATAACATTAAAACAATATTATAGGGACTTTAGGAGATGAAGATTAAGCAACTGTCACTGTGACAACGACTACAGCTTGTAAGAGCTTGATGCAGATAAACATCCATCTATCCATTATACTACTTGTCATTTGAGGGTCACAGGAGGGCTGGAGTCAATCCCAGCCGACATTGGGCATGAGGCAGTGTGCACCCTGTGCAGGTCGCCAGTCCATCTTAGGGCTGAGACAAACACAAAGGCCATCCCTGGTCGTCCAGAGGTCCAAACCCGGAACAGTCTTTCAGTGATGTGCAAGTGCAAACCACAGCATCACTGGTGCATTTTTGTTCTTTATTTTTGAGATACTTTCACATCTTTAAAATAATATTGTGATAACAGCAGATCATGTCTTTGGATTCTATTTTACTGAACAATGTCCCTGAGAATATGATGCCTTCCTCAGGCTTCGTCCAATGTGTCTCAGAACCAAAGACTCTGTGGAGCTTCTTTGCTCATCGTTATGACGCATTTAGCTTTTTGCTTGGTCACTGTATCTTGATTTTTTTATGTTTCTCTGGGCTATATTCAGTTTAAGTTTAAAGTTTCAAATAACAACCTTTTTTAGCTTTGTTTATTGTGCATCACTACAAGTTGCGCGGGTGCCCTAAACTAAACCTCAACTTAACCAAACACGAAAACAAAACACAAAAGTGGGAGGTTCTTGTGCATATGAAATATAACCCTGGCGGCCCCCCCCTGCACTGCACGACCGGGCTGCTGCAGAGAAACATGCAGATCAAAATTAAATGAAATCCACAGGAAGTCCTGTCCCCCATTATAAATAATTAAAACTGGTGTTTACACAGTAGAATTAATAAATATATTTAGATTTTGTTGGTTACTTTTGACTCCATTCGCCGGCTCAGCTTCAAAAAAGGTCACAGACTTCCCAGGCAGGCAGAGCACGAACAAAACGATTCTGTCACTTGTTTCCCCCCTTGACTGAACATCTGATAACATGTGAATGTAAATACGACGAATAAAACATGCTAAGAAAATATGCTTATCGCTTTCTGACACAGGGTGAATGCTAATTGAGCAGAGTTTATCATCACAATGAATTTAAATGAGAACAATATTTTTTTGGGGGGCAGATACAATTATCATTTCAAATGCCTTGCTATTCAGTGCCCCTCTCACCTGCTTGACCTCCCCCAAAGAGTGGAAATGTCCTCTGAATTTTAAATGAGCAATATAAAGTTCCTTGTTGCGGAAAAGGTCAGGAGGTCTCATTTCTCGTTTAGCCTTTGAGACTGTCACTCACGTCCTTGTTATTATTAGCAAACCAACTTTGAAGGTCCGCTGTGGGCTCCGTGCAGAGAGCGCCGGTGACATGAGACTTTAAGGATTCATTGAAATGTGCGATCTACTTTGAACGGAATGAAAATGCCATCTGTGCGACAAACTCTTCAGGATTTGTTGATGTAAGAAAAGGAAAAAAAAATGGTTACAACGTCTTTGAGGATCCCAATCACATCCCATAGTTTTCACTCCATCTGCCATGTGGATTTGCCAGCTTTTCATACAACTTTTTTATTTACAACTTTTCTTTTCTTTTTTTTTTCAGCATACATCTTGTCGTGCAAAGGTTTTTGCCAAAGTAATATCTCTCAGTGGCACGGAGTGGACGGGGACGACCGCCTCTTGTCCGGAGCCAATTTTCTTCATCACTGCCGGCAGCAAATTTTTACAAATAATGTAAATTCAGCACCTAATTGGCAGCACACCAGCTGTTTCTCATCAAAATAATGAGTCAGTTTTTCTTTTACGAGAAGATTATCAATCGTCTCCAGACGCTGGAAGCTCCAGCCTCAGTTTCCACGTGTTTCCAGTCAGACACTGACTACGGGGGGGGTGGAAATGGACACCGATACTCCCTTACTAACCAAATTAAGGCAATAGTCATTAATAAGACACTGCCATGTAAACAGCAATTGCTGATTGCCTTAAAGGGATAGTTCACCCAAAAATGAAAATCCACTATACCCACCGCTATGCCGATGGGGGGGGGTGGGTGAAGTGTTTGAGTCCACAAAAAACTTTGGGAGTTTCAGGGGTAAACAGCGTTGGAGCCAGATCCAATACAATTGAAGTAACTGGTGACCACTTCTTCAAACTTAAAAAAACAACAGAAAAAAGCATAAAATGCCTCCACACTCGTCCAAGTGTCCGTAAGCCACCGACAATCAAGTTCTACTGCAAACTAGGTCATTTACACCATGTTTTTAGCTTAAATGTTCGCATAGGCGAACGTGGCTATGGACAACAAGATCATTTCGGCTGAAAACATGGTGTAAATTATTTAGTTTCGAGTTTTATGGAGGCATCTTATGTGTTTTTCTGTTGTATTGGATTTGGCTGCAACGCTGTTTACCCCTGAGACTCCTAAAGGGTTTCGTGGACTCAACCACTTCACCCACCCCTCCATCGGCATAGTGGTGAGTAGATGATGAGTGAACTTTCATTTTTGGGTGAACTATCCCTTTAACCCAGATAAGGTCGTACTCAGAATAAGCAACAAGCACTTTAAAACATGTGGAGTATTCTTTACTTATGTACACATACTGTACATGTCTTAATCGCATTATAAAGGTCCTATTACATATTTCAAAGTATTTTGCAACATCCACACACAGCAGCTACCAACTGCTTGATGATGCCCGGGGTGTAAACAAGATGGAAGAATAAAGAGGAGCTGTGGCTTTTGCATAATTTGAAAGAAAACACCCAAAAGGGTAAACGGTACATTAAACTATTTCAATTTGGGTTTCTTAAAACTGGTGGAATAACATCGCACTTAATTGTGACATGAGTCGTAATCGGGCCAAGGTCGATAGTGGAAATATTAGTGTCCGTGTAAACATGCCACAGCCTGAGGTTTCCAGACAGAGATCCGGTCTGAACCTGCCTGATGCTGGCAGCAGCCTGAACAGAGAGAGGGAGGCTCCGACCAACAGGCAGCTCACTGACTGACTGATTCATTTCCTGCCTTTGTTGGTGAAGACAATATAGACTCCATCATAAGTCGTCCACCTTGACCTCATCCTCCATGCTGCACAGATTGAGTATATGTAGATGAGGGGACGTGATGAAGTCCGTTTCGGTGCACATATGCATAACCTGAGGGTCTTAGACCACTTGAGGGTGACTTATTAATCATTTCTGGGACTCCGACTCTTACACACGCACCGGGAACATAAAAGGTTAATAGGTATTTTATTTTCTATTTCCAAAGAAAGTCAGACGCTGGAGGTCAGAATGCAACTCTTGCGGGGTATTAAATAAAAAGAGCCTCCTGGCATCGTGCTTTTAAAGACTGAACAATAGCACTAATGAATTGCCGATGGCTGATTTAATGAGACTGCCTTCACTTGTATCTAAAAGTGAAGATAGTCAGCCTTTAATTAGGTTCTTGTTGGATTTTAATGAGTGAACATTAAAAAAGTGTCACTGATCAATATCTGCTCGGTTCTCATAAGAGCTTGATAGTTGTGTTTTTTCCAGGTTTTACGCAAAATTGTCAAGAACCAAAACAACTGATGATTATCTCTAAAAACAAAATCCAGGAAATAATGACGTGGAAGTCGTTAGTGGAAAAAAATACTGGAGAGATGAAAATTTGAACCTGATGATGATGCTAAATGACAAGATCGGTCCGTTTTGAGATGCACGGTAATGTGTGTGCAAGTTGTTATATATTTCTTACAGAATCACAGATGTGAACCATCAAATTCATCAAGAAATAGAAGGACACTCAGTCGAGCACATTCCTCCAGCGAGGCCGAACAATACTGCACATGATTTTCTACTTATAGGAACATAAAAAAAGATCTTTGCTTTTTTACTTCAAAAAATTTACCGTAGAAAATACCGTAGCTTATTACACCCCCACAATTATTCTGTGTTCCTCGTAAATACGTATTCAACAGGGAACAATTTTCCCATGTGGCCTTTATGGCTTAAATGTAACTACTCCTTCCTCCTTCATTTCATGATTAATCTATGAATATGCCAATTTTGCCCCGCCCCTGCTCCCAGTCTCTCCACCCCCACAACGCCACCTGCAGTTAAGCGCAATTCATGCTTCTGCAGTGACGCTACGCCATATGTCCACATGTAGCCTACGCACGGGGCCGAGCATTCATAGTTGTGCGCAGGTGTGTGTGTGAGAAGCGCTGCCATTGCGCCGCCGAAATGCTAGTGGCGATAGAGTTCCTATGCTGGTGTTGAGTGTTTTCCGGTTTCTGGTCCGCTTATTTACAAATTCTCAGATGTCTCTGTTTACTTCAGAACAATGGCGAGGGGTTATTAAGCGGATCGTATTGGAGTTGGAGCCGACAGATGTTGAAGAGCAATTACTTTTCTTAAAGAACTGCAACTAAGAAAAGAAAGACGTCGTCCGTGTTCGTTCCTTCAACGCAAATGCGATGCTACGAGGCGGACCAATCACAGCTCTTATGGCCTGCGTTGCCTCGACTGGGGGAGGGGGGAGGTGCACGTCAGGGTACGGCGTAGGGCTCTGCGTAGGGAACACGTCCATGGCGTAGGCTACGGCGTAGCTTCGACGCAGAAGCATAAATCTGGCTTTGAGGAGCCTTTTTTCTAATTACTTACAATTACTTACCCACAAGTTGATAGAATTGGTTTATTAGGTTTGCGATGTCACAAACCTGTCAGAGTGACACTGGCTTCTTATTTTTCTCAAAATATGTCTTATGGTATAAAAGGCACGGAGGGGCATGTTGACTTTCACTGCAGGGGGAAGAAAGTAAACAATATTTAAATTGTTATTTGCGATCTCACCAAAATTGAATGGGCCACCAGACTCTGTCAAGACATCACGTTAGTAATTTTTTTGCATAAACCTGCTGTCAGACAAAACAAACAACAAACCAACTTGGGTGAAAACCCCCTTGTCAGAGGAGCTGATCCTCCTGGGACCATGAACGTCTCTTTCCCGACAACACACTGATGAAATATTTCACTGACCAAACCAATTCAACAGCTTAAGAAGTGTTTTAGCGTAAACCCTGCCACACCTCAAACAGTCTGGATTTAGACACTGAGCACTACTCAGACATGCAGCACACACTGTACTCACTCACATACACCCATAAAAATATGAAACACCTAAATGCAAAACACTTGTGACACTCGCGGCGCGGCACAGTCGCACATAAAGCTTACCGTCACTGTGAGTGGATTTTAGACAGCACTCATGGGTAATTTTCCTCCACAACACGGAAAAAAACCCTGTGTTGTGAAGTGGCTGCACAGTTTCCATGCGATGTTGCAAGTTAGTGGATGTGTCGCAGAGGGTTCACAGCCTGTGTTGTGCTAAATTGCCGCTGCATATGTTGGTCCATCTTTTCTCCCCTTTCACCTTCCGTTGTTCTCTAAATAAAATGATCCCCCCCCACTCACTGTACATAGACTCTGCATCGCTGCTTCCCCAGGGATCCTATTTATCGACACTGATGTTAATCACTCGATAAGTTAATGAAACTTAACATGTTCGTGTGTGAGATGGACATACATTTTAGCTTTATTTATGGTAGTTTGTCGTTCGCGTACAGCTAATTATTGTTCCATGCATGCTGTTATTGATTACTGCACAGGAGCATGTTCTACATAACACTGGTATACGTAATGGCGATCAATTTACAAAATGAATCACTGTTGTTCATAAAAAAAGGTGGTAGAACTTTTACAGTGATGTAGTGGAGCTATTGTGAATGAACAATGGGACAAACCGCTCTCCTCTTGCGGCTCATGTCTCCGCTCTCACTCGCTGAGCTACAGCTTCCTCTCAGCATCACTTTGGGCTCACACAACCGACGCCGCTGCCTCCTCATTACGTGATTTCAGTCACCAGAGGTTAACTGCCGTTCATGCTGCCGTCATGATGCTCCCGCGACAGGGGGGCCACGAGCTGTGCAGGTTTACTGCCCTAATGGAAACAGAAACTGTGAAGAGGTGCGTCTGGCATTTTCCAGAAGGATGAGAATGTGATTCATTCAACTTGCCCTCTGGACGGTGTGCTGTCATTCCGGGTTATTCTTTCATATTCAGATACATATCCACTGTCTGTACGAGCCGCTCTGACAATTTCCTGCTCATCCTCAAGACTGACCTCATCAGCCAATTAGAGAAACTAATATACTGTTGGTATAATACTGTCTTCATGTCCTATCCTCCTTTTAAAACCTAATATGACACAGACTGGACTATAATCCTACTTCTAATAACATTTACTCTGATATTACTCCTCTTCATCAAAACGACAGGCACGGTGGTTGAGGATACAAGTGAAGCATACTTGCTTGTACATTATACCAATGTTTTTTTGTACTTACATCCCAGTAGTGAGACCTCACAGCTGTACAGATGTTTGATGTGCAGGAAACCTTAAGTTAGACCTGTGTAATGTCTTCTAGTTCGGTTGTTCAAACTCTGCTGGTCCAAATCTTGCAACTCATAAAACACTAAACTGAACATTAAAGTGATCCTAACCCTGGTGCAGGCACGTTGTATAAATAACATATTTGTTAAATCTGTGCAATTCTAGTTAAACCGTTCAATATAATGCTTGAAGTGCAATCATCCAGTGCCACTGCCCTTTCCTGTATTTTCTCTATCCATTATCTGTCTGTAGTGAAAGTTGTATATTATATCTCTGCATTTTTTTTATATTGTTCCTATTTTGTATTTATTACTTGCTCTTTTGTCTTCTTATATTATCTTATCTTAGAAATAAGTGCACAATATCGATGACATATTTACAACTTCAACTCGAAATTGGTTACAAATAATACTAGCTAAAAAGGTAATATAACTTTGCTTAATTTATTCTTCTGAACCTCTGGGACGAATTCTACCAGCAACAATAAAATCTGAACTTTATTGTTAGATTTAAACGCCCCACATGCCTCAGTATGGTCGGACAGACAGTAACACAGTCAGTATTTATGAAAGCTGTAAACACGTTTGCCAGGACACGTAGCCAACAGTGTTTGGAGTAATTATGTTGGCACTTCTTGTATAGTCAGCTAACTAGGTAGTGGTGTTTAGCTTGTATCAGGCCTCACAGATCATGTCAAAGCCAGGGATGAGTCAGATCCGCTCAGTTGGCGGCAGCTCGCTGCATAACTGAGGACCTGGGACCAATCAGCTGCTGCGAGGGGGTTAATGATGTTTGTGCTGCCGTTGCAATGAATTTATACAAAGTTTGGGACGGAAGTGTCCTCGTTTATATTTGTGATTGTGTATTTCTGTTACCTCATAAACAAAGAAACTTACTGCAGGAGGATTTCATTTAGCGAACCGAACGGGATCAAATCACGCCCGTGAGTTTTACACTGTGAATAAAAAGACCAGCAGCTTCCTCATTTGCACTCAGGTTTTTATAAATCCTTTAATGAGAATTTTTTTTTCATTTGGTGTGACCTAGCAGAACCAAACACTCTGAGGCAACCTCTGAAACTTCCATTTCGTCTTCAATTTAATGCCCAGGCTGTTAAGGATTTAATGTGGAAAAAAAACAAACAAAAAACAAAACAATGAGCGAAGGAATGGAAACTTGTGAGGTAACAGAGAAAACTGTATAATTGAAAATGAAATCATGAAGCCCCCCTAAAGAGACCACAGCAATTTGCATAATAATGAATACTGGTGTGTTATTGTGCATTCTGTCACATGCTGTTTAACTGTGAAAAGACTTTGAAATAGTTTGTTCCTGGGCTCTAAACCTCTCCGGTGTACCGCTGATGACTTTGCACGGAGCGGAGTGACAGCAATATAATGAAACACCATCTCTCTCACATCAGAGTTCTCTGTAAGTTCATTTGAACACATCTGTTCCCCTGTAGTGTCATTGAGTGTAAAATATGTGGGAGCAACATTTGTTAATGGCAGAGAGAACATTACCCATCGTTTACTTGTGAAATGGGTTTATTTGTGTACTGGGCTGTCTGCTCAGGGGACAGCAAAATGATATCCTTGCAATAAATTGAAAGTGTATCTAAATGTTGAATAGCAGTTTAAAAGCCACTCGTGTTATTTTTCAACAAAAAAAACATGCACCATGTGCCTGCCATTATCATATCGGTTATTCACTGTGTTGGCGGTGTTTTTTTTTACCCTTCACCTGAATGAAATATTCAGTAAAGAGCTGCACACACATACATTCGGATGTCAGCTGTGGGTGGGCAACAAGCAGACGACTTCATCTCCAGAGGTCAGAGTCACCGTGGTCTCCGTCGTTCCGCTCTGACCTGCTCCCGAGCCGCACAGACACCTGAATCATTTTAATGGCTTCATCATACAGAGGCAAAAAGGAAGGATCGCTGGGATTGCACGTGTCTCGCTCTGGTGAAATCCGTCTGCGTGGTGGCATCACAGGGTCACGCGCGGCTGTGATTGAAGAAGCCGCGGTGGCGGTGGATTTTTAACAAACCTACAAAAAAAAATAAACCTGCGGTCCAGAGAGAGTCAAGGTCTCTTTGGCGTTCACAGGGTTTCAGTCTCTCCTGCGAATCTGAGCTGTAAAGAAATTTCATGTTGAGAGTTTGAGGTAAAGTCTCACCGGAATTATATTTAGGGCAAAGAATGTGTGAAAAGTTTATATAATTCAAATCTCGGTTTATTGTTCACTGGTAAAATAGCAAATCTCAAGGCTGTGCAGTAAATATGATTACGACTGGAAATACAGGGAAACATATTGGCTGTGTCCTTCAGAGGCTGCATTTGAAGACCGATTGCATCACAGCGGTGCAACTGGAAAGTCCTATTTCAAATGCTCCTTCAAATTCCACCAACAAATTCCTCCTTAATTCCATCCCAGAGAAACAAAAGGCTCCAAAGGGTGGATCCTTCCCGGCCCAACCTATCCCAGAATTCATTGCGCTTCAGTGACAAACTGTTTTTCAACGAGGCAGGCAACGAGACATTGAATACCAATGTATTACGTTTCAATACAACAGAACACATAATTAAGTTTCTCTCCGTGTCCAACTTCAGTTCTGTTACGAGATGAGCTGGTACAGAAATCCTCTGGAGACCAGGCCATCTCATTTCAGTTCAGAGACACAACAATAGCCTGGCTTTTTCCCAGCGAGCTCTAGAGGTGCTGATTGATCCATTGATTTAGTTACTTATATGGACAGAGCTATGTGGCTATTTCCCCCCCCCCTGTTCCCAGTCTTTTTCTGCTAAGCTTACCAACCTCTGGCTGTATCTGTATATTTAATAGACAAAATCTATAATTGATCTTTCCTTTTAACTTGAGAAATTAAATACATGCACAGCATTTCCAGAGTTACCAACCTTTCCTTTAAGTTATTTTACATCCAATTAAAGTAGAAGAAGGTGCGCGCAGACTACAACCGGGCTTTATGTTTAATTTGCTGATGGAGCCGGTGGGCTTTTCAGCTGACTGCCTCCATATGCTGCATGCCTCACACATGAAAGCTGCAGGCCGGAAACAAGGCAGGAGCTGTTCTCAGCGGTCCCTCCTACATGCTGCTTGCTGTCTCACGGGCTCTCTGGTTTCTGCGTTTGTGGGACCAGACTCATACAGCATTAAAAACCCCTTGCTCTGTTCCATATAAAAATCCCGTATATTCTCCAGCTGCTTTCTGTGACAAGACAATGCATTTAACAAGAATGAATTAGTCTTAATTCACTAAGCTCATCTTCGGTCTTCCTCTCAGAACTGCGCTGGGAAAAAAAAAGAAGATGTCTCTATTCCGCTCTGACGTAACGAGCAACTCGCTTTTAGCCGACAGCAAATTATTCACTGGATCATTACAGCGATACCAGCTGCTGCCCTTATACTTGCTGATCTGCGCGTTCGACACCTTTGTAAATACTGCAAGTGGTAGTATTCATAGCTCTTCCTGGAACACTGAATAGTAATAGTGAGTTGCATCAGTTTTAAAAAATGTACAGTAATTATTAAAGACGCTCCATTCGCGAGCTTACAGTTAGCCGCTTTTGGATTTCCTCGACATTAAGCCTTTCATGAAAGCCAGGGGAGATGTTGTGATTTATTTTTCATTTGGCTTCTTTACAGACTCCTTTAAGGGACCCCGCGGTGCCACAGTCACCCTGATTCAAAGTGTTTTCCTCCGGAAGCAGCTCTCTCCGAAACTGATGTGTGATTATCTCTGCTGGTTACAATCTGAGAGTCAGGTGCCACTCCGACGTGCAGGAAAGCGGTTGGAAATTTGAAGATTTTCATGCGAGGTAGAAGGCCTGAGAGTTTGTCTTTTAGTAGCGGCAGAGGAACATCTGTCCAGCTGCTGCTATGTTTTAACAGTGTTCAGTGTCTATGTGCAGGTTTTTCCGAAACACCAGCAGGATAATAGTGACAGAGCAGTAAATGCATCATTAAATAATCCAAAAATTAAACAGCCGGGACCTGAGATGTGATCAATATTTCATGAAGACTGCAAACAGTTATTTGTCGGCCCTGTGATGTACCCCGCCTCTCAGCCAATGGCCGCTGGGATTGGAACCAGCCCTAAACCCTTAAGGCATAAGTGGCAAAGACAGTGGATGGGTGGATGGATGGATGGATGGATGGATGGATGGATGGATGGATGGATGGATATATGGGTAGATGGGTAGATAGATAGATAGATAGATGGATGCAGCAGTAAAATATTCACTAAGAAATGGGAGAGAATGAGAGAAATCTCAGTAAGAACTAGACTTATACTGCAGTATAAACCAGTTTCTTGTGTTCTGTGTTTAATTAAATGAAATTAATTTATTCATTCAAGTTAAAACAAACAGCTTTTTAAGACAAAAAGAAATTCTCCAGTGTACAAAGTTGGCAACTTTAGAAGAAAGCACAGCAAATGGTTGCTCTGAACATTTGGGATGACTTGGCCAGCACTAAATGTAGATGAGTTTAGTTTGCAGCTGCGTTGGTAACTACTTTTTTTTTTACTTTTTGCACTTTCAATCAAAACTGGCCTGTGGATGTTGAGTGTTGTGGTGCAGTGGTGAGCAGTGTCACCTCATTTCAACAAGGTTCTAACCTCCCGGGCCTGCAGGAGCCTTTCTAAGTGAAGTGTGCACGTTCTGCTGTGTGTGTTTCCTCCATGTTCTGCATTTTCCTCTCACTGTCCAAAGATTGCAGAACTGCAGGCTACATTAATTTAACTGGTGGCCAGACATGTAGGGATGAGCATCTATGACATGCATGCTTAAGTTTAATTGAAGGTTCTGCCATCAATTATTACTTAGTCAACTATAACTGACCACACATTCAAATGTTAGACTGACTTTATGAATATTTTCCTCATTTTGAAAATTTTATGCAACAGTGGGCCAGACATCCAGTTAAGTAGTATTAGACATCAAGCAATAGGTGAATGAAGTAGTTTGTGTTTTTAATGATTTCATTTACTTAATGAAGTCGCATTTGAAAACATCGATCCTGAGGAGAAGTCGCCGAGCAGGCACGGGACAATCTAATCTAATATGAAAACGCAGCAAAGCAGACTTTGGTATCCAGCAGGTACTGAGGCTGCAGCACAAACTGTCCACGTTTTAATATACTGGCTTTATAATGCTTCTTTGCAAATGTGTCACAAATAAGGAAATCATCACAAGAGTGAATAATGAATGAAGAGATGTTCTGCTGCTTTTTCATCTTTAGCAGTTGATGTGAGATAGATAGAAAACATGAGGTGATTCCCTGTGTCAGTAACTCTGAAGGTGGAATTGGAACTCACACGTTGCTCAGTGCAGAAGTTGATGTCATCGTTAATATAATGAATTTAGATTATCCCATTGTTACAGCTCTCTTGAATGATATGTGCTTGAGTGATGACTGGATCTTCAAACATTTGAAAAGAAATAATACATATCAACCAAATTAGGTCAACCACTAATATTCTTTCTCACATAGACACAAAACTTGGCGGAGTGCCGTCCTAGTGTACTCTGGCAGCGCGGAGGCGACTCTCCACTGCCGACATAAGCATGAATAATTTGTCTAAGTGTCAGTGAGTGGATTAACTGCTAACCAGTCCTGCCTCTTACATAAAGTCCGATGGGATAGTCCTCCCACCCAGTCCCCCACAGTTATCACTAATGGACAATAGTTGGAAATAAGATTGAATATCAGTTATGTTTGTGTGATAGTTTATTAACAGCATCCCTGGTGTCCTCTTGCAAACTGGTAACTTGAAATGATCGATGTTATTGGGAATTGGGAAATCCAGAGTTACTGAGCAGCAATTCACACGATTTTGAGATATTTGGTGTGGAAATTAAAATCTGCAAGAAATTCTCAACGGAGAAAGAAGCCGTACCTGGCGGCCGACTTCTCAGAAATGTGTGCATCATTGTGTATATGTCCATGTGCGGGTGTGTTTGTGTGTGAGTGTCGTGCTTTTATTGCTTTATAGCTTCAATACCACTATCTGCAATAATAGCTGAACATGTGCCAGCTGTGTCTGAGTGCACTTCACTTGCCCCCCCCCCTCTCACCTTCACTGCTGCAGTGGCGTTCGAGGCAGAGGGACTTTTAGACCGAGTTTATCAAAACAATCCCTTTCCCTGCACCGTCTGTCAGAAATCAAAGACCAGCTCGCCACCTTTGGCCCTCCTCTTTTCATTCAAGCGACTCCGCTTTGCAGTAATGAAAAGTTTCACGGGAACTGAGGCAAGTATTTCTCTAAACACTTTCCAACCTCCACTGATCACACACTTCACAATCTGCTCTGGGTTTTTTTTTCTGCTGTTACGTGAGCTCGGGAATCATTTAGACAACATGGTGTAGGCGGATGTCCTTTTGTCGGTATGCACAGCATCTGTGTGGGCTGCCCGCTGGGCTCGGCTCTCTTATGGATAGGGCACTGGAAGGCCCAGGCTCCCCGGCTGCGGTAAGACAGCTGCAGACTGGTGGGCGCCTCCGTGATAACTGCCTGCAGACAGACACACAAGCAGCAGCTACAATGTAAGGACACGGTTTGAAACGACAGTGAGACTGACGTGCATGCAGAGCACATGGGCGCCTCAGTCCACTTCCCTGGCCTCTGACCCAACATCAGACTGTTTACATCCCAGAGCATGACTCAGATGTTGTGAGTAAAAAAATAAAAAACCATGTAGGATGAGCTCTGTTTTATCAGAATTAATATATATTTGCCATGAAGCATTTAGTTGCGATTTGATCTGGTTCAGCTTCGTAAAACTACACAGACAAAAAAGAGGGTCAAACTATTTTTGAAATTTGACTTTTAGGGAAGTGTGCTTATAAACTTTAGAGTTAAATGAAATATATTACTATCACTCTCTCATCTGTTATGTAAATATGAAGCGACAGGCAGCAGCCTGCCTGCTTAGCTTCGCACAAAGGCTGGAAATCAAGATTCATCAGATGCATCACCTCTTTGTAAAACCACAACATGCTGATTACAGCTTCATATTTAGCATTCAAATATCAAAGTGGCATATGTCCCCAAAAGCCAAATGATTTAATACAACGAAAAGCTGGTCATAACAATTTGTTTACACTTACATCATGTCATAATAAGACAAATAAAAGAAAACGTTTGTGTTGTGAAAAAAGTAAAATACAAATCTGGTTAAAAAGAGACAAGGAAACAAGATACATTGGCTTCAAGAATAATATGCCCCATTAATGCAGGTGGAATTTAAGTAGTAAATACAATTTGGTAGTATTTTGCATCTGGTCAAAAAGGGGAACCTGCAATTTTATCAAAATCTTGTCAGCACAAATACTTTCCTATTAATATCTATTGACGGATTTTCTCTTAATATTATTCATGTGTTAATAAAGTACGTGAAGCTCAGAAAGTAAATGAGAAGGTGTCAGCAGATTTTCCATTTTCTACACCTGCAGCATTTTTTCCTAGAAAATATGGCTCTGACATAACATATCAGCTAATATTATCAGCACCGTCTTTACAGCAGCTCCCATAATTACTACTGAAGAAGATTAAAAAGAACCTGACTGAGCAGCACATGCTTCATGGCCGAGAGGGTCTCCACACTGCGGCGTCTCTGTTGATATACTGTATGTCTGTGCTGTCTAGTTGAGATGTTTCTCCAGACGTTTCAAGTGATGAAAGATGGCGTCAATTCCACAAAATGAATAATTAAGCGGTTATTTTTACCCCTCTGGGGCATGAAGCCGCTGCCAGAGTGAGTGCCGACAGGTGAGGGGATTGCTGACTCTATGAACGATGGCATTGAGTCAGAGGATCTCATGGTTTCACAGGCATGCAGCCAGGCTTAATAAAAGTCCCGAGCAGCGGATTGCTCTGCATTCAAAGTGCTCTGAAATTTGAATAATTCAAATATAGAGGTATTGTACAGTGGGTGTCCAACATCTTGTGCTGCTGTTCTATCTACGGTCCTGTCAAAATCATCGGCGCCCCTGAATTTCAACTACATCGTTCAGAACATCTTCAGAGACAAATGCAAATGAACCAATTTTGTATTTTCCCGGAATATTTTTTATAAAATCTCCCAGGATGCTCAACAAAAGAGAATGAAAAAAAAAAGAAGCATAATAGTAAAATAATACAAACACAAAATGTGTGCCGCGAACAATTATTGGCACCCTCTTGATGCATTTAAATTAGTTTCCTTTTTATATCAAAATTAGCATTAGCGTGTTTTCTAAACGCTGGTGAACCCCCTGATAAAAGGCGATTGAACGCTTTCCCATTGCCAGCAGCTGACTCTGCCTCTCATCCCAGTTATTTCTCTCACACTGCAGACTACAGCTACAGCGATGGATGACATTCGATTATTCTGCAGGCTACAGTGGGCCGAGAGTTTCTGGCAAGCATGACTTTCTGAGAAAAAATAGACAGAGAGCGAGCTGCTCGCCACTGGGCAGACGGATAAAGAGGGAGCCGCTGCGTCTCATCCACAGGTCTATGATTCTGTCTGCGCCCAAGCCTCCGTCTGAGATTCCTTGGTCGGCAAAACTTATTTCGGGGTTTGCACGAAAGTTAGCATTCTACTTGAGTGTCATGTTTCCATCACTGTCCCGATTGGAGTTGGAGCCAATAAACACCCATGACCTCTGCAAAGTAATTTACATGAAGACAAAAGCCATATGTTGTAGTGAAGTTTTTGTCCAGTGTGAAAGGGGCTTAACGCTCACTTGTGCTTAGCGGTCCTATGGAGCCTATAGAGTCCTATGACCTGAAGTAATTATTGAATGATGTTTTTTTCTGCATAAATAAGGAGCAGATGGTTTGTTTTGCCGATTAGAACGACAAGAGATCTGTCTGCATCAGAGGTGCTATTATCGGGAAAAAGTTATAACCTAAGCTCTTGAAATCCCAGTTTCAACAGTTTGTAAAGTTATTTAGAAGTTTCACAGTTGTTGTTGCGATGAAACGCGATGAGTTGGTTTGAATTGTTGAAAAACAGCACATCTAGAGAGCTCCGGGCTGACCTGGAGCAATCTGGCGTGGTGGTTTCAGCCGAAACTATCAGCTGCATACTAAAACCAAGTAGGGCTCCAAAGGGGACGCCAATACTGAAAGAAAAACACAAAAAGCTGAACTAATGTTTGCAAAAACTTATCATAGACATATATTATATTATAGTCTTCATTTTCTGCTCATAAGAAACGGTTCATTTGCAAATATGTTCTTGAAACTCAAAGGTGCCATTCATCTTGATCATTACACAGGAGAATAAAGCAGAATCCTCATTGTTGGGTTCCTGATAAAGAAGTCAGCATGGCAGGCGAACGTATTGACATCGGCTTGTTTGAAACAGAACCTGCAGAGCAAGCAACTTGCTTTGTCAAATCACTGTGGTGTTCGAATTAAAATCAGTCCGTCACAGGACGAGTCAGATCATTGTACTTGCTGACAGTCGACAAATTGAGCCGACAAGCCTCTGAATCATGCATGTGCAGTCCTCCACTACGTGTAAAATATAGGTAGGACCTTGTTTCCTCTCTTGCCTGCCAGCTAATGGACAGCGAAGGAGTAGTAGGTACAAAAATGACCAAAGCAGCCACTCAGGCACTTACACATTTTAATTATACATGTCTTGCATTGCCTGTCAAAATAGCCCTGCCGTGTATTCCCCTGTAAGAGTATTGGTATGAGCTGGACACTATTTACAGACACGCAGCTCCATTCTCTCGGTCGGGGCAGGAGCGGCCAGCCCCGAACCAGAGTAGCTCAGCTGGGAGAGCTGAAAGTACCAGCATCGGGTTTTTTCAGCCTCTCCTCCAACCTCACCAGAAATAAACCTCATTTCAAAACAGAGTCACGGGGTACAAGCTGCATGTCACAGCTGTTGGAATAGCCGTGTCTCTTTTGTAAGGCTCGGAGTGTGGGTGGTGTGTTTATCCCACCGGTCACGCTGAGGCAGCTACCATGGGGCCCCGGCCCTCCTCGCTAAGTGTTGCCTTTGGTTGCCCACGCTCGGCTCTCCGGCGCGAAGCTGTCTGTCTCTCCTGGTGACCAGGCTGTCAGATATTTTCACAGGGAACATAGAGGAGGAGGAGGAGGGCCAATCGGATGGAACATAATAATAATTTCCACTAAACTGCAAAGAAAGTATGACCCTCGCGCTGCTTTTTTTTCTTTTTCTTTTTGGCTTTTGGAGAAATTATAAATCTGACAACATGACTGCTTGGTGATTTAGACACAGGTGAAGCAGAGAGTCAACCTACAGTAAACCTCTAAATATAATATCTCGACTAAAGCAACATTTCACCCTGCAGAGCCGACAAGAGGATAAGAGGATAAAATCTCCAGGTGGACTCCCCGTCTTAGTCGAGGGATGTTTGATGCTTCAGCAAAGCAAAAGACCAGATCAAAACGTACGTGAATGGAAACCGACCCCTCACACAATGACGACTGCAAATCCCTTTTTCGAGAGCCGTTTAAAACTTTTTCGGGAACATACACCTTGACATGTAAGATGATTCATTATCACAGTTTATCAGTCCTGATTAAATATTTAAATGAATGCAAATGGTACTCCCACGAAGGCTCATGGCAGGGGATCTCAACCTAGTCCCACTCAGTGCTCTACCTAGCGTTTATGCAAATGATGCTCCAGCATTAGTTTGCTCAGTGCAGCTAGTGCGGAGCAGGTTACACTGGTGTCTACAGAGATATTTTTCTTGCTTTTTTATTGCTTGGATTTGTTCTTGTATGACCACTTGTTTTTTGTCTACTCGACAGAATTTTAGATGAAGCCAATAAAGAGCAAATCCAAAAACCTCCATGGTTTTTCCACATAATTGCATATTGGACCCAAAAGACATCTAAGGTTGCTACTTTGAGGACTGGGTGAATATGATGGGTCTTTATTACTATTTTCTTACACTTTACGAACAATTATGAGGAAAATAAACAGTAGATTATCGAGAGTTGTCCTTTTCCAAAATGTTAAAAATAATCCCCACCTATAAATCTGCTTAAATAGTTATAATCAGGTGTAATTTTGTAACAACAGTCCCATGAGGAAAGGCTCATGGGACTGTTAAGTGTCCTAATTAAATATAACTGTTTTAGTCATGTGTTAGTGTTCTGACTTAGTTTATGAGGTTTGTATGTTCATCAGTTTTAAGTTAAGTTTTGTGTTTACTGGTAGTCAGCGTGACTGCTGGGGATGATGTGTTTGATAGATGGTCACTGTCTATGTGAGGAGGGTCAATGATTAATCATGCAACCTCATGTATGTATAATGAACAGATTGTGATAAAAATTCAAATTCTTTGTCTCAGACTATTACTCTTAAAACATGAAATGACTTGGTATTATTACTACAGTGTGGTTACTATTATTACTTTTACTGAAATACTTTCTCCAATGCTTCTCACATTTGTGGACCAGATTAAATTTTATTGTTTGTTCAAAAAGGTGCACGCAACTATTTAAGTTTAATTACATTTTGTCACTGGGTAACTCGTAATTTTATTATATTTAATTCCATTTTATTTTATCAGTACCGGGTGAGTGTGGCTGTTTACTACATTACCATTGACTTTATTTTGTAGTTGGTTTTGTTTTATTTCGGTGTTTTAGTGCAAGCTCTCCACATGGCTGCAGCACTTCTGTGTGTTTCCTGTGTTTGTGTGTTGCTGTGATGACAATAACAAGGCATGTAGCGCCGTGCGTGCTGCGAAATGGCAACAAGCACCTCTGAGTGCAGCTCCCCATTGCTCCCACATAACACTGCGTCTCACTAGTAAGATGGATCTCCTGAACTCCACCGACAGCAGATATTCCATTATATCAACCAGCAGTCACTGTCGACTCCCGTGAATTACTGCCAGCCCTGTTACTTGCCTCGGCACCAAATTGGCTTAGCCAGTAAATGAAGGATTTGAATAATACATTCCACCTATCTTTTCCTCTGCACCCGGACTGACTGGACTTCATTTAGTGACTTAATGTAATAATATAATCTTTTCATTTGCAGCAGTTTCTGCGGATTCACGTGAAGCATTACCAGGCTCCTCCAGAGCAGAACAAGTCAAACTGTCTGATAACGAAAGGAGGATTTCTGTGATTTTTGTCTTCAGGAATTCCCTGGCTTCTCTCAGATTTAAGTATAACAAAAAAACGATTTAACTTGTAGATGCAGTTTTAGCCTCCTTGTTCTATAACACACTGCATGGTGCTTGAGAAAAAACCAGAGTAAAACAGTATCAAAGTCTGTAATGGTTTAATCTATTTCCATTGAAGTTTAACTAATGATGAAATATTTGTTATTGTTTCTGAGATCTTGAGGGCAATTTCATATTCTATATGGTATTAAACCTAAACATTCCAAAATGTAAATATTGGATATGCATGAAAAAGTACAAAATAAACAAGATGCATATCAATGAGAAAATTGAATATTTTGTTGCATATAATGCAATATCCAGACTTTGCGCAACCCTTCGTGAAATAGACTCAAAAATCAGAGGCACAATAATTGAGACCACTGTTTGATTTTGGCATTTGCTGGGGTAGTTGTGAAATGCAGCTTAAAGCATGTATAGATAATTATGAAATAAGAAATTAATCGCTGTGCTTACTTGTTCCGAAAGGACAACCAACAGTCAAGTTTAACATAATGCGGAGCTTCACCTTGAAACTCCTGAAAACATCAGTTTAGCTGAACATGTGCCACCTGGACGCAAAGTGACAGAAGAAGAAGGTTAAATATTAAAATGCAAACAAACTGATTGCACCTTGGGTTATATGCAAAGTGTTTTTCATCTCATATGTCATCCTTCTGCACCTCAAAACCCACAAACCTACCACATCCCTAAAACTTGCTAAAAGAGTGATGAACGACCACGGTATTACACCTTAAGAAATATATTCCCCTTCACACGCCCACCCACCTCTGTGCACAATAAATCCTTGGTATCATGTGAACAATGACAGCTCTGTCCATCGGGAATCAAAGCTCATACCTGGACCACATTAAAGCAACTGTGGCCTCAAGGTAAATTCAGCTGGGAAGGTTCATTATAAAACTCCATTAAGCCCATACCATCTGCTGCACTCTGAAAGCGGCAGAGTCCTCATGTCGTGTCTGAATAAAAAAATAAACAAAACGAGGAGCCAATGAAGAAAAGAAAGCCTTCTGCAGTGCATCCTGGGAAATATTTAGCATGTGAGGTGTCAGAACTGAAGCAGAGACGCTGGCGTTCGTCAGAATTCATTTTGCTCTCCCTGCTGGAAAGAAGAATAAGAATGTGCCTGCTGTGGGTCTTAAAATATTCCCACTCTTATTTTGTGAAATCAGGCTGTTGTGCAGTGGCAGCACCGGGCACAAAGGCTTCTGTGTCATCATGGGGTCATGTTTCAGGCTCGGCCCACTGTCATTGAGGAATATGGGGGCATCATAGAGTATTTGTGTGTGTGTGTGTGTTTGTGTGTTGTGTTTGTGTGTTGTGTGTGTGTGTGTGTATTTCTCAGTGCTGCAGCTGCAACGCTCTGACTTCCTGGGCCGGGCCATCTCTGTCCACATTTCACAGCTCCAATGTGACTGCTGCAATGAGACAAGACGTTGCAGCATCTGTGCCAAGTCCTCACACAACCACTTGCTCCCTCTCAGAGAGGAGCATCTGCAGCCTGGCCGCCGCTTCCCGACTTGCTCGGGTCATCCCCCAGAATACGTCATTACAGAGCACATCAGGCTGCACTCTCCATAAATTAAATCTGGGACTGCATTTACACAGGGACAGACAATCTGGCTTTAACCCTTGAGGGTTCGGATCAGCTTTACCTCGATGTTTGCTTGCAGGTTCTCAGCTTTGTTTGCACCGATAGTGTGTTCATGTAAGGTTTCAATCCAACTCGCTGTTAATTCCACAGCAGATTGGACCATGTTGTGATCACATTTGTGTATTAAGTTTTGCATAATTTGGATTTTGTTTAGGCGGAGAAAAAGGAAACACTTGGGTTACCACAAATTGAAACATACCTGCATTTAAACATCTTTTCATCCTCCCCCCTGCTTCATGTAAGCACCTCCCTGTATCGCACTGTGCGGGTCCATTTCTTCATGGGTGGGAATTTGTATTCTGGAGGTTCTCGTGTTCAATAATTTATCATTGATATGTATTGATTTACTATCACAGGGACCGAAGCTTGACCTCTTCAGTGAAGTATGGTCTACACTTCAATAGCAGCCCTGGCTCCGCCCTCAGGCCACGCCCACTCCATTTAACCCTGAAATTTACAGGCAGCGCCCTGTCTAAAGGGTCTGTGTAGGACCAGGGCACATGCCTGTTAACCTATTCGTTACCATACATAAAGATAATAAAACAGCATCTGCATATACGAATACACAATATTTTCAGACATTATATTTCAATTGGGGCATCATTTAATTACTAAATAGTATTAAATGGACACATTAAACACTTCTTTTGAATATCAAGGGGCCCCCTGCTGGTCGAACGAATGCGAGTTTGCGTGAGGGGGAACAAAATTATCTCCTGTCATGCAATGACACATTAAACATACCCCCCAACCGGACTGTGTAATTGAGCAATTCAAAGGCATTGCTGTAGCTTCGTGGAGCAGCACATGCACATCCACAGGGAGAGGGAGAGAGCGAGGGGGAGAGAGAGAGAGCGAGGGGGGGAGGGATAGAGAGAGAGAGAGAGAGAGAGAGAGAGAGAGAGAGAGAGAGATGGGGGGGTGGGAGTAAAAGTTTGCTCACGGATAAACCCCCGTGACGTCGCTGACACTTTTCACTCCGACCTATCTTCATTAACCTGAAACTGGTCCCCGTCTATTTACCGGGACACCGGCCATGGCGCGCTCCCACTTCCCTTGACGCGCCACAAGCGCTGCGTGTCGAAGCCGCCACCATTTATAGCCTCGCGCTGACAAACAATCTTATTATGAGATTTAAACTTTGCCTCGGCTAGACTGGAGGATCAACACGCGCTCCTCGCACTTGTCCAACTGATACAGTAATACCTCCACCCACCCAGCACCACATCCACCTAACCCGCCTCCGTTGGTTGTGGTTAGACGCCGGAGTCAGCGCTCGGTGAACCAGAGGCAAAGCGGGTCTGTTCGGCACAGGCTACATATAGAACAAGCGCTGAAAGGAGCTCAGCCTCGAATTAAATCACTCACGGCAAAATGGATCTTTGAGACTCTCCCCTGACGCAGGCAGCCGCCGCTCTGCGCGCCTCCAAACAGAAAACTACAAAACTGGGATTCTTTCTTCCTTTCATTTTTTCCCTCCACTATCAACAGAAAAAACAGAAAACATATGCTGTCTCTTTGAGAATGTCTTCGTGGTGACATACGCTGAGCCGCCAGCTTTGCACCGGGAGGAAGAAGCTCTCTGCTCCGCAATCGTCCAGCAGGTAAGTCGGTGTATTTACACTTTAATGTCGCAGCATAGTTTTATAAGAGACGTGAGGCTTTCTGTACTTTATAGTTGGTCGTGCGTGCGCATGAGGGGAGTGTGTGGCTGTAAATCTTTAAGGTTAAGACGAGGATTTGAACAGTGTCGTGTGTGTGTGTGTGTGTGTGTGTGTGCGCGTGCGTGTGTGTGTGCGTGTAGCAAAGTGAACGCAAACCGTACACAACAACGCACGGCTCAACTTGTGAGCAGAAGCCGGTGCATTTCGTGCTCGGTTCGGTCAGAGCTTTGCAAGATGACACGCTGATGTGTGAACGGGACTTTGTTTGGCTTCATGTATGATACAAGTTCCCCCTTTTGCTAAATTTCATCAACATATATTATATTTATATTAATGAACCTACATGCTGGTCGATTTTATGACAATATAAGATTTGCGTCCACCAGATACAGCTCCAGTTAAAGAACTTCACAAGTGTAAACCTCGACCAACTCCGCCCGCATGACATGTCGCTTCAGCACCACGGACAGCTCCACTTCACCCTCACACACGTAAACTCATATTTTTTAAAATGCGAATGAGACTTAAACACGAACAAGAAGGATTAATATTAATAAGACCCTTTTTTATAAGTTAAATAAAAAGTGTGGTCCCTGCACTGCTGGGCTTGCTATGGGCTTGAACCCAGCCCACACAGTCACAACATGACAGCCCGTTTCACAAATCTCTGTATCATAAAACCTTGCATTAAGTCATGGCACACTACATGACTCATTGCAATTTGAAGCGCAACTTTAACGTGATTAATGCACAACCTTTTATGTTGTGATTACACAGTCTTGTACTTACAGCAGGCTACAGTTGTGCAGTCTCACTCAGATTAGCTGAGGATTTTGCTGCGTATGTGCCATCTGTCTGGGGAAAGCATAGTACAAACTACACGCTAGACATCTCCATGCATTTGACTTGCACAGAGGCTTCATATGGATTGATCTCTTTTCTTTTTCGAAAAAGGGCTAATTTCTAAAGATGTTCAGCCAACCCCTTTTCACACAAATGAAGATTTCCCTGAAGGAGGAGGAGGAGGTGGTGGTAGAGGGTGGGTGGTTATGTGGGTGGGGGGTGGGGGTGTTCAGTGGTCCAAAGCACACGGGGCGGAAAAAAAGCTGAAACGATGCCAGGTTTAATATAACCTACACCTGCGGTCCCAGCCAAAGAAATGACAAGCGAAGGGAGCGTTCCTGTGGCTTATTCCTCTCAGCTGCACAGGACGTAGGTGTGCGAGTGCGGCATCACCTCTTCTGCTTAAATAATGTCTCACTGCCTCGGCGACATTCAGAGCAGGGAAGCGTTTTAAAAAGAAAATCTCAAACAATCTGTCTTACGTCGCTGAACTGCCTGCATTGTATTAACTATCAGAAGTTGCCCTTGTTCCGGTTATTTCAAACAAAAGATCAGCCCCATCTTAGTCCCCAGCTTAGTGAATCAACATCCCTCCAACTTTTGAATGTCTCGAGTTGTAAGTGTTTGAAAACGTCTTCATTTTGCTGCTGTTGCTAAAGCTGCCTCTTGCATTAGCCCTCACATCTTCCTTCTCCCTCTGTCCCCGTCTCCCTTATCTTGATTATGCAGCTGGATGATTGAGTCAGCTATTTTGTATGCAAGTTGCTTTAGCTTGGTTCTTTGTGGAGGGGGGGGGAGAGAGAGAGAGAGAGAGAGAGAGAGAGAGAGAGAGAGAGAGAGAGAGATGGCAAGAGAGGGAGAGAGAGACAGAGAGATCGTGCTGAGGATACTGAGAGAGAATTACAGCTTCTCATGATGGTGTGGAGTGGAAAAGACGAGGCTGCCCTGTACGATAAATTGCTGTTTGAGAGAGACAGACATCCTATGGGGACAGCGGTTTTGGAAATGTTACTAACCCTCTCTAAATGGAAATGGCAGCACAAATTATAGTGTACCCCAGCTCCACACTGCAAATGATTTAAACTCAAGCACCCAAAATGCTCTCTTACCAAGTTTGTCTGATATAAGCCTATCGTTTGAATCGATAAGGATTGCAGAGCTGACTCATTTTATATTGTGTGTGGGTATACATATTTATGTAGTGTTATGGAGATGATTGTATAAAGCATGGATTCCTGTTTTAAGCACCAAAAAATCCTTAAATTTAAATAGCGGCAAACCTTTAACACTGAATCCAGTCACGGACTTAAACCGTTGCTCCCTTCCACACCTCAGTTTTTTTGTTGCTATACTGACATCAGATGAAATCATCTTCATGCCTTTATCCTGTGTGTAAGGGCAACGTGCTTGTTTCTTGTGGTAACAGTTACATTTATATAGATGTTGTTTGCTGCATCAGTGAAAAATGAGAGAAAACTCTAAAAGAGCATGTTTATTTTTTGCAAACTTACCGAGGCTTGGCCAGGGGCACTTTGGGGCGGTGACGCTCTGGTTGTATGGTTAACAATGTGTAAAGTGTAATCAAAGGGACCAGTCAGGGTTTGTAGGCAGAGACTGTGAAACATATGGTACGACAGCACGGTGTATTTCACTTCCACGGCTCTCCACAGCCGTTGAACTCAAGCGGCGACTTCCTGCGCCATGAGTAGCGAGTGGCGTTTTACAAGAGCTGTTGCACCACCTCAGTCTCGGGCGTCTCATGTGACATCGAGCTCGGAGCTGTTTAAAATGAAAATGGGCTGTTTTACCTCAATAAGATTGTTATTATTGTGAAATTATTCATGGAGGGGGGGGAATAAAAGAGAGGAGAGAGAAAATGTGTAATTTCTTCCATCTTCTATAGTAGGTGTTTAATGTTTGGACTGATGAAGAAAAAGCCCATATGCAGCAGTTAGATTAAATGTATTTTTTACAATCTGTAGCTGTAAGTATATTAGTCTTAGTCTGTTAGTGGAGGAGTCTGTGATTTCTGGTCTGGATTCAACTTCCCTTCATGTGGGATGTGCTGGAACTATTCTATGTCATCGCATTAATAACTCACTTCACGGTTTACTCTCTTCACCGTCCCATAACTGTATCAGAGTTTAATGAAGACACTGTCACTGCTTCACATGAAATGCATAAAACAAGTGGAGGCTTTTGTTGTGAGGTGCTCACAAGAAATACCAAGTTGGAATAATTTTGGGGCGAAATTTTGCATTAAATCTATTTGAGACACTGTAAACACATGCATTAGCTCTCCCCTCGTATAGGAGGAATTAGCAGCTCTACAGGTGTTGTTGCTGTTGGATTGAGCAGCTCTATGGGTCATTACCACCCGTAACCACAGGTGTCACCATAGCAGCCATGTCTGAAATCTTAAGGATGAGGATAACTTCTATTTAAACTTACCTCTTAAGGATAGCGATAACTTAATTATACACTATACTATCACAATTTAACAGATGAGAGCTTTCAGTCTTCACATAAAAAGGTTAACCTTCATTCCTTGGTTTTTTACGATGTCGTCTCTTACCGGAGCTAAACACCCTCATTAATTAACTCTGACAACATGCGGCGATGAATGCATAATAAATGCTGTAGAAACACACTTAAGGTTGAATGTTTATGTCTCAGCATTTAAAATTCAGTGGCAGGAGGACAGCACAGTAAAAGGACATCACCATCAATGCCATTTGTCAGAGTGACGCCTCAGGACAAGAGTCCTGAAAAGTAAACGTTATTGAAAGTAACTTAACATTCAGCAAAGAAAGGCAATTTGTTGAGGGTTTCCAATATCTAATACAGGCTGGAACTAGAAGATAAGGCTGGAAATACAAACAAAAAAAAACTGCAGCCGTCCTCCGACACATTTCGTTTAGCTACTGCAAAACAAAGATGCACCTTCGCTGAGATGATATCTCCTAGAATGCATGCAAGAAAAAAAAAAACATGAGCACACTGCACCTTGAATCGGCAGCTCATGAGTCGTTAGCTGCATATTGCATTCGCAGAGCTGTGGCCTGCTCCCATCTCGAGACAGAATGTATTTGAGTTGACTCAGGGGAGTTTATTTAATGAAAGTGGCCGTGATGGCCCTTTGGATTCCAGGCGCGTTCCGAGGAAAGAAAACATGGTAGGTAGGTGTAACCATTATTGCTGAGTGCTTTCATTTCTTCAATTCACATCTCATGCGCTGATTACAGTTGAGTAGAAAATGAGATGACTGCCACTTATATGGTGCATGTTCTGTTGCATATTCGATGAAAGACTGTACGCGAGAAGAAATCTGGTGACAGGCTGGAAGGAGCGACTGCACCACAGATTGTGAGGATCAACCCGCAGAAGCAGGGATTCACTGGAGGGTGTGAATCAGTCATAATTAATTTAGGAGAGCACAAAAATTAATCCACCCGAGAGTGCCAGAAACGTTTCTGTGTAGTTTCCCCAGCCACCTGCTGGCTGCCTTATGATAGACGAAAACCTTTAGTAAACAAGCATCACGAAATGGCAGAGTGAGGCGGACTGAACGTTGCTCTGTCTCTTCCTTGCCATCTTCTCGGCAAAAAGTAATTAGATGCTTGGATGCAAAACACCGTGGCAGTGTATCTGCAGGCACCTGCTCCACTTGATGAATATCGTGCACAAGGAGAGCCCATTAAAGCCGGCGATACATAGCGGTTCTGTCAAAGCTCACTTCAGAAGCCGGATTTGTTTATGTCCGGCTGCTTTCGCTCAATTCACGCATTTTGTAATGTCAAATAATGCGTATAATGATTACTGCAGTATAATGAGACCAACCTTATGGTGTGTTGGTCACCGTGTAATTATGGACGGAGAGCAGCGGATCAGGCCGGGGGACTTAAAACAATAAATTATAGCTGCAAAGAGTTTAGAGATACAGGAACATAGAGATGGTCCAAAAATGTGCAGGGCTGCTGCAGCTCTACGTGGCGAGTATGCAACATATTTCCTCTGTGCATTGTGCACTCAACAGCACAAACCAATACGCTGTACATTAACACACACCAAGCACAGCAAGGCCTCAGATAACTCCTCTACTCTTATCTATTGTTCATTAGTTTAAGGGCCATGGCACATAATTTGTACATTGGAGTAATAAATATCATAAACTATCACTAATAAATACATTTGCATCTCTAAGTAGAAATCAAGAAGAAAAACAGGATACACTGTTAAAAACTGTATTGTTATGACACTTCATAGACAGGCCTACTATCTGTCTGTATCTGTACCAATTATTGTTGCATGTGGCAAAAATATTGATTCAGATTCAACAGCCGTGGTTTTGACATATTATCAAAGTTATTTAGCTTTAGCTGACAGAATGATAAAAATCATAAATATTACAATGATAGAAAACAGATTTAGTTTTTCTATTTTGGCGTGAGGATTTTTGAATTTGTCCTGAGCACATTCTTTTTGCACAATCTGTATTGGTTACACAGAAATTACTATGATCAAAGCATATTTTGCTGTAAGTCCCTTGTCCTTTGTTTCAACATCTGCCTTTAAATGAAATTACAGCTTTGTCAAACATCATCACTCTATACAGTCACATACTCTGAGGTGCCAATTAGGAAGTGGTAGCAGTCACGAAGGCCATATTTAGTCGCCGTTAATGTCGGTCGAATATACGGGTGTAATTAGGTCTATTATTCATTTTCCTTTGGTCCAAATGATGCCAGAAAGGAATGAAAACAAAAGGGATCTGGCGACTGCGCCGGCTTTACCCTTTGCGTTTGTCTGACAACAAAAGAGATGATGAATAAATAGCTGAAAATCAGAATTAGTCTCACAGACTCTACTGTCTAGACTGCGACTGCTCTTCATTGATCATAGAAGGGATGCTGTCAAAATAAAGACACGACCGATCCTATACTGCAGCGTGTTGAGGGAAATGATGAATCATAATACACGGCCCTGTCATTTCACTTCCCAACACAAACAAGCTGCAGCTGATGGGACGGAGGCCCCGGGTTCATTCTTAAGAGCTTTGGTGCATTTTTATCTGGTGCAATCTTGACTTTGAAACAACACTGATGTCACTGAAGTCACACCTGCCGGTAAAGAAGAGTTTTCTTGAATTAAACCCAACAGGTTCGGTGTGAATGTAACGTCAGGTGATGACAATGTGCCAAAATGACGTTATTCATTCATCGGAAATAGGTGATTTTCTGAAACTGGAAATGTAATTTAGTTTACAGCTTAGTGGATGTTAAAGTGAAACTCTACCCCCTAAGTTTTGGCTGAAATGTTCCTCCCTGGAAATGAAAAAAAAATGCCTTTAGAACACAATGCTTGGAGGCGGGGCTTAACCAATGTCCCGAGCTGGTCTTCATCATCAATAGACTCCGGAGGCGAGAAGGCCTCTACTTCATACAAAATGTCTGTCGCAAAAGTATGTGCGCGAGAGCAGGAGAGGGGCAGGACAGGATATGATGTGGTAGCTTCAGGGGTTTAGTTTCAGCATGAATATTAAAACAAGTGCAGCTTTCCAGATCCCCACTCATGAGTGGTTAGTTGTGGTGGAGGGCTGCCCACCTTTGATTAGAGGGTGTTAACTTTTTCAAACATGTACATGTGTAAGTACGTAGAAAGGTCCCAATTATTTGTCTCTATGCAAGTGTTGGTCCTGCAAGGTCCAAGACAGTTTGAAACACTTGGCGGCGTTATAAAACAAAACTCAAAATAAAACGTAATAATAAGTTAAGTTGTGAGCCATGTTCAAACCATAAATGTTTATATTTTTTACATTTGATAATAAATCCAGCATTAATGTGCTTTCAATAAAAGAGTATCATATTATTTAGTTAAAAAAACACATGTAAGTGTGCTTTAATTATTTAACAATGAACAGACAGGTAATGACTACAGGGAAGTTCTCGTACTCTTCCTGTATCACGACACACAAAGAAGCAAACACGTGATAACACGTGAACACACTCTCTCTCTCTCTCTCTCTCTCTCTCTTTGAAAAGACACGACACCAATCACATTAATTGGTTCCTCTGGCAAATATAAAAACTCAACAAGCAGGTCTGCAAAGTCCAAGGCGTTAAAAAGTCCACCGAAATAAAATAAGGTACATTTAAAATTTGATTAACTGAGCCGTCAGTCAATCAAATTAAAGTCAGCCGACTTGCTATATCTCGCTCTCGACTGGTGTGATTAGTCACTTTGCAGTTTCCTTCCAATTATGCATTTCAGAGCAGCATCCTTTAAAGACGACAGATGCTCTGTGAATGAAGCCCCTCCCACGTGCTACGCTGAAGGAAACACTTTCCATCAACACAAGGAAATAAAGATTCTTTCAGGTCAAAAGGGGCATCATTATAATCAATACCAAACTCCCCGCCCTGTGAATGTTAAGTAACTTCAGTCTTTGTTTGTACACGTCGAGTACACTAATGCTCTACTGAGGATATCAACCTGTTCAATGACTTCTGTAAACATGAAGCGCTAATTAACTTGTTTTTATTTTTCGTCAGCGCTGCCAGCAGGCAACAGTGTGGGTCTTTAAACGCTTTGACCCTCAGTCTTTCCGTCCTGCACTCTTTGACGAACACTTGTCGAGTATCAGCTATTCCTCCGCCTCTTCATAGACAAAGATGTCTATTATCCCTGATGCTGTTAAATGGTAATCCTTTTCTTTCTACATTTTTCACACTTTTGTAGTTTATCCTCTCATGCACATGAATAACATTTCCCGGATTCTCGCACCGCTCCCAGATGTGTCCCATTTCAGCGTCTTTGTGTCCAAAATGAATCATTCAGCCAACACATTTTTGTGCTAATGTTAGAGAGGCCTTTTTGTCAGAGGTAAACCTTTCAGAGCGACAACAAAAAAGCTGACTCTGTGGTTTGTTTGAGGAGTCTATTGTGCCTGCTCTGAAACTGAGCAGGTAATATTACTTGGATTTAGAAAACACAACTTGACTTTTCTTCAGTAGAAGTGAACTCTGGACCCGAAGTGGGTTTACAGGATGAGTGGGCCACATATTCGAAGAATGGCTACATGGATACATTTGGTGAATACAAAAATAACTAATAAATGAACATTAAATATACAATTTTATATATTAATCTTTACTTAACCTATAGCAGTAATTGCCTGTTCTTGATCAGTCCTATACAATGTTCATAAAGATGGACGACATGATGGCCCCCCAAACGTGAAGCCAAAGTGTATCTACCTCCTCCACCTGGTGGCTGGCTGCAGTATAGGTCATTAAACCCACATCCTCCATGTTAGCAGATGGGAAAAGACCCAACCTATAAAGTCAAAACACACGTCAAAAGATGTTTTCTGTCATTTTAGTTAGTTCTTATTACACTGCTTGTCCAAATGCTAATTTTCCTGGAAGGTTTGGCTATAATTAGCTATTTGATTCTATAGAAACGGGGAAAAGCTGCATGATTGACAGCTGAGACCGAGAATCTGCATCGACAGGACCTCGCTAATGTGGCTCCATCCCAGATCAGCACTGTACAGACTCTTTCATGCTTTCGTATGGATTCGAACTAGAGATCAAGAGCAAGTGAGAGGAAAGGACAGTGTATAGCGAGCAGCCACTCAAATCCACCTCCAGTATATGAAGCAGTGAACACCTACACCGGTTGTTCTCAAACTTATATCACAACTTTTTCTGGTAACTTTCGATACCAGTTAAACAGACTATAGGAAACTGTGAAAAAAGAGAAATCTGTAATGCCAGAATTGTCTTGTCACTGTTCGACACAAACTTAAAGACCTCTGCCACTCATAGTCAACTCCTAACGTTGCCCAGTAATGTCTCTACCGATGTAGAGCTGTGTTTTGCTGTGCACTCAATTGGCCCTCACCGGCTGAACAAACATTTCTTTCAAGTTACAATCATCTGAAGTGAAAGCCACGAAGACAAGGAGCAATCAGCTGATCAGTGCAGGACTCATCTACACTTTGGTGCTGTGTGAAGGTCATCCCTTAATCTTTCCTCAAACTGCGGTTTCTACTACAATGTGGTTTAAACCGCTGGAGCGAGGTGATTGCTTCCCAATGAGACAACCCTATACAAGCCATACAGATGACATACAGCAGCGCCTTGTGGGTGATGGGCGACCCCCAGTTGACCCGGGTAACAAGGTTATTGGTCAACATCAGACTGTGACTCGTATGTGATCATAGAAACTTTTAGACCTAAACCTACAAAACGCCTTTGCAGGAGGATTCCAAGAATAAAAATCACTTAATCAAAATATCATTAGACATTTGATTTATTTTTGGTTGTGGATAAAGGACATTTCAAACACATAAAAAATGAATAGAATAATGACTTTAAATTAATATACATAAATTTCCATTGGTGTTTTGAACCACTTTACTTTTCCAGTGGTGGAATGTACATTTATTTAAGTATTGCGATTCAATACAAACTTACTTGAGTACATTTCATACTATACACCATGACATTTTGGAATACGTTACATCTGTAATATGTATTTTTTCTTATACAGTGTATATATATATTTCCATATTTTTCCATACTTTCTTTTTGCAATAGCAATATATCCATATTTCCATTGAATATATGCTAACTTAAATATGAAAGATCGTTTTAAGTAAAACACCAAGTTTATTTTTTTAAATCAGCTAAACTGAAATACACTTATTATAATGATTAATATGAGCCATAATGTGTTATGGTGTATTTTCACAGCTTGGCACTGCTATTTATACAAAACGTTTTTTTCCTATAGATGGAATCAGAGACGCATTGTGGCGTCTACATTTTAGTCCCATTCATAACGAAAAGGCTGCACGAGTGATTGCGAGGGACAATTTCCACTTCCTGCAGTAACAGCCTCTTGACTCAGTGTGTGGCTGTTGAAACAGAAGGCTCTTATCTCACAACAATCCCAGCATCTGCTTTACCGCTGAAGTTCTCTGCCTCCTGAAAGATGCTGGGGGAACAAAACCAAGTCTCTCCACTGCATATTGTTTTAACAGTTCCGTTATTTCAAGACCATTGATTCTCTAGTGAATGAGGTTTGAGCAAAGCTAAAAGCAAGTCAAGCTACGCTGAGTAAGAACATGACTGCTTTAACGACCAGCAGAGGAGGGCAGGGTGTGAATGATAAGGGTGACTGACTCATCAATAATTTCCATCATCCATATGTCCAGCCTTTGCAGCCTGCACACGACCTTGTTTGTGTTGTTGTGGGGAACAAAGGTGAGTTTTGTGAGGAAATAATTAAGTAAAAACGCCTTTTGATCGCTATTGACTCCCAGAGTGTGCAAGCTGCCAGAATACCCATAATGCATCTCTACATCTCAACTTAAAAGCCCTTAAGGGCTTCTGTCAGGATGGTGTATAGCTTTCAAGTTTTGGCCGGCCAGCAGCTTCGCTTACCTAAGCACCCGTGTCTTGTCATGATTAAAGAGTGCCTCATGTTGCAAACTGCGGCCGTGCTACGGCGCGTCACAGGCCAGAACAGAGTTTATTCATTTTTAATCAGTAATACTGGCTAAATCTACAGCCTGTCAGTGAGAAAGTGAAGACAGGACCTCGTTACCATAGAAACTGCCTCCAAACTTGGAGCAAACATACCAGCATCCAGCCTTCACACCATCAGCAGGCCACAGTGTACCATAACACATCATGTTGGAGAGCGTCGCTGCATACTTGATTTACTGTTCATCCACACCATCGCAAGGTTTTAATACGATGCAGATTATTCAAAGAGCCTGATTTCTACACAGTCATTTAACAATGTCTCTAATAAAGGCCTTGGTGCTTCACCCAATCACTTGCATAATAGACCCTGAAACAACTAACACATTACCTTAATTAAGACTCACCATGTTTGTCAGTTACACACGTTTCAATTTCTGTGACAATATACGTTTTTTTTATTTTTTACATTTTAAATGTGTCCTTTACAGAGAAGATTGATTGCAGGGAAACAAAGCGAGGCAGAATGCTGGACTTTCAAAGCAATAACTGAACTGAGCCACATCAACAACAACAAAAAAAAAAAAATCACTATGTGGCCCAGAGCTATGAAGTCAGGGCTGCCCTGTGCCAAGTTTCGAGAATGCCGCTACCAAATACAACAGATCATGATTCGGATGGGATGCAGGACCTTTCTTGGCAGCTTCCTTTCTGCTTACAGCAGCAAATCAGAAACGTATCAATATTTACCTGGATAACTGCCACGCTGAGAGAGCCGGAGTCTCTGAACAACAGCCAGATGAATAACATCTCATGAATATAACTTATTTCCCCCAACAGCAGATGAAAACCACGGGCGAACGTCTTTGGAGGACGGAACACTTTTGCAAACATACTTTTCAAAATGAGCATCATCCGGGCCGACAGCTGGCGAGAAAAGTGGCCCGTCCCCAGCTGCGGTGCATCAATCTGACGCTCCACCTGTTGTCTCCTCGCTCACGCCTTCCATTGCTCATTAAACAGCGCTGCCTTTCAGGCCGAATCAGCTCGGCTTGGTGATTGCCCACTGTGAGACCAGAGCGCAGAGAGAGAGAGAGAGAAGGGATCTGCGGTGCCAGATTTTCAGGCCTGTGAGGTGTTGTTCCTCAAATAAATAGGGAGATTATGTGTAAAGCCTGTGTGCCAATTATGCGTTCCCACTTCCTTAGTAAGACACTTGGAATTGCGTGTCATGCTGTGGCCAAAGTTGGAGTCCCCTGTGATATGGTGTATGTCCAAAGTATAAAATGAACAGGAGCTGGAGGGAAAAGATCTGGTTCTTTCAGTGGGTTCTTGTCTGTTAAAAAAAAAACAGGAAGTGTGTTGATCCTTCTGCACACCCACCGCTGAAGTGTCAAAGCCTGAGGAACAATCAATGTTTTCTTCTCATGTCAGGGCAGACTGTCCTTTTCCATGGGCAGATAATGCCTATTTCACACACAGGTATATGTATCTGTGTACTACTTCACCGTCAAGATACCATTTCATATGGTGCCTTGATAAAATGAAATATTATTTTCTGTTGCTAAGCAGTGGGTTTGTTTCAGTCGTGGTTCAAGGTACATTGACTAGTCATTTCGACTGAGCCTGCAAAACCTTTTATGCGCTGCTACATCGCTGAATATTCAAGGGGTTTTTACTTGATGCATATTCAAACATCAAGCACGGTGTTTTCTCATGAATTGTGGCTCACGGGCTCTCTGGTTTGAATTCCAAAGACAAGCCCATACACAGATCTCTACAAATACTGTCCCCATGTATTATTTGACCGCTTCAACACAGAGAGTCTGGCTTCTAAAATAAAACTAGCAAAGGCCCATTTAAATTAAAACCCAGCCTTAATGCCAAGCCAACACAAAAATGCAGATCATGAATTCAAACTCTGCGTCCACGTGCTCCTCGGAAGGTCCCGTCTCCCGAGCTGTTGAAGCTGTTGTTCCGACCTCGGTGTGTTCATGTGCTTTGAAGTCGGAATGAGGTGAAAACATGGACGTTGTTTAAGTGTTTTGTGTTTAGAGAATATAAACAACACCTCGACACGTCTTTCCAATATTTGTATAATAACGAAGAGCTAAGAAAAAGGATCAGATGTCATATAAATGCACATTGATCACAAAAAGGTCTGGTGTCAGGTGTTTGTGAGGGATGGACGTACAATTTTCACAATTTGACAAGTTGACACAAAAATTTAAATTGTGTTAATTGGTTCATGAGTGACGACGCCAACAGCACGGCAACTCGTAAATCAAATTTTAGGGTTACTTTCCGAGTTGCTGTTTCGACTTGATGTGCTGCTCACAGTAACTTTCCCAGTTGCTTGTAAATCTGTTAAGCAGCTTTTGCGTAAGTCTACTGACAAACAAACAAACAAACCAGAAGTGAAATGGACAGTGTTAAAAACATAAGCTCCTTGGCGGAGGTGATGAATTCCACAGATTATAAGAAGTAACTGAAACACTGTCTGACCTCTGACGCCCCCGACATCACTGTGAGTGTGTCCAAAAACTCAGGTGAGCCTGTCAGACTTAAAGTTACTCTTTAAAGGACAAGTCCACTTTTTAGCCTGCGGCTGAGTCAATATTAGAAGTGACCCCGGAGTCCTCTGGATTTAGACACAGCATTCCTCTCCTGTCAGTAAACCAACACCGATCAGAAGCTGAAGCAGGAAGGGCTGCAACCATACTAGTACGGTCAAACACTTTAAAATAAATAATAATGGAGCCGTTTAGATGGAGCGTAGGACGAGACCTGATGTTGGAAGTGCCAAAAAAAGGAATAAATATAAAAATTGGATGCACTCCACAACCTGTCAGGATTTAAAATCGGCCCATCCGCTTTAGACAAAATACAACCAGCTGCCAAAAACACCTGAGAGGAAGAAATGAAGCATTTTGAGGGATTCTTTAAAATAACACATAGGATTTATAATGCTGGTGTGTGTGTGTGTGTGTGTCTGTGGTTTGACTAACATGCGTGTGTGTGATTTCACTAAATGCTGGTCAGACTTTAAATTATAGTCTGTACTGCAGCATATCTATAGCCTCAGCCTATATAGCATAGAGTGTCATAGCGGAACATAATGGATCATTGGCGGTGCTCACCTTTGTATTTCCTGCTCGTTGAGTGTTTGAGGGGAATATTGTGGTTGTATCAAGAGGCTGGGACATTGTCACCATTGTGTATGCAAAGACGTGCTTGGAAAACCAATCTGTGGTCAACCATGGTTCACCAGGTACTTTATACCTCTGCATTGTATCAACGCAGTAGGGACAGAGTAGCTATATGCTTCCTCTGCCACCGGCTGACCTGCACCTCCCTACAGATGTAAATACACCTTGTGGCGTCGCAACTGCCTCAATCAATTCTATAGTTATAATAATCATCTCCTCCAGCATGTTCCATTCCAACACAATACATTTAATTTCACACACACACACACACACACACACACACACACACACACACACACACACACACAAGTATAAATGCGTTCAAAGGGGTCAACACTTGCAAAGACTTTGGTGTGAGACCAACACAGATGTTTAAACCCGGTTTGACTAAAGTGAGGCTTGAGTGGTTGACGGTGACACAGGAAAAGTGTTTATTTACAGCGAATACACCGAGAACCTGATGACGTAGGGTCGGAGGTCGGAGGTTTATATAGGGAGTTGATGAAGTGCTTCACAGAAATAACCCTGCAAATGAAGATTGGAGCAGAGTCCTCACCTCCTGGTATAATGCAGCCGGGTCTCTGCTGAGTGGCACTCAGTGTCGAGGATTTCCATCAGGGAAATTCTCGGCATAAAATGCAGCATCCTTGCACGGCACAGGTAAAAAGCATGTATTATGTAAAAGAGGAGTGTTTACTTCTTCTTTGCTTGGCTTGAATCTCCTCTCACTGATTTGATGCGGAGACAGATGCACCTTGCGAACTGAGTGTGACGAATAGCAGGACGCGTGCCCTCTCTCTCTCTGTGGTGCCCTCCTCTGTGGGAATAGAGTATAAAGCGATGGTGTCACAGCGAGGAAAAATTCCTAAAAGCAGACACACACAGTACATCACGGTGCAGTGCTGCACATGAGCTCACCTCCGGGGGAAAATGTGGAGTGTTTAAGGGGATATCAGTAAAGGAGTGTGTGCTCTGTAGCCAGCTGGGCTTCGGCTAATAGTTTTACAGCATGATGTTCGACGGGCTGAATGTACAGGGGCCGCACATATAACTCCCCGCACCATTAAAAGAGCCGAAAAAAAACAATACACTCAGGCTCCTCGAGTGCTTCATGCAGTGCTGGATGAGCTGAAAAAGCCCGAGCGGTGAATATTACTACATTATATACAGTGCGTTTTATTCAAGGACAGGCAGGGCCTCCCTCGACGGCCGGAGTGCCTATTAGCCCTGCGGGTGGTGCGCCTGCTCAGACTTCAATCCTGTCTGCCGCCGGCTCAGTCCCGATGTCAATTCCTCAGTGCTGCGCCTCCAGTCCTTCCCCCGGGGGAGGTTTTTCAAAGAGCTACATCTGTTATCTCCAAGTAATGCTACTGATAGTATGACGATGTTCAATCCTTTTAAACGATCAAGCGCCGTTTTTTTTGTTTTTTCTTTACTTTCACATCAAACTGAAGCACGAGTGTGATAATTTCTTCAATTCTAATAATATTATGTGTGAATTTGAGATGAACAACTACACGTAGTCGCTCGGGAGCTGAAAGGTCTTCCCATGAATCAATAATAAACTCAACCTTTCCACAGTAATTATGCATTTAGCAACACTATCATTCATTTCATTAGGGCGGAAAAACATATTCTTCGGAATGACCCGTCAATGCGGGACGTAATGCGAAAATTGGGTTTATTATGATTACATTAATCAGGCATGAAAGAGGTGGAAATTTCAATTAAGTTCCCTTGATAGTCTTCTCAGATATGGGCCTGATTAAAATGAAAAAAGTATAATCCATTTTCACCGGCGTGTAAATCCACATCAGAGGAAGTGGATTTGTCCACGAGGAGAAGTCGAGAGCGGATGTTGGGAATGTTGGGCCCTGCATCCTGTTATTAGAGGTTCAGGCCTGACTAACTGTATCTGTTTCTGTCTAATCTGATTTGCACAGTTAAATGCTCATATGTAGTGCTATACGTGCCAGTGTCACTTTACTTTTAATTAAATCTATTACAGGCTTTCACGTTGGATTATTTTTTAGCTTTAAGGTTTTTTTCTTTATGTGATCTGATTATAAAAAAAATTCTACAGTGTAAATGACATTGACAAGTGCCTGGGACTCGAGGACCCACAAGCACTGCACTCTGTCTTTTTTCCGGTGACACGGGAACCAATGATAACTTGCATGATTTACTAAATAATCTTGTAGCCAACAGCTTTGCAACACTTCATAATAAGACTAATATGCAAAGTGGACACATTCACGGCTTCTCGGGGTATAGATAACGCGTAATTCACAGCGCACTTATCTTTTCCACATTCATTACCACTGGGCGTGTGAAACCTGCCTGATGGAGATGAGGAGGGGGGGAATGTGTCGCGATGCATAAATCTTTCATGTGGACGCCGTTCAAAGCGACGCCACTGTAGCGCCCATCATACAAAGAGCCCAGGATGATTCGGTCGTTAAAAATTAAAACATAGCCTAAAGTACATAAAGTATGTCACTCACTGTTGGCCGCCGTATACATCAAAGCTTTTAAAGTTTTTTTTGTGTGTGTGTGTGTGGATACATCAGTGGGTAAAAGGCTGGGTTGATATCTATAGCTGCCTGATGGATGGCAGGGTAATGTGCGGGCGAACTTGGCGGCCGTCCCTGCAACTAGGACCGCAGCCAGGGTTTGAACCGAGGCGGGACCACGCATAGGAGAGAGAGAGACGTTTGAACTTTGGATGCAATTCTGTTTCACCGAAGTTGAGTTCTCTGTGAGAATTAACTCCCCGACACTAAACGGCTTTGACCTCGTGTCCCAGCGTTCGTCTGAAGTTTTCCCCCCAGAAACATTTTCAACCTCAATTCACAAGTTCTCGTTTTTGTGCAACAGTCGAATAGTAAATTACTTCAGTGAATTAAATCCTCATCGAGTCAGATTAGCTTCACCTATGAAATGTATATAAACAAAAGAGGCAAGCTGTTTTTGAGAAGGTCAACAATTTCTAAAGAAGCTTTTTCCAAACTCCTGCTGGTCCCACTGGACTAATGAGCCTGTTTGAGCTGTAAAGAAAAGATTAAAAAGATTTAGCTTCTGTTTTGTTTTGTTTTTATGCTCATTTTGTAATGTAGCATAAAAGAGGTTATGGCCCGTGGCAATGTTTTGATCATTTCACTGTTTACGTGTTTGTTTCTTAAATAATTCCGCTGTTAAATGCATTTGTAATCCGTGTGAAAGGAACAACAACAGATTAAGTATTTCTGTTTAACTATCTTGAGCTCATTACAACCCTCAGTGTCTCATAATCCGTTTCACTATCAGAGCATTAATCTGCTTAAAAGTTGCAAGCAGTAACTTCTGCATAGATTTTTTTATACTATATATTGTCATAATGTTTACTTTTTCACATCCTTGAACTTAATGGAATAAAAAACAATAATAACAATAATAAAAATAATCATATGAATAATAATAGGATTTTTTTCAGTTGCCTCCACCTTTTCAAGGACACAGCGAGTGGTGGTTGCTGCTGTGCAACATTCAATGATAGTACAGTGTGATACTTTATTGACGTCAAAAACAAACCACATTGATCTTAAACAGGCAGCACATTGATTTTGGTTTTTGTTGCTGCCTGAAACCTCTAGAAACATTAACATTTAAGCACAACAATCGAAGAGGAGATTCCAGTATTTGTGATTGTATGAACAATAACAGGTTGTAATGTGCCATAAAATGTATTTTTCATGAGTCTTTTCATTTATTTATGCTTGTAGTAAAATATAGCAAGTGCAGAGTATTTAATGCATGGGATCTCAGCTACGCTGCTCCGAGATTGTGTATTTGTGTTACTCAATTCATGGACATGAATGCTAGTGTTTGCGAAACAGACACAGAGGATTTAGTTGTATTAACATCTTATCCCACGGGTTCACATTCACAAAAAAAATCTTTGTATCTGCACAATTTTTCGAAGTCATTTTTCTTCCATTCAGGTCCTAGATTTTTGTGAACCGCAGCTGTGTTGGTTTTGGTAACTGAAGAATGAGAAAACACACACTCTTGTGGAATTACATAACAAGTCCTCTCACAAAACTGGAGAGGTGCCAATGGCAGCTTTGAGGGAGCAGCTAGACCGAGCTTCTCTTCTCTTTTTAATGTGCTCTGGATACGCAGCCATGAGCCATCGCACTTCCCCTGCTAGCCTACATACATACTTTCTCCTCCTTGTTTCTTCTTGCACTCTGGGTTTGGCCTCTATATCCTGCACTGTTCAACTTTACCCCTTAACATCAGCATGGGTTTTGAATAGGCAAGTGTGAGGGCCACTCACCTTCCTGTATTGTATTTACTGACCCGGACTGTTGAAATCCATAGAGTGAGACTTGGAGAGGAAACACAGACAGAGCTGGTGATGATGCAGTGTTGTACTGTAGCTCCAGCTGTTTAGGGCTGGATGACTGAAATCTGCAAAACAGAAGTATTATTTATCCAGTACCAATGTAAATGCAACACAATACATTTGTGCAGCTTTGCATATCAAATAATGGAATAAGTGTTGCACACATTACAATTAACCATTTTCTTGTCATTACAAAACCTGACACATAATCAACAAATGCAAATGTTTTCGTCAAAAATAAGACTTTTTCTTCTCAAAGCCATAACTCAACTAAATCTGAATACATAGACAAGACACATTTTACTTTCAGTGTGAATCTCCACAAACAAATCCACTTGGAATCATAGAAAAATTGTCGCCCCTTAAAACTCTGTAACCTGCCTGCGAATCATTTTAAGTTTTCTTCAACATTAAATAAATCCACCAATCCATCAATGTGTACACTGCTAACATGCATGGTAAATAGCTAACATACTTTTAATTATGCTAATTTGCCAAATATTACAACTTGGCGCCCACAGTGTAACTCAATGAAACCATGGTGACATTATACTTCCTGTTTATTTATTCCAAAAGCATTGGAGATCCACAAACATAAGGAAAAAAAAGTCAAATTACATTATTATCACAGTTTTTTAGTTGCAATCAGTATATCTAGAGCGACTAGTGTCTGTTCAAACAGCTTATTATGTTTTATTGTGATTCCCATCTGTGATAATTATAATACCACATGTCTTTGATATGAAAGTCAGCAAATGAAATATTTAAGCGTCTCTCGCACCTCTACTGTTGTATATTGCAGCAATGTCCATTTAGATTTAGTGTTTCTTTTGAACAAGAAACACTGAGGGTCATGTGGAAGTCGGCGAGATATGAGCAAACAACTGGTGAAGATTTACTTTCCTCTCTCGCCGAGCATCATTATCTCTCCGCCGAATCGTTCTTCACCTCCAAAATATGTGTTTATCTGGACGCGTATTAGAACTGCCAAGCACTTTGATTGCACGGGGGTGCCGCAGCCGAGGGCCACACAAATGCCCTGCCACTCCTGCGAGCTGTAAGCTATCCCATGCACTCCTCTGAATTACCTGTCAGCATCGATTACAGAGAGTGAGTGTGGATGGGATCTTGGATTTTCTCTCTCTCAGAATTAAGATAAGCTCCTGCCTGCCTGTTTGAGATGCCCCTTGTTGACCCACCTGTTGAGCGCGACGCGAGATGTGTGTTCTGCCTCGGCGGCCATATTACCCCGCAGCTGCACACACATGCACTCACGCCGAGCTGGCCGCACTCGCTGTCCTCATCTGTTCATTTCTCCCACTCTCCCCCGTCCCCTCGTCTCTCCTCACCTTTGCCTTCAGTGCTTGTTTTTCTCCCCTCTCTTCTCTAACCCCTCTCGCTAAGCTGCCTGTCTGCTCTTATTCAACCTCGTCTCTCTCGCCACACCTCGTTGACAGCGAATTCCAAAGAGAATGTCCCATTTCTGCTGTTATCCAAGCAGAGACAAAACATTCTGCTCATTTAGTTTGTGAAATTGGAAATTCAAATCAGCCGTTTCCCGATCGTTAGGGTGCACAACAGTATCCACCATGTCTCATGAAAACAATCGATGTGACACTCACAATGTAAGTCTGTCTTTTTAATATCAAAACATCCGTTCATATTAGTTGTGATGGGGTTTTAGCATCATTTGCTCAATAAATTCATAAAAATTCATTCACCTCTTCTGCATGTTTCACCAAAAAATGGCAACAAGTTGATGCATATTGATCCTTATTTTGCGAAGGTAATCAGTGCTAGAAAAACAAAAATGTTTCTCTCTGGTTGGATGCATTGTTTCCCAGGTTGAGAATTCACTCAAGGTGGTGGGTGGTTTGGTGAATATGACTGATGAACATGCAGAGACTCACGCAATTTAGAGGGAAAGAGTAGAGTGTTGTTTTCTACGGCTGCTATGGTTCCCTAAATGCCTCAAATGCAGCCCCCTGCTCATTTGCTGCAGCAGCTCTGACAGGAGCCAAAAAATGTGTTAGTAATAAGGCGGTGAGATGAAACTTCTGGAAAATATATAATTTGTGCTCCAGGATTTACAATTTGTCTCAGTTTAACACTCACACACACACACACCAGAGTTTCCTGCAGTCCGACAGATATCTCTGCTTGAAACTGCCACAGACAAGAGAGCAGTTCTACAATATCTTTCCAGGGCTTTGACCAGTTTCAAAAATTATATTGTTAAACTAATTTAACTGGGGAAAAATAACATTTTCCTTAAATCTACTCTGATCTCCAGTTTGATTCACTAATACATTCACAGCTTGATCGAGAAAGGATAGAAAAACAAATCCCATCTTTTCTTACAAACAGGATAATGTAAAGCTCCTTGTGCTGTGGTTTAGGGGAAACTATTTAGGAGTCATCCAAGTCCATTTCCCATTCATTACCAATGGAGGGGCTCCACACTGTGCATCTTATGACAGTGGAATTTAGAATTGGTTCTCTGGCTTTGAAAAGTGTTTTTTTTTTTACATCTTTATAGATTCTGATTAGACTTTCTAATACCCCAAGAAAATGATATGTGACTTTGAAGCGTTCCCCAAACCACCGCTTAAGGTTTCATCAGGGGGAGAGAAGCCGGCCTTTAAGCAGGCGCTTTCCATAATTTGCCCAGCTTCCAGCCTAATGTTAACTTGATGAGAGTTCCGTGGACGGCGGTCAGGAATCTAATGTCATTTGAGCAGAGGGCTGATTACACTCTAAATTGTGTGCAGACTTTTCAATATGTTGGGTTAAGTAGATACTGAGAAAATCATTTTTTTCGGGGGGTTTTCCAGAAGGATTTCAATTTTACAAACAGTGATAGCACTTTTCGACGCCAGAAGAAATTAGATGGGAATTTGTGACGTGCGCCTCAAAAGACAAATTTGATTTAATTGGGAATAAAAGCTGATTCTTAAATGCACGTTTTTAAAGATTAACGCTACCTGGGGGGAAAAATGTCTCATGTGATCTGGAACATTTAGTGTTTGGTGTTGTTTGCTGATTGTAATTCTTTGATTTTTATGATTGTGTTAAGGTTAAACTTGAACACTGATCTGAAGTAACCATATATCGGTTATGATGAATAATCTTAGAGAATACTAGAATACCAGTATTCTAGAAGGGAATACTAGAAGGGAGCACATACCTCTGCCAAAGCTGATTGGCCACATTGTCACCATATTGCATAAACATGTAGAGAGGTCAGACATATCCGGATTATTATCTGGATCTGCACAAAAATTCACTACTTCATAGATATTAGGCCTCTGTACATGCCTGATTTTTTTCACTAGGATCTCTGTATTTTTTCTTTGTCACAAAAATGATGAAAAACATTGGATCTTGCAATGTTAAAGGAAGTGGGAAAAACAATCTTCTCTTCTGCTCATAGCCCAACCTTCCATCATGTTTGAAGAGAATCTGTCAGTCAGACAAACAGCAATGAAAAACATAACCTACATTAGGTCAAAACAACTCATTGGTACTTGGTAAAAAATGAACCCAGCAAAAATATTTTCAGTGAATTTGGTTAAATCCCTTTCTGACTTCGGTTTGCACCCTTCAGTCAGCGGGCTGCAGGAGCCCGCTTTCAAAAGCGACAGTGAATTAGGCCCTCACATCCACATGCATGGCCTTTATCAGCTCGTCTCAAACATGGCAGAGTAATTGTGTCATCGTCAAGCCATTTTGTTATTGTACTTACAGTTCCTAATCCCCCAGGTAATCCCATCAACTTTACTGCAGCTACAACCTCCCTGCTTGAGCCTTCCCGAGCAGCTGTCATCTGTTTCTATTTAACTGGCAAACTGTCGGGACAGATACGAGTTTTATGAGCAAGGTGTGATGTGGTCAACAACTTTTTATCGGCGTTCTCGGGCGGAATAACTGCGCCCATATGAAGACGCGAAGACTCGTGAGGTGGGAGAATAACGGCCCTCTAATTGGCTTCATTCGGAGATTATCATTGTCCCCATTAGTGCCATTTGTGTACGATGATGTCGACTCAATTCTTCATCGCCTCCTCCTCCTCTCCCCTTGGAAATGAACCATTATCTTCCGTTAAATTGATTTCTGCCATACGCCCAGTTGCAAATCAAACACACACACGACCGCAGGTGAAAACGATTCTGTCCTGAACTGTTTTTCTCTCACGATGTGTCACGTTGCACACAAACCGCCACACTGGACCCCATCCAGTCCTTTGTAAGAGTATCCATGTAGGTCATGAGGAAATTCAAAACATGTGATTATTTTTTTTTATTTCATGTTTGCTCGCATCTAATCCTCCTAATCCATTATTTGTCATGCTCGGAACACGCTCCCCGTGTTTGAACTTCTGTATTATCGAACGCTACCGACAAGGACTTGAAGCTATCCTTATCAGCTGATACTCGAAAGCGCCTTGGGCACGACCCGCGCCGAGGTTGACACAATTTCTTTGGTGCCATCACCGATCTAATGTGGTCAGGCTCACTCTGAGGGCCGGCGCGTGAGCCATCTGTACAGACAGCATTTTATAGCACAGTCCCACTGTCACAGAAAACACCACAATGATCAAAAACCTAAGTCCAAACCAGCCAACATCTTATAGAGGACTTTATCCAGACGGAGATGAAAATAACCTTAGACAGGTCAACTTTATTTTAAACTGTTTTATTCACAAGCGCCTTCAAGTAAGCTTTTATAGGGTTATACCATCAATTTCATTCCATTTTATTATTCTACACAGTTCTATTTTATTTGTATAAATTTCCCCTCTCCTCTCTCTTTTACATTTTCATACAGATTCACCCTTTTGAAATAAATCTATTTCTTTACCTCTTATATTGTACTCTTAAATCTTTTATTTTGATGGAAATGTTTTTAAAAATTGCTTTCAGATTTTAATTTCTTTTCTTTTCATTTTCTCTCTTTGTTGTTTTTTAATGTCACTGCACAAGCACCTCTGTGTATGAAAGGTGCTTTATAAATAAAACTGCCTGGCCTGGCCTTGTGGTTCAAGGCTTTCACACATTGTGAATCCACTTTCTTTAGATATCAAAATTTAATCATGACCCAAATGTTTATCTTGCATAGTTTCGATGGTCAAAATCATTATTCTTATTTTTTCCATTTTTAAAAGTACTCTAATTGGACTATGCTGATCAAAACCAAGTGCTTCCGAGGTAAACTACAACATTTTGCTTGGTTTGCGTACTTGCATTCTCGTTGAGAGGTAGATACAAATACAAATTTATATTTGGTTAGCATAGCTAAGGATGAGGACTGGAAATGAGGGAAAACCGAAAAGCCTGGCCGAGGGAACAAAATCCCCCGAAAATATGAGTTCAGCAAGCTGAGCTTCAGCTAGTTACTAAGAAACCGCTCTGTGTCAAGAAATAGACTGGCACGTAAAACTAGGAAATGTTAAATTTACACCTTTTTGTGTCGATTAAACCACAGAGTTATAAAATGTTAATTTCTGAGCTTTAGATGTGCTTATAAGCAGATTTTGATAACTTCTCACAGAGCCAGGTGAACTGCCTCCTTCTGTTTCCCACCTTTTTGCTGACCCAAACAGCTGTTGGCTCTAATTAAAAATTGACCGTGCAGATATAAGAGTGGTTTCCGTTTTCTCATTTAAATTAAGAAGGAAAACTAGTATAGCATTTGATATTTTGCTTGAACAGATTCAGGTTTTTTTCTTGTTTTTTTCATTTTTTTCTTGCGATATAGGAGCAGAGAGTTAAAACAAACAGGTGATGAGCAGAGTAAACTCTCTTCGGTAAACTGAATCCTGCAAATCAATTTCGAAGATGTCATTCAGAATAACACTGAGATTCTGTGGTAAAGTCCTGTTTACCATGTCTTACAGCCTGGTGTCGAGGATTACAAAACAAATCCACAACAAAGCAGAGCTAAATCTCTGTATTGTGTCCTCGGGATCGTGAACAGCATGAGGTTTCTCTTCGCGCAGAACTTCCACCCGAATTTGAAAATGGAGACAAGCAAGGTGTCAAAAGAGCTGAGATAAAGCATGATGATTGCCGAGAGCCTTCAGAGCTCGATAAAGCACGTCGGGGGGGTTCTGAGCCAGAGGCTGAAGTTGCTCTGCAGCTGCATATGCTCACCAGGTGTTGTCTAAGATTCAGTTTAGACCTCTGTCTCCGCTCTGCTGCTGCCTCCAGGCTGTCCAGCTTCAGCAACATAAAAAAAAAAAAAACCCAGCATCTCTTTCTTGCTGTTTGTTTATCCTGCCTGCCTCCACAGATTCACACCACAGAGACTTGTGCCCTGATCACCACTGTCTGAGGGAATGTTCAATAGTCTGTTACATGCATCGAGTCTGAGCCTCTTAAGAAAAACAATTCACTTGTTCTTGTCACACTGTTCCATTCCCACCTACTCACTCTGCCTGTTCAGGGCTGGCGGTGGCTCGGTCTCTGTGTTTGGACATAGGAAGAGCATCAATAAGACGAGCAAAGGTTGAGAAAGAATTACTAAAACAAAACTTAAATGAAGAAATAAATAAGAATGGAATATAGCAGGGTGGGGTAAACATGTCACGATGTTCCTATAACAAGTCTAGATGGGATATGAATCCACGTACAAGCAGCAACTCCTCCAAATGATCAGTGTCTCATAGAACGACACGTGCAAGTGATCAGAAATACCTACGATCTGATAACACTATGGCTAACGTTTGGTTTGGATTAGGTACAAACTAATGGGTCAGGGTAAGATCATGGTTCTGATTGTAACTAGTTCACTGTTAGGGTTGGGCTTATCGTTTCATTGTCAAGGCTACGATTACAACTACTTGATTATGGAGGTAAACAAATAGCAGCATAGCAGTTACAATTTGGTGTTTCGGGACCCATCCATTCAGCCCCTTTATAATAAAGTCACCCAATGGTGTCTTTTGCCTGGATGTGGAGGTGTAATGTGTAGGAACGACTGATGCTGTTTTTCTTTGGAGGACAGTCGGCCTCTGACGTAGAGTTACAGCTGAGGGAACTCTCCCTTAGAATCGTGTCCAAAAGTAGAGGATTCATCGAAGACTTTGAGGAAGTTTAATGAGTGAATTCTGAAGAAAGGCGACGGCACAGTCCTTCAGAGTATTTAGGGTTCTCTGTGCTCTGTAGGCAGACAAACTGATATGCATGAGGTGGTAAGTAACCTAATGAGTCTTATTTCATGTAACTAAAAACTAAAGTAATACATGAGATCAATTTGATTTTATCATTGTTTTGCAGTGTGTAATTTAGTAACATATAATTGAACATTTAGATGTTTTTCTACATGTTCCCTCTAGAATTAATCCAAACGCGACTAATCCCTGAACTCTGCCTGACCTTGCAATTTTGTCCAATCACCGCAAACCTTCCTGCAAATTTGACCAATCATCGTTTATTAGTTTCACTATAGCAGTCCTGAACGCATATGACCAAAGCAAGCGCCTCAAAACAAACGAATAGATCGAGAGATGCAGATTCCTAATGTCCTGCACATAAGTGTTGTGCCAAGTGCAACGTCGCAGCGGAAGGTAGGAGATTGATGAGGTGAACTTAATGATGCCTGAGTCATACATTAAGCAGCGCACTTAAAACTAGCAAACTTGCACTGCCCTACCCTTCACACTGAGGCATGAGTCAATCACAACTCAAAACACAGGACGTCTCCCTGCAGGTCCTTTAGCCCCTGAGCCCCTTCAACACATCACATTGACGGACGTATGTCAGAGAAGAGTCACACCAACTACTGGCTGCCTTACATTTTGTCAGTCTAACGGGTTCATTTAGAGGGAGAGAGCGAGAGGCGTAAATAAAGTGCAGCTCTCTTCACTTGGAGAAGACAGACCCTCTTCTTACAGATCAGCTGTTAAACCCACTGACTGCTGCTTCTTTTCTTCCTCAAAGAAGCTGCAGCCTGCGTCTGCCTGGTGTGAAATCTTTCCATTTTAGAAACAGTTTCTTGTACAATATTCCTCCGAGTAAGTCGTCTGTTTGGTCTGGGGAATTCTTTGTCTTCTATTGGTTTGGAGAGAAAAGCTCCTTCTACAAAACTGCCGCAGAGAAACAAGTGTTCCTACAATTTGTGTGTTCAGTAGAAACCCACTTTGTTGCCGTTGTAGGTAAGGCAAGGTCGGCCTATGAGCAAGGCACCAACAGACGTTTGATAGATATGGAAGAGGTTTTGTATATAGATGATATATACATATAGCAAGAACTAGTTCAAATAAATAAACACAATGCCAATCCTTAATTTTGAAGTGAAATTATATGTTGTTTAATCAAACGTTTTATCAAATACTTTTTACAATCAATTAATTGTTTCAATCATTTTCCTCTCTTGGTTTCATTACGATTATAAAGATGAGGATTTGTCAAGTACATTTTTCAGGTAAAACAAGGAATTTGAAAACAACACTGGAAACTATTTATGTTAAATACCTTAATTTAATGTTTCAAGTTTATTGAACAAAAATGAATCGTTTGAATCTAATTTGTCTAAACCATTGGACAACTTTGTACATTGTAAAACAATAGCTTTAATTTCAAAAAGAAAGGTGACGACAGTGGTTGTGTAATTTCTATGAAATAATAATTGCAAGTGCAAACACCAGCAACAGGCTGAAACATTTACACAGCATTGGTTTCATTTCCACTAATGATGTGTATGACACTTGCGCTGCTTCACAACAACAGCATGTTCATTACCCAGGGTAAATATCTTGTGAGGTTAAAACAACATTAGCGGCATGCAGGCAGGTTCAGTGGATTAGAATAGACTGAGGGAAACCAAATGGGAAACAAAATGATTCTTTACAAACACACTTTGTGTAGATCTACTTTTCTCCGCAAACAAATTACATCAGTAATCCTTCAGGGAGCAGAATCGATAATGGCATTGTTATTAATAAAATCTATCAACTCCCATCCCTTCTGTCGGTGATTATAATACCACAGATTTGCTGTTTTTTTTTCAACGTGTTGACATTTGGTCGACATCTCATCCTTAACACTAACAGCCATTGTGTAAAGCAAACATCAATATTCATCAATGGTCGGGGACACTTAGTGCTCATCATTAGCTTAGTTGGTAAATTTCAGGCTTATTTACCGATTGGAACATCATGAGCTGAAAGCCACCAAATGGGCAGCCATTAGGCAGCGAGTGATTTGAAAGCGTGCGTCCTGCTGACTTTGACAGCACTTGAGATTTCATTGTTCTTAAGGATCCATTAAGTAAACCTCTATCGAACGGACCGATTAAACAAGGCCATGGTGATGATCGTTACGTATTATAGCTACAATCACTGTCAGAGCTCTTAAATCTGTGAATCTCCACTTCGTAAAAATGTGAATGTTTAACCAGTGAAGAAGATCCAACTCAGCCGTACAGAGGCGGGCAACACCCCCGCCCCTCCGAGGTTTGTGCAGTAAACTTTAATTAAACGTGTCCTTTGTGCTGACACTGATACAGCGACATAATTACGTGTGAAGTTGGCCCAATGTAACTCTGATTGTTTGACTCTTGTAAAATAAAGGACAGCAGGGATAGTCTGCCAGCCCCCATCTCTTCTGAAGCATCGTTCTGTCAAGACTGACAGCAGACGACTGCCTGACAAGCGAGACAGGAACAATCCAACACGTCTCGTCTTTGTCCAGACGTTGAGGGTTGGCCTGATGTAACTCTCTACATGCGGGTCTGAATCATTGACTGTAAACCAAGACGGATGGCATGACAGCTTGAAATAGTGAATCGATCGCCTCCTGGTGGCTGGCTGCAGTACGGGTCAAAAAACCCTGCCCGCTCCATGTTGACAAATGGGACATTGGCCAAAGTAAAATGTCAACGTCAAAAAAGGGTTTCTGTCACTTTAATTAGTCGTTATCATGCTAATGTACTTTAAAGTGCTTTTTTTTCATAATATGCTTGGTTTTAAGTTGTCATTTGATGCCATAAAAACGTGCAGGGACCTTGTGACTGACAGCTGAGATGGACTTGAATTTGGTGTATGACCTCGATACTGCAGCTGGACTCAGGCTCCAAATGACATCACTATGTGTGCAATTTTAAATTTTGTACAGTGGGAGGAGATGGTGACGCGTCTCCCATCTTTATATAGACTACAGTCATTGCTCTGGAGTCCCACTGTGCTGGACAACACACAGGAAGCACTCAGGTACAGTTAAAGTAACCAACCTGACAGCACAATATGAGTGATATCAGTGTTAGTTTCAATAACACACCTACAACCCGTGGCTTTTTATTTTTGTATATTTGAGTAAATCAAGTCTCTTGTTTTTAAAGGCCACATATTTCACCTGGCAACGTCTGCTACAGTTGGAGATGCTTGACAGTTGAGTCACAATTATTCAAAACATAACAGCGTCTGCGTGGCTATTTTTAAATCCATGATGCGTCCTTTATGTATTTTAAGTTTATTAACACGATAAGACAGGAAGTTCAAACAAAACAATGTTGCTGGAGTATTTACCTTCAGCATATGATGGCGTGTCGCACTACCTCCTATAGCTATTAAACAGAGCGCATGTAGGAAAATAGTTTACCCTGACTGAAGAAAAAAAGTTTTACTGATGTTTCAAATATGACTCTATTAGCACTGTAAAAAACTGACTGTAACATTGCTAAAATAGAGGTTACATGAGGTGGATTCCTCAAAACCCCCAAGCGAGGAAAGGCAGGTTTGTTGCAACATGTTGTTAAATGCTTCAGTGATCCTGCATAGGTTCTCTTAAGACTTTAAACCAACCACTGAAAGCACAACTTTGATATTACCACAAAAATACTTTCACTTTGCTCCACAAGGGCACTCAGTCTCCATGAGCTGTCCGGCTGGAAACATCAGCCGTTTCATTAAGGGAGTGTAATGTGTATCCTTTATGTCACATGCCCTGGATAATGTGTCTGTAGTTTAGGTTACAGTCTGCAGTCACACAGCCGGCGATTTTCAGCCCTACCCTCCGAGGTCCTCTGAATTGGATGCTTCGGTACATTTAGGCAAACAACTCTTCCCAGTAGCGCGATGATGTAAGCAGGCAGGCTTTTAGGTGGCTGGTGTGCAGCCAGGTAGAATGACATATGGCAAGGAGGAATGAGCAATGCGCTGCAAATCACACTTAGGTGAACACAATCTCTGCCTTGACTTTTAGGTTTCATAAATAATGCACTGTGGGCAAAGGAAAACATCCAGATGCAAAGACAAATACCTTTTAAATCCCACTTATAAGTGGCCTTGTTTTTTTTTTAAGGAAGTGGTAGATTCTCGTCGACTAAATATTTATAGCCACAGTAGCCTGAAAAAAGCCACTTGACTCATTAATTTTGACCTGAAAAACACTGTCTATTTTGGCACATGCAAGAAAACCAAGCAAAGGCAGGCCTGGGAGTTGAGCAGAGGCATGTCCAGACAGAGTGACGTCTGTCCAGGTGTAGTCAGACAGACTTTCAGAATGTCCAGACGTTGCCTTTCACTTATGAAGAATGAGATTGTCCGCGTCGGGCGTGTTGACAACAACAGGAACATTTGTGGATCGCCCAGTCAAGGGGTGGCGCCTGGGATGAGTATTCAGGACGCATCTACAATCAACAATGTCCTTATCGCCAAAAGCTCTCGAATCTCGTTGTCTTTCCAAGGTCGGTGTCTTCTCCTCTTTTTCCTCTTGAGATATTTGTGATCTGTTTGTTCATTTCCCAGTTTTGCGTCCATCACGTGTTAGAAACATCATCAACACGATCACTCGCTCATTGTGAATTCATCAGACGTTTTACCGCTGTGATCTCACGTGGGCTCTTTCAGACATTCTCCGTACATTTTCCTAGGGGGTCTGGAGGGAGAAACTCTGGAGAATAATGTCCGCAGAAACTGACACAGACATTTGCGTTCTCACTTTCAGCCCCTTCAGAAAATCTTTGAAGCATTTCCAGAGTTCAGTGCATGTCTGAAAGCAGCAAGCAAGCAATCATCTCTGCTACAGTCTCCATTGAGCATTTTGTTCTCAATAATTCACATTCTTGAAATAGTCTATACTGATAACTACTGCACAGTGAGTGGTATACTGAGTTTCAGGTGATACGATAGTGTGGAAAGCAGCGTGAGAAGAATTCAGTCTGTTTTGTAGTTATTGTTAGAAACAGAGTGACCGTATGTCTGCTGAGAGGGTTAGGATTTGAAAAAAAGGAAGCTACAATATGGCTCATGAATTCTTTAGAACTGCGTTTTGGTGTTTTGAATGTGAATACTACAACCATGCTTTGAACGAGACTTTGTGAAAAGTGAAATGATGGCACCCCTCCGTTTCAGGTGAGAAAATGTTTTCTATAGTTGTTCCTTGCTGCAGGGGGTGGAACACTTAAATGCTGTGCGTGTGAAAGAGCCAAAGAGAAACCCTGAGGATATGAATGCCTCCGGTTCCCTCAAGTATTTCCTTGAGCCTGACTTCAGGGCGGAGAGCAGACTTCAAAAGGCAGTGACACTGAAAGAACCTCAATAAGGCATGAGTAGGTCACAAAAGCAGAAAGCCCAGTGGCAGCAAAAGCAAGTAACAATCCAGAATAACACAGAAACAAGCCAACAAAGACACAGAAAAAAAAAAAGGCACTATGGTACAACAAAACCGTTTAAGAATACGAGTAATCCAAGAAAAAACTTGTATTTAAAGGAACAAACACAGCTGACTTTGTTCACATGTCTGGATCTGGATTAGATGTGTTGGGTTTTTGGGGGAAGGAGCTGCATACGCTCATGGTGCAGCACAGGAAACAAGTCAATGGATAAATGCGAGAGCAAAAGTGAAAGGGAGGGAGAGAGCGAAATAAGAGGAGAGGCTTTCCTGCCTCAGACAGCTTGGCTTTTGTGTGATAGCTGCTGGCTGTAGGAGGCTGTGAAAAGATAAGGTTTACTAATGGGGTGTTCTGGGGAACGTTTCACTTTTATCATACTTTACGAAGGTGAGCGGGGAGAAATATCGAGGGCCGGCGCTATTCATGCAAACTGTGAGAGGTTTGCATTGTGGCGGCTGTTAGTGGTGCTTCCAAAGCCGTTAACCCTGGTAGAGAAGAGGCAGCTGCAGCGCTGAGAGGCTGTTGTGAAGTGTGGTGTCAGGGCAGCCATGGGCAGCTTTCATCTCTCCCATGAACACATGTCAAGTGTTGTCCTCAATTACACTTTGATATTCTCAGATCTACCAAATATCTTCTAAATAACGGTAAACATGGTAGTTTACGAGATATTTTTGGTTAAATCTCAATAGTTCGGGTTGGTTTACTATTCACAGGTTTATTTATCCCTCTAAGGAGCAAAGATACAAACAAACTGATTTACAGAAAGTGATACACATAATGATACATCTTTATATTACCAACAAAGGTAGTAGAATTTGGGGATTTTCATCAATTTTACCTTAATTGCAAATGTCCCCATTGTAGGACTAATAAAGGATTTTCTTATCTATCTTATTAATAATAATAATCATTCTAGAAACATGAACACTCTGCCATCTATTGACTATTGACCAGTGAGACAAAAGGCTTTAATTGGACTGGGGGGGGGCTGCTAAAACATCCAGAAAACCAGGATTATCGAGTAGACGGACAACCATTATAGAAAACAGATTCAAGACAGTCCTTCATTAAAACCCTCTGGATGTCATTTTCTCATATAGAAAATCCATTGACCATAATAGTATTAAAGGTTTTTTGAGTTAAAGGTTGCAGTTTATTCTTTTTTTACCAAATGAGATTTCTTGTTTTCACAATTTACTTTCCTGATTGCAGTCAATTGCAATAAAAGACCTCACCCCACACCCCACCTTTTGTTTTCTATTTGCTCAATAACTCAATGAGCAGCATGACACACACCTTCCTGTTTTTGATCGAAAGCCAAGAAAACAAATGAGAGTAGCAGCATTGTTACTGCAGGATTTAGCATTGTGATGCATGACCTCATCAAAACACATTTCTATTGGCCCCCTCCTGTATTGAGCTGGATTATTCATTCATTGATGTTGCTATTTTGTTGTTGGCCCATGCCAGAGACCTTTAGGGGGCATTAAGCACCGAGATAGTTTTTCACTTAAGGCCTTTAAACTATGTATGAGACAGGAAACTATCCACATAAATGGAGGAAAGTTGTTGCAACGAGCATATTAAATATTATTATTGTCATATTGTGGTATTTCTGATGTGCCTTTAATGTAATATTAGATGATTCAGATAACATGACACATGTAATACTCAATCAGATCTGTAAGACTAACAAGGAAGAGCTTGTCCTGGGCATTTAACGCAAGGCAATAATGGTCTAATGTGTAGCTGATGACACACCAATGATCGGATGCCACACAACAGGAGTAGGTGCAAGCGTGCAACGGACAAGACATTTCCCATCAGCAGCCAGCCCAGGGGAGTTCTGGAGGCAGGGAGGGAAAGGCAAAGCCCAGGAATACAGCCAGCACAAAGGGTGTTGGAAAAATACAGCACTACAGCATGGAGGTGGGAGGCTGAATAAAAATGCAAGAAATGTGAAAATTGCTGATAAATCACTGAGAAAGAATTCGGCCACCACGGATCAACTAAATCTTTGTTGTGGCTTAAGAGGAAATAATTTGCAACTGCAAAGTGAGAGAACAGGACGTATAACGAAATAGCACAAATAAAGGTTTTAAATAAAGTCTGATTATTAAATTCAAAATAGAAAATTAATGAAATGTCAATATGAAGCATATTATCCTGCACTAAAAGCTCAAAAGTTGGCTGATTTAATCAAACTAAACACTCAGACAGTTCCAAGTTGTTGGATTGTACTGAGCAATTTTTTCCAAGCAACATTAACATTCAGAGAAAACATAATGTTTCACACAATAACATATTCTCACGACAAGCAATTCTAGAAAGTAGAGTGTCTGAAGTACCATGTGTGAACTAACAAAGGCAGATTTCCACTCTGTAGGCTGTGCATCGGAAACCCGATCATCCAAAGGCTACCAAAGATAAGAGCAGGATTACAGAGTGAAGGATCATGAAGGATCATAAAGGACAAAAAAGCAACACATGATGATGAACTGCGGTGCACGGATGCTGTGCGTGATGAAAGGAAATGCCAGAACGCGTGTTTAGCTGAAGAAGCCGGATGATACCAAACAGGAAAAAAGAGCACATGATGTTTCCCACTGAGATTTTGTCAAATCTCAATGCATTAAAGCAGCTGACAGCACAAGCTGCTCAATGAGGCCGCGTGACATGTTGTTTTTTTCTTATCGTCGCAATGAGAGCTTGTCCGATTAGCACAAGGCAAGATATTGAACGGAACACATCAAATTCATGGTGGACAAAAAGCTAAGCTTTTGCAAGCCACTCTGCTGCTTTCAAACAACCTGAAATGCTACACAAGTCTGTCCTGTTAACATGACTTAAGTATTTAGGTAAATCGTCCAAAGGTCAAGATGGGTCCCAAAATGTCGTAAGTCTGTTCAACCTCTTCTCACCATCACTGAAGTCCTATTAAATAATTAAAACCTTTTTTGAGGGAAAACAAGATCAGGAACAGATGAAACTGGGTCTGCTTCTGAGCCTCAGCATTAGTGATGAGACATTGGCCACAGTGAACGGCTCTGAAGTAATTAATGGGTGAACGGAAAACTACGAATGCTAAGATTTACATTAATTTCTGCAAAACTTACAAAACCACCTACATAGTGGTGACAAATCTCTTGTGCAAAGTAGGAATAAAACACAGCAAGGACATATCACCTTTTCTTCTGTCATATTAACTTTATTGCTTGCATTACTGCAGACTAATGCAGTTGGCACATTATCACATTGTCCCTTTCTAAACTTTATTTATCAAGAATTGTTAAAAGATTTCAGGCACTTTTGTGTGGATTTGTGTCACCCGACTGATCTGTGCTTATGTAAAAAAAAAAAATGCTGCTATTCAATCAAGTGGTGAGTCTCATTATAGGTTAAAAAAAAGAAAGACCAACAGCAGTTTAAATTTTTTGATGAGGGGCTAAATATGCAGTTCAAAAGACCGCCATCCATCTATTTGTACCGCGGAACAGATCCAATTACATTACCCTGGAAATAATGGAAGAAAGATTTAGTGACCCATTTCCAGAATTAGAAAGCACCGAAAGTTTAGTTTTCTCAGCATTCAGCAAAAAGTTTAAACTGACACAGTTTGCTGAGCTACAGTGTGTTAAACACAAATTCTAACAGCACACAAATCCTTTAGTTACTAAATTAAATTAGGGCATCATCAGCGTAACGGCGAAACTGAGGATTCAGCATATTTTGATATTATTATATTATTATAAATATACGCTATTTCAGTTAGATACTATTGAATATTACAATTTGGCTTGAGCCACTCATCAAGTTAGTTAATTCACTGTAAAACTATTAAACTTGTTTGGAAGTTTTATTTAAATGAGGCTTAATGAGGCTTATTTTTACTGGTGTTAGCTCCCAGCGACCAGGTTCGACTAATGATCGTGTTGTCACTAAATTAATGACAAGCACAACACAAAGTAATTACAAAGGGTATAAAACTTAATGCACTACAATTAGCACTTACCAAGAGGTTAAAGTATTCAAAGAAATTGTGCTTGAATAATTTACAGAATAATTCTGGCTGCTGCTCAGAATTTAATACCAACTTGAACATGTGGGTGACTCACATGCTGAAGGTAATTTAAGCCAGCTCCAGTTTTGTTTTATTACTGTTCACTTTTCACTTTCTTAACGTTAAGACTGGGTTCAGTAAATCTAAAACTAACATTATGTTCTTATTGTATATGTACATGACATTTCCATTGAGACGTATGGAAAATGCCAGGCATGAAGCCTTTAGAAAATAAGGGTAGGAGGCTATTCTGACCTTTGAAAAAGTATTTTCCATTGCACTGCAGATCATAGACAAAACAATACATTATTCTGCCTGAAAAATTGTAGAAATGTTCCTTTATCCATGTTGCGGTTGTGCAATTTGTTTGTTATGCAAAGACTTTGAATCAGAGCCTTGGCTTCAGTGTCGACACGGACGCTTCATCAGACCCCAAACTGCATTACCAGCTCCACTTAAACTCCTTAATGAATCAACTCTGGCACGGCTTATCAAATGAAGACACTGAATAATGCCTTTAGTGGAGACACTATCCATTCTATGAGTGCTGATTGAGGAAACAGTGGGAAAATAGCAGCGGTGCACAGATTGCTCTCATTTATGGTGTCAACTTTAAATGCATTATCCTCCAATTGATTCATTTCTGAACCGAGATATTGTTAGTGTTCTGATGACGTGTGGTTATTTGCATGAAATGTTTTTGCAACACTTGTATTTTTTCTGTCCCATAGTTCACTGCAAATTGAACCTTGTAATGTTACACCGGGCCTCTCACAGACGACAATACTTGTACATGCATCTCGAGTTACTTTCTACTCTTTGTATTATAGATGATGTCTGTTCATTTTCCCTTTTTAATTATTCAATTCGAAGGAGGCAGTTACATTAATCATCACTCATCTCGGAGGAGCCGCCGGTCAAATTCAGCATCTGTGACCATTCTCTGTATTGAGCTTTCGATAGATATTTTTACATGTGCGTTTCAGACTTCTCAAAATAGAAAGCCAAAGCGCACCCTTTTCAGCCAAAACTTTTGCTGAGTCATGACAATTTATCCGAAGCGCTGACATTGGTGTCTTAGCGCCTGGCGAGTAAAGGCGGAGTGCTGCACTGTGATTTATTGAGTGGGCCCACTGCAGAGGGAGGCAGGGGGAATAAAGTGCTCTCACCTGGAAAGCCAAGCTCGCTGTGGTCAGGAGAGATTTTCTGACGCTTCACTCCTCACCTTACTGTAAAAAGAGCCGATGAGCTCTGAACGCTTCCATATTCATGAGTGGATTTAATGGACGGTCGCGGGGAATCATTTCCGCCGAGCCAAAGTGATTCTCGACGTTTATCAGTGCTGAATGTGAGAAGGACGGGAGCGAGCGCGCGGGAGGTTGCGGCGATCACCTCCTGCTCTAAATAATGAACATAGCTGGAACGTGTGTACCGTCCTTCTCTCGTCTGCACGTCCAGTTGAGTGGCCGGGACACGACCCTGCAAACTGCTTGAACACACTCACGGTGCGAGGGCACTCTGCGCACCCCGTCGTCCCCGTGTTTGTGGCCTCGCAGGTTTCCGTGTTAACATATGTTCAGCCGCAGCCCCGTGGCTTCACAGGAGGGCGAACTAACTCGTTCCACCCTGATACGTTTCCCAGATCTGCACCACCTACCAGTAACAGTGTTTTCCCCGTATCATGAATTCTAGCATTTGGAGGCCCTCGAGTGAACGTTTCTGAATCGGCGCAGGTATAGTAATAATAAACTTAACCGAGTGCAGCACTCTGTCATTTTGACAACGTCTGCAAACAACTCGAGGGCCTTAAGGGGGCTCGACAGGGATGCAGCGAGTCCAGGCTTTTACATTTCACAGTCCTCTAAGTCTCCTCTGATCCCATCAATTAAACTGCAAGCTCCCCTTTATGGAGGGATTATACCTTTTGTCCTCAACACAGTCAACCTCTGGGTTTAAAGCTATCCACTAAAGCCCGACTATGACTTAGTCAATCTCAGCAAACTGACATAAGTGTGTCAGTTTGAATTGTATAGCATTGCCTATAATGTGTGGCCACTACTGGATTTCAAGATAAAAGGAAGTAAATTATGATTATGAACTAGGTGCCATGACAACTCTGGAATAAATCAGTTTAAAGATGAAAACTGGTAATTTAGTCAATGTCTTTTCAAGGTTTTCCATTGAAGATATCAGTTAGGTTGTAAAGTGCTGGGACGTGTCATGGGCGTCCTTTGCAAGCCCCAGAATCACAGTTTGAATCCAGGTCTAATAATGGCACCGGTGACAGTGCTCATTCTAAATTAATGAAGCTGTCGGTGAAAGTTTGCTCCTCTTCAGGTCTAAACTGAGTCGTGGCAGCGGTGTGACTTTTTCTAGATAAGATCTTTATTTGGGACGAGAGAGAAACATGTTGCACACGAATGTCGAGCAACCTCTGTGTGGTCTTTGTAAATGCTCTATCAAGTGATTTCCAATACACTTTGTGGTTACACAACAGACTCAAAGACCAATTAATGTGTTAAACCACTACATTCTGTAGGTTGTCATGTTGGCACCAGTTTATTAATTGCCTCTATTTCAAATAATCAGAAATATAGAGTGTTATTAGTGCTAAAAATGAATACAGTACGTGCTTGACTTGATGCATCTCTACATTCAAAGTGCACAACGTGGCATGAATCCTTTATTTTCCCTGAAAAGAGCCTCTGTGCATGAGTCTGTTCTCATCATGCTCCGTACTGTTCTTCTCAGGCAGTCCTAGAGCACCAGTGCACAATGCCCTCTCTAGTTGGTCCTGCCCCGAAGAAAATCTGCTCTAAGTAATAAAGGCAGTGGAGTAAAACCACGCGCAGCCCCTGTTATACTTGTCATCCTTACAATTCTACCCCACTTATTCCAGATAATAAGAAATTACACCCTGTGTCACTCAAGAGGTCTGACTTTGACCGAGGATAGAAATCATTATGGTGCATCAAAAGATGTTCCCGAGGAATAATCCTCAAAGGCAAAAGCAGACATGGGAGGACATCAGTGTCTTTGTCACATGCATGTATGCGAGGCCACTCTCGCTCGCAGATTATTCAGAGCTGCCCCGGAGGCAGGGAAGAAGAAATCAAGAGGCAAACATCAGGATCTAAATGAATGATTCCCCAGGCAAAACAAAGTTAGTGCCACTCAGGCTCCTCTGCTGATGCACCCAAGTGTCCCGTCTGCTCACAAACAACAGACTATGAAAGCACCTCTGAAATTAGGCGTTAACAGCATGTTCTTCTTCAACTTGGCAAAGGTTAAGTGCAGTGCTTTTACATGGTTTACATGTAACGTGCCATGTTCTGTAAGAGAATATTACATAATAACATGAAAAGAGACACCGCCGTTGATAAACAACAATGCCAAACATACATTCAGAAAATATGTGAGAGCAGGGGTCGCATTAAATGGATCTATCCTGAAAGGGTATAGTTTTTTATTTTTCAGATTTGCTCAATGAGCTGCTCCCAAGTTCAGTGTGGGTGCTTGTAACAGCTTGTTGTCATCTCACATTTGAACATGTTGTAGATTAAACACAACAGTAAACTGGAGGTTAATGTGATGAAATGAAACTAATAAAGCTCGTATGAGACGCGGAGCTTCTAAATTCAGACCAACAGCACAATTAGATGAGAAAATAGCTTTGAGGGTTTACATGAACAAAATAATTAAAATTGTTTTCTTTTTGCCGAAGGTAAGGCAGGCTAAGGTTTTGTTTAGCAATGAAAAGTCCTTTATTTATTTATCTTTTTCCTCCCTATATATTTCTGTTGGTTATTAAGTGAGGCATCGAGGTTGGTTTGGTTTGAGGTACGGTGAAAATATTTGCTAACATCTTGTTATATTCCCAGTAGATGTATTATTATATTTGAAATATTAGAAGTACAACATTTCCTAAATTTGCTTCATTCGTTGAAAGGAAATATTAAATTTATTTATTTTATAACAAAAATAAGGGATATTTAATTCAATGCAAAGAAAAAAGGATTTAAATGGAAGATTCAGCAAATCAATTTTAGGCCCTCCATTAATTATTTCTAATTAAGGAAAGCGTGTAACTAAATTCAAATACTTCTAGTTGAAATAAAGAGACTATTAACCATTGTGCAATGTTATTTTGTACACTACATTATTAGTAGGTATGTTATTGGCTAAATGATGCAATCAAAATCCCAAAGAAATCCCTTTAATTCTCCTGCACCTGCACCTTGATCTGAATATTTTATCAATTCCTTTTCATTTTGATAAGGTAGCATGTAAAATTTTACCGGTATATGTATGACACATTTACAAATACATGTCAAAGTTGCAATCTCTCACATAAACAAATCTCTTCGTACTCCTGTGTAAAACAAGAAGTCTCTGCGATCACTGTGTTCTCCAGCAGTAACGTCTACAACCAGCCCCGTTTTCTGTTTTTTTTCTTTTTCCCATGGAGCCATTACAGCATCATTATGCGTGCCCTAGGAAGCATTCCATGCTACTTTAATATTGAATGAGTGAAGAAGTAGCACACCACTATGTTGCCTTCATGAAGCTATCAGAAAACCCATTCTGCCTCTAAATGCGTTTTTTTTGTGTATCTGGTAGATAGCACTTTCAATGGTTGAGGGTACAGTAAGTATTTCTGCGGGTCTATTTTTAGAAAGGCAATTTCAAAGTTTACTGTACGCATGCACACAGGCAAGTGTTTAAATGGAAGAATTCTTGAGTGAGTATGTGTGTGTGTGTGTGTGTGTGTGTGCATTGCTTTGCTTAAGGCTTGTTGTTTGTGAGTTCAAGAGGCAGCACATACTCCACATGTTATTCTCCACAGGGGAAACCAGCTGTGTTGCTCTCTAGCTCCATACCTCCAGGCTCCTGAGGCCCGAGCCACTCAAATCTAAAATCCAGAACTTCACATCTTGAGTATTAGCAGACAAGTTGTAAACCTAATAACTTCATCCCCTGGTTCAGTTATTTCATGGTCAGTCAGAAAGCCCGGCTGTGTGCAGATCATACCCCGACACGGCTGTGGTTTCCTGCACTGCCATTTTTACTATTTGCAATTATACGATTGGTGCCATCGCAGGTTCAGTCAGCAAGCTTAACCCAAGTGACCCAGTGTCATTCCTCCTATCTCACACTCTGACATCAGAAAAGACTTTTCAAATGCCGCTGATACTTGTCTCCGCTCGGTTGCTTGTGACTGTGCAGCGTGCTACAAAGATTTATTCTTCTTTTGTGCAGCCTCCTTTGCTCTGCCACACTTTCAGGTAGTTCAAAGTGAGTCGCTCTTAGATTGACAGCTTCTGATCAATGAGGTGCCTTAGGGGAGATTTATTCAACAGCGAAACAATGTCAAAATCAAACGCTGTTTAACTTAAGGCAAATTACTCTGACTCTAAAAGTATACGAGGCCACGAGCAAACGATGTGTACGGTGTTTGGAAAGCCAAACTTTTGTCAGTAAAAAGTTGTAGACTGAGATTGACTGTCTTCACCTTGTGTTTGTTTGGGTGTGAGTGCGATTATTCACCATTCTTCAGTACAGTAGACACCTAGAGCCTTATCTTACACCCCCGGTACAAAGCAGTGGAAAGTGTGATGCAGGTGCTGGTTTCAGATTGATGCAGTTGTCTTTTTCTTGTCCAGCACCAACGTTACTAAAATACAAAAGCACTTGCACCCCTGCAACTCACTTACGTGCAGCACGACAAATTTACACTTTTGACCAACAAAAACCTGTTCTAGTGTCATTATCAACAAAGTAATATGTCTCTACAGGTGAGTGCATAAACATGCAAGAGCAGGTCCATTTCCCCTGAAGTGAGGTGTTTTTACCACCTGGCAAATCATCATTCTTAATAATAATTACAAAACAAGATGCAAACACATCAAACCTTTAAAAAGACAATAGGAGATAGTTCTCTCGATTGGTTTATTGTGTTTATGGTCAAAACTCCACCCAGAGTCACTTAATGGTGGTATTCACTCTTGGGAGATCTCATCATCTAGGACCATTGAAGTCAAGCAGTAAAACTTGCGACACCTCCTCTGAGCAGCGTGCAACACATGGCAGCTTCCACCTGCAACAAAGCACATGACATAAAGCTGACTTATGCTAATGATGGTCATAAATACTAATAGCCCTCATTGGTTCCGCTAACAATCAAGGTTAGGATAAGATATTTGTGCTGGTCTCAATAAATGCCAACTTTATGGTGCAGGGGCGCACAACATCTCTTACTGCTGGACAACAGGAGAATAAATCTTCCTTGCACGGTTCCTGCTTCTGCACACAACACTTTTCGCTTCAATTGACAAACAAGCACAAGATGTTTGACCGTTTTAACACATATAGATCATTTGACTCGGGTTTACTTCTTTATGGAATTCTTTGAACATGCTTTCGTTTTCACTCTTGTGCGTTTCTCGATGCGTTGATTTGTTTGTTTGTAAGCAAGATGACACGAAATCTAATGGAGTGATTATCACAAAACTTTGGGCAATCCGGGATATTTTTTTCCACTTTCATCAAAATTGTAACGTTTTTTTATATTTTCACCACTTTCCCAGGGAATAATTCATGGGTCTTGGTGAAATAATCAGACATAGCCAGGAAATGGATATTTATGACTGAATGAAATTTGGTGCAGCTTGATTGAATTCAAGAGGACTGTTGGACCTTGGTGTCTCTCAGTGCTACTCTAGTTTAAATATGTGTCACTTGAATAGCAAGTCGGAAATCCCCCTCCCATCAATTGGATTCAAAGCTTCCAATAAAAACCGTCAAATTGTGACGGGGAGTTGACGTGGGACAGAGGAAATTGATTAATATTCGGAAGAGTTGCGTCAAGCAGTGGACCACGGCAAGCTATTTTTGTCCTCATGTCCATGAGCGCTTCTGTGCACGTCAGCAGCCGAGCAGTATCAGTCAGATAAGTGCTGGTGCTCAACCTTTCAATGCTCTCGGTCAGCATCTTGGAATACGTGACAGAGATCCCAGCTCCTCAAGACCGTATGGGGTCTGTTTCTCTTCCACACCTCCACTCTGCTCCTCTCAGCATCCCTTCCTCCGGGGTTGCAACCTCTCCAATCCTCACGTGTACACCGTGTCTCAGGAAAAAGCACAATGAGAGGCTTTCAACAGCACAAGTGAGATGTATTTTCCCACCTTCTCCCAAAAGAACACTCTTTATTTCTCAGAAATGGAGGATATGGTAGACTTGCTCTTAAGTACCTGTTCCAAGAAACAAGAAATCTCAAGAAATTCAAGACAGTTCACATACTAATGGAAATCCTCTCCATATCCATTAAAAAATACACATGCTAGAAACAGGAAAATAACATTATTATCATCCGAGCTGCTCTTTATACCGTTTGCTTCTCTCCAACCGGTACCTGTGACCTGGGAGTTCACTCGGAGAACAGTACGGCCTGTGACAGCTTACAACAGACTTGAGCTGAAGGGCATAGGCCAGAAGAGCGGCCAAGGAGAAAGGACCCTTCCCCCATATTCACCTACAGTATAACCACAGTAAATATAAAGCAGCAACTGCATCCAAAATCAATACTGCTGCAGGATAACAAGCAGGCAGTCAAAGCAGAAACTTCACCGCTGTGGCTGAGCAAATTTAAGTTTGTTGTTGTAGCCTCACGGGGACAGTGAATTCTATTTTAAGTCATGTGCTTATATGATCATGAGCCAAGGCTTTATTTTCGCGGGCAAATGATTCTATAAGTATATAATAAATGAGCTAATGATGCAAATCAACCTGCGAGGACAAAAAAATTATGACATTTTCCAAATTATTTTTTGTCTTGAATAACAAATTTAGATTGTATAAGGGTTGAGCTGACAGCCGAATGGTTAGGTCCCATACGCCCATTAGCTGCCTCTCCTTTTCATTGGCACTATCCAATCAAATCGTTATAGCAAAAAGTACAATATATTAGTCCCATAACAGGGAAATGTGTTGCAGCAGCAAAGATGAGAGTAAAGATAAAATGCAATAGTTGAAAAGCAAACATGCAATATAAACATAGGGAAATATAAAATAAAAAATGTAAACAAGATGCACACCATGTAAAAAGGGATCGCAAAGGCAGTGACATTTTGACTCTAAGATGATTTTAGATTTTTGTTTTCTACCTCAAAAGTTGATTTTGCTCCAAATAATTTGCATATCATGTGCAAACACATTTATTAATTTGAAGCCTTTAAAGATCTAAGAACATCAGTGAAACATTATTGATTCATTAATGAAGAACTTATTTTCCCTTCACAAAATGAGCTCTGCTTCTACCTAATTAGAGTGACTTTAACTCTCTACTCAACTCGTGTGGATGCCGCCATGCTGGACATGTGTGGGTGTGTTGTGGTCTTTTAAAGCCCAGTGGGGGGAAAGCAAGAAAAAAAAAAAAAAGGTTCCTTCTTGGGTGATGCATGGCAGCAGGGGCAGCTGCAGGACTGACCCTGCCAAGGACAGAGAGCTTCCCATGCTTCTTCAATGCCCCAAAATGGGTCATTGAACAGCTAAATGGAGTCATTATGATGAGTAATTAAAAGAAAACTGCCGAAGACTCCCAAACTCGCCCTTTTCTCTTGGTTCCGCTGCTTTTTTTGAGTTTTCACCGGCCTTTGCAGAAAGACAGCTGCCTCGGGGCCACTTAAACTATCACCCCTTTCACTGGAATGCAAATAGCAGCCTTAGCGGCTAATTGAATGGCATTATCTATTGTCCTCTCATTTACTGTAAATCCAGCCATTTTGCAGATTTCCATTACAGATTGTTGGAGACCGACTTTCGCCCGTGCTTTTCCATCTGATACAGTATGTCATACACTCTGAATCACGGGGGACCATACCACAGAATTGTTTCATTAAACCCGGAGCAGTAATATGAATACTGATTGTGCAGTCTTCTGCACACATTAATATGTATGCAGGTAGGAAAATTGCAGCCTTTTGTATCACTGCATGCTGTAGAAACAGAGAAAACAGAATCATTAAAGCACAGATGAAGCACGGGTACAAAAGTGAGGAATCTTGTTACTTTTCTATTTCACTTACTGTGGTGCATACAAAACATTCATCTCTTTCTATTACCGAGCTTTTCTATCTCTCTCCTTTTTTTAACTTCCAATAAAAATGCATGAACATGTGCCGATGCAGCCTCCCCCTGAGCGACGTGAGCAGCACATTCCAATGATGGCGGGAGGAGGGGGGGGTGGATTGATGTTTGATTAATGAAAAAAAATAATGAATTAGTGAAACTAACTTGGGCAAGACCGGGGACTGAAACAGAGGATTTCATTACCTTGTGCTTGTTAGATAAGGTTAATGAGGTGCTGCTGAATGTTGGGTGAGACGAAACAGAAGAAGAAGAAATGAAAAAGAACATTAATAAAATGCTGCCGGATTCATTTTGGCGACTTCGGTGCCAGAAGAGGGTTATGCTCTGAACAAGCAGCGTTTTATTACATGCCACGTTAAGGCTGGCCTCAGTGGACTCAACTGGTCTGAGCCGTTGAACTCAAGGTTCAGTGTGGAGGATTTAGTGGCATCTGGTGGTGATGTTTCTCATGTCATCAACAGAACACAGCTCCCCAACCCTTCCCTTCCATCTACGGTGGCTTGCAGGAAACATAAAAACGCAGAAGGTTTTTTTCCAGAGCCAGTTTTGGCTTGTTCGTTTTTGGGCGACTGTAGAAATATGGCTGTGCAACATGGCGGACTTCATGAAAAGGACCAAAGTAGATAAAAAGGGTTCACTCTCGTCACAAGAATACAACAACTCTTAGTTTCAGGTACCAATACACCAAGAGATAGTGATAACTTAAAACATAATTATTATAGTATTATTATTTCACTAGAAAATGATATGATAACAATTCTTCATTTAAAATGTAAAAAAAGCCCTAGGCTCTTGTTAAATATTTTGTTGGCTATGTACATTATCCAAAATGAGAAATCCACAATTTTATTCAAGGTAACAGGCCATTTTATTTTGGTCGCCTTTTAATTGCATCATATCTACCTTACCCATGGCTTTGACTGTCTCTGCTATTATTTCTAGGTTAAAGGAGGAACACACTGTTAGCCCATTAGCTACTTAGCCAGTCAGCTGTTTTCTCCTTCCACTGTTTGTTTTGGTCACTTTTTAATGGATCACGATTATTAATTACAGTTTGCTGCATAACGTGAATAAAACGTTAATACATGACCTCATACATGGACATGATTTGTCACGTCAGGTAAAATTTCATCAGTAATGCTGGTGAGGACCACAACTCCCATGATCCCATGCTGCTTCATCAAACTAGGTCTTTTGTTGTCTTGTCTGAGAGACCCCTAGTAGCCTAAGTTACATATTGTACATTTAAATCCTCCACACTGGACAAATACATCCTTGTTATACCATGTTAAATGAAAAGGTTAAGTACTTTGTGCTATTTTGCTTGAAAAAAAAAACACCTTGATCGGGAATGACGTGTTAATATATGCCATTTTGTTTATTTTTCCCAGAGTTCAAGAGGAGATTCATCTGTACAGCTGTAGGACGCCAGGGATGATCTCTCTCGCTGAATACTTCAACCCAGAGTATAGAGGTGAGTTTGTAATTGTGTATTTGTAATGGTCACACTGGTGGCAGCTCCACATAAGCAAACAGGACGGTAAGAGGATCACAGGGAATCCATTGCTAATCCACTGGTCAATACACAAGATAAGTACAGTACAGAGGCAAACACAAGTCACTCAAAGGACGTGTCAAACTGAGAGTAGAATATCAAGGTGGATATATGACACCTTCATGTTTTCCTGTTGCTACCTCTGCTTTTTTACACGAGCACCAGAACCTGGAGTGTTTACTGTAGGATGTATTATAGGATGGATGCTTAAAGTTAAATTGGGTAGTGTTGAATATATATGTATAACCTTTTGGAAGAAACGTTACAGTTAAATATCTACAAATACCAGTCATTTATTTGGTATTAAATTTTTAAATCTGCTTTCAAGACCTATGACAGTAACGGAGAATTATTTCAACAGCTTACAATAATAACAGGGAAAAGTTGCCATATACTGTAGGTGTATGTGCACTCTGAACCATTATTGCTAATTGCTCGGCTTTTCACAAGACATGTGGCCTTGAAATCTGAATCATCGCTGTCCCACTTTCCATGCATACATACTTTAATAGCCCCCACAACCCTTTCTTCTTAACTGACTCACCAGTGGCTGAACTAGTCTGTCATGTAAAGCAGAGCAGATGGGCACTGGCCTATGGCTACATTAAGGCACATGTCATCTGATTCAACAGAAACCACAGAGTTTTTCTAAATTGAACACTTTCCCTCTGACATTTATTCAACTGTAGCTGAAGGTGGACCCTGTAAAATACCAGGTTGAAAGATGGTAACCATTAACATCTCTGTTTCAGCTGGGGTCGCTGCCAAGATATCTTTGTTTACGTCGTTTTAAGAAAAGAGGAGAAATAAGTTAAATTCAATCTTTAGTCCATTATTTCCTAAATATATCCACATGAAATTCATTGCAGGTAAAAAAAAAAAGATTTCCACTTATCCAATAGAAGAAGATATATCATCAACTTCACGAATTATATCATCAACTTCACGAATTCTAAATACACTGTAGAATTCGTGAAGTTGATTTTACTTGAAAAAAATCTAGGAAACTAATTGCATCAAAAAAGGTGAGTAAGTATAGCTATTAGTCTCATGTTATGATTACATTATATCTACTTCTTGATTTCACTTAAACCATAGTTAAAATCATTAATTTGGTCAATTAGTACAAAGTAAGATTAAGATTAAGACTAAACTTAACTTTTTGATTAGTTTGACCTAAGTGGATATTTTTGTTTACTCAGTCTAAACAAATGTAAAGATAATCAGACTAGGTGGATATTTGAGCATGGTTTCCATTGTCATCCATGAATCAGTAATTATTGGTAAGATTTCACAAAGTCAAGAATTAAGACGAGAGATTTGTCTCACAAGAATATCTCAATTTTACTGGTAGGAACTATATTGGTAACTTCTCACATCGATTCTAGTTGTTAGCTGTGCATGTAGCTTCATTCATGCTACCAAAAAGCATCCTATACAATGGCAACTGTACCTACAATAAAGTATAGAACGGAAATATGTGCCAAGTAATGTTTAATGTCCCAGAACACAACTAAACTTAAGTCTACAACATTGTCTCAGAGCATCCTGGAAAGCTACTTTTCATGTGCATCACTGAATCAAGTTAAAGTCCAGTTTACGGACTTCTTTAGTTTTAGTACAATACTCCCATTTCATGACTTAAATGATCTGGACAGTGACAAATAAGTACACCAATGAAGTGTAAGTAGGCATGTTACTTTTTACAGTGTATTTTATAACCCCCACATACGGGAGGGAAATGTTGTTCTCCGCACATCAGTCAAACATTTAAAAACAGAAAACTTGGGTACAACGATAAGAGCTTATTACTGGTGAACTTAAGAAAGAAGAAGTGCTGGTGCAGTAAACGATGCATCCTTTTTCTTGATCTCTTTTTTATGTAATTTCTAACTTGTTAATGTGTGTGTAAAATATGCAGGCCAATGTTGGAGAACAGATGGAGAGATACAATATTAAAGAGTGATAATAATGATTATAGTGCACAAAGTTGTGTAGAAATAATGGACTTGTATCATCATCTAAATCTGCTTAACAAGATCTTCGGTGTATGAGCTGATCAGCCAGAAAGCTCCGAAATGGAAATTGAATCTGCTGTTTTAGTGTCATCGCTGACCAAAGAAAACCTCTTTATTGTATTATTCATGTGTTTCTTTAAAAGGGGGTTTGTTTTTTAACCCTTTGACTTTTATGTTTATGTCATGTTCAGTGTTTTTCTTCCAAATGAGAGCAGCTGTTTGTGGCGTTTTTTATTGAAACCAGAAGTTTGAGTGACAATGAGCCTTTGTGCATATTGTCATATAAGGAAAGTTAATGTTTGGACGGACTTCAAACATCCAAACACTGTTGGATACGTCAAATGAACAATCCAGAGCTGGATGAATGGCTTTGATTTAATCCTTGCTGCCTTTCAAGTGCGGCCAGAGGGATTTCTTACGTCAAACCGTCCAGCAAAATTCCTGCTTTGCCGAATCTTATGGTATAAATAATAAACCACATTGTGTATAATGAATGCAATGAGCAAATTTATCCAATACATATGATTTATTGTCATCCTGAACAACAAGTTTAGCAGCAGATTGAAGTGTGGTGCAGCTCGGTTTTAACCACTATCATTAAACTGAGGATATACTGCCATTGCTACAGAGGATGAAGACTGTTGGTCCAGAGCAGGAGAGGGACCACAAAACTCCCAGTTTAATTATTTTATTTTAAAAGAGAGTGTCCAGAGCAATATCCTTTTAGGGGACCTATATTTCCTCGTATCCCTGCAGAGCTATATGCCTTTACTTCACTGATTTGTACATGATGCACACTGTGCCCAACAGGAAATGTGAAAATCCTGGCAGCAATATTTTATTGTAAGTGTGTTGTTCACACCATCATGTGCCTCTAGTTGAAGGATTAAGTGTTTTGTTTTGCGTTTGTCTTTTCATCCTCTAGTTGCATCAGCGTTTTCCCTAAAAAAAACTTTATGATATTTGGCACGGAACTCACGATAACAAAAATTCATTGATCACTGTAATGTTCATTCTCCCGTCCAGGTCCCGACAGCATTACGCTTTAGCCCCATCAAGCTATCTGGTGCCAGGTCCTCCGTCAGCCTGGATTCCTAATTGATGGCTCCACAGAAGAGTTATTTGAATGGATTACCGCAAAGAGCATCATGGATTAGCCTGTGAGAGCAAAGATCCCGTGGGAGCCTTAAATTGGTCACATAAAGTGATTATAAAACATCCGTATGGCTACCTATTATTGAGCCCCCCCCCCATCAAAGCAATTTAACCCTTCCTCGTTTGCTCGGTGCATCAATATCACTCTGACCTGTTCTTCCTCATGTGCATGTTGGCTGCACTTGTGTTGGTTAGTGCCCAAACAGTGCACGCTATGATGTGATCAATGCCTCTGGGATTCGATCACAAGTTGTTGTAAATACAGCATTGGTTCATGTTGTTGCATGACTTAGTCACTAGGACGTCAGGCTGGTTACACATGGCGACTGCATAAAAAGACACTTTGCTCTTTGACATCGATGCGACGTGCCGCCCTCTCTGTCGCAGCAAAATTCATATTTAAAAGACTAAGTGGCCAGTTTACAGCTCATGATTCATGTTGATATCATTACTGGACACTACAGCACTCAATCAGGATAAAAGAAAATCTGACACGCAGTCCTGCCTCCTCAGTTTTTCTGCTGTGCCTCTACGTTGGTGCGTTTCCCAGAATCCACCTCATCCACTTGCCTTGCCTGGGCTGTCATCAGCGCTAATGTAGTGTAATTTTTTTCGTGATCACTTTTACCACTTCACGCTTCGTGAGTCCATTAATATTTTTTGATGAGAACTACATCTATCAGAATTATGGCCCGTGTAAGATTAAAGGATTTGCCATGGAAAATATGGAAGGATCCATATCTGATCATGCATTCAGTAAACATCCTGTGCATTCTGAGTTCATCAGTGTTAAAGCTGCAATATCTTAAACTTCAGTCAACCTAAATAAACAGGTTTAGACGCCTGCATGATAAATTTACCCTGGCTTCGCTTCCCTTTTGATTTTGGTCCCAGACCTGACGAGTGTATGTGTAAAAATAATAAATATTATTGCAGAACCAAACTTTATTTGTCTTTTCGTTCTAACACGATATGCATAAAAGTGTTGAAGTGATGACCCCTCCTCTTTATTAGAAATGGGCTGCCGCATTTTAATGAAAGTAGCAAAATAAAGAAATAACCATAAAGCATTTTTATTTAACCAAACAATAATAAAAGGAATATTGCAAATGTTGTGTGGGTTATGCCTGAACAAATACATATCGCATGTTCATTTAATTTACTGAAAGGTAATTCACGGGCAAATAAAGTAAAGTGTTATTTCACACGATAATGTTACTGCACTTCAACTCATTTAAAAAGATGGGATATTCCATTTTCTGTAGCAGACAAATTGAAGCCATCAGTTTCAAATCAGGTTTATAGGTAATTCTCATAAAAGTCGTAAACATCATAAAATATCAAGGTGAAAAGATGAAAGACTGTTTCTTAAGAGTTTGAAAATCCAGAGCCACAAACCGGTTCCGTTAAAAAACTAAAAGGAGTCCACAGTGTATCCACACAACAAACACTGGAAAGGCCTAAATAAGACTCAGTCAACAGAAGAGCAGTTCTTATGATATCAACTCCATTACTTTCATGGAATTTTGTTAATAAAGACGTGCACAGCCAACCCGGCTGTGACTCTGCAATGAGAAAGGCAATCATGTAGAAAATGAATGGAAGTCAAAACTGTACTACGCGGTTTTGACAGACAGATGTCGGCCATTCATTACAGACTCTCTAATGATTTCTCTCCACATGGCTGATAAAACGCTTTGGCACCTCTACTCTGCATGACGGGGACTTTTCTCAAATCATGACACCTCAATTCCTCCCTCCTTATTACGTGCCATTCATTCGGTCGCGCCGCAGAAGACGAAGGCCCCGTGTCTGGATGCGAATTTAGCTCGTCAGACTGAAGCAATGACAAGTAGCGCCGGCATGTTTAATGCATTCGTTATTCTGAAAACACAGACTCGGCCATGATCTGCAGTGAGAAAAGAGAAGATAATTGAGGCTCAGGGTTTATCGCCCTTAGAGTGGGATTAAAACGTGAGTCCACTCACCTTTAAAGAAGGATCTCTGGCCATCTGCTTTTAGATTTCCTCTTGTCAAATGCTGTCCTTTAAGAGAAAAGAAATCCTTTGAAATGTCTCAGTGCAGCGTTAATCTACTAATTTCTTTTGAGACTTTATCCAATACACTGTGTTTCTACGCCTGCAAGCTAGTATTAGATTTCTTATAGGTTATTAATATCATAACAAAAAATGGAGGTAATTGAATCTTTATAGACGTATCAAAAGCATGCGCAGTTTTCTGTGCCAATTAGGTCATTCTTAGGTGATTATAATATAAAGATAAAAGTGATGTGGGAAGTGTCTCGAGTGCATAAGCTTCTCATGGCACATTTACTCTAGTTTAATGCATTTTAAGAAGTTTTCTTTTGCTCTGAAAGATTACAGGATAGCAGCATAGGCGACAACCGGCCACTCACGAAACCATTTGCAGGTTGTTTTTATTAGTTTTTAATCTCTCTGACTCACCTCCACCTTCACAATGTTAATTCAACCTTCTTATTGCCGTCACTTTTTAATATAAGTAAAACATCATTATCTATAATTTCCATCGTAACTTTGCTGTGTTTGGTTATTTCCATTTTACAGGAAGTGACCTCATTTCAGGAACATTTCAGGTTTGATTTATGTGTTTTACATCCCCACTGCGCTGCTTGATGCCTTCATCCCTTTGGTAGATGAAAATTGCATCTCAAATGGATTATAGATTAGTATCAGTGTCTGGCTGTCCAACTTGGGCGGTAATGTGTCAGGATTGTGGCACAGGCCCGGCGACAACAAAGAATCACTCATCCTCTGGGTTTTGAAAACCTGGCTGAAGGTGCAATTAATCCACAAAATGAACAGTAGATTAATGATAAGAGTAAACAAGTCAATAAAGTTTCATTCATCAATATCACAGACGGTGCTCCAGCAACAATCAGCCGAAACCCAAGTGAACTGTACAGAAGCTGCATTTACTTATACAGTGTTTACAGGTATCGGTGTGTTACACTGACTAAACTATTTAATCTGTTGCTTTAATTGCCTCATTCCTCTCAATTGCAGAAGGTGGAATAATGTGCACTATAATTGATTAAATTAAAATACAAATTGTTGAAAATCGATTTAAACTGGGATGTTACTCAGTAGAGTGCACACCTCCGGGCAAGGCCCAGCAGTCCCTTTATGAAATCACATTTAAATTCACTACATCCAGAATTTGTATGAATCTGGACCAAACGGCACACACCTATAAATATCACACCATCATTTTATACGTCTTCCATGGGTAATGCCCAACCCTTGCAGAAAATTTCATGGAAATCACTTGGTTAATTTTTGCGTCATCCTGCTAAATAAAAAACCAACACAGAGGAAAACATGACATCTTTGGCAGAGGTAATGATAACATTTGAAACAGGCTTACAGTGTGTGTGGGTATAACAATTTCTTTCATTTCATGTTAAATGTTTTAATATATTTTTGATCAATTTGATGTAATACTCTTTATATCTTCTCAGGGGGCACTTTCCAAGTAGCCTTCTCTTTAAGTTGTACACGTGTAAAATGTATATATTTTTACCACAACATTTATACCATTTCATGGAGATACTGTTACTTATGCTCTAACTTATAATAAAGTTACCTTGCTTTTACTTTTACAGCCCCCTCAAATGTGCAAATTTTATCAACTAAAGCACTTACTTAAAAGCACAGTGAAATCAGAATAAATGTGTCATAATGGCTGAAATCAGTCATTTCCACAAAGAATGGCGAAATGATTAATCACATCACACACGGCATCTGTCCATGTGACATACCGTGTCATATGACCTTTTCTTCTATGTTGTACAATGGTAATTGCCTCTGGCTCATCTCCTTAGTGGGTTAGGACACAGATGACATTTATTGACAAGCCAGCCCCGTGTGCAGGTACTTTACAGTAAGTGTGGAAAAGGCAGTAGATGTGGATGAGGAGCATTTGTGAAAGAGGGGCTGTTGTTTTCCTGAGGAGGGTTTGTAATGTGGTGGACGCTGCTATTAAAAGTCTCATTTAAGTGTTTCTTAGAAAGGGAAATCTTTTCTGATAAATTACCTGCCAAAGAGGAGGCCTGTGATGATGACCAGGTTGGAATCACATGTGAAAGCTGCTCGAGCACTGGACTGTATGACATATTTCCCACTGATTAATATAAGGACTTGCCACAATATTCTTCCTATAAGCTAAGGAAAAGATTCCTGTGTTTCCCATGTGCGACTGTGGAAGTAAATTCAAAAGGACAACAGCAATAAAAATGCAAATTCTGGCCGATGCCATCAGGGCAGTTTATGTCCGTTTATCTCCACTAGTGTCCATCAGCATTCAAAGCCATTATTTGTAGCATCCTCCAGCCTAACTGGGATAGAAGTCCTCCCAGTGGTCTACCTGTCATCTCACGCACCGAAGAAACATTTCATTCCTTTGATAGTCGAGAACGATCCCTCTGTTGCATCCCCACCTCCCCGTTGTCGAGCCGGAGAGAATTTGTCCTGTCAGAAACAATAACTTTCCTTTCCAGGCAAAGACAGTTTTATTTCTCAACATTACCATCGCGCGAGGTGGTTGTTTCCATTTACCTTCCCCCTGTTTCCTTTTATTCTTGTAATTCTCATAGATGGATCAAATTTCTGCATCAGGAAAGACAAGACCTCTTCAACATCTTTGCTAACAACAATTGATTTTCCCTCCTGTCACTTTGATCCTTTTGAGTAAAATCTATACACACTTTTATATACCAGACTGACTTGCTTCTGGAATCTGTTGCTACTGCTGCTCATTTCTAATGTCAGCGACCACCACAATCTTAAATGCAACCACCGATGGACGGATCAATAATCAGGCTTTCTATAGGCACCAGTCCTGGGGGTCAAGGGTCTCAGGGTGCGGCTCCATGGCTACAGTCTACAATCATGTTGTTTTCTGTCCATCAAGGATACTCACACCAGTGGCGACCCGTGTATGGGGGCTTAAAGGGATAGTTCACCCAGAAATGAAAATTGTGTGTTTGAGTCCACAAAACACTGTTGGAGTTTCAGGGGTAAACAGGGGAGTTGCAGGCAAATCCAATACAATTGAAGAAATTAGTGAACTATCTTTAGACGTAAAAAAAAATTAACATGCCTCCAAACTGCTCCTCTGGTGTCATACGAGTGTCCGGAAGCCCCAGCATTCAAATTTCGACTCCACTGATATCTTCCAATAAGTTGCATTCAGCGACCTTCGGAAATGCTAACGTCTGCTAGCTCAGCCACTTCTGGTTGACTTTTAGGCTTAAAACACCGTTGAAATGTCCTCGTTTCGAGTCGAATATGAAAGTCGGGGCTTGCGGACACTTTGATGACACCACTCATTAGAGCGCACACCTCTACCTTATGAAACCATATTTAAATTCACAGTTCCCTAAAGACGTCAGATTTTTTTCATAAAGATCCATTCATGTTTATTACGCTCAAAGAGATACTGAGATATTGAGATACGCTCAATGTTAAAGAAAGCAAAACATTTCCTGGATCCACCTCCTGATCTGGATCCACATCAAAATATAATGGCTTCTTCTCTGATCTATTCCGCATCCACAACACCAAGTTCCATGGTAACCTCAATTCAACTTCCAAGCATGAAATGACCAGTAAAGGAAGAAATGAGAGCAGAAAGAGACCAAACTATTACAAAATATGCAAAATGGCAACAGAGACATGCAAAGACACGTTTCAACCTAAAACTTTAAGTCCCACAACATACATGTATTTTAAAAAGGTTCCTGCAGATCAACATTTCCCCACATTTCCACCACAGTCGAAAGACAAGGGAACTATTTTCTGCAGCTGGAAATAGTGTTGAACGTCATTGTTATTGTATGACACACCAGGCATTTGAACACGCTGCTTTGTTTGTTAGATCAAGATCGGGTATTTGTTTTGCGAGACATGACACTCCTGTTCTGAAATGAGAATACTAATTAATTAACATCAAAATCATTGTGATGATGCACATGACGATATAGAGCACACTTGGCCAAGGTGCCATTGGGGGGAATTAAACTAGCTGAAATTATTCAGACAGCTATATTTCCTGTTAGTTTAGCTCCTCAGTTGGATTTATTACCCAGAGTCTAAATTTGTAGGCACAGTTTATTGAGCTCTGCAGTTTAATCAGTTAAATCGTGTCAAATATTGAGCTTACTTGTGGATTTGCCAATGGGATCTGTAGCCAAGCAGCGCAGCTCAAAACTCAGGGAAAACAACACTGAAATCCATCACTGAACTCCTCTAAAGACTGTTGACTGGTCTGACTACGCTACATGATGAAAATGTATGTGTTTCTGAAGTCAGAACTTTTCCAATAAGTTAACTCTACAGCTCCTACAGTGGATTGTGTTGAGTCAGATTGCATCAATTTATAGTTTTAAGTTTCTGTCAACATCAAAAACAACGTCTGGACCAGGAAAGAAAAGTCAAACAATGAGGAAAATGTAACAGAAAATTTGGCATCAGCAACCTCATTCTCCCAATGACCTTTTTAATTACATCAATCTGATACAAAATAAAAATGATGAACAGAAAACATTATCATTTTTATTGGTTGCTATGGACAATTGGACACAGTGAAGACATTTCCCTCAACAGCAGCTTCCAACTGTTAAGAAAGGACTTCCTGGAGTGCATTCACGCTCATGTTTGTGTGTGTCGCTGTGGCATTTTATGGATGTCAATGAATATTTTATATACATTCAAACAACATGCAGTGATAAACTGAAAATAGGGAGCAGTTAGGCCATGGAGAGTTTTCAGTGCAACTGGAGATGGAGTAATTTGTGTCGGATGTTCAAATCGTGAACGATCACGATCCATCTGTCACAATGGGCAGTCAATATAAAACATCTGCCAACAGCAACATTGAGTTCCATGTCTTCATCACCATTTTGCTGCATACTACAGTCTCTTCCTGTATTAGCATTTTGGTACTGTATGGGAATTTGAAAGTGCCTCTGCAGTGTGTTTCTGAATTCAGGCACTGTCGCTGCTGATTTTTGTTCCAGAGCATCAAATGAGCGGTGGCATACTACCAAAGTAAAATGCATACATATGCAAATAAAAGATCAAAACTTTGACGCGAGTGTCCTTAATCTGTGTACGAAGGTACAATTCCCCAAAGCTAAACAGACTTTTCAAGATGTAGATTTATTTGATTGAACTTGTCTCACAGCCCTCTGTGCGGAGCGCCAAGTGATAATGTCCTCTCCCGAAATGTGTCAGATGGTCCATCAGGCCCGGACAGATAGAAACATCCAGCAAAGGGGAATGGCTGCTCTTGTTTGCAGCTTGTCAATCAGAAAACCGAGGCAAGTTGAGCCGTCAGTCCCAGGCACGGTCCTGCAGTCCAGCATAATTGAATTAGCTCCTGTCACTCTGTGAAGGTTAATTGGTGAGGAAACCTTGGCCGAGCAACGTGGGGGTAATTGACAAAGATAAGGATAGATGTCTTATCTGGGATTTTGTCAGCACATGTGAACTTTGCAATTTCTCATTTATCTCCAAACATGAGATATTAATGAAAGCGTGAAAACGTGACAGAGTTGACCGAGCGGCTCGATAGAACCCTCGATCCATGAATAGTGAGTCGTCGTCATAAGTTGCGGTCATGTTTGGGGCTGCACAATTGCTCCCACTTTAGCTCAACATGTCATGAGTCAGCAGCGAGGGACATTGCGGGCAGACTCTTTGGCTCGGAGGGGCAAAAAAAACCCTGTGCCGAGTCAATGGTCAGTTGATGGCCTGGAAAATTGCGTTTAAACCTTCAGGTGTTATTCCAAGTTGTATCTCATTCTGAAACGCACAGTATTAAATTAAACTCTTCTGTGCTCCTCTCGCTTTGATAAATTCTCTCTGTAGCTCAGTTGCTGTTTCATGCCCGGTTCAGTGTGCCTCCTGTCGAGCTGAACCGTTATGATTTTGTTATAGAATAGTATTTTTTCTATGTTTACTGCACGACGATCACAGCATTAATGTTGAGCAAGAAGCTGTATGGGGCTGAGTAGGATGCAACTTTCTGCTAACTGTTGTGCGGGGCTAAATTAATTCCGCCCCAGCATTTCACCGATGCATCTGTTTCCATCAGCGCCGTTTGATTCCTTGCCATTCTCCATAGCGTATCATCTTTATAAGAGGTGTCACCCAAACGAGAGCTTTGAGTTTGTAATGAGATTTTTTGTTCTCGCCTAAGCTCGAGTCGCACTAGGTCATGAGCCTGCTGAAGGACTCGGGATACACCGAAGAACAATAGAGTGAGATATTGGGAATTTACAAGAGATGGCAGGGCAGTAAGTCATTTCAAGTTTTACAAAGTATGACACCTGTGTGGAATACCAAGCAGCGAGTGGGGCTGAATGTAACTGTGGAGTATGACAAGAGGCAGCTTCAAAATTCAAACCTTTGCACTCAATGGCCTTAATTATCCAGAAAGCATCTGTTGTTTGACATTTAACACAAATGTGTCATCAGCATTAACTGAAATCAACCCACACTTTGGCTATACTTATTATCCTGATGCTAATTTGCAGCTAATTAGTGTGGGCCTGCGCCTACTGGCAGCAGTAAATCATTATTTGTCGTTATTAACCTCTGCAAAACAGAGATGTGAGATAACAGAGCAAAGACACTAAAATTAAGGTTTATATATTTTCTTTTACCTTTTTGCTTCAACAGTGTTTTATATTGGAAAGATGTGTTTGTTTATCAGCTTTTTCTATTTTTAGAGCTGCAATCATTAGTCTATGAATTGCTTAATCAATTAGTCAATCAAAAGAAAATGTACAGTGAAAACTATTTTTTATCCTTAAAAATCCAAACATTCTCTAAAATGTGCTGCTTTCCCCATCTTAACATCAGTGGAATATTTTTCACATAACACATTTAATAAATTGCAACATGCGAGGTGGTCACATATGAAACTACGAATAAACTATGAATAATTGATAAATCACAACTCAGTGTTTATGGTCCTTAATCCTTGTACCTTGAATAACGACACATTGTGCTCTTCATCGTGTAGGAGTATTGTAATTATTATTTAAATGTGTGATAATGAAGAAAAATAATAATAATAATAATAAATGTAAGAATGTTTGTCTGCTTATAATGTTGGTAAGACCATTGTTGCACATAAAGTCAAGTAGTAAAAATGTTCCTTACACTGGACTCACACCTATAGTGTGTTGCATTAACAATTGACAGCGGATATAACAGAAAGCAATATAGCCAACTTTCAAGCTAATGTGCTTTTTTACAGTGTAAGGAATCTGCTGTTAAATCAAAAATCCCAAGGAGTGTTGTTGTTTTCAAATTGATCTTTAGCTCATTTATTATCAACAGCTCTTCACAAAATATTTATGAGTCCAAACCCAGGAGGTATCAACATATTTTTGACTTTATTTCATCCTCAGGAGGTCACATTGAGAAATCATGTGCTGAAAGCTTCCTAAGGCTGTAAATAAAGAAGCAACGCAATTGTTGAGGCAGTTGTTAGGTTGGGATAAAAGGCTTTGTGTAGAAAACTAATATGCATTAAGGTAGTACACAATACGAATCAATTGCAAGGGGAGTTAGGTTATACTGACTAAAAATATTAAATTTGCTGAGTTCTCATCCACAGAAAAAGACATACAAAGTGCCAAACTTTTACCAAACTAATGTATGACGTTAATACCTTTCTATATAACCCAAGCATATGTGCCATCGTCCTCCCTCTCTCCAAAGCAATTCAGTACCTCAATGAGCACGATGTTTTCCCGCCCCAAGAGAAGTAGTTCCATTTCATCCCAATTGATTCTTCACTTCTGGCTTCCCATCTTTACTTTTTTCATTCTTGCCAGCAAGAAACGTATGCATTTTCAATGACATCAAATAAAGGGCAGTCATTGGTATGGATGAGGAGCGTCCTCAGAGATTGAGGCACCTTCACCGCCACAAAGCACCAGATAGGAAGCAGGGGCTGAAACAACAAAAAGTACGGCCTCAAACTGTAAAAACAGATTCATTGAAACCAGGCTTTTGTAGCCACTTGGAGGAAGAACAGATAAAAAAATACTCGTTTAGTATGCACGGTGAAATTGTCTGGACAGACACGGTGACGAACAAAGGGGGAGAATGAGAAGCAGAGAGAGCCAGAGAGGACGGTGTGTTGCAGACAGGTGGCTGTGCATACGATACCATGGGTCTTTGTGTGGATGGAGACACACTCAGTTCAAGATCTTTTATTATTTTTTCTCAGTGTGATGGTCTGGAGCTTCTGTCAAAGTTCGCCTTGAAGCACTGGCTCTTGTGGTGGAGCAGCACTCCCGAGGCGTTGTGTGAGAGTGGACAACTCTCCTGCTCCTCATATAAAGGCTCCAGCGAGGCACAGAGAGCCACTGCAGCCCAGCGATTTCTCTTAAAGTGCTGCCCAGCCTGTCACTACCACTGCAGCACCTACTTCAAACCTCGCCTCAGCATCTGACCTCCTGTCTGATTTCCCACTAGATGGCTCTAAAACAATCAGAACCTCCAATTTTGTTGATTACGTGCGGCTAAACTAGAACAACCAAGATTGAGTTTTGTCTCTTCCAACCAGTCAAGTTGCAGTGCACATCCATGGCTCTCCATAAATGTATCTACACAATAATATACAGTACATATAGCGAAGACTTGGAATCTAATAAAAAAACATATATGTACACTATTAAAATAGCACAGTGAATTTAACTTTTGATCTTTTGGATTTTATAATAATTAATGCAATAATTCTCGATTTATAGCCACATTGACCTTGGTCTTTGACTGCCGTGGCGCAGCTAGATTACTGCAGGTCACTTTTACAGTTATGGAAATAAAAGCTTGAACCAGCATCACCTCAGGCCAAGCAAACAGTCAATGCAGACATGTTTGGAACGAGCCCTGTACTAGTGATTGTAATCCTCCACATTTACAGCCACATTTCTAACCTTTTCCCGCCTCCGCACCGATCACAGCTGTGGCCAGAGGGAATTTGTGTTTTTAAACTCTTTGGTACGTATGTTTGTCCTGCTCTCCTGAACGTGATATGTCAGGAAACACCTTGAGGTAATTTCTTTAAAGTGTCACCTTGCAGTAGGTGAGCTGATTGAAGTGATGACATTTTACATCCAAAAAGTCAAATTTCTGGAAAACAAAAAAAAATGAAAATCTGCAAATAATTTAACCATTGCTCAGGAACAGAACAGAAGGTTGCATATTCCAGATTTGGTCAGATAGTAAGTTGGTGCCCACTTTGAAACTGTGAACAAAATGTATAGATCTTCAGTGTCATCTGGTTGAAGATGTGTGTGTAGCAACATCCATATTTAAGCATAATTTGCTGTTTTGGCCATTAACTGGTTATCAATTTATTGATATTATGATTATAATTTATTGACCAAGAAAACATGTGAACCTGTAGAATTTGTCATAAGTTGTTTGTCTCAATGAACTTGCCCACTTATATGCAGCAGATCAAGAACAACAAATCTTAAAGTCAGATAGTGATGAACTTAATTACTTTTATTAAATCCCTAGATACTGTTTATTACACGGTTCATCACAAACATGAATGAAAACTGTAACCAGTGGACAGATGTATTCAACCGTGAGTCGGTCAATCTAAAAAAAGAAAAGAAAAGAGAAGGGGGGAAAAAGGAGCCAATGGTTTACTAAGTGAAGTATGACGGGGCCCCAAGCGAGTGGAACAGAAATTTACGAGGTTGTTTTTGAATCCCTCTTCAAAAGCAGGGTTTCAATAGGTTATCCACCGACCAGCACAAGAAAAAGAAAAGCCTTCATTACCCAGCGCATAAAGTCTAAATGGAAAAGAGACTGTGGAATGGCTGCCCGTGTCTGATAGGGGAATAGACTCGGCTCTGATGCCTTGGGTGTTCTGGCCTGCTGCACTCAGGGCTCGCGCTGGACCTTACAGATTGCTGCCATTATGGAAAGTGGGTGTGTGGTGGCAAACAGACCTCAGCTCTCACGAGGCGACGCACACTGCTCGCTTCTTTAGGCCCGATTGAAGGTTTGACTGAACAATATGGTGTGATTTGCATAAAACTAAGCCACTGAAAATCAATTTCACTGTACGTTGTTGCTTTGTTTGTCCCTTAACAATTTACGACTCTTTACGGGCGTTGAGTTTGTCGGCACATGCCCGTGGATTTATCGGGACGCTATAGTTGCAGGAGTTAAGGTGCAGTTTCCTAATGTAAAATCTGGAAAAAGGAAAAGATACAGTATCGGGCATCAGTGTGAGCGTGCCTTGTGTTTCTGTGTTTACTCTAACAAAGGGAAGTCATCTGGCTGTAATTTATGCATGGGTTTCAGTGGTGAGCCAGTGAATCAGTCGGAGGAGTGAGTCACTGTGGGCAAACAAAACACAGCCAATGCATTCTAAATGAGTGGAGACTTCTCTTTTACTTAAACCTCCATTTAGCCGCTAAAGGCTCTTGTACCATGTGCCACGCTGTGAGCAAGCGGAGGTCGGGTCAGATGAGCTCAGTTTCTGCCATGCTGTATTTGCGATAAAGGTCAGAGACTGGGGAATAATAACAAGACACCGTTTTTCTTTAAGAGATCTCTTGCCTTGCCAGACATTCCGCAGAGCTGTATTTTTCATATTCATTTCATGGAACATTTGATTTGGAACCTCTTTCCTCCCAGGGGCCTTGAGAGTGTTCTTTTCTTCTCTGCTCCTCCGCCGCTGCTCTTTTGTCATCATGAAGGTGGAGTTGTAATGGCAGCCTTTGGCATTCTGTAGCAGGGTGCGCCGCCACAGCATTTATTCCTGCTCTTTATCTAGACTTGAATAGCTGACCAGCGCTTTTGCTTGATCACCCCATCCCAGTTGCAGATAACGTCTATGAACTGTGTCAACCAAGGAAGGGCACAATTAAGAACAGTTTCTACGCAGCAAAATTTGCCCTTCATTTGTGTATGCAACGCCGCCTCTTGTGCACGTTTCAATGACTCTCAGCTCATGTAGGCTACTTATATGAATATACGGACAGCATATTGTTATACTTGCACAGGTCAGCAAAAGGGCCTGACCTAAGTTGTCGTTTTTTTCCAGATTCATATTGACAATGAAATATTAATGCCAACTGCCACCAGACAAAATATCCAAGTTTATTGAAAATGGTCTTTGCAGCCACCGCGTAGCATACGGGCATGCTGTAGTACGCATTTGGTAAAGAGTGGAAATGGAAAAGCGGAAACAGCGAATTGGCAATGAAAAGATACCGTACGAGCGTCCTTATTTTCACTCAATTTATGGAACATAAAGCACAGAAGGGCTAATGCACGAGCAACACGGCACATTCACATATAATCTCACCCTCTAGGCCCAACTCAAATCTATGAGAAACATTCAACGCCTCAGATTATCTCACCAATGTTCCAGTGTATCAGTTTATCAGCAGACGGTGCAGCGCTTACTGCTGGCACGGTTCAGAACTGGAATGTTTTTTGCCAGATAACATGCAAATGAATCATTCTGTTTTAGCTATTATTATTATTCTGTCAAAGATGTTATGCTGTGTTATCGTGACGACGGCAGCTCTTATGTACGGTAGATGTATTGGAAATGTGTTAAGAAATATTGAATGTGGCGAACACAATGATTTGTACCGGCTCGTTTGATAGTGTCAACTCACTGCAAGGAGAATTTTATGATTGAACACAAATTGGGGGGAAAACTAAAACATTCACCAACCTCAGTTTTGTCCTGAGGAGTAGAAAAGAGAAAAGTACAGGTTGGGAGGTGAAGGAAACCAGAGTTTGCTTTTTATGGCCGACCGTTACAATTTATGTTTTCAATTTTTTTTTAAACCATTACCTAAGTTTTAAATAGTTAAACTTCAGCCATATGTCACTTATGGTTTATCTGACACAATCTTACACACATATTTTTTGGGACACTGAATGTCTGTTGGCTCTGAATGTTTAATAAAGCCCTGTAAATAATCCAGGGTTTTCCCACAATTGTGCAATATTGACATTTTGACTGCTGCTGTATCTTTGATATAACTTACAACAGCAAATCTTACCTGAATTAAGTTTGTTTACTTCATAGTCAGGAAACATGTTTAATGAATGTAATGCAATCTGAAATCTCATTATTTTCACTGACAACATATATCATTTGTTTACCCCAAAAAATATCTGCTCGTAGCAGCTAGAGAATGATTAACATCTTTCATGGTTGTATTCAGGCCCTTGCAACAACTTGTTTATGGTAATATAAACACTCTGGGTTTAGTCCTTAATTTAGGCTTCCTTTGGCAGCATTTAAATCTTGTTTTTTATTGACATTTTAACCCCAATCTTTCCCTTTCACAGACCACAGCGCACTCAGGATGCAAACCATTGTCTCTGGTGTCAAAGTCCTGAGCTTTGTAGTGCCGCTACACCGAACACTTGGGGACTAACTAAAGAGATGGAAAGAGTATTTTGAGAAAGTATAACCGAAAAGACGGGATCATTGAGTGGTGACGTACGGTTTCGGACCCAAACCGATTAGATCTGCAAAGTAACACACCTGATATTACCCTCAGCCAAGATAATGGTGTCATAACTGGCGTGGGTCCCTATCTGGTGCCCATAGTGCAAAACAAAAGGGACATTTGCATCGCCAGCTTGATGTATGATGAGCAGGACCACAACACTAGTGTGATTGTAACGTGATAAACCTTATTCACAAAAGGTCAAACGACAGCAGGAATGGTCTTCAGGTCTGCAATGGTAGGTGGGGTTTCAACTTGAAGTCTATTCTCTCTGCCATGAACTGTCACATTGAATCTGTTTCAACAGTGCTATTATCTCTTTTTGTGTAGGGACATGTCCTCTAACACAAAAGTCCCCTCACACCCCCTGTGTCTCCACATGGCAAATAATCCGGTCCCGTGTCCGATTAGCTGATGATCTAAAAGACTAGATCAATACCTGAGGTTATATTTTTCAATATTTCTTCAGTGTCTTCATTTCGATAAGTTTCCATTTCTAAATAAATGTATTGAAATTACTTACTGCTTAATCTTCATATATCTATGTATATGAAATCCTTTCTCATTAAAGTATAAACATCCCCATGCTGCCTGTTAAATTACATTTCTCGTGTAGTCACCAAGAGAAAAACGTACTCCCCTACAAATTATCTTTAGATTAACTTAATCAGCCACATAGTATCATAAATAAACAATAAAAAGCTAGTATTGGTTTTATGTTAAATCATTTAAAACTAATATTTACACTACAAATATATTATGCCAATTCTAATATGATCCCAATCACAGCCGGACACATTCAAACATAAGGTTGATGGACCGATGCAGACAGACTGTTTTTTATATGATTTGTCATGTGGACTGTAGAGCTGTGATTTATACCCGGCTTCATGGTCATCCATATTGATAACAGTCACACTCACAATTTATTTGATATGATATTTGCAATAACAGGGGCCTAATTAACTAGTTAATTAACCTTTGATAATAACAATTTTGATCTGACATTTAACAGCCAGTTTGCCGACTTTTCTGTACTTGTGCCATAGTTACGGTTATTCACCATTATCCTATAACTGTCACATAGATATCACACAGTGGATTAACAGTATTATCTTACTGTAAGAAACTGCACGAAAAGCAAAACCACATGGAGCACAACAAGTGCTGTGAGCATATCAAATGTGGTACTAAAGACACAAGATTAACTTGAAGTGTCAAGAAAGAATGAAAGGTATAAGTTAGAGATTTTCTTTCCACAGCCGCTTCTTCTGCAGTTCACAGAGCATCGTTTTTATTTTTTTCCTAATTTGTCACCATGGCTCATCTCCCCCTTTCAAACAACTTTAATTTAATTTGGTACGTTCCGGTTATCACACCTTGAACACAAATTCGGTCTTTTCTCTTGTATAATCCAGCGCTCAAAATTATTTTTAATTTATTCATAAAGGTTTTCAGAAGAAAAACCCTCAATACATTGATCCGGAGCGTCACTTCATGTGGTGCTGTATAATTGATTTAATGCAGCTTCTTAACATTGGCCTCCCTCAGTTGCGTCTGACAGCCCTCAGGTTAATGGTGTGAAAACAGGGACCCTGCTTTTCCCCACCTGTCAAGTGGTAATTGGCCAACGGTTTCCTTTATTAGCATTCTGCCACAGGGACTGAAAACACCTCTTAAATTGTGTACAAAATAATTGCTGGAGCATGAACAAGGAGAGCTTGCAGTAAACACGAACGCCAGGAATTGAGAGCAACATTTCAACACCAACGTATGTAATAAATGTGCATTTCCTCTCCTGATAAAACGTAGCCTAATTAATGTCGCCTGTGTGCTCTTCTTGTGTCTCCATTCTGCAGGTTATTCCTCCGAGCACGCGAGAGAGACACAGGGAGGAAGGCCGTGGCAGAAACAATAAGATGAGACCGTTTAATGATGGTAACCTCTAAGGAGCAAAGCACAAGCCGACCCGAGGTGGTGAATTCTCTTTTAAACCACCGACACAAGTTCCCTGCAGGAAACCCCTGATGAAAGAAACTCAGAATAAAGGCAGATACTCGACTTTTTTCCGACTGGTACATGGGGACAACACCATCCATCAATGAAGAGGAGACAAACAAAAGGAGTGCTTCTGACCCTGAGAACAGTTGAACATCCAGCTGAATTTCCAACAGGATCGTCTCCGCCGTGCTGAAACCACAGTGGTATCGCCCCTTTCATCATTTTCTGGCCCCGCACATGACTCTCAGAGAAGCACCAATGGCCTGCGGCTTAGGCGTGGTGATGAGTGCCTTGTTTTGGTCTGTAGCCATTGTATATTTGACTCACATTGGCAGAGTCAGTGGAGACTGCTGGTTGATTGAGGGTGAAAAGGGCTTTGTATGGCTTGCAATTTGTAGCCAAAACCAACCACCTTATGAGGCCATCCCCCAGCATATTAACAGCACCATTGTGGACCTTCGTTTGAATGAAAACAAAATCAAAAGCATCCATTATTCTGCTCTTAGTCGCTTTGCCAACTTGACCTACCTGAACCTGACAAAGAATGAAATCTCCTACATCGAGGACGGGGCCTTTTCTGCTCAGTTTAACTTACAAGTCCTGCAAATGGGCTTCAACAAGTTGCGCAACCTGACAGAGGGAATCCTCAGGGGTTTAGGAAAGCTGCAATACCTCTACCTCCAGGCAAACCTGATAGAGACTGTGACACCCAATGCCTTTTGGGAATGCCCCAACATAGAGAACATTGACCTCTCCATGAACCGAATCCAACAGTTAGACGGGTCCACGTTTACCAGTCTGAATAAACTGACCACCTGCGAGCTGTACACCAATCCTTTCAACTGCTCATGTGAATTACTTGGTTTTGTCAAATGGCTCTCGGTTTTCCCAAACAGGACGAACGAGCGGATGGTCTGCGACTCCCCACCCGGCGTCTCCGGTTTTAGTTTACTGAGCCAAAATCCGAACAATCCGACATATCGAAACGCACTCCACATGCTCAAAACTGTGTGCACGGATGACTATGTGACGCCATTTATTGCTTTGCCCACTGACTCTTCAACGCCCCCACCAGACTCAACACTCTGCGGGCTGGAAGACTGTCCATCAGGCACAGAACCAGATGACATTACCATCAGTGCGACCTACAGCACCGTGGAAGTAACCCCTCAGATGAAAGTGAAGCAAGTAACGAATACAGGTGCCACCATCACAGTTCAGATCCCCCATCCTTACAAAAAGATGTACATCCTCATTCTGTACAACAACAGCTTCTTCACAGAAATTCGAAATCTAAAAGATATCACAGAGGATATCGAACTGAAAAACCTTAAACCCCACACTAACTACACATACTGTGTGGCTTCAATACGAAACTCCCTTAGACACAACCACACTTGTCTGACTGTCACCACAGGCCCTCGGGCTGAGAAGGACAGAGCTGTAAACAATGCAACTGCCACTCATTATATTATGACAATTTTAGGCTGCCTCTTTAGCATGGTCATTTTTCTTGGGGTGGTCTACTATTGCTTGCGAAGAAAGCGTCAGCAAGATGAAAAGCACAAAAAAGCAGGTACCCTGAAGAAAAATATAATGGAACTTAAGTATGGACAAGAAATGGAAGGGGGGACTATTTCCCGAATGTCGCAGAAGCAGCTGTTGGCTGGGGAGAGCATGGCCCGTATGCCGTACCTACCATCTGCTGCTGAAATGGAGCAGTACAAATTTCAAGAGATAAGTGATACTCCTAAAATGATGAAGGGAAATTACATGGAGGTGCGGAGTATGGAACACCATGAACGCAGGGAGTGTGACATGGGAATGCCCGGGAACAGCCAGGGGTCGGTGGCAGAGATTTCCACCATTGCAAAAGAGGTGGATAAAGTCAATCAGATAATTAACAACTGTATAGATGCTCTAAAGTCAGAATCCACCTCTTTTCAAGGAGTGAAATCCGGAGCCGTGTCGACAGCAGAGCCTCAGCTCGTACTAATATCCGAACACCCACAGAATAAGTCCAGCCTGCTGTCGCCAGTGTACACGGACAGCTACCATCATTCTCTGCAGAGGCATCGGACCTCTGATGTCTCACCAAAGAGGCCCAGCACTGCCACAGGAGGGCCCATGCGAAGCCCCAGACCTTATCGCACTGAATCCAAGTACATAGAGAAAACCTCCCCAACGGGAGAGACCATCCTCACTGTAACACCTGCTGCCACCATCCTGAGGGCTGAGGCGGAGAAGATCCGCCACTACAGTGACCACCGGCACTCGTACCCCGATGCTCAGATAGAGGAGCTGGAAGGACCCGACGGCCACAAGTCCTCCATGCTGGACCCGCTCACTCACACCCGCTCCAGAGACTTAGCGTACTCCCAGCTGTCATCTCAATATCACAATCTAAGCTATTCTTCCAGTCCCGAGTACTACTGCAAACCTTCACATAGCATCTGGGAGCGGTTCAAACTCCACCGGAAACGGCACAAAGATGATGAGTACATGGCTGCAGGGCATGCACTGCGGAAGAAAGTCCAGTTTGCAAAGGATGAGGACCTGCACGATATTTTAGACTACTGGAAAGGAGTGTCAGCCCAACAGAAATCATAACCACTTTAGATGTTTTTAAAATGGACCACACGTTGCAGAAATGACACAAGAACTTCATCTGACTATTGAATCAATGGAAACTTCCATTATTATAATCAACTACTCACTCGCGTGTATAAAATTCTGTTTTCGACTGTGACAAAAATGGGGTAAACATTCTTTAAATTTGTCATATTATGTAAAGCATCCAACGGGAAAACTTTTATCTATTAAAGAGAAAATATATATTGCAAAGTAATGACATATATGTTACAATGGATTATAGGTTTTTTGGGTATCGCATGGCCAAGTCCTGTGACAGTGGATTTGCTGTTGTGTAATATGAAACTACTATATGAAGATATGTTTAATGAAACCTCAATATTTTTTGAAGAACTATCTGGACCTTTTATTGAAAAATAACTTTTTCGGTTTTCCTTCCCCTCCCTGAATTTATCTAATTTAACAGAACTATGTACAGATATGGGTTTCTATATTTGCAATGTTTGCTGTGTAAATGGAAACGTATTACTGGATGAGCTGGGTTTATCAAACGGAGCGCTGTTTATTTGGATTATCTTGTTGCTAAACACCGGCATGTCCCACTTCAAACTTGTCAGGACATTTGTCATTTTAACCTTTGCCGCCTGATGTTTTTTTTCATACACATATATATATATATATATATATATATATATATATATATATATTCTCATCTTTCTTAAAGCTTTTACATGCATTTACATGATACAGATGGTTTCAGTTTTCAAGTCCCCTTAAATCACAGGACGAGATTTCCACTGGCTGGTTTGTGATGAGCTGCAGTAAATCACACGCTGTACTGGAGCTCGGTTATCAGTGTCGTGAACCATCGTTTGTATCTTTAGTACCAAAGTAGAAAAAGCTGAAATGTTTACAATATCTCTGCACAGTCTGGGAATCATATGAACATACAGCAGTAGGTCTATGTTGACTCCTTCTCCTTTTTTCTTTTTTTTTTTACTGTATCAGTTACTACTTAAAAAGTGAAAACATTGGGAAACAACAATTTCCACAACACACGAGATGGTAATGAGTATTAATCAGTAACATTTCAAAAGGGGAAAGCAGCAGTACTCCATCACCTGTTGTTTGGGTACACAAACAGCTGCTCCTCCCTGCAGGAGAGCCCGATGGATGAATGTAACAGATACTTATTCTGATCTGTCTATGGCAGCTTTTATGTGTTTTTTCAAGGAAATATTTATTTGCTGTTTTTTGCCGACTGTTCTATTTCGTTTTTGTTTCTGTTTTGCTTTAATATTTCTTCCAGTGTATTATATCGCATAACGTTTGATCCGATACGTGCAGGAAAGTAGTTTGTCATTCGGCCGGGCCTTGTTGCTTGCTGAAAGGTTTTGTTTTATTTCCAACTGCTAGGCTGTTAAAATCTTTTTGTATATTGTGAAAGCTACTTACCAGACGAATATCAACATGCTAGAGTAAAATTTGAGAATGTGAAACTGAATCCTCTGACTTACTGGCTGTGAATTTGTAAATCATGATTTTTTTTATTTAGTTTTTTCGAGGAAATAGAAGATTAGATTTTTCATTGTAAGTTGTTTATATAACTTATTCCAAACAGGCTCATGATGATTCATTGCATGTTTATGATCAAGTGATAGGTGTTTAATTTCCTAAATAAATAAATAAAAAGTTTATTTGAAAGTATATTGTACTAGTATAGTAAATCGTTAGGTCCAGGGCTAAAGCGATATTGTAAGAAGAAATATTGACTGATGTTGAAAATTGTTATAACAATCACAATGCATAAATGTTTGTCCCAATTCAAGGAAACAAACTTCCCAAGTAGCAGATCTTCTTTATTTTAACAGTTCTGTTAGACAAGCGTGCGTCTAAGTTTCGTGAAGATTTTGAATTAGAATAACCAGCAAATCAGCTCGAGAAAATAGAGATGAGTGTGTGTTTTATCTGAATATTAAGAGCATTTAACAGTTGATGGTGCTAATTCTCCAGTTGGGTGCCATTGAATCATTGTAGAAGAAGAGGCAGTTGAAAACATAACAGAGATAAACAATATATTTTTGTTCAATACATCGAAGTATTTCCTCAAAGATTTCAATTCCTTGTCAAATTTCAGGGTGATTCCACTGAAGTTCTTTTACACACAAACGGAAAACGCCCATGAACAATAATTCATACTTCATTATGTTGGACAGCTGTAATACATGTGGTGCTTTAAACAAACCACAAACATCATTTCCATAATTGTTATTTCCAATAGTGTGATTACGACCTACTTTTTGAGGCACATATATGCAAGATAAGGACTTGCATCTAAATTTCTCTTCCCTTGGAGTGTCAACAAATATTAAACACGCCTCATCAATTAATAAAAATAAAAAAAATAAAGCATTAATGATATATTGCTATGCATGTGCTGTGAATTGAGATAGCAGAGCTGACCCTATGGAATGAATCTATCTTGTGACATATTTTTTCCTGTCATATTACGTTCATTGTGTGAAAGTGTGTCACGATGCTGTTATTATTCATTAATGTGAAATGAAACATTCATGAGCCTGATGTGAATGTGTTATGTAAGCACCTTGTAAAATGTTAACTTGGTTGTCTGACTTAATATTTCAACCGCCTTAAGATTTCTGGGATACGTGTACAAGTGTAAAATCCCTTTTGTTTTACGTTGATACCGTTGATGAGTCTCCATTTGTTGTTATTTTTATAAAAAGTATTTCAGTATCCTCTGAGAGCTGTCAGGTTTCTAGTTCATTTAGCTATTTAGCGACATGTTTTTTATACTGCATATTGTAGCACTTATGTGTCTAATAAGAGTTTAAAGTGTTGAGAAAAACCTTTAGAGAGATCAACTGTTGTTGTTCAAGTGCATCAAAAACAAACAAGAGCACAAAATGTGTTTATTTTGTAATTATTTCTTAAATACTATGTTATCTGCTTTCAGACAAAGTACTGTGAAATAAAGTTAAGGGTGCACATACAGCACACACTCTTTATTATGACTTCATCACTTTAAAGCTGCTCTAACGGGCACCGTCCGCTGGATCTGGCTCCGCCACGTTCAAGGCCTGTTGCAGGTGTCGGAGAGCGAAGTGTCACCAGTGTAACAAAGTCCACCACGACTCCATGACCAGAGTTATTTTATGTGCAGGAGCATTTCGAGGGACCCCCTCCCCAGTGGTAAAGAAATCCAGCTTCATTTGTTTCACTGGATCACTGTATTTTTTCTTACACATATTAATATTTAAGAGTTTTAAAAACATCTATTAATGGTGAGGTGGCCAAATGTTCCTAATATTGATTTTTTTAAAGAACTGTGATGAGGCTCGATATTTTATTAAAACTTTAATTATTATTTTACAGTGCTTTAATCTAAAACTATAAACCCTTAATGTTGCTGTCCCGCACTGCACACTCTCTGCTCTGTATCAATCTGGCCAATTTTATATCATTCTAGCTCACAAAAGTATATTATTTCATACTTTTATAGCCAGTTTATTTAGTATTCTATGATGCAATGCATTTGCTACTGACTTTGCCTGAAACATGTACAGGAATGTGTCATGTTTGTTCTCAGTGAGGAAGAAAGAGAAAACAAAATATTATAGAGATTATAGTTCTGACAACTCTCTGATCACAAATAATAAACAACTAGATTCACAACATATTTACATTTACTTTCACATTTCTCTGTTCTTCTGTCAGAAAACAACGAGGATTGAATTCAGACATGACTCATACATCTGATGTTGACTAACAATCCAGCTGCAGCACTGCAGATAGAATAATTATTTTATGACCATGACAGCATCACACAAACAGAAAAATACAGGTTTAACCTTTTCAAAATATATTGTCCCACCACAGGGATACATTGGCCTTGGCAGTGCAGCTCTAAGTGTGTTTTGGTCTGGACTCAGTCTTTTTTACGTTTTGACAGGTCTGAGTCTCCAGATTCCATCTGTGCAAAGCATTTTAGGATCCATATATCAACTGCAACAGCTGTTGACACAAGGGGGGGGGCCAGAGTTGTGGCTACGACTCCAAAATGTTTAACTCAAAAGTTACGACCACAGGCCCGATATTCCCTTTATTTATGCCAAAACATTTCTAATGTGCTAATGTCTCTGCTACTTTGATTCAGTGTCTCTCGTACTCATTCTGAATCTTTGGTTGTAAAATTTAAAGAGTTACCTTTCAGAGGGGGGCCAGGGTTATGGCTGCAATCAAACTTGATGAGGAACAGTTACTTTTTTATTTGCAGTACATTATTCTGGGGCTTGTACACAAAAATGAGGGTGTCCAGTGTCAGATGCCAGGTTAATGACAGCTGTGCTGTGTGATAAGTTATATTTGCCATTTAAAAACAACAAGTGGTGGCAGTAAAAAAAACATCTGTTGGTGCATGGAAATGAGCTGTAAATGTTTTGTTCAGTATGTCGTGATGGAGGCGTGACCGAGCCAGAGGACGACCAGAAGAGAGATCCAGGGAAATTAAAATGTAACGAGACAAAGTAGGAAATATTGGAAGCAGGAGCATTTCAAGAGACTTTGGAGGTCCTCGGCAAAAGGGACCTGAGGGGCCCCACATCAAACCAAACCAACCTCCAGGTCCAGAAAATAGTAAATGTAAAGTCTAGATCCTCTCAAAACCAAAGAACAGTGCTCAGCGCTCAGTGCTTTCTTACATTCATCGTACTTGGAGAAAAGGAGCAGATATACATTTTTCTCCAACCAAAGTAACTTCAATAGAGCATAGCATAATGCAGCCTCATGTAGCAGGAGCTGTATCATTCTCCAGACTGTATAGTTCCATCTGTAACCCATTCACAAAGTCCGAATCATCATATTAAGGATTCTACGACTGAGTTCATCTTCATTTCTGCCTTCTGAAGCAGAGTATGAGTTGTAAATATCTGCGGGGGCTGCTTATTAGCAGAGGCAAGTAAACAAGAAGACTGTCCAGACTGCATTCAAAATCACAGGAGTGGGGCCAAAGGCATTTGCCTGCTGCTTCGTTTTTTATGTTGCTTAAAGTTCTGACTATCTCACATAGCTCTCTTTCATTTTCTGTCTACCACAGACTACAAATTAGTGCATTTGCCATCTGTTAAATCTACAGATAAACAGTTCAATACCTGAAGCTAAAAGGTGTCTTATCAATACGCTATTTACTTCATATACTGTACCTGGGAACTTCTCATTACCGCGTTCCGAAAAAACAACAACAAAGCAATAAACAGAAAGATGTACATCCCCTCTGTCATCGATGGCTTGTTGTTGCTTTTGCCACCTTTCTATTGCAATTTGCCTGGTCGGCTCGCCTGGGGGAGAATGAAGGGGAGAGACGTGAGAGGCAGTGACTTTGATTTGCTCTTGTTACTCACGTCCCTAAACAACAGAGGTTAGCACAATAAGGCAGAAATTACACTCTGACTCAACCAGTAACTTAATCTTTTGTGTGGCAGACACGATGCTGGACGAACCTGCAGTGGAAAGGTGTCAGTTATACCCAGTTTATAAATGTCCATGTTTACTCTTATTTGCTGGTTTCAGAGTTAAAATGAACTATTAATGATAATAATATTAATACTGATGAAATAGTTGTGATAGAGAGAACAAATGTTGTTTGCTGTAATGGATCTTCGTATCTCAAACAGGTTTCTGCCCATAATTTTTCTCATTGACTGAATTTAAAGATGGTCAGTGTCCAAAATGGGGATTTACTGCTCACTACTGAGAGAAGTGTCTATTATACAGCGAGTAAAGTGACCAATGGGACTGAGGGATTTGAAAAAAGACACAGTGATGGACAAGTGAGGCTGTACAGCGGCATAATGGGAAGTGGTGACTATCGGAGTCAGGATACATCATCAGTTTCTATGTACAAACTTTTACTGTTGAGATATTTGGGGATGATTTCAAGCAATCAATCCAGCAGCTGATAAGACATTTCACTAAAAGCTTGTGATGTTAACCTGCTGGTGGCCAGCGGATCATCAATGTCACTATAGGATTCATCCCTTTGACATGGATATAAAAATGGACGTACGGTCCGGAGAGTAGGCCAATGCTCATTTGGCTGAAACCTGTCTTCTTTCAAATGGCCAGCTGAGGGCGACACCACTGGTTGCATAACAATACTGTTTCTATAGAACTCTTTAAGAAAATGATCCTATTTCTCACTTGAACATTTTCATATGGTGTTGATGGCCTCAGTTGCCAGTTTCCAGTCTTCTTCAACACAGCATGAGGTTCATTTTATGAATCATACTCCCATTTATAGAAAAAAAAAAGGGACAATGAAGTACAATATGCATTAGGATATGTTACTTTTGGTCTCAAAGAACCAAGAAGGCGGCATAACACCAAACTCGAGGCTTCGAAATGGCCGTTCACAAACCAAGGTGTGATGTCTCGCAGTGGGTTGCAACTGGATTCAACCGTAGAGAACCACGAGTTTCTTGAAAATTTCACAGCAAACCACTTCACACTATTTCAAACAGGTACAAAGTGGTGAATCCAATGACCGTCCATCACGCAGACCGGCCCCACCACATAGGATCTGCCATGGAGAAGTGTCAGCGCGGAGAGAAATCTGATTTATTCTCAAGACAAGATAAGAATCGTAATACCATTTATTCTAAAGGATGAGTGGTGCTCACTGCCTGGCCGGGTGGCACTTCTCTCACTCCGTTTGAAAACAACAGCTCAGTCGGCACTCACACACCAAATGTAAACTCGGATCCTTGACATGAGGAACAAGAGCAGAATTTCCGGATTTCACCTACGAAACCCAAAATCCCAACTGCTGAACAGCAGCTTCTGATGATTAATAAATGTCCTCGAACTCCCTGCCCTGCATTTAATAACCCATTGAGCGTTTATTATGTATGTAATGAATGTAAAACCCGGTGAGTGATTACAGACTCCGCCGTGTCACGGTTGAGAAAACAGGGCTCAGTACACTGATCACAGAACTGGGGCTTTACCCAAGGGTTTGTGTTGATACTGAACAAACAAATATTTTGGGGGACACAGCATAACAGCTAGATAATAATGAGAAAAGAAGGTCACGCTAATCCCCAAACACAGTTGTTTATGTTGTTTCTGGTTTTCTTCCCTGGAAGAGCAACAACAGGAAAAGACAAAAGATCATGTCCATCATCGAGGTGCAACATGCCTTGAATATTACATTTCCAGATGTGTTTTTAAAGATATCCCCTTCATTGTACAAAAGATAATTTTGCACATAAACAGCCCTCTGGCCATCCCACCCGCAAAGTTCAGGGATAGAGACCCTCCATCCCCGGACATGGCACAGAGTGCATTAATCAGCTGTCAGCAGAGCATGACTAAGGCTGCGAGTTAGAATACTTAAGAGGAGAAAAAGGCTGAATTTTCCCCAGCTCTTGTCAAATTTAATGTCTAATTGGATATGGGTGATCAGCTACGGAGAACAGAGCATTCGCAGAGGATTCTTTAAATGAGATCTGCATAAAGATCAAAGCTCAAATCACTGGGATAATGAACATATTGAGCTCGTATAAAGCTGCTCGGTGATGAAATAAAGTAATAGCATTTTCAGCGTGGACAGTGACCAGCCGGCTCTCAGGGGAAGATACATTTTGTGAATACAATTTCTGAATATATTTGGATGCAATACATACATTTAAATATTGAATAATACAAATATCGGTCCCTTTTATTCTCCTTAATACGTTTACTCAACTACCTGTCAGAGGGAAATTTGAATTGTGACTCCACTGTTTGACAGGCAGTTACTAATACTTTGTTATTTACAATGCATTGCTAAAAATTAAACTGCTGTGTCTGGTGATTGAACCTTTACAAAACTCAGTGTTGGGACCCCACATCCAGTTGTGAGCAGTTCCCATCTAAACTTTTTATAATTTAATTTTGAATAATTGTTCAATTCATCCTATGTTTTCACAAAAAAACATCAGAATACTGTCAAAATAGCTGTTTGCATGTTGTAAAGATGATGTCACTAATTGTCAAATTTTGGAAAAACAACAATCTACAACCCAAAGATATTCAATTTAATACAATGCAAGTTTTGTGTCACTCGACAATAGATCAAACATTTTTATTTTTATTGCAGCTTGCATGTATTATTTTTGTGCGACCCTTTGAAAGGGCCCAGATCCACAGATTGGGAACCACTGATTTATAAGTAACCTTGTTGAATTTGATCAAAACTAGATTCACTTCAATGAGTAAAATAAAAGGTAAAGTGATGCTTGATGTTTCTGCAGTAACAGTCAGTACTCTCACAGGAAATCGTTGTCTCGTAACAGAGTATTTTAACATCACGGTGTCGGTGCTTTTACTTGAATAAAGTACAGTAACACCATCACATGGAGCTAAGTGACTGATGTGTTTGGTGCGGTGGCTCATCCCCACAGAAAGAGCATTATGAATGAGTATATGAGAATATACGAGGGGTGCTGAATCCTGTGATCTATGTGCACCTTCATGTTGACGGGCTGAAACTCTTCAGTCTTGTTAAAGGAGATTTATGCTGATGGATGTTTCTGATGAGCCGCAAAGACCGAGGACCCCCTCATTAATACACGGAACGGCGGCTGAGCTGAGAGCGCCGGTGATCGGCGAGCAGAACAAGTGAATGATCCTTCAAATGAGGGCTGCGCACAGGCAGGTCACAGGGACCAGTCAACACTACTGGCAGGAAGAGGAAGAAGAAGAACTACTGAGCTCGCTGCATGTTGGAGCAGGAGACACCGAATGGCTCATTACGATATGAAAGTGAGAGCAAATCAAAGCGTCTTCACACACTAGAAAATATAAGACATGTGCCCACACAGGTCACGTGACTTTTGTTCCTGGAACTTTTGCTTCTGGCGTTAATGAGCCTGCCTGTCTCTTCCCCACATCTTTGGTCCTCTTCCTTTTTTTCCCCAGCCAAACAAAGAAGGCTCTGATCATCGCAAAGTATTATCGAGAAGAGGCTGAGCATGAAAAAAAGAGGGGGGAGAAAAAAAAATCAATGGTTCCATTCTTGTGGAAGATAAAAGGCTTTTAGGCTTTAATTAACAACCTCTTGTAGCTTTATGAATTTGCTTACCACTCGATTCAGAGGTGAGGACTCTCTTGAACACACTTATAACAGCCTGGATCACATCATCTCCTTTCACCACATTAAAAGTGCCATGTTAATTTTGTCTGTATCAAAGACGAGCAGTCTGTTTTGACACAAACTCGTATATCATGAGACATAAACAAAACGAAAGTCCTCAAGTATATATTTATTATTTGTTGTTCTTAAACAACTTAATAATTGATAAGAAACTTAAAATTTAAATAAAATTGAATATAACGAAACGTTAAATAAGCAAGAGAAAATCTGGATGCAAAAAACTCAGTGATCATTCATCCATCCATTTTCTATCCTGCTCATCCTTTGAGGGTCTTCTCAGCTGACATTGTATGAGAGGCGGGGTCGCCAGCATATCACAGGACTGACAGAGACAAAAAAACATGTATACTCTCATCTATGGACAATTTAACGTCTCCAATAAACCTATGATGCATCTTAAAGCCGGTAGAACACAGAGAAAAACCAATGCCACAGTGAAAACATGCAAACTCCACAGAGGAGGGCCCGGGTAGCCATCGTGGCAGAATGGTGGTTCAGCATAGCAAGAAGGTTCCTGGGTAATCTGACGTCCTCCCACGGTGCAATGACATGAGGCTTTGGTTAATTGGAGACTCTAAAATTGCCCGTAGGTGTAAATGCGGGTGTGAATTGTTGTTTCACCCCTGCGATACAGCTTGTTCAGGGTGCACCACACCTCTCGCCCAGTGTCAGCTGAGATCGGCGCCGGCCTCCACGCGACCCTCAAAGAATAAATGATAACGGATTGATGGATGAATAAATTCCATTTAGCAGTTTCAGGGTTCTTGTATTTTTTCATGCTGGCTGACTGTCACATCACTTTCTGAGACACCTGAATAAAGCAGCGCTACATTGTTAATGTTGGTTGCACCTGGGCTTCTCCTACTACAACCATGAGTCAAATGTCTGATGTGGAATCAAATTAAATATCAGAATCAAATATGACACCCATATTAGACCATTGATGTCTGTTTATTAGATGTGTCTCCTAAAATAAAGGTAATGGGTGTGAGCTGATACGTGGAGATGACACATCAGACTGACTCAGCCTAACTGCAACTGGCTGATGGTCCCATCCACGCTTACTTATGTGGAGGTGAAATGTCAAGTCTCTGAAATTGTGCAAAAACAATCTTTAAAGAAAGTAATCTCTCAGAGAAACATGTTTGCACACCATAGGCACAAAATCTAACCCTGAGCCCCGCTGTGCTAATCATCAAATTAGTTTTATCTAAAATTAAATTAAAAAAAACATATATTTAGACTGTTTGTTTTTTGTCTGAAGTCATTTCTTTTCTCTTCCTGTAAAACATTTACAGAACCCTCATGAGTCATCTTGACCAGCGGGGGTGTGTGCATACATTTCTTCCATCAGACGTGGTTCGGGGGGGAAATATATAACAGTTCTTGACCGTTGGCTCGTCGGTGGCTATAGCGGAGCATCGTCGGGGGCAGAGGTGCATGTTCGGGTCTGTCGGCAAAAACCTTGTGTACATTCCCAAAAGATATGGAGCTGAGGTCTAATTTAGTCATTCCTCTGTCATCCTCCTCCTCCTGATTTAACAATGCAGGTGAGGGAGGTGTGGGTGCAGGCCAGCAGTCCTCTTCAGCTCCAGCTGTAATTATACTCCACCCACATACTCTCCTTTCGTCTCACTCGAAAAAATACTGTTCGTGATATCAGTGGAGGTAAAGATGCTCCAACAGTCATTTCACACCGACTTTAAATTGTTTTGGGATTGTTTTTGTTCAATTTAAAAAGGACCGTGGAGGTGATTTCTCCTATTTTGCTTGATTAGACCTGTTCCACCCGTTAGTGACAAGGATTTATTATTCATATTGGTTCATGAAATTGGATCACCACTTGTTATTCCTGCATAACCCTGCCAAACATCAACCTGAGCTGAAATATCAACTATTCCCGAAAAAGTGAAACTATCTGTAGGGGTTCAAAATACCTTAAATGTTTTATTCATCGAGTAACTTTATCATTAGACTGGTGCGTGTCCATAATCTTTGACCTCAAGTACCACTAAGAAGTATTGATTTTATGAGCGGGTCCTTGGTTTGTTTGTTTTCATGCACAGACATTAATATGAAAAAAACATGAAGATACTCGTGCCTGTAGTTTCAACTAACCCACTGATCAGGGCTGTTGCAAGAGGGTAGGCAAAGCAGGCAATTACCCACGAGAACCCCTTATTACACTTACAGACGTATCGGCAAATACACAAATCAGTGTACTGATCTGATACCGTGTCCTTAAAGTATGTTAGTTTCACCCTAAAAATCACTTCTTCGCCTCACCATGACAGAAGCTGCACTGTACTGCCGGTGGAAAGTACCGTTCTCAGGGAGGCTAAGAGGAAATGATTCCCAGTAATGTGACATCAGCCAGAGCTCACACTGGAAAGTACCCCAGTAAAACGTTGACGTGTACCATATGCAAGACTTCGGTTTAGAGCTATTTAAAGGAAGAATGTTGCCCCCGGATTTAGTTGCTTGTGTTCTTTGTCCGTTCTGTCAAACTAGTCAAACTAGGACAAGAGATGTTCAGTGGCATTCATTCCCTGAACACATTGATTATCAAAGGGTTTAAAGTCGAGCCAGGCCACACAACAATGAGAGCAATCATGCCTTACATACATGGTTAGTAGCACACAGCTGTTACGATACATAATGTGAATTGCTGTCGATCTTTTCTGAATGCGAAGTTATCATATCTGTACCCTGTATTGGCCAATATGCAAGTTTTATCGGAACATCTTTAATTATCTTGGTCCACGACAACGAAAATATTATGATGCTACAATGCTACAAGAGACTGCAATGACAACACGGTCTGAAACCACCCAACATGGCACCATGCAAGAACTAGGATGTCTGAATGTGTGCATGCTGTGCCTGAGATAGTGGTGGGGATTTGCTACTTTACTTTATGTAAAGTGCACAGAATGCACTTGTCTTATCATGTTTTAGCTGGTGGAGGTGGAGGGTTTTGGTTTGGTTCACTGTGCCCCCCCCCAGGTCCCTTTTGCCTGGGGCCCCCAAAGTCTCTTGAAACAGTCCTGCCACTGATCCACAAGTGGCTGTAACAAGCTAAGTAATGCTGCAAAGTTCCAGCAAAGACAGTGAAACAGAAGTTAACTACGGATTCAAGCAACGCAGCATTTTAAATATTGGTGTTCCAAATATTTAACAAGCAAGGACCTCACAAACGTTTCACTTGTTTCCAGGCCTCAGGGATACAGAGTGGGTATTTTGGTCGGATGAAATTATATTAAAAAATTAAATGTTGACATGTACATAAATACAAAATATCTGGCCCGTTTCACTGGGATTTCACGGAGTTTTGCATTTATATATAAAAGATAGTATGAAAAATGCTTTCGGAGATGTTGCTGTACAGGAACATTTCAGATTACACCCAGGGAGTAAATCATTTGTGTGAATGAAATGATGTCCTGCTGCTGTGCTCTGTTTTAAATGTGTCACTGCAAGATCTTGAGCAATGATGTCCCCACTTTGTGAGATTTCTTCTGTCACACTTTGTTGGTGCTTTTGTCCCGGCTGGGAATTCACCACAGCTTTGTCCTCAGTGTGGTATCTTTGAATCTCACAACACTGCAATCACAGTTTTTCCTCTCTCATTCGTACTTTCTTTCTCTCCTGGAGGACGCCTTTCTGATTGCGGCGGCACTTGTTATTTCCTGAATGAGGCTCTGGTGCATACTACAGTCCTCTAATCTGTCCGGCAATCATAAAGTCTCTGGATGCTGTCACTGATTGCCCTGATAGTGACATAATTTCAGAAGGCATGTGAAAAATGGAATTATTCAGTCGCTGTCATTGAACGCCACTTAAAACCACTATCAACTCACGTCCAACAACACCCCATGGATTTGGTAATAACCGTATATTTACAATAAACATAAATATAATTTGTTTTCACTGCTCTCCAGGGCATGGCTGGAATTTTCTGTTGCTCATGTTCACGTTTTAAAGCACAGGAAGTCAATTGTTATTTATATAAGTGATAATGTGGCATTTTTTTGGTATTATTAACACTGAAATGCAGCTTTTGACACGAGACGTGACTGTGGTGCAGAGAAGAAAGCAATTAGGCGGAGGCTTCACAACTTTAAATAGCTCAGATTTGCCAAATGACGCCTCCCGTCGTACATTACATACAGTTTTAGAATCCTCTGAATACGTAACACTTTGGTGTATTATTGTACCTCTTCAGTGAAAAACAATACCTTATTATGCCAGTTGTATTGACTCTAATCACACAGAAATGTAAGGACGTGCCATGATTTTCTCTCGCTCTGCAGGCTGCGACCTATTGTGCCCGAACACTAACCATTCCAGTTTATCATTTCCTCCTTTGTAACAGATGAATCCGAGCATTAATCAGACATTGGGAAGTGAAGAGGCTGACGAACATGAATGGAACATCTGCACTGAGTCAAACTGAAGGAGAATCACTACCTGTGTGCGATGTGATGCAGCTGTTTTGTAATTAAATTCGTATTAGCACATTGTCATTCACTCGTTTATTTTTCCGGACCCACGGGTCAAATGGGGGTTAGAGCGTATCCCAGCATGCACTGGGCTGAGGGCCCAGAAACACCTCGGACAGGTTCCCGGTCAGTCACAGGACAAACAGATAAAATGAAATCAAGTAAAATGACCATTGCTCGTATGCAGGGGTTTAGAAACTTTAGGGGGGACCCGGGTTCAAAGAAGCTGGGGCCCATTTTGCACTCAAACGCATGTTTTATTTCCCATTTAAAGCCACCGTCAATTGCAATAATAAACTGCACATTATTAATAGTAACACTGTTTATCCATTTTAATAAATTAATGCAAAATAAACAATTGTCTCCAAACTCAAACTAGCCTCCAGCCTTCTACACAGTAGCAAGACACCTGAGCTGCAATAGTTTCCAAACAACACTAATCCCTCTACGTCTCTTTGTGTTCACTTTGCATCACATTGTGGTCATTTTACATTCCTCTGTGGTCCCGCTGGGTCTGTTTGTGGTCGTTCGGTGTCTCTTTAGTGTATTTTTCCATCATTTGAAAGTCATTTTATGTCTTTTTATGGTTGTTTGTCTGAGTTCCCTACAGACATTTTAACAGCCACTTTGGACCATACACTGTATATAAAGATAGACAACGCCTCCTCTTCCTCCCACTATCCAGAAATATAGCCAAAATATCCTGGATACAGACGCCGCCATCTTACGCCCAAGACATTATTTGGAGCCAGAGTCTGCACAGTAGATGTTACACGTGCTGGACACCATCTGTGACTCCATCTCAGCTGTCAAGAATGATGTTTCACCCCATTTTCATAGCATCAAATAACTAATTAAAGTCAAACTGGAAAATACTTGAACACTTGAACATACATCAGTGTGATAAGAACTACCTATAATGACAGAAACCATCATCAAAATGTAATTAAGTTTGGTCAGTGTCCTGTAAACATGCAGGATGTAGAGTTTATTACCTATACTGCAGCCAGCCACCAGGGGGTGATCGAGACACTTTGGCTTCACTTTTGGGGAGTTGTATTGGCGGCCATCTTTATGTAGACTATGTTTCAGATAGATGTTCTTGTATTCCTTCCTGTGGGTACTTTAGTTGGGAAGAATTGAAATCTGATGTGAAAAAAATGTATGGCGTTCACACTATGGTCGAATATTATAACCAAAAATATAAGAAAATATTCAGCGTGTAGCCACAACATTTAAAGGTTCAGTGTGTAGAATTTAGTGACATCTAGTGGTGAAGTTGCATGTTGCAGCTGAATACCCGTCACCTCACCTTCCTCTTCAAAACATGAAAGAGAACTTGTGGTAGCCTTCAGTTGTTATAAAAACTCAGAAGGTGTTTAGTTTGTATAGTTTGGGCTACCGTAAAAAACATGGTGGCCTCCATAGAGAGAACTCGCTCTAAATGTAAATATAAAGTATCTAAATATAAAGGGCAGATTCTAGGGTCAAGAAACAACAATTCGTAGGATTACACACTAGTGAAAACAACACTAATTTATATTCAATTTCTGCAAAAAGATCCTTTTCACCTAAATCCTACACACTGGACCTTTAAGAAATCACACTTTGTGCATTTGCATGGTTTCACTAAAGAAGGTGCTTCGTCACAACAGCAGAAACTTGTTTTTGAAGGATGAAGTGTGGAGAAAGAAAACGAGATAATTTGGACCTGAACCTTGTCTGCCTTCTGCTCAACAACAGCGCCCTTGCTGAATAGATAATGAGATGCATCAGACCAGGGGATGGTGTGTTAGTATGCATTGGGACTGAAATTAAGCTTTGTTCTCCGCTTTGCATCCTTGGCATGCGGGGGAAATCGGAATTCTACGGAAATAGCTCCTTGTAGGTGGCTGTGAAGAAATCCTTTGCTTTTAGTAAAATAACAGGCGTGAAAAGAGATCCCAGCTTTTTGTTCTTGTTGCGGTGAAGAAAATTAGCTCCCTCAGCTTCGTGTCCAACAGGATTATTATTTAATGATTATGTAAAATCAAAGAAGGAAAAGTGAATTTCCTCCACCATTTCTTGGGTTTTCAAAAATAAAAATGTGAGAAAAGTGTCTCAGAATGAGAATTTTAGTTTTTCCTGTTTTGGTGTGACGGTTTGTATGTTCTCTGCGTGTGTTCCCTCTGCGTGCTCCGATTTCCTTCCACAGTCCAAAGACATGCCGGTCAGGTGAGAGAACTCTAAATTGCCTGTAGGTGTGAACGTGAGTGTGAAATGTGCTTGTCTGCCTGTATGTATTAGCCCTGCCATAAACTGGCAACCTCTCCTGCAGCGTACCCCACCTATCACCCTGCAGTACATGCTGCGATCGGCTTCAGCTCCCCCCCCCCCCACCTGACCCTGAGCAGCATGGGGGTGTACAGATGGACAGATGGTGTGAGACATCTAAAATATTTGTACACTCTTTAGCTGTGAAGAACTCATACAGAGAAAATATCATTTTAAACCACTTTCTTCTTTCATAATAGAAGTTTCATAAAATACAGTTTTCCAAGGTTGACTTAGAGTACTACTTCTTCTAATTTAAAAAATGAGTAACAAAGGCGCTGCTAGGACAGAATGAGTCCAGTAACATGGTTCAAATAGGTTAGTGAATAAACATTAAAAGCTATTTGCTCTAAATATATTATAGAAAACCATTCAAATTACTCACTATCCAACCTTTTGTATGAGAAGGACCTCACAGATCCTAAGTCATTCATCCATTCATGCATAAGCCCATTATTTTGAGGGTGCATTATCGAGACAGTAATATGCATTTATAGATCGTGCACAATGTGCATACACTTTGCTTGTTGTATAAACATGTGACAGTTGAAACGTGTGAAGCGTTATAACAGTAATACACCAGTTGCAGGCACATCTGGCTTCTAAAGGGAACGGGAGATCAGCAAAAATCTTTGTGAACCACGCACCCGGCGATGGAACCTTATTTTCTGCCAAACGACGGAAGGTGGACATGGCCACGCCCTAAATGCTCTTTAGACCATCTGCTCAGATTGTCAAAATAGAGACCTATGTGTCGGAGGGGTTGTTGTTTTGTTTTTTGGGAACATTCTCCCCCACTTACCAAAAAATAAAAAAATAAATAAACCTAGACAGGAAAGTACAGTTTGGGTAAATAAACCATGAGCACAGGGTTAACCATGGTGGGAGTTCTTGCCGAGTTCCTGAAAGTTGTAAAGTTCTCAAAATACTATCAAACTCAAACCTGGCGATGCAACTGTGGTGTTTCAATAAAAGAGTCACACTGGATTTGACATAATATAAAACAATATACGATATAATGCTGTGGCTTCCTCCCACAGTCTAAGGACGTGCATGTTATGGATTAATTAGCGACACTAAATTTAAACAGGAGCCTGACTGGATGCTGGTCTCTGTATGTCGGCTCTGTGAGAGACTCTGTCCAGCGACCTGTCCTGGTCTCGTACCCCGCCTCTCGTCTTGGATTGTCTCCACGTTGTTGTGTCATCGCTTCACTGCCTTTTGTCATTAAAGAGTTCTCGAAACGTCACAGCAGGAAAAGCATAGTCGTAAATAATCGAATTAATGAGGCCTAAATTCCATTTAGCCGATTTGGTTTTTTAACACCGTGCACGCTGTCCCACTGTCATGGGCTATGTGTAATAAAATATAATAGATAATGTAAAAGTTTGCTTCTTGTGTGAAGTTAATTTAGATTTTTGGGGGAGGGGGCAGTAATGAATCATTGTAATTTTCGGTCTTCACTAACAGGTCGTCAGACAAAAACAAAATAAAAGAGCCATCATTTATGTTTTCAGGGACATCTGTGCAGTTTTGAGTGACAGTGATTACTAGTCGTGCAACAAAAGTGAGTAAACTGTGCAATAACAATCCTCAATCTGTCGAAAACATTAAAATGGCCAGACATTTGAAAGTGTCGGAACGATAGAGGTGGATCAATTCCCCGTTCCCCTTCCATCGCTGACACTTTCCTGGGACAAATTAAATGTAACAGAACACTTCTTAATGTTTTTAGTCCTGTTCTGATCTTTTCCATAGGCGAGCAGAGCAGGGCTGTGAGAAAAGTAAAACAACTCGAGTTAATGACAACCATCGCTCCTTTCGGCAGTTATGTCACGTAAATGAGAAAGTAAGAATAACAATCTCAACAGTTCAATGTCATGTGTGCCGGGATGGCGCTGTATATCATTTAGACAATTAGATCCACCTGTTCTCCAGCGTCCCCTGTGTCCCTAATGTTCCCCAAACCAGACCACACTCTGCGATCAGAGGCCCAGCGCAAATCACTCTCTAACTGAGCAGCAGACGGGTTTGACAAAAGTGTGTTTTTCCCCTCAGGTAGTCGAGGTTATGCAGCATATGTTAGTCCAGACTGACTGATTGATTGATCCCCTCTCGAGTGTGGCTGGTGTTACGTAGGGAGACAAGTCAGAGGAAAAGACGGGAAATTCATTCTGTTCATCTTGTTTTTTTCTTTAAAAATAATATATTCAAACAATGATATTTAAAAATCATGATAAAATGAATAGTTAGATTTTAGAATTTAGTTTGAACCACACAAACTAATTAAATATGTCACCTTGTATTCCGTGTTTTAAATGGGATACAGATAGGCAATTCATTTTCTAATTGTTTATGCTGTGTCTTTGTATGTACAAATATTTGTATACATGCTTCTGTATGTTATTTGTTTGTGCATTATCTTCAACCTGCCAGAGATTGCAGATGAAAACTATCCAGCAAATAAATCAAAAATCTGGCACATTTACCCATTGGACTTAAGTTAACATTTTAATTAATGTGCATTGTCCCTTTTCAATTAATCAACTCAAACACGAATTCCATGTTAACCTTTGACTCCTTCACTGCAGCAGCACTCAACACAGATCATCGGTCTCACATTTATCCATTTTTCAATGACCTGCTTTGACTAGAGGCACTTAAATATTTTCCTGTGGCTAATCCGTCTTGTTCAATCCGGTCTGTTCACATTGCACTGGGCGTTGTGTAAAACATTCAGCAGGGCCGTACAATTAATCGAACTAGGCTATTATCGAATTTGCAATATGGCCAAGTGCAATATGTGATTCGCAGAAGCTGCAGGGGTTGTTGTTTTTTGATAAAGGTAAAAAGTGTCACAACATACTATTATAAATGAACCGCTGCGCTCCTACAGAGATGCTCTCGCATACAAATCCTATAGGCAGACACAGGGGAACATGTTTGCTTGGTACAGAAACATAAATCACTTTTTTTTTTTTTTTTCTGAGAAAACGAAATGCATATGTTACCATTCAGAGTCAAATTGTGACTCTTATCGCAATGATAATGACAAACTATTGCTGTTCATCCTTAATACATTCACGTACATATTTTTAAAGTTGGAAAATATTGATATACCAACTACCGAATGTGCAAAAACAGTGTATTCAACACTTGGCTAAGATTTATTTCCCATTAGTTTTATGAAAGTCTCAAAATGTAATCCTATATTAATGTACTGCAACAGTCTGCTTGTGTCTGATATTCTGCAGGTTTATTTACCTCCAGCAGCTCACAGAGTCCCACTGTTTTCATATATTCGCTAAAATCCCAAATCCCTTCAGCAGAAGGGAAATTATGGAAAAAGTGATAAAAGTCCTCATTAAAAGGATCATTAGCCGAGTACGATAACTCTAAGTAAGTGTAAACCTGCTGTTTGTTTGTTGCAGTAAGGTTTTTTAAAAAAAGCAGAAACACCAGGAAAATATCCAGATTTTAATATAAATTGATTGTTTTGAATTATTTTGAAGGTAATATTCACCGATATGGTTCAGATAAACGTTTCCCTTGCAGTTTTTTTCTTTTCCACCTGTCATGAAACTTCTAAACAGCTGACATATGCTGATAAGAAAAGCAAATGAAGAGCAGTGGATAAATTGCCAGGAGGCATTAGAGTCAAAGCCAGTCTGTTTCCCCCTGAGCGTATCTGCTAAAAGATGTAATATCATGAAAGACACTTGTTCCGCTGCTTGTATTATTCAAAATAAACACATAGACTTAAGACGCGCTTAAGTCTATGCATGTTTTAACTTTGACTTCAATAAAAAAAAAAAAATCTTTGTATGTATATTTCGAGCAAGGACTTCAAGTCATACACAAAGGGGTTTCTCCAGGAGTTGTAATTGGACTTTTCTTTTTCCCCTCTCATCCAGGATATGGGCAGTTCGAGGCATGTAACCTCTTCCGGGTAATCTCCAAACTTTGAGAGCAGTCGTGTTCAACATGCAGATCGTTCGCAGATTGAGAGAAAAAGAATCTCAAAAGGTGAAACAATAATTCATGATATTCTTGCTAAGCCTTTGACAGAAATCTATACCTGGTACCTGTGCAACGTGGACCAGAGGATGGAAACACTCGTCACACGTTGCCAGTCTGTCACAGATCTAACAAAGACAAATGCCTCAGATTCACATCTGTGAGCTAGAAGATGGATTAGAAGCTTCAGCTCTGACTTACAGGCCAAAATCCCCCATGTGTTCAACATACCTCCAAACACATCACATTTACATTTACACTTTTAACCCCAACTGTTTATGGCAATTACTGGGAGTAATTAGCATGGGGAATAATGTTGTCACAATGACAGCTTTGACTCCAACATCAAGTAACATAAAAAAAACATTAAACAAAGTTCACAGATCAAACGCTGTGGTGCATTTAAACAAGATCAGCCACAGAGCGCCTCACGACTTCAATGACAACAGCTGATAAGAAAAGGAGAGACAATATAAACCCTCTGTGTGCATCGTACCCGATCAGGCAAAGCTAACTGATTTATATCATCACAATACCATTTCATAATGATGCCATATTGATGCCATTTATATCACATGATTACAAAAGATTGATTGATCTAAATGAGCTGCACATTGCTTATTTTACGATCTATATAATCTACTTATCATACAGCATCTTATGATGGGGAGTCATTTCTGATCAATAGATGCTTTGGATTGCTTCTACATTTATGGAGGTATCTCGTAAAATGGGGTTTTCTGACCACTGATCAGCTCCAAAACTGTATCATCTAGAGATACACACCCAAGTGAGAGTTCTGCTAAGTTTAGTGACAATCTGTCAATGCACTGTTGAGTTATTTTGAACACACACACACACACAGACAAAGACAAAAACAATGTCCTGCTTCTGGCTACAAAGGCTAAAAGACACAATACATTGCTAATTAATAATAATGACACAGAGAGTTGAGTCTTCTACTAATATGATGACCAGTGTCAACTGTCTCCAAATCAGAACCATGGAAACCAAATTTGCCTTGAATTCATTGTTTAGGTCAGTGTGTCAGTCACTGAGGAGAATTGAGTCGACCTGGTTTTATCAACTCTCTGAACACAATAGTTTAATTTTCGATTCTTAAAAAACTTCTTTTGCAGGTGAAATGCAGCAATAAAAAAATCATATTCTTGTGAAGCAGCAGCAATAATAAGCATTTTTCAACCAGAGAACCAACTTCTGACAAAATCAAAATTTCCTAAATGTTTCAAATGCACCATGTGGGAACTGGGAGATATTGGATAAATACCTGTCAGCTTGAAGCCCCTGGCGCAGCAGTGAATAGAACTGAAAGGTCTGCGGTAGAAGGAAAACTATCTGTATCCTCTGAAACCTCAATAATTCTGCTATTATCCTTATAGAGTCAAACCCATTTTAGATCTAATAAATTTCATTACACTTTCTCCCCATGGAAGCAATGAATAATCGATTCTGAAAGACTCAAGGGGTGTTGATTGATTTCGGATAAGACCATGCGCCTTTGATGGGGTAACCTTATCTCTGTTTCATATTAATGCTCCACAGTGATGTAAGCATGCTGCAAAGTCATGTATGAATGAGGAAAACAATTATGTTTCCTATGATAAGACAGAGCTGCACAATCTCACATTTCAATATAAACACAACAGGCTACATATGTAATCACTGTCTCCGGTGTCATAGCACTTGTCTATGATAAATGTTGAGAGACAGGACCCTGCTCTCATTAATGAAAGGTACACAAACTTCACGATTTCTGTTTACACAATGAAAGAAATATTCTGATATAAACTTAAATATTTGCATAATAACTTCTATGCAACAGAACACACATTGTCATGTTATTGTTGGGGTCCTGGGCTGTCATTATATTTATTTAAAAGTTATAGAGCTGAAATGATAAGTAGTTTAATTAGTAAATCCATAGTTGAAAAATTCTGATGATTTTGGAAGTTTTTCCAAGACATATTCTCTTAATCCAGCTTCTAAAAATGTTGATATTTTCTTTTTGTCTTCATTTTATATCACTGTGGGACAGATGTCAATGGGTTTTGAATAAAAAAAAAAAATGTTTTTGTACTCTCTGGACGATTTTTTTTCATTATTTTAAATTGAATTTAACATTGAATTATTAGTTAAATTAATTATTTGCAGATTAATAAATCATCAAAATAACATATATCCAGTTATCAAATATACAGATATTCTGTGAGAGAGGACCAATCCCTCACAAGCTGAGGATTTATCATTATAATCAACTATTTGTCATTTCACACATTTTGTGCACACTTTATTTCGTTTACTCGGTTTGAAACAGGAGCACCAGCATTTAAGTTGTCACGAGCCAAGTCGGTTGGTAACCTGACGACATGACTCGCTCTGATGAATTTTTAACCATATTTGAAGGTGGGGGTGAAGGTGCTAATTTCAAGCCCTGGTGGGCAGCAGTAAACACAGTTTCAAAACAAGCACAGAAACCAGGGGAATCATCGTCTCATGGTCACTGGCAGCGGCTGACAGCGTCTGCAAAGTAAAGATGAATGCTGGGTTGCAAACTCTCCCAATATCTCCTCAGTTTGATAACATCTCCTTTAACAGAGCTGTTGGCCAAGGCATTTCTGGACTTTACTGCAAAATAATCAATTTTGTAGATTTGATCTGGGTGTAATAATAACACAGTGCACATAACAAAAAAAGAAACAAGAAACAAATTAGAGATCTTCATTTTGATTCAAGCCACTTCAGTTTTTCTTATATAGTTTGAAATCATGACAGAAGTTAACTCAGGGAACATTTCATAGAGAGCAGGACCGAACTCTTTATGATACACATCAACAGTTCCAACCATGATCAAGCAGTTTGTGACACCGGCAAGAAAAACGTGATCTTAAGAGGCAGAAACCTCGATCGGAACCAGGTACAAAGAGAGGAAAAGAGAAGACAGGTAAGAAAAAAGGAGAGGGACACAGGTTCATGTACATTGAAGTTAAGTTTACAGTAATTGTGATCATTAAGATACTGGATGATAAAAGGTGCAAGGCCTAAGATAAAAGAATAACACAAACTGCATCTCACAGTGAAGTGATGGCACATTACTTATCACAGCTATTCATTTGGCAATAAAGTTAACATCGTCTGCATAGAAATGCATTGAATCAGCATTATGATGACTAAAATAAACAACAGCATATTATAACAAAACCAAAATGAGACAAACAAAAAAACACTATCTTTACAGAGCTTCAATATCATAATATTATATATTCAATATTTACTGGCTTCAATATCTAAAATACTGAATATGAAAGTTTCTGTTAGTCATTAAAATGACATATGTTGGAGTTTATCATTCAATATTTAAAGGTTGAGCAGCAGAGACTTCTTATAAAAGGCTTAGTGAGCAAAGTTTGTGTGAGTTCCACTGAATATAAAAGTCTTGTTATTGGAAATAAGAGTGTAATTAAGCGAAAATGCATTAGTTCATTTGGCTCTGATCTACATGGGGGTTTATATCCAGCGTGAAATCACACAGCACGTTTCCCGGACGGTCAAAGCACTAATGACTTTATAATGCAAGTCCATTAATAACAGAAAAAACATGTTTCTTCACAACAGTGTGTCCACCCAACACTCAACTTATATTGTGTTTTGCGAGTGATTAAACCGACAGTAGATCTTAAGATGTGTGTTGGGCTTCCTTTATAGATTTTACGTCTCGGACAAATGCTTGTTAACAAAGACAGCTAAAAATACAATTTTTTAAAGCAGAGGAATTGTATATTTTCCTCTCGACATGTCATCCACAGTCAGTTTTAGAGATTCAAAGTTGTTATCTGTCTGAGTTGAAGCTGAGGACAGCTCTCTCTTGTCTTTTTTTTATTTTTTTCATTCGTTCCTCACTTTTTCTTTGTGGTCACTTCCCACACCTCCCTTGTGCTCTTGTACCACAATCTAACACCCACTACATTAAAACGCCTGGATATTGAATCGTTGGAAATACAGGAGCAGCGTTAGATGGGCTGTGAACAGGACTTGCTTTGAGACAGATACCCGAGCAGATCTGCAATAAGGTCCAGCAGTGTTTGCTCTTCTCTGCACAGAACAAACTGCTTAATCGTGTGTGGCAAAAATTATGACCTTGTCTCACTGAATTAGTTTTAACCTTTCTGTTGTGAAGTCTTAGCAGCTTGACTTCAAGGAATAAGAACTGACTGGGGAGAGAAAATTACAGGGTTGTCTGATTCTCATATTTGAGCCGATGACCTCGGGTCAACACTTTCCAAAGTCTAGACCCAAAAAATACAAGCGCCACAGGCTCACAACTGAGCAGTATTCACTGAGAGAATCATATATTTCCTTGTATGATGAATGCTGTGTACTTTTAGAATAGTTACACGGATGGAGCTTGTCCTCAAAAGACATGGCTTCTTGTTTAAATGCTTGAACACACCAAGGTTTTCCTGGCAAGGGACCCAATGTTTGTGTGTGTGGATGTCCTCTCCAGAGATACAGAAGTATTGGTCATATTTTTGAGACAACGAGGACAAAGGCAAAACATGACAGTGATACACTGCCACTACCAACTGTTAGAGAGAATGTCGGGGTGGAAATACGTGATTTAGAAGCTGGAGAAACTTCTCTCTTTGTCTCCTACAGACGACCAATGCTGGCTTTTCACAAGGAAATAAAACCAAGAAACAATAGGTTTTGTTTCCGGAAAAACATATTTTTTTAAGTAGCCTTCCATCCTGATTGTCTGAACTTGAGTTATTAGAAAAGGTTTTGGTATACGGTTTTAGTGTCCCACCACAACTGCACAAGCTCTTGTTAATTTCAGATTCAGGTCAATAAGTTAATAAAAAAGTGTAGACACTGATAAGCTAAATCATTATAGACCAATATATAAATCATTCCTTCTTGCTAAAGTGTTGGAGGAGCTGCCCTATACAAAGTGCATATTGTTTCTGAATTATCACTTTGAAAACTTACCACAGCATCAAAAATGCACTTTAAAGAGCTATTAATAAAATTTGAGTTTATATGATGGTGGTTTTACTGTTTCTGTTTTGTCAGACTTCACTTATGCCTGTAACACATTTGATCACTGCATATAATCCCTGAATAACGAATGTGGACACTGACACGGACTGATTTTCATTGGTTCAATGCTAATCTGAATAACAAAATTCCCCTATCTGCCAATAAGTGTTATTTATTACCTGTGGAGTACCCCAGGGGTTCACTCTTGGCCCATTATTCATCTCATTACATGCTACTTGTGCAAAGTTGAAACCGTCCAACCTCTTGGCAAAGGTTGCAAATTCCTCGAGGATATCCAGGTTATTATCTGGAATATCTTCACAAGAGCATCTGAGATGTTTAATATACTGCTTCTGCTTAGTGTTGAATGTCCACACAAATATGTCTGAAGCCTGTATCACTTTGATGCCTTTAAAGTTATTGTCAACAAACGCAAGCTTTGAGTCCTGTTCCTCAGGGCCTGGGGTGTGTTTAGGTTGGATCAGAGGCTTTTTAATCATCAGTGGGATGTTGAAATTTCTTTGACACAAATTTTGCCAGTTCATTGCTAGCAGCTATCTGATGGTGTATAGGTCAGGGCAGTAAATCTGTATGCTTCATTTTGCTCCATGATGATCGTTGGCCAGTAAAGCTTTGTGGTATCCACTGTCCAGAGAGAGAGAGAGCCAGGGCACAGTGCATTGTTGTTTTAGGCTCATCGTGTCCTTGTTGCGTGAGGTGAAACTCGGCTGACGAAGACCATTCGTCATGCTCGCCAAGGGCTTGTAAAACACTGAGTTCACTGCGCACTTGTAAAAATCTGTTTGAACAGCTTTCGATGCATCAGCTGTGGCCAGTGCCTCACATCGGGCAACACAGTGCACTTGGAACACAAATGGATTCTCCTTTACCAAGATGGAGCCAACTCCACAGTGTAAACCTGTCGTAACAATAGCGTCAGTCCAAGGGCATAACTTTGGGTTGAACACTGGGGGGGGGTTTGAGGTCAAATGGCATGGTCAAATACTCTGGATAATTCCTAAATTACTATTTCTTACCAGTGAATAATTGCTTATACACCATAGAAATAATCATTTCCTGTGTCATAGTTGCCAGATAATACCAATTAGCTAGTAGCGAAAGTAGTACAATAAACATTGAGGTGAAAAAAGTTCTTTCTTCGGGCTGAAAATTAAATTGAATAAAGAAAACCAACCACTTTATCATGTTTTGTAACAGTCAATATTTTCCATGATTTATGAGTGGTGGGGGTGGGGGGGGTCTTACAGGCTGCTTTTGATTAGTGCGGGGGATACAACCCCTCCATCCCCTTTTTGCCCTAGCTATTGTCTGATCTAGGGCCTGTCACTTGGCTCATATCCACACCTCTCTCCTCAAGACCCTCCACCACTTTATTGTAAATGAACTCTGACCTGATTCCCGCAGGAAGAAATGAATATCTCCATCATGAATATTCCCTCAAATATTTAATTTAACAGAACTTTGTCATAACCTATTTTAGCTGTATTCATCAAATTTGGAGCTGTTTCAAAGGTTTTGAGTTTTGCTGTCCAACAGAACAACTGTTAGACCAAGCTACAGAAGGCCAATGTTAAAGGTCTCAATAACCTGTAACTGTGTTGTTGGGTTGGTTTTCATGTCAATTTATTGTGAAGTTTTCCCTTGTACATGTTTATTTGATTTTACATTTTAACTCTTAACAATGACTATCACATTGTAAATTAATGTTGCCTTTTATTATATCTTTCATCAAAGTCATTAGAACTTAATATGTCTGGTTTGGCCCCTTAGACATGCATTTCTGTGCAAACTTGTAAGAACAAAAAATAAAGTCAGGGCTTTTGAATTGTTTTTACTAGAGTCCTTATTGTTTTAAATGTTGTGAAAATAGGTTTCTAATCACACTATATAATGTTTTGTCATTTCCAAACTTTAAATAAACAAATAAGAACAAGGAAGCTACAGACTAGAGAAAGGTACAAATTTAAATCCTCACGCCGCCTTATAAAAGAGACACGCTCACCTCTTCTTCTGCGTCTGCTGTCAAAGTTTTCTTGAGCAAAGTATTAGCATCACTAACTGCTCCAGTGGAGCTGCTAATTGGTCTAAAGTAGACACAAGAAAACAATGGTTCTCTGAGGCAGCTCCCAGATGTGGCAGTTTGTAGCAAACCCGAAGCTCGATGCTGCTCAAAGAAAGGACACTGGCTGCCTCTTTCAACACCAAACTCAAGCTCAAGCTGAAATTGAAATACGACTTTAAAAAAAGGACTGACACACATGATCACACTTGCATGAGGGATTGTACAGCAGGATCCTCCTCTGCATTTTATGTATTTTGTTTAGACCCATTTCACAAGTGCAATAACCTCCAATATCTCTATTTGTTGTGTTAGCAAAGATTGCAAAATGGTGAATATAAGTAAACAGTTGCCGCCAAAGGCAACCGTTTCTGTCTCTTAGAAATTCAATTAGGTTTTTATAACCTGCAAAAGGCCAAATACATTCTACAGGAAATACAACTGTGGCTGGATGTTCTATTACGGTAATGAGGATAAGTTATTTAAATAAAATATTTGGCAAATATGTTGATACTGAGAGTATTTGTTGCATTTGTTATCTTCCACATACTCTCAAATTTCCGTGACAACATTTTATATTTATGCATATGTTTTGGAACTCACAGCCCTGGGTTAGGTTTAGGTAAAGATTGTGGACTGGTTCAATGCAAGAAAAGTCCATTTACACAAAATATCTCTTGTTGCCAAACCAGCAACATTTATACAAACACAAAATCCTCCCCCTACCACCTCCTTGAATCTTGCTAATAACTATGTCATCCATTCAAAAATAAATATCACCTCTGAGTGAAATCCAGCTAGAGATTACTTTCCTCCAAAACATTTGCTGTCACAATTTAGTTGTTTACAAATGTCATGTCTGATGAACAGCACTGCCCCAGAATGAGCAGAACAAGCACAGACAGCAGCTCTCTGGCTTAACCTTCATCCTCCCACTGATTTAAAATATGTATGAAATAGATCAGATGATGCTTCGGGCTGATGCGTGATCTGATGTCTGACTTGTCAAATCAAAATGCACGACACCTGAGATGATGTACAACCGGCAAAGAGTGCACAATTAAATATTCATTCTATATAATGAATGAATGATGAGAAGAAAAGTAAAAAAAAAAAGTTAAAAGACTTGTCCTACTCAAAAATCTGAAAAAAAACACCCCCTTCTCTCCTCCCCGCTCGCCCACTAATAATTTCTACACAGTCCCTAACAAATGAGCAAATTCAGTCAAATTAGTTTTTGTCTTTCAATACATCCAACATGTTTTCATGTTTCACATATCAAGCTGTGCCTTTTAAAAGATCCCACGCAGTGGGTTTTGGATAGATAGAGTAGATCTTTATCTCTGGTTTGATGTGTTCCTACATGAAACATGGTCTCTGGTGAGAGCTTTATCTTCAAAGACACTCAAGTGGAATATTAATAGGACATCAAATGTAGGAGGGACAAAGTAACACTTGGATATACTCCATCATTCTTATATGAAAACAATGATTTTCCAAACAGATACAATAAAGCTCCTAAAACAAAATGATGTTGCTGTTGTTGCTGGATTCCACATAAAAAATTCCAGATGTTTTGTCATCTATACCCACGTTTTACTGCTTGAACGTGTTATCAGGAGGAAAAAAAAAAATGTTAGATATAAAAAGCCACACACGTGTTTTGTGGGGGGGATATGTTCTTGGCATATCCTGACAGACAGCAGAACAACACACCCAGGGCCACAAAGAAACACGGCAGGAAAGACATTCTTCATTTCCTGGGACCTTTGAGGCATCTGAGTTACACAGGAGTCATTTCAAATGTGCCAATACGATTATGTTTACTATCTGAACATTCACATTGCATTTAAGTACAGTGTCTCTCAGGAAATTACCACTCTAGGTTGTTTCAACATCACACTGCTGGCCCACTTTTTTTTTGCGCGTTGACCTTTTCAGCCCTTATGAAAACCATTTATATTATACAGTATTCCCTCAAGCACAGTAGCATTAATTTATGCTGAAACTCTATTTTAAGCTCGGGATTTGAACTCGCTTACACTCATTGCAACCCTTCTCACCTCTGCTGGCTTTCTCTCTCTCAACAACAGCGCAGCCGAATGACTTAAGCCCAAAGCCCATTTAGTTTATCAGGCTTCCTGCTGCAGCCGGCTGGGCCAAGGCGGCCGTCGCAGCGGCTTTTCCTGCAACACCTGCACTCTCTCAAGATTGGATCGTGTCACGCCGACGAAATGCCAGGTGTCAGAGTTCATAAAATGCATTGGTTCCTGCGTAGTCAATATCATGGTTCTCATAAGCCCCCGTGCACTTTGGGTTTCTTCTCATTACTTGAACATCAAACCGTAAAGACCGGCAAGGCTGCCTTCATTACATCCCTCAAGAAGATTAATGGCTCCAGCCCCGATGGTGCCCCTTACATCCACGAAGGAAACTAAGCAAAAGTGCATAAAATAAACACAAAACTAAGAGAAAACTCTCACTACGCTTCCTTTGAACAGATAACGTCATGAGACAAATCATCTAAAATTAGTGTTTGAAATTAGAGGTGAGAGCATCTTCACTGCAAAAAGAAAAGGTTAGAAAAACTAAAAATTTCAGGGAATTTACGGAATTTGTTTTGTCCTTATTGTGTGTGTCTGTACACGAATCGACAGACAGCTAACAGGCGTCAAGAGTAAGTCAGGGGCTGGAGTAAAGTTGCAAATTCCTTTCTGTTGTCATCTTTCTCATGAAGAGATTTCTGTAAAACTATAAATCACACAAAAGAAAATAACGATTAGTAAATGCTATTTCAACGAAAAAACTATACACCCAAACATAAAAGTATGTAAACAACAGCTACAACACAAAATCTACATTCAAGTGGTGTGTATTTTTAAATGTAGCAATATTTGTTACTTTGTTGTATATATACTTTTGTAAATCAAAATATATGAAAGATGTCAAAGTTAAATCAAAATGTTAAAGTTAAACCTGAATGTTAAATGTTTAATATAAATGCTAAATATTATTGTTCAATGTTGAATCTTAAATGTTGTATCTAAATTTAAAGGTTACATCTAAATGTTCATATTTAACATTTCACGTATACATGTAATATTTAGATTTAACCTTTAGATTCAGATGCAATATTTAAATTCAGATTTTCATTTAACATTTAGATTAAAATTTTATATTTTGATTTGACACTGACACTATCAGCACATGACACTTGTGTGCTGCTTAATTGTAAAAGTACTTACAAGACACAAACAAAAGATGGAAAGGAGCTGGAGCTCCACAATGACCACATGTAACTTCTTAACTCGGATTTCCTGTCTATCATCTTTCAACTATGACCTGGCTGTGTCACATGACTAAAATAACCAATGACAAGAAATCAGTGGGTAAAAACTAACACTGCATTACTCACAAAAGACCACAAGGGGCAAAATAAGGAAACTAGATTTGACAACTCAATCTCTTACGTTTTTAAGAGAATTTCCTACAGTCGAGCCAACTAATTATCTTTCATCTGATCATTTATCTTGCATTATTGTGAAAATTTGCCATTTTGAATCCAGTGGATTTAAACAGTATATTACATTTTTTTCCTCACAATTACAAATGGAAATGGACTGTGTTACAGTTTTCTTGTTATTGACCATTTAAAGCACAAGAGAGCACTTTTTTATATCACTCGATCATTTACACCAGCTGCCACAGGCAATGGGTTTAATTTCTTGCCCAAGGACACTTCGAGGAGCCAGGGATTGAACCTCTGACCTTCTGGTTAGTGGACAAACCACTCAACATCCTGAGCTACACTGTAGGTGTACCCACTGCACCCGTCACATTTCCCTTGAGGAGAGATGAGTCCTCATCATATCGTTTTGTTTTTTTTTACCAGGACTGAATGTAGCTGTATTGGCTGCAAATGACTGTTGTCTAATTATAATGACGAATGCTTTTCTTCTTACCAAAGCAGGATGCCTGCTGTGCATTTACATTTGTATGAATGTAGATTAATGTACATTGTCCCTTTTCAAATAAAGAATAAATAAATAGGTGGTTTTCGCAATTTTACAAACGAAACCTAATAAAGCCATTTAATATAATTATTTCACTTTATATAATAATCATATGAAAGCCCGAGCGATTTACACTTTTGACATCACACATCACAAGTGAAGAAGACAGAAAGTGCCTTGCTGCGCATGGCTGCCATGTTATCTTGTCATCGTACAGTGTGTTCAGGTCCGAAACACATCAAGGAACTGACCATGTATTTCAAACGGCGGCGCAGTCAGACCAGCGTGTCGGCAGTGTAACTGTGATTAAGCATCAGGTTGTAATAGCCATGCTGCAGAAATGTGTATCTCAGATTGCTATAAAGAACGTGATGATAAGACGCCAGGAGCTAATCATTTTTCTTCAGCATTATGCTGAGCTGCATTATCAGCTGACAAGCGCAGAATGAAGGTGCTGCTCTAAATATCATCCGTCCTCATTTACATCCACAAGTGCCTGTCCGTCAAGAGCTATGTCAGCTGCTTTTTTGCAGCTTTGTTAAACACGCCGAGTGGCTCATTTATATTGTCACATTCAACCACGCTCAGCTGGATACTTCCAAAGTGAGGGCACTCTGCTTTTTTTTCAAAAACTCTGTAGGCTAGTAGTTCTATTAGTGACACTGTCAGCGGCCATATTTCAGTATCCGCATGTGTTCCCACTCCTCTGCCGCCCATAACAAACACCATAAAGTGTCAATTGAATTATGAGCCATGGTTTCTGCCTACTCATTTTGATAATAGATTTTGAGATAAATCGTGCAGCTTTGTTTGGTGAGTAATGCTGTGCTGACAGAATAACAGGGGACAAAGCCCCCATAGTCTGTAACCTCTACATCATGTAAAGCACTAACAAGATGCTGCAGGATGCCTCTCGCAGCAACATTTTACACAGGAGACCCTGGATTGAATTTTTTCACCACTTCCAAATCCATGGGCGTTAACTCGAGATGAGGCAGAGAGAGAGAGAGAGCGGCGGCGGCGGCGGCGGCGGCAGCGGCCAGCTAAGTACTACAAAACATAAATACAAAGCAGGATGGGAGCTCTGCTGCACCTGGTAAATGGAGCCTGTTTAAAGTGCTCAAAGTCCACAACTCTGCAGTGACAGTTTTGCATTGTTCATTCTCCCCAATTAATAACTTTGCCGAGAAAGTTTTGTGGGCAGCACACATTGATTCCGCGTTATTAAAACTCCCAGTGCTCCCCACTTAGTCTCTCAGGCCTCGCCTGCAGACTGCTAAGCAGGAACACCCCCACCACCATCCCCTCCTCCCACTGTCTGCTCTGCTAATTTGGCATGTTTGCTATCGATATTGATTGGCTCTTGATATTCCCTTCAGCTGGCCTGTCTGCGCAACTCTCCACTGTAAGTCATTGCTCACCCACATGTCAATTACTTTAGAAAAGGGAGAGCACCACTCTGTCTTAATGAAAGCAGATGGGCTGCGGAGTTGAACACTTCGCCTCTGCTGCAGATATAAAAAAAGGAATCTGGTGTTGGGGAGGTGATAAAGTAGTGTGTTGTGCAAACTGTACATAACTGCCGCCAGAGATAATCTGAAACTGTGATGTATAGTGCGATCTCAGAGTCGACTGAGACTGTGCTCATCTGACTTAAAGGGAAAACACTGAGGCTGAAGCTGACATACAGATGAATAGTGAAGCATTCAAAGAGAATAATTGAATCATTATATTTGGGGATTCATAATATTTCAGACACATACTCTTCTTCTCCGTCAAAGGAGTATTTCAGGAATATCTTCTGTGTTCTTGATATGTGTGTCTTATAGGGAGAGAGAAAGAAAATGGGAAAGAAATGAGCATCCTTTAAGAAAGATAGATAGATGTGTTTCCTTAATGAGTCTTGGTTTTGAAAGGCTCAAAGGAATATTTAACACTCTGTGTTTTTTACATGGAGATTAAATGATTACATAATAATAATAATAATGACATAATTCAAGTGCCCCTCATTGGGCTGCAACTAACAATTTCTGTCATTATCTTCATTATCTGCATGGTCCAAAAACACAAATAATATTTTTTATGTTTCAGCTCATTGTTTAATTTAACAATAACATTCTCACTGCACTGATCACTGCAGTGCTCAATGACAAAACTCTAAATATCCCTTACCGTCAAGCAGAAACCAAAGTATTTTTATATGATCACAACTGGGATGGATGTTTGAATTCATATCAGATTTGCAGTCACCCACTCTTCCCTCACTCAGCTTCTCGTGTTCTTGAAATCCACAGGACGATAAATAAAGACTTTCTCCAGCCTGCACGCTTTACATCTCCTTAAAACTGAAATCCACCAGTGCCCAACCATCAATTTCTGCTGGAGAAATGACCAGAGAAGCTGACTGATAAGATGTGGCGGTGCCTCAGCTCTGCTTCCTCTCTCACAGGTGTGTGTGTGTGTGTGTGTGTGTTTGTGAGCCATGTAACCACAAGAAGCCAGCAGCAGCGGCCAGGATTGCCAGCTTGAGGCCAAATTCTGATTTTGGTGCAACAGCCACTGAGATGAATGAAAATACAGCTCTGGGCGTGTGACATGAGTCTACATCTGCAACAGTAGAAGCTAAAGAAGAAGCTAAAGAGTAGGAGATGTAACAATTCAGGATAAATAGCATCGATGTGACTTATCACTGTATCTGACTACATTTCAATTATCTGTCAGACATCAGTATTTTATAGATGCTCGGCTCGGGAATTAAACGCGGCTCTACTAGACATCAGGACCTAGAGGCATGTGCAATCACGATTCCTGTAAGCAGTTATTAGTACAATTTAGTCTGATGAGCTATTAACACATGTCAATGGAGATGATTGCTGAGATGCACATTTCCTCGCCACCTGCTGCACTTGATTATCAGCGACAGAAAGGCAGGAAACACCCCCCCGAACTTCAAATGGAAATCCTAATTTGAAAACTTTTCAAACAGGTACAGTATGTGTGACAACTCCATAAGCCACAGACACTCTTTGATTACTTGAATCACAAGTTCTCTGTTTCCTCCGGAGCAGGAACAAAGTTGTTCAAATTGGTTGTGGATGTTTTTTTTCCGCAGCGGGAATTAAATGAGGCCATTTTTCTGCACACCCTATCTGAGGGGAGTGATGGGCACGCATGCATGAGCAAGGTTGGGGAACGGGGAGGAGCTGCATTCGAAGCAAGAGAATGATAGCTGATGTGGGGAGACGTGAGTTATTTGTTCAGTTTCAAATTAAAAGCCAGCGCCCCCCTAATATCAAAGCGGATCATGAACAGGAAGACAATTTGGATGACAGGAGCCGCGGGCCCTGGGGTCACTACAGGCAGAGTCCAAGATATATATATATATATTTTTATAAAAAAGAAAGCAGCAAATTATACCTTAAAAGCCCCCTTGTCTTCTGTGATGTACAGGAGGAGAGGACATCAGAGTGATGCTGAGGATTCAGAGGGGAGCGGGGTGATGATAGAAATGGGTGTGAGAGCTCTCCATTCTCAGCCATTATAGATAAAGGCACTTTTACCAACCTCCCATCACTAATATGTATAGCTCTGCCTCTTCTCAATTCCACTACATCACACTCATAGCCTCCATCAAGAATGCCCTTTTGGGCTTTTATGGCTTTTATGCAATAGTTACCGTCACATTTGTGCTGTCTGAAAAACCTCTCAACAAAACAGTGAACACGCGAAGCCAAAGAACACGGAAGGGTCCCAGAGCATCTCCCAGGTTAGGATGAGAAGTAAGAAATGAGCCTCTGTAAACTTCATGTCCATCACTATTAAAGTTGTGGACAATAATAATAATAATAACAATAATAATAATAATATAAGCTTTACTTGTACAGCACAAACAAGTGAAACACAAAAGGATAAAACAACAATCGAACTGAATAAACATTGAATGAAATAGATTTATATCAAGTCAGGGATTATAGATTTATGTAAAACAAAAAGTACAGAGATGGGGGGGGCCTGTGCTGCAAATATAAGATAGCCTTTAGTCACCAATTGGGCTCTGACAACAAACAGAAGATCAATATCTCTCATTTACTAATATGCTGTACAAAGAAGAGAAAACAATTTGTATCACATGGACTTTATGGATTTTAATGATGCAGAATTAGAAATGTAAACTGAAATGATAAGATTCAATTCTGAGCCAGATATATCCCTCAGCAGCTGGTAGAGACCAAAAACAGAGCTAAAAGCAAGTGACCATTGCACTTACACTCATCCGATGGACACAAACACAAAGCAAAGCAAGTCATAATGTCATCAATGCAAGCAATTTGCTAACAAGTTCACTGCGTCAACTTAAGAGGTGATTAGAGGTTGATGTTGTGTTTCTGTCAAGGGGCCAACAAACTGTTCTAACAGGTTTAAATTGAGCTATGGGAAGATTTAATAGACTAGTCGACATGAATTAAAGCCACCACTCCTGGTTCAGAGCATGTACTGCATCTGTCACTTGAACACATTTTCCAATGAAGATACTAAAGAAATATGCGCACACATATCAACTTCTGACACACAGCGATACAACCAAAGCTTCACGCTCGGCACAGTCTGGATTCTTTTTTAAGATGTCGGCATGTTAAGGAACAGGTTGCAAGCAGCCGTGGGGGGGTGAAGGTGATGATGATGGCGGTGGACTTGTCTGAGAAGCAGACTGCTGGGCAATCGATCTAGCACAACACATCAGTCCAGCTCCATTTACAGAACCAATCACAACCCCCACTGATTGATGTGTGGATAATTGAGCTGTCACTAGGGTTTTCATGTTTCTCCTCCAGCTTGTTCCACACTTTAGGAATTGTATTGTATTTTACTTTAACACCATTTACAACAAAGGACATCCTGATGTATATTTATGTCAATATTCTGCCAGACCGCTGTCAGGGAGACGGAGAGAAGTGAACTCCAGCACCGGGCTTGATAGACCACTAGCTTGTCCGGGCTAATTAACCTCAGGGGCCAGGCCTCCTGCTACCCTGCAGGGTCAGCCAGTGTGGCAGCTGCTTCCATCCTGACACTACACAGTCACACACTCTTCTCTGGCTCCGTCTCACCGCCCCAGTCTTCTCACTAGTAAAGCAGCGAACTTGAAGTCGTAAAATAGTTGTGTCACTAAGAGTTTTTTTCGGCCTTAAGCGTTAATTAAACTTAAAGGAATAGTTTTACTTATTGGTGAATACGATACAATTACTTGGAGATTGAAACCACCCTCTAGTCTGTACAGTAAATACGGTATATAGCCACTTACCTTTGATTAGAATTAAGATTGGCAACAGGGTGATCAACTATCCTGAGCCATTTAACCCTTCGACTCATTGCACTGTATCCCATTTGTTGATCATTAAAAAACAAAACATACAAATGGAAATTGATGTTCATGCGCTGGACAACTTCTTTGCTTCGAGTAGTTGCCAGGCAATCAGGTTCGGGCCAGGAACTAGTCTTGTACATATCCTCGTGAAATTACAAATTTGTGTTTGCGTGAAATAGATCTAAATGAATTTGTTAGCTTTAGAAGTTCTTATGGGGAAACATTGTTAGCTACGATACAGCCAGGCTAGCTTTTTCTGGGAGCTGTGCCCTAATTCACGGCAGGCCTCCGTAGACCGAGTAGGCAGCAAAGGATGAACCAAAATGAGATGGTCTGGTCTACGGAGGATTTACATATTTGTGTCACAAGTTTATCCCGCCCCTTGCCACTGCACTTCCTTCATGTTAGACACTCACATAGCTAGCTCGATAGCTTCCTCAGCAGCATAAATGAATCCTGGGACAGGTTGGCATTTGTGGGGCATGTTTGAATGAGCCTTCGACATGGGACAGCCCCGGTTGCACCGCTGTGACAACGCAGTGGTCTTCAAATGCAGTCACCAAAGGATGTGACCCCCTGAACTGGGACACAGCTGCTGTTCCCAGCCTTTCTGCAAAACTAAGCTCATTGGCTGCTTGCTCATTAAGCTTAATCAAACTTTCAGCAAGAAAGCGAATAAGCATATATTCTCTAAAATACTGAATAATTCCTTTAGGAGCTAATACAGACTTGTATTTATCATGCTATTTGGCTTGTGTTCTCTTACTAGATAAAACGATGTTCTTTTCTTCCTTTAGCATCGCCTGCTGTTTTACCACAGGGTTGTTTTATATCCACTGATCACCTTTTCCTCGGTTGTAGGATTTTATTGGTTCTGCTGATGTTGTGCTTTATGTGCAGATCCAGTCATCTGTAAAAGCTGCTTCTGTTCTTTGCTTCCTTGTCCTCTAAGGGCAGCCGTTCATGTCAAGTCCGCTCATTTGACTACATTCTTAGCTGTATTTGCTCGGTGCACTCTGCACTCTTTTTGTGACACGTACACTTCTGCACCATCAGCCTGGTTCATAATCATTTTTGCCTCATCTTACCTAACCAATCCGTTAGCCTTGATGTATTCCTTTTTATTTATTTTCTACCCAGTTAGATTTTTTCTGTCTGTTAAATTAAGTGTCTTTTTTTATTTAAGGCCAACCTGCTTCGTGTCGCTCCTTCAAAATAATTTGTGGGTTAAATAAAAGTCTTTGTACTGAAAAAAAACAACAAATACAAATGCAGAGGATCTCGCTAAAGATGGGTTATGTAAATAGTGTGATTATTATGTAAATATGTAGACTTGCTAAGATGATGCGTCAAAGGCTTCAAAACAAAATGCAACAAAGAGACCACAACAAAGGACACAGGAAATCAGAATGGGTTTCTTATTTATTCATTGTGTTAGTGACAACTAGGCCAGATGGCAGTTTACAAGTGTCTGGGGCCATCTTCCCCAGCTAGACTTTACATGAGTCCTGTCATAATGATGATGAAGATGAGTTTTCCTCTGTGGTCTGAGCAGTGGCACTTTGCGGAGCGCATTAGTGCACGAGAACCTCCTATGGTTTTCTTTCCGCCTGTGAATGGTCGAGCAGCAGGTTAACGCTGCCCACATGGAAAAGTATTAATAATTAAAAAGGCTCTCTCCGTGCATTGTTCCTCTCATGATGGCCATAAGCGAGATCATTATCCTTTTCATCATCGACTCGGCAAGATTATCATCTGCTGCCCGCTATTGCAGTGGCCATCACATAAAAGCTTGCTTTCCAGCAAACCGCTCCATTGCTCTCAGGCAATGGCAGCTTCATCAGAAGACTCAGCCATGCACTGAGATGGCAGGTGATAATGCTTCCACACAGCAGGCCACATTTTGGAAACGCTGCTTTGTCTCTAGCTCAACTGTTGTAGCAGGGGTCCTGGCTTCTTAAAGCCTGTCCTCACTATCAATGTCATCGCTTTCATTTACATACAATGAATAATTCATACATGCATAGAGTAAGTTAGCCAGAGAAATGATTTTGTCAATATGACTGCTGGCTGTGTTTTTCAATGTTTTTCTACAAAGTTAAAAAAAAGAAAAAAAAGATCATTTGGACAGACATACCACTGGTGGCAGCTCTAGACAGCTCAAGTGTTACTGAGAACAGCTCTGTTGCCCGGTCCAGAATTTCAGAACTGATCCTGACCATGACCTCTGGCCTCTAGGGGGGATAAAACAAAAAGAACATTTTTTCCAAGGATTGATGACATAAATCTTTTGTTGCTTTACGCAATGATCCACCTGGCACTTGCCAGCGACAGGAGTATCAAATGAAGTGATACCAAGCACCAGTGAAATTGAGACCAGGTCAAACAATAGGAGTCAGGTGGTAAAGATTCAGTTCAGCTGCAGGGACGAGGGGGCCTCAGAGGGTCAGTGAGTGCGAACAGAAGGTGCAGAAAGACAGTGAGACAGTAAAACACAAAGAAACTCCGGGTGAGAGAGGACACAACAGCTTTCTAATTATGTTTATCTTATTTAACATGCACACACGTGTTAAAAGCAATTAAATATGACTGTTAGAGCGAATAATTGTGGTGTTTGGATGGTGACCAGGTTAAAGGTCAAACACAAGGGAGAGGGATGGGAGGATGTAGGTCAGGGTACTGTGGAACTACACTGTATTATACAGAGATAATTTCCTGTTATATAACCTACACTCCTTCATATAAATGAGTTGCACAAAATAGTAGAAACACCTGTTCGCACAGTGGAATATGATCCAACAACGCCACAAACTGCAGCCTTTAAATTGATCATATAGACAAATCAACCTGTTTTAAATTATTTCTACAAAAACTGATAATAACTGTCACGATTTAGTTCAGGGCTGTTTTTTTATTTGTGTCAGACTGAATTCATCATCACATAACTAATCAGTACACAAGGTAATTTCAGAAATTATATAAACACTGGAATTTGCCAGTTGGAAAAAGCATTCACCTGCAGGTCATTGACGAGTTGCACAAAAAGCTCTCTCTATTTCTGATGCGGAACGGCAAAACAATCTGTACACTGGAAAGAATGAATGTCCTCAAATGTCTGAGGCCATGCTGGGAACGACGGCTCAGCCTAGTTCAAACCTAATATCCTTAAAAAAAAGGCCATTAAAAAAACATGTGGCGCATCTGCTATTATAGAGATGGATGCTGGTGACAGGGCTACTTTTGTTTCGTGCTTTCAGAGACACTGTGAAACAAGAGGCCACATGAGGACATGATCTTCTAGATGAGGAAATCATATGTCGTGTTGTCGTTAAGCTGTGTTGTAATACTCATGCGGCAGCTGAGAGCGTCCTCCAGGAAGAATGATATGTCTGCACATTCACGCCAGATGCCCCTGAAGGAGGGAGGCCAACCACTTTCATGTACATGCTTGGCATATACGCCTGATTCATGAAGCATGTGACGCTGTTTACAAACGGGGCCCTTTACTCTTCATGCGGCCCTTTAATTTGAATGCCTGACCTCCCATCGCTACCAGAGATATGGACGAGAAGAATGGTGGTGCTTAGAGGGAAGGAACGGATGAGAATGAATTTGACATTTGTTTCGGGTGTTGTCCCATTTCAGCATGGATCAGTGTCCGCCAGACATCAATTTCACATGAGCTGGATCCAAAAGCAAAGCACAGCCGGAGGCGCTATGGCTGTCTGGTGCTCAAATCTTTTGGAATAAGGCCTGTGGACATCATAGTCCAACGCACGTACTCGCAACATATGCTCGGCAGCTTACGCTCCTCTCATGTTAATACAGGCTCTGCTGCTTCAACAGGTCTATGGTCACACAACATATAGGTTATGATCGTGTGTGGAGTAAAAAAAAGTTCATTTGGGAGCCAAGACACATCTGAGCCCTGACTTCTATTTCTTCACGTGTAATTTAAAGTTGAACAGATCGCCTCCAGACAATTATTTGAATAAATCAAAGGCTAACATCTGTTTATATATTTATAAGCGTTTAATAACACCATTCCTCTTGTTGACATTGCTTTTATTGGTTTCGTATATCCTTACTAAAGAACGTCTGGAAATCACATTAAAACAGCAGAAACAAGTGTGCTTTGCAATTTGGAGTTGCTCCCTGGTTGCACATTACTAGAGGAGAGACTCGGAGTTACAGCTCAGAGATGTTTACTGCAATGGGCACAACAGGAGAGGGCTCCGTGAAGTGGAAAGAGATAACACCAAGATGTGTTTGATAGTTTGCCGGAGTTCTACAAATTAAAGGGAGCGTATGGCCCTCAAGTGAAATAACAAGTCTGATGTGGGCTGGACAAATACGCACTTGTCTGTGGAACAAAGTTACAGAGAGGCCACAGCAGATAGACAGGGAACCAGCAGAGAGGTACATTCAGCTCTGTAATGTTTTATAACTCGTGTTACTGCACCAGATTAAGCTCACTTTGTGCACTTGTAGCATTTATTTTTTATTCTTTCTTTCTTCTTAAAAGAAAAATGCGCCTGGCAAATGAGCTAAAGAAGCATATGCATGGTATAACACGTTTTATTCTTCGGGCCAAGAATAAAGGGATTTACCAGATTTACAGAGATGAATTTACTGTAATCTGAAAACCATGACACAGAGATTCTGTTCAGTTAAAGATGAAATTAAAATGTCAAAAAGAAATTTGACCTATGTTATATATTTTGTTGACATGTGTACTTACATTATCCAAAATGTTTCCAACAATATTCAAACCTAGAGAAATCCCCAATTTTATACAAGGTAGAAGGAAGTTTTCATATTGGTCGCCCATACTCGCCCTTCTCTGCTTTAACTTCCGGGACAAACAACGTGACAAAGGAAAAATACACAGCTAGCCTGTAAGCCAGTTGGCTAAAACTTATTATTAAAGAAAACTGTAATACATTACCGCAACCATTAACATAAATTACGCTAAAGTCACTTTGGGTAGATTTTCATCGGCAGTGGTGTTAAAGACAACAAACTCCCATGAACCCACGCTGCTTCACGACATCATCCAACTAGGTTATTGTTTTGATGGAGAGCCCCCTAGGGGCTGAAGTTACATATTGTACGTTTAAATTCTTGATTTTAGCAAGTTAGCTAGAAAACCCTTTATGATACACAGTATAAATGCTGATATCAGACATAATCCAACAGGGTTTGAATGATGACCTAATGGTATACAATTCATAATTTTACACATTCTCACATTATCACACATTCATAAAAATTTTAAAAAACCTCCCCAGATAGTCTCACTAAGGAAAAGGGGGTAATATAGAACCAGCTGATTTTGGTTATAAAAAGTTGTCCATCCTTTTATAAAACTCAGTTTCAGGATTAAATCACAACACAGAAAAATGGTCCAGTGGGCGCAATTTCAAATCAGAGAAACATATATAACAAAAAGAGGACTCTTAACAAGAGCTGCACAAACAACCTAATAGCAAACCAGAACAAAAATAAATCCTCACTCTTCCAGACAAAAGGTTGAAATTACAAGCGAAAATAACACCCTGCTCCTTATGTCTTTAACATACGATTGTCAAATATACAATTCTGGGTATCAGTAATCAGTATGTAAAGAACCCTAGTCTGGCCCAACTCTCAGGCAACAGAAACAAGTGCCTCTTGAAGCAACAGCGGGAGTAGTACAAATACAGAGCTAAAGTGGCGAGCTGTTCACACACAAATGCAGCCGCCCTGACTGAGCAGCTGGACCGAATTCATTCTGCCATTCTTAAGTTCTTTGTCATTACCGGAGGCTTGGGGTTGATGCCACTCCAGTCCGGACCCTTGTCTCCACCACCAGCCAGGAAGGAAGAGGAGCACCTGCCAGGACTCCACCGGATACAGAGGCAGAGACAGAGACACACACCGACATAGACAGGGGACGGTCACAGCCGTAACAGTGCTATATTACATTTTTGGCATCTGAAGATGAGTGTGACAAAAAGTATTAAGTCTAGGGAAGATGTACAGTTGTTCCTCCATATGTTTTTGCTGCCTTTAAACTGCCTCTAACAAGTGAGTCGTCAGATTTGCCTTTTTATAGTATTTCTAATTATAAGGCCGAAAGATTTACAGTTTCTTCAATTGGCATTTTATTTGTTAGTAATTTGCAAAGAACTACTTCCATACATGTATTGACAGGTGCTACATGCTTAGGTTCATCTGATTATTCCACGCTGGTGTTGTCCTCCCCTTTTATTCATTAGCTTAATTTATTGATTGGTTTATAGGGCAGCAATAGTTCAAGAGAGGAGTGAACTTGAGAGTATCTGATGCCACAAGGCGAACTGCTTCAAGCTGTCTAATGCACCGATTCAAACATTAAAAAGGCCATTACAGTTTGAATATGTTTTTTTGAATAAAGCATAAAAGCCCTACAGTGTTCATGGCCGGTAGTCTCATGGTAGTCTGGGTTTAAATATGCAACTGAGGTATGAAGATGAAAATTACACAAGAAACCATTAAGAATACATTGCTCAAATTCCAGCTGCCATTACTCAGAAAATGTCTCATTTTAAATGCTCACAGGTAGCTAAGTGTCTCTTCACAGAGAGCTTACTTTGCCCGTAGGCAACCATTGTCCGTAACAGCTACTGTTAATCTTGACATGCCACAGAAGGATACCGCCGTCTCTGAGCATTGCTATGACACAACTGACAGTTTAAAATAAGTGTCAAAATCAATGTAGCAGAACAGAATTTCATTTGAATAACCGTCATTGTTCCTCTTTCTTGTCAAAACCCTGGTGCCTACATTATCCACAATGCATCTTAAGTGCCTGCAGTTAAGTCATGTGTTCAGGAGCGTTATGATGGCACCCTTCATGTGGTCATGGACAAATGAGGAGCAGACTACGGCACTTGTGGAATCCTCCTTCTTTCTGACTCCGCTCCTCCAGATTGTGTTTGTCACATAACTCATGTTTGAAATGTTTATTGCAGCAGCCGAACATAGAGTTTGGCATCAAGGCTCCGACTTTATCACTTCCCCAGATGTGATAACATAGATATAATGGGGAGTGGTGAACAAATGTCTTGAACCCCCTTGTCAGAGCCTGCAGGGGGATGCCGGGGGGGGGGTGGAGAAGTCGACAGGCAGCAACACTGACACAGGGCAGCAGAGGCATCGACAAGCAAAGGGAGAAATGGGAAAATCTGTGCAGCTTGAATACACAGACAAATTAGGAGGGTGTGTTTGATAGAGAAATGTGGAAAGGGAGGAATGTCATGATTAGATCAATGCAGGTCGAGTTGACTGCCTGAACTGACTCGCTCCAATTTTTTAAAATTCAGATTGTCTAGACCGAACTGACTTGACTTGACTTGAGTCGCTCTTGAGTCACAGCAACCTGCCTACAAGTTTGTACGGGAGAGAAGGGTCAGACACTCGATGACAAGGAACAAAGGGCCCCAAATAATATAATTTTGAATTGAATATGAAGTTTGTATGATTTGACAAACTGCTATTAAATGTACTTTTGGCGGTCTGCCTGAGAGGATGACATCAGCTCCACCATCAGCTTCAGCCAACTGATCAACTAATCACACTGGAGTTACTGCAGTTTGAGTCAGTCAGACGTTTATACAATTAAAAATGTTCAGTGCCTAAAAACTGTAGATATAGAGAGTACTTTATCATTACAGGTGAAACATTGTAAACATCGACCAATCATTCGATTTGATTTTCAAGCATTAAAAAAAAACCTTGAATTTTGTTGGTTCCAGCCCCGTAAATGTGAGGATGTGCTGATTTTCTTTTTTTCTTTAAACCACAACAAACTGAATCAATGCATTTCTGACCTGAGTGAAGGAAACAAAAAAGAAATACATTTCAAGGCAACAAATTTCACAAATTCCAAGTCTTTTATTGGCAAAATCGGAAACATCATCATTTCATCAGCAATTTAATAAAAAATTCAAGTAGTTTCAGCTCAGTTTAGCATTAAAACTATGTTGTGGCCAGTCCTCATGGTAAATTCATCCTCTGCAGTTCACTACTTGTTAATGCCAGCTCCTCAGTCAGGGGGTGGGGCAGGAGAAGACCTGCAGGTAGCAAAGGATGGAGAAGAAAGTAAAGAAAGCAGACCAAAGGGGGACACATGGGGAGAACATGCAACGACCTAAATGTCCGTCAAAGAAAGCTCTCCATTTAATTCACGCCTTTTATCCGAACCCGATAGAGTCAATGTTAAACAGTGTCATTTAAATTGCGACGTCCCTGTGTGTTGTTCCAAAATGAACGAACAGACCGATGAGTCCAGCAGAGTCGCACGCGGCAACAACTCCCGCTAGTTTAAACGGTTCTGGCCTAATGAGCAGCGACACAGAATAATCTCTGCAGCCAGGTTGCAGGTGCACACTCCAGGCTACTGTTAACTCAGTCAATCAGACAAACATTGATCAAAGTCACACGGACCCGGAGACGTGTGGCTCAGATCCCACACTGCACTGCTTCTCTCAGGATGCAGCGGGATATCTGTGGCAAGTTTTACCAAGGGAGAAAGTTGCTCGAAAATTTGCATTGAAAAAGAAAAGCCCATATAAATGCTGTAGGATGCAGCCAGCTTATTATGAGTAGCATTATACTGATAAATTCATGGAATGCAAATCTGCTTGTGTGCTGCAAATGACCACATTTGTAAAATCGCAGGAGTCACATTTCAAAATATCCTTCAGGGAAGTCATTAGCGGGGGAGCTGAATAAGTTAAGTTTGCCTTAACTGTGGCTATTTGAATTTTTAATTACCTTAATATCTCATTTGACTTGTCAGAGGCAAATCTACTCGTTTACCATCATTATCCAACCAATTGGCTTCGTATCCGTCTTTTTCAAGGAGTAGTTTCAGCGCGTTCGTCTCCATCTAAACTGTCAATGGGTAAGACAAACCATTGATTAAAAACATTTCTGCTCAACCTTTGAGAACAATTAAAGGATATCATTAAGTTTAATGAAATACTGGAGTGGTGGTCCACTTCTTCAAAGGTTTTCCTCATTACAGTGGCCCCACAAGGTCAAGTACAATAAATGTGATTCCGCTCCCTTCACTTGTCCGAGTTATAGGCCTCTCGCATATCCACAGGGAAGGTCCTGTCAGATTTATCCAACTCGCTGAAAGTACACGATAAAGAGTCTGCACTTGTGGCAGCAGCACTGCTTTTATTGAAGTAAAACCTGTTCCAACCCTTCAAGGAATGACGCTGAATACTTTTTATTGATATCTCAAATTGCTATCGATAGCTCATCCATGCAATTCATGGATACAATTTTTTGATGCATCAAACGAGATCCAGGATGATGCTTTGTTTTCAGTTGGCACTCGTTCTCATTTGGCGCTTCTGGCCAAAGCAGTGCAATCTTTCCCCTATGGAGCTACTTCTCTTGAGCCTGCCAAGGTGCGGGCCTGAGAGGATGTTGAGGGCTGTACACTCAAGGAAATTGAAGCAGCAGCAGCAGCTCTGAAATGAACAAGAACAAAATTCTGGACAGTATGGTGTTGAAAAATGAGGGGGGAAGTGGACTCCAGGTCAGAAACTGAATTATGTTCCAACACGGAGGGTGCCCTCCCTGCTGGCAAGATTTTCACAGAAAGGATCGATACCGTTTCCAAATCCTTTTCTTTACAAACAACCTTTTTTTGTCCACCGGCCTGGTTAGATTTTGATTTGTGATAAATATAATTGCACGGACGCTCCTTGATGGAGGTTGCCTGATCCAAAGCCCAAGCACGCTAATTAGGAATGTAGGAATAATCCAATGCCAATATTAGGTTGCCCTGAGCAGCAGCCCCGGATAAGCATTTGTGAAGGTCATCCCCCTCAATCAGCTCTGCATGGTTATCATGTCAGAGCAGAAATCGTGTTTCGGAGTTGGAGAACATCTTAACCTGTGACTTTCATTTCGTTTAATTTAGACAGAATAAAGAGATCACAAGGTAATTGGAAGAAAATAAATGAGGGGAAAAGGTATCCCGTGGCAAATAGGATTCTCTAAGCTCTGGAACTGCTGAGAAAAAAATAAAGAGTAAAAAATAAAGAATCTATTTGTAATTGATTTTGAGCAGCATGTGTTTAATATCCATTAACCACTGCATTGTTTTTTTCAAACAGTATCATTCCTCCCTCTTTTCACTTGACTTCTAATCCTCAACTTTGACAGTTTTCACCCACTTGATGCATCATTTTTACATTTTTGGTTTTCAGAATTGCTTCCATTAACATTTCATTGTCGGTAATCAAATCTAAATCTGTCCTAAGTTCACTCACTGACATAAAGCTTCAGAAAACATGGACATTACACCTACTTTATCTGTTAAATAAACATTTTGGATCAAGATTATGCTCAAGAAAGTCTTCTGAATTGACAAATATGAATTATGAAAAATATGGACAACTTCTTTATGCCAAAGACAAAGTTCTCAAGAACTTCTTTTACATTCACAAATGTGATATACTTTGAATCTTTTCTCTCATCCATTGTGTCAGTTTTTGATATATGACATTTCAGTTTCTTTAAACGCAGAGTCGCAGAACCAAACAAAATGTCACCTCAGTTGACTATTTATGTTTTCAGGGCTCAACCATCCCCGAACAAATGTGTCACTGCCGTGGGAAAGACAGAGAAAAGCACGAGCTGGGACACTGTTATTTTACCTTGGTCCAGTGCCAACCAGCGAGCAGCAGAACCTGAATACTGAAGCAGGTGTGCGAGCCCCTTTCTTGATGCTGACTCACAAAATAACCACTTTAGTAAAATATACATTCTTCAACTTGGCTGAAAAACTAAGTCAATATGTTTAAATATACAAAGTTAGAAGTGTCAATAGCTAATTTTCTTTCCTCTGATGCCTGTATTGATGACAATTTTAAATTGCGACTCTCCAGCCATGCAAACACTAACCTTAACCCTAACCCTGTGTGTACAGTATTTATGATTTCCCTGCCGTTCCTGTTCCTCAAAGCTTTCTGTATTGATGAAATGTCTCTGAGTTATTGTTAATGTTCCCATTCAGCTCTTTTTGCAATGTTCAGTTTTAAAGCAAACCACACTCTCCAGACTATATAGGAAATACAATCCAAATCAAAAACAAGGAAACTATACGCAGTGTGTACATAACAGAAAAATTGTACAGAATCATATATATCAGGCCCCTAAATGTGCCAGATTTTTTCATCAAGATTCATGGATTATTTAAAATCAGAAAACGTCCTGTCGTCATGTCTGGCAATGTATGCACCATGGGTAATGGGGTCTTTACTGACCCATACCACATCCTTCCACCAAGTTTCATGGAAATCAATCAAGTAGTATATTTGTAATCTTGCTCACAAACAAACAAACCAAACAAAAAAACATTGTTCATTAATATCTTAATATCTTAATGAAATCCTACAGGAAGCTTCAGTCAAAGTAACCGATTGTGGTGTTAAATAGATGATTATTGAATAAACAGGATAAGTCTTTGCAGGAGCCTTTAGTGTCTAATTTCCATCCCCCTTGATGAAGGGATGAGGAAGGACAGAGCCGGAGTTAATGCTTCTCCCCTGCTGGGGCCACACACTACCAGTGGTGAGAAAAAAGATGAGACAGAGTGAACAGCAGTGTGGCAGGCTTTAACTTTCATAATTATGTATAAATATTTGATGAGGATAATTGGAAAAAGAAACTATGCTGAGTAAAACAAACATAAAAAACATCCAGTTGCTTCTGAAAAGTGAAGCTGTCGGGGAAACCTTTTAACCGTGGCCTGAAATGTGACACGTCGGGATCTTACTCTACATAAATAAGCTGACATTAAGGTCACTTTTGAGATTTTAGATTGATTTTGATGAATAATCATGCAGGTGATCATACAAACTACCAATTTAGGAATTAAGGGGAACATAACTTTACAATCTCATAAAAATGACTGACTCTAATTGGAGCCAGTACACAAACAGCTGCTTGTTAAATCTTTGTAGAACCCGTCTCCTTAATCTGCTGTTGTTAGTAAAGCATCCACTGCAAATTCAGGACAAACAACCGTTTTGTCTCGGGTGCCAATGCGATGTCAAAACTGCAGAGAGATAACAAGTGAGCGTGTACAGGTTGTAGATCATTTAGTACACATGGCGTCCTAAGATGAATGAGTGTCTGAGGGCTCCTGAGTGACAGCATCCTGCTGGAATGATGGAGGAGCTCAGTCAGTGGTTAAGTGAACAACAAAATAAATGGATCACTCACTAACGGCCAGTATTGTTGTGAAGGATTGATGTAAGTTTAAGATCAACAGGTCTAAAAATAAGGCTTAAACGTTGAGAAAAAAAATGGTAAATGGTGTTTTATTCTGGGAATTTGTGTTGTTTGGTCATTAGTTAAATTTGAATTTAAATGTATCATTAGTCTTAATCTGTTATACAATATTGTTGCTAAGTTGGAGGTGAATTGACTGGGTGGTAATGGCAGCTTGTTTATACTAAATGAATCTGTTTATCCACTGTGTCCCTCTGGGTGACAGCGTTGGTCTGCAGGTCATCCGACCCTGGCTAAAAAAGTCAATGATTATTTCAAAGAGGTAATAATACTACATTCATGTTTCCGATAGTTATTTGATCCCTTCGCTTTTTTATCTAGAATAAGAAAATGTGAAATATCTCAGTATCTAACTTATGGGCATTTGTAAATAGACTAAATTCCAGGTCCCCAGAGGATGAATCTTAATGACTCTGGTGATCCCTGATTCTTTCTGCTTAACCACCACAATGATCAGGTCAGATTTTTTTTTTAGAAAGTGACTTTGGTCTAAGACCGAACACCTGCAAGTTTACATCATTCCCATCAACCTCAAATCTACAACAATTAATAATACAAATAAACAATTTTGTGACCCCTTTAAATTCTATGCTCGCCTATATACAGGTGTCTGCAGCAACATGGCCAGAAACGCCTTGACTGCTATGAAATTTTAGAGGTTTGGTTGAAAATGAAGAAGAAGGTTTTTTTGGGGGGGGCTCCAGTTCCCTTTTCACTGGGGGCCTACAAGGTCCCTTGAAATGCTCCTGTACAGTGATGAAGCTGTTAAAGTATTTCAGCACAAACACCCGTCTTTAGCCTCCGGTGCTTCGTGCCGTGAACAATGAAAGACTGAAAAAAACAAGGAACAATAAAAGATTTAAAAAAAACTGACAGGTACATGAAACCAATTCTCCTGAGACGAGATGGCCACAAACAAAAGTTATGTGGAAATTGACTGAAATCTAGTGTTTTTACTTTTTCCTGCATCACACAGTGGCCCCATAATAATGTTCCAATAGAAACAGAAGGAAGAAGCTGGTTTAATACACTTAAATAAGTTACTGCGGCAGAAGCAATTATCCTTGCCATGTTACTTATTGAGCTTTATTGTTCATCCACCTTTATCCTAATTACGCTCAGAATAATGGCTTGTGAGGAGCATGGCCTTATGGGAGCATGAAACAGAACATTGTCATCTGGAGCTTTCATAATGATCTGCCGGGGCCTATAATTTATAACTGAGATTTGTATTGCTGTTCAAGGAGATAGAAGTACACGGCCATTCATTAACAGCAGGCACCGCTGGCAGCGATTTGCTTTTGCAATATTTCTTATTTACTCTGTGAGTTTACAAGGAAAACCAAACATGAGAACGTTATAGTTAAAGTGAACGGGATACTGACTCCTTTTTTTAAATAAGTACCATCAAGGTGCCTTTGAGCAGCACTGGTCCAGGAGAGTTCCCCAAAGAATATCAACAACACTGCAAACTACATAATTTAGTGATATTCAGACAATACTACGCTATAACTAACCATGCCAAACATGACTGATGACTTTGTAAGGACATGAGGAAGGAGCATTTCCTATTTCGGCCCCAATCGATTTCACAGTTTCAGTCTGATTCATTCAGCATCCTCTCTATTATTAATAAGGTGCACTCAAGCTGTGGGACTGATTTCAGGTGTTTTTAACTGTGAACTTTGCCTCTCAGGAAATAAATATACAAGCTGCATACCTTCTTAGTGAAGGGCGTTGGAGCTGTTTGCAGCCTGTAAAGAAGGCTGCACACACACACACACACACACACACACACACACACACACACACACATCCATCCATCCATCCATCCAACTTCTTCAGGTCAAATCATTATCCTATAAGATGCTAGAATCAGATCAATCAGTAAAATGTTAATCCAGCAAAAAGATATGTTGGATTAAATAAGATAAAATCTTTTTTTGTTTTAGGATTTATTGTTGACATTGATGATGGCATAGGATTTTTAAAGATTTTTGTATACAACAATTACCGCAATCTAACATAAAGTATCAGGTTTTATCAAGAACATTCTACATCATTATTACTGTCGCCAAGGAGATAATGTTAGAATTGCTGTTTGTCTGATTGTCAGCAGGATTACATAAAAACCTACAACCTTCTACTACCATTTTTCTTGAAACTTGGTGAAAGGGTGAGATGTGGGCCAAGGCAGAACCCATTAATGTTTAGAGCAGATTCGATAAACGGTGCAGATGCAGGAGTTTGTTTATGTTCTTTAACATTGCGAGATAAGGCGTTCGGGTTGTTAGTGGCCTAGTTGTTAGGTCAGGTTGGGTAAAATAACTTCACTATGAAATCCTTTAATTGAGCCACTTCTAAAACCAAACCTACACCCTTGTTACCATGGATACAGGTGTCAGCTTTGAACATTTAATAAATCCACACAATATAATTTGACCCGGAGATATGCAGAGCCCACAGGATCTAGCGTAACATCATTTGTCCTACCTGTTTTACATTTGATCTGGATCAGTATCAGCCGTGCTCTGCTGAAAGCTCACCGTCTGAATCTACCTTTATAAAATGATTAATGAGAACTATTTCTTGATCACTGTGTCTGTCAAACCCATCTTTGTTGGTTATTTCCAACTCGCTGGTTGTGTAAATACAGTTTCATTTAGAAAAGTAATTTGCATTAATTTGTCCCTCTGCTTATTAAGTAACTCAACAGGATTTTAAGAGACACACCTGCAGCTGACACAGAGGATGTGGCCCCTTTGAAGCTTGGTTAGTCGACTCATATCAAAGTGCTAATTGGCAGATTTTACAGATGATAAATGTTGTTAATTGCCTTTCGACATTGTAAAACCCACCGTGTTAAACTATTCGTAACTGAAAAAAATACATAAAAGTGCAAGTGTCTTTGTTATTTTGTCTCTTTATGCTTCCAGCCGATCTTTGTGAAGTAGATTAGGTTGAAAGCTTTAACTAAAATAAATTTTTAAAATGAAGTAAAATGGAGCCAGCATGTTGGAACATCCATCACTGACTGTATTTGGCTTTATAAAATTAACAATGTGCTCTCTGACCTCTAAGTTATGTCTAAATTAATGACACTGCTGCTCTTTACTCTGCTACATGGAGGGAGTGACTGTTTGCTGCAGTTGTGCCGCTGCACCCGTGAATAAGCGAATGACACTAAACATCGGGGAGCACTTCCGAAATGTAATCAATTTAGTTTACAAGCTACTTCTAATTTGCCTGCAGTTACAGGGCGACCACATTAACACTCCCCACAAATGTATTTAATCCTGATTTAAAACTGTCCTGAGGTTTGAACAACTGGATCACATTGCTTTATTGTCTTTTGAAAATGTTTGTACTGCTGTGACCCATAAACGTTTCTCCTTTTCTGAGTTAACGCTTTGCACGTTCTGCCACTGCAGGAAAAACCTGATCGGAACATCTTCTCTGCAACTGCTTCACATTGTTGTGAAATGTATTCAGCTCATTCAATGACAGGGGTAAATTAAAACTATGAATGCAGCCAACGAAGGATGCGACCCCTAAATTGAGACACAGCTTTAGGCTCCATCCATTGTTTGAAAATGGCATTTTCTCTGTCCACAAGCCTTTTTGCTCCCAGGCTATACTAACACCCCTTAAAACGCATATCACAGGATCATTCACGTACACAGGCATGGTTGTTAATTGCAGAAAGAGCTAGGCTACAAACAAGTATACAAACAAATAATAGCTCGTCTCCTACCTCCTTGTCTCCTGTAAGCAGCTGTATTATTGTAAAATACAGAATTTAACTGCACAACATCTGTTAGCATTGACAACAATGTCAGAAACGCTTGTAATTGATTACCCATGTTGCCATATGCACTGGTAGCCATGGAAAATGCCAGTTGTTTTCTTTCAGAGGGGGTGTCATGTGATAGGAGCCTGATGGATCAGCGAGGGCTACGTCGTCACCGTAAAGACCCAATCAGAAAAAAACATCTCCGTTGCTGCTCATACAAACTAAAACGCTGCCCTGGAGTTTTCAAACTAAAACAGGGCCAGCAGCTAACTAAGCATTTTTTTTATAAAACTTATTCAAAACATCAGGAAAAGAAAGGGAAGTAGCCATAAGAGGCTGACTCACTTTCACTCAGCTTTATTTAAGTAATACTTTGATCCGACCATGGATTATGTCATACTTAATTTTGTTCAAACACAGATTTATACTCTTTCACACCTTTGATTCAGTTGCTGTCACGGTTTTCAAATGTCATTGTGAGTTAAAGTGAGTGGTTAGAGATAAATCTTGATTTTTAAAACGGCACATTTAGGAGAGTTGGGCTTCAGGATTTTGCAATATATGATGATTCCAACGCTATTTAACAGTAGCTCTGCCTTGATCAATGCTCTTCCCATGAGGGCTACAACTCAATGATGAATACTTTGGGTCACAATCATACCTTCAGCTCAATTCTCAGGAGCCACACTGACTGAAAACAGCATGTAGGGCATTAGATGTGGAGCTGTCTGATAAGCAGTTTGCAGAACTAATAAGAGCAGAACAGCTTTGTTCACAGTTATCTTGGGAGGGGCAACGTTCAGCTCTTATTTCATCAGACCTATGATTGCAGGGATTAATTAACTCTGCAGTCCTGGCGTGTGTCTCAGAAGAGTGCTTCGATTTTAATGTGGGAATTCTTGATGCAGATTTACTGTATCCTAATTGGTTTTGGCAAGATTATATATCAGAGATTTTTAACTGACATTAAGAAACACATTTTCGAGAGGCCAAAACCGCTGAAGCTGCACAATCTGCTACAACACTGCACTGCATGGGTTATGAACCTGCCTCTCACTGTGTGCATTTAACTAATGCACGAGCATTAACTTCTCAGGACGTATATATATATATATATATATATATATATATAATTATTTCCAAGCGCTACATCAAATGTTCAGCTTTGCTGGTGTCTGGACGGAGAGGGCAGACATCCCTCTGGTCAATAATACTTGGACAGACAGCATTTAACACTTGACTGTTCCTTTTCAAGCCGCATGGGTCATTAGCCCATTACCCATCAGCCTACGCCAGCTGACACTGATGTTCACTTTGGGGATTCCATATACCGTCGGCTAATTCTGAACCTCAAGGAATGCAAACTGCAGTAAATACAGTGTGCTGCACCACCAGTGACTGCCAGGGCTAGATATGAGGGAGGTGGCCGTGGGACACCAGAATTAAATGATGAGCCTCCTGGAGGCTTTTGGGTCCATGTCAGTGCAACTCTTAGCCTCCGCAGGCCTGTGACCTACTTTTACAGCACTTAAGACACATCAGGTCCCGTGGACTATTTTTACCTGGTAGTGGAGCAGTTCAATCAACCAGAGTAACATTAGTGAAATGCAAGGCATGGCAAGAGATGTTCAACTTCAACTGTCCAGGGCAGTGGCCCAAAATCCATGGCTTGCGGAGGAGGGGCACAAAGTAGACACAGACTTTTAGGTGGGTGGAAGTTTTGAGACAGACTAATGAGAGAGACACACACATCTACTTGGCCGATATTAACTTTTCGCAGACACTATGTCTGTGTTAATGTTGGCTGATAAGTGTCAAGAAAATGGAGTACAAAACTATAAAACAAGCAGGAGATAATTCAGAGATAGTATCAATTGTATTAAGTTTGTCCACCAGAGTTTATTTTATTTTTAGAATGTCCCACTCAGTATATATATATCAATATATATATCAGTCATACCCCCAAAAACAAAGAAATCTGAAGAATCATTCTTCACATTGAGAACTTTCAGGGTTTTGAAATCCTGTCTCATAGTGTTATAAACCTCTATGTTGTGTTTTGGTGTCCGACAAAATGTAATTGTGGATAAATTGTTAAAGCTGGTCTTCTCACCTCTGCCTGTAGGATCGACACCCATGCAGCCTATTACAATTTTATTCATTCGTTTATTTTCAACTATTTTTGGTTTAAACACCTACTAAAGGAGGTCTCTGTCTTTGCCAGGGCAGGACATTGTCACACCTTTTTTACCTTGACCTCAAATCAACCATTGGGAGAGTATTCACGCCTTTGCTCTGTCCGAGCATGAACCCGACTTCCAAAAAGGGTACAATTTCCCAACCAGCCAAGAGGAGGTCATGTAGTCTCACGTAACCACAGAAGTTTAGCTACCCAGTGGAAGGACGTATCTGACAGTACATGTCTGGGCCTTGACCAGTGGGCAGACAGGACAGGAGTGGTCCTCCCTCGGGGCTGCCACTCTCTGCTGTCTGCTGAGAGGATGAGGCACCGTGGTGAAGCCCCTCTGCACAGCACCCCAGGGACTGTGAACGTTCTGTCACAGGCAGTGAGCACCCAGCTCAGGCTTAGTTTGCTCTGTCATATATATTCCAGCAGGGGCTGCAATGACTCAATGATTCAATTTTGCTTTATATTATCAGATATTTCCCACCTACAATTTTTACAAGTAAAGGAAATGAACAATTTGGACCAGTTTGCCAAAAGGTTATGGTCCTAGGGCTTCTTCAACGTTCACCAAATGAAATTGTCAATTTAAATGACTGAATGAATTTAGTTTTAGAGAAGTTTTGATACCATTTTTCTTTCGAATTACGATACTTAGACTTTAGTATTGGCCAAAACCAAGTACCGATCTGATACCAGAACATTTATAAGGTGTTTAACAGCTGTGTGCTACTAACCCTTTATAGTAGTGATGAATGCTAGCATTGTTGTATGGCCTATTGCTAGTGATGACAACACGTATGCACACCATTGAAACGGAAGTCTTGCATACGGCACACGTCACCATTTTAGTTGTGGGACTTTCCAGAGTGAAATATCGCCAAATTTTGGGCTAGCTCTGGCTAAGGCTACACTACCAGATATCACCTCTTCGTCAATGCTCTACAAACTGAAAATGGAGCAATGCTTGTGAACTGGTTCAGGCGGCCAACTTGAGCTGCGCTGCTCCAATCATGTGACATACGTCACTCTCCATCCTCTATAGCCTACACACCCACCCAATTTGGCGGCCTCTTTAAGCTACAAAGATTTCCCATCACTCACTTTGCTTGCCTCCGCTTTTATTGCTGCCAATTGCTTCAGCCCCTCACCACCCCAGCATCCACCTGTAGGCTCCAACGGAGGGTTATGGATATTTGCTCATCACTCCCATTATATCTATGTAATCATATCTGGGGGAGTGATGTAGTCGGAGCCTAGACGCCAAACACTTCCATGTTCTGCTGTTGCAATTAATGCTTGATATGTGCATGGTCTGACTGAACTGCTGTTTTGAAGCAGTGGGAGGGAGGGATTCCTTCGAAAAGAAAATTGAAAAGACGTGGTATTGGATCGGTACTTAGATTCCTGTAGCTACTTGCTGATGCCCGACCTGGCATTTTCAGCAGTATCTGAGGCATTTCCAATACTGGTATCACTTTTGAAACATCTGAAACAACAAAGTTAAAGTTTTTGTTAAAACTTACACTTGACTATTATGTGTCAATAAGCTTCCTTACAACTTCGGTCAAATGGTGCTGAATCAAACCCCACAAAAAGGATTATCTGCACCATCTGTGACACCAGTGTGGGTTATACTGTAAATGTATAATATTTCCCAAAAGTCCACAACAACATACAGCCAAACGAGAAGAAAAACATTCAATACTTTTCTTGCTTAATGCAATGTCTTTGAAGAATTTTAAAGACCTGCAGATATCCCGTTATCTGGTCAAACCAATTTCCTCAGGTAGACCTCAGGCCACAGTCGATTTTATTAGAGAGAAAAGGAATGTAAATGAAAACCACAGCTGCTTTACAAGAATAGATCTGAAAATAAAGCTAGTCAGTCCCTTAATCCCCACCCTGTTTTCACCTAGGGCCCAATTAGAGGAGTTACAGTGACAAGTCAAGCATTACTGGCCTCCGCAAGCCAAAGAGATCTGGGCTCTTGTTTATCTCTTATTTCAATTGTAGAAACCACATTAGAATTCTCCTTCAGTGTCCTATTAATAAGTGCCAAAACAGCGTAAGCTGCATGGCCAATACATGTTCAATTAGGATTACCCAGAGACACAATTCACTGGCAGTGTGGAGTTCAAGTCTTCATGAAGCTTGTCAAACTGCACAAACTTCCATGCAGCTTTAAAGGGTTCAGTTTTTGCAATTAACTAAAGCGACAGCGAGGAGAACAATGCACCTTCCCCCAGCCGCCCCCACCCCAAAGCTTTTCCATTATTTTAACAAGCACAGCAACATATTGTATGTTAATAGATTTCCTCCCAGTCCTCCAAAGCTCACCCGGCCTGATGTCAGTCTTGTTGATTAACAGGAGCACAATTAGTATTTCAGGGTTATTTAACATTAGTATTCCTGATATGAAGCTGAATGCACCTACATGGTCTTCTTGGTGTCACCTGCATCCTTCACCTGTTTCGTCTCGGGGGAGTTTCTCAGCTTGACCTGTGATCAGCATCATACTTAAACCTTTTGTTGTGCCAATTTGAGACGTGATTAAATCTTAAAGCCGTTAACCTCTGCTAATGCTTCACAAATACCATTAAGCCATGCTGTAGTGTTTGTGATGAATTTTAAAAAGGCTCCTGTAATTAATCTTGTGACCAAAATAGGCTTATTCAAGAGGTGCGATATTGCGAAGACACTTCAAGATCAACATATTCTGGCAATATGTCCTGGGAAAATAAGTGGAAAAGACGTTTGGAGGGTCAAACATATATTTATGTAACAGCAAATATGATTACAAAACGTGGCCAAGTGTCCATAATCCATATTAATAACAAGTAAAAAAAAAAATTACTTAGTAGCACTGGTTAATTATGCATGTTGTCGATGGGGGGTGGGTGAACACATACCACAAAACACTTTTGGAGTTTCAGTGGCATACAGCGTAGCTGATTAGTGACCCATCTTCAGACGTAATAAAACAACAGAAAAAACACAACATGCCTCCATACTGCTTGTGTGCTGCCATCTAAGTGTCTGGAAGCCCTGACATTCATATCCGACTGGAAAAAAGGTCATTAACATCGTGTTCTAAGCTTAAAAGTCCAACAGAAGTGGCTAAGCTAGTGGACGTTAGCATTTGCGACGGTCCCTGAATGCACCTCATCGGGAAGATATCAGAGGACTTTTAGGCTTAAAACATGATGCAAATTATGTCGTTTCGAGTCGTAATTGAATGTTGGGGCTTCTGGACTCTTGGATGACACCACAGGAGCAGAATGGAGGCATGTTATGTTTTTTCTGTTGTTTTAATACATCTGAAGAAGGACTCACCATTGACTTCAATTGTATTGGATTCTGCTTTAACAAAGTTTACCCCTGAACTCCAGAAGTGTTTTTTGGACTAAAACACTTCACCCACCCCCTCCATCGGCTTAGTGGTGAGTAGATAATGAGTGCACTTTCCCTTTAACCCATGTCAATCATGGCTAGGAAAAACAGGGGCAGCATTCAACACTCCTACTAGACACCCTGTTCACCCACACTGGGGAGACTTCCCCACGACAATAACACCAACCCAAAAAGTTCATATTTTCACTGTAAGCATGTTGGGAAACTGCTGTAGAGTAAACAAATTCAAGATATCCTTAAATAGGACGGTGTATTTTGATAAGATTTTTGTAACTCTTTATTCTCACGCACGGCTCTCGCTTCCTAACTTTTCCCCCGTTAAACCAGCGCTGATATAAATTGTGAAGTTACTGCTCAAATGTGAGATTGTTCAGATAAAGGCCCGTTGTAAATGCGATGGAGACATCAGCTGCTGGTAAAGTCGCTGAGGTAATTCCGTGGATCCAGCTTCTGTCCCCACTCCTACACGGACATCCCACACAGTTATCAGGCTCTATGAATAATCTATTCAGAGCTTTCCAACAGTGTGATAATATGTTGGAGCGACCTACCAGTTAATGGTACACTTGTGATTCTTGTGACACTGAAAACTGCATATTATGAGAATACCATTTGGTCGTCTGGGTTTTTACTTTCCAGTTGAACTGTCTATGAACACAGTTCCGTATATTCCTTCAGAATTAAAGTATCTGTAATTTGAATGCTCAACACTGGAAAAATTGTGTTTTGTCGTACATGTATATGAGAGTGCAATGGGAACGAACCTGACTGCAGGTTAATGAGAGCTGTTATGTGTTATGGAAGTTTTCTGGAAGCTGGTGAAAAGAGAACTCCGGCAGCAGCTGATGTCTTATGCAGAAGAGTTGAAGAAGACTTGATGCATCAAGGAGACCAGAAGGTGGAACAATATACAAACGCTAACAGAGTAACATGAGCAATTGTCGCCCCCAAGTCTGAAAATGTCACATCAAATGGTGCCTCTGTCTGGTGCATCTGAGTTAGATATGAAAGTCCATGAGTGTAGACACTACAATGTACTGTTGGTTGATCCTTTATCTATAACCTGACCTTGGGTACTGCTTGGAGAGAGAAGGGAGCATGTGTGGAATTAGACAGGCACTATTCTCACAATGGTATTGTGCAGATGTAATTTGTGAGAATGGTCAAAAATTCCTCGACATTATGAAAAATCATGATCCTTCATTTAGAGTTGTGTTTTTTAGCGATATGGCAAATATAAAAGTCCAAACTCCACTCTCTTTGTCTCCATTTTTGGTCTCTACCAAACCCTGAGGTAAATATTTGTCGCTGTAGCTACTAATTGCTGCATTATGTTCACCAGCTAAATGCTAACTGTGTAAGACTTCTAGCGCTGGAACGTTTTGTTGAAAACAGCTGCTATTTATACTTCCTGCTTTTGTTTTTTCGAACTGTTTTTCCCTATTCTTCTGTTTCTCATTAGTTAATTAGTTCCCACTGTATATATATATAGCCTTGTTTCCCCCTCTTTTAGTCAGCAGAGATCTACACTAGGTTGTATTTCTTTAGTGCTCCTTATCCAGATTACTTGTCTTTGTCTGCCTTCCCTGTGTTCGTTCTATTTGCCTGCTTCCCATCGGACTCGTTTGCCTTTCTGGACTCATCCCTCCGGTTTTTGCCTTCCTCACCAGCCCCGTAAGCCTTTTGTTATTCTTCTGCTGTGAAAGAAATCACTGAACTGCTTGAGCTTTGTCTGCATTAGGGCCCCTTTCCCTGCGTCCCTGGCATCAGCTGTGCCAGTAAATAATGAGCTGAAACTCACTACATACAAAACTCCATAAAACCGAGGAGAGCCGCAGATGTGAATGATAACTCTCTGCAGATTCATCATTGTGAGTCAAAGCTCTGAAAAAACCACTGTGTACTGCTTGTTCAGCAACAGACGGCCCACAGAAACAATTAGCTACTGGCTGGTGAACACAGTGGAACATTTAACAGAGACCAAAAGCTGAAGAGCTGAAGAATCAATATTAGACTTCAGTTTGACAGTGGGTTTGATGATGTCTAATGATGATGATGATGATGATTTGATTAACATGTTAATATCAGGGTTTTCCTAAGGAGCTCGTGAGCAACTACCTCGTGTCTCTAAAGTGGTTTAAGGGCGAAATGAAATTATTTAGCGAATATTGTGTTTGCCTTAATAAAAGGGACACCAGGTGTAACTTACAAGCAAATGAAAGACAAAAAAAAAACATTCATTATCTATATCGCTAATCCTTTGGGAGCTGGAGCCAATCCCAGCTGACATTGGGTGAACAGACTAAAGGAAATAATACAGTTTAAAAGATTTTCATCCCCTTACATTTTGAAGTTTGTTAATAATCTGATATCTGTCTGAAGTTGTGTTTTTTTTTTTGCCCATAACATCAATTTTCTATTTTTCTATTATTGTTCATTAAACCTGCTCTGTGTTAGGCCAACATACACCCGAGAGAGATGGAGCACATTTTTGCAAAAGAACAAAAAGCTTTCCCCTTTCATGTCTAAGAATCTAACAAAACATCAAGAAGATTATGGAGATTTTATACATCTAATGCCTAAAGAAGCTTAAAGCACGACCTGTAGCTTCTCCTCTTTCGACTCAACAAATTCCAGTAGAAACAAAGACAGACATTTAAATGTTGTTTAAATCCAAAAACATATTCACATATTGGATTTCTGAGCCACTAACCTCAGTGTCAGCTAAATCAAATGTAATGTAATCTTCATTTGCAAAATAACGATTTTCATGTTGCAATGGGAAAAAAAAGAGAGATGTATATTCGGCTCAAGAGTGATTTCTCTCCGCAAGCACCTTTCTGGAGGACATCCTCACATCCCTGTATTAACGCCAATTCAATCAATACTTTCCATTTAGAAAATGAATAGTTTCAGGTAATTGAACCTCCAGGGCCCCCTCAGTATGGCCCAATCATTTGCCTCAATGATTAAACAGCTCACTGATACCTGTTGTAATTCTGTGAACTGCTGCAATGAGCTGAAAAGCAGTGGACGGTACAAATGAAGCACAGCAATGAAAGCGAAAGGCTCCACTGTCTGTTTCTCATTGTACTGCTGCTCACTAATTCCAGTCAATGTTCCACAAAGACTGTATGACGAGAACAAAATCGGCAGTTGTATTGAAATGACGCATTTCTCAAACATCTGTTTCATTCTGCACAAACCTTTTCCAGTAGAGAGAGATGCTGAGAGGATTTTTCTTTGACGCTCACGTTGTTCTTCCACAAACACTAGAAAAGAGATTCACGCTGTCAGACTCGGCTCCTTCTCTGATAAATCATGTACGACAAGATGACACGTTTAGTTGTGTTTCTGCATCATTTGAGGGGAATAGCGTGAAGCTGTAGGGTGAGTAGCTACAGTAGCTGGAATAGCAGTATAGACATTGATATGAAGATGATATAATATATCTCATTTACCAGGAGAATGAGGCACCCCATCTCCTGTCAGTTTTGCATTTTTCTTCCAAAGAAAGTACACGTCACACTTTTCATGTTTTTCCATTGCACCTGCAGCTCATGCCTTCTCTCCAATTGCTCTCTCCGCTTTTCAGCCGCGCTGGGTGTCTAAATGCAGCAATTAGCCAAAGTCATTTACATTCCAGGGCTCTATATTAGGCAAGCCTTTTCTCATCTGATGGCTTTTGTGTTTCTGGATTGCATTTTAAGGTGTCATATAAATCGAGAAAGTGTGTTTAGGCACAATTTACTTTATTTCAATGCCGCAATTAATGTTTTTGTCCTTGTCACTGTTAAAATCTAAATGGCGACCTGATTGCTAGGTAATGGGCGAATACCTCATGCAGCGTTAATGCCCTGAGCAGACAAGTCCATTCAGTCGGACCATTTGCTGCAAGTCACCCGCCTGCTCTCGTTCCCCACATCACCCGTCTGTCTTCGCCAATTTAATAAAAGGTAAAGAAAAGAAATGCCCGAAATAATAATAATAAAAATCTTGAGGAAAAAAAGGTGCTGCAGGCCTGAGTCACCGCACCGAGAACTGTCTGATATCTCAGAGGGGGGGAAAAAAGAAAAGAAACAACTCAGATGTGCTGCGGCGGAAGCAACCAGACGATTAGCTTTGATGTTGCAGATTTTCGGGAAGTGCCACGCTCAATCTGAATAGTTTTCAGCACGAATCCCATGAAGACTTACTGAAATATGACAGGCAACAGCCTCCTGAGTGGATTCTGACTCCAGTCAAGGATGTGGCACTGACTCAACTTTGTGGTTATACAAGAAGACAATGAAATTAAAGAGTTCCTCTCAAAACAAGCAAAGATGGAAATGAACTGCTAAATGTCACACAACAGGTGGTTCTCTTTTCATCCACCTCCACCTGGGTTTGTCATCGATCCAGAGGGAACAATGGTGTTGTATTGTGATGACATTTTACGAAAAAAGATCCAGGACTGTAAAATCCCTTTACACATCCTTTCCTAACACACATACATGGTCTAATTCCCCTTTGCTTCATTCACATTCAGTGTCTCTCCTGCAGTTTGAGGGATTTTATCATGCAGCGTGCAGCATGCAGTGGATATATTGTCGTCCTCTAAATAATAGCATGCTACACAAAAACACCACATCAAGGAAAAAAAATCTATAAAATTGTGCAACAGCTGTGACCTTGCTTGGCCGGTGGAAATCTGCGCTCACATTGAAAAACAGGAAACCTTTTATGTGTACCATCCTGACAATAATCTTTCATCTAAAGGGAAATATGTGTTTCCCTAGCATTGCCTTGGGGGTGGGGGTGGATGGCCGGCCATTCAACAGGACCCTCTGAACCACCCTCATCCCCCAAAAGTTTCAAATTTAAAAATCGAAACATTAATTTAATACATTTATTTATATATATTTTTTTGTTCACTCTTTCATTGTTTTGTGTGTCCTTGCACCTCCCTACATACACACACACACACCGAGCAGAGTGGAGGAGAGAGGTTGTCAACTTGTCACGTAAAGTGCGATAAAGAGAAGTGTAACAAATCCCCCGTCGACCCCAAATGTCGGAAAGTTGGGCCAAAGTACCAGCGTTGTTAAGCCCACGCAATCTAGCGATGGCGGCGGCGATGCTAGCAGCCCTCCTGCTGCTGCAGCTGCACCCGATGACAAGCGTAGGAGGACATGCTTTGACCCATATTGGCTGTTGATCAAACGGATTCATTTTCATCTGAGCTGATGAACGAAATTAAGTTAAAAGGAAGGTCAATCCAACAACTGACTTGTAGCAATTATCAGAAAAAACCTTACCTGAAAGTATCCACAATAATTTAGTGACGAAACACTAAAAGAAATACCTACAATTTATACTGTCATTAAATTCCATTGGCCACACATTTATATTTTGCATATTTGCTCTGTCAAATTCAAAGGCCAGATGCAAATTTGGGCAGCTACTTATATTGTATATATATATTTGATTTTAAGATTATATGCATACTCTCAAATGCAGCTTCCATTCCCTTCAAAACCAGCCTTAAGAACAAGCATCCATCATTTTTAGTCAGTCAACCACAGACATTTCCCAAGAATTCGAGGTATTGAGATAAAATTACATTTTCAGCTGGATATTTAAATGCCAATCAGGGTGGTTACAAAATGAAGAAAAAATATTGATAACCTAGAAAAATAGAAGTGAAAAACTAATACATGCATCCATCCATCCATCATCTATGAATGCTTATTCTTTGAGGGTCCTGTGGTTGGAGGCAATCCCAGCTGACATTATGCAAAACAGGCGGAGTACATCCTGGACAGGTCAAACTAATGCACAGATAATCATAATTCATAATTACATAATGATAGACCAGAATAAATAGTTTTTCTAAGATATGAACATATTTGCTAGGATATATAAGCGCTGATTACATATGTCATACCAACAGGGCAAATCTCATGGTTGCATGTATATCTAATATTATATGTCGGCCTACTGTCATTTCACAGATAGATAATAGGTTAAAGTACCATCCTGCAGTTGTTTGCCTCCTCCAGCCGGTGCAGTTTCAGTTTACATTATTTTCCAGATTCATGTGAGGTCACTCTGACCTTTGAGCACCGGAATCTTTGAGTCCAGGTTGAAATTAGAAGAAATTACATAAACAAACAAAACAACTTGGTTAGGCTCTTCCATCATTATTAGTACAGCTGCTTGAGGGCATCGCGCTTGAACATAAACAGAAGTCATTTTGGGGCATTTGCTCAAAAAGCTGTTGCTGTCGATGTTCCTCTGAGGGCAGTATCCTCCAGTCACCTCAGCTCAGTGCTTGTATAATGAGCGAGTTGGTTAACTTCCCTTCCAGATTTTATCCAGCTCATTTTAGGATTTAGCACTTTTATAAGGTCTAGGTCCCCACCGTGGCTCTTTAATGAATACAGCAGAGGGAGGGGCTGTGTTCAACTGCAAATGTGTTATTAAATATTTTGTACCTCAAAAACGTGAACTGGTTGCTGGCTGACACGCCTGAGTAATACAATGGGGATTGTTTCACACCACAACAAGGGGGAATTACAGGGGCAGCGGCGTCAACTAATAAAGCGAATGTTTATCTTGCAAAGACATGCGTCATTCGAATTAAGGCACAACTTACTATGGCTCGAATTTGAGGATAAAGCCGAGGAAACCACTGCAGGACACTGTTTTAGTGAGCTCATTAATTGGGTGGCAATTATAGAAACAAGTCTGTCCCCTGGTTTCTGCCGATGTACTGAATAATGTATATATATTGCTCTCGGATCCATTTGTGATTGTCTCTTCAGTCCAGTATTTTTAAAAATGCAAAAGATGCTCACAGCCCGAAGGAAATGTCCCGAGATCACATAAAAAAAAACTTGTTTTGGTTTAATGCATTTTTTCTTTTCATATACACAATATTTCTTTGAATTTGTCGAAGCATTTACATAATAGTTCTATGAAAAAAACGCAAGACAGATTATTCAATTACAGTTTCCAGCAGCAAAACTAGAAAAGAGAAACCATTTAACTATTTTGTGTCTCATAGATATGTTGTCAGTGTAACTGTTTTTCATTTGTTCCACCTAATTTCAAAAAAATATTGTAAAACAAATAAATAAAGGACAACACTAATGATTGTCACTTCTGTGTTAATATCCGCGTCAACATAACTTCTGAGATTTTCCATGGGCTATTTCCGCTAGTAGTGTGAAGGAGGGTTTTAAGTTGTTTCACTCACTCATGTGACACTTCAAAGCATCACATGGAACAGCTTTGTGACAGCAGCTTCAGACCAGAAGCGTCTGCAGGGTCCTGAAGGCTTCAAATTAGAAATGAAAATGAAAAGTTCTCCATCGCTATGACTGATGTCCATCAGTTAGACTCCAGAGAGGTCATGGATGAGACTGGTGCAGATCAAAACAATCTGGTTTTGACTTAATAGACTGTATATGAAAATGGACACGCCCCCTTCATATTAATGGATGGGAGATGAGCCAAACTAAAAAGTGAAAGTAGTTCTAATCACACAGATGTGTGTTGAAGCGTTAATTTTTCAGATACATTTGGTTTTAATTAGTTATTTGATGCTATAAAAATATGGTGAATCGTTGGGATTTACAGACTGACTTGTGATTGGTTGGCTGACTGACGTCAAACGCGCAAGATGGCAGCACTCTTGTCAGGGATGTTTTGGCTTCATTTTTGTACAGTGGAAGGAAGTGGAGACACATCATCCATCTTTTTAAACAGCCATTAGTCAAAACCAAAACCGTCTTCCAAGCACGTAATCCATCTTTAAGTTGCGATTGCTGAAAAGAACAACGAGTTGGTGCCGCGCCACCTTAGTTAGTTATTTTAGTTTCAGGTCAGCTACCATGAAAAGAATAAGAATTAGTCGCTCAGGTTGTTTGTGTCATGTCATGTTACACCCTTGTTGTGGGTTGTCGGTAAGAAAACCATTCTGGCTAATTAAGCAAATTTCTGCTGAAAATGAACGACCATAGACTTAATATGAAAATACCCGCTCATGAAATGTGGACGATACCCAGTAGATATTTGCGGTTTATTTCATTCGCAGCTTAAATTTACTCGTTATTTTACATTTCAATGGGGATTTTTTCCAAATTAAGCTCAGCCTGAAGACACAATAACTCTTTGTTTTCCCACCATTTTCAGCTGCTTTCTCAAGTGAATCCTGAATTCAAACCATTTGTCATGTTTACTAGTTCCTTTATCTGAGAAGAAAAATAAATTCACAGTGGTGCTGTCCTTCCTCTAACTTGAGGACAACATATTGACCGGATTACGGTTTCATTTTGATTCTCTTTTGTTATTAGCTAGTAACTAAATGATTCGCTATAAAGGCCAAGGATTTTGTGAATTGCTTGTTATTGCAAAAATAAATCTCTAACACTATTGGATTTTCTGTGAAACATGAAAGTCACACTTTGCCAAAACCAAAGGAGCCGTGCCATTTTTGAAATTGCTAGTCTCCTCCAGTTTTTATACTCAGAGATAATGTGGCCATTACTTTCACTGTTATGACTGCATGAGGCAGTTATTTAAATCTATCTCTGTAATATGAGGATCAGAACATCCTCCACTCATAAACCTCAGCAGAAATCATACAAGGAAAGAAGACAATTACTGTTATGTTAAATTAATGTAATGAGACTGTTCCCCGGCAGATGAGTCAGAGATTGCATTGAACAGGCTGCAAATCCACACAGGCCCCGCAGTGCATGTTGGGAAATTAAGGTATGCACTGTGTCTTGTAACCTGTTGCTGCTCGGAACATTGGTGTGATTAAGCGCTGACGTTCTAAACACTCATATCTTCTAAGAATCTGTGGAGAAAGCAGATAATCAAGCTGAAACAGATGCAGTGTTTCATTTGACCCCAGGTTATGTATTCGATGCCCACACACGTGCGAGGACTAGATGGACGGATGCAGATTTGAAGCACAACATTGAACATAGTGCTTTCATTACAATTACAGTGTTTCATAGAGTTAGTTTGTAAAACGTTGAGGTGTAATCACTAATCTAGTCCCAGATCCTCTGTAAGACATTTGTTTTTCTGGTAAAAACTTAATTCAGTCATGAACCATACTTGTGGAACAAATAAGCAGAGGATCTAACATGTTTTTAGAGCCAACTCTTCCCACATTCAAAAGCAGACTTAAAACCCTGTTTCCTGTTTAATTTTTAAATCACTCGTGTCTCCAAAGTTTGTTTCTGATTCCTTTCAAAGATTGTGTAGTTTGAAACTGCTTTATTGTGACATTCGGAGAACTTTGTCTTGCTTATATTCTATTTCATAAAATGTAAATAATATTCATGGGGGATCGCACAAGAAGCTCTCAAAAGTAAAACTGACATCCCTTTGTAAAGTTGGTATGGTGACCAGCAGCTGATTTCCATATTTTACTGTCTCTTTGATCTCCATTTTTGGTCCAACTCCTGAGGGAAAATCTGGTTCTTTGACTCCTAAATGTTTTTTCGCTGTTTGATGCAGGGCCTTTAGTATATAGTCTATATTTAGGGCGTTCTTTTGTTGCTAAAAAACATTTAAAGAATGAACCAAAACAGTCAAAATCAAACAATGAGTTTAAAGATGCTAAAATGCTTGGAACAGCTCAAGGGGACTTCCAAATCAGGCAATAAATATGTTTGAGTACACCACTTCAAGAAATCTTCATTCTTTTATATCATTGTCACTGTCACTATGGTATCCATTGTTAAAGGTTCAGTGTGTAGAATTTAGTGACATCTAGTGGTGAAGTGTCATGTTGCAGCTGAACACCCCCAACCTCACCCTCCCCTTCCGAACATGAGAGAGAACCTGTAGTAGCTTTCAGTTGTCATAAAAACTCAAATGGTGTTTACTTTGTCCAGTCTTGGCTACTGTAAAAAACATGGCTGCCTCCATAGAGAGGACCCGCTCCAGATGTTAATTAAAAGTATTTAAATATAAAGAGCTCATTCTAGAGATAAGAAAACAACAACTTGTACTATTAAGATGAAACACACTAGTGAAAACATCACTAGGGTTATTTTTGTTATCAATTTCTGTGAATAAATCCCTTTAACCTAAATCTTACACACTGGACCTTTAATATGTTGTATAAAAAAAAACTGCATTTGAATTTAAAATCAAGATTATGATAATGTATATATTAGGTATACGTCCAGCAGACTTGCACCTCACTGCATTAAGCTACAGTCAGTAGAGGTCACCTGCAGATGTAACCTAACTGTAGAAGCTTTGAACATGTCATTTAACGCACAAAGCTCCACTCGCTTGCTGCCAAATGGAATATGGGACGGGTGCCTGACTACTGACCTGAATTAGCTGTTTGACGACTGCGGCGGTGCCACAGGAAAAGGACAGTCTGTACTTTGAAGAGCGACTGTCAGTCAACTAGTTTCACATTCACTTCAGGGGGAACATTGTGGAAAGGAGAGGCTTTAAAAGAGTGGAGCGGCAGAATGGATGGATACGGTGCCAGAGGCTGAGACTGAGCGAGGGAGATTAAATATTACATGTTACACCTGCTACAAGTAAAAACGCAGTGATGTACAAAGTGGGTCCCTTTTTAGGTTTCAGCGTTCAAATATAACGTCTGTGTCACTTTATCGGTCAAAATCAATATTGACATTTGAAAAGGGGGATAACTCACGTTGATCACTCATAACATGATAAACCAAATCTGTAAATGTATCAATACAAATTGCTGTGCTACTGTTAATCCATATTTTTATAAAACCTAAAAAAAAACAATATAGTACAATTAAAATATGAAAAACTGTCTTCAGTCAAATAATAACAGAAATGTGTTGAGTGTATTCTCCAGTCTCCTTGCAAGGTTTAGAAATGTAATTAAGGTGATACACAAAATTGCTCAACCAGAGTAGATTTGTTTTCGTCTACCCCATTTTGAAACCTGCCTCCCGTTGATAGGTTGCTCATCCATCGGCGCTGTGATTGCACATCCACTGTGATGATGGAGACTAAGCCAATTTCAATTTTGTCATGGATAAAGCCACCTGATTTTCTGATGCCGAGTCTCTACAAAGCATCTACCGGAGCATCCACATAAATCATCCCTGACAGGGTATTTAAAAACAAATACACGTTTTAAAAAATCATAAATGCCAAATCACACGGTGCCTTGGCTGTGCACCGACCAGTGCACCAGCAGACCCACTCATTTGGCATAAGATCACCGGTAATACCTTTTTCCTCCACTTCCATCCGTTTCCAGAATTACACTGATTAATAGTGACATTTAATTCCATCTTTTTCATCGCTTGCAGTTGGTGTGTGCAACAATGTAAATGTGTAAACAACAAAAGGTAGAGCACAAAACAAGATGGACAGTAGAAGTGTGTGTGTGTGTGTGTGTGTGTGTGTGTGTGTGTGTGTGTGTGTGTGTGTGTGTGTGTGTGTGTGTGTGTGTGTGTGTGTGTGTAACCACCCGGGTGGGCCGTTGTATCCGCCGCGATAAGAAAGAACTTTCAGCGACGTGACTCGCATATTTGGATGAACACACAGAATCAGGTTATCGCTGAGCGCCGATGCACCACTGGCTCAGAGACTGATTCCCTGTTTCATGATAACACAGACTTTGACCCAGGATAATCAATGAATCCACTGTGCCATTTCTGACTTGAAAACATGCGGGGGCATCCTACAGAGCGAAAAGCGATTCGTGTGGTACTTATTTTCATTTCACTTTGCTGTTTCCAATAGATAACCAGCGATTCATACCTGTGCTCCCGCTGAGCCGGCGCGGCTATTTTCTAGTTTATCCCCGCGGTCGGCCTGACTGTCGTGTTGGAATGTGCTGCTAAGACAGTGAGGACACTCAGTGGACAGTTTTCAGAGATAAAAACTTGTTTTTTTCAAGTCTATCACCGAGGAGAGGAAATATGAAATGATCCAGCTCAGTCTCCTCAGAAGTGACAGCATATTTGGTGCCAATGTGAAAAGTAATGAGACATTTTCAACAAGTCGTCCAACTGTTTGTGCCAATTCTCTGATATAACCCAGAGCCGCATTTCCTGAATTAGAGCCCCCGCAGTGACAGGAGATATATGCCGCATCAATGTCAAAAATCAATGTCAAGTACAAACCTCAACCAAGGCTGGAGCATCCTTGGATAAAAAGGCAAGTGGTCTGACATGATTTATTTATCAAAGGAAAAATAAAACAAGATTTGCCCCTTAATCCACCTATGTTCATGGCTTCATTCCAGGCGAGGCAGTTTGGTGTAAAATCGACTCGTTTGTACATTATCCTGGAAACAAATAAACCAACTTTGAACTGCAACTTTAAACCAATCAAGTTTCATGGAAAACGTGTTCAATCGTTTTTGCGTAATCCTGCCAACTAACAAACAAACGCTGAACAAAACCTCCTTAATCTGCACCTACACTAACATTTTATGGATTCCTCTCAGACCCGGGCCTCATCCATCTACTAAGTTCGGTGGATATCGGCTTTGTAGTTTTTGTATAAACTAAAAAACAAACCAACAAACAGACGCAGGTTAAAAAACATAATCTCTTGTTGTAGGTAATTATGGAACAGTCGTAAATAACCAGAACAATCCTGAATATCAGTCTGAAATGGGAAACGAGCAGTGGTCTTGTGTCCATGTTGAAGCTCTGGTGTTTTGTTGACCCATCCATTGACTTTGACCTCCTCCTTGTCGCCATAGTTACTGCACCAACAGGGAGTTTTGTCACTTCAACATAAATATTGTGTTTTGGCCCTTTTTCCATTTACACTGATGCAGTCGTGCAGGTCTGCGAGATGTCGCTCAACAGTGAAACGTAACTACAGAGTAGTTGCGTTTCATTGCACAAATGGCACCCGAGGTCATTTTTATATGGGAGGACAGACTCTGAACTAAAGGTTTGAGGAGGTTAGTGAACGGGCAGAAATCATGTTTGATATCAACACCAGGGAAACATAAGGTGTGTGCAATCTCACACTGACAGTTTATGTTGTGGTCTTTTCAAAAGGAAGGAAATCACTGTACTGTCAGAACCTTTGAGTTATTGCTTGATTTGTAGCAGGCAGTGTAACGGTCACTCCTGCGTTTTGGTCCTGACAACTGTCATAAAATCGCCTGTTGCCAAACACAGACGGCTCCGGCAGTAAAGTTAAACCAGGCTCGACTTCAGCTCGACATGAAAGGACATGACTCAGGCTGCATTGACCAATCAAATACATGCAAGTGTACGTTTAATGTTTGATTACATTATAATGTGAACCCGGTTTCTCACATAAGATGAGACAGTTGCTGCCACGACAACAGAAGCTCACCAGAATAAGTGTTTTCTTTGCTGCACAGTTTTCTTTAAAAAAATATTTAACCATCACAATAGCCATAAATCTGCCTGTTTTTTCTTCTTCAACTCAACCTCAGACTTCAACAAATTTATTGTTAAACATTCAAACCTCTCATGGCTGGAGTGGCCTTTATTTAAAATACCGCACTCAAATGGCTTTTCAGACAAACAATGCAAAAGTGACCCGTCATTGTTTGTTACTCTGTTTGGTGAGCTGTGACCTCCCTGCAAGGAGACTCAGGTGTGCGTGCGCCTGTGTCTTGAATCAACGGTACGGAGCAGCCTGCGTCATGGCCTGATGTGCACCTCCCTAAAATGTACCCGCACGTTGAGAGACTGTAATTGGGCCACTTGGTCTCGTCTGTGTCTCCCAGCGGCCGAACAAGCACACACTCTTCTCCAGCCTCGATCAGTTCAATGGCTCTTACTTTTCTGTGATGCAGTAAGCTCAATAAAAAGTTGTTAATAGATCCAACACCGGCGTGATCCAAACAAGTGTAAAGAAAAGGCCGACCTGCCAGCATCATTTCTCGCAGACAAACTTAGTATTTTCACTTTTTACTCAAAAAATTGTTTTGCTACATTACCTTTGTGTTGTTTTTTTTCCTCCCTCATTTGTATTTTCCTGCTGCTGTTGGCTGTGTCTTGCTGAAGTAAATGTGAGGCAAACGTGTCATTATTGACCGAAAAGTCCAATTTCGACACACAGCGGAGGAGCAATTGTGTTATCACCATGACTGCAAGCTACATAAACTTTCATTCTCGAGTAGTAAAGCTTCAAATTAATCAGGCAAATCGTGCTGTTGTGTTTACTATCGGTGGCCCAGGCTGCAATGTTTCATCAACACGCAGCAAGCCAATACTCGCAGCTTTCCGGGAAAGCACAGCCACTGTTTGGAAACAGTTTCTTCACATCCTGAATGAGGGATTGAACGGGGCTTTAGCAGACTTCTCAACAATGTAACATAAATTGAAGCTCTGGGCCCCGGAGGACTCTGGCTTCCTCATTCCCGCCGCAATTGGTCACATCCGATGAAAATAAAAGAGTCGAAACCATTCCTTAAACAGACAGTCGGTTTGAAGGTGCTCAGCCCCTGTTGTCGAAAAGCACAGAACTGCAAATTGGGGAGAATTTAAAGGACTGATTCCTGTTTAATGCAGTGCATCAGTGGTTTCAATTTCTTGATTATACAAAAATATATTCTGAATATAAGAGACATGTCAGGCACCAAAGATGCGTCGAGAAGGGATGCATTTGCGATCTGATCGCAAATGCATCCTGGGGCCATAATTGAAGGAGCGTTTACTCAGCTGACGTCCTGTGGCCGGCCACCGTGTCACGGTGAAGTGAAAATACATTAACACCTCTCAGTGTTTCCCATACCCATATTTATATGTGTCCACCTCTACATATTGACTTTATTTTGTTTTCAAATGAGTAAAATCTTATTTCATTGTCGAGCTGTGTGCAGCGCATTGATTCGCTTGACTCTGGGGGGTGTTAGATTTGATCACAAGTGGTCACCAGAGACGTATCGCAGACACTTTTCTAATTTCAGGTGTGAACTGACTTATTCAGAGCTGTCGGCGTGTGATTAGATTGTCCAGGATGCATGTTAATGTCAGGTGTGAACAGGGCCGAAGATACACAACCACAGAAAGATGGAACGGCAACAAAGGCAAGGCAGGTTTATTTGTATCGCACATTTCAACGAGAAGGCAATTTAAAGTGCTTCACATAAAGTACAAAAAGGGCATCATGACAAATTGTAGAAGCAACATAAGACAATTTAAAAAGCATTAAAAAAGAAATTAAAAGAGACACATAGAAGACGACTGTAAGTCTTGCCCCACTGTAGGAGGGGCTGGGAGGCTTGTGCACGTATGTGTCAACTCCTAATTAACACGTGCTGGATTTTAAACATCATTTTCCATCACACACACTCCTCCAAACAAAAAGAATCCAGCTCTACTAATGAAAAGCATCAGTAAAACTCCTGTCATTAAGTAGCCGCGGCATTACATTTTTGTCCAGCTGTAATAATGTTCTGATCTGAAATGGTTCAGTAACTAGGAGGCCTGTCAAAAGGTAAAATGTATGCCTCTTGTTTATGGAACATCAATAATATGGACGATCTGTCCGCAACTTGCTCCTTTGATTAACTCACTTCATTCGGATCTACTCTCATGGGCTTGTTTCAGTCCCAACTTCAATCGATGGCCCCTCTGTTTGTTAAACAGTCACATGATACGCAGTTGTATTTTTAGCAGCAGCAACATAATCATGTATTGGATTGCCGGGCTGATTCCAGATTATGTGGTAAAGTCTGATATAAGATGTAAAAAAACAACAACACGCATGTTGAGTTAGTAAATGTTATCATGAGAATTATGTTTTTCTACAGTTATATGTAACATTTTCAACATTACATAACCCACTGACTTAATTAGGTAATTCAAAGCTTTATTGAAGTACCCATTTTTTTCCTTTTGAACGCTGAGGTTTTTGTATTCCGCTCATGAGCTACATGTCAGTGCAACAGAGACGACAGAAAGCAGAACAATTACTATGACAGGCTCTGTTCATTAAAAGGAAAATCCGCCCTCGTTCAGAATTGAGACGTGTTATTCCCATGACTTCCAGCCTGAGCTCCCTTCATAATGATCCGGTCCCTCTCTGTGAACGGGGAGCGCTTCGCTCTCATATATCTGAAACAACAGTCACAAATCTCACAAGGACTGTTAAGCTTTTGCATTGACAGTGATTGTCACTTACAGTGATAGATAGAGGCCGACAAAGAGAAGCATGAGAGGCTGGTGGGAATGGAGAAGTTCAGAAAAATTTCTCCAATGATATCATTGTTTCTACCCCTGAATCCCATTTAAAAATTACTACTAATAAATTAGCCCACATTCGACATTAAAGCCTGATTCACCAGCAGGTTGACTGTCTTTTTAACTGTCATGACATATATCAATATTGTTGCCTCCAGCCGTGTCCCATCAACTCTGCTGGAGTAAACTGACAATAGATCTATTGAGCATTTATCCAGTCTGACAAGCACGGCGCCTTTCTCAGCACAGGTCAAAAGATTTCCATCCTTAGTCATTTTCATGTTTTCACTTAACACACTCAAATCACTTCTCAATAGTTATTTTTGTGCAGTTTTTAGAATTGAAAATTGTTAATGCCTTTATAGGTGAAAGGACAGGGGACTACCAAGTGCTTACAATTAATCTTGGTAGGTAAATAAATGTGTTTTTTTATTCAAAAGCACAAATGTTAAATGGTCTGTATTTATATCACACTTTTCTAATCTTGATGACCACTCAAAGTGCTTTACAGTACACTATTGGCCATTCACCCATTCACACAACCATTCATACAGTGCATCACACACAAATATGTCAGGGGCAGTTTGGGGTTAGGTATCTTGCCCAAGGACACAAGCAGAATCTGGGAGACTGGGATTGAAACCCCAACCTTCTGGTTAGTGGATGACCCTTGTTTCTCCTGAGCCACAGGTGCCCATGCAATCCTCATGTTGAATGAAGAGGAAAAATCCATTGTCATTTTAGGGGATATATACCTGTACAAACGTTGGTTTCAATAATCCATTGAGTAAATGAGATTGTTAAAGTCAAGATTTTGACCTTCTGGTTGTGCTACACAAAAATAATTAAGATCCATCTCATCCGCACCATGCATACATGCAACCTACTAAATTCCATACCATGCAGTCGCTGTTGGGATACAGAAAGAACCGAAGCAGACAACCAACCAACTGACAGACAGACAAGTTGCACAGCTTAAGTATTAATATTCATTGTTTTATATGTGGCAGAGTAGCTGGACTAAGAAATAAGAATTAATTATAAATATAATACATGTACTCTGATGCATCACATACAATGACCGCAATGTCACAGCAGACCACTTGTATGAATAATAAATCAGACATCTCGTAATAAGCAGGATGTACACTCAGCCATAAGGGTGGACTGGGAGTTCAGTCCCTACGCCACGCCGCATAGAACAGTTAAATAAAAGAACAGGACATTTTATCTGCGTGGGAGTTTGTTTATCGTGTCTCGAGTCCAACTGGGATCGTTCTCCCCAGGAACTGAGATACTCGGATTGGCCGAGTCCAGCTCAACATTATCGTCAAAGTGGCCAGAATGATTTGTAGTCACACAGCAAGTTTGAAACATTGATTATAAAAGAGTGACAGGGATCTGACGAGGACGAAGCGATGCGCGCATGCTGCTTCTGCCGCTGCAAACAAAACTCCTGCGGTGTTCGACTGAGGCGGCTGTGAAAGATTTCTAACGTCGTTGTGCTGATCTTCGTCTAATCAAGATTATTTGCGAGGTGGATATTTGCACACCACAAGACCAGAGGGGACAGAAAAGTACCAAAGATAAATGTTTAAACAAAGCAAACCTGTAAAATCATGAAAAATCACATCAAGCCGAAATGAGGAACTGTCAAAACATTTTGTCCTGAGCGCAAATAAAACTCATTCTGTCTGCAGATCTTTATAAAGGATGTCTGACAGTCGTGCATGTGAGAGCCTCACTTTGTCTGGAAGGCAAACTGAAGGCAACAAAATACAAGGACAGAGTGACCTGCAGAATTATTATCATCGTTTCATGTTGGCAGCCGTTGACAATGGTCATTTTTCACTGTTAGGTTTCATTAGTTTTGGTTTAAGACTTTGTCAAGGAAATAATCTGGCATTATTTTTCCACCACAGCACGAACGAAAAGAGTGATGAGTGAGATTTTAACTGTGGCAGAACCAAATACTCACTCAACGGTGAAGAGCCTTTTTTTTCAAGATACCGTCATGTGGTGCTGAAGGAAATATCACATGTGATGAATATCCTGTTCTATATATTTACACATAAATGCACAACATAAACCTATAGTGTATTATAAGCGAAGATAGAGTTAAATATCTAGACTTATTCAATTTATTTGTACAAATCAAAAGATTGATACCACTCTTGAAAGTTGATTAGCTTTAATTAATACTTCAAATACAAAGGGGAAATGTGAAAAAGTTTATTTTGGGCCATTTCTTGCCAAACACGTTTTTTTCATTCATGCAATACTTTCAATATTTGTTCATCAAGAAATAGTTAAATTATAACGCTGAGAATCCTGGTGAGAAGTGTGTGCAATCAAACATGTCACTGACAATAAAACAGCAGCTCCAGTCTTCAGGCATCGTCACTCATCTGCACAGGTGAAAGGAGCAGGGGAAGCGACGCCGAGTTAATTAGTCCATAAATCTTGAAATTAACACTTCAGTACATTAGCTTTGTCCCGATCAAAAATAAAACCTTAATTTAATTATGTCCTGAGATTCAATTGCACTGACATCAAACACCCTCATGCCTGGCTTATAGCAACCTGGCTAACCCCGGTATGCGACGGCAACGAGGAGCGCGGTAAAAGAGGAGCAACTCCAAAATAGCAGGCAACAAGTTTTCTTTTTGCAGGATTTTTCTCTTCTTTTCCCCTTTCACAAAACCAAGGGAGCACAGCAAAAGCTGTTCATTCATCTAACAGCAGGCTGAGAGAAATTAGCAAAAACTAAATCAGAACAATAAAACGGGGAAACAAAGAGCCTGCTCATCCTGCTGAGGTACGGGAGTCCTGCCACAAAGGAGACATTTGCAACAAAAAAAGGCCCGTTTCTGCCACAGCACCTGAAAAAGAAACGATAAGGAAAAAGGCGGCAGCCCGAGACTATTTTCATAAAATAAATGGCTGTGTGGCAAAAGACGAAAGCCACCATATGGCGAGGCGGTGGGGACGGGTTGTGACTGTGCAGAAGGCCAGCGGCAGATATAGAGACTTAATGGGACTCAGGTGCTGCTGGTTGTCTCATCAGGCCGCCCCTCACCTCTCGCCGCCTCCTGACCAATAACCCGACTCGGCCCCGCACGCCACACACATCCATCTTTTAGTGGATTTTTTTTTCCTTTTCTCGTTTCCCCACCTTTCTCACTGATGGGTTTCAATATTGTGCATTTATATTATTTCATATCCGTATTTCATTTGCAGCCTCTTTTTCCTTGTGGTTTTGCACGGCGCTGGCTATAGAAACCCAACTTTAATTCTGAGGAGACTCTTCATAAACAGATTCTTATTCAGCTCACTTCAAAGCCTTTGTACAGGTTCCTGTGGCAGTAAAGGAAAACAAGAAACATCCCAGAGCAGCCGCCCGTACACGTACAGAAGGCTCGCTTCAATCCCATGTTGAGTATCTTCCCTGGAGACAAACATTGGATTGATTTTAATTTCATGATGCTGCAGAGAGACAAACATAAAATAGTTAAAAATAACCTAAACGATGAGAAGGGTTGATTCTAATCAGTACATGAGTGACATATGTTGGCATTGTGTGTCAGCACTTACACCATGATGAGCCACACAATTGTGGAACTGAAAAATCCTTCAAGTTAACAAACCATCGGCGCAAATTATATGAATATTTCAAATCACAGCTTGAATCGACCAGAGCTCAAAACCGGTAACAAGTATAATTCAGTCCCCACGCATAACAATGAGGACATGTTTTTTCCTCTACATTCATCAGCCTCCCGCTGCTCTTCCACTCAGAGAGAATGTTAGATGCCTCGCCAAAAGTGTTGTCTTCCTCTCCTGCTGGTAGACTGACAACTCCCCCAACAGGTGAAGTTTTGCACCTTCCAGGAATAAGGCAAGTCAACCATAACCAGTGGAGCTCTGTGGGAGCCCGCAGACAGCTCAACCCTATCTGCCCCCCCCAATCGGCTTGAGATAAACAAAACCCAACACCGCGCCTCTGGTCGAACAACCCGGCTCTCTGTACAGCGCTGACGTGAACCCGAGGGGCACCCACTGTAAAACCATGTCAAGTCCTGCCTGCAGCAACTTAAGAAAGATTAAAGAGGCACCACGAACCAAAAGAGTCCCTCGCTTCCTCTCTCGCTGTCTAAGTAATCCTGGGGGGGGGGGGCTCCAGTCATTACCTGAGATGCGAAGTGGGGGAATTTTGCTTCAAAGTCTCGGATTTGATGAGCGCACTTGATTTATATAATTACAGTCCAGCGAGCTTCCATAAGATGCTAATGTCGGCAACACGGGTGTATAATATGTGGAAAACATTTTTTCAAAATTGAAATAAAACAATATCTTGCTGTCAAATGTGCATTCGTAAGTAAAATATGCAAACGCTCACACGAAGGGAGATGTCATACAATTAGCCTTTGCACCATCTGTCTCCTGCCCAGTCTTCATTCCCAGTTGCATCTCCTCATTTTTCCATCCACCAGCAAGATCGGCCCCATGATTCCCACCAGAGAGCTCCCCACCTGTTAATTAAAGTTAATTAAACGCAAACGAAATATCAAAGATCCAATCAAAACTTTTATATCTAAGTCCTCAAACTAAAAAGAAAGCTATGTTTTCCCTCCTTTGTTGACTTTGAACAGCCGCGAAGCCTGTTTGTTTCGTACGAGTCTAAATAATGCCCCACAACTATTAAACACAACGCAACAACAGACATGTAAGATCAAGACCAAAGTGTTCCAACACTGTCAAGTCACGTCAAGTTTATTTGTACAGCCTAATATCACAAGTGATGTCAGGATGGGCCGACAACATTAGAGTCACAGTGGCCTCTGGGTTTCAAAACACTGGCCGTATAAAAACAAAGCCCTTATCCTAGAACTCTCTGTGGACCTTTGTTGTGTGACACTTCACCTCATCCTGCTATCCTCTATAAAAATAAAGTAGAAATAAAATTCAAAAAGTCATAACAACTGCTCCAGCTCTTTGCATTTGCTGAGTCATAGAGTTGGTGTTTTTACCAGTGAATTCATAGTTTATATCCGTCAAACATCAACCATGAACATGTTCATATAAGTAAGGGATCATCTTTTCCATTTGATATATTTAAATATTGGCTTTAGATCAGTTTCCACTGTTGGTCACTTAATTTACTCTATGTGCTATAGTTGGAAGATGAGATGGGACGATGTGAAAAGAGATTATATGAAACAAGATGCGTTGACACAAGGTGGAAAGAGATGAGATGAAACGAGATGGGATAAGTTGATCAGAAATGAAACAAGAAGAGATGAGAGGAAATTAGATAAAATGAGATTAGATGAAAAAAGATGAAATGAGATAAATTGATAAGAGATCAAACAAGGTGAAATGAAAAGAGATTAAACAAGATAAAACAAAACGATGTGAGATTAAATTAAACGAAATAACAAATCCTGAAACAAGATGAGATGAGCTGAAAAGAGATAAGATGAAACAAGATCGGATGAGATGACACAAGAAGAGATGAGATTAAATTATATGGTATGAAATTCTGCAATCAGCTATTTTCTAAGAACAAATTTCTATAACTACTGTTATAGTTATAAATTGGTGGTTGTAGTTGTAAATAGTTAAACTGTACCAGGAACCCACACTGGTCAAACCGGTAGATGGGCGACTAAAGACAATATAATTCCAATCTAACATCTTGAGTCTTCTCTGAACTGCCTGACCCTCCGTCAGTGAGTGGTCACTCTTTGTAGTAGCTCCACCAATATTGCCTCTGAGCCAGTGTCCAATTTGTTCTGGGTTAATAATAACATGATTAAATTAAAATTAATATAGAAGCTCACATTACTGTAAAGTGGAAGCAGCGCTTCGCAGTGTGATGTGCAGAACTGGACAGAGTCCTTGTCTGAAGATGAATTGGCTTTTTATATTGGAGTGGGCGACTAAAAAATATGTAAATTAAACTGTAAACTGCATATTCGGGTTTAATCAGATTAGAAGTGAAGAATGTCTTCTCTAGACACAGTAAAAAGATTAAATACTTACTTTCTCATTGGCTGATTCAAGGGAAACATAATATTATGATGTAACAATTTGGTTTTCATATGATAAGTCAGAGTTGACTTCCTTGTGTTTGGTTTTTGGATGGCTGCGAACTACTTCAGTTTAATACTTCCAGCTTTACTTTGTACTCACGATTATATATCATTTCAGAGCATTTCACTGCCAGTCTTTTTCTGCCCTTCCTGTCCCTCGTTCATTAACTGCCCAGCCTTGATTCGCTTCACCTATGAGCACCAATGTAAATCTCCATCCACACAAACCCTTAGTTTTACAGAAATATTTCCGTCTAAACAAGAACACAACAACGATCCATCAAACACCAGAGAAGATCGCTGTGGTCCAATAATATGTACACATATACACAGAAACCTTCTGAGCCCTTCTGGCATTTAAGTCGTGGGAACAAGAATACAAATCTGTTCAAGACCTGGCGAACTGAACTGAAGAAGTCTCTTGGATGAGAGATGAAACATTTTACTTAATCACATGATGTAGCCACGCAAAAAAATTCCCCACATGTCACCAGAGGGGCTCCGTAGAAACCAGAGTTTTGAAGAGTTTCCCTTGTTGAATAGAGGCAAACAACGCACAGATTACAGTTTGTTTTGCCATAGACTGTCTGGGCGTAACTCCTAACACCCAATTGTACATGATTAAACGGCTCCAATGTTTTCGTGTGGCTTCAGTGAACGCACAATCGCCCTCACCCTTTACTCTAGCTGACGATGCTAATAAAGCATTTTTGTTCATGAGCGAGTTCCACTCATGTTTCAAAGTTTTAAAGAGCTGCCACTTAAACATTAGCACTGTGTTTCATCAGCTCAGGCCTCCCTTAGCAAAGTATTGCATAGTGTCTGAGTGGAGGAGGAAAGCTGTGTGAGTAAGTGCGTTTGGGTCCAGTGCAAAGAAGACAGTCGAAAATGATGGTGTTGAGATAACACGGGACATCAAGAGGGCAGGACATCCATTTTCCTCTTCATGAGCCCGAACCATTTGTCCGCGCTTGGCAGAAGTGTTGGCTATGCTGAAACGCTCGGAAAGTGAGAGTCAGACAAATGTCTCTTACCTGGAGGAAATGCACATTAGCAATAAGCAAGCTAACATGAAGTTATGAGCTCTCAGTTGCCGCCTGCACTCGTTTTCCCTCCGTCGCAGTAAATGTCAGCAGATACGGGGGATGCAAAGCGCTTTGTTTGCTCCCCGCCGCCGCTGCTTTGTTTTTCCCTTGTCTCTTTAACCCTCCACCCACAACCATCCCTCACCCTGTCTGCAATAATGTTCCTGACATTTTTCTGCAGGATTGCCGCAACCTCGGAAAAAGCAAAGATCAAGCGGAGATCGTTTTGATTATTCACTCACATGTGTCCTTTTGCTTGACATGGAGGCGGAAACAAAAGAAAATACCAGGACGTTTGTTTTAAATGTGTCATCGTGTGAGACGCACTGGAGCGCTGTGGCTGTAATATCATGTGTCAACAGGCATGAATTAATTTTGCACGCTCCCATTTCAAACTTCTGCGTTTTCTGAATATCTCAGTTGTTTACAGGGAAATGTCCCCAGTGTCATTATGGCAAATGGGGCCTGCCAAAACATCGACATCATAAACTGAAACCGGTACAAATAAAAATGTAAAAAAAAGTCGCGCCCGCCGTACAGTCGTGAGATTTCAGATTCATTTATCTGTGAAGACGATATGAAATTATCATCATAATAGCACTCATTACTCTGTGTCAGTGAATGGCTGCTTGGCTCAGTCTGCTAACATTCAGGAACAGGCCCGGGGAGTGATGAATGTTGTCAGACGAGCAATTCATTTTGGCAACCTGGGTCAGCCAAGGGAATGAATGGCACGGTACTTAGAAACGATATTACCATTTCTTTAATTTCCTGTCAATTTGAGACCTCCACTGTGTTAAGATCAGAGGGACTGTTTGTTTCCATTATGGAGACGACGCAACGTTTTTAAAAGAGGAAACATTTCCTCCTTTCGAAAAATGTTCCACGTTCTGGGAGTTTTGTGGCATCTCCGTTTGCTTGTTTGCATCTGAATAGGATGACTTTTTTGAAATTGCTTCGAGGTCCAGAAGCCTCTTTTTTTTCTTACATAAAAGCATGTGGGGGAACAAATCAATTCAGATTTCAAACTATTGAGTTGCTTTTCTACGTTTTTGTCATCATCAGGACTTTGACACTTTGGCAAGAAACATCAGGGCACGCAGGACGAGGCAGATGTGTCTGTTAAGAGTTGAGCACAAGTGAACACAATTCTGTTTCACCTCTATGCGAAACTATATGAAGACGACATGAGGGCAGCAGCCGATTATACTCTTCATCTTCATCCCATAATCTGATCACTCACTACATTTTACACATAATCTGAAAAAAAAACAGACACATGATTGTCAAGTTCTTATTGTAGAAATACATAAAAAGAAAAAAAAGAAAGTAGTCCGATAACCTACACAGCTTGTTTGTTAGAAAACATAGTTCTGAACAGTGGAAACCAAAGTAACTTATTACTTAATAGTCTGTATGTAATGATGGACAACATGACAGCTCACCAAAAGTGAAGCTCAACCCTCTTGTTGCCCCCTGGTGGCTGGCTTCAATGTATGTCATAAACCCTCCCTACTCCATGTAAGCGGCTGGGACATGGACCAAATTAAAAAGTCAAAGTACAAGTCAAATAAGATGGTTTCTGTCATTTTTGGTAGCTCTTATCACACTGATCAAGTGTTCAGAGTGTTCCTAGTAAGTTTGGTTTTAATTACTGACTCACGATTAGTCGAGCGCGTGTAATGGCAGGACCTCCTCATTGGGCTCCATCCCCCCGAGCGCTACTTGGCAGACTCTGACTCCAAATGTGCAAGATGGTAGCATCCATATCCGGGATATTTTAGCTTCATTTCTGGATAGTGGGAGAAAGTGGAGACACATTGTCCATCTTTATATAGAGTCTATTCTCTTAACCAAGTGTGGTCAAAAGAAATGAAAATAAAAAATGCCCCTTAATCCACATGCACACCAAAACTTAATGGTTTCTTTTCAGGCTGAGACTCCATCCCTTCACCAAGTTTGGTGAAAATCTGTTAAGATATTTTTGCGTAATCCTGCTAACAAACAAAGGTGAGAACAGAACCTCCTTGGCAGAAGTAACAAACAAGAGGAAAAAAACTACAAGCAAACCAGTTCAGTTTGTGTGAGGCACCAACCCGTTTTGAAAATTGGAGTGATTACAGAAGCAATTACAGGACTGACCGTCGTCTGAATTCAAAACTCGGTGTCTCCACAATTGTTTTTCTCCCTTAATTTACTAATATTTACATCTGAACCCGCAGCTGGCCAGAGAAGAACATATTAACCTGTGGATGAATCATCATTCATCCCGAGCCCGAGAGCTCTGCTCCAATGGAATTAACATAAACCCCAGAGTAATTTCAGAATAATTTAGATCTAAATAGCAAAGGGCTGAATAATAAACAAGTAATGAGAAGTAAAATTGGTCATCTGTTCACATCTTTCACTATCAGCTTCATCAACAGGCATGGCTGCGCCCATTCATTCCAAACAATCATCTTTAGAGGTCAGTCCCCCTTCTCTGCAGTTAATTTTCAGTTCACACTGAATGCTTCACTTCATACTGTATTACTCATCACTCCTGAGACTCAGAGGCCAAATAGCAGCCTCATTAATTTATTCATGTGAGCCATCTCTTCCTTTGCTGCCATAGATGCAAATCCAGGCTTGATAGGGGCTCTTGTTGTCATTTCACACAATGATCCGACTTCAGTCTAAAAATTAAATAACAATGCTAATGGGTCAGTAATTTGAAGGAGTTTATTTTCATGATAAATGTAGATATCTTAATAGCAGCAACATATGTGGGTAGGGGAACTAAACCACCTGGGACTGAAACATGCAGAGGTCCTTCAAAAAGTTTTTTCTGCCATTTTTCGCTATTATTCATTATTACTAAAGAAACTGCCTAACTGATTATTCTTTGTATCTAAAACAATTTTGGAGCCATCCTCCCAATAAGAGCTGCAGGTGGTTCAGTGCACAAGCAAGATTGGTTAAAACATGGTAACTGATGCTCTTATAAGGGGATTCAGAGATTTACAGTGGATCATCACTTTCAGAAAACTAGAGTCAGGCTAACAAAAGAGGAAAGTGAATAAAGTAAATAATTTGAAACTGTTAATTGTACCTAGCTGCTTTTTTAAGCTGGTGGATAAAGTAACTTTGCTTCAGAGTCTCAAGACAGGTTGAGCTCATGAAGCTCTTACAAGAGGATCTGTACGAAGCAACTTTTTGCAGCAGTTTGCACAGATCGTTTCCATCAAACATCATGTGAGTGAACAGATATAGTTAGAAGTTGCAATTTTACGTTCAATAAGGTTTTCCTACTTGTGAAAGAGAACCTGGCCCTGGCACTTTGACGATGATCGCTCTCCATGCAAATGTCATTGTAAGAGTGTCACAGATTCATCCGAGTAACAATTGACTCAGAGGTTTATAAAAGGTCATTGTTGAGTAGCTTACCTCATCAAGGATGCATGTGTTTATTCAGTTATTTGCACACGGGGGTGTCCTGCAGGCCCAGGGGTTGAGATGCCGAAGCATAGACTGTATAAAAAGATGGACGACATGCCGGCTCCCCAAGTGAAGCCAAAACGTCTTCACTACCACCTGGTGGCTGGCTGCGATATTTGTCATAAACACAGCCTCCTCCATGTTAGCAGATGGAAAACTAAAAAGTCAAAGTACACGTCAAGGGATTTCTTTCTCAAAGATGGTTTCAGACATTTTAGTTCATTCTTATCACACTGTTGCATGTTAAAGTGCAAGTTTTCCGAATGTGAGTTTATTTTTAATGAGTAACTTGATTGACAGCTGAGACTGACTTGTGATTGGTCAAGTGCATGTAAGGGCAGGACCTCCATCCCCTGAGCACTACATTTGGGGGGGATGGGGGGAATTTTGGCTTCATTTCAATATAGTGGGAGGAAGTGAAGATGCGTTATCCATCTTTATAAATGGTCCTTGTGCTGACCAAGCTGGTTAAGCCAGGGTCCTTTTTTACAAGTCACTTCTTATCTCTATCCAGTGCTGGCTATAATAAAGTATGACATGCAATAAAGCTAATACAATAATAGGGAAGGGGGGCCCAGTAAGACTGCATATGCATGTCATGTCAGACCCCTGACAACTGGGAGGAACAAAGGGGAAAAATTATGTACATGAGACCGTAGACAGTGTTATATCAGCAAGGTCTTTACTTTTAATCTCCATAAACTTTACTTTGACATCAAAAATAAGACTTTTATAATGTAGCTCTGACAGAAACATAATTTTTCAATTTATCACCAGTGGTTATAAACTCAGGAAGAAATCCCAGAAACAAATAAATAGTTTTATGGTCAGTGCAGGGATTTAAAGAAGAATCATATAAGAGGATCTCTTTACTGGCCTGAAAATGTTTTGGAGGAAATGGCCCCATCCCCTCTGTCGGGGCGCGCAGCTCAACGACGCTTGCAGCGTGCCAAGCTGCGGCATCACCCCACTCCCCATTAATCACACTGTATGTGACTCTGATGCATTAGGTATTCCCTTCATAAACTCTCAATGAGAGAACGATTACATATTTCTACACGGCTGGCAGCACAGGCAGCTCCTGCAAATGACTTTCTGGAACAGAGCAAATAGCAAAGCCAGTGTGTAGAGCGAACACTGTGGGGCAAACAATAAACTTCAGAGAAACTCCAGCATTGGGCTCCCGAGGACGATCAAACTGATGATTCTTGCATAGGTTCACATATTACTGATTCACTGATGCTACTGTGTTAAGTTTGCTGTGGTAAAAATCGGCACCAGGAGCATGTGAGGCAGCCGGGAGCCTCACTGATGCCTCAACAGTGCCACCTTTTGATCAAAGCTATGAAGTGCTTCTCCTCGTTCAGAAAACACAGTGGGCACTTCGGTGAATCTCAACAGAACATAGACATTGACCAAATGTTTGCGTTCAAAAGAAGAAAAAAAGACGGATGTCCTCATTTCACCGGCTTTCTGTACATCCTAGCGAGGAAATATCTCTCAGCCGAGTCCTTTCTGCTGGCGTTTGGCTTTAAAGTCCGAACGCTCCCAAACACACTCAGGAGCTTGTCTTGAAGTCTCTGAGCGAGGATCCCGTCCCAGTATTTACACAGCAGAGAGCCCCCCGGGTGTAGGATCTTCTCAGCCAAGTCTGTCAGAGACAAACACATCATGATGAGTCTCTCGTGGTCCATCTCTCGGAAACCACAGGCGTTTGGCGCCATGTCGCTCAGGATGACGTGAGCTCGGCCCCTGGGGAGCAGCTCCTGCAGCTTGCTGTGTGTGGAGGGCTCCGTGACATCGTGACTGGACAGGAAGTGGGCACCGTCCAGAGAAGGTATGTTGAGCAGGTCAATACCAATAAGGGTACCACAAGGTAACTCTGGATCTAGGATGAAATCATAGATTTACAAATCAGATATTTTTTGTTGAACGCGTTTGTGTTTTTTTCCACTATGTTTTACATACGACCAAAGACACTGAAATCTGTCAGTGAGACTCCATTCTTTCACTTCCTGCACCTCAATGTTCAAAGCTCGTCTGTTTACATATGCTGCAGATTTCCCAAAACATCCAATAGTAATCTAATTATAAACAGATTTTACTGACACAACTTTAAGGAAACATGATAACCGATAATCGAAAGGTATTCAGTGTGGTCCTGAACAATTTCAACAGTACAAATAGCCAACCTGGGAAATTGTAATTTAGATACAATAATACAATATTAGACTATTAGTGTTTATTCCTTTTTAATACAAAAAGAAATTCCCACATGGTATATATATACAGAGGAATTACCTCAACAAAACAAGAAAACTTGACATATGTAATGCACATATATTGCATATAATGAATATTAATTCTCATGCCATAATGGAAAAAAAACAGTAACCAAACAAACCATGTAAACACAAATACAAAAACTTAATCAGTAAGCTTTAAAAATATCCATTTAGAAGTGACATGATTTATTTCACCTAGGCTGAAAATGCAACACAGAGAGAAAACCTTAAATTAAATCTGTGAAACAAAAATAGTTTCTTCCAGGCTGCTGCTGGCCTCATAAATAAGGCCTGGGACCCTTTAACCAAACTGCACTGATGAAGACACTTTGACACTCTACAAATAATAATAACTGCACATTTTGAACAATCCCTCCCACTTAAAGTATATTTTTTATTTGCCTATAGTATTTCCTTATTTTTTACATTTACAATTGCAGAAACACACCACAGCAAATTCCATGTATGTGTAAACTTACTTGGCATTAAACCCGATTCTGATCTACCAGTTATACATTGATTTGTTTTAAATGATCCATACAAGGTCAGGAAATAATGAGTATGTCCATCACACTTGGTTTATTCAACTGTCTTGTTCAGAGACTAATCCATCAGTAAACTGCAGAAAAGTTTTATAATTTGTTTTATTTTAAACTCTGGAAATATCACTGATCCCAAACTGTTAATAGTATAATCTATGGTACATGTATTATAAAATATGATTATAGCACTATGAACAGATAGTGATGTAAACAAACAAAATTCATACAAAATAAAGAAATGTTATTCCCACTGAGGTGCTGAATCAAAAATATAGTAATTGTAGTTCATCATTTTTCGGTCTTACAGTAACTCAGGCTTTTATCTTAGTTGATTAATAAATTCAAGACAAAGTAATTGTTTGATTTTCTTGTTATTGTGCCAAGTACTTCCTCCAGGATTGTTTATTTCCCCCTCGTGTGACCGCAGCCAGTAAAATGTCTTAACTTTTCTTATTTTGAGTCTAAAGAATTCCAGGAATTGTGACATTTACCAAGACTGAATATTTGAAAGTACATTCTCTGATAAAAGATATGTAAACAAATTAGGAATAGAATACAATAGACCAAAACAAGGCAAGACCAATTAGATCCACACAGAATAAAAAACGACTAAGATGAATACATGAATAAACAGGTTTCCAGAGCTTCATCATGAAACCATGTCTGGTGTTGATCCACGAACATGTCCCCGGCTGCCCTCTCACCTGTCCCGGCTGAGTTGACCCTCTGGACAACCACCTGGCTCCAGGCTCCGGGCGCAGCTCCGCAGTCCACCACGGTGTCTCCGGGCTGCAGCAGCCGGAACTTGTCGTCGATCTCCAGCAGCTTGAAGGCGCTCCTGCAGCGGAAGTTCAGCTTGTGAGAGGCTTTGACATACGGGTCTTTGAGCTGCCGGGTCACCCAGCGCTGCTCGGCCGCACTTTTACCTTTCTGCTTCTTCATGAGACTCAGACTCCAGTGGAAACTTCTCCTCTGCAGACACACGCTCCACATTGTTGTGACTGAGAGAGGTCATGTGGACCAACAGCGTCCCAGTGCGCCTGCGTGCAACTACCACTCGCCCATTGGTCGAGGGAAAATATGTGTGTGCTACCTATAAAGTCACCGTGCTACAATACGATGACAACATCAGTTCTTACCTGTTTGCTTTACTATTGTCATAAAGTCCCATGCATGACTTTTTCTATTTGGATCAATCGTAACAAAAGAGATAAAAGATCAAATTCTTCATGACGTTTATTTACTTTTTGCTTTTCTTTAATACCCTTCATATAAGTTTGGGTATTTACGCCACTCTTATGATATTGATCTCAATCTCAATAGAGGACATTTTAAATGTTATCTTTATAGAAAAAGCTTTATAACATATAAAATGTTTATGTGTCCTATCTCTTTGAACAGTTCGGCTGTATAATGTCAATTCCTTCAATGGAAATTAGCAACATCCTATAAATTCCTGTCCTATTTTGTTTTTGTTAATAATTTCCTGCCGTTTTTATCCTTCCTGTGTGTTGCTGCTTTTAATGCCATAAAATTGATTGTAAATATAATGAAAAAGATTATTTCACACTTAACGATTATGACAGTTAAAGAAGAAGAAGAAGAAGAAGAAGAAGAAGAAGAAGAAGAAGAAGAAGAAGAAGAAGAATCACGTGGAGTTACAGGTCGGTACATTACCCCGCCGCAGTTTCTAGTCGAACATATCTCACGGTGACACACTTACCTGATCTCTAAAATATAGGATGGTCCTCCCTCCTGCAGTCCGACGTCGCTTAGACCGATCCACGTTCTGACGTAGCAGTGCGTCGTGTGAGGACGTCCGTGGGGCGGCACCATAGGGCTGAGCGCGGGAGTCGTGCAACGTGAACTGATGTAATACAACTTCTACTAACGGAAATATATATTCTGTGTTTGTTTTACGCTTTTTCTTCCATTTACACCACGCAGCCCGGTACGGTACGTTAAAGCCTTGGTACGTTAAAGCCGTTAACGCAGACGTTCACAGTGTTCAGCCTGCAGCTAACGTTGCGTAAAGTTGTATTCACGTTGTGTTTGCCTCAGACACGCGGTGGGATGTTGAGCCCCAAGCTGCTGACCCTGGTGCTGGTGGTGCAGCCCGGCCGGGTGCTGCTGGGCATGAAGAAGAGGGGCTTCGGGGTCGGGAAGTGGAACGGCTTCGGGGGCAAAGTTCAGCCCGGAGAGAGCATCGAAGAGGGCGCGAGGAGGTACATCCCATCCCCATGAATGAATCTGCATGTGAAGTAATGTGAAGCTGTCAACCTCGGAGGAAACTGCTGGGATGTTTAAATTCGCCACCAGGGGGATTGTTTGGGAAACACTGAGGGTTTTCAGTTTGATGAGCAAGAATTAGGATGAAGGGATAGTTCACCCAAATATGAAAATGCACTCATTATCTACTCACCACCATGCAGATGGAGTGGGGGGGTGAAAGTGTTCTGAGTCCACAAAACACTTTTGGAGTTTCAGGGGTAGACAGCGTTAGAGCCAAATCCCAATACAATTGAAGTAAATAGTAACCACATCTTCAACAAGCAGTATGGAGGTAAGAATCGGTCACCAGTTACTTCAATTGTACTGGATTTGGCTGCAGCACTGTTTACGAGTGAATTTTCCTTTTTGGGTGAACTATCCCTTTAAGTAGAAGAGGTGTGAGGGTGAGAGCTGAAACAATCAGGCAATTTATCAAAATTGATTGGTCACAAATGATTATAACAGCAGCTGACTTTATAATAAATTAATTGTTTGAATCATTTTTCATGCACAATTAGTGATAAAAGTCAAGCTGTTATCTGATTCCAGCTCATTAAATGAGAGGATGTCATGCCTTCTTATGTCATATATCTAATTTTAAACTGAATATTATGGAAGTTTGGGATTTTTTGTTCAAGCAAAACCAGACATCTCTCTAGACCTCATCTCCAGCTCATTGAATTGATGACATCTTTTTCATTTATGTTTCATAGACCGAACTTTTGATTTATTAATCAAACAGTAAAACAATTAGCAGATTAACCGACAATGACAATAATCCTTCATCTGGCAGTTTGGTGTAATGCAGGAAGAGACATAGATTAGTACCCAATATATATATTCTTTTTTGGTTTTTCTACATCTTTCATATTCTCATGTTTACATTTTGCCCATTTTCTTTTTCCTTTTGTTTTTATTTCTCCTATTTTTATATTTGCTTGTGTTTGTATTGCTGCTGTAACTCAACAAATGTCCCCATTGTGGGACTAATAAAGAATTAAGAAAACAAGAAATAAAAGCAATAGAAAATATCCTCCCAAAATTGAAAAACGGTAACAAAAAAAAAATAAATAATGTTTAAGTTTTCCTCTGGCCTGTGAAATCTCTCTCGAAGGAAATATAATTTATTTCACAATCTGTTTTTATGCATTAGTATAAAATTATACAAGATAACAAAAGATCTTACTGTTTGCCTTTGAAATCAAGCAGTGCGTATTTTTTGTGTTCCAGCAGAGGCGAGTATAGTAAGTGGAAAGTTGAAAAAAGTTGTACTTTGTTGTTTCAATGTGTGATAAATCATCAGCAGGAAATTAGCTCCAAAGGCAAAGGAAGGAAGTGCTGAAGGCGAACAGTTCCTGAGCTGTTCTCTCTCAGACGTGAAAAACAGATCTGGTTTGTGGCAATTTTATTAGAATGATAAATTAATCAGTATCTCGAGATTGTATTTCTACACTTTGGAACAAAAGCAAGAGTCAAATCGGAAAAATCTGCTTAATCAACGTCCCAATCCTGTCGATAAATATTCTTCATGTTGTGACTGCCGTGTTGACGGTTAGTTTGATGAAATACAATTTAAATCAAGGACGAACAGAAAACATTAGGACAGAATTGGTTGAACCATATTTTCTCAACTCAGCTGCACATAAATCAAAACAGGGCTCTGAGATGTAAGAGTCAAATCATGTGGGCTTTCTTACACTACAGTGTTTTGTTACATTTCTTTAGCAAGAGAATGACAATGTACGAAAGAGTTTTTTGCAACAAGTTACATTTCTATGTTATGGTAGTTCGATAACATCTTGGGAACAATTGCACATGTTTTTTACTGCCTATTAAGTATCAGCATTGGCCAGCAGAAATCCATATCGGTTGAGCAGGAGAATGCACCATCCCGGCAGATGTTTGATTATTGCATAGTTTTATTTTGACTCCAATTTTTATAAGAGGGGGGGGAATAAACAAAGTGGTAAAATGACCTCACAAACTTAAAGATCCACTGCACTCGAGCTTCTGGAGCAGCAAACTACTTCTCCCTATCCTCATCTGTGGATGAAGTTGAGTCAATAGAAAAACGATTTTCTGCCTGTGTTGGCTTTTCACTGGGAAACACAGATACCAACAATTTATCCTCTCTGCCTGCTTTAAGTGTGTGTTTGAAATGTGCTCTGAGCTTCTTTTTTTTAAATGCACACAATCAAAACGGTATTTGATGTTTTCATTGTCAGGGAACTGCAAGAAGAAAGTGGGCTCACAGTGGACGCTCTCGAGAAGGTCGGAAACATAAAGTTTGAGTTCGTCGGAGAAACGCAGCTACTGGACGTCCACGTTTTCAGGGCGGATGCTTATAACGGAGACCCGACAGAGTCTGAAGGTACGATTTCCACCGCAGCGTGCGGCCTGTGGGGGGGGGGAGATTGCTGCAGGAACACTGCATCGATCCTGTGTGTCAAATTCAATTGGGCGTTGTTTGTAGATCAAACAGCAGAAATCAGCAGTGGACCAAAGAGTCTGGAGGGACAGGCAGTTCAAACAGCCAGCGGGGGGAAGAGATAAGGAGGGGAAAAGCTTGTCAGGAGTTGAAGGAAGTTCAAGGTTTGAAGAGTCTGGGCAAGAGAATAAGTTTGATAAGCCATCCCAGGTTTTCTATTAGTCCCCTGGACATGATACCAAAAGTTCCATCATTTGTCACAAATTTTGAAAATAACTTTGTAGTAAAGAAATTTATGCCAAACATTTAAATGAATAAATGAAATAATTTATCTTTCTCGAAAAAACTAAATTCTATTAATTATGGGATCATATAAACTTGTAGGTTATACATTTTGTTATACCTTAATTAATAGTGAATGCCTCTGTCAGCGATTTATTGAGTTTCTCTATTTGTTTTGTTCTAATGCAACATGTGATGCTTTCTGTTGTGCCCTGGGCAGTATGTGAGGTGCGTCACAAGTGATGAACTCCAGATGATAAAGTGAGGTTGACTAATTATTTCCCTTTTTTGTTTTTTTCTCTTGGTTTTTTTTTTTAGAGATGAGGCCTCAGTGGTTCGATTGTGATCAAATTCCCTTCAGTGAAATGTGGGTTGATGACATCATGTGGTTCCCTCTGTTACTGCAAAAGAAGAAATTTGTCGGATACTTTAAGTTCCAGGGTCACGAGGTGATCCTCAGCCACCGACTGGAAGAGGTGGACGAGGTCTGAGATGATAATGTGGCCGGTGGTGACACTGTTTATGAGTCGGACCAAAGATAATCAGCTGTGGACATCAAGCACTGAAGATATCCAACTGTTGAATGTTCTTGTTCACTTCGTTTGTGGGAAGAAACAAGTTCCTGAATACTTTCAAAAACTGTTTGAACTGAAGATGTAGTGTTTACATATCTGTTCATTATTCTATCATGTATTCATATGTGTGTATACCTCCACCAAGGCAACAGTCCCCTAATGAAACCCCATTTAAATACACTAGATCTGGATTTTTATTTGGATCTGCAACACATACTCATAAATAATCTCTTTTTTTCCACCAAGATCTATTAAATACTAATCTGTAAAATGTAAAAATATACCTCATAGAAAAAAAAGATCCTGTATCTGCCCCTTTGTCCAGATCTGACCCAAAATTTGATGGGTCCTGTCTTGACCAATGTCCCATCCTTCCACCAAGTATCATGGAATACGGTAATTGTTTGTGTAATACTGCTGACAAACAAGCAAACCAACAGACAGGGCCAAAGACATAACCTCCTTGGTGGAGGTAAAAAAAAAAGAGAAAATGTTTTCAGTTCTGACATTTTATTTTTCAGGATATTCAGTTTAGCATCATTCAGCAAGTTCATTTTTTTTCTTTGATAGAATATTTACAATATCTACAGTGATAATTTTATTGGGTTTCATATTCTGTGCAAGATCATTTGATTCCCAATGCATTTTCTGTTTCCAAAAACCAAACGAGTTTCATTTTTCTCCATAAAATACCTGTTAACTATGTGCACTTTTTCTGATTTGCATATCGGCACCTTTCATTTCCACACTGTCAGTTCAGGGCAGAGATAGAAGAGCTGGTGTTAATGTCAAAAATGTCCAAACATTTCTCAACTTGTCCCTTTGACTTTAGATTTCTTTTTTTATTTCTTTGTAGACATGTAATGTTCTGATAAACTGCAGACACACTCATGTCCAGATTGTGCTTTTCCTCATTCGAATTACAAAATGTATCTGCAACTGTGACAGTCCTCATGTGTGGACCAAAATTGCACTTCTGAAATTAAAGATTTAGTGGTTGATTAGGGAAGTTTTGACTTGGTCCTGTGTAAGAAATCTGCTTTATGATTGATTTCACAAATGCGTATTTTAAGTCAATTCATAACATTTATCTTTGTAGTAAATTTGTTTCTTTATAGTGTAATTACTGACATATCGCTGCCACTAGTGTCATAGTTTAGATCAATGAAACTCAAATCTCTGCCCTTTGTAGTATCCTATAATTTGAGTTCAGGCTTTAAAAAAAAAAAAATAGCTTATGAAATAAAAAGTGAGTTTTACAAACAGTTAAAGCAAAGAAAGTCAAGACCACATGTAAGTAAACAGTAAGAAATGGCACACTTGTTCATAAAAATATAAAGTATGCCGGTAAACACCCCGATAAACTAAACTCTGTCTCGAAAACATATCGGTCCAAAGCTGTTGAGTAAGTTAAACCAGGAACTTCATGACGAGAGATTGCAAACAATCCCATCATTTAATAAAGAACAGCTTTCTGTCCCTCCATGTTTCTCAACCCTCTGAGTGTATAAAATCTTTATAGGTGCTTTATCAGAGGAGTTTTATAATAACACATTGTTGGATTTAGTTGTAGAAGTTGATTTTGACACAGACAACGTATCCGCATCAGGCATAAAAAGAATCATGAGTAACACTGTCGAGTTAAAGGTGATATGTTTGAAGTTCCTCTCACTGAATGGAATGTAGACTGTGTTATAGAGGATTTAGTAAGAAGGAAATACAGCTGTGCCTGACTCGTGTTTGCTTTAGCTCACAGAGCGAGTTATTCTCCAGTTTCTCGTCCTCATCAGCAGCAGTGTTTGTCTTTCGCAGCTTGCTCGGGGCTCAGATGGAGGTTTTCAATCCGTTATTAGCACCAAAGAGACATCCGAGCTTCGGCTGGAGTTCATTCCACACCTCTCCCATCTGGGAAAAAAAAAAAGGAAAACAAGAATCACCTCCCTACAGTTGAATGCCTCCGCCAACCAGTGGAGTTATTGTCTGCGTACATTTTGTTTCCAGAGTCACAGGAGGTCCCCATGACCTTTGACCTTTGTCCACTGAGCTGGTCAAATATGAAGAAATTCCCACAAGGCAGACTTGAGATATCATGTTCAAAGGCAAATCATGTTTTATGAGGCAACCACAACCTTGACCCTTTACCTTTGACCACCCAATCCCAGCAGTTAAGACTATGTGAACATTTGAAAAGGATTCTCTCGAGACGTTCTTGAGATAATGCGTTCACAAGGCAACAAAACTTGTTTTGTGAGGTCACAGTGACCTTGACCTTTGACCTGAACATTTGTACCAAATCGGAAGAAATCCCCTCAAGGTGTTCATGAGATATCGTGTTCACAAGAATGGGACTGGCGGACGTACAAACATACAAACAGACTTTAAATTTCAACAATTAAATACAAATGTAAAATAATACATCTAAATATTATTTAGTGTTTGCAGGTTTACTGACTTGATAAGAAAAAGAAGTGCAGTAAATGGATCTTCAATGTTTGCCCTGTCGGAGTCTGAGTGAAACATAAAGTCCTTCACTGTGTGACTTGTTTGATTTCATAACAGGTGAAAGTACAGGAGGAGGATTCACTCGATCCTGTGAAATGTGAACCAACTCAAATCCTATTAGTTCTTTTGTTGGACTTCAGAAGCCTGTCTCATAACCGCTTTGACCCTCCTCTGGCGGCGCCGCGTCGATGCAGGCGAGGCTCTGAAGAAGCGATTATTTCCAGACGTACTCACTCACCTCTCTGTGTCCTTGGACCTGGGAGTTAACAAAAGCCCCGAGAATGTGGGACGTGATGGGAAGGTAGGTGAAGATAAGCTGCGTCTCTTGATGAAGGCAGAACAGAGAGAAGTAGTTGCGCAGCTCCATGGTCTGAATGGCGTTTTCTTGCTGTTCGCGGAGTGAAAAAAAAATACATTATGAAATTGTAACAATAATAATCACAAAACAAAAACCATATAACAAATACTTTAAGAGTAATATGGGTTCAGTAATTATTTTAGGATTATGCAGACACTATAAAAAAAGCCAGTTTATTACTTTATTATTACTACAAGGTGTTTTTGGACATGCTAGCTGCAGGGGAGTTCTGTCTGTGAGTCCAAAACCCCCCCATCTGTTTGAGGAAGCCAAAGTGGCTCAATCCCCTCCCCCCCAGGGTTGCTATGCTACACCACACATGGTTTGACCTGACTGTGTTATTTAAGGTGAGTGTATTAGTAACAGACAGATTCAAGTCAATGCAGCATCTTATTTCTTAAAGTAAAGGAGTTGAAACAGAATACAATCAGTAGGGCAGCAGCCTGAGCGCCGAGAAGTGTGAAACTGAAAGGGACTGATCACCTGAATGATCCGTGATTCCAGCTGCTCCACAGACGCATGCTCTTTAGGCTGAACGGTGGTGCTCATCATCTGCCTCTTCATCATGCCGTACTTGTGCAGAGCCCTCTGGTGCTCGTGGAGCACACCTTTCTCATGGCGCTCACAGAGATCCTAGAGAAAAACACAGGGCACTTAAACATTTCTGATCTGCCTCCAAGTGGCAAAATGTCACAATACACAGTAATACCTAACAGCCGAGGATTTGAAATAACCATGTGTATCACAGACAAATGATTTTGTTGAAGAGCTACCACTTACATCTGATCCACTACTAAAAACTACATTTCCAAGTGAGATTGACTTGATTTATGTCAACTTCACAGCTCCTTCTTATGCCTCTGACAGAAAGATTGATTTTCAGTTTTTGCAGTGCCTCATACAGTCATGCTGCTTTCAGACGTGCACTGAACTCGCAGATATTTTCCTGTAATTTTCCAGAGGGGCTGTATGTGAGAACGCAAATATCCAGGTCAGTTACCTTGGACATTATCCAGAACATTTCCTGTCACATCCCTAGTAAAATGTGCGTGTGACAATATAGCAGGAAAATGTCCGGAAAATTTACAGTGAGCGATAAGGGCGCATTGATTACGATTTTAACAATAGACACAAATATACAAATATCTCAGGATGAAAAAGAGGAGTCGTACACGTGGAAGATGCCGACGTAGATGTCAACTTATAAAGACGAGATCTGAGAGCTTTAGGTGATAAGGGTTAATGCCTGTGTTGATGTGCTGTAAACAAAAATACGTGATTTGTGCAGCCGAATTTGTGCAAACTCTACTCAGGCACCACCCCTCGCCTCTATGCTACGGACATATTTCCTGTTGTTATGAACTCGTGACTCGTACAATCTCCTGCCATGAAAGGCTGGGGAACCTTTGAGAGAAGCCTAAAATAAAAAAAATAAAAAAATGAAATGGACTCACTCTGTATGACTGCAGCAAATCCAGGAAAAGATTCAGTTTTTCCACAACATCATCCTCTTCCCGGCTGCCCTGAGGACATTAGCAAAACAACATTTATTACCCGGTGCCATGTTTGGACACGCAGCAGCAGAGCAGGTGGTGAGGATGAGGGTCTGAGGGTGGTACCTGCTGAGCAGCTTTGTCAGACAGAACAGCGAACTCCACGGACAGACTCTTCAGTGACTGACGCAGCGTCCCCCACGTGCTCTGTGAGGAGGCCAAGGAGGGAAGAGGCGAGGCGTCTGAGCCCAGTGTGCTGCAGGAAACAGCATTATTACAGGGACAGGATGAAATACTGTTGCATCCAAGCTGCCAAGCGCAGGATTTTTGAATATCAACATTTTGTTTTCTCAGTCCAACACCTCTGCATGCCAGAGAGCGACTTTAACTTCATATGGACGATTATGAAATACCTGAGTTCTCTGCCAAACATGAGTAGATCAGTGGCGTTCTCCTTTGAGCGCTCTGCCATTTTCTCAGCTCTGTCCCGCAGCTTGTGGAAGCTGTTGTGGATATTTCTAATCAGCTCCCTGCTTGTTGAGAACTGAGCCTGGATGTCAGCGGGGAGATATTCCTACAGAGAAAATAACAAAAGGTACTGCAGGTTATTGTTTGGGGGAACTGTGCAAAACAATTTTCTTTTCAACGTACAGGCGTGACAAACCTTTGCCAGGGTCGCAACTTTATTGGTCATGAACTCATCACCCGTCCTCTTGTAGGCATCGCGCAGCTTTGTCTGAACATCCTGGTTGGGAAGAGCGGGCGAGGGGGAAAAAAAGACATTGAGTAGTTAGAACAGGAGGCATTTCGATGCGCTTATTTTGCCAAAAAAACACACACAAAAAAACCTACAGAGCCACTGAAGGTGAGGAAGGTCTTAACCCGCTCATCCTCTGAGAAGACAGGATGCCGAGCCACCAAGTTGATGAATCTGCCGAGAGCACGTCTCCTTCCCTCGATGAACTCCCGCTCAGAGACGGAGGTCAACACTGTGGGCCGACGACAAGAGAATACAAAAACATGAGGAAGAGAAGATGTGTAACACAACAACACTCGAAGCAGTTTGACGCTGAGATCCAAAAATGGGCGATGGTCCGATGATCTTAGAGGCTAATGGGCGTGTTCTGTTTGGTATGGCACTGCTGGTTTTTACATTTGTTTATTGCTAATTCATTGGTGACCTCTTTTACAGTTTTCCAGAATCTCCCTGAGAACCGCAAAATCAATCTGCACTTAGCTCTGAGGAAATAGATGAGATCACGTACAGTACACAGACCCTGAAGTAGATCTTGGGCTTCACATATCACTCAGTGGGATGAAAGAGAAAGAGCTCAACTGGTGGGCTGGGATATTTTTAAATGTGTCAAGTGAAATCGGCTCATTTTATGCATCGCAGCTTTCCTTGTTGATGAAACAAGAAGAAATTTAATTCTTATCATCCCCCAAAAAAGCTACCAAACCCCCCCCCGGTTATTTACATGTTCTCAACTGACCTTTCAGTAAAGCATAGAAATTATCCCAGAGATGAAGCGAATGCAGGAACAGAGAAATGCATCAGTGATTGTGCAGATGTCGGAGCGTCAGGCAGAGAAACGTACCTCCCTTTAACATCCTTTTAGGTGGCAGCGCCGGCACCACTCTGTACGGAAACCTCTGAAGCAGCACCTCGTGGAAGACGTCAAAATCACTATAGCGTCGGTAAACAGATACTTTATAACGCTGAAAAACAAGAAGTAAAGAAAGAAAGAGAATTATCTATGTGGCAGTCGTTGTTCCTACGACGCAATTAAATCCAAGCATGATCGAGAAATCGGAATTTAAATGAGAAGAAAAGAGCTGGTGCAAAAAGTTTTAAAAAAGCAATTATCATAACCAGTGTCGTCAAAGGAAGGGTGAGTAGTTGTTATTGGATGCCTTGCCTGGCTTGTGACCTGGTACTCCACGTGTTTGAGGAACAGGCCCTTCTTCTCGGGTATGAGCTCCACCTGCACCGTGTCTCTGACCAGCAGCTTGTCCAGCGTGTGTGACATCATCAGCACGTCCTCCTGAGCTGGCTGCATCCTGAGTGCGCTCAGGTCCTTCGGCTCCCCGAGCTGAGGTTTCGGTAACTCTGTCCGGCGCACGACAGGGAGCAACTTCTAATATTTGTTTTCTCATGATGAAATCAATACATATTGGATAGAAAAGCGAATTTCCCAATCGGGAGGAATGCTGCTGTTAAAACCACGTTTCTCTGTTCGACAGAGTCAAACGTGCCAGCCTCTATTTGCCTCTGGCCGGCCCTGTGCGTGTGCTCTGTTATTTGTCCCTTCCTGTACATTCCAAGAGGGTCGTGAATTGAATGAAATGCACTGCGACAAATGCAGAAAACTTGTTGAGGAAGTGGCATGCAGCAAGCCGCTGTGCTCGCCACACCTGAAATAACAGAGTGGGCCTTAAATAATCACAGAAGGTTGGGAATGGATCTACGTCAAGCCTGCATAATGGCTACCTCTATGAAAACCATAAACCCCCCCCTATCATCTTCCCACTGTGGGACTAGTGAAAGAATGCAACACTTAAACATAGCTACGGCTTTGCTACCAAAATAAAAGATTGCTACCAAAACAAAAGAAAACAAATGAAGGTGAATTAAACCAAATTGCTGCTCTTCTGCTGTGAAAGACACTAAAGTCAGGGGTGGAAATTGCAACTAAAATGTATCTAAATTCTGCCAAAGGCCCCTGTGTTGCTTTATAACTTTTGCCACATCATGCAATATACTGAATAGAACACAACAGGTGGTTAAAGCCCTTTACGCTGACTGTATAAGGAGAAGCCGAGAAGCATTACCAAGCTACTCATTAAGCCAAACCTTAACTGCCCTGCTCTCACACACTGTCTCTTACCTTGTATGCAGTTCTCCAAGAGTTTGGGGCTTGGCTGCTTCCCTTGCTGAGCGAGCGCAATCAACGCGAGCGCTTTATAGAGGGACAACTTGCTCAGGGATCCGTCCGAGGAGTCGACATGCTCTGCAATCTGAGTAAGACAAAGACAGCGTGACCCCCAAAGGTCGCCCGTCGTTATTCAGTCCGAAAACAGAATTCAACTGCGGGTTGCATTCCTCTATTTTTTTTAAAAAGTGCTTGCTAGACACAAAGGGAGGTGATACGCTGGAAGGTCAGGAAAAGGGAAATTCCAGTGAAGCGAAAGTGTATCTGAACTATACCACAGACACATGCTCTGACCAATTTCTGTCACATCTGTGTGTTGTGGCATTAACTCGTGATCAACAGTCTAGTACCAGCTTCCTGTATCTACCTTATCTACACTGAATTGCCTAATGGTAACTCAAAACCCTGCCTTATCAGAATCAAACAAATATTTGAGCAGGGATACCTTCATTCATGAATGAATACGAATCAACATAGATAAGCTTCCCTGGCTCGAAACAGGAATAACCTGGTATAGAGAGAAAAAAGTGAATGGGATGTTTGGGATTCACCCCCATTATGGAAATTCAAGGTCTGTATATGTTATACAAGTTATATCAGGCACATGTCAGCTAAAGGACAAGAAGTAGAAAGTAATTCTCTATCCAAACTACAGTTGTGCTTATAATTCTAAACTGTTAAGCTTGATATGAGACTGAACAACTCACCTGGCCTATAACAGCCCTGGAGAGTTCGGTCCTCTGGAGCAACCGCTGGAAAACTTCGACCTGCACCCTCTCGTCCGTCCTGCAGCGGATGGCCTCATACACCTCCCTGTAGTAGGCAGGAACGGAGCCTGGAAGAGGAGCAGCACAATCACCACACCACCTTTTATACAGTACACCTAACCGTTTTATATATATCACAAGACTTTTTATCATCCCAACTAGTGCTGAGCATTATGGCCAATCAAATGTGATAATAAAAAAAATTGATATGGCTCAATACTGAGGATTATCAAAATGAATGTCACATTATCGTTTCTGTTAAGTTCTAAGACTCCGTTTTGCTCTGTAGGTGAAGGTTGTGCTTTTAAAATCCTCATTATTTGCATAAAATCACAAAAACGTATAAACATTTTATAAATCTGAGTAAAGAACAGTTGTGTGTTACACCTCCTCACTATTGAACTTATATTGCTATTGATAAAAGATATATTGCGATAATGATTGAGTGTCCCAGTATTCTAGAGTTTTGCTCTGATACCAAACTAAACCAAACTTGTGATTGTGTTCAACCATTCCACTTTATCTTATGTGATTTAGTTAATGCATACATGTGTGGCATTGTATTGTATTGAGTGTTGCATTGTATTATTTGATTTTTACAATATATTTTAATCCTGGGTTATTTACTTGTTTGTTTAATTAATCGACCATAGTGTTTTAATAGTGAGTTATTTACCTGTTTTTTTTATTTATTTATTTTCTATCAGCCGTAGTGTTTTAATTATGGGTTTTTACTTGATTTGTTTGTTTCTGTATTAACCAACCATAGTGTTGTTGTAGAGTTAGTTTGATGATATGCATAAAGCACAAGAATTGTCCATAGACATTTATAACTATATATGTTGTAATTCTATTTATTTCTGGTTGCCTTGTAAGAACTGCCTACAGGAACAACAGATAGAAATTAGCCTATACAGCTAACTCTGGCTCATTAACACTATGTTTGTGTTGATTAATAAGAACAAATTGAATACCCCTAAATTGAACACATTCAAATACAGGATTACAGGTTCAGAACATGACAACAGCCTCATCAGAGTTACACACTAGTGTCTAAGATGAATATAATACATCTGTGTGCAGGCCTGGTGATGTGCTGCCTCTGTGCTGAGGTAACCAGCTGACAGTTTTCACGTGGCAAGTAGAAAAAAAAACACGAAATCTCCCATAAACCTTTAAAACCTCTGACATGACGTTTAACCGTAATGTGCACTGCTGCCGCCGTAAGGAAAACATAACGAGGCCATTTAAAATCACTTCAACGAGTCGCGAACGCTTCAAAGATGGAGCAACTTCATTCCGATCTCCATGTACCCAAAAGTTCCCGATCGTCCTTTCACGGCGAACACACGCGTCCACGTGCTGAACGCGTCTAAACACCACATTTCTCGGTTTCCTGGCACTGCAACAACAACCCTACGAACCAAAACACGAGTGACGCGTAAAACTCGGCGTTAGAAAGAGTGAGAGGACGTTTTTACGCACTGTACCTTCATTGATCTCTCCTGCCATGGCTCCCCGTGTCATGTGAGCGCAAGAGCACCTCCATGTGATTTCCTGGAGCAAAGAAAAAAAAAAAAAAACAAGTAACTTATTTCTTAAAGTTGTAGTGAGCGCTGGCTGAAGTCCAAGTTTATATAAACTGACGCTCACATGCACATCACCGCGTGTTAGCAGAGATTTTTAAACTTTGTGCTGTGGACTAGTGCGCAAGCCTATTATTATTATTATTATTATTATTATTATTAATAATAATAAAAATAATAATGCGGATAATAAGGATCATAATAATAATGATAAAGATTAATAGCAATATAATAAAAGTCCAAAATATATATTGATATGATACGAATACATTGTCTTAAAATGTTATAAAATTATTATTTTTTTAAATAAAATAAAAGCCCATTATTAATCACTGAACTGAACCCACATCTTCTAATAATTTTTTTTACGCACAGTCAAAAAACCCAACAGCTTTATCACCCGAACAACTAGCAACTGTTCATTTTTAAAATACTGGTACCAGAGAATATTTGGCAGTTTTTTGCTTTTGAAGATGACCCAAACAATTATCTAACATGTTGATATATTAAATGTAATTATTTTAATAACTTGAATCTTCTATCTATCTATCTATCTATCTATCTATCTATCTATCTATCTATAGGACTGTATTAACTGAGCTCTGAACATTCATTTTTATCCTCAGGGCTATTTAAGTATTTAATCCTGCCTTATGTTACCTCCTGCTGTTCTTATTTTGGTTGATTAATTTGTATTAATGGATTCATGTGGTTTTCATAAAATTCTACTTTACTTTATCTCTGTCCTTTTATTGTCTTGTTTACTGTGAAGCACTTTGCAACTATGTTTTGAAAGGTGCTACAGCAATAAAGTTTACCACCATTAGTTTATTATAACTTATCCATCTGCAGCAGAGAACTGGTTAGTTTATATGTGCCTTGAGATAATAAAGGTCCATGTATGGTAAGGGGTCATAAAATGGCCCCTCGGGTTAATCCACTCTATGTTCACCACTTATTTCTCACAGTTGCAGTCGAAGAGCAGCAGCAACATTTTCAACTCTGCCTGACGATCACTGGGTCGCCTCTGGGTGGCGCTGCCGTGTTGTGTATGTGCCGGTGAGGTGGGCTGAGCGAGGCCGGGCAGAGCTCACTGCCTGCGGGCTTAACGTCGTGAGCAGCCGCCGCCGCGTTGGTTCCACAGTCTCTCCCCTGCGCTGCACTTGGACCTGGATGAAGGTTTAACTCGGAGCGGCGTCTTTGAGCTGCGGACGTGGACCGAGACTCTGCAGCACACGGACTGAGGGATTACATGCTAACAAACAAAGAAACTCAAAACAGGATGTAAACGTAAACAAACCTCGGAGAGAGCTGCAGAATGTCCGGAGGAACAAAAGAGACTTCTGCTTGTACGAGCCGCGGCGGACACAACTAACCAGCGGCTACACCGGCTAACGTTAGCGGAGTTAATGCTAACTACACCCCGGTACGTGTAACCGGCTTTAATGTCGGATTATTTATTCAACCACATCTTAAATGGAGCCCGGCAGTAACGGGTTTCACGGCTAACATTACAGCCACGTCCTTACTGGTGGTGACACATCTCTACATCAAGTTTACTGGTTAACAAGCTAACTAGCTTGGCTAAGCCTCGGGTCGCTGGGTTTAGAGCTAACTACTAGCTGGTGTCATGTTAGCAAACAGTTGTGCAGCTTTTACTTTGGGTATTTGTTGCAATTTAGTTGAATAATTTACTTTCACTTTTTTAGGAAAACACCCCAGATTTCATGGGGTGTTTTTTTACCTCGAGCTAGTTTCTTGTGCTTTAATGTTTATGTTGTCCTCTTCTCATCCCGGATGCAGACAGACTTTATGAGGTGGACTCTCCCGCATCCTTTGCTTGTAAAGTCTCATTGACACTCACTCGTCATGGCTGCAGTGGTCAGCTACTCTCCACCATGGTGGGTGAAACTGCTCCACAGGCTTCCACATTTCAACCTCAGGTTCGAGCAAACCAGCGGCGATTTCCAACCGGACGACTGGACATATCAACAGGTAAGCTGACCCCACACCGGCCGATCCTAGATGCTGTGGTTCCCCAGGCAGCCTGCAGACACCCACCCACTGTTACTGCTTTGTTTGTTTCATTATATCAGTTTCACCGTCCGACTCAAGGTGCAGGGTGTGATGGTGATGGTGTGGATGCATGATCAGTTTTCCCCGTGAGGCCAGGACCTGTTCCCACCTGTTGTCCCCCTTCACCTTTTGATCCATGTCACCATCTGTGTGTGGCTGTTCTATCCGTGTCCTGACCTCTGCCACAGGCCAGTCAGCTGCCATTGTGCGGCGTGAGCCAAGTTGAGACCTGTTATTTTCCTTAAGATGCAATCAGTCAATAAGCAGAGTTTCGTATATACCACATACTGGGCTTTTAGACAGTTAAGTGCCTTTCCATTAAAAAAAAATACTGCCTTATGTTCTCAGATTAAAGTGGTTAAACTGGTGGTAAGGCGACTACACAGCCTGGAGAAAAGCTAAGACTGGGGGGGAGGGGAGCTCAGGAAGCAGTTGCCCACATGGTTAATATTAAAGAGAGTCTCTGAATTTAGGTCAAGTGATATTTGGTTTGCTTATTGCAGTGGGGTCATTCCGTGTCAGGTCCTCACACTTTTGGGCGGCACCGTCACAGATGTTGATGACATTTGCCTTGTTGATTTGATCATATGAGAAACCAAGGAACCGGAAATGAATGCGTCTCTGATCCTAATTAAGGGACATTGGCTAAGGAAGTTTGAACCTTTGGGGGGGGGAGTGACTGGCCATATCCTCCTTAAAGTCAATGGTCGTCATATCACTTTGAAGCTATTTTCCAGCTCCATATTTATCTTAACAGCATGTTATCGCCAATATGAAAAAAAACTTTGTTAGCCCGTATCTATATCTATATTTCGGTGTCATAGGTTTCTTAAATGACCAAATCAGCTTGCCAAATTTCATTAAGATCTGTAAAAGTGCCAGAGTGTGATGATTGACACAGACTCACCCAGTGATTGATTGTTTTCCATGACGGTAGCTCTTACTCATCCTGATGCAGTTTGTTTCCGTGAATCTGCGGTTGGTTTGCAGTCTACGCCTCTCAGTGCAGAGATTGTGTATGCAAATAAAACTGAAAATTATTATCTGTGTCAGCATTAGGTTAAGATAACATTACCTTCTTTTAATGCTCAGCAAATAAATCGTTTTAACATCTGTTAAAGCCACGTCATAAAGAAGTCGGGTAATACTACTTAAATTCTGTTGAAACAGCTGACTCAACTGTTCAGTTCAACTTAATCCCTTGTCTGGTAAGGTGGGATGTTTTTTGTTTGTCATGCTCATAATAAAGAGCTAATAATGTACTAGCATTGTCTAATCCTAAATTAATAATTATCTTAAGTTTATTTACTAATGAACATTGTGTATGCTGTTCATTTTTGGAAACGTGTCATTGCCAAATCCTCTCATGGTGTCGAGGTTTTTTAAAAGACTCTTGAGAAAGAGAGGTTAATGTGTGTGTGTTTTGGAGAGACTGCTGAGGGCAGGGTGAATCAGAATAGATTGAGGGAGGCTTTTAACAGAAGTTGAAAAACTGCCAGAGAGTTTTTTTTCCCAGTTTTAGCAAGTTCCGACGCTGTTCCCCTTTCGTGATTCAGAAAAACCAGAAGTGAAACCCGTCAGTTCATGAGAAATGCTAAAGAAGAAGAACATGCACGGCCTCAAGCTGTGGTCATGTGTGGTGCTTGTATATACATTTGTGATTTAAAATGAAAGTAATTCAAGTGGTTGCATCGATAAAAGTCCTTTATTTAATTGATTCACTATTTGGTGGATGCTTGGACGGAAGGGCGCTGTTCAAAACAAAAAGAGCATTTTAATGAACTGTATTCTTAACCTGATGTTTTCACTGGAGTCTATTTGCTGAAAAAACATCATTGTATCTGCTTGCTGTTGCCTATGATTGGGAGCCTTTTCCTTGTAGAACACAGGAAGGGTTCATTGACGTTTTGGGGTGTGTGTGTGCAGAAGCTGAGTACAAACAACACCACTGTTAAAATGTGGTTATTCACGGGAAACTGAATGTGTTAGATTAAACCATATTGCACATTGCATTACGACAAGCCACTAATGCAGGAAATAAAGCGCATTTTCTCACTTCCCTGACACATTTATTCGCAACGTAAAAGAGGTCATCATTAGGCTGCCTCAATAAACCATAATTATCAGCCAACTGCGATGACAAGCTGTTTATTATTGTCGATGCAGTGCTCTCACTGAGGCTTCAGGGGAAGTCTCGACATGTCCAGATGGCTGAACCGTGAGCGGTGCTCCGTCATTATGATGCACAGATGATGTGTGGAAGTGATGCACCAGAAGTAACACGGAATAGGAGCATAGGCTCTTCCTCCTGTGGTGCTGTTGCACTCAGTGAACCCTTTTCAGCCGAACTAAGCAGAGCAACATGCAGGAGCTGAGTCACTCAATGGCATTTGTGTCGGATGAGTCTGTGCGGTCTGCATCTCTGTCGACGTTAAACAAGATTGGCACACGGAAAGTATTGCGTTGCCCAGACTTTATGCTTTTCTTCAGTTGTTCACTGACGATAACAGTGTTGTCAAACCACTGCCTCAGGTGCCTCCGTCCGTCGACCTAGAAATCTCAGAAACCAATCAGATAAACAAAATATCAAGATCATCTGTAGCAGCCATCCTAAACATCATCCCAGTTCAAGCAGACAAATACAATTACTGTATACCAGCTTTGAATCATAGTCATTGTGTTACACATTCTTTGTTGAGACAAAATCAAGCACATAGAACAACAATAGATTTTTCCCAAAACAAAAGTGGCAGGATGGAAAACTGCACCAGCCCAGAATCCTCAGGAGTTTACAGTGAACACACCCCTCTGTTGACCTACATAGGAAGAGCTGCTGTTAACCTTCCCTGTATATTTCTCTACTGCTCACTTTGAAACTCTAACCATTGTGTTGAGTGATGAAGAAAACGCTTACGTGTACCAGTCTGGTTTTTCTGGGAGCATTCGTCTCTTTAATTTTTGCACCCAGCGTTTTTTGTAATCCTGATTCACTTAAAAGAAGCCTTTCATTGTGGTTATTTTCAGTTGTGTCTAGATCAAGTCCACAATTATCCTTGTATTACTTTGCTGAAATGAGCAGGCTCTTCTGTACCACTTTTGTACTCAAAATCAAAAGCCGCCTTTAATTTTCTTTTAATATCACAGGGAATGATTAAATCCTATCTAATATATTTTTGTTCTCCAAATTATAGTGCGTGTTCCTGGGTACTTGCATACATAGCATAACTTCTGTTTTATTTAGGATAATGGGTAAGACAACTGTAGTAAGTGCCTTTGTCGCACAGTATTTATTATTAAAGTTACGGCCGTAACAGATGCACACACATTAACAACGTCTCACACAGCGAAGAAGACAAATGTTAAGCACGTGAGGCAACATGTTTTAGTTCTTCGAGCTAATTGTGTGATGATTCTCTGTGGGAAACTTGGGGAGGCCATTAACCTCACTGTTATTGACATTGCAGTGAATTTTCCATCATGCTCTTCTTCTGTCCCATCAGTCCATCCTGTTATTGGGAGGTGTGGCGCTCGCCTGTCTGGCCCTGGACCTCCTGTTTCTGCTCTTCTACTCCATCTGGCTGTGCTGCCGGCGAAACAGAAATGTTGAGCAGCCCAAGGCAGACTGCTGCTGCACGGCCTGGTGTGTTATCATCGCAACACTTGTCTGCAGGTGAGTGTAACTGTGGGATGACACTGGGGAGCAGTGTGTTTTTGATCCTCAAGAAAAGTTATTTATGTTGTTCATTTAACACAGGGTCATAATTCTTTAAATCCTGAAATTGACTAAATCTAATATGGTCAATAGTCTGTATTTAAATATGTTTTTTGTAGTCTTTCAAAGTGCTCTACAAAGTGCCAATCACACTCACTCTCACATTCATGCAGTGCATATACAGTATGTGCAGCACTTTCTCTCTCACACGTCACTCGTACAGCGGCAATCTTGTACTCAGAATGGATTAGCCAGGGATTTAACCACTGACCTTGCGGTTAGTGGATGACCTGCCCTACCTCCTGAGTCAAAGCCGCCCCTAACTACCATCCCTAAATATGGTGCGGTTTTCAGAGTCTGAATTTCCTGATGAGTGTTTGGGTTTGACAGCAGAGTGGCAGGAGAGGAGAGCTAGATGGAATGACAAGAAAAGAAGAAGGCAACCAGATCTCATATTGTCTGCATTTTCTGCGCGTGGCATTCACCAGTTCTCTTTGTTTGTGACTGCTACTTTACATTCACACACCCACAGACAAAGATACAGGAAGAGGCATGGCATCCGCCGACGACTGATAATCTTTGCAGAGTGTTTACATTTTGTGGTCGGCTGCAAAAAGCTACAGATTCAGAGACAACCAGCCTGAGAACAGTCTGCCGCTCTGTATCCTCAAGACACAGAAAACCACCCAACTCTTGTAATTATGTTCAGTGTCTTCTGTGTTATTACATAAAGAGACCACATGAGAAGTTGGAAAAAGACAAAGTTTCACCGCAAAAGATGATCTGAGGTCAAATGAAATCACATTTCAGTTAAACAGCTTCTTATCAGAAATGCAGATGACGTAATTATGACCACAATCTGAAGCATCTCAGGTAGAACTAACACCCAGACGAAAGTTTAAAAATATCTCATTGTTTTTAAAGAAAACTTGAATTAATACAACTGAGGGAATGTGTCGTATACATTGGCTTCATTGTTAGGATTTTTTTTTTTTGAAGACGGTATTGTGAGAACTGAACCATCTGGACATGCTTTCACTCCTTGAACACTGCATTTGCTTCCTGTTTTCCCCCTCCTGTTGATGGGCCACCGGAGAGCCATCACGGGTGATTCAGGGAAGCACAAAGAGCTCAGGGACCTGATGAGTACATGAACTGCATCACAATCTCTGTATCTCAGAGTGTGTGTGTGCGCTCGTACCCACGCACAAATGTTTTCTCGTAAAAGCAAGTAAAACGAAGTTTGATAGATCAGACAACTCTGTTTTGCTTTCGTTCTTTGACAGTGTCAAAGCTCTGCACCTCTTTTAAAGATATTAGGAATATCTGCAAGTGCTTTTCTGTTTTTTCGTTCTTATTTTCTACGATAGAGAATGAACAGTGTAGTTTCCACAGGTTCACTTCTCAGCAGGGAGCTTGGTTTTTATTTTTGGTGTGACCCTGCTCCTGTTCTTCGCACAGCAGAGTGTGACAGAGGAAGAGATTAGCAGCCGTCCAGGAAGGGGAAACCCACTGATGGCTGGCTGAACGCTGTTGGAATGATTCACTTATCATCTTCCCACTTGATAGAATCCACTCTGGCTTCAGATGGACCATAGCAAAAGAGACCAACAGCTGCACAACAGGAAGCGATATCGTCACTGAGCCTTCTGTCTTCAAATTGTTTCTCAGAGCACAGCAAGGGAGTTTATTTTCACACACCAAGCAACATTACTGTGAATAGCGGCAAATAAATTGTCAGAATTGTTTATAGTATTGTGCGAATATTTTTCATGTTTATATGCCTATAGAAACTGTTTCCTGTGCAGTCGCCAGAACTGTTTTCCTGCAACCTGAGGCCTGTCTGTGCAAATGGGAGCTGATCTCCTGCCTCAGTGCAGCCTTTGTCAGCCGTAGTGCGGGGTTTGGGGCATAGCTGGTCCATTCCTCTGTGTTTCCATGGTTCTGTATGGAGTCTTTCTGCTGCAGCTGAATGGAGCCTGTTGACTGGGGTCTGAGCCGACAGGGTTAATGTAGAGTTCACACGCTTCGCTGGCCGCCTCGCTGTCCCCCTCGCTCGCTCTCATCTCTGTCTCCGCTCTGTGTCCTTTTTAGCTAATCCCTCCTCCTCACCACCCTGTCTCCCCTCCCTTCCTTTTGTCTCCCCTCAGCGCTGGCATTGCTGTCGGTTTCTATGGGAACGGCGAGACTTGTGATGGAGTGAATCGGCTGACGTATTCCCTGCGCCATGCTAACCGCACAATCGTTGGAGTGCAGAAGCTGGTAAGGCCCGATGGCACAAATTATACCAGCGTGTTTAATAATTCATCGTCCCACTGCCATGAGCGGTCCTGGTTTCCTCTACCACCAAAGCTCTGTAGTGAATCCCCTTTTCCTCTCTGTGCTCAATCGCAACGTTTCTTTGTGTGTGTGATGATTATAGGTATATGACAGTACATCCTCATTGAACCAAACCGTAGAAGACAATCTGCAGCAGCTTGAGGGCCAGTATGCGGGGCACGCGGACTACCTGTCCATCGTCCAAAAGCTGCAAGGCCAGCTGGACGAGCTGGTGAAACAGATGGTGGAGATTCCCTTCTGGGACAACACTAACATCTCCTTGGAGGAGCTGGCCGTCAACATTGAGCTGTATGATTGGTACAGGTAGGTCTGCTATAGTGAACAAACAGGGTCATGCAGATTAGTACAACAAACTTGTATGTAGCTCTTGCGTTGGGAGTAGTAGCAGCAGCAGCATTGTTAATAATCATATGAGCATTGAATACAGAGCATGCTGCATCTCTTCATTAATTTTTCTATGGAGACACATGCTCCTATTAATAATTCACATCCCTGCAAAGACAGTGGCCGCCACTCATCTTGCATATGTTGTTGAAAGTTAGTCCATCTTCTCCCTGGTGAGACTGTGGCGTCTGACGCTGCTCTGTGGGATATGTTTCTGCATTATGATGTCTGAGTGAATCCGATGTGGGGAGAAGAGACGAGCACAGACAAGTAACTCACCAAGAATCTTAAGTCTGCATCGAGTTTCCCAGTTTGTTAGAAAATGTTGAAGACCATGTCGTGGCAGCCCCTCTGGGCTGTAACACGTTTGTCGACATGTACGCTTACAACTATAAATATGCAAGTGGCTTAGGCAGTAATTCAAAGTGGAAATGACATGAGATGCACTTTATGAATGCCAAATTGAGGTAACCTGTCCAACTTAATCTGTGCATTTTCTCCTGGGGATCAATGATGTGTTATCTTAATGTAATGCATTAACACAGCAAAACCCATTTTGTGGTGTCAAACTCTGACTGTTTTGAACAACATTAACAAGCTTATGCTCTGTTGAGAGATGTTTAGCTGTGCTGCCCTCAGCCATGTGTTGTTAATGACATTGGTCTTCACAGGTGGCTGGGCTACATAAGCCTGCTACTGTTCGACGTCCTCATCTGCCTCCTGGTGCTGTTTGGCCTCATTCGCAACTCCAAGGGAACGCTTATAGGGTGAGTCTAATCACGAGATCACGGCCACAGGAGCTCTAAAGGGAAAATGATCCTGCCCTGGGAAATGATTTTTGCTCTTGTCACTGAGTCGATGGCAATTGCTGTACACAACAATTAATGTAAGCCTCTTTATGAGACTACACAGCTTCTATCTGTGCCTCTCCTCCTGTTCTTCCTTTAGATTTACAATTTGTTCCAATATCGCTTAATCAGCATCATTATTTTCCTCAATAAATGGATGAATTGATTGGCCTAAACAAATTTAGAAAAATAGTGAAAACGTCACAGTTGTTTAATCGTTCAGTTAATTAACAGAAAATGAATTAACTAATCGATAAATCAACTAAATCACTGGATATTAATGGATGGATATTAATTCAGTGTCTTTACTTTCAATGAATCGCTCGTCTAATAACAAACACTATGCTGAAACCACCTTAATTAGCTTAACCATATCTCCTTCCACAGCGTATTTGATTGTCGATGTACATATAACCCACAATGTTAAAGATGCTTACACTTCAAACCTCCTCTCGGTCTCCCCAGGGTGTGCTTGTTTGGCGTAGTGGCTCTGGTTATCAGCTGGGTCTCCTTGGGGATGGAATTAGCCGTCTCGGCGGTAAGTGTCCCCATCCAAGCGTAATGCTGTTTTCCAGGTAGAACAGCACAGTTCATTGCATATAATTGGAGAACAAAGCCAATGATTACAAAATTTGGCCTTGGAGGGGAATTTTTTTTCACTTAATTAGTTGAGCAGTGTTGACACAGCTAAAATATGCACTGAAATACCCTCATGATGTAAGTCAGCGCCTGTTTTTGTTAAAACCCCTTTATTTGTAGTAATAACACATTAGTGTTAACTTAACACATTGTTTTATGGTGAAGGGGAATCTTTTAGGTGACTCAAAATTTTCAAAAAATACTCAAGTCTATAGATGGTGATTAAAACCTGTGATCACAAGCAAAATTTGTGGAATTAGCTCTGTAGCACTAACATTGCAGCCTTTTGTTCTTGGACTACAGCAGCATAAATCCATGAGATTTGCATAATGTTTATTTATGGTTTCATTCAAACAGGCATTTTTCTGTATATTCCCCAGGAGGAAGAAAAATGTTTTTGAATTTACATTACATTTTCATGTGGAGGATTTTCCTCCTTTTGAAGATGAATCACACCTCACATTCAGATGAGCTTAGTTTAGTTGAGACACAGATAAAACAGTGATTAAAGCTGTGAACATTTCCTTACATTACATCAACGATGACAGTGAGTTTAATGTGTCTGTGATGCTGTTTCACTTTGTTGTTGTAAACGTGTAAAAAACTGTCTTTGTTTTCCTAGACCTCGAGTGACTTCTGTGTCGCTCCTGACACGTATGTCACAAAAGTGGCCGACCAGTACAAGGTCGTCAATAAAGGTATGAATAACAAACATAAGTGGCATTCATGGGTGTGCTGTAAAGAGAGGGTTTCATTATTCATTCAGTCAGCTCTTCAAACGATGAATATTTCTCCTCTCTAATTGAAGAGGTTGTTATTGTGCAGCAGTGAGACGACATTGCTGTAAAGAGTGGGGCTTGGTCTTGTCCACAGCCCATAAAGAGCCTCTAAATTTACTGCAGCAGGGTTAAGAGAGCAATAGGCTGCCCTTTTAAACAGAATAGGAGCCTCTCTGTGGCGTCTCATTTTAGTAATTGTCCAATCTGTCCCATGATGGGATGCGCGTAAGAGGGAAAACAGTGTGCCTCGGTCTTGTGTGTGTGAAACAGAGTGTATTAGGGAGATAAGAGGGGCAGAGGGGGAGGATCAGAGACAGTAAATTTCCTGCATCCCTCTTCAGTTAATGGAAAAATCGCACATCTTCAGAATTTGTCCTTTACTCCTCTTCTGCTAAAATATGGTGAGTTCTGACTGCACAGTCCAAGCTTGTGGGCAGAAGTCAGGACATCAGCTGTAAATCCTCTGATCCATGAGCACCAACTCATTCCATGCAGTGTATTATTCAGCAGAAATTAAAACTTTTGCCCTGGGGCTGCTTCATGCAGTGGTATTCTCTGAAACACATGTTAACTAGTTAGCAATTCAAATACATCTTTATTTAGCTCAATGTATGAATTTGGACTCTAATAAAGATTTTTACCAGTTTATTAAGATCCCCACATTTCAACAACCCTCATTAATATTTGTTTTCATTCCGCTCATTTCTCCTCTTTGTGTATAAGACACATGGTCTTAACAAACAAAAAGAGTGTGAGTCAGTCTTTTGTATTTCTCCCCTCTGGTTGTTTGTGAAAGTCTTAAGCTGCATCTCTGAAAAATGATGCAGCTATTTACCAAGACATAGAACTTAAATTGAAATAATAACTGTCTTAACAACAACTATCTTGAAGTCTTTATTCAGAGGCCGGTCTCCCTCTACATGTGCTTTTCCAGTTTAGTTTACATTTGGTGCCAGCAGTTCCTTGTGCTTTTAAAACCTTTTGATAACGAAATTCTCCGAGCGATTTATGTGACGTTCCAGAACCAGATTTGTTTTTGCTCTTTAATCCAGCCCAAACGTTTAACCTGCTGGGGTAATGTGCTGCCAAATCTCTGTCCAATAAGCAAGATCCCGTGTGACCATGGCCATGATCAATCTGATTGTTAAACAGAAGAGCCCCCCCTGGTCTTGTTCACTGCCTGGTAGCTGAAGTCTTGTGGTTTCATCCCTTAGTCATAAGCAGAACACATTCTTCATTTTCTGCTTCAGGGAACAGTGGCAGAAAACTAATAGAATTGACACCAAGTGGCACAAAAGCTAACCCAAGCCCCATGACGAGGCATCAATTATTTCCATCCTTTACCGGAAGTCAGACTCCAGGAAATCTGCTCTTCCTGACATTAACATGTGTGGGCGGACGTATAAGAGCTGGACCGACAGCAGCTGGCTTTATATGTACTTTCCTGCACCGGAAATTCTCCTCTCATGCTCAGCTGTGTGGGAAACAAGCTCCTGATACAGCAGTTGTGTGTGTGTGTGTGTGTGTGTGAGGATACTGCTGTACAGCTTTTTAGTCACACATATAAATGATTGCTCATCAACTCCTACACACTGCTGTGCTTTAGGAGAAATACTTTAAGCGGACGGTATTAGCGTGTGAAAGTCCAAAAACCTTGCTTTGGTTCCTAGTTTACTGTGAACAGCACACACGTTCGGTCTTGTTGTTACTTAACAATTCCTCCAGAGATGACGTAACCGCTCTTTGTGGTGTTTCGCAGGAGTCTTGGTGCAGTAAGTGAGGGTTTAGCCCGAGCCTCTCCATTGCTGCATGTTCTGTTGTCCCTGCGAAAAACACATTAATTCATTCATACTGTTACAGCACCTTTTGAACTTTATTTTCTTGGAACATTTCCCCTCCGAGCTCAGGATTAGCTCAGCGGGTGCACAGTTACAGCAGCAGTCATGCTCTGACGCTGCAGCAGGCAACACGACAAGACAGAAGTAGAAAATAAAATGGGAACATTTCTCTTGGCCTCTTTCCTAGAACACAACATAAATAGCTGAAGCACAGTGCAGAATTAATATACAAAATTATGTTTTTTTTATTACAGCAATAAACAGAACATTATGACCCGAATCTGCAGCTCCCCCTCAGCTTTACAGAGCTTTCTAGTTAGTTTCAGATCATAATTTAACTTACTGACTTATACTCCCTGCTCAGACAAAGGTAGCAACTAGCTGGTCGAGCATTTAGCAGCTATAGACACAGATATTTTCCTCAGGAGATGGTGGAGACCAAAACCCGAGGTGGAGCTGAAACGATTGGTCCATTAATCACTTAGACATTGTACAGAAAATGACTTGAAAAAGGTTGATATAGTAATTGATATGTCTTTATTGAAGGAACATTTTCCAGATGTGCATTTGTTCCAGCCTCTATTTGCTGCTTGTCTGGGTTATATATGATTTTAGGGCAAATTTCTTTGAGGTTTTATTTTGTACAAAACATTGAGCAGATTATTTGATTTAAAACAATTGTTAGTTGCAGCCTTGCGTGTGTTTTTATGTGGCTTTGCTAATTCATTCTGTTCTGTTCTTACTGTCCTCTCACTCACAGAAATCCTGCAGTACTACCTTAGTTGCAATCTGGAAAAGAACAATCCATTCCAGCAGGTTTGTTTCATATATTCCATAACATGTGAAACCAGTTTTCTCTTTTTACAGTTATAAGATTACGTCGGGCTAATAGCTTGAACATCAATATGATGCTCATAATACTCTAATCTAAGCAGACACAATATTACAGACATATTTACTGCATGATGCATGACCTTGTAACTGATGAGAATCCAAGTGGGCACATTGAGTCACTTCCATTGCCTCAAAGAAGGACTTTTTTTCCTTGTGTGACAGTACAATACTTCCCATTCTTCCACAAGGAAAAGTGGTGCAGAGCAGTGAGTCTGTGCTGAAGCACGTGCCTGCTATGTTAGTGATGTTTATATTAAAGTAGAGTTGCACTATATGTTTGTTACTTTAATGGAGTACCTACATTTTATCTTTTAAGCTGCATGAATAAATCAAAACTTTTGAGTGCCGCTGAAGCCGAGGCATCTATTGTTAGTGCACAAAAAGAAGCTATATATACGAAGTCTTTCAGCTCCGGTCTATAAACTGTCGGCATGCCTCCTCGAGATCTCCACTTGACTACAAAGAGAGACGGCAGCTGAAGGCTCTTGGTAGTGATAAAAAATGAAAAACAGTGTAGAGCTGCGCTGCTATATTATTATTTATTCTTCATTTCAGAAGCTCTCAGGCAGTCACAAAGCATTAGTGGAGATGCAGGACGATGTGTCCGAGCTGCTGCGCTCCGCCACCGGAGAATACAAACAAACTAAGGTATGTTTCCAGCCCCAGAATCAATACACTCTACTAGAAATGGCACATTACAGGGTATCTGCAACCCCCTCCCCTCCCACCCCCACGCCACAAGCTGTCCCTTCACTATTGTACCATTGTGATGAATAACCCAGTGAAGGGGCCCAAACCACTGACCTGCAGAGAAGTGAAGTGCACCTGTCCACATACAGATCTGCTGACAGCCCACCTGGGACATGCATTATGTCCATTTAGCTGCATTAGGCTTTCACTGGCCCCTTGTCAATGCAGCGCTGTGGTATTGTCCAGCGCTGGTCCTTGCACTGTGTTGACGGAGGCACAAATGAGAGCTGACATTGGGAATAGAGAGAGGCATATTTCACTTCACATACCCACACAGAGAAATGTGCTGATGCTGTGGAAACGCTTCTATCAGATAATCAGACATAATTTCTGCTGAAACAGAGAGATTGATAAGTATCACACATGGAAATCTGTTTGTTTCCGCTGGAGCTGACGTGTCCTGTTGTATAATAATGAAAGACAGATCCCTGAGAAACACGTGTAGAATCAATAATCTGTGAATTAATCACTGTTCGCCTGCTTCTGTTTTCCAGTTTTTCCAATCGTTATCTCATTCTTGACTGTTTAAACTTTTAATAAGCAGCAGTAGGAAACTGCCATTTAATCTGCTTTCAGACATGGATAATCCCCTGAAATTATCCAGAGGGACTGTTTGTGAGACTGTCTCTCCTGCCAGCCCCCTAACGTCAGACGCAAAACTGAAAAATAAACAAGAAGAATACAGATATCTAAGGATGAAAAAGAGATGCCATGCACGTAGAAGCCGCAGACAAAGATGTCAACTTAGAGAGACAATGAGATCCGAAACTTTTGGTGACTGTCCACAAAAACACATTATCTCTGCAGTGGAATATATACATTATGTCCTGCTTCCTCCATGTTCAACCCAGACCCCAAATGCAAACTCCGGACCCCATTCTGCGCACATGTCATGTCTGTAAATGGCTTTACTGTAATACTTAGACCGTGAGTGTTGTTCGAGTGAATGCTTTTCATTCTCCCAAGTATTGTCATTATGTTTAGTCGTCGCATTCAAGTATCCGAAGGTGCATTTCAAGTTAAGCCTGTTTCAATAGAGCTCGTTTTCCTCGTTCTCTTCCAGGAAAGTTTGGACCAGATTCAGGGGATACTGAACACCACGGAGATCAGCCTACATCAGCTCACTGCACTGGTGGACTGTCGCAGCCTGCACATGGTGAGCAGGGAGGAGAAGACTTACCAGAGAAGACTGGAGGGTCACTCCGTGTTTGATGGGGTGGGGGAACCTGGGGATTGATTTGTTGTGACACCTTCGTAGTCCAGGTTGGTTGTATGAGGCAGCCGCTCTTTCATACTTGTGCAGTTGACTACACCTGTCACCATAGATAACATTTGCCTTCCTGTCTGCGAGTTCTTGTCCCAACTGATGCCGGCAGTTCCTCGTTTATGAAGCAAGCTGAATGATAAATACTTGGCCATGGCTGTGCTGTGGAGGATTGTGCCTTGGGGATTTCCAAATTCCAAGTGCACATGTGCAACTGGAGCTCTTTCATGTTGCTCCCTATTCAGCCCTTTCATCACGCCGGGGTTTGTTATTTCTTGAAAAATTGGGAGTAGAATCTTCAGTAGAATACGAAATGCGTTTCTGCTGTGCCGCGCATGCAGAATGGAGATTCTCAGTCATGATAAGGTGGAGCGTTGCGCTTCTTTCCAAACCGGGGTGAAACTGCACTGTCTTCCAACTGTGAGCTCATTGGTTTGACCTAGTTTAAATGAGAAATCCCAGCAGATGCATTTTAAAGACCCTGCAATCCACATGCTGAGTTTTAAAAACAGCAACTCTGGGTTTTTCTTTCTTAATGCATTTTTGTTTTTGCTCTTTCCTACTCAAATGACACTGATCTGTGTATGGATGCAATAATGAAATCTGTGCCACTGCTTGTTTCAGGACTATGTCCAGGCCATGACAGGTCTGTGTTACGACGGACTGGAAGGCCTCATCTACCTCGTGCTCTTCTCCTTCGTCACTGCTCTCATGTTCAGCTCGATTGTTTGCAGTGTGCCTCACACCTGGCGGACCAAGAGGTAAGGCATCCACTGCACTCATACGGTACACAATCCCCTTTAACCCGCAGCCGCAGAGGAGGCTGCATAAAAGCTTTTAAGCTGACTTTGTGTGGCGGACTGTGTATACAGTCAGAAATAATTCAAGAGGATAAGCCCATCAATTAATTATGGTTTCACAGCATTTTTTTCGAACCCTTACATGGTACGAGAATGAAGCCGACAAAGAAATTCGCTCTACACAGACAAGAAAACATGAATATTTGTGTGTTTGTTTGCTGTTCAAAGCCTGTATGTGTTTACCACTGCGACAAGTCCAGAAGGCTCCAGCTGCTTCCTCAAATAGATTACTTCCCGTTATCCCCTCTAATTGTGCAGAGTTGGCCTAAATCTATCCTAACCACCGTCTGAGCTGGTGTCGCTCACAGCAGCAGCGCAGGGGTGAAATCAGAATGATTTCTTTGTCCTATCAGCGGCAGATAAGGGTTTCAGGATGGCTACGACGAGAGCACAGCTGTCGGCTCAGCAGCACCACGTAATTAGCTGATCCCTCCTTACGATGGGGGAATTAGTAGTATTAATTAATTAATCAGTTCAATATTGTCTCTGTGTTTTTTTTCCTGATATGCATATTTAATTGAAAATATGCTGTAATCTGCACAAGATGTTATTCTATGATGTCATAGGTTTGGTATGCAGGAAATAGCCTATGCACGCCCTGGCCACTAGAGGGAGACAGGCTCCATAATGCCAGTGTCATTGTTCTGTACATTATTATGGGAAACACACTATTGAGCCTCTGTGTGTGAAGAGAAGCAAGTGGAATCACATGATTACTGCAGAAGTAGGCCACTGCCTGACAGAAAACAAATGCAATCAGTGTGCTGATACAAAATTTCCTGTAGAAACTGAACCAATTACATGAGTCTATTTTTACAGTCTTTGTTCAGTCCCATTAGGGTCAGTGGAAAGTTGCCTCCTCTTTGCCTCAAACAGCAACAAATTCCACCTGTTTTCTCTCCCTGTGGGGAAATTTAATCAAAACGTGACGTTGAATAAACACTAAAACGTCACCACGTGGCATTTTTAATGCTCCTTTTGTCGTCCGTCAGTAAGCACAGGGGTTCCCTCTGCTGGTGGTGCTATTGAAGTTTTTTTGGTTTCGCAGGAGCGAGGACGACAGTGAGGATGAGTCTCCGAGCCACGGAGGGAGGCAGAACCATGATAACCTGTACCGGGTCCACATGCCCAGCCTGTACAGCTGTGGCAGCAGCTATGGCAGTGAGACCTCCATCCCTGCGGCCGCCCACACCGTCAGCAACGCACCTGTAACAGAGTACATGTAAGTTGCCACTGCTGCACACTACTGTGAATTTGAACAGAGAGGATCACTTAGACAAAGGCAGAAGTGGTTTTGTTCTGCTTAAGGAGACAGATATATGTTACTTCAGGCATTTTTTACACCTGAAAGTCTGAGACAAAGTAATGTCTTTGATACAAATGTTCCCATCTTACATTGTTTACATTTGATCTGGTTAGTTTTGGTTTCACATTGCAATTTATCGAGCTCACTAAAGAATGTTGTATGACATACGTACGTCTTGTTGTCATCACCTACGTGGGCTCCGTCTACCGACACTTGACATTGATTGGTTTAAAGACAGATGTGCATCTGATGTTTGCAAGTTGTCAGTTCAGCGGGAAGTAGTCTCTCTGTTTGAATGGAGAAAAGCAATGTTTTTCACACTGCAGATGATTTATGTCATTGGTCTTGACCCTGGTCGGAGGCACATTTCACACCTGTTATTTAGGTTCGGACTACATTCAGCTTATACGTCCCGAGTTCTCTATACAAAGTGATGCAGTGGTCTGCAGATTCAGCTGTTGCCCACCAGTCTTGGTGGCTGTGAAACCCAAAGCCCAGTGTTAGGGAGAGTGACGGGGGCATTCTTGGAATGCTGAAAACTGACGTGTAGAGTTTCATGTACAGTATATTGTTTCACATCTGTAAAGCAACATGTAGGGATTTGACACTGTACTTGTGTGCATGTTGTTGTTTGATCTCGCTGTGTGTTTGATTCAACAGGGCTCAGAACGCCAGCTTCCAGAACTCTCGCTGTGAAAACACGCCTCTGATTGGACGAGAGTCTCCTCCCCCCACGGTAAGTGTTATGTTCCCTGTATAAACACGAGGGCTGTCGGAGCACCTCTGGGTCGTTTGGCAGCTTTTAGTCAGGGACTATCTGTCTGCCCTTATGGATGGACAAAATATTCTAGCTAACTATGGAACCAGAGGAACTAAATGGCGTGTACGCAGATGTTTGAGTTGGATTTAAAGAACAAATCAAAAGAAGCTTTGCTAAACTTGACCCTTTTTATGGAAGAGGTCGGTGAAACAAAAATGAATTTCCCTACATGGATCAGTAAAGTGACCATGTTGTCTGTCTTTTACGTGACACAAGTTGGAAAGAACACGAATCGTGCACATTGCTCTTCACTTGTTCTCATCCAATTGATCACTCAAACCTTTATCAAGCAAAGTTTGTACAGACGAGCAGCCAACCTCCTATGATTGGTGGTTTTTCTCAGTCACTGTTTGTCTACATGAACTTTGTCTGATGAGAATCTGAGGACAGAAACGTCGTTGGCAAAGAACGTTCAAGTGATGAACAGTGTGTTGTCTTTCCAAGTCCAGAGCGTTTGATCCTCTGCAGCTGTCTCTTTATGTTGTGCAAGAACTGTTTTTGACAGGTTGACACAGTTTCGCAGATGTTAGAATGATGTTAGAGAATTTACAAACGAGCCAAATTCAGTTTCTCCCTCCTGCCCCCCAACCTCTGGCCTGAACCTCTACCAGACATCCTGCTCTCCCTGGTGTCTGTGTGTCTGCTTGGACCTAGACGCTGCTTTGTGTTACATCTCTATACTCTCTTCTTGTCGTGTTGTTTTTTTTTTTTCCTGCGAATCCATACAGTTGTATTTGACTGCCGCCGACAGTAACAGCGGTCACTGCTGGCAGTTAAAGCCTTCGGAGAGTTCAAGATCGTTTTGGTAACCTCGTCTGCTATGCTAACAGGTACAAAACATGCCCGTCCCCTCCACCCGCTGACCTGCTCCTCCTCCCAAACCCCACCCAGCTCTAACTCACCCTCTGCTCAGGTCTCACCAGGCGCTGCTGAATCACCCATGCCCCCACTCCCCCTCTGTCCTGACTCCTGTCCCACCTGGTGTCTCACCTGATGTTTGTTTTTTGGCCCCGGGCTGCATGTTTCCCCACACCCCTTGCACCACAGATGTATTGGGAGGATCATGGGATGCTGTAATTCTGCCCAGTGGCTCACTGTTATCTATGAGTCAACAATGAGTCATCGTGAAGTTATGAAGCCGTTTCACCGGTTACATGGAACTGCTTTGTTTTTAGGATTCTGTGTAATAGGGAGAATTCCACTGAAAGTGAGTTTTTGTAAGAACTCACAAGGTTTATTAGTCATCAGGTTGTATCTCTTCTTGCTTATTTTCCTTAGTGTCTTTACTGGCACTGTATCTGGTGAGATAACTATAAATACAGTTTTCTAACTAAGCCGTGCCTTCCCGTGAGGGGGGGAGATTTGAGGGAAAGATACTGCCACGGAAACAAAGGAACAAGGGGGGTGCACCGCAGCACTAAAACAAAGAGAGATTCAGTATTGTTTGTTTCTCTGATTTAATCTGTTTAACATCACAGTCAGTAGTAGTGATTGTGATGCACATGAGGCAAATACAATCTTTTAATTAGCACCAGGTTTACACATTTTTCATCAAAAATCGGTCTTAGTTCTGAACACTCAGATTTGATACATATTTTCAAATAATTTACTAGCATGATTTAAAATCCAAATCCCAAATCTTACCAAAAGATGTAAAGACCAATGACAAAGATGGACGACGCATCTCCACTTCCTCCCACTGTGAAAAAACGAATCCAAAATATCCTGGATTCAAGTGCTGCTATTTTGGGCTGGTGACAAAATTTGGAGCCACAATCTCGTGGCAGAGATCGTGCCAATACACACACTCGACCAATTGCAACCAATTGTTAAGAACTACCTAAAAAGACAGAAATCCTCTTTGTAAAAACTTTTACCTAGACCTTGACTTTTTATCTTGGTCCATGTCCCATCCACTAACACGGAGGAGGTAGTATTTATGACTCATACTGAAGACAAACACCAGGGGGCAATCAAGATGATTTCGCTTCACTTTTAGGCGCTGTCATCTCTTCCATCTTTAAAGTCTGTGTGACAACTTTAACTCCAGTATCAGAGTTAATGTGCTAGTATATTTATATGCACATCAGAGGGTAGATTGTTTACTTCAGCGTATTTTTAACACACTAAATGGAAAACTTAAACTCTATCCTACAGTCCCTGAAGTTCACTGGTGACTTGTAGACGAAGCATTTAATTTAAAGTTGCAGTGGAGGGGGCCTGGTTGTCTGGATTTCATCTGAGAGGAGTCGCTGTGTTCAACTTTGAAAACTCCTGTTTATACAAATTGAGACTGTTGAGAATTAGCATCTTGTCTTTCATGTGAACGTCTGACGTCGTTTACTTTGACATCTGAGGTAAATCATGTTGTTAAATTCAGAGGAATATATTTAACATCCCTAAGCATAAAGTGGATCTGAAGGATGATCGTAGCATGAGAGAATAAATTCCACATGAAAAGTCCAACATGGTTTTTTCCACATGAGTTTGAAATGCAGCCTTTTTGTGTTTGTGTCGCCTGTATTCCACAAATGCATGGGTGCATCCTAAATGTAAACGAATGAGCGACCCTGCCGATGTGCACGAAGGTTGACGAAAACCACAAAGTGATATAGATGGAACCAGGGTTGGAGTTTTATTTATTCAGCTCAACTCCTTGTTCTCTGCTTTCCCCTGTTTAGCTGTTGCTGTGATGTTCTCTCTGTATTTGAATGGTTCTTGATCCCTGTAGATTCCAGTTCTCTGGACTCAGTGTGGACGCTCATCTGTGTAGGATTTTCTCTGATCTGTTAAATCGTGCTCTGTTATGCATTTGTCCAATCTGTATATTCATATGTTCCTCCGCTGCAGCTTTGGGAGTTTGATTTACCTGATGGATTTTCTTCTTACTCTGCTAAGTTTAGATTTTGTCTGTTTTTTACAACGGATACATTTTTTTTAAAAAAGGCTTCAAAACCAGTTTCAGTTCAAATCCTACACAGAATGTGTTTTGTATGTTGTAGGGATGACTTTTACCCTTTTGTGTTCCACTTGTTCTTCTCACATTTTGAGCCATAAAGGGTGAAATCGTGATTCTCATTTGCTCCCATGTGTCATTTTCTGTTTCTTCTCCACAGTACACCTCCAGCATGCGGGCGAAGTACCTGGCCAACAGCCGACCGGAGCCGACCAACCCTCCAGCGCCCTAGACCACGCTGGACTTTCTGCACTGGCATCAGTCAGGGTTTTTCTTCTTTTTTTTTTTACTCAGCCGCTCCACCTTCTGTTTTTCCTCCACCGTTAACTCTCTTACTCGACTTGAAACGGAAAACCAAATGTGCTTTCGCTGATTGGTTGAAGTGAAAAGTGACGGACGTGACATCAAAGCTCATCTCTCCAGTTTCTACCATCCTACTGGGATATTATCCTCACTCTGATTTGACGGAGCCTGGACTGACGTTTACACTCCTTTTTTTTTTCTCTTTACATTATGACATTGTACAGCGTCACATCTAACAAGGCTTTGCCGTGTTGAGGACTCTGGAAGTGCTCACTGACTAACACTGATTACTATTAGTTGTTTTTGTAAAGAACTGTACCCCCTGCCCCCCCCTCAGTCGGAGAGGGAGGAAAATGCCTTACACGTAATTACGGGAGGAATCGTTGGAGATCTTCCCACCTGAGGAGTAGATATCGTTTCTTGCATTATTACACATTCAACAAAATACCGAACTGGCGTAGTTAGATTAATTTCACAGCGCAACATCACGGTTGCTCAGGTTTCGTGGATCTTAAAATGCAAATCTGATAATTGCATTATTTTCCTGTTTGATATCATATGTGCACACGGGCTTGTTTTTGGCGTTTCGTCTTAAATCTGACGTCTGGGACCAGTTTTCCTGCGGTATTGCACGTCGAACACGCAACAAGTCTTTTTGTCTTCTCGGGACACTGTTATTTCCTGTGGCTTTTCAACAAAATACATTTATAAGCCACTTTTCCAAAGCAGTGACAACACTGTAACTCGTGAAGCTGTGAACTTTGACGCTCTCAGAGGATTTGAAAAGGACAAAGATGAAATGAGTTAAATAGTGGAGAGAAGTTTTTATACTACTGGAAGCAGAATTTTTTCTTTTCTCTTTTTACCGACGATGGTGATGCGCTGGAATACAGAGGAGTGTGTGTGATGTCTTTCTTCAATCTTGCTCCAGACTTTTTAAGATCGTTTTGCGGTGCCCCCTCTTCACCAGACTGCTTGTAATTCTCAAAAGTTGTAAAGCTCCATTTCCCTCGACATGGCCGGGAAGTACAATCACACATTCTTGAGTCTGCCTGGTAGAGGAAGCCACTCGTCCCATCATTAAGTCTTAATGCACATTCTGGTGAAAGTCTGCATATTCCAGCTTCTCAAGAAGAGGGAACTCCTGTGCATTGTCAATCCAGTGTCTCACAAATGTGTTTTAGCATTTATACGAACAGTAGAAAAACGAAGTGGACGCTGTGAAGGAATTGCCACGACTCCGCTCTCTCATATAAACTGGAAGCTGTTCCTGTTGAAGCATGACGATCCTTTACGCGTGGAACGAGATGTTTGTACCTCCGATGCTTCAACTCGCTTTTCTCTTCAATGTGCTTTTGTGACCAGTACAAGAGGTGATTTTGTATTTTTTTGAGATTGTGCCAACAAATGGAAGCACAACTCTTAAACTCTGAATATCTTTATTTTTTAAATGTCTTTACTTTAGGCCTGTTTGTAACGATGACAGCTCCAACGAGAAAACGAGCCTGACTTTTTTTTCTCATTACATTTATGCTCTGTAAGACTTTTACTACACTGATGCAATCCTTGTGTTTTTCGTAGTGGTCATATTCTATTTGTTGTTTGTTACTCAAAGCTGTTGTACAGGTCGTGGACATTTACAAAATGAAGAAAAACAAAAAAAGTACTGAAATGGACTTTTCTTTTTAATTTCTTAAAAAAAAATATTTTACATTTCAAAAAATGTTTCTATTTGATTTGCTCGTAGATTTTTTTTATTTCATTTTAGAATCTGTAGCAAGCACAAAGTGTTGCTTCATTAATGTGAATAAGGTAAATAGGTTTCAATTTTTTCTGTTAAAAAGAAATCACTAGGGATGTAATCAGTTTTTATTTTTTATTTTGTACATCTTGTTTGCTGTCTCTAAAATGTGTACATGTAAAACCTGTGGTGATTCTGAGCTTGAATGCTGTGTTTTAAAATTAAACAAACCTTAACTGTAGACTTCCGCCTCTTTGGATTCCTTTGTGTTAACAGCAAGACCAGGAAGTGACACTAGGGGGCAGCAAAACGTCACTGTTGACCTGAGATTTAATGGTACTGGTCGTTTTTACTAACGTTATTTTTTACTGAATCTTACCAAAGCTCAGCTCTATGACTGAAGCAATAATATAAAGTCACAACAGCCATAATATGTGAATACTACATATACTTAGAAAGGTTTTTACCCATTTAAACAAATGGTCCTTTTTAGTTTATACAGGAGTTTGTGATGTATATTTTAATGCTAAAGATGATTTTTTTGTTGTCTGTGTACGTCATTCTGACTTTATAGTGTACATGTTATCTGCAGATCTTAAGAGTATTAAAAACATTACTTTCAGTTTCCTTAAAAAAACTTTAATAGGTGTTTAAAAGTCATATTTTCATTTACAAAGGCTTAAAATAAAATCAGTCATGTAATGTTGGATCTGTAAGTTGTTCCTGAGTGTTTTAGTTCTCATCTAGCCAACCATTAATCCACTTATATATCACTGATAGATATCACTTCTGTTGAGTATGAACTTGAAAGAAGATTAGATTTTATGTGGAATTAAAATGTTCTTGTACATATCTTGGCATATCTTCACTTTTTAAAACAATAACTTTTCCCAGGAAAGATTTTCTGACCGTCTGTCATGAAGGCAGCGTCTCCAGATGATGTTTATTTTGATAAACTTCATCTGGAGACACGATCGTTGGACAAGTCCAGGGTCCAGGACATGAAAATGTTATTTCACCAGATCAGACAGAAGATTATTCACATCACTAATCTCTATTCTATTATAACAATGTATGAGATGACTGCATGGAAACAATGTGACAATGTGAAAGAGCTCGTTCATGATCAACCTAAATCTGCAGCTCCCCTCAACATTCCACAGCTTTATAACAAGCTTCAGCTCATTCTTTACCTGTACGACCCACAACTTTACTGTTTTTATTCATTCTCACTGTTTCTCAGCATCAACTTTAGTTGTAGTTAAAACCACTAAAAACACAACTTAACAGTCAACCAGTCAGCACCAAACAGCATTTAGCAGCTAACTACGAAGCCAGAACAATTTCCCTCAGTTTATGGAGGAGACCAAACACAGAGCTTAAAGAGAGTGAATATGTGACTTGTATGTGTCCGGTGTCTAAAAGCAGGACTTCAAATGGAGGATAGTGTTTTTGCAAACAAAGTGAAAATATATCAGTGTTGGGTTCACTACTCGTTTTCAGGTCGCAACACAAAATTCACTTATTTCAGGTTTTTAAGATAAAAACACATTAAGATTCTCTAAATCTTTTTGTGTGACTGTGATGACTTCCTCCTCCAACGTCCATGAGACTGAAGAGCATGATTTCTGAAGAAAGCTGTATTTCTCTAATCAGTATTTAATGCTGACAGAGCGCAGGCCTGCAGGCAGATCCCTCTGACCGGAGCAGAAAAGCAGTCTTGTGTTTCTGACCTCTCCGGGCCGACAGCAGACGAGAGGTCAGTGTCAGCACCGGGCCACCAGACGGGCTTTGTCAACTTCCTTCATAGCGGCAGCTGCTGTCTCCACGAACACTGACTTCTCATGAGGAAGACTGGTGGCTGGGGTCAGATATGAATAGACTGTTTTTATCTCATCTGTCTTCACATATTTCCAGCAGGCCTCATCATTTTCTCCTAATTTTGCTTTCAAATGCTTCACTGATCTTTTACCATGTCATGAAAATTTGTCTTTTTCAGATTTTGGGGCAGTATGTTCTCTGCTTTTTGTCTTTTTTATCTGTCTCTAAAGAGGAATATAGAGACTCCATCACCTCCTGGAGCCCCTGCTGTTTACTGGGGAGGTTTCAAGGGGCCGGACTAAACAGAGCAGTAAACAAACAAAGCATGACGGAGGCTGAGTTTCTTTCTTTTTTTTTTACAACCCGTCATACACGCAGACCCACAGATGCAAATGAAATTTCACACGGCCCTCACTGTCGAGGAAATTGAATCACCCTGCTTGTTGCTGGACCGGAGGAATGCGTCTCTAATGCTTTGAGGTGAGGGAGCTGAATGGTGAGGGGGCAGAGGGGAAGGGCGGGTGAGGGGCCTGCACCCTCTTACCCCCCTCCTCCCCATCCTCTCCCCCCCCCAAGGACACTTCCTGAGTGTGGCCGGGCGCTCTGCCATGAGGTCTTTCTAGCTCCGTCCTCTCGGTGCCAGGCAGCTGCCAGGAGACACACGAGAGGGTTCAGGCTGCACAAGTCAAGATGTCCATTTACAAAATGCACCTGTACAACCTCCTCTGTGTGTATGTGAGTCTGTTCTATAGTTCACATTGTGCTCAGTGCAACTCCGGTGTCAAACACTCACAGAAAGATGATGGAGCAGAACATAAACTTGAGGTTTTGCATGTTTTCAGCAGGATTTCATTTCCACGCCACAGCACTGACGGCTTTTTTCCAAAACATGCCATTTTTCAGATTGTTTCCCGGCCTCACTGGCTGCATGAGAGTTTCCATTTGTTCAAGAGCATGATGAAAATAACACAACAGAGACTCACAGTGGATGTTACACACATTTTTTGTTACACAGCAAGGAGCATTTTGGAAATCCTCCTCATTGGTGCGTTCAAGGAACATCCAACACCTGAAGTCTGTAGAAATAATAACCATAATCATTATAGTGATGTTCAGATCTGATGGACGATTAACAACTTTACGTGACTGTTGTTAAACCGATGATGTTTTTTCTTGCATTTAATAAAAAGTTGCAGTTGAGCAGTTTGGTTGTTTAGTCCTGTGGTTACCAACCTGGGGGTCTGGGCCCTTCCAAGGGTCACCAGAGAGATTTCAGGGGTTGTGAGATAAATAATGGAGAAGAAATAAGACAAAACTAAGTTCTGACACATAACAAACATATATTTGTACTTGAAGATTTACAGCAGGAAATCTCTGGGGGAAATGCAAACAACTCTAGAGCCATTTTCAGACAAGAACTAAAAAAAATGGGGTTTGGATATTCTCCAGACTCACATATGAAGAAAGCAGCAGGAGATTTTACGTGTTAAAGTTCACAATGATGTTAAAATGTCCGGACCATCCAGACGAGGGGAGGCGTCTGGACAGAGCAGGACATCAATCATGGATTTTTGTTTACAGCACATGGACACTGGCGTCGGCCCTTATCAACCAAAGCTCTTGAATCTCATTGTCACCGCAAGTTGACATCTTTGTCTCCTACGAGCATGGCACCACTTTTACACCCTCAGATATTTGTGTTTTTCCAGTTTCCGAGTCGGTCACGAGTTAGAAACTTGGTCAAACTCGCTCACTCCAGTGCACTGATTTCAGGAAATATGTCTGGAGTTCAGTGCACGTCTGAAAGAAACATAATAAACATCTGAAATGTGAGAAGGGCCCCAACTAAGCACTGCTTTGTTGTCGTTTTCCTTTTCTTATGGTGAGTTGTATATTTTGTACAGCTGTCAAATTAACAAACTGGAGCAGAAACAAAATTTCCCTCTGAAGCACTAAGAAGAGGCAGAAAACAAGTTCTGCTTCTTGCATCCTCTCCATCATGTTCACTGTCGCCTCTCGTTCCTCTCATCGTGTCGCTGCAGGACGGATGAGGCAGTTTTCCTGTTTTCCGGAGGGAATCCTGCTTCTTTGTTGCTCTCCAGTTAAAGGGAGCCGAAGGAAACAGGGTCCCTGGTTTGTCTCCACTGTGGCTCAGAGGGAGGCAGCTGTGTGTCCTGGGAGCCGGCGCTCTCGTTATTCACACCTCACCTCCTCCTTTGTACACGTCACCCGGACCAGTCAGAGGGAGCACGTAGGCAGAGAAGGATTATTTGCGGAGCTGTCTGGTCCCCCCCCACACCCCCATCCCTGCTCACTGAGATGCTTCGTGACTTTCTAAAAGCACTTCCCCTTCCTCCCTGTTCTTTCACCGTTGTCTTAAGTCGCCTGAGTGAAGAACCTTTTCATGATCCAGTGCTTCACTGCCACCTTTAAAATGAACCAACAATGCAGCTTCAACCACATGATCTCAGCTCCGAGCCAGGAAACGTGTGCATCCTTATCACCGAGGTCACGTTAAATGTTCAGAGACACAATTCATGCACAGGAGACAAGCAGCTGTCCTCAAGCAGCCTTAAGTGAACAGAAGTTATGATTCATCACTTTCTGACGTTGTTCAGCATCATTTGCATCCGGATTTGCATTTGCTCCCTGACTCTGTTATTGTAGCTTTAGTGTCAATTTTAGTCACAGTTATCTGACTGTTTAAATCACCGAAACCATTTTTCATGTTGTCAATCTAAACTGTCTTTTTCTTTTTCTTTGGCCTGTTTGACAGTTGATGTCTCCTTGTCGGTGTAATAATAAGACAACTGACTACTTTTTAAAAGATTATTACACTGTTGAAATATTTCCATGGTGTTTTGTTCTGAAAGGCAGTTTTACATCGTTTGAACATTGACAGACTGAAATGATGAATGTTGTCTTGTTGTTTTTTCACTTTACGAGTTGGAGCATGAGGACCATTACACAACAGATTGTGGAGTTTCTATCGGTGAATCTTTGAATGACTTGAATGTACGATAGGAAACCAATCTGTTTATGCCCCTTTCAGCAAAAAGTGTTGATATAAAAGAACAAATGTTGGACTGCTGACACCCCTGCTTATAGTTTAAATGCAGAATAAAATAATTAAATAGTTTATAACAAACTATTATATGCTTGTAAGCAGGTTTCAGCTCTAATTTTGAAATCATCCCGTTGATTTTGGAAACTCCTCCTGTGAGTGATCCATAATTGGATGATTGTATATAAACAGATAATTAATGACAATTAATATAACACATCTTTAATTATATAAATACAATGTGTTTATAGGAATAATTGTTGCTGTAGGTTATTAAAAACCTCAAAATGCTCTTAAGTCTGTTTTCTTCATTCATTGCAGATGTGAAACAGATGTGGATATTTGAATGAAAACTAATTTACAGAAATAAAACGAATGATTCCCACTTTATTCTGCAAATGGTGTTAAAATGTGGATGATGAAATATTGGAATAATCACAAAAGTCAAAGACGAATTGATTGTCTGAAAGAAAAACAACAGTGTGAAAATCACTCGCTTGCTCCAGTGCATCTTTTAACTAAGGAGGAAAACGGCAGCTCCTGCTCGGCTGGAGGCAGAAAAACCTCGTCCTCCTCCAAATTCCTCAAGTCCGCCACTCAAGTGCTGCTTACTACAAAGTTCAAGTCCTTCTTTAGAGGGGTTATGTGATACCTGGATTATGGTAAACTTCCACTTGGCGTGTCCTCAGAGCACACGTACAGGAGGATTAAGGCCTGTGCCAGTTGCTGTGAGATCTCTCTGCAGGCCAGCGGAGCTTGTCCCGCCGCTGCTAATCCTGCAGACAATGCGGCCTGTTAATTGGAGACTGACTGATATAGCAGAGGAGAGTCATGAAGACAATGTGCGAGTGGCCAGCGTCTCTAATCCCCTGCACTCTGAGGAATGTCCCTCTGTGGCAGCCGTCCACTGTGAGCCACATCCGCTCCCACTCCTCTGCTCCCACTCCTCTGCTCCCACTCCCCTGCTCCCACTCCCCTGCTCCCTCTCTGGGGTTTTGACGGTCAGACGTGCTGCTGTGTTGCTGAGACAAACACAAAAGAGTGATTTTACAAGTGTTGTGAAATTTCACATCTTCCACTCAGAGCAGCGATGGCAGGTGTGAGAAAGCTCACCCCGGTGTTTGTGTTTTAATCAGCAGGGAACAAACCATTAACAGATTTACAAGTGTGTCCTGTCAGTCCACCTTCAGACGGGGACGAGGCTTTAATCATGTTGTTGTTGAAAAACCTCGATATCCCATGTTTGTGAGATGTTCTTTTACTAGATAAGAAATGAAAAAAATCCATCTTTTTATGCATTTAAATTAAAAGTATTGAGTTCCTGAAAGTTGTGAATGAAAGAAAAGTTCTACAAATTATTCACAATTTATGTTCAGGACAGGAAAAAAACAAAAACAAGTAATTTTTTGCATCTTTGTGGTTGTTTTCTGTCTCTTAAGAAAACCACAATAAAACGTTTTGTCCTTTTTTTGATTTTGTGTCGGGGTTTGTAGTCCAGCATCTCTTTGTGGTTGTTTAGCAGGACTGTGGCTCATTTTGTGCGTCTTTGTGGTCGTTTAATGTCTCTTTGTAATAATTTTGCATATCTTTGATGATGTTTTGTCTCTCTTTGATTATTTAGCTTTTCCTTTTCCACATGTGACTCTGCATCTCTTTGTCATCATTGTGTGTGTCTTTGTAGTCGTTGTGCATCTCTTTGTGGCCGTTTAGCAGGTCTGTGGCTCATTCTGTCATCGTTTTACATCTCCTCTGTCATTTTAAGTCATTTTGCAACTCTTTGTGATCTCTTTCCATCTTTTTTTGTCTTTCTTTAGTCATTTCGTTTCTCCGTTCAGTCCCTTTCATATCTGTGTAGTCGTTCTGCATCCTTTTGTCATAGTTTTGAGTCACTTTGTTGTAATCTGGCGTCTCATTATGGTTGTTCAATCAATACACAGGCTCTGGTCAGGTAACCCACTTCAGTAATCCATATATGATAAACACAAGTATCATCTTTCGACTCCATTTTTCTGTGTTTAAATAAACCAGTGAGGTTGCACAGAATATCCTGAAAATGAAAAGTTGAACTCCTGGAAGAGAAGCAGGTTCAGCGATCACACTTCTGACGGCTGCTGGGTCATTTCATGTGAGACAGACGAGACGCTCCATGTTCATGTGTTTTGTTTCTGCCTGGGGTGAAAAGAAAAAAGAGCAATGAGGCTGAATCTCTTTTCAACTATGACTCAAACTGAGACGGACTCAAGTCATGCAGGCGCTTCATGTTGTGTAAACAGAGCGCGATGACATTTTGGAAGCCGGATCCTTTATCAGTGGCAGATAATCATCCGCAGCTCCAGCCTGCAGTCATGTTTCACCGCGGTGGGGATGACAGGCAGGTGGTCGGGCAGCGGTGGACGGCTGCAGTTGGGTGTTTGTTTTCTTGTTATCTGTTGCCACATCACACTCACTGTGCTCTATATGCAAAACAGCTGAAATCACACGAGCGCTCGAAAGTTAGAGTCACACACCTGAGTCACACTTCCAGTCACGATACTGACTTTTTAACAAATTGTGCAATGGCAGGGTATTGTTCCCATTCTGTGGGTGTATGTATTCGTACAAAATAACTCAGCAAAGCATCAATGAATTTTAACTAAACTGAGTGGGAGTGATACTTGGGAGGGTATCTTCAGATGATTCACTTTTGGAGTTGATCAGTCAAAGGTCAAAGGTTAGGGTTGACAAAGATATGGTCTGAAAAACACATTTTCCAAGATATCTCCTCATTTAATAGGAATAGAGAGAGAATCCACAGCTTATGTTGATCAAACAATTAATCACCGTCATATTCGTCATGGAGAAGTCACAATGAAGTCAGAAAATGAAATCAAGCATATTAAGAAAAAAAAAATAGACACAACCTAAAGCTTTTATAGATCACAAATTAATGAAAGGTCATACGGTGGGTCTGACATCATCATGACATCACTCTGAAGTCTTAGAGTGAAGTAATACATTCACTTTTGCAACCAATGGGAACACTTTATCTGCACGAGCCATATGTCATCATGTGGTAGGAATAATGTAAGTTATTACTTTCTGTGCACGATTTGCATTGCCCCTGTGATACATATCATATCTTCTTTTGATGTTGACATGCTGCCAGTTTACCATAGCACAACTGAAAACACTGAAAACAGGGTGAAGTAGTTGCCCTGGATACGTCTCAATGCTTCATGAACCCACTTCCTAGCACCTCTAAAACATCTTTTACACCAAAATTATCAGGTACTGTATATGCAGGTTTTCTAAAAAAGAGAATTAACACCTTTCCCGTTGCCAGTAGCAATTTTTCCCCTGCTGCTATATGTATGCAACGTTCCATCCCATCTCGGCGCTCGGAGATCGGCCCTCGGAATGAAGTCTCACCTAAACACCCGAGTTGATAGCGTTCGAGTTGCACAGGAACAATTTTTACGTTAGCCAGTTGTTTAGCCATTGTTAGCAAAAACAGTTCATACCAACGCATTATACTAACACCGTAGTAAAATGTCCACAGACAGTAATTGGACAGTACTACCTGTACGACACATTTAATGACAAAAGTGCTAATAAACAGTATAAACTACAACTTTCACAACTGCAGATATACAGAGGGGCCATCTTGGATTTCAAGGTCAGGGGTGGTGAGGTTCAGTAAGTCTGAACTCTGAGGTATAATGGTGCCATTAGTGTCCTCCTTTCTGTAAAATCTGTCCCTCCGTGTGGCGCTGAAAACGTTTGGCCTCAGCTTGCGATGTAAACTGAGCGGCTGATCCCGCACACTTAAAACCCGCTGTATTTATTATGCTGCGTCTGCTGGTATGGGAACAAACAGGACTACAATAGCAAATGCTCAGGGAAGATAAACAGCGGAGAAAGCACTCACATGCAACAACTGCCATTCTTGCAAAGTTACTCGCAGATGTGACACTCTGGTATGTTTGAAGGATCACCGATTCAGAGAGATTACAAACGAGCCGAGGGAAATGGTCTGGGAATAAAATGTGAAAGTCGTTTTCCATTGCAATGCTGCAGATGCACACGTCTTTGTGAAGTAAAGTTGCCGTTCGGTGAACATAAACACTCTTTGGATGGGACCTGTTACATAAAAGTGGTAGTTTTGAGAGTCGGAGCTTAAAACGATTAAGGGCAGATTAGACCAACACTCATCTGATTTTGTTATTTATGTAACAACTTTTCTCTTTTGTAGCAACAGATCAAACTGCTGCTGATCCGATTACTGTTTGCACATTCACAGCTTGCCAGTTTAATAATACAAGAGTTTTATGCTTAATCCCCGGGCCCTCTTTTCCCATGGGTGCAGTGCCAGAGGAGGGATCTGTCTCTTCCTCTTGTTAGCGAGCCGGGAGAAGCCGATTTGACACTGAATGAAGCTACAAATCAAACTGCTGGGATTGTTTCTTATTTTACCCAACGGATGATTTGAAACCTCTGTGCAGATTCAGTGGAAACATTTTACGAGTCAATGGAGAGGAGAAAGCAAGGCGCAGATGACTGATGTTGAACACAAAGTTTAGACACATTAAACACTGCAGTTTTTCCCACTATACATAACTGGAAGGCAAAGCTGTGATTATGGTTTGTGGTGAGGATGTCTCTCTGGGTGATTTGTCTCTCATGTGAGGCTCTGGTGATGGATCTTCAGGCCTGCCGGGGTTCAGCCAGTGTGTGCTGGAGGCTGGGAGCATAATTTTGACTGAGTAAGTAAGTACGTAATCTGTCTTTTTGTCAGAATGGAGTAAAATATCTCATGAGGCTCTTCTATTGTTGATGCTGGGAAAACGTTGAATGGGACCATTCATCACAATCACCAGTGGAAGTATTCACATCGCCAACTTAAAGATAGCAACACTGAAGTGATGGATTAGCATTCAAGCAACATTTGGATGTTGTAGCTAGCAACCATGACACTGTTTCTAATTTTTAATTTGTCCCACTGTGGTTTCATAATGAACCAATATGTTTCACACTTTTCATAGTACTAGTAAGTAAGTACTGAAGCACTATTTACGCTGTTGGACTACCGCATGCTTGCGCTATGGTCCTTAATATTTTTACCATCCACACAGAGCCAGACCTCATTGTTTTAGCAGTTGCAGTTGTGGCAGTTTTTTCTCTCGTGACAGAACTTATGTTTTACTCTTTAGACTTGGTCATTCAGAATTGTTACTCATGGGATCGGCCTTTGTGAGAGTGGTTTTGCACCCCCTTTACCGCCATAGACTGTGGGAAATGTTGGACCAAATTTACTAATAAAAGTTGATTGCCTGAATTTAACATACAATAACAATACATTATTTATTACATGCTCATAAAGGGTTTTTAAGATTCCAGTATTGAGCAACTAGTAACAGCCAATAAACTGTACATTACATAACACTGTAAAGCATCAGTGTGTTGATTTTACATTTTATTATTCTTCAGAATAACAAAAGTAAAAGTACTCTACTCTGTATCTATAATCTTCATAATTAAATAGTTCATTGTATTGTAGTAGAGGGATGTGGTTTAAGATTGGTTTTAGGTATTAGCCTCTAACCATCATTCTAAGTCAAGAGGTTCCTCAGGTGTAAAATGGTGTTACAAAGAAAAAACAGGTATTGTAGCAGAAGGTTCTGCTACAATAATGTGCATTGACTTTAGTTCAGTTATTTCTGTGAAATATTTGATGATTCTGCCTTTTTAGTTGTCATGGTGTCACTCGGTGGAATTTGATTGGAATTAACAAAATATAGACATTTGTAAAGCATTGAATTGCATTGAAATGTATATATTCTAATGGTTTGGATTAATTTGTTTATGCAGCCTATATGAAATAGAAATCTACAAAGTAAATAAATAAATGTCCTTGCCATCAGATTGTCTATTTGACTGAAGCTCATGTGCCATTTAAGTGTTCAGCAAGTTAAGACGGATTGTTCTGAACATTACGTGTACAATGGTGAACTCACAAATAAAAACACGACCAAATATGTAAAGTTTCTCAGTGGTTATGCTCTTTTATTCAAAGTTTCAGGTCCCACTGTGGGTCCCTTCAGGCAGCAGACGCCACCATCAAGCTCATAATTCCTGAGAAGCCGGCATTGGGAATAAACAGTTTGAACCCCTCCAGATACTGGAGAATAAAAACCACAGTTGTTTAGTCACACAGTTCAAAGCTGTACAACAATCATGTCCAGGTCATTAACAGCATATGTAAACCGCAAAAGGGGGGAATTACATTCTAAACATTTACAGTAACTACTCATTTAAACAAAAGGCACAGTACACAATACTGTAAACAAGATGTACAGCGAAACCCAATATGGGTGAGAGAATACACAGAGGGAATAAACGCCTCCATGTGGAAACACGGGTGTTGCTCCTGCTAAGTTTTCACCTCACAGGCCTCAACAGTAACCAGCCAATATTATGTGTAAATAAAGAACATTCATGTTAATAATAATAATAATAATAATAATAACAGAGAGGCTCATCAGTCTTTTGTGCAAACTATTATAGACTGAGGCTGGGATTACACATGTGCTTATTACTTAGAGAACATGGTTATTTTGGGTTTCTCTGTCTCGAGCTTAAGCTTCTGCGCTGTTGAACCTCTGGAGGTGAACGTCTTCTCAGGAGCAAACACCAGTCATTTGAAATTCAGCTGTGCAATTTTCAAACAAAGATCAACATCTTTTATCAAAAGCTGATTGTAACCCCCTCCGAATCAAAATCGCTTCCTCTCATTATTCCTCCCTGATTGCAAGGAGTGTTATTAAATACATAAGAATGAATAGATGCTGAGATTTTGAGGGGGTTATTTTCTTTTTTCGTTCATTGGGACACAAATCTGAGGAATGTCAAGGATGTAAATTAGGTCAGTTCACCCAAAAAATATCAAAAAACGTAAAAGTGCTTTGTCCTGATGAACCTCAGATTAGGTCACAAGCAAAGGATGCTTTTGGAAATCTGCCTACTGCCAGCTCAGGTTAGTGGGAGTAACAACACTGTAAACTTAAAAAGCACAGTAACATCTTCATAATAGAGCGTTTGTCCGGAGTCATCTGGATGAAAAGGTCGGAACAAAAATTCCTGGAAAAGCCAATTATATATATATATATATATATATATATATATATATATATATATATATACACACATACACATATATACACACATACCATGGACCTGAAGGCATTTTTAAAAGCTTAAACAAAAGAAGAAATTCATGTAAAGCTGGCAAAAAGGCTCAAATATATGACAATACATTCTATGAGAATTGCAAACATTTACAAGCAACATATACATCACAAAGCTCAAATGATTGCCTGCAAAGCGTAGCGTTGAAAGCTACTTCCTGCCAGGAGCTGGAGCCCTCCGCCCCCAGCATCATGGGGAGCAGGGGGTGTTCCTGGATCCGGACAGGAAGGAATAGTCCCGATGCGGGCCGCACAGCAGCCCAGTTAAACTATTAAAGACCGCGCACCACTGCAGTAACAGCAGCCGCGCGGTCAAATACCAAACACTGGTCCCCTCGAGCCTTTCAGATACCGAGGCACGAGGGGGACGAGGATGAGAAAGGAGCAGTCGCCCTAATAGGCAACCTGAGGAGGACACCACGGGGTGTCTGGGTACAGGAGACAGTGCACAGACTTGAACCTGGATGAAACAGAAAAGGTTAGAGTTAGACAAGTGAAGACGGGTCGATGAAATCTGAGTCACGTCATTAAATACAGACAGATCTCTCACCTTGATGGATCCTCCTCCACAGAAAACGCCCCTTTCAAATTGATAATATTGCTCTTGTTTTCAAACATCCCATAACTGAGGGTGATCTGGAAGAAAGGTTATAACAGAAACATGAGCGACACAAAAAAAAAGAAACCACCTTCTGGAGCTCTAAAGACAGAAGAATCCTGTCTGATATTAAATGATCATCTTGAGTTTCTCACCTGTTTGTGAATCTCAGATCGCGACACCAGTTGCAGGTTCTCCAGGTGCGAGTGGAACAGGTTGCTGCGGGTGAGCGGAACCCCGAGAACCGACTCGATGATGTAGCCGACGGTGCAGTCGTCGGGCAGACGGATTTTCTCCGCTGTGTTCATGAAGTGCCCGCCACTGAAAAGACATGAAGATAGGAGAGATACCTGGTCAGTGCTGGTGTGACACAACATAGTTTTGTAATGATTTTAAAGGAATGTGGAATGTTTCCCCCCTTGTTAGTAAACACTTAACACAATATTTCTCAATATTCGGTGGATGTCTGACTGACATTTGAGGAATTTTTGCTTTTTTCATCCTAAGACTGATTTACAAATGTAAGGTCTCTGCAGTAAAGTGATAATACACAGTGTGTGTAAGCGAATCTGATTCTTACCTGGCCCATGGGCTCATCTTCAGCGCCAGACCCCGGCTCACGCAGAAACCGGCTCCTCCAGTCGCAAACCAGAAGTTGACTGGTTTCTTTAAGAGGGGACAGAAGAGATGCTTTAATTTACAGTATTTTCAGACAAATAACCTGTCTTGTGACCTTGAAATATTATATTCATAAACAAATATGTTTTGGATGCATACCATCTTATTGTCGCCCAGCCTCTCCGTGGCCTCGATGGGCCGGTCCAGACTGGGTTTGCCGATGTACATGTCCTGGGTGTGGGGGTACTGGGACAGCTGCTTCACTAGACTCCGAACATTCACGTAGTTGTCATCATCGACATGACAGAACCACCTAAGAAGCAGAAACAGAGGAATATTTAGATCCAGAGATTCATGCGACGATCACCATTTATGATAAACAAATGTGGCGTGTAGGTGGCACTTACTTCTTCCCGGACTCTATGAACTTATCATATTCCACCGCCATCTTGCAAGACAGAGCTTGTCGGCTGTGAGCCGCGGAGCAGTTGGTGTTGACTGCATGACTCCCTGTGGCAACAGAGAAAAAAACATATGAGTGGACAACATCAATGGAGGCTCTATGTATTTGAATGCCATCTTTCCCAGAGGCACAAAAGGCCAAAGCCAAATTGTTATGCCCTTTATGTCCTCACAAATTCACAGTTGGCCCCTTATCCAATAAAACAATGTGCATATCTGTTCCCGAGATGAAATCCCCCTCATGAAACTCACCCATTTTCTTTTTTAGCTCCTCGTCTTCTCCGTCTGTGAAGATGTACGTCTGTAAACCAAACAGAGGACATCACAGATTAGTGGACTTGCTCATTAAACCCACTACATCAGAGCAGCTTGGGTTCGGTCGATCATGTGAAGCGGTCACGTGATCAAATTTAACAGCGTGCGCAAAGTCCCTCTTCCTCCTATGAAACCCGGGTGTGATTAGCATCAATCACCGTGTCCTTTATGCAGTGGAAAACACACTGAGTTAAACAACCCCCTGCTCTAATAAAGGCCTTTTGTCCTGCGTTTTCACTCTCTCCATGGCAACTATGCAGCCTCCTGAAGCATCCCAGACATAGAACAAAGGAGGAGGCAGACTGTCCGCCCCCACACACATCCCCATTCATGTATCCCATCCCCCGGCCGAGCCCCTGCACCCTGCTGGACGTGCTGCCGAGCTCAAACATGTGTTGAATGCGGCTAAAACTGTAGCATACAAATGTTACAGTCAACACACATCTGATCAACCACCACCACCGTCCTCTTTATCCTCGCCGCTCTATGCCCGACAGAGTCCACAGGTTAAAGGAATCAGACCGTGAACCTGCAGGCTCTTGTTAGATGTAGCAGTTAGTCATAAAAGGAGTTAACAACAAAGAGCACCTTACAGGAACACGCTTTTTAAAAAGGCCGGGGGGGAGATTAGACTCCTCTTTGTGGCAGCTCACGCCGAGCAGGTGCTAGCTGGTGAATGGCGATGATGAAAAGGCCGCCGGTTTTTGTAACTGCCAGTGGTCTGTTTACTCTTCATCTGAGGTGTGGCAGCACCTGCCGCACATCACGCCGCCTTATCTACGCCACGTGTCTCTACATGCCAGGTCGTGCAGCCTGATGCCTCGCTGACAGAGTCCGTATTTTTTATCAGTTTTAACTCACATTCCTGCAAGAATGCAAGCCTGCTGCCGAGCAACCGCGACTACTTGTGCCGTCTATAAACAGGCCGCTGATTTCAGAATAAAACGACATCTTTCAACCCTATTTTTTCCTCTGAATGGAAAACACAGCTCAGAGCGTTTATGGATCAGACTCAGCGCAGATGTTGCCCAATGCCGGAGCCTTGATCCTGTATTTGTTTAAGACAGGGTGGTGGTTTCACTGGTAACGGGATCAGAGGCTGGCACTGTTTGCTTTAGAGGCCGCTGAATAGACGGCCTAATCACTGAGGCAGCTGCCAGAGCTGCCAGGGCACTGACAGAGAGGGAGGGAGGGGAGGGATGGAGGGTGTGGGGAGGAATCTCACTGCTGATTAGTAAATCGAAAACCGTGTGTGGCCATTCACCCCCTTGTCACCCCCTCATCCTGCCTCCTCCCTCTCCTCCCCTCTGGGCCACATACACGGCCGGAGCCCCTTGAATAGAACAATGCTGTGAGTTTTCATGCTGGGTAAAGTCTCCACTGGGTAAATTCTAAATATGTTTGCCGGCATTTGCATACAGCTGCCGGAGTTAACTAAAGAGAAAGTTCCCGGGGAAGGGTTCTCTCTTTTCTTTCTCTCTTTGTTTCTTAACTGAAACTTATAGGAACAGTTACTTTCATGGAATACTAATTCAAGCAAGAACAATAAAAAAAGAATAAATAAAAAAACCGGGTCGTGTGAAGCAGAGATAAGAAGCGAGAGGTGAGGAGGGGGGGTGAGGACAAGAGAGCAAAGAGAAAGGATGAGGTTGGGGTCCAGGGGTGGGGGTTGGCTCCCGACCACAGGAAGGCCTGGCGCGGCCCTGTCTGAGCTGGACGTGGTGCCTGCCTGGCTGGCTGGCTGTCTCCAGCTCCACCGGAAGGAAGGGGATCACGGCTCCCCCGGCCACCACCTCCACCCTGACTCCGTCCCGCTTCTGTCCCAGACATTAAAGCCCTTTCAGCACTTTTGTCCCCTCGGCACTAATGATTTGGAAAACAAGTCGCAGTGCGATGACAGGAGGAAGATAAAGAATACGCAGAGTGGGATTCTGCACATAAACTTGTCTTGTACTCGAACCAGGCCCTCAACTTGAATGACGCCCACCATCTTTCGGACCACTTCTGCTGTAATCGCTTCAATGTGCAGCCATTCAACTCACTCACATACAGCGTCGAGGGTGTCTTTTTTTTCTTCTTCTAGATGCTAAAAGCGCTCATTGTTGCAGCGCTGGCTGATTACCATACTCTTAAGAGCAGGATGCAGGGAGCACCGCCACAAAGATGCGGACACCAGCTGTCGAGACGTTCGCAAAAAAATGAATGTAGGCTTTGATAAAAGTTGCTACTGAGCATTCTGCAGTTTGACAAATCAGTTCAGGAAAGGGAGCTTAAGGTTCGAAACTTTAAGTTTTTGATTGCATGGGGAAGGAAACCTCATGATCCATTCTGTGCCCCCGCCCCCCTCCCCCTCTCAGTATGATTGTTCCGGTGTGGAGAATGGGGAGTTGCTAGAAATCATGAAAGGGTGCTACATGTTTTATAAAAGGCAAAATTTTGATTTCAAATTGATTTCCAGAAACTTCTCAGGTTTGACATTTCTAAGCCACAAAGGGAACCATTTACCCAGATTCTTACTGATTGGCTTTACCAAAAAAAAGTCCTATTTGTGCTTTGAATGGGCTCAAACATTCAGAAGGCCACAGGCATTATTATGTCAGCAGAGGCATCACAGAGATAATCTGCCCTCCCCTTTCTTCATGAATACAGCTGCCCGAGAGTAAAGAAGTCTTCCCTCTTATCCGAGAAACTCGCATGTACTCGCTTCTGCTTCTGTAATACTTTGGTCCCCCGTGCCACAAAAGTGGTCCAGACACGACAGATGTTCATCAGCTGAGCGTGAGAATCAAACCTGAACACGGAGGATGGCCATATGCACACGGTGGGAAACTCAGAGCATCGTATGGCTGGCATTAAGGCCGCCCTTTGTTCCGTCTCTCTCTCGGCCACCTGGCACCCTTCTATCCGGGAACTCCCACCCGGCATTGTGGTGCTCGCCCTGTCTTTTTTGTCAGCGCAGTCACCCACCAGCTGCCTGTCCTGTGAGCCCTGCTGTTAACTCTGTGCGATGGGTTAACAACAACATCCAGCACAGTAATTACAAGTATTTAGCACAATCACTTTGCAAATAAGCAGATGATAAGAGTCTGGTTAGGGAGGGGGGTTAGTGACTTGAGTCAGATGCAGGTTATCTGTGTGATCTGACACAATTTTCCTGACATCACACACATCTCAAGAGCATCTCCCCAAACTTTCCCAGTGCTTGCAACAAAAGGGGGAGTTTGTAAAAGATGTGTGTGACAGAGTCTGAGGCCAATCAAAAAGACGTTTTGAATCTGACACCTCTGGGTGCGGGATAAAAATCATTTTGACTGGCCCCTGTTTCCTTCACACTGCAGCCGTGCGTGCACCCCCCTGCAGACGCTTGGTTCTCAGGGCCACACATTCATACCCAGCGTTCCACTTCCCAGCACCACCCCTGCCTATAGATGCGCCCCTTTTGTCCCCATGCATCCCCTTCACGAAGCCCCCCAGTTTTTTTCCCATCCCTTCAGCGAGTGACCCAGACTCAGCTCTCCCACGTTCCCATGGAGAGAGGGGAGACAAGGGGCTGGGGGAAAAAGCTTTTCTTCCCCCCTTCAGAAAGACGCTTTGTTAAGATCCTGGAAGGGGGACAGCGCTGGACTCGGTGCTGTGAGGCATCCATTGCACCGGGGGCATTCACAGGGGACACCCAAAGAAGAGGAGGGATAATAGGGAGTGGGGAGCAGAGGGGGGCTGGGAGAGGGAGAAGAGGGAGTCCTGAAACTGCTCCCTGCGTTCTCAGGGACATCACTCAGGGGAGAATAAAAAGTGACAGAGCCGGGGAGGAAATTCAGCACGGTTAACAGGGGCTGGGAGGTTATTCCAGTGCGTCATCTGGCGACATGGTAGTGGAACAATACAGCAGTGAAGCCAACAGGCATCACCTCCATGTGTGCACTGGGTCATTGTTCAGCTGTGCACCCAGAACACAATGACACGAACAGATTGCACCCTTTAAATGTGCACGCACAGTGGAGGAGTTGATGAAAGCGTGCGGAGTGATTCATGGCCAACATTTTAAAAGTTTGCATGCGCCCTTTACCTGTTGCTTGGTCCTGGAGATCCACGTGTCCAGCAGCAGGCTCAGTCTGGAGCGGTGGAACTTCTTCGTGGTCTTCACCGCGATGAACACGTCGTCGGCGGTGATGTCCTCGGCCGGGGGCGGCGGCGCGGAGCCGGCGGAGCGCGCGGGCACCGCCGCCTCCCGCCGGCCGCGCGTCAGCTTGGTGAAGTACGCGGAGAAGCCCGTCTTCACCTGCGCGCTCGCGGGCTCCTCGACGCGCGTCACCTCGTCCACCTGCACGCGGCGCAGCTGCACGGTGAGCACGAGCAGCAGCAGACCCAGGGATGCTGCGCTGGCCGCGGTGATCGCTGCCTTCTTCGCATTGTTCTTCAGCATGATGAGAACCAATTAAACAATTAAACACAACTCGAGACTATGACGCGGCGGGGGTCTCCAATACAAAGTCCATATGGTGGGTTTAAACCTAAGGGAACACAGGAGCAGAGATGTAGGGTCCGTCGGGCTGCATAGCTGGGAGCAGAATAAGAGAATCGATAGGAGGAGAAATATATAAGCTTGTTGTGGTGGCCACGCCCCCTGGAGGAGAGGGGCTCAGTGAATGCAGCGTGCCATTCAGTGACGATTCAATGGGGCGTGGCTATCTCCCTCTCTATTTGAGTGTGTAAGTGTGTGTGTGTGTGTGTGTGTGTCAGACCCACCTTTAATGGGCTGTTACTAGGGTTAGAATTAGGTTTGGGTTAGTGTGTGTGTGTGTGTGTGTGTGTGTGTGTGTGTGTGTGTGTCATAGAATACCATTGGGGACACATCATATTTTTATATAATATAAAGGAAAAAAAAAATAGTTTAGGGTCAGTAGGGTTAAGTATGGGTTAGGCAAGTAGGGGTTATGGTGAGGGTATCTCCAGGAAATGAATGTATGTGTGTGTGTGTGTGTGTGTGTGTGTGTGTGTGAGAGAGATAATGCAAGTAAAACATTGACCTAAAGAAAACACAGCTGCAGGTGGTCACATGAAAAGGTGTGTTTCAAACTGCACCTGGAGAAAAACTCACAACACTCAACACTTATTTTCCAAATCAGACTCGCTTCTCTCCTTTTTTGTTTCAAGGTGACGTTCTTTAAACTCAGCCGGGTGTGAGCTGGGTGTTCACCAGAGAAACGGCCTCTATTGTTCTTCGCTGACCTTGTGAGGACTCTGAACAGTTGGCCATTCCTGAACACTTGTTATTCAAATTCTGGCTCTCACAACCGAGTGCCGTCTGGCGCTGGCCGACCGAAAGACGCGAGTTCCATTTAGACCAACGCGCAGCTGCTGGAGCCTCAGAAACACCCACCGACTGCCAGCAATCACCATACTGAGACCGTTTACAGTCTAACAAATGTCGAGTTTTGCTTTGGTGCAAGAACATGACCTCTGTGTACACACATGTTTTCCTGAATCCAATCCCAATAGTCAGCGTTGTACTTAGAGTTGTCTGAAGGAACAGCTCAGTCACACCCTTGGCTGTAATACATTTCCTCAGTTAACTCCTCTGGCTTTGCTCGCAGCACCACAAAGGTGCCTTTCCGAACACATTTGCATGGAAAAAAACTTATTTTCCACTGCAGGTGTTTTATTCATTTTAATTCTGGGACAAACAGAACATGAGTTACCTCTTTTCTTTGTGGCTTCTGACAAGACCTTTTGTTCACCTTGTAAAAGTGAGCACAGAAAGGCATTTAAAGGCGAGTTTCAGAAACCAGGCAGAGGGGGTGGTCTCTGTGGCCTTCATTCCTTCTCGATTAACCGCCTCTTTCTGCCGCGCTTAGATTCATTACAGTCTGCTGTAAACCTTTTCTTTCATATAATCTGCTTAGAAACCGGAGGATGTAAAGTTGAATGTTGCCATGTTTTATTATTTCAATGAATCTCAACAAGATTGGCATATTAACAGACGTCCCAGCATGCATTGTTTGAGAGGTAAAATGTCCCAGAGCACGTATGTATTATGAGAAAATGGGCCCCTGGCCACAGACAGGTAAGAGGTCGCGACCCCCAAATGACAATATCAAAAAGCAAAGTCTTTGTGGTTGTTATGCATCTCATTAAGATCATTTTTTGTCGATAGCCATTTTTCTGACATGAGCTTTTGCCTTTCAAAACAGGAAAATCTCTGGAGCAACTGACTCAGAGATTTACGTTTTCACCTACAGCCCCTCTGGAAAAATTTCAAGAAAATCTCCATAGTTCAGTGAAGGTTTGAAAGCCGTGGTTGCTGTGAATAAGAACTGTAAAAAAGTACATAAGGAAATAAGGAAATGAGCTGCCTCTTTCTACTGGGCTGGCAAGCAATTTGTTCCACCTCAAAAACTTGACTCGGCCTTTGGACTCATAAAAACAATATGAGTCATTAAAATGGCAAGTGAAAAAGTGAAGTTCTCCGTTTGTATTGGCTCTAACCTCCCTTTCCGTTCACACTTTATTTCGTCTTTGTGCTTCCTCTCAAAGAAAAATACAAAACATGTTTCGCCCCCCTTTGAAATCAACCCAGTCTATCTGACATTACCACTGAATACCAGAGATTAAATCCAGTTTTTCCAGACAAGCCCACTTCCTCACCATAGTGCCCACAAACCCACAAGTAACCGCCACAGTGTGTTTGATTCCCCCCTCCAACCGTATCAGCGTCATGGGGGATCTGAGCGACCACAGAAGTCTCAGCTGGATGGTAAAATTACAGGCCTGCTATTTATAGTTCGTGGTTTTACAACAATGATTCAATATGAAGCACATATAACAGAGCAGGTAAAGAATCCCAGTTACTCTATCCACATGTATCTAAGACATAAAGACATGTCCATCATCTCTGTGACTATCCCTCAACTGTCCAAAATGTCTCATTTCAGCACGGAGCATCTCCTTTATGTTCCCTGGGTGCACACAATAAAAACCTGGAAACACATGTGCACGCTGAGCTCTGGAACATGTCATCTATAAACTTGATATTCTACATGATGCATGTAGAGGGAACATGGAAGACATTAGCTCGAAGCCACATCATTCCACTCAACTCATCGTGTTTCCATTCGTTTGATTCTTCAGTTTGTTTGATATTCCTCTGGACGGTTCCCCCGGATGTTTCTGATTCTCGAAGCTTTGAAGCGTTCACGTGATGATCTAAGTTGCTGCTCTGAAACCGTTTGAGATCTGCTGCACACTAAAACTCAGGAACAAGGTTAATATTAACTTAAATCCACACGGTAAATGCATTTATATTGGACTCTCCTACGCTTTATGGTGAGTTTACACTCTTTACACTGCATTTATACGACACTGTCTTTCACTAGTACAGTATCTATCTATCACAAACGCTAGCAGCACATGGTGGGTTCCGTTTCTTGTCCAGGGACACTTCGTCATGTTGAAACTACCAGTTTGGTCAATGACCTGTTCTACCTCTCTAAAAAGTAAAAAGGAAGGGGGCATCCGGATTTGAACCGGAGACCTCTTGATCTGCAGTCAAATGCTCTACCACTGAGCTATACCCCCTACACAGAAACTACAATGAAGCATCAAACAGACTGTAACAGATCAGGCAAGGATTCATTTGGGATCAGCTCCTATTTTCACGTCATGTAAATACACATTTACATGATAATAAAAACAATAACCATGATGATGATGAGTATTGACAACAGCCCGACCAATTTATCTGTTAGACAATTTCAGCCTTTCACTGATTCATTGGTATTGGCGTTTAATTTTGCCGATATTAAAACATTTATTTTACAAAGGAAGCAATACAGCAAATAGGTGCATTTGTGGCAATACATTAAAACATGTTTATTTTCTATGTATTTGGTTGTTTCCATGTTTTCTTTTAATTCATAATAACGTTTATGGTTAAACTGTAAAATATCAAGCTTCAATTACATTTGTAATAAAGTTTTGATAACAACTTTCTTGTGGATCATTGGCATTTTTTCTTTCAGCATATATAGTAGCTGATTTATCTGAAATGTTTTTGTCCATATTATTTGTATCTATTATCGGCAACCAAAGATCCACATTAGTCGTGCTCTGGAATTGACAACTACTTTTATAATGTGAACAAGAGCTTTCTATAAAAAAGTGCACAGGCTCCATTTGGAACAACACTACACTGACTCTGAGAATCGGTGGGTGAGAGCCGGGCGGTGGGATCAGTCCTCGGTTGTGTTTATTTTCCCATCGTAGACACACTAACTCTGTCGAGATTACAGGTCACACCAGAAGTGAGAGCCAGAACTCGACTTCAGTTTCCCTCCCCGTGCAACGTTAGGGGAAACTCTCCGAGGCCCACGGCTGAGAATGCTTCAGCTGCTCCAGAGATAAAACAAACACGACCCATTTTTATTGATCTCCAGGGAGTCTTCTCATAGGTCTGAATGGACGTCTTTCAGGTAAATACAATATACAGATGAAATATGGTATAAGACCAGATGTGTAGATACAGGTCAAAGCATTTCTATAATGCAAGGGACAGATAACGATCGTGCAAAAGGCTGCTTAAATCATCTCCTGTCTCTCTGAAGTATCAATATTTTTTTACATCCTACTATGACGGAGGCGGTTTTCATATCTGTAAATAAAGGTTGTTGTACTGCAACTAATAATTATTTGAGACTGACACTTGTTTAATAGGATGTAAGAATGATCAGTCAAATGTCTCAAAGTGAAAGTGTCATGATAATAGGAAAAATACTATAAATATGAATATAGTGTATTATACACAGTTTTAACAATTCTATTATTGTATATATACAGTTTTTACTGTTTTATGTACTGTTTTTATTTGCTGTGGCGAGTTCTATTTGCCTTGTTTTTTTCCAGAGCAGTTCGATTTGTCCGGGCTTGCAGGGTCACGTCCTGGCATGCCCCAACATGTCAAACACAATTATTCCTTCTATTAAATAAACCACTCAGAAATAATAGCCTATTTAAAGTCAGATTAGTTTTTGTCATAGACCAACCTCATTTCCTCCACAACAGCCTTGACATCTCCCCACTGTACAAATCCAATCTTTGTCACTGGAAACTGGATATTCACTTGAGACCCTTCAGGTTTATGCTTCTACTGAAGAGCTCGATAAACTCATAGGATAAACACTCAACTCAAGAGACTTTGAGAGGCTGTTGACATCTCAGAGTTATCTCCATATCATGATGTAAATGTTAGGAGGGAGGAAGGTGTTGGTTAGATGACAAAAGTGTGTAAAGGTCCCTTCTGTTGAGGTAAAAGGCCGTTTTCACACTCATGGCTACCTTACTGGGAGATGTCCAGTGGGAGGCCGAGCAGACAAAGAAAAAGACATTGGCGTCATTGAGGCACTTTTAATGACCTTTTGTGTCCTTTCATCACAGTCTTTCTTTTTTAACTATGTCAGATGGGTGAGCCATCGCCGAGGTGATGTGCATGATCTCAGCTGTTGGTTTGGATGTTTGTTTGTAGGCAAGATTACGCAAAAACTCCTGAACAGATTTCAATGAAACTTGTCTGAATGATTGGATGTTATTTTTGTCACTTTTGTTTACATTGCTTGATAGTTTTGGGCATTTTCATTATTTTCTCAGCAAATAATCAATGTATTTTAATGAAAAAATAGCTTAATATAATATTTAGGAGGAATGTATCTCTGACTGTAGCAAATCTGGTGCGGATCGGGGGGAAAATGCAGATTAAACTATCTTAAATATGTTTTCATTTGTTTGTTTGTTTGTAAGCACGATTATGGAAACAATAATTGACGGATACCCACAAAACTTGGTAGAAGGATTTGAAAATTGAGACATGTATAGGGGGTTGCTATGAGTGCAATTTTGTGCAACTCCAAATGACAATCTGGATCTAGTGGATTTAAATATGGTTGGGGTATTTTTTCAACCAGTGTATGGTAACAAATAGGGCTAGAAACCTGTAACTACCATCAATGCGTAGATGAGAAACGTAATGAGGACTTAGCTATTGGGCTTGGTTTAATTTAAGGTTAATTATTTGACATTTTACAAAAAGAGTAGGTTGAAAGAGTTAGTTCACTTTTGATTGTTTTCGAGGACAAATTGCTCGTGGTAAAGTTTATTCCTACTTTCTTAACTAAATAAACAAAGTCAGCGCTCTGAGGCGAGGGACATTTTCGCTGCAGAGAAAGCTACGACACAGCAGATCCAATGAAAACAGGAAACTCACGGCCGGTGGTTGATGTCCTATTTTAAAGTCCCCCCCCCTCTGTTATAATTGTTCCCTTTCACTCTCCTCTTCATAACCAGGCAAACTCATGCTATTTGCATAACTGTTCAGACCTGCTCTTCACCCCCTGCCACTGGCCTACTTCCACTCTGTCAGCCTAATGCTTCCCAGCACTGTCTCTTTGTGCTGTATCTCATTGTTGTGGGAACTTCAAATGACTGATACATTAAATGGGGAGGACTCTAGTCTAGTCTGGTCTTTACAGCCTCACTACTGTGTCTCCAAGCAGGAGAGAAAAATACACTGTGTAATAAATGATGGGGGAGAATGGCACCGTTTTCCTTATTTGTTTTCTCCTTTCTCAGCAGTGTCACAGGGAGGGCTCTCTGTTGTGGAACATGAAGAGGTGACGAGATATGATCTGTGTGTGTATTATGGAGGAAGAATAGGGCTTGTGGGATCTGATACTGTGAAAATGACAGAGCGGCCTGATGTGTCAGACTCTCACGGGACGGCAGGCAGAGAGGAGCTGCAGCGAGCGAGGCTCTGGTGGGAAACTGCTGAGGTCACACTCAGGCAGTGCCATGTGGGTGTTACAGTGTGTGACTTTTCTCTTTTTTCGAGAAGGATATCGGTGAGAGGCTGATCCGGCCTGTAATGGAAAAAAAGACGTCATGGTCTATCAAAATTTTGGAAGTTTTTGAAACTTATCTTTGACGTAGGGGGGTATAGCTCAGTGGTAGAGCATTTGACTGCAGATCAAGAGGTCTCTGGTTCAATTCCGGATGCCCCCTCAACTTATGAAGCTGTCGAATATTTATAAAGTCACAATTTACAACCACCTAAATATGGCTATTTTAGTCATCATTTATATTTGATAAGGTCAAATTGTCGAATGTTTTTGTCTCATAGCTTTGACTTTCTTTCTCCGGACGTGGACATTTCAATGCAAAGTTTTCACTGATCATGCGCAAAAATGGCTTGAGTTAGATTGAGGAATACGTACTAATGATCTGAAATAGAGAAAGTTAAGCATCACCATGCATTGTCATAATGGTGAGGCTTCTCAGTGGCTCACAAGAGGGGGTATAGCTCAGTGGTAGAGCATTTGACTGCAGATCAAGAGGTCTCCGGTTCAAATCCGGATGCCCCCTTTCTACCCTTTATGAGTAATTAACATTTACAGAGTCAACTTCATCATAAACCTAATAAAAAAACATAATTGGCAGCCGATAATGAAGAATACATCTGAAAACATCTGTCTTATGAGATTAATTCACATAACTGAAGGACATCAAAGTGCAATGAAAATGCATTAGTACAGATTGAGGTTAAAAGACATTTGCACTAAACACAACGTTTAAATCTAATTATAAAACAATGCAATTCTCAAAGTGTATTTTATTCCAAATCAGACTGCATTACTTTCAAAATAGGTTGATTTCTGTACAGTTCACCAGACGAATCCACGATTAGTTTCTATCCACTCTGAATTACTGTAGTTTCTGCTGACTCATCCAGATGCTTAGCCTTTGAGAAATGATAAAAAAATATAGATATAATAATGAATTAGAATAGGACTGAAAAAACTCAAAACCTTAAAGAAAGTGATGAAAAATCCCCCAGCCCATACCACATCCTTCCTCCAAGATTCGTGGAGATTTATCTAATAGTTTTTGTGTTATCTTGCTTACAAGCGAACTTACCGACACACAAGGAGTTAAACATTTACAGAAATGACTTCCTGGAAAAGAAGTTTATGAGCAAGACTCATTGAACAGTGGAGTAAAAGAAGAGAGGTGAAGTCCCCAATGATGCAGAAAAATTCCATATAAAGGCAAACAGACGGAAAAACTAGTTCAAGCTGTAAAATTAAAAACCCACACCTTGGTTCTACAATTCTTGTCGAATAAAAGTTATTATTAATCCAAAATGACTGCAACAAGCTGCTGCGGAAAGACTTTAAGTGAATCCTCCAAATGTTGATGTCATCTCCCATCTGGCAGAAATGAAACGACCACAAACATTCCCCAACACAAAAGGACAGAAAATATCTCAGATTCTTTTTGCCCCGAGCTTTATCGCAAATTCTCCTCAATACGTCCCCACAGTATACATGCAATACTACTTCTCATATGTTGGTATTTAAGATTTTAATGAATGTTTACTCTCCACCCAGAGGCTCATTACCAAGCAGAATGATTAATCGCCCTGCCTCAGTTCCACAGTCTAAATTAATTTCGACCTTTGTTGTTTTTACGACTCGTGAGGATCTTTTAGTTCGTGTTTTTGTAATGCGGAGCGGTACAGTTCAGTCATGGCTTATTGTTTACCAAGAGTTGGCTCAGCAGGGAGTCGGGTGATGCACAGCAACCCGAGAGGCCCGACAAATTACGGAGCCATGACAATGTAAAGCAGATGTGACTGTGGCAGATGTCGTAGCTAAATTATTTTCTCCCATCGGAAAACAGTCAGAGACAATAGTAAATCCTGACTAATTGTCAAAGACACTGGTAATTGGTTGAACATACAGTGGTTAATATGTGGGCTGTAAATAATCCCCCCCCCCCATTTCCATGTAAATGAAAAGAGGTTTATTAGCCTAAAATTCTATGAGTGTTGTCCTTAAACCAATTACTTGGCATATTGAGAGATTCACTCATTCACTTTCTTGCAACATCAGATGAGAAAATCAGCAACTCTCTCATGTCCATATGAAGCTACCACCAACAATAGCTTAGCATGAGTTCTACAAACAGAGGCTAGCTGTTTCTCCTTGATTCCAGTCTTGGTGCTGAGTTAAGCTAACTAGCACTGCTAGCATATAGACGCAGATGGCCAGAATGAATAAGTTGTTCCCCAAAATGTTTTCACAAACCTATCTTGCCTTAAATCTATGTCCCAATTCCAAGGTTGCATCCTTCGTAGACCTATTAGACCATAAAGTCCGAACTTAAATGATGGTCTGGTTTACGAAGTTTTTCCTATTTGCATCACAACCTATTTGAGCAACTGCACTTAATATAGCTCGGCAGCTTGCATAGTTAGCTTGTTAGCTTCGTCACCAACGTACAATGAATCCTGGGCTAGGTTTGGCACAAGCAGGATCCCCCCCACTGGACCTTTTGTCACATGAGAATGAAGCGATGCAATTGTAGGTTTTATTTGAAGAAGCCTTCGAAATGGTACAGCCTAGTCACACCATGACACCATCAGGCTTCAAAGGCTGTCTCCGAAGGATGCGGCCCCTGAATTTTGGCACAGATGTTGATTTAAATCCAGGAGCTGGACATTTTTCTGTGATTTTCCCACATCTGAAAAGCTACTATTTATTCTCATGATCCGTTAATTGCATGATCCGTTAATCGCAATTAAAATCAGGGAAACGTTAAATGATGTTAAATGATAGCAGGGGGACGCATATAGGACGAATTAACGGATAAGGCCAAGGGGTTACCACATGGCTTATATTCAACATACCACCTGTCAGGAAATCCTGCATCATTACAGAGTCCACAAACACATATACACACACAGTCACACACCTTCTCTCCAGACTGTCCAACCTGGCCAGCTGAGGGAATCCGTTCTGTGTGTTACTGAGATTAATTTCTGGCACCGGCCCTGGCCCAGCTCCAGCCGGGGGAACAAGAGCAGCTTCCATCCCACAGAGCAGCAGTTTATCCCCTGTGGTGGGTCCAACCAGGCTGATCCTCTCATATTAAATGGATTAGCAGAGTCCTTATTCTACTGTCAGGAGCTTGTGAAAAGAATAGGGATTTTGCATGTTGGCATATTCTTCTGACAACATTTCATAGTGTAAACTGTAAAATCGTGGGCTCCTACCTTGTTCACACCAGGACTTAGAAACTGAGCGTATCAAGGGTATATTTCTTCAAAGTATTTCTCTACACCGGTGCCAGAAACATGATTCTGTAGCTGCCCTCTGAGAGCATTAGCCCCTTTTAGCTCTTGTTGTATCCGTGGGAAACTCTAGCATTAGCACTGCTTACAAGCCTTATGATTTCCCATGGGAAACATGCATGACAGGAGCAGGTTAGGTTGGGATCCAAACGTTGCATGGCATGATTAGGATGGAGGAGATCAGGTTGCAGATATCAGGAAGAATCACATGAAGAGTGTGAGGTTGCACACTGACCGCATGCCAGACTGCATTTATTCTCAGACACATCTAACTGTTGATTCACTCTCCTTGTTTGATGTAACCCACGAGCATGAAAGTGATTAAATATCTCTTCCACTTCTGGAAGACTGCACTTGAAAGACAGTTAGTGTTAGATCTCATGCCCTGCCGGTCTTTGAACAGACGGATGGCAGGTGCTCCTCCCTGCCTGCACTCTTCTCTTAATCTCCTTCAGAAGGCAGACGACCCCTCATCCTCACAGGCTTCCATACGGGCGCCACGCTAATCACTATGTTTAATTGAAGGCCGTCTGTGGCCGAGCCCTCACACCGCAGACAGATGTGCTGAGATCAGGCTGGGCACAAACAGCCTTGACCATGGATCAGCCCCATGTCCCTGTTCCAGGACCATTGTGTCGTCTATTTCTGGCCCCCAGACAAAGCATGCGTCTCCGTGGTGATGATGCAGAATCAGTCAGGAATATGTGTAGACATAAATCCGTCTCGGTCTGTGGTTAAGATCAGTGTTTTTTGACTTTCTTATTTATTTCTTAGATTGCTAATGAGGAAACACTTGTCTTACGTTGCAGTGTGGACAAGTAGAGCAGAGTCCTTATCTGAGAACGGATGAGCCCTAAGAAATCTTTATGAATTTTCATGGTCAAGGTCAAATTAGAATGTTTTGGCCTCATAGCTCTGACTTTCTTGCTCAGAACGTGGACATTTTAATGCAAAGTTTTCACTGATCATGCCCAAAAATGACTTGAGTTACATTGAGGAATACAAACTAACGATCTGAAATAAAGTAAGTTAAGCATCACCATGTATTGCCATAATGGTGAGGCTTCACAGGAGTTGCTATGAGGGGGTATAGCTCAGTGGTAGAGCATTTGACTGCAGATCAAGAGGTCTCTGGTTCAAATCCGGATGCCCCCTTTATGAGTAACCAACATTTAGAGAGTCTACAGGAACAGCACTGTTTTAAAGAATACTCACTGAATACCTCAAAATAATTGTTATGAGATAAATTCACATAATTGACGACATATGAGATCAAAGTGCAATGAAAATAAATCAGTACAGATTGAGGTTAAAAGACATTTGCACTAAAAACAACGCACAAACAAGAAAATAAAATGTCCGACATCTAACCTCTGACAGATCAGTTACGATCATATTCAGTTAAATAAGTCAACAATATATTATTAGCGTCAAAGCTCATAGAAGAGATCAGCACATACACAGATCCAATTGTGTGATTTCTGTATATGTGCATGTGCGTTGATGTGAGTGTGTCTTTCGGGGGTGGGCTTGGTATTTAGCTTATCTATTTAAAAACAGGGACATAGACACACACACACACACACACACACACACTAGGTTCGAGTCAGTCAAATTATGTTTTGGATCGTTGTGTTCATGTGATCTACAGTAAGGACCCCCTCCATCCCCATCGCCCCCCTCCCGGCTCAGCTGGACTCAGCCCTTCCACTGAGGCCTGCCTCAGTGAGGCCACACCCACTCACTGGCCCTTTCCCACAACCTCCAGGCACCTTGGAGGAAGTCATCCATGCATAACTCTGCTCCTTAATCAAAGGCTGAATGTGGAGTTTGTCCACTGCAAGTGCGGCATTAGCAAAGCACATGCTCTCCTTTCACAGAGAAACAATGCGGCCCATTGTGTCCGGCCACAAGTGTCTATTTTGATGTAAAAGGGATCTCACAAGCTGATGGACAATGAAGAGGGAATTCCAGGAATAACACACAGGACACATTGAGGACTGCACAGCACCGGAGGATTATCGAGCCCTGCAGCGTGTCAGCATCATCCCCGAGATCGAGACACTGCATGTTTTACAGCTGCATTAAAAACAACAGACTCCACCACAGCTGATATGGTAGAAGTTAAGAAACCATCAGCTGCAGAGTATTTCTGTGTCTGCCATGACAGGCTGAGTTTTATCTCAGTTTCGAACTGATGTAACTGGGCCTCTTGGACATGTCAAAATAACAGCTTAGTGTGACAAATGGAGCAGTCCTCCAGGTCCTTTGCTCTGATAACAGCATTAGTCATCAGCAAGCAAGAGCCTGACACAAAGCAGCCGTGCAGGCAACATGCCATCAATTTACCTGAGAATAGTGAGGAGTGTACATTAATAAATTAGACGCATCCTGAGCAGACAACATGAGACATTGTCTTCATTCTCCAACCCACCTCCTCTGACCCTTGCTCTGGTTTATAAATAGCAGTGACCCATCTCTAAATAGGACATTGTTTTGTCTATTGTCTTTCCATCCATGTGCTGTCCTGATCACTGATGCTGAAACACTGCGGTAAACATCCTCTGAGTGACCCCCCTCACCTTCCACTCCCATGGATGAAACATAATCCTCCTTTACACTGTCCAGGCCTCGCTGTTTTAAACATGTGGCCGAAAATCTCTTTGCTTTAAACATGAACTATTGGAAACAGAAGTCCAGAGCGGCTTTACCTCCACCAAGGAGGTTATGTTTATACCCCTGTCCATTGGTTTGTTGCATTGTGAGAGGGTGTTTTTTCCAAATGTAATTAATGAATCTTGATGAAAATTAATATTTAGGAAACCAATATCTATGAGTGTATACAATTTTGGACGGCTTGATTGAATTTAAGGTGACTGTTGGCGGAGGTGTATGTACTACTGAGTATCATTCTTGTTTGTTTCTTTGTTGGTTAGTTAGTTGGTTGGTTGGTTAGTTAGTTAGTCAGTTTGCTTGTTGGTTGGTTGGTTACAAAACTACTGAACAGATTTCCACGAAGAATGTTGGAAGGATGAGACATTGTCACTTTCTTCAATATTTCCAGAAATGGCCCTTGGTGGAGGCATATGTTCAACTGGGTGCCAGTCTAGTTTTTATATTTTTTTTTTGTTTGATGCTTGATCCTACTGCTAATATTCACAGAAGAGAAAAGTTGATACATCCATTTTCTTTTTCCGTGTTAAAGGAAAGAGCGGGAATCCAAATTTGCTCGGACATGGTTCATGGCTCAATTCAACATGATTAGGCTCAGCATCAGCCTGTTTAAGAGGAGCCCTTTAAAAGGATGTTTAGGGGCTTGGGGCAGGGGGTGTGCTGGAGGGTTGCTCCCCATTCTTCCCATTATAAGGCTTTGCACTTTCTTTAGGATGCAGGCCATCTATCAGGAGCCCCTATAGGTCCTTTCAGGGCCAAATAAAAGGATCACTGTGAGCAGACCTGTCTGTGGGTTGCTCAGACATGGGAGACAACAGATGTGTTAAACATAGCCAGCGTCCTCACAAAAAACCCAGAGAGCCGGGGCTGCATGCTCTCTAATGGACAGGCAGCTTAATGTTAATTGCTGAATGGAGTCAGTCAAAGCTGCAGCGAGCTTTCACCGAGCACGTTCAAGGAATCCCACATCATAAAGGAGACTTCACTTCCCTCCACTTTTAAGGAAAGGAAGAGCGTTGCAAAGAAAGGCCATAAAATTGTTACAAGACCTTTAAACAAACTGCACCTTCGAATCCCACAAAGACGCGTGTGTAACTTCATCCGGGTGTAAAAGTACAACTGAGCTCTGCTTCCGAAAGGTTTGGATGGTTGTGACCTCAAACAAGAGGTGGACATGATAGAATCAATACTACTGATACTAACTCTTGTTTTGAGTATTGCTACTAGAGTGTCCATAGGATCAATACCTAAAACATTGATCTACTATACATCACTTAAACATACAAACAATCTTCCTATGGTTCATGCATTGATTTTCCAATCACCTCAAGGGTTCACACAGCATTCAGACAATAAACATTTATTATGATTCATTCACAGTATAAAGTAATAATAATAATAATAATATAGTTCAAAATGAAAATACTAAAGTTAAGTACTAATACCTCAAATTTGTACTTAAGAATGCTACTTAATTAGATGTTTTAGTAACTTTCTACCAATGGAATCCGCTTGTCGATGTTGCATTCAGCTTAAAAACCATGACACATTTGTCTTCCCTACATTATATCACATTGATGTTTTTAATAATGAAAACAGAAGATATTTTCAAAATATATTTTTATTTGTTTCTGTATTTGGACTCAGGTTCTCTTATTTGTTGACAACAAAAGAAACCATAGCGGCTGGCTTTAATACCAAACTGTGAAACCCTGTTGCTGTTTGGCTGCTGGGGCCCAGTTTACCTCCTGTATTCCTGTGGGAATCAGGCTAATCCAGAGAGATCACAGCTTTTTCTGCCAGAGCGCAGATATATTGTTTCATTTACTGACTCTTTTTTACATTTTGTTCCATGTTCTTATAGATTTAAGTACATGCAGTGCAGCTTAATTAAAAGCAACCATTAAATATTACATATTCTGTATATGTTTCACCAAATTTAGAGGCTGAATTCAACTTCTGCACCCCAGTATCCTCCAGTGACACTGAAGGAGGAGGAGCAAAGGTCCCTGCATCAAACCCCAGAGCCTAAACAATGAACGCTTGGCGTGGACAGCCCGAGGCGAGGCCATCTGCCGCTGAGAGAGTGGAGTCCCTTTGTCAGCTATTGTGGAATGTCGAAGCAGATTGATGAGGGCCGGGTGATTCCTTTAGGGCCCGGCGAGGCAGCAGGCAGCACAGTGAGCCCGAATAGACACTAAAGGGAACTCCTTCGTCTACTTCTGTCTCCACGTCCAGCAGTCACATGATGCAGTAGCCAGACGCTAACCTGGGAAAATACTGGGAAAGACTTTTGGGACACCGATTTCATGTTTGAAGTATTCAGATCCCTCGAGGTTCTCAGCAGACATTTCAATTAATACTGAATTTTTTACAAATAGCTCAAAGCAAGATTAAAGGCATTATTCTCCTCTCCCCCTTGTCCTTCATAGAAAGTGTAAGAATGTGTTGTATGAGAGTCCAATGCAGGCTGGAGGTCACAATAGTGTGCCTCTGTTTGGACGATGACCTCTAACCTCTCAGCAGGTGTGTGTGGATGGTCTTTTGTTGAGGGGAGCCCGTCCAGAAGCTCTCTGGCTTTTGGAGTGGGTGGGTCAGGAGGAGGGTGGTGGTGCGGGGACACAGGGCAGATGTTGTATGTGAAATCCCCGGGGGAAAGTGTGCCGCCACAGAGGAAAGGGGTCAGAGCAAAAGGGCGGATCTCTGACACGACCAACACAACAGACAACTCTGGTTTCCATGGCAGCTTGCCGCATCACTAAGCCGTCTGTTCTCTGAGAAAAAGAAATAGAACTTCAGGCTCCGGGATCTCTGACAAAACCTGGCTTTATTCAGCTTCTCATGGCAACGACAAAATCTGGTTCTCAGTCAGACAGCAGATTTAATTTAGTGGGCTGTATTTGAATTCGTACCTTGGGAATCACTGGACTAAAATACCTGTATAACTGTATGTAAATGTATTTATGTGAAATATATTATAATGTATGAATCAAGAGCCCAAACAAATACTTTTAGTAATGACGCCTTATTCACCTGATGATACTTCTGTACTAACACACATGCAGGATTTTAAATAACAAGCTTTACTTGTAATAGCTTATTTTTATATTGTTGCATTGGTACTTTTATGTAAGTGAATGACCTGAATATTTCTTCCACCTCTGTGAAGCACAGAAATTAAACTGATCAGTTTCTAAAAGTTTATCATTTTAACAGGCCCTATTTTCAAGTTCACTCTACTATCATATTCTGTATGGATTTTGTGGCAATGTCCGATGCCACCGGGGTTTCCCACACACAGCCAGAGACTAAACTGTTGCTTTTCAGCATTTTATGAACACAAACAAACTCACAAATCTCTCTCAACAAAAACTAAACTAAAACCTTGGCTTTGCAGCTGGGTTCTGTCCATGTGCCTCATGTGCGTCTCAGTCCTTGTGTGTCTGTCCCCTTCGGCAGCTCTGCTGCTGCCTTTTGTACCAGAGGATCGATCAGCTAACAGCCCTCAGCTGAGCTGATTGATCCTCTGGTACAGGTGGAGGTGCTCTCCGAGCCACCTCTGTGCCCACAGATATAAAATACATGTGTGTGAAAGCACCTTGTGATGGATGAGGTACTGAGATACTTAAAGAACCACGATTTACTCCATTATAAGTATAAGTCATGTATTAGCAGTATAGATTTAAGTAAAAGTTATGCAGGAAAATGGCCCCTGTGAGTGTAAATTTATTGTTTACTCACTTGAACAATTTTATTATTTTGCTGATGTTAATATATAAGTAGCTTTCAAAGTTTGTAGCTGGTTGAACATGAGTTTATTTAACTGTTGATGCTGTGGTTGCAAGTTTTATATATTATAAACTTGTTATGTGTTTTTCATGTAAAATCTCAATCTGCAAAGTGGGTAGAAACTATAATAAAGTAAATGTAGTAAATGTTTCTCAAGTACTGGCATAATGATGAATGTAGTTTCATTCCACAACTGACAGTTCCTTGTCTATTTTAAAGAACAGTATTTCATTATTTTCATAATGCCTTCCTTCCTCGAATTGTTTTTCTGGTTTACATTTCTGCAGACAAACACAATACTAAATCTTGACCAATACACAGCGACTATAATGAGACTCTTTAATGTTATGGGGCCGGTTTTGGCTGCGGAGCCTCGAAGCCACAGGGTGCAGCAGAAATAAAATAGAGATAAAAGGCACAGCTTGTTGTCCTGACTGTTTTTACTGTAGCTGGACTATGACTCATTTCCTTTGAGGTGACGGCTGCGGAGGAATGTGACTTTGATCAATCCCTGGTTTCATCAGGTTATCTCAGCCTCTGCAGTAAATAGGCAATAAACATTGACACCAGTCTGTAGGAAGACTCTGTGGTAAGTTTGATCACATCCTTGTTGCATCAATATAGGGTCTGACTCTGAATATCAAAGCTCACACTAGGAGAAGGGTTTGTGATAAATATTCAAACTCTAAATGTTATAATTAATAAACGACACTGCAGCACACATTTCTTTGTTCCTCAGAAGCTGTACTCCATAAATAGCTTTGGGGAAACAACAGAGATTGGGAAACATCCTGCAGAAGAACTTTTAAGCTGAATTTGCGAGCAGATAAATTGCCTCACACTCCTGGTGTTTTTTTTCTGCCTGACCTTGTCCGCAAAGCACCATTGTTCCTTTTGCCAGGGGTCTCTGTGCGTCCACAAAAGGGCCATCTGACAATGCTCGCAGGCCAAGCGCTCGCCTCTTATACGTGAGCCGTCAGTCCTGTGATGCATGTCATTTGTATAACATTACCCGGGGTCACAGCCCTATGGTCAAGAAGATCAGCGGGGAACGAAGGAAAGCGGGGGTCAGGGCCCCGGACAAATCTTGAACTTCAGCACAGGTCAGAAAATACTTAGATATGCATCTTCAGCCATAATGTTTGAAAGGAACCCTTCAAAGCTCCCGATCGAATCTCTATGGAGCCATTGTTGAAGAAACTGAAGGAGCAGCTCAACAGAACAAAAAGAGTTTCACATCGTACCAGAGTAGACGATCCATCAAAGGATTCAAAAGGCCACGAGCATGTTTTCATGAATACAGGATGAATTTGTATAAAACTTTTTGTTCTTTTTGTGCCATGGAAATACTATCTGGGTTTGAACTTCTCATTCAAAATCTCTTTTGTCTGATTTCTGACACTTTGAAGGTTTACAACCGAGTGTGACACTATTAAAGTCGTTCTGAACAGGTTACTAACACGTTTGGACTTTGAAGAGGTAAGATTAAAATGTCATAATCATCATGCTGACATGCTGAGATTTTGCAGGTATGATAACATGCAAACATTTTCTAGTATAATATGGGCTTTTTGTGAAACTTAATTTTGTAGATCAGCTTATTTTTATCAGATTTATTACAGACAATATATATGATTTTATTAATGTTATGACATATAGTATACACATTGTTTTCTCCTGTTTATGATCTGGAACTATATAAGATGGCATATCTCACATGCATGTGGTGTGAGTGATGAATAAGATTGATGGAGTAATATGATGTAAGATATGTTGTTTTTGTTGCTGGCAGACAAAGTTGGCCCCATGCTTTTGTTTTGGATTAAAGTCCAGGGGATGAGGGCGGTAACAATATAAATCACCCAGGAAAAAAAGAATCATGGGCAACAGATGAATAAACAAAACCAGTAATTCATTAACAATGAAATGAAAACAACTTTCTAAAAGGAAAAGTGACACTGACCAGCAGCGAACTCAAAACCGCAACTTAAAACAAATGAAATGGACACGCCACACACACACACACACACACACAACACCCACACACACACACACACACACACACACACACACACACACACACACACACACACACACACACACACACACACACACACACACACACACACACACACACACACACACACACACACACACACATTGCCGACTGTCTGCTTCTCTCGGCCTCTTAACCACCATGGCCTTGATTGGTGATTGAGCCCAGCAGCCTTGCCCACTCACACACTGCAGCTGCAGGGAAGAGGGTGGTACCTGAATGGACACCGGAGAGAGAGTGCAGAGAGAGAGCAGAGAGAAAACACAACAAGGCACGAAACAGAGCCCAACAGTAACTTTATTTTAAGGCTGAGGCTAAATTCCATTAGTTCTGCAGGTACCAAGTCACCGAAGTTGGTACAATTCTTCTTGAAGTGAACCATGAACGTCTGTACAAAATGTAATATCAATCCATTCAGTAGCTGTTGAGGTATTTTGGTCTGGGTCAGACCAACACTGCCGTCACTACAGCAATGTAAATGATAAATGTAAAGGTAAAGTAAATGACATGGAAACAGGTAGAAGAGTTTATCTGAGAATGAATGATTACAGTGCTCCACTTGAGCACCATTCCTGAACAAGTTTAACATCATCGATGAAAAGGAAATGTACTCAAAACAAACTTGACTGACGTAGCTTTCCAGTTTGTCTTTTCCATCCTGTCTTCTGCCAGAAAGGATACAGGTACCTTCATGCTGTCACAGGCCAACACAAACATGGAAAGCGCATCACTGCCTGAGCAGAGGTGGAGGGAGTAGTCCTTTCCTCTCCGAGGATCTGCCTCTGATTTGCAGGAAAGGGTCATTGCCCTCTGACATCTCTTTGTCTCTGTAGTATTGACGGAAAAGCTCCTGATTTCCCAGGTCATCGCCGACGCTGCGTCGCTGCTGGTTGCCAAAGTTTGCCTGACCTGCTCAACGTGACCTCGACGTGAACATAGTCACATCTCCAGGAAAAATCCTTGTGGCTTTGACTGTGTATTTTGATATCTGCACAGATATATTTAACATCTGAGAATGGTATTACCCTGGTCAGGCCATGAAAAACATTACATCAGCCAGCTTTAGCTTCTGCAAGCCAAATCCAGCAGCAGTCTGGAAATAACATAATAAAAGCCCTGCAAATAAATCGCAGAGGGACATCGTATATATGGGAATAATGAACATCAGTTGAAGGGTCTTCAAAGTCTTCGAGGACATTAAACTGGCCAATTCAAGCTGCAAAGTAGCATCTGGCATCCTTTTTAGATGTCAAATTACAGTTTAGAACAAAAAAATGTTCTAATACTTTAAAGCTTTCTGAGCCTTTTAGAAGAATTTCATTGCAAGTTCACCCCAAAGGCCGCATTTTAAAACTCTTCTTGAAATCCTGCAGCTTACTAAGCGTCAATTCATGCTCTCATGTTCATGATTGGATTGTGTTACTGTAAGAATCTCTTGTGGAACAGAGGTTTCAAAATGGTGCTTTTTCGCGCTGATTCCCTGAACATTGGCCCTAATCAGGATCCTCTCTGTGTGTTGGCGGAGATTGGAATAACAGGACAAATACCGAGTAGGATGTGAGCCACCCAACTCTGACCTCCATCTGTACAGCTTCCTCTCCAGTCTCCCTGGGTGGGACGCTCCCCAGGCCACTAGAACTCACACACACTGTATCTGCTGTTCCCCCAATTGCCTCCAATTATGCGGCGCTACGGATCTGGCTATAGCGTTTCTCAGGGTGCTGAGGTTAGGGACACTCATACTCAGGGGTTTGTTGCAATTGGGCTGTTGCCACCGGAGATATTAATCTGCAGCCATGGAGCAGGAAATCAAAAGTAAGCTGTTGAACACACTGAATTATAGGGGAAACAGTTAATCCACTTTCTCCACAACAATAAAGTAACAGACATGTTTCTCAGAAAACATCTTAATGCTGAGATCTACAAGAGAGGAATATAATCCGAATACGAGACATTGTGGGAAAGTGAGCCATGTTTTATTGTTTGCTCGATTTCAGGTTGAGAACGAAAATTTCCCAAGACAGTCTGATGCTTGAATAAGTGTGTTGCCATTCGACTTTGGCACATGGGTTGAGTTAACATGCTCACAATGACTGGGCACTCAAATGTATGTGTTGCTGTAGAGCTTGATTTAGTCGTTACTGGTGCTTGGTGCCGGCGAAAACAACCAACAGCTAATGCTCGGAAAAAAAAACATAGCCAACCTTTGGGCTAGTGTTGCATATCTAGCTGTCCATGAAACGTAAAGTGAAGTATGCAGGTAATAAACTCCACACATGAAGGTTCACCAATATTTTGATGTTTGTTGTCTGACAGGACCTGTATTCGCATTAATTTGATCGGTTAGCGTTTCGCTTAAATATTAGTTTGAACTTTGATTTGAGTGGCTGGTGCCTGAGTTTTTCTCAAGTTCTACTCCATGCAGAACAAGCAGATCACTGCAATGGCACCCCCATGCAGTTCAGCAACATATTAAAGGGATAGTTCACCCAAAAATAAAAATTCACTTATATCTATTCACCACTATGCCGATGGAGGGGTAAACAGCGCTGCATCCAAATCCAATACAATTCAAGTAAATGGCCGACCACTTCTTCAGTAACTGCAACTGTTGTTTTTTTTACGTTTGAAGGAGTGGTCGCCATTTACTTTATCTGTTTTGAATTTGACTGCAACGCTGTTTACCCCTGAAACTCGTGGACTCAAACACTTCACCCACTCCTCCATCGGCATGGATAATAATGTAACCATCCTAACAATCTTAGTTTAGTGTATAGCATGCTAACATTTGCTAATTAGCATACGTGCAGCAGAGGTTCAGGGATTCGCAGACGTTGTAACCAGGATACCTCATCTGTGAACTAAGAGTATTTAACCAACGTTTTGCACTAATCCTTCAAATAAATGTTGAGGTATTTCACTGAGTAAGAAAAGATATTGACCTGTTGGTCGTTCTAGAGGAAAAGTCAGAGCATCAACAAAGACATTATTAATCCTCTGGATCTTGAATATCTGCCTCAAATTTCATGGCGGTCCATCTGGTAGTTGTTGAGTGGACCACAGTGGTGGACTGACCAACTGACAAACCGGCACTGTCCTGTCGGGAACACAATCATTTTATTATTCAAAGAATGAAGCTGGAAATTCTGAACACACTTTCAGGAACCTTGCAACATAAAAACATGCCTTCACCTACAGCATCATGAGAACCGGGAGAGAAGCGCCATCAGCATGTGGCTTGAATTTGCTCGGTTGAACCGTTTGCCCGCCGGGTGAAACACTTCCAGCCTTTTGTGGAGAACGGGGGTTGAGACTGATGCATCGCTCAATCCCCTCAGGAAGTGTGTGCACCAGTGCAAGCAGAGGAAGTTTACTCTGCTGCTCAACAGATCACTGTTTATGTTGGGGCCACTTCGTGAGGATGCATAGCAGCTTTGATTTTTCTTTTTTCTTTTTTTTTCTGTCCGTGTCATTAAATGAGTCACGTTTTTCCACATGATAAGTGAAAAGCAAACAAATCGATGCTGTTGTTGCTGATGGAGCGCAGGATGTTGCTCTTGGATGAACCGCTAAGAGAGGTTTGACGGAGTCTAATCCTCCTCTGTTACTTCAGCACCGTCACAATACCGGTTGATGTCATTTGTTGTCATTGCTGCAGTGATTCTCTGAGTCTGGACATGTTGGTCAGCTTATGCAACAACGGGACTGTCACTGAATATCCAGTGTGTATGCTAAAACATTAGCATACAGACTGCATGCTATTCAGGATTAGAGAGAGAGCGCAGAACAGCTTGAACCAGTTTTTGTCACAGTTCATTCAGTTTGTCGTTTATTCGTTTCAGACCCTGTTACGACCACCTGCTCGACAACAGTCCCTTCCCGCCTTTCTAGTCTCCTGACTCCCCCATGCTGTACCCAATTCCCTCATTAGCTCCCTATGATGGTATGTACTGGTCCAACAGATTGTCTATTGTGTCGTCCCAGTGGTAGCAGTCCAGTTTTTTTCGCACTTTTGGTTTGTGTGTTGTTGGACTTCTTTTTGACTTGCGTCCCTGCCTACATCTTTCCTGAGCACCACCTGCTTGTTGCCTCTCAGTCATTACCTGCTCTCACCTCCACAACCTTTTAATGAAGGTGAACTGTTGGAACTTTGTTTGGTGTCTGTGAGTCGTGCATTTGAGTCACTTTTGTCAGATGGAGGCTCAGGAAGGTAAAGGAGTATTGTTTGGTTTTTTATCTCTATCGAGGAGGTTATGTTTTCACCCCTGTACATTTGTATGTTTGTTGGTTGGTTGGTCGGTTGGTTGGTTTGTTGATTGGTTTGTCAGCAGGATTACACAAAACCTTCTTGACATATTTTAACAAAACTTGGGGGAAGGAAAGGAGCATGGGACAAGAAAGAATCCACAATTATATTTATCTGGACAAAGAGGCGAATCCAGGATTTTTTTTCTTCACTTTCTTTAATAAGCAAGAAAGGGCATTTTTTCACATTTTAATCAATCCCCCAGGGAGTAAATAATTCATGGATCTTAATGAAAAAGATCAGGCCTATCTAGGGAACTTGTATCTATGAGTTTGTACATATTGGTGAAGTTTGATAGAAGGTAAGGGGACTGTTGGGGCCTTGGTGGAGGTATAAACTCTACTGAGGGCTGTTCTATTGGTTTCTTTTCCATTTGTTTGTCTCTCAGCAGGCTTACTGTCAGTAGGAAGAACTTATAACATCCTCCTTTTGTATAGATTTTGAGCTCTGTGAGCTGTGTCAACCAACATAAGCCGTTTTCAGACATGACCTGTGGGTACAATCTGGAGAATTGGCGAGAGATTACCCATAGTTTGCCTTTCACACATGCACAACACAGCGGGAGGTTTGCCTGAGACAGAAAGTGACGCAGATATCACGTGATTTTCTTGTAAACACACAGACACCGGTGTCAGCTCTGATTGCCAAAAACTCCCTAGACATCTTCGTAAGTGTCTTCTATATGTGTGACACCACTTTTTCACCAGGAGATATATTTTCTTTTTCTTATTTTCGCGTCAGAAGCGTCATCAACCCCCCCCCCAAAATTCAGTGTTTTCTTTTTGTTGAGAGACAATAAACTTGGTCAATCCCTGCTTTGTGTATGGCAGATAAAAAGGAGAAAATAACTGTATGTCGCACCGGGAGATTAATCATCAGTTTAGTACACATTTTCCTCTCAGATGTTAAAATCAGCAAATTAACTTTCCCCTGTAAACACACCCATTAGTCGGCTTTCTACTCTACCAAAGTATGTTTTCATATACGTTGCAAAATGCCATTTTGTCCCGAGAGGCCTAACATTACAAAGAGTTTCCTCTCTTTGAATTGTGGTGGTCTGACAGATGCAATCTATCTTAAGATAAGAAAGATTCTGTGTTTGTATTAGTGGAAGACAAATGTCGGATTTGTTTTTTCTTTGGGGGGGGATGCTTGGGATTGGCTGTTATCGCCGTCGTGTTTTACACACCGCAGTGCAACAGAAGATGCTCCGGCAGCAGGCACACAATGGCACAGGGTTATCGTTTTAACTTTCTGCTGCAGTCAACCCCTGCTCTGTTTCTCAGGGAGGGCGTCTCACTCCACAGTTTGTTTTGCCTGCAGAAAAAGTCTTGTCCACCGGGGCCATAAATTCCACCGAGGACAGAGAGGTGATGATCTCTGCGTGTTTTTGAATAGAAACTTTATTTATCATTTTCCACACAAAGACACCATTGACCGATTGGATCTTCAAGTCACCTTATGTGAACTGGATAACGCTTCGATACAGAAAAGTCAATGTTATCTACAGATTAGTGAACTGAAATATGATCTCACTTCCATTGAGACTGTGACAAAGCCTAAAATCCAGCTTTGTATGATTTCTGTCAGACTCTGACTTCAGACATGAACTCTGGAAAATGTCTGGAAAATGTATACTTTTATATAAATTGCACATAGGCTACAGAACGCAGCAGGAGATTGTTCAGGTCGGACAAATTCACAACAACAGAAAAATGTCTGAAACATTCCAGAGGTGGAGCCCGTTTAGAATATGGGGGTTAGGGTTATTTTTGTGTCCAGCACATCGACACCGGCGTGTGCCTTCATTCCCAATACCACTCAAATCTCATTGTCTTTCCAATTTTACATCTTTGTCGATGTCTTCTACATGTATGGCTCCTCTTTTTTATCCCAGGATATTTGTATTATTTTAGTTTTTCTTCTCAGTTTTGTTTTCCATCGTGTGTTAGTAAAGTCCTGAACAGGCCCAATCACTTCGCTTTGAATTTTTCAGACATTTTCCTGCCGTATTCTCACATGAACTCAATCAGACATTTTTCAGGGAGGCTGCTGCCGAAAGTGTCAGGAGGAACTAACTTTGACATTTGCTCTCTCTCAGGAGAAAGCTCAGTTCATGTCTGAAAGTAGTTTAAATGTCAGTTTCCCTTTTTGCTTTAATGAAAAAAGTTGCAGGAGTCACTTGACATTAAGACTCTTTTCTTAATTCGATCAATCCAACATTTGAGCCTCGTCCAAACTGTAAAATCTTCACAATCCTGTGATTATTATCGGAATTATACTTTAACATTACATATAACGTAGATGTGTTGCTCTGCCAGAATAGAAAGTCACAAAATATCCTCCAGTTTCATACATTGAAACCGAAAGTTTTCCATGTTGTTAAGCCATGTTGGATTTAAGGGGGTTTCACTTCACCAGGGCTCATATCCTCCTTAAAGCTGCCTGAAGTGGAAAACATGACTGTGACATGACCTTTAATGACACCAGATCTATAGGAGACCTCATGTGAAAACACACACACTTCTCTCTTGGCTCCTCTCTGCATTGTCTGAGACCTAAAGAGCTCTGCCTGTCTCTTGGTTACATATTGATCGTGCCACAACAAAGGTGACACAGTTTGAGTGGCTCACACAGTAATTGGGTGTGCTCTCTCCATTTGATCTCTTTTGTTCTATCCTCAGCCGCAGCTTTCTGAGGAAAGAAGATACTTTTTATTCCTGTTCGTATAGAAACTGGTGATGAGAAACATCATTGTGAAACCCCCCTCACTTCCTTCCCTTTATGGTTTCACCGTACAACCACAGCAGCAGTTGAAATGCAGGATCATTACACTAGACTGTCAGGAGTGTAAAGCTACGTGTGACATTCATAACCTTATCATATTTTTCCACTCATTTCAATTTCAACATGTACTATCACATTCTAACCTTAAATTTAACAAACCCTGGAAAACATTTCGCTAGCAACAACCACAACTTTGTACACATGTTCAGTTGTGTGTTCATGAAAAACCTCTTTTCATCTTGTTAAAATATGTTTCATATCTTCTGTTGCACTGAAAAACTGTTTACAAAGTTTGACAAAATCTCAGCGTGGACCTCAGACTCACAAACTTTAGTCGTGGGCTTTTAAAGATGTGATTATTTTAGTCGCATAGGAGGATAATTACATTACATTACATTACATTACATATCATTCAGCTGAGGCTTTTATCCAAGTGCATTCAACCATGAGGGTACAAACCCAGGGCAGCAAGAATCACGTGCATTAGCTTCAACAAGTCAAACTACAAAGTGCTACATGTAAGTGGGATGTATAAGTGCAACTAACAGAGTTGACGATTGTTCTTAGACCATCATCTTCTTAATAATTAAAGTCACTGAGCTGTTATTGCAAATTTAGGGTCCACTGTCTTTGGAGCCGTTTCTCTTTCTTATGAGTTCCCCAACTTTGTGGAAGTGCAACATCTAATCTTTCTAACTAACAACAGGTCTAATGATATAATTCTTTTCATTTCCAAATGTAAAATAAATCCCATGAAAAGACCACCACCAACTACAATGGCACTCAGTGGAGCACATACCTCTGGAAGGGCCCCAACAGTCCTTTATCAAATTATCTGGATTTTCAGTTGGATCTTCCCCAATTTCCTCACACTCATAAATATCAGTCCCAAGTTCCATGCTCAATCTTGCAATACTTTTTTTGTAATCTGTCCAGCAGGTTTTCCATAACACAAACAAATGGACAGGGGTGAAAACATGTGAAAACAAAGGGACAGAACCAAACCCGTCGCACTCAGCACTCTGTACACGCCCACTGAACCAGGTGAGCTATTAGGCATCCAAAATGTATACTTACAAGTGAGTGTCCAAAGAATATAATTAGAAAATGTATAAATTAACGAGCCACATTGTCGCATGTTCCTTTATTACCTTAAACAGATCCAAAACTCACTAGCACAGCAACACTGTTTGAGCTCCATACAAAGTTCCGCTGAGTTGCATAAAGACTGGAACTCCTGTTGACATGAAGTGTATATATAAATATATATATATATATATTTATATTTCTGAAACAACAGGTTTTTCAGACACTTTCTCATCCAGTGTGTGATGCTGCTTTATGCTCAAGAGGCAAAATAAAGCAATGAGAGTCTAACTAATGATCCAGCAAAGCTCAGTGAGAACTGGGCCACTGTGACCGTATCTGACTGAGATGTCGGGAACCGAGGTCAGGCCGGAGCTGCGTGGTGATTTCTCAGCGAGAATTTAAACGGCGGAGAGCGGGAATAAAGGCAGCAACGACAACAACAACAAGATTCTCCACAACACTGTGGTTTGGTTAAGTGCATTGCGAGACTCAAAGATTTCAAAATGCAACCAACTGTGGTTAACCGAAGGCCGTAAATTTATGGTCTGGCCGTTTATGAACTCGCAGTGTAAGAGGGGAAATGTTCTCCCATTGTGATGCGGAATGGCGAGACAGGAGAACATGAATAAACAAATTAAATGCCATTGTTTATAGTAGACATTTGAGCCGGATTTAATGCTACACAGCTTTTCCTGGTGATTAAGAAAAACGTTCCTTCTCAAGTAAAGAATCTAATACACAAACGTACAAAGGGCAAATAGTGATCAACCAGATCTCATTTATAATAAAAAATAAAAATAACACAAAGAAATCTGTGCTGTAGACAACGCAGTAGCTGTCCACAGGTCTCGATACGAAACCAGATCCGCCAGGGGAGGCAAGATGGGGAGATCGATTACTCTGAGGTTTCCCATGATCCCGTGTCTCTCCAGGGAGGACGAGCCTCTGCTCCGGCGCTGCCTGGGTCTCTCCACTGCCATTATCACCGATGGGAGCCACAATAGGTCAGAGAGATGAGATAACATTGTGAGCGTCGGAGCAGCAGGTGAGAGGCTCAACAGGGCGCGATTAGATATCCGGGTCCCAGGGTGTAGCATTGCCTGGGGCCTCAGGGGCCTCGGCCCCGCCATCTGCCAGGGTGAATTCCTCCCTGCTGCAGGGGAAGCACTCTGTGGCTGCACAAACTGTTGCTGTGGGGCGTTGCTTTGAGTTTCTCCTGTTACCTTTTTTATAGGGAGAAGTGTTACACTTTACAGTTCTTTTGTTACAACCTCAAACATGAGCTGGAAGAATGCAAGAAACTGCTGCAAACAAAGAACAGAAACTTCCGGTATTTGAGGAGTAATTCTCTGTCGTTTTTCCTTCATTAGCCAAAAACTGGCATGTGTTGTAAATTGTGCATATATATGTATTCCATCTGCAGACCCTGGACACCTGGCATCAAACACGAAGCAGCAGTAGTAGTACTTGTTAGATATGCAGTCCAGATCCTCTCTGGCCTGCAGGTTTCGGGGCTCCAGTGTGAGGCCATCACTCAGCGAGAGCACACCCCGGGGATCCTCCGATGACAGCCGTGCTGGATGGTTCACACATGACCCGAGAGCGTTTCTGCACGCAACACCCTGTCCCGTGACCTGCCGGCACCAGCCCTCACTTTGATCTGACGACTTGCTGTAAAATCGGAGATGCCCGCCGCACTCACACATGCCAGACACGCAGTCTGCCTTGAAACACAGGGCACGGACGTGGGCCGAACATGAGCATATTGAATTAGGAGCTGTCGAGCAAATCTCGGATGCGGTTGCATGGCTCTTAAATTACCAGACAGGGGCCAGGTGAGCGATGATCAATCAAGGTTATGTATTTGATCCCGATGGAGCTCCGCGGGAGTCCACCAGCCCGACTGAAACCTTACACATCAGATCATTTTCGCTCACATGTGAATAACAAGCAGCAGCGTAAATGAGCAGTGTTTACATAAAGCGAAGGCGGATGAGATAGAAGAAGTGAAGCGAGCCACATCTGTTAGATCACTTCAAATCAGTTAAGAAGCTCAGGGTGCTGTAGGAGATATCAGACACTGATGACCGTGACCGGAACCTCTAACCTGAAGGTAATAGATCTCGACATGCTCATTATCCAACGTACCTACTTTCACTGACAGAAAACCCCAGTAAACACCAATCCCAGCACAGGTTTTAGACGGCAAAATGCAGTTTGTGGCCCATACACCTTTTTTTTTGCTGAATACGATGCATATTTTTATCAACAAGATGTTGTCAGACACAAGATGTGTGTTTGGTATCAGAACACTGGCGTCTCTGTGCAGATCTGGAGAGGCTGATGATGTATCCAGATGTGGAGGGTGACCCCGGGCTGACCCTCTGCAAAGCCCACCGTGCTCTGGGCACCCCAGTGGTGAGCTGCTGGACACTGATGGGTTTATATACTCCAGCAACAAGAATGTGAAGGAATACAATAACTTTACTCCAAAACAGCAATAGATTCACATTTATTGGTTCCACAGTCATAGTTTATCTTTGTCCAACACTTTCGACATTTAATGAATTACACATAGAATTCTACTGAACCAGCAGCTCTATAAAGCCGCTTATTTTGGGTTAGGATTTGTAATGATATGCATTTAATAAGAGCTACCATATCCAATTTTCCATTATAAAGGATGAGTTGTGTATTAAATACATAAGTAACAGTATGAGCACATTAAAATACAATTTGAGGTACCTGTACTTGAGTAATTCCATTTAGTGTTAGATTACAACATTTTTTGCTCTATTACATTTACCTTTTTGAAGCCCTTATTCTGATTATTAATATTATATTTAATCAACAGCATAATTTCAAGATTTAAGGTGTGTAACATTCAAGTGACATTTAAATAACAATAATAATTGCATTAGATTAAATTTAATTTGATTGTCTGTGTTAAAAAAACAAAGCAAATAACATAAAAGTATGAATGATCAAAATGATAAAAGTATCATTTCACCACTTTCAGGCAATTATTTGAATGTGCTCACTTAATTTCAGAAACTCACACAAAGAGAAAGTAACGTAGAATTTTAAAGCAGATGAATACAAAAGCCCAGTTCTGTGTCAAGCTCAGTCTGACGTGAGGCCTGCTGTTCTGCCCGTTGACAGAACAGAGCAGAGGAGGAAGGGATGAGGGTCTTTATCTGTTACAGCCCAGACTCCATCACGTAAAATGCTCTCCATCTGTTCTGTCCATCAGGTCTGAGCCACTGCTGCTGTTCCTGCTGCAAAATAGTCCGGGTGCTGTTGACAACCTCCAAACAGACCCTGAACAAGAGAGGACCCCCCCCCTCCCGTCCCCCGTCCCCCTGCCCAAACCTCCTGCCGGGCCACCAGAAGGCCTCTGTTTTCATAGTGGCCATTACCCTCATTGGGCCGACCCCCTGAGCTAACATCCCTGCCATTAGATACACAAGTAAGCACGACTGCCAGTGCGCTCCATGACACTGGGTAAACATGTTGGCAAACCGGGGGAATGTGAAGTGAGGCAGTTCAAAAGAGTGTGTGCGTGTATGTGTGTGCGTGTGTGTGCGTCTGCTGCCTCGCTGTAGATCAATCATGTCAGTGTTTAACGACTGTTGTCGAACAGAAAAACATGTAAGGATGAAAACTTCTGCTTGCAAAAAAATGGTGCCTGCCTCTGGATTCATTCTTTTTTGAGGAAGTTGCACCTTGTTAAGCCCTATGAGGCAAATTGTGATTATGAATATGGGCTATACAAATATAATTTGATTGGTTGGTTGATTTCTTTGTGGAATACATTTGCTCCGGTGGACACACAGAGGGTTATCTGCTCTGACCCTGGGTCACCAGCCTCTGACGGCTGTGGCACTAAATCTCAATCTGACAAGTTCACCCTCACCTTTTGGCAACGCCTCCAAATGGAAAACTGGAAGCATAACACGGGACAAGACTGGATTCTCCATCACTGGCAATCACATCACCAGCTGGACCATCACATGCATCAGTCTCTCAATATGTGAGGAGGGGAAACGTACTGTTTTGAAACGCTTTCACGTTCATTTATTTGTTTTCGGATTCAACGGAAAATGTGGGGGAAAATACAAGACATCTGTTACACCATCCTGTGCTGTATCCGGTGGCTCTGAAGTCCAAAACACATTGAAGAAAATCGTATTAAACACAACAGCAAATTAAAAAAGCTCGCCAACAAATAAGGAAAACACAGCGGTATTAACTTCTCATGGAAAAATTAGGGGCCTGCTATCGACGAGGCTTGTTGCTGATCGGACCAATGCAAAAATTTCGAGATTTGTTGTGTTTTGTGTTTTGCTGTTGTGATTTACAGCGCCCCCGTAGTTTTCAAATATATGTAATTATCATGTAACATATGTAATATGTACTTGAACCAAGAATCTTTTCAGATAGGTGACTTGTTTTGCAGGAGTCCGAAACGGATAGGAAAAAAAGGATAAAAAATAGAATGACGAAAAAATATAGTGATTTATGAAAGAAGGTGGATAACAAGACCACTGTATCACAAAAGTCCAACTTTTCTTTTATTGCTTCTTTCTGACTATAAGCTCCTGTCCCATGTTGAATTTGTATCTTTGTGATCTTGAGTTTCTGACTAATGGACATTTAAAAACACACACAGCTCAGCTTTGGCAGTCGTCTGTGACATCACAGATATCCATCACAGTTTAACATTGTCAGCTCGGGTTTATTATGCTCGCTCGGACTCTTTCAGGGATCAGACCTCTGCCCCCAGACAAACACTCTGTGGGTGCATGTACGTACTCATGTGGACTCGTCGGCCTGCTGGGCCCTCGTGCTCCCTGGGGTGTCTGCTCATGAGAGGGCCTTGTTATTCAGAGAACGTCCCGGGGCCCTCCCACCCTCCTGGAGTGTCTGTGCCTGTGGAGAAGAGGAGCTGGGAAAACCCCCAAGCACAAGGGAGGACAATTTGTGGTTTGGAGCTGAGATGTTGCTGTTTAGGTAAATATTGTAGCTGGGACTTTTGTCAGCACAAGGAAAAACAAAAGTGATAACAGTCATTGAGGGAAATGTTTGTTTTCGCCAAAGCAAACCCTCGGATTGATGACTGCTTTCTCTGCTAATCATGAGACCGCTCACACGGCTCAGCTCACATTCAGCACTTTCTCCTCGTTTACGTCATCGCCATATGGTCCACATTCACTGCAGCATTGGGAAAGACACATGTACGGCATCATTATGTTAATACCGATGCTTCTGCTGTGGCACAAAGCAGACGGAAGGGATGAGTGCAGGGTGGGGTGGGGGGAGTGGGGGTGCTCACTGATTCCCCGTACAGAAAATCTGTCACGTTCTCAAGCACAAACAAGGACACATGCAAATGACTGATGGGCTGATGCAGACGGGCCATGAATACACTGAGATCTGTGTCTTGTTGCGTTAACAAGTGTTTATCTGGATCTCAGACCCTGTCGAGCATCATCTGTACAAAGGAAGGAGGTCATATTAAAGCGTCATCCAGGGATGCTGAGGCCATCAGATAACAGCGACTGGTCAACTTAAACACAATGTGGAATAATCGAAGGGGACATTTGAAAATAAACAAACCACAAACGTATAGCACCGTGTTGCTAATAATATTCTTCCCCCAAGACACAAACTGTGATGTAGGTCGTTTAAGAGACTTCAGTCAAAAATGAGGACGTTCAAAATGAAGATGATTCGTCCATTGTCTTTGGATAATGCAAATCCTTTGAGGGTCAACAGTATATATATAACTGCAGATAATACCGTTACATCCAGGGGGTGCACACACATCATGGATTAGCCAAAAGCCTGCTTGTGTATCTTTATTTCACTCATGCTGGAATTCAATTCATCTCACAGAAAACACCTTCACATTCAATCATTTGGCTACATTTTCTGGTCAACTCTGAATCAAAACTTGAATTAGTAAGTTCATTAGAAGCTTAATTATTTTTGTGAAATCGTGTAATTTTCAGATTTTGGTTAAATGGCTTCTATACTATTATACTACAAAAACTGAAAATGAACAAAGTGGCTCCTCTACGAATTCAACAATGATCTGTTGGGTTGTATATCAATATAAAATAGTTATCTGTTGCCCTCTGCTGGCCACATTGGTCAATAACATGTTAAAAACGTATGAACCATTAGGAGGCGCTGCACTGTGCAAAAATGTTGATTCCTTTTTAAAATCTTAATTAAATATCAAGGTTTACCACCACACACTTTGACAAATTGAATTTCAAACTTAAACAGTGAACTGTGACATTGGTGCACGCTATCTAATATATATCTAAATACAATGTATGTCCTATAGAGGAAATCAAATACTCTGTCAGTGTCTCATGTATGTGCACCTGGTTCCTCCATTATACTCCCACACTCCACCTCTGTATTTCTATATATATTCTTTTTAAAATGTCAAATGTTTATCACACTGAAGTGAATGAGCAGTTTTTAATGACTTGTGAATTGCACATATTTTCAACCAGGTACTTCCTCTAGTTTTTCTGTTTTTACTTTCATCATAGCAAATATATTTTCTGTTTATCTGATTTGTACCCAAATTGGCAAAACCTTATTACACTGGGATAAATATATGTAGTTTGGCTCTTGATTCTTGTTCTGGGTTTGTACCCTCATGGTTGAATGCACTTATTGTAAGTCGCTTTGGAGAAAAGCATCAGCTAAATGAAATGTAATGTGAAGAAGCTGTTTATTTGTAACTATCTGAAAATTGAACAGACGCATAGTCTGTTTTTCTTCACTATGTAAACTATTAAACATTATGCAATATATTTATCAGGGTGAAAAAGGCTCATTTTCACTGTGGTAAATATCACCAGGCTCTGTTCATTGAGTATACACAAATAACTGTTGTATAGAAACAATTAAAACATCCACTGCTGTTCTTGGATATTGTTTAGCCATCGACAGATAAGTTTCTTCTGTGAATTGATGAGTATATAAAAACTAAACATTTCTACTTTAAGAACGCATGCAAGTTCACTCACCCTGTAGTACTAAACTCAAGCAACAGAATTTCAAATAAAATCCCACAAGTGCCCCCTACAATAGAAGTTTTCATTCACTGCAAACTAAGAGCAGATTTTAGAGGCTCCTTTATCGTCAAGGATTAAATTGATGAGGCCCTTTATAATTCTTACTACACATGAACTGGAAGTCTACATTGTAACATCACATGTTTCTTAAGCACCAGCCAAACACTGAATAAGAAAACAGGAGGTCAGAGTATGTAAATATATTATTTAGTTGAACATTTAAAAAAACAAATAAACAGTAATGACAGGCCATTTAAACAAGGTTCTTTATTTGACAATGAGACAAGTTAGCCAACAGCAGCTTTCCTGTTCATAGTCACGCCTAAAACTTCTGGAACTGCTTCTTGGCTCCAGCAGCCTTGGTCACTTTGAGGACGTTGAATCTCACGGTCTTGCTGAGTGGTCGGCACTCTCCGACGGTGACGATGTCTCCGACTGTAACGTCTCTGCAGAAACGAAACACAATCCAGACATTAATAGGCAGTTGAGGTTTATCTGTCCAGAGTCGAGCAGAATAAGATTTAGCTGAGCTGCATCAGTGTTTGCCAAAGGCAAGTATCATCAGAGCGTGAGCTTAGAAGACCATCGTGAGAAAACATCATTTGCAGCAAAATTGTATCATTGAACGAACTGACTACAGTGATATTTACTTTTGAGAGCTGCAGGAAAAATATATACAGCTCTTCAAGAAGTTAGTAAATTTTACACCTTTGGATAAAGTTATTACCAAATTAAGTCAGATAAAAATGTGGCTGCAGGAAATCATTACTATACCATTTCACAGAGCTTTCCATAACTGATCTGTAAACTAATCACATGTGAGAGGTGCCGTACCTGAAGCAAGGTGACAGATGGACAGAGAGGTTCTTGTGCCTCTTCTCAAATCGGTTGTACTTGCGGATGTAATGCAGGTAGTCTCGTCTGATAACGATGGTCCTCTGCATCTTCATTTTGGTCACCACACCTTTAAAAAGAGGCATTAGAGTTGTGTTTAATAGCTGCCCTCAAAACATAGGTCAAACAGAAGTAGGATGTGAGAAACTCATTCCTCTATTCTTAAAGGTTCAGTGTGTAATATTTACTGACATCTAGTGGTGAAGTTGCATGTTGCAGCTGAAAACCCCTCACCTCACCCTTCCAAACATGAAGAGAAGCTGTGGTAGGTTGTCATAAAACTCAAAAGGTGTTTAATTTGTCCAGTCTGGGCTTCTGTAAAAAAAACATGGCGGCCTCCGTAGGGAAGACCTACTCCTGATGTAATGATATAATATTTAAATATAAAAGGGCCCATTCTAGAGTTAAGGAAAAAAACAATTTGTACAATTTAGATGACACTAGTGAAAACATCACTTTATGGTTTATTTTATATTAAATTTCTGCCAATAGATCCCGTTCACTTAAATCTTACACACTGAACCTTTCGCTTCAATATACTGTCACTAGACATCAGTGTTGCCATTAGGCGATATCGTCACAACCCAGAGGGCTTGGAAGACCATCGTGAGAAAACATCATTTGTAGGACAGTGATATACAAATACCTATAATTTACAGTTTATATTAAGTTAGCCAGCTGGTTCTGGCTTGGATTGCTTCACTGATCAAAAATCACAAAATTTCCACTTTTGTGTTTTCATCCCAGCAAATGCATGGACTCAGTGACACTAGTTCAGCAACCCAGGCCAGGACCAACATGACAGTGTTGAAGATTGTGATTAAGTATTAAACTGACCAGAGAGGATACGACCACGGATGGAGACATTTCCAGTGAAGGGGCATTTCTTGTCAATGTAAGTGCCATCAATAGCCTAAAGAAAGCAAAAGCAAAGATAGTATTAGAATTCTGACTCGGAATATTTAAAGAAGTAAAAAATAGTCTTAACTAAGTGCATCAGTTTTGCCAAAAGGCGATGTCGTCAGCACCCAGAGGGCTTGGAAGACCATCGTGAGAAAACATCACTTGCAGCAAACATTAAACAACTTAACTGCAGTTTAATGCTATGAGGAAGTTTCTGGACAACGATGCGGTACCTCTCTTGGGGTTTTGAAGCCCAGTCCGACGCTCTTGTGGTAGCGAGGGAGCTTCTCCTTGGCCTCCTTGCCACCATCTGCGACCAGAACCCGCTTCTTGTTCTGGAAGATGGTGGGCTGCTTCTGATAAGCCCTCTCGGTCTGTGGAGAAACAAAAATCAAGATTAGTCAGATCCAGAAACACCAAGGACACCTCAACTCGTATTCCCCAGCTCCTTATGCACTGAGCGGCTCGTTTCACAAACCATCGCCCTGGCTCGCTAACTAATTAAAAACTCACTTCCTCCTACGAAGGATTAAATTTGCCGATTTGACACATTGTCAGGTAAACGACACGTTAACAATAAAGCTGTAGTCGTTGCTACCAACAGTATAAAATACACAAAGCTGGAGTCAACTGGAAGGGTTAACAGGAGCGGGCTAGGCTAACACAGCTAACACCCCAAGCTAGCTCAACGGTACACGCGGGTATGCAGCTCGGCAACAACAAATATCGGTTATTGAAGCTTAAATGTGGTTACAAATTACAGAGGGTTGTGTATAAGGACCCCTTAAATACACATACTTAATATAACCGGAGTTTTAACATGATTAAAACGTGTTTGTTTCGTTTGAAAGCCACCACGCCGTTTTCCCGGACCTACTTGTGCATCCGCCATCTTTGCCTGCCGAGTTGTAAAGAGGCCTTTGCATGCGCGCGACGGGCGGAAGACCACGAGGCACGGGAAGTGACGTCAAACGACGAGGATATAAAAATGATCCAGAAATTTCTAAAAATTGTTCCACAAACTTATTTAACTGGTCCACGTCAGATTTAAATTAGATAAAAAATGTATTTTAAATTATTTGTCTTTTATTTGTAAGTCTCCGAACTCCCTCGACTACACTGAGCAGATCTACAAAACACCGGCGACAGGGAACTTCCCCGCCCTTGTTGTGGATGCAGCGCTGCGGACAACACGACAGTCCCATCAGCCTCGGTGAAGACTTGTAGATCTTCACCTGCGGCTCTCGCAAACAAAATAAAACGCTGTCACGTGACTGCACGGAAGTAGAGGGGCGAGCTGCGATCTCAGATCTAAACAGACGACAAGATGGCATCTCATCCAGGAGGAGACGATCCAGGTACGAGCTAACATCGACACCGTTTTGACATTAAAGTGACTGTGACAGCGTCGCCGGTAGTTCGCTGCACGGAGACAATGTGGCGGCCGATCGAGTAACTCGTGTTCTGCGTTTGTAGCTTGTTTGCATGCTAGCGCCAACATCAGCTGAACTCAGGTTCGCTCGATGTTAGCTAACACGACAACGCCGCGTTAGCTTGATTAGCCACAGCAGTGAGTTAGCAGATATGTTTGAAGGAAAGTGAAACACAGACATCAACAGGCTTCTCGTCTACTCAGGAAATGTCTCGGGCTCGGCACATCGCGAACATCATGGCCACGGTTCAGTCTAACTTCGGCAAATTAACTGAAGCTAATTCATTTAGCCAAGAAGCAGCACTGTGGGTATGTGCTGCGCATGTTTACATACAGTTATCTTGCATACATACACAAAGTAGCGCTATATATGAATGCACTGTTAAATGGTGAACAAAAATACCAAGATTTTTTTATATTTATAATTATTTTTGTTACTTGGCTGATCACTAAGTGAACTCACAAACCACACGGATCATTAACATGCAGTTGTTCTCTAATTTCCCACATTGATCATGTCTTGCAAGAAAGTAACATTTGGTGTTGGATGTTTTTGTATCGCTCCAGTTTGACATATGATGTTAGAAAGAGACTTTTCCCATAACTGACTGTTTATCAGAATGCCTCCAAAACTACTGTTTTCAAATGCATTAACAATAAGTTCCCTCATTGTCAAGACGTTTGTTCCTTAAACATCAAATAAGTCTCTAAGAAGCTCTGATCAGACTCTGTATTGTCCCCTTTGTATCTAAGGAAGTTGGTTAAAAAAAGTTTACACGTTTCAAGCTTTAAATACCCGTTATCATTTAGCTCATTTAAAATGTTTCAAAACGTTACTGTTCCATGATTTCTTGTATTTCCTTTATTCTGTATTTAGTTAGTGATTTATCCTTTTTCCTCTTTTGATTATGTCAAGGCTAAAGTTGTAACTTTTGTTCTTTCTCTCCTTAATTTGATTTCCTGTTGGGTTTTTTTTTTTTGTAACTGTTGTGTTCCATATCACTGTTGGAGTTTGCGCCCACTGTTGCGATGACACATCTCAACAGGTTTATACTATAACTATAAATTAATTTCTCTCTATTGCTTTTTAGTATGCAGTCATATAACTGTGGTTGTATGACTTAACATTGACCTTTCCTTTTCCCAGGAATTGCCAAAGATCAGTTGCTGGAAGTGGGAACTGTTTTGCTCAAGGAGTAAGTGTATCCTGCACATCCTACCTTCTATTTACTAACCAGAGCAAATAGTCAAATCATACATATGCGTGTGTATCTGTCTTCCCCTTATCTAGTTTCATCTTCAAGCGGGTTCAGAGGCAGCGAGACGGCAATACTTCAGTGACCAGGGCACAGCTGGGTGGAGGAGAGCTGTGTGACCCCAACCACAAGAAGCTCGCCCAGTGTCTGCAGCAGATCGGAGACGAGCTGGACGGAAATGTAGAGCTCAACAAGTAGGCTCCCTGTCTGTGCATCTGTTCAGGAACAACATATTATGAATTGCAATGTTTTACCATTTACAACTGCATAATTAACCTGTCCTAATGGATTAATGTTGTCTTTTTTCTAGTATGATAAACAACTCCGCACTCAGTCCCACTAAAGAAATATTTCTGAAAGTTGCCATCGAGATCTTTTCGGATGGAAAATTCAACTGGGGCAGGGTGGTCGCACTCTTCTACTTTGCCTGTCGACTTGTCATGAAAGTAAGTGCAGTAGCTGAGTTGTGTCTCACTTTATTTATGAAAACAAAATAAATTGAGACACATCTGTTTTATGAAAACATGATTGAATAACAAAGCCCTTTCCCTTCACACCTGTGTCAGGCTGTTGTGAACCAAGTTCCAGATATCATTAAAACCATCATCTGCTGGACCATGGATTACCTCCGTGAAAATGTGATCAACTGGATCAGGGAGCAAGGTGGCTGGGTAAGCAGCTCCAACACATCATGGATTGGTATTTGATCTATTGCTCTTGATTCCTCATGAGACATTTATTAATATTCATGGTTGTTAATATTTTTTTCTTTTTTCAGGATGGTATTGGTTCCTACTTTGGCACTCCTACATGGCAGACGGTGGGAGTTTTCTTGGCTGGTGTTCTCGCCACTGCTCTAGTCCTTCGAAAGATGTGAGGTGTATATGGAGAGCAGACGGGAGAAAGACAGGAGGGACTACGACTGTAGGAAATGTGGACAGGAACAAAAACACACGAAAGAACATTGGAATGACCACAGAAAGAAATGATGGCAGAGCTGAACAGGAAGAACCTGTTGGACAAGGATAACCATCTCTGCCACCCTTTCATGTCTAAGGATTTGGAGTTTGACTTAAAGCAGTCTCTTAGCCATGATTCCTATGCCACTGAGGAAGTGAGCTTGGCATAATCACATGCACAAAATGTGGTGGGTGGAGAGTTTGTCAGACTTAAACAGGGAATGCAATTTTAAGTAATTTATTTTTTATTTGGTACAGAGAAAAAAAGTCACTGCATTCTGTTTCCTGACCGAACAGTTATATGGTCTGAAATTTTCTCAATAATCAAAGGATTTTCCTTTCTCCATTATTTTCATAGTTTTATTTTTGTTCCGTTCAACTTGCTTTTTCTGATCTTCCAGCTCTCTCCATCCATCTCATTCATCATAGTGTCTGTAGCTTCTGAATCCTGCCAATCTTCTCATGTATTTGTGAGTGTTTACTGGTGTAAATCCGTAGTGATCTGCTGGCAATGAAAGTGTTAAGAGGGCGGTCGCATTCCAATCAAGACAAAGAGATATTTTTGCAAACAACCATCAGATACCTCCCCCATTGCTAATTGTTAATTATATATAGCCACACCAAATTGCAAAATATGTAATATAATCCCAAATATGCTTGATTTTTTTTTCCCCCCCTCAAGATCCATGAATTTTCCTCAGATATGGGTGAAAAATCCTGGATCCCTTTGTCTGGATCCTTGCTAAAATGTAATGGGTTCTTTCTTTGCCAATGTCTCACCCTTTTAGTTTAGTGGAAACCTGTTCAATAGTTTTTGCATAATCCTGCAGACAGGAGTGAAAACATAACCTCCTTGGAGGAGGCAACAATTGGGTTGAAACAACCTTGAGTCATTTTCCCCCTTTCTACCAGTGAAGGCACAGCTTAGCCTCATTTTAGTGAATAAGAAAAGTACCACAACAAAAGGGATTTTACTATTGTGACAATTGAATCCCAATTCCTACCGTGTGTTACCTATTGTCTAAGGGCATTTCAACCAGCATTGTGATGACAATGTGGCTCCCAGTAAGATGAAATTCTATTTCCATGCCTCATGAACTGATGTTTCCTGAACTCAATGGAAGACGTTGCACTGCAGCCACAGAAAGCACTGGATCGCTCACAGATACTTACCTCACTTTATACATATTCAGAGTACTGTATTGTTATCTGAGTTCTTAGATCTGCAATCTTCTCGACATAGCAACAGGCTTTTTATACATTTTTCTTGTTTGTCAGTGCCTTGGTGTTTTTTTTTTTTACTCCGGAATCAATTTTGATATTCTCAAATTTTCACGGTTTTCTATCACGTTTGTAAAAGCTGAAATTAGTTCTCCCTGATAATCTTTTTGCAGTGACTTTGTATGTTACAATACTGAAAATAAATCTTTTAACTCTTACTGTGGATGATGATCAAGAGGCTCACAGCAGCACCACAAAAAAAAAATCAAGCACATTTATACACTTTGACGATGTCGGGGCATAAACATCATGAACTTAACTTGAGGAAGGATTTTAGAATATCGGTCATTACTGATATGAAAAGTTTAATCCTGGGAAGTTCGAATATTAATTACTGCATCTTCTGTGATATTTTGTGAGATGTTCTGGCCTATAGGTAGCATGGGAGGAAAGTATTTGTGGAGCACGGAGATAGGGTGAGGTTGAATGTTTTCTGAGAAATTGCACAGGAACAGCTCATTAGATCTAGTTCTGCACTTGTAGACGGTTTGGCTCGATAAATGTGGTAGAAGAAATAGCCAATGTGGCCGACCAGATTCAACCCGTGGGGTAGTGAATACTGATCAAATCATTTTCTGGGGTAGATCCAGCCCAACGTCTCAACAATGGGGACCAAACAAAGTAAACCTGACAAATAGGTGACTACTTTTCACACAGTTTAAAGAGACTAAAATAATTTTAATGTAATGCTGAGGAATGGTTATTTAGTTTAACCAAATGAATCCCAGGTATAGTCATTAGAATACAACAGGACATTTCACATGAATGAGTGAGATCAATAATGTATCATAGGTCAATGTACTGTTTATTGACTCCACGTAATTGTGTTATAGAAACAAGCAACATGTAAACATCACAGTACAGTACTCCAGCGCTTCGATACGGAAAAGACAAAAAGCTACGACTAACATTATGGCTTCAAAACATGAGGCAGTTCAGGCAGATTTTTTTTCACACGGACATTTGGTCCTCGTACCATAAGACAAACAAAAGGCACATGTTAAAAGTAATTCAACACAAGGCGATATGACGACAGATATGATGACACTGTGGCCGATGGGAGGAGGGAGTTATCTACACTCCAGCACTCCGTCTCTGATCCTCCACGTCCAGGTGGCGCTGAAGTCTGGAGCAGGAACGCAGCAGAGCTCCAGACCGGACTCCTGCACCTCCTCGTCGTGAGCGACCTGCTGTCCCTCCTGCGTCTCCAGAGTGAAAACTCTCTCAGAGATCTAAAACAGAGAAACAAGGATTCAAACACGTGTAACTTTGCACTTGACAAACACTGAAACGGACCAACATATAGAGGGTTATGTTCTTAGTCCTCACCTGATCACTAATTCCTGTGGCGATGTGGCCCACCTTCACCCGGCGTGTCTCTCTGATCCGGATGCTTCTCCAGTTGAAGTCTCTAATGCAGACGTCCACCCCTGAGCCATTCAAAAAGCAGATAGACAAATGATGTAAGGGGACAATGATATCACATTTTACAAATAAAAACAAGAGAATTGCTCATGTTTTATCATCTCACCTTCAAAGCAACAGGGTGGTGGTAGGTGGGTGTTACCCAGCAAATCCAAACTGAAGACCTGCACATCTGGCTGACTGTTGTAGGAGAAGACACCGGAGCTGAAGTCGTCTCCCGGGCTCAGGGACCAGCGGCCAGAGTCCTGGGATACGTAAAAAAAAAAAGAGGAGCACAAGCCAAAATTTCAGTCTGTGTTAATACTTTCACCAAATGGATGAACACTTAAGAAGCTCTTTGTTAACATGGCCCCAAATTTTAGAGTACTTATACGTTCATTTAAACAGAATTTAGTTTTTCTGTGTAGCAAGACAATGACAACTCAGATAATCAGTCTCACTCCAACAAGTATCTTCTGCAAACTGTTCACTATATGTTGGTTGCGTTACCTTTTTGTCCCATGGTTCCCAGTTTGAATAAGCGTCACTGCTGAGACAAGACAAGAGCTGCACCTGCATCTCAGCAGACTGAGGCTGGGACAGACTGCTCAGGTAGAAATCTGAAGAAAAAACCCAGAAAAACCATGAGCAGAGTTTCAAATAAACACAAGACTAGTGGGCAAGAGACGCAGAAAACTGAAAGGAACCTCACCTCGCTCCAGTTTACGAAGCTCCAGTTCAGACACTGTGGTTAACTTGCTGCTCCTCTTGTGGTTCGGCTCGTAGATCAGTGTTCGGGGCGAGCATTGCAAGCCTGGCTTTAACTCATCTTCATCAGCCTCCTCTTCTTCCTCATCATCAAGTTCCTTCCTCTTCCCCCCTGTTGTGATTAAGTTCTGGACAGACTCTCGATGTTCCTCCACCTCGTCATGGTCAACATTTCTACTAACGAGTGGCAGGCAGTCAGGGGGTTTGTTGGCGATGTACTGGGGCTCGGTGTAGGGTCCCTTCACTGGGCTGGTGAGTCCTCCAACTGCAGTCACAAAAACACATCACATTAACTCACTAACTAACTGATGTGTTCAAGGACATCATTATTATAGAAAGCACAGAAACCAATTTATTCAGAATGTATTGTTTTCTCTTTGTTGTCCTTCTGAAACCAAACCTTTACTGTAGGATTATTCGTCACTTGCTAAGTGACTTGATAAGAACAGGTATGGTTACAATACCAAGGCTTTCATGCCATTAGCATAGAATGCACAGGTTAAATTTATTTAATCCCAAATCATTGTTTCCTCAATTGATTTAAATATATGATATTATTTGCTCTGTTCTCCTTCTGCAACCAAACCTTTACTCTAGGATTATGCACCATTGGAGTACAAGTGTCATTACCTTCTTTCAGAGCTCTGTCAGTTTTAACTCTCAGGTCAAAGGATGACGACCTCTTTACTGGATCCTTCTGGAGTCCCGCCTTCAGAACGTCAGCCGTGAGAGGGCTACAGTTGGGTGGGATCTCTCTCAGAGGCGGTGGCTCATTAGCAATCTGTAACCGTCAGAAAAAAAGGGGCCAGGGTCAAGGGTCTGATGCGAATAGTGTGACGAGAACACCGGACACCTGGGATGAAGCAGCTGCGTGTCGCTGTGAAAGATACCTTCAGGTACAGTCTACAGGTGTAGTATCTTGTCCAGGGTTGACACCCGTTGAGCATGTGCAGTAACATACAGCAGCTGCTCCACACATCTGCTTTGGCTCCGCGGGGTTCCCCTTTAACAATCTCAGGGGCCATGTGGGTCTCGGTGCCCTTCAGATCTGCATTGAATTACATTGGGGAAAACAGTGGATTAAGACGCGGAAGTGGATAAATTACACATCTGCTTGACTGAATCGCTGAAGTTCCACGGGATTTACCATTCGACCCACAGAGGCTCTGTCCCTGACTGTCGAGTCTCTCCGCGTGTCCGAAGTCGCACAGGAAGGTCTCGGTACCATCGTCCGACAGCAGCACGTTGTCAGCTGTGGGGAGACAATGATCCACTGCATTAATCTGCTTTGAGCACGCAGGTTGTTTTCAAATGTGCTCTTTAAATAAACCGACTTGAAATGACTGGACTAATCTCGACACTGCTCAGCGCTTGCAGTGGCACTTTTTCCATAACTTGTGCAGTTGACAGCGCGGGCGACATAATTAGAAACAGGGCAGCTGCGCAAACATAAAACAGCCCACAGACAAAGGAGCGAAGTGGAAGGGAAATATGAAGTCACTGGAGTACAGCTGCTGGAGAAAACTCTAATGTGGAATGAATGTGGAGACTAATAAACAGGCAGCAGATAAAAGCCATTTGGCGTCACTGCCTTGTTTTTCCTGTGGCCTTACAGACACCAGGGGGCGCCTGAGCTGCGACAGCACCATCATGTTTTTTAACCTTCCCCTCCAGCTTTTCTCTGTTTATCCTCTTACAGAGTTCCCTTTTTGGTTTCTGTTTCTTTCTTTTTTTCATTTCAAGTATTCATCTTCATCCCCTGTCCTCTTTCTCCTGTCGTTCTCTCTTTCTAACTTCTTCCGGCGCCTTGTCTCACGCCCCCACCTCCCCTGTTTCGTTTCTCCTTTTTTTTTCTTTCTTGCTCTCCTGATTCTGTGCACATGCGCCGTTTCTAAAGAGCAGCAGTGAGTCACACTGTGGGAAATTCCCAGCTCGCCGTTTTTTTCTCTCTCTCTGTGGTTGTCTGGTTTCACAACACAGGTGCCGAAGATCAAATCTAGACTGTGGGACACTTGTGTTCCACACAACAGCTGCATAAAGACACAAAATCCTCTTGATGAGAACTAATAAGACATCTGACTTACTCTCTCTGCGTGTTTTCATCTTTTACTGGGAACCGCAAGAACTTTGTTTTGCCAGTTTGTGTTTGTGTTACAACTAAGATGGAAAATGTTAATGTTAGGATATCAGTTTTTTTGTTTAATCACTGTTGTTACTTTTGTGGTAATGTCTAAAAGGACATGGGGATGTTATTATGGAGACAATAAAGAGATACAGATTTAGTTTTCCCACGTTTTAAGGGAAAATGTAGATGTTTAAAATAAACCTTCAAGAGATCTAATCATAATTTCCCAGTCAAGGAGGTTATGTTTTCTCCTCTGTCTGTTTGTTTGTTTGTAAGCAGGATAACACAAAAACAAGTGAACAGATTTCCACACGTGGATGTGGAAAGTGAGGCAACCCATTCAAATTTGGCTGTGGATGCAGATAAGGTCCAGGATTTTTCAACATTCCACTGATTTCCAGGGTAATACTTCATGGATCTTGATGGAAGAAAAAACATCTGGCACATTTAGGGAACTGGTGAATGTGTTAAGCTTGATGCAGCTTAATTCAATTTAAGGGGACTGTTGGGCCTTGGCGGAGGTAAGCGCTCTACTGAGTGCCATTCTAGTTTCATTATGGCATCGCTATTTATGTTTTTCAGATGATACTTGAACATTTGTACACTTGGGGAAAGAGAAATATCCATTTTCTACAACATACCTTTAATGTCGAGGTGCACCACTTTTTTCTTCACCAAGTACTCCAGCGCTGTTAAGACTTGTGAGTGGTAGTGGAGGCTTAAATCCTCTGGCAGCCGTCCACGCTCTGCGATCAGCTGGCCCAGAGAGCCTGGAGCCACAGATAAGGTCAGAGCAAGACAAAGACGAGGTGTTGTTAATATTTCCCAATACACAGCATCCGATTCAACTCTTCCTCCTGCTATCATGACCCATGGAGAAGAGTTTCAGCCAGAGACTGAGTTTGATGACAAAGGGGAAAAAAAGTATGAGGTTGTTTATCTAGCAGGAATCTCCCATTACAGACGTTTGGTGTGATTTGGCTCAACATTTCAAGCCTCCCAGAACCACCCACTTCCTTGACATCAATCTCATTCGTATTTCTCGACACTTGGGCTCCTCACGCTGCACCTGGTGCACATGCTTTTACGCTTAACTTTTTCTATATTCAAAACACAGCAGTTAGGGTTCTTACAAGAACAGTCTGTGGTTTTTAAAATTGATTTTAAAATCCTATACCTAGTTTTTAAGTCATTGAATGGCCTTGCACCACTTTACTTAGCAGTCCTCCTCATCCCTTATACCCCTGGTCGTACACTTCGATCTGCTGAGCAGCTGTTACTCTCAGTACCCAGGGCAAGAGTTGTGACAGTGGGAGGTCGGGCATTTACAGTGAGGACTCCACAATAACCTTTGTTTGTTAATCAGACAAAAAACCTCCATGTCGTTACAAAAATTAATTTCAATTACATGTTTTGTCTTTTATTAATACAAATTATTAATTCATCACATCTGATTCTAATATTTTCATCCTCTATCTGAGGAGCAGCGGTAAGTCAGAATGTGTCATGTCCAGTAAAAGGCAAGAGATGTTTACCAGATTTGTGGTCCATGAAGAGGACAACATTCGTCCCCTCCCTGATCACTCCGAAGAGCTCCACCACACGAGGAGATCTGAGGGCACTCCACGCACCCACCTCCTCACTGCTGAACCTCTTCAAGGTGATCTGCGAGAAACCAATGGAACAAACGATTAATCACTCACAGAAGATAGGAAAAGATCAAAAGAAGAGTATGCTCTGTTTTACCTTTTTCACAGCAAATCCGAAGCCTGTGTTGACGTCTCGAGCACTGTGAACTTCACCGTAGGAGCCTTCCTTGATAAAATGTGTGAGGACAAACTCCCTCCCCTCCTTGTACTCGGAGTCAACAGGCTGAATTTTCTATCAGGGGAAGAGGAAAAACAGATCAGTTTTGTTGAGCTTCATTTTTAACAGACAGAAAACAGGATGTAAACTGAAGTAAAGCACAACGTACATCATTATAAAAGATTATTCCCTCGTTGCTGATGGAATCGGCTGCAGAGAACTCGTCTTCTTCTTCTCTCGCATCCCTCTCCACAGCTTTGAAAAAGGGCCCAGCGTAGCATGGGTCCCCCTGACTGACGCTGCCCCTGAGGCCAGCGAGGGCCAGCGAGCAGTCTCCCAAGCTGCTGAGGGAGTCAGAGTCACTGTCCTGCCTGAAGGAACGGAGACTGGAGAGGGAGCCGCACACCTGGTGCCTCCAGTTCAGAGGAGAGCAGCCGGAGTTGCCTGTGTTGTAAATCTGTCGGCTGTAGAGAAGAGGCCCTCTGTCCTGCTCCTCTGACCTTTCAACGCTGCTGCAGCAGGAAGCACAGAGGCTGCTTCTCCCTCCAAGAGACGACTCCTCCTACAGGAGACAAACAAAAACCATGATACTACATGCTCTTTACATTCTCATGTGAATTTGTTCAGTGATCAACCTCACAGGTAAGCTAATGTTTGTATGGGCATGTCTACAGGTCGAGCCTCAGACTGCCAAAAATATTTCCATTAATCCTTGAAGATGATTCACAAGGAAACAACGAAAGTACTATAGGTTCTTTTAATAATACAAGAGTTTTCTCAACAAGATGTGAAGAGCAACCAAAGTTCTCACCCGAATCTGGACCAGAGAACTTCCACTCTCCTGTTCGGGGACTCCAGAATGCGTTCGCTGTCTGCGTTGCTGCTTCTTGTTCTTCTCCGACTCTCTTTTCTTCACCTTACGCTTCTGTCTCTTCCTGGTCTTTTTCCTGGATTTGAATTGTTCTGAGGAGCTGCCTGGCTCTTGGACGGAGGCTGTTGTTGGGCATGCCACATTGTTGTGCTCTGAGGAAAGACTGATGCAAACAAAAAAGGAAAAATATGAATCCTACACGCGGCATTGACTAATGACTTAATGAATAAGTGGCATTGTTGTCAAGGTAACGTCATACCTGAAGAAGCAGGGGGAGGGAACAAAGCGTTCAAAGCAAGATGGGATAAACTCCTGGGAGTCCTGGGTTTCACCTGAGGAGAGCAGAGAGCTGATGTTAAATCCTGTCCAGGCACAGTTATTTGATGTGTTATATTAATTAAATAAACATAAATATTTACATTCAGCCTGGGCAATGAAGGTTGAGGTCTTCAATGGCATTTCGCCCACTTGCTCTGCAGTTCCATGCATTAAGAGTTTATTTAGTAAAGGGCTAAGATGTGGGAAGTCCATTTTGCTGTCCTTCCCCTCCTCGTCCTCCTCCTCTGTCTCCTGGTCAGCAGCTGAGCATGATGGGTAAGACCCCTTCAGCTCGGCTTGGGGTGACCCGGAGAACGGCGCCGTTGAGTTGAAAATCCTCTGCCTCACCGCCATTTCATCTGCTGGATCTGGAAAGTGAAGATATCAAACGCAACTTATGAGTTAGGGCTTTCTCCACAATTAAAGTTTTTTTTAGATTATTAACGGACATATTGATGTCAAACAATAAATAATTACTATAATAACTGATCGTATATCCGTAGAACCTTTGAGTGGTACTTTTCTGAAACTGTGGTGTCATTTTTTCCTTTAACACAAATATACTGTCTCTATGAGAATGAACTGATCAAATATATTTGTAGATAGGCCAACCAGGCCTATCACCGGTCTCATTCTGGCGCATTGACGATCTCTCTGGTAAACACAGCTGAAAGTCACGCTATGTTTGGATACAGCTATAGAAGACCAGCCACATATTTACAGTCTGTTAAGTTTTAGGAGGACAGTCGGCCAAAGTAGGAGTAACGTCCCAACTTACAGTACGGAGTTTCACAACGGAGTAACGTAACGTTCTAAGCAGGAATGTGCACGGACACATTCTCTTCCTTGCATCCCTCCACGCTGAAGTGTTTCTTCAGTGTTGTTTGTTGTGGTTAGCCTGTGGTAGCTAACAAGTTGCTAGCTCAGCAACATGTCTGCTTAGTGTCGAGTTTGGTGTGGAGGGGTGGTGGTGGGGAGTGGGGGTGGTGGGTTCGGAGGCTGGACTGGTACCGGCTGGGTGGGGCTGAGAGACGAGTGCGACCCCGAATGACATGATATGGGGGAGGAAGCACGAAACGAGATGTTTCGATAACATATTTCTTAGAATGGACTGAGCGAAAAAGTCCGCGTAGTGACTGTTTTCAAACTTTGAGGGTCCCTACTGACCCCCTTCAAGTAATTACGGATAGTAAAAGCCCAGAAAATGTATTTTACACAATATGGGCCCTTTAACTGAAGATATATTGTGTTTAATGAGACAAATGCCTGAGTTTGTTATCATATAACGACAAGAAAATTACCAGAAAAGCTGAAACCAACATCTTTGTTATTTTATTTGATCTAAATCATTATTGAATCGATTGATCAACTAATCACTGCAGACTCGAGTTTGTGATATTTTTCCATTTGTAATGAAAAGAAAGTGCATTTTTCTGCTCCAGAAAGCGCACTTCCAATTGATTTTTGCATTTATGTGTCTGTATCACATTTTCTCTGCCTGTTCGCAATAGTGAGTGACCTTTATAAATGATGTAAGGTTTGTAAAAACTGTTTCCACATAATGAAACATAAAGGACTTCTTCCTGTTAGTAGTATAGTAGAGCCTAAAAGAGAGACACTGAGTGACAACTAAATATAAATATTTAGGTTATTTTCAAGTTAAAAGCTCCACTAAATGGAATTTGTCTTCTTGCTTTTATTGGATTCTTAATTTAGTTCTTAGTGTGTCTTTTTTTATTTCAAAGAGGCACCACAAGGCTCAACACACAAGATCTTTACTCTTCTGGGAAGAACAGAAATATGCAACAATGACAGGTCTTGTACTCTGGCTGCTGAGTACATATAAATCTGCTGGTTTACAGCTTGTTTAAAAATGAATACATTCAGCTGGACCCTGTCAGTGCAGGAGCATGATGATCACTTGATCATCGAACTGAAATGAACTGAAACTTTGAAAGTGTTGCAGCGAGCATATGAGACAGGAAACTCAAACCCTGGCCTTGTTTTGACAGTTGCAGCCCAAATGTTGAAGGCGCGTACTCTCTTTCAGAAGGAAGAAGTAAAAGGCTGCATGTTAGCCACGGCCGCACTGAATTTCCAATAGAGATCTGCATTATTACCTCCCTTTGGCTTTGAGGTTATAATCAACAAAGACTCAGTGTGAAATCAACACACTCAGACACACTGATTTCATCTTAACACTGCTGTAAAGCATTAAATGCTGTGTGAAAGGCACAAACTGAGAGCTGGGACGACATGTGCAGCACGTTATCAACACGCAGAGTCTTTCTGCACATTTAAATAAAAATGTTCTTTACAGAGGTCATACGAGGATGAATCCTGACATCTTCCATAAAACAATCGCTTGGCTCCTTAAGCAAATGACCCTTGTTCTAACATCACACTGTTGTCAAATTTCATCTAAATCTGTTTAAGTTTCGTAAAAAATCATTAACTTGTGTGCCGACCTCATCATGCACTGCAAGATTATCTAGAGCCCAGCAATTTCAACTTCCTTCTGAAGACGCTGCATTGGTTTCTGTGAAAGCACGGTTTGACACCACACCCCAGTGAATTTACGTGGAAAGGAAATAGAGAAGATCCTGTGCAATAAACATAAAAACAGCTCTGTGGATACGTGTGTGTGTGTGTGGCCAAGCTGCCTGTGGACGTACCGCCCGATGCCAGTCTGAGCCGCGATCCTCTCTCCTCTCTCTCTGAGTAACCTGTCATCTACATGAGCAAAACTAGGTGCTCTGTTTGTCTTCGTCGTCGTTCATGGTGTGATTCCCAGCAACAGTTTGGCTCTGTCCCTGTAACTCCGCTCTCTGTGCTGTCTGATGCTGGCTGACAGCCAACACAAGGGGGAGGAGCCGGCTGACAATGACTTATGGGAAATGGATCTCCACTTCCCCATATTCCCCCCCTCCCTCTGCTCCCTCCACCAGGGCAGGCTCACTAGCTCTTCCCTCAGAATAGATTAAAAGGATAGCATGTGGTGGTTGTTTTTGATGATGGCTGTGAACTGAGCAAAGTGAAAAAACCTGAATGTCAGCTTTCTGCGGCCCACGCCCATTAAGATAATGTTAATGTTTTTACGTTTAGAAGAACCGATGGACATGATCATTACAGCATCGCCTCAGAGTCAAATTTAAAGTGGATTATTGATTAAAAAGCTCTTATTAAACCAAAACTCCTACATGATTTTCACATTATTCTGTGTATATTCTTACTAAAGACAGCAAGTAGGGATTTCCTGTGCACACCCCCACAACACTGAATAAAACATTAGGATTTTGGTGACCTTCTATAGGTTCTGACCATAGACTGTTTATAAAGATGGACTATGTCACTCCACTTCCTCATACTATCTAGAAAAGCTCAAATATCCCACATATAAACGCTGCCATTTGGAGCCGGAGTCGGCAGTAGTTAAAACATACGCTCAACCAGTAGTGAATCAGTCTCAACTGTCAATCATGACATTTCACCCGGTTTTTATAGCCTCAAATAACTAATTCAAACCAAACTTAACACTTTAGTACAGTACATACATCAGTGTGATAACAACTACCTAGAAGGACAGAAACCATTTTTGAGCAAATATATTTGATGTGAACTTTTTAGTTTGGTCAGTGTCCCATTAAGGACCTATACTGCAGCCAGCCACCAGGTGGCGATCAAAACACTTTGGCTTCACTTTTGGGGAGCTGTTAAGTTGTCCTTGTTTTCGTACACTCTATGGCTCTGACATGCTAAAGAGCGTGTGGCTACTCACATGTCAGACAAATGCACAGCAACCACTATGTCATGTCAATAAAACTAACAACAACAATACAGAGTTTCCATGAAACTGCTAACTACCCACTTACATGTCCAAAAAAATTTGATATCTGATGTTATGACGTTCTTCTCATGGAAGATTTGCCAACATGAGACTTTGGTGAAAGTGTTTGAAGCTTTGTGAAACAGTCTCACTTGCTTTGATTTTCTGCAGCAAAACCTGAAACTGCTACAGAACAGGAACCTCTGAATGCCTCACGACAGGCTCTGCTGTAAGCCATGACCGAGAAAGATAAAGACAAGTTGCTCACTGCTTCCTTTGTGATAAGCAAAATGTTTATTGTCATAGCAACAATGTCAATGTTGCACTGCAGACAATGTCACAGCCGGTTAGGATTTGATAATGCTTCTCTTATTAGGCACAGACTGATTCTAAAAGTTGACATAACTTTGAAGGAAAAAAAAGTCTTGATCGTGTCATGTTTCATATTTCCAGCAGCAGCGATTTTGAATCAACATGAGAAGTAGATATTAGCAGCAGTCACCATGGCTGATCACAATGCAGCAGCATTGCAAAATAGTGATAAATCATCTTATTCACAATTCATATTTTTCTCAACACCTGAAAACATCTCTTCATAAATTGATTGATTCATCTAGGATGATTTTCATGGCACATTGAAGTGTTTTTTTAGGTTTAAGCCTCTGAAATTTGTATTTTCTGGTTTTCTGCTATGACAGTAAATTAAATATCTTTGTGTTTTGGACTATTGGTCAATTACCAAAGATACTGGAAAATTGTGATGTATTTTTTTTTTTTTGCCGTTTGCTGACAACAATTGATTAAGTTGGAAAATACAGGTTAGATTCAATAACTTAAAAAGTTAGTTGTAGTCCAAGTTTGGTCTATAAAATGTCAACAGATACATTCATTAAGGCCAAGATAATGTCTACAAATTGCAAATTTTTACCGACCAACAGCCCAAACCAACAAATGCTACGTTTACAGTTTAGTGATAAAATACAGAGAAGGATTAATCCCTTGAGAAACTGTAACCAGTAAAAGTATGACAGACGGATAATAAAATAATAAAACTAGTAATTTGTTTTCTGTCAGTCGAGTACAAACCAATAGAACATGACCACCAACTACCGCCTTCAAATGTGAAATCAAGATGAACCAACACCACTCTGACAGTGACAACAAAAACCAAACACCACAAGCTTCACAGAGATAAGGGATGAAAGTTATGACAGGGCTGTTGCATTGGTTTACATCAGCACAGCTAATAATTACCTGGCAACTGAGAGTAAACACCCAATAACATTGAGAAATACAATCAGGATTAATGAATAATGATCTAGTTTTCCTGAGAAGTCCTGAGTTTACTGCCACATGCAGTCGGTGGCCATAATGAGCCAACTCCTGCTGTACACCCACACAGATTAATAAAATTCCAAAGCCTTTAGTAAGAGAAGTGAAAAGGGACTGAATCTGAAGTTGACACACAAAAGCCGAGCATTCCTTGAGCAAAACACCGGCTGCTTCTCAAGGAAATGTTCTAATATGCACCACACGAGACACGTCTAGTGCGTTTTGGAAAAATGCACACTTCGCATGTACAGCTTCAAGTGCCATTTGTGCTATTCAGTCATAACGGTCTGTTTGCATTAACTTCCCTTTTCCTCGTCACTGTTTACTACAATGGTCTTTTCTCCTTTTCACTTCTCTTTAAGCATTTTGTTATTTTATCTTCATTTGCATGCCAGCTTTTGGTGTTTCCTCATTTCAAATATGAGATTTACGCTGGTGTTTCCTCATTTCCGGTTAATACTGTTTTGCTCTCTGCATGTATTGAGGTGGGTGGAGGGGTGCGGATACTGTTTTTATTGCTTTTATTCTGTAAAGCATTACATGTGTTTGTATTAAAAGTGCTTTACAGATAAAGTCTAAATGACAGGTTGAACAAACAGGTTTCACTGTGGTAAATAATAAATAACATGACTCCGTGTGGATGCATATCTTTTATCATCCATTCCCACAGATGTAATGTAAAACGTTGTTTGTTTGAACTGTCGGTCAAATATAAAATAAAACCATAGACTGTATATAAAGATAGACGACATGAGAGCTCACGGAAGTGAAACCAAAGCGTCTCCATAGCCCCCTAGTGGCTGGCTGCAATAAAGGACTTAAATCTCACCTCCTCCATGTTAGTGGGTGGGGCATGAGCAAAAACTAAAATATTAAATAATTTTTCTTAAAGATGGTTGCTGTCAGTTTAGTTGGTTCTTATCACACTGATGCATGTTCAGGAGCACATGCTTCTGACAAGATTGGTTTTAATTTGTTACTTGATGCTATAAAAAAACGATGAAACATCACGATTGACCTCATTACAGCAGCACCTTCCTTCAATCACTACTGCGCAGACTCTGGCTCCGAATGTGCAAGATGGCAGCTTTCATATCCCAGTAGAGGGAGGAAGTAGAGATACGCAGTTCATCTTTATTTACAGTCTATGCATTAATCGGGAAGGTGTGACAACCCGAAACTCTGGGATTCCTTTTGTCTTTTATTGCTTTTTGACAGTAAATAGACAAAAGGGTGACATAATGAATCCAGAAACCAATATGATAATGGAATAATGAAAATAAGGTTGCCGATGCCGCCCCAAATTAACCACACATAATTTGTAAAATTCTTAAAAACATGCATTGCCACCTTCATTTTCCACACACACACACACACACATAAGAGCATACGTACACTTTTTGCAGCTGAAAAGGGAATAAGACGTCTGCACTAACAGGACACCACATGTTTCTCTATGAAGAATGGACCCAGGCCAGAGCTGCTTAGCTGCAAATGCAGACCAGGAGTTTGACTCTGGGCCAACACAGGTCTGGTATGTGCTGTATGTGCAATGCAAAGAAGCAGCAGAACTGGCTTTCAACAATATACCTGTTGTAAACAATTACATCTGACGTGAGCTTATAATGGCTTAATTAAGGAGTTAATAACTGATAATAACGTGACATGAAGCAGACGTGAACATAATAACTGCTCTTGTGGGAACGCCTGGGTCCAGTTAGTAACTTAAACTTGAATTTGTAATGAATTACAACTTTTCCACTCATTTTTCTTGTGTATTAAATGTGCATCCTGGTTGTTTGCACACTTTAGGACTCCACTGACATGCAGCTTTTGTGTTTATTTCAGATTATGATACGCCTGATACTTTGTCCTCAAGGTTAATGTAACTAGATCCTATCACAAGGAACTCTTTGTCAGAACAAAAGCACGAAACATCACCACTGAGGAAACTACAAGCAGGAGCACAACAGTTGTTTTAATCAGAGACATCTGGCTTCAAGAGGCGTACGTGCAGTTTTGTAATGGTGACCTGTACATCCAGACTTATCCAGATTTACAGTAACAGCAGCCGGACTCTCAGACCCCCCCCACTGCTGACGATTTTATTCGCAACAATCGCACAAATAAAGCTGCTTTCTCCAGTCGTGTGTTTACTTCTTCTTGACTGTACTGTCAGAGAACTGAAGTCTTAACTTCCCCCTCTCGACACTTTCATCGCCATTCCACGCAAAACGTCGCCCGAGGTGTTTCTGCTTCCTCGTTCACGAGTCAAAGATTTAAAAGAAGGAACTAGTTGTGTCGAGATAAAGTAGGAAAGTCTGGAGTCAGATTCAACGGTTCAACGACTTCATTTTATGTTTTATGTTTGTTTTGTACTCACCGAGCTTCCAGTTCTGAGGGAAGGCGTCGGCCGATGGCGATTAATCAGATCCCAGTCTAGCTGGCTACGAGAAGGGCTTCCGGTTGAATTTCAAAATAACAATATTGATCCCATAATTACGCACGTATCGTATAAAATGAAATGATAAAAGACATCAACATATTGTTACTGCTGCTCGGAGTCTAAGTGATGTTATCTCAATTTCTTTGGGTAGGTGGCTGTTGTGCTTTTATTTTGAGGCAGAATCCTCAGTACTTCCTGTAAGCGCCTATTTGTAACGTTTGTAACACTTCCTGGAGAAAGAAAGGAGGAAGTGGCAATTTATTTATTTAATTGTTTGTTTGTTTTTTATTGAGGTATACATTTGACAACAATATATGGTATACATGATATATATGATATATAATGTGTACAAATAGTTTTAATAATAATAATATGATAAATGAAAATTAAATTAAAAGGAATAAAAAAGCCGGTTACATTAAATCCCCTGGAAATTAAAAAAACAACAAGTCCATAGTTGAGGAAAAGAGCCTACTTGATTAAACGAGGCCGATAATTATGATTAATGATTAATTGTTGGCCATCTTTCAATAATTAAAGCAAAAAGAAATGCCAAACATTTGCTGGTATTCAAATGTGAAAATTAATTTCTTCCATATTCCCATGACCGTTTCCAATGGGTTTTAGACTGTAGGTCAGAAAAAGTAAACACGATTAGTGCATGTTAAATTGGGCTTCAGGGAATAGTGATTGGCATTTTTCACTGTTTTCTGAAATTCCATAGCTACACTGAGCAGTCAATTGATTATTAAAGAAGGTAATTCTTCTATATATAGATGAGGAAAATAATTTGTGGTGGCAGTCTCAAAGTTATCCAATATGAAGGCCTATTCATCCGAGGTTTCAGGGTATTAATTATTGACACACATAAAAAACAAATGAAGTAGCTTGTTAAAATGCAACCTAACAAGGACTTTAGCTAAATATAAACCAAAAAAAAATTAGATATAGATATTAAAAATGTGTGATAAACTTCTCAGATTATGCATATTCCTGTTTCCAATAGTAAAAAAGATTCCTTGAAGTTAGACTGTACCAAAAGTTTTACCATTCTGTGGAACACACCCAATCTGAATAGGGTTACTTGTATTGACACAAAAGTGCCACAAGATGGAGTCAGAAACTATGGACTTAAGGCAAAAACATTATTACTTAGATTCACATTTACTATGTTATCCGTCTGATGTGCAATCTAATGTCATTATATAGATTACATTTATAAATATCTGTATTCAATTTTAATCATTTTAATCAGCATGGTTTCTCTCAGATGCAACAATCTTGTAAATGTCTACCCTAGCTTTGTACCTAGCAGTGGAAAATGTTTTGGTAAAAGTATAATGTTTTTAATGGTAAAATCAATTATTCAATGCTGAATATTTGTCACAATGACAATGGTTTTAAACCGCCTTTGTTTATTTACTTGATTAGAACTAAATAAACAGTGGTGAATCCTAGACTAAAGTAGATCACAGGTTTTTTTTGTCAACATGGAAAAAACGGTAAATCGCTTGCAGCTTCATCCAGAGACATGCTGGAAGTTCTGTGTCTGTGTCATGTGCCAAAAAGGATATTGATGATCTGGTAATATCCTCTTTTTCAAAAACAAGAAAAATCCCTGGATAGCTTCTTGTTGTGACACTTGTATGAAGAAAGGCCAAACGATTCTGGAGGCAAACCATGGACATATTTTGTTTAAACAGAACAAGCAGCTGAGGAGATTTAATGCCAAAACGTATTAAAGGCATTTGATTGGAACAAAAAATATGAAAGCAAAAAAAATGGAAGTCTGGAAATTGGATGAACCCTTGCACAAATCTATCATCCTAACAGAGGTCACAATTATGCATTATGTTACAAGATAAGAAAACCGACAGGTGCTCTGCTAATCATAAGAGTGATACCTTTTTAAGAGTTAGGGTATACTTTTTAAGAAGGTGTGAAAATGTTGTGGATAGTTTGACACGTTAGTGTTCTACATCAGGACTGTTACTTATACATCTATAGCTGATTCTGATTCGGAAGGGAGTCATTAGCTTGTAGTTATATCATCACTTACTAATAGTGTGATCCTCCAGGTAGACCAAAAGGTAAAATGTGGCTCATGTTTTGAGGTACATTACAACCCATTTAGAAAATATCAGTACAGGTTTGTTGTTAAAGGGAGAACACAAACTAAAATGTAAATGTTCCTGACACCAACCCAACATGTTAAAATGTAATTACTAACCTTAGTTGATGAATCAGAGTCAGAGTTGATTGCCAATTATAGTTGAGTAATTGTTTAAGTCATTTGTAAAGCAAAGCCATATTGATATGAGTATGTGAACCTGAGCCTCAGGGAAAAGTGATGTGGGTTTGTCCCTATTTTCTTACATTTTATATGAAACTCCAAACAACCAGTCTTAACAAAGATTATTACCAAACCTATTAATAATGAACAATGGGCTGATAATAGCAATATAGTTCTCCTATGATGAAACAAGTATTAAAAATGTAAATAATTGCATTAAAGTAGGAGGACAAATTTATGTAATAGTGCAGGAATAATACATTTGTTGACACGTTACTTAACTTTGGGCACGTTTCTATATTAAATCTGTAATTTATCAAGGCACCTCTGCGGGCCCCTTTATGTCAGGGACCAACAGGACACTTGCCTCTGGTAATGTCAGCTACGTCAGTGGAGCAGATCACGTAAACCACAGACATGAAAGCATTAATATGTCTGAGCTGAATTCCCACAGGTGACACTGTAACATCCTGCTGGAGACAGGTTCGTGAAAAGTCAGTTGACTGAATCGGTTGTGAAGTGCGCAGCATCCTCATCATCATCATCTTCATCGCCACCACCACAACCGACACAGCGCTGGTGTGTAGGACGCGGACGGAGCGAGCAGCGGAGAAGCTGCTGCTGTGTTCAGAAAATGGCCGACAGATTTTCTAGGTTCAACGAACAGCGTGATTTCCAGGTAATGTGCGGTGCGACGTCGAGCATGTACACGGCTCCTCGACGCGTCCGGGTGATTCTTCACACGGACTCAGACGTGACCTCAAACGCCGTCGTGCAATTCGGTGTGGATGTCGCTCGCTAGCACCGCAAGCTAACGAAGCTAACGCCAGTGCGCTGCGGCGCTTTTCAATTTAACTGCCCTCACGTCTCCGCTGCGTGGATCATTTCACTCACGCCGCGGGTTATTAACCGTAACATCGGTCCACGTTAACCCGCACACCCATGCGACAGTAAAACACACACCCGAGTCTGATATGCTTGTTAGTGACCTTGGGAAGTCTGGTTATTTATCGACATATGCTAACGATGGATAGCTAGCTAGCAGGTAGCTAACTCGACTGCACGTTGGGTGATTACAGTGCTAGCCAGAAATGGCTGTATCATGTTGACAACTGGGGCACAGCCACTACGGCTAGTTAGCACGTTTAAATGGACACAGTTAGCTTCTAGTGGACCCTTTTATGTGGTGGTAGGATATCAAAGTACGTCTAATATCTGGGTTAATAACTATAAACGACATTCGAGAAGATGTAATTCAGATATCCAAACACGTTCTACGTCACACATTGCTGTTTGTCTCTCTATTGGTGTCAAACGTGTTTTGCGTTTGCTCTCTCTGTTGTTTCTCTTATGATGTAATACGCCTTAATTTTTTTTTTCTATGATGCAAGTGAAATGATAGGTTCCTAATTTTTAATCCTCAAAACAGTAGTCAAGTGCAGCATAAGCCCTGAAAGTGTTTTAGCTGCTCGGATCTACAGCTGTAATGGTCGATCAATCAATTAAGCGACAATCGAACTAGAATATTTTGATGATGAAATGAAAATGTGCTTTTCTAAAAAAGTGTTTCACTGGATTCAATTTAAGTGTTTGTCGAACATGATAACATCTTTGGATGTTGCACTGTTGGTCACACCAAACAAGACATTTGAATATGTCAACTATAACTGTTGGAAGGTTTTACTGCCATGTTGCACCATGTCAAACCTTATGAATAATCATTGATCAAGAAAATGAACGGCGGATTGATTGACAATGAAAATGATTAATAATTGACACCCTTCTCTAACCATTCCACCTGTCACGCTGGCTCCGTCTAATGTACCTTTTTAAGGGCATGAGAAAACAAAATGCACCATTGAAGCTCTGTGCAAAATGTAGTGCAGACTCAATGTGAAGCTGATATATGGCTTCAGCAGGTTGAGTTAATCAAATCGAGTGGATATCTTGCAAAGTAACGGTTGTTTCTCAGCCCTATTTGTTTCCCTGGACAGTGTTTCACTGTTGAGCTGCGGAGCACTGACAGTAACACAAAGAGGGGGTTTTATTCTAAAAGGACCAACTCTGGAAGACATCCTCTTGAGTTTTTTTTTAGAGTTAAGCTGGTGCTGTATCGTTGCTACTCATTAACTTTAAAATATGTTTGTTGATTTTTGTCCCACATCCTTTTTAACAATAAAATATTGGCAAGGACCTTTTGATGGACACAATGAACAGGAAGGATGATATAAGTTAGAAAACCCTTTTTCAGTACATATGTTCATCTGTATGTTGTTTTAGGACAGACTTGAATATTGACCATATGCTTTTAAAAGTACTATTCAGTGGATACAAAGAAGGCTTCATGATGTAGGATGCTAACACGGTATACTTATTTTGCTAGCTCTGTCAATAAATATGGCCCTACTGCAAATTCATTACACTATTTTTGGCAAAACACATTATTTACGGTTATGTATTTACAACATGAGTTGAATTTCACAATCCAGCTATGAGCTCTACCACTCTCTTATCTGTGAACTGTGACCACACCCAGTAAAAGTAAAAAAACAACACTACTGGTTAGATGACAAAAGAAACCAAAAACCTATTTGAAATTGGTTATTGGGTCATTTTTTGGTTTGAATCTGAATAATTTCTAAATCCTGCATATGATGTTTTGAAACAGCCATGCATTACCTGGCAACAGTAATATTTATTTTATTCATCCACCTAACAGGATTTGAATTTTTTGGAGCTTCCCACGTTATTAGCTAACACTCCATCTGGCAGCACAAGTGAGTCACGTTGAGTAACAGTTTTACCATCCATGTCTGTATTTGTGATTTATTGTCTTGCTCAGTGACATTTCCGCAGAGTGGATTTAATGCCAATACGGAAAATTGAACCCCAGGAACTTTAGTGGCCCTGTATGACTGCTTTTCCCCAGTGATCTGTGCACAAAATGGAGATATGTTGTATCAACGGTGACGTTCAGGCTGGGTCATACTAAGGGCTCAGATGACTAATTTGAATAAAAAACACAGATAGACATGTCTGTCTCCTTCTGTTTTCCTGTTCCCCTATTTTGATAATAACACCACCTTCTATAATTTATGCCACCACTTAAAATATGGGCAGTGTTTCTGAACAAAGAAAGTGAAGCTTTGGTTGGGTTTGAACGTTTTTTTGGTTTATAAAACGTGTGGTAGTCGTATGAGATATTTTGGTCACAGATAACAGTGTAGTATAAAAGTTGTACTGAAAATATATTACATTTCCTATATTTGTAGAACTATTACTGTAGCTGTTGGTAAAAATAGTCAACTTATCAGACATGCTGTGAAACTGATGATAAGTTTAGAAATGTGTATAAGGAGCGGTTTGTGTAGTTGTTTTTTCCTCTACGCCCACTGTGTTGGTATCCAGTTAGAACTCAGTATTCTGCTGTTTTGTCAGTGAGGTGAATTGCTGTGTGGTCTGAATGAGTCTGTTGAAGGCAGCTCCAGCACAGTGCAGCTCTGTTTGTGAGATCTGATGTGAAGGCATTCATATGCTCAGTATTCAGAAAGTTGCTCTCTTGACTCCATGGACTAAAGCTCGCTGCCAAGCAACACGGCGTGGGAAACACCCACAGATGGTCTACCTAATATCCATTGCACAACCAGTCCAACAACTCTGTTGATTTACATTGTTGTTGGAGCTTTAGCATGTGGCTAATCTCGAGCTGCAGAAACACACAAGGCAATTTATGAGCAACCAAACAGTTGGCCAGCAGTGGCTCTCTCATTTCCTAATGTGGGGTGGAATGGAGCATCCACTTCATTGCCGTAGCACAAATGGAAATCTACTGTGTTAATGCACAGGGGAGGTCAGAGGGGAGATAATTTCTATGCAGCATAGATGTGGTGTTTCTGTACCAGAGTCGGGGAGATAAGGAGGCGAGCAGCAGAGAGAATAAGACGTCATTGTGAGGGCGACTGGGCTGATAGCACATTTAGTGGTCTAAGCAGAAAGCCAGAAGGAGGACACATGGGAAGGGAGGAGGGGAGCAGGGAGCCATCGATTTGTTCATAAATAAATCCTTTGCTCTACCCCAGCATCTTCTCCTCTTCTAATCCCTGGCTTTAGTCATACTGACGCAGGGTCCTGTTTCATTTGAATTAATGACGGTCAGTTTGGCATCAAATCACATCATTTTTGTGGGCTGATTTGAGCAGTTGCTTATCTCTGCAAAGCCAGTTTCCCAAGAGAATGTGGCGGGTAAAGCCTCCTGCATGGCCCAGCCCTTTATAAGCATTGTCTTGTCTATTATCATTTTAAGCTGCATGTTCCATCCCTTAAGGAAACATAAATAAATCTCAATATGTCATAACGATTGTTACATTAGATTAAGCTGCCTACACTTGTGTGATGGCCAGTTGCTACAAGCAGTAATTTAATAATAAAACAGCACAGATGTTTTTTTTAACTTACATTATGGTGCTTTTGTGAATGTCAGGAGAAAACAAGACTTGCATACATGACCTTCATGTCTCCTTTAGTGCATTAGAGAGGAAGCCATCTGTCTCAGAGCAGAAACAGCTCTATAAACACACTTCTTTTATTCTGGGGAGCAAGCCCATTACTCAATCTGTATCCCACCCAGGGCACAGATTTAACCATAAATGCTCAGTTACTACAAGTGAAGTTGTGCTTCAGATTCAGACTCCATACAGCCCGGGGAAGTCTTCCTTCTCTGCCGTCACTGCCAGAATAAATTTGCCAAGAAATAAAGTAACTGAAAAACAAACATGTCAAGTACATTTCAAGTTGTGGCTGTGAAGAAACCAAAACTCTCCCAAACTAAAATTTTATTTATAATATAAATATATGCTTTTTAAAGAATTACAGGAAACTGAATAAAAGGTAATAATATGCAAGAAGGTGACACATGGTTCCAGTCAGAGTATTGTATATCTGCTGTACATACCTTTTGGAGCTTAGCAGCTATGCTGGATTTTATTAGGATGTTTCTCTACATATTCGGTATATGTTATGATATAATGTTCATTATTATCTTCATATATATAAAAAACTGATTGTCTTGCTTGAAAAATCATTAAGTGATACAGTCATCAGTCATCAAAATAGGTCCTGATTTTGTGTTTGTTGACCTGCCAATCAAACCACACTATCTCCCTGTTTTGATTCTAAAATAAGCTTCGGTGTGATGTGTCCCTCAGGGTGGAAATCACTTTGACCAGTATGAAGAGGGCCAGCTGGAGCTGGAGCAGGCGTCCCTGGACAAGCCCATCGAATCGGTAAGGCTACATCCATCATCCTGAACCATTGGACCAGCTGTGAGAGTGGATATGATTGGTCCAGGGAGGAATAAAAACCACATCTTTTATTTTACTCCATTCATTCTGTCCATGTAGATGCATCCCGTGTTTTCTTGAACACACTTGCCACGTAACCTGTAGAATCACTTGTCTCATGTCTATTAATTCCCTTTAAAAGTCCCTCCCACTTCCCATGTCCTCTGCCTACTCCATTTCCTGTGTGACAGTTAAAATGATTGTGTATATATGCTAGATCTTACAGTTTTTTTATGTAGAGTTTACAGATATAAAGTTTTATTTTTTATTTTTTTTGTATTAGTCCCATTAGTCATTGTTAGTCATCCTAGCACTGAGATGAGATGACTCTGAAAGCATGAAGTGGATAAAGCACTGTCATTAATGGCTGCCATCTAAATACTGGAGTTGGAACAAACTCAAAAAATCCATATTTGAACAGATTTTATTCTGAATTATTCATACAGTGGCTTTGAGTGAGGTTCGGCATAAGAGCCCTCCAGTTTTGTCCTTTTATGGTATGATCCATTATTGCTCAAATTTTTCAACCAAAGATTCATTCTTAGAAATGCATCATAACCAAGAATAAACACATTTGGATTGGAAGTAATAAAACAGTCCGATTAGGTAGAGTTTACAATGTTAGATCTGTTTTGCTTCGGCTCAAATATAAAATCCATGCAGTGCTTATTCCACACCATTCCAGCAAACGAGAGCACATATTAGATGGTGTGAATGGCTACATTTGTGTTAGAGTGAGTGTGTGTCTATGTAGCTTTAGAATTCATGTGTTAGTGTATAGTGTTTGTGTCTATAGGACAGTTATCTTATTGTACACAACTTGGGGTGTTCGACATTTCTCTCCTGCAGCGAATCGGCCCCTATTAGCTAAGCAGCAATGACCCGGTTTGTATTTGCACGCTCTGCTTTCTTACTCCTATCTTTAGGGTCCTTGTAACGCTTCTCTTACTATCTTCTCTCTCGCTCTCTCTGTTTCACGATTGTCTCTCTACATCTTTTCTCTCTCTCAAGCTCTTATTTCTCTCTCGCTCCCTCCCTACTACACAGTGATTCGGTGTACAGTACCCTCTGTCATTCTGTGCTGGCATGGTGCTTGTGCAACTGGAACTGCATTTTTCGCTGAAGAGGCACATCAATAATAGCGCAGGCAGCTCTTTTCTTTCTGTCCCTCCCAACTCTCCATCCCCTCTTCTGTCTCTGAAGCACTGTGGTGAGCAGGCCCTAACTCCTTGTACCTCCACAGTGTCGGGTTAACCTCCACAGTGTCGGGTTAACCTTTCCTCAACATCAGTCAGTGTGCTCTGTTAGCCAATTGGATACCATCAGTGACCAGGTTTAGATCCAAATATATAGATCCAGGGTATTGAACATACATGTATAAATAATTTCTTAATAATCGTCTGTCCAGTCAAGGATCAATAAATTATCAATCATTAAAAACTTGCACGAATAAACAATAACTGTCCTTTACATTTTGAGGATTTTCTAGAGATCATTTTAGATGACTCTAAATTTGAATTTCAATGAAAAGAGCTATAGGCTATGAATGAAAACACAGTAACCAACTAGAGATGTTCTCATACCATTATTTTTTTCTTTCCCGATACCGATTCCTGGACTTTGTGTATCGGCCGATACGGAGTACCGATCCGAAACCAGTGCATTTAAACACGTACATAACTATTTTAACAGCAGTATGCTACTAACCCTGTATGAAAGCAATGATTGCTACCATTGTTGTATAGCCTGTCTCCGGTTAAACTCTTTGAAAATCTCTTCTTTTTTTTAAAAAACGGCTACAAACCAAGAAAGAATGCCATAGAACCTCTGAAAAAATAACACAAATAAATAAATCTAAGAATACAAATAAATTACTTTAAGTAGCTGTAAAAGTAAAGTCTTAAATACGATGCACATCACCATTTTATTTCTGGGACTTTCCAGCATGAAATATAGCTGAATTGCTGACATTTTATTTAACGCTTCACTACCGGAAAGCACTCCTCCTTTGCTGCTCTAAAGGCAGTACTTTCCCATTGCAGTACAGTGCAACTGCTGTTTTGGAGCGATGAAATTATTTCCGGTAAAAGAAAATGTCAATTTATCTGGATGAAACTTGTATACTCTAAAGATGTGGTATCGAATCTGTACATAGATTTGTGTATTCACTGTTGCCTGACCAGCATCCTCCGCAGTATCGGAGGCATTTCCAAAGCTGGTATCAGAACATCTCTATTAAAAACCCTGTATATTGTTAAGTTTTGAATTTTTGCAGCACAACAATTGGGAATTCAGTCAGCCTTGCTGACCATGGTCATTTTCCTATTTCTTACAGATATATGCTTTTCTTTTTTTCTATTTTACCCCAAGATCATATCTGTAGCCTGAACATGTGTTTTTCATTGCTAGAATCCAGTGAACCAAGAGCATTAAAATTTTATATCCTGGTCGAGTTTGAGGTATGACTCACATGCACACAAACCTCCAGCCTTGAGTGGGTGGTGGAGAGGGAGAAGAGAAAGGTAGAGAGGTGGCCTGCTCACCCGGCTTGAGTTGCTCTTTAACTCCTGCGCTATTATTTGTGGAGGGGCGCTGAGGGCCACGCTACAGCATCACACAGTTATTCACCCATCCGTGGGGGAAAAACGGCCAAATCAGAGGTCCTGTCACCTGTAACTTAAATACAGATAGTAATGTCTGCACACCTGATGTTTCCCCTTGGAAAGCGGAATTTTTATCCACAGGCAACTAAATGTGAAAATTTGCCACAAATTATCATTATTGATTTTGGTGAATGCGACACATTCTGTCAGATAGAGGTGAATTATGGATATAATCATATCACTAGAAACACAGGACTGTATCTGCCACCTTAGTGTGACCCCTAAGGTGGTAGGACTTGTTGCAGTTGTTCACAAGCAACACATCTCGGAGCTGCTGGTAAATGCTTTTGCCCGGCTTCTCGGAGCCCCTCCCCTGCCAATTATTGTGTGTGATCTATAGGCAGCTAGAGGTCTGTGGTACTTTATTGGGATCTTTTTTCTCTTTCTCTCTTCCCCCTTTTGGTCTTTGCTCTTTCTCTCTAACATTGTTTTTGCATTGCATGTTTTAACTTGGTAGCATTCAGTACTATTTCCTCTCAACACTCTTGTCCTAAATCACTACTACAGTTTTCCCTTCCCAAAGTCATTCCTCCCACGTCTCCTGCCCCCCTTCAAGTCCCCCAAACCCCCGCCCCTCCTCCTCCCTCCCCTTCCCTGACCCCGTCTCAGAGCGATATGCAGCGGGCAGCCTCAGAGCCACAGAACGCACACATACACAAATCTAACAAAGGTGTATACAGGCCACAGGAAGATTCATTTTTTGGTAGGTTCATCCAAGTTGTGGTAATTACTATTTCTCTCTTATACAGTTAGCGAGGCCAAAAAGGTCTTGTTTATCTTTAAGTGTATTGGCTGTTACTACATCATGAAGTGTGTAGGCTTTTGCATGATAGCCAGACCACATTTGACACAGCTGTTAACTGTTAGACTTCTGTCAGCTATTAGTTTAAAAGAAGAACACATGAAAAGGTCAAACCATCTTGTAAAGGCTTGACCTCTGGATTAAGCACCAGTCTTCATCCAGTGAGCAGCTGGGGTGACAGGTTCAAGGTCATTGTTCAGGACGCTCAAATAAAAACACTAAACAAACCCCAAAAAATAACCTCAAGCATTTGTCTGTAAACCAGTCTGATTGGCTTTTAAATTCAGTAAAAACACTAGTACCACTGTCTCTCTTTAAAGAAACAGGACACCCCTCAAACTTGGGCTATTGCTGTCTTTACTTAACTTTGCCAAGCTATCGCTTGAGAATTGGGTCTTCAGATTTATGAGGTAAGTATGATCTTTAAATTATGTGTAAAATTGACATTAATCCAACTTAAATGCCTCTGTCATTTTACCCACCACTGAGGTCAATCTTTAATCCCCTCACAGGGAAGTAGGAGCTTTCTGTTTTAGAAGTTTGCCATCTGCAAAGAGACAATTGTTTTCATTTAGTCACACCTACAGTGGATGAGACAGTACAGGAATGTACAACACCAGGGACCTCCATGAGTTTATGAGGAGCAGCGGACAGCAGAGCCTGTCCACGACCAGCTCACGCCAGAAGACATTCCTCAGGGACACGAGAAAGGATGATGAGTAACTGCAGCGGTCCACTTCTTGCTAGACAGATCCCTAAAGAGTCTGTCTCAGTCTTTGCTTTTTTGAAAATCTCATATCTGTTTCAGCGCAACCATCAAGAACAAATACAAAAAAGGTCTGGTTTAGGGTAGTTTAGATTTAGAAAGCTGAACCAGAGAAATTTCACACACAAATGCCCTTACTTTACACATATAAATGGCTCTATACTCTGAGGTCTCTAGGTGGGGTCCCCTGCATATCGCTTCTTTTACCCATATCTTTTACAATGCACTGTGCCTATGAAGGCACAATGCACACTTTAAAAACACCTCCTCTTATAGATCTCGTTTGTTTGGATAACATTTTCTATTTTTTTCTTTCTCCTGTATAACTCTCCATTGGTGGATTTATTGACATGCCTACATTTTCTGTTTGTATACAGTATTATGTTTGTTTAAAAGCAGAGAGAGAGATTTGCATTTTTAAGCAATAGAGAAGCTAGCAAAATTGCAGTTCAAAGCGTTTGGCCGGTTTCTTACGTTGTGTCACGTGTGACTGTTTTTTTGACAGCCCAGTATTTTAAAGCCAGGTTCGTATGGAAATGCCTTCACTCCACTTGCACTGCTGTTGGACTCGCCGTCGTTGCTTTCATCCGTCTGTCTGTCAATTCTTTTGGTGCACTCATCTGTTGTTCAACATGCAGTCTGCGCCACATCTCCGCCCCCTGACCTTTCCTGAGCCCTTTTTGGTCTAATCTATTTATTAGCGTTAGCAGTTGCGACTCGTGCCTCATCCAACCTGCCCTTCCTGTTTTGATACTCTTTTTTTAATCTATGTGATAAAATAGATAACATGTGAGATATTTGGAAGAAGAAACATGTTAAATTTAAGATGGGGATAATATTCTGAGCTTGCAGAGGCTCAGCTTTCACCAATTATTGTGAAGAGGCTGAGCAAGACTACGACTCAGGGTGCATTTTATTTCCCTCCTTGCTCCAAGCTTCATACACCAGCCAACCCTACAAATTAATATAAATGTTCATGTGCAGTGTTGTTGCACCATAATCCTGCAGTAAGGGACAGAGGCATGCCCAATGTCGGTGGGAGGGGAGGCATTCACTGCAGCAAATTCTGCAGTGTTTCTCCACAACGAAGTCAGGGTACATTTTGTCCACCAGTCAGGGGAAAACACACTTAACCAGCCACAGCCTCTTAATTCTGTTCATCTTATGACATGACCAGAAACCGACAGGCAGGGACAAGTTATGGAGTGATAGCATGATAGTGTAGCCTTCTGTGTCCTAGTTATGGGCTGAGACAGGCTGGCTGTCTCTAGGTCTCTGCCCACCATGTCAGCCCCAGCACAGATCCCTCTCTTATCTCGTCCCGCAGAGGAAAGGATCTGACAGCCGCACAGCAAACAATCATGAACTGGAGGGGAAAAAATACCAAACCCTAACAGAAACAGGAAGTGAGTCAGTGTAGTCCTTCTCTAGGGTATTAGAGGCAAGCATCAGCTAGATGTTTTGAACCTATTCATTCGAGGCATCATGGTAAAGAATTGCTATTTCATGGTTGTTAAAACTGACATGTTATTTTTCTACCAAAAATCTTGTATATAATAAGTCAAAGGAAGGCAACAGTTTCCTCTGAAACGCCAAAGATTAAATCAAACATCCCATTTGAGACCTTGTGGGCGGAGATGCAGTGTGTGCTGTGTGTGTGACAACCACTCCCCTTCACATGCACTAACCCATTCAAGCCCAGCTCACCTCCACCATCCTAGAAACTTACCTTCACTATGGCTCAGCCTGCTCTGTTCTGCCCCATTTCCTGACCTCCTCTTTTGTCAAAGAGAACTAATTGAGCCCCGCTGAGCCATCACCTTCCTCTCTGTGCCTGATCCACCTGAGACTAACTAAGTTGTTTGGTTAGTTTTTTTTATCCATCCACCATCCCCAGCCCGCCCCACCCCTCTGTATGTGTACCATTCACAGTGCTCTACTAACACCGACGATGCTTTTTGTTAAAACTCTTTTAACAAAAAGCTGCATGCTGTTTTTTTTTCTTCTGTTTTGTTCCAACCCCCTCACTTTCTGTTTGTGACAGTTGATGTCAATCTCTTTGTGATTATAAATATCCTTTTTGTTTGGTTTGTATGTTTTTTGTAGAATGCAGCACTCTGGTGAATGTTAGCCAAGCTTGGAATAGTTATAATCACAACAGAAAAAACACTGCTTATTAAGAAATCTCATTGTTTCCTGTTTATTTGTGCTTGAGGATGTACTGTAGTGTGTAGTGGTGGGACGGTCTTGCATTTCACTTAATGTTTTTTCTTATTTTCTTGCTGACCCACACTAGTGATATAACAGTCTCAGACATGCACATTGGGCCCCACAGTGTGCTAGGAATTCCTGTTGTGGATGTTCCAACACCCAAGCCTCTCTGATTCGTTATCAGTTGCCTGGTCTTGTCCTCATTGATAGTGTAGAGTTTGTCCTAACAATCATTAGTATTGTGAGTAAATCAGAACATCAGTGCAGTTGCACACTTTTCTGGGTCCTCTAAAGAGCTTGATTTAAAGCTACTGTGAGTGTGCTGCAATTTGTAAAAGCCGTCTAGTCTTTAAAATAGAGATATTCTGACACCATTTCCCATCCAAATACCAATTCTGCATATCTGGTGATACAGAGTAACAATAAGACACCATTGTATTTACAAAAAACTTGTAATACATAAATATATATACATATACACCATAACATGTTAAATAGAAAATGGTAAATAGAAAATCTTGAAGCATTTCCGATGCTGGCTTCAGATTATCTCTACTTTAAAGTATTTTCTCTTGGCTATAGGAATGATATCTTTGTGAATGGTCAAATTAGAAGCTTGCTAACGACATATGTTCTTGATAAGACCGTGTGAACAGGTTTGGGAACAGAATATTGATAACAGACCAGAGACGCTGGAGGTGTCCCAGAACATGCACAGCATCTATCTCTAGTACATCTAATGGGGTTACATGCTCACAATGTCTCCCTAACTTCACCTGCACACCCACATATCCCCCTCACACGTGCATATTCTATCCACCCTGGGCCTTGTAATGGTAATCCAAGGCCCACTAGCTCCACGTCTGTCTCTTCCTCTTGCTGTATTGTTTTTTGTGACAGCTGCATACGTTTCATGGTGCTCCCCTTGTCATGGTTGCGGAATCACAGCAAGCTTGGAATTTCTGGTCTTTGTTTTTGTTAATGCAAGATTTCCATACCTGTTTTGTGTCACTTTTCTTTGTGTACTAAGATCTTGCTCTGTAGTGGTTCATATATGTATGCGTGTGATACATATATTACCCTCTCCTTCCTCCTCCTCTTAACTTCTCAGCTAGTGAATGTGACTTGATGTTTTATCTTTATCATCCCCAAATATAACAGAAATGCTCCCACCCAACTCCTTTGCCTTAAAAAGATTTTCAATTAACTGTACTTCCACGGTACTTCCTGTAGTTTACAGGCCACACATAGCCTCATGTATTTATCATAGTGGAAAAACTACTCTTCCTCTCAGTTCCCCCCCTCTTATCTCCCTCCCCCACCCACCCCCAACTACCACTCCTTGTGCTGGAAGACACTGATGTTACACGCTGTAGGTGATGTGGATGATGATAATGGTGATGGTGGTGGTGGTTGTGCTGATGATGATAGCGTGATCTGAGTGTTTTATTTTGTTTTGTGTGTGTGTCTGTTTTTGACCCGTGCCCACGGGGAAAAGCTCATCTTATTATTGGAATATTTTTGGTTTTTTTCTCCTCTGTTCTCTCTGCTAGGATAACATCGGACACCGGCTGCTTCAGAAACATGGCTGGAAGTTGGGGCAAGGACTTGGCAAAAGCATGCAGGGTAAGAAATCACTCTTCTGCACACCTATTTTCAAAGTATGCTGGTGGTACTGGGCCACTATGTTATGCCATTTTCTCCCCCCCTCATATTTCCAGGGTTTGTTTTGTACTAGCAACTTTTCTTTTCTCTTTCACATCCTTCCTCTGACCTCTTCCTTTGTGTCTGTTACTGGGTAAAATGGATTATTATTTAAACAAACGTCATTTCAGTTGTTTCTGTTCTGCTCTCGTGCTGCTGTTTTGGAGCTCTGGACGCTTATAAAGGAATAAGCATGAGAAATGGGACCCTGGGGATTGGGAAATGGAAGCAAAGTGTTTATTTATCTTCCTGTCATGCACTTAGCTTTCAGCAATTTAGACTATGGTGTGCTTTTTTCACTTCTAAATTGCAGAATAGTTGTTTAACCAATTTGCTTTGAGAAACAGTGGTTCTGAACTTCAAATCTGCTGTTGTGCTAGTTTGTTTTCTGGTCTCTTACCTTCTCCAGAAATAGAAAGCTGCTTTAAAGCCATTTACTCATTGGAGGTAACTGTGATTGAATGGCCGAGTTGATATTTAGTCGCTGTAAGAGGAATCAGGCTCAACAGAGCTTAGTGTGTGGGTTAGTCTTGGCTAACGTTAGCACCTCATTAGCTCAACCCTGTTGCGCTCATAGGCTCATTGGCTCATTGGCTCACAGGCAGTGGTGCAGAGGCCTAGCATGTTTCCACTGAGCTACCTCCTGTATGTTCACTCACTTTCCTCATCTATATCTTCATTCTCTGTCTTTCTAACTTTTAACTTTAACGCGCCCTCATAGCCTCACCCTTGCCTGTACTCCAGGCTCTAGAGAGGATGATGTATAGCATTGTCAGTGAGTGATATCATCTCTGACAAGCTCATGAATCCTTGCAGTCTGCTCTGAAGCTTGTTTTTCCACATAATTTCTGGCATTTAGTCTTGTCTACCTCATTCAGCATGTCCTTCTCTGTCTTCTTGGTCCAACCCATTTTAACAGCAGATTCACCAGTTCGATTTATATAACTCTTACGCATTTGTCTCTGACCTCTTCTTCTCTCATGGTGGCGCATTTGCAACTCCTACCCAGTGCATTGTTCTCCATGTAAACCCAGCAGTGACAGCTGTGCTCAATATCATCATTTTAATGAGAAACAACCACTCAATCTGGAGTTTCCAGTACACACCCAAACTGTGGTCATAGCCTTACACTTTAACACATAGGAGCCTGTGCAGAACTAGCAAAATAAGTAAGTCATTAAAATTCACATCATAAATTAAATATGCTGAGATATGTGTTCAGACTTGTGCTGCCTAACTGGATTTGTTAGCCGCATTAGAAATATTATGGAAATTACCTCTTTCAAGTCGATGCCTTCTGTGTGTCTATGGTTCTGGGAATGAGAATTAAAATTTTCACAATAGTCTGACAACAGACAATTCTTGATTGTTCGCTGGACTCTAGGGTTGGGAATCTCAAGGCACCTCACGATTCGATTTCGATTCAGAGGGCTACAATTAGGTTATAAAACGATTATCGATGCATTAAAGAATTTTATTCCTATACACTCTGTGACTACTAGAGGTGTTCATCTTCACTAGCCTCATGATTTGTGCTTTAAAAAAGTATTTTAGACTGTTACTACAAGTGTGCTGTAATCTACAAAATAAGGTTTTCAATTAAAATATCAGACTACAGTCAACAGTCGGCCTATAACAGTGGTCAGTGCTCTCCACATTGATTTGACATTCATTTAGTTTACACTTGTGTGCTACATCTTTAGTCTTTATTGTATCAGGTTTGCCCCTTCTGGGGTCCCTTGGCAGCATCGAGGCACATTACTCCGCTGGTCAACAAGAGATTCTGCTCCTCTGCCCTTTTTCGAATCACTCGCACTTAGAGCTGATCTTTATAAAAACCTGCTGAATTAATATTTATGTTCCTGGATACACAGGGCGTCGCTTCTTCTGCAACAAAGATTGTGGTTAAAAATGATGCAGCGGTGGGACATCGCTAAAAGAATTTACGTAAGAGAAAATATGAATTGATTATGTTCTGTCTCTGCATCGATTTAGAGTCGTGCATGTCCGCATTGCGATGCATCGAAAAATCTATTAATTTGCCCACCTCTACTAGTCTATATTGCAACATACAATAATATAGATGGTCTTTCAGAGCAGGTGGTCCTAATATCTCCTTAATTTAACAGATAAATCTGCACGGTTTTGTTTTACTGTGGTCTGAGTAAATGGTGAATCGTAAAATCTGATTTATTTACCACAGTTTGGACGTGGTCGTTCAGTTGGGCATTGCTGTAAACTGCTCGTATCTGTACTCGTATGTGAACTCCACATTTAGACACTAAAATGTTGATTATGTATTGGTGAGCTTCCAGAGACACACAGATCCGATGACTGGCTGTTAAACTGTGTCGTTGCTGCTCCAGCACCTCTCCCTCATGTGCATATATGGCCTTGCTTCCTTGTGTCATCTCCGAGGTATTCTCAGCTTGACTGTGGCCAGGGACCAGAGTAGACCAGGAAGCTGCTTCATTCTGGGCAGTGTGCATGGAGGCTAACAACACTGCAGAAATTTCTGAGCGTAGCATTCAGTGTCCATCGTTGTTTATTTCCATGTGGCCTTGGACAGCTGAATAGCTATCTGTTTGATGTGATAAGAATGTGTGCTTTGTGTGGCTGAGAGAACAAGTTGCAGGAGCTGACTGTGCTTGTTTTTGCCGCTGGCACCACTGACGTGGTTATATAAGCATCCTGCTTTGTGGGCAGATGAGACTGCGGCAAAGTGTCCAGTTGTTGTGTAGGAATTAATGACCCGGTGTTGGAACCCACTATCTCTGTTCAAATTTACTAAGGAGTCGGCTTATAGCACAGTTGCACCCTTATATCTCACTACGTCTGCTGGATAATAATTATTATCTTACTCTCCTTTCCTGTCCTCTTTCCAGAAGAGAAGGTTTTTGAAATCTGAAGTGAAAGCATTGTGTCCCCTTTTTAAGTTTTTCACTGTATTGACTTTGTTCTTATTCTTCTTTTGTCCTTTTTGCCCCTTTTTTAGGTAAGGTTTGTTGGATCCCCTCTGTATGTCATGTGTGTGTGCGAGTGTGGGTGTGTTTTCTTTCTCCCACTCTGCCGTTGACCTCAATGTAACACCCTTTTACAGTGTACTGTAGGCTAATGGCCTCTGTCAGCTTCTTCCTCTTTGCTGCATAATCACTAAACCTTTATTTCAATCTGCTCGAGAGTAAAATGCTTCGATTTAAACCAAGAACAAAAATCTCTTTTGAATCGAGGTAGATGTAGGAAGCCATGATTCCATCAAATCCCTTAGAATCATCATCTCCACGTATTTTAGATTTGTTTTTCCTCTTTGAGTTTCCGTGGCTGCTGTCGGGTATCTGATTGGCTGTAACCACGGCTCAGACTTTGAATGGCTTGCAGAGTAGACACGTTTTCCCCCGTCTGCTTGTTTGCCTGTTTCTACCTCCAAACCTGTTAAACTTGTGTGAATGTGTGTGGTCATTATGTGGGACTGAGACACATGTGTGTTTGTGGATGTGTGTGTCTGTTACTGACCGGGCCATAGAGTCAACTTACAGGGAAAACCTCACCACCCTTCTACACCCGAAGTCTCTGTCCCCATGGTTACACTCCCATCCTCCCCCTGTTTATTTGCTCCTCCTGCACAGCATGTTTGTCCCAGAGGTGCACAATTGCCTGCCCCAGACTGTCACTCACCTGGGTCTTTAAGCAGTGGTGGAGGTAACGCACTGAACTCCCACTTTCACAGTCCAAACGGCTGCACAGTTCACATTTTTAAGTGTACTTTGGTTAAAAATTGCAATGCAGAACCTGCTCTAAGCACTGCTTAAAGCCTTGCTGGCTACTTCCTCAGATACATTTTATGTGTGTGTTATATGTCCACTTTTTGTGGGGTTAAGCACATCCCCAAACAAGCTTTGTGGCTTTAGGCTAGGGAGGAAATGAAGGAATCTCAGGGAGAATTACTAACTGGGCTGACAAGCGTTTGCAAAGCAAAAAGCTCAAAGGGGGAAAATGGTGGTTGTCCCTAGAGGTACTTATCATCTCATCTCAATATATTTGACCAAGTTTAAAAAGGCTTAAATGTTTCCCTGTACCACGCACTGTAAAAGTAGAGGTAAGCTTTGATTCACATTTTTTGTTAAATGATGCAACTCCTTTCTTCCGTTATCTGTACGACTTGAGGTACCATCAGTTTTTTATCACTCCCTCACCCAGTACAGCTCCTCCAAAAGTTTTTACTTTATGGGTTTCTTTGGCTCGGCTAAGGTAAAAAATAAAAAAAAAAGTCATTAGTGGTGTAACGGACCACGGTTGATCAGTTCGGAATGCATGTGAATTGCAGATTAATGACAAAGTTTACATATTGTTTTAAAGTACAGTTTGTCGCTTGCACTTTTTAAAGTAATGATAGCATAAATCTCAATCCAGAGATGCAGTTAAATCAAAGTAGTAACATTTAAGTCACATGTATGGGAGCATTTAGGCTTCCCAGTTAAATCTACAGGGACCAGCCCTTTAAAAACAGTGTTTTCCACAAAATTGATTCAGTCTGTGGGGGTAGCGCTGGTGCACCTGCACTCGCTCACAGTTTGCTCTCTTGTGCAACAGAGGACGAATGACAAGTGTACAGACTAGAGAGTAAAAAGAGTAGTTCTCTTGTGTGAGAGAACAACAGTGTATGCCATTCGTGGTTATGCAAACAGCTGCAGCTGAAACTATGACGTCTCACTGCGTGTAGGGTAAAAACTGGCTGGGCGATACGGAAAAAAATCTTATAAAGATCATTTTTTTCCACATCACTCGATTTCGATATATATCACGATATAAATCAAATCACTATTTCTGCCATATCTAATTCAGATGGTAAAAAAGATTAGTGGTATTACCTCTTTGTGGAAACTTTCTACACAATTTTGCAGTGCACGCTTCTCTGCTTCATGTCGGACTTTAAATACCCAAAATATCTCCACTCTACCGAATTCTTCTGACCCTTCTTTTCAGCAATGTCCTCGTCTTTTGAGCCTTGGGCTGTGTACGTTGGGGAGTGTTCTTCGGTAACGCTGTCGCTCAAGTTTTGGTTAAAATTTTCTGTCGTCATTTTCTCTTTTATGTCACTCCCACTCCGGGCGTGCTGTTGTGCACAGCGGCTGTAGCCAAAACAGTAGCACGTGTGCTGCTGCTACTCCTACGCTCTGTGTTGTGTGCGTTGCGCGGCGCTATTCTCATTATCATTGGCTGTTCGTGTTGTTTGTCAAAACATACATGGAATGAGTTATATCGACGTTGTATCGACCATGTCTTGTATTTCTATCGAGGAATTGTTATTTCGCGATAACTATCTTTATCGTTTTATCGCCCAGCCCTATGTGGCGGTATAAATTGGAAGTTGGCGGACCACCACAGTCTAGATAATAAATGGGGAAACACTGAAGACAAAACAATAACTTAAGTTATTTTTTATTTACTGTCATGTTGCAATTTAATATTAAGTATATTGTTTTAAAACTTGATTTAGACATTGACGCCTAGAGTGTATAAAAGTTCTTTAATAAAAAAATCTATTTATATTTGTCTCCCTTTTTTGTTCCATTAGTAAAAAAAATGATCCGATCCTTGACTAAAAACCATGATCTGATCCGAACTGTGAGTTTTGAGCTCCGTTGCACTGCTACTAGTTAAATACATCTGTATTTTGCTTTGCTAATACAAGGATATATGACGTTTGGTATACTTTGTAAGGGGTGGTTGTTTGGTTTCCTGGGGGCATACTGTGGTTGAGAGAGAAAGATGATGCCAGGTTTAGGGGCCTGGGCACTGGGACCAGTGGTTGGAAGAGAGTGGTGAGAGGAAATCCCTGTAAGCACTTAGCCCTGAGTAAAGAGATGAGGGGGGTGGGGGGTGACACACTGAAGCCCCTCTGGTAATAAACCCCCCTTAACCCCACAATCACACTCCCAACCCTACCCTCCCTTCTCTATGTGCCTCAATCTTCCTGCTTAACCAATTGGTGTTTCTTTTTTACAGCGATTTGATCCTGCCCATGTTGTGCTGATGGTAAACTTAGTGGTAAATGTTATTTTATCCCCCAATTGAATTGTTTTCTTTTTAAAATTTCTTTTAATTTCTCCCATTTGTTTTTTGTTTTCCTCTCATCAGACCACCAATGCTACATAGGCTTTCAATTCTTTCTGTATTAGTCCTCATTCTGCTGCTTGTATATTATCATGCATATGTATTACTCTTAGAACATTGTCATTTTGTTTGTTTTCAGTTTTTTTTAAACCTTGTGATTCACACCCTGTGATTTAGATGCACATTGTTTTTGTCTGGTCCCTTTGTTTTCCACTGGAATGGGTAATGTGGAAGTTTTGTCACTGTGTTTTAAAAATTGGTGATAGTTTGGGATGAGTGTAATTGTTCATTAATCTTTAATTCTTGGCCTGACTTGTGACTCCTTTCAGACAGACCACTGCAGTGGCTGACTAACAGACCAAACCCTGTTTTTGGTTTCACTTCTCTACTGCTGTTAGGCAAATTGCATGAACACACATGTCTATCAGTAGATAGTCTTGTGATCTACAAATCACACAATCTCCTCACCTCCTTTGTGGAATAAGGCCTCCACAATCACGTTGTCAGTAAGTGTTAGGCCATAGCAGCTGACAGACACTGCAGTGGGACTGAGAGTCCAGGCAGGCCTCTATATGTTACAATGCCCATGCATCTATGATTTCAGAATTAATATGTCATTGGGCTGTGATGACTAAATTATTCAAGGAAACCACAGATATTTACCTGTAGTAACATTCTTACCCTTCTCTGTCCAGGAAGGTAAGAATGTGCCTGATAGTAGCCTCATTTGAAGTAATAAATTAAAAGTTTGAAAGCCTTCAAATGCATACATATTTAATGCATTTTGTCTGTGGACGTGTTTTGCCTAAAAATATTGCTTTGACAGGACAATGACACATCTATAGAATTTTTCCTCAATACTTGAGAAAACCTTAATTATCACAAGAATTAAACCTAAATTGTTAATTTCTAATCCCAGTGTTCACAGCTATTCCATATGCCCAATGGTATACATCGAAAATTGATTCATGGAGAAAAAAAAACCCCTAACTTGAATATGTGGAAGGAAAAAAAACTGAAACCAAACTGAATTGATAATCACTATCAGTAAAATGGATTATTGTATCTGGCTGGCAACAGGAGCAGCAGACTAGTCCAAATTCTTCTTTTATGCCTTTTTGTTTTGAGATTCCCGTGTCTGTCTGTCTGTCCTTCCCTTCCTTCTCCTCCTACCCATATCCATGTTTTACCAGGTAAGTATCCCCCATCCCTTGCACTGTCACCATGGCGATACCTGGCCTGTGACGTCACTCTGCTGTAGTTCAGTGCTTGTGTCCTTTTTTAATTTTACTCTTGTCTTTATCTCTGCTTTGTTTGGCTGATTATGAGTGGATTAAGCAGTTCTGTGTCAATCTCCAAAGTAGTTTTGATTTTTTTATATATTTTAATGTTTCATTCTGTTTTTTGTTTTTTTTGGTTGTCTTTGGTTTGTTTTATTTTTCTACAGTTAATTTCCTTCTGATCTAGCTCTTTTCACAGCTTACATAACATAGCTTAAGCAAACAAAGGGAAAAATCTTAAAGCTCCAGTCTTGATGAGGAAGGGGCTCTGGGACAAGGGGGAACCGATTTGAACCTTGGGACAGTTAAATGGTCTTTCAGGGGTCAGCCAGCCCGCACACAGTGCAGAAAGAGATGATGCAATAGGCCTTAGATAATATTAGGAGGCTTTGTTCCCCCTCACGGAGGATGTCGCAGTGGCACTCGGTGAGCTCAGCTGTGCTGGCAGCTGCTGCCACTGCAACTCCCTTCAGACACACACACATGCAAACACACACCACCCACCGCAGTCCTTCAAGCTGTATCGTCCTTGATAAACTTGGCATTCTGATTTAACAGGACTGCTGCAATGAACGGGTGGAGGAGGGGTACTGGGCAGAGTAACTATACTGAAAAGATATACAAACAGATCGGCTTGTAGCTGACTAGCTTATTTCAAGTGAACTTTATCTTTTTCCTGTAAGACATGTAGCCAAACAACCCTGATGCCCTTGACCTCATCTAATTCAACAAGACAACAGTAAAGTGCAGCTAATTTGAATTATTCAAATGCTAATCAGCAGCCAGGACAAATGAAACGCATAGGGTAAATTGGTATGTACTTGGTGGCTGCAGTAAGCTGTGAGAATGGCTGGTGTTTGGTTCACTGTAGCTTTCTGGTCTCTTTGCACTTCAAGGCAAAATTCTCTAACCCCAGCACCCTATGCTCTAAAAGCAGGCTGTCTCCGAGCTGACCCTCCGTCCCAGCCTCAAAAACTCACCTCGTCCTTTCTCTGTCTCTTCTCCCTCAGGACGCACCGACCCTGTGCCCATTATCCTCAAATATGATGTCATGGGGATGGGACGGATGGAGATGGAGGTGAGATTGAAATATTTTTTTATATTAAAGTTTATTCATCATGGTATTAAAAAGTCTTAAATTTAAATTGTTTAAACTTGCAGAAATGAAAAGATCTTGATTGCAGTGTGTGGAGCCTTGACCTCAAAACGCTATTTGTCAAACAGGACTTGAAACAGAAAACACAGTATGAAAAATGATATAGTAAATATGCATATGGTTCATATCTGTTGCCTCTGAGGTTTCTGCAAGTTCCAGCTCTTGCTTTCAATTAAATAGCATTCGAGGGTTTGAGCTTCAATGACCAGATGCTCCTACAATCCCTCACATCTTAACGATCAACTATCTGTGTACATCCGAAACTCGAACAAAAACTCAAGCAAGACAAACTGGTATTTCCACAGCTCCTGTGACCTACAAGTGTTACAGTTCAGGAAAGACTGACACCATGGAATAATAGATTAACAGCTGTTGAATACATACAGTATAAGATGAATTAGGACTGCTGCCGTTGCTTGAGAAGGGTTTTGTGTAATGTGTAGTAATTGCTCCGTTTGTCCTTTTTAGCTGGACTATGCAGAGGACGCCACAGAGAAGAGAAGAGTCCTGGAAGTTGAGAAGGAGGATACAGAGGAACTGCGTCAAAAATACAAGGTGAGGCCGTTCAGCCTTTTGTCATTCTAGTATCATGCTTGTATGTATTTGGTTCCTGTGTACACCCATGTAAATGTGGAAGGTGACCACTGCAAAGTGACTGTATTTTTAAAAATCATTTCAAGATTCATTTACTCATTCCCTCCTTTATTTTCCACCTACTTTAGGACCAGGTGGAAAAGGAGAAAGCCATTGCAAAGGCTCTGGAGGACCTGAGAGCCAACTTCTACTGTGAGCTATGTGACAAACAGTACACCAAGCACCAGGAATTTGACAACCACATTAACTCTTATGACCACGCTCACAAGCAGGTACTGTCGACTGTCAATTTGTGTACTTTTAATGCATCTCTTTTACCTTGAAACATGGTGAGATTTTGACATGCTTTGTTTCTACCTGTCTTGTCTTTGTCTTGCTTTTATGTATCGCAGAGGCTTAAAGAGCTGAAGCAGAGAGAATTTGCTCGTAATGTGTCCTCACGTTCACGAAAGGGTGGAAAGAAGCAAGAAAAAATGCTACGCCGATTACACGAGCTGGCTGAGCAGAGGAAACTCCAGGATCGGTAAGAATTTATTCTCGCAGTGCCCTCTGCTGGCTGGATAATGGCACAGTCTGTTAAGCTTATGAGACCACATATTAAATCAAAACATAAAGATGTATTTATTATTTTAACAAGTGTTACCCACTGTAGGTCAAAACCGTATGTCTGGAGGACATGTTTCCCAAAATAGAAACAAAGATTTGTCAGAGCCCCTTATCTCTTTAGTTGGAAACATTGATCCCCATCTCATTGGTTACATGCTTCTTTGTTTCAGTACTCCAGGAAGTGGGCCCATGTTCAAAACGACCACAGTGGCTGTGGACGGAGAGAAGGCAGAAGATGGTGACAACATGATGCCCGAGAACCCTGCTTTGACAGATGGTGCCCTGGAAGGATCACCGACAGAAAAAAGTGGGCAAACCTCCCCGAAGCCTGGCCCAGCCATCAGCTTCTCTCTAGGAAAGAACAGCTCCTCATCCCCGACCCCAAGTGGTTCGTCAAAAGTCAGTGTTTCCTTCTCTTTTGCAAAGAAAGCTCCAGTGAAGCTGGACACGGTGGCTGCAGTGTTTGCTGATCATGGTGAGGAGGCTATGGAGGAAGACGAGAACCAGGAAGGGGAAAAGACAGCAGAACAAGAGGAGACGTCTGGCTGCGGAACAGAAAGCCCCAAGGGAATATCAATAGGGGTTGAAGTAGCAGAGGTTGGTGGTCCGGCAGGGACGGAAGAGGTGGAGCAGCCCGACGATGGAGGCTCTCTAGCCTCCACACTCAACAAACTGAAGATGATGATGAAAAAAGAGGAAGGATATGCTGGACAGGAGCCTGAGTACTATCACTATGTACCTCCAGCTCACTGCCGGGTAAAACCTCACTTTCAGTTTTTGCTGTTCATGAAGGCCACTGATCAGTCTCAGATCAAAGAAGAAGAAGAAGATGAAGAAGAAGAAGAAGATGAAGAAGAAGATGATGATGATGAGGAAGAGGAAGAGGGGCCAGAGGAAAAAAAGGGTGAAGATTGTCCTGAACAGACAGAATCCAATGTTGCAGATTGTAAGACTGATCAAGAACAAGTTCATGAACAAGATCAAGAACAAGGAGATGCCCCTCCAGCTCCTGACCCAGACCCAACTCCTCTTTCGCCTAAAGTGCAGACAGAGGATGTTTCTTCATGCGCAGTAGACACAGCTACTATGGTACCCACAGCTACTATGGTACCCACTTCACCTACACAAAAACCAGAGAGCACACAGGAAATTCCGGATTCAAATTCAGGCCCTAAAATCCCCACTGGACCCTTCTTCCCAGTTCTTAGCAAAGATGAAAGCACGACCCTGCAGTGGCCCTCTGAGCTCCTCGAATTTACAAAAGCTCAGCCTTCCCTGTCTTACAGTTGTAATCCCCTCTACTTTGACTTCAAGCTATCCCGCAACAAAGGAGCGCGTGGTGGTAAAGCAGCAAAGTCCTCTAAGCCTGAAGAATCTGATGACAAGGGACAAGAGGTAGCGACCTCAACAGCGGAAGTAGATTCAACGACTAAACCTGGGACCAGCACTGACAAAGATAAGCCATTGACGAAGGGAGAACCTGGTAAATCAGAAGGTGATCAGCAAAAGCCTGCAACTGGCAGCAGTAGTGTCAAGAAAAAAAAGAAAAAGAAGAAGCATAAGAAGTCTGCGAAGCACTCAAAACACAAAGAAAAAGCAGCAGCAGCAGAAGGTGCTGAAGGGGAGACGGAGGCAACACAAGAAAAGCCCAAAAAGAAGAAAAAACACAAACGGAAGAAGAGCAAAAACAAAGCTCCTGATCAGGATGAGGCAACAGGTGCCGAAAAAGATAAAGCAAAACCAAAGTCAGAAGATAAAGCTGTTTCCTCCTCCGTTCAGCTGACACCTGCAGGGGGAGGAGCTACAGGAAATACAAGAGTTGAGCTGGGGAAGAGGAAACGTGCTACTAAGGAAGTGCCTTCCAAGTCTGGAGCTGAGGAGGGAGGAACCAGAAAAGGTACCGATAAGGCCAACGCCTCAGAGGAGCACAGTGCCCCCAAGAGACAAAAGACTGACTCCAGTGCATCTCAAAGTGCCTCCTGCTCCACCTCAGCCAAGAAGAGTCCTGGTCCAGGTAGACCCCCTAGCAGTGAGAGTGAAGAAGAAGGCGGCTCAAACACTCAGCGCTCTCGTCATCACAGGTCAAGTCCCCGGGAACAACGCCGCCACCGTAGTGAGGAATCGGGGCGGTCCCGTAGTCGTTCATCAAGACGAGGGGATAGACGGGGCAGCAGTCGTCGGCACCATCGTGGCCAAACCTCCCACAGTCACTCTTACTCCAGCAGCTCGGAGCGCTCCTCAGCAGGCAGCAGTGCCTACAGCCACCGTAGCCGCAGCTACTCTGACAGCTACAGTGACTACAGCAAAGAGGGGCGCAGACGGCGGCGGTCTAAGCGTTCATCAGAGTCAGAGTACGAGCGGAGAGGTAGCCGAGGGCGCAGACGATCTAGGAGACACCAGTCCTCCTCTTCTTCCTCAGATGACTCCCGCTCACGTTCACGCAGCTACAGCCGCAGAAAAAGGCACCGACGGCACCATCGGAGCAGTTCGAGAAGCTCCAGCAGCTGGAGCCGCAGCACCAGCGCAAGATCCAGGAGGCGCAGCTACAGCCGAAGCCACAGCTCAGCCAGCCGCTCCTCCAGCTCCGCCAAAGTCTCCCCTCAACGACGAGGCCCTAGGGGTCGAGGTGACAGTGACGCACAACGCAGAGACTTTAACCGCTCAAACATCTACCGCTCCCAGTCTCCACGTTCATCTTCATCACGAGGCCTTATCCGCAACACCCATTCATCCAGCTCACAGGCTCTGAGGCCTGGAGGATCCAGAGATGCAGGGGAACAGAAAAACTCCCTGACAGCACGGCAACTTCTGGAGAAGATTCAGTCTAAAAAAAGTTCAAATGATTCTGGCACTGGAACAAAAACTGGTCTCAAGATTAAAGACCCCCCTCAGGGCTACTTTGGCCCAAAACTACCCCCGACCCTGGGAAGTAAAGCCCTGCTTCCACTTTTTGGTAAACTGCAGGCAGGAAAGAAACCAGTGATTCCTTTAACCAGACCAGATGAGGGAGAGAAATCAGGAATGGGGAAGGGCTCTGAGGCTGAGAGAGAAGTTATCCTGGTAGAGCCTATAAGAGAGTTCCCTCCTCCACCACCACCTCCAGCTCCACCAGTCCAAAAGGTTGAGGAGGCTCCACAGAGCACAGTGGTACATGAGGAGACGCAGCAGCCCACTACAGAAGCCCAAGTGCACCAAGAACCCCGGCCATTGTTCGAACAGGAGCCTTCCATAATGATGCCTCAGTACCAAGCAGATTCAGGACAGGACCCCTCACAGAACCCCATGATGGAGTCCCTCATGCCAGAAATGCAGCAGCAGCCCCCAATGCATGCCTACCCTGCTTATCCACCACCCAACCTGGAGGAGGACTGCATGGAGGCAGAGGAGGACGGACTGGCTCCTCTGGAGAGTCAGCCCATTACGTTCACACCGGAGGAGATGGAGAAATACGGCAAGCTACAGCAGGCTGCACAACAACATATCCAGCAGCAGCTTTTAGCCAAGCAGGTCAAGACGTTTCCCTCCGCAGCCGCCGCCGCGGCAGCAGCTGCCAACATGGCCCCGGCTCCCCCTCCGCAAGCTCTGCAGCAGATCCACATTCAGCAGCCAACTATGTCCCTAGCCTCCGGCACATCAATCACCACAGTGCAACACGCCATCCTGCAGCACCATGCTGCCGCTGCTGCCGCCATGGGCTTACACCCAGGACATCATCATCACCACCACCACCCACACCCGGCACATGCCCAGTTGGCGCAGGTACATCACATTCCCCAGCACCACCTCACCCCCATCTCCCTCTCTCAATTCGGCCACTCTCTGGGTCACTCTCTGGGTCACTCTCTGGGACACTCACTGGGACACGCTGGGCTGATTCCTGCACACCCGACAGCCTTCCTCTCTGGTCAGCCCATACATATTATCCCTGCTTCTGCACTTCACCACTCCCCTTTAGCTCTGCACCATGTCCCACACGCAGCCCTCTACCCCACACTCTTCTCACCTCGGCCCTCACAGGCCGCTGCAGCAGCAGCAGCTCTCCAGCTCCACCCACTGCTACACCCAATCTTTTCTGGGCAGGACCTCCAGCACCCACCTAACCATGGCTCTTGAGTAATTCTGAAAGTGAAGGAGTTAAATCACAGCTCTGGTGGAAAGACTTTTTTTTCTGATGAAGTCAGACTTGCAGTCAGTGTAACAAGATGCTTGTCAAACCACCGTTTTACAGGCCCACACAGTGCAGTAAGTTGTAGCCACAAAGTGGTGCTGCTTGTGTTGGCTTTAAAATTGACACTAAGACTTTTCTCATGGTTTTCCCTGTACTTTTAAAGGCAGGAGGTCAATTTGAAGCGATATTCCATGTAGGGGGAATATTAACACGAACCAATTTGTTTGAATGACGAAACAGAGAAACCACTGGAGTTTTGTTATTTGTTTTCCATATAAACATATTATGATCACAGTTTTTGCTTATATTGGTAGCCAAAGAGAGATGTAATGGCTGAGGCTATAAGCAGATAGGTCAGAGGAGGAAGCGGAGGAGGTCAAACAGCTTAGTCTGTAATGTAATTTTCATAGTGATGATGCTTTTTTTTGTTCTCATACGACTACTCGCTTTCTATTGGATCCCTGGTCTCTAAATAATTTGTAATGCAGTAACTTGTACATATATCAGTGTGTAATGTGAAGAATCCCACCAATGATGACCATATGTGATTATAGCTACGATGTCCAAATCAGCATGACATTGTCATTTAGGCCCCCCTCTCCCTCTCAAGGGGAAAAGTAACACGGGGTTTTTAATATCCCTAATGCTTGGAGGTGAAGATCATGTTCTCTGTGGTGAGGGTACACCTGAATTAATTGCACTGAAACCTGTACATCAAACTGGTGCTTTTGCATCATGTAACAATAAGATTGTAGTATACTGCAATAACTGTATTTTTCTGTTTTTAAATTATTTTCCAAAATGCTCTTCAAAAGAAGGGCTGTGTTTTTTTTTCTTCCTTTTGGTGTAATTTTGTAAATAAAACTGCTGTAGATTAACCTATTAACATTCTAGAGGTTTGAAACTGCTGTGGGGATGTGGGGGGGGGGTGAGCAGGATGGCAAGTTGGATGGAAAATAGACGCCATGTCTTTTTCCAAGGTTATTTCTAAATTACCCCCCGGCTGAGATGGGCTGTGACAGAAAAGGATAGTGATCTGTCAAACAGTAGCAACGCTGTATTTTATAAAGACTTACTCTGTTTCAGCAAATAAAACATTGAGTTCATGTGTTGTTTTTCCATGTTGTAGATAAATGAAATACACACTTGATCTAAACACTGACTATCTTTACATGATCCAGCTACCGACCTCATTCTGAATGAGACGATTTGATGATATTTACACGAGTTGCTAGTACAATACCCCATTCATATTCCTGTCTATCATGCCACTTGTTTACACTGGAACCCAGAGTTTGTGTTGTCAAGCAGTTGGTAACTGCTCTATGTTGAAAAATACTTTGAAAACTCCAAAAGGAAGTTATATGATTAAGATGTATACATGTATAATGCGACTAAAGTGTAGAGTACTCCATATTTCTTGATTAGAGGAATACCTATTCAGAGAATACTGTTTACATGGCAGTGTCTAATACAGCATGTTAATCGGATTAATATCTGAATATTGGTGTCCATGTAAATGTGTCTCCAGTCTCAAAACTGGGAGTAAGAGATGAGACGTTTGTCACATTCATCTGGGTCATAGGCCCTGCATAGGTCAGTGTTGAATATGAAACACTAGATGGTGCCCTAGTTTCCTGGAATAGACGTGTGAAAGCAGTAAATCCACAGCATGTGTGCACCCTGGTGTTCACACCCCCTGGTTTCCCATAGTGTTGCTTACACTGAAAAAGACAACTCCTATAAATAACTAATGTTAATAACGCATTAATTAGATACAAAGGAAATGGAAAATGTTTTATTCTAGTAAGAGAATTAAATGACTCACATAGTGAGCCTAGACAGGCATGAATCCAAGAGAAGGTACATAACAATTATAAAATATCGGCTGCTTCCATCACTTTTCTCAACAGATGTTTGTGACCATCTGGCGCTTAAGATACAGTTGCCACTTGATTAGGTTCACTTAGCTCGACTAAATACAGTCTGATGCATCAGTCCTGCAGGGAATCTTAACTTCATGAAGGTTATAATGTTAAAGTTTTGTTACCTCTGCCAAGGAGGTTATGTTTCCATTGCTATTTATGTATTTGTCAGTAGGATTACTCTAAAACAACTTAAATTGTGGAGGGGTGGGGAATGACACAAAGGAAGAATCCATTAAATTTTGGAGCGGATCCAAAAACTTTTCTTTAATGGATCCTCTGAATGTTCTAGTTGAAACTGTTTAGTTGGTTAAACTGTACGATCATTTTGGAGGCTGTAGATTGAACTGTATTGTGTAACAGAGATTTGCTCTTTTTATGTTAATGAGGGAAGGCTTAATAACACAAACACCTCTGTGTGATGCAATACTGTTCAGAAACTACATCCTAAAAATCATAAAGCCCAATCAACACCTTTTAAAAGACGATTTCAACATTATAACCTTCATTTCAGAACAATTTACTGCAGGATTGTTGCATTTGACTTCATTAGTGAGACATTAAAACAGAAAAAGATTCTCCAGGGAATTTTCTTGAGTTGCGATGTAAAGAAATGGATCATTACGAGTGTTTCCACAGTAATATTTCTATTTCTCTATTGAACTGTGCTTTCCGTGGCAGAATGACACCGACAATATTAGGAACAAAACAAACAGTTTTTCACTTTCACTTTGAAATATCTGGTTGAAGTATTTTTAAGAAACCTTTGTTGTACAGTCACAAGTGATTTCCAGTTCCAGAGTGGTTTTGATAAAAAAAGAAAAAAAGATTATGGTTGTGTGCCAGTAATCTGAGGAAAGCAGCAGAAAGTCCAATGTCCTCTTGTAGGTTCACGTGGAACAAAATACTGTTATAATGGCACAATTTATTTAAAAAAATTACTTTATTTTAATCCATAAAAATTTGCTCTGCCACACTTCATATCATAAGGGACAATGCGCTGCAGAAATGTCCACAGCCGATGGACGGTCAGCCCAGGTATCTGATCACCAGGAATATGAAGATGCAGGTCAGCAGCATTCCTCCGATCATGATTAACTTATCTTGGGTGGCTCGCCTTTCTATGAGTCTCATCACTGTGTTTGACAGCCCTAGCATGTTGGCCACGTCCAGCATCTTCTTATGGGTCCCCTGTGTGGAGACGGAACAGCAACGATCACGTGTTAGATTTAAGATACAACAGCCAGAAACACACATACACATTGTTTTGGAAGACAAAGGCATTACATGACGACACGGTAATTATCTTCGCCAATTCATCGGATTAAGAGAGACGTCGCGGGCCAACGCCTTCCCTGACGCGCCGCTCCGTCAGAAGTTTCTCATGGCTAGACAACCGGGCCGTGAGTGCTGATCAGCAGACACACCCTGATAAGACGAGGCCTGAAGCAAAACCAGGAAGACCATCTCCTCCCTGGAAACAAGGACTCACCCTCCAGCTGAGCGTACGCACACCAACAATGAGACTATTGTGATCAGTGTAGACTATCAATATCGTTACATCTAATGAATCATGCGTGCTTACTTGACGAAACAAAAAAGAAAAGTCCTCAGCTCTACAGATCTTATCAAATCAAATATAAATCGTACGAACGCACCTTCAACGTGGATCTCTGATCTCTGATACCGTTGAGGATGCTGCTGCCGCTGCCCAGGAGGTCGTCCATGCCTCTGTGTGCGTTGTGCAAATTGGAGTTAAACTGTAGGGTCTCGTCTATGGGGATGGAGGTGTCTGCGTCCTATTGAGTAGGAACAATGACATTTTAATTCCACATTATTCAGCTCAAGACATTTGTACCTAGTTAAGGTGTTTCTAACTTCTCTAGCCACGATCTGAGCGTGTTCAGTTTATTGTCGCTTTTACAGCCCCGTCTCTTCTCGGGTACATTTGACTTACGTTGGTCGTGAAGGTCCGGCTCATGAGGTCCTCCCTCTCTCGGTCCTGGGCCTCTCTGGCGTAGCGTCGGTGCTGGAAATTTTGCAGAGCCGTGCGGAGGTGTTGAACATCGTATTTGAGCTGGTCCACTCGCCTGAAGAGGAGAAAAGAATACAGTACAGATCGTTGAGTCTTACAAAGCAAAGAGTTCAGTTCCCTTTAAAATAGCCTGAAAGGGTATTTAGATTTTTTTAAATTGCACTTACACACGTCTCAAATTAGTTCTAATGGTTTTTGTATTGGACTGCAAGCCTTTGGGAGATGTTACACACCTATAAACTAAAAGTAAGATTGTTTTCAACAGTAGACTGTACTGCAGGTAGATTATTGATCTTTAGCTACAGTAGATAGGAAGATTTTAACAAAACCTTAACTTAATCCAAATATTATTGAATCCATACATTTTCTGCTGCTTATCTGATCATATTAATCTGTTCAGTATTGATAAGCGCAGGCATCACACATGTGGAGGCTTGAGTCCTCCAGCAGAGCTCGGTTCAGAATTTTTTTAATTTGTATTGTTGTTATACAGGTGGTAAGCAGTGACAATAATGTGATTCAAATGTCTACAAATGTAATTACTTAGTTAATAATTGCAGGCCTTAATGTCCCTGTTGGTTTTCTGTGATTATTTGACTGATGAGAAACATGTTAAATTGTTTTCTGAGTGGTGATAAAAAAAGGTCCTTGAAACTCAGCAGGAACCATGACAACCGCTCCCCCGTCTGCTCCATGACACTGCTCATTGCACCACATCTTAATTTTCACTGTTCACGATTGCTCTGGTTGATGAGAACATTTATTTTCCCTTAAACCACTTGCAGCTGGTGTGAAGGGTGTCTCACAGTCTCCCCCATCTCCTGAGCTCCACTCAGGCCCCTCTACAGCGCCGCTGAGATCAGAGAGGAGCTGCAGGATGGGACGGTCTGTGTCCCCTAAGGCCTGTTTACCCAGCTCAGAAATGAATCTTTGCCCAATGCAGCAGGAATGCTGGTGATGACGGGACTTCTGAGGAAATGTTTTCATAGAGCCACGTCGCCACAGGGCAGGACCGGGGCTGCCTGTCTCATCCTCTACACCCTCCCTGTGCCTTTATGAGATATGGCTCGCCCTGCCAGCTCTGGGGCTTTAAGGTCACCATCAATTGACTCGCTCCAAACTCACAATTTGGCGTTCTGACGGCGGTTTAGTGGCTCCTTGCTGGCCAGGATCTCGAGGCGTTCTAAATGGTTGAAGATCTGGTCAGTTCGAGCCTGCAGGTCATTCTCCAACACTTGAAAAAAAAGAGAGGATGCAAAAAATGGCAATCAGGGAAGGAACACACTAAATCATATTAGAGGTGAAACTGATTATTAACAGCCATAACTTAAAATTCTGACATTTGAGATGTTGTAGGCAGCAAGTATTTGGCAGTTTGTGTGAAAAAAAATGAACAAAGATGATGAATCACTTGTCAAAATAGCTGACCCTTTTTTTTTAGATTAACTAATGAATTATCTGACTAATAATCGACATCAGATTTTCTTACACGTCCCTTCTGGACTTTCTGCTTTCCCACCTTCATTCCGTGTTTTTATTGCTGAGACTCTAGGTTTCAGTTCATTCCTGCACATCTGGCCATGTTAAGATCCTTGGCTTTCACCACTGGAATTACCCTCTTTCATTAGTAGGTGTATGACGTTAGCATGCTGCATCCCCCCCTGGCGCTAAAATTCAAGTCAATGTCATATTTCGAAGAAGGAGAAGAGAGGAGGGGGGGTTGTCTACTGCCTGGCTCCCACCATTATCTGGAAGACGCCCTCCCAGCCTCTGTCACGGCACCCACCCCACCGCTTCCTGTCCTGGCACCAGACTCGCCCAGAACCGATCAGGCAGGAACCAACCACAGAAAACAATCAACCAGGGAGACACCGGCCCCTCCTGCAGTCATTATGTCACAGTGGGTAACAGGCAGCCATAACAAAGAGCAAGTTAGGAGCAGAAATTAGGATTTTGAGGGAAGTGGAGTGGAAGTGGTGCCATCAACACTGAGAGAAGTGGGGAGGGGGGTTGAATGTGAGACTCATGAACTTGTGTTTTCCCATCATTATTTCCTTTCTTTGAACAAATAACAGCAACAACAAATAAAGCCGGAGGTTGAGAAACAAAACACAACAATGACATCACAGCGGACGGGAATATAGTACATAAAAATATTGATTTAAGTACAGGTACAGTTTAGTTAGTTAATTTGGATATACTGTGTGTAATCTATTTCAGATACTAACTAGTATGGCACTCAGTGCAGCGCATACCTCTCTACTGTCAACAGTCCCCTTATGAAACCACATTTAAATTCACTAAATATCAGTCCCCTAAATGTATTATTTCACAATGTTAAAGAAAGTGGAAAATATTCCTGGATCCACCCCCTGATCCAGAACTGCACCAAAATTGAATGGGTTCTTTCCTGACCTTGGTGGACAGATGAGGCAGAGGTCAGGGAAGGTGAGCAGGATCAGGGGCTGATTTATTTTCACTTTCTTTAACATTGTGAGATAAGGCGTTTTTCAACATTGTCATAATTTCCCAGGGAATAATTCATGGATCTTGATGAAGATAGCTTTTTTTTTCTTTCTAGAATCACTGGTACCAGCTTCTCTGGTGGGCTCTGTGAATCTTCCTAAGATATTAAACCGATCATCGTTCTGTTGTTGTGTTGCTCAAACAAACAAGCAGTTTGAATTTGAGTTCAGAGTAAGAGTGCTTTTCCCAGGGTTTTCTGTTAGTTAAATCCCTTTTCACACAGACACTACAGACCAATTTGATTAAACACAAGTTAACACCCAATGAGAAAAATGTACTAAATTTCTAACAAATTACTTTTTATCACATTATACAGAACCACTTCATATAGCATGAACCTGGAGCTTTAGCTGTTTATAGTTTGTTGGTGATCAGCAACATGTATGTTAAAAGTTCTCATTATAAGTACTCACTAGCTTCAAGTAGTCTATAATAATGTGTAGTTTGGAAACTGATCATATTTACATTTATAATCTTCATCTGAAAAGTAAATAATCTCAACAAAATGTGGTGTAGTACAACTTTTCAATCTGGGATGCAGTGGTGTTGGAGTATAGCCCATCATGAGTTGAAAATACTCAAGTAAAGTACCTCAAAAATGTTTAGTTACTTTCCACCTCTTCAGCTCAACTCTTTATTTTAAATGAAAAAGACACATATAGTGGCATGTCTATTTTTAATGCAGACCTGGATACAGATGCAGAAATTTAGGGTTTAGGGTTTTTTAGTGTGTGTGTGTGTGTGTGTGCGTGTGTTAATTTTTGGACAATCCAAAGGTCCTCTTGTTATTTTTAACTGCATTTTGGCACATCACTAATTTTCCTTTAACAACATGGTCAGTATTTACAGTCATAGTATTTCAGTGGTGCAGGTTTCTAACAAATGTGTTTTTATCAAATTATACAGAAGCACATGACGTAGAGTGAACCTGGGGCTTTAGCTGTCTGCAGTCAGGTGGACTGCGGTAGTTTGGGTTTATTTCAGGGGGAATAACGGCAGCTCGGACTACTCACAGTGCACCGACTCACGGTCTGTCTTCTCCAGGTTCCCCATCAGAGACTGAACCTCCTGGATGTGCCTGGTTCACAACAGACAAACACACGAAACGTGAGGCATGAACATGAATGATCATCAGTGAACAACAATCCCTCATTTTGAGTTTATTACAGTTAAACCACTCAGCTAGTTTTGTTTTTAGCTAGCTGCCACTAGCTTCTGACATGGTTCCACGGCAGCAGGCGCACTCACTTGTTTGTCTGGTGGTAAAGCGTCTCCATTTTCCCTGAGGTGTTGAAACGCTCCGCGTCCTCTCTTACTTTGTGTCGTGGGTTTATTTACTGCAGCTTTATTCTGACAGGTGGCTGGGCTAGCTGGCTAGCGGCTAGCTAACGGTACAGGATGGTACACGTCATCAGCAGAGCGTTTGTGTACGGAAGTAGGAAAGCGGAAGCTGCGCTGCGTCACAGGACAGAGCAGAGAAGAAAGGTGAAGAGTGCTCACTCCTGGATTTTTTGGGGGCTAACTGAGAACGTGGACTCTGTTTCTTTAGCTTTTTTCGAAGCCGGTAAGTGTTTATGTGTAAAGTGTTTACATCTTACATTAACCTGATCAAAACCCCCTTTTTTTTTCAATGAAAATATATATATGTTGATTAGATATTTTGTCAGCTAATGATCGTTTTCTGAAGATACACCACCTAGTGTCAGTACAGCTCAGTAGCACACAGACAAGAAGCCTGATACAAATTTCCTTGTTTGTATAATTTTATTGATTATTATTGGTTTTAAATCCTAAATGCTGTGATGCACACCACGCTGAACCCCATGCAGACACTGAAACGTGTAATCAAAGCTGGATTCTCCGACCCCCACGACGGGGCCACAAACCCCTCAGTTCTACTCCAATTATGCCAGAGACATGTACCCAGGTCTGATCAAGGTACACAACTGAAGACATGTGACTAACACCCACTAACATCAACTGGTAGTAGGCATTAATTAGTGCGGTAGAACATACAAGGGATATTCACAATCTTGTCCTATATTCAAAAATGTATTTTTGTATAATCCTGATCTTGTAGAGGGACCCTGTGTAAAAATCCAGTCTTAAGACCCTAAATGTTTCAGTTTATGTAGAACTCATTTGTTTTAGCGAAGATCTTAATTTTATTTTCTGTTTGTCATCGATTAACACACCTCGGGAATGGTTGTATCATATCATTAGAAGAGAACTGTAAGTCTTATTATTTTTCTTTAATTGGCACATTATTGATGTCAGCAAATAGTGAAAAATGCCCATAATTAATGCTTGATGCCAAAATATCTTATTCAAAATGATTCTTTCTTTTGTCTTAGCAACAACAGAAAAGTTGCAAATATTCACATTTGAGTTTCTCGAACCAAGTGAATTATTTTTAATTGAAATGATCAGAAATTAATTAATGATTTCAGCTGAAGTGTGCATGTTGGATTTCTGAATACCATGACGATCAATAGAGGTCCAACAACAAATTTCCGCTCTTTTGTCCTCTGGAAGGTTAATCAGACCCATAATCAGACCCATAATGGACACGTCGACATTTCCTTCAGTTCATTGAACTCATGCTAAGCGTCACAAATTTAAATCCCGGCTTCAGGCTACATTTTCCATTGTATTTGATATTCTCTAGAACGTAATAGCTGACAAGTGTAAGATCCTTTCCCCTACTAAAACAAGCTCTGAGAGCATAGAGCATAATCTGTTGACATGTAGACATGTGACAGGAAAGACTCTGGGAAACATGTCCCGGGGGAGATTTTGTCAGCTAGCCCTGACTCAGTCTAATTAGTCCATCCTCTTTTTTTTCTCCAAAGATAGGTGTCGGAATATTCGTTGCCGTCCATCCAGAGGCTTCCTACCTGCCCGAGGTCACAGACGCCACACGTAATGATATCAAACATTTCATTGTGAGCCGAGATTACACGTCACAGCGTCTGAGGAAGGAGACAGGTTGTTTGTGAAGTAGCCCGTCACAGACCGACCCTGTCACGGAGTACTGTGTGAAAGTGCCGTGATTGGATTTCCCAGAAGGAGCTGTGGAAATTTCACAATAGTTACATGGTGATTTAATGGGAGGAAAATCATCCCGAGGCGACGCCTGGCACCTAAACAAAACCACATCTCAATCACCTCTCACCAACCCTCCATCACCGTCCGGTTTACGACAAATTGATGAGACCGGGAGTGGGCGATTGCAGATTCATGCATCCTTTTACCATTATCAGTGCCGTGAGCTGTTAGGAGCTCCTGTTTGCCAGTGATTGTATTTGTTTACCTCATCCAGCTCAGCGATCAGAAGTCCGCCCAGACAGTTCTCCATGGCTGCCTGATGGTACTTGAGTTGATGGTTGTATCTTCGGGCTAGACACTTCTCAACAGAGGTCCTTTTCACCCACCCCCACATGTCAGGAACCTTGAGGTCTGTTCATGCCACTTCTTGCTCTCGCTGTTCACCGTTTTTCGGTTGTCATAACACATCCCCGGGGCAGTGGTTGGATGTGCACGGCTTTAACCTGTGTGCTCAGCAGAGAGAAGAAGCCGAGGACGTCAAACCCCTCTCTGAGCGGGCTGCATGAGGCACGTTGGCCTCCCTCTCTCTCTCTCTCTCTCTCTCAAGGTCGTGGGGTTCTTTGCGTCTGTCCTTTATCTTTCAGCCCTCGGGAGAGGATGAGATGAGCTTACTGGTTTTTCCTCCACACCTGAGCACCACGGGCACAAGCTGGAATCCAGACACCAGGTGTGGAGCACAATCACGCCACTCCGACTGACCGAGGGATCACCTAGTTTCATGTCACAGTGTTTATAACACAAAATTACGGCTCTGTTCGGTTATTAATCTGCAGAGGAAGAGGACCTAGGTTCCATTTGTTTGTGTTTCTGGTTTTATTAATATACCTCTAATGGTTTTAATGGAAATTTGTTAGAGTTAGATAGTTTATTATACAGATCTTTACTCATCTTTTACTTATAACAAAACCAGAATCTGTAAAACTACTTTTGAGAGATAAAAGTCCTGCAAGCAAAATGCTAAACTACAAAGTAAAACTACAGAAGTATTAGCTAAATGTATATGTTGATCATGTTTATATATAAAATCTTCATCTGAAAAGTACCTAAACCCTGAACTGAAATAAATGCAATGCAGTACAACTTTCCTTCCGAAATGTAGTGGGGCTGAAGTACCATAAAATGAAAATACTCAAAGAAAGTACCTAAAATATGTACTTGGGTACTGTAATTCAGTAAATACCTTTCATTAGTTTGTGTCTGTGTGTGTGTGTGTGTGTGGCCACCTTGCTGCATCGACTAAAGAATGTTATGTTCTGATGCTTTGGCTGCTCTTGCTGGAACCAAACACAATTTAGCGCTGGATCAGCCTCCCTATCCTGGTTAGACAACACGGCAGCAGCAGTTATTTTTTCGGTAGCGCTCACTGTACTCTGTGATTACCTCCTCCCTCCCCTCCCTTGTTCATCAAGGGAAAATGATATGTTACTGAATCACTTCTAAACAACATACTTAATGAGGTTTTCCTGGCAATATAATACATCATAACTCTGCAATGATTGCACAAGACATTTAGTTTGAAGAAGCCAATTATGAGGAGCAGCGTTGCCTCAGGTCAACAATTTTTGGATACCAGTCATTTTTTTTTAAGGCACACTGATGTTCTCACTACCCCCCGAGCAAGATGATCCACTCGTCTTTGAAGCCGTGATGAGAAGCTGAATGAAAGCAAATGAGGGCCTGTCAGAGTTGACAGGAGAAACTCATAAGCTTCCAGTGTCTCGGTGGGTTATGGTGGGAAAAGTGTGACCCGGATGGGCGGACGTGATGTGGGTGTTGGGTTGTTAATATAAGAACCTCTGTATGAAGAGGCTGCAACATTTTTGTTGGAAGGTCAATCGAACAACCACAGAGAAACTGAAAATTACCACAAAATAACACTAAACAACAAAGACACACAAAATGACCCCAAAATGATGCAAAGCAACCATGAAATGATGCAAAACCACCACAAAGAGACACAAAGTCAATACAAGTAGATGGGGAAATGACCAGACAATTCAGGTGTCCAGTTTTAGTGCAAGGTGCTGCAGTGGTGCAACACAACCGCCTCCCAGTTGAGCTCACTGTCAGCTGGGATTGGCTCCAGTCCCCCTGCGACCCTCAAAGGATAAGCAGGATTGATGGATGGATGGATGGATGGATAGAGGAATTGATGGATGGATGGACGGATGGATGGACAGACGGCTTGATGGATAGAGGAATTGATGGATGGGATGGATGGATGGACAGACGGCTTGATGGATAGAGGAATTGATGGATGGATGGATGGATGGATGCATGCAAGGACAGACGGATGGATGGATGAATGAATAAAAGGATGGATGGATGGACAGACGGATTGATGGATAGAGGAATTGATGGATGGAGGGATGGATGGACAGATGGATGAATGGATAGATGGATGAAAGCATAGATGGCTGCTAGTAAGGGGAGGGGCCTTTCACATGTTTTGCCCACGGGGTCCTTCTTGTCCATGGCTTATATGAATTAAAGCAACATCTTATCACTGATATTATTTCATATGATAATATTTTAAGTTCAGAGTAGCATTAATGTATTACACTGCATTAACTAGTATAAGCTATCTGAATAATAGGCTCTAACTTGTGGCCCCCTCTAACTTCCTCTGACCTCAGGGGGCTGCACACAGCTGTCAGACACGCTGTGTGCAGCCCTGTGGCCAAACCACCTGTGACACCCACACCTCTGAGGATGAGAGACGCTGTCCACCCCTGTGGTCGCATGACGCCTCAGCCGGCATTGGAAACGCAAACAGCACCATGGCACGGAGCGCTGCGCCGGGCTTCCCCCGCCTGAGAGCTTCCTACCCACAGTCATGCACCCACTTTTAACCACAGCCTCATGATTAAGTCGAATGTGGTTCACGGAGCTCAACAGATGATAGACTTTGATGTTGCATTATTGTGCATTTGAATCCTTAAATGACAGTGATGATTTAATCAGTGTAAGCTCTCCAGCCAACAGACGGTTTCATTGTGTGGCTGTGCAAAATAAAAATAATCATAAGACGACATTCCAGACTTGTTTTTTTTTTTTCAGAAGTGTTGCCGGTTGAGAGAACACACAGCTCTGCTCTTTATCTGTGTTTTCCTCTCTCGGACGTTGTTGACCTGGGAAAGTTTTGTTTCAGTTGTAATGGAGGTCAGGGTGTTTGCGAGGCTGTGTGTTTCTTTGTGGGAGAAAAGCAGAGGAGTACCATACATTGAGAACAGGGGGGAGTCAGTTATGAAGTTGCATGAGGCCTTATCACGTCCTATCACAACGGCTGCAATGTAAACCCCGCTGTTGGTGCTGCAGGTGTTTCTGTGGAGCAGCATGGGAACAACCTTCCCCACGAGTTTCCCAGTTGGAGGAGGAAGGGGGTGGGCAGTGGACTGGTCAATGTGGGGGGTTAGCTACCAGTGAACATTACAGGGCATCTTGAAGCATGAAATCATTTCTCAAGCACTTTTAAGAGAGATGTAACATTTTGATCCTACACAATGTAATCATGCTCATTTCCCCTTTGTATTGATCATGTTGAATCCTGTACAATGTACAACCTTTGTTGACTGAATGAATCTTGGCCTGATTGCCTAAACAGAGGTATTGTTGCCCACCTTGATGTCATCAGAAGATCCTGACATTTGGCTTAAGAAACAACCTCAACCAGAGGGGGAGGAACCAGCCAAAGGTATAAAGAGAAAGAACAGCTTCCCATCGGTGTGCATATTACAAACCAACCTTTGTCTTGTGCACCATGCTCTGAGCATTAAAGTGTGACAATGGTGTAAGAGATTTGTGTCTTGTTCCGCGTTGTCAGAGTGGGATTGCAAAATTGCCATGACACGCTGCCCTGCCTTATCTGCTGCTGCTGTGTGCTGCTGCCCTCAAGCACCAGCTCTCTGTTTACCGTTCTCTGTGTTTGTCTGTGCTTCACTGGGACAGTTTGTTACTTCAAAATGTCTTTAGAACAGTCCAAAACCCAATATTTTGATACAAAAAAAGAAATTGAATAATAAACTCTGCTTTATTGCTGCGGAAATAATAAAAAATAGCCTTTTATTAGTGTGGCTACTGCATGGCAAAGAAGTGATTGGTCGATCGGCAGTCCCGTGCTTCTGCGGCTCCCTCCCCTGACCACTGTGCACACTCTGGCCCCGAATGCGCAAGATGGCAGCTGTGGCTTTTTATCAAGCAAATCAACTCTTTATTTTTATCCTCCCCTGTTTTAGTTTAATGTATTTTACTACATCACTTTGTGCAGTCACTGCTGTAATCCGGCTTTTTTTTATCTCCGTTCTCGGGTGAAAATCCATCATTTCAACCCTGCTGCCTGCTCAATTGACCGTCACACGTGTATACACCGTCTCTACACCGGAGCGTCTCATCACCCACGGCGAGGAGCTCAGCCACCATCCCAGTCCTTCCCAGTCTCTGCAGCGAGAACCCCCCATAGAGGTATGCACTCAGCCTTGTCATAGCTCTAGGCAGTGCATGTTCTTGTTGTGGGTTGAGCAACTGCATTAGTCATTTCACATTCCAAATTCCTACCCCATGCCGTATTTACAACTCTGTCTCTCTTTCTTTCTTTCTCTCCTTCCTCTCTTTTTCTGCACCAAATCCATCACTACACATCCCCCTCATCATTTAATTTACCCTCTGTGCAGTGTCAGGGTGTTTAGGGATTAGGGCCGACACTGATGCTATCAAAGTACCTTCTCTTCAGAGGCGGAAGTCTTGCCGTCGGTTTTAGAAGTTTGACCCGGGGCTCAGAGGTTCTGATTACAGGACGGGACGGCGCTTTGTGTCCTTGAGCAAAGTTTCTGCCAAGCCTTCTACGCTTCAGTTAACATCTACTGTTCTTACGCAAATGAGTGATGTATAAACCTGAAAGCTATGTAAGTTGCTATGGATAATATCTTTTTGCTTAGCAACACAAATACATATCTCAAAAGAAACGCTCCAGCCTGCAGTCCGTCAATTCATCTTCATCTATCAGAGCACGGTGTGGTGCCGCGGCCCAGACCGGCATAGTAACCTTTACCTGAACCAGACCAGTGCAGACATGGGAGATAGTGTTACCACCAGCATCACCCTACATTATCTATGTCATTCAGTGTCCCAGGGTGACAGAGGAAAGCTCCAGCATACAGCCGACTGACTGCGGCTCCCACCCGCACAGGAAGACCTCACTACAAACACACACTGGCACATCACTCCCGTTGAAGTGACCACAGGTGTGCACACAGCAGGTACTCACACACACATATGCAAAAAACCTCCCTGCCCTCACCTGTCTCTTGTCAGGACTGTTTCAAACACACACACAGACATAGGATCTTGCATATTGCACCCCTTGCTCCATCCAACCCCCCACCCTGCTCAAAGCAGCCACCCTCGGGGCTTGTGCGTGCGAATCCGGCTGTGGACTCAGCGGCCCCCATCGCTGCGCCCCCTCCACTCAGGGTAGTGAGGGAAATGAAGGCTTTAGGAGTTCATTATAAAACAACAACAGCAGCAGCAGGGGATAGGCCTCCTGGGGCCACAAACTATCCCTTCTCATCCCTCCATCCTCATCTTTTTCCTTTATGTCCTTCAATATCTCAACCCCCCGGTCCGCCCCGCTGCCTGCGACACACTCCTCTGTCTCATTCTTTCTTTGGTCCGCCGAGAAGAACGTGTTTTTTTTTCTTTTATATAACGAAGCATTCGAGTTGAATAAAGTTAAATATTGATCTGCAATATTATAATACGACGAGTTAATATGGTGAGTCAGTATGTCTCAGCATACAAACTTATTTGACCTCGGTCATCAGAGATGTCTGATTCATGTATGCATCTGCTGAACGGAAGTGTTTCAACTTGATTATGTGAGAGGGTAAATTAACATTGGAGCAAAGGATACAAGCAAAGTTTTAATGTCGTCGATGAACAATCATTTTTTCTGTCCAGTGAAAATCATGGAAAATCAGCTTAGTCACAATGTATTTTCAGCCAGGCCAGTTTTGTATTAACTGTATATAAATGGGAGAATTTTCTCAAACCATACAGGAGCACTTACACTAACAATATTCTACTTTTGAAATGTGCCTAGAAGCCTGTGTATTCTTCAATTATTGCCGTTTTCTCTTTCACGTGACGGAAACATTTGACCTTTTCTTCTCCCCCAGTTTGTGTATGAAATTAGTGACATTTGGCTCATCTCATTGTGTAGTTACAAGTTACATAAAAACACATCTGAGGATTGCCCCCAAGACACGCGGTACACTCATCACACTGAGAGATAATTTGCGCTAACAATACCCTACACTGTACATCCATAAGAGATTCTTGAGTTAATTAAACTCCAGAGTTTAAAACAACTTGAAATTATTTTATAATTCTTTGCAATACTAGGCTGATGTTCTAATAAGGAATAATAATGGGTAATCATAGTAATTAGAGAGCAACATCAAAAGCACCGGAGCACACACCAAACAGAATACCTCAAACAATAGCCCTCTGTGTTCTGCAGTTTCACCAATGCCTTGCAAATGAGAGGAAGGGTTATGATTCACGGGATAATAGCACGTAAACTGCTCTCATCATCGTCATACATTTGGGCGGTCGATTGAAACTTTCTAATGGTGAATCAGGGGTCAAACGCTCAGCGAGACGGCATTCCTCTGAGTCATCATCGTCATTATGATTGTCATCGTGTTTGTTGTTGTGTTGGCCAGAGGCACAACACCTGTAAGTGTGTCCTCCACGCACCACCAACCCCCTCCTCGCCTGTTATGGGGCGGTTGAGGGCGATGCAGCGAGACCACAGGCCTTTCAGACAAAAAGGAGGGGAGGGCGTCATCAGCAGGACGTGGTTTTAGATAGATTGATGCAGCGTGCCGAGTTGCAGGCAGGTGTATTCCCCAGGTGTGTGTGTGTGTGTGTGTGTGTGTGTGTGTGTGCGCGTGTGTGTGCACGGCGGGAGGGCGACCACCTGCGTCAGCTGAACGAGACACAACAAACACAAAGCTCTTACAAATGTACGTCCATTTATTCATCTTATTTGTTTTTAAATAAGAAAGGAATGCAACGGGATTAAAGAAAAACATTTTACTTTTGAAATATACTTTTTAAATTTTGAACAAATATATATATATATATATATATATAAGCAAAACTGTACAGAAATCTGAAATCTGATCTTTAAAACAAATGCAAAGGAAAGAACATGTATCTACAGAGAGAAAAACTCTGCATAGCTCATAAATCTTACAGATATTTGCCAAAAGATGAAGTGAGGTAGAAAATTACGATTCCACATTGTCTTACGCCTAAAGCCCTGACATGACTTATATTCATATCATATATACAGTTCAGAATCGTTCAAGCTAAACATAAACTGGCCAATAAAGATTAAACGTTGTGGGTCTAAGGGGCACGTTTGACCCCACACACATGAACACATTGGTTTGTGGATATAACTGGGTGATTTTCTTTGATTAGCTCTTTGAGAAAAAGAGGACAAATGATTGAGGCCAGTTCAAAAGGCGCCGAGAACAAAGATGTGGCCAAATTAGACTCTAAACACCAAAATGGTTCAATCAGGCCATTTTAAACATGAAAGTATTGCAGAGCGTTTGACTCTATAAATAGAAGGGGAGCAGAGGAGAGCTTGTCTGTTCACAAACTAAGTGTTTCATTCTTGTTTGCAGCAGTTTTGTGTTTGGTGTTTCTCTCATTACTACGCCGGGTATTTTCCCTTTGTTCTGCTGAGCACACATTAGGCCACATGAAGAGATTTCCATAGACATTTCCATAAGAGCAACTGAAACCCAGCTTGTTTCTTAACACAATAACATGTAGTTACAATGCATATCAGTGGCTTTAACCACCCTTTAAAACTTCCAGTGGTTGTATTTATACATATATTTAGACCTAAACATTTTTTCTTTAACTTCTTCGATCGACTTTACACTTTGAATCAAACCTAGAAAGAGCAACTTAAGTGCTTTTTTTACTCAGAAAAGAACCCGAAAACGTTCTCCACTAGAACACAGCAGACAGAGAGACAGACAGGTAGATTCCTTTTCAGGCCGTGCTAGCCTTAGTGGCAACTCTGGGTTATACAAAATAAAAACAAGGTTAAAGTATAAAGCAGCAGTACAACTGATACAATAAATAGTCAACAGAAAGTGGGTAATTACAAAAATACAATACAACAAGGTCAAAGTGTCAGAGCTCGACGTCGTACTGCTGGCGGCGTCCAGTCCAGGCCAGTACCTGTTTCTAAGAGCTTGTTTCCCTCTGTCCCAGGAGAGCGGGCGTTATCAGTGCATCCATTGAGAGGAGAGCAGAGTCGTTTGAAAACATCCTCAACTACTGTGAGCGGGTGCATATCAGATCGATGATGATTAGCAAATACATTTTATAATGTTAGAAGCGTTTTACATTCCTTCCCCCAAACAAAGAAACCTCAAAAGCGGAGCTCAGCAAAGACACCGCTCTGATGTGTGATCAGAGCAGTTTATTGTGTACAGGAGATCACACTTCAGTCAGTGTTGCTATGTCAGAGCGATGATGAACTCTGTGTCTCTCACTGGCTCCCCTGTATGTCTTCAGACTCCCTATACTTCTATGCAGTTTTGCAGGTGTACACCTCCTCCTCTCTCACACACGTCTGGCACTCCACGTGGCAGCACCAGCGCACCTGGCAGTGGCAGGACAGGCTGGTGAGATGCATGGCGGTGTTGTAACCCCGTCCACAGCACAGGCTCTGACAGCTGGTGTCTTTGGCGCACGACCGGCCCCCCGTGCCCGGAGAGTAGCGTGAAGGCTTGCAGAAGCTGGGGGACTCTTCCAGGTAGACCAGGTCAGTAGTGCGCAGGCTCTGGCCGTGACGACGGGGCCCAGTGAGCTCCGTCTCCCCCGTGGCCACGTTGGTGACGCTCAGCACCCGCACTGCCGTGTCATATCGATACTTCAGCAGCCGCCCAGTGTCGTGGAAAGGCGACAGCTGCTTCCAACAAGTCCGTAGGGCACACGAGCCGGAGACGCCATGGCACTTGCAGGTTGTTTTCAGGCCGCTCCTCACCGCCTGAGATGTGGAGGAAAGAGGCATGGGAGGGGAAAAAGGAGAAAGATGTCAGTTCCTTCCACTTGATTCATTACCTGCCCTCTTATCTGGGAGGTCTATCTGGACAGAGTGAGACAGTTTCCTGCAGGGTGGGTGGAGGGTTAGGGGTGGTGGTCTGCAAACCAACGAGCCTTTAACTCACCTCAGTCAAAAGTTTTGACATAATGGATTGAGGGGGACGGTTCAGGATGCTGTATTTCATTTACCGCACATTTCTCACTTGGACAGCTCTTGCAATTATATATATTTTTTTCTCCCCAATGTGTTGAAACTAGCTCTGTCTGCTCCTCTCCTGTCTCTCCTCCCTGGAGCCCGAGGCAGAGGTGACAAACAGCGCAGACAGTGGAATCTCTCCACCCTGTTCTTAGTACATGTCTGCTCATGGAAAACACTGATAAGAATTTCTGTGCGAGAAGTGCCAAAAAAAAAGTAGCAGCAGGTTCTGTGATGCTGCCCCCTGATATAGGTTAATAGTTCACTGAGCTTGATGGTCAGTGATGGGAGCGCGATCACTCAGGCTGCTGTCTTGGCGGGGGCCAGAGACAGGTCACGCACAGAGAGCCAGAGGGTACTTCTGGGGTCGAAAAGTTCTGCTCAGTTCCTCCCTTTGCAGGTATGAAAGCCTCGGGGGGCTTCAGGGCACCATTACTGGGAGATGGTGTGGGTGTGTGGGGGGGGGGCTGCCACTTCATGTTTTTGTTAACACGGCTCCTCTAAGCCACATTAGCGAAAAGTGAGGAAAACATTTAACTCAGTAAAGATGAGATAAGATAAATGGCCCTCAGTTCTTCCTGTCCTGTTTTTCCTTTTTCCGTCTCCAGCAGCTCTCACGTAGGTGTGAGCTGCAGGAGCAGGACCCTGGGGCCTGCTATCTCAGAGCGCCACACTGGTGGTTATGAACATTAGGTGGATTTATGAAGAGCACGGTGATCCAGTAAGAGGAAAAAAATGCTTGCTCGTATATTAAAAAGAGGCCTCGGTTATAATCGTTCTCTCCGACATGAGACCTTTAATTTTCTGTGGGCCTGCGTAGCAAGCTTTATCATGCCTGAGAACACCTGGCTCCAGCGATCCCACAGCCGTCTTGTCTCGCTGCTACGCCGCCTCTGCCCCGGCATTAGCCAACCAAGGCCAACGACGGCAGCAAATAAGGGGGTTGTCTGGCTGGCACTGAGAAATTATGTAGGTGAGGATTGTAATTCTCCATCCTGTGATGGTGCAGGAGTGTGCCAGATGTATAATTGTCGTGTAAAATTGCAGGCCAGCTAATTGAGCAAAGTGTGGCTCAGGTAGAGGTGATGTTTTCAGCATGTCTTGGGTGGCAACCTCATCATAAAAAGAGAGAGGGGGTGTTTTTGCTGTAATATTCCTACTCAACTTTTTTAAGGTTCATTTGTTCACACTCACCCGAACGCCAACGTTGATGTTGTGGGCGTCCACCTGAGCCCTCATGTCCCTGCTGACCATCTTCTGGCCGAGGAACTTCTTCAGAAACTTGGTGCTGTATTTCAGGTTGTCCCCGCAGACCCCCCACTGCCAGGCTTCCCGATGCTGGATGCCGGGGGAGTCGTCGCACGTGCACCTCTCCATTCGGCCTGAGCTGCATGCTTTGGCGAGTGCATGGGTCAGTGCTGCGGAGGACACTGCCAGGAGGAAGGCGGTCTCCTTGAACGCTGTGATAAATGTAAAAACAATGTTGAAAGTGCATCACATCAGTTTCGTCTGGACACACTGGGATTTAAACGCAAGAACCGTCCTGAGCATCAAAAATGTGTGTACATTGTGTAAATCCTCAGGGATTGATTTATAGTTCCCAATTGTCACATTGTCTTTTGTGCCAGCGAATGAACCCTTAAGAGAAAATGTTTACAGAGTCCTCACTACGTCGTCATGGTTTAAACCAACATCAGCATTATACTGCAAGTTTCCCTGTGTCATAACTCCTCTTCTGACCTTTCCTTTTGGTTTCGCACTGTTATTTGCTTCACCCAGAGCCGTCACCAGGGTATATTTTGATCCAATTAATTATTATTTTGACTAGGAAGGATTTTCCCAGATGAAAGTGGGTAATCACGCCACCCTTTTCCTCTGGGAATGGGCGCTTTCCCGAGATAAAAATAACCACAGGGCTTGAGCGCTCTGCACCGCACCACATTTCTTGGCTTTCTACTCCCTCATTAGCTCCATGCTGACCTGTTCATGCTCACCCACACGCTGATATCATATGCGTAAATCCTGGAGGATACGACAGCATTTTCTACGCACAGCAGATATGCAGTGGATTTGAGCTATCTATGCAATATGGTGATTTAGTACGAACACGTCTATTTTCTAATCAATGGTTATCAGACCATGCAAAAAATATGCAAGGAGACTAATGGAAAACTTTTTCATGGGTTGTGTCAGGACAAGGAACTTTGCAGCAAAATCTTAAGTCACATAAAATACAGTGGAATCCTAGAAGTGAGGGCTGGTGTCATGTCACAAACACGTTGGTGTTGCATTAGTAAGACGTAGGAAGGAATGACTGTGTTTAAATGAGATGCACAAGAGTGTTGTCACAACTCTTGAGACAGTTTTCTTTGACCTGAGCAGTTGAAGCAAATGTCTACATTGTAAAATCAGTGACGCATTAAGGAAAACTGTCGGTAGTATTGGATCTTGCTTTAAAGTTTGCGATCACAGGACTAGAAAAAAACACTAAAAAGGTTAATAATTTTAAAACCTCTTTTTTAATTTTGTTTTTTACTTTTCTGTTTTATTTTCAAGACTTTGATACAACTTTTCACTTGTGATAACCCTTTATTTTGTCATCCTTCTAGAGACAAATGTTTTTTCTGAAAAACATTGCATGTCTTATTATAGGGGAGAGATGGATTTATGAAAGAATAGGCACCTGTCTCGTTTAGGTAAAAACAGATACAGACAAATAAAGATTAAAGGAATTAAAGAGAATCTAACAGAGTAAATAAAAAGGCTCACCTCTCTTCAGAAGACTCGCTCGTCCTTCCAGGCTGCAGTTCCAGCGCTCACTCCTGAACTGGTAGCGACACTCCAGGAGGCTGAGGCGCACCGACTCCCGCAGCGTCTCCGCCAAACCAGGCTCCCGGCGACAGAGCCTCTTCTGCCGCCTGGTCAGAGGCATCTGCTCGCACTGCTTCAGGTGGGCCTTTCCCGTCGGAGGTTCATTGGAAAACGGACCAGGTAAAAACACCAAGGGTTCCCGACCTGTCAGCCTGGGAGAGGAAATAAGAAAGAAACAAAGTAGGACTTGGATAAAACGTACAAATATTCCTTACAAATACTGAAATACCCTCTGGAGGGAAATTCTTTCCTGATGGAAATGTGTGACTGTGACGAATTTGTGCCTTGGTTCCTCAAAATATAAATTCCATTGATAATTAGATGACAAAATTGGCAGCCCATACTTTAATCTTTCTGCTGTTTATCAACCATTAATGATAAACAAAAACAATAAAAAAATATATATATATATATATGACGATCACATTAAGAGCCAAATAAGTCATCTTAATTTGGTTGGTAATAATTATAGTTTAGTGCAGCTAATTCGCATAACAATATATACAATTTATGGTTAGTTCGTGCGTAATAGCGGCGCGTAATTTGGTCAAAGATGTTGTTATCATGTTCTCTGAGGATTAAAGCAACAAAGCTAAACAATAACCACATGCGATGAGCAGAAGTTGCAAACACAAACGTGATCTGACCCAAAATAAGCTGCGGTGTGCGAGAGGAGGATGCAGAGCGCGGTGAGTCGCAGTAGACAGGCGGTCCGTGGGAGCCTGGAGCGCATGGTGCCGGGCTGGCGCTGCTCTTCATCTCGCTGACTCTTCTTCGGAGAAAGTCTGTGCCGTCTGCTCGGCGCAACTCTGTGAGGGGCCCCACTCACACGCACGCAAACTTTCAACCCGGTGCGCCTGGCCCGCAGTGGTCCGCAGCTGGGAGGAGGCACATCATGTTACCGCACCCTCATTGGACTGTCTCACAATTACCGCACCCTCATTGGACTCTCAATATTATGTTTACCCCAGCAAAACGCATCGAAGGTGCAGGAGAGTTGTTGGAACGTCCTATCAAAACGTCGACAAAATATTTGTCAAAGGTTGTGCAGAAATCCAGGTTACCTGCATGTGTGGCTGTGGCTGGACGTCCTTCCTTTGAACTAATTAGTGCCAGAATAAAAATCTATATCACATCTTAACAATTTATCATCTGAATCATATTTCAAGGAGAAACAAAAAAACATGACTCAAGACAATACATTTTATTCTAAAGACAAATAAAAACACTAACAAAATGTTGTTTTTTTTTGTAATGGAGCCCTTTCCCCTATGGCAGTATCACTCTTTGCTCATCCTCACATCATCTGATTGAAGAAAAAAATAAACGTTAGTTCACAGCAACTACAGCAACAACAAAACCCTGTTTATTTACACGTGTGGATTGAATATCATCTGCAAACATGTGTATCATTTTATTTGTTTTCTGTCTGATAAATTCTCTCATTTAAAATGTTCACATCAATGCATATAGAATGCATATTTCCCCATCACCCAGCCTTTCGTTTTTACCTTGAAGGAAATCCTTAATACTACTCTGGGAAATAAAAGGCACCTGCTCGTCCTAACAAGCAACACATCAAGCAAACACTCTGCTGGATATAAAGTTGAAATACTGCTTCCAATGAGGTTTAAGTATAAATTATAGGTGATATGTTGAAATGACAACCAGCAGAACAACTAATGTTAGCCAAACGTTTGGCTAGTTAGCTCAAGTATAGTGTTCATTTTGAAAAACAATGATGGTAAATTTTATTTGTATAAAGCCAAATGATAACATACATTTTCTCAAGGCAATTTACATGTTAAGGTCTAGACTGTATGTTAATTAAACAGTCCCTCTAATGGAGGGTTAGCCGGCAAGCTAATGCAAGCAAATTTAAAATTCAAGTTAAATGGTAGAAAGGTTACACCATGAAACTCAAGGGATGGAGCTGCAGTAACAAGGTCGATACACACTCTTGCCCAATCACAAGTCAGTCTACGCTGTCAATCATGACTTGTTTTTATAGCATCAAATAACTAATTAAAATTAAACTTTCAGTACAACACTTGGACATACATCAGTGTGATAAGAACTACCGTAAAAGATAGAAACCAACTTTAAGAAAAGTTTATTTGCATTATACTTTGACTTTATAGGTTGGATGTATGACCTATACTCGAGCCAGCCACCAGGTGGCAATCAAGATTCTTTGGCTTCACTTTTGGGAAACAGTCATGTTGTCTATGCTGGAAACACAATGTAACCTTGGGACCATTGTTTGCTGGGACTGTAACACCCAGGTGGATGAAGCTGCAGAATGACTGAGTTTACATGGTGTGAAATGGAAATCTCCAATAGCCACCTGGATACTCATCATTAGGATGTTTGGGTCTTCAGCCATTCTGGTTAGGCAGAAATATCAAAATAGAATATGGTTTTTAAACATCTCTTTGATGTCAAAGAGTTCATTTGTGGTCACGGTCTCTCAACTCCAAACTCTCAGACTATCCGTTAAAACCTGCCCTTCAGATTTCATTTTTGAATACATTTATATTTGGTTGATCAGTAATCTAAAAAAAATGAAAAGCAGCGTGGTGGTTTCATGTTTAAAGTCTGAAACTCAGGTTCAAGGACTAAAGACAGCAAACATTCACTCTGAAGTGTCCTTGAGCAACAAGCTGAATCCCATAACATAGAGAAGAGAAAGTAAAAAAGCAATATCCCTATTTTTGTCCCTCAAGTTATTACATTATAATCATTACCATTAGGCAGCATAAATCAACCAAGCACAGCAAAGCACAGCAGTCAGCGTTTAACCCTATGTATAAGAAGTAAATGATCCATGTGGGCTGAAATTAAAGGAAGCAAACGTACTATGTTATTAAAGGTTGTATAGTCTGTTCTTCCAATCAAACGACACTCTGTGTTCTCCCTGAATGTTTTGGTCCTGCAAGGAAAAAACACAGGCAAGCAAAGATGGAGCCCCATCTAGTGGATTTAAGACAGATGTTCAACCTATGAACAAATTTTATGCTGTAGTTAAAATGAATAGAGCAAATAAACCAAACAAGGGCTGAAACAAAAGGATTGTTTTCATAATTGGTACATTTCATTGTCTTAGTAGGTTGCCAGGGCCCTAAGATGTCAAAGTGCTTTACAGTGATTAGGTAAACATTGTAAATAAAATAATCTGAGTATTTCCTGATTAATTGATCAATTAATTGATCCTTGCAGCTTTAGCTGTTTCTATAAATTGAAAAAAGCCCCAATTTCCTGCTTCATGTTGTCACATTAGGAGACAGTTGAGGTTGAACAAAAGATAAACAAGTTAAAAAGTAATATTTACTGTCAGTCACTCAGAACGTTTGGTTGCTTCACTGGCCTCATGCTTTAATGACAGAATGCAGTAGTACAGAAAGTAACTAGTCCCACTGGTTATATTGGCATCTAGTGGAACACCTCCAGGTCTACATTAACTCATATCAGATCTGCAAGTAGGGAATTGGAGACACATGGGCTCCACCACATTCAAGAGTGTAACTTTCACTGATATGGGCGTCAAAAACTGATTTTGTCACCCAAAAACAAAGTTTGATGAGGAAACACGCTTAAGATTACACTTCACCCACATGTATTAGGAATAATTACAGGTTTCTGAAAGGGCCATTAGTCTATGACTGCATTCAGACCTGGTATTATCGGTCCTGAGTGATCTGCTCACAAGTGGTCAGTGGAGGAATAGCCTGCCACACTATTCTTAAACAGTATAGGGTCCACTGTATATATCCATCCATCCATCTATCTATCTATCTATCTATCTATCTATCTATCTATCTATCTATCTATCTATCTATCTATCCATATGTATGTATTCATGTGTGTACAAAGATTTAGAATAAACTACTCTAGCCATGTTTACGTTAATTTGAGGAACTTGTCACCCACTGCGATCAAGCTAATCACTGATTATTAATATGTCTTAGGACCATGACGGCCTATTGGACAGAGTAAACTGGGACATTACAGACAGTATAATTATTGTAGTTTTTAATGTTTTCTTTAGTTTTTGACAGGAATAAATGTATATACAAATATCACCAGCCTGTGCACTACTAGGCCTTTATGTCCTTTCTACACCATCACAGTTTTATAATTCAGATCAGTCCTCCACATCTTTAGATGGCGGTAATGAGCCTTTTCGCGGTTTGTAACCACCTTAAAAAACACAGCGAAAAAGACGAGGAGGCGGATGATGACGAAGAACACGATACGTCAGCTAACGCCATTTTGTTGTTTGAGCAGAGCAGCAGTGAAAAGCACCGCAAAGCACCGCAACGCACAAGAAAAGGTAAAATTCTCTTTTTTAAAACATTTCACGTCCTCGTGGCGGATGTATAACTCAAATTTAAACATAGGTAGAGACCGCGAGCCTGTCAACGTTTCCACGGTTACAGCCAGATGGCCGTACGGAGTCAAAGCTTGAAGTTCGTACGCTATTTCCTTAGCATTGAAACTAGCTCGCCTTTGAGAAGTTTAAAACATTTGAGTGTTAAGTGTGGAACGACAACTAGGAGATGTGTCAGCAACCGTAGTGTGTTTACATAAGCGGGCATTTCTATGCTTTAATTTTTTAATGAGACCTAAAACGACGCTCTGCTAGCTTCCCAGCTACATGCTAACAGAAGATTACCTGTCAATATCAAGTCAAACACTGAAGCCTTGTTGTAATTCACGCGCACGCGCACGCACACACTCAAAACTGACGACAGGTGTAATTTTTCAGTCTAGAACAAAACCTCAGACTTTCTTTAACACTATTCAAACAGTGCTTGTGTCCTGCTGAGAGAAACCAGTCATTCCTGTTTAAGGAGACTCGACCTAAAATGACTTCCAGTAGCAGGATGCAAACCGAAACCCAGTTAGTTGGTTGATTTGAAATGTGTCTTTTTGTCAAAAGCGGATTTGTGTTCCCTGACTTTGCAGCGTGCCTGACATGATCGGCCTCAGTATTTTGTAATACTGCCTAATGGAGTTCACACTCGTTTCAGTGTTCACATGAGCTGCTGGATAGCAAGTGTAAAGCCACTTTTCCAGTTTTGTCCCTGAAGATTTAACAATATTGTCGTGTTTTTAGACTAATCATTGAACAATGAATTAGAGTTTTGGAAAATTGTAACATTGATTTTCTTGCATGTTTTTAACACTTATTAAGACGACTTGGTGCCAGTCCCTTAGAATTGGAACATGAAATACACAGAATATGTCATAGAAGAAGCAGTGATATCCATTTCTTTAATGACAATAGATGCAGTGGTCCGGAATCCAACACTGCCAGAGAACATAATTGCTGGCTCTCGTGTTAATGAGCTCAAAGAATGTGCTCTTTTCTTTTTTCTTTAAAACATACTGGTGCTTATCTCCACTGCACTCTCCACCTGTAATACACAGCTGAGCAGAACAAGCGGAGGCAGGTTTTCTCTAGTTGTCAACAGACCGTCCATGAAAACCTTAAAAGTATGAGCAGGTGGAAGACAATATATGACGGGTAGCGATGCCAGATTTAGAATTTGTTGGCTGAATGAATAGATTCAGACACACCGAACAAGAAGCAGACAATGACTGTGTAGGCTCCCCCTTCTTTTTTAACTATGTAGCTAAACCAGACTTTTGAGTTCTGTTGAGTTCAACGCCTTTCAGACAGACACAATGATCCAAGTTAAACTTAAGGCTGTGATTGATCTGAAGGAGTTCAGTTCACAATAAAGTAAAAACTGAATTGACATTTAAACTACTTTAGGTCATTAATTCATAAATACATGTATTACATGTGTGTATGCCATCATTAGTTTGTTACTTCAGTCAGATGCTCCGATACCATTTTCCCCTTCCCTGATACTGATTCTGTGATAACACATTTTTTGTCTGACCGCTGGATATCCTTTGTCCTTTTGCAGGTGAGCCAAGATGGGGGGTTTCTTAAGCCTCTTTAAAGGGTTAATGGGCAAGAAAGAGATGAGGATCCTGATGGTGGGGCTGGATGCTGCTGGAAAGACCACCATCCTGTACAAACTCAAACTGGGAGAAATTGTTACCACAATTCCCACCATCGGTGAGGCCTCTCCTGCATCTTCAGTAGTTTAATGCTTATGCTGACTGCCTCAATGGTGGTGGGACTTAGACCTTGCAATATGAAAATGTAGACATTTAAAACTTAATTTTGTCTATTTGGTTTTCTCTCTCATCCGCAGGTTTTAATGTTGAGACAGTAGAGTACAAGAACATCAGTTTTACAGTGTGGGACGTCGGTGGTCAGGACAAGATCAGGCCACTCTGGAGGCATTACTTTCAAAACACACAAGGTAATATTTCCCCATCGCTCCAAGTTTGTTGAACAAGCGTTAGCCCATTGGTGGTTCAATCCTCCACACAAAGACTTCCTCCATGCAAACCGTGCCTCTTTTCCATTGCTAGGCCTTATCTTCGTTGTGGACACTAATGACAGGGAGCGAATCGGTGAGGCGAAGGAGGAGCTGATGCGAATGCTGGCCGAAGACGAGCTGAGAGATGCACTGCTGCTTGTCTTTGCCAACAAACAGGTGAGTTTGTGTCAGTGTTCCTCTAAAAACATTTTGAATTGTAGAACTTGGCAGCTATCAACTGATCTTAGTTATTTAACAGGGGCTTGGCCCACTCATAAAACCTCATCTAGGAAACCAGTTGTAAAGACAAATTACTTGAATAATGAATTGTAGGTGAGATCATGTTGAATATTGAGAGCATATTAAGATCTATTGGCTGAGTTATTGCAATTTAATTTTGATAGACACATAATTTCCCAATCCCATAACTATTTTTTGATTGTTTGTTAAATGTATCAATAAAACTTCCATCATAAGCACAGTTTGTATTTTTTATTAAATTTGCCAATGAGTGCTTACAACATCACCTGCAGTCTAATTGCATTTACTCATAATAACTAGTTGTTAAAAAAGTGTAGAAGAGTGAAAACCAACAGGAACATCTTAGCCTGACGTGACCTGTTAGCCTGGGTTACGTGAGCTACATTTGAGGAATAGGGCCCAGGTGAGGGTGTGATCAGCTTTCGACTGAACCAATAAAGGTAGAAAAAAATCCCATCGGTAGGAATGCACTGACAGGTTTACCTTCATGTTTCAGGTACCTAAACTAGATTATAATCGGCCATTACTTAGTAATTTACCTATACCTCTGCTCTTTCCTCACTGTGATCTCGACAGGTTTCTCTGTGCAACACACATTTGTCTGGAACTAGGCCCAAAACGTATTGATTCTTCTAGTCGAAAAAACTGCCAAAACTTCACATTTGAGAAGCTAGAACCCTTTTTTCAGTAATCTATCATGAAAATTAACTTTATATTAATGTAAGAAACAACTTCAAGTGTCAGTGTTACAATTTGAATGCACTGATTAAGAACACAGATACCAATCCAGTATATTGAATCACCTTATAATTGTTAACCAATCTGTTCAAAATGATGGTTTAGCTGCTTTTTCTCTTCTTGTTTATTGACGGTTGTGTTTTCTGTTTTCAGGACCTGCCCAATGCCTTGAATGCAGCTGAGATCACAGACAAGCTGTGCCTGCACAACCTGAGCCGGCGGAACTGGTATATCCAGGCCACATGCGCCACGACTGGAGATGGTCTCTACGAGGGTCTGGACTGGCTTTCAAACCAGCTAAAGACAATGAAATGATCCATCACTCCTCCCCGTCCTGTCTGTCACCTCTGTCTGCAGTGTAATGGGAGACTACACTGGTCTTGGTCTGTCTCACCCCTCTTTTCGCCTCTGTTCCCCTGAAGAGTCCGACCTTGGGCCAGTGCTCCCATGCATACTGTATGTGTACTGTAGTGGTGTGTTTGGATGAATGAAAGAATGTGTGTTTGTATGCGTGAGCAGAGTGGGAGCAGCCCTGCGGTGCCTTGAACAGAGTTAACGCCGACACCTCCTCCCTTCAGGGTCAGCACATCCAAAGGTACTGGTTTTTAAGGACGAAGGGATCTGTCAAGAATGTTTGTTTAAAAAAAACATGCGCTTGTGGCATTAAGACCATAATATAGGGCTGCACATTATTAGGAAAACATGCGATAACGTCTAATATTGCGATTAATAAACATAAACAGCTCCACAGCCCGGCCACAGCGCCACTTAAACGTAATTACTGTTTATTCACCCTTCCAAGACACAGCATACTACAGTGTAGTAGTATGGGTTTATTAAAATATGTAGTTGACATCCAAGATCTGTTTTTTGCATGTTTCCAGTTTAACTGTGGCAGCAAACACTGGATGCTTGTTGATTCTCTCCTATAATTAAGATCTTTAGAGTTTCTGTCTGAATTGTTAAGTCCATATCCCGTAGGTCACAATAATAGTCAGGATGTTGTGCTATTCAGCAACTGTTCCAGATGTTTTCACATTTGTTGAACCATTTTAAATCCAGTTCAGTTCCACCTCCCTGACCCTGATATTTCATCTCAGGCCTTACACACAGGTTTAAAAGGATGCATCCTGGCTGTGCCCACAAAAGACAATAAATGTTTTGATTGTGTGTATTGAGTGTAGTTAAGGCATCATTGGTGGATTTGTGTTTCCCGTGTAAGTTTCAGCTACATTCACGCCATTGGAACAACGAGGCCTTTTTTAGAGTTGCTCCCACTCTGGTTTATTATTTACTGGTGGTCTTATATTCTCTTGTATCTAGTTCTTTTGGTTAGGGGTTGTTTTCTATTCTATTTTATTGTTTTTTTTATGTTGGTGTTAAGCATGACCTGGTTTACCTAAGCATGAGCTGACGTGCCAGGTGTGCCGTCTTTTTTGAATAAAATGTTCTCGGGACCAATTGGTTGGATTCAGGATTAGCTCATTGTTTTTCGGTGTTGGGATTGGCCTCCAGAGCGTAAAGTCTCCTCCTCGATTGTTTCCCAGAGGGCAGGCGCACACTCTTACCCAAATCGTCAGCTCCGTGATAAGACATTACAGTTGAATGGGAAGCATCTAGTCCGACCCGCTTTATAAATCAGCACTGTAAATGCCTCTTCAATGCTTCAGGCAATATAGTCCCTGCATGTACCCAGGGCGCTTCCCCATGTTGTTATTTAAATTATGACCCTCTGATGCCCTTTGCACAACCTCATCGGCTTGCACAACACAGGGCTGTGTGAAGACCGCAGAATATTCATCAGCGTTTGTTAAACAGAGGTAACACCATGTCTTGTCATATTAAAGAAGGAACACTAAGAATAATGCAAATGGTTTCAGTAGTTTTTGAGTAATGCTTCTTACAATCTCCTCCTCTCCTTAGTAGAGGTTTATAGTGCTGGGCGATATGGCTGAAAATCATGTCAAGATAAAAAAATTCATATCAGTAATTATCAAGATGAACGACAGATTTTTGCTCTTGAGTGAAGGTTGTGGTTTTAAACTTTTCTTTATGAGCATAGAATGACAAACACTTGAGGAATCTGAGGTAGAGCAATTATGTGTTATACCACCTCACTGTGCTTACACAGTGTATTAGATTGGAATGTTGTTATATTGCTATTTAAAATAATATTGTAATTATTATTATTTATATTGATTTATCGCCCAGCGCTAGGAGGTAATAACCATCCCCATTACTTATCACCAGCAGACAGTTAAAATGTACCAGTGAGAATGTTACAACGGTTCAACCAGCCATGAAACAGTTTCCTTCACATTGATCCCAAATGTTCCTGCAGTTTATTAAGAAATCAACCATGCACACCCATAACAGAGTGAAGATGACGATACTGTCATATAATCACACTGACCTCTCAAGGGAAATTCATTTTCCAGTTTTAGTTTTTCTATATCTGGAGGTTTTCTTGGAAGGTTTGTGTAACTGGATGACTAATCCTTTTTGACTTTTTTCCCCTCTTTACATTCTGGTGTTTCCTAAACATCTGTAGGTGTGTTGGATAATCTGGTACAAAGCAAGAAGTACAAATGTGTATTCTGTTTTTTTTTTTTAACTCTAACTTCATCCACCTACTCGTGTTTCAAACAGCTTTAATTTTTCAAAAGTTTCTGGACGACTGACAGCATATGTGCATATGTATCTCTAAAGTACCTTTAATGCTTTTTTTCCATCTTGTCATCAGCTGATAAATGCACTATAATAAATAATTCTCTATTGTACCTCTGTTGTGTCTTCTCTTTGGAATAACTTACAAATGAATTTCAAGGTGAAATGGAAACATGAAGTAAGATGTACAAACACGACACTGTCCCCGTTGTCAGCGAGTTACCTGTTGATCAGCAGCGATGCTCATCTGTCCTCTGAGGGTTATTTATTTTGTACCAGGAAATGTGACGTTCAGGGAAATGTCTGTTTGGTCCTGATTTCTATCCCCTGACATTTCCTTTAGTAAATCCACCAGCATGTAAACGTTCTGTGCAGCACTTCTGTTCCCCATGCGGATGTGCTTGATCAGCTTTGTTTTTATCAGACTGATAATGTGAAGATAGTGTGGCAGCATCTGGAGCTTTTAAAAGCAATTCTCTGCCAGCTCCTCCTCGCACTCTTCATTTCTATTCAGTGCTCCATCAGGAAAGAAGATAATGACTACTGATGATTTAATTAGTGTCTTTAATGTTAATTGCTGTAGTAAAGCTTCAAATGAATAATGATTCTGATTGTGACTTTACAAGGGATAGGTGGCTGGAAAAATGAGCGTCATTCCAGCAATGGCACAAAAGACTTGATGCATTGGCACAAATAGCCAGCTCACCTTACCAAAACACTTTCAGAGGATGATGTTTTTACACCATGTGGATTCCTGTCTGCTGATATCCCTGTTTACACACTCGATTTTATTTACACAAGTCATTTTTCTGTGTTGGATCTCACTGATCAACAGCATTAAGATCTCATTTTGGGCTCTTAAAATCTATTTGGCGCTTTTTACTATTTTCTAAGACTTATTAACAAGTCAACTAATTTGCTTACTGATTGATTTACTTGTTGATTTATTACCACTTACTTTCTCAATTAATCTATTATTAAAATAATCATTACAGACCTCCATCGTTACAATAATTCTAAGAATTATAACTGTGTAATGCCTTCCTTGACACTGACAAAAGATAAATAATAAAAATCATAAATAATACAAATAAATCATTTTAATAGAGTTAGTTCTCAACTGTGACCACTGGAGGGCAGCAATCACTGATTCTGAATATGCTTGAAACATCCAGCAAGTGGACCTGATACTCTAAATAAATAATACAAATTTGCAATGTGATTAACAGAACGTTTATAAATATATTATTAATTCAAATTTGATCAAAAATATATAATATTAACTTTTATCACTGTTATTGTTGTTTTTAATAACCACATAAATATTTAAAAAAGGGTAAGGAAAGTGTTAAGCTGTAGGACATGAAATGAGACCTTGAGCCTTTTGAACTTTTATTTTGAAGACAGTGACCCTTTTGAATACAACATGGACAACTGCAGATGAAATATATAACTGACAGTTGTACTTGAGTTCAAATCTGCAAATAAGCAAGTCTCCACAGCTTCACATTGCAGTGTAAGAAAAACCCTCAGCTCTGTCAGCTTTACACGAGGGACTGTTCCAACATTTTACACAAGATTGATGTCAGAATGATCCTCGTGGTTACAGTTCAGATGACAAACACATCATCTGACAATAATCACAATCATTTTTAGACATGAGATGTTATAACTTTGAGAGGACTTATTGCGTTTCTGAGGACCGATGGTCCCGGGGGCCACAGAGCAGGACCAAGATGGACAGTAGGTGAGGATATTTTCCTGATGATCAGAGAACAGGCAGACAACCACTCACCCTGCTGTTTCCCCTCCATCCACATTTCAGGTGGCCGATTCTCAATAGAGTTGTTACCTTGGAAACAGCACCTTATGTATTTATAGAGAGCGACTGACTACAAATGGAGAAGGGAGAGCAGGAAACAAGACAAGGACGGCAGAGGAGATTTTCATTTAGCACATGCTGGAATTACAGGACGCTTGATGAAGTCATCTGGTGATATCATTTATTTTGAAAGATCCTGCTTTGTAATTGAGTTTTGAGTTCAGGCGATGATAATGTTCGCTGGTTCAACACATGTGCAGTATATCCCATCTTTTCTGCCACAATCTGTCTCACACTTACCTTGCCTATCATATAAAGATGACCTGAATTATTCTAATAAGATATGTAGAGCTACACTCTCCCTCCGCACTCCGCTGCTCTTGACCTTTGGCTGCTGCTCTCTGTGGATCCACTAAATCTCATCTTGATGTGTGACATCTTTTTTTCCCTCTATTTTCGAATTAATTCAATGTGAACAGCAGCATTTTTCTCCCATTTCCACACAGGTCACACTAACTGGTCAGTTACTATATTAAGATAGATAGGCATAACAATCATACTGGGAAGGGGAAATAAAAAAATTCTGTTTTATGGTGATTGATGTGATTGGATGAGCATCAGTGAGATAATAATAATATAATAATAACAATAATAAAACCTGACAGGGCTGCAGGGGTTTTAAAAATCTGACTTAACTGTTAACCTCCCCTGGAGCTTGGAAAAAAAGTGACCCCTCACTCCATCTTTGTTTCTGTGCCCGATTCACGATTATGTTATTCGATCCCAGACACGATCCCAGGCAACACTGACGTTGTTGTTGTTTGAAATACACAAAACAAAGTGTCTCAAATATTGTAGAAAATTATTAGTTCATTCTTTACTCTAGAAAATGAAATTAAAGTTTGAAAAATCTCTTCAGCGAAATCACAAACGCCATTTTACATCATGTTCATGTTGACTAACAGCAACAGCAACAATCACAACAATAATAATTATAACAATAAAAATAACAATAATAATCATAATACTACTACTAATAATATAAAAATTATAATGATTAATAATAGTAATACTAACAATAACAACAACAACAACAACAACAATAATATCAATGATGATGGTAATGATAATAATAATAATAATAACAACAACGATAATAATATTAATAACAATAATAATAATAATTACAATAATGGGGTGTTAATGAGCCAATGAGGTGCAATGTTGACAGTTCAACAATATTAAACCTTGAATAAACTCCTCTGGAGCTGCAGAGGAGACTCGTCAACCTAAGTGACGTCATCGATCACGTCAGCAGCGCGTTCACGACCACGTGGACTGGTGTGGATCCTCGGTAAACTTTGAATCAGCAGGTGAACAGATGTTTGTGCAGCTGCGGTGGAGCAGCAGCAGCTTCATGTCTCTGTGCACCGAGCAGCCCCAGTCACTGCACGTCACTCTTCCACGTTCAGGAGGAAAACTGCAAACACCATCACCACATCAGACAGACCTGCTGAGAACAGGCACTGAACGATGGCGGCCTGAAGAAGACACGGGGTCCTCCCTGCTGTTGTCATCCATGCACATGTCCGGGCTCAGTCTGTGGACCAGACACACAGAGGTAGTGTCTACTGCAGGGCTATTTACTGAAGTACTGTCACTGTGTGGGGTGTGCTTTTGTTTATACAGACACACATATGGTTAATATGATGTGGTTTCATACCCTTGAACACATCTAAATAATAATATCAATATTAATAATCAGACCACGTTTTTCTCATTATTCTTGTCACGATCCAGTAATCTGGATCAACTGGGGGCCAGCACTGATATTGAGGGCGTGGGGCCTGTGTATTGTTCTGTAGCCAATGGTCAATCAAATTTAAACTTTTATTTGTATAGCCCATATTTACAAATCACAATTTGTCTCTTAACACGGTGGGACATCCTTTGTCCTCAACCTTAAACAAGAGTCAGGAAAAACGACCCAAAAATATATTTTTAACAGTGGGAAAAATGTAGACACATCAGAGAGAGAGAGAGAGAGTCACATGTGAGGGATCCCTCTCCCAGGACGGGCAGAAGTGTCATAGATGCTGCAAAATAACAGTATTTACAACATTGGTTAGAAGAAACAGTTTAATGCATGAAGTGTAATTCATTTGCATTATGGAACAATCCGTTTAAACACAGTATCTGAGTACAGATGTCACAATTCATAGAAGTAAAGTTGTGATGACAGAGTACAAGCGCTTGATGCATCAACTCATTTGCCATAAAAGTGTTATTCCACATTTACAGTATGTTCTGTATTTTTACTCCGACACTTATAAACACATTATAAAAACTCCACACACACACACACACAATAAACAGTGTCTGCTTCAATGTGGTCAAGTACACTGCTGTAAACCTGTTCTGCTCTAACAGGCCATGATACGTTAATGGACCTGTGTTCTCCATCCTTCATTCTTCACCTCCTGTTTACCAGCTGCCTCTCCCCTGGAAGCTTCCCCGAGGCTTGGGCGAGTGAATCCCGCCGATAATCATCGAAGTAAAGACGCTGGTACGCGCGACCATCTCTGAAGGTCTAATTTGATTGTAGAGACTACGGGTAGGAAATTAGATTTATTCAAATCTAAGAGCTTGGATGGTAAGAACATGCCACGATATTAGAATTTATTATTAGTCCCCTTGAAGGGCAAATAATGTGAGAAACCCTTGCTGCTGCTCTTTCCAGCTGGTTAGGCCAGGGACTGATTGTGGTTTATCTTGCTAAAACCATCAAGGATCTTGATCACGGCTTGTGTGCATTTGGATGGTTCACTCATAATTAAATCATTTGCAGACGTCTCTCTCATCTCTCAGATTAACCCTTGGTTCACCCCAACACGACCACTCAGCATTCATCACACTGCGAAAACCACTCATGACCTCCTGTGACGGAAAGTAACCAAGTACAGTTATTTATGGACTAACGAGCAATTTTGACCTAATAATTACATTTGGATGCTACTTACAAAGACTTTTATGACCATTAATGGACCTTTTACTCCGCTGCATTTATTAAAGAGCTTCAGCTACTTTCAGATTCATATTTTTAAATGACATTAAATTAAACTTACATTAGATAAGCTTGTAAAATTCATGCATTATTAAAGATTAAGCCAATGGCCGTGGAGTAGACAGTGCAACTAGGGGATCCCTCGTCATGTCTCAGATGTTTATGGTTTGTTAATATTTCCACCCAAAAGACCCATTAAAACAAAAATCTGGGGGCGTGGAGTTAAGAATATGGGAATGGACCTTTTGTAGACTGCTCCTCATCTCCGCTTGACGTCGGTGCCTCGGCTGCTAATGAATCACCAGCAGTCGAGGTGCACTGTGGGTAATGTAGACGTCGGGTTCTGACGAGGAATGCATGGAATGAAAAAGATGGTAGCTCCGGTTCGCCTGTATCAGTTTTGATCATGTTGTGTACTGGGATCGAACAGAGGAACATTGTTAATTTGCAGCATCAGTAAAATGCTGCCAACACGTTACATCTAAATTAACATAATTATGATGTTATACTTAATACTAATAGGTGTCATGTCTAAATGAAAATGAGTGCTTTTGTTTAAATAATTAAATAGCATTTATTGTTAATATTTCTATACCTTTAATATGATAATAACACTCCTACATTTAATGGAGTGATCTTATAATCCTCTTAAAGGATCTGAACACTGTCCAGGGCAGTTGAGGCACTGCACCATTGACCAGCTGTATCAATAATCCACCTCTCACAATCGATCAAAGGGTATCGGTAAGGAATTGGTGAAGGGGAGGAGCCAATAAATGAAGCCAGTATCTTTTATTCGTTTTTGGTAATCTCAATTAAAAAGGTGTAAAATGTTCCTGTACATCTTTGCCGACATGTGTGAACCTGTATGCTAAGTGGGTTGATACAGGTGCACTGTCCTGTGTGCTGCGGTGATACAACATGTCTGTCTACATGCTCATACCCTGTGTATGTAAAATTAATGGCCACTTGCATTTTCTTGGCGTGCAGAAGTCACAGACGGTGCTCAGCAGTGTGCCCCGTTGCTGGGGTGGTATCTTACATTCTGACCATCCACCCACACACGCCAAAGAAAACAGAGTTCACCACTGACTACACCTTTTTTTTTTTTAGTTTTTAAGGATGAGTCTTCTCGAGCCTTTCACATCGCCATGGAAACACAGGATTTGTCCTGTTGATTGGCAGCAGAATGCTGAGGCCAAGAACTCCTTGATTTCATAATAGATGGTGTAGTCACAGTTGAAGAAAGATGTCTGCTGTACACGGAAAAAGAAGCTGCGTCATTGAATACGAATAAAGCCTTGCAAATAGATTAAGTGCATATTGATGCAGAGAGCCGAGGTCAGCAGACCGCTCTGAGTCACCACAGTCACCTGTGAACTGTGCTGGATTCTTATAGACTCTAATTACACTTAACAGCACTGTCATGACTCAAGGCTGCAAATGTAGTCACTTATTGCACTTCATAAAAATTTTAATATCCTTTTCATTTTCACAATATGCAGCCCTGAATTTACAACAACCAACCCCTGCATACACACAATATTAAGAGCAGATGCACAAAAATAGACAAAAGATTGTGTGGGTTTAAAGAAAAGCTATGAGATTGTGCAAATACAAATTGTGACTTATCAGAAAATCTCTTCCCAGCTCTTAAAGGCCTTTTGTAAGAAGTATTCACATCCATTATTTAGGTAAAAGTTAATAATGCTTCAGTATAAAAACACTTAATTACAAGTAGAAATGTACTTAACCAAAACGTACAAGTAGGTCAACCACAATTATTTCGATGATGATAACCACAAAATAATGAAATAATGAATGATGATTTGTTAATAATAAATAATACGCTAATATTATAACAAAAGGTTTGATTACATTATTGCATCATTGACACTGATGCATAAAGGTGTAAGCAGCATTTTAATGTTTTAGCTGGTTAACGTGGAGCTAATTTTCATTGTCATAGTCATCACCGGTGTGATAGTGCACCGCGACATGGATTCTGCAAACCCGTCATCACCGGTGTGATTTCAACAGCCCGATTATATCAAAAAGTAAATCGCTATATCAGCCACTGCCTTCATGCAAGTTGGGTGATAAAAAAATGAGCAGCCCAACTGATCAACTAAAGTTTGTGTTGCTCCGTCCATGACGCACTTATTACTTGTTTGCATTGACTACAGACAGGTGCTGTGTAAAACATCCAGGGGATAGCCCAGCCAATGTGACAGAATCCGTGAATATGAGGAGGCAAACTGCTCCGGGGCCGAAACCAGTAGACGGACAACCAGCGCCGGTGGAGCACGTCCCAAAAACCTCACCAGTGTCCCTCCAGGTATTGTTTACTGCTGCCACCACATATACGACAAGACTAATGAGCGATGGACAAATATCACGACAGGCTTCTCCTCCCAAAACTTCCAAACAGATTAATGCTGTGATATAATACCATCACCTTCCAAATAGTGAGAAACACTGTGATATTAATTAAAGGTCAGATCGCCCACCCCTACTTCACTATGATTATGTTCCAGCTCAGCTAATGTATCCCACGTGTGTCTCAATGGGCAGCTCACACCCATAAGATGCTCACTGCGTGTTGTGCTGAGAGGTGCCCTTCAAAGGAGCGGCCACACAGCAGCCGCACACTGTAGATTCAGCACAATAGCTGGTGTCACACTCTGTGTTTAATCCAGTTTTTGGCAGATGTTTAGGATTGTTCTCTGTCGGACTGAATGGGGCTCATTGGCTCCAATAAACATTTTTGCTCTGTTCTTTCCACTAGAAATAGGGTCGTAAGTGAATCACTGGCAGCGATACTGCTGGATTTCTGCAAAAGTTGACCATGGATAGATGAGGAATGTTGGTCATTTAACTGGAAAAGTCTTGGTGAAGAGGAGCGATACCAATCGTTGTGTGCAATTAGGTCCATCCGCTTCTCTCTGGCCTCAGAGGATGCTGCATACGCCGCTGCACTGCTCTGAATGAGCAGTGTCATTGGATGGTGCTCTGAAGGTTACTACAAGACATATGCGACTGTTGGCATTATGTCGTTTATGCATGCTGTGAAGGGAAGGTTGAGAGGTGATTGATGGGTCACGACAGCGCCCTCACATACGGTACCAACACCTCTGCCCCTGCCTGGCCAAGGTGTCTTGTCTTCCTGCATCTAAGTCACACTGTCATTGACATTCCTCCCCAGCCCCCTCCAATCACCTCAGATGGCCAGTTTCCACTGAAGCGAGGACAGATCTATTGTGCCACTGAATGTGCTGAAGGGTTTCTGGGTCGACGGGTTCGCACAGCTGAGATGGAGAGACGGAAGGAGGAAAACCGGGACAAACTCGGTTCCTTTAACCCTTTTAGAGATGACTAGAAATGAAAGTTTCTAAAATGACACCCAGAAATCATCCGAATTATCTTTATATTAAGTCACGTAATATGGCCAGTTTCCAAGCCCACAATAAAGCAGCAGATGTCATTTTACCAGCAAACAGTGGCCCACTGTGCTCATGAACTCCACTAAGCTACTTACTCAGCAAGTTGCACTTCTGCAATGATCAGCTTCCTTCTCGAGGAAAATATACGAACCCTGAGGCGAAACAAGCCATTAGCCCGTCCTATTCTCCACTGTTGTTTTCTTAGACAGTGTCAGGCATGTGTCACAAATCATAGAAATTATCTCCCGATGACAAATGCAGCATCTTTGGACTGATAATCTGTTCGACCTGATTGTGTACTCAGGTATGCAGGTATGCAACATGAAATATAGCCACGCAGCTGTTGTATATAAACGGAAAAGAGATTTAAAATTGGCACATTTATATATTGCCTGTCAAAGCTTGGTGTGAGGTGTATATCACATGAAAGAGACCATTGAAAAAGCCACAGGATGTGAATAATGGAAGCTGGGGATAAAATAGCAGCAATTTGTCCTTTTTAGTAGCATATATTGCCGTTGTACAGAGATAAATGCCATATATTGTTGTATTTTTTCTTTCAGTTGAACCCGATTACCCTAATAAACCACTGGTTTTGGTCTTAGAGGTTTGACATGACTCGATTGGGGCGAATCTTTCAAAGTGTATTTTTTTCCTTTTATGGGTTAAACAGCTGTGACTGCGTCCTAGTCCCATATCCCCATTTATTTTAAATGTGGGATAAGTATCTGCTTTTTAAGTAGTGTCCTGTCACTTCCACAGCTTGTGTTGTTGTAGGGTGAATAAGCTGCATAAAATACCCCGGCGATGTAATCACAGCAAACCCATCAGCCTCCTGCGAACATTACTCATTTTGGGAAAGTAAAATCACTTTAAAACTAATTTATTTTCAAAAACGATCCAATCTCAATAAGAGATCATTTGCTATAAATAGTAACCGACCCCTACTGGGCAACATAATTCTCACAACCAGTAGCAGGAGCAGCCTGAGCAGCACGGCTTTAATTTAGGTCTTATACAATGGAGTTAAACACAGAGTACATTAGTTTGCTCTTTGTTTAAAAATCCATCATTATACTTCTGAACACATTAACATGTGTGTTCCTCTTAATGACAGTAAATCAGAACAACCCCCCCCCGAGTGTTTGTTTTAAGTGTGGTGATCTTTTTTTTTTTGGGGTGTCGTACGAAGGGTAATGTACGTTGGCCAAGAAAGACCCTAACACGTGCACACAGACACAACACGTCCAAAAGGAGAAAACATCCTCCTCATTTTGACGCCACATGCGCGGCAATGAAAAAAACACTTTGCTAATACTCGCAACACAACCGACAACGCAGTCACACAGTTCTACAACATGCCATTGAAGTCTTTTCCAGATCAACGTCACAGATAAGTACAATAACAATACTTGTTGATTTGGAAAAAGACAAAGTCATATTGTACAGTATTACTAGCCAACATGTTATTAGCCTGTTTCTCAATTAATTACTTTGTAATTGTCTACTTTGTCAGATTACTTGAATGAGCAGGCTAAGTCTTGGTTGTATTCATCTCTTTTTACAGTCCCCTGGAAACTCTTCTGTAGTGTGAGTATTTGGTAGTAGTGTGAGTATTCTGTAGTGGTTGTGAGTATTTGGTAGTGTTGTGAGTATTTGGTAGTGCTGTGAGTATTTGTTAGTAGTGTGATAGTGAGAGTATTTGGTTGTGTTGCCAGTATCTGGCTGTGTGTTGAGTGTCCCATTTGCATATGTTTTGTCTATTTGCATGGGTTTTTCTTAAATTGTAGTGTGCTGAGCTCTCAGGGCCACCGTAGCAACGTCTTATTTGCATTCACATTTGCCAACTATGACAATTGAATCCCCGACGATGCGTTCACAACACTTGTTTTGTGTTTGTGCGCTGACCTCGAGGAAAGGAGTCCTGTAAACTTCCCCTTACCTCAACTTCAACTGGAGGAAATTGTTAATACATTTTGTGCTGTTGCAGGGATTTGTCGGCTTGTTTTTAGCTCAGGTGGACAGGCCGACGTATTACCTCCTTGAAACTGTGAACCAGCCGGACATGATGGACAGGCCGGTGTGCTGTGTAATTCACGAGTATCCTCCTGGACCATACATTATTCATCACTCTCATCATGAAGAGGCTCTCCATCCTCTTTTATCTCTCCGTCTCTTGGTATTTTACCGTCTCTCGCTCTCTCCCTCCCTTCCTTACTTAATTCATCAGCACCAATTAGCTCCTCATAGCAAAGAATAGCTTCATTCGGTTTGACAGCGATGCGACGCTTTCCTCTGACCTTTCTCTTTGTCCTTGATTCCACTCCGTCTTTTTGTTTTCCTCAGCCACTTGTGGCTCATATGTTTTTGGTCTTTGTCCACCATCGGGTACAGTATTACACGCCATTGATTTCACCATGGATTTTTTTCATCACAGTGTTTGAAGTACATTGTTGGATTGCTTGACACGGAGCTGGACTCATCCCCACCTCCGCACTCTGATTGCTGGTGACTGGTAGTTGCCAGGAGTTCGAAAGAGTAATAATTAATGCCTGCAAACAAACATCAAACAATTCCACGCCACAGGCCACAGGGATGCTGAGGTTGCCCTCCTGTGGCGCCCTCCTTGTCATTCTCACCTTCCACCGCGCTACGGTTGCCATGCCAATCCGCTACTACCTCGCCGCGGGCCCGACACAGCTTCATCATTAGCTGCTGATGTCACTTGGGGATATTTCAAGTGTTCACTCTTGGCTCTCCCCTCCACTCTCTCACTCGCAGCATCACCAGCACCACCCTCTTACCCCCCACCCCCATTGCTGGTACAGTAGATGCTCCAAGCCTTTCTCTCGCCGGACCCCCTGCTATCTCAGCTGCTGATCCCCACGCAGGACCCTGTCCCTGGACTCCCCTTTATTACCATATCATGAGATTTGCCCAAGGCGTGTAGCAATGCAGCGTGCCGCCTGTGTCTTTAAGAGAGAGAGAGAGAGAGAGTATAATGTGTGATGGCCAGGAAATAAGGCATGGAGAGAGCAAGTGAGAGAGCGTGGGTGAGGGAGTGTGAATTTATCATTGGGTAAATTTTGTGCCTCACTCTTCGCCGTGTGCTGAGCATCCCTGCACCGGCATGCACAGTCTCCTCAGGATCATCCTGTTGAAGAGTACGCCCCTCTCTCTCTCTCACTCTCTACCTCACACACACACACACACACACACACTCAGGCTCTCCCACCCAACCTCTCCCTTGCACACAAAACACACACACACACACTCACACACGCACACACGTGCTCGCAGTCACACACGCGCACTGCTGTCAGGAGCGCCGCTGCTGGACCACAGCCATCTCGCGGAGGAGGTTCCAGCGGAGGGAAGAGAAAGCCGGAGTCGGAGCAAGACAAAGGGAAGGAGGACGGTAGAAGGAGAGGAGCGAATAGGAGCGCGGGGACCGGCACAAGGAAGGAGAGACCCAGCGCTTTGTGAAGAACAGCGGGCGAGGGACAGGAGGAGGGAGGAGGAGAAAGGAAAAAAAGAGGAGGGGGCACAGGAAACGCGATCACTTTCAGCTGCAGCGGTCCGTGTCGCAGCATGGGCAATGCACCATCCCAAGGCATGTCAACCCCTATATCTCCATGCATACTTGTGTAGCAGGTATTTGTTGGATTGTGTGTGTTGTCGCTGTCCGACCAGCTGGCCGTCCTCCTGTCACTCTGTGGCGGCAGAGGATGGGGGGTGGGGCTGAGGAGAGCAGCATCACTTGGGGAGAGTAATGCTGCAAGGTAGCGTCAGTTAATGGGCTGGATGCTCGGGAGCGAGGCGCCCTGCTGGGGGTCCGAGCAGGGGTGTTCAATGTGAGGACGAGGGGCTGGGAACATCGGGGTTTGGGCACCATGTGTGGGAGCAGGAGGAAATGGAAGGGGGCTGGTTTAGGAGTGCCATCAGTGAAGCAGGTGGTGCTGGTGGGCGTGGGCGTGTGTGTGTGTGTTGTGTTGTGTGTGTGTGTGCGTGTGTGTGTGTGTAACAGAGAGGGAGGTGACAGGTCAGAGATATTTGTCATGTGTGTATTTGAGTGCAAAAGTGTGAGGGTGTGTGTGTTGCAATTGTCGCTGTCAGCCATATGGACGACCTCTGGGAAGTGCAGCGCTCCCAGGTGTGTGTGTGCGTGTGTGACCACTGATGAGACGGAGAGGGAACGGAAGATGAATAAGACAAATAAAAGAATGTGATGTTTGAAATAGTGAAGGGACGAGGCAGATTTGCCTTGAGTGAATGGGGGATGGTGATGTAAATGGATGATCGGGTGGGTCAACTCCTTCCTGTGATGCTCTCTCTTCCCCTCGGGCCTCTCTCTCTCTCTTTTTTCTTTTTCTATCCCTTTTATCTTCCTTTTTAATCTCGATGTCAATCTCTTTTCCAGTCCCTTCGGTAAAATTGTAGTTGCGACCTGAAAATGCAAAGCTTGAAAGCTCCCTGATTCCCGATGAGAGGCAGGCATATGTGACTATATGCGTGCCACTAATTCTGTATGCAGTACACTGTATATTTGCATCAGCGCCCATGAGACACATTTTACGAACAGGATGGAAAGGATGTGGGAGTTAGAGGAAGAAAGAATTAGGGGGGAAATATACTTGAGGCGTCTTTGAATTGAAAGGCTTCTCTGACTGTCAAAGAGAGAAAAAGTATCCAGCATCAAGATGCAAAGGAAAATAGAAAAGAGGAAAAAGGATATGCTCATTTATAGAAGAGGCACCACACAACATCCCACCTTCTTTTCCCCCCTATTTTAACTCCTCACTCTCTCTCACCCGCTGTCTCCCTCCTCTCTTCCTCCCCTCGCCTTCAGCCCTGGCTGGCGTGTCACCCAGGGACTGTCTGTATATGGTAACTAGTTGGGGGAGAAGGGGGAGCAACAGAGGAGGCGGAGGATATGAAAGATGGGGACAGGATGAAGGGAAGTTTGAAAGAGCAAAGGACGAAAAGAGGGTTGGCTCATAGGTGGACGGGTAAGTTTGCGAATGCTGATGTCTTGCAGAGGCAAAACAGCAAAATTCTCTTCAACAGTGCAGAGTGTCTAAAAAAGGTCATTACTCGGGATGAGTGAAAGGGCTCAGCAGCGGAATAGTAAGCAGCTTTTTAAACTTGTTGGTGAGGAATACCGATCCGTACAACTTGACAGGTCAGCTTCTAGCCGCTGTGTTCGGCTTTTTTGGGGGCTGGTGACCTTTGGAAGCTTTTATCTCTTCAACTTGCTATTTGAATTCTCTTGGCAGATGCTGGTATTGGTCTCTTTAAACTCATAAGGAATTTAGTGTGAAGCTCAGGTGAAGATTAAAGCTGCAGTGACATGAGACCTTTTGCACCACAGCCAGAGGTCTGTTTGTATATGGGATATTTTTAGCTAAAGCTTGTCCTAGGATTTCTGTCAGTCTGTCTATTTTAGACCGATTGACTTGGATTAGGTTGTGTATTTTATCCAACAACAGGGAACAGATTTGGCCGAACGTTTGAGCAATAAGTTTCTTTCCTACAGAAGCAGTTTTTTTCTGGAACGGGATCCAGCAAATTCAGGTCTCCCGTCGCTGCCAGCAATGTGCCAAATCAGGTTAAGCTTTGCCAAGCTGGCCGGTAGAGAAATATGGGATAAGGGTTTGCAGGCACAGTTTAACCACAGCCTATCACGGCAAATAGATGCATCTTCATAAGCCAGTTACAAAGTTGCACTAGTTCACACTGCTAGGCTAAACCGTGAAGAATAGATTACGCTCTGTCAAGCATTAAGCCCAGTATTAGCCTGCTGGAGAGCTAATGCTTTTCGTGGCGTTGCCATTGTACAGCGACGGCAGATCCAGGTAGTTTTGTGCCTCCATGTTACGCCTCGTACGCTCAGCCGAGGTTTATGTCAGCGCATGTGTCTGTCTATCTGCTGATCCTCTCTGGTGAGGAAAAGCCAGAATGTGCCTAGGAGGGGCCTGCGGTGACTGAGGATGTTATTCAGCGTGAGGGGGAAATGCTGGCAAAGACACGGACATGGCAAGGCTGCACACGATGTGGTGAAGAATAGAGTGATGTTCATCCAGCACCATTTGGACTGATCGAGGCATTGAGATTACCTCTTGTGTGACAGACTGATAGCAGAAAATGCTCTGGATGTTGTCTTGACAACGTGGGCAACATCACGACTCACTCGGGGAGGATGTAAACTTTAAATATGTCATATTTCAGTCTGACGTCGGTAGATGCATACTTCCAACATTCATGTAAGATTCCATTAATGGACAGAAGCAGATAAAAAAAAAAAATGCTATAAAATATTTTGTTTTCAAACCAGCTGGGCTCTTCTATTCATTTCGGAGGACAATACCTGAAAGCAGGTGGACTCTGCTGGGTCTGGTCACCCTTTCTTTATCTAACATGCAAGGACACTCCGAATGATCCACATAATATCCTCGCCTTTGTGAGGTTTATTTATCTAAGGATCGTGTCACAGGCGATATGGTTTCTTAGCAGAAATGTTAATGATGTTATTGACAGCAGCATGCAGACATGTGTGGGTCTCGGTGTGTTTGCGGAGTCATTGTTTTGTACTGATGCACCTGCCTATTCCCCCGGTCTGTGCGAGACAAAGCCCCAGCGATGCCCGCCGTGTGATTGGCTGACGGTGATGCAATGCTTCATGGCAGGAGGAGCTGCCTGTTTTGAGGGCATTTCCTAAGTAATTGACCCTGCTGGGAATAGCGTTGCCAGAGTTGTACTGATGTTCAAGCTAATCAGCCAAACAAAATATTAACACGATATACAGATTCCAGTCGCTCCGCACATTCTGGGGCACAACCTCTCTGTGCTTGAAAGGGGCTAAGCACATAATGACTGTGCGATGGGAAACTGCCAGACTTCTCCGTCCAAACCCAGCAAGCTGTTCTTTGTGTGTGCTTTGCTTCATGCAGTGTCCTTGTCTCAGCGATTTGTAAATGCAACAGGACGTGAGCTCACATATGTGCATCCACATCCACAAATATGAGCTTTGCATTGGCACACAAAGGGACACTTACACACAAGCAGCATTTGGGCATTGTAGAGGAAAACTGCATCAAAGCTTGCATCAATATAAAATAACAGTTCTGAGGAAAAAGAGCTCACATCACGTTTTCTCAGGTTTCTCGTACTAGGCGAGGATTCCTTGATGTAAAGTGAGGTTGCAAGTACAAAAAAAAAAATCTAATTGTGATGTGAATGGTTTTGCCTTTTTACTCCAGGGGTTTGTGATCTATATGATGAGCCTCTCGCAGCCGCAGTGGTAAGCGCACTAGTAAGCTCTCAAGGTCATCAATGATTCAAGAGTTTAAATATTACATGCATTGATCAGAGGTGCTTGTTTCCCCTCCACAATTCCGTGCATGGCAGAGTTTGATGTTCGTACATAGTGATGGACTGAATATGAGCCATTGTTTGTATTTTGTTTGTTTGATGAAATGGATGGATTTACAATTTAGGGCAAAACCAGTGCAAAGGTATTTTGAACATTTAATCCCAGAATTGCACTCAGTAGAGCACATACCTCCGCCAAGGCCGAACAGCCCCCTTAACTTCAAGCTGCACCAAATTGCACACATTCATAGATATCAGTTCCCAGGAAAACGTTTAAAAAAAAAAGAAGTGATACAAACTTCCTGATCCACCCCTGATCCGGATCCGCACCATAACTTTATTGATTCTTTCCTGACCCACAATGCATCCTTCTACCCAGTATCACTGAAATCCATTCTGCAGCTGTCGTGTAGTCTTGCTTGCTACAAACTGCTGGATTGAAGTCACTAATTATGTTATCAAGCATATTAGGTATTGACCAGGATGTGGCCGCTGTGTGTTAAATGTAGCGTTGTCGTCATTTCAAAGTAAAAATACATGTTTCGGGTATCACATTAATTCAGTTGTGGCAGCCGCAGACTCGTGTTGCGTCACATAAAAAGGATTCCTGTGAGTCCCCTGTTGTGTAGGATCACAGATTAAAATGAGAGCACTGCCTTGAGATCAGTATTCACTATCGTCAGATACACTGAGCTGAGGAATCAGAATACACAAAGAGACTGAAGTGAATTGGAAATGTCATGTGCGCACTCATGAAAATCAATGTGCATGTTGTTGCGTTCTCTTTTCAAATGAAAGATTTATTATCTGATTTGTTTCATAATGAATTATTTCATTTTTGTCCCACAGTGCATGTCTTCTACATTAAACAACAGAAGTAGGCCGCATGTCCTCTCCGTCTAAAACACAAAACGCATAAGTGATTTCTGATCCGACGTCTTCATCAGCATTTGTCTGTGCTGCCTGACAAATCACTGTGGAACAATAAATGGGTACGGTTTGGTTGAGGCAGAAAAACAGCTTAGTTCGGTTCAAGTAAACATAATTTTCATCAGTTTGAGTGGAGATAAGTGCTTTAATAAGACAATTAATTAGAAATTGATTGTTGGTTGGAAGTGGGAAACAAACAAGAGTCTCCCATGTTTAAGTCTGACATTTCCCTCCCAACCTTCCTACATTGCCTTCGGCCTCTGCCTCCTTATCTTGTCATAATTATCCGAATTATACAAGCTGAGACAACCGATGCTGAGAATGTTTGACAGAATACACATCCTCAGATCGTTTTCAATATATTGTAACATGAATAAATGTCAGTAACGATGCCACACGCGGTGCTGTCCATTGCAGGATACAAATATCCTCCTGTCAGCTCATGAAGTTTGCATGTCGGTACACAAATCAAGAGAGATGGTTGCAACTCAAAGAAAGGAAATGACAGCAAAACGACTCCACAGCAGCTTGTACAACATAAACCTGAAGTTTAGTGCCCTGTTGGTCCAAGGGGCCAGTACTTGATTATCCTCCAGATTTTCCCCCCCGCTCACAGAGCTCTAGTTGGTCCACAGTGATATGTTGGAAAGGTCCTGCTGCACTAATGTGCTGCTTGAAAGCTCCAGCCTGTGAGTCATAAAAACAACTTGTTGTGCGCTCAGGTTTTCTGTGAGACATAACAAAATGGACTCTAAATCAACAGTAGCCCTCCGCTGACTGAGAGACCAAGTGGTGCAGAGCCGCTCTGCGCTGCAGCGGGAGAGAAACGGAGCAAAGGTTGTATATTTTGTAAGTGGTGTCGAAGTGTCGCGACAAAATGTTTGTTAAATCATGAAAATATCACATCCTAGTTTTCAACTTCTCTATTTGTTGGCTATTTGACACTTTACTGAGTTGGATAAAAATGCATCCTACCAGTCAGGAGCGTTTCAAACCGGTCCCCAGAGAAATACATTATACCAATCCACATCGTTCAAGTCTTTAATTGATTTTTTTGCCAGGGGGCCTTGTTCTGACCATTATGTCATTGCAGTGATTAGCTGATCATAGAACGTATTAGCCACTTTTTGCTCCTTATGAATGTTTGTAAAACTCAGCTTTTGTTCTGATGACATTGGAAGTGAAACTGCACTAATTAAAAAATAAGTAGTTACATTTTTTTTTCTCATCCTACTTCTCCTATATAAGATATAATAGGTAATGATACATTTTTCATTCCTCCTCTCCCTCCACTGCTCTCTAAGCCTGTGGCAATCAGCACACACATGACTGACAGCCTGCAGCGTAAAGCTCATATTTCCAGGATGGTGATGTCTGCATCTTATAGTGTTTTTGAATTGGGACATCAACTTGCAAAACCTTTGCTAACTTTAAAACTGACTTTGTGATCATTGACATGTGTGTGTGCATGTGTGTGTGTGTGTGTGTTTATGTGTGCGTGCACATGCAAATTTTGTTTTCAGTTGTGTAATTAACTCAAACATTGATTCACTGAATCAACCCTCTGAGTCAGACCCGGGAGAACCACTCCCTGTGACGTTTATCCGATGTAATCACGTCATGTTTTAGTAATGAAGTCAATAAATGAGCTTCGTTCAGGTTAATGGAATATTTTTGGGAAATGTTTTCATTTGCTTTCTTGCTGGGAAAGAGATTAATGCCACTCTGTCTGTCTAGTAAATATGGTTTTACAGCCAACAGTTAGTTTAACATTAAAAATCAGAGGAGTATATTACTCTTGGACCGATCCAAGATAACTGTATCCCCCTATGAGCAGCTCTGAAACACACTAATTATCATCTAATGTCTTTGTTTATTTAGTTTGTGTAAAAATGCTTTCTGGATCTAGTTACACATTTACCATAAATACATGGTGAGTGGTATAATCGTCTCATTTAATAATGCATTTCCCAAAAATGTTGGAACCACTGCTTTATTGACTCTAGAGGTTTTTCTTTGTCTCAGCCTTGCTGCAAAAACATTTTCTTCAAGAGTTTAGTGAGTTAATCCTCCTTTTCTCATTTTAGAATCATCGATTTCTGTGTTTTATCACTTCTGATTGAAGCGTGGTCATCTTTGTCATGCTAAATTTAAATTGTAAATATATTTTGCCACTTGGAAACCACGGAAACAAACATATCCCCTCTTGATTGGTTGATATGGCAAACTATTTTGCAGATCTTCTTTACACACCCAGTAGTTATTTAGCAACGTTATTTATCTCGAGTCTAGTTTGTGTCCACTTGCGGCTGTTTTAGCTCTGTTTTTGGTCTCTACCACCTCCTGAGGGAAATATCTGTCTCTTTACCTGCAAAATGCTCCACGATGTTCACCAGCCAGTCGCTACCTGTGTCTGTATCTGCTGTTTGGTCTTAAACAGAGAACCGAACATTTGCTTTCTAGTTTTTTGCACAGAAATTGATGCAATGAGAAGAATTACTGTGAGCTTAAATAGCAAAATTGTGGACCAGGCAGTGAACTGAACCTCGCTGTAACAACGAGAGGAGCTGCATATTTAGATGAGCATGAGGAGGAAATGCATCTTTTACCTACTGTACGACGTCTGCATCTTTAAAACCAAATAAATTCTCTCCTTATCTCTTACCGCCAAGCGTATGAGCCTCACCTGGTGTTTAGTTGTTACCTGAAATAGCAGCAGCCACCACTCTGCTTTTAATATTCGCTAGAAATGGGGCACACGGTGTCAGAGTCAAATACTGCACGGGACAGCGGCGGTCTAAACATAGCAAATGCAGATCATGTTGCACCGTCCTCCTTCCTGCAAGCTTGTGTTTTGTTAAGTGGACATGTTTTTCTGTGGTTATTATTAAACATTTAAAGGCAGGTGAAGGTTTCAAATGGTTCAGAACAGGCTGAGCCGAATCGCTTACGAGCTCCTGAGCGTGGGATGGAGTGCCTTTCAAATTAGGGAGCGCACCATTTACATTTCAAATACCTCTGGGCTGAAGGCTCATTTCTGGCATCTGTGTTATTTCACAAAGGGCACTGAACCGCAGCAATTGAGACACCTGAAAGAAGGGAAATAGTAGTCCCCCCTAAAACTTCCCCAGCAGAGAGATTTGGAGGAAATGGAGATAACGAGCAGAAGAAGAAGCGGTAAAAGTCGCCCTTCCTCCTACTTTCTCCCCATATGACTTCATATTCATTCCCAAGACAATCAGGCAGGAACACAAATTCGAGCAGATTAGTCTCCTTCTGCTCCTGACTGGATCCAAATACCCCAACCCATCTCATTCTGTTCCTGGACTCAACAGACTCCTTCACCAGCTCCCTCTTTATCCTCCTGCTATTTCCTTTCAGACTAAAGATCGAATCTCAACGAGAGATTTCAAATCACTTTGCGAAGCATCAAAAAACACAGATCGCCCACAAACCTCAAAATAAGTCAGCAGTTTTACTGTTGTGGCCGATCGGTGGGTGTTTGCAGTGCCCTGTGGCTCAGCTGCAATTTACATTTCCATCCGACATTTAAACCTCAGCCACATTCGCTGTCAGATGTGTTTCTAGTCTGGTGCGTCTCCCCATGCGACTGCAGGTTTCTGCTGCACGAAAGACTAAACTCTGCTGTGACCTTGTGCACAACTTTTCATTCCCTTTCCCGTTTTCCCCACTAGGAGCTACCCTCCTCTCAAGGAAACCAATTCCCTATGTTACCACTCACTAATATACATGTAATGACTTGTAACCGGCTGAGAAGCAGATATGGACTTTGCATTATCCAGAAATGCAGCCAAGCCTAAAAGATGGATTTTCTGTAACAGGGGGGGGCACTGCAGTAACAAACATTGCATGTGAAATCCATGGATGAGTCCAAACTCACTGTCATAAAGTATTAGAGCAGTGAGTATGAAAAGGTCAGATCTGTTCTCCCCTGAGACGGACCTGTATCCTTCTGCTTCATCTGATGCTGCCTGTGTTTTGTGTCTTTGGATCGATTTGCTGGGTGGCATCCATCTCCTATACACAGTGCATGGCACATGAAACACAGCCAGTGTGCAACAGACACACAACAGCGGGAGGAGAGAGAGAGAGGCACAACTGTGCAAGAAAGGTGTTTTTCTGACTTGTAGGTGAAAAAGAGAAAGATGGAGGAAAATGGCTGAGCTGAATGTGCTCCTCTGGTTTTTTGTGTGTAACAGAGTTATTGTTGCCGGTGGTAGTGAGTCACTCGTCTGTCATAATTCCAGCAGCAAGGCGACGAGTTGCCTTCTAATGTTTGACCTTGTTCAATAACAGGAGCTCTGTTGAGGGCTCAGAGGTAATCAGTGCCGGAGCCGGAGCTCAGCCCGTGGGTTACAGCAAGGGTGTTTGAAGGTTGTCATGGTGCTGACGTGTTCCTTCTTCAGGACTGCAACAAGTCATATTCTTTTTCCAATTATTCTTTTTGTTTGGATTTTTTATTTATCATTTGATCAAATTAAATTGAATACAAAATCAAAATGCAGTGGCAACCCAGCTAACAGTTGTGCAGTCTTTTCACAAATTTGTAAAACCACAAATGTGAACCTCAAGGTGGCACTATAGAGGAAAAGACGTGTGACCATCAAATTCATGATCAATCTTCTTGGGACCATGAATGTCTGTATATCAAATTTTGTGCCATTCCATCTTGTAGAGGGTGAGATATTAAACTATATAAAACGTTTGCCCTTCTGGTGGAGATAGAGGAAGGGTCAGAGGATGATCAAAGTTATGAGTATTCATACTCTGGGGATCCTGCATATCTGAATAAAATCATATTAACACATTTAATAGCTGTGTAGTTTTTTTTTCCAGTCAGGACCAAAGTGTGGGATTGCCTGACGGATGCTGCCACCTGCACGGCTTTGCAACATGCATAGCAAAAAAAGAAAAACGTGTACATACGTGTTCATGAAATCATTTGTTAAATCATTGCATGCACGCTCACGAATGACAGACACCTTAAGATAAGAGCAGCTCCTGCGTTCACCGAGCCCTACATATCCTCCCACAGTTACTAGGAAACAAGAGGCTCACAGAGCCGGCTGTGGAGGCTGTGGAGGTGCAGGCGAGGAGCAGACCGGCATCAAGGGGTAACGTGATTATGAGAAGTGAGGCTCTGGGGTTCAAAGCTATAAAAATGCGACATGCATTAAAGAGACCAGTGTGTCACATGTTGGCATCAGTACGTTGACACCTGTACACATGCTGCACGCTCTGTCTCACTTCCCCTGCATCTCGACTTCACAGTGATCCAGAGCGTTTTCTTGTGTGTTTGATCAAATTCGTCCTTTTAAAAACACATTTCAGACAATGTGAAGCTGTACATTTGTTCTCTCTCTGGTGTGATAAATGTGTCCGCAGCCCTAATGACTCCACTTGGTCATTAGACTTCCCTCCCTCCCTGATAAACAACGTGCTAAGCTCATTGAGCATGCATGTGGTATTACACTGCCGTACATCAAACAACTGCATCTTCCAGCAGGTGTAAGCGTAGCAGTCCTCGCCTTATAATCTGTCTTTGCTTGTGTATTTCTGCATTTATTTTATTTTTGTGCAGGTACATGTATTATGACATTTTAGTGTTTCTCTAGCAGTATTATTTTATTCCTGGCAGAGACGTGGGTGCGGCAGTTTGGCTCCCTCAGCTCCTTTTGGTTTGGCAGATGTGTCGGGAACTGGGGGCTGGCTTGTGCTGCAATTCTCTCTCCTTCTTCTTCGTGCTGCCTGTGGGCACACTGGGATGCCAAAGGCCATCACGGTACAATATCAGCCCCACCTTCTAGATGGCAGCAGCTCTGCAGCACTGACGGCTGCAGAGCTGCAGTGAGAAGCTCCGGGGTTTGGCAGCAGGTCCCACTCCCTCCCACTACCAAAAAACAAACCGTGATGGCAAGGACAACACAAATAGGTCGCTGCCTGTCATTGAGACGGTTTATTATATATCGACTCCCATGTATTGATGGATTATGACACAGTTGGCCCCCATCCCAAGCCACCCAGAGTTTGTGGTTGTCTCTTTTGTCGACACTTTGCATCTGGCTTTAGTCATTTTGTGACTCTTTGTGGTTGTTTGCATTACTTAGTGGACATTTAATGTGTGTGTTTAGTATTTTGAAAACTTTTTGTGGACATTGTGCATCTCTTAGTGGACATTTTATGTTAATTGTAGTTATTTTGCTTCACTCTTTGGTCATTTTGAATCTGCTTGTGGGTCTTTGGGGTCACTTTCAGGGACACTTTACAGATCCTGAGTCTGTGCCCAGTTCAGTTATCTGTTCATGCAGGGATGTCATTTCTGAAAATACAGTCAGAGTATAGGTGTATGAAGATTCTTATCCATTCATTATTTTTTCTTTTTTGTTCATAAACATTTTTCATATTTAAAAAATGGAGAACAAAACAAAAAAACAAACAAATATGAGGTCATTAGAAAGAATCAAGGCCAGTTTGCCTTATTCGAAACATTATCTCACACGATAAATAGGATTATTACGAGTGCACCGTCTCACTGGATGTACAAGAACATCATTTTCTCCCAATTCTTTCTGGAGACTCATAAAATACGTTCCAGTTCTTTGTTAGATGATAAGTGAGGCAGTTTCACTGGAGCCAGTGTTTTGTGATAAACTTTGTGTTTGCTGCTGGCAACAATTTTTTCTCAGTCCGTGAAGAATATATCCAAGACGCTCTACATATATTAAGACGTTTTTAAATATTTGTTGACTAGTACTTCCAGAATGTGGGAAGAATTAATTAGGCATTTAACCTGTTGTTTCCCAAGTCAGGCCGGGTTCGGACAAAGATATTGGAATGCTGTTTGGGGTCAGGTTCACTGGTGTTGGCTGGGCTATCTACTGGATTTTTCTTACGCTGTAAATGGGGAAAACATCGGGCTCGAGTTGGTTTAAACACAAACAACAGAATTCCTGACTGGGCTGATTTTCTCCTGGGCTCGGACAGAAAGTTGCCTGTAGGCAGAGTCAAGCACATACCAGCGTGTTCATACTCCTGTTTGTGGAGTAATTAAAAAGCAAATTCGATTCCGCAAATTCGATTCCAACAGACGTATCTCCAGACCTGGCCCTTGGTGTGTTTCTCAGGCATTCAGCCACATGTTGCTATGTTCATTAGTCTTTTACATGTTGTCTTTATTGTCCGTGTTCCATAATGTGATGCCATGTTCTAAATACCTTAAGTGCTTTCTAAGTTATAAGCATCAGTAAATGTAAGAATATCCGCTGGCGGCTCTGTTGCATTAGAATCCATTTATTTTTCATGAGATTGCTTCTCTGACCATCTGTGATTCCTGCTCAGGTTATATACATTGAATGTTTGAGCATTGGATCATTTTACCAACATCATCTCACTGATTTCCTCAGATATCAGACGTTTCACTGACACTCCTATACAAAGCTTCAAATATTCATACCATCATGGAATTATTAATTCACCACATGCTCTGGGGGGCGTTTGTATTTTACTGGCTTCATTAAAAGACGTTCTGTTTCTCAGATGTGTAAAATGCTAGAAAAAAGGTTGCTGAGGCCAATGAGGACTTTGCCTTATTGCTTTCTAACTTCTCCAGTGTTGTCTTTGAAAATGCACGGCTGCTTCCCTCTGCGACGCGTCAATGCAACTTGAGAGCGGTGAAACATTTCAATTGGAATAGGAGATCTTCCCCGGATACGCTTTAAGCTTCGCTGGGAGAAGCATTCATTATGTGCTTGTATGTTGACATCGACGCGGTATGTGTTTATATTGCACTGTATGCAATAACATAACAATGGCAAAGTTATATTGCATACTTTGGGAAGTAAGTGAATAGAGAAGAGATTAGATGTGAGGTATTTAATAAATGCTGAGTCTTAGCGAAGTCCAGCGCAAATTGACAAAGCCGTCGCGGCTCACCGGGTTACCATTGATGCTCCTGTTGTTTGTCACAGCACAGCGCCTGTTGTAATGTAAGCGTATAGATAATCAATGTCAAGTATGGCGATGAAATGTCGAGGACACAAAGACGTGGCGCCCTTGTAGTTCTGCATCCCCACTGAGCATGTGCACTCTGACTCACTCACACAGACACGGGGAGAGAGATGGAGAGGAGTGTCTTTATTTGAAGTTCATCCCTCCTGCATTAGTAGTCTGCTCGAGTTGGGCGTGTGAGCTTGTTAACCACAATCTGTTGTTGCACTGTGTGAAAATGTGGTAAGGAGGAGAGCGGTTTCAAATCGTGCAGGAACACAAAGAGACGTCTTTTTTTTTTACATGTTTCCTCATAGCACTGCTGGGTGTTGCATAGGCTGTAAAAAACCAGCATATGTTTGGAATCAGCTCGCTGGAAGGATTAGTTGATCAATATTGATCGATAACTTGTATTTCAAACGAAAATGCTCAATGTTCTCTGGTTCCAGCAAATTACACATGAGGATATTTCTGGTTCTTCTATGATCCAATAGTGAACATCTCTTTTTGGTTTTTGACTGTTAAAGCAGGATGTCTGATTATTACACACCATCAGTTTCAAAAACTGATCAATTATTTAAGTTATTTCAAGCAAAAATGTTCAATATTCTCTGGTTCTGTAGCTACTGTTAACTAAATATCTGTTCAGGACCCAATGAAGAATATCTCTTTTTGGTTTTGGGCTATTGGTCCGACAAAGTAAGACATCATAAAATTTCTCAGCAACAGTTTTAATTTAAGTCATTTTTATGCAAAAATGCCAAATATACAGTTCACGATTTAGTTTCATATGTAATGACACATTTGTCTGTTTTCATGTTTTTTAGACCAAATAATTGATTTAGAACGTAATCAACAGATCAATCACCACCACCAAGGGGGTTATGTTTTAATTTGTGTTTATTTGTTAGCAGGATTATGCAAAAACTGCTCAACTGATTTTCTTGAAAGGTTGTTGAGAGGTGTGACATGACTCAAGAGAAACGCCATTATATTTTGGTGCAGATCCGGATCAGGGGGAAGATCCAGGATATGTTTTCACTTTCTTTAACATTGTGATATAGGGTTTTTTGTTTTTTTTTACATTTTCCTTCATTCTCAGAGAATAATTCTTGGATCTTGATGAAAAACATCAGACCTGTTGAAGGGACTGATATTTATGCATGTGTGAAATTTGATGCAGATCCAAATAAAAAATCCAGATCTAGTGAATTTAAATGTGGTTTCATAAGGGGACTGTTGGGCCTTGGCAGAGTTATGTGCTCTACAGAGAGACATTGTATTTGATAATGAATATAAGTACTAGTTGCTGCCAAACTGAAGATGTCACCTTAGATTTCAGATCATTGTAATGAATGTTTGAACAAATTATCAATCCAACAAATTAATTGGAAGATAAATCAATAATGAAAAAAGTATTATTTCTCATATCAGATGTTTTCACGTTTCCTCTTTTGTCCAACCAACAGTTCAAATGTTAAAGATGTGAAATCTAAATCACCCTAGTGCCGAAGCTGGAAACAGTGATTGGTTTTCTATTTGGCATTTTTACTTGATAAATGTCTCGAACAGTTTTCCCCCCTCTGCTGATCGAGCAGACGTTTCAGCACTACTATACTTTTCCTCCATATTGGTGCCGATTTTCTTTTCCTGAGCATTTTATTTTATGCTTGTGCCCCCGAGTGTGTGTGTGTGTGCGTGTGTGTGTGCGTGTGCGTGTGCATGTGTGTGTGCATGCGTGTGTGTGTGTCCCCTCTTCTGCTGTTTGTGATAATGACAGCCGGCTGCGTTTGAATGATTCATAGCTGAATACTAATGAGACATGCTGCAGATGTCTCGGAGAAGCCAGGCTGTGCCCTTTAGGTGTCGCTCAGCCCTCGGGGATGCTGGTCACCTGCACATGTCGCTCTCACGATTTCCAAACTCAAAGAATCTCCATGCAAAATGCCAACTGATGCAGCAAGTTCTTAATTTCCTTTTTGTCCCAGGCTTGATTTAACCTTTCCCAACTTTGTGCATTGGTATGGTAATTTATGACACTTGGCACAATGCGTACAAGACTGAAAGCAATATGAGCGCCAGATTGAAATAGATTAATCATTTCTGCAGACGCTCCCCGATAGATGAGTTGTTTGGGAAGCGAGTACAAGAAGAACTTACAGAAGAAGGTCACGGGGAGAAAGAACATCAGTTTTGTGCAGCCGAGGGAAGCAACAGAGCTGTCTAATAACAACAGGCAGCGTTGGTGGTCTTCATTGCTCTCTTCCTCTCCTCATGTCTTCCTCGGTCTCGTTTTGTCTTCACGGTCAAATATACCTGAAGCTTCCTGAGCATAGCATGACTCGATATCGATTTCTCTTCACTGTGCTCTGTCGGTGGGTGTTTGACGCAGGAGTTCAGGGACATGCAGGGCTTTGTTGTTGCCCTTTTGTTCCTTGTTTTTGTTCCGTCCTATCCATATACCACAAGAAAATGCCCGACCTCATGTGTCCCGCCCGCCTGACAGGATGTCCTCTGGATGCTGGCCCTCACTGGTGTCACACGCGGGCCTGTGTGACTTTCCACTGGAGCCGCAGGACCCACTGAATTCTCAACGGGGTTTTTAAATGAAGAAATATCCCAGTTATTGATTCCAGAGCACCTTGGAAATCCATGTATGTTAAACAGTTTGAAAATGCAGAAATTCCACGGTGCACTAATGGACGTGTAACTAGTTGTCGATACAGTTACTCGAATCGAGATCGGAGCAGAGAAGGGATAATGTGCTGTTTACAGCCATAAGCCCGGATGTGGAATCGTCTCACTGTCAGAGCTTCAAGATGGAGGTTGTTGAGTGCAGCATATGTACATGCATATGCAGAAAAGCACCATACTTTGTTTACACAGTGCTGATGCTTCGGATTTGTTTATGTCACTTTAGATTTTATATGTCCTCCCAACAACATTATTATTATCATTATAACAATAATAATAATTATTGATTTTAAGGCATTACAATTAAATGTATGGATTTTATAGGATTGTATTAGGCTAAATGTCGGCTAATAACAATGAATTACGTTACAGAAATGCTGATGTTTTTTCAGGAAATTTACAAATATTGCTGTCATTATATCGTTTGTCCATTAGGGGGCACAGACAAGTTCAAGTTTTAGAAAGTAAAACATTTTAGTCACAACTATTAAAAGAAATATTTCAGGGAACTTGATCAAAAAAGGGAACGTTATGCATTAATTAAAAAATGAATGTCATTAAATGTATTTGAGCAGATCTAACTTATCTTCATCAGCAGGTATCAGCTCATTTACTTTCATGTTAACATGTCATGTTTGCCCCTTAGAAATTATGATGAGTAATGACATTTTATTGGCTGACAGATTAGGCGATATTGAAAATAATCAGCGGCTCTATAACCGAAGTGCTATCGCAGCTGATTTTTAGGCTGATGTCATTGTTATGGTCAACGCTCTTTACATTCTGCTAACTTTCTAAGCCTTTTTCTGAATTATTATCACACCTGTCATCCGTCGTGATGAATTCCAGTCACACAGACTCTGCAGACCTATTAAATGGAAGCTTCCCCAGAGCTCCTGTTGTAAATCACTCCCAGAGAAATTAAGAGACATGGGCTGTGACACGTTTTGTCTTTTCACAGCTCGTGTGTATTTTACCGTTTCTGGAGTTTTCTAGGGTCGACTGTTTACTCCCCAACTCTTTGCCCCCTAACTTCCCGCCAAGTTCGCACCTGTGCCTCTTCTCAGAGAGACTCGTGTCTGTCTTTCACCGTCATTACCATCATCATCATCATCTTTTTACTTGTCCCCCTCTGATACATAATCACTTTAATTGGACTGCAGCTGAGAAAGAGGCGATTCTGTGACTGATAGGAGATAAGAGAGGCATTTGGCATGAATTGGTCTGAAAATCCACTGTTTCCTCTCAAATATACGGATAGGCTCAGGGGTTATGTCTGTGTGTGCATGTTTGCATATTTCCTGTGGGATTACCAGGGGGTAATTGTCTGTCTTTCTGTAGATCTGACAGGAAGCTCTCACTGTAGCCATTTTGTGCGTGCGTGCTGTGCAGCATCATCGGAGCTGGGATGTTTCAGCACTCGTCTCTCTCTCTCTCTCTCTCTCACTTATTTCCTGTCACTGGCCTCTGGAAATGTAATTCACTACGCACCACAATTTATGTCTCATGACACGAGACGTGTTTACTATCAATCTGGCGCGCCGGTCAAATCATTTCAGTCACATTGATTTTAATCACTTTCACCCGAGCATCTTTGGCACATTTCAACTTTCGTATTCATCCCAGAGCTGTAGAAAAGAAGGTTTGTGGTTACATTACACCATCATCACTCTATTATCGATCTGCAGCTTTTCTTATTGAGGAACAGACAAGGCTGCGCTATTATTATAACCAAGACATATTGAGGGGGACTGTCTGTGCCTCTGTGTGGTTCTGTGACTGAAGGAAATAATTAAATCTCAACTTTTTTCCTATCCGGGGCTGATGATGTGTGCAAAAGCAAAAAAGTGTGATTTATTATTCTCTGAGTCTCTTATTGCTGAATATTCTCTGGTTCAGAAATGTTCTTCCCTCCAAACATATTCACCCTCCGATGGAACCATAAGCTTCCTTCATGATTTGCACGGTATCTGCTAAGCTTGTCATGACCCTCTGCCCTACGCTCCAAATACAACGTTTACTGTTTAAACTCTTGATAAATGAAACCCAGCGACACAGACTCTGATCACGGCCCTAATTACATTGATTTTAAACTTTGCTTCTCTGTCGCATTTTGCCCACTGGAGCTGAAGTCGTCCTCTCAAGAACATTCCTGCTCGCCACAGAGAGAGGGGGATATAGATTTGTCCTGGCGGTTATCGGGCAATACGTCTCTTCCTCTTGGCAGTTAGTGCCCGTCGTCTGGTTTGTCCTGCTTCTTCTCAGGCACGCACACATAACCAGATGTTTGTGTACTGCCTGCTCTGTGCACCAGGCCCCAGGCCTGTGGCTATCATTAGAAAAGTGGTTTTATCATCGCAGAGAGAGAGAGAGTGTGTGTGTGTGTGTGTGTGTGTGTGTGTGTGTGTGTGTGTGTGTGTGTGTGTGTGTGTGTGTGTGTGTGTGTGTGTGTGTGTGTGTGTGTGTGTGTGTGTGTGTGTGTGTGTGTGTGTGTGTGTGTGTATTCCGAACATAATCATATTGTCACAGAAAGCATTGTGCGGTAGGTGTATCTACATTTTAGACTTTGTTGGTATTTATCTCATTCTGTTTCTCTGGTGTGTCACAGCAGATTACATCACCTCCATAAGATATATTACATTCATATTTCTGATTTCCTGTGTACGGATACAGTCTGTTTACTTCTGCAACATAAATCAGAGTGAGAAGTAGCTTGTTGAACCGAGCATCTCCCCCGATGTCACCCGTGCACAAACTGCGGACAATGGCGGTGCACATCTTTTGTGGGGCGGATCGGCTCTGAGTGAGTAATTCTGGTAGCACCTTGGGCCGCCGGCGCTGTCTCTGCAATCACGCTCCCACCGAGGGTGGCCTTTCATCTCGAGCCCTTTCACCGAAAACCTTTCAGACGAAGAAAGAGGAAGATGGAAAGTGGGGAGATCAAGGGAGGGAGAGAGAGCGCAGAGGAACGGAGAAGGGAAGTGCTCCTGCAGGCCCGAGTGCTCGTCTCCAATCTTGACTTTGAATAGACGCGCTGCTGATGAAGAGCGCAGATGTTGAAAGAATGCATAGTAGTGTGTGTGTGTGTGTGTGTGTGTGTTAAGAAGAGACCAAGTACTGTCAGTGAAGCTCTCCTATTGTGTGTGCTCACTATGTAAACTGGCAGCCGTCCTGTTCGGGCCTCGGCTTCGTTTTCCAACTTCAGTATCTCTTTTAACATAATCATTGAGGCGTGATGCTTCTGTGGGAAGGGGATGTTCTTTAGTCTCAATATAGTAGATTACAGTAGGAGCACAATAAAGTACAGTACTGGGATGCGCCGCTTTAGTTGAGGAGAGTTGTGCGGGTTGAGCCGATGGAGAGAGGGTGTTTGCTGGCGATGCAGGGGGGGGAGATGTTTGACGAGGACTACCAGGTGTTCTTACCTGATGGGCGGGCAGTCGGCCAGGTGCTGGTGCTGGGGCGCGGGCATCCTGCTGCAGGAGGTAAGCACGTTCCGGCCACTGGGAATCCGTTTCTTTTTGCAAAGCCACCTTTTTTCAAATCTATTCCTCTGTAACAGAAACCTCGATCTGCGCCAAAGCCTGCAGGTTTGATTTTCAGGCCGCTCTTGAAATGGCAATGTGGGGCTCAGGGAAAATAGGTAGGTTTTTTTTTTTTGCCCAGCCAAGAACTTTCTCCTTCCTTTGCCATCATCGGGTTTGTTAGTTTTTTTGCTTTGTGTCGCATTTATCTAAAACAAACAACTGGCAAGCTTTGTTCCCTCTCCCATAAATCATTTAGGCCGATACTTTGTCTGCCAACTGGAGCCTGAGAGAACATTTCACAGAAGTGTGACACTTTTTTTGTATTTTTGCTTTTGGAGTCTCTTTGCTCCTGTGTTCATACCCCTCTCTGTCTCTGCTGTTGCTTTATGTTGTATGTGTGAATTTGGTGTGGGCTGTCGTGCTCTGGCAGCTTTATCCACGTGTGCTACGGAGCTCATTTGATATCCGCGAGCCTCTTTGTGAGGCTTGGACAGGAGTGAATGGAGGAGATGCTTTGATTGATCATCAGAGAAGGAATAGGAAAGGGATGTGTGACTCCAAGTTTTCCTCCCTTCCATTGCATTCTCTGTCTCCCTCCCTCTCATTGGCCTGTATTGTACAGGCACAGAGGCTAATTAGCCTGTTCCATCCCAATCAAAACATTCAGAAGACTTTGAAGTGAATGGGCAAACTGGCTGGAGTACAGCTATGTGGTGGGAAGATGAGAAAACTATCGTGTCTCCTTCTACTATCACAATGATAAATGTGAGAAGTATGTAGGAAGGAGGGATCAAACTAATATCACTTCTGTATTTAGGACGTTTTTAACACCTGAAAGTCTGAATCAAGGTTCATGTCTTTGCTACATTGTTTACATTTGATCCAGTTAGTTTTGGATTCACATTTGATTTAGGGAGCGGACCAAAGACTTTTGTATGACACACGTACGTCCTGTCTTCCTCACCTACATGTGCTGCGTCTACCTAAACTTGACATTGATTGGTTTGTAGATGGTCTGTGTGTCTGACATCTGCATGTTGGCAATTTGGCTATATCGGATTGGGAAACTTTTTTGAATAAAGTGCATAGAAAAAAGTAGTCTTTCCATTTGAACTGAGAAAAGGAATGAACCAATTCACTTCATTCATTTAGCTGGTTTGTTGACCAAAATAAAACTATGGGGGCAACAAAATGAAAGTTCTTGTCGTTATAACCTCTGAGGCGAAGACTACAAGCAATCCTGCAAACCACTTCTGTTTTTTCCTCTCGAGGTTAATGCTGTCTCAACTTCCTGCACTTCCTGCATAGTCTGAACTATTCCAAAAAAGTGTTTTCACACTAAAATGTTGCTCCGGACCATGTTCCACAACACCCCTCACACCTGTTATTTTGGTTCGGACTTAACTGACAGGTCTGAACCAAACAAGTTAAAGGTGTGAAACCCCTTAAGTCTCGCCTCAATTAGCATCCTCATTGTTTTGTAATGTTGCCTCGATGAAATTGGAATGTGAATTAAACACACCTAAAGCCACATGGCAAACATCTGCTGGAGTTTTTAACCACTATATTCTGCATAGACAGAGAAATGGTAATGACTTCCACCTCTGCGCCAAGACAATCAGACGCTGATAATTAGTTCTGCCACTATAGCACTCTCAATCAGGAGAAATCCTCTGCAGCTATGAGCTACAGTACAGGGTGTGTGTGTGTGTGTCATTGTGTGACTGTGTGTGTGACTGTCGCAACCATTTTGTTAAATTATGATTATGACAGTCATTAATCCTGATTATCAGCCTTGATGATTAGAGGAAATTCATCCTGCACTTTTGGTGGGGTACATCAACAACCTGAGATATTTTTAAATGAAATGATCTATCTCACAGTGAAACTGCATCCCTGAACAGGTTGGTGTCAGACGGTCTCCCGGGGATGAGGTTCTCTCACTTTAACCTTACTAACCTCCGTGCCATTTATACTGTAGGATTGTAAAAACCTTGAATTTCTTGCAAATTATTGTCATGGTCTCAGACTCCATGTACACCTGGCATTAAAATGCATTTCCTATCCAGATTGTATCGATTGTAACCTGATTACATTTACACCTGGTATTAATATCTGTCTCCAGTGGTCACATTGAGATCTGATTGGGATCTGACTGTTTTGTCAAAGGTTTTTGCATTTACACTTGTGGTCACAATGCATCCCTGGCGACCTCTGGAGGTGATTCGGCTGATCGGGTTACTGTTACCCTGTCCCTGGTTATTGCTATTATTTTTCCAAATTGCGGACATGGGCAGTCTAAAAATCAGCCCGGCTAACAGTACAACCCGATCCAAATCAAATATCAAATTTCTAATTTTCTGTTTCGGAAACCAGCCCGGCTCGAGTCAGGTATTAACCAAAAACGCATTCTAATGCCTGGTGTAAATGGGGGTGCATGATGTAGACATAGCCTATTAATTAAGCAGCATGGAATAATTTTCAAGGTAGCTTTGGAAGAATTAATGCAACTAATGCTTCAATTTGCTGTCAGTCACCATCAGGGTGGCGGATTGAGAAATGTCCCTTTTGTTTGTATAACAAAAGGGAAGCAGAGCTGAATGAAAGAATGATATTTTGCTTCATGATAGAGAGCGGGAGAGAGGGGGGAGAGAGACAGTGGAAGGGATGGCAGGAGTGTGCATGATCGAGATAAGCCACGGAAACGTGGGGAGCCAGGCAGAAGTCCTCTCCCACGTACTGGGATCCCAGAGATACCTCCCACAGAAACGGTGGAGCACACTGCAGTTGCATTGTCACGCAAGGACATATGAAGGACACAGAGGGAGGGAGAGAAAGCGAGAGGGAGAGAGGATAGCTACACCTCCGTGGCAGAGAGCATTCAAACTGAGAGGGAATGATACCACTGTAGCTCATGTCCTCCATCATAAAAACCCATTATTACTGAGTTCAGAGGACAAATTGAAAAGTAATACCATCCTTTCTTTTCTGTTTTTTACAATCTTGAATAAAAGCACATAACACTAATTCTACAGAGTACTATGGTTGGTGATGGATCAAAATTATAGGGGAAGGACCAAACAATCACATAAGAGGGCTCTGTCCTCTGCCTTGACCACAGATCCTCCACCGTGGCATAGTTCAACCTTTCTTCTACATTGATAACCTGTAGTTCTCTGGGGATTTAAGAAAGTGGAACACTGTGTTAAGGCTCATTTATGCTGCCTGTACGAGATACTTTAGTTTTAAATGATGTATCCGTCACTGCCCATATATTTCCATGTATCCTTTACTTTGGCATGGTTGTTAAGCAATAAAGCCACTAGAGGGCTGCGCAGAGTCGAGAGTTTTTGACAACAACAAACATGGTGGAGGAGGTCGGATATGTACGTCATAAGAAAGAGGAAGGAACGACTGCGTCTGGGTAGTTTCTTACCAACTTACAAAGTCTATCATGAAAAAAGTTCCGCCATTATTGAAATTTCTTCCTCGTGCCTGATGGTCATTTTGCTTGAAATATTAGCTACACTGCCCCCTATTATTTTTCGGTGGTACTGCTTTGTATAGTCTCTTTCATCTGTATGCTTAATCTATCAGAGGACGTACACAAATACAGACAAAACGAAAGCAGTACGGACAGGGGGCTCCGTTTATATTCATAGGCAACTTATATGAGCCTCTATAGGTGTGTAGATCTGCCCAGACTTTGGGCAAATTCAAAGCATACTTTGTCGTGTCATTGTAGAATTGGTCTTTGATAATATTCATCTTTTTAGATGAATTGTGGATATTGTAATTCGAATTCTGATGCTTCAATGTGTGTGGCATGGTGGATCATTTTGTGTTTGCATGTTTTCTCATGTTAGCGTGGGCTTTCTTGTCCAAAGACATAGAGATTGGGTTTAGATCGATGGAAGACTCTTAACTGACTGTATGTGTGAGTGTATACGGTTGTTTGTCTTATGCCTTTAGCCCTGGGATACGCTGGCGACCTGTCCAGGGTGTAATCTGCCTCTTTCCCAATATCAGATGAGATTGGCTCCAGCCCCCCTCCCGCTACCCTCAAAGGATTCATGATATAGATTATGGCTGGATGCTTAAATGTCAGGCCTTTATTTAACCTTTGTTTGTCCACCACCTGAGTGAATGTCCACCATGCATATGTCATTACAGTACCAGGACATATTAGATGTCTAAGGTTCAAATAAAGAAAATAATGTCTTACTTTCTTACTACTAAATCTCTCCTCAAAATATGGCGTCTTTGCAAACTATCAGTTTCCTTTCTTCCTCTTTCTGCCGACCGTTCTATTTTTTTGTCATTCCGTGCATTGCTCCCACTAGTTCTCTTCACCATGACTAAATTGTTAATCCCTGTAAAGTGGCCATTTGATGGTGAGATATCAGGGTCGTTGCCAAAATAACTGTCTCCTGCCACTATTTTTAGCAATGCTGCTGGTGCGGCTTTGGGGAGAGAAGAGTCAGTTCATCAGTCCAACGCTTCCCCTTAAATGTCCAAAGTGAAATATCTTGATAGCTATTGGCTGGATTGCTATTTTGGCACAGACAAACATTGTCCGCAGGGGACACATCTAAAAAAAATGCTGATTCCCTGACTTTTCCTGTATTTGAGGTAGTTCCTGTTGAAACATGATGTTTAAGCACAGTGCAGTGATGGATGTTTGTGGGATGTTAAATAGAAAAGAGCAGTTTGAATAAGATTTCTGTAAAATTATCATGGCTTTATGTTTGGAAGTTTTTGAGTTTTTACCTTATTTTAACTAAGGATTAAGTGCTTTCAAGAAAGTAAAATTCAAATGATGAATGTGATAACATTAGGATTGAGCTCCAAGCATCTTTTTGCCCCTGAGGCCTTGTATTGACACTGTACAGAGAAAAACACATTTTTATTCTGATAACATTTGGTATAATAATCCAAATGTTACAATTACATTTATTCACAAATGTTCCCCACTTAAAAATACTTCCCATTTTCTTCTCTACTTTGTTATTACAGCCTCATGGCTATAGATTTTAGTCTCCTTATTTCTTTTTCTGTGTCCCATCCTCCTCCGTCTCCTCTGCCTTCCCTCAGCACCGCTATCTCTGCTCCTTCTCGCCTGCCTTGGTAACCGTATCTATGCAAGGAGGTGTGGGCGGGGCCACAGGGGCTTTTCTCTTATTGGCTTATAGCTTTTGTCATTTTTGTCATCAGGGGACACGTTTGACCATTTGACTGTGGACCACAAAGTTAAGATGTCGTTGCCTGGCACACACTAGTAAGCAAGTTAACTATGCTTCAGTGGCCTTTATTCTGTGGAGCTGTGCATGAATACGTCGACACCGCACCAGTGGTTATCGGCCTGATGAGCTGCTTGCTGCTGGTTTGCTTTGCACCTCACTCAGACTTCTCCCCTGCAGTAGCACAGGTTGAAGACGCTGGCTAGACTGTGCCCTTGGCCTCTTCTCAACATTGTCTGGGAAGCGACCTGGGAGGATCGCTCCCATGGGCGATTGGGCTGAGATATCCTCATCATCTTACTCCCTGTCCTTCTCCTCACAGTGAGTGAATTTGGGTCAGACCTTGCGTGACGGACATCCTGCCATTATCACCACTCAGACACACAAAAGGGAAAGGCCAAGAGCTGTAAAGTGCTGGGGGGCGGTGGTTGGTTGAGAGGAAGAGGATAGAGTGCTTTCCTCCTGTTTTCCCTGCGGCGGGGCAACAGGATTGGACGTCCTTCCCATGGGTGTCTTGCCTCCCTTTGACACATTCTCACCCTGCCATCATCACTGAGAGTAGAGGAGAAGATTCAGGCATGCGCACACATCGTGATATCACAGTAGCAAATCAGGGTCGTCAGTATGAGGACGAGAGTCTGATGTCTTGTTTGTCTTTCGTGTTGGACTTCTGCATCTGGGTCCTCTTAGGGTGTAGAAAGTGCAGGCTCTCATTTGTCCAATTCTCCCTTTAATAACTCTGACTTGTAGTCATTCTGTGATTCACTCCATGTGCTGTCATCCTCGTGACGCTGAGATGACAAGGGCGTGCACCCCCACTCTATTTCCACACTGTCAACAGATGACAGGGGTCGTACTCGGATCTAGCCTCGCCTCTCCGTTTCCCTCACTGTTCATGTCATCTTCATGTTTTTTTTTGTTCCTCAAATCTGTCTCCTTCACATCCACAAATCTTTCTTTGGATTTCTTCTCCATCTCTTTCCAGCCATGTGAAATGCCTCGTCCTTTACCCATGCCTCTGTTTCCGCCGCTCAGTCATTATTGACGCTCAGCACACTCTGCATGCTCCCTAATTTGTTCTGCCAGTGACACTGATGTGTACTCAGGTAGAAGAGACAAAAACGAAGTGAATGTCGAGACTTTCCTGTGACCTGAAAAATTGAGTTTCAGGTGAAAACGCACAAACACGTAGACACATGTTGTTGTGTGCTTCCTTAGGGTTCCTCAATCGCATGACGTTACATGGAACTTATGTCAAATCAAACAAATGCTCTTAAACAGTTTGGATACACTCAGGGTGTTAAAGTTTGAGGAGTCAAATGATTACCTCCGTTCCAGAGCTAGGCTACAGCTGAGAGCAGGGTTTTAGGTAAAGGACCGGAGTTCCTCTCGGATCTGTCAGGCTTAAAGTGATAAATCCTCACATCTCTGGCTGGGATTACTTTTTTCGGTAGCCACCTGTTAACAGGGGAATGGTTTTCTCAGCCCTTGAGGAATATCACACAAGGTTTCAGTTTTTTGAACAAAATAATTAGAAGTGAAAAGATGATCAAAATCATGATCAGACATGACATGCACATTAAGTCATAGTAATTTCTGAGACAGTAGCTCTTTAAATCCCCTGGGAAACAACAGATCTGAGAGGCTGAAATGGTGTCTTAAGAAAAACACAAAGTCTAGTCTGATCATTGATTTAAGTTTGTGTGGATCAGTGTGCGTGCGCGTGTGCGTGTGTGTGCTGAACTGAATAAGTCAAACTGTTCCATTTCCTCACAATATTAATGCTGCTCGGAAAGCTAATGCAGAATACTTCCTGCACCAGGATATTGCAGAGGCAACTTCTGCCTCAACTCATATCTGCCAATATACTGATGCCCAGTGCCAAACATAATCTCCTCTTGCACAAATGAAAATCTGCACAGCTCGCTGCATGAAGCTTATTGGGATCATATGTAAGTTTTAAATAATGTGTTAATAAAGCAATGGACACAGACCTGGAAATAAAAACCACAAACACTGACTTTCAAAGGTTAGTATTGATCAATATTAAGGAAACAGAACTAACACAAAGATGGTAGAAAAACAACTATCAATGATTGGTCAATACATATCTTTATTATAAAACCTTAACCAATGGCAATCAGCAAAAAATTAAATATGAGGCACAAGTCACATGCAATAGATCCTGCCCATGTAACTCAGAAACAGGAAGGACCCTGATATTATTTTACGCAATTAGAATTATGTCTTCAGTATGAGCCACAGAGAATGGGACCCCTAAAAACTATCATAGGTTTGACTAAAAAGACTAAAGCCCATTAATAAACGCGATCCGTTATGTCACACGTTGTTTGCTCCTAAAGTTACGTCAGAAACAGACAATGGAATCAATTTTGATGGAATCAAAAGGCGACCACATTGGAACGACCCCTGACCAATACAATTGGGTATTTCTCTAGGTCTGAACATTGTTGGAAACATTTAGGATAATATAAGATAAATATTTTTTTAAATATATATTTATATGGCCAGTAGAATTGTTACATCTTATATCTTTAATTGCGTAGGACGTGGACAACCGACACACCGAACAGAACCAGGATATGCAAGGCAGGATATCTCCGGGCTTTAATAAAAAAACAAACTGTGTAGATAGCAGAGGGCACTGTAAAGGCTGAAATTAAAAAATGCAGAGCGTTTTGTCAGTGGAAGCTGATAATGTTTTGGATTTAGCTCATTTTGCTACAGGCAAAACTGCAGCACTGAAATGCCCCCTTTTTTTTGTCAGTTCTTAATTGCAGGCTGCACTCCTCTGCGGTGAAGCTATGCAGATTCCTCTCCCCGATGACTGGACTCGCAGCCAGCCACCAGCTGAAGGGACAGAAATCTCCTCCCACATCACTCATGACTTTGTGCTACGGCAGACCTAACCTGCCAGCCCACATGCATTTTGAATGCTTCATTTTAATCGGACAGTTACATTAACAATTCTCAGACTCAAGTTCATACGGAGGTCTCACATATACTTCCATATGGGGAAGGGTCAAGGGTGGAGAAAACACCGCCTGCGTCACAGAGTCAGACTTCTTGTTACAGCAGAGAGGACTTTTTGACGTTTAAGTTGGCAAATCCTAAACCAACCACAGTTTGTCGACGTGTCCAAGGCTGATAAATCTTGCTATCACTAATTAAATCCATTTCCAAGCTCAGGGGTATTTCTCACCAAGGTCTGATGCTCGATCAGTTGGGGTTAGTTGTAGTTTTTAGGAATTCTTGCATTTATCAACATAGATGTTTTCTCCTTCTGCCTTTTTCTGACATTGACAGATTTTTGTTAAGGTGTGTAGTGCAAAACGAAATAATGATAAGAATGAAGATTTGAGTTCATTGTGATCAAGTGGTAAAACATGACAGTATTTGATAATAGTGTAGTGGCCCCTGTAAATATGCTTGTTTGTTCTTGGCCTGTGGTGATGCTGGTTGCAGATTTCTTTCTGAAACTGTCATGATCGACTACGTCACGTTGATGAATCCCAGCCACCAGAGTCGTCTGTTTATTCAGTTTAATATTGAATGTGTCAGAAAACCTAATCGCACAAAACAGGCACAGCACTTGCTTGGGCCATTAACAATAGACAGGCCTGATACAGACAGACAGAGAGAGATTTCTTGAATTATTAGATATCCAAGCTCACTTTCATTTCCCACTAACGTCTGATTCTTGATTATAGCTGTAATTATTCGTTATCAGCAAAGATGTTGTCTCCTTCTGCCCTTTTCTGATATTTGAAAGATTCTTGTTAAGGTGTATTGTGCAAAAAGACAAAAAAATAATGGCATGGGTGAAGGTTTGAGTCGAAGGAAAGGAGTAGGAGGGCGAATTCAGTTTCAAGACGACGATTGAAACAGGGATCGTTCATAGACGACATTTTAAGAACAATGCAATCAACACAATGTTAGTGTTGATAATTATCATTAAGCCATTGATTAAGAAACAGGATTAAAGAGCTGAATGTTTAACCGTTAATTTGAATATAGATCAGGCCGATGCTGATTGAGGTAACGGACATCTCTCGCTCTACAGTTTCCGAATCATTTTGAACACGCTCTCCTCAGTTGTCATAGTCTATTTCGGTTTTCTGTTAAACAACCAATGTTTTTTGCGAAAGTGCCTCATGCTTTGTCGATGCTGTGTGGAGGTTGATGGTTGACACGGACCTGAAAATGAAGAGCCCAAATTAAATTTCATCAAGGGCCCCCAGAAGGCCTGGGACTGCCCTGTTGAGTAGAGAGCCGAGCATTAACCCTCCAGTCCCCCTCCATAAAACACACATTTCATTCCTCGCTCGCAAAACAGAATGAACGGCACTTTCATTAAAGCGCACGAGCGCCGGGTTTTCGTTTTAAGCCTTTTTATTCTGGTTTCGCGGAACATCCTCCCGTTTATTATCTCGTCCTCTCTCCCCTTGCACCCCTGTGATAACCTCACCCCTCTCTTATATGGTATTCCACATTTCTACACAAGGTATCATCAGATACGGCAGCTCATTACTGCTGATATTTGAACTCACTGTTTGATACAGAAGTCTCTAACTGCAGCCAATTAAATAGCCAATTAGTGGATTCATTAGTGATACAGTCTGTTTTTCATCGCGCAGATTATCCGAGTCGACATCTGCGCAGACAAAGCCTGAGCGGAAACTTAACTTTTGCTGTGTAAAACTCTTGTCTGGTTGTCTTATTGTCAGCAGAATGTGTTTTCTTCCCCCCCCTCCAAGGACGTCTGGATCTGCGCTGATAAGGTTAAGTAGAAGAGTTAAAAAGCTGCTTGCTGAAGCCGCAAAGCCTCTTAAATAAAGAAGCGCTCATAATTTGCCACTCTGGCTTTATTAATACAACAATGCAGCACATCGGCATCCGGGTGAAGCAGCGATGCATGTGTGTAAGTGTGACGTAACAGAGCAGGAGAGGTGGATGGATGGAGGGTAATGGAGAAGGACAGGTTTCAGACATGCAGTACAAAGGAGCAAGTGCATGTGAAGGTGCACACAAACCCATGCACGAAAGCATTAGTGTGGATTTGTGCTCTGCCGCCAACTCCCCCACCTCCTTTTCTGAGTAGTTGAGATTCCTGTCGTCATAGCAGCGGTTTGACGTAGTGGTCCTCCCCTGAATGTGATGGCTGCCAGAGTGTAGGGCAGAATGTTAAGATCCAGGGTATCACAAATTAACAGCTGAAAAGAGGGAGTGACAGAGTGTAGCCGCGGCGGTGATGGAGCCCCGCAGTTCAGTACCGCGTCGCCAATAGCCGATCGATATGTCACATTGTCCTGTCCGGCTTCCTGTTGAAAGAGCCGCCCCTACTCCCTTCGGATCTCCTTCAGACCTCACCGAGTCTCCGTGTTTCCACTGCTGAATGCTAATTCCTGCACTGTGCCAGGGGCCCGTGTGCACTCTCTAACGGCCATTAAAAGCTGCTTAGGACTTCACAGAACGCTGCACTCCATTTTTTTTTTTTTTTCTTTCTCTCCAAGCCTCACCGATACTAATTTGGATGAGAGTGTTTAGTGCTTTGTGCTACAAAATCGACATGATTAATAAACCTAACTGCATCATGGGGTTTTATGCGGGATTCAACTTCTTCTGACGCCCTTATCCGAGCGACCATCCTCTGTGGCTTTTAGTGGGTTTTTGAAGGATGAAGACGGCCTCCGTCCTCATCACAGGACCGGGCGGTCATCAGGGACGGAGGATTGATGGATAGACCTTGAGAGGGCAGCTACACAGAACTGCTGATGTAGTGCAGCAGCATGATTAATGTAAAGCCCTGGTTATTTGGGAGCATATGTAACAATGATGTACTTCTTTAGTGTTTTTTGTATTGGATAAGGTTATTTTTCTGAATACAGCATTTACTAGTTTATTTATTAGTGTTTATTTAAGCGAGCAAACATCATATATAGAAAAACACTGACAGTTGGATTTAAAAAATATAATTTGCAGAGCAAACGCTCTTCAATCAAACTGTTTGCTTTTCACTGTACTTCCAGGGACTGAGGAGCATAATCAGCAGCTCATTTGTATTTTCTTCCTCTTTTCCACTTTCTGTCAGTGGGATATTTTTCTGAATTTGTAACATAGCAAACCGAACTTGTTCTCAATAAAGTGTGGTGAGTCTTACAATAGGAATCTTTTTTGCCTTAGTGGAGACATAAAATGTGAATGAAAAGCTGTGGTTGTTTTTCATACTGTATCATATGCTGGTTGCTCAGCATCAGACAGAAAAAAGCTCTAAAGAGGTTTTCTGCCCTCGTCCCTCACAACAGCCAGAACCTGTTAAGAGCAAAAAAACCTTGTCAAAGACTGTTCTCACCTCACCCACCACCTGATGACCCCCTGCCCTCAGACCACCAGCCTCCTCGACAGTTTCTTTCTTTCACACTCTCAATCACTACATATCCTTAACATTCACACTGCATTATATTTTACTTTGCAATAATTATTGTGACCTCTGCAACAACGATTTTTGTTATAGTTTCTGTGGACTATGCAAACTGCTCACTATGGTACTTATCTATATTAGGTTGTTTTATCTATGTTATTTGTGGAATGTGTTCTTTTCATAGACTGTTTATAAAGACACATGACAGCTCCCCAAAAGTGAAGCCACAAGCCACAATCGCCCCCTGGTGGCTGGCTTAAGTATATAGGTCATAACACAAGACTCTCTCATGCGAGTGGATGGGACCTGGAGCAAACTAATAGGTCCAATCAACAGTGCTACTCCTGGTAGGTGCATGAAAGTAGAGAAGTTTAAAAAGAACCATAGGGTGTATAGTAAGATGGACGACGCATCTCCACTTCTGCCATCTTGCGGTGATGGCGTCATTTGGAGTCAGAGTCTGCACAGTAGCGATTTGGGGAGGGAGCCATGGTAGCGAGGTCCAACCGATACACCTGCTCATATATCGCGAGTCAATGCCATTTTCATTGGATTAAATAACTAATTTAAACCAAACTTGAACAAACATCAGTGAGATTTAAAATGACAGAAACAATACAAGGACAATATTGACATTTTACTCTATTCTATTATGAAAGTTGGTAATAATTGATACAAATGAGCCTGAAGAATTTGAAGAACAGCATGTTGGATGCAGAACTGTTTGTTGTTTCTGCGATATAGAATAAAATATTATCTGAGAGCAGTGTGTATGATTAACTTCCTCGTGAAGACTCTTAAAATGACAAACTGAAGCAAACTGTGAAAGTCTAACGCTGCGCTCCCTCCTCACACAGATGGATCCTCTCAGTGATTTATCTAGAGTCAAATAATGCACTTCAGTTGTTTTCTTGCTTCTCAGAGAATAGCTCAGGCGAGGGAATGCTAATAAACAGCAACTGCGGCCCCTTGGCTTAGAATGAGAGCGAGCAACAACAGGAATCATCCGCATGTCTTTTTTTTTCTTCGTTTACTTTGTTGTGTGCCTTTGCGGAAGTCTTTTACTTAAATGAGAGGAACAGGCTGATGGGAGTTTCCCTCTGTGAGAGCAGAACAAACAGACAGCCATGTGGTTCACTTACATTGTACCATTTTACAAAGCTAACAGCCCAACATGGCTCCGCTGTCTGTTTTGAAGTCCTGGTGGACCGATCGCATCTAATGTTGATGTTAAACCTCAGCAGACGCTCGTCACTGACGGAGAACCTCACCCACACGATGACGAGCGCTGACTGACACATTCGGCTGCCAGGAGAAACACAAAAGAAGTTGATTTTCATCTCAAGCTTTCAAAGCGGCTGACTCATTTCTGCCATGTCTGACTTGGGTCGTTTGTCATAAGGGTGCAGGAGCCAGGGCTGTGGGCCCCCTGATCCCATAACACTGAGTTATTGCAGCCCCAATAACATTGGATTACTGCAGTGTGGGCCACAGTACAGTCAACAACACCTCTGAGAGGTACTGAGGGGAGGAACAAAACCCTTGATGCTGTCGGGGATGAGGAGAGATAAAAAACAGATTAGTGGAAAATATAGAAGAGGGACAGAGTCATAGGGAGTGTGCAGAGCAAGAGAAGTGAGTGCTGACGTACAGGAGTCTGTGTATTAGTGTAAATGGCCGTACCCAGGGCAATAATATTGGTGTTTATGTGTATGTGGGTAGTTGGATGTATGTGTGAACATCCGAGCAAAGGTTGTTCGGGGTCGCTGGCATTCATTCTCTTGTTCTGCCTCCAGTGGGGGATCAAAGATGGGCAAAAGTCCAGTGACACTCTGGTGTCTTCAGACTCTGTGTGCTGACCTCTCGCCACGTCAGCTCCGACACCCCTGGGGACGCACAGAGCTACACTATTTTCTACACCGCTCACATCGTCAACGTCAGCGCAGACCTGAGAATCGTGAAACACTCGTGTATATAAGGAAACTCTTTGTGATCCGTCTCCTTGCAGACCGCTCCGTCTCCATGATTCAAATCCATTGTGAGTGCGTCAGAGAGATTACCTAAATGATACTCAAGTGTCCTTCAATGAGTAAAATCTGAACAGCCCTGCCTATCTATTACTGTTAGCGTCATGATTAGCTCGCAGCCATTTGCTCCGCAGATCCATCCATCCCCTCTCCCTCGGCTCTCTTCCCCCTTTGCCTCGCTGTCGAGCTCTTCTTCCATTTTGTCAGTTTTTTTTTTTTTTGCTGAGTCCAGTTCTTATCGGCTGAACATTCTCTTCCAGCTTCCTCTTATCTGAGGCACAGCTCATCCCTGCGGGGTAGGGAGTTGTCCTGTGTGGCCAAAGCCAGGGTATAATGAGACAGATGCCTCTTCCTCGTGCAGCCACCCTCTCGCGCGGAGATACCAGCTTCATCCTTCTCCCACCAACTTTTATTTTTTTATCTCGTGTCAATAAGATCTGGTCCAAAAGATTTGCTGTGCTGCCATGACAGTCTCCCTCTCTTTATCTCTCTGTATCTCTCTCCCTCACTCTGCCAAATGTCAAGATGTTGAAGACACGGACCTTGTTGAACCAGAACTGCCTCAGCGTTAATTAGCTGCAGTTCTGGGCGGCCGGCTTATCTTCTCCTTCGTAGCGAGACACCGGTCAACCTCACCCACAGCAATAGGTATTACTTCTCCTCTTCTGAGCCGTCAGCTGATGCTGCCTCTACGTATGTCCACCTGAATGAGGTGGTTTCACTTTGTGTACAATCAGAATTTGTACTCCGGAAGGCAAAAAATCAATGTGTGCATGCATATAGCATTCTTTGTTGAGGGTTTTCAGTAATACGATATGCTGTATTGCTGTACTAGATGCATACAGCTATACCATCAATATCTCTGATTTTGTTAGGATCAAATAGGATGTTAAAATATTTAATGCTATTATTGTACACTTGAGTTTTTTCATTTGTCGGTTAATTCACTTAATCAGCTAAAAACAGACATAATTGCTGCTATAGCACAACATGTATCGTAATTGGGTTTTATGTAACATTTTATTCATATTCCCCCCCCCGTTACTTGCCTTGTTTTCCTTGGTTCTGTTGCTGTCTTCACCAGCCCACAATCTATCTAATCTATCTTATAATTCCAGTCTGTATGTGGTTCGTATATCTCCAGGACCGTTCTTATTGATTTCACACTTGGTGTCCCAACGAAGTGCAGTGTCAAATTCGTACATGCGATACGTTCAATATTAATATAATGAACTTTGAATTAACAGTGATCCATGCTCTGTAGTAGCAGCCCCCCGGACTCATCAATGTAATTGACGTTGTTGCTCAGGAAAACTGTGCGTTCACGGCCGACAACTCATTCTCTAGTTTGAGGTTCTGTGAACTGAGTCGAGCTTCACTTAACTTTGAATGAACAGATGAACAGCTCTTTGTGCAGCAGCGGTGGTGCAGCTTCAGGTTTACTGATTCCTGTGGCCGGTCTTAACTTGTTGCCGCCCAACTACTGCAGTCCAGTTTGTCAGTTTCAGAAAGAAAACTACAACCAGCATCACCACCGACCAAACAGCCCATTCCAAATAGGCAATTTTAGAACAGGCACTGCAGTAGAGAATTTGATTTAAACCCCTCCAGTAAACCACATGTTAGTACGTTACACAGAAAAACGTCACGATTAGCTATATTTCTTTTAATATATGGCTGACACAGATTGTTGCACTCCATCTGTTGAGCTGGTGGTTCAGGGTATGCTGTAGGGTTTTGAGGATTGAGGTATACATCAGAAATTAGAGTAGTTTTTAGGAACCTGCTACGTATGAAAACAAGTCAGTGCAAGTAGTCGGGTTGGAGGGACAGGGGACGTTTGAGGCTGAATTTAGACTGAAAACATACTTTGTGTAAAAGCTTTTGGGTTAGTGCATAAAGTGGTCATGGATGGAGTGAGCCATGGGTCAGCCTTTTTACCTGTTTGATAAGCCTGGAATTAACCTAAATGGAAGCACCTTACATAGGATTGCTACCTTTAAGCTTTCCGCTCACACATCACATTGGCGCCGCATCTCCTAGAACACAAACACCCCGAGGCTGAGAGGAAATGTGGAGGAAAAGGAGTCAAGCGGAGGCAAGATAGTGGGGAAGAAAACAATTGGAGGGAGATGGATAGAAATGGAAAGATGCAGGACTGCGATAAGCGATGCTGCGTTCAAGAGCGGGGACGTAGCGAGCGTACAGAGGCGGGCAGGTGGGACAGGCGAGGGAGAAAAGGGATGTGGAGGGTAGGACAGTGGAAAGGACGGGAGAGCTGAATAAACACGGGGATGATTGAATGTGATGGAAGGAGGCGGAGACGGGTTCTGTTTTCCAGATGCCTCCCTTCTCAAGATAAAGGGAAGGAGGGAGCAGTCGTCCTCTCTGGGGAAATGTTTTAGATGAAGGAGGAAGGGGAAGTGGGGAATAGCACGAGGGGGCAAACGGGGGGCAAGTCGAGTTCTACGGTAATACGAGCAGCAAAGAGCGGGGCCGTGTGTTCAATGGCAGAGGAGAGATGGACAGTGTATCGTAGCCATTGCCCCATAACCAATTATGGCCTGTAATGGACAAATAATTTATTTGCTGATAGAGCATAATTGCACGTCAGAGGGTTTGACTGGTGGTAACTGAGCTAATAAATCTCAGATGATTTACTGCAACCACACACACACACATACACATACACACACACACACACTGGATCGTTTAATATTCACAAAAGAAGAGAGTGTTAAACTATCTGCTTCCTGTATCACAATTCCCTCTCTACTTGAGCATTAAGTAAACCTGTGAGATGCTAATGCAATTAATGCACGCTTGCTCTGTACACAAATCAGAATAATTAAAAGGTCAAAGAGGACACAGTCAGCCATTAATATCTCATCTGTATGTGTTTGTAGGTGCTAAATTGCTCGGTGGGTAGAGGGTTGTTTTTCAAAGGTAAACGATACGCTGTTTTGTTTACTTGTTGTTTACTTGTCCTTGTGAGCCATTAGCTCACTGTGTTACCTTAACAACCTACTTTTTTTCCCCCTGTCATTTATCTAGACACACACACACACACACACACACACACACACACACACACACACACACACACACACACACACATGTACACACACACTTAACGACATAGACAGTATAGGCAATCACCAGCACAGCACTGCAAAACATGCATGTGCTTAGGCTGCTATGACGTGTGTGTGTGTGTGTGTGTGTGTGAACGCTGTGGGGAGAAAAGCTGCATGCTCAGCAGTTGTCGAGCCCTATGTGGCCGTTGTTAACCTTGCACCACTCAGCAGGTGCAGCCGGTGAAGTATCTGTGGGTGCTATCTCCACTACAGTGAAGGTGGAGGGTGGGCCTGTGTCTCAGAATCACACACACACTTACACACAAACACACTTACACACGCACACAGACACTGCAGTTAGACAGTTTTTATTTTTTTGTTTTGACAGACACTTTAATATGTGCCTTTAAATCATGTACGTACAGTAGCCGATGTGTGACCTCAGTTCAAACAGTCAATCAACATTTCTGCCATTTTTACAACATGTCAGTTTCTCCTGCACTGGCAGGGAGTGACGCTGAGCTTTTCACAGTTCAGATTAATCTTCTTCCCCGTGAAAGGAAAAAAGTTGTAACTTTTCAGTCCGTATTATAACAATAATTACTGTGGATGCCCAAATAACCATTGAGGTAGTTTTGTCATTAAAGGAACAATAACCCAACACACACCCAGTGGAAGTGATGCCATGGGGATGGGCAAAGGTGTATTCAAAACCTTGTCTGCAGCAGTCTGTCAGTTTGACACATAAATAAATAAATAATCTTTATTTATAGAGCACTTTTCAAAACAATGGTTCAAAGTGCTTTACAAAGGCAGCATAAAAACAGACAGGTCATAAAACATCAGGTTTAGAAGAAACAGGCAAACATACATTAGTGTATGAAATACAAGTGCCGTGTAAGATGCTCAGTAAAAGTTCTAAAGAAGCCAGTTATAAAGAAAGTTAAGACTCAGGTAAAATCAGGAAAGGCTCTCCGATAAAAGTGTGTTTTAAGAAGAGACTTAAAGGCTTCTGAAAGACCAAGTAAAAGAGTTCACTGAGTCAGCTGACCTGATCTCTTCAGGCAGGTTGTTCCAGAGCCTCGAGGCCCGGACTGCAAATGCTCTGTCCCCCTTAGTTTTTAGCTGGGGCCTCCAGAACAGACAAGAGACCTCCAGCCGAGGATCTCAACATGTAGCAGGGATGTAGCAGGGGGCGAGGCCATGAAGGGCCTTAAAGTGATCAGTAAAATCTTAAAATCAATTCTAAAACAGACCGAGAGCCAGTGTAAAGACGGTAAAACAGGAGCTATGTGATCATGTTTCTTAGTTCCGGTTCTGGTTCTGGTGTCAAGCAGACACCTTCCAATGTTAGATGTCAACTTTAATTTGTTCCTAAGGTTCAAGTTACTGCAATCGTAGTCCAGGGAAAGAAAAAAAATAAAAATCTTATTTAATAAAAATGCAATAATTAAAAATACACTTCATTTTTTGGACCTCCCATCTTTTACATTGACATGGCATCAGAAATGATTCCAGCAGGAACATTGGATGCGATTGCAAGACAGACTTAAACAAGGTTTGTCAGGGTTTGAGGTTATATGCATGTTTCTGAAAAATCCACAGGTTAAGTGCTGATATATCGCCCAGTGGCACTAGTCATTCAATAACATTTACGTATTCTGTTGAAAAGGATAATTATAAAACTAGAACTGAAAATAGCCAATTAGCTTATGAAGGCTGTTTTCAAATTTAGAAATATTAAATTCAGGGGTGAAACCAATAATTATTTTCATAGTCTTTTAATCAGTCAACCATTTTCTATTTAAAATACTATTGAATACTGAAAAACATTTCTTCATGTCTGCTGACCTGCAGTTGTAAATCCAAAGATATGCAGTTTACCCAAGAGTTTAGCTTTCAGTCAATCACGGGATTAATTAAGAGGATAATTGTGCGGAATATGTAATGTTGCGATTTATATTTCAAACACTTCACAGTCTGACCAAACACTCACAAGAAGTCCCAGCTGAGCATAAATTCTAAAGCATCTCTCACATGCAGACAAACACGCACACTGACACAGAGCAGATTCTCACTCCGTGCAGAGATTCCTTCCCTGCATGCACTGCTTTGTGTTCGGGGGGGGGGGGGTCATCACCCTGACGGCTGCCTTGACCTCTCGCTGCTTCTCATGACGGCCTCTCAGGTGCAGATCCAGACTCGGTCTAACATGTTAATTAAACATCTCTGTGCCAGGAGAGCAGAGAGCAAAGCCTTCGCCTTCATCCACCTCTGATCTGAACCGTGGCTGCTGCATGGTCGACGTGGACCTCAGCTCAGGCCCAGTGGTGCTCATTAATGCACAAATCCTCTCGCCTCCCTCAGCCTGTGATTGGCTCGCTGTAACTGAGCCAGAAAGCACCCTGGGGGCATTATGTGTATATGCACCACTTCGATGGGGCTCGTTTTATTAGAGCAGGGTTGTGACGCAGAGATTGACGATCTTCTCTATTCCTGTGGGCATGCGAGGAGTGAGCTCTGCCGCTATAGATTTCAGAGATGGACGAAATTAAATTTAAAGACTCTTACTCAGGGTTACTAAGAGAGGGGCGAGGCGGGGAGAGAGGTCGGGAGGGAGAAGTGGAGGCAGATGGAGGCGGAGGGGGGGGGATGGGGGAAGTAGGCAGGGAGCGGAGGTGTTGCCGGGGCGACAGGAGAGAAGGATGAAGTGGGACGTGCCAGTGAAGCGTCAGTAATCTGCTGCTCTGGCTAGCTGACAGGACACACGCTCGTGCACACACACACATGTAAAAATATGCGTTTACACACACAAACACACTCCTGCTCAATCCATGGCCTCCAGCACACGACCAGTGCACGCAGGTCTGCAGTCAGTGGCCAGCAGGAGGTGGCCAGTCTGCAAGGTGTTTCAGGGCCACGGCGAGCCATGTTATCTGCTGCGAGCTTGGCACGACCACTCACATCGACATAATGAGGGAAATGGAGAGAGAGCGAGGAGTGAGCGAGACCGACAGTCAGGGACACACGATCAGACAGAGAGGAAGAGACAATGTTCAGAACTGGCAGGCGTACCTCTCTCTCTCTCTCTCTCTCTCTCTCTCTCTCTCTCTCTCTCTCTCTCTCTCTGTGTCTTCCGATACTCCTCCTCTCTCCCATCACTTCCACTATACTTTTGTCCCTTCTTGCCTTCCCACTCTTTTGAATTTTTGGTTTCTTTTTAGTTTTTTTCCCAAACACAATTTTCTATCTAAGCCAGTTTCTCAGTGAAGTGGGGACAGCAGGCGGGGGATGAATGAGGAGCTGGGTCGAGGCATGGATTGACCCAGACGTGAAAAGGGCGAGGCGGAGAGGGCTGAAAGGAGCGCTAATGGAGGATACTGGGAAACCCTCAGGTGGGCGCATCAGCGGTCCCCCCTCCTCGTCCTGTGTGTCCCGGTCCCGCTTGTTTCTTCCTCTCTTTTTTTCTTCTGTCTCCTTCCCCCCCCCCCACCTCTGACTTTGGTTCAGGGCATCCTTTTTGTAGTTGGCACATTTGCTTGGATTCTCGTGGTATTTAATCTTGATAACTTGCAGCGTTGAGGGGACTCTCTCTGGATGCGTGGGTGTGACAGTGTGTTTGTGTATTTGTGTGATTGCACTTATTGTCATGAGAGTCACGTAGCCCTGCTGCCTGCCTCTGCCTGCCTCCTGTATGTTCAAAGGCTGTGGGGCTCGGTGGCTCCTCTAGGACTCAAGCTGCGGCTGCTGCCGGTGCCTCGCTCGTGACACTCGCTTCTTCACAAACTCTGCCATGGCTTCCCGTGGGACTTTTTAAGTCATTTGTAGCCAGTCAGTTTTAGTTCATTTGATTTCTATTGTTGCCTCTTCTGCTGCCACTCTGATTCATATGTGGATGCTCGCGAGAGTGAATTTTTTTTTTGTTGCTGTTGGAGCTAATTTGGATTCAATGTTCGGCTCCTGCTATCCCTCGTATATCGAGCATGTCTGTTTCCAGGGAGATGTCAGCGCTCCAAAATAAAAGCCCCCAGTCAATCAGCGTTGCCACTCCCTGTTCCAAATCTCTGAACCTCTGTCTCATATTCAGTGACAGTGTGCGATCTGGGCAAATTAGTTGGGCGATGTGAGCAGAGCAGCTGGGCCAGCTAGACTGGTTATTCTTCATAATTATACCCCTCTAATGACCTCAGTGACAGTGAGCGTGCGTGCGTGCGTGTGTGTGCGTGCAGCTCGGTAACCACGAAGCTCACAGAGCGATAAGGACACTGACAACCAAGTGGGGATTTCTTTCTCTAGATATTTGTTTGTGATGACCAACTCGCCGCCTTCGCTCTGACACAGCTAAATGACGGTAATGAGTGTGTGTATGTGTGTTTTGTGTGTGTGTGTGCCCGTGTGCTAGAGTTCTCATTAGCCCAAAGTCTTTGGAGTCAATAGAGGCCAACACCTCTCCTCCCCACTTTTGTCTTTCGCTTCACAGCACACTGAATCGCAATTTAGGATGTGCACAAGCGTACGTGTGTGTTGCGTGAGTGTGTGAGTAAGAGAGAGAGAGAGTGTTGGTGTCTATATATGTGCAGTGATCCGTGATGTACTACTTGGACTCCTTTGGCTCTCTTGTGTTGTTGCTTCTTGAGAAGAATATTTTCCCCCTTGTTAATTAGTCAAGGGAATCTCCAGAGTTTAAACCATTATTTATTCATCATGCCCTCAGTTCGATCTTATCATTGAATAGAGAGTTTGTGTGTGTGTGTGTGTGTGTGTGTGTGTGTGCGTGTGCGTGTGTGTGCGTGTGTGTGCACATTTGGGATCAATGCCAGGAGGATGCAGGGTTCAGAAAGTCAGAGCATAATACACACACACTCAGGTGTTCACTTTTAGCGAAGCAGCAGCGACAGAGATTAAAACACAGTGAACTTTTCCTGCATAAATGACTTTTCCACATTTACTTCTTCCAAACACACCTACGCTGTTGTCTTCATAAAATTAGTTTAAATGATCCGAGACAGCTGGAGATTCGGCAGTGGGAGATCAAAAGTGAGCGGCTGACATTTGCGCTTGTACAGGGATACCTTACATCTGTTGAGCAGAGGCAGGCACAGTGTGCGAGGTGATGGATCATAGCCAATATGGAGGTATAGGTATACGTGATGGAGGGAGCTTGTGTGGCTATCTTAATATAACAATACCTAGAAGAAAAAGCTTTGGCTGTATATGAATCAGGATATTCAGAGTTGGATTTACTGAGCTGACAATATGGATGCGAACCTTGAAGTGAGTGGGAATGTGTCAGTTGATAAAGTTTTTCTTTTTCTTCAAAGAAATCTCAGCTACATAACTTGGACATGTTTATGGTCTCCACCCATTTATTACAAAGTCCAGTTCACTAGTGGTGCATACATATGAAGTGGTAATGCTTTGCATGTATGAAGCCCTGGATTCAATCTCTGGCATCTGCACTTTATTAAATCTCAGCCACTGTACCCCACTCATAAAGGGTTAATCTATATAAATATAGTCTGATATGTGAATATGCAGAATCTTTAAGTGTTGGAGAAAATTTGGGGGCCGGGGGTCCAATTTAACCAATCACATTTGAGCAGGATTTGATCGTCCGCAGGTCCCAACAAAAAAAGCAGAACACATTGACTGAAATGCATTTGGCTATTATCAGCATTCATATGCAATAAGCCTGTTTAAAGAGATTGGCCAAAATGTTGTCTGGACCTAAAACACCTACAAAAAGTATTGCTGTTTGTGTTTGGTGTGGAAAAACAACTTTTGTGATATAAGAAACTCGTCAGATGTATGAGTCTCACGTTTTCACCTTTATGTTTGTTTGGTATGTGTCACGTGACAATAACAGATTTCCACACAGAGAACTATAAAAGTATACATCTAGCAGCCAAGTGACTCAGCCAGAAAAACTGAGTCACACTCGTCTGGTCTGTTTCAGAAGTAGCGTTGCTGACTTTGTTGCACCAGAGCTGAGAGCATCGGAGTCGTGCCACTCTGTGTCGTGATTCAGCTAACAAGCTGCGAGTTGAGTCTGGGACTTTTAAACTAGGGATTTGAATCATCGGCTGTGAGGGGCCGATTGACGGAATGGCCATGATTTTCTAGTGCCCACGGTGATATCTATAGACTGCACTCCAGAGTGAAAAGCCTGTATAGTTAACAACTGTATCATACAGGAAAGCAGCAAATTCTCACATCGGAGAAGCTGGAAATATTGAATGCTGCTGTCTCTGATTAATCGACTTTGCTCGCCCCCTCGCCTTTCTCCAGGCACGGGTTGAACTTGGAGCTCGGGATCTGCCGTGTCACAACCACGGAGGAGAGAAGCGAGATGTGAGGGTGAAATTGGTCGTGAAGAGAGAGGAGATGATGAAGGGCTGTGGCGGCAGTATTTCTGAAAGTTCCCACTAACCTCCGTTGTGGTGGTTCGTCTTCATAGATTCTCTCTCTCCTGCATTGTCACAGCGACTGTGGGGATGGGAAACACATAGGATCTACATTAGCTGCAGCAATCTTCTTGAAAAATTGTTTTACCTCTGCTGCTGCACTTGGAGATGTTCCAATGGATGCACCGCACATTAAATCATGTTAACAACATGAGATGCTTCACTGATCTTTATCAGGAAGCTCTTATCCGCTGCCGTCCCTCCACAAAGGACATCAGAGCTCAGTAAGAGACTCTCATGACTGAAGCTGATGACTCAGTGTCTTGTTCAAGGACATTTCAGCAGATTAAATTCAACTCCATTCAGCTATAACTTCATTGTTGCACATAGTCACACAGTGCATTAAAATTATACATTTGTAAAACACCCCAGCAACATCGGCCATCTCTAAGTATCACTAATACCAATCTGTTGGTTGAAATATTGTCGTTTGTACCTGGTTTGAAAAACAAAGCGGATATTCTTTGATTTTTATGGTCATGTGGTGAGTTCAACACAATGTGGAGGTTGTGCTCTCATTCCATTGCGAGCATGAAAACATTCAAATTGCCAGAAGTTTGACCAGAGGTTGGTGCGAGCTTCTCTCCATGCAACAGGACCGAACACACTGTCATTCAGGTTATTCTTGTGTTAACTATGAGGCAAAGGAAGGTTGTTATTTGGTAGCTAGCGCCACTTCTCCCCAAAAAACGTTGACCTAAATTGAATGTTTTATTAACGTTGGCTCTGTTACGTCTCACCATTGAGGTAACACACACACCATCCTGCTTTTTATTTCATTATAAATTAACTTAATGCCCAGGACCATACAAATCCATGTAGGGATCCCTGGTGCCAATGTCGAAACTAAACGGCCACACAGGACTACAAGCAAGGAGTCGTTCCTTCTCACTTCACAGGGATTCTTCTCTTTCTCCATAGGAGTAAGAAAAATAAAAAGACAAGACATAATTAAAAAAAAAACAATAACAAATTAGATAATTTGCTAAACATTAATGTCAGACATAGAACAGGGAATTAAAAGAATTTTGAAAAAAAACATACCTGCTGTAACTGATTTATTTGCCCCTTGGAAGCAGAACACAGACAGATCCTGATTTTGATGTTGATATGGCAAACGTGTTAACAAACCGTTGTTTATTTACACATGTGAGGGATGATGGATGTGCTGTAAGCCCGATATTCACTCTCTGTTAACTCTGTTGTTGTCTCTACCAAGTCCTGAGGGAAATATCTGCTAAATGCTCAGCTACGTTCACCAGCTGGCACGTTGCTTGGTGCTGAGCAGTGGGTTTACTGCTGTGACCAAACATGAGGATATGAGGGCGGTGAGAGTGAACCATAAGTGAGCAGAAAGTCTGTCAAGCTGAGATGAGCCACATTCAGGCGATAACTGTAAAGTTTCATTTATATATTGTTACTGCCTCTGAGGGGGGTTATGTTGACATTTGCGTTTGTTTTTCAGCCTGTTTCTCAGCAGGATTACACAAAAAACATTTGGATGATTTATCACAATTGGTGAAAGGATGCGGGCTGGGTCAGGAAAGAACTCATAAAATTTGAACGCAGATCCCGATCAAGGTGTTTTCGTTTTCATTTTTTATGTGTACACATTATGTCTCTATGGATTATATCACTTGGGGGAGTCCGATATCACTAGAGGGAGGTGGCAGTGATGAGAAACCAGATCAGACAGAATCATTAAACCAGTCATTAGTAATGATCACTGCAGTTTAAAGCAGCCTGGGCTGAGCTATTTGCACACAGCTTCAGGTCATGATTGAGCCACAGCTCTGTGCCTCCTTCATTCATTCCCCGGGCCCAGCGACAGCTTTATGTCCCAGTGATCCACTGCGTAGTGGGGTCAAAGGTCCATGCTGAGGTTAGTGGCAGGTCACCTTAGAGACACAGGTTTTTGGAGGATCCACGCTGATGCTGAGAGGAGACGGGATTTGTGGAGCTTGAAATAGTTTGTGTTTGGTGGGTGATGAGGCCGAGGCCAAGCTGTAGCTAGAGGTGCCATCTACAGATGGGGGGAAAAAAAGAATGGAGCATTTGCACACATCTGCTCCGAACTGGCTGGAGGGTGAGAGGAACAGCAGGTCATAACCAGATGTCTGCTGCATGACTAATTACAGGTCGTCAGAGTGTTGCATTTTAGGGAACTGTATAGAAAGGCTGCAATTAAGAGCGGAGCGAGTCGAAGAGAGACAAAGAAGTTGGAGAGCATGCCGTGAGTGACTGACAAGCTTTTAAGTGGGAACTGGAAATATCTCAAAGGCGTCCAGTGAAGCATGAAGAGATCTGCAGTCAGAACTCGGAGGGAAGTGAAAAGGCGGCCAAAAAGAAGCCGGGACGGAGAGATTGGGGCGAGGGTTTTTGCTTTTGAAATTTTAAAACCAGAGATGTGTATCAGATAAAGGTCAGTTTTGTCTAAGTGCCATATGGGCAAGATTCCGGACACCGTAAAGAGGCTGTGAGAGACGGTTGATCTTTAGGGCCGCTGACTGATGAAAGAGTTCCTTGTTTTTGGGAGACCCGTCTGTTTGTCTCTTTGGAGTTCTCCGGTGAGATTTATGTCCTGCCGTCAAATCGTAGACACCCTCCTGTCAAACACTCGCTCCAAAGACTATTTATAACCAAACACCTACTCACAAGCACTAATCCGTCTGCGGGTTTCAAATGGGTTTGATCGGACACCTTGCAAACTCGGACTTCCTCCCTGCCATCGCTCACCCGGCCCATGGCCCCTAAGCCCAAGTCTTCCTTAATTCTTTGTTTTGTTTATTTGCGTATGTATAAACCACCTCCTGACCCAGTTCTGCTCACTCTTCCTCCTCCCTCTTCATTGTGTTTGCAGGCCTGTACACCACTACAGATCCATTTGTGTCCTCTTCACCAACCTCTTTCTGCCAGCCTCTGTCTTCTCCAGTTTTGTCCGTGGCTCTCAGTTATCTTTACTTAGCTTCTCTCGCTCTCTGTCGCTTCCTTTGTCTCTCAGTCTCCCCTCCCTGTCAGTCTCCATCTCTTTTCAGCCTCTCTAGTTGTGAGTCAGTGTTACTGCTTACTGGATTAGCCATGGGCCGCTCTGCCAAGTGCTCTTGGGCTGTGGGGCAGAACACTTAACCATTGTCAGATTTCCGTTTCATTGAGCCAGCAGGTGGCAGGATGAAAGAGGCGGAACAATTACTAAAATAGAGACATGTCTTGACGTCTGTATTAATATTGCATGTTGCTCTATTCTAACTTTTTTCTGGGGCTGGGTCTCCACAGGAGCCCTGCCTAAGCTCCGTAAGGCGTGATAGCCAGTCTGTGTGGATGTGTCCGGAGAGACAGATTTCCCAAGGGCGTGATTGGCAGCGTGAGAACTGAAGGAAAGCATCCAGTAAAACAGCCCCCAGGACTGATCGTGAAATGTCAAATTTACTTTGGTAAATGTTACATGGTGCTCTGAGTGTCAGGGATTTGGGAATGCTGGCAATTGTGCATCAGTGCCCGGCAGCTATTAATCCCATTGTACAATCTGTCTAAAAATATAGTCAGAGCACAATGCACCTTTAGTGGTAGGAACATTGTGCTACACTTTTGACTAATTATTTTTATTTTGCTTCTCGCCCAATGTCAGCTGGGATTGGCTCCAGCCCCTCTGCGACCCTCTTAATGAGCATGAATTAAAAAGTAATACTAAAATAAAGAAACACAAGTTCCAAACAAGATACATGTGAACTTTTTCTGTTTGGCTTGATTGATCTTGAATGCAGCATCCAAAGAGAAGTGTCGATGTGGCAGCAGCAGCATTCACTAATCCTCGTCCTGCTGCAGTAAGCCATTTGAGAATGAGCTGAGACATCGAGGTTAGTCTGGAAGGAGACAGAAACCTTTTGCTGCTGTTTTTCTAACTTTCACCAACTAAAGCTGTTTTCACGACTAAGACTGTTTTTTTTTTTTTGACGCATCTCAACACATTAATTTCCATTTAACAAGCCCGACCTGCGGTTTGTTAACACTCCCCTGCGGGTGAAAACCGAGTGGACGTCTGTTTGGTTGTTGTTTATCACACCAGGCTTGTCAGGGGGGGTTGTCTCTGTTGTTTTTGTTGTTGCAGTGGGCGCGTGTTGTGTTGGCAGTGACAGCTTGTTAACGTCTAACTCGTCATCTTCTCCTCCTCTTTTTCGTGCCAACTGGCTGCTCTTCCTGCGTTCACCTGCAGCACATCGCCACAGAAAAACCCACACATCCATCTGTACGCGGATGACCCGCCCCTCCCTTCCCTCTGCGACCGAACCCAAGTGAGACGGTCCGAACACGCGCGGCACCGGTTAAGACGGGGGATGGAGAGGGAAAGAGGCATGAGAGGGAGGGTTCAGGAGGAGGATAAGAACGCAGCGTTGCTTTAAGAAGCAAGAGAATGATGCCTTTAATGCATGTGCACAAAGATCAATGGGAAAATCCTGCCTCCAAACATAGACAGACACACGTGATGTGGCATACATTACTGCACGACCATTAGTGTCTGGGCTAATGTGGTGTATAGGACAGCCAATCAATCGAGAAGGAAGTGATGGATAAGCCGGATCTGCGGAAAAAAACTATTTCTATGAGTCAAGTAGGGTCAAGGTTACAGTTTGTAAAAAGGCTTTTCACAAGCCCAAGGACATGGAATAATGAAGCAGATTGCAGAAAATGCAACATTATCATAACACAACTCTGTAAGTGAATACAAATTAACGCAATTAGCAAATATTCATCACGGGGGATGCCTTCCAGTTGCCCTCTAAACAATCTTCGCTGCTGCTGTGCGAATACTGACGTGAAATGTGTAAAAAGTGTCCACAAAGATTCTGGCACCGGGAATTATTACCACTAGTTCAGTGGTTGTTCTAAACCTGCCTCTTTTGGAATGGGCTGTTTTGCGTCTAGTTTTTTGAACGACTGTATTAAATAGATATTCTGAAAATGCCTCTATTTATTGTAGCGTGCACATAAAAATGCAAGGCCCACATACGTTGCGTCATAAGACACCTAAACATTGCTGTTGCGGTACTGATACATTTGCCTGTCATGAATATGCAGTAACCTAATGTAACACACGCTACAATATAAATAAAATCTGTGGCTCAACAAATAAAGCCTGTTAAATCAATGGTTCTCCTCCAGCCTCAGTTCTTTAAAATCCTCCATCCAGGAGAACCGAACAGAAATGAAAATTTTACTGTAAGTTGTGACCTAAATTCCTTAATCAAAATCTTTTCTCTTCAGGGAGAGCAGTTAAATAAGTCTATTTATATAGCGGATGGTGCTTTACTAACGTGTGCAGACCGAGATCTTTGAGTGCTGAGGATTCTTTTTCACATAAAGCTCTTTTCTGTAGTTTTATTTCAATTAATTATTATTAGTTTGTACCAAACAACAGCATCAGACGATTTTTCTGTATACAGCAGTAAGCAATTTGTTCTAAATAATACCCTATAATCCGTATTATAAAATAAAAGCTAAGTCAGCCATGCAAGGTAAAGATTTCACCAGGGGATGACTCAGTTTAAGATCTTTCTAATGAGCTGCTGTTCAGCTACATTCAGTCGAATCATCTCTTATTTACATCTGACGTTCAGAGATTTCCCAACCCGTATCAGCACTAATGACCAAACCTGATGTGAGATTATGAGATCTCGGGTTTATTCATGAAACCTGCAGCCCTGCCATAAACAAAAACCCTTCAAAACATATAGCATTGAATCCTTGTGCAACATATTTCTCCCAGTAAATGTGTTATACAACAAATAGCCGAAGTATGATTTGTGTTGCGGCACATCAGGAAGGTTCTGTGCTCAACCAGGGCCTTTCTTTGTGGAGTTGGCATGTTCTCACAGTCTCTGCGTGGGATCCTCCCGGAAACTTCCTCCCACACTCTTAACTACAAATTGTTGACTCTTAATGTGAATAGTTATTTTTGCCTCTATGTTTGGCCCAGTGGTGTCCAGGGTCTACACTGCCTCTAGCTCAATGTCAGCTGGGATTGACTCCAGCTCCCCCTGTGACCCTCAAAGGAGTTAGCGGTAAAAATCTGTTTTCAGTGGCTGGCACTCTAAAGAGTCATATCCTGTAAAGTAGAAAGTAAAGTTGTACTTTTTGTCCCCTCCTGTGTGACAGAGACAAAGAGGCAGGCAGCAGAGGGTGACGGGAGATGTGAGGCAGAAGGTGGGGCTGCTGTTTTTTGTGGAGACCCTCCCCGCAGCACGCTTTGTGATGTCCCCCTGGGAAATAGTGAAACAGGCAATTACTCTAACATCCCACTAGGGACTGCTGTGTGCCGCTGATCGCCCCTCTCATTCCTGGATCACAAACAGGCTCGACAAAAGCCCTTTCTTAACCGGCTCAGTGCCGGGGTGTCATCGAAGATTTGTGCACAATTTTTACTTAGCGTCATAGAAAAAGAAGATGGCATCTTTTGTATTTGTGACACTGTTTCAACATATTATTTTTCTGATCTCTCTGTCCTCCCTTTAATATCACAAAAGAAAATGATTACAAAACACGATGTGAAGATGAAAGAGTTGAGAATTTGGAGGTTTGAACTTCACAGGCTTCTGCAGTGAAAAGCCATTTCCTGCAAGGCAGCCACAGGAACCCTCTGATTCTCTATTTGTGTTTTCTCCTTTCTCTTTCCTCTGATGCCACTTGACAGAGAGCAGAGTTTTCACCGTGACACACGACTATCGGCATCAAAACACAGATCTGAGTCATGTTGACTCGACAACTTGTAATCTCTTCTGCCCTGCCTGTGCCACATCTGTCACCGGCTGTGTCAAACGTGTGTTTATGCCTGTGTGTGTATGTTTGTGTGTGTTGGGGGGGGGTAGCTGGCTAACTGCTGCTTGTGAAACAGCTGACCCGTTGCCAAGGCAACCGATCTGCAGTGACAGCCGCTGTCGGGCTCATCTCGGCTAATGTTATGATTGATCCCTTCTTATTTCTTATTCAGATTTTGAAGGTATTTCTTGCCTCTTGCTCTTTTCCAATTAAACTGTCAGGCTAATTCCAATCGAAGAGGAAAATTATTCTAATGATTTGAAGAAAGTCTGCACTATTGTGACTGTGCGTATCATTAATGCACCAGGTCACAGACAAGAGAATACAGCCTCTTTTCTGAGGGGCCACAAGATCCTGCAGGGACAGCAGTGCAACAATAATTTGCTATTTGGAAAATAATGGGCTATTTTCCAGAGCACCTGACACGGACATTTGCGTTCTCACATACGGTCCCTCCGGATTAAATTTCCGTAACCTTTCGGCTTTGTGTTTCGTGTTTCCAGGGCCTCAGCTGGTGCTGCATAGTTTTAAGCTCTAATCACCTGGTGCCCAGCTCCCTCGGCAGCCCAGCCTTCCCACCACATCTGTCACCAACAAACATACCACCTGTGTGGTTAAATAGCCTCTCTGCATGCCTGCATGCTTCAGCGGGGAGCTACTTTACTGTACTTCACTGTCAAATATCAAATCAAGCAAACTGAGTCCAACAAACCCATTAAATGATGTTACTGAGTGAAATGCATCTAAACTCTGTGCCAGGCGCCCTTTATTTTCAGCAGCAGATGATCTCACTCATTTCTCTCAGTCGCTTCCGTTTGCCTCGTGGAGCTGAATATGCATTCTCTCCTTAACATCCCCCTTGTTTTTATTTTTTTCGACACCTCTCCACCGCTCCTGCCTGTCTGCTCTGGTAGATCATTTAATCAAGTGATGGAAGTGATAAATGAATTTCAGTTTGGAATGCAATTCACCACTTTGATTGATAACCCGTTGCCTGCGCCCAACCAATCTGACAACAGATGTGTTCCTGTGGGAGGGTTGCTTGATAGGGTGGCCGGTTGGCTCCGTCTGATGCAGGAATGGCAGCATGCTAATGCTTCAGGAGGCTTGGCAGCAGTGCAGCCGAGAGTGCAGGCAACAAATGCGTGTAAGAGCCGTCTCGGTAATCCTGCCCCGTAGAAGGAGAAGTAACTATAACAGCGCTGCTCCACCAGCAGCCGAGATCCTCTTATTTAACCAGCAACGATGACAAGATTTACTGCAAATTGCTCCTCATTACACGATCATTAGGAAACCTTAGGCTCCCAGTCTGAGCAGCGCAAATCGTGTTTTGGCTTTCACTTAACTCAAATGATATTAGAACAGTAATGATCTTGTTAAGGGTGTTCTTTTAACAACAACAACACAACAACAACACAACAACAACAAAAGGATGCTGAAGATGCTGTCTGCAAATACCTCGTTTTTCTACTGGAGCTGTGTGTTTTTACGTTGCCAGATAACAGGGCTTCATTTAATTCAGTGATTCATAGCTAAATTTCAGTGAAGTCATTAGTGTTGGCAGTCAGCCTTTTAACATTAAATGAGCATTTTCATTAGTGTTTGGCCTGTTCAATCTGAGAGTTCAGCTGTTATTAGAGGAAGAGAGGGACAGACGAAGTGTTTTAACCGTAGCAGGACTAAATCAAAACAGCTTTTTTTTCTCAAACAGCTCTTGTTGTAATTTATTTAATCCGTTACCCCTTTACGATAGTGGCAGCACTACAAGATGATTTTTTTTCCCCTCGCCCACTTGAGAGAAAACACTTATCAGTCTTACATTCTGTACACGAGTCGTGATGTTACATTTTCATTATTTCACACTTCTCATTATGTATCTGCCGGTTGTTCCTTCGGGAGCTTTTTAAGAGATTAAGAGCTTGAAATTTGGTCCCCGCGATATCTTTAAAAACGTCACCCTGTATCTCTCACAGCACAACATCCAGATTGGAGGTTTTGACAGCTGTGGTTTCCGACCATCAGTGTTGGCAACATGCCTGCAGAAGGTTGTTGTGTAATCAGCCTGATTCTGTGAGCGTGGGGGAGCAGAGAAACGGACAGAGGCTCTGACCTGTCCAGAGGCAGCTTAATGAACCTGCAGAACGTGATGTACAGGAGCAAGAAGTGTACTGCACAAGTATAATGTGTTTGCTGTTTTTTTTACTTTTTTGTCATGATGTCATTAAAGTAAAACCGATATTTTTACCTCATCAACATCTGGCAAATAACCTAAAAATGTAGCCACATTGTTTTCCATTTAATTAACAATTGATTGATGTTGAGTTAATTGGTTGCCCACATTACAAACAAAATACCTACTTTTACTTAAAGGTGCTTTTTGGAGGTTGTAAAGAGTTTCTGTTTACATTCAGTTTTACTCACACTCACATTATGCATTATCAAGGTCTGACTAACCTCTAACTCATTAAGTTTACTCGGCAGCAGTTGACTTCCCTTCATTTCTTACTTTACCCGTGACTTTGTCTTTCTCTGCTATAACTTTTGACGTAAACAACGAATGACAAAGGAAAACACTGTTAGCCAATTAGGCAGTGAGCTGTTTTCTGTCCTTCCACTGTTTGTATTGGTCACTTGTTATGGATCAGGATTATTCCTTGTCGTTGGCTGCGTAACGTGGATAAACCTTTGTCACATTACCTCATACGTGGACATGAGTTGTGCCTGAGTCACATCCAGTACCACAATGGTGGTACAGACAACAACTCCCATGATCCCACACTGCTTCATGACGTCATCAAACTAAGTCTTTTGTTATTTTGATTGAGAGACCCTCTTGGGGCCAAAGTTGCATATTGTACGTTTTAAAGCTGTGTATATAAGCTAAACAGAAAACAAGCTGACAGAAACACAGACCTGACATAAACTAAAAGTGTCCAACAGGCTCTATAGAGTTACAGACCCTCTTTTTCTGGTGTTGCCCCCTCCTTCGTAACAACCCTGCACATCTCATGAAGCTGACGCTCTGTGTATCAGCTCCGATAGAGACGACTTCTTAAATCTTCTCTTTAAGTCGTCAGATTTCATTTGTCGATTAAGATACTTCCAAATTTCACTCCAGCGGTCAAATTTCAGTTAGTGAACGCTTTGCAGCATTTCATGCATCTGGATGTCTGTGTGTGTGTGTGCGTGCGTGCGTGCGTGTGTGCACGCACGTGTGTGTGTGTGGCTGTGTAGAAGTATGCGTGTGTGTGTGTGTGTGTGTGGCTGCGTAGAAGTATGCGTGTACTCTGGTGTTAATAACACAGGGCCTATGGGAGAGATAATGACCTATGAAACCTGAGAGATTTAATAGAGAGTCCTTGGGAGTTGTCACAGGAGGATGTCTATTATCAGTGACCTCCACCTGAGTGGTTTTCTGCCTGCTTTTTATCTCTTACTTAGCTGTAGCTCCCCCTGTCTGTCAGGCAGGGCGGTGCAGAATAGTAGCTGGAATTCCTTTTTTCAATGTCTGCACATTTTCTTTGAAGTGGCAGCGCTTTTCATGTGGTTCAAGAATCCTTTGAGAGAGATGTGTGGCGACATGTGAGCGAGCGGACAGTCTCTGATTGGCTGAGAGTTTGCATCCACCTGCTGCAGCCGCCACAGTTGACCTGTTTTCACGATAGAGTCACGTCCAACCCCCGAGGAAAGTCTGGCTCTTCCAGCCTTGGTTTGCTGCCGTTCCTCTGATACCGCTCCCTTTCGGCAGCCACATTGACTTGTTTGCTTTTATGCAATGATGTTTTTATTTGCTGCTTTTTGAGTGTTTTGCGTTTAAAGCTTTTGAGCGCGTCATTCACACTGTAAATGGGAACAAAATTCATGCAATTTTCATATTTGTCAACGGTTCAATAATTTACAAAATATTTTCAAATTAAGACATATCTCAAAGAAAGAAACGTGGCTGGTGGTTGGAGGATTTCAGCGTGTTCGTTTAAGGACATGAAAAGTCAGTAGGATGGTTCCGCTGGTGACTCTGTTCCCCAGCGTTTCTCCACCATCACTCTTTCATGCCTTGTTTTGTTGCTGCTTTCATCACTTGGCTCTGCGGCTCAGCAGCGTGCTGCATTGCACTGCTCTGATGAATCCGTTAGCTTAGATCACCGTGAAGCTACATCGGGCCATATCTCGCATTTGACATAGTACCTCCGACAGCTACAGGATAAGTTGAACATGTGCAGATAGATTTTTTGTTTCTCTCTCTCTGTGGCTGCAGATTGTTGCTTCTGTTTGTGAATAATTATGCGTGATATAAAGAGGCAACAAGTCCAGTTTGGGCTTTTCGCTGGCGCTTGTAGATTTGAAGTAGCGGAAGGTAAATTAAGGTTTATCAAATGTGGTCTGAAGTACCCTCCTGTTTCTGCTCTTCCTTCCTTCATTTCACTTTGCACACAGGAGGTCCTCACTGGATTCACTTCACTGCAGAAAAAAGGGCAATGGTGTAGAGTGAGAGGCCCTTAAATTACACCTTTTTCTCTCAGAGGTGATCTGCTGCCTTGACACTAATATCTTGCCGGCACTAAAGGCTTTTCTGTAACTGACACTGTGCTCTGATCCGGACAAGGTCCAGCAGGAAGAGACACATCCAGCAGGGATCAATAACGTATCAGATTAACGATAGTAATAATAATAATCACAATAGTAATACGTCTGCAAGTGGTTTTGTGCGTTGCTATATGTGAATTTGCATGTGTTTATGGTCAGAGATGGGATGAAATACTGTACTTAAGTACATTTTTCATGTATCTGTACTTTATTCAAGTAGATTTAGATTTATTTTTGGGTACTTTTCATTTTTATTCTACTACATATATCAGTAAATATCTAAATATCCACAAAATTTTAATAATCAGTTTATCCCTTTTATTTACATTTTATTTTCTATCTAATGTACTTTGACTTGAGTAGAATGTTTGAGTACTTCCTCCACCACTGTTAATGGTTGATGTTTACGTACATGAGGCAGTGGGCCAAGTGTATTACTTTGCTCTGTCAGAGGTTGTAGTGTCCCCACTTTATTTTAGGGGTGATGATATTAACATTTAGACAAATGGTCAGAGCAAGGATACGGAAATTGAAATTGTCCCATAAACACAGATTTGTCTTTCGTATATTCATTTTATATCCATTTTTCCTGATGGATTAGTCTTTTGCATGTCACTTTACCTGAAAGCATTGGACAGATGTTTTTGTAACGGTTCAGATGTTTTACTTTAGATTAATGGTTATACCCACGTTCCAGTTTTAGCTTTGCTTCTATCTGTTTTCCTTCTTGTCAGGGAGCCACTGGTTTCCTGTCTTGTGTAAATGCACTCAGAAAACATGGAAACCTACTTTTCATCACAAATCCATCATAAGGAAAAATCTGCTTTCATTTTTGTCACAGTTTTTTTTGTGCTGCATTATAACATCGTTCACACTGATGGATTACCTTTGTCAAACAACAGTCAGGTCTTTTGAAAATTGCTTTATATTAAAATAATTTGAAATGGCAGCAGGGATTTGATGTAATTTGTGTTAAATAACGCTGTAAAAAACACCTGGTGGTGTTTGCTAGAATAAATGAAGGCTAATTCATACTCCGCTGCCTCTCCCTCCACGCGGTGCTGTTAAGGCCCTTTGACTGAGGCTTCCTCCACCTGTGACTACACCCGTCACTGCTGCACCCTGTGGAGATCTGAGGTCCAGGCTCTGCTGACAGAGGGAGGTGCGGCTCTTTGATGTAGCTCCGTCTGAAGGCAGCCGTGGAGCCTCCGCGCTTTCCAAACATCCGATTTTTCCATCCAACGCCTCTTTAAACTCCATTAGCTGGGCCACGTCTCCATCCAGCCTCTTATTCGAGGTAGCATCTGCCTCCCCAGTGAGATAGACTGAGCAGGTCTGATGTTACAAGGTGTGTTTGGAGAGTGTCTTCCTCTTCCGTCGCAGTACGGCTATGCGGACTGACCTGCTTTAACAAAAGGCTGTAATTAAGAGGCTCTCTCCCCTTCTGCAGCTATTCCACAAACCGACAGGCTGCTTTTACCAGGATGACAAGTGCCTGCCACCTCCACCCGCCTCACCCCCCTTCCCGCCTGTCGCTGCCACATTTACACATCATCTCTCGAATTCATCCTCCAGTTGAAAACACACGCACATTTGTCGTGCTCGGATTCAGAAAAGCCCCAGAGATGTTGCGCTGAAGCCGTAGCACGCTCTAATTGTCTGAGTATGTGCCTTTGTGTATAAGCAGGTGCTTTTCTGCATCCGCAGTATTCTCCTGCGATTTTAACTTGGCTGCCTCCACAGTATTCCCCAGCGTTGCCCGGGGAAACGAAGTTTGTCAGTGGGCGGTTTTGTGGGTGGGGGAGAGACAGATTAAAGATAGACAGAGGAGAGCGATAGGTGAAAAGATGGGCGCGCCACTTGTTGTTGTGCATGCTTTAAATGATCGAGGGGGTGTTCCCCTGCATCACCTCGCGCAGAGCATTAGATTGCAGCTGTCTGTCAGTTTTACAGGTACGAGTCTTGTGATTGTCTCAGCCGGTTACGTCCGGCAGCTCAGACACGCACGCTGACCTTCTCCTGATGGCTCGCTGCCCACCCATCAATTTCACCCCTTTTAACCCTCCTCCACTGGCCCAGCGGTGCCTCTGAGCTTTTAGAGATTACCTTAATGGAGAGAAAAAGGTGAAATGCACATGCCTGCTGGGTTGTGTGTCTTTCTTACCCAGAGCCTCATCGTTTTAAGTGTGTAGCGACGAGTGAGATCACTGAAAAGCGAGATCAGAGAGAAGGAAACAAAAGTTCCTGTTTCAAGTTCAAAGCCTCTTTTGCTGGCTCTTCACTTAAATCCAAATTTCTGCTTTGGTGTAACTTCGGGAGTAGATTTCAAGGTCTGTGTGACGGCTCGCAGTTATTACGACGAGAATCACTTGTCAGACCCTTGTCCCTTTTGAAGGATTAGTATTATGTTCAAATAAACGGCTTTGGAATAAATATGAATTGAACACATTGGATATATATTTTTTCTTCCTTTAATACGAAGCATTATGTATGAGTCTCGTGTAACCTTGCATATAATAAAAAAAAATTGGAATTTGCTCAGTACTGAATAATACAGTTAATTGGTTCATTTCCCTATAACGTTGTGAACCAGCTGGTTCTTGAGTTGTGACCTGTAGGGTGTTTAGAGGCCTGATTGGTGGTTTTATTGAAGGTTGCCGTGCCCCTCTCCCCTTCTAGTTGTTTGTTTTAACTGTTCCCACTGGAGCATATAGACTTACAATCGCCAGGAGCTGTAGGCCCGGCTGATTGGCTTATTTCCTGTTGCCTGCAGCCCTAACAGACACGCCGGATTTGCAGTTTGCTATTTTCTACCTACTTCTTCTCCATTTTTTTTTTTTTTTACACCCTCTTCCCTCTTTCTTGTCTGGTTGATATTCAGCTGGTCTGTCCTCCCTGTGCTGTCACAGCTGGCAAGCCACAAGGAGGCCTTCCGTGCTTGCGGTAAATTGGGTTGGGTATCAGAGGGAATAGCTCACCTTGCCTTTCCCAACCATCTGCATAACAACAGAGGTTCTGGTGAGGAGCCTGCACCATCAGAAACTGGGTGGAGAAAACGGGCTTCTTCTTCTTCTTATCACAGTATTCAACATGGGAGAGTAATTAAAAGTAAACTTAAGAATTAGGAAAAAATAAACATTCACAAAAACAAAGAGCTGATTAAAAGATAGATGACCGAATGCTTGGTTTAACTGTATATGTTATGAAAAGTTAAGTTTGAGGCCATTTCTTAATAATCTGATATTAGAAAATAAAAAAGCAAAGTAAAATATATAATAAACAAAACCACACAGAGGGTAAATATAATTTCCCCTTGGACATGTCTTTTTTTAAATGAATGAATTTATATTTGATTTGTTACTTATTTGCATACATGTATTAAAATGCACTTAAAGAGAAGAACAATATGATGTATATACAATGGCAAAGAAATTCATTTTGCCACATTGATTAAAACGAGTGATGAAGACAGTATTAGGTGCCACAGATCACAGTAATTACAAAGTAACAAGAAAACAATCATGACACATTCAATATAATCACAAGATGTGTGATTTCACAATTATATTCAAATAAAACATTGCATTTCTTTGGGGATTTAGTGGCAGGCTTCAGTGATTAAAATAATCAGCACTGAAGAACAAACACACTCCAAAGTTTGGTCTGGTTGGAAAGTTCACGTCTTCAAGCTGGTGACATGTTTTAAGATTTATAACCTTTGTGTTTATTTACTGATCCAACTTCATTTCCATGACGTGTAACACACACTTCAGACAAAACCGATTTAAATCACAGCTTAAGAAGACACGTAGGTGTTAGATGGGTGAGACAGGCAGCATTCAGACAGCTACGTTTTAAATAGTCTACACAAGTTATTACTGTTTCAATACACAGTAACAGTTTGTTTGGTAACTGTCACAAAACATTTGTTTCTAGTGTTTATAGAAATGGATACTTCAACATTGAAGATAATTTATTAGTTAATAGACAGTTAGGTAGCGACTTTGTTCATTTATTAATCATTTTTAGAGACAAAATGTCCAAATTATCCGATTTCATCCCAAATAATTTGTCAGTGTTGGACTGTTAAAACAACAGATTTGAATATGTCACCTTGAAATGTATATTAAACATGTTTATTTTCTGACATTTCAAAGACTAAATATTAAAAAATACATCTGCTAAACAAATGATAGTGAAAATATTAGTTATCACAGCCCTATTGAACATTAACTGCAGTCACCATGAAGTGTTCTGGGTGAAAAGCCTTTTTCTGTGGCAAATAATATTTTTGTCTTTTTTAAGTTCCCTATTTACACAAGAAGCCTCAAAGTGAACTGCACCCAAGTATAGCGCCAAAGTGTTTGAAGTAGCTGTGAAATAATATGTGGCTTCTAAAGACTCCAGCTGTTTGCATGTGTGCAGTCTGCAGCTTCCTTATCAGCTTCTCTTATACCCTCCACTCTGTGTGACCCACTTGTTAATATGCCCCAAAATATGAAGCTCCTCCACCTTCCTCTTCCAAATCCTTCGAAGAAACGCCCGCTCCCCTTCTCCTGATTCTCCATGTGGTCTGTGCGTATGTGGAGTCGGGCTCTCTCTCCCTGAGTTGAATGTCCAGTCCAGCAGGTGACTGTCTAGAAATAAGTAAAGTACGTACTTCAGGATTTGGCTGTGGTGATAGAGAACATAAATATATAAGTGAGTTGATAGGTGGGTTGGCAAATACCTCACGTACTGAAATTACAGACATACTGTATATAAATAAATCGCTGAAGACGGAGGAGACCGGTGACTCAAAGTTAAAGTTGGGGAGAATATGGCTCAGTAGGAAAGGAGAATGAAAATGTGTTAAGTTATATGAATCAATAAATAAAATAAAAAAAAGTCCTGTGGGTGAATCTCTGCTGATGGAAGCACAAATATGCCCAGAAAAAGACCAAACTGTTCAATCAGGCTGCATTGTTGTTTTTCCTCTTTCTTCTTTTTTTTGCTTTGCAGTATCTTTTTCTCTGTGCAGGTAATTTCTCCTCCCGATTGTCTTGTCTAATCTCCCGGTGCATGCCCTCCGCAGAGCCCTCTTTTTATCCAGTCAGGTTAATGCTCTTGAGTCGACTCTCTATCTTGACGGCGCAGCCCGGGCCTCATTGGCTGATCTCGCAGATCTTATCGGCTCTGATTGCGGCTTCCCGTTGTCATTCAAGACCTCCTATTATTTAGTGGACCAACGGGCTGCCACCTTTTCCTGCAGGCTGGGAGTCTTTGTTGCGGTTTGGCGTGCTGCCGACCCAGACCTGCTGGCAAACGCTGCTTCCTCGTGATAAAGGGGTTTCACCAGGAACGCACCCCCATCGAGGCCCTTTTAAGTCAGTTTAAATGACACTGGTGTCGCAGGGACTTGCGCAGATTGTTTTGGCTCCCACAGTTGTTGTCTGCCAGTTTATGTGAACTGACAAAAGTAATGATGTCTTCCCTTTTGTTTTGTATTCTAATTCTCTCCTGCCCACGCAACTTTTTTTCCCTGCTTTGTTTTAGAGGCCTTGTGTACAGCTTTGCAAAGAGCATTCACAAATTGCAGTTTGGAAAGTTTTTGGGATGTACTCCAAACCAATGGCTCTAAGAGACATTTTAACACAACCAAGTTCATTTCTTTTGGGGTGCATGTTAACTTCTGTCAGGACTCAAAACTTTCTTAAATATAGAACCATAAATGTTGCAGTGGAAGCATATAGCCTAACCAGCTTTTCGCTGTCGTTTATGATTCTCAGTCACAATAATAAGCCGTAGTACAGTACATAGGCCCAGCTTTGCCAGCCATTGTAATGGGGCCCTTGAGTCAGGTTCTTGTTAGCTGATGCACAATAAGCTGCAGCCTAATGAAGTGTAAACCAGAGATCTGGGAGGCTGCGAGGGGGCCAGATGAAAATAGCCGGTGGCCTTGGTTGTTGCAGCGATACACTGCAGCTCAATGGTAATGCTATTAGCCGGGAAGTCAGTCCACTGCGTCTGACCCCCGTGCAGTTTATCAGCACTTCATAATGTAGTGGATGTAAGGGGCAGGGTGCTGAAACAGCTGATCACACTTGAGTGCGGTATCTGTCTGTGAATGAGCACAGAGTGCGGAGTGGGTTCGCGACTGAGGCGCAGTGTGAGTGCAGCTGCATCGGTGTACGATCGCAGACCCGCTGCCCTCGACAGGCTTCCTCTGTGTTGAGGTTTGTCCACCGGGGAGCGTTGTAGCCTCCGTCTGGCCCGCTTCCTCCTCTCTTCCCCTGCTTTCATTAGCAGTCCATTTGTTGCTCCTGGCCGGAGGAGCCTCCCACTGGCTGCTCGCTCTCTCAGCTCATCGTAACGAGCCTGTAATGTACAGATGGTCCGCTTCATTCAGTCCTATTAAGCCTCAGCACTCTTCATTCTTTTAGTGTTAAATCTCTCAATTGATTATTTTTTTTCTACCTGCATTTAAGTCTGTAGTTTATTAGGAGATTGTGATTAAATGTGTTTTGATTTTAGGAAGCCTTCCCTGTGTAAAAATGCATGATAATAATCATCTACCATTCCTCAGGTTATTGTGACACTATTAGCATTCATAGCCAACCACCTCTCCAACCCTTATGAATACATTATAATGCATATATAATGCATTGACTAATTGTTATTCAGAGAAAGTGCTATGATTTCAACATAGCACTTTTCTGATGTCATGTGACAATGTTCTGGTGTGTTTGCTCGCACGTCTGTGCACAAACACACAAATTAACCCTTGGCATGTTTCTCTTCTAGCCAACGCCAGGGCCTGTTATCCTAAGCAAGGTAACTCACGGGCGAATGGCTCCCTGCTCTTTTAAAACACTTTACATTCATTCGTTTTTCTTTTTTTGTCTCCAGTCTCATATTTTTTGTGTGTAACCATACTGTCTCGTCCCCGGCTGTCTCCCCCTTTATTTCCCTGCGTGCTCTCCACCTCAGGCTGTGTTGTTTGTCAGGTGCAGCACTGATAAAAAGGCCAGGGGCTGTCAGATTGATGCCTCTCCTTAGAAACGGACAGCAGAATCTTTCACCTCCAGAGACGAGAGACAGTGAGAATATGTAAAGAAAAAAACGGTGTCAGCGGACGGAGGACGATCTCAGCTGGAAGGCCGGGAGTGAGTGTGTGAGAGAACAAGGGCAGAAATGAAAGACGTGCTCCATATTGTTCCCACCTGACTTTCAGCTGCTCAATTTTCAGTATTTTGTTTCCTCGGAAAACAATAAAAGCCACTTAGAATGACAAGCAGGCATATCACAAAGGAATATCCTGCAAAACAAATTCAGTTTGAGCCTCTTCCTCTGATCTATTGCAGAAGCATTTTACTTTTCTAATTTTTCTTCCCTTTAGAACTTGAATCAATAACATTGCAGGGAACCGCTCCATCCTGGTGGCAAATAGTCTAACATCCCATCCCATTTTCTCTCTCTGTCTCTCTCCTCTTTCCTGTCTCCTCTGTGCCTTAATGTTCCCTCTCTCCTTCTCTCTGCTACATTTGTTTCCACCTGTGTGTGCCTACCTGGTGTGTCTGTACGTATGTCTCCACCCTGAACTCTTTCTGCATGATTGTGTGGGTGGCGATTCACTTCCTTCTCGCTACTCTACCCCTCCCTTCCTTCTTTCCTCCCTACCATCCTTTCTTTCCCTTATCCTCCCTTCTTGTCTTCTGTCCTTGTCACTTCAGATCCCGAGCGTGGTGGCAGTCACATGATCTCGACAGATGACTTGGAATATCCGCGGGAGTACCGGACGCTGGGCAACAGCACCCGGCGCTTCTCCAATGTGGGCCTGGTGCACACGTCGGAGCACCGCCACACCGTCAGCGCTGCCCAGAGCCTGGAGGCCCTGACCAACCTGCACAAGGCCGACATGGAACGGAAGAGGGACGCCTTCATGGACCACCTGAAGAGCAAGTACCAGCAGCAGCAGCAGCAGCTGCAGCATCCGCACCACAGCCCGCACCACAACCCGCCATCGCCATCACCCTCCCACGCCAGCATGAGGGGCACGTCGGAGCGCTCTGCACGTGAGCAGGTAAGCAGTTCATCACCTCATGAGGATTTGTCAGTGCTGAGCAAATTTGTGTTTGCCTACATGAGGTAAACATTAGGTCATTGTGAAATGAATGTTTATTCATTTACTTTTGTGTTTATTGAGATTTCTCACCACTATACTGGCTCTTTAATTTTCACAGGTCAAAAAACCCACTAACATCTGGCTTTTGTCTGCGATGCGAATTAATTCAAAATGCATTCACTGCCGGGTCAAGTGACTTTTATCGGCTCCAACTCTGTGATGGAAACATGTCATATGCACTAATTTGGCAACACAGTGAGGGAGCCCTAACACTAACCCAACCAAAACCAAGACTTAACCCCGGAACAGTCCATTAAAGGTGGGTCACAATGTGAGGACTGGCCAAATTGTCCTCACTCAGTAGGTTGTAGGCTCAAACTGGTCCTCACAAAGATAGCTGTACAAGGGCACACACACACACACACACACACACACACACACACACACACACACACACACACACACACACACACACACACACACACACACACACACACACACACACACACTGAACATACTGTGCTGTACACAAATTCGTTCTCAGTGTGTGAGCACTGCTGCTGTGTGTATTTAATAGGGTAAATTCAATGTAATGACGTGACAGAAAAACGCATCAGGGTGACGTGAGAGAGAATGAAAGGTAGTAGAGAGAACGAGTGAGAGAGAGAGAGAGAGAGGGTGGGTGAAAGACAGGTGGAGTCCGTAGTTGCCGTGGCAACCTCTCCCATATATGGCAAGAGGGGATATCGCATTGCAAAGGTCAGGGTGTGTGGAGACGGAGGAATTGTAGAATAATGAAGACAGAGAGCAGAGAGGAATAACGAGTTGAAGGAAAGACAGTTTTAAAAAAAAAAAAAGCAGTAGCAGCTGGAATAGTGACAGCCCAAAGGTGACAGGGCATTTTCGCCACACGGGGGAGGAGGAAGCAGGAGAAGCCCAGGAATCCTGTCTTCCCGTGGATGTGCAGAGCGTGGACGGCGAGCACGGAGGGACGGGGGGAGGAGGAGCTGGAGAGGAGCAGAGCAGCCAGTCAAACAGTCCGCTGCTCAATTAGCCAGCACCAGCAGGAGCCAGGCACCCATCTGCGAAGGAGTTAATCGGCTGGTGTTGTAATGAATTAAATAAAGAGTTTCCGCCGCATGTGCTACTGGAGAGAGAGAAAGAGAGAGAGAGAGAGAGAGAGAGAGAGAGAGAGGCAGGGAGATTGACTGAGGTAAAGGGAGGGAGGGTGAGAGAAGCAGAGGGAGGGAGAGACGGGCAAAAACGCGATGAGGAGTTGCTGCACCTGACGGACAGCCTGGGATGACTGGATGAGTGGTGGACAGGCACAGGTGCACTGCAGGTGAGACAGGACTGGAAGCTGGAGACTGTTGGTGTGTGTGTGTGTGTGTGTGTGTGTGTGTGTGTGTGGGGAGGGGGATAACGATGTGCAGGCTGGGATTAGATTCCACGCCTCTTGTGTTTGTTGTGGTTGTTGTGGTGACGGTGTGCATACGTCTCAGGAGGCGCAGAAGCCCCGGTCGAGACGATGGCTGAGTGGACGACACTGTCAGCTGCACACATGTGTTTGGGTCGAGCCTCTGGTCACTGTGCAGACCCCAGTGTGGGTGTTTTTCTTTTTTAAAACAGAGAGACAAAGGCTGCGGTAACGTTGAGACACCAAACTGGACCGGAGGAGTGAGAAGGATTGAGGAGTAGGGGGGGGGCGGGGGTGCAGAGAGGATGACGACATGAGAGAGAGACGGGGGGTGTGGAGGAGGGGTGGTGTGAGTGCAGTCTGCTTTACATGCTGGTCAGGTAATGCAGCGCTCCACGCTGCGAGGCTACGTCCTTCTGTGGCAAACTCCAATGAGTGCACACACACACACACATGCCTCTGTGTAAATCTACACAGGGGCGTCTTTACTTAGTTAGGGACTCGTTTACCCCTGGGCCCCCCCCTCCCCCCCACTTTAATCTGTCATCTCAAACAGACATCAGTTACTCTGCCTCCCCGGTACTCGTGGCATATTTATTTCAACGGCAGGTTAAAATGGCAAGATATACATTTGAGCCAGAGCAGCAGAGCCTCAGTCAAGAGCATCACGCGTCACCAGGGATTAAGTGTGATAACGACTGACAGGATCTAATTATAATTTCCACGCTGAAGACGTGCTTTAATTGCAGCGATGTTTGCCAGGATGGATAAACGTTACAGGGGAATGAAATCTCCCTCTATCTCCAGTGGGCCCTCGCTCCCCCCCCCAGAGCAAGTGTTTGCATCTCAAAGTCCAAGTTCTGTGTATCCGCCTCCCTCAGCAGGGCAGCGGTTACAGCAACACAAGGCGTTTGAATGAATGTGTTTACTTTACCTGCAGAGCTGCGAGCGAGCCTCATTAAAGCAACCAAACAGAGAAACACTGGCGGCGACGGACACTCAACACCACAAATCACTTCTGCACCATTACAGCCCTCAGAGTCATTTAGGTTTGTGGGAAAGTAAAATCATTAACATTGTCTGAGCGATTATTTATGACGCGCCAGTGGTGCCCCTCAGCCGCCGTCGGGTTGAACAGATCGGGGGGGCTGCGGTGAATGAGTGACTGACACACGATGAGGTGATCAAGGCCAGAACGAATCCAGAGTGAAGAGACCTCATGTTTTATCTCGGGCCTGACACTGACCTACTTTACCCACGGCCTCTCCCCCAGAGTCTGAAAGAGAAGCAGCTTTTTGACCACTTCCCCTCAGAGTACTCGTGAATGTTTTATAGCCTCAGATCTCTCACTGTCCTGAAAAGCACCGTTGTTTAAGGGTTATTGCTTAATGCCTTTTTCTGATAAGACAGATTAGGGGTTTTTTTTCAGTGCATAATGGAACATTTAGTTCTTTAGACATTGCAGATGCATGCAAAATGACTGGGAGTTTAAAAATACATACAGAGCAACTAGCTAGAAGACAGATGCTCTCTTCAGAATCAGGAGGAAACATTTTGCTGGTTCAGTAGAATTATTTGGAAATAAATGGACCCAGACTGTGTTCTTGCTTGTTTTGAAAGCTCCTTAAAACAGGCATGTGAGACCCAGACCTGAATCCCAATCATCAATAAATAAAAAATAAATCAATAAAAAGTATTTGCAGAATATCAGATTAATCCAACCTAATTATTTATATCCAAACCTAGACCAGCATATCGTTGATGGAACATCCTGACACAGACAAGAAGTCAGCTCATCATTTTTAAATTACGTGCGTGGTTGATTGTTGAGCTGTGTTTTGCAAGCTGCTGTGTCCAAAGTCTACACCCGACTTTTTGGTCATTCATTGGAACCGAATGTAGCCACAACCAATGACCTCTTTGACATGGTGTCAATTCGTTTTGAAGTCAATGTTCAGCTCATAGCAGACTCCTCTAGGTTCGGTGAGTTCAAAGCTTTGAAAACACTCATTTTTTGCAGGGAGTCCGTCCCTCCTGCTGTTGAAAATATTGGATTATTCCTGGAAGGGTTTTGAGTTGTCGAATTTCTCCTTGTGAATTTAACAGCAATGATTGTCCAACCACTGACAGAGGAGAGCATATCGACCAATGAGTCGACCAGTCGAACAAGAGTCAGTGTTTTATATGCCTAGATGCATTACCATCCTTGGACTATTTTAATATATGAAAAAATTATTTGAATACGGCGTAAAGATGAAGCATGATGGTATTAAGAGAAAGTGTAAGAATGGGATCAGGACTAAATGAAGGAACATAAGGTGAAAGATTAGATTACGACAGGGTACCAATCACAGAGAATGCTGCCTCTGAAGCTTGTGTTTACTGAAATAATCTTTGCTTTTGTTGAGACAGTATTCAAATGGAAGGCCCATAATGAAAAACGATCAGCTATCATAAATCAAAACCTACCCATCACTTTTTTTTTTTTATCCCTGCGACAGGAAAGTAATGCGGGTGCGGCAGAACCGCAGCTGAATGGACTGAAAATTGCCTGCAGATAAGAATAAGAACTAGAATAAGAGTTTGGATTAGAATTAAAATTCATGAACTCTGCCCAATCTCTCTTTAAAAAAAATGTCCATGTCGTTTTGAGGAATTCCTGGGCCATCAGTGGCTTGGCCTGGTTTGGCCTGTGAGGAATTACGTTTTAAATGGAAAGCTCAGTTCCTGTCTGAGGCCACAGCCAACATGCGAGCACCTTTTCATACATGGCAGAGGAAGGGCAACTGGACAGATGAGATATATATATATATATGTGCTGCTGGAAATAAGCAGGCGAGGTTGAGACGAAAAGAGCACGGCAGGTGAATCCAGAGTGAAAGAGACAGGAGAGCGAGGAGGAGACGGAGTGTTCGCTTGCCTGTGGTGGGGAAGTCTGGGAGAGAGGCCAATGTTGCAACAACAGAGTGGGCTGCCGTTTAATTCGATTTAACTCTTTTCCTTTCCTCCCCTTCTCCAGCTACAGCCAACAGTGCAGTTTTGTTTCAGTTGTGTCGCAACCTGATGCCTGTAAAACACAGCCAGCAACGGCATTAACACCAATCACTCTTCAGTGATTACGGTTGTAGTTTAGAAAGCTGAGTTAAGGCTCATATATGCTTCGTTTACATACGAAAAGATATGTGTATCTGTCACTACCCACAAACTAGAGGGCAGTGCAGAGTCAAGAGTTTCTTACTAACTCGAAAAGTCACTCTTCAAAAAGTTCTGCCATTACTGCCATGAAATTTCTTCTTCATGTCCTATGGTTGTCTCCGTTAAACTATTGGCTACAGTGCCCCCCACCTTTTCTGGTGGTACTGCTCTGTTTCATTTGTATCCATGGGCTTTCAAGAGATGTTCACAAATATGGACAAAATGAACGCAGAATACGGATTGAAGGCTATGTCAGTTTCTGTATCTGATGATAAGCTTAAATGAGCCTTAATCGCCACTGCCCACATACTTTAATGTGTCCTTTAAGTTGGAATGGTTGTTAAGCAGTACATCCACCAGAGGGCGCAGTGCAGAGTGGAGAGTTTCCGACAACAACAAACATGGAAAAAGTGGAGCAGGTTGTGATAAAGTGTCTGTGTCCATGTGACTGAACAAAGTAACGACATTTACGTTGGCTAAGCAATGCATCCACTAGAGGGCAGCGCAGAGTCGAGAGTGTCCGACAACAACCAACGATGGTGGAGGAGGTTGCGATGTAAACGTCTTAAGAAAGAAGCAAAAGCAGCTGTTTGTCCCTTTGCCCGAACAAAGTATCATAAGGATGCTTGTAGTTTCTTACCAACTCACAAAATCTGTTGAAATTTCTTCCTCGTGTTCCGACAGTCAACTCACTTGAACTATTGGTATTGCTGTTTCGCTTGTATGCGGACAGAAGGCTTTGTCAGTGTTGATGAACATATCTAACATTGAGCATAAATTAGCTGTCAACGGAATTAATGAGTTTTATAAATGGTTCCTAAGAGAAGAAGCGTGTTAATTGCTTTATTGTGGCGGATTCATTGGTTTTCTACATCTGCAGTCAGCTTCTACCTCTTCTTCAGTCCAGTTTATTCAATGCATATTTTTTAATTCATTAATTTTAGCTGTAAACTAAATAAAGCCTTTATTGGAGACTTATATATCTAACTCTTCTCTTTTCTGTCTGTTTCCGTCTCCCCCTTTTGTCCTTCATGAATCTCCACAGCAACAGCCCAACTACTGGAGCTTTAAGGTCAGTGCTGTGTGTCCCCGTGTGTTTGTCATTCTTCCTGTCCTCTGTGTGTCTGTCTGTGTGTGACACTGTGGTGTGTGTCGGGTTGCGGTGGCATGAGGTGTCATGGGTGGCGACAGCTTAAACTCCTCCAGCTCCATTTAATCTGCAGCAGAAGACGACTCTCTTAGGATTTATGATACCTCAGTCAGCTAGCATTAGTGGCTCGAGAAGTCACGTGACCTTGCAGATATATTACTCAGACTGCCTGAGACATGAAGGAATCAGACGTGTCACTGAGGCAATATTGAGACAAAGCTTTGACGTGCAGAAATACTTGAGCCATGGCTAGAGCTGCTGAATAGGTTTTATCCACAGACTGTCGAGAGGAAAAAACGGTTGTCTCAACCTAGAAAAGGCCCGCTTCAAGGTGCATTGAAAGTTTATATCTCTTCTTCTGTATTTACAGAGTTTAGCCTGTTTGTCAACTGGTATACATTTTGTCTGTGTGTGTGTCTGTGTGTGTGTGTGAAAGAGAGAGAGAGAGAGAGAGAGAGAGAGAGAGAGAGAGAGAGAGAGAGAGAGGAAAGAGCCTCTGGCTTATCTGTGGTGTAGTCTTCCCTAAATCTCATGCTCACAATATCATTTGGACAGGGTGGAAATGTTACCGATATCAATAGCCATATGCCCTGACCCATGGGGAAGGCTAAGCAATTCATCGCTCACTCCCACAAGTACTTTAACCTCAAACAGGAGTGATATGAAATGGAATTTAGAGCCTCGTCTGTCACGTAAATCTATTACACAACCAAACCATTTTAAACTCCGCAGGGCTTTCAGGTGGGTTGCAAAACGTAGTGACTATTTGAGAGTGAAGAATGAAGCTTTAAAGACAGTGTTTTAAGAAAGAACCTACAAAAGATTGAACATATGAACTGCTTTTTTTTTCATTATTGTTTAGCCTGCAGGTTATTTCATATCTTAATGTCTGGTGTTTGCCCGACAAACAGCCCAAAGTTCACAACAATTTAGTTTACAATATTACACAGGCAGAGAAAAACAGCAAATCTGCTCAATTTAGAGGCTCGAAACAGAGAATGATGATTTGAAATTACTTAGAAATACAATAATTAACAATAGCTGTAGGTAGCTTCATCACCACACAGCAGAAGTTAGAATTTCTATCTCATCACAAGATGCTGCAGTGGTAATCAAATGTAGAGCCAAACAAATCAGAAAAGCCTACAGTTGTCGACTCATTTATGACATACAGGATGGAAAGAATCCCCTTTTCTGTCTGACTGCAGCAAGAAGTAAACATCTTATCAGATACTAATGGGCTAAATAAAGACCTTATTGACAACAATTCTAGGTGTTAGGTGTGAAACTACACACAGTTAAATATATCTAAAAAATCTCTTCTCGTCATTTCTTTGTGGCTCGAGTTCTTCTGTTCTCTAAAGAGACACATGGCAGCAATCTCAGCCATCATCTGGCCTCAGTAAGCACACGCCATTTTGCTCCCTCTACCTCTGAGCACAGCGATTGCCTCGACACACAATTCGCAGCAATTTGGCAAAGCAATTTGTTCCATGCATTGATGACTCCTGGTATTATAAAGAAACAGGATTCGAGGAGTGCTGGGGGTTGCGGCGGTTGCAAGTCCAGGCCGATGATTGGCCTGAGAGTTGTGGGAAATAGAGAAAAATAATGATAGTGGAGGGGAGAGCAAGTAGAGACAAATGGACGTGAGAGATGGATTGATCCAGGGAGCTTCTCTCTTTCTATTTTGTCAAATAGAGAGGGAGAAAATGCAGAGTCAAAATGCTCTAATGCAACAGCACAAACGAGTTACCTGGATGCGGCTTTGGCCTCTGCCGCTGGAGACCAAGGCTCTTACGATGACATAAATCAGCTCAGCGAGAATTGGATGCAAGCTTTGGAAGCTGTGGGAGAGGACAAATGAGTGACAGGGGATAACAAGTGAGGGGAGGATGACAGACGACTGGAGGCAAAGACAGACACAAGCTTTTGAGGAAGAGAAAGATATAACCAGGAAGAGAAATGACAGAAAGAGCTGAAGGAAAGAGAATGGAAGAGATGCAGATGAGGTGTGAGGATTGTGAATTTAACCATTTAACACCTGTCACTGTTTTAAACCCTGGAGCCATAGACTTCATTGTCACTTTACGCATCTCAAGCTGGGTTTGACATTTCACATCACTTAACAGGAGGAATAACGCACTCAGGGATACGATTAGAAAGAAAAGCCTTGCAGCGACCAGCAAGCGATTAGAAGGTAGAGCGTATCAGCAACCATCATGTGATGGGCCAACCTCTGGACTTTAAGATTTACCGATCACCAAACCCCAACTGTGATAGGTACAGACCCTTTTGTGTGCTTTAGCAGTATAATTCATCCATATTTGCTCTTCCGCTTGTATATTCATCCATATTTGCTCACTTGTATGTCCAAGACTATCAAGATCTTAATATCTAACAAATTATTATATTATTGTCAATCGGCATCCCACCAGGACATCACCCATTGGTGTTTGAACTGCTGTTTTGAGGCGTCGAGTTTGGCATTAAGGCTAGCGCCATCATGAGGAAAGCCTGACTGAGAGTGTGAGGACACAACCACCTACGCCTTCGACCTGCACCCGTTGGATGGTAGAAACTGTCAATCACACAGCATCCACTCTTCAATGCATACTAAGCTTTATCGTCTATTTAACTCTAAATGGGACCATCATTTACTAAATTAACTATAAACCTGAAACCTCAGTCTCTAGGAACTGACTTTGAATGACCAGCAGAGTCGCCCTCTGCTGGTCATTCAAAAGAGGTTTCAGGCAATGTCGCATTGGCTTCACTTTCCGGACCCGGACTCTACTACGACTATTTTTATGTACAATCCATGATTATTGTTATGTTGTGTTACACAACACATTTCAATCTGTTTTTGTATCTGGTCAAAACCTGTGACTTTCATGGTCACGCTGGATCAATCAATCAGCCGCAGCAGAGGTGCTCACACTGAATGTAAACATGGAACTCCTGTTTATTTTGATAACAACGCTTCTAATAAAGTTGATTTAGACATCCTCAATAATACAGTCAAGAGAGAGAAAGGCAGCATTTACTGTGTCATTTACTTCGAACAGAAAGTTGGACGAAAATAAGACTCCTCATGTCCTATACAATGTCTGCCAAAAATAATTTTAAGTTGACTACAGCTTATGAAAGGATGTTGTCAAAGCAGTCATGACAGAAATTGCAAGACAGCCAAAATGTATAAACCTACATTTGAATCCAATTGTATGACAGGCAGTTCATTGGCTCCTTATTAAATTACATCAAACAACCGGTCTGGCAGATTTGATGAACCATACTGTCTCGTTACAGTATGCTTCCTCCTGTTATCTTTAGTGTAGTTTTTTATTAGTTCGACCTATGTTGAAATCCAGCTATAAAAAAAAAAGCATGCAAATGTAGAAGGTTAATAGGTCTGCAGACTAAGTTAGACAACACTGAAGTGGAGTTTGATGAGATGTCCACCCCCAGATAATAAAAACATGCTATATACCAGAGCTACCATTACCTCCTTGACCTTAAACAGAACAGTGTGTGTGTGTGTGTGTGTGTGTGTGTGTGTGTGTGTGTGTGTGTGTGTGTGTGTGTGTGTGTGTGTGTGTGTGTGTGTGTGTGTGTGTGTGTTTGCGTGTATGCACCCATGCTTGTGTGTACAAACACACCAAACAAGAACGTATATGGTGGGAGGTTGTATTGAGTTTAATGCAGTTTGTAGCCTGAGGTCTGTTGTCAGGCCGCCGCGCCCCGCTTTCCACTCCATTCGCTTATGTTCCGTGTAAGATCATCCTGTTCCCTACCTGTTCTTCTGTTCCGCCATGCCTTTATAACAGTGTAGAGTTCTCAACAGTAATTGAGTGTTGTTGGAAAAAGTCTGGATCGCTCTCAAAGTAAAGGTTGAGGTGGAGGGAGGGCGGCAGGTGGAGGGGAAAGATTGAAGTGTAAAATCAGAGGGAGGTAGAACCAGTTTCCCTCAAGAGGAATCTGTGAACACCACCATGTATAACACTGGCATGTCTCGCAGGGCCAAATGCATGACCAGATGGTGTATTCACATCTATTTACAATGCAAAATTTCTGCAGGGAGATATCTTCGGTTTTCACATCCCATAAGCCACCAATATGGGAGTCGGTGTTTGGTGCCGGCTGTAACAAGGCAAGCTGACTAAGAGCATAACAGCTGCAGTGAGCTCACACACGTTCACACATCAGGCTTTCATCATAGCGGTTATTGTTATTCAGTCACTTTTCCCACACATATTTCTTTCTGCTTCTTTTTCCACTACTTAAGAAATTACAAAATCTGACATTGGGAGTAGCGAGCTCTGTCATGCAGGACCACATTCCCAGTTCCCTTTTCATTTTCATAGGATGCTCCAACTAGGTTACTTAGCCTTGAGAAACAATTTTAACACGCACAAGTAGAGTGACTCAAGAGATTGAAATGAGTTATGTTTTTTTCTCTGAGAAGTTTCATAAAGGAACTGAACACGAAAAATATTTGACGGTCGTCGTTGACTACGCCAAAACCTTTTTATTATCATTATAAAAATGTTGTCTAGTAATTTATCTAGATATTTGAGTTTTAGTTCTTGAAAAATTTGGGTGATATATTTTTTTGTATATGAAATATGAGGCTATCCTTGGCAAACTTATCTTATCTTAGCTTAGCTTAGCACAAAGACTGGAAACATCCTATTCATTCACAAGTAGGAGGCTATAACCTATACTGCAGCTAGCCACTAGGGGGCGATCAAGGCACTTTGGCTTCACTTACGGTCATACAGATCTTGGGTTGGGACCTCTACCTTCCTGGATCCATGAAGCCATGAAATTGTTGTTACCTTGTCACAGAGGCTAGCTGTTTCCATATGTTTCCAGTCTTAAGTGCTCAGCGAATCTAACCAGCTGCTGGTGTCAAATTATTCCTGTAAATATGAAGTTACTTTTCTGAGCTGAAACTAAACCACTGGATTCCAATCAAATAACGTTGTTGAACACAGGTCCTACTAAATACCGTGTGTATATTTTTCAGACAGAATTTGCCCCAAACATCCTTCATATCTTCCTGCAGCTTCCCAGAATATGACACAATGCAGTACGTGCTGCTCCGCTGTGCTGCTGTTGACTTGTTGTTCAGTGCGGTCACACTTTAGATAAATGACCCTATTACAGAACGGGGTGGGTGTTATCTGTCAGGATCACCGTGCCTCTGTGTGCTCAGACAGCAACCACTATCACTGAACATGGCCACGACCATTCAGTGCCTGTCTGTGTGACTGCATGGATATTCTGTACAGTATGAAAAGGTTTTTTTCCAGTTGTCAGAGCTGAGGGTTTATTATTTCCCCTTCATGAACACACAAGCAGTGGTAAAGCTGTTGATTCAATAGTAGTCATGTGTTGGTCTTTTGGTTACCGTTTACTGTAATGCTGCAACAATTAATTGATTAAGCAGTTGACTAATGTTTAATCAGGAGCATTCATCATTTAGCTCATTGATAAATGAGTTACACGATTGTTTGGGGCGACACATTTATCAAGCAGCAAAGAATCTAAACATAAAATACAAGAGTGCATGGCTGGAATTGTATATATCACGTATTTATTTATATATATTTATTTATTTTTTGTTTTGGACAAATTGAACCCTGCATTTCTCTACAAAATGTCATGGCTATCCAGTAGTGGTTGAGATATTTCAGTCTGGGCCACAGTGCTGGATACACAGAGCTATATGCCACCACAGCTAAAAGTATAAAACATTTAGATTGGTTGTGTTTCTCTGATTTGCAACAAAGCTACAAAAATACTCTTGGGCCAGAAAGAAATTTAAGATTGCAATGAAAATTGTTGGACTTCTTTCTAAACATTCTATCGATTAATTGGTTGATACATTTAAAAAAAAAAAAAGAGGCAAAAGCTATCTCCTGTAGCCCCAGTTTACTGCATGGCCTCCTGGCTTATTACCCATCTAACAAAATTAGAAGTAGATGAGGGAGTGTGTTCTGTTTTAGTGTTGTGGGTTTATGAATGAAGTCAAACAGCTCACTGCTGTGAGTCAGTCACGTTAATTAAGCACCACATTACTGGAAGTCCCAGTGTATCCATGCTGTGCTTTGAGTCATGCAGGGGAAGGGAGAGGAGGACATCCTTGGAAAGAGGAAAAAAATAACGGTTGGTGGTGCAAAGGAAGAGGAGGGAGCCACAGCTACTGTACTACGGCTAAGGATGTGTCTGCCATCCAAACAATCAGCAGACAGCATTGTGGGAGCTCATTACAGCAGCCTCTGAGCTGGAGGAGATGCTGCAGCAGTGGGGGGATCAGGGAGCCAGTACAGTGAGCTCAGCTCCAGCTGCACTAACAGTCTTTCAGTGAGAGACGCCTGGGCCCAGGCCAGCAGGATAAACCCACAGTGACATCTCAGAATTTGCATGAGCGTCTCCTCCCACCCCACAAGCATCGTTTAAAGTTGGTAGCTGCACGGGGACAAGAGTTTGGATGGGGGCATGTGGGAGGTGTGCGGTGTCGAGCAAACAGGTCTTAACTTATGCTAAGCCGGAGAACAGTTTCCGGCTTAATTGTGCTCCTCACCCACTGTAGGTGAGTCATGAAAGCTGATGCCCTGGAGTGCTGTGCCATTTGAGTACAACTATATTGTGCTATTCTCCTGCAGCATTCAACTGATGGCAGATACTGTGACGCTGGTAATTCTTAGAGAATGACTGGTTGCTAGACTATTGTCGAGGTGTCGTTAATCTCTTTACGTGGTTCATTGTGTGGAGTCTCATTGTGTGTTCGCTGTCTCTCTTTTCCGGTTGGTGTTACTCCATCGGCCCCGTCCAATCCATTCTCTCCGCCTTGATTTCACCTCTCAGTGGATGATTGTGCGTCTCCGTGTGTCCTCTCCCGCAGAGCCGCAGTCCCCGGCATTCCCAGTCTACCCAGTCTGGGCTCGCCGACCAGGCCGCCAAGCTCTCCTTCGCCTCCGCCGAATCCTTGGAGACCATGTCGGAGGCCGACATCCCCATCGGGTTCAACCGGATGAACCGTTTTCGCCAGAGCCTGCCGCTGTCCCGCTCCGCCAGCCAGAATAAGCTGCGATCTCCAGGTTAAGATCTGAGGAGCTGCTGGCAGGTTCTGTCACAACATGCTGGTCGAACATGAAGCAGAGTTGAGGCTGCCTGTTCACTACCTATAGCTGGTGATGTGAACCGCTGTGCTTACAGGGAACGCAAGGAATTATACTCTCACTTCATTCAGTGTAGCAGGTTAGGTTTAGTATCCCTGCTGGAGAGAAGTCAGTCCTGACTCTACAGAACACCAAGTACAACAAATTCAGACAGGATTCCCATTTTATTCAGACCAGAAAACCTTTTTTTAAATGAAGCCTGTGCAGGTGTATGAGCTGCATAGCTTTCAATATTTATCATGGGATTTTTACAGCATAGCCTATACTATATTATTCAGGTAGTTATTTTACTGACTGCTTATTTTTAATAATATTATCAATAATACACTGTTACAGTGCTTTACAAAGAAGGAATAACAAGGCAGATAAGATTAGGCAGAAGTAGGATTATTCAGCGCAAATATTTGACGGCATCACTGCTCACCTGCGTTAATCACAAACGACTGGATATATGTTCACGTGTAAACCACAGACTCAAGAACAGGTTAACTACATGAGGGCCTTTGGAGAGTAGATAGGATTAGCGTTAGGCAGTCCAGACTCATAAAGACCAAGGTGCTGTGGTATATCAGACAGGGTGAGATAAATAAAGAAGTGGCTGTAAAGCGGCAGTGACTGATGAGGGATGTTCAGAACGAGGAGTTCAGGCAGAGGTAGAAGAGCAGAGCCTCCACTCCATGTCTCTATATACTAACTACCTGTCTTTGTTTTCTTCTCTCCCCTAACTCGTCTGCAGAATCTCTCTTATTTTGCTTGACTTTTAATCACTGGTCTTTTCTTTTGCTTTGTTTGTTCTTTTTGTTTGTCCCACGGTGTATGAAGATGAATTTTCAGGTTAGTCAGGCGTCAGACTCGTCTTTTCCTATAAAACCAAGGGTTGCAGAAACATTTTCAATGAAGTATGGCTGTTTAGGGGTCGTTGTCTCTATTTGATTATTAGAACGTTTTATTTCAAAAAGTAGAACTAAAAATTCAACCTGCCTCGAACTGTGAATCCTTGTACCGTATTTTTCAATTTCAAGTTTCCTCATTCAGAAAAAAGGGAACTGATGTTTACGGTGTCAGCGAACATTCATCTGATGATAAAAATCATTGTCTTGAGCTCATATACCAAGAGGCAGAACATTTTGGATCACAATGTAACTTGCAGAATCTCAACACGTGCTCTGACAGAATTGCTTTTCTAGATATATAGGAAAAGACATCACTGTCTGACTCGTCGTCTCTTCTCTGTCACTCTCACTCAGGCGTGCTGTTCCTGCAGTATGGGGACGAGACGCGCCGCGTGCACATCACCCACGAGCTGAGCAGCCTGGACACGCTGCACGCCCTCATCGTCCACATGTTCCCCCAGAAGCTGACCGCGGGCATGCTGAAGTCCCCCAACACGGCCATCCTGATCAAGGACGAGGCGCGCAACGTCTTCTACGAGCTTGAGGACGTGCGTGACATCCAGGACCGCAGCATCATCAAGATTTACCGCAAAGAGCCCATCTACGCCTCCTACCCCGCTGCGGCGCACCTGGCGAATGGAGATCTGAGGGTGAGGAGGAGGGAGTTGGGGGGGGGGCAAAAGTGCTGGGTTGTTGAAGAGAAAAAATACAATCTAATCTCCTGCATCTCTTCATGGCTAACAACTTGTCAGTGAGAACTCCAGTAATGGTAATATTCTGCCTCAACAATAAAAATGAGCAGTGCACTTCTTTGGAAAGGTAATAGTGTTTTTTTTTTGTGTTCCAGTGGTAACTTTGACAGGCTGTTTCTGTGTATATGGGTTCGTAATTTAACCGGTATTCCTCCTGGAAATGTATTTTCTTATCTTTAAGTAGCCCATCTGTTGCTGTGCACATGCCAGTGAACAATGTTCCTCTGTGAACTGAGCATATTTTAACATCCAAAGCTATTTCTGCTCCAGTGAAGATCAAGGAAGCCGGAGGGAAATCTTTTTTTTAATTTTATTTTTTAGTTCATACAAAACCCTGCTTTCCATCTGTACTGTTCACACAATACTGAGAACACAACTGCTATTAACGATGCAAAAAGGCAGTGAAAACAACAATTACGCGTCTGTATATTGTGTGTGGGTGTGTGTATGTTTAGTGTGTCTGTGCACGCTCACATGCATTTTTGTGCTTGTGTATAAAGGCACAGCTGACAGACACTCTTAAACTGTCATCTACTCATTGATTAAGCCTCAAAATGAGCTATCAGGAAATCATACAGGCATGTTTTTGACTCTTTTATGGGTAAAACCGAGAATCATGAGTTATCATCTTTCACATTAAGTGTGTGATGCACAATCTGTCTCTTCTTTACAACTGTTGGAGACTAAACGCAGGCTCCATCTTAACAAGCATCTTGCCATTAATCTACTCTTTGAGCTTGTTGTGTGTCTCGTATTGTCTTGTGCAGCAAGTCACGGTTTCAAGCTGTGTTTTTATCTGTTCTCTAGCTTGTTTAAGTTGTGCCCGCACAGTGCAAATCAGGCCATCTCCTATAGCTTTGAATATATGTTTATGAATTTATCCATGGGCACACGTGCACAAATTCTTTTGTCACGCTTCAATATTTCCTGTGTTACACACAGCGTGTCAAGGTTAGCTGGAATGCTGAGAACCATATGAAAGGAAGAAAGAACAGGCATGAGTTAAGCAACAAAAGTAGTAACGTGACGAGGGGAAAGCAGAGTATTTGCATTTTAAAAGCAGCAGATATGATAAAAAACCACAGCAGGCGTAAAATCCACAGCAGGAAAAAGCCAGGCGGGTTGAGAAAAGCATCAGGACATATTTAATGATGTTATGTTGCTGTGCAAAGACAGGCAGATAGAGACATATAAAACAAAATGGAAAGTGGTAGACCTAAGTATATTTGCCTGAGCGAGAAGCAAGTCATCAATCTGCTGAAAATATAAAAGGATGTATTGATCTTTGAAAAGTCTTTCTATTTTCGCCCAGACAGTTTTCTTTTATTTTAAAAGTCTAAACATTTTATGGACTTAATTTTGCCGTCGCATAAATAATTGGTCTCTTGAAAAATGTTTCTTCTTCCGTTGGCATCTGTAGATTTTGACAGTCTGTCCGGTGTCAGTCAGATCAAAGTCATGCTCGAGCCAAACTGACACATGGTGAACACTCATGTGCAAATCTCCATGGTAACTCTCAGGCCTGCTTGTTCATTTCAGAGGGAGATGGTGTACTCCTCTCGCGACTCCTCCCCAACCCGCCGCATCAACACCCTCCCCTCCTCTTCGGCCTCAGCGTCTTCTGGCTCTCCATCCCGCTCACGCCTCTCCTACAGCGGCGGCGGCGGCCGCCCTCCGTCCTTCACCGGGTCCCATTCCCAGCACGAACAGGCTCGACACCCCCACCATCCCCCAGCCGGCCACGGTGCCAATGCAGGCCTGTCTCCTTCGCCCAGCGCCATCCTGGAGCGCCGTGACGTCAAGCCTGATGAAGAGGTTTCTGCGAAAAACATGGCGCTAATGAAGAATGAGGGGCTCTACGCAGATCCCTACAGCTTGGTGCACGAAGGCCGCCTCAGCATCGCTTCCACTCAGTCTTTAGCAGCCATCGGAGACCCCTTTAGCTTCCCTGTTTCCAGTGGCCTGTACCGCCGTGGCTCTGTGCGGTCCCTCAGCACCTACTCAGCTGCAGCTCTTCAGGGAGATCTGGATGACTCCCTCTACAAACCTGGTGGTTCGCTCTACTCCGACACATACTCCTCAGCCACTCTGGGGATGGGCTTTCGCATGCCGCCCTCATCGCCACAGAAAATCCCTGACATGCAGCTAAGGGAAAGGGAATCGTACTCCGGCTCGCCCAGCAGAGCCTCACCTGTCAGGCAGTCGTTTCGCAAGGACTCAACCTCTTCCTCCGTGTTTGTGGAGAGCCCAAAGTCGAGGCCCAGCTCCAGCTCAGAGCCTCTGTGCCTGACAGCCGGGCCTGGAGAGGGTGGCAGGGCCACGCCTGGTTTCGGTTCCTCGTTGTCTGGACAAGACGCAGACATTAGCAGGTCAGTTTTAGTCTGTGTGGTGAGTTTCATGAGGTATGTTGTACTGTTTAAGGAGGGTTTTGAAAATCCTCCTCTGAGTTATGGAGTCCTACACAATACTGTCCTCTAAAATCTAAAATGATACTGATTATTTCACATATTATATTGGTGTTCAGTCTATGCTCTTAAGTTTTAAATGGGCAGAGATGTGTTGGAAAAATGTGATATTTCCAAATGACAAGGAGATGAAACCACAAAGATGATAGTTTTTTTTGTCATCTAATCCAAGTTTTTCAGTTACCTCTTCATTTATGCATTACGTTGTCATACAGTTGTCGCTTTTTCTCTCGTAGGGATCATCGTCTGGAGCGCATGGAGGCCATGGAGAAGCAGATAGCCAGCCTGACCGGCCTGGTCCAGAGTGTGCTGACCAGAGCACCAGACAGTGACAGCACGTAAGACTCTCCATTACAGCCCATTGACCCTCTAAAACTCACAGACACGCCGTCGGCTCGGACACATAGGCAGCATTATTGACAGGAACAGCAGCTCGCTATTATCCGAGCCATTATCAGTTCCATAGCAGTGAAGTGGTACATTACTTTGTATGAGCACAACAAGTTCAGAGCACTAAACTAACTGCAGTGCACGGGCACTATTGATTTATCTATTGATATATGTGAGACAGGTGAGTTCCTTTATTTAAACTGAACACCGGTATCATGGCCCACATGAACACAATAGGGGCTCGTTAACAAGAACACTTGTTAATGTGATCAGTCTGATAGCATCCAGTAGTCGTGCTGTTAGCGTTAGCACTGTAATTGCCTTGCCCTGTGGCCGTTGATCCTCAGATGCGGCCTGCTGCGTCTCTGCATGATGGCGGGCTGCCCTCCGGACCAAGGGACGGAGTTCTCACGGCCATTACCTTTTTCTTCCAGCGAGAAGACCGAAACCAACAGCGACGGCTCCGCCACTGGAAGTGAGTACAGCAGCGTGATCGAGACCCGTGCACCATGCCGTTACTAACACTGTCCTGTCAATCCCTTCACTGAACTATTTCTTTTTCCTACTAACAATGAACAGATATGTACAAAGGACAATGAATAGAAAGAGGCAGTAACAGTGATCTCCTGCATTTAAGACTGAATAAAACTCGAGAGCGGTGTCACAGTGGAAGTGAGGGGGGGGGAAATAATTGTTTTATTTTTTAATTCTTTCCAGTTCAGGTTCACACTGACTTTTAACTAATAGCTGTAATTAGAATGTAATACAGACTGACAGGTAACTCACTGATTGGTCAGTTTAGACTGCATGTAGGGAAATCAGATTCTGGTGAGTGACAGCAAGTCACGCAGCACATTAATAATGCTTATGTGTATATTAAGGTTGTCCATTGTCCCTTAAAGCTAACAAAGAAATTAGATAAGCATTATTAGTGTTACTAGATTATAATGTCAAATGGGTTGAGACGAGATGAATAGGTGACGTCTATTCTGCTGTAGTACAATGGGAATGGGGTGGGGGATCTAGGACTGAAATGAACCAACATTTTATCATTGAATCATCTGCTGATGATTTGCTCATTAACTTGATCAAAGTAAGTAGTAGTAGTTTTTTAAAACAAATTTACAACGTGCTGTACATAGAACAGCAACAATGAAAGACATTGGAGAAAAAAATGACTAAAGAGTGAATTAAAACAACAGGTCCGATTTCGAATATAGATAAAATAACACGTTGACATTGTGGAATGAATCATCATAACCACCAGAAAATAAATACAACCAAGTAAAAATATCAGAATCAATTCTAACAGAAAATGTACAGTCACCTTTGGTTTTTAGCCGAGACTTAGGGACAGATAACAGAGATTTGCCCGAGGATCTCAGGCAGCATGTTTGGTCATCAAGGTAGAGCAGCTCTGAGATATAAGGGGGGTGCCAAACCATGCAGGGCCTAAAATGTGATTAAAAGTAAATGGAAGCTGATTAATTCCCTGTCGAGTGACTTAATAGTTGCAGCTCCAGTAGGATCAGGTTCTTTTGAATGGATTTAATAAAGAGCCAAAGTGCAGAGAGGCCCAGCCAGACACACCGCCGTTTGATTGACAGCTCTCCCACCAGCTCAAACCAATTGAACCGAACAGCTCAGGTGTGAAATCGTCCTTAAACGCCGACCAAAGAATTGAACATCTTCATTCATCTCTTATTCTCTTTTTCTGCTTCTGTTTCACTTTGTCTTTTCTCTGTTCAAGTTGAGGAGGTTCGTTCTAAATGATGCAGATAACTACCAAGTGACCGCTGGTTGAATCCCCTTTATTGAATTTTTCTAAAGATACAGGCCATTGCAAATCTTTCCCTTGCCTAGAAAAGGCTTGTGAGCATTATCCCACTAGGTCTAATATGAAGACATTAGTGTTAATGTCATTTTTTATTTGCCCAGTGTGGAGAAGAACTTTTACTCAGCACAAATACAAAATTCATGAGGGAAATGTTGGCAAAGCTCAGTCAAGACACTGTTAAAGGTGTTAAACAAACAAAGCAGAGGAGTGTTAACTTCACCTCCTTGGCGTGGATATAAGACGGATCGCGTTAAAGGAGTTGAAAGGTTTCACTTTTGACTCTCGTGACTCGGATTTAATTCTTATAAAACGTGTTTCTTTTCAAGATATCAAACCGTTATTTCACTTACAAAACAAACATCTTTCTGGGTAGCATATTTAAAATACAGACAGAATTATTTTTCAACCCCTAATGTCATTGCTTTATCATTCCCTACGTCCCTGTTTCTGTCTTCCTCTCTTCTACCCTGTGTTCAGATTTGCCTACTGCATGTCTGGCGCTAACAAACCTTCGCTGTGGCCAGACCTTCACACTGCCTGTGCAAGGAAACAGTTCTTTTTAAAGCTTTTCTTCAAAATTGATCCAATGCCAAAAAGGCTTAAGCCATCATCAGAGTAATTTTCTCTGCTGTAGTCAATAAAAAACGCTCTCCAGGATCACCGTTCTATAAATATGAACTTTTAAGACTTTCCTCTTCCCTTTTTTGTCTCTCCCTCTTTCTCACTCTCTCATTAATTTCTCGATAACTGGCTCGTTCTCTCTATATTCCAGCTGGACGGCTGAAGAAGAAAGGTAGTTGCCATCTCCTTCTCTTATCACCCTTTTTTTTTGATTTCTCCTATCAGACATCTCTCTGCCCTGTGTATGGGTGTGTGGTGTTTCTGGGTAGCTGGCGGTGTCTTTCCTCACGTTCTCCTCCCGGTTGGTTTTCACGGAGCGCGGACCCTCCCTCGTTCTGTCTCTGTCTCGACTGTTTGAACTCCTACTTGGTTTTTCCTTTGAGGGTTGTTTTTGTCTCAGGGCGAGCACTTCTGTATTAATGTGGGTGTGTGAGAGTGTGTGTGTGTGAGAATAGCTGGGGAGTCAAAGGCCATACTCACAAAGCCTTGATAAGAGCATGGTTATCCCCCTGTGTGTCACTATTGAATAGATGAATTGCACTTGTATATAGGTTACTAATAGCATGAGCTCATGTTTTTCCTGGTGAGCTATTCAAGTTTTGTGAGTATGGTGCTTTCGTTGCTTTCACACACTCCCACTATATTTGCTTGAAGTGTGTGTGCGCCCAAATTTCCTGTTTCTGTACATTTCTTTGGGCGTGTACGCTGTATGTGTGTGTGTGTTATTGTTTGCACTGTGTGTCAAGCGGGCTGATTGCAAATTTCCCCGGAGCGCAGCCCTGCAAACTAACCAATTTGTTTCCCCGACGACCTCCCGGTGACCCACCATGTCCTACTCTGTGATTTGCAGCTCATACACCATCGGCACCGCTAGCTCTGATGCCGCCACCACCCTCTATCTCAACCCAGGTGAACAGCGTCGGCCGCTTGCAGATGCAGCTCCACCTGCACGGCCTGCAGCAAAACGCCAGCGACCTGCGCAAACAGCTCGGCCAGCTGCGCAAGACACAGGTACATACCGCCCGCTGTAAAAAAAACGACAACATTTAAATGATGTTTCTTTTAGAGTGTGCAATCCCATTTTAAAACAAATCATTTAATTATTCACCATTACCATTGTCTAGCCATGCAGATACTTGGACATATTCGTCCAGTTCATAATTAATCTCCTTTCCCCTGCCATGCAAATAGTTAAACCTCTTTTAATATAGTTTTAAAATCAAAGGTTGGCTTTTATAAACGCAGATTTTTGAACACGGAGGTCATGCTAGGATTGCTTTTATTATTTAGTGTGTATTTGAATTCTGGCCTGGACAGCGACTCGAGTATAGATTAAATGTACTAAGCCATTATTCACCCTTTATGCTCACACAGTCAAAAAGGCAGAGCTCAATTCAAAGCAAATATCATAATATGAGCTGCAGAACATAACAGATATAACCAGTAAAGGATGATTATCATGCATGTTAATGTAAAAGCGTAGTAACATGTTCATTCATCCTGTATGCTGTCTTTCCATATGTTTATTCTTGACTGGGGACTAGTGTCAGTGTCTCGGCGCATAAGGCTGATAATCTGCTTTCCTGCCTCCACCCCAATCAAATATAAGCAATTAGAATTTCATCTGTGGTGCTCAAAGCAGAGAAAATCTCTATATATAAAAATAAAAAAAATATAAAACTTAAATGGCACTCAGTAGAGCGCTTCCCTCTGCCAAGGCTCAGCAGTCCCCTTATGAAAGCACATTTAAATTCATTAGATCTGGATTTTCATTTGGATCTGCACCAATCATAAATGGTAGTCCCCTAAACGTGCCAGATTTTTTTTTTCATCAAGATCCATGAATTATTCTCCGAGAAATCAGGGGAAATGTTGAAGAATCTCAGGACTTTAAAGAAAGTGGGGGGGGGGAGCTGGATCTGCCCCGTTCTGGATCCGCACCCAAATTTAAATGGCTTCTTCCCTGACGCATACCACATCCCTCCACTAAGTTTCATGGACATCAGTTCAGCAGTTAGTTCAGTAGCGTAATCCTGCAACTAAGTACAAGCAAACGCTGATAATCTCCTTGGTGAACGTAATGACTTAAAGCAAGAGCAACATATCTTACTACAAACATTGTCCTCACTTTGCTTAACAATCCACAGACTTGTGAGCAGTTGTCATCAGTTACTTTTTTACCAAAGGGCTGCTACCTGTGAAAAGTGTTTACAGCTTGTACAGTGGATTATTCAGACACCATTTCTGTGTTCAGATGATTTCATACATTTTCTGTGAATCAGGATTGCATTAGCCTTAGAGTTTGGAATCTGTATGAACACAACATAAGAATGTGTCTTTTCCGGGTCCCTCCTAACTCACTACAGAAGATCATGCATTTTGTCCACAGATTGATCCAAAGCTAAATTAGTCTACGATATTTCTTATTTTCCACAGGTACACACTGTCCAGTGTTGCAACGCGCACACATACATGCAGGAACAGCAGCTTTTGATCTTTACATCAATACGGCACCTACACTAAATAACACCTGCAGGTTGACATCTCTGCACTGCCTGACACATTGAGGGCATTGAACCTTGGGAGGATTAATAATGAAATACAAAGATAAAAGCTTGGTTTGCATCGTGTAGCATTCTACAGAAATACAGAATGTCACGAAGGATGTGGAATCAGATGAAAAGCCACAAGGAAGGGTTACAAAAAAAAAAAAGTGGCGATGAGGTCCTTATTTATTCCATTTATCCGTGATGCAAGCGGTGCCATGGTTACCGGAGGAGGAGTCGGGGAGAGATGTGGAGTTAAATGCTTTCAGAGGCACAGGAGAGGATTCAGTGCATCTCGCAGGAGGTGGGGGAGGAGAAAAAAAAGTCACAGCAGCAGTGACTGATCATCGGTGTGCGGTGCTTTTATTTTGTTCCATGACAGCAGTCACAGGGGCCTCTTGAACTGGCTAGGCAGCGAGAGCCGACGTGTTGCCGTACCCACAGAGCACTCTCTGCTGTTCGCCTGTCTGTTTGCCCAAGTGTGACCTCCGCACCTGGAGACGCACTGTGACGATGGCCAGCACCTTCAATTTTGCATGCAGCTACTGAATTATACAGAGGAAAGGTGTCAGGAGAAACAGGCACCTGAAAGAGGGACACTAATTCCATCCAGATTTAGTTTTGAATTCTATCTATATTTTTAGATAAATAATTTGTACGATATCATATTATAACCCCCCGCTTTTAGCCGTCTGCATCCGCATCACCACCAGCAGTGTAATGCTAGGGTAATTTTCAATGTAAGCAATATTGTTGTCTTGCTTCACTTCCTGGAACATGAGGCGGATCAATTATTAATTTTTCTTGCTTACCAGGTGCTTTCATCTTTGGGAGTTGTATTACATCCACTAGTCGTGTAGAGTATTCCATTCATAACACAGAGCGCTGAGCTGGGGTTATGCTCAGTGCTGCTGTCACGGAACATCCTTCATTCACCTCAGGGCGTCCCGGCTTTCTTTGTTAAGGGAAATACTATACGCACTGTTCACGGTAACAAACACACCCCAGAGTTAACTACTTGCTATAGTGCCTGCAAGAACAAGGCGATCAGTGGGAAGGTTAAGTCCCGAGCGATGGCTGCAGTTGAAAAAAGCAGCGATGGCGTGAGGCCTCAGTTTGCCCTCTCAAGGCTGAAGCAAAATAAAATGTGCAGTTGGTGTGAATCACTGAGGTGTGTTTTGTAAAGCCTCTTGTCCCGTTGTTATGCTGAGATGGCAGCAACAAGCTTTTCTCCTTGAGGCCACTGAGGCTAACGTTGATACAAGTCATTTCCAATCTAGAATGGCCCTCAGTGGAGGCACATACCTCCGCCAAGGCCCACTAGTCCCCTCATGAAACCACATTTGAATTCACTAGATCCACATTTTTATTTGGAGCTGCACCAGATTGCACACATTCATGAATATCACTCCCCGAGATGAGCCTGATTTTTATTTCATCAAGATCCATGAATTATTCATCGGAGAAATCAACAAAAGTTTTTAGAATCTCCATATCTCGCAATGTTAAATACATTATAAATAGAAAATCCTGGGTCCCCCCCCCCTGATCTGGATCTGCACCAACATTTTAACTGATCTTCCTTGGTGCATGCCCCACCCCTTCAGGCAGACGAAAACATTACCTCCTTGTTGGAGGTAATAGAAGTGGAGTCTATAACGCCCCCTGTTGACGCAAGAAATATAAAAGTTACCTGTAATGTTTGAATTTATGTGTGTGTGTGCAGGTGGAGAACCAGGCTTCGGTGAAAACTCTGCTGAAGCGGACAGAAGCGGAGCTGAATGTGCGCGTTGCTGACGCCTTAAGAAAACAGGAGGATCCTCTACAGAGACAGCGCCTCCTGGTGGAGGAGGAGAGACTCAAGTACCTCAACGAGGAGGAGCTCATCATTCAGCAGCTCCAGTCAGTAACAGGCTCAAACGAGGAGAAGACATCTCATTAAATCTATCTTTTAAATCAAAATTGTAGTATCGAAAAGAAAATATGTCTTCAATTGTTCTGCAAAACCACAGAGGGATCTCAGGTTCTGTGCTTAATATATAAACTGACAGTTATATGGTTTCAGATGAGATTTTATCATGTATTAAATAATTGCTTTAAACATGACAAAGTTCATATCTGTTTTATAATTAGACGACTTACAGGGTGATGCAACGGTAGGATGAAATGTAATTAAGCCCGGCATAGAGCAAGATGCTTATTAAGATCTGAAATATGAGCTGGTCCAGCAACTAATTGAAGTCACTGCAAACTCAGAGCAGAGAGCTACCTTGAGATTTAATAATCAGATAACGCGCCGCCGACCCATATGTGGAAATGCTCGCCACAGTAATGATTCCTGGATCTGACCGTGAGCGTCTCAAATCGTTCCTGAATCTCACTCCGAGCTGCATTCTGATCACAGACTAATTGGTTGAACTGTCGGATGATCCCTGCTAATCAGAGTCGGTTATTCAGTCGGGCTAATGGCCAATTTATTTTTGGTTAATTATACATATAGCTTTGATTTCACACATAACTCCAGGCAGATTTATTTCACTTCAAGTCCGAACAGAGCAGACACACTCAATATTAGTTGGTTTTTTTTCACATTTTATCTCAGTTGTTGCATGAAACTTTTCAAACACCAGTCTGTACTCCTCCAGTTCAGCTGTTAATCTAGCTGCCAGATGATTGAGGGACAGTTTATTGGCAGAAGTTTTGTCCGAAACCCAAATTCTGAGATGAATAATGAGTAATGTAATAAAGCGTGTCAGCGGCATCCCTGGTGTTCAGCCTTCTGTCTGTTCCATCCCAGCGACCTGGAGAAGTCGGTGGAGGAGATCCAGAAGGAGTCATCTGTCAACCACAAGCTTGTGACAGTGCAGGAGCTGGAGGAGAAGGCCACCCTTCTGAGGAAACTGGGAGAAACGCTCACAGAACTGAAAAGTGAGTCACGTCGGCGCATTTTACATTCTGTGCTCAGGGAGAAAACAAAACAAAACACCAGTCCTTTACTCAGGCAGACAGTTTGGAATAATGCACTAATTAGTCACCAAGGCCCTGATTATCATTCAGTCACCCACTGTCAGTCTGTCAAACATTTAGTCTCAGATTGCTCGGTTTGTTCATTGTCTTAATGAACTCCCTGGCCATTTACAGTCCCCCAAACTGGTTTTGGGCTAGTGACTACATTAAAATGCTTTCATTGGCTTTGACAAGGAGAATTTGTCTTTTTACACGCTTCCTCTTGCAGATCAGTTCCCGGGCCTGCAGAGTAAGATGCGAGTGGTGCTCAGGGTAGAAGTGGAGGCCGTCAAATTCCTGAAAGAGGAGCCGCACAGACTCGACGCCCTGTTAAAACGCTGCAAGAGTATAACCGACACCCTCGCCACCATGCGCAAGTATGAACACTTCATCAGCACCTGTTTTACCTTTACATCCCTATTAAAGAGAGGTGTGTGTGTGTGTGTGTGTGTGTGTGTGTGTGTGTGTGTGTGTGTGTGTGTGTGTGTGTGTGTGTGTGTGTGTGTTGAATATTGAACTGTCCATAGAGTTTTTACATTTTTCATTAAAATGTCGAGCCCTATGTTTTGTTTTGACTCAGAGACCCCTAGCGGCCAAAGTTACATGATAACGTTTTCACCTCTTTACTTGTGTGTCAGCAAAACATCGTGGATTTTCATAAAACAGGGTGGACAGACAGATTTTGGTGCAGGAAGATCGATTAGATGGTGTTGTTTGATTCAGGTCGGAGATTTCCACTATTAAGTTTTTGTTCTTTCTCAGCCAAAGCTCTAAAACGACCAGAGACTGAGAAATGCTGTAAAATCATAATGTGTGTAGAAAAAAAGACCTGATATCAAGGACATTAAGATAAAGGCTCTTTTCAGTCACATGAATTCAAGCTTTCTAATGTTGTGATGAGTGTGGACTTAAAAAATGTGCCCTTTAGCATTGCGTGTTTCTATTTCCTACTCAGTCTTGTGTTAAAGCACCAAAACCTTCTGGTTCAATTCACCTCATTGATAAAAAGAGCTTAACTCAGTTAGGTTTTCTTTCCCTTCATCATTGTGGTAAACAGCAAGTTGGACAATTTTCCAGTGTTGGTGTAGGTCCTAGTTTCCGTGTGTTTTTTTGGCATTCAGCAAAAAATTTGTTGAAAATTTGAATAATCCATGACTGGATTAATGAATTCCTCCTCTGCGTTTTGCCAGACAAGCGAATGAGGGGGTGTGGAAGAAGCAGGAGGACTTCTCCAGTCCCTCATCGAAGCACAACGACGACCTGCGAAAGTTTCCAGACTTTGACATTCCCACTAGCCCATCCCTCACCATGAATGACCTGGGGGGAGGCAACAGCCTGTCCAACTGGAGCCCCCACTCCAGCTTCAGCCGAAGCCACGGGAACCCGTCCGGCCCTCACAAGGACAGTTATCCTCCTGTTCCCCACAAGGGCAGAGCCATGGAGGAGCTGGAGCGCCGCGCTGCTGCGGACAAAGCTTTGTCCGTAGAGGTCCGACTGGTAGGAGCGACTTCTGATGTTTTTCCCAGCCATACATGATCAGCATTACAAATCATATCAAGTGTTTAGATCCGTCTCTCCACCCCACAGGCAGCAGAGCGGGATTGGGAAGAGAAGCGGGCCAGTCTGACCCAGTACAGTGCTCAGGACATCAACCGGCTGTTGGAGGAGACCCAGGCTGAATTAATGAAGGCGATTCCAGATCTGGACTTTGCCGCCAAGCAGATTAAAACCTCCTCAAGCACAACTTCCTCCCAGAACCCTCAGAGTGGGACGGCCACCCCAGAGCACCGCGTCAGCAAACCCCAGCACAAGCTTTCTGGGAAGGAGGGATCCAGGCGTGGCTCTGGTAAGACGCACCGTTCAGTTCCTCACTTGGCAACATTCTCATGCGAAGATAAAACCTTGCATCTTCAAATTTTGTCAACTTTTCAAAAGCTAAGAAAAACAAGTGTGTCTAAACTAATCCAATTAGTTTCATCTTATTTTTACAAGCTGTGCATGTCCTCAAATCCTGTCAAGAACATGAAACGAAATATAAATAGATATGACATATTGGAGATTCAGTATGATTTTTAAGCAAGTTAGTTACTTTTATAAATGCACTGACTCCCTCCACATTGCATTCAGAATGAAGTACAAAAGTTATACATGATTTTAAATGCCATATATCTGATATCTAAACGTATGTGAGTGTTGCTCCCTCCTCAACTTGCCCGTGTTACGTCTTGTTTCAGATGAACTCACGGTGCCTCGATATCGCACAGAGAAACCCTCCAAGTCTCCTCCTCCACCACCACCGAGACGGAGCTTCCCGACCTCTCCAGGCCTGATCACCCGCATCGGAGAGCCCCTCATTGTTGGAAAAAGTATAAAGGTAGATTTGACCGTTTTCAGTACATGTGCAATATATTGCTGTAGGAGTGAAAAGCCTTTTAATGCTATCAGGATCTTTCTCAGAGCTACGCTTCTACAGATATTAGACCAGCTAATGGGAGCTGTTGATTTGTCGAATTAATGAATGTTCTCGTTAGATCTTGTCAGTAACATGTTCAGGTTGTAACTTCTGGAGTCTTTGTTTCTTATAATTACAGAAGTCTGAATCTGAAGAGACTGAAGGCCAGAAGCCTCATATAAAACTGCGGAGGACCGTGTCTGAAAACCCTCGTCCTGCATCGACACCCCCCACACTGGCCTCCGGGGACAAGGAGGAAGGGGAGGAGGAGAGAATTGCTGCAGAATTGGAGGTAAACGAATACGTTGCCCGTGCACGTTGATCACATCCTCGACAGACCGGTGTTCAATGGGTGGGGAAAACTGCACTCATTTTTTTTTGTGTAATTATTTGTGTTACTTCCACAATCTGCCACTGGCTTTTCAGCGTGCACACATTTGTCACAATGTGTGTGCAGATATGCTCACCAGCATCACCACATGTTCAAGCAGCAGGTGCCGTATGTCCGCCTGCCCTGTGGCGGTGGGAGAGCCCAAAGATCACATACTGCTCAGTCACACACATCATCACCCAGGGCTCACAGATCACAGCCAGACAGATGGACCCTGGCGGCTGCTTGGACTGTGTGTGACATGGCCCGCCTGAAATTTGAGGGAACAAAGAGTCATCGGCAACAGTTTTTTTGATCATTAAGAGGCTGTCGTGTTTTTATCATGTATAATAACAGCTTTTAAACCTCCCATTTCCTGCCCCCAGCTGTTTGAGAGAGTCCCACTCAGGCTCACACTGCCCCCTCCCCATCCCCTGCCTGTGAGCCCTCACAGCAGGAAAAGCAAACCCCCCCGCAGACTGGACCTGTGGCCCTCTCAGGTCCCGGGCACCGAGGTAACACCCAGGGTGCTTTGGATTAAACCTCAGGCTGTTTCTTTTAACCTCTTCTAACACACATAGGAACCTCCAGTCACTGCTCAGCCTCTGCACACATCCGCTCATGCACTGCTCTCATCTCTTCAACCTCAATTTAACACAGCAGATGTTATTGCTCACCACTGTCTCTCTTCCTGTGCACAGAGTACATCAGAGCGGCGGCTGATTTTCACTCCAATTTAGCATTAATTCATTTGCATAATGTGGCTGGTTTTGAGACCTGATACTGTTTTTACTTCAGTACTTTGAGTATTTGTACATCCATGAGGAATCCAAAAAGAAAAACCCACTAACACTCGATAGCATCTGGCTTTTGTCTGCAAGGGGACTGGAAACAATCGACATTCACTCTCGGGGTTAAATGACTCTGCAGTAGACAGGTTATTATTGGCTCTGACTCGGTAGTGATGAAAACATGACAAAGTGAAAGCGCTAAATTCATTATCTTCTTCTTTATTTGGCAGTGTTTGACATTATGACACGCATTGCTCTTCGGCATCGGTGTGTAAAGAGCCACCATTGTTTGTGCACTTGTGAACAATGTGAAACCGCATTATTTTCTTCCCATCGTGCAAGATGCAGCAATGGGCAAGACAGCGAGGTTTCTGACACGGCGGTTTCCAGCACGTCCGTGACATCAAACATGGCTCACCTGGTGAAAAAGAAACAGAAACGTGAATTCCTATATTGGCAAGTAGAAAGGTGTTATTTAAAAACCCACGTATACCCGCTAATTTTGGTGTCACTGGTGTCACGCTTGCCATATACTGAGCTTCTTTCCTCTGCTCTATGTTGCTGGACGGGTCGCCCACACAAATTTCTTGTGCTGGAAATACAGCTGTCTATGTTGATGAACTAAAAACCCTCCATAGACAGAAGACCTGCAGAGTCCTGCACGGTGCAGGAAGAAACCAATCCTGCACACACAAACCTACTCGCACATTTAAAGAGTGTGTGTTCTCTGCAGCGTGTTTACAATTGTCGCTGATGTTGTTTTGTTTGCAACAGCCTTTTACGTTAATGGGAAATTATCGAGGAACACATAACACACAATGAGATTACTAGCTCCACTCTTTCCCCCCTTTTGCTTGTCTTATTGTGCAGTGTTCGTCAGTCTCACTCGAATTTGTTGGAGCTAAAACTAATTAAATTTGTTTGACTTTAAAGCTCAAGTGCTTTCCTCATTTATAGGGAAGTCTCTTGTCTCCGGTCCCTCACATCGTGTTGACAGACACAGCTTCGCCCACAGGCTCGGAGGATCCCGTCAGAGATTTAGCAAACAGCTCTGTGGAAGAGAGTCCGTCACGAGATTTGATAGGTCATCTCTACAAGGCGCACATTTCAAAGGACAGGGGAAGGGATATGGAGTTAAAACAGGAGCTCGCTCTGCTGTTGATGGAGCTGGAGGTGAGGGCGGTGTCTTCTCTTGAGGCCCAGGAGCTCAGCAACACTACTGGAAAAGTTATAAAGACTCTGACCATCTCACCGCAGACGAAAGAAGTCTCTGAGGTTCAGCTGGGAGAGCGACCTCTCCTAGTGCTCTTCACGGAGGAACAAACAGTCAGAGAGGCCTACATGCTGCTGTATTCCCTTCTGGAGTCAACCAAGCCTGTTCCCAAACCCAGAGTCAAATCTTCCCTTGGTTCAGGCAGACAGAGCTCTCTGGTGGAGGCTCTGAAAAGAGGGATGGAGACAGGGGACAGGAGGCTGACGCTTCACAACACCGAAACTGAGATGATTCCTGAGGTACAGCCGGGGTTAGTAAACAGTTCTCTTGAGTCCAATGGCTCGAGTAACAGTCGGATGAGAACAACAGAAGATGTCCGACGCAGCACCTACAAGAGGCTGGACAGCTTGGAGGAGACCATTCGAGAGCTGGAGAACACCTTGATAGAGCTCGGCGGCCATCCCTCTGCAGAGCAGCTCTACGCTGAGACAACTCCAGCGCAGACGACCGGCAGTCCGTCCTCAGAGACCAAGAGGCCTCCGGTTCCACCCAAGCCGACGTCTTTGAACGCAGCATCGACCCAGGTTTATTGCTCTCACCTACTGTGCCGATTCCTGCTATAAAGCAGCATGCCCTATTTTCTCTCTTCACTTATTCCCTCTGGGTGGTTGTTGGGACTTTGAAGCCTCTGCTGTCTGCTCCCTGATTAAATCGACCCCAAATTGTGTTTGTAATTGAAAATATGCAGAAGGGACAGACAACAGACTTCCTCGCTTCTCGTCTGTGCTGTGATTAGTGCTGCAGCTGTTGTCCTGCTGGGCCGAGGAGTTGTTAATTGTTTCTTCAGTGATCTGTCCTGGCACTTTTTTCATCCTGTAAACTTTGCCTATCTAACCTTTTGTTTCTAACCTTTTGTTACACCACACAGGGAATAAAAAAGTTCCAGAGATAATACAAACATTTCTATTTTCTTCTTTTTCTTCCTCCTTTTTCTTCCTCTAGGTTCTTCTCATTGTTTTGCCTTGAATTCAAGTCTTTCCCTCTATGCATGGGACTATGTATGTGGGACTGCTGTTGTGCTGTATATAAACAAACATAAATGCATATTTGATGTACTACGTTTCATCATAATTATACGCACCAAAAGTTACGTGGTGGTTTGTGTTTCCAGAACTCAGAAAAACATTGTAGGGAAAGACTGCAAAAAGGTTTAAAGGAGACATATGATACTTTTTCAGGTTTTTGTGAATGAAAAAGTTCTGCAAAGTTAAAAATACTCCTGAAACAATTTGTCACTAGTCTAGCCATCACGTCCGGGGACATTATGTTGTCACGGGACATCACAGCAACCCACACTGGCATGGTGCAGACGTAGCAGCTAGTCCGGTACGCCTCCGAACAAAGTCAGAGAGCAGAGGTCAAATTTTCCTAAACGTGCTGAAAGCTGTTGACAAATCAGAGCTGCTGGCCAATCATAACAGAGTGGACGAGCTGGCCAATCAGAGCAGGGTGGGCTTTATCGGGAGGGGGCCTTAAAGAGACTAGGGAGCTAAAACCAAGTGTTTGAACCAGAGGCTGAAAAGAGGAGTTGCAGCAATGGGACAATATGAGGAATGTGTTTTCTGAACATTAGAGCATGTAAACCTTTACAGATAATAACCCAAATTAAACTTATGAATCTGATTAAGTATGATATGTCTTCCTTAAAAAGAAAGGTAAAGAAAATATTGCAAGCAACTTCTTCTTAAGTCTTGACTCCAGCATTAGTAAAACCTTCATTAGAACATTTGTCTGTTACACCAAAGCCCAAATCACTTCCAATACACTTCTTGTTAATATCTACCGACTACATGTTTAACTCTATTACCAGACATTGCGAGTAGCCTCCTTTCAACTCACCTCCAGCCGCCTGTGACTCAACTAAAGAGTGGTGATAATCAAAATTGCATTGCCATCTCAGCTGCCACTCTGCTGAGGTGTCCTGACAGCCAGCGTAGTAGTATCCCCCGTTGCTCCCACTCTGGGCAGGGCTGCAACACTTGACAGTCCCACTGTCATGGTGCGTTTCAGCCCTCTGATGTCGAGGCAGGGATGAGGATTACAGGGTCTTGACACATTATTTCATCACCCCAACTTCAACCACGTTCATCATTTCTACATGACCCCTCGTCCCGCTCTTGTTCGACATTTACTTGCGCACTCGCCAAATTCACACTGACAACTGATCCACTTTCAAGCCCCATTACTGTTCAGTTTTTAATCAGGACAGTGGAATGAGGATTCATCCATCAACAATTAAGTACAGCGTATATATATTTTGAAACTCTACATTACATCAAGACTGCGAGGAAGGAAGTAGCACAGGAATTACCATAGCAAAGAACAACTAGTAATTTGAGACTAGTACAGTTAATCTTTTATTAGTTTTCCTTTCAGCTAATGTATCTGTGTGCAGAGGAGGCACAGCTGGATGAAAAGTTGACTGAATGTCTGTTTGTTTTTGTGCGTATTAGAGTCAGTTGACAGAGTAACTCAGCGGGAAAGATCATTAAGCACGCTGCCTCGCAGATCCTGCGGTGAGGCTAGGCTACGCAATGTCAGTTTTGATGCTGCGTTCCTCTATTCTTCACTTTGTCATTTTCTACTGATAGATGCTGAAACCCTGTGAAGTGGATAGTTCAGTTTTATATTGGCTGATCCCAGAAAGACGTCATTGGTCTCAGGGGAGAGACTCGCTTGCTGGAATCAGGCAATCAGGAGTTTGTGTGTTTGTTTGGCATAAACTAAAGCCGCTGAAGAGGAGAAATGAAATGTACTACCATGTACTGTGTTGCCACGCTCTGATTCACACTTTTTCTCCTCCTCTCCTCAGGGAGGGAACGTTTCCAGCGTCGGTAAAGTTCTCCACACCTCAGCTACCTCCAAGCTGAAGCACCTGCAGCAGAACAGCACAGACAAGACTAAAGGCGGCAAAAGAGAGGACTTCCTGAAGATCCAGGGCCAGCAGCAGGTATCATCTTTAACATTTTTTGGGCCAGTGGGTGTAGATGGGACAGTACGGTACTTTCTGGATACTATCGGTTGCCTTTTGTGGTAGTGCCAGCCCAGGCCAGAGCCATTATTTCTAGAAACCTTGCACATAATAGGGGTGTGGAAAATCACAAAAATGAAGATAATCATCATTATATAGACAATTCATATCAATGTGGTCTCAGTCTGCAATCGGGGCAAATAGAGGTAATGACCCATGTCTGTTATAAATCAAGACAGATGGGACGGTGAGCTCTTTGGCTGTGGAACGATATTACAATTTTTTTTCACATATACCATATAAAAGGTGCGTTTGATGACCTTGTTCGTCATATCCACACAACTTCAGTAAAACTTTCGACATTTAACAAAGTGTGCATCTGAACCTCCAGAATGGCCGACCCACCCCACTGCATCTCACACACATAATTAGGACTTTACCATGTCTCTTTAGCACCAAAGCACAAATGCGAATCCACCAAACTCCTTAACTCACAATTATCAGAATATTTTTAATAATGTGTAATATCCAAGACACAAGCTTGACATTTCTTAATAATTATAAATGAATACTGAATTAATTCATCTTAAGTAATTAATACTATAAAAAACGGTATTAATGAACATTAACATAATTACAGTCGTAAATATAAATTCAAATAGTAAATTCTTTGATGGGGAAATCACATTATTGCAACAGTTGGTTATCACTAATGGAACAGAAGGAACAGATCAACAGGCTGAAGAGGTGGATGCTTCAATTACCTAAACAGTCTTTATATATAAGTATATTATATATAATTTATATATAATTACATAATGTAAAATAATAATTTGACTTCATTTTTGTTCAATAACAAGAAGTTGAGACACGTTGACCATCCTTATACAGTCAATGATCTAAACCCATCAAAAAGCACAAACACGTTGATTTAGCATTATATATTGGCATAAGATAATGGTGCAAGTCTTGAATTTGGTTTTATTGGACTTAAAAATGTTGAACGTGGCCTGTTTGTGATTAGGATATCAGCCCGTCCATGCAGAACATTGTGTTTAATTTCTGGCAGAAAGTCAGACATTAATTTATAAAAATGTGTTCTTATACGTTTGCCTGATAGCTGACTCTGACATCCTTTTTTTTTACGTTTAATTTGCAAGCATTTTAGTGCTTGAACGTAGGAAAAGACAGGACATAAGGATGGGTGATGGTCTCCAGGGCCCAGGAAATTGAACTGTTGAAGCATGTCAGTCCAGTAAAGCCAAAGGAAGATATGTGCACCATGCCCGGGCAGAGGGGGGGGGGCTTAATGTCAACATCATTTAAAAAATAACAGGAGCAGTGAAGTGCACCTAAACCTCCATACTGCTCAGAATGTGACAGACCATTCCCACACAAATTCATTTTTTAGAGATTGCAGGGACATAAATGTGTTGGGCACAGGGAGAGAGATTTGAGAGATGGGGGGAATAATGACGCTTTGATCGCCTCAGACTGGGAGAAGATAGGAGGGAATCTCTGCAGCGCTGGGTGATAATCGCCCCTCGAGTCGGTGGCAATCACTGATTATTCAATATGAAGTGGACAGTTATCTTTCTCCGTCATTAAGTCTTTCTCTCGTTTCCTCTTCTTTATGTCTACTTCCTTCTTCCGCTTTCTGCACTTTGCAATTTGCACACACGGCCCCTTTCTCCTTTTCACTCCCCCAGTCAGAGTCTTTTATTCCCTGTGATTTGAAAGCAGAATGGATTCTCACACTTGTCCTGTGGGAGTAAAACTAATCCCGTTATTGTAGTGTGACAGTCGCACACGGCAAACACTCCTCGTCATCGGAGTTGTTGAAAACAGTCACAGTGAAAAGACGGCGCTTGTGTGAAAGCGCCGTCCTCAAAGGGAGTGGACACTCGAAAGCTAATTGTTTGCGTGTGAAGTCGATGCCACGCCGTTTGGGGTGGGAACATAACTGCAACTGCATGACAAATCCCAACACTGACCGAAACCAAGAGAATCAACAGTGAGCTGTCTTCCCAATGTGCCAATAGCTGAGATTTTTTTGGCATTTTGAAGTTTGGAGTGCAGCGAGCTGTTGAGAGATCAAACTGTCAATTAGAACATCAGAGGTTTTTGTCGAACAAAAACAAGCACAGGACATTTGACAGATAATCTGAGCTCTCTCAATATACAGCTGCCAACAAATGTGGTTGTGTTGTTCTTAATACCAATACAAGTACTACTCATTATGCAGATATAAAATTAAAACTTGTACAGGGCAACACAAAGTTCACTATTGAATAAAAAGTCACATGAATAAACTCGGTAAAGCATATAAATTAAACTTGAGGAATCAACTAATTCATTCAAACTGATTATATTATTATTGTCATTATAAAATTATTTGTTGAATGATATTCTTAACATATTAATGTATGGAATTCATTTATTTAATAACATATTTTTTTGTTTCTAAAAGCCCCTTTTTTTCAATGGTCTGTTATTATTTCATATTATTTTGCACCATAAAACTTATACTTATATATTTTATGCTTGTACATTTTATTTTATGCCTCACAGCTAATAACATCCCCCTGTCTCTTAAGCGGATTCAGCCACTTATCTTCTGTTAGTTGGAATAAAAATAATGTCGAAATTATTGTGAATCTACTATCTAGCTGTAAATAAACCCAGACACTGAAAATAGCTTTTAATTATGCCACCTAAATAACTAAGTGGTTGTGAGTCAGTGTAATAATTATATATAGCAAGTTGTTGTTTTTTATACATTTTTACACATTTTATTCATGTGATTATTTATTTTATAATGTCTTCTTTATTTATTTGAAATTTAGCTCTTTTCATAAAGCAAAGGTGAAAACTCCAGTCCAGTAACACGGGCTCAGTGGAAAACAACAGCACAAATATTTTTGAAACCCTGTTGAAACCTTAATGAAGTCACGATGCTGAGAATCCAGTGTCGTGTTGTTGTTTTCCACAAGCTGTTACATTTGTAATAGCGTCAAATCTTTTCTTCTTTTTTTTTGTAGGGGGGGATTTCTGGCGCCTTCAATGTCAAACCAAGAGAACAGCACAGATTCTGACAATTCTGTTTACAGATGGATGAAGCAAAATCTGTCTCCTGAATAGTTTTAAATTCAGCATGAAAAACATGCTGATTTTCTGCAGTTCATCTCATCAAATTATCCGGGCGGCTGGCTCATTTGCATACAGCCTTTAAGAGCTAATTAGAAACTTTCGCCAACTCTACGTTCACTTCAGCCACAGTTTTTTTTTATTATTTATCTCATCACTGACTTCAGACTTCTGACCTTTCTGAAGATGAATCCTAATTGTTGCCACTAAGAAAAAAGATGTGATGCATTCTGCAACTAAAAATAAAAGCCGGTTATTTTTGAAGAAAACATTTGTGCAGAATCTGTCACGTTCAATCAGTCACCTTCATCCAGTGTCTGTTTTTCCAGGATCCACGGATGGATTTATGTTTTTTATTATTGAGCTATAACCTTAAAAATGATTCCAAAATGAGGCAGTTACTTCCCCTCACCCACATTATACATTCAGACTCACCCATGCTGATCACATTTTGACTGATACTGTTGTTCTGACAATCAGACATGCACACCGTGGGTGACATCTCTACTCGGCCCTCAGCTAAAGGTAAAGGTGACTCTTCTCTTAAACCTTCCCCGGACACTGCTCCCTAAACGTAACCCCAAACTTTCACCCTCCTTCCAGCTCCTGTTGGTGTTTCAGTTCTCTTTTGTCTCCTCTGAACAAGTGATAATTGACATTTCTAGGGTGTTTTGTCTGGGGATCTGATCTCAAGGAATGAGCATGTGGTCCCAGTTGTCGTCCCAACCCCAACTAATACATTAGTTGATCTCAATATATATAAATTCCTTTAAAATTACTGGCTCTGGCAGCATCTGCAGAGTGAAAGCGGCAATAAATGAAAGGCAGCTGGTGCTTGCTAACATGTTGTGAAAGCCAGCTGGAGGGACAGTTAAACATTTTTAAGACGTCACTCTGGACCCTGTGTAGTCGGATAAAATGAGATGCGCTGGCACCACTTTTTGGATTTAGCTCCTCGCCAATTTTAAGTTCCTCTGTTTAGTTTATAGTTTCATCAAGATAAAATATGCTTGGGCTGTTGTCCAGCTGATTGGAGCGTCCGCTATACCACATGACCACAATCCATGAAATACCTCTCAAAACAGCGTGGAATAAAGAGGCTCAATCATCGAAGCATTCAATCCAGTTCAAAGGGCAAAGAGAGTGAGAGAGAGAGAGAGAGAGAGAGACCAGGAGCAGTTGTGTAAGCGATTAAGCTCTGTCAGACTGATTGTTATAATGAAAATAATAATAATGATAATTATAGATATAATGGTGTTGTTAATGAAGTTTAATAATGTTAAAGAGGCACCAGATAATATAAGTTGTAATAATAATAATTATTATAATAATAATAATAGATCCTGTAGCTCTGGACTCATGTTTACCCGCAGAGAGAGAGAGAGAGAGAGAGAGAGAGAGGCCAGGAACAGTTGTGTAACCATCATATTCGAGTGGTCGTCATATTGAAAATAATGATACTTACAGATGTAATGGTGTTATTGATAATAGCAGCACCAGTTAATAGTAGTAGGAATGATAATGCTAATAATAATAATAGCAGAGTAGTGTCAGATCTGGATCCTGAAGCTCTGGATACCATTAATTAATGTTGATGTTCTGAGTATCAGGTTTGTTGTTAGATTGGACTCTGATGGTATCTGTCTGTGTTAATTGTGGGTGTTAAAATAAACAGAGCCTCTCTGATGGCGCTCTGTGCCGCTGAGCCCGCACTGCCGGTTCACCGGAGCTTCACTGAGAGGCATTAGAGCATTTCAGGCATGAGGATTCTTCAAATCAATGTGCCGGATAGGAACAGACAGTTCAAAACCACAATTTCTCCCCATTTGCTTTGGCACAGATCAAGGAGGGCACGACAATGTGAATCACTTTCACGCCACCAAACCCCATTTCACTTTCCCGTCTGGCCTCTTATTACTTCTGGCGGCAAAGCGGCCTAATTAAAGGTGCTGGGCATGAGGTAAAGGTTGTGAAAAGCCTGTCCTGCGAGGCAGACTTTTTGGCAGGAAGCTCTGAGAGATGAAGGGCGTCTGCCATTTTTTGCCGCACCCACACACCAGAATAAACGTGTCGGCCGGGCTTGAGAGGGGTTCCTCGAGCAGAAGGAGCAGCTCTGGGGATGGTTGGCACAGCACGGGCTCTGGAACCGCAACAGAGCAGGTGAAAACCTCCCAGCAGCGCGGTCTAGACTATAGAACACCTGCTCTCCGCTCATACAGGAATAATCCTCATTATCCCTCATACAAACACTATTTAAACTTTTATTGCAGAGAAAAAAACTTTTTCCTGTTTCGGCTTATGAAAAACCATCAGTAAAACTTAACCTTAACATTACGTGTAAAATTGACTCGCTCTTTTCTAAACCTGTTGTACATTTTGCTTTTTGTGTTCCCGGGAACATAAAAACATACACGCTGCTTCTGTCAGATTCGACTTAGCTCCACCTGTAGAAGAGAGAGAGACACACATGCTGTGAATGTGTTACCCTCAAGTTTCATATGTCGGAACAGTGCTACCTACTGGCTGATTCCAGCATTACATGGAAGGGACTGAAGGGGAGGTGCTGTGTGTCCATCCGAGTATTTTGCATTTTTTTTAATGAGGGACAGTCATTAAAAACAAGTGCCAAAATAAAGATGGCCAACGGAGTAGTTTGCAGTTGACCGCCTTCATAACAAAAGTTGTGTTTAAAGGTCTGGTCACCATGTGTAGATGTCAGTCTGTCTCGTGGCTCACATCACACATGCTGATATCAACCCGAATAACGATCTCCTGTGTTTGTCTCTTGTTCTGTTTCCACCTCTCCCTCACCCTTCCAACCCTTTACCCCCCCCCCCACACTACTTGTCTCCTCTTGACACTTGTTCCTGCGGCACGACCTCACCCAACCCTTCACCCTGCGTGAAACCCCTGCCTCCTCGCCCTGCATCTCCTGGATCGCCCACCCATTGCAAAACCGTGACCCTGCAGCAGTGAGCCACCTCTCCGTGTCCGGCCTCTTCAGTCTCCTTCTTCTCATGTTCACCCCGACGGCACATCTCCATCTGCCTCCTTTTTACTTTATTAGCGCCCTTCACATCTGAAGTGTTTTCTAAAATCGACACTGAACCCCAGTCTGTGTGCATTTGTGGATGAGTGCGAGTGTGTGTCTGTGCAAGCATGCGTGCACGGGCATGTTTGACTGTACTGGTAAGGGAAGGAGCCTGAAGGGGACAGTGCCCAGCCACAACTGTTTGGAAGACTTTAATTTTTCATGGTTTCCCCTTTTGATCCCTAAAAAAAACCTCATCTCTTTACATTCCGACCCTCCCACCTCCTGTCTCCTGTGTCCCTGCTCTACCTGAAGGCCTTGGGGACCAACAGAACCAGCGGCAGTATTGAACCATACATCTCTGGCATCAAAACGGGCATTCTCTCAAGCCGAGTGCCCTCTCCTTCAGCAGCGTTAACCCCTGGCCAGAGGAAGCACCCCCAGGAGCGGGCGCTACCGTCCCTGAAAGCCTCCTCCAGTCAAGCAAAGGCGCTGCTGGCAAGCCTGACCGCCTCCGGCTTGAGCGCCGAGGCCCTGCTCCTCTCCTCCGCCCTCCGTCATCACCGGCTCCTGCGCGAGCAGCGAGCCTCCTCCCTGCCTCTTCCCAGCAGCCAGTCCTCTTCCCCTACTCCCTATGCCTCCCCTTCCTCCTCTCCCTCACCCACCACCCCTACTCCATCCCTGTCTCCCTCCTCTCCCACCCCTCTGAGTTCCCTCACCCTCCCCTCTGGGGTTCTCAAGCCCAGCGGTCGTAGCCTTGACAGCTGCAGCGTCGACGAGGAGGAGGTTAGCAGCGAGCCTGTGAAAAAGGACCTCACCCCCGGCAACTCTCTGTGAGGAAGAGGAGGATGAAGACATAGGGGGACGCATTTCAACATCGTCATGAACCATAACCATTTTTAAAGATTTTTTTATTTTGTCTGCAGTTTGCAGAGTCATCATATTTCCATGGAAAGAACTACCATACTGTAAATGGAGTCACTATCTTCCTCCTGGACAAGTTTCCTCCCTCTGATCTGGCTCCACAGTTTCTCTGAAGTTCTCCCATACACTCATACTGCCAGTTTCCCAGCTCAAGAGCGCACGAACGGCCCTCCCCTCCCACCAGCTGCCTGCTACAAGCTGATGTGGTCTGGATGAATTAACTGACAGCACCGATCTCATATATACCCTCACTCAGTGGGTTGTTAGTGGAGTAGATATATAATATCTGTGACTTTTATCATAGAAAATAGAATGCAATAATCACAAAGTGAGTCCTGTAGTCGTGTGTGTTCTGGATAATATTACTCTCACTTACCTGCATCACAGCAGAACGTGAGCCCGCTCAGAAAAAAAAAGAAGAAAAAATCTAAAGTAGATCGAGGTGATGGTTGTGGTTTTAAGCTGTTATTCGTTCAAAGGGCACTTGTGGCTTTTCTTGCATCACACGTGTTTTACATTCTGAACTGGTGCTACATTTTCCCCTCTGTTTGTACACACTGTGTGAAGAGTTTACATGACTGTCCCTGACCTTTGACCTGCGCTTTGTTGCAAGTGTACACAACACTGTCTGCATAAGGAATTCATGACACGGTATCTATATGCAGATATTCCCGGCGAAAGTATGGAATTAATTATGAAAATTTTATTGAAATAACACTATACCTACAAAAGCACACTGCAGGGAGCAGTCCTATTATAGCACACGTCTATTCAAAATGGAACAAACATGCACAGACACGCAAACAGAAGGGAAAAATGCAAATCATGTAAACAAATGTTCATACAGATGTTATATACAAATGTTGAATCTCTGTGTGTGTGTGTGTACGAGCTAGTGAATTATGACAATCAGGATGTTCCCACTGTAGCATCTCACAGGTTGCTATGGCATTTTTAGCACCTGACATCACCAAACCATCCCAAAGACTCAAGCACATCCAGCTGCAGATAACACACACACACACATTCTGTCACACGTGCACGTGTAAAGCCAAGCTGTTCGCAGAAGCACAGACTCTGCTAGTTGATATTTTCCCTATTTTTGTTCCAGGATTTTTGGGTGATGATTCATCTTAAGTCTCATCTGTTGAAAGGAGCACTCTGGTTAAAATATGGAACGTGATTTCCCCCTTCAAGGAATCGGATGTGCTGTGTTTTCTCCTTTGTTTTGAATTTTTTTACATTTTTCAATTCGCAGACCTTATTGAAGAAGCTTCTTTATACAAGAACAAAATGTATCTTTACTCTAGTGAATTGATGAGTCCTGACATCATCTCAACCCTTGGGTAGTCTTTGAAAGATAAATCAGCACATATTTAGAATCTCTAGATGCAGCACGACTCTGAAAGGGTCTGAGAGGAGAATATAGAAATATAAATCAAGCACAGTTTCCTCTCACACACATTTCTTACCCTAATTTTCACTTAGTGCATCTGGTTGATCACGACGAGCACAAAGCCACAAGGGCGAGAGACAGAAAAACATTCCCGCACATTAAAAAAACATGTACATCTGTACATTAGATTTAACCGATGTTTCCGTAGCCTCGTTTGGTTTTTATTACCTGCATGTTCAGACATGAAACATTTATGAATGTCCGGCCCTCTGAGTTCCTCAGCAACAGAAGTTTAAAGCACCTCAAAGGTCTGTCAGCGTGACCCCTGCACAAGGAACCACTTTGATGCTCCCTGCCCTGTGTTGTCGCCTCGTGCCGAGGTTGAACGGACAGTCGTGGACAAAGTGATTTTTTTTTTGGGACTGTGTGAAATCGATTCTTTGTGGCATTGAGATTAAAACATGTGCAAAGGGGCTCATGTCAACGAGTAGGCAGCTTGAGGAGAGAGGATTAGTTTGGAGACATGTGTCGGAAGGCTACTTTAATAAGGGCGGCTTTGAGCTGCCGTCTCCATCGAGAGCGCTCGCGACATGAAGGGCCCAAAGAGATGAGAGGAAGGGTTTGACAGTGAGGGAGCCATTAAGCGGCTGTTCATTCCCTGCCCCTTTCACTTTGCTTTGTCTTTGGTGTGGGGCATCCGTGAGATAAAAAACACTCAGTTGAGGTCGCGCTTGGACAAAGCTTGATGGGCCTCAGTTATGAACAGTGCAATATGTAATTAGCACTCTTACAAGTTTACCAAGACAGTGCTTTCACCCTTTGGGAAACCCCTGCCTGTTTTTCTCTAGAAGGACCTGTACCAGTGTTTCTGTTTTCCCAGTGCCTCTGAGATTTTGTTCTTGCCAGAAGTCCTACGTTGATCTTGTGTGACAGTATTAGATCGACAGCAATGACAGAATAACACTTTTACCCAAAGAAGAGGCTGCCAAAAAAAAAAGGGCTTACCCCCATTTTTTTTTCTGCAGCATAAAGGAAACCGCACTTGCAATGCAGAGTGTGTCAGGTTGCAGCGGTGACATGTGACCAAAACACTCCCTCAGATCTGTCAAAGTGCAAAACTGCGAGCCCTCAGCGCAGCGAATTAAGCCGCACCCTGGGCGCTCGGCAGCTCTGCCAGGCAGGTTCGAGCCCCGGGCTCCGTATTGAGTGAAGTCACATGAAAGAAATTCACTTACTCATGCTGTTCCACTCTCAAATCCATAACTTTTCCGAGTTGAATTTGCTGCATTGGCGTCTGGAGAGCGTTGGGGAGGAAGTGTTCATGCTCGGCCGCTTTTCCCTAAGTGACATCTGAGATGAAACCCTCCGAGATTCGCGTGACGTTGCCCTCTGGAATGATTTCTGTTTATTTCATTTTTATTTTTTCCAAGACAAGTGTTGCTGTGATTTCAACATGGCTGAACGCTTAGAGGGCATGTTGTGGAGACCCCTGGCAATCAGAAAAACTATTGCAAACTTGAAATCAAACCTAGAAGAAATATACATATATAAATATATCTAAGTGCGATGTTTGTGTATGATATTATAATTGTGAAGAAAAGTGTGATATATATAGGCCTAGATTAAATTATATACTGTAAAATGTCATCTCTTCGGTTTTATATATTAGTGACCATTTTGTACAGATGTTTTTTTTTCTTTTTTAACTCATTGTAAGAGATAATAACATTTCACACTGAGATTATTTATTCATATGCAGAACATTTTTATATTTGTTTAAAAATATCTGTATAGATAAGAGTTAGCCTCTGTAATATACACTGAAGTTCATTTTTTTTTTATTCTAGGCTTTTCTTTATGAACACTGAGTTTAATGTGATTTTCATTTATGAAAAGCCTGTCCCTGAAAACACTTGTCCAGCTCGTCTGCGCCTTCGCCTCCTTATGTGAAGGGTAACATTGAGGTGTCAGTGGCTGGACCAGTGCCTGTGCTTCGGGGCTTATTTTGCTACTATCTTTTAATTTTGAGGGGTTTATTTGGAGTATCTGTGGTTTTCTTTTCTCCCACCCCATCTTGTGTTTGTGGTTTGGCTGGCATTAGTGAAGGTGGAAATGGTCAGATATTGTCACTACTACTGTGAGAGAAGAGTCAATTCGCCTGAAGGCTTCATTTAGAGCCTTGCTGCTTTGACGTTAAGGAGTTAAAAAAGGCTTTAATTTTCCTCCGTGTCATGTTTGCATGTGAACAGGAACAGTAGCAGTGTGGATGCTCAGTGCAGAAAGCGTTCAGAGGCAAATCGCTCTGAATCATCACAACAGGTGGGAGTGGGTGACGTCGCTTATTCTGCTCCAGTTGTTGCACCAAGTGGCTTTAAGTAGCAGTTGAGCGAAAACACAAGCTTTGTTTAAAAACCACCACGACGGATCAAAAAGGGAATTACGTGACGTTTTATCTCTTCCTTTGCCATTGTATTTTTTTTTTTTTATATATATAATGAACCTACATTCTATAGTATGTAAATGAGGTTTTTACATGAATGTGTGGATGTTCCAAAATCTTGGCATCGAAAAAGCAGAGAAAAACAAAATTGACTTGTAAATAGGCCGAGTCATTCCTAGCGAGTTCAACAAATTGTTATGTCCAAAAGAAGATGTTTTATGAATAAACTATGACGATGGGTACAAAGTTATATACAAAACAATGCATGTATAGTTTCAAGCAATCGCACGGTGCAGTTGAAAAAATGTTGTCTCCATGTTTTCTCAAAAAGAAACGAGAACAAGAGGAAGAGGAAAGTGGTTGTCTATGTTAGAGGTTTACAAACATGAAGAATGAAGACATTATTCTGGTATCTGTGACGCAGGCATGTTCAGTCTTACTGTGATGTTATGTGGTGGTGGTGATGATGATGATGACGATGATGATGAAGATAGAGTGCTGAATGTCTTAAGAGGTTGAAAAGCTTGAACGCACCCCAACCAGAGACGTTCACCAGCGTTGGTGAACTCTTTCCACAGAGTGATTCTCCCATTTGTAGAGTAGTGTGATATAAGAACAAGAATAACACAGAAAATAGATCTATAATATAATGATATATGAATTCAAAAGCCTACTGATACTGGAGATACTAATTTATCAGTGTGGATGCCATGATATTCTGTGAGATGTGTGTGTTTTTCCTGTGAGAAGACGGCGGGCAGTTGAACCTGCCTTCTTTTGTACATAACTTGCTGTGATTGTGTGTCCAATAAAGTGCAGCTCTCTTGTACAGTGCTGGCATCGGAGTTTGCTTTACACTGACTTCAGAAACGATCGCATCTTCGGCATCAGAACATGTGGATACAAACTGGATGTTGCATATGTTCCTTCCATACGTCCATAATCTATACCACTTATACATTTGAGGGTCGTGGGGGGGCTGCTTATCCCCAGCTGACATTGAATGAGAGGTGGGATACACCCAGGTCTCCATTCACACACCTATGGTCAATTCAGAGTCTCCAATTAACCTAACCCGTATCTGCATGTCTATGGACTGTGGGAAGAAATCCACACAAAAAGACTTCAGCAAAACCAGGATTCGAACCGGGAACCTTCTCGCTTTGAGGTAAAGTGCTAACCGCCGCATATGAGAAAATACAAATACAGTATCAGCAATTTAAACACGTTTTATTTTGAAATAAAGTCACAATGTTCTTTTTATTTAGAAAGATATGAGGCATCACAAATATTTCGTTTTTTCGAGTAAGATTGGAATCAATTCATTTGCTGTTGCATTAAAATATCAAATAGTTCCAACTCTATTTACAGAACAAATACACTAAAATATTGCCAGAAATACACGATGTCATTTTGCGAATTATATATTTTGATATAACTGTATATGCAGAACACTAAAGTGCATCTCTTTTGTACAGAGTTTGCTTTACACTGTAGCCATAAACTGTGGATGTTGCATTTGAGAAAATGCCAATACAGAATCAGTGGTCAGTGGTTTTTAAGCAAGATGTGGAAACAAGGACACTGACTGTTGCATTTATATTTACAGAACCAATTCTCTAAAGAATTGGCAAAAATACAAGATGCTATTTTGCTCATATATTTAATAAAAGTATATATGCAGAACACTTTAAAATGCAGCTCTCTTGTACAGTGGTGACGTCTGAGTTTGCGTTAGAAATGATTGCATCTTTAGCATTAGAGAATGCTAATGCAAACTGGATGTTGCAGATGAAAATATCCAAATACAGAATCATGGTTAACACAAGTTTTATTTTAAAATACAGTCATGGATTTTTCGTTAGACAGGAAACATCACAGGAAGATTTTGAAATCAGACTGCTGCACTAAAAATATCAAAAAGTTCCAACATAACTCTATTTACAGAACAATGGTCAAAATACATGATGCAATTTTGATATATATGTATATACAGAACTGTTAAAACATTGTTATTTTGTCTGTATGCTTGACTGGGATTCCAGGTACATTTCCTAAAAATCAAATAGGCTTACATCCGACTTGGCTCAAGTGTCCTGACGCTGCGTTGGGCGTCGAACATCTGTCCGCCTGTATGGTGTGTTTCTCAAATCTGAGGCAGAGCGAGGAAAAGCGCATTAAGATTCACCTTTAGACTTTAAATATCGAAACATGCAGCACATGCCATATTGAAATATAACGTACCTGTGATGATGTCTTCCAGAGCGCCGTCCTTCCCCTCACGTACCTGCGGCTTCACCTGCCTTTTCTTCAGCTCTGCTATCAGGTCCATCTTGGGCATCATAGGCCCCTGGGGAAAAATATATTATATTAAAACATTACAGTTTCAAACTTATGATGCATAATTCTTCAACACTGATCCTCAAATCTCTTACCTTTTGCATCCCGGCTTTGTTCGGAGATGACGACTCTTTTTCCTCACTGCTCTCAGTCTCCATTTTCTTTTTTTGCTGCTGAATATCTTGCTGCGCTTTCTGTGTTTAATCCAGAGGCAAAACCGATTCAATTTCAAATTTCCATCACACCACGTCGGATAAAAATCACAAACCCGCCCCACGTGCTCACCTTGTAGGCTTTTATGAGACGTACGAACGTCGGGAAAAACATGGAGGGCTGCGTGGTTTTGGGGTTCTCTCCGAAATACTCCACCACAGAGCCGTAAGAATCCTGGAGAGAATGCATGTGTGTGAGCATGTGATAAGATGCTGTTCAGGGTTGTGTGCAAGTTTGATTTCGAGCTGCGGGCTAACCTGTGCTCTCTTGCTGTCTTTGATTAAAGACTCCAGCTGCTCACAGTTTGTCTTGATGAATTCCTTCAACACGGGGCTGTCATCCTGCACCAGGAACTCCTTTTTGGTCATCTCCATTCCTCGTTCTAACGAGCGGATGTCCTGAAGAATGCCGTCCAGGGACACTGGCAAAGAAAGAGGAATAAGTTTAGCACCTTTGCTGATTTTCTGTATAAAACAAGCTCCATAACCTGAGTGGGTCTTCGTGTACCAAGCGCTGCCTTGTCCACAAAGTGTAGCTCGGTGTGGAAGTTGATCAAGTCGGGGTATTTATCCTGGATGATGTTGGTGATGAAATGCAGCAGCGTCTGCGAGCGGTCAGTCGACTTGGTCTCCAACAGCTGAAAAGGACATTATTGAAAATGTTGGTTGTCAAGGTTATCTTGAAATGAAAAAGTAGATCTACGGACAAAATCTACTCACAAGGTCCAGACTCTGCAGCCGAAAACCGTACACCGCACCTCTCTTACTGCTGTTCATATAGTTACCGAAGGCGAGGACGATCTGAGGGGGAAACACATGAGATGACTTATTCAAACCCCGCACATTTGGAAACCACATCAGTACATACGTCTTTTACTTACCTCTAAAATCTTTTTCAGCTTCAATGAAGACTTGATGGACATGGATGCAGAAATGATGGAGTTTAGTTGCTGTGGACGAAAAAGAAAAAAAAAAAAAAATCAACACATCTGGTTAAAATCTCAAGTCTCTTCTAACCCAAGCCGCAGCACTTTTGACAAACCTACCGGCTGCAGGCGCTTGACAGTGTCCGGGAAATTGCCCATGAATGTGAGGGTTTTTATCCGCTGGCTCAGACGAGGAATCTTCCCAAAGCGCAACATAAACTGGTCCTCGTTGGCCAGTTCCTCCAGCGGGCGGCCGTCCTTCTCGTAGTTAACCAGCAGCTTCATCTCAAAGTCTGACGGTATGAAGTGCTCGAGCAATTCCAGGAAGTCTATGGACAAAGCCTGCTGGTCGTACCTGTGCAAAACAGTAGTACCACATCAGCTAGTGTGTAAGAGAAAGAGCGATGAAGAGGATATGAATCTGTTTAATGAAGATATTTTCAAAAAGAGGAATGTACGTCTCGATGGCGGTGCAGATCTTGGCTGGAATCATTCCTCCCTTGCGTAACGTGATTGCCAGATTCTTGGCCTTGTTGACCTCAAGCAAGGATGTCTTGCTGGGGGCCTTCTGGACCACCTTCTTCTTCACGTTGGACAAGTCTGTTGGATTACCCTGGGCCCGAGTCTTGAACATGTCCTCAAACATATCCATGTTCAGCTCCTGATGTCGACACAAGAAGAGACAGAGAAATCATTTCAAGTTGTCTCATATCAAACTGAAATTGCATCTGGGGATATTCTGTTGAGCGGAAAAGGAAAATGGAGGACGCTTTTTCTTACCTCTAAGACCTGCTCATCATCTATTTCATTGAAGACTGTGCCCAACACCTGGTTTGGTTTTAAGGGCTGCCAGTTTAATAGCGGCATTCTGCACTTGGTCTGAATGGGCTTCTTGCTCTTTAACCCTGAGGAAACAGGAGAAGAACTGATTAAACAGGGATCTTTTTCTGATCGTTTGCTTCCAACTCGGGAGGGTTTCTGCTTCTTTTCAGATTCTTCCTCCAAACCCCTTACCAGATTGAGCGTCTGGAGCTCCGGGAGGAGGTGGGGGTCCACCACCAGCCGGGGGAGGCGGAGGTGCGCCTCCAGCTCCAGGTGGCGGAGGTGGAGGTGGTGGTCCGGAACCAGGTGGGGGAGGCGGGGGTGGTGGTCCAGCACCAGGTGGGGGAGGCGGAGGCGGGGGTGGTGGTGGTCCAACACCAGGTGGGGGAGGTGGGGGTGGTGGGGGTGGTGGTCCAGCACCAGGTGGGGGAGGAGGTGGTGGTGGTGGTGGTGGAGAGGAAGGGAGGCTGGACACTGGGCGGGCTGAGTCGACCGAGCTCAGGTCACTGGCCTGAGTGACTGAGATCTGGGCGGGGGCTTGGACGTATTCGACCACAGTGACGGGCACCACCTGGATGTCCAGACCTCCTGAGGCGCTGCGCCCCAGTCGGATCTGGCCCTTCTCCTGCAGCTCGTGGATCTTCTGCTCCAGCTCTGAGAGGGTCGGAGGGGCGGAGGAGCTCAGACGCTCCCTGTCTTTCTCCCTCTCGCGGTCCAGCTCTCGCTCTCTTTCTCTCTGCTGCAGACTACTGACCTGGGAACAGGACTCCCGCAGGCTTTCCTGTAAGATATAAACAATTTACTGCGACTCCACAAAGAGCATATAATACACAGTCTGTCTTCAGGCTTTATAAGAGATAATGTGCAAATTATAAACATCTGATAGTTGAGTGAGTTGGCATGTCAACATTTACTAATTAGCACAAAACACTACATATAGCTGAGGCTGAATGAAATGCCATTTATTTAGAATTTTTGAATATTGCTAAAAATAATGACCTTGTGGTGGAATACCAACAGTTCATAGCATCCTATACGATGAGAAATTTCATTTTAAACAAAAAATCCCTCTGATGGTGGCGCTAGAGTAAAATTCCTGGGATCATTCGTCCTCTTGGACTTGAAGGATGTAGCGAAATTCATTAATCCATCAAATAGCCATTGAAATATTTCAGTCTGGGCATGCTGCTAAAGATGATTCTATTTTTCCTTTCAAATTACGATTATTCAAATAAAGTGAATTGCCACACTTTTGGACTCATTATTACTAATCGCTGTGCTTTGGTTGGCTAATGAATCTTATTAAACACTGTTCATGTCAGTGAGCAGCACTTACTTTGAGCAGCTCGGTCTCTTTGGTCGCCTGCATGAGCTGCGTCTCAAGTTCAGGTACTCGCCCTGTCGTCTGATCCTCCATCTCCTGGAGCCGAGCACTCAGCTGCAACACAACGCACAACGACATCAATTGAACATCACAACATCAGGAGTCTGAAGTCCTTCTGGTTTTATTAATTGGCTGCTGACCTGGACGTTGTGTTCCTGCAGCTCGTCCACATGCTCCAGAACCCCTCCTCTGCTCTCAGCGTCCTCCAGCAGGGCGCCCACATCCAACACGTTGTCCAGGTAGGCCTGGATCTGGACCTGCAGCTTCTCGCTCTCGGTTTGCTTCAGACTCTAACGCACAAAGACATTTAACGAGTGACTTATTTTACGAATACACTCTAACTTATATTAAGTATCATTAAGAATAGATTTGGTGCATGTTTACAGTCATAATATACATATTTACAGGTTACAATTCATATTGTGTACAGGTCATAACTTTAAAGTTTATCTTGAAGAAAGACTGAACTGCAGTTTTAATGAGAAAGTGATACTACACCTGTTATTATACACACATGGGATTTGATCACCTTTTAATATTCAGCAAATGTATAAAAGTTATTAAAATTACAGACATATATATTAGATATTTATGAACCAAGCTGTATAGAGTTTTAAAAAATAGATATTGTATTTGGAATTTTATTTGACATGAAAATGACTGAAAAGCAACCTAATATTTGCTCAGTATAAATGTAGGGACTAAATACAGAAAAGAATGGGCATCACAACTGATCGGCTGGACACCACATCAGGTGACATGTTCATTTCCAGTGATTAACATTTGGTAATTTGTCTATTTTGTGATCAGCACTTTTTATGCTGACATGGCAAAGTGTTACATAGCAACGTTATCATAAAATGCAAGTAATTCACCCTCTTGCTCGGTTTTTGGTCTCCACCAGCTACTGAGGGACATATTCAGCTTTTTTGCTGCCAAATGCTCCACAGTGTTTACCAGTTAGTCTCTAACTGCTGTTTGGTGCTGATCAGGTTGTGTCATTCTCACGGCCTCCATATATTTAACTATTGTAGTTGGGGTTAACCGGGGTGGCTGTTTTGGTTTCATTAGTCGTGTTGCTTTCACTCTTTTTTTGGAAGTTATCTGCAACTTTGCTTTTATAGAGTCCTCTTTTTGTTCTATTTATTTCTCGGCCCGTTTCCCTCCTTTTGTTAAATTATTCATCTGTACTTTTCATCTTCATAATAAACAACTTTTACTTTAAACAACATCTGGTTTTATTTAGCTTCCCCTATCCCTCATGAGCGGAGTTGTAACAGTCAGCATAACATTGTTGTTCTACAAATGTCGCCTGCAGCAGCTTTAATCACGTTGTTCTTGTTGGTAAACCATAGGTTACACTGACCACTTTTAATAAATACTCACTTCCAGATATTTGTCCAATGCGAGGTGGGTGAACTCGTACTGTAGATGCACACGGAAGTTCATGTTCTCCACCGAATGGACCACGATGTTGATGAACTGCATGCACGCCACCTGGAGACGGACACAGTAGACAGTTAAATCTCGGCTACAGCTACAACTCAGCAGCCAGGAAATAACCTGTGTAGACCTACCATGAAGTCAATGTTGCAGTCGTCATTGATGAAGTACTCCATCAGCTTCTCAAAGCGGTTCCTCTCCTTGCTCACCTGAGAAAAAGATAGAAACTGATCTGAATATGCATTTTAATTGTTGCCCACACGGGGGGAGTAGGGGACAATACATGCCAAATAAGTTATTTTTATTAAGCTTCATCAGTCAACTTCAACCGTTACATTCTTAGCTCTGCACCATACTCGCATTTAGCATTACACACACAGGCATGACTGTTTTACTTGTGCTAAAATTATGACCACAGTGCACGTGAGGAGTAGACTGTGTCAGTTCCAGGGTGAGTAACGCAAGAGGGGAAGTTTGAAACAAAAAGGTCGGACTAAATGAACAACAGTCAAGTGAGGCCACATATCTGGGTGAGGTCATATTACTGATAAATAAAAAGTCTGTTCACCTCTTTGAAGTTGTCAAAAGCAGAGAGAATGATGTCGTGTCCTCCTCTGACGAGACACACGGCCGCCAGCAGCTCCAGGACGAGGGCTTTGGTCCTGTGACGGCACAAGAGAGTGATGCTGAAAACTCCGGATACAGAGATAGACTACACGCGCACGTTGCCCGACACACAGAGGCACTCACCTGGGATTCCTGCTGTTGAGACTGAGGGTGATCTCGTTGACACAGCGTGGGTGAGTCATCACCTGGTTGAAACCGGACTGAAAACGAAGTGGGAAGTGAACAGAGAGCTGATTTGTTTAAAGATGCAGAAAAAGAGGAAAATCTAGCCTGAACATGACAAAGGTTAAATGTGTGTCAAGTGAAATAGAAGTGGCAAAAGTGGAATTATACCAATCCACTCCCAATTCTTGTAAAGTAAGTAAGTATGTTTAGACTCTACCTGGTAGTTCATGATGGCTCGCAAGCACATTATGCACACATGCACATCATCTCTCTGGTTGGACGAATGGGACTTTTTATGCATTTTGTTCACCAGAGTGGAGCTTATTCTGTGGATCACAAATGTACACATCATTTGTCACTCGTTACTGTCCGTGCAGAAAGTTGGAAGTTAGATACAGAACATGCAGAAACAGGTTATCATAACACGACTTCCGCCAGAGTTTGGAAGTCGTGTTATGATTGTGATTGTCTCAGTTTCAAGAGGAACGTATAAAGTGGTATAAAGACATATTGATTTAGTTAAGTTTGTTTCATATTTTACAAACGTAAAATTCTTCTGCTGTTTTTTAATCAATCAGGCCTGTCACTTTTTTTTGATTTGTATTATTGAACAAACTGACTCTGAAGAGATGAAGTTCAGTTTGACACAGTTCAGCTCATCTTTTTGTCCAACATCCATGCACAATTCCGGATTCCAGAGGGAGCACTTTTAAGTCATTCCTTGTTTACTGTTAGCTCTATAGCTACACAGCATTCCATATAGTTTTAATAATTGCTGCTTTTTCAAGACAAATTTGTAATATTTATTTTTTTAATAGACTACTGGCAGGACTTCAGGGGCCAATCAGATTTCAGCTAGAATGCTCACAGGATTACAACTGTATGAGCTGTGAGTTCCTCTTTAATAAGATTCATGATGTGAAGTGGGCTATATTTACAAATGTGTGAGTGCCGAGAACTGTGTACAGCTAAGAAGTCTTCTCACCTCACAGTCAGTGCTCGGGCAGCTCTGGTCATCCCATGTGAATGGGAGATGCTGGAGCTCTTGGTCAAATCTTCCATGGACCTCTCTGCTGGCTTTCCTCTGTCTGACAGGGTGCCGCCATTTTCAACGCTGTCCACCTCGAACCTACAAAGGAATAGAAACCCAAAATAAATGGTGATAAGTAAAAAATGTTATCGCCATCAGATTTCTGAGCCTGCTGGTACTCACGAGGCGTCACTTTGAGCATGAGACAGATACTCCACCAGGACACCCAGACCATTATTCTGCTCGTTGAGAAACTCTTCGGCCCATCTACACAAAAAGACCCAAAGCAGAATAAAGCTTGAGGAGTGAAAGACAACGAATTACATATCTCAGATTCTGCACTGAGATTGGATTTAAAGCAAGACGATGTAACATTTGAAAAATGAAATAAAATAATCTTTCTTTTACAAATTAAATGTTTAATTCACAAGAAATAAAACCAGAAAACTAAAAACTAAGACTAAACTACAAAGTACTAAGGTGTGTAAAAATACAAAAAGATGACATATAAAGATAAAAAAAATCTAAAAATAATTAAAAAATATATATATTTTTGGATAAGAATAATAATAAATATAAAAATATTAATCATCATCATCATCATCATCATATAAAATGTTATTTCAATAGCAGTTTTCTAAACAAGTTTTAAAGGTTGCAACAGGGTAAAACTAAAACTCAGGTCACATCAAATAGTCACAAACATTAAGTAGGATCCGTCTAAAGTCAACAAACTCACCCAATGTGATTGGTGCGGAGTGAAATCTCCAAATCTTTAAGAACCTGAGTAGCATCTTGGATCCTTTTCTTCAGCTAAAGAAGCAGAACATGTGAGAGTTAAGACACCATTGTGGAAAACTAGAGCTGTGTCAGACATGAAAAAAGGAGGATGATGCTTCACTCTGACCCTGCGGGACACCCCTCCTTGATCCTGGTAGAAGCTCCTGATCTTGTTCAGGTAAGTGGACGGGGGACTCTTCACCTGGAAACGCTCCTGAGAAAGAAATATTCACACAGAACTGAGCGAAAAAAGTCACTTTTGACAGTGAGTTTTAACAACAACTCAAAATTCATGACAGGTAGTGACTGGAAACACTTGTGGGTGCAAAGTTATTATTGGCTCTGTGTATACAAGAGAAACAAATCGCTCTCTGTCTCCATGCCAACGTCACCATTATCACTTGCCACCACAAAACTGTGCTGCACGCTTTTCTCGCTGCGCTCTGCTCTTTATCACATATCCACTCTGTTTATCTACTTTGTATCAACACTGCCACAGTACAAGGATCCTGGATTCACGAAACCAACACATTATCATTTATCAGCACATCAAAAATATTCTTACCTGATCGCAGACCAACTCCCACTTCTTCTCATTGTCATATTGACTCAGTAGCTGCTGTTTATCTGGAGGCAGGTTCATGTAGCTCTGAGAGAGAAAGAGAAAGAAGGGACAGTTTCAACCTATAAGGAATCTGAAGTACTTCAACTTCATTTTCGGGTACTTCTCACTTTTACTCTAATTAATAAATGAGCAATAATCTGTCATTTCTACCCCATTGCATTATATGTTCAAATCGTATAAAAAATGTATTTAATCAATATTACTGATCCAATCAGAGCAGGCAGGTAACACTAGACCCCGCCTCCTGCAGCCGCATCATCACTGGTGAAGAAGAAGCAGCTGAAATGGATTCAGAGGCCGAGACCATATTGGTGTAGTAGATCTTTGCATTAGGGAACAGAATACACTTACTATATTCAAAAGCAAGTAGAAAAAGTTGACGCGGTACTTGAACTTTTACTTGAGCGCATTTGTGTTTTTATTTGTTGAGTAAAATGTTGGCGTACTTTATATGATTCTGAGTAAAAGTATATCACATATTTCATATTTAGTATTCGTCAAACTAAAACTAATCTAACGACCCCTGTGGTATTTTCTTCATCCTTCCTGCTTATGCAACGATATTAAAGTCTTCAAATAACCACAATTGCAGTTTCAGTGTAAAACAAAAGGGCGTTCAGCATCCACCGGAAGCACGGATGACTAAGTGTTTACATGAGTGTGTTGATGGTTGCCAGTGGGTACCATGTACGTCAGAATATAATGACAAAGAAATACTCAACTAATATTAGAGCCTTTGTGTGTGTAATGATCAAATGTCAAATTTGATCCTGGAATACAACCTTTAATAAAGATTAAATAAAAGCATGTGTATAAAATTTTGAAAGGGCAACACCACTTAGAACCAGTTATATTTATTGATTGATATAAATAAAAAAGGAATGAAACCAAAGTTTAAATATTGACTATTGCAGTTGCTTATATAGACTCTTAACTTGAGATTAAACTATTATCTTCACCTTAGAACAGTATTCTCAACTGTATGGAGGATTTTGAAGAACCCCACCCATCACACACACACACACACACACACACACACACACACACACACACACACACACACACACACACACACACACACACACACACACACACACACACACACACACACACACACACACACACACACACACACACACACCTCTTTTCTGCTCAACATCTAAGGAGGTGGCACGTTAGTAACCTCACAGTTTCCATTTGAGCTGTTACCTTCAACTTACAGTAAACTGGTTGACTCCTGGAATAAAAAGGTTATTACCCACATTCAAATGGCTTAAGAACTAAATGATTTGATGTGGTTCTCAAATGGGGGTCCGCAGACCCCTGGGGGGTCACACTGCCAGGGGATCTGTGAAAACAAAAGCTGCGTTTTGACTGCAGTAACTTTCCCATTGAACAATAGGAAGTTTTGCAAGAACTCTTTCTGTTTCCAACGCAGGGCCCAGGGTGTAATCTGGGTAAAAAAAATTTACCCCGAAAAAAAGTACAGGGTCTGGGGGGGTATTCTTTTTCAGAAGTTCAGGGGGTGGGTCTTGCAGCGCTGAACATTTCTGATTGGTGGGAACACTTGGATGGACACACATGGACCTGTCTCAAGTTTAAACTTGTGAGAAATGGCTCCACTGTGAAATAAATTCCTCAGGTGATGTGTTAACCTTAATGTTCCCAGTGTGCAGATAGAGGCAGTGGTTTGCGGTTTTTTTTTTTTAGAGGTGATAAAGGAAACAGCTTGTTGCTTTTCTGCTGAGGAGCTGAGAGCTGAGAGCTTCATCCTTGGCTGGGCAGGGGAGGGGTCGCACTTTGGGTTTCATGATACAACACCGAGTAAGCAAAGTGAGAAAGGCTCCCTCTTTGCATAAGTTCGCTCAAATGAAGACGAGAGGCCATTTCTCATTTTCTTGTAGAGATAGTTATGTGTACTTTAACTGCTGAATTCTACAACTTAAAAACAAAACATTCTCTCTATTAAGAAAACCACAGAATAACATATTTTGCCAAAAAAGAGGAAGTGACATCATACTCTCGTGGCAAGTAAACCGGTTTGCCCTGAAGCCACATTACTCATGTCACAATATGTATTTCCAGGAGAAGTCAACTTATGTGAAATAATCATACATACATTTTAAAATAAAGACACTGTTTGTGTATAATGTGCGCATGCGTACTATTGGCAGTTCTTATTATTACTCTCCTTGATAACTTCCTGGGTAATGTGTGATGTCTTTTCAGGTCTATAACAGACACGTCTTTTTTTCATTTTAGTTCCAATAAAAACCACACATGTCACAAGAAGAAGAGCCATGTTTGTTTCCTGGAAAAATGACAAACCGATTTCTCGGTTAACCTAAGAAACATGCTGTTGCTAGTCTGTTCATTTGTGCTTCACTCGAGGACAGTTCAAGCTCTGATCTGGAAAAACATTCGAACTTGACCCTTCAATACTCCGTGATGCAACACTTTTATGCAGCGTCATAAAAAATGAGATTGAATGTTCTGCTGTTGATGTTTCCACATGTGAGCAGAGAGCAGAGCCGCAGCCGTGGGGTCATTGAAGCTCATTAAGGAGTCAAAGCTGAGGCAGAGTGTAAAGACCGGCTGAGTCCAACTCTGTATTGATGTTTCACTGCTGCACTGGGTCAACACGAACTCACAGTTTATAGTCCTGTTGCTCTTAATCTCACTTTTGGAACATAAACACATAAAAACCAGATCTTCACCTTGAGTGGAATTCTTCTGTAATAAATTAAATACATAAAAAATAATCAAAGATTTACGTGCTTCACTCTCCCTCCGACTTAATCACTGTTTTGCTGCCTTGTGCTTTATGATGTCTCGAATACTTCAAGGTACGTGTTGTGAGGCTCTATGTTTTCCTACTTGTTGTAAGACTGTTGAAAGGGTGGTGAAACAGTTGCTTTCCGGTCTTATGCTCTCACTCATGTTTATGTGTTGCTCAACTTCCCCTTTATGCCCAGCTGCCTGTGCATTCACCGATCACTCTGTTCCTGCTCTGACATCCTTAAAACAAACAACCAAGGACAGTCGTGTGGAAAACTTTGTCTCCCTGTACCCACCAGAAAATGGGACTCTAGATTCAGATGTTCTAAAAGATTGAGACAACAAATGAGAAAAGGCAGACATCTAAATATTTAGTCCGTATTCATTTAAAATTGAATTGTTTTTGGGCAGCACCAATGAGTCAGGGAGCGTAAATGTTACAAACAGGTCTCCAAACACTCGCTACTTTAACAACTTTAAATTACAGAAAGCAAATTGGATGTGGTTTGTTATTTCTGTGCCCCCCGCTTAATTCTCCCAGCCTCTACTTCAAACCCAAGCCGGCATTGGTAACACACAAAGTGCATAATCTCTGTGTTTTTGCGTGCGCCCTCGTGTCTCCCGTGCAGCCACACTCACCAGCACCACGTTGAAGCGCTCCTCCAGCTCCTCCTCTGGGGGCATTGGAAGTTTGGGGGGAGCCGGCTGCTTCTTCTGCAAAGTTGGCACGGGGTCACTCATCCCTGAAGCTGCCCCGACTGAGTTCCTGGCCTCATAGCCCTCAGCCTGTTCCTGCTCCAAGGCCCCTGTGGCCGCATTCCCCATCACTAATCTCCAAAAGTAATCCAGTGGGAAAGCTTTACGCAAACCCTTCCCCTGAGAAATCAGTGAATTCCACAACAAAAATAAGTGGTCACTCCAAGTTACTCGAACAAGCAGGCCTAAAACAAACCAAGTCCTTGGGTCTTGAGTGAGAAGAACATCCAGCCGCTGGCCTACTGCCTCCTCGTTGGTCTTGAGGACAGGGTGGGAGATGAGAGAAGGTGCTTCGTCCTCATGTCTATCCTCTCATCAACCTGTCACTCTGTCTACTATTGAGAAGAGGGTAACAAGCAAAGACCCACCAATATCTCTACTCACTTGTTCTCTACGCTACTTGCCAGAGAGCTGCTCTGGTAAGAGGGCTGCATGTGTGAGAGGAAGGAGTGTGGACTGTGACACACTAAGTGACACAGACAGAAACCGCAGAAGCGCAAAAGCAGAAGAGTGACTTCCTGTGCATGACAGCAACCGAACCTGGGGTGGAGGACAGGGTGCACCTAACATTTTAACTGTTAGGCGTCCTTTGCACGCAGTAGGTGGATGGTGATCATGGTGATGATGATGATGATGATCAGGTACATTAGGAGTGAAACAAAGCAGAAAGAGGCTTGACACATGCTAATCAAGCAGATGCAGATATAGAATGAAGCACAGGAAACTTCCCGTCTCTTTACCATGAGTCCACCTGCATCACACTGGATCCATTCATTCCACTGAAGCCGGGTTATTTTACATGGACCTGGGGTCACATTTGTTTAGGCCATTTCCCTTCAAGTGAGGCCAGCACGTTTGTGGCAGTCAGATCAGGTGTAGAAGCACAGTGACAGGGTGGAGATGATTGCCTGACAGCGCCCCTCTGTGTTGTAAGCCTAGTACTGCATGTAGGGCTCTTGCATTTGTGGCCTCGAGTATATTGCATTCAAGGTGTTTTAAATCAGGCCTGTGGACATGGATGATGCGAGAAAAATTGGGAAGATGTACACTCATAAATAGAAACTTTTACTAGTTATATATGACCTTCATGAAATATCTGACTTTTAAGTGACACATCACAGAAACTATTTTTAGACATTTTCTCCTGTTATTTCATAGACTAAACTTGCATCAATCAATCAAAAAATTATTGGCAGATGAATGGATAAGGAAAAATTAGGACTGGGTGAATCGCCCCAAAATGTAATCGAGACCAAATTTTCTCAGTTCAGTTGATCAACAAGTGTCATAATAAATAAATACATTTCTTACAAGTTTAAAGCCTTTTGCTCCTGAGCGAAGGTTAGGATTTTAAACTCTTTATATTATATCCAGTATATTATATATAGTATACTACGGTGAAATTATATCCATTCGTATATATGTGTATGGTCATATCTATATTGTATACCATATCCATCTGTACACTTCTAACAGTCAATGTATCATCTCATCTCATCTTATCTTATCTTATCTTATCTTATCTTATCTTATCTTATCTTATCTTATCTCATCTTATCTTAGATCAGAGGTGAAACATTAAAGCCAAGCATGTGTTGCACCTCCTCACTGCGCTTATACAATCCATAAGCATTATATCAATGTATATGGAACTTTTGGCATATTGTAAATTATATTTAAATAATTATTTTTTATTATTTTATTACCCAGCCTTATTAAAAACAAATTGGTATTTTTAGTCCTAGTTGGATTGGTGGCTTAACTTAAGTAAAGGATGTAAATATTTCGCTCATCACAGAGAGGAGTTCCCTTTTCTCAAACTTTCCCAAGTGTGAGGAACTGGAATTTACGAGGTGCACTGGAAGGCAGCAGGGCTATCGGTAATGTAGCACTATAAAGATGACGGACCCGACCGCGTCTCCTGAAGACCACTGGAGAGTAAGACACGTTCCCATCTGTCCATCGTCACTTTCTGTCGACATGACTCGTACGACTGTTGTGTGACAACAGCGACAAGTGACAACGGCTGTTTTGCCTGAAAATTGACGTTTGTTTCAGGGGCAGAGCTGCGTTAGCTCCACGGCTAGCGCTAGCTTGTTGTGAAGCTGTTAGCGTGTAGCTAGCTAGTCAAAGTAAACAAAACGCCCTGAGAGGGGGACTCGTCTGGTCCATTTACAGCTCATGTGTTCGGGGGGGGGGGACATGTCTCCGTTTACCGAACACACGGACTGCGAAGATGATCATTGTTTTCATATTGTTTCCTCATTTTAACAGTTCCTGTGGGATGCAGATTTATTGAAGAAGCATAGCAACATGTAGAGTTGTTATTTAGCTTGATTAGTTAGTGCTCACAGCAAATTCAACACTGATGTAGACTCAGAAATGTTTTTATTTGTTATTGGTAGACGACTTGGTTTTATAAATATTGTCTGGAGCGTTCCACAAGATCATATATATATAGATATATATATAGATATATATATCTATATATATATAGATATGTGGTATCTGATTATAACAGTTAAAATTTTAAAAAGCAGTTGTCTCACATATGTCTATTCGAAGTGATCATGTAAATCTACACGTTTGTGATATGAAATGAAATCAACAGCTTTATTATTTATTATCTTACAAACTCTTTTAGAGAATGATATGGTTTAGCTGTCACGTCTAAATGGAGAAAGTGAAACCTTCTAGTCCTTGTTAAACAAGTGAAAATAGATTTAATTTCCAAATGAAATACAACCCTTAACCCTAACCCTTACACCTGAAAGCATTGAAGGAAACTGTACCTAACGTTGGAAACCATATGAAAGTGCAGATTTATTGCATGTAATGTAGCATGTAGTGTAGTTGGCTGTAAAAAGTCAGCGCTGACTGCAAATTCAACTTGTTTGAAACACTGATGTAGCTTCAGAAATGCATTCATTTGTAATTAGGAGATGACTTGGTATCATAAGTATTGATTGAAGCTTTCCACAAAGTGATGTCTGTCCAGTATATCTGTTCGATCTGATTAACAGAAATATGTTAAAATAAAGAAACATTAACAAAGCTGTTGATCTTATCTTACAAAGTCTATTTTAAAGGGTAACATTTAATACAGGTTTCTTTTGGTATAGTTCTCGTGTGATTTTGAGAGAGTGAAACCTTTAGTCCCTGTCATATAGCAGAAATAAGTGATACAATAAATAAAACGCATTGTGTTGTACCCCCTGGTAGCATTGATGGAAACTGTTCCTATCTTTAGAAACCACAAATTGCAGTTATTATTGTGTTTTGATGCCCTAGATCAAACATTTCACCTGTGATTGAAGTTGTTATTTGGTCCAGCTCTTTTCCCCCTGCATACTTGATCAGTACAAATCAGGGCAATGCTCAGTTGGGGGTTTAGTCAGTTCATCAGACCAGCTAGCTACTGGTTTATTGTCAGTGAATTTAGGGCAGCACAATTCTCCTCTCGTGGTTCCAGCCTCTCAGCCTCAATTCTCCCTTTTTTCCATCTTCTGTTATCTGGTGATGGCGCAGCAGACAGACAGTGCCTTCAGCGACGGTGGCTTTGACCACAGTGAGTGTTCAGTCTGTTTTATATCCTGTATTTTGATATTTTATTCGATATTTGAACTGTTACTGTGACCTTGTGTTTCTGCTGTCTTGAGATTATTTGGTCAATCTAGTTCTGGTCTTTTTATTTTGTTGCTGTCTTGCTTTGTAGGTTTCTTCACTGAAACAGCCAGAAAGGGTACCGTGGTGTCCAGGGCCAACAGCATTGGCTCGACAAGTGCCTCTTCAGTACCAAACACAGGTAATGTGGTTGTAACAGCAGCGATTTTTCATAGAGAATTTGTGCTACATCAAGATTGTGATGTTTGTTTGCCAACACCTCACACTGAATCATTTCTCTAAAATGTGTGTACTGTGTAATATAAAAAAAGATTATTTCTTAAAATATATTTTTTTCTTATTTGATGATGATTCCATCATAGAAAAAGTGCCCATAGATGTGAATGGGTGAATGGCAAGAAACTCTACTCGACTAGAAAAGCAATATATAAATACAGACCATTTGCCGATGGTATAATTACTATTGTAAAATGGACTCTGAGCCTGCTTTCTTTCACTTTGCTTCCTGCTACTAATGAAAGGAAAAACCTGTTATGCTACTCATTGCTGGTCCATTGTTGTCAAGATAATTCCCCTTGTGTCTGGGAAACTAAAGAGCTTGCTGTCAGAAAACAAAAAAAAATATTGTTATTATTATTATTATTATTATGAAAAACAATTTCAGCATTTGTCAGTATGCCATTCAAAGCTGCAGTAGGTGAGATCGCTGGAAACGTAGTTGATTGTTTAGTCTCCTAAGTAGGACAGTGAATACTAATATTTTGAGATGGAAGGTCTCTTTTTCTTTAGCCTCTCCCATCAGACGAGCACGGGCAGAGGCACACACTTCATACTGAGAGCCAGCCCAGGACTGTATCTACTCAAGTGGCTTCATTGTATGAATAATGAACAAAACAGATGTAACAGAGACAGATGTAATGTGATACAGACATCTGCAGCACGTCCTGGGAGAGGGATCCCTCACATGTGGCTCTCTCTGAGGTTTCTACGTTCTTTTTACCCTGTTAAAAGGGTTTTTTAGTAGTTTTTCCTTATTCTTGTTGAGGGTTAAGGGCAGAGGATGTTACACCTTGTTAAAGCCCTATGAGACAAATTGTGATTTGTGAATATGGGCTATACAAACAAAATTTGATTGATTGGTTAACATAACTTAAAACATTGATTAAAAAGAGAACTGGACAAATAACAAACCTCAAAACCTGTTTACTTTTTTCAGTAAATTTACATTTGGTACATATTCACTCTGATTTGCAGTGCGATGATGGAGTATGTCGAAAGACCTGTTGAACACTTCCTTCTCCATGATGACGCTGTTCAGCATTGTTCTTGTTTGTCCACTGTCACCATAGAGATAATCTCTTTGGAGTCATTGTCCATTGCATAGGATGTGCAGGACTTTGCACAGAATCCAGGGCTATCCATGTGCATTTAAAAATAAAATAAATGACATAAATAACATTTTCAGAAATTGAAACACACATTTATCAGAAGTTATTAGGAAACACAGTGCTTGAAGTTTACCTTGTGTTTGTTTGATTCAGAACATCTTTTGGTGTCCACAAAGTAGATGCAATGTATTTTGAAGAAAGTCGACCCTCCCACCATCCACAGGTTCCTGAATTTGATAATTAATACCACCTTTGCACAGTTGTTTCCAGATGATATTCAGAAACAGCCTAAAGTTCCCCACCATTACACTAGACTGTGAAAATCCATAGCTTTATCTGATCTGAGATTTAATATGTTTTTGAACAGATGATGAAGATAGTGACTACAGACACGAGCCGTCATATAAGGACTCGTATAAAGATCGACGGAGACAAGCGCACTCCCAGGCTGAGCAGAAGCGTAGGGACGCTATCAAGGTAAAGCTACAGTACGTTGCAGTTGAGCTCTGCGACCTACTTGAAGTTTTGAGTTGTGTATTTTTTTTTATACTTGATATCTATGACTTTCTTTTGAAAAAAAAACTTTAGAAAGGTTATGATGACCTCCAGGCAATAGTTCCAACCTGTCAGCAGCAGTCTGAATTCGCAGTGGGAGCCCAGAAAATCAGCAAAGCAACCGTTCTGCAGAAAAGTAAGATGCGATGTTGTCTTATTGGATGAAGTCATGGGTATTTGTCAGAGTAGTTAATACATCATTCGACAATTTACTGTCTCCATCAGTTCAGAGTTTTTCTGTCAAACTTAGCATTATTACCAAGTTGTTATTTAAAACCCCATATCACAAAAAACGGCAGTGTTACCAGTTTATTTCTCACTCCATTCATGTCATAATCTGCATGCATGCTGCTTTTAGCCTGTAATCACAAATACAGTATTACAGGCTCATTAAGATATATATTCATATCAGGGTTGGTGGAGGGATAAGACCAAGGTAGATGAAAACTTGTCGAATTGTACTTGAGGTTTTGTTCAATGAAGAAGTCCCTGACCGATGCATTTCTGTATTTTATTTCTCAGCAATCGACTACATCCATTTTCTTCATAAAGAAAAGAAGAAGCAAGAGGAGGAAGTTACTGTATTAAGGAAAGAAGTGATGGCGTTGAAGATAATGAAAACGTGAGAGTTTCTTCAGGGCTGTAAAGTCGAGACACTATTTATTCCATAATCATCGACAGTTGCACTATATATTTTTTTGGCAAACTAATGCATCCCTACTTGACGGCAAAAACCCTGAAAAGATATCTGCCTCATTTGAATTCCGAAGTCATGAATGTTCTGCATCCAGACAGATGAAAAGATGGATTTTAAAAGAAATGCTGCGCCCGCACTAAAAGAGAAATCTCTCGAGTGAGAAATGCTTTGATAGGAGCCCTTACACAGCACAAGTAAAGTTACTATCAGATCTGAGAAATAGGAGGAAATGCCATCGACTAAAAGCTGTAAATGCTGCATTTTTTATCTGTTACATTTGCTGTGGAGGCTTACTATTTCATCCAGTGTACGGAAAGAATAGATCCAGTTAATCCTCTTTTTTTTTTTTAACAGTTGTAACCATAAGGGCGCTCTCACACCTACCTTGCTTGATCCAGACTTTCCAGTTTATTTGTAAACAAAAGTAACAGTTGTGAAAGGTCCCTCGGACCACGGATCAAACAACTCATTGTTAAGATTGGCTTTTTTTTACACCAATTGTAGGAAGTTGAGACAGAATCTAACAAGAAAAAGAAGCAGGAACGGCCTCAGACGATATAATGTTTGAGCGATGATGACTTTCCTTTGGCCCATTCAAACTAGTGTCGAGTGCTGTGGCTGAAGTTGGTGATGCTGGTAGCAATACAATAATGATATTACAGTGGTAATTACATTAACGAGGGGAGCATGTTCATTCAAATGGAAAAACTCATTTGTTTAGCCAACAACATGCTGACGTCAGACACACGCCTGTCGACTAACCAATCAATACAAAGTGTAGCTGGACACAGCCCACGTAGGAGATGAAAACAAATGTAAACAAAGACATGAACTTGGTTCAGACTCTCAGGCGTCTTTCAGTCAACACTACTTGTCTTCTCTAATAGGAACTACGAGCACATAGTGAAGGCCCACCAGAACAACCCACAGCAGGGAGAAGATCAGGTGTCTGACCAGGTCAAGTTCAACATCTTTCAGAGCATCATGGATTCTCTGTTCGTGTCTTTCAACAACTGTGTGTCGGTGAACAGCTTCCAGGAGCTCTCCGCCTGTGTTTTCAGCTGGATCGAGGAGCACTGCAAGCCACAGGTAAGGAAACAGGAATAGTTGTATTGCAGACAGCAGATCGGGTACATATACATTGTTATGGATGCAATGACTTTAAGCATTGCTTCCTGGGCTGTCATGATATTAGATTATCAAAACCAAAGGAATTCACAATAGCTATAGAAAGTTTGAATTCAATTCTTTGACAGAATATCTTCTTTTTTTGCACGATCATGAATTACACTTGAAGATGTTATCAAAGATGATCGAAGAGGGTTTATGTGATCATAGATTGCTCAATTGTCCCTTGAATGTATTAAATTATTGTATCAAAATATTAAATTTCACCTGCCCCGCATATAATGAGCACATGTGACGACACAAACACACACAGTAACTGCATCACAACAGAAAGAAATGGAAATGTTAACAGAAATATATTAACAAATCAATATATTCATTATTTTATTTAAATATCCTGATTATCATCACTACAGGTAAATCACAACACCTGTTATTTGCTCTGATAATGTTGAGATAATCACAGCTTTTGTGCTTCCTCTGCTCTCTCCCAGACGCTGAGGGAGTTTGTGGTCGGAGTGCTCCGGCAGCTCAGCGGTCAGCTGTATTGATCGAGTGAAACCTCTGGACTCAGCTCCCAGTTTGTGGGACTTGTTCCGGCCTCTCAGGGTGGACACTGCTATCAGCCTCAGGCCACAGCACAGCATTTACACTCACTTCAGCTCATCTGTGACTGCCTGGCTGCATTTGAATTACCTCAACGCCCACTGTGGGCAGAGATGGAAAAGCTGCATTGGCTTGTTTGAGATAACATTCTGAAAGTGTACATAAACAGAGAGCCTCGGCCTCATCCGCCTCAGCTGACGATTCATATTTCTTATTGTGGTTTTGCTAAGAAACGCATGAGGAAACAGAGCTCAGGGGTCAAAACAAATGTTTGCAAACGAATGTGTTGTGTTGAATGCATTAACCCTTTAGTTTAGTTTTTTGCAGTAGCTGCCCGAGTAAAACCTCCCTCTGTGTCCCAACGAGCACAAGTTTGTAGTTTCATGCTGAACCAAAGGTCTCCTCTCAGCCACACCACTCCTGAACCACAGCAGACAATGGAGAATACTCCACCACTACTGTTCTACTGCAGGGTAACCGTCACCTCTCCTAACTGAGCTCTCAGGCCGTTTTCAGATTTCTAGCTTTAGTGACACAGACTGTGAAGTTTTTTATCAAAGTGGCTGTGACGAGCCGACAGAGATGCTGAGCTGTCATGGGTGGCCGGTGTTCCAGTTTAACTGGGGATCGGGGCAACTGGTGATTTGTTGTCTTAATTGCAGATTTTGTCAGTCGCAGACTCGTCATTTTTTACAAAGCGCCTGTATCCGAAGTGCGGTGATATAGTGAAGGTCTCGTTGAAATAAACATCAAACAAAAACACATCACAAGTTAATGGAATGTGTCCGTGTCAACATCACGTTTAGACAACAGTATAAATCATATGGGTAAAAAAATAAACAAAGTGTAAAAAAAACTTGAACGGGATTGGAAACGACATGGCGATCTGTTGATTACACACAGATAAACAACACTTGCATTACAGAAAGTACGAACGTTTATTCTGTGTTCGGACTAATCACCAGATAACATGGGCGTTTCCGTAAACAACATCTGGTGTTATACAGCTGACAGAGTAAAAACGCGCACCGAACGTCTCAGCGGCTCGGTGGCGTAATGAGATCGACATCAGTCCAGAAGCTAATACTGCTTCATCATGTCGTTTTGTGAAAATGACGGATCTGCAACCAACCAGCAACATCTGGAACATAGACAACAAATCACCAGTTGCCATGATCCCCAGTTAAACTGGTTTGTAATGAGGCAGCATACAGGTCTGAACTGTATATCAGTTTATATTCAGTCTATGGACTTTGACGATAATTGTGTTACACCGCATATTGTGAACAGATTCTGTTTATTTACACGCAGTTATCCAGTTGCAGTTATACATTATTTTTTTTTCTGAAGAGGATTTTTAAATACAAAGTGTTGATTTTGCAGTTTTCTCCTGAATCAAAAGAAAGTTGTTGTTTTCATACAAACATTTTAAATGCTGTTTATTTTGGGTGACAGTGGCTTTTGTGCTGAGTATCAGTAGAAATTATGTGATAGCATTTGTCTGTGATTAGAAAAGCTTTTTTTTGAATATCCAGGACTGTTCACACCAGTCACAGGTTCCAGGAGAGATTGTGAACAGACCAAAGCAGAGATCTACAGACAATCTGCACTGAATGAAAACTGTGGATTTCTAAGATGACAAATCAAATTTGTACACAGTTTTGTTTCTATAGGTACTTTTCTGTTGTTGCTTTATTCACAGGGAAACAGATTTCTGGTGGGGTTTTTTTCAGTAGTTGTACAAAAGCCATTTACACTCTCAGGTGACTTCATGAGGTTTGCCTTTGGAATCAATCATGATTCAATACACCAGCTCTGCCTTTACTTAAAATAATTATGTCAAGTAATTGTGATGATACTATCAAGAGGTAATGATTTAAATAAATGATTATTATTGAGGTTGTAGTTGGAAGTGGTGTTAAACTGAGTTTGAGGTGTTTGTACTTTACAGGTTTAAACAGAACACAGTCCAGTGAAACACCATAACCACTATGAGTTAAAATTATATCTCTCTGAAAGGCCCGACAGTCGCCTGAAATTCAATTAAGCTGCACCCAATTTCACACTCAGATTTCAGTCCATCTAAATATGATTTTTATTCCAGCAAAATCCATGAATTGTTCCCTGGGAAATCGGCAAAAATCTCAGAATAATTTAAAGAAAAGGGGGAAAGAAAACTCCTGGATCTGCCCCTTTGTCTGGATCGAAGTTCTGTGGAATATTTTCTGTAGTTTTAAGCGTAATCCTGCTGATAAACAAACAGACTGGGGTGAAAATAGAACCTCCTTGGCGAAAAAGATGTTTGTTTAGACTGTTGGATGGCATTAGATTTTACAAGTGCACCCAATAGAGTGGCCACTCCGTTTATATGACAATTCAAAGAGTGTTTTTAACCTGTAAATAAAAACAAGTGTTTGTGCAAAATACATTTTGAAAATAAAGTGAGCAGGAAAACAGTGGCCTCCGTCTCTGCAGCTGATGACCCTGAAAAAAACTCCAGTGTTTTAAGAAAACTGAGAAAGATGAGTTTGATTGTGTTGTAAGAAATTCAAATTTCCAAATTTGAGTTTCAGCTTCAAATGTTCATGTTGTGAAAATTAAATAACTTTACCATGTGTGCCCCAACACTGAATGAAAAACAGCCCAAAGGGAAAAATAGAATGTGAATAACTGTCCATGTTTTAATAAAATATGGGTTTTTCTTTTAACAGTTTTCAAAACACATGGCAAAAACAACAACAAACATAAGAACAAAGAATATAAACCTCTTAGAGCAATAATGAAGTAATTGCCATTTTCATTCTAGACTTGTAGGGCATCCCTGAGTGCTGTCTAATGACAATACATAGTGTATAAATATTCTATAAAAAGCTGTTGTTCCAGTTGCCTTTTATATAACCTGTATTATTTGTTCAAAAGAAAAGCTTTAAATAAAATGTGCCGTGGCTCAGTTTGTTCTGATGTGTAATCTAAAGGCTTACGATGAAGTAGCAGAACAAGCTTCTCTCAAGTACTTGGAACAACCACCTTGCAGTCCTCGTCCGTCTCGACTCCGACTTCATCCTGTAAGAGCAGCACCAGGTTATTCATTAGTGAAGAAGAAATGCTGCCACAGAAACCAAACATCTAGGGTTGTCACAAACGTAAGAAACGGAGATTTGGAAAATGGATTTGATGAGCTGCTTTCACTCACTAGGAACTCCTTCTTGCTCTTAGGATATCCCTCCAGGATCGAATCTATCATGTCGGAAGCCTAAAAGAGAAGCACACAGAGTTCAAAACTTAAGTGGTGACAAAGACAACAGATGTTTTCAGATCTAAAAAGCTCCCTTCTAATTTACCTTTTCATTTACTGCTTGTAATACTAGTAACAAAATGCTACATTTTTATTGAAGATTTATAAAGTTGAATACTTAAAATGTGGCAGTACAAGAGCTACAGTTGTAGAACATATGTGTCACCAATTAAAAAAAAACATACTCAAAATGTACATTTAGGGCAGCTACTAACTTTTTGCCATTAATATGCTATTTTTTCTTGGTTAATGGTTTAGTCAGAAAATGTTTGTTACATTACCAATCTCTTCCTCTTTTTCCACTCTTTCACGTAAACTGTCCTTTCTTTGTAAACCTGTGAATTAAAATATTACGAGGTTATCGTAAAGTCAATTTTAAAAAATAGAGGAATAGCTTCCTGAGATAGTGTGCTGGAAATAGAAAATGCACTCGGCACCTTCTCCTTCTCTTCAGGCGTGACGTGATTTGTGGCGGCCTTTATCTTCTCCAGGCGCGCTCTGTACCCAGAACACTCTGCTTTCAGCTCTTGGATCTCTGACATCATTTCCTCTGCTGTCAGGGAGCTGTTGAGCTCCTTTAGCTCTGTTATCACAGATTTCACCCAAGGTTACACAACATCCCCGTTCAAAGAGATAAAGCACGACAAAAACATTCTTCCTTACACTCGGACTTCTGCAAAACATTGACTGTACTTGTGTATCAAACTGCAACATCCTGTAGCCTAAAACAGTACAAAATGCTAATATTATGGTACTGAGATGACTCTAAGAAATCAAGCACCACGCTCCATCTTGAGACACCAACTAGCAGAGTGTACTCCACCTGCATCTAACTGTTTGCAGCTCTGCGTGAGGGACTGAGCCTCTGCACCGAGCTCCGAGATCTGACTGTCCATCCCCTTCAGGTCTGTGTCACTCACATCTGCGAACTGAGCCTGTAGAGAGGGACGGCAGACAGTTTCAGCCAAAACACACGTGAATCGCTATAAAAAAAACGTTTGTGCATGTTACGTTGAGCACCACATGTCCAAAGCAACACAGATGAACACACTCACCTGGTCCGCAAAATAAATCTTTTGCTTGCCATACGTTTTCTCCTTTATCTTGCCCTCTAGAGCCAGTAGCTCCATGGCTTTGACCACTGCCTGGTGAAATCAGAAATACACAATCATTTGGTCATTTTTCACACACACACACACACACACACACACACACACACACACACACAGAACTCACAGTTTTACCCAGCCCGTGCTGCTTTTGTAAATTACAGAAGACATCCTGGGCGCTGTATGGCCGGTTCTTCTCATTCAAATAGGCGAGTATTACTGGTGCACCTGTGGATGACAAGCAAGACGATGTGATCATATAATAATAATAAACTTTATTTGTATAGCACCTTTCATAAAAGAAATGCAGATCAAAGGGCTTTACATACAATATAGATACGAATAAAAACATGTTTACAGAAATAAAAAACATGTTCAAATGTATTTACACACATTAATGTGATGCATGATAGAATAAAAAGTAAAAACAATAATGCAAGAATCTTAATAATTGATGTTTCAAAGAAGTTACTAACTACTCTGAAAACATAAACCAAATAATGTCATAGTAAACTTTACAAATGTTATGTATTCTACCATAAACACACTTCAGTGCTTGTTTGTAAAATACACAGATACAAAGTTTCACATTGCTTTGACAATAGTGACCCCTTGTGACTGTTGCATTGTGGGAAACATTGGCCAAAATGCAGCCACCCATCTGCTTCAGGATCAGTTTGTTGCTCACTGATCTCGCAGCATTGAAAACACGGTACACAGACACATCCCTGGAGATTTACAGCAGGTGAAAGAAAAGCTTATTAGACTTTATATAAAGTTCTCTTCGATCCAATGGAACCAATAGCAGGTTGTTGTTATAGTCAGGAGAGATGTGCCGTGAAAAGTGGGCGTATCGTCACGGGAACGTTCGAGAGCTCTGAGGCCAGTTAGCTTGTCTTGCTACCAGGCTACAGGCTACGCAGCTAACGTTAGCTGTTAGCTTGTGGGCTAAGCTTTCCAACGCATCAGCTGACATGTGGTTCGCTCGGTGCGGGTGAGTCCGAGTCACCTGACATCACACTCTGATAAAACGACAACTCCTCACTCACCGTTTTCTTTTTTACTCATGTTCACCTCGTCCGCTTTCAGCTTCCACAACCGAGTCTCCCGCGAAATGTGCGTCACGGAAAAGATCGCTTTTGTCGTAGGATGCGTCACTCAGGTCGAAATCACCCTGATGGGACAAGTCAGCCGTGGATTTAGTTTTAGAAAACATGGATTGTTTTATTTTTTTAATGTACATCAAGTGTAATCTTGATAAATCATGATTTTAATTGTTTATTTGCTTTATTTTTTAATTTGACTACTTCAATACTTTTTTCGCGAGGTTTACGATATTTCGGAAAAAGAGCAGAGTGAGAGCTCTGTAATCTTTGGATTGTCTCAGATCAAGTCATTACAGCTCGTTAAGCTTAAAAAAAATAGTTATATATTATATTATATTAATGCATATTCTATATAGTAAATAAAATACAAACAAAAATAATCCTCATAAGTGTATATATATTTGACCATAGGAAAAAAAAAGACTTATTTAGACATATTTTATTTTAAATAAATGGATCTGGGCCAATGTGTGTGTTAGAACATTCAATTTGTTCAGCAGACTTAAACCACAGCTGTGATTCACCCCAGACAGACCCTAACCGATACTCTCAAGTATTCAAATGTGTTGTGGGTGATTTTGTCAGTGTTCTAAAGTTTGAGACTTTACTGTGAAGACTTTGCCGAGTTCAGTCATTAATCGGACACTTTGGAATAACCTAGAGATTGTTGTCACATTGCACCAGAGACCAGACGTAATTGCAAACATTTTATTCAACATGATTTGCACATCAAAACATATCAAAACCAGATACAGAGAAAATACAACTACTATGCACATGACATTATCAAACTGACAACAGGTAACTCATTGAGGAGGTGACTATAAAGAGAGCAGCAACTTTCTCTGTAACTGAGGTGGTCAAACAAACTGATATGAACTTCTCCTCGTTTTTATTTAGCATCAAAATCCCAGCGATGTCCTATCAGTGCACTTTTCTACATCACTTCCATGAGTGTGGATCCAGCTCTCGCAACTACAGCTTGTCTTCTCTAAATAACACAATGAAAGCGAGCAATGTGTCTCCCAGCATTCTTACACGCTTTTAAATATTAAATCTTAACGGTAGCTTGTGTGTGTTTGACGTGCCGTGTCCACTGTAAAATTATGACACAGATATGGTTTGTCCATCGAGTAGAGATCTGGCTGGTCATCCCACAAAGCCAATAATACTCAGAAAAAGGATACGAGGACAACTTTCTATAGTCCATTTTAATGTAAACATGTTTCCTCATTAAAATAGTAAAATATCCATCGATAGAAGAATATTAGACTTTTCTCTTTAAAATGTTCAGCATGACTGTCGACTACAAGAAAATCTAAGATGATAAAAACAAAGAAATGTGTTTAAATATCTCTTCTGAAAAAGAAACCAAGCTGAGGGCTCGTTTCAAGATATTAAAAATGAATACAATGTTTTACTGAGCTGTATTAAAGGGCAGGGAAATGAACTTATTCAGATAAAAAGATATTCATCTCACCCTGGGGCACAAAAAACATAACTTCAAATGCTCCACTGGGTCAGAGATCTTAAGACGAATGTGACTTTTAAAATAATAAAATAAGCAACTGATAATATATGAATGTCTTCAGCAGAAAACCACACAGAAAAGTAACTGAAACTTTGATCCGAATATTATTCATCTTCTTAATAGAGGAGAATCTCTGTTCAAATCCACAAGTGTTTGGAAAATAAAAGAAATTCTTCTGTTTACCTGTAACATCAAATAACTTCTAACAGATCATAGCCTCATGTCAGTTGAATGGACAGAGAATGAACATCTACAGAGATATAAACTGTTTTTTTGACTAAATGTCATGGAAAAGCAGGGACTGATTTATCCATCTCAAATATTTCACTCACTTAAAGGCAAAACATGGAAATGCTGTTTCACGTTGGCGTTTAATCAACATGGCTCAGCTCAACCAACAGGAATGTCATGTTTGGTCCCATGTTAAATAGCCCTGTATGTCTAGACCTCCCTGTAGAAAAGATTAATGGGAAATGTTGTTCTTCATTTAATGTCGATAATAAAAACCCTCTTAACTGCAACAAGGCTCATTAATGCTGGTTTATTTATTGTCTATGTGTTTTTTTGTAGCTGCATTTCCTATTGCTCAGCCTACAAAGTATAAGTAGTTTTTTCTGGATGATCAGGGTTTAAAGGTAGAGGAGAAAGTTTGAAAAAATAAAATACTTCACAGTGATAAACTGATGCCAATCAGAAGCAGGTCTGCTGGAATCTATCATCACATTCACAGCTCATCCACACACACACACACACACACACACACACACACACACACACACACACACACACACACACACACACACACACACACACACACACACACACACACACACACACACACACACACACACACACACACACACACACACACACACACACACACACACACACACACACCAACTACTGTGGTTTACCCAGCAGGCTAGATAAGAAGTTAGACCCCTGGCTCTCTCCCCGTCTACTACCCCCTCCTCCACCAGTGGGATCCATCTGGTTCAGTTCAGACTGATCCAGCATTTCAAAGTCCTCTCCATCCATGTCTGTGTCCAGCTCGGAGCTGGACTGCTTGCGGTAGCTCCGGTGGGCTCTGGCCTTGGGAGGGCCTTCTCTGCGGTGAGCAGCAGGAGGCCGGGGCTGCAATGCCCCGGCCAACGCCGCCTGGATCATGTTGCTGGCGATGATTCCTGCCAAGTCTCCAGTGAAATCAGAGGCAGGTGGCAGGCCGCTGAGAGAAAGCTCTTCATCCAGATCCTCCTGGTCCGAGTCCAGATGAGCATCCAGCACTGAAGCCCGATGGCTAGCTAGCCCGGATAGAGCCAGGCTAGGTAACCCGATGCTTGTGTCGTCGTCGTCATCCATCAGAGTGGCATCGGGGTTTATGGAGGGGAAGTCCTGGAGGTCTGCAGCAAAGGATTCCTCAGCATCACTGTGTCTGTCAAAGTCTGAACAAAATACAGAAAGGGACAAGGTCAAAGGCAAGAACAAACCAGAAAACAATGAAAAGAAAATCTACCGTACTTGCACACTTACCCTCAGAGCCCTCTGTGAGTGGGGTCTGACCACGTGATAGGTTAAATGTTCCATTGTCGGTGTAGGACTGCTCAGCGTCAGAGTGCTCAGAGTCTGTCAGCGCAAGCTCCTTTGCAACAACCGCATCATCAAACTATAAGAGAAAACTGATTTTAAATGTTGAATATTTTTAAGTTGTGTGCTACATTTTCTTTTTGATGTTAGTCACAATCTTAACAAAAACTTTTACTTGACTTTTTTGGCTCTGTTAAGAGAAGATTTGGAAACTTTCTGTGCGCCACCATCATTATTTTCTCTCCGTTTGCTCGAACACTCTTTGCAGGCTCCATCACCCACACACAAGGCAAAAATAAACATGACAGACACAGCACATCATGTGAAGTTCCAAACCTCAACAGGAAGCAGCTTAGATGAGCTAATGTAAATAACCCTGACGGAATACAAAGCCGTAGCAGTGTAGTCCATGTTTAATTTCATATCTCACACTTTCCCACAGCAAGAGTCTGCATTATTTCAGCTGTCTTAAGTTTCCAACTGTTTTCATTGTCTCATTGAATTGACAATGGAGAACGCACGTTGACACTATATAAACAGAACAAAGGCGTAAACGATGAAACAAGATAAGACATGTCTCTACACATATTGTGGTGAACTGTGCATAAGTTAGTGAAAGTGAAAGTAAGATCATAGGGGCCAAAAGTTCAGTACATTGCCATAACAACTATATGTGAGAGCACAATGTCAAGTGAACCTTTCAGACATGTTTTAAATTCCACAGGAAAACAAAATCAACGACAAACTGATATTTATGAGTGTGTTCAATTTGGTGCAGATACAAATAAAAATCTGGATCTAGTGAATTGAAGTGTGGTTTCATAGGGGGAGTGTTGGGCCTTGGCGGAGGTATGTGCCTTAATGAGTGACATTCTAGTTGAAACATTGAGAGACTTACTGTTGGGCAGAAAGCAGCCAACTCCTCTTCACTGTCGCTGGCTTCACCGGAACCGGCACCACGGATCGGCCTCCGCAGAACTGCAGAAAAATGTTCAACTTTAAATATATCAAGAGTTAAGTATTTGTATCTTATATATCATTTAACTTGTGTGATGTAACAACACATTTATTTGTTTATGGTGTCTATGGTAGCTTTTTACTTAAATTTGCATTGTCAGTTAAGCATGCAGAAAGTTTACCTAACTAAAAGTTCAACTTGCTGACCCACGTAATAAAATTTGATGCACTACTTACACTGATTATCAATAGGCTTTGACATCATGTATCCAGTGGCGCTGAAATCCAGCCGCTGCAGGACTGGCTCCAGCTTCACCCACACATGCTGAAAAACCTTGTGATAGGCTGCCAGAGGGGCCAGGAGAGTAGCTAACACTAAAGGATAAAGGCAAACATATATTAGTCATCAAGGAGAAAGAGGTAATTCTGTTGTGTTGTGTTGTGTATGCGATAAGAAGAAATTGTGGTTTCTTCTGTTTTTAACAGTTCCAGTTCCAGGTACTCTGCTCAGAGTAGATAGACACTCACATGGCTGTGTCAGCTTCAGTAGAGATAGACAGAGTGAAACAGAGGGAGTAGCAGGGAGTTAACATGTTGACTACAAGCTGCTGTGGATTGTTTCAGACGTCACAGCAGAGGGCCTTGGCAGGTCTCTACTCCCAAACTCTGCAGCCTACACTGGTTGGAGGTTAGGAGATTAGCCTGCTTTCAGCTTGACCTCCTTAGCTTTCTGTCTGGCTCATTCCCTCCTTCACTCCTGCCCCATGTGTCTCATCCTGGCTTTAATCACCTCATGGACTAGGCCCTGGTACTGAGGCACCACAGATCTTGTTTCACCACCCATGTATTTTTAATAGAAACAGTCAGGCTTAGTTTCCCTGTCATTGTGGTCTTGTGAAGGGGCCTGGGTCTTTATTTAGGGCAGATTAAACTCCTGGCACTCACAGGCAGAGTAGGAAAGCACCAAGCCAGGAATGTAGCGGCCAACCATAGCCAGACAGGTGAACACTCCACAGGTCAGGATGCAAAACTGACAGAGCAACAAAACACACAGGGAATGAGGTCAGCAACTATAATACATGTTGGCTATGGCGCATGTATTCATTTCTTACATTTCATATATATGGAATGAGGTTGTCTGGATACCTTGTGTGGCCCTTACCTTGCCAGGGTTGTGTCGTTTGTACTGAACCACATTAGACTGGAGAACCGTTCCGCTGACCCAGGCCTCAGCAATATGGTGGCACAATTCAGGCACACTGATGATGCCAGGCTGCACCAGACCCCAGCTGGACAAATTAACAAAACTATTTTAGTGGTCGTCTTATTGCATCATTAATGCTTTAAGGATTACAGAAGGTGATAAACTGTGCCTAAAGTAACAAACCTCTCATTTTCGGACTCATCCACGTTTTGGACTGTTGAGAGAGAAAAAACATTCATCACTTTGAGAAACAGTACGTACCCTGTAACAAACGTGTGCAGTATAGAAAATGTAGCTTAAACATGTTTTTATATTTATATTTTTTGACATTTCTGCTTCATTAGATACATATAGTAGAGACACAGGAAGTGAAAGGGAGGGGATGACATGTATCATAGCATCTGGATTTGAATCTGTGCTGCTACAGTAAAGACTCAGCCTTGTTTGTAGTATGTGCTCAACCAGGTGAGCTATGGCGGTTCCCATTGGCTTGGACGTATTATGTTCATTTAAGCTTCTGTTCTCTCTCATCTACAGTATTCGCAGGACTTTGTTCACTCAGTACAAGTTCAAAAACATATTAACTGCTCCTTGTGTAATACAAACCACTTGTAAAGTCCATGGCGCAGGACTGTATAACTATTCTGATAACAGAAGTACATTTGAGGCAATGACGTAAAAAATGGGGAATAATCTAGGATACAATTCAAAAAAGAAAAATGGGGCAGTCCAAGGGTAAAATTAAATGAAATACAAGAACGTGTCAGACTCCCTAGCACGCACCTCTGATTTCTGGCCAGATCTTGTTTCTCCAGGTATCAACACTGACAACCACAGCCAGACCAGAAGCCAGCAGGAACAGGAGGCGCAGTGAGGTCAAGGCGAAGAACCTGAAGGGCAACAGAACACATGAATAGACAGTACATCCCATTAATGATACCCCAGGAGTAAACAAAGTTATATAATTCAACAACCTAGTGGTCCATTGATAAAACTATAAACCCCTCAAGTGATAATCTATTCTTTCCCATAGTCAGAACTGAAAAAAAGGAACCTATCCAACCTTTTTCCGATGTGTGCTAGAGCTCTTTAAAATTTGGTAATTAAATAGGATGAGAATACAACATTTCCTCTTAAAAAGTAATGACACTGTTGTTATATAAAAGCTGCAGTCTGTACATCTAGATTCAAATATAACACAGGAGTTGTTCAGGCAACTTCATTTCACTGCCTTGGACCTCAACACAATTCCGTAATTGTTGCTCCAGTTTCTGATCACAAGACTTCAACATTTGTTGACCACAACAATGTTATAGGAATCAGCAGTTAGAGATTAACCTAACAAAGAATTTGTTGGCACAATGGTGTGTATAAGTATTTGGGGGTAGCAGTGCAATTAGTAGCTACAGTTAATTAGGTCACTGTGGAACTAGTCAATACAAGGGGGTGTGTGTACACTTGAACTAAAGTACAAAAACAATAGAACAGACTGTCAACTGATACTGTATCTCTACAGCTCCTTCTGAAGAAGCAGTTTGTGGTGTGGAAGCGTTGGATTTAATTGTATTGGGCCCATTTGTCACTCCTGCTTGTTCAACTGGACATCATCAATGACCTACTGTCTGAGAGGTTTTCTATACTGCCGCCCCATCTCCAAGTGATGGAGTGATGACGCATCATTATAGTACATTAATTGATTTCTTTGGGCAGGAACTGGCCTTCACTACTTAATGTGTTCAGAAGTACAAGTAAATGGGAGACAGTTTGCACGGTTTGAAATGCCCAGTGGTCTAATTGATTCAAAGCAGAATGCCTGAACACCAGCAGCAGGCCAGACAGTCCTTCTTTCCCTCATTTGGGTGCCAGGTCAGTGATTCTTGTCATTCAAAAATATTTAAAAATCCCCTAATTTACCAAAGAATTGACCCAGTCTTACTCATTCATTCTTGATTTCTTCTGTACTTGTTTAAAGCTGAAATTAGGTTATAGCTGAGTGAATATTTACCAAAATATTTCAAAGATATATTTAATAATATAATTCTTTATAAAAAATACTCAATAGTAACAGCAAAAGTAATTTCAGAGGAACATTTTGTACTTTAAACTTAACTATATTCATTTTATTGCCAAAGCTACTCATTTATATCTATAAACATATGATCAGATTATAAAATAAAATACAGAGAATAAACTAAAAACTACCTAACGGTTGTTAAAATGTAATATCAGTAATAATATACTTATAGTGTAATACAACACTCTGAATAGACCCATTTTGCACGATGACTTCTCACACTATTGATATTTAAATTATATTTTGATGCCAATAGTTGTAATGTACTTTTACTTACATAATTATAATATATTATACCTGCAATAGTGCTCTATTTTCAGTCATTTGATAAATACACAACATGAAACATACTAGTATATGTATAGCTATCCTGCTATTCACCGATATGTACAGTATCAAAGCCACTAACAAGTAGACACCCTTACTTCTGCAGTGACCACACATGGACTTGTGAATCTCTCACAGACACGAGCCTGAGCAGTGAGACAGGTACAGTGCATTAAACAGACACCTCGCTGCTGAATTATCAAGGAGCCAGTTCAGCGAAGAATAGAGCCACCAGCCAGCCATCTGTCTAGTCTTCAACTGACAGGTGAAGCGTTTGCATTGTGTCAAAGCACCAGCTGCTCTCAGTCACGTTGGCTTTTAGTCTGTGCCGTGTGAACGCGTGTTACTGTAACACAAATCTGAACAAGTCGGCCATCAAAAACACACAAACTCACCAGAACACAATGTTGACCGCGGTGTAGAGAAGCACACACTGGAGAGGTCTCTCCCACACCAGGACGGACTGCAGGTAGGTCAGGACGGGCTCGTAGGGCCCCAGCCGGGACTGAAGGGCGGCTTTGACAGCCCGTACCTGACCGTCTCTCTCGCTGGAGCATGGGCGACTTCGCATGCAGACACTAGACCCCTGCGTGTCGGAGCTGTCCTCCATGGATGCGCCTCCCAGTGTCCCAGTGTGAGCCATCTTAAAACCAGTAAAGCCTGTAGACGTATGGACGTTAAAGTGAGCGATGAGGACTTGACAGGAAACAGGTAGAGAGCGGCAGCACGGCTCAACACACCGGCTAACAGATATCTGCTAACGGATTTAGGCTAGCAGCTAGCAGGGCCAGTTGACCCAGCGAGTTAGCGACTATAGCGGAACACCAGACTGTGTTACAAACACACAAGCTACCGCGGCTACTGCGGGAATGGGTTTAAAAAAGACTGGCACTTACTATTTAGTCATTTTTTGCAGAAATGAAGCGCTCTCCTCGGAAACAGGACAATATGGCGCAACCTGTTTTTCTCAAAGCGCAGCGGTCCAATCAGAATCCGCACTAGCCCCCCCCCCCACCGTGTCATGCGGCGTTCAGGTGCGATAGGAATATTTGAGTTTTGTTTACTTAGAAGCGCCTCGTGGACAAACAATCGAATCAACGCTCGGGTTGAAACGTTCGTGTTTCTATTTACTTGTTTTTTTTTTATGGCTTTTAAGGTGTTTGGTAAAGTGAAAATAACAAAAAACAATAAGCCATAAACATTGAAATGTCAAACACAAATAAAATCTGAGGAGTAGACTCGACAGAATACAACAAAGCCCTGATTACAAATACACTTAAAACGTGTTAATTTATTGTTTATTTGTCAGGGACTAATCCCATTACCTTTTACTAGAAATTCTTTAACATGTTGACTGGTTCAGCTATAAATTTACTAAAAATATAAGTGAGTATATAATAAGATAAGATAAGATAAGATAAGATAATCCTTTATTCGTCCCACAGTGGGGAAATTTGCAAAGTACAGCAGAAAGAGGGCAGACATCTGTAAAGTAATAATAAGGAGCATGCAATACTTTAATATACTTATATATTAAATAAAAACTAATATATACAATTGTAAACAGAATATGTACCATATGAACATCTGTACAGTGAAATTGATTGCACATTAGCCGATGAGTTTCACAGACAGAAATGTATATTGCACATTTAAAAAGAGAAAACCCAGAGTTAAATATAATAATAATAATAATCATAATAATCATAATAATCATAATCATAAATAGAGGGAAGAAAGAGTAACAAGACACTTTAAATAAAATCTTAAAGTTAGACAATACTGACATGATTGTTTATTGAAAATTATTATTAGTATTATTTATTGTATTTTTTTTTCTTATGTACCAACAGTTGTTTTACTTGCTCGTACAATCATCCTGGGCCACTGCACTTTACTTATTGTACATTTCATAGAAACCACTATAGGGGAAATGTGTATATAATGTACATACTCATTTTTTAATTAAATCTTTTATCTTTATTTTAAATTGTATTGTATTGCCTTTCTTTTATATATTTTTATTCTCTTGTCTTCCTCATTCTGACGTGCTGTAACAACTGAATTTCCCCCGGTGTGTGGATCAATAAAGTTTTATCTTATCTTAAAAAGTGACAAGCGGCTCTACATACACCGACACAGTAGGTGGCGCTGTGCACTTTTAACCCCAGTTTGTTCCTTCTAAGCGGGAAGGAGCGGGCAGCTTCTCACTCTGCGGTCTGGTCCCCTTGTATCTTTTAGCTAGCCAGCAGCTAGCAGGCTAGCTAAACCAGGAGCTGAACTAAGGAACAAACATGCCGCGGGAAATCATAACGCTTCAGCTGGGACAGTGTGGAAACCAGAGTACGTGGAAGACGCACTTAATGTTAAGATCCTCCATCTTCTAGCCAGTGTCCTGTGTTCACCAGAGTCAGCTAGCGGAGATGATCTGTTAGTTACTATCAAGTCCAGCTAAGCTCAAAACTAACTCAACCACAGTCAGTATAACCGAGCTAACTTTGGCTACAGGGATTTCTGTGCATACAATACCATCTAATGCATGTTAATGTTAGCTACCATGCGTAGTTCACTGTTTTGTTTAATGCACTTTTAAGGTCAGCAATAGTTAATTAAAATGCTTCAAATGTGAAGTTGATGCCAACCCCTGCTCCTTCCTCCGTTTCAGTCGGGTTTGAGTTCTGGAAGCAGCTGTGTGGAGAACATGGCATCAGTCCAGAGGGGATTGTTGAGGAGTTCGCGACTGAGGGCACCGACAGAAAGGACGTGTTCTTCTATCAGGTAACCAGAGCAGGGGTTTCTCACCTGTCTCCTCTGTCCTCTCTCATCTAAAGGACGTGTCTGTCCTCAGAGCGGCTCCTCATTGGATGTCTTCTCTCCTCACCATGCGGAGGAAACTCATCAACATCAACAGATCACACAGTAAACCAGTTAGTGGCCCAAGTCACGAGAACAGGAGGAGACATGGTTGTTCTCTATTGTGATTTTAACTTTAAGTTACGATTTGATGATTGCACGGACAATCTATTGTGCTGGTGTTCCTCAAAGTGCTCAGTGAGTGTGTGTGTATATATATATATACAGCGCAGTCCATTGATTTATTGTGTGCAGCCAAGGTTGTTCACCACTAGGTGGCGCACTTGTAGTGTCAAATGATGTTAGAACACAGCTTTTCTTCAGACGGCCCAGTTTCACCAGCTCACCTCTGGTTGTTCATGAAACTCCACAGGCCGACGATGAGCACTACATCCCCCGTGCAGTGCTCCTGGACCTGGAGCCCAGGGTGATCCACTCCATCCTCAACTCCCCCTATGCAAACCTTTACAACCCAGAGAACATCTACCTCTCTGAGCATGGAGGAGGTGCCGGCAACAACTGGGCCAGTGGATATTCACAGGTGATCACTGAATGTTACGTGTTCCTCTCTTAAACCTCGATTTATTATGAAAATAGAGACATAACTTGATAGACCTGTGATGTTCTTCCTTTAGGGCAAAAAAATCCAAGAAGACATCTTTGACATCATCGACCGCGAGGCAGATGGCAGTGACAGTTTGGAGGCAAGTTGATCATTTATCACACACTGACTGTCCCTGGTGCTGGGGGGGGAATCAGAGCTGTGGATATTTGGAAAACTGATAGAGGAACAAAGTAATATGTCTGTTTTTAGAAATATTACCTAGTACAGTCAACTAACCCCCCCTCATCTCACTCAAGAACAACTTCCTACTGAGCTTGTATCTCAAGTATCCAAGAGAGTAGCAAAGTGTTGTTTATAGTTAATGTCCTGGGCACACACCGGTAATTTCTTGTGGTCATTTTTCTATCTCTTTGTACTTGACATTTGACATTTTGTGTCTCTGTAGTAATTTTCAGACTCTGTCAGTAACATTTAGCAGGTTTTTCTCAGAAGGCAGCATCTCAAGTGGTCTGCTGACCCGTTGGGGCCCTGAGCCTGTAACAAATTGGCCTGTTCTGTAATCCACCCGTGGTCTGATTAGTATCGCTGGACTTTGTCTTGGATGCTCTTTTGACTCTGTTGTAAAAATCCACGTAGAAAGGAACGATTTGATAGAAGCAGCATGTTCAAATGGTGTCAGAGCCTGTCATCTTGAAAGCAGCCAAATTCCAGCCATCCCTCATTATTATTCTTAGCCTCTCTTTTTTTTCCTTGGTGGACTTTCTTCCGCTGCCAGCCTCCCATAAAATAACACTCACATTTCCCCTCTAAGGTCTGCAATTTCTGTAACTCATTCACATTATGACCCCACATTATTATTTAGTGTGTGCACTCATGTGTGCATTGGATAGGAAGGTGGGCCGGGTTGCCGCGAGCATGTGTATGTTGGCAGGGTGTGGCATGTAGAATGTCTGGTGATAATAGCCGGGCGAGTGTAGAAGGCAGGTATTACAGGGCTGTCTTGGGGGGTATAAGGGAGCCTATTTGTGAGGTGGGGCTGCACTCCCATTTATATAACTGCTGAGGAAGAGAGGCATTTGGTCACCCACACACTTTCAGCCCTCTGCATCAGTGGAAGTGAGTTTTAAACTCACACGTGGCACATGCTGTAGCTGTAAATCTGAACAGCGAGTAATGAGTTACACTTTGTCTTTGCAGGGATTCGTCTTGTGTCATTCCATTGCTGGGGGGACGGGCTCTGGGTTGGGATCCTATCTGCTGGAGAAACTCAATGACAGGTTCACAAACACACATGCAGCTTGGTCACTTACATTTTCTAGTGATCTGGTGTGTGTTTATGTTAATATATATTGTTTTATGATCCCCAGGTACCCAAAGAAGCTGGTGCAGACTTACTCTGTTTTCCCAAACCAGGATGAGATGAGTGACGTGGTCGTTCAGCCGTACAACTCGCTGCTGACGCTGAAGAGGCTCACCCAGAATGCAGACTGCGTGGTGAGCAGTAGCACTTGTGAAGCGGTGTTGTGTAATCAAATTGCTCCCTTTGCTTCACAATGCTGCCATGGGACTAACAAAAAACCACAAGATGACAAACATGACTGTATTCTGAATGAATAATTTTTTTACAACCCCTGGTTAGCTTTTGATTTACCACTTGAGTCAAACCAAAGGTAAAATCAAACAGAGAAGCCAAACTGTTCCACAATCAGTGAGCTGAGACAGGAAACAAAATAATTTTATTAAGAGAGGTGGTCAGTCAAATTACCAATAACGTCATGATGTGATGTCAGACAGTTAAATACATTTGGCTTCACGTGTTCTGACAAAATGTCAGGGGTCAAACCGCTGTAAGCACTTGCGAGTACAGATGTCAAACAGTGTTAGGACATCAAACGTGTCTGAAAGCATGAATAAAGCTTGATTTAAGTCTCACAGACCTGTTATGCAGTGTTGTCAGTGAGCCTGAGAAAATTATATTTTATTGACAAGAGCCACTTCTACACTGGACAAGTTGTAACTAGGCGGTTGGATGTGGATATTTAGCCTTTAAAGGAGAACTCCACCCAAATAATCATAAACATGAAGGCTGAGATTGTTCCCTCTCCACTTATGAAAGGGATTTGGTAATTTGACTGCCCAGCTGTCCTTCCTATCATGATCCACTTAAAGCTTACAGTTCATTGGTGTATTTAACCGTGCCCTGAAACAAGCTTTGATACATTTGAGTCATTTTATGTCTGCAAAACTGAAAACGGCACACAAATAATTTGGTAAAGAATATGAGTCTCAAGATTTTACTTTTATCGAACGGCTTGTTGAACTGCTACTTATTGAAGGCGCTGCTGTGCTTGTGTAGCTGTGACTATTAAAGAGGCAAACTGCTGTGCCGGCAATTGAGGCATCGCAAATCGAACTTATTCAATCCCATTCTGAAATCAGTGATTGTATTAGTCTGAGATACTCTGACAGTCTAATGGGGTTTCCTCTCTAATACCTACTTCCTCCAGGGTCTTGCATAAGCCCCTCATGTGTATTAAATTAGCTGGAAAGCTAATAGAATCTGCCCAAGAATCGGTCCCCCTGTTGCAACTGTACAGTGCGTCTCTTATGTTCAGCTCTCCTAACAACAGCACACTGTGTAGCTTCTTTAAAAGGTTCCTTGACTGCGTCATTACTCCGATACCCTATCACTCTTTCTCTAACTTCGTAGCAGTGTATTGACTTTCACCCATGTCGTTTTGCTGGAGGGGATCTATTCCTCCAATTTTCTCTAAGTTTGTCTAATAATTACTCTGTGGGCTTGTGTGTCAGGTGGTGTTGGATAACACGGCTCTAAATCGCATCGCCACAGACAGACTGCATATCCAGAACCCCTCGTTCTCCCAGATCAATCAGCTGGTGAGTGAAACATGTCATTATGTCAGTGGACAGGTTTTGGTTTTCGCCCTAGTGTGAATTCTGCTCAACTGTCTGGGCACGTTGTCTTTGTTCAGAATACAAACTGTACGAGACACGCCTCGCTCACTACAAAAATTACGAGATCCACAAACTAGTTTGGCGAGTCAGTTGCATGTCAGACTGGATTTCAGCTTTCTTAGGAATGAGTGGCACATGGCGGCACTTTTCCAAATGATACGTCAACCTTTCAGCGTTTGAAAAGAGCCAAGCACACTCCTTTTAGTGTTGGGTGAAATAGACGATTCTTATATAATTACTTATAATTGTTTACATAAAATTATAATTATATATAAATTATAATTGTTTATATATTATAATTATACAGCTATATAAATGTTATACGTTTTTTTTATATGTATCGCTTAGCCTTTCCAAATTTTAATCTTATTTTGAAGCTCTAACCAGTTATTTTAAAAGCTCTGTGTCTAATCGAACCTTCATACACGCAGGTTTCCACCATCATGTCTGCAAGCACAACCACCCTGCGCTACCCAGGCTACATGAACAACGACCTCATTGGCCTGATTGCATCCCTCATCCCCACACCCCGCCTCCACTTCCTTATGACTGGTTACACACCACTCACTACTGACCAGTCGGTGAGTTGTGGTCAGGCCACTGAGAGAAATTAAATCAAACTGAGGAACATTTGTTTGCTCTGCACTGAAACAAAATCTATCAAAAACATCTGAATACACCCAGTGCAAAATTCTGCAAGGTTAATCCACTGTCAGTTGATTGTAAGTGTTCTTGCTATCGGCAGTTACTATTTGAAATACTGAGAAGCCGGCTGTTTACTCTCCCCACTGTGCCTCAGGTTGCTAGTGTGAGGAAAACCACAGTGCTGGATGTGATGAGGAGGCTTCTGCAACCCAAGAATGTGATGGTGTCCACAGGCAGAGAGAGGCAGCCAAGCCATTGCTACATTGCCATCCTTAACATCATCCAGGGAGAGGTCGACCCCACACAGGTATGCGTTTGTTTGTGTGTGTGTGTGTGTGTGTGTGTAGGAGGTGTAAAGAATAACCTCATGTGTTACACATCTCTTAACATGTCTGCACAGCATTTAATCCTATTTTAACTGACTCTGCCGCAGGTGCATAAAAGCCTCCAAAGAATCCGAGAACGCAAACTTGCCAGCTTCATTCCCTGGGGTCCCGCCAGCATCCAGGTGGCGTTGTCCAGGAAGTCCCCCTACCTGCCTTCGGCCCACCGAGTCAGTGGTCTGATGATGGCCAATCACACAAGTATTTCCTCTGTAAGTGCTTATCTTAGTTGTGACATCAGCCTGTTCAGCTACATTTCCCTTCAGTGTTTATTTATACAACACAGGTCTGTGTGTGTTTGGAATGTTCATTATTAATCATTCCACTGTTACTGGCAATTCGAATTTTGACGGGTTGGTACTGTCAGCTAAAGTGAGCAGGTATTCTCTGCTGGGGGTCTTATAGTTAACAGACCATACACAAGTCTATATCTATAACTAACTAATGGTTCGCCATTGGGGCAGGATTTCTCCCAGCCTGTCTACGATCTATGATACATTAAATGAAAAGTGGGGGGAAGTTATCATGAATTTATTCATGAAATGTGAATTTAGAGTTTGTGTATGCTGCTAACTGCAAATGTAAAAATTACCTTCTAAAAATTGTTGTATTCATATTTTCCATAATGCATCACTGAAACTTGAAACCAATCTACATTTTAATCTTGTGTGAAATGCATCGTCCTAAAGAGTAAAGTTGAGCTGCTGCAACAGCAGTTCTAGGGGAATTCCACACAAATTAAGTTTGCGCTTGTTATGCTGCCAAACTTGACATTTACTCGAAAATGTGGACATTTTATTGTCTGTGAAGCAAGAAAATGTTGTCCTGTGACATTGTTGAAATAATATTATAGTTATATTACAGTGCCTGAATTATACTTATTTTTTTTTAAATACTTCAGGTCTAAATAAAAGTAAGGATAATTTACAGTCGTCTTTGGAAGTTAAGGTGAAGATTTCACTTTCCTTTCTTGTAACAGAAGTAAAAAAAAAAAAAAAAAACCTAGTCAAAAGGAAAGTGTGTCAGGACAAGAACCTGAAATCCAACCCCTTTCCTGGTGCTAGTTTTGATGTCCTCTCTGTTTGTTTCCCACAGCTGTTTGAGCGGACGTGCCGGCAGTATGACAAACTGCGTAAGCGTGAGGCCTTCCTGGAGCAATTCCGCAAAGAGGACATATTCAAGGACAACTTTGACGAGCTGGATAACTCTCGTGAAGTCGTCCAGCAGCTGATAGACGAGTACAGCGCAGCCACGCGGCCCGACTACATTTGCTGGGGCTCACAAGACCAGTGAATGGACTTACAGGTGTTGAGTCTCAGCCACAACTCATCAATGAACACGCGCTCTTAGTTTATTCTAACTCCATTCATCTCCCTTATACACATACATGTCCCGAAATAAAACACATTTGACTTAAGCTGCTTCTCTTGGAAAAAATATTTATCAGCTTTGTGCAGCATGTTATACATATGATTTGTTATGCGTTTGAACGTTCACTCATCCACAGTGTGCTGACTGAGGGATGATCGGTAACACCCACTATCATTATACCAACCAAAAGTTAGAAGGTTCAGTTCTGAAATGTAGTTTATATAAGTAAATAGTCTTGTGAAGTAAAAGTATGAGCGCTTCTTCTCTGCAATTCTGTGCAGGAAGCATTAATGTTTTCTACAAAATCTATTTGATAGTTGTTTCCTTTTCTATTTCTTTGCCTTTGTTTCAGCAATTTAAGAACCTGTTGCCTTGTTTTGTTCTATTTCTTACATGAGCTCTAGCACAGCTGATTTACAGGAAAATGTCCACAGACTATAAAATGACTGCCTTCAGTAATGGGAGTAGGACTGGCTGGATGCATTGCATGATGGTTAATGTCGGTTCTTGTATCCCAGACATTTAACGTGGTGCTTTGTCCCATATTTGTGCTGCTGATACACTCATTTGTCCCCACTGTACAAGACCTTTTAAGAATTAAGTTGAACTTGGGTTTAGGCCAGAAAATGGTGTAAACATATCTGCCATGTTCACAGCATTGACATTTTAACAGCAAATGTCACCTAGAGTAAAAATAATTAAGTTTGTACAGATGACCATGTCTGTGTACAGGACTGGACCTCACTGTAATGCTTCATCTCTATGCCTGTAAATATACTTAAAATAATATCTGGCTCACCGATGGTCTCGGTTTCCTGTTGATGAATTTACTCTCCCTTGTTGCTTTGCTTGTTGGACCTGCTGAAAATAAACACATTGTTTTTGATGCAACCACACAGGGTCATTTTTATTAAAAAAAAAAAGGGTTAAACAGCATTTTCTCCCTCACCTGGAGCTGCTGTGTCCTGATGCCCATTCAACGAACTCTGTTAAGGCTCATTACCACAGGGGTACGGAAAGGCACTTAGCAACGCTTGCTCAACCTGCTATTGTTTTTAACCAGAAAAGCTTGGAGAGGGGGGGGGTTACTCCCAGCTCTGGCGCCAAACTTAGGCCTTTTATCAAAATGTTTCTTTGTGAAACAATAGTCTTACACTGATTCACTGGCTGAGGCACAAGAAAGTCATACTTTCTGAAAATGAAATGGCGGAAATGAGCTGTGAGGCTGAACAATAGTACCGAACACTAAATATGGTAAAATGGTGCTGTTTTTTATTAATTACATACAGTATTTATAGTTTTTATTGCACTTCCAAGTTGGTTAAAAACAAACAATAGTGCAATTAACTATACACACATTACATAAAAAGGTACCGTGCAGCGTACAAACAAGCGTAATATAAAGCAACAACATCCGCAGTTTGATTTTTTTTTTTCCTTTTCCTTTTCATACATGTAGCTCAGAGCTGCCTGCAGCTGCAGTAAAAAAGAAGCACAGAGATAGTGCTATGACTCATCAAGGTCGTCCATATTGAGAACTCTTTGTTTTGACGCTGGTTATCGCATGGGGTTGTTTTGCAGACAGTTCTGTAAAAAATCATCTTTACAAAGCCAATTATTGTTCTCAGGATTCCTAAATGGTTATCTACAGTAATATAAAGGTGTATACAACAGGAGGGCTTAATATTCTAAGATATTCAGGTGTAAAAAAAAATATCGAAAGGGGGATTTGTCTGCTTTGGGATTATTAAATGTTATAAAAGCTTATTAAAAATATCTTTGGTCCATGCTCAAACTCATGCCTTGGTGAAACAAAAACACTAAAACAGTGAACACAAAGGAGCTACACAGGAGTTACACATCTGATCATATGGAGCAGAACCAAAGGCATTCATGGCTCTGATCGGTTAAAGCAAACCCAATATCAAAATGCACCTGGGTCTGCATTTAAGACATAAAAGACAGTAAAAAAAAAAAATAGCACATAAATAATACTACAAAAGCACCTATGGCATGATTAGAAGGTTTCTGTTTAAATAGCAGGGGACAGATGGGGGCACTGCGTGATAAATATGAAATGATCCACAGCTCTGAATGGGGCCTTTCTGTGTGGTCTGGGTTCAATGTCTTCAATGATTAATACATTGTCAAAAATAACAATAATAAACAGTGAAGCACCTGTTATTGTCAGCAGAGCACAGCTGCATTAGAATAGTAACTGACACAAGCTAAGATTGATCCAATCAGTCAAGTGTTAACCAAGTTCGGTGTCGAGGATTACAGCCAAGACGAGCAGCACGACAAAGGACACATCAGAGCATTTGGTGGAAACAAAAAAACAAAACAACAACCAAACAGCTCCAAAATGCTTTGGTTTCTGTGAATCAACTATCCCAGATCCCGAACGTGACGTCCAGGGAAGAAGCTTCTTAATCAAATACACTCGCAACTGAAAATCTCATCGGTGAGAGTCTCTAAATGGACCCGGCGGCCAAAATGACTTGGCTACAGAGTTCAACATCTGTTTCTAGTTCCAAGTTCACATGGCTCACCGCATCAACAGTTCCAGGTAATGCAAGCCCGGCTGGGATCTTATGAAAACTAACTGTCTCTGATGAACATGTCGGCGTACAGGCACGTGAGAAAGTGAGTCTGTGTGGGTGAGGGAGTGAGAGCCAGAGACGGGGAGGGTTTGTCACTGAACGTTTTCAACACTGGTTCAGCGGCGCACGGGGGGGAAGGACTGCCTTCTAGGAAAGTTAACACAAATATGGCACAGTTCGAGCCATAACTTCGTGAGGGGGAGTACCACAGCTAATTGTTACCACAAGTCCAAACTCTTGCTGTCTCTCCCTGACGTAGCAACTAACGTCTCACATTGTCGAGGTTGGGTTGGGGGAGGGGGGTGTTGCCATGTGGGGTATAAGAGGTGGTTGCGTGACAGGATGGGGTGGGTGTGTGTGTAGGGGGGGGGTACGCGTGACACCTCATCAGCAACCGCACTGGTTTCTTTGGGTTTTCTAGGCCTCGCTCGCAAAACACAACCCCCCTCGCCTTCCCGTGCTTTGCCGTTCCTTCACCCTCCCTCCTCCATTGGCCGGCCCCTTCAGCTGGAAAGCTCAGCAAGGGTTTATTTTCACGGATGGGGAGCGAAAACAGCCCTCTCTTTGTTTTGGCTGCCGTGCGGTTCCCAGTGGAGGAGGCGCGGGGTCCTGAGGACCGGGTCTGGGCCTCCTAGGGGGCCACGTGGAGGAGGACGGTGGGAGTTGGGGGGTGGGGTGGGGTCGTCTGGGTGTGGGTCCCTCTCAGACGGGGTGTGAGGGCAGCTCCAGGAGGGTGGGCGTCTGCATCGACGCCAGGTGATGGAAGCCCACGTCCTTGCTTTCTGCTTTGGAGATGTCCGCATCCTCCCCTTTCCCTCGCTGGCGACGGATGGCACTGAAATATGCGTTCATCAGCTGCATGATCTCAGTCAGCTGTGACAAGAGAAAGAAAGAGAGAGAGAGATAGAGAGTGAGGGAGGGAGGTCAGACTGGTGGCAGTCTCAGTGTCTGTCTGGCACTGTCACAGGAGGGTGGAGAAGCATGATGTCATCCAGCTGCTAGAAAAACTGGATCCTCCAGAAGCCGAGGATGAGGTTGTTTGGCAGATTCTCACGGGGACACACACATTCACACACTCACATACACATACGCACACACATCCAGAAAAAGAGGCCTCACATGTGTGTGGATATTTCATCACTTTGACACATTTTGCTCAGCAGCTGTTGCAGAAGGAAAAGAAGGGAGGGCACGGCCGAGCGTTTCATTCGTTCATCGGTGTTCTCCGTTAACCTGACCTCGGTGGACGTGACCACCCAAACCACAGTAAGCCTCGGTGACCATTACCCTTAATCTCGTCCTGTGACCGCCTGCCTAAACATGGTGTGTGAGAGCGCCGTCTTCAAGCTTCAACCTTCACCTACACTTCAACTGTAACTGTAACCCTGGAATCAGCAGCTAAATCTTGCTCTCACCATTAACTCCAGGCCTGGCCATAATCACCCCCTGCAAATCCGCCCGCTTTCTTCTTTCCTGCCCGGTGGCTAAGAAACCTTGCAAATTCATGTCAGAGCAATATGAGGCCTTAAGTTCATAAAAGTAGAAGCCTCTCAGGGGCGTACTTCAATTCGCCTGTGTGTCCAAATAAATAAATAAAAGCCACTTTTGTGCCCCGCGAAGAAATCACAGAGGGATTTTTTGTTCAATGTGGGAAGATGCAAGCAAATCTGCCCAGTGAAAGGCGAGACTTGTTCTCTGCTGGAAAAAAAAGGGTCTGTTTGGAAGAACATCGAAGTTTCTGAGAAATGTTTTGCCTAATATTTTAATCTAACCACCGCAATAAAACTCACCCCCAGTTGCCATTTGATGCCAGGAAGCTGGACTTTTGGTGGTTAGCATGTGGCAGGTTGTGTGCTCTCCATTTAGACCAAATTAATGAGTGTTTTTAAAGTGGGTCAGAGTGCCGGAGGGAGGGCTGCATTGTGAGCAGACAGCATGCTTCTTTCACTTACTCTGCAGAACGCTGCATGGCGATAAGGCCACTTGAACTCTGACTGCAGCGGAGATGGATGGTGTCTAAGCTCAGTGAAGGAAACGGCTCCAGTGAGGAAGAGATTTGACTCCCCTTCAGCCTCGGCCTGTATGTGCTAACGTGGGACATGGGTCACTGTACCTTGGTGGTTTCAAATAGCAGATCCCGATCCCCGGCTGTGATCTTGAAGGTGTTGCTGTCAGATACACCGTAGGAGCAGATCTGGCCATAAGGGAAGGACTCCAGGGCCTCTGCTTCTCCCTGCCGGTACAGAGACACGGATGTAGCAGCAACGCCCAGCCACAGCTTCTGGGAAAAACTCCCCGTCGAACTCTGCAGGGAGGTAAACAGATGTCAGAACAATCCGCAGTTATCACTTAAATTACCTCCAAATGACTCTTGAGCACCGAAGTAGCACAATCCAACAATAAAACCAAAGCATTATAAACTCACAATATAAAAGTCCACTTCATACAGAGTGCATCCAAAGCCCGACCACTGGCGTGCAATTGTGAGGTAGGCGGCCATACTGTCCCGGCGGTTGTAGCCGGCCAGACCTTTCCAACGCTCCAAGATGGACCCCATGACGGCCGCTGCCTCCTCCTTCAACCGGCTCAGCAGGCGCATGTCCTGCTCCACCTTCTGCTTGTGCGCTGCCGTGGCCGTGTGGCTCCACAGCGTCCCCGCCAGGAGGCCTGTGGGGAAGCGCTGCGTCGTCGGGCACCCCTGAGCCGCCACCAGACAAGGCGGCAGGGCTTGCGGGGAAGAGAGGGACATGAGGACGCGAGCTTCCAGCATGTCGCCTGGGAAGAGCTCGTCCAGAGGTGGGCAGGGGGCGTGCGTGCCGAAGTCACCCATCAGGCACTGGAGCCTCAGGGACGCTAAGGCCTGCAGGTCCTCCTCACAGGCCGGCAGCTGGCCGCGAACGACCATCTCATGGCACTGCAGCGCACGGGGAGAGACAGCACAGAACAGGATGAAAATAAGGCACAATGTGTCAGCAATAGCCTCAGTCCTTCCATCAATATTTTCTACCCCACCCTGTTTTACTTTGTCCCATAAATCTTTTATGGGAGTCCTCGGGAAAAATGTTCTAATGAAGCCAGTGCTGGCTGCCTCCTGCCCCCTCCGCTCTACAGCCAGTCCTCTTAGTCACACTTTTTATACACTGCATTTTATTGTAATCACAGCCCATAACACATTAATGATGATAATTAATGAAACATTATAATCCCTGTGAAATACGAGGAATTTGTCACTGCGGGACAATTAATTATCCGGAGTGGTCACTCTGAGAAAAACTCTTTTTTGTCGAGTGGTGCTCTGCTCCATTACCTGCTCAAAGAGGAAGAGATACTCGATGCTGTCCGCCGATATGCTGTCAGCATCCAACAGGCAGTAGAGCTTGAAACACAGCTTCCACTGGGACTTGGACTCGGACTCTTTGGTGAAGAAGCTGCACAGAGGAGGGACAGAAGGGGTCAGGCAACAAATATACCCGAAAACCACAAATGGTACACCAAAAATCTTCAGGCTGGAGGTTAATATGTTACAAGATGCTGCCTCCCTGATGTGAAATGTTGTTTAGTAACTCTGTGGTTTGCTGACGTTCGTGTTTACCCTGTCACAGCACAGTGAGGACACAGATACAAACACCTGTTGAAATATTACACACTTCCTTTTTTAGTCCAGCCGGACACCTTATCGTTTGATGCAAGACTTTGCCTCGTACAACCCAGTGACGTCAGTTTCACCGTGGCGATCCACTGGCTTTGCTGGCAGTGACACAGGTCCAGTTTCCCAGCAGGGTGTAATGTTTGACCAATAAGACCAGACAAGGTCGCCACTTATCAAGGATACTGGATAACATTCAGCATGGGAGTCGAACAAGTCAAGATAAACACACCGTCCACCGGTGACAAATAGCTCAGATTCCTCAGACGAGACTGTGTTTTGACAGCGTGTGTGTCTGCTTGGTTTTAAAGTGTCTGCTTCCTTTGCTGTGTCTATCTGTGCTACAGGCTTGCAGGCTGATTCACTTCACAAACCTGGTCAGGATGTCTGCGATCAGAGCGCCGCTTGCAACCGGCTGCTCCCACAGTGCATTCTGCTCATACAGTGCAAACGTGTTTTTGCTCTCTTGCAGGCCGAGCTTCTCCTGCATCCTTCGTACCACCTGAGGAAGGGGACGGGCAGACGGGCAGAGGTTGGAGTGAGACGAGACGAGACAGATATGCACGGCCTGTGATAATCGTCAGACTGAGCTCTGAGCAGTAACACGTGAGAATATGAAAGAAAAGTTGTGCTCAAAAGAAGAATCCAGATAAATGCGTCCAAACCTCATTGGCAGTGGTGTGTGAGCTGATGTAGAGCTGGCAGCATCCCGGGCCAGGATAGTGCACAGTGCACAGCATCTCCTGTCTGCTCATCAGCATTTGGATCTCCTCCCAGGATGGCACACACTCCCGACACTTGGTCTTCTCCAGAGCCTCGCTGATGAATGACGCGTAATTATCCATCTCAGACTCAGGACTTTGGCTCTGAATCCTGCAAGAGAGGGGTGAGAAAGTGAGATGGGTGCGGATAAAATGAACATATTCAATACATAAAAAGGGAGAACTTGTTAATGGTCATGACTCAAAGTCTGTAAAGTGCTCTGCTGCAATCGTGGACTTTGCGTCATCCTTTTGAATTGACCGATTCTTTATTTTCTTTGGGCTGGCAATGCAAGAAAGTCAATGAGGCGAGGAATGACAAATGTTCTCACTTTAGCTCTTAGGGACTTAAAGGCCCAACATCCCTCAATCGTTCAAAAGAAAAAAGGAAAATAGCAAAGAAAACATGTTTGACTTTTGGGTAACGTATGAAACAGGAAAAGGTGCTTCCGCTCCTGTGAACCGGAGCGACCTGCCACTTCCTCCCAGAGGAGCATCCAGGAGTGGTAGGTGAGTGCGTCTGGTGTTGTTTTAAAGAGATGGGACAAAAAACGCAGCGTGACGTCTCACACACTGCAAGAGTGTGAAAGGTGTGAAATTCAACCTGACGGAGTCACGAGCTCCGCCCTGTGTCAACACCGAAGGGGAAAATAGGAAGGAAACAATTATACAACGATGTTCGTCCCAAAATACACAAGCGGGACGGAGAGACGCAAACAAGGGGGCCTCAAACACACTGTCAGACAGAGAGAGGGCCTCTCATTCCCTCCGATGTCTCGCTCTCTCATAACTGTATGGCCACAGGGTGGGATATGTCCTGCTAAAACATAATTAGGAATGTTCCACTGAGTCTGTGTGATCCTTCCTATACTCTCCTCCTCTCTTCACCCCTCTCTGCTCTTTCTTGCGCTCCGGCCTCGGCCTCCTCCTCCTCCTCCTCCTCCTCCTCCTCTGCTTTCTTTCTTCTGGCCTATTCTCTCTGACAGCAGACATTCCCCGGGGGTTTCTCAGGGCACTGGGGGAGTGGAGGAGGGTTTTCTGGGCCCACTGCCCAGCTGCAGCCTCAGCACTGATCCACCGAGTGAGAGAGTGCGTGAGAGCGCCGGCAAGACGTATCAAAACACAGGCAGAGTTCCACGGTGTTATTATGAATCGCCGTCGCATGCAACTGCTCCATTAGCTGCAGGCGGATTCCCAGTACAGAACCATAGATAGAAAACTGCAGTGCTTTGATGACATGGCGTAAGACAGAATATCTGGAGCAGGAGATTAGCACTGCTAATAACTTAGATTGCCCCAGAGCTAATTCAGACTTGCATATTCAGCCCTAAAACACTGGATCTGTCTGAGCGAAACACGCTAACAATGTGAAGCCATATCACGCTACCATATCTAAACATATCTAGCGGGATCCTGACGCCTGCTTTTTAAACTCCAGTCTGGCCCCCAGGTTGTCTCTGCTACTGTAACATTGAACCTGTCTCCCCCCATCAGACTCACGATCTGATGACCCAGTAATACGGGAATGGGATGGCACCTTGCTGATAGAACTTCAGTTCATATTTGACTTCCCTGGTTACGCTCTTCGAACATCATTTTGATCAATATAAAACAAACAACTGCGATATTACTGTTAACAGACAACTGTGGTTTCGACTACCTTAAACTGTCAACATAGATGAATCTGCTGTAATGTTTTCCACGTGTCAACCACAAGTCATGTTTCCCCAGTTGGACAAATTAGAGCCAGAAAAAAGAAGAAGAAGAAGAAGAAAAATTTTCCACTTGCAATTTCAAGACAGAGATGGCGTGAGCAGGTTTCTTCAGTCTGCAGGATGATACTAAATCCAATATGAATAAATCCAAACTGAATACTGCATTCACATTATATTGCAAGGGGAAAACAATAACAAATAAAAAATAAACTAATATTTGAAAACAGAGGACTCAAAGTTTGGATTCTAATACTGCTAAATAAATAGCAACTAGAAAGGCACTATGGTGCAAACCTCCGTTAACAGTCCCCTTACGAAACCATTTTTTTATTTGGACCAAATTGCACACACTCATAATCCGGATTCCCCTGATCCGGATCGGCACCAGAAGTTAATGATTTTTTTCCTGACCCATACCACATCCCTCCACTAAGTTCCGTGGTACAACCATTTTCCTTCCATTTGTAAACTTAAATACAATCACATCACCTCTGCTCTGAGTGGATTTTTGATTTGAATTAATCCAACATCAAACTCCTGTTTCTCACCTCTTGAGGTGGAACCGCAGATACTTGAGCACCGTGGGCCCGGGCAGGAAGGTGCAGCTCATGCAGGTGAGGAGCTGCCAGTAGCGGAGGTGTGCGGCAGTGTACGGGGCAGGCGTGTAGCTCGTTTGCTTCACTAGCTGGCAGTAGACCTCGTCCCGGAGTGTCCGCAGGTCCAGGCAGGTCTGCAGCACGCCCTGGATAATGGGGACCGGCTCCCGTGCCGACTCCAGCTGCTGCAGGCAGTTGAAGAGCTTCACGGCCTCCTCACGCACCGAGCCGTAACCTTTCCCACTGTGGTCTGGAGAGAGGAGGAAGAGCAGTGGAATATTGTGTTCAGGCTTTTTAACTTCTAACTTCTACTAGAGCAAGATCACTGAGTTGTAGCCAAGGCTGATGTTGTAATACAGACCATTGTTCCTCTTACTTATTGTGACATGGTTCCTATTGTCTGTTCTAATCTATTCGTGCGTTCCTATTCTCACTTGTTTTAATGAAGCAGCCGATGAGAGCTTGTTATTCTAGTGGCCTGTGCTGTGCCTTCTGCCTCTCAGCAATTCAAACAGCAGGGTAATCCAAGAGATCACACTGCTTCTTTCCACTTGACACAGTCATTGAACTGCAGTGGCATTAAATGTCTAGCTTACTGTAGAATAAGTTACTATTTACTCAGTGAAGATGTGCATTGGGCTTGAAGGAATACTCAGTAAAATTGTTTTAAAGCTAGGGCTGGTAATCCCGGAAAACCCTTTTTCTTTTTTTATAGATGGCTATCGGGACGTGAGGAGGATTTCAACAAATAAGATAAAACAGTGTTTCAGAAACAAATAACCAACCCTGTACCTTTAATTAGTCAAAAAAGAATACACATATTAGGGTGACATGTCTAAAATAGTTTGTTGACATGTCATAACTTGCAATTGTTGAGATCTGAAATGACTTTAGATTAGTGAAAATCAGTTGTTAGATCTATATTTGTTATTCTTAAAAATGCGATATCTATATAAATAATGAAATTGAGGATAAATACAATTTGTAAACAGATAATATATCTTGCCATGTCAAAAATCACATTTATATATATAAATATGTCATTCCCACTAGTGAAATCTTTATTATATAATTATACAGCTTGCAATAGTCTCAGCCAATCCGATTTTTTTCAAAGTGCTGTAGAAATTGTTGAACTTCATTTCATTTGTATCCACAGCTACACACATAACCTACATAATAATGTATGACATGCACATGTTAACTACTTACATGTGTGCTCCAGGCTGCCATAGGGGAAAGGAAGCAGAGGGGCGTACAGGGGGCCCTGGGTGTACTTCAGGATGGGGTTGTGCTGGTAGATGTGCTCCACAACCTCGGGGTTGAACTTATTCTCCTTTAGCACACAAGAGAAAGAATTGTGACGATAACATCATTAGACGCAGAAAAGAACAAACTTTCATATGTCTGCAGTGAGCCCGTGGTCAACCTGTGGGCGAGGCAGCGAGTGGGCGATTGAGAGTGCGGTCGGCCTGTCGGGGGGTGACCAGGGTCGACTCGACCCGGGTCACAATTCAGCTCTGGCAACTTTCAAAGCAGCAGGAAGGTCAAGTGATGACCCGGCAAACCACACCAGCATGACTGACACGTTATATTTTATCCGCTGGTGTCAATGGGTTTCGTGTGCGTGTGTTTGTGTCTTTCACTGCCTCTGTGGAGAGATGCCTTGCAGTGGTACAGATGGCTTCGCTACTGCCCTCCAGCACCTGTTGCTCATTAGGAACGTTGCCACTGCCTCTGGCTACAAGGCAAACCCCCACCCACCCACCCACCCCCTCCTTAGTGGGGCAAAGTTGACACATTCTTCTTAAGTGTTTGGTGCACACTGGTGACAGGCTTGTCTGTTTGAACTGTGGGAATGAGTTTCTGTGGGCCACATGCAGCAGGATACGGCACCAAAACCCAGATGATATTCATATGGTGCACGTTCATGCTTGGGCCCCCAGGTTTGTCTCCAATTCCCTTTGGTCTTCCTCTGACGCAGGCAGTCGTTCGATGTTTCGTGAAATACCCTTTTTATCTACGTCACATGAGAAGATGGATTCCGCAGTCGTGAGAGATGGCTCTGCAGAGGGCAAACTTAGCTTAACCCAAGAACAAATCTATTTAATCTATTGAATAAATCCAGAAATCTCTGTCTGCACCCCGAGAACCGTTCATCTTATCAACTTCACACTTGGCATGTGTATTGTTAAGGACCCAGGGAAATGCAGTGTCACATTGGTGCAATTTCGACACACGATAAGTTCAATATTAATAAACATGGAATGAACAGGTGGCCGGCGTTCTGTAGCACTGGCGGCTGGGACTCATCGACATACATGTTGTTGTCGATCATGACAACAGGACCTTCAAGACAACAGTAACAACTGATTCTCCAGTTCAGGATCCTTGGAATAAACAGATGAACAGCTCTTAATGCAGCAGTGCTGGTGCAGCTTCAGGGTTCTGCGAGGAACCGGTCTTTCCTCGCCGCAGCTCAATAACTGCAGGTCACGTTTACAGTTTTCGGGGAGAAAGCTGCAACCAGCATCACCACAGTCTGAACAAACAGCCCATTCCAAACAGACAGGTTTAGAACAGGCATTGGACTAAAACTAGAAATGGGAAAAACAGCTGGCCTGGCTCTATAACTTGTTGACACCGAGGGGTTTCAATCTTTGCTTCTAATTCTTGTGCATTGACCAAAAATGTTGAACGATTTCTTTAAAAGGGTCAATTCTGGTTTATTACAAACTGGCAGGGGCGGATCCAGGGGTGGGGCCAGGGGGGGGGCACTGGCCCCACTTATTCAAGCTTTTTTTGAAGTGCAATGTGCAAGGAACAATTCTCGAAATATATTCAATGATCTGTAAACGAGGAATGACTTAAATGTGCACCTTACTGAATCGGGAATTGTGCATTGATGTTGGGCATATAATTGGCTCCTCTGTGTAAATTTTGGCCCCCTTATGGCCCCTGATTTATAAAGAGAATCATTACTATCGTAACATTGTGCTCAATACAGTAAGAACGCCAACATCTGGTATTACTGCAACATTTCTAATGTTATAACAAGGTCAATGGAGGTAAAATATACAGGAGGTAAAATGATAAAAAAGGAGTTTAGTTAAAGATTATTAAAAACTATTTTATTTGGGGGTAAAAACCCAAAATGAGTCCACCTCAAATGTCCCAGATAATCCCACAGTGCACAGTAAAAGTGTTTGCACAACTACTGTAAGTGCAGTAGGTCGGAGTCGAGCCAGGACGTCTGCGTGTTAACTGTGAAGAATGTTTACAACAAGACAGCTTAGCTACCAAATTTACAGTTTGCTGTTTCAACTTGTTGTTTTAATGCTGCACTCCCAGATTTCAGCAAATGACTCGGTGCCTACGGTGTTTCTATTACAGATAGGAATAGTGGTCTGACCCCCATTTCAATAAACGAATACTGTCCTTTAAATGCAATGTGTGGCAGATTTAAAATAGAGCTGTTCACCCGGCTAATCTGTTCTTCAGATCTTCTCTCCATTTTTCTCTCTTTTGCACATGGCCTCTGGCTGTAGGTTCAAGGCTGAAACTAAAGTCCCTTCTCTCCCTTGTGTCTGTGGCTGGAACTTGAATCTATGCCTTAAAAGAAAAGCGTGCACTTCTGTCTGCACAAAGCCTTGTCTGTTCATTCGCTCTCTTTGATTTTTGCAGCAGCAGTCCTAATCTCACACTGGAGAGGGACAATGCCTCGTGTATTTGCGTAAGCCTGTGTGCCTGCGTGTAAAGGTGAGAAAGAGAAGAAGTGACAGACTGAAATGAAACGTTTAAGACAGAGTAAAAGTGGTCAGAGGGAAAAACAGGCCAAACAGCAAATGAGGAGCACTTTGAAAGCTGTCCCCCCTCTCATCCGTCCAAAACATAATCTTGGCCCCTCCTGGCAAAGCACACAGGCAGACGGAGGCGAGCAGATTAACCACTTTTCTTTGAGATTAGAGACTCTCGTTGGGAGATTATGGAGACATGAGGCCCAGCGCAGAACTGCTTATCTGGCCCTGCTGCTTCAGGCCGAGCCCTCCTCCACCTCCTCGGCCAAAGCTGCCCCTCTCTTCACCCCCCCGGGGCAGACTGATGCAAGACGAGTCATATGTCTGCTCAATGAGATTCCAGCACGCCGTGTTCTCTAGCAACCCCCAGGTCTAAAAATATGTCTGTCGCTTATAAACACACTCGCTCCACGTGAGAAGGTAAAGCAAAGAGTATCTTCGCAAGCTCCATTTCCTCAGAGTGCAGAATAACTGGTTAAACCTCTATCATGAAATGACTGTTGTGATTCAGGTCTGTTACTCTGTCCTGTCCCAGTGTGGTGGAATAAGATGAGGTCATTCCAAAGAGAAAAAGCAAGCAGAGGAAACTTTGGACTCCTGGCTCAGTGTGGCAATGTGGTCTCCATGGGAACACAGCCGAGGGGAAATAATGTATAGCCCAATGACAGCTTGTTGCTGTGTCTCAAATCGGATATGTCAGTTACTACACTGCATACACACACTATACAGTGTAGAGTCAATTTCAGCAGGGTAATGCTTCTCAAATTAAGCTCTTTCGACTGGAACTGTCACCCACCAAAATATCTCCCGGGTGCTTTGCTCACTTGACATGAAAATGAATATTTGACTTTCTTGTGCATGCCCCCTGTTTGACGTGATAGTGGAAATTATGCCGCCGTCGGCACCAGCGAAATGGTGGCGTTGAAGACACAATGGTTGTCCCTCCTTTTTTGCTACTCAGCCTATATGGCGTCCATTTAGGGTGAAAAGTGTAACCATGAAACCGCCAACTTTTGATCATTTTAAGTCCACTAGCCAGGTACCTACAGTACAGTGCATTTTGTCATACTTGTCAGTTTGAATGCACTTATGCATGTGTGGAAGTGCGCAAATTGAGGCGCAGCATGTGTTTATCACAATATTATTCATATATTGTTTCTTGTTGTATGTGTGCATCTTGTGACCTACCTCGATGTCTCGGATCAGGAGCTGTGTTGGCGTTTCCACCGGTGCTTTGGTATCAATGATTTTCTGGACGGCACATGCCCAGTGCACAGCCTCATTGAAATGCTTGGTGTATAGCCTGTAGCAGTGCTTCCGCCCATATACTGTGATGCTCCAGTAGCCTGAAATAAAAAGAAATAGTAAAAAACATTGCATTTTACATGACTGGAATTTGTAAACACCTCCACCAAAGACGTTATGTTTTTGTCTGGGTTTGTTTGTCTGATAGTTTGCAGGATTACGCAAAAACTACTGGACAGATTACCACTAAAATTGGTGGAAGGATGTCGTGTGGGTCAGGAAAGAACCCACAACATTTTTGTGCAGATGTGGGTCAGGGAGCGGATCTAGGAATATTATTTTCACTTTGTTCAACAGTGCGAGATAGGGCATTTTTATTATTTTCATTGATTTCTAAGATAATAATTCATGGATCTTGATCAGTCATGTTTAGGGGACTGATATTTATGAGTGTGTTCAATTTGGTGCAGATCTAGTGAATTTAAATTTAAATGTTATTTTATAAGCGGACTGTTGGGCCTTGGCCGATGTATGCGCCCTCTGAGTGACATTCCAGTTTAAACTAACACTTTAATAGTCAAGTGATATTTAAGTAAATGGGGAAGAAACCAGTGCAGTGTTCACTTCACAGGACACCCTGCATATCTAACGTGACTCCTTCTTACTTCCTCTCTCGGTTTCACTGAGGTTCAGAGGTCAGGATGAGAGGAACCTACCCCAAGACCAAACAAGAACAGTTTTTGTAATGATTAGGCAGGACACGTGTTAAACCCAACAGTGTGCCCCCCCGCCCCCTTGGACACCCTGCCACGGGAATGCACAAGACGTGCTTCCTCCTTGTGCAGAGGAAGTATTAGCCATACCCCAGTCAGCCTGCAGCCGCGTGGCTGTTATCAGCCTTTCCTGCTACGTGCCCTGACACCACCTCTTTCTTTGTTTAGGTTCTCTAAAATACAAACCCAAAGTGAAACTGCCAATGCCGAGTATGAATCTGTTTGGTGCCCTTGCATTTACTCTGGTGTGATGGGGCAGTGATGCCACAGATAGAACCCTTTAAAGGGAAGTGGCTTACAGGAACACAAAGCTATTCAGTCGTCAAGCAGCCAATGGAGCTTGTGACAAAGCCACTTTTGAAAGCACAGTTCTGTCCAGAAAAGTCCCATGGTATATTCAGTTCCTAAGAACTATGTTTGGATTTGGGTTTGGAGATTTTAAGTGGTTTGGTGAAGTCAGCAGGACATAATCCCCTCCATTGACGGACAGGCGGACAGACTCAGAGGGAGGGCGGCATGTTTGAGTAATACATTAACTCGAAAAAAGGACAAGTCATCCCTGTGTCTCTCCCCGTCCGGCAAAGATTCGGCTCTTTCACGTCAATGTCTTTTGTTTCTTTCATCCGAGAAGTGGAAGGGAGATGCCCAAGCCGATTACTCAGATGTGAGGTTTCTAGACCAACCTTGAACCATGTTTTCGACCAAACACGGCTTGGGGCTTCCCAAACTTACTCAGAATTACTGCCCTGGTGGGAAGGGAAATGGGACCACAACACGTCACGTACAAAAAAAAACTACTTCCTAGGAATCTTGTAAAATGTCTCGTCACTATACGCTGGGAGTTAACATGTGTAAGTAGACTGATTACAGGCGTAAGTCAGTTATGCCGCAGCCCCGTGTTGTTGTCTGCACACATTCATGCGCTGCTCACCTGTTTCCTTGTAGGTCTGCTTGTCGGGCCAGATGACGGAGCAGAGGCTGGTGAGGACCAGCGTGCCCAGTCTGCGCGCTCCTTTCTCTGGGCCGGTGTAGTAGTCGAGTGAGTCCTGGCTCAGCACAAACCAGTACCGACGCTGCTTGATCCAGTTTCCTCGCACCTCCCGCAACAGCCACCCTTTAATCAAGATATACAGACATGCACGGAATGACTACTTGAAATGAAATCATTCTAATACATCAAAGAGCAGAGCTGCAATAGTTATCTGATGAATTCATTTGTCAATCAATGTTCATTTGTCAATAATTTTGCTAATCAATAAAAAAAGATTTCAATACAAAAATGCCAAACACTCATGTTGGGCGTGTCGTTTTTTCTTGTCTCAAACTAACTATCTTTAGGTTTTGGACTGTTGGTTGGGCAAAGCAAGATATTTTGTTTACACCTCTGTTTGTTTGTTGGTTGGTATATTGGATAGTAAGTAAAAACTACCAGACAGATTTCCATGAAACTTGGTGGAAGGATGCAGTATAGGTCAGAGATGAACCCGTTCAATTTTGCTGAGGACCCCAATCAGGGGGCGGATCAGGGAATTTGGTTTTTTCACCTTTTCATAAATGGCTTTTAATAATCCTGCCAAGGCCGTAATTAATAAGAAATAGACTCTACAACTTTAATTTAATTAACAAAACAAAGCTTAACGTTATATCAGTTAATATCCCTTGTATAGGAGGATATGGATTAGATAAAATCAAGTTATCGATCGATATTTGACGTCACTGTACTGCCACTGATTTTATTTTTCTAACAGACAAAGTGGAAAGTGCTGAGCAACCAGAGACCCGGACAATCACTTCCCTTGAGAGCTCTGGGTGGTAGGTGGGCTATAGTCCTAGTATAAACCAGCGCTGCCACACCATGTCTTCCCTAAGAATAAATCCAAAAGCCATGTAATTATCCATAAAGTTTGCAGCAGTCTGTATGTGACTGCCTTGTTGGGGTAAAGAGTAGGGGATAAAAATACAGCCAGTTAATGGCACAGGCTTTAAAAACCTGCATGCAGCCAACATAATTACCACTTTAGAGGTTGACAGAGTGAGAAAAGGAGGAAAAGAGAGTGAGAGCTACTGGAACAGTGTGACAGTTACAGACAAAGACAGTAAAGCAGACATGCCTTCATCCAGCGCATAGGCATGCCCGCCGACCCTGCCAAGCCTGGCTCCACAATGCAAGGCTGTTGTGTTCCCAATGTCCTGAGGGTTTGGAAAGAGAGCAACGGCCCAGATCCACTGTTCCCAAACAGCAGTGAACCTCCTCTTCCCCCTGAGCTATGTGTGCAAATTGTCCCTAATAAATATTTAAACTAAGAGTAGATAAATAAACAAGTTGGGCAGGGCTCGGTCCAGATGCTGCCTCAGAGAGAAACAGACAGAGGAGGATAGAAGATGCCTGGACAGGGGGTCAGCGTTCATCCAGAGGCCTGGATTCTCTGGTGTCTGGCGCTGGTTTCAAGCAGGCCACCTGGAACGACACTAGGGCTGGGTGGGACTATCTGAGGTGGCAAGCATGCTATACGCTGGCAGCATGCCACATGTGGGGTGGCCGTGCACGCGAGTACATATGGTGCGTGCATGCACACTTCCGAGTGGTTTTAAAGGAATAATTAGGCAATGTACCCTGAACTTCCTACCACGTGCAAAACAGCAGTGACGCCACGCCAGCATCACAGCTTCCTCTGTGGTTAGAAATCTGCGCGCCACCTGCCCACCTGTGCCGGCGGGTTTTTCCCCCCCACCCCCTCTCCTCAAAGTGGTTTTCAAGGCAGCGCAAAGCCTCCACTGTCTCTCTACTACCCTGAAATAAAACTGAAGAGGGAGGAGGGGGCCAAGGCTCAGCCTCTCAGGCCATGTTTCCTGTTTGAGAATGTTTTTATATGATATAAGTGCCAGGTTTGAACTCACCATAAACCCACCCAATATAGCCCAAAGCAAAAACCCTGGAGGTACTTAACACCACATCAGAGGGGGGCAGCATCAAAACCCAACGTGAAAGGGATATAAATAAAAACCATGAGGTAAGTCGGGGCTGAGCCTGCTGACGGGCTGCGTCTGGGAGGCAGACACGCTGACTGGGTGAGGGACATAGGGAGAAGGGCATGGCGGGTACGGTGACGCCTCGGTCGCAGACACAGGACATCCCCAAAGATACCGCTCTTCTTTGGGAACTTTTGACAGAGCGATAGGAAAGGAGCGCGGAGCAGCAGCAGCAGCAGAGTCCCGGGACCCCCTGTGTACCCCTCCCCTGGTCCTCCATCTGGATCCCATCTCTCTGGCCTGCTAATGCCTCCCCTGGGGGCCATGGCTCGCCCTTAATTTGTTTCATTTGTGACCCCTGACCCCGCCCACGCCCTGCCCCCTCAAACACGGATCAAGAAGACAATCTCTCTCTGTGCACTTCCATCTCTGTGCTGCAGGCCTCCCATTTTCCACGGGTTTTTAAAAAAAAAAAAATGTATAAAGAAACTTGAGCTTTGAAAACCACTTCAAAGTTTTACTTGAAAAACTGTTTCACATACAGTAAATGTTGGAAACTTTGCTCTGCAGGCCTGTGCATGCTGACAATGAACATCCATAAAGGATCATCACATGAAATTAAAAGACTTCTCAGCTTCAAACTGTATATTACAGTTTTAGGTCAGCGAACGTTATCTGCTGGCTGTTCATGAAGTCGTATATAATGGAAGTCAACAATATAACTAAGAATGAAGGAGCCAGACTGTATAATTACAAGCAACACATAAATAAACTGACTGACAGACTGAGCTGTGGTTTACTGGAGCATGAGAAGCTGTGAATCATGTGAGGAGCAGTTCATTTTATCTGTGAAATCAACAAAGCTATGTCAATAAACCAATGTCAGCATCCCTGTCTGTCACCACTCCATGCGTTTTACGCCACTCATCGGTCTATATCTGCAATGTCTGTGCCCTATTTTAGATAGCGGGGTAATATTTCGCCCCATGTAGCCTCAGGATGTCCTGAAGAAAAACAAACAAAAAAAAAAACGACACAAAGAAAAACACAGTGAACGAGGGGGAAAGGCCCTAATGGAGGGGCTCTTGAAAACTTGTGCAGCGCAAAATGGAATGAGGGGGATTATCTAATGCCCTGAGGTGTGCTACCGTTGTGGTGGCTTTAATAGTGTGCTGGGTTAAAGGATGGGGCCGTGGAGCACGAGCTGAAATTCAAAGTGACAGTGTAATCAATGGCCCAAGGAAAGTAGCTGTCCTCTGTTTTGGAAAGCAACTCCTCACACGTCTCCGCCAACAGCGACAGAGCGAGGGAGGGGGGGGCGCTGGCCGAAGGCGCATGGTAACTGCTGTCAGAATTAGGCAATCTGACTGCCGCCACTCCAAACAGGAACGTAACTTATCCTAGCGCTGGCGTTTCATCGCTCCCTCTCAGTGGCAGAAAAGAAAATCACGGAAATATCCTATGAGATCATTCCTCAAAAGCATCACGCGCGCACGACAGGAGCCGTCCCTACATGAACACACAGGGGCGGGAGACTGGGAGCAGCTGTGGGCCACATGTGGTCAGAGTGAGGTTGGCTACAGGGCGACAGCTCAGCATGGAACTGCGACAGTACTTATTAGGGTAATGAAAAATAAACTGCACTTAATGAGATGACCAGCACCAAGATGGGCCTGCAAGGAATTTATTTATTAACTGAAATTCAAAGCACGGCTACAATTTAAAATTATTTTCATTGTTGATTCAACGTGTTTGATCACTCTATTGATTATTCAGTTTGCATAATGACAAAATCTTAGTTCTCAGAATTCCCTCAGGGTGAAGTCTGCAAACTGCAGTTTTGTTTGAAGAACAGTTCAAAAAGCAAAGAGTATTAAATTTGCACTGATATGAAACAATATCCGTTGATGGCACCAGGTATAGACGTGGAATAAGAATCTAAATTACATTGATAACTTGTTCTTTCTTCATATGACAAAAAAGAACTTTAAAACTGTAAATCCAAAGCATCAAATCCAGGAATCAATGAAATCAGAACATTTTTACTTATTGATTATCAAAACTCTTATCACTTTTTTTCCCCCAGCTGCAGATCAAATAATCGACTTCTCCTTTTAGCCGTCTGACTCTCCTCCCCACAGCAAGATCAGAGCAGGTGGATGCATTCAATTTAAGGCTGAACAGAGCAACAGTGGTGCAGGGGTTTTTTTTTGGGTGAGAATGAGACTCACCTTTGACCAGCAGCTCAGGCTCTTCCTCCAGGCCCATCTTATTCTTGTCAATGATCAGGCTCTTCATCTCTTCAGACGCCTCTGACACGGTGTGCCTGTGTGGAAGAGCAGGAAGAGCGATGTAAAATAACTTCCCTCTCACCTCAAGTCTTCCCCTGACTACTCCACCACCGCCCCATTGGGTGACTAATTGGCCTGGAGACACACGGTTGGCTGCGAACACCCCCCCTACACCCCACCCACCACCACTCTCCAATGTGCCAACAGCTAGTCTTCCCTGATACTCACAGTTGGGGGGAGTCACGCAGGAGGGGGTGGAATGGAAGAAGTGCCACGAATATCCGTCCTCCAGCGTTCTCCCACTTTCCCTCCCTAGCAGCACGCAAGAACGCTTACACACACACACACACACACACACTGATGCATACCGCGCCACTGTGGACAGCTCGTCTCTCTTTTATCACTCCAGCCGGCGAGCCGAGCGGGCGACTGAAAATAAACGTGACAGAGCGACGCCGGCCTGATTCCCAGCCAGACAGCTCACGCCGGTCAGAGGGAGGCAGAAGGTTCAAGGGGTCACAGCCTTGCATAGTTAAACCATAAACATCAAAAACATCTGTAAATCTACTGCACCGCTTGCTCTGTCGTTCCCCATTTAATGCCTCACCATCACGTTTGCAGCTACCTCCCTCAGCATCTGGCCGGGGGCCATGCTGTGGGCGTTGTTATCTCAGGCCAAGGTCCATTTCCAGTCTCTACGATTGTTTGGAGGTTTTATCTCTCCTCATTTATTTGCCTAATTGCTCGTTTATTTTCTCTATTTCCTGGGTCTAACAAGCTTTGTTAGGTACAAGTGACAAACCCCTCCTTCCTTCCTGTCCTCCTCCTCCTTCTGGGATCACTGCTCAGGAAATGAGCCAAGCCCTCCCTCCCTGATATCTGGCCTCTGGTTACCTACTCGCTCCCCGGCTGATTTATGTCATTATTGATCTGATAATGCTTGGAATGTTCCTCCTCACGGAAGGCGGTAATAATCAATGAGTCTGAATATAGCCTTATCTGCTTTGACTCAGCTTACACGACTGCAGAGGCCATTTCCTGTCTTTTGACTGACCTGATCCTGTCCACACAATGGCATATAAAGTGGATCCATGGGACATTACCTCTCATTTATACAATTTTATCCTGTTATCAAACATAATTTTAGATTCAAATTGATTGCCCTCTATAATGTAAGCTAGAGAAGCTCTGTCTATCTGGTGGGTCCTTTTTCTTTTCACCCCTGTCTGTTTGTTTGTTGCTCGACTGTTTGTAAGAAAGATTACGTGATAACTACACAATGAAATTTCCAGAAACTTGGTGGAAGGATGCAGTATGGGTTAGGGAAGAACTTGTTGGTGCTTATACAAATCAGGGGGCGGATCCAGGATCTTTTTATTATTATTACTTTCTTTAACATGTTTTGACATTTTCATTGATTTCCCAGGAAATAATTCATGGATACTAAAAGGGCAAATCAGGCATATTTAGGAGACTGATATCCATGAGAATGTGCAATTCGATGCAGTTTGATTAAATTTAATGTGACTATTCTGCCTTGTCGGATATTTGCGCTCTAATGCCATTCTAGTTTTTCGGTATGTGTATATAAACTCATCACCCAAAAGCAAGAGTGAGAGGAGGACAATCATGATCCTGTCACATTATACCCAGTCATGCTGTGTTACTAAGCCTGCTTGCTTGCTACAGCAGCAGCCTGCGAGGACCTCTGAGAGCCCGTGCATCCACAGGCTCCACTTAAAAGGCATTAAAATAAACACAGACATGTGAGGACGTCTCGCATTTGAGGTTGTTAATATCCCCTGCTACATAACAGAGACATACACGCAGACGGGCAGAGTTAGTCTGTGTGCAGCCCAAACAGGACAAGGATTAGAACGAAAGAAAAACCTACGCCTCCATCTGAGAATATAGGCTTGTGTACACGGCAGCTGTGTTTATGTTCAATGCATCCGAAATGTCAACACGCGTCGTTTCTTAATCTAGGTTTAGGTTAAACTAATATTACAACAAGGACAAATTTAAACTTATAAACAACTGCTGTAACCAAGAGCAGTGACTTAACTCTACAGTAAGTGGAAGAGGTTATAAAGTACACCAACATCTTGGAAGAATAATCTCGCTGAAAAATCAACCTTGGTTCTCATGTCTGCAGATTTCTAAGTCATGTGGACATCTTAGCCATAATACCAGCACAGACAGAAATCTGTTTTCCTGCCCCTAACTGAACAATCCTTCCGTCTTTACCTTGAAAAACTTTATAAATCAACTTCAATGCCCCTTTTAGGTCACGCACGGAGGAAGCACAGGGTATTACAAGAGGACAAAAGCACAGGTCCAAACCCAAGGTTTGACCTTTAGCAACACAAACTAGCCTGACCTTCAATTTAAGTGTTGCTTTGGCAGAGTCAATATGTGCATTGTGTCCAAAAAAGCCCGGCTAATGTCCAAAATCAGGAGACGGGCTGGAGACCCCAGCAGTAAAGCTGTCTCTACAAAAAGTCTGCTCATGATAACCAACTCTTATTGTTGCCATGAGATGTCTTTCTTCTTCATTTCTTTCATGTTCTAATATTTTCACATTGTTGCAACATGTTAAATAAGAAGAAACTTGTAATTATGAGGAGATAAATCGAGCATTCAGCGAGTTTATCTCTGGGGGAAGAATCATATACAGCTGGACAATCTTTGTTTCTTGTCTTCTAGTGTGTTCACGTTTTTATCAATCAACATCTGCATCACATGGTTGAACCGATACTATCTTTCCTATCACTCTCCTGAAAAACAACATGCTATTCAGCTCAGAGCAACTGCACTGTTGATGTGGGGGCTTCGGATCTCAACAGCTGTCCAGCAGCCCCGTACCACCACCCCCCAAACCTACCGCCCCCACATTCCCAGAAGCCCCAGCAGAGGCTGTGACGGAGGGGGCCCATCGTAGGCGGCTTCCTGCGGACTGCAGGAAACAATTTGATATGGGGATTAAGCAGCACAGAGAAAAGAGCGAGTGCACATATACAGAGAGAACACCTCTCTTCCCTGCCCTGAGGGCTGAGCATCAGCTACTGCAGGGGAGGAGCGTCATTTTAAAGTCACACTTCGGAGATGTGTTGAAAATCAAGGTTCAAATCAATCATTTCCTCTGCTCTGTGGTCCGGGCCCTTTTTTATCTCGCAGACTGGAGACCAGTTATTCTCCTCAGACACAGACAAGTTCTGTTTCAAAAAGGGAAAGAGCCTTCACAGCGATTCGGTTATGGAAGTTAAAACAAAAACATCTGCAGGCTCTACTGTATAGAGCAGCTCAGAGCAGCGGATATAAAATGTAGGCTGTCCCTCGAAGTAGGAGAGGGGAAGTCAAAAAAGAAGAAACATGATTTGCAAGAAGAACAAATATTTCCCTATATAACCGCAGAGAGTTTATTCTATAGCAAATTTAAAGCACAAGTTAACATCCTGTGCAATTAAATGTCCTCTCACCTTTTTATAGAAATGAGTGACAGTGTGTATGCTGTGTAATCTGACTGCTGGTTAGTACAGTGTGAGTGAGACACAGAGTTGTGCTCATTACTACTCATCCAGTCCATCACTAGTTGTCGCCACCACTAACTTGTGTGTGCCCTGTTTTCTCAGTTTCACATCTGTTATAGCTACGCAACACAAAATTGAGTAGGGTTGCAGTAATTATTTATATTTTTGAATATCCCGCCATTTTCTTCTTGATCATCTTGAGTAGAATAGAATTTTCCTCGGCTCAGGGTGATGTTTTTGAACGTCTTATTTGAATGAATAAAACAAAAAATCCAACCATTATGTTTACTGTCGTGTAAAACAAATACTGCATCATGTTTGAGAAGCTGGACCCAAAATGTATTCAAAACCATTACCTTTTTTACTTTCTACGGTTGATCGATTAATCAACTGATCATTAGAAGCTGGAGGGATTAAGTTAATTAATCAATTGTTAACATACTAATGACCGTAAACGGGACACAGTGAGTATCCAGAACACAGCGGCTTCATGTATTGCTGGACTTTCTACTTCAACTCAACAATTTGGAAATAGCCCTTTTAGCTGTTGCAAAATCTGACACAAAAGTCCCTAGCTGACATTATTTTAAACCCATAATTTGAACACAATGCAGCATAATGGCATATAATTAAAAATAGTGTTTTAAAAACACTAATGACCTTGTAAGTCACACTACTGCATTGTTGAAGATCCTACATGGGTGTGGTCGACCTACACTCCGGTTCAGTCGAGTGCAGATTTACTAGGATTTACAGGAGGTCACTGAAATGTACAAGAGAGAAACGTGCACAACGTCCCACCGTTTAACAGGTGAAAGAAAACCAACAGGAGAGTCAGGGGGGTGTAAATCAACTCCCAGAGAAGAGCTTCAATTAGCCAAAGTAAGTGAAAACACCATTTGGACTGTGAGGTTAAGTGGTTAGCATTTTATCACTGAATGCAATTAATTTAATTCACTGTAGCCCGACTCCCTGTAAATCTCATCGGCTTTGACCTTGTTTTTTCTTGTTCACTGATTATATGATGAATAATGAATAATACATGCTGTTATTGGTTAACGTACAAGTTACAATGAGCACTTCCAAAGATTAAAAATAGTTCAGGAATCAGAGGCGCTGTCTGCTCGGATCGTTTCAATATTTATTATAAGAAGCCGAGTTGGTAAACGGTTCACGTCAGAGTGTAGTTTGTAAAGAAATTTCTGACAGCAACAATTATCCTTCACCTGGACAAAAATGTCACCAAACCAGTTTCTGGCAGTTAAATAAAGTTGAATATTTGCACTAATGTGACCTCTTCAGCTGATTTTACAGGAGTTATACATAGTTTGTATCAGGTCCAATTCAAAACGCATAACAAAGCAAAGGTAGCCAAGTTAGGCTAGCAACAGGGGTTAGAATGCAACACACCCAAGTCCGACTAAACTGACTTTCCTGTTCTTCCCATTCTAAAGACTGCATGTGAATGCAGCATTATCTACTGTTCCAAGCTAGAGACGGACTCAAGCCTATGGTCCGTCCATAAATACTGTTCATCACGACTGATGAGCGAATTGTCAAGTGGCCTTTCACGGTGCCATGCTTAAATCTGCCAAGTACGAGTGGCGCAATGAGTTGATTAGTTTGTGACCATATGTAGCCGCTGCGATTGAGTGATGAGTAATTGATTTCAGTCCAGGGTCTAATCAAAACGCAGAGACGCTAATTAAAGTGAGAAAAAGCGGTGTCCTTGCTCTCGGGCTCAGATGACCGCATTGGAAACAGCGGAGACTCGTCCCGGCATACAAAGCGGGTCCTTGTCCCCACAAAAAACGGGCACATTTTCAAAAAGTGACCCTTGGGCGGCTGCGTCGCAGAAAAAAATACTTTATCTGATGCTGACGAGACAGCCAGACGGGTTCAAACAAATGAACTCAACCCAGTATGAGAGTCAGATGTCCAGGCTTATCTACTGTTCCCAAATGATGGGCCTGCGTCGCTTCACACAGGTTTTTATTAGATGTCCGAACAAGCACAAAGGATAAATAACTCTGTCTAAAACAGCATCATAATCAGAGTTTCTTTTTGTAGAAATCCATCCTCCTCTCTCTCGTCTCTATGCCCTCCCCCCACAGTGCACGGGCTGGCTGCATGGGCCTCTGGCTGAAGCTGGGCTGGTGGGAAAATGGGAATGTGGTGATTAAGACTGGGCCTATATGACCTCCCAGCTAAAAATACGCTGTTTACTCAAGACCACTGCCAAGAAACTCTGGACGAGGCAGAGGGGAGAGGGAAAAAAAGTCATGTTTTGAGAAAGGAGGAGGGTGGGGGGGGACAGGAAGTCAGAGTTAGTGACTGAAGGAGAGTGTGTTGATTAGAAAATAAATCTTATGATCGAGCGTTTTTAAAAATATCCGAATGAAATCGCTTTGATCGTGATGTGAACTCAAACTTCCTACATTTCCTGATGTCGTTCAAGGGGTCGTTGAGTGATGGGTGGATGGTTGACAGACAGACTGACGGACACTCAGACAGCCAATTACCGGGGGCCCACTTCTAAGCTTTCTACCCAAACACTCACATGTTCTCATGCACACACACACACACACACACACACACTCTGTCTCTCACGCACAGACGTACTGTAGATCCACACACATGAAATACATTATCAAACACTGGTCTCTTTCAGCCATCGCCGCCTGGCAGCCCATACCACAGCATGTCAACTCTTTGACAGTCAAAAGCCATCAAAAAATGAAGGAGAGGGGGCTAATGAGGGAGCAGATGGAACAAATGATGAGAAAGAGAGATGGGGAAGTCCTCTGGTGTCCATTTCTCCTTCTGCTAGAGTTTGCACTCTGCCCTGCCCTGGCTGTGAGACGCAGTGAGGAAAGTAAAACTAGTGATGATGCAAGACAGATTTGAGTGTGAACACAGCAGGAGGGAGCAGGCTGGCTGGCACTGTGCTGACTGAAGCTCTGGTCGGACCTGGTATTACCGTCCGTCCTGAGAGATCCCATCACAAGTGGTCAGCGCTAAGTACAGTGCCTTGCATAAGTATTCACCCCCCTTGGACTTTTTCCCATTATGTACTGTTACTAACTGGAATTCAAATAGACTTAAATAAACTTTTTCCCGTTTGATCAACAAAACATGCATAGTACTTTGGAGGTGCAAAATAAATTTTATTGTGACACAAACAATAATGAGAACAAAAAAGTTGACATCTGTTGGGTGCATAAGTATTCACCCCTGTGTCAATACTTGGTAGAACCCCTTTCGCTGCAATTACAGCTGCAAGTCTTTGGGGTATGTCTCTACCAGCTTTGCACATCTAGAGATGGAAAGGTTTGTCCATTCTTCTTGGCAAAAAAGATGAAGCTCAGTCAGATTGGATGGAGACCGTCTGTGAACCGCAATCTTCAAGTCTTGCCATAGATTCTCTATTGGATTGAGGTCTGGGCTTTGACTGGGCCATTTTAAGACATTAACATTCTTTAATCCAAACCATTCCTTTGTAGCTCTGGCTGTATGTTTAGGGTCATTGTCCTGCTGGAAGATGAACCTCCGCCCCAGTCTCAAGTCTTTTGCAGACTGCATCAGATTTTCTTCAAGGATTTCCTGTATTTGGCTCCATCCATCTTTCCCTCTATTCTGACCAGTTTCCTGTACCTGCTGAAGAGAAGCATCCCCACAGCATGATGCTACCACCACCATATTTCACTGTTGGGATGGTGTGCTCAGGGTGATGGGCAGTGTTGGGTTTCGCCACACATAGCGTTTTGCATTGAGGCCAAAGTTCAATTTTGGTCTCATCTGACCAGAGCACCTTCTTCCACATGTTTGCTGTGTCTCCCACATGGCTTCTGGCAAACTCCAAACGGGATTTTTTATGGATCCCTTTCAACAATGGCTTTCTTCTTGCCACTCTTCCATAAAGGCCAGATTTGTGGAGTAGACGACTAATAGTTGTCCTGTGGACAGATTCTCCCACCTCAGCTGTGGATCTCTGCAACTCCTCCAGAGTAACCATGGGCCTCCTGGTTGCTTCTCTGATTAATTTTCTCCTTGTCCGACTCTTCAGTTTGGGTGGACGGCCTCCTCTTGGTAGGTTTGCGGTTGTGCCATATTCTTTCCATTTTCTTATGATGGATTTTATGGTGCTCAGAGAGATGTTCAAAGCTCTGGATATTTTTTTATAACCTAACCCTGCTTCATATTTCTCCACAACTTTATCCCTGACCTGTTTGGTGAGCTCCTTGGTCTTCATGATGCTGTTTGTTCAGTAATGATCTCCAACAAACTCTGAGTCCGTCACAGAACAGGTGTATTTATACTGAGATTAAATTGCAGACAGGTGGACCCTATTTACTAATTATGTGACTTGCAAATGTGACTTGTGAATGCAATTGGTCGCACCAGATCTTTGTTAGGGGTTTCACAGTAAAGGGGGTGAATACATATGCACTCAACACTTTTCAGATTTTTATTTGTAAATAATTGTGAAATCCATGTAATATTTCCCCCCACTTCCAAATGATGCACTATTTTGTGTTGGTCCATTACATAAACTCACGATGAAATAAATTTTAATCTGTGGTTATACCATGACAAAATGTAGAAAAGTCCAAAGGGGGTGAATACTTATGCAAGGCACTGTATGTGAGTTCACACCTGACATTTAAATGTGTCCTGAATGTGTCTCCTGTGACCACATCTTGCTTCCCCGCTCTATACGCAAATATACACGACACGTCATTTGCGTACGTGAAAACCAAATGATGTTGTTTTTACCCAGTCTGAATTTACAGATGTGGCTGATGACAATGTGTGTGTGTGTGTGTGTGTGTGTGTGTGTGTGTGTGTGTGTGTGTGTGTGTGTGTGTGTGTGTGTGTGTGTGTGTGTGTGTGTAGATCTTTACTCAGCACTTGACCAGATATCAGATTCCTCAGGATCGGTGTTAATATCAGGGTGTCAGACCATATAAGGAGGTTACATATCAGTGCAGCATTACTATTACATATTTCAGTCTCTTGGTTTCAATGCAATGTTCGCAATTATGAAAATCCATCTTGTAAAAGAAACATCAAATGTACAAAATTACCTGAAACATTCTGTTTGAAACTATTCTTTTTGCTCTGCCTTGTTATGTGGCACATTGTTTTGATATGGTTAAATTCTTGTTCTACGAGGACGTAAGAAAGGCAATCTTTACTAAAATCTCCACTATTTCTGTTAATTTCCTCTGGCTGTATGATTATGAAAAATATTTTTGTAGTAGATTTCATTTGCCAGGCTCGACAGAGAAAGCTGAATATTTTGACTAGGACTCAAGTTGTGAAATAATACTTCCATAGTAATAATAAGACTTTCTAATGACCTGAAATGTAATGGAATGTTTGAGCATGGCAACTGCACTTCTTGGTGCCTTGTAAACCCATCAGGTTTGGGCACTCTGTTTGCATGACACAAAAATAAAATAAAATTATATTGTATGTGGCAAATGGCCACGTTTGCGTAATAAAAACAATTCTGAAACTCAAAATACATCATACACAAAAAGCCTAGTATTTTCACATTTTAAAATGACTGACGGCAAGACTTTATCCAGGAGTTCTGGGAGACCTCTGAGATGGCCCAAACTCGACACCACATGCGTCTGTACACACCACTGTCATTGATCTGAGCGTCACCATATTAACCTCAGTCTGATAGAACAAACATAAATTCCCACGATGACTCAGCATCCTATCTGGGCCCGTTATTCAAACAAATATGTCAGATTTATGTCTCGTACTGTGTGGTTTAACTCAATAGCTCAATAAAAGTTCAAAGTAAACCCCGAGCTGTTCGCCTTGTAATGACTAGTGACTAAAGATAAACTTATATGACCCCATTTACTATAAAACAATGCCATGACTTATCAGAGCCTGGCTTGGCTTTCCCTCCATACGGCTGAACTCCTGGGCGTGTCCACTCACTGGCCAGGTAATGACCGAGCACTGCACTCTCTAATCTCTGCCCTCAGTGTGATGATTACAGCCATGGCTTTTAACACACTCCCTTCAAAACCACCACCACTATATTGTCAAAGTGACACACTCGCATGCACACGCACGCACACACATCCGAGCCACACCTCTTCTGGGAGTGCTGCTGATGTAGGCCTGAGTCACCCAGTCTGGATTGCCTACCTCCCTCCTCACGTCGACCCTTCCTGCTCTCAACAGTCGGCGTGGCCTGTGTGACGGCAGCACAATGTCTCAACAACCTAGCACCCGAGGCAGCTCTACTTGACGAGAGTCGCTGCAGGACCCTCCTTTATGCATGTGCGGTGTATGATCGTCCTACAAGTCGAGCTTTGTGACTCACTGGCTTTGAGTCGGCAGATGTACAGTGGAGATTGTGGATGGGGGGGTTGAGGGGATGATAAGGGCACGATGCCAGCGATTGAGTGGAGCAGAGCCAGGCTACATCACTGAGATCACAGCTCTGTACTAATAGTCTGGATCAAGCCCTCCATTAATCACTCCTTCCCTTTGTCACTTGCATTCGCTCGAAAACCACATGACCGTTGTATTATTTGTCAGTCGCATAGTGGCTCCTTGTAACGGGCAGTTTGAATGCACAACCTTCAAACTAAAAAAGCAATTGGATTTTTTTGTTGTGGAGTTAGCTGGACATTACAACTTCTGCCGGTCACAGACTTCTTGGTTGAATATTGACATTATTTGCCAATGCAGCCCCTTACGGCAGCTAAGCCGACCTTTGAATGGAAAAGTTAAAAAGTCAAAAGGTTAACGAGTGAAAACCGACGTGGCATTATCCATAAGCAGTTAAAGTAACGCTGCAACTTGCGCATATTGGACTATCTGTCAATACAGATTTGATTCAGTGCCACTTGTACCGATACACACGTGAAAATGTGTGCGGCTGTAAGGTTAAGCACATGAGAGAAGCCCTGCAGAGGAAGTGCAAAAACTCTACTGAGAGGCCTGTAGTTACACATGTGCCAGGGACAATTACAGAAATCCCCAGCACCCAGAGGAAGTATACAAGTAAAAGAAGGAACTATTACTTCCTTTTTTTTTTTTTTATCAATTTGTTTTTGGGGGGTGTCTCTCTCTCTCTCTCCTTACCCATTTGTTCCGTTGGCTGTACGAGTTGGTTGAGAAACAGTCACATCAGCTGGACTCTGTCAACAGAAGAGAGAGAGAATGGGGTAAATAGATGATAATGCAACACAAACATTGGCCTATCCTTAGAACGAGCCCGCAGGTTGCAGATGGTCCCTCAATGGTTCGCCTTCAGTGGACATGTTACAGTAGACCATGCAGCCATTCCTGGCAATCCCAGCACATAGCTGCTCTGTTCCTGTAATGCTTGGCTCTCACTTGCAACGGGGTGAGCTGGTGGGGAGAAATATGGCATGCAAAACAAGCTCATTTAATATAGGAGAGGGGAACAGACGAATCTTTTGTGCCGTGGCTGCGTGCAAACCCCAAAATGCTTTTATTGTGATCAGTCATTTCTCTGCGAAGGTTGTTAACCTAAAAATAAACCTGGTCTTTGAGATTGCACTCATTGCAGGAACAGCTGCCTTGATCGTTTCTACCCACAAGTATATAGAGACGTAAGCTGATGTTAAAAGGCTGTCAGATTAAAGAAAACAGGGAGATCGCAGGAGGGGGATTCTATAAATAAAGTCATGGAGGTGTGCTGATGATGACTATCTGACAATCACAGCCATAAAAGTTAGATAAGTTATCCAGTCTGCTATAGCCAGTTAAAATATCAAATCACATTCCCTCTTTCTTGGCCATCAGTTTTGTATGGAAATTGGAGTTAGTGCTTCTACAGGCTACAAGTTAGTCTGCCACTGGCAGACACGTAAACTCAAATTTCACTGGTGGAACAATGAACTTTTACTGTAGGACTCCCCTGTTAAGCAGATGATGAGAGAGGATGTTTCTTTTCACTGTTCCCCAGCCCTTAGATTCCCAACCTGACTTTGGAAAACCCCAACAGACATCTGCGCTTGCCTGAGAGCAGTATGGGCTGATTCCCTGATGTGTGAGACAGGCAGTACCGTAAGTCCCCCCCCTGGCCAAACTTGCCTCTGTGAGCCACAGCCTTGAGCCAGCTCCTGCGGCTGCCCTGGCCCAGCTTGGGTGTGTTGGCCTACCTGAAACACTATCCAGGTCAGATCTGGGCCCCTCGCAGTTTACACACACACACACACACACACACACACACACACACACACACACACACACACACACACACACACACACACACACACACACACACACACACACACACACACACACACACACACACACACACACACACACACACACACACACACACACAAGCCTAAGTTTAGCCCATGCCCTGTAAAAACAATCTACTGCTTCTTTTTGGATGGCTCAAAAGAAATCATTAACTACAAATTTATAGGCCAGTATGGGATCTGTGTTGTATTTACAAGGCAGATGGACTCTGAAACAAATGAGGAAAAGATGAGGGTTGGGATAATAAGAGGCAATTAATGTTTAGCCAAGGCAGAGATACTGTAAATGTCAAACCAGACAGGCAAGAATAACCGAGAAGCACCGGAAAGCGACTTGTGAATGGAAGAGAAGTGTGTACGGTAATTCCCTCCCCTTGTCTGCTAACCATAAATGATTCAGCCGAGCCAACAGCCCCAGAGAAGAAAATTCAGACAGACAGCCATGACTGAAAGCGACAAATCAATACTAATCACATCAACGACTGCAAAGCTGTAAATCCACGAAATAAACTAATCAGACAATCAATAAACTAATGGTTCAGGTTGATCGAGTTACGTGGAGATCTGGGCAGTTCTCCACAAAATGTGACAATTTACAGAAATATAGCTTTCCAATGAGTTAATGGGGTGTGGGATGAGGAGTGAGGATAGCGTGCGATGCAGGGCCCTGGCAAAAGCTCCCCCTTTGGACGGGCAGTGGATGAATCACTCCAGACTAGAACAGAGCATGGAGGGAAAGAGGGAAAGATGCTGTGATGTGTTTGTTCCGTGGCTGACTTCCGCTCTCGCTTTCCCTCTGTCTACTCTCTCTCTCTCTCTCTCTCGCTCCCTTCAGCTCTCCTGGGAGGCTGAGTAACCAGGAGGAAATGCTTGGGCTCAGCCAGTGTCGGCCTGAAGACCAGATGTGTGGCCTAGAGGTGGTGAGGCAGAGACGCAACGGAAACCAAATATAAACCAGCGTACCGTGACACCTCTGAAGACAGAGGGCAGTAGTGACGGTTATTGGGACCCACTTTCAGCATGGTGGGACTGTGTCTGTTTGTTCCAAGCAACAGGATGCACTGCGGTGCTCCCGTCCACAAATACAACTGCACAGGATGGCGCTACTTTATGGGTAAACGTGACTTCACCTTGCATAAAAAGTTGAATGAAGTTTCAGTGGAAATGGAAAGAAGAGAAAATGACGGATGTCCCGTCCTAAAATTAGTGCGGTGCTGTCCTAACACAGGAGGCATTCAGCTCTCACTGTTTGGGCAGCTGTTGGAGAGCAGCTTCATTGAATGGGGACTGTAAACACGCAGGGAAAAGGGTTCTGACATGGCCCCGTGCTCTTAAGGGCAAAGCCAACACAAGCGTCAGCACTGACTCATGATTCCAACCTCAGTGAGACCAGTCCTGGCAGGGACAGCGCGTCACCGTTGGCTTTGGTGCTGTGGATGCGGCAAATCATGGTGTCCTCTGGCAGCATGTTGGAAAACAACTCTGGAGATTGTGGTGAAAGTTTTGGATGCCTTAAGCGAGGGAGACCCAACTGGACCTGCGGGTTGCTGTGGTCATCCCTGGCAGGAGCTGGACGGAGTCCTGCTAAATGCTGCATTTCAGCATTACAAAGTCCAAAAGACACACACACACACACACACACACACAGACACAGACACACACCCAGGGAGGTCTGACCTGCTGTCTGAAAATGTGGCTTGTCAAGCTCTTGACGATATTGAGCCCTGGGAATCTTCAACCCCCACCCCCTCCGTTGACACCATGAAAAGCCAAACAGTATCTGCTACATCTGTATATTGTGAGGGGGTGTCTCTGGGGAGCATAACCAACAGAAATTGGATAAGAGTGGGTCAGCTGATGATGATGATATTGGCTTAGAGTGGTTTGACTGTGGTCTTAATTATTGGCTGAGCGTACACTATTGACACAGGGTTACAATACCCAGCATTAACCACTGAGACAGATCAAGAAGAAAACAGGGTTGGTGGGAGTGGATTGATTTTCTGCAAGGATCATGGAATCAATAATCAATAACTTAATGACACCTGGGTAACAAAAATAATTTTCCAAAAGGCTATTTCCTGTCTTTGGTCACTTGGTGAAACATATGTTGCATCAGTCAATAAAGTTAAGAACTAATCTGATAAACTGAACATGATAGATTAGAGAGGAGTGCTCCACAAAGGAAAATATACCACTCTGATTAATAGAAGAAGTCATTTTTATGGACGAGGACAAATCCATTCCTATTTATGAATATTTAAGAGTAAGATATAAATAGCACCAAGGCCAGACCCATCAGTGGTGTAACACCACTTCAGGGGAGGGGGAGCAGCTTCCAAGACAAAGAACCATTAGAGCTCCAAAGGAATCACTTTTTTTCAACCTATAATAAAAAACTATAAATACAGCTTTTATTTAGGAATTATTGTTAATATATATGTTATGCAACAAGAAACCACCCCTTGGCTCAACATGCAATGACAAAAAAAACTTTATTACACTTAGGTGAAAACTATTTCTCCTATTCCAGTTACTACTTGGTCATACACCTGCACATGCAATTGAAAGCTCTCATGTTAAAGTTGTCCCAAAAACTTTGGGTGGATTCTCAGCTTTTACTGGTCATATTCATCTTAGTGATTTAGAGTTTATACATGGACCTGAATGCAATCCTTAGGTCAAGGTCATCGCTCAGAGCGCGTTCTTCTCCAAACAACACACGTAAAATACATTAAACCAACGTTAAACTGTATCCACCCAGAGCAGCACATTTTTGGGGTATAGATTCCATTTTATTGAGAGATCAGGGGAAGTTATAGGGAAAGGAGATCTCTGTGTTTTGCTTTAGAAGACTTCTCCACTGAGACATGTTACTATGATCCCGTATTGATTACTGATTTGAAGCCCAGTTGGGATCTGACCACCTCTGACCACCGATGGTCAGGCAGATGGATTGAATGTTTGCCAAAGAGAAGCGTGCTCCACACCAACACCTCTGTCGATAACCCAGAGCAACAGATGCTGCTCATATCTGAATGCTGCTGGTTGTGTTGGACTTCTGTTGAGGCATTGACCGTGCAACACTTCATGCACATTGCTGCAGTGTTGCACTGGTTGGCTGCTAGCAGATAAATGGGCAAATAAATAGATAAGCACTAGTGGCTCCAGGTTGCAGGCTACAACTTTCACCTGCATAAAGACGAAGAAAACTATGTGAAAATTCTCCTTGAATACACAGTCTGATGTGGGGAAATGCTCCCAGACTCCATGGTTCCATGCAGGTAGATTTTTCTATGAAGCTGCACATAAAGAGCTGTAGGTTGGGTCATAAAGAGAGAGCCTACCTCAATTCAAGGCAACAATGCACCCTCACAAGGGGATGGACAATGCTGAACTCTCTGTCGCTGATCAGATGACTAACATTACAGAGAAGACAAGGCCACAGTCTTATTTGCAACTGGGTGGACGAGGGCCAAACACACAGGATCAGTTCAACACACTGGGCTTTGGAGGTTGCATCATTGTGTGTGTGCGTGCATGTCTCTCTATGGCTGTGTGGACACAACTTTGCTGGAAACCTTTCGAGGACATTACAACCAGTACCTCAGTTTGAGGGTTGAGGTTAGAATTACATTTAGGCTAGGGGTCATATGGTCAGCGTTGAGCCACAATGCATTGTCAAGTCAATGGGTGTTCTCCAGTGTGTGTGTGTGTGTGTGTGTGTGTGCTTGTGTGTGTGTGCGCGCGTGCTTCCATGCAAACCTTGACGTCAAACTGGGCAGCAGCAGCAAAGTCTGCGATCGAGGCTCGCACAGAACCAATAACGAAGTTAACAGAGAGCATGTGAACACTGAGAGCTTGCCACTTCACAACGCGGGCTGTGCTGTGAACACAAGCTCTTGGATTATCAATACATGTTGACTTTTCAAAAGTAGAATGACACTTTCTTATCAAGGGCTGCAGCCACATCTGTTTGCACAAAGCTGACATTAAGTTGACCCGGTTTTATGAATGGCTCAAGGTGCAGCTATGTGCAGGACGCACAGATACGTCTCTTTACACTCGCTTTTTTTGGGACATTTCTAGATGTGCACGCGCGCTGTGTGTAGGGAGCAAGTGAATGTGGTGCATGCAGGTGGAGAGTTTGGTTTTTTACCCGGCCATTGGGAGTCAAGTCCTCCTTGTTGCGCAATTCGAAAGACTCTTCCTCCTCTTTCTCCCCATAGTCGCGTCCGAGCAAACTGAAGCCCTGCCTGCAGCACAGAAACCAGCAAAGTCCTTGCAAAGGCATTCAAATGAGCTTTCGTGGGTCTTTTAAAGCTTTTCTCTCGATGATCTCCAGGTTGGGTTCTTCCACGCTCACGCCGCGAGGAAACTCCAGGGGCTGCGTGAGAGCAGACGGGACACCCTCTCCCGTAGATGTCCGGTGAAGAGGAGGAGGAGGAGGAGGAAGATGAAGGGAAGCATTAGATCGCTCTCTCCCCTCTGTCAGGAAACATGGTAAACGTCCAGTAACTATACACGGCGGCAGTTTTACAATCCAGAGAAGTGGATCAGTGGGGGAAATCCTTCACCAGTTTCCAGGGCTCCAACTTGCTTGCTTGAAGAAGTGTAAAAAGAAAAAATGACTAGTTGGACATCCAGATCAGGAAGTGGATGTTAAGGATGAGTGGTCGGATGAGTCTGAGAGAAGTCATCCTGCAGCTAAGAACAACTAAATGAAAGTGGTGATATGTGGCAGCGCACCTCTGAGCACCAGCGACTTTTTGAACAAAAGCGTGCTGCAGCTGAGACAGCACCGAGACCCCGCCCACAAACCTGACGACTCAAGTGTGATTGGCTGAGCGCAGACACTCCCCGGAGTTTCACGCCCCCCATGACACGCCCCTCCCCAGTGACAGAGCATCACATGCACAGTTTCTACACTTTATGCTCATTATCCAGGGTGTGTATTATTTTACTTACCCCTGGTATTCATACCATAGAATAGACTATAAAACTAGAAAGAGCAAGTATTTAGATCCTCCTACTTGTTTCATAAACTCTTTCTGTGTCAAGTTTTGTTTTGTAATAGTGGCTAAAATGATCAAATAAATGAAATGGAGTAAAAAAAATATGGCATTTCCCTCTGAGATGAGACTGAGGAGAAGTATTGAGTAGTATGAAATGGAAATCTTCAGGTACAGTACCCATTTTATGTTATATATGTATTTTGTGTGATCAATTCAGAAATAAGCCCTTTCAAAAACTAAAGATTCAGTTTGAAGTTACTTTACCGCAATTAATGTCGTTTCTCGTATGGAATAACCGATGACGGACAAAGTATTCAGATCATTTCCTGAAGTAAAAGTAGTTACAGTACATGTAAAGGTCCTGAATTCAAAATGTTACTTTTGTATTGTCAAATATAAAGTGCTGTTGATATGTCCTCAAAATATAAAAATAACCAGAACTAAATTTGGAAAAACCATTGTCTGTAAGTGATATATTAATATACATTGGATCATTATTATTGGTGTGTTACCCTTTTAGCAGACAAATAATGTTATAACTGGTTGAGATGACGTTTCAACTGCTTACCTCATTATTTAATGTATAAAAAATGTAGCATGAAATGGAAATACTCGAGTAAAGTACCCAAATTCCACTTAAGTACAGTACTTCAGTCATGTATTTGCTTTACCACTGTGAGTGTGCGATGATATTAGCATGCTCAACATTTTAAGTGTTTTACTTTTGCTGTATCGGAATAGCAGGACATGACTCGCTAATGTCACAAAACTTTGTTTGAAGAAAAGATAAAGTTTGTCTGTGCCATGATATTGATTACCATCATTTGTACGCTCTTTCTTGCTCTCTCTCTTAATCTCTGCATTCTCACTAAACTCTTGCTTTTCTTACACACACACACACACACACACACACACACACACACACACACACACACACACACACACACACACACACACACACACACACACACACACACACATCCTGATCTGTGCACTCACACACACACTCCTCCCCCACTCTTTCGTCTTCCACTTTGCTGAACAGTCTGCAAAGATACAGCAGGAGGTAAGAGGACTGGTGCTAAATCCAGACACGTGATATATCCAGTCCCCTCGGCGCTCGTGCTTATTTCTGCCCTAATATCCCTTCATTTCCCCTGCTCTGCTCTGTGCGAACCCACTCACACACACACACACACACACGCACACACGCACGCGCACACACACACACACACACACACACACACACACACACACACACACACACACACACACACACACACACACACACACACACACACACACACACACACACACATCTAAGTCAGCTGGCTTTAACTCCTTCCTCACCAAGGAGAGCTCTTTAGCTTGATGCATACACTCCTTCGATTCAGTTCTCCCACCAAACACACACACACATACACACACTATAAGCAGTTTTTTCAGTGTGCACATACATAAGCACACTGCTCCTTCAGACACGCTTAACCCTTGTCCCCGCTGGTCCCCCGAGGGCTTTGGGAATCAATAAAAAGGCTCATGGGTGCACCTTTTCAGCTGGGGTGCATTCAGCATTATGGACAGTAATCCTGACCACCCCTCACCCCATCTCAGACAGGCCCCTTCAAGTAACACACACAGACACACTGCCCCACATTTCAGCCTCGTGGAAACAGGAAAGAAGAGAGATTTCAGTTCAGCTTTCCACTTGACATGTAGGTGTACGTTGCAAAAGAGCTCAAGCGCATTTGCTAGAGTGGAACCGTATCTCCTCAACTCTTTTCTTGAAAGTACAGCAGCCTTGGGTCCCAGCCCCCTCCTCTGCTCTCCCTCTCCCTCTCTCTCTGTGTCTGTATCCACAGAATCTCTCTCCAGGCCAGATCCTCCCTGTCCTCCCCCATATCCCAAAACAATACGCTGGGGGCCCCTGCTCCCACAGACCTGGAGGAACATATGTTTTATTTTTAGAGCTCACTCCCTCAGCCCACGCTAGTAAAGTGGGAAAAAAGAGGGACAGCCCTTTCTCCGTATAGGGTTTCTGCAAAGGATGTAGTCAGTACAAAGAGTAAAAGTACATAATTTATTATTTGCTGGTATTATTTGGTCTTTTAAACTTTTCAACTCCTACTCGCAATATCTCTTTCACTGTCCTCCCTGTCCCTCTTTTCCCCCCCACTACCACACACACTGCCCAACACACACACACACACATACTTAGATACGCACAAGTTAGCTGATATAGTGTGTCAGGTTGAGGCTCCAGATCAGGAGTAGGCCAGATGACGCGCTCCAAGCCTGAACACGAGCCAAGCAGGCAGGCCCCAGCTTCAAACTGCCAGATAAGAGGGGATATAAAAGAAGTTATAGATAGCTTTTATTATTATGAAAATTGCATGGACATCTTCAAAAGCAATAACTCATAATAATAACTAATAATAACTCTTCCAAATGAAATCAGGTGCAGATTTACTCTTTTGATCTCGATATAACTTATATCTTCACCATGGCCGTTAATAAAACTTCCTCCTGTATTTTTGTCATTTCAGGCTGGTCCCACCCACTTCCTGCCTGCCACTCCTCACAACACCGTTTGTTGAAATTGGTGTGTGAGGTTTCCAACGGAGACGTGGGGTAGACGCAAGTCGCACATGTCAAGTTGATCGGAGACAGAGCAGAGCAGAGGCCTGTTCCCTCCACTCTCTCTCTCTCTCTCTCTCTCTCTCTCTCTCTCTCTCTCTCTCTCTCTCTCTCTCTCTCTCTCTCTCTCTCTCTCTGCGCCTCTCTGTGTCTCCCACTCTTTCCCCTTTGAGTTTATGTCTGCAGGATCCTGTTTCACTGTAGCCCGCATCACAGCCAGACTCTGATGTTGGTGAACCAGATTGATTGTCAACAGAAATGGATGTGAAATCTGGTCTGGCCAAGAAGCTCCTCGCATGTGGCCGTATGTAAGTTTATCTTGTGAGTGTTCTCCGGGTGATGATTGATGAGAACTTTCTTTATGCTTGAGGAGTACCGAGGGGGTGTCGGCTTTTGAGGTTCCATTTGAAACTGAGCGCCCGATGTGGTCTACGAGCGCACATCGAAACAAATTCAATAAAGAAGCTCTGTGTCTGTTGTAGACGGCAGCTCAGTCTCTGGTGATCCTCGCTGGCTTACTCTTCAGAAGACCCGACCAAGGTCAGAGTTTATCTGACAACCCCAAAGTAAGGATTTAGGATAGGAATTGACCCCGAGTGATCCCTCACCCCTGGTTCAGACAGGATGTCCTCTCTGCTGTGCCCAGCATTGAACTTAACCCTCGCCCTGCTGTGCCACCGCCCCCTCCACTACCAGCAGTGTGTTTTTGGTCCAACAGGGGTTTCAAGCTACGAGTTAGTGAACAGAGGAGTGCTGTTTGACGGCTGTTGGCTGTGTAATGGGATAGGGCCCTTTAACTACTGCACCACTTGACCCGAAGTTCCCACTGTGAAACATCCAGCTGTGCATGTGGATCGTTTGTGACAGAAAGGCTGTAAATAGGATGTGGAAAGTGGGATAAAATTATGAAGGAAGAGAGTTGATTAAAAGAATGATAAAGAAATGGGTAAAATCTGCTTTTAACTGCACGCACATCCTACCACAGCACGTTCCAGGGTTTTATTGGTTTTATTATAAGAGAGACAGTGGGAGCCTTGTGAACACAGCTGGATTCACGTCGATAGCATGTCCAGTATCTTCTGTCTTCCTGCTTCAGGAGCAGTGTTTACCAGTTTTTGGGAGGTTGGAGTATCTCAACCTGGCAGTGGGCACATCTGTTCCTGAGGGGGGGGGGGCTTCAACTTCTGACCTTCTTGCAATCCTCATCCCCCTCGCCTATAGCTTCATCCCAGTAACCCTTAGCGCCCCAGACTCTTGCACACTGGCATAGCCTGCCTGCAGAACTTGTACATAGAATGCATATTTGTGTTGCACGGAAGCTTCTCAGGTTTTAAGAGACTGACTGATATCCTGCACCCGAGGCATCTTCAATGGGCACTATAGACAATGAATATTTATTCTTCACTGCATTTACAAGTCCAGAAAATACGCAAAATGTGACATGCTCATTGCAAATAATATTTTTTTTCCTGGACTTTACAGCTGTTTGGTGTATGTGGTCTGCAACCATCTGTAATAAGATTTGTGGCTGCAAGCATTTAGAAATGCCATCGCCATTATTCACGCCATCCATTAAATTTATATAGTTGCATAATTCAGCCTTTACAAGCTCTGCACCACAATCCACCTATTACTGGAATTTGAGAAGCAAACATTCCTCAGCAGTGGGGGAAAATGAAAACACGAGGAGACACAATAAAAGAAGTTATCTCTGACCGCCATCAAACGCCAAGCGAGGAGGAGTTGTGCTGGAGTCCGAGGCAGAGAGAAGAGATGGGAGGTTGATAAACATGGATAGTCAACCAGAACAGATTAAAAAAAACAATAATCCAGGAGGGCTGTGGATACGATTTGGAGACAAAACAACCAACAATGCAAACAAATAGCAGAGACATGCCCTCATATTGTCTGGAATTTTCACATCAAAGAGGAAATAAAGAACATGCGTCACCAAGTGTGCTCAATAAATTATCTTACTGCTGGTTAATGTTTTTATGAAGATACTGAGCAATTAAGTTATACTCTTTCTTATTAATGTAAAACTTATATTACTTTGTAGAAGTTCAAAGTAATATCAAATGGAAATAGGCTTTAATAAATGTACTTTTTTTATTTTCCTCTACTGCATGCAGGTCCTTCTGTTGTACTCAGTCGTGCGTGTTAGCTCTTCCTTATACCTGTAAATCCCCCTTAATTCTACTGAACCTTGTGTATCATCTCATGTTTGAAACAGGTCCAATTAGAGTAATTGATTAACTTATACATGACAATAATCAAACGACTATCCAAATAACAATGAAGTACCTGTGATACTCTCTGACCGTATATAGTCCTCATTAGCAAGTGTATTTTTGTATTACTCATAAGTATCCTGCTGCATATAATAAGGTGGTGAAGCAAGTATTTTGATCCTTTACTTACAAGTTAAGTAAAATGATCAAATAAATGTAGTGGAATAAAAACTACAGAGTAGAAGTACACAGTTGCTTAAAAATGAAATAACTCAAGTTAAGTAAAAGTACCTAAAATAAGTTCCTAAATAATGTACTTTACTGTTTTACTGAATGTGAATGTTACCTCCTCCTTATTCCTGTAAATCTAACTTAATTCTACTGAACACTGGTCTATTATCAAAATGCTTGAGGCTGGCCAAATTAAAATAATGAATGATTAACTTGTGGTGTTTGCTCGGGAGGCAGTGCTGTTAACCGTCGTGGTACTGCAGGTTAAAAGCTGCGAGCGTTGGCGTGAGGGGGAAGATAACTTATTGACAGTTAGGGAGGCTGAGCCAAGAGCCAGAGTCCTTCAGCTATTTTTAGGATGCTGACTGTGTGAAAGTGCACTGAATACAGAATTGATGACACATAGCCAAAATCTGAACCTGTGCCGGATTAGTGGCGTCTGCTGTGTGTACTTGCATGTGGAAATGTGCATGTGCACTATGAGAAAGCACTTTTGCAAACATGCATCTGGTACAAAGAATACAACACCGAGTGCTTTTATCTTTCTGTGCATAGCAGCAGAGGAGTGCCTCTGATTGGTGGTCACTGTGAAGAATAACTGAATGATGGACATATTAAAAGGTCTTGCAGAATCATTGGGATCTCTCTGCTATTTGTGGGGGAGTCGAGCCTTGTGTGTCTGTGCACAGGCTTGCTTGTGTTTCCTGTGTTTAGATATCAGCCTTGAGAGCGGCTCTTAGCAGTACAAGCAGTATAATTACTGAATATGGAAAAAGTGCCCACTGCTCTACCTCAGTCTGCGCAGCGGCCCTTCACAGAACAACCGAGTAAACGGCTCCATTGGTCCAATTTGCGAGAGTGCATCTGGGTGTCTTTACAGGGGAAACCATCCTAAAGCAGAACTGCACACTCCTCCTCACTCCAAGCGCCACCGTAAACAGGAACGCTCAAAACAAGAATCAAGAAAACCACAAATCCGGAGACAATGGATGGGAAGCAGATCTGCTAATTATCTTGTTTTGAGCTTTTTGACAATTTAATTATTTTAGTTCATAAAAGATCCTGCATTTACCATTATGAGGAAATCAAACATAATATGACTCTGCACATAATGGGTGTCTAACAGTCATAGTGAACAGGGTGGATTCATAGACTGGAGATATTTACTGTACGTTGGCAGTGGGACAACAGACAAGGTCACATGCAGCAAAGATTTTTTTCAACTCTAACCAGTTTCTTGAATATTGTGCACTCAGAACATTTTCGATGTACTTGTTCATAGCCTTTATGAATGAATGTCCCAATGAATTTTGAATAAAGGTGCTGTAAACTTTCCTGAGTAAGGCCTTCTAATGAAATATCAACTTCTCTCAGTAGCCCACACAGTCACTGTGAGTTCTTCCTCTGAATTCAAATGTTATTGTGAGGTCATAAGAAAAGGAAGAGAGAAATAAAACATTCTTTGAGATACATCAGTGGTTCGATCTTAGATAACCACATCACGTCACGCGGACACATGTGCACTAGAGAGTGAAGATGTTTTTCTACACCACTCTGCACGTTTGATCAACATTGTCTCACAAGAAGCTAGTTTAACTTGGGTGCGTTTAAGAAAATGAACATCACTATATGTATAAATAAACATGTGTGTGTAGGGGTGTGTGTCGGCGCATGTTGTTCGGTCTCATGTTTCTTTCAGGACTTGATCCAGGCTCTTGCTGTGACTTCCAGGAGCAACGTTCTTGGCCGCGGAGGATGAACCCTGTGCAACATGGCCTTTAGCAAACACACTGTGCACCACAAATTCTACATATGTTTTGCATGTGGCTACACTCGTTCACTCATGGTTAATCATCATGGAACATATCTACGCTAATGATCCCGCTCTCCTTTATCACCAGAGGAAGCAGACGAGACTCTGATTGGATCATTTTATCATCTTAGTATAAATCCACGAAGTATGACATCACTGCGAAACGTTTCACACACTTCCTGCAATTCTAACTTTTAGAATCAATAGGCCTCACTGCCATTAGCTGCATGAATTTCTGCCCTCCACATGTCCCAACTCCCACCCCACCTGCAGGCTGTGAGCTGAGTGGAGCTCAGCATTGAGAGGACAAGCCGTTCTGTAGCGCCGCTGCCAAATCTGCTGGAGCCAGGGAGGGGGAAGGACAGGGTTTGAGCACGTTGAGCTACATATCTCAATGTGCACAGTGGAGCTGTGGAGAAGGGGTCAGCGGAACTTCTAGGAAAATACTCAGATTGGACTATTTCCCAGTGTCCTGAGAGAGAAACACTCAGTTGTATCTCTTCGAACGGGACTTCTGTTTATCCAGCATGACCACCTTCGACCTTTGTCATGAATCCTTTTCATCCTCACTCATCATCCGCCCGGCAACTGTCATTCGCTACAGTTAGCAGTTTACATCAAACAAAGCCCAAGGCAGAGCAACAAAAGAAAAAAAAGACAGTGGGCAAACAAACTGGGAGGCAGACTAAATAACTGCGGCTTGTCTGCTGCATGAGCGAAACACAACCCACTGGTGTGTGTGTGTGTGTGTGTGTGTGTGTGTGTGTGTATCACTGGCTGTGGCTCTGCATCTGCCTATGTGTGAACTTCTCTCTCGCTTTCTCTCTGGGCGTGTATGTAGTGTGTGTTTTGTGTGCGTGTGTGTGTGTTTAGTGTGTGTGCGCACTCGTGTTGGCAGCAAACATTAGAAACAAAAGTCTCTCAGCTCCATGCATCTCCACCAGGCCGCAGCTGTTGTCAGTCTTTAAACTTTATGCAGGTGTCAGGGCCGTTGTCTTTGGGAAGCTGTCGTCGTGCGTACATCTCACACGTCTCTCTGCGAATAAATCCCCCTTCGAAAATATATGCGAGCGTGTGTGTATTTGTCAATTCGTTTGAAGATGGTTCAGTGAAAGCAAAGTCATGACGTGTACCCAAACATCCCTCGGTTGTTTTAAAAGAGTATGATGAGCGCAGACAGAGAAATTACCTCTGCAGCTGAAATGAGGACATTGAACAGAATAACATAAACAAAACTTACCCTGATCTCTTTCTACAGTAGACTTAGATGACAGGGTTGATACCACACTCGCGTCTGTACGTTAAATATTGAAAGCCAACCACCACCAGCCAGTTAGCTAAGCTAAGCACAAAGAATGGGAACAGGGGGGAAATGTTAGTCCCTCCAAAAGTGGCAAATTTTCATTGTTACTCTTCAGCTTTTGTTTACATCATAGACTTAAATAAAGATGGATGATGCTTCTCCACTTCCTCCTAGGTCCATAAATGAAGCCAAAATATCCCAATGACGAATGCTGCCAACTTGCGCATTTAGAATCTGGTAGTGAAGTCCCGCTGATTCATGCGCTTCGACCAATCGTGAGTCAGTCTCAGTTATCAATCACCCATTTTTATAGCATCAAATAACTTATTAAAACCAAACTTATCAGACAAAAATTAACCCTTGAACAGACACCAGTGAGATAAGAGCTACCTAAAACAACAGAAACATCTTTGAGAAAAATCTATTTGGCTTTAACTTTAGTTCCGTGGAGGAGGCAGGATTTATGTCCTATACTGCAGCCAGCCACCAGGTGGCAATGGAGACGCTTTGACTTCACTTTTAGGTAGCTTTTATGGCGTCTATGGTACAGTTTAAAGAAAAACCACAAAATTTTATTACGTTTGAAGAGAACCACACTAGCTATGTCCCCATTTGTGCTAAGCTAAGCTAGCCAGCTGCTGGGTCAGACACAAGAGTGGTCGATTTTCAGATTTCATAGAATGCTGAACTATTCCTTCATCCTAAGATTCTCAACCAAAGCCACTATCACTTGATTATCTAAATATTTACTTCACCCCCGATCTGTGTCCTGAACTGAGTTGGTTGGTGAGTCCACTCGGATCTTTGAGTGGGTCGAACAGGTTGTAGCAGCTGTCCTGGACACACCGATTGAGCTCACACTGGGGGGGGACGCTTCAGAGGTCGGATACCCAGCCTGTGCATCCCCCGCTGGGCTTCTTTTCAGCTGGGATTGGCCCTTGCCAGCAGGAGGTATGGACACCTAAGCGCAAGCTGTTTTAACAGGCCTGCTTACAGCAGCTCCCCCCCAGGGACTGGGTTCCCATAGGTGTTGGCCAATATAAACACCTGTCCTTGATTCCGGATAGAACACAATCTTGCTGAATTCTAAGCTTTTCTGATGCACATTTTCAAACCTGCAACCGTCAGCAGAACTAATTTCTGTTTTGTGTTTGTAATATCTGATACACAAAAAGAAGCAAGTGCTCATCACGGAAACCTGAACATCCATCTTCATGACAGGTTGCACTCACCCATGATAACAGATCAGCAAAAACTATCATGTGGAAACATCTGGGCTTGAGTCATGACTTGACCCATGTTTATGAGTAGGCCTGTGTTTGTGTGCCCATGGTTGTGGGTTTTGATGGTGCATGTCTACTTGTGAGAACTGTGTGTGTCTGTGTGTGTGTGTGTGTGTGTTTTCAGGCTTGTACTCTCAGCACATGTCCAATGCAGCATACGGTGACACCCCTATGGAAAATACACACAGTGCTAATGAGGGCAGAGCAAAGTACAATCTGATACAAAAAAAAGATCCCTGTGAGAAACTAGGCCACCATGAGTCTCCACCTGTTGTTTGTCTGGCACGTGTGTGTGTGTGTGTTTTTTTTAAGAAATTTGACAGAGACAGGGTGAGAATGACCTTTACGGCATGTGTCTTTTTGTGTTCAAGTTAGTTTAAAGTGGAACAAAAAGAAAAGGTGTGAAAGAAAATGTAAATCTGTGCACATCTTACAGCTTTCTCTGTTCAACTGATGAAGAGGATGTGACATATTGACTTTTCTGACTCGATTATTTGCTCATTCATTCATAATGTATTTCAGGGTTTAATGCATTTTGGGAGCGTGCATTATAAAGTTAAGGTGAGGAATAGATTGTGGGGGAGATACGCACACCAGCCCATCAGTCACATCACTCAGGCTGCCATAATGTCTAATGTTATCAGATTCAAGTCCGAGCTTCATCTGACATCTAGTGGTCAGTTGCAGTACGACAACAGGCTTCACCTGCAAATTATATACTTCATATGGAAGAATGAAAGAAAACACATTACTTCAATGTGTAAAAAATAACTCTTAACATAAAAATTTGATCAAATTTAAATTTGATCAAATGTGCGTTTCATAAACAACCTTATTATTGCTGAATATTTCAATATATGATCTTATTATTTTTCAAAAAAGTGACATATACTACTACTACTACTACTATTAATAATATTATGAAAGGCTGCTTTACAGAATAGAGAAAACAAAGAAGTTATTATATTAAAACAGTAACAATAATAAAAGCAATAGTATTTATTAAAAAATATCAAAATAATAGTGACAGATATACGTTTGTACCACATTATTTCTTATTTTTGGTTATTTTCAAATACATTTTATAAATATTATCAATATATATTTTTGTATGCGGTAGTAAAATAAATCATCTTTTATTGTATAGAAGTGGCATTGTTCCAACCCACTGCCATACAAAAACCAGAGGATTTAAATATTACATTGACATGGTGCCAAAAAAACTAAATGTGAGTGAGGTTGTTTTAAGCTTGAATCACATTTGCTGGAAATTATGTCTGGGATTGCTCCTGTCCTATTAATCAGTTTATCACTGAGCCTGTGTGTTGTTTTATCCAGATGAGTAGTTTAACCCCCAGCTGGATTGTATTAGGTCTCCATGGTTACTATAAGGTCAAATGTAAAAGGTCAGGGACAGGGAGACAGATGGCAATCCAGCCTAATAACAATCCCCACAGTTATAAACAAGATGCAGATGTGTGGGAGGGAGAGCGTCTGTGTGTTATTGTGTGCCATGAACCATGTGCTGTGTAGGTTAAAGCGCTTTCACTCTGATGCTGTCTCAGAGTTTCACAGAGAAACGACATGAAAGCAATATCAAATCTTTATTTTCTGTCTGTTTGATCAGAAAAGAGTGTATGTAAAACTTGATGCTGTGTTGTGGTGAAGCTGTTGAACTTAAAAACTATAAAAAAAATAAAGAGAAACCATTGCAGAAGTGTTAGATAATTATACACCTATAAAAGCCACTGTGTTTTGTTTTGGGCCTCATTCTCGAGTATTGATGATTAGTGCAAAATATCAATATGACAACCTTCTGCTGTGATTGACAACATCATTTTAACTGTACCTGTCGGATAAATAAATATTTCTGCGGTACAGACCACCTCTGCAGCCCATTCCCCTCGCCGATTCCATGTCCTACTTTATTCTCCCCATGTTGTTTTCCTCTGTTTGCCATTGTCTCCTGTCTGCAGATATTCAATGGAATTCTGGGAGGAAAACCAGTGGCAGGGAGCTTACAAACGGACAATCTGATTTGATTGAAAACATGGTAAATCCCACACTGGCCCCGGGCATTCAATCTCACATCATCGCTGACACACTGACGTCCCATAAGCCCAATTCTTAATCCCAAAGCCTTTTTATTTTGTGGTCAATGTGCCACCCTTTGCCACAAATCCCCCCACTGCCTCAGTTTCACCCCGCCTCCATCCCCTGTGTGTGTGTGTGTGTGTGTGTGTGCAGGGATGAGACTGGGTACAGGCACAGCTGGCATCCTCATCCTGTAACCTGTTCTGCTCTGGACGTCATTGTGAGTGCACTGGTTTGAACTGTGTACCTGGACAAGGTCACTGGTTCGGCCAGCTGAGCTATGCAGTCTGCTGCTCTGCTGTGGTTCTGCTGCTGATAGAGGATACTAAGGACTGCTGATCTATTTTTGGGGATAAGTTCAGATCTGCTTCCTGGAGGGAAAGACTTCTCGAAGACCCCCTCCTAATGTAGAGCGTTGGCAGCCACGAGAACTGTACCAGAGGAGGATATATAGGAGATGCCAGCGAAGAAGAGGAGAGGAATATCCTAAATATGTTTGTGCACTAACAGTCCAGGAAGATTGTTGTTTCTGACTTGTTTGGAATCTGCACACCACCTCAAAAGATTCTTACTTTTTGGGGGGAAAATACAACCAATCTGCAGCGGATGTGAAAAGTTTTTTTTTCTTCTTCCTCTCATCCTTCCTCCTGTGCATCTAAAAAAAGACTCCTGCAGAAGCACCGCAACAAAATCCTTCACTCCCACCTGTCCCTGTATACGAGCACTCAGCCACACATAGCCCTATATACGCTGGATGATACCATGCAGGAGCCACACCGGCGCACGACAGACATGTGAATCCAACTGTTTCAAGAAATATAAAGGCAAGATTTGCGCGTTCTCGGCGCAGCATCAGCATCAGCACCAGCAGCATCCGATGCGCGTCCCCGCCCCGGTGGAGGCTGCCCGAGATCCCGGGAAGAGGAGTTGGAGCTGCGCGAGTTAAAGTTGGGCCAAAAGGGGGGTGAGAGGATGCTGCGGAACAACCCACGGCCTCATTAACTGTAGCATATGCGGAGAAACGTGTCCATAAGTCAAGGATGACTTGCACAATACTGAGCATATGCCTCTTGTTTTTGGGTTTTCAACATTGCTCCACACGTAAGTCCCGTGAAACAGTAATTATGCATGTGTGTTATCCATATGCTATTCATATCTCAACGTATATATACATGCATTATGGTCAGATTATTCAGCCTGTGGTCGTATATGCTTGAGGAAAAAGTTGCATTCGGTATAATAAGTGGGAAATAACACTGGAGGGCGAAATGTATCCTGGGGGTGTTGGGATGTTTGAAGGGCAACACACGCTGCGATCAAACCTGACATGGTCTTAAAGCACAGATCATTCAATTGCACTGTTCGCTTTGGATGTTGAAATCGCAGTAAAGCGTTATTGGAGCAGGATCACGCCGAAAAAGTGCAGGAGCGAACCGCGTCGCTCCTGCGCAAAGTGCGCACCATGCTCCCATCCGCACCGCTCTGCACTGTCTGCATTGCAGTGCTTTCCGTGAGCCGGCGTGCAAGTTTCTGCACCGCGCGCCTTCAAACTCTCCGCAGCCCCACGGTGTCATTTCTCTCGAATGTAACCATCTCCACGTTGCAGTGATAGTGCGTGTTGCTGTTTGTTGGTGATGCCGAAAACACATTTGCAAAGTGACAATCGGGCTCCGCGTCCTGACCGGGACCAGCCCACTGCAGTACTTTTTTTTGGAAGGGGGGGCGCGGGGGGAAGCCTGTGTCCGCATCACCTGTCCACAGAGCCCCGCATCCTGCACACGAAGAGCGTGGCAGGGAAATCATTGAAAGGGAGCTGTGTTTGGGGGGGGTGAAAGGTGCAATCTAACCAAACATGTTCCATGCATACTGATGAGCTCCAGGTGATGTCGGTGTCAGGATGATCTCGACTGTTAAGTAACCCCACATTGTGCAGTGCGTGACTCATTAGTTTAGACTTCAGAGGAAGATCAGAGATGAGGGGTGGGGCTCATGTGACTTCTGGATAGTTTTGAATGTCAGATTGTTGATGGTGTGAATTGCACACATCACTTAACCCCAACCTTCTGTCCCCGAGGATCAATAGGCCAGGGAACCTGACCTGTGTTTTAGTGAAGCAAAAGTGGAACAGTTTGGGCTCTGGCTGTTTATATAAATGGATCCACATTACTATATGTAGGCTAATTCTGCTTTCTGAGAGGTTTCTTTTAAGCTGTGGTAGGGACTGCTTTTTATTTAATATATATAATTACTATTATATATAATATTATATACAATATATAGTTTGTAATATGATTCTGCTGATTTCTAGAAGCTCTGGCACAGATTTCTGGGAAGTGATCTGTAGAGGATTGAAATGTATATAATTGCATGCACTTAAGTAGGGGTTTGGATCCTCATTGGTTCACACCACTAAGTTGAGGCCTGTGGGATTTGCTTGTGAGAGATGCTCGCTGATGCTCATATATATATATATATATATACACACACACTGTATGAATGTGCACAAAAGAGCAATGTCAGTTAAAAAGGAGCCTCAAGTCCCAGAGCACTGTGACCCAGCCTGGGGTGGGGCTGAGATCCACTCACAATAAGTTGTGTGCGTGTGCTTGAGCAGGGTGTGTTGCGTATGAATAAATCTCAAGTTTATGCCTTGTTCCTTCTGTCATGGTGAGCAGGCAGCAGGGGACTGACTGGATTGACACCATGAGAATGAGGGGTGTGTTATTCTGTGCAGCGGCATTAGCATGCAGCTGTTTGAGATCCAAATTTAAACCTGATTGTGATATGCTGTATAGTTTGGGTTTTTATCCTGGGCAGTGCACCACCCACCGTGGTGCACTGCCTGGGTATGAATAATTTAATGAGATCCCCTTAATAGAGCATGCTATATTTCACTTCCCTTATGTTCTGTTGCAGTGTTTTTTTTTTTGACATTATTTTTGGTGCATTCAGCTGAACTGCACACATGCAGGGATGGTGTCACAATCGTCTGTAGCTCCGCGTCATGGGCATGTGACAGCCGGAGAAGGTGCCCCTCTGCATACTGTATGCAGCCCGCAGTACTGATGTGTCAGCCCAGACAGACCAGCCTACACATACAGCAGACTGATGATTCAGCAGGAGTGATGCAAGTGCCCCGCACAACCACACTGTTCCCCCACAGCTCCTTAATGATAAATGGAGAGAGAGGTTTCTCTGTGTGGCGCAGAGAAGGGAGGGGGTTGGATGCTGGATCACAAGTAGAGAGGTTAAAAGGACGCTCTGTGCGCACACTTCAGGTACAATTTGGCGACTGTAACATGACAACGCCCACTTGGGGAGAGAGAGGCACAGAGAGTAAAAGAGAAGAAAGAAGTAAAAAATAGCCCTATGACGACGAGAGAGAATATGAGGATGCAGGGAGCCCAAAAAAGAAGGGATGGTTTTCGGAGTTTGGATGGAGATAAAAAAAAGAGAGAGGAGCCAGAGAGAGGGAAAGGAAGCGAGACGATGAATTGGTGGGGGTGCAGAGTGCGTGACAGACTTACCATAAGGAGGAGCCCAGGAGCCGGTTAGCCTGAGGTAACCTGCTGCAGTCTAGGATGGAGCTGCTCTTCACATTGAAAGTCAGATTGTTCCCCTTTTAATCAAAACAAATCAATTCATTTGAGGCTGTTAGTGGCAAAAGATGCTTGCAGATATTTATTTGTTTGAATGGCCGTTTGAGCAGAGGATTACAGCAGATGGCACCGCAGTGCACTGATGGAATGATGCAGCATGACATCCGGTATTGATCAGCAGCATTATCCCAGGGATTTGTGTATGATGAAGACGCTGGGACTGGGACAGAAAGTCAAGGTCAAATTTCACTTGCTCAGCAGCTTTCTTCCATCTTAATTCCCCCGCATGTCCTTGAATGAAAGGTGACAAAACCCGTGCCTACGCTGCTCACTCGCTTTTTTCCAGATGAAGCAGGAAATGGTGTACCATTGCTGTATAATGGCTCACATACTGTATGTTTCATGAGACCTTTAAAGTAGAGCAAGGCAGCGGATGGAAGCTTTCTACTTCCCCATTCATTGTAAGGATCAGCTCTGATCGCCGGGACTCCTTTTCCTCTGCAAAGATACTTAAAATTTAATGCTATGCTGTGCTGTACCTTTTCTTTTCATTTTGCTCCATGTGGGCGAGTGAAGAAAAGGTCATCCAAACATGCCTGAGGCGTGACATAGTCATATGTCCGAGGAGGCGAGGACGATCATTCTGATTGAACTGACAGTTCTTCTATAAAGGAATGGGAGGAGGCCTCAGAGAGGAAGGCCACCAGGGCACGGGCCAACGAAGCAGGGGCCAAAGGACAGCACAGGCATGGCTATTTCCAGTTGAGTTTGGCTGCAGGGGTTTCCAGGTGCTGGCTGTGTGGAATATGCTCACAGCTCTGGGAATAGCTGGAAGGGAGAGGAAGAAGGGGGGGGCGGGTGGTGGGTAATGGGTTGGACAAGGCAGGGGAAAGAGCCTCTTGTTAGGAGGAGTTGTGCCAGAAGTCAGGAGAGGATGGGCAGTGAGTTCATCACTGCCGAGTGCCGACACACCAACTGGATTCAGAGTTGAAACATCCAAGGGATGCTACTTGACGACATTTTCTCAAAGTGAAAGCATTGGACAGTCACTGAGGGTTTCAACATTTCAATGCATCTAATGGCAGTTTGCATCCAACATTTTCTTTTTCAAGCCACCTGTGCTCCATCGCCTCTGCTATTTTAGGAACAGGAATTACAGCTCCAAGCGTTTGGAGAGGTGTACACAGATAAAAGAGAAGGCTCAGCCTGGAGCTGCTTTCATTTACCTAATTACTATATTTTTGTTGATCCTCAACAAAACCAAATCCATCCAAATTTTAGCATTTCTATATTAAATCCCTTGGGGGGGATTAAAGAGCAAACTTCCACATTAAAATGAGGGAGTGTTTCTCGTGCGGCTCGAGGTGAGGCCATTGTGCGCTTGTCTGCAGGAGAATTAGGGTTTTAATAGCTGTGGGCTGACAGACGAGCTTCAGTAAACGGGTGACGGTCCTATCAGTCTCATGACCAAATACAGAATAGCAACTCCCCACGACACAGCTGCAGTCTCAGCTCGACTTTGACTTTCCTACCCATGATACCCAGGAACCTTTTCAATAAATTACACAGCCATATACAGACATGGAAGCACTGACAGGCGTATACAAACACCCAGCTGACATTTTAGAATTGTCCTGAAAACTACCGAGCAGACTTTCCGAAACTTGGTTGAAGGCTGTGGTATGGGTCAGGGAAGAACCCATACAATTTTGGATTGGGGGAGGCTGCAGGAATTTCTTGATGTGAATTCAGACATATTTAGTGGACAGATATCTGGTGTGTGGAATTTGGTGCAGCTCTATTGAATGTACTGACTGTTGGGCCTTGACAGAGGTATGCGCTCTACTGAGTGCCATTAGGCTGTTCAATGTAAATCTTCTACCTCATTATCTGTGCACTTTAACCAGTAAAAAAGCCTCAAAGTGTTTTTTGCTACGCTTTTAATTAAATTGGATTGATCTGGCTAAATTTGAATTTTATGTCTACTAGAACAAGTAACCTCTAATTAAACTCATAATGGTGTTTTCTTATCAGGCTGTGCAGCAGCACAGTCTTTCTAACTTGGAACGCTTTCATTATGAAAGCCAGTTGTGAACGCTGCATTATGAGAAGACCCTTTTTAATAACTCCTGACATTCATGTCTGCTTTTTGTCTCTGCAGGAGAATGTGTCGATCCACTGGTCTCCGGGCTCTATGCCTCCTCATTTCTGGCCTCCTCCAGATATAACTTTCTGTACTCAGCCAATTTTGCCAAATTGTATGGTAAGTCCTCACTTGTAGAGTTCATCCATTCATTTCACGTCATTTACCTAAGGCAGTTGTTATACCAGGAAAAGGACTAGTGTAGCTAATAACATTAATGACCCATGTATGTAATACCAAGTTCATGGTACTGGCACATTATTTGATACACTTGTGTTTGAATAATATTAAACTTTCAATTTCTGTACATAACACTTGGTGAGTCATTAATAGGATTGGGCAATAAAACAATATCAATAATTATCACAATATAATTTTTTATCAATAGCGATATCACAAAAGTACAATATATGTTGAAATATTGATCCGTCTAAGATTTGTAAAATGTTTTGTTGTTTATCAAGAGTTTGTCATTTTCTGCTCTTAAAGAAGAGTTCAAAACCACAACCTTCACTTAGAGGGGGAAATGAGTCTTCAATCTTAAAAGAAAAAATACTGTGAAATCAATTGTGATAATTACTGATGTCAGTTGATTAGATTTGTTGGGCCATATTGCCCAGCCCTGGCCCTAACACCTGTTGAGCATCACACAAACACATCAAAGTCTGTTCACAGGTCCTCTGGAGAACTGTTAGTCTGTTAACACCGGAGACAACAAGTGTGAAAATACAAACAACCTGGAGGCGAGGGAATTCACCAGACCTCTGCAGCATTCTCTCATCTCTGCTTGGGGTTGAGAGTTTGGGTCTAAATTAAGCACAACATGAACTGTTGGCTGTTAAGCTGCATTGTCTAGTTAATTATATTACTCTTAAGTGCTTGTCCAGCTCCAGACAAAACTAATTGACTGAATTGTACCTGCTCATTAGCTGAATCCACTCCAAGTTAACTCAAGGTCAAAAATGGCTGCCATAAGTTCAGTTAATGTCGCATTTGGTTTGCTCAAGATTTCATGGCCATCAAATTGTATCCATCACCCTTCAATCAAGCGCTCCTCTTTCTCCTCCTCCAGGCAGCAGCGGCTGGTCGCCATCCCCCAGGGACCGGCAGCCATGGCTGCAGGTTGACCTGGGCAGGAAGTACCGATTGTTGGCCATTGCCACCCAAGGGACCTTCAACTCGTACGACTGGGTCACCAAGTACTCACTGCTGTACGGAGACCGACCGGATTCCTGGACACCGTACATCATGAACGGAGGGAACTCTGTGAGTGTCACTAAGCCAGAATGGTTGTGGTAGGGGTGGGATGAGTCCAGGATTAACTAGTCAAACACAATCTTTATAGTTGAATCTACATTCATTGGGTGTCCCATTACATTTATAGTCACTGCGTGGCTTATAGGCCGCACAGCCTATTATCTTCCTCTACACTGACAAAGCTAATCTCATCATCAGTTCATCTCCAGTCGCTTAATAAGATGTGAACACCACTGCAGTGACTCAGTAAATCTCTCTCCTCTTTTTCCCCGTGTCATCTGTTTCCAGACGATGCCTGGAAACTGGAATTATTATCAGGTGAAGAGGAATGTCTTCCATTACGCATTCACCGCTAAACACATCCGTCTGCTGCCTCTGGCGTGGAACACAGAGAACGGAGGGAAGATCGGCGTGAGGCTGGAGCTGTTTGGCTGCCCATATGGTAAAAATGACTGACAGTGATATACTGCTGCTGAATTCAGATCTGGGGACATGTAACAATCCCAGTGATTAATCATATTTGACAATATGCTGCTACACCCACATGTCAAATGAGGCTCAGTAAGTTCCAGGGTAAAAAATTACGCAGAGCCGTGTCACCTGATTCATAATCTAGCTAAATTCAAACACATGTGCAACAAGGATTATTTTAGCTAATTGTTAAAAGCTTGTACAATGCCACATAAGCATACATATAAACTCATTATCCCCATACTTAAAACAATATGAGCAATATTTGACATCTGTGGTCATTTTGGGAAATCTTGAATATATCTTTGAAAATGTCCCCCCTTGTTTCAGATTCCTACGTTCTACAGTACAATGGGGATGAATCGGTGGTCTACTTGTACCCAGGGAAGAGGTCCCACACGTTGCAAGACCACATCGCCATCAACTTCAAGACTCTGGAGCAGGACGGTCTCCTGTTGCACAGCGAGGGGATTCAGGGAGACCTGTTCACCCTGGAGCTGAAGAGAGGCCGTCTCTACCTGCACATCAGCCTCGGTACAGCGCGGCTCGCTATGTCTGAGCAATTGAGAAATGTTTTCCAGTGTTTTGGGCAGGCTTTGTGGACAGGAAATGAAAGAGAGAGAGAAAAATTCCCAGACTAGACGGATCTGGTCTGCCCCCTCATTTTCTAAGCCACACAGGGGACACCCTTAAAGTTAGAATTTATGGAAGGGACTTGTGGGTAAAGGAAAGAATGGCCTATTTGACAATGGCATCAATCTTGGAAAGGGTCAGGCTTTTCTCAATCCAAAAATCAATATTGCTGGTTATGTGGTTGGCTGGAGTCCTGCAGTAGTTTCTCTCACTTTTACATTTAGTTACTTGGAGCTGCTCTGAGCATTTGTTTCTTTGCCCTCTGTTTTCTAGGAAGCAGTGTTGTGCACAAAGTGAGTGGTCGAACGACACTGACCGCTGGCAGCCTCCTTGATAACCTCCACTGGCACTACGTCACCATCAAGCGCTATGGCAGACAGGTGAACTTCACAGTGGACAGTCAGACAGTAACAGCCATCTGTAATGGAGAGTTTACCCACCTGGATCTGGATACAAAGGTAACTCAGCATCAATTCATTATACTGAGAATAATTATAAAATATGGATTCTGCGTTAATGAGGGTAACTGACTGTGTTAATACCGCTTAGCTGTATGTAGGTGGTGTAATAGAGCCAAACCTGCCTCACCTCCCCACCACACCAAATTTCCGGGGCTGCCTGGAGAACGTCTTCATTAATAACATCAACATCATTGACAAGGCCAAGAGAGAAGAAGAGGACATCCAAATACCACGAAAGGTAGAACTTTACAAACCATAACTTTACTTGCTTCATGGTCCCAACAGAATCACAACCAATGGAAATGTTTTCACCAAAATCAATGATTTTACTTTCTTGCCCTCAGAAAAAGATGCACTTTGCCTGCCGCGACATTCTCCTCAAACCGATGACCTTTGCCGGGCCCAACAACTTCCTGCAGGTGCCGGGCTTCTTCCGGAGGCCTCGCATGTTCGTCAAGTTCATGTTCCGCTCCTGGGACTACACAGGGCTGCTCATGTTCACGCGCTTCGCTGATGACCTGGGTGCCCTTGAGCTGGGTCTGAGTGAGGGACAGATCAACGTCACCATATTCCAGCCAGGAAAGAAGAAACTCCAGTTTGCTGCAGGTAGCGATGTGGAGTCCTGTCAGATTTGACAGAAAAGGTTTTGGAACATTGAAAGAGTCATAGGCTTTGAGAAACACTATTAGACTTGACTATTAGACTATTAGATCTAGATTTTCAGAAGGCATGTGTGCAATTTGAAAAAAAGAGTCTTCGATTTCAGACAGAAGTAGGAAAAAATAGAAAGTCCAGCTCTGCTTCAGCAACATGCACTGTTTTAGCATTTGCAGAAATGCAAAGCTTGATAGACCTGCCATGCCTAGATAAGTTTGATGGGCAATGATTAGACAAACCTGTTTTAGGACATGGTTTGGTGGACAATCATTGCAAGATGAATGTTATATATTGTGCATGTCTCTCATAGTAGAACCACTGCATGACAAGCCTTTATTCCATCTCCAGGATACCGGCTAAATGATGGTTACTGGCATACAGTGGATTTGGCCGCCAGGGACAACTTATTGACCCTGACCATTGATGAGGAGGAGGGCTCTCCACTGAAGATCACCAACCCTTTCACAATTCGGACTGGGGACCGCTACTTTTTTGGAGGTGTGATGTCCACCTGATCATATGCTGTCAATAATATATCATTCTCCAAATCTGTAGAGTTACATTCCTTTGCTTTCATGCACTCAGGTTGCCCAAAGACCAATAATACAATAAGGAAGTGTGAGACCAAGCTAAACCGCTTCCATGGCTGCATGCAGCATATCTTCATCGACAACATACAGCTGGATATTGATATGATTCTGCAAAGACAGTGGGGGCGCTATGCTGAGCTGCTGTTGGGAACATGTGGCATCACTGACAGGTAGGAAACACTACTTAAGTATCTGAGTATCTACCTACAGCATTGCAAACATGACTGAAAGTTGCATAAGAAAGAAAATACAGCAGTGCAAGTAGCCAAATACTGTGTTCCTACAGAAAAATATACACTTCTTAGATTTTTCATTATTGTTATATTGTATTTATCGAGTTGTCAAAGTACTAAAGTAAAAAAGACATTGATGCTGATAGGATTCATCACGTGACAGTAAGTTTCTTCTTATGAACCCTGTCCTTTAACAAGAAATATAAATATTTGAAAAAAGAATGTGAATGCAAGAAAGAAATATAATATATTTTTCGAAATATAAAAAGACTTCTCACTATAAATATCTGTTCTGTTCACAGATGTACTCCGAATCCATGTGAGCATGAAGGCAGATGCATCCAGTCCTGGGATGATTTCATTTGTCTCTGTGAGAACACAGGCTATAAAGGAGAAGTGTGTCACATGTGTAAGTGCCGGCTGCTCATCGTATCATTGATATACAACTATTTCTTCACAGTTAATTACATCCGATCTGTGCAATGGTTCCCTCCCTAATAATAACAAATTGAAAATCTCTCTCGCCTCAAACAGCTGTTTATAAAGAGTCGTGCGAGGCCTACAGGCTCAGCGGCAAGTATTGGTCTGGAAACTACACCATCGATCCTGATCTCAGTGGACCGCTGAAGCCATTTGAGGTGTACTGCAAAATGAAGTGTAAGCAAGAGCTGTCACTAGATAAAATACAGCTTCACAGCAATGTATTCAGTATGCGCCAGAACTTCTGTGGGTTGTAAATTATAAGAAGGAAAGCAAGACGTCAGGTTATAATGTCACTGCAATGAGGAATGTGTGCAGAAGTGTCAAGGGAAATTAAAAAACGGGGCATCAAACAAGAAAGGTCCAGTTGTTTCTCTGTGTGTGTGTATGTTAGAATAAAAAGAAAAGTCAATCTCTTATACTTTTTCTGAGGTGTTGCCTAAGCTTTTTGACATTCTTATCCAAGATTAAATAGCTTTTCCTCCTTTTAAGTTTTCATTCTTCCCACCTATTCTTCATTGTTGACAGCTTATAAATCCTGGACGGTGATCATGCATGACCGAGTGGATGGTACCAAGGTCTCTGGGAGTTCCATAGATCGGCCGTACATAGGAAATGTCAACTACTGGAATGCCTCCTGGGACGAAGTGACTGCTCTGGCCAACACCTCCCTGTACTGTGAGCAGTGGATCGACTACTCCTGCTACAAGTCCCGTCTTCTCAACACCCCCAGTAAGTAGGTCTATTACCTCTGCCAAAGAGGTTAGGTTTTCACCCCTGATTGTTGGCTGAGCAGATTTCCACAAACCTTTGTGAGAGGATGGGACATGGGCCAAGAATGAATAAATAATAAATGTTTGTATGGATCTGCACAAAAGGGCAGTTTCTTGATTTAACAATGAGATTTATTTTGACATTTGCACAGATTTTCCGGGGAATAGTAATATTTATGGGACTAATATGTGTGTGCAATTTGGTGCAGCTTGATTGAATTTAAGGGGACTGCTGGGCCTTTGTGGAGGTCTATGCGCTCTACTGAGTGCTGTTCTAGTTGTGTTAGTAGTGAACGACAAGGAAGAAACGACACTTGAATGACACACTAACACAATTGTCTTTTCAAAATAGATGGAAGACCTTTCGGTTACTGGATTGGTCGCAACAACGTGAGTCACTATTACTGGGGTGGGACATTCAGAGAGGTCCAAAAGTGTGGATGTGCCATCAACCAAACGTGCACCGACCCCAAGTTTCAATGCAACTGTGATGCTGACTATAGACAATGGTGAGAGACGGACACATTATTCAGGTTTATTCTATATCTGTGACACTGATGTTTTAACGTCCTCACTGTGGCTTGGCAGGTACTCAGACAAGGGCTACCTGGACTTTAGGGACCATCTGCCTGTGAGGAGAGTGGTGGTCGGGGACACAAACAGGACAGGATCCGAGGCACAGTTCACTGTTGGGCCCCTCCGCTGCCATGGCGACAGTGAGTTTAAATTCAGTGTTGTTGGAGGGCTGGTGGTTGGATTTCTTTATATGTATTACAATGTCTCCCACAGGAAACATCTGGAATACCATCTCCTTCACCAAGCCCACCTACATCACCTTCCCTACGTTCAAGCCTGGATCCAGCGTTGACATCTCCTTCCACTTCAAAACCTATCGTGACCACTGTGTCTTCTTGGAGAACTCCGACGAACACCTTCGAAACTTTATACGGATTGAGCTCAACAGTGAGTCGACTCACCTGTTAGCAGGAAACTTGTCTCCACACACAGCCAAAATCATTCTTTCTTTCTCACTGTAACCACTTTCCTTTTCCAGCCACCCAAAACCTTGCATTCATATTCATGGTTGGTGACGGCATCCTTAACGTGACCCTAAACTCCCCTATTGGACTCAATGACAACGAGTGGCACTTTGTTCAGGCTGAGCTCAATGTGAAGCTGGCCAGGATCAAGGTTGATTATCAACCATGGGCTGTGAAACGTTTCCCGGGCCAGACCTTCATCACCATGAAGTTTACTCATCCTCTCTTAGTAGGTAAGTGAATTTGGAAGCTTTTTGAAGATTTATTTAGTCCCCTAAACTTTGATTGAAGAGGAATAATCACTGATATGAGTATTCTTTGATTAGGTTCAGCCAACCGCACCCAGAGACCATTCCTGGGCTGTCTTCGAGGGTTACGGATGAACGGTGTTCCTCTGGATCTAGAGGGCAAAGTAAACGAAGAACAGGGTATAAGGAGGAACTGTACAGGACAGTGTCTCAATGCCACCATACCATGTCGAAACTGTGGACAGTGTATTGAGGGTTACGCGTCCTACACTTGTGACTGTAACAACACAGCCTTCGATGGTTTCTACTGCCATAGAGGTGAGTTCAGACACCTTCCTCTCATGTGCATCCATGCTTTGAAACAGATGCAGATCTATAACTCTGCAATAATCTCTTTTAAGACATCGGAGCCTTCTTTGAGCTCGGCTCGTGGTTGAGGTACGACATACGAAAGAAGCCTATAACGGACGAGGCGGCGTGGGCCAACTGGATCGACCCGCACTACGACAATTTCAGCCTCGGCTACAACGACACAGCGGATGACATCGAGTTCAGCTTCAGCACTGTCCACACGCCAGCTGTCTTGCTCTACATCAGCTCCTTCGTTCAGGACTACATTGCTATCCTCCTAAAGACAGACGGTAGGAGAGGCTCAGATAAAACAGAATTGTATTTCTGATGTAATAAGTATGTAATTAATGATGCATTTTGTTGTGTCTCTCCCAACAGGCAGTGTAGAGCTGAGGTATAGGCTGGGGCTCATAACACACAAGTACCAGCTGACTAACCGAAACCTGGCAGATGGATACCCCCACTACGTTAACATAACCAGACACAACCGAACCATCAAAACACAGGTCCATGCTCTCACTGCTGTTACTGTATGAACCATGATCTGCGATTCGTGTTGAATCATATGTCGATGTCTAGAAAATGTACACACACCTGTGTGTACATTTGTGCACACAGGTGCACCTGTCTACCAAATACTGTGATGCATGAATTGAAACAAGAATAGTTTCACACCTTAAATATTAGTAATTAGAAAATGTGATGTGAGAGTTAGAGTTGGATGATAAGATTATTTACCAAGACATCAGCTACTTCATACCCAATATCTAGAATGCAATTCAGACAAATTTCTACAGCTGTTTGTGTAATTGCTCACCTACAAATATATACTTTTGTCAATAGTTTTGTTTTTGGTATTATGGCCTTTTTACATTACTTTCCTGTAATGATGGAGTATATGACTTATGTACTTTGCCCACAGGTGGATTACATAGAGCCCATAGTTGAAAAGATAACCTTAGTGGAGGACGCCAGGTTTGACTCTCCAAAGTCCATGTTCCTCGGCAGAGTGATGGGTAATGACCCTACTTGACATGTAGTGTATTCATCTTGTATCATTAAAGTAGAAACTCTTATTGAACACTTTTGTTGTCCGCTCCTCCAGAGGTCGGTGACATCGACTATGAGATACAGAGGCATAACGCTCCAGGCCTCATAGGTTGCATCTCCGGGGTGAGATACAACGTCTACGCCCCTTTAAAGGCCTTCTTCCGCCCCAATGAAACCGACCCTCCAGTGACGACACAAGGCTATGTCTCTGAGTCCAACTGTGGCGCCTTCCCTCCTGTCCTGGGTTACGTACCGTGGGAGGCAGACCCCTGGTTTACCAGCATAGGTGAGTTAATATCTATGGAATCATTATTTATAAAACCATGAAGAGAATAGTATTTTCTGTATTATCTGCATATATCTCTTTTCTTTCAGAGTATTTTTATATCCACGATGACCTAGGCCTGTTTTGGATGACAGGTAAGATTCCATTTTACCATGTACTCTGATGATACACTCTCCTTATTCAGACATTATCCAGTCAAATGTTGCATGTCTACCTCGTTGAGTCCAGTAATGTGACATTTAGCAGTTAATCCAGTTTATTTTGGAGCACTGCTCCTCTCCCCTCATTTCTGTTTCACTCACTGTCCCAGATGACACAAATCGGACGTTTGAAATTCTCGTTCCCTCTTTTCCTAAAATCCTCTAATCCTAAATCAGAACTGGGTTGTCGGTTTCCAACGTGGGCTTTTAAGTGTTTATTCAAGCATCTGACAGCAGTCTCAATTTATTACATGTGGCACAAAAAAGCTAAAAAGAATCAACCTTTCTAATGCTAATGTTATCACACTGAAAATTATAATTGATTCCATTCAGGTGAAGTCAGACTTTTTTTTAAATTGAAGTTGAGTTAAATGAGCACAAGAAAATGTACCTATTTGCCTTTGATATAAATATGTGAGCTAATAATAGAGATGATCACGTCCATTATCTTTTGTCATTGCGCTTTTATTGTGGTGATAACAGCAATGAGGCTTAATATGGACATATTGTCACCTACAATGATATGTAGCCTACCATTAACATAGCAAATCAAAATCAGGTTTTTGTTTTTTACTGCAGAATTCCAAATTATATATACTTTTCTTTGTATTTTTCTATTGTATTATTATATTAGAATACAGTATATTATTATGTATGTTTTGTATATTTCTTATATTTGTTTACCATACATAATTTACAAGGAGTAAATTTACTTTATCAGTACACATTTCTAGAGGTATATTTCAACGAGATTGAAGTAAATCTAATTTGACAGTCTGCAGTGAAAAATAAAAACATGTTTATATATAAACACATAAATTCAGATTTATATTGCACCAGCTTAGTTAATGGTACTAACTGTATCATTATAGATGACAATATGTCCATACACTCTGATGCTATGAATCACTTTGATATGACACAGTTTACCTATAGATTTCTATAAAACATCCATATTCAATATATTTCTTCATGTTTTTAAACCCAGACCAAACACCACATCTTATTACAAGGGGACATGTAGAGTGCTGAGACCAGATGAACGGTCGGCAGTGCAGTATGACTTATGAAGGAGAAAATGAGAGCAGGTCCCCCCGATGAGCAGGAGAGCCTGGAGCTTCAGGATTAAAGTGCGGCACAGACACGGTCCCTGTCTGAGACCTTTACCAGATCAGCTATATTTAGTCTGCATGCGGGCCCAGCTTACTGTTCATGATTGATGCATGCTTCAGCTTAATAGATCATTCGGCTTCAGAGATATTATGCTAATGCAGGACATCAGCGTGTCATTAAAGATTAGAGCGGCATTCAGGCATCATGACAATGGTCCAGTGTTGATAGAGTCCTCATGATGAAATGGTTATTACTGAGAAACTGAACCTATTTATAAAACTTTATTTGGCCCTTTGACAATATCATATTAAATAACGGTTTTGCTTTACTGCAGCTGTAAACACTATAATAGGTTCACATCAGATGTTATATTTATATATTCTCTATACCCATTTATTGAGGGTATGAACCTGAGGGGTAGAAGCCTTTGACAGCATTGGTAAAAAGGTTACAAAAACACTGGGATATTTTGCAGGTCTATTACACTCTGACTGGTAAACAAGCACACACGCCTTCAGGCAATTTAATGTCCCCAGTTCACTTGAATCGTGTCTTTGGACTGCAAGAGAAAACAAAAGCAAGTGCCAGGGGCGACACTGAGAAAGAACGAGGGGCGGAGGGCGGAATCTTTAGCTGTGGGGCGCTGGCTCGAGCCGCTAAGCAATCATGTTGCAAGCGAGAACAAGTGCAGGTGGGCTGTGGAATAAGAGACCGCAATACAAATCCAGGACTCATTTTGGACACTGATTTGACCATTTACTTTAGTAGCATCACAAGGGTTTATCATCTATATGTCATGCAATAAGCCTATGTACGCATTTGACATAAACATGCTGGATTACTGCGATTCACTCTTTGTGAACCTCCTGGCTAAAAATGTACGACCCAGGACAAAAAAGATCCCTCCAGTCCCCAGAATTCTCCATTGAGCGTCTGTAAGAGCAGCCTGTCTCTTACAGACGCTCCTTGGTTTATGAAGGTCTTAATGGGCCGGCTCTACAGTATATATCAGATAATGCTCTCCATTTACAAAGCCAGACCTCTTAGATCACAAGGGACCAATATCCTTCATTTCCTGAAAGCCTGCTCTGAATCCCTGTGCACCAAAAACATTGGACAGCTGGCCTGCCGATCTTAGATTTGCACCCTGATAGAGTTTGTATCTTATGATTATGTATTTCTTTTGGTTTTTAGGATCATTATTTCCTTTCATTTGACAGGCAGTGTAGAGAAAGACAGGACCCATGGATAGAGGGAGGATATGAGACACAACAGATGTCCTTCAGTCAGGAGTCTTACTACATCTGATTTGACAATTCTGTGTGCAATGTGGACTCAAATCAGTGAAGTGAATACTTTCTTAGTCCTTGGGTTATTATATCATCCTTATAGATAATGCAAGACCTAAATTCACCCATACCACTTTGGCTGATATAGTAACTATACAGCAGTAGAGCTCCAATCAAACAGAGCCCACCCCCCTCATCAGTTTTCCGCTCTCTCCCTCATTGTTTTGCAGATTTACTGTGACTGTGCTATTTTTATCTTTCAGTCATCGTCATCCTGGCGCTGCTGCTGCTCTTCGCTGGCCTGTACAGCATCTATGTGTACACGTATCAGCAGAAGGGCAGCTACCTCACCAACGAACCCAAGAACCTGGAGTCTCCCAGCAGCTGCAGGCCGCTGACCGAAACCCTGCGGAGAGAGAAGAAGAAGAACCTCCCGGAAATTGATGAGGAGTTCAGGAGTGACTAGCATCGCAGGACCTATGGGGCAGCGGGTGGGGTTTGACTGGGGGTCGGTCAGAGGGAAATAGCACCTACAAGAACCACGGATACCTGTGTTAATTTTTCTAATTTTATTTTCTTGTTTTTTTCTGTGTTCCATTCCCCGGTTGATTGGAATCTGATGCCTGGTGCTCTATATGTATTTTTGGTCAGTTCTAGTTTTGCTGGGTTCAAAATTCAATCAAGCCCGAAACGAAGCAAGCTTGATCTGAAGTATCCACAATAGCTTATTCCGATAGGGTTCAGATCAGACACTGTGGGAAAAGGATTTTAAGGGACGTTTATTTACAGTTTCGAACATCAGTTTGAAGTCATTCAGGTTTTTATTGATCGCTTTCTTTTCCGAGACCGGTCAAAGCCACCGATAATCTTGCAGCGCAGATTTATCGCTATCTATAATATACCTTTGGATGACAATCTCTCATTGAGCCATTTTTGACACCGTTGCTCATAATCCGGCTGGGGAACGAGCGCCGGGCACATCTGAGAGAGCTGGTGCACTGAACCAGCACGTCAAAAAAAAAGAAAGACAAAGAAAAACTAATCCAAATCAAATAAAACATTGTTATTGAACAAAAACAACAAACCGAGGAGACAGCAAACCGACAAGCATGGAGCTTTGAGATGTTTAGCATTGAGATCATACGTATAAAGATTGTAAAAGGTGTATACGCTTCTATTTGTTGTATTGCAGCCTATAACAGTGCATTGCCTATACTGAATGGCACATGTGAAGCGGTTTCAGACTTGCCATAGTGTCAGTAGATAGCAGCTTAGCCGATCACAGTATACTCACCTTCTCAGATACAGGGCCTCGGAGATGAGAGTGAAGATACTGCACCTTCAGATGTAACGGACTGTTGGTGTACTACAAACAAAAGTCAATGTGACGAAGCTCACCGGGGGACACAGCGACCGAAACATCCAAGTCTTCACTCTTTCTGTCTTACTTGCTGCTTTTATCGCGGGTCAAGCTGCCAGTAGCTCGGTGCTACGGAGCGTTGGACGTCAAAAGAATCAAGTCTTCTCTCAAACCCTTCTCAGCCTCTTTCCGGTAACAGCTGCTCCCTGTTGCCAGGCGGAGAAGGATACACCTAAACACACACTTTAAAACATATGTACAGAGGACCACACCGATGTAAATGCTAGTCTATCACTTCTTACTCACACTGCTTGAATATTTTTGCAAAACGCTGTACGACAGTGGCCGGCTGCTTGTTTTAGCTGCTTTCAGTGGAAAGTTCAAAACTCTTCTTATCGTCCAAATCAAATTTTCTTCTCTGCTAGGATGAATTTTCGTTTGACGTGTGGTGCAACAGAAGCTTAGGGCTATCATCACTCACTGCAGCTCGACTTATTTGCGAATGCACTATTGTGTATGTGAAAAAAAAAAAAAAAAGGAATACATTTGCAACATATCAGCTATGTATACGTAGAGCAATGATGTTAACGTCTCTTGCTTGTTTTGCAGATGCACAATAGCACATAGGATGTTACTATAGTGTATATGTGAATCTATGAATATAATTGTGTCAAGCGACTTTTTTTATTGCTACGGTTTATACCAAACAAGGTAAATTCAGACGAAGGGAGGTATTTGAATGTAAATCCTTTGACTCTGTAATGTACGAGCAGACAGTGAGGCTGCTTTAGCACCGAAAGTAAAGCTCAGGATAAAGAAAGTACAGTACTTGTTCTCTGCAGGAACTAACACTCCTCAAAAACACTCGGTTGGTTTTATTCTGTTGCAGACAAGCGGGGCTGTGCTAAATAAAAAAAAAAAAAAGAATTGTACAGCAAGAGGATGTACAGCAGATAATGTATGAAAAATGTACACATAGATTTGGAATTCCCAGGCTATATTTTTGGAGAATGTGCTGTGAGAAAGACGAATGGCAACGAGGAGTGAGCAGATAGAGTGAAAATGTTTTGTCTTCTGATCGATGCAAAGAAACGTTTGTGGGTTGTTTTGTTTTGTTATATGGACAATCGCCGGTCAATGGTTCATACCCGGTGCAAACCAAACCAACGAACGTGGCTCAAACACGCTTTGTCGCCTATTAGGTAAGAGCCAACTCATGTATTCTGTAAATGTATACACCTCACTGTATTCACTGGTAAACGGCGTATAAACATTCAGCTTATATCGGTGTTACTTCATTGCAACTCACTTGGTCATTCATGCGTGGTCCCTGGAGCGTGTGTGTGTGTGTGTGTGTGTGACTGACTGAGTGTGTAGGTGTTTGTGCATTGTGTCCACCAAGATACACCTAACTGAAGTCACAGTGACTCGTCCAACAACAACAACAAATGTGCACTGATGCCAACCAACCACTTACTGTAGTGCACCAACAGTAGTAGATGTAGCTCAGCGTGGCTCCTCCGTGTTCAGGTATCGGACGTCTGTTGTGTGAGATTTCAAACACAGTGGATCTCTGCTGAGGTGTGCAAGGCCTGCTTCCTCATAATGGAGGCAAGGGTGTGGGTGAAAGTGGGGATAAAATGGCCAGTAGAGGGAGCACACCAGCAGGAAGTTGTTGGCTCAAACAGGGTATCTGCAGAACCCTTAAAATAATATAAATATCTATTGAGTACTGTCTTATGCTTCATTGAGTTTCAAATTAGACAAAGATTAGCATCAGGAAATAACAATAAAAAATTATATACTATATTCAAAGTGGCATAAAGTTAAATTAGGCTTAGTAAAAAATAATGATTTGCATGTCACTTTTAATGCTATAAAATTCTAGTACCTATAATTAAGTACCTTATTGACACTAATAAATCAGCAGATACCGGTTCACAGTGACATCATGTGTGAGTGAGGAGAGAAGGCAGGTTCGCTTCCTCTGCACCATCAAACTGAATCCTTCTGCAGCCAGTACCAGAAACAATGACTACAGTTGTGTTTGTGACCACACGGACATTTAGGAGTTTTTCTGTTCTGCAGTGCGCTCGATTTTAGTTTTGTAAAAACTCTCACTGTAAATGACCATTACTGTGTAAATCAAGGCAAAGCCAAACTGTCACCTAAATAAAAGAAGCTTGAAGGAAACTGCTCGTGTGTTATTGCTTTGTTTGTTTGTCACCCGGATTACGCAAAGATTTCTGAACAGATTTCCATGAAACCTTGTTGAACATTGTGTGTGAGATAAGGTGTGAGACAGTTTCCCCTATTTTTCAGGGAATAGTTGAAGGATCTTGATGAAAGAAAATCAGGCATGTTACAGCAACCAATGAGTGTGAGCAATTCGGTGCAGCTAGATAGATTCTTGGGCCTTGAGGGAGGAATTCACTCTTCCACTTTTAGGCGAGATGCTTTTGGACCAACACACAAAAGGACAAGTGCAACGTGTCTTAATGTATAAAGTTAAAGTTTTATTTTTATAGGCATACACTGTACATATCAGTAAACTCCATTTTGTTCATCTCTGTTGACAAAGATCTCATTTCAAAGTGGGAATTAATGTTTCATAAATGAAGAACGGAGCGCATAACAAATCTGGACGTATAAAAAAAAAAAAAAAGACAAGATGATAAATGATATTTTACATTCACATGTGGGGGACTTGAATATTTGGTCAAACTTTTTGTTTTTCCCATTGTTTAAACCTTGCAGAAGTTACTCCTCCGCACTGCTTCAGTCTTTTCTCTGCGTAGAAACATTTGGCACTTGTATACGATTTTCAAAGGAAGACATTTAATCTGTGATTCGTTCATTTGTCAATTACTTGCCTCACAAAGTGTGACGGATTCAAGATCACGTAAACATGAAATCGAAATGTTTGATGTGCGCGCACGTTGCTCAGAGTACCAATCAGGAATGGGTTGGTGTGTTAAAAAATGAAAAGAGGGGATGAGATCTCTTCACTATCGTCCACAGGTTACATTCAGTCAGTCGGTTTCTCGTCTGGTTGCCTATTTTATTTTTTTTGCAGAACAATGATATAAATGCACAATAACTTATTTTACCATAGAGATGTGGCGGAGAGGCCTGCCACTGACTGGGGTTCACAGAGGAACACACCCGGTCAGGTTCCTCTGAAGAGGGTAACACAACACTACGATACAGAGTGACTGTGTCTGACTGAAGCTAATGCTGTGGCTAACACGTTTAATGGTTGGATTATCCAAGAGACAGCACATGCATTTCACCGATCATCATCGGGTACGAAGTAAAAGCTTACGTTACGTGTCGAGAGGTCAAACAAAAGCCGGTCTATAAGTACGGTAACAAAACTGCTGAGAGAGATTAACACGCTGCATGATGGGTAATTGTCACCTCTTTGCTTTGACAAGATGTAACCGAAGAGAATGTGCAATGTGGATTAATAGTATTTCCACTGTAAATGGTTTTGTTTCATAAGCTTGGCGTATACAGTCTTGCGGGTTGGTGGGTGGGTGTGGGCAGATGAGGAGGAGGGCGAGGCGACAGCCGTCCTTGATGGCGGCAGTGCGGTGGTCTGCAGAGCAGCGGCACCTGCAAACCATCAGGGAGGGACTGTCTATTTTTGGAAGTGCAGCGGAGAGGAGTGAGACAGTGAATGTTTAGGAGAAAGGCGTCAGCTAGACGTGACACTGCGGAAAGGGTAAGAAGCGTTATTAGGTGCCCGAGGAGTTACGGGGGACAGGTTCAGGAGGTTGGCGCCAGGTGCAGCTATGTCATGTCCACCTCCCTCTCTATCCCCACGTACTTGAGGGCATCAGCTTGGCTGTACCTGTGGGAGGAAGAGGAAGCAAAGCGTCTTAAATATGCCACATCTGCAGAAAACACACCATCACAGTGTACGTCTGCCTGTCTTTTTTCTTTGTCCTTTGTCTTTTACTTTGAAGCTGATGGAGAGTCACAAAAAGGCCTGTGACTCTACCTGTAGTCGAAGAAAAGCTCCTCTCCTTGCAGGATAGCTCGTTTGGCAAAGATCCCGATGCGATGGTCTCCGTTTACCATTACCACTGCAACGGCGAAACAAAGAACACGTCAGAGTCTCTTAATTCACGTTACACTTCATAGCAGAACAACTGAGACAGTCTCACCTTTTGCGTAACAGTTGGGATTTACTGAATGATTTGCAAAGCGGATTTTGTTCCCCTTACGTGTGGCGTCCACAACAAAGTCTACTGAGAGATACCCACAGTAGAGTTTATGAAGGATTACTTTCACACACGGAATATAACATGAAAGGGAGATTGGGGAATACTTGCCATTGTTCAAGTTGAAAAGGAAGCTGGACATGTATTTGTCGTAGATCCTGCCACGTCGGTCCGCCTCGTCCTGAGAGATCAGCTGCACACACACACACACACACACACACACACACACACACACACACACACACGCACACACACAACAGTGTCATCTATCTGAAAGCTCGTAAGCAAAATGATGTATTTAATATCTGACCAATCAGCGTGGCCTTGCCTCTCCGCAGTACTCTGAGATGAATTCATTCTTCTGAACGGGCTCTTTGATGAAGGTGCCCCACCCGGCGATATCTGATGGCGCCAGCAGCAGGTGCTGAAGAGGAACAACCAATATGAGTGACCTTAAACCACGTTGATCTGCATCCATAATGACAGATTATATATTTTTTAGCTGCTGAGACCTTCAAGTGTCCCCTTTGTACCTTTTTCAGGCCTCTCTGGATGCTGCAGTTCTTGCAGGAGATCACTTTGCTGTCCCACTGGTCCGCAGTTCCGCAGGTCATGCACAGATCTGGGTCGCACTCCCTCACAGCCAGGTAGCAGGGACACTGTTTGGTGTTACACTGAGTCTTACACCTGCAGCCTGGGAAGCGGTTCTGGCCTGGAAAACATTCGGAGCCAGCGCTGCTCAGAAAGGGGCTATGCAGAAATATGATACATGACTGGGCAGAGCACAATGTGATTATGATGGATCAGTTCCATCGCCAAATGCAGCTGCAGCAAAGAAGAACAATGGCCGAGAGACTCATTGGAGACCTCTGCTGGCAGATATGCTGAAATACAATTTTGCAGAGTGTAACACAACACCCTCTGGGCAGATGACCACAACGATCAGGCAAGAAAAAAACCAAAACGTCTTTTCAGGAGCCTCTGCTTGGTTAAAGCCGTCCACAGCGACAGCTCCAGGCAGCGCTTGTCTCCACTGCTGCGGCGCTTTAACCTCCCATGCTCCCATGTGTGAGCTGTGTGCGTCAGTATCACCGAGCATTGCTTAGCCGGAGCAGCCTGAGTCATGCTGATGTTGGAGATGATGTTGTATATCAGGCGCAGAGCCTGACACATCCCTTTGATTCCCCTCCAAGTCTTTTAAAGCACGCACATGTGCGACCAGGGGCTGCTTCCTGTTTGGCCGCAGCTCTCCCCTGCTACGGGAAAAGGCGAGGTAACGTTCGGGTAAGGAGGGGGAGGCGGGGGGGGGGATGGAGAGAAGGTGACTGTACCACAAGTGATGCACAAATGAGGCAAAACCAAACCAAGGCAAAAATGTTTACCTCTTCTTATCCTCGTTCTCTGGTGTAAGCTCCCTAGAGGGCAAAATACAAAATGCATTCCTCCACCGTGTGGTCATTTTGGAATACACAGTTCTGGGTCATTACTGCTGCAGCGAATGCCTCATTGTGAATGCGGCTCTGTGTTAAACAGACACCCACCTATCCCCGCCAGAGGACAGCTTCTCCTCTGACTGCTGCCAGAATACTGCAGAATCGTTTTACATTCTGCTGCCCTGCTCTACTGTGGCCTGGCAAAAAAAATGAGGTTTTTAAAGCTACTGGGAGCTTCCAGTGGAAAAATGTGGTGACAAACAATTTTCTTTTAGCCTCACCAGGCCGAACAGGCTACTTCTGTGTGCCTACTTCTTTGTGTTTGTGTAAAAGAAAGATGCGCACAATGAGTGAGAGACAGGTGAAACAGAGAAGGTGACACTCACACTCGTGCTCGCACTGACAGAACTTCTCGCAGAAATTCTGGGTCATCACACAAGGGCAGGAGCTGTCGCACGGATGGTCGGGGTGGTCACATGGTTGGTAGTTGTACACCTGATTGGAGGAGTTATCTGGAGCAACAGAGGACAAAACCCTCAGACTGGCACAGAAAGCCGGTTTGTATTTCAGAGGGCAGGGTAGTAAAAGTCACACCGGGATAATTCAGTGTGGGAGGAACGCACCTTTCTTCAGCTGAATCTTCGCCCATAACCTGCAACATCAGACAAACACAAGGGAGGGGAGTTATGTGAGAATCCTGTTCCACACCCGCTCACTTTTCATCTTCTGAAGACACCAAAATATTCATTTGACAAGGAAATTTAAATGTCATTTCTTTTTCATCCTGCCTGTGTTTCCTTTTCTTCTTTTGGGGCGAGATGCCTCCATCCTCTAAAGGAACCCGGTGGATCAGGACCTCCTTCACTGCGAACTCGTACACCTGAGGGCGGGGGTTAAATGTCATGAAGCAACATCACATGGAAATGTTAGGTTACTGCTGTGAAGAAATTCGGTTCCCTTTATTCTAATTATGTTGTGTAATTTACCGCTCGAGCTGAAAAGCACATTGTCTCGATTACGCCACAGAACATCCCCCCCCCCCTCCTCTGTTATCAAATCTCCACTGCAGAGGCCAAACATACACAAACATCTGCGTGGACACACACAAACACACACACACACACACACACACACAACATCTCCTTGCTGCCAAAACCCGGATTTGGCCTCTTCCCGGAGACGCAGACAAACATAATGATGCAGCTGGTTTTAGCCTTTCCACTTGATTAAGAAGTGGGCGGGGCGTTCTGGATACAGAGGGAATGATGGACAGGCCAACACGCCAATGAAGCTGCTTTAACGTGTGTCTAAGATATATCAACAAAATTTGTTTTATCTGTTTCGTTATCAGCTGCACTGAGCTGAACAGTTTAAAAAAAAAGAGTTTTGAGATCTGTAAAACCTGTAAAAATGTAATATGAGTGTATGAGAGATGTCACATCTGGAAAGCATCCCTGTTTATGGTGCCACATGCCATTCTCTCTCTAGTCTGCCCAATTATCCACATCATAAAACCACACGCACAGGATGCATGTTATTACACTCACGCACTGACGCAAACGCAACGGAAATCAGCGATGCAAGTTTGTATTGTACTGCGTTTCAAAACCACCAACGCATCAATTTCAGTATCAGTCATTATTCACTTTTTATTTTACAACAAGCAAAACAACAGATTTCCCATAAAACCTCTTGCTTCTAGTTTCTATTGCTCACAATTCCCTTGTTTGAAGTGAGATTCTTTTTCTATTTCTGCTCGACTGGAGCTTTGAGAATTTTTTTAATCTATCTCCAGCCTTTTTTGTCATTCCGGCATCTGGCGTTTTCAAGGGGAATCCCCCACGTATTTTACACATCAAAGTGCGTTTTCAGGTCTTGGGGAGTATTATTGCTCTATGTGAAAAAAGTTGAATAAAGCTTTTTTTGCTCCACTTGAGTTTTTCTCTCCAGTTGCCAACATGTACTCGCTGTGGGAACTGTTTGGTTTCTCTATAAAATTGTAAGGTCTCGACCTTCCAATATAAAATGCTTTGAGATAATATATATTTTCTTGATGTTAACTAGATATTTGTGACTGCTCCTCATTACTGCCTCACAGTAGCACTTCAAGGCTATACTATAACACACCTGATCCACTTCCTTAAGTGTTGGCAGTTGAGTTGCATTGTGGGTAATGTAGGCACCGGGTTTTGACAAGGTTATAGAGGTGCAATGATAAATCTGTGGAGAAGACTTCCAAAGGAGTTTTGCACAAACTATGTGTTTCAGTGGCAATAACAAACGTGTGAAGGGAAAATCGCAACTTAAAACTGAAAAACTTAAAAAACAGGATTTGTTTGGATCTATGTCATACAGTAATTACAAAGATCACATTATTGTTTTTTAAATGGTGAATGTATATAGCAAAGTAATTGTTTCTCTTTGGGCCAGGGGAAACAAGCTGAGATGGGAAAACTGAAAAACGTGTAGACATTTCACCTCCTTGCAGTTCTTGGTACCGATGAGACGCGCGATGGAGCAGAAGTTGTTGAAATATGTGCCGTGCAGGACCCTGAACAGGGACTCCTCCGCCCCGCTCCACTGGACCACACAGCACGGCTGCTGCTCGCCGTCATCATCCCCTGGACGCAGCTTGGTGGGAGTCTGGCACCGTGAATTACTCTCTGTTTCGCACACACACACACATGTAGACATACACAAAAAACAAACGTCAGTATTACTAACTAACTACTCTCGGCAGACAGTTTGTTTCATATTTTTGGAACCTGCACACATGCAGCAGCACATGCAAACACTTTTCAATTCCTTGGTCTTGGCAGCTTTTCATCTGCACGCACACACACGCACACAAACACACGCACACATACACAGGCACGCACACACACACACACACACAGTACACACACAGTACACACACACACAGTACACACAAACAGTACACACACACAGTACACAGTACTCAAGGGACCATGGGCTTTGATTGAGCTTTTTTGGATATTCAGGACTGATGCTTGCACACCCACAGCTCGAGGCAGAGAGCCTAATGTTGCTTGGCAACAGGCAGAATGCAGCATTGCTGCGGCCACATGCTCCAGCACCGAGTATCTTTATTAATCTGCTCAACAATCTGTTTTTTTCCACATTATCTCAAAACGTGTGAGAGAGAGTCTGCTGAGTCATCGGCGAAGCGTGAGCGGCTTCCAAAACTAACAGGGACTCCAAGTGAGGCACTGACGGCACAGAAAGACAACCTGAGCGCTCCGGGAGGGAGGGAAGAATAAAGATAAAGATCCACAGGAGATCGCTCTTATTTCCCTCCCACTGCTCACCACATGCAGATGTCAATAAAAATTAAAGAGAAAGAAAAAAAAGGGCCACAGTAAGAGAGGCGGGGGGGGGGGGCAAAGTGTTTATGTTGGGTCTGAAGCATGCAAAACTAATGGTTGGTTTATTTTGCTTGGCAAGCGAAAGCTGATATTGAGAGGGGATGGAAGAGGGAGGCAGGACAGAGCAGGATATGACTTGAAAGCTATCATCCCCGGCCAATTTTCACTTTTCTGAAGAGCTGCAGTCAGCCTTCCAGAAAAGGGGGAATATGTGGGGAAGTCATATGATGCAGCCACTCACAGAGTCATACAGTGACTCAGAGTCTCAGTAACACCTGAAAACAACTGTGCCTATAGTGTGTGGAAATACAGACCACACAACCGTCAATGCATTATAATAAGCATGAGTGAATCATTCACTTTTAGCCGTGAAAATAGATGTCTCATAATGACAAATTCTTCAGTACAAGCAAATACTGTACTGTAACTTCAAACTAAAGCTGAATCTACGGCATAAGAACAGAACTGAAACCTGTTTTTCCATTGCCTGTGTAATTTTCATGTCTAGACAAAGCACCAGATGGTTTCAAAAGCAGCTCCCGACTGCGTTCCCTTGTGAGATCTGAGTCCTGTACCTGAGGAGGAGGTGGTCTCATGGTCACTCTCGCCCTCTTTGCCTTCCTCAGTGGACCCAGATGGTCCAGGACAGCTGGAAACGGTGGAACGCTGTTGCTTCCGACATCGGCGAGACTTCTGGGGCCGTATCATATTCTGATCCACAAACTCTTTAGCCCCTTTCTTCAGAGGAGGACGTGGGAGGGAGAGAAAAAAAAAAAACATGACAAAGAGTAAACAATGAAACACATCGTTGTACAGAATGCATGAACAGGTTGCAGGATCGCGAGCTTGGCATACCTGTAGCAGAAAGCAATCCGCACCACATGGCTCAGTCTCCATTCGGATCTCCTTATTCTTCCTCTTGTAAACATTGGGTGTAGCATGAAAAGCTAAAAGAAAAGAAGACAACAATATTCTGACTCTATTGTGGCAACAGGTTGTTTTATAGATCGCAACTGCACACACTGAATCTCAAAGTGCAAGAGGAGCTAAAATCCCAGGGAATCAAACAAATGAATTTGCAGGAGAATTGATAATAAACACAACAGAAGCCATTACGGTGTAGGAAACAGTCGTATTTGAAGCAACGTCTGCAGAAGAGTGTGTGGAAGGAGTGTAAGGACTGCTCCCGCTGCACCGACTTAGCAAAAGGTCCGTCCAGGTTGGGGGTGCAAAGTGGGGGCAGCTTCACCAGGCTGGGGGGCTCGAGGAGGTCCTTGTACCTGCGGAGGCGACAGGGAACAGATTCAGCGGTGATATGTATACTCATTTGAAGTTGATGTTTCTTAACATAAAGCTCTTTCAGATGCTGATGCAAGTGCTCCTTTGAGTCAGGGAGCCTGAGAGCGAGCCACCATTATTACTTTCCTCCCTGACAGCTTGCGTCGCCATGGTGAACTCTAAGCAACGGGCCTGTTCGGCATTGTGAGCGCGGAGCCGAAGTTTCACTTCGCTTTTCTTACTTTTCTTTCAGCTCCTCTGTGGTGCCCTTGTACGGGAACATGGAGGCAATGGCCGTAAATATCTTATCGTTGGGGATCTTCTTGCTGCCGCACAAGTCCCTCACTATTAGGAGACAAGATAATAAGAGAGCAGAGTTTGACCACAATTCAGATTCACAAATACTTTTACACATTTTCGCAAAAGGAGCAGAGGTTTTCCCAGTTCTCAAGGCCGCTCAGCGATAACATGCTCTGAAGGCAGCTCTCGTGAGAACAGTGTAGTTGTCTTTTTGCCTGCATGTTTTATTCATGGACCCTTCAATCGTGCACGGGTTTGACCGCGTGCTCGGGTGTGCTTCAATTTCACTATCGCTAAGTGTTGGAAGTGTTTGTGTGTAGTCTAGTTTCTAATAAAGCCTGGAACGAGAGGTCATTCAATTGTGTAATTAGAGACGGGACATATCAGTGTCATGAACAAACAAGTTCCCTCAAAAACACACACACACACACACACACACACACACACACACACACACACACACACACACACACACACACACACACACACACACACACACACACACACACACACACACACACACACACACACACACACACACACACACACACACAGTGCCCATGCAGGGACACAGTGGTTGCTTTAGAGTAAACAATGCCAGCTCAAGTGCTGTTGGGACAGGACGACCTTGCGGCAGCTGTACAGTGTTGCAAGAGGAACAGTGTCGCCCTTGTTCGCGCTGCAGACCTCTTGTGTGAACTCACCCTCCGTCGTGCTCCTCCTCTTCCTCTTGGCGAACGCCACAGCCCCAGCTTTGGTCTCCTCCGAACCCTCCGCCGAGCTCCTCCTCATCGCCCTCTCCTCCTCCTTCTTCCCCACCGCCTCCACCACCGCCACGGCCACCGCCTCCTCCTCTTCCTCCTCCTCGTGGTCAGAGTACTGGCTCAAGGCCTCCACCAGCTCTTTAAAGATCTCGTCGCTGATGAAACCGCCCTCTGGGACACGACATGTGAGAAGGAATGACCACACCGTGAACCTTAGATATAACCCCAACAGGCTTCCAGAAACAAAGCTACATCATTAGCATATAATAAACCCAAATGAAGTACATCCGAGCTTGATGGGACACACACCTCTGTCACCATGCACGCCATCGTAGTTGTCGATGAGTTCCTCCAGGAAGGCCTCGTCCTGTTCCAGCACCTCATCGCCCATGTAGGGGATGTTGTGAAGGAACGTCTCGTCCTCCACCTAGGACGCAAAAACTCCCATCAAGACAGGTACGTGACGTCCTGATGCTGCAAGCTAACCGTGCTACTTCTGAGGAGCTACATCTGAAAGTATCCAACGCACTCCGTCCGTGTTGCGTTGCAACGACAGTGTGTGAAACTGCGTCTGCTCCTTGAGCTTATCGCCTTTTGCAGATGAGAACTATGTATTGTCAAAATAAAGCGTTTATGGAACAAAGGGAAAATCCACTTGTAGATCGGTGACGGTTGATTTTCAACATCTTCCAAATAGGAATCAGGTGAATGAGTGAAATATTGTGAAATAGATATTGTGAAATACTGTGACTGCATCGCCCACAACACAATGCGATTGACTTCATACCATGAAGTTGTGCTGCAGAGGCGACCAGGAGTACATGAAGGGGATTCCTGCCACTGTGGACAGGGGCCTCATGGCGATGGCTTGAGCTTTGAATCCTGGGAAGCCAAACTCCACCGTACACATCTGCAAAAGAAGAACGGTTAGTGACCAGACACTAGAACAATCCTCTGCAATCTTATAACTATGTAACAGGGATAATAAACCCAGTAAACCCAGTATAGCTGAACCTGGCAGCACGTGGGAAGTGAATGATGCCGTCATACTCTCAGGTTGTTATATCATGAGCTTCCACAGAGTCACAGACCAGTGTAAGGGCGCCATACCATCAGTTTCTGACACAGCTTGATTTTCCAATAACACCTGACAGGCAGGTGGGAATGAGAGCAGACCAGTAGAGCTGGTGAAGTGGACTCAACGCGATGGACATGACACTCATATAAAAATAATAATAGACATGACTAGAATGGAGCTCAGTAGAGTGCACTCCTCTGCTGAGGCCCAACAGTCTCCTTTATGAAACCGCATTTAAATTCACTAGATCCGGATATTTATTTGGATCTGCACATCATTTTATAAAATATCTGTCTCTGACAGGTATTTGATTTTTCCATCAAGATCCACGAATTATTTTATGAGAAATCAATGAAAACGTTGAAAACTGCCAAACATTAAACACTGTTAAAGAAAGTGAAAGGAAAAAAATCCTGCAGCTGCCAACATTTCTTGGGTCATGCCCCAACCCTCCACAAAATATAATGATTATTGGTTGGGTAGTTTTTGCATAATCCTAGAAACAAACGATATGAAGACATACAGTAACCTCCTTGGTGGAGGTAATAACTAGTTGACCCAGACCTGCTGGTGCAGGAAGATGATGACAGAACTGTACAGTGCAGGCAGGAGGATGGTATTTAAAAGATTGTGATGCAACAAAGATTTATTTCACCCACTTCAGCACACACACACACACAGATGCGCACACACCTTTTTTCCGGCCATAGCTCCACCAGAAGTGGACAGAGGTGTGGGCTGAATCCTGAGCTTGGACCACTCTGTGTTCAGGAGATTTGTCTGCTCCTCGATCTTCTGTCTGTTGGACATGAACAGGCTCTAGAAACAAACAGAACAAAGTCAATGTCACACGTGCACCGGGCACATAAACAAACACTGCGAGTGCTGCACATAAAAAATACACACACCTCCTGCAAGTACCATGCAAACAGTAACAAACCGAACCGTTCATTTCAGTTACATGGAGATGTATCTACAACTGTGCTCACCCACCTTGACCTCCTCTGCTTTTTTAAGGCGTTTTAATTGGCGTAGGCGCATATACTCGGACTTGACCCTCCGCCTCCACTCCAGCAAGCTGCGAGAGTTGGCGATGGAGGAAGGCTGAGGTCTCGGGGTTGGTGGGGCGGCACCTGTGGCAGGGGCTGGTTCTGCGGCAGCTGCATCCTCCATGATGCTTAAAAAAAAAGAAAAAGACAAGAGATGCTGTGTGGTTAAGAAATCCAACATCACCGGGTACAGGCTGCACTGGCATTAGATGCTGAGGTCAACGAGAGATATTTTTTTTATCGCAAAAAGTTGCATGGGAACAATATCAGGGAAATTATTAGTCATTTTCAATAATATTTGGTCCTCTGACAAAACTTTATAAAGTAATAATTTAAGTGTTGTCACCAGCAATTGTCAATTCTCTTTAACAGCCTACAGATAGCTGTGTTAATATTATTATTATCATAATAATAATGATAATAATAATAACATTATTTCTATAGCACTTATCTGAACAAGGTTACAAAGTACTTTACCAAACACAGGGGGGTAAAAGAGAACAAAACAAGACACATAACATAATAAACACAACATAATAAACATAGCATAAATACATAATATACAAATATTAAAAACAAATATCTGATAGAAACTGTTACATTTAAATAGTTGGTATTGGTATTAGAAAGATGGCGACAAGCTGTAATTAAATGACTATATATAGTAAGTAGGATGCTCTCTTCTTTTCTGCTTCTCACTGATGCAAAACTTCCCCTTTCTCTCAAACTGGAAGTCTGTTCCAGAGAGCGCCCCCCACTGTTGGCAAAACAAAACTGACATCTCGTGTTTTTTTTTAAAAAGCTTCCACACACAGGTGCTTTAAACTGTGCAGAGTCTCCATCTTCCTCTTTAGCGTTGGTTTCTAATGTCACGGTGATAATTAGCAAACGGACACATAACGCGCACATGAATAAATAAAGTGCGAGTGCGTGTGAAAGCACCGGGGGGGGGCATCCACATTGCTCGCGAGTGGGCGTGCCTCTCCACAAAACCAACACGAAGCGGAGCAGAAAAAGTGCGTAGTAACAGTTTTCACGCGTTTCACGCTCTCCTCGGAGAACACGAACTTCTCTGCGGGAGCTGAGGCGCGATCGGAAATAAGTGTGCGGGTAAATAAGAACCGAGCAGGGGGAAGCTGCTACCGTGCGCGTTTCCCCTCTCTCTCCCACCTCCTGGACTGACGATCCGTGCACACGTTTTCAGCCTCAGCCCAGGAAAGTGCGCCGCGTCCCGAAGCAGCAGCAGCAGCAGCAGCAGCGAGCAGCAGCAGCAGCAGATCCGTGCACCAACACTGTGTCCATCCCAATGTGCGACACTTTAAACGGCGCGATCACAGCACATTACCGCAGCGTCTCCCTCTGTGTCCACCCAGTGTCGCAGTTATTAAATACCTCCAAATCCACGTCGTGCGTCCTGCTTGCGCCTGCAGCGAGTCTCCCCCACCCCCCACCACCACCACCACCACTCCTCCTCCTCCTCCTCCTCTTGCTCGCTCTCTCTCTCTGTGTGTAGCCGAGGGATCCGGGGCGATTAAACGCGGTTATTCACCGTGGATCTGACGCAGGAACCGTCGGGATCTCTCGGAGAAAGGCAGCCCGTTCATCCAGGGGCATGGTGCCGCTGGAGCGTGTTGTTGTTGTAGCCTGCGAATAGCTGCGCACTTGGCTCGCTGGAGCACAACCCGAGCAGCGGGGTGACGTCTTTATTGTGATCACAGCCTTTTCCTCAGCCCGCGAGGATTTATTACTATTCTGCGTCCTGGGAATAAAAAAAAAGTAACGTAGCGTGGCGGAGCGGCCGCGGCGCACAGACATTCACACACACACACACACACACACACATACACGCGCGCGAGAACAGGATCTGATGCAACCGTGCGTCCGCGTAGTAAAGAGCTAGATCGCCATTTAAACACTGCGTTAGCTCTCTGGGTGCTTTTTTGTTTTTTTTGGTCGGCATGTGATCCCCTCTTGGATGAGTCACCTCAGGATACTCACGGGGTGAGGCAGAGTGAGACACGCGCTATAAATACATAAAACCGTGCTACATTCATTTCATGATGATTATTTTTAATTGAAGGACTGAAAAAACCCTGATTATAAATATAATAGGCGCATTCACTTGAAAGTACATCCTGTACTAACGTTATCCAATATGATCGTTTAAACTGATTATTATAGGTTAAAAACTGCCCAATAGTTTTCGAACATTCCTGCAGACCTCTGTGCTCTGTCGGACGGTAAACAGCTCAGTTGTAGTTCCGCTCTCTGCCTCCTGGGGGCGCTCGACACGTTTTACCCAGGATGAGGCTCCTCAGGCCACTGATGCTGTCACCAATGACTGCTTCACGTGCAATACGAATTTACAGAACTCGAGGTGGACACATGGCATCCAACTACGTCTTGCAGCAAAAAGGAGAATTATATAAATGCAGAATTGATATTGAAATATACGATTTACAAGCGTTTGTGCAGATGATGATAAAGTAGACTTAGAGTTCAATGGAGCACGTTTTAGTTCTATAACCTGCTTTGACCTATAACATATGACCTATAATAAAGCTGATTGTACACATAATTAAATTAAAAAAGAAATACTAATTATCTTTAACAAGTCAGACTGTTCACACGTTGTCGTGGCTGCTCACAGTTTGTGCCACTGCACAACAGAAGTTGATACTCATCACATTCTGGCTCATTAAAAAGAGCAAACACAGTGTTTTTGGAGCAGTGTCCTATTATCAATGGATTTAACCTGAGACTGAAATTAAAGCAATTACCTAGTTAAGAAAGACACATTTCACAGAAGATTATTTCCACAGCTGAACTTTAATTCCATCAAATGTATCGAATCAATATTTGTAACACAAAAGCCTACGATGTAACTATATTTGTATTTATTAATGTGCATTCATTAAGGATATAAATGATTTAGAATGCAAATTTATATCAGTGTTTGAATTCGTTTTCATTGAATACCTGTTTGTACACGAACCTAGATTTAGGGGTAACCACAGTAGGAATTATAGTAGTTGCCAAATACAATAAAAAACACTAATATTTGCTCACATTACAACATGTATAAGCCACTTATAAAATGCTTATATACTGGTAATTACTGCCAAATAGGGGGGCTAAAATGAAAGCGTTGCATAATATAAATAAAGGTTTATTAATGCATAAGTAGACATGGGTGCTTTGATAGACAAACCTATATTCACTCTTCACTCTTACATCTTTTCCTGTTCTATAGAAATTCATTGGGGTATTACCATATGACATATTAGCCTGTTGCAGTTTTACGATCTTAACAAAAATAATACATTTTAAGGATATTTTGAAACCTTTTTTTGTGCACATAGGGAGTGTGTAGTTACTCAAGATCCCATGAATAAAAAGAAAAAAACGTAGCTTTTGATGCTTCTGTGAAGTTAGTTCAAAGATGGAGGCTTTGCTGTAAAATAGAATCATGTGTCACTTCCTCTCATGAGTTATAAATATGTGAATGCGTGTTATTCTGTCAACATTTTCAATGATCTAATACATTGTCTAGTTCTTTTTTTTTTTTTTCAAAATAAACCTCTGAAGGATTGAAGGAAACCAAAGAAATGCTGCTTCTCTGACTCACAAGATGGCACTGTTCAGTTACTTTTTTATGATATGACACAATACATGCTCACATACATGTCTAACTTGGATAAAGAAACCTCTCTGGGAATGTTTTTCGTTTCTTACAAAGAAACTATACAGCTATACAAACGTGACCTGAGTGCCCCTCTCTCTGATCACTGTGTTGGTGTTGCTCTCTGACTCTGTTGTTTATGCTTCGTATTTCCCCTGGTTATTAATTATGCATTCAGCAACCTAAATCGGCAGGAAGTTTTTAATTCTGTGTAATGTAAACTGTGTGCTCCAGGTTTTGATTATCTATTGTCTTTGCAGTTGCTGATCAGTTAAGGGCTTGTGCAATAATAACAGTTTGTCAGACACTCTGTGTTTGTTTGACTTATTAACCTGGATCACAGCAGTAGCTACAACATTATTCTGTTCATAACAATGCATTAGCATTTGAGCATCCTCCCAAGGGCGGGGTGTCAGAGGAAAATGTCCACCCCGTGAATATGAGCTGTGTCCCAATTCAGGGGCTGCATCTTTCTGATGAGCTTCATAGACCACGAAGGCCGAACCGAGTTGAGACAGTCTCAACAGAAGCCCTCCATGATCGTCCCGCCCTTATTGCTGTTGCATGGTGACAGAGCGAGACTCAAGCATTGACGCTTTGTCCCTTTCCGACGTCATTACCAATGATTCGTCACTGAAGTGCGATGAATCCTGGGATAGGTTGGCCAGAGAAGGATCCATCCATTTGAGCCTTCGTTTCTCGGCGATGGAAGGACGTATTTGTCGGCCGCATTTGAAAAAGCCTTCGGAATGGGACAGCCAAGTCGAGCTGCTGTGACACAATCGGTCTTCAAATACAGCCTACGTAGGATTACGCCCCTGAATTGAGACACAGCTATAGTCTCCTAATGCTCTTAAAAAAAATCAATTCAGGTAAATGTTTCAGTTCCTATTTGTGGGACTTTCAAACATTGTATCAGTCAGATAAAAAAAAAAGAGCAGCCTCCTTTATCAGAAATAAGGTTTACTGTGGCCCCCAAGTCACCTGGCGTCGTCCCAAGCCCTGGCAGCTGAGAGCTCTCGCCATTCAGTGGCGCCGACAAGCGCATCAACACTAGTGGAGATCCCTGCTGTGTCTCATTACCACAGAAGCTCAGTGTTCTGTCAGACGCAGATGTGGTCTGAAGAGAGAGAGAGAAGGGGGGGGATGCTCGTCATCATCACCGATGGTGTAACAGCATAAAACAACATATTCCTGACACACCAACGCCAGTCATGCACCATAAATGTTATGCTCTTCAACAACAACAAAAAAACAGAAGTCAAGATCTGGAACACGTACTTTCCAATGATGTCAAATTAAATGGGAACCAATACACATCAGAGTTGCAGGTCTTGGAGAATACTACTGCGTGTGTGAGGAAATCAGAGTGTCATCATTAGAGCCCAAGATCAAGAAGTAAAATACTAACACTGTGGCGCACACCTTAAAAACGCCATTCAACGTTATATAACATTGATTTTTGCTGTTTATATGAATTACTCATTTCTGGGACAATAGTAGTATCAGATGGGTTTTGGGGATTTTTGATTACAATCATACATCTCACCCTGTGAGTTGGCCACTGGTGCTAACACACACACACACACACACACACACACACACACACGCAGAGAGAGAGAGAGAGAGAGAGAGAGAGAGAGAGAGAGAGAGAGAGAGATGAGGGGGGTCTCCCAAACTTCTCACTTTGTGATTGGAAGCAGAGGGAGGGATGAGTGAAGGAAATAGATAAAGAGAGAGAGAGAGAGAGAGAGAGAGATGGTGGTGCACCAATGGACCACAGTAGTTTTGAGCTTATCTGAGTCTCCCTGCTCTGTTGTGTAAATCCACCCTTCCTGGGAAATGGGAGCTTCCTGTTGCTTTATAGAGCCTTCCTGCGAAAAGGTTGAGATATGTAATCCCTACGCACCAGTGAGGACGCTCAGACCACTGTCAGGCACAATGACAGCCACCAGCCTCTCACCCATGTTCTCTGGCTGGTTTGTGGCTCTTCTCTTCTGGGGTAAGTCGAGGATCCAGCATGATATACGCTACAGTATAACTTCTTTTCTTGCCCTCTGTCTCACCTCTCAGGAGGAATGCTTTGGGGGCTTTCAGTGGTATTGTGTGGCTTTTAAGAAAGGAGCTTAGCTTGTCTCATGATCAAGGTTTATACCTTTATACTTAACTGTCACGTAGTGAGTGTGATCATGCCGTGACAACATGTAGTAGATGTTGAAAATGTTATCATCAGTGTAGGGCAGGCTATAACAATTTTCATTATCATTGCTTGTATCTATTAAATAAGATAATACATGTATTATTCACATAAGAAGGACATGGATTGTATATTTCAATAATCTTTGTGTTGGATATATTTAGATTTCCGTAAAGCAGAAGCACACAAAGGGAGGATACAGTGACCTGTTTGCTTCACAGTTTATTCCACAGGCTATTTCCTTTACTTTTAATTACATGATATGTTGTGTGCAATGGGTTATTTTAACATTAGAGTACCAAACCAGAAGTAGCACACATCATTTTGTTGTATTTTGTATAATACAATGACAATGAAGAGTTTCTATTCTATTCTATTCTATTCTATTCTATTCTATTCTATACCTTCTTACTTTCACAGTTTGTATGTACTGGATTATAATTACATATATTGGATAATAACTGTATATACCTCTATGTACCTATATGTTTTTCCAAATACTTCATTATATTTGTATGTACTGTTTACTGGATTGCAGCATTTCATACTTTCCATCGTTATTTCAATGTTCTGTTTTCCCATTGTTTTATATCTGTTACAGCAGGATGCACGACAGTGGATGGTCTGGTAGCTGAACACTTAGCTGTACAACCTGCCACAACCATAGGTATGTTGAAGAAATATATAAATACATTTATATATATATATATGTTGATCACATGCATGAAAATGAATGCGTTGACTAACCCAATGCCATTTCTCAACAGGGTATCACTCAGTAGTGACTGCCAGTAAGTTTACAACCTTTTTCTATTTAACGTTATTGTCAACAGTCGACAACATGTCTGTGTGTCTGTATATATATATATTCAATGTATATTTCAAATAGGGATTATGTGTTTGAGTCCAGTGGGGGGTGGTTTTGGGTCATTTCCTTACATCCATTTTCTTGGCCTGGAACAGACACACAGAGAAAGCAGAGCTCGGAGATACTGTTTTCTGCCAAGATCTCCTTGTGTGTATTATCTTGAGAATCCAAGAAAAACTCCTGGGGAGGTCTCTACCAGTGTGGGGGTCAGCAACAGCAGATAAAAGGTCCATAATGGTTTGGGGTTAAAGGTTAACTGAAACCTCATTATGAGCAGCCCCCACCTGGCTCCACTTCCTGAATTTGTTCGTCATTCACCCCATGCAACGTCTGTGATCAACGCATGAACTCAGAGTTGTGAAACAACTGGAACTTTGGAGCAGCGCCCCTTTCGCTGTTCCTCATCCTGTGCCTTCCCTTTTTTTTTTCTCCTTTCCCCTGACTGTCCCCCCTCCTTCCCCTGCCAACTCCCCCCAAACTCTGAGCTCCTCCTCTGCTGAAAAGACACATTTCCTGATGTCATTACTAAATCAAAATGCTGCTCGGCAAACAGATGTTGTGAGAGGCCCAACATGTGGATCCAGTGAAATAAATGAACGAGCTGGTCATGAGAAAACACGAGCCGTGCATTTCATTTATCATTCAATCAATGAAGCCATCTCTCGCTCTCTCTCTCTCTCTTACTGCTCTTTTAAAGTTGTGAGTGGTGACAGTGAGAAACTACCTCGTAGATGAAACACACTGGTGAGCTGCTCGTGACAGAAAAGAACAAACACTTGCCACAGCTATAGTGGAAATATCTGCTTTTAAACAGCCCGTCAGCTGTGTCTAACAACTTGTTCCAGGTTTGGTCAAATTAACCTAGATATGAAATCCAGGCTGTCTGCACAGCACACCCTGCAGCGTCATGATTACTTCCACCCCAAAACGCTAAAGCCCTAAATGTTTACTTATGTTTCCTATTTGGCAGAGGCAGCCCAAAAGGCAAATAAATCACATGCTGTGAGCTGGCCAGGCCGTCGACTGTGAGAAACTGAGACTAAAAAGCAGAACAAGAGTTAAAGAGTAAGGGTTTTCAGATGTGAGTCCAGCCCAGCTTGGGTGTGCTCCCTTTTATTTGGGAGAATGGAGAAGACAATCTTTGTTGCCTCCACCCCTTTAAAAAGGAAGAAAGTCCTAAAGAAACGCGTGTTGGAGAGGGGAAGCACTGCTGCCAAGGCGCAGGGCCGTCAGACAGATCTTCGAAGAACATCTGGTAACCGCGGGTAACACTGTTTGGACATCTGGTAACCGAAGGTTACACTGCGTCTCTTCCATCCTGCCGGGTTTCCTGTTATGCCTCGCTGTACACAGACTAAGACGTGTAGGTTTATTATACATGGTCATCAGCTGGGGGAATCGCACCTTTATTCGTTTTCTTCTGACATGAATGGAGCACTTGGTTTCATTGGGGTATTCCTCTCCTTTCTCTCCGGTGAGTGTGTGGTCTCCCTCTCTACAGCTGCAAAATGCCTGCTTCAGCACAGTCTCAGTGAAAGAGACTCATAGCTCATGATAAGGAATTCTTTTTGTATGGAAACTTAATGAACTGAATTAGAATGTTTTCACATGATAGCCTGTACAGTTTACTCTAAATGTTTTTAATCTAAAAATCGGACTTTTCTCCCTCTCAGACACCACTTATGGAGTGGCTACCGTGCCATTTGGTAGGTGACATGACCTTTTAACCACAGATAGCCACGCAAACTTGTATGTCATCCTGTGAACATCCAAATTTCAGAATTCAATGCAGATCTTCTTTGTGTGCAACGCATCTTTACTGTCATTTTCTAATCTGTTTATGCTGCTTTCTCTTTCTTTTTGTAAACTATTTCATTGCAGCTTGTGGGAATGATACTCACCGTTGCCCGGATATATGCAACTTCTGTAGTGATATGTACGGTGCTCCAACAATGGATTGCCTGTCAACCCTGATTGGCCATTTATGTCTCAACACTTTTGAGAGTTCAATGGCGTCACTAAACAGCACTGACTGGTGCATTTGGGGTAACGTGAGCGGGTAAGCAGTGAGTTCAGTGTCTGCAGTTTTTGACATTTGAAATATATACATTTTTACTAAATTTCTGAATCCCCTTCCATATTCTCCCTGTCTCCACGCTGCAGTTTGTACAGTAACCTAAGCCATTGCACAGAGGAGATGTCTGACTGTCTCTTGATCCCGTGGCCCAACCCGCTGGTGGAAGAGACCTTTGTGGACATTCACACCAGGTTCTTCCAGGATTGTCCAGCAGAGGAGTTGACCGACCCGCCGCCAGTCGTCGTCTTAGCCCTGGTGGTAACTCCCATCTGCCTGATCCCGGTCATGGTCATCCTTGTGGTGTTCAAAACTAAGAATGGCGATGGCAGCTACTGAGGATCTCAAGTCTTGGTTCACAGTCACCAGGGAAATCACGATTTTGGACCTATGCTCTGTCTATTCTCCCAACTCGAGGACTGCTTGTTTACACGCAGGCTGCTGCCGCTCTTTAATCGCACCGGTGAGCTTTCAGAGGAGTGACTGTCTCTGACAAGTTTACCTGCACTTCACTTCTCTGAGGAATTCTGAAACATCAGCAGCAGAGAAAACCGATCAATAGACACTTCTGACCCAGAGTTAATAATGTCATATTCTGTGGCTGATCAGCGACAAACTCCCTGGTGTTAACAGACGCTAACTGTGACAAAATCCTTTGTTATTATTAATTCATGTACTGTATCTCATTAACACTTTTAAAGAAGAGAGACTGTGACAAAAGATTTGCTTTCAACCACCGACTGGAAATCGGAACACTGATGGTTTTGGTTACATCCAAACTGGATGCACATGTTCGGAAAACGGCTCTATCTGAAATGGAGAACACAATTTTCAGGTTTATGATGACAAAAGCTCTAGAGCTTGCAAAAATATATATTTGTTGACAGTCCTCGTTAAGTCTGACACCATCTGTCTCGGTAAAAGACAAGATTCTGAAATGATTACTTATTGCTGAACTCGTGAGCTCTTCAAACTTAACTCTGCTTTGAGCCACTAATTAGACGACGTACTATTCAAACCAAGGCTGATCTGAGTACAGGTATGCGTTCGTACTTTGATATATGCAAATTATCATCTACGTGTACACAGGGGGAACAGGAAACGGAGTATAGTGTGATGTATGGATGTGGTTACGTGAGTCAGAGCATATGGTTGGGGGGGTCAGAGGTTACAGATGGGACACAATGAATGGGTACGCCCAGAGAGGGAGATCCTTTTCCTGGTATTGTCTATTTCTTGAATAGTATTGAATCCTTAAGCACTTTCACTGTGACAATCCTCACGATCTTATATTGATGAGCTGAACGAAGTGTATCTAACGTCTCAGTCCAGTTCAGACAAAGGGACATATTTAGTTTGTCTGTGCAGCATAGTGATAAACACTGATCGATGACAAGAAGATAAGCTTGCTGTCTTTTGCTTGAATCTTGATACCCTTGGGTATGTGTTGTTATGACGATAAAGCCATTGTAAGCGCTTTCAGATTTGGAACCAAATGTGTATTTATATACTGTGTTATTTTTCTGCTATTGTCAGGACTTACTGTGCTGTCTGTGAGAACACACCCTGCCTGCTCTCACACCATGTACTGTATGTACTTTTTATATTTTATACAATTAAAACTACAGTTGGAATGTTGGCTCTACTTTGACTCCCTTCTTTGGTTAGCTGTTTATTTGTTCCATGTTCACAGAGATGTGACATCTTTCTAGCAAAAGGGCCCTTTAAACTTTGTCAGTATTTGATTAAACACCATCATTTCCCCTCAGCGCAGTGCAGATGGCATTGCTTTGTGCTCCAGGTAGAGTTTCACTGTATCTCCAGTAAGCTGTATGGGCTGGATTGACGTGCAAGTGCATAGCATAGCGCATTGCATAGTCTCCACAGACATGCAATGAGGGAAGCGGTGACAGCAGTCATGTATCACACCCTCATCTGGCACACACAACTCTGCAGGGTGGGCCTATGTTTGTGTGTACAATGTGTGTGCGTGTGCGTGTGTGTGTGCGTGTCTGGCAGGGCTGGGTGGGAAAGTGTGTTTGGTGACCTTCCTCCCCTCTGGATGTCGGGCCATCCTCATCCCCACCCCCGTCTGATCTCATCCTGCTCTGTGTTGCTCCTCACTACTGCAACACGCCAGAAACATTTCAGACAGTTAAAGGCAATGTGTGATTGTGAAAGCCATATTAATCATATTTTATCAGTCACATTTCATCAGTTGTTGCACTAAACCATATGTGCGCATGATCAGTATAGGAGACAAATGCTCAGGGTCCACATTCAAATGGAGTTGCCACAAACTAAACCAGGCCAGTAAACTCTGCCCTCTAGTGGTTGCAAGTGGTAAGGTATCAAACTACTTAATGATTCAGCAATATTGCTTGCCAGCATTGACCAAAGTGCAGGGGTGGATACTCAGGATAACATGTAATGAGTATTATGCAGACAGATTTACAAATAATAAGTGACTATAACGAACCATTTTGTCTGTGCAAGTAGATTATAGTTGCATTATCAATGATTACATGACTACACTTCTTTAAATTATGGCAACTTTAAGGTTAGGCCTTCAATTCCTGGTAGTATCTTTATCACTTAGACTTCCAAATCGTGCAACACAAAAAAATATCTATGTTGTGCAAACCATGAGCAGTCACTGCCCTTCACAAAGACCTCAACCTTAAATCTGAATCTCGCTGAAGCTGCAGAAAAAACAAACGTGGGAAAAAGCTAAATGTAAATTACTACTTGTTAACTGTTTTCTCAATTAGTCTTACTTTTTTTACTTCCAGTGACACCATCATAAAACCAATGTGACCTGCAGATCTTGTTTTTACAAACATTTTATTTTTTATGTGCACATGCTTAGTCTATAGAAAAACTATTCTGTGCATTCAGCATTATTGGGCATGGAGGAACATAAAGCTGGACAACAAAGGAAATGGAGGAAAGTAAAGGGGCGGCCGTGGCTCCGGAGGTCGGAGCAGGATTCTCCATTGTGGCTTCAATTAAGCTGACTTTGCAAAAAAAATTTTTATGGCACAGCTGTAGACATATGAATATATATTTATAAAACTGAGGACAAAGACTGCTGCACAGACACTGCACTGATCTCACTCGCATGCCTCAGCTGTGTCTCCAGCTGCAGGGTGGTGGGTGGGTGGGTGGGTTTTCGACTCTGTAACCTCTGGGTCTTCGAACCGTGGGAGCTGATTTCTGTCTCGTCCCAGAGATCTGGCAGAGGTGGTGGAAGGGCGGCAGGTAAGGGCGTTTGTACATCAACTGTTGGTCTACTTGGCAGCAGTTGCTGACGGAGACTTTTGGCATTGTCGGTGTCGGATAGTGTCAGCATCACTGCTTCAGGTGAAGGAGTATTGGGCAGCACCACATCCACCTCCACAGCTGCAAGAGAGAAAGTCAACTTCCTGGAGCAGCCTATGCCAAGTTATCGTTGGGTTTTCAGCATCTCATTTGATTTATGGATGTTTCAATTTGCATGATGTTTCAATAGTTTACTGGAGCATGTGCATACTAAAGTTTGTCAAACTTGATAAAGAATTAAAAGATCGCGCCCACTGAAGCGAGTCATTCAGTGTGACATGAGTAATTACTTTGTAGTGCGAGATCTCAGCAGCTGGCCCTACTGCGTCAGAGCTGACCCTTCAGCTGGATGACACCATGATGGCAGCAGACGACTTTACATACAAGTAGGCTCGACATCAACACTGCTACTCAGTCACTCGGAGTAAATTCAAATGAACAACCGTGTTCTAATGCATATGGACATATGAGTGGCAAGACGGAGATACACTCACCAGTTGTCCAGCGGCGATGGGAAAGGAGCAAAGCCAGCAACAACCTGTGAAGGTCAATCAACGGTTTGATGAAGATAATGGTGAATTTATTTCTGGAACAAATCTCCAGCTGCAACTTCAAGGGTAAAGCTTTTCCACCTCAGAAATAACAAGAGAGAGTTGGGGTTAACAGAATCAGAAAATGGACATGAATAACGAGCAGTGTCACCACATCCAAGTTTGCTGGGCAGGCAGCTCTGAGTTATTATGTAAAAGATGCTATTGGCGACAACAGAGAACAAAAAAACTGCAAAAAGAACAGCATCTGTTTATGAAATCGTTGCAAAGCTAGATTAGAAGAAAATTGAGGGTCTACTTGCTTGTTATTCCAGATCAGGAATCTGTGTCAAGTGACACATAAAAGAAGGAGCAGATGTTGGTCGCCTGGTTTATCTCAGACAGAGAGGACAGAGCAGAAACGAGTAAATAAACAGTGGGTGAGCAGATGTCCTGTTGTGGCTCGAGGAGGTTCACTTCATCACTGAAGACATGAAGGGCCACATGTAGACACACGAAACTCTCTTGTGCAATGTTGGGTTTAAGTTAGAAATCAACAAATCCTCATGATTCATTTATTAAACCTGGAGTAACAAAATGTTCTGCCACTTGGGGGCAGCAGAAACAAGCAGTAAGTACAACACCGACATGTTATCACCTTTAATACGGGGAACTTGTTAATAAACAGCTGCTTAGCTACACACCTGGAAGACACTGAGCAATAATGGTTTCTATTTAGATTTTGGGTCTCTACTGACTCCTACTGACTAGAATATTTAGTTTCACTAATTGCTCCACTATGTTAAATATAGTCACTCAGTCTGTCTGCAGGTTGTTGCTTTTCCCTCTGACTTGCTTTTCTTTTCTTTTACTGAAAACAGACAAAACTGATCCAGTGAGAGTGAACATTAAAGTCCTAGGAAACCAAAAGAACGAGCGGAAAGTTGTTATAAAGCTCCACAGAGTGAGAGGAACTGCATCACTTTAAATGACATCTCACTCACACTTGTATATGTGATCCATTATTAACATAAACACATTGATTAAAGCAGTTTCATGTTGAAATGTGCAGCTCATAGCTTTTTTAAAATAGTTTGTTTTCATGAAATAAAACAGTGTGATTCACACACTGTAGTTTATTCCTATGAGTTAGCATTGGATGTTATTTCTGTAAACCTCAATATAAACCAATATTTAAATGAGTATTAATAGAAAAACACAAAAAGAATTGTATGAATTGTCTTAACTTAACATTTTGAAGCTCAATATTTATGACAACATATTGCTGCTAAAGAAACACTGTGGCAGCTCGGTTTCTTTTAACAATGTCAAGAGTTACTGTAGAGAACAGTTTGTGTTTCCCTCCCTCGAGATATCGGTATTGTTGCACGATACACATCTGTGTCACTGTGCATGCTGAGAAGTTTCAAAATAACAAACTAACAGGATGAGACAATTTCCAAAGCCTGCCAGGAGTAACATGACCTCCGGCCCTCGCATCTCATCTGAAGGACGAGAGTGATGAAATGCGATCCGCAGAAAATCTGACAAACCAAACAAACAATGCAACTCCGGCCTAGCTTGATAATAATATATCTGATTTTATTGTTTTACCCTCTCGTAGAGTCGCCCCCGGGGGAGGCTGACTGAGATTGAGGCCTGTGACTGAGCTCCGATGACGGGGCTGCAGGCGCTTGTTGCCAGTCTGACACACATCAGGGCAGAGGGAGTGAACCGGACCCGGCTGGATGTCAAGACACGTTTGAAACCAGGAATAACAGAGGAGCACGGGGTGAGCACCAGTAATACCACTGCCTGCCCATTATAAAGGACTTTTCACCTTAAAAAACATCGATAAACACCACATATTTCACATTATATACAGAGTTACAGCGAGATAGTTTTGAAAATATTTTGAACCAGGTTTTTTAAAAATAGCTTTTTTCAAGGTTTTGCTAGTCAGAGTAGTCATTTGTGAGGAACCCTGTGTGGGTACCAGACGTGGCCTCTAGATGGCAGTCCATGAGAGCATATTCTGTCATTGAAGGCCCTTAAAACTGCAGCTTCTAAGTGCACTTCTATTCACTTTGAGGGAGAAGAAGAATCTATTATTTTCCCATTTGCAGCTGTGGTCACAGGTATGCAGCGGCTTAGGCTGTTTAAAGAGCTGCGGCTCTCAGGTCACTGAAATGTGCCCGTCTTTTTCTTCTGTTTGGTTACTCCCAGTTTGAGTCAATACACCACCCAGTTCTCTTGCACTGAGAAATTAATTTCAAAGCAAACAGAGAGAGAGAAATTCAAACAACCTTGACAGCTGAACCCTTTTATGCAAATAACATTTTATGATCTGACTCTAGGCAGCTTTGTGACGATCGGCGCAAGACTTCTGAGAATGTGAGAAAATTGTAAACGTTAATTTATTTTCCATGGGCACAGATGGTGATGATAAACAGAGACAAAAAAACAACCTACTTCAGGTAGAAAAAGAGAGAAGATGTCCTCGTTTTATTTCTCATTGTATTTTCTTTTTGGTGCAAAAGACAGAAAATAGTGTACATGCACAATTTAAAAAGGCTGTATGAGGTTGAAAGAGTTTCTTGGTCTCAACTGAGGTTTTCTCAGGTTTTCCTCTCTTATGTCCCTCTGAGATTTTTCTTCCAGAACAATCATTTCCTCTCACTCACCTCTGCTCATCTCCCTGCAGTGAGTTTAACCGGAGCCTCGCTGTTGTTTTTGCACGATCACCTGATTTCTGTCTCATGAAAAGATGAGGCCAACCCGCATGGTGCACCTGCACTTAGGATTTCAGACAGAAGCCTTTACCAAGAGAAACAGATAGATTCACTCCTCTTTGGTGATGAATAGCTTCCGTTTCAATCCACATGATGCTGAGCTGCTTATGTTTATCTACACAGGGAAAATACATTTTTCACATATCCCTTTGTTTCCTGTTTAAGACGTCTAATCCCACACTGGTCCCCAACAATTTTTTTTCAAACCCAAATACAAATCACATAATGCACAAAGGCCTTTATTTGCTATAAAATATCCATATCTGCATGTGCAGGTGCGAGTGTACCTGCTCTTAGAGATGCTCATCACAAAAGCATGCAAACACACATACTGTACATACCAATGAAGGCATACAGTCAACAACATAACGCACGATATGAAAGAAGACTTAGGTGCAGGTGCAGTAAACACAGAGGAGAAGCTCAAAGGGAAAATGTGAAAGAAAATGTGCGGGAACTCATCCGGTTTCCGACAAACAAGTTTCTGCTTAGTGTCCCCATCTGTTTATAGGGACAGTGTGTCATTTCTCCAATACCCCCCTCCACAATGCTTCAGAGATTGAGCCTAAACAGGCCTAGTTTATTCCTCTATATTATGTATGGCTTTTATGCAAATGCAATGGTGACAGTGAGCAAAACCCTTTTGATCTAGGCTTTCTTTGTGGCTGCAACAGTAAACGCTGCAAAAGCATCCCGAATCTAATGGGAAAACAGAATCAGGAATGCAGTGTTGAGATTGTAAATAGGATCCAGGAACCAGATAACTTCGCCTGCGATGGAAATGAAGAGCCGGTATTCTGCCTCCTGCCTCACAACCCCACATTCTTTCCAGAGGTTAATGATTGTACCCGCGGAGAATTGGTTGAGCCATTACGGCGAAACAAGTTCTTTGATGATGAGACGACACATCAAGATTGTCATTTCTGCCCAATTAAAGAATAATGCAGCGTTAAGTGAGCGAGTCGCTGAGCAGTCGTAATAACAGGGTCCTCACCCAAATCCATGCCCGTCTCTTTCACCACTGCCTCATACTCCCAGCTAAGATCATTAAAAAAACCCCGGTGTATCTGATCATTTTATCCTCGAGTTTACTGGTTCATAAAAACCAACCAGTGATTGCATTGCGAGCAATAACTGAGGAGTTTTTACTGTTCCCTCTTGTTCTGTCAGGAGGCAATAAAAACCCTCTTTATCTCCAAAATCTGGGTAAAAACACTGATGCACCGAGTCTGTTAAAAGAGATTTAAATTACACAAGGTCACATTTAACCAAGAATTAACTCGCTTTTAACATTTGAGTGTTTGCAGAGGCATTATTTACGATTATTGAGCAGGGATGGCGGGACTGCAAATATTTATAGTTTCTGAAAACTAACACAAAATATTAGTGTTATGAATCCAATGGCAACAATTATATTAAATGTTTGAGATGGACAGTGGATCTTAAAACAAATTTAACTAGAAGGGCCCTCAGTGGAGTGCATTCCTCCGCCAAGGCCCAACAGTCCCCTTTTGAGACCACGTTTAAATTTGGATCTGCATCAAATTACACACACTCATAAATATCAGTATTTTTAATACGCCTGACTTTACCCATTAAGATCCTAAATTTAAATTAAGTAAAAAGTATAAAATCCTGGATCTGCCCCCTGATCCAGATCTGCACCAAATTGTTATGAGTTCTTTCTTGGGTCATGCCCCGCCCCTCCACTAAATTTGATAAAAAGCAGTTGTTTTTGTGTAATCCAGCTAAACTAAATAAACAAAAGCAGATAAAAACATAACTTCCTTTACATTCCTAGGTGGATGTAAAAACAGGGTTAGATTCATATAATATTTCGATGTAAAGCGGCTGGTGTAGTGATGACGGATGTACTTTAATGTTGAGCAACACGAGAAAGGGTGTGTCCCCCTAAGCTGCTCTCACACAGCCCCTATACGGAGAAAAAAACCTGCAGTCTTGGTTCGTCTATCCAAATCTCAGTTTAACTCCAAAGTACAAAAATAATCATTTTTACATTCAACATTATTAATATATATTTATTTATTTTGAAAAACTCCTCTAAACTCAATCAACAGACACTCAAACACAAATAGATTCAGCAAAAAAAAAAGGTTTACTTTATTTCTCTGATGACAGTGTCAAGGTAAATACAAACAAGCTCTCAGTGTGTTTTATTAAGCTGCCCTCATCCTCCACTGACTCATCCTTTGATTTCCATTTCTAAAGATGCCGTTTTAAACTGGGAGTCTATTGAAACAGACAGAGGCTTCGGCTATAAAAGGGGGATATTGCATCCTGGATTTATAAACAAATTAAACTCTGATCTTAAGCAGATTTACTGAGAGGTAATACCCAGGTATACAGACACATGTCAGCAACAATACATCTGTTGAATCATGCATATCGACTGCATTAGAAAAAGCTAGAGGTGGATTGTATGACTTCTGCTGCTGGGAAACATGTAAGCCCAGGTTGGGGAGGGGTCTCTAATATGCATGTTGGCTAGGGTTGGGTGTGAAAAGCTTATCCCACACCTCCACCTTCATGATGGAATTTCCAAGGGGACACATGGTGGCCTTGATATCGAGGTAGTCGCCCACGTGATTGATCCCTGACCCATTGGCTGCCTCCCTGACAAACCCATTCTGCGTTTTGTCGTAGTACATTTCTTTGTACAAATCCTTATCGCAGTTACGACCCTTCTTATAGATGCCCACCGCAAACCAGTTCTTGTACAGGTTGTAGTCCCACGGAACGGCAAACATGATGGCCAGCGTCTCGATGTAGTCGTTCTTTGACCGCTCGAAAAGGTCGTAGGTCATCACGCCAACGCAGCCGGTCGCTTTGCCGCCTGATTTGGTGAAAGTGCAAACCTCGGTCTTGAGAGGGCGCACTGTGGGCTGAGGTGGGTTGTAAGTCTCCCCGTTCTCCAGGTATACCCTGTAGAAAAAGACGCACAGGCATTAAGAATCGACGTATACCTTTTCATTTTGTGCGCATCTGAAAAACACATGATTCCAACAGGGTCTGGTTTTACCTGGGGTTGAGGAGGCAGTAGTTGTTGGTGACATTTGCGATTTCAATGACAGTACTTCTCCTGCTGCTCACGTCGGCTGCCACGGCTTCAGCTGACTCCGACATGTTGCAAAGGCTGTGAGATCCGCTTGTAAAACAAAGGCAGTTAAGGTGTCAACCAGCTGAATCAAACAGCTGTGAGGGGCACTTCTCGAACACACTTGGCACGGTACAAAATATCCGTCCTGACCTGTGCTCTGCCGACAATCTGTACTGGCATTATGTTGACCTTCAAACAGACTGGCACTGAGTATGAATGATGCACTTCAGAGCCTACTGAGAGTTTGTGAGGTTGTGAAGAATCAGAAAAGAGCTGCAGACACTACAGAGCACCAAGCACCGTGCACTAATGAAGTTAGAGTGAACACACTAGAGAAAAAGATTCTATCCACAGACACAAATTATACAAATGCCCCATCAGGCTTGGATATACCTCCACCGATTCCTTATTTCTTATGAGTCATGAGCTAAAGAGCCATTCTCTGTACAAGTCTCGAGACTTACCTGTCGAGCACCTCTGCTTGCGATTCCTAATCCCAAAATGGGAACAGTTACCTGAGAGGGAGGAGGCGGAGGATGTGTGGCATCACTCAGCGAACCCTCCCATTTGCAACACAATCCCAGTTGGACGGTGGCACACCCTCTTTCAGCTCATATTCACCAGTAAGCCTAAACCCACACAAGCAGGAGACTATGAGAACAAACCCTGTGTTTTTCCGTCTCTGATAAAGCAACCGCGCCCTGTTTATGTGGAAAAGTTGAGCCGCTTCCAGCAGTTTAAATTTGAATCCTAAACCTGTTGAGTGAGATGGGATAATATTCTCAGTCATTTTCTCCCCCGGGGGGGGGGGGATGTGGGTACCTCAGTGACTGAGTGACAAACTGAGGTGATATGGAGATCTCATTCCTGTGGTTTTGCGCAACTTAAAATTTGCAAGCCGGACGAGTCAAGACAGAAATTTCTGGTGCAACTTCTCTGTCATTGTTTCTCCTGCAGCCCCTCCTCACACGAGCCACACAATTCAGAGCAGAGCGGAGAGCCTCACAGCCACTGAACAACAATCTTGTTATCTTGACAATTAAAAAAACATCTATGCTGATATTCCCATCTGTTGCCGCTCATTAGTATTAGATGGATCCAGCTAAGAGATTAAACAATTACCAATGTTCATCAGTAATCATGAATAACACAGAGAAAACTCAAAGTAACAAAATCATTGGGTTTGAATGTTTTATTACCATAATCAAATAGAAGAGAGTGTATAATGTACATAAGCCCAAACAATGAGCTAATGGAGAATCAATGTACTGGCTGTCAGATATTGATATCTTTCTGCGGACAAAAAAAATACAGATGACAGCAAAATCATTCTTCCTCTCTTCGGGATGTTTTTATTTCTGGATCACAATACATTTTCAAATTTAATGATGTTTATTCATTCTGCTATACAAAGGCATCTAAAAAGCAGAATACCAGTAATTCCTTCAGCATTAATGACCCATTTTATCATAGAGCTCCACTTTAACAATGCCTTTGCCAACAGAAGACATGGTTGCCCTCACATCAACATGCTTTGCTTTGAACTCCAGCCCGCAGCCATTTGCATCAGAGCGGGAGAAGTTACTGAGGTCTTTCCCATCATACATCTGCTTGTACAAATGTTTGTCGCAGTCGCGGGAATGCTCAACCACGCCCACGGCCAGCCGGTTCTTGTACAAGTTGTGGTCATAGGGCACGGAGAACAAGATGGCCATGCGCTCGGAGCAAACCCGGCTCTGCATATGGAACAGGTCATAGGTCAGCAGGCCGACAGCGCCCGTGGCGGTGTTGTCGTCCTTGGTGAACGAGCACACTTCGGTCTTGGTGGTGCGAACGGTCGGCTGGGGGGGGTGGTGGCAGAAGCCGCTCTCCATGTACACCCTGCACAGGAGAGCAAAGAGACAGTTGTCAACTTGTATGTCACACTTCCTGGACTTTTGATGAAAAGGCAGAGTTTTGTAAGTTTTGTGGAGATTGTCAGTATACTTTTTGAGTGCTGGGCTTTCCAGGGTGAGGCACCTTATGCTGATGGATGGAGTGTGACTGTGCAAGTACTGCCGTGGACTTCTAAGCAACAGTGAGTGTACCTGCACGCGGTGTGCAATGAGCCGGTTTGTGTCACCGCATGATGGATAGGTGGATGTTCTCAGCAAAGTGATGTTACACATGAAACCCACCCATCCAAGATATGGTCTGTCCTGCCACAGCTAGATAGATGTAGAGGCACGGCACAAATTCCAATAGACACGGGGAGTTTTTATTTATTTTATCGTTTTCCTGGTCGTTTTCCATTTTAACCAGAAACGGAAGAAACTGACACATTGCATTGTTGAGAAAGACAAATTTAATTGTGTTAAATTCATTTAGCATTCCTTCTATTTAGATGACGTCTAACTACATTGAATTAACATAGGATTGGAATGGAAAAAAGTTGGATCCTTACAATCAACATACTGATTTTGGATATGTAATGTGTAGCTGTAGTTTCGAAGCACTTTGCATTATCCCTTTAAAAAGTGCTTTTTCCCTGGAACCAGTCAATCATGAGAAAACAAGCTCTGATGCCGGTAACTTGAGGACTTGAGGTCGCAAATTCCGAGGAAAAAAAAGCAACTTTAAATTAAAGTTTTGCGGTGTTTCATAGATGTCATAGTGTAAATGTGAGGAGACCTGATTGCAGGTGCTTTGACTCAAAATAGACCATAGAGAAAATAGATTAAACAACAAAGTTATATATATTTTTTTATCTATATCATCTTATTAAGATACTTCTATTTTTTTTTATCTTTCTATGCAATGAGATCATTAATTCATTAGTATTTGTGAAGAAAGGTAGTAAACATTCTTGTTTCTGCATCCATTCAGATTTGATCGTGAACATCATGTTGTTTCAATCATTAGAACGTGTTTTATTATAGTTTTTTCATCCGCAGACTTACTTGGGGTTGATGAGACAGTAGTGGCCGCTGACATTGGTTATTTCTATGGTGCAGTTTCTGTTGGTGGTGAGAGTCGCTGACACAGCTTCTGCTGTTTCTGGCATCTTGACTGCAAGAGGAACAGGACTAAAAGCTTAGAACAGTATATCCGCCAAGAGGTCACGTTCAGCAGGTAAAGTAATGTGTAGAGAAAAGAGACAGCAGACGTGACGAGAAGTCAGACTATTCAGGTTGTGTCATTTTACAATGACTGTAATTTAAAAAAAAAAGCTTAATGTATTTTCCTCACTTACAAACCACCTGAAAGAATGTATCACGAAATGCTAGGACATAACAGAGTGTTAAGTTAGTGCATAATCTTGCTATAAGTAAGAATAATTATATTCACCTTTTGGAGTTAAACGCCCGGGTTGTGTTCGACAGCAGTGTTGAGTTCGTCTGCAGAGGTGGAAACAAGACTCCCTTGTGTTCACAGTGCTCGTTCCAACACAAGCAAGGGCGTGTCCACCGTCAAATGAACATAACTCCGTCACTAATGGAAAATTATACCTCAAAAGGACCACCCAATATCCAATTATCACAAAATACTGCACAGTACACATGATCAATAACGGTAATAAGGATGATCATTGAAGTAATCCACTCATTCATTGGACAATGTTTCTATTTGAGATGATGATTTTTTTACATGACTAAAGGGCAATTTTGTGCAGCAAAATCTTATCGGATAATCCGTGTGGGTTAAACTTGATTTAATTCAGTTATTTCATTAGATGTGGGATCAACTTTGTTTCCACCATTTTCCAGCAAACTCATCTTTTGCCCCTGGGGGACACTTTGGAGCTCGGAGCGTGTGCTTCGTGAAGATCCTCGCGGAGCATTTCATGTTCTGACTCGCTCAGAATGTAGCCACCAGCTCACAGGCATTGCTTAACGGATTGCCTACCGTTGTTGCAGGTGATACACGCTGTCTGACTCTCACATCACTTATTCTTCCGCTGACCGACGCTGCTCCCAGTGGAGTGCGCAGGGTAGAGGAGGAGACACTCCCTTCTTCCATGCCACTTACAAAAACAATGCATTATGCAACACGGTACAGTGCAGCGCAGTATTAAATTCATTTCTAAAAATTATAGGGCATGTAGGTCTCCCCAATTAAGTGTGTTTTGCAAACTTTGTGTGTTTTGAGCCGTGTTCATTATTCCGTGAAGCAATTCAAGTAATGTTATGGCAGCTGTTCTCCTTCATACATCAGGCGTCTGGAACTTGATTTAAATCCTTCAACTTGAGCGCTTGAAGTCACCAGATGGCACCAAACATGCATTTGCAAAAGTACATTTGCACTACATAGAATGTGTCAGTAAATGTTTCTGTCTGATCGACCGCCAGTGACCATGGCAGAAAATCTCTGTCAAATGTTTAATACCCAGCCTGCCCTTCAATGTGTCCGGTGAGGAGAGCATGGCTGTGTCAACATAGTCTTAGGTGCGATACTTTATCTCAAAAACAATCAATGGAAAGGAATAAAACAGGGTTCATACACAGCAGTCACATAATAGTGTGTTATTTGAAAGGAATGAAAACTCTGCAGGATCTGTGATGTGAAATAAAATAAGATGAAACAAATCCTTGATCTCAGCCTTCGACGAAGACAGTCTCATACAGCAGATGTGTGCAGCAGTAGCTGGGGATGTGGAATCGAGTCTCACCAGCTGAGTCTGAAATGTCCCAAAATGACCGCCGTACTGAGGACAAACCCTATTGACATGACCTCTCCTCTGCTGCCACCCACAGGACAAACTTTACACATTTACCTCTGAGTTGTCCTCATCACGTTTACAATATTTAACCTCACTTTTCTTCAATGTAAGAGTTGCGCTGCAGCCTCGCAGGGTCACGAGGCTACGAGCAAGAATGCACGCCCTTAACCTAACCTCCACCACTGACCCCAGAATCAGCTTCTCCAGACTCGTGACACAGCGTTTGACCCCAATGGGACAAGTAGTCCCCACTTGACTGGTTTTTAGTTTAAACTGTGTCCTCAAAGCACAAACACACACACACACACACACACACACACACAACACACATGCATGCATGCACACTCCATGTCTTTGAAGGACATTGCATTAACTTCCTGGAGACTCTATCCATAACCTTTAAATAACCTTACCCATAAACATGCCCACCGTTTAAAATTCAGATTAAGTTTTTAATTATTTAAATGATGCGGTCTTAATTCTTTTTGTCCGCACAAGGAGGACAGATCTCCATGATGTGACTGTGTAAACATATTTAGCATGAGTAATACCTGCACCGAACACACACACAAACACAAACACACACACACACACACACAAATCTTGTCTGCCCTGTAAGGAGTGGGCTCCTCCATCACACGACAACACACGATAACCCCTTGACTAACCATGCCACCATCATCCACTCATTTTTGTCAGTATTTTGAGCAGGTCTGTTCAATTTAATCCCACCGTGGCGTTATCTCCTCTTCAGTTTCTGAGAGCAGTCGGTGAGAGGCAATTAGGAAGGTGACAAAAGGACACAATATCAGTCATCTCGATTCATAGGTTGCTGCGGCTTTTTAAAGCATTATGATGACAAAGATAAATGCGCGCTGACGACGAAACCAAATTTAATTACAGTGCCTGTGGTATCAGTTTCTCAGCCTGGTGTCACTCACGCCACTCTTTTCTTTTTTTGTCTGTTGGGCATCTCATCTTCCACCGGTGAGTGAGGAAAGTGAGTGTCAGGTTAATGTTTCGCTGGAACTGACAGTATAAATTCTTCCTGTCTGAATCTTATGATGGATTGTAGCAGCCATCATCAGCCCCAAAATATGAGTTAAAGCTGAGCAGATACAATATCTAACAACTATCTATTACTACTAAACACCGTTTCCAGCGGCATGCTAGTTTACTCTTTTTGTCTTTTCATCCTTCATTAAACAGTAAAGTGAAATTTGATGTCAGCATGGTGTCACCAGCAAAGGCTGAAAACCGCTGAGCCATGAACTGCAGGTTTAATTGCACAGTGGGAAAGACTGTGACACAGTAAACCTTGTCGGAATTAAAATAATTTTGTGAGCTTTATAGCCAGAATGTGTGATAAATACATCGCACCTCTGAACCCATACGCACACGTCGTATAAGGGTCTGGTTGGTGAAAACCAATGATTATAATATAGCTCTCACGTGAGGTCAAAACATCTTGATTGCCCCCTGGTGGTTGGCCACAGTATAGGTAATAAACCCTGTCCCCTCTATGTTTATGGATTGGCTAAATTAAAAAGTCAAAGCACAAAAACCCATGTCGATTCATTTACATAAAGATGGAGGACATGACATCTGTCAAGTGAGGCCAAAACATCTTGATCGCCTTCTGGTGGCCGGCTGCAGTATAGGTTATTAAAACCATCTATTTACCCTCCATGTTAATCGACGGGCCAAAATATAAAGTGAAATTACCATATTACATCTTGAGCACCCCCTGGCTGCAGTATAGGTCATAAACCCTGTCCCCTCCGTGTTCATGGACAGGCAAAATAAAAAATCCACGTCTAACAAACTTTTTCCAAAGTTGGCTTTTGTCATTGTTGAGAACTAGTATCGCAGTGCTCCGTTTTCTAAGAGTTTAGGTTTTATTTAGTTATTGCCAAAATGTTATGATTGACAGCTAACACTGAGACCCTAAAACCAAAAAATGACAACCAGGAACTTCCCCAAAATGTCCAAACTCCAAAACTCAAACTGGACCTCAAGAAGCATAGACACGCACGCACGCACACACGCACACACACACACACACACACACACACACACACACACACACACACACACACACACACACACACACACACACACACACACACCCTCCACAAACACATCACACATGCACCTCAAAAGACTTCAATATATACACCTGTCAACAAGAAAAATATTTTTCATAGGATTTTGGCTACACCTTCATGACGGATGGGAGGCAACCTGCCCGACCTCCGCCCCATGTGTCTGAGATAGTGTCGCCTGCTGCTCTGTGGCCTTGACACTTGGCATTCTGACAAAATGCTGCATATGATGCTGTTGTGTGTGTGTGTGGTTGTGTGTGTTTTTGTACTGTTTTTTATGCATATGTATCATATTTGAATGTTTCACAGCCTGGACCATTGTGTTTTATTCCATCATGGAAAGTTCAGTTATATATATTTATATATCGTAAACACAGGGTACATTTACTTCACTCTCCTCTCCTGTGTTGACAGTGGCAGCTGTTAATGTTCCTGTTTCACTTTCCCTCTTTCTGATTATTAACAGGAGCAATTATTGATTCTATGGGTGTTTTTTTTTAAAGACTATCAAGGACGCATCCCGGCGCTCATGTCCATTATGAGACACGTTGACAGCTGGCCATCAAATGCTTGATGTCTGCTTTTGTTTTGACCTTTTCCCAGAATCACATGTTCACTTCCCAATGTGGTATCGACATCACGGAGCTCTGGGACGTAGAATTGGCCACTTAGGACGTGTGAAAACAACCATGATCTTAAATTGCTCCTCTGGCGCTGGCTGAGACAGATGTGCCCGACTGACTTTAGATTGATATGACTTTGTAGTCTAAAATATGGATTCAAAAATCTGCTGGTGCTCCTGCTCTGCAACACACTGTGCAGTTTGTCACTACGTTTGAGATTTTTTAAATTTTATTTTAAAACCAGTGATTGAAAAGTGAAAACTCGACCAGCTTTGCTTCAGTTACACACTAACACCTTATGATTAATGGTTGATCTCTTTTTTTTGTCCAGCACGGCATATGAGGTCAATCACTCTGCAGCTCTAATGATGCGTAACATCAGAGACGTTCCTCCCTCATGATGGCACAGTATGGTTCTTTATGTCTTTTTCTCTGCTGTTATCCTGGGCTGTAATTATTTTCCTCAAGTTCCTCGAGTTAAAACCAATCATTTTATAAAAACAGCGTCCCTCCTACACTGACATCTTGTGTGCAGAATATGAAATTAAAACATTATTCATTTATTTTAAATATGAGAACACATCATGAAGCAAGATTGTAAAAGCAGGACACACAAACAGAATCTCAGATACGTGAATGTATGTTCTGTTCATCTTTGAAACCAGAAATGTAAAATGGATTATCAACACACATAATTAACAGGGTTCTTCTTCATTAATGGTTGAATAGAAATGGTGATATTACTATTCTTTCAAAAATGTATACAAATTCCATGACACATGTTTATTTGGCTCATTCATCTGGTAATTTTAAAAGATTTAATTGTATTGAAATACCAGTGGGCAGGTTTCCATTCCAGTTCATGCACCTATAATGTTGAACTGTGCAGAGCATTTTGACCAAGATCCTGAAAGGATGCAGTAGATAATCATGAGCAAACTGTGAGTGAGCAGTTTACAAAAGAACCTTCGAGTGCTTTTTGCAACACCCTCGTTTTCATGATTCATCCTTAACAACAGTGGTTCTGCTCATAACAGCTGGAAACGAAGGCTGTTTAACTGGGTAACATTGCGCTTTTCAGAATCCTGGCCTGAACCGATTCAAGAACCAGAGCTAGTTTGGTGGAAATGACGTAAATGAGGCAAAGAACCCTCTGTTTATATTTATTGTCATTTATTTCAGTGCTGCTTTTATAATATCTACGGTAGATTTCTATTAAACTCGTGAAAATGTTAATGAGAGTGTGTTTTTGTCAACACACTCTCATTCATATCGGTATCTCAAAAGGTTCTATTGAGCTTGAGCAGATAACAACACCCTGAGACGGAGAAATTCACGGTCATCAGAAGTGGCCACTTCCATTCAATGCCCACATACAGAGAGATGACCACTTCAGATCGTTTGATAAAAACCCTGCCAGCTCAGTTCAAGGCCGCGTTGCTCAGGATTTGATGACGTAGAGCCACGCACAGTGGATCAAATAGAGGAAATATGAAATTTCGCCACAGATCCAATCATTGAATGTAAGTACCCCTCTTTCTTTTTAATAAATATTGCTGCACCCATAAACTCATACAATCTCATCAGCCCTGAGAAGGGGAGATTCTGATTAATCCTTTCAGTCATACAAATGGTCCTCAAATGTAAAGGTTCTCAAACGTGTGGTAATGTGTGGGGGGGTGGGGGGAAGCGGAGGGGGATTATGCAAACTTCACAGTGATTAATTTTGGCCTGGGACGTATCTCCTCTGATGGTAGCCGGGAGAGGAGCATATTGATTGATTGCTGCAGGGGGTGCGAGGTTCTGCACATTTACTTTTTGATGAATAGGCTGTCAGGGCCACGAACAACCAAATATGGCCCCGTAAATGAATGTTTAAGCGATTATGGTATAAGTGTAAATATTACACATCCATTAAGGAGGATTACATTCGGTGCCACTTTGAAGAGGGGAGGATATAAAGGGGACGAGGCCGCGGAATGTACACGAGCAGAGTGGCGTCATGGAGAAATGTGGTTTTAATCTGCATGTGTAATGTTTTAGAATCCTAAATAGGAAAGTCCTTGACATTAATCTGCGCGCGCGTGTGTGTTTATGGAGGACGATGTGTGTGTTTTCGAGAGGGCAAGAGCTGAAGATGTGGGCTTTAAGTTGACAGAGCATGCCCGTGCATCCACCCGCTCAAATTACCGACGCGATAAAACGCATCTGGGGCGACGCACTGGAGGTGAGAGTGGGAATAAACGCCTGCTCGGAAGATGATTCGTGCTCGGTGCGTATTAATTCCCCCATCTGAAAAAAACAAATCAATAGCAGCATGTGCAACAGGAATGCATTCGTGTCACCTCTCGGGGACAAGGAAGTGGAGACGGCTCAGGAGCAGATTTACACAATGCACATCAACATGACTAAAACACAGCCAGCAACTAGAAGGCTCATCCTGGCGACCGGCCAGTATTTAAGTATAAAACTCTCGCTCTCTTTTTCTCTGGCTTTCTATAGCTCTCTCCACCTCACAGCTCAACGTGAATTCAATACATTTTCCCACAGTTGAACTTGTGTCTTTTTAAACTTTTGAAGCTTCAGCATTTGATCACTCAAAATATGCTAACGTATTCACCATATTCATCATTCCTTGTACAAGTTCGCACTTCACATCTCCTCTCTGTAACGCAACATTCGACCCTCACGTCAGCGATCTTTTTCAATGGGAGACGGACTATTTCTTAGCTTGATTCATGATTATGGGAGAGCGTACTTTATTGTGTTTGAACTAGCACACGGACGCATGTAAACACGAGCTGCCGTTGGAGATCAGCTCACGCACACACAGAGAAAACACACACATCACGATCGACTCACAAAGGGAAACCGATTTCAAACACAGGTCGAGAGTTTTTCCTGAGAGGAACACAGCAGAGAGTCAAAAGATTGGAATAAAACATAATCTGTCATCTACATTGTGGACTGGTTCTATGAATATTTGATGCTTTGCAGTACTTCTTTCTATGTTTTCTGACAAAAACAACAACAACATCTGGACCTTTGCCCTCTGTGGCCACTTTATCTTTGGGACAACATCTGCAACAAGCAAACACGCTGTCTATCGAAGAGTTTTCCATACATTTCCATAGAGTCTCCTCGTCCTCGCTTTCTCTTGGCTGAACGATAAACACCGGGGCCTCTGTTTGCTGCTGATCTTTTGAAGAGTGGAGAGACGGAAGATCAATAACCCCCCCCCCTATCCCATCTGAAGGCATCAGCTTTTCTTCTGTTCAAATCCCCCCCCAACCTCCAACCCCACTCTCTCCCCCTAAATTGTCACTCTGTCGTCGCATCCTCCATCAGCCCCCGTGCAGCCCCTCTCGGACGGCTCGATCCTCATGCTCGCTGCCCTGCACCGTCCTTCCCGCCACCCCACCTTCCTCTGCTCCGTCCTTTATTGCTTTATAAGAAATATAATCCCATTGATCCGAAACCCGATGGGAAGCGTTGATCTGTAAACAGACGAGTGTTCAATAAGAGCTGTCCGGTCCTCTGGAGAGGATATGGAGGGATGGTGAGTGTTGGGGTGTGTGTGTGTGTGTGTGTGTGTGTTTGTGTGTGGACTTTGCTAGGTTGAGCTGGTACAGGAGAGGCGTGCTCCTGAGACGGGCTGCTGTGAGCGGAGACGGTGGTGGTGTTGGGGGGATGCCAGTGTCTGTGTGTCTTGGCATCATTTATCAGTTTTATTGCTTTCTTGTCTTGTTGCCGGTTGCCGTCGCCCCTCACCTGGCCCCTCCAGCTCCCGGTAAACCCGGCTCACATCCCCTGCCGCAGCCTTCGATCACACTATGTTCTGCTCGCGCAATTAAAAGTGCGCGGCTCAGGGTGAACAGATGAAAGGTGTGACATTTTGCTTTTGACTGACGATGAATTCAAAGTGACAGGGCAGACAGACGCATCCAGGCACGGATATGGATTAGTTTTTTTCAGTAACATTCCCACACTCTGCGCATAACGCCTCCACCTGCCTTCCCCTGCCGTCTTATTTTGCCTCGGCGATGGGGCCTCGCTGTAAGGGAGTGCACCCCACACCCCCACCTCATCCTAAATCATTACCTGACAGTTTAAAAGGGCACAAAGCAATGGATGGCTTTTTTTCTCCGTGTTTCCATGGTTATTTTCTTTCTCTTAACCCTTTCTCTTTTGTGCCTTTGATAAAGTGAGTGGGTCCATCTGTACTCACGCCGCCTCTGTGTCAAGGTCATTTGTCACTGAGAGAGTGAGGCGCACACTCGGAAGCCAGATGGAGGATTTTGTTTTTTCAACCGGCCAACGTGTGAGAGTGTGCGAGGTGCAAAATTAGGATTGTTTCTGTCCATTACATTTTTAGTACAGAGTCAGTGGTGTCATTTTAGCCCCTCCGTTCTCCAAAAATAAAGGATTTAACTCTTCCATCTAAACTGAACTTAGGTTAACCTGGACCGTCTCTGGCCACAGGTGGGGGCAGGCCGTGCAGTAATGGCTTTTTGTGGTCAGGCCATTGATCCAGCTTTAGGAGGAGTGCTACTTTCATGGACAGAGTCAAAAAGATGAAAATTCATAGATACCTATAAAATGTTGGCGATAAAAACTCAGGTGAGTCACACTCTGACATGTGCAATTCCAGTGATTCAAACAATGAAATGCATACTGTCCATGCGTTAACACTGAATTTAGTCAGAAACTGCTGTTATATCAAGACTTTCATACTAAATTTTTTTACACTAAGACTAAACAAACGCATGGCAAACACCTTGTTAACCTTGATAAAATTCTTCTAATGATGAGTCATGTGGAGGAATAATGGGTGAAAAGCTGTAGCTCCTGCACATATACACATAGTAATGGTAATAGGTGCAGTAATAGTCAACATACTATTCTAAATGTATTTTAATGAATTGGAAAAATGCTGTAGGAAAACAAACTGCCAGCCTGAAGCATTAATCTTTAATCCAACATCGACACATTCACGATATTGATCGACACGGTCCAGAGACACCACGGAGAGCCCAAGGTCAAAGGCACATTCTTGCTGATGACCTGTAAAACAAACTGTGCAGTTTAAAGGTGGCATCAATACTGACCCCCTGAACTCTCCTAACACGGGTCCCTAACCGAGTGTGAGCCCACATGAAAACTCGCCATCTCTGGAGTCCTCAATCCGAAACCAATCAGACTTCAAATCCACTGACTTGGAAGCACCGTGTGCAGCAGGTGAGTGAGGAATGAACGCAATTCCGTTTGACAGCCTTATTACGATGAAAGAAGAAGCCATATTCCCAGGTATACCTGTGGCCCAGTGCGAATCATCAAAGTGCCACTGTGTAAATCCACATATTCAGCCCATTCAGCTGCTTCTCCAAATGTCACAACACGGTGCACACACACACACACACGCACACACACACACACACACACACACACACACACACACACACACACACACACACACACACACACACACACACACACACACAGATCAGCAGGTCTCTCTCTCTCTCTAAAATGGGGTCAGCAGTGGTCCGAGGCGCGTGCTGTGTACACGTGGAAACCTGTTATTTGCGGGTTGACCCATGACTCATCGCACAATGGGCAAGGAGAAGCATTTTGATTCACAATAATGCAGAGATGAAGGCAATCACGCCTGGTGTACACGTTGCATGCGCAGCATGTAGGGGATGTTGTATGCACGGGACAAGAACAGTTTCCTTCTATTGAATTAATGGACGAATCACAAGTGGCAAGCCATCCATCAAACACCAACATGACCAATCAGGACGATTGATCCGCTGATTTCTCCCGTCAGCAATAATCAGGTGGCTCTCCGGCCCTGAGCACATTGTGTCCCACTTTCTGAAGGTAACAGCAATTAGTTTCCAAATGGGAGGAGAAGAACAGAGAATTAGTCCAAGACGTGCTGGCAAAAAGCAAACCTGACTCATCAAAGAAAATACGCAGCACTACTATTGCGTAATTAGAAAAACAACAAATTATCGTTTCAGAGGTTTATCGAGCATGTGTTTCTGTTTGTCTTGAAAATGACTAAACTTGTAAATTGTCCAGAAAAGATTATCTCATAAGAGCATGAGCCAAAAACAAATTAATAAACAGATTTCCTCCTTGAATCTGAGCTCAAACTGGATATTTTATTATTATGGTTGTGGAGCCAGCTGCAACCTGCCTTTATTGCTCTTTATTGGGCTGTCTTATTGCACAATTTGGCTATTTCTTACTGGCTCTCCTGGTGTGTGGAAATCAGTCCGTTTGCATAGTGTGATTCCTCTATCTGTCTGTTTGGTGAGCAAGCAGGTGCATGCCTGTTTTTCTTTTCGTCATGAAACCAGAGACGTTATCTCATACTGGCAAAATGAAGGTCCAAGAAATTCAAGCATGGGAATGCAACCTGTAGGTGCCATTCTCATTTCATTTTGGTTATGTTTCTGCCAGATTTGACGAGGATTCAGGGGTGCAGACTTGCATCTATTTGAGCTGAGAAGCAGCTGGAGTTTGCAGAATTCGTAAGACATGACAACTTGATAAATGCCATTGGTCACGTTTAATGCCATTTCTAAACGTGTTACACAATCAGTATTTATTAGACGATAATGCCGCGTAGTAAGAAGATGGACATAGGAAAGTGAAGCCAATTTTTAGGTGCCTGAAAGGTTTCCTCTCGAATGGCCAGCAGAGGACGACAAAAAAGACAATAAGGTCTATGCGCAAATATTCCTACTTCTCACTTGATTTGTAACAGACAGCGTTTATAGTCTTTGATAGTTTCAAGTCTTCTTTAATACAGTATGGTGATCATTTTGTAAATGATGTTCCCATTTAGATTCAAATAGACGATAAAGCACTGAATGCATTGGGATGTGGATACCACATGATTCACAGCTGTTATCATCCAGTAGGTGCCGGCTGCAGGTGTAGGTGGACGTCTCAGTCAGTCTCACCATCTGCTCCTCCAGATACGGTTCCTTCTGGTTTCAAATGTACTAGGCTCGAGTTTAGAAAAGCTGCCCCACATGTTCCACTTCACCTTGCAGCCTGCAGCAACACCCTTCACCCAGTGTTAGCCCGGGCCCCTGGGATTCAAACCAAGTACGATCGATATGCTGTGCAGTGTACAAACTTTTATTTCCCTTGTTGTCGTTGAGTGTGATGAGGCTTGTCGATCTCTGTCTATTAAAATTAGTTTATTCGGAAACATATTTTCTCTCTTCTTCAGTGTACGTTCATATCTCTATCCTACACAGCGTGTGATATCTTTCCTGCAAGGCCTTTTGAGGATAAGTACATACTTAACTAAAAAAATATCAAAAGAAAGACCATGGCTGTTTACTTCTACTAATACTACATTTGTTTACTAGTCTTTACTACTGTAAACAAGCTGGAAAAAAAGTAATTCATCCTCAAACACTGAGGAATTATGCCTGCATGCTTGATCTCCAATCTTAATAGAGTGTAATCTCCTCCTTAGTCGTCAACAAATGACTGTGACTGCCGACAGACCCCAGAGTCAACTTAACAAGTAGGCAGATGGCCGGGACCGAAAATTCATAGTCGTGCAATATTCATAAGTATTAATTTGTGGGTTATGTGGGTTTGGACTGGATATGTGTTATTCTCATATTTCCAACCGTCAAGCAACAAACACGCTGGTTCTGTGATGGGTCTCAGCTCGTTTTTTTTTGTTGTTGTTTGTGTTAATTTCTCACCAAGACCTGCCAGATAAAGCTGCAGCCGGCAGGACGAGTGGAAGGGAAGTGCTGTCACAGTTGATTCCTGTGAAACGGGCTTTAGGGCTATTTGAATCTGGACGAGAGCAGAACACACCGACTGAGCTCCCAGACGAAGGAAGGGGAACATCCTATCTGTTGCACACATGGCTCCTCATGCCACCATTGTCTTTTGACAAACCTCTACATCATTTTATCTACTTCGCTGCTCCCTCAGACACGTTTCACTTGTATGGTTTAAGAGTTTGGTACAAGAAATTCAGGCGAGCAAAAAAAACAGGCAGAAGCAGGATGCAGATGTTGTAGTTATCAATGGAAACTGGGACTAGAAAAACTTTCAACCAAAGAAAATGCTATTATGTAAAACCATCTATCTATCTATCTATCTATCTATCTATCTATCTATCTATCTATCTATCTATCTATCTATCTATCTAACCATCTTTCTATCTATCTATCTATCTATCTATCTATCTATCTATCTATCTATCTATCTATCTATCTATCTATCTATCTATCTATCTATCTATCTATCTATCTATCTCTCCTGTGCCACAGTCATTTTGGTTAAAATTTACAAAAATGTATAGATAATACAGCCAGACCTCGGGGGCGTCACCACAGGGTGGACAAGGCAGGCGATCACCTGGGGCGCGGAGATGAGCGGGGCCCAGGGTGATTACAGCAATGACAACTTTGTGTGTGTCCCCTCAAATTCTATAATCAGATGTGCACTTCAACGACACAAAGGTGGGAAACCCCCTAATGGCGCCACATGCCAAATAGATATGAATGTCTCAATGTGTGCGCATGGTGTACCAGGGATGATGGTGGGGTGTGCACTTAAACGTTACTACTTTGCTAATATTCATATTTATGCCCAGTATGAATTGTGTTGGTAGTTGTGATGATAATATTTGAATGATATGGTATCATGTCTTTATTGGGGGTACAGGTCTCTTTTGCCTGGGGCCCCCAATGTCCCTTGAAACACTCTTGCCTGATCGCCTCTGGCGTCTAAATAACTGCCTGTTCTTTACTTTGGCAAACATAACTTTGACCTTTTTCATTCAAATGAGTGCATTTTCAAGTACAACCCTTTCCATGACAACTCTTGAGAAATATGAGACATTCAAAAACATTCAGCATGGCAAGGACAAATTGCGTGTAACATCCCTAACATGAGTGATTGATATCGAGAAGCTACACTGGTCTTTAGCCTCTATTCAGAGCTTTTTAACAAAGCTGTTCAAAGAACATGAAGATCTCTCTCAGAAGTAACCTCTACACAAATGCCTGAGGCCAGAGAGTCTTTTTTCACTCACCTACCTTTTGATTTCTTTGACTGTCTTCAGTATCCACGACAACTCCCTGCAGACTTCTGAGCTTTAAGTGAAGGACTGCAGGCTTTACTTAATTGTTTTGTTCACTTCAGACAAATCATTAAGTGTGTGTCTGTGTCTGTGTCTGTGTGTGTGTGTGTGTGTGTGTCTGTGCGTGCATGACAGGCCGTCCTCCCAGCCAAAGGAACCTGGGGAATAATCTTAGATTGATCCACAGACACCCAGTAGATCTCCCGGGCTGTTTTGGCACCTGTGCAGATGGCAGACCTTAAAATATCAGTTTCCTCAGAGGTGATAGCTCGAGAAAGTATAGCACAGGCTCCATAATAAAACTCACACCAACACGTTGTCAGAGGAGAGCGAAAACAATGTGTTGCCAAGGTTCTTTAGGTATGACATTGCTGGAGATCTCCGATTGTGCAGACTATGTATAAATAGAATAGCTGGAAAATTAGAAGCAAAAAGGGTTTTACATCCCACATGCTGAAGAAATTGAATGTTGCTTTTACACAAGATATTCTTACTGACAATAAAATGCAAGTTGAAGATTTTCTGATTGGAGTACACTTCACTTTGTACCTTTTATTAATGAAACCATTTACCAAAGCTTTCTATGCTGAAGACAACATATCATTATTTCCTTTTCTTGGAAAAACCTGTGTGTACGTTACTAGGTTAAAGCCTCTCAAAGCAGATGTTGCACTATTCACACAAAGAGAGACACAAGTGTGTTCGTTAGTGTCTTAACAGAAAGATCATGTTCGAGGGAAATATACGACTGAAATATGGAGGGAGTGTATAATCTTATATCTAAAAAGGTAATCCGAATGAGCCCCATTGCATGGAAGCTCAATTATTAATTGATTAGTCCCTTAAGCAACTCCGTTATTAACTCACTCTTAACTAAGGCCCAACGCACAAGCACATGTGCAGTTAACAGTTGTGGGAGTAAAATTCTTACCACTTTGAAACAAATAAAAAAAAAAACAATATAAAGAATGTTTGCTCACAAAAAAATGATTTTTTTGAGCAAATGCTTCTGTTTACAACCTATTTTTTTCATAATAAGAATTTTGTTTCAGGGACTTATTAAATCTGCAATACTTATTTTTATTTTTGCAATTCAATGTCTTATGTACAATTTTGTGAATATATATGTATTTATTTTTTAATCTTATCATATTAAGCAGCAGATGGCTACATGTCAGTGCTAAAAGACATGTAAGACTTAAGTTACATGTTGCAGCCAATAAGAGCCCATGTATTGGATTTAACATTAGTATCATAGTGCATGTTATCTATCAAATCTAATCTAATAATTCCAGACATCTGTGTCCGTCTGTGGCTCTCATATCTCCAGAACTGTTCATCTTATCAGCCTCACACTTTCCGTGTGATTTGTTACGGACCAAGGGAAGAACAGTGCCACATTTGGGTGTGATTTGGACACGTGATACGGTCAATATTGATAAGCTGTGAATGAACAGACGACCAGCGCACGGTAGCTGTGACGGCTGCGACTCATCAACGTAACTGGCACTGTTGTTCACAATCACGGGCAAATTCACAAAGACAACTGATTCTCCAGTTCGGGGTTCTACGTACTGAGTCAGGCTTCAGAGGTGAACAGCTCTTGGTCCAGCTTCATGGTTCTGTGGACTGCAGCCGGTCTTTACTTGATGTGGCTCAAGTTGCTGCCCTTTTAAAGTTTCAGAAAGACAACTACAACCAGCATTAACACAAGCCAAACAATTAACTAACTACTATCTTAAACTATTAACGTAGCCTTTGGTTGGTTTTGATCCTTACTGTATAAAAAAATCGATCAGATATATACCATCTTATTCAGATTTAAAAAATAGTATGCTACCAGTGAAAATAATATGAGATATAGGCAATGACTTTACTCGTGCAAGTGTGGCATCAGCAGTTGTCCTGTAAACTTCTCCAAATTAAATATAAAGAGCAGGACAGAGGAGCAGTCATTACTCTCAGCTGTTATTTACTACCACCTTGGCTGTCATCATGTTCCGCTCCTGATTAGTTTGTCTCTGATTAGTTTGCCAATCATCTGTAAATCACGTTGAACTGTAGGAAAGAAAGAAAGTGGAAAAAATAAGTGCTGCGTCGGCTATTATCAAATTATTACGTGCATGTACATGTGGAGAATTAGCAATAAATGAGAAGTTACTTTCTATGAATGTTTCTCAGCTCGGTGGCGAAGAGGAGGACGGTGCTGCAGACTCTGGCCTGTGTTTGACGATGGGGATACACCGGTGTGAACTGTCCTCTGCCATCAACCCTGGATGTGTTAACCAGCTCCATTTCACCAGGTCTAATAGGCAATCTGTCTGTCCCCTATCTTCACCCTGGTGATGGGCAGATAATTTATTACAATTGTGCGGCAATGTTTTTCTTAAATGTCTTTCTACTTTCTACTCATTTGTCCAAGAGTTGTCTTTTTTGTGCAAAGTCATCCTGTCAGTTGGTCCAATACAGAGGGAAGTCATTCATTGTTCCCAGAGGAAGAATCTTATCACCTCTGCCCAGGAGGTAGGGTTGTTTGTCAGCAAGATTATTCAAAAAGCTACCCAACGGGTGTTCACTAAACTCATAAATCTTTGTTGTCATTATTTTTTTTAACATTTTTGTTTATTTCTTAGAGAATAATTCATGGATCTTAATGAAAAAAATCAGGCATGTTTAGGGGATTTACATTTTTGAGTGTGTGGAATTTGGTGCAGCTTGATTTAATTTAAGGGGACAGTTGGGCCTTGGTGGAGGTGTGTGCAAAATATTTTTTGATTATTATTTGAACACTTTCATTTCTTTTAAAACCGATGAGTTTCACATTTTGGATTCATTCATTTAATTTAGTGTTTGGTGTGTAATGTAGTAGAAATACGTTTTTGGCTAATTACACTGTAGTCCTGCAGAACGACAATGCACATTCATTCTCTTGCCAGTGTGATCACATCATGAAATTATTATTATTCAGCACCACATTTGTGTGTGCACACGTAGGCCGCATGTATGATTTAGGACCGCAGAGAAAATAGTGCTTTGATTTTTAAGGTGATTTCTGTCTGATAGTGTTTCCTTTAAAAGCCTGAACTGAGAGGCCGCAGCATGATGTTGGTGATTTAAATGGAAGTGGCACTGGACAGACATTCAGGCAGCCTGTGTGACAGGAGAGGAGAGGCAGAGGCAGAGGATGCAAAAAAAACCCCAGAAAGTGAGAGAGGATGAGGGAGTCAGGCGGAGTCAGGTAAGGAAGAGATGGGCAGATGAAATTACACCTGCAGGTCTGTTAGCTTTAGCAGCAAGAGTCGAGCAGTGTGATGTCCCATAACATACCCCAAGGGTCCACGAGGAATAAAGAGTGAGTAAACCTCACATATCAAAGTTTCGTTTCTCCTACACTCCAGTTATTGCTCCTGTGCCTCTGCCTGACAGCCCCGCGATTCATTTCCTCCTGCCTGAAAGAGGGGAAATGAATAGAAAGCTTGGATATTGTCAGGCACTAAATGGAAAAGCAGTCGCTCTGGAGACACAATGCAGGTTTGCAGGTAAGAGCGGCCAGTTCAGTTTAAAATGCCACTCAGACCCATTGCGCGGCACACGGCAGCACCTGTCTCACATGGCTGTAGGAAGAAGGGGAGGGACGGTTGACTCCATGTATAACATTCACACATCAGCATGGGTTATGCCTGAGTGGGACATTCATCTCTTTGCTGTCAGACTGCAGGATCCTCACACTTTGTTTTACACCTGCGCCTCAGAACAAGAGGGATTTACATTTAACTACAAAGAATATATGACCTTAAAGATTAATTTCTTCTGATGACCGCAATTACAGGCTTGGGATTGTATGCACTGTTCGGTCAGAGTGACCTTTGACCTTTGACCACCAAAATCAAATCAGTTCATCCCGAAGCCATGCCCGTCTCTGGCAGAGCGACATAACAAAACCGGGCCACTGGTGAAATCTATGTGTTGTGAGATTTTCAGGAGGGAGCGTGAGTTGAACGTAACCACAAACACCTCTGGTGTTTCCTTTACACCTGCTCACATGCTGACAAACTGTCACGGTGTGTGGGGAGTGATTATCAAATGAATGAGGTACAATACTGAAATGAGCACAACACAGATAATAAAAGTGGGATGTGTTATTTCTGGGGTTTCTGCAAGGACAATATTAGACGACTTGCAGATGGATAACCTCCAAGAAGCTTGAAACTCTCTCACTTGAATCATCAGCGGAGAAGATGAAAATACCCGATTCTTTGTTGAAAAAAATCCCTGAAGTATAATGACTGTGTACATGAAGACTCCCAAGAAGCTATTTGGGAAAAAAACTAAAATTCCAACCACAAAGCTTAGAATTCTGTTGTATCCTGCTAAAGGTTCATTAACTATTCAGCATCTGATATCAAGGATGTCCTTTTAAAAAAGAGCAGTAGCATCACTAATTACTGCAAAAGCCCGAAAACAACATACACACAGTTGTAGTAATTATAATGGGGGCAAAGGAAGGGATATAAGCTGTGACTTAATTCAAAGGCTGCATCACTCGGAAGCTGCATTTAAAGACTGATTTTGTCACACAAATGTGGGCAACAAATGATTCCCTCCATTCCCAAGCAATGATGGATCCAAGGGGTGGATCTTTCTCGGGCCAATCTATCCCAGGATCCATTGCGCACAGGTGACAAAGCTACCGAGGTAAGGGAAGGACAAGCTGGTGACGCAAATAGGAAATTCTCCGTAGACCAGACTGACTCATTTTGGTTTGTTGTTCAGGTCTATGTGGCCCACGAAGGAAGCATTGTCCGTGGGAGACGGCCCCTGAATCCGAACACAGTAACAGAACGACAACTCACAAGGGGAGGAGTTTATTTCCTGTTTTAAACTCACACTCGCTGTTATTCTAAAGATGAATACGTTCTTCCATGACCTTCACCATTTTATAAACATGAATAACAATTTTTTACCCAAATAATTATCTTTTCTCTAAAACTAAACATGTTTTTTTTCAACAATTGATCTGTGCATGTATATGTATTAATTACTAGTTTATTAGAAGACTTATTGAAATCAGTGCACTTTTGGATTGAGGATGATTTATTCACCCTCCTGAATTTTCTTTACATAGCAGTAGCAGGAGAGGTTAATGGGCATCACAGAACTCTGTGTAATCTACCAAATTGTGATAAGAGACACCAAATATATCATTTTAAGAAAACTGAAATTGTAATTGTGAAGCCAATAGCTAAATTATATGTGTGGCCTTACGATTCCCTCTGTGATCATCAGGATTAACATAAAAAAAAGCTGCTAAAAAGCTGCTTGTAACTGTGGAAGAGATATGGAAGCGGGTTCTCAAGCCTTGTTAGACTCATAGATTTTATGTGACTTAAATGCCTCCATACATTTTCATAAGGTTGAGCATTAGGCCACACTGCTTGAATGACAGTAATATACCCCGACAGGCACAAAGCCACCAGGGGGACATCCAGAATCTGAACCAGGGGCAGCTGTGCGAGACGCGGCCTCACACAGGGCGGATGAGGCTGTTTGTGTTGGGCCGCTTCGGCACAGTTTGTGACCTTCTCTCCGCATATATGCTCTGTGGGGCCCCGGTCTTTCCTTGTGATAGCATTGGTCCCACACTGGGGTGTGCTGCTCAGCATGGATGTGCCTGAGGTGGCCGCCTGCTGGGATTTGGACTGTTCCAGATGTGAGGGAGTGAAATGAATGTTTGTTAAACTGAAAAACAAGTCATCTTCTCCTCCTCCTCTCCTCTTCGTCCCCATGCTCCACCATTGGTTGAGCGGATGAAACGCAGCGGTTATTTATGCATATGGCGCTGCCTCCTTCCTCCCTTTGCATGTCTAGACGTGCTCATGTGAAGCTGCTGAATTTGAAGGCTGATTTAGTGATGTGGATGAATGCATATGTTTGCACAGAGTGGTTATAAATAGGGTTGAGCTATATTTTGAGTCAGTGTTAATCAGTGTTAAGACAGTGAATAGGATTAGAGCGGAGAGATTTCCCTTCCAGAGAAATTAGTGATATGATGACATTAACTTAATATATTATACAGAGTATATGTACGTGTAGTAATTATTTAACAAACATCATAGATAAAATAAGATAATCCTTTATCAGAAACATTTCTTGTGACAGCTACCCTTCAAATCTGGCCCCTGCTTTGAATGTGGCACATGATTCCTGGAAGGACTGTTAAATATCTCACGGCTGTGATGAAGACAAGAAATTGGTAGAGGAGGAAATTGACTTGACTGATGTATTGAAATGTGAGATTGCCGAGTTGAGAGTGGGCAGCAGGAGAAAATAAAGGTTTTGTGGATATAAGCTCTGTACAAGACATAAGACTGAGAGATGGAGATCAGAGAAAGAGCAAGTGAGGGAACGGATGCAGCAAGCATGACAAAAGGTTTGTGTAATGATGTTGTTCTCAATTACTAACCTCTATCACCCCTGGGTGTCATGGATGAAATTTCCTCCTGAACAAAAAGACCCAAGTGGAAACGATCAGCCAGAGACATGCATCACTGAACTGGGCGGATTTCATCACCACTGTGCGTCCAGGGTAACCACGGCGGTGTTGTCACTGTTCCCAGTGTTACATGGTATCTGTAAAGATGTCAGTCAGGTCATGGTGTCTTCAGGAGCTGTACATGTGTACACAGGCAGCTGAACACAAGCAAGTTAAATTAAGTTACAACTTCTGAGAACATGGTGTTCAGGCCATGGACTGTATATAAAGATGGACGATGTGTCTCCACTTCCGCACTATCCAGAAATGAAGCCAAAATATCCTGGATACGAACGCTGCCATCTTATCATGTGGAGCCAGTCGTGTCGTCCATCTTTATATACGGTCTGTGTTTCTGGCATACACCAATTACAAATCCAATTGTCAATTTAAGTTTTTTTATAGACGGTAAACCAATTTGGTTAATGTCCCCGTATCAGCGGTAGCATCTACGTTCATCATTTTGTAAAATACTAGTTAATCAATACCACAATTACAAGTGGGTGCTCCATGCTGCAGCAGAGCAGAGACACATCCCAGAGCAGCAGACTTCACCTCAATCTGAACAGAGGATAGAGGTTCCCTTTAGGGGCATCCTGGTAACATTGATGACAGCAGCAGCATCTGGAGGAAACACAAAGTAAGCACTGTACAGATATCAATCCGTCCTCAGCATTTGTTTTTGGAGTTTTTAATTGAATGAAATATCTGCTAACGACAGTATCCTGGAGTGTGCCTTGCCTCATGTGCGTCGCTTTCATACCACAGCACTGCACTGTGGGAGGGAGCGTGTATTACTGTTGGCGACACAGGGGATTACAAGTAAGTTTTGTCTGTGTGAGTGTGCTGCTGCGGAGCTGGGCCGACAGTAGATTTCACAGTCTTCATGCAGGGGGATGCTGAATTAAACTTTGCATGCATGCCATCCTTAATCTGCACCCCTTAAAAAACATTCAGAGAGAGTGCAGTTAGCCACACGGTGCCGTCTCCTCTTTTGGAGAAGTGATACACTGAAAACTCACAAGGCTAAAGACGGGATTATTGCATAAGGACAAAGTTTCCCACGAAAAAGGAAGAACAGTAAAAGCCCACAGCATGTCCCCATGACTGCCATCGCTTCTCATGATGTTTTTTCTACCTGATTCTGCAGCTGTTTTACGACGCACCTGTAAAAAAAACACTTACACCGAGATGACACGGTATCCAGAGGAAGTTTTTTTTCGGTTTCAACTTGGGGACATGTTAGCGAGGGCTTTATGACAACCCTCTGACGGAGAGAGATTGAGATCTGTGCTCCTGGTGCCACAGAGTCAGAAGAGTCAAGCAGTCCCCTGTAGACAAGCCATATGGCCTAGGAAGAGCTTCACGGGTGTATATGTGCGGCAGCAAGCACCATGCCAGTCCCTCTGCTGATTTCTCATTACCGAGGAATAAATAGAACAAGACAACAAAACAGTGGCCCTGTTGTGTCATACCCATTCTAACTTCGGTGTGAGACAGATGGCACAAACTAAATGGCAAGATTTGAATAGTTGGGAAACTGGGCAGCAGCACTAAGCACAACAAACAACAAACTGTGATGAGGAGAGCATTCTGTTCTGCCCTTTTCACCACGTTTTGTGGATAACACCATCATTTTCTCTTTGTTACCTGATTTTTGTGCTGGATAACAAAGTGTCACTTTTAAGAGCAATCAGAATGACTGCACCCGCGCCGGTTGTTGTTTTATTCTACATGGCGGTGGCGTGGGAGGCGGCAGGGTAAGGCACAGGGAGCAGGAAGATGCCAGGTATCCTCTGAGGCGGCTGACGGGCCGGCAGGCGAGGCAGACAAGCACAGGATGCAAAAGGCTGAGGCAGAAAGGCTACCTGTAAATATAGCACAGCAGCTCACAAGCTTTGGTTTCCATTAAACAGCCATGTATTTCCCAGCTCCTGGCTTTATTGCACCGTTGCTTCGGGAGTGGGAGCCCAGAAGGCTCTTCAACATTATTAGCAGCTCACAGTACATAATCCCACAGCAGATTCTCGACTATCTTCAGACCAGACTGAGATATATAGAGAGAGATGAGGACCAAGAACGGAGGGGGGGGGAGGGCATCGGTTGGAGAGCTGTAGAAGAGGGAGGGGTGCAGGAGGATGCCAGTCTTTGTGAGTCTAAATCATTGACGCAAGGAGACAGGGAAGCGAGGCGGGCATACATTGTAAAGCCTCTGTGTTTCTCATCAGGGTGTCAAGCTAATTCAGTGACAGACACCAGATGGTGGCCTGTCTCCAGAGGTCCCATGTGTTTCACTAAGCCATGAGACCAGACACGGTGCCAGTGCCCTCCTCTGCCATTCCTTTAGAAGGGGATGAAGCCCCCTCGCTCAGCATCCCCCCCCCACGTCTCGGCCTGGTTCCACTTACGATGCCGCCAGACTCTTTCAGGTGCTGCTGGCCACCGCAGAAACTCTTAAAACCAACTTTTAAAAACGAAATCACTTCTTGTTCTTTAGAAGAACGACGACAAAACAAGAAAAAGGAGACGCCAGCTTCACCGCCCAAGGATCCTCAATCATCATGTTCACAGTCAGAAAAAAGAAACATGACAGCTTTAATTCATCATGTTCGACGGTTGCACAATAAATCCAGCCTTGCCGACCAGACACTGAGTCATCATTATTTACACAATATGAGAGAAGCGCAGCAACCCACCTACAAATGCAAGAAGAAAAAAACAACCTCATACTGATACTTGTTGAGTGTGTCATCTGCAGGCATTCGTATGCAAATAGCTTATGTGTTCATTAAAGAACAAATGAATGAATATGCGAACAAGATGCTCTGTGGATCCGGGAGGTGCTTCACATGTAATTATGCACCAGTGTAGCTCATCCCCCAAAAGAGACCTCGGAGATTTCATCAAAGGGTTTTTTTTATCTTTCGGTGAGGTGTGATGTTGTCTTCATCACACGAGGTGATGAACTGAAACAGCTAGGAGCCTTACAGTAAACAAACTGTCGTCCCAGCATAAAGTAGTAAACATTAATCACATGCAAGTGAAGCCAGGTTTTTTGGGGCGTCTCTCTGGTACCATTTGTATTTGTACTGTGATCAGACAGATCGCTGAGGAGAGTAGTTTCTGGGGTTTGTTGTTATTTAAATTTTTGAAGATATTTGGGACCAGACCACATATAGTGCAATATTAATTTCTGGCAAAATAATATTAATATATTTAACAGGGAGAAGGCCTTTGATACACAACTATTGTTTCATCTGAGTGTAAACAAACAAGACAAGGGGAAGAACAAACTGCTGTCGATCAATCTGTCTTTTTATCTATCATTCATACCATTGTATACTCATATTCATATTGTATACCACACCAGTCAATATACTTCTAGTCTATATATAAGTGCATGTGTATGTTTATTTCAATATCCCCTTATATGCGATACATGTGATGTCATTCTGTGCCACTGCAATTTACTGAAGCATGTTTCTCTACAAATCCATCAGTCTGTTGTGAAAGATGTACTGTACATATTCTATACTGTATGTATAAATTCTCTGTATCCTAATTTGATTCCTCATTTTACTTTATTCTATTTTGTAGTTTCACTTGTGTCGACCTCATTTTGAACATGTGCTGCTGTAAGAAGTGAGTTTCCCCTGCGCGGGATCAATAAAGTTCATCTCATCCTCTATGCTGCAGTCACATGAGCATGTGGTGTGCTTTTTAAATAGTTTAGCCATCAGGATGCCGACATCCCACAATTAGACACTGTACACACCAGCTCATCACACGCTGCGCCGCTGACATCGGGTGTCAGAAGGTGAAGATACAATCTTAATATCCGTCAGCGAAATGTCTCATTAACATTGCTAACTTCTGTGGTATAGTCACGATGCGTGGCACCAGCCTGTTATTAGATAATCACTAGATTAGAGGCAGCGAGGGACAGGACGCGAGAGAACAAGCATGGCATTACAACATCCCTCACAGCACAATCCTTTCCGATGCGACGGACGCTCAGACATTTGTTGCCGTGGCACAGAAAAAGAGGCCTCGTCGTCGTGAAAGGACTTTGTGTTCACTCCATGATAATAGGCCACTGATGGCACAAATAAACAGTGTCAAACCATCAACCCCCCCCACTGGCCTGACTATTTGCTCCTCTTGTGGAACCTGTAATGTTGTCCACATGATTTTGTTCTTTTGTTCCCGTATTCGGCTGAAAATTGAGAGGTTTTGAATTCAAGATCCCACTAGACATAAGTTCTGTTTGACCAATGAAAAAAAATGTGATATGTAATTTAGTCACATTCATGATATGGTCTTTGTGTGAGATGGAGAAAGGGAAAGAAGACAACATTATTTTAGCAAAGCTCCACTCTGAATCAAGTATATTTTAATACAAAAGAAACCATATATCTTCACCATCACCTGTATATAAAGATGGCCGACGCGCCTCCACTTCCTCCCACTAGCCATGTTTGCGAGAACCCACCGATACACACGCCCGGCTGACCACGAGTCAGTCTCAGCGGTCATGATGTTTCACGTTTTAAAGCATTAAGTAATGTCGTGGAAATTGATCATGAGATTTGAAATAATGAGTTTCTCAGACCGGAGTTGTCTTAGAGGTTTAATTATTATCTCTGCAGAGGTTTACACATTCAGCAACATGGCTGAGAGTACAACCACGAGAAAGTTAAAAAGGAGGTTTTTTTATACAATGTGATAAATGGGAAACAGAACAGAAAGCAGACAGGAACCGTCTTCTGTCTGGCATCACTGTTACAGAAAGAGGAATCAAATCCAGCACACAGTTGCACAAATAAAGGTCCACAGGAGGTGGAAGTTTGAGGTTGCATCAGCTAAGTGCACAGAAAACAGTCAAAACAGTCGTAAGACATTGATCAGCGGAATTATCCATTACAGTAACTTCCAAAATCAGAACAACCTTTGAACTTTTTGGTCCACGTCTCATCCACAAGCATGGAGGAGGTGGGATTTTTAACCTATACTGCAGCCAGCCACCGGGGGCGATCAAAACACTTTGGCTTCACTTTTGGAAAATTTTCAAAATCTACTGTATGTAATGATCAATTTGCAATTTTAGAAAATAAATCTATATCTTACACTTTTAATTTCAAAATGTTCAAATGACTGTAGAGCATAAAAGCTTTTATTGAAATTTGTACATATATGACCTGCTGCCTGTGCATGTCATTGCTTCACATTTATTATGCCTCCAAACTCCCCTGTGGGAACCCCCCCCCAGCTGGTTTGGCCTGGCTGCTCTGCGATTCTGTTTGGCAAGATTACTATCACCGCTCACCACTTAGCATCTGCCCAGTCGCATCTCAGCAGAGTCTCACATCCCCCCCCACTTACCCAGCTCCCTCTCTCTCCTCCCCGCCCCTCTACTTGTTCTCCCCACGCTCACTCTACCCATCCCTCCACTCACCCTTTCTCCTGCACTCTTTAGCCGCCTCACGGCTCGCTGGTGTGACATTTGCCTTTCAGACGAGGGATGAGGGACCGACCCTCCTCCAAACTCTGACCTTTCCCCCCCCCCCACGTCTCCCTCTCTGACACATTCACAGCCAATTTCACTGACAGCGAATTCCGCAGACTGAAATAATAATAATAGAAATGCAAGATGACACTCGATAACACATTATATAATTGACTTGTGTTTTGAGTTTGTTTGAGCAGGGTTTCTATATCCAGTGATTTTTACCTGATAACCTGTCTGAACGCCGACCTCACTACTTAATGCAGATAACTGCTGCAGCAGCGGTAAAGGTTAATGAATGCTCAATGAATACCACATACCATGGGCCACTTTGGGGCATTATGTATTCAGCTTATTCAGTGGCTGGCCTACTGATGATCTAATGTAGATTTTCTGTCCACAGCAGAGGTACTAGAAATATCCTCCCGAGATGGTATAAATATCTCATTATGTCCGGACTGCGTGTGAAGGACAAGTGCTTAAAGTTTACACCCACCACATTATCTCGCTGCTATAGTCCAGCAACTGCTTTACATTCAGAAGTTAGAAAAACCAGCAGATGCTCATTAAACAACGGGTTACTTAATTCTCATTTAAGTGGCAAGAAGGTTTAGGACTTCAGAAGTGTTTGCCGAGATGTGGTTTACCTGACACGTCAAAGCAAGAGCCCCCCCGAACAATCACCTTGTCAAAGCTGTGATCTTCCATTCTCTCCCCTCCAGCAGAAGCAGCAGCAGCAGCAGCAGCAGGGTACTGGTGACACATATGGCCAATTATAGGTGGAAGTGGAGAAGATGATGTGAGCTGAAAGCTTGTTCACACGTGGCGGGTGTCCAGACGGCCAGGGGGCTGCATGGTGGAGGGCCGTGGGAGAGGAAAAAGCTTATCAATAGCTGAGTTGAGGTGAGCCTCTCTCCTCTCTCCTCTCCTCTCCATTCATCCGCAGGTCTGTGGCAAATCAAACACCACTTTTTAGCCAATCAATACTGCCCCTTAACTTCCCGTTATTACTCTGTAGCCAGAATAAGGGTGAGCGAGGGAGATTCAATATTTAGTTCATAAATCATGCAGTAAAAAATGTCAAGGGGGTAATTGTGGTTTTCTAACACCCTTTAAAGGAAGGCAGATTTTATTAGCGGGTTAACGTAGCCGGGCGACCCTCATTCCTTCTCATTATGGGCCCGCGGAGGCATCATCAAACCTTAAATGTTACAACACATCACAGCGGACCCTGGCCTCATTTCTCAAATACACACCTCTGCCGAACATGCACACGCACAAACAAAGTGAGTGGCGCGGAACATGATGCAGTCGTATATGAAAGCCTTGTTCACTTGTAATAAATGACAAGATTGTTTTGGTCAAACTCATTGTGCGGGCTTCAATCATTTCTTTTTTTATATTACTTCCTTCACTGTTTACCGAGCAAATAAAAAGCCTCCTCCCTACACACAAATAGCAGAAAAAAAAAAAAGTGGAAGGATCGCATCATTACGCTGCTACAGACTACTGGTTTCCATAAGTCTCACTCCCCTCTCTCTCTCTCTCTCTCTCTCTCTCTCTCTCTCTCTCTCTCTCTCTCTCTCTGTGTGTTTCTCCTACCTCGCCCTCCAATGAATTTCAATTGGCCAATAATTTCCCACCATATCCCCAAGTTACAGCGTTCTCTTTTTTTTTTTTTTGTCACATCTTTTAGTGATTAAATGGATCGATTTCTGCTCTCTGTGGGTGATTAATCCCACAGGGTTAGTGAGATTACAGAGACAGAGCCAAAGAGAAGCCTCCTTAATGGATTCACACGGAGAGCCTTCCATTCATAGGGCTAATGAGATTGGATTACAGGACCAGCGGCTTCAGAGAGGAGAGGGAAAACTCACAAGAGGAGAATCACGTCCGATGGGATGAAAGAAAAGGGGGTTTCATGATGAAAAAAAAAAAAGAACGAAAACGAGGAGTCAAACGCAATGAATGACGTCACGTGGCGTGCTGCTCGTCTGACCCCTGCATTCTGTTCCCTGAATGAAAACCCAACCTTAACACCTGCTTGGCCGGTGGGGGTTTCGTACCTCGGTTTTGATCTCGTGTGGTATTCTCGCAGGGAGGCCTCACGTATGATTGATCGTGGTCATTATTAGTCAGGGGGACGGGTGAGCAGCGGGAGGGACCACTGCGGTGAACCACTGCGGCCGCTACGGTCATTCAGGTGCAGCACATAGCCCAGCTGTTTGAGTCTGGAGGGAGCTGCAGGTGCCGTGACGGTGTTTGGATGTTGGCGACAGCAGGCTCTATATCTCTCCTGCACAGCTGGACGTTCAACCAAGAGAGGAAGCCGTGACTCTTGGCGTTCCGGGGTGGGGGGTGGGGGTGCTCAGTGTGGTGGCCTGTGTTGCGCCCCCATGGCTATATATCTCCACTAAATCTTTTGTCAGATCCCAGCAGGAAACAGTGCAGTCGAGAAAGCGTGTAGTGGAGTTTTAAAACACATGTATGACCCACGGGGGGGGGGATCAGAGGCCCCAATAACAGCTGGAGGTCATCTGTGTTACTTGGAGGAAATAAGAGCCGGAGCTGGTGGAAGCCGGTTACTCCAGGTCACTGCACAAACGATAGCCCCATCTCATCGGGTGCGTATAGAGTAAATGCCCACAGTGTGCAGCTGCATACAGAGTGGAGAGCACCCTGTTCTTCCCCTGGTCTCTGAATGGATCCCTGGGGCCGGCATGTCTGGTGCTGGATTTGGTATTTGCCATTTGCTTTGGACCACATTTTGTTACAGCTGGAAAGAGATCTCTGCACGCCGACTATTAAATCTAAAGAAGCTGTTCAGCGCTTAGAAATGCAAAGCTAATTTTTGTTAGCAATACGCCATAAATAAATCAAATCCTAAAGTTTGTATTCGTTTAATTTTTAATGCTGTTGGAAAAGTGAAAGAAATAAACAACACGCACACACACACACACACAGTATTTCCACAAGGCAAGGCAGTTTTTTTTCTTTGTACTGTTTGTGTAAATGAAATATTAACACAAATCATATGACAATTGTTTTTAGCTACACTGAGCATGTCAGTCATATCTCTCTGCTCTCTAATGAGTAGTGACAGTTCATGAGGGGGCGCGAAGAAGCAAAGAGGTGCCCTGAGGTGCTGCGTCCCCCATCATCACCGAGGGACAGCTCTGCCTCCACACACACATTCAAAAGTCGTCAATGTCTGCTCTGAAAAACACTCTAAGGTTTGTATGTTTGTTGGTAGTGGCCTGGCTGTGTTAATGGGGTTGGCAGTTGATGTCGGAGTTGTAAAGATTCTTTGCACTTAAAGGAGAACTCAAACACATCAAAGTCTGTTTACAGGCTTTAAGCACTAATATAATATATACATATAAACTAGGGCTAAATCCATAGTATTATGTCTCTGGCCACACTAGCATTTTGGCTCTGTATCAGTTTTAATGCCTGTCACGTGACCACTCACGTAGACTGGGCATGCGCGTGCTGGTGTATAAGGAAGGTATGGACAGGTACACAGGAGCAGTTGTACCATTGAAAAATGCAGAATTCAATTGCACAACAGCTGTAAGCAAAGACAACAGGGTCAGCAACTTTTAGAATGGATTATCCATGCTGCTCTCTACAGTGTTAGCCGAGATTAATGCCGGTTGTTTTCTTGTGGAAGGGCGTCATGAGATAGGAGCCTGACGAATCAGCGAAGGCTACGTTCGGATTGTAAAGACCCAATCAGAGAGCAGTTGTGAGTCTCAGTTTCTGCCCGTCCAGACAAAAACGCAGCCCCAGAGTTTTAACACTAAAACGGAGCAGGCAGCGTTTCCAAACTTCTCCATTTCAGCGCTTTAGAACTAGTTGATACATTTTCAAATGAAAACATAGTAGGATGGATGTAGACTAAGATGCCTTATAGTTGTAAAATAATTGATGCTCTACATTACCTATGTATCTGTAAACGGACAGATCACACTTCATGAGTTTTTTTTTTCTGAAAGCTTACAGAAACAGAAGACACAGACAAAATGAAGCAGTGCCACCAGAAATGCTGGGGGGTGCAGTGTAGCCAAGAGAACAAGTGAGACAACCATAGAACAAGAGGGAGATATTAACTGCTGCTGAGAAACTACAAGCATCTATATGATGTTACTACGCCTGGTCAACTGGCCACAGTTACTTTGTCCTCTTTCTTATTCGGTACGTTATCACAACCTCCTTGATTGTTGCCATTTTTATTGATGTCAGAAACGCTCGACTCTGCGCTGCCCTCTAGTGGGTGTATTGTTTAACAACCATGCCAATGTAAAGGATGCATTGACGTACGTGGGCAGTGACAGTTATATCGTTACATATCTTTTTTTTGTACATAAATCACTGGCCCCCATTGTTCCTGAGTTACCGCGTTGAATAATGGATGCTATGTCACAGTAAGGCTGACCTTTGACCTTTTGAATAAAAAATGCTAACGCTTCCTACCACCTCTTTATCCTGTTAGAAATGTGTGTTAAACTGTGCTATAATTGGTGGAGGGAATCTTCACCCATGAAAGAAAAATGTGTTTCATGAGGTGTCTGTGACCCTGACCTTTGACCTCCGACCACCACATTCCATTCAGTTCACCTTTGAGTCCAAGTGCACGTGTGTACCAGATGCAATGAAATTCTCTCCAGGCTGAGATATGGTGAGGTCACGGTGACCTTGACCTTTGACCCTCGAACTGGCAGCTGCGGTTTGGTAAAATCTGATAAATTACCTCAGGGGATGTCACTCAAACTTCTTTCTCCCCAGCCCCTCTGATATTTCAGCTTTGGAAATAAATTAAATCAAAACTTGGATATTATTTATTTAGAATTTAACATTACAAAGAGAATGGAACTCTGTCATTTTGTCAGTGCTGTGTTTTGAAAAGTACAGAGACAAAACATGAGTCTCTCATTGCAAAAATATTTGTATTCTATTTTAGAAATACACCCTTAAGATAAATATTTTCTTCATACTGTGTTTATAGTTTGTTTACTATCATAAACAGGTAACGGCTGCCTTCTACGAAATGAGACATGATGGAAGTAAATGAGGGGAAATTGAGACATTAAATGCTAAATTATGTTGAAAATCATACTGTCATGTTTTCTCCACTGAAATGCAAATAAATCAATCTAAATATTGAAAGCTATTGCCGTTCTTGAATTCCTCGCAATTTTTCTGTCATTGAAAAAGAGAACATTTGAGTAATACTGCAAAAACACACTTTGCTTGGAACTCATCAACTTCTAACTTTGCAAAGTCCCCGAGGTACTACCACTTAGAGTATGGGAAAACAAATTCACAGAAGCTTGAATGACTCACATAACTCACAAATCTGGGTGAGCAGTGCAACTGTGCTAACCCCGGGTGAGTTTTTTGGGAATCCAGTCCAAGGTGAGTTTCGTGTCACACGCTTCCTACGCCAGACATTGCAGTTATGGGGGCTAATTATGGATCGACACAGGGGGATTTCTGCCTCTTGTGAAAGCTGCTCACGTGGAGGGGTTAGTCGAGCTGCTGACTCTTTAGTAGAGCTGCTCCCTCACACAACGGAAAAGTGGTATTATATATATATATACACATACATACACTCGCACATAGACACCAGGGCTCTAAAACCAAGTGTAGCCTGTATTTTTTACAGTGTATAATGTCTCGAGGTAGAGAGGCGAGAGTTTTCCCTGAGTGCAGAAGCCATTAGTCAGAATGGAGGTGATTTATGGGTTGTCTCCTTGCAGAATTTAAATTAACTGCCATGCTGTATGGAGAGAGGAGGGAGGGAACCACTGCTTTTTGGGTTGCTGCCCTTTGCACTCCCTCTCCCTCTCTAACTCTCTCTCTCTCTCCCCGCCCCGCCTTCCTTTCACTCCGTCTCTCTCAATCTCACGGGAGAAATTTGGAACGATTTCGGATCCAGGTGTGTTGTCAGGTGGTCAGCTCACTCATGGGTTTCAGCGGGTTTCACTGGACAGTATGCTCAGCCAAATGAAAACCCATTTTTTTCCTGAGTGGAGAAAAACCTGAATCATTAAAAGACACATGCAAGGTCAAGATCAGCAGTTCCTGTACGGGAGGTGCAGTGTCTCATGGACCGGTATCCAGTAAATACTTCACGGTATCGTCCAGAGGCTGCAGCAAAAGTTCCCCAAAAATACAGCACAATGATTCACACTTATTTTTTAATGATTAATAATAAATGTGTATCCAAATGTGGAGATACAGCATTAGTAATCATGGGTTTCTCATTATTTCAGGATGTACTCTCCCTGCTCCCAGATCCATATTAATGATTTTTATATTAATGATGTTTTGTACTGTACTCTCCCCTCCCTGATGGCTTTATGATCTACAGTATAACTAAGCTGGGGGACAGGCCTGCAGTGTGACACGGGAGCTTAAGGGACAGGAGCTTCGGCAGAGTTCAGCAGAAATTCCCTCCTCGTTGCAAATGATTCATCGGGGTGGACTTCATATACATAAATACATATTGCATAATACTTAATGCTGCGTGAACAGGGCCTTGCCGTGAGACAGAAGAATGGTGGGGTTGTGTAGCTGGCTGGGGTGAGAGGTTGGAAGTCAGTGGGGCCCATGGGTGAGGGGAGAGGGTGAACAGTCAGGGAGGAGATTGGGCGGTGAGGATGACTCCATATGACATTGTACAGAAAAGCCCATGAAGTGTTTTACATGACGTGTAGGCAGGGTCATATTTCTAAATAGATAGAAATGTGCTTTTTTCTGCATTAGTTCTTAATTGCTTTTCAGGAAGATTTATTGCTTCTGCTCCCATAACCCACATATCGTACACATCCACTGATTTTCATCCCGCAGGTTCAATGAACTCGCAGACAAAATGTTCATTATGCATTGGTTTCCTGTACAGAGCCTTGACCTTTTGTGTACTTGTGCAATTATTGCCTTCTAACTCAGTTATTTTATTATTAATGAGGCAACACAATCATCATTAAATATAATTTACAGTAATTCCGGGTTCACTGTGCTATTTAAGGGCAACAAACAAAGCCCCACAAAGACGAGGGAGAACCTGGAGTTAGTTGTTTCTTTTATCTGTGGATGTTCAACAGCCTTAACCACATGAAGACCTCATAATGAAGAACTTATTTTGACTCCACAATCTTTTCCTAGATTTAACCTGACCGTGAACAATCCACAACCTTGACCACGTGTTTATTGTTGTTATAGCAACACTGACGTGTCTTTTGCTTTTTGTACAGATTAAACAAATAACAAGTCAGCAGCTGGTAGATCTTGTTTCCTTTGTTGCCTTGGGAACACACAGAGTTCCTGTTCCTGTTCGTGGGGAAGGTTCCTGCAGTGGAAATGTGGCTGTAAATGCACCTAAATGTCAAAATATTATTTTAAGTATGAGAAATACATATTATTGAGATCATTTTTTCAAGCACAGCAGCTGGTGCACTTCATTGATAAATCTGAAGGTATCTCAAGCGTCTTTTTTATCACTTGTGCTTTCCCTGCACACGGCTTTTTAAACATGAAACGATGAGCATGTTTTCACGTGATAAATGCATCGGCCGCTGCAGATTAAACATTACTCTTAACACTCTTTGTCTCCTCCCTTTGTCTCACCTCTGGGGAAGTTGTCAGTTCTGCAGAAGCTCGATTCTCTTCCCCCGGGGACAGAATATTCCTCTGTGGGTTCTCTGCTGCAGTCCTGCCATGTTGAGGGCAAAACCAGGCCACAGAGAGCCTGCGCTGGACTCCAGCTGAGGTTTTGACAGGTTCTTGTCTTCAATGCCTGGATGAAGGAAACCACCCTGGGACTTCCCCTGGGTCAGACAAGAAGAAGGAGAACAAAGACAGAAAGAGAGACTGACACAAAAAAAAATCTTAAGTTATTGACACGCAGATTTTGTTTCGTGGGTTCTAAAATAGTGGGTTTGTTCAGTTGTTGGTTCACAGCTCATAAGAGGTTTTATAAACTGTCAAAAACAGTTGCAATCTCAGGCTTAATTCATTTAAGTCAAAGCAGTTCTAACACTTGGCAGGTTTTTGCAAAGTAAAACGTAGAAACTTTGAATTTCAGGACCTTGAAGTGAAAGCAATCAGACTAATGAGAGGTCAATAATATTTGATCATGTTTTCCTACTCATTTTAGGTTAATGTTTCAAAAAGAAACAAAAAGGAGTAAAAAAGAGATGTCTTTATGTTATTTCCTTGTCAGAAAACATGTATTTATTTGCACACCTATAGTCGCCTTTATTCGTTCAGTTAAATGCTGAATAGAATCCTGAAAAATTACGCGTTTCATATTCGGCCTATTAGGCATTTCCAGACTCGTAGGACAGACAGTAAGTGTTGCAAATGAAATGTATCCCCTGGAATTTAGAATTCTGACCTTTCTTCTGAGGCAGGATTCAAATCAGATGCAAGAGGAGGAGGGGAGGTGGAGAGGAGAGCGCTGTGAAGTGTTTAGCAAGGAGATGAGTTCTCACTTCACGCTGTGAGTGACGCTGCAGTCCTGGCCGAGGTGGAAAGGTCATCCCATCATTTGGGAGCCTGGGGGGAGAGAAGGCAAGAGCGAGTGAAGCCACGAAGAGCTCGCTGCAGGCAAGGCAGAGGGAGCATGAATCTCACTCACACACACACACACACGTACGTCATCACATTCATTATGATACCTGGATATATTAGCCGACCCTGCAGCATGTCAGCCAAAGAGCAACTCCGCAGTTTCTCACCTCTGTTCACTCTGCAGACGGAGGACAAGGAGTTAAACAACTATTTCCTCGGAGCTCTGCTGCTTAGTCAAGGAAAAAAGAAGACAACGTGTAAACAAGGACTAAAGATCAAGCCACATTCATGGATGACAGAGTTCAATTTTCCTGAACATCTTCACCCGACTGTCTCTACAGTAGCTGTACTCTTGGCAGACAACTGTATGTGTGTAATTAGATAGTAAATATTCCATAATCTTGCACACAGAGCATGCGACCGTGCTCATCTCATTGAAACTGAAAAGCAATCAGGCTGATTTGACTGCATGTGACATAACATGCAAAGTGCTTGCGACATGTCATAATCACTTTGGTGTGAGGTACCACTATGCAAACATGAACCCCCCCCCTCCCCGCAAACACAAAGGAACACCAGACAAACTCTGGACAAGCTCCGGGTTTGCAAAGTCAGTTATTATGTCGCGTAAAAATGCAACGCTGTCACATGCTTTAGTGGACGGGGCAGACGTCAGGCTTGATAGACCCGCGGCTCCTGTGGTGAGGAAGAACACACGGCCTGAGGGGATTTCTGCAGGGCTTGTGTGTTTCTGTGTGTGTTGCTCTTTTCCTCCAGAGTCATGTCCTTCACCGCTCCTGCATTCACCTGGATATCCTGTGCATTAAAGTGCATGTTCAGCAAGAAATCCCTGAAGCCAGAGAAGGCTTAAAGCAAATACATATTAATTTCCGCAGCACATACTGTATATAAAACAGTTCCTCCCCAGACTCAAAAACAAATGCCCTCTTTCCCCCTTCTCTGGAGCAGAAACACACTTATTCCACAAAAAAAAAGTGGACAATTCCCCCTCCGAACTCAGCCTCTTTCCTTTTCCAATTTTCCTTTAAATGCACAAATGCGCCATCTCCCCTTCACTTGCTCTCGTCAATTCTGACTTCCTCTGCCTCGCCGTCTTTGTTTTTAAGCCCCCCCCGCTGCCCCTCACCATCTCCAAACCACCTCAGTGGGTGCCAAGCAGTCACAGCAGTGGCTTGATCCTGGCACTTATGAAAGGAGCTCTTTGATAAGCTTTGGCCAGGAGCAACACAAGGGAAGCAATCAGAGACACAAACTCAACCAGAGATGAGGCTTCTAGTGTGTTTGCTGGCATGTTTGTGATGTTGTTCTGTTTCTTTGACCTGTTAAACTTTCCTCATGGAAGAAAAAAAAAATGAAATCTATTTTTTTTTTTTTTTCACTCCTCTATGTTATATGGTTTTCCCGTGTGTACTTCTGAAACTCTTGGAAACATTTGCTCTGACTCCCCATCTCTTTGTAAGCAGTGAGAACAAAGTGATTAAAAGCTTTTGAGGTGTGTTTGGATGTGGCTGATGCCTGGACACGGGGCTACTGCAGGTTGCTGTTTCCTGCTCCTTGTCCTCACATCTGCTCCGGGTTCCAGAAGCTGTCGCCCTCGTTATAGTCTGTGCCTAATATAACTGAATGTTTGGACATTTATCTTATTTTTGTAATAATGACCATTGTGCCATCACTGGAGACTGAACCCTACACTGTTAAACTTGTATCTGTATATTAACAGTACTTAACTGGCAGCAGCTTCACACTTTATCATTGTATTTTAGAGTTACAATGTATCACTTGAAATAATTATGCTTTTTTTTTTTACTGTAATCTTGTAAACTTACAACACATCTCAGTTTTGTTAGCAAATTACTATACAGTCTATTTACAGTGTTTACAATGAATTTGAATCTACATTGTGTACCTTGTATTCAACTGCATTCTACTCAATTGTATTTGTATATTGCCTATCTATCTATTTATCAAAGTATTTTAATTCAAAAGTTGAATTATGCAGATTGCATTTTGTTTGCATAAGTTTATTTCAATTTCAATTGAATTCCTGTGGATGGATGGATAGATGGATAGATGGATAGATGGATAGATAGATAGATACTTTATTGATCTCGTGGTAACTTCAGGACAAATTTTAATTTTTAAATCCCACACTTTTCTTTAAGTTTCTCAATACTAAGCTTTTTACAATTTAATTCCTGTAAATAATGGTATTCTCTAAAAGTCCCACTCCGCAAAAAACTATTATTTGTTCCTTAAAACTACATATTCAAAAGGTTTGCCATCAAACATGTGATTTCACACATGCATTCGTCATTTCATGACTGGGGTTTATATTTCATATTTTCATATATAAATATTAGCATATACTTATGAATATGCTAATATGACCCCACCACTACTCTCGTCTCCCCACCCTCACCGCAGCTGAGGAGCCTTTTCCAGTTACTAAGTTACTAAGGATAAGTTTATTAGATTTGGGACATCTCAAACGCTGAATCCGGTCTCTTCAGATGGCATTTGTTGTTAAAAGGAAAATACTCAAAATATATCTTTTACCATATAAAAGCCACAAGGAGGACATGTTGGCATATTTGAAAACTTGATTTTCCACAGAGGGGGACTTAAAAAAAGTAAATCAGTTTTTTTCTACCATATTGCACCGAAGGTTACGGAATGACATTGCATGACATTAGAACAGGTTTACATCAAAGATTAACTCTTGGAGCTGGACAGGAACGCTGTCCTTCCAAAAACTGACATTTGTGAGGCGTCACAAAAAAAGCATCTCAGCTCCTGAAAATCTGTTTCTGCCATATGCAGTTATTTTGCTTTCAAAACATGCCATCACTTCCATTAAACTCTGTTTCACAACGACTGTCATTGGCATTCCTGGATTCTCTCCGTATGCTCCGACAAATCAAGCAAAACAAACCAGCTCCACTGATATAAAGCTCAGCTGTCACAGCAGTTAACTCCCTCTCCATGTCTTACCTTGCTCCCCTTCTGCCTCTGCGATGCTCGTCTACCCATCTTTCTTTTCTCTCTTTCATTGCTATCACTCTCTGTTTGTCCTCTCCGGTGTGCATTGATCTCAGTGGTTCAGAGATTTAGAGATTTGGGGCAAACTGATCTGACTGGCAGTTCCAGCTGGCAGGTGAGGAGAACAAACAATGCCCCCCCCCCCACTCCCACCTAAACAAACCCAAAAACCAATCTAGGCCTTGTGTGCTTCTTCATATAGGCAAACTCCATGTCTGTAACCGCAGGAACAAAACAAAAACAGGCAAATATGCATTGGAGGAACACCTGTTGTGCCTGTTATTTGGGTATGTCTTACAGACTCAGTGATAAATTAGACATCCAACTGGTGAGGCCGTGAGTTTGCTACTTAAACTAAATGATGACGAAGAGACAGAGAACTGGTGACATGTCAAGAACAGTGGTAGCAAATATTCAGGCCTCCTGCTCACTGATCCATCTCAATCCGTCACAAGAGCTCGGCCCAGCTCCGGCACAAAGCAGTCCTGGAGACAGGCAACCACGACATGTGGAAAGAGCCTGAAAGATCTTGCAGATTTAAAGTTTAAACTGAGGCAATGGAATTTATCAGCAGAAACACCTGGTGGACCAATTACCTGCCGACGTATCCGAAAGAAAAGCGAAAGAAAATGAAGACAATGGTTTGATACGTGTCGTCTGTGTCCGTTATGTCTTCTCCCCTGTCGTTTGTTTGTTGGTTGGATGGTTTGTTTGTCAGCAGGATTACACACAAAACAAACGACTGAAAGGATTTCCACTAAACTTGTTGGAAAGATGGGACATGGTCCAACAAGGAACCCATTAAATCATGGACAAAGGGGTAGATCTAGTAATTCCTAATCAAGACATTTTCATCAGTTTCCCAGGAAAATCATTCATGGATCTGGATGAAAGAAATCCGCCATACTTCGGGGACTAATATCGACACACGTGTGCAATTTGGTGCAGCTTGATTGAATCCAAGGGGACTGTTGGGCCTTGGCTGAGGTTGCTGCTCGACTGAGTTCCATTCAAGTTGATAATGAATTCACAATCTGCTACTAAATACAACACTGCACACTGTTTGGTTGTTTGTGGTGCTGAGTTGAACAGTTGTATCGGCTTCAAATTGGAATTCAAAGGGGAAAAAACAGCCTGCATTCTCCTGCTGTTTTCACCATTAGCTCTCGTGAACACCCGTTTCCCAACTGGCACTTCCTATTGACATGAACGTGCCATATTCTCCCGCCTGTCTTGATCGTGTTTGTCCATTTGACTGCATTAGGCCGACGTCTTCGCAAACACACCACGGATCTCACATGATGACATATGTTTGTTTGCCATCTGCAGACTTTATTATTTGCTTTCTTACTTCACCATTAATCACTGTAAGGGATGAAAATGTCAAACAAATGACATCATTGCTGCATATGGATTTTTTTCTCTCCCAACCAGGACCCTTAATTTGATAAAAACCATGAAATCAATACCTAAAAAAAGACACCAATAAGAAATGGTGTCAGCGCATTCAGGTGGAGAAACACAGTTATTGACATAGGGGAAAGGCAAAGAGGGGGAATAAAATAACAGCAGATGTCAGTGGCCCCTAACGGAAGAATAGATTTGCTGCCTTTGCCCTTAAAAAGTGGCCCCTTGTGAGGTGCCACAAAGATCATTTAAAAAAGTTTTAATACATCCTCTACACATGTAGTTTCATTTTCTGTTTGCGTCGTACAGATGAGGTTGCTGGCTCGTGAGTTCCTTCTTGGCATTAACTTCTGTAATTAGCACCTTTTTTTTTATTGGAGGAGCTGGTTTAGCAGATTTAAGTGTTGTCTTGTGTCTGTGCACATGTACGCATGAATCTTTAGAGCCCACGTCCAGGAAAAGAAAAAGAAAAAAAAAGACTGTCTTTCCACATCTCCGTCTTTATTTTTAGAGGCTGGATGCTGATGAGAGAGAGGAGAAAGCAAGGGAGTGAGAAACGGCATCAAAAGTGGGGGAAAGGAGGAGAGAGGGATGAAAGAAGAGGAGCAAGATGGTCAAGAGGGGGGGGCTGTGTTGGTTCCTCAGTGGTTCAGGAGAGTGGTAGAATGAAATGCAACGGGATGAGAGTCCTTCCTCTCAGTGAGCTAGAGAGAGAGAGAGAGAGAGAGAGAGAGAGAGAGAGAGAGAGAGAGAGAGAGAGAAGAGGGGACGTAACCACACCAACCTCTCACTCGATAGGGGAGCAGAGGGGAGGAGGGGGCTCCGCTTTGCATTGCCATATAAAGCCAAGCCTGAGAATCCGGCACCACAAACTCACCACACACACACACACACACATACACACACACATGCACAAACACAGACCCAGTGACTGCTCTGTGTCTCTCACACTCTCATCTCTCTCTCTCCCTCCCTCTCTCTCTCTCTCTCTCTCTCTCCCTCCCTCTGTCTCTCACTCCATTCCTCTGGGCTCTGCATCCTTCTTGCTTCTTCTTCCCACAAGTCAGAATGTGTTTGTAAGTACACGCTGAATGTCTCCCTCTGTATGCCTGGGCTTCCTTAAGTCTTTTGTATGTGTGAGTGACTGGTTGCCTAGTTAAGTGTGACTGAGCAGAGTAGTGGGGTGTATCAAGTGTATGTGGGTCTCTGTCTCACCCTCACACACTCGCCGCTCCTCCTGCAACTCTTCTCGGGATCTCTGGGTCCCTCTCCTCGGTGACAGGCTCCTCACACTAAGCAGTCACCATTGCTGCTCCCGGGAGACCCACGCTGGCAGCGCAGCCCCTTCCCCGACTCAGCATCGGGAGGAAGACCCTGGTGGCGGCTGCCGTCGGGGTTATGCTGGTCCTGGTGCTGGTGGTCCTCATCCCTGTGCTCGTTAGCTCAGTGGGTACAGATGCCAGCCACTATGAGATGCTGGGCACCTGTCGCATGGTGTGCGACCCCTACCTGAACAAGGGCACTCCGGCCAGCAGCACCAGCTCCACCAGTCTCCAGGCTGAGGCTGAGGCGTTGAGCGACCACAGCAACGTGCTTCCACCCTCCACCTTACTGCAGGGCCCACAGGGGAAGCCTGGCCGGCCAGGCAAGCCCGGACCACCTGGCCCGCCGGGGGAACCGGGGCCACCAGGACCAGCTGGGCCTCCTGGTGACAGAGGGGATCAGGGAAGGACTGGGATTTTGGGTCTGGGGGGAAATGGAGCTATCAGCACAGCCACCTACAGCACGGTGCCTCGGGTGGCCTTCTACGCAGGGCTTAAGAACCCCCATGAAGGCTATGAGATCCTCAAGTTTGACGACGTGGTCACCAACCTGGGCAACAATTTTGATGGCCTTGCCGGGAAGTTCATCTGCAGCATACCGGGCACTTACTTCTTCATCTACCATGTGCTGATGAGAGGAGGGGATGGCACCAGCATGTGGGCAGACCTCTGCAAGAACGGCCAGGTTAGTGCTTTCAAAGTTCCCTCTCCCCAGTGTAAACATGTCAAACTCTGAGGCTCACTCTCCTCTTCCACGTCCTCTGTGGCTCTGTCCTAAACATCCATAGATTTGCAGGAAGCGTTTTTTTTTTGTGTGTCTTCATAAAGCCAGTGAATAAAAAGTGACTTTGCGAGTCAAGCGTGCGCATCTGCCGTGCGCCTCCAAAGCCCAGGGCGCACAGCTGTGACACCCGGCGCGCCCGGAGATAAAGACGTGTTGACTGGTTGCGACCCGCGTCCCCTTCCTCGCATGATGCGTCCTGACATTGCCGCGATGCGATCCAGGGGACGGTCACGGTGTGGGTGTGAGCCGGTGTGAGCCGGTGTGTGCGCGCCGGTCTGTGCGCCCTCACGCCGTAAAATTTGGAGACCGATCGCGCGTCCCGTGTTTTCTCTTAATCCTCTGCTCTGAGCTGGATTTTAATTTTCTTGAATTTAATCCCCACTTTGTGTCGGAGTGCTGGACTTGAAAGTGACGATGAGAAGTTGCAGGAATTTAAAAAAAAATGTAGTGGAGTAGAGATGCGGTGGCATTTACTTTTGTTTTGTGGAGTGTATGTGCGGAGGGGTTGTGCGCTATTGTATTTGGAGATTTGTCTTTTACGCATGATTGTCATTATTCATATTATTATTATTAAAAATAAAAAAATATTGCATGGACGAAAGCACGCGTCTCTATAACAAAACACTCAACTTTTAGATCAGATCATGTCCGCTCGGTACAGGTGTATGGAGTCGAGGGGAGGTGGGGGGGGGGGGGTTAAATTGAAATTACACGGATAATATTTGGACAACACTTTGTGTGTCTGTGCCTACCCACCGCATAATGTTGCCGCTGCATCCATCGGTCTCTGCAGTCGTGATAAATGCATTAGGACGTCTATATGATCTATTCACGGCTTCTTTGATGCATCGTTTTAATGGGGCGCTAATTTTGTTTTGCGCCCCTCGGGGTCCCTCTCAGGTTGGTCATGTGTGCCAGTGTAGTTTGCAGCTTTCCGATCAGCCCGTCAGATCGTTTCTCTTCAAAGAGGCTTTGAAATAACGTTTTGCCGGTGACAAATAAAAAAAATAGGAAAGAAGATGAAAATTATTTGCAGTCATTGTTTGATTTGTGGCTGCAACTGGGTCTTAATCAGTTTGCTTTCAAAATTAAATGCATTCATGTTAAATTTGAAAAGAAGCAGCCTGTCACACTTTAAACACTCAAATCCTGCAAAATTTCTGCAATCAAAATCAGTCACTTTGATAATTACAACTTTCCAAAAGCTATGAGAGTTCAATTCAGGGTTAAAGTGCATTATATAACAAGGCACCATGAACAGGAAGAGGTTAAAGTGGCGCCTTTATTGCATTTCACACATTGTCCTGCATCTCTAATGTATAAGCTCCACAAGCTCAGCTGCACTTTGTGTCTTGCAAGGGCGTAGCTTTGGTTTTTTACCTTTCTTTCTATTTTTGACAGAGGGCCAAAATCATACTCGCACTTGCTTTCTGTCTTGAGTTCTCATTCACACGCACACGTGTCCACACATATGAGCAGGTACAGAGGCTGAATCTGCAGAAAGTGGACTTGAACTGAGTGTGAATACAGTGATTAATTAAGTTTTTAAATGCCATAGATTTTGAAGACACTGTTAGAAAATAAAGGCATAAAACAATCTGCTGCGAGGCATTTTCAAGACTTATCTGAAATCTGTCCCTTTCACTTTGAGGATTTGGGCAACACAAGAGTTTCATAACATGCATGGGGCCACAGTGATGCTCAGTCACATCTTTAAATTATATTACCAAAATGTATTCTCGTATTATCTTTCATCAGAGCTCACCTGAGAGCCTGCAGCTCGTCTGCCTGTGAGTCTGTGTTCCTCTGGCTGCTGCTGACTGGGCTTTCAGAGCAAAACTATGCGTGACATCAGCAAACAAATCAGCTGGACAAGCTGATGTGGTTCATTTCCTTCCTAATGTTCATGTTTTGATGACCCATATGTAGGAGGAACTGTGCTCTGGCTGCGCGGAAAGGAGGAGGGAGGCGTTAAATTATTTCTTCAACTCGTTTCAAAGCAATGCATGTTTGGACGGATTACAGAACGCTCTTCTTACCTGAGCTCAGCTGTTACCTGCACTTCAGCTCTTCTTAAAAAACATCCTTATTCGTATTGGGAGGCATTTTTTCGCCGCACAAATTAGCCCAAAATTTGAATTTGATATTAACTGATGTTTAGACATTTTCAATCGACATTTGAAACCTTTTAACTATAACTGTGAACCGCTTCAGATTCACCACCGTGGATCAACCACCTCCACCACCGCTGCTGCTGGACTGCAGCTCATCACACATATATGCACATATCCTTAGTCCTTCACTCTTAAACCTGATGACCACCATTTTGAGAAAAAACATGAAATATGGCCACTCATAGTTGCTGCACAGATCCTTGCTGTAACACAGAGGGGAGTTAAAAATGGCCAGATCATTTAGGGACATGTCTCTCTTGTCTTGAAACTATCATCTTCATATTCAAAAGGTAATTGCGCACATAGATAAACAGTATTCTAATGAGTAATGTTGCTGGTGACAGATTATTTTTTTTCCTGTACATGTTGAACTGTTGAATGATATCACAGTTTCTGTAAGTCACACGAAATCCTGTTTATAGTCCATTTCATGAACATTTGGGATTTCTGATTCACCATCATCAGAGAGATGAATCCTTGAAACAAGATACATCACAAATACCTCCACCTCCTGAAATCCAAATCCACCAACTGCTGCTGCCACCTGCTTCAGATCATTTTCGTATTCTTAAGTTTAGATTTTTGGGGAACTGAGAATTTGAAATAAACAGTTCAGCAGAAAGTGGCCGGGGCCTTACATTACAAGTGCTGACACCATGATAAGGTGGAGATAAAACAACTGGCTCCGTGAATCTGTTCGTCTTGCCAAGGCAGCTAGAGGTTAACTCCTCTGCCAAGTTCATAGCCAGCAAGAAAAAGAGTTACAGCGATCACCTTCTACATATAATGTCTCACTCAACAGGAATGTTTATGGGTAGGCGTAAAAGCATTGATATACAGTATAATAGGGGAAGAAGAACATATGTTCCAATAAAAGGCCTTCTGTTCCCGCTTCATTGTGCTCCCAAGAGGAGGGTGTGGAGGTACTTAAGTTAGACGCACACAGTGTGCATCCCCAGAGACCTGTGTAATGTTTATAAAGTGGTAACTGCTTCTCTGCCTCTCTCTGTCCTATGCAGGCAGCTCGTGCATACAGGCAGCAGTGCACTTGCTGTGGTGTTTATTAGGTCGTTGGTCGACAGAGAAGGCCCCAAAGCCTCAATCTGTATAAATGACGGTGAATGGTTATAAATGTTGGGGGCAGCTTTTGCTACATCATTGATGAAGTGCTGAGATCAAGCGAAGGCTCCTGCAGTCGCAGCTCATTAAGGCTGCAAAAAGCTGCACTGTGAGGTGGAGCAGGGGCGGCCAGGGAATTGCAGACAATACTAGTATTTTATCATCTTTTGGCTTTAGTGAAGCGGAGGGTTTCCAGGCCCTGCAGTGCTGTTTCCATCCAGCCTGTGCTCCTCCCACTCCAGGGGTCCTCCCAAGCTGTGTTCAACATCAACATCCATAGGTTCTCCTCGTTTTTCTCTCCACTTCCTCTTTTCCCTTGCCAGACTGCAACAGAAGAATCGTAGCATTGTCCCCGGGACTTTGACACTTTTCTAGCGAGACCAAAAAGTCAGCTTCCTGGTAAACAAACAAAATAAGGAAATCTATTTTCAGCGCAGTACACTTTATCTGCTTTCCAAGTTCCTCTCCACGAACTCTATTGGCTTCTCCATCGCCTGCTCTTTTACTCGCTTGCCAAGTATTCCACCAACCCTAAACTCTCGCCATTAAAATCGGCGCTTTACTCCGACCTGCCTCGATCACCCTGAGAGACGCGGCAGTGGCATGGAAAATGTATCGGCGGCACTGGAAGATGGAGAGAGAAAAAGAAGGACATAAAAAGACATAGTTATTGTGCTATTGTGCTATCGAGTCTATTTAATTGTAATTAAAAAGCTTGAACCAGATCCAGGATGTGTTTGCGCTTCTCCTCTCCGTTCCCTTCTTAATATTGTTATTAATCTGCAAAACCGTTTCAGAGTTAATTAAAAGCAATGACTTCAGCGTCAGTCTCTCAAGAGGACCATAGTGAATAATCACTCTGTCTCCTTCTTTAATAAGCTTCAACGTCCTTCGTGCACATGGCTCTTCCCTGGCAATTACTGCTGCAGTCTCACTACACACACATTCACACATGCTCATACACACGCGCGCAGGCCTTGCACCCCCCTACCTCCGAACCCACTGCCTTACCCCAACTGTGCTCTGCCCTCCATCTCTCCTCTACGCCCGGTCTGCGGGAGCTCACAGAAAAAGTTTCATCTTAAAAAAAGAAACATTATTTTAAAAAAAAAGAGCCGCAATGGAGCATCTGGATTGTGGTATCACCCAATCGATTTACACACAACACACAACGCCATCAATATTCTCGCGTCGCTCTCAAGTGATGCATTGCACTGTAACAGAATAGGTTTCAGCGCGCCCTCCTTCTCTCAGGTTTTTTGTTTTTCGGGCTCGCCTCGCTTCAGTGTCTCTTCAGCGGTTCTGTTTTAACCTTAAGTGTTGCTCAGCTCTGCTCAGTCGCGTGTCATCTTCCTGTCAAAGCGATCGCCTCAGTCCATCTCCGCTCGTGAAGGCACCTCCAGGAGGGGTTTTCAGCTCCGGTGCACATGACGGCCGTTTATCCCGCTGCAGTGTATCCAGGTGAAACCCGCAAATTGTGTTTAGCATGCGGTGTCGATCCAAACATCAAACATGGGAGATGAGCCATCTGGACGAGGGTCTGCTCTGTTTGATTTGATATTGACACACGTTCCAAAGAAATGTGTGAATAACAGAAATAGAAATCATTCAACAGATTATCACTCAGGCTGGGTTGGGGTTTTTACAGATTTGTATGATAGGAAACAAAATATGAAGGACTATTGGATTAGGGTTATCTCCACTGAAACAGCAATACTTAAGATTGATTTTAACATTCTGGTAATGTTCAGCCCTGCTATTCGTCATCGTGGTGTGACTCCAGCACTGAGAGGCCTCTGTGTGTCCGCCGGGCGCAACAGAGAGACTCTGTCTGAAATAGACAGGCAGGGTTTGAGAGAGCCTCCCTCAGTCCCTCGGCCTCTTTGCCTGCAGTATTGATCCCCTTAAGTGTATATGTGCATGCACGTGTGTCTCCTTCCTTCTTCTGACAGACCCGTTTCTCTCTGTGTGATGTACATCGTGGCACTTCTTCTATAATCAGCCTGAGAGGTAGTGGAGGCGGACCTTTGGCCTTGATCTGCTGTGTAATTGGACATTGGATTTGACACTCTGCCGAGTGGAACATTAGAGCTGGCCTAATTAGGTGCGAGGGCTATTAAATGAAGATTGGCCCATGTTGTTAGGAAATACCACACAGATTGGAAATGTCAAGATGACACCAGGCTGTCATCGGCAAGCACGGGGAAGAAAATCTATCATTTATTGGTGAAGTTTCTAAACTTGCCCGAAAACTGCCCACCACTTGTCTGTAATAATTCAATTTACTTTTGAAGCATTTTGCACTGTGCTGTACAGACAGGCATGAGAGCCCAGCTGGCGTCTCACATTCAGCAGCAGCTCGTGGAACACTGCTGTATAATCTCATGTACCGAGAGATACAAAAAAAACATACAGTTTAAAATAGGCTATGGGTTTCCTCCTGTGGCCAGCTGACTCAAGGATGCAATGGTGTTGACTCACAAGGCTTCTTTATTATAATGAGGGCCATATGGGAGATAGACAAGTGCCCCTGGCCCTCTTATGCAAACATCTCTCTCTCTCTCTCGGTGTCTCCACACGCCCCTGACATTTAGCCGTCCCCTAAATTCATTCCTGGGCGATACCCACGATCATCCCCTCCCAAAGCAGCGAGCCAATGGCTCCAAATGACTCAGTCTGCTGCACGGCACAGTGTGTTTAACACCACCTGCCCCCCTTTAAAATGAATATGGGTAAAACATCAACACTCTCCCTAGTAAGAGAGGATGAATCAGATACTGTATGAATAATGCATGTCAGAGCAAAGCTGACAATTTGCCTATCATCCAACACTTAGACGGAAACTCACTTTGCCTCATTTTTCAGTGGAGTCTTTTCTATTTGAGAAAAAAGGGAAAATCCAAGCGCCTCAGGGTTACTAGGAAGCACACTGGAAAAACACGCTCGGTGTGAACAAAGTTGGACAATTTTACAGTTAAAGCCTCTGCGGCGAGTAGTGATCAGAGTTCAGGTGCTGGTGCTAGAGGCAGACAGCGTACCTCACCAATTAACGGGGTGTGATGAGTCAGACGCAGGAGAGAAAAGACCGGCTGGATCGCAGGTCAAAGTTGGAGCCTATTTTTCTCCCACCACTGTTTCCTGTGCAATCTCCAGGAGCCGTCTTCCTCTCACCCGCTTTGTGTTCCTGTTACACTGGGCCCCTTAACGGTTCCTGCAACACTTAGATCTAAACTAATGAACTAATGTCTGACGCCGGATTCACCTCCAGCATCGCTGTGAGCACATTAACAAACAGTGAGAGGTTTGTGCAGGAAAGTCGTCCCGTTTCAAAAGGAGGCTGAGCAGGTACAAAGAGAACAGCTGGTGAAATTAATTCAGGAGGCCTTTTTCGACTCTCGTCTGACAGATGGCAAATCTCCTGTTACCATTTCACACCTCTTATCATGTTTTCTCTTAAATTCTCCAACAAATAGACCTGTACCACGTAAGGAGACCCGATGCTATCTGATAATACAACTCTCTGGCAACCCATCGTGGTTTGCCCTCCTCATTATTTCATTAAAACCTGCATCCCACGTGTGTGTCTGTGCACAGGAAGGCATATAGATGTGCGTGTTTGCCTCTCTGTCACATTGAGTGTGTGTATTTGTGTGTGTGTGTGTGCGGTCAAACGTTGGAGCGGGCTCAATAGCAGTGGCAAGCCATCTAAGCTGCTATTAAGCATGCAGTTCACGGCTGGAATGTTCAAACACAATTAGACAGCAGTACACTTTGATTTAAAGAGGACCAATAGACTCGTCGATTCAAAATGGAGGCTCAACATCAAGTCAACAAATCCCTGTCAGAGCAGCCACGAGACATGTCCTTGTCACAGTGACAAAGCCTCTCGTAAGATCACTGTCCCAGAGCGACTCCGCAGGCTCCTCCTGTGCCAGACACCACGCGTAGAGCCCCAAATTGTCGTCAGTTTCATCGACGGTGCGCTTTAATGGCTTATAATGAAAGCAGAGCAGCCAACCGTACAATATGGTAACAACGCAGCTGCCAAATGAGAGTGGTGTAAAACATCTTTTAAATAAATTGCAATTGAAACTGTTGATTGTAGTGGAAATCCCACAAGGCCGAGGAGCATCTTTAAACAAAAACCATCATTATTGATAACTGCGGCGTCCATAGTCACAGTTAAACAGCGCACGAGTAAGGGAGGATCCACACTTCACTTTTCCAGGCACACCATCATCCATTAAGCCCGAGCGCAGCCTCGAATTTTCTTGTGTCTCCACTCAGAATATTGTTCAATCAAAGCCATCACGTTGACGAAGTGACGGATGCAAACACGCACGAGCAGCCACAAGGAAGACAACATTGCCTGACACCTCATTTACCATCGCTGGCGCCAGCGCTCACAGCCTCATGCTTTGTTTGTCTTGTCAAAGTTGCTCTACATACTCTGTGTCAAGGTCACGCACTGCCAATTGGCTGTTAGTCCTGCTCATCTCTCGCTATACGTCTGCCATATCCTACATTTGAACCTCTGGCTCATATCCCTAACAAGTTCTTTGTGTGAAAGAGAAAGAAAAAAAAAATTATACAGTAAATAAATAAACTCCCTGATCATTATTTCAAAAATAGCGAGAGGTTTTATTCATGCGTGCTTATCATTGAAGGCAAACGAAGGAGGCCTAGACTGCGGCAGTTAGAGTCTCAGAAGGGGATAAAAACCATTAGAGCAAAGAAGCAAAACAAAACAATAATATCAATGTGAGAGAACTATGAGGATTTGGGGGAAGTTTACTTCCACCAGGGCTTTGCTCACTAAAGGATGATGTTATATTTGTACCTCCTCCGCCCGTCAGAAAGAAAATCGTGAAACATACCCCTTGAAGAAGTCGTACATTTAGCTCCTTAAAGAACAATCAGGATAATAATTTAAGTTATATTACGCATCTCTGACATTGAGGTTCCCGGGTTCTGTGTGAACACCTGTAAAGGCAAATATTTTGTTAAAGTTTCATTAAAATCCCAACTGACAAATCCACCTGAGCCGACATCACCAGCGCCCCCGCTTCCGCTACCGCCACCGCCAAACCCCAAAAGCGGTAAACCTCTAATAAGATGGTGTTGACTTGGCACACTCAGGGCACATCATATTATATTAATATGCACTGGACACAGGCATCTCGGAATCAGAACAGGAGGCTTTGTTTGCACATCGATATGAGCCGCGCTAGATTTAATCAGGAGGATAAACAATAAAAAAAAAAAAAAACTGTACAATATTGAATATATTACTACTGCATCTTAAAACCTCACCTCGGAATTTCATTATTCAGATTAGCCTTTAATTTCACGCCAACACGACCGCTACAGTCTGCGGTGTGGTTTTTAAAAACTTTTGAGAAAAACGTCAGATCTTCTCTTTTCTTTCCTGATCAGACATCTCATCTGAGCCAGGTGCTTCGATAGAAGTGGAGAAGTTTGTCTTGTTCTCTGTGCAGCCTGAAAACGATTAATAAATGCTCCTTCCATGTGCGCATTCTTCATGCTATCCAAACGCACAAGTGCTCCTTTTTATTCACATCACCTTCAATTACAAACTCGAGTTGTTTTTTACCTAACCATCAATAATGTCGCTGAAAAAAGCTGAAGAAGTGTCAGCCTTGCTCCTCTGCTCCATAATTCAACGCGGCGAGCTGAAGGCGACGCGAAGAAAACAGCTCGTCTATGTTTGGAAAATCATTCGGAGGTACGAGCATCTGTTGGATAGCAAAAGGATAATAATGCCTTAATGGTTTAATAGAAAAAATAAATTGTTAGCTGCGAGTAATTAAATTAACTTTCCATTTTGGGGGAAACTTCTGAAAATGTCTGTATTTATTGTTGAATCGTGGAAGATAACAGAGACCATGAGAAGCAGCTGTGGCAGCGGAATATGAATATTTGCATCTCACACCTATGATGGATATAATGAGTTGTTGTGAAGTGATGGTGTGTAACACAAACAGTCTGGTTTATCCAGGTTCAACATAAGGTGTCATAGATATGGCACCTTAGCACTTAAATGCTTTTTACAGCAATGCTTTTTTCCAGTGTAGGTCTGCCTCTTTGTCATTGTGATGATGTGGAGAGAAGCACTTCACTCACTCAAATCTTCCCTGAAAGAATTTTCGGATTTATGCTTCTATCATTAGCAGCTTGAAAACAGAAGATTTATACGAATAATTCCCTTGATACAAATCCATCTATTGCATGTAACAGTGATTCAAACTACTTAATATTCAGTTTATAAAAATCTTTACATTTGCTGTTTTAATAAAAAACTTTGCACGCCTCTTCACAACCTCCACATCTGGAACTGTATGTTCCCAACAGCAGGTTGTGGTAAAAAATCAACAGGAGATGAGAGTTTAGAATTAATAAAGAAAAGAGTATCAATTTCATAAGAATGATTCATCACAAAATCCACAGAAAAAGAGTGTTTGAGTGAGAGTACAAGCACTTCAATTAGAAGCATAAAGCGCCAAACATAATTTCAAGGAGATTAGGGTGATATTAATTATGGAATAAGTGGATTGTTTGAATAAAACCTTAAATATATTTATTTAAATTGTCCAAAATGAATTGTTGGGCATGCTCGATGATGTCTGTGTGGCCGCCCCAAAGCTCCGATTTAAAGCTGTCTGCAAACACCGAGGCCAGGGCCAGAGCGGACTTTAGAGACCCGATAATGAGCCACAGGAAAACACTTGGAACACACATGAATTATTGATTTTGATTCAACCCCAGTGACCAGACTAAGTGACTAATTGGCTTATTTAACCAGTGGCTGCTTTAAAGGATGTACAGTCGCTTTCCTTTTCATCTCAGGAGAGAATAATGATCCTCCCGTTCGACTGTATTCTACACAAGTTGTGACTGATGCGGGTCTCCTTGTTAGTAACTGTTCAATACCGCTGACAAACAAAGCCGACTATTAGCATTTGGTGGGTGGAACATTATTTTTGTTGCTTCTGCTCTGTAAACTCGCACATTGGATTTGAGGTGAAACAATGTCTTTGAGGATACAGTCACTTAATTTCATATTGGGTTTACATCTGGGTGAAAAAGTTTATATTTTGGGTGATCAAAGTTACTGTAACTCAACATTTGAAGGTCGACTGTTCAGTATCCTCCCTTGTGCCGCATTTTTCAACAATCTGGATTTCTCAGTGAATTATGTGTGAATCTTGATGAAGAAACGTATTTAGGTATCGATGCTTGTGCAGTTTCATTCAGATCCAAATAAAAATCTGGATCCAGTGGATTTAAATGTGGTTCCATGGGGTGTAGTCTATTTTTAGCCGCTGTTCGGGGACATATAGGGCTAGAAACCTGCAACTAGCACTAATGTGTAGCGAAATGTGGCTTTAGCTATGAGGCTTGTTTTAATTTAAATGCACTGTTGGGCCTCAGGGGAGGTGTGTGCTTTACAAATGCAATACTTGTCTTAAATCTGGGGAACTAAAAACGACAGCGAGGTCCTCCACTGCTCACCCTGTATGAACGTGTGTTGGGAAGCTCAAAGTTGCGTAAGGCCTCTTGAGGATCCAGAGGGGTGCGTGTAAAGTCCATTTTTTATTTAATAATGTTATAGGAGTGCAGTATTAATCAGTGGAATACTATTAATTTTAAAAGCTCACCTGTGTGCACACCACATATGCAGGCATCATCCAGTGTGTGACTTACACTGTAAGTCTCCTTACTTTTTAAGTTTCATTCAGCAAAAACAACTGGTACAAAAAGTTGTGCGTGTGTCTAAAAACATGCAACTTCATTATAACATTACAAGGTCATTCCTACAGATGATCTACCGCCGTGTTAATCTCTTTCACGCGACGACACACATGCATGAAAAGCACATCTATTGTTTTCAGCGCCCACTTGGCACCGAAGCTCTACTTTCCTCCCCAGAGAGCGAGCGAGCGGGAGGGAGCATGTTTGTGATGGAGGTCTTAATTAGCCAGGACAGGTTATTTAGAAGCTGCTCCAAATAGCCAGAACACACACACACACACACGCATGGGAACACACACACACACACACACACACACACACACACACACACAGTCAGACAGAGGTAAACGTAAAAATTCCTCCTTTGCTTTTTTTATCTGTTAATCATACAAATTCATACCAGAGATTCTCGTTGCACTTTTCTATGCGTCACCTCTGCTCATATTCAGCAGGCGTCCTTGATGTTTTTTCCTATATTGTATTTCTCAGTAATTTCCTCCAGAGTCGGACGCCCCCAGAGTCAGCCCTGTTGTTAAGTTTCTCAAACTTTCTCCTCCTGCAGACCTTTTGTTCCGAGGCTCAATGTTAGGTCTTCTATGAAAGGCCGATGGCTAGATTGAAACCATAAATCTGCTTGACAGAACGGCCTGAGGTTTGACTGACCCTCCGGTTGCTCCTGTAGGTTTAATATCAATATGAAGAACTACTTGCGCCATTGGTGTGTCCAGTGCAAAACTTTGGGGTTTGGTATTTCAAGAAAAGATAGTTTTTATTTGGGTATTCCCAAACTGACATGTTCTCTTTTTGAGCAACAAATTTCCCTTTGGGCTGCAGCAGCAAGTGATTTTTCAGTTTAGCGACAGTTTTAGGTTTTCTTTGGTTTTCCTTTTCATGACTTCTAGTTTTCTATTTCTTTTATCCATAGCTTTGTTGGTCTTGATTGTTTTTTGGTCGATAAATTATGACGATATCTTGATATATTTTCAATAGATATTGAGAAAAAAAATGGTTGCAGATGCGGATTAAAGATCTGATTTCAGGAAATGTTGACACTTTTTGAACTTGTCGGGTGTTCTGGATCTGAAGTCCTGGGCTTTCTCGAATAGAATAAATCAATCAATAAATAAGAACTGTGGCACTTATATTCAGGAGTGTACGCAACCGCCTGCTATTCCCAAGCTGTAGCAGCTCCCCCTGCTACTTTCGCCTGATTGTATATACTTTATGCAGATCTTGTTCCTGTATCATTAAAATATATATGTATTATAGATATCAGGTGGGATTTGCTCCAGCCCCCTGCGACCCTTTAAGGATAGGCGGTATAGATAATGGATGGATGAATATATTATTTTCTAGTATTTAAATAACTGTGCAGCCTGAGAGGTTTGTTAGAGCTTCAGATTTAGTTACACAAACCCACAATAGTGAAAAGAGTATTTGACAATATGTGAGAGAATGACTTTAGAATGAGTATTAAGTGCTTTTCCTAAATGAACTAAGCAAATGTCCTCAAATGTTCTATATCTAACGAGACGACCTGTTCTCCTACATGTTCGTCTGCCCCTTCTTTCTTCCAGGTTCGTGCCAGCGCCATCGCCCAAGACGCTGACCAGAACTATGACTACGCCTCCAACAGCGTCATCCTCCATCTGGACGCAGGCGACGAGGTTTATATCAAACTGGACGGAGGCAAAGCCCATGGAGGCAACAACAACAAGTACAGCACCTTCTCTGGCTTCATCCTTTACGCAGACTGAAGGCACACAGGCACACAGAGACAGTCGGACGGGAAGTGATTGAGAGAAAGAGTTGTACGACTGGGGGGGTGTGGGTGTGTGTTAAAAAGCCGGAATCCTTTCTAGTTTTCCTAAATCTCTCCATCATCACGGACACCTCTGCTTCGTATCCATCAAGCCACGGCATCCAGGCTCTGTAGCCGAGCCTGGATGCAAAGCTCCCGAAGGACACACTGAGAGGGGACGGGCCGGCGGCGTGGGAGGAGTGGGACGTGGGGAGGAAGTGGGCTGGTTTTTCTGCGCTCCTCGACATAATGCCGACGTGTCAGAACCTCCTCGCTTTCATAGTCTCTCCTCTTCAGCCCTGCTCCATTGCACAGAAATATCAACAACAAAAATGAAAAACCCTGCAAAAGTGGATGATCTCACCTCTTCTTTCCACAGCGGCAACAGTCGGCTGTACTGTCAGTGGACTCCATTGACTGAAACTTGTAGTGTTGTTTCCGTGTAATATCCCTTAGATTGTGTTTTTATTTTGTAGACAAGCATAATACTCTACACAAATGAGATTTAAAAAAATAGAATATATTTGTCCAGTGTGAAGATTTCTTGTTAGACTGAGAGAATGGGTTTGTGAGATGTTATATGTGATGCAGCTCAGAGATGTAACTGCTGGAAAACGAATTCTTTAACTTGAGACTGTCAGTATTACATGGCAGCGGGTGTTTGTCTCCATCACTGGCTATAGCAAGGCTATTATATATATTGTTCATGTGGAGAATAACAATATATTCTGCACTGTACCTTCTAATGTATCTGACAACAGAGACCTCTCATCTAGACAATAGCCTCTCCATAAACCACCGCACACGTTTCACAAAGACACAATGTCCTGCTGCTGTTTGGATTAAAAGTAGAGTTCAAATCGTCTCTTCGATGTTCTAGCTGTAGTCACGTAGATGCTCTACACGGCACAACCAGCAAAAATCAGAGTTCAGATTCTGAGGTAACCAAGTTAAAGAGCGCCCGTGCTTTCTTCCTCCCTGCTGCGCGGTTGCGGTTCAAAAGAAGAGGAATAGAAATCTGGCTTCTGAGGCGAGGAGGGGGCGAGGGAGAGAAAGTCACAAAGACTGAGAGATTAAGAGCCAGAAGTGAGCAAGGCGGTGGGGAGGTAGACGGGGCAATCAGGCACAGTAACAGTGAGTGGGCAATTTTTCTGTTTCAGTGTCTCTGAGCTTCAGTGGATGTCATCCCTTCATTAGCTGCATATTCACTGACACACAGGAATTATGGTAATATTTACTCAACATGGCGGCCTGACAGCTTGCTAGAGAATGAAACTGATTGGGTGAGTGACTTGGCCTATTATGACTGCACGTTTGTGTGTGTTGAGCGTGAGGGCGTGTGTGCGCACGCATGTGTGTGTCTGCTCGTGTGAGTTTGTATGTATCTGTGCATACCAGTGGGTGTCTGCATTTTAGCATGTGCCGTGCCATAGCTACATTGTTCTTTTTCAGAGTTATTCTGTGCTACAGCCAATGACAGATATTTTACTCAGCAGCCAATGAGATTGTGCTCTGTAGGGTGGGGAGGCTCTATAGATAATGATGAGAAGAACAAACAGCTTGTAAATGAAATCTATGACATGTTTGTCTATCTTATCTTTTGGAATTGTTGAATACATTTAAATAATAAATGGGATTTTTTTGAGTGACTTGTCTCTCGAGAGTTCTTGAATCCCACATACGCTAATTAGGGAAAATGATCTGTTAACGGTCTCATTTGCTCCGTGAGACTAACTAACCTGCCTGGAAATGTGTATTTCTTGCACTGCTTAAACTTAGAATTTCAACGAAAGCCCGTCAGTGGAAACATAAAAAAAAAGATCCTTTCAACCAGTCCCTCATTTCTCTTTTCCCCCCAAAAAGGTTAAATATATTTAGGGTGAATGGGTTTCGAGGGAAAGATGTCTGTGTTTGCGCTCTCTCCTTCCCATCTTTAAGTGATCCTACGGAGCTTCTCTCCATCTGTAAAGGTGCGCTCAGAGATAAAGACGCTCCAACTTAGGCAACATCCCCCAGTTGAGTAAAATGCAGTTTCTGAATGCCGATGAGTCCTCAAGGAAATGCAGGCTATTCCTCATCCTCGACCGTGGCGTCTTTTCACAGATTCTCATCAACAGAGGCGTGATATACCCAGCGAGGAAGTGAGGGTGGAGGGGAAAAGACAGGGGGAGGAAAGATTGAGCGAAATAGAAGAGGAGCAGAATATGGCTTGACAAAGACAGATGGAGACACAAGAGAAAGAGTAGGCCACAGAGAGAAGTAATGGGGAAGGGATAGATGGGGAGGGGAGGGTAAAGAGAAATGGAAGGAAGACGGACAGACACAAGGAGAGGGGGGGCTGGTGCCGATTTAGGGTGGGGAGGGAGGAGGGCTGGATTGTTTTCAGGGTAGAGTGATTCTCTGTCGGGGCTGTGTGAGGTGTCAGGAGGGATTAGCCGGCGTGAAGCTGGAGGAGAGAGCTTGAGATAGCTTGGATTGGACAAGTGTCAAGGACTGGACATTCCTCAGACCTGGCAGAAATGGGATGTGACACTGGCTGCTATGCTGGGCCGCACTACTTTGCTGCTAAGGGAGGCAGTCATCCCTCTCTGTATCATTTTATTCATTTCCCTCCAGCGTGTAACAAGCTAACCACATGCACACTTGGGGCAAATGAGAATGCTGGAGCCTCGTTTAATGGCACCAGCATCTGTAAATCATTCCAAACGTAATTTTGAAGACATTAACGCCAACAAATATCGCAGGAAAAAAACAGGAGCATCACTGAAGCGTCTGCCAGTTGTGTTTTAGTGTTTGACACAAGGCCAGATTTGGTTTGAAATATTCTGATTAAGTTAAAAGTGGTTGCTCTTCAACACTAATGGACTTAAAAGTGTAAGAAAATTGAAGCCATGTTTATTTTTTATTTTTTGCCTAATTTAATCTGCTGTGCAAAAGGAAAGCAGCACAACGTTACAGTGACAGCCCACTTTTAGAAATACTGTGGTTTAGCAAGTAAATTTCCCATTCATTTTCTCCATTGACGTTTCAGAAAAATAACCCAGAACCAGTTCTACCAACCATGAGATGAATTGTGACCATTAAACATTTGATTTGGAGCGGAAAAAAAAAAAGAATTGGAAAATTGGAAAAAAGGCAAAGGTGTACAGAGTTATTTTAAGGGTGAAGAAACTACTTCATCCAATAAACCATTGTGAATGATCCCTTCCAAACAACGTCCAGCGTGCTTCATCTTGAATTTAACCTTGTTGTTAATATAGTGTTGCAATGTATAGACATGGTTTGTGTCTATGTATATGAGTTTCATATCGTGTGTAGTAACCTCACAGTGAGCTCCACCAATCAGAGATGCTGCAATTATTAACTAAGGATTGTGGGTAGTGTAGAAGCAAACTTCTCCTTGATAAAACATCTCTCTCTTAAAACACAGTTGATATCACACAGACTTGTGACTTCTACAGGAGCAAAAAACATTGTTTCACAACTCTCTGTTTCGTGACAAGTCTTCCATAGATGGTTAAAATATTTCGGCTGATAATCAAAATCTCGATTCAGAAAATGAGTGGGATTTTTACTTTCTGAACCATGATGTTAAGCTCTATTTTGTCAGTATAGTCAAAATACCAGGGACTACAATAAACAAAACTTATAACCTCGTGGGTGAACAGGAGATGTCTCTCAGGCTGAGTCCTGGCCTCATAAAAAAAGTACAGCTTTACATCCTTTTCTTCTTGCAGCACATTATAACCTCACTGTGCAGCAAAACATTTACACACAATGAAGAAGGAAAACTACTATACCAGAAACACTAATGGCAACAGTTTATTAGTTAGAAGTTTATTTATCTAGAAATATTCCCGGCGGAAGACAAAGTGTGCATTCGAGAAAAAATAAATCAAAAAAGGTGAGAAGCATTCGAGATGGATTTCGCAGTGGTCCGTACAGGATGTGAGATTTGATTTCATTCGTACCACCCCTGACAAGTTCCTGAAAATGGAAGGACAGAATTGTGTCACTGTGTTGTGTTGATCCATTTGTTGTCTGCAGTCTGCAACCTAACCTGAATTCTCTTTCCAGTCTGTTTGTGCACTTCATTGTACTACAGCTCCTTTTTTTAGCAATGTTTTCAGTGTACTTCCTGTACATGCACCCGGCAGATGATGAATGTGAGACACTCGAGAAGAAGTGACAACTTCCACGTTGTCACCCGCATTTCCTCGAGTCAGAAACCTGAGCCCATGTGTGTCTCCAGCTGCTAATGGGATAATGAATTGTATGCATTATTAACGGCACGTCCCTCAAAACCAGTCACAGAACATGAAAAGTAGCATCCGCAGCATCACCCTACTTTCTGCTCCCAGTGCAGAATGTCACATTTTATAGATGTGAAAATTACCTTTGTGTGATTTAACAGCTGTCAGTGTTGGCGCTTAATAACGAGGATTCAAATGTGTCAAAAATCTCATTGTATTGCTCATCATTGAGTAAACCATTGAGTGTGTATTAGTGTATTTCAGACACAGCCATAGAGCAAAAAAATAGCCGCCAGGTGTCCATGTATTAGTATATTAATTCACTGTCTTTTGTGTTTTTAAAGGATAATGAAAGTGAAAATGAAGTGAGGTGCCTTTATATCAGTGGTGTGAGAAAAGAGGCGACTGCATCCCGGTTGCTTTTTTAAAGTGCTAATTAATCCGATGGTTATATTTAATTTTATGTAGCATCCTTAACAGCACAGCAGAAGCTGTCTGCAGGGCAGCGAGCAAGTTGGCAGCTTGTTTAGGTTTATAAAAGCTTGCAACCTACAGCAGACACTTTAACAATTCTGACTTACACACACTGTCACACCACGATTTTCTCTCTATGTTCAAAACTGACCTTTTTCTCTCACTTGTCTTTTTTCTCCCTTCACCTATTTTCTTTTCTCCTCACCGTGCCCTGCCTTTAACCCGGTATGACAAACACAAAGGTTAGGAAAGCAGGACAGCTGTTAGTAGATCGGCCCCAGAGCCTCCTCAACACGCACACACACACACACACGCGTGCATACACATGCACACGGGAAGCTCCGCATGATAGTGCAGTCACACATTAACACTGTCAACCTCGCTGTGTTTGCTCCCCCCGCTGCACATGATTTCCTTTGTCAGTTTGGGTTGCGGCCGAGGAGCAAGCTTTCCCCCAGTTGTCCCTGGATGGTCTGAAGCTGCCAGGCCAGGTGTACTCTGCAGTCACTCCTTGCTCCGGGGGAGCGCACCGAGCTGAGGGGCCCGGGCGCTTATCTGCAGGGCCACCCTCGGACTGTGTGACGCCGTGATCCCACCTTGCCGCTCCACTGCCTTGCATATACGCTTGTTTGAAACCGCGGCAACGTATTCCTGGCTACATCAGTTGACTCACAGAACTCCAGACACCTCTGACCCTCGTTCCTTTCTCTGACTTCAGCTCGCCTCATCTGCTGTCTCCTTTTAATTTTGAAATGTCTAACCACGGCCCCTGCCGGCACTTACATGCAGAAATGGTAGAGGATGCGATGCAGTAAATGTTTTCTCACTTTCTCCATCCCCCTCCTCCTCCACAGTGAAAACAACATGGTATCCTCACATGTTGTAGAGCCACATCTCCAGAGAACTCACTATAAAGAGAGATCAAAAAGAACAAACAAAACATCCAACATGCCTTTTTCCCCTTCAGCAGGCAGGCTCAGTGCATTAGTGACCTTTTAAAGTGCTGTCTCCCTTGTGCTTTACACAAACCCCAAAGAAGAACAAACTACTAATAGGGCTAAAAAGCTGACACACTTTAAACAAAGATCAAACCATTTCTTTGCTATGAGGCAGAACTTGCTACATTAGTGGTACTCAATTATGTACCAGAGACAAAAAAATAACATCCTTGTAGGCAAACAGCGACCAAATGTGTAAACGTTTGTGCAGAACGAGGACATCAAATATGTAAAAATATGGTTTACTTTGTATATAGTGCATTAAGTTCTGTTGATACTTGCTCTTTAATAAAACAACGCAGATCTAGCCCATCATCTAAAACAACATCCGCGTCATTTAATGTCTTATACAGATGGAAAGCAAAAGGCAAAGATTCTGCAGAAACAGCTGCTATGAAAAGAGACCAGCACACTGAATACAACGGTGTAAAACGGATGAAGTCTTCTGTTTGTTTCAAGGATTGCTGAGCAGATTTGAAACTTGCAGAAATGGAAGTGTTTGTTTTCTTCATCTGCAAAAATGACCTTAGTGGTTAGAATCGTGGGAGGCAGTGGGCTCACACCACATGACACTAATTGCAGCGAATCTTGGATTTGTGCGAGTGTGCTTGCCCGTGTGTTTGGAGAACAGTGGTGCGTTGCGTGAGCGGACATCAGACGGAGCTACAACGCCCTACAGCGAGGAACAGCGGCGAGGTGGATAAGCTCAGAATCGCAGAGGGCAGATGTCAAAGAGGAGATATTACCCTGCACATTACTCCCACTCGAACTGGATAGGCCATTACACGGTATGTTTCAGACATTAGCATGCAGATACAAAAGATATTGAACAGTGAGAGAGGTGGCCACCTTAGCTGGCAAATCAAGATGTTGTGAACAACACAGAAAAAAAAACTCCACAAGATGTCTGAGGGAGACAAGAAAATACGTAATCATGCCAAACTTCTAAAAGCGACCAGATTCTTGCATAACTTTGAGCAGCCTGCTCGCTCTGAGTAATAATTTCTCTCTCCTGCTACCTCTCGCAGTCTGATGGATGTCTGGTATCCTAGTCGTGTTGCCTTGTGTCACCTGTGCTGCACTCGCTTGAGGCGGGGGAGACACAGCGAGCGAGAGAGAGAGAGAGAGAGAGCCATGGGAGGTCTGGAGGAGGCCAGAGCGGGAGAGAGAAATAGGCATCCATGATTAACACATACAGACACGTGTCGGCGTGGAGCACTTGCTGGGAGGTGCTCACACACAACCTGCCTCTCAACGCAGACGACTGTCTAAATAAAGACGCGGATGAAAGGATGAGACAATCTGTGGGAGCCATGATGAGCACATTCACACCGGAAAAGTGAGCTGTTGCACAACATTTAGGGAAATTAGAGTAATTAATAAATTTGCTGGGAAAAAAACAGAATTCAGGCTGGAGTAAAAGGCATGCAGCTTTCTGCACAGGTGCACAAACACACATCAGTTAGTCTATACTTGTGAGGACAGGCACTGATATAATGTATTTAAAGCTCCTTCTTTAAGCCAAACCTAATTCCATCTATAACCATAAAAACAAAGCTGCCTTCGGACATGCGTTGAGCTGCAGATAATCTCCTGACATTATCCAGACACGGCTGTATGTGAGAATGCAAATGACTGAGTGAGAGGCTCAGGACATTCTCCCGAGTTTCTCCTGCCAGCCCCCTTGTCAAAGCTCTGCAAAAAGAAGACAAATTTCTCACCTCAAGATGAAAACGTGGTGCCAAAAGATGTCAAGAGAGCCAAAGGGCCAACGCTGGTGTTGATCTGCTCTAAACCTGTGATCTCCACAGCCGAATGTATAAGTTATGTCTTGTATGCTGCACCACGCCTCACCTGAACGCTACGGAGGTTCCCCTTGTTGTTGTTAACGCGTCTGACCAGAGAATCCCCTGCTGCGTTCTTCTAATGCGAAAGGCAAAGTCTGGAAAAAGTCCAGAACCAATTGTGCGGACATTCTCTAAAGTTCCTGTCTGAAGTCTTAACCTTCAAAAATAGTTTTTTTTTAGGACCCTCACAATGCCAATCCTTATATTATGGTTTTGACCACACAACCCAAACACACACACAGATCTTACATGGAGCGCAAAGTTGCACCAAGTGTGATCAAATTGTTGTTCAGCATGTTTAATCATTAATGCACTTGAAATGAGAGTGATCAGGTGCATTGGTGGTGCTAAAATCAGTGCACATTATTTAAGGTGAATCATCATTAGAGTAATTTGAAGCTAAAGTACTTAGGCAGGTGGATATTGTGCGTACCTTCCAGTTGTTGACACACACAAATTATCTGCCTGTGTGTCTTTCCTCTGCAGTGAAGCACCCTTGCTTCCATTAAAATAGAAATCTAGCAAGGTGCAAGTGCAGCTGGAAGGAAATGGAAGATGGCACTTTTATTGGTTTATTGCATGTTACACTCAAAGAGCACCAATGATAAATAATTTGAACCAAACATCTGGTGCAGCAACTTCTTTTCCACCATTAAACTCGCTAGACAAGTTTGGACACTCGTTCTGAATGCAAGTGTTTTAGCCCATGTGCTTGGATTGTTAACATGGAGACATGCATGTATCTCACACCTCCCTTTGGCACGTTTATGGGGGTTTGGGGGTTTAGAGCGACAATTCCATTATTCTTTTCTACTGCCATATGTTCAGACTACGCAGCATTCACTCACTGTCTCTCTCTTATTTGTTCTCTTTTTTACTTCAACAGCATTCCTGTGAGGACATTGTGAGGTCACTGGTACAAAGCATTTTATCGCCTCTACTGGCAACCAACCATCAAAAATTTGAGGAAAGGCTGTTATTTTCTTACACAAAGCACCAAAACAATTTTTTGCCTTTTTGTTAAATGATGAATGTGGATTGAATGCTTTTTCAGAAATAAAATAAATCAAAATAAAAAGATAAATTGTTGTCGTTATTTTCATCATGCCTGACAACGATAACAACATACTGCTTCTTAAAATGCTGATCTGCTGTACGAGAGTTTAATAGAGACATTTCCACACTTTCAGGTTTCTCGCCATATAAAGTAGTACAAGCATTGACTTGTTAAGAAGAAGTTCATTCCACCAGATCTCTGTAATATGTCCTCATCTTATCCCTCAAAGAACCTTTTTAAGGAGTGAGAAATGGGATCAAAATATACTTGTCAGGATTGAAATATACGAGCAGAAGTGAACAAACGAGGAGGTTCAAATTGTTGCTAACTGCGAATAATCCGACAACAAGGCTTTTGCTGCTCCACAGGCACTGAACACACATTCAACTGCAGGGACGCCAGCAAATGTTCAGGATGACACCTTCTAAACTGAACACATTAACCTGGTGATTGTGTGGGAATAAGATGAGGTTTCACGTAAACAGAGGAGGTAATGAGGTCCAGCAAGGTGAAGGAGACCACAGGGGGGGACAGAGCGGTAAAGGTAAAGGAGGCTCGAGAGAAGCGGGGGAAAAAAAGTGAAAGCAACACCAGAACCGCAAACTACGATCTGGCTTCCACCTTCCAGTGCCGGTCCTGATGTAAACTTGAATCGTTAGGAGGACGCTTTGAGGAGTCTTTGTCTCTACGGAGTTGCACGAGCAGAAATCGACACACACAAACACACATGCACACGCACACACTTAAGGGAATGGTTCCACGGAGAGATTCAGTGAGCCATCTGCCAAATTAGGCCATGAGCCATGAGCCCACAACTTCACTGTTCTATTCACTTTTCAATTACTGAGCGAGAAACTTAAGCACAAGGTCTGTGTACATGCATCTGAATACAAACGCATATTATTACAACAGATTTTTTTTTTTTTCACTCATGCATTCAATATGAGAAAAGATTAATCATACACGGCTGAGTTATTCATAATGGTTTTATAATGGATAACTTACAGGGTACCACAGCATGTTTGGATTTTTTTTATTTTTTTGGTGGATTCAACACTTGGCATAAAGATGCACAGTGATGAGATGCAACAGCTTAAATGAGAGACCGACTCCTGAGGGGGACAAACACATGGCAACATTGATCTACATACATGCATACACATGAGCATACAAGAGTATAGGAACCTGTTTGTGAACACACACACACACACACACACACACACACACAACACGCAAACAGAGACACCTGCGCCGGCGGCAGAGACGCTTCTGTACACAGCCCCAGCTCCGCCCCTTCCAAAATGTCAGAGGTGTACATTGCAGGGAGGGCGTGAGGTGATAAACACGCCCGACTGAAAATGTCAGCGTGTCACCCCGTTGCCATGACAGCTGGCAAAGCTTGGCAAAGGACTGGAGTGTTTCAGCCAAAGGCCAGATAATTTGCTACAGCTAATTGAGCCTGTGGTTTCTAGACCAACTCTATGCAGGCGTGTGCTATAAAGAGATGGGAACTCTGCATTTCAGCATATTAATAGTAAAAATAGCACAGACAATAAAACTCCTACGTGTCTTAATTAGACTGCCAGTGACGGTGATCATTCAGGGAAAAAAAATCAGTCTGAGACACTGAGGTAAATTGTTACAAAAACTGTTTTTTCCCAGGAACACAGGGTTGGTGAGGGGTGTAGGAAGCTACCTAAGGGGAGTGGGCAGATGGAAGGAGGTGAAAGCTATTTAGGGGAACGTTTGGGGGTCTCTGTGGTTGTTCCTGTTGATCAGTCACCAGTACGCCCACCCTAAGGCCACAGCTACATGCAAAACCTTTTTAATGCGACTTGATTCGTCCACCCAAGGTGATTCAAAGACGCAGTGTTGGAAGTGGTGTCAATTGGTACAACCTGGTTCGATGGCACGGTCTGTATCTCATACACCGAATGGCCAGAAATAAAGGCTCAACTGTATAATACAATGCATTAAAATTCTGATTATAAATACTTGTTTCTTTTTATATATAGTGACTCAGTACTATAGTAGGGCTTGAGATTGTCTTACCATATTGGGTGTGTGTTAGACTCCCTTATATCGAAAGATGTGTCTTATATTTTATATCTATCTATCTAATTTACAAGTATAACAATATGTGCTCTACAGTCCAAGTCGAACAGTTCTCGATGCAAAACACAGACAGTAGTTATGGGGTTTGGGTTAGGGCTATTTTATCTGCATATGAATGCAGATGAATCAAAAAGCCTATAATCAAAGTTATTCGGCCTCTGTTTACCTGCCTCAACGTGACTGGTCAAACTTGAAATGGAAACCAGAAGGCGTCTTGCCCAAAAATCTGAATCCTCGCCAACAGATTCAACATATTCACATGAAGTTTATTGAGATTATAAAATCTCCTACATAACAGCAAAACAAGCTAACACTTAATGGTAAAATGTAGATTTTATTGCCATTTGGTGGAGGTTAAGGACCAAGAGAGAATCGTCTGTAGCTGCCAAAATATAAAAAAGTCAAGGGCTACAACATCTCTTGATCCGGAGCTTTTGACCATATTGCATAATCTTAATTACCAGATGTCAATCAGTCAGAAGCCTGCAATTATTTATGTTCAGTATAAAGGAATCCCTAAACTCTGCCATGGACACGTTATTGTCATGTGAAAAAATGTCTCTCTCGTTTTTAGACTAATAACAATTCTGCCAACATAAGCAGCTTTTAAAAAGCGCTGAAGTCCGGGTAGTCTCCTGAAATTATCCAGAGGAGCTGCATGTGTTTAATTAATTAATTTAATACTATTTTTATTCAACTTGTTAAAAAAACAAACATATTTAGACAATGTATGAACATATCAACTTCAAGTGATCACGCAGAGGTGGAAATGCAGGTTCTGTCTTTTTCCTTATTCAGCTTTCAATAAAAATAATCTATAGTAAACAATGCAAAATGATGACATTTCCAATGTGTGACCTTAACAACCTTTGTTGTTTCTCCATGATAAACGGCAGAACTTTAAAGTCAGTTTTTTTCTGGTGCTCTCTGGCTTTTGTGATGCAGCTGCTGCCTTTGTTCCTGTAGGCGGGTATGAGGCTCGCACTTGACTAATTATTATGGAAATGTGATAAATTACTATTGTTGGCTATAACCTTGCGATTTTCAAATGTTATAACGTTATGAAAGCCTCAGTTTGGGGAATGTGTTTGCAGCCGAGTTTTAAGTTCCAGGGAAGATGCTTATTGGAAATACACAGTGTATCTTGTCATGTTACCAAAATGTATGCATTGTATGTATGTTAATATCATTTATATAATCTAATAATGTAATTGTCGGTGGTATTCAAGAAAATCTGGGGCCATATAGTGATTATTAAATATCAAAGTAGGTTAATAGGGATGTCGCGGCAAAAGCAGTGATGACAAAGGACAGTTTGTGTAAATAGTTGTGTGAACAGCATAGTTGCCTGTGTAACTGCAGATGGCCGGTGCCAGCCATCTGCTTCTACAGTGCCTGCGCTGGGTCTTACAAGTTACCTCGGGCTGGAGACAGCTGTCGTCGAGGGAGACGAGGTGTCAAGTGTTGCGAGCGGGTCCGACTCAGGGGCAACAAGCGCTAGACTAAAAATACAGATTTTGATTGTTGCAGCTTTAATTAAAACTGAGGGAAAAAAAACAATGAGATACATTAACACAGAGCGTCTTAAACATTTTCATTTTTATTTCATGTGAGCATCACATTAGCTCAGTAGTTGGCTGCGTCTAAGCAAGGGATTTAATGTGTTTGTCCAGTGATGGACCGGTTCTGAAACCGCTCCACTGCTGCATGCATATACTGTATGTCGGGATAAGCCTTTACCTCCACTGCTGCAATAGTAGATGCAGTTTTCTCAGAGGAGGGGCCCTAAAGTTTCAAACAGAGTAATCCCTATTAATTAGCTGGGATGCGTTTACAATACTGTACTGTATATCCACTGATCACTACATAACATCACTGGTGATTATCTATTTATGGCTATTTAAATAGTCTCTGCTAGAATTTCCACAACATTCACAACCAGTTTTAATGTTGTGGCTGATTGGTATATTGTGCAGTCACGTCAGGTAAATGTCGTCTCTGTTTCCACAAAGATAAAGTGATTATCCAATTGATTCCTGATTCTCTTTACCTGCTCAGACACATGAAAGTCCTGAGAGAATGAGGAATTTTGAAGACAAGCTTTGCTCTGCAGAGAAAATAAAGTAACAAAGTAAGTAGCCACAAAATTCAAAAGCCGTAAAAGCCTTAAATTTCACAGTAGAAATTAATACATTATTTTTGGGATGCATATGTTTCAATGACAACGAGCAAACAAACTGTTCCTAAAACAAAAAAAACTAAGGTGACATAATGTGTTCCTCGGCGGGGAGGAGCTTGACATTGTTGATGAATTGAAGTATCTTAACGTCACATTAGACTCCTCATTAACTTTTAAATGTTTGTTGTAAATGTTATTTCTCACCTGCCTGGGGACACAAGATGGAAAATAGCATTCTAACTCTGGCATATTTATATTCTGTATTGTATACTAATGTTATTTAATGTGCTGTGTCACTATCAACTAAACAAATGAATAAAAAAAAAACGGGGCACTTATGGCCTCCTAAAAGGTTTGTAATGCAAATTGCGTTACTGCAATGATACCTGTCAAACATCTTTATTTCTTCATTGAAAGATTTAAAAACTGATCAAAAGGTTTTCAGTAAACTCTCCAATAGAAAAGGATCCAAAGTGAAGCAGCGTCAGGAGGTCATGGAATTGCACGGACAGCACATTTACACTTCATCACAGCTACAGCATGTAGCAGGGAAGCTCTCCTCTCTCACCACCACATGGAAATACATGAGAAAGGAAGCAGTGATAATTTGCCTATATAGAAAGCAATTGAAAACTAACACTAGTGAGTGTTTAAAAAAAAAAGAAGCATTTTCTCACTTGTATGAACAGGGTGGGAGGACTATATATAAATATATAGCTATATAGCTATATAGCTATATATCTATATATCTGATATATCTATATATATTGCTCATGGGAGAGTAGCCTGAATTTTGGACAGCACACAGCATTTATTTCAGCTGCACCTTGCAAACTTGTGAGCAGTGTACCAGCAACATTAACTCTTGAACCTTTTCATACATCAACGCGTTTATTTCATCCCTCAGGTCCTTGGGTCTCAAGTCGTGAGGAACCGATCACTTCATTTGGCCTCTATATTTTGGAAATTGAGCACAAACACATTCCTGCTTGTTTTGATGCATCTTTCTGTCCTTGCTCTCATCACAGAGACTGAAAGTCAGGTTGACAACATGTACAGAAAGCAACGTCTTTCATTCCTCTGACGTCTCCAGCTGTTTACTCATTATATGATATGAGTTGACTCAGCCCAAATGGAATCAATTAAGAGGATTTGTTTGCTTTGTTTACTTTGTTCTTGGAGAACAGACAAACTTCAACGTCAGCCCCCAGCTAATTCGGGTCAGTGTTGGCGTGAAGACTGAGGCGGAATAAATCCAGAGGTTATGAAAACCCTCACACACCGAAACAAGCAAACAGATGACTGACACCCTGACGACTTGCGGTAACTCCAACACGCCGTGCATCTCGTACACTCTGACAACGCACTAGCTTGTGCAACACGGCCCACACGATCACATTCTGATCCTCAAAAGGTCATGTGTTGACTTTGACAAAGGCCAAACCGCTTTTCACTCTCTTCCTCCCCTTTCCTGTCTTCACCCTGAGCTATCTGTCTCTTACCCTGTGATCTGTTTCACCTACTGGTTTGTTTCTTTCTTTAATTTGTATGTGTGTGTCAGTGTTCTCAACTTACTCGGCTCCGAATAATGATCTTTCAAGTCATGTTTTCTTTCATTATCCAATATCCGAATAATATTACAATTTCAGGAAATCTGAAAGGTAAAAAGCAGGAAATCTTCATATTTTAGAGGCTAAAGTCAGAAAACTTTTGGGAAATTGTCTTTCTTGCAAAAAGAGAATTAAATAAGGATCAACAGTCTCTTTATGAAACCACATTAAAATTCACTAGATTCATATTTTTTTGCACCAAAGATATCTGTCCCCGAAACATGCCTGATCATTTTCACCAAGATCCATGAATTATTATTATTAATCATGGTAATCTGTCCAGTAGTATTTGCATAATCCTGCCAACTAACAAAAAAAAGAACAAAATCAACAAACCAACAGATGGGGATGAAAACATAACATCCTTGGCGGAGGTAATCGTGAAAATAATAAAAATGATTTTCAAATATTTGATTAGTCAACTTTAGTGTATTTTCCAATCTGTCAAAATAAAGATAAATGAAAAAATAAAAACTGCCTGGATTAAATGTTAAAATGTCATGAGATATATAAAATTTTATTTTGCGGAGCCGTGTGTTAAGGCCTTGGAATTTGGTGGCGAGACGAGATGAAAACATGTGTTGGCATCAAAGCCCCCGGGGGATAAATGTCCAGTGTACCTGAAGCTCTCACTCTGCCCAGCTTTTACCAGCCAGTGTTTCTGCCCACTGAATTCTTACAGGATAAAATCTCTTCTCTCTCTCTCTCTCAGTGTCTGTCTCTCCTGGGCTGCTTCTCTGTGGCGCCACAGGGGAACAGTGAGACCAAGAGTGAGCCTTCGAGAGCAAATTATGTACATTTAAATGAACCGTTTCCTTGAGTCTGCTCAGCTCAGCGCCGAGAAAGAGTTCAGACGGAACGAAGCTGGAACGGGAGGTTGAGAGGATGAGTGTGTGTGTGTAAGAGAGAGAGAGAGCGAGAGAGAGAGAGTATCACGATATACAGTGCCGCCCTGAGTAGGAGTGTAAAACTTGAGTGGACCCCAGGCCCTCGCTTAGCCTTAATAGCTTTCCTGTCCACCTCCTCCTGCTGCATTAGAGTTACATTTCCACTCGGGAGGGACGTTCCTTCTTTTATATATTTATTTATTCTATTTTCTGTCCCGGCCCTGCATCTGCATCGACTTCATCCACACGGCCGCTTCACAGAGATGCTGCTGCAAGGCTCACACTTCAAAAGCCGCCTAAACGCTCCTGCATGGGTTTGGGTGGCGATGGGGAAACAAGGAAAGTTTCAGCAACCATCAGTCCTGCTCAGTCGCACACACACACACACACACACAAACACACACACCTGTGGCTTTGTTTCACATTCAGACAATGCATCATGGAGCCTCCTTTGTTTGTCAGGCTGTTCCATTATTTACCTCCTCCCCTTCCCCTGTCCACCTGGGCCTTCAGATGCCATTTATCATCCCTGTGAAACTCTGCGTCCGCAAGAACTTGAAAACCTGATGAATAAGTAAACTAGTTCCCCCACACTTCCACTCACTTCCTGTCCTTATTCGCAGGGAACAAAGACAAAGAGTGGGGATGCGGCGCTGCAGTCACTGCACTAAGTGGACTCCACAGGCTTTCACTTCTCTCCAAAGGAAGAGAAAAAACAAATCTCTGACCTCCAAAAGGCCGCCTTTGATTCTCAAAGCCTTTAAGTTGCTTTCAGAATTTCCATATAAGTCATTAAAGTCATTAAGATACGCGATAAGAAGAAGTTGGAATTGGTGTTAAATCACTCCCTCGCGAGATTACACGGCCTCTTGCCTGTCCTCTCTTCTTTCACTTCTGTACTGTAGCTACACAAGTACAACCCACCATCATCCTCGCCCATCAGCTCCCACTTTTTTTCCAGTGAGCTTCCATACAGGCTGCAGTTTGCCAGCCAGCGCTGCCTAAGCACTCCTGTCTATCCGATGAGCTTGAGTCAGCCAAATTGTGATCTGCTGTTAGTTATTCAATTACCTCACCCGACTGGCCCCCTGCCCCCTGGGGCTCCCGAGGGGGACCGGCGTAGACGGGTGTGCCGTGCTGCGTGGAGCTGCCTGCTCCCTGAGGGGAGAGGGGGAGTCCTCCCTGCAGCATCACGCTCATTTCCCACCATAATAGAACAGAATTAGTACAGATTTAGCCAATTAGAGAAACAAGAGTTAGTTGCCATGTCATTCTCCTAAATGCTGCTAACCTGTTTTTTTCTTGTTCTTGTGTGTCTCATCGCTTGGGGTGAGCGTGTGTGTAAAATCCCAGCAAGTGACTGTGTGTGTTTGAAGTAATTGATATCGTGAAAGTATTCCCATGTGGACTGTAAGCTCCCAACAACTTTAAGGCGCACTAATACCAACAAGGCTCTAAGCCACAGGCAAACCCTGGATGAAATATTTGCTGTGTCTGCCAGGAGACAAATCTATTCTCTGCTTTCAGTAAAATACTGTCTATGCGGCAATATCTTATTTGTAGGCTGAGACCGGAGTCTCACAGGGACCAATTGAAGCGAGCTCTTTCCATCCCTGTGCTTTGTGTGCTAATTACAAGGGTCAGAAAGACTGATGGCTTAACAGAGGAGGTTACGGGATGAGGTCATCGCCGTCTGACTCCATCGCTTCCTCCCTTATTCCCAAACTTTTTCCTTTCTTTCTCTTTTTTTTGGGCTGGTCCACGGGGGGGGGGTCATGTCAGCTGACTAGAAATATCAAACCCATGAGCTGCCATGAATGATAACGGACTGACATGGGCGGATTGCCATATCCTCTGGATGCCATGTCAATGTTTGTGCTCCAGGTAGCACCAGTGGGTGTACAAGGTCATGTAAAGGATCTGCCTTCTCTTCCACTGCCCCTTCAAGGGTTTCTTTTTCTCTCTCTCTCTCTCTGTTTCGCGCTCTCGCTATCATTTTTGTCCTATATGTTGACACAGGGATCAAGCCCCCTCTTGTGCTGCTCCTTCAGAGACGAGAGTCAGTGTGTGAAGATAACATTTATGGCATGAAGTGTCACCTCCCGTCATGTGGCAGCTCAATTAACGTCCCACGCGCTAACCGGAGAAAACACCCAGCGTGTCGCAAATTCAAATCAGCCGTCACGTTATTATCAAACTTATAACCTTCCTTTAACCTTGTGCCGTCTGCACGAGAGCAGGTTAGAAAGGGGAGGCAGACATAAAGACAGGCTCAGATTTTTTTCCCCCTTCACATCTCATCTTCACACTCCAGTCGTCTTTTTTTTTTTTGTCTTTCCGTCTCTGAGAAATCCACCGTGTGTCAGCAAACATGCTGCAGCGTGATACACAGTCTATTCCTACAGTTAGACTTTTAAAAGCTGAGCTGTGCACATTCCTTCCTCCAGGATCTCAATGGAACATTTTGCCGTACACACACTTGCTGTGTTTTCACTCACCCATACAGCACAAATGGGACTCGATATTCATCATCTCAAATAGCACGTATTAAACCATTAATGCAACGCACACCCGCACCCACTCTCCGAATGCCCTAATTAGTCTTCAAATGAGATGTCGGCCGGCCTATCATATTGTCTCATTTCACAGAAATCAGGGGGGAGGGGGTCCACCAAGAAAGGAAAGCGTAAGAAGTGCTTAACTAGACCTCAGCACCATGAGGACACACACACACACACACACTCATCAGGGTGTGCTGACGAACATGCTAACTTACAAATGTAATACAAGCAACGACATACATGTGACCGCGGCCGCATGCAAACACAAAGTCAGTAGCTCCAGGTCCTAAATGCACAGGCTGAGTGGGTGGGTGAGGGGTTCCCAGTCCCCGTAGAAGGGAGAGCGCCCTCCGGTGATAATTAGCGCTGCACTTCGGTGACCTTGCTGAGGCTCGACCAGGAGAAGAAAGAGCCTTGAAAGTGAAGAAAGACAGAGTTGCAGAACATGCAGGCAGTTTATGGTTTGTTGTGGATGGCGATCGACAACAGAGACATGAAGCAAACAAAAGTCTGCATGGCTATGAAGAATCGCGTTCTCCAAGACTTCCTGTTATAGTATTGTTGTGTGATTGCAATGAAAAACAAATATGTAATTGTTATTTTGTAGAGTGTAAAATATCATAAGTTGCAAGAAACAATATCCAAATTTTTTTTCGGGAGCTCAGAGCGATATCTTCAGTTTTCTTAATTTGCTCGACCAATGGTGAAAAACTATTGGGCGGCTGAGGCTCAGGAGATAACGTGGATCATCCACTGAGCAGAAGGTTGGTGGTTCAATCCCCCTCTCTCCATTCTGCATGCCGGAGTGTCCTTGAGCTATGCCGGCAGTGTGTGAGTGATGTGTGATAGAGAAAGTGCTGCATGTAGATGCACTGTATGTGAGTGTGAATGGGTGAAGAGCAAATATACTGTACATTTGAGTGGTCATCAAGACTAGAAAAACACATTCACCATTTTCAGTTCAGGATGATATGAAAGAGAGAAAGTAAGAAAATCCTCATGTTTGACAAACTATAGCAACCATTTTTTTAATGAAATAAATTAAAAAAGTTCCAAATCAACTTTCCGCCCACCACAGGGAGGCTGCAGTATGTGTTGATTAATATCTGAATAATATTCATGTACTGTACGCCTGGAGAGAATCCCTCCATCCCTCCATAACTCCTGAAAAACCTGGAGAGACGCTAGAACTGGGAACCATGGAAGTGAATTCACGTGTATAATTCCATAAGCCTGTAGGTAAATGCATTTCCTCCAGGCTGCATGGATGTTCAGTCCCCCATTAAACCAGTCGTGTTGTTTAACAGTAAAAAAAAAAAACAGTGTTACAGTGAACCAGTGGAGCTCATGTCCACGGAGCTGCTGGATGATGAAGCATCCGAAACCATTTCTATTACTCCCGATCGCCAGGAGCCGTCGCTGCCAGTGAGACGCTGACACCCCCCCGAGTCCCTCAGGGTCACCTCCACCCACCTCCCCTCTCCAAACCACGCAGCTTTGGCTAGCTGCTGTGACAGCGCTGCTGCTAAGGGAGCATCTATTTTCCACGCAGACCTTGATCTTGGGCGACTTCGCATTCAACCTCGAGTGTCGAGATCAGATGTGCCACACATAAACCCCGGCCCGATCAGCTGCTCCATCTTGAGTAAGTGAGGGGGGGAGGAGTGGGGGAAGGCCTCTAATGGGTCAGGGCGAGCTGGAGAGGAACCACACAGGTCCTCTGAGCAACCCTCGTGATGAGACGTCAAGAATAGTCCAGCTGCGGCCGGTGGCTGAGCGGACACTGACAATCACTTAATTGTTCATGAAAATCACTCGCTAATAAAACGGATGGAGATGCTAGCTTACACAGAACAGCATCGCCAATTGAACCCTTAAATACCCTCTCCAGCACCGTTCTCCTTTTCTCAGTGAGTGACCCTCTTCTTCAACACACACACACACACACACACACACACACACACACACACACACACACACACACACACACACACACACACACACACACACACACACACACACACACACACACAAATGATAAAACTCCAGTGTTATTGCAGATGTCCCACCCTCCACAGGCGGATAATTACAGTGTTAGTGATGGGGTGAGGCGGAGGGCGGGGTGTGGTGTGGTGCAGACGCAGGGAGGAGGGGCGGAGGAGAGAGTCGAGCAGCACAATGATTCATCACCACAGTGCTCAACACACACCCCTTCTCGGCAACACGCCCGCTCCAACCCCCCACCGGCACTTTGGCGGCGCGCCCGGGAGTGACAAGGTGACACCGGCTCTTTTTTCACGTGCGTTTTCGGCTCCACGCCACTCCAATCAAACCGCGAGCGGCACCTCTGCTTCCCAACAACACACCCAGCCGCTGACTGGCAGGTGGAGAGGCAAATCAGAGCCGTGATCGGACATAAATCATTCGCCGGTTGACAACATGCTCCCCAATGCTGATTGCTTTCTGGTTATCTTTCGGAGCCCCGGCATCATTGTCTGTGTTAGGGGCAACATATGTTTGGTGTTAAACAGGAAAGTGTGAATAAAAGTCAGCATGTTTATGTGTTCGCAGGCCCTGGTAGCTCACAATAAATCTATATCTACGCAGCATTGTGAAACACCTACTGTAACTGAAGTTTGGTGCATGTGGTGGTGCTTAATTTTCATAGCACTGTCACTAGAAGGGCTGCTACGCATACGGGAAAATAAACACAAACACTATTCAGCAAAAAAGAAAAATGGGGGCTACTTTGAGATTAACTGTGTCATCAATCAAGAGCGGAGTGCGTTAACAAATTAAACATTCATTAGCTCAACGCTTGAAATTCAGCAGTGACCATTATAGACGGTTTCAATTCAAGTTTTCCTCGACAATCAAACGTAATCTGCTGAGGAGAGAGCTGGCCCCATTTCCTACAATTCAAGCACAAACACAAGGGACGGCTGGGTATTCATTAACACTCCACAATATGTGGACGCGTTAGTTTCTGGGCTCTACAGTCTGTGATCAAAAAACAACAACAAAGTGAAGTAAAATCATTCGGCAGAGAGGGAAGAGTACAGTCTGCCGTGGTCCAATTCATACATTTTACATGATTTAACTCGCCAGTCTAGTCAATGCATTTCATTGTCGTCCAAAAATAGAAATCCAAGGTGACACTGTGGATCTACGAGAGCAACACTAAAAACAACAACAACAACAACAGCACTGCGATGCATTTTGAACACAAGGATCTCTAATATGACATTTGCCGCGACTCCCTTAATGATTCTCCGTAATGCGTCTCTGAAACGCAGCTATTGACAACAGTGCTGTCACTTTACAGTGAATTGTTTCAGGGTTGACCTGGTACTGAACTTGGCTTCTCCATTTGGCCTCTTGACAGCTGCATCTCTCAGCGTGCGCATCCCTATAATGGTCAAACAGCTGAGGGCCACATCTCATTTAAAGAATGAATGCTGATGATGCGAGGTACAGTTTCGCAGGCAGACGTGGCAGAGTTATTCACTTGAATTAGCAGCGCTGCTGTTGAAGCGTGCATGTTCAAGCGCATGTTCAAGCACCATATACTGTGCTGCAAAAACAGCGCTAAGTAAATAACCGACTTCTTGGAAGGCAGGGGTTAAATTTAAATGTTGTTGTCTCCACCAAGGAGGTTGTGGTATAGGACTGATATGAGTGTGTGGAATTTGGTGCTGATCCAAATAAGAAATCTGGATCTAGTGGGTTAAAGTGTGGTTTCATAGGGTGGTACACTTTTTGTTTTAGCCGCTATACGGAAACAAATTGGTGCGGATCTGGACAAAGGGGCAGATCCAGGAATTCTTTTGAGTTTCTTCAACATTGTGAGATTAGCCCTTGGTTCAGGTATGCACTCTACTGTTTGTACCTCGAGGGTAAAGATGGTGGCAGCAGATGTTTGGGTAAAAAGACAGATGTTATTAAAAAAGGTCTCCAGACACATACATATCAAGATGGGGGGCAAGGGAACGGGTAAGGTGAAAGTGACTACATGAATAAAGACAAAGGTCCCCTCATATTATCAAAGTAGTAATTTTACACCAAAATTATTTATAATAGGACTTGTTCTGTATGTCGTATGGTGGCATATTTTGAATGTATCGTTCAGCTTTCCTTTTACTCACTCTACAATCTCATGTGTTTTGTGACCCACACAAGACGGGACTTGTTCGGAGCAGCGTTGTGGTAGATAATACTGTATGTGTCTACGTCTAAATTTGGAAATGTTCCTATCCAAGTGTTGTATTATATCATATTCTTCTGGTTTGGTGCTGGACAGTGACTCACTCATTGTTAAACTCTGGATAAAATATTTTGAAATTAGCTTGTGCGTCAATTGTTGCGAAAGAAGCATTTTGAGTTCCAGTTAATTTTGCAATTCTAGTAAATCAGCGCATGGTCCAAATCCTTCTGTTATGGACATTTTGTTGACTTTTCACACCCTTTATTTTTAAGCCTCCCTTACCCAGGTTGACAAAGAACAAAGACAGAGGAAGATTCACCACATGGTTCACCACATATTTGCATTACAAGTTCCTTTTCCTCTTCTGCAGTATACGTAGAACCTGAGGTCACATTAGGAAGCCATATAAATAGCAGCTGGAGGAAAAGTATTCCTGAGAGAATTCACACTGACGTTAACGGAGACACAACAATGGGGAAATCTGCGAGATGAGCTAAGGGTCACAAATTTGACCAATAGAGACACTCCACGTATAATGTAATGGTATGTGGCCACCTGGATGTTATAGTCTAAGGCCCTAACCCTTAGCCCTTCCCCTTTGTTTTGCGTGTTCACGTGTAGGGGTCGGCTGTTGGGACGGAGGGGTAAGCTTTTTTTTTTGGCATGATTTCATATCGCATCCCATGGGTTCGGTCCTTATAATGCACCTTTTTGCAAAGGACAGCTCAGATTTGATGACACAATACAACTTGTTAACATCTGTAGGACTATACTATAGTCAACAATTAATCATTATCCATCTTCAAAAACACTCCCTCGCAGAATTCATCTCCAGGTTCCAAACACATTGGACACAGCTGCATTTAAGATCTCAAATGTCCCACACCGATGCTTTCATTCACTGTCTGAGACGAGATTCAGCCGCAGCCCGTGAACTTTGGCAAAGGCTCACATGAGAGGAGATGCATCTTGTTTGTTTGTCAGTGAGCAGTTTATACAGCATGAATTGAATAATTGCAGAGAACTTACTGAGCCATAAAAAAAATGCGAGCACACAGGCTTCTAGTAAACACCGCTCAGTGTATTGAATCAGCACAGTATAGCGGAAATACACACTCAGAGTACTTCAAATCTAAATATTGCGTGGTTAATGGAAACTAAAGAGGACACATATTTACAATGAATGAATGAGTCAGAAGAAAACAAGTCCCCCACCCATTCTAAAGGAGATTTTACATTTGAGTTGAATTCCTTGTTGTGTATTTAAAGTATAGATATTATTCTCTTACAGATCATTTCTTCTCGCATCACCGGGTCCCTCAAGCACAACTTGTCAGAACTGATGAGGTGTTCTCCGCAGCTCGTCTCCTAGACTACATACCCTACAGAGGTGTAGTTATTTTGCCATCAGCTGTATATTTCAGAAGATGAGAAACAGCTTAACACATTTGAGGGAAGAAAGGTGTTTTTTTTGTACAAGAGGAAAAAAACTCTGTTTAGAACTTCTAACAAATACAGAAGAGAAAGACATTTCCTCGTCTCGACTGACGTTTACTCAAATGTCTCAAGGACAGAGTGTGTGTGTCTGTGTGTGTTTATGTGCATGTGTTCCTTTAGAAATCAAACAGAGCTGCTTTATTCCCACCCAGAGATATACACTAACAAAGGGGTCAAAGCTTGCCGAGGCGATCAGATATTGCAGCTCCTTCTACATAAATGGACAATGCAGTAATGCGTTGCAGATTGATTTCTGTGTTTCGAAGACAAACAGCGTTACCTTGTGGGAGACATTGTTTCTCTTCTCCGATGTTGATTAAAAAGTGTAGAAATGGGGAGGACCAATTTGCATCTGACAACCCGGAGGTAAGCAGAAAATGATAATGAAGGATTTAACCGAACGCCTGCGCGGGGGAGAGGAAATGGATAAAGAGTATGGGAAACAGCTGAAATCGAAGAGCGGAGCTTTTTATTTTTCTCAATTAATACACTTTGTCTATGTGCAGTGTTGTTGTCTAAATAGCAAGACGAACACTTCTGAGTGGGCAAGGTCTGCCTAAATAAGGAAGGTTGAGCCACACACACACACACACACACACACACACACACACTCACAGACACACCCAAAAAGCCAAATCTGCACAATCAGTGGGAGGTGTTGAAACAGTTTGCCAACAGGAGAAACTCACGCTTTGGTGCATCTGGACGGGTGCTAGTTAACGCCCATGACTTCCTATCCCATATGGGAATTGTGGATGACTTTGTTCGTCATTAGCTATTCACACAAACCCCCAGCTCTGCATGAGGGCCACTGCCTCTCCGTCTCCCACTGCGATCTCCTCTCTCGCACGTCTCGACTCACACCTTTATTCCCTCTCCCGTCAAACCCACACATCATGACACAGTGTGTGACCACATGACATGTCATCTGCCGATATATACCTCTGTTGTCACAGGCAGCAGGTGCTGATTACTAAGGATGTCACCCATTGTGCCCTGTGGTATCACACTAAGGTCTGTGATCATGATGAGCACCGAAACTCACAGTGTGTGCCCAATTCGACTGGGTGAGGGAGGAAAACTTCTGCCACGGCGACAGCTAATTTGCAGCCTTCCTCACAATCCCATACTGCGAGCTAATTGTTTGCCTTTACGTCTGTCTGAGCAGTATGTGATGTGCTGCATGATGCTGAGAAAGTTTCTTTAAACTCCTGACATATTAAACACGGACGAGAGCCGAGAGCGCACACTCTCCAGAAAGGGGCCACAGCTCGTACTATTTGTGCATCCTCTCAAAATAGGTGGTGTTGGAGGCTTGGCTGTGCAGTGATGACTTGCAGGTCTTGCAGCAGTTGTGGCTTGTTTCGTTTGTGAGAAAAATACAAAGTTCTATTGGCGTTGTTTCTCTCTCTACAGAAAATGGATATCCTGTATAAAATTGGATGGTGCAATAGCTAAAATGATGGCTTACTCCATCATGGAGTGTCCCGTCTTCTCTGTTTCCTGACTGTAGTATGATTGGCCAACAGCACAAACTCAAACACTAAAGTTTACTTTTCCCTCCTCAAACAAATCCTCCGATCACTGTGATTTATTCCAATATTTTGCCGGTAAGATGTTTGTGTGACCAAGCTCTTATTCACAATGAGAGGGCTAATCTAAATTCACCAGAGGGATGTTGTTTGCTTTGTCCCTGATCACAACTCTGGAGCTGTTTGTCTTTGTCTGTTTTGTGAACAAGGGATAATTTTGTCCATCACATTTCTAATTCTCGTTGCTGTGAGTCACAACCCGGATCAGCAGTCCACCCAACTATCAGGCAATTAAGGGGGTTCAGCTTTTATTCAAACAAGAATCTTTTTTTTTTTTAATAAGGAAAAGGTGAAAATATTGGATTTGTGTATGTCTTGATAACCATGGTCAATGGCAGATCCAAGCAAATAAATACAAAACTAGAATGGCCCAACAGTCCCCTTAAATTCAGTCAAGCTTAACCAAATTACACACACTCATAGATATTGGTTCCCTAAATATACCAGATTTTTATTAGGAAACCTGGGAAAACGGTGAAAATATTGAAAAAAGTGTCCCATTTCACAATGTTAAAGTTAATGATAAAAAATAAAAACTCACTGCACCAAAACTAAATTGTTGCCTGACCCTTATCACATCGTCTCACCAACTTTCGTGGAAATCTGTCATGCTTGTTTATGTAATCTTGCTTATAAACAAACAAATGAACAGGGGTGACAACATCTTGACTGAGGTAATACAACATTTCAATTTGAAGTTAGTAACTGATGAAATAGAAAAAAGATATTGTATCATTGTATCATTGTATCATTGTAAAGCACAGCGGATATGATGGCAAGCAAAACAGGCTAGAGATAAATACCCATTCATGTGGACATTGGCATATTTTTGTGGAGACAAAAGTTTGTGCCGGAGCCAGCGAGTGAGAAAGTTGCATGACACCAGCAGGGGTGTGCTCGGCTCCATTGCACATACAGCAGCCGGCAGCCAGTGCAGTCGACTGTGGCAGGAAGCACACAACTTTGTCTGATGAAGCTGTCCATGCTATCGTCTGCTGTCACTGTGGAAGAGTGGGAGGCTGCTGTCCTATCATAAGGGCAGCACCCGCAAGGATTGAAGAGGCTCTTCCAGATTGTCTGAGCATGTACCTGAGTGGCTATAAGCCAATAGAGCCCTGAAAGAGATAGACGCTTGAGTAAAAATAGAAAATATAGATTAAACGTTTTTTTTTCTCCATCCTTCTCCTACCTTTCGACTCTCCTGTTCTGTGCTCCCACAGAGCCGGCGAGGTAGAGCCAGATTAAATCACTGACGTACACACGTCTAATCAGCAGTGACGTGTAAACATTGCCCTTTTGTTCTCGCAGCCAAACTGTGTGTTCTTAGGTGTGTGTAGAGTCCGACACCACTGATCAAGTGCTCTGCATTGTGATGCAGGCTCAGCCAATTGCAATCCTTTTACCGACTGAGCCAAATGTCATTGAAAAAGTCACAGCATCTGACGCCATATTCTTTTGTTTATCCAGGCGTCAAAGTGAAGTTTAAATCCACAAAAGTCATGTGTAATATAAACGACAAGAATTACCGCCCTGTGGTTGTAAGCTTCCACCGCCCAGTGCAATTTCAGTCTCCATACATTACTTTTCCAAAATCATATGACCTGTGACTAGAGCTGGGCGATATGACTTCAAATCAATATCATGATTTTTACAAACTCTTACCTCGATTAGGATTAATGAACGATTATTTTATGCCCCCCTGCATGCGGCGCATCACTGGGCGCCAGTTAACAAGCGACGCTGCTCCTCTGCTCTTTTCTAAATCACTCACACGTAGAAGTGATCTTTTAAATTAAATTCATATTTATGTTCATGAATAAACGGGGGGCTCGTTTCTTCTGTAAAATGAAGTTTAAACACTGTGATGCATCATAATCTGCGGGAAGAGCTTCTCTCTTGTGTGCAGGAATGTGTGTGTGTGTGTGTGTGTGTGTGTGTGTGTGTGGGCGCGCACTTCACACAAACTGACCATCACATTTATTTAGCATTTGGGAAAGTATTAACTGAATTAACAGACATGAGCAAGATGAAGTCGGTTCAGGGTTATAAATTTCGATTAGGATAAATTTTCGGTTAAATGCCCAGCCCTACCTGCGACCTTAGACTACTGAAATCGAACCAGTTAATCATTGCATCCAAGTGAAAACTGGTCAAAATCTTGAGAAATTTCCTAAAAGCAGACTTGCGATATTATGTTCAAGAGGCCAAAATGTATTTTGTGACGCCACCCCAACCTTGGCTTTTGACCTATGGCCACCCAAATCTAATTGGCCAAATTTCAACGGATTCTCTTGAGGTCATCTGTAGTTAATGCGTTCACAAGCCAAAAGAGGGGTTTGTCAGGTCACACTGACCCTGACCTTTGACCACACATGAGTAATAGTGCCAGATGTAACAAAATTAATCAGATTCACAAGAACATGAGGTCACCATGGCCTTGACCTTAGATCATCAAAATCTAAATAAATTCATCTTTGATTCTAAGTAAGCGTTGTTCCAAATTTGAAGAAATTCTCTAAGGGTATTTCTGAGATGTTGAGTTCACAAGACCGTGAGAGATAACAGCAACTTTGACCTTTTATATTTAGCCTTTGACCACAAAAATACAATCTGTTCATCAATGAGTCCGACTGAACATTTCTTCAAAAGTTGGAGAAATTCCCTCGTGGGGGTTCATGAGATATCGTGTTCACGAATGGGAAGGAAAATAAAATGCCTCCAGCCACTGGCCGTCACCGGCGTGGAGGCATAAAGAGAGAAACACATAGATTACTCATTCTTCTATGGACACTTGCTGTACATGAGTCACTGTAATGAGTCAGCCTCCCTAAGTTACTTGACTGCGACTGAAACGGCCACTCTGCCAATTGTCAGCCTACATCTTGTGGTTCTAACATGGTGAGGACATGTGGAAACGTGGCATATAAAGTCCCGCTGAGTTCTGTCTGCCATCACTGCCTCTCTGCTGTCCAAAAAGAAAAGTTTATCCACTTTACTATAAAGCACAAATACAACCAATTTCAATCCTGAAAATAAAAAAAAGGACTTAAGAAAAGAACAATCTGGGTTCTTCCAGATTCAATTCACCCAATTCTGTTTTACTTCCACTTGAATGTAACCATCACTACATATATAAAAATGATGACAGGGAGAGACAAACTGGGGATAGTTTAATCCATAAATGATTCTCTCCATAAATTATTCTTGTCCATTAATTACTCTCTCCTGACTCCGTTATACGTGGGACCACTCGTCAGCTGCTTCTTCCGACTATTTTTTACTTCTTTAATGACTCATATTATATAATTAACCTGCAGGAAACCTCAGATCAGTTGCATAATTAAGTGCACAGGTGATGAGGATGGGACTTCTGCCTGCTTGAGTCTGCAAAGTCTGCCCATTTTTCTGCAATCAAATCTTGGCTGCGGTGCAGAGCTCAAATCCCCACACCCCCTGGCGCTTTTCTACACAGTGACATTCGCACAACTCTCATATTTTATTAAGTTTCCATTTCATGTGGCAGTGCTGCCGATATTGAGGTTTATCAATCGTGGAGAATGTATGTAGAGACCGATGCATGTAGCTAGGCCCCCCTTCAGCCGAGCAGTGGGGAAACAGGAGACAGAAATAGAGGGGCCAAGAGTGTGGGGCCCATTTTCATTTTAATCAGTCAGCTTGTTGGTTCAGTTGGCTTTGAGCACTCTACAAACAAAACCAAATGGCAGCTCCTGGCACTGGCTGAGGCACACTCTCACACACACAAACACACACACACACACACTCACGCACACACACTTTGGGCAGTGAGATGGGAGAAGAAACATATCGAGAGGCAGTTTGGGAAATCAAGGTTTCATTAAGCTGGCCAAACACGGTAAGACTCAGCAGTGATCAGCCACTCAGGCGGGGGACTGCTGAAGACGGAGGACGGCTCAAAACTGGACACTTCTCTTCCGTGAGACTCACGGCGTCTGCGACAGCGGCCGAACACACTGCAGGACTTCAAGGAGCAGACGAAAAGATAAGTGTTTTATTACCCTGAATGAATAGAGTCAGATAAGGCAGATTCCTCACTGTCTATTAGAATTGGCCCGTATGGTCAATAACAGCTGATATATGAATGACATGTTTAGAGCCATAATGAAGATAAATGGAATCCTTCAAAACTACTCATGTCTGATAACCTCCAGTATTGATAACAGCTTCATTATCCTCCTCCTCCTCCTCCTCCCTCCCCTCCGCAGCTCCTCATTTCGATCACATCCACAGGTCATTCTTTTTTCATGTGCGGGTGCCGAACAGGAAGCTGATCAAGTTTGTGGCGTGGGCAGCCCGCGGGGGTTTGTCCGTGTCAATCACCGCGCTGTGATCTTCAGAACACGTGTGCAGGTCATGCTGCTCAGACGTTCCGACTACACGTTAAACAATTAGGGGGGGAAAACGCCTTTGCACCCAGGCTTAATTGGGAAACCGTCAAGCTCCCGCGGCTGAAAGCAGCCTGACATATTACCCAGATTACTGTCTCACTTGAAGGCTTTCCCACTAGCTAAGGCAGGCCTCCCCATTTCTCTTCCCCCCCAAGTCTCTCCCGCTCTCTCTTCTCCATCCTTCAATGTTTCTCACACCGTTATTCCTCTCACTGCATGAGATACGGTGTCTTCGCTTTGTAAATATATTCTGCGGGATGGCAGCCTGACACACATTAAAGGACAAGTTCAATGTTTCTTGGAAATGCATCAGCCAGACTCCCAGAGCATCTGAAGTTCAAAAAGATATTCAAAAATGTTATATGGTTTGTTTAATCAGTGTAATGGCTATAACTAGTTCAGACTTTTGAAGTTTTTGTACAGATTAAAGCTTAATATTGAGTGAACAGACACGGGAATAGTGTAATTTTCTCGAGCTTGGCAAAATATCTTGGCAAATATTGTATTTACTAAAATGTAAAACCTTTTTTTTAGCCTCTACACTTCTGCTCTCGACAAATGGAGGAGCGACCTGAGAAAGTGCCGTCGAATGACGAATGGGGATGTGATTCAGTGTCTGTAATGGGTCCGTGTCTTCTTCGAGACTAATGTGTTAACACCTGAAAGTCTGAACCCAGGTTCATGTCTTTGTTGCATTACATTTGATCCAGTTAGTTTTGGATTCACATTTCCATTTAGGAAGCACACTAAAGACTTGTGTACGACATAGTAGCGTCCTGTCGTCATCACCTACGTGGGCTGTGTCTAAATATACTTGGCATCGATTGATATCGTATTTGCTGACGTCTTTGAATAGGTGCATAGAAAAAAGTACTCTTTCCGTTTGAATGCAGAAAATGAATCAACCATTTCACTTAGTAAATTCCTAGCATCGCAGCGGCAGCAATCGCTAGCAGTAAAAGGAATGTCCTCATTGTTCAAACTATATATCGTCAGGCAAAGACTACAAACAATCCTGCGAGCCACTTCCTTTATCTTCTTCTATTAGTTAATGCTGTCTCAACTTCCTGTTGAAACAACAGTCTGAACTATCCAACAGAGTTTTTACACTGCATACGATCAGTACCGTGGTTTAATTTGATCCGTACCTAGACCCCTTCTCTTGGTCAGACAGATTTTGGTCCCGGGCCGAGATCCGAGGACCTGTTCATTTATTTCAGACTAAATTGAAAAAGTCTGAAGGCCAAACAAGGTAGGTGTAAAAGTGCCTTACATACAATCTCATTACAGTATACTGATAAGCCTCAGACTTTTTTTTGTGTATTTATTCTTTTAACAACAAGAGCAAAAAATCAAGTTGCTAACAAATGTTATCTTTTGATATCCGTTTAGGAAAAGAATAACCAGAAGTCATTAACGTAGCATTTTAAACTGCTCACAGTATTAAATTCTTCCATGCAGGAAGTTGACAGAGAAGCTATGGCCATGTACTTTAGTGAGCAGCTCCCACAGCCCAGTTATTCTGCCGTCCGTCAGTGAGAAACATCAAAGAGACTAATGTCTATCAGGCCATAACGGAATGAGTATCCACAGATGTATAATTATGGGATTTCTTTCAATCCAACAATTATCTCAGAGTGATGCTGGTGTCTCAAAACGGCATCATGACAATTTCTCTCACACGTTTTAGCATTTCTGTAAAACAACAAACAAGCACATTAAAACCATCAGAGCATCAGCGGCAGCCGTGGGTTTATTTATATCATCTGCCATCGTATCAAAAGCCCCATCTCACCCTAACCACACAGTGCCGCCGTCAGAATTGATGTCCCACCACGATAAACATTTTTAGACTTTGAACCCCTCGATAAGCAACACAGCACAGTCTCTGAAGTCTGATAGCCATTTATGTAACGGGATGTAACATAAAAACAGACAAATTGCCGGGACAGCTGCATAAAATCTCTGCTGATCAAGATGAATTTGAGCACAGATTACTGATTAGACAGAACTGCCTCCGTGATATAACGCATCCCGCCAGCTGTTACAGACAATCCATATAATTTTATCCACCTTTCCCAATACCTTAACAACCAGAATTACCGCTGTTTGTCTGTTAGTGAGCAGGATTACATAAAAAAGTACTCAACCAATTTCCACGAAACCTGGTGGAAGGATGCGGTATGGATCAGGGAAGAAGCCATTACATTTTGGTACGGCTCTGGGTCAGGGGGGGTGGAACCATATTCTTTCTTTGGCATTGGGATATTGGGTGTTATTTAACACTTTTGGGTGATTTCTCAGATAATTCATGGATCTTGATGAAAAAATTCAGACATGTTTAGGGGACATATTTATGAGTGTGTGCAATTTGATGCAGATCCAAATAAAAATCCAGATCTAGTGAATTTAAACTTGGTTTCATAAGTGGACTGTTGGACCTTAGCGGAGGAATGCACTCTACTGAGAGACGTTCTAGTTGTACAATCAAACATAAATGCAAACAAAGCATTCAAATTCTCAGTTGTTGCTAACATAGCTAATAGATGAACGCTTGCTGTTCTCAAGGTTCAAGGTTCTGAGCACTCAACGATCTACAAATAAGGCCGAGGGTACGCTCCACTAAAAATAGATGGGAATAATACACGGACTTGTTCGGTGCTTACATCTAATGAAGTTTCAGATGAGGCCAAACACAGCGATTGAAAGGACCTGGAGTCTCTATGTTCAGCTGAATCTGTTGAATACAGGGACCTTTTTCATTCTGTTGGTAACGTTCAAATTCAGTGAATATGATGTTTGGACTGTTACAAAATTTAAACCAAACAAGTTTAGGAGGCGTGACGGTGAATTATGTCATGTTCCAATGCATCAAGAAAAAATAATGAAAAGCGCCATTTGTTGCTTGGAAAATCTTGTGAGTGCTGAAATACTGACAGCAGAAGACACAGATAGTCGGTGTATGTTGTCAATGCACATAAAATCATGATATAATAAAACCATAATATAAAATATTTAAAAGCTTCTTCAATAGGTAAATAGCAGAGCCAGAAATTGCAAGTACAATGCTTGAGTAAATGATTTATAAATCAGCTCCTTATCAATCCTTTTTTAAAGATTTTTTTTATCCAGGTCAGGGTCCAAAAGTTTCTTCATCCGATGTCAAATATCTACAGGCAAAAATAACATTGATTCGATCCTTGACTTCTTTTTAATTTCTCCTTTTCTGCTACACTAAACCTTTGGCAGAAAAAAGAATTTTAAAAAAGAGACTACAATTTAGTAAACTTCCTGAGGCTCCAGCTGCACTCACTCCGTAAAGTCTCCACTGTCTCCACCAACTTTTTACTGACTTGACACTTTGAAGGGAGTCGCGCTGATGGAGGACAGGAGCGGCTCGGGGATGAGACACACATCGACAGTTGACAGACACTTCCTAACCCCTCAGGGACTTGCTGCATTTGTCTTCTTCAGCTTGTTGTAACAAGTCATTGCTTTGTGATCTCGAAGTTGGACCTAATGTGGTTTTCTTCAATCGCGTCTCGGCCGCAACGATGGAAGCCATGATGAGTGCGTGGCCAAAGAACATCGGAAACATCATCAAAAATAAATTTTAAGATGAATGATGAGCATTTATAAACATGTGAAATAACTGGTATCCTTAAATCTTTTCTACTGATCCACTACTGAACACTTGGTCTTAAGGACGGCGGCCCGAGACTGGCTTGTTTTGTCCGGTAGGAGCGGTGCAGGAAGGCTCCGTGTTACTTTCATTTATGTCAGCCGCTGTAGAGAGTCGGTGGAATTTGGTGGGATTAGGAAGTCGATTTTGCTTTGTTTGTTTTATGGTTTGGCGCCACCCGCACCCCTTTCCCTGTGTTCCCCCGCGCCCTCGCCTCAACTGACTCATTTTCTGTTGTGTTCAGCTGCTGAACCGAGAGCTCGTAACTTCTGCCTCTTGCCAAACTGCCGACACAGTCTGGTAAGAAGTAGAAGTTACGAGCTCATTGTTTCTCTTACACCTACAGGGTTGTAAAAGACACAAATTTGAGTGTTTAGCAGAGGCTATTTCAGTTTATTATTGATAGCCACCAAAGTTCCTTTTATGAAACATTGAAACAAAAGGGTTTTTTTTGCATAAAAGTTTTACATAACATGCTTAGATATTATCTTTATGTAATTGTTGATACAGATTTACATATGAGATAACAGTAGGACACATAGGTGTGAAATGTGAGTATTATATAATGTTGTGAAATTAAGAGCACTCTGTACAGCGCATACCTCCGCCAAGGCCAAATTAAAGTCCCCTTAAATTCAACCAAGCTGCAAATGACACACAAATTACACACACTCATAGATACAGTATCACTGCCCAAAATGTGCCTGGTTTCTTGTCATGCATTACTTCTCAAGAAAGTGACAGATCTGGATCCACTCCAAAGATCCTTCATGTTCACTTCCAAAACACTGAAAGATGTGTCAAAAACATTGATACCTTCCTGCACTGGCAGTATTTCAGCTATACTCATCGGTGGTTGTTGCCGGTTTCTTTTCCTATTTTTTCACCGCGAAACAACTGGAAGAAGTCAAGCCCCCAGTGAAAATATTTGTAATCAACTAGGTCCAGGTTTTCATTTAGATCTGCAACAAACACACTCTTACCAGCTCCCTGACTATTACCTCTTTTCCACCAAAATTACAAGGTATACCAAAAAAACCTAGGATTGAGTCGGTTCCCATTGCCAGTAGGAGTTTGCCTCTGCTTGTTTCCCCGGTGCGTCACGCTCGACTTCACAAACTGAGGCTCTGTCTCACCCCGTTGTCTGGCCAAATTAACACGTTCGCCAAGGTGTCACATTTCTATCACCGCCGATTAAAACCCACGTCTGCAGCAGAGTCATTTGACCTGGGAGTGAATGTCGATCGTATCCATTCCAATTGCAGACATGTTAGTGGGTGAGCGTTTTTGACCAGTGATAAGGGGCTCATGTCTGTAATTTTTTAAAAAACGCCCTTCTTGCAATGTTAAAGGGGAAAAAAAGAAATCCTAGATCCACTTTAAAATGTAATGAGTTCTTCCTTGGGTCACGCCTCCCCCCTCCACACAATATCATGGAAATTGCTGGATTGTTTTTTTCAAAATCAGCAACCAATGCAGAAAAATGGCCTTCTGAGGTAATTGTCATGTTTTATCCAGGATAGGAATTTCTTCTATAGAATATGAAGGAATCAATTTTCAAGCTTATAAGGTTTGTAATGTGTTTGCATTGGTTTCATATCACTACTAGTTATATTCCTGTTCAAGTATTTTCTGTTAGGGCTCATGCAATTTCCACAACAGCTCACAACAGGGATTTTCCCCTTTAATATGACCCAGTGTCCACATGCCTCTTACTGCAGTGACGCTTAAAGAAAAACCCAGTGCTGATTCCCTCATTTAGCTAAAACATGGAATTATGGCAGAGAGCTAATATGTCCCAAGGTGTTTGAGCATCTCCAAGCTGAGAACAGCGTGGCCTTTACACTGTCAATTATCAAACATTTCATAAGTCAGCCTGAAAAATCCAACCGTGTTTGACCACTTAATGTGGGCCACGGTCGGCTCATTGCACACATTCGCACAAAATTAGCCCCTGTATGAATTCATCAAGTTTTAACAGGAGCGTGCGGCTGCAGGAGTTCATTATGCTGCATTGTCATGAAAATGAATTTGAAGCAGATAGTTACGTTTCTTAAATACTGACCGTAGTGGCCTCTTAACTTCCTTTGCATATAGAGAGTGCTTAGAAACAATGGAAAACAAGTCCAGAATAAATGTCAAACTCTGAATTCTTTCTTGGCATTACCCACTGACCCGAAGAGAAGCCCCTCTCCCAAACACTCCCCTGCAATGTAGCGTTCAGCCTTTCACAGTAACTGCCTTCAGAGGTTGGGACTGTTAACATGCTGGAGTGAACATCAAATTCCTTTTAGGCAACTAAAAACCTCCAATGGTTTCATAAAGGCCTGTCTTCTTTTTAACGACTATCCGAATCTATTTCGAAGTATTAGTTTCACAGGGTAGGAAGCAGTTCCGGAGCCGAGCTCCAATCATTTTCTTGTAGAGTCTCCTCGTTGCCAAAGTGTGAAGGGCTTTGGCTAATGAGTTTAGTGAGGGTGTGAAACGTGTATCCTCCTCCGACAGGAAAAGGGCAGGACTGGGCCTTCGGCATCTGCAGAATCCGCCTCGAGATCCAAGCGGCACCTTATGTGATTATTTATGTGAGTTCACGGCGGAAGCCTGCACACGTCTCCTGCGCCTTATCTTCTGCTTGTAGTTTCAGAGTGGCACATTGGCACAATAACTACAAGCAGCAGGTTTGCAAATTGGCTTAATTAACACATGGAAATGGCTGTGGCAGGTAAGGAGGGATTTACACGCATTCCTTCTCATCCAATAACCCCTCTTTGCTCCCACAGCCAGCCAAGAAGAAACACTGCGCTGGATGTGAAATTATTTTTTGCTGTGCAAATATCACATCACATACAGTCAAAGTAACTGACCTGGCTTTTAAGGCTTTTATACAGTGCCAGACATCCCTAGCAGTGAATATATATTACAAAATAAAGTTTTATGATGTGAAAGATACTTCAGAGTGATAAAGGTTTCTTCAGGGTAAACCAAGTATCATACTCCTACTGTAATTTTGTGCCGTAAGACTCTAGAGAGGCAAATAAGCTAATTTTTAGCTCCATCTCCAAGGCAACAAAAGACAGCAGTAACAGCAGTGGGGTTTTTTTTATTTTTTATTGTCGACTGCCACACAGACAAAACAGTAATGGAAAATAACTGAGCTGTGTGCGCGATGCTCACCAATCTATCATCAAGCAGCAGCGTCTAAAATCCGACACCGTAGGTTCCTCATGAGCAGCATGGATGTATTTCATGGCTGCGACCGAGCAGGATAATGTGGGTGCTCGACAGCGAGTAGAGCAACCAATAATCAAAGTGAAGTCAACGCTGCAGACTACAGACTGACACTGTTGTAAATATAGCCGATGTGTAGGTGGTCAAAAGTGCTTGCAAATGAATAACAAGCTCAGACGTGACCCAAGAGACATGATGAGGCTGGTGCAGCATGAGAGGTGGTACTGTAACGGCGCCCAGGTCGTATCTGTCACTGAATCTACTCTACGGGCAAATCCCAACAACACAACAAGTGTCTCTGGAAAAGAAGGGAAAACAGGGGAAACAAAGCTGAAAACAAACAAAGAACTTTATTGGGGGGATTCCCTCGTGGGCACTGGCATCACTCAACCATTTAATTGGACGCGACTGACATTTGCAGAGCAGGGTGTCGCAACATCCGTGTCAGTGCAGAGGCACAACTAGCTTCCGTGCACATGCGTCATGCTCCACTGACTCAGGAGGCGCCTTTTTCTTCCTCCGAAGGCGCCGGATTCTTCCCGCAGGAAAAAAAAGGAAAACTCACAGTCACACTCGGCGGAGTCAAACACATATGCTCACACATTTCAGCTATAATGGGCAACTTGTGGAGACATCCGGCGGCGTGGACGGAAATCGATGAGCGTGATCAATCGGCCTACACATTTTCACCCACCAGCGTTTGAAGACGTTGTTGACAACCGACCGCGCACAAATGTCACAAGGCCCATTAATCAACCTTAATAGCGATTTAAGTGCCATTGACTTATCTGCTGTATCATTCTGTATGTATTCAAGATGAGGGGAAGAAAAGGCCAAATGCTTGTGATTGAGACTGAATCATTCTAATCAAGCAGACCAGCTCGTACCATGAAAGGCTGAAACGTTTAAGATAACACTCTGCTCCATTATTTTAAATGCACACTTCCTCTTTAAGGCACTGATGTGTAGCCAGGAAAAACACATGGATGACATTTCTCTCTACGGCTTGACATGCGCGGCGAAACCTTCTTACATATACTGAAACAATAACAGACATGGCTGGTTGGGCCTAAGAATAAATGCAAGTGAAGAAAAGTATGTTTCCAAATGTAAAGTAGGCTTAAAATGAATTGTTAATTGAGGAATACTCACGACTCAGTTATTTCTCTCTTTAAAAATGACACAAAATGTATTATCTATACATGACTCTCTGTCAAAAAGCTTAAACAGATCATCACAAGAAATAATTAATAATATACATATAATTTTCACTGTTAAAATATCTTTAATATAAGATTCTGGCACCAAAATAATATATTTTGCAACACATGCGTTTGTGTAAAGACTTTTAAAGATAAAAAGTAGAATCAAAATAAAAAGATAAAAAACAGTGAACGTAAAGAACGGCCCCCCCCGGTGTTTCTGATCCCACGTTACCATTTTAAGAGAATCAGCCGTAACCAGTGGATTAGTGTTTTAAGGAGCCATCATCAAAAATCAATATCGCAGCCAGTCGAGTTAAACCCAGGTAACAAGTCTCCCATGACTACTGTTATTCTAATCTCCTCTGGAGGAAAGAGTAAAAATAGAGGGAGACTGGAGGAGAGAGAGAGAGAGAGAGAGAGAGAGAGAGAGAGAGAGAGAGAGAGAGAGAGGAAGGGAAGCAGCACAACAGAGACACACACAAACAGAGAGACACAAAGAAACCATGTTAAATATGCAGGGACACTTGTGTGTTGTCCACAAGTATAAGATAACCCCACTTGTACATGCATGTAACTGACTGAGCGAACACGTGAGATGCAGCACACGGATTCACGATGTGAGAGAAAGTTTAATGTTTTATACTTTTCATACCGTGTACGTTTCACCTTTCCACGCTCAGACGCTGCTGAGACCCAAACCACTCGTGCTCTCTCACATATCACTCGTTCTGATGAACTTCATATTGTGGCTGGAATGAACAGACCTTATATTTACGTGTTACAGTTTTATTGTCATAAACGGTTTGAAGGGTTGAACAATGAAACACAATTTTTACGTCTGCCTGTAGAACTCAGCATGTCTCCATCTCTCTACCTCCTCTCGTCTCTCCACCCACTGCCCCGATGATCAACACCCGCCGCTACTGTGAATTTCTAATATCAGTGTTGTTATTAGTCTGATAATTCAGATATGATAAGGTAATTCTTTGTCCCTCGATTGGGAAATTTGCCCCTTTATGCTCTTTGTCATTATTTGTGATATTAGTGTTATTATTAGGTTTAATACACCACCTGTTCACCAAGGCTTCTGGCCTCAGTTAAGTTTTGTTTATTTCTGTCCTGTTTTGTGCAAATGACTTCCTTTTCTTTTCTCTCTTTGTCCCCACTGACACATGTAAAGCATCCGTGGGTCTCTTGAAAGGAGCTATATAAATTCAAGCTATTATTATTATTATAATTTATAGACATATGAATGTTATAGATTTTATAACTAGTCCTATTATGGTCTCATTCATTACTATCAGCCTAATTATTATGATTTTACATCTTGTGGGACCTGCATTTTGCCATGATCTTTCTTCCTGCTCAGCACCCCACCCTCACCCCCCATCTTCCTCTCTCTCTCTCTCCCTATCTCTATCTCTGTCTCGACCGCCCTCACCCCCGCACCTTAACCCGGGCTTCGCTCAAGTTTGCTATCTATTAAAATAAAGTTTTTCCGTGCCGCTGTCGCCAAGCTCTTCCTCATGGGGGAATACCGGGTCTCTGTAAATAATATTACACTGTATGGTCTGAGACCCCTGAGTAGACTTCTGTTATGATTTGGGGCAATACAAATAAAGCCGACTTGACTTGCCCCCCTCTGCTCCATAAAAACCTTTAAAAAAAAGCAGGTGCCGTTCAATACTACGACTGTTAAAGTAAACACAGAGTTTTTGGTCTTACTGCAGGCATGGCTCAGCAGCATGCGTCTGGATCACTGGCGTTTCCCTCGCTACCTGAGGCCAATCAGTGGCCGGTCTGATGACCTGCCAGCTCGGGGTCGGTGCCAGGACCCGTCTCTGGGCTGTTTCCGTCAATTGTTTTTTCTCGAGTTCAAATATTTCAACTTGAGCAAGTGAAGCGAAGGACGTCGTCCGGCGCGAGTGACACAACATTTGCGTTTTTTTGCCTCGACTTTGTATGTGATCTCATCGTGTGAAAATTTCCATTTCCATTTTGGTTTGGTGTCTTAGCTTTTATTTCTCGTCAGTGTGTGACTGTGACATTTTTCGCTGGATGACCATGTAGATGTCAACTTTTCAGGCGGTAAGAAGAGTAGCTGTGTTTAGCTGGATAATAACATGGCTTGTGACATTTGAGAGGATTTTATCAGACAGGAATGATCTTTGTCAGAAATGATTGTAGTGTTGGACACACAAAGATCGCATACCAGTTACTGAAAAATACTAGTTTGAAGGTACATTTCTTTTTTTGTGTGAGTGTGTGTGTGTGTGCGTGTGTTTGCAGCTGCTTGACATGTCTCGGGCTGTGCGATTACATAAAGTCTGCACGCCAGCTGTAACCAACATCGCTTTACGCCTGCATCTAATAAAGCCAAGCTCACAGGCTCAGGGTGTTTCCTCTAGCATGCAGTGTACCAGGGTGTGCATAATACCTTCTGTACAAATACCAAATGCTTCTCCTTCCTCCCTGATCCCACATCACCACGTCTCAACTTCCAAGCTTAGAAAAGTTCGACCTCACGGGAGCTTGTTGGCACCGCGAACACACGAGAGAGGTGAGAATATCCTACAGTGACGATGCTCGCTTCCATCATTTCCACCAGACTCATTAACCCATCGGCGGATGAGTTATTACATAATTTGATTCAATTAATTCTGTGATACAATTATGTTTTCTGTAAATGATATTTCCCTACATAAAAGCCTGAATGGTGTTTCAAAGCATTGTGGGTAATTGCTTTTCTATTCTATCAGATATTGTATTTATAAATTGTCAGTTGAAGTATTAATGTAGAACTTTCAATCAGCGTTTTAGCAGTGTTTACATTACTTAAGCTCATGGAAAATATTGCTCATCTTTGTGGTCCAACAAATCAAAGAATGACACAAATCAATTAGGGAATATAAGACCTATAATTATCTATAAAGCAGATGACTTAATTGTCTTTGATAGCATTTTGTCATTGCCAGCAATTAGTATAAAACAAAAGTTCCTGTAAATTACTTATACTTCCCCTTAGTTGAAGATCGGTGAAGGTGAAGTAGCCTAGAAGAGAATAACCTGTGATACGCTAGGCAGAGACAGTAGGTAGATATATATGTTCATATTCAATTAACATATATTACATATACATACACATATATATACATTATAGATACATATTTAAGAAATAGCGCGTCATATTTTCACATATGTAAGGGTTTTTAAGACCTTAAATTCAGATTATTGAATTTTAGATTTTTTTAAAGGCCCAGTGGAAAGGCTGAGTAATATTTAATTACGTGGGGAGCTGCCCAGCTGTGCATTGCATGTACACTATTCATGCACACTCAAGAAAAACAAGACAATCACTTCAATGAAACATACGCATGGATCGTACAGAGGAAAATATTCTATACTAACTGACAGAAGAAACCGAGAGGGACAGAAAAAGGCAAATGAATTGGCCAAGTGGAAGATATGGGAGTTCCATGATTTATAAATAAAGATGTGTACTTTCTCACTTCCTAAATGGAGGTCCGAGGATGGCAGGAAAGGAATGGAGGCGACAGGGAGGGAGGGAGAGTGCTGCAAACGTTTATCCCTCCGTAAACATGGAGTTTCACTCAGCTCACACATGTGGAATCGCCTCTCTGGTCAGTCAGACGCACTGATGGAGATAAACCAAAGTGACATCACGGCTACGGCTATGACAGCTCAACACTCTCCTCCATCTCGTTTCCCGTCCTCTCTCTGTCTTTCGCTGCCTGTTTCCGTCTCTGTCCTCTCAAGGGCACCTTGCCACTGTGAAAAAGAGACATTGGTATTGTTCTCCCGCCTGCTGCCTCCCTGTCGCTCGCTCTCAACCCCGCATCATGTTTGTCTCTCCGCTGATTATCAATGCAACACCTCTAATAAGATCCATCAGCCCGCCACTTTCCCGCCCTCCTCACACCCACTTCATTTAGGCGGGGAGTGAGAATCAAAGACGGTGAGTAATTTGGGATAAAAAGAAGATGAATGTGCCTCCGTGTGAACAACATGCTCAAGAGCCCCCACTGCAGACAGAGGAGAGGACCTTTGCGTCCGCGACTTGTTAGAGCCTCCATCTTCATTCAGAAAACATTACCTTAAAGGGCTGGTGATGTTACCTCTCCAGGCAGCATTATGTTTTGATATAGCGGCTTTATTTCTACAGAATGGGCAATTCCCAACGCCAATTATCAACAGCGCAGAAGAGATGAGAACAGTTCGAAGATGCTAGATTAGCATCCTCCCATCAGAAAAACATCATTTGGAGACATTAGCACGGGAATGGCAACAGTGTCTTTGAGATAAAAAACCACAGGGAAGAGTGGGGGATGTGGAAAAACCTTCTGGCAGATGTGCTTCTAATTGTTCAAATATCAGCGCTCGACACAAACACTGACATCAGACAGAGGTTACAGCCCAGATCTCACAGTACACAGCATTACACAGTAAACACCACACCCCAATCAGTCCAGTAAAGCAGAATATAACTGACTGGGAGACAAATTGAGATTTATTTTTTCTTTCTCCAATGATTAAGACCCGCCCATCTGTTTTCTCTCATCCGGAGTCACAACAAAGCAAGATTGGGTCACGACAAACACACGATCCAGGTGGACAACGATGACAAACAACATTTCTCTCCTCTCTCCGTGGATGGAGAGACAGGAGGGTTCCAGCCGGTTCCTCAGCGCAGAGCCCATCTCAGAAAAAGACATGCCATGATGGCTCAGTGTCACTCTTCGTGGGACTATTTTTAACACGGGATGGCAAGCAGCGAGAGACACCGAGGAGATCGCCTCCTACTGCCATTGGTATCCAGAAGAGAAGAAAAAAAAATTGTGGCAACTAATCTGTCTGATTGTCAGTGTGAACACATCAGTGCACAAGTTTGTGATAAACACGCAGTGACAGCTCTCAGGAGATATCTGAATATCTGCCCTACTTGTCCTGAAACAAATCAATATTCCACTGTTCCACTGCATCAAATGCCCAAATATGCATCATACACCTGTACAACATGGACTCACCTATAGCTTTAAAGATATAATATGTATCAATTTATCATTAAAATGTAAAAAAACAACTAGGCCAATGTTATATATTTTGTTGTCTTGTGTACTTATATTATCCAAACTTTTTCCAACAATGTTCAAACCCAGAGAAAAGCCCAATTTTATTTATGGTAACGTGACATTCGATTTTCATTGCCTTTACCAGCTCTAGCCGTAGAGTCTTCCATCTCTTGCAGGTGCAATCGGCTGTTTTTTTTCCTTCCACCGTTTGTATTGATCCCTCGTGATGGAGCATGATCGTTCATTGCAAGTTTGCTGTTTCACGTGAATAAAACTTTAACACATTACAGCATCCGTGGACTTGATTTGCGCCTGAGTGACGTCCGGTAGATTTTAATGAGCAATGGTGGTGAAGACAGCAACTCCCATGATCCCACGCTGCTTCACGACATCATCAAACGAGCTGTTTTTTTATCGTTTTGATTGAGAGACCCCCCAGCTGCCTTGGTTACATATAGTCTGTTTAATAATAGTAATACCATAGCAAATAGTTGCCATAACAGTGAATTATTTGCTGTTGAAGCCTGCGAAAGACTTCTACTGTCAGATCCAGCTTCCTGTGCGATCACATGTGACAAATGACTAGAAGAGTGGCAGAACCTCTCAGTAGCTCATCCATACGCCCAGGGTCAGCCACGTATGAGCTGGTAGCAGAGAGAAAAGGAGCTGAATAACACGGCTGACACCGAGGCCGGGGATACACTGGGCTTCTCTTTTTTTTTTCTCCTCTCGAGGCTCCTCTACGATGTATGTACATGTAAAATGGGCCGTGCTGCGTATGAGCTCAACCGGCTGGAAGTAAGCGGTGCGAATAAATAATATACCTCAAAAATGAAGGTCATCATAAATAGAACGACCGCAGTTGTTGGGGCTGGTCTGCTGTGTGTGATGGGGCTCGTGGTGAAAAGTGCATCCCCCACAAGGCTGTGTGACATGGACAACTGCTGAAGGGCTGTCCCCAACAATCACGTCTTCCTACAGAGGGCCTGGGACAGGGAACTAAATAACACAAAGGACAGCAGCCTAAAAATAATTATTGAGCCTGTAGAGATTCCCCACTTAATATACCCGCCGTTAAGCCTCATCGACATCTCAGTTAAAACAGACACAATATTTGAATATTCTTGAAATAAAAACTACAACAAATAAAATATAGGATTTTTAAAAAGGTTTGCAGCCCTCTCTTTTTATCCATTTAATGTTCTACAGTCGAGCAGTGGCTTCCTCTTAATTTAAAAAACAGTTTTCAAGCCACAAAAACAACCACTGCTTTGGAAAACTAGCCCAAAAAAAGGAAATAAAAAAACACTATTGTCTCTTTGTTGCTTCCTATGGGCCATACTCTCTATCTTCATTTCTCACACAATCTTCACCGCTCAACATCCCCACGACGCACACACACACACACACACACACACACACAAACATACTCCATATCCCTCCTCCATAACCTATCCTCCCGTGTTTGCCCATGGACACTTATCATCGATGCACACAACATCTTTTCCTGCATCCCCATCGATCCCCCTATTTAAACAAGCCTCATTTGCAGTCTCCTCCTTGACATTTTTTTCCCTCTCCTGTCTCTTTCTTTTCCAAACTCTGACAGGCTGTGCAGATTTTGGCAGTTTGCTGCTCTCCCCTAATCCTTCGCCAGACTTTCCTCCTTCACAAATATACAAGGATTTCAGGAAGAAAAAAAAAAAAAAAATGCAGACATCAGATGGCAACGGAGACATTCCAGCTTGTGATATACAGTTTTTTAAGATTGCGAAAAAGTCAGCTACTATACTCACGGTCACGGAGTTAATATGTAAATGATATAGATTTCACTGATGTAGAAACGTAAAGGAAAATGCCAAGTCTCTTATTTCTTGTATTGAAATGTAATGAGTGAATTATCATAATTATGGCCACTGACAAAAGAAAGCAAGAATCAATTTTCCATTAATTTCTTTGATCTGTGCAGTTATTATACTTCGTTTTACTGAGGGATTTAATGATTTCACCATTAATATAGTATGAAGTGTCTGTATTGTTACACCATTATGGTTAATTTACTGCCATGTAGGCTGCCATACACCTACACTCAACATTTACCAACATTCAACACTGACGGAACAATGGATAGCCAACATATGCATGGCTACTATGATGTGTTTTAATTTGACTCAAAAACAATAATGATAATATATTTATAATAAGCCACTATAAAGAGTCACATTTTGTATGAATCACCGTTTCCAGAAGGTATAAGAAAGAAAGGAGAGAAAGAGAGGAGAGGACAGAACGCAGAGGGATTAAGGTTGTATATGTGCTCCACTTCGGGCTGAAGGCTCTACTTTGAAACATCTATCTTTGTTAACTGTATCGTGCCTCTGAAAATGGATCTATCTCTGCAGCTGTCCACCCTTCCGTCTTTGCCCAAGTGCCTTACTTTAACATCACTACACTGCAAATTTCAGTACGCACAAACACACAGTCTTGAATATTCCCTCACCCAAAAGAGAGTTAATTGTATATTGCAATGCGCTCTTTCTCTGCTGCTCTCTGCCTGTCTCCATTAGTCACTGCTCCACACACACGCACACACGCACACACACACGCACACACGCACACACACAAACCTGCAGATACCCAGGCTGTTCCACATGCTTCCCTCTGTGTGCGTCTGCTATAGATCAATCTTTATCTCTTATTCAAAATGTTTTAATGCACATATCATACGTCTGTTTTGGGCATCTATTTAGTAAATACCAGAAAATAGTCAATACCATTTACTTTATGAATGTTCAGTTTACCCTGGCTGTAAAAGAATAAAGATATTTTTGTCCTCCAACATACTGGGGTCGTGTGTGCTTGAGGGAAACAGCTCAAGGCTTCAAAAGGCGCTACGAGAAAAAAATTAAAACTCGAAACTCTGACCAGAGTGTTGGAGGACAACTTGCATTGTGTGTAACGCAGGCCCCAGGTTTAACAAAGAAGAAGAAGAATCCCTGAGATAAAAACAGATTGCAGTTTCAGGGGGGAAATGATGCACAAAGTATCTAGTTTTCAGAAAACATGCATGCTGTCGATATTTGATTATAAAAAAAACAAAAACACTGATATGAACTTTATATTACTAATAATACATCCAGCAGACACAGGGCAATATTTATCGAATTTATGTGGATTATTGTTTCTGGTAACATTCACACTGCTTTTAGCTCTATTTTTGGTCTCTATTCTCCAGATGGAAACAAATTCATTTTTAGCTGCTAAATGTTCCACTTTGTGCTGGGTGGGTTGTGTATAATTGTTCTTCAGACCTTGTGTAATAAAAAACAAAAATAAAAAAACACTGCTTGAAAGAATCAACGAAAACAGTAAAGCTGGACCAGAAAAACAAGGAATTAGCTGAAAAAACGCTGGAAAGCTCCGGGGCAGATATATACGTGAAGAGTCGGGTAATGATTTTCCGTGGATTCATAACTTTAAGTGACTTCTACATACATAACTTTTACATACAAGTCATGAGATCCATAGTTATTTATAAATACTGCCACATTAAAGACAAACCTAATTTGATATTATACATATGTATAAGCAGTACCTCCCTATTTGAAATCTTAGATAATAGCACTCTGGATTCCCTTAAAGAAGGGGCACTGGAGAAGGCACTAATCTGCAAGCTGACACACATTGTCTACCATCCATAAGTCCTATACTGCTAAGTCAACCAAGATATTTCCTCCAGGGATAAAATACTTTTTTTTCTTCCTCTCTCTTCTTCTTCCTTTTTTTTTTTGCTCAAACTCACAGACTCAGAACAGCAATGTCCTCCTTTTTCCTTTCACTTCTTGCCTTCACTCTAATCCACAAAATGCATATTCAGCCAGAGGAAACAAAGGGGCAGAAGAAGGAAGATGAAGAGAGTGAGCGTGAGAGGTCGCAAGAGAGACAGAGACTGAGAAAGAGAAGAGAGTGGGTCCTGCATCTCAAGCCCTCCAGAGATCAATTGTACAAACTTCTCCACAAGTGCTCTCCTTTGCCCCTGTACACTCTGAACTAGCCAAATCAATGCTGAGGCGTGTGTGTGTGTGTGTGTGTGTGTGTGTGTGTGTGTGTGTGTGTGTGTGTGTGTGTGTGTGTGTGTGTGTGTGTGTGTGTGTGTGTGTGTTATTGGAGAGGGAGCAGGGGAGGACAACTCTGAGTGTGGAGGAGAGGGACGGAGAGAAAATGGAGGGAATGGAAGAAGCAGCAGTAAACGATAAGAAATTCCTCAGATCAGATATTCCTAAATGTCACCGAGCTGAAGTGTCTCTCGACGGCGTCGTGTGGAATACAATTCTATACGCCGGGAACATGAATGTCGTCAAGTTCCTGAGCGGAGCATCGAACAGCATTAACATTTAAACACATCCATCTCACGGCTGTTTTGTTACTGTAACACAGACGAAAACTCGTCCGTATCCTCCCACTCGCACAAAACACCATCATTTTTAGTGATTTAAGTCTTATGAGTTAGTAATGATTAAGGGACTATTTACGTTTTGCTCTCTAGCACAAGCCCACAACTGGAAATTTGAATTGATTGACTTTATTTCCAATCATCTATGATATGGATCTGTTTCTGTTGTTTTGCACTATAGGGTTAAAAAGAAACGAACGTGAAGGATGCTCATACATAATCTGCTTTGTGATTTTTGAAACTTTTGCACCGAAGAAAGCAGACAATGGAGCAGAGTGTCTCCTTTATTAAGGCCCCTCACACTGGGTCTTAGTGGGAGATTTTGGCTTCACGCCTCCCTACCACGGTTTCAGTAAATCGGCTTTCTGTGGCCATGACAGTCATTAGCCTTGCCCCTGGCAGTAATCCTCTAGTTTCTGTCTCTAATGGAAGCAGGAAGGGCTGATAGCATTCACTCCGTTACTGCTTCTGCTGCTGGGCCCCATAGGGGACCTGCAGGCTGTCCAAAGCCAAAGCCCGATGCACCCCCTGCTCCACGGAGCAAAGCAGCACCTGAAAACACCACACACCTCGCTCACACTCGTCTCAAGTTGTTGTCGAGACGGGTTCTGAGCGAGGATGCTGACGGATGGTGGTGGAGAGTAACTCAACTGTACTTGAGAAAAACCTGATGGCAAATGGTAACCAGAACCAAATATGCATTATTTTGCTGTGAAGGCACAACTTTAAAAGAAAAAAAAAATGTACAGGTTGTTGTTTGTTAGCTGCAGATGTGAGAGAGAGCGACAGAGAGAGAGAGAGAGAGAGAGAGAGAGAGAGCACTGACCTGGGAAATGAAAGCAGAGACTGTCATCGCCAGACTCAGGCGCTGATTTAATTTAAGCAGCGAATCTTTCAGAGTCCAGACCTAAGGCTATCCACTGATGGTGTTGATTCGAATTGTAACACATGACAGTACCTTTCTTGTCTGCAGTGTCCAAGCAAGTCCACCAGCTGTCCGTGAAACGCACGGCGCACACGATGACAGGAGTGCAAACTGCACGCAAGACAAGGGCTCCAGGAGTGGGTCAGGGCCGTCATCGGCCGAGTGGCCCCGGCCGTAATTTCTATCACCTACTTTTATGTAAACCTGGCAGCTGACGGAGCCTGGTCACTTTAAAGACCATAACTACGTCAGCATCTTATTATATAAGTAAGGAAATCCTACACAAGAACGCCATTTTCTATATTTCACATAAAAATGTCCTGGATTTTGTTCATTTATTTGAACGCTTCTAGATAAAGGATGAGCTGAAACTCACTATAAATCCCGAGGAAGCCGAGGGCGGCTGCCGTTTCTGGTGACGATTCCTCATAGGTCACTATTGTCACATTGGTTTCACATATTATATATTGTTGTAAAAAAAAAAATAGAGAAACACCTCAGACGTTTTTTCAGGGGCTTTAATCTTCATTCAGTCAGTGGAGAATTTACCAATGTGCCGTCTATCTTCAGATTTACTCACACTAAGTCTCAAGATGCCATGCTGTTCTGCCAACACCAAATCATGGCATCTGCCTCTCGAGCAGGAAGCAATGTTTGGGAAATATAAATTATTGTCACAGGATAAATGCATCTTTACAAAAGCAAGTATTGCGAGTTGCACCTCAAAACAGGCAAAGATTCAAAGAGGGCATTTCGAAGAACGTGTGTGCTGTATTACCTGATCTTTGACTTTTTGATTTGTGACTCCTCCGCTGCAGAATATGAGAATTTGATGTATGATGGTGCCACCTTCTTAATACCATCCACCACGTTTGGGAATGTGTGGCTGACGGATGGCTGTGATTTGTGGGGCCATTCGCACATCTCTCTCTGGACGGTCCAGGAGGACGAGAGCAGACAGCGGCAGGACATGCAGAGGGACAGCTGTAGACCTTTTGGTCCTTTGCTGGGGAAAGTTCAGTCTAAAGCACATCACGAGTGATTCTTCACTTCACTCGGCTCCTATAGAATCAGCCTCTCTCTCCTCAAGGCCACCCCTCTTAAAGGGATAGTTCACAGAAAAATGAAAATTCCCTCATTATCTATCCACCACTATGCCGACAGTATATACCAACAGCATGTGCACAATTGTCAGTAAATGCAAAGACTTACTTTGATGAAACATTAGGCCTACGACACTATGAGCTTGTTCATATGGCTTTAGCAGTAAGGTCAATATTAGAGGCTGAGATCAGGAAACTTTACCAGACTGTGGGGCCAATTTAACTTTTCAATCAATGTTTTGATCAATGTTGACTTTTCAGAATGCAAAGGAGGGCAATACAGCTTCCTTTAGATGTAAGCTGTTGCTACTGTGCATAGACCGCATAGGAAGATGTCAACATGTCAGAGCGTCTCCATTGCCCCATGGTGGCTGTCTGCAGAACAGGTTATGAATCTAGCTTTCTTTATGTTCGCAGATGGGACGTAGAATTAAAAAGGCAAAGTACACTTCAAATAAATAGAAGATGGATTCTGTCATTTTAGGTAGTTCTTATCCCACTGATGTGTGTTCATGTTTCTGATAGGTTTGGTTTTAAATTTGTTGTTTTGATGATATAAAAGCAGGGTGAAATGTCACGATTGACAACTGAGACTGACTCACGATTGGTCGAGCATGTGTATCGGCAGAACCTCGCTGCCATGTCTCCGTCGCCTGAACGCTGCAGCGCCGACTCTGGCTCCAAATGTGCAAGATGGCAACGTTCATATCTGGGATATTTTGGCTTCATTTCTGGATAGAGGGAGGAAGTGGAGGCTCGTCATCCATCTTCATATACAGTCAATGGTATTCACAAAATACCCCGTAATGTGTCATTATCAACTAGTGTTTCGAACAATGGCTAACCTGGATGGAGCAAACCTCATTTCCACTACACTGTGAATTAAACAAACCTTCATCTTCTACTGGAACATGGTAAACTCAGGCCATTCAGTTGTATGTAAATATGGAAAACGTTACTACATTAATGTTAAAACAAGCTCATTAAGGGAAAGGTCTGAAAAAAAGCTCAGACCTGCAAGACAGACGAACAAAAATCCCACTAATCATCCGAGAGCCAGATCGATGACTGTTTAGGTAATTAATCGGGCGCTGTGACCTCCCTTACACTGCGCATCAAATGACAACTGATCCATCGGTAGTCTGGCCCGATTCAAAAACGACTCTGGCTTAATCCATTGTCTGTGCAGCTTTATAGACTGCTAAACGGGCCAGTCAATGGCAAATCAAGGTAACAAATTGAATGACTTCTTGTTGGCAAATAGAAATCAGTAGACAACACATATCTGATTGAACATATCTTGTCTAGGCGTCTGCAGCATATTGGCAGAAGCAGAATTACAGTGCAAACTATTAATTATCTTAGATAAGATGGTGATGCATGAGACTTTTTTACTCGTTTTACCTCACCAGTGTGGTGAGTGAAGCAGGTGGAACAGCAGGCACATGTAGTCAGTGTTTATGTTTACTCGAGTTTATTCGTTAATCCTGAACTCAGCTACCTACGGCAGCTTTAGGATATTTATGAGAAATGACATTTCCCCTGTGAGACGTGTTCAGCTGACGCAGCACAACAAGCACATGTTGCTGTTTTATCCCCAATTTGATGAGTGATTAGCCAAAGCCTTTAGCTCAAGATGCTCCGTAAGCAATGAAAGGTGGGTGGAAAACCTTTGGAGAGACTACAGACAGATTGTGACTGATACCCGCACACACTCCCCATTCCCAATGGTAGAGTCTGAGCCATGGACTGTATATACCATACATTAATTCATCCATTAGCTAGGAGGTTACATTTCCATCTGCATTTGTTTGTTAGTTGTGGGTTTGCAGGATTACACAAAAACTAATGAACCTATTTCCATGAAATTTGATGGAGGGGTGGGATCTTTAAGTAGACATTTAAAACATTTTTGAATGGATCTGAATAAATGGGTTGATCTATAATTTAGTTTTTTCACTTTGTGTGCTTTCACTAGAATTAATTCAATATATGGTGATAGTGGGGGTGCATGCACACACGCACAAAGGTCGCTCTCATGCGCAGCAGATTCCAAGTGACAGGTATTCTCAAGTGAGAAAGAGAACTGCATTGCATGCAACTTGCAGGTACGAGCACATCTGCAGAAACTATGAGTTCTGAATGTCTGTGTGGACGGTAACAACTTTATGGCCGATACCATGAGGGAGGGGCGTGGCAAATAGTGCTGAAAATAGTGCAATAATAGCAATGATGCAGAACACAAAGTAAGAAATCTCCTATGTTATTATGATAAAATTCAAGCCTTTTTTTGGCTCATTATGAAACAGTGGCAGGACAAATTGGAGTATGGCCGTCCACCAAAGACTAGATAATTGATGGGAAACACTGCTTTGACATGGGGGGATAGGACATTAGTCTTGGCAGAGGTACGCACTCTCAGAGCACCCATTTATATGTTCATTTGATCGTTTGTTCAGTGCTTTATTTTTACTGGCACGTTTGTTCTTTAGTTTATTCATTGGTCTGCTCGCTGTTTGCTTGTTGTTAATCCATTGATGTGTTTCTCTGTCACATGCCCTGATCGCATTTTAATAAAACTTGACAAAATGGCTGTGATGCATCTAAATGTCGTGTTTTGGTCAAAGCGCGTCGCCCCAATTGCAAGTAAAAATAATGATGGATTTTTTTATGTTTATTGGCCCATTGGGACATGTGCTTTGTTTGTGAGAAAGACCCATCTACTGTTGAAATGTTTGTTTGTCTCTTTAACTGTTTTTATTTCCTACTGTGTTATCATGTTGATTCTTTATTTCTTTATTTCTTTATTTCTTTCCTTCTTTCCTGTCATATCCGAATGGGGTTTCTGCAGTAGGGTCACTCTTTTCCTTTTTCATCCCCGCATCTTTGTTCTTTGGTCCTCCTCTTTTTTAGGTTTGAGCAGTTTCTATTTCCTCGTGTGGGCTCTTTGAGAGATAAGTCTGTGAGGTTTGTAAGGAACTCTTTGTTGTATCTGCTGAATGCCACGGACCTGACATTATTGAACACTCTCCCGGCAAGAACGGGACATACAGAGCTCCAGGCAACGCCACATGTGAACACAGACATATAGGCGTCGAAACTAGGCAGAAAAGGAGCTCTGGAGAGGTGACCGGGGCAAGGACAAAATGTGGCTGCACCAGGCATCAGAGAAAGTGGGATTTGTGGATAAAAGAATGAGCATATTACGAGAGCACAAAGGGGCTCAACTCTCAACCTGTGGGCTTTGACGGCCCAACTCCAACCCACTGCTGACTACTCATAATCAATCACATCTCAGCCCAAGCCCACAATTAATCAATCAATTAAAAACCCACACAAAGCCACAGCAGTGTAATCAATCAATCCAGCCTCTGTAGAGGGCTGTTATTGAGAGCCAGGCATCAGATCCATAGTCACCGTTCCCCTGATGATACCAGCAATGGTCACATGCCCGAGTATGCATCGATGGAAACAGAGAGGAATAGAGAGGTGAGACTATGCTCGGGTGTGATCCACTACAGGGTAGAGAGGAGGCTCTCAACACTCCCATGACACACCACCAGAGCCTGAATATTCATGCTGAGGAATTGGGTACCGTGGAGGCGCTCAGTTATTCATTATGCCACTGCAAAAAGAAACACATCATCGTCCCTCTGCGATGGAATATTAATAGTTCCCATTAATAAAATATCCCCCGCCCCATCTTAAGACTTGTTTCCAACTGTCTTGGCTATCGCACATATCAAGGTCTGGGACACTTGGGATATGGCCATGAAAGCAAGCCAGACAATTGTCATTTGGATTATTAGTAAACTAAAAAAAACACATTATCCCACAACCATCTGGTCCAAAGTGAGAGAGGGAGTCCTCTTCCTCATTTGGTCAAAGCCTCTCTTTTTGAAAATGGAAAAATAGTATGGGTTGCAAGAGGAGCTCAATAGCAGTATACTCAGGGGGGCGAATGTTTAATTTAGGGCAGCCTGAAAGTATGCTGACATTTCGCCATTGTTAGGAGAGATGAGTACATGGGACACTGTCTGCCGGAGAAATGGAAATGTGCATCAAGGATGTTAAAAATTCAACTGCCTTCCCCGCCCAGACATGCAGATCTGGGCTCGGAATATACCCCCATGTTTGCTACCAAAATTCTCCCTTGAGCCTCTAGCCAGTGGATGTTGTTATCATGTCATAATCTTCATGTAACTCCACATCACTAACAAAACCCATGTTTATGTAATTTGAGTCCCTGTAACACCCCCCCCTCCCTGCCTCAGCCTTTACTTATCCATTGAGCAACAATTCCCTCTGTCCTCTCCGTTGACCTTTGACAGCACTCAAAAATCCTCCTGAGACGTGGGACGCTGAACTTTGCAGCAAAACAACCCAGCAGTCATGACACCAGCAGTTGTATTTAATGGAAACAAAGGGAATAAACAAACTACAAATGCAGGCAAAGCGCAGCGGACTGAGACTTTCTGCTCCGCGACAACACCCCAAGAGGATGAGGATGGGGTGGGGGTGTGTGTGTGTGTGTGTGTTTGGGCGAGTGGGTGAGGTCAGCCTGTGACACAGAGCGAGAGACTGAGAGAAAAGTGAGAGGGAAAAGAGGAAGTAAGGGAGAGAAAGCCAGAGAGAAGGTCAATTACCTGCCACTCCTGTCAAACACTTCTTATAACAGCTGAGCTGTGTCCAACAGGGTGGCTGGCTGCTTTCAGGGCCTTTCATATCACAGATGTGATGAGGGCTCCTCTTCCTCACATTTAAAGTCTGTCACAATACATCCCGCACTGCTGGGCTGCATGGACCACTGGGGAAAATGTGCATCTGCTGCCACGAAGCGACACAGGACGCAGCCGATACTTAATAAGGGCCGTCCAGTCCTGCATGTCAGTCTCAACACAAACATTGTTTGCTCTGTTAAACTATTAACAGCCTGCGTTTTGCACCCCAGAGTTTGAGGATACAAGTCAAAGGGGACATTTAGTTGTTGTTTATGCTGCTACTCTGCTGTCAAGTGGTTTCAAAGCTTGATGTGTGTGAGTGTGTGTACACGCTGGCGTTTGTGCATGCGTGTGCTGTTTGACCGGGCTGTTGTGCAAGCAGAACTATCACCAGCCTCACAGGTCAAATGCGGAGGTGGGAGGAGCAGCTGGACCAACGGTGTGACCAGTTCAGCACAGAATCACAGCCCTGAATCGGAAAAACTGAGAAAATGGTACAGGCTGAGGTTTAGGAGTTGAGAGAAGTGTCTGGCAGCCGGAGAAACATTCAGACAATGACACCAGAAAGGAGTGAACTTCTGCATGACCACTGGAGCTGCAGACCAGCAGACTGTGACTGACTGACAGCCTCTGAGCCGAAGATGGCGATGCAGTCACTGCGCCACACCAAGCCAACTGGCCCGCTGAAATGGGAACTGTTTTTCCGACCCCAAGGGGACTCATTGGAAAACCTGCTGCCATCCCTCTATCTGAACCTCACTCAGGGCAACTGCAAAGAGGAATTAGGGACGGGGGTTTAGTTTTGGTGGGTTGTGTCTTTTGCCACATGTCAGCCAACTGAGTTTCAGGCAGAGCAGTTCTCTGAGGTAGCTCCAGAAAGCCTCATCTTTAACCCTCCCCCCCCTCCCTGCCCTGCTCCCCCATCCCCAAGACAGAGTGTCAGAGGACATATGGTTGAGCCAGGAGCACCTGGCAACCCCTTCAAACCAGCAGGCAGATTGAAAATGTGGCAACGGGGACTGGGAGCAAGAAGAAAGTCCACAGATATCTCCAAAGAATGGTCTGGAATTTGTGGGCCCGCTGCCACCAGGACCACAGGGATGAGAGAGGGAGAGGGAGGCAGGAAAAGAGGCTAAATGGAGCAGGTAGATAGCAACGAGGAAATCCTGGGAATCCGGTTGGAGACAACTCTATTAATTAAAAAGCAACAGAGACAGATTTCATTCAGCGAAGTTGTTTCCCCAAAAGAAAAACACATTTTCATCTAATAATGTGTTGCAGGGCACATGCACATAGAAATATGACAACATTGTTGCACAGTGGGACTGGATAGCTGCCGCGTTGCCGTGGCAAAGTTTGCCATTTCCCTTTAACAATCCAAGCAAACGTCAAACATGGAAGAAACGTGGAAGGAAAGGCTGCAAAGAAGAAAGTATTATCGCTTGTGACACCGATTCCTGATTGGAGCAGCAGCGGCCGAGCAAAAGTCAATACAGGAGAGTAATTCTGTGATCACACCACTTATGTCTTCCCATTTACTGTCACAAAAGGTAATCATGCAGGACATGTCTAGACATACGTAGCATGGGGTCCACAAGTCTGGTCAAAAGTTTTGGATCCCATCGTCAGGGTTAGAAACCGTGATTCATGAAGTTTAAAGTCAACCATTATTTTTGCTTCCTCTGCAGCTCTTTCCGTCTTTTTAACTAAAGCCACTGTCCAGCTTTGACAGATCAATATACAATACGACTTTAGGCGCATTTGTTTCACTACTTATTTCAGTACTGTACGCAGCTCATTGCACTCTGACTAATAAGACGGATGCTAATGAGACGGACTTTGTTAGAAGCGTCTCCACCATCACGTTTCAATTTAGACCTTTGCCAGTTCTCCAGTATTCTTTTACAGGACGGGATGTCAAGATAGAAAATCACAATGCATGATACTCCCCTAAGTTCAAAGATGTCAAGCTGCTTCTGGAAAGATGAATTCCGCTTTCCTGCTGTGGTTAAAATGAATAAAATTGATTATCAATATGCACGCCCATAAGTGTATACACTGTATACTGTCATCTGCCATGCATCATCAGCATCATGCCATGCTGCATAAAATAGATTACTGTGTGTACTTGTCATAAATGATGGATTGTCATGAACTGGATCCATATACACTCACCGACCACTTCGCCGATGTGTTGGGAGTGACAGACGGAATAGATAAACACTGTAAAGCTGACAGTGGAGGCAGTACACAGAGGAGTGCTTCTCTCTCTCTCTCCACTGGACAAGGCTGATTACACTCAGGAAACCACGGACGGAGGGAAAGGATCTCGCCGCGCATCTCCGTCTTTGTTACCTCATTCTTGCAAGGTCATAAATGCTGCCACTCACGCAGGATTTTCTTTTGTGAGCCTGCTGTTTAAAACATTGAATAGATGTAGTGATAAAGATTGAGTAGAGTGAATAAGGGAGAAGAATGGCTGCTGTTTACTCTTCGTGGACTGAAAGAATCGAAAAAAGGTGATTTAGACACACCGGCGTGGAAGTATTCCCATAATTGTTTTGAGTTGCTGACAAAGACGATTCCTCTTTAGATTCCTGTTTACAAAGCTGATTCCACATACAGTTAAAGTCGTCTGTAGCTTCTACTGTTCCACAGCACAATGCTGACAACATGATGTTCTACTGTATAGAAGATGCACTATTTCTATAACATGCTACACAATACTCAATGTTTCCGTTATAGTTTGACCCGTTATGAAAACAATGTGACAGTTGGGGGTCACTCAAAGGTTGTTTCAGACATGAAATGAAATGAAAATGTTTGGAAAATTGGGTCAAGACATTTTTGGGAGTTTGCCTTTCACATATAAAGAACACGATCAACACCCCAGGGACTGGGTAGAGCAGACAGGAGGCAGGACATGAGGTATGCTCCATAGGAGGCAGGACATGAGGTACGCTCCATAGAGCTGCTCTCCTCAGCTCTGTGGAGCTTAACATGGAGTTTAAATCGTGATTAACTGTCAAATCCACAAATTAACTGTAAACTAGCAACCCCAGTCATAATCCACCAACCCAGTATTTTGCATTTAGAAAAAAAAATAGATGAAACAAATGGTGAATTCCCCCAAACGGCCCCTTAACCATGTGATGCTTCTTATTTTGACTCTGCGATGACCAGCATGTGGGAAGAAAAAACCAAGGACTCACATCAACCATGTATAAGCACAAAAGATGGGGAGCCCCCTCTCGCCCTTATTGTAATCTTAACAGGAAAACATTCTAGTAAAAATCATGGTTATCGCCACTCGCAGATTGCCTCTGACTGTTTGTTCCTTCCTGTTCCTCAGGGCCACTGTGTCCCTGTGTGATGTTTGTGAGTGTATTTCAAAACAGAGTGACAAAGGCTATGAAAGTCTAGAGGACTGAAACTTAAAAAAAAAAATTTAAAAAAAAGAGATAAAGCCTCATTGCCGAGTTCTGTTCTCTATCCCTCATTCCGTTTCTACAAAACGCTTCACTTGTCACCACAGGCTCCCGAGCTCCTTTAATAAACGCTCCAAACAAAAATGTCTGGCTTTGAGTGGCAGAGTGTGACTGTTTAAAACCATTGGGATTCTGGTGTAATCCTACAGAAGACACAGGCATAACCCGAATTTAAAGTCGCCTGCTCGCTCCACATCCGAGTGAAGAACCTGCAGAGGAGAGGCTGAGAGAGCCTCTTGTTTAAGGAGGAATCAAATGTACACGTTGGCTTTCCAGGGAATCAGGTTCTACTTGGTTCACGTTGAGTGGAGAGGCCCATATGTTTTGGTGGAGACTCAGATCTGACATTTAGCTTTAAAAAAAAAAAAAGAGTGAAATGTGGGTTACTTCCACTGAGGGGGGCCCATGGATGGAACTATGAGGACTGTCAGTCAGCTGCAGCTTGCGTCAAGTGTACAGGTTGGTTAGGAATCCATCACGGTGAGAACCCTGTTGTGTGTTTGTCACAGCGCTGTCATCCAACAAAAGTGAAATTCAGTAATATGAGCAGGGAGGAGACAAACGCACAAGGTCCCTGAGTGGTCAGAGGCTTTAACTGAATGCAGCTGCAGATTATTGTGCAGTGAAACGCATCCATTTAAGGTGGGGGGGATTTTTTTCATGCTAAAAGGAGGAAACCAACTTTCCCAAACTTTTCCTTCCCCTCTTTGTTCAACCCCCCCCCCCTTTCCTTTGTCTTTCTAGCAGACAGCTGTCTGAGACAAGATGCCGCTTTCACTGGAGACCTCACTCTTTTCACTCACACACACTCGCTGGCTCCTAGTTGCCATGGAAAAGCCCAGAAATGGGGCAGATAGCAGTTCAATGAGGGAGCGGAGACTTTGGAGGGTCTGGAGGGAGGCAGCGGGTTTCTAGGGCCCCTCCTGTCAAACCATCATGCTCTTTTGATGCGTGGAAAAACGTAAAGGAAGAGGATGAGTGAGAGGGAGATTTAGAAAAAAACAGAAAGTGACTGAAGAGTAGAGGAATGGCAGGAAGAAAGTAATCTGTTGACTGATGTCAAATTTGTGTGTGCAGAATGGAGGGTTCGCGGAATTTCCAAAAACTGATTAAAAAATTAGGATGTATGTGTGTTGGGAATATTGTCAGCACCAGGTGTAGTGAGGGGAAATAAAACCAGATTGAAACTCCGATGAAATACGATCAGGACAGTCAATATCTTGTAGCCAAAGAAATGACTCACTGAGATACAGAAGAAATCCGTATCATACCCTGTCTCCGGTGCAAGAATTAACTGTCTATTATTAAGGTATTAATAATCTCATAAGTACAGTGTTGATGATTAATTACTACGCACAGTCAGCCAGAGCAAGCAAAAATAAGGCTGGCTGGCACCAGAGGCCCGTCTATCAAACCAGCCATCCATCTCTCCATTAGCTATACCGCTGATCCCACTGAGGGTCGCGGGGGGGGTGGCGTGGGGGAGGTGGAGCCCATCCCTGCTGACATTAGGCGAGAGGCGTCTATCGAACCAACAAATCAAAGTGTGCTCATATAAAAGCCAGAAGAAATGGCTTAATTTTATGAAGGATATTTGATTTTGTCCCTGCTGTAGCTGAAAGATGATGCTTCAATAAATTTCAGAGGCCAAATTATTATTTAAGAAAATAAATAAAAATCAGACAGCAGTAGTGTCCACAGTCAGACCTTCTGACTGGGATTTACAGCCATGAAGGACGAGACTGTATGCATTTGATGTGAAGCCACTGAGGGCAGCAGGCTACAACAAATGAGAATTAAACCAACATCTTTTGGTTATAAAAAAATGAACTCACTGATTCTGAAGGCAGCCCCGACACAGGAAGGGAACACAAACAAATAAGCAAACAGGTATGGGTACAAAATAAGTGTCTAAAAGTCTGCAGCTTTCTGACAAATCAGTGGAGACTGGTTGGTGACAAGCCCACCTCACTTTTTAGGCGGAGGGTTTTGAAGTAGCACTGTCAGAGGAGGCCCCTCTCGAGATAAACACCTGTCTGGAATCAAATTCCCTTTCATTTCCCCGCCTCCCCGAGGAGCAAAGACATGGGAACGTCTGATACAAGCACGCAGCACTGCAGCAGGTCCTCTGAACGCAGCAGCCATTTTGTTGTACGAGTCAGATCAAGTCAGATCTGCCTGATCCTAATTTCTTCATTATTTCCTCACATCTGTTACGCTGAGTCATCACTGCTGAGGTGTCTGGGTAATGATTTTTCCCAGAGATCACGTCAATAACAAGGGGGAGTTCTTTGATTTCTTCTTCCTTCTTGTTAATGAAGCATTTCTTTTTCATTTGGCTAATATTAAAAGTCAGTCGTAACATGAAACAATGACAAACAAACAATTTTCAATGACATGTCTTAACAACTATTGGTTGTCACATTTAGCATTGATACCCATAATGCCTTGAGGATAAATCCATAATGAAGTTGATGATCTTTTCTTCAGGCCCCATTAGAACATCAGTTTTTATTTATCCAGAGAAGATTTTCAATAGCTTCTAAATGAACATTTAGAAACATCCTGAATGTCTTTCAGGTTGAACTGTAACAACTTCGGTAACCTATAGACATTCCCATCTGCTGTTTGACATTTGCTCAAAGCACTGTTGCTCCTATAGATATTCACACACATAGGGGGACAGTAGACTGTTATTAATGGCCATCCATCCATTTTCTATAGTGATTATCCTTGAAGGTCGCAGGGGGGGATGGAGCCAATCCCAGCTGACTTTGGACAAGAGGCGGGGTCACCAGTGTATCGCAGGGCTGACATACGCTGCTTTCAATCTAGCAGTGAACTCCAGATATTCTGCTGAAAATATCCGGAGGGTGTGTGTATGTGAGAAAAACCACAGAGTCAGTTGCTGCCAGCCCCATCGTGAAACCTCCGGAGAATCTCTGAGCGAGCCAGTGTGAGAATAGAGAAGGAAATTCTCTAAATTCACCACGAGCGAGTGAGTGTGTTGATACTGTTTCTGACACGTGACAGATGCAAAACAAAATACAATACAATACAAATATCTCAGGATGAAAATGAGGTGCCATACAAGATGCCAATGAAGACGTCAACTTGGCAAGACAGCGATATTTGAGGTCTAATTTATACGTCATGTCCTGCTATGTTCTACCCAGGCTCCACCCTTCATCTGAACACTCTGTAGATTCTCTTATTGTTGTCAACATGTTCTTCATATGACAAAGACAAAGATCTAGTCCTAACCTATTGTATAGAGATGCTATAGAGGGCTGTAAACAACCATACGACTCTCAACCTTAGCTGCATGTCATGGAACTGTGGGCGGAGAAAACCCGTGAAGACAAGAGAACATGCAAACTCCACACAGAAAGCCCCCAACCACTGGGCCTACCCCTCGTATGAACGTGTACAAACCCTAAATCAGGACCATCAGTCTAAAAGAGTTTGTGAATACCAAACTGAAAAAGTGAAGAAAATGTCTGACTCATACTTAACCGTCTGCCACTTTGTATTCCAAATTCTGTCATTGATTAAGATGAGCCGGGGTGAAAGAGGATTGTTAGGAGGATAAAGTTGGATGATGAATGACATGAGAAGAGCCAAAGCATTTATAGCATAAAGATTGATTCTTCGAAGGGGCTAAGGAGAAACAGGGTGGCTCCTTTTCTGACACTGAAAATCCTTCAATTCTGGCTGTTTTCAGCCCTCCTTCTTCTATACCAGGCAGCCGGACGCCTGTGATTGACATCATCCTTCCATCTCTGTGATTACGGCGCGTCTCCTTTCCCACCTCTGTACTATCAGTCTTCTACCTAAGCCCTGAACACAGCTAGCTGTCTGCCAGTCCTTCTCGGCTGGCTCTGTCCGAGGAGGTGAGTGGGCGTCAAGAGATTGTTAGACAGAAAGGGTATCTGTGATCAGACAGGCTGTGACACAAAGCCTTTGAGTTTGTCAGTTTGTCACACACACACTTACACCTACAACTGAAACTGCTCATGTGTCGTCAAACACCATGTCAGTGCTAGTCTAACACGAAGGGGAAAACAAGTCGATGTAAATAAAAAAATCCAAATTATTTCTCGGCAAACGCCCCAAAACCCAATGTTTCAGTCCCTCGGGTCGTGACAGAGAGTTCAGGGGGAAAATAAAAGAAAGAGAAGGTCTGATGTAACACCATGGACGAGAAGACACCAGCGAGACGAGATGAGAGAAAAATGTCACACTGGATTGTCATGGGACCATCTAACAGTGTCCAGCAGGCTTGGTCTTCAAGATGATGGAGTACACAACGACGGCCTCCAGGGAGCAGCCATGCTCTGAGGGCAACAACAGCACCAGCGATGAAGTCAAATCCCAACAGTGCCGAGCAGCACCACCACCCCCTGGTATTGTGCATTTAGAAAACCATCGGCATTTTACTCTTATATTTCTATAGATACAGTCATGGGCATCAATTCTTGATATAAAAACATTACCCGGACATGCGTTTCTGATAGTGGCTGCTCATATTTTGCCTTAACACCCCTATAGAATTGCATAATCTGATATTGCCTTGGTATTTTTTTTTTACATTAGCCTATTATTCCATAACAATTAGACAGGATCATAAATGAATCAGCGGTATGTTTGCCAGTGCATTCGCCTTGATTGACAGATTCCTTACAGCTTTAACCTTGTTGGTTGTCAGACTTTTTTTCCAACTGCTGCTATCTCAAACCAAAATTTAGATTTTCTTCATCTAAAAAGGGTTTTAGACATAAATCCAACACAGAGGCTTCAACATTTACATGTAGAGATCTATGGGTCATGTTCATATTATACGTTTCATTTATTATAGTCAACCAATTTACATGGTGTTCACAGGAAATACCAAAAAACTGACACAATTTTTTTTATTTATTTAATGCCATGTTGAAATTATGGCAACATAAAGGATAATTGAATTCATGGCAAGGTATCGATAGAATAAGGCAACTAAAACATGTGGTGTGACAGTTCCTTTTAGGCCATGAGAAGCAATGCTGCTGTAGAAATGTCTTTTTCTGTGTTTTGTGTGTTATCAATAAATAGCTAATAAGTTACACTATTTAAGCCGTAGTGTATTTCTATGTTTCCCAGTTTTGAGGGTCAAACATTGAAATAAAAAATAATAATAATGGAGACTATTTCATCATTAACATAATCTCCCATTAGGACATGTGATCTCTTAATGTTGTTAATGTTATCGTTGTAGTCTAAATGTCTTTCAAAGTGCAGCGGGAAGGAGTCACCTTTGTCAAAACTGGCAAAGTAAGTTTCTTTGGAAGAAGTAGTGAAGAATGGTGTGACCGCTGAAGATGTGGAGAGAAAAAGAAAGAAAGCAGACATTTTCCTCTGCACCCCCCCCTTCTGTAAACTCCACCAGCATCGACCAATGGGAAATCAATGCACTGACTGCTGCTGTGAGTGTCAATGAAATGTTTGGTGGTGCAATCCAAAAAATGCACCCACGTGGCTTCACACAGACTCAGACAAACAAGAGGCAAATGAGGACACGCACTGGCACGCACACCGATACCCACACAAACACACACACCTATGGAGGGACAATTAAATAAGAGCGAATCAACGGGGTGTCTTTTAGGTAGATTGCTTTATGGCCAGGGATTTCTCGCAGACCCATGAGGTAACCTTCCCTAAATTTCCATATTAAGAGAAAACCAGTTTCAATCAAGGGATTAAACCGAAGAAAACCGAGTTTTAGGGGGAAAAGTGTGACCTGGTTTGCTTGACTTTATAAGGCTTTTCTCTGCTGTCACACCAGGGTATATGGAAGATGCAGCTCTGTACTGTAACACATTAACTGAAATATGACTCATATATTTCTGAATACCATCTGGGTGTTCCAACATAACCCCAACCATCTGTGTCAGTACACAAATCCCAAAGAAGAAATTCATCTTACGGAGGGAAAAATGACTGAGGTGAAATTTTAGCTTCAAAACCAAATTCGATCACATTTGCGACAAGGGATGGAGAAGATGGAGAAGAAGAAAGGAAGAGAAACAGTGTGATCATAAAGAAGGAAGTGAGATATTACAGTGATTGGTTACTATTTTTAACAGAATAAAAAGAGTGCAATACGTTTCTATTTTGCTTTTAAAGTAATAGTTTGACATTTACATGAGAAAATCGATACCACAATTATATCTGTCCATGTAATATATGGCTACAGACTGCACAAGATAACCTTACCTTGGGAAAGACTGTGGTAACAGGGTATTAGCCTTAGCCTGGCTACTTCTGATGATACCAAATCCACATAGCAACACATCTAAAGCTGAAAAATAACATGTTATATTTTTTTGTTTAAAAAAGTGCACATGCACGTGATTCATGGGATTCTGTGCTTGGTTGTGAGAATTTAACTCATAAACGTTAAAACTATTACTTTAGCAGCAGTATAAAAATAGGATCCATAACGGTGTAAATATCACAAACTACTGATTTATAACCAGCCGCAGCAGCGGGGCTTTACCTTGTGTTTGTTTATGTGTGCAATCATGGAAAAATGTGATCCTGGAGACTACAAGATTCAGTGAGAAAACTGGAAAAAAAAAACAGGTGTGCATCAAAATAGAAGACAGGTGTCATACTGAGAACACCTGTTTGCATCCTATCGCAAGATGGATTCCAGTCTTTCACCTCCGCCAAGGATGTTATTTGCCGTTTGTGTGTTAGCAGGATCAAACCAAAGCAACTGAACAGATTTTATTCAAACTTGGTGGAAGGGTGGGCCCTGGGCCAAGAAAGAACCCAATAACTTTTGGAACAGATTTAATTAAGGGAGCAGCTAACCGAAGTATTCTGCACTTTCTTTATCATTGAGAGATAAGGTGTTTTTGTGAATTTCTCAGGAAATAATGAAGAGATCCTTCTGGAAAAACAAATTGGGTAGAGAGGTAATATATAAAAAGGGGAAATTTGGTGCAGATCCGGATAATGATCCAGATTTTGTGAATCAAATTAAGTATTTTTTGGGGGGTGATCTTTATTCAGTTACTATGCTGGGACAAACAGCGCAAAGAATCTTTGTGTCGAAGTAAATTTCAGTTAGTGACTTGACATTTTTAACTCTATCAGAGAATGGATATTTCTAAGTGGTCTGTGGGTATACAATAAATATATAATATATATACATATAAATATATATACAATATATAAATATATATATATTATTAAGTTCATATAATTATGTGAACTTAATACATGTACATGCAATATGTTGTTTAAGTCACGTTGCCAATCTGAGGGATGCTCTCTCCGAGTGCCCTTCTAGTTTCAAAACATGATCAGTAACCTGGCAGATGTTGCTACTCCATAAAAAAGAACAAGACTCGAGTGATGCATTCTCTTCAGAAAAGAGCTCTTGGGCTTTGCAGGAATAATTTTACTGATGTCATACATTACCCATCATGCATCGTGATATGAATGCAGCCATTGTGAATAAATAGCTTGAAAGCAGACCAGGTAGATAAGAAAAGACTCTGATTAAGAAAAGCCAGGGCCACTACTTCCTCTCTGATTGTCTGTCAAGCTGCTGCAGTCTGTTGTCTCACTCTTGCTCATGCTGTTCAGTTCTTAATTTAGCATCCACCGAGCCCATGCGGACTACAAGGGCCTGCAACTGGACAGAGTCGCACTCCGGTGCTCCACTCTACAAGCAGGAAGCGGAAATGGACAGGGGGGTAAATCAAGATACATCACGGGGTTGATCGATGCTGAATGGAACCGATAGAGAACATGGAGCAAGGTCGGCATCCATTAACCAGGCCTCGGAGTCACAGATGGATAACTCCACAACAGAAGGGTCAGCCGGTGCTGTTGCTGTTAACACCTTTGTCACATGCTGGATATTTCATGATGTCTGGCAGCGTACATGAAAATGCACACGTGCACAGCTGCAACAAACAGGTTTTTGCAGCAGACATCAGCTGGACGAGTTTACTGCACTGATGCCGTACAGTATTTGAACTTACTGTCTGAAAAGCAAACATCACAAAGCATACTTAGCATAACATCTTGTCCTCCATAGACTATGAATAAGCCATATTCAGTGATAATTACTAATAAATAGGCATCTCATTTTCGACCGATCAAAGCAATTCTGAAAATACTTATGATATAAGTAATCATACCAGTCATGATAAAGAAAATATACATAGGAGAAAAGCAGCATGGTGTAGAATAAAAGGCTCTTCCTATCTGCCTGTCAGGAATCGGGCTATTGCACAAACCAAGCAACGCATGGTCTAACAGCTTCTCAGCTATTAAAACCAGATCTGGCCTCTTTCTCGGTCCGCAGTCCTCCAGGATCCCAAACCTGCACGGCAATGATGGCGCCAATGTCATGCTGTCACCCGAGCTGAGCCATTATTACACAGGCATTCTTAATAGCCCTATAGATTAAAGTCCAGAGGAACAAGACACCAACAGATTAAAAAAAGAAAGATAGGAAAGAGGATGATGAATTGCCTCAGATTGCCGGGCAATCATGCATAAATTACTAGGACGTGCTTAGGTATAATAACCAGCGCTGTTTTAAGTGATTGCTCACTCACGGGGAGCTGTTGTGTAAGGAGGGGTGGGTGGGGACGCAGGGGGAAAGAGATGGGTGGCGGGTAAAGAAAGGAGCGGGTCGCGGCTGTCTACTCAATCACATCACCGTCAAGGGTATCGCCCTGACACTGTCTCCACTCCGTGCCCCGAGCATCCACACAAATCTCCTGACAGACAGACGCGGCAGTCAAACAGCACCCTCGTCTCCCCAGCTCGGGCCCACAAGGTTCCCTGGGCATGTCTCTGTGGCCCCACAGGCTGCCGCTGGGAGCCCCGGCAACAACTGATTATTCAGGACCCAGGCTAACAAGGATCTGCCATGTGGATCTCAAAACAACATGTTCTGGTAGTGAATTCATCATGAAGAAGGGGGAACAGGCTGTCTTCCGCTTCTTTCTCTCTGGATGTGCTGCACACTTAGCAGATTCAGCAGGAACAGCTTCAGGTAGGAGGATTGGAACCAAACTCGTGAATGTAGCAACCGACTCCACATAGCATCGGTTTCAATTTGTAAAGAGTGGTATATAAATGTTTCACAGTAATGTAAAGTGAATTACAGTTGTTTCAGCAGCCCCAGGCCTCTCCCCCTGTTAAAGAAATATGCCAAGTTTATGGGTGATGCTGTTGTGTGCTGTGAAAACAGTGACAAAAATAACTAACCCTCCTCTCAACCCGGGTTAACTGTGCATTTTAAAGCTCCAGTATATGAAGACTGACAGGGAACATGTATAATCCATAAACCTGTGCAGTGCTTGTTCTAAACATGCATGCACCAGAGAGCTGTTCACCGGTTTATTCATTGAAGTTCAACACAGTAAACAACACCCTGAAAATCAGACATATTGTTACCGTTGTTGTGAATGCACTGTTCTTGTAATCGACAACATCACTTACATTGATAAGTCCCAGGAGCCGCTGCTGATTATTCAAATGTTGTCAATATCGAACATATCGTGGGTCCGAATCGCACCAAATTGGACAATGCACTTCTTTGGACCCTTAACAATACAGATGCCAAGTGAGGGCGATAAGATGAACGGTCCTTTAATCTGCATTCCACAGACAGACAGAGATTTTTAGAATTATTTCATTGATAAAAACGTTACTTGTACTCTAGTGGATGTAATCAGTTTCTTTTGTGCAGCGGCCTAATCTCATATAACAATCATTTGGAAACTATCATCGGGAAAGAAGAACCTGTTATTTTGTGTATGGTATGTACCTTGGATGCAAAACAACACCAACTCCTCATCACTTAGCCGTTATGCAAACTTTTGAATGCCTGTGGCCTGTGATCAGTTAACATAATGCATGCTGAAGTGCCTGGTGCATGAGGCGCCAGAGCAAAAACGTACCCAACACACATGGATGATTTTGTTATGTGTACTCGTCCCTTGAAGGGTCCGCTTATCAGCAGCACAGTCTCCCGGAAAAAAAAGAAGACATTTAGAGGACACATGAAGGATAACTATCTTTGTATATCAGTTTGTCTCCCCATTCTATAATGTGCACCCAGCCACATCGCCGCTATTGTCTGTGCCATCTGCAACAACTCAAACAGCCAGGGAGCCTGGCAGGAGTTCAAGCTCGCCACAGTTGACTCTCCACCGCAGAGGCCCTCTCGGGGACCATCTCTCACACTGGTACAACACTTCTGGGCCCGGGCATTCGTCTCCCTTCGTCACATCCTTCTTCATCAGCATCACTCGGTGCGCTCTTCACTTAAAGCATGATACTGCAGTCCCTGCTCCTTTAAATCCCTGTATCTCTCTCCCTCTGATTGCTTATAGTCCAAGTGGTTTAGTAATGCTAGCACAGCAGGGAGCTGGGGGAGCACAACAAACTTAGGCCATTTAACTCAATCGTATTCACAATGGCAAATTAGGCAGAAATACAGAAGTGGTTGCCAACCATTCCACCCAATCAAGCATATGCGGGCACACACACACAAACCCAGAGGTGAGAGCGGGACAGTGTTTCTCCTCTGTGACTCATTATAGACCTGATAATAAGCAGAAAATGTGGTTGAATTGGCAAAATTGGAAAATGATACACTGGTTAATATTTACCTGGCACTTTGTCTCCATCATATTCTATACTCCACAGTGCAGAGTGAGAGAGGAGGATTAATAGTCCCAATTTTCCCCCCATTAATCCATAAAGACGCTATAGAGCAACTCTCCTCCTCCCTCTCCGTGCTCTCCGTCCTCTCTTTTATATCCCCTATGACCTCGAGTTCAAAGCTGAAGCACAGAGCAGGGTCTGTGTTAGTACAGATGAGGGCTCTCTCCAGCAGTATCTGAAGGAAATGAGACAGCACAGTTGAAGTCTGTCAGCCCTTGTCTCTAAATAGCAGGTGGCAAAGAAACAGAGAGAACAACAGAGTATGTGGGGATAGAGACAGAGGGATGGGATGGCAAGACAGTCAGGGCCGCGGGGATGAGACAGGGAAACGGGGGCCTGCGGTGCCCAAAAAAACACATTCGCTCTGCCCCCCCCTTCAAAGGCCACATGCATGTACACACGGAACGCATGGCTCAAAGATGGACACTTGAGCAGATACGGAGGGCTCATCTGGCACTGCAACACTTGGTTGCACATGAGCTTAAACTGCAGCCTGAGGTTCATCTTAGCTTAGCCACATAGCTTAAGTCGGTTAGCCAAGTTTACTCCTCTGGACTGCGCTCCAAGTGGATCGCACCAAAGGCATACCGCCACGCACACACGGCTGTGCCGATGGAGGCCACAAACCACGGAGCCGGCTGCCAACCGGTGGATGGGTGAAGTGCTGTGGTGTACCATCCAAGCTTGGCACCACATACGTGCAGGACTCCCATCATTGGTCTCTGCAACATCACAAAGGAGGCAGGTGTGCACACAAAGCATGCGACATGAAGAGGCGGCCGAACGGACAGATTTGAGATTGCCTCCGGGGTAAGAGTAGTCAGTATCTGAGGCTCTCATGTATCACTGGGATATACGAAGTAAGGACTGAGTGACCAATAGAGACGCACACAGAGGACAAACTGCATCTATGTGCGTTGTAAGTGGCAGTTCACTGCTGTACCATTAACCTTGGAGAAAGGAAGTAATAACAGTGTTCTTTTTTCACCCTTTACTTCTCTCTATTTAATTTGTCCTATAAATGAATTTCCCTAAGGTGCTGTGTCGGAGTGGACCTGAGATTAATGCAGGAATAACACGAACAAGAATTTCTCCAGTATATGCAGGAGGAGATTCTAGGCAGTCAGGTAGAAAAACAAGAAATAAAGAAGCAGGTCGCAACAAGACAAAAAAAAAAATTCATGCAGTAAACAATTGTTTTGGAGACACATGAAACAAAAACTTTCTGGGAGAAGTGGTGAGAATGAAACCAGGGAGATGAGGGCTGTATCGAGCATCACTCTGACCTGAATGTGCACCTGAAATGCACCAAAAGTTTAAAGTGTTTAACTCGCTGAATTTCATTGGAGAATTTGAGCAAAATGCAAAACCGGTTTCCTGGTGTGGGACATGAGAGGTCAGCCGAATCATTGTATCTCTACACAGGAGAAAAAAGGAAAAAGGAGAGGCAACAAGCAGCAATTCAGGTTGAAGCGGCTGATCTCCGCTAGGAAAAGCAACATGTCAAACATGCTCTTCTTTACCATTTCTTGTCCTTTTGTTCCAAAAATAGAAATTTGTCTTTTAGCTGCCCTTGTGTACGGTGAGACTTGTAAAAACAAGATCTCTCTTTCTCCTCTCCATGCACATGGTTGGGAATCAAGAAGGCACAATGAAAAGCAATACAAAAAAAGAGTCACCATATATCAAATTGGAGAGAGACTGATACATAAATCTCCTTTTGCACTGATTATTAACTTGGTCCAAACAAGCCGAGTCAATAAAAGCTTGGAAAACATAAAGCTTCTCCTCAACTGGAATAACAGCTAATAAAGGCTGAGAGAGAGGGAGGAGAGATTTATTTGAGAGAAGGGCAACAGGAAGAGCAAAGGACTGAGAAGAGGAGGTGCTGCTTCTAAAGGGTGAGCTTGTTAGGAAAAGGAGACGCCATTAAAAAAAGAAGAAAAAAAAGGAAAAGCCCTGAACACCTGCTCAAAAAACTCAAGCAGATACAAATGCATGATAACACATACATGCGTTCGTGTGACAGACAAATGTAACCCTGAGTGTTTCCTGTATCATCAATATGACTGGAGCTGTTACCATGCCAGACTTTGCCATTGTGCCTGCTGTCTATTCTGCACGCGGGGCAATAGACCAAACCTTGCACTTGGCGGTCGGAAGAGTGGAAAGGGGGAAGGAAAGAAAAACAAAAGCGATTGATATAAATGATCTGCCGGCCGAGAGAGGCCCCCAAGCAGGGGCGAGCGAAGGTCCGCTCGATACCAATTGATCGTGGGAGGCCCAGGCATTCGTCTTAATTCTGACTAATTAGGGCAGTGGCTGACGAGGAGGGGGTAAGAGAGATAAGTTGTTGGTGTGTGTGTGTGTGTAGTGTGTGTGCGTGCATGTGTGTCTGTGCGTCAATGGGACCTCCCAGATTACAAAATCAGGCCCCCATGTTTACAAAGCATGGAACAAGTGGAGGATTAAGGAAATCAGTTTAGGAAACAACAACCGTCACCACATTAGTGTTGCTGCCAAAATAATTCCCCTGTCTGTTCAGTGGGTTGCCTGACAGGCAGGATGGGAATAAATCCTTAGCTCGCTCTCTTTTTTTTTTTTTTGTTATCTTGTTTGTGTGAGAACGGCTGATTATCTTCTGCCAGCACAAGTCTGGCCTTTGGTAGCCAGAAGGCAGCAGAAGAGCGATGCTTCTCTAGCCTCACACATTCCACAGATAGACATCAAAGCTTTTTAATTGGCAAGAGAGAAAAGTTAGGCTTGATCACTGGAACAAATGAAAAAAAAATGAAAAAAGAATGATTTTACGCACATGGTCCTCGGTGTGAAAAATGACAGGATGCGAGCTCTTGGTGCGAGGGTGAAAGACACGGGACTGTGGACACTTGAGGCAAATTGCTTTAGTGTGCGATTCCACAGTAGTAATGAGAGCGGGTCGCAAAGGGAAAGACGGGAGACGTGGGCTGGGAGGTGTCTCGGAGTTTGCAGGTAAAGCCTTTCTAAAAGATCATAGCATTTGGGAGCAGCCGCTGAGCAGGTGCTGAGCTACTGAGAGAGCCCGGCTTCGACTCGAGATTTCTATCTGTCACTCCCGGAGGATGTTAGCAGTGTGAAGTGGAAGGTGGCAGGAGGGGGGCATCGCCACCAACAAAGGGCAGCAGCAGGGACAGTTCCGCCTGAATGCAGATCACAATCTGACGACAGGAACACACACACACACACACACACACACACACACACACACACACACACACACACACACACACACACACACACACACACACACACACACACACACACACACACACACACACACACACACACACACACACACACTGATGTGAAGGTGCCTAACGCAGAACTGACCACACAGACAATAGAGACAAAATATCAGTGAGTAGAAGTGACAGACAGGTAGCATATCTGTATCAGACAAGATCCGATTGTGGAGGAGACACAGAGAAGCTCAGACGGGGGCCGGGCTGACCTTCGCCCTTTGTCACTCCCTCTCACGGGCCGGGAGAGACTGACAGATATACTTGAATACCGGCGACTCTCTCTTGTTCTTTGACACATAAAATGCACTGCCCTTTCCACCTCCGGCACCCGGTTCCCTGCCGGCTATTCATAACCCAGCCCGCGACGCTTTTGGGCCGCCAGCCCCGGTGGGCAGCGCTCTATCTGGGGTTCACAAATAGAAGCATCAAAAATGGGCGGCGGGAGTCTGGATATCCTCGCCAAGCCTATATATAAACACCTCATCGGCTCCAGACGAAGTGTCATTCAACTCACATCAAATTAACCAATCAGGGTGGACATGTCCCCTGAATTCTATGCTCGTCAGCTCAAGTGTGATGTCCTAATGACTGCCTGGCCGTCGATACCGGCCCACATAACGGTGGGGCCCTGAGGGGGGCAATTAGGGAGAGCAGGAGATGTTTTCCATGATAAATGTTGTCACTGCTGGTATTGGTACTAATAAGCTGTAATTTGCTGTTGTAGACTCTGATGACACACAGTGTAATGGCAACACGGTAGACAGATGGGTGAGACCTGCGAGGCTTTACATTAAAGTGACACAAATGCTTTCATTAACTCAGAAGGGTGGGATCCACAAATATGTATCCGCAGCTGATGAGATTAGAGCTGTGCGCCTGCTGAAAATTCACTGAATTTGCAGTAAAGTGCTTTGGAAGAGAGAGAGAGAGAGAGAGAGGGCCGACTTCACCCTCCAGTTTATTGTGACTGCAACTTATTATAGCAGGGAGGTCTTTATTTCTGTACCCCTGCATGATTTAGTCATTTTACATGGTGAAGGTCAGAGAGTGGAAATATTTGCAAACGTTGTTCAGATGTGACAATAAGTTTAATATTAGAGGAATTAGACAAAACTGCAAGTTCTTGCAAATAACGTCCTGAGATTGTGGAATTTTGAGTCCAAATTATTGAGACTGATCATTAGATCATTTATATTTTCTATTATTATCAAATATCCTATTTCTAATAATAATAAGTGAATCTTACCTCCAGACCATTTATTCGTTTCTGCTTTGTTTGTCAGCAGGATTTTTTGCAAAAATCCCAGAACAGATTTCAACTGAACGTGGCGGTTGGATGGAACATGGGCCAAGAAACAACCCATTAAATTTTGGCTCAGATCCGTAAAGAGACAAAACCAGGAATTCTTTATTAATCACTTTGTTTATTAGTCCAGTCTAATTTAATCTCAAGCCTAACACAAGTAATGACAAATGCCCTCACCAAGTTATTTACACTGAAAAAAGTCTAAAAGACACCAAGACATTCAATTGACACTGAAAACACAGTAACAGTCCAAGCAAAGAAACTAAGCTATAACATGCAGCACATCTACGTCACTTTCACTTGATAAACAACTTTTATTCTACTATCAAAACACACTGATGGCCACTGACGGTTAGAGACGTTTTGATGGATTTCCTCTGTACCATCCATTTGTGTTAAGCCCTGTCACATCAAAACAAAATAAAAAAAACTCTCCTCACTGGCTGTGAGAAGAGGCCGGAGAGACAGATCTTCATGAAGACATTGAGGGGGACACAGGTGGCGTGAAACCGCAGCGCGCAGTGTCTGATGTGTGGGTGAGTGACGGCTACCAGTCGAGCAGGGCTGACTTAGCCCATCAGCAGATGCGACACCAGCGCCAGTCTGAGTCTGAGAGCGAGCCTCGTCGGACCGCCACCCCCTCTCCCTCCCAACTTTTTGCTCTCCCCTCTGTGCCGCCCGAGCGGTAACGGACGGACGTGCATTGTTGTCAGTGTCACCGCAAAATGTCATGCGCTGATTCGCCCGAGTCAATATTTTCCTCGATTTTGAGTGGCCTTGTTAGGCCGTCGTCTGACAGCATTTCGTCTGATTTCAGACTTATTCAAATGTGGCACGGGCAGGGGAGGAAAGCCACGGGAATGAAGTTGGATTGGCAGTGCATTTGGGGAAACACTGCAGCTGGCACCTACAGGGACACCAAAACCCCCCCTGATGCTGTTTTGAAAGGGGGTGATGTTCAGCCATCAACAGCAAAGTAACAATTCATTCTAAAATGAAGTGACTCGTGTCACAGTGGTGACAGAGGGGGTTGTTCTGCCTTCAGCGAGCAAACAACCAAGTCAGCGTTTCATGCATTTATTTATAGAAACCCTTAAATGTCGGATAAGTACATCTACAGTTACAGTATCTGTTTTCTTTTTTCATATCATCTCTCTGAGAAGCCCCCAAAATCCATCCTTTATGCCCCATACCAAGCCAGGTCTTCAATTTAATTCCCCATCTGTGACCAGCTTGAAATATTATCCAAGAAATGAGATCCGTGACCCTGAATACAGAGTGCGAGGCAGCTTTGGGAGCAGGATGGAGACATGGCCTCATTCTGTGGCTAAGAGGAGGCCTGCATCCCCTCCCCAAGTGGCATGGCTAAATATTTGCCCTCCTCCACTTGGCTGTCTAGACGCATCCACTCAGCCCCCTTCCCATCACTCGTCTGCTCTGCTCAGAAGCGGCAAGAGCTGGCACGGTCATCCAGGCAGGGCGCCAAAGCCACGACAAAAAGTTTCTCCCGACTGCCATAGGTCACGGAAGTTCACCAACCTGGAAAGAATGGGCTTCGCATTTTTAAAACCTCTGGGCCACCATTTGGGGAGTCACATGCAAACCAAGCGAGGGACAGGGAGAGAAAAAAAAGAAAAACACTGTCAAACGGTCTTTGTGCTTTTCAATGATTTGGAGAAAGGAACCCTCAGAACTCGACAAGCGGTCTCTCCGGACTTCTCTGGGTTAGTGTTCCATATTCATTACCTTTTTTTCCACACTCACATGGCGACGTTTTAATTGCCTACAATTCAGACTAAAAAGCGAGAGGAGCGTCATGCCTCTTGAGAGGGAGATGTGGGAAGTCCACCACCAGCACACTCAACCTGATAGACGCATAATAAGAGCCCTCATTACACATAACCAGATTATTCCCTTGGCCATCAGCTCAAGTTAATTTTTTTTCCCCCTTGCAAAGAGACTTGCAGTTCCTGGGCTCCAACAAACTGATGAACCAGCGCGGCATCACTGCAGCGTAGCCACCGAAGTCCAAGCAGCCGCGCACAGATCATTAAACAAGTCAAACAAAACATCTGTCATTTAATGACTGGCCTCCTCTTTATCCAGCAGAGGTGTGGACTCGAGTCAGACATGAGTTACTAATCCAAAACATTTAGACTGCACGAGATAAATACTTCTACGGGACCCACAGTTCGGCTTTGACTTCAACACCACTCACTCATTTCTTTACTTGGGCTCAAACTTTTTAACTGTGATTTATTGACGCCACAAATGCTACTGGCTGAAAATATCCTTCCATTTGTAGCTGTTTATTGAGTAAGAAATGTAAGTTTTGTATCTAGCGACACTATGTTCAGGTGAAACTATGTTTGTACTGTTTGAAACAGACTGTACATAAACATTTGCGCCATCATGACAGCTCTCGAAAAGTGAAGCCAAAACATCTTGGTTGACCCCTGGTGGCTGGCTGCATTTTTAGGTCATACTCGCTGCCTCCTCCATGTTAGTGGATGGAACATGGACCAAACCAAAAAGTCAAAATATGTATTTAGTGAAAACTTTTTTTCCCAAAGATGGTTTCTGCCATTTTAGAAATTATTGTTCACCTGTTCATTTTTCTTTTAACTTTTAATTAATGCTTTAAAAAAAACCATGCTGAAATGATTGACAGCTGAGACTGGCCAAGCCGGTGTGTCAGCCGTGCCTCCCGGGTCACTGCTGCGCAGACGCTGGCTTCAAATGACATAAGATGGCAGCGTGTCTGAGATATATTGACTTCATTTCTGCACAGTGGGAGGAAGTGGAGACTTGTCATCCATTTCTATATACAGTCTATGGTTGTGTAGTGGGAGTAAAAACAGTTGTATAATGCCTAAACAAATGTAACAAAACCTATCAATATCATTAAAATGATCAAATTGTGTTGTACTCACCATGGATAAACACTTTTAAAGCACTGATGTCTTGTCCCTTAGTGTCCACCCACCCATCATGTGTCACAGATTCGATCACTGACGTCATCCACGCTCTGAAATAATTTTATAGAATAGATATATTTAAATAGAATTGCTATTAAAAGAATTCGTTACAATACTGCTACACTGTCATGAATTTAAGTTAACTCATATTGTGTAAGATGTTTCTGGGAATCCAGGTTTCTGAATTTACTCCATACCAAAGAAATCAGTTCAAACTGATTAAATGTGTTTATTCAACAGAAATCGAAGCATTTAAACGTCCGTTTGATGAGGAAACAAGCGGCTGGAGAAGATGAGGAAACACGGATGTTACACATGCTGTTTTTCATTGCCCTGCGCTGCCTGGTTGTTCTGGGCTCTGGTTATATTCTGTCACATTAACGCTGGGATAGAGGATATGTTGACAGAGAGAGGACATTGCACATTGAGACTGTAGGGCTTTTCTAAGGCTGGTGGCATTGGGACATGAAGACAAGTGTGTAGCTGTGTGTGTGTGTGTGTGTGTGTGTGTGTGTGTGTGTGTGTGTGTGTGTGTGTGTGTGTGTGTACATGTGTGTGTGAGTGTATAGAAGCAGAGGGTTGCCGGTGGAGCAGAGCATGTGGATGCCCACCCACTCAGCCACCTCGCGGCCCTCGTCATTTCGCATCAATCCACAGCCCCTCAATATAAATAGGACAGGCGTCCTAAAGCTACGCAATATTAAGAGAGGCAATGGCATTATGCATCCACCCTGCATGGGTCCCTCAGCCTGAGATAGGACTCCACCAGCCTGTTTTAATGGCACTTTCCTTCTCACTTGCACACTACACTGTTGACAGGGCCCAATTTGGGTAGTTAGTACACATTAAGTTGATGTAATATTTTGCACTGGCCACAATAATACATGACAAGTGAGCACCAACATACAAATTGAAGTGCAACTAGAAACCCCAAATTAAAATGTTTAATATAAAAAAATCTAAGGTTTACTCTGTTTTATTTTTGGTTTATTACTGGAACTGTCACACACTGGAAACTGTTTGTGTCCACCATGCATGCTGCAGAAATAAAATTGTAAACCTGCAGCCTGAGCACCCAGACTGGTGAGCCTGGTGCCACCAGCTCATCAGCCTGGTCTGACGAGTGTTTGAGGGTGTGCGATGAAAGTTACGTGCGTGCTTTTGCCTGTAGAAAGCTAAATATTTAAGGCAAATGTGTCTGAGCTGTAAGGAATGGAGAGCGGTGCACTAAAATTGAGAGTATAGTTCCACAAGCTGGGTTCCCTGTGGCGTCACAGAAGCTTCACACTTCATTACTGCAAGGCCAGCGACGTGCGAAGCCATTATGTAGGAGCAGTGGGAAGGTGTGTGCGTCTATGTGTATGCGTTGGGGGTACAACCAGGAGCTGTGGGGTGTAGGTGTGTGTGTGTGTGTGTGTGTGTGTGTGTGTGTGTGTGTGTGTGTGTGTGTGTGTGTGTGTGTGTGTGTGTGTGTGTGTGTGTGTGTGTGTGTGTGTGTGTGTGTGTGTGTAACAGGGATGAGTAACTAATAACCCCACTTGGACAAAGTGGTTTCTGGAAGCAGCATCAAGTTATTCGCATGGAAACATTATTTAATATATTCAAACAGCTGGGAGGTGTTGTCTGTTGTCCCAGTGTCAAATGAAAGAGGATGAGCAAACAGCTGGCAGGGCATTTTCTTGCTCCATAGCTCTGCTTACAACTACACTTTAATAAACCGAGAGTGGTGCACATGCACGGAGCAATTTGAAATGAATCGCACTAAGTAATCTGCAAACTACCGTCATGCAACCAAATCCAAGACTGAGCTTAACGAAATCTGTGTCCTCTACTTCCACCCAGTGGCCAAAAGCGGAAGGTCACACTTGTTTTTGCTGTTCTTGACAGTAGCACATCTGTGTTTCATTGCACAGGCAAGGACCCAGGTAATGCGTGGCGCATGCTAAAAATAAATGTGACCTAAAACGGCCTATAGCAATGACTCAGCTATTGCTAACGCTCATACTCAGAGCCAGTGAGACACGGCAGCGACCTTTTGAAAGGTTTACAACCATACAAGTTAATCATCAAAGAAGTATTCCCCCTCACTCAGCTGAAACAAAGTGCTTTTCAGTAATATTCAATGCTGTGATAATGATCATGTTCTGCCAAACGCTGCCTGACTGCCAGCTGCCCACTGAATTGCAACAGAATACTTGAATATTTTGAAATCAGCATTTCATTAAACTAGTACTGGCATGCCTTACAGCGCTCGAAACCTCCGGGTGTACTTCTGTAAACTGTGGAACAATCGAACATTAATTATCAATCAATAATTTGGGGGGTTTGTGGGGGTATCCCAGGGCCCTTATGTGCCTGCCAATGCTTGACATTTAGCTCTGATAACAAATTTGGTGGCTGAAATTAATTTAACCACACAAGTAAGCACTGTCTTACAAAGTTGTCACAGACATGTTCCTTGAAAGAGACAGTTTACAAGCTCTTAGACGACAATCTATAATTTAAAAGTTGGTCATCGTGAACTTCAGCACTCAGACTTACTCTCCAGGCTGTAAAATAGCTTCCTCAAGGGTGAACAGGTAGACGTCAGAGAAGGACAATATTAGGATCTTTGACCAGATTTCTGCAGGTTTTAACAAGTTGAGTATAACACTTTTTAAGACCTATTTAAGACTGCAATGAATTAAATTCAAGACGAATGACAATTAGGCTGCATCATATATAAAGTCATATCGTCCTTTTACAAATGATGCATGCCGCCATAAAATTTCTCTTAAAGAAAAGCTATTTTAAGTCTTGACAGAGGAAGCGTTTAGTGAACATTAATATGAAAAAAGGCCTACCTAAAAGTATTGAAGACCTAATACATAGTAAATTTAACGTATTTAAGACCTTTTCAGGGCTTGAAATCCGATTATGACTTATTTATATATTATTATATATGATTATTACTATACTTTTTTAAGACCCTGCAGAAAAACCCTGTTGTATTCAAGATTCAGGAACTATACTGTCATTGTGCAAGCACAATGAAATAACTGTCATCCTCAAATCAAATGGTGCCTGTTAATAAGATTTACAAATGAAATATACAACAACAAAAGCTGTACAACTATACAACACTGTATAATAAAATATAAATATAAGCCAAGGAAGTGTATAAAGTGTATAAAAAGTTCTTCAATAAAATAGGAGTAAACATAAATTGAGGTAACAATGGTGCATATAATAACAGCAAAGTTAAGAATGATAAATGATAAATAATATGAATACTAGAAAATATAAATAATATGAGTGTATTTAAGTGGGATGATAGATGGGCTATAATTGTTATGGGTGGAAGAAATGCTGTGACACAGTGGTATTTAGATGGCTCACATTACAAACATATCATATTTACTCTTCTACATGTGTAGCGATGTGATTTCTGCTTTCACTGTCGAAAGTGGGCTACAAACATTTTGAGTTGAAAATGGTGAAAATCACACAGGAGATTTGACTTACACTGAGTGGCTGTAGTTTCACGAGAGTGGATTCCGAAGCACAGTAAGTTCCAACCATTTTACAATGAAACATTAAAGTGGATTAAAATGCACGAATAGGTGTAAAAATTGTAGAAGTTGTGTTTTTCCCTTTTTCAACAGGCAGTCACATAGGACATCCGTGCGCCGCCGAAAGACCCCACAGGTCCAAGATGGCCGCGCCCGTGGCAGACGCCGGGGAGTTTGAAAGCTGGCTAAATGATCTGCTGGACTCGTTGGAAGTGGACCGTGAGGTGTACGGGACGTATATATTAGGAGTCCTGGCAGAAGAGGAGAGCGACGAGGAGAAGGAAGACGCGCTTCAGGGGATTTTATCCGCATTTCTGGTGAGTGTCCGAAGCGGCGTGCCCCGCTCCGCCCGGGCGGCTGCCCTCTCATGTGTTGCTGTCCGTCTCGCCGGGCCGGGCGGGACCAAGTGACAGCGCTGATGTCAGCCGTCATTTCTGGAGCTAGATGTCCTAGTTAGACACAGCTTTGTGTTTCTGTAGCTGAGGCCCATGTGCGATAGATAAAGATCCAAGCTGTGCTCTCCTGCTTCGCCAAACCCCATTCAGAAATTTGGACTTTTTACCTAAGCGTGGTCTCGTGTAGCACTGACTGCTACAACTCCTCAGGGCGTTCACATATTTGCCTTCGAGGAAGTCTTCCAAATTCAATGGTGCCGTTTGTTTGAAGCACACGTTTTTAAAAAATGTATAGATATGCACTAAACTTAGGTTTGTGTCAGACAAAGCCAGACATGGGGTCGCAATCCCACAGCCTACATCATGTAGTGAGTGTTTAAAGTCATTGAGCTGTTGCCTGTGATGACCTTTTACCTTTGTTTACAGACTGAGGACACTGTGGAAGACGTCTGCAAACAGATCACCAAGCAGTGGACGGAGTGTGGCAGCCGATCAGCAGCCAGAGGAGATGATGGTATTTTGAGTAACTCTGATTCCACCACATTCCTAAAGTCATTGAGTTGTGAGGAGTGACATTTAAGCTTCTCTTGGAGATCAAGTTGTCAAAGTTGGCTGCATCCTGGGAAAACCTTGCAGGAAAAAAATACATATTGTTCTGTGGAGTAATGATGAATTTAAATAACATTTTTAAAAAAAAACATTTGCAACTAGAATGTCCCTCAGTAAAGCACATACCTCTACTAGGCCTCTTCGTGAAGCCACATTTAAATTGACTATATCCAGATTTTTTTATTAGGTCTCTTCACCAAATTGTTTGTTCCATGAATTATTTTGTGAGGAATCAACAAAGATAGTTGAAGAATGCCCTATCTTACATTATTAAAGAAAGTGACAAAAATATCCAGGGATCTGTGCCCTGATTCGGACCCGCGCCAATATTCAATAGGTTCTAGCTTGGCTTCCTCGGTAGTCTTTGTGTAATCCTGCAAAATAACAGAACAAACGCAGATGAAAGCTCCTTGGCTGAGGTAATAATGCATAGTCGTATATAATTGTATATAATCATTTCAAACGGAAGCAGTCCAAACTCGAGCCAGCAGGCTCATCAACTCATGTAAATGTTGACTAAACAGAGCAAAGACAGCTTGCCACTGAGTCTGTCGTCAATGCCAGTGAAACATACAGAGGGATCAGCTCCTCCACTCGTAAATCGTTTGCTTTGAGTTCGAAGGAGAGTGCATAATAATATTATAACCGAACAGAAACAGGGAGGCTGCAGAAAGCTTTTATGGTTAGGAATGAGTTTGTTCAGTCAGTGTTATTATGGGATAGAGGCTGTCATGGGTTGAGTTAAGTGCCCTCTTGACTTCTAATACTCATTCATGTTGACAGGAAATTGCAGGTACTTTTATTGTGAGAGAAATTAATACGTGATGTTTTTGTTTGTGTACAGTTTGACTTTTATTCCTTTTCTGCAGCTCAGGTCCGGGCCATCGCCAGTTTGATAGAAAAGCAAGCTCAGATTGTGGTGAAACATAAGGAGGTGTCCGAGGAGTCGAAGAAAAGGAAAGAAGCTGTCCTCGCTCAATACGCTAACGTAACGGATGATGAGGAATATCCTTGATTTTGCTCATTGTAATAACCGGGGGGCCAGACACACTTTCCAGAATGGTCCATACATTTTACTTCAATTATCTGAGTGTGCTGTAAGAAAGTTGATGAACATGTTTCAGGGAAAAAGATATATATATAACATTCAATTTGCTCCATATATTCTGTTGTTTCCTTGACAAACGCACTGAAGCTGAGGAAGAGGAGCAAACAACTGCTACTAAACCCACAGGAAGTGAAAAATGTATCCTTTCTTCAGCTCTTCATGATCAGGGACTGTTTAAAATCACACGGTATTCAGTGTTACTTGTTGCATGTTGACTGAATAGTTCAGTAGTGCCATTACCCTGATAACACACTCTCAGCCATTTACTCCTCAAGAGACAGAATATGCAGTCCAAAATAATACAGTATTTCCATCCAGCATCCTTTACTGTAAGTTTCAGCTCTGTTTAAGAACACCAACGTGGAGCAAGTGCTGAACAGACAGAAGGAAAAGCGGGACCAGGCTCGCGAGGACTCTCAGAAGAAGAAGGAGACGGACAAGATGCAGCGGGAGAAGGACAAACTGGCCAAACAAGACCGGAAAGAGAAGGAGAAGAAGCGCACACAGAAAGGCGAACGCAAAAGATAAAACAAAGAGAAAGGACATTTGTTTGTGAGGTTTTGTTACAAGACAAAAATGATTGAGGAAAGTCATCGCCTCTTTTTAGCTCAACCTCATTTGCACCTGCAGTATGTGAACATGTCATCAGATCCTCCGTGATAATTACTTTCTGCCACTCTTAGTGCGTGAAGAACAATGTGCTGGACTTTTTGCATATTCAAAATCATGTTTTATCCTTTGGGATGCAGATGCAAACGATCGTATGTTGAAACATGCTTTGCCACAGTTATCCCTGAAATGATCAAATTAGATTAGTTATAGTAAAAAGGAATCAAAGTCCTGTTTCTGCTATCATTCTCTGTGCCATTTTCCCCCCCTGAATTATTTGCCTTTTATTTCTGCACAACTTCAAAGCAAAGGCACATTTACACATCAAACATTTTTTAACTTCTAATTTCACTATATGAGGTTTTAGTTTCAATGTCAGCGCATTTTGTCTGAGAATTGGAATAAAGGAGCAGTTTGATAAATTGTACTGCAAACATATGCACCATGATCTGAATGTTTATGATGATGTTCAACATTTTTAAAGTAATAAAAAGAAAAAGTGTTCAGCAATTTGACCTGCTTTATTTTGAAATGTTCACAACGAATGGGGAACAATTATAACATGAACATTAAAAGTACAGAGAATGGAAAAAATGATGCTTCTTTTCATAAAGCTACGTTAGAAGGAATAGTTTCTGTAAATACTTGGTGTCTTATTGAGAAAATGTGATTAAATTTAGATTACTTCTACAACACTCACTTTTTCATATAGAACAATTGAAACTTTCATCATATTGCAGATTAAGATAAAATAGAACTTGTTTTTCTTATTAAAAGATGGTAATGTTACATGAGAAAAACTGAAGCTGCAGAAATTGAATGGAACATTTTAGAAAACATGAATAATTACCATGTTCATTATAAAACTACTACTTTCCTTATCATTTTCCTTATCAATTGTTGCTTAAGATTACCCAGAACTGACGTCTAATTACATGCCAATAGATAATAATAAATAGTACAAGTAAAAACAAAGAAGAATTCACTGAAATCTTCCAGATAAATAGTGCCTTAAAATACAACAACGAAGGAGCCAGACATATTAGTTTGGAACGGACACTAAATATTAAATGATAACTGAATTTAAGATGCGGCAGGATAAATAACATCACAGGTAATTCCTAACACAACCTTCACAAATCATTAGTTTCCTCACCTGGCTGCCTATAAATGGTGATTTGGTGGATTTCATTGAATCAGGACCTTTAACTCATGCTTGTTTCCTGCTAAGTCACAACCTGAAGGAGTTTCCCTTAAATGCAGAGGTGTGCCCATTTCTGCACGTAGCCTTCATGTTGACATGGTTGTCCTGCCTTCTGACAGGCGGCGGCAGCGGCAGCGTCATCTGGACGGCACACCACAGGGCCATGCGGAGCTTCCTCGTGGTGGCAGCTAGGTGCTTGAGTGTGATGACCAACAGGAGGTCTATGAAACCGAAGCAAATTAGGACTGGCAGCGTATCGTAAAGAAGAATGCAATACAATATACAATATACGATTTACCTTGGCTGTCTGTGATGTGACCTCTCTGCTGCTGAGGTTTGGACATGGCAGCGAGCTGCTTGCGTCTTGCCTGGGTGCCACAAACAGCCTCATGATACTTGTTCAGTGCTGTGCGGATGTTGATGTGGATGGGAATGTTGCACAGATACTCCATCCTATACAGAAGGCTTGCCACCTGCAGAACGCCAGCAAAAACAACCATTACAATTCCCCATGTAATTGTTTTAAGACGACAAAGTTACAACCAAAGGAAATATATGAAGCCTTCTTGTTAAGAGGACACTGCTTAATAATGACCCACCACTTAAATTAAACAGCTTTATAAACAAGGTACAAACTACGGTATTAAAAGATTTCAGGAGGGGCAGTGATTCTCTTTGGTTCACTCCTGACACTAAATAAATAACTATGCTGCAGTGAAAAAACCTAACCTGTAGATGTCAGTATAGAGGTATTTTATTAGGGGGGCCTCACCTCTGCATGCTCCATCATCTGTCTAACAATGAGGTGGTCAACTCTGGTGGGGTTTGGTGGAGTTTGGGGAATGATGGCGTTGATCAGTGCTGCAGTCCATTTCCCCACAAACATCTTGGTAAGGATGGTCTCTATCTGGAATAGAAAACAAGTGAGAACATGACAAAAACCGAAAGCTTCCACGACAAAAGAATCTTCCTTTTACAGTTTTTAAATTCAGGCTAACATACATTGTGCGTCAAAATAAATCTAAAATATACATTTCGTGTATACTATTAAAATAAAACACCTAAAGTTGATCTAATGTGTGACAGCTGTGAAGTTTCAGAATATTTTTAATTCAATATAGTAAAAACTGTTCAATATATAAAAATAAACACATACCATCTTTCTCTCCATGCTTAAACACTTCCACTGCTCGTTACACTCATCGTGGAAGACAAGAAGCTGGATCGCAGATCCTTCTTGATTCATCGCCATTGGAGTTGTCGCAGCAGAGGATCGGCCATAATAAGTGTTCTCTGCACTGCGGGTCATCATTTCCCTGACATCCTCGCCTGGACCAGCACTTCCGTTGGATCTGAGGCTGATGTTTAAGGGAATGCTGGGGTGCCCTCTGAGGTCACTTTCAGGAGACATTGGAGGTATGTACTGCTCTGAATTCCCTGCTCTGAACATGCCGTTCTCTCTATTAAATCTTTGAGACTGACTGCCTCCCTGATGGTCAAACCATGGTTTCTGAGGGAAAACCTGTTTCTTATCTCCGTCTCTTGTATATGTGTTGCTTAGGGGTCTTGTAGAGAAGCCTTCTCCCAGAATGCCAGGCATATGTGCCATCTTCTTTTCTCTTTGAATCTGTGGTTTGAATTTGTCCCGTATCTGGCTCTGCGGGATGTGATGCTTTGAATACTGGTGCACGCTTCCAATGTTGCCTCTATAGGGGGTCACCTTGTTTTGGTATTGGTTTGGGAGGTTTACAGCTGGAGAGAGTGGCTCTTGTTGCTTGATGTGCTCTTGCAGGTAATTCTGAGAGGCGTCACGTTTAAATATTTGTTTCCTAACTCCTCCATTTCTCTCCCTCTGCACTATGCTGAATTCTCCCACCGGCTGTTTTGGGGTCAGCATTGCCGGAGTACTTTGTGATGACACTGTAGGACTGGTGATTTTCCATTGTTCAAACAAGCTGTCTTCATGGAGCATGCCATATGTCGGCTCGCACATGTTTGGAAAGTCTCTACGACAAAAGCTGTCATGATCACCACCCATGAACGACTGAAAATATGTAGCTGGGGTCCTAGAGAAGAATTGAGGATTTTCTTTAATGTTTATGTTTACAAAACTAATGCCAAACATGTATTACAAAATACTAAACTGATATATGTTAAATATACATAAATATTTTATATCAAATATATTTTGGTTGCTCAACTGTGTGGTATTAAAAGTAATTTAATACATACTGTAAATTATAAACCCCACCCAAAAAAATGAAAGCCATAAACCTTGACATACCTTTCAGTGTAGCTGTGCCGTGAATTGGCTTCATCCAAAATATTTGACACCAGACCTTGTAAAACTGTCTCTCCATCGTAATTCATATCATCAGTGGGTTTCCTTACGGGAAAAGAAGATATATCATCAGAATTGCACTCTGACTTTCCTTTTTATTATTTGAAGGCATGAATTTAACAGTATGGCTGAAAACCTTTTTTCTTTCATAAGAAAACCTGCACCCAATATATGGAATTACTTCTGAATTCAGAATTAAATCCAAGACACACTTTGACTGGATGGAACAGCAATGTGCTTGTCCAACACCACAGAACTACATTTGGGATTATGCACAAGTGAATATCACATATTTACTCTGAACATGATTAATTGAATACCTTGTTCGAGTACTTCTCTGGACACTATTGAAAAGTTGATAAGGATCATCATGAGAATTGTGAGACCAGGGCACATTCGATGCTGTGTCCTTGTCCTGCATTAGGACACCAGGGACAGACAGGGAGGGTGATGTTGTTTTCCCGCTGTTTCCACATCCTACATTTACACTGGCCTGAAACAGAGAGAGAAGGAATCAAACTGAAGCTCACCTGGAAAAGTGTTTTTCTTACTCACACAAGTCAGGTTGATGAAAATTACGAGACTTAATTGAAACAACAGCTGTAGCTGCCACAGAGGCTTCAAACTATTCATGAGTAATGCTGAGACAGAATGTAGAATAGACAAATGAGACAATTAACAATTAAATGATTAGTTCATTAGTCGATTAGCAAGGTGGTAGATTATGAATAAGCTGATCATTTGACAATGAAAAAAACATTATTTTTATTCTGTGAATATCATTTTAAATATGGCTGTAAAGCAGGAAACTTCATAAGACATCACCATTATTAATACAAATACGTTTTTGAGCACTTCACAGACCATACAATGCAATGATTTCTATAATCAGTAATGAAGAAAACTGTCTCAGATACAACAATCAAAAAATTCTTAAACTATGTTTCTGCTATAAATGGATATAAAAATGTGTCAAAGTAAACACAGCACAGCAAACACACAGGTAGTCAGCCTGACACTATAGACACATCATTGGTTTGCCACCAGTAACTAAGGGTTTTAGCAGTATTTGCCAAATTATATCAGTAATACACAAAATGCAAACTTAGTCACGCTTATCAAAGAATAGGAGAATGAGAGTGTTAATAAGGCCTACAATTATTTGTTACATTTCCAATAACTTACTGATACTCTAATTTTTACTTTAACTGTACTTTCCCACATGTTTCCAATATATATGTAAATATATCAAAGAATTCCCCTTGTATTAATAATCTTAAGTGTACAAAGACAAAAAACAATGGATGGGTGAATGAACAGATTAAAAAAAAAAAAAAGCCGTAATGCCAGTATTACTACTCAAGAGCTTTGAGGCCTAGTTGGGGGAGGAAAGGAAATCCACAGCCTTTAGGCCTTTTCAAGACCAACCCGACATTTCTTACCTGGCGCTGGTGAGAGGGGAAGAGTGAATTGGCAAATAAGCTCTGATGCCCGTCAAATGCGCCGAAATCCATTGAACCTGATCTGATCCTTGGCTCCATTTCTGATCTGACAAGACGAAAGAAGACACTCGGAGTTATAATATATCTAAATATACAATTTCGTCGTTAGCAAACACGAGAGCACGGGGGTCGCGCAGAGGTTATGAGCAGATCATTTTTCAGAGGCAGCAAATCAGCTAGCTAGCCGTTGGTGGGTTAAGCTAGCAGGGTCCCACCACTCTGGGGAAACAACTGTGTAACAATGGCTCCTTCATTCCCGGTTGAATTTGTCAAACGTCACCTGAACGTACCGAGTTACCGGAGGGAGATTCACCGGAGACACAGAAACTCACCACAGGTCCAGAAACTAACGGAAACATCACGAGCTCAGAAGTTCTCTGGAATTATCCCCACCCGCATACGTCACCCGCGACCTGAGCGCTCATTGGCTCAGTCCGACAGGATTCAGATTCTGGGACCAATTAACGTCAAGCAGAAAGGTTGGAGCGCATAGCAACTTGATAGTAACCACCTGGATAATGCGTCACAACCTCCGCCATTAAAAACCTTAATAACCGAGTTCTAAGGGTCCTGATCAGTTTTAGCATAGATAACATGGAAATATGTAGATATCATCATCATCATCATCATCATCATCATCATCATCATCATCATCATCATCATCATCTTCATCATCTTCAATCATCACCATCACCGTTATTATCTTCATCACCATAATCATCGTTATCATCATCTTCATTACTGTTATCATCATCGTCATCCTCATCACCATCATCACCATCGTTATCGTTATAATCATCATCACCAACACCATCATTCATCATTGTTATTATTATTATTATTATTAGTGTACATATACAGTATATGTAAGGACAATCAAAAATAGACATCGGTTGAAGTAATAAGTATACATGCATTATAAATGAAAGGATCTATAAAAATACTAAATGGAATAACCTTTACAGTGTAAACAGAATATATCAACTTTGAGCAGAATAAATACAGTTTAACAGGTTGTACATGATTGTATTTTACAGGTTATATTATATCATATCGTATATCCGTACAATATGGGTTGATGGATTAATGCAATGTATATAACATTATTATTATTATTATTAATACAAATATGATTATAGATATGTCAATTAACTGTTGAGTTTAATTCAAATTTGTCTTGTTTTTCTAGTTATCAAAATAAAACCATGAAACTGGTAAAACTCCTGATTTTGCTGATCAATTTTAAATATTTATTATATTAAGTGCTTGCAGGGTCGTGGCATAACAGACTTTTGTTTTATTTTTAAGTTTGTTACCGGATGCCACATTGCGTACTACGATTGACTTGTCAGTGTTGAGGCAGAAACAAAAAAGTCAGGAGAGGAGTTGAGATCAGACACAAAGAGAGCAACGTCCAGATCTTCACCCGCAAAACTTTTTCTCTTCACAAAGTTACTCTCGCTGAGCATCTCCTCGCACAGCCGATGCTACACACCTTTACAGAAATCAGGATAAAGTCTTAAACTTGACAGGATGACTTTTTGCTGGTGTGTCGCGATCCTGCTGCCTCTGCTGATATCGGCGCAGTATCACGATGACAACCCGAGGCATGGACCCTGTGAGCCGATCACAATTCCCATGTGCACGGACATAGCCTACAACCATACCATCATGCCCAACTTACTGGGCCACTACAACCAGGAGGACGCAGGACTGGAGGTGCGCCAGTTTTACCCTCTTTTAAAGAAAAAGTGCTCGCCGGAGTTGAAGTTCTTCCTGTGCTCCATGTACGCGCCCGTGTGCACCGTTCTGGAGAAAGCCATCCCTCCCTGCAGGTCCATCTGCGAGAGAGCCAAGCTGCGCTGCGAGAAGCGCATGAAAAGACTGGGCTTCCAGTGGCCGGACCGGCTGCGCTGCGAGAACTTCCCTGTGCTGGGAGACGGACAGATCTGTGTGGGCCAAAACGACTCCCCTGCCACCGACTCCCCTGCCACCACCGTCCCACCTGTCGTGGACGTGCCGGGGACCCAGGACTAACGGAAACATCACGAGCTCAGATGTTCTCTGGAGTTATCCCCTTCCTCATACGTCACCCGCGACCTGAGAGCTAAGCGCATAGCAACTTGATAGTAACCACCTAGATAATGCTTCTCGCCTTAAGGCAAGCCGTTTGACCATGTATTCCATATCCTTGATATCACATGTCAGTCCCCTCCACTAGTTCGGTCTTTGTCAGCACTAGTTGGACATTTGGTCGCACTATTTGGGAATTATATCGTACTACTTGAACCAAAACTCTAACTAGTCACTATTTTTCTGGAACTAGTGGCACTTTTGTTCAACTAGTTACAACAGAAACTTTACTAGTAACACTGTGCGCCACAATAGTAGCACCAAAGTCCCTACTAGTTGGCTTTTTGCCGCACTAGTGGCCCTCTGGACCTAACTAGTAATGCTGAGAGTTTTACTAGTAAACTACTCAGCTGCAAAAGCTCTGACATGTTAGCTAGTCAAACATGGAAACTAGTGGCCTACAATTTTCTGCACTAGTTGAACTAGTGGGAGCAAAATGCACACTAGTTGAACTAGTGGGAGCAAAATACCCACTAGTTAACTAGTTAAACCCTATTTTGGCATTACTAGTTAACTAGTGAGGCTCACCGTGTTTACTAGTTAACTAGTGAGGTCCAAATATCCACTAGTTGAACTAGTGAAGTCAGAATGTGCACTAGCTTACTAGTTGAAGTGTCTTTTGACTTTACTAGTTGAACTAGTAAAATCCAAAATGTGCACTAGTTGCACTAGTTGCACTATATGCTAATGAGGAGTACAGGAAAGGGGCATACGTTGAACTATTGGCTCTCCAGCAAGAACTCCACCCAGCGAAAATGTATCCCTATAAAGCCTGATGAGCTTTCACTCGTGTACACCGCCAGCTCCTTGCTTACTATCCATACTGAATAAAGCATGCAAATGTGTGTGTGTGTGCGTCAGATTCATTATTTTTTTCTAACCACAACAACAAAACAAAGGTATTAAATTGTTTTACCGTTGTGTAAATTCACTGCCTGATTTTTCCTTTTTGGCTTTTTAACAATGAAACACAAAGCTATGTCATCATTTTCTGTTGTGAGTAAAACAGAAAAGCAGCTCCTCATCTTCATTGCTTTTTCTTTCTTTCCTTTCAACACGGTCACATGAACATTTTATCAACAGAAATACCAGAAGAGGAGGTGCCTTCTCTCTATTTCAAATATAGGCCCCTCCTCATTAATGTTTTGATATATTAAAAGTTTTTTGTAGTCCCAGGACTTGGGAGCCTCGGGAGTGGCCATTGATCAAAACATGCCTCTTTGACAATCCCACATCAGTAGAGTGCATATCAATTGTATTCTGCTGACATTACAGGCTTCTTTCTCTTTTCTTTCACCATTGATACAAAAATGATTGATCCGAAGGTGCAGAAATGATCCAAATACATGAATATTCCATTGTAGGCCTACTGAAGGTATTGTGCTATTATATTATGAACGACTAATCTGATTTATGTTTGGAGGTCAGTGTATGTGGGCTGCTGCCGCATTTACTATCGCCAGTAGGTGGCAGTGCAAAATGATCTGAGTAGCTATTCTTTACTTTTTTTCAATTGAAAACTTGTCATATACAAACAAATGAGGCAATGACTAAATTGGTCATAACATGATGTGTTCACTTACAAGGAATTACACAATATCTGTAAACATCCAGAACATTATTTGACATATCTAAGGATGACATCCATTTACTGTGTCATAACATATGAGCACCTATAGGTTTTCTTATTAATGTGCTTCCATTTTTTTACTATGCACCAACATTTCCCTACCCAAGGCCATATGAGATGCAAGCTCTGTGAGCATTTTTAAATGGCAATTGAAAAGTTATTAATTAGCTGTCACGCTTCCTTTGTTTTATTCTTATCTTTTACACATTTTATTGTTCTTATGTCTTTCTCTGTTTGATTTCTATCTTTAACATATCTGATTGTTCTTAGCATACCTGTTGATGCTACTTGCTGCCTCTTTCGTTTGTTATTCATTTTATTGCTGGGTTTTATCGCACAGTATTTGCACTTGTTTTAATTTGTCTGTTTAAATGTAGCCCAATGAATCACAGTTAATCAAATATAACGTTTTAGGCATGGCTGCTAAAATAAGCCATAAAAGAATGCTGCCAAAAGGTTTAGATCATCACAATTCAGAGCAGGCACTTTAAGGCTTTAAAACACAGTTTGAACACTGACCAATCAAAATCCTTGACCCGCCTGCTTCATTTGCTTGCAGTCCACTAGTGCAACTAGTGCGCCTCACCAGTGACACTAGTGGCCGCAGGTTTGCCACCTACTAGTTAACTAGTGAGGCTAAAAATGTGTACTAGTATAACTAGTAATAGCCAAAAGGTCCACTAGTTACAGTAGTTGGGGTATTTTTGACCGTACTAGTCAACTAGTTACAGCCACAATATCTTACTAGTCTAGTTAGGTCCCGAAAACAGCCACTAGTTAACTAGTGACACTGATGTTTTCCTCACTAGCTTATTAGTGGAAGACATTTTGTCTCACTAGTTAGACTCTGTACCGAACATGTAAGGACTTTGACCGAACATGTTGAAAATATTTTTGCATGTTGGGCATTTTCTTTAACTAGTTGAGCTTCGCTCACTACTAGTGAACGACTGTGCGCAACTAGTAATACATTTGATCGACATGTTGGGCTTTTTGTCGAATTACTTGACATTTTCTGCGCACTAGTTGACGTACGCAACTAGTTCAACTAGTGATGTGATAAAGGGGTCACTAGATAACATGTATGACAGTTGCAGCATTTCACTAGTTAAATGCACATGTCAAATAGTGAGAACTTTTGTCAAACTAGTAATGGTTCTTATTAATAATCATAATCATAATATGATTATTGATATGTCAATTAACTGTTGAGTTTAAATTAAAATTTGTCTTTATTTTTAAAGTTATCAAAACAAAAGCATTAAACTGGTAAAACTCCTGATTTTGCTAATTACATCTATTTTAAATATTTATTATATATATATTATATTATATATATATTATACTAAGTACTTGCAGTGTCGTGGCATAACATAGACTGTATTTGCATTCAACGGAAGACAAGTTTTGACTATCAAGACTTTTGTTTTATTTTGAAGTTTATTACCGGATGTTGCATCGCGTGCTGCGGTGGACTTGGCAGTGCTGAGGCAGAAAGAAAAAAGTCAGGAGAGGAGTTGAGATCAGACACAAAGAGAGAAGCGTCCAGATCCTCACCCGCAAAACTTTTTGTGAAACTTTTTCTCTTCACAAAGTTACTCTCGCTGAACATCTCCTCGCACAGCCGATGCTACACAACTTTACAGAAATCAGGATAAAGTCTTAAACTTGAGAGGATGACTTTTTGCTGGTGTGTCGCGCTCCTGCTGCCTCTGCTGATATCGGCGCAGTATCACGGGGACAACGGAATAGTCGTCCCGGATCATGGATTCTGTCAGCCGATCACAATTCCCCTGTGCACGGACATAGCCTACAACCAAACCATCATGCCCAACTTAGTGGGCCACTACAACCAGGAGGACGCAGGACTGGAGGTGCACCAGTTTTACCCTCTTGTGAAGGTACAGTGCTCGCCGGAGTTGAAGTTCTTCCTGTGCTCCATGTACGCGCCCGTGTGCACCGTTCTGGAGAAAGCCATCCCTCCCTGCAGGTCCATCTGCGAGAGAGCCAAGCAGGGCTGCGAGGCGCTCATGAATAAGTTCGGCTTCCAGTGGCCGGACCGGCTGCGCTGCGAGAACTTCCCTGTGCTGGGAGACGGACAGATCTGTGTGGGCCAAAACGACTCCACCGCCGCCACCGTCCCACCCGTCGTGGCCGTGCCGGGGACCCAGGACATCTCGGTGGTCTCCACACAGGAGAGGTCCTTCAGGTGCCCTTCTATCCTCAGAGTGCCCCCCTATCTGAACTACAAGTTTTTAGACGTGAATGACTGCGCAGCGCCCTGTGAGCCATCAAGGAGCAGTGGTCACATGTTTTTCACCGACCAAGAGATTCATTTCTCCCGCATATGGATCCTGATCTGGTCTGTAATTTGTTGTGCATCTACTTTATTCACCGTCACCACCTATTTAGTTGACATGCAGCGCTTCAGATACCCTGAGCGGCCTATCATCTTCCTGTCTGGCTGCTACACCATGGTCTCCATAGCCTACATAGCTGGCTACTTCCTGGGGGACAAGGTGGTGTGCAATGAGAGATTCAGCCCTGAGAGCTATAAGACCATCGTCCAAGGCACCAAAAAGGAAGGCTGCACCATCCTCTTCATGATGCTCTATTTCTTCAGCATGGCCAGTTCCATCTGGTGGGTCATCCTATCCCTCACCTGGTTCCTGGCAGCAGGTATGAAGTGGGGCCACGAGGCTATTGAGGCGAACTCCCAGTATTTTCACCTGGCAGCCTGGGCGGTGCCGGCCGTCAAGACCATCAGCATCCTGGCCATCGGGCAGATCGAAGGCGATATGCTCAGCGGCGTCTGCTTCGTCAGTCTCAGCAACCTGGACCCCATGCGGGGCTTCGTGTTGGCCCCCCTCTTCATTTACCTCTTCATCGGGACCTCGTTCCTGCTGGCCGGCTTTGTGTCTCTGTTCAGGATTCGCACCATCATGAAACACGATGGCACCAAGACGGAGAAGCTGGAGCGGCTGATGGTGCGTATCGGGGTGTTCAGCGTGCTCTACACCGTCCCCGCCACCATCGTTATCGCCTGCTTCTTCTACGAGCAGGCCTTCCGCCCACACTGGGAGCGCAGCTGGGTCAGCCACAACTGCAGGGGCCTGGCCATCCAGTGCCCAGTGCAGACCGGGCCCCGCATGACCCCGGACTTCACTGTCTACATGATCAAGTACCTGATGACGCTGATTGTAGGGATCACCTCCGGGTTCTGGATCTGGTCTGGAAAGACTCTGCAGTCCTGGCACAAGTTCTACACAAGGCTGACAAATGGCAACCACGGAGAGACCACTGTGTAGAATATCTGTATGTTCCTGGGACTTACTTGTGTGTTATTTACCTGTTTCTTGTGTGATAGGTAAGTAGCACAACGAGTAGCCTTTAGCTCTTCCAGCATTTGTATTCTCCTCAGCCTAATAGCCACACTTGCATGCCAAACTGAGGGTTATGGTTTGACAAAAGGACAAGCTGGATAAACAACGCCTGAACCTAACTGTCTGAACAAATAACAAGCATCGCTATGGATGCCATGTGCTGAAATGCTCACCTCCCCCCCTCTGGCCCTTTTCTCCAAGCCTCCATAAAGTCGAGGGGAGTGATGATCCACCAGCCAAGAATTCAGAAAGGAGGGAAATGAGCTGTGGAGGAATGACTGTTTATTATCTCCGCCGAAACATTTCACGTGTAATTAAAACCGAGACTGTAAATAGTATTTGTAAAAACATGAAATTATATATTTGTATTTAAAGAAAGTAAATACTTTTTTTTTTTGTCCGTATTTGCCAGTGTACCTGATTTACTTTTGCACTGTAAGAATATGCCACATACCAAAGAACATACTTTTTTTTTATTATTCACTGGTTATACATTTTTCTTATGGATTAAAAGAATGTCAAAATTTCAGTCTGTTGGGTGATGTCCAAGAAGCTTCTCAGTTCAGTCCACACCTCTTTAACCAAAAACATGTGCCGAGTCTCAGATATCATCAAATAACCATATCAAATGCTCGGTTCTGAATTCCTAGGTACAAGTTGTTTTTTTTATTGCCCCTCCTTGTTTTCAGAATTTCTTAACAATCAAACACTTGATAGCGAGTTCATTTCTTTAAAAAAAGGTGCTCCCGTGTTGTTTTGTGAAGGGGGCGAGGGAGGGTTATGTCACACCTGAACATCTGTTGCCTCAGACTGGCAGGCAACAGTAAAAGAGGTTATTGGAATTCTTAATGGAAACTGACTTTTTACACGAGACAGTAACCCTCTGGGAAATACAAGGAATGAGTTCCTACTGGGACTGTCGACCCAACACACCTCTTTCCAGTAAAAAAATAAATAAAGTATCTCTCTCTCTCTCTCTCTCTATCTTTATATTCTGAAATATTTAACATCTACGTGTTTTGCGTCTGAGGAACAGGTGCCGATCTGTAAGAATGCGACTGAGGACTTCCTCACACATGTACACTACCATCGCCTCCAAGTGCTAAACAAAACAAAAGACCCCCCCCCACACACACACACCCTCGCCTTTTGCCCTGTTGTTAGAGAGGGCTCGGGTAAATCAACAAGAATCATCTGGCGAGAGAAGATCGTCTGCGCTGTTGTGAAAATGTTCCTGCCTGTTTGGGTGAAGGGAAAACAAGGGTGTTCAGCTCGGCTGTCGTGTTGTTCCTCTGGAGCCACTGTTGCTCCGTGCCAAGTTGGAATCCCCCAAGCCATGCAGGGCTGAAACCGAACCTCATCTGCGGTGATGTCATGAAGTACATGATGGGTGTGTTGGAGAAAGTTGATCCTCTTGCCTCAGAGCAGAGGCCCTGGGCGTTTGAGAAATACAAGCACGTACAGTACCGTGTGTGTGCCTTCATATTGTTTCTCTAAAGCTGTAGAGGGGAACACGATGCCACGTAAAATGTCTTTGTGAGACTTACTTCAATAGGTTACAGTATAATTAGTGATATGTGCGTATAGCAGAGCAACCGCTCTTGTAAATGTCATGACCTGTGGAACAAGTTGATATTTGTCTTTCTTGTATCCTTATCTGGGGTTAAATAAAGATGGGTTGTAATAACAGACAAGCCAGACTGATTAAAGGTGGGAGAAGATACTCTGAGGGGGGAAAAACCATAAATCTACCTGTGGCCTCCTCTCATTCTGCCATCCCATACCCCCTCGGCCGTCGCCCTCCCTCCCTCTCTGCGCTCAGATGAATGGGGGGAATGCGGGTGAGTCAGTGGAGTGGTGTTGGGCCTTTGCTTAGTGACAGACAGTCTCCTGTGTGCTGCTCACTTCAAAGCGCTGCTGAAACCTGACTAGCTCCTTGTAAACAGTGCCGTCTGGCCCGAAGGCCCACTTCCTGCGCTTAACTCAACTTAATAGCTGGCTTGTTTGGCTTTGCACTGAAGCAAGGGAAGCGAACGGAGAGAGCGAGAGAATGAGAAGAAGCTGCATGTGGGTGGAGTGCTGGTGGTGGAGGGAGCGAGATTGTTTTTTAGGGTGGAGGGGTTTGGAGAGCGTGATGGAAAAATTCGGCATTATTGGGTCGCTTTTGTCTTTCTCCGGGGGAAAACAACAAAGTGGGGAAGAAAGGGGGAATCTAAATGAGGAGAGACGTGACTGTGATTTTGTGAATATTTCAGCTTAAACTTTGGATCTCAAATTGTCAGAACTAAATGGAATCAGATGTTCGGCAGTTAACTCACGCCAGGAAACAAAAAAAAAGTTGGCTTAGTCATTTTCTCTCAGTAAATCTTGTTGTGTGTGTTGCATGAACATGCACGCACACTCTACCTGCCTTCAGAGAACTTCTTGGTAAATGTAAAACCATCAGGATTATAATTAAACAAACCTACTGTATAAAGCTGTTGATATTAATCCCACAAGAGGGGGCAGCTTTCTTGAGAAGATTATGTTCACTTTAATGTCGATGCCCAGTTTTTCAGTGGCAGCCGTCTCCCATGTTGCTGATCTCAGATCTTAAATCTTGCATGCAGCCATTTCCTGCTTGCTTCAGGGCAAGAAGGGACAAGCCAAGGATCGGGGGGGTAAGACAGCAAGAATGCTTTTCGACTTGATATTATGGTGTCGCTCTCATTGCAAGAGGGCCTCGCATGTCAGAGGAGGATCATGTTGTAAGTGAGAAGCGCCAGTGTTCTCACTGTTACTGTGCGGCCATTGTTCAAGTACATGTATGTGCCAATGTACCGTGAACATTAATTCTTTTTAACCATGTAAGTATCAGGCCCCATGAAGGAAACGAGAAAATGTGAGGAAAGAAAAGAAAAGAAAAAAACCCACCCAGACATGTAGTAAGTCTGTCTCTAATCAAATCTTGGCACAAAGTCAGGAAGAGCTCATGCTCCGTGGGGCTAACACTAGATTAGTTGCAGTCATACATTATCCTAACCATAGGAGAGCTGCTGAGATTTTCCAGAGAGCACACTGTATGTATATCTGTCTTGCTGTCCATTTGAAAACTCTACAAGTGCAATATGTCCCCTCTCCTCCTATCGTTGCGGTTGGAGGTGTCCACTCTGAGCGGGACGGAGCGCTACAAGTTGACAGGAAACTGAGGGATTGATTCAGGGCCTCTAGCCATAAATACTGGGCCTGACAGTCTGCATCGGGAGGTGTCCTGCTTTTCTCCATTTATCATTTTACCTCAACGTCTGCCTCACTCTTTCAGAGCTGTCTTGTTCACTGAAAAATATATGATGAATACCACAGACTGCATGTAAATATGGTTGGCTGCTCTTTAGGTTATAAATCCTGCTTTCTCCATGTTAGCGGATGGGACACGGACCAAACTAAAAAAGTACACGTCAAATAAATTATACGCAAAGACGTTTAATGTGCCTATGTCCAAACAAAGAGAAACACCATTATTGACAGCTGACTCATAAAAGATCGAGCATGCATCAACGGGACCTTGCGGCCGCGGCTGCATTCCCAGATCGCTAGTGTGCAAGATGGCGGCATTCCTATCCGGGCTATTTTAGCTTCATTACCGAATGGTGGGAGGAAGTGGAGACGTGTCGTCCATCTTTATAAACAGTAAATTAAAAGTGCAGTTGTGTTTAGCTGACCAAGAACTACACGGCAAAACTAACATTAGAGGTTAAAAACAAAAAGAGATAGCAGGGATTTCATTTGTTTTTAATACTACTGTAGTAATTCATGCTTCTGGTTTCTTTTTAGCTGAGGCGGTGCCATTAAAGAAAAACCACTAAGCTACAAATGTCCACATCATATTATTTAAAACCCGTTGGCTATTCTAACACAGCAGGAATTGTGGACAGAACTTTAGTCCTAACTCAACATTCTTGGTGGCTCATTTTCATGCCTCATGCACACCATTTGTCCGGGGATTTTATTGCTCATGAGTGCACCGACCACTCAGGGAGGGGGGTTTTGACAAGGGAACAAACACAACAGACTGGAAAAGGCTGAACCACTGATGTTAGGGGAGGTTATTTCGCCTCCCCCGGCCTCTCTGGTGTATATCTTATCAGGGTAGAAAGTGAGGAAGTTCCTCAGAGCCGCTCCAGCTGCTGAGCAGAGAGGTGCCGGCAGCTGCGTGACAGATATTTTGGGAGCCTGCAGCACGCCTTGGGATAATAATGGGCTTGACTGGGAGGGGTGTGTGTGTGTGTGTGTGTGGGAGGGAATAGTTAATGTGCATCCAGACACCACAGTGTATAAACAAGCAGGCCAGGCTCATAAACTCTCTGGTTGATGGTGCAAGAAGCAAATGATAACACAGGGAGGGATGAAGTGTCCGGTGTTTTACTCTGAGATGTCTGTTCCATAAACTGGAATTGAGAGGCGAGGCTGAAACTGGTGGATCTGCAGACAAACGGATCTTCGACCTGCCTGGACAACGTTGTTCTTCTTTGCTGAAATGAGCTGTTGGATGCCGATTTGACGTGTGATCCAAACAGTGGACGACTGAGTTCGAGTTGACACGACAATGGACGCAAAGGGACTTTAGTTGAAATGCAGCAGGGGGTAAGAAGTGAGGCTGGAAAGTCACAGAACCCCACAGCTGTGGAGTCACACATGAGCTTTTTTAATTGACAACTCAATTAATCCCCTGTGGATAAATTACAAGGCAGTAAAATGATTCTTACTGCCCCTTAAATGCAATGTTGCACGCCTCTCAGCGCCTCGATCTGCAGGTAAACTATTAAACAGAATGAGGTCGCACTGCTCTAATCCTCTCTCTTACTCTCCCGTGGGCCCCCATGTAAGGCCTCGGGCTTTGATGATGACTTATTGAGTGGGCTCCTCTCTGGCGAGCGCCGGCTCCCCTCCCTCGTTTAATGGAGGCCCTCTTAGCAGCTCTTTTTGAGGAATTTACAGCCCAGGTCCCGTCCCGTCCCCCCCACCCCTCTCCAGTCCAGGAGAGGGAGCAAGGCGGGGAGGCGAGCACACTGCGGCCTTGTCCCCGACAGAGCCAGCAGTGGAAATGTACAGTTTCAGGCAAGGTGGCAGCGGAGCTCCCGTATGAGTGTGTGTGTGTTCATCTGTATATCTGCGTGTGTGTGCGTCCACTCGGCTCTACGTGCCGCCGAGCTTGTGTTCATGTGTGTAAATCTCAGTGAAGGAGTGAGTGGAAATAGGACGGCTCCAGTTCCGCAGGTTCTCTCTGTAATTTCACTCTCTGCACGACATAATCGCTTCCATGTGGGCCCTCGCGATGACAGAGTGGTGGAGGGGCCTCACTGCATAGGTGGAAGTTGAACACAGACACGTACAGGCTCACAAATGCCCGCCTCCGTCTCTCATGGTCTGCCAAGCCTTTTCACAAGACTACCAGACTCCAAGTTTTTTACTTCTTTTTTTTTACAATTGGTGAAATTGCAACAGCATCAGACTCTCAGAGTTTCTCTAGCCTCAAAATTTTAAAAGCAGAAAAAACTCAAATGTTGGCGAATAAACCACAAGTGTGCAATGTCCCACTCATGCGTGCATCCCAGATTAAATTGTGTTTGAAATCTCTCAGTTTGTGAGATATCCACATGAGTAATTTCCTCTGGAAATACCCAGAACTACCGTGGGTTTTTCCTTTTGCGTGAAGTGTATTTTCTGTTCTGTGTTTTTTTGGTCGTGCTCCCACTGCACATGTTGAGCTGTCGGCTGGAATGCCCCCGAGTCACTGCTGGGCCAGACAGTCACGGCCAATGTGTGAAATCAACCGAGCGTAAAACAACAGGACCTTTTGCACAACAAGGTCAGCGTTTAAAGACAACCTTTAACCCGGCTCATTTGCTCGTTCAGCCGCATGGGAGGGAAATGCTCAGGTGCAAGACATCGAGAAAGCAAAGATGGTGTTTTAAGAAGAAACTAATTATTATTTCAGAATAAGCACTTTTTCAAATTAGGTTTTTAATAGATCTGATTACAACACGCAATGAAATGAGTGAGGAAAAAGTAGTTATTTCATGTTTGTCGTAAATGCGTGTATAAATGGTGGATGAGTTTTAGTGTGACAGTCCATTGTCTCCCAAAAGAAGACCCTCTGCAGAAGCACATGAAGTTGTGTTGTGAGAACAGTGGGTGGTGGTACACTCTGCAGGTCACAGACCATGAGCAACGTGTGACCATTTGTCCTGCGAGCCTGAGAGCTGCTGTGGGAGAAGTCAGGGGTGACCCGGTCAACTTGAAGTGTTACATTTTTCAAAGCGCTTTGGAAGCGCCGCAAATAGTCGCGCTGAAAAGTTGCATTAAGTTTTGTTCTCGGATTTATGAAGTGAGCACAAAGAGGGAAAGGTCAGTTCTCCTCCACTGTGTAAAAACTAACACGCTATTCAAGGAGCAACTTGGGTCAAAGAAATGTACTGTATGGATCACCAGTCCTGTAGATGCCTGAGGAGGCCTATGTTTTGAATTCCAGTGGCAGAGCACTGAGTAAATTCATGCCATACCACAAGGGGGTGATATAGTGCTATTTAAGGATCTCCTCTTGGTGTTTGTCATGCTTGAGTTGGAAATGATAGGTCCCTAATGTAACAGGCAATGTTTCTCTTTTATTTCAGAGAATAAAATCACCCAAGTTATAGATAACATCACATGAATGGAAAAACCCTCTTTATCTTTATCTAACTCATACTTTGAGTATCGAGTGGATAAAGCGGAGAGAGTGAAATCTTAACACACAGCAAGTGGATGTTTAGCAGAATACACACTTGTATTTTATTTTATATCTAGTTATCTTATTTATTTTTCTATGCCACCATGTACTGATTTCTGTAGGTAATGGGAACAAATGCAAGATTGAAGTTGTTTCATAACATGTTGCACTGCAGAGAAAACTACTGCATTATTTTTTACAGTGTTTTACACAGATCTAATAGCATGTCCATAGATGGCCTCTAGATGGTGCCAGTCTCCTTTGAAAACAGCCAACAGCTACACTGAAGAGGTGTATTTAGTAGAACATGCAATTTTAGATCATTATTGTCTAGTGGACATTAAGACTCCCTGTTTAACCCTCTGATTTTCTCAATAGATCTCCAACGTTTTATAGAATACCCTCAAAGAGATGACACCAGGTGGCGCCATGGTCACAAGCCCACTCACACAGACGTAAATACATGTTTGTGATTAATGTGCTTTATTAAAGAAATATATGACACTCAATTTTCTCTGATGGGGAAACATTTAATATAATAAAAATATGAACATTATTGCCAAATCCTTGTCAACTGACTTATTGCTGTGCCTCCTGTGGACTTTATAATTTGTTTTTTAAATGACATATGTTGCAAAAACAGACGCAAGCATAAATTAATGGTTCGTTTACACTAACATTTTGTGAGTACTGAATCAAAAACTATCCCTTTTTTCAGACTTTTCTGTGAAAGCTGCTTTTACATCTTTTAAATGAGACTGCAGCAACTTCCTCAGATGGTGACAAGTACAGATCACACCATTATACTGTGTCTCGCTAACTCTATTGTATTTGTGATGTTCACGTGTTGAATATAAGTTTCCTGTAATAGCCAAAATGTTCATTCATTGGAAATGTAATCATAGTTTTTCACCTGATGCTTTTATTTAGAAAAACACATGAAGTGTTCCTCATACTCACTCACACTGCCTCCACCTCCACGTCTGAAGCCCTGCAAAGGTTCCTCGTCACTCTGCTGTGACCATCTTCAGCCTCCATCTGTTCCCTCATGCTCAGATTCAGGCGGTGGTTGGTTCTGGAGAGACGGGGAAGTTTTAGTTTTATCACTTCAGTCATTCAAGGCCAGACAGCAGAAGTAACTACCTGCATGCACACCATCGGCTGGTTAACGCTGAAGCATGCACAGGGAGGGAGGTCAGTCAGCGTGTCTCCCACCTCTGCTGGACTCTATTGTGTAGTAAGTGGCCCTGTGCCCAAATTACATTAATTATGCTCCTGCAGACCAAGGCTATGTGGGAACAATCACATTGTTTCCTCAGAATAATCAGTTCTGCAGCTCCTATCAACATCCTGTGTGTTTTATTTGTTCTGTCTTATTCAATGTCACTGGTACTTGATCAGATTCTGTTTCTATCCAACATATAAAATGTAGCATTTCACTCTTTCAAGAAACTACAATAACCAGCTCTGCCTGATTTAGACACCAATACATTCCGAGTTAGGCCCGGAGTCGTTTTTTATCAGTGTGATCCAGTATGTGCAGTCTCAGATCTGTTTTTAAGAGATTATCTTGGAGTTTCATCAGACGAAGCTGCCTCTGCAAGTTGGAGCCTGTGGTTGTGTCAAAACTCCAAACAAGACATCAAGGATTAAAAAAAAAAAAAAAACCAAGGGGGGGAATAGGCTGTCGAAGCTTCAGTTTTATATGAGTTTGGGAATTTGCTGGGTGAATTTGGATTGTTTTAATAGTTAAATAGTCTTCCAGATGAATTCTAGTGGTTACCCACCATCTCTCATTCTTCATTTATTTACTCAGATTTATGACGTGGGTGGAAAAAAAAGGGGGGTGGGGGAGGTTTTATTTTTTAGCATAAATGGCGCTGTATTTCACAGTTGCAAATAATCAATGCTAGAATCATTTCTGCTTTTTCAGAACAAGAATAAGCTTCACAATTGCATATAGATTTATGCAACTCTGTAAAAATCTAAACGTATAAAATAATCCTTTCATTAGTGGTTTTTTTGGTAAATGTTTAAAAAGCTCACAGAAACTAAAAGTAGTGCCTCTCGGTCCTATTCTATTGGAATTAGGGATGTGAGCAGAGGAATCAAGATGATATGATCACCTCATTGGGCTTCTGTTGTGTTCACAGACATTCAGGCACCTTTAATGCAGTGTACTTATCTCTATAGCGCTAAACTCAGCCACAAAACATTAAGTACAGTCAGGTTACATTACATTTAGCTGACGCTTTTATCCAAAGCGACTTACAATAAGTGCATTCAACCATGAGGGTACAAACCCAGAACAACAAGAATCAAGTAAGAACATTTTGCTTCAAAAAAGCCAAACTACAAAGTGCTACATGTAAGTGCTACTAAATTTAAAACTGAAATTTTTTTTTTCATCCAAGGTGTAGGAAGAGATGTGTGTTTAGTCTGCGGTGGAAGATGTGTGGACTTTCTGCTGTCCTGATGTCAATGGGGAGCTCGTTCCACCATTTAGGAGCCAGGACAGCAAACAGTGATTTTGTTGAGTGTTTAGCTCCCAGTGAGGGAGCAACAAGCCGATTGGCAGATGCAGAGCGGAGTGGACGGGCTGGGGTGTAAGGTTTGACCATGTCCTGGATGTAGACTGGACCCGATCCGTTTCGCTGGATGGTACGCAAGTACTAGTGTTTTGAAACGGATGCGGGCAGCCACTTGTAACCAGTGAAGGGAGCGGAGGAGCGAAGTAGTGTGAGTGAACTTAGGTTGGTTGAAGACCAGTCGAGCTGCTGCATTCTGGATGAGCTGCAGAGGTCGGATGGCACTAGCAGGTAGACCTGCCAGGAGGGAGTTGCCGTAGTCAAGGCGTGAGATGACAAGAGCCAAGGGAGAGTTGACTGTTGAGTGTCACACCCAGGTTCCTCGTAGTCTGGGTGGGGGCTAACACGGAATTGTCAAAGGTAATAGTCAGGTCGTGGGTGGGAGAGCATTTTACTGGGAGGGAATTCATGCTGCTACCTGTGTTTCAGATGACATCCTTCTGCCAGGTTTTGTGGTAGTCCGTCCTTTCTTTTTTGTGTTATCTTGCTCACAAACAAACAGACAAACACAAACAGTTGTACAGGACACAGCATGATCAAGGTTACATTGTATGAGATTCAATCATGATCAATCAAAGGGGAAATTAACATGATCGTATTGTGGTCAAAATGTTACATTTCCCTGACACAACCAACCAACAAATGGACAGGGGTGAAAAGAATATTCAAAGCTGCAGACTGTGTGATACTGTACAGGACGGCCGTGTCTCATTGATATGTGTTCATCATGAAAACAAGAGCAGGCCCCTCTTGAGACACCCTCATGTTACTATAGCAGCAGGCGGATCTAAAACAGCCTCTGTGTGTGTGTGTGTGTTTGGATCTAGTGCACTGCATAGAATTTATGAGCCTATTCTTCACAATCACAGGTTTACAGCCCACAGGCACGAATAAGACTAAACCTTTGCATCGCCAGCGTCACTGGCATCACAAAGTTCAGCTGCAGCATTGATAAGTGAGAAGGCAAACAGGGATTTTGATAAACGGCAGTGCATTCGACAAACACACAATACGACCTTTGGCTGGGAGGGTAGATAAGTCCCCCACACCCCTTCCTCCGCTGCTTTCTCTTTCCTTGTTCATGTGTGTCGTCTGTTAGCCATGGTAATACAAAAAAGAGGGGTTTGAGTATAGTGGGGGCACGCAATCTTGCACTGGGGTGACTTTGGAGAGATAAGGAGAGACCTGCCCATGCAGCCTGCAATGGCCAAAGCAAAACAGAAAATGATTCTCCTGTAGGTGGAGTTAGGGCAGATCAGTGGAATGCTGAGCAAAGAGGGCACGGACAAGTGCAGAGACGTGTGAGGAGCGAGAGCAGAGCAGCACCGGCTGCAGTGAGAAGGACAGACAGAGGCGTGTTGGTTTTTGCAGAGCGAGCTGCTGTGGCCCACAGAGCAGTGACACCAAGAGGAAGTGTGATTATCCGCTGGGAAATGACTTTGTAAACAGTTTTGCTGCTGCTCGCCTCAGAGACCGGGCTGATCTCAGACAGACATGAACGGCGATGGCAGCAAACAGCGTTTTGTGTCAACCTTCAGGATGCAGATCAAGCCAGCACGTGCATCATCATCATCATCATCATCATCATCCTCATCATCCTCATCATCCTCATCTGCAGCAGGGAGTGGGCCACGAACTGCTGGCACCAGGGCCTCGGACCAATGCACTGATAGAGGTGAGGGCTGCATGAGAGAGACAGAGAGACAGAAGGAGTGGAGATGAATAATGTGGGTTTGACATTTTCAGTGTTATTAAACAAGCTGCTTGAATAGACACGTCTGAACATGGTGATGCTTCTTTGTAATCCTGTTTGTGCTGCCAAAAACAGAGCACTTTCCTATTTCCTTATGTAAAACCAGTTGATTTGTGTGACTTTACACACTCCATATTTGTTGCTTTTGAATGTTAATATCCGGTGCTGGGTTTTCCCTGAGATAAAATGATTGTTTATTGTATTGGGGACCTTTCACTTCCATGTCAGCTCCCACTGAACACCACATTCCCAAATTTAATTCAATTTCTCAGCTTTCTGATTTACAATTTTATTGGATTTGTGGGTTTTGCTGTGAGAAAATGTCTGTGTTGCACTAAGCTCATAGTGCAACACAAGAAATATGATTTTTCTTTTGTTGTGACTTGGAAGAAGCAACAGACGTGCACTGATGCAGGTTAGAAACCAGCTACACTGACCATGGTGTGAATGGTCTGTATTTATATATACACAATATATATTTTCTACTCTTCCACTCAAAGTGCTTTACAGTACAATTTTGCCATTCACCCATTCATAGATTGCATCTATGTGCAGCATGTCCCGTCACACACAGCCTTCAGGGGGCATTTGGGGGTTCAGTATCTTGCCCCAAGGACTCGCAGAATGGGGGAGACATGGGATTAGTGGAGAAACGGCTCTATCAGCCCCAGCAGTATGGTGACATAAATAAAATTGATTAAGATGATTATTATTATTATTATTAATAAATTAGTTTCCCCTGTAATATATACAGCCAGAAATGTGGAAAAACCTGCATCAGTGCCTGAGGGTGATTAAAAACCCAGATTGTCTCCCAGTTTCTCTTGGTAACAGGGTGGCTTGTTGTTTACATAGAGCAGGTGAGGTCATTAGTTAGTCACACATGTGGGGGTTGTGTTGATAGAGTGAGATAACCGATCTTACTGAGCAGCTATTACCATCTGAGTTATATCGGCCAAAAGTAAAAAGGTGAAAGGGTCGTGAAGTGAGTGACATGTGAAAAGCCAGCTCGCTGTGATTTTGTGTGCAGAGGAGCAAAGTGTTTGGCTCACCTGAAGAGCATTCAGTGTCCGTCCTCCAACATCAGGCTGCACAGTAAATAGTTCAGTGCTGTAAAGACTGAAGGTTGAAGGTTGATGGTTAAACACCCATCTCGTTAAAGCATAACCAGCATACTGCCCATGACGTAACATTACAACACACGATCACACGAAGTCCATTTATAAACACTGTTTGGATGTTAATGGTTCTGAACTACACCTGACAGGCGTCTGTGGTGGTGCGTGATAAAGTGCTTCTGATTTATGAAACTTTAGAGCCAAGCTTCAAGTATTCAGCGGCAGTCATGTGAAAATGAATTACTAAATTGAATATAATGCAAGATATAGTCCTGGAGGGAAAAAACATGCACGCAAAAAATGAAAAACAATGGCACTTAGTAGGGTCTCCTTATGAAGCCACATTTAAATTCACTTGATCTGGAACTGCAAGCAACTATCAAGCCCCTAAATTTTTATATGCAGATCCACGAATTATTCTCAGGGAAATCAAGGAAAAACACTATTGATCTCACAAGAACGGGAAAAAAAATGCATTCTTTACATTTTGGTGTAAATCCAAAATGTAAAGAATCAGTTGTCGCTCTTCCGTGACCAATCATCAACTTCCTTCTACCAAGTTTCGTGTCTCGTCTTGTAGGTTTTCGCGTAATCCTGCTGAAAAACAGACAGGCAAAGCCACAAATGAAAACCAGACCTTTTAAAGGGGAACAGCAATTCTCTGGTGTCTCAGTAGCTCACCTGGTGGAGGGGGCACTGTCCAGACCACACTCACCTGGATTTGAACCCAGTCAAGCCCCCTTTGCTGCATGTCACCCCCGATCTGAATCAAAAAAGAAGAAAAAAAGAGGAGAAGAGACACAATCATCATGCTCTTGTATATGTATTTATTGTTATTAAGGTTCTACACTGATGTTGTTTTTCTCTGGGAAGTCGTGACCGGAATTCATGTGACATATTTAACAAGAGGGAAGAGGAAGAATAAAAGAACAGCTGAATTGTGGTTTGAACATTTCATAGACGAGCGGTTGGAACATCACACTTAGAAAATGCTTCTTTTCACTTCACTTCAGACTACTATGTGTGACAACATAGTAGTTCACTGTGTGAATTAATGTCAACAACACAACAAAACTACGATAATAATATGACTATAATAAAGGTGGACATTGTAAGGGAAATGTAACATTTTGACCACAATATGTTCATGTCCCCTTTGATTGATCATGATTGAATCTCATACAATGTAACCTTGATCATGCTGTATCCTGTACAACTGAATGAATCTTGGCCTGATTGCTTTAACTAAGGCATTGTTGCCTTGATGTCATCAGAAGATCCTGACCTTTGACTTTGTAACAAACCTTTCCAGAGTGGGAGGGATGAGCCAAATGTATAAAGACAAAGAACTGTTTCCCATCGGTGTGCATATTACAAACTAACCTTTGTCGTATGCACCATGCTCTGAGCATTAAAGTGTGACAATACTGTAAGAGAATTGTGTCTCGTTCCTCGTTGTTAAGGTGGGATTGCAGAAATTGCCACGACAACATTTAAAGGGCTTTACTGATAACTACGGAACATTGTGGAGAAATTAGGGTTTAATAACTAGACTTATTAAATGCAGTTAAGTGAACTGAACCCCTCTGCTTGGGTTGCTGTGTGACTCTGAAGCTGACTCCCCACCTCCTCTTCTCCACGTTCAGGATCTCTCAACCTCTCGTGTGCGAAACATCTGGATCCACCCGTCTTCATAGAGCCTCTGGAGGACTGCTATGTGGACGAGGGAAGTGACATCACACTGCGCGGGGTCCTCACAGGAAGTCCGCCTATCAAAGTGTCATGGTTGCACAATGGTGAGTAGAGACAGCATGGGATGCCCACGGCTGCAGCTCGATGAAGCCTGAGGCCCAGATACTGTCTCTGAAAGTAAATACAGCAGAGTGGACACATTCCCATTTAGTGTGTTTGTTGAAGAACAGGATTTTTCACATACATATTAACAGGATGTAAATAGCATCTTTTGCCTCTTTTTCTGCACATTTCTTTTAGTTGCATGAGACACTTGTAGAGGGGGGGAGTGGGGGGGGGAGTCTTAACTGTGTTTCCTTTCTCAAATTCTTTCTTTTCAATTCTTTTTGCATGTTACGGTAGTGGGGGAGAGTGTTTCTAGTTTGTTTGTTTGCTCCTATGGGCAGGTGAAGTGGCCCGTTTTGGGAAACCCTCTTTCAACGGCAGGGAGGTGAGTTTCGTGGTGACGGAGTGCCTGCCGGAGGATGCTGGAGCCTACACCTGCATGGCTGTGAACGGAGCAGGGAGGACGTCCTGCTGCGCTGCCGTGTGCGTCAGAGGTGAGGGAGAAGTTGAACCACAAGGAAATTCATGCACACTTTTGTCTTACTCGCTGAATACAAATAAGAACTAACAAGTTTCAGTTTTGACGTAACTTCTCCTTTTCCTCTATCTCTTACAACCAATCCAGACTTCGAAACTATCTGCGGTATGCAGAAATGTGTTTCAAAGATCCCCACCTCTGCATCCAAGAGCATTCAGGAGAATGGAAGGTCACCGTCATCTCCTATAGATGAGCTGCAGGTGTTCAGAGGATCTATTTGTACCTCTCCTCCAGTGTCTGACAAGCAGAGCATGGTTTCATCTCCGAGAGGTAATCAAATAATGACAAATTTCACTTATAGGCCCAAAGTATTTGTGCATTTTTAGGTTGCTGCTTCCATCATGAGTTATACAGTCATGTTTTGAGGGCCGAAATACACAACTGCTCAAAGAAATTAAGGGAACACTTATATCATACATCAGATCTTGAAGAACACATTATTCAAGTTGAAAATCTTTACTGATGTACATTCTTTAATTTGTTGAGAACAAAATTATGTAACAATGGTCAATGGAAACCAAAATCATTAACCCATTGAGGGCTGGATTCAAAATCATACCGAAAATCTGAGAAAAAAACTGAAATCACAGGGTGATCCAACTTATAATGGGATAGAATGGGAAATAACTCATAATGTTACTCAGTACTGTGCATGGCCCCCGCGTGCCTGTATGCACACCTGACAACGTCTGGGCATGCTACTAATGAGTTGGTGGATGGTGTCCAGGGGGATCTCCTCCCAGACCTGGATCAGGGCATCAGTGAGCTCCTGCACAGTCTGTGGCGGTACTTGGCGGCATCGGATGCACCGATACATAATGTCCCATAGGTGCTCAATTGGATTTAGGTCAGGGGAACGAGAGGGCCAGTCAATGGGATCAATGCCTTGGTCATGAAGGAACTGCCTACACATCTGGCCACATGAGGCCAGGCATTGTCCTGCACCAGGAGGAACCCGGGGCCCACTGCACCAGCGTAAGGTCTGGCAATCTCCTGGAGGATTTCATCCAACTGCCAACTGAGCTGCACGGTGCTGGGCTGTGAGCACAGATCCCACTAGAGGCTGTCGGGCCCTCATGACCCCCGCATGGCGACTGTTTCTGACAGTTAGGTCAGAAACATGCACACCTGTAACCTGCTGGAGGTCATTTAGTAGGGCTCTGGCCGTGCTCCTCCTGTTCCTCATCACACAAAGGAGCAGAAACCGGTCCTGCTGCTGGGTTGATGCCCTTCTACGGCCCTGTCCAGCTCTCCTTGTGTAACTGCCGGCCTCCTGGTATCTCCTCCATGCTCTTTAGACTGTGCCGGGAGACACAGCAAACCTTCTTGCGACCGCACGTATGGATGTGGCTTCCTGGAGGAGCTGGACATACCTGTGCAACCTGATCGGGCTGCAGATACCGCCTCATGCTACCAGCAGTGACAAGGACACTAGCAGAACACAAAACTAAAGAAGAATCAGTCAGGGAGGATCAAGAGAGAGCAGCGGTCTGTGGCCAGCACATGCAAAACCACTCCCTTTTTGGAGGTTCTCTTTGTTTTGCTTCTCCATTGCACCTGTTGTCACTTTAATATGCACCAAAGCAGGTGAAACTAAATTATTATCACTTCTGCTTCTTTAATGGACAGATTGATATCCCTGAAATGTAACTGACTTTCTGTTATACTGTGACTATTAAGTGTTCCCTTAATTTGTTTCAGCAGTATATATATATAAATATATAAATATCTTGAACTCTTTACCATTTTTCTCGCTTCTTCCGGATATCCATATATACAGTAAATGAGGGGAAACACATCATTCCCAGTCCTTGTGTGATTGGCTGTCAGACGACATGTACACTTAACAGGAATAGAGCAGGATTTCCACTTCTGATACAGCCACAAAACACAAGTGAGAACCATGTAGGGAAGTGGACAGTAACGCAGTGTCTGAAAACTGATAGCCATAGACAGAACAGTGCCACACCTCTAAAAGTCTGCAATAAAACCTACCTGCTCCTCATCTGTTTTCTGCAGAAGTTATACCAAAGAAGAGAGCCGACTCCGGGAAAGGTGAGAAACACACACACTCATGCTTTTTCAACATCTCTGCCACTTGTCTATTCCAACACACTTTTTTTTCTACTTTGTCCACCGTCTGATCCGGCCTCTTCATAGAGTCCATTTGTTTGTGTGTATCCTGTGGTTTTGCCCGGCAGCTACTTCTTTCTTGGCCTTTGGTCTTGTTATATAGTACTAGGGAACTTTACCCTAGAATTTATGCTGCAACAAAACAAGCAAATAATAAATTCTGGGTGTCTGTCCTTTTTGTGTCTGTAATTTTCTGTCCTATCAGTGGGTTGCCTCTGTTGAAATGTGTCTATTAGTGATGATTGTACTGGAATGGCTGTGAAAACTAATTTTCCCCAGTGGACAATAAAGTGGAAAGTCAGTCTGTTATTGACACAAGGATGTGCCATACTCTTGCAGCATGTTTAAGACATTGTTTTTCAATTAAATGAAAACGATGGCTGCACAATTGGCTGCGTGAATTGAATTTACTAAAGCTGCATCAGATTGTCCAGTCAAATTGACCATCCTGACGCGATTATATTTGAATACTGGCAGCGTCTAGACATGATATCACTTCAGCTCATATATGGACTTCTTTCGTTGAATTCAAAAGCAGGATGGCATTACACAGCTACAGCATAGACTGGCGTGTACGGCTTAAAAATACATGTTCCGTTTGCTTTTCTTATGCATATTTGTTTTAGTAATTAGTTCTAAGTTTGTAAAACATATTAAGGAGATGGCATTTAGGTTGCCTCAGAGAACAGGTGACCTGGTGAAGCAGTGGTAAACACACATGATTGCACAGGGACTGGTTGAGCTTGTTGTGTAGGTCAACTGTGCTTTGTCTTTTGTTTCCACTTGAGACACTCGGTCCGCTGTGAGCTACAATAATAGCGGTCTCAGGGGAAGTGATACACTTTTACAGTACAGAGAGGAGCTTGGGATGGGGGGGGGGGGCACTTTTTTCAAATGATTCTTTCAGTATTACAATTATGTAGTTCATACTGTGCATTCACATAAATAGTAAAGTAGGAAACTTTAGGTGCAAACCTCCACCGTCATCTTACACATGTTCTAGACTTCAACCAAGACTCTAAAATAAGCAGAAGGCTAATGGCACTGTGCCTCGTTAGGTGGTCAATCAATCATGAATGAAGACACTGCAACAAACAGGCAGACTTTCAATCAGAGCACTCACTATGTTTTGGCTTTGCAGGTGCAACACTGCGTTTTGAAAACCCCCCACTGCACCTCCAGGTGAATGCGGGACAGACCACCCGTCTGTTGTGTCTGTTCAGGGGCAGCCCCCCTCTGGTGTCCTGTTGGATCAGAAACAAAGAGCAGGTGATTTCCTTTTAAAAGCTACTTCACAAATATCCACTGTTTGTCATTCCAACTTTCTCTCCCCTGTTTTTTCAGTATTTAACTCTCCCCCCTTTCCTCACACATTGCAACCCTGCAGATAGTGGATGGTCCCGAGCTGTGGACAGAAAATACTGATCAGAGCAGCACACTGGTGATAGCAGAGACTAAGCCACAGCACACAGGTGGCTACACTATTGTAGTGAGGGACCGAAAGAGCTCAGCGGAACACATAATCACGCTTTCTGTGATAGGTAAGATGATGCACGCTGCACTTTGAACGCCCATGAGAAGTAGTAAAAAGACCTTTATATTCAACACCTCTCCCTCCCCAACCAGAGACGCCACAGCCTCCCGCCTCCTCGCCCCTGATCTCCCGTGTCTCTGCCACCAGCCTGGTGCTGTCCTGGTCGGGCCCCTGCTACGACGGTGGAAGCGCCATCCTGGGTTATGTGGTTGAGGTAAAGAAACGTGGACTTGCTGAGGCCGGGGACTGGAGCGAACTCACTGACCAGTGTAGGAGTACTTCATACAAAGTGTGTACTGGGCTGCACCCTGAAGAACAATACTGCTTCAGAGTGAGGGCCTACAACGCAGCGGGAGTAAGTGAGCCTGGACCAGTGTCAACTGCGATTAAGATGGAGCAGAAAGGTGAGTCATTAGCTAAATGCCACATTGGAATTTTTTTTAAGACATACATTACAGCTATTGTGTCTTGGTGCATGATTCAGCCAAACTGCGAGAAGAGGAGGCCCTTCAAGTGTACACCTGTGTCACTATCGACTCTTCCCACAAAGTCACGGACCACTACATTTTGCAAGAGAAACTGGGAATGTGAGTATCTGTCAAGTCAAGCTCCAATTTTCATGCCAAACGCCTCTTTGAATAAACAACAAAGCCTCAAGTATTTTTATAGAGTTATCTGGAATATGGTAACTCCTGCCAAGTGAGGCATGGGAATGATTAAAACAAAAGCATGTAGAGACAGGGTTCTGGTGAGCAAACAAAGGTATCAATGGTTGCAGTTAAGGTTAATATGAAATCGACCTTGATTGACTGACAAAGACGTGCTAGAGTTACAGATCTCAGATCAAATATTGTTTTCTTGCATTGTTAATAAGCCTTGATCTGTACTTCAGTAAAAAGTCACTGTGATGGGCTGACTTCACTGCATGACCACATTATTCAGGAATTTCGATGACGCAACATTCATGTTTCTGTTGAAAAAAAAACAAAAGAAGAGTAAACTCATGTCTTCATCAGGGGAAAGTTTGGCCTGGTGTTCAAGGTAACCCACAAAGAGACAGGACGAGTGTGCGCTGGGAAGTTTTACAAAGGGCGACGCGCCAAGGAGAGGGAGGCTGCTCGTAAAGAGATCGAGTTGATGAACTACCTCCACCACCCCAAACTGGTTCAGTGCCTGGCCGCCTACGATCACAAGCCTGAGATGGTCATGGTCATGGAGCTGTGAGTATCAAGACGAAATCCTGACACGGTTTAAATGTGCAGGATATATCTATTGGCTGAAACGGAAAATAAAATTCTTGAATTTGTTTTCATTTGCCTGAAACATTGTGTTTTTGTTGGATTAGAACAAGCCCTTTGGATGCTCATCCATGTTGTTCATGTTGCACTGCCAGGTTTCTACTGTAGCCCAAACCAAGACACTGGCTCTACATGGGGCCTCATGTGTTTTTAATTCATAGTTTCTCCGTCACGCCTAGAAAGAGAGGGGTGACTGGAGGGGTATTCAATTGGTTGCAATTTTCAACCTTACCACTAGATGCCACTTAAAGCTACACACTGGTTCTTTAAAAGGTCCAGTGTGTAAGATTTAGGTTAAAAGGATCTATTGGCAGAAATCGAATATAAAATAATCCTAGTGATGTTTTGACTCGTTTTCTTTACTCTAGAATGGGCCCTTTATATTTAAATAATATATCAAGGAATATATCAGGAACGGGTCCTGTCTACAGAGACCACCATGTTTTTTTACAGTTGTCAAAACAGGACAAACTAAACACCTTATGAGCTTTTAAGACAACTGAAGGCTGCCACAGGTTCTCTTTTATGTTTGAAAGGGGTGAGGTTAGGCGTATTCAGCTGCAACATGCAACTTCACCACTAAATTCTACACACTTAAACCTTTAAGTCCTTACAGCAACTGCAAATTCTGGGTTAAAGAAAAATAAAATAACAGTTTGCTGTCACCGTGTTTTGTCTGTGTGCAGTATCGCAGGCGGGGAACTGTTTGAACGTATTGTTGACGACAGCTTTGAACACACGGAGCCAGCCAGTGTACACTACGTGCAGCAGATCCTGGAGGGGATTGCGTATATGCATGAGCAAAACATCATCCACCTGGACCTGAAACCTGAGAACATTGTGTGCGTTGACACCATCGGTACCTCCATAAAGATTATCGACTTCGGATTGGCCGGCAGGCTTGGTATGTGAAATGAAATGAAATTTCTGAAAGTAAAGTCTCATAATGTTTGTCTAAGTATGTTATGGTATGTTTCAATATCAAATCATTGTGTTTAACAGATCCAAACACGCCTCTGAAGGTACTGCATGGGACTGCAGAGTTTGTGGCACCGGAAGTGATAAACTATGAGCCTGTGTGTTTAGCCACGGACATGTGGAGCATTGGGGTCATCTGCTACATATTGTAAGTCACTGGCACTCCAATATCTACATTAAATGAATAGTTGGACATTTTGTGAGTCATGCTTTGTGGTGAGAGTGAAATGGAAAGATCATGTCTGTGCAAGAAATATAACGCCGAAGGGAGAGGCCTGTTAGCTTAGCACAAAGACTGGAGACAGGGGGAAACTGCTAGCCTGACAGGTAACAAACTAAATTTATCTACCAGAACCTCTAAAGCTTGTGGAGTCTCTCTAGGCCGGTACCGAAGCCCGAGAACAATCTTCAAGCAACTACAACCCAAATTTCATAGTGTTGTTTTCTGCAAAATGCTCTAAAACCCACGTTGGATAATCTATTCAGCATGATCCAGCAGACAAAGTTTGCGGTGGAGAAAGCGCCAGCCAGACACACAGCTCCAAATGATTGATAATGTTGCCAAGATTGACGGCACACTTTGTTAGATAGCATATTAATCATTGAGATGCAAAAGTATTGGCCAGTGAATTATTTGGCTGAGCCAGGATTACGGTTTCTCCCCGTCTTAGTCACCAGTGGCAGTTACTACTGCGAACTTTTCAACCAATGGGAAAAAAAATTACGTAATCAAGCTTTCCAAAGCTTACAGTACCAATTTGTGTCATGCACAGCCAGCATATTGTCATACATGAACTTGTGAGAACAGAAATGAGTCAAATCCACTTCATTTAGCCAACAGGCCCTTAGACGCTTAAAACTCCCAAAAATGACTTGAATAAATTCGATTTTTGGACTGTGTTAGTGCGAATAGTCATGATGGATTTACATTTTGAATTTTACACTTTTACTGCCACCTAGTGGGTTATAGGTTGTAACAGCCATAATGACGCTGGAGCCTCAATGCCTTTCTCCGGTTTTCAGACTGAGTGGTGAGTCTCCGTTCCAAGGAGACAGCGATACAGAGACCCTGGCCTCGGTCACAGCTGCCCAGTGGGAATTTGATGAGGAGAGCTTTGAGGAAATAACGGACGAGGCCCAAAATTTCATCAGTTCCCTGCTCAACAAGGACACCAGGTACATTTACAAACTTACAGCTAATGAACAGCTGCCACTTACCCAGTTAAAATCTTCACTTAACCAGCAATAACCCTCTGTGTTTCTCAGGCGGAGGATGTCCTGTGCAGAGGCCCTGGCCCACCCTTGGATGGCAGCATTCGACTCCGGAGATTGTGCCAACACCAAGTCTCTGTCCAAGGAGAAGATGAAGAGGTTTCTGGCCAGGCAGAAGTGGAAGGTAACTCCTCTCATTACTTTACTTACATGGGAGTGTTTTGAGTTTGATGTGTTGGCTCGGCTTTCACAATCTTTGTCTCATAGAAAGCAGGTAAGGCCATGCTTGCCCTGAAGAGAATGGCTTTACTATCCAAAGGCGAAACCAGCCCTGTATCTCCAACCAGCCCCGGGGGAAGTAAGAGACACATTTTATTATCTCACCGTTTACAGTACTATTTTAGTTTCCTGTTCTAACCTGGATATATAAGCGGTCAAAGTGTTTCAACCCCTCTTCTACCCTCTTTTTTCCCCCAAGACGCACCCCTGAGCCCAGAAGCAGAGCATGCCCTGCTCTCTCTGGAGCAGAAGATGCAGGGTCCACCACACTTCACCCAGTGCCTGGAGGACCAGACAGTGGCTCCGGGATCCAGTGCCTGTCTGTCATGCCACCTCACAGGTATACACTGACGTCTTACCCTCAAGAGCTCCAAAAGTACCCTGTGTTCTTCATGACATTGCAATAGGGATAGGGCACACAACCTTGTGAAGCTTTTTAAGTGATACGAAGAGTCGTGGCATCTAAGACAACAAAGTGACATCTGTTAGTTTGAAGAAATTTGCAGCTATTAACTCTATGCAAAAAAAAATATTTGCATCTAATAAATTTGAATTTGTACATATGACTGTTGGCAGAGGTATGCCACTAATTTTCTAAATCAGCCTCTTCTCCATCAAACCCATGATGTTCTTTCATGTACTTGTGTAGTTTGTAGGGATGGCGTGAAAACTTTCAATCTGTCAGACTCTTTGTAGTGTTTCAGTGACATGCGACTGGACATCAGTCATGTGGAAATGGCAATTTGTTAAAAGCAGTTTCCAACCAGTTTTCTTTGCAAAAGTGAGAGGAGCATTGGTGCCTCTGTCCAACTTTCCACCACTATATCATGAGGTACTTCGTTCACCACGCAGGGACTTTGCTTGACTCCCAAAAGACTTTGAAAGTGTGGTGGGGCCATAAACAGAATGAGGTGCCAACAACCACCTGTGCAATTGCACCCCAGGGGCTACTGTCTCAAGGTCCTTTGGACACAGATAAAATGCACAGACACAGGCAGAGACACGTTTTGTCAGTTACAAAGATTTTATTCAATCCAGAATAGTAAATGGGTTGGCCTATTTTATTACATTACAAAAAACTTGAAAACTACAATGATTAAAAATGGAAGGGGACCTAACCAGGAGTGCCTCTCCTCCCACCAATGTGGCACTCAGCTGCACTGAAAACAAAAATACATAGATTACAAAAAAATATAATTGTCAAATTAACAAAATCTAACAAGCTAAACAATGAGGCAAAACACACCAATAATAACAACAAGAAAAACATCAGGATTATCCAGGCTGATGGTGCGGTGTTAAAACACATTCATAATGTGACCACCACTCCACACCATCTCTATCAGGCCTTAACACATGTCACTCATGGCTGAAATGGAGGCGGTAAACTCAGAGATTATACAACAGAACCTGAATTAAACAGGGTCAATGTGTCACTTTAGCTACATACCTGTGTCACCAACACCACCAGCTACAACCAAGGCAGGACAAGAAGTAGGAAGGAAGAACTAAGGGCCAGCAGGTTCCTCATGTAGCCTGATTGAGGGCTTGGTTGGAGGAGGAGTCAAGACTGGGGCTGCATTCAAAACTCCTACTAGACACCCTGTTCACCCACAATGAGGAGACTTCCCCACCACAACAAGTATTGAATGAGTAAAATTATGTGACAATAGAAATCTGTCACACTCCTTGCATAAACCATTATTAGGCATTCCATTCTGACAGCTTTGAAATGAACATTCAAATCTTGCACGTAACTTGCAATTAGTTTTTATAACCTTTTGACTGGAATGTGAATTTTGGCACTCTGCCTCTGGCCCCCTGTCCTCACTCATCCCATCTATGTTGGCAGGATACCCCGACCCGGAGGTGGTGTGGCTGTGTGGAGAGGAGCCCGTAGAGGAGTCCCCCGCAGTGCAGATAGAGTATGACGAAGATGGCCGCTGTACCCTGGCGCTTGCCAAAGTTGAGGCCGCGGACGCCAATGTTTACACCTGCAGAGCCACCAATGAGCATGGGGAGACATGCTGCTCAGCCAACCTCACTGTTCGAGAGTAGATTCATTACACCAGTGTGGACTTGCTGTACAAGACAGATATATAAAGATGATTTTAATGTTCTTGAGTGCCTTGAACACTTGTATTGTACATTCTTGCTTTAATATAAACTGGGACCACACTGTTAATCCTGTACTTTATCTGAGAATATATAATCCATGTATAACTTAGTATGTGAACAGATGAATATTGTTACAAAGCCACACATATATAAAATGTTATTTTACATTTGACCATTACACTTCAATAATATGTTGTTTCATCTGTGAATCATTTTGAGATTTCCTTTCAAAACTACCAACTGACCTGAATATGAATAAACTGGGATTCTTACCTTTTAAAAAGAAAGCAGGCCTGAAATTATGCTGTTTGAATCACACAGGGAAGATCTGACTTGTGATTTCTTATACGATTTGTACCTTTTTTTTAGATAAAATAAGAAACAAATTAGTCTGCAAGACAAGCATGCTCTATTTGAGAGCTCTTACAGCAATACACACAGTACATCAATATCTTCATCTGCTTAGATAATATTTTCATTTATCTAAAGCTGTTTGATAATCATTTTTTATAGTCATTAAAATATCATTTCCATTTTCTGGGCATTACTCTAAACAATGTCTGTGCTTTGTGAAAGTGCACCTGTTCATATATGTAGAAGTAATTGAAGCCATTAAGATTGAATTTGCAGACTTTCTACATGAAAACAAATAAGAAACCGCTTTGAAAACTGAGGTATTTTCAGTGCTGGACTGTCGGTGACTCAGCCTCAAATGATTCTTGTACATCTCGTTTATTCAGATTCCAGGTATGAGGAGTGCTTCTGCTCCTGACCTCATTTTTACCTGCGTGTTGGCAAAACCGCACAGAAAGGGGAATTGTTTTCATCCATAACAAATAGCTCAGCAACACATGGACACATTACTTAGGAGGCTATTGTTAAAATGATGGTATCGCAGATATAGGAGTATAGACACGACCTAAACCTATTTAGATTGGAAAATAATTCATATAAAGATCCTTATAAGTATGAAACAGTACATCAAAAAAAAGGTACAATGACACTTGGACAGATAACCAAAGAGCTTTTTAATACTGACAGAAAAATGACTGAACAAGAAAAAGCTCTTAACCCTTTTAGATGTTTCAGCACTGAGCAGGAATCAGGTGACTGTACATTATCACACAATTTAACAAAGAAAACATTTGTGTTCAAAATGATCATTTGTAACAATTCATTTTTTCGCCTCGCTGTAAAATAAATATTCAAATGCATATAAGAAAGTTAATAAGTTAGCTTGTGGCTTATAAATAAATAGTTTTAAGTATATTTCTTGAGCATGTCAGCTCAAGAGAGAGATATGAGTGAGTGCAAAAAGAAGATCCAGTCTCCTGTGTAAGACAAGTGTTGGAAGTAGGTAAGTGCAGCAGGCTGGCAGGGGTTTGGTTAAAGGTCCATGTGGATGTGGATGGAGGGGGAGGTCAAAGCGGGTTTGCTCATGTCGACCGCCTCCTCTGTGACGCCTCCTGCTGGTTCCTATAAAGCGATGCCGCCCGGCGCTCAAAGGCTCCCACCATCTGCTTCGCCACCTCGTCAAGGAACACGCTGGCCAGCTGAGAGTGCAGAAGGGACTTGAACTCAAACGACAACTACAGACAAAACAGGAGGGGGGGGGGGAAATATTAGGCAGGATGCAACGGAGCCTGAAACACGGCTTGACTCATTATAAATGTATTGAAAATAGATTATAGGCCCACACACGTCAGTTCTGTGGTTGCTTTCATAAAAAAACAAATACATATTTCAGAAACATAAAATTTGCAGATCACCAAAATTAAAAACCCCAAGACTTTGCTTTTATTCAAACGTTCACTATAATTATTCCTCCTGAGTCCTGTATTTGGCATTTTTACTGTAATCTAACCACTTCCTGGCTGAGCCTGAGGTTACATGAGCCAACATTAAGGTTAAACTCCTGTCAGCAGCTCTTTAATACGGTTCCCTAACCTGACAGCTAATTCAGGCCTCCGGGGACATCAGCATGCTATTCACGGCTAACTTTACAGCATAATGAAATGTTACACAACACTTCCAGCACAGAGGCGGAGGCTTTTAATTGGTCTCTCTTTACACATGCAATCTTATCCTTCAATGTTTTTTTTATTTTTATTATCAGCTGGTTTGTTCATTTCATGGATTCACTGTCACTTCTGTGTTATTCCCGTCATTGTTACCATTATAATATTTTCATTGCATATTAAAAAAAATGAATTTTATCTTGTACACTTACATAGAAATCCACTTTGCAGGAGTCTGGCAGGTCTTTGGTTCCGGGGGCAAACCTCCATATTGTTTCAAGATGGCTGAAGAGGGACCCATCAGTGCACACAGCCTGTTTCAAAACAAACATGCCTTTATTGTCAGTGATTGCTAAAAAAGGAACATTAGATGCACTGTATGGTTGAAGGGACTTTGCAAAAGAAACATGCAACAGTGTTGAGAAAAAAAAAAAGTATGTGTAATGGTGGTTTTTCTGGATCTACCAAGGAAAAGACTTACTCGGACTTGGTGGTTTGGGACGACCGTGACCTCAGAGGTGTAGCGATCCACGATGGGGGGGAAACCGATTTCGAGCTCCGCCCGGACACCTCCGCTTCGTCCCTTCATGACCCGAGACTTCTTGCACCAGGGAACAAAGTACTGGTACTGATCCACTCTGGCCACCACGTTGAACATCTGCTCTGGAGTATACCTGAGCACACAGTCACATGAGGACAATAAGGGGATGCTGCCATTTGAATATGGAATTTTGATTCAATTTAATACTTTAAATTGTTTTCAGTTTTTAATTAATGCTCAGGTTTGTGTAGTGCTTTTCTCATGTAACATTAATATATAACAACAATTATTTTCATAAGTAATTAAATCAGCAATTGTCAGATTACAGTGAAAAATACCATTCACAATTTCTGTAAGCCCAAGGTGATGCCTTCATATTTCTTAGTTAACAGTCCAAAACCTAAAATAGTCAAATTATGAATGTTTCTTTAGAGTTACTGGCATCGTATTCCAGTTTTCAGGGCACTCACGCTAATGTCCGGCACTCGGTGTACTCCATCCTGCTGGTGCTGATAGGAAGAGCCAGATTGATGAAGCTGCGGCTGGGTATGCTGATGGAGGTGGCGTGGGAGAGGGGCAGGGTGGTCCTCCTCGCTGCCAGGGCCCCACAGGAGCCCAAGTGTCTGAGGGGGAAAAAAGGATGTATGCATGTAATGAATCAAGCTCATGTTTTCGTCTGCATTCGTCTGTCTGTCTGATATTTAGCAGGATTATTCAAAGACTTCTGATTATAACAAAACTTAGTGGAAGGATGTGGTATGGGTCAGGGAAGGATGTAGATCCATATCAGTGGCGGATTAGGCATTTAGTTGTATTGGTTAAGGTTAGGGTAAGGGGCTAGGGAATGCATTATGCCAATGAGTGTCCTCACTAGAAGTATAGGACTGCGTGTGTGCGTGTGTGTGTGTGTGTGTGTGTAACATTACATAGCCTATAATGACCCTACCCTTTTGAATAATAAAACAACTAAACAATATTCAGATCTAAATCATACCCTGGGCTACAGTTTAATAACTAATACACTTTAATCCAGATAAGCCCACTTCAGCTCCACCCACCTGTGGAGAAGTCTCGTTGTGACTCACCTGAAGTTTGCTCTTCTCGTGTTTCCTCGCACGGCTTTAGCAGAATGGGCTTCGCACAGCTCCAGCAGCGGCTTCCACAGCAGAGCAGTGGTTTTGTTGGTCATGGTGAAGTTTTAAACTCAGATCTAATGGAGCTTCTCTGCAGAGACGCCGGTGTTTGTGTGTGCGCAGCAGCAGGAGCAGCGTCACTCAGCCCGGCTTCATTCAGACTGACGTGTCACTCCGCCCCCACCTGGCAGGTCGGGACAGTGACGTAACAGGAGGCGCTGCTCTGGCCAATCAGAGGGACAGGTCGATATGTTGAAAGGTCTATTGGTGATTTGTCAATCAGATTTATGGTGAAATGGAAGTTTGTGATTTGTAAACCGATTAAATGTGTCACTCTCACCACCCAAGAATCTAAATCATGTCAGAAAACATTTGATTTGGAATAAAGATGAGCTATCTTACATTCTGATATTCATATATAAATTAGGGCTGGATGATACCAGCAAATATTGTATCAAGATAAACATTTTCATTATTAGTTGAGATCAATAATTATCACAATAAATGTCACATTATCATTTCTTTTAGGTTTAAAGACAGATTTTTGCTCCTGAGTGAAGGTTGTGGTTTTCTCGACATGACAAACATTTTACAAATCTGAGGTAGATTAATTTTGGATAAGCAGTATATGGATATATACTGTTATATTTCTATTGATGATGATTTTTTTGGAATAATTATATTTCCCAGCCCTAAATGCTATATATTCCTCCCTTTCTTTTTTTCTCCTTTTTACTAATATGTCCAGTTTTCTTATTAACACTTATATATAACCTGCATCTGTGACTTTTTATGTTATGTATTTTATTTCTCTGTACATCACCCCACAATTACTTTTACATTTAAGTTATGCATTTTGTATTTGAATTGTGTGAAATAAACTAAACTCAACTAAATGAACAAAAGGAGGGGATGCAGGTTTGTTCCCTTATTTGGCACAAGGTGGCACAAGCCAAAGTCTGAATGGGAGTTTGTGTGTGAGTCAGTGAGCAATGAGTCCAACGAAAGCATGCTGTGCACGTGATGAACCTGGACTTTTGTGCTACACTGGAATAAAGGCCATCACTGTCGTAATGTCCAATTCAGAGCAGTAATATAATGATCAGCACTTTGATACATAGACTAAATTAAAATGTTTAAATGATCATATGAAAAACGTTTTACAACAGCCTTTACCTAACCCTCATTATACTGATCTACATAATATCACAGGCTCTAAGAGGCTGACACCTCTAAGTGCTGCTGGATTACGTGGCAGAGCTAGTGCTGGATCCATTTCAGGATCTTCTGACTGGAATTAGGAAACTTGATCAGGGTTAAGAACCTCTGTCAATCCTATCAAAGATTGGCCCCGGAAATGTGACTCGTCGACGCACAGACAAGACAGCCTGTCTCAGGGCTGGAAAGAGAACCCACTCAAGGGCTTAACAACCCCAGACAGAGCCAGAAGTTACACAGGAAATGATGCTGTTCCAGCTGGCGACGCTTGGCGTTCTTTTCCCCCTTTAATCATTGAACTTTATACAGTTAAGTGACTCAAAATACCAACTGAGGCTGGTTAACGTCCTCTGTACAACTTACTTTTAGCACTTCAGATCAGCCCATAGATTTCTTATGGCCTCTTTCTGATTTCTATTGAAGAATAAAGCTGAAATTAATTCTCTAAGTCAGACTATTTGTATCGGATTATTTTTGGTTTGTTTGTTTATGCATACTTGTTTTTGCAGGCTATAAACTAAATTCACACCACGCTGACGGCATGAAGTCGTTCAACAATCAGTGTCCTTCATGACTGTGGAAAGTTTCCATGAACCTGTTTTTATCATTTTATTCTTTGGTGTCAGGAAGTTGTCTTTGTTTTCTCAGAATAGCAAACCAAAAATGTAATGAGACTCTTCGAGTGTTTTCTCTTTCACAATGTGTCCAGAAACTCCCAAGTGAAAATACGCCTAGCTGTGTGTGTGTGTGTGTGTGTGTGTGTGTGTGTGTGTGTGTGTGTGTGTGTGTGTGTGTGTGTGTGTATGTGTGTGTGTGTGAGTGAATAAGAACACTTCCTCATGTCTGGAGGGTTGTTGTATCATAACACAAAATCCTTATCAAGTATTACTTCACCAACCACAGAAAATTGTCTATGTTTGTATTTTTTTGTGATAAGAAATGTGAATACGGATAAGGGACACACGAAAATAGAAGCATGGAATCCAGCGCTTGTGTGAACTCTTTCCACAGAACACAGAATACAGAATTTACTGCCCTTTCCAGTTGAGCGACACGAGTGAGTCAGAGAGCATCAACTTTATTCCAGGAAACATAATGAAAACAGCAAAATCTCTACCTCTGTATCTAAAGTAAAGGGAGGCAGAGTCTACATATGAAGCAGAGGCCTGCATGTGCTAGAGTGGAAGTTAGTTCTCCTCGGCTGAGAAAATGATTTTGCTCATAGCACGGATGCACTGCGAGCCGTCTGGTTCTGTGATCTTCAGTTGGGTAAGAGGTGGAACGACGCCGCTGGTGAAGTATCTGAACGCAGGGCTGGGGGACTGGATGGCTTCTAGAAATACCTTGGAGAGAAAAACAAACACATCACATAAGTCAAGCTGCTCTCATAGTGACACATAGGCTATATATACATCATATGAATGTTCTTATCCTCTCTGGAAAGTGGCAATACAATGCAAACTGCCTTCATTAAAAAAGTTTGTGAGCATTCACAGACAGTATTTGCAGAAAAATGTATTTATATAATGTACATATATCATCTTATTGATTAGTAAAATGTATAAAATAGCATGAAAAAGCAATTCAGTGAAAAAAAAGTAAAATTACTGAATCATTGTACCACAGCCCTGTGAGACAGAGGTAGACGGTTCCACTTGATTTGATTTAGAAGTGTTGCTTCAAGTATCTCATGGGTAAAATTTTAAATACCACAATAAATGATCAGTCTTTAAACTCCCACATTAGTTAAACATGCAGTCGTGATGTGCTCTGAATATACAACGCACCTTTACAATGTCCTCTGTGTCCTGTGCTGCGTTTTGGAAAACAGAGTCGCAGTGCTGCAGGTATTTCTCATACAGGCCGAGTGTGTGGGTATCGATCTGTTGGAGAGATGAATCCCCAAGCTCCGCCTTCTGCAGGTTGACCAGGAAGTCCGTGTTGACTGGACCGCACTCAATGAGACTCACGCTGCAGGACGAAGCATCGGGTCAATAGTTTCTCCTGATCGATTGTTTGCTAATAAACTTTTCACAGCCATTAGTCTCTAAACACAGGAAGCGAATGACTCACTGGATATTGAAGTGTTGCAGGAGAACAGCCAAACTCTCACATGCTCCCTCTATTGCAAATTTACTGGCACAGTACAGCTCATTAAAAGGGAGACCTATAGAGATGATCAAGTACCAAGACAGGTTATTTTGGCAATTTCATGCATGGCGGCAAGTCTTGACATGATTTGCTAACGTGACCTCCATCCAATCATTACAGAAACTGCACGTGTGGAACTTAGCTGAACATTCAGTGACTCCTTAACTCACCGTGAAGCCCTCCGGTGCTCCCTGTTACCAGAATGCGGCCTTGACCTTGCGCCTTCATCTCCGGTAGGAAGGCCTGGATGGTCTGGATGGTTCCCAAGAGGTTGACGTCAAGAATCTGCCTCATCGAGTCCAAGGACTGCAGCTCCAGAGGCCCCATCAGACCCACACCAGCATTGCACACTGTAAGCAGCGAGGACAAGCTCATTGGCACACAAAAATGTCAAATCCTGATCAGAACAGACGGTCACGAGGCCATACCCAGAATGTCCACCCGCTTCTCCACAACCCGGTCCCTCGCATCCAGAATGGACTGACGCTCCGTCACGTCCATTTGGAGGATGTCCAACGTGTCCTGGTGCAGGCCTTTCACGCTCTCTAAGAGGCGCTCCTTCTTAGCCAGGTTCCTCATCGTGGCATAGACTAAACAGAAAGCAGCACTCAGTGACACATAAAAAGAAACGCACACATCGGACTAAATCACCTTTACAAATACAGGCTTTACAAATAGAATAGTAAATTGACTGTATTTATATAGCAGTTTTCTAGTCATATTGACCAGTCAAAGCACTTTACAATACAAATTACATTCCCACAGCACTTCCATACACAGCGTTTTCAATTTGTTTTATTTATCACATATCATTCCCACGTTGCTGGCACAGCCGTCAGGAGCTGTTTACCACCAACTTTCTAGTAAGCGAACAACCAGCTTTATACAAACTGTCGAGACATTTATTTAGTCAAGTAGCACATACACTTACTCAGCTATTCATGCAGCAACCACTAATATTAATAATGGTTAATAAAATCCAGCAGATACAAGACGTGAGCTTCAGTTAATGTTCACGTCTAACTTCAGAGAGGTCACAGTGGGTTCCACTCATGTTAGATGAGAACAGAAATCTCTGTGATCCATGAATCCACTGAGCCAATATGCCTTGTGTCAGCATGTCAAGGCTGCGGAGGCTGTGTTTTCTTTGCACACCATGGGCCCCTTTAAAGCTAATTCCTCATTGTCTGAATGCCACAGCCTGAATTAGTATTGTTGCCTCCCTCCATGGCCACACTCATCTTCTAATGGCTTCTTCCAGCTTTATAATGCACCATGTCACAAAGCAAAAGTACATCTCAAACCCTAGCCCCGTTGTTACCTTTGAACTTTTTGTCGGGGTCAGAGGCCAGCCGAACTGCCAGGCTGAGTCCGATCCCCGAGGAGCAGCCCGTGATCAGCACCACCCTCTTGTCCATGGAGCCCGGCTCGCCAACGTCCTCCTGCTTCAATAGAGAGCGGCTGAGCCAAGTGAGGTCGACACTTTTGAGAGGAGTCAGTCAGCAGGATGGAGGCATGTGAAAACTCTGATTGTCAGTGTTGTCAGTCCATCACAAGGCCAGTTACTCCTAAACATCATTCTGTTATCAGCCACCTGCAGTCCTCCCGTTTTATCTCACGTCCTTGTTCATGTAGTTTGATTTTTCTAGTCAGACGTGGGAAACATTCCCTTCTTTTTCTGTGACGGCTCTGAGACTTCTCCTCCTGAGAATGGGGATAAAGCTGAGAAAAGCCAGGTACATGATGCGCTCTACCTGTTTGTGCTTTGAATTGCACCACAGACATGAGCAGCAGGTGGCAGCAAAACGCCAAAATATCTCTCCTGCACTATATGTGTCAACAGAATGAGGCTGACAACAAAAGTGTGGATTTTGAAGGATCAAGGAGGGAAATCGTCATTTAGCTAAAAAAATATTTCAGATTTTTAATACTTGCACCTTTTTCCCATAATTGATGTTGAGTCAATTGTGGCCATTCAGCTATGGTAGTTTTAAAAAGCACACACAACAGTCAGTAGGCCATCCAGCCGTGCCTCTTCCAGCTCTTGGAATGTGTGACAAAATAATCTCAATCATCAATTTTTCTGCTTCTGAAAAACTTTCAACTGAAAGTCACAGTCTTTATGGGCTGGTGAAAAAGCTGAATAATTTCTCACACATACTGTTCCTGAGGTTAAGAATGAGTAACTATGATATGTTTCAATGTCACAATGATCATTTTGTCATTTGTGATCACATGGTTTTAGGATTTGGACATTTAAAGCATTAGACACCATTACAAACCTGCAAATCAAATATGGTTAATGTGAGCTAAGAGGAAACATATCTGGTCTAGAACTGTCTTTTACACAGTACAAGTAACAATTACAGGGTACCAACATGTGCATGTCAGTGAGCTTTCACTAGGTGGCAACACAACCTCAGGGAGAGATTACTTTGCTCCTGCTCTCCTACATATGTGTACCAAAGTTTGTAAAGTCGTAATTCTTCTTTGCTCCAAATGAGAATTTGACACTGTGCTGGGTTTGGATGAATTATTGCATAACACATGTTATTCATCTCTAGGAACTCCCAAGTAGATTGTAGAACAAGCAATATGAGATTAGATTTTTTCATTATTGCATGAAAGTTGTTTTGCAGTTTCAATTTGTTGTTGTAGACAAACCTTGCACCGAATTTGTGTCACAATCGTTTGGGGCAGTTCTCTTGTAATATATTGCCTTTAACTGGTTTCCATCTCATGTGCATTACAGCCAAAAACAGGCCGTATCGTCAACAAAGGATGAAAAAAATAAATAAACGTTATACAACATTTCAGCAGCATGATTTGAAAGAAGATTGGGAGAAAACCAAGTTGGAATTTCCTGCCATTTTGTTGAATTCCTCCCCTTGAGATGGCATCAGCTTGGCCGTGCTCCCAGAGTCTGTGGGACAGATAACACCAGGAATTGAACCTCTTTCAAATATCTGCAGCTCCCGGGCATCATTAAAAAATCTTGAACTGCTTGACCTCAGACGTATGAGATTTTATGCACTTTGCTGTATTCATCGGGGTGTTTTCTTTTCTTTTAATCTTATCTTGCTCGGGGTGATGTGGCTTTAATACACTGTACTTTGCAGTATGCATACATGCATATTGTGTTGTGACTGTAAGAGGTGATGAGGCACAGCCAAGTTTCTGTTGCTACTGTATGTAAATTGCTGTAACTTGAGTGAAAAAGCAGAAGCTCTCGTTCTCCTTTCCTGTCTCTCTCTCTCTCTCAGGCTTCACTCAGAAGTATGGGCAACACTTCATCTATCAATTTTCTCTGAGTCTGCCCTGCCAGCATGGTGTGGTCCAGTGTAGTGCACTCAGGGTGCTTCCTTCTTCACTTGGCCTTCAGTCTCCTTGTAGCCCCGCAATTAGCCACAGGAAGTTGAGGGGAGGTACACAGTGGTCTGGATAAGCCTTTAAAACACCTCCTGGACAAGTTTGGCCCACAGTGCTGAGCGTAAATAGACTTCTGAAGACCTTACAGTTGCTCAGGGGGAGAGAGAGAGAGGACGTCCTACGTGCACAGATGTGTGTCTTAGTGGCATTGGGAGAAAAGTGAAGCATTTGTTGGAGCCGGCGGAGGCAGCAGGCCGGCCTCGTGCTCATGGGTGATATGCATGAGATGGAGTATTCATGAATTCTGCACTGTGACTGCAGAGAAAGACATATCTGCTCATGCTGCAGGAGGAAAGAGCATAACAGCTCCTTGGTGTGAGTCCATTCATGTGCTCCATTCTGTGGACGACCACGCCGAGCCAGTCACATTGTGCTGTTCCAGGACTGACGTGTAACAAGGTCACGGTGTAGACACAGTGCGAGGTTTGTGATGCAGAAGCAGATGGGCTGCACGAGCAGATGTACCCGACAGGATGTCCCATGTGAGATTGATGAGCAGAAGTGAAACATCAGAAACCAGACGTGGTGGATGCGGTGAAGTTGAATCTCACGCCATACCTGGCAGCACAACTGAACGCAGATACATTTCTCAGAGATGTTTGCCTGAACCTGTTTCAAAAGCTTTTGAAGCTGATTAACAAAAATTGTTGATGATCTTAAAAATGATGCCAAGACAATATACGTGAGCGATTCCCAACCAGAGGTTACTTGAGGGTATTTCTGCAGATGCAAGGGTGTGAGTGGATACTTGTTATATTTAAAAGGCTATATACTGGGTTGAAACTAAGAATGCATGAAAAATAGATAGCAAGCGAGCTAAAAGTAATGGTTAAAATACAATGGATAGCTAAATGTATATCGCAGTTTGCTTTAAGTAAAACTGTAAAGTAAATTATTGTAATAGTAAAAGTTAGAAATAGCTTAGAGAGATTGATGGTTCAAGCTCAAAGTAATAAAGTAAAGTAATATAGCTAATGCTAAAAGTACTGGATGGTTGAAATAGCTTTAAACAATTATATGAAGAAGTTGAAATACTTAATAACACATGTCAAAGATTGATGGTTGAAAAGTAAAGGTTGACTGGCCGCACAAATTAAACTTTAGCCACACAAACCTAAATATTGAAAGTTAAATTTGCAATATATAGTAACATCCTACAGCCTCTCTCATAACACTGATACACAATGGCACCTTTTTAAATGCTCACATGTGGGGCAGGTCATGTTGATGGGCTGGTACTTGATTGACAGGGCTGTGGCGAGACGTTTGGCAAATGTTTGTGAACCACATGAGCTCTGAAATTATGAAACAGGAAAGACTTTTTTCACATATCTATTAGAATAGTAACCGTATTGTGACATCCTGAGATGCAGGTCAGATTATCCTTCACCATTCGGGTTTAGTAAAATCACGTTAAATGTTTAAGGTCGATAAAAAATGCGGACAAATGGTTTGACCACAACAACGCTCGTGACTGAGTTGAGAATAAGACAGAAACGTCTCCTGAGGTGATTCCTAACTGCTGCTTTTGCCAACCGGTTCATGTTTCAGCAGAATTCCCATCTGATATCAATTTGATTCCTCCCCACCTGTCTGAGAGAGTTTGGTTTCACTTTATGAAACCCCCGTTTGACTGCTGCGGTCTGGACTTGATGGATTTTATGATTAGAACCCTGCGTCTGCGTGTGATGAGGTTGAGTTTCCGTCTGTGACCTTTTGCTGCCTCGCCTTTCAACAAACAGCAGATACATTGAATCCATATCTTTTTCTTCCGCCGTGGCTCCAATAATTCATCAAAGTCTGCAGCCCCTTCAACTCTTTCACCCACGACGTGTTTGACCTGGAACGCTGATATTTCTCACGTGCTTCCAGAGTTTCTTCTCTTCCTTTCACATGTTTGCATATAGTGCATGTAGCTCAGTGCTGCACAGGTTTCCAAAGTCAACTGCCAGCGATTAAGAGAGGTCTTGTGCTCTTGTGTGCTGCACATGCAGGGATATGTGGTAAATAGAAAGTATCCTCTGTTCTGTGAAACTCATCCTGCGCACAGGACAACTGACACTGGAGTGCGAGATGGAAAAAGAATTCCCTCCTCTGAGAATATCTAATCCAGGATGATAAAAAACCCATGCTAAAGGAGCTATATATCTTAAAATTCCTGCTTATGAACCACAACCGATGAGAGACGCATCGCTCTGTTGTGACGACCACGGAGATTCAGCAGGTTTACTTCAATAAAGGGAGAAGAGAGAACCTGAGAAGCGCAGAGTGTGTTTTTCTCAAGGTAATATAGAGGCGGCAGGGCCTCGCTCCTCTCTGCTAAAATCATCATGGTTGAAACGGGAGAAGACGTGTGGAAAGTATGAATGGTTCTGAACACCCGTACTGTATACAGAGGCAGAGTCAGCACATTTTCAGTTTATGATGTACAAAGTATAGTTTCATTATGGCTGCAGGATTTATTCCTACCTAATCGTTTTAGAATTTTATTTACATGCAAGTTGAGCCGCTTGAAATGAAAGAGCTGCGAGTCTATAATTCATTGTGCTCAGCAAAGCCACGACAGAGGGAAACAAATACACAGACGTTAATATTTCAAGATTTTAAGATTATAATCGTGCTCCGGGCCCAAGGGAAGAGTTTCGCCAATGCTTCCATTTGCAGAGCAAGGTCAAAGGTCGGGGGTACAAGGCTGTCATATGTGTATATTTTCCCCGAGTTTTTGATATACGGTGTGAGGTCGTGTGTGGGTTTATGGCGTCAGCTGTAACCCTGAGGGCCGCTGCCTGACGTTAGTGGCATTGGTCGCTCCGGCATTCCACAGGTCCTGTTTGTACACAGAACTTCAGAGCTCCAGGAAACGGCAGGGGATTGTGTCATGGGAAATGTCCCCTCCGTCTCGAATGGAGCGCTCAAGACATTCTTTCTCGCTGTTATATTGGGGACATCCTGTTCCTGCTCCCTTCTGGGCCTTAAGGCCGCAGGACTAGACCTGACCTGTATTTGGCTCAGAGCACTGATAGCGGTTTCAATATACGCATAGCTCACGCAGCTGCACCATCATGTGGACCTTTGTTTGTTGGACAGGTACAAACGTATCTGAACTCTGTATCGGAGGTTGTTCCGTTGCGAGATCCAATTCATTAGATAACGTACAAGAGAAATTTCTGACTGTGCAGATCTCATCAGTAGAGGTTTGCTGGCGTAGTTACGAAAATACCGGTGGAGACAGCAGCGTCAAAACGCATTAATGCATCAGGAACAACAAAAGAATACCTCAAGTGTATTTACACTTCAGTGTTCTATCTTTTCTGACTTGGCTCTCTGTCTTTGCGTTCCAGGTGCAGCAGGCGGAGAATGCCGGGCACTCCATGCATCACTACCTCACCTGTGATGTGGGGAAATCAGGTGAAGGCTGGTGTGGCGGGACACAGCAAGTGACTCAGCCGCGCTGGAATGCGCCTCAAATCGTTGTCGGCGGTGAGTGTGGTTCTCACGCCAAATGGCTTCGTTTTGCCCTCACGGCTGGCACCGCCTCTTTCTTCTTCTTCTCCTTCGGGTCGGTCGCACTCTATTGTTGTCTGAATCACATCTAAATAACGCAGCCCCATGTGCATTCTTGTCTTCCCACAGACACTGATGGAATCAGTGGTGCACTCCACCCCACCTGGTTACCTGGATACACTCTGTTTACATCTGGGCCTGAAAACACTACAACTAAGTGTAGACATCAGGGGTGGGGGAAGTACTCAAACGTTTTTTTCTCAAGTACAAATAAATGGACAAAAATGTATTCAAGTAAAAGTAAAAGTACCACAATAAGTTTTCTACTTGAGTAAAAGTAAGGGAGTAGCTTTTAAAGTATTAAAAGTAAAAGTATACTATCCAAGTATTTCCTATTCTGGTCTACTACGTCATGAACTGTATACTGTGTGTAATACAAGGATAATACTGACTCTTATTAATAAAGAATGGTGCAGATGATGCAACTGAAAACACCATGAATTCATTTTTGATGTTTCTTCACCAGTGAGTGCTGCAGCAGGAGGCGGGGTCTAATGTTACCTTTCCAATCTGATTGGATAAATGGACCAACTATTGATTACTTTTAAACACTTGCAAAAAACAGTGTGAGCCTACATGACAGTGGGTGGGAAGACTTCTCAAAAACATGCACACACATCTCACATCAGAAACGACAACATTCTAACATGCGTTTCATATTTGACCCCCTTTGAAGCTCTTACCTCTGTCCTCAGGTGCAGAAACCTAACAAACCCATCTCCCCTTGACTCTACAATGCAAACAATTCACTTAAAATAAGATTTGCACGCCCTGCACTTATGCAACATGTCCAGTCCTTACATAGCTGAATAGTGTTATGGTGTTTGTCTTGGAGACGGCCTTGTTGCTGTTTCCTTTGATTTCCTCCTGGTCAAGGATACCCCACCTATTTTTGCATAAGCTTGCTGTTAGAGGGAAGCTGCAGTGAAACATTGGCACACAGTCGATGACAATGACCGCTGCCCTAGAAATCTATGGGTACGTACCCCCCGGCCCAGACCACAGCTATGTAACCTTGACTTGACAAGAACACGGTGACACTGAGTCCTGCACTCGGGCGTGCAAACCTGCTAAATTCCAATCACACGTTCCTCCCCGCCTTCTAACTGAAGCGTTTAGATGGATCGTATTTCCTTATCGCTCTTTGTCATCTGCTCTGTGCACAGGCCCAGTATGTCCCACAGAGCTAATCCTTGTTATTACCATCGAGAAATACTTCTGAATTAAGAGAAATGTCGGCCGTCTTCATTTCTGACATACCTGCTCAGGTTTTGTTTTGTTTTGACACTGTGGTGTTCTCCTTGGTTGACTCCTCAGAGGTTTGGTCTGAGCTACATTTGAAGAGAATCTGCAGAGCAACACAAAGAGCGTCGACCTGAGTAACTTGTTTGCTCTGATGGTTGTTGTTTTCCGCTCTGTGTCACTTCCTGCTGAGGTTCCTGTCAATTTCACTTTACAACAGGTGATGACAGTAAACTCATATTCAGGGCAGAGAAAACGTGAGAAGTCAAATTAGAGGTTGTTAAAACACCCAGATATTTGTCTTCAATATTTCATGTGACCACAGGATACACTTGATAGTTTAATGTTTGGGTTTTTAATGCATAAATACCCTGTCAGTGATTAAAACAACAAATAAGGCTGTCGATTTCTAAACAGAAGAAATGTCACATCACAGGCTAAACTCTCATACCTCCACCAAGGCCCCACAGTCCAAATTGCACACACTTATAGATCAGTCCCCTAAATAAGCCAGATTTTTTTTTAAGATCAATAAATTATTCTCTTGGAAATCAGTGAAAATGCTGGAATCCGCATTCCTTCCACCAAAAGTCGCAAAAAAAATCCTCCCTAATTTTTGCACAATCCTCATCACAACAAACAAACGGACGGTGGTAACAACATCTCTTCCTTTGCGGAGGTAATTATTGTCTCATGAGATCTCTTCTTTTTTCTCTTCTCGTTTACACGAACAGGAGCTGGAGGAGTTTTAGTGTCCTGCTCAAATCTCTGCTGACAGGCCTGTTGTGATTGGATCACCCTTGCATGCTGTGTCAGATATCATTTATTTATGATAATGTCGTGCCACATGCAACAGCTGATAAAAGCAAAGGTCAAATAGGATACTGGCTCATAAAAATAGCAATCAAGAGAAGAATAGTATTCCTCTTAGGTTAAAAAAGAAAACTTAAAACTTAACTTCTTCTGCAGTCTTGTATGAGCTAATAGGATGCATTTGAATTTTTTTTTGCAAAGACCATCTGGGATTTATCACATCTCAGCATCATTTCCTTCACATTAAATGACCACGATCAGGAGCCAAGTCCCTCAAGTGTGGGAATGGATGGTAAATGGTTCCAATAAGCTACGTGCTTATCACACATCCCTCCGTGTTGTGTCACTGGAGCTACTCCTATCTTCCTTTTCTTGTATCAACGAACCCTAATGCTGCTGTCTGTTAAAGTGATAAGGGGGCGAGTTAGAGGCTAAGGTACAGTTCGGCAGAGATAGAACGGGGTCACTGTGACACGCTGGAGAGTTTCTCAGACATCCCTCTGGTCGACAGCCTTTGAATCCATCTTGCAGTTATGAGACGACAGAGCAAAGGGCAAAAGAAAGCTCTGGGAAACGTGCTGCGTTGCACGATCCTCCGGGATCAGCAGAGGTCCTCCAACATAAGCAGAGCATTCAGCCATATCTGGGGCAAACATTTCTGCTGACAGTTTATCATACTTGGCAATTATTACGTAAGAACTTTTCGTCCTATAATTTGGGTTTTAGAGAGGAGACGTCTTGTGGAGGCAGCAGATAACGTAGTCAGGAGGAGGAGATGAGCCCAAACACATGATTATTAGCTGCTGGTTATATAAGACGACTTTTCTGTGACTTGGCCAACCCAAGAAATTAAGTTGAATTCTGGGAGTGACGGGCATGGCACTCTCCAAGACACACATGTCGGGAATGCCATGGCATTAACAGCCTAATAGGGGCATCAAACCGAGCTGATGGGCCAGTTTGACTCGCCCTCACATTCCAACCGCTCTCAGTTTCTGTCAGTTGCGCTGCCGTGAACTCACCTTCGCATTCCTTCCTTGTTTACTGCTCATTTGGACGGTCACAGGATTAGTGTGTCTGAATGTTTGGGTGGTGCTCATTGCCATTCACGCCCTTACTTACAGGTAGAGTAGCTACAGTACATACCTCCGCTAATGCAAAACAATCCGACATATCTTCATATCACGGGGCGTACATTATTTCCTGAGAAATGACAAAAATTACTAAAAAAATCTTGTAATATTTATATTCCTGGATCCATCAACATGACTGGATTTGCACTTAACTTGTATGGCCTCTTCCCTGACTCATGCTCCACCCCTCCACCAGGTTTGGTGCAAAATGGTTCAGTAGTTTTTGTGTAATCCTGCAGAAAAACAAATGTAGGATTTCCCTGACAGAAGCAATAAACGGAAACAGTTTCCTCTTGATTCTGACTTATGAAGTGTCCTTGTCCTCGTAGGAATCAGAAGGTTCATATTATTTCTAATAATGTATATTTTACAATTATTTGAATTGTAACAAAGGGCTTTAATAATGCTCACAAATCATTGCAATGCTTCATAGAGAAATAATTAGACAAATACTTTGGGTGGGAGTCAAACCCCACGGGTCACAATAAATCTGAGAGGACATGAGATCGTTGGACGAAGAAGAAAGAAATGGACAAATTAGAAAAAAACTGTTTTGAACTTTTCTTTCATCTTTTCTTCTATTGTGACACATTGGTTGATTTAAACCTTTTGAAACGATTTAAATGAAATCATGTGAGAAGTTCTGAGGGGAACTGATAACAAGTCAGACGTCCAAAACCAAGACATCTGACCCCAACCACAGGTCACATGCCAAGAGGCTGGGAGGCACTGGTTTATTCTGCAACACAGTTTTATGAAGACTATGTTTGCTATGTAAAAATACCAAAAAGCTAAGTTTGTGTGAAATTATACAGAGTGAAATATTTCCAGCTGAAAAGATGTGGGATCGAAATATGCAGTTGCAGAAACATCTTCAGTAAAGTGAGAAGGATCTGATTCTGTACTGAGTTTGTAACAACATACATGATGTCTTTTTATCAGCTGAATAAACTGTTTAATTCTCAGATAAGTCTGCCAGGCAAAGGAGGTTATGTCGGAGGCCTGAACATGTGTGCGCTTCATCCGATGACATCATGACGCGTTCCGCTTCTAAACACTGGCTGTGTTCTTCTGAGAAAATCATTTAAAAAGAGAACAAGCTTTTCCTGGGAGTTTTAGTGCATAAAAGCATGGAGGAAACGCTCCTCGGAGCCTCGTCCATGTGAGCTTTGACTCGGTTTAATTCATGACCGTCATGGCTGTCTGACTCTTTCAGTAAACTGGGCCGGATCTTACGACTGAGCTGTCTCTGGGGTCTTTGATCAGTGCTTCACATCACATACTGCAACGGACATGCGCTGCTCTCCTCATTAACGTTACTGGCCAGACAAAAGTGAAGTTACATCAAAGGTGCTGGAAAAGTTTCAGAGGAGAAAGACGTCAAAGTAGGTTTAGTTTTTTATTTTTCATAAAACTTGTATCGTAAAATATAACAATAGCCATATTAATAATACTAATAAAATACTAATAATAATCTATCCGTCCATCTATTATTATAATTTAGTTCAACAGATTTTTTTATTGGATCTAGTTTTTATCTTTTTGTGTGTTGTGTGTATGTATAGGCAAACCTATCTATGTTTAGTTGCAATTTTTGAAGCACACATTTAATTATTTACAACTCTAATCTGTTAATGTTGCATGTTTTGTGTTGACCTTTTAAGTTAGCATGTTTTATTTTGACCATAGAAAGCACTCTGTACTGATTTGCTTGAAAAGCGCACTGTAAATACAATGCTTATTATTAATAACCTCTGCCAAGGAGGTTATGTTTTCGCCCCTGTTCATGTTTGTATATGTTTGTCAGCAGGATTACACAAAATGCTTCTGACGGGCCCAGAAATAACCCATTAAAGGGCAGATCTAGGATTATTATTTGTAACACTGCAAGATAGGGTAGGTTTCTTTTCACCAATTTCTCAGGGAACAATTCCTCGATCTTAGTGCATGAATATTTAGATTGATATCTATAATGTATAGAATTTGGTGCAGATCCAAGTAAAAACGTTTTTTGTTGTGCCTTGCATGGCAGAGGTATACGCTATAGTATTTTTCATGAGATTTATATTCTGAAATGTTTATAAGGGTACATCCTAAAATGTTAACAATATATAAAATCATTGAACAAAGACCTTCCCTATTTAAAGTTTGTTTTTGTAAAGATACCCTGTGATATGTCTTTAAGGTGTCTGCTCACAAGCAAGATTGCTCACTTTTCAAAAAAAAGAAAGTAAAATGAGGTCCTGAGGTTGTTTTTAAGTATACCAATAATCATGATACACAGTTTCCAAATACTTCCAGTCCTGCCACTGGTTTCACGCAGATGTGGCAGCAGATTCCGCCGGCCTGGGCTTGCGTCAGCAGGGAGATTCCATGGGATTCAGCATCTGGGTGCTGCATTCTTCCCGACCCTACGCATACCCATCGCAACGCTCACGAGACGCAGACGGACAGAGACGTTTCCTGTCCCCCCTGGCGAGAGTGAGGGGTGTGAGAAACATGTTCACTGAGCTCAGAGTTATGTCCAGGGAGGCGAATGGTGGCACAGAATACCAAAGAACATCCATCCCACAGTGACGATGGTCCCCTCTCCGGCACACACTTCACTCAATAGGCGACGAAGAGACAAAGCAGCAATTCAGTGTCTGTTAACACAAGAGGCCCTGTCTATGATAAATGCAAAGCTATGAATGAAGATGCGTAAGATTTGTGACCATGCACGAAAATCCAACTCCGCTTTTAACTTCAGAAAAATCACATAATTCGGACATTAATGTGGATGTATCATAAAACCAACACACCACATACACAAATACACGACACCATTCAGATTCCCAGACAAATCACTTGAACTAACAAGGAAGATTATGTTAAAACCAACAGATGGCTCTAACCAGTGCCTTTATTTGTGGGGTTTCAGGGTTTGGAATTAGAGGAGGGCCAGTCAGGGGCGGGTGTCCCGTCAAAGCGGGGACACGCCCTCGGCGAGGCCACAGACATCGTCCTGGAGGGCGTCTAACTCTGAGTCTGAATCCCTGCCAGAATGTTTTATGTTCCCATTCAGCGTGAGGAAGGAGCTGCAGACCACCGAAAGCTGGAAACCTTCCAACCCTTTAAATATTATTTAAAGGGCAATTTATCTTACATTTAGAATCTCTGCTGCCGGTGGTGATGTGCACCTAAAATCCTTCACAAGATTATAAAACAGAATGGAAGGTAAAATGTTCACTTCTGTTAAAAACCCAGAATAAATTCCTTCCTGGGGAAAATGAGCATGTTTGGAAAAGTCTGATTGATTGGTGGCTTTTGGTCACTTGTCTGATTTGTGATGCGATCAGCTGAAAAGATGAGGGGGTAGTAAAGAAAGCAGTTTTAACATACAGACCTGGGGGGAAGCATGAATAACTGGCTGTCAGCGTGAGCTATAAGTCAGAGCTGGGATTGCTAAGTTGGTGGAAACACACACACACACATGTACGGGCATTCGCTCTTAAGTTTAGGTGTCTCTCTGGGAGGTCTTGTAGAGGGCAAAGAACGAGAGGAAGTGGGAACAGAAAACAAAATTATGAGAACGAAGGAGACGCCAGACTCAAGTTCATGGGGGATTCAGGCTGCCCGCTGGACTCAGGCTGGAGAAGTATTTGTTTGTATGAGTGAGATACAAAACACAAGAAAACAGTGGCAGCTCACTTGGGCACAGCCAGTACCATAAAATGAGATGAATGATAAGTGGGGAGAAGAAGGCCCTGAGCCTCCTCATCATCACTTCACCTCTCTGAAACTCTGCAGGATATTGAGAAAATAGGTTTATGAGCTGTGTAGATGTATTTAGGTTTTGTTTTATGTAGAATTTTGATTTTGGAGTCTGAGAATCTATACAGATATGTTGATTTCCTCCTTCATTGAAGTTGGTTGGGGTTCCTGGTCCCCAGGGGATGATCCCTAAAATCTTTTTGGTTGGATTTCCACAAAGCTTGCTGTGGACCCCTGTTGCTACCATGAGGCTGAAATTCTCCACATAAACAGAAGAAATACAATAATTTTATGAGCTGAGAGCAATGAAATCCACACAATAAATCAGGTTGAACCATTTACATTGAGACACTTGACCTAGATGTCCTTATACTCATAAATCCTTTTGACCTCTATAACCTCCCATAGGCCAATAAATGTGACATCTTCAGCCAGACTTTTTAAGCAAAATTGTGCATATGTTGTTCGTCTAGTCAAACTTTTTAATATTGTGGAATGTGATAAAAAACTATTTATAAGTTTGGGTGAACCACTTTGAAATAAGTTGACTTCTTAACAGATCGTTGTCAGCTACAGAAATAGAAATAACTAAACTAATCTCATATATAAACACATATAACAGCTACATCCCATCAGGACTGGAACAAAATCTATCTCGCATTCACTGTTCTTTTTTGTGAGTTACATTTCAGTGTTGGTGTTAAAATAAGCTAAGTCGCTACTATTTCTGTAAGCACATGACCAATTATATTGATTTTTTTTTCTTGCATTACACAGAGCATCTGTTCACGATATGAATAAAGGAGGTGTGACGTTTGCAGCAAAGAAAGAGCTAATCGATTTTGTTTGACCTTTGACCCTCACCTCCCTCCACATGCAAGTCACAAAAGGCAACCGAGCTAGCTGCCCACTGATTACATAAAGACAAAAAAACACACATCATGCATATGTATAGACACACACACACTCACACACACACATGCACAAAACTCTTGGTGCAAACTGGCCGAACGAGCATTTTGAATGAAGTCACAGTGGCGCGCTCGGCTATCACGCTCAAAGCTGCGGCCCCTGAGCTCATGGAACCTGCCTATGTACGGTTTTCACCTCGCATAATCTTGACCGCCGTGTCTTTTATGAGGTGGCTTGTGATTTTTCTCGGTCTCTCACCTCATTTGAAGTCGAGACCTTCCCATAAACCAAAACCACAGAGCCTCCCCCATTGGCCTTGTGGTGGGATGGAAATAAGGACGAGGCTGAACTCCTCCTGCACACTCGCAGAAAAAACTCTTAGATTTTGACGTCACGACACTCTCGAGTCGGTTGTGTGTTTTATTTGATTATACCTTTATAGTGTTTCGCAGATTATATCTTTTCCCTATTTCTGGGCTCATGGTCAGAGGATGGTAGAAGTTGGCATGGTGATGACGGGGAGTGTGTGCGCGTCCCTAATGCAGCAGCTTGTTGCACTGTTACCGCGGCTACGCAAACAAACAGGGATAGCTGAAGCGGCGCGGTTCAGCAGGTAATCATTAGCGGTGAGGCGACCTTTGACCCCTGCCGTGCCTCAGATGACATATGGTCGCGTCTACCTGCTGTTGCTGGAGTAACTGGGCCGCGACTGTGTGTGGTGACCAGTCAGGTTTGTTTTATTCAGACTGGAGACTCACTGACGGAGGGTGTAAGTAGCTTTTAGGCAGAAGAAGCTCATTTTTTTATTTGTCAATATTTTCCCAAAAGTATCAAGTGTCAATCTGTCATGTCCAATAACCATGTGGGGGGAAATACTTCCCCTTCGACAAACCCCATGTTTAAAAAATAATCAGGAAACTCCCCTTGGCCATGAGAAATATAGAAATGTAAGTAAATGATTGTTGCAGATTTTCCTCGCAGACGTCATGTTTACCATTCTTACTTTCGAGGTGTTGGCTTTACTAAGGGATTTTCTGCAAAGCACCACAAGTTATTTCATTGTCTTCAGTCTCCTTTTCAATTAGTCTTTGTTTCTAGACATGTTTTTTTCTCCCGCTGGCATTTCTGCAAGATTAACACCACCCTATTTCTTAATACTCACCACCCCACCTCTCCCCGCTCCCTATGTTCGCTTGCCAATCCAAATAAATTTTTTCCATTACTTTCCTGAGTCAGACATTCCAATTGGATTTCTCCGCTTCCCCATTTCCTCTGTTTCCTTCTCTCGTCTTTCTTCTACCCCTGCTGGCACGTCTTCTTTCGCTTTCCCTTCACATTCGAGCGATTCATATTCTTCCAACCCTCGCTGACTGGTTTTAAGTTTATCTGAGCATCTCAGAGAGGGGAGAAAAGCCAAATTCACTCCTCCATTTTCTTTATCTTGAGTTGCTGTGAAGTTCTGTTCATTATGGCCAGACTCCAGTGAGCTTTTTTCTTTTTTTAACAACTTTATTTTACCGTGTCATCAAGCCCCAACTGACACAACAGTAGTTTGTTTTGGCAACCGACCCACACAGATAAGCGTTTGACGGATGGCGACGGGTGTTAGGGAGAATTTTTCATCCGGTCCAAGAAGGTGTCTGGTATTTAAATTCCCCCAAAGTTGTGTTTAATCCACTTTGATATTATCTGAATAATGCAAGTGTTGTTCAGCACAAAGCCTGTACAGTGAATTGAGCTGTGAAAGGGTTTATGTGTCTGTTGTTGGATTAATGAGACAATGATGAGGCTGTGAAGGGGGGGATGGAGACCGGAGACAGAAGCAACAGCTGAGAAAGCCCTCAGCCTTTCGGTTTCTAAGTTGGTCTGTCTGTGCTGGGTGTCTGTCCGTGGTTAAGCCTGGCTGCATCTGTTAATGCTCACACCCCAACGGCCTTTAGTGCGGTGTAATACCTAAGTATGCACGGAGCTATTTTGGCCAATCTAGAGTTCTTGCATGTGACTAATGCTTTTTGGCTCATGTGAATGCAGCTGCTGTATTTTGTTTTTGTCTGACAACAAGTCTTGCCTGTTTGTTGTTCACGTTTATACTGTTTTTTGTTTCTGCCGCCTGAAGGAAATAATCACTTTACCGCAACTACTAGCTTCATGTGCAAAGAGCGTCTCGCAGACGTGTGCAGAGCTGTAGTTATGAATTCCTCCGGTTTGGGAGGTCACATTGCCAGAAAGTGAGGCAGGATGTGGCAGAACGTCAGCTCAGCTGCCTCTACCTGCAGTTCAGCTTTCATCTACTCTCTCTCTCTCATCCTTCTCTTCCTGTGCTGCTGTTCTGCACCAGCCCACACAGTGCAGGCTGACAGACGACAAATCAGCCGCTGCAACCGAGAGGGGAAAAAAAGTCTGCAAAAGCCAAATTCATATTTGTGGCCCAAAAAAACAAAAAAGACGTATAGTTCACACTCAAGCTTTCCACTGCAATCAGTGGGTCTGCAGTTTAAACACAAGCATTCCCGGTGTCCTACTTTGTCTTTCCTCAGGGTTTCTCATCTGGTGCATTCATCCTGAGCATCATGTCAGCTTTTCCCATCGGTTTTCTGGTCAGGAAAGACGAACCAAAACCAGCTGTTTGAATGTAATTAACATCCATAAGTGTCGTCCCATTTGAAAATATTAGGCCTCTAAAGAGGGGCCTGACGTTGCTCCTGCTGCTGACTGCAGCACCAGGGCTGTCAAAGAGGGGCTGTTGTTTTTGGATGATTTGTGACAGAGATGCAAACAGAGTGTGTGTGTGTGTGTGTGTGTGTGTGTGTGTGTGTGGTGTGTGGTGTGTGTGTGTGTGTGTGTGTGTGAGCCTGGAGGGACACATTTGACAAATGAAGCTCCACCGAGACTGAGAGGAGTTGAAAAACATGTCCGCTCACTCACCTGAGACGTCCTCGTGCAACATAAAGTTTACAGCAACAACAGTGTCCTGTGAGTTTTGAGAAACCTGCAGAGTAATTATTGGGTACAGAAATATTGACTGTTTCTCAAACACACTGTTATTAACTTAACACTGGTATGTTCCACAAATGTCCTACTTAGTTGCAGAGGTCAAGAGAAAGTCAAACTACAGGATGTCTGTTCCAGCCAATCCATTTAGGGTTAGATTTGTTCTCCCTTTTTGTTAAATTACTTTTTACCGAAATGTTCTTAACATACTGTCAATCATTTTACCAGTAGATTATTTTAATAAACTGAAATGCTAGATCACAAGGCCCAACAGTCCCCTTATGAAACCACATTTAAATTCACTAGATCCAGATTTGTATTTGGATCTGCACCACATTGCAGAAACTCATAATTATCAGTCCCTTAAACGTGCCGGATTTTTCTCATCAAGATGCATGAATTATTCTCTGAGAAATCAAGTAAAACGTGAAAAAACGCCCTATCTCACAATTTGAAAGTGTGTGAAAAAAATATTCCGGCATCCGCCCCCTAATCTGGATCCACACCAAAGTTTAATGGATTCACTCCTGACCCGTACTGCATCCTGCCTCCAAGTTTTGTGATAATCCGCTCAGAAGTTTTTGAGTAATCTTGCATAAAATCAAACCAATCAGTAAACAAAGGGACAGGGGTGTTAACACAACCTCTTGATGGAGATAAATGTGACTCTTTATGCAGAAAACAGAAAAAAAGCAAAACACATGATAATGTTATTCACAAACATTATCAACAGCCATTCACTGAGTCCCTTTGAAAAGCTCTGACTCAATTGATGACGTCACATTGTAGAATAGTGTGATAAATCAGCGAGGCCACACACCACTTCCCCCTCCATTCATCGCTTTTAGATCACATCACGGCAATTAGATCTTGAGCCCATTCTGATTCTTATTTTTATCCCTCCTTCGACGTTTTTTCTCAGTTGCCAAAAGGATTAGGAACTTATCTCATAATAGCGTTCCGACGTCAGCTCTGCACGTCATCCTGGCGTCTCGCGGTGATACGACTTCCAGCGCCAGTGTTTGGGAACTCTGTCAGGCCGCAGAGGAAGACGTTTGTCCTTTTTGTCCACCGCTGTTGTTGATGTGGCAGAAATACCAGCAGTAGGTCGCGGGTGGAGGCGGGGGGGAGAAGGCTTTGAGATGTGGGTGGCGTGTTGAGCATCTAAATCAACCCGAGCTATTGGACTGTTTGGTTTTATGAGGTGTGGGACCTTTGCCGCTGCATTCAGACACTCTACTCTGAGGTCACCGCAAACAGATTAGCGATCACACCAGTGTGCGACCTAGGCTCGCCACTGTTACACCAGCACACCAGTGATTTATAGAGTTAATGAAAGCATGACATCATGCATTAAATTAGCCTGCTGTTAGCCTCCCCTAACCCTGTAAGTGGTGACATGCACGCTATCTACCTAAGCAAATTAGCATTTGCCGCTGGTGCAGAAACATAGAGTAGAGCTTTTTCGCCAGAACATCAGTCGATTGTTAATTACAAATTGCACAACACGTGACACATGTGTTTTGTACCGAAGCCCTGCATAAGCAACCGAAAAGAAGACAGGGAACACTTATGGACTAAGGTGAGATTACCGAGTAGCCCTCCTGGGCCTGAACCTATTCATTAGACTGAATCTTCTTACTGCGTAAACAATGGTTTACGACTAAGAAGCATAAACAGAGACTTTAGACAGCCAGCAATCACGCTCTGTAAGGATTCAGCATTTTGAAATTTTGCAGATGTAGTCTTTAAGGCCTTGTTAACATGACACATTTCCTAAGAAAGATTGTTGGCCTTTTTCGTTCTCACGAAATGATCGCTTGCAGGAAAGCGGCTGTCACGGTGTCCTCGCTCAGAGACGGAGCAAAACGAGGAAAGCGAGAGAAAGTAGGCAAAGAACGAGACTCACAAACATTTTAGGACACCTCATCATTCCAGTGGTTGGAAACAGGTCATTGTGGTCAGTTGAACCGAAAGGAAATGTCTGGGATGTTATCAAAGTCATAGATCTTCACATACCGGCACAGGCCTCGGCAGCCTCATATATGGACGGCAGCACACATTTAGCAGCACGGTGTCACATAGTCAAAGAAGCAAAACACTTACATAATGAGAACCCACCACTGCTCCTCTTTTTTTACACTCCCCTGGGCGACATAAAGGAGAGAAAGGACATCTTTGAAACGGTGGACAAGAGACTGTCTGTCTCTCTAACACATTTACCTAAGGGAGTCATACGAGAGCTTAACAGTGCACTTTTACTCAGATCCTGCAGTGGTCGATTCTTTAACACCGGATTGCCTCTGCCTGGCTGCTCGTAAAAAATGTTTGACCTTCTCTTGCCTTCTTCAGCAACTCCTCTGATTAACCGACCTGCGTGTGGACGACATGATGGGTTTGCTGGACCGGAACCAGTCTTCTAATTCCATTACCGGAGAACAAAGCCATTCTGTGTTACGGTCATATCATAAATACAAACTCAGGCATAAGTTGAAACAACGACACATATACTTCCACCCTGTACAAATCTCTTAAACAAGACCCTGAGCGCTTGTTAAAACACGGAGCCGTGTTTTCTGACCCAGTCATGACTAGGCCTATTTGTTCCAGTGGCTCAGAAAGCATTGGTGCTCCCCCAGGTCACGGCCGAACTTCTCATATTTATGTTAGCTAAACTGTAGGCTGGCAGGCTAATTCGCCGGTATGTGTTTTCATTAAGTCTCTGGGGGCCCGGGTAGCGCTCCCTCACTAACGCAGCTCCACTGAACTCCGACCCCTGCTTTAATGGGAGGGCTGGCAGAGAAAGAGGGTCAAGGTTTTCAGAGTGGGCTCACTTAGACTTAAGGTAACAATTTGAGGAGGCATAACAGGTTATGTAACCTCCTTGCCGGACACTAATGACTCGGCAGCGCCGGAGGAATGTCCACTCTCAATAGGTCCCTTCTACATTGGTTGCTGTTCGTGGCAACAAAATTGGCTTTGGTATGGTGAGATGACTCCTGCTCTGTGTGATACATAAGAACTATTTGGGGCATGTGACCAACCACCGGCGATGTGCTCAGCTATGGGACATAAAACCGACTCGGAGGAACGTGTCATTGTGTCATCTCCTTTTTTTGTTCACGCCTTCCCTTCCCTTCCCTTTCCTTCCATCACGTCAGCACAAATACTCATCTGCTCATTTAGGGAAAATGAAGACGAGAGGCTGGTATGAGTCTCGCCCTTCTTTACGGAAAGTATGTGCCTGTTATAATGATACCTAGTGTGCCGAACAGAATGAGTCATTAACCCACAGATATTTGTCAATCATTTATTACCTCCGCCAGGGAGGTCTTGTTTTCACCCCAGTCTGTTTGTTTGTTGGTCGATTGGTTTGTTCCTAATCAGGATGACGCAATAACAACTGAGTAGATCACCATTCAATTTTGTGGTGGGGAGGGACTTGACCCAAGAAAGAGCCTATTAAATGTTGGTGCAGATCTGGGACTGTTGGGCCTTGTCGGAGGTATTTGCACGCTACTGAGTGTCATTCTTGTTTGTTTGTCTGTAAAAAAGGATTACACAAAAATTACAGGACAGATTACCACAACATTTGGTGGAAGGGTGCGATATGGGTCAGGGAAGATCCCATTTGATCTTGGTGCACATCCGGATCAGATGGCGGATCCAGGAACTTTTTTATCACTTTCTTTTTATTGAGGATAGGATGTTGTTTCTTTGACATTTTCATTGTTTTCCCTGCAGGGAATAATTAATAGACCCTGATAAAAAAAATAAAAATAGTTATTTGCTGTAGCCCTCAATGGCAATGCCTTCCTGCATGAGTCTTGGGTTTATTTGGCCGTTGCTACACATTACGACAATGTTTTTTAGGAAGGCAAACATCTCACGTGGTCTCATATGTTCTCCTCTGTACACGAGGCGTAAACTGAGGCCAAAACCACAGCCTCCACCACCGGTTCCTTTATTGTCTGGAAATGACTCTCAGCTGTGTGTGTGTGTGTGTGTGTGTGGTGGAGGAAAAGGGCTGTTCTGTTTACTTAAGGTCAGCACAGGCCCTGGTCTCCTAACAGCTTCACAGTTTTAGCTTGAACATGCCCCTGGAACTTAGGTGACACATTTCCCATGGCATCCAGGCCTTTCTTCGCCACACTGGTCCCCTCTGCAGGATGTAAATACCGACACTAATGTCTCCACACTGGCCTAGTCTTTGTATTTAACTATCCGCAGTACAGGCTAACTAGTGGTAGCATGTTTTATTTGTCAAATTTACACTAAATATTGCAAGGAGAGAAGCTGAATCACCTGTGCATCAACATCCCATTGTCGAGTGATGAATTGTGTAATGGGATGCTTTGAATTCTTCTTTAACGGAACGGTTAAATGGTTAGACAAACAACTCTCCCACACTTTAAGAAAAAAGAAAATATGTGCAGAATGCTCTTGTGGCCCAAGGGCAGATTCACATTCATGACATTGAGTGTTGTGTGGGAAAAAGACAAATCAAGGCTCACCTGCAGCCACAGCCGAGCCCGAAGCAAGGAGCAGGAAAAAAACCCACCAACAGCCCTGCATCAGAGATGTTAGAAATGTTAGTGTGTGGCTTCTGTTTGTCAATATGAAGAATCTGGGTTTGATTGATGCTTTTTAGTTGGGTAAAAGGAGTAAGAAGGTAAAAGGGTTAAAAAGTCAAATTTGAGGCTTGGTTAACATTAGCAGCTTATTAATTCGCATTCAAACCCCATTTTAACTCTTCCTTATAAAGACAATAATATATATACGTTTATTTGTACCGTAAGTATGGCAAATACCAAAATCTAAACTAATAAGTATTAGTTTTATTTGTAATTAATAAGTATTTCATAGGGAACGATTATTAAAATAACAATAATAATAATAATAATGTATGGACCAAAGGACAAAGATGGATAGATAAATAGATAGATAGATAGATATGTAGGAGGGATGTTCATGTCTAATCATCCACTCAGTTTCAATTCCTTCATTTCATAAGTCATCCTGATAACTCTCAAACTGAAACTAATGATACGTGTAAATGTTTGTTTATATCAGTGTACCTGCCCTCGTATGTGCCCTGAACGCATCACTCGCCAGCTGGCTCCGTCCTCCTCTGCCGATCCATTGGTCCTCCGCAGCGGCGCGTCATCGCAGGGGGCGGGTCCTCTGGTCCTGGACGGGGAGTTTATTGTGAGGAATGTGTAGTAGCGCTCCAACTCAGTTTACCGCACCGACTCCGACTGTGCGTGTGTGTCCCACTCCCGCAGCGCTGCATCCTCTCGTCCGGAGACGCGCTCCGCCTGGATTATCTCCCGGTGCTTCCACACAGCTGCCGTCCGCCCGATTCTCCTCGTTGTCATGCAAGTTTGTACTCGGTTCTAGCAGAAAGTCGACTTTGTTGCCATTTTTTTTTATTGTTGTTGGCGGATGAAGAGTGTTTTGCTCCAAGACGCGACTTCGATGCCAGGTCCAGCCAAGATGAGCAAAAACGGAATGGTGACCAAGATCCACACGAGGATAAGATGTGACCCGTTCACGGCCAGTTACGACCTGGTGGGCAAAGAGCTTGGCAGGTGAGTTTGAGAGAAATGCATCGATCATAAAAAGAAAAACGCATCTTTGTAAACCGGGTTTGTTCGTGCGCTCCCTGGCTGACTGGCTCACTGACTGGATTTAGGCACAATGTCTTGATGGGGTTATCTGCTAATCACGTCAGGTTTGTTCTGTGCACGTGTCGATGGGGAAGAGGGTTAATTGAACATTTCCAGTCCCGCATTCCAACCCGAGGGCAGGGAAAGAAGCTGGTGGAGCCACGCACCCGGAATGCGTAATGATGGTAATGCGCTCCTGCGTGTGCGTCCCGGCTGAGAGTAGCTGGGACTCTGTGATCTCGTGATTGTAAAAGAACGAGGTAGACGGTTTATGTGGTTCGCTTTTTCCCCCACACACTATTCTTACGTCTGACATCTGTGTAAGAATTGTGATCCCTGTGTTTTGAAACTGCAAAACCTGTGCCACTGTTTGTGTCGCTGTCAACTTTCTGTGGTCCGGTAGACGTCCTCAAATGCCACAAGCTCCACTTCAATATTATTTCTGAGTCATATTTTTGAATTAGTCTCTGCACAAGTGTTGTGTTGTGTTCCAAATGTATATACAACACTAAGAGAAATCAATACATGGACACACGCTGTGCCCCTTGTGGCTTTTGGAGATATTTACAATTTTAAAGTTATTACACATATAGTCCTTAGTTTTATGTGCCTGTCATCTAGGATATGCAGGATCAAATGTGCCATGCACCGTCATCCAACGTGTCACTGTCAAAGTGTGATGTTAGGTTACAAAATATAAAAGAACATTATGAGAGATCACCATGAAAACACATAGTGCCCCTTGTGGCTTTTGGTGCAAGTTATAACACTTATGGTCTCTAGTTTTATGTGCCTGTCATTCAGGATATCCAGGATCTAATGTACCATGAACCATCAGCCACTTGTCTCCATCTCTCTCTTTAGTCAAATGCATTATAGGTGCGACACTCACTGACTGACTGCCGTGTGCATCCGACACATTGAAGCGCACATTCCAGTGCCACTTATCTGGGATGTATGCCAGGCAGTGATGACTTTCACCCAGAAAGCATTTTTTAGAATCGAGACGAGAAACCGCAGTGGGTTCCGCTTAATGCAACAGCTGTTTGATCGCCACTCCAGCCAGTTCTGCATCCGCCCCCAGCAACAACTCCACTTTTCATTAGTTTGCTGCGCTCCATACTGCGATGGGACGGGCTAAATAAAGAGTCCATTAGGAGCCGTCAGTTTTCCTTGTCGGACACCCTGGGACATCCTGGGACAGCAGCCAGAACCAATGGAGGGGGCGGATTGGCTGGAGGCCGCCTGTGAAGTTTAGGCCACCCTCTCCCTCCCCTCACCCCCAGACCTCAACCCCTCATCCTTCTTCCCTCCACTTCTCATGACTCCCAACCCAACAACATCCTGAGATCAGGCCTCATAATCGCATTAAGGGGAGGAATGTATGTAGCGCTGCGTGCCAGGAGATCAGCTATGTAGTCTGTACATTAGGAAGGATGTAGATCATAGTAGAAGCAGTAGGTGGCTGAGTTGAATTCTTCCGCCTGTTGCTGCTTTCATCTCTCCTGAAGCGGAGACAAACAGTGAAGCTCATCAGCCTTATTTTCATCCCATCAGCGAGCTTTGCATGATGAGCCGTCCCGTCCCCCCCCGCAGACCTGTTTACAACGAAAAATGTTGCGGTCAACTCGAGAAGCAGGAAGAGAACTAGTGTTGTGTGTCAGTCTGTCTGTGAAACAGGCCAACGAGAGCTGTCATTTCTCACTGCACTTCAGACGTGAGTCACTGCCCCGCGGAGAGAGAGAAGAAAACGCAGACACCACAGGAAATGGGGTTTCTCAAGCTACTTATCACCATCTCCACTGCTGGAGAGGAGTTCGCTTTGTGTGCAACAGCGGAGTTGATGGTTGATGACGACCCTGCAAACGAGCTGTTTGATGCACATCACTGTATTTATGGCTCTGGACAGGATGTTTGAGAAAGTGTTCATTAGAGTTCGGCTACAACTGTGAGCTTTAAAGGGAATGAACGTCATGCATGAAATATTACATCAAAGCCCCATGATGTTTTGTATGATCAGGGGCTTCTGTGCATCAGCCTAGAAACAGTGTGAACACAGACAGCCATGTTTAGTAACCTCTGACCTGTTGTCAGCCCCTGAATGGCCTCCCGTCGCTCCTTCCCCTGGCCAGCGGTCATTCCTTTTCACGCCATATGTAGTTCCCAGCCCACAGTGAGCTGCTCTGAACTTGGCTAATTAAGGATGAAAAGGCTCTGACGGGTTTCTGCACAATGAGTCGTCGCCATTCTCAAGACTGGGAAAAGGCAGGAGGAGAAGGAACAGGCCCCACAGCGTGCAGGCAGGGGCAGCAGCCAAAACAGGGCAAAGGCCCCGGCCAGAACAGTTGCTGTTTTTGGTCTGTGAAGCGCTGTGAGCTCAGAGTAACACTTTGTGGGAAAATGAGTGGCACCATGCTGACTGGACCCCTCGGGCCGCTTCATTTGCATTCTGCAGGGTTCAAAGACATCTTTTCACACCCAGGGTTCATCTGCATCCGTATTGTATAGCTTATTAAAACAATTGAGATGTTGTTTGGATATAGATGTTGATAGGCTGCAGTATCCCTTCTGGCAGGCTGCTCAGGCTCCAACCTGACTGTAACAGCAGTGACCCCCCCCCTGCCTGGCCTACCCCAGCCGCGGTCGGGTGGGTGGTCCTGGTCTCCGAGCGGCTGTGTTAACTGACTGGTCAGCTTTTGTACGACTGTCAAAAGGAGAGGCTGGCTCTGGCCAAAGGGTCTGGGCGGAGGCGTTGACACAATTCCATTTGTCCATGCTGCTGTCAGCTGTAAAGAAAAGGGGAAACGGACAAGGCCTCATTATCATCCTGGGAGGGGCGGCCGGTGATAGTGGTCGGCAATTCTGCACACATCGGACATCCTGCCCACACCCACGGCTGACCTTTAACACCTCCCGCGAATCCATCAGTGTACATGCAGAAAAATGAATGGCAGCTAGGAGGTTGTTTAAGTGGATTGTTCTGTTTTATTATTTTTTTTTTCTTTCTGTTCTACCAACAACATCCAGCAAATCAAACTGTTGCATCTCTTTGTTTTTGCTCAACCTGTAAAGTGGCATTAGCCTTATCGAGTCCCTGCCCAGGGTTCAGCAGCTCCTGCCAAAACTGTCAACCTTATCTTCCTGCTGTCAGACCCTCCTGAGGGCTAAAGGAAAAGGAGGAGAGCGGGGGGTAATCTTTAACCGAATGCCCAATGACGCCTCCGCAGCTGAGCGTATCAGCGGTCAATAGCAGCGTCTGCAATTTTTCAAACGATGCCGCTTAAACTTCTTATCTCTGAACTGTTGATCTCGCCTACACCCATTGCTCTGTGGGAATTTCCAAATGTCCTGCACTGTAATCTAGGTTTCGCCTCACGGCAGTTTAAACTGCGACGAGTGTGCAGTTTAAATGGCCTAAATGCGATCCAGTGGTCCCGTCGGCCACTTGGATGCAGAACAGAACCATCGCTGACCAAATCTATTTGAAAAGCCAGTGGTGTGGTTGTAATTATTCCGTCTCCTCACTAATCACCCTCTCGCTCTCTCCCCCCTCTTTGTTGTTTCCCAGGGGAAAGTTTGCGGTGGTGAAGAAGTGCATCGAGAAGGCAACGGGGAAGCAGTACGCTGCCAAGTTCCTGCGAAAGCGACGGAAGGGTGAGGACTGCCGCATGGACGTCTTGAACGAGATTTCCGTGCTGGAGTCGGCCAAGGCCAACCCGTATGTGGTGGCGCTGCACGAGGTCTACGAAACCAACACTGAAATCATCCTCGTCCTCGAGTGGTAAGCCAGTAGGCATTAGTGAGAAAATAAAACATGCCCTGCCACACATGAAAAGAAAACTAGAATGGTCCCTTAGTAGAGTGCAGAACTCTGCCATGGACCAACAGTTCCCTTGTGAAACCACATTTTAATTCACTATCTGCACCACATTGCACCAAGTTCAAGAAATGTGTATCTCCTAAACATGCCAGCTCATTTTTTCATCATTTATTCTCTTAGAATTCAACAAAAATGGAAAAAAAAATTGCCCTATTTTGAAATGTTAAAGAAAGTGAAAAAAGATTCCTTGATCCGGATCTGCACCAAAGTTTAATGGGTTCTTTCCTGAACCACACTAAATCCTGCCAGGTTTTGTAGTTGTCTGTTTTTGCATAATCTTGCCAAATAACACACAAACAAACACAGACCAAAACATAACCTCCTTGGTGGAGGTAATGATGCTGATAATTTAATGTCCTTTTAAACGCACCAGAAAAAAATCCTTTAATTACTCACAATCAACTTTCAAACACTGGAGTTTTTCTAATGCAGAATATCTGAGGCAAACTGGCTTCGAAAACTTAATCACTCATTTCTACTTCATAAGAAACGTTGGGGGAAACTCTGACATCAAGTGACGATAACATGACGTCAGTGCTTTATATGGTTTTCTGTGAAAATCATCAGCTTGTTTCTGATCTGAGGGGGAAAAAATAAACTTCCTGGCTCAGAGTTTCGTGCCAGTTACCGAGAACACGGCTCACTTCTCACTTTTTTCTTATCACCTCAAAGAAAGAAAGAAAAAAAACATCCACGTGTGAAATGCACTGCCGTGACAGCGACTCTGACTTAAGTGGAAACTCTCTTTGCGGTTCGCTGCTCATCTCTACGCAGCCTCGACACCTCAGTCTCTTGTTGCACTGAAGGTTCTCAGCAACTGTAAATACCTACGTGCTATAAGCGCACCATGCTCAACGTGAGAAAATAACAATATAGGGCGATAAATGACTCATTTAAACTCTGCTGTGAGAACCAATCCCTCAGTTCTCTGGACGGTTTGTTGTCTTTTGACATGCAGGTGATCTGGCTGAGAGAAGCCGCTCGTTCACTGACCCCAGCAAAGGTCGTCCCGGCTGTCTGCTGCCGCTCTGTTGTGGTTCGGTGTTAAATGCAATGATGTATCCAATCACGGCCTTTAATTAGGATTTTGAAAGGACACTTGGCGTCTTAATTACCTCGCTCGCCTCATTAGTAGAGAGATAACACCGGACAATTACACTTGAACCGTGGTACCCTGGCCCTGTTTCTGAACAGGTCGCTGTACTCCGGCAGGAAGCAGCCTCCTGCCCGGGCCTTGATGGTCGTCCTCATCCCAGACATGGAATGCCTCTGTAGAACAAAAGCCTTTTCTGCGGGGCTGTGTTTGACCTCTGACTGAAGTGTGAAAGGGGAAGTAGCACCACAGTTCACCCCTGCATGCCTGCAGAGAAAACACAGCAGGAGGTTGCTCGGCACTAGTCCGTAGTTCCTCTCCAGCTGCCAAATGGAGCTGCGGCCTGCACATGTGTAATATTTTAGCAATTTTAAGAGTTCCGTTCTTAAATGGCAGTCATAATCTTTTATAGTGTCATTTGTCCTTTTTTAAAAGCTGCAGTAGCCCTTGCAGCGAGAGCCACTGGCCACCGAGAGGCTGCCATCTCCAAAAACTGTCTGACCTCAGCTTGAGTTTCGAGAATCGCAAACCATTTTCCATTTCCTGTGGGTTTAAATGTAAGCAGCAAGCAAAGCTCGCAAAAGTAGCACAGCGCGGCGCTCGTTTAAAGGGTTTCACACACGTACCGGCACAAACACACGCACTCATCATAGCCACAGCCACATCCTTAGTGAAGAGGAGGCGAGAAGTTGGATTTTAATCATCTTTAGATTAACTGTAGCTTTAGCGTGTGTCAGTACCAGAGAAAACCCCAGTGTGTGACTCATGTGAGAGATGGGCTCTTTGATGAAAAAAAGATCACCTCCAAGCACTTTCTTGTGCACAGTAGCGAAAGAAGATCCCAGTGATTAGTTTTTGTTCTTATGTAAAACTGGTGAAACTGCAGATCGCACGAGTTCAACCCCCTAAATGCTGGGGGTTCTGTAAATCTAAAGAGTTTCACATTCAAAAGGTATCGTTTATCATGGATTCAAAATTCTGTCTCCAGTTTTCATTACATGTGCACCGCAGGGCATCTCTGCACAACTCTCCATAATATGTCATGACTTGAATTTCATTAGATATTTCTGTTTCCTCTTTTTCGATTTGCTTTCTCTTCTTTTTTTTTTTCTTTTTTTAGAGAGCCATGTTTCATGTAAATTCTGATTTCAATATCCCTCCTTGCGTATAATGTAACCCGGGGCACTAATGTTCTCACCGTCGGGGCTATAATTGGAATATAAAGGAGCACAAGCGCGGTCCAGGAAATTCAGCCAACAGACAGGTTACGCTTGTGGGAACTGGCTGCCAGGCTGCTGTGAGGGTGACGTCAATGAGCACCCAGGCTGGTGGTCAGCCAAGAATAGCTTTGAACTAAAAAAACAAACACTGAAAAAAAAAAAAGGAGGTTGACTTGGTTTACGGCCATAAGATAGAAAAATATATCCGTTTCTTCTTTTTATTCAAAGATTGAAGCTCTACTGTTCGCTTTTTTTTTGTTATGCCTGCTCTCATGTTGGTGGGTATTATTGCGGCCCGGTGGGAGGATTTCGGCCTTCACACCGAGGGAGTGAGTGCATTAACTCTCCTGGAGGGAGGGATGGATGGAAGGATAGAGGGATGGAGAGAGGGAGGGAGAACGCAGAGACGATATTTGGAGTTCAGGGAAGTATCGGATCCTTCTTAAGTGCTCGTTCAGAATGCGTGCAGCCGGTTGAACTTAAACAAGATGGTCTTTTATCAAGATTTTTCAAATCCTCTCAGGCACTCTGCTAAAAGCTTGAAACACTTTGCCATGACCAGTTTTTTCGAAGCCACGTAACGTTGACAGATTCGAGGTTATTCTCGATTAACCCTCGACTCGGTGAGGGGCACAGGTTTTTAGTTTTTTCCTCCAATTTCATTTTTCAACAATACACACATCTTTCATTTCCTCTCCCAAATGAAAACGCTAACACCAGGCTTGCTCGCATTTGGATTTCAGAGCAGATCAATATAAGCAGATTAAGTGCAACGTTTTATTGTACATCTCCGCTGCTCTTTAACTCTCTGGGGGGGGGATTGTTCGGTGGGTTTCAGCTTGGTTTGCAACAAGTGGGGTAGGTGGCAGGTCAAGTATTTTTTAGCTGCTGGGAGCAAATGGAAAGATTATATGCACCAATGACGGATATCCTCGAAATCCAACAAAAAAACACGGGTGCTATTTTCACAGCTGAGGCTAGTGAGGAGCTCAGGGTGGGCGGTTATGTAACAAGACATGCCCAGGGCCCCGTCTCAAAAGTTCTCCTCTGAAGATAAAAAGCATGTGTGCCATCTAAATCCCCCACACATGGTTCTCGTATTTTGGGCGCACTGTCAGCTTCAGGCACTGATCTGACTGATGGAGCTCCCAGCGTAAATCCACCATGTTTCCCCTTTTTTTTTTTTTCCTCTAATGTTATTTCACAAGTGCAGCAAGACCGGGCAGGACTCTGACTATTTCGTGTGCAGAAAATGTGAGACGTCCGTCGGGTTGTGTAATTACTGAATTCCTAAAAAGGATAATCCCTTTTTATACTGTGTGTAAGTTGTTTAGAGCAAACACGCAGAAAACCATTCAGGCTGGGGCTCATTCAGAACAGTATCCAGTTACCACACATTTCTCTTTCTCTGGCTTCATTATGACTTCAAATCTGTTCTTCTTTTATAATTAATCATTTCACTCTCTTAATAAATATTGCTGCTTTCCCTTTTTTTTGATTTATTAAGTTACCTCGCAATATATCAGTCTCATATAAGTCCTTATCTGAACCTGCTGTATGCTGATATGACCTCTCCTATCTCCAGTAATATTCCTGGATAGGGGAAAGTACACGCAGAGGTTGGGTGTCTAAAATTATATTAATTTGTGTAGATGTGGATGCACTTTGTTCCTCCAAGCCAAAGTACACTAATGAGGAGACGGGCTGTTATGTAATCTCAAAGAAAGTAGAAGTAATTTTGGCCTGAAATCCTACTAATGGGATGGGTTGGAATTCGCCATTGTCAACTTTCAAACTCGGAGGAAGGGCGTATTTGTACGGATTAAGGTGCAATTTATTACGACAAGTTAAGATGAATAATCAAAAAATGAATGCGAGCCAAACTAAACTCCACTGGGTGGCTGTCCGTGTACATCTCTTTTCTTCGCGTCTTATCCTTGTTTTGTTTTCTCAATTTTCCTTCCTGTGCTTTCCCTCCAGCGCCGCCGGTGGTGAAATCTTCAACCAGTGCGTGGCTGATAACGACGAGGCCTTCACAGAGAAAGACGTGATCCGGCTGGCCAAGCAGATCCTGAATGGGGTGGCCTTCCTGCATCGAAACAATGTGGTGCATCTGGATCTGAAAGTAAGCGCACTGAAACGTGATATGACGATGCAGGACAGTGTATTCCCCCCCGAGCGGCAGACTGGGGGAGATATGATTTCTGTTATGCAAGCACAGCTCACTCAGAGTATTGTGACCTTGTTCCCACGGGGAGTGAGTCTGTGAAGGGACCTCGCTGCCCTATCATGTTTTCTTTAATGGGCCCTGAGGTAACAAGGTCGTCATCATTGACGTTTTCTGTCTCGCAAAATGAACCGGGTTTCTCGTTACGTGTTATACAATTCTTTGTGCTCAAGATTAAATGTTCAGTTCAAACATTCCAAGCCGATGGTTTAGCAGGACTGACGCTTTAAAACACTTTGGTGTTTAATAACACAGTGTGAGGCTCCTGTGGTCTGATAGACTTTGTGGCCCAGGCCTGATAGTTAGCTTGTCTTATCTCATATGTTCCAACCAACTGAGGCTTCAAGCCAGTTTGACCCAGAAAGAAGCACAGTTAAAAGTATACCACAGTATTTGCACACAAAAATGCATTAGGCACTTACTTGGCAGGAACACCGGACTGTTTTTCAGTCTCGTCTGATATGCTTAGCGGCTGATCTTAGCCCTGAGGAGCAGCAAGAACGCTGACTGACCAAACAGACCCCAGATCCTCTTGAGACCAGTTACCTCAAGCGCTGTGATGACCTCACATGTCAGACCTCAGGCTTCTTGAATTATCATCAGTCACATTAGGTTACTAGCCTCTGTCTAACGGGTGCGTGTTTCCACCTCTCCAGCCCCAGAATGTCCTGCTGACCAGTGCCAGTCCTCTCGGGGACATTCGTATTGTGGACTTTGGCTTGTCCAGACGCATGGACAACATCACAGAAGTCAGGGAGATCCTGGGAACGCCAGAGTATGTGGGTAAGTCCTGCTTAATGCCCAGTGTCACCTGTGTCATTTCTCATTGAGTGTTATTCATCATGACTAATGGGAGCCATGTGCTTTGTTGCAGCACCAGAGATCCTGAACTATGAACCCATTAGCACTGCGACAGACATGTGGTAAGTGTACTGGCGTAGTTAATGACACTATTTCCACTCATTAAAATGGATGCAATGCAGAAATCCTTTTAGTTTGTGCTTTACATCTTGGAATAAAGACATATTCAGGACAGTGACATCATCCCTCTAACACGGAGGCAACACTTTTCCTGTCTAAACCTCTGACTATAAGCTCATTTTTGCTTCATGACAAACCGCAGCATAGTGGAAGTCCGACACATCTGTTGAGCCACAAAGTGTCGCAATTCACATTCTTCAACCATCAAAAAAGACAAATTGCCTCATTCCTTTTCCTCCTCTCTTTCTATCAGGAGTATCGGGGTCCTGACCTACGTCATGCTGACGGGCGAGTCTCCTTTTCTTGGTGAAGAGAAGCAGGAAACATTCCTCAACATCTCCCAAGTCAACGTAGACTACTCGCAAGACACGTTTGAAGGAATCTCCTCCCTGGCTGTCGACTTCATCAAGTCCTTGTTGGTTAAAAACCCCAGGTGAGGCTCTTTGTTAAATGAACAGTGAAGATGATGAGATGCTCTGATTACGGATAAAACGGTACACTGAGGATGTGAGTCAGATTCACATCAGCACGGAAGTACATCCGCATACGTCTGAGTGAGCATGTGTGGTAACAAGATTTACGTCACTTGGGCGATAAGACGTTTCCCTTTTTGCAAAAGGTGGTTGCAAGCTCACCTCATTTTGAAAAACACGCCATTATCATTTTTCTGACATTTCCCCAAACACTGATACATCAGCTTTAAGTGTCACCATGTAAGAAAAGGAGAAGGTAAACTAAGCTGATTTCCAAAGGAAGCTATGCAACCATACTTAATTCTAACCCTAATTCTCCAACACTGAGCTTTTAATTTGTCACCACAATTTGTTGATGAAGAGTAGCAGCAGCCTCTGTCTCCAGTCAGTATCATTTAAATGCCGCAGATTAGTGGTGTCACTGGAAAAAGATTGACGATTCCCCAGTGTCTGAGTAATCGGTGAGAAACTGAGGGGGGAAAAAATCTTGGGAGCAAAAAAGTGATTTTATTATTTGTGGTTTTCCAAACCAAATGTTGAAAAGTAATATGGCTGACGTCTGAGTGAATCAAGAGATCCAGGCGAACCATCGGTTACATAAACTCCTCGGGAATTTCCACTCATCCACACTGTTATTTTGTTTGTGTGTGCAGGAAGAGAGCCACGGCAGAAGAATGCCTCAAACACCTCTGGCTGAACCCACTCCCCCATCCCCACTCCCACCCGCATCTCCACACCAGGTCGGCCTCGTCTCTGGACGAGCCGGAGACGAGCCAGTCCGAGTCGGAGCCCGAGAGCCCGGCCCCCTCCCCGGAGCTGGACTTGATCGGCTCGTACCTGGGGTGCCCGGGCCAGGGGGGGCTGAAGGCGGGCCGCAACACCTTCTCCTTCAGCGAGGCCCCGTTCCTCACGCTGCCTGAAATACAGCAGGAGCTGATCTGCTGAGTGACGCTCCACAGGATGGAGGGAGAGAGAGAGAGAGAGAGACTGAACATATTCAATCTCGACGGACGCTGAGAGCGAGTCAGCCTGCAGCTTCTTGGACTGGATGTGACACAGCGCCGTGCTGTATGGATGCTGTACGCCTGCTGCTGCTGCTGGCTGCTTCCACTGCTGTGACGTCTGTGAGCTGGGCTGTTTGATACCTCTGAGTGTGTGTGTGTGTGTCTGTGTGTGTGCGTGAGAATAATCCCTGCTACCGCGTGCTGATTTATCATTGCACGGCAGGGATGTGAGAGGAGTGAAGATGTGGGAGAAAGACTCATAAGGAATGTGTCGCAGGACTGCACTGCTGCCTTAAAAGTGACAGAACTGCTCTCAGCTTCCCACTGAGGCTGGTTCACCCCCTGCACGCACACTGGTTTCTCGTTTTCCTTTTGAAGGAGGAGAGGCAGCCTCCTGCCTCCTTGGGAAATGACTTCACTCACCGTGCACTCTCATCAAAACATGTTATGCTTCAGCTGACCCAGACATACCTTCTGCGATGAGTTCTCTTGAAGGAAGTGAGGGGTTTTGACAGATGGTTCTTCTTAACAAAGGAATTAAAAAAGCCAGCGCACATTAACTTTTTCCACTGTTTGATATGTTTATTTATAATGATTTTCCTATACCACTTCAGCCCCTTGACTATACAAAAGCCCCGTCAATGCAACAGTTTTAGGTGGAGATGGAAGCATTCGTGTTTTTTAAGGACAATCGAGCACTTTTTCATTTCGTGTGTGTGTGTGTGTGTGTGTGTGTGTGTGTGTGTGTGTGTGTGTGTGTGTGTGTGTGTGTGTGTGTGTGTGTGTGTGTGTGTGTGTGTGTGTGTGTGTGTGTGTGTGTGTGTGTGTGTGTGTGTGTGTGTGTGTGTGTGTGTGTGTGTGTGTAATCATAAGAAACCAAAGGCTCATCAAGCACAGTCAGCTGTCACAATGTACTGTACATATTCATATGTATCCACTGTTTTTGTCACACAACCTTTTTTGCTCACAAAGTGCCACGGTGTCAACCTCAAGTCTGAGTTAATATAATAGTTTTACTTGCATTTTGTTTTATTTTGTTTGCTATTGCACAAGTTGCACAAGTTTGTTTTTTTTTGTACTTAACTGCGATGTTGCCACTTGTTTTCTTGCTCTTTAATAACTATTGTAAAAACATCAGTCAGGAATGGCAGGAAAGCAACAGTTCAGTTTGATGTTTAGGATTGTAATAGATAAGCAATGACATGGTCAACTGAAGAGCACAGATTTGAATTGATATGTGATATGTGACGCTCGGGAGCAGAGAAATAGTTTTTGAATTTCTCAAAAGTACTGAAATGTATATTGTGAGTTAGTATTAAAATTCATTTGTAAGGATAATTGATGTTTTTTGTTTTGTTTATTATTATTTTTTTTACCAGTGTATGAATGTTAACATCATTATATCAAGTCTTATTTTGTACGTTAACTTTTACTTATTATTGTCTGCTCATGAATTTCAGGCAGGTTTGCACTTGTCCTTGTGGACGTTATGTTAAAATTAATAAATGTTGATGGCATGTATTGCAAAATGTAACGAAGAAAATCAAATACATGTGCATTTTGTATCAAACTAACGTATGTGTGTGACTCTTTTTTTAAAGCACCATTAGTAATGAAATCAAACCTTTGGGACCATTCATTTATTTTCAAAACCGCTAAATGGATCCACACTTGAGACGTGTTCATATAAAGTCTATGAAAATGACGTAGAAGAAAAATCATAACAACTTTGTTGATTCCCTTGCTTTTACTCTTGTAGTAGCATCATTGGGACAAAACTTTAAATAAATACCTAAATATGTGCAAAATTCATGATTTTCCCATCAGCCTCAGCTACGCTTAGTGCTAATTAGGGAATGCTAGCATTCTAAAATGCTAAACTAAGCTATACACTCGCTAAGTACCAGTATGTTAGCATGTTGACTTTAGTGTTAAGCTCAAAGCACAGTTGCAAAACCTCTTGGATGTGTCAGGTTCACTCACTGTTTACAAATGAAACTACAACCGGAATCATTCGATTTCTGACTCAATGTATTGCTGACAAATAAGCTTCCTTACAGACTTTATTTAAAAATCCCAATAGAGAATAACAGTAAGCCTACTTCTTAACATTTTTATAAACCTATATTCAATAGAAGAAACTAATCTTAAATGAGATTATCCTAATCACAAAATTGAGTAAAAACACTCAACTTGAAGTGAGTACTTCTGACAGCCACAAAAAAACATTTGAAAAAGTTTAGATAACATTTTCAGATTTTCTACTTTAGACTCTGGACTATATCAATAGCATATCAATGACAACCCTTTGGAGTGTCCCGGGCCCTCAGACTGGAGAGCATTACTCACAAATCATCATAAACCCCCCTCATGATACCAAATTCTCACTTTGACTGATGATCAACAGTAATACCTTTCAGTGTTTCTGTTCTGACGTTGATAGTTAACCTGTGTGTGTGTGTGTGTGTGTGTGGAGAAGCAGGTCTCATAACAAAACAGATTACCAAAGTTTGGATCATTTTCCTGGTGAAGCATCTGCTTTTCCTCTCACTGAGTCTATTTACAGAAACCGAGTATCATAAAGAAAATAAAAGCATTCTCTTGAGCCAGTCGTCCATAAATATTCAGGAGGCTATCAGAACAGGAAATGCCAGCATCCTGTGAGGAGGAACACAAATGTTTTCCACCGTAGTTAAGTGTCTGTCTCTCTCGTGCTGACACTCTTGAACGTGTTTACTTGTGTCAGGTTAAACAATATCCCTGCCTTTCAATATCCTGAATTCTTGCTTTAATGCGCTCTTCCGCTTGTTGTCGGCAGCGAGCCAGTTCAGCTGTGCCGTGGCCAGCCAGGAGAAAGCGGGGCTCCCCGCAGGGTCCCGCTCTGGTGGCTCTTGGCCGGACCGGCTGTTTCCCCTAAAGAAAATCCTGCTGCTGCATGGAGCAAAGGAATGCCAGAAATGTCTAGAACTGGCCTCCTTCCTTTTTTCAAACCTTGTCCTTTATGCTTCTCTTCCCTTCTTTCCTCCTTATGGGTTTTCTTTGCAGGAGGTGGATTTGTTTCCAAACTGCCGCACAAACACACACACACAGACATGAACATACATGGTCGTGGATGATTAAGTGGCCGTGTCTCAGAGGGATTCTCGGAATCAGTACATTTGACTTTGATATTTAAGGTGACCATTAACGGATGATTCAAGACAGATGTGGACTTAGTTCACGTCGTCTGCTGACCCACAGTGCACTGCAAAATCTGGCTTTGTAGCAAAAGAACACTTGCCTCCCACAGATTCAAACAAACACAAAGAGCCGACCAAAACTTGTTGTGACGTCCAGATAACCTGCTCTCAACATGCATGTGGATTAAAACTATGAGGTCTGGCTTAATGGTTTTTGAAGCTAACAAATATTCCTGTTAAGCTCAACAATGAGGCGCATTTTGTTAAAAAATCAATTTGTCTCTCTTGAGTTCGTGTCAACAAAGACTTGTTTTCCTTGCAATATCTAAAAAACAAGGCTGATGTTTGCTACAGGCACTTGTTTCATCTCACACTGACCCACCGCACATCCTAAAGAAGACGTCTGGTTCCAGCCGCCGCACTTTGATCGCCTGGAGTTTGTTTGAATCCTGAACTGGTTTTTTTTTGGAATGTAACCACTTTGGAAGCTGGAAAAGCTGTAATATTCACTGTAAAGGTCAAAACTATCAGAACATAACCGCGGATTGTTTGACAGCAGGGAAACAGTTCGACCGTGGCTTTTCCATCTATTGTACGTGCCACTAAAAGTTCAGGAACATGCAGTAAAATGCTATCATGACTGAAATTGAATTTCTGTTTATGTAAAGAACTTAAATTACTTAAACGGTCTAAAATAGAATTGACAATGGAAGATGATGACTGGGCTTTAAATCTCATAAAGCACCACACAGAGCCAGATAGATAACAATGGCAGTAAGAACTACAAATGTGATTTTTTGCAAATACCTGATGCCTGTGTCCAACCATCTTTTTTATTTTTATTTCTTCAAATTGGACAATGTGCGTAAATTTCACAGACATAGACAAGCAGGCTGGAATATGATAATTTGTTCTAATTATGGTACTTTGAGGTGCTCTCAGATACTTTGTGTTTTGACCTTTTCGTGATAACTGAACTGGAATTCAACCGATTTACGTTCCACTGCACAGACGCTCCGGTAAAGCAGTTTGAGGGTCTGATGCCTTGCTCAAAAGCACTTCTTTGAAGCATACACTCATGGATTTCTATTAGAAGTTGATCTTCGAGGCCGGACCGCTGCCTCCCTGAATGGCCTATACTTCCATCACTACAAAGACTTAAAGGGAGCGTTCCCAGCTCCTCACAGATGCTCCCCTGTCTCTCTCTCTCTCCCCATCTGCCTGACCTCCTGCTATGGTTGTCCCTCTCCTTCTTCTCTCACTGTCTTGTTTTCCTCTCTCCCTGTCTCTCTCACTCTCACTATCTCTAGATCTTTCCCAGTAAACCAGTTTTTCTCAGAACTATAGTTCCCCTCACACCTTACATAATGGAGGAAATTCCTTTACGCTTGTGTTTCTGATTATACCGAGAGAGTACACAGAACTCAAGAAAGCGTCCGAAAAACACGATCTGTCCTCCTGGGGTCAGAAACCCTGCAACCTGTAGCAGTCACGTCTTTTAAACATTCATCGTATACTGTTGATTCTTTCGTAAACATGACCTCAGTTCATTTCAACGTATGGCTAATGGAATGATTTTCATCTCATCCTTTTAGGAATGTGCTCAATTGGCGTCCACAACACTCTGACCTCTCAGTCACTTCTGCCAAATGAGCTCACTCATGCTACATTCCAGGGTAAAGGTTTGAACCCAAACCTTCACATAGATCTTTTACATTTCCACACTTCCACAATAAGGTTAAGTGAGTGCAGCGCACGGTCCACTGAGGCTTGTCCACTAATCAGAAGGCCGATGGTTCGAACACTGACTCCTCTGTTTGTCTAAGTGTCCTTGGAAAACATACTGAACCCCAAGTTGCACCTGATAGTTGTACTGAGTGTGTGTGTGTGTGTGTGTGTGTGTGTGTGTGTGTGTGTGTGTGTGTGTGTGTGTGTGTGTGTGTGTGTGTGTGTGTGTGTGTGTGTGTGTGCACCATGCAGGTGAGTCTCCCTCCCTATATACACTTGTTACTGAGAAAAGAGAGAAAGGAGGAAGAAGTAAAACTGATCCTGTACAACTTTGAGCTACAGGTACTTTACATCAGATCATTTAAGGTGAAGTTCAAAATGGAGCTGAAGGTTAAAATGGAGAGAAAGGGTGGAGAGGAAAGAACTGAAGAAGAAAGAGAAGAAGGAGAGGATGAAGATGTTCCCCAGTTTTCTCTTTAAACGCCGGATCTTGTCCTAATCCCCTCTCTCGTCCTTCCTCTCCCTCAACCATCCCCTCATCCTGACTCCCCCCACTCCCAAGCCCCAACAGTGTCCTTATGAAACCACATTTAAATTCATTAGATCCACATTTTTATTTGGATCTGCACCAAATTTCAAACCCACTCATAAATATCAGTCCCCTAATCATCTGATTTTTTCCCCCTCAAGATTCATTAATTATTATCTGCGAAATCAGTGAAACACATCCTATCTCACAATGTTAAAGATGGTAAATAATAATTCCTGGATCCATCTCCAGATCCGGATCTGCAGCAAAGTTTAATAATTAATAATCTCTGTCTCTTTGAATATATCGGAAGTTAGGATGGGAGTGTGTTTTTACCCGTTATATGTATATCTGTGTCTTTCAGTCACTTATGAAGCTGGTTGCTGAGAATGATGCTCTGCAAAAGAAGGCTGCAAAGTTTGAAGAGAGAGCTGGAGTATACAGTATTCTGAGGAGGAAGGTGGATGATCACAATGCAGCTCTGATCGAAGAGAACACAGCTCTGAAGAAGGAGGCAGCACAAAACACCGCTCTGGCTGCAGAGAACACTGCACTGAAAAAGCAGGCTGCAGAAAACGCAGCTCCAGATGCAGTAAACGTTGCTCTGAAGAGGCCGCTGAAGGATGAAAACGTTGCTCTGAAGAAGCACATGGACTCTACTGCCTCACAGCTTTGTCAGGCCAGAGTGGACTTGGACAACATGATGAAGTCTGTGGACACAGCAAGAGCCAGCGAGGAAGAGTTGGAGAGGGAGCTTGAAGATCTGAATACGGCGATGAGAACGACTGGAATTTGAAATTTGAAGCTCTGGAGGAGAGCTGTGAGAATGGGCTGAGGTACAGCATCCTGGAACAGGAGGTCAGCTTCAAGCAGATAGTGGATCTGAAAAACCAGATCATGAAGACAGAGGAGAAGTTGTCTACTAAGCAGGAGGACAAAAAGAGAGAAAGATGGACAAAGAAGTAAAACTCCTGATCCGGCAGTACATTGAGCTTCAGGTACGTTACATCAGATCATTTTAGATTTGAATTATGTGGATTGTAGATTTCTTTCATGGTTAGATTTTGAAGAAAATGCTGAAACTTATGTTGTCTCTGTCTTTTCAGCCTGACGCCTAGAAGCTGAAGGTCAAAATGGAGAGAAAGGAGAAGAAAGAGAAGAAGAAGCAGGAAAAGAAAGAGAAACAGGAGAGAGAGAGGAGAAGAAGGAGAGGATAAATATGTTCCAATGTTTTCTCTAACCCCTAACCACTCTCTCATCCTTCCTCTCCCTCAACCATCCCCTCGTCTTGACTCCCCCCCACTCCTTTACCCCTTATCCTCCTCCCTCCTCCCCCTCTCCTCCTTACCCCCCTCCCCCTCCCTCCTCAGACCTGTACACAGTATATACTGTGTTTATTTCTCTGCGAATAGAAAATGAAAAAGAAATGACAATGACTTTAATCCCAGTTTTCTCTTTTATTCAAGATGCTGGTGAGTAAACATTTATCTCAGTGATGAAAACTAAACATGTACATGTAAATAATTACATATAACAAATGTTGTTACATACGAATGTTGAATGTTGTGATGTTATGATGCCCTGCCTAATATCTTAAACCAGAGTGTCACTCAGTAGAGCTCAAACCTCCAACAAGGCCCAACAGTCTCCTTATGAAACCACATTTAAATTCACTAGATCCACAGGTTTATTTGGATCAGGTGCTGTGATAATCTTATGAGTTGTTGTCTGTCATCTGAGTATTGAGGTAGGTGGTTGTGGATGAGGGGCTGGGACAGTCATTGGTGTAAAGAAATTACGTCGCCATCTTTGGACATGACGTGTCCAACTGTGTGTGTGTGTGTGTGTGTGTGTGAATGAGGGAATTGAGCACATGGCACATAGTGGAATGGCAGTAGTGTAAAACACATTGTGTCGTCCATTAGACTAGTACATTTTATTTTTTCATATTCTTTTCTTTCAAGTGAATCTTGAAAGGATGAAAACACACAACTCTGCTCACTGTTACATTGTCTGGCTGAAATTCTCCATATTTCCTGCTTGCTAAGTTGACTGGGACACCAAAGGAAAAAAAAAAGCTTTTTCCAGAAATCCTTGCAAAGGACAAACAAAAAGCAAGAGAGAATTTCCAGAAGAGGCAGAACACTCGTAACCACAGGTAATATGTTTCTCATGGTGGTGCGTTCAGCGAGAGAGGAAAATGCCTTTGGTCAAGCCGAGCTATTTATTCTGTGCCTGGAAACGGTTGAAGAACAACATACGCATTCTAAACAAAGGGTAGCACGACCTGATGCTGCTGCCTGTTTTCCTCTGTCTGTGGCGACCATATCCTCCCTCGACGTGGGGGCACAACTGGAGCTCAAAGAGCCACACAATAGGCACACTGAGCCCAGGGAGAACTTTTCAACTCAAAAGCTATGTAAGAAATCCAACCAAAACAAGGGACACGGCTAAGTTAATCCTTAAAAGTTTCAATTTCACTGTGGGTAAGCTCATGGAAAGAAACAAAAACACTGCCAGCTCTGTTGTTTGGATTTGCAGGACGCAGTGCACACGAATGCCCACTCGCATGTACTTAAACTGTAGTTTATCCACACACCCACACACCCACTTGCCAGAGTACCCACAGTGAACTCTGTCCGCTGACTCGCTTCAAGCTCGGGAGGAGGTCCAGGTTTTCGGACCGACAGGGAACAGATTCTGGTGGTCTGGATCTTTTCGACCGCTTGATTTTCAACCCACAGCACTCTCCTTGTTTACTATGGTACTGGATTAGAGGGTTATTACTGCGCGCACACACACATACACACGCACACAAATACACACGTGTACCTACATGGATTCAAACATGTGCTCAATTGCAGGGATAAGTTAGGCCTAATTTATTTTGTCCGCCCTCTTTCATTATTACCTCTCTCTCTTTCTCCAAATTGATACAATACGTTTATGAAATGACATAATCTCTACAGCTCCTCTTTAGACATCAACATGTTGACGCATTCTGCTTTACTGCAGCATGACGCACTTTCCTTAAAACCCAATCAGTTTGCTAAAATCAACTCTGGCGGACAAAAGGTTTAGGAATCACCACAACAACGAGGGAAAGAGTCCATAGCTACATTTAGCCCTGTTTAGCTTGTTAGCATTCAAATATTTGATAATCGGCAGTGAACAAGTGCAGCCGAGGACGATAAGTCAGAGCTGAGGGGGGCCGAGACAAAGTTTATGCAATGACGTTATATTAAATGAGAGAACAGCGGTGCAACATTCGTGGATTTACGATTATTTCGTGTGAGCAACAACATTTTGCTAGAGTTTTAGAGCATTTTACAAAACAACAGACAGCAAACTTGAACATCAGGCTGGCGCAGCCTAGTACCATACTCAGCTATGAACAGTTCACACAGAACACATGGTTTATCCATCAGCGCCAAATGTTATGTACGTCATGCTCTACATCAGTGCATCCGATTGGCTGATCAGAATGTACACTGTTCTAAAAATGAATTCAAATATAAGAAAAGCAATGCTACCAAGCTACTCTGATAACGTTTCTCTACCTGAAATCAAACTTTAGAGAAAAGAAGAAAAATCTGAGAATCACCAATGTCTGCTCTGAATCATATTGGCAATCCAACTCGTAATTGTCAAGACAACCTCACAGTGGCGCTGGAGGAAAAGTCAGGGAAACAGTCTGTAGGTCTGTAGGATTCATCCTCTGGGGACCACGAATTAGTTTCCCAAATTTCATAGCAAATCATCGAACAGATGAGATATTCCAGTGGTGGTCTGCACAGTGAATTCAAGCACTTGTCTCGCTGGAGAGGTTGTATTTAGGAAGAAGGATTTGTCTGACACCTCCCGTCTCTAAAGTGTTGGCGGACTGAGCTGCCATTTTTTTAATTCTTCAGCAGTTCTGCATGTGTGACTTAATCTTGACTGATGAAAGAAGGAAATGTATTTTTTCTGGAACTTGGAGACTTTTGTGTGGAACGTTTTGCCTCTAGGAAAGTTTCCCGGAGCCAGGAAGAAATAATTAGTCAAAAAGTCAACTGTCACATCGCTTTAAATGATTGTCGCTTGTTTTTCTCTCTCTCTCTCCTCCTGTTCCTCCTTTTTTCCCTGGCCTTATGTGTTACGTAACTTTCTTCCAGAGTTAGGGAGATTTGTGCATGTTTGTGTGTGGGTGTGTGTGAGAGGCATTGCTGTCATATTTTCATATTGTCTGAAGCTTCCTGATGTAATCGGCCAAATCGGTGTCTGAAAAAAAGAGCCTGGAAACAATTGGTAGGGGTCAGACAGGTTGAGGGAAAACCGTTTGAGAAACAATGTTATCAGCAGACCTGCTAATAAAACCCTGATGGTGTGGAAAGGTACAAGCCCTTTGAGTAAAGAGAGACTTCCGCTATCCCAGACTCACCTGAACTTTCTATTAGAAGAATATATTGACCTGTCACTCATGACTGCATGAACAGTTTTACCTTCTCTGTCTGTCAGCCTTGATAATTCCTGATGTGACGGCTTGTGGCAGTCTCCTGACAGGTTTTATTTCTGCTGCCTTGCAGGTGGATGTCAGGAGGGATCAAGACCAGCAAGTACACATTGTCTCCCTCCCTTTTTTTTTACCATGCAAAAATCAAACAAACTGCAAGTTGGGAAGTTTTATTTTTAGCCACCCTAGCGGTGTGGTGCAAGGCAATGTCAGTCCAGCAGCTGGTTAGCCCTCATTTTGGTTCAGAGTGTCTGATCTGAAAAATACTATTGGCCGGATTCGCATGATCTTTTAAAATTTTTATAAACGATGAAAGTTTCTACATAAGTAAAAGTTCCCACACGTTGAATCCCAAAGACTTTGGTTATCCCCTGATGTTTCCTCAAGCACCATCATACGGTCCAAATTCAATTAATTTGAGGGGTTGATGATTTAGCATCTTCTGACTTTTTAGCTTGGCCCATATGTCCCATCTGCTAACATGGAAGAGAGGCGATGACCATCTGCAGCCAGCCACCAGGAGGCGATCAAGATGTTGTGGTGATCGGGTAACGCTCACCTTGTCCATCTTAATTTGTCGCGCAGACTGATAAACATGTTGGCGGGATTCCCATAAAATTTTGTACAAAATTTGAATTATTGGGAAATTGCCTTCGACACGCCAAGTACATGAAGACAAAATGGATCTTAATTGTGCAGAAAGATTTGACGTTGCCTCCGGAGCAGCGGTTGCAGTTTATACGACCCGGTTTTCTGTGCCTGGATCAAGAAGACAGCAAGGCCCGCCGCCCTCGGACAGCTGCAAAAGCATCTCTGTTATCCCAAAGAAAAATCGAGTGTAACCTTACAAGACACACAACATTCCTTTGGGCCGTTTTGTGCCAAACTAAAGTGCATTTAATATTTGCGCTAGATAAAGGAGCAAAATAATAAACTTGATCTCATAGGGGTTTGGTGCTTTGAACTGCAGAGTAAAAAGTCTCTACGTGTGTAAACACAACAGGATTTCTGGAGCTTTTACGCAAGCTTGCCCTCACCCGTGGCCATAGTTGACAGACACGCTGGGACATATCAAATTAAATGAGCTTCTTAAAAAAAAAAAAAGAGATAAATAAACAGCTGTATTATTACTCAGGGCTGTTGTGGTTAATAGCAGACCCCCCCCCCCTCAAAAATATACAGTGAACTTGTTCATCATGGCAGAGCAGCTGAAGGTTTTTATAGTCAGGCCCCCCATGGTGTCACCAGGATGAGGCGACTTTTTAAATTTTGGCTGTGTCCGAAATCACTTACTAATCACTATATAGTGAGTTCGTCATTTCGTAGCGGTGTCCGAATGCTGAGTGAACTTTTTTTATACCCTATATAGTGTTCTCATTGTTTCCCATAATGCATCATGAAAAATAGTGTACAGCCAATGGTCACTAACCGAGCAATATATACCATCATGCATTGCAAGGGCAGCAGGAGCAGTCTGACACATCTTACAAATGTAAATACAAAGAACATCACAGCACAAACTAGTTTATTTCTACATTTAAAGATGATAATTTAACATGTTTTTAACTCAAATACTAAGTGTAAATTAAACATTTAAAATGTACTGTGGGATTTTTCCACCAGCCAACATTGTTGAAGGTCATAATCCTGCGACAATGACATTACGTAGTGTCCAAAAGAGTTTTTTACTTTTCCCAATGAGCTCACTTTATCGTGCTCTATATAGAAGTCACTGTACAGTTAAAGTTTAGTTAAAGTTAGTTAAGTAGGTATGTGATTACAGACATAACCTTTGTGTTGGCAGTGACACCTCAAACAAATATGTACACATGCGTTGTATGTTTTTTCCATTGAACAAACATTTACTCTGTACTTAAGTGTGAGCCCAGGTGATAAAAGAAATAAACCGGAACCAGAGATTGCTGTACCAAAATAAATTTATTTACAATGCATGGAATTAAAGCCTTGCAATAGGGGGCTTAAATGCAGGTCAGAGTAAAAGAGGGATGTAGGCAAATTGCACAAATAACACAAAGAAATGAACAAACTTGCAGAATAGACAATATAGCCAGGTGACATGGTATGAAAATATGTCGGCAAATTATGAATAAACCACCAGTACATCCATAACGTGAAACAATTCAAAGCTAAACTTGAAACTAAAAAAACAGAATCACCATAATATACAAATGAAAACTTTTCAAACATAATCCATGTTAAATAAATAACTTGCTAAACAAAAAGGAACACAGTCCTTTTCCCTAGTTAAAGACATACAGGGGTGGGTATGAATCTATATTGATAAAATAGCCATGGTACATTAAAAGTGGCTGACAGGTTAAATTTGCAGGTGAGACTGCATAGAAGCATTTATGGCAAGTACAAAATTACCAGAAGACAAAGCATCATCATCGTAATAAATACAATCAGGGCTCACAGGATTTTATATACCGTAACATTTGTTCATAAAAATATAGGCCATCACAGGAAAAGTAATAATCAACACCATTCATACATCAAAACATGGACCTCCATGTCCATCCCAACATGTAAATGCACACATTCAAAAAAATACAAGGGACTGAAATCTGTTTAAAAGTGTTTCCATTATGTTTAAGCTCCTTTTTATGGCTGAAGGGCCTAAACAACCGCTTCAAGCCTTAGTCCCCCACTGAACATGGGAACTCTTAACAAACACATTTTGGATCATTTAACAAATCTTTTATTTCTACACTTTCACTTTAAGTCTTGCTTTTAAACACAGTTATTAAAAAAAGAGGGATCCTACCAAATCAAACACCAAACCAACGCTGACCTCATGTGTGCTCGATGCAGGAAAAAAGGCCAGGTGAGGTTCCCACCCCCTTTTATAGACCCCTCCCCTTTACCTGGTTTGCTGGACTTCCTGTTACCTCTCATTCCACTCAAGTGTCTACTACTACTACTCCATTACCATCGGATAACTTTACTAGTTACCTTACAATTTCAGATTGTTCTACAAAACATAATCACCAAACAAATTGTCCTCTTTAATTTTATGTAAAGATTATTTATTTCATTTGATTTTTTCATTTATTTGTTTATTTGACAGGGACAATGCTCATTAATCAACAGCCAAATGACTGTAAATGAGCTCAACAGGCTAATCTTCAGGCAGTCGGTAGTCTAATGTGCACATATCTGATTATCAACAAGCCATTTCTTCAGCTGACCAATAAAAGAACGATAAGGACTTTATTAGACTTTTGAAATCCCCATGGAGAGATTTCACAAGCTATTAAAATTCAATTTGAGTAAAAGTAATTAAAATTGATTTAGCCCCACCTTTACCAGCTTCAGTAATCAGATACATAATAAAACATTTATAATTTACATTGTTAGCAAAATACAACATCCTGCATATTGAATACTTTTAGTTTTGGCTCTTTCCATGCCAATACTTTTGAAAGAATAACCCTTAGAATAACCTGTGTTTACACTGTGCTATTCCCTTGAGTAATTCTTCCATCACTGCTGAATCATAAAAAAATAATACTGCGTGGAGCTGAACCAAACCCTTTCAAAATAGGTGGAGAGACAAATGGACACTTCTGTTGGGGTGTATAACTCAGCGGCCTGGCGACTGTGAGACTGAGGGAACCCAGGCAATTACAGCCATGTTAAAGAAAAGGACCATTATGTACAAAATATATAGCAGTCAGTGGTGTTACGGGTTATGTCCTCTTGGGTTGCCAAATAAATCTCCAATATCCAATTTCAGGCACAAATACCAGTAGAGCAGGTAATCAAAATACTTCAACCGTGGAGGACTGAAACACTGTACGTGCTTTTATTACAACTGGTGACATACAAGGGGGACTTTCATTTCGGTTATTTCTCATGGAGCGGTCACATATGCAGTACAACCTATTCAACAGTGCCACCAAGAGGAGAAATAAAACTGTGAAACACATGGTCCTCACCACACAGCAGCTGACTCACTCATTGCATTGGATCATGTAAGTGATGTGTTGATTCAACTCTGGAATTTACATATAATAAATATATAAACTATTTTAGTGCTTGTTGAATTTTAGCTCACAATAAATGATCCACTGCTGCATCTGAAGTGAACAAGGTTCTTGTTAATTCTACTCCAACACATGACAGTTCATTCTTACACTTTTTACTTGGAAAGACGTTATGTACGGTACAAAACAAATTTTGAAATACAATTTATCGAATAAAAAAAAAAAAATCATCTTTTCAATTTACTTGTCATTAATTGAGCATTAAATCTGGCAGCACTGTGAGGATTTTGACTTTTCTATTTATAAATTTACTTTTATTTCATTAGTTTTAAAATTAAGTAAAATTTTTAGTATTCTTTTTAATATATTTTTTGTCATTCTAATGCAGGTTTTTACAATAAGCCTGTTTAAATTCAAAAGAAAATATATTTCTTGCTGTGGGATTTTTTTGCACTTGTTTCAAGGAAATAGTTTTCAAGACCCAATTACATTATGTAACATGTATAAACAGCATTTAAGCTGCTTTTTCCTATGTAATGAGTATTTCTACTTTTGATGATGCGAGTACATTTTGCTGATAAAACTTCTGTAATTACACTTCAGAAAGATAACAGGACTTTTACTTTTTGCTTTAGTACATATGTTTGACCAAAAAATCAAACCAACACCAAAACTTTAACCAGCTATTTCTACTTTATTGACAAAGAGATGCACAATGACTGCCGGTGCTCGTTCATTTCTGGGGAATGATTTCTACTTGGTCATGACTCCTGTGTGTCGCTCTTACTCCCTTTCAAGCAGAGGAAAACACTTCAAACTTTGACATATGAGTGGAATTGAGAAGTAGGAACAAAAATCACTAGTGCTGACATAGTCAAATCCCTTCATTGTGTTCCGTTGTTGGAGGACAACCACCGACAGATTCCAGTTTATTCAGATTACTCAGCACAAAGGGCATCGACATCAGAGCACAACACAAGAGATGCAACTGTGAAAGAATCAACCGACATCCTGGTGTTTTGTTTTCCCTTTAGACCTTTAAAGCTCGATATGCGAGGTCAGTATACACTTTAATAGAGTTGTACTTGTATACCAAGAGAAAGAGACAATCTGCATACACCAACGTGGAAAAGAGTTCTAGCTTTTATCGGCATCATCAGTCAAGAAATTTACACATAGCTTCGTTTGTAATAATCAGTATTGCAACACTCCCACGTAGGAAAAATGCAGGCTTTATAAAGAATTTTGCATAAATAATAATAAACTAAATAAAACACAGGTAAAACAAAATGACTTCACTGAGACGAGACACATGACAGATTACAGCTAATGCTATATTTTTTTTCCTCTGGAATGAATGTATGGTAATTTCTGAGTAGGTGTTCCAGATTCTGCTACTGATTCTGAAAATGACGCGAGGTTCAAAACAAACGAAAGTCTGACAGATAATCTTGGCTCAAAAGTTGGGGAAACTGCTTCACTCAAAAATCACTGTTCAACACCACACAGATTCTCAGATGAGAGATATTAATTGAAGAAGAAGAAGAAGAAGAAGAGGCGTCAGGTCTCAGTCTTCAATCCTCCCGTCCAAGATGCTTTCGAAGGTGAAGGGGAGGAATTTGAAGCCCTGGCCTGAGTAAAACTTGTTCTGGAACTCCACCCTGCAGAGAAAATAAAGATCTGATTAAAAAACAATGCCCAGGAAGCCTGTCACACAATAACACAGTCAGGCAGTGATGACTTTCAGGTTGGGAATTGCTGAGTACAGGGATTGTAGCCGATGACCCTTGCTCCTCATTCCACAGTCTGCACCCACCTGCACCCTCTCATGTCTACAGCTCTGCTCCTGGACCCAGATACCTAAGCCTCTTCCACTCTGGAAAGTGATCGGGCTCTATTTTTAAAAAGGCCAATGCTAAGTGATGGCTGGTTGACCTTTTAACTGAGGAGCCACAGATACCTGCCATTCCATAGCCTGTCAGTTCTGTACATAACTTCCTGTGCGTTTCCTTGCAAAAAAGCTCAGATGGTGCCAGTGTTCAAAATGACAAATAAGTAATTCGTAACATTAAGTTAATAATTTTCAAGTCTTATCCGTGTTTGTTTTTAATCCCATAGATATAATTACATTCTTTTAAAATTGTAAACACTAGCTTAGCAGAAATGATGCATACACTGCAAAATAGTACATTTGATGGTTAAGTTCTCCATGATTCCTCAGCTAGTGCTTAAATCTTTTCACGTTTTCGGACATGAACTATGAAAAATGTCCATAAAAACACCTCTTCTTCCAGTTTTGCATCCCTTGTGTGTTAGAAACATCATCACCGCGCCAACTCGATAGCTGTGAATTTTCCTGCTGTATTCTCACATGGGCTAACTAAGATATTTTGTGGACATTTTACTAGTGGGTGGCAAGAAAACTTTGAGGAAATGTGCGGAGTAACTGACACTGAAGTTTGTGTTCTCACATACAGCCCTTCTGGAAAATGTCTGGACTTCATTGCTGTCTGAAAGCAGCTTAATAGAGATGAGCACTTAAAAGTGGAGAGATTTGTCCTTTGACTAATGAAAACTTAAGTGTTGTCCACCTCATCGGCAAACAGATTCTAAAAATCCTGCACAAATCATGCATCCAATCATCAAATTATTTCAAGAGCCATATAAAAGCTATGATGGGTTATTATTTCAGCTTCCCTGTGCTCAAAATTACATCCAATTGTCCTTGAAGCCCATTTGGTGAAAGCTGAATCACCCAGCATTCTTGTATAAAGGACAATTATAGAGGAGTGGCTGCAGCACAGGCATGCTCTGTAAATGTGCCAGTGGATTATGAACCCAGGATGACATTCAACAAAGCCAGACAAAGACAGTTATGAGGGGACAACAAAGACTTGTCTGTGCTACACTGAGGAGACTGCAAACACAACATAAATGGAAAAGACAACACTGACATGAGCCAAACATGTTCCAGGTCCCCAGCCAGGAAAGAGTTTGAGTGATGGGCAATGGGCAATGGGAGTTTTTGATTTCTAAATAGGACACAGCTAAATTGACTGGCAGACGATTAGAAAATGATAATTGACATCGGTCTCTAAAAATCCAAATTGGTCCAGCTCTACTGGATATTAGAACTACACAATCTATATTTTCTAAGTTCGAAAGTTGAAAGACAGAAGATTAAATGGTGACCAATTTTATTAATTCACTCATAAACAGAACAGGTTACCTCTCATTTGTATTATATCCATTTCTGTGCACCCTGGGATGCTCCACTGAGAACCAGTAAAGTTAAAAAACCTCTTGCCTGCAGATGGCGCTACAGCTCTGCAGTTTGCAGTGCTTACAGTCATGCAGCTCATCTTTAACAAGTTACAACAGAACAACTCCACAGATGTCGCACATGGAACTGTGATTGAAGTTTATATTAAATATGAAAATATATAATATACACATATAAAAAACTATTTGAGGACAAATGCAAAAGCTTACCAGTGCAGTCGCAGTGCATGCAGGAAGGCTGACAGACCCTCCATAATGAGGAGGATGGCAACTGTGAGAACAGCAAAGAAGTAAAAGACTATGGCCAGGAGGATGAAACCTGCAAGGTTGTTGGAAGAAAGGCCAATGTGCATCACCATGGTCCACAGCACCTCCGACAGCTCTGCACATGAGAGAACACACAGATGTCACTGCTCAGATAAACTTGGAGGTGCATGCATTTCATTTGAATGCAGACAGAGTTTATTTCCCTTCATAAAATGTCTGTGTATTGCCTCTTTAATTAAGCAAGGATAAAGGATGTGTACTTACGTGCATGAGCCAGACTGAGGGCCCAGAGCCTCAGATAGGAAGCGGTGTTTGAGATGCAGCCCAGGCAGTACTCTATGGTATGGATCGCCTGATGTACTGCGACATCCGCAAAGTTAAACTATGGGACATAACAAGACATCAAATCAAAACATTACTGTATGTCAGCATGAAACTCTGGAAAACAACATCTCTGGGTCCTGAGGTCCATACAGAAGGAGCCGCTTCATTGTATTTACATGATCATTCAGGTAATTGAAGCTAAATTAGAAGATGCACCGTCGTCTTAACACCCTGTGAACCCAAAGAACCAGCCGCTACCAAACACCGACTAATACAGACAGCAGAAACAGCTAAGAGCAGAAGACAGTGGAGGACAAAATACGAAGCGAGGGACAGAAAGGGACAGAATTGGCTCCACATGCACTTTGACAAGACAAGGGGATAGGTTGCAGGGTGGGGGTGTAGCACGGGCTCCTGTCCTACCTCTTCCTCTTCACGGGCCTTGAAAGCAGGTGACAAAAGGCAACTCTTGGTTATTGGCAGCACACAGACACACACAGATGGAGAGAAAGACATGAGTAAATAGAACAGTGATGAGAGAAATCCGTTACACACATTTAAATAGAAACAAGAGGAACCAAACATTAAAGAATGACACGTCTGCTCACACTTTAAGTCAGCGCATTTGGAGTTACACTAGAAGGGCATACCTCCATTATGGCTAAAACACCCTGTCTCGCAATGTTAAAGAAAAGTCGATTTATCCAGATCTGCTCCAAAATGTAACGGGTTCTTCATCGGGCCATGAAATTTCATCAGGTAATTACAGCACTTACACCTTACACTTACAAAAGTGTCAACAAATGTGAATGGATGGAAGAAACTATGAAACCACGTAAACATCAAAGACAGCATTTGAAATGACTAAGGAAGGAGTGAACCATATTTTAAAAACTGACACACATTGGAGCTCGTTAAACCTTCTCTTGTCAGACCAGACTTTAATCCATAATTGATGTTTTGGATTGATTTGACACAGTGGAAGTGGAGACGTGAGGTATCGATTTCTGTTTCCGACCATGTCTGAGTGACTGAATCATTCAAAGACGTGAGTAGATCGTATAACCTCAGTAAGTGTCGTTACTCCTGCCTTGTGGCCGAGAAAAGGAGACAATTTCCAAGGAGACGGCATTACAGACGAGTCTTTATTTATTAATCTTTTTACCTCAGGTTCTTCGTCAGAGTGCTGCGAGAGCTGGTCATGCTGGATGATTTCAGCCTCGTCCTCAGTGGGCCCGTTGCCCACCCTGATCCCTCCAAAGTTCTGGGTACCCTGTCACACAAGATGGGTAAAGTAATATCTTTTTTTTTTTTATTGTTTACTATATATTAAAATATTTTAAGTCGATGCAGGTCTGTTTCATCTTACCAAATTTTTCCGCCACAAGTACTGCCTCCGCAGAATCAGAGTTTTCACTATTAACATGCAGGGAACACATGCCAGGGCGATAACCAGTAAGAGTGATTGTACAACCGCCTACACAAAAAGAAAAAAAAGGACAGTGATTTTTCTGTGGTTCATTTGAGGACAAAAGAATGGATGGAACGTAACCAACATGTGTATCCAACCTGTCCGCTGTAGAGTGGTTTGTTACTGGGGTCGTTGTAGTTGAAGAGGAACATGTTGATAAAGGCAATGAGGAGACTGGGAGCATCCCTGGATGTGTGTACGTTGTATGCGATCCACTTATAGAAGATCAGTATCACGAGGTAGCCAAACAAACTGGACATGAAGACGATCTCCGGGATGAATCCCAAGTAGATGTTCAGGGGCTTCTGGAAATAACTGAAGAAAAACACAGACAGCCATGGCAATTATGCACTTCTTCAAACAGGAACAAACAACAAGGATTCATGTTGATGGAAAAACTCACAGGTGGTTGAAGAGACTGAGAGAGATTCCAAAGAGCATGTGAAATACTCCCAGGATCACAGACATCTTCATCTTGAAGGAATTCAGGAATGTCAGCTTGTTGGTCGCAATGTTCCATATCTGAGATGATCAAGTTACATAAAATGGCACAATTAGCAATACCAACAATTGTTAGATCACCATGATGTTACATGGCTTGTCTGTACAAAGCAGAATTATTGGAAAACATATTTAAATAATCACCGGATCGATGCCGATGGGGTATGGCCCCCTGAACACTCCATCTATCGATGGGTCCAGCTGCAAAACTTTATTGCCTTCAAGTGTTTCAACCCTGAACAGATGAAAACACAAATCAGATATCTGACTTGAACGGCCGCACAGCTACAACAGTCACTGGGTAATAGCACCAGTCAGTCATCGTCAGGGACACTTACGTCCAGTTGCCTCCTACTCGAGCGTCAAACATTGGCCTGACGCTCCAGCCAGAGCCGAACACGTTGAGGGACTTGGAGAAGCAGTCGTTGTAAATGATGCCCGTGTAGACAGAGAAGATTCCCATCAGCAGGATTATGTAGCGCCCTGCAAACACCATGCTGAACATCTGCCCCAAAGCAGAAGAAAGATACATCAACATATACAGTACATAAGTACTGAGATTGAAAAAAAGCTCTATCTCTGCAATCATGAGCATAAATCCAAAGAAGCACCAGGTCTTTCACAGCTCGGGGGGGGGGGTTAGTCTTTCACCTGTAAAGATGGTGTATGACTGGTGAGATGGGAATGACGGGATCCATACCTCATTATCGTTCTTATCGGCCATTAGCCTGCGCTCTCTCAACACAAGGTACAGGGCGGCACAGGTCATGAGCACCCCGTGGCCAAGGTCACCAAACATGACCGCAAAAAGGAAAGGGAAGGTGATGATGGTGTATGGCGCTGGAGACGAGGCGGCAGGGAGGCAGGCATCACATGAGAGGGAGGTGGTGTGGGGAGTGAAAACAACAAATGAGTGACACGCATTATGAAACACGTCACAACAAGGTGATAATGGATGAGGCGGCAGCTGAGGCCAGAAAGCCTGTCAGTGACTGGAGTTTAATACTGCAGGCAGCTGAGTAAACAGACCTTTTCATGAACAAAAACCTGCCTCAGACGACAAGGATAACGCTGAGGATCTAAATATGACCGGAATGACAGTGTGGCACGTTCTCACCAGGGTTGATCTCTCGGTAGCTGCCAATCCCATAGGCATCGACAATGTTTTGAAAGCCGGAGGTGAACTTGTTCGTCTTGTTAAAGGTGGGTGGGGTCTGCTTAGACTGCATTCTGTTGAGAATGGAAGGCACAGTGGAGCCGCTTTTTTCCTGCAGTGCAGAAAACAATGTCGCAAAAAGGCGTGGTTATGTCAGACATACATTTTATTTTAACAGAAATCTTCTTCCGTTCCTTTTTAATCTCATGCAACAAACAGCAATTTCAAGAGTGAGGAAGTTATGTGATCGGCACAACATATGATGGAGATATATTAAAATGATGCTCTGAGAATACTGACATCTAACTGCACAGAAATAAGAGATATCCTGCTTCTTTCTCACTTCATATGATTTAGGGTTTTACAGCCCATTGTTCCTTGGAACCAGTACCAGTGCACCCCCTCATGGCAACAGTATTTCCTGATGGTAGTTGCCTCTGCCACAGTCCAAAATTTATTTACCACACGTTTGAGAACCATGACTTTAGAGTTTCAATGTACTGCCTTGGCCTCTCCACTCCTCAATCAAGCACGTGCTAGAAAAACAAGCTCTTCAGTCTGGTTCTGTTTTATTTAAGTTAGACACAGCGAAGCTTGAATCTGTCTGAATGAATTATCATTATATTATAATTATTATCTAAGAAAAAAAACAGCCCTTTGTGTGACTGTGTCAATAAACTATGAGTTAAACTTAGTAAAGGGAGGAAAGTCTCTATTTACTGCTGCTCAGTTACTCACCGTCCCCCTGCGCAGGGCAAACTGGATGGAGTCCATGTCAGAGACGGGACACCACACCTCAGCGATCAGACACTTCTGAGTGACGTCGATGTTGCAGAGGTTGAGGGTGTGGTAGACGGCCTTCATCTTCCTCACCTTGATGAACCACACTCTGACTGTCTTGGCTGCAGCCTGCAGGACCCTCTGCCTGTGATCCTCTGTCTGGTTCAGCACCTTTAGGGACAGACAAGAGCCAAGTTGGTCAATGTCTGAAAAAATACTTTACATGGTTGTATTATAAGTTTGTATTATCAGATTTTGTAGCTTATTTTGTTGCATGACTTATGTGGATGTGTCTTTAAGGTGTTATTAAACATGAACTCCGGAACTTCCAGGGCTCAGCACATATCTGAAAGATCATTGTTATTGCTGCCTATCAGGGTCATCAGATCATTTTGATTTTAACAAATCAAATCATTAAACATTTGTCATCTAAGAATCTTTTTAAATAGAGTCACAGCTGTGCAGATTGTAATGTATACGACGACCAAAAAAGGCTATCATAAGAAGAAAACTAAAAATAGCAGCAATGAATAACACATTCCTCGATATTCATAGAAAGGGTTTACATTTACTGGCATGATTAGGAAACAGTAACAGGCCACTTGAACTGTGCTGTCTGCCCACAGGCACTGTTTTCCCTGCTGTCGAGAGGCTTAATGGGCCACACACATTGCTGACCGCTGGCCAAATAGCTCCACTTTCTTCATCTTCAATGCCATTCTGTCATTCCACGTAGCCCACGTAGCGACAAGCATAACACTGCATCCACAAACACCAAGACACATACATACATGCATACAGGAGGCATGCCAAGCACCATGTAACTGAGTCATACAAGCTGTTACGGAAATGGTCGGTGATCTCACAATATTTGAGGATATCCTACTTGAACAAACCTGACACAGCTGGTTGACTGAGTTTAGGAGCATATGAGAGACTTGGGCCAAAAACAGCCAATTTAAAGTCCCATAAATCATACAATCTAATATTTTCTATGGAGGTATCATTTGTGCAACATATATCTAATAAATGTACTTCTTATGAGAAGCATATCTGGCTTAGACGTTTGTCTGAGAGCAAAATTAAAAGAGCAGATCACTTCCTGTCTTATGTAACTTCCTCTACCGACTCACTGTGATGTAAAAAAACAAGCAGAAGCAAAAACAGTGTGTGGGTGTTTTCCCTGACAGTGCATTTACCATTTGCAGGTCATCAATGCGAGCATTCACTCCTGCTAACATCTCTTTCCTCTCCTGCGGTGTTTCTGGGCAAGGGTACAAAGTGGCTCTGAAGCTAAGGACAGATGAAGGATTACAGATGAGGATATGTTGGCTGAGAACACTTGATAAACTTGTTTTGTACAGGTGTAAAATGTTGCTGATTCACTCACCCCTCACAGATCTTCTTGACTCTATTCTTCAGCTGGTCTCCCTGGAAGAAGATGATGAAGACAGACTTGTGGACCTGGTCGCCCTGTGGGGAAAAGAAATTGGAGTTTGGTATCAGAACAGTGAAGCATGTACCATATCTGACCACGCTTACAGGCTACAAATCATTTTGTTTATTAAATGAACTGACCGTGGTCGGGTCCTCCAGAGGTTCTTCAATGTCTGCCTGCTTCAGGAAGACGTTTCCTCTGCAAACTCTCCAGAGCATCCTCTCAAATGTGGGGATACGTTCTCTGCCAATGACTCCAGCTACAAATCTATAACAAACCAAACATCACTTGTTACTAGTTCCCTTGGCTGGTATGGATAAAATACAACTTAAAGGCCCCATTAAATGAAAAAGTTCTAATCCTGTGTCTCTGTTTTTATTGTTATCGCTTATCAAAAAATATATCATCCCCATCTTTACTCTTCCACGATTTCAACAGTTTTTTAATTTCCATTAAAATTCCATCTATATCTTGTGTATTTTTACACAAAAATATGTGCAATATGTCCTCTGACATCCATCCAAAAATATTTTACATGGATGAAAATGTATTATATATATATATTAACCAGGTCATTGCGGTTTTCCCGACATTAAAAGACAGGTTGGGTTTGTTTTATCTGTCTACTAAAGGACGCTCTTCTTTATTCTGTGAATGTTCTGAAACGATTTTCACTTCAGGTGACCTTTGTTGTCTGTCTAAGCTTTCTGGCATGAGCTGGTGTGTGGGAGTTGATTGGCTGGTTCTAACAGTTTAGACACAGATGGCACAGAATGGAAATCACAAACAGAAAAGCTTAATCTTTTACATGACAAAATTCCACATAAGTGGACTCACCCCAGTCTGAGAGGAGTCCCTCTGATAACCTCACTGGGATCCAGGGGGGAGGCTGATTCCTCCAGTAAACTGGGATCCTCCATCTGGATGAAAGTCAGTTAAATCATCAGCTAGGATGGCAACATATTCACTTATGCCACAGCATTGCCAGACACACATACACATGAACAGTGCTAATATAATACATCTAATATACCTCAGACATTTCTCACATAAAGGTAATGAGATTTGGACAGAAGGAAGATAATGAGCCAGGGTTTGTTTACAGCAAAGACAGTGAACTTCACCGGTTAATGGCTGAACAGACACAGCGCGTTATTGGATTAATGATTCACCTCATTCTAAGCTCATAACAACTTGTAAAAGACCATTTGGCATTGTAAGTTCACACAGGTTTGCTTGTGAAGGCAGTGAAGTGGAATTGAAGTGGGGCAAAGGTGGAAAGGAAGGAATTTTACTTAAAAGACAAATGAACAGAGTACACTGTGCTGAGCCTTAATAAAGTGCTATACAGCAGTGCTATTACAGCTTAATAAGTGATGTGAATAGATTTGGTCATGTGAGCAAATAAAGAATCATGAGAACTAAAACCCTTTGCCAAATCAAGCAGCAATAAATGTCCCTTTGTGTGCGTGTTAATCAGCATAGACATCAGCAGGTATGCAAAACTGAGATGAGTTTCGGTTGAAATTTGTACCCGTAACCATAGATAACTAGACAAATCTCACTTCTCTTTCAGGCGACCACAACATTAAACAACTCTCATTGAAGCTGACCTCGTCGAAGAACTGTTGCGTGCGACGCAGAATGTGTTTGAGCTCTGTCAGTTCCAAGTAGTTCTTTTTTAGGGCCTCTTGGTTGGTGTTTATTTCCTTCAGCTCATTCTCGAGCTTCTCGTATGTGGCCTGTGGAGAGACGTTCAGAGAGGTGAGTAGCAGGAAGCAGTGGATGATAGAGATCACTGTTTATCTTGTAGAGAGATTGAGAGCAGTCACCTCCATGTCGATCATGTCCCTCGGAAAGGGGACTTCTGGGTTTTCTCCAGTGTCAATGATTTCGATGTTTGCCTTCTTTATTTCTTTCTCCACAAATCCTGTAAGTGAGAATTAAAAAGGTGAAAAGAAGGGTACAGGCGTGCATAGAGTTGTTTTATGCTGAATAAAGAATCTCTCCTTATAAGCATAAGGGGCTGCCTTTATGAGTGGCAGCAATTTTTTATGTCCACCCACGAATTCAAGCAAAAACACAGAAGCTTCTGACTGACAGGGGTTGGGGCTGGAGATGGGACTGACAGGGCTGGTAAAAACATAATTTATATCATGACTGTCCAGTGGCCCACCAGGATTTGTCTCTATATATCCATTTTGATCATTACCTTTAAGATACAAGCTACATCGCAAAGTTTCATACAGCTGCCAGGCTCAGGATGCGTCTAATCCTCCTCGCCTTGACATTTTTTATCCTTTCAGATCTATACTGACTTTATGTACGGCCTCTATGGAAACCACCTGAAGGAAATCTGTCAGTGATTGAGAGCTTAAATCTCAGTGCAAAGGCAAGTGCTCTAAGTTCACTTACTCAGTTTGCGATCCATCTCTTCACATCGTCGCACTTCATTAACAAACTTTCTCTGGAACACGTTCACATCAGGATTTAGCTGCGAGGAAAAAGAACGTAATTCAAGGTCAAGCAACACAACATGGACTGTCATGTTTGCAAAGAAATGACAGTTAAGAAATACTATAATTGTGCTCCAGTAACATTTGTATCAGAGTAGGTGTTAGACCAAGTACACACACTTTCATTAACAACCTAAACGGCTCCAGACCCTGTGACTAAATAATACAATAAAACAACCTTTCCATTGATGTTAGAGTATAACAATAAACTTTAAAAAAGGTTTAAAAAAACAAATTCTTTCTTAAGATTTAATACTGTTTTTTTTTTTCATTGGTGAAGTGTAACATTGATCATATGAATAAAACACCACTGTGGATGCACGGACCTACTCTTGTTAAAGCCAAACCTATACTCTAGCACAAAGCTTCTCTCAGGGCTCGTCAGGAATGGGCTTTCTCATGCGTGGAATGAGGGGTCAGCTGTGAGCACATGATGAACATGGTGCAGAAGGCATGCACTTTCTCAACAGTTTTACTGATGTGATCATCTCTACATAACCACAAAGACGTTACGCTTTATGCGTTTTATTCGGTAGAAAATGTCAAGCAGAATCTGAAGTAAATAATGTTTACACTAGTCAATATTACGCTATTTTTTACATTTTTAAAGATTCATTTTACCCCAATGTATTAGTGCGTTCTACTTATTCAAAATGTAAGTAGTCAAAAATCTACACTCAAAAAATATATTGAATGTCTAAAGATGTGTCTGTGGCCATTTTTTGTTAGTGGCCATGTGAGTGAAAGTAGAGGCCAATGACCAATATCGACTGGAATAATCAGCCGACTGATTTGTTGGTCTGTTTCACAAGTAAATAACTAAGGCGTTATGAAACAAGGCGTGACAGGACGGGATAGAGGTGGACTTACATCACGGAACTGCACCATCCCAATCTCTCCCAGTTCACTGACACAACAGTAGGCCGCTTCGGACTGGAGGAAGAGCTGAGCCAGCGTCATCTCCTCACTTCTGAAGAGTTCCCCCATGTTGCTGAAGGATGTGAGCCCTGCGCCGCCCTCGAATCAAGCAGCACCTCTAGAAAACATAATGTTTTACCGTTAGTGGTGAGAATAGAAACCAAACTCTCTTTTCAGTTTCGTTCAACATTCAACACTTTTCTCTATTTGGCACACGAGTGTCACAACCACTAATGAGGGAGGCCTGTGTCAGTTCTGTGTTAGTTTCGCACAAGTGTGAGAAGATGGCATGTGACTTTAAAAAAAAGAAAAGAAAAATAGAAAAACTGTATTTTAGCCTTCCCCATGCTGATCCCATGATTAGTACAGGAATGTTCTTATGCTTAGGAAGAGTTTGATCTCTGACATCAAAAGACCTGTGTGTACAGTGGATTTTTAATGTGGAAGTAAAGCACAAGTTAGTGATCCTGGTAGGCAGAATGTTTTTTTTATTTGAGGTAATACGGTGAAGTTTTCCCAGGATATCCAGCAACATAACCTCCTACTGTAAAAACCACCACACTGGGCTTATCTGTGGATCTGTGGATTACAAGGTAGCATGTGACCTGTAGCTCTCGTAAGCCCCGAGCACATCACGACTGAGTGCACGTCCACTGACCTGGCGCTATAACACAGGTTTACATTACCACACCATTACATGCAAGTAATGTAAAATGTAATGTTGGGAAGAACACATTTTGTTAACTGTAAATCTATAAACTGACACATCAGACAGCTACTGACGAGCTCAGCTCACTGACTGCTGCAGCTTCGCCTGTCAAAGCTGGAGGTGCTACAGAGCTAACAGCTACTGACACATCTACTGACACATTGATGCAACAACACTATGACACATCATGCTAATAACGTAGCATGGCAGAGACAGGGAGTGTTGGCTAATTAGCAGGCGTTAACGTTATTTATCTATAGTAACACACCATTGGGAGTTAGCCCCTGGTTAGCATCCTGGTGGAGCTTCAACATGGAGAACAAGATAAAATGCGACACAACTGGATTTTACTTAATGTGATGTTATTGTGAGATGTTGGTGGTGTCGGTTAGCTAAATTAGCTCACTTAAAGGCGTGAGTTGGCAGTGTAATGAGCTAACATGACGGCTAATGCTAACTTAGCGCACCTGCTCTGTAATATTAGACTGAACCCATTTCATAGCATGAAAGCGACGGTTTCTAGTGTCAGTTAATTGAATTGTTATTCAGCCATATTCTTCTTTTTTTTTTTTACCTCTGTGTTGTTGCTGTCTGGGTGCAGATCCTCTCTCTCCTCGTCTCTGTCACACTCCGACTTCCGCCCTGGTTTCCTCTTCTGTTTGTTGTGGACTGCTCGGTAGTCTGAAGAAAGAGGAAGTGAGGCAGACGCAGAATCACATTGAACACCAGCAGCTCCAGCCCACTTCCGCCGCTTTTATTTTGAAGGTCTGCACCGGAAACATCTATGTGTTTTTATTATGTCCGCCTTGATGCCTGCAGAGGTTCATCGTTTAACAGTGATCACGGGCATTTAGCGCCTCCCAGTGGATTAAGTGCGCAAAACAACCGTAAAAGTATCTATTCGGTTATATGCGTTTGGCATGATGAGTTGTTTTAGAGATTTAGGTGAAAGGGATATATTGGCAGAAATTGAATATAAAGAATTCCAGTGACATGTGTGTAATCATCTAAATTGTACAAATTGTTTCCTTAGAATGGGCCCTTTATATTTATTTTTCGAGCGGGTCCTCTATACGGAGGCCGCCATGTTTTTTACAATGTTTTTATGACGGCTGCCAGTGGTTCTCTTTCATGTTCGGAAGGGGAGGTTGAGGTGAGGGGTATTCAGCGGCAACATGCAACTTCACCACTAGATGTCACTAAATTCTACACACTGAACCTTTAACAGCTGAAAGAAAGAATAAGATGATCTTATATGATTCACACATACACACACAGCAGTACACATCCGCTAACCCTAGGACTTCAATCAACTTCCATCCATACTAAAAACGGAAGAAGGATCTCAGAGGGAATGGAAAAATATATATAATAGAATGATAATAGTTGCTTATCAATATCAAATCATCTTTATCATATTTGGTATATTGCACAGTCTTGGCTTGGTGTTAATTGTTTAGATTGTCATGTCATGTTATGACATATTTGAAATGAATTGGTTGAAATGTTTCTCAGGTAAAAACAAGTCCCTTGGTGTTTTAATTCTCTGGTTTTTGCTCTCACAATTTGAGCTGTCATAAATCACTTGTTAAACAAAGCACTGATATATGGAGGATTGCCTTCCATCACAACTTCTCTTTTCACATTTATATTTACAAATAAATAAATGTTTGAAGAAGCCTATGGTCAAACACTGTCACAAGTCAGGAAAAAAGTGAAAGAAAGAAAGATGACTATGAACGTTTAAGAGAGAACTTGTTACACTCACTCTTCAAAATGTGTTTTCCATGTAAAACTTTATCGCCTGGTTAATTTATTTTCTTTGATTATGATTATGAGACTTTTTTTTGGGACTGGAGCTCACCCCCTCACCGCTCCCTGTAAAAGAGTTGTGTCACGTATAGGGGGAGTCTGGAGATATGCTGCCCTGCGCATGGAGACACAATTGGGTGGAGCCCCTGCAGCAAGGGAAGCCGGGGAAGGGGGCGGGTGTAGGGAGGGAAAAGTTTGAAGGGGTGGTTACACAGGGAGCAGAGGCATTTGAGTCAGGGCACACATGCCTCAGCTGTGAGAGGCCCTTCTCCCCTTGGCTGGCTGGCATCCCAGAGCAGAGGCAGAGAGAGACAGAGAGGGTAGAGTGTGAGAGACGGAGGGTGAAGAGAAAGTTAAAGTGGAAATTAGACTAGGAAAAGGCAAACAAGTGGAACTGAAAATTGAAAAAGCGTCAGGGACTGAGTTTCTGTGCAGAGTGGCTCCTGCAGGTTGTTTTTCAGTTGTGTATTTTTATCTGTAGTTGGCGTGCAAGCGATTTGACAGCCATGGCAGGCACAAGTGTCATGAAGGAGCACACAGCCCTGGCAGAGGTGGCTTACGACGATGAGGAGGTAGCTCTGGTGAGTGCCGCCACGGAGCCGGCAGTAGATGATGATGATGATGACGACGTCCCCTCAGAGGACGGGAACCTGGTGCTGGTCTCCGGAGGCCCGAGTGAAGCCCAGATGAATGGGGTCATGGTCCTGTCCCTGCTCGACAAGATCATCGGCGTGGTCGACCAGATCCAGCAGACCCAGAATGGCCTCGAGGCCCGGCAGGAGTCCATGGAGAAGTCTGTGTCGACCATCCAGGGGGAGCTGACCAAGTTGTCCAAGAACCACGTGGGGACCGCCAACGCGGTCAACAAAATGCTGGAGAAGGTACGCAAGGTCAGCGTCAACGTCAAGACGGTGCGCTCCAACCTGGAGAAGCAGGCGGGCCAGATCAAGAAGCTGGAGAGCAACGAGAACGAGCTGCTGAAGAGACGCAACTTCAAAGTCCTCATCTACCAGGTGATTGGGGGAGAAATTACTGTGTGTGTGTTCCTGTACTTATATATTTGTGAGGACCATTTTAAGCATAGAACCTACAGAGTGAGGATATTTTTTGTAAAGTAAGGACATTTTTGCCAGTCCTCACTTTTTCAATGTGATTTTTGAGGGTTAAGACTTGGTTTTAGGCTTAGGGTTAGAATGAGGTTTAGGTTTAGGGTTAGGGTTAGGCATTTGTTTTGGATGGTTAAGGTTAGGGTTAGGGGCCAGGGAATGCATTATGTCAATGAGTGTCCTCACTAAGATAGAAGTACAAGCGTTTGTGTGTATTATATGTCTCATCATGTAATAGCAAATATTTGTTTGAGAATGTGATCATCAGTTTACATGTGGTAATTAATGTTAATGCGCTACAATGACACTCACAGTCCTGGCCGCATTCCCCACATTACAAAAGAAAGTTTTGAGTAAGTGTGAAATGCACCTGAAAAGCCATCGGACCCTGAGTGCAAGAATTTGACATCATCTCACCAGAGAGAGTCTGAGTCACACAGTCGCTGTGACACGAGTTGGCCTTCAAATAAAAAGAAGTCAATGAATCCTACCCTTGATGAATCTAAACTGCTAAATAGCATCACACAGAAAGAGGCTTGTGTACGTCAGCACAAAGTGTAGCCTCCAAAATGACCGTAAAGTTAAATCACCACAAACTGAGCTGCTGTGGAGCTTTGATTAATGCTTTGACTGCTGCATTCGTTTTAGCCTGGTGTTCCAAATAAACTGGCACCTGAGTGTATTTTCCCAGTGGTTCCACCTCGGCGGTTTCCATGACATAAATGCCGGGATCACTTTTTCCTGAAACTTGAATGAGGCTGTGATATTTGCGAGGCGTCCGACACTGCGCTCCTCTATTTAGAAGCTGTTGTGTAATCTGTGCTAATGCTCGCAATGGAGAGCCAGACTTCCATGGGGGAAAAAAACAAGGCAGGTATAGTGACCTCTCTCACTCCACAGGACTTCATGATTACCCGATGAAACTAAAGAAAGGCCTGTGGGCGTAAATAAAAATACAAGCCTCATAAACACTGGCATGATGGGGCCACTCGAGACAGAACCAACGCCCCAACCTCCGAGTGGCCAGAGGGCAGATAGTTGGCAGGCCCGCTCACTTGTAAGATGAAGATGGAGTTTTCATTATGAAGATTTCTCAGAAGTGGGACACATTTAAAACTCATACATGCGAGGAGCTCAGATCTGCACTTGAATAGCTAAAAGCATGCGTGTTCATATTGGGAGAATTCAACGGTAGTTAAAGAAGCAGTTCAGTCAATGAATGTCTTGGGTGGGCGGGGTAAGCAGGACACATGATTAAACTTGAGAGGAGTGGTAGGTTTAAGTACCACTGTGCATTTGAGCCTTGTTGAAGTGCTGTCATGTCTGGCTGCTAAACCTGCACAGCAGCAGGTATGCTTCGGTTTATTTTGCGCGTGAAAAGGTCACGTGTCGTTTGATCTGAAATTTGCCGGCATGAATCAAAGAAAATGCCTGTTCGTCAGCGTTTGCACATCACATCATAACATTTGCCATCTTTGCTGGCTGGTAAAGGGAAAAGATTTTCTTTAAAAGCGTTCGTAACAGTGAATCTTAGAGTTGCAAGCCTCTCGTGAGTCGAGCTTTTCTCGGTCTACACTGGCAGGCAGAAACTTTTTCACTTCCCCCTCCAGGGAGGTCCACAGTGGGAGCAGGTTTCACTATCGGCATCTAGCAGAAATCCAATCATCGACACTAAATTACTAAATTACTATTTAAGCAGGTGCTTCCTGCTGTTTAAGCCTCTGTACAGTATAAACCCTTTCACACGAAGGTCTGCAAGCAGTTGTCAGTGCAGGACTCTGAACATTAATGTAGTAAACAGTCTGCAGATTCGGATGTTGTTTCCAGATCTTGCGCTATTTATGAAGTTTGACATTTGAAGGCTTTTATTCTGAGTTTGGATTGTATTACAACCGGCAGAGAGCCGGCATAAACCAGTCCCTGTTTGTGTTATTGCAACTTGAATGCTCTTATCTCTGTCTAAAGTTGGTCTCTGTCACGTTTACGAAGCAGTTGTAAGAGCGGTGCACAGCTTCCATTCCACAGTTGCCGTTTTGGGCTCCCACGGTCTATATTTACTGCCAGAGGATGGCTGCGCCGTGTCCGGTTTAATTGAATGACAGACGGGCTGCTTCAATATTGGCAGCATTGCAAATCAACACTGGCTCACCGACAGGTTTCACCACTTTCCGCAGTCTGTTTGTGTGCTAATGTGTTAGAGTGGGATAAGTTTAGAATTAGGTTAAGGATGAGATCAGGGTTAGGCTTCTATATGGTTAGGGAAATAATGCAAGCTAGTTCAGTGTCCTCACAAGTTTAATTATACCAGTGTGTGTGTGGGTGTGTGGCCATTCCTCACCAGTACTTGCTTTCAACCACAAATTTAGTGTCAACTGAGGTCGAATTTGAGTAAGACAAGTGACTTTGTGAAGCCAACACTGCCTCTCACTACAGGTGCCATATTTTTTCTCTACTGTCACTCCGACTGCGAACTCTGAGAATAACCGCATACTTCAGGATTCTAGCAGGAAAGATTTTGACAGTGGTGCTTTATAATTAACTCTGCGATGTTGGTGGCACACAAGACCCCCCGGCAACAGCAGGGTGTGGCAGTCAACATGTATCAGCAGGGGTGGAAGTATTCATAACCTTTACCTAAGTAAAGTAACAACACCACAGTGTCGAAAATACTACACAAGTAGTATTACAGGTAAATAGATTTTTTACTTAAATAAAAGTGGATATTAGCAGCATGTCTAAAAAGTAAACGTGCAGAATGGACCGTGTCAGAATCATTTATATTATATTATGGGATCATAACTATTGATCATAGACTGTGTACGAAGATGTAGTCTGTTCAGTAGTGATCGTGGTGTGTTACCATGGTATCGAGACTCCACTGATACACGCGCTCGACCAATCGCAAGTCAGTCTCAGCTGTCAATCATGACCTGTCCCATCATTTCAATAGCCTCAAATAACGAATTAAAAGTAAGCTTATCGAAACATGAACACCTGAACAAACATCAGTGTGATAAGAGCAAACTAAAATGACAGAAAATGTATTTAACGTGTAGTTTGGCCACTGTTCCATCCTCTGCTGCACTTTTGAGGAGCTATCATGTCGTCCATCTTTACATACAGGCTATGTTATTGGTCAGTTTGAAGGTATCACCATTACTAGCTGGTAAAGGGGCTAATTTGAACTATTACTGTTGGGAAGCTTAATTAAATAATAATACATCCTGTTTCATTAGTGGATTATATTTGGTTAATGATTAAAATTTGTCTGCAAAGTAACTAGTAAAGCTTTTAAGTAAATGTGGTGGAGTTAAAAGTACAATATTAGCCTCCAAGTCTGAGAATAAATAAAATAAATATATTTGAGTAAAGTAACTTAAAATTATAATTAAAAGTACAGAACTTGAGTAAAGGTACTTAGGTAATAGTCGCATTTCCCCACTGCATTTCAGACATGCATGACAATATGTGGTTTCTCATGAACCAGCCTCCCTGTGATCCCACTTACACAGAGAACATTCTCACTAGAACCCTAAATGTGCTTCCTCTTGTTACAGTTAAAGGATTGTAATTACATTTTGGGAGTTTAGAATTTGAAAAGTGTGTGAGATACAACTGGGTGGTGTCTCTCTGCAGCTGTGACGCTGATCTTTTAGAATAACAAACCTCTGACTGTGAGTGTCCGGCTGCATGAGGCACCACCGGCCTGTCATCGCAGCTCAAATGGCGAGCGAGTCCTGTGTTGTTCACATCCCCTCTCATTGTGTTTCATATGGTATTCTTGTCCTTAATAGACCAATCCTTTCTTCATGAGAATCAAACCCAGCCATTCCAATTGAGCGCAAGTTTATTTCCTTATTTAGTCTCACTTTGGCACGCATGTGACTATTTTAGCCTCTGAGGCCTCATTGCCTGTTGTAGTGTTTGTTGACAGCAGAAATTGTCAGGAAATGAACCGAGATGGAAGCTGATAACAATAACAAGACTCAGTTCTGGTGAAACGGTTTATAGATGATACCGAGGCTTTTATGATGTTTGATTGTGGTAATGTAGGGAATATATATGTGTCGCTCAAGAGTTTTTTTTGTTTCCGCAGCAGCCCTATATTCCACTAAGGATGTTGAGTTTGTCTTTAGGGACAGCTAAAAGGTGTTGATTAAAATTAACTAATACATTTTCTTTTGTGGATTATTTTCTCAATTAATAAAAAAATATTGTTTTGTCAATAAAATGTTGGAAAATAATTAAATATCAATTCCCAGTAAATGTTTTCACGTTTTCTTATAGTTGTCCAACAGTCCACTTTGTTGTGAAACATCTTAAACATTGACCACCAAATCCACATTGCTATATCAGATAACAAATTATAAAATTATAAAAGAAGATGTAAGATCATTTTGTGTTTATCGATACTCGATTAATAATCAGTATTGTTATTTGCGACTTCAAACTGTGACTAAAAGCGACAGGGGTCACGTGTGTGTTTCATAATGCTCATTAACTGTTGGATTATGCAAATGAGTCCCGTTTGTGCAACGTGATAGTGTTTATCCATCCGAGTGTGAGACGGTTCTGCTCTGTGTCTGGAAACAGAGCGTTTGGCTGCCGCTCAAGGACATTGATATAGCCATGTGCTCAACTCTATCAGGAAGATGTAAGACTTCTCACTTTCAGTCTACTTATTCCACACCGACTTCACAGACCTTCCAGAGCTCAGGTTGCAGCCAACAAGCCACAGCCCCAGCCCAGGTTTCTTTAATGGCTACAGCCCAGCCCAGACTATGTGTAATAACTCACTTCCACTTTCTGCAGACACAGTGATCCAGCTAAAGCTTCTGGCCGCTCCAGCTCTCTGAATATTTGTTTCTAGGCACAAATCAGATCTGGGCCTCAGTACAGAGAAGGTCTAATCATGAAGTGCTTTGCCGACCCCTTGCAGGCGAGAGTGAGCAGCTGGGGAGCAGCAGAAGCACACGCCTGTAGCAGCACCAACTTAGAGTTGTGATTCATCCCGTTGGCATCTCTGTGCTTATCCTGCCATCATGCCCACTTGTTCCTCTCCCCTCTTCTCAGTTGACTCCCACTATCGACTAAGCCCACAACCCCCACTTAGGAGCGACGGTCACAGCTCATTCAGTACTTGCTTGCTTACGGTACTTGTTCACTATGTTGCCCTCCTCTAGTCTCCCCTCTCTCTCTCTCTCTCTCACCTCTGCTGCTCTCCTCTTTTACCAGGCCACTGGAAAGATATCTGGAAGGCTCCACATTTCACTATTGCATGTCAGCTGCTATGTCGAGCTAGCCAGTCCATTTCCAGTGCTCAGTGGTGTGTGTGAGAGCCACTGCGTGAAAAAAGTTGTCTAAAGGTTGTGCTCAGATAAAGGCATACATGATACAGAGAGACATTTCAGATATACAGTGTGTATTACAGTAAAGACTTTGTTGGAAGTAAAGATTGTGTACTATTACTTTCAGCCAACAATCATTCAGGACCAGGTATCAGAGAAAACAGCCAAGAGACCACAACCCAAGATTCTTCTGAAGTTTGTTTAAGGAATAGTTTGTCATTTTGGGAAATCTGGTTGTTAATTTCCTTGTCAAGAGTTTGATTAGAAGGGTGATACCACTCTACGGTAAATAGGAAGGTACCACAGGCAGATGTTCACATAGCATTATATTTTGTTAAAAATCTGTTAGACGACAGAAGAAATCATACTGCTCTTGTCCTGATATATGCCGTGTAACATAAATGGCTGAATTTAAAAAAGAGAATAGCTCAGTTTAAAGACATTTAACTTTGTCCAAACATTTTGTCTTGTTTGTTTTACACTTTTGCCCCAAAAGCATGAAAATGACCCTCATCTATCTTCATAATTACAGTGCAGATTTGATCTTCTTATCTAACTTATCTAATTGTATTTCTCGAAATGTTGAGCTATTCCTTTAAAATCAATCTTTTATTTCCTCTGAGCGTCCCATCCCTCTCATCTCATTTCATTCAACGGGGTTCAGCGACATCTTGGAGCCAGAACTACGTTTCTTTCGGCACAACTTGTCAAATCCTGATTCTCTGATCCTATCTCTTTCTCGTCCCCTTTTCTTTTTTTTTTGCAAAGTCCCACACTTTTCATTCATGGAATAAGGAACCAGTGAGTTCAACCCATTGCAAAAACAAAAAGTTTTAGGGGTTTGTTTGTATATCTTTTATATTTTGGAAAGATCCAAACCATTGTCCTTTCATTAAAAACTCATGTACCGACCAGCTTCCTCTGCCATTGTTCACTTTGCGTTTGTAATGCAAAGATGAATTTTCAAGCTGATCATAATAAAAATGTGTTTATACTAAAAACACCGACAGTTTTGAACAGTTATGGCTGTTGTAAGGATTGCTGTGGCCTTTCTGGTCTGGTTTATATTCACTTATAACACATGTGCACAGTGACTCACTTTTCCACATGGAGTGTGTTTGTGTTAGTGTGTGCGTCTGAGATATTGGAAGTGGATTTACTGATAGTGTTACTGTAGCCTTTCCCGTGCTGCTGTCATAAGGCTATAGAGCGTGTACAGCAGAAAGAAGATCCCTGCTGTTCCAGCACATGAAAACACTGCATGTGTCTGCGTACAATTTTTATTATTGACTATAAATAGATTTATATGATATGTCTGCTGTATTCGTTTTGATGGACCTGTAGCAAAAAGGCTTCTTGCTTCATTAATTTGTAATCTTTTTTTTTTACATAATAAGGAAATACAGATTTTAGCCCAAACTAAAACAAACTTGATTTAATGGGCCTTTTCACACTAGACATTTTCGACGTGTCGCAGTAGAAAAAGTACAAGTGTAAATAATAAAATGAGCAATGGCTGAATTCCATTTAGCTGCTTCATCTTCAGGGTCCTGGTGTTTTTCATGCCGGCTCAGTGACTCATGGTCATGTGTTAATGGGACAGAGCCAGTGTGAACGTTATGAGTAACCCCTGTACTTTTTCTACTGAGACCTATTCATACTTTTTCATATCAGCATGTCATGTTGGGTCTATTGGTTTTCCATGATACTTTCATACGTTTGGGTGAAATGACCGTGACACATTCTATGTGGTATTAAAAAGTTGTTCAAGATTTTAATTTAACTTGGATTGATGTTGGTTTATTGGTCTGTGTTGCACTTAAAAAACCCAAACTAGCACCAAGTGAGTCACCATCAAAACCCGCTTGTTGTTGGCATACACAAGCACATCTGCATGTATCCAACAGTCCAGCTGTTTTGCTGTGAGCCGTTTCTCCTGCTCCTCTATATTACATGTTCCTACCACTCCTATCAGAATAACTACATTTACATTCCCCGACGCCTGATCTCAGGTCGCAGCTGCCCTCCCCTCTCACCGCACATCCCCATCCCACCAGAGCAGACAGGATTTACCAGCTGGGACACCGATCAGATCGCCGTCTCGATTTTGAACGGTTGTAGTTTTCATCCAACTTCTTGGCAGGCAAACAGAAATGTGTCCTCATCCCTCACCACAACTCAGTGGAAGCTGCTGATTCTAAAAATTTGCAGGCACGCCCTTCATCTACAAGGCCGTCGCCAAAATAAAAAGTTGGCCTAATTATCTGAGTGGCTTTACTGTATTAAGATACGCTACTACTATTTTGCTTTTGATTATAAATACACCCTCAGCAGTGCAGTGGAATGGTGCAGTGTCCTGTTTCATTGAGTGGGTGTGCATTTAGGAATCAGCAGCACCAATTAACTGACTAATTGCATTTACACATATTTCCTGATAAATGTGTGTTTGACCATGTAGTGTCAGTTTTTGGATGCATGCTGTACTTTCCATACCACAGGTATCTTGTAATTTTTCAGTTTTTACCGAAAGTGAAAAGATTTCACAAGGAAATTCAGTTCCCAAAACAGTTCCCAGCTCAGTCTTTGCACAGTTTTTAACACCTGAAAACTGGAGGTGAACATTTAAAAACTGCTATCTTCGTACCACCTTCTTGAAAAGGGTTTGTTTATTTTAATAATAAAAAAAGTTGCTGTTAAAGCAGAATCCATACATGTTTCTATTAATATTCCTCACTTTTATTCCTGTAACCTAATACGTTGCGTGCGAAAGTGCAGTTTGGTGCTGCTCACTGCTCCTCTGGCAGCTCGCTGTTCTTGTCACTGACATGTGAGTTATAGGCTGTCACAGGGAGCGTGTCGGCGTGGAAACACCTCAGGATTAGATTTTGCATGCACAGGGATGTTTAGGATGTTTAAACTATTAATAATACAAATAGTACTTAAGTAATCTGTGGGTTAGGGTTAGAGAGGCGAAAGTTGAGGATAAATGTTTGACTATATTTGAAAAACGTATCCTCGTTTTTATATCGTGCACATTTTCTCTGGGAAGGCTGGAGTTCTTTTTATTGCAAGTTGATAATGAGGCTCCAGTCTTATGTTACAGTGAAACTATTTACACACCTGATAAACAAACACAGAATAAAACCTCTAAACAACCAGTCAGTTTTTCCATCTAGAATATCTCGGCCTCATTTTTCAATCCCACACAGACAACTGCTTATTTCAGAGCAAAGCATTGTGGGTGATTGGCTGCACGCCTTCTTTCCCATTCCAGGTGTTATTTGGCAGGAGTTATCAGTCATTTATCATTACATCGGCTTAATGTTACTCAGTAGTTAAAGTTTCCTAAAGCTGGGCCCAGTGCTCTGCTCACTTGAGCCACGTATCACATTACCCTTTAAAGCGATTATTTGTATTTCGCACGGTTTAAAAAAACATATACAATATCTGCAACATACCACTACGACTGTACTACTTTTTCTTTCTTATAATTAAATCAATCCAAAAATTGTATAAATCTTTATGCTCAGCGCAGTAGGACGTGCAAACTTGAGTGTCTGATTTGGCTGAAACTTCCTGTACCTCTCTAGTGTCAATATGGACGGGCCCTTCAGTGAAAAAAAAGGGATTAGTCACTACTGTGTATAATATGTTCCAGCTCTGCGGCTGCCGCTTCACACAGAGACGTCAGTGGAAAAGCTCATTTTCTATCTTTGCATGAGACTGACCCAGGGATTCCAGCGGTTTCAGAGGCATGGATGTGGGAAGGGTGAGCTGTGGAAAAAGGGCTTCCCCCTCGGGGTTCCTGTGTGTGAAATCACACATCACTGTGACAGAGAAGCCAAGGAACTCTCTTCCTGTGGCGTGCCCCTAACATGACATCGCCATGGTGGCTATGTGGTGTATACAGAGGCCTTCTCTTTGAAGGAATCTGTGGATAGACAGCGGGATTGGTTAATATTTCCGTCGCCCACGGGACATTTAATAATGTAGAATACGAGAGCTTCGTGAAACAGAAATTTGCTTTGTGTAAACTCCAATCTGCCTGAGGTTGTAGGCGGCTGGTGCAGTCCTCTGTGAATTGTGTGAGGGGGTGGGAGGCTTCAATATTAATGACCAGAGCACATTAGCGTCCTTATTTTAGCCTCCGAGCTCTCGTCAGAGAGCAGAGCATCCGGATTCTGGCCTGCATGCACAGGACTCGAACACGCAAACCTCCACCTCCGTTTCATTTCAATCTCTCAACCTGGCCTTGCACCCATCCCGGACTGGCACACGGGTCAGTGATATAACTCATTGTGAAGCTAAGTGCACAGCTGCAGAGCACTGGACAGGATAAGGCAGCTGCTCCTGTGACTCACCGACAGGCCTTTCATCACACTGCCTCAGAAGGAACGGTGTGTGTGTGCTTGGTCTACACACGCACAATCCTGTAGGTGGATTTAGGTTGTGAATGTTGTGTCGATAAGATTTCTTACTTAGACAAGAATCAGCATTGATACATTTCCTAGCTGCTGCCAATATTAGTTATTGATGAGCAGTAATTTGGGGAATAATCTGTTTATCGCCAAGGAGGTTAGGTTTTCATCTGTTTGTTAGTTAGCATGACGGACGATTACCATGAAACTTGTTGGAAGGATGTAGCATGGGTCAGGTAAAAACACATTCAATTGGTGCAGATGGGGATCAGGGGGCGGATCCAGGATAATTTTTTCTCTCTTTCTTTAACATTGTGGGAGTTTTTCTAATATTTCACTAATTTCATTGAGAATAATTCTTAAGAAAGATTTATGAAATAAATCAGACATGTTTAGGGGAGTGATATTTGTGTGTGTGCGCAATTAGGTGCAGATCCAAATAAAAATCCGGTGCTATTAATGTGGTTTGATAGGGGGACTGTTGGGCTCTTTTTTATGATAATTGCCTGTATTTTTTAAACCTTATATGGCTTCATATATAGAATGTGTTTAAGTCTGATTACTATAACGTGAACAGATTGTTATTTTAATGCAAGGGTTATTCATATATATTTGTATTACTGCACACAAACTGTGACCCACAAAACCAACTTACAATGAGTCGTGATGATAAAAGAAACACCCAGAGCAGAAAACATGGTAATTTGTGTGCAATCAGGAAACTGCCTTCTTCTGACATCTTTTTAATCTGGCTCAATAAAGTTACCTGCTGAAACAGCCACTTCATTCATCTATTGATGCGTATGGCTCTCATTGTGCATGAGGACATTTTTCATTATAAGAAACAATATTGAACCAGGTGGATTAATGGAAGCCTTGTAACTGATATAGAGACAGAGAATGTGATAGGGGAAAAAAGTGAAATGCCAGTGGCTTTAGTCAAAGCCGCTGTGTTCTATACACTGTGCTCTGTTGTCCATGGTTACAGCAAAGTCCTTTTAGGCAGGACTCCTCATTCTACTGCCGTCTTCACAGTTATTTCAGGATAAGGCCAGGTTCCTGTCAGGATGAATGGAGAGAGAGACATAGCTGCTCCTCCAATGGTCACCAGCGCATAAAACATAAATGTAAATCCAATACTGTCTCTGGTTAAAGCCTGAGCCCTTGTATGAGTCAGATAGAACATTTTGCAATTGATAATATTTCGACAACAGAAAAACAATGCTGTTTTACACAAACACTTTAAATCCAAGGATTCTTGAAGGATTGTTCTTCACTGTAGACTAACAAAATTATTTTGATTATTTTGATTATTCTCAATTCTGAGATGATGTCTCTTTACTTCTTGACCTGCTTCCTGCATCTTTTCCCTAATTATACATTTCTGGCTCTCTCGATAATAGCTGTTGTCGAAGCTGTTTACCAAACTCTCTCTCTCTTATCTGCTGGGACTTTTTAATTGCATCTCCTGTGTTGTGCCTCCTTCTGAGAGACTGCTCAGACAGGCGGCTCAGTGGAGAGACGGCTTGTCTGAACAAATAGAACAAATAGAGAGGTAGAGTCCCTGATTATCAGAAGCTTTTCCATGAGGTATGTATGATTCACGCTATTTGGAGGAAAGAAACATTAGCAACAGACCCTCTCATTGAGGAGAGCACACACACACTCACTGAGTTCTGACTTTTCCACTGCTGGTAAATGGAAGGAGAGAGGAAGGCAGCACAGAGACGCTAATGGACCCGACCATTCCTCACAAGGTTCTCTTGGTTTGTAATCAGTCAGGGAAACCCAAACAGGGTTTGCTGATATAATCACAATTTCCCCAAATACAGTAAAGTTTTAAGAATGTAAACAGCAAAATGTTCCAACAAGCAGCGTCTCTGTTTTCAGTTACACGTTCCCACGAGCCATGAGAGCCTAATAAAAGACTGTAAGGTTTTGAAATGTAACTAAAAAGTATTAGCTCATTACAGAGAGTAGTATTATATAACGAACATGATGCTGGAACATGTCGTAATTTCCCTGTGTTGTATGACTTCACTGCTGTTTCTCCGTTGGCTGTGGAAGTTTCCTGCTCCGGGATCAGAGCTGCCACTTCTTATGAAAGGTGTTCACAGTCTGGCTTCATGGAAAAAACTGTGTTTATGTGCGTGAGGTCGGACGAATACGCGTTGACATGAATACTCATACTTGTGCATTTAATGGTTACTTTCTCCACGAACATAACAGATGCATTTGTATATAAATATATTTTTAAAATGTAAAAGTAACACATTGGCTTTCCATTTTAGCCCTCCAGCCAAATTTACCCCAGAGCAGAAAACAAGCTTTGCCAGGGACATATGAGTTCACTTGAACAGCTTCCTACACAGCTATGGAGTACACAGTAGTTTTTTTATGTATGTCATTCTGCTGTGGGTACACATGTTTACTATGTGGGGCTTATCTTTGAAATCTTTTAAGTTTTAGGAAAATATCAGGTCACTTTTCAGGGCTTTTTGTATTTGCCCATTTCCATTTTTATGAGTCTACATTGTTCTGGTCATACATATGGAAAAATGTTGCTCACAGATTCCAAAATATCTCTCATCAATGCTACTGTTACACATCATGTCTGCAAAGCAGGTGCAGCATTTGTAATACGCTCAGAACAACTGACAGCCTCCTGTCGGGATATTGTTGTTGAGTTGTCAGCTGTTTATCCGGCTAAACTTCACCCGCCCATCAGAGACGGCGTGAGGAGGTGGTCGCCATGGTGACCGAGCGCTGTGTTTATCTGTTGCTGTGCAGGGAGAGGGGAGGGGTGTTGTGTGGCCGGGCTGAATGCTGCGGTGGCTGGTAGCCAGAGAATGGTAGATGGTATCCAGAGAGAGGGAAAGGCCAGCCCAAAATAAACCTATAGAGAGCAGGTCCACACCGCACGCAGCACCAGATAAGGAGGCACAATCTGTATCATGACAGGACTGTATGGCAATATTTGAACTGGCCAGGGAGATTTGCCACTCATGTGACCTGACAGGTGTCTGTCTGTCATGAATCAGATATCAGGATTAAAATCCTATTTGTTGTGTATTTTTCAACACTGCACATTACTGATGTCTTAATACAACAAACCGCACTCTAACAAGTTATTTATTGTTGTAGATTTAGCACATGAGCACAGCTGCCCTGATCAGTGAGGCCCCCAGTTTCCGTCTTGCATGGCCGTCCATACCATTTACTGCAAGTCATTCCCCTGATCTCTTTCCCAGCAATCAGTGTCTGTCCTCGTTGTAACTATCAAATAAGTGCCCTAACTAGAATGGCACTAGAGTACATACCTCTACCCTTCACAGTCCCCTTATGAATTCACTAGATATAGATTTTTATTTGGATCTGCACCAAATTTACACACACACACACTCATAAATATCAGTCCATTAGCTTGCATGATTTTCTCATCAGGATCCATGAATTATTCTCTGAGAAATCAAAGAAAATGTTGCAAAACGCCCTATCACACAATGTTTGAGAAAGTGGAAAAAAATATCCTGGACCTCCTCATCGCAAATAAAAATACTAAAACAAATAAACATTCTTGATATATAATCCTACATTGGAAACAGATTTTTATCAACTATAACCGAAGTATTTTCACCTGCGTTTTCTTCACATTTATCTCTTTCTTCACATTATAAGTCTTGATATCCCCAAAACTCAGACGTACACTGACTACCTCTATCTGTGTTGGCTCTGAGTGATGTGAATCTAATCTTTATCCTCAATGTCCTGCATGTTTAAATGGCAAATACCTCTATGGCCGGAGTCTCAGCATTTCAGGTTTTCATTTAAAAGTGGATACAGTCATCGTCTGTGTGACACACGAGATGATGAAACGAAGGCGAGGTGTTTAAATACAAAACAAACAATACAGCCACATAAATTAGAACCCGAAATGATTTCATCTGAAGAGACAGCTAGGCGTGGGGAAGGAAGAGTGATTAAATGAGACTGGATGATGAAGACGTGCGCTTGTGTCAGAGGTGGTGCGTTAATTCAAACTGTTGATGTGGCGATGGTGATTAATTTGACGGCATAGTGCTGCTTTATGAGGCTGTTTGTTTTTACAATCTGCCCAATGAATAGGTTGGAGACAAACAGACATGTGCAATGAGCCAGTACTGTAGATCTATTTCAACTGAGCATACTGTATGTGGCTCCGGTCTATATGAGGCAACAGGCACAGAGTGTAACCACATTAAGCCACGTAAGGTCAATACTGGATAAAAAGAAGTAGAGAGATAATCCTAACATTGGGAACCGTCTACCTGCTAATAAAGACACAGACATCGATCCAAGATATTTTCTTCCTTTTTTTATTTTAGAATGTTTTAGGTTATTTGCATTGAAGACCTGCTGTCTCTTAATATTTTAGTCAAACATTTTACTTATCAAACAAGTCTGAATACTGTTTTAAAATTATCTTCTACCAGGATAAGACTGAAAAAAATAATTTAATTAAACAAAAAGACCAATAACATTAATTCAGGATATCAGTATCATCAAACATTCACCAGTATAACTGTAGTTCATACTGTACAATGACATGGGCAGCTCCTGGTTACAAGGCGTTGGTGACTCAAACTCTATACTCTCTATAAAATCCAAAGAGAAGCAGTGAGGTGTGGCACCGAGGTGCAGCAGGGTGGGGCCACTAATCCCTTCAGGGGGGGTCACAGACATCCCGTTCCGAGGGATCACATTCTTTGCCTCGAACCTCTCCTCCCTGAGTGGATATCTGGTGCCACAGTGTGGAAATATGGTTGCTGCAGTGCTGATTGATTGGCAGCTGTCAGCGTTACAGCAGTGTAGTGCTGTGTGAACGAATCATGTTGTAAAGTCATGGAAAACATGTCATGGAAAAGCCTCTGTGTGAGAATTCAAATGTAAATTTGGCAAATTGGTTTGACAACATAGGGAAACGTTTCTATATCGCTGTATCTAGGTTTTTCATAATTAACTCAAAAATCCCCTTGTTTTAAAAAAGCCCTATTTAAATTAAGTTTATTATTATTATTATCATTATTATTATATTTGAACAATTGTGAAGTTGCTGTACTGCTTTGCTGTGTATTCTCAGCCTAAATTATATACTGTTCTAACCACAAAGTCCTTACAGACAAGTGAGAGCATTATAAATTATCGAACCTTTGTAATTCATAGATAATCTATGTTTTATTCGGACGAATAACCTAAAAGAACCTGAGAATCTTCTTTAGTTATCTTTTAGACTGGATGGAAGATTGTGTGATTTAAGATGGTGTAGAGAAGATAACAGCACCGTGGCAGGAAATGCACCTGTGGGCTTTAGTTTCAATATGACTGTGGAGCTGCAGATAGTATAGTTTTTCTTTGAAATCATATCATTTGGGAGATGTGTCATAAAATGCACACAAAACAGAGCTGTTGTGTTTCTTATTATTGTAAGTGTAAAATAAATGGTGATGTGACATTATTGGCACGTGGTAAACACCACTAGATGGCACTCTACACCAGCTAGTCTCACAGACTGTATCGATGACATCAATCTTTGAGCCAACATGCTCATATTTTCTATTTCATTTCTCACCCAAAGGCCATTGACTTCACTTTCTCAAGCTGATAATTTTCACATGACATATTAAATGAAATGCCATGATTTACATGAATCATTCAATACAATCTGTTTAGCATCATAAATGTTCATTTTGTAGTAAATGTCAAAGTGGAAACGTGATTCATTTCACACATTGTGATCTAACGTTTTCCTGTTTCCCTCCTAATTTTCTCCTGCAGGACCAAGTGAAGGCACCAAAGGCAACCAAGGGCAAGACAGCAGAGACAGCAGAGGCCAACGCAGTGGAGGGCCTTGAGCAGATACCCGAGGAGGGACAAGAGGGAGTCCAGGCCAATCTCAATTCAGACGAGGAGGTGGAGATTGAGGAGATTATTGAAGAGTCTCGTACCAAGCGCCTCCAACGCACCACCAAGCAGCAAGTGGACAACATAAAGAAAGCCTTCTCCAAAGAGAAAATGGAGAAGACCAAACTAAAGACCAAGGAGAACTTAGAGAAGACCCGGCAGAGAACCCGTGACAACCTGGAGAAGACAAGACAGAGAACCCGTGACAACCTGGAGAAAACTAAGCACAGCCTGGAGAAGAAGATCGGCAAACTCGGGACCCGCATGACGCCCAACCAGGAGCGCCGGGCGAAGATGAAGACCTCCAAAGATAAGGTCAGCAAGTCCCTAACCCCTGACCACAAGGTCTATGCTCGCTCCAAGACCACTGTGTACCGTGTGCCCCCATTCACCTTCCACGTTAAGAAGATCCGAGATGGGGAGGAGGAGGAGGAGGTGATGCATAACACGGAGATGGAGGAGGTGGCTGAGTCTGAGGGCCACCTGGGGGAAGAGGAGAACGGGCTGGGCGTGCACGTGGAGGTGGAGGAAGGGGAGCTGGTACGTGTGGACAGCCCAGAGATGGATACTCTGTTGGAGGTGACTGAGGATCTGGTCCTCGTCGAGACAGACCACCTCAAGAAGGCACAACGCGAGTAGAGAGATCCACCTGTGCAGGAAAAGACGAAATTACGAGGAAAGGAAAGAAGCCCTCATGAAGGAATGAATGAAGAAAGGAAAGAAGTCTCAATGAGTGAAAGAATGAAGAAAGGAAAGAAATCTCGATAAATTAGTCGAATTACATGGACACAATATTAGTTGTAGAGACATTCTAGACGTGATCACAATCTATGACATGTCATTTTTGTTTTCTGTTCTCTTTTTATTGTACCCAAAATGGATGACTTTCATATTTGCTCCTCTTTGGCATATAAATAAAAAAATCTATTAAAAAACAAAGCTTTCGAAACATGCCCCAGGCTGACTGGATATCTTAGACTTGTATGTTTAGAATATTTGCTGTTTGTTGTTGGTTTGATAAATTGAGGAGCGATACAGAAAAAAAAGTTATAAATAGTCTTTGCTATTGAGATGTAATGTATAATATAATATTAATCATGTATGATATGCACATTAATAGGAAGGCTAGCAGGAAGTTGTTGGCAAGATTTACACAGATCTGTGTATTTTTGACTTGGTCAAGCCAGAAAGGCATGGGAAATACCTTGAACTACAAAATAAGTTTTAAATCCTGATGGTTCAGAGTGAACAGATATACACCAAACACACACAACAATAAAACCAGGCACAGTTTAAATGTTGTGGCTGAGCGGTCGACATTCTTGTGATAGATTATTTGAATGATGTAATGTGCATGTGTGAAACTATTAAACTGAACACAAAGGCAAGGATTAGGACTGAGAAATAAAGAACTGAGAAGACGGGCTGAGAGGGAATGAGTTTATAAGAACATTACCCAAGATAATGCACAATGCCTCAGGGCAAAATATACTTATCCAGGCATCGTGTCAAATGTTAGAAAGTAATGTTTTGCTTTTACATTCTTTGTAATGTAAATTATAAATGTAATGTACTGAAAATGGAAGTGTAATATCTCTTAAATTGTATCAGAAATACTACATATTATGTAGGGAAATATCTCATGCTACTCTATCCAGGGTCAATATTTGGTCGCTCATTTCAGCAGTGATTTAACAAAATACTAAAAGCGTATAATTATGACATTCAGAATGTAACCATTGCTGTGATTTATCTTTACAATGCATGCTTGAAAACACTGTTCGATCATCTTTTACTGTAGCTCACTCATTCACCATGTCAAATTTCTAAGTTTCACAAAGCACATCGCTGCACAGGGAGGCACAGGAGAGAGAAAAAACAATTGCATTGCCATGGTTACAGCTCATCATAGTACATTTGCACAGCCCTATAAAAATGTCCCAAGGTAATTGCAGGCAGAAAAAAATATGGCCTGAAGAGCAAGATGACAGTTTAATGGCTGATTACGTAGCTGGAGATGGAAATGTCATTCTAAATGTAGTTGAAGGCAGACAGCACGCTGCCAGGTATTTATGAATGGCTCGGTACTTGAACAAATGTCAGACCAGCGCAACGGCACGGTCCAGTCCACAAATGTTTTCACAGAGACCAGGTGCAATCCTGTGTGTCTCCTCGGAATTATTAAAGGAATGTCCACTGTGACAGATAGCCCATGATTCACAAAATGAGGTTATTGAGGAGAAGGCGGCAGTGGAGGATTAGAAGAAGCTATGCGTTAATAGGGTTGTGATTATTCTGAACCCGATGATGGCAGTGCTCTATCGTTGCCACTTTTGAGCGTGTACATTAAACATGCAGGGCTACAGATGGAAACAAGGTGGTGGTACAGCCTCCATTTCCCCTTCTTAGAGACTGTGTGACCTTGATGTGGTGTAGGCCCACTGTGCAGCAGGGAACTCCATTAAAATAATCGATAGGCTGGGGGATGCAATTAAGGAGAGTGCTCCTTCTGAGCACTGAGCAGGGTATGAACTGGGCGGAGGACATTTTGTATGTGTGTAATTTTGTGATTGTGAAAGGTTGTGTGCATACTATATACCCACACTGATGCGGTTGTGAAACTCTCAAGTTCGTCTGCATTGAATTGTCGCCGGCCCGTGACATCACATAGGCTTATAATTGTAGCACATTTTTATTGATTTCTTTTTGACAAGGATGTGCACACTGTCTTGCACATCAAACATTGAAACACTTGTAAGATATCGGTGTGCCTCTTGTGTGTTTTTGCCACCTTGTACCTTTTTATAAGCTGCCAGTGTGCTGCTAGTGGGATGTAGGCGATGCTGAGCTAATACAGAAACATTTGAAAAAAAGATTATAGTCATTTAAATGAATGTTACATAATAATTACTATAGGTAGGTGTGATTAATTAAACCAGACGCTGGAGCTTGCCTTTTGCTGTTGTGTTTAATAAAAAATAAAAGCTTGCTGAATAATAAATACTGCCTTTTACTTTATGGGTCTTTTACCTGCCTGTGTACACACTACTTCAATGTGAGTTGTTATATTTACCCACTGAGAGAGGAGATATAGGTTATTGACCTGTGATTGAAGGGTGATCAGGGAAGATCAGCTCTGGTGTTATTAAAGTCTTGATGACGTCAGCGCTGCCAGTAACTCAGATGACTTCCAGGCTGGCTGTTCCGCGGAAGCACTCCTCCTCCCCCCGCGTGCTGCTCTTCTACCTCGCAGCCGCAGGGAGGGCGCGTCCGGCGGGAACAGCGCTACTGCGACGGCAGTAAACACCGCGTTCTCAACCAACCCCGTAGCGAAGCTCCGCCTCTCGTGCCCGAAAGAAAGATTTTGATTGGCCACACTAGAGTTCCGCACTACCATTAGCTGTCGGAGGTGTCAATAACCCGAGCTGGTCTGGTTTGTGTGGCCGGAAGGACTGCAATGTAGAGGACTGGTGTGAAGGTTCATGCGCGTGTGAGAGAAGTGTTTCCCGAGCAGGGGAGGAGAGGAAAATAGTTTTCGCCATTTTATCTGCGACTTTATCTTCAGTTTGTGCGCGTTCGCTCTTTGGAAAAGTCTCCTCGGTCGTCGGTGTTTTTTGAAGCGGAGCGGGTCGCAGTTTTCCCACGAAGAAACTTTGAAGGAGTCACACCGAGCCAGGTAAGCGAAGAATAAAAACCACTTCTGCTTTCTCGTCACTTGTTTCCCTCAACACCGAGGCCAGCTGCTTTTCATAGGGATGTCACAACGGACCATAGTAATTACATGGGAGTGCTGGGGTACAATTACAGCTTTGTGATTAGGTTATGAGTTATTCATGAGAGCCCGTCCTATGTCCTGTTTGTTGTACAAAGCGACAAAAGCTAATCGCTCTGCTTGCACGTCATAAACCTGCTAATGTCACAACCTCGTTCCTGGACAGTGGTTTTCTGCTTTGCACGAGTGATCTTGAACTTCCAGTTTGCTGATGCTCAGTTGTCTGTCTGTTGTCGTTGAACAGGACTGACGCCTCGCAATTATCACGTCACGTTGCATTGTGTTAGTTTTTACTCAGTGAAAACCAGGCCATTGTTTTGTGTTTGCCTGGAATTGTCACGCCCATCTCCCTCCTGCCAGCTGCAGGTCAACGTGTCTGACACTCAACACCTTTTCCAGGCTCACCTGCACTGAAGCCTCGTGTTTGGGATAAAAAACCGTGTTGACTGCAGTCACTACAGCTGTGGAGTCATAGTGATGTAACTCATAGCTCCTGTTTATTACATGTACACACCATGTGGAACGATCATTGCAACAAAAAAAAAAGGTAAATTTAAAGCTTTGGAAGCCAAACACAGCCTCATTTGAATACTTTGTTTATTGAGCTTTTTAGTATATTACATACAGAGAGAATTGGATATGGTATGATGGACATAAATCTGATCATCTTGCTCAATCTAACTTGAGTTCATGTCCAGCAAAAAAATGCTGTGCCTTCCACCTTCAATGCTTCAGTGAAGCAGTGTTATTTATTATTTTAATTCGTCTACGCCCTGTTTTGTTTTCATCTTTTGGTTGTTTTTGTGCCATGTTGTTGGGGGAAAAAAGTCAATAAATATGCAAAATAAATCAATTTCATATACAAAGCATGGCTGACATTGAATACAGACATTATAAATTATTAAGTATGCTTATTCATATTTTTTGTGGTGTGTTTACAGAGGCCACAAAACCTGATAAGTCAGCTTTCTTTTGTTTGCTCCAGGAAGTACTTACTGGAATATCAGTGATTTACATCTATGGAATCACTCATTGTCTTTGATGATTGGCAACCATTGGAACATCTGGTTTGCCCTGCACATGCAATGATGTTGTCCAAGTCTGTTTTTTAAACGATCTAATGGCAGTGGCGTTTGGTCAAACCGCTTATCTTGGCACATAGAGTAGTATTTGTCATTTATAATGCATGTGTGTCACCCAGACAAGTCAACATCAAAGAATGGGAACATCACGCTCATTCAGTAAAACATCTTCTGATGGGTTCTGGATCAACAAAACATGACAAAACATTTGTTTTTGGAGAAGTCTGAGGTTGAGCTATGTGCCATCCCAACCCTCACTGGCAAATATATCCTTTATCCAAAGCTTTTAGTACAGATATTCTCTTTTTCATATGTTTTGTGACACAGACAAGTTGTCATCGAAATTTTGCCTTTGTCATTTCATAAAAAAACTAGTTGTTTAGCTGTCACTGTGCATCATTAGTTCAATGCCAGATGTTATTTAAAGTAATTGCTGATTAACATGAATATCGTTATATCACTGATATGATTGTATGCACTGGGTCATTGGTGATCCTCCAGATTTTTCACAGAGATTTCATGAGCATATGTTGGAGAAGTCCAGACACTTGATGCAGGTGCTGAGTTTACTGGAAAGCAATTTTGTAATTCAATACGATACATGAAAAGACTTCAAATGAAACCAATGAGGATAGGCTATATAGTAAAAGTCACATTGTATCAAGAAGGTTTCAGATTAAAGTGAATTGACCCTGATTCCTTTTTTTTTTTTTATTGGCTTGTGTGGTTTCTTTGTGTGTCAGAGAAATGTAAAATGAAACTTAAAAAATCTACTCAAATCACTAACGCATAAAGCAGTTGAAGCCCAATTGAGATGATGAAATAATGAAAGGAATTCTCACAGTACTACAGTGACTGCTCAGTGATGAACCACCCAGTGTTTTCATGTGCCCAGAAATTCACACGCTGCTTTCATATGTCAGTGAAAGAAGAACTCAGTGCGTTTTGAAAGTGTTACTTTTATGGAACAATTTCAGTTATGTGTCTTGCATGCTCAAGAAAAACTTAACTTTGAATGTCAGTGTGTATAACTGAACTGAACCCTGACACTGAGTTCCCAGGTCAATCCTCTCAACAATCTTTTAGAGGATGGCTTTATATCGAGAGGAGTTCGTATTACTCTGCCCCACTTTATATACTCACTCTCCTGAGTGAGTATATAAAGTAATGGAATGAAAAGTGTGGTACATCTATCTGCGCTTTCTGTTAGCAAAAGCAACACCTTAGCTCCTGGAAACAGAAAGCACATTCTGGTTTATTGTCAAGAACACATCTGAGTCATCATCAACACAGGATCAGAGCTTTGGTTAAACTTGTGTGTCGGTCTTTGATTCTCCATAGCATCAGACATTGGATGACAATGCAGAAGTATCCAAGGTTATATAAGGGGCTCAAACAAAGGCTTCAGTTCATCATCTACTGGAAAGACAACTTTCCTTTGGATTTACTCACTGTCTGGGTATGTTTACTGTAGTCTCCAGCCCTCCAGAGAACAGTGGAGCCTGCTGTTGGTAAAATGAGAAGGCCAGAGGAGCCTGCCAGGTGGAACTGATGGATAATAGTCATTGTATTGACAATGCATGTTTCTCTTGTTACAAATCCATCTCAACCATAGCTTTTCAACACTTTAGACAAGGAAATGTGTTTTTCACTGGGGCAAAACCTCGGTGAAAGATCATTAACTCCCATCTGCTAAGGGAGTTGACAGCTGTTCGTGTAGGCCTCCATTTCTCGGTGAAGGTTTAGTGTTTCACTGAACAGGAAGTGACTGCACTGGGAGGGATTCTTTTCATTTTCAAAGAAAATACCAACCTAGCTATTTCTCCATCGGTATGTGTCCTCTTGCTTAATTTACAGTATGTTCTTACCCGTATCTGTTTTTATGTAGGTTTGAGGAGGTATATGTCAAGATGGCACAGTGGAACCAGTTGCAGCAGCTGGAGACCAGATATCTGGAGCAGCTCTACCACTTATACAGTGACAGCTTCCCCATGGAGCTCCGGCAGTTTCTTGCCCCCTGGATTGAGAGCCAAGACTGGTGAGAAATAATTGAATTCCTGTGATCTGTTATGCCCATTTCATTTCTCCTGTTTGTTATCATATGCTGCTGTTGTTTTATCTTCCACTCCCTCCAGATTGGCTGGTGGCCACTCACCGTGACTTGCTATTACGTAGAAAGCTATCATGTTTTAGAATCAATTGTCAGCCTCTTCCTTATCATGCCTTCGTCTAATCTAGCGACTCCATTACAGGGAGCTCATGCATATTATGTATAACAGTGCACCTGCATGATTCTGTTTAGAGTTGAGCTTTCTTCTGAGAATTTATCGGTTCAATGTTTTGAGCTATAGGGGATATGGGTATTTAGGTTGAGTGCATCTCGTACCAGCTCATAGCACAAACTATAAATCATCATACCCTGATTATCTTCTCCTCTCCTTTGACAAGGGCGTACGCTGCCAATAAGGAGTCGCACGCTACACTGGTGTTCCACAACCTCCTGGGAGAGATAGATCAGCAGTATAGCCGTTTCCTGCAGGAGAACAACGTGCTCTACCAGCATAACCTGCGCAGGATCAAACAGCATCTGCAGAGCAAGTACTTGGAGAAGCCGATGGATATTGCCCGCATTGTTGCCCGCTGCTTGTGGGAGGAGCAAAGGCTCCTGCAGACTGCCACAACTGCTGCACAGGTAGAGAAAGCCACACAAACCAAGCTTATTCTTTGTTATTTTTTGATAATAAAGTCATTAAATGTATTCTGAATGTTGTGTATCTTCTTCTTGCAGGATGGCCAAGCAGCTCATCCCACTGGTACAGTAGTGACAGAGAAGCAGCAGATCCTGGAGCATAACCTTCAAGACATTAGGAAACGAGTGCAGGTGAGTTTCCATCAGAAAATCACTGATTAGAATATTCGAATATGCAATATAAATAATTCTGAACACACTCTTAACTTGAAGTCTTGTCATTAATAAACAAATCATCATTTGTCTCTCAACAGGATATGGAACAGAAGATGAAAATGCTTGAGAACTTGCAGGATGATTTCGACTTCAATTATAAGACACTGAAAAGCCAAGGAGGTATATTCTACTTAATAGTTTTTTAGCTTTATCCTTGACATTAAACTGTAGGAAATGTCTCAATACTGTCTTAAATTAAGATTCATTAAAATGCCTTGATCAGCATCATCGTATACTGTAAAATAAATGCATCTTAATTTGTAACTGACCAGCTACATGCTCCCGCCTCATTCCAGAGTTGTCCCAGGACCTTAATGGAAATAGCCAGGCAGCTGCTACAAGACAGAAGATGGCCCAGCTTGAACAGATGCTGAGTGCTTTGGACCAGCTCAGGAGGGTGGGTCCCTATCACTTACAATGTATTGAGATATGTCAAAAATACATGAGAAAGAATTAAAACAGTTTGGATTGTCTTAAATGCCTTAAGTTTAACCAAGAAGACATCAACTGATAAACAAAAGAATAACAAGGGATCAAAAAAGTATCATAAAGAGGCTTTGTCCTTGTATGTTTGTGTAAAAGTTAATAATTGGCATTTTAGGTGTTAGGCCACCAATTACTTAAAGGAACAAACCTGAAGGAGGGGTCTGGACTCTGCACTGGTTGATTTCATATTTTAAAATGGTTTTTTTTGTCATCGTCTTTGCAAAAGGACTCTGTGATGATTAATGAAGAACGAGTTAGAGTTTGAGAATCAATATCATGCTTTTCAGAGGTAATGCCACCACTCACATTGCCCAGATAAATTATGCCACTGCTTAAATGGGCTGTCCTTCGTATCTTTTAGCAAATCGTGACAGAGATGGGAGGCTTGCTGACTGCCATGGATTATGTGCAGAAGAACCTGACAGATGAAGAACTAGCAGACTGGAAGAGACGACAGCAAATTGCTTGTATTGGAGGTCCGCCGAACATCTGCCTGGATCGCCTCGAGACATGGTAACCATGAATGCAGATTTAAAGCAATTTCCTAAGCCAGACGTCGGTCACTTCAATTATCAACAATCCATTAGTATTTTTATATATTTAAAAAAAATTAACAATACAAAAATGTGCGTTGATGAAAGCTTTATTTTGTTTTTTGAGCAATAACAAGTATACAACAGCTCAACATCTGTCTAGCATCTGGAAACATGAGAGTTGACTGAACTGAACTCTGGTTATTTTCTAACCAGGATCACATCCTTGGCTGAGTCCCAGCTCCAGATTCGTCAACAGATCAAGAAGTTGGAGGAGCTTCAGCAGAAAGTGTCCTACAAGGGAGACCCCATCATTCAGCACCGACCCGCCCTGGAGGAGAAGATTGTGGACTTGTTCCGAAACCTAATGAAGAGGTACTGCATTTGGTGTAGCTTCACTAAAAATGTTCACAGACAATGTTTCCTTTGTGTTACTATGAATGGAGGTTGCTTCTTTGGGAACCTAAAGAAGAATCAAAGTTTAAGGTTCCACTTTTTAATGATGCTGAGCTTTCAGCCACATCTCTCAGTCTGAATTCCCACGAATGAACTGGTTTAGATCAAGTTTACATTGTGACCATATGATGAATGTGATACACAGTCGACAGCTCAGGATCATTAGTATGTGGACCTTATATTCTCGACAACATGTGGTAAATCTCCTCTGAAACATGATCCACTCTGTCTTCTAGTGCTTTTGTGGTGGAAAGACAGCCCTGTATGCCCATGCACCCAGACAGACCTCTGGTTATTAAAACAGGAGTGCAGTTCACAAATAAAGTCAGGTAAGGATGCAGACTTGAAACACAGAAATATCAGAGACTGTGTCTTTATCTTTTAATGGAGAAAGATATTTTATATTTGAATATTTTATAAATACTTCCTTTGCTTTTTTTCCAGGTTACTTGTTAAGTTTCCTGAACTAAATTACCAGCTGAAAATTAAAGTTTGCATTGACAAGTGAGTTTTTTTCTTAAGTCTTTATCAGTACGACACTTTCATGATTGAAGATAAAGAATAATTTCTGCTTCACTGACTTGAACTGTTTATTTTCAGGGAATCTGGTGATGTGGCTGCAATCCGAGGGTAAGACTTTTAAGAACATTTGCTTTTTAAAGCCTGGTCATTTGCTTTATATTAGTTTAGAAAAGAGTCTCACTTTCTTCTGCCCCTTGAATTTTCTCAGGTCACGAAAGTTTAACATCCTCGGCACCAACACAAAAGTTATGAACATGGAGGAATCGAACAATGGCAGCCTGTCAGCAGAGTTTAAACACTTGGTGAGTTATGGAGGCAAAACTCTACATCCTCGGCAGTGATGAAGTTTTCTCACAATGGCCTGCTATGGAGATCTGACTTCCTGTTTTTTTTTTTATAGACCCTGAGAGAACAGAGGTGCGGTAATGGTGGCCGGACCAATAGTGATGTAGGTACTCTTCCTAACACTATTGTAACAATAGTGTAATTCAAAGCTAATTATTTTTGATTCAACTAAAATGTTGTGAGCATAGATGCATATGAACAGTCCACACAGTTTATTTTTCATACACTAGAGGTTCAAATGTTCTGTTTTCTCCAGGCCTCTCTGATCGTCACAGAGGAGCTGCATCTTATCACCTTTGATACAGAAGTCTATCACCAAGGTCTGAAGATCGATCTGGAGGTGAGTAGCCTTTCCGGTTTGTCATTCTAACTTCCACACAAAACTAGAAGTAAACTCAAAAAACTCTCAAAGAATAATGCAGTGCTCTGTTCTCTGACACATCATAGAGAAAGTCCTCAGACAAATGAGTCATCCCCAAAGTCTTCAGAGACTGTCATCGCCCAAGTTTCTAAATGAGCTGTTACTGAAAGATGCAATTGTTGCTCCTGACCCCAGTTACCCCACTGAGGGCGGAGTAACGGCACTGAATATTTATGCTGAAGCAACGTTTTATTCATTTATCCTTTTCAACATAATAATTTCTCTTATGGCGAGTTTCCCTGTTGGGATTAATAAAGGATTATCTTAAAACTAAATTCTCCCACAGACAAATGGTATATTTGTTGTGAATAGGGGCTCAACAATAAACTGCATCTTGAGCCATCTTCAAATAATGAATTTGACACATTATGATTTTATTTCAGTGCATTATGTCATTATCATTGTATTTGTTCTTGAGGGACCCATCATACTCGCAGATGTGATCCCAGAGCTCCAGATGCAAAATCATTTGTGGGTCGCTTAACAAAGCAACCCTTTCATAATAAAACATTTTGCACTAAGAACAGCTACATGCCTTGTACGAGTAAGAGCAGCATTAATGAGTGGATGATCTACTGAAATAGAAGTAAGAACATTTTAGTGTCATTGTGCAGTACTAAATGTTAGCTAGCAAATATTATAATTTTTTTTAAAGAAGGTTTACTGAAATAATTGTTTTCCTTCATATGTGCAGACCCATTCTCTCCCTGTGGTAGTCATTTCAAACATCTGCCAGATGCCCAACGCCTGGGCCTCCATCCTGTGGTACAACATGCTCACTAACCACCCAAAGGTAAGACGGCACCCTCTGGTGGAAAGGGGCTGAACTCTGTTGGTGGAGAATGTTACCTGGGCAGGATGTTTTGTCAAAGTACTCTGCGTTTTCTGGCGCACCTTAAAACGTATTCGGAGAATGTTGTGTTTTTATAATAAGCTGGCTTGGCTATGTCTGCACAGAACGTAAACTTCTTCACCAAGCCTCCAGTGGGAACATGGGACCAGGTTGCTGAAGTGCTGAGCTGGCAATTCTCCTCCACCACCAAGAGAGGCCTGACCATTGAACAGCTCACCACACTGGCTGAGAAATTACTAGGTCAGTTGACATGACTTAGACTCTCTCTAAAAACTTCACACATTGCACTGTTTCATATACTAATGTGATTTTCGCTTGTCCATTTAGGGCCTTGTGTCAACTTCTCTGGCTGTCAGATCACTTGGGCCAAGTTCTGTAAGGTACTTCACCTTCCAGCCACATATGCCTCAGTCCACCATATTGCCATTGTATTGAGTCGGTGCAAGTAATTTTTTCCCCTTCCTCCGTGTAGGAAAACATGGCTGGTAAAGGCTTCTCCTTCTGGGTGTGGCTGGACAACATCATTGACCTGGTGAAGAAGTACATCCTGGCACTGTGGAATGAGGGGTGAGAGGTCGTCCTTTGTTTACAAGTCAAGTCCCCGAGCACCTGCTGGAATCTGGCGTTTTTCATTGTATAGAAAGTGTTTTGGCATGCAGCAGTCAACACCTTTAGAATAAATGTACTATTTAAAATATTGATGTGTATTATTTGCCTTCCTGTTTCCCTCTACAGATATATCATGGGATTCATCAGTAAGGAGAGGGAGAGGGCCATTCTGAGTCCAAAACCTCCTGGCACTTTTCTGCTGCGCTTCAGCGAGAGCAGCAAGGAGGGGGGCATAACATTCACATGGGTGGAGAAAGACATCAGTGGTGGGAATTTCAATCCTTCTTTTACAATTTAATGATAAATATTTAAGACGTTTGGTTGTGACACTTGCTCTTCGTGGTGCGGCTACAGGAAAGACCCAGATCCAGTCGGTGGAGCCCTACACCAAGCAGCAGCTCAACAATATGTCCTTCGCCGACATCATCATGGGCTACAAGATTATGGATGCCACCAACATCCTGGTTTCACCTCTCGTCTACCTCCACCCCGACATCCCCAAAGAGGAAGCGTTCGGGAAGTACTGCAGGCCGGAGACAGCTCCTGAACCTGAGATAGGAGGAGACTCAACAAGCAGTAAGTCACTCTGACCTCTGTGACCTCTATGCATCTTACGAGACACAAGACACATGGATGTTATTTTTTTCATTACAAATGTATGTTTTCTTTTCCCTGACAGCTATTCAGCCATACTTGAAGACAAAGTTCATCTGTGTCACACCGTAAGTATCTGTCCCTCCTTTATCTTCAAGATTAGAATATGATAATATGGTCTGTAATGAGCACCTTGATAATAGGACAAGATAGTACAAATGTACATATAAGATCATAATGTCACAAAGTAACAAAGATGAAGGTTTGGCTGCTGTCTAGTCTGTGACGTGCCAAAGTAGAAATGTGTTCCAAAAAACGTTCTTATTTGTTACTGATATTAAAGAGACGGAATGTTCCTGCTCAAGATCTACACTTCCTTCTTTAAACTTACACTTCATTTACGACAAGTGTTGTCAAATGTTCAAAGAAAAGAGAACAAAGCTGTTTTCGCTTTCACTGTGAGTCACCACCATCATTAGAGGAACCATCCCCCCATTCATGTGAACCTAGATATATGCAGATTCTGTTCAGTTTCTGTTTAAGTCGATTGACGTTGGCACCTGGTATCAGGTTAGTGCCTTAGGGAGTCAGATGGGAATTTATTTCCATGCTGAGTGTGCAAATAGTCAAATCTTTATTTCTGTGGACCAGGGATGCGATCAAAATACAAACAGCAGTAGAAGAGTAGAAGACCATCTTATACCCTTAGCTTCTAACTGACACCCACTTTAAATTATGTTTCTATTATTTGTTGTGTGCTTTCAGTTGTAATCACATTTAAATTCAATTACATTGGTTTGGTCAGGGTCAATATGGCAAAATCATGAAAGGGCACAGAGGCTAAAACCGAACTTCATTAACAGTAAGAAAAAAGGTTTTGAATATGTAAATATAAAATATATAGACATTTTCAATTAAACGTATTTACGGATGCCAACATTTAGAAATATTTAAATGTAAGTTGTTAAACTACACATTGCTTTTCTTAGAATCATATAGTAGAGGGTATCTTCAGATGGATATTCATTGAGTAGCTGAGCTTGAATAAGAACTTGAATGTCACTCATTAGAGCCTATACCTTCAGCAAGGCCAAACACCCCTTAAATTCAGTCAAGCTTCACCAAATTGCACACACTTATAAATATCAGTCCCCTAAATGTACAGGAGTTGTTTTTTATCAAGATCCATGGATTATTCCCTGGAAAATAAGTGAAAACGTAAAAAAAAAAAACACAGCCCCCTGATCTGGATCCACACCAAAATGTATTGGGTTCATCCCTGACCCATATGACATCGTTCCACCAAGTTTTGCGGTAATCCGTCTGGTAGACAAACCTTCTTGGTGGAGGTACTAATAACTGAGGTGGGAGGAGGAGAGGGGGGTCAAATTGATAGTGCAAAGTTGACCGAGGTCAGAGGAGTGTGTACACACAGGCCAGTCAGCCATGTGTGCTCTGGTTGGTTTGGTAGAGGGTGTGGTAGGGTGGTAGGGTGGTGGCAGGTTGTGAGGTTTGCTCAGCGAGATCCTGACCTCTCTCCGTAGGTGTCCCTCCGTGTTCATGGACTTGCCGGACAGTGAGCTGCTTGGGAACGGATTCCCATGGTAGGAACCGAGGGGGGAAAGATGGCATGTAGGGCTGTGTGTGCATCATGTCACTTTGTCTGTGTGTCTGATGGGTGGGTTTCAGGGATATCGGCGCCGAACCCGCCATTTACATAATTACTGTCTGTGTCTCACAGCTTCTTGTCTCCTGGTTCTAATACAAATGCACCTCCCTACCATTCATTTTTATTTGTTTCAGGTCCCATTTTTCATAATTCCTCAATTAAATCCATCTGTATGGATTAAACATATAAATTCTGTGATTGTATCTTATTAGAGAATTCAGATATTTGTAGTGTTTTTGATCCAAATATTCAAAAATCAATTAATAATTTCCTAAGAAAGTAGACAAAGCAAAAAAAGCCATTTGAAAGAGGAAGGAAATAAAAAAAAAAAAAAGGGAAATTGCTCTTGAAAAAACGATTGAGTAATGGCCTGTTAAATCCACTTAACCCACCGCGCTAACCATCAACTGACATCGTAGAGTAGTCGTCATTAACATTAACGTGCAGTACCATTAAAACCTTGTTTGTCTTTGTGCTTCCCTCTTTTTAAAGCAGAAAACATCCTCAACATCTGCCAAGTGTTTCTTAGTTTTGTTGTTTGTCAGAGCCATCCCAGCTTTAATCTACTTTCTTTTCTTGGCATTGACTTTGCACACTGATGCTGAACTATCTTTCAGAGTAGGATGAGACTGATGGATTATATATACATATTATATGTGTATTATCGCAGCCTTTTGACTTAAGGTAGCCCTGCAGTCAGTGTGATGAAGACAAACACTAACAATCGTGTTGACTAACATGAAATCTGTGGCCAGAATCCACATGGAAGTGTGTGTGTGTGTGTGGTCATTGGTTCACCTTTTTTACATTTGTCCTCTTTTCATGTTTTTACAGCACAAATTCTGGAAACACCAGTGACCTGTTCCCCATGTCGCCACGCACCCTCGACTCTCTGATGCACAATGAAGTTGAAGCTAATCCAGGACATATGGGTGAGTCACTTACACACGTTACAAACATTTTTATTTATATACACGTGAGAAGCTACACTTACTACATGTCGAAACCCTTCAATCGAGAAAACTAACGGAGCGGAGAGGTATTCTGTTTTTTGTGTCGGAATCTGATCCAAGCCTGATGTTTTCCCCGTTTTATAAGCCCAGCCAATTGGACCCGACCTGAAACTGATTCATCCAAAACTTTCTTATCCACACTCTAGTTCAGACAAGTTTTTCAGATTGCTGTGCAGTTCACACTCTTAAGACTTGCTGTCTTGTTATCAGGAGTCTTTCAGATGTTATGAGTTCATACTACACTGATTGACTGGTGACAGGTGGCCACACATTACACAATCTTTTACCAGGAGAAACCCCCTGACTTGTAGGTCTGGTTTCTACCTCTTTATACCCTCTTCACCCCTTCCTGCATTCTGACTGGCTGTAGTTGCCTCAGATTCATTGAGGTGTTTAATCTGCTAGTCATCTAGTAGAAGGTCTTTGAAGACTTTGCACAGAGCGAATGGCGACTGGCTTTTGTCGACTAGTGAAAAATCGGGCCAGAGTGAACTTGTGGCATAAACAAATTTGAATCTTAATGTTAAAACCAAACAGCACTTCGATAAAGATGGACCAACCAAAACCAAAATTGTCCTCACTGTCCCCTCGGATGGGTCTTCAAGTGGGCTACAAGAACACACAGTACAACATTTCTAATGAATATTAATAGCTCATATTTTTATTATTTTTTATTTTTATTTTCACAGATTCGCTGACTTTGGACATGGATGTGGCGTCACCTATGTGAAAGATTTCTTTCATTGTTAGGAGTTGACGATTTCTCTTCCCTCCCTCTGTACACTTGTCCTGCCTGTACAGTTTGTTTCTTGTTTCTGTGTAAACTTTCACACAGTAGGGAATTTGAAGATCCTTTTAAAAAGGCATTGCCATTTTTCTTTAGCCTTTGACTGTATGTAGTGTGTGGAACTCTTGATCGATACTGACCCACTCACTGACCTTCCATTCAGTACTTCCCTCCCTCTTCACAGATATCTGGAATTGTATTTTTTTAAAACATCATACTGTGTGTGTCATTGACTCTTGAAGATGGTTATGAAATCAAGTGTTTTCTTTTCTTTGAATAAGAAATGTAATGAGACTAATTGTTGTATAAGCTATGCCGCTTTAGAAATGTATGTAGATGAATTTATTTTTGATGCATTTAATGGGTCTCTTTTACTTTGTCGTGTTGCGTTTTTGATCCCTGCCAAATGTAATATGTCACAGTTGTTCCAAAAGACCTTGGTTGCACTTAAAACTTAAAACAAAATTTAAAATTTGTTCTATTTCTCAGAGCAGTTTGAAGCGTTTTACATTTGTTCCCAGAAGGAAAGACGAGGAGTTCAGATACTTCATTAGTTGTTTAGTCGTGTGTTTCTTCCACCGTATTATATCGTGAGAAATTACATGATATGCCTCATAAAGTTGGTGCTCTGAAAACAAGTTTTTTTGTCATTCCCACTCAAATACTTTAATTTGTGATCCAGTGGACTGTACTTGCTTTTGAAATGAGCATTCTTGTCTTTTTTTTGTTTGGTTAAATTCACCTGATATGACCAGATATGTAAAGCAAATGATTTTACAAAGGGTTTATTTTAAAACCTATCATCAAAAGTAATCGTGGATAAGTGAGAACAATTTTTCACTTTATCAAAGTGTACACAGTAGTGTTTTTCACACAGTTGATTAAATCCACACCACGATTCCCTATTCAACCAAGAAATGTCAAGAGGTTTTCTGGAAACTACGCTGTAACTCTTCATGATTTGACAGATGGCAATAAAAACAAGTTGGACCTGAAAGTTTTGTCCCCTGTTATAATAGGGGTTTTTCTGGTAATTTTTTCTCACTCTTTCCCGGTTGAGGACAGCGGTTGTCACACATTGTTAACCCCTATGAGACAAATTGTGATTTGTGAATATGGGCTATATAAATAAAATTTGATTGATGATTGAAAGTATTCTAGTAATCTGTTGGTGTGATTATTGTCTCACTAAAAAAGAAATTGTTTAACAGTAAATTTTTTAACATGAAGATAATATACAAATTATTGTATTATCTATAAGGACCAAAAACTAAACTTATTAAACAGCCAGTTACAAACATCAAATTTGGCTGAACTCCGTTTACGCTCCACAGTCATGTGCAGGAAGAAGTACGATTTAAATGTGATGGAAAATGAAGTTCAAGTGAAGCAGAAAAAATAAAGAGGAAAAAGTTGTTTATTTTATTCTTGCAATCTGGAGCCAATCCCAGCTGACATTGAGTAAGAGGTCGGTGTGCACCGTGGGTAAGTCGCCAGCGAATCACAGAGCCGACATACAGATACAAGCAACCATTCAGGCTCATACTCACTGGTCAATTTAGAGTAAATCAGCTTTTAAACCCCTTTTCTTGAAGGATTTACCCACTGAGCCCAACACTATCATTATGAAACTATTATTTTGAAAAGGGGCTTTTTAACTAATATCATTTTGACATCTTACTATAGGATACATCTTTTTTAAGATGTAAATAAATGGATCTAATCAGTTTATTTTTCATTCATAACAGCAGAAATCACTTTCAGAATGGCACTTCATATTCAAACTGTTAAAGAATAATTACTCCTGTGATTTGTATGATTATTATTGTACCATCTATTAATTTGCATATGTATTTCAGGTTTGAGTGCACAGCTGCTTCTGAATGTTCCAGATTTATAAAGATAGAACTGAGAGATCATATGTATTAGATATGAAAAATGCTGCTAAATTGACTGGATGAGAAGTGACAAACTGAAGTGGTCAAACCTATTGCTCTAAAAAAAACAGACACTACAGAACTCTACCATAAATCAAACCAGAGGAAGTCTTTAATAATTGGTAAAAGGAATAGTTCAGCGTTTTGACAGGAAATGTTTTGAAATCACCAGTGTTGGCAGGAAACCAGTAACAACAAAGAGGAACGGTAAAGATTTAGGTCAAGCAATATGCGATAAATAATGTGAGAGCAGTAAAGGTCTCATCTCTATGAGGAACTGAGGGCCGATGTTCATTTGGTGTAACCTGCTGGAAAAGAAAGCTGAAGTTTAGTCCAGGAAATAAGACATTTGCTTAAATATCAATGTTAAAAAACTGACTTGATATGATGATCTCTGGGTCGTTTTCACATCCACATGATGGAAAATATATATTCGATACACACACGGCAAAAAAAATCAAATATAAATAAACTAGAGGTCCCATTTCTCTCTCTATGGTGGGTATGAACAGCAATTGAGCAGTGCAGAAATCAACCACATGTTCCTTTTATTCAACAATATAAAAGTAAAACTCATAAGTTGAATGGGAGCATGTGAAATGTAAAATCAGTGGGGGTAATTATTTGAAACAAGCTGATGTTACAGGTTGTTTCCCGTGGAAGTATTAATCACTGCAGTTTCTCGGATTTGAAACGTTACTGTATTTATCGATACATATGAGGTCATCTGTCATTCTACTTCCTGTTTTATCTCTGGTTTCTCACTGCCTTTGAGGACAGAACTCTCGACACATGATCCCTGGACTTCCCTGACTGGAAACCCCACATTACACATCTTCAGCTGTAACGTGCCACTGATAGGAACAGCAGCAGCCTGACTGCTGGGATTCCCATGAGCCCGTTTAGTGACAGCTGAGATAAAGCAGCTAAACAAACATGGGCAGCAAAGGAGGCACTTTCTGCACCGCTGGGTCTCTGCCTTGCTCTACACCCAGTCAGCCCGGCCTCTGTCTACTGTGTGTGTGTGTTTGTCTCGGTGACAGGAAATAAACACAGACGGGTTTGAGGGGATGAGTGGGTGTGGAGAAGATGTGCATCTATTACCATCAGCAGCTGCTGACTCAGCTGTCTGAGGAGGCAACTGTCACCCTTCAGCCCTGGCCCGCAGCCAATCAATCTGGAGAATCAATGAAACTGTGAGTGTGTGCGTGTATGTGTGTTTGTGTACGTGTGTGTGTGTGTGTGTGTGTGTGTGTGTGTGTGTGTGTGTGTGTGTGTGTGTGTGTGTGTGTATGCGTGTGTATGAGTGTTGGACAGAGAGAGAGGAAAAAGCTGATATAAAAGAGGGCCCTTCTGACATGGATGACATTTATTTCTCAGATTTCGGTCACCATCATTCAAAAGATACTCTGGACTTTGACCCTTTTCTGTTTCTTTGTGACAAATCAATAGTCACAGGTCAAAAACAACCCAAGTCCATGACTGCGTGTAATTCGGGTTATTCCCATTCTATGAGTCAGATAGGTTTACTTGCTATGAGCAATTACAAGTAACCTGTCTATTATGTGGTTTTTAATTCCACTACGTGTGATAAATAAGGGGACACAACAGGGACAACAAACAGGAAACAATCAACATGAGGTCACATGGTGTCTGTTGCCCTTTTACTTGTTTATTTGTTTTGTCCCCGGCAGCAATATCTGACTCTTTATTTAATTTGCTGGACGTGCTTCAGGCGCACAATGTCCTCTAGTTTATTTTGGCAGCTTTATCTTTAGTCCCTGCCACCTCAACCACCCCCTACACCCCCCACCCCCTCCCTCCCTCTCTCCCCCCCCCTTTTCATCTCACCTGATAAGGGTTAGACTGAAAGGAAATTGAAAAAACATTAATTACATCTCGTTTAAAAATAAACATTTTTCCTGTGCCCCATTAAGCGTTGTTTTTCATTAAACCAGAGGGTGTCGCTGTTGTCCAGATTGAGGGCGACAGATATGGGGATATAGTTGGAGATTCAATTGAATTGAATCGACCTGAGTGCACAGAATCAGAATTAGAAAAAGAATTGGGTCTTATTTCCAAGCAGGTTTACACATACAAGGAATTTTCTGTGGTGTATTTGTGCAAGTATAAGTATAAAGAATATAAAGAATATAAAAATAGGAAACAAAATTAAATGTAAAAAATACTATAAGCACCAGGGGATTGTGCAATACGTTGTAAGTAAACACTAGAGACTGAGCGCAGCAGACACGAGGCTCTGCAACAAGGGAGCAATTTCAATCTGATATGTATGTATATGTATTGATCATATCACATTATTGATTTATCTAAAGCAGCAGTGGTGAACGAAGTTTATTTTTAGTGACTGTGGTTCTTCTTGCCTGTGTGGCAACTTAGTAACCTATTGCTCAAAACAAAGTCAGATTCAACAATAAAGATAAAATATAATAAAATAAAACAAAATAGATCAAATAAATTAAGTTAAGTTAAGTTAAGGAAAGTTACGTTAAGTTAGGTAAAGTGCAGTAAAATGAATTAAATTAAATTGAAACAACAAAATGAAAAAATTAATTAAATCAATTAAATTAGTAAAGTAAAATAAAGTAACGTAACGTAACGTAACGTAAAGTAATGTAAAGTAAAACAAAATAAAAATAGAATTGTTTTTGCACTAAGCCTACAGAAATGTTGTCAGGGCTGTAAGTTGTTGCTGTATCTGATAGAAGGATGTAAAATGTAGATATTGGTCAAAAGTAAATCAGCAGAAAGTGTTTCTGACAGAGAGAGAGAGAGATAGAGAGAGAGAGAGAGACGCCGGAAGTGGGCGGTTTGTCAGAGAGAGAGAGAGAGAGAGCAGAGAGAGAGAGAGAGAGAGAGAGAGAGCAGTGAACTGCTGGAAAACTGACTGACAGAGAGAGAGAGAGGTAGAGATAGAGAGAGAGAGAGGTTCCTGTCGTAGGTCGCTATCGTCGCTGCAGCCTCTGCCCTCGTTTTATGAGAAAAGCACCGCAGCTCCCGTCGCTCCACAGAGGTAAGCGTGACATGCTGTGTGCGTGTGAGTGCGTGTGTGTGCGTGTGTGTGTATATATGTCTTTGCGTGTGCGTGCGTGTGTGAGTAAGTGAGCGTCTCTCGTCTCGTCCCACTCACTGTCCCTCCACCGGTTGCGAAAGAATATTCTGACAGCGCTTTGTAAACAAACTGCGAGTGTGTGTGTGTGTGGGGCTCCTGCGCAGCGTGCGCAGGAGCCCCACACACACACACAGGCTCACACACAGGCTCACACACACATGTATAAACCCATCTGTGTAGACATGTAGTTTCTTCCTCCTGTGGTGTCATGAAACGCTGCTGGATCAACAGGCAGCTCCACATGCAGCGGGACCCGTCGGACGCTCACAGGCTGCTGGCTGGTTGTAGCTGCAGAAGTTTGGCAGGTGATTGTGTGACTTGTGTTTTTCTGCTGTGGTCGCACACGAGCTGCTGCTGCTGCTGCACCTGAGCTGCTGCCCCCTGTGTGGATGCAGACACCTTTCCCCTCAACACTGCAGCGAGGAGTCCTGCACTTTGTACTCCCATGACATCTGTCTGACTGCGATGTTACCTCGAAGATAAAGACTTCACATGCAAATGATATCTTGCAGTTTGGAAAGTGGTGCCATGCCTGTTGGACCCGGCTAAAGCATTTCAAATGTCCTGTATGTGTCAGCATAAACACACTCTTTTTGGATTTGAATTAGAATTTACTACAGCCTGACTGACAGGGATTCTTTTGGGCTGATACTGATATTAAGGAGTAAAAAAAATACAGATATATCTATTTAAAAAAAAATGATTTCAGGATTTGTAAGATGTCATTATCACACTCTAATGACAAAGAAATGTTATTGAGGTTTGATATTTTACAGTAAAACCATAAACCTTATTAGTAACTGTAAATCAATAAATAAACATAGATACAACCAGATATGAAGAACTTGATTGAAGAGAGTAAACAGAAAAAAAGAAATAAAAAAACCACGATTTTTTTCTAAACACTGATACCGATATGTTGGTGAAAAGCTCATATCGCCTGCCTTTTACCGGTCAACCGATAAATTCCATCGGGCTCCACAATTTACCAATGACACTTCTCGAATTTATACAAGTACATTTAGTTTCGTTCCAGTAAATATATTTGTACACGACAAACAGCAGCTACAGTGATAATATACATTTTACGGTAATAATAAACAGATTTCTTAGAAAAAGGATGAACATTATAAGGAAGTGGGAATGATACAGAAAAAAAAAAAACCCACTTAAAATACAATAAGATGCTTTCAGGCACGTCAGGCTGCCGACACCGTCGTGAAGGATACAGTTGAACGAGTATCGGTGGCACGCTGTTTCATCGCGATCAGCTTGGTTCCATCTAACTTCATCGAGTCTAACTGTGCGTTACTGCGAAACAGAAGATTTCATTGTTTGTTTGCATGTGCCCTGTTGACGTGTGGTATGAAGAAGCATGAAGGGGAAGGTTCATGGAGGTCAGTGCAAAGCCGGCTCTCAAACACTCCAGAATCAAGACCCCGGAGTGGGCATCCCCTGTCATTTGCTGAACGCTCAGTTGCTCTGATGAGACTTTGGTTGTTTACCTTTGGAAGATTGCGTCTCGACGCCCACAGTCCAGCTGGCAGTGACTTGGCACCCCCGTTGCTCCTGGTAATGGAGAACTACATGTTGTGACAATAATGTCCTCCGCCTACTGTGATAATTTTCCCCCTTGAGGCTGCAGTGTGAAAAGTTTGGATGTGTTCTGCGGCTACACCCCGAGTCCTTTCCTCTCCACACGGCAATGGAAATGATTTGTTTGCGACACCTTTGTGTTTTGCTCTCAGCGGTGCTGCAGATAGTAGGTCAAAAGTCAACAATAATTTTTGATAATTGACTCATCAGTTGCTGCTGCAGTTTCATATGTTCGGAAATCCAGCAGCTGGGTTTTGGGACGAAGTCATTCCAAGACATCACAGTGAGCGAGGAGGCGACAGGGATTTTTCTTGACATTTTGGTTTCAGATTCTCTTCTTCACATCTCTTTGCTCAAGATGCTTCCTTCTCTATTTATCTTGTATTTCTTCTGTATTTACTGCACATCTGCTCTCTCTATCAGCAAAACATTTCAGACAGGAAACAATGGTCGGAGTCAGCATTTAACCCTGTTGGCAAGCCACCATGTTACCCTGCATACTCCCTCTGTCACCGCTGTGCAGGGTGCACTTGAAGGGAGCATTTTCCCAGGTTTCTGTGAAAAAGAGGTTCTCTGGTGTTGGCAAGGGAACATGGTGCTGCTGGCCCTGGCATGAATTGGTTGGCACAGTGTGTCCCTGTCACAAAGGCCCCCGATGCAGGGGGTACAGCAGCAGGGGAGACCGGGGAAAGCAATGTTTTCTCCAGGGTTCCTGCAGCTTAGGACAGATTTAAGATGTTTTAAAGTTGCTTTCAGTGCCACTTGGAGTAGAATGTACGACTTTCCGGAGCATTGCATGGACTAAGCCTCCTAGTCCGTCACTTAATTTGACACTGTGATCAAACACCACCACCAGTGTCTAAGCGCACACCCAGATCGGAATCAGCTTCTCCTGTTGCTGGTGTTGAAGTTGGTGTTGAGACTTGGTGGAGACTTCGCAGTTTCTCACTCTGCATGCAGGATTCCACTGCCTTGATTCCCATTGTGCAGAGTCTGAAAAACTTCCTGTACAGAATGCACAGTGTCTTGTATCCTGCACATTTCCTGGTGCTGGTTTCAGCCATCTTGCAGTGTATCGGTTGACTTGCCAACCTGCCTAGAAGCCAAGATACAAGAGTTTATTGTCATATGCACAACAATTACATTTAGCAGTTGCTGGCAATGAAATGCTTGGGTCACAGGCTCTCTTCTAGCAATGTAAACCATTTGCCATTGCCACGTGGTCACCTGCGCCCTGCGGGAATACAAGTTTACCTGATTTCTGTTCACGTAATTCACTCATGTTTTTTATTTTTTTTACTGCGAAACAGAAAGACTGTGCTGCTTCATTCTTTAATCAGAGCTGTAAACACTGACACCCACTGAGACACAAGGGGAAGGCAGAGTTCTTGCATAATTTGCGGAGCTCTATGCAACTTGCGTAGCGGGCATGTTGCGTGAGCTTAACATCACTAGCTAGCTGGCAGTGCAATTGCTCTGAGTATCCCGGCCACAAACCCAACACGAGTGTTGTTGGTTCCACTATCCTGATCTGTGGGACCTTAATGTTAAAGGCTTTCGGAAAATGTATTTACAATTTGAGATTTCAAATTTCAAAAATTTCAAATTTCTAAAATTTCTAAAAATACAAAAAGATTCCTAAAAATCTGACTTGCCATGTCTCGCAAAGACTGATTCAAGACCTTTTAAATACCAATTCAGTCCAATGCCTATTTTTAGATCCATGAATTAAATGGATCCGCAGGAACACTGTTATTCGACAAGCCCGCGGTGCCATGTGCTCACAGCATGGCATGTCCTTAAGCTTGTCTGTGCGTCTCACGTTTTCACTCGCCGCTGCCAGACGTAGGTGTAGGGTTCACTGAGCTGGGAAAGGCTGATGAGAAAGTTTGAGTACTGTAAGTATGGGGTGCAGGGGGGGAGGTTAGTATGGAAAAACCGCACAGGAGACATGTTCTTGACATCATGCAGCGATTAGAGTGGTGGTTTTGATATGAGTGAGCTGTGAGTCAAAGGTGTCAGCATCACCTACACACTAATGACTGTGCTTATCACAGGGCTTCCTGTCGCTCTGCACAGAGGAGGAGGGCATGAATGGATGAAAGAAGTTAACAGTAAGGAAAGAAAGAATATCCTCTGATTGCTTTCTGGTGCAAATAACCGTATAAAAATCATAAGTGTGAAAAGCAAACGGGGGCAAGTGACAGGAGGGACAGAAAAAGGGAAACAAATTCAAAGGGAAGTGATCAGGAAGCATGTGGTGACATGCACCCTAACCTCCTCCCCCTGTCAGTTGGGCTAACGCTAATCCACCGGTCACGTGACCATGAGCTTTCAGCCTGGTCTTGGCCAGTAGCTCTCTGATCCATCTGTCGAATAGCGTTGCTGATTGTTGGCATCCACAGCGTTTACTTCTGTCCCATGATCACTGCCTGCTTCACACAAGACTCAAATTTGATTGCCATCAGCGAGTTACCCCTGCAGGGTTTCATCTGCAGTTTCATGACGCGTTCCCCTTTCTGTGGCTGTATATTTCCCATGATCCTTTCTTTTGCCTCTGTCTCTCTCATTGTCTTTTATCAAATTTCCCTTCTCGTCATTGCTGTGAGTAAGTGGGAGCGCGCGCGCGCTCGGGGGGGAGCTTTGCCAACACTGAGAAGCATGATAAGTCCTTGGGTTATTATCTCAGTGACACAACAAGAATGGCCAGAAGACTCGAGGGCAAGTTTGCGCTGAGCCATATGAAGGAAGTTACAAATCAAGAGAGGAGAGTATACGCTTGAAATCCGATTGATGTTGCCAAGGGTGCTTCCCTTTTTTCCGTTGCTGTGATTTTAACTTGTGTACGGAGCCATCGGACAGAGGTCAGCGCAGAATAGGCTAAGAATTGAAATACGTGATCCGGATTAATCATTTTCTCATGTTGACACAATACTCCCCTGCAGGACTAAACACACAGCTGTTACATTTTGCCGCTGAGGGAAGGTTGCACCAAGCCTGACCCATAAAGCTCGAAATACCATACTTTATTTCACATCTGGAGGCTGCTTTCTATTATTCAGAAGCATGCATGACCTCGAATGGCGCTAAGTCTCAGCGATATTAATAATCTGCGCATCGTTATCTTGTTAATTCGTGAAAAACGGATTTCGGGAGCTCTCTTTGTCATTTAGATGACAGCAACTTATATCTCAAGACCTCAACTTTAGCTCCCAACCTGTGGCTGCGCTCAGTCCCAGCCGAGGGTCGGCAGCTCATAGGTTACTGAAAGCCAGCTTGTGAGCCACTGGCAGGTCGCCCTTTCTTTTCAATCCCTGGAGAAGTTCTGGGAGTGTGAGTGAGACGAGCAGTTTTTCTTCCTCCACGCTGAAGTAGCATCAGTGTACCGGAATCCTAACCTCTGAATTACTCCAAGAGAAGCTCAGTGACCGACAACCTTGGCCGTGCCTTCAAACTCAGGAATGTGGTGATATTTATGAGAGTTTAATAAAAGTATGGCTTAGCGTAGAATCTTGGATTTGTCATTCGGTGAGTTATTGATCTCCGACTTCCTTTTTAATAGTCGTGTTGGAAAGTTACACCTCGCCACTGCTTATATTTTTTATTAATGCCTCAGGCCGTGAGTCATGCTTGATCTCTCATGCATGAATTATGTGAATGAATGGCTTCATCGAGGCCTTGAAGGACATTTAATCATGTGAAGTCGTGAATTTAAAAAAATGTGGGAAACATATTAAGTTTGTTAAGTACAGAAAATGTGTAGGACATATCTTTGGCAGTTGTGCAGTTATCAGTCCCCGTATGACACCTATAGACATTATTGCAGCTGCAAGACGTACAAGCTGGAGCTTATTGTTTCCTGGGGATTTGGGACATGTTAGCTTTGGCATATCTATAGCACTCGACTCTTTGGGGTTCATCTTTGCAGATTTTGGAAGTTATTCGAGGGTTTTTCCACATTTTGCTGACATTGTTTTTACCATTAAGCCTGTGACGTGTCTCTGTCCCAGTGTCAGTGCATCATTCATAATTACATGTGTCAGCAAGATTAAATCTCCATGCCTGAGAGTACGTTCTTTCCAAAAAACGACCTCATGTTAGTTATTGTAAGTATTGTACATAAAGAATGGGCCCTTAGAGACAGGGTTATAACAACAGGTTTCAATGTGACACCAAAGTCTAACCTTGTATAACCTGACCTGCTGGCCTACTTATGAAGTCAGTGCACTTCGTCACCCAAGGAATGACCTGGGTGATGCATTAAGAGAGCGCTGCAATCAGCAGTCAGTTTCAGTTTGACGGCAGCCTTTACAGTAACACACACACACTGTGGCATTAAGCACGTTCCAAGCAATAGCACCATTTAAAGCAATTAAGAAAGTATTTCATCTTTTGTCTTATCATAAAGCTGCAAACTCTGCAGCTGAAAACATTATGCACTTGTCCTTAAATGTTCCCTCTGAACCCCTATAGGTTGCTTAAATGAAGTAAGGAATGTGATACTGTGCATGTGATTTATTTACATTCCCAAATGTAAGGTTTACACTGCGGCTATTTCAAGCACAAACAGTCTGTGTTCCAATGTATTTCATATATATATATTTATTTAAAACCAAAGTTTGCACATAATGTACTACAGCTGACAGTATGAATCAAGTATATAACTCAAGCTCCTCTTTGTGGCTGTGCACACCATAGTGCATAGTTCCCAGGAAGGGAAGGGCTGTTTTGGGTGGAGACTGGTGTCGACCCAGCATGAACCGACTGAAACAGTATGTCCTGGCAACACAGATACAGATGTATCAGCAGCAGGTAGAGAGGTGGGATCCCATAGCTTTAGTCTCCATCTGTTTGACAGCCTAACACATTCAATCAGAATGTGAGTGTAACCTGAGGATAGTAACCGTTTCCACTACTGCAGGTGGAGGAGAAGCCGAGAGCAGACAGGACAGTGGCCCACAAATCTGCCAGTTCTCACTTTGTTGTCAAACAAGATTTTGAATCACATTTTTGCTTTTTTTTTGTCACATCAATGTCTCTTTAAGAACTCTAACTCGGCTCATCGTGGGCTAGTTCCTATGTAGGTGCATGCAACACGAAACAGACCCAACATGTATCCTACAAGACTCCGCAGGAATACAAAGTGTCGAGGCAGTTCTCGTTGTCAGTGCTCTGCTTTACAGCAGATAAGGTGAAAGACTTAATGTCTAATGAGGGGTGTGCAGGCAGGGGACTCATCAGGAAGAAACTCATGTGATCAGAGGAGGAAAACTCACAGACGATGAGCGAGTTAAACTAATAGAACACAATCCCATAATGTGAAATATTAACGAGGGTCCTCGGCAGGATTAGTCCCCTAATATGACCAACGAGAAGGGCACTCGAAAAGCATATACCTCCATCTCCGCATTTTAAAGAAAGAGAAAAACTATTCCTTGATGGGGCCTGTTATCCAGATCTGCTCCAATATTTAATGGCTTCTTCCTTGGGTCATGCCCCACCCCTCTACAACATTTTATTGAAATCAGTTTTGGTAATTTTTGCGAACATAAACCTTCACGCTGCAGGTAAATATGCAGGCAGGCATGGTTCTTTACCTATTGTATGACCTGTGACATTTTTACTTCAATACCTAAGATATTTTTTACTTCACCTCTACCATCTCCTCCACCTCAGCATCACCTCCTCCTGCCCATCGCAGATCTTCTTAAGATGGAAGGTGAAGGGGGGCACAAGGTACACGGTGGTCTTGGAGCCAGTGTAGAATGCGTGGTCAGGGTTGAGGGTATTCTTCATCTTATCTTTGAAAGTCTTCCTCTTTGCCTGGCGCTCCTGGTTGGGCGTCATGCAGGTCCTGAGTTTGCAGCTCTACTCCAGGCTGTATTTAGTTTTCTCCAGGGTCTCATGGGTTCTGTGTCGCGCATGAACAATTGGTAAACTACAATAGCAGGAAGGTGTTTCTCCGCCAAGGCCCGACAGTCTCATTAAATTGAATCAAGCTGTGCTAAATAATACACACTTATAGATATCAGTCCCTTAAATACGCCTGCTTTTTTCATCAACATCCATGAATTATTCCCATGGAAATTGGTGAAAACGTAAAAAAATGTCCTATCTCACAATGTTACTGACAGTGGGAGAACGTGTTCTTCTTTAACCATATCCTTCGATCTAAGTTTTTTTTATCCATCCTGTAGTTTTTTTCCTTAATCCTGCCAACATAAAACAACTAAAGAAAACATAACCTCCATGTTGGAGGGAAATGTACAATAACACATTATAAACAACTGAGAAACAATGGTCCAGGTTGATGTTAAATCTCACCATATAATACATATGTAATGCTCTGTGATTAACAACATATCTAAGCTGCTTACAAAACCCAAACATGGGGTTTATGCCAGGCTAGTATTATTTCTATGCAGTGCCTTTTTTTATGTTTTACTTTGACGGGATAAATCCTACTGTGTATATATACTGATGAATGTAACAATACATTTCCTCAAGAGTCTAAAAATTACTGGATATCTGAGGCCAATATTGTTTTATTATCTTTTTTGTCTAATGAGTTTGAACATGAAATACCTCACAATTTATTCCATGCAGGACACTTTACATTTTGAATCGTAAACTTGTAAGTCAACCAACAATCGTGACACTGTTTCCTGAATGACCTTGAGCGTATCTTTGGCATTTCAGTACTTCAGATATTGTATCGTGTCAGAGTCTGTGACCTCCCTCCACCCTCCTGCTGACCTGTGCTCACTTACACTTTGCCAGTAAACACTAATCACAAGTTATTAGGATCTGAGCAGGACTGACGTTTGTTTGATTCGCTCCAGGGTTTATGTTATGATGAGTATGTGTTATTTAAACACATTGAAAAGAAAGTTCAACTTTTAGTGCGCACCCAACACACACAACACGAGATGCGCACATCCAGGACACCAGTGTTTAAGTGACCGGAAAGATCCGGATTCTTGATTCGACATCGTCGATTGATAACTTAATAAATGTGATCATCGGTTTTGTGTTTGAAGAGTGACAGAGATGGGTAGAAACACACACACACACACACACACACACACACACACACACACACACACTAATAGAGGAAACACAAGAATACTAACCTAATACAATCCAAAGCTGAAAGCTCTTCTAAATCATAACAGTCCCATCCTGTTTACTAAGCTGGTCAAATATATCCTGTGCCAAAAGTTTAATATTTATTCAAGGATACTGTATGTGAACTGTCAAAAGGCGCAGTGAAAAATTGTATGTGCACCTAGTGTATATTATGTGCTGCTGCACCTAAATGAAAAAGTTAGGTGCACCAGTGCGACCAAAGTTAATGCGGAGCCCTGCAGCCTTGTTGAAGCTGAGCACGTCAGCCCTGCTGACTTATTGGTCAGGATCTAATTTCCTCAAATGCAATGTAATTTTGCATGAACTTCTTTTTGGAGAAGAATTTGTAAGATTGTTTGAAGACAGAGATGACGAGGGCCGGGGAGACACAGGGTCACGCACAAGGTTAACACGATTATCAAGTTCTGTTCATTGTTATTTACATGGAGGACAGGAGAGTTATATGATACTGAGTGTAGATGTAAGTTTAGGCCCTTTAACCAACACCAGTTCCTCTGTTATTTTTGCATAACAGCACTGTGGCTAAAAGCAGTTTTTGATGTAGAGTCTGCATAGAGACACTTTAATTGAGCCGGATGAGAGGTAGCTGCTGCACGCTCCCACTGCTGTGCTCAAGCCTATTACAGGCTTACAGCGAACGAGACGGGCTGGAAATGGATAGCTCACCGATAAATAAATATTTCTGTTTGCAGAGAGAGATCGGGGTAAAGATAGTTGCTCTAAAAACAGACAAACATGCTGTCAGTAAATGAAATAATGCCGCTAAATGTACATACACTACAGGGAGCTCTGTGTATGCACATGGGACGGGGAACATAAACAACGTAGCTCATTTGTTTGTGCCGCCATTATTCATGACCCTTGTTTCAAATGCATGTGTGTGTGTGTAACATGTAAGAATGTGTTTTGTTCAGCTGGATTTAGGTCATGGATGCTCCTTTGTGTCTGGTGAACATCTGTGTAAGATTAATGTAAGGAGCATGTGATGAAAAAATAATCATGAAGACATACAATTCTCAATTATTGATCCTTATGTCTCTGCTGTTTGGTTGTATGCTGGATTACACTGCACTGGATTAGAGAGGAAATAGGGCTGGAGGAGCAAATGCACAAACAAGCGCCTTATTTCTCCCTGCGTTGATATTTTAGAAGTGTGTGTGACGTTTTGCACGCTTCATCCTCTCCAGTAAAAGAACACCACAGGGACGCGGTGCTCTCTATCTGTCTCCTGCTTGCTCACAGGGGCACTGGCGGATTAATGCGGAGTCAGTGTTTGGATTTGTGGAGCTGTTCTCCCGTATCGATCCAGAGAGCTCATCTGTGCCCGCAGCAGCGTTTCAAAACCAGCCCACCACTCCCACAACAAAACAACAAAACCCTTATTTTGTTTTGCTTTGTTTTAATAGAAATACAATAGTTGCAAGAATGGTGTTTTATATATTTTTTTAGGTAGCCACATTCAGTGTGTTCTAGATGGTTGTATATGCATTTTCAAAATGTTTGTGCCTCAGTGCAAACGTGTGCACGTGCTTGTTTAGCGTCCCTATAATAAAGCACATGTTAATACACAGGTCTATGATGAGGTCTGAGTGTTATAAGCATGTGTCAGACATACAGTTACATTAGGGATCCCTCTCTGCATCTTTGACAATTAGATCCCATCTGTTGCTCCCTTCACTGCCTCCTGCTTACCGCTGTGAGGCATTGGGCCACGTGAAGCCGTATTCAGACATGACCTGCGGGTAAACTCCGAAGAATTGGCTGCAGAGTTTGCCTTTCACACATGCACAGCACAGCGGGTCCTCTGCACAGACGCGTTCACAACAGCAACAAATCCTCTGGCGAGAGGTGGAGCAGCCATCTGCAGCAGGAAGAGGCAGCAAGTGACGTATCAACTCCGCTGCAGAGGTCATGTGATCTTCTTGACAACACAGACACCGGTGCCTGCTTTTATCACCACAAACTCTCTCGACATCGTCGTCAGTGTCTTCTACATGTATGACGCCACTTTTCCCCCCCGGGAGATATTTGTTTTCTTTTTGTTTTTGTTCGCGGCGAATCCAGTTGGGGATCCCCTGTTGTGTTCACACATCATCTTCTCCTGGATTTCTATGGACATTATACTAGGAGGCCAGGCAGAGACAGTCTGCAGAGTTCAATGCATGTCTGAAAGCAGCTTGTGTCAATCACATGTTCAGTTAAATATATGCTGAGAGAGCGAGAGAGAGGAGGGGGTGTCCAACATTGTGTGCATTTGTTGTTGTGTGAATACACTGTGCAACATCTTCATGGCTCCGTGGTGTGTTGGATTACCATCAAACCTCATTAGACACATTTTCCACTTTCACATGATCTGATGCTGCTTCTCTTTGTTTTGCTCACAGCAAGACATGAGGCAGCATGTGTATAGACTGGTGAATAATAAATGGATTGAAATTGAAGTAAAAAGCACAGTATGGTTTGTATTGTTGTTTCTCATGGGAAGCATCGTTTGTTGAGCTGCAAACTAGAAAAGCGTATGGAAGTATCGTTACAAATAGGATGGATATTAAACATTTTTGGGGCGGAGGTTGTTAGCAGCGTCACCTCACAGCAAGAAGGCTCCCGGTACCGTTCCCAGTACGGCTCTGGTCTCTCTGTGTAGAGTTTGCAGTCTCTGTAGTGTAGGCTGTATCTGCCCCTGCAATATACTGGTGACCTGACTCTTCCTGTGACCCTAAAGAGGAGAGATGGATTTCGATTTTTGAATAAAAGAATATCTCTTTTTCTCTGATGTAATATTTTATTCCTCTTCCTATTCCCTTTCCTATCTCTTGTCTAAAAACGTTGCCAACTCTTGTTGTGTCCCAAATCAGGGTTTGCGTCCGTCGGATGGACTAATGAAATGAGACGGTCTGGTCTAGGGTTTCCTATTTGTATCACCAGCTTGTGGTGCACTTACTCGGCTTCTACTCTTTTCTATTCTATTCTACTCTTTTCTATTCTATTCTGTTCTATTCTTTACATGAGGATTCAATTGTATTTTGTCTTTTAGCAACTAAAAGAGTACTACCAGCTGGATTTTATTGCTGTTATATTTCTGCAAAGTGGACTCTCCACTTAAGTTATTTCCTGATTATTAGTGAATGTACGAATCTGTGATTAGATTGTGTCTGAGGAGCTATCGAGGAGGCGGGCAACTTCAGAGCAGCCTTTTCATTTTGCATTACCTGACCCCCGATCCTCAGCAGCAATTCATGGATTTCACATGAATACACAGTGAATCAGGAAAGCATCTCAAGAAGGGAGAATTAGGGACGAGGCTGTAGCACGCTGTGTTACTTTAGTGTTTCAGGCTCAGTTTATCCCTGTGCTACTGCCATAACTACACACTCTACCATGCACTATCATAAGGTCAATGCCTTTGTTTTCCTTGCTTTGGTGTGGCAGTTTCTGAAGGATGGCCCCTCTATCATGATCAGCTCCGCCACACCCAGCAGCCAACCTAGCAACAGTATGACATTCAGATCAATGCTCGATCATGTATTAGCATTATGTTTAAAATTAATATTATTTAATCTTGACTTTGTTTACTGTGTAAACTGTGTTACTGATACACTGTATATGCTAATTTGTCATTTGTATTCTGTTGGTCCATTAGAACTGAGGGCTCAACAAACTGACATCCAGAAAACAGTGGACAATTTGTCTGTGGATCAAATTAATTTCAGTGGAATATCTGAGATCAATGGATTTTGTATGGCAATAAGGCAAAACCAAATCAAAACACTTGTAAATAAAAACATCCACAAAGCAGGAGGGAGACAATACTTTGCATGTGCTCATAGCGATGTAAGCTCCGACACTTCCTGTTTCTCATATTACTGTACATGTGCTGTACTGTACATTCCACCACTTTGCCTTTTTGGTAAAATGGTGCTTTCCGATACCACCCACCACTGTAAACAGAGACAAGGTCCCTGACTGACGTCATGTCAGCAAACCACTGTGGTGCTATCGTGTCCAACAAAGACGACTTGGTTTGGTTTTTCAATCTGACTTTGGTTTTCTCATAAACACAAGTTAATTGAAGAAATCAATTTGCCATTGAGAAAAAAAAAAAAGAAAAAAATGATTTCCATGAAACTTAGTGGAAGGATGTGGTATTTGTCAGGGAGGAACCCAGTTACATGCTGGTGTGGATCAGCGGGCGGATCCAAGATTGCTTTCACTTTCTTCAACATAGCAAGATTTTTTAAATTTTTATTAAAAACATCATTATAGTTTTCCCACAGAATAATGCCTAAAGAATTATGCATATCCAGGGAACTTATGTCTATGAGTGTGTGAAATTTGGTGCAGCTTGATTGAATTGAAGGGGACTGGCCTTGGCGCGGGTATGTGCTCCACAGAGTTAGATTTTGCTTTTATTTTGAATATATTTTTACTCTGAAGCAACTGTTGATAATCCTGCTTATGACATATCATATAGTCTCTTCTTTGTTTATTGAACTTTCTATGGCTTCAAGCCACAATGGGGAGTTTCTGTAATGCCCATGAAGGAAATGAAAGAGAAAATAACTTGTATGAAAAAAACCCGGGGATGATTTCGTTATAAGCCACAGAAATGACTAGAACAGTCAGATAGTTTAATCAAGGTTACTTGATGCTCTAAGTTAAAGGTTCTTTTATTCTAAAATAATTATTTCCCCATTGAAACCGTGAAAAGATGCTTTTACCCAGGTTCCCAGCACTCAGCTCTGGACACTGTTAAAGGGGACATAGCATGCCCATTTTACCACAAGTTGATATGGTTCCTTGGGGTCTTAATGAAATGTCTGTACATACTTGGTCAAAATACCACAAGGATCATTTAAAACAGCACCCTTTTACTTCCTGTATAAAACAGCCCTCCACAGAGCGACCTGTTTTGACTGCCTGTTCCTTTAAATGCTAATGAGCCAGCTCCCCTCCCCCTCTCCCCATGATTTTAAACGATATAAATTACATATTTTATATGATATAAATTATCAAATATGCATCCCATACTTTGTATTCCCTTGTTGTCCTGGAGTTTTAATTTTCCCAATCACATAATTAATGCCCTCTCTGCCCATCTCACTACAAGCACACAAGCAGACAGACAGAGAGAGAAAGAGAGGTGGGGGCTATGAAGACCATCATTTACCCCGAACCCCGACATTCAACGGGTACAACAACAAGCGGAGAAAGCAGAATCGCGGGGATGACCTTATATGTACAGTCTATGGGGCTGACCAGCGGAGAAATGCTCGCCCTGCGGTGTGAACAGCCAGGCGGCTGGGGCGCGGCTGGAGAACGGGCGCTGCGCTGCCTCGCAGCGGCACTTCCGCTACCGGTGTACCCCGGCGAATCATTTTGTAACCTCGGGCGGAACTACTGTAACCCGCGGAACTACTGTAACCCGGCGGAACTACTGTAACCCGCATACAGTAGAGCTGAACATCATGGAAGTCTTCCACACAGCTGGCAGTGGAAGATCACAGAATAGCGCAGCGCTGCTTCAAGCTGCAAGAGTCGCTTGTTGTTCACACGGACGAAAGCATTTCTCCGCGCTGGTCAGCCCATAGACTGTACATATAAGGTCAGCCCGCGATTCTGCTTTCTCCATTTTGTTGTACCCTTCCGTTGAATGTCGGGGTTCGGGGTTACAGTAGCGCTTGAACACTGCGGAAGTCCTCCACACTGTTGGCTGTGTGGCGCTGACACAAATTCCCCCAGCTCACTTGACGTGGGAGAGCGAGCGGTCGCTCCCGAGCAGCTGCTGCAGCCTCCCAGTCCCAACGATCCAGACAAATGCCACATGCGAATCTCGGCTGACCAGCTGGAGAAATGCTCGCCCCGTGTGAACAGCCCGGGCTGCGTGCTTGGGAACGGGCGTTGCGCTGCTCGCAGCCTCCGGTGTAAACCCGGAAGTACCAGTGTGGGGGACGGGACGGGACGGACGGGGTGGGCCAAGACCTGTAGGAGACTTCCAGTGTATTGTTACGACAATACCCAGGAAGCGACCGAGTCGCCAAGCATGACGCTTGACTTAGGAGGAACTATAAATAAACGCCATGAGTGTTTTTTCCCCAGAGTTTTTGGGTTGGTAGACATGCCAGATACCCACATTAACCTGTAGAAGCACTAACAAAGTGGAATTTGATGCTATGTCCCCTTTAACAAAATCAAAATCAACCCCCGTCCGTCAGAAGGGTGGGTGGTGCCGTTTTCTAAAGGTGGAGTTGACCTTTTGCTAGAAGCACTGAGCTGGCCATGATGGGAGGGGGAGACATGGAAAGGGGAGCAGGGAGCAGGGAGCAGGGTGCAGGGGGGAGGTGGGTCCAGAGCTCCAGTGACTGTGTTAGAGACTTGTGTGTGAGAAACTGCAGCTTTCTGACCTCTGACACACGACAAGCTGGGAAGATCAAAAGGGCGTAGCTCTCAAACGCGACCTGCATTGGTGTCAGGAGCAATGTCGAGGCAAAAGAAGGAAAGAGAGACATTGAAAGAGAGGAACAGTAAAGTGACGCTAAATTCAAATGAACAGGAATAAAAATGATACGTGAAATTCCTTCCACTTTGTAGCAATGTAACGTGAAGGACACTCGGAGAGCGCTCGCCTCCACCAACAGTCCCCTTATGAAAGCACATTTAAATTCACTAGCTCTATTTGGATCTGCGCCAAATTGCAGACACTGATAAATATCAATCTACAAAACATGTTTCTTCATCAAGATCCATTATTAATCGTTTGTGAGATCAAAGAAAATGTTGAAAAATGCCCTATCTCACAATGTTAAAGAAAAAAAGAAACGATCCTTATCTGGATCTGCACCAAAATGTTATGTGTTATTTCGCTGACCCAACAAATAAACAAATGAAGACAAAACCCAAACCTCCTTGGCGGCAGTAACAACACTGCTCTTCCACTTAACTAATGTCATAAGACCGGTTTAAAGATGTTGAAACAATACATAACCCATATTTGCCAGAGCACCGTCCTTTCCATTGACACGTACGAAACACAAACACGCACACACACACACACACACACACACACATACACACTCAACAACACACACAACTCTCCTTACAGTCTCACACCATGTTGTGCCTGAGTCTGAGAGGAAATGGATGAGTCCTTTAGATTACGGTTAATAGCGTTATGACATTCTAATAAACGTGAATTAGGTGTAACTTTGAATCGATTTCTCAGGATAACTGTGTTAGAGTTAGGCTAATTCATGTAATCACATGTACACAAGTGTCTGGCGCTGGTTTGACTAATATAGCTGCACATCCCGTCTCTTTCCAGCTGATGAAAGGCATTGATTGGACGGCCTGAATGTGATCGTTCTTCTCATGGGTGTGAGCTCACGCAGCGCATAGTCGACTCCTCCCGACTCCTGCACACAGCAGGGCGACCAATGTCCACAGCAGCCAGGGGTACATGCAGCCAGATCCTCTTACCATACATCTGCAGTGAGGTTGACTGTTGCTTTAACTTCCTGACACTAAGATAAAAAGAGCAGAAAGAATATGACCTGCCAGATGAATGAGATTAGAAAGGAGCGACCTAGTCAGAACCTCCTGACCTCCTGACATTTGAAATACAGTAACATTGCGTTCTGTCAGCCGGCAGATCAATAATGATCCGTCTTTTCATCCTCAGTGAGCAGTGTGAGGGTTTTTTTATTAGATCCACCACAGGACAGGCAAAGTCTTGCTCTGAAACCTGCCCCCGGCTCTTTCTTCAGCCTCTGCCGGCCCGGCTCCTCTGAAGCTCAGTGAACTGGGCTTAAGGTCGGTTTGTAGCCGTTTCTGCTCAAACTGAGTTACTATTGAAAACCCTTCAGGAGTTGTGTTCTGCTGTGATTGGACAAGTTGTGAACATGAAGACGTGGGAAGTGTGCAGTGTCTTTAGGATTACACAAAATTATTTAAATGTTAATCAGTAATGAAAAAGAAAATTATGATAATTAATGAATTTATTAATTGTATTAATAATTTGAATGCTAACTGATTTTTGTATCTATTCAAGTTGTGTTTGAACTGAACCTTATCAAACCTTTTAACAGTGATTTGGGGATTTTGGGATATATATATATATATGTATGTATGTATGTAAGATGTTATTATCCTTATATAATATATTAAAATATATTTGAGGCTTGAAAGTTTACAGTTTAACCATAAACGTTATTATGAATAACACAAATACAACCAATAAGACTTAATAATAATACACTTCAATAAGAAAATTAACATAATATTATGCATTGTTTATTCTGTCCTTACTCCAGTCAGGCTCTAACATACATAGACATATTCACATAAAGCCTATATGTGTTCTATATAATTGTCACTAAGCAGCGACACATTCTGAGCAGCTGTGATAGTGGTGCACATGAGTGGACACAACACTGTCGTGTAAATCCCACAGGACCCTCTCGTTTAAGTAAGATCACAAGGCTTGGCTTTTTTTCAGAAATATTGCCACAGTAGTCACAAATTTGTTATTAAATATTGTCCTTATTTCCCAAAATCAAAATTATGCATTTAGTGTACATGCATATAGCTTTTTACACTGGACTTCCAGAGGCCCACCCATGAAGGTTCATGTCTGCCTGCTTACTTTCAGACCTGGTCCAGTAGTAGGTTTCATCTCCTCCTCTCTCTTACAGCTTTTGAAAAATCCAGGCTCTACATTCTGAAAGCCCAGCGTTTTTTTTTAGGACCTCCACGTTTGCGCCTCACACAGAAATATGTAAACAACCCCCTCATCCGGGGGCCTCATTACAACTGCTTATTGCCTGCCCCCAGAGACCCCCGACATCCCCTCCTATGCAGCTTCTGTGTGGTGTCTCCCCCCAGCCCGATGGTCTCGGCTGGAGACACGGGAGGCCCCTGTGATGTTTGTTCACTTGTCAGATGTCGTTTAACACGCTGTTTGGTGAGACAGCGAGGACGGCGTTAGAGCGATGGGGTGAAGTGACGGGGGAAAAGCAGGGAGGTCCGATGGTTCGGGATCAATGAGGATGTTTTCAAAATGAAATGAACCCAAGAAGGTCAATACATCCACACTCTCTAAGGAGACCAGACTATAATTCATCATTTAATCAATATCGTATATAACAAAACGTAGTGTAGAGTGATTCTGTGTGTCAGGCGTTAACTCAAACACTTGCTTTAACCGCAGGAGTTAAGGAGCATATACATTACGTCAGCTTATATTCAACCTCACAGGCAATGGTCGCACAAGATTGAGTTGACCACATTCTTCATGTTCTCTGGTCAGCCCTGACAAAAGGTACCATAGGCAGAAGTGGTGCACCATGAAAGGCTATAGGTGCTGCTCACATGTTGGTAATGAGGCGGTTTACCAGAAAGACACTTACTGCTGGGTAAGGTCTAACTATGTGTGTACTATAAAAATGAACTATTATCAAGGGATGTGATGTTGAACAATTCTGCCTTGTCCCTCTCATGTGACGAGCCTCCATATCGGTTCAAACTGACCATCAGGATTCTTTAATTCTTTAATTCAGGGCAGATTTTTGTATTAATTAGCATTAATCCAATAAATTGTGTTTGGAATGTTTTAAAATGATTCTAGACTCAATACCTATAGAAACAAGTGTGGTAACGGATTATTTAGCAATGTTATGTTGTTGTATGAATTAGTTTGGTACAATTGGCATCTTATACTCTTGTTTGGATTTGCACATTATTATGTACCCAGACACATAAAGATATCAGGCGCACTTCTTTAAGAGTCCTATTTTTATATGAATTACTAGACACGGAACCTTTATGACCTTCTGATTTCTCAAAATCTTTCCTTCAAATGATTTTCACAAAGCCGGTGTAATGTTTTTGCGAGGAATCTGACGATATCCCATATTTTACGACAAAGGAATGGAAGTGTTTTTCTTCTGTGTGTCCTCTGCTGCAGCAAATGGGCTGAGCTGAAATGTTTACCTGTGTTTGTGTGTGTGTTTTTGTGTGTGTGTGTGTGTATGTGTGTGTGTGTGTGCGCCAGGTACCAATTTCTCTTGGTGAGTGGTGGCAGGGGGCCGTGGGGTCCCTGTGGCAGGGCCTGACTCTGAACAATAGCTTCAGTGCTAATGCTTTGCTCTGCTTCACTAGCTCATGAAAATAATTTCAGCCCCATTAAAGATAAACATGTGTGATCTGGCATAAATAATATTGCTGAAGATTTTCTGCTTTGTCTTCCCGTGTCGACTGTGAAGATTCAACGATCATATGGTCAGGCAAAATGCGAAATGCAGACTTTTCTTGTGGCATCAGGGATCATCCATTCCACCGAGAGTGGCTTGATGATATTGAGTGAAATTCTAATGCTGAGGGATATGTATGGATTATCTAATCTTTGCAGAGGACGTGCAGAAACACCCAGTCATGCTGCATGTGGAGAGGACACAGCAGATGAGGTTTAAAACCATCGTGTTGCCAAAGGTCTGTGCAGATTAGAGTTCCCACTGCATGTGTTTGGTTAAGAAGAGAGAGGGACGGGATGTCACGACAGTTACCCCAAATGCCCTCAACTAACACATGGACTGGTGAACTTATCTGTCTGGCTCCGTCGCATGTTCTTTGTTTCCAATTCATGCCGTATGTAGGTTAAGCTTCTTGTCGGGTGATTATTTTGCGAGTTCACGAGCCTCAAGCCTTCTGATTGTTGCACGTTGTCATCCCAGAGTTTGTTATTCGGACAGGGGGAGTTTTTTTCTGCTGGTTATTTATTACACAACAACAAAGAACAATAAATGCTTTGTCAATTAACAAGCATCGAGATGTTTGACTGGAAAGCAGTCGTTTAGGATCACAGCAGCCAGATGAATCCGAAGTCTTTTAGGGCCAACGTTTAGATGTGATGGTGTGACGTCTTCAGAGACATATTTTTTTTTAATTGATTTCACGACTCTGGCAGCAGTTTCACACTCAGAATCAAGGAGAGTGGTGCTTTTATCAGTTCAGGTGTCAGATGGTTTCATGACGATGTTTCTGTGAAGGAGAGCACTGTTAATCATTCATCAGGCAGGCCGAGGGCTGGCTCTTTGTTTGTTGTTGTTACCACCGCAAAACCGATGTGGCGGAAGTACGACAGCAGAAACGATATGAAATTAATCAATCTGTGGGATTAAAAATCTAAGAATCTGCTGCTCTCTGTGGTTTTAGCTCAGAGATAAACTGAATGTCACTGGGTTTTTGGGCTGTTGGTTTAACAAAGTCAGGCGTTTGACGTCATGTTGGACACTTTTTTTTGCTGTTTAAGAGCCAATGATTAATCAAGAAAAGAGGTGGAAGATGAATTATCACAAGTTTAGAGGAAAGTGTCTCTGTGCTGCAGTGATGGGAGAGTCATCAGATGTCTGTTATTAACGTGCGGGGAATTGTTAAACCTATTATGTGGTACTGCACTGCAATGGGCACTTATGTAATATGGAGAGAAATTATGTATATCATCATTATTAATTTGACTTTAGAGAAATTTACTTTTTACCTCTGCCGAGGACCTTGGTGGGAGGGTGGGACATGGGCCAGGGGAAGTTTGGGGCGGAACCAGACAAACGGGCCGATCCCAGTCATTTTCTTTTCACTTTCATTAGCGTTGTTTTAAAAAAAAAAATTCAGATAATCATGCATGGACCTTGTTTGCTCTTTGGTGCAGCTTGATTGAATTTACAGAGACTTTCCCTGTTGGCCCTTGGTGGAAGGTATATTACGTACATGCGCTCTACTGATTGTTGTCTGGTTATCTTTAGGTCATGGTTGAAAATACAGGAAATGTGTACAACCTCTTTAATCACTGGTGTCTTGAGATGCATCTTTCGCTTTGGATAAAAGCGTCACTCCTTCTTTCCAGTATTAGGTTGATTATTTTAAAATCAAACACTGTGCATTTTGATTAAGAAGATGAAAATGCATCCTGACAGTTCATCCTGACTGAGCACATGGCTGCTGTCTGGTGGTTGCACACTAAAAGGTAGCAGGTTGAGCTTAAGTCTGTTTTTACAAGTGGACTAACACTATCTTGAGCTGATGTCTGATTATAGCAGACTGCCGGACAGTGACAACTGGCTACCCGGTCGTCCTCCCAGTGTGTATCTCTGGTCGGTGGGTTGTTCTGGCTGCAGGCCTGTGCCCCATAGTGGCTTCACTCCAGCAAGCCGGCATTCCTGCTGCCGCGGACTTGAGCTTGCAGGCCATATCCACATTTAACACTCCCTCTGGGCCCCCACATTATATAATGTCACCCACTGGTCCTCTGTAGTTGACACCAACACGCACGGATGCACATCTACATGTGGAAGCACATTATCAAATACACACACACACAGACGTGCACTGTCGTCTAATCCTTGTGCATGCATGAATGCAGATATGTGTCATAGGCCAAATTCTATATCCAGAAGCGAACAGAGAAGCTCAGTGTGTCGTCAGTGTTACCGACAAGTTAGACAGAGATGAGACAAATACAGAAGTCAATTATTTTTGGGGATTTGTCACCAATCATGGATTTCACCAGATATATGGGGCTTTTAATGTCTGCAGCTTCAATTGATAAAAAGAAAGAAGTTAAACTGTTTTTTTTTCCTGCTCAGTCCTGAGGGGAAGTGGGGAAAAACTGGTTGAAGCAAACCATTAGTGCTGCCTTTGTGTTTTTCATTTATGCCAACATGAAAAGTCAAAAACCCACTGGAGATAATAAGTCTGCTCTATTTTCCTTCTTAATTACAAATTCTGATTGATAACTCTTTTTGTGGTGCGTTTTAGGACACTATCTGAATTTTTAACGGAGGAAGCAGCCAGAAGAAATGACAATAACATAATTTGACAAAACCAGCGTTGATTGAAGTGTGAGTCGCTTGTGTCACCTGTTTGGATGATTTCTGCGTCTGTTGCTTTATGGTAAACAAAAAAATCCCACAAACACAGTGATTGGTTGCTATTCTACTTTTGTGTGCTTATGTTTATTTATGTCAATATGTTTGCAGACAAAATCAAAAAAGATGTGCATTCACTGTAGCCAGGCTTATTTGTAGTAGTACAGCTGTGCACCTCCTGTACAATATGAATGTTGCGCTGCACTTGAACAAAGAAGAGATCCAGCCTCACATCTGAAAGTATTTTAAAAAACTGCATGGTTTCCTCTTCACATATAGGCTGCAGCCTTTTTCTCACCTCAAATAGCCCGACTTTCTCGCAGGCGTCTGTCCAGATGGTTGGAGAGCGTGAGCCGCGGGAATAAAGCAGATCATTGGCTGGTCGAGCTCTGGCTGGAAGAGGTTTAGGGCGGGGTGGTTCGGAGGCTAGCAGGCCAGCTGAGCACAATGAGGTCACACTGCCAGGGACTCAGCGAGTGCACAGAGTACAGCAATAGCGATCTGCAAGCGGCATTAATTCCCTCCTCCCTGCGAGGCGCTGAATGACACTGCACAGTGTGTTTATCTAACCATGTTGTGAATTAATCAGACAGTTGAGTGCAACGTTCTCAGGAATACTTACTCATAATGCTGTTTTATTCAAAACTACCTTAACAAAAGTGGCACATTTCCTGAAGTATTCTTGGTATGTGTGTGTGTTATAAATGAATAAGGATGTTTTGAGTGATTCTTCTAGACTTAAAAAGTCACTTGGTGGGTTTAAAAAAAATAATCAAAAGATATTTCCACCTCTCTCTACCAGGCCAGCTCCTTTAAATAGGCTGTTGCTCCCACAAGGTTGTAAAAGGCCACCATTGCGACATGTCATCACCAGTGAACTAAGGTGTCTCTGTTACCTAAATAACACTGAAATTACTTCTGCAGAAAGTTGCATGAAGGGACGGCCGCGTGCTATCATGTCCGACTTGTGAGTCCCGAGCTGTGGCGCACCAGAGCGCTTGTCAGCGATGACACACAAATGGTTGTTTTTCAGGCTGGGCAGCAGCGGCGGGCGGGGGGGTGCTGTCACCTGCAGTATATTATGACTCCCTGATTGATCCCACCTCATACTGACTGCAGCTCAATTGCTCACGCAGACAGCTCCAGCCAGTGACGCAGAAAATAGAAGATTGTTACGGGGGAAGCGAGGGGAGGTACAATAGGAGGAAAGCGGAGGCTCCGCAGTTGGTCCACTGTGATCGAGACAAAGATTTTCCAATTCAACCTAAGTAACTTCAACCTCAGCCTTTTTTTTTCATTTCACCCTCCCCCCTCAGTGTAGTTTACTCCCCCATAGAATGAAAACAAAGATGGACGATGCGTCTCCACTTCCTCCCACTATCCAGAAATAAAAGCCAAAATATCCCGGATACAAATTCATTGTGCTGATGGTGTCATTTAGAACCAGAGCTTGCACATGGAGACGGAGCCGCGGAATCGAAGTCCCGCAGATACATGCGCTCGAACAGCTGCGCATCAGTCTCAGCTGTCAAACATGAAGTTTCCCCAAGTTTTTATAGCAGCAACTAAGGAACTAAAATGACTCTCAAAAGATAATTCAGTAATAATAATTTAACTCTATAAAAAATACTTTAATCATCTTTGCTATTATTATGAATTATTTGTCTTGTCTCCTTAGTTACTGTTTTTAAAGCATGAGAGCAAGCAGCACGTTTCAAAAGTGTTCACATCAAAGATTTTGTTTTCTTATTTCATAGTTTCTTCCTCACACCGTGTACAGATGGTTCATTTCCATTGGTCGCATCGTACAAGAAAGTAAACAAAAGCAGGAGTTCCCTCTCGGTGTTTTGTTTGTGCGCTCCCTCTGACAGTTTTAGCAGCCTCACCATAATAACGTGCAAGTCCCACAACCCCAGGGATGTTACTGTGAGGTTGTGATTGATAATGATTATCTCTCAGGAATGGGCTACTAGCTTTGCACTGCTGACTTTTTAACTGTGTGCCGCTCACACATTTGTACGTGCGCGGAATGTAATCATCTGCGTTCATATCTCCCTGACCATCAGCTCCTCCTCTCGTCTGTCACTACCTGGTCACTGCGGTGCAGAGGTTTTCAAACTGTGACGCCCACTCATTTGTCTCACTCATCAAAACATGGTACGCAGTTGCAGCTGCAGTGACGGCTGCAACAAGTACCTTTAGCACCTTGTTGCCACAACGTGCACATATATTTGTACTCCTGACACATATCTCGTAAAAAACTGTTGTTTGCAAATGAACATCCACTAGTGCAGTGTTTGTTCTAAACATGCCTGTTTGGAATGGTCCATTTGCTCGGCCTGTGCTAATGCTGGTTGCGGCCATCTTTCATAAACTGCAAACGTGCAAGCTGCAGAAAAAGACTTGGCTGAGAGTTTTACTTCCACCTTGGAGGTCATGTTTTTTTTAAAGCCCCCTTCTATTGGTTTGTTTGCATGTTTGTCAGCAGGATGACGCAAAAAGTACCAAACAGATTTCCACGGAATCTGGTGGAAGGATGGGACATGGGCCAAGAAAAGACCTCATTTACATTTTCTCCTGCATCCAGCATTTTTTCTTAGATTTCATTTTTCGCCAATTTCCAAATAATTCATGGTTCTTGATGAAAACAATCAGGCATATTTAGAGGTCTGATATCAACGCGTGTGTGCAATTTGGTGCAACTTGATTGAATTTAAAGTGACTTTTGAGCCTCGGCGGAGGTACAGTATGTGCTCGACAATTCTGGTTAAGTTTGTTTTCCTCAGAATCAGAGCAATCCAGGGATGGTAATCTCTATATCAGTTGGAACGTTGCAAACCGTAATAGTTTATCTGCAATAAATTAAAAGTCCCTTTTGGCAAAAACAAGCTAAAAGGGTTCAGCACACTGCTCCTTTCGCTTTGAGTGATTTAAGGTGAAGGAAATACTCTGGTGAGTGTTTTGAGACTTTCAGACATTCATTCGACGTTTCAGAGAGTTGTGTACAATATCAACACAACAACCCCCCACAGGCCTTTTATCACCTGTGTGAAAACGGCCTTATAATGCCTGTCCGAGACGGTCTACTTCTTTTATTTGCAGGGGCTCATCATCACAGCCAGAAAACAAACAGTAACCTCTCGCCCCCGCTGCAGCGCCGCGGGTAACTGGCTCCCTGGAGGCCACTCTTACGTCTCTGGACAATTACATTTGGTCTGTCAGTCTGAAGAGTGTCTCGGGGTCTTTTTATGTGTGTGTCTAAGAGAAGAACACAAACGGCTAAATTAGAGCTCTACTATAGTGAGATTGCCACGGTTGCTGGGACTGACTGAGGTGTGCTGTTCAGTCTGCAACAACAAGGGGTGATCATTATCCAGTTAATTGTTATTTAAAAAAAGACGTTGACATTTCAAAGCATTAACAGCTGCTGATGATGTTAATATGTGGGGCACAAATTAGTTTTTGATTTCAGTCACTTATCATTTTGGTTGCGGCCTGCGCTTTTAATTTGAAAGAACTTGCATCACGTCAAAAGTTGCCAATGTAAAGGTTGACTCAATTAATGGATATTTAGCTTGTTATCGATATTTCTTTGGTTTTATTTTTCATTTTCATTATTAGAAATATATATATATTGACTGGCATCCATACTGCTACGGCTGAAATGGAAGATATAGTTATCTTTGTTAAATGTGAGGCGAGTGACTCATTTCGGGTTGACAGTGGCTCTCGTGCTACACGGTTTTGTCATGCATCAAACTGACAAGCAACACTCTCTGTCCATTTACACCCCCAGCCCTCTGGCCCTGGTCCTTTTTAACACATTTTTTCTGTTTGCTTTCCAAAAAACATTAATAACAAGACACTTAGAAAATATACCGTAGCTGTAGGCAGATGTTCTGTTTCATTAAATGTGTTTGTTTTTTTCAAGTGTCTAATTTTCATTCATTTATCTCACTGCCACTTCTCTTTTTATTCCCCTTGGTCATTTTCCTGTTTTATTGGCGTGTGAATGTGCACATGCAAACATGTTTTTTTTTTCTGACTTGCCTTGAGCATTGGCAGTCTGTCTGCTGTGAAAAAATATGCACTCTCAAGTCAACACTGGACTTTAGCATTGAATCAGTGACGTGTGGTGCACCAGTTTCCCCTCAGTTTGTTTTGTCAAGTTCAGTTAGAGATTTCCTGAATGTTTCAGAATTGCTTCAGTCCAATTGACATTATATTTCTTACACATTTGCAAGTTAATTTTTTTTATTTGTGATTAAAAATAATATTTGTAATTCTAACTTTGTAGCTTCAAAAACCCATGTAAATCCTTAGATCACTGCACGTGACAATATCTGTAACAATGTTTGACTGTCATACGGTGGATTTTCCCTTTTTTAAAGAATCACTCACGCTCTCAAACGTCACATGTCACATGTTTGTCATGTAGATTCTTTTAAGAGCAGGGAAAAATCAAGAGGCCCCGTAACTCCATTAGCTCACAAGCTGTGTCTAACACGACCAAACACACCCAGACGGACACAAACACACACTCACACAGTCGGTGCTCCTGACTCCGGCACAGTTTGCCTGATGGTCAGCCTGCACAGTCTTGATCGATTTTGTCCTTTCATGACAGTGGTGGCTGGAGAAGTAGCTCATCTTTCTCATGTGAGGACGTGGTGGTGACAGCCACTCCGTGTTTGGCGTGCTGTGCAGAGAAATGACGACAGGAGCTGACGCTGATCGCAGAGGCCTGCAGGGCAGAGTTCAGCTCTCAATGCGATTTCGCCATCAAATGTGTTCCTTTTTTTCTTCGTGTTAATTTAGTCTTGTGAGCCATATTTAATTAAAGTTTTTCCACATTAGTACGTGAGGCACGATGCGAGCCGTGCGGCACCACCTGCACACGCCAACATGTGCATATGCGCACACACACATACACACAGGAACACATTACTGGACTAATGAGCGATCTTCCTCACGTTGACAGCGTGATGGGATGTGGGCTGGAGCATAGCAACAGGACCTCCGGGCAGGTTTGAAAGCACAAAGCCCCTCTTGTAGCCGTCTGTCCCTCCCTATTAGCTCCTGGCACATTCGCTTGTCATGCGCTCCTCTGTGACAACGAGTCTCCCCTGTCTTTTTTTTTCTTTTCGATCATTCTTCGATTTCATGTATTCAACGTGAATCGTTTGTCACATTTGCTCGACTGTCTCCTCTGTGCCAGCATGTTCTCCACGTCGACGCCTGAGGAGCAGGTCAGTAAAGACTCCGACCTTTGTGTGCGGTCAGAGACAAACTGAAGTGCAGGTAGATGTTGCACAACTGGTCCAGCTGCTTTTTAATACACATAGAATCTGCTGTGAAAATATTCAAGTGAATGTAAATGTGGAATTCAAACAATCCCATGTGTGATTCTCTAGTGGAGAAGTTGACGAGTTGTCGATGTACCCGGCCTGTAGTGTTTGCATGCAGGGGGGGGGCGGGACAGTTGTCCAGATCAGTGGTGGTGATGTAATGTGGATGTTTGTCCTGTCTGGGAAAATGTATTGCGTCCCGACTGCTGCTCTGCATTTCCAGGTTTGTTTGTACCCATGTTCCTGCCGGGCCTCTTGACCCCAACTCGTCTTTCCCGACCCCCCGTCCTGATGTTTAAACCCTTCTCACACATGGTCCCTGTCTCGTTCCTGCTGCTTGGGGGTTGGTGTATTTTTCTCTCTGCGGAATTTTTTTTTTTTTTTTTGGATGCCACCACGTGGGCATGGACATAACACAGGAAGTGAGATATGGGCTTGATTTTACACTGAGATGTTATTTATATATGCTGCCTCAGAGTGGGTGTGATAATGCATTGCCTCTGTCATGGAGCAGCTGGACTGTGAGAGAGAGACAGGGGGCATGGAAGTGTAATAGCTGGGAGACAGGGGAGAGGGCAGACAGTGGAGTCACTTGTTTATTTTCGGCGCCCTTTATTTAGACAAAATTACGCTATAATTCGCAAATTGTTTTTTTTCCCTGCTGCCGATCTTCTCGCTGGGCAGCATCAAGAGTCAAACTCCTGTTTCTTAGTCAATCTTCTCATTTCTTTCCAAACCATTTTTCAAAATAAATTATTCCAAAATACAACAATTAGCCCTGGGACTTGGATCATTAACACCGTGAACTAATCAGAATGAGGTCAAGCTTCAGGCTCCAACTTATTCAATTTCAGATAAACAAACACGACTGAGTCACAAAATATACAAAATGTGTCTTTATACAGATTTTTGGAATAGATTATGCGGCTATAACTGATTTTCATCCAGTTTTAAAAAATCTGGAAACTATGTTTTTTTTATCAAGTTATTGTTGATTGCACAATCTTCTTATAATTTACAGGAAGAAAAAAGTAACTAAAATAAACAACCTAAAATGTCAATGAGCTGCCTCACACCAGTAACAACTTTCTCATTTGATCAATTATTTTGCATGTCATTGACGTCATTTTTATGACACTCTGTCTATACGTGATATTTCTACCGATCATATAGCACTAAAGATTGAACTCAAAGATTATTGTAAGCTTTGATAGTTGGACACCCCACACAGAATATATTGACAGCCATAAACAAGCACAGACAGTATCTTATGAACAACACGCAATCACAGAGGTTGCCAACTTCCTGAACACAAACTATAATGTTGGACTGCACCAAAACACAAAAGAGGATCTGCCCAGCTCTTTGTCATCCTTGTTTATCCTGTATTACATGGACAGACTAAATTGGTGAAATTGATGGAAGGAGAGATAAAGACAATAAACAAAAATAGAAAAAATACCAGGATGAACAGGTCCCATTTCCAGTCACACACATTCAGTGAGAACAACAGGAGGCGACCGAATCTGAGGATAAATTGTGAATCACCACTCCCCACAGTTTTATCTCTTGACTGTCAACAGCAGCTGGCTCGGACTAGAATAGACTTGAAGTGACTCAATACAAAATAAATAAATAACTTATGTCTGATTTAACTCAAGAAAACAATGGGCCAAACGGTTGTCGTGTGGAATGCAGATGTTTTAACAGCCACTGGCTTCACTTCATGTCAGTATAATGTGAAAATCCACCGTCACAGAATGGATCCATGTTTCATGTGTGAAATTAAGTTATGAGAAAAAGCTCTGAATCTTCCAGATGATTCACCAGTTGTCAGTTGACAGTTATCACGTCCACAAGCCACCAGAAAAAAAACCTGTTCGTGAATTGTAACGCTAGTCTGCACAGTTACTGCAGCACTTCATTATAACTTCAACAAGACCTCACAGTGACAAAATGTTTGCAGTGGTACGTTTTGTCTATTTCAAGTAAAGTTTAAAGAAGTACAATTCTACCTCAATTCAACCAAAATGCCAAACACAAGGTTAAAGCCAGGTTTTTACTATCCAATTGATTGGCAGATCTGTTGATTTAGTCTAATTTATTAGTCTAAATTCATGTCAGTAATGTTCTTAAACATAGGATTAATAGTATTTTCAGTTTAAAAGAAACAGCTGTTGATCAATGAATGACCGGTGAATGACAGATAAAATCTATCAGCCTTTCACCGACATATGGATATCAGTGTTTGTGTTTCTTGATATGAAAACATTTATTTTTCAAAATTAACAAAGGTGTGCAAAACGAAATCTCGTGTTAATGTTTTCTTTTTAATTATAGTTATTTGTAATCAAGATGGTGGTTTACTTGTAAAATATCCGGCCTGATATATCAGTTCAGACATGTTTTTCTCGAAGGCCATCGGCATCGGCCCCCTGAACATCCATATTAGTTGAGCTCTATAAATGACTGTCTTTGATTTACTGTGATGTTAAAAGGCTGCGGTCATCTGCGGTGTTATGCAAAAATTTGAATGAAACACGCAAAGACACAATGAAACCATAGCTGCAGCATCACATGGCGTGTTGTTTATGAGCGCCCTTTTGATTCTGGTGTTGACAGGGCTTTGGTTTGAAGGGGACCGGGGAAGTTGGTTTGAATGGTGGGTGGCACTTGAGTTTCCTGCTTACGTTGATGAATGACAGTTTTGGTTTTTTTTCTCAGAGGAAAGAGTGGGTGACACGCGTTTGTGTTTAATCTGCTTTGCTCGTGTAGTAGAACGCGCCTGGATATTTTGAGACCGAGCTGGGCTTTAAAACACACTCGTCACAGGCTGCTAATACCAAGTTGTGATTGCTGCAAGGTAAATGAAGACAACAGAGACAGTGATTGGACAGAGTTCCTGCGCACGCACACACACACACACACACACACACACACACACACACACACACACACACACACACACACACACACACACACACACACACACTCCATGTCTCGATGACCTCAGAGAACATTACAATGACTTACATTGACCCCCTGGAGATTTACTCTAACCCTAACCATATAGTTACTACTGATTTACCCTAATCCTCCTTACCCTAATCCTAACCATAATGTAACCCTAACCTAAATTTGACCTTAACCTAACCATAAAACATGGCTTCACCGTAACCATTTCATGATTTATGTTATGGGGACTTCTATTCTTATTGAGGACAAAAAGCAAGTCCTGTAAACAGGTTTAGGTCTCCACGACATGAGTAATACCTGGACCACACATACACGCCCACACACAAACACACACGTACACATCCTCTCCCTGTTTCATAGTTCACTGAATTCTCTGTATCTTTCACATGCAGAATAATCCACTGAGGGTTGAAAAAAAGTGATTTCTTCATGTCCATTTCTCCAACTTTCAGCGCAGGAGGTCTTGTTCTTATCCTCAAAGATTGGACTCGTAGAAAAAGTGCTATTCAATCCTTTCCAGGAACCAATGAGATGACAGATGTGTGTCGGTGTATCAAAGCTTGTTCGGAGTAGAGTCACAGTTTGCAAACTCATCCCCCAAGTTGCTCAACAATTGCATAAAATGATTTTTGGTGCTTTTTAAGGATGACGACAGCGCGTGAACCGCTCGAGATGAAGGTTCGAGTCACCGCCTGTCAACCGCCTGTCACCGCGTCAACTGCACAGGCACAGAGAATGTTACAGATAGGCTGCATTTTTGAAGCCGTGCCATTGATAACATTGAGGAATTTGTGTTTTCTCAAGAAAGCGAGTTTACTTGGTGTGAACTGGTTTGGACCTTCCCCATTGACGTTATGTTTTCATCTGTGATTTATTTGTTTGTCTGTTATTTAGCAGGATTATGCACAAAAATACTCATGGACAGATTGGCATGGAGCTTGGGGGAAGGGTGTGGTTTGGGTCAGGAGAGAACCCCATTACATTTTGCAGCAGTTCCAGGATTTCTTTTACACTTTCTTCAACATTGTGAGAAAGTTCTCTTTTTTCTTTATGATATTTATGAGTGTGTGCAATTTGCTGCAGATCCAAATCAATATCGGGTTCTTGTGGTTACATATGGGGACCGTTGTTGGGCCTGGGCGGAGGTATGTGCTCTTCTGAGTGCCATTTAGCATAGTTTTGTTAGGTTTCGTAAGCTTTAGCTTGGGAAGAGTGAAAATGAAGCAATCAGGCTTTACTTTCACTCTCTGGGATGGTAACCCTGTGCAGCCTGAATTAGGACAGGGGTTTTGATTTGTTTTGTTTTTAACTGTTGCGTAATGCTAGCTGGAACCCACTCTCCTGTTTTCCTTCCCAGACGTTCTCCACTCATAAATATGCCATCATCCTGCACAGTGGGCGAAAAAGAAAACCAGCGCAGTTGTTCCCCTCATCTCTGCCAACGCTGGGTAAAAGGGGGCCGAGGGGAGAAAACAATTTTTTACGATTTTTTTATTTAACCTAATGTTGAACTGTGTGTTGTTCGGCAGTTGAGAAAATCTGAGTCAAACACAACGTGGATTCATTTCTTTAAATGGCAATTTTATCAGTTGAAGTGAGTGAGTGAAGTGACTGAGTGACTGACTGACTGACTGACTGACTGACTGACTGACTGACTGAGTGAGTGAGTGAGAGACTGACTGACTGACTGACTGACTGACTGACTGACTGACGACTGAGTGGTGAGAGACTGACTGAGCTGAGAGACTGACTGACTGACTGAGTGACTGAGTGAGAGACTGAGACTGACTCACTGACTGAGTGAGTGACTGAGTGAGAGACTGACTGACTCACTGACTCACTGACTGAGTGAGTGAGTGAGTGAGTGACTGACTGACTGACTGACTGACTGACTGACTGACTGATGTGTTGGCAGTACATATGCGAGTGTGAGAACAGCTTTGGAGATGCAGCCAAGGTCTTCTCTCCCTCTTTTGGAAAAGAATGGCAATAAAGATAAAGGAGAACAACAGCTGATGATCTCTGAAGGGTGAGTCGAGGTAAAAGTCAAAGTTTGTGTGTGAGAGACAGAGAGTGGACAAAATACCAGCAACACCTTCCAGTTCTGTGGTCCGACCAGAAACGAAGGTCTGACAAACAACCACAGAGTTGAGTCATCACCTCCTTGACACCTGAACAATATAAACTTCACAAATGCAGCGTTAACAGGAGGGCAGTTGTATTTAATTGCGTTATATTGCGTCATTATTCCGCCCATCTTCGTCCTCCTTTTCCTTTCAAGTATCATCACTCTGTTTCCCGAAAGCTGAGCCTAACAGTTTGAGTTGTAGGAAGAGAAACACATTAGGCATCAGTAAACCTCAGTGAGGATGGTGCACTTCTGTTTGGTTGTGTGTGTCATGGCTTTTTATAGACACTTTCACTGCTGATATCAACTATAGCCCGACCCATTTATCGGTTGGCTGATAGGAATCGGATGAGGTGAGCCTTTTACAGATTTATCGTTATCGGCGTTTATGTTTAGCAATATGCGCTTTTTATGTAAAAATAATTTGTATTTATGTTTACATTTACACAACAGAATATGCTTATTTTATGATTTTTCATGTTCTCTATATTAAATTGTATTTGGGATTTCTTTTTATTCATTTTTTATTGACAATAAGACTTATTTTCCTATCTGTGTTGTAAAATATCAAGCCTCAATTACATTTCTTAGTCATAACTGTTTAACCATAAAGAAAACACAAGTACAATCAAATGTGTACAACTTGAATTAAGAAAATAAACAAACATCCATATCAGGCCCATATCGGATGATATTATCAGCCAACTGGTATATCTATATATATTGACTGAAATATTATTGGACATTTTTACTCCTAATATTGATATTGGCATCGGCCTCCAAAAATCTATTTTGCCCGAGCTCTGGTATCAACAAATGTTTTGATCTACTGACTAGTAGCTTCCACATTTTTCCTTTCCCCGTATTATGTGTTTTCTATCTATTTGTTTTGTGAAAGTGGAGTCACAATATCATCAAGCAGGTCAGTATTTTGGTTTGAAATGAGCCGTGGGCTGATGTGGGCTCTATAGAAGCAGTGTGACCTTGGGGCTGCTGCGGAGGTCATAGGCAGCGAGTCACAGACAGGACCTTGACAAATTCCAGACACAACCTCTAAACTTTTAGATTAAATTCTTTCCCTGTTTGGGATTTGCTGCGGAAAACGAGGCAGCGCCGAGCTCATCAGTTTTTTTTCAGGTAGCGAAAGAGTTAAACTGAACAAACACAGCGGCATGGCAGAGAAAAGTAGGATTGAGCCAAGGAAGATGGATCCAGACAGCAAAATAAAGATACTCACATATTTGTCTGGAGACTCCTGCCAGCATGTGGGATCCTGATGTTCAGTTCCTCCGGAGTCCAGCCAAAGATGAGAGCTCTCTCAATGACGATAAGCCTAACTTCATAGACTTTGTGTGCGTCAGGATGAAAGCGATGGCGTTCTGTCAGGCTGTTCAAACCATGACACTTTCCAGTCTCTCCATCCAGCCAAACACTTTCTGTGTCCTGAAAACAAGCATGGGAAGCAGAGCAGGAGGAATTAGTGGAACAAAACACACATTTTCACTTGATACAGACCTCTGCTTTTATTTGGACATTCCTTTTACCCCACACATGTTTTTCTCAGATAAATTATGAGAAAGAGATACAAAACAAGGCTTTTCTTATTTAAGCTCTCTTGTTTGTGCCAATACTGTACTCACCAAGAGGTCATGTGGTTACTTTGCTAATGGAATAAGAAACATGGGCAACCATGATTGTCATCCCCTTCTCTCAAACTTATTTAAAAGAAAAATCTGGGTTTTTTTTTACCCAAATTGTTTGTTATTAGCCTTCACCACAGTTGGATGGTTCAACTTAGGATCTGTTTCTATTAAAACTCCACTTTTTTTACACGAAAAATCAATGTATTTGTTCTCTAACAATAGAAAGGAGTATGAAATAATGATTTAATAGCTGTGGTCCAAATGATACCCGTTAATCAGGGGTCATTCCCCATTTGCCATGTTCATAAAAGCATTTTTTATTGTTTATGCCTGAATCAAGATAAATACAGGGTGTTTAAAAGGAGATGGGCTGTGTGATTTAAAAAAAAAAGCGGTTGATTAGAGTAGGCTGGAGATTGCAGAGGGTTTTTTCCTAACGGCTCCCACTCAGCCTCGGTCCCTCACTGGGCAGGAAGTGTGAACATCTGTAACAAGGTCTGTAAGTAAAGATGGACGACACATCTCCTCTTCCTCCCATTGTATAAAATTGTACAATATATCCCAGATACGCGTGTTGCCAACTCGCGCTGGTGATGTCATTTGAGGCCAGAGTTTCATGACCTTTCAGGTTGTTTTTATAGCACCAAATAACAAATTAAAACCACACTTACCATAAAAATGAATATATATCGGTGTGATTAGAACCTAAAATGTATCTGTCACATACTTTGACTTTTTAAATTGGTCCATCTGCTAACATGGAAGAGGGTTTAGGACCTATACTGCAGCCAGCCAGTAGGAGGCGATTAAGATGTTTTGGCTTCCCGTTTAGGGAGCTTCCATGTTTTCCATCTTTATGTTCGTGTCTATGATTAAAAACAACAAGCCGGCGTTTCATGAATTATTATCTCTTCCACTTTGGATAAGCTTTGATTAATGGTGAGAGAGGACACAGGGCTGAAACAGATACAAATTTAATTGCAGCTAACCCAATATGAATTCAACTTTTGACCCTCAGTACTTGCTGTAATTTTACACAATCACATCTTTGTGTTCCTTCAGTTTTTGTTTTTTTTAACGAAAGTGTGTAGAATATCTGTTCAGGTATTTATAGCTTTTAGGATCCTGACATCAGTTCTTTTCCCACAAATGGCTTTTTAATTGCAGCACTTCCCAGATCCCTTCATATCATCACTAAGAGAGCGTTGCCTATTTACTAATCAGTGAGGAACCAAAGGTTCATGAGTATTTGTCCATTCTCATGAATCATGTTATTTTTTATTGACGTGTCCAAAACTAACGGAATAAAGAGAAATCTGTTCAGTGGACTTTCCCTTTCACCCTTTTTCAGCTCGCCTTCAATCTCTCATGCTTTTTGTCAATGCACCGGTCTTGGGGGGAAAAAAGAAAGCTTCCTCAGAAGCACCAAAGTTTGACTCACTTCCTCCTTCTGCTTTCTCCCTCATGCTTTCTCTCTCTCTCTCTCTCTCTCTCTCTCTCTCTCTCTCTCTCTCTCTCTCTCTCTCTCTCTGTCTGTCTGTCTCAGGTTTGTGGTGCTCCTCTTTAGAGTTTCCTGCTGTTACATGGTAACACAGAGCTGAAAACAAGAGGTAAGCTGGATTTTTTTTTTGAGTTGGCAGTAATGTTGGTAAAATGGATTACGTGGAGAAGAGAGAAAAGATAAGGGGACTCTTTAGTTGTCACGGCATTTCTCAGGTTCATGCCAGGATGTTTGGATGTTGTGGTTAGTGACAGTGAAGCAGATGCTGGGAAGCATCTCGTTCTCCCGGTGGAGGTGAGAACAGAGGTGTTAATGACGGCCAGCCTGGATCCTTCACCCTTGAGAGCTGTTAAAGAGACAGACAGATTTGATAGCACACAGTTTCTCCGTCTGTCTTTTGGCTGCACAACATAGTCTTTAGCTCCCAGCATGCTCTGCATTAAAGGGGGATGGCACTGACAGACAATCTGCCACCCGCCGTGGGTGTCGCAGAAAGAGGTTTCATGCTCATCCTGTTTAGTTCCTCCTCCAATCAGCTGACAGTTTGGGCGATGATGCCCTCGCAGATAATGTGCTGGTGAAAAACACTCAATTTATTACTTTGTTATTTTGTTTGTAAGCAAAATTACATAGAAACAAACAGACAAGGTTTCCACAAAACTTGGTGGAAGGATGTGGTATGGGTCAGGGAACAACCCGTTAGATTTTGGTGTGGTTTGATTGGGGTTAGATCCAGGGATTAATTTTTTTCACTTTCTCAAACATTGCGAGATTGCGTTTTTCAACATTTGTTAATTTCTCAGAGAATAATTCATGGCTCTGAATGAATACAATCAGTGGATTGAGGGGAGGGGAGTGTGTGAAATTCCAAATGGCAATTTACAGGCACTGTTTGGCCATGGCAGAATATGCGCTCTAGTTGTCTTTTGAAAATATATAGTGAGTTTGTCGTCTTATGTCTGTAATTTTACTCATTCTAAAAACAACTCAAAGATAAATGAGCATTAAATGTTGTTTATGTGATTTTTCAGTTTGCCAACTAGGTAACTAATTTACTAATGTGATTAAATTATAGCCTTAACGAATGGCTTTCTCAACACAAGATGCTCAATGACCATTACTGTGCAAAGTGACTTTTTACTTATGACCGTTAAGAGTCCCTTAAAGTCATCGGCCAGGCAGTCAACAAACAGTTTACCAGAACAATCTGTCAGGATTTATGGAGCAAAGCTTGTTGTCTGTGGAGAAGTGAGCCACTCGTACAACTACTAGCAGCTCACTGAAGTCTGCGCTTTAGTTCCTCAGTGGATAAGATGAAGCTGGAAGGTCAAAGGCTGACGTTAACACTCAGGGTGATAGTACAGGGGCATTAGCAGAGGCTGACAGGATTCAGTGTCTAAGGACGTGAATACCGTAAGGAGTGGAATTATCTTTCTGAGCTCATCTCACCTAGACACACACTTATGTAACTCAGTAGAGCGCATATCTCCGCCAAGGCCCAACAGTGCCCTTTAATTCAATCAAGCTCCACCAAATTGTGCATGCAACTAGATAGTCTATGCTCGATATGCCACATTTTTCTTATCAAGATCCATGAATTAAAAAAAATTTAAATTGTGAAACAAAACAACAACCCTGTTTTGCAATGTTAAAGAAAGTGAAAGAAATATCCTCAGGCCAAAAGTTCTTTCCTGACCCAAACCACATCCTTCCACCAGGTTTGTGATAATCTGTTTCATCCCTCTAACTAACAAGAAAAAAGAAAAAAAACAGCCCCCTCATGAAACAGCATTTAAATTCACAAAATCTACATTTTCATTTGGATCTGCACCAAATTGCACACACTCATAAATATCAGTCACCAAAACATGATGCCTGAATTTTCATCAAGGTCCATGAATTATTTTCTGAGAAATAAATGAGAATGTAAAAAAATTAAAGTCTATCTCTGAATGTTAAAGAAAATTGAAGCAAAACAACCTGGATCTGCTCCACTGTTCCTGGAACACACAACACACCTTTCCATGAAGTCTCTTGGAAATCCATCTAGTTGTTTTTGCGTAATCTTGCTAATTAGCAAACAAACACGAACAAAGGCAGATGAAAACATAAGCTCCTTGGCGGAGGAGAATACAGTGGATGTACCCACATGCACGCAGCTATGAGGTTATGTGATTTATGCCAAGACATGCACACATGCATATGGTCTGCCTGGTGACCAGATGAGAAGAAAGGTTAATGACAAGGTTTGAGGTTTTCATTCAATTGATTTATTGTCCAGTATCATTAGACTGATAACTAAAGCTTATCTTTGCAACTCATGGGATCCTCATCGATTTGATGCAGTTTCATTCTGAGTAGGGAAGCAGCTTCCTGTTTTCTCTTTTTATGCAAGACCCATGACAATGTCCCAAATTACTGTAAACTGCAGTTACTGACTAGCTCAGAGAGGAAATGCACGTTTAAAGTAGGAAAAGGAAACATCCCTCCGAGATTGGCATTAGCAATGTACAGAATGCCTTGTGGGTATTGTGGATATTATGAACTGGAGTTATGATGAGTGAATGAAATGAGCCACAGAGAGAGAGAGAGAGAATGAGAGATGAAATGAGACACAGACAAACGAGATAAAGTAGATCAACTTTCTGTTCTGCTATGTGTTCACACACAAAAGATACACACACAGAACAATGTACACAAGCGCCTACAATTACACTCCATGCACGCGCACATACACTAACCACACACACACACACACACATATATAAACACATTCACCACAAACTTCCCGCGTACTCATTTTACTCAGTCTTTTACTGACAGTGACTGTGCCCCTTTTGAGAAGGGGTGAGTGGGTGTGTTGACTGGAAACCGGCAGCAGTGACCCAACAACACCAAGTCCTACCAACCAACACACAGCCACACACAATGTAGAGCAGTTGTGTGACATGTTGAGAGGAAAGACGATCACGACCGGCTCAACCGCTGCAGTCATGGAGGCGAAACCTTAAACATCCGTATGTTGTAGGTTTCGTTTCCCCAAAGTGTGTATTCTGTGTGCGCCTGTAGTGGTTTGTCACAGAGTCGGCTTCGGTTATTTGTGGATTCATTGTTGATTTGTCAATTCAAAGTAGATTTCCTTAAAGTTAAAATGGCAGTAACTTCTGTTTTTTTTTTTTATTGTAACATTTCTCACAGTGAATCAGTTGACTGTTCGCTGAGTTCTGCTTCCCCTGTCACGCTTCCCATGCTCACACAAATTCAGTTTACCAGATCAGCAGTCCCCTCATTGATAGAAGTCCCCTTCACATACTAGATTTTTTTTCACAAGATGCATTACATTATTCTCTGAGAAGATTTAATGGGTTCTTCCACCAAGTTTCGTGATAACCCGTCCAGTAATTTGGTCATATTTTTAAAAACAATATCACACAGATGCAGACAAAGAAAAAAACGCTGTCAAACTGAGTATTGTATTTTATAATAAGCATGTTTGGATGTCTTTGCTTGTGGTCTGTGGTCTCTTTTAACTTTGCAAGAGAAAAAGCTTGAGTTAGGAGGACTAACCAAAGTGTTTGTACGGTAACGCATTGGCACGCTTAACATTGGCTGCGGTTGCTGGAGTATAAACTTACCCCAGTCTAATAAAGATCAGGCCAGAGCTGCTAATGTTACCCCAGACTCTCACACCATCCAGGACTGGCCTCCAATATCAAAAAAAATCATGCACTCTTCTTCATGTTTTAAATTTTAGAATCGTCATCTCTTCAACTATACAATTACATTGTGCTTTTAAAAAAAAAATGGGGTAAGTGTTGAAAAAACATGAAGGCGTTGAAGTGTCACGCAGGTCCGCTCAGTACTGGGATATAGTCGAAGGGTTGCCAAATTTAAACCTACTTTCTTTCCCTGACATCTCATATTGGGTTTTCTCCATATATAACAACCCAGTATATAAAGTACTGGAGAGCTCTGTGAGCCAGATTTAAAAAAAAAAACATGGGGACATCTCTTTATTCCAGACCTTAAGAATGACCATCTTTGTAATGATCATTCCATACTGTATCGATTTTAAAGTTTCTAACTGTTGTGAACAGCCTGGAATGGCTGTTTCTGGATTGGGAGGAAGATCGTCCCCATAGACATCTGAGTAGTAATGGAAAACGTCTGACCAGAACTTGTGGAGTCTGCTGCAAACCCAGACATGTGAGCCAGGGTTCCATTAGATTGTTTGCATTTGATGCAGAGTAGAGATAAGGATGTGTAGAATGAGTGTAAGTCAACCTGTGAATAATGTAGTCTGTGTTTGACCTTACATTGAATTAACTGATGTCTCGAGTGTATGCTAAGAAGACAATTAGCCCATACACCCTCTGAGACTTCCACTCGCATGTCACTCTCCCAGGACGTCCTCAGATGCTGTCAGTCGCGACTGAAGTTCATCAGGAGAATTATAAGTTTCCAAGTTTGAAATATTTCCTCTGACTTAGTTCCTGATTTGCAGATACCTGATACATTGTTCGTATACAAGTCATCTACGGTAGCGAGACCTTTCCTCCTCCAGATTAAAAACAACAGCATCTAGTTGTGAACGGAGAAATGCATAATTATAACAAATGAGGGATAAAGTAATAGTGTTTGGTAAATTGAAAACTTTCTTTATTTGATTGGGCTTCTTTTTTTGTTCTAATCTAAATTGTTATTCTAAACATTAATTCAATTGAAAAAGCATGTGTTCCCTATGATTTGATGCTTGAGCAAGCTAGTTTTTAAACCATTCTGCATACTCATACCCACAAAACTCTTTGGACACCAGGCGTCTCTCTTTCTTCATCTCCATGTAAGTGGCCTTGACAGGTGGAGAAATCTCAGTCTGTGAAACTTACAGAATTATTTCACATTCTGGGGCTTTGGTTGTCTTCTCCTCATCCCCTTTCATTGCATCATCTCTTCAAACTCCATTCCCTGCTCTCTGATTTACAGCCAACCCCCTTTTTTCCGCCCTCAGGGTGTTGAAGATGGCAGTGTGGATCCAGGCCCAGCAGCTCCAGGGAGATGCTCTGCACCAGATGCAGTCTCTCTATGGTCAGCACTTCCCCATCGAGGTGCGGCATTATCTGTCCCAGTGGATAGAGGGCCAGCTCTGGTGAGTTGCTCATCAGTGCAAACAGAACGTGCACGTCTGCACAGTTATGCCAGCGTATGCCCCAACAAATATTTGTGTTGCGTGTTTGCCCGTGATAGCGTATTCGGCGTATTCGTCCCATTTCTTTTCTCTTCCACTTCTGTTTGTTCTTTTCAACACATCAGAGTCACTAACTATGTGCATGCATTTATACACGTCTGCTTGGCTTGTATGTGTCTCTTAGGGATGTCATAGACCTGGAGAACCCGCAGGAGGAGTTAAAGGCCAAGCGCCTGCTGGACAGTCTGATACAGGAGCTGCAGAACAAGGCTGAGCACCAGGTGGGAGAAGACGGCTTCCTCCTCAAAATCAAACTGGGACACTACGCCAACCAGCTCAAGGTGTGTCTCTTGGAAATATGTCTCAACCGCCATCAGAACTAAACTGCACAACAATATTTATAGCACCTTGCTAGATTTATCCTTTGACTCGATGCCATTGGCCAACGAGCAGAAAAAGTGCCAGCGTGTCCTGTTCATACACGGTGTTTCACTGAGAGGCTCTTTACCTTTGGTTTGCAGTCAGACAGGACAACTCTATTGGGCTCATATGGCCAAAGTTAGAACAAAAAGCAAACCATGCTCTCAGGTTTTGTCAGATTTATCAGTGAAGGATAAATTTCCCTGGAAACATGAAAAACAAATCTGACATTAAAAAATGTTGCCATAAAAATATCTTTGATGTTTGATGGGTCTTTGAAAAATGAAGAAAAAAAAAAAAATGCAACATCACGCACCTAGAGTTTATAAACCAGAAGCAACTCCAGAGGGACATTTAAAGAAATGAGATCATCTCTGGCTGTTGTCGTGTTTTCAGCAAAACACTTTTGATTGTTTACAACGTGACAAGATGTTAAGCAAGTGGTTGGAAGGCACAGCTGCTCGGCTCAGACGCCTCCCTTGTCATGGTCCTGAGGAAGAGCACACACAGTGAGCAAAATGTTTTAAGAACAGGTTGTATCCACCAGGAGAAAAACAAGAGGACAGCTCAAGTGAGGGCTTTGGTAGCCGGCCAGCGCTGCTATTTATGATCGAGGCTCCTTGCTCGCAGATCTGTTTGTTTTCTCCCATCTGCCCGAAAGCCAGCCAGAGAAACAGGGTGAGAGGGCTGCTGAGCACAATGAAACTGCAATCCTGAATTCCTACCACACAGCTTTTTCTTGTTTTCATCTGTGGTGGCTTATATCACTTTCCAAATGCTGGCGCTCCAATCTAGCCTTAAAGAGTCCTAATAATGCAGGCGAGCTAAATACTGTTGACGCCCAGTCATCTTTGTCTCATAACTTGTGGTGTCACCTCGAAAAACGTTGTGATTTATAGACTTAAAATGCAACTTCATTTTTTTTACTTGAAGCAGGAAACAACAACAATAACTGACACCAACGGTATTTTTTTTAACTGAAAGTGAAACTGCAATTTAAACTATGTTACTATAACACATAAACCACTCGACTTTGGTTCTGTGTGTGTGTGCGCTTGTGTGAGAGAGACAATGTGTGTGTATGCTAATGAGTCATGTCTCTATATAAAGTGTTGAGCTTCAGAGATGGGTCTCATTAGGCTCATCTAATGGGTTTTAGTGTGTCTGCGCCGCTGGCCCCAGAACTCAGCGAGCTTCCTTGATGCGACTAAATTGGCGAGTGCTGTCTGCACCGGCCGCTCCACTCTTCAGGGGCTAACCGGCCTTAACACGGCACATGTGCTCCTTGTCTTTCAGAGCACGTATGACCGCTGTCCTCTGGAGTTGGTCCGATGCATCAAACACATCCTCTACACGGAGCAGAGGCTCGTCAGAGAGGCCACAAACGTGAGTACGGTGCATGTGTGCGCTGTAAAATAAAGGCTGACACCTGCGTGCACACTTCTGCAGATCGGTCCCCCGCGCAGACATCCTCACCGAAATATGAACTTGCAAACACCTTTGACTTCTCCGTGCATTATTCATTTCATAACCTGCACAAGGCCTGCAAACACAAACACAAGCACCACCACGTGGTGACTGATTCAGATAGTGGGTGAATGTGTAACTAGCCTCCGTTTCCCCCGTTTATCTCCCAATGTCGGCAGATTCCGTCGGATTATTATAAATGTGATATCTACAGACACTCCCACTTATTCAATCATGCCGGAAAATGGCCTTGTAAAAGCGGCCCTTTGTATTTCTCCACTGCAAACGCTGCAATATGGAGGGCAGTCAAAAAATGGAGGTTGAATATTTCATGGTTATAACAAGCACTGGGTTATAAAACCATAAAGCCAGCAGTGCGTAAAACATCTGACTCTCAGCAGCTCCTGGGGTGAATTGATTTCCAGTCACAACATGCCTTTTCTATTAGTGGAATGCATATTTGGGCTGATTGAATTCCACCCTGTTAACTCTGAACCTTAAGACACCATAGTGCTCTTGTTCAGAGCTTTAACTGACCATGCAGGCTGCCTCAGTATGATAAGCAAATGCATTTCCTCCCTCTCTATTTGCAGTGTTCCCACTTTGCTTGTGGCCACTGGGGATTTTCACAGTCAAATAGCACCACCGCCACGCACAGGGGTCAATGCATCATGTCCAGCTAAATTTTGTTTCCCTGCTCCATCCCCCAGAGACGAGCTCAGCTTTCTCCTCAACAGCCATTTCGCTTAACAACCATCATAAAAATAGGATGACAGACAATTCAAGCAATTTACAGCTGACGCACCGTCTGATGGAAAAACCAACCTTATCAATTTCTGTTCCCTAACTCGTCATTTCCTCCACCTCTCCCCCTCCGCTCGCTTGTCTCTCAATCACGTTTTTTGTAATTGACAGTCGAGCTCTCCTGTGGGCGGGATGATGGACAGCATGTCTCAGAAATACCAGCAGATAAACCAGGCCTTCGAGGAGCTTCGCCTGATGACCCAGGACACGGAGAATGATCTGCGCAAGCTCCAGCACAACCAAGAGTATTTCATCATCCAGTACCAGGAGAGCCTCCGCATTCAGGGTGAGACCATCGAATAGTCCACAGACAGACGATTTGTCATCAACAGTTTTTATATTTTCATATCTATCAAAGTCATTTACCACACATGCCAAACGATTTCTGCTTGACCCTTTTAAATGTGCACATTTGTGCCTTTTCTGATTTTTTGTGTTTTGTGTATGTGTTTTGCTTCAATATAACTTGAACAAAAACAGCACTATCATCTGGGCAGTTTTCAGTATTGTGAGCTAGATTGAATAATTGATTGATATAAAAGATAATCAAGGCCCAACAGTTCCTTTAATTCAATCCAAATTTTTTTTCTTCATCAAGTACCATGAAGTACTCCCTGGGATATGAAGAAAATATTCCTATCTTGCAATCCTTATGAAAGGGAAAAACTAAATTTCCGGACTCACCCACTGATCCAGATCCACACTTGAATTGCATTGGTTCTTCCCTGACTCAAACCATATCTTTTCATCAAGTTACATGGAGATCTGTTTTATTGATTTTGTGTTATCCCGCTTACAAACAAGCAAACCAATCAACAAACAGATAGGGGTGAAAGCATAACCTCCTTGGCGAAAAATGTTGGTAAGTCCTAAGTAATTGGTGTACAGCTCACTGACACTGTGACAGTGTCATGCTGCTTCAAGCAAAAATATTTTTTGAATAAATCTATGAGATATCAAAGTGTGAAATTGTATATCCATTTGACAGCTCTCTCTCCGCAATAGAGAACAGAAGAGCTGGAGCTTCTATAACACAGCAACCAGCATCATATGTGTCATCACTCAGAACACGGCACCTCGCTGTCGGCTGCATTATCCTAAAAAAATGTTATCCTGAGGAAATCATTCTTCTAACTGTCTAACTTTTCCCCACTCGTTCCCCCCCTTTGGGTGGCATGAACCCCACCCCCCAACCCCTCCACAGCTCAGCTGACCAGCCTGACCACACTGCCCCCTGCTGACCGACAGCTACGGGAGCCCGCCCTCCTCAGCAAGAGAGCCACTGTGGAGGCATGGCTGACCAGAGAAGCCAACACACTACAGAAATACAGACTGGTACGACGTGAATCTCATTGTGTATAAGTGCATGTGTATAATGGCAGTTTTTGATTGTATGTCAGCCGCTCCACAGAGTACAAGTAAATACTCCACAGTGATTCCGAGGCGTTTCTTTGTCGCTCTGGGCGCAGGACCTTGCAGAGAAGCACCAGAAAACGCTGCAGCTGTTGAGGAAGCAGCAGACCATCATTCTGGATGACGAGCTAATCCAGTGGAAGAGACGGCAACAGCTGGCGGGCAACGGGGGCCCGCCGGAGGGAGGCCTGGACATCCTGCAGTCCTGGTGAGTTTCTTTTCCACCTCCCACCAAGATCACAGCCACAAGACTCCCCTCACAATACAAAAGGTCACAGGTTTACAAGCTTGAAATTGACTACCACTGGGTTTATTTGGCTCCTAATAAGAGAGAGACAGGCAGGCATGCGATGACATCTTGTAATCCCTTATTATCCAACTGGCTGTGTTCTGTGTTCATCTGCCTATTTGTCGGAGCAAAAACACTCCCTGAACACACATTCAGGGATTTCATTGGTTCTTTAAACTATCCTGAGCTGTTTTCTGACATGAACTCCGGGGAATGTCCGCGCAATTTGGTCCGGACTTTCTCCGGAGTTTGCCTTTCATAGATGATCAACGCAGCATGAGATTCTCTGCTCATACGCGTTCACAGCAAGTATTCCGAGTATTCAGATGAGGGGTGGTGCAGCATGACGGATGCAGGACGTAACGTATTAATTCCGCTGCGGCGATCATGTGTTTTTCTTTACAGGACATCGACAGCGGCAGCAGCCTCTATCACCAAAAGCTCTCGAATCTCAATGTCTGTCCCAGTTGACATCTTCGTTGGTGTCTTCTACGTGTATAGCGTTGCTTTTTCAACCTTAGATATGAATATTATTTTTGTTATTTTTACTTTTGCATCTGTAGCGTGTTTGCATGCCCACTTGCTGAATCCTGCGGAGAGTCTTGCACTGTTTTCTCACATGGGCTCATTCAGACATTCTCCAGAGTTTTTACTAGGGGGCTGGCTGGAGAAACTCCAGAAGAAGTACGGAGCCTACGCTGCTGTGCTCCGTTGTAATTGATACTGTTATTATGGACCTTCTGCTGTAAAAAATCTGTCTTTTGGCCTAATTCCTATGTGTGTGTGTGTGTGTGTGTGTGTGTGTGTGTGTGTGTGTGTGTGTGTGTGTGTGTGTGTGTGTGTGTGTGTGTGTGTGTGTGTGTGTGTGTGTGTGTGTGTGTGTGTGTGTGTGTGTGTGTGTGTGTGTGTCTCAGGTGTGAGAAGCTGGCAGAAACTATCTGGCAGAACAGGCAGCAGATCCGGAGAGCAGAGCACCTTAGACAACAGCTGCCCATTCCTGGCCCCATTGAAGAGCTGCTCAACGAACTCAACAGCACTATCACAGATATCATTTCAGCATTGGTTACCAGGTATGTGTGTGTGTCTGTGTGTGAGTGAGTGAGTGTGTTTGGAGTCAGTCTCAGCCGTCAATCATGACATATCACTCCGTTTTTACAACAACAAATAACTAATTAAAACCAAACTTACCAGAACATTTTTTATTTAAACATATGTATCGGTATTTTTGTGATGAGAACTACCAAAAATGACAGAAGCCGTCTTTGAGAAAAGGTTATTTGACGCGTACTTTGACCTTTTATTTGGACCATGTCCCATTCTCTAACAGGGAGTAGGCAGGGTTCATGACCTATACTAGAGTCAGTCACCAGGGGGCGATTGAGACCCTTTGGCTTCATTTTTGGGGAGCTGTCATGTCATTCATCTTTATAAACAATCCATGTTTGAACTCAACAGAAAAAGGTTCCCCCAACTCCCTCAGAAGCTCCACCCCTGAAATGTATGGATGCTTATTGCCATGGCAACACCACTGGGCTACCTGGAAAAAAAAAGGGAGAACTATGTCGGAATCTTATACGCTGTGGTGTTGGAGCTGAACCGAAACATATAAGCACAACATCTAAAACACAACGTAACAATAATTCAACTATGCTAGCAAACTTGTGTATCTCTCCTTCTTGACAATGCGATTACACCTCAGCATGTTAGCATGATTTCCTTTCTCTTGCTCACATTCCCACATCTTCCCTCTTTGCCCGTTTCTTTCCCTTGTCCTGTGCATGAGCATGAACACTGATTGGCTGAGATTGAGTTTTTCAGCTCAGTCCAAGGCACTTTGTCTGTTTCCCTATTCACAGAGACAGGGCTGTATAGGGAAAATGTATTTTTCCTCAGCACAGACACAGAATGGACAGAATTTGACACAAAGGTGTATTGGATTGTAATCACTGTCAATACGTATGTGTGAGTGGGGGGCGTTGTGTATATTGAGGCATCGCCCTTTCCTGCAATCAGTGCTGGCCTTTATGGAAGCAAGTCTGACTTACACAACTTTTGGTTGCGTTTGGAGGCAACAGAGCGAGAGATATGATCTGTTGCTAAAATTAAATGACTCAAGCATCAAATTTATCCATTTCTGGATTAAGTCCACATTAGGGGAGCAACAGGATGTGGGGCTGTTTGTTTGTCTTCTCTGGATTCAACGCTTCACTGAATGAGCAGCGGGGAACATTGAATAAGTCCCTTTCGAGAACGAGCCGTCAAAGTTTCAAGAAATTTCAGTCCTGCTTGATTTGGTGGTAACAGAAAGCGCAGGTTATTACTCACTCAGTGTCTGTTGACTGTGCAGCCAAACAAACATTGCTTCTGTTGAAATCAGTCAGAAATAATGGCGAGCACAATCTGTGCGTGGTGTGAGTAATTTTCCATGCAGCAGCAGCAGTGCACATGAAAGTTTGCTGAGGACTGGAAGGTGCGCCTGCAGCTCTTCATCTAACAGCTGGATGTGGCTGATCCTTCTTTTTTCTTGGCCCCCTTTTATATTTCTCTATCTTTTGCAGATACAGTTTTCATTAACAATATCTTATACATTGTTGTTTTCTGTGTTCTATATAACGAAAGCTTGTCGTTTTGGCTGATTTTATGTGAATCCTTGGCCGCAGGATATGTTTGGTTTGCATTAGCAGTGATTGAGTGAAGTTCTGATCCAGTGTTTAGTATAAACCATAAAGAGTGAGGCTGTTATTAATGAAGTACGCTGCATTTCATGCTGCATCGCTTCCTGTGCGTGTCAATGCAGTTATTATCCAGCACGCGAATGGCTTTCCCCACCACTAACACTGAAACCTACCACTACTTTAGAGAGATATTATACAGAATATAAACACTGTCCTTCTTTGTCCTTGGTCTGCGTTAATGCTCTTGAGCTACTTTAGAATTATTCCTTGTCATTAGCGACCCCTCTTCAAACAGTTCTACAATATACTGTCTCTTTGTGTGCTGGGCCCTGTGTGCAGAGCTTTTCATGAAGTTAAAACACTTTCTGTTGATTCTACCTGGTTCATCTGCAATGTAGATTTTATTTTTAAAAAAAAGGAAAGATGAAACTGAATTTTCTATATTATTGTTCACTTAAATGGTTCATTTGTAAATTTAAATGATTTCCGGCGAGTTCAGAGGTTTGTTAAGCAATCGACACAATATTCAGACCCAAGTTCACATTTTTTCAAAATAAAAGCTCTGCCATTCAGCTCAATATGAAGCATTGCAGCAATAAAACAAATGTTGTGGTTTTACTGTCCGTGTGGTTTTACTGTCCGTGTCAGTCCGATATGGTGAAAAATAAATAATCATATTATCAAAATGATCCGTAAGAGATTCTGACCTGAGGTTTGACCCAGTCGTCAACCACTGCTGTAGTTTGTCACCAACCTCTGCACTGCACTTCTCTGGGCCTTTTACAATACACATGCCAATTGTGAAGACAGACTTTAGTGGAATTACTAGGTAGATTATAACTTTGATTATGTTGGCTTTGTGTTTATTAAGATGCAGGTGAGAACTACCATAGTATGAATGTGTCGAAATACCCTTCAAGCAAGTTTAGTTGCAGTATATTAAGTTAAAATGTGTCCTGTCTAAATGTGTTGAAGTCTGAGCCCTTGTGTTAAACCAAAGCAATTCCTTCTGGGTCACCAGACATCACATTTAAGACATTGCGTCATCCAGCCATCATTCAAAATCTGCAGAGAAGGATGAGGAGGGTGAAGGAGATGAGTCAGGACTGAATGTAAATGTGCCCCCGAAGCAAAGGATGGTGGTTTAATGCACCTAGAGAAATGTGCAGAGACGCAGAACATGCTGTGTGCCAGAGATTAAAATAAAGTGAAGCAGGCCCGTCCAACATCTAACATGCAGTTGTCTCACTGCATCATTTCTGGACCCAGCGGCACATCTGCCAGGGTCTTTAAGCCTTCCACCGTCTCTGAGCAGGAAGTAATCTGAGGTTTCTGACAGCCTCCCCTCCCACTCTCCAAGAGGATTGCCCCTCTGTGGACCCATAACATATTGAGAAGCAGTGTCGCTGTCACAGCGATTTGTTATTGACTGCAGACGGGCCTGTGACCAGACCGTAATGCACCGCTATCACGCACCGAACTAACACAGGTTTTCTCAACAACATCCTCCATATATTCTGCTGAAGCTCGGCAGGTTTCAGGCAGGGAATGTGAGGGTTTTGTCTCCTCGACACCACTTAGTCCAGCTGCAGACGAGAGGGCTTGAAGGGCTCATAACAACAGAGTGTGTTTGTTTCTGAGCTCCCTCTGAGCCCGCAGGCTTAATTATTAGGTTGTGTCTGCTGTTACCTCGCTTTGTGCTCTTTGTGGGCTAATGTGGAAATCAGGAGACGGTAAAGCAAACTAACATCATCAGAATTAAATAGCTGTTTACTCTGGTAGTTTGCTGAACAGTGACTACTTTCATGACCTTCCGCTAATGCACATGGTTAAAGTCATTTTATAAGGCAAATGTTCAAAGACCTAAATGTGCTGGTGCGGAGACCTTAAAGGAACCCTGGGTTTTTCATCTCTAGCAAGCGGGACATTTTTCATTCAACATTTCACAGCAAAATGACTCCATCTCAATGGTGTCGGTTTTTTTTCTATATTGTAAACATACATTGTTTGCATTCAGTTTGCAGCCTTTTGTTGCTGGGCTGTAATAAAACAATATAAATAATTATCGCAATGAAATTCTCATCAAGTCCAAAATATCGATATAATGCTAATGTATTGTTGCACGGTGAGGAAGTATGACACAAAATTGATCGACCTCATATTTGTAAAGTCTCATTCTCTGCTCACAAAGAAGAGATTAAAACCACAAACTTCACTCAGGAGCAAAGATGAGTCTTTACACTTAAAATTCAATTTGTTGTGATTTATTATCGATATGGACCAATATTAAATATTTTATCTTAGTCTTTAATAAGATACAGTCCTTATTGAAACAGAGGTTTTATTTGGAAATGTGTGCAACATTGTCTTTAGCTAATATCTACCACAAAAAGGAATGAAATGAGCTATTAACAATACTATTTTGCATATTTTAAGCTGCATTCATTCGTTTCTGAAATACGGGGTTTCATGGTGAGACTTCAACTTACCATGTAATATGATGTGCACTTGAACTAAATGACTTTCTTCTGTCTTCTTCTTCGTGTCTCCACAGCACCTTTATTATCGAGAAACAGCCTCCACAGGTGTTAAAAACCCAAACCAAGTTTGCGGCCACAGTACGACTCTTGGTGGGGGGGAAGTTGAACGTGCACATGAACCCTCCCCAGGTCAAAGCCACCATCATCAGTGAACAGCAAGCCAAGGCCCTGCTGAAGAACGAGAACACAAGGAAGTAAGTCCACTGCTTTGAAAACAAAAAAAACACAAACGATTACAAAGGACACTAGATTTTCGGAGTCATTCATCTGCTACTTGGCAATATTAACAACGTGGTTTATTTGATACAGAAAATCAATTCTGTAGCTGATGTTTCGGGGAGTCACGCATGTCCTTTCACATTGTAGAGGCAGCATGTGATCCGTCTGTTTCCCTTTTTTTTTTTGAATGAATATTTCTTTTTTAGTATCCCCACTTCCTTTAGTTGGGACACTGCATTGATCTCCCATGGCGCCATTAAGACAAGAAGTCTAGGTTTTCTGCAAAGATGATTGGATCCCAGGATGAACTCTGGTCCAGTGCGTTTCCAAACCTCACCGCAGAGACATTGCTGGAACTTGAACAGTTCCTCCGAGGAATCTATGGTGTGGATGCAGAATCCACATTTAGCCTGTTCCGCAGCCTCGGTCCACATTCCTCCTGGCTAATAGAAACCTTCCAAGACTGTAGGTCAATCTGACAGCAAGTAGTAAAATGAGGGAGCAATTCAACAGCTCTGCCATCATCTGCTGTTTGTCATCTGAAGCACTTGGTGCGGCACAGATCCACAGCCCAGGCACATCTGCTCGCTGTTTTGTCATGTAGAGAAGATACAAAAGGTGGTTGTTAAACTCTCCACTTATATGAAAAGAGGAGTATGAACATCATTTCTGTGCCGAGTGTGGTTTTTCATTCCGCTCCTGGCGTCTAAATGAGAATCACTTTTGTTTTAATTAGTTCTGGAAAGAATGTAATTCTCAGCACAGGGAGTGTGTCACAGCAGCAGCTTATTGACTATTTGATCTTCTTTCTCTTTCAGTGACAGCAGCGGGGAGATTCTCAACAATAACTGTGTGATGGAGTACCATCAGACCACAGGCACTCTCAGCGCCCACTTCAGGAACATGGTGAGTGTCTGCAGCGAGCAGAGGGGTTTACTCTTCCAGAAGCTACAGGAAATGAATTGACTATTATGTCCTTCATACAGCAGAAAGTGGCTAAAGAATTCATTTGAAATTATATCAAAGCATACATTTTATATTACAGCCTTGTCCCCGTGTAACAGAGTTTTAGAACACCTCAATTTGTCTCGTTTTCTTTTAGATTTAAAGTTTAAGAATTACAGGTCCACTGAATAATCTTGAACTGGGGTTTAATAAAAATGTTTAGGTCACCAAAATCTGAACAATCATACATTTCAGAGAATTTGGGGAATAAAGATATGATCACACAGCTTTTCTCAATTCTTTCTCAAAATGAGTGCAAACAATTCAGACAGGTTATCAAGACAAACTCTGTCAGTTCCTATAGATGCACTATTAGGACAGTATATGGTGCAGGACTTAGTACTATTGCTATCAGAATGGTGAGAAAAAGGTAGTAAAAGGAAGACAGGTCAGGGGTTCGCGTATCCTGGAACTTCTGCAACAGCATTTGGACACAACAGCATTTGATTTTAGTATTTATTGCCAAGTAGGTTTACACCTACCTGGAATTTGCCTTGGTATATAGGTGCATACAAAGAACATAACACATAAAAACACAATAAGTACTACACATAAGAAAAAAATATATACATTATATTATAGAAAATATACATTATAGAAAGGACGTCACCAATGTATTTGGCTGCTCAATCATTTAAATTAAATTTATACCAAAAAACGAAGAGTCAGTGATTCCTTTATTTAAAATCTCCAATCATTTATTTGCTCTATGCTTTAATTTCAGAAATACTGAGACATTGAATTGTGCAAAATTTAATAAAAACTGTTAAATTTTCTTCGGCATGCAAGATGTAAAGTAGGTCGCTTTTAAGTGAGGTAATTACTGATCATTATGTTCTTCAGTGTTATGGAAATGTATGGTAAAATGCTCATATAGTTACAATTTATATATAATGCAATAAACTAGAATGGCTCTGAGGAGAGCGTATCCCACTATCAAGGCCCAACTGTCCCCTTATGAAACACAGTTTAATTCACTCCATTCAGATTTTTATTTGGATCTGCACTAAATTGCACAAGCTCATAAATATCTGTACCCTAAATGTGCCTGATTTTTTTTTTTTAATCAAGATCCATGGATTATTCTATCGGAAATAAACAAAATGTTGTCAAAGAAAGAAAAAATAAATAAAATGTCCTGGATTCTGCCCCCTGATGTGGATTCACACCAAAATGTAAAGGGTTCTTTCCGGACCCATACTACATCCTTCCACCAAAGTTAGTGGTAATCCGTCCAGTAGTTTAATACATAATCCTGCTGACTGACAAACAAACGCAGATGAAATCGTAGCCTCCTTGGCAGAGGTTATAAAAATGTATCCACTTGGGCTGAAATATCTGTACTTGTAAATGCAGTAAAAAGTAATAGTAATCTACAGGGATCTTGTAGGATTCAGAAGCAAGACAGTTAAGATGCACTGCACCACCCAGGGTCATTATCTCGTGATAGTGCAGTGTGGGTAATTCAGTACAGTATGTGGTGCACATACATTGTAACTCAGCGGTTCTTTTAGAGGATCAGTGTATCTGTAGAGCATCCCTGTACATCCCACAACTTGTTTACAACAATCCCCTGAGCCCTCCATGGATTATTTACATTTCAGCCCTGTTCTGTGACTCAAAAGTGAATTATGCATGTGCGTACCATACTGTATCTATGATGTGTGTTTTGTCAGCCTCACTACACAGGCAAAATGTGCAGCATATACCTGATTGTTATACACCTTTCATGTAGTCTTTGAAGAGGATCAAGCGATCGGACAGGCGAGGGGCCGAATCTGTCACAGAGGAGAAGTTCACCATCCTGTTCGAGTCCCAGTTTAGTGTTGGAGGCAATGAGCTTGTCTTTCAAGTGAAGGTAAGAGGGTCCAGACAGACTGGGTGGGAGAAACAACTACCTCAGTCTTGACACACACACACACACACACACACACACACACACACACACACACACACACACACACACACACACACACACACACACACACGTACAATCCATTTGTGCTCCTGCAGTAACAGGAATGTGTACGTTTGTAAACCCTGAGTCAGGAGACCTTGAGCGTCCACTGTTGTTCCGCCACTGCTTTTATAATGATGTTATAAAGAGCTCCCCAATGAAGGCCATGTCATTTATGTTCAGTATTTATAGATCCTATAGCTTTCTTGCACTGATGCCCCCCCTCTCTTTCTCTGAACAGACGTTATCACTTCCTGTGGTGGTAATAGTTCATGGTAGCCAAGACAATAACGCCACGGCAACAGTGTTGTGGGACAACGCTTTTGCAGAGCCGGTGAGTAAATAATTGCTTAATTGTGTCTGTGTTCACAATTTTTATTTCGACATGTGTCTAATGTATCCTAATTATGTTGTTGTGCATGGCTTTATACATGAATATTGTACATTAAAAAAAATATATGTGTAGTGCTGAGCTACAATGATAAACAATTAATTACTTAATTTATCAAATATAAATTCCAAATATTTATATGTTCCTGTTTCTCAATGTTTTTTAGGTACTACATTTCCCCATCAAATATATAATAATAAAACATTTTTAATATAGCAATATATTTGTTTTACATTTATCCAAAAAAGTTACAAAGTGCTTCACTAATAAATACACAGTCGTAAAAGAATAAAAACACTAAACGTGTGACTGAAATTTTAGCATGACCTCCCATAAGAATAAAAAACACTAGCATTAGGTCGAATCAGTGAATGCAGATATGATAAAAGTACCTTTTAAGCTTTGATTTAAAGGAAGCAACTAACTCAGCCTGCTGGATCTCCCCTCGGAGTTCTGTCCCCCTTATTCTTCAGTCGAGAGCCTGGAACAGTTCAAACTTCCAGAGGATCTCAAAGTACGAGCAGGATTGTATGGGGATAAAAGATCAAGGATAGAATGAGGACTTCTCATTCTATCCTTGATCTTTTATCCCCATACAATCCTGATACCCCATACAGACCCTTGAGAGCCCTGTAAGTGTTTAAAAGAATATTAAAATATATTCTAAAAGGTCTTGAAAGCCAGTGTAAAGAGGCTTAAAACGGGTAAATGTGTTTAAAAAGCCTGGCAGCTGAGCTCTGTACTGTCTGGAACCGCTCTTCAGATGATTTGTACATGATTCTGCAGAGTGAAGCTCAAAGTTAGAATAACACAATAGTGAGAGAAGGTAAATATGTAGTAATCCCTGCAGAATCAATGAAGCGATATAAAAAACATTGCTACTGTGGGAATAGCTGTGTTCACTATGTGCTCGTCTTTGCACGGTTTATCTCTGACAGTGTTTTCGCCTTCTGCTGCTCCCTTGCTCCCGTCCCTGAAGCTCGTGTAAATCCTCCGCTGTCTCCCTTGTGTCCGCAGGGACGGGTGCCTTTCCTCGTGCCAGACAAGGTGCTCTGGCCTCAGCTGTGTGATGCCATCAACATGAAGTACAAGGCTGAGGTGCAGAGCAACCGAGGCCTGTCCGAGGAGAACCTGGTCTTCCTGGCTCAGAAGGCCTTCAGCAGCTCGAGCAACAACCCTGACGACTACCGCAGCATAACTATGACCTGGTCACAGTTTAACAGGGTCAGTTCCAGTGTCTTCTTCTCCCGTGGCTCTCCACAGCCTCTCCTCCGTGAATGCAAACACACAGCTCCTATAAGGATCATTCTATTTGCAATCATCACGTTTTTATCATGCTGCACTTAGAATGTGGTTTTCTCCTCTTTGCATTTTTTAAAAGGCCCACAGGCCAGTTTTAGTAAGCCATTTTCACCGCTGCGCATGTTCTCGACAGAATAATTTACTATCGGTGGATTATTCACACATAGAGATATTTCTTGCTCCATTTGCGGCGTCCCCGCTTCCCTATTCTGCAGATTCTGCAGTCGAATTGAGTGAGAACGCCTCATTGGCAGCCAGGTCTTTATCTTAATGGACCTGTTTGTCCACACACTGAAAGGCTGGAGGCCTCGTTTTCTGGCTCGAAGCAGCTGGCGATGGCGGAAAACGCACTCACATTCACCACACACCATCGGTCTCATTAGATTACAGGGACATCAAGTTTCAAGCGCTTCACAGACTTGTGTACAGGCTACACACACACACACACACACACACACACACACACACACACACACACACACACACACACACACACACACACACACACACACACACACACACACACACACACGTTCGCTCGGTTAAACCATAAATACAACTAGGATGAGGACATTTTTGTTTTTCTCTGTATTTCTGGACTGGGTGGACATGATATCGTCTGAACACGTCTGTGCACTTTTTAAATAATATTTTTTCCCCTTTTCTTCTACAGGAAAGCTTGCCAGGGAGGAACTTCACATTTTGGCAGTGGTTTGATGGTGTGATGGAACTCACAAAAAAGCATCTTAAACCACACTGGAATGACGGGTAAGGAAACTGCAGAGGGATTTTTTTTCTTCCTTTTTCTTGTCAGCTTCAGTATTTGGCTGAAATGTGAGTCAGAACAGAAAAGTAAAAGCACTACCTCTCTTTTTTCATTTTGACAGCTGGAGTGAATGCTCCATGAAAGTATTTTTTTTCTCCTGTCCCCATTTTGTCAGTCTCGAAAACGCAGGCAATGTTTCACTTGCATGATTTTCCACGGCACCCTGGGGAGCCGCCTGGCCACTCTCGCCAGTAAACTTGGAGTGAAACGCGCTGAGGGGGAAGCACAAGGCAAATTTTCTATATGTCTCTCCCCTCTCCTTTTTCAGGGCCATCTTGGGCTTCGTGAACAAGCAGCAGGCTCAGGATATGCTGATGTCCAAACCCAACGGTACTTTCCTTCTGCGCTTTAGTGACTCTGAGATCGGAGGAATTACAATAGCCTGGGTGGCAGAAAATCCTAATAAAGCAGGTATGATGTGCAAATGCTTCTTACGAATTTAAAACAAGTCAAGTTTATTTATGAAACGAAATAAGACAAAATAAAAATAATGCTGTAATGTACAAGGTAAGGAGACTCAAAAGCCTGTGATAACATGAGGGTCTTCAATTTAGTCTTAAACAAGTTTACAATAGGGAGCTCTTACTTGTAAAATGCTGTAAAAGTTATTGGGCAGCTTCAGCGAACTTGAGATGTAATTTTCTAACTAAATCAACTGTCACTATCTGTCAACCATCTTTTGGCTAAATTAAAGCTGCATTAAGCGATTTATGGCCACTAGAGGGCAGTGAGATAAACTGTAAAATGAGTATGGCAGATGTTGCCCTGTGTTTATCTTATTGAACTCATCTCTTTTACATCTGAAGAAAATACCTGTAATAAATCCTCACCTTCAGCTCTGATTCTGGTTGCCAAAAATGTGTAGTTCTCGTTAGCTTGGTGCTTACGATGAGCTTAAAGCGACATAATGGACGTCAAATACAGAAATGTAACCCTCTGCCAATTGACATCTGGCTAAGTGGCAAATCTGGCAAAAATTATTGTGTTATTTCTTGGTCCATTTCTCATCCTTCCACTCGTTTTTTTGGAAATCTGCAGTGTAATTTTGGCAAACAAACAGACAGGGGTGAAAACATAACCTCCTCGGAGATTAAAACCACTGCAGTAAAACTTAAGAAACAATTTGCTGGAGGAAAAAAAGATTGTACTACTATTATTGTAATTATACTGACTCTGCGGTGGGGGCGCTGTGTTTCTCCAGGTGAGAGAATGGTTTGGAACCTCATGCCCTACACAACCAAAGACTTCTCCATTCGCTCTCTGGCCGACCGCATCAGCGATCTCAATCACCTCCTGTTCCTCTACCCCGACAGACCCAAGGATGAGGTGTTCTCCAAATATTACACCCCGCCCCTCTGTAAGCAACCCTCTGTTTGCATTGGCTGTATTACTCTCAAAATGTCATATAACGGCTGCAAAGCCCCCACGGTGAAGAGATGTCTTCACTGCTGTAGAATAACTGCTCCGAGCCGCCAGTCATTCTCTCTCCCTGTGCTTGTTTGTTTTAAAGCTAAAGCTGTGGACGGCTACGTGAAGCCGCAGATCAAACAAGTGGTGCCCGAGTGAGTATAAAGCTTCCTGTTCATCTTTCCTCTAGCTCTCACTCCCCCCCTAACCGCCAGTGGGGGTTTTTTCCCCCCTCTGTGGCAACATTTAGAGTTAATCACTAAATATTGGAGCCTGAATTCAGATCAGCTATTAGTCAGCTGTTACAGTTGGAGGAGGCCAATTAAGGAGGGCCAGGGTTCCTGAGAGAGCTCGTCTTCCGCTCATCATTAGAGTTAGGCTTGTTAGTTAGCGAGCCCTGCTCCGTGCCTTTCTCCGTGGTTGCTTCATCCGCACCACGGAGAACGGCCATAATGATGCAGCAGGGCCTGGAAAACACGCTGAGGTTAGTTGCTTAGGCAACTGATGAACATAGCCTTTTATCGTGTGTGTGTGTGTGCGTGTGTGTGTGTGTGTGCAGGTTTGCAACAGCCAATCCAGACCCATCAAGTGGGAACCAAACCTACATGGATCACGGCGCATCGCCAGCACCTGTCAGTCACCCTCACACCTATGGCATATACCCACCTATGTGAGTCCTTCTATGAGCTGCTCCGAGTGAGCGTCTTTGTGTCATTTGTCCCGGTAAAGAGTGTATTGTTGCTTCTGCTCTTTTTTTTTTGGTGATGTGCTGCCAGCGTGTCTGAATGTGGGTGACTCCTATCTGTGTCCTGTGTCAGGAGCGACTCGATGCTGGACGCGGACGGAGACTTTGACCTGGACGACACCATGGACGTGGCGAGGCACGTGGAGGAGCTCCTCCGGCGGCCCGTAGAGAGCCAGTGGGGCGGCCAACAGTCATGACCCTCGGACCCTTTTAACCTGCGACAACACCAAACGAACCCTGCCTCCCAACTTGCCCCACTCGCATTGACATCTCTCATGGTTTAATTCCATCCACTGCTCTTTTGTTTCTGATAGCTATAATGTGAAATGTTAATAATGGTTGTGATCTTTTTTTTTTTTCTTTCCAGCATGAGAGCATGCACGTCAGTGACTTCTCTTAGTTTTGTTTGTGTCTTTTAGTGTTTGTAAAACAGACTAGGTATAAATGCAAAACCTACAATGTTACAGTATTGTGAAAACAGAAGAAGAAGAAATAATGTTCATTCACATCGTGCATGCATCTCCGGTTGATTTTGAACAGATTTAAACAATATGCTACTGTATGAAGTCCTTTTAACAGCTGAATGTTTTTATTTTGTTATATTCTCTTCTTTGTAAATGGGTTATCAGTATTTTTAAAGTGACACGGAGCTTGCCCTTTGACAAAAAAGAAACTAGTGAAGAAGTTTCACTCTAAACAACACGATCTGAGTCACTGCTCTGCAGAGTTAGTCGGTTTTTCAAGTCTGTGTACACTAACCTAAAGGCAGAGTCACTCTCATTGCGACTGACAGCACACACATCAGCACAGCACAGCACAACACGGTGCACACAGACACACACACACACGCAGTTGGGTCGAGTGTACAATGTATTTGTTCTGATTTTTTCACCAGCTGAAATGCAGCAGGGGGGGGGGGGTCTACGCTCCTCCCTCGCTCTCACAGGGCTATCTATCTTCTGTTTGTACACAGAAATGCATATTGAAGCATTTACCCGCCGCTGCCTGCTCGTCCTCTCAGGTCCCTCCGTCCCCCTCATCAACGCTACCTCGCATCATTCTACTGACAGTCATTGTTACTTTCCGTTGTTGTTATCTGCCACCACATCCACACCAGCAGGTACGGTCATCGTTTTTTTGGGGGTTCTTGTAATTTGCGTTGGCCGTGCGTGAAGACGTCCCCCTCACTGACTCTGTTGGCTGGTTGTTGTTTTTGTTTGTTCGTTTTTTTAATGCTTGAAACCACTCACCTGAAGAAAGTGTCATGTCCGGTCGGCGTGTTTGACTATCAGCAGGCAGGGCTGCTCCCTTCTGACTTATCCGCCTCTCTGTAGTTGAGTCACGGCGTCAGCAGCTGAAGACGCGGGGACATAGATAGATAGATGGATGGATGGGCGCAGGCTTTGGATGCTTGCACACTCTCACTAGTCGCCGGGCCGCATTTAGAACACGAGCCTGTGGAGTTGAGTCAGTCCACCTCTTCGTCTGGCTTTTGGTTTTGTTCGAGATTTCAAGATTAGTGTTTCATTGTGCGTCACCTGTTTGCGCTAGTAGAAAATGCTGAGACTATTACCCCCCACTGCCTCCACTTGACACAAACACACTCGCACACAAGAACACTCACTAGATTGCGTGTCATTGATAAAAAAAAAAAAAAGCCTTGCACCTCAGGAAGAAATCGCTTTGCTCAGCTGATGTATAAGCCAAATAGAAAATGATCTATGTGCACAGAATATATATATACACATTTATTTTCTCTATCATAATTCTACGTTGTTCTAATGAATGTAACCCCTCCGCATGACCCTGTTGAGGATTTGCATACAGACAACTACCCCCCCCGGGTCTGAGCAGAAGTTTCATGTTGCCAGAAGCACCAGTTGAAAACAGGACAAAGAGCAACTGGAATTTAGAGAAGAATTGACGACGTACTTTGGGTTTGTCCGACAGACATTACATCACAGTATTTAAAACACATCCCCCCCCCCATTTATTTTCTTCTTCTGTCTCCTACTTCCTTCACTAGTTTTTGAAATCTCAGCCTACACTTCTTGTGATATATCCTTCATTAACATAATCCGTCATTCATTTTTTTTTTTTCTTTCGAGCTTTGTTCCACTGTAGACTGTGTACTTTCTTTCGATGACGTAGATGGCGCTGTGTGCTGTTTGATGTATGTACCATGTTTCGTGGTTCGGGTTTATCACTTGGGAGTTTTTTCCAAGAGAAACAGCTGTTGAGTTGAAAAAGAAGAAAATAAAGTTTTTATAAATAATTTCAACTAAGCCTGTAGAAGTACGGACGATCTTGATGTCACTACAAAATAAATGCTTCTTTTTTTTTTTGTATGTGTGCAGTCACCATCCACAGAGTGAAGGGCTTGTGTGTGTAGTAGAGATTTACATTATAAAGGCATACTTGAGTTTCACCATATATACAACTACACAAGGATTTTGTGTTTTAACATATCACCTATTTTTCCCTTATGGTAAAATGTACTATATGAGGGTTTTCATATCATAAATGTTGTGCTTTGGGTTGAAGGAAATGTCTTTTACAGTTGCTCATCTTGCAGAGAACCCCTCTGTACCATCCCCAGTTATACTTGATGTGGAATTTAACATTATAGGGTTACCTTAAAGGAATATGTCACAATTTTTTTTTTCATCGCTTATCTTTTAAAGTCGTGCCACTTGATATCTCCTCTGGTGTCAGTCGCTGGTTTCCTGCCACCTTTGCACAACATGAAGACCAACTTGCAGACTACGGATGTCTCGTGACAGGTAATGGGTAGGAAATAATAGAAATGATTGCCAAGCAAAGTAATATTTTGTCAAAGTTAGTTATTTTCTCAGAGTTGCAGGTGTTCGTGTGCAAATTGAAAACTGACATTTGAGACTGGGGTTTTGTTTTAAGATACAAATGTGACATTCACTTCTGAACACTTCACTCTCTAATCTATGCATTTGCACACAAAGCCACTGCAATTATTTTGCATCAGACAATAATGATTCGAGTGGATTTGCATAGTGCACTAACGTAAATGTAAGTCAAGGGTTGTACAAGGATCATGGAAACTGAGTCTGACTCTGCTCGAGGTTTCTTCCAGTTAATGAGGTTTTTTTTTCTCTCCACAGTCGCCAAAGTGCTGCTCATTGTTGGAACTGTTTGGTTTCTCTATAAATTTTACCGACCTTGATACGTTATGATTTGGCTCTTAAAATTGAACTGAATTCAATACCTTTTTATTTTAGTAAATCCATTGCCATGGAGTTTGTAAAGCACTTTGTAACCTTGTTTCGATAAGTGCTATACAAATAAAGTGATTATTCATTATTATAAAAACACATAAGATCACGGTATAATTGATATCACATGTAGTAAATGATACAAGCTGAACATTCACAACCAAATCTTTGTTCAAACCTGGCAACTGTAATATTTAAGTGTAAGAGAAGAATTTGAAGCAAACCTGCATATTAATAATACTTATTTATGAGGAAAGGCCAAAAGAGGGAGCACGTCTGTTTGGAAATATGTTTTTAAAATGCCTCAATGTGCTCCTTGGCGCAGGGCTGATACATTTAGATCTTTTTTCTGCTTCTTACCACATCATAGCAGCACTCTTCACTTAGTTACGAATTGTCTTACTCAGCTCATTTCTGCCATCTAGTGGAGATAAGAAATACCACAGATTTGTTTTGTTTTTTTAACGTGTGTTTATTTGAGCTGTGGTTTAAAGTGACTGCCACTGATCTGCTCCGTGTCATGCCAGGGAAAGGTGACAAGAAAATCTAATTTGCATGGAATTCAACAGTCATTCCTTATATGATTTTCATTATCAGATCATACCTCAAGAAATCCATTGGCTGAGAAAAAAAAGATTTGCAGTTGAGTTAAATGTACTTCATACTCACAAGTCAATGATTGTAATCCAGCATATTCCTGTAGGGTGCTTTTTTGAAGAGCTTTGTTTTGTAACACGAGCATTAAACCTGCATTGAAGCTTTGATGTGAAGCATGACCAAGTGATGGCTGCTGCAATTACTGTGGATGTATGTAATTAAAGTGAAGAGAACCATGGAAGAAAAGCTATAAAAGGGATTTTGAAGATCACTGCAATTTGTGTTATACATTAAAATGTTTCAGTGTCGAACATTTCCTTTTACTTGGCTGTAATCTGGATGATCCACACTGTGTAAAGGCTATGATGAGGCTTTGTATTGTTTGAGCGCAAACGCAGCCTGATCACCACCACATTTATTTCTCCAGCATCTCCTCTCCCTAACACAGAGCTGTGTGGTGGTGAGAGCTGGTCAGTAGTTTAAGGATCTTATTTATCTTTTTGGATCCTTATTTAAGGCAGAAATCAACATAATTTATTAAAATTTTGAAGTTTAAAGATCCCAATCCCTGTCAGGAGAATGCTACAATCAAAAACCCTATTTATTTCATACTGAGCAATGCTAACAGGCCATTATTTTTGAAAAATATGTCCTCCATCCTCACTATAACCCGATGATTATGTTTCCAGCTAAAAGATGCCCCCATGCCTTCAGTATCTTTTTTGTATTTTATCTAACCTATTTCACCACCAGGTGTCAGTGAAGTCCAATGGATCAGACTGACAGCTCGTACTAAGTGGGCAGACATACTAATGGTTTACACATTATGAAAGAAAAAAAGCTCAAAGAATTGAGAATGTAAAGTAAGTTGTTAAATGGTGTAAATATAAAAAAATGAAGTTATAAAAGGCACTTTTTTGATTTCCAACTTGCAGCACGTTGCTTACACATGTAAAACACAATTGCCTGAGGTGCCATGGTGTCCTGCTTTCGCATGAACAGAAAAGAGCTGCACATTGATGAAATATGTTAAATATGTATGTGTAAAATGTAAAACCATACATTAAGTCTGCGAACCATTTAATAACTGCAGGAAATAAAAATTTGCCAATCAAATCGATTGGAGTTAAACCATTCTGTAAACTGGGGTCTAATGGAATAAGGTATGGATGCAAAATCAGCATCATGCAGTGATACACATCTTTTTTAGTTATAAACTCAAAATGTAGGCTGAGAACAAATCTTCCACAGCATCACAAAACATTTATTAGATCCCGTTTGTGCTAAAACTTGGTCCTTGCATTATAGGAAAGCTGTCAGTCAATAGGACTGTGACTTTAATAAAGAGCAACAAAAGCAGAAAGGTTCTCGTGGGGAAGGATTTAATCCACGGTTTCTGTTCCTGTTGGGCCGATGATCACATGGGGCAGCACAGGAAGTGCGGTGGCAGATCTCAGGAAGACACACCCATCTGCTCCCCAGCTGTGAGCAGCAGGAACTTCCTTTACAGATATCGTCATTCAGATTCAAATCATTCACACATGAATCAGTCAGATGCACAATCGGGTTCTCGTGGTTTTAACAGTTTTTGTAACTGTATCTGTTGGACACTTTAAATGAGGAATCAAGGTGTGAGTGAACAAATCCACTAATATTTAGCTTTCTATGCAAATCTATTGGGGTAACAAATTCTGAACCTTTGACCGGTTGACCCTCTCTTCCTTTTTCCCCCCTGCGGCCAACCGGGATTTGGTGACTTGATCAATTGGCAGCAGTCAACACAATGACCTGGCTTCTGTTGATGCACCCTGCATGGTGGGAGGAAGGAGCCGCCAGAGGCCTGAAAGTGTGCCGACGCAGATCTGTTGGCCTCAGACCGTCGGTTCCTGCAGCAGGAGGGAGCGGTGCCTCACTCTACATAGACATCCTGCCACTGGAAACTATAGCAGACCTCAATGAGAAAACAAGGTTGTTATTTAAGAGCGGCGTTGCCGTTCCAGTGCTCGAGAGCCTCGGATGCAGCCCACACTCTCTCTCTCTCTCTCGCTCGCTGTTCTATTTTAGCTGTTTTTAGCCACAACAAAAGTTGTGTTTATGTTGTTACATCAGTGGGGATCCAGTGACTCATCAGGCCCTAATTTCGTTGCCGAGCGAAGAAAAGTTCTAGAGTGCAGCAGATCACACAGTGTATGTGGGTGCATCGTGGAGAGGCCCCTTTAATGAGGCAGACTGCGGTCACATCTTGTGTCCTAATGTGAACTAGTCTGAGCCCCCCCCTGCCGCCTCTCTCTCTTCAGTTTAAGTCCACATGGAGCCGATGTTTGAGTCTGGCTGTCGGATGGCTTTTCACATTAAAGCGAGACAGCTTGGCCGATCGAGGAGGCTTTTAAACACAGAACTTTTGCTAAATTATTTCTGAGAATGCATAATGCATGACCCTGAGAGATCATGGGACGAAGAGGAAGAGGAAGAGGAGGGGGAGTGTTCATCTCTCCAGCCTCCTTTTTCTGGACATTTACTGTCGTCCATTCCCATGTCCCCTTTCGCCTCTGTCCCAACAAACATACAGAGATTTCTGTCACTTCTCTGTCCACCCACGTGTCCGTAAGCTCCTCTCATTCATAAGTTCGGATGCGATTAAGAGACGCTGTGTTTTGTCTGCAGATTAAGCCAATTATCACCACCAAGGTCTGTGAAAACATCCCCACATGGCAACACCGGCCCCCTCCAATAAGACCCCGAACTTCTGTCCTGCTATCACACACACAGTGTACAGTAGATTGCTGTGTGCGCCATGTGGGTGTTTGGATTAAGAATATCCTCGTTGTTTGCAGGATTTACATGAGGGGTAAAAACAATCCAATAATAGAATCAAGTCTGTGATGTAAATACAATGCTGTGGCTCTTATTAGTCTGACTATACTTGACCATTATAAAGAGACGCTGCACACGATCTGTACAAATTGACGGTGATTTAATTTGCCTCCTCGTTGGGTTATAAATGTGGTTGCATTATCCCAGTTTATTGGCCATGTCCTGTCTAATGATGTGAGTTGATCTGACTTCGAATGTTTCGCCCTCAGAGGCACAAGCAGATGCTGAGGTTTATGGTGAATGAAACGGGGGGGGGGTCAGGTGCCACGCACTGATGTGGCACGAGTGCAGTCTTTCTACTTTACTCTGAATGCAAGGATTTATATTTTGCAGACTCTTTCTTTTTTATCTTTCCTCCCGTTGATTGTCTTCAAATCAATACCTAAGCAGAGGGGTGGTGAGGTGGAGGAAGAGCTTCCCTGCATCTTTGACGAAGATGGATACTGAGACAATACAGTGTCAGTTTATCTGCTCTCCTTTGGGTTGCAACTTCTCCTCTGAGCACATTTGGCAGATGAAAATATTCTCCTGACAGATACATGCTTAATTGTAAGCATTTGTCTCTTCTGTGCCCATTGAGGTCGAACAAAGATGAAGTTGCGGCTAAGGTTACCATTACAAGAGATGTGCTCTCTCAAATGTCAAGGATAAAGCTACTGAGTGTGTACTGTGAGCTTTTTAACGTTCTGTACAATTCTGCTTCAAATCACCTGGAGGGAACAAGGACACACTGGCAGATTGCTGCATAGCACCTGCCAACGTGCAGCTTCAGACCTGCAAACACAGACAGGCATGTTCCAGTCCAGCCTGCGGTGACTATAAGTAACAGCTGCAGCAAGCTTGACACTTGTGCTGCTTCCAGGCAAAAACTCGTACAACTTGGAAGTTTTTTTTTAGCTCATTTCTTTTTGTGGATTTTGGTTTTAAGTTGTAGGTAACCATATTCACCTTAGCTGAGTGCAAACCATATGTCTTAAAATACAAGGGGTGCACAAGCCAGGGGCAAAAGAATGCAATGGATGAATAAGTGAAATACAAACACACACATATCTGTTGTTTATTGGTTTATTGATTGGTTTGGACATGTGGCCTCCAATTAAGATGATTAATCATATAATTGCTTGTATGATGGTCAGAGGGGTTGTGTCGGGTCCTATTATTTTAGAAAGTGAAAAGCTAAACTTAGCTAGAATAGCACACATAAATGCATAAAGGCCTGATCTAACAATGTTAAACAAAGTTTAAAAGAAATTCTCCATCTGCCCCCTGATTTGGATCTGGACTGAAATGTAATGGGTTCCTCTCCGATCCGTACAACATCCTTCCATCAAGTTTCATGGTAATCCATCTTGTAGTTAATTCTGTGTAATGCTGGTAAGTAACGAACAACTAAATAAAATACTGATTAAAATGACTGTAGTGAGTTGACACAAGATGCAGCTGTAACACACTTTACCTGCAGGTGGCGCCGCATCAGTCTGTACTTGACGGTAGGGGGATGCAGAGCTTAACTACTGCTGCTGTTAGTGGGTTTTTTACAAGCAAAAGTCAAAGATTCAAGTTTTGCAACGATTTTAAGCGAGTTAAACGGACTCTTAGTAACATTTTGTGAAAAGTGGTTTCTTCCCAGGAGGGCACTAGATTTGGTCTTAGTTGTAAAACTAGTTGAATCTAACCTAACCCCTAATCCTAACCCTAACAACAGAAAAAACCCAATAAAAAGCCTCCATAGTGCTTGTGTGGTGTCATCCAAGTGTCAGTAAGCCCCGGCATTCAAATTCGACTCGAAACGGCGTTTTTAGCCTAAATGTCTGTTATCCCGCACACAAGCTCTAGCAAGACCGCTAGCATCGAATGTCGGAGCTTATGGACACTTCGATGACACCACAGGAGCAGTAGGGAGGCATTCGTTTTTTTTTCTGTTTATTTGTTTGAACGAGTCACCCAGTTACTTCAATTGTATGGGATTTGGCTGAAACACTGTTTACCCCTGAAACTCCAAAAGTGTATCGTGGACTCAAACACTTCCCCCCCCTCCATCGGCAGAGTGGTGAGTTGATAATGAGAACGAATTTGGAGTTTCTCAGACTTTAAAAAACTCTTTTTGGAGGCCTGCTTGAGCTCCCTCTTGTGGGGAGCCCGCTGTCAGCTGAGCAGTTCATGAGCTTTACTTTACATTAAAGATGATGTTGATGTCTTCTATAGTAAAACTGCATAGGCAAAAAAATATATAGGTGAAATATTTGACGTGAACTCACTGACACTTCCAAATATAGTAGGTTTGCGTGGGATTGCGTGGGTAGTGGTTTTGATTGTGCACGCACGCGCTTGCGGATTCATTGCGATTGCGCCCTCACAGTCTTGAATTTGTGCCGCGGATGCACGAGAGAGAGAGAGAGAGAGAGAGAGAGAGAGGGAGAGAGAGAGGAGAGAGAGAGGAAGCTCTGCAAAAGTGTTGGAGACGCGGGGCGATGCGCGCAGCGGAGAGTCCACAGAGGAGGACGCGGTGAGACAAACACCTTTCTGAGGGACGAGGAGACGGCAGCTCGACCAGCAAACCTTCATCTCAACTCAGCATTTCCACAGTTTCTTCTCCGCGCTCCGAGCTCACGGCTCCAGAGAAGCTCCTCGGAGAAGGTGGGACGCCCCAACGTGACCGACGGCTGCCCGGCTCCAGACGCGACCAGTCCGTGCGCTCCCCCGGCGGTGATGGACAAACTGTGGTGAATCCGGCGAATCCCGCGAGTCCGCCGTGCCGCGCCGTGTCGAAATGGGCTGTTTTTACCCCGCGGCGGGGAGGGCTTTGCTGTAACACCGGCGGAAACATGGCAGGGGTACACACTTCAGATGCCGTGTCGGGACATTTTTTGGACCATGCCCCGTCAGCTCAGGGCGCGACCAACGCGGCGGGGATCACCGGCGACGCGGCCGCGCTTCCTGCCGCCGGTGCCCGCGCGTACTTGGAGGTGTCTGCCGCTGCCCAGGGCTGCGGGGCCGAGGGAGTTTACACCAACGGACGGTACCGGGAGCTCGGCAGTCCGCGGGTCGGGAGCGGCAGCCGCGATCCTTCCGCCGACAGGAGTCAGGGAGCTGGGAACGCACCTTGCGGCATCATGAAGGTTGGTTGATTGAAAACACTTAATTCTCCCTGTCACCGGTTCTCAAGGTGACACGAGACTGAGCCACAACACAGCAGCGATGAGCTGTAAATAAAACCCGCAGGGACCCCAACCACGCTCCAGACACTTTCCTCCGAGTTCCAACCCCAGAAATATGACAATAAATCTGCTTTTTATTCTAACAACTCTCCACAGAACTTTATAAGAGAATTACCCAGGATTAGACTTGATGAGTCCACAGTAACAGAAATAGACCGTAATACACTAATCAAGTAATGAAGGATTCAGCAAATCCACTTTATTTGGGCTTCACATGTGGACCATCCCGTGTGTGTGTGTGTGTGTGTGTGTGTGTGTGTGTGTGTGTGTGTGGAACTGACTGATGAGCTGAACACTTTGGCATGAGGTGAACCAGATGTGCTGCAACAATCACCCAGAAGACTCCGAGTTATTAAAGTTCCTTAACTCCGCAGACAAGCGCTTCTACTGCCAGTGTAACACCAGTGTGGTTCAATGGAGCCTGGCAGGCTGCATAATAATACAGTTATGCCACAGCACAGGAGAGTAACACACCAATGTTTGTAGAGAGTTGTCCTGTTTTCTTTTGCTCTTAAAGTGACATTTTAAAGGGACAAATGTCATCAGTTAAAGTAGTTTTTATAGATCTCGTGACATTGGCTGTGGTATGTGTTGAGTTGAAACACCCAGAGTCACATTTTTAACTCTAAAAGAAGAAGTAGGTCTTGGTGAAGCAGTGAAAACAGAATTGGGTGTGTGCTTTGACACTCAAGCTTCATATAAACCTGATTTGTGGACCGTCAGTAATGGCCAGTATGATTTTTCAAGCCCCAATTATGGCCCCCATTAGTGGAGGTCAAGTGACTGGTCTTCCACACACTGACACGAGGGGAAATGGCAAAGTTGTCATTGTTTTTTGTGCTTTGTGATGCACAAGAACGCCTTGTTTTTTTACAGCCCGCTGTGCAATCTGTCAGCGTTACTGCCTGCATCATGGGGTCCTTGGATGGAGACAGAAGTGTTGCGTAGGTGCGACGCACTGGAGACCTGCGTTGTGTCATATCAGAACCTAGTTTGCTTAGCAACTGACACAAAACACTGGCTAAACCCCCCCACCCCCCATTATTGGATTCCCTGTGGATGTGGGCAAAAGCACTGCACTCTGCCACAAACAACGTTTACATACATGGATGCACAGTCTGCTGCTGCAGTGTTGACAGCTCAGTGGAATCCCCATTCACTGTGTTCATCCCGAGGCTTCTCCGTGGCATTTACTAATACGACCAACATTTGCTCTTCATATTTAAAGAAAAAACAACAACAACTTTGAAATATCATATGGTCTGAAAGCTATAACGCCCCCCCCCCACAAAAACAATCAGTCCAGCTCTGCCAGGCTCATGAGCAGAACATGACAAGGGGGCTGGAGGGGATTGTTCTGTCTAAATGTGATTGATAACAAGTGTTCGAAAGGCTGCTCCTCAGAACACCGTGTTCATACGCTGTTAGAAAGTGATCCCGCTGAGCTTCGCCCGCATTGTGCGAGCAAATTCTAACGTCTCTTCTCCTTGAGTAACCAGAGACTGGCTCAGCTCCAAACATGCATTCATCAGTCTAAGTCCACAAAGAAAACCCCTGTGCTGTACCTGCGGCTGTGTAGTTTCTGTAGGTGATCGTAACACACTGGAGGGAAATCACCTGTGAGATATATTTGGAAATTCTGCGAAATCCGCCTCCTGCAGGTATTTGAGTGTCTTCTCACCTCATGGCTCCCGAGTGTGTCTCTCTACACTTGCATGTGGTGGTGAGACGTTATTCTTTCTACCGAGAGGTGCTACGACATCCGCGAGGTTTTCCAACTCTGTGCACGTCTGTTGAGGCGCAGAAAAACTTGACTGTGCACAGTTTGTCGAATTCTCTTCTTTTATGTTTATAGCTGAGTGCTATAGAAAAACTTTTTAACTGCCAGTTTTTGTTTGAAATTTGAATCCACTCCTCGACATCCCTCCCTTCTCAGTGCAGCTTATGTGGAGAAAACAACCCCCGAAGAAATACATGATATTATTCCAATCCCAGCTAGCCCACAGCAATTGCTGTGGGCTAGCACAAGCTGCTCTCTGACTTGCACTTAACTCTGGATAATCTTTGGACTTTCTCCAGAGTTTCTCCTCCGGATTATGTCCTAGTGAGCTCTTGTGAGAAAACAGAAGGGGGTGTTCTCCAGAGGCCTTACCGTGAGCGGGTGGGCGTTTTGTTGACGTTTCCAACACGTGACAGATGCAAAACTGAAAAAACCCCAGAAAGAATATGAATAATTCTGTGCCAAACACATGGAAGACACCCACCAAGATGTCAAGAGGGCTTTTGGTGATCAGGGCCGAGGCAGGTGTTGATGTGCTGTTAACAAAAACATGTGAACTCCATGACAGAATTTATAGATCCTGCCTCTGCCTGCTGCGCCTCCCCGGAGATTTCTGTGTCGTTATGAACGCGTCTGACCAGAGAATCCCCTGCTGCACTTTACATATGTGACAAACTCCGGAGAAACTCCACTCTGGGCCCCGTTGTTCAGACATTCTCTGGAGTAAATGTCTGAAAACAGCTATAATCAGCCGTTATTTGGTAATAGTCTGCTTTGTCCACCCTGTTGCAACGTCCCTGCATGCTCTAGCTCCAGTACAACCACCCACCTACCCTTGAGCGGCACTTTGCAGTGTGTGTGTGTGTTTTGAGTGGAGCTCTAAAAGGTGAAGGGGCTAAGGGTCCAAGGGATTGGGGAAGCAAAGGAGCAATTACACCGCTGCATTACCTCATTAGCTTGGCCCCTCAAATCTTACAAGAGACGAGTTTGTGTGTCCGTCCCTTCAGCGGCCATCCAACTGCGTCCTCTAGTCTTTTCCTCGTCGGGGTTGACAGTGTCGTGATGGAGCGCCCGCAGAGTGGCTAAAGGGGGGGTTGTTTGCGATGCAGCCTTGTTATGTAATGCTGGACTGTGGACAGCTGCAAGGCCGGCTCCAGCCTGGCTGCTGGGTGGAGAGAAGTGACAACCGGCACAACTAGAGAAGCCGGAGCAAACTGAATTTTTAACACTTTCCCACCTAAACAGATTCTCCAAGGATTTCCTTGCATTTCTCCTTTTTCTCCTTTGTCGTCTTTGTTCTGTGTAGTCCTTCACCTCAGCTGCAGTTAAAAAGCTTTTATTTTCAGAGCTCTGCAAAAAAAATAAAATAAAAAGAGTTCATGGTTGGGTTCAAATGAATTTTAAAATTCAGTGTTGCATCAGCGATATAACACTGTTAATGGCCATTGGGGACAATGATCAATAAAGATCACATGCTTATTCCTGTCTTTAATTCACCTCTGCACTCCTCCTCAGTGATTGGCACAATATCAATTCACCCTCCCGTTCATGACCTCATATAATAGATTTGAGCCAATCTGACCCAGTGTGACCCCTTCATCAGCTCAAGACTGTGCAGCGATGCTTAATAATATGGCTGACATATACGACTGCCTCTTTGAGCCAGTGACAATGAGAACATCCGAGAGGAGGGAATTAGTAGAGGTGATACTTTGACTTTTCAAGTTTTGCTCTTCAGGTTTTCCCTCTTAGATTTAGTTCAGAGTTTGTGAGGCCGGTCCCGTTTCCTGGTGGACAGAACAAATCCTGGCTTAAATAGAAGGAGTCAGACTTGATTGTGGTTCACTTGCATCTTCTGGTCTGCATCTGGTAACATGAGGCGTTCTCCCACATCCAAACTGGCCACAAACAGTGATGTCAGAATAGCCCAGGCACTGAACTGCTTCCAATCTGATAGTCATCCTCCTCCACCCTCTGACCATATAAATAGAAAAAGCAGCTCAGTACTATGACCACCTCTGGCCCTGATAACAGCAGCAACACAGAGGACCTACAGTGTCCCTCTGTTAAAGCTGACCAGTGACCACACACACACCACTGACATCCCATAACAGCCCAAGGTTAATGGGTGAATAGTCCTTTTTATGGCGGATTCAAGTTCATCCCACATTTGGTTCATAAAGTTTGATATCTGGGATGATGGCCAGGTCATTAATGTCTTTTTATCGGAATGTTCCCGGGATCATTCCAGGACGGCTCTTGCACCGTGACAAGGTTCATTGTCTTCTTGGGAATATCTGTCCCCCTGAGGGTCCACTTTCTCATCAAGCCACCCATTTGTATCATGATGTTAACTGTCATAGCAATCGTGCCTTTTTCTGTTGGTTTTTCACATGCAAAACAAGTATGCAAACTGCCTGCGTCTGTGTATGTACTCACACACAGACACAAGCAAACAGAAGCTGAGAGCCCACTTCTTCTGCAGGGCATGTTGTTTGACTTTCGATGCAGAGTCCAAATCTCCTTCATGAGCCCCTGAGTGTAGTGGAAACCGCTCACAGGGATCACGTCTGTGCCGGTCACATTGATCACTGAAAGCATAAGATTACAGCTCTGCTCGCTGCTGTGAGCGAGCAGGGACGATAGTTATGTGCTGTTAAATTCTTAAAATGAGGAAAATAATAGCTCCGAAATAACTCACTTAGCCACACTGAGCGCTGGGAGGAAAGTCACATGCGTCGTACACACACACACACACACACGCGCACGCACAAACACAGTCAACGTGGAGAGCAGGCAGGGACAGTCGTTACTGACTGTGACAGTCAAGAAACCTTGTGCAAATAAGAGGCTAAGCGTGTTACAGCTTGTCGTAGTAGGCTTAAAGCCATTGTCAAATTTTTTCCCCCCTTATGTTGTCGTGCATGAAAATATCCCAAATGAACACTGTGAGCAAGTATTTAAACTGCATGTACACAGGAATGATTCTGTCCCAGGCTTTTTGTTCACTCTGATATTTGTTACTTTCGCTAAAGAACACATAAGCTGATGATTTGGTTCATTTTGCTCGGAAAGATCTGCAGATGTTCAGAATCTGAAACATCCATCATTGACAGCCTCTAAATTCTGCCCAACACAAGATCCTAGAGCACAATGTGGCACCATCACGTCTTGTTTTAGTTGACAAACACATCAACCCCCCCCCCCCCAATATATTAAATTTACTGTAATTTAAGACCAATAAAACCTGGAATTATTTTGGGCATATTTGCTTGAAAATGACTGTTGATTATTCAAGTAGTTTTTTTTTAATTTAAGATATGTCTAAAAATAGTCACCAATCTATTTCAAAAAATACTTTTCTGGTACACACGCTGGTTTGTACTTCTAGGCCTTCTGTTCAAAAGTGCTAATTTGCAGTGCTTCTCTGTGGCATTTCAAAAGTTTGCTTGAAACCTGTCTGACACCTGGATAGAGACTTGGCTTCAGGGGATCTTTCAGACAGAAGCGCAGTGTCTTAGATTTCTGCCCCCTGACGGGTCCCACTGTCAGGCTGCCTCTGCTCCTGGCTGTTGTTTCCCTTATGTGAGATTTGCCTGATCCCCTTGAGGACTGGGGACGCTGCAGTACAAGCCCGAACAAATAACACTGATTACATGTTGTGGGATCATCAGAGATGATGATGTGGTGGTGATGAGAATTGGAATAAGAGCCTATCCACGCCTCACTGCTCTTATCACCGGCTTTATGTAAAGTAAGAGCTCCCTCCAGAAATTGAATTTAAGGTAATGGAATTTGGGTCGAGATCCCAGAAGTTTGACTAAATTGCACTTCTATTTTAAGGATTTTTAAGAACGCGAGTAATTCCCATTTGTCCTGCAGCAGCACCCCGCACCGCATGCTCGGATATTTTTGGAAAACAGAGATCTGCACTGCGTTGAAAAGGAGGCAGCAGAAGATGTGAAGTGGTGATTACAGGCATCTGGGGCTGCTGAATCATCGCCTGCTCTCATGGCTGGCTCTCTCAAAGCAGCAATCTGCAAAATACAAACATCTCGAAGAGGCCTCGTTGTGTTTGAATCCACAGCTCAACGTCGAGCGGAAGGCAAAAACCATCGGCTCTTTTATTGAGGTCAATCACCCAAAGAGAAACACTAAGCTCAAGAGCCCCAAAAGCATTCATAGAACAACTGATCAGCATCTAAATAAGGAAGAGCTGTGAACTTTGCATTTTTCAAATGTATTTATTTTGCTTTTTATTTCAAGGTTATTTTATAGACTCTCTCTTGTCTCCCGAAAAATGTGTTTTAACTCGAGGCTGAATCACAGATGGAAAAGACAAAGAATCTGGGGAGAGGGAAAAGTGAAAAAGTGCAGAATCGTAGTTTATTGGAGAAATGGAAAATCTGAGTTTTTGAGAGATGGATTTAAAAAAACATTCTGCAACAATAGACAAGTAACAGAATTTTCTCTCTTTATTCTACATCAGGTACAATATCAGTCATCAAAATCAGAATACAATAATAGAAGCACAATGACAATAGAAATAGTACTAATAAAACAATAAGACAATAAAGCACTGTATGCATTGGGGCATGGATACCATGTGATTGACAGCTAGTGCCGTCCAATGGGTGTAGGTCGCAGGTGTAGGTGGGAGTGCAGCATCCTCGAGCTCTCAGTCAGGCTCCACCCCTCGGCTCCTCAAAAGATGGTTACCTCTGTTTTCAAAACTCTAAAATGGTGCGTGGCCAAAATTTCAAACCCGAGGTTTCAAAACAGCTTTTCACAAACCAATCTGAGACGTTATGGTTGGTTGCCATTTGTTCAGGGCCAGAATATTAAGTTTGAGTGCGAAAAGTCTAAAAGCAGTTCTTCCTAGATCCTCTTTATTCTAGCAGCTATTGATTCCAGCCAGTCCACAGTGCAGGGTTGTATAGAGAGTTTAAATATAAGACCAATAGTTGGAGAAACATTAGCAAACAGCAAAGTAAGTACTCCTGCAGCTCTGAAAAGGATTTGGTGTAATTGACTTTCCCCACAGACCAATACAGTTTACTTTGTCCTTGCAGCCTTCAGTCTTCTGTTTCATGGGGGGGTGGGGTTGTCCAATGCTGCCTCCAAGTCCTTCATCCTGCTTTATTCCCTTAAAGGATAACGACTTGAGCTGGAACCTCAATTAGCCATGTGTCAAATTGGGCCCCAGTCAAAAAAGAGTTCCTTGAAACAAGAACAATTGATTTGATTGGACAACACCAGGGTGTATTTTGGGTAATGCCTTATCTTGATGATCCTTGCGGGAGGGGCGCAGCAGTGATGGCAACCACAGCGGCTGCAGGGTGCTGATGTTTACTGTGTGTGTGTGTGTGTGTGTGTGTGTGTGTGTGTGTGTGTGTGTGTGTTCCTCGTGACAGGGAAAAATCTTTGGGCACAAGAGCCTGGGCTGGACTTTGGATTGAACAAAAATGGCCCAGAAGAGCTATTGTCATCTCAAGGACATAAGAAAGGATGAGTAATATTCAGATTTGTCGGGCTGGATGTTTCCCAGGTTCATGTCGGCTGTCAACAGGGGCCTGATGGATGAACAGAACAATATGTCAGTGAGAGCTGCTTCACCTGGCTTTGCTCGGACTTTACTGTCATTTTCTCTCGATCACATTTTCTCCACTTTATCGATGCGCGGTGAGACAGGAAATGGTTTTAACCGTTCACCCAGAGGAGCACTGTGTTACTAAGGGTGATGAAACAGTTTGAAATGATGTCAACGTTTCTTGTACATTTGAATTCAGTGTCACAGCTCGAGAATACATCATGTCTGAATGACACAGGATGGAAACTATTATCATTTGTTTCCTGACCACTCCAAATTTGGGGTGTGCAATTTTCACAAGCCTTTCCTCAACTTCAGACAGTCTCATTTGAAATAATAGCTTATTATTAAAATCATCCAATACTATAGTATCCCTATCTGAGGTGCATCAGCACATCCAATAGAGTGACGAGAATCTTAAGCTTGAGCGTCAGAAAACTGTACCTGAGTCAGCTAATCAGTTCTTTTGTAAACTCGGGGCATACACGACCGTATTGGTAAAACCTCCAGTAATACAAGATAATCTTCAGTACACTCACTGAATGTTTTCCAGCGTGACAGATAACAGATTATATCTCAGCAACATGAACTTGCAGTCCTTTCAGAGACTGTTAGCTCCTCTCCAAACTCACTCACCGTACGTGTACAGAATCTGTAAACATCAGAACAAATGAATCATCAGCAGCAGCAAACATTACATTCTTCGCTTCTGCACACTCATATTCGTGTTCATCTTGCAATCGTCTTGTACGGGAACAAAATATTTTTTGTTAGCAGATTGACTCATCCGGTGTGGAAAACGGCCCCACAAGAAAACGTGCGAGTCACTCAATCGGAAACTCTCTCTGCTTCATGTTCTGCTCTTCGTGTCCTTTTTCTCTGGAGCACTTCTCAAGTCACAGTCTCACCTATTGACTTTAGTGTGTGAACATATATTTTCCCCTATAGGCTGCAGTTGTGTCAGTGGGTTGTATATGATGGGGTATAGGCACGGTCGCATTACAGCAAGAAGGTTTCTGGTTCAAATCCCGGCTCGGCTGTTTGCATATCCTGTGTTTGTGTGGGTTTTCTCTGGGTAATCTGACTTCCTCCTACATGTAGCTTGGGGTGAGGTCAATTGGATATAGTCTTAAGGTGTGAATGTGAGCTTGAATGGTTGTTTCTCTTAAATGTCAGACCTGTTATATGCTGGTGACCTGTCCAGGGTGTGCACCCCCTCTCACCCAATGTCAGCTGGGATTGGCTCCAACTCCCCCATGGCCCTTAAAGGATAGACGCTATCGATAATGGATGGATGGTATAAAGTGGGATTGGAAGCTCTTTCTCTGAGCCTCAGGTTTCAAATCTTGATGCATTACAGACGTAATAGTGAATCCCTTGTCTTCCCAAGGTGATCCCACAGAAAGAAAGGAGCCACGTTTATTTCTTTAAAAATGCATCTTAAATCAAAAGAGTAGAAAAGGCAGGAAGACCCGTGCCATGTCCTCAATGGTCTTTTGTTATTTCCTCAAACAGCCAATCTGTTGGTCTTGACCCTGCAGAAGGGAGCACACTGTCTTCATGTCCGTATCATTTCTTTCTTCTGTTCCTCCTCCCGCTGCCCAGGGTGGTCTGGTGCAGTTATCTCTGTGCCTGAGATCTGAACAAGGAGAGAACAATTAGAAGAGGGAACAGTGTGATGGATGGATAAGGACAATTTTGTGTGTGTGTGTGTGTGTGTGTGTGTGTGTGTGTGTGTGTGTGTGTGTGTGTGTGTGTGTGTGTGTGTGTGTGTGTGTGTGTGTGTGTGTGTGTGTGTGTGTGTGTGTGTGTGTGTGTGTGTGTGTGTATATGTCTCTGGCTTTCCCTGAATGTGTGTGGTCATTTTCCGTTGAGCCTCTCCGGTATAGAAAGTGACAGTAGTGAATGTTAATGCTGAATACAGCAGCCTCCATTGGACATTACTACAGCAGCTCTCCTCACTGAATCCCCTTGACAACTGCGTCCTGGGAGAATATGAGGCCAGAGAACCGCCGGACGAAAGGAAGGAGTGGATGCAGCTTCTGGCCATCTGACCTCGTGCGTAGATTTGCATCGAGGTATGTCAGAGCTGGTGAGATGTTAACACATCACAGATATTATAAGGTGATGCAGTATGCTGTGTTTGTGCGTGTTGCATTAGCCAAGGTTTGCTCTGTAACTGAACACACATACTGCTGCACTCTTTGGTCGTATCTCACCACGGGTCCAAACGCAGCGGTTATGCAAGAGTGTATAAGGTTGTGTTTGGAGGTTTGAATTCCCATAGGCTGGAGCAGAGACTTTTTCTTGTGGAGCTACTGGAGAAAAAAACCCTCTGGTTTTCTTGCACTGTGTGGTTTCTTCATTTTTCCTCCCTTGCCAGAGTGGATGCCAGTGTTGTTTCAGGGCTCTTGCTGCTCCCGCTTTGCTTTCATCTTTTCACGGCGTGCTTTCCACGCTTGCGTTCCGTCTAACCTTGCACTGCGTCAGGATGCTGTCATCCACCGAGCTCAGCCTATTTATACTTTTTGTAATCGTGGGCTCGATTCGTCGTTCGCCCACTCTGAATGAGGCATTCACCCGCTCTAAATGACAAACTACACACTATTCTGTTTTTTTGGGGTCTAAAAATCTGAAAAGGCAGCATTTTCACGTTGCTGTTGATGTTGATCTCATGAGATTAAATTAGGATCACGTTGCAGTTTCTAGTCACATAACAAGCAGGGCTTCATATTTTGTAACTGTAACACAGTCCACTAAAATTAGCCAAATATTATTGTCAGCATTGAATGTCTGCTTTTATTTGTCATCATGTTTTTATTATAGTTTGATCAGTTTTAAATTGAAGTGAAATTGGTCGGGCTCCCTCTAGCTCACCTGGTAGTGTCCCGCATATAGAGGCTCAAGTTGAGGTTTGGTGATGACCCACTCTTTGTTCTGTGTCTTCCCCTATTCTCTCTTCCTGTTTCGTGCTTAATCTGTCCTGTCAATAAAAGCAAAATAATATCTTTAAACAAGTTGGTGATTGTGGTCTTGTATTGTCAGTTAAATCTAAGCTTTTTAAGTCATAATCCGCAGAAAGAACGAGCTAGCTCATGAGGACTATTATCTTTTTAGTCAAGGTTTTTGTATATCCGAATGCTCATGCTAAACTAAGATGGTGAGCACAGTAAAACACAAGTTTGTTAGCATGTTACCAGGCTGACTTCATCTTTTGGCTCCGAGCGTTGCTGTGCTGAAGTGAAGCCTCACAAAGACACAAGCTGGGCTCGGTTGTAACTGTGAAACTCGATGCATTGCAAACGGATGCAAAGTGCATGATGCATCGTGTAGAAGTCATACTGAGAAATCTTGCTGCTAAAATGTGATGACACCATTTCTAATGTGCGGATGCAGCAGTAAGGTCTGATTGACTATATCCTGTTTTTTTTAAGTTTTATTGTGACAGATACAGTAGATCATGGATATTTATAAACGCCTTGGGCCAGTGTGCATGAAGGAGCTTGTTGTCTGCAGGGCTATTCTGTATTTCTTTTTGCCACTATGGTTGATTGTCGCCAATGAGGATTCACAGATGGTGCCATTTTTCTTCTTGGCCTGGCACAGATGGCAGGAGATGAGGAAACGTTGGGCTTTTAGCTCATGAGCCGAGTATGTAGCCTAACTGATTAGAGCGGGATTTGATGAGCAATTCAATTGTCTTGACGGATTCAACGAGTGACTGGTACTGTTTTACTAATAATATAATTCATGCATTTGGTTTTATTTTAAAATTTCAGTTGTTACTGATGTCCTCCAGACAGCAGCCACTAGTCGCAGGTTTGCTGGTCCATCATCCTCTCGGACGTGAATGCCCCGCAGGGTTGTCAGTTTGGCGGTTAGCTCCGGTGGCTGCACACACCTGATGCACCTTTATCGATGAGCCAGTCTTAAACCACGACAACCGTACAACCTGACCATGACACGGAATCAAACAGAGCCCAGACCTCTCACTTTCTGCCTCCATACTAGCAACTGTTGATCTCACATCCTGCACAGATGTTACTGAGGCCATGTGCTTGTTTTAAAGATGTCGAGCTGCTTGTTGTGCCACCATGTCCTCGTTCATACTGCGTGTGACCTTGTGTGCATTGCCGCCGGGTGTCTTTCTGCAGGTTACAGTGCAAGCACGGACATGTCACTCACACATTCCACTAATGCTGTAAACTAATGCACACATACTCACTGCTTCACAGAGAATGCTTTGTGTGCATGTGTCAGTGTCATTTGTGTGTTCATCTCCTCTGGACGGTGCACGTGTCTACATGGTCTTTGTGCTGTATGTTTGCTGCACAGCACAGTACGTGTAGTAACTGACAAAGAGCGGCTTCACTCAGCTTTAAAAATATATAGGATCTGCGTTTTTGGGGTCTGGAGGATTTGGTGCACGGGTCTCATGCAATCCCAGTTTTCTATCTGCTCTGGGCCTCTGCTCTGCCAGAGCTCAGCAAGTTGAATGTTCTGTCTATCAGTTTGTATATTTATGTTTTCTCTGAAGGTGTCGGGGGGGACCAGGCTGGGCTTTGCTGTGACTTTGAAATGAGGGATTTCACGTGTGTTCTTTGTGGGGTCTTGAGGGAGACAGAACCTGACTTTACACTGTGGAATGTGATACTGTGCTATCAGCTCTGCCCGGGGCTAGGAAAATAAGGGAGGGATAAATGCATGAGGTCGTGATGACAGATGTGGAGGTCACGGATGTCATTCTTCTTTAAGTATAGTTAAAGAAGATTCAAATAAAAACATTTATTTGAACCATTCCAAGTTTGGAAATACCCATCTTCTTCAAGTTCAACCTTCATCATATTTCACCTAATCTTTTTTACAGAGCAAAGCAAATGTTACTTTCATGTAGAAGCTTAGTTAAATAGCAAATATGGAATAAAATCAAAAGTCACAAACAAAAACAAAAGTTTTGCCCTCCATACAACTGCATCTGCAATAAGTGATATAATAATGAAAGCAAACATTTTAAAATGGGCATACACCAGAGTTTACTACGAAAAACTGAAATGTAAGATTTGCAACAAGTGCTACATAAAAAAAAAAACTCCCCAACTCCGGCCCCTGCAACCATAGCAACTTTGTATGTTGAGCAACCCAGAGTGACAGTTGATTCTGGCTAATGCTGAACTATTAATGCACATTATTTCCACCAACTCATGTTAATTTCTGCTTCTATGGCGGTTGCAGCTCCAGCTGAGCCTCTCAGCGAGAAGAAAGCACCTTCAACACAAAGACGGATGGAAAATAAGTCACGAATAGAGTTAATAAAAGTCGAGCAGTGACAAAACAAGCGCCGAAAAGAACCACATCCTCTCAGCACGGTAGAATCCCTGTGGTTCAACTCGCCATACCTTCGAAAAAACACAACTATTCATTTTTTCATATTTTGTTGGTACTAGACTGCCAGACATTTTTGATAAATGTTGACTCCAAGTTTGGTTGTCATCCGGTGGTAATAAGTGAGGACTGGATGTTCAGCTGAAGCCCTAACCCACAAAATAAAAAAAAGATTCACAAACACATGGTGGCACTCAGAGAAAGCATCAACCTCTATTTCTACATTCACCTCTACCAAGGCCTGACTGTCCCCTCATGAAACCACACTGAAGTTCACTTAATCCAGATTTATATTTGGATCTACACCACATTGCACACACTCATAAATCTCTAATTCCATCAATGACAATACTGACATCTCTGACTGAATTTTATTTCTATGAATTATTGATACATTTTTTAAGGACTTATCTATTTATGTTTAATGTTTGGTTTTGTACCTTGTATGTTGTTTGTTCTGCTGCTTGTATTCTTTGTTTCTCAAGTGGTTAATGTCGTCAGAAATAATTATTTTAACAAATATCAGTCTTCTAAACATGCCTAATTTTCAAGGTAATCCGTCCAGTAGTTTTTGCATAATCCTGCCGACAAACAAACAAAAGCAGACTAAAACATAACCGCCTTGGTGGTAATAAAAATATTCTGTGAATCAAACAAGGAGGATTGGTCCTTATAAAGAAAATGTGGTGGCAAACAACAAGCTTTGTCTTGAGATTTTTTCAATCTAATTGGCAGCTGATATACTTTCATATTTAAAAAAAAAAAGCCACAGACACAACTCAATCTGGAATCAAAAAAACATTAAAAGCAAGTTTTTTATTATTAATAATAATAATAATAATAACTTTATTTGTATAGCCCTTTTCAAAACAAGTAACAATGTGCTTTACAACCAACAATATGACACAAACAACAATCAGAACAAAAAATACATATTATTATTATTATAGAAATAAAGATACAGATTATAAAAGCAAGAGACATCACATGGCCAAATCTTTTATAAAAAAGATATGTCTTTACAAGTGGGATAAAACGGGTAAGCCATTCTGCAAGTCCAATAATAAGTCCCTATCATGTCAAGGTGTCCTTTCTATTTGACCACCTTATTCCTTATTAATGGCACTGTATGTATAATGGCGGATTCCAATTAGCCTGAACAGACAGAGCAGGTCAGTCTGAGTAAGCGGGTACAGCTTCTGAGCCCAGGGTGACCCAGTAGTCAACACCTCTGACAGCGTGTGGGAGAGGAGCACTCGTTATCATGAGCCCTTTTTTTAGATGGAGGCAGAGGTGTGTTCACTCACAGTCTGTAAAACTGGAATCCAATTTCGTTTTTTTTCTCTTGATGTGTGAGATTGTTTTTTTAAATCCTGGTGGCTGAATGCACACTAACCCAATTGGGGACAAGATTTACGTCCCCACGGGCCCAGGGTTTGAGGATTTAGGTTACATTTAGAGGAGGGTTAAGAGTTAAAATTAGACGTTTAGCTTAGTTGGTTGTCCACATGGGGATAGTGGGAAAATTGTGCGTGTCTGTGTGCATGCTTGTCTCTGACCAGTAGTCCTGACTCTGAGTGCATGATTTGTATGAATGTGTGAAAAGGTTAGACATGCGACAGGGAGGTTTGGTAATCAAGGAGAATCGAGGTCAGTGTGTGCAGCTCTGATTGTCAGCAGGTTGGCGGTTGCTAAGAGGTGTGGGTGGCACACAGCATGCGCCCAAAATAAACACAAGAAACTCAATTAAACTAAATCAGAGCGCGTAACAGTGGATTCCGAAAGCGTCACATCTGAAACACTTATAGCTGTTAAAGTTGGATTGTGTTACACTGGGAACTTCAAATTAATTCTTGGTAGAGGACAGCTTGTTTATAAACAAGTCTCGTAAATTGTCTTTGAAAGAATTAAATGTAGCCATATCTTTTCAAAGGAGAAGATATTGTTGAGCGGACATTAAGGTGTTCTTTTAAATAGGGAAAACTGATTCAGATAATTGAGAAGAGAAGGTGTCTTTAGTTTGGATATTTTTGGGAAACTAGCTTGTTTATTGCGAGTTACAGGAGAACAATGATTTCACAAACATTTTGCTTACCACTGAATATGAAAAACTCAGCACTTATATCATAGATCACGTCCCTAGGACATTCATGGTCACAAAAGTGACTTATTGATTGTTTAGACCCTGCGGGGGATAAGGGATGTGGATTGTTGGGGGCAGATAAAATAATGATAAATTGGCAATTATTCCTAAGATGTCACTATCAAACCCTTATGACAAAGAAATTTGATAAAATGTAGCAGTTTAACAATGAACAATGAGATAGGGCGTTCTTCAACATTTCATGGATTTTAATAAATATCAGGCATATTTAGGTGACATTTATGAGCCAAATAAAAATCTCGTTCTTGTAAATTTAAAAGTTGTTTTATAAAGGGGACTGCTGGGCCTTGGCGGAGGTATGCGCTCTACTTAGTGGCATACTTGTTAAAAATAATTATTTTAAGAAAACTTAAATAATTTGACTTTATTTAAATAAACATTTCAAAATGTCATATTGTTTTTATATTGGGTTATTTATCTATTTTAAAAAAAATTATCTCATGCATATATTTTCAACCCTATACACATTTTTATCACCCAGACAAAATCTCTAGCCCTTGCAGCAAATGGACATACATCTCAATAAACACCGCCTATTGGCCATGTCCTGGATGTTAAATGCCCCGTGCTGGACCAGCAGTTTGGGAATAACACACAGATCAATGTCCATGTAGCTCATCAGTGGAAAGATAAGAAGAGTGAGAGAAGAGGAGAAAATCAGCCCGAGAGGGTGAGAAGTCTGAAAAGGCAGAGCTGGACAAAGATGGCGAAATTAGCCGAAGTGAGAGGACACTGTCTGTTCCGCAGCTACACACCATTAGCACCTTCAGCTGGCTGTAATGCTGAACAGTCTTCTCCCACCGGCTCAGTCACGAAGCAGGGAGGATGCAGGCAGAGTCAGGGAAGTGAGGCGCAGATGAAGGGAGAGAGAGAGAGAGAGAGAGAGAGAGAGAGAGCGAAACCATACATTTGCATGCACATGCTTCAGTGAAGCCACGAGGGTGCTCCTCTTCCTGCCTGCCTGGCCTCGTTTCAGGCCTCGTCTCTTCATCCATGAGAGGTTTGAAATGACAGAGGCGGATTTTCCACCAGATGTTTTCAGACTGAAAAATAGTACTTGTGTAAGGACTGGGTGGATCCTGTTTGCCTTGACTGTGTGTGTGTGTGTGTGTGTGTGTGTGTGTGTGTGTGTGTGTGTGTGTGTGTGTGTGTGTGTGTGTGTGTGTGTGTGCGTGTGCGTGCGTGCGTAAGCAGTTGTTATGTGCCATCTTGAAGCTACATGTAATAAGTGGTTCGTCAGACAAAACAAAACTGTGTCTGTCCATCTGATTGAGATCAGTTACAGGGATTGTTTAGAGCCGTGCATGTGGGTGTGTGTTTTATTTTCTTAATTAAGTGACACTCTCTCACTCGACTGATGATTGCTTTTATTATCAATTAAAGTGTCAATCATTTTCTTGATTAATTTATTGAATAATTGCTGCTTCCAGAGTTCCAGAGACCAAGATGACATCAAATCTAATGGATTGATCTGTCTACCAAGTCAAAAAAAGAAAAGTTTAAGTTTATATAAAGACAAGTTAGTAAGACATTAATTAAATAGTATTAATTGATTTAAAAAAATTGGCTGATTCAATTTTTATCGATTGACTACCTATTTGACAAATTGAGTTTGAAGCAGTGAAGTCTGTGTTCTTGTGCTTTCAGGAATCCTAGTCTCACTTCTCTTTTTTTCCCCCTCATTTGAGTTTCTGTTTTATTCCAGTCACACGCTTTACCCTCATTGTTTACCCAACAGGCAGAGTGAATATCCACAACCAATTAGAAGCCAGATCAGCAGAACTCCCCTTCCCTCCATGGACTCTATGAATTCACACGCAGACCATTGCTGAAAGGACTCGATCTTAATGAAATAGGCCGTTGTGGCATAATCTTATTCTACAGCATAGTGCAAACAGCAGTGCAGGAGAGCTGTGAATGTATTAAGAAACATTTTAGCTATAAAAAATGATAGGCAGAGATCTGGACAGAGTAAACACAGTAGGCTGTGAGTGCACCCTTATCTCTCTATATCAGCCATTTTCTAAGAATTTCTATAAATGCATCAGGTGTTCGTGTTCATGTTTATCTAATAAAAATGTATTTATTCAGTTCAGAGTGTGTGTGAGTGTGTGTGTGTTTGCAGATGAGCCAAATAATCACAACTGTTGTTACCGATTGAAGTTCAGGGTTCTGTGAAAAATAGGGGATATTTCCAGGAAACTGCTGAATCTGGTAAACACAGAAAAACAGATCAGGCTCATCTAATGCATGTCAGTCATCTCCGTCACCCCGGGGAGTCGGTATTCACACTGTATTCAGACACCTCATGCTGAGACTGATAAAACTCCCTTAGGTTGTGCATATGTGTGTGTGTGTTAAAGGGCTGGAAACAGGTGCACATCTCCTGTTTTGTTCATCTTTGTTTACATTGCTTGTGGCTGTGTGCGTGTGTGCGTGTGTGTGTGTGTGTTTATTATTGTTTATACTGGGGAAGAAGTGTGGTGCTGGCGACAATGTCGGCCCCCATAGTGCATCCTCTCTCTTACCTGCCACTTAACACCGCAGACTCCAAAGACCCATAGACCCGTAATGTGTGCCTGTGTGCTTGCTTCGCGGAGCGGAGCCACCTGCTATCACAGACAGAGCAGATGACGAAAAACAGTGGAGATGAAAGGATGAGAAACAGAGGTCTGGTTATGGATGCAGGGGAGGAGGAGGAGGAGGAGGAGGGGGAGCTGGAGCAGGTGATGGCGAAGATAGAGAAGCGAAGAGAGAGAGAGATAGCTGTCATAAGCCTGGAGAGGTCAAGGTGAAAGCTGGAGGGAGTGAGGGGTGTTTACGTGGCAGAGCCTGATACAGTTGGATGGTGGGGGAAGACTTCGGGGAGGAGTAGGACGGTTGACGTGATGGTCAGCTAAATCTTGAGGCCGGCCGGGTGCCATTAGATAAGCAGTTAACTGCACAGCAATCCAATTAGAAGCTAGTTTATCAAACCGTGATGCTTGAAGCACTGGAGTGGAACATAGGTGAAGGCCAAACCTGCACATCCCAGGGCAATTTCACAGGCATACATTCAGCCACACACACACGCACATGCACGTGCACTGTTTGCTAATGTGGTCGAATGCATGTCCTTGTAACAGGATGTGCCACTCCTCCCTCTTCTCCTGCTCAGCCCCTCCCAGCCTCGCCGCCAGACAAGAGAGAGACAGATAGAGGGGGGAGAGGAGAGAGAGGATCACATTTCCTACAGTCAACGCTGCATAGGTGATGTAGGAACCTGGCAGCCGGCTATCAGTCATGAGCATCTTCCAGCCCGGCCCACACCAGTCACCTCCACAATCTTCTCCTCTACCTCAAGTATTGATTCTCAGACTGACAGGAGTTGTGATCGCCAGCTGAGAGATGCAGTGGCGTGGTTTTCCTGCCCTGCCTGGTGATATACGTCTGTATGTTATGGCTGTCATGTATGTAGGGCCATTAGCGTGCTTGTGGTATCAGGTCAATTGCTACATCTCTTGTTGATGGAGCCCTTGACTGGAAATAAATTGAAACAGATGCCTGCACTGTGGAAATTTCATTGACCGAGCCGGGGCCGTATACTTAAGTATATCCCTGCAGCCCCTGTATTGGGGGTGGTGGTGGTGGGGGCATGCACACCTACGGGACCCCAGCTTTTAGCAATGCAAAAATAACAGCACGACAAACCCTGTGTGACTGATGTGAAATTGTGCTCGACACATCACGCAGTACACGTACACTGTGTATGCCAGCAACAGACACCACTACACAGAAAAACAGGTTGAAAAAACACTAGTTATTCCCAGAAATGACACAATAAACAATTAACAGTAGAATTTACGGCCAAAGCTCCTAAAAATAACAACAATGTCTGGAATGGAAAATCCTGCAAGCTGTGAAAATTGCAGGCCATCACATGATAACAGGTCACTATTAGCTTAATAGCCCGCTCACAGCTGAATAAGTGGGTCCTTGCCGTCTTCGAAAATATAAACCTGCGGCACCTGGCAGCTTGAAATCTATCGTTCGCTTATAACCTTTCCCTCGGTGATGCTGCATCTGTGCAGATGATGCAGTTTACTGTGATAATGTTGGCGAATTTGTAATTTTTAAAACAATTAGTCTGGCAGCAGTTGATGAAAGCAGGCTTCTCACGTCTCACAAGCGACCGTTTGCCAGCTGAGACGACAACTGTTGGTGGCAGACTTTTAGTAGCTTGTTAATTAAGCTTTAGAGTTTCTTTTCTAATTTAATTTTGTTTTTTTCTTTCTGGCATTTTAATCTTTTACTAGTGGAGTGCCTGTTATAAACGTGCCTGTTTGGAATGGGCTGTTTGCTGGTTGCAGGCTTTTCTCTCTGAAACTAAAAAAGTGACCGGCAGTAATTGAGCCGTGGCGAATGCACACTCAGTCCACAGATTCCCGAAGCTGCACCTTTGCTGCTACACAAAGAGCAGCTCACTCCTGAAATGGAGAATCAGCTGTGGTTTGTTGTCTTGAGCAACAACATCACTTTTGAGATTTTTTTCAAAATGCATTAATAATGAATGTAACAATACATGTGTTCTACAACAGACAGACAGTGATTTCTGGAAATAGTAGATAAAAACAGGAGACCATTCAGGCCCATGGTTGGACTTGACTTTGTCTTAAAACGATAATCTTACACAAGGGATCATGTGTAGTAGCGACTTGAAAGCAGCTGCACTTACTGTCTTGTGTATGTGTTGGTCTGAATGACACCCACGGGTAAATCTGAGGGCACCTTCTCGCCTGCTGCATATCAATGAGAGTCATCTCTCTTCACTTTCTTCACATTTGCAAGGTGTTTGATGGAGGAGACACATAATTTCATGCCTCTGGTCAAACACCCAGTGTGTGTCAATATTAGCATCAACCCCCAAAAAAAACTATTCTGATTCATTCCCAGAAGGCAGACTGGCACTGCCACCTGACTGCTTCACCCAGTGACTTTCCACTTTAGTCATCCATCAAAATCCATCACACCGCCGATTGAAGCATCTGCATCAAGCATCAGCTGCAAGCGTACGTGTGCTCTACTGTATCGTCGCTCATATCTGCGGTGAAAAATGAACCTGTAACGATACCCCTGAGCTTTGTCAGGCCTCAACCAGTCATACTTGCAGAGCGACTCCCACACGCTCTTAATAACGGGGAACAGGCCATTACATTAAAAATAGCGTTGTGGAGTCAGGCTCTCCTGAAACTAGAGATCTACAAGCTAAGGGTATCATGCATTTCAATAAATAGTGTGTGTTTTTAAGAAATGTAATAAGTGTAAAAATTCACTTTTCAATTGAAGTTTGTTTGTTCGGCAGAGTGCGTGGTACCAGCTAGAATGCTGGATAGATTCATAAGAATGAACAATCAGAACAGTCACCACAATAGCTTTCAATTTATTTTGGGCTGTTTTGTGTAACTACAGAGTCACGGCTTTGTCTGCTTCAAGAGCATATGACGGAAAGTGAAAGAGGATGTGCGACTGAAAATTGTCTTTAGAAAAGCAGAAGCCGAAAGACAAACAATCAGCCGGAAAAAGTGTCGAGTCGGCCGTATTTGCTTGTGCATGCTTTGTCTGAGCCGAACAGAAGGCGGGACATCTGTGAGGTGATGCCTCATGAGGCTTTCTCCCTGCATCTGGTTTTATTTTGGAGGGATGAGGGACACTGCTTGGAAGGGAGGGAAAAAACTAAGGGACAGGTGGACCTGCGACCCATGTCTTTAAGTGAAGAGAGTTTGCATGTTCTCCCTTTGTCTTTGTTGGTTTTCTGTGGGTACTCGGGCAGACAAGATAATCTCTGATGTTAATGTGACAAGCAAATGTCCGAGTTAGAGGTCAGAGGTACATTCTCCCGAGTTTCTCCTGCCGGCCCCCTAGTAAAGACTCTGGATAATGTCCGGGTGATGTCATGTCTGTCTTGTTCTGAATGTGTCTGAGTGGAGAACCCCCTGCTGCGCTCTTCCTGTTCTTCATGCAACCTGATGGAGAAAGTCTGGACCCAATTGTGCGAAACATTTTCCAGACTTCATGCCTGAAAACTGCTCCTGTCAGTTCTGCGATACACTGACGACCTGTACCTGTCACCTAATGTCAACTGGGATTGGCTCCAGCATCCGGTGACCCTCAAAGAATTAGCGCTGTAGATGACGAAATGTTTTTTTTTTTACCAACTTTTGTAATATGGTGCAGGCTTTGGTGAATATTTTCACCTTGCATGCTCACATCACGCTGACTCAGCATTCGGAGAGAGACACAGAGAGAAACAGAGACGCTCTGTAAGTGCACTAATGGTGGCTCCTTCCTACCCTGGATCCTCACTCATACAACAGATAGAATTTGAAATGGATCTTGACAGACTGTCGAGAACATCAAGTGAGTGAGGGAAAAAGGTGCGATTTCAAAAGATTATTTTATTCCTTTTCTATCTCTGCTCCGGCTATGACCCCTCAGCACTCTCATCATCTGCCCTTCCACTCACGTCTGAATTAGCGACTGTTACACAACACAGAGGCAAAAACACCCACAGCTTCACCTACCTTCTCTCACACTCCCATCAACCTTTTGTATTGATTCCCCTCTGCATGTTCGCTCAGTTTGTTCAGAGTTAAAGCAGGATGATTCATGTCCATTGTTTTCTTTCATGCATCGCTGGTGCACACTGACACCGGTGTCCTTCAGGCCACCTCTGCACTGCTCAGGAACTGAATGTACGAGAATCAGTGAGTGGTGAGCCGGGCCTCGGTCTCACCCACATCTTTTTTACCTGATCATGATCATCATATATCTAGCTCATAGAGACTGTAGAACAAATGTTTAATTCTGAATAAAAAATGTTAATTAACTATCTTATAAAACGTTCAAGGCTATTAATTAAGAATTTTTATACTAATTTTGTGAATAACTGAATTCCAGTTCTGCTTAAAGCCTGTGCCAACTATTAAAACATTTTTACTTTACATTTTCCTCTCAGTGACACTTTAAACTGGTATAATAGATAGACAATAAAAGAAACCTTAGTAACCATTAATCTCTTCATTATCTATACAGACAGTCCCAGCTGACCTTGGGTCAGTCCATCACAGGCCCGACACACAGAGACAAACAACCATTCATGCTCACATTCACACCTAGAGATATTTTAGAGTCTCCAATTAAACTGCATGTGTGTGGACTGTGGCCCAGAAGCCCAGGAAAAACAAGAGACTTCACACAGAGGCGCGTTGTTCGGCCGTCAGGTTCAAACTCAGAACGTTCTTTGCTGTGAGGCGACAGCGCGACCCACTATACCTCCATGCCGCCGCCCCAGTGTCAAGCAATATAATTCAGTCGGACCAGAGACTACAAACTATTGTGCAGGTGCACATATATGCAGATATGTACATAAAATATGCTTGTCAATATTTGCTTGGTCACAGATCTGATAAAACATGTATTAGTGTCATTTAAGTGTTACAGACCTGGACCAGCAGTGGTTGCTACTAGCAACAGGGTGTTCAGTTGACTCATCACTCCCCCGTTCTCTGCACCCTATATAACAGACACTCAAAAGTGAGAAGTAAATTACAATTGTATTATCATTTGGTGACAGCTGCAGAGGCACAGCAGTTTCAACATGTTTCCACACACTCACATTAAATGTTGGACAGTAAATTTAATGCACCATGTCGTAAATAAGATGTGATTTCAAACGCACCCCAGCTCATGATGGACAAATAAACCAGCTCTTATAATGTTCACTTCTGTCTTGTAATACATTTTACCGGCCGTAACTGCAAAATGCATTCATTTAGCAAGATGGCAATATACTGTGTATATACAGCATACAAATGTATGTGCAGTATATATAGCATAAATTGATGTATGTTAAAGTCCTTTTTTTTTTACAATTTAAACCAAATATGATTCATCCCTCTCATCCCTAGAGTCTATCATTATTATTTACTAGTTTGATTAATAATACAATTTTTTTTCTTTTTTTCCTTATATTTAACTAGTGATATGATTATTTTATACTTTTTAATAGATATGATTATTATTTTTTTATATATATATTTTAATATATGTATATATTTATTTATTCTTATTCACATGTTGGCGAATGGCTACTTCTTCTGTGCTCAGAATTGGTGGACGAGCTCTACGTTGCTGCTCCTTCATTTATTTGTTTTTCCCCTCAGCAGAAAAACCCTCAGTTTGGACAACAAGTGTATTTAATTAAAAGCATCTATACGGCATCAGCAGGGTTTTTCAGATGAGTCGGTCTTTTCATTTCTCGTTCTGAGTCACTGTTTCAACAGACCACCTACTGTAGCACAGTATGCAAACGTTACGGCTGCTTCAGCTTCACAGACCTCAACTAAATTGAATCAGCTGCTGTTGTAACCTTAGTCATGGCCTATAAAACTGCAAAGGAGCTGTACATTGCAGGTTCTGACATTACCATCTTCAGCTCAGCCATAGACTGTAAACAAAGATGGACATCGCGTCTCCACTTCCTCCCACTGTAGCCAAAGGAAGCCAGAATAATGCAAATATGGGTGCTGCCATCTTGCGATACATGTGCTTAACCTGTGGCGATTCAGATCAGCCGTCAATAATGAAGTTTCTCCCCCTTTTTTTATCGCATTAAATAAGTAATTAAAAGAAGAACAACCTAAACTGAAAGAAAGCGTCATTTATTTGACTTCTACTTTGACTTGTTAGTTTGGTCCACTCCCCATCCATCAACATGGAGGAGGCAGGGTTTATGACATATACTGCAGCCAGCCACCAGGGGGGATTGAGATATTTTGGCTTGACTTTTATGTCGTCTATCTTTATGCAAATTTGCAAATCAACATTCATTACCCAGATGTTGCTCTAGGCTCTAAAGAGAAAAGTGAAATATTGACTTAAGGTGAATAAAAGGATGCTGAATCCAGTTTCACATTATTTGGGAAGAGGTGGGGGTGTCATCTTAGCCTGCACAGAACATGCATTGTATGAGCATCAATAGGCTGGGCTTCCTTGAGAAAGAAAGGACAAAAGCTTTATCTCGACAGGCTTCTCTCTTCTTGTGACAGAAAAAAGCAGACCGAGCCACTTCAGTGCCTTCTTGACCCCTCTTCTTACCTCATCTCCTGTTTCCTAAAGGTTCACGGCCAGTTAGCATGTATTGTGTATTGGACTCTGCCTTGTGATGTCTGAATTCAGGCTGTGATGGGTTTAGCAAGATGCAGGGATTCTCCAATTTGAGGCTCCCTGCCATTTGTGTGACCTTGTAGTCTGTGGAGCCAAAGGAATAACCCTCATACGCGGCATATTCGATTAAGTTGTCCCAGTCTGTCTCTTTTGTGAAATATATTTTAAAACGCTCTCTTGTCTGAAACATCACTTTTCCATGAGATTGAAACCTTGTAATACCAACACACAGCCTGTCGACACACCTGCCTTATTGTATGCATCAAAGCGTTTTTATACGTCACCTGATGAGTTCTGCTATCTGCTGCACCTCTGAACTCCATCAGCCAAGAAAATCATGTCGGAATCTCCCTCTATTTCTGACATTATCCTTTAATGAATGTGTTGACATCATGCAAAAGAGAGAAAGAGAGAGATAGAGAGAGAGAGAGCCTTCTGTATTAGGTTTGTCTCGTTCCCTTTTCCTTGCTCATAATTTCCCTCTTATCGGTCACAGACAGGTTTGTGAATAAGATAAAACGCTGGATTTCAGCTCTGCCCAGTTTCCCCAAGGAAAGGTCACCGATGATTAATTTCAATTACTGGCAGTTGATTGTAATCTCGGTTCAAACATAGTCAGCCGCATTTTCATTGATAGCATTAGGTGCTCGTGAGAAAACAAAAAACCAGGGTGTGAAGGACAGGGGTCAGAGGGAGCTGGTTAGGGTGTGAGCACAGCTCAGTAGGCCTCTCTGAGTGGGGCGAAGATTTATATGAAGTGAATCTGTATGTGGTATTTTGCTTCCTGTTTATCTTCACAGAGTCATGCTTTGACATAATGTTTGCTCACTGATGACAATCTTATAGGATTATACAGATGGTTGTTTTTTTTCTGGCGTCTTTATGTTTGATCAGATTAGCTGCTGAGCATTTGCATTATGTGTGTGTGTGTGTGTGTGTGTGTGTGTGTGCGTGTGTGTGCGTGCGTGTGCGTGTGTGTGATCTAGGTGTAACTCATGTTGTGGGGACCTAAATCTGTTAACACAGTCACTTTATGGAGACTTGTCTTCTCCAGAATGTTTTCTTTCCACACAAGAGCCTTTTAATTAGATCATTCAATTGTAAGGTAAAGTCTAAAGTAAAGGTGTGTCGCTCAAATAGTTCGGTTAAAGGAGCCATGATGCTTTATTAGTTATATAGGTTTCTTATGTATGTAAAAGTTCCACAAAACTAAAAGCAATGGTAAGTCTTAGGGAAAATCAATGTAATCCTCTGAAGTCCCAAATCTGCCGCTTGTCTGTCAGATGCCCTCGCGATGCAAACCTAAAGGGAAGCAGAGAAATAACAGAAGAGCATACGAAGGAGGCCTTGCGTACTTCCTCCTCAGGTTCACTGCAACCGTCATGTTGTAAAACTTGGTGTGGTATTATAATCACCACCTCGCTGCAGTGTTACAATACTGTTAAATCCCTGCTGCACACTAAGCACACTGTATAGTACAATAGTGCAGAGCTGGTGTTCTCGTAAATGAGTGTAGTAAATCAGCAGGGATGCTCACAGATGCAGCATGTTAAATCGCAATAAGCCCTCTGTACAGGAAGTGACAAAGGAGCCTTTACGTGTACGGCCCTGTAATTGAACAACTTATATTAAAAAGTGCGTCTGAAGAGAAATAACGTGAACACAAGAATGATAACAGTCATATTTAGAAGAGCCTGACTGATACTGATGTTTGGGAGTAAAGAAATTCCAATACTGATAAATCTGCCGATTCATATATATAAAAAATATATTCTTAAAATGTAATTAAGGCCAAATGTACAGAACTTGCATTAGGAAAATATACATTTTTGTGTAAAATGTGTAAAGCATACAGTATATTCACACCCTTTGTGCAAGGTTTATTCTGAAAAGTAAAAATTTGCTGTATTTCTGCATATAAACAAACGTAAACTCCGATTTGTCTGTTAGAAGGCTCAGAACTGCTGATAGTTTGGGCTCTAAGCATCCTTCACATGGGTCCATTTAAATCTAGACAAGAAATGCCAAAAGGACAGAAGGAAAGGAAGAAGGAGGGAACGTCAAGGGTGAGTAGCAGATGGATGAAGAGAGGAGTGATCTCACTAGCTGTGGTTGTATCACCACTGTATGAGCGGTCAGCAACTCTAAAAACCCTCCGCACTCTACGACTTTAAGGTTTTTCATTCACAGTGTGTGTGAGCATACATTATATTTATATTTTTTTTTATGGCAAAAGAATTTCCGCCCATTGTTAAATGCAAAATTGATGTTCTCAGCCATAATTGAGCTTGTCACTGCAGAGAGGAAATAGTTTATTCTAATGAATGGAGCTTTATGTTGTGTGTCTCTGTATCGCTGCATCCACTGAACCCACTCCCCCCACCCCCAAGCCCCGAGCAGCTGTTCTGACCCCGGTTCTCCTCCTCTATGCCCTTGTAACTCCCTCACACACCCACACCATCATCCACTCTCTATTGGAATTTTTTTTCCCTTTTTGTAGGACACTGAGAACCATTTTCTACACTTCCCCCCTCTCTCCATAATTAAGCAGATGCCCAACAAAAGTCGTTTTTGTCCTTGAGAGATGTGGGTAATGCTTTCACTTTGGGCAACGTTTTTTACCACTGAAATAAGGCCTCTGTCTACGTGCTGCATTGGATTTCACGTTCCATCTCTAAAGAGACTCAACGTAAATGTTGGTGCAGAATGGCAGAGGGGTGCAGGGCAGCTTGGGAAGTGATGGTGGTTGGTGCTAAAGTTGTCCTCCAGGCAGTATCTGGTCAACAGGTCGTATTGCTCCCTACAGAGAACGGTAATGATGGCTGCTGAGGGCTCTGCACTGCCAGGTCCTCCTTTTAAAACATTGATGTGGTTCTGCTGTTCAAACTACTGCTTCTGTGGCTGCTGCCAGAATGCGCGCAACGATTTTTGGGCTCCGCAGGGAGCTGTAAAGTCAACCACATGAGGAGATAACACAACAGAGAACCAAAATAGCCTAATGGCGCTCCGCTCACTTATCAAACTTATGAAACTCGTTAGGTGCTTCCTCCCTTTGACACAGACTTCAGCTTCTCTCTGAAGCAGTCATGTCGAGTTGATCATTTCCAAGACAGTTCTCCAACTCAGAATGCAGACAAACATGCAACTGTTATAAATAACCTCAATCTGACACTGACTCTATTTGACACAGCCAAAAAAAAGGCAATAAACAGTTATTTTCCAAAAAGAGACTGCATGGTGAATTTTAGATAACAAAGTCTCTCTGACTCTTTGAACAGAACCCTGAGATGGTGGATCTGATGGAGCCCAGTCCAGAGAGGATTGTGGCTGAGACAGTCCGCAGATTGGATTCTACATCCCTGAAAGCCCCGATAAGTGCCTGTTGCAGTTTTTTTTTTTTTGTGGTTGTTGTTATTATTAGGTAACCACTGAATCATCGGTCCTCAACTGTGGTTTTGTTGTGAGGTTTGAAGTAAACTCTCACTTATTTTTTTTATATATAGGCTATAAGCAAAGTGCAATTGATCTGCATCTAAGGATGAAAGGCTGTTCTTGTTCTTCAAAGCAAAGGTCCGCCTCGCAATTCATTGAACTGGGCAATAGGAAAACAAAAACGTGAGTGATGTTGCTTGTTTATCTGCTCTTAAGTTGAATTTCTACCAGAGTGAGGGGATTGATTTTTCAGCCTATAATGCGTTCATAGCGCTTCTGCAAATATATGAGGCGCCCCAAGTGCCCAATTCATGAGGTCCTTGCGGTGTGCAAAACGCCTACTGCCTATAGAAAACAAAAGATGCCTCCCGCTGCAAAAACTAAACTGCATTCTGTCGAGGCCTTAAAAAGCAATTTTTATACCAAAGAACTGTGGATCATGTTGCATAAGATTATATGTTCTGGTTGTTTTCTGCTTACAGCATCCCCACAAGCTGAGAATAACAATCTGACCTGAGGAAAAGAAAAGAAAGAATGAGACACTGTACAGAACTTGCTTTAGAGCAAAACAGCAGAAGAGTTAATACCACAGATTAATGGGAGGATGATCCCTCCGCTTGTCCTCGATCTTCTTCTCTTTGTCACCTTCACATGACCTTTGGCACAAGAACACATTCTCGCCAGGAGAGATGAGTCCATGTCTAACATGCTGCTCTTGGCTTTTTTTGTTAAAACTGGGTCAGCTTGTATCAAGGCCTGGATATCAAGCAAGGTTTTCTTACGCATCCTCATCAGATTCACCTCCCCTCCTGCTGTGCAGTTCTCTCCTAGGGAATCCTCACCCCCTCTTCTCAGGGAAGGAGTGTGGCCAGACCTAAAAATAGGAACTGCTGTTCTCCTTCCTCTTACCCTGCATGCCAACCGCCTTCTTTCTTCCTGATGCATGTGACCCCCCCAGTTTTGTTCCCATTTTATTCCTCTGCCAATCCATCATCAGTATCAGTCCACCATGCCAGTGCAAGATGGAGCTGATTCTCGTCACTGCAGCGCTGCCAGTCAGGATTTCCATGCAAACGCCAAGGTCACCTTCAACCAGAGCTCTTGTGCAGAGTGAAGCACTCTGCTCCTGTGTCCTCCACCCTCCACCCTCCCTTCACTTTGCATTTACACAAACACACCCACTTCCTCCGTGTCCTACATTTGTCATCAGTACTGCAAGAAAAGAGCTAATGAAACTCATCGCAGCAGCAGTTCTGCCCGTTTCCAATCTCCACTCATGCTAATTATTGCTAGTCAGCGTTAACCGGTGCTGTAAGGCGTGTTTAAATCAAATGTGTAGAACAATTACACGTCACAGAAATACATTATTCAAATCCTGCATTCAAAGTACACATTGTGCAAAGTGGCACATGGTACTGTTGACTTCGTTATTTTACATGACATAAATAGATTGTTATTACTGATGCATAAATGGGTAAGCAGCATTTTAGTGTGTAGTATAGCAAGTGGAGGTGGAGCTAATTCTATCTATTGGTCTATCTATAATGGTGGATACTATACATGCTAATTGTGGGTTTTTACATTTTAATTAGTATTGAACATGTGATCACCAAATTAATAGTATAAAATTCAAAAAAGGATTTCGCCAAAACTACTCTATTCATTTTCACGAAACTTGATGGAAGGATGGAACATGGGCCGAGAAAGACCCCATACAATTTTTGCAGTGATCATTTTCCTTGAACATTGAAAAATAATTTTTTGATATTTTCAGTTTTACTAGGGAATAATTCTTTAATCTTAATGAAAAACAGTCATGTCTAGGAGACTGATACTTAAAATGCAGTGCAGATTAAAATAAAAGTCAGAATCTGGCAGATTTTAACTATTGGGCTTCTTTTGGAGGTATGCACTCTACTGAGTGTCATTCTAGTTCTATCTGAAACACAGTGTAGAAATTTAAAATGCTGTAAAGTGGATATACTCAAGTAAAGTACAACTCAGAGAACTGATGTACTCAGTTACCTTCCACAAGAAGGTAATTTGGTCCAAATATACTAAGACAGTGAACCTATTGATAAATGCTTATCTAATAGTAAAGCAGAGGAAAGGAGCTGCATAAGAAGGTTCATAATGCTGCAGATCAGAGCGGGTGCAGATACCACGCACGAGTTCTCCTTTCTTTTTTCGTCCACTGGCACTGGATCAGCCAACGAGTCGGTTTGCCAACCTCTTGACGAGACAGAAGGAGCCCAGCCAACGATCGGGCTCACAGGGATTATTTATAGAGTTGAGTGGGCTTCGCGGACACAGTCGTGGAATGTGTCAGAGAGAAAATGCATCATTGATCGAAAACCTGCTCAGAGATGTTAGCCTTATTTTTGCCAAATGCAGAGCGAACACGGGGGTTTGGGAGAAAACAATCGCCTTAAAGCGAAGGCTCTGTGTGTGCTGTGCTATAGTAAGCTCGCCTGCTCTTCTACCCACACACAGTCCTCTGCACAAACACAGGTGACTGGACTGAACGCTTGCCAATTTGATCCTCCTTCTGTTTCTCTACTCCAGCTTTTTCATAGTTTCTCAGCTCTGGGCATTGAAAATACTTACATGGTAGGTGTATGGAAAGTGAGTGTGCTGCACATGGAGGCAGGTGTGTACCTTCACAAAATTATTTGGGCAAAGCGGTGGGTGTGTAGGTGCACACAAGGAGGCGTTGAATAACGTAAAAAATAACCTCTTCTTTTAGATCTTGAAACTAGAGGTGTGGGTGTCGATTACAGTTGTGAATTAATGTACACCTTTGAGGAGACAAAGACGGACACAGTATCACATTCAAGGACAGGTTGTGGTTGTGGTTGTGTATTTGTGTTTGCGTGATGGTCTGTGAATGGGCACATCTGTCAGAGGACAGTGCAGAATCTCCCCCTCTCTCTGGTCCCATTGAGGGAGTCTAGCGGAGAGGTGAGGTGTAGCCTTGGTGGAGGAGGGGAGGGGAGTGCAGCAGAGGTGTCCTGTACTGCAGCAGCAGCACAGCTCTCTGGTGGCACGCACAGGCACACGTCTCTCCCCCGCCATTCACTGCAATGCAGACGGCAGTCAAGGTTATGCCTGTGCAGCCCCACATTGTAGGAATGAAGTATTGAGGATTCTGGAGCCGGCGATCCGAGAGACGGCAATTAAGCTTCAGGAAAGTTGTGGCCTCTATGTCTGGTAATGATTTTATTCATAGCCAATGAACCTTAATGCATAGACTTGCAAACAAGTCCGTCAATAGTACCTGATGCTTGTGGGGCTTTAAAGACTGCATTATGTTTCTTTTAAACTGCACAGATGATAGGGCTGGGAAGAAAAATTGATTTACAATATTTTCTAACGATTTCTGAATCAACTTTTTTCTTCCTGAATCGATAAAATTCAAACAAAGTTGCTTCATTTGCTTCCTATTGCATAGGCAAAGTGGAAAGAGCTGTTTTGCTATGTGACATCTTACGTCATCATGTTTCAGGAAAATAAAAAGCAGATGCAAGAAAGGAGAAAAGGGCGGACACTAGTTTGATAAGCAGGAACACCTAAATATAAATCAAACTCAGAAGACTGACTGTCATCTGATGTGCATTGTTTTTGCAAATATAACTCATGATATACAGTCGCAATTTATCGTAATATTGATCGCAATACATTTAGGATCACCCAAGTATCGTAATAGTATCAAAAAAGGAGTTAAGCATAACATCCCAGTAACATCTGGCGTTTATTGCTCCTGTATTTTCTTGTGTGAAGCACCTTGTAAGGTTCAATAGAAATAAAGTTTATATTTATCATAACTGATAACATCACTCATATTTCCCTCATTGTAACAAAGTTACCTTGTACTCTTGTGGCAAGCTGTTATTTCCTACAATCATTGTGTCTGAGGCTGGGGTTCAGCACTGCAGAGACGTGTGGCACGGGACCAGCATGGTGACATTTGTTGTTAACCAGCCTCCCGCTCATCCTCAGCTTCCTCCGCCTGGCTGTAATAAATATGTCAGTCTCAGCCACTCTGCGGGCCACAGGCTGTAAATATGGTCAGTGCTTCGGAGACGTCCCATGCAAAGTTTTTGGTGGGAAGGATCGGAGATAGGTCACATCTGGCAGCGCTGCCGCTGAGACATTCTCACGTCTTGTTCAAAGTGAGCTGCAGTCTTAAGCAGACATATTGAGAAGAAACCAAAGAGGAATGCCAAACTCCCACATCCTGTACATGTCCGTGTGTGTGTATGCTTGTGTACTTCAACAAATTCCTCTGGCTTCTCCTTTTGTTGCGCCTGACGCTCAGGCAGACCATTCATTGTGGGCAGGTTCAAAGCAGGCTGCCTCTGTCAGATGTTATTGAGGAAGTGATAGATCATTTCCCACAGGGTGGAAACGTCCAGCACGCTGCTAGTCAGACCTTAATTGTTTCCCAGTATCAATCTCATCTCTTTATTAGTGTTGTATGAAGGCATATATGTCAAGAAAGAGACAGAGAGAGAGAGAGCAAGGGGGGGGAGAAAAAATAAATTATTTCAGGAGCCGAGAGACGCAAAGGTTGAGTGACAGAGAGGGAGACAAAGTCGGAGAGCAAACAATAGCAAGAGAGTAAAAGAACAAGCAATACAGAGAGAGGAGAGGAGTGATGACGAGACCCCGGTGTCAATGTGCCATTGTCAACGCTTATCCTTCCACCAGTCATCGGTTCTGCAAACACACTGTCCCCCAACATCCTTCATATCTTTGTTAAACACGGCCAAGATCCAGTGCCTGTGGCTGGAGACCATTTTGGGGAAATGAGACAACACTGTGGTAATGAATGTAATGAGAGAAATGCTCTGAGACGAGACAGCGCTGTTTAATTAAAGCAATGCAGACCATGGTGGAGTATTAAACGTAGTTATGTCTCAATGAGTGCCTCCAGCAGTGATGGCTGTGAGAGGCTTGGCACAGGGCTGTCAGCTTGTTAGCATACGGCCGTTATCAGATAAAAAAAAACCCTGCATCTCAAATTTAAATAATTTTTTTTGATTTGATTTGATTTGGAAGGTAACACAGCTGTGTGTGTGCTGTGAGATTCAGTCAGTCTTTGGCTCAGGGAAAGCAGCACGCTCGGCTTGGCTTTAGGAAAGACGACGGATACCCTTAAGTAAGAGCTACCTAAAAGCATTTCTTATTAGGCTACTTTGCCTTATCTTCAATTATGGAGAAGTTTGATATTCCTCCATATCTGTCGTACTTGACATATGTCTTATATTTTAAGAGTTATTATAAGAGTCTTAAATTTAACTTGTTGAAACCTGGAGCAACCCTGATTGTATGATGTTGAAAATGCAAACCAGCCTCACTTATCTACCACAGGCGACTTATGCCCAGTCTCAATTCCTCTCCCTTGGCCCTAACCCTAAAATATGAAGAACCACTTTGCTGGGAGTGTCCCCTCCAAACGGAGCCACAAGGGAGAGGACTAGAAAATCTTCCCTTAGGAATTGGGACATCAATCGATGCATCTTCAGCAACCAGCCAACGTTATTACCGTGTCAAAGAATATCAACCAACATTATAATAGTGACACATCTGACAACTGCAGGACAGAGGGGACAAATTGATCTATTGATCAATACAAGGTCAGTCGCGTGTTTACATCGATTATTTCAATGCAACATTAGTCCTGTCTATAGAAACTTCGGCCCCGCACTGAAAACGTTATAATATGAGCAGGAAATGCTTTTCATATACGGGACAGGGGAGTAACGAACGTCTATTTTGCAAGATAATACTTTTGGATTTTACCCAAAGCGGCCGGCATGTTGATTTGCTTCTTTGTTCATAAAGCATTGGGGAATTTCCATCTGGACTTTAGTTTTTAGGGGGGTCCTGAATACACTACGGTTGAAGGGGTGTTTGAAGGGCTAGATGGCCACTACCCCTAAATCACAAAGAGAAATGGGACAACACTACCCCTTCAATGGGTTTCATGTTTGCCCAGATAAAATGAAGCTGTCCCTTTTTCATGTTCAAGAAGTGACTAATCCAACAAAAAAATAAACAATTTCATCCACAGAAGCAAAGCAAATACTCTCTTGTCCCTTTTTTTGTGCCTTCAGTATAAAGTGATCAAGGAACAGCTAATCTGCTTGTTATGAGGTTTTTTCTTCCAAAACGCTCAAGCTTTTTCTCCATCACTCAGAGACCGAAACACCACGGTGCAGTGGTTCAGATTGCAGCTTTGATGCTTTAAGAGATAAAGATTTTTCATTTGACAGCAGTAGCAAGGGATGCCATTTTGTGAAGGGTCTTATGCAATGTGTCTGAGCAGCTGCGTGCCTTTTTAGATGTCCGGGTGCCCCGAGTGAGAACTGAACCCTGTCGTCTCAGGGGGCGCTGGAGTCTTTAGAGAGCTGGAATCACAGACCATATAAAAAGATGGATGATATAACAGATCCCAAAGGTGAAGCCAAATCATCTTCTGGATCATCTTAAAGGAATAGGTCACAAACCTTGCCTCCTCCATATTAGTGGATCTGACTTGGGCTAAACAAAACAAAATTCAAAGATTATCATTTTTCAGTGGAACCACAATACCATGGCTCCATACCATTTTTGGCAAAATTTCTTTACAGTGAGAGGAAGTGAATATTCATTGTCCATCTTTGTATACATTCTATGGTTGGATAAGTCAGAAGAGGAGATGTAAGGTAGAAATCCTGTAGATGAAAGAACCTTCAAACATCCTCAGTTAACCCCGGGAAAACAATCGTCAGGAGATTTTAAGGAATCCGAGGACAGACAACCCCTTCTTGCCTCCCCCTCTGGATACAAGGATTATTTGGCTCTAATTTACCACCAGCTTCTACAGAATTACCAACATGACCTGACAGGAACACAATCACCCAGAGTGATTGGAGGCTGAGATTAACAGTTGACTCCTTGCTCGATGGAAGAGCATGGCCACCGGCTGATAAGAGAGCAAGCTCACTTGAAGTGGATGTGACTTGACCGTGCAAAAGAATCTCTCCGTCACCAAGCATGCACGCGAGCACACATGAGCCCAACCTGCAGAAACTCACCTGAACAGAGCTCTCGAAATAGGATGTGCGAGAAATAATTGGCCCCATTGGTGACATGAGGTTATGGAAAGCATGAGGAGAGCAGCCGGGGACAATGAGGTTAGCGTGATAGAGAGGCCACAGGAGAGCCTGCCATTTGTGCCTGACAAGTGTGTGTGCATTTGTGCATGCAAATGTGTATTGACCTCAGGTAGATTAGTGATTTGATTTATGACCAAATTCCTAGATACTGAACGTATTGATCGTATTCCATGATTGATTTTCTAAATAAATGTACTTTAAACATAAATGCTTTGTGACTGAAGTATCTAAACTGGAGGGTAGCACTCTGTGTTTTTTTTTTCTGTGGTTCCATAGCTCGATAGCATTGACCTCCCTTCTCTGTGGGCCAGTAATTAGTGAGAGTGTTTGGTGCTCTTTGGTTTTTGCAGAGTTCTCTCAGGGATTTCCACTTATAATATGAGCGCAGAAAGCGAGTTAACACCCGAGCCGGGGCTTTATGTTTGAGGCCCGGTGATTGTTGTGCACAATGCACCACCTGGATGAAAATGTAAATGCGCTCGTTCGCCGGACACACACTCAATTCACGCATCTCACATTCCCTCTCAGACCTTCGATTTTCTCGCCTATTCACACATTATGTTCGTGTTCTGCAAAACCCGCACTAAGATGGTGCGATGAGTTGCACGATATGCGGCTGAGACGAGTGCTGTGGGAATTTAAGCAGTCGCCCACATGAGAGATTACTGTGACAAACGATGACAGGCCCAGCTTCTCTCCCCCTCTGACTCTCTTTCCCTTGTCTGCCTCACTTTATTCTCTACATCCCTCCCTCGGCTCCCCTATTTCCAAAATCTGCATTCACTTTGAAGATGCTTTATTGGCTTGACAGATAACAATGCCATGTTGCCAAGGCGAAATGAAACTGGCATCGCATTTATCTCTCCATCCCTCTTTCCCATATGTAAATTTAGTTCCTCAATTCAATTTAATTTGCTTTATTGGCATTAAGGTTGCACAGCATTGCCAAATCCTCTAAACAAATTAGGGCAACATTAAGCTCATTAAATATAACCTCTTTTTCAAGTTCTATCAATCGTGCCTTCTATCTTTCTTTATGAGACTGTAAAACCTTAGCATAGATCCACTTTACCCCTTTCTCTCCCTTTCTTTTTCTCCAGATGTATCCCTCCGTGCAGTTTTGGGTAGGAGAGTCTGTTAGAGACCGAATGACGTCTGCCCTGAGCTGTGTGTGGCAGGATTCAGATGTCAGTTTGTGTAACCATCTTGGATGCGGGAAGGACGAGGCAGTGTCGTGCCTCTGGGCAGTGGTGGGCAGCCTAGACTTTTGGAGGGGAGGCGGGTGGGGGGTGGGTTGTTCTGATGGTGACCTCACACATACCTCATCCTCATGTAGACCGGAGCTCACTGAGCTATGACGTCCTTCAAGGCAAAAGCCAGAGTTCTCAGATTAGTCACGTCGGGGGCTTCTGCGGAGAATGGTGTTCAGTGCATCTTCACTTGACCTTCACTTGAATCTTGCCCTACCTTGTTTGAGAAGATTAAGGAAAGCAAAGCACACTGATGTGTAATAAAACTGTCATTTCTTTAGAGGGATGGAAATCTAAATTGCAGAAATGATCTAACATTGGCAAAGTAAATTATTGCTCCATTTTGTATCCAAGTAGACCACATTTACAGTACAGCCTTCATCATAATGTTATTCCTTCTGCCAAGAAAGAAAGAAAGAGTTTCACTGCTGTTAGCAAGATTACGCCAAATTTACAGAACCGATTTTATTGAAACCTGGTGGAAGGGTGAGGTATGGGCCAAGCAAGAACCCATTCACTTTAAGAGAGGATTTAATAAAGGGGGCAGATCCAGGGAATTTAGGAGGGAGTGATCTTTATTTATTACTGTACGGTAACAAATATTTAATCTATATCAGGGAATGGATATTGTCTTTAATGTCAGTAGTTTGCAGAAAAGCTCTGTGTACATGAGTTTCCTTCTAGTTAGTGAGACAGAGTAACACCTCACCATCAAAACAAAGTAAACACGGCTCTGTTACTGTGTGGTTTGATTTCTCTGTGTTTTTCATGTCAACATGTGCATTGATGTGGCTTAGCTGTCTGCCAGGATGTTCTGTGTGTTTGTTGACATTGATCCTATGATCCTCCAGGACACATACAGGCAAACAACAACACACACACACACACACTATGACTCATATTTTGGAAAGTTGGTCATCAAGAGGGCCTCGGTTTGTTCTGCTCTGTTCTGTTCTGTCTTCGCTCCCCATTACCCATGGTCCCCGGTTGCCTTATTCACCGTTTCACATTGCACACACACACACAAATGAAACAGTAGCTCTGTGGGCGAGAGCAACTGAGCCGTGCCTGAACTACTTTCTGCAGACCTGTTTTAGAGTTGAGATATGATAGGAGCAAGGAGTAGCTAGTGGCAGGCGGCCAGCAGCACAGCCGTGACATGGAGGTGGGTGGGTTGGAGATTTTGGTGGAATGGGGAGGAAGTGGGTCAGGGTAGTGAGAGAGGCAGTATGTCGAGGGTCCCACAGGAAGACCTCCAGGGGAGAGAGAGTCATCCTCCATGTGTTCAAAATCAGGTTGAGTAGCTCTGCACTCTGGTCATACTAACATTTGACAGTCCTGTGAGACACACACACACACTCTTTTTAGCCCTGAAATGTTGTGCTGCAGTATAACGTTGTGTTTGTCAGTGTGTGTTACAAAAAGGCAACTTGTCACGCCACCACATTAGCAGCCAGAGCAAGACTTTTTCTTGTGTTTCCTGACATAACAAGAGATCAGGCTGCTGAGTAAGCCCCTGGGGTTTTTGGTCGGGGTTACACATACATACTCACACACACACACACTAATGAGATGATAGACATTATTCTTTCTAAGACTGCTGTATTCCAGGACACACTTGGGTAGTACAGGAAAAGCCAAGAGGACACACTTCCTATTTACATTGCTTTAAGAGGTGACCATCCATTGTCTATCCCACTTATCTTTATACCGCAGGGAGCTGGAGCCAATCCCAGCTGACATTTGGGCAACAGGCGGGTCACACCCTGGACAGATCACCAGTGAATCGCAGCGCAAACATATAGAGACAAACAATGATTCACGCTCACATTCACTCCTACAGTCGTTTTAGAGTCTCCAATTAACCTTACCCCAGTTTCCATGTATTTGGACTGTGAGGAAGCCGGAGTAAACCCAGAGTAAACCCACACAGACACTGGGAGAACATGCAAACTCCACACAGAAAACCACTGCACCACTGTGCTGCCTAGATTTAACCATCTGATTGGAAATATAATTATCCTAGAACTATACAAAATTGGAAGTCTATAAAAAGAAGCCATGCCCTTACCATTTTAAAGCATTATTGTTTTTGCATACTCCAGTCAGTGGTGCACTGCAGTGCAACAGGCAACCTGAGAGCTCATGTTGCATTAATTGCCTCCCCAGAGTTGAGTTCTTCACGTCTTGCGTTGAGTTCGTCCCGTTGCCCAGCCTCTGGTGTGACAACAGTGATGGGAGGTAGAGTGTGTTTGACATACCTCTGCCCTTTAGAGGATGTTGGGGGCCTCGTTTCACAGCCTGCCTTGCCCCAGCAGTTTCACCTTTCCATCAGGGAGTGTTTGACCCAGCCTGGGGCAGCCACTTGTACGACAGGAAAGAGGATGGGGGTAGGTGTGGAGGATCACCAAAATACCCTCACATCATCGCGGCAACAGCAGCAACAGGCAGCCGAGCCAGAAGCGCACACACACACACACACACACACACACACACACACACACACACACACACACACACACACACACACACACACACACACACAGGAATACTGACATCTCTACCAGGAAAGACCCCAGGGGCTGTAAAAAAGTGGTGAGCGTGTGACCCAACCATGCTCAATCAAGGGAAAAGTGACGGCTGCATGTAGGAAAATATAGACTCTATATTTTTTTAAATAAGCCAGAAAGATGTGTAACAGAAAAGATTTAACTGAAATAATCATCATGACTAATTCATTTTTTAACCTCTAGGTCACCGGTGTTATGATTTTAAATTTAAATTTCAATAGTGTGTGAAATGAGCCCTATCAAACCCACAGTTTGCCTGCTTGGTTATGATGAAGAGGCTGAGGATAGCAGCATTTTGTCTTGCCTGGTGGTCCAATTAATTGTAACAGCATGCTAATGGGACATGAGATTACCCCTCACACACTTTGACCCTCTGTGGCTTCTACTTCCCTAAAGAAGGCCTGGAATCAACACACAGACCTGAACAGACCCCCATTCTTACCACTGCAGTGTCTGCAGAGTCAGCTGAGCTTTCTACACATATCCCCAATATCCCAGTCAGTGTTCATGTCCATCTGGCTGATTTTGCAAATCAGAGGATAGATCAAATGTGTTTTTGTTCTGTTTTTAAAAAAATAGACCTCTTTGTTACCTCGGTTTCTAGGTTACCTCTATTCTCACACATAGGGAGCAACCCAGGTAGTCCCAGCACCATTGGACACAAAACAGCATCTGTTGCAAGATCAGTAAAGGCACTAGCTGAAAATTTCAGAAGGTATTTTCAACCATATTTATCTCTGAAGAATTATGTGGATTACGTGATGTGGAAAATATCATGATGAGTACTTATGTGTGAGGTAAAGAGATAGAGGTCGTAAAACAAGGGCAAAAAGCAGAGAGTGATGATCATGTCTTTTCTTCAGCTTTGCATGAAGTGGCGCTCATTAATTGTGATGAGGTGCCAGGCGTCATCTGCCTCTGACCGTCAGGTGGAAGACAGATGGCTCTGAGGTGTTTCACTGTGGCTAGTGTTGAACCACGCACTGGGGAGATCCATCAAACCTGTACAGGCAGTCACTGTCTACGGGGGAAGACATACTCTCTCCTTCATAGCCTTGGAGGCCCTTTGCTCTTTGTATCTTTCTTTTTCTTTGAAACTGAAAAAAGACCAAGAGGTGTGGAACAAGAAAGAGTATAGAGATTACTCTGCTTTACTTACATTTATTTTGTATTATAATCTAACATCACCACTGTCATGTCACCATTGTAATAGTTGTTCACAAAGAGAATATGTGATCCCTCTGAGTTTCAACAATGGCAGTCTACAGTCATTTGTGGAAAGGTTTAGATTTGATTTTAATGTAGTGTTCTCTGTGGTATGCATTCAACAAGCCCATTTTCAAAGCCTATAACCAGGGCATCTGCATTTATGCTATCCAGCTAACCACAGACTTGTGTGGAAATAGGACAGCACTGTCTTTCTGCTTTCTGCCAGCACGGCTCACAGACCTAAAAGCTGCAGAAGTTCAGCCATGTCATGGCATGTGGTGTTTTGAGCATCTATTTTAATACTTTCACCAGTTTGGCTCTCGTCTGGGTCGTTGTAGAGCGACGGTCTCCTCTGAGTTTCAACAAACACTTCAATGACCTCGGAATTGGCTGGCCACCAATGCATGTTTCCCACATGGGTCTCCCACATGGTGAATATTTATCCAGAAAATCTCATTTGCAATTATGAGGTAACATGAAACCGGTTTTAAAGTTCCTAAAACTGTTTTAGAGAGATCACATCGATGTGAGTTCAGCCAAACCGAGACAGAATCTCTAGTTTTGTACACCAAAATTTCCGGCAGAAGTCCAGTTTTAAAATGAAACAGGCCTCGTGCAGTATACTATGATTTGTCCCAAGGGAATACCCCAGAAGGTCTCTGCCTTTAAATGAAGTTATGCAAGTTTAACTATAAGCAGAATAATTAGACAAGGAGAAGCAATTTTTAAATGAGCATAAAATTATTCCTGAGGCCATCGGCCTGTGATGAATATATTATGGGAAAAATCGGATCATCTTTACAATTTCAATAGTCAAATATCACAGAAGACACCATATGGTGCCCACTCACCACTGTAATAACACTGCTAATGGTAATAATATAGCACCTTTCAAAACAGTATTGCAATGCTTAACAAAGGCAAAATGAAATAAAAACAAAGCCACACCACCATTAAACCATCCAGCAAATATAGGACAAAAGCAGGAAAATAAACAAATAAAACATAGTGCAAGATGAAACATAAACATTTATAAAAGGCCTTTTTTAAAAAGGAATTCATTTTTTAAATGTTACTGATTCTGTGAGTCTCACAGCCTCAGACTGGGAGCTCCAGAGCTCAGGGCCCCTGAGTGCCAAAGCCTGGTCACCTTTAATCTTTTGCACTTGAGAACATCCAGAAGGCCTCTTCCTGAAGACACAAGGATGCACACTAGCTCATAAGAGAGCAGCAGTTCAGCGATACAGTCTGTCAGTATTGATTTAAGACAGCTAAAACAGGAGTGATATGATGTATGATAAGCCAAGCAGTTGCATTTTGTAAAAACACCACTAGCTGTTTGCTCTAGCTATATATTTGTATTTATTGCAATAGTCTTTTAGCAGCATAATAGCTTGTATTTGTATGTAGGGTTTTTCTATAACAATTGAATGTATCTGTCTTTGTGTAAAGCTGCTCTCTAATCTATCTCCCTCCCCTTCTATACACAATTGTTTTAGCTGCTATTTCTTGAATTCAGATAAAATCTTAGTCTAATCAAGAACTATTTCTCTTCTCCATCACCCCCATTCTTTTGTTTCCAGGATGGTTCCAAACAGAGGCAGGTGAGGAAGAAGACGGTGTCCTTTAGTTCAATGCCAAATGACCGCAAGATCAACAGCACAGCTGCTTGCATGGCCTTCATGATGGAGGGTTGTGAGATGAAGAAGGTGCGCTCCAACTCACGCATGTACAACCGATACTTCCTGCTGGACCCAGACATGCACTGGCTCCGCTGGGAGCCATCCAAGAAGGATTCAGAGAAAGCCAAACTGGAGATCAAGAGCATTAAGGAGGTCCGTTTGGGGAAGAAAACTCCTGTTTTGCGCAGCAATGGTCTCTCAGATCAGTTCCCTGATGAATGCGCCTTCTCAATCATCTATGGGGATAACTATGAGTCGTTAGATTTGGTAGCCAGTACGGCAGACGTTGTCAGCACCTGGGTTATGGGCCTGAGGTATCTGGTGTCTTATGGCCGACACACTGTGAACATGGTGGAGCCCAGCCAACCGAGTCTGAGAACCTCATGGATTGGCTCAGTATTTGAGCTAGCAGATATGGAAAAGGAAGGACACATAGACATGTTTAGGGCCACCCAGATAATCAAAGGACTCAACCCTGGAATGAAAGAGTCTAGGATAGAGCTGAAGTTCAAGGAACTCCAGAAAGCTAAAGACCAATACGGAGAGGCAATAAACATGGACACCTTTGTGGAGGCCTACTGTGAGCTCTGCACACGGCCAGAGATTTTCTTCTTACTGGTGCAGTTCTCAAGTAACAAGGAGTATCTGGACAGTAAAGATCTGATGCTATTTGTTGAGGTGGAGCAGGGTGTAGAAGCTGTAACGGAGGACATGTGCAGGGATATTGTTCATAAATTTGAGCCATCCGCTGAAGGCAGGGAAAGGAGCTACCTCTCCATTGATGGCTTTACACACTACCTCCTCTCCTCCGAATGCCACATCTTTGACCCCCAGCACAAACGTGTGTGCCAGGATATGACCCAACCTCTGTCCCATTACTACATCAACTCCTCGCATAATGCCTCCCTTTTGGAAGACCATTTCTGGGGTTCATCAGACATCAGCAGCTACATCCGAGCTCTGAGGATGGGCTGTCGCAGCATTGAGGTCATTGTATGGGATGGCCCAGATAATGAACCCGTGGTGTATGTAGGTAGTTCGGTTGCCTCACAGCTTGCTTTCTCTAAAGTCCTGGACATTATAAACCAATACGCTTTTGAGACCTCTGAGTATGCCCTAATTCTCTGCCTGGTTGCCCACTGCTGCATCCCCCAGCAGAAGGTCATGGCACAGCATGTGAAGAAGATTCTTGGTGATAAGCTGTATGTTGAACCCCCCAACAAGGAGGAAAACTACCTACCCTCCCCTGAGAAACTCAAAGGTAAAATTCTACTCAAGGGTAAGAGGCTACCGGCCAGCAGCACTGATGCTGAAGGGGATGTGACAGATGAGGAGGAGGGTCTGGAAATGTCTCGAAGACTTGGGTCTGATGAGAGGAACCATATAAATGGCTTGGGCTTCAAGAGACTCAGACTGTGCAGGGAGCTGTCTGATCTTGTATCTCTCTGCAAGTCTGTCCAGTTCAGGGACTTTGAGTTCTCTAAGAGGGACCAAAAATACTGGGAGATTTGTTCCTTCAATGAGGTAGATGCAAACAGGTTTGCCAATGAGTTCCCAGAGGAATTTGTCTGTTATAACAAGCGCTTTCTCTCCAGGGTGTATCCCACACCTATGAGAATTGATGCCAGCAACATGAACCCCCAGGATTTCTGGAAGTGTGGCTGCCAGATTGTGGCCATGAACTACCAAACCCCAGGCTTAATGATGGACCTCAACCTTGGTTGGTTTCGGCAAAATGGCAACTGTGGGTATGTTTTGCGACCAGCGATCATGAGAGAGGAGGTGTCCTACTTCAGTGCCAATGCCCGAGACTCCCTTCCTGGGGTGTCTGCCCAGCTTCTTCACATTAAGGTCATCAGTGGGCAGAATCTGCCCAAGCCTCGCGGCTCTGCTGCAAAGGGTGATGTGGTGGAACCCTACATATATGTGGAGATCCATGGCATCCCAGCTGACTGTGCTGAGCAAAGAACCAAGACTGTGTCCCAGAATGGCGATAATCCTATTTTTGATGAGAGCTTTGAATTCCAGATCAATTTACCAGAACTTGCAGTACTGCGCTTTGTGGTGCTTGATGACGACTACATTGGAGACGAGTTCATTGGCCAGTACACCATCCCATTTGAGTGCCTACAGCCAGGCTACAGACATGTCCCTCTACAGTCTCTTACGGGAGAGTTCCTACCTAACACCACCCTGTTTGTCCATGTAGCCATCACCAACAGGAGAGGTGGAGGAAAGGCACATAAGAGGGGTCTGTCTGTCAGGAAAGGTAGAAAGGCGCGGGAGTACACCACCACCAAGACCACAGGGATCAAAGTAGTAGATGAGCTCTTCAGGGCATCCACCCAGCCCCTCAGGGAGGCCACAGACCTCAGAGAGAATGTGCAGGTAAGGAACTACAGACTTACAGTATTTATGAGAGATTGACTCAAAATCATTGATGATATTTTTTCTGTTACACTGGGTTATATGGAATAGGATTTTTCATTTAACCTTTTTCCTTTTGATTGCCTTAAACTGCTTTTTGATGATGGGGTTTATCTTGGCATAACTGGCCTGCTCTATTCAGCTGTCGTCGATACCCATTTCCTAAATTTGTGTATTTTGTTGGATGTTTGTATGTGAAAAAGTTGTTTCTTTAAGAGTTCCAAACTGATGTAACTGTTTCTGATTGGACTAATTTCACTTGCTCTTGTGGATAGGGGCTTGTCTCTAATTGTGCTCTATTAATGTTGCAGAAGAGAGCTGTAATAAAGTGACATTGCTGTACAATTATAAGGTTTATGAATAGTGTAATCATTAATGAGGGACAATTACTGCCCCGGGGAGATGACTGGGTTGCTAGGTACTTAGTGCTCTACTCCTCTACATGAACAAATGAAGATAAGTAACCATGGAGAATTTTTGGCACATTAAAAGAATCAGAAGTCTTTCAGTGCAGTTTATTATTTAGTTTGTGATGACTGAAGGGTGTGATGCAAAGCTTTTCTCATTTTCTCGCCCTTCAAATTAGGGTTAGGGAGCGTTTTTCATTCGCCGTTGTGTTTCTTGGTTGTCAGAGTGGCAGGCTTGGTCTTGCTCTGATAGTTTTCTAAATAAAATAAATCTTGCTGTGTTCATTTTGAACTGTTGACAACAATGCTCTGTCTACTCGGAAAAATGTGTCAACATAATCGCGTTACATGTAAAAGAGATCAAAAGTAAGTAGTATGTAAATCTGCTTTGATCTAACAGTCAAACCCCCAAACAAGCTTTTTTTCTTACTTATTTAAGAATATACTTTAAACAGTCCTCATATAACATTTCAAAATACATAATTGCTACTGTGCAAGTATTAAAAAAATGAGGCAGTAATGTAAAAGAATGAAGGAAGAGATCATTATTTATTTTACCTAAAGACTGTTATAAATACAATAGTAGAATATAAAAAAGTAACTTGTCACAGTTGAGTAGACAAATTTACATGAGCATCACATGAAGTGATTTCTCATTAATGTAACAAAAACCTTTTATGTATTTATAGTTTGCTTATAAACACATGTCTCACTTAAATATGTGTGCTAATGAGTAGTTGACAAACCCCTGATATCTCACCAGTCCCCTGCTGTCTTGTGAATGATTGACTGACACAGGCGTAAAATCAAACAAATGTTAATGTCTCATGTAAGGAGACATCAAGAAGCCACATATAACTCTCCTTTTCATTAATGTAAGTCATAAATACCAAGCTCTGTCCATCTGTCTTTATTGAGCGGTAACTTCAGTCTAATGGCACAGCAAACAAAAGACCAGACCAAACTCAATGAGATGTGATAAGAGCTTCTGCGGCTTTTTGTAAAGCATTTTTCAGTCGTAGAACTGGGCATGTTATGATCATTTTACTCCCCAATGCCCCAAGAAAGAGAGAAACATCTTAGTGTTCTTATGGGGAAAGTGATCCTATAAAATTCATTAGAGTAACATTTTCAAATTACAGCCTGATTAGACTCTAAGAAGAAGCCAATTTCAGGAAAACTGTTGGAAATAAAAGTGTGAATACGAGCAACTAATGAACAATCATTATGAAAGATAATGCTGTGGTACTTTCTGGCCGAGCCAAAATTCTTCTTGTTGGATTATGCCTAGTTTGTGACAAATGGACACCATAGCAGTTTGATATCAGATCCCAATCTTTGCTCGGATGTGATAAGCACAGAAACATTTAATGAAACATGGCTCACTGTGAAGACAGCCCTGTAAATCTGACACAGACTAATCAAATACATCTTAAACGTCTGTAAAACGCTTATTTAAAATGGAAATAATCAGACATGTCATGTGTCACAGGCTTTGAATCGTCTCATAATAAATGGCTTTAGAATTCAATGCATAGGCCTTGATGAAAAATGTCATTGGGTGGACAGATGATTAAATGTGAATCAGTGTTTTCAACCTGATCAAACAGCGTTGAATCCAAACCACACCACCCTCGTGTTTGAAATGGAAATGTTTCTTTTTGAAATGAAGAGATCAAAGTTGAAGGAATAAATGAAAGACGTGAAGTTAAGAGGAAGGCTATGAAAGGGATAAATAAAGGTGGAATAAGGCCTTTGCCTTTTAAATGTAAAAAGTGTTGTGAAAGCTTTGTGGAGGCTATTTGTGTGGAGCCTGGTGTCGTGGATCCAGAGGGCAGCAACACGGCCTGGGGCCAACCTCCCACAAGGTAGCAACCAGACCGGAAACCTCTGAATCTCTTGACTTGAAGCTAAGACTCTGCATTAACAAGAGATAGACATATCTTTCATACCCAGCCATCCATTCATCCATCCATCCATCCTTTATCTTAACAGCTTAAACTTTGAGGGTTCGGGTGGGAAGGAGCCAATGCGAGCTGATAGTGGGCAAGAGGCAGGGCAGGACAGGTCGCCAGCATATTCCAGGGTTGACTATATTTATACTGACTAGCAACCATTCACACCTACAGGCAATAGAGTCTCCAGGGACAAATGTTGCCATATTGTGCATTTGGAGCCAGATTCTGCGCATCGAGGGGTTTGAACAGTGATGTCCTATCAATACACAGACTTAACCAGTCATGAGTCAGTCTCTGCTGCCAATCATGACATTTCAGCCCCTTTTTTATAGCATTAAATAACACCAATTAAAACCAATTAATGAAGTGCTCAATGAACACTTGGACATGTGAGAAGAACTACCTATAGTTGAGTAACATTTATTTGACATGTATGGTTCGAGCCTGGAGCCGTTGTGTTGTTAGGCGACAGTGCTAACCATATGCCACCCATCTTTTGTACCCTTGGTAACTTAAATCTATCCATCCTGAGCCAGGAAAGCTGTACGTACACACACACAGACACACACGCACACACTTTAGATGTTGCCGTCAAAAGCATTATTTCACCTCAGCGAGCTCTTTTATGATTCCTTTTATCCTCAAGCAGCAAAGCATCCAGGTGGCATGCTTTGAATAACCACTGAAAGAAGAAGTCCATTTGATTGTTAAAAACACTGAGGAAATCCATGAACACTGAATAGTGGGCAGACATGATTGGTTGCCATGCCTCGTATGTAGAACTCCACAACAAATCAATTATTTCTGCAGGAGAGTGTGTGCTGCTGCCCGTGGACCTCATAAAGTGTTGATGGAGCTAGAGGAGAGTTGCCCGCCTGGAATTTATTTTTTATTTGCTGTAATGTGTGAGTGTGCCATCATGGGTCCATTGAGCACGACTCAACGCTGCAGGGAGAGAGAGAGGTGCACAGATAGAAGAGAGAGAGGGGCAAAGAGAAACAAAAGCAGTGTTGTAACCGGACACAGAGCTCTCATTTGGGAATGTTGGAAGGGGAGTAAAGTGGGGGGAAGGGAGTAATTAAAAACACAAGCCTCTCATTGGCTTTTGTAACGCCATGGGTTGGAAACAATATGGCTTTTATGCCGCAAAAACATTTATGCATGTGGTCCCTCACACACATGCATGCAATTATACGAGGCACAATGAATGCTAATGACTTCAGCTCAGACCACACCGAGACATAAACACGTACGTGCTCACAATTCGCACACGGCCATAGTCACACACCGGCACGTATTCCAGAGCCTCAGAGCTGTCCCGCTTCCACCATTGTGTTCCTCCGCGGCCGTGCTCAACTGCCCCAAGAGGTGTTAGCTGTAGCTGAGGTTCAGCATACAGATGACGACCGTATCCCCTGGCCACCCTCTCGGCCTACAGGAAGGTCAAGCCTCGCAGTGACATCCTCTCAGGTAGAGAGAGGGCGGTTGAGGGGGATTTTCCTGCCGAGCTGGAGGTCTAGCCCCGGGAGACAGCTGGTTCCCACACTGCAGAGTGTGTGGACTGATTCCCAAAAACCAACAATGGCTTGTTCTCTCTCTTGTACTGTCCCCTTTCTTCTCTTTTTATGCTTTCTTACCTGACCCCATGTTTCCTCATCATCACACTCACTCTTCTCCATGTCCTTGCAGTTCTGGCTCATCCCAGATTTCTCTTTTCCACTGCTTTTTATTTTTTTGTCTTTCTCCGTCCCTTTCTCGTCTCCCAGCCTCCCTCTGTCACACTCGCTTTTTCATGCTGTCACTTAACCAAAGGGTGCTGTGTGAAAAACCAGCTTAAATTCCCATGCTGGCAGAAGAATGAAACGCTGTGTGGGACAGTTGCCTGGTTGCTGGAGCAGCGGACTTTGAACTCAGACGTGCAGAGACTGGTCGTGTTGGGGCTGGAAAACAGACAGCAAAGGCGGAGACTGAGCCAGAGACAGAGAGGAAAACTGAGGCTGGCAGAACAGTTGAGATTAAATTGAGTTGCAGCTGCTCTTGAATATGGTGAACTGACAGTACAGTCATTTAAGTTGATGGTCAAATAGCCATGTTACCGTGGAGTTTGCAGGCAGATGCAGTTAAAAGAAATTCTTAAATTGGGGGGAGACAATTGGTTGTGAACCAACTTCAGCTTGTTACACGGCAGTGATGACATTGAATATATTACTGGACTGGAATAAATGGAAGACATAAACAATTGGCACATATATAAGATGAGATAATGGTTTCTGTCAGGGCTCCAAACCTGAAATCCACTGCCTTTTTTTTCTTTGAATTTCAAAACGTACCTACCACCCCTGTCTGTTTGTTGGTATGTTAGTTGTTGGTTTATTTGTTAGCAGAGTTACACAAACCGATTTTCTTGGTGGAGGGATGAGGTCTTGTCCAAGAAAGAATCCATTCAATTTTGGAGCAGATGCAGATTAATGGGTGGATCCAAGAGTATATTTATGTATTTTTGAATTCTTTACTTGGTGTTATGACAAGTAAAACATTTAGGTTATCAGGCCCGTCCCTTATTACTTTTATATTTCTGCTAAAAGAACTAGACAATCATGTGTATTGTTCAGCCTTAGGTTCAACTCAGTGCCATTCTAGTTTTATTCTCTGTAAAATGTTCAGTTGTCCATGTAGAAACTGGAACATATTAAGAAGAATGCTTTGTACTTACTTAATATTTAATGAATGAATGAATAATATAAGGTGAATGCAGTCATTAGGTAGGAAAAAGTGTGAAAGAAAGGTGAGAAAAGAGAAGGGGAAAGTAAGAAAGTGAAGGATGAGTGGAATTACATTGTGGGAAACTGATTTTGACCAATTTTACTGTCGCCAAGAGAAACACTCTCTGCGATCTTATCTTGTTTTTGGTCTGAGGGGAGTATCATGAGCACTCTGATTAAATCTCCTCACTCAAGGTCACAATACGTGTCGTTCCTTTAGGACCACAATCACTTCATTTGCCAAGTACAATAACTTTACGGGGACAACAGACACATTTATAATATTTATGTCAATATAAGCTTTCCGCAGGAACTAGGATCCTTTGCAGGAACTAGGCATTTCCACCTCAGGGACCAGAGTCTAAATTTAGTTCCAGGGAAATCTTTTTATCCACAGAAAAAAGTCCCTGCTCAGTGGGTTGTAGTTTACGAAAGTACAGGAACCTTTGGGGTTGGACCTGGAGCACTGAAGATGCCTGGTTGGTCGAGTGCTCCAGTGTTTATCTCAGCCGATCAATCTCTGCAATAGCTCGTAAAATCTGTTTCCTTCCTTTAAGTCTTGCATGTCAGGTGTTTAGACTGCACTTTGTTACTGGTGCTCATCTCTTTTCTGATCAACAACAGCCCAATTTACATCACCTCCATGTTTACAGTTGTTGTAGTTATTTATTTAAACTGGAATATTTGAATTGTCTTTTTTTATTTGTGCATTTTTTTCACTGCTCGTGTTTTCTTCCCAGAATGCCATGGTGTCCTTCAAGGAGCTGTGTGGCCTGACCCCCGCGGCCAACATGAAGCAGTGCATCCTCACAGTGTCGAGCTGGCTGATGAACAGTGAGCGGTCACTGAGGGTAACGGTGGACCTGAGCGAGACCTACCCCACCATGGAGGCTCAGGGTCCTGTACCTGAGCTGCTGCGTAAAGTGCTCACTGCCTATGACATGGTAAGTGACCTGCACACACAAGAGAGGGTTGTACCAGTATGTTGAAATGTTCATACCACAGTTGAACCCAAAGGTTTGTGTCGCTAAATATGAATTTTGGAGTTGACATGAATAGACCTTGAACAATATGTTTTTTTTGGGGCCGATGCTGGTACCTATAGTAAAATAAAATAAAAATTGATACACTAATATACATTTTATTACTTGAAATTTTAAAGTTTAACCATGTATTTTTTATTATAAAAAAATACTATAAAGAAAAAGAAAACTCGAATACAACCAAATTTATCTAACTTTTAAATAACATAGAAAACTAGAATGACTCTCAGAGATTGCATATCTCCGCCTAACAGTCCCCTTATGAAACCAGATTTAAATTAACTAGACCTGGATTTTCTTTTATTATCTGCACCAAGTGGTACACACTCATAAATATCAGTCCCCTAAACATGCCTGTCTTCATCAAGATCCATGAATTTTATCCCTGGGAAACTGGTGCAAATGTTGAAAAACTTCAATGTTAAAGAAAGTGAAACAAAACATTCGTGAATCCGACCCCTGATCTGGATTTGCACCAAAATTCAATGGGTTCTTCCTTGAACCATACGTCGTACCACCAAGTTTCCTGTCCAATAGTTTTTGTGTTTAAATCAGTAGTAAAGTATAAGTAAATGCAGTACACATACTGCTGAGGTTGAATAGGAACCAAGTGCAGACACACAGGGAGGCTGGTGAAACAAAGTCAGATTCATTGAATGTATGATAAAGAGCGGGCTTAAAGGAGGCGTGTGGGTATGCACGCAGGCAGCAGGTAACAAACAGCAGACAAGTAGCAAGCAAGGTACTAGGGAGGAGAGGTTACAGCATGAAGAGCACACAGGGGACATTAGCAAATGAGACAAATGAGAAACGGTTCCGGTGATCGGGAATCAGGTAAGCAGGTGGGTCTGGGAACAGAAAGACAGGCTGGGGACATGTGGTGCGTGGGTGGAGCATGACAAAAGACAGAACTGTGACAGGAATCATGAATATTACACAGGTCTTCCTTTGAGACAATAACACTCTTGTTATACTGCGTAGCATCTCACTAAATATCTACTTCAGATAAAGATTTAAAAAAAGCACTCAGCCTTTCAAGTATGATATCGGAGGCTGTCCTGTCCCATGATGCTGCGATAAGCACTTCCTGCTCTGTGCAGATTTCTGTAGGTGCTGTGCTTACTAAAATAAAACAGAAAAAAAGCCCACAAGGCAGATGGTTATCTTGCTCCCTCCCTTAATGGTGGATTGTTTAACATTTGATTTGCTGGATGTGTTTTTAAAGGCGTCTCAAACCACCTATTTGATCAGTCAGATTGTCAGCTGAGGCTTCTCATTGTATAATTCACACGTCCCTCTCCATCCTGCCTCCTCTCCTACATGAACACTGCATTTTTCACCACTTGACATTGGCACGGCCCAAAAGGGCCTTGGAGGACTCTGTCTGTAATTAGTTATCACCCGCTGTTTCTACTCGCCTCTCCTCCTCCTTTGTGAGGCTTTGTGGGAGCTGAGGGAGTGGGTCACTAGCGAGGGCACGAGGTTGCTGCGCCCGCGCTCCTCCTCCTGCCGCCGACACCTACAGAGGTGCGTGACATCAGCGGCGGCGCAGCGCGCGGCTCCCAAAACGGACCTGCTCGGGCTTTTATGAAGCCCTAACCATGCAGGAGGCTTCCTGGCGCTGTCAGAGCAACTCTCACGCTTCAGTCCACAGTACACGCTTTCTGGGGACAAACTGAACTTCACGCCCAGAAATGAGAACATCCCATTCTACCCACATTCACACCCCCTAATCCCCCCCCCCAAATAACACTTGTCGTCCATTTTACCCTGATTGGGTGTTTGGTAGTTATTGATAAGGATGATTAATAGGGACATCACAAAAATGTCAGAAATAAATTCTTTCAAGTCTTGTCGCTCTCCCCTGTCTGTTCATTTTCCAGTGCATAATAATATTCCTGCACCTTGTTCTCTCTCTATAAAAGGATGCACGTACATTAAACCATAGTCCTGTCCTGAGGCTCGGGTATGTTTGGGTTCGTGGGTTTGTGTTTGCTTCCCAAAGACTGGCTTTGTTGGCATGCTCCCCACTCTAGAACAGATGACCCAGTGTGTGTGTGTGTGTGTGTGTGTGTGTGTGTGTGTGTGTGTGTGTGTGTGTGTGTGTGTGTGTGTGTGTGTGTGTGTGTGTGTGTGTGTGTGTGTGTGTGTGTGTGTGTGTGTGTGTGTGTGTGTGTGTGTGTGTGTGTGTGTGTGTGGATGCTTGTGACCTCATAGCAACATTGCTGCCAACACCAGGCCATTTACTGTAGCGTATCAGTGTGCAATGTGTGTCCTTACTCCCTTTCATGTGGCTGTTATAAGGCTGAGCTGAACATAAGGCCAGTGAAGCTCATGTGCACAAATACACGAAATGCGCACAGACACTGATGTTGTGTGTTTGAATTACAATCGTACCATGATCTTTAAATACAAATGTACCAAAAATGCTTGAACATAAAACAGCAGTTGTTCATGTACATAAGAATTCTGTGTCCATTTTGTACATACACTTGTGGTAATCTTCACTGTAGTTTTTTTGTAACCCTGCTAACAAACACACAAACAAACAAACCGAGACAAAAATATAACGTCCTTGTCGGAGGTAAAAAGAGCTTGGACTTCTTTTTAAACTCATCATTTGCAGCAGCCACAAAGGAAGAAATCCTCTACAGTAGAGGCAGACGTGACCAGAATGCAGCGTCGCTTCAAGACAAGCTGCATTCAAGACTATTCTCTTTTTTCAATGGAAATATATGTTGTTTGTCTTACTTCCACTACTGTTACCACAACGCCCACCTACGCATTCATCTCACAGTTCTGACGTCTATTCTGCGGAGGTTAGGGAAGAGATTCATGGGAATGTAGATTCATCAGATACTTAATGCATTAAACATCAGAGCTTCTGCATTTTTATGATTTTACTTGAGGTTTCAAACGTCCCCTTGAGGAAGGGACCGTCTAAACTGAGCTCACTTTACAAAACTGTCTGCACTGAGACCAACTCTCATTAGGATAGCAGAACAAGAAAAGGCATGCACACGCACGAACACACACTCACACACACACACACACACACACACACACACAGTTTGTGCAGAGTCCACTTCCTGTCTCCCTGCAAACAGGAGTGTGAAACTTCATTAGCTTCCTCCTCGGCGCTGAAGGGCTGGTCCAGCTGCTTCTCCTCAGCCTGTGGGACGATGTTTAGGGCTCAAACTACACCACAGCGTGATGGTCAGATGCAAATGTGGGGGTGAAAATAGGAGGCAGCATCTCTCCCATGCTTCCCTTTTTTCATTGGTGGTACCAATACACATGTCAATTCACTGCAGATATGCCTGGAGTTAGCTATAAATCTCCATCACACCATGTCGAGCAGAGAAGAGAGAGATACAGACATGCACATGTACAGACACATGCATATATAAACAGACTCAAACATAGAGATTTGATATGCAGGGAGGAGCTGGAAAGCAATCAGGCCAGATTGTTACACTATACTGGTATGTCCAGGCTTGTGGTACAAGTTGTACAAGAGAGTGAGGATGCTGGAATAAATATTGAATGAATAAGAACATACTGTACATAGAGAAGTGGTTTTATGTCCATACACTGAGAGCACATGTTCTAGAGCCAACTGATTTATCGACCTATATGAGCCTTTTACATATAAAGCATTTATGTTTGCCTATATCAAATTGTTTTACAGAATAAATGTTCATGTTTATGTTCATCTACTTCAAGTTGTATATATATATGGTTGACTTTGTGTTTTATTTCTATTCATAGTTAATTATAATAAGTTTATGGTTAAACCCTAAAATATATAAAGCCTTAATTACATGTCTTTGTCATAAGGATTCTATAATAAAAAATGAAACATTGCCAATTTTCCTCTGATATATTGGTATTGGTAAAAAAAATTGTCCTATTTTAATATCTGTATCAGTATTGGCATCGGCCCCAACAATCCATATTGGTTGAGCTTTAATATGTTCAGTATATATTATCAGTTAATACAAATTTAAGGCCTAATTTCCATTTTGCAAACCCATAATGTTAAACACTATAAACTGACTGCTTTGGTTTTCCCTATGAACATGGCAAAATAAATCCCTGCTATGTTGTTTGCACGCTGGCTTAATTGGATTAAGAAATCAGATAAAGACATTTACATGACAATACCGTTTCCTTAAACCTGTGTAGGATTAATTGTTAATGTGTCTGTAAACATAGCAGCTAAGATCTCGGCTCAAATGGGCCAAAATGAGGCCTGGCTGTCGAAGGGATCAAATCTGTTGGGTTCTACGGGAAAAACGCGACAAAAGAAACACCTCTGATTATTGTATGCGAAATAACTTTGCCCTGTGTTTGGCTGGGCCTCTGCTTTGCTCTCCGGGATGACTGGTGCAATGCTGAGATGCAAACTAATCCAATGCAAACCTGTTTTTTATAGATGATCCAAACCAGCAGAACACTGATCGAGTCGGCTGACGTGGTCCACGCCAAACTCACCCAAGCACAACGGGCAGGTACGTTTCCTCACAAAACACCAACGCTCCTCCGCTGCAACTTCCCATCCATCACTAGTGTCATTCATAACTGGATGCGTAATCCAAGCTGATAATCTTTGGTATTTATTTGAATGATATATAGGTCTGAGCTTATTCTGTTTTAGAATCTCTCATGACATTTCAGAAAATCAGCAGCAGCATCAGTGTGGAACAAGGCAGGGTAATCTAGATCTGTCTGCTACTGTGCACAAGATGACTCACAATTCAAGGACAAGATTTGTGTCATTCAAATTCCATTATCTCCCTCACTGGCATTTCTTACTTATTTGTTTAAGAGAGAAATAAGATCCTAATACACAAAGCAACCTTAAATCAGTTGAGGAGTCAAATATTTTCAGCTCCTCTCTTTTAAGATTAGAGTGGCTCGGGTGCTATTGTGCGTAAATCTGCGTGTAACACATCTTCTTGCCCTAATAGAGTGAGTGTAGTGTATCCGCTCCTTCAGCATCTCCATCAAAAACAGTGGCTGCTGGTGATAAAGCAGGCCATCATCATTGAGTTTGCACTGTGTCGTTATCATGTCAGTGGGAAGGTTAAAAAAAAAGAGGCTTCATCCACACTGCTACGTTTTTCGTTTGAAAATGCATCGACAACAGGCATTAGCCTCGGCTACCAGTGCAGAACCCAACACAGGGAGAGGTGGGGATGAGAAAGAGGGATCAAATTGAAAAGGCGTTTCGTCATTGTTTCAGAGATTTTTTTTAAAGGCCGTTTGGTGTAAAGGGTCTGACCTTTTAGTTGAAACTGTAAGATTCACTATAATAAGATCATCAATAAGAGAGAGAGAATCACGGAGTCCTGTGGCTTGTCTTCCCGAGCCTCTTTTGCATTCAGCACTAATTGTCCCTCATTTGCTTTGCTTCTCTGCCACACATCAGTGCCTCCGCTGAAGAACTCCTCAAATAGGAGCACATAAGTTGAATACCGACATCTTCATTTTGCATGTTTGTGCCTCATTGTAATGCTGTAGGCACATAGTATGAAACTGACAGATTCAGGCCTATAATAGACCTCACAGCAGTGTGTGTAAACGCGGGAAGCCATTTGTAGTTTGTGTGTGTTGTTGCTTTGCATGATAAACCCAAAGTAGGCAGGGGAGGCTCGCTCTGTGGCACATGCCAACCCAATATCCTGAGGCTGATAAGCCAATTTAAAACCACTATACCCAGCTTTGCTCCCTGGCTTCCCACAGAGGCCGGCATATGCACTGCTCCCCCTCCACCCCACCACAACCATCCTAGTTGATATTTGTGCTGTGCGGTTACCCGGGGATGTGGGTTGAGCCGTAGGAGCCTCAATCACAAAGCTGTCCCCCTGGCTCCAAGGTTCCCGAGCTCGGAGCTGGAGGCATCTTCAAACGCGTCGAATGCAGAGTTATGCTTAAACCCCACACACAGCCGCGACCACACGCTCAGCAGCGGCAGTAGCTGGATACCAGAAGGCAGTTGCTTGGCTAACTGCTGCCGTCAGGTGAAAACCTATCAAAATGTCAACAATTAAGGAACCACAGTTGGAAAATCTAAGTACGAGCTGTAATTAAATGTCTTTTGAAAGGGCTTCAAAAGCCCGAGGGGTTGAAGTATTTTCTTCAGGGGCATGTCATCCTCCAACAGAAGTGAAAACATAGCAATTCCTAAATCTCGAGTTACCGTAAGAGCAGCAGCCTTATGTAAGAGCGATACAATGAGACGGAGGGCTGCAGCGACAGCCCTGAGGGGCCTCAGCTGCAGGCCAAACATAGCACTTTCCCTATCGCCTACTCCCACTCCCCTGCCCCTGGCACTAACACGCACGCCTCGGTCCAAACCACCGCCATTCTCAAATATACATAACTTGGATGTCCGCTCATTCATGTGTCCAGACATCCGCTGTACGTTTGATAGTGATAAGTGAGGCAGAAGAAAATAATGAAATTAAAAATAGGATGCACAGATAGCAGCCGTTTCTCTGCCATAATGTCGCGTTACAGCCGACTGCCAGAAGAGCAGATGCCCCAACGCTGTTTGCCAAATTCCAATTACTTACCTCTTCATGTATAAAAGAGCTATGAAATGTGACCTATCGCCTCAAATAAAAATTGGGAAATAACATTTTTAAACTTTAAATTAAATGTAACCTTGTAGGCCTCAGGGAATATAAGTTCTGAATTAATATTGGCTCATAATACAGAACAGAGTGACTCTGACAGCAGTTCTTCATAATTACACTGCGTTTTCAGGCTCATGCACAGTTGTCACATCTCAGAACTGCCATCATTTTACCTCGCTAATATATAACAACTACATCATCACACAGAGCACTAAGTATAAAATACTGTCCATTTACGAAGCACATATAAATTGGTATCTGTGCTTGTGATGCATGAATCCAATTTAAGAGGAATTTCAAGATGGAAGAATTGCTTGATGGAGGAAATATGTCAACATTTTTAGATCTGCGATAATAATAATCTCCCTCCAGCTCTAATAGACCAATTGTTTTTCGATATGAATTCAGACACTTGTGTCCTGCTTCTCCTCTCAGCGTGCTTTCTGTCCTCTCCATCTGCTTCCTGTCTCCTCAGGTCCCTGTTGGTCTGCGTATGTGCTGCTGCTTTTCCTTGCATATATATATTTCACAATTGTCCATCGAGATTCAATTGTAGTTATTTACTGCAAATGGAAAACCTCCATCTAGCAGTCAGTATGTTTATTGAGTTATGTAAGTTTTAAAAAACTGCTAAGCTGCTAGAGACCGGGAATTATTCATTGTGACAGCGCTTCAACTTGACCTCCATGTTGCTGAATGTGTGACAGATAGAAAGGTTGAGAGGGTTGAGGAAAGCCACTTCAATCTAATTTTACGATGACAAAGTCAGTGGATCTAATAAAACGTTTCACCTGTCTCCCTGCACAAAGGCTACAGCGCGAGCCGTCCTCCCTAAATAGGTTTTCTCCCTTCTTTTCTGTCGTCTCTGTCTTGTTTAGCCTGTGTCTCAGTTCATTATGAGCGTTTCTCATCCTCTGGAGAACGGGACCAAAAAGCCACGAGGACATTTGGATGAACTCGTAGCTCCCCGACCAAACACTGCATCGTTCTCGGCGGCTCGGAAGGCACGAGTTTACCTCTTTTGACAGACTGACAAGCTCTGAATGCTCCCATCAGAAGGCGACTCGCAAGCCCCACGAATTTGTACAAACTGACGTTGACAAAAGCAAAAAGGCTGAATCGCAGACAGATGATCGGCGAGTGGGGAAAAAAATATGAGGCGCGAGATGGAGGATTTTGCATGGATTTTAGGGTTTTGTCTTTATGATTGATCTGAAAGCCAAAAGGTATAATTTTGATGTAATGGCAGTGTGAGAAGTGGGAAAAGGTGCTATTAGAGGACGGGCTGTCAGTATCAGAGAGGGAATGTGGGATAGTGCGTGTGAGGCCTTTGATTGAACTTGACACTTTAGCCCCAGTCATTAAAAGTGTGCTGTGCTCATCAGCTAAATGCTGTTGTGACAAATCCATAATCAAAATGACACGCTGGTGGCGGTTCTGAAACGAGGGACCTGAACTAACCTCTTACCTCCTCACTTGCCTCTAATTCTCAATATGAGCAACAGGAAATTGACTGGCACGTCGGCAGATTCATCGCTCGTAGCATTGCCAGAAAATGTGGATGGACAGTTTCGGACCGCTGTGTTTTTTTCATTTCCCAGCTGCCCCCGCCTCTGTTTCCTCGTTTCCTTCCCGTGTTTAGTATATGCCCAGTCATTATTGCAGCTAATCAGTTTAATTTGGGCAGTGAGGCTGACGTGTTGATGAGGATGGAGAGGTGCTTGATGATCCCCCCCCCTGGGCACTATTGATAGCTCTGCATCACACACACCACAAATAGGGGACCAGATAGACAGCTGGGATGCACACACTGGCACCTCCAGATGCTACCACTGTGTGTATGAGTGTGTGTGTGTGTGTGTGTGTGTGTGTGTGTACAGTACACTCGACACTGGCTTATGTGTATACACAGATCGAATCTATTTGTGCATGGAGAGCACAACTCCCACTCCATCTCTTAACCAGCCTCTGCCGCACTGGCTTCTACAGCGTTCAGTGGATTTCCTTAAGGAAGTCTGTCATCAGAAAGCTTCACAGAAAGACTGAGGCTATAGTGCCTCAGAGACGAGCAATGACTCAATTAAGCCATTTATACGACATCTCTGTGCTCCTGCGCATCTTTAAGCATTTCTCTGTGTTCAGTATGCGGTGAGGAGGGTTGGGTACCGAAATCTTTTCCTACACGGCCGGTACCTACTGGACCGGATCACAATGCAGATTTCTGTGCCTGAGCTGTTCCCTGCTTACATGCAACATAAACCTTACAGCATGTGCATAGTTAACAAGACACTCTCTACATGGCTCCGGCAGCACGAAACATTAGCCTCCAGTTACCTAGTAGCTACCTGAAACTCGAGTCGAACACAACAGCAAAAGCCTGAAGCTAAAGGGTCAAAAGTGCGGCTGAACTTCGTGCGAAAGAATTCCAATGGCCGAGAGCGGGGAGCACCAGCTTGTAGAGTTGGTTGGCGGTATGCACCTTGTTGTTTGCGATCTGCCGGTAATTTGAGAGAAGAAGAAGAAGAAGGAGGAAGGGAGGAGCACAACAAACTTAATGAAGAAACTGGTGATGCACATCAACCACAGTGGGGTGTCCCTGGTCCCAGCAGTTGGGAGACAATTGAGTATCAAGAAACTAAAAACTGTTATTCAGGGGTCATTTATTGTAGTTGGGGTAGTTTTTTATATTGATTGTGTGAATTTGCTATTTAAAGTTGTTAAGAGTTTTGCACTTATTTGTATATTCAAATGACGTATACTATAAACTATTAAAAGTAAATATGTTCAATTTCAGCTTCCAATTCGCCATAGCAATAAAAGACCCATTCTTATCGTTGACCATTTGTTTTGAGGCTGTTTTGAAAGGAAACATTTTTTGGGGGGCCGTTAAGGCACCGGAACCGTTTTGAAAGTAACTTTTTAGCATCGGTATCGTAATAAACCCAAACGATGCCCCACCCAACTGTGAGGCGTTCAGGTGTCCGGTCTGAACGTGGCCCTGCATCCAGCCATGTTAAAACAAAGAGGCAGATCCACTGGGTTTCGGAGCTGCTGCCTCCCTGCAAACCTGACTGTGCTTATTTATTGATGCACAGACTCCCTGACCGACCACTGTGTTAGGTATATGGTTTGAGGCCACGCCGCTCCATCACCATGGAGATTCAGGGGATGAAGACACCTCCCTCCCTTCGTTCCTCCTTGGCTTTGTGCAGTAATTGTTGCCCGGGCTCACTGGCAGCTTGAAAATCCCCCTCTCTCTTTGCAGCTATGATATTCTGCTTGGGCTTTGCAGTGTGTATGACTCGACATATATCAATGAAACACTGATCCGACTGTATCTCCCTCTCACCCTTTCTCTCGTCTTTGGTTTCATCATTCCTTTCCATCAGATCCAGCTTTGAGATTCTGTTTGATTTTGATTTTGATTTTGATTTTGATTTTTCATTTATTTACCTTTCTCTCTCCCTTTATCTGAGCATTGTGTGTTTGGAGTACAAGAGTTGCAGCGGCAGCTGTCATTACAAAGCCAAAGCCCCTCTCTGCTCTATGCAGAGACTGTAAGCCCTAACTGGGGCTTTGTGTGTGAGTGTATACTCACAGGGGACATATTGTTGTCCCCTTCGTCTTTTTGTCGATCTAAGCACCAATTTTTTCTCTCTCCCTGTTGTTGTTGAATGTGCTACGGGGGCTGCATTCAGTTTTTTCAGTTTATTAACTCAAAGTTCACTTTTAGTGACAGTAAAGAAAAGCAACCGTGGAGGGAGGAAATGCTTAATAATTGGGAAATGAAATGCTTGAAGAGGCTGTATTGCGACAGTCCGCCTCTAGCTAATTTCATCCCTCATTCAGCTTTGTGCCGGCCTCACTCCCCAAGTCCTGTGATCACAAACCCGCCTTGACTCGGCTCTGCACCAGCAGAGGCCCATACACCAGATTACAAGATCAAATCAGCCCTAAACCCTGTTAACACAACTTCCAGCCTTAGAAACAGACATTCTGCACTGGCTCCACATCATCATTTATATGGAAATGAGAGAACAACAGGGGCCCGGGCACTGATGCGCACTGGGGGCCAGGGAGGATGTTTTCTGAATTTACTGGTTGACCTCTTGATCCTTTTTAATTGCTCTGCAGATTATTGGGGGAAATTAGTTTCGCGTAGTGTCAAACATACAGTTATGTTGAGGTCAAGTTCCGGAGGGGGGGTGAGCTGCGGAACATGTATGAAGCACACTCTCACGCACATAATAAATAACAGGCACACAAAGAGACCCGGTAAAGAGATTGGCAGAGGTAGGCGTCATTCTAGTTATGTATGAAACTGCTAATCAGCAACAGCCGTCCTGATCATTCTACTTAAGCCCTTGGTTTTGTTGAGTAGGAGACAGTGTGACTGCACTGGTAAACAGAGAGAGCATGGCGTACTTTTACAGCAAAAAAAAAGCGGAGCATTAAATATTAAACCAAGAATTTGTTTTGTTCAGTATAATATAGCTATTATGTAAGGATCTTGAAGTATTTTTTCACAAAAGCAAGCTAGACAGTCTGCCCCTGGACTGAGGTCATTCTCCGGCTCCCCAATGAAAATCAGTTTAATTAAAGACTTGACTGAAGTTGAGGTGCAGTAAAGTGAAGTTCATCTGCGAGTGTGTGCAATTGAGTGTGGCTTGATTGAATTCAAGGGGACTCTTAAGCCTTGTCGGGGGGGTATACAATCAACTGAGAACCATTAATTATTTTAGAGTTCTTGATTCAACTGTGTGATCGTTTCTGAGGCTGCGCTTGTGTTGCTGTTGAGCCGTGTTGCATTGTACAGAGGTGGCAGACACACGCTGAGTTCTAAAGAGCGGTGGTGCTTTTTGTAAATGACTGCGTATCGTGTTTTGTCGGTTTCTGCAGTCATTCAGTGCTGCGGTGGCGTCAGGTCAGTTGTCAGGGACGGACTGACAAGCGGGCAGATACTTACAGCTTTAGGAGGAGTGTGTTCTTAAAGCCCTGAGGATTAGTAATGGTCTAAATAAATGAAGCCAGACCTACACATAGATTAATTAGAGGTTCCCCTGCGTTGCACTTCCTCAATCTGACCCCCTTATAGTAATTCAACCTATTGAATTGCGGGACATTCACCTGAGGAGTTGGCTCAATGCCTTTTGTTCTGCTGGCTTTTGTGTTGCAATTCATTGCTATTTAATGATTAACTACTGTAGTTAATGTACTGGAAGTAGAATAAGACTGGTCTGCAATCATTTATGTTTTATGTCTCTGCATTTTCGATTTTATGAAATGGCAAATATCAATGACCTCTGTAGACCTCTATTTGACTTTTTACTTACAACAAGAACAGCAACTCTTAAAAGATCATATCAATTCCTAACTCTTCTAATAAGGTTCAAATTGAGTGCTTTTCCCTCTGTATGCTTTGTTTTTCCTCGATGAAATTATCATATTCCATAGTCCAATTTATTTATGTGACATTGAAAGACACGATGACTTTCCGAAATATATTTTCTATTAAAGTTCTGTTTTACACATATATGTCACGTGTGTCTGTGTCCAGGTCTGGATTTCCATGAGGACCTGCATCGCATCGGAGCAAAGGAGGGTCTGAAAGGCCGCAAACTCCAGAAAGCCATGGAGAGCTACGCGTGGAACATCACTGTGCTCAAGGTGAGACCAACTGAACCGTGCACTCACAGGAGGTCTTCATCACAACAAATACCCCCCATAACTGCACTTTATCTCCAGTGTGTGTAATAATACCTTTGATTGATGTCAACATGTGCGATTGTATCGGAGACTATAACGAGCTGGATAAGCAATCCTCAACCCTGAGATTAAACTACATGGTGTCTTAAGAAAGCTCCCTGGGCTAATAGTGTTTTCCTCCTCTGTAATCCCTAAATCTCTTAATTAATTGCTGCTGATTCCAAGAACTGTTTTATTTATTTGCTTATGTAACCATCTTGACAAGATACGATAGGATTGCTCACACAGACGATGCTCAGCAGGATGCATTCTTGTCTCTGCCTGTCCCATGACACGGGAGATAAGGTTGCCTAATGCCTTCATCTTATTGGTCCAATGTAGTGAGACCCGTGCTGCGCTGTGGGCCTGTTTGGCTAAGTAAGGACAGAGCAGCTGGGGTATTTTTATCTCATCTCATCACCCTGAAATCATTTGGTATTGAGTGAGGAAGCTCCCAATTGGCTGAGCTTTCCACTGGAGTGTCAGCTCAGGTACACATCTGATTGCTTTGTTCCTGTTTCATGTCAGCCTCATCAAAAAGCACCTAAAGCTAAGATTAAGGGAGCACCTTGCCGTTTCTGTCAATAACAATTACTCTGTTCTATTGCTAACCTCTCCTGTTTTGATTACACGATTAATAGTTTAAATATTTGGGAAGCTGTAAATGACAAATACCCAATATATTAGTTTTTAAATTGTATGGCCATTCTACTTGTAGATCAGTGTTAAAATATAAATATAAAATACTCTCCTCTTGTTATTCTGGAACTATTAGAGTCGCTTTGTGTGCACCAGCCAGATTAATTTGAATTAAGTAGCATAACAGGTGGACACCAGGACCTAATCCCAATGTCACCCCAACTCCCATCACTCCTAAACCCACGCCACTCCTCCCACCCCTCCCTTGTGTCCAAAAACACACATGTCCCTCTGTTGTGCTTCTCATTTTTTCAACTCTCTACATGAAGGCATCTTGGCGTCCACATAACTCCTCCTCCTCCTCTTCCTTCTGCCGTTCCTTAGTTGTAATCTGTGTCTCATAGTGAACATTTGGTGGGAGCCTGTTGCCTGTTTGCCAAGACTGGCAGTCGTGCCCAGTTATTTCACCGGTTAGTGTCTCCGGGTCCTCAGCGGGTGGGGAAGCGCTTGCTGCTGTGATAGTGGGGAACTGAGAGGAAGAGAATCTGAGAGTCTTCTCTCTGTCACCAGACGCCTTCTCTGTCCGTACGTTGACAGTTACAGTTACAGATCTGAGCTGCCATGGTGAATGAGGGTGTTTTGCCCAGTGATACCGCCCCGTCGGCACATTGAGCCTTCCTGTCATGAGAAAAACACAAGTCAGATCAACAGGAAGAGGCTTTGAAGCAAATGTCAACCAGAACAGTAACAGGCATCAAAAATATTTGCTGTATCCCAAATCAACCCCAGTGTGGTTTATATTTTAATCCGAACGAGTACAAACCCCTTCAATTGAATCAATCTGCACCAAATTGCACATACTCATATCAGTCCCTTTAATATGTCCTCTTTTTTTTTTTTTTTCATCAAGACCCATGATTTATTTTTGGGTAAATTGGGGAAAATTACAAAAACAGTGCAATGTTTAAAGAAAATCTAAATTTACTTGGTTCCTTCTTGACCCATGTCCCATCATTCCACCAAGTTTCGTGGAAATCCATTCTTTAGTTTTTGCGTAAGTTGAAAAACAAACAATCACACGACCAACAAACAGACGTGTGTGAAAACATGACCTTGGCAAAGGTAGTTAACAGTTGTTTGGGGCACATAATTAATTCCACATAATGAATCATCTCCTGAAATAGCTCAGATTTTGCTGTGGGAACTGTTTGCATCACATTGTTATAGGTGGCCGAAGCCTTGCAAAGGGACCTCTGGCCTCATTTTGTTTTGCCATCTCTCATTTTCTGAGAACCATTCATAAAAATGTCAGGTGGAGATGCATAGTTCTCAGTTTCACTCATGATCCACCGTCACACATCTTTCTCTGTCTACATCCTTAAAATAATCTGCTCAAGGAAGGTTATTGACAATCCAATTTCTACCCCAAGGATTGTCAGACTAGTTCTGATAAACAAGGCATGGGATTATAGCCTCGAGTTTAATGAGGTTATAGTGGTGGGATTTGGCCAGTCGTAGGGGTAAATATACTTGAATTGAAGTCCCGTCCCGATTTTTCGGCTCGGGAAGCAAAAAACATGCTTCTCCTGATTTTATTTTATGCCTGGTGAGTCATGACTTACATAATTTATTTTTTTCATTTCTGTTCGTGGCTTGCGTTCTGGAGTGGCTCAGGTAAAAAGGCCACTTGCAGCTTATTAACAATCACCAGGGGGTAGAGCGTTGAGTGTTTTGAGCAGGGCAGCACCTCCGCTCATCACGCAGTATGTCAGACACGTTGTGCCTATCTCGCCGCTCCGAGATTTCGCCCCCTTGCACCGCGTACACTTCGGTCTGGTGCAGTACAGGTCAGCCTGTGCCTCTTCTCGGGGGAATGTTGGCCCAATGAGCTGTCACAGCGGGTCACAGAGAGTCCAGAGAGGAGTTCGGTGGGAGGGAGGGAAAAGTATGCAGATGCACAGATGTGAAGGCAACTGCTGTCAAGTTGCTTTGGGAACAGATGTTGGAGGAGTGCTGGTGTACAGAAAGTGTTGGAGCTGAAGCGCTGGAGAAGAGGCCTGAGAGAGTTTGTAAAAGCATGTGGTCGCATTTCTTCTTTTTTCTTTTTCTTTTAACAGTTCTAATAATATAAGTACCTCACACATTGAAATAACTGCCACGTTCCCACATGGCAGAGACAGCAAGCCTGAGGGTGGGGGGGGGGCATGGCAGCCATGGCAGCCATGGCAGCCGCCCAGAAGGACTTGACAGTGCTGTATAGCGGGATGCCTGCCCCGACCACTTCCTCCACATATGGCAGGGATTCATCTCTTAGTGCTCCCAAATAAATTACAGAAATGTAGTATAACATTATCACCATATGAAAGCACTATTCGCCAGCAGAGTGAAGCAGTTGGAAGAGCTGGCAGGCAACCAAAGGCCTTCATTCAGTGGCTTTATACTGCCCCCTTCTGCCACGTATTAGGTAATGCTCTGAGGACAAAATAGTCCTCAATCACTTTTTATCAGTGTTTTTCGCTGCTTCATCTTTAACTTGGTAAAGGTAGTTTTTTGGATGAAGATTTCTTGGCATTACAATTGCACTGAATAGAGTGCAAACATCTGCCCAACAGTCTCCATATAAAACCAGATGTATATTGACTGGATCCAGCCGTTTACACCAAATCACACACACTTATAAATGTCAGTTCCTTAAATTTGTCTGATTCTTTTTTTCTATTATTACCTTGGAAAATGGAGCAATTGTTGAAAAACATCCTATCTCTCAATTTTATAGAAAGGGGAAAATGAAATCCTGTGTCCGCACCAAAATTGAATGGGCTCTTCCCTGACCCATACAACATCCTACCACCAAGTTTAATTAAAATCCTTTCAGCTGTTTTTGTGTAATCCTGCTTACGGACAAACAAACAAGTGGACAGGAGTGAAAACATATTGTCCTTGGCGAAGGTACAAAGTAGGACAGAGCTGGAAATCAGACACATGACCTGATGCTTTCGCTGCCTTAAAATCCGATATGGTTGTGTGTTATTCACCAAGCTGTCCCTCTCTTTCTTTATGTCTCCCTCTGTCTCAACCTCAGGGCCAGGCCGACCTGCTGAAACACGCTAAGAGCGAGGCCCTGGACAACCTGCGTCAGATCCACTGTGCAGCTCAGTCCTGCGGCCTCAGTAAAAACGGAGCATCCTCCCCCCAGCTCCAGCATCCTCCTCACCACCACCCACTTCAGCAGGTCCAGATACAGCAGCAGCCTCAGGCCAAGCCCCACCCACAGCCTCCACCACTGCACCAGCCCCAAACCCAGCCCCAGGTTGCACCTCCGGCTTACCTCCATCCCCTTCCCCAGCCACACCCCCAGCCGCCAGCCCTCCCTTTGGTTCAAACTGTTTCAAAACCGCCGGCTTACCCTCAACCCCCGCCCATACCTCAGCATCCGTATCAGTTCCAGTGCCAGCAGCAGAAGGTGGCAGGACCTCTCGAAGCCACCCCCGAGAAAGAGACGGCCGGCGGCGATCCCGTGGGATCCTGCTGACCCGCAGCCTGTGCCCACAGAGAATCTTTCCCAAAGAGAGACAGAGAGGGTGAGACCGAGGCGGAGATGCAGAAGGGTGTAGAAGAAAAGCAGGAGGCCAGTAACAAAAGGGAGATGGAGGAAGTAATGGAAAGGGTTAAAGAGATGATGATGATGACGAGGAAGACTCGTCGTGTTAGGAGCGAGACACAAGTCTGAGAGGAGGGGGGGGGAGAAGAGACCTGACACTGGAAAGGTGATTTCATAAAGGTTTATTTTTCTTTTCCATCTGAGCCAGATGGTTTTGGTCTCTTCTGCTTTCCTCTCTTGTCAAAAGGTTTGTGTTCCGACTTTGGAATGCGTTCAGTAGATGGATCAGAAGGTTGGATATCCTTGTCTCTCTCTGGGCAGTGCTAGTTACATGCCCCTCCACTATGTACTCTAGCTCTGTGGGTACAGGCTTTACCTCACATTGGCGTTTTAATGCCACAAATTTGCCTTTTTTCATTTCTGGAGACTCCTCGGCTTGTCTTTCAGCTTTTTGTTTCTTCATGCTCTTCCTCCTCCATCCTAGACACAAAGCTGCAAGCGATCCCTCACTCCCTGTCAATGAAGAGGATGCCGTTTTCATTTTAAGTGCACAAAGTAGAGCAGCTTGTCTAGGCCGAGCTCTGTAGGAGTCACAGATGACTGTTTCAGCACAACCCAGGGAGCTGTTGAGCTAAAATAGAAAAAAAAACTACATGCAGCTGTGTAGATGCTCCGCTCACGTCCCCTTGCTGGTGTAAACCTCCATAAGTCCCCACACATCTCCAGTGTCATTCCTTAGGATTTTAATTTTCATTTAATCGCTGGACTCTCACCCCCCGACAGGGTCTCCTCGTCTTCTCCCCAGGGGCTGTGTGTGTGTGTGTGTGTGTGACGTTATGTGAGTTGGTGTTTTGGTCCCCGGGGTGGAGCTAGCCCGCATCCTTGAGCCAATCACAACTGGAATATGTGACCCTTGCCTGTTAGAGGTCAAAGGTCAACAGCAACATGGTACTGCTGTTAATAACAACACAAGATAAAGTGAATATAGATGTAAACTGTATGTAAAATGTACGAAGGGAAAAATATATTGCTATAATAATTCTCGCAGACACAGCCATTAATGATTGATATTATAATAATTGTTGTTAGTTCTATTGATATGCTGATTCTTTTGTAACATTACCTCCACATATACAGTGATTTGACACATGCTGTTGTGTGGTGCACAGTAGGACAGCCGGTGCATGTGGGACTGGAACGAGGGATTACGGGTCAGTGCCACATCACCAGGGTCAAACGGTAACCTGACATGTGTGTCACTGCAAAGTGAGTGTGGATTCTGTAAGAGTTCCTTTGAGTGGCCCATTAAAACTGGCTTCATTGTTTATCCCGTCTCCTCTCGTTCATTACTAATGGGAACACACTCAAATGTTTTATACACGGGGATGTTCAATAATTCACTTAAATTTGAGCAATGTATCAATCTACTCAATCCACAAATGTTTCCCGGAAATTGTTGTTGAGAGTGACATTTATCTGGACATCACTTGATCTCGAGTGCCTTTTGAAAGCAGCTTTCACAGTGAATGCAAAGCAATCAATAGGGCTTTGGAAATGGTCATTGATTGCTTCTGATGCACTGTTAATTCAATCGATATAAAATTCCCTTTCCTATCAATAAACAAGGAGTAGGCCCTTTCTTAGTAGGATTCAGTTTGTCTATTTATAGCAGTGCTTCCTTTTGGCTGGGAGGATGGAAAGATGAAAACAGGAAACTTACGTCAGGCAGTAGCTGCTTTCAAGGGATTTTTGTTGTTAAGTCCTCTTTACTTATGATAGTATTTTCCGGTTAATAAAGCAGATCATGGGTGTAGCTGGGGGCTGCTAGCTTCCTGGATTCATATTAACAAGGGCATCTCTCTTTTCAGTGAATGTCTTGCGGTCATTCCTAGCTGTGGGTCTGTATATATTCATCCATCCATTATCTAAACGACTTATCCCTTGAGGGTCGTGGGGGACTAGAGCCAATCCCAGCTGACGTTGGGCAAGAGGTGGGGTACACCCTGGACGGGTCGCCAGTCCATCACAGGACTGAACTATAGAGAAAAACAACCATTCACAACTGCAGGCAACTGACCTGTCTTTGCATGTCTTTGAATTGTGGAAGAAAACCACAGACAGACACATGGGGAACATGCAAACTGTTCAGGTTCAAACCCAGAACCTTCTTGCTGTGTGGCGACGGTTCCGACTGGGCCCCGTATGTTCCTCAACTTCTTTGCATAAGAGCAAGAATTCACAAAACTGTTGATGTGTGAATGCGTCAGAATGGCACCTTTTGTATATGAGAGAATAAAGCCCATAGTAGGAGCTCATTAGCATGACTTTTGAATGAGCTTGTCATTAGAACTGAGAAAAAGGCACCGGGGCATTTTCTGTATTTGTATGATATTTTAAAGCTCATTGGTCGCATTAGCTAATTGACTTCGATCCCTCACTACTCGCTGTAATGGCATGTCTTAATAAACCTTTGGTACGCGGCCACAAAGACATACCTGTTGTTCATCGGAGGTCCGGAGATGTGCCCTGGAGATGAGACTAATTAATGCCAGCGAGCTAGACAGCAGCCCTCGAAATGAACCGGCTGAAACAAGGGAATTGGTGGGTTTTGTGTCATGTTTTGTGTTCGGCCCGAATGACGTCCATACCGGGAATGACGACTTGGACTAAACAGAGCAATATAAGAGACACGTGTTCTTCCCCTTGGGGTGATAAGTAGATCAGATGACTCCCCTTCACACAAACCAGAAGATGCCGTGGTCTCCAGTCAACGTCCAGAAAGCTGCTGGGATGCACACGTCGAACAGGGTAAGACGGCGGAGATTTTTTCACTTTTGTCTGAAATAGAAGAGAATAGGTTGCTGTGTTGATCGTGGTGTGGAAAGTTGCATCAGAGTTTTTTCCTCACTTACCAAGGGACATTTTAAAAAGTGGAAACAGTTTCTGGGAAGATGTCATGGTAATCAATGTCTTAAATATAATGGTTGCAATTTACCACATGTGCCTCTATTCTCATGCATCTGTTCATTCCAAAAAAATTATAATATAAATGAAATAAATATTTAAATAAAAATATTTAATCAAGGACATAGGCAATTTGTTAAGCAATGACTGTAATCACCATATGCTGATAGAAACTTTACAAGATAAAATGCATTCCATTAGATTTTATTATTTTATTTATGTAATATAATTTTATGTAACCACATCTATTCATTTGCAGGTCAATCCTGAATATACTGTCAAGTACTGGGGTTATTCTTTCTTATGCCCACACTGCATATTTGCACCTATGCCTACATTTTGCCCACTGTAGCTGCTGCTGGACAGAAGTACCCAAGGAACCACCATCACAACACCCCTCCCTGTATGAAGGCATACTTATACCTCATGGTATAAATATACTGGGACACTGTTCAAATGTAGGAAGTAAAATCACACTTATTTTGTGAGTGGTATTTAATAAAAATGTATATTTTTTTGCTCATGGGGGAACTTGATTTTTTGCACTTTCCGTTTGAATGTGATATGACTTGCATTTGCCTTTAAGAGAACAATAAGGCGTTGTACAATAAAAAAAAACAAAGCTGAAAACATGTCTTTAGTCCTTATTTTAACCACCAGATGTTAGGTTGAGTCACCAAAAGATAAAGCATGCACAGAGATAGCCTAACCTTTAAATAACAAATTTCATTATAAACTAATACTTTGGTTAACTTTTCAATCAAACAAAAGGATTTAAGAATGTGTTTGTGGTCAGAAAACTGATGCACTCAGTGAGAGAGAGAGAGAGAACATAGCAGCCCGGTGTAACATGGTCGGCACAGCAAGCAGGTGAGTACTTTGCTCACCTGAGATTTAACAATTTCATAAGAGCATTCTCCAGAATTTTCTAATATGACTCCAATGATAGTTTTCCCAGGACCAAAGCAGAAGGTACTTATGTATGAATTAAGATATTTTTTGTTCTACTGTTACTTACAAATCTGTCCGACATACACTCTTTCTATCTAAAGAAAGAAACAGCTCGGATTGAAATAACTCCAGAATCATGGGAACAGTATTATTAAATTCCTCTTTCTAAAAAACATTATCGGTGTGAATAAATATTCACATTGTCCATCTAACTAAAATGGAAAAACCATCTCGCTACATCAGGATTTACTGCACAAGTGAGGAGAACACAGATTATCTGATGTATTCTTTTGTTTCAAACAGCATGACGCTGGGAAAAAGAAACCCACTGACTTGTCCTACTCTCTACTTTTTTCATGATATGCACTTAGGAGCACATCAAAGTGCAGGAATAAAGAAGGCCACAAGATGGTGCTGATGTTTTTCAAAAAGAGAATAAAGATAGAGGCGATACCACTGAAGAATGCAAATATCCAATAGGATGACTCAAAGCATTGAAGTCCACTATGACTTCGGTTTGCCTTGATGAAAATGTGAGTCTTTGATGCAGTGAAACGCTGCATGAATTAAAAAAATATATACGATATATGTTTTAGACACTTTAAATGGCCTATTGAAATATTGGGAGTATTCAGATTTACTGATATCTATCAGGGACAATTGAATAGATCCAAAGTCCCGCCCCTCTCTGACACCAGCTTTTCTCCCCCTTGCCTCTGCTTGTGCACAGTGTGGAAATAATGTCCACATTTCCTGTCTGTCCTCTTTCTAAGGTAAAAACTTTGTGATCACTATATCAGTATTTAACACCCACACCTTCTTTGACTTCCTTAGAAATGTCTGTGTGTGGGATTGCTGTTGCCATTGGAGACATATATCATTGGCCCATTAACCTTGGCAAACACTGATATGCACACACACGCACACACACACCCATATATATATAAATACAGGTTGTTTGATTACATTGATTGTTTGATTTTATTGATTTGCCTTTTCTTCGTCTTCACCAACTGTTTGAAATTGCAGTGTGCACAGAGCGGGGGGAAAGCAGCTGTGTGATCAGTCATTCATTTGGCACCTGAGACTAGTTTGACACATGGCGGAGCAACCGATGAGAGAAAAGGAGGAAACAGTAAAGAACAAATGCTGCTCATGCACTTGAATTGTTCTCCCACCATTAGTTTCCTGCTTGTGTGGTTTATTAAAGATAAGCTCAATCTTATAAAATGGTGCTTGGCTGGTTAAATATTGTATATATTTGCAAGCTGACCATATTTAAAATACCATTTGATATTAAAACCCAACGTCGATTTTTTAATTGGCTGTATTGCTTTTTGACCTTTTCATGGATAAGATGGGAGGCAATAATGAAATGTCAGGTCTCATTGGGTTAGCGATTATCCACAGCAGCTTTACTATATGAAGACAAACTATACAAAGAACCAGGGTATGTTCAGAAATACATGTTGGTTTGTATTGGTTTACTGTATAACAGCAACTATGTGTGTATAGGGTGCCTGTTCGTGTACATGTTGTAAACACAACGTGATACAGCTTCAGGTGATTCAGACGACACCCTGATAGATCCTCCATTGTGGCGTCGGTGAATCATCCGGAGCTGTGCTTTATTCAGCGTGACCTCTGACCTCCATGTGTCCACACAATGGTCGGAGCCCAAAACAAAAGCTCAATACAGACACCAAATAAGTGGGATCACCGTCTCGTCCTCTCATGCTGCAGAACATCCACAACAGCCGACGCATGCTGAGGCTTTCAATGTGTGTGCCTGTGTGTGATCTGTAATCGCAAGCACACAAAACAGCATTTCCTAACTGCCAAAACTGATTTTCAGAAAAGGCACAGTGGAGAGCTAGAGCGAGAGCAGAAAGATAAAGAAAGTGATTTCTAATAACTTCCCTGGGGAGTAAGAAGTAGGAGGACGCAGGTTCTGTGAGGGAGAGAGAGAGAGAGAGAGAGAGAGAGAGAGAGAGAGAGAGAGAGAGAGAGAGAGAGAGAGAAAACTGATATATTGACAGCGTGTGGAAGAGGAAGAGGGAGGGACGGAGAGAGAAAGGAAGGGGAGTCAGGGGCTGTAGGAACCATGGTGAGTGGAGTTAGACTGTGTGAAGAGAAGCTGAGGCTCCACTGTGACACTGGAAGCAGAGCTGAGAGCAGAGCTGGGAGCAGAGGGACCTGCAGCTGAACCTGAAAGCTCCTGAATCAATACCGAGACAGAAGCTTTGGAGAGAAGTCCTGCAACAAGAAAAAAAAAGATGTCAGTGGTCTCCTCTGGACCGCAGAGGATAGAAAGAACACACTGCACTCACACACTCCGATAGAACCTCACAGAAGAGGCACTGTGGTTCTCTTTGGGGAATGGTGACAAACTACTGTCTCTTAGTACAAGATGCCTGTGATGAAGGGCCTCCTCGCCCCACAAAACACCTTCCTGGATAGCATTGCGAACCACTTTGATGGCACGCGTAAGTATATTATGGATATTTCTATTATAGCTCTTTATTTGGTGATATTAATCTCAGAATGCCTTTTATTACTTGTAAGTGTACATGAACGCTATGTTGCTTGTGCAATGGCCATTGTTGGACTTCTTTGGAATACTGTGCTACAATCAGTGTGTGTCCAACTTTTCTCTGGGGACGCATGTATTCAAATTTTGTAACTGTGTTGCCTGCAAATGTTTTCGTCTCAGTTCTAAGGATGCAACTCCACCAGCTACGCCTCCATCATCAAGGCTACATAGCCTGTGGCATTTCTTCAACCCACTTTAAAGTTGTGACTGACACTGAAAAACACTGCTTTGGACAAATGTGCCCAACAGTCGCGACATCCAATTATAATGCTGCGAGTTACGGCGGCAAACCAGAGCTCGAAATGGAGAAGGACAGTGCAAAGCCGAGGAGCCGCTGGTTGGGCCATTGTGTTGCTTGTTAGGATTATTCGACGCTGAAATGTATGCATTGCACAGTCAAGGGGATCCTTGCACCTTGCTCTCCGTGCTAATTGAAATCCTTCAACAGTAACATCAAGGCTGCGTAGCTCGTGCTCATCATTCTTCTATAATGTATTCTTTTCAATTTAAAACAGTGGATTCAGGGCTCTGTTGTCATGGCACAGACGGCCTATTGTGACATATGTCTGCATTTACCCCGACCCCAACCTTGATCATTTCTTTGCACATCATTTTCTTTCTCTTTCGAGTCAAGCGGAGGGGTAAAGGTTGCAGGAGAGGTGCAATAAAATCAGAGTTAAATGCTGATAGGCTAAGGAGACGTTAATGTTTTGGTGAAATTTAGCTTTTTGATGCTGCTGAATGTTTGATATCTCAGCGGTCACATTATATCTTTCGTTTAACAACAGGTCCTTTGAAAATAACTGGTGGGATTGTGCAGAAGCTTTGGTATTATGTTGATGGGTAGAAAAATAACCTAATGATCTGCAATCAGTTGAAACATGACTGACAAAATGACACTTTTGGGGATTTTGATTCTTAATTTTCTTATTTTCTTTTTTCCATTTATTGAGTTCAAACTTTAATGTTAAATCGTACACATCTAAAACATGATGTGTTTTAAACCCTGAGAAAGAAAGTATCTCATGAGCTATTTTTAGCTACAACACGGAGACCAGTAACTAGTGAAGGCTGGTTTTTACAGTATCTCATGCCCCTCACGTCCTTTTTTGCATAAAACACGCTGCACCTGGAGGACATGAATGAAATGTAGTAGATGCACCGCTCACTTATGCACATGGAGTTTGCTGGTGTTTGCTTTTGCATTATTAAAATACAGAGGGTTGGTTGTTTGTTTTTCATGCTTAGACAATGATGTTCCTCCTCGTTCCATCCATTATGGACCATTGTATTATTGTATCCTGCTCTACTAGTCCATGTCTCCATTATTGAGCCATACAGAATTGAAAGTCATCAGCAGACTCCAGAACATAATGTGACAGGCTGTGAATGGGTCGGACTGTCCATCACAGCTTAGCAAATTCACAAGTTCACTGCGATGACACTTTCTCCGTCTGGATCTCCCGATCACACACATGCATCCTCCAGTGCCCTTTTTCACATCACCCTGCCCTTTCTTTCACACACACACACACACACCCACCCACCCACCCACCCACACACACACACACACACACACACACACACACACACACACACACACACACACACACACACACACACAGGCCCAATACCCCAGTATCAGATGTGGAAGTGAACCGATTGACCGAGCAGCTGGGAGGTGAAGCCTCTAACTGTCAACATGTTGCTTCGGAGCACGATTCTAGTCCGAGAACTGCCTCGAATGTGTCTCAGTGGACTCGAAAGCTTTTTCTGTGTGAGGACGTCTCTTTTGAGGACGAGAGGGTAACTGCAGAGCTAAAAGTCTTATTTTCAACTCAGGTCTCTGAAGAGATAATAAATACAGTACAAATGCCCCCCGGTGTGACTGTGCACAGAGGCCGGGCTCAGGGGAATGGAGCTGGTATTCACATGACCCTGATATGTGAGCAGGGAAATTAATTGAGATAAATTATGCAGAGGGGTAATCAAATATCATCAGGGGTCCTGCTCAGTCACCCTCTTTGGAATCTGAGACATCACTATTCATCTAATCGATCACCATCTACAAATATAGGTAATTAACGAAAAATTATATTTGCACTCTGTAGACATCAGGATCTAGAGAATCATTAATCTAGATATTAAATGTTTTTACTGGCATAACTTTACAGTCGCAGGCATTGAAAGCTTTTTTTGTATTCCTCTCTGTCGACAGTCTCTTCTGCTAATTGCTCGAGTAGGTGTTTAAATAGCACGTTTCTCCTCTTCACACTTCTGTCGTTGATAATTGGGGATAATCATTGCTTTAGAGTGATTGCAGTTTAAACTAAAGGAATCCAATGCATGGGGTGATTGACAAATGGAAGGGAAGAAGCAACGATAAGAAATTACAAACCTCCTGTAATTGCCCACCTCACATGCGCCCCCATTTTCTAATCTTCGACGTGAACGTTTCTTGACAAGAAATCCCTTTGAGTGAGTTTCACTTCCAGTCAGACTCAGGCAGACTGAGAGGGGAGACATAGACTAAAGGGAGCTAGACTAGATACCATTTTCCAGATCTCAGGGAGTGCCATCACAACAACTGTCAAACAATAAAGTATCTTGAATCTCTTGAAGTGGGAGAGTTTGATTCAACCCAGATTAAACTTTGTTCCTGAGGATTACACTTGACAATAATCTGCCTGATTAACTGGTGAGTCCGAACAGTTTATATTGAAAGACAATCAGGCACAGGGGGTTTCAGAGACTGGGCATTTTATCTTTACAGAATCCTCCACTATATCTGAAGCTATTAATGCTGATCCTTCACTGGATACATCTGTGTTTCAGGGGGGCACAGTATCTCGGTAGCCTTACAAACTGCAGCCATTTGTTCGCCGCAAATTGCTATGGCAACACAAGCATGGAAAAATCTTAATTTAGTTTCTTGTGAGACTAACTGTAAACATATCAGGAATAATACATCATGTCTCTAATTGCATTTCTTTGCCTCAGGAACAATTAAAATACATCAGGTGAGACTATAGCTGCGTGCACCTGAACAAACCATCCGTCTGTGTTTGCTCTCTGAGCTTTGGAGGAGAGCACAAAGCATCACTCATTAAAACTCGCCGCAGCACAGATGTCCGGCATTGTCCTCTCACTTATAACATCATCATTGTATTGTATCATTGTGTTGGGCGGTATGTTTAAACAAATATTTTAGTTTGACATTTAATCTGCTTGCGCTCCATGTGCACCAGAATGAACAAGTGAAAGGAAACACCCTTCATTGGACACGACCTGTCTCTTGTGAAGTGAAAGTAAACCTGCACTAGTCAGAGAACGATGATTATCGTTATTTCGCTTTACAGTCGACAAGAAGGGGAGTGGACCTGTATCGTTTAGGATTTTTACACATCACTCTGCAGCACATAAGCAGGTTTAAAAAAGGGACTGAAGATGGACTACTTTATTTCTCTATACATAGAGTATGTGTAGTTTCAATAGACAGAAATGTACATCAGTCTGCTCTCTGTGCACTAACAGTTCTCATACTACATGATTTCAGAGGTAGATTCTTTCTATTCACATTTCTTACAGCCATCCTAGTGTTGCTATTTGACTATTCTGTGTTTTAGTGAATACAAATTTTACACCAAGCCTCAGTTTGAATAAATGCTTTCTTCAAACGCAGGGTTTCATGATTATTCGTTTCGCCACCTACACATCCTGCCCTAAAATGACTCCTCAATGTTCCAGCAGTTAGCAGTAATACTCACAGTTCTTTTTTAATGCCCAAAGGATTTCACTGTCATGTATCTGACTGAATTGTTTTCACAGAGATCTTCACCTCGACCATTAAAACCATTCTTAAGACCTAGAAGCTCTCTCCTGTTATATAAACACTGCATATTAAAGTTTTAATTCAACTGTGATTGGAAGCTGTGTTAGAGAGAAAAAGATTTTCTGCCACATGGTGGGCATTGTTAAATTAAGCAATCTTCTGTGGAAGTAATAGCCTTTTGACTTCCCAAATCAATGTCCCAAACTATTTTGAATATAGATGTATCACAAATAAATACATTTAAAAAATAAAACTTGTGTAGAACAACTTTTCTTCGGGCATCTGTTTGAATTGGATTGAAGACCAAGGACAAGACAAAACCAAGTAAAGACCATGAAGAGACAAGACCAAGAAGAGACAGGAGAGGACCGAGACGAGACAATGAAGAGGCAAGACAAGACCAAGGACAAGACAAAACCAAGTCGAGGCCATGAAGAGACAAGACCAAGATGAGGACAAGTAAAAGATGAGCCCAAGACCAAGGACAAGATAAGACCAGGTATAATTGTAAGACCAAGACCGTGGACAAGATCAATGAGAAGACCAAAACCAAGGAGAAGACCAAGGACAAGACAACGAGACAAGAGTCCCCCCCCCCCCTATTTTCATTGCTGCAACTGTGTCAAACTGCATCACAGCTGTGCAGGCAGAAAACAATATTGCCACTTGCTCACCTGTCTTCGTGTTTCCTCAATTAAATTATGAATTTGTTTCACCTCCATCCTTGTTTTTTATTTAACTTGCAGACAGTAACTTTCTACTGGGAAATGCTCAGGGTCGCCACGGTTACCCCATTGTGTACTGCTCTGATGGGTTCTGCGAGCTGACCGGCTTTGTGCGGATTGAGGTGATGCAGAAAACCTGTACCTGCATTTTCCTTCACGGGGTCGAGACCAATGAAAGTGCAATCCAGCAGCTGGACAAAGCTCTGGAGGGACAGCGGGAGTACCAGGCAGAAGTCTGCTTTTACCGGAAAAATGGTGAGGAGGACTCATCTGTTCACCCAGATTGGCCGTGCATTCTGGAGCGCAGACTTTGATTGATCTAACCTGACCTGAAGAGTGTTTGGTTGTGGTTTTTTTCCAGCCATTTCCCTGGTCTTCACACAGACACAAAATTTAAAAAAACAATGTTACTCCAGAATCAATAGGAATGCAATCATTTTTTGGGGGTATAAACTGTAGAGATGTATTGTTGGATAACAAGATTAATAACTTTTTTGATATCCTCAGGAAACCCATTTTGGTGCCTCCTGGATATTGTTCCAATTAAAAATGAGAAAAGTGAGGTGGTGCTGTTCCTGTTATCCTTCAAAGATGTCAGTGAATCGCATGAGAAAAGCTGTCTCTACGCCCAAGGAGAAGGTGAGGCCTGCACGTCTTAGCAGTTAGCAGTCCTATTTTAATTGACTACTTCAACTTCAAAATGTCATATTGCCACTGCTTGTTTTTTAAATCGTTCAAAGATAAATGGAATACGTCTCAATTTACATTTATTCTTGGGCCGTTATGGTTTTCGCCCACAGGTACGTCGGAGGCTGCTTACCAAGGCAGGAAAAGCAACCAATCTCACTTCTCACAAGCTCGGGAGAGAGGAAGGACAATTCTGCACCACCTGACCAACCTGTTCACCAAGAGGGGCAACAGGAAACTGACTGATGTGAGTGAAAGCCATAGCTTCAAGATAATTAAAGCTACAATATACAGTCTCAATATTTCATTATTCATTCTTACCAAGGGATGTGTGGGTGCTTTTCTTTAAATAGTATTTGCTAAGTATTTGCTGAACCTTTAAGTAAGTTAAATATACTTAAAGTATTCAAATTAAAAGTGCTGTAGCCTTTCCCATAATACAATGGTCTACTACATCATTATGGCTGAGTTTACATCTGCTGCTGCAGGCGCACTTGCTCTCATCAAAGGAGGCAGAATCTAATGTTTCCTGCCCACTCTGATTGGATCAGTGGCCCAATTGGACTCTATTTATTAATTTTACTTTTTAAAATATAAAAATAAAGTTAACATGTAACACAATCCTTTGCAAAAAGTGTAGTGGAGCAAACAGTACACATATTTCCTGATTTATGTAGTGAAGTAAAACTGAAAAGTACCTGGTATTAAATCTAAATTGGTACAGTAATGAAGTAATTGTACTTTGTTAACCCCATCACTGGTGTATGGTGAGTGTTAATCTCACATATGATTTTAATGTTACTAACACGAGACATTCAAAAACCCTCTTTAAACCACTGGTGTCCAATCAACAATCACGTGCCTATAATTTCCTTATTCAAGTTCACTCGAAATTGATTACAAATCTTTTGAAGTTAATGAAAATGGTTGATCATTGGCTGTTTAACCAGCCGCGCTCAGTGCTTCATGCTGAGCTTATTAATATATGCAGACACAGGGGGAAATGAATTTATTCATCCTGTTTCATTTTCAGATTTGGTTTCATTTATCCAAAGGATTCATTATTCCTCTGGGTTTAAGGTGGCCGTAAACATAATGCAGGCAGTAAGTTCATCAAACAAGCTTCCTCTCTCCAACTGAGGACCACTACTCTCCCACCTCACCAGGATGTCAATGAAATACACATTTTGATCTCATGACTTCCACCTCCCGCAGAGTCAATTTTCTCGTGGTCCTTTCAGAGTGTGTTCCAGAAGCCGTCTCTACCTGAGTACAAGGTTGCGGCCGTGAAGAAGTCACGCTTCATCCTGCTGCACTACAGCATCTCCAAGGCCCTGTGGGATTGGCTCATTCTACTGGCGACCTTCTACGTCGCTGTCACCGTGCCTTACGACGTCTGCTTTGCCAGTCATGACCAGGACAGCGACCACCACTCGCTCATCAATCAAAGCACTAAAGGCAGTGACATAGCTGTGGAGGTGCTCTTCATACTTGGTAATGATTCGTTTGATAAAACTATTGCAATCAACAATTTTAGGACCTTGAAAAAAAATAGATTTCATTCATTTTGAATATTTCTTCTTCTTTCAGTAAGATAATTGGTAGATCGAACCCCTATAATTTTAGAGCAACATCTTTTAAAGTGATTGCATGCTGTGCACCAGCTGACCTCTGTGGTGAAGCATCTTGAGCGGCGTTATGAAGCGACAACAATGCGCTTCATAACTGTATATTCCAGTGCATCTGCAGTGGTTACCTTGGCAATAGCTACCACATGAACCCCCTACCTTTCCTCGCCCACTCAGGGCGTCTCTGTTGCCCCCGGTTACGAATAATAATTAGATTTCTCTCACTTCCTTCCATTTTTCCTCCAAAGGAAGTGTGATAGCACATCTGTCGCGAGGCTCTGTAACTTCTCTTTCTCTCTCTTAACACGTTTGAGGACAGACAGTCTGTGATATATGTGCTCAAATTAACTCACCTGGCATCACATGCTGTCGCTCACTCTTTCACCTACTTACTTTTTGTGAAAGTGAATCATTTTCCTGCAATTCTCACTGGAGATATCGAGTGTTCAACGGCCATCAAACATTGGAATATGTCTCCAGCTGAGCTTAAAACTTGCACAGACTTTCACTCTATCTCCCGTGGAGTAAACATTAATCTGACCATGATTCCGATTTTGAATTGTGTTGAATTGCAATTTTTCCGATATATTGAATGAATGTGCTGATATATGTTGATGTGTACTCGTGGATTTGTCTGCATAACTGTTTGTGTTTGTTTGTTGAGTCTTTGATGGTGTTGTATGTAAATTTATGTTTTTGTACTTGGTGTGTTTTAGATTTAGTGTGTACCTGCCCAAGGACTGCAGATGGAAATTAGCTGATAGATAAATCATCACTTCTCTTTTGGAGACTAATGTTTTTGTGCATTGTCCTTGTTTGATAAAATACAATTTAAAAAATGTGGCGCAATGCTCAATGTTGAAGACCTGTCCCTGAACCAGTTTCATTTAGCTTCACAAACACTCTCTCCATTGAGCCTCGCTGCAAGAAACAACTCTCTCCAAGTGAAAATAAATTGCCAAGGATGTGTCATGTAAATTATCACAGTATTGCAATTCTCCTTGTATTAATTTGCACAAACAAGTAAAAAGAAATGTCCATAATATCAGCCCTCAATCAACTGTGTTGTCTAATCATTAATGTCCAGCTGGTATGGACCTAACCTAACTTGCCTTAGCTGTTAACAGTATAGTATTTATAAAGTGTTTCTTCCTGGTCTCCCTTTATTACAGATTTTGAAAACTTGTATAACGAGTATACTGTAATATTAAAACTAATATTAACAGTTAATTTTATACTGCTTATGGATGAAGTGGTTTAAAAGGTGTACTTGGCCCTCTTTTATAAATAGTCTTACTAAACTGTTTAACTAAAAAACACAGTTTCATGGATTTGTGAATATTTTTTGGACGATTTAGAAATTGGTAATTTTTTTTCTGCCTGAACAACAATCCCAGTAAACTTCCAAACTGCTTATATTACACCTTAAATGTGTCTTACAATCATGAATTTTTTTTTTTTTATGTATTACTTTGCGCCTCAGATATTATCCTGAATTTCCGCACCACCTACGTGAGTCAGTCGGGACAGGTGGTGTACGACGCCCGCTCCATCTACCTCCATTACTGCACCACCTGGTTCTTCGTGGATCTGATCGCAGCTTTGCCCTTCGACCTCCTCTACGCTTTCAACATCACTGTGGTAATAAGATGACCGGCACCACTCTGTCGGCCCCCAGGGTTTTATAACTGTCTGTCTCTGTAAATGCACAAACTTTAAGACTAGCAATGTTTTTGTGTTGTTCCTCCAGAGCAGTGGACTGGAGGTGATTATCCACATTCACTTCACTGAGCTTTCTCGCTTTAGTTATATCCTCTAAGAGGAACACTGGTACTTCCTGCGGATTAGTCGTACTTTGCCAGAGGCCTTAGCTGACTCATAAAGACATCTCTCTGACTCTGGTTAAAAAAAAACTAATGCTATTATTAACAATAAACTCATGCTTCACAATAGATGCTATTATAAGATAGCACATTTTGGTTAGCTGAGAGGTTGGGACACACCATATGTTATACTAATGAATACTTACGCAGATTATGTCATTATATTAATTTCTTATCCTTAAGCTTCTATTGCCCCTCCGTTAAATTGTATAGATATATCTGGCTCATTTTCAGGATTGAGAATAAATTGGGCAAAGACTGAATTTATACCTCTATTACAAATGGTAGACAAGACATTCCTGGAGACTACCCCATTCAATATTGTCCTAGATAAATTTGCGAGTTTGGTTATTGTAACTAAAAGTAAGCTGCAGTTATTCAAGTGTATTTTGGACAAAAAGATGAAACAATTGAAAAATAACATAGAGTTTTGGAAAACGTTAACTATTTTTACTGTGAGATGTATTAATGCCATAAAGATGGTAACATTGTTTTTTTAATTTATTTTTCAGTAAATCCCAGTGAGCGGTTATGCCGTTGTTGCCCCCCATCGCAGCAACCTGGAAGAAATGCATCCTTGATAACCGGTTGAGCAGCCCTCCTGCAAGCATTCATGTCTCCCAGCTCTCCTTAATAGCGCAACAAAAATTAAAAAGACATCAACGAGAACAATTACCCCATAATCCAGAACTCCTTAAAGGTTTGGTATATGGTGTTGTCTATAATGAAAGCCCCTAAAATGTATCTGGAAACTGATTCCACACAGTTTTCACAACATAAAGAAAGAAGGGTATAATCTAGTTGCATCAGTTTTCTTCAACTGCGACATTTTTAAGGCCTCATGTCCCAAATGAATGATCAGCACCCAGATCCTAATGCTGTGGACAATCTTTAAACTGTATTGAACCATATACTAAAGGCGCTGTTTCTTGTTGCGAAATTGACATATTCTATTATCAGATTCATTCAGGGAGGACTGAAGGAGGTAGTTCACAGTAGTTCTATGAATGCCAAGCAAGCTTTGATTCAGTTCAACATTGTGCACAGATTGCACTTGTGTCCTACAAGACTGCAGAAGATATTCAAGGATATTCGACCCCCCTTTTGTCGAATGATCAAGGGACTTGATTATATATCCTGTTCTCCCTTTCCTCAACTTTAGACCTCGCTTGTGCATTTGTTGAAGACGGTCCGTCTGCTGCGTCTGCTGCGCCTCTTGCAAAAATTGGATCGTTACTCTCAGTACAGCGCCGTGGTCCTGACCCTGCTCATGTCTGTGTTTGCGCTGCTGGCTCACTGGATGGCTTGTGTCTGGTACGTCATCGGACGCAAGGAGATAGAGAGCAGTGACCCTGTTACCTGGGACATAGGTGAGCCACATGTGTATGTTTGATAGGTCTCACAAAAAATGATTCAAGAGTGTAATGTTGTTCCTCACTTGTTTGGCATTGCTCAACCGTTTTTAATGCCTCCCCCAGTGGGTTAGTTCTGCACATCTCTTGTCATGCTTGAATGCCTGAAAGCTGCAGCATCATTACAACATCTATCCTGTCTTGTCTGTGCAGAGGAAGTGTAGGTCACGGAGTAATACCATTATATCACCAGTATGAATTATACAACTTCCCATTATATCACCTACCGATGAAGAGAGGGTCATCTGTTGAAGCAGATTTCTAAAATACATGATAACTTTTCATTCAATTTGTATAGTATAGCGGCAATTTTTTCCTGACTCTTGCTGACGGTTACAGGCAGAGTATGTCGCAACTTGTTGGGAATATGGGCTATACCATACAAATTGTATTGTAACCAACCAATCAATCAATTGTATTGTATTGTATTGTATTGTATTGTATTGTATTGTATTGTATTGATTGATTTATTGATTGATTGATTGATTGGTTGATTGGTTGATTGGTTGATTGGTTGATTGGTTGATTGATTGATTGATTAAAATCATAACATACAAAATCTCAAGGCTCTTTACATAATAATATGAGACCCTAAAAATCATAGAGTAAAAACCAACAATTTTACAATGAGCATGCACTTTTGTGACTGTGGCCACTTGAAGACACCTCTCTGAGAACTGGGCGGCCATCTGCCTCGACCGGTTGGGGTGAGCGGAGTAAAATGGGGGAGAAAGGAGAGGTGGGTGAAAAAGAGGGGAGAGAAGAGAGACTAGAAACAGTTGTGCAACCGTCATATTTAAGCTGTCAGAATGGTTGAATTTAGTTTAGTCGCCTGAGATCCAACCATGTTCTGACCTCATCCACCAGGCTGGCTTCAGGAGTTGGGAAAGCGTCTGGAGACCCCATACATCAACAGCACCATGGGTGGTCCCTCCATGCCGAGTGCCTATATCGCCTCTCTCTACTTCACCCTCAGCAGCCTCACCAGTGTCGGTTTTGGCAACGTCTGTGCCAATACGGACGCAGAGAAAATCTTCTCCATCTGCATCATGCTCATGGGTGGTGGGTTCACAGAAAATTCACCAAGTTATGATAAATGTTCTGAGAAAACACCATGAACGTCAGCCGCTCTCCCTCCCTCCTGCAGCCCTGATGCATGCAGTGGTCTTCGGCAACGTGACAGCCATCATCCAGCGCATGTACTCGCGGCGCTCGCTCTATCACACCCGAATGAAGGACCTGAAGGACTTCATCCGTGTGCATCGGCTACCTCAGCAGCTGAAGCAAAGGATGCTGGAGTACTTTCAGGCCACCTGGTCGGTCAACAATGGCATCAACGCCAATGAGGTGGGTGACAGATCAGAAATTAGCAGTTTAGTGTGGTTCATTTGGTTAAAGTAACCTTTTACCTCAGATTTAATCAAATATTAGTTTAATAACTTTTTAATAAGTAACTCTAAATGAGCTTATGACTGAGTAGGTTGCAGTAATGTATTTTTGTGCGGGTGCTAGATTCATGAAATGTGGGTCATCTCCAAAATTCTCCGGAGTCTTAATCCATTTCCTTAAGTAGATGACACATCAGTTACAATACCAGCACCGATCTAGGAGGAGTACCCTGTAATTACAAGGGTAGGAGTTGAAATATAGAGAGTACTCATTAACACCCTCGCCATTGCCATCTGTAGGTAATTTATTCACTGTTGAAGGTAGCAGACACTGTGGCTGGTTTCTGAGAACTTGTTGGCTTTAACACTTCTGTTTTTACTCAGCGGCTTGACACGTCACACGCGTGCATCAAACCACCATGGATCTTTTTTTTGGTGCATGTGTTTAGGGGCAGGGGAAGTATTCAAGTATGCAGTGGACCTGTTGGTACTGTCAGAAGCTGTATACAGACTTGACACCTTCTTTTTCCTGTGTTGTGTTTCAGTTGCTGCATGACTTCCCGGACGAGCTGCGAGCTGACATCGCCATGCATCTGAACAAAGACATCCTGCAGCTGCCTGTGTTTGAGCGAGCAAGCAGAGGGTGTCTGCGCTCCCTCTCCCTGCACATCAAGACCTCCTTCTGCGCACCAGGAGAATATCTCATCCGCCACGGAGATGCCCTACAAGCCAACTATTTCGTCTGCTCGGGTTCCCTGGAGGTTCTGAAAGACACCATGGTCTTAGCCATTCTGGGTCAGTGTGCAACCAAATGTGGAATATTTCCTCTGTTGCTTGTTTTTGCTTCTTTTGCCTTGTTGTATCCCCTCCGCTTAACCCCACATTCTCTGCAGGCAAAGGTGACCTCATCGGGGCTGATCTCCCGGAACGTGATCAGGTGATCAAGACAAACGCAGATGTGAAGGCACTGACCTACTGCGACTTGCAGTACATCAGTGTCAAGGCTTTGATGGAGGTCCTCAGGCTGTACCCAGAGTACGGCAGCCGCTTCAGCTCTGACATCCACCACAACCTCACCTACAACTTGAGAGAGGGCAGCGAAACTGATGTAAGACATCTGATATTTTGTGGAGATCACTGCAGACAGAGACAGAATTCAATTTTCTAGTACCCGCTCTACTGGAAAAATGCCTATAGGCTACTCTACCTCATAGAATATAAAGGTGTAATTCATTGTTAATTTTATCATCTATATCTCCAGGGAGCAGCACGGTTTCCATGGACACCGAGATTGTCTCAGGTATGTGTTCCTCACTAAGCTAATTATTTCAGCTTTGATCTGCCTGATACATCTGGCAGTCAGTTTCAGTACGATCTGTGTTCACATCATAAAACATCGGTCTGCTTCACTGAAAGCCTGTTATGATTAATATTGAAAACAGCACATTAAACTGCCTGGACTCACACACACAGCTGAGATAAAAGAGAAAAAAGCAAGTGAAAGACACGGCACAGAGGCCACAGGTGTTATGGAAGTTTTCTGGAAGCTGGTGAAAGGAGAACTCCGGCAGCAGCTGATGTCTTATGCAGAAGATTTTAATGTAGACTTGATGCATCAAGGAGACCAGAAGGTGGAACAATATACAAACACTAACAGAGTAACATGAGTAATTGTCACCCCCATGTCTGAAGATGTCTCCCACAGCATCCGCATATATCTTCCTCTACTTGCGTCACCCATTCTAAAAATTCAGGTACATGAGCTATACAGGCAACATATTGAACTGAAAGTAAGAGCACAAGCTGAGTATGGGATTCTACAAGAGGAAATCTTTGCAACCGTTGTTACCTCTTCCAACGAGGTTATGTTTTCATCCCTGTCCGTTTGTTTGTTGGTTGGTTTGTTTGTAGGATTACGCAAAAACTACAAGACCGATTTCCACAAAACTTAGTGAAAGGATGTGGTATGGAAGAAGTCATTCAATTTTGGAGCTGATCACGAACATTAATGGATCTTGATGGGCTCTACTGAGTGACTTTCTAGTTAATTCTGGTTTTTGTTCACACTTCATTATGCACCAGGTATGAGAGATCTTACTGTAGCCCCCAGTGAGATTGTTTTTCAGAAACTTCACATTGCTTGGTAGCTTGAATTCTGATATAAAGAGAGTAGAAATGACCGAATGTAGCTAGCAGATTTTAAAGGACTCTGTACCTACAAATATCTGCCAATTTACACTAGAGATTCATTTCGTCAACACTAAATGTGATGCCACTTTATGTTGAAGCCCTGTTTGTACAGTGACATGATGGTTGTGTTACCCATGAAGAAGACTCCAGGAGCTTCAAATAATTTCAACATATATTCAACTTCCCCCTCTCCTCAGAGTCATGTTTCTGTGGACCACAAGCTGCCATTTATCATTGAGGCAGACTATGCAGAACACGAGGACGACATGAGACACTCTCAGCAGAGAAGAGGGCCTCTGCTGCAGGGAATGGGCAGCCCCGTCCATCAGCGCTGTCTCAGCAGCCTGTTGGGGGAGGAGCTCCACCACATCAACGCACTCCACCTCTGTCGGTCACCTGTCCAAGGCAGCAGAGGCTGCAGCCCCTCTCCTCAGGCATTCAGAGAGAGAGAGGAGCTCTCTCTCTCCCCCTTGCCCAGTCTTACCACTGACACAGACTCGAACCATCGGCCTGCCAAGCTGCTCATGCCATTCTTACCTTGTGTTAGTCCACTGGACCTTAGCCCCAGGTAACCTTGTCATCCTGCTTCATCCAAATATATATCAATATTCAATTTGCATCTATTCAAAGTGATGTGACATTAATTTGTGTCTGTGCAGAGTCGTGGATGGAATTGAGGACAATAGTCTCGCATTTCAGTTTAATGTCGAGCAGAGCGAAGCCAAGACTAATTTAACAGGTAAAGTCTCTGCACAGCGAATGAAAAGTGAACTACACACTTTAATATTTTTTAATAAAGTACAAACTCATATTTATGCTTTTTCAGAACGGTTACAAGTGAGTGCTAACCTGCTTTTGGAAACAGAGGAAGTGAGACAAAACATAAGCAAGCTGAACAAAGAGGTAAGTTCAAAATTAAAACACTGGGTGGAAGGATGTGGTATGGGTAAGGGAAGAATCCATTATATTTTAGTGTGTATCCAGGAATTTCTTTTCACTTAATGTTGCATTTTTCAACATTTCTGTTGATTTGTAAGAATAATATACGTATCTTAATGAAACATCAGGCATGTTTATAGGGGACTGATATTTATGAGTCTGAGAAAAGTGGATCATATCCCAACAAAATCCAAGATATAGCTAATTTAAATGTGGCATCATAAGTGGACTGACACTCAAATCAACTCCAACACGTGAACATAATCTAATTTAAACTGTATGTTTTTAACAACTAGACTTTTATCTTTTCCTTTGAGGTACATATCTGTTTATATATTTGAGAAACTACATGAAAACATTAAACTTCACATATGCTCCAAGACAACTTTCTACTACTTCTGCTTTTTAGGTGAATAACTTGAACCAAGATGTCTCCAACCTCGCCAAGGAGCTCCATGACATAATGCATTGCCTACAGTCTCATATGGCCATGCTCCATTACAACTCTCCAGGTTCTTCATATTCCTGTGGAATACAGATGGCTCCCAGTCCTAATGTTACTGCTTCCAGTGACTGGCCGGCCCACGTCCCTTTAAACATGGCCACTGGACTGCACCTCCATCATGAAGCCATTAGCCACCCTGCCAGAAACGTGTGTGGCTGCACTGGGATGGCCTCCCAGGGCAGAAGTCCCACCGTGCTGCACTCATCGAGCCCCATGTCGTCCTGTCTACACGTGTGCTGCTCTGACAGAGAAGCGGCCTCAGCTAACAGGCTGCAGAGCCAGTGTGGCCCCTACCCAACCTCCAGAACAACTCCAAACTCTCCTTACATGACCCACTCACATGGTCAGAGGTGTCCATCCCTGTTGGGCCTCAGCTCTGCCTTCAGTAGCTTCCCGGTGGTTTGTCAGGCCCCACAGGTGGCCTACAATGCCTCTGTTCCCACAATGAGCAACACTCTTCCCATATGTTCCCCAGTAAATACTGGCTACACCCATCCTTCTCTGGGTGTTCAAACCAACTCTGACCCTACACATAATCAGACCAGGTCCCAGACACCCATCCATTCCTCTGTCACCCCCTCAAGTCAGCCACAGTATCACACTGCTTTCAGCTCTCTCAACCCTTCAGGAGTCCACACGTCAATATGCACAGGCCACATCCTGGGCCGACAGAGCTCTGTCGATAGTTCCAGACCAAATGAGCCAGTAGGATCCGTCCACCACACACAGGACTTTGCATGTTCTCTGCTGAACCAGGTAGCTGACAGGACTGACAATGTAGAAACACAGCACATGAGTTCTCCAGCTCTAGAAGTTCAACCACTTCTCTTAGAAATGGAGGGAATACAAAACCCACACTGATGACGTCAGTATCTTGTTGTGTTATTGTGTGACAATGATAACTTTATTGTACCTTTCAGTGTAAAGTTCCCATTCAATGAATACACCCACATGCATGAACAACTGTTGAAAGTCTCTGTCACAACTGAATAAAAAAATGTCTTAATGGTTTTTACCATAATAACATTATTTGTGAATTTTGGTTGTGATTACTGGTCTGCAGGATCACAAGATGGATAATGCTTTAACTATCCACAAACATGTAAACCTCTCTATCTCTCTATAGCATTTCATCGCATATGTGCATTTGTATTATCAGACTCACTGCAAGACGTTAGTATGCGTACATGTACAGTTAATATTTCCACTTCTGTTATGATACTTTTACAAGTAGAGTATCTGGGTCTGTCAAGCAAACTATGGGTATGCAGCACCACCTAGTGTTGATAAGTGGTTGCAAAATGAAAGGCTGATAATTCACTCTGAACAGAGAGGAACAAACTTGGTTAACTGGAATAGTTGTACTTTTTACTCCATTGCATCTTTTATTATTATTATTAGTAGTAGTAGTCGTAGTTTGTACTATAAACATCGTTTTAGATTAATACTCACATTATGTGATTAATCACACAATGCTTTGCTAGAGTTTAAACCAGTTGTTCCCAAATATTTAGATTTGTGTCCCCCATTAGAATTGTTTTAATTATAACCAAACAAACCAAAGAGTGATTTTCCTTTTAATTGTCTGATTGTTTCATGTCCGAGGCCTAAATTGGCAAATATTACGAAGTTAAAACCTTTTTCAAAAATGTGAAAATATGAAGAAAAGAATTACAGTAACTTTATGTGGCAGAACTTTGTATCTTCTTATTTCAAGCCCTCATATTATTTTCAGGGCCCCTCAGATTTATCATGTGACCCTTTGAAGGGGCCGGCCCCTCTACGTTGGGAACAACTGAACCAAGTTACCTGAATGTACATAAAGTACTTAATACTAGCTCCAACTCAATAAAGCTACAATAAAGAAATGTTTAATGGTTAGTAATACATCAACACTAATGATATAACATGTCATAGAATAATTTAGCCTACACTAACTGGAGCCATTTACTCAATCACTTTATTTTAGATACTTTTACTTGACTTTGAGGGGTTCTTCTAAAAACATCCTTTCAGCATCTTCGGGGAAAAAATTACCCCGAACTTTCAATTACCTGACTTTTAACCAAAATCTGTCCTGAGTCATTTCTATGTAATTTAACCCTTTAAATGCCAGTTTTTAAAAATGATGCGGCCGTCTTTGTTTGTAACCTGCCTCGGGACAACATATGTAAATGAGCATTCTTGCTATGCTAGTTGTATTTAAACTGATGTTCATAAACATGCTCTGTCCCTATAAAATAAATAAATATATCAAATGTAATACCACAATTATTTTCCATATACCACATGATAATGGTATTTCTTATGGTTAACAAAGCCTTACATATGCCATTGATTGGCAGCAACACTGACTTTAACTATGTTTGTGTAGTACTTCCCTCTTACCATCTTCGGGACAAAACCTGCAAAAAACATTATGTTTAATAATATTATTTCACTTTTAATGACTTAATTTTTCCATACAAACAACTGTCTTGATCATAAATACCAAATATTCATTCATTTTTAGGATTTTACCTCTTTAAATTACCAGTTTGTTTGCATTATATTACAACCATTTGTATATAAAAAATAACATGAAAAATTGATTACTTCACTGGGAAATGTCACTGATAAGCAACAACATTAATACTTTTGCGTGATCATTTTTTGTGTTGTGTGACATTCAAACAAAAAAAGAACTTTCCTCTCAGCAGGGACAAAAATATACCCTCCCTAAAACTAAAGCTACAAAACACTATATATATTATGGCAGTTTTATTTGTAAAGACAGATAGATAGATAGATAGATAGATAGATAGATAGATAGATAGATAGATAGATAGATAGATTGATTGATTGTTTTTTTATTGTCTCTCCCATCAGTGGTAGATTCAAAGCTATGTACAGGGACATTAAAAACAAAGAGAAAAATTAAAAAAAATAAAAAATTCAAAGAAGCAGAAAAAAACAGGTAAACAAAAGTAAAAGGATTACTGTGAAAGAAAGTTTATAAGTTGAAAGACAATGATGAACAGTACAAATAAACTGATAAAATATTACTTTTCAATCTCAATTATTCATTTTTAACCAACATCAGGCCTGATCATATAACAAATATCCTTTCATGTTCAGTGTTCTACCCTTTATGGGGGGTGTTGAGCACAAGACGTGACGTGAACACGTGATTTGTATTAGAATCTATTCAGTAAATGATCTGAGTGTTTTTGTCCCACAGAGGTAAATTACTTCCAGAGCTGCTGTGCTGCAGAGTGGATGATCGTGGTGTTTCTGTGCAGAATGCAGCTTTCTCATTGGTCACACAGCTGCTGACAAAGAGTGGGAGGTTCCCGGAAAAATTGCTAACCGGAAGGGAAGGCCAGAGCCCAAGAAGAAGAAGAGGAGGAGGGAGAACAGTAAGAAGAAGAAGAAGAAAAAGAAAACGAGAAAGAGAAAGAGAAGGACAAGGACAGTCGCCGCCGACGCCGATGAGACCAGCAACAGAAGAGAAAGTATTGTAAGTAAGTCAGACAAGTTGTAGTGATGAAACATGGGGGCAAAGAGGAACTCTGGACGTGTGTTCGTCCTTTCGGTCGACGAGCTGTTTACCGTATTCACGTCCCCTCTGTCAAATTTCACCCTGAACCGATCAGCCGAGTCCGGGCTCAGCCTGGACCGAGAGAGGCACCGAGCTCCTGGCTCTGTGAGACCGCAGGGACATGTCCCAAAAAGCAGCCGCGGCAGGAAGATGACCGAGGAGCCGTTTTACAGCCGCAGCGGACACCACAACAAGCCCGTGTCCCCGAGTTTGTCAAACGTCAAACAGCTGACGACGTTCGGGGGAGAAAAGGAAAGTTACCCTCTGACGTTTGGGACTCTTGGCTATAGATGCTAACTTAGCTAATGCTACCACAATTCTATCAAATCTCATTTCCACAGCTAAGCAGTTCTCAAGTTATGCTAACAAGCTAGTGCTAGTGCTAGGTGTCTGTAATTGCTATTACCTGCTGATGCGGTGTGGTCGAGGCTAATGTAGTTAGCCGACTGCCCTGTGCAACTAAGTTAATGTCATGCTAGCTTGACTTAATGATACTGACCGGCTATCATAACTAATCAGACCTTACCTTTACTAGCCTAGATAGTTAGCTACATTGTGGTTAGCTACCGTGTCAGTTCAATAATATTCTCACCGTGAAGCAGCCACTGTGTTAGCATGTCACTCTGTTCAAGCTAGCTGCACCCAGACAGATAAACTTACCTTCTAGTTAGCATCTTTTTTTTTCATGACCCAAATAATACTGATAACATTTGCAGAGTTGCATAATCCTCAGTAATCATCATATATTTTTTATATATTAGACCTTGAAGCTTCCGGGACTCACAGATCATTTAGCCACTTGATAGTTTCCAGTAGATGTACTTTTACAATTTAAACGCACCCAGCAGGTCTCCTGACAGCTTTTATATCTCCTCTGTTCATAACAAACACAGACTCACACTTTGACATGGACTTGAAGCTTTGACAGAAAAACTAATCTGAGGGAGTTCATATGTTTGAGTAAAGGCCTGCACGCTGGTGCTTTCTGTGTCCTGTCATCACATTCCCTGTCACAAAGGAGTCATCACTCCTGACAGCACATGTGTCGTTATCCTGTCAGTTTACACTTTGAAGCCATTGTAATCCCAAATATTAGCTCGCATGCACGTCTCCTCACACCTCCCTAATAGTGACGTATTAAGGGCAGCCGAGATTGGACCTTTGAGCCGGAGAGGGATCGTTACAGTTAACGTACTGGAGCCCTTTTTATGTTTATGATGTGTGAACCTTGTCCTGCTAAAGTGATGACACATCCTGACAAACCTTTCCCTGAAAGAGGTAACGGTGAATTTAATCCCCACACAGTATCCACGCTGTTTGTGTTTATGTTCATTTAGGATGCTCCTCACCTATCAGACTGTTTCAGCGCTGTCTGAATTTGAAGGTCAGTGCTGCTGAACTTGGCCTGGTAGTTACAGTTTCCTCTTTCCATCAACAATACTTTAACTTACATTTTAGTGTTTTTTTTAATCTTCTGTCATATTCCTGCTGAAGGGAGCTTTTGTTTTGACGGTTTACAAAAAAACTCTGAGCAAAACTTGACCAGGATAAAGTGTGTTTTATGTGTGTTGATGAGTTGTGAGGTGCAAGAAAGGTTTTTATTACACCAGTGGGTGCATTGTGATCAGTGGCGTCTGTCTGTATGTCACAGCAATAACTCAGGTTGTTTTAATCAAATTTGGATCAAACTCTGCAAGTTGTTTTGTGGGTAGGGTTCAGGATCACTGTTTAAGATGTCTTCAATTTTTTTTTATTTTTTATTAAAGGTCAAGGCCACAGCATGGGATACAAATTTTAGCCCATTGCATGGAAAGTACATTTAAGCACATATAAATACACATACAATTTGAAATAGTCTTTAATTCAAAAGATACAAAATACAAAAGATTGTATTATAAATATATATACACATGTTCTACAGTGATAATAAGTAACTTGTGACTGAAAATATGGGAAAGAATGGAAAAAAACAGCGTAGGTGGAGCATCTCTCTGTGGGCATTTTAGTTTTGTTTGCATCTATTATGGAAACAAATATTTGTACAAGGCTCTTCATGCAAATACAAAGCAGCATAATGACTAATCTCACTTAGTGAATAATATACTGTAACTTGCTACCTGTAGAACTGCTGTTGCACATTTCATTTTTTATGTGATAAATGTTTTGATAATAATTACATCGTTTGAATGTAATTTTATTGGTTGGTGCTGATTTAAGATCTTGGTTTGGTCACTGAGCCTTCACACAGAAGGCCCAAGAAAAGGAAATGCCTGTGATTTCCATTTGACCTTGCTGACCAACAGTGATGGCTATCCTGTTCGTCTGTGGAGATTCTCAGCCCTGTAGGTCGGCGCATTTCTAGGTTTTTCTTCAGTTCTCAGAAGTGTAAAACCTTTCAGCCTTTCGGACGAACGGTTAAACATCTTCAACTTGCCTTCGTATGGAACTCAGTTTGTCCTTCGTTAGTTTCCCGTTTGCTTTTCCTGAGTTATGTCACCAGCTTCCCATCCAATCTGTCACCGTTTCCAAAGCCATTCTTTATTAGAGACCTGAGCTGAAGTAGGTTTTACCTTGGATAGAGAGTATTTCCTGTTTCATTTTAGAGATTGTTCTGCTTTTTTGTATATTTTTACCTACGAAAACTCTTTGCCAGCAACGTCTCGGTTTTGAAGTCATGCTTGCTGCTAGTGAGAGTCTGACTATTTGGCGTAATAGACAAAAGAGGATGGCACAGCACCCCCTCATATCAGACACCACCAGTTCTCCCAGGCCCCCACCCTTCACATGAAGTGAACAGCACAAGTCCCTGCTTGCTTCTTTGTAACCATTACAAACAGCCGTTAAGGTTGTTAGACTGCTACTTACATGGAATGTGACCGACTTCTGTGATTACCTGTTCACACACTCTTAAGTATACTACCATTTATTGGCTATATTTTGTGTAAACACTAACTGAGTGCTCAGTTAAAATCATCCTATAAATCTTATAAAACCTTAGAAAATCAAGCAGGTCATTTTCTCTTTTTTTGTGTAGTTATTTAGCAAAAATTAGGGGCTTAAACTGCCGTCCCTTTTGGCCAAAAACTGCCTTTAAACTTCCATATTTTTTCCATGTCAAGTATGAAAAGAAGTTTCCAAACTTTGACTTTATTTATGCCACAATAGTTTGACACTGATACTTACTACTTGAAAAAAACTGCACAAACTATCATATTGGACACTACACAAAATAAAATATAAAATGTTTTTTCTTAGAAACTTGGGAGCCATCAAATCCCTTGAGGAAACTGTTGATGGAAACTGAGACATGATCATTTTTACATAATTATTGTCATCATTGATTAAAAGAGTATCAGTATGAATTTATTTGCTTTTATGAAGGTAAACAGGCCACAACGCAGGAAGGGAAAAACTATTTGACTGTGGGAGACTAATGTGTATTGCTTTCATAGCAATTATTCATAGAAATAGCATCTGGTTTTTTTCAGTTTTTGACACTGGTTTTGTGTTTAAATAACATTATCATTAGTGAGGCCTGCTTTTCAATTTGTGCACACACTCTCACATTTAGGTTTTCTGTGCACTGCAATCCCTGAGCAGTGCTTGGATATCACGCTGGCAGCAGAGCATGCAGGAGGCCACGATGAATATTTCACAGGCCTTCCCTCCAGTCTGCTTCTGCCTTTTCTCCTCCCCCTTTCTCTGACCCATGTCCCACTGTCTCTCTCTGACCCACTTCCCTGTGGAGGTCTTCAGAGCCCATTAGGGATGCCAATCAAAGCATTTGTCACAGGCTGCTTAAGATGTGTGCAGCTCAGGTACAGTTTGCTGTAAATATGCATCTGTGTTATTGGTTTGGCAATAAACACTTAGTACGTTTTTAATTAGCAGGTAGCATGTTTTTTGCATAAAACTTGATGCAGTAATTGATTGTTTCCTGCTGATGCTCATAAAATCCTCAGCCTAAGACACAAATGGTTTTGGCTCCTAAGGTTTCCTTTTGTTTCTGAAACCTTTCCTCACCCTCCTGTGTAAATGGCAGCAGCTCCATATCTTTCATTCAGGCACTTATTTAAAACGTTTGTCATACATACAAACCAACCAACAAATATATGGATGAGGGTGATGATTTCCAGCAACTGTAATTGAAGGAAGCAGTTAACCAAAGTGCTGTTATTAGTATTCGTATAAACAGGCCAATGCAGGTGCTAGTGTAAGGGCAATGAGGAAGAGGAAGCCAGCAACATACTTGCTTTCATACATACATGTATGTGTATGCATCATGGCTGCCTCGCAAAGCCTGCGTCTGTTTGGTGCATCGGTTGTGCACTTCCTTAGAATTCAATGCCATGCGTCTGCAAGATTTAACACGTACAGGAACAGTACGTGACCTCCAGTGTCACTGTGTTTTTATTTATGTAATGCAAATCCAGAAGTTCTCTATGGTCTGAGTTCTGTGGTGTGCCCTCTAGTGGAATACTCCAGTAACATGCATAGTACACAGCAAGTATATGAACATTTGTGCTCACGATGCGTTTAGTTGTCTACGTGAAGACCTGACTAAAAAGGGAGTACATCTCTGGCCTTAGGAGAGAAGATAGTTAGCAGCTGGACCAATCTCTTTTGCTTTCAGCTTAATTTTTACAGAGTTAAATTCCTGGTTAGGGTTAAGACAGACATGGTAATCACCACTTTAATGTCAGGTCAGAGCAGGACTCCTGCACCAGGGTGCCTCATATTTGTAATGAGTTCCTAGTAATTCCAGCTATTTTTTCCAGAAATGTCCTCCCTCACATCCTCTGTTCAAGAAGCTTCGATCTTCTAACACCCTCAGTCCGTCTCTTCTCTTTGCCTCCTCCAGTGAGCAGTGCAAACAGGTGAGGGTTCAGATCTGCAGCTCGCAAACAAAATAAGTACAGGCCGACTATTTGACTCAGGGAACAGAGTGCTTTTATTCTGCTGCGAGGGACCCCGTGTGTGTGTGTGTGTGTGTGTGTGTGTGTGTGTGTGTGTGTGTGTGTGTGTGTGTGTGTGTGTGTGTGTGTGTGTGTGTGTGTGTGTGTGTGTGTGTGTGTGTGTGTGTGTGTGTGTGTGTGTGTGTGTGTGTGTGTGTGTGTGTGTGTGTGTGTGAGAAAGTCCAGAGACCTTTAGTTCACTGCTGACGATGTACCGGTTTTATATCTGTGCCGCTCCTTGAAATCTCCATCAAAGTTGAACATGGATAGTCTTTCTTAAATCTGAAACATGTAATGCCCCTGGGTTATTATAGCCAAATAATTTGTATGTATAAGTCAAAGGGGAAAACACGATATGCTTTGTGAGGGCTAAAAATGAACTACTGCTATAAAGCGTAATGGGAGAAATGTATGTTGCATAGTTTGTCCATTGTCAAATACAACATGTCACCTCTGAATATTTCACCACTAAGCCCAGATCCGCTACAACGTTAGGAGAAGATCAGCAGAGCCAAACTCTATCGACTATCAGCAGTGACATCTATATGTTGCTTTTCCTCATTCTTGACATATCCCGGCCTCTTTCTAAGGAATCGTCAAACCCACGCATTATGCGTCAAGTTTCCCAGTGACTGAGGCACATTCCATGTTTTTAATGTGCTCAGCAGTAAAATGTGTTCTGCAATCTTCACTTCCTGCTTTGAGCTTAGTTGTGTTTCCTGTCCTTTGACCAAGCAGAAGCTGGCTGACCTCATGTGCATCACTCGACTAAAAAACACGATTAGGAAGGTTTACTTACTCAGTACATATCGCTGTTTTGGTTTGCAATTATCGCCTGTAGCGGTTCGGTTTATATTTGACGATTAATGCTGGCTTAATTATATTCAAAAACTTAGATTTCTTTCCTTTTTTTTAAGTCAAACTCTGTGTTACAATTTCCTCTTGGTACAGATCATCCACTGCCTGGATGCTACAAGAAGACTGAGTGAAGAAACCTGGTTTACCTTTTTAACTTTGCTGTTTGATCCTGGAAAAACAAAATGTTGTTGCAGGTAGTTGTGAAATAATGTTTTGTTTTTGACTTGCTGATTTATCTTAATGTTCAATATTGAATTCATTATCTGATAATTTGTTTGTGTATCGCTTCATAAAAGTTGCCTCAAAGATCTTTTATGGTTTTGACGAAGGTGAGACATCAGTTAAGAGATGAGTCACAGGAACAAATGTGTTGTTAATGCATGGGAGGGTGTCTGGATGGGACAATGTTATATTTATACACGTGTGTGTGTGTGTGTATATATGTATATGTTCATATTTTGCATATATATGATTTTATGTTTGGATTCGTTAACTTGAAACCTTCCTCTGTACATGTGCCATCATTTCTCTACGTCATCATTTTATTTGTTAATTTATTCTGTGTATTCTCAGTTAAATTAAAGCAAAGCAGAATCAAGAATTTCATTCTTTGGCATTCATATGACATCACGTTCATGCAAGGAAAAAAACGGTAGTTTGACATGCAGGAGCAAAACAGTGTTGTGTTTCAAATTATACTCTTTGTTCTCTCAAGTACCTGTTTATAGTTAACATGGTTTAATGAGAATAAGGAAGAGTGCCGCAGTGATGCACGTTCAGACTTTAGACTGTCTGATGATTATTTGATCTAAAAGAAAATAATTTAAGGTTCCGTGCTTTTTTTTTACATCTTTTTTTGCAATTACCAACAGGAACCTTTTTTTTTTTTCATTAACCACCTCACTGGATTTTGACAAAAATATTCCCAATGTTGTTGTTTAAATGTAAATTCTGGTTTGAGTTTGGAGTGGATCATAACCCACTGTATACTTTTGTGTTTTTCAGCTGCCACTGGTGAGGTGTCTACTTCCTCTGGCTCATCTACCTGCCTAACCTGAACTCACCCCACCCTCCGTCGAGCTCGGCCTCACCCAGCCCCCGCACCGAGCCCAAGCCTCAAGTCAGCCACGCTCCCTCCCTCTCCTCCCGGCTTCCTCTACTTCTTTCTCCTAAAGTTTTTTTAACGCTGCATTATGGCAGGGAGAGGCGGACAAGCACGGACCAACGGTACCGCGGCAAGCAACAAGATCTGCCAGTTTAAGCTCGTGCTTTTGGGGGAGTCGGCGGTGGGAAAGTCCAGCTTGGTGCTTCGCTTCGTCAAAGGCCAGTTCCACGAGTACCAGGAGAGCACCATCGGAGGTGAGGGCTTCTCTTTCGATTCCCAGAATTGTCTCTGCTCTGAGTCATGCTTTATTGGCTGATTATCACTTCAGGAAAATGATCTCAGTAAGTCAAGGATAAGACTGTCTTTTGCACTGTAGCTGTTTGTGTTTAATACTGTAGCCGTACAACTTTACATATCAAGGCTGATATTTACAGATTATGATATAAAAAACTATTTAAAACTTATTTTAATACACAATTAGTTTCTAACTTCTAACTGAAATAGAATTATTGCACAAATCCTACAATATTTCATCCTGGCTTTGGATTTAACAGAGGTATGACATGAGTGGTTGAGTAGAAGAAAACATGCCCTTGCCAGTACAGAGGAGCTGCTTGCTTGCTTGCAGGGCTTAATCTTTTCTGTTATGCATGTCGAGGAGGAGGAGCGGCAGAACCAATTCCATGCCGCTGATCACCTGACTCACCAAGCTCCTCACTTAGCGACGCAAATATCTTGACTCTGTGGAAAACAGATAACATTTCAGAACAGTTTTTCACAGCGATGAGAGTAAGATGTAAAAGAAAATAACTTGAGACAGGCTACTGTGAACAGCAGCTCTCAGACAGCAGAGGAGTGTGGTTACATTAAACAGGAAGGAATCGAGACAACAATGGGGATTTCCTGGACCTCCTGTAGATGAGTGAAGCTGATGGAAGAGATTTAAGTTTTAAAGAACAAGAATATGACACAGGGATTTGTGATCTGTCGGCAGAGTGCTGCGTTTTACATGTTGTTGCTGCATTGTGGTGTATTCAGCCTGAGGTAATCTGTGTGTTAAAAGTGCAGATCCTCAATCCAGCCAGAAAAACAACAGTGACAGGTTTCCTCTTTTGTCGGAATGCTGGGTTTAACAGGGGTGTAAATACACATGTTGAGTCGAAATGAAAACTACTTTACCAAAAATTAAAGGAATAGGTGTGAGATATTTGTGGTTCTATTTGTTTCATCCATGCATGTTTTTCAGCCGCTGTATCTATGTTGAACAGAGACATTTAGGCCACAGTGGATGCTGCTGCTCTTATCACTGCTCACTGCATTATCATCCTTTTGATCAACTTAACCACCAAATATGTATCATAGGATTTACAGCGAGTCGTATGTTGACTGGCACAGAGAAATGTGCCTCGATGCAGTGGTGCAGTTCCCCCCCCCCCCATTTTAAGGCTTCAGCACACAAGCCTAAACTGAATCAATGTCTATGTGGAGGGCATCAAAACTGTAGAGTAGTATCAATAAGAGTATCGAGAAGAATTGGTGTCGATAAAATCCTAACAATACTCCTCCCTACTCCTGAGTAACGTGGCTGGAGGATGTAGGGACAGGATGCTAAGTGCTTACGCTAACCAAAGACTCAGGACGAGTCAGCGTTTTTTGTTTCTACCGAGGCTGCGGTCAGCTGCACGCCTGGTCAAAGATTACTAAGCTTTAAAGTATGTGCGCTGCTCTTTTTTTCCCCCTCTGTCATGTGACACTCAGCTGAGTTGTGCCTCTTTCTGCAGAACACAGGATATGATTTTGTTTTCTTTTTGAGTGTAGTATTTTCCATTCTGACATGTTTTTTCAATTGAGTAATTCCAGTTCTGAAGGGGTAAAATTATTCCAGCACCGTATCTCACCAAAACTGATTTTAAATTTAAATCAAATGTGTTTGTCTTTTTATAATTCCAATGACTGTGAGTTTGTTTCAACTGAGCTTTAATCTTTTAAAGCCTAAATATTCAACTTTCTCCCTCCAGTTAACATATACCTCCTCCCAGTCCAAAAAAAAAGCTTGATAGCTATTATGTTTTTTTTTGTTTCCCAGCTGCCTTCCTCACACAGACGGTATGTTTGGATGACACAACAGTCAAGTTTGAGATCTGGGACACTGCAGGACAGGAACGGTATCACAGCTTGGCACCTATGTACTACAGGGGAGCCCAGGCCGCCATCGTGGTCTACGACATCACCAACACAGTGAGTTACCTGGACCATGGCAGGACGTCAGCCAAGACACTCACTCATCTTTTGTCATCTGTTCTGACCCTTTTCCTCCCACCAGAGTTGATGATTGTTTGATTCAGCAGACGGCTACAGACCTTTGCTCTTTTAACTCTTAAAGCAAAAATGTGACATTTAAAACCAGAGATTCAAAGTTTAAAAGATTTGTTTTGTTTTGTTTTTTTTCTTCAAGGATACATTCACACGTGCAAAGAACTGGGTGAAGGAGCTCCAGCGACAAGCCAGCCCGAATATTGTTATTGCACTGGCAGGGAACAAAGCAGACCTGGCCAACAAGAGGGCTGTAGATTTCCAGGTAAAAAACACCTTTGACACAGACGTTTTTAAATCTTTAATGAAAGTGTTGAATAAACGAATCTAAGCTGAATATGTGTGTTACATTTCCTTGTTTAGGAAGCACAAGCATATGCAGATGACAACAGTTTGCTCTTCATGGAGACGTCAGCCAAGACTGCTATGAATGTCAATGAGATTTTTATGGCTATAGGTAAGTGAACCCCAGCACTGACACAAGTTACTGTCACGCTGCAACAATTAGTTAATCAAATGGAAGGAAGATGAAGCTTAAGATCAGGGCAGCAGCTAACAATTGATTATTCGTTTAATCTTTTTAAATAAACCCCTGAATCAGTCAATTTATCTTTTTAGTTATTTCTTGCTAAAAATCTAAAAGAATGTTTTGTGGCTCCAGGTTCTCAAATGTGAGAATTTGCAGTTTTTTCTTTGGGCCGTTGGCACAAGACGTCTGGCGACGTCAACTGAGGCTGTAGAAAATCCAATTTGATTTAGTTGACAGAATTTTGAATAGCTTCAACTCACAGCCCTGTTGTCTCATAATCACAGTGCATTCATTAATGGATGATACTCTTACCCCCCAAACAGCCAAGAAGCTTCCTAAGAACGAGCCTCAGGGTGCAGCGGGCGCCGGTGGACGAACCAGAGGCGGCGTTGACTTGCAGGAAGCTGCCCCACAGGGCAGAAGTGGCCAGTGCTGTGGCGGCGGGAACTAACCAACACCACCGAGTCAGCTGATCCAACCAATCTAACAGCTCCGATCAACCAGACCAGATATTAGCCAGCTGTCAAACAATGTCCCAAAACCACAACCGACCAAAATCACAACTGTGTATTGAAAACATATTGCTGTATTTGTATCAGACTTTTCAAGTTTATAATCAATCTGTAGTTATTGTCAAAACAATATCTTCCCAATCTCTACATGATGTTTTGTCAACCTTAATTATTTTGTTTTTTTTTTTTAATTGTCTTAATTTTTTTTTTCTGAAGATCTATGGTATTAAATGCACTGGTTCTGTCTCATCATCTTTTCGTGAATTGAGATGTTGTCCCCATCCTTTGCTTTCTTTTTGTCTTTTCTTTCTTTCTTTTAACTCTTCATATCAGGGAGGGATTCCTTTTAACAGTGTTGTCATCCTACGATGACATCAACAACTAGCACAACGACACCTGCACAGCAGCCACCGCTGTTAGCAGGTGGGGGATAATGGGGGGGCTGGAAGCTCGGGCCAGGGGTCGAAAAGGAAGTGGGGAAAAACTGATAATTTTACGAATAAACAAAGGGAAGATATCTTTTTTTGTATTCCTGTTTTAATTAATCATTTAATTTTCAATTTAAAAATTAAGAATCAGCAGTGACTAGCAGCCAAAATATAATAGTGCAGCCAGCCACACCTTGGCCATTGTTGAATTCCAACATCCCTCTTAGTATTTCTAATCCATCAGAGGTTCATGTTCGGTAGGACTCCTTTTAAAAAATATGCCTTTAAAGCAAACTGGTTTCATTTTCTTGGCAAAGATTAACAACACCAGCCACATGTAGTTTCCTGGGAGATTTAGTGGTAATTTCTCAAATATTTTAAATATATTTATTACCAACTTGACCATGAAAATCTGTGAGCAATTTTCGTTTTTTACTGTAAAACATCTGGAAATTTAAAGTTATTGTTTCCTTTGTTCTTGTTCCTACTTTAAGTTAATGGGTACTTTTGAAATGTATATAAATAAATAAAATAGTGCTGACAAGTTTTCAATCTGAAGTTCAAAAACCTAAAATTAACTGATCCCAGCTCTTAAGTTCAAATGAATCAAATTCTCAACTATAAAATCTACATGTATCGTTTAAAATAAATGTACTACTTGAATTCAGGTTTTATTAGCGATCAACACTTAAATATTTTTCCGAATTAATACTGAATGTCAAAAAACACCTACATTGCCCATTATCACCATGGAGAAGGTGTGTTGTTTTCAAGTGCACTTGCTATGCTGGTGTACCCAAGGTGTTCCACACCTGTGTAACAGGTTGGGTCTTGTAACAAGGTTGTTGATGCTAGTTTTACAAGGGAGTTTACTGGAGGCAGATATACTGACACCTCTGATAATAACAATCACATTCAAAAAGACTCCATTATAGTGTTACAGTTTATTTGAAACCATTATGTGGTGAAAGGCAATCCGTTGTTTGATGAGAGAATGGACGTCACTAAAACAGAAATATTTTTTAGCACTAATTGATACCTGCAAAGAATGTAAATAATATCAGTCTATTATTCCCACTGAACTAATTTTAAATGTAAAAGTGTCTCACTTAAAGATTTATTAACTTCAGTTTGACGATATGTCTTTTCACTATGTCCACTAGGGGGCAAGAAGACTGATTTCCTTCTGCTCACAATGAGTAACTGCACTCCAGTGGCTCCAAGGCAGACATAAAAAACATAATAATAATAATAAACAGCTCAACTGAAAAATTTAAAAACAGTAAGAGTTTGGCGCTATGGCCACTGGAGGGCACTAAACAAGATCATACAGTCTAATGTACTCACATATTCAGACAGACCTCAACAGCACTTCCTGTAAAATCATTACAAAATAAAACTAAAAACCGACTGAATTTAAAGATCTGTGCAGACTTTAATGTGTAAAGGTGATTCTGCTTGAAGCAGATGGAAAGAAGCCTGTTCAATAGCGGCACGTAATTTTATACATTGAAATATGTTATTGGTTCATTTTGGTGTTTAAGTGCTGCTTTGACAGTTTGTTATCGTGTCAGATAATCTGCTTCGAGTCTAAATCACTAGTGGCACTGTTTACCGTTGTTGACGTGTTGTTTTTCTAATGGAAATAAATGGAGGAAAAAAAAGTCCTTTCCAACGCTGAACGCTGCAGCGGAGTCCAGTTTTCCGACAGTCAGTAAAGGCAGCGCTCGGGCTCCACGGGAGCAGAGGACGAGTCTCGCAGTGTGGACATGTCGGATCCGGCTCAGGCCTTACAGCCCCGGCTTCTTCAAGCCCAGTCCGCGGGCTCAGCTGGCTCCAGCACCGCCGCCACAGGCTCCGGGCCCGGGAACAGTGACCCGGCAAGACCGGGACTGAGCCAGCAGCAGCGTGCCAGCCAGAAGAAAGCCCAAGTCCGAGCTTTCCCACGGGCGAAAAAGCTTGAGAAACTTGGCGTATTCTCCGCTTGCAAGGTAGCTAGCACCAGCTAGCCTCAGCTAGCTTTAGCTAGTCCAAAGTTCACAACAACAAAGCACTGACCGGCTAATGTTAGCATCTAAAGGGGGATGGGGGGACAAATGTTAGCACAGTGAAGACACGGCTAACAAACACATAAACAAATAGCTTAACGAGCTAACGTCATGTTAACTTCTGTAGCCAACCACAGTCTCCGGGTACTTGTGTTATTCACATGAAATCTGTCCATGAATCTGTCATCAGCTGCCTTTATGCTTACATCGTTTAGTGACACATAAGCTGCAGTTGAGTCACAGTTTAAGCGGCTTTACTCGGTGTTTATCATATTCTACCTGTTCTCAGGCGAGTGACACCTGCAAGTGCAATGGATGGAAAAACCCAAATCCTCCATCGGCCACACGTATGGACCTGCAGCAGCAAGCAGCCAGCCTGAGCGAGCCGTGCCGCAGCTGTGGACATGCCCTGGGTACAAACACCTTCCACATACACCCCAGTATTCGCCTCGGTCTTTTCCCCACTGACATACACCCAACAACAATGTCTGCACACGATAGAGCAATGGGTATGTCTTATTTCATCCCTTGTCTGCAGCCGATCATGTGTCCCACCTGGAGAACGTGTCTGAGGATGAGATTAACAGGCTGTTGGGGATGGTGGTGGACGTGGAGAACCTTTTCATGTCTGTGCACAAAGAGGAGGACACTGATACCAAACAGGTCTACTTTTACCTCTTTAAGGTAAGCAAGCGGTGTCTAAAATCACTGTCACAGGAAGATTAATCACAGAGTCCATTTGCAGGATACTGACGTTACACCAGCACACAGGTCAGAGGAGTCATTCAGCTGTCATGTGTCATTTCTACCCTCTTCCTCTTAGCTGCTAAGGAAATGCATCCTGCAGATGAGCCAGCCAGTGGTAGAGGGTTCCCTCGGAAGTCCGCCCTTCGAAAAGCCCAACATTGAGCAGGTGAACATGAAATTAAAAACATTTTCAGTTCATTTTCATATATTTAGCAGCACCTGAAAGAGCGACAGGATTATATCAAGAACAAACATGCATCTTCATTCTCCAACACCTTCATACATTTAGTTTGAAAGGATGCATCATCGTCACATTTGTCTAACTTTTTGTCCTTATTGTGTTTGGTTATATTTCACAGGGGGTTTTGAATTTCGTTCAGTATAAATTCAGCCACCTGGCACCAAAGGAAAGGCAGACCATGTTTGAGCTGTCAAAGATGTTCCTCTTGTGCCTCAATTACTGGAAGCTGGAGACGCCGACGCAGTATCGCCAGCGCACACAGAAAGACGATGGGACCGCGTACAAAGTAGACTACACCAGGTGTGTATATGTGTTGTTATTTAAGAAAACGGTGCATCACGCCATTAACTAGTTTCTATCGTCAATAACCAATATATAGACGGCTAGATGCTTTTATTTGCTATATCCCTTTGTTGGATGCTTTACAATAGCAGTGTTTTGCTTTTGACCCCCCAGGTGGCTGTGCTACTGCCATGTCCCCCAGAGCAACGACAGCCTGCCGCGCTATGAAACCACTCAGGTGTTCGGCCGCAGCTTGCTCAAGTCCATCTTCACCGTGACCCGACGCCAGCTCCTGGAGAAGTTCCGAGTGGAGAAGGATAAACTGCTGCCAGAGAAACGCACACTCATCCTCACACACTTCCCCAAGTAAGGGCAGATTTTTTTTAATTGTGCGTGTGCCTCTGACGCAGTTGGAAAGTATTTAGATTTAGTGAATCATCCCCTTGTCATCTTTTTATCCCGTTCTTTGGTGCGTGTGCTACATTAAAATTGGGACAATTGCGTTGTGGTGCAGTCGGGCACTTGTCTGTCTTAATCACATCTGTACATGTGTGTCATCAGGTTCCTGTCCATGCTGGAGGAGGAAATATATGGCGATAAGTCACCCATCTGGGAGGCCGACTTCACCATGCCTGCCTCCGATGGCACACAGCTGGGACATCAAACAGGTGAGGAGGGTGTACAGCCGGGTATGATCTTTTATGAGTCAGGTTTCGACAGCCCTAAACAATAAGTTCTGTTCTGTAATCATCAATAAGATCCCTTGTCCTGGGAAATTAAAGGAATCACAAATGGTGTTAAATGGTAAGTTAAGTTCCGCAAACAACTCAGAGCAGACCAATGAATGTGAAGCATTCCCACTACAAAAAACAATTCCTCTCTATGGTTAAAGATAAAAAAGACTTTGGTATCCAGTTGAGAAATTCATTTGTTGCAGCATATACAAGAAACGGAACAATTTAAAACAAATAAGTTAAGCGAATAAGAATTTAAAGGAATTACGTACACCACCTGTCGCAATAATAGCATAATATGTGACGAGTGCAAATATCCATATGCAGAAATTAATTTAGTTGTGTAACAGAAAACCATAAATTAGACTTGAGCTTGTTAAAAGATAAAATGGTATAATAAAAGGTAAATATGTATAATAGTAAATACAAGGCACTTACACATATTTGGTTTGAGCTGATGTCACACTTCCTGTTTCAGTTTGTAATCCACCAGCCTGAACTTTGGTGTCTGTCCATTGCAGTGATCAGTCCTGCTGCAGTGTCTGGCTCCCCTGCTCTTGCTAAAGGCCTGAGCAGCATCTCCTCTCTGGGCGGCATCGACTCTGGATGTTCAGAGACCATCACAGGTGTGGGACCTCTGCACTGCTCTGATTTATTTTTTAAATATTTTTTAAATGACCTTTATATATATGTCTTATGTAGTTGACTGACTATATGTAGGATTGTTTAACACTAAAAACTGTTATAAAACACCCAACGCACTTCTACATACTTGCATATACACCCAACAAGCACTTGATTATAAACACCACGCTAATACTGGGTATTTCCTCTCTTTGATGTCAAGATGTTTGAAACTTTCCTTTGAGATTCTGGTTCATGTTGACAAGCTTGTATCATGATTTATCCCCTGTCCCTTCCAAAATGTCTTGGGGACTGGGGAGGTCGTTAAATATATAGGCAGGTGTACATTATCTGACAAATATCTTTGGTTTGTTCTTATAAATGTGCTTATTGAAAATCGTAAGAGTAACAATAACACCGATGGCTCTACAGTCACTATCAGCATCATTGACCTGAGTATTGTCGAACGTCTGTTCAGGAGAGAAGCGTAAACTTCCGGAGGCGTTGACCCTGGAGGACGCTAAGCGGATACGTGTGATGGGAGACATTCCTATGGAGCTGGTCAATGAAGTTATGATGACGATCACTGACCCTGCTGCTATGCTCGGACCAGAGGTGAGTCACTTCCTCCGCATTTTAAAGGTTAAACACAACATATTCCATCTTGTTACAAATTTAAAATGCAGCACTGACGGTGTATATGTTGTGTTCTGTGTTGTATTTCTAGACTAATCTGCTCACGCCAAACGCTGCCCGTGATGAGACTGCCAGGCTGGAGGAGCGGCGAGGCATCATAGAGTTCCACGTCATTGGAAACTCTCTTTCCCAGAAGTCCAACAAGAAGATCCTGATGTGGCTGGTCGGCCTGCAAAACGTCTTCTCTCATCAATTACCTCGCATGCCCAAAGAGTACATCACACGACTGGTGTTTGACCCGTGAGTAGATGTTTTCTTTACCGATAGTCGGACTTTGCCAGTCGCCGTTGCGCCGACCTGACATCTCTCACTTTCACAGGAAGCACAAGACCCTAGCCCTTATTAAAGATGGCCGCGTCATCGGAGGCATCTGTTTTAGGATGTTTCCCACTCAGGGCTTCACGGAGATTGTCTTCTGTGCTGTCACATCCAATGAACAAGTGAAGGTATGTAGAATCCTTTACTTTGAGATGCAGTGATTCTAGAGATGGACAATAATACGATTCACACTTCACCATTTCACACAAATGTCTTGATTGGGTAAAACAAAACGACCTCAGGAACAAAAGTGGATATACTGATGAAATTTCAGATCCACAAACTGAAGAGACTGTTCAACTGTTTAGTGCTGCTGGGTTGAAAATGTGTGAAGTGTCTGCTGTCATAGCTACAACTTAATATTCTACAAGAATCAGAATCGCCAGGAAATACAGTTTATACCTTTTTTATTGAATTTGTTCAAGTTTTTACTACAAAGATTATATTATTCTGGAGAGACAGGTACGAAAACTGCATCTTGACTGGTTGGTACGAGGCGTACAACCGCAAGACCACAATTCTAGACAAAAAATAGCTTAAGAAAGAACCGCAGTATTTTTTCTAGGTTAGCCTTTTTTCCCTCGACCTTGCAGCCACTCCACCTGACCTCTTTTTTCCCCCCATAAAAATCACATCGGTATTTAGATGCCTATTGCAAAATTGCAGTTTTTCTGATTGTCTTCTCTTGGTCTTTTAAACATAAGGGCTACGGTACCCACCTGATGAACCACCTGAAGGAGTACCACATCAAACACAACATTCTCTATTTCCTCACTTACGCTGACGAGTACGCCATTGGCTACTTCAAAAAGCAGGTACAAGAGGCCCGACCTTTACATTACCCCTGTCCCGTCCTCTCCTGCGATCTCGTCCGCTCAGTAATTTGCTCTTCCCTCGCAGGGCTTTTCCAAAGACATCAAAGTGCCGAAGAGTCGATACCTGGGATACATCAAAGACTACGAAGGAGCGACGCTCATGGAGTGTGAGCTGAACCCGAGAATCCCCTACACTGAGCTCTCGCACATCATCAAAAGACAGAAAGAGGTTTGTGAGGCTGTGGTGTGTTCTCATTAAAATGTTTTCTGCTGCTAATCTCTGGGTTTTAATATCACATCACCTTTGTATTCCATCAGATTATTAAGAAGCTGATTGAGAGAAAGCAGAGCCAGATTAGAAAGGTTTACCCAGGACTTACCTGCTTCAAAGAGGGAGTCCGACAGATCCCAGTGGAGAGCATTCCAGGCATAAGTAGGTGTTTGTGTATCATGAAGAAAAAATATTGTTCTTTAAACGGCATTATCATATTACTTACAAGTGTTTGTCTTCCAGGAGAGACGGGCTGGAAACCCAGTAACAAGGACAAAGGGTAAACTCGTTATATTTTGAAAACCGGGTTGTCTTGTTTAGATGCTTGTGAACGTGTTGCTGTAGTAATCAGGTGTTCTAGAGGAGCTTCATATTCAGCAGGCTCTCTTTGAGAATTTCCTCTTTATGCAGTCATTATTTTTAGTTAGCTTGGTGAAAGGCACAGTCCTGAGAAGCTCCACAATAAAAGCATAGTGGATAAAGCTTGTTAAAGATAAAAAGTCAGACGTCTTTCAAATTCTACACCAAGTAGCACTAAATCATTTTTGCTTGTGCAGGATTTTACACAACTGTTCAACCACTGATGCAGTATTTAACGATCTGAGACATAATGTTCTAAATCATGTATAACAACTGTAGTTTTCAATCATGGCCGTTAATATTCAATTGAAAGTTTTAATGCAACATTTTAACTAAATAAATAGAATACAGCTATAGGAAGCTGTGCATCCAAACCACAAATTTCATAAGTCACAAAATACTTATATAATATCTCCGTCTACTTGTTAGTATTTTTCTTATTTATCATTTTGCATGTTTTGTAGGAAAGAGGTGAAGGACCCTGACGTGTTGTACAACATGCTGAAGAACCTCCTGGCCCAGATAAAGGTAAGACTCACTCGTTGATGCCAGACAGGAACAGAGGCTACATTAATAAATGTTAGTTTTAGAATGCATCACTTTTGCTACACATACGGGTTAGGGTTATGAGCTCCGGATAATCTCCTGACATTGGAAGGGCTGTATGTGAGAGTCCTAATGTCAGAGTGAGAGCCTCCGGACTTTCTCTGGAGGTTCTCGGGCCAGCCCCCTAGTAAAAACTCTTTAGAATGTCTGAATGATCTCTTGTGAGAAAACAGCAGGACGCTTATGTTAGTATGGACAGAGATTATTTCTGATCAAGCGCTAAGACACTCGTCTGGAGATCATTTTCATTTAAAACAACTGTTTTAAAACTGAAACGTATCGTTACTGAAGGCTAAAGGACTTTATCTCACCAGACCCACCCTGATGCCTGGCCTTTCATGGAACCAGTGAAGAAATCTGAGGCTCCAGATTACTATGAAATCATCCGATTTCCCATCGGTGAGCGATCCTCTTCCTCATTACTTTCACTCTTTATGTCAAGCAAACTATACATTTGTCAATTGACTTTAATTGTCCCCACAGACCTGAAAACTATGACGGAGAGACTGAAGAACAGGTACTATGTGACCAAGAAGCTTTTCATTGCCGACCTGCAGCGAATCATCACCAACTGCCGCGAGTACAACCCCCCGGACAGTGAATACTGCAAGTGTGCCAACACCTTGGAGAAGTTCTTCTACTTCAAATTAAAAGACGGAGGCCTGATCGAGAAATGAACTCCGCCGCAGAATTATCGACAGAAGAGGAGCGACCGTCACAGCTGCCACACACCAAGACGAAGCAGATCACGAGGAAACTAGCTATTGTCATGTCTGAGTTATTTAAAGGGTATGTACACGACTGACACATTTCACAAGGGAATTGTTGGACTCTAACAAACATGAACATGATGGTTGTTTGGAAATATCAGAGCCAGTTGAGCACAGTGTCAAAATGGCATTAACTTTTCTCCATAAAGTTATCTTGTCATTTTCTTCTCTTCCAGTACTCACAGTGGGTTAACAATCCTAATACACGTTTCATTAAGTGTACCAAAGTTATAGGTCCAAGTTAATATCCTAACAATGCCACTCTTTCTACTGTTATTTATTGTGTGAATCAGCTCATTATTGCGTTTAATAACATCTGATCATTCCAGTTTGCTCAAAACTTGTCACTCGAATGTAGTGTCGAGTTCACTGACAGAAAACTGGACCTCGGGACCTAAAGCCACGTTGCCTTCCGTTACTGACAGACACTTGAACATCCCGGTCATTTTCATGGATATAAAGATAAAGGTTTTCTCAGAGGTGAAGTCCTTAAAACACTGAATTGTGAAAAAATATGGACTGTTGAAAAGTGCAGGAACTATTGAATCATTCGATTGCCAATAAACACAATAGTTGAAGTTGTTTATGAAAATAAAATTACTCACATTTGTTTGTAGTGGTGCCTCTAAAGTGAGAGTTTGTTTTTCTCCTTTCATTCCATTGATTATAAGGACTTTTTTTTTTTACTGTTGGTCAGAATAAAAGGCAAATACCATTTGGGATCTAGAAATCCCAGATATCTGCCGTCTACACCGGAAGCCCCCAAATATTGTCTGTTGCCCCTAGAGGCTAATTCCTCATCAGACGACAGCCGATGGGCTCCGAGACTGTAAAGTCATGATTCATCTGTTGCGGAAAAGACTGATTTTTGTCAACAAGATGCATGAATTATTCCCAAGAAAATGTGTTAAAATGTCCAAAATGCCAATTTTTAAAGAATGTGATCAACAAATTCCTGGATCCACCTTATTTTATTCTTTCTTGCAAGTTTCGTGGAAATCTATTCAGTACTTTTTGCATAATCCTGCTGACAGACGGACGCGGGGTGAAAACATAATCTTCTTGGCGCCGTGGCAGAGGTACTCCTGACTAGACAGAAAATAAGATCATTTCCCAAATTGTTGCCTTCAAGAAAAAAACAACATATTGTCAACACAGATACTTCTTAATATACGGTTAATATAAAAACACACTGTTGATGCACCGTTCTCCACTGGCAGGGTTTTATTCCAAACCATTTAGCATGAGGTCATACGTTAGCATAGCTTTTACCATGCTTGCAGGTGATAACTGTAGCTGTTGGCACTGATTTGTTCTGTAGTAGACTCACTTCCACACACATGCAAAGTAAGTAGTCTGTTTCGTGTTAAGCCACATCAGTTTGTTGTGGAGTCACAGGTTTACCGCATAGTTGACGTTGTCCCCAGCCTGGTGGGGGGGCTAACCAGCAGTCCTAGGAAAGAAGGTGGCTCACACGTTACACAAGCTGTAGTACGTGATCATGCATGGCGGACAGTTTACAATTAGCATTCACAAAAAAAACCGATCCAATTTTAAGCCTTCTCTTGTTGCAGGTTTTCTTTTTACAGTGTCACAAACATTGTGATGAACTATTGGAAAGCACCCACTTCTCTAGTGGGAAGTAACTGTCCGACGCTTTTTGAGCCTGCTTACTGAATGTTTCATTGTTTGTCCGTGTGTGAGTGGATGTTTATTTTGTACTTGAATTATGACTAGTTTGAATTACTCAAGTGATGTCAGTGTTGCATTATTCAGGGTTGTCAGTTGCGTACTTCTTCCTCAGTCTACCTATGCTGCATTTCAGATTTTCTTATTGAAAGGTCAGTCTGAGGGAACCTTTCACCAGTTTGAGGATGGCTACTGTCTCCAGTTATGGTATAAATGCCATTTACTGTAACTATAATAATGTTCATGACAATAAAGTTTTTTATAAATGACTTGTGAATGTGCAGGTGATTCCTACCCTGTGAGTAAACATCAATTAATAATGGCACTGAAACTAAAAGAACCATCCTCGGACTCAAGCCTTAGGTTTTGGGGATTTTCTGAAATGACAAAATAGCCAACAAAATAGCCATGTGACTTCAGTTGTAAACAACGATGGAAAACATACCTGCTCCCCAAAAAGTACAGCCAAAAATTTGAATGCCTCCTGGTGGCGGGCTGCAGTATAGGTCATAAACCCAATACATTTTTCGCTATGTTTTTTGTCAGTTCTTATCACATTATTGACAGCTGAGACTAGCTCATGATTGGTTGAACGCATGTATCGGCAGGACCTCACTACTGCAGCTTCAACCCGGGATCACTACTGCACAGACTCCAAATTACATTATTGGCACAAAATGGCAGCATTCATATCTGGGATTAGAGATATTTTGGCTTGAATTGCCCTCCAGGGACAAATAAAGTTGTTTTGAATTCATTTCTGGGAAATGGGAGGAAGCTGTCCATCTTTATACACAGTCCGTGGTCATGACGGATATTCTTCACACAACTTCACCACAGGAGAAACATTCAGACCAATGTTTAAGTTGGAGGCCGACTTTTAGGTCTTTGTTTTGAAATAAAGACAATTGTATTCATCCAATATTTTATATTTTTCTCGAAGCCTTGACAGTCCATACAACACACAACACCCTCTATCCTTAGACCCTTAATGTGGATTCATGAGGAATCCCTTAAAAACCCTTCAACAGGGAGGATGAAGGTTTATATCTGATTGTCCAACACTGGATTTATATAATCAGGATTTATATTCACTATATGCTACATTTATGTGGGTGTTTCTAACATTGGTGAAGAAAAGCATTATAAGTTAGTGTTTTCCCTGAACAAAAAATTACAGGCCCTTTGGTTAAAACTCTGTAACTGATATTATCAGGGATACATCAGGCATTTTAATAGTTAGAACCTGCATTCATGCCCAAATAGGAGTCTTATGGTGCATTAAGAGTAGTTTTCTTTTTCTGGTAAGTCAGGCTGCAGGTTTCACTTTCCTGATAAATAGAAATCCACAGAGAGGGAGGGCCCAGTTAAGGTTTACAGAATGCAGAACCAGATTCCGTTTGCAAATGCCTCTCTCTGGCCTAAAGAAAACCGTATCTGTAAGCCACGTACTGTGTTTAAGATAATTATAAAATCATCCATGTACAGATTTTACAGGGTTAGTGACAGACTAGCTGTCAGGGACGTTCAGGCTTGTCCTGTCACTGCACAGCGGAGCCTGTTCGGTTGTTCCTCCAGAGCCTCCCTCGGGAGAACCATTCTGCGGATGGAGGAGGAGCAGGAAGGTTTCACTTTAGTTTCTCTGTATCACACAGATGATCATTAACATGGCATGCTGAGTACACAGGCACATGACAGTGATTCACATGGTGGACTGGTGTTGATGATTATCCACAGATTAGACTTTTAGTAGATAGTATTTTATTATTATGTTATTGTGCATTTATATTAATATTAGAAGTTACTGCATTTGTTTATTATACTTTGTTACGACCCAGCCCAGGAGAAAACCCAGTCGCAACACGATGAATGAGTCTCCCCTCTTCTCAGCTCCCAAGAACAACCAGCAACAAATTATTACAGCCCGTTTAGCTTTATTAACTCTTTTTGCTTCATGGTGGGATAACAGAAAAACAACAAACAAAAACAACCTTAAGACGAACAACCTAAACTCACCTACTCAAATTAAAGAAACAAAAAGACACGTGACTAACCTAACTCCTAATCCCAAAACAGGAGAAAATATGGGCTAAACAAAAATGCTACCCAGCCCTACCAAACCGGGCTGGTACATCAACCACAGCTCTTAAGACACTTTACAAGGAACAATTCTGGCTGGCAGTCTGGCTGGCAGTGGAGAGAGGAGAGACCCCAGGGGCTGGGGGAAGCCCTCCTCTTATCCTGCAAGCTTGGAGGTTGGAACCAATGGAAACAAACCTACACACACAGTGACCACCTGAAACATGTCACACACAAGCATCACAGCAGGGAGAGGGAGAGAGATCCACACCACAGGCACAGTAGATAACAGCACATACACCGATGTATAGAACCTTTCACACGACCTCAGGGTCATAACACCTTGTTGTGATTTTCCTTTAGTCTTTTCAGATGGAGGTTATTCATCCTAAATGACATTGTACTTGATTGATCCTGTGATTGTCCTTATCAGCTTTTTACCCTGAATGTATCGTGACCTAAAGATACAAGGATAGGAATATTTGGGGTTTGTTATTATAGAAACTGTGACTTTTTATCAAGGTTTATTGATGAGGAAATCATCTTTGATTGGATAACCCTGTTTATCTGGTTGCTCCAGAAGCTTCATGTGTAATATTTCATACATTTTACGCTCTAAAGAACCAAACTATCAGCAGAGAAAATACAGTCCATGCTGCATTTTGTCACTTCAAAGTGCTCCTTGCTGTTTTTCCTTTAAGCTATAATATCTGCCTCTTTCTTTAATATTTATCCTTGTGTATTGTCAGTATGGATTATGTCAACTTTCAGTAAGGTACAGAAACCACCCAAGTGCTAAAGTCCTGCAAAACAATGACTTGCACATTAAATAAAAAATCACAGAACAGAGAACTAAGAGTTAAAACAGTGACAGTTGTAGGTTTCGTTTTCCTGATGTAATGAGAACCAGATAGGGCCCCGTGAGGGTTCATGCCAATCATCAACAACAACAGAACATGTCTGCTATAGGTCGCTAATAGAGTAAACGGCATAGATTCATATTTAAACAATAGGTGTGGATATTGCTTTAATAAAAAATGATTATGTAAGAAATATTACAGAATGGCATAGTTTAAGCTTCCTATGTCACTGCACAATGATGACTCTCTGTTGACCCTCAAAAGCCTCCCTCAGTGGGGCCATCGTCAGATTCTATGGGCTTGTACTTTCGTTTCCTGTCCTCCTCACACAGCTGATCACAACACAATTATAAAAGCCCCACCACCTACAGTGGGTGGTGATAGTGGACCAGGAGAAGCTGGGAACACCACACACCTCTCCACAGTTGACTGGTGAGTACATAACAATCCAGCTTCTTTTCCAGCAGATGATAGATAAATTAATGGCTTTTATTTTGACAGTGTGGTGTCTGTGTTCAAAACACTGTCAATGTATAATCCAGTGTTAATTGCTTCCCTGCAGTATTTTGGTGATGATTGTAGGACTCTGATGTGTTGTCAAACAGGAGTAAAGTTGAGGATGGCAGACTTCGGACTGTATTCATACCAGCAGGAAGTGGTGGAAAGGGCTCTTCAGGGAGAGAACGTGATCATCTGGCTGCCGACCGGAGGCGGAAAGACGCGAGCTGCTGTGTACGTGGCCAAGAGACACCTGGAAACCACACAGCACGCCAAGGTGGTGGTCCTGGTCAACAAGGTACCCAGAATGCACCAAACAGACAAGATGAACACAGCATTTTTCAACCAGTGTGGCTAGAGGCAGAACAAATACAGTGGGGTTTTCTGTATTGTGTGCTGCAGGTTCACCTTGTAGACCAACATTACACCAAAGAGTTCAAGCCTCATCTGGGCTGCGACTACACCCTGGTGCCAGTGAGTGGAGAGAGCGACTTGAAGGACCTCTTCGGAAAAGTGGTGCAGGACTCGGACGTGGTCATCTGCACAGCACAGATCTTGTACAACGCTCTGACCAACAGCGAGGAAACCAAACATGTTGAGCTCTCGGGTCAGTGAAAGTTAGTTTTAACAGCCTTGATTGTGATTTCGTAATGAGATGATCAACTGAGCTTTTGTGGTTCCCCGCAGATATCACTCTACTGATAGTTGATGAGTGTCACCACACCCACAAGAAGTCGGTCTACAACCAGATCATGAGTTTCTACATGGAGAAAAAGTTGAATGGAGAGCGTCCGTTGCCGCAGATCCTGGGTCTCACTGCATCGCCAGGGACGGGGGGCGCTAGGATCCTGGAGAAGGCCGTGGAGCACGTCCTACAGGTAAGGGTCTCTCTTGTCATGTCTGTGTGATGTCCCACATCTCTGTTCTTCTTCATGTTTAATGAAGAAAAATCTTCTGCATGTTTTTTGATGAAAGATGGCTGAAATTCTAATCGGTGTTCCCAGTGGTAAATAAAAAAGATTTACTTCACAAGCCACAGTTGTCCTTCCTTGATTTTGGTCCAAGGTGCGCGCAGTCACAGTCAAACCAGTCAAACCAAAAAGCTTGAAGCACAGAACATCCCAGTGTTACACCAAATGGGAGGGAGCAGATTACAAGTCTGGCTCACTAGAAGTCATGCCAGGATTTTTATTATCTTCTTGAAGACGGCGACTGTCTTAATGTTTTATCCCCAATGCCAGAGACGGGATGGAAACTCCCAGCACAAAACATTAAACGTCTGATTTGAATCATTCCTGCAGAGGCCTTTGAGACTTAATTTTGGTCAGGCATATTATTTTTCATACACGATATAAAAGGTCAGTACGTAACCAATTCCCTGACAATCTTCCTCTCTCTCCGCCTCAGATTTGTGCCAACCTGGACTCATCCATAGTTTCAACCAAGAACTATGCCCCTGAGTTGAAGAAGAAGGTGCCGAGACCCATCAAGACATTTGACATCGTCGAGAACAGGCCTGAGGTAAAAAAAAAAAAACCTCATTTGGAAACTGGCACATTCAGACTCTATCATATTTGAACAATTTGAACCATATTTGGTTCTTTTAGGATCCGTTTGGTGATGATCTGAAGCGGATGATGCAGAGGATCCAAGAGCACATGAACTTACCTGCAGACTTCAGACTGAGAGAGTGTGGCACGCAGGAGTACGAGGCAGATGTGGTGATTTTAGAGCAGCGAGGTATGTTTCCGTTTTTCGTCCTCTAATTTAAGGCTGTTTTAATTTCAATGCCACCCATACGTCATCTGTTTGAATGTATTAGGGGTAAGAGAGAACAACAGAAAGCTCGCACAATGTGCTCTCCACCTCAGACAGTACAACGATGCCCTGCTCATCAACGATACCCTGCGTATGATGGATGCTTACAGCAGCCTGGAGGAGTTCTACATCTCTAAGTCCAAAACAGCAATCGACAAAACAGACCTCTTCCTGGTGGGAATTTTCCAAGGTGGGAATACAGACATTTTCATCACTGAATTGAATTTATGTTGTATCTCACACACATGTTCGCAAACCAAAGCTGCTTTGAGACATTCACTCAACTGCGGAGATTCTTTGCACTTTCTGCAGAGGAGGTGCTTGTGTGAAAGCAAATGTCCACGTGAGAGCCTCTGGATTATCTGCAGACTTTCTTCCCCGCCTGGCCTCTTAGAATAGAGTCAGCAGAAAGTCTGCAGAATCCGATGTGATCACGCTTCTAAGATGCGACAGATGCAATAATGCAACTTCACCACTAGATGTCACTCAATTATACACACTGCACCTTTAATTCGCAGGTCACTGAAAACGGCTATAAAAAAACCTTTTTTTGTTACGCAGAGAATCGGGCGGATTTGAGGAAATTTGCAAGAGATTCTCGCTACGAGAACCCAAAGATGGCCAAACTTGAGAGCGTTCTGCTGAAACAGTTCGGTTCGGGTGTGCAGTCAAAGGGGATCCTCTTCAGCAAAACACGTAAAAGCATCCACTGCCTGAAAGATTGGGTCCTCCACAACAGAGCCTTACAGGAAGCTGGCGTCAAGGCAGACGTCCTGACCGGGGCTGGCAACGGCATCACTTACATGACACAGGTGTGCTGATGTATAATGAGCTTTAGATCGTACCAATTTATGTTTGGTGTGACCTAACATGCTTTTCTTACACTTACACCTTGCAGAGCGAGCAGGCCGACACGATCTGCCATTTCCGACAGGGCATTCTCAACCTGCTCATCTCCACCAGCGTGGCTGAGGAGGGCCTCGACATTCCTGAATGCAACCTGGTGGTGCGCTACGGCCTGCTTACAAATGAGATCGCCCAGCAGCAGGCCAGCGGACGTGCCAGAGCGCAAGACAGCAAGTATTCAGTGGTCGCCTTGAAAGGGGGGCGGGAGGTACGCAGAGAGCTCACCAACGAATATCTGGAGGAGCTGACTGCAAAAGCCATCGCTCAGGTCCAAGATATGAGCCCCAAAGAGTTTCGCGGAAAGGTGAGGCTGCGGCCCTCTGTTCATTCTTATTCTGTGCTCCCAGTTCTCAGTGTTTTCTTACCTTTTATTCTTCTTTGGCTCCAGATAACTGAGATACAGACAGAAACTGTCAATAAAAGTAGAATTAAAGACAGCAGTGAAATGCAGAAGAGGAGTCTCTACACCGCTTCCAGTATCCAGCTCCTGTGTCGAAACTGTTTCAAGCCTGTGGCCTCTGGCAGTGACATTAAACTCATCGACAATGTGCACCATGTCAATGTCAATCCGGCCTTTAAGTGAGTTGAACTCCTTTGGGAAGGAGAGTTCATCCAAATGCACATTAATACCTCAGTCTTTACACTACATCTTCACTGCTCTAATCTGGTCTCTGTTCTCAGGAAACACTACAAAGTGGGAGGGCAGTTGATGCTACCAAAGAGTTTTGAGGACTGGGAGCCTGGGCGGATTATCAGCTGCAATAACGGCAAATGCAGCCAGGTATGTTGGACCTTCTGCCAAATATTGATTTGAGACTCAGATACTGAAACTTTCCTGCTCTAGGCAGCTTGTTGATAGAGCTGATGTTAGCGCTGATTGCATGGCGGGATCTGAGTGTTATTCTTATGTAAATTCACAGCAATGGGGATTTGAGATGAAGTACAAGGACATCGCCCTGCTGCCCAATCTGGCCATTAAGCATTTGGTCCTGCAGACACCTGATGGCAGGGTGACTAAGAAGAAGTGGAAGGATGTCCCTTTCACTTTGGACAACTTCAACTTTGAAGAATACTGCCAAGAAAACTTCCCTGACCTCTTCGACTGAGGAACCAACCACAGAGCTCTGTGTGTTTTATTTCTCACTGTACGTCAGTTTTAATCTTTATTTTTATTCCAGTCTGTGTGTGTTTGCGAGCCGGAACTCTTTTAGAGAAACCAATACTGTGCAGTTTGAGATTCTTCATACATGAACACAAGCCACTCTAAAATATGCTCCACACGTGCTTGCACTTATTTATGCTGCGGGGCCAATGAGGCAGCAGCAGTGTGCTAAAGCCCATTACACATCGATCATGCTTGAAATTAGCATGACAGCTTTGTTTAGGCCCACGGCCCACTGGGGCTTTGCATGGTTCTGCGTGTATTTTCCGTGCTTTAACTCAAGCGCAGAAACAAAAGCACAACATGAAGTCAACAGTAAGACAAATTTAACCATCACCATGGCTTGACGTGTTGTCGTGAAGACGATTTATCATGAACGCTCTTTTAGCTTTTTTGAAATGCTTTTAATTGGAAATAATTTTATGATGCAGTAACATGTGTGCTGTGGTGGGATGAAACAAAGTACATTTACTTTTTTTACTGTATTTAAGTACGTTTTTCACGTATCTGTACTTAACTTGGACTGATTTATCTTTGGGTACTTTACACTTTTACTCCTCTACATATATCAGCAATTATTTCTACTTGGTTACATTATATTTTCTAAAAGTAATCAAAATAACAAGAGGGGGATTAATGATCTAATCTCGCATCACTGGTGCAGAAAACAACACCTGAAATGGATTGAGAGGAAGTCACTGCAGACTCTCAGCCATAATGATGTATTAGACCTTTGTATTAGGGAATAGGCTACACTCTGCAAGCACTTTCACTTTTAATACTTTGCAAGTATATTTTAAAGCAAGAACTTACTTACTTTTACTCAGGTAGAAACGTTAATGTGGTACTTTACTTTTACTTGTGTACATTTCTGTCTATCTATTTGTACTTTAACTTAAGTCAAATGTTTGAGCACTTCCTCCACCACTGGTAATATGATATTATATCGATATGAATGATCTCAAATAACATATGTAATTATTCCAATGTTTTACAAGAGGTTATTTTTAGTAGTATTAGCTCTATTTCCCTGTTTCCCTCTTGATGCGATTAAAAGATTATTAAATATAAATCATTTGCCTCTATGAGCCACTAGGTGTCAGTGTGGGTTAGCCAAATGTCCACACAAATTCACACACTACTGTCATCTACCTTTGTAACCTCCAATAAACTGTGTGGGTAAAACCAGAATAGAAATTGTACCTGTTGGATCTCAAACTGAAAGCAGTGGGCCGATGACGTGCAGAGACTCTGACTTCACAGGAGCGTCTGAGACCCCATATGTGCTGTAACACAAAGGATGAGGAATATGAGTGTGCAATTCTCTGTTCACACCATCTAGACCAGGGGTATTCAACTAAAATTTAAAGAGGTCCAGTTAGAGAAAATTTCTTGAAGCAAAGGTCCGGAAGATCATAATGTCTAACTATTTAGTGTGATATATATTTAAGTAGCCTAGTAGTTGTATCAACATCTGCATGCACCAAATACCTGACTGTCAAAGTTCATGACAGTTCTAACCCTAACCCTAACCCAAGTTCATGTGTAACTTGCCTCTAACTCTCATCTGTCTGCACTGTCGAGTCGCAATGTTTACCGCCTGGAATGCACAGACTTGATTGGCTGAGTAGTATCACGTGGGATGGCTTAACTCGCATTCAATTGGTCTGTGCGTTTCCTCATCCGCTAAACCACTACCGTAAAGACTACAAAAGCTGCGCCGGTTACAAATAGAAGCGCCCCGTCAGGTTTTAAATCATAACCTTCTGTTTTGGCTGTAGGTCCGGGTCCGTTCGGGACGGCTTCTGGGTCCGGACTCGGACGGTGGTCCGCCTGTTAGTGACCTATGGCATAGAGGAACAGATTTATTAGACTTGCAAATGATCGTTTAACACGCTGCCTTCAAAGATACACAATCTCCACTTTTTTTCTTTTCTTCCCAGAACCCACACAACTTGATTTTAGCAATCAACGAAGGACACATTCAGACAGCTAATCATTTACAGTTTCATTTTGCCGCCGCTTTGTTTACACACTAACCCTAATTCTTTTTATCGAGGTTTATTGATGAGGAAATCATCTTTGATTGGATAACCCTGTTCATCTGGTTGCTCCAGAAGCTTCATGTGTAATATTTCATACATTTTACGCTCTAAAGAACCAAACTATCAGCAGAGAAAATACAGTCCATGCTGCATTTTGTCACTTCAAAGTGCTCCTTGCTGTTTTTCCTTTAAGCTATAATACCTGCCTCTTTCTTTAATATTTATCCTTGTGTATTGTCAGTATGGATTAAGTCAACTTTCAGTTAGGTACAGAATCAACCCAAGTGCTAAAGTCCTGCAAAACAATGACTTGCAGATGAAATCAAAAATCACAGAACAGAGAACTAAGAGTTAAAACAGTGACAGTTGTAGGTTTCGTTTTCCTGATGTAATGAGAACCAGATAGGGCCCCGTGAGGGTTCATGCCAATCATCAACGACAACAGAACATGTCTGCTATAGGTCGCTAATAGAGTAAACGGCATAGATTCATATTTAAACAATAGGTGTGGATATTGCTTTAAAAAAAAAGGATTATGTAAGAAATATTATAGGACGGCATAGTTTAAGCTTCCTATGTCACTGCACAATGATGATTCTCTGTTGACCCTCAAAAGCCTCCCTCAGTGGGGCCATCGTCAGATTCTATGGGCTTTTACTTTCGTTTCCTGTCCTCCTCACACAGCTGATCACAACACAATTATAAAAGCCCCACCACCTACAGTGGGTGGTGATAGTGGACCAGGAGAAGCTGGGAACACCACACACCTCTCCACAGTTGACTGGTGAGTACTTAACAATCCAGCTTCTTTTCCAGCAGATGATAGATAAATTAGTGGCTTTTATTTTGACAGTGTGGTGTCCGTGTTCAAAACACTGTCAATGTATAATCCAGTGTTAATTGCTTCCCTGCAGTATTTTGGTGATGATTGTAGGACTCTGATGTGTTGTCAAACAGGAGTAAAGTTGAGGATGGCAGACTTCGGACTGTATTCATACCAGCAGGAAGTGGTGGAAGGGGCTCTTCAGGGAGAGAACGTGATCATCTGGCTGCCGACCGGAGGCGGAAAGACGCGAGCTGCTGTGTACGTGGCCAAGAGACACCTGGAAACCACACAGCACGCCAAGGTGGTGGTCCTGGTCAACAAGGTACCCAGAATGCACCAAACAGACAAGATGAACACAGCATTTTTCAACCAGTGTGGCTAGAGGCAGAACAAATACAGTGGGGTTTTCTGTATTGTGTGCTGCAGGTTCACCTTGTAGACCAACATTACACCAAAGAGTTCAAGCCTCATCTGGGCTGCGACTACACCCTGGTGCCAGTGAGTGGAGAGAGCGACTTGAAGGACCTCTTCGGAAAAGTGGTGCAGGACTCGGACGTGGTCATCTGCACAGCACAGATCTTGTACAACGCTCTGACCAACAGCGAGGAAACCAAACATGTTGAGCTCTCGGGTCAGTGAAAGTTAGTTTTAACAGCCTTGATTGTGATTTCGTAATGAGATGATCAACTGAGTTTTTGTGGTTCCCCGCAGATATCACTCTACTGATAGTTGATGAGTGTCATCACACCCAGAAGGAGTCGGTCTACAACAAGATCATGAGTTGCTACATGGAGAAAAAGTTGAAGGGAGAGCGTCCGTTGCCGCAGATCCTGGGTCTCACTGCATCGCCAGGGACGGGGGGCGCTAGGATGCTGGAGAAGGCCGTGGAGCACGTCCTACAGGTCAGGGTCTCTCTTGTCATGTCTGTGTGATGTCCCACATCTCTGTTCTTCTTCATGTTTAATGAAGAAAAATCTTCTGCATGTTTTTTGATGAAAGATTGCTGAATTTCTAATCAGTGTTCCCAGTGGTAAATAAAAAAGATTTACTTCACAAGCCCCAGTGGTCCTTCCTTGATTTTGGTCCAAGGTGCAAACAGTCAAACCAAAAAGCTTGAAGCACAGAACATCCCAGTGTTACACCAAATGGGAGGGAGCAGATTACAAGTCTGGATCACTAGAAGTCATGCCAGGATTTTCTTTTTATTATCTTCTTGAGGACGGCGACTGTCTTAATGTCTTATCCCCAATGCCAGAGACAGGATGGAAACTCCCAGCACAAAACATTAAACGTCTTATTTGAATCCTTCCTGCAGAGGCCTTTGAGACTTAGTTTTGGTCAGGCATATTATTTTTCATACACGATATAAAAGGTCAGAACGTAACCAATTCCCTGACAATCTTCCTCTCTCTCCATCTCAGATTTGTGCCAACCTGGACTCATCCATAGTTTCAACCAAGAACTATGCCCCTGAGTTGAAGAAGAAGGTGCCGAGACCCATCAAGACATTTGACATCGTCGAGAACAGGCCTGAGGTAAAAAAAAATAAAAAAAAATAAAAAGAATAAAAAAAAACTCATTTGGAAACTGGCACATTCAGATTCTATCATATTTGAACAATTTGAACCATATTTGGTTCTTTTAGGATCCGTTTGGGGATGATCTGAAGCGGATGATGCAGAGGATCCAAGAGCACATGAACTTACCTGCAGACTTCAGACTGAGAGAGTGTGGCACGCAGGAGTACGAGGCAGATGTGGTGATTTTAGAGCAGCGAGGTATGTTTCCATTTTTTCGTCCTCTAATTTAAGGCTGTTTTAATGTCAATGCCACCCATACGTCATCTGTTTGAATGTATTAGGGGTAAGACAGGACAACAGAAAGCTCGCACAATGTGCTCTCCACCTCAGACAGTACAACGATGCCCTGCACATCAACGATACCCTGCGTATGATGGATGCTTACAGCAGCCTGGAGGAGTTCTACATCTCTAAGTCCAACACAGCAATCGACGAAACAGACCTCTTCCTGGTGGGAATTTTCCAAGGTGGGAATACAGACATTTTCATCACTGAATTGAATTCATGTTGTATCTCACACACATGTTCGCAATCCAAAGCTGCTTTGAGACATTCACTCAACTGCGGAGATTCTTTGCACTTTCTGCAGAGGAGGTGCTTGTGTGAAAGCAAATGTCCACGTGAGAGCCTCTGGATTATCTGCAGACTTTCTCCCCCGCCTGGCCTCTTAGAATAGAGTCAGCAGAAAGTCTGCAGAATCCGATGTGATCACGCTTCCAAAGACACGACAGATGCAATAATGAAAAAAAAGAAAAAAAAATATCTGCTGGAGAAAAACTGGTGGTGATAAGACTCAACACCAGTGTCTGTGTGTGTGAAGACAATCACATGATCTCCACAACGGAATTAATATGTTACCTCCGGCCTCTGTCTGCTGCACCCGCCTGCTCCACCTCTCGTCTGAATGATGTAGAGAATCTGTTGCTGTTGTGAACGTGTCTGTGCAGAGAACCTCCCACTGCGTTGTGCATGTGTGAAAAGCAAACTGCGGATAAAGTCCGGACCCATTTCTCCTGACTTAAAAGGTCCAGTGTGTAAGATTTAGGTGAAAGGAATCTATTGGCAGAAATTATATATAAAAAAAATCCTGGTGATGTTTTCACTAATGTGTTTCATTTAAAATATACAAATTGTTGTTTCCTTTACCCTAAAATGAGCCCTTCATATATAAAATCTTATATTTACATCAGGAGGGGGTCCTCTCTAAAGGAGGTCGCCATGTTTTTACAGTCGTCCAAACTGGACAAACTAAACATCTTTTGAGTTTTTATGACAACTGAAGGCTACCCCAGGTTGTCCTCCATATTTGTAAGGGAAGGTGAGAGTATTTAGCTGCAACATGCAACTTCACCACTAGATGTCACTTAATTATACACACTGAACCTTCAATTTGCAGGTCACTGAAAACGGCTATAAAAACATTTTTTGTTACGCTGAGAATCAGGCGGATTTGAGGAAACTTGCAGGAGATTCTCACTACGAGAACCAAAGATGGCCAAACTAGAGAGCGTTCTGTCATTAGTCCGGGTTCGGTGTGCAGTCAAAGGGGATCCTCTTCAGCAAAACACGTAAAAGCATCCACTGCCTGAAAGATTGGGTCCTCAACAACAGAGCCTTACAGGAAGCTGGCGTCAAGGCAGACGTCCTGACCGGGGCTGGCAACGGCATCACTTACATGACACAGGTGTGCTGATGTATAATGAGCTTTAGATCGTACCAATTTATGTTTGGTGTGACCTAACTTGCTTTTCTTACACTTACACCTTGCAGAGCGAGCAGGCCGACACGATCTGCCATTTCCGACAGGGCAGTCTCAACCTGCTCATCTCCACCAGCGTGGCTGAGGAGGGCCTCGACATTCCTGAATGCAACCTGGTGGTGCGCTACGGCCTGCTTACAAATGAGATCGCCCAGCAGCAGGCCAGCGGACGTGCCAGAGCGCAAGACAGCAAGTATTCAGTGGTCGCCTTGAAAGGGGGGCGGGAGGAGCGCAGAGAGCTCACCAACGAATATCTGGAGGAGCTGACTGCAAAAGCCATCGCTCGGGTCCAAGATATGAGCCCTGAAGAGTTTCGTAGGAAGGTGAGGCTGCGGCCCTCTGTTCATTCTTATTCTGTGCTCCCAGTTCTCAGTGTTTTCTTACCTTTTATTCTTCTTTGGCTCCAGATAACTGAGATACAGACAGAAACTGTCAATAAAAGTAGAATTAAAGAGAGCTGTGAAATGCAGAAGAGGAGTCTCTACACCGCTTCCAGTATCCAGCTCCTGTGTCGAAACTGTTTCAAGCCTGTGGCCTCTGGCAGTGACATTAAACTCATCGACAATATGCACCATGTCAATGTCAATCCGGCCTTCAAGTGAGTTGAACTCCTTTGGGAACAATAGTGCATCCAAATGCATATTAATACCTCAGTCTTTACACTACATCTTCACTGCTCTAATCTGGTCTCTGTTCTCAGGAAACACTACAAAGTGGGAGAGCAGTCGAGGCTACAAAAGAGGTTTGAGGACTGGGAGCCTGGGCAGATTATCAGCTGCAATAACGGCAAATGCAACGAGGTATGTTGGACCTTCTGCCAAATATTGATTCGAGACTCAGATACTGAAACTTTCCTGCTCTAGGCAGCTTGTTGATAGAGCTGATGTTAGCGCTGATTGCATGGCGGGATCTGAGTGTTATTCTTATGTAAATTCACAGAAATGGGGATTTGAGATGAAGTACAAGGACATCGCCCTGCTGCCCAATCTGGCCATTAAGCATTTGTTCCTGCAGACGCCTGATGGCAGGGTGACTAAGAAGAATTGGAAGGATGTCCCTTTCACTTTGGACAACTTCAACTTTGAAGAATACTGTCAAGAAAACTTCCCTGACCTCTTCGACTGAGGAACCAACCACAGAGCTCTGTGTGTTTTATTTATCACTGTACGTCAGTTTTAATCTTTATTTTTATTCCAGTCTGTGTGTGTTTGCGAGTCGGAACTCTTTTAGAGAAACCAATACTGTGCAGTTTGAGATTCTTCATACATGAACACAAACTACTATTAAATATGCTCCACACGTGCTTGCACTTATTTATGCTGCGGGGCCAATGAGGCAGCAGCATTTTGCTAAAGCCCATTACACAGAAACAAAAGCACAACATGAAGTCAACAGTAAGACGAAGCTTAACCATCACCACGGCTTGACGTGTTGTCATGAAGACGATTTATCATGAACGCTCTTTTATTTTCTTTTAAATGCTTTTAATTGGATTTTTTTTTTTTTTAAAGTACATTTACTTTTTTACTGTATTTAAGTACGTTTTTCATGTATCTGTACTTAATTGAGTTGATTTATCTTTGGGTACTTTACACATTTACTCCTCTACATATATCAGCAATTATTTCTACTCGGTTACATTTTTACAATGTGTTGTGTTATATGTAACATTGTTTTTTTTTTTTATATTTTCTAAAAGTAATCAAAATAACAAGAGGGGGATTAATGTTCTATCCTGCATCACTGGTGCAGAAAACAACACCTGAAATGGATTGAGAGGAAGTCACTGCAGAGACTTAGCCATAATGATGCATTAGACCTTTGTATTAGACCAGTGGTTCTCAACCTTTTTTCAGTGACGTACCCCCTTTGAAAAAAAATTTCAGCCGAGTACCCCCTAAACAGCGCAAAGCATTTTTGGTTGATAGAAAGATGTAGAGAAGAAAGAGTTTTTCCTGATAAGTGACAGGTAGCTTGCTTCCGTTTGCTTCGAGGAGGCTTTTCGCATCGTGTCTTGAGATGACCTGAATTCAGAAGGTTTCCTCTTAAAAAAACTCAGGTGGCTTCCCAACATGACTTTCATGTTTTGTCTGGAGATGCCGCTGAAGATGTGCTGGCTTCATGCCACTGTTGGCTAATCTTTCCCCACAGAAAAAACACAAAGTGTAAATAACCCAATCTATGTTATTGTTAATACTGTTGAAGTGTCTTTCTGTTATTTTATTGTGAAATATTTACTCGCTTTAAGGTCAGACAATTTCATTTCCGTTTTTGTATTACATGCTTTTATTTTGAAAGTATTCCGGTAGAGACGCGGACTTCCTGTTATGAATGTGTAACTTCACAACGGAAAGGTTTGATGTTTTAGCGACCCTCAGAAGAGGCACGAGCTCTTATGGTGTTATTTAGGGAAGTTTCAAATAAACCTGGAAACGTCAGTTAAAGTCTCGACCATCTTTCGGGGGATATGCTACACAAAGCCTTGGGTGGATGGCAACTCGTGGACGTAAATCCCATTAAAACATATTTTTGTGAATACTGACGGAATTTTGCCGGCTCTGGTTTCGCCTTCTCTGGCACTTGTCCCTCCGTGTTTTCAGCGGCATTGCTGCTACGCTTCAACCACCACTCCATTGTTTGAGTTTTCAAGGCGGCAGTGATGACAGGTGATGACAGGTGGCGTGTGCCAGGTTGGGTCAAACCATCCTGGTATGGGGGAGACTCGGGGTTTTTAGGATAATGAAATCGAATAGCCTACTGAATATAAAATTCAGTTCATGAACTTACACTTATATTTTATTGAATATTTATTAAATAACAATTTTTAAAAGATTTTTGAATGGATGCTAATTTTAAATATATTTAAAAAAAATCTCACGTACCCCCAGGGGTACGCGTACCCCCATTTGAGAACAACTGTATTAGGGAATAGGCTACACTCTGCAAGCACTTTTACTTTTAATACTTTGCAAGTATATTTTAAAGCAAGAACTTACTTACTTTTGCTCAGGTAGAAACGTTAATGTGGTACTTTACTTTTACTTGTGTACATTTGTGTCTATCTATTTGTACTTTAACTTAAGTAAAATGTTTGAGCACTTCCTCCACCACTGGTAATATGATATTATATCGATATGAATGATCTCAAATAACATATGTAATTATTCCAATGTTTTACAAGAGGTTATTTTTCGTAGTATTAGCTCTATTTCCCTGTTTCCCTCTTGATGCGATCAACAGATTATTAAATATAAATCATTTGCCTCTATGAGCCACTAGGTGTCAGTGTGGGTTAGCCAAATGTCCACACAAATTCACACACAACTGTCATCTGCCTTTGTAACCTCCAATAAACTGTGTGGGTAAAACCAGAATAGAAATTGTACCTGTTGGATCTCAAACTGAAAGCAGTGGGCCGATGACGTGCAGAGACTCTGACTTCACAGGAGCGTCTGAGACCCCATATGTGCTGTAACACAAAGGATGAGGAATATGAGTGTGCAATTCTCTGTTCACACCATCTAGACCAGGGGTATTCAACTACAATTTAAAGAGGTCCAGTTAGAGAAAATTTCTTGAAGCAAAGGTCCGGAACATCATAATGTCTAACTATTTAGTGTGATATATATTGAAGTAGCCTAGTAGTTGTATCAACATCTGCATGTACTAAATACCTGACTGTTAAATCAAATGAATTCAGTATGATTCCAAAACTTTTTGACAATATTTATTGTCACGTAACATAGAACTGAACATATATGTATGATTGCAGATATGTATAATGTTCTCTCATTAACTAAATAAAAGTAGGGCTGCATTTCAAAATAAGAGAAAATAAATTAAATGTGAAAATTGTGCATGTTCAAATAAAGGGCTTAACTTCAGAAAAATAAAATGAAGGGAGCAAAAGCTTAAATTTCCCTTTTTCTGTTTCAGATCTTGACTCAAAAGTCTCAACCAATTTTACAGATAATAAATCTCAACACATCTTAACAATTGAACAGTTTTAGAATCACTTTCTTCCCCTCTTATATCCCACTCCCCCACTTTTTTCGTCCCTTTCTCCGTCTCACTCCTCTGTTTCTCAACTTTCTCCGGCTCACTCCTCTGTTTCTCAACTTTCTCCGGCTCAGTCGTCTGTATCTCTCCCTTTGTTTTCTCTACCTGTATCTCTATCTTTCTTTTTTCTTTCTACCGTCTTTTCATGTGTAACTTGCCCCTAACTCTCTCATCTGTCTGCAATGTTTACCGCCTGGAATGCACAGACTTGATTGGCTGAGTAGTATCACGTGGGATGGCTTAACTCGCATGCAATTGGTCTGTGCGTTTCCTCATCCGCTAAACCACTACCGTAAAGACTACAAAAGCTGCGCCGGTTACAAATAGAAGCGCCCCGTCAGGTTTTAAATCATAACCTTCTGTTTTGGCTGTAGGTCCGGGTCCGTTCGGGACGGCTTCTGGGTCCGGACTCGGACCGCGGTCTGCCGGTTAGTGACCTATGATCTAGACTTTGCTGATTTGCACCTGAGCAAGGCACTCCATCCCCAAACTGTGTCAGGGGAGTGTCCTCTGGGCTGCTGGTGCAAGATGGCCTCCAAAATGTGTGTATGCAACACCTGGAAAAGAGGAAAATCTGTATTTCAGTACATAACTTTGATGCTTTGAGTTCTGATATGAACAGTGTAGGTGTTTCTTTATAAGTGGTGCATCCAGCAAAGAAAATCCAAGAAACCTCAATGCCTGCGAGAGCTTTTCTTTGAAGGTGTTTTGAAATGAGTACTTATTTTGGCTGCTGCAGCTCACTATACGCTGCTTCTGCATCACTGGATCAATACACCATCTGAACAGTCTGCATAGAGGAACAGATTTATTAGACTTGCAAATGATCGTTTAACACGCTGCCTTCAAAGATACACAATCTCCACTTTTTTTCTTTTCTTCCCAGAACCCACACAACTTGATTTTAGCAATCCCCAAAGGACACATTCAGACAGCTAATCATTTACAGTTTCATTTTGCCGCCGCTTTGTTTGCACACTAACCCTAATTCTTTTTATCGAGGTTTATTGATGAGGAAATCATCTTTGATTGGATAACCCTGTTCATCTGGTTGCTCCAGAAGCTTGCGTGTAATATTTCATACATTTTACGCTCTAAAGAACCAAACTATCAGCAGAGAAAACACAGTCCATGCTGCATTTTGTCACTTCAAAGTGCTCCTTGCTGTTTTTCCTTTAAGCTATAATACCTGCCTCTTTCTTTAATATTTATCCTTGTGTATCGTCAGTATGGATTAAGTCAACTTTCAGTTAGGTACAGAAACAACCCAAGTGCTAAAGTCCTGCAAAACAATGACTTGCAGATGAAATCAAAAATCACAGAACAGAGAACTAAGAGTTAAAACAGTGACAGTTGTAGGTTTCGTTTTCCTGATGTAATGAGAACCAGATAGGGCCCCGTGAGGGTTCATGCCAATCATCAACGACAACAGAACATGTCTGCTATAGGTCGCTAATAGAGTAAACGGCATAGATTCATATTTAAACAATAGGTGTGGATATTGCTTTTAAAAAAAAGGATTATGTAAGAAATATTATAGGACGGCATAGTTTAAGCTTCCTATGTCACTGCACAATGATGATTCTCTGTTGACCCTCAAAAGCCTCCCTCAGTGGGGCCATCGTCAGATTCTATGGGCTTTTACTTTCGTTTCCTGTCCTCCTCACACAGCTGATCACAACACAATTATAAAAGCCCCACCACCTAGAGTGGGTGGTGATAGTGGACCAGGAGAAGCTGGGAACACCACACACCTCTCCACAGTTGACTGGTGAGTACTTAACAATCCAGCTTCTTTTCCAGCAGATGATAGATAAATTAGTGGCTTTTATTTTGACAGTGTGGTGTCCGTGTTCAAAACACTGTCAATGTATAATCCAGTGTTAATTGCTTCCCTGCAGTATTTTGGTGATGATTGTAGGACTCTGATGTGTTGTCAAACAGGAGTAAAGTTGAGGATGGCAGACTTCGGACTGTATTCATACCAGCAGGAAGTGGTGGTAAGGGCTCTTCAGGGAGAGAACGTGATCATCTGGCTGCCGACTGGAGGCGGAAAGACGCGAGCTGCTGTGTACGTGGCCAAGAGACACCTGGAAACCACACAGCACGCCAAGGTGGTGGTCCTGGTCAACAAGGTACCCAGAATGCACCAAACAGACAAGATGAACACAGCATTTTTCAACCAGTGTGGCTAGAGGCAGAACAAATACAGTGGGGTTTTCTGTATTGTGTGCTGCAGGTTCACCTTGTAGACCAACATTACACCAAAGAGTTCAAGCCTCATCTGGGCGCGACTACACCCTGGTGCCAGTGAGTGGAGAGAGTTGAAGGACCTCTTCGGAAAAGTGGTGCAGGACTCGGACGTGGTCATCTGCACAGCACAGATCTTGTACAACGCTCTGACCAACAGCGAGGAAACCAAACATGTTGAGCTCTCGGGTCAGTGAAAGTTAGTTTTAACAGCCTTGATTGTGATTTCGTAATGAGATGATCAACTGAGTTTTTGTGGTTCCCCGCAGATATCACTCTACTGATAGTTGATGAGTGTCATCACACCCAGAAGGAGTCGGTCTACAACAAGATCATGAGTTGCTACATGGAGAAAAAGTTGAAGGGAGAGCGTCCGTTGCCGCAGATCCTGGGTCTCACTGCATCACCAGGGACGGGGGGCGCTAGGATGCTGGAGAAGGCCGTGGAGCACGTCCTGCAGGTCAGGGTCTCTCTTGTCATGTCTGTGTGATGTCCCACATCTCTGTTCTTCTTCATGTTTAATGAAGACAAATCTTCTGCATGTTTTTTGATGAAAGATGGCTGAAATTCTAATCAGTGTTTCCAGTGGTAAATAAAAAAGATTTACTTCACAAGCCACAGTTGTCCTTCCTTGATTTTGGTCCAAGGTGCGCGCAGTCACAGTCAAACCAAAAAGCTTGAAGCACAGAACATCCCAGTGTTACACCAAATGGGAGGGAGCAGATTACAAGTCTGGATCACTAGAAGTCATGCCAGGATTTGTATTATCTTCTTGAGGACGGAGACTGTCTTAATGTCTTATCCCCAATGCCAGAGACAGGATGGAAACTCCCAGCACAAAACATTTAACATCTTATTTGAATCATTCCTGCAGAGGCCTTTTAGACATAGTTTTGGTCAGGCATATTATTTTTCATATACGATATAAAAGTCAGTTAGAACCAATTCCCTGACAATCTTCCTCTCTCTCCATCTCAGATTTGTGCCAACCTGGACTCATCCATAGTTTCAACCAAGAACTATGCCCCTGAGTTGAAGAAGAAGGTGCCGAGACCCATCAAGACATTTGACATCGTCGAGAACAGGCCTGAGGTAAAAAAATTACAAAAATAAAAAGAATAAAAAAACTCATTTGGAAACTGGCACATTCAGATTCTATCATATTTGAACAATTTGAACCATATTTGGTTCTTTTAGGATCCGTTTGGGGATGATCTGAAGCGGATGATGCAGAGGATCCAAGAGCACATGAACTTACCTGCAGACTTCAGACTGAGAGAGTGTGGCACGCAGGAGTACGAGGCAGATGTGGTGATTTTAGAGCAGCGAGGTATGTTTCCATTTTTTCGTCCTCTAATTTAAGGCTGTTTTAATGTCAATGCCACCCATACGTCATCTGTTTGAATGTATTAGGGTAAGACGGACAACAGAAAGCTCGCACAATGTGCTCTCCACCTCAGACAGTACAACGATGCCCTGCACATCAACGATACCCTGCGTATGATGGATGCTTACAGCAGCCTGGAGGAGTTCTACATCTCTAAGTCCAACACAGCAATCGACGAAACAGACCTCTTCCTGGTGGGAATTTTCCAAGGTGGGAATACAGACATTTTCATCACTGAATTGAATTCATGTTGTATCTCACACACATGTTCGCAATCCAAAGCTGCTTTGAGACATTCACTCAACTGCGGAGATTCTTTGCACTTTCTGCAGAGGAGGTGCTTGTGTGAAAGCAAATGTCCACGTGAGAGCCTCTGGATTATCTGCAGACTTTCTCCCCCGCCTGGCCTCTTAGAATAGAGTCAGCAGAAAGTCTGCAGAATCCGATGTGATCACGCTTCCAAAGACACGACAGATGCAATAATGAAAAAAAATTTTAAGAAAACAAATATCTGCTGGAGAAAAACTGGTGGTGATAAGACTCAACACCAGTGTCTGTGTGTTGTGAAGACAATCACGTGATCTCCACAACGGAATTAATATGTTACCTCCGGCCTCTGTCTGCTGCACCCGGCTGCTCCACCTCTCGTCTGAATGATGTAGAGAATCTGTTGCTGTTGTGAATGTGTCTGTGCAGAGAACCTCCCACTGCGTTGTGCATGTGTGAAAAGCAAACTGCGGATAAAGTCCGGACCCATTTCTCCTGACTTAAAAGGTCCAGTGTGTAAGATTTAGGTGAAAGGAATCTATTGGCAGAAATTATATATAAAAAAAATCCTGGTGATGTTTTCACTAATGTGTTTCATTTAAAATATACAAATTGTTGTTTCCTTTACCCTAAAATGAGCCCTTCATATATAAAATCTTATATTTACATCAGGAGGGGGTCCTCTCTAAAGGAGGTCGCCATGTTTTTACAGTCGTCCAAACTGGACAAACTAAACATCTTTTGAGTTTTTATGAAAACTGAAGGCTACCCCAGGTTGTCCTCCATATTTGTAAGGGAAGGGTGAGGAGTATTTAGCTGCAACATGCAACTTCACCACTAGATGTCACTCAATTATACACACTGAACCTTCAATTTGCAGGTCACTGAAAACGGCTATAAAAAAACATTTTTTTGTTACGCAGAGAATCAGGCGGATTTGAGGAAACTTGCAGGAGATTCTCGCTACGAGAACCCAAAGATGGCCAAACTTGAGAGCGTTCTGCTGAAACAGTTCGGTTCGGGTGTGCAGTCAAAGGGGATCCTCTTCAGCAAAACACGTAAAAGCATCCACTGCCTGAAAGATTGGGTCCTCAACAACAGAGCCTTACAGGAAGCTGGCGTCAAGGCAGACGTCCTGACCGGGGCTGGCAACGGCATCACTTACATGACACAGGTGTGCTGATGTATAATGAGCTTTAGATCGTACCAATTTATGTTTGGTGTGACCTAACTTGCTTTTCTTACACTTACACCTTGCAGAGCGAGCAGGCCGACACGATCTGCCATTTCCGACAGGGCAGTCTCAACCTGCTCATCTCCACCAGCGTGGCTGAGGAGGGCCTCGACATTCCTGAATGCAACCTGGTGGTGCGCTACGGCCTGCTTACAAATGAGATCGCCCAGCAGCAGGCCAGCGGACGTGCCAGAGCGCAAGACAGCAAGTATTCAGTGGTCGCCTTGAAAGGGGGGCGGGAGGAGCGCAGAGAGCTCACCAACGAATATCTGGAGGAGCTGACTGCAAAAGCCATCGCTCGGGTCCAAGATATGAGCCCTGAAGAGTTTCGCAGAAAGGTGAGGCTGCGGCCCTCTGTTCATTCTTATTCTGTGCTCCCAGTTCTCAGTGTTTTCTTACCTTTTATTCTTCTTTGGCTCCAGATAACTGAGATACAGACAGAAACTGTCAATAAAAGTAGAATTAAAGAGAGCTGTGAAATGCAGAAGAGGAGTCTCTACACCGCTTCCAGTATCCAGCTCCTGTGTCGAAACTGTTTCAAGCCTGTGGCCTCTGGCAGTGACATTAAACTCATCGACAATATGCACCATGTCAATGTCAATCCGGCCTTCAAGTGAGTTGAACTCCTTTGGGAACAATAGTGCATCCAAATGCATATTAATACCTCAGTCTTTACACTACATCTTCACTGCTCTAATCTGGTCTCTGTTCTCAGGAAACACTACAAAGTGGGAGAGCAGTCAAGGCTACCAAAGATTTTTGAGGACTGGGAGCCTGGGCGGATTATCAGCTGCAATAACGGCAAATGCAGCCAGGTATGTTGGACCTTCTGCCAAATATTGATTCGAGACTCAGATACTGAAACCTTCCTGCTCTAGGCAGCTTGTTGATAGAGCTGATGTTAGCGCTGATTGCGTGGCGGGATCTGAGTGTTATTCTTATGTAAATTCACAGAAATGGGGATTTGAGATGAAGTACAAGGACATCGCCCTGCTGCCCAATCTGGCCATTAAGCATTTGTTCCTGCAGACGCCTGATGGCAGGGTGACTAAGAAGAAGTGGAAGGATGTCCCTTTCACTTTGGACAACTTCAACTTTGAAGAATACTGCCAAGATAACTTCCCTGACCTCTTCGACTGAGGAACCAACCACAGAGCTCTGTGTGTTTTATTTCTCACTGTACGTCAGTTTTAATCTTTATTTTTATTCCAGTCTGTTTGCGAGTCGGAACTCTTTTAGAGAAACCAATACTGTGCAATTTAAGATTCTACATACATGAACACAAGCCACTCTAAAATATGCTCCACATGTGCTTGTACTTATTTATGCTGCGGGGCCAATGAGGCAGCAGCAGTGTGCTAAAGCCCATTACACAGAAACAAAAGCACAACATGAAGTCAACAGTAAGACAAATTTAACCATCACCACGACTTGACGTGTTGTCATGAAGACGGTTTGTCATGAACGCTCTTTTAGCTTTTTAAAAATGCTTTTCATTGGAAATAATTTTGTGATGCAGTAACATGTGTGCTGTGGTGGGATGAAACAAAGTACATTTACTTTTTTACTGTATTTAAGTACGTTTTTCATTTTATCTGTACTTAACTTGAACTGATTTATCTTCGGGGTACTTTACACTTTCACTCCTCTACATATATCAGCAATTATTTCTACTCGGTTACATTTTTACAATGTGTTGTGTTATATGTAAGATTGTTTTTTTTAAAATATTTTCTAAAAGTAATCAAAATAACAAGAGGGGGATTAATGATCTAATCTCGCATCACTGGTGCAGAAAACAACACCTGAAATGGATTGAGAGGAAGTCACTGCAGAGTCTCAGCCATAATGATGTATTAGACCTTTGTATTAGGGAATAGGCTACACTCTGCAAGCACTTTCACTTTTAATACTTTGCAAGTATATTTTAAAGCAAGAACCTACTTACTTTTACTCAGGTAGAAATGTTAATGTGGTACTTTACTTTTACTTGTGTACATTTCTGTCTATCTATTTGTACTTTAACTTAATTAAAACGTTTGAGCACTTCCTCCACCACTGGTAATATGATATTATATCGATATGAATGATTTCAAATAACATATGTAATTATTCCAATGTTTTACAAGAGGTTATTTTTAGTAGTATTAGCTCTATTTCCCTGTTTCCCTCTTGATGCGATTAACAGATTATTAAATATAAATCATTTGCCTCTATGAGCCACTAGGTGTCAGTGTGGGTTAGCCAAATGTCCACACAAATTCACACACTACTGTCATCTACCTTTGTAACCTCCAATAAACTGTGTGGGTAAAACCAGAATAGAAATTGTACCTGTTGGATCTCAAACTGAAAGCAGTGGGCCGATGACGTGCAGAGACTCTGACTTCACAGGAGCGTCTGAGACCCCATATGTGCTGTAACACAAAGGATGAGGAATATGAGTGTGCAATTCTCTGTTCACACCATCTAAACTTTGCTGATTTGCACCTGAGCAAGGCACTCCATCCCCAAACTGCGTCAGGGGAGTGTCCTCTGGGCCGCTGGTGCAAGATGGCCTCCAAAATGTGTGTATGCAACACCTGGAAAAGAGGAAAATCTGTATTTCAGTACATAACTTTGATGCTTTGAGTTCTGATATGAACAGTGTAGGTGTTTCTTTATAAGTGGTGCATCCAGCAAAGAAAATCCCAGAAACCTCAATGCCTGCGAGAGCTTTTCTTTGAAGGTGTTTTGAAATGAGTACTGTTGCTTATTTTGGCTGCTGCAGCTCACTATACGCTGCTTCTGCATCACTGGATCAATACACCATCTGAACAGTCTACATAGAGGAACAGATTTATTAGACTTGCAAATGATCGTTTAACACGCTGCCTTCAAAGATACACAATCTCCACTTTTTTTTTTCTTCTTCCCAGAACCCACACAGCTTGATTTAAACAATCCCCGAAGGACACATTCAGACAGCTAATCATTTACAGTTTCATTTTGCCGCCGCTTTGTTTACACACACGAATCAATCTTAACACGCAGCAGCAAGAAGCCTCAGCTGTAATGAGCAGTTTCCAAAACAAACCCCAGATTATGAAACTGTAAAGCGAACCGGAGAGGAAACCATTCATTTCAGGCTGGCAGCCGTATTGGGGTAGATTCAGTTTTGAGCCGCAAAAAACATCTTCACATGCATCTGCGGGCCAGACACACATGGGTCAGCCTCACAGTGTCACATGTGTCGTAATCCCTTCAGATCTGGCAGAGAGCTGGAGTCAGTGGTGCCGCCATGGACGTAATCACACTGAAAACAGGCTCTGTTCCGGTGTCAGGGCTCACTCAGGCTCGAGCGGGCAGAGCGGAGACGTACAGTGTGTGATTTACTCTGATCAGGCTCAGGTTCTATAATCAACGCTGATTGCTTCCTTTTGCTTTCCAGCTCAACGCCCCATGCATCTTAATTGCAATTAGCTCTCTTCTGAAATTAAAGCAGCCTGGAGTAGGTGAGCGAATGATGATAACGTGGTGTGTGTGTGTGTGTGTGTGTGTGTGTGTGTGTGTGTGTGTGTGTGTGTGTGTGTGTGTGTGATGATACCACTCAACAACAGGGTCCTCGTCATTTGTATCCAGGACATGTCTGCCTACTGTAAATGTCCATACAGGAGCGATCGATGTTAACTAGGGTGTGAAATTCACAATATCTTAAAAGAAATTCATAAGTGATTTGCCATAATAACATAGGAATCTTTCCTATTAATATGTAAAGTTCGATTTCAAAATGCAAGATGGAGCTTATCTGCAAGTGTTAGAGATTTTTTTTAATTAGGAGCTGGAATGAACTGTCAATCAATAGAAAACATCTATTTTATAATCTTTATATAATCTTTACACAAGCACTAGAATGGCCCTCAGCAGAGTAGATTATATCGATCTCCAACAAATTTCACACACTCATAGATACATTATCTGCTCATTCATCATATTCTGCTTAATCAATTTTACACTATTTCCAGTTTGCACTACAATCATACTGCAGTTTATATGCCATCTACCCTGTGCCTTTTTGAATGCATTCTTATATGTTGTGTACTTTTACTGTATGTTGCTTTTGTGCTTATATTTTGTGTAACTAAAATGTTGTGCACATGTTTGTCTGCTTATGTGTACAGAGAAACTGCATTTCAATCTCGACTATGCCCTGTACATGATGCCAAATTGAAAATATAGTTGACTCTGATATCAGTTCCTTAAATATGCCTGATTTGTTTTTCTCATCAAGAACCATGAATAATTCCCTGGGATACAGATGAAAATGTCTCCTATCTTGCACTCTTTGGGATCTGCCTGCCAAAATTCAGATAGCTCTTTCCTGATCCATCATTCCGTCAGGTTTTGTGGAAATCTATGTAGTTATTGTCGTGTAATCTTGCTTACAAACAAACAAAGAAAACAAACCTTTCCTATTGACTAGTATTTGCTGCTGTGTGTATGCATGCATACGGATATTTTTGCATATGTCACCTGAGGCTCTTTTCACTATTTTATTTCATTTAAATTTGAATATATAGAAAATAAATTGTAATAAATTGTGTAAAAACTAGTAGCAGTGAAACTCATTGCTTGGTTCAACTGTTTTCCACTGCTTTACTTCTGGATTTTTTGTATAGGCAGAGAAAATCTCAGAACATGGACCCCCCCCCCCCAGGTCATTAAACTAATTAGCTGTGCGGAGACTATAACTGTCTGTAGTTTTACCTGCTTCTCTTTTATAGAACAGTCGAGAGAAAGTTGCTGTGTTTTTTTTTTCTTTAGATTGTGCAGATGTTTCAGCTGCTCCACAAGAAACAAACGGAGCCAGTAAAGAAGATTGAATGCGGGACGCGGCGCAGCGTGCGGCACCTCCATTTTGGGCACGTGGCTGCGCGCAGTGCCTGGTAAGTGTTTCCAAATTACCTGCGAACTGGCAGCTTCATTTGTTACCTACACATATTTTACTTTTATTGCTGTAGCCATGGGCGCACTCGTAACGTTAAACAGCTTGTTGGTGCTGTTAAATTAACACATACCTCTTCAAACACACACACACACACACACACACACACACACACACACACACACACACACACACACACACACACACACACACACACACACACAGAGTGGTGGCAGTGGGGGGCAGCACAGACCTGGTTGTGGTGGACGGGGCTCGGTGCGCGCATGGTGGCGCAGGGGCAGGTGGTCTCCCAGGGTCGTGTCGATGACAGGTTGTGATCTCAGCTGTCAACACAAACGGAGGTGTCGTGTCGGATCGGACAGCATCGAGCTGCTCGCATTGTTTTACGCTCACCTGCCTGAAGTTCCACGTTTCACGGCCCTGTTGAGTTTGTTCCTGCGTGAAGGGAGCGAGGCGGATGGAGCTGTTAAAGGGCCCCTGGGTAGTGATGTGACGTTTGGCCCCTGCTGACGACAGCTGCTCAAAAGCGAAGCCAAACCATCTCGATTGCCCCCTAGTGTCTACTTACAGTATAATCCAAACTAAGCATGTCGAATAATAAACATTTTTTTTACCATATATGATTTCCATTATTTGAGGTGATTTATTTTTATCACACTGTTGTATATTCGAGAGTTTATTTTTTGGTAAGTTATTTGATGCTATCAAAAATAGCGTGAAACGTCATGATTGACAGCTGAGACTGACTCGTGATTGGTTGAGCGTGTTACTATTACTACTGCGCAGTGGCTCCAAATGATGTCATCAGCGTAAAATGGCAGAATCCAAACGCAGAATATTCTTCAGTTTTGTTCAGTGAGAGGAGGCGGAGACGTGTCTTTGTATGATTGGGGCCCTTGGGGTCTCAGGTACCTGAACAGTTTGCCCTGTTAGCACTAAACACAAAGTACAGATGTAGCTGTTGGTAATATCATTAGTTTTAGGGATATAAATACCACCTGAACATGTTGAGGTCACTAGAAAAAGTCAGCCCATTTAAAGGGATCCCAAGTGGGGACTCATTACAGTATCTCACTGTTTATAATGAAATTAATCACATCCCCCATAAGTGACAGCACCTTTATTCATAGCCCTTTAATGCTAGTATTTTAATACTATTTGCACTTAACTTCCATCTTATAATGTCGCACTGAATTAACATAATTTAGAATGACAGTAAACAGCACTTTGACTCGAATAGGGCCATGTCATAACCAACAGTAAAAAATAAAAATATAATTTCTAACAGAAATCTTGCGATCCCCTAGTTGGTGCTGTTGGATCTCAAGAGGGTTAGAGGACTGTTGCACTACATGATCTATATTCAGTAGATTATACTAGAGGATTATTATCCTGTAAATATATATGTTTTGTAAAGGTGTCTTATCATGGCACTTATAAAAAAGTCATACGTTCATATGAAAAATAAGACATACCTTTTAAAAAATAAGGTAAATGGAAAAATAAAACATACCTTAACTGAATTTAGAAAAGCTTGATTATTAAATAAGGAAATACTGTATGAATTCTCTGCATTAAATCAAAGTAAGACAAGGTAAGCGTGGACTACAAAGCTCATCACTTGGTCAGTTCCCGGGCTGCAGACAGACGCCACACCTGTTAGGTCAGTGTCAGACGGTCTGACACGCCGCAACACATTCACGCTGTCAACACAAGCTTGTTTTCTGCTCGTGTTGTCTTCACACATTCTCTCTGCAGGACTCACACGGGACGCAGACAGAGACAATGACAGACACAAATAGCTTGTAGAGCACAGTGAGCCGGTCACCAGGACGCACCATTTCCCCTGGGACCGGTCTGCTTGTCATCCAGCTGCTGTCTGAGAGTTTGTTGTGCTGCTTGTCGGGCCTTCAAGCGGAGGTGAAGGGACTCCATCGTCTTTAGTCTCATGGCAACAGTCGAGGATCAGGTTACCATTGCTGACAAGGAAGTCAATGCCCTCTGCATTGGCCTCCTATGTGCTGTTATGTAGAGTGGTTATCAAGCTGCTGCCCTTGTAGCCTTTGTGTACTGCTCAGACTAACTTTAGAGGAAGTGTGTGTATCTTTGGTATCTCTGTTCGGTTATGTTACCTCTTTTGTACGGTGGCCCTGAGAGCTCAATGCAGTACAATTTATTTAAAAAAAAACCTGTGCAGTCAGACAAAACACTAATTGAGAAAACTTTGTCTATTTGATGAATGCGCCACAAATAGAAAACACGCTGCAAATACTCAAAAGGCAATCAAATACTTGAAAGACGACCAAATACTCAGAACACGACAGAAAGGTTTCCATGGGAAACACTTCAATTCAAGTAATATGCAGAAATAGACACAATTAATTGAGAAACCTGCAATATAACCTGCTAACGTCGTCTTTTTCAAATCAACATGGTCTTTACTGTGGTGTTATTGATGTAAAACAAAAAAAAGCTACCATGTTATATTATCCCAATGTTAAATAATCAGCACAAAATATTTTATATTATATTTTACCTATTCAACTTCAACAACGGGGTTGGTCATATTGTGAGTATGTGGTTGTGTTTTGAGTATTTGCAGTGAATTTCCTTTTTGCTGCTTATGTGTTGTCAAATCGATGAAGATGTTTTCTCAGATGTTTTCTCCATGTGTTTATCTGCGTGTGTTTTCTTAGGCTGCAGTGTGTTGAGCTCTCAGGGCCACTCTACCTTTTGAGACTGCCGTGCCTTAGCTACTTGATCTTGAGCAAATTCAAGTGGGGGGAGTATTTTAAAGGCTCTACATAACATCCCACTCTGCGTTTTAATTTCATGGTGCGTTCCTTTTTAAACCCAGGTTGGGAAAAAAGCATGTTTGTGTGTATTCTCAGGGCAACATGAAAGCAATTATAGTCCACAAACGGTGCATCTCTGTCGTCGCACATCTCCTTTGATTGAGGATGTCACTGTCTGAAGTGGATTGGAACTCTAGTGCTGGTGTCAGCGTCTGGAGTTAACAAGACTATTTCATGCTTTATTATAGCTTCCATGAAAGAGACGCTTGTCTTTGCTGTCTGCCACTTTGTGGCCGGGCTTTTGTCTGTTCTTCGCTGCCTTCTCCCTTTTCTGCTGCCTTCCTTCTGAGAGATCTGCTAAATTATACTACTAGAAACTCAAGAATGAACTGCTAATAAGTTCTTTATCTTTGACCCCCCCCCCCACACACACACACACACACAGATTGTTCAGCAGTTTCAATGGTAAAATAATTCACTCTAAAAACCCAAGCAATCTCAGCTGTCTGTGTTTTAGTCCATAAAACATTATGACATATCAGTAGTACAAATATTAACGCTCACGTCAAAATGTCTGGGAGAAGCAGAGACATTTGACACTGTTGTGTTATGAAGTCATTTTAGTGCCTCAGATATTAATTCTGTGCCCGCTCATGTACGCATCCATGTTCATAGTTTTTGTTTGGACTGAAGTAAATAGCTTGCGTTCTTCTTGCCGTCTTTTCCTCTGCTCCTGACTGCAGTTGTTATGTCACTTTAATCCTTGCTATTAATCCACGTTGAGTCACCATTACGGCTGGTGAGGATTGTTGTGGACTCGTAGGACAGACTTTGGGATGATCGTATGTTTGTGTGGGTTTAATTGATTGATCTACAATGAACATAATTTTCAGCCCTAGTTGTAGTTTGGTAATTATTTATGTTAATGATAATATGAAGATGTTAATTTAGCCAGTAACCATCCTTTTTCCCAAATATTTGTATTTTCATTGTTTTTATTCCGTTGAAAAAAGATTTTTAGACTGACCTAGTGTGCTAAATGCAAACGTGTGTGTGTGTGTGTGTGTGTGTGTGTGTGTGTGTGTGTGTGTGTGTGTGTGTGTGTGTGTGTGTGTGTGTGTGTGTGTGTGTGTGTGTGTGTGTGTGTGTGTGTGTGTGTGTGTGTGTGTGTGTGTGTGTGTGTGTGTGTGTGTGTGCTCTCAAGGCGTGACCATAGGGGCTTTCATGGACTGAAATGGGCGATCTCTGAGGTCTGTGCTGAGGGTATCGATTATGCCATGATAACCTGACTCGTGCTTAAAGCAGTTAAGCTTTGTTATTTAAAATGTCTTCCTTTTAAAAATTGGAAAATTAAACATTTGCAAAATGTGTGTGCAAAAGAGAGAAAATATGAAAATAGAACAAGGGGGCAGAGATGATAATTGATGGGATACTAAGGACAGACAGATTAAGGCAGAGCTCTGAATACCTCCTTTTTGTCGAATGTGGGAAAGCGGAAGTTTGAAACAAAGAGGAGGAGCAGCAGCAGTGTATGTCCGGGAGGAAGAACGGTGGCGCACAAAAGTGAGGTCGTTCATCATCTGTAACCTTGCCAGGACACGGCACCGTCTCCCCAAAAACCTGATGTAAACAGAGAGAGAAAACAACACAATCTCAAAGGAGCCGTTGATAAACACTGTAACGATCCCCGAGCAGCCCAGTCAAACTGAACCCTTGTTTCTCTGGAGCAGTTGGAGCCGGAGATAAGCGGAGGGCTCATATCGCATAAAAAGATTTCCACAGATTCATGAGGCTCCGGCACAGCGAGCTATTGATCCCTCTCCCCCTGTCTGTGCGAGAGTGGAGGATACTGCAAACCTCACAATGGTTACATTTTTCTTTTTGGGGTTGTAGGTTGTGCTAATTTCAGAGTGACTTACTTTAAGGGCAATGTCAAGATTAGAAATGTAGAAAAGAATGTGTCCAGAGTTACTGTAGATCATCCTGAAGAACAGGACGTTGTGTCTGGAAAGATTTATTGTTGCTCAGTTTTTCAATCATTGGAGAAAATGCAAACAAACGTCTATTTACTTGTCTTGGAATCAGTGGGGGATTGAGTGTAATTTAATCAAGTGTTTTGTTTGTTTTAGATTGAAATTTATGTAAACTGATGATTTAAAAAAAATGTTTGCGTTTGGCAAATGTTGGCGCCTGTGTCCTGCTCCATTGGCATTCGGGCAAATTTACTCTAAAGCCACCGGAGCCAAACTCGTTATCCGAGATGACATTACGCTCACAGACACGCTGGCTAATCCTCATCCTGAAGAGCTGTGACTGCACGAACAAACATGATGGAAGCTATGTGCTTTACATATTTGTATGTTTAAACTTTTAACATTAGAAGAAACATTAACAGGGTTATGTCAAAATTGAGTAATGGTAAGGTCTAATAACTGCAGAACAAGACGAATGTTGTTTCTGTTTGTCCATATCTTTTTATCTGGGATATACAGCTTTTGACTTTGGTGTTTTAGCGTGACTAGTGCAGTTTTGCCTGTGGTGATGCTGGTTGCAGCTTTTCTCTCTGAATTTGTAACAGTGACTTGCAGTAATTGAACCGCGGCAAGCAGAGACCTGCTGCAGGACTCAGTCCAGAGAACCATGAAGCAACTTCAACAATTCAAATGATTGTTTATCCAGTCAGTTTTCAGAACCCCGATCTGGAGAATCCGTTGTCATTAACTTTAACGTGATACAGAGCACCGGTCTTCTGTTTATTCCAAGTCTGCGGGACATTACAGGTCGCTTATTTCGGATAAAAACTGACAGCCCTAGTCTTCCCGTGTTATCTGTTTTGGTTCTTCGCCTGATTCTCCTCGTGACACCTTTTTTTCCCTTTTTATATTTCTACCATAACGACCAGTCGATCATGTGAAGGATCGATCGGCCTTGGCGGAGCTATGTGCACTGCTGTGCCATTCTAGTTGTAAGTTGCGCTGCGCCATGCAAGAACAAGAAGCTTGACACATGTAGCAACAGTAGCTGCAGGGAGAGCAGGCAGTGAAGGTCAGCTGACAACATGAGACCACAAGTGACAGCAGAGCAGAGCGTGTGGTTTCGGCGCCACAACATCCTGCAATAATTGTGAAAAGATACAACAATCATTGCCATAAACGGCACCGCCAATGTAAAGAACAGAAGCAGCAACAGGAAAACAACAAATGGAGCCATCGATCACACGTGGAGGGCTGCAGGTCAGTGAGCTGCAGCTTTGCTTAATAGAGGCACTACATTAACTGCTGCCGAGTTTTGACAGATCCAATTAGAATGAGCTCCATACCTCTGCCACCGCCCTGCCCTCCAAACTGCTCTCACACATGCAGCTATGAGGCCGCATGGAGTCCACTCTTCTCCAACTCGTCCGTAGTTTCTTTGGCCTTCATCCGGTGCATCACTGCGTCAATACACCTAGTATAAACTGGAGCCACCATCCAAATATAATTTCTTGTTTGTTTTTGTTTTGGATTCTCTTCTGACAATAATCACACACTCTTTATGTACAGTATTTATTACTGGGAAACTTGTGCTTCCCTGGTGAATACTTCTCGTGCTGCCACCACACGCCCTTTTTTCCACATCCCTCAAAATGTCTATTCCTGTCTTTGGTAAAGCTGCTTTTCTCTCATCTATCCACAAATGTCCAAATGATAGGTTTTGTGTCTGAGGAGAAAAAGGAGTCATGCTTCACAAGACGGGAGCACAGCAAAACGTCTGACTCCTGCCAAGGAGAGGAAACAAAGCAGGCTCTTTTTTTTTTTCTTCTTTTCGCAAAATCTATTCTATTGTCTGTCTGCTTTCTTTGTGTACCCTTCACTCGAGCTCCAGCCGCAGTCCTCCCTCTCAATTATTCCTGAGAAACAACGCGCTTGTCAATCTTTTTTTTTTTCAATAGCTAATAGTCCATCTATCCCCCTCTGCCCATCAGTCAAACCAATTAATTCGATCAAGCTGTTGAAAGTCATTTTCAGCCGCAGCGGGAGGGCAGTGGCAGACTGACAGCACTGGCTCCCCATATCCATTGTTGAGAGACGAACAACACGGACTAAACCAATGTAAATTAGCCTGAATGCATCCAGAAGTAATTTTATATCCATACCAATCAATTATTTTTTTGTTTGCACCATTTCCCTTTTGTTTCTGTGTCACTCCGTGTGTGTGTGCACATGGATTTTTGCAGTCACACTCGGTACAAAACACATGGGTGGATTGTGGCATGAATGTCTCGTCAGTGTGAAAACCTTCAAGACTGTGAGCAGCGCTGTTTCCGGTCAGCGTGGCCTCGACATGAGGGCAAGTCGTCTCTCCCCGGGTGTCATACTGAGGTGTCATACCTGTGTTCCTTTCATAGAAATGGATCAGGCCTTTGGAAACTCTCCAGTCTTCAGGTACATGCTGTCTGAGCAGGGTTTTTTTCACTTCCTCCAGAAGGAAACCACTGAGAAGACGAAGCCTCTGTCGCGAGTACGATGATGACTTGTCCAAGTACTGCTGGACAAGAATTGTGTGTGAATTATTAGTTTTGCTCTGCTGATGCGAGCTATCTAACCCTTCACGCAGGCCTTTTGATGTAGCTCCTCATTGTCTTGCAGAGCCGCAGGAAATTGAAAGGGAAGATCGGGGGAGCGTTAGAGAAGGGGGAGAAGAGGTGGGGGGCGGGAGTGACGTGCGTCACGTCAGGGTTTTCTGGGACACGGTACACGGAAATGAACTAGCCTTGCATGACCTGCAGGAGCTCGCTCTCGGAGTGCGAGGAGGATGCGCGGAGCAGCGAGCCCGGGGATCAGTTGTTTTAGAAAACACAAGAGATCAAATAAGTGATTTTTTTTTTTTTTTTCTCCCCCTTCGCTAAAAGGCACGAATCCAGGTTTAATATTTCTGCTGCATCCTTCATTCACCCTGCACCGCCTCTCCCCACCGCATGCAGGGCTCCATTCTAATTCAGAGAAAAGACGAAACCTTTGGAGAATCACACAGAACACACTTGCTCGGTCTCCCTCGAGTGTTGAAAGAGTAAAGTTTTAATGTGACCGGAATTTGATTTGAAGCTCTCAGTGACTTGAAGGAGGGAGAGAGGCTGCTTTCCCTCTCGACTGTCACTCTCTTCTACACTGTAAGTGCTTTCTCCCCGTCTGTCAATGAACACACACGCGTTCCCATATTTTTTCCCCCCTGCTGATAAATTATAATGACGAACAGGCTGTTTCAGGTTGGGGAGCACAAAGTGGTTGTAGGCAAAGTTAATAAGTCAATTTCTGCTCTTTTGTGAGTCCTGGGAAGTGGAATTAGCATTTTTATTTCAACAATGCTGTTGCATATTTTTGTGATTATATTAGAATATTTCAAGACGTGATTAATATAAGTTTATTTGTCCATGAGGGGCTGTAAGTCATGAAAAAGTCACACAGTGTTATTCCTGTTATATTTCTCTAACCTACCTTTAAACTAGAGAGTGTTTCTGTATTTAGGAGGTAGAGTGTGTTGTCCTCTAACCATTTGTCCCAATAAATAATAAATACAACCGTTTGTCCTGAAAATAGCTTTTTTATTTACAGCATTTTGGGGTTTTTATTGTGAGTTGGCAACTCGCTGCAGGAATGAGAGTAATTTCATTGGAAAGCCAAGCGTCTCCCTCTTGAGTCTCGGTTGTTTAAATGGAGATGAACACAGAGGACAATGGCAACAGTCCGTTATATCGAAATGACAGATAAGCAATGAGCAGGTTGAGTTCATCAGTGCTCAGGTAGTGAGAAGGAGGTGGGAAGTGGGATGTGTAACGTGGCAGGTCGGACGCGGGAAAGTGGGTTTGCTCTGGCGGGAAATGGCTATTTACGTAGCTGAAAATGGAGTGGGCCTTTCTGACATTTTCATAGCCCCGAAGGCAAGAGTAACCTTCAGCAGAAAACAGAACGATTAAAGGAACCAAGGGGGAGGAAGCGGACGTGGGAGAGCCAGAGCGAGAGGTGGGGCAGAAAGCAGGGGAAGTGATTGCATGCGAGAGTTAAAAAATGATTGGAACTGAATTTGGAGAAGCGACAGCGGGAGGGAAATGAAGATGGACAGAAATAGACAAAAATTATTCCGAGGTCATGGAAAGGTGTGAGGGGAGAATGCAGAATACAGAGATTGACAGGTAGAAAATTAAGAAAATAAAGGAGCCTAATGCAGGGCAAGGTTTACAAATTACTTTCATCTAATATTCACGAATAATGCTCAGTAAATAACACATTACATTCTTTCCCTAACAGCTTTACACCTTGTTGCACCACTTAAGCACTGCTATCAAACCACGCAAATCATTCAGCCCTGAAATATCGGTAGTGATGTGACATGACGGAGAAATGACGCATGCATAAAGCATAATAGCCACTCACAACAGCTCTAGTTAATATTTCTGTCTTCAATAAACTTAACATGATAATGTGTCCTCTTCCCTATTATTGTCTTGTGTGAGTGAACGACTGAAAACAACCAGTTCTTTTCTGTCACCTCGACTTTCAGCCAAGGCAGATTTCTGCGGCGCAAAAACATGATGTCAGACGAAGGATTTTTAGTTTTCATTCAAACAAACCAATAAAATCAACATAGAAATATGATATATAGTAATTAACTGAATATATCAATACTGAACGATGAAATAAGGCAGTTGGGTAGATGCAAGTGGCCACACTCACAATAAATAATCGTAAAATATGACATGTTATTGAAAAATCTTCATTATTATAAAGAATATATATTCTCACAACCAGATTTTTTTCTTTTCTCATTTCTTTTCTTATTACTATTAAATAAGTAACCGGTGTAAAATGGTGATAAGTGCAACACAAGTCTATTTACTATTTTCAAAAGAATGTATTTGCTGTATTCCTGTCCAGGTTCCATGTTGTTACCACCGCCAAAGATGTCATGTTTTCACCCCTGTCCGTTTATTTGTTTGTTTGTTCGTCAGCAGGATTACGCAAAAACTGCCAAATGGATTTCCACGAAACTTAGAGTAAGGATGTGATATGGACCAAGAAAGAACACATACAATTTTGGCATGGATCAAGACAAAGATCCAGAAATTTCATTGTATCACATTCGTTAACATTGTGAGATAAGATGTTATTTGAGATTTTCCCCAATTTGTGAAGTATGAGTGTGTGAAACTTGATGCACTTTGATTAGATTTAATGGGGCAGTTTGGGTTTGGTGGCGGTATGGACTCTACTGAGTGCCTTTTTAGTTAGGACAGCAAGTGCCCACCTGGACGTCCAAGGGCGTGTTGATCTTAAAATGAAATGTGGGCATGCACATTGTTTGTGACTGTGCTCGAACGACCAACAAAAACCTGGTCTGAAGTTGTGACAGTGCAATATTGGTGACATATTTTACTCAAAACCACAAATGTCAATCTCACGCAGTGCTACAGGAAAGGTACAGGGGACCAAAGCCATTAGGATTCATCCTCTGGGCGCTATATGAATAACTTATAACTAATACATTGTAATCCATCTTATAGTTAATGAGATATTTTGCTCTGGACCACAGTGGTTTCCAAAAATAATAATAAAAGAAAAATCGGTTTGAAAGCAATTATAGGCAGCCCGTGGTTTGCCTGTTCTATAGACTCACCTCTCCTCTCCCCTCCTGATATAATTGTGCGTGACTCCATTATAGTTTTTACTATACCAAATCCCTGGATGAGAACTTATCACCTGATCGTCAGACCGAGAGAATTCAGGAGAAAAGTGTGAGATGAAGTAGATTATTTCCATGTGACTGTGTTGCCAAAGTAGGACTGATTGTATCAGCAGATGCAGTTAATAGACCCTGATTATGAGCAGCCTCATTTCCTACAAATGACTCCTCTGCCGAGCCACGTGCACGTCAGGAATACATTATATTTCCTTTATGCACATGTCTTTCTTTTGTAGCGTGACAATGTGACCACAATGGGGAAACTTGGTGAAGAGATAAATGTGTGAAACTGCCCTATGCATTTTCTTTCCTACCAATCTGTCTAATTAAGTGGAGATGTGGGTCTGTGTGCTTTGACCGTTTCATTACTTTTGAATAGGCCAAGATGGGCTGATATGGGTTAGAATGAGATATCAATATGTGCACTATAACCTGAGCCTTTATTAATTTTATTCTATTATCCCTTTTTTAAAATTGTTATTTAAATCCCTGGCCAAGAGTTAACGTTGGCAAAGTATGAAATATCAAGAATTGTCTTTATTGTTAATATATAAAATATGTTTCTTCTTGTTGAAATCCAATCACATTAATCTTATAATAGACACCAGTATGAAGTGTTTTATGATGTATTGTTCCACTGGGAGCCCTAAAGTTGTGAACTTTTCTTCCCACCAGTGCCAGAAGCCAGAGCCACATAGAGAAGAGGTGTGAATGTGGCTCCGGCGCGTCACTTTGACAGATCCTCCTGCTGAGACCCAGTCGGCAATCATCTATAATGTAGGTTCAAGAGTAAAAAAGCCTCTGTTTCTATCCCGTCAAGTGCTTTTCTAGACTCTCATGAGGGGTCATTCCCCGACCCAGGAGAGGAGCGATTCTCATCAGCGTTTAGATTATTATTCTCAGCAGACTTCTCCCAATAAACAATCTCTTCGAGGTTGCCCACAGTAAAATATGCTCATGTACTGTGAGCTGTGCTGGGAATGAGCATCCTGGTAAACTGACAGTGGCTCAGCTCAGCGGCAGATCTCTCTGAGTAAAAGGTGTGGAAATAGGCATTTGTACTTATTAACATGTATAGCTTCTGCTTCCTTGTCCCCCCTGCGGAATAAAAATCTGATAGTGTGTCTCGTGGTGTGAGAGCGCCGAGGCTTTGTTCCCCCCCGCTCACGAGGGAAAAGTGCCATGAAAGTCACCTGCAGCTCTGGGAGGTTAATTGCCAAGTTATAAATCACACAAGACAGTTAGGCTATGGGTGCTGTTAGCGTATGGCTGCAGATCCTCGGGTTATAGACAGTTAGGCTATGGGTGCTGTTAGCGTATGGCTGCAGTTCCTCGGGTTATAGAAAAAAAACTGTCCCCCAATATGTTGGGTTTGTCACTAATAATAATATTCACTTTGATTTGTCATATTCCAGGTAAATGGAACTGGAGTTACTGGAGTGTGCACAATAAACTCAGTATTTTATTTTACATAATGAACAGAAAACGTCAAGATAATAAATAAGTTGCCTCTCCCTGCACTGTACATTAAGTAATGCTAAAATTTCTAAAATGTATACATACATAAATATTACGACTAAGGTGATAAAACACAAGATTTATTTAACTGAACGAAGTAATGATAAATAACAAATAAATTAATGATAAAAAAATTACCACTGCGTGAGAAAATTGAGACTTAAAAAATTAAAGACTTCTCATTTCCACTTAATAATAAGCCAAACTTTATAATGAAGAAAAACTTTACTTCAAGCAACAAAACAACAGACGGTCATTGAGAAACTACCTGTTTCCTCAGACTAATTTCACTTTACAATGACAGTTCACCACCTCAGAGTCTCACTCTGACAATATCAAGACATTGTGATGTTGAATTTCAAGGTAAAAGCCCTTGAAATTTCATATTTCCACAGTTTTTCCTATAAAATTCAGATTGATATTAAAAATGAAGTACCTATTTCCACAGACTAATTTCACTTCACATTGACAGTTCACCACCTCAGATTGTCACCCAGACAATATCAGGACAATTTGATGTAGAATTTCAAAGTAAAAGCCCTGTTTTGGCAACAGAGAAGGAGATTCTTATGGCACTTGGCAAAGATGATGACAGTGAAAAGATGGCAGAGGGCAGGGAGTTACTGTGCCGCCTACTTGTTTACTAGTCTGGTAACATTACGTCAACAAATGGGGTTAGCCTACAAAATTAGAGGACTGGTGCTTTGTGAGAAAAGGGTGGCCTGGAAAGGAGTCAAATTCCCAGCTTGAGTTATTTTCCCAGTCGACTCCTGTCAGCTGTCGATCATGACGTCTCACACTTCTTTTTATAGCATCAAACAACTAATTACAAAGTGGCATTTGGACACACACCAGTGTGATTTAAAAAAAATACATTAAATCACAGAAACCTTTTATTTCTTTAGACATTTTTAGTTTTATCCATGTCCTATTCACTTACATGGAGGCAGGGTTTATGACCTATTTTGCAGCCAGCCACAAGGGTACGACTTAGCTTCACTCTTGGGGAGCTAAGTCGTACCCTAGTGGCTGGGTCAAAGTCATTTTGTCCATCTTTATTTGCAGTCTATGATAACAATGATAATATGATAATAATATGATATCATTATTCATGTTAAGTGGCATTTTGTCCATCATGTGCTACAGCTGTTCGTCAAGATTTTTTCACATACACTATTTGTTCAGCTGTAGGGAAACATTGCTGAAACACCTTGCTATTAAGTTTTAATTGATAAAAACATCAACTAAAAATTAAAGTCAAACAGTCTCAAATACAATGAGGTTAAGCAATGACCGACCAATATTTGATTTTGATAAAAGTGTCTTATATTATTATTCCTGGCAAGTGGATTTTTCAGTTTATAATTTTCTGTACTTTCCTTACATCAAAGCAGCAGCTCCCTCCCCTCCTCATACCCTCTCCATCTCTAGCTGTGACTCTTCATTTGGTATCTGTCAGTCATGTATGAATCTGTACCACTGCAGGCATCTGGATGATTGATTTAGCCTTGATGGACAACTGAAGTCTAACTGACAGCGTCTGCGATTGAGATTATCAGGCAATTTCTCCGCAGGACGTCAATAATTGTCTGAGGAAATGGTATCAAAGTGTCTCCTCCACTGAAACTTGTTTATTTTTTTCATGCGCCTTAGCTGTTCATCCTCTTACCAAAGTCAGCGGGCTGCCGTTTAATTTGTACCAGTTTTTATTTTGCCATTACTGCCTCAATGGCCCGCCAACGTAATGAGCTCAGTGGTAATCACACTTGACCCTTCTAATTAAAACCAGTGCCAAGGGCAAGCGACCAGGAACGGGGCGGCAGCCTGCCCTTTCTGCGTGGAGCGCAAAAGTAAACCCCAACTCATTTTGCACTGGTTTATGGGATTTTAAATGACCTCACACATTAAATCCATGACTTGTTTCCTGGGGAGCTCTGTGTCATTACTGTTAAGCAGGCAGGTAGACAACAGTCACACTGAAGGGGCACTTTACTCAAAACCATGAAATATCCCTATTGAGAAATGACTTCATTCATCGAATGTGTTCCTCGAAAAGTGCTCCTCGCAGTGGCATGTGAACGGAATTTTTATTAAGGAAAAGGGGGAAAAAATCCTCTCGTTAATGCTGTCAAAGAAACGCACGTAACGCAGCGTGGAATGATCCCAGAGGGAACGTTTGTTTTATGTTACATTTTTGAATGAAACAACCTCGTGGAGTTTGCACTTTTGTTTCAAATGGAAGGACTTGAAAATTCCTCTTTTTCTCAAGATACAGTATGAATGTGAGAGTTTGTATATACATTCTGTAGCAGCACTTCATTTTACAGCCTTCACAGAGGTGTGTGCATAACTCAAAGTGTTGGATCCAAGCAGAGCCCCTCAGAGGATTTTACCTCCATGCATCTCTTCCCCTTATCCAAGTCATCATTTCCATATTCCTTTTTCTTCCCTTCCTACATGCCACTCTGGCTGCACTCACGCTGAAGTTAATCAACTGCCTCAAGTCATTGTGACGCTCGCTCTCCTTTTGTTTTGCTCGTTTCTGCTCGGGTCCATCAAAAGGCTCCATTTAAAGACGGGTTTCAAACCTCACGTTGAATGGACACAGCTTGCCACTTCAGTTGCTGTGGAAACCAGGTTGACACACTGACAGGTTGTTTGAGAGCATTGTGAGTGGGAGTTTGAGAGGCTATAGAGAGATTTATGGATTTACTGTACAGATCTACAGACCTGGATGCAGTTTATCAACCAGGAGGGGAAAGATTATGTAGCATGTTTGCATGCAGATACAGAATACACAATAATAAACACAAGTCCAGACCAAATGCATAAATAGTAATAGTCCATAATATAGGCCACAATGCTAAACCACCTTGCTGCCCGCCGTGCTGCCCACACATATCTTCTTTGTTAAATTTGTACAAATATCCAAGTGTAAAAATCTGCTGCCAGGCATCAGAGGTGACCCAATCCATAATCCCCAACAACACTGCAAATTACTGAAAGGTCTTTCTGTGGTGGGTTATAAAGGTGCTTGTATCAGTAGATTTTGCTAGCCTTGGTATTTGGCCATACCTAGCTAGCTGCCGATTTTGCCTGTTTCTAGTCTTGGTGCAAAGCTAAGTTAGCCACCTGCTGGCTGCTATCACAGACTGTATATGAAGATGGACAACGTGCTTCCACTTTCTCCCACTGTAATAATATGAAGCCAATATATCCCAGGGTGCTGCCAACTTGTACTGGTGACTTCATTTGAAGCCAGATATTCAACAGCAGTAGTCGTGGAGTGGAGCCACAGTACCAAGGTCCTGTAAATGCACACCCCTCGACCAATCCTGAGTCGGTCTCAGCTGTCAATCGTGACAAGAACTACATCAAATTTCAGAAACCAAATTTCATTTGACGATTTAGGTTGGGTTTATGACCTTTTACCACAGCCAGCCACTGGGGGGTGATAAATAAATCTATGGTTGTTGCGTCATATTTATCATAGCTTTAATAAGAGATCCTAACATCTAACTCTGCTTAAAATGTCAAACAGTTCATTTGAATTTGTATTTTAATATATAACTTGGTCAGAGCTGTTTCCCTCTGTTTTCAGTGACTAGGCTATGCTAAGCTAGCTCTACTGCACTGACATGAACATGAAGGAACTTTTCTTCTAATTGTTAGAGAGAAAGTGAATAAACTTTATTTTTTTGATCTGTCCTTAAAATAAGTTTATCTTATCATGGCTTCATAGGCTAGTAAAAAGTTCATGGTATACCAGTCTCTTAATTCACCACCATAAGCAGTCTATAATCAGCACTGTCAGCACTAAAAGGTTAAGTTGCATGCTCAGTCTGGAACCTGTTGATGAGGCAGGTGCACACTGGTTTGATGGAGTGTAGAGTTGGGCCAGTGACGAGTGGAATAACTCTAAAGGCTCTGAATTTGGCTCACATCCTGCCCTCTGGCCATTAGAGGCTCAGTGTGCATGCAGAGGAGTCAACTAAATAAATGGTTAAATTATAAAAAAATGAACAGGAGCCATGCTTCTGGCACGTTCCATTCGTATCTGACACTGAACACCACTGATCAAATAATACAAAAAAAATCTACAATCGATGAATTCTTGTAAAGGGTTTCTTAGTCAGAGGTGAGGGCCACTGTGAGCGGAGTGAGACGGCGGTGTTGTGTTTCATTCACTATGCTGCCCATGTTCTTGACTGTGGGTTATTTTTATGATCACTGCTTGTTTGCCAGCATATTTGCATGAAGGAGGACACAAATAGGAGAGTGAACAGTGTCCATCACCCTGCTGGTGAAAAGACCCATAACCTTGTATTTAAATTGTGTCATCAGCAAACACTGCATGTAGAGACTGAACAATGTTTTTCTTGGATAAGGCCAACATGGCTGGCACTGTGGTTTGTTTATTGTTCCTGCTGTAACTATTTTGGAGTCTGGGAAACTGTTCAAATCTGCCAGCATAAACATCCCATCGAGTGAACTATACACTGTATGTCACATTACAGTTTTCCAGTAGATATTCACTGTCGAGGTAGATCAACATGCCGAAGCTGCACAAGTTCAAATGCTACTGTCAATAAGGGTCATCCACGTGAAAGTCCATAATTAACCCATGCATTGATTTGTATTCTCATATGTAAATTAATGAACACTCTGAATATCAGTTTGTCGAGACCTTGTTTGTGGTGGAAAATATTAATGAAACCATAGGAAAAAAATTTAAATAAACAAAAGCATGTTATTGATCCCACGGTGGGGAGGTTCACTTGTTACAGTAGCAGATATGAAAATGAAGGAGAACCCGTGAAAGAATAGAGATGAATTAGATTAACTTTAATTAATTAATTAAATAAATTTGTATTGGTTTAAAGTGCTACAGCAGCTGCAGAAGAGTACATTGTACAACAAACGACAAAAAAACAGTACACAAGCACATATCACGCAAGACCCAGAATAATAATGCAGAATAAAAGCGAGTTGAATATTACACCTGCCCTAAAAACACTTAAAATGGGTGTAGAGACACGACCGAATCAACACGTCTCCTTATTGATTGGTGTGATAGACGTTGGGATGAATGAGAGCTTCAGGTGGTTGGTTTTAAACTTCAAGGCTCTGTAACGTCTGCCTGATGGTAACCGGTCAAATTCGGGGAACAGTGTGTGTGACAGGTCATTAAGGATCCTGTGTGCCAGTCTGACCACAGAACCAGAAGGGTTGCCTTTTTGCCCATCACCTTCATGGCCACTTTTACCATGCTCTCAATTTTAGATTTTAGCTGGATTGTGAGAGTGTCGAACCACGCAGCCATTCCATATCTAATTATGCTTTCAAGCACCGCAGCATCAAATATCGAGATGACGTCGGTGCTCACCCCGAACAGTCGAAGTCTGCGTAGGAAGTGCAGCCTTTGAGCTAACCTCCCACACAGAAAGTCTACACGGGAGACTACACTCTACAGACTACAGTCTACAGACATGTCAGATTACAGTCCATCTGTATGCCCAGATATTTAAAAGTGCTAACCTGCTCAATAACCTTGTCACTGATTATCACTGGGTCATGGACTCTCACCTCTCTGCGGTCGAATATCATCTCTTTCCTCTTTTTGATGTTACAAATTAGATGACTGTCTCCCCAGTCATTAAAGGTGTCAATCTCATTGCAGGGAAGTCATCCCGCTGCAACAAGCTTAAAATCACTGTATCATCAGATAATTTGATAATGGGATTATTTGGCCGACTGCTCCTGCGTTCATTAGTATGCAGTGTGTAGAGGAAAGGAGAGCTCATGCAGCCCTGTGGTTCACCCGTGCTACAGTATTTGACGCTGGAAAGTGAGCTATTCACCTGCTGGGATCTGTTGGGTAATAAAGAATAAAACCATTTTATTATGAAAGGATTTACATGCATGTCATTTAACATCTGGACCAGTAGGCAAGTACAGCATATGGTGTACAACAATATAAATATGAGTATAATAAAATTTTGTGTGTATATATACATATTTATATTTTTATATATGTATGGTATAAATTCACAATAGCATAAGATATAATATGAATATACATATTATTTCAAAATAGTGTATGTATGTATAATATTATATGAATCAAATGACTTATCTAGATATAAGATAAAAGTTTTGCCACATTGTACGATATACTTTATTAAACTATTGATATCATTGATGATTCCAGTTACAACAGTAAAACAATTTGGATCAGTGACTGTGTGAAGTGATCACAGTTAGGTCACCCTTAGAAACCAGGAAATTCTCATTTTTCATTATGATTTATAAAGTTGTATTCATTGCACAAATAACAAAACCACATACATACACTGTTTATTAGAGTTCAGTTCAATGGTGGCTTGTGGGAAGAAGCTGTTCATATTTTTCAAATTAAAACTTTATTTTTATTTTTTATAAAATTGCCTTAGTGGGTCATGAAGTCAGTTAGAAAAAGAACAGAAATCATTTGTACAGCCAGCACAAAAATGTTGAGCTTTTGTTTTTTGATATTCATTTTTTGATACATGTTTGTTTATTTGTACAATACAGAGGTCAACTTTGAGAGGTTGTGTTTGTCAGTGATAAACATCCAAGTCAAACACCCTCGTAAATTAGTTTTAATCTCCAAACGTCCATCAAACTTCACAGCTGTGGCGGTGACAGCTGTTTCTCCACCTGTGTAGACCCGCTCTGTGCTTTTACTGCGAAAAGACGTTTCCTGCCCTGAGTGTTGCCTCGCTGCCTCTGTCTTGACTAAACCGCTGCACTGGACGGAGCAGCGTTTTGCGTTGGCAGCGGTTGGCCGTCGGTCCACAGACCTCTAATCTGTCTCCACTGTTGCTGAGCGCGGACCAAACGGAGCGGGACCGGTAAGACAGAGCGCCTCGTCTCCTCTTCTGTTGTGGATCAATACCGTCATGTGCAAAAAAAAAGTTTGTATTTGGCTGTTGATGCGATAGTTTCTTATAGTGGGGTGAATTAAACATGCATTGTTGTAAAGTTTTATTTCGCTCCATTGCTTGGATCGGTGAATGATCCGCGCGTTGGAGGAATTCTTTTTTTGAGTTTATGCGGAATTGCGCATCAGCAGCGCGGGACCTCTAACCCCCCTTTTCCACACACTTGTCATCCCACAGCAAAAAAAAAAATACTTTAAACGGGATTATGAGGCTTAAATTGATACGTTGCTGAGTTAATATGAAAAATAAATCAAAAAACAACAAAATGCAAAGGTAGAATATACGAAATAAGACCAAGGCACCCTAACATCACTACGTTTGGATGCTGTATCATATATTTGGGCGTTTTTAGTTTAAATATCGAACCAAAAAAGATGTCTACTGAAGTTACATGTTCACATTCAGCTGCAGGTCAATATTGGAATCATTTCCTTCTCTCATGTGCTCCATCTCTGCCCTCATCTTATTTAATAGTGTTCCACTGGACATGGTCAATAAGTTCTCCTCCTCCCCCACGTTCTGCTCCGCACTGCTGCCTATTGAGATGACATTTTGTGTCATTATAGCAAATAAAATATTCACTTTTCTTTCCAGGAAAATCAATTTGAGTCATTGACAGTTTCTTTTATGCAGACTTAAGTATGGACTCTAATACTTTTGACCTCATCAGACTTATGAGAGGTTTTTTTTCGCCTTTGGTATAGTTTATGAAATAATATTTATAAAAGATGTTCCCTGTGGTTTATATTGACATGTCCTAATGACGAGCTTATATCATAACTGACTGGTTACAGGTTCCTCCCCATTGTCGTGGGCAACTTTGCTTGCTTGTAAAATGCATTTTTATGCCTATACATACTCATATATATTATATACTATGGTCAATAATGACAGAATTTAACAGCCTCTTGCTCATGAAGGAATTCTTGAACATGCACTTGAAAGTATCTGCAGTGTTATGTTACTGTATGTGATATTGTGCTGCCCTTGTATTGTCTAGTGGCATTTTGTAGTGTCACTGCAGTGTATGTCGATGTCTTTGTCAACTTTCATGCTGACATGAGCTTTAGATTGTTGTGCAGTGAAAGAATTCCACCAACTTGGTTGTGTTGTCATTAATAAATGATTCTCACAAACAATCATCACATATGTGATGAGAGAGAGAGATGTTGCTTAGATGTTGGCATCAGTCAGGCTTCGTAAAGCGAGCAGGTTCATGGGGAAACATGTGAAACTCTGAAGCAGAATTTTTTCTCATGAATGAAGTGAAATATCACAGTATTGATTTAGAGAAATTGACGTACTGCAGCTGCTCTGTGTCTGTGACTTTATTTATGTCCAGCACCTTTTTCGAGTTGGCTTCTCCCACTGAATGGCCCTGGCTGATAAATACTGCAATCCGTCTTGTTTTTGTGATTAAATGTGCAATAAGTTTCTCTCAGTCATTCGTCTTTTATTGTTGTTTATTTATTTATTCACCTTTTGCTAGAGGGACTTTGGCATTTTAGAGCTTTTACCTTGACTAGAGGAGCGAGATGCTGTGTGATGGTGCACATATTTGTCACGAGCTGTTACAGGACGTCTGGTTTCAGGATTACAATGAATGCAGTATTGACATCCTGTCTGGACGTGCGTGGAAAACTCTGGCGTTGTGTCAGTTGTTGGCCGTTACTTAAAAACCATCCCATCCAGGTCAAGCCAGCTAAATTATGGTGAACACACATGAGAGAAGCGAGGCGGCAAAGATGGAAAAAGCTTCTCTTTTCATTTTGCTTTGGAATGTTATGGTTTCCCAGTAAATCCTAACAACAGAGTAGTAGTTCCTTCAGAGCATGAAGTGTTTGACTCTGACTCTGATGTTGTCTCACATGCATAATGTGAAGTTCTGTGTTGGTGTTCTAATTTGAGGGTAAATTTGGTTAAACTGAGAAAGTTATTAGGCTGCATTTTCCTCTCAACATTTCTATTTGTATTTAACAAGAAAATAGGCGGCAGCAGCTCAGACTAAAGTTCAAACTGTGGTGCAGTTACGTTTCATTTGCTGCTCTGAATTCAGGAGTAGATAAGTCATTTAACAATGCATTTATGTTCTTCATATTCATTAGATTTAACAATAATATTACCAATGGATTAATTATTGCAGCCCTGATGAACATTATTACCAAGTCTGGGTTGGATGTTTGACGAAGGAAAAAGTCTTTGTGACAGAGGGAGAGACAGAGAAAAATGCTGACTCTCATTATGATAGAAAAATTAGAAGGTGACACTTTCATTGCAACACTGACAGTAAAGTCCATGTTTTCGTGATCTTTCTTCATCTCATCTACAACTCTTCATCTGAACCACCTCAGTATTCCACAATAATGCACCCACACCTACGTCCTCCATGGATGTACGTGCACAGGAGTCACAGTCTCAATATAAGAGTTCTGCTTTGACTCAGTGACACTTCTAGCATGAGTTTAGGTGCGATTACCATTGTTTATTATTGACGTTTTTCTAAATATATACCTTCAGGCACCTTGTCAAACATAACTTCATGTTTGTATCTTGAGGAATTTGTGCCTCTCACTGCTGATGTTTGTCAAATCTCTGTGTAGAGATATGCATGTGCGAGGCATCTTATTCAAAACCAGTGTTTTTAGTTTTACTGTCAGCCGCTTTGTTCTCGCGTCGCTGCCTCTCAAGTTGTAATTTTCTCCGTGTTTTTGCTCATCTGCGGCACAAGTGGCCTCTCGCTATTTCGCTTTCACCCTCCGGTGGTGCTCCTCCTTGCTGCTGCTTTCTATGGTATCATCACCTGCTGAGCCAAGGTGACCAGGCTGCTCACGCTGAGCCACACACACACACACAGCTGGAGCCCACAGCTCCATACACAGAGTTCCTACACACGTTTTGGATGTTTTGTCGACCTCTCTCTCTCTCTCTCTCTCTCTCTCTCTCTCTCTCTCTCTCTCTCTCTCTCTCTCTCTCTCTCTCTCTCTCTCTCTCTCTCTCTCTCTGTGCGACCGCTTGCTATGATTTCATCCTGCGCTGAAAGTGATCGCAGTAGCTCGGTGACCTTTAGCGGGATTGTCTGAAAAGTTTAGTGCTTAAACTGTGATGTACTTGCTGGCTGTGTTTTCACTTGCCAATACAAACGCACAGTTAATTCCCAATTAGCCGGTGGGAGGCTTGGCACTGGTGGACATCACTGTTCTGTCATTACCAAGTAGAGCAACACTGTCATATCCAATACTTACATGGCCCCACAACTTCATTATATAAGCAGAAACAAGTATATTATTGTGACGGTATGATGTAATGTGTGCGTTGTTGATGTGATGCACACAAATAATTAAGTTATAATACAACAAAAATAGTTGTGCTTCCTAACGTCACAACAATTTTTCAAATTTTTGTGCAATATGTTTCAACCAAGGGCTATTTTTATAAGTCATTGCTCAACATGGCCTCTGGGGGATGCAAATAAAAAGTTCAAAAAACATCCCCACGTTTATTCGGATGTTGTGTCACAAATGACTTTAACAAGGAAACTTGATGAATTACATGCACCCTCCAGGGGGTGAAAGGACGAGAATATGTTTGCATGATAGGTGAAATGAAAAGAGAAAATCTCTATCAAAACAAATAAACACTTTCCTTTTGAGAGAAGGAACGACAAAGTGCGGATGCTCTTCGACCTCCGTGCCCCTCCACTGTCTGTCGGTGGCATAGACACAGTGGGGGTTGACTGGGTGGGGGTCACAGATTCTGACAGCTGCACGGAGCATGCCTCAGGCCTCTGCCCTTTTTCATCCTCCCTCCCCCAAGCCCCCTGCCTGCCTGGCTGACTGGCACACCTTACCGGAGGTGCTGAGCCTGGGGATAGACTCAGCAGTGTCTGCCTATTCCTCGGTGGGGGAGCTGCAGGGGTGACACTGTTGACCCCTGGGGAAGCCGGGTGTGGATTTAACTTTCTCCCTCTCTGTGTCATTGTGTCACTCCCCTCCCGTTATCTCATAACACCTTTTGCGCCTCGCTCTCCCCTCTAAGTCCCGTGTCCAAAACAGTAGGTGATCTGAGAGCGAGGAATTAGAGCATGTAGAAGAAAGGGGAAAAGAAGGTAGATCCACCTACAGTAGAGTCACAGAATCCTCTTTTCCATTCAGCATCTGCACTGAGCTCCAGTTGATCTCCTTTTGATTGGGTGTTATGAAATCATTACCCTCATTAACAGAAAGCACCAGGAGTTCGACTCACTGCCACCAGCTATAGATACCCTAGTGACTCACACTGACAGTGGCCCCAGTGTTAGCGCTGCACATTCATTTACACAAACACACGCGTGCACACAGTGGTGCGTTTATGCTGCTGAGCGGCTGGTGAGTGACGGAGCTCTGGCGCGGAACACTGGCTCAGTGTGTTTGGCCAGGTAAACCTCCATAGCCACTCCACACAACAACAACAAACACTAAATAGACCACTTGTTTGCAGCCAGCTGCCCTCAGCAGGACCAGGAAGGGTGGAGGCTGAACACATTTGATCAGAAACAGGCTCTTATGGACAGCTTTCATGAATATTCATATTGTTTGCTTACTCTGCACATACATGTGGGATTTATGTTATTTATTTTTGTATGTTTTTGTATGGCTTGAGCATAAATGTTTTTTTTTTTTCTCGTAGCAACGCCCATTCAGGTGTTCGTTCAGTTACACACGTTAATCTCTGGCACAACCACAGTCATTCAGTGGAGCTCTGACGAACGTGCTGTGGGTTTATTGCCTTGCTCAAGGGCATAATAGTCACCATTAATAACAGAGGGGAAAATATTACTCTTCTTTTTCTGTCACCCCTCATTACTCATTACATTAGAAGAATAGTTTTCTCAGTCGGGATAAAGTATGTTGATCCCTTGTCCTCATCACTTGTCCACTGTCAGGATTCTAATCGCAGTATTCATGTGATAAGTGCTGAGATTTGTCTTTTTACTGTGAAAGCCCAGGCGGTGCTGCAGTGAGGAATAATACTCTCGCTCTTTACAGGCTCGTGCTCTTTCGGTGGCTAAATCTGAATGAGTGAAATGCATTAATTTAAGTAAAAGATATTTAGCTGATAGGGATTATTCAGAGGGTAAATGTCAGAATCACCCTGCACTCTAAAAGCTTTTGAATGATATTCTGCTTTTTAGCACAATTTGGCCATTACGCCACTTTGCCTCTGGTTTATACTCATCTAGTATTTTTTTCTTGACTTGTGTACTTGCATCATCCAAAATGTTTCCAACTATGTTCAAACCGAGAGAAATCCTAAATTTTATTCAAGGTAATGGGGCGTTTCATTTTAGTCGCCCTTTAATTGCGTCACATTCGGCTTTGCCCGTCTCTGTTATAACTTCTAGGAAAAACAACGTTGTGACGAAGTAAAAACACACCGTTAGCCAGTTATCCAGTCGGCTGTTTTCTCCTCCCACTGCTTGTAGTTGTCACTTGTAATTAATCACGATTACTCATTGCCATTCGCTGCTTAACTTGAATAAAACCTCAACCATGTACATGATTTGCACCTGACAGGTCAGGTAGATTTTCATCGGCAATGGTGGTGAAGACAGCAACTCCCATGATCCCACGCTGCTTCACGACATCATCGAACTAGGTGTTTTGTTGTTTTTATTAAAAGACGCCTAACAACCGGAGTTGCATGTTGTCCATTTAACTATCAGGTAATTACAATACCAATTGAGATTATTGCTTCCAATGATTTAACTGTCTTGTCCTTTTCTGGGCTGTGTAGCACAACTTAGTGGAGGTGTACAGTAAACAGCAGATAAAGCTCAGAATAGAAATATCTATTGTGACATACATGTTTTAGCAGAAGGTTTCTGAGGAAAACACATAATCTGAAAAGACCATTATTAAACAGCAGGCTGAAGGTATTTTGCTCTCACCCAAATGTGAAATGGCAGCAAATGATGAATATGTAGCACAAGCAGCCATCAGGTACGACAGGCCCCCCCCCGCAGATATGTGTCATCTGTTTTACGCTCAGATATGGAGTGAACCTGTACCTGTCTGTACCCGTGAGCCTCGTCGTTCCATCACAGTAACACCTTCCAGTGTGTGTGTCGTTTATGAAACACTGTTGAATGAAGAAGAAGCCCTAAATCTTTTTTTAGTCTGTGAGTTTGAAACGTAAACAGCCGCCATTGTGGAGTATTTGCTCTGACACGACATGATTGAGTTTGGAGAGCTCTTTGTGAGGCAGAAATGCTTCATACCTGTGTCATTAAGTGGACGTGTGATTCTCTCGACACTCTGCTGCTTCTTGTTGAAGCAGCAAAACGGCAGCAAATCTGTTAATGCTGCTTCTCCAACAATTCTACTCAGAAAATTAATTTTATCAGGGAAACTAGAATTTCAGCCATTAGAGTCCCCTTATGAAACCACTTTTAAATTCACCCTGAATGAGACATAAAGCCTGTGTGTTTCTGTGGATTGTCTGTCCGTGGTTCTTCAGCTTACATCCATGCTCCCGTCCGTCAGGAGCAGGATCTGTTTTATCTCCTGAACAAACAGCTCCTATCCTGCCTCCCACAGCAATAGATATCAGCTATCAGAGTCATTACAGCCTGCAGGAGGTGGTGCCAAAGCTTCCTCCACCCCACCAAGCCACCAACAACCCCCCCCCTGCCAGCCTCCATCTCTCATTGATCAGGCCAGAAAGACATCTAATCCATGCTGATCACAGTAACCTCCACCGTCTGGAGGCCTGGATCTGAGGCACGCACTCCATTTTCAGCGCGTGCCTCTCCGTGAACCATGCAGGCCACGCGGAGGAGGCTGGATGTCGATGGGTGTGACCCAGGTCGCCCCAGCAGCCTGATAGCTTTGGTGATGCTGAAGACGGGGGTTTGTGATGCCACCATTGACGTAGCGGCTGACTCAGAGTCGCTCATACCATTCAGCCCCGCTCTTTCATCCGGGTCTGCCACCTCCTCACAATGAACTGGGGCTTAGCAAACCTATCAGTGGTGGCCTGGCCTTTGATTAAAAGTCAGATTATCACTCTCTTACCATATGTGGACTAAGCGGCTCTAGGAAACTGAGCTTGTTTATTCTTTCCACGGTCACAGTTTTCATTTTGTGTTTGTAGGTTTTTTCCCCCCCCCCGTGGTATCTTCCTCTATCTTTCCTCTCTCATTTATAGCCGAGGTGTTTTTCATTTCTCCTGCTGAACGAGCGTGTGTGGGTGATGTGCCTTTGCACTCTGCTTGGGGCCTCTTATCATCTGTGTCAAACTGGTGGGCCGAGAGTGGATGAAGAAAGAAAGGCCAGCTCTCTACTCTTCAAGATCGCACATTAACACCACTTCCTCCTGTTTAAAATCCCTCTTAGCCCTGCAGCAGCAGCCCAGACAGCGGCTCCTCACTCACGCAGCTGACGCACACGTCGACGTCACATCGCTGATCTACTAAAATCTTGTCTGTTAACTGCATTGATTCTCCTCGTGTCTCCCAGCATCTCTGACCTGTTTTGGTGAGTCACTGCCTCTACAGTACACATCCGCCCTATCCAGAGTTGACTGGCAAGGTTGACAAGTACTTCTACTACCTTTCACAGTTAAATTTGAACTCTATTCATTTTTGTTTGGGTTTGCCATTCTGAGCCCACTCCACTTCTACCTTGTTTGGCCTTTGGACCTGACAAAATGTTGTCTGACCAATGAACAGAAAAAATTTACCGTAGTTTAAATCGTTTGCAGTCTGTGATCTGTTTTTTTCCAGACTTATTTTTCTTTCAGACTAAAGTTGAAAAAGAAAAAGAAGCTGAGCAGCTCATAGGATTGCTTGTAGTCGTCACCTTCGATGATGTAATGTTTGAATGATGAGATCACTCATTTTGCTGGTAGTAATATCATGATGTTATTACAGTGGCAACAAAATTAACAAAGTTAAAAGGTCCCTCCGAGCTGAAAAACGAAATTCAAGGAATAAAATAACTGAAATTATCCCCAAATTGCCCCTGACTGCTGTGCCAGAAGTGTTTGAGTGTATGTGTGTGTGTGTGTATGATAGAGAGAGAGAGATGCACTGTATGAATGTGTGAATGGCAAAACTGTGCTGTAAAGAGCTTTGAGTGGTCATCAAGACTAGAAAAGTGCTACGTAAATACAGAAACCTGAGCATTTACAACACCCTGACTGTATGTATGTCTGCCCATTTACAAACCAATCATTGTCAAGTATAGGTAGACAAAAGTCTTATGTCCTCTCCCTAACTTACAATATGAAACCAAAGCAAATGTAAACAATATAACAATGACATGATCCATGGTTCAGACCATGGTTCGGACTTTCAGGTGTGAAAACACCCTGAGATTTAGAGAAAGCTACGCACAGTAAACGAGGCAGCAGACGCTGAACCCACAATGATCTTCACTTGTACTACATTAGTTATCGGCCTTACTTTATCTCCCGCCAGCTCCGTTTAGGCCATCACAAACTCATACTGGGTTGACAGAACCTATAATTGAACCATATATTCTTTTCCGCTCCGTAAATAGAAGGGTCATCTGTCAGTGCTCCGCTCCTGGGAGCGTTTTCGCTGACAAACGGGGGGCTGCTGGGGTGGGGTTAACAATGGTAACGGCACCGCTGTCAGAGAGGGGGCACGGCAGAAGATGAAGAGAGGGGGAAAATGAATGCACCTGCTCTCTGGAAGAGCGTGTAGCCAACTCTCAGTTTTTTCAACCAAAGCTGTGGAAGAGAGGAAAGAACAGATGCTGACTTTAGATCCAGATAGTCCACGTCTGCTTTGCACTAATACATTTGTGCAGCACCCTTGATCCAAGCTTAATACAGCCACTCTTTTTAAAAGGATGCATTTCTTTGCAGTAATGGAACCAGTCTGACTGGTCTTAACAAATGTGATGATGTTTCTGTAGAATTACATTTTTCACACTTAATGTAATATCTGTCCAAAATCTTTTAACCTTTATTTTAAAGAACTTTATTTCTTCTATTTAGTTGTTACAGTTGTCAGGCTGTCATACAAACCCCCCCCAAAAAAATTCAGGGTAACATGATGCGGGGTTGTTTCTTCTTGTGTCGTAATACTGCCTGTCGTGTGAACAGGGTGGTACAGGATCTGCGGCAGAGTGACGCCTCAGTGACTCTGTTCTAAGAAATAACGAAAGGATCAGAACAAGTCGCTCTTTTTCTTCAAAGCCAAATTGAACCACGAAAGTCTGAAGGAAATCAATAACTAGATCACTGTGCTGAAAGAGAACACACTCGCTCTGGGCTCTGGTAATGTTTTCCGATGGCGAACCTAGACAGAAAACACAGGAGGGAACGTCTGAACAAGACAACCTCAAGGCTGCAGATCACCTCTTGTGTTGTCTCACTTTGTCTGTTACTCACATAAATGCAAATTTACTTGGAGACATATACGGACATGGATGTGATTGTATTAAAATAGATCCCAGGAGATGTTCACCTTCGATGAGGTGGGGAAATCTCCATACCAATAGATTTCCTGTGCAGCATTAGTAATTAAGTGCTTTATATTTAAGCCCTTTCAAGGGGCTGATCACTGACAAGTAATCAGGGCTCATTATTCAGGACGACAAGTCCATAAAATCTCAATCAGTCCTTTGAGTATATCAAGTAATGCAAACTGACAAAAGAATATAATATACATAGTACAGTCATACCAAATATTAATAGAATAAGACCAATAAATGTTATTCGTATATGGTCAATTTAGTGAGAGTTATATGAGGAAACTAACTATCATATCTGTCCATTAAATATAACATCAACTAGATTCAGCTAAGATAACCCGCTGTTGTTGGTAGTGTTTTATCTGAAGGGGTGGAATTGAAATGCCATGTTGCTTTATTTTGCAATCTCGTTACATTCTCTAAAGCACATTTTACATAATTATAGCTGTTTTAATGCAAAGTAATTCACAAAATATGCATCCAGAATCTCACCAACACGACTCCAAAATGCCAGGGCTATCATCAAAGGATAATGTCAACTTTTCTGATGCCAGTCACACGTGAGCATTTCACAAGTTTGCTGGAAACATGTCGCAAGTGCTAGGAATCACTTTCATATTCTTGACACTGTGCTCAGTCATTGCCTGAGAGGCTGCCCACAGGCTGCCCACTTCACAGCCTATATCAAGGTACTCCTCCTCCACTGTAAACTTTCCTGTGGCACATGAACACACAGCCCTGGACTCAAATCTAACCCCTAATGCACACACTGAAGGTTGCCTGCAGGGAGACCGACCCTGCACAAGGTAGGGAAAGCACAGAGCACAGTCCTGTTCCCCCTCTGGCCCAGGACGTAGGGGCACACTGGAGCATTTAGAGGGCTGAAGGCAGAAAGATGGGATTGGTGGAAAGGGCATACATTGGAGCTTTGTATTTAACTTCCTCCTCCACCTCTCTCTGGCACAACCTTCTCTGTGCGCCATCTCGTTTCCCTCCTGTCCACACATACGCCTTTGAGACCCTTACTCCTAACTTCTGATTTTGGCGGCTGCTACACCTCCTTCTCTCTTGCCTGTTTTTCTTGTCCACTCTGATCTCCTAAGCCCCACACTTCTTGCCAAGTCAGTCCAACTTCCTTGGTACCTAACACCCTGGACATACACTACTTTTATATCCGAGACAGAGCCAGATAGATGTGAGAGGAGGCCTGTCTTTCAAAGAGACGAGTAATGGGCCCCGAGGGCACTTCCGAGCCCTCGCATTTCTACATGCTTAGAGAGGTGTTGCATAAATGACAGAATATTCTCGATTGCCACTTTTTGTATGCTAAAAGCCTTCTCCCAGGTTGATGTTTATGTTAATGACTGTAGTCAGGGGTTTGAAGAGCCTGCATGATGAGCAGCTAGCCTAGAACGGAAGGAGTAGCTCTGACCTTGGCCCACTTCAGGGAAACGCTCTGGTTTCTGACTAATAGAGTATGCCCTATTCTTTCTCCCACAACATGCACTCAAAATAGCTCTGGCATGCCCCATTAAGCAGCATTTTAATTGTTAACACGGCATACTCTGTCCTTGGCACACATTAACTACTTCATTTAAATGTCAATCCCAATTAAAGGAGGACCGAGGAGATGATTGTTTTAACAGGGAAAGAGCGTGATGCTGCAACCACAATCGCCATCATTAGAGCGCAACCTCAAATATCATCAGTTTTTTGGTCCTCACCTGATGACTGACAGATTGCTCAGGGGAACCACTCATAAATAGATTAATTAGGGGTAACTCTACCAATTTTACACTTCAAGATCAGCTAACTAGTCACGTGGAGCACCTGCCTGTAGAAACGATGGTGTATGTCTTCAGTGACTCAACAGGAGCTTTGTCAAGGTGAGAGGAAATAAGTCATGGTGTCATCAGCGTCAACTCATCTTTGGGTTTGAAGATGTTTCAACAGAAAGCCTGTGTTAGCGTTTCAAAGACATTTACAAGGCAAAGAGGCATCAAGGGCTGGAGCAAACTCAGAAGTAGTTTGTACATTGTTCAATCGGACCATGACTCTCCTCGAAGGCATCATAGTTCTTGCATTTAGTGGTTGGACAAAAAAGTGATCAAAAAAGAGCCTAAAAGAAGAAAAAAAAAGTCAACCCTCGTCTACATTTTCACTCCAAGTATCTGACTACAGACTTTGCAAAGGGGGCATATATGTCAAAGTGTGTTTTAGCTTTAAAATGCTACTTTGTTTTGACCTTTTAATGCCTGACGTCCACATTATTCCAGAGTTTTCAAACCCCTACAATGAAGAATTTGGGAAACAATGATACAGACACTTGCAATTGCTCACGTCTAGTCATAAATCAACTACCAGGGGTGGAAGTGAAGTTTGGCTAACAACTCTTTCACCACACTGTCGGTCCAAACAAAGAAATTCCTGGTCTTTCTTTTCACCATTGCTTTTCCTGGTTTGCAGTATTTTCTGCAATTAAGCAACCAACTGCAGAGTAGACAATCTGCTTCCTGTTTACACTGGCAGGAGCAGTTTATGTGAATGGTCAAGAGATTGGTCAGAGGTAAAACCCTTGTCTGGACAGTAACTGTTTTATAATGTATTGGTGTGAATAGAAGCGAAAAGTTACATAATTTGTGCAGACCCTCATTGCTGATGTCACAGAGGTTTGGTGGTAGTGGGTCTCCAAAGCTGTTCAGCCATTCGACAGATACTTCTGCCGTCCTCTGTATGAGGGGACACTTAAGTGTTCACTTCATGGGAAGTTAGAGGATCCAGGCATTTTAAAACTTGACCCTTACTGAAGTCAGGAACATCTCGACCATTAAAATTAGTCTCTTTGTGGTGACCTCAATCTCATTGGAGTATATAGTGAATAGTAATGAAGTATTCTTTTTAAGGGAGACAGGAGTCTATTAGGCAAATATGGTCTAATGAATGTCAATATGAAATGTCCTGTTCCAGACTGTCACAGTAATTGGCTATTGGATAAGACGTGCTTGTATTTTTGTTTTAATGCAGTGATACAGCAGAAGCCTGAGACTGATGTTTGTTCCTTGGTGTGTACAGTTCCTCCCTTCCTTCCTCTCACTGTTGCCGTAGGCGTTACCCTGAGTGAAAACTTCCATGATTGGCAAACTCCTCTTGCATCCCTTCAGACTTAGCCTCCATGGTTCCCCCCCTTCAGCCTGGAGCCCGCTCAGCTGTACTGGGATACCAGCCCCACTTCCCTTGGGGAGCAATAACGCTAGCATTAGGTTCTGCACAGAGTGGTGCTTGCCCAGGGGCCTGGCATGCAATCGTTCACTGCTGCAAACAGAAGCACACGCACACTGAACCCTTCCCCAGCAGTGCAGTACCAGATGGATGGCAAACAGGGATGCTCGCAGGTCCAAATCACCTCCTGCAGCTGGGTGATTTGGTGAGAGTCTCACGGCGAGGACAGGGTGCAGGCAGGGATTGGGACCTATTGCGTCTATTTATGCTGTATAACACTCCCATTAATTGCCACGGGTCTTTTTGTGCAGTCAAAATTATGGATTGGCACCACAGTCGTTTTTTGTTTCAGACTGTGTTTGTATTGCTTTGTTGTTTGTGTGTGAGGGTCTAGCTGTTTATTGTGCACCATCTGATGATGGGTAATGCATCAGTGGCTGCCTGCCTAATGACTTAGATAGGTAGAGGTACTCATTTTGGCAAGTGTTTGTAGTGTTGTCATGGGGATGATATGTGGGCCTCTCCTCTACTGGAGTGAGCCAGCCAGCGGTGCTTGACTGCCCACCACCAAACGGTGAAGAAACCCATACCACACATGCTTCCACACACAAGTACACAGGTAAGAGTACCAACATTGCTGTCCTTGCAGAGTGGATGAATCAGTGAACCATCCCACATCTCGAGGAGGAGGAGGAGGAGGAGGAGGAGGAGGAGGAGGAGGAGGAGGAGGAGGAGGGGTTGTCTAGATTGAGTTAGTCACAAAGCACAAGCAACAATGAATCACAGTGTTGCCTCAATTTTAATCAGCACACTTAGGGTACAAATGACTCACTTGTGGAAATGTGCATCATTTGCATTACTGGCTGTTTGCTATTTTCATGCTAATGTGTTCTCCAGTGCCCACCAGCCTGCTTGAACACACTCCATCCTTCAGTCTGTTTTCCTTTCATTGCATCTAACACTCTGTACCTGTCTCATTCTGTCAACCTCCTTCACCCACCCACCCACCGACCGATCTCCTGTCCCACAGCCCCCATTTCAGTCTGCTGCCACGCTCCCATGTCTCCCATTAGGGAAGGAAATGAGGCGAGGTACCCATGCAAATATCTTGGACCCCTCGCTGCTCCCTGAGTCATCTCACTCGGATAGAAACAAGGTTGGGAGGAAGAGAGGAGGGAGGAAGAGGTGGAAGGTGCACAGAGATTACACAGAAAAACAGACTTACAGCTGATTGGTACACAACAGGAAAAGAATGGGGAAAGTGGCTACCGCTGTGGGGCTTTGAAGTTTGTTATCATGCAGAAGATGTTTGTTCTAGGCAAACTAGAACAATACAGAAGATAAACCTATAAATGTGGCATTATTTCTCTTTTTCTCCATCAATTCTTTTTGTTTTTTTGCGGTGTATGTACTATCATTCTGCCTGCAGTGCTATATCAGCACTTCTGAAAGGTCGTTCCTTTTCTCTGCTCTCCCGTCTTGTCCATCTTAAGGACACTCGATAGATTTATAGAGTAAAGTGCTCAACAACACAAGAAATCTGTTATTATTCTTTAGTGTATCACTCTGTAGTGTTATTATGTGCTTAAGAGAAGGGAATTGAGATTATTGCACTTTTAAAGCTGTGTATATGTGCTTTTCTGTTACCGTGCAGTTCATGTGTTTCGGAGCAGGTGTGCTAAACATAAAAATGTGAACCATTAAAATGTTTTTAATGCCACAGTTGCAACAAAGCTGGCATCTTACACACACAGTAAAGTGTTGTCATCCACAGCTCCACCAACAAGCTGTCGCTGGAAGATGATTCAGCACCTTCTGTGATGAGAAGCTGCTATTGCCACAGTATCCAGTCAGGATTTGAAAACTTTAATGTTCTGCTCGGGGATGTTAGTGGCCACTCTCCTTATCTGCAGGATTATGGAAATGAGGGAGGTTATTACTGTGTTCTATTCGAATCACGAATAATAGATGTATAAAGAAAACTGGCGGCCTAATGACTAAAGGTGTCATAATGCTTTATACATTTAGGCCCTTGAGGCAAGTTTTGGATACTGGATTATATAAAATTGGACTTGACTTAAAATTTTAGTTGCCTCCAATATATGTGTGCATATAATGAAGTGGACAGGCAAAATAAACATTTGAGTGTGTGCATTTGCTCCCTGTTTCCTTTTTCCACGAAAATTGGTGGAAGGATGGGACGTTGGTTAAGAGAGAACTAAAGGAATTATGGCATGGATCTTTAACATTGTGCGATTGGGAGTTTTACGACATTTATTTGACCATTTTCTCAGAGAATAATTCATGGATTTTGATGAACAGAAATCAGGCATGTTTAGGGTCTGAGATCAGTAAATTGTTGTTGCTTGATTTAATTTATAGGGACTGTTGTGGTTTGTTTGTGGTATAAGTGCTCTACTGAGTTCTATGTATTTGTTGTTTCAAATTTCCTAAAGTTTATAATGATTTTTTCCTCTCCCTTTTAATGTCTTTAAAAAGTATAATTAAAAAAATTCAAATTAAACTGCTGTTGATAGATTTTCACAAAAGTAAGAAAAATCAATGTCTTAAATCCAGTAGGTGTGCTTCTCCATCGGTACAATCTGCTCTGAGCCATTTCCAAATCTCAGCAGTGTCTCCAGCTCTGTTGTTTCTTCAGTTTGTTGAAAGTGGATTTTCACGACAGAGCCCCAGCCGTGCTCAAACCTATCTTTAATTCATGTCAAAAACAACCACTTCTTCACTCGACCTCGTAACCTACAACATCTTTCACTAGGACATCACAGCTCATCTGAGAGCCTGCAGCTCACTAGTCTGTGTGTCTGTGATGCTCACACTGCTGCTGACGGATTTTCAAAGTAAAATCATGTCAGGCATTAACAAATATAATCTTGTCAAGCTGTTTCTAATTTATTAATATTATAATGATGTGTATGTCTTAATGAACAATTGAAAAAAAATGCTTTATTAACTCTGCTCTTGAACCCAAAGGGAGATAGCATTGAATTGTAAATATTCCTTGCAGTAATTTTAAACTAGGTTAATGTCTCAGCTTGATTTGGGAGGTATATATACATATATGTCTACATTGATAAAACCGACACGATTGGTTGAGTGTGTGAATCTGGTAGTGTATACATTAGGGGATCCTATTTTGGCTTAACTTCTGAAAAGTTAGAGGGAGTGGAGACGCATTTTTCATCTTTATGTACAGTCTACGCTTTTGAAACAAATATTAAGCACGTCCTGATTCACAACCTGTCTGCACCAACTCCACAACAACAGTCAAAACTCCTGTAAACTGAAAATCACAGCTTAGTCGTCTGGCAACTGTGAGAGTTTTGTTTTTTCTTTCATCTTTGTGCAACTTGCATGAGCACAAAGTACAACGTTGGAGTCAGATTTTTGTCCTCTACTCCTTGGAAAGCTGTCTTAAAAAAATCCCACAATGCAACAGTTTTGCATCTTAGTTTGGCTCAGAACAAACAGGTGAAGTGGGCATAATGTGGACAACTGTTAGGGGCAGTATAGGAGAATCACTGTTTGGGCAAGGCCACAGTTGTAAATATTCTGTCAGGTTTTGCTTTTTCGGTCAATAAAAAGACAAGGCAGCACCGTGTGGAGACATTTGTCCCAGCGGGGGGCTGCTGTCCCACAAAGCTCAACCATGGCTCCCGCATGACAGTTTTGCTATAATGACATGGGGTGCCCAATGATTTGAAGAGAGCACAGTGGAATCCTAATGAGTGAAATGATTATCTCTGTGGCCAGCCGAGCCATTTGCCTGGCTGGACTCTGGCTCTGCTGGAGCTCCTGCACCGTTCATGCTGTTTGACAAGCTGTATACGAGCAGAGAGGAGAACGTTTCTCTTTGTGACGAAAATATGTATCACACAGACAAGAGCTGGAGCGAAAAACGTTGTCCTTTCTTTTGCATTGTCTCCTGGGAGCCCAACGTGCGTGTGTGTGTGTGTGTGTTGGTGTGTGCATGTCTGTGCTCATCCATCCTGTAGTAGACTGCGGTACACTTTATCTCAAGTGTCAACTCCAGTCATGTTGCCTGCTCCCATATTTCCTTTGAATCCTCTCATTCTGTCTCACTCCATCTCTCTATTTAGTACTTCTAATATTTGTTCTGTAATTGCTGTGTGTGAGTACAAACTAAAAAGCTAATTGGGCTGCTGATTTCTACTTAAACACAAGCAGTAAAGACTAAAGATTTTCTATCACAGTAACAGGGCCCGCACCCTCTGGACTCCCACCCAGACCCAGGCAGGGCTGTTTTAGACCTCATACTTACTCCCACTACCAAAATATCGCAAGATCTTTTTTTTTTTACCTCAAGAATCTGCTGGTTTAATTGTTTGATCTATTTTTACATATGTTGGCTCAGGGAGGGCCCACTAAAAGTGCACACAAAGGAAATGGTTGCTAGATTCAGAGAAATTTGTGGATAATTATGTCTCACCACTGCAAATAGAATAGCAGTGACCACCCACTTGGTTCTGGAAGTAAATTTCCCTTTTTTTCCCCCCATGAAAATCCTTATGAAAAGAGTTGTAAGCCTGGAACCCAGGCTGACCAGCTACAAGATGTATCATGAACTTAAAACATTTGATTTGGAGCTACAAAAAAAAAGGAAAATGGCAAAAGCAAAGGTACCACTGTGAATGACTTCCAGGGTGGTTCTTCTTGAAAATAACCCTGTTGTTAATATATTGTTGCAATATATTGCAGTGTGTGTCTTCTACGTTTGTATATAGGTAGGTAGGTAGGTAGGTAGGTAGCATTTCATATAGTGTATAGTAACTTAATCTAGTAGTGTCACATCAGCGTTGTTTTGTCATCTCTAAAAAACCACAGCATGTTTGAAAGGGAAGTCGTGGATGCAAATGTAATGTAAAGCTGAATAATCCAATCGTGGCCGACACAATTTTTGCAGTTGTGGTAAACATTTCCATGGTAACAACGAGTTCCACCAATCAGAGACGTCCCTATTACAGCTGAGGTTAGAGGGTAGTGTAGTTATTCTCCTTGACATTGTGAAATAAAATGCAGTTGGTGTAATACGGACTTGGGGCTTCCACGGAGCATATAAAATAATTTCACAATCTCATAGCTTCTGGTAAGTCTACCTTGGAGTGTTAAAATATTACGGCTGATAATGAGAAAATTAATGAGATTTTGTTGAGCTCTATACCATAAATCTAGTTAATTCAAACAGCTCCCTGAAATATCTTCTTTCCTGCAAAGTGATCTGTGGCCCCATTCCAAACATATGCCCTAAATCTGCAGGTATATTATATTGACCGTATTTATTAGGAAGCACTGCCTATCCGAAAAGAATATAATCGTCATTGTACATCTTGAGTCACTCAAAACCTCAGAGTGGAGATTCAGTGCAGGATTTTCACACCAGTCGACTTCTCACTGCAAAGAAATCTTGTTAAAATCCTTCCTGCCTCGAGGTTTTACACTGCGTTTCTTTTTTTGCTGAATGTTTCCGCCATGTCTCTTCCTCTGCCTCTCATGAGTACAGCCAGAGTGAGCAAATTAAGTCCTAGCTTATTAAACAAGTGAGCCTTAAAATTACAACAGACTGGCCTCGCATGCATGGGTGACCATCAGAGCCCTTTCCCCTCCACCTCCAGCGAAAAACCCAAATACGAACAGGAGGGGCTGCGCTTCTCTGTCCCTCGTGTTTCATTCACGGAGAGTGGCCCCATCTAACACCAACGTTCTTTAGGGTGATGAAGGGGTGATTTAGCATGATGCTGATGCACTAGTGTGAGTAGTGTGTGTGTTTGTGTATTTTTGTCTGTTTCATTGGGGCGAGGATAATGAACCTGAATACAGATTCCGTTCCCTTTACGCAGGAGAGAGTGGTTTTTGTGTGGGTTGGATTTTTACAAATGTTGAAGTCTACTATTTGTCTTCCCTTCGCCGCTGATTGCTCTTGATGTTCTACACTTATTATGTCCTGGTCTGTGTGTGTTGAATGAAGATTGTGGTGTCTGATAGAAACTGTTTTTTATCTTGAACTGCACACTCGCAGGATGTAGCAGTAGTTGGACGTGCCCGAGTCTTGTTTATATTTTGGTCCCATTCATGTTCTAGATTTAGAGCAGACTTGGGAGACTTTGATGACAGAATCAGGGCTGATAACGCCTCAATAATGAGCATCTTATTCAGAAATTTGTCCAACCCCCATTAACCACAGCATTCCTCCATCACTGCCGCTTGTACTTTTGCCCAGCATCCCCTAACATCTGCTGTAAAAGTGACAGCAACTGCATCACGACTTCTCTCTCTTCGTGTCTATTTTTGTCAAAAAGTCATTTCAGCAGAATCGTGGCACATTTGCGGGCATCAGGCCACAGAGCAGTGAACACAGTGTGTACATGATTTTGTACAAACTATAACTGTCAGTGGGTTTAATCAGTTCGGATCGCTCTAGCAGCTCCTTCAAAACACACATCGGGATTCGTGCAGAGTAATAAGACTTTTACAAATAGCACCTGGGAAAATGTTCAAGATTCTTGGAAGTGCTCTGAGTCCCCTGAGGTGGGTTCCAACTTTTGGCACTGTAGGTGGGTTTTGGAGCACTTTGTTTTGATAGTCAAGCGTGGGTTGATTCTGTGGAGTGTTTCTGTCTAATTTGAAAAAGGAGCAGGGATTCAGGAGGATAATTTGTGTGGGAGGAGAAGAGCAGGCCCTCAGGTCTGCCCTGCACCCTCAGACCCCCGGGGGTTAAGGCCAGCAGTCAGAGGACATGTGCATCTTCCAGCTGTGACACTCGATTCTAGAAATTCTCATTTACACCTACAATCTGTAACTGCAGAGAAAAAGCTTGGTAGAAAGTTTTTGTGTTGTCAGATTGTGGAGTGGAGTGGAGTTGCACCTGCCGAACCAATCATGAGTCAGTCGTAGCTGTTAATAATAACGTTTCTTTCTTTATAGCAACAAATAACAAATTAAAAACAATTTAATCTCAAATATATTGTATTTGAAACCTCTTGTCATTGTAGTATAAGATCTAAAATGAGAGAAAACCATCTATTTGACAAATGTTTATAATGAATAGTTTTACATTTTAATATGGCCCATGTCCCATCCACTAACATAGAGGCGGTGGGCTTTATGACCTATACTGCAGCCAGCCACCAGGGAGTGATCAAGGCGCTTTGGCCTTTACTTTTGGGGAACTGTTGTGTCGTCTATCATTACATACAATGATTTGATCATTTAAAGCTGAAATGTGTTAAATCTGAGCTAAGCTGCAAAGTGAAATTATTGCAAGAAATATAACTGTTGACTTAAGTATTGTTACTATGACGATACTTCACCTTGGTGCAGTACATATTAAGAATATATCAAAATCCTCATGTAACCTTAATTCTGTTTCCATCATGCCCTTAAGTCTATATATTAGCTCCCCAAATGATTCCTAAACATCTTTCAGCTAATTTTTTATGATGGATACATATGTCATAAATCATGACTCCCTTTCATGCACTTGAAAAACCAGTTTCACATTTAAATAATAGTAACTTTATAACCCAATGACCCTTCAGCTCTCAGAATATTAGACTGACACACTCAGACCTGATATAATCTGTTATTTGTTTACCTAAGGACAAAAAATGTCAAACACCCCGCCCACTGCCACACTTGAATTAAATTTAATTGTATTTGTGTAGCGCCAATTCACAGCATATTATCTCACTTCTCTTACACCTTTCTCTCTGCCATTTCTGCAAGAGGCCTGTCTTCAGTCACATCAGCTCTGTAGCCTGTGGTGAGAGTGTCAGAGCGAACTGCCCTCATCACTGTTAAAGAAGAATAAGCTTGTGTGTCTGACTCAGATATTTTATCAGCAGCAGAGCCTCCGCAATCCTCCATTTTGAAATGCTGCTGTTTGTATATGTAAGGAAACAAACGTTTGTTTTGTTTTGGTCAGTCATCTTTCTGTCTGATCACAGCTAATCTGTTAAATATGTGATTAAATCAGTAACATTTTCAAATTGATCAAGACTTTGTTTTGTGAATATATACTTCATGCAAGCCTTAATGTCACAATCCATTCAGACCTGGTTAATTTGGTGACAGAGTAGGAAATGTTTGGGTTGCATTGGCAGTGACTTCATACAGATAAGAGAAAAAAGAATGCAAAAAAACTTTCCAGACTTTCTCTGGAGTTTCTCCTGGCAGCCCACTCGTAAAAACAATGTCTGAATGATTTCATGTGAGAATACAATGTTTGAAAGAAAACAATATTACAGTTTTGTTCTGTTGTTTAATTTAATCATGTCAGATCAAATGATCAGCTCCTGTGAAGTTAAATACCACATTGATAATAGATGAGTGGATGAGCTTTAAAATAATCCAGACTTTTTAATTTGGTGAAATAAAAGTTCCTGTGTATGCACTCTGTTCCCCCCCCCCCACCCCATATTCAGACACATTCATGTCTGAATACTAACGTCTGTCATGCTTGGCCTGTTGTTACAGTGTGGGCCGTAATACAAGCAATTGCCTTTTGACCTTTATTTCCATCCTCTGTTATGTCAAAGGACCATTAGCTGACTGGGGTCATGCTGCCCCTAAGCCTCCATACTGAAGATGAAAAGAAAGCTGAGCCCACAGAAACAGATTGGGAAGGCCGTGCCCGGGGAGGCTGTGACCAATTTCCAAGAAAGTCTGTCCCATCTTGTATGAAAGATAATCACTGGCTTGAGCACACATATATATATAGAGAGAGAGAGAGAGACAGACCATTCATGTTATAAAACCAACATACGGCTTCCTAAAATACAACCAAGCTCATCCAGGAATGCCGGCGTGGCTCACGGAGTCTGACGTCGTGCTTCGATTGGATCTGATTCGTTCTCAGACTGTAATAACTTTTGAAAATGATTGCAGTGATGCACTCCTTATTTAATCTCTTGTGTGTGTGTGTGTGTGTGTGTGTGTGTGTGTGTGTGTGTGTGTGTGTGTGTGTGTGTGTGTGTGTGTGAGAGAGAGGTTGTGTAAACTAAAAGCCAGAATAATCCACCAGAAAATGCTTGGCTGCAGGGGTTTGGGGTTGGACAGTGTGGAGGAGTTGAGCATCCACGAGGCGCAGATGATGTAGGTGGAATATCTAAGGTGTCTTAAATACTGTTAATGCTCAGTATTTGATCTTTTATAAGTATATGATTAGTCCGCTGCTGTGTCAGATGACATTGTTTATAAAAAAACTCATCTTCTATTATCAGATGTGAAACATTTATTATTATAGCCCAAAGGATGACATAGGCTATCCCACGGATTTACACCTGTGTGTGTCACTGTTTCTGATTAGCATCCCTCCACCCTGACGGCCTAGTCGGTGCAGCGGGGGCCCGCCCCATTGACCGGCATGTTAATCATGTGGGATTAGACCTCAAGTGAGTACAAATGTGATGGAAAATGGTTTGAATTACACGCTAAGCCCCCGCTGGCCTGTAATCCACTGCCCTTCACTCTGAAAAGTCATCGACAGGGTGGGGCGTGTGTGTGAGCCCCACGCTCTTCACTCCACGAATCCTAATCACTTTCACTCCTTCGTTTAATGCCCTCGTACCGACTTCACCTGCTTATTCTGGCTCCTCCTGAACAAACCATTAGTTAACAACAGACGGAGCATAACTGATGTAAGCAGGGATGGAGGTAGTGAGAAAAGAAGGAGCAGGGATGGTCTGACGGCCTCGAGGTGTTGCTGAGTTTTTGAGCGACGTCTAATCAACGGGTCTGTCCCCCCCTGAGCCGCAGACGGCCTAGATGAAGATAGCCTCGCCGCCACAGTAATAGATCAGTATCTCAAGGACAATTTACGCCCCCACACCCACCACACAGAGAACGGACCACTGGCTTTGGGACAGTTGTTTGTACCTTTTTTCCTGCCACTCAGTTCTTATACTAACTCTTGACCTTCTCAATCAAAGTGTGGTTTGAATCAAACCTCTCTCTGACCCTTCCCCCCTTGTTGCTTATTGTCTCTCCACCAGGTGGTTGAGGTTATGCTATCAATTAAGTAACAGATGGTAAATAGTCTGCGCTGAGAGGAGTAAAATCCCTCCAGTGGACGCTGGGAAAGATGAAATGTATTAAATCCTGATGCATTCCCATGAAACTTGGTGTATATAAATATAATATTTAGGGATATTGATATTTAAGAATGTCTGCAATCTTGTGCAGATCTGAATTAAAAACTGGATCAATTGAATTTCAATATGGTTTCATAAGGTGACTGTTGGGACTCGGCGGAGGTATTCACCCTCTAGGTCTATTTGGCTACTTCGAACCACTGCTCTTACTGCTGCTCGGCCACCAACACAGCCGGCTAATGTGTCACTGTCATGCAATGAATCATGTGATAGGTTGATCTGAAGAGAATCCACCCACTGGATCCTTTATTATCCAAATCCAAATAGCCAAATTATCCAAGAAGAGTTGAATCACAGGCAGCTGTACTTGGTTGCAGATACATGAAATTCTAAATATAATAAAAAATTTAAAAATAAATTTAAAAAAACAATTTTTTTTTTAAATTTGTTCAGATTTTAACATACGAGCCTCAGATCTGTTGTGCATTTAAATCGAGATGAAAATAATTAATGTAAAAGCAAACCTGGAAAAATGTGTGTGTCTTTACAGAAGCCTCCTGGTACACTGTGATGGAGGGGACTGTTAATGTTGCCTTTGGATTTTTTAATTAAGTGTTTCTTTAAGCACCATGGTAAAGTCGGCTATCTCAAAACCTCGGGTCTCCAAAACCCTCTGAATTAAAAAACATGATATTTTGTAATTTGCCTGAACTGACCCTTTAATAAGACTTTCTGTAACGATCCAGATATGAAGCAGGGGGTTGCCGGAGTAGAGCAGCTGTAGTTGACTTCCCCTGAATAAATAATGGTCCAAAAGATGTACTTTCTCAAGCCAAGATACAGATCTTACAGCAGAGAGGGTGTGTGAGATAGTGTGTGTGTGGTGCGAATGTTTGTGTTCACCCTGGAGATGCATCAAGGCAGATATGTGCACAAAGAGACCTGAACACACACACATACATACACATACAAATACACACACACTGATGTACTGATGCTTCATGAATAGATAGTAGTCTGATTTGAAATAAGTGTTGTCCGTACGACAAGCAGAGTGACTGTCCTTCCATGGAGGAGAGGCGTAATTCTCTTTCACGCATCATTACTTCTCCTCATGTCTGTGTGTGTCTATTTGTGTGTGTGTGTGTGTGTGTGTTCAGCGTCTGTCGCAGCCAGTCAGGGCTGTTCATCAGTCTCGGACCACCCGAGCTCCACATCAGTGTACGATGGCATCTCATTTCTGTCTCCTGCCTGTGCTGGGACCAGTCCTCGTTTCTCCATTTTTCTCGTTTTCTCATCTTCAGTCTCTCTCTTTCCTCTCACCGCCTCTGTCTCTCAGTGACAGACGGACACAATCAGAGTCGCTCCTTGTTTTTAGTGTCGGAAAAGTGATTCAATTTCTCTCCTCTCATTCTGCAACCTCAGCTGCTGTTGTCATTCGTGGTGCAAAACAGGCTGTAATGGCGACGGACCGCCATTCTCCTACCTCACGTGATAATTGAATTCATGAGTTCATGAGGACAGGGCTGATCCGGGCATAACTAGTTGATGAAGTAGTTAGTGTCATCATCATTGTCATCATCTTAGTTATTACTATGACAGCCACAGAAATCATAATTATTAATATTGTGTGTCAGTAGTCACACACCATAACTTTATCCTGCACTCTATGATCTACATGCTTCTATTGTTCACGATGGATGACTATGAATTCTGTTATTGTTATGCCTCCAGCCAGTAGACGGCGATATTATGTTGTCAGGTTGTCAGTTCATCTGGAGCATTCTTGTGAATTTCTTCATATTTGGTACAAACGCTCAGTTGGCTCTGCTGAGGAAGAGCCTGGACAGACTCGTTTAGAGGGCCAGCTCAGTCCTGGGATACCTTCTTGACCCAGTGGAGGTGATGGGACACAAGGAGAATGAGAGCCAAGCTGTCATCTCTTTTGGAGAACCAGTCCCTACCCCTGCAGGACACCATCACCGCACTGGGCAGCTCCTTCGTTGACAGACTGATTCACCCGAAGTGTCTGAAGGAGAGTAGTCGCAGGTCGTTCCCTTCCTGCTGCTGTTACTATCTGATTGGCTCCTTTTCATCTGATTTAACTTTGCAATAATAATTTTCTATATCATACGTGCAATACTGTTAATGTTTTGTTTACATTCTACATATATTAATTTTGTTATAGTTCCTTATTTATTGAGTGTGTATTTCACTATTTCCTTTTGCTGCTGTAACACGGAGAAAATGTAGATTGTATCTGCACTGGTTGGTGGAGGCGCACAACTGCAGGGTGGTAATTATTGATACTAATAAATAGAGTGATGACTGCTGGTCTCCACTCCGTGTAAACATTTCTAATTAGAAATAAATGAAATTGGTACTTTGATTAGTGCTATTTAACTTGCCTCTGTCAGCTTGTGAGAAGAAGCCACTGGCAGAAATGAGTCCTCAGTGGCTTGTTTCAACAAATTTCTATGTTGTCCCTGTACCTACGCTGCTGCCCCAGATATGGAAATGGACCATGGCTAAAAATGATCTGCCCCTTGGCGCTGAATGGCTGTTAGGCTGTTAGCATGAGCATCTTTTGCTGATGAAGTCAATGGAGAAGCTCACTGAAAAAAGGACATTAGCCTTCAGGTGGAGAAACGGTTGGATTCTATTTTATTTGTAAAGAGGAGGATGATGTCATATTCTTGCTGAATTTCCTGGACAAACATCTGGAGGGCCAAAAGACTCATTTTAATGACTTTTCATCGGCTTTCAAAACTACCCACACATGCTGGCTGATAAAATGCTGTCATATTTCCCTTGAGACATAAATGTAGTGGGATGGATGATGTAGACTTTATGACTAAGTAACCCCACAGATAGATCCGGGATGCTGTTAAACCAGCTCTACTATTTTTGTTAGTTCTCCTCAGGGCATGTGTTGAAATTCTCAAGCTTTGCTCTTTTCCTTTATGAATATACCAACAGCAGCTCTAGCAAACACACAGAGACACACAGGAGCAGTCTAACTCTGCTGGTATTCCAGCCATGCCAGGTGGCCTGGAGATTTTAAACTCCAGGGCATAATTCAAATACTAACAATTGGCTTAATTTTCAAGCAAACCCCCCAAATAATAGATCAAGACGAGCTGCACGGCAGGGAAGCATATTTTACTGATCAGAGTTTAGCTGCTGGCTGCTGCAGATTCTTTAAGTCGTACTCATTGGTGGTCCAGGCAACAGTGGTAAGTCAAGGCCAACGTTCAGAATGACAGTACAGGCATATATCAAACAGAACCTAAGTATAGCACCGGCGTGACACCCGATGACGTTCTCACTTGTCGCCACTATGTCCACTGATCCATCACAGTATTCTAAGAGTGTATCCTGTGGAATATCCAGTGTAGAACAACAACAACAGCAGCAGCAGCTCATCAGTGTGTCACACTAGTGGGTCGGTGGGTCCGATAGATCTGGTCAAAGGTTTCCCAATTACAGATGGTTGTTACTATCTCGCTGTTCTGATTGAGATGTAATTAGTAGTATAAAGGGATTTCTCAATCCCTGTAACTATTTTTGTGAATGTGTTTGGTCACATTACTCTATTGGCAGCTTATTATGTTTCGTTTTTCTTTTTTTTAACTTATTCCCTTTTTTTCTATAGGGCTGAACAATAAAGCAATAGCATTAATTAATGCAATTTAATTATCATCAATCGCAATATAACCAATGTTCAATTGAAATCACACATAATTGATGAACCTCAGATTTATAAAATGTTTTGCTGTTTATGCAAGTGTTGACTCAGGAGCAGAAATCTGTCTTTACGCTGAAAATAAATAATAATGTGACATTTTAATGATAATTATCAATATCAACTCATCTGAAATTTTTTATCTTGATAGAATTTTACATTTTACTGGAAACATTTTGAGTTTTTATCTGAGTTAAAGAACATCTTTGATTATTGTAAATTGTACTAATCAGTCTCTTAGATCAGCAAACTTAAAGGGAATTTCCAGCATTTCTATCTATTCATCTGTCCATCCACTTTCATCCTTTGAGGGTCGCGGGGGCTAACTGGAGCCCATCATGATAAGTCATATGTTTTTTATTTCTGCAGATGAATAGATTCTTATTTAAACAGTTAAAATTGTGACAGCAACACCCATGTTTGAAATCTTGGCAAGTTCCCTGAGGAACTTTTGTGCACGTTGGGATGAAAAATATGAATGAATATCAGTTTAGACTAATCTACTCTGGGATAGATATTTGTCAGATAATTAAAAATGAAAAACAATAAATCTAAGTAAAGGTAAACTGTAATCATACAGGGCTGCTTAATTTTCCTCTCGTGCCACAGGAGTATGCTCAGCATCAGACCACCTGCCACTTAATTTTTTTTATTAGATCTGTACTCTCATAACTTTTTATTTAAACGTCTCTCTAAACCATTTTGTGTGAACCTGAACACTCGTGCCCTCATGACAAACTTCCTCATCAACACCTCTCTGAGCTACTGGAAGTTGATCCCCTGCTTCTAAATAGCTGTTAGTATGTTAATGCCTCTGCAGCAGGTTAGCCTGAGATCGATGAGCACCAGTTGGCTCCGTCACTACCACTAAGACAGTGATAGAGGGGGCCCTCGATCCGAGCTGTTGTCCCAAAATACATTAGGAAGCCGATTCATAACCAGCAAGGAATTGTCTGTACGGTCGTAAAGGGTGCATGCAAATTCTGTTTGCCGCCAAGTGCTGAATAATTGATATGGAGATGGAAACTCTTTTCCTACAGCAGTTATGGCTGTTTTGGAGGCAACGGTGCAGTGTTTTGTTATTAATAGCTCCGTAATTGTGAGTGGCAACCCGACTGATTCACTTCACTTCCTGTGAGAGAAATCGACGACGCACGCACATTATGACATTTGTGTATGTGTATGTCATACACAATCATGGGATATCTCGCACGTGCTAATTTCTTGCCCACACACACACACACACACACTTTCTCAGTGTTCAAAGTGTCAGATACGTATTTAGCCTAGTTTGACAGTGTTAATAGGTTCGTCTGGGTCTTTTACGAGCTACTAGAAAAAGGGTGAAGATGTGCCAGCGATTGCCAAGCAAGGTGTAGTGGTTGCGAGTAGGTGTTTTTTTTTTTTTACAGCTGGTACTTTTAGCGCGATACATCATTTCATTGCACGCATACACACACACACATGCTGCAAAGTTTTTCCTCATGAGCGTACCCTGACCTCAGTCTTAGCAGGTCCCTTGACCTTCTCACATCAGACAGCAAATTGGCAACACGCTCAAACAAGGCTCAGGGAGGTTACCGTGCGCCGTGCCAAGTGAAGGGTAGGACGTGATGTTTAGCGGTCGAGAGACAGTTCTGGTCCCAGTGCAGAGGGGAATGTTCAGGGGTAACTTAATTGGTCGACGGAGTTCAAAGGTCATTCTTTTATGGCAAACTGGCAGACACGATTTCTATAGACATCACCATGAGGACTAGAAGGAGTGTGTGTGTGTGTGTGTGTGCGTGCACGCGTTGCTCACTCTGCCAGTCACGGCACAACCACAGTCCACCCCAGACTGTTTCTAAACACTAAAAGCTTGCATGTGACCCTAGACATCACACAGATGTTATTGCAAGCTGATTTATGACTGTGAATGTGTGTCTATTCATTTGCCTCCTCCCTTTAGCTCGTCAGCTCTGTCTGAGCTTCGTCTGCTTCTCAGAGGTTTTTTGGAAAAACTCCAAGTATCGAATGCATCTGTTTCCTTCCTGTCGGAGGGTTAAATCGGATCCTCATCGGACACTTGGGATGGATTGTGCAGATTAACAAGAGTTGCCTTATGCCATTCACCCTCCACCTTTGCTCCCACTCCTCTTCATCTCTGCCTTCACTTGTGGAGCCGCGGCGGCGGAGTGCAGCCCAGCTCTGATTGCTGCGACTTTGTCAATCACAGCGAGGGGGCCACATTAGAGGCACGGGCTCGGTCTCCGCCATGCATCTGCAGCCGAAACAGAATAGAAATAGAAACACAAATTGCAATTTTTTGAAGGTCTCAGTCACTTAAAGGTACAACTCAAAAAGGGGTTTAGTTTGTCCAGTCTGGGCTACTGTAAAAAACATGGCAGCCTCCGTAGAGAGGACCCGCTCCCAATGTAAATATATAGTATTTCAATATAAATGGCTCATTCTAGGTTAAAAAATACATCAATTTGTACAATTTAGATGAAACACACTAGTGAAAACATCACTAGGACTATTTTACATTCAATTGTCTGCCAACAGACCTTTAAAGCCTCACATATTAATGGATTTAAAAACCAGTCAGGTGTGTTGAATAATGACTGTGTTTTCTGTAAAATATAAATCAACTCCTATAATGCATCTTGAGTTTTTATTTATGCATGCTAATTTTTTGGCTGAAAACAATCCCCTTAAGCCAGCGCCTCGTTTGTCACACTTGAACTCCAATATCTCCCCTTTACTAACAACTCGTTGATAAAAATGAGGCAAACTAGGTTTGATTATCAGATGAGATGAAATCAGAGACACAGATAATAAGTGCAGCGAACATCAGGCCTTCAGTGAGTGACACACAGCTGTGACTGCGTAACGGCAGGGACTTGCATATGGCCGTTTGTGTGAGGTGCATGTTGAGATACAACACTGTGTGCAACTGAAATGAACTCAGCAGGGACTGTATGCGTCACCGCATTATATTCTCTGTGTCAGTCTTTATATAGCAATCTTCCCCTTTCACCTGATGTTCTCTCTTCCTATGATGCTCTGCAAAAAGGCAGTTCAAGTCTTATTTTAAAGCACCATTAATTTTACATTATGTGAAAGTTGCATAAAGGGAAAACTGGCAGCATGACAGTTACAACACTATACCTTTTCTTAATCTGGTCAAAGGCACAGTCTTGATTAAATATTATTGAATTCTAGATGATTTTGAGCCGATCGTCAACAAGGTGAGTGAGGAAATCTGAAACAATTCAGTTTTTATCATCCCAAGAGATAAATACACTCATGTCAGAGGAATAGACACCACTCCAGCTACAGTATGTGATGCAGTGGAGTCTCCTACCAGCTCTGACAGAGTGTGAAATGAAAGTGTTGAGAGTCGTGTGAATTATAGCCTAACGGGGGGTACATAGCAATATTGGGTACTAAACATTTTTTAAATACCTATAAATTGGCCCATATTTTAATTGGCAATGATTCCTAAGATATTATTATCAAACCTTTTTGTTGAATACATGTAAATAAGGCTTGTTGTTTTACAGTTTAACCCAAAACTTTATTATAAAAACTATTTAAAAAAAAAAAAAAAACTACAACCAACTATATTGAAAATTTAAAATGCATATCTTTTCTCATTGCCTATTCTCTACATTAAAAGCAAACATACATGCTGGTACCAGTGTGTCTGTGAAAGGCTGATATTTAACGGCCATTTGATAAATCTGTCGGACTCTCGTGCGAATCTCTGCCTCACCTACTTGTTAGTAAACGTTCTCATCAAGCAGGTTTCCAGGTCCTTCTCTGCTGCCATGCTTTAAGATTTCATTTCCTAAATTGTGAGGAGTTTAACGCAGAACTTGATAACTTATTCTTTTTACTATCTTTAAGGGTAATTTAAGATTGTCTTTTACACTGATATTCTGCTGATCCTGAGATCTTTATACCAATATGAAGACATCTGACTAAAACCTTCACCAACCAATATTTCTCTACTAAAAATGTGAAAGCGGTTGCTTATAATAAACCTGTGGATTATCATCACCCAATTTCCATCAGCTCTCTGAGGTCATTTTTCCTTTCCTTTATCTCATTCTATTGGTTTTCTGGCCTGCAGCTCTGCTCTCTTCAGCCCTGTATCGAGGCAGCGGCAGCAGCAGCAGCTCTTTCCAGTGAAAAAGCTCTGACAAAACCACCTATGCACAACCAGCCTGCGCCATATGGCAGACGGACACAGTTAGCGACTGGCTTGTGAACATGGCAGAACACTTAGCGGCTAAAACACCAGATTATTTCATCAGGAGTTGGTGAAGCTGGAAAAAGCTGAAAGGAGTTTACAGGTGGCCAGAAACATGACTCAATATGAACTCTGGTTTATTTATCCATCTAAACCTTTTATTAAAATGCGATGTGTTCCATAACTTGTTACAAGCTGCCATAAAAATCATGGGATGAGGCTCAAGCATCTTTTGCTTTTCTCGTTGGATACTATCAGTCCAACAGATGATTCTGCTTGCATGTATAGAGGGATATCTTTTGCAGTGTAGTTACAACTGTCACCCACTGTACTCATCTTCCCTTCTAAATATATATATATATAATTTCTCTCCTCGTCTTTGTGTGTCCTTCTGAGAATCGCGGCAACAGAAATAACTTGTGCCCTCGCTCCTCGACAAGTAATCCTCTCTCTTGTCGGAGCTGGCACTGGGAGTTCATCGGGGACTGATGGATGCCGGGGGCAACTTTTTGGCAAGGACAGCTTTGCATGCCAGCGTCAACACCGTAGCTGATCCCGGGATAATAGAGTTGGACACTCACTGTTTGATACCACAACACACACACACACACACATACGCACACAGATGAACATGTGCAGCTGAATCACACTCTCTTTGCCAAATGCTGAAACAGCAGTTTTGCGGGCAGCAGAAGCAGCTTTTGGGAGAGCTCTGCTTTTGGGGTTTCCTGTGAGACCACTTCCAGCAGCTGTGATGTTGTGTGTGAATGCGCGTACAGCTTGTTTAGTTTTTACTCCGTCTCATTTATCTTCTCTGTTTTAAGATGCTCCGTTTTTTTCTACCCCTTTTTCTGCAAATTCAACATTTGATGCCAGATGCTTTAAGTTGCAGTCACTTGTTCGCTTGTTGCATAAATACGCCCCGCACTAAATTGCACGATGTTTACAATGGAGCAGGCAATTTGTGAGCGTGTCTATGTGAATTTCCTCCCTGTCATTAACGACAGGTAGTGATGAGGCTAATGCAATCAAATCCTTAGCAGTATAATCACAACTCTCCGCAGCGGCTGAGCCCAGCTAGGCACATACTGTACTGTAGATGAAAAGAAGCAGCTCATTAGGAGTTCTTGTAAACGCTGGCATCATCAGGATGATCCAGTGAGAGGGGGATGCGCAGGATACGTGAGACAGGTTGAATCTGGCAGCTCTAAAGTCAGTTGTTTTCATTTTCATTTGGCAAAATATATTGTTGGTATCCGCCTGTTGTTGTTTCACGTCTTACGCTCCCTCTCTGGAAATGTGTTTGTTTGCAGCATGTTATTGGGAGAGGAGGAGAAAGAGGAGCGAGGTGGACCCTGTATGTTTGTGCTGATCTCTGACCTGTTAAAGTAAATATTTGCAGGTTCATAGTAGTTTTTTTTTAACTCCCATAATACAAATCACAGCATGCATGGAAGTGAAATGTCATTCTCCACAGATCAGGGTGCAGGTCACATTTAAAAACAAAATTAGACACTTACAGATGCATTATCCATGTAACATTATTATACATTTTTTATTAATTTATTTGTATTTATCCTTTATTTAACCAGGAAGGTCACAAATACCCGGATCCTGGTCAAGATAGTATTGGACAACCATTATCAGTAAGTCACTTTTAAAATAAGGAATGGTTGCATATTTATTTATAATACAGTGTCTCCATCATTTGCAGAGCAAACATAATTAATACAAATCACTGACTGGAACCTTTTTCTCATGAACAAATTACACCCATGCCTCATTTTTCTGTAAAAGAGCATAAATTCGCTTTTTTCAAACAATCTATTTTATTTGATGAAAGTAAAGTACATGTCAACATCAAAAAGTCTTAAGTTACATAATTCGAATAATACTTTGAAGATCATTGTTAAAATGAAACATCCGAAGCCTTTAAGGTATGATGCTGTCAGCAGAGTTTGTACTATAAAAGCATAGTGGCAGTTTTTCAAACGTGCTGTGACAGATTTAAAGCAAAGCAATGACTTGTGTGCTGATGTAATGCGAGAAAAGACGGACATGATTGTATTAATGTCACACCAGCAGGAGCCCTGAACTTTCTCCCCTCCGCTTCCCTCCCTCTCTCTCTCTCTCTCTCTCTCTCTCCCTCGCTCTCTCTCGCTCTCGCTCTCGCTCTCTCTGCCAGCTGTAGGAATCTGTTTTGGTCAATCTTGTCTAAATAGTGTGCGGTCAAAGCAGCAGACATTCCTCAATTATACATTGGGCTGTGTTAGAGAGCGTGTCTGCTGCAGACATCTTCTCCGCCCCTCGAAAAAAGAAACGGGCCTGGAGCTATTCCAATCCGCAGATGCAAGCTGATTCACTGTGGTCTACTTTTTATTCATGGACTTACAATCATCTACCCACATTAAAAAAAATATAAGCAGAACAACATGTTTACACGGAGGGAGCAGGTATCTGCCATGGAGGGAAGGATGTTCCTTAGGAAATAGTTCTCAGCGTGAATAACCTGCACCTGCACCCAACATCCATCCCTCCTCCTCCTCCTCCTCCTCTCTTCAGTCTGTTTCCTCACATCTCCATTAGTCATCCAATTCTGGCTGGAGCTCCCCCTCTGCTGCCCGTTTGGGGAGAGCATGCAATACCTGTTTGTCGCACAAGCTGTGTGGGAAAATGACAAAGTTCCGTCACTGCTGTGTGGGCTCGGGAGAGAACTATTGGAGCGTATAAGACAGTAATTGCATTGGTGTTTAGAGAAGGAGATGAGTTGATAGAGGCACATCGTTCTTACTTAGCCTGTTTCATCCTTTTTAAATATACACTGGATTAAAGTCTCTTATCTGAGAGCGAAAATCCATCGACTCTCTGCAAAAATCTCTGTCCAGTCAGCGCCGAATTAATCCTGCTCCCCAGACATCTGACGAAGCACACAACACCGTCTGAATCTTATACAACAAATTTGTAATTAAACTATTGAAAAACTTCCCCCGAGATGTTCCCTGGAGGTGGCAAACTGCTTTATTTCGGCCATAATTTACTGTAGAAAGTGAGTGAAGGGGGAAGCCAGTGCTCGGCAGGACTCATAATTCTGAGTGATTCTCTGAGCGATGAATGTTAAGCCAGAGGTGGCGAATGTCCCTGATGCTATTTCTGAATCCGGTCGTCAGGAAACCTCCGCGTACGCCAGCTACCAATGGCTCGACTCTGCCAGAGTTTTCGTGTAACCCCCCCCACACACACACCCTCAGCCAGCACATGCCCCCTGGGATAAAGATGGTCACTCGTTATGAAATTAATTGGATTTTATTTGTGGTTGAGGACAAATTCAACATGTCTCCCAGATATTTCTCGTTACTGTCGAGATGATGCCGCGTTGTTTTGGATGCTGCAGATCGGGTCGGATGTTTTTGCTGATGCAGGCAGAACGTGACAGGAGGCTGACGGCACCGGGCAAAGCAGATAGTAAAATCAACACCTGCTCGGCCTTTGGGCAAATTGCCATCCAAAATGTCTGCCCTGCAGGATGTGAGAATAATGATTGTGGCCACTCATCCTCATGTGTGTGTAGTTGGTTGATTGTGCAATGTGTGTGTGTTGTGACTGTGGCTGAGCCTGGGCTTGTCTGTGTCTACATATATCTAGTGTTGTATGGAACTGCTCCCAGTGTCTGTGGTTACTCTTACTGGGCAGTTCCCCCAGTTGAGTTTGTGGTGAAATGTGAACAAGGCAAATATAGGCCTGTTTTTCCCGTACAAAGCTAACTTTAGCTTTCCTGAGACAGACGGATGTTTGAATAGTTGTGCAAAAGCGGGGCTGGGCTGTTCAGTTTTGTGGTTGAAAAATAAATGGGGCCACACCATATGGAGTCGGCCTATTCACTGCAGTGGTTGTGTGCTTCTTTGCAAATTGTAAATCTTGGTATTTGGCATCACATTCTCATGTTAGGCTTGGTCGGGTACATAACACAAGCACAGGAAGAGGAGTCCAGAGCAATGTGTCATTTAACAACATGCCAGTAGAAAGAGGCAGGGGACAGAAGCAGTGATCTGCAGGCTGCAGAGCAGAAGTCACAGACATACATGCACAGTGTGCTGTGAAATCATAGTTACAATGCAACAAAGAAAAACTTCAATTTATGATTAAAGTCCAACCAATTTATTGGTTGGCTGATGTGAGCCTTTTTCAGATAAACAAGAGATCTACATTTATGTTTACATCCTATTAAATTCAAGTTCTACATATTACATTTTTTTATATGTAGCAAATCTTCCTCATGAATTATTTTCAACATACTTCAAAAATGAAGCCTCAAGTTATTCTCTACATTTTTAACCCCACTAGTGAAAAGTGTCTGAGGTAAGTCAGGATGTCTGCGCTGCAGGTTCTGTCTAGAAAATACCAATATTCCAAATAAAGAGAGAATGAGAGAACAGTTGAATTTTGCACTATTTAGAATGTGTGAATGTATTTGATTCGTTGAACTTTCTGGATACATGTGGCCCTACATGTATGCTTTAAATCTGCCAAAATAGAAATTATAATTTAATAAGAATATACACTGTTTATGTTCATTTAAATGTCTTGAGAAGTTATATAGGATTAGAAATTGGTCTAATGCTGATTTTTGTTGTCCTTAACGATAATATGGAGTTAATCTGACTTGCACACAGGGCTTTAGGAGTAGTTAAGATACGGAGCAGCTTGTAAATGCTCTCCAGTATAACCAGTATATTGTGTCCTTTGTGTGTCTTAATTTGCAACTACTCCAAACTGAAGCAACTTTGAAATCCTTAAAACCTTTCCATAAAAGCCTTTGCACTTAGTGAGAGAACATCATTGTCCCTGTTGTTCTGACATTGAATGTGGAGTTGGTGTGTTGATGCTGAATGTTTGTTTGTTGGATCATCTCTCTATCGCCTTGTATTTAAATCATAAGTCACTCTTTTAACCTTCTATCTCCTTCACTGCTTTGCTCTAAATTGTTCTTTTACCTTTATCTCTTCCTACACTCTCTGTCCGATATGTGAACCAACCTGCGCAGGTTTACACACACACACACACACACACACACACACACACACACACACACACACACACACACACACACACACACACACACACACAGATGCAAGAGCCCCGCACTCCAGCATGCACACTAATGCAATGTCGCCTCAGTGATAGAATCAGTGTGAGGCTGTATATCCCCAAGCGAAATATTTTTTTGTTTTTTTTTAACGACACACTGGCACACAAGGGCAAGCAAACACATGCACGCAAGTAAACAAACACACACACACACACACACACACACACGGAGGGAATAAACCCCCTCCCTGTGCACCAGCAGAGAACTGCTGCAAACAAAGATTAGAGAAAACACTTTTATGTGCCTCTGCTTTTTATTTACTCTCGGCCGTGGTTCCGGGCTCGGTGTGACGGGGTCTGCAAACACTCTGTCCGAGCATGAGACTCCCGAGTCGACCGTACTGGCTGTGGTTGAAGCTTCTTTTCTAATAAGCAGAGTAGTATTTTGTGTATAATCACACTCATTAGGGAACTGTAGCCTGGACTCTCCATAATCAACCCTGATGCACTGGACACAAAGACACGGAGCTTCAAAGACCTCAGGCCCGTTCTGTAGTTGCAGTAATGACAATACAGCAGTAATGTCAGTAATGATACTTTGATGATGCCAATTATACACAGCCCTTAGTGCTCCCTTCACCCATCTCTCGCTTCCTCTCCTCCTCCCTGTCACTTATGAGGCTCTTTCTGTCTCCCACCGAACTTATAAAAGCCCGGAATGGAAAGGGAGATTTTTTATCTATATTGTACATGTAAGATGGGGGCGGCTCTAGGTCATGAGATGGTGTGTGTGGTCCACTAAGCAGAAGGTCGGTTGTTCGATCCCCAGCTCCTCCAGACTAGATACTGAAACCCAAATTGCCCCTGAAGGCTGTGTGTGAATGGTGTGATAGAAAAGCGATGCACTATATGAGTGTGTACATGAATGGGTGAATGCGACTTGTACTGTAAAGCGCTTTGAGAGGTCGATAAGACTAAGTCCTATATATATATATATATATATAAATACACTCCATTGAGTCCATTTACGTTGAATTATTAGGGCCAAATTGAAGAGAATATAAGGAGGTTCACTCCTTCTGGATCCCAAATCTTGAAACAATCTCATTGTTTCTTGAGAAATAATGAAAACCCTTTGAATAGCATGTAGATGTCGACCACAAAAGAGGCAACTTCCTCCAAGTCGGCTTGTGGCTCTTTCTTTAGAATAGACACTTCCTTGCACAATCTTCTCAAAGTCATGCTTCTTATGATAATGTCGTGCTGATGTGCCAACGATGCATTCATCCATTATCTATCCATCATAGCCCAAAATTACGACTTTACTCTTCTAAAATGTGTAATATTAGGACCTTATTCTTGTAATCTCAGCGACCCTAATATGTCATGAACAAAACATCCTCATCCAGCGTCATAGTGCTCACAGTCCTTACTGTCAGAACTGCTTACAAGTCAGGAATCCTAACAACTGGTAATTTAGCATCCAACCATTTTTCTCTGGCTACCTTCTCCCTTTGTCTGTCTCTTCAGAGACAGCGTGTGCTTAATATGTATGTGTGTTCTGCCTCCTGTGTTGTTTGTCAGCTTATTTTGAATTTCATATTTGTTGATAGTCTCTGTTTGCATAACTGAGGTCAGTCAATGTTCTCTGGGCGACAGAGGATATATTTAGTCCAGTCAGAATGCCTCTGTTTACTTGTGCATGTTTGCAGAATCGCGTACTCCTTGTTTACAGAATCAGAGGCAGCTCGTGCTTGAAGCTGCACACATGGCTGCGTGCGTGTGTGTGTGTGAACAGTCCACACATGTGCTGAAGTATCTGTATTATATGTGGTCATGTGATGTGTGTGCACCTGCCAGTGCCCACCCTCCCTCATCAGCATGATTTAGGAGCTGCTAACATGCTTACAGTGTTTGTACTGGTCCAACCGGAATCCAATTTCTGGTCACACCAGGAAGAACGACTCCCTCATGCCAACCGTGGGGCCACACTGGATGGGTGGGGGGTCCTCTTCAAGGTGGGCCGGTGGTTGGAGCTGGTTTGAACTGGGGGAAAGTGCTGTAGTATTTCAGGATCAGTGAGCAGGAGGCACAAGATCATAAATAGAGTTTTTATTGCTGAGCCACAAAGCTCAGTGAGCCGGGGTCTTCCAGCAAGATCTCAGCAGTGATTGATGGTTCCCATGAGGCGAGGGAGGAGGTTGTGCAGTGCAGGCGTGGGTGGGTGGTGGGAGATAGGGGCACATGAGACAGCAGAAACAGTGGACATGGCAAGGCTGGCAGAGCCTCCCGCCCTCCCTCCCTCTCCTCCCCCCAGGGGTTACCCCCTGACAATGTCCCGGCCCGAGTCATCCCACAGATCTCTGTGAGCACACACAGCGTGGGCTCTTGTCTCGCACAGCTTCTACCAAGAGCTGAAAGAGTCTTGAAAGTCTCTGCAGGACATTCAGTACAAACACTCCGATACGTGCAGGTGCAAGCTCTGAAAACCTTTGGTCCTGGTGAGCTTTCAAACAGCAGGGGGATTCACAGCCACCATACTTACAAGTAGCTTGTTCATTCACTCCAGGCACCTAAAGGGCAGGACATCCAGGGTATTGGTTTATAGAAACACCCTCAGACAGGATATCAATTTCTTTCTCTGTCCAACAACACTGCTGCAACTTTTATTAGAGCTCTATTAGAGAGCAACTTTAGAGAGAACCCTTTAAAGACCCTGTTTTTTTTTAACAATCAAAGTAACAAAAACATCTTTGGTATTATTTATTAAAAGTTTAAAACACTTCATAGATAGGTTTAGTGGTTTGACTGACTAAATTCTCAAATCTGAAATAAACTCCTCAGTGGCCGAAACTAATGTAGGACCCCTCCATTCATAAAAAGTTGATTAAATAATAGTTTTTTTGTCAAAAATCAGATTAAATGGAATTCACATCCAGACTTAAAAAATTTCCAAATCTGTCTCATTTAATGTAGTTGGAAAACATATTTGCACTCACCACTATCACAAAGTTCCCCTGTGATAAACAAGCTCACAATCAGAATGATGATGATATAGCATCTGCCCAGATCAGTGTCATGTTGCCTACATCCTGTTAGGTCGCCCACTAAGGGAAGCTCTATTTATTTAAATTTCACAAAAAAACTAAAATAACTGTTAGCATCCGGAGCTAAATGTTGTCAGGTCTGTTCCAGGCTGGTCGTCTGAGCCAGGCTGGTTGCTATTTTAATGGTGATGCCTACTCTGCAGAAAGCTTAGCCTTATCACAAAATTGCCAACAAGAGGTCAAGACCCACTTTTGCAGGTCAAACACTGGACGTACTTTTTTATCTCCCAAAAACATGAATAATGTTGGGGTAGTCGTATGTTCTATAAGTAACCGACTCTTCATTACAGAGGGTTGTGAGGGATGCTCTGTATGTTACGTTCTGTAGGTCTTCAATCAGGGGTTTGTTTTTACAACGATTCTAATTTGGGGTGCGTAACTGAGTAGTTTGGCAGGCGTGCGCGGAGGCTGCGTGGTCGAGGACCACAGAGATTTTTTTCATTCGGTGCCAGAGAGCAGCGTTGCTCAAAGCTTTTGAGAAAACATCTGATGGAGCCTCTTGAGTGCTCCCAGATTGGCAACATGAATAGCAGCTTTCATAGAGGCTGCTCGCCCTAATGTGTTTTTTAACTGTGTGTGTGTGTGTGTGTGTGTGTGGGACAGGGAGTATTTTCATGCATGTAGGTATGTATGCATCACAGACTCCACTTCACTTCATTTTGGTCTCTCTCTCCCTATGTGCGTGTGTGTGTGTGCATGTGTGTGTGGCTTCAGTATTTACGTAAATAACCGGGGGCGGAGGCGATGAGCCAGCAGCAGAAATGCACAGCTGGGTGTATTTCAAGGACTTCTTTTCTTTCTCCCAATGCTGATGTCTCAAACCTTCACAGTGCCACTGTGGACCCACCTTTTCATTTATTTACAGAGACAGTAGCTGCATATGAAACAAACAGCTCCTCTTTGTGACGAGGTCCATCCTGCGAAAGGCTTCCTCCTCACACCACATGAGCACTGCTGGAAAAACTGAGGTGTTCCAGCTGCCGCCTCATTTGACAGAAATGTGTTTGCTCCCTGCTGATCCCCCTCATATCCATCACTTAGGTCTTTATAGTTGTTATAATGGAAGAGAGAGGTGTTCTAGCTTGAGCTCTCATACCTAATATTCAATGCAGCTGCTGCTACTCAGTTGTGAACTTTTATGTTTGCTTGCTTATGGCTGCTTCACGTGTTATATACTCCTGGTTGTGCTCCTGTTTGTCCACCTGATCCACGCATCCGGCTCGGGCTCAAATCCTGCACAGAGGCTGCACGGCTACTGCTGCTACCGCTACTGCAGGAGCGAGCATGGAGTGAAGTGAAGACAGAGGGGCTTGACAGAGGGGCCTCGCTGGTCCTCAGAGAGCCGCACTGCAGCCCTCTGTCTCCCCCAAGTGGCGCGTGATCACACCCCAGGACCACCACCACTTGGGCTGAACTCTGTGCGGTGGGAACATGTATGCAGTGGTGCCCAGCCCATCTTCTGATGTCTTCATGTGCACGTGCAGGTGGTGCCACTGCGTTTGGAGGGGCGATGACAAGCCCGACTTGCATCGGACAGGAGTGGGGTCAGATTCCGCACACTCCTCTACAAAGCTTTGGGAATCAGGGGTATTTTTGCCAGTGTCCCCGGTGGCTGTCAAGTTTTAACAGGGCGGCTTTGTATGCTGGGTGAGTCTGGTCAGACCACACTGGGGGAAAACGATACCTCCATCAGTACACATGGCCTCACTCCTGTTTCTCACTGAGTTGCACATGCTAATGCAGGGGTGCCTTGGAAAGGGAGAGAGCATCTGATGTGGTTTGACGCCTTAGATGTAAAATAAACCTGTATTATATATAAATATAGATCTGTCCTCCTGTTCAGTATGTTGTCTCTCTCTCTATAGCTGCCTCATGAATTTTTTTTGTCCTCCTCCACTTCTTCTATCACAGGTATGAAACGTCCGTTCAGCACATCAGCTCTGCCCAACACCGACCTGGACAGGAGGGGGTTTGGTGCAGCACTGGGAGGTCAGATGGACTTGGAGCCTTGCTGTGAAACCCAGGACGAGGGTGCAGTACCGGACGAGCACTCACCGGGGGGCGCCCTGCCTGCTGCACTCTGCAGACCCAAAAGGGAGAGGAAGCAGCGCAGCTACACGCTGTGTGAGGTCTGCAACATCCAACTCAACTCAGCCGCTCAGGCCCAAATTCACTACAATGGCAAATCCCACCAGAAGAGACTCAAGCAGATCAGCAATGGCAAGATGCCAAGCACCACAGGTAGGCCCCCGAGTGCTGTCTGACCGACCGTTTGTTTGTTCATTGTTTTCAAAATTAGATATATACCCAGAACATTGGATAAAGTGCTCTGCGGCTGGATTGGTAACACTGTGTAGCACAATAGGACCGTGCAGATTAACAGAATCCCACACACTGTTCACAGCACACTGTCACCAGCCGCCGTGTGCCAATTCCCCACGACTTGTATTCAATAGAAGTTAAACAAATTGGATTCTATTTGCTGAAATGTGTTCAGTAAGAGCCTTGGGCTGAGGACACACACACACACACACACACACACTGTGGAACAGAACTGAACCAAGTCAGAAAGTGAGACGCTAATTAAGTGCCGGTTGTGTTTGATGGTTGTGCTCCTGGAAGTGAGGCGGCTATAGAGTGAGTTTGGACTTTTTGTCATTCCAGTCACAGCCTCGATTAGGACTCTACTGCAGGGGAATCATTCTCTCAGTTGCGTTTGACTCGCTCACCCTCTCTCTTTCTTCAGCCTTGCCAAAAGGATGCACACCAAACACTTCAAAAACACAAGAAAAGCACCCTGGGATACAACAAGATCCAGCACCCCTCTAAAAGCATGGATATAGAAATTAAAAATACTTAGAAAGACCAGTTCAGGCTGTTAATTGTCATGTGAGTGGATCTTTAGTAGTGGCAGGTCGCCTGAAGGCTGAGGGGTCACAGTCGGTGGCTGCTCAGTTTGCTTTCGATACTGAGAAACAAGGAGACAGTGTCTGAGTACAACAGGTTTTGGAGCTGCAAGGCATCTGTCTGAATTAACCAATCACGTGGCCTATACCTGCCCCACTGTCAACAGCCAGCAGGGACTACAGTTTGTTCTAAAGTCTGCATTTAAATGGGTGTGTCTGTGTTTTTTGGCAGTCCTCCTGCCAACATTTAAAACGGGTATTTTCTCACATCAGCATATTTAATTTCTCAAAGGAAGAGGAATAATCTGGTCAGTATGGTTAGATGTCATGTGCTGGAAATATATTTCTAAGGTGGACTGATGCTCAAAGAACTACAACAACAACAATAAAACATCAATAAACAAAGCATGGTGGCCTCTATTCACCAATCAGGCTCTGGGAAATACCAGAGGAATGTTAGCTGATCTCATAGGAAGTAAGTAAATCATTGATATACACACGGGCCTGGTTGTGTAAAGCTTTGAAAGTCAGTAATAAAATCTAAAAATCAATAAACAGGAAGCCAATGTAGCGAGGCTAGAATCGGTAATGTTTTCTGTAACCACTAAAAATCTATAGCAGCAGCATCCTGTACCAATCCAAAGCAGCCACACCTGTACAGAGGATGTTACAGACATGTAGCCGGGCATAGACAACCTTGTGTATGTCCTCAAATGTTAAGAATTTAATCTTTGAAATGAACTTGAGTTGGAAAAAGCAGGATTCTTCTCAGCACATGATTTGTCTTAAGGAAAGTAAATGAGATGATGATGATTTCTAGTTGTCAAAACAACATTAAGATCATCTATTATCACCTCAGTCTGTGGGGACATGGAGAGGATGAAAAGATGAAAAGAGCTGTGTTTTGTGTGAGTTTTGATTTGATTATATATTGTGTGTGGTTGCGTTTGGTCTGTTGTAATGAGTGTGAGGAGCGTAAAGCCAAGGATTGTGATTAATTAGTCTCTCTGTGAAAGTGGGAGATGGTTTGACACACTGCTGGTGTCAGACGTAGTTGTAGGAAATGTTTCATTCAAATATCTTGAACTTGAATTGTGACCAGTCAAATTGTATTTAATTGTCTAACTTATACAATAGGTACAATTATGTTGCAGATATGTCTTTAATAAAACGTACATATAGAAAGAGCGTTGAACAAGAAGCTGAGGACGTTGCTTTTCTAATAAACTGCTAGAGAGGATACAATGTAGCTTTTGTGTTTTTAATTGATTAATAAAAAAAAAAGACTGACAGATTAATGGATTATATATAAATAGTTGTTGGTTACAGTCCGAACCAGGCACAGGGGGGAAATGTGCCTTGAACCACAGTCCAGACCAATCAAACGGAACCATGGTTCAGTTCATTTGCAGTGGGTAACCTTTATTAATTTATTTTTGATAGTTTGGACTTTCAGACCAATTGCAGGATTTTGAGATGGTATTAAGCGTAAGAAAAAGGAAAAGAAGTGGAAGGAGCTCACAGAATTGTTTAAAGTCTTCACCTACGATGATGTAATGTTAAAATGACGAGGATTCATTTTGCTGGTAGTAATACCATGATAATATTATCGTGCCTGCAACAAAACTATTAATATCCAGTATAAAAATCAGCCCAAGTAGGTGATGACGACGGGATGCATGTCATACTAAAGTCTTTTGTTTGACCCTTAAATTACAATGTGAAACCAAAACTAACCAGATCAAATGTGAGAAATGTTACAAAGATATGAAGCTTGTTTCAGACTTTCAGGTGTGAAAACACCAAGACAAGAGAAGTGCTGTGTAAATACAGTAAATTTACCATCATCATCAGACTTTTTACAAACAAAGCCAACCTATAGTACAGTAACTTTGCCAGCATTGTTAGGAGGACGTCATCTGGCTCCTCTGATTCTTCATGTGATTAATCCAAGTTCGTTCTTTTTTTTGTTTTGTCTGAAGCATGAGTATAAAATATTGATTTGATAGTGGAGTTGTGTTTAATGCCTACTTTGTTATGCAGCAGTGATGAGAATGGATCAAATTACTATTGTTTTGCTTCATCTGACAACACACGCAGAGAAACAAACAAAGACAACACATGGCTCTTGTGAAGCAGAAATGTAGTGACCATAGGGGAGAGGAGTGCATCATCTGCTTGTGTTTGTCTGAAGTGTAAATGATGCATTTTTGTAGAGAGCAGACAAAAAAAGGACGATTTGGGTGCTTTTCTCTATGTGGGCAGTAACAACGTGTGGAATAAGTTCTGAAAATGCCAGTGTTGACAGAAAAGTTTCCACTGTAAACATTTCCCATTTATCTCCAGGCCTGAGATCAGCACATAAGACTGACACATACTGAGCTGAAAGTTTTTTTTTACTATTTATACACAAAGCACTTATAGGCCCGACGTTTCGCTGAGTAGACAGTTGTTTTTATGCAAAATGTGTTATAGGACTGTCTTCTTCCGTATGTGCTCGTGTGTTTTCCTTCTGTCTGTCTTTCTTTGTGAATAGCATGACAACATGGAACAGCTCCTCAAACAATAAGCTTTATATACATTTCAGCAGCCGTCTCTAAATTAACCAAGAAAATATAGGTTATGTTTGGTTTTTTTTGTTGTTTTTATTGACACAGTTACATGAATACATGCTCAATCTGATGCAGAGACATCCCGTCAGGTGGAGCTGAGAGATATTCTGTTGTAATCATTGAGTTTCCTACTTAATTCTGACCATGTTTGTTGTAAATGATTGCTGTCAATGGAGGAAAGTCCATAATAGTCAGAAACTTTGATGTTCTATAGCACAACATTTATTTAGTCAATTTTGTACTTGATGTAATATATATTTGTACTGGTCTTTACATGTGATGTCATGTCATGTGATGATCACTTTTGGTCGTGTTTTTCAACACAACTGATTCGGTTCCTGTAATTCATCCAAGATTCCCATGTATTGTGCCCTTGAATCTTTATAGCCCTGTTTGCTGAAAATAAGAGTTTGACACTTTCTGGTGCTATTTTCCACCATCACTACTGAGTGAGTCATGATCTGCTGGAAATTTGAGGCACAGCCTTATTTATAACAGGTGCTCACCTGTTATCTGAACAAATCCTTTCAGTAGAAGGGACTCAAAGAAATCTGACCTTTGGAGAAGTCAAGTTAGTCGAAGCTCCAAATTAGCTTGAAGTTATTACTGACCTAGAAATAATTTAAATCATACTTAACATCTTAACATCGCATACATTCTGAATGATCAAACTTTATATGATTATAACAATATTATTGTTTAACAATATTATTGAACTATATTATTGTCTCAGAGTTAAGGACCCCCTTGTTAAAACAGATTTACAGTGGCAGTAAAAATGGCAGGCTGCTTTGTTTTTGTTAGTCTCTTCTTACTGCTGGATCTTTGGATGACAAACTGAATACAGACAGAAAACCGATCAGTAATTTCTCCTTTCGGCGGAACAACGCAGAACAACCCATGTGCATGTCAGCGGTCAGGTTGCTCCCAGCTGTAGTCCGCTCTGCTGCATGTTCAAGTGCAGCTCGCCACAGAAAACATGAGGTGATGCTGTTTGATCATTCAGCCGTTGTCATCAGCAGCTCTTTGAGGTGGGCTTGGTGGTTTCAGGGTGAAGGAGACCAGCGAGCATGAAAAAAAACGTAATCAATTCTGTAATATAGCAGAAACTTGTTTTATATGCAACACAGCATGCGTCGTCTAAATTCCCTGTTTTGGTTCACTGCTGCAGGTGTTGTGGACCATATACATGAAAGTTTTGTGGCTGTGTGTTTGTATGCCGTGCTGTGTTGTGCAGTGCTGTGTTGTGTTGTGCTGAACTGTTGTGGTGTGCAGATTCTCTCTGACATGCAGTCACAATCACACAGCCTTATCTCTGCTCACCTTCTGCTGACTCCCTCAGGCAGCCAGCCCTGCTGTGTCCTCAGCTTCACCACAGCTTTGCTGCTGTGTGTGCGTGCGTGTGTGAGTGCGTGTGTGTGCGTGTGTGTGCGTGCGTGTGTGCGTGTGTGCGTGTGTGTGTGTGTGTGCGTGTGCGTGTGCATCCTGCATCTCTGAATATTTTTAGAAATTTTAAATGCTGCAGAGTCTGTAACTTGTGCTGTGGAAACATTAATACGTGCTTCGGTGCATCTGTGTTTACATCGGCCCACATATGTACAGTACAAGACATCTGTCTCTCGTATGGATGTTCGTAGGTTTAAAGACTCAATGAATGAAGAAAATAACATGTTTTTCCTTTAAAGTCTATATGTGTTTTTGTGTGTGTTTTTGTGTGTGTGTGTGTGTGTGTCTGTTTCTCCCAGCGAATCGTCTCCATGTCGGCGAGCGTTGCCCTCCCTCTCTGCTTCACTGAGCTGACAGTCGGTCCAGGCTCGTTTTTTCCCCTCTCTCTATCCTGTCTCCCTTCCTTCCTTCCTCTCTCCTCTTCCTCTCCTCTCTTTCCTTCTGGCGTGGATGTCGGACATGTGCTGAAGCCAGTCCGCCGAAAAGATGAATGTGCCTGTGATTAAGTTATTTTACTCTATCATCCGTGGAATAATATGTGGAGACGCTTCCTGACGGATCTGAGTGTAGAGAAAGGATCCAGATGTTTGGGTGACGATGTGAGCTCGGTTGCTAATTTATTCAGGTCATGGCCTTTTTCGGAATCGTATAATGTTTCACAATAGGTGATAATATAAATTAGCCGTATACGCCGGCAGCTTACTCTCTTTGTTATACATTCATTTTTAAAGGAAGGTGGTTGGATGCAGATGAAGTTTTAGTCACCACGAGGCTGAAGCAAAAAGAGTTTCCTGGAGATAAAATAAAGCTGCTTTAGCAAACAAAAGCCTAACAAAAGAAGAACTTCAAGTATTTTTTCGGTTGTGATGGTTCTTTTATACCTGCTAATGTTGACTATATTTCATCCTGTCAAGAAAGAAAAACTGTGGCAACACTTGCAATCTTTCAATGCCACTGCAAAAAAAAACTCAAGCAGAGCAGGAACTGCTGGTTGGTCGATATTTTACAGATGCACAGATTACAGACGATTTACATCATAAAAAAAAATTGTTCAGTAATTGTGTTGTTTATTATTGTTATTATTATCATTATCTACATAAAAATCCAAGGAAGCCCATGCAGGTGACATGAATGAGTGATAGGTTCAACGTAGCTTACTGGTGAAAACACAAAATCGAGTCCAGATGCAATTTATTTTTCTATTTTTCTTTACACTGATCTGCTTCCTCACAGGTTTTGTATGTTACACACTAAAGGTATCACGTGGAGTTCAGAACAAGACTCGAGGACACATAACAAAAAAAACGAGCGCCTTCATACTTGTAGATGGGACAAAGTCAGGTAAAAAGACAAAGAACATAAATTATATAAATCAGTTTTTCTCAAAGATGACTTCTGTCATTTAGGTAGTTCTAGTCAAGATCATGTTTGACACCTGAGACAGACCCGTGATTGGTGGAGCAGATGTATTGTCTGGACGTCACTACTGCGGCTCACAAATGCCGATCCAAATGACGTCAAAAGTGCAAGATGGTGGCACTTTTATCTGTTTTAGCTTTCTTTTTTCACAATGTGAGGAAGTGAAACCTGTCACCTATCTTTATGTATAATCAATGGTCTCTCTCTCTCTATATATATGGTCTTCTGATTATAGGAGACTCTACAAATAGCAGGAGACTCTTCCAGCTACATAAACATGTCTTGATTTTCCCAGTTGTCTTGTTTGTGTTTGTCAGGGAGTGAGCATATACTTCCTTTCTCCTTTAGTTCACGCCGTCCCCAAACTTCCTCTGACCCACCAATGAGCAGCAGAAACACCCTTATTCTGAAGGAGACGGGCCCCAATCCTGTATAATTGGCATTGTTTATTTTGGCCAAGGTTACGCAGCCAGACATGCCCAAAAAGATGAGAGACGAATAAATAAAACAGACCACACCCCTGAAAGAAATGCCTTGTGGACATGCAGATAACACACAACACACACACACACACACGGCTTAATAGTGCAGAACGATAAATCATCTCCCGTTTTTAGAGCAGAAGATCAAATGATGATAGAAGGGTGTGGAGGGAGGAAGGAGAGAAGGCATTGGAGAGTGAACGGCAGCCTGATCTGCTGTGGCCCAGACTGTCGATCTATAAATCTAACAGACTGACTGCACACTGTTTGCCTGTGTGTGGCTGTTTGTATTTTCCGTTGTGCTAATCATCCGCAGCTTTGTGAGGAGGCATAAATGTGTCATGTGTTTTCTGAGAGAAAGAGAATGAGAGAGAGAGAGAGAGAGAATTTTGCATTTGCATTTTTTACACGGTCGTCCATTCCTCACTCACGTTTGATTTGTGCACTTTTTTTGTAAGGTGTGTAGTGTTTTTGTATGTTTGTGTAATGTGAGCCTCCTCTTCATCGTTAGTCCCTTCATCATGGTGCCTGTCTGATTCTATCTGCCTGGCTCTGTTTTAATAAAGCGTGTGGAATTGGATTAAAGGCAAGGATTTTCTGCATGAATGCTTTGGCGCATCTGCGTTTTATTTTTGTGCTGCATCGCCATTTTCCCTATATATTTCCCAGCGGAGTGAAATGACTTCTCTCCTCCCCCCCCGCCTTTGGACATGCAGTACATGCGCATACATTGTTGGTGTGTGTCTCTTCTGATCTTTCTAAATTGTTGAGCGTCGCCGCTCTCTGTTCGGTCTGTTTGATCAGTTGCTATGAAAGCCTATGAGTGCGGCTGCTGGTTGATGGCTGTGTCTAGGTGCTGGAGATAAACTTGCTTCAACATGATGTCATTTTTAAGTGCGGGCAAACATTACAATTCTTACTGGTGGCAGTAGTGTCTATAGTAATAAATCTAAAACATTTAGATTACAAATTACTAGTGGTTTCATACTCTATTAGGGTAAATATGGTTTTGCGGTGGCCTGTTTTATATCTCTTTGCTTTAAAAACAAATAGCACGTTTTCCCTGTGCTGTCTTTGTCTGCGGTGGGCAGGTGTACACATCTCCTGAAATTCGATGTGGCTGTGGAGTCCTGCACTTTGTTCCCACCCCTCCGCCCCAGATCCCCCCCGCTCACTGTCCTTTCCCTCTCCCTGCTCTCCGCTGTGCCCCAGGGAGCGGCCCCTCCGTGACGGCAGTTCAAACTCTGGGAAAAGGTCGGCAAAGCATGCCACACAGGGCCCAGCGGAGCGAGAAACACGAGGAGCGACGCTCATAAAGCCACAGGGAGAGGGGCGCGTCTCTCAGAAATCACTCGATGTCTGTGTTTACCCGGGCTCTGACAGGTCGACCGGCTAGAAGGCCAAGCAGAGCTCACTATCAGCCCTTATCTGACCCGTGTGCACAGACCCACAGAGCCAGAGCCGCCTCAGATGTATCTGCTAAATGAATCGAGCTGTTTGCCAGTGTTTTAAATGTCATTAAATATCAGTCAATTTCAACAGTGTTTCTGGCAGCCGGGTCAGCGATCACAGACGACCCTTTTCTCTTTTTATCGCTCACCGTTGCCCTCATTTGCTATCACTGTGCCCTTTTGTTATTCTCAATCTACAAATAGAGTTGAACTCCTTTCATTCAAAGATCAAAATACTCAACATAAAATATGAATTGATTCTTCAGTTTACAATATTAAAACTGAGTTAGCATAACCACTGACTATTACTTACATTTATACAGGTACGAGAAATCCATACTTCCCCCTCCTTTTGTGAGCAAAACACCAAGTCACTCAATGTTTTGGGCTTAAAGTTGCCTAGAAAATCAAACCACACCATTACCCACAGTTGGATGCATATTAATGATGTATTAAAGAAAGATTTTCTGATGATCAGCAAACATAGACGCTGATACTGAGAAAACTGTGAAAGACTCATATTGATTGATTGTTATCGACCAAGCGATATAGCGTTTTTTGCCAAAAGCTCTCAAATATCACATTCGTTCTAAGTCGACTCCTGTTGTGGTTCGCAGTGAATCCTCCTGAAGATCTCCTGCTGTCTTCTCACATGGAGTCAACCGGACATTATCCGGAGTTTTACGGGGGCTGGCAGGAGAAACTCCAGTGCAAGTCCGGGGTCTCTGAGAACTCACGTACACCCACTAGATGATATCAGGACATAATCTGGAGTCTAGTGCATTTCTGATAGTAGTTTTATAGAGAATCTGCACTTTCCAGTTCCTCCAATACAAACTGGATTATAAATGATCCTATAGAAAACAACAAAGGTAATTTGTGTGAGCTGCAGACCATCCATCTGTCTCTTTCTCTCTGTTTTCGCCAATTTCGCTCTCTTCTCCCAATGGCACATTGGAAAAAAAGCCCATAAAAGGCTTTTCTTTCTGGGTATGGAAGAGTCCCTTTAAACCCCCCCTCCCATCCATCCACCCCCAACCCAATCTAACCTGCACCTTAGCCATCCTCTGAGCCCCATCATTACAGTCCTTTAAAAGGGCAAAATTACAGCAGAGTGACTTATTACCAGCTGTATCCAGGGACGGGATGGAGTTTAGAGAGGGGAAAAAGGTAGTCAGGAATAAAAGGGGGAGATAAATCAGATGAGGCACTGGAGCAAGGAAGATGGAGGTTCTAAGAGGGGAAGGATCACATCAGCAGGACGGAGATAGAGGGACGGAGGGAAGGGGTAAAGATTAGAGAGGAGACTGAGAGGCTGGATTGAACAGAGAGAGTGGGAGGGAGACAGAGCAAGAAGCAGACGCAGACAAACACAGTCATTTACAGAGCAAGGATGGCCTGTCTGCTAATGGACAGATAATATACGACCCCTGAAAGTTTGCTCAGCCTCGCAGTTCCCAAAGTTCACACATACCTCTCATCCTTCACATCCACTGCCTTGCCAACGGAAGTGATGCACCATGGGATCTAATAACCGCCTCTTGCGGAGGGTCACTGAGTTTTTTTTTATCTGCCTGCATTGGGATGTTAAAGCATCTTCTTTTTTTTTTTTTTTTGATCTAATCCCCTCAAGAGCCTTTGTATCACATCGAATGAGCGTATTCAGCGGCAAAGTATTCTGACAGTGTTGGAGCGTTTGCTTAGTGCGACGCGTGGCGGACCTCCAGAGACCCTCGCCGTGTCGTACACGAAACTGAAGCAGACAGGCTTTGGTAAGCAGATGTAAACCCAGCGGAAAGGGACGAGAGCGAGAGTGGGAGGAGGGCATGTATGATGCGCTAACAAACACAGAAATGGACATCTCACTGGCGTCGATGACAGCAGCGTTTCACCTAAACACGCTCACAGAGGCAGAACACATCCTGTGCTTTATTTCACTCTGGGAAACAAACATATTTTTCACATCTGCATTTCTACCCGATACAACCTACATTACGCAATACTAGATATTAACAGAAAAACGTAACCATCTTTTTTTTCGTGTTCATCATAGTAATATACTGTATAAGTGGCTTATGATGATTGAGGGAATGCAGGTTTATTTGCATACCACACTTCAAAAGGAAAGGTAACTCAAAATGTTTTACATAAATCAAAGACATGCATTTAAAGGAAAAATGAAGAAGAGTCATTTAAGTAGTCAAGTAACTTTTAGTATTACAGCCTCCAAATCACTATTATTTATCAGAGCTTTTAAAATCTCTACTATAATAAATATGAGCCCTAGTTTCCTTGAATCTTCAATTTGAAAAATAGAATAAAAGCACACTAAAATAATAAAAGGACAAACATTTTTCAGTGTGTGCCTGTAAAGTGCAGGGATGTCCCGATTTTAAAATTGGAAATAAATCAGTCAATCAAATGCACAGGAAAACAAGGTGTTTTAAAAGGGGACCTGCTTTTTCAGTGTGTTAAAAGATTATTTGGGAATATAAATGGTCTGCAAAGTAAAAAAAAAAGTCCATAGTCCACAGTACGGGAGCACCCCCCCCCACAGAAAACACTGCTCCTGAAGCTCCTGAAACCCTTCATCAGTAGTCCGTACCATACTTCCGGGGAATCGTGATGGGATGTGACACGTTAACAACATTTGCATAATGCACACCTAGCAGCTAGTCTAACAATAGTGGAAAACATGCTGAAGCGGTTGACCAATCACAACAGAGTAGGCCAGCTTGCCAATCAGAGCATGTAAAAAGTAATAACCCAGAATTAATGAACCTGAATATGAGCTTTATATGTTTCCTTTAAAGGGTTTAAAAAATGCATTTGCAAAATTGTGGATTTTGGTTTTAGTGTAAGAATGGCAATTAGTAGAGGTCATACCTCCGCCAAGCCCCAAAGGTCCCCTTATGAAACCAGATTTAAAATTCTCTAGATCCACATTTTAATTTGAATTCTCACCAAATTGCACACACTCATGATCTATAAATTATTCACAGAGAAATTATTGAAAATTGTCTCACAATGTTGGAGAAAGAGGGGAAAAAAACATATATCTGCTTCTTAATCTTGATCTGCAACAAAATGTATTGTGTCCTCCTGACCCATAACCATCCATCAAGTTTCTTTCTAATCCATCCAAAAGTTCTTTATGTAATCTTGCTTACAAACAAACAAACCAAGCAACAAACAAACAGACAGGGATGAAACATAATGTAATGGTAATTTTTTTTATATCAATATATGGGATGTTATATTTCTGGACTTGAACTTGTTTGTGTCCCAGCATCGGTTGCCACCTGACTTGTGATCTGACCAACTGTACCTCAGGTATACCACTTCTTAGAGGTTTTATGCAAATATGCTCCCTTCCCTGGTGAGCATGGCCAAAAGAGACGACTAGAGCTCCTCCTAACTCAAACACCCACACACACTCACACACACACACACACACACACACACACACACACACACACACACACACACACACACACACACACACACACTATGCCATTTAAAGAGCGAGTGAGGCAACTAATGGATGATTTTCATTGTTATTCATGTATTAATTTATTCGCTCATAGCAGACGTGAAACAGGGCTGTAATATGCAGATGTGGGTTTGTTTCTCGATGGGAATTTTCCGGTCCACTGCCTCTAGCTGCCACTAATAATAAAGACAGGCAAGAGAAGTGGAGGAGGAAAAAAGAGAAGGGGGGATGGAGAGAGAGAGAGACAGAGAGAGCGAGAGAGAGAGTGGGAGTTTGAGAGGGAAGGTCGGAGTTGTCAAGATGCCTCCAGTCATACTCCAGCTCTTAAACAAATTCCCCACTTTCTTGAGTCTACACACACATACACACACATGCAGGCAGTGACCAGGTGTGTTCCTCGCTGTGAATGATCTTGTCCTTGACATGAAGGTGAGCATGTACAGTCGTCCTCTCTCTATTGTTGACAAGACACCTGAGCAGCTGCAGGCTGTTGCTTCACTGTCTTTAGATCGGCAGCTCGGGCTGAGTTAATGTGAAAAAACATGAGAACGCACCAACTGTGGGACGATTGAAAATCAATCAGTTAGTCTGTCAGTCAAACTTTATTTGTATAGCACCTTTGATACAGGTTAGTGCAGTTCAAAGGGTTTCACATAGAAAAGAGCCAATAATAAGACAGAGCTTTAGATTCCAAAAACAACAAATATGAAGATGAAATATGGCAAAAAACAATAATAACAACAACATTAATGATAGTGATATCATCAAAGACTAAACACTGGTCAAAATATTACAAACAATGGGAAACAGGCAAAAATACTGTACAAATACAAATTATTGGAGTAAAGGTTAATCAGAATGAGAATCCTGTTTTATTTCCAAGTAGGTTTGGACAAACAAGGAATTTGCTGTGGTATGATTGTGCTGGGCATTAATAGAAAATAAAAACCAGTATATAAAAATGTTAAACACAAGAAAAAGATATGTACAATATAAAAATTTAAATTTCACAGTCACAGGTTGGTTTTTAACATTAATTCACTGATTCAAAACAGCATACAAGAGTAAGTGAATGGAATTCAGTCAGTAATGTATTTAAACCACACATTGAAAGTCAGCTGTTACAGCATCTCAGGTTGACTCAGACATTTAAGCTAAAACTGCCTCCAAAGCTTCTAGTGCATCACATTGGAACAAGGGGTCATAGTGGTTCATACACTGTGAGCATGTGAGACATATGATATATGCCAGTGCCAAGACTGTGAGGTGCTTTAAAACAAATAAAAGAAATTGAAATCAAAGTACGTATATATATATATATACATACATTTAACTGCAAACAGATATTATGGGTAGATTCTATTATTAAGTACATGATCAAAAGTGCAGTGGCACAGGATGATTGCACAGTATAATTACAATTGCAATATGTAGTCGATATACTGTATTTGTGCATGTATAGGAGATCCATCCATCCATTATCTATACCACCTCCCTTTGAGGGTCATGGGGAGCCGGAGCCAATCCCAGCTGACACCCTGTACAGGTCGCCAGTGTGCAGTTAACATAACCCCAATATGCATGAATAAACCCAGGCAGACACGGGGAGAACTTCAAACTCCTCACAGAAAAGACCTCCGCCGAACTGGGATTCAAACCGTGAACCTTCTTGCTGAGTCAAAGACCACACCAAGGTTTGTGGCTTGTGTGGAATGTTTGAAGCAGTGGGACTTTTTCAACCATTGTAAACATGAGCCTTTATTTCTCAGCTCTTAAAAACAAATACCCCTGTTATGCAGCTGTTGAATAGCTAATACATATTCATGTAGTGCTTCACTGAAATGGTTACTTGAAGTAGTCCAGTCTTGGTAAGAAAAATAAGCAGTTGAACAAACTGATTGTGTCATCGCCCGAGACATAAATAGTCACAGACAGTGAGACACCCTGTAGGCTACTGGCTGTGAGACACGTTGTTTTCTGCGTGCGCTGCCGTGGCACTGGGGCTAGTTCCTGCAGGAAGGTCAGGGGCGCGAGATACTGCCACGCCGCAGGAGTAACGATGTCAAGGACAAGATGCTAAACAGGCAGCAAAGGATTCGCTCTGTTTTTCTCTTCCCTTCTGGATTGAGAAGGGATATTAACCCCAAGTTGTCTGTGTGATTGAGCGGTGGAGTGGCAGCCTGAGGAGAGGAAGGGGAGAGAGAGAGGCCCCGTGAGAGTTCCCACAGAGAGGGATGAAAGTCAAACATGTTAAAGAGGAGGGAAAGACGTGACTTCGAAAAAGGAGCAGAGGCAGGTGAAAAGAAACTTGGCATGCATGTTGCCATCAGCTATAACCAAAATAAATTTCCGATATAACCATAATGTGAATAACTAATGATGCAAATAAAATGCTCATAAAATGAACAATTTATTAGATGTTTAAGCTGTTTTACTAAAAAGCGCCATTAGCCTCCAGTGTAGAACGCCACATGGAAAATCAATGTTGTGTTGCTGACCCTGTCGTCGTTGCTCACAGCTGTTTAAATTCTTCATTTTACAATCATACAACTGCTTATACAACTGCTTATATGCATATAGGAGATGAGCTATTATTCAAGCAATTATTCAAGCAATGTTTGTGTTGACCGGCACGTGCTTGCCCAGTGTTCATTAGTGTTCAAGTGATAAGTGTTTTCCAGTGTCTTTGTATAGATGAGGATTAAAACTGATTCTGAGCCAAAACACTTGTCTGGAGCGAAATATTGTTTGTTTGAAAAACAATGGGTTTTTCAATATTTCTTGTCCACCTAGTAACAAATTCTCTGGCGTCTCTATTTACTTCAGAACAATGGCAAGTGTTACTTAGCGGATCGTGTTGGATTTGGAGCTGATAGATGTTGAAGACCAATTACTTTTCCTTAAGAACTGCAACGAAGAAAACGCGTATAGTGACATTTTCGGGGAGGTGCACGTCAGGGTATACGGCGTAGGGGCTCTGCGTAGGGTACACGTCTACAAATAGGTTACAGCGTAGCTTCGACGCAGAAGAATGAATTGGACTTAAAGCCCAACAGTCACCTTATGAAACCACATTTAAATCCACTATCTCCACATTTTTATTTGGATCTACACCAAATTTCGCACACTCATAAAAGTCAGTCCCCTAAACATGTTGAGTTTTCATCAAGATCCATGAATTATTCTCTGAGCAAAATGTTGAAATACACACTCACAGTGTTGAACAACCTGATCCAGATTTGCAGCAAGATTTAATGAGTTCTTCTCTGACTCATACCAAATCCTCCCACCAAGTTTCCTGGTAATCTGTCAAGTAGTTTTTGTATAATACTGCGAAATAACAGACAAACAAAAGCAGACAAGAATATCACCTCCTTTGCAGAGAAAAACAGCAGCAATAATGTGTCCTTTGTTGCTGGCATTTGTGCATATGCATCAGCTCTAATTACATTTTGTCAATATCACTATTGGTTATTAAAAACTCCACCATACATCTGGGTAAAAATACAGCAATATAAACAGTGTGTGAAAACTAAATAATGCAGTAGAATGACCCCTGTAGATTTACATTATCATATTTTACTGGATAATTATTATAGATGCATGAACATATCTTCCTTTGACATTTTATGGAGCGGAAGTAAACACTGGCAGAAATTGGTTATAATCAAGCAAAGCACAAGCGCCTGAGAATTGTGCCTCAGTCTCATGCCAATGTTGCGAGCACACACCTCACAGCCTCCATCATGCATGCTGACGTCTTGTTCCCCTAAGATTTGTACATGCACACACACACGCACACGCACGTGGCTATCTGGAGCCTAAGCCCACAGGCATGCACCCAGGCCAGAGTCCAAGCCGTGTCAAATCAGCAGAGACTTCACCAGAGGCCAAATCTGTAGCGTATAATTAGCTTTTAATCAGCACCCTCATTCAGGCGAGCAGTAAAGATTAGCCCAGCTTGGGCTCTGCTTAAAATAAGCATTCATAAATGCGTGTGAAAGCCTCTGACCCATCGCATCCAATCAGACACACAATATCAGGCTCCCTCCCTGCCGTCCCCCCCCCCTCTCGCTTTCCCCGCTTATGCCTGCAAAGCTGCTCTTTATTTTCCCTTCTCTCATCCTGTCTCCTCTATGAATTGGTGAACATTTTCCAGGGACGCTGGTCTGCACATCCTCATATTCGGAGAAAAGAAAAGGAGCAGAAACCTATGCTGTCATGATCCGGTGCATCGTTTGCCTAAGTACGACACACATGCCTCTGCAAACCACAGCAAGCCCGACCTTCGTGACACCTTCTGCGCTGGAGGGTCTATTTGGATAATCCAATATGTCGAATTTAAAGTGGGAGTCTTTATTAAGCAGGCTGCTGGGGTTCGAGAGTGTAACATTTTAGATGAGCTCATCTCGTCTAATCCCTGCCTCTCTCTGGGCTGAGCCGCAGCATTTATGACAGTAATGAAGTGCAGTGAGATGAAAGCGTTTTTAATGGGATTTAGTTAAACTGGGACACAAACCAGAAAGTCAGGGAGAGGGGAGCAAAACACTTCCTCGTCAACGCAGCCAACGTCATTGTTATTTCTGCTCTCATGCATGACTGGCCTGCACGGTGGGATTGTTAAATGAATATGTGTGTCACCACTCATGCCTATTGGTCATGAGCAGTGTCAGTCACAAACCTCCTGTTGTAGAGTTGCATTCACGTTGCTCTTGCTGTTTTTCTTTTTCGACGGAGTCATTTTTACTCTTCCTCGCTGTTCTCTCACATGTCTCATCCTCTTATGCTTTACAGTGAATGATGAGCGACTGCAGTGTGTGTTACAGACAGAGTTGACACATGAAGTGCATGTGTGTTGTGTGTGTGTTGTGTGTGTGTGTGTGTGTGTGTGTGTGTGTGTGTGTGTGTGGCGAGGGGCTGGGTAACTGGCTGTTTCAGGATCATCCAGATATTTTCAGATTCAGGTCTACATACGTGTGCGTGACGAAAGCTGCTGCTGCTGGAGAGATCGGCCAAGTGATATGGTGTAAGACTGTGTGTGTGTGTGTGTGTGTGTGTGCGTGCGCGTGCTTGCTGTATTATACTGTATCTGTATCGAGGTGTTGTGTTGTGTGCAGAAGAAAGGATCCTTTGCTGGAAGTTGAGACACAAAGCGAAGCAGCCTCAGGCACTGTCTTTCTTCTATGATCTGGAGGAAACCACAGACACACACTCGCACGCACGCACGACACACACACACACACACACACACACACACACACACACACACACACACACACACACACACACACACACAGCACCTTACATCTTTATTAAGATCTTCTACAACAAATTAGCCGGTATACGTGTTGTTTTAAACATGGATAAACCTGCCAAAAAGGCATTTGACTCCTTTCCCATTGTCTGTAGTTTGCCTCTGTATTTTTCGTTTTTTCCCTGGTGAGTCATGTTTGATGGCACAGATGCCCCGGAAACTGAGGCACTCTCTTGTTTCGCTGTCGTGCCAGCTGCATGTTGTTTAAAGGGTATTCACCAACTTTTTTTGAATAAAGTGCATGAAAAAAATGTTTATCTATGCACGACAGCCTGGAAGTTTAATTCACCTCATAATGTCTTGCGTTAGCGTCTAGACTGCCAAAATAAAGAAGCTGATAAAAACCTTTTGCAGAGACATTTAACCCGGGAGGGAATGCAGATTGTAACCGTTCCAATTGTAGATTTAAAAAATGTTGGCGGGTGTCCTTCATATGAAAAAGGAAAAACTTCTAAAGTTCATGTCTGAAAGTGGAAACTGCGCCAACTAGCGGGTTGTTGTCCCCTGTGAATGACTGGGTGTGGATGGATATTTTTGAGCTGTCCGGGAGAAAAGTAGTTTGTTTTATTTAAAGTTCAAAATCTTTTGCCTTCTTGTTCCATGTGTTTGTTCTTTCTCGTGTCTTTGTTATTTTTTTCTTCAGTTTTATGGCTGGAATTTTTAAAAATGCTGAAAACTGACAAAGTATGATTCTAAATATACTCTCAGTTGTCTAAATTCATTCACCTAGATGCAGACATTGTCGTCTACATGTTGGTCGTTGTGTTGTTTAATGTGTTTACCTTCCTGAGCATCCAGACTGAAAAACCTCTGTGTTGGTGGTTGTCAGTGGTTATGAAGGTGGTGTCTGGGCTCTGTATATATATATTCTTTATATGCTTTGGGTCTATTCCCGGCTTTATAAATACCACACTCTACACCCTCTGACAGACAAAACAAAAAGGGGTGCACATACCAGGGAACAAATCACTTTGAACCGCTGTCGCATGAGGTGCTCGGCCTCGGAGAGCCAGTGTGTGTGTGACCGGCGCGGAGTCCGGCGCGCTTCTGCCAGCCAGCGATCCTGCTGCTGCTGTGATGAGTTTGGCTCATGACCTCCTCGGGGCCGCGCTGCAATATTGGCCCCCCGCTTATTGTTCTGTCAACAGCATCTGTTGGGCCCGATAACAGGATTAGACCAGCCCCCTATAGGTCTGCTGGAGCTAGCCTGGATTAGCCAGCATGACCTATCTTTTCAAATGTGTGTGTGTGTGTGTCTGTGCGTGAGTGTGTCTGTGTGTGGATGTAATTTTGTGTCAGAGTCAGTCCTTTCTATCCGGTCGTAGAACCAACACCGCAGCAGAAGAGGTCTGACTCCAGCTCTCATCCTTTCTCTCATCCAGCAGATAAACCCCCGTATTTCATCCTCCCCACTCGATAGTTTTTCCTCAATCAACACTTAATTTTTCCAGATCTCCTACAGCGCACACACCTTATGTTATGGGTTCAGCGCAAGGATGGAAATTTGTATTGAGAATGAGCTGTGAAGTGCAAAGTGAATTGAGGTTTTTTTTTATCCCGACCAATGAACTGAAGGTCATGTCAAGGTCCAGTGGTGTGTTGCTCATGAATATTTCACTTTTCTCCCCTAGCTTCATCACACGCTATCCTGGTGATGAAGAGTTTCCTGAAGCGCAGGTGTACGGATTAATTCCTGGATTAAAATCTCATAAAAAGTCAGACACTATGATAATAATCTGTGATGATAAAACCATAGTCTTGTTTTCTTCCAGGGTAGTTTCGGATACAATCAGCACAGGGCTACAATAGTTCTTCATGTCTGGGAGACGAATACACACACACACACACACATTGACTCATAGGTCAATAATGGCTTTGGCACCTGGTGGGGATGTGAAAGCCTCACATGAACAGCTCAATCCCAGAATATACAGTGGAAATCTCACAGGAGTCCGGCAACAACGTCCTTATCCTCCCCCGCCTCATGTACTTCCCTCCCCTCATGTTTTCCCCCCGCTGAGAACACACCTGCCAACGCGTGCTCCTGTGACATTCCTGCCAAGCCCCTCACCGGTCGGTCGGTTTGGTTCCACTTGACCCATGGAATTTGGCAGCGTTTTGGATTAAAAGCGGAGGAGAGGTTCTCCGCGGCATGCGAGACCTGCCTGGCATGCGAGATCGTGTGTGTTTTTCCCATGTCGGTGTGTATTGTGTCAAACAAACAGGTCAGACTGTGAGGAAAAAAACTGAGAGTTGTCCTCAGCGGCTCGGTACAGAGAAGGGAAAGAGAAGGGAAGAGTAAATAAACGAGTTGTCAGTCATCGACCACTTCCCATCCTCTCCTCGCCGCTCTGTCTCACTAATCTCTGTCCCACTCTCCTTCCAGAACTGTAATCAGTGGATGGACTTCCAGCTGCTTTAAAGATGAAGCTATTGTACGGCTTCGTGTCATGACCCCCCTTCCCAGCACAAACTGACATGCGCGTTGCCATGAAAATGATTTGTGACATATCACAGAAAAGCGGCTTTGCTCATTTCGTCTTTCATCGCAGCTTGTCAAGCGCTGCATTTAAAATGGCTGGCAGATGCCACGCTGCAGTGTGGTGATTGTTGGCGTGTACGGCGTGTCACCGCGACTCGCTGTGTCAGGCTGCGCCATTCATTTCCAACCAGTCGGATTAATCAGACACTTCTCAGAAGAGGCCACTGGTCACCGTGCCTTTCGCCTCACGCTTTCTAACAGAAGCCGGAGCTGAGGGATGGACTGAGAAACTGGTGGAGCGGTGGAGTTTTAATCTCTCCTGCTCTCCTTCACATCAAACCAGACTGTCTTTACAATATATATGAGCCTAGTCTATCTGTCTGTATGTACCTCACATATCTCGACAACTATTCCGCTTATCAGCTTCACACTTGGCATGTGTATTTTTAAAGGGATACTTCAATGAAAAATGAAAATTCACTCATTATCTACTCACCACTAAGTGTTTGAGTCCACAAAGCACGTTTGGACTTTGAGGAGTAAACAGCTTTGCAGACAAATCCAATACAAACGTAAGTAAGTGGTGACTTCAAACGTAAAAAAATACATAAATTGCCTCCATGCTGCTCCTGTGGTGTCATTCAAGTGTCCATAAGCCCCAGCATTCAAATTCGTAACAAGGTAATTTACACCATGTTTTTGGCCTAAATCTCTGGAGTCGCGTTCGTGTGCGTTGTAGCATCACTACTTCCAGTAGCAGACATTTAGGCTAAAAACATGGTGTAAATGAAACCGTTTCAAGTTGAATGTCTGGGTGTGTCTTATGTAAAGAGGCAGAAAGCAGGGGTGTGTGGCTGCTGTTGGATATTGGTCTTATGTAACCACAATCTTTTGCCTGACTGTTTTATTTCCCCTGTATTTCTCAGTAGTTTGGGAGGATTTTGAGGCTTTACCGTAGCTGACAGAGATGTCGGGACATGATGGGAGAGAGAGATGCACAAAGATCCCGGGGGAGAGGGTCCACTCCCCTGCAACCCTAAACAGTCCTATTCATTTTATTAAGTATGCTCATCTTAGATTAGACTTTGGTCTCTCAGCGGCTCAGTGACAGCTCTCAGGGTCTCGGGCTCTGGGTGACTCGGGGAAATTGTAAGTTGCCCTTTTGGAAAACACAGTTGGAGCAGATGACTTTTTTCTGTCTCTGAAAATATGTAGATCTCTGTACCCAAAGAACTTCAATATGAAGACAAGAGGAAATGAGAGGAGATGCACTGGGATCCATGGACATCCAGAACTGGAGGGTGTGTGGCCCTTGTTCGGTGCCCTGAAGGGCCACCAGGGGGCCTTGATAAGTGGGATCATTTGAAACTCAAGTAAAGAGGGATTAACCATGCATGTTTGATAAGATAATTTTCATGAAATATTCAGAATTTATTTATCATAGAGAAATGGGCACGACAACGATTTTCGACTATAAATGCGGGAGTATTACCTTTAACAAAATAAAGAATAAACAGTAGAAAAAACAGGATTAATAGAGTGAAAAGAGGATGGATGAATGGAGGGAACACAGGGAATAGATAAGGGGGAGCGTTCCCAGCAGAAGGTTTTACTTCTCAGCCTGCGAGGTAGAACTAAGGAAAGGCTCTGAGGTGACAGAAGGAGTGAAAAATAATCAATATAGACCCTCCAACATCATTATCTTCTGTCCTCTCTTCCAGCCAGTTAATCAATAATCAATAATATGGATTTAGAGGGTGTGAAATGGTGATGGTGACTAAAGTGAGCTCTCACTCACCCTGATTCCTTCGTTCCAGTGTGGTGAGGAGATTGTTCTAGGAGCACACAGAGCTTTAGATGCTCTATTTTGTAACTTTGAACAAAAAGCCACTGTTTCCCCTCGCTCCTCTCCCTCCACCTCTCTCCCCCCGACAGAACCTTTCTGTCCTTCTATTGTCTCACCATCCCATTGACTCCCTGTCACTGCTTCTCTCTATTATTTGAACTCTGTCTGTCAAGTGTCTCCCGCGCCCTCCCCCTCTCCGCACCGTTAGCCTGTTTCTGTCAAACAGTTTTTCATTCCATCTCTTCTCGTCGGCCCCCGACTCTTTATCCCGACACTTGCTCGTCTCCTTTTAACAGCCATTTTATCATGTATAACCACATCTGTCAGTGAGCGTGCACACACTCCCCGGCTGTGTGTCTGCCCTGGGTCTTAGTCTTCATGATGAGTGCACACATGCAAGTGCAGACACACACACATACGTGGTCCACGTCAGCATGCACGACACACACATGCTCGCAGTCACACACACATACACAGATGGTGTGCAGGTGTAGATGTGACACAGTCCAGATAACAGGCCGTCGCCTCCTCCAGTCCTCATTGCAATATGTAGCAGCAGAGGCTGGATTCCTGTAACACAGCTCATTCTCCCTCACAGCACTCTCCCTGTGTTTGGTGCTCTATTCGTTTTTTGTATCGAAATTTGACATTATAACCCTTAACAGTTCAAAGTATACTTAAATGGAGGCATAAATAAGCGCAGAACTCAAAATAAATGTACATAACAAAATCAAATAATCAATAAAACCTAACCGAGCTACAATAATTTAACAATGAATCACAGTTTCAGTGCTATAGAGCAATAGAGTACTCCAGCTCAAACTAGTCAACTGGTCTCCACAGCGCCCGGGCCAGGGACGCCCACACTACCAGCTGATGTGCTCGGCACGAGGTCACACAGTCAAACAGGGAGCATCCCTCTGCTTTCAAATGCACGTGCGCTGCCAAGTACTTTATGATGTTTGTTGTGTTCCTCCCTTTACACTGAATTGTTGTCAGAACAATTGCTGCACGTCCCAATGTCGGAATCCTTACACGTGAAATACAGCATCACTTTCGACTGCCATTTTGTTGTCATGTCAACTCGAGTTTGAGGTAGCTACTAGCTAAAAATCTGCATTGTGATTCAGTCCGGTTGGTACTGGTCATCTAGGAACCGATGGCTGATTGGTACCAGGTTTTGGCACTTTAGACTAAGAATGGGTCTTCTGCTGTCCATGGTGAACATCAGTCATATTTTTGACCCATAGCATATAAGTATATTTTTATCGAAGTAAATCATAATTACTTCCACAAAGCCACACAGCCAGTTTAATAAAGCACCCTTATGCCTCCTGGTATGACTTGTACTGTAGTGACACAGTTATGCATGCATACACTCTGGATTTGCACAGCGGTGTTGTGTGGTTTGTTCTCTACAGTACGTGTTTGTTTATTTGTGCGTATGTGTGTTTGTCGGTGGAGGGGGGTGTGGGGTGGCAGATTGTGCTCGGTCCAGTAGACCCCTCCCAGTCAGACCAGGGCTGTCTCAGCTCGTCAACATTAGACTCGCGCGGCACCCTGATCCGCCCCGACAGTCAGCCGCAGGAAATGATGGAACGCGAAACCGCCCACAGCACCAATGTGAGCGGACGTGCAGGGGGGGGTTGCGGGGGGGGGGACAGGAAGTCAGCGAGGGTACGTGTCCTCATAATAGCGGAGTCAGAAAGCATAGCCCTGTTGTGCAGACAGAACACAACTCTTTGGCACGCACGCACATGCACAGACGGGCAAAAACACACACACACACGTTTACAAATAGAAACACAGACAGACTCGCACACAGGGTGACAGTGGGTGCAGGCCGCGACTGCTGGGATATTTTACCCTGTTAAATGGCAGTGAAATGAATCTCAGCATGCCCGGCTCTGGACCTTTAGGATCGTGCCATTGTCTTTCGCTCAACATACCTCAGCTGCTGTAGCCAAACACAGTCACAAACATGGAGACAAATACACACACAAATACACACACAACCGGTTATGAAACAGTCTTCAGAGCAAAGAGATGCAGAGCGCCTCATTCATCTAGAAACCAAATGAACCACATGTTCTTTAATTAATAAATATACATTTTTTATATCGTCTCTGCATCAGCAACAGCATAATGTTCCTTTCATCAATCCATCCATCCATATGTCCGTCTCATTGTTCTGAACATAATTTCTCAAAAAAACTTATTTGGCACAAATATTCACTTGGACTCGAGGAGTAGAAAAGTCAAAGGTCACTGTGACCTCACAAAATACATTTTGGCATTTAATCAAGAATTCAGACACAAGAAATAAAACATGTCCAACCGAAGTCCTCTTTTCTTTCCATCTGAGGCGCCTGCCTATCAGATGTAGAAGAAAAGTTGATTTATTAAGTGGGTAACTGTTTTCTGTCTCTTTGTCATATAGAGAAATTCCTTCCAGTCGGCCTTCACAGACAAACAGACAGGTTATGGGCCGGGTGCGGCTGTTACTTGGCTTCGGTGTAAAGGGAGAGGACACTGAGATACAGCACGCATATACACAAGGTTTTTCCAAGCCCCAAACCCTATAGCCTTTTCACATTTATGGGCCCATTTACAGATTTTCCAGGCCGACCATCAGGTGCGTCAGCCCACTGTCATATTTCCAGAGCAGAACGAAAAGCCTGGTGTTTCCATTGGGCCCTCCTTGGCTCTGTGCATACCTCTCAGTGGATTTCTTTCCCCTCTCACCTTCAATATTCCCTCTCATCCTTTTTAGATTGAACCGCATCTCGAGTCATTGCTGTTTCTCCACTGCCTGCCTCTCTTTCCGCCCTCTGTATGATGGTCTACTTCCACACTGTCAAGTCGTGTAAATCTGGTTGAAAAGGCCAGAGAGCTCCTTTGCTTTTTTGTGTCATTTTGATGCGTGACGCACAGTAACCACAGTGCCTTCATAATGGCTCTTCTGTGATGGTTCGCAGAGTGGTTTCTTTGCACCGATGCTCCTCAGAAACACAAAGCCCCGCTCAACATAGTGCACATGGAAACCACGGCAACGTAATGCTCATCCCATCCGTAAACAAATGAAAGTCTTAAGCAAATACATCTACACGTGGCTTAGCTGTTACAGATGTGTTTACCTCACACGGCTCCTTCTAGAGATAAATTCTAACTTGACCCCGCTCAGCGTGAGTGTAGCCACTAGCCCCATTTATTATGTGGAGCCCCTTGCTTTCAACTCTGAAAAGCCTTATCTTCAGTGTACAAAGCAGCATTCTGCCACTGCAATGACTCTCCTTTATGTGAGTCAACAGGCACGCTCGCATCCTCTGACTGCCTCATTGTATTATAGTCACACACACTCTTTCAAGGTGAGTAACACCCAGATGAAAAAAAATATATATTCTGAGTGCTGAGCTCAAATGTAGTCGTTTGTAACTCTTCATTTACAATGCATGTACACAACCAAAATGTACTATTGGAAATTATTTACCATGTGTTGTTTTTTTCTCAATTATATGGATTACTATATCTAGTTAAAGTATAAAAAAATGTGCATAAAATGTTTTTTGTTTTGTAGCTGTAGGCAGTAAAGGTTAGAAAGTTTGACAGCAAATATTTAGATGTGTATACATCATAGGCCAGGGCATTCTCATCATTGTGGACTTGAGCAACCCTGAAAAAACAAGAAAGCAGGAGTCTTATATGTGGTAATATACAGCCCGGAGCGGCTCAACTGATAATATACTGAATAATGATTTTTGGCCTCATTTAGTATTTGTGTTGCTTTATCGTCTATTTGACTCTAAATGGGACCATAATTTACAAATCGAACATCGTGGTGTATTGAAGACGACTTAAAACTAGAGTTTGAGAACATATACAGTCTATTGGTATAGCTCTGAACCATTGGATTGTTATTTCACTGTCAGTCAACAGTCAATGTTACAACTTTGTCTTGTTTTTTTTTAAAATGACAAATGTAGGAGCTCCACATGATGCTGCCAATACAGAGTTAACCCTATCTCCCATTTCTGCTTTTAGGAAATACTCATAAATATTTTTGAAGAGATAACATGAATGCAATACAAAGTGAACATTTCCCATGAAATTATTTCTTATGTGGGAGGGTGACAGCCTCGGTTGCTCTAAAAATATGTCATAAATGTATAATCTTTCCCTTGAATTTCCATTTGGAGTAAAAACCAGCATTAGTCATTCATTGTACAGTGTCAGTCACTCTCACTGGCCTAGGTAGGGAGAGAGTGAAGGTTGCAATCTGGCACACTGAGTCAGACATGAAATGAAAATAATGATAAAATAATAATACATACTTAATTTATAGTTGTGTGTTAAAGGGACACCGTGCAGCACCCACAGCTGCTGTAACTTAGATGATATGCTCTCCCGCAAAAATGAAACTGAACTGCAGCTGCAGCTATGACGGGATTATCTGTTAGTCAGAATGTTCTGCTTGCGTTCTCTCCTGCATTTTTCAGACTTGTAGAGATCGGTAGGAGTAAAGGCAACATGAGCTCAGTTGAAAAAAAGGATCAGGTATTTCCACTGCAAACCAGCATCTCACCACGACTCCAGAATGAAAAGACTGACTGCAGAGAATCGTCTGGTTCAGTAATGAAAGAAGAAAAGTAAAATTAGAATGTGCAGTGGGGGGGGTAAATGATGCAAACTGTATCTACAGCAGGAATCCTTTTACCCTTCTGTGTTAACCATAAGCTCAGCTTTAGTATAAACCGTCAGCATTAAAAAACATGCAGTGTGTTTTGGATTTGGAGATCGAGTGCAGTGCCCATGTTAAACCTGTCTGTTTGCCTGTCTGTGGTAATACTGGTTGCAGTTTTCTTCCCGAAACTATAAAAGTGACCTGCTCTAATTGAGCTGGGGCCGACTGCTACACTCAGTCCACTGAACCCTGAAGCTGCACCGCCGCTGCAGCACGAGCAGCTGTTCACCTTCAAAGTATCGACTCGACGCAAAAACCCTGAACTGGACCATCAGTTTGTCGTTGCTGTTGTCGTGATCGACAGCGTCACTCACATTGATGAGTCCCAACTGCTGCTGCTGCTGCTGCTGCTGCTACAGAGCGCTTGTCGCCTGTTTATTCAAAGTTTGTCAATTGAACGTATCATGTCCAAATCCCACCAACCTCATCACTGTACTTCCTTGGGCCATTAAGTCAAAACCCTTAATCTGCCCTTTTCAACCGTGGATATATTAATGAGTTAAAATGAAAGTTGGTTGTTAGATTTAAGTTGAAAATGTAAAGAAAGCTGATGGTTTTCTTGATAAAAAATGAATAAATAACAGACACAATGTCAGGGCTCATCCAAAACATTATGATTCATCCTCTGGGGAACATGAATTTCCACAGCAAATTTCACCAGAAGCCCAGACATGTTTTTTCATCAAGACACATTTGACTCTGTAGAAAAAGAAAAAAACTCAATATATCACAGCTGTGCATCATCATAACTGTCAGAGAAAAGAAGCAGCAGATGAGTTTGTCAAGACGTCAAAACTTTTAGTTGTTTTTCTTGAAAGTATTTCAGAGGTACAATCACACAGGCGATGGTTGAAACTAAATCCAAATTCGTGTGGAAATGTTTTTATATTATTGCATTTATGATCCTTACCACGGATCTTCCATTCAGCCAAAGTGTTTGGTTATTCTTGGCACCAATTATGTCAGTTTGACTGCAGACGCCCTTGTGTTTTCTATTCCACTTGAAGCACAAAGCAGATTCCCACCTGCCGCTCGTTCCCCCCTCAGCCAGCAGTTTCCTTCTCCACCTCATCTCTTTCACTCTCCCTCACCTCTTCCTCCTCCTCCTCCCTCTTCCACTTGTGAACCCAGCCAAGGCAGCAAAACACATTGATGATTTATTTATGTTAGGGAACCCATCATCCCATCTTTTCTTACAACTCTGCCTCTCTCGCTCTCTCACACACACACACATACACACACACACGCAGAATCACTCTGTCTCTGTGTTTATCTGTCTGTGAAACTGTATGTGACAGTGATGCTAAATGGGGCGTCCTGTTTCCCCGTATTCCCGTGATGAGATGGACTGTGCAGGTGGCACAGCTTGCAATCCCAATACACACAGATGCGCGCGCACACACACACACACACACACACACACACACACACACACACACACACACACACACACACACACACACACACACACACACACACACACACACACAGCCTCTCTTTTCTTCTGTGGTGTCATGCTAAGATGTCGGCATCTCCCTGTTCTGCAGTTAACTCGTGACACCAGGGGTGAGCGATCTAATGATTTTATACTGTGATCGAGTTTCATCTACTCAAGTGAATCACAGAAATTGTGACATTTCATGACATTTACACTCAATCTGCCAAAATAATGTGGATCCACGCTACATTCACAAACTAAATGATTAAGATAGCTGTGCCTATTGACCAAATCGGAGGAAGCAGAGGAAGTCTGCTAATAAAAAGAAAACAATATAATTATATTTTTGCATGTGTAGGAGTAAAATCATACTTATGACCAAAACTGACAGGCCTGGCCAAGTGTAGTGTAGTGTAAAGTTAAGTACTGTAAAAGGACAGTTTTCAAGGCAGCACACATTCCAAGCAGTTTAATTAAGTTGTAACTAATGGATTAACAAATGCTTCACAGATCATAGATCAGTGGCTTATCGATCAATTACAAGACAATTTTAAGAACAACCTTTGGTTTGCCAGGTTGTGATAAATCCTTTATCCTCTGTGATCCTCCTCAGCAAATCTTGCTTTGTCGTTTTATCCAGATCTTTAATTCATCAGTGTGATGGATTAACCCCGTGTAAAGTAGCTGCAGAGCATCGGCCAAAAACACATTTATTAACAATTTATTGCCGCAACATTTACAACTGCACACATGATAGATTATGAGAGTCATACAAGACAAAGGAGGAATATGTAAACCTGAGTTTGAAAATGTTGCAGTGATGAGTTGATAATAAATGAGCTTTTGGTCCGATGCTCTGCAGCTTTTCTACAGAAAGAAAGTTAAGTGATACAATATAGTGCAGGAGAAAAGAACACAACAGGTTATGTTGACACCAGCCAAATTGATAATTTTGTTTAATGTTTCCTTATATTATTTTATTCCATAAAGAAAATCATCTAATTCATATATATATTCACTCATGAACATACTTATGTACATAGGAAAGGAGGAATCAACCAAAGGAAACTGTGTTTTTTTTTTATCAGAACTGTCTAATCCTAATCTCTGCTGTCTAAAAACTTTTCCGATTTGCATTTGCAGACCTTCGACTCGCTCATGGACTAATTTCATTTGTTGGGTTATAACTACGACATTTAATCCACAATTATCTAAACAGGGTTTTGGCGAAGTTGTGTTTGTCAAAAGTTGCTTAAAAAGTTCATAATTGAATAGATCGAATTAGACATTAGATAGTTTTTTTTTATTACCACTCTCATCTTGACATATGAAGTTACTGTTGTCTGGGAGATTTAGAATTAGGCTTTTTTTTTTATTTCCCAAACTGTTGTGACATTTAAGATATAATATGCAACAATATCTTTATTAAAATGTCTAAAAACTACTACGCCTATATTATATTTGTTGACTTGTGTGCTTACATTAAGAGAAATCCCCAATTTTATTCAAGGTAATGAGAGGTTTCATTGTCGTTCGCCTTTCAATTGGGTCATATCTGCTTTTCCGATGCTCTCCCAGTGCAACAAAGCCCAATAAGATAATGGGACAAGAGATGGTGGTGAAGACCACAGCTCCCACACTGCTTCACAATGTCATTAAACTAAACTTAAGCAGCCTCGGTTAAATGATTAGAAAGTTGCTCACTTTTGAAACAATGGTAGTTCCATCTTTTCATTCATACCAGTAAGCGCTAAACACTAAGCGTTCTATCCGCCTGAGAGTCTCATGGGTAAGTTGACCGAGAAACAATCACTTAGAATTTAATATACATGGTGGTGAGAGCTGCAGGCTTCAGGTAGTTCGGTGGGACTGCGAATCTTCCACTGTCACCCATCAGCATCTATCTGTCCTGTCTGCCAATCTTCAAATTACTTCAGCGCCTCACAGTCGACCCTCTCAGTGCTCCTCCAATCTCCTGTCAGTCTTTCTGTCACTTTGTTAGTTAGTCTCTCCGTCAGTCTCTCCGGTAGCCGGCCGGGTCGTCACGCTCCGAAGGTGTTCCCTCCCTACACTCTTCAATTCATTTGTTTGTTTGTCAGAGGAAGAAGGTGAGAGAGTTGCGGGGCGAGACATGGATTAGGTCCAGTGAGAGAGAGTGAAGAAAAGAGAGAGAAATATGCCAATAAAGTGGGGCAAAGTGATAGAGGGATTGAGAGTGGGGGTAGAGAGATGCCAATTTAGAGGGTGAGAGCTCAGTGTCAGGCTTTGAAAGAGAGGAGAGTGTGAGACAGAGGAGTGAAGGAGAGAGTCCAGAGTTTACTTTAGAGAAAGATGATGGTTTCGAGAAAAGACGGGGGAGGGAAAGCTGTTAGTTTAGAAAGAGAGAGAGAGAAGGAGAGAGAGAGAAAGAGAGGGGCGACCGGGAGGGAGACAAAGGAAAATTGTTTAGTTTAGAGATAGAGAGAAAGAGAGAGTTGGGGAGAGGGATACGGCTGTTTGCCTCCTCTGCTGCCAGTCATTACCTAGTCGAGTCTCAGCAGTAGTTTGTCAGAGCGAGCTCTAATTGAGGAGGTCGGCAGCTCGCAAACAGCAGAGAGAGAGAGAGGGAGAGAGAGAGAGAGAGAGAGAGAGAGAGAGAGAGAGAGAGAGAGAGAGAGAGAGAGAGAGAGAGAGAGAGAGAGAGAGAGAGAGAGAGAGAGAGAGAGAGAGAGAGAAGAGGGCAGGCAAGGATAGCTTCTCTCGTTGCTTGTTCATAAATTAGCCTGTCACTCATTATGCCCTGGCATGTGGTTGGGATCAGAAAACACAATTTCCAAACACATTTGCATTTGTCACAAGTTCCTCACACTATTAAACAGAGGATTATAAAACCTGGCTGTGGACACACTGAATATTTTCTTATTGTTGAATACCATGCACAAACAGTACATTATGAACTTTGTTTTTTTTTACAAAAGATGTCGTCCTACATCGATGTTTCCAGCTGAATAAAGTCATCTGCGGCTATGCATCAATGTCCGTTACACCGGATTAGTGGTTATAGCATCTCTCTTGGTTAGTAAACCACTCAACTCTCCAACCCTCATTGGGACCGACGCTCTCCTCCTTCTCTGGCACATTCATTCTGACAATGTCCTAAACTGTCCACCGACTGGAGTTTATTTTCTAAGACACTTTCCGATGTTTTCAGGGTGGCCGTCCAGCCAGATCCCATGATAGCCATTTTTTGTGTTTTCGGTGGGGAAAAATAATAATCTTCTTGGATCTGAGCTCAGGATAATGAGATTTGTCAGTTTGTTAGCAGGGAGCCCGCTTTCAGGCATGCACTGAACACTGCAGTTTCTCCGTATTTTCTTCGGAGGGGGTGCTTTCATGGTCCATCTTATCCCAGGATTTATTGTGTGCTGTGTCAAAGCTAACATGCTAGCTCCGCAGGTGGCTGAGCTGCAGTATATGCAGGGACTCAAGGTAGCAATGCAACAGTAAGGGCGGGACGAGCTGGAAATCCTCCATAGACCAGACCGACTTATTTCGGTTCAGCCTTCGAGGTCTACACGGTCAAAGAAGGCACCAAGTAGACCGAGTCCTCTGAAGGATCCGGCTCCCGATTCGGGAACAGCTACAGACAGGGGATCCAGGAAGTAATCCAAAACAAAAGTAAGAGTCCATAAACCTGGCACATTCAGACACCCACCAAAATAGCTCTGTCACTCTGGTTACACTCTCGCATGCACGCTACAGATTAGAAAACAAACAGGTGGACAGTACAAGGCTGTCACACGTTGACAGGTATTGATTAGGCTGCTCCTGACAGACGGAGAAATGATCTTTACATCACCAGAGAGAAGCTTTCTGTGGACTTCTGTCCAAATGCTAACTTGGGGATATGTGGGGGAATAGAGATGCCCAGGGGCTGAAAAGATGTCACATGGTATTAGGCTCGCTCAGCACCGCACGCCACTATCATCTCCTCAGGTGACAGCAGCTATCTCCATATTTCACGCTCCCACCCATCACCACCCCACAGCTGATCCACCCTGAACCAACCCATCCCACCGCGGTGACAGTGCCGGCATGCTTCAACGCTCACACACGCCACACGATAATAACGAGCCGCTCACCTCCTCTGCGGCTTCAACCTTACCATCGCATCCTCAAAATCACACAAAGTCAACAGACCACAGTGCACATTGAATGCTCCAATCCAACTACTATATGACTAGATTTCCCTGTATAGTCATTTATATTTAATTTAAAAAATAAAAGACTCTGAAACCATTTGTACACAGACAAGCGCTGCCTCCTGTTTGGCACATTCCAACTCATGCTACCAGCGCTGGAGTTGAAGACAACACTATTTTGTTAAACTTGAGCGTGACAGCTTGACCTTCTCCTCTCTTCAGGCTCCGTCAGTCATCACCACAGAGACTCGGCTCTCGGCAACCGGGTAAATACCATTTGTATCAACAAAGTCCACCAGTGTCAACTGCAGATCCAGCGTCCATGCACTAATGAAGAGAAACAATCACGTCATTATTTGACCCGTCCCAACAAACAGTACATAAAATAAGCTCTGCTCCCTCGTCAGTGCCCCCCCTGTTGATCTTTTCCCTTTACATTTATTTCTTCTTATTGATATAAATTCCTGTTAACCCATCCATCCATTATCTATACTGCTTAACCTTTTTTAAGGCGATACTGGAGCATGGAACAAGAGTTGGGAACAGGGGGCGTCAGCAAAATGAGGGAGAGAGGATTATAGAGAGAGAGAGAGAAAGAGAGGGAGAAGGATGGACAGAGAGAAAGAGAGCAAGACCCAGGTGAGAAAGTGGACAGGTAGTCAAGACCACAGTTATAAATCCATGTCAGCCATTGTTTTTGCCCACAGAAATTAAAGTGGACTTATCAATGATTTTATGTTACGAAACACTTTTATACTTTTATCAAATTTTGCTTCTCCGCAACCTCTTCTTACATTTAGTTACATCATAAATACTGTGTTTTCTTTATTTATGACCAGACTACCGGTACATTTTTTTTTTTAATTCCATATAATATGTTTATGTGTTATTGTCAGTGCAAAGAGGGAGAGAGCAGGGTGAAGAGAGACAAAGAGAGCATGGACCAGGTAGTGACGGCCACCACATAGTTATAAAGTCATGTTAACTGCTGTTTTCCCTAGATTCTTCTGCAGTGGACATCACTATGATTTTACAATACTAAGCAGTGTAATGATGTACCGTCAGCAAAGGTGGATCCTTCCCAACCTCTTCTTTCATATATTAACATTCTAAATGCTCTGTTTGTTTGCTTCGTTTACGACCACATTATTGTAGCTCCGCACATTATATTTATGTGTTAAGAGGAGGATGGAGATGGAGAGGAAACAGAGTGAGCAGGTGAGAAAGTGGACAGATAGTGAAGTGAAAATTGTTATTGTGGCAGAACATAGATTATGTCAGTGGACTTCATTCTTACAATCACATCTTCAAATAAATACTTGTAAACAACAAATGCTTTTTGTTTATTTTCAAATGTCAAGAAGAAAGAGAAGAACATAGAGATTCTCTGCAGGATAAGAGAGTGAGAGGGCAGACCAGAGAGACAAATGAAGAGACAGAAAGAGAGCCGCATACCAGCCACCAGGCTGAAGCACAGAGGGCTCAAGATTACTTTTTTGATTTAGGGGATAAGGACCAAAACTGTTAAAGCTGTCAAAGTAAAGCATACGAACAGTTTGGTGCCTCAAAAAAGTGCCTTCCAACAAAACTGGTTCCAGAGCTTTAAATAGCTGGAATGATACAAATTCGGCTTTCTGCTTTGCTTGCCTTATCTCTTCATGCCAACCCTGCACTGTATGCATGTCACATTCTCATAAGGGCAGAGCACCCTTAAAAGTCCCTCCGTACAGAGGACCTGCTTCCGAAAACAACAATTTGTACAATTTAGATGATTCCACATTAGTGAAAACATCACTAGGATTATTTTATATTCAATTTCTGCCAATAGATCCCTTTCCCCTTAATCTTACACACTGGACCTTTTTAAATGAAAGATTACGGGTTCATGTGGAGGACAACAACATAATTAGCTTCACTTGTTTTTCAATAACTTGCTTTTCTTGCTTAAATATAAGAAATAATTCACTAAAACTAGCAGTTTTTAACAGCCTGTTGCATGTTTTCCAAGTCACCAACTTTTAACATATAGAACAAATAGGCTAGAACAAATCATCTTGGCCGAGGCTGACTGATGCGCAGCTTGGAGCCAGTCCCATGTTTGTAATTAGCCTCAGCTCTTTCGTGCCAGCCAGTAGGCCGATGGTTGGCATGAGACAGCAGGACGGCCCAGCTGCCCCTGTGTCCTCCCCTCTGCCCCAGAGGAGAGTTTCTGGGTCCACTGCTTCCTCGGTAAGCGGAGAGGAAACGAAACCTGGATTGCCGGGTAAGGGAAGCTTACCCAACTTACCACTCTGTCAGAGGCAATATCTCATGTTAAAGGGGAACTCTCCATCAGCGATCTGATCTCTGCCACCTCTCTGGTGCTACGCTCCACAATCCACACTTCCAATATCACACTGTGGAGCCGCACCGTAACAAACTGATGGATTAACAGTATTAATCATGGATGCATTGATGCTATCCAGGTATGAAATGAGACAATTTAAATGCACAACTAGAGACAACAAATTTGTACTGTTTCTGGTTTTGCAGTTCATTTCAGGGACGGTCGAGACACATTTTTGACAGTGAAAACACGAAGACAGCAGCAGGCACCTCTGCCAAACAAGCAAGTGCAAGAAAATAGAAAAAGGAGCAGAGGCTGAGAAAGAGAGCGAGAAAACAGAAGGGGTGAGGAAGTGGGAAAAAGGGGGAAGTGAACTGGGAGCCGGAGAGCGCCAGAGAGGGAGCAATTTAATGCTGTAATTAAGTTCCTGATAGCACCCTGGGAGATGTGCTTTGGCGTAGATCCAGGACTGCTTAGCTTTGCACCGAGCCTCTTCAACCCACAATCTACGCCGTCACACACACTGCACACACACACACACACACACACACACACACACACACACATACACCATTTGAACAAACAGTTATTTAATATGAGCAGGCTCTCCGCGCTCTCGAGCCAAATTCCGAATCCCAGAATATGTGTCAACTTCACCAAATGATGCCTTGACAAGAAGAGACACAAAGGAGGAGCAGACTGGCGGGAGGGATGGCTGCGAGAAACCCTCACTTGCAGTCACTCTCCCGTCGCTCCCACTAACACACTGTTGAGCTCACAAGGCGGCCGCGTTGACAAGTGCAAACAAATCATCCCTATGAGTGCACGAATGGAAACGTGTCTGAGAAAATATTCTGTTCTCTCCCTAAATGTTTACAGTGCTCCTATCATGCATCTGCTACCCAAAGCTTTTCAGTGCCTTCTGCTGCCTTTTCCCCATCGTCTTCTCTTGGCTTCACAGCAGGTGTGAGTGAAACATATCACTTATAGTGCCGACCTGTAATAAGTTTGACGATGAGGCTAATATGGAGCCAAGCAGCTTATTTCCACATCTGTGTGTTCCTGTCAAGTTAAGATGTGTTCAGTGATGGGAGGAGGAGAGAGAAATAGGTCGGACCGCGGAGAGGAAAGGATGACAAAGACAGACAGAGGGAGTGAGAGAGGGAGAGAGAGAGAGAGAGAGAGGGAAAGAGAGAGAGAGCAGGCAATTACAGCCGGCTCCTCTCCAGCTCTCCCAATTCTTCGCTTCCTTCAGGCCAAGCGGAGCGGCAGTACGCGCAATAGGATTTCAAGCCGAGGACAACGCGCATCAACAGGATCGGAGATTTCCCGGGGATTGGTCACCAAAGACGTGGGAGAAAAAGAGGATACACTTCTGCAAAGAACCATCACAGAGACTGTAGTGTGAAGGGGGGGATCGAGTCGGTTCCTGCAGGTTTCGAGGCTCTTTTCTGCTACAGGACGTCTCCGGATCGCACCTGTGCATCGTGCATGCCCCCCTCCCTCTATCTCTCTCTCTCTCTCTTTCGCTCTCTGGGGATAAAAGTGCGTGCATCTTTTTTAACCGTTGTTACGCACGGTGATACGCCGAGCTGGAGACACGCGGATTCGGTCCTGGACGCACGATGCTGATCGGTAAGTGTTGAAAACCTCAAGAGAAACACTCTTTACCGGTGATAACGTGGCTGCGCTGAGCGTGGCACGAACCTATGGCGAGGACAGCGGGGATATTACGCATCATGACCATGTGGATGTTTCAGCAATGATGCAGCGATGCCATTATAGACACTATAATCTCAAAGAATGTTAATATCACCCCCTCCATCACATTAGGGAGAGGAACAGACGCGCTGAAAGTGTCTGTGAGGAAAATTAGAAATGCAGAGGTTTCTAAGTAAAGAGTCGCTCTATGATTGACATTCACGTGGAATTTATCAGCAGCCTCGATCATCTACTGGTTTAAAAGTCGTTTGCAGTCACTGCTGCGGCAACAGAAATAAACAATACATCGATCAAGTTCAGTGGAGTTCATCCCTGAAAACCAAACGCGTGCGTCCTCAGTGGAGGAGGAATATAATGGACACTTCAGCCTCTGTGTTCTGTGGGGAAGTTGCAGAAAAAGTCTTGTATAGGAAAATATTTTTGAATATATTTATTAGGAGAGGTTTGCTTGTTTTCTTTTCTTTTTGTAAAAAAAATAGCCCCATGGTTAATTTATCCTTGAAATTTAAAAAAGCTTCAAATAGCAAATAATGAGAAAATCATTTTTCGTTGGAATTGATTGTACTGGAATTATTGGCTATTTATAAAGCAACATTGATCTGATTGTGTGGACAGGGTATGTGAGGTTATGTACATGTTGATACATGTAAAGCACAGAGTCTAAATTATTTTAAGGATATTATTTAAAACAGAGTGGCAAATTAATCAATAAACATTTATTTTCAGAATTCCCACTGAGCCTGTAGAAAATTTGTTCTTATTGATTGGAATTTACAATCTCCCTTGAACTATTAAATTGAGATTTAAAATCAATTTGTGGATTTCTAAAACTTTTTAAGGTTGGAAAAAGTATAAAAACTTGACAGTATTTCATTATTTCTAATGTGACACAGACGGAGTAAATCCAGAATAGAGAATTTCTTGACTGCATTTGCATAATGAACTCCATCTCATTTGTGATTATATCAGAGAATAAAGGTGCACTCGTCTCGTGTGTGGGCTGAGCTGAGAGATAACTAATGGACCTGCGCCGCTCAGTTCCAGTGCTTCACCTGGAAAACACAGATTCATAGAAACGGCTCAATCTTCTCTTTTCTTTGCCAAATATGAGCAATTTCCTGGATGCATAAAGCTTTGAGTCCTTCCTTTCATTTCAGACATGACAAAATGGGAGAAAAAAAAAACAATTTGAAGAAATGAGATTATTACAAAGATCCAAATAAAATTCACTTACAGTCTTGTTTACTGATTTCGAAGTTAACGGTTACACGGGCACACCAGGCCACTGGAGGTGACGGATCTCGCTCTGAGTGAGGTTGTGCAGTTAGATCTCGGCGCTTTTAAAATGGCTTCAGTACATGGGCCAGCGTCACATGAAAATGGATGCCACATTAGCATTTCTCCAGATATTTACTTCCGCCCTCCAAATTCCACCTCTTAATCCCTCCACCAGAGAGGGTGGATGCACACGAGGCGCCAAAGCCTTCAGCGTCGGAGGTGTTTGACTGAAATGATGTCCTCATCTCTCTCGTGTCAGGGTTCATTCCCCTCTGCCTTTTAGTCAGCTCATAAAAGAGCAGCTCTACTGTCAAGTGGAGCCCTTTGTCTTTGTGCTGTTTTCACCTTGACCATTATGCTGTCTTGAAAGTGGGTCACAAGGGAGATCTGTGGCTGCTGCAGCTTCTTCTGAGCCCCGGATAACAGCCGGTCCTAAAGGATGGTCGCCATCGCTTACTGTGTTGTCCTCCTCTCAGCCGCTGTTTCCTCTCAGCAATGTTTGGAAGAGTTGAGGTGGAAAATGGCTTGGGGGCTCAGCCTTGTCTCTTGTCTCCCATCGATCAGCAACCCCCTGCCGTCCCCTCGAGCAGTGGACAGGTTTTGGGGCTGTGGGAGTGCTGATTATAGGCCTGTCCCTCTGGGAGTGGGTGCCATTCTTCCTATTCCACTCCTTTTTTATCTGCAGGATCTGAGGAGCGGGGGTGGGAATGCATGGGAAGCAGGGTTAATCTGCGCTAAACAGGGTGGAAGCTCGATCAGGGCTAATTACGGGGGGTTAGGGTTACACTCTGTGACAACTTAATGGGGGCTGGCCGCACCTGGAAAGCAAGGCTATGATAGACTCACAAAAAAGAAAAGAACACTTTTAAGAACTATGATTTTTCTTTCTATCAGTAGAATGAAAAGCATATTCCGACATTTGGAAACCTCAGCTGAAACGATAGCCTAACTGAATGTGCAGTCCTTGACCTTGAGGTTTGTATGTCCACTTGCCCTTGGTTGCGGTTTTAATGTGTAAAGGCTGGAGGGGGTTCCCAAGCAACAGGAGCAGTAGCACATCTGTTTGAAGTGGTTGTGCAGTGGGGGGGGGTTGTAAATGAGGAGGCTAATGAAAAGGCAGCATCGGTGGATTGTGGGCTTCGGTCCACTTCTTACCAACTCCACATCTGCAGCATTGTCAAACCATCAAGCCCTTTCCTCCAGTGTGCGCTGTGCTAAACGTTTTTGGGGTGAAAAGCAGCTGTGGGCTTCTGCCTTGCCTGACAGAGTGTGTGTGTGTCTACGTGCATGCATGCAAAAGCAAAGCTTGAGCGGCAAAGAGACATTATGATGGATGGATCTCCCGAGCCTCCTGTCTCCGCGTTCCTCCCTCGTGGGCCAGAGGGATGAAGGTGGCGGCTCTCCAGCTCCTGCTCAACCCACTTCTGCCTTCACGCACACTTTCACACACACTCACACAGCAGAGACAAATAATCCACCGCTCTATTAGCTCAACAAACAGCCCACCTCAAATGACAAATCTGCAGTCAAACTGACTTTATTTTTAATTACCTCAGCCCCTATTAGTCTGTGTCATCGCTGTAAAGACTCGTGGGGGAAATGAAATGACAGACTGGTACCACCACAAACAGAAATATATATTAGTTCATGTTTATTGTTTCTCATCTTACCACATTTTATTTGATGCCAGTCTGCCATTTCTCCCAACTAACAGGAACAATGGGATGTGTTATCGCTCCAAAACTGTCTTTGCATACATTTTTTTTTTTTATGCTTGACGTAGCCACTATTCTCAATTTTTTTTTAAAAATCTTTCCCAGTAGATCAGTCCAGGAGGTGATGTGAGTTAAAAGACAGATTCTATTCACGGAAGTGCTCACAAGCTTGCATGTCATCAACCTCTGATGTTCAGTGCTTTTCAGGAGTCGATTTGTGATGAAATGTTGGCGCTCGAGTGTGAATCACACCTTCTACTCATAATAAAATCTGTCTTATGGCAGCACACACTCTGGTCTTTTGAGGCTATTGTTGGCACATAAGAATCTGTGACTCCTCTCTGATGGATTTCTTTCTGTGTGACTGCAACATATTAAAGGGCAACTCCACCTATTTCCAAGTTGGAAAATCGTTGCAGCCCGTTCCTTTATTTTTGCTTGAGGCTAGAGGCTCGAGGCTACCAAGACTAGTATAACATGCTTGCAGCTCAGACCTCCAAATTGTTAAAAGTTGAGCTGCATTGTGGGTATTAGGGGTGCAAGGTTCTCTAAAAAAAAGATGTTGCTTGTTTTGCTGCTTTTAATACCTCCACCAAGGAGCTTATGTTTTGACCCCTGTCTGTTTGATTTCATAAGATTACCCACAAAAACCATTGGACGGATTACCATGAACCTTGGTAGAAGGATGTAGAGTGGGGTCAGGGAAGAACTCATTGAATTCTGGGGCAAATCCGGATCAAATATATATTTTTTACACGTTTTTACACATGTTTTTTACATTTTCAGAGAATAATTCATGGGTCTTGATGAAAACAATAGGCATGTTCAGGAAACTAATATTTATGAGTGTGTGCAATTTGGGGCTGATCCAAATAAAAATCTGGATCTAGTGAATTTAATTGTGGTTCCATAAAGGGACTGTTGGGCCCTGGGAGAAGTATGCACTCCACTGTCACTCAGTTGCTTTAGTTTTTATAGTTTTTTTTAACTGTTCATCTAACAATGAGGAGGAGTGCATTGCTCTTTCAGTGAAGTACTCCTCAAGTATGGAACAAAGGCGTGTATCTCATTCTGAAGGACTGACACCAAAGCAGACACTTTCCATGTAGGTTGCTTTCATTTTCTTATGTGTTTCAGGGTTTTATTCACTGCATTTGGAAAATTGGGAAACCCCCAAAAAATAAGTTGATGGTCTTCTCCTGCTTTAGCTCTCACAAAATGTAAATGTAGCTGAATATATACAGGAATAAAACACATCATACATCAAAGTGAGACGGTTACATTTATATGTAAATGTGTTTAGAGTGGATTTTTCGTGCGTGGATTATAGTGAGATGCGGTTGTGGAGCAGGGTGAGTGGGTGGACTGTGGCAGCAACAATAATTAGACCTGTCCACATGGGCCCGCAGGCGCCTTTCAGACACGGCAAAGGTCATACAGGAGCAGAGGTCACAAGGCAGTGGAGACGGGGAAATATCACACTCCACTCTAGTCCATAGATATTCATGAGATCTTTCCTTTGCATATTTACACACACTTATACACAATTGCGTCGTGTCATGAACTCACCACATGAATAATGTGTCTACTTTTACACATATGACGTTTATATGCATGGTTCATATGCTCGCGGAGCCCCCCTCTGAAAAAAAAAAAAAATGCTTATCTGCAAGTGACAGTTCATATCATTTCACTGAAGTGACAGCGTGGGTTAGATGTGCCCGCCTGCTGTAGTGATAGCTTCAGGATGCTGAGAGTTGTAGACATATGTGAGACCCAGCAGGAGCTCTGACAACATGAGAAATATTCCCATGCTGCAGTCGGCACCAAAACCCTGGCCACTTAGCCTCCCATTCTCCGGGTGCCGGGGCTAAAGGAGGAGGTCTTGAAAAGAAATGGCAACACATCACCGGCCAGTGAGTGTGCGTGCGTGCGTGCGTGTGTGTGTGCGTGCGTGCGTGCGTGCGTGCGTGCGTGCGTGCGTGCGTGCGCTGTGAGTGAGTGAGTGAGTGATATATGTTTTCTGCACTTGTGAATTCATCATTCTTCAGCTGGCAAGACAGCTTTCAACTGAAGTGGATGACTAGTCCTCTACTTGATGGTCTGACCTTGAAAGAAAAGTTAAAGGCCTCAGAGAACAACACACTGGAGGACGAAAAACACAGATAAGGAAAATAAAGAGCAGGTGAAGAGAGAAAGAGCTAGAAACCGAGACAGGTGTGAAAGAGAGAGGATTGAAACATGAAGGGAATATAACCCTACAAAAAGGACATATCTCTTCTGTGCTTCTCAAATCTCTCTCCATCTCAAGTGTATTTCTGAGTCATCTAACCAGTCTGTCTGTGTAACCGCCGCGGCTTTCCGAGCACAAGGATCAGCGGCCAAGAAAGTAACAGGCTATCGATTTTACAGTCAGCTCCAGCCATGAGACCTGGTGCCTTGAGCACCGATCTGCAATACTCCAGGGGACAACGTGCGTTATAGAGAGCAGCTAGTGGGTAAATGATGGTGAGTGTAAACAGAAGACTGTTGTTGTTGGCCATCAGGATGTTGACCTCCACCTGTACAGCACGCCGTATCATGAGCATCTAACAGCCCACCACTCCTGACTAATTGAAGTGGCTGGGAATTAATAGCCATCCTTTGTCCTAGATGCACATACGCACAAGCACAAATTATATGAGGAGTAATGGATGTACACAAAAGACTGCATGCACACACAAAAAAAACAAAGAGCGACCTCTTCAAACTCTTTCAGCATATGTGCACTGTGCACGACAGGCACACGGAGAAGCACCGTGAAGACATTTACAAGGATTATAAAACACTTTATGGATGTTTTTACCAGCCCTCCAATGCTGCAGCCCACCAGGATTTTTCCCAATACTTGTCCCAATAATTGCCTGGCTGTCAGTCTGACTATGGATGAGAACAGACCAAGGAAGCTGGAAGGTTACAACTCACATTTAATGAATTCACTAAACATTATTATGTATGAAACTGCCAATCAGATAAATTAAATTATTGATAGAAGGTGCTGGTAAGATGTTATGCATCATTTTGGCCCTTTGTATAAATCAACTGATATCAGTACAGAAAATGGAAACAACATGTTTTGGAGATTACACACACAAATACACATATTGGCAGAACGCACAGAGGATCACACTACGAGACGCATGAATCAAATGAAAAACCCAAAGTACGCAAGTTCTCGCAGACATTTTGAATAACACGCCTACAAAGACTTAGATGCATTGTAGGATTATACATAAATTAGCTGATAAAAGTACAGCACAAATACATTTATTTATAAAATATATGGAATCTGTCCAACCTCTGTACATCACATTATCTAAAACCTGCCTTTAAGTTCAGCTGTCTCCCTTCTCCATGTTAATATTTTGCAGGTGTGTGTGTGTGTGTACGCAGGATTGCATCTCTGTGAAAAATTGGCATTCTGGCTTCTTTTCGTCAGCTCTGAGCCGCTGTGCAGAGTCTGACTGGGAATGATCAGCTCTAATGATTTTATGAGAGTCTACATGATTAATGTTGGCACAGCAGTGTGTTTGTGAACAGACCTCTCTCTCTCTCTTTTTCTCCTTCTTTCTTTATTTCTTTCTCTCCCTCGCCCCTCTCCTCTTCATTGTCTCCTACACCGCCCTTCCTCCCTCTTCTCAGAGGGACTCAGAGGGAATATCCAGTCTCAGTGTGTGCGGATTTCTGTGGCGCTTGCTGCCGCTGCTGCCACATTAGTGTGTGACAATGGGTCCCTTTGAAGTGGTTATTCTAGCGCCGCTCACAGCCCAGCGCAGCTGAGAAGATGTGCCAGCTTGCTGCGCAGACAGGGCCAGCTACAAGCGCAGGGAGAGACAGGAGGCATAGACACGCATGTGCACGCCTGCACAGACGAAATACTGGGGTCAACACAATAGCTTTCAAACCCACATTCTCTAAATACACATTATGTAAGTACTTCCATCGCAGACAAAAGCCACGCAGTCCTCCTCTGCATGCCTCAAAACACAGCACGGCACCGAACAAGAGCCTGCGTCGTCCGCCCATCACTTTCATCAGCAATCCACCCATCTATCATCCACCCGCCTGCCCGTCCATCCTCTCCCTCTGTTTTTCCCGTCCTCCTCTGTTCCCTCTGTAGGCCCAGTCCAATCTGAAAGCTTAGTTGAGCTCCGTCTCCCTCGGCTTATCTCCAAAAGCTGCCTCTTTCATTTGAGTAAATGCCTTCATTCCCAGCTCCTCTATGAGGAAGCTGATAAGGGATGTCTTTTATCCACAGCAGATAGGCTTTTCCCCCCCAGCCCAGTGTGGGTGCTAGTGTGTATTTATACGCCTGCATGGCATATGCAAAATTATGTGCGAGAGATTATATTTCTTGAGTCTTGAGTCTGTTTTTGCGAAATATATATATTTTTTGGGGGATCATATGAGTAGTTTTCATATGTATGAGAATAGCGGATGATCCCATGGTATAAATATGCATCATGTTTGGAGCTGTCGTCTCATGCTGCTTATCATTCAAATGTGACATTTCTATGATTACACATAATCAACACAAGACTGTTGCAACCTTGCAGGTGTCCCTAATAGGAAGTGATTAAGTGGGACGAGCTAATCATCGCGGTGCCTCACTCACGTGTGTGTGTGTGTGTGTGTGTGTGTGTGTGTGTGTGTGTGTGTGTGTGTGTGTGTGTGTGTGTGTGTGTGTGTGTGTGTGTGCGTGTGCGCGTGTGCGTGTGCTCAAGAGGACGCTGTCTAACGAATTGATTAGGGCTGCAGAGTGGATTTGTTGCCAGGCATGGAGAGATTAGTTTTGTCTGTGTTTGACTCAGTCTAAGCCGTTGCCAAATGCTGCACTTCTGTCTCGGGCCTATCACAATGGATGTATCGATCGGCCTCTGATTCTCCAAAATTTCAACGCTTCATGAAGATGTTTTTTTTATAGTGTTAAGAATCAGACTCGTGGCAGAAGTCTGTGCTGAACCCGCTCTCTATCACATTTTTTTTTTTATTTGCTCTATTTCCCCTAAATCATAATCGTCTTTCTGTCTCTTTGCTCACTGTCTTCTTGCTCCTATCTCTCTCTGGTTACATTATCATTGGTCACATTCCCGCTGTGCCTGTGTAAATAGAGCGCAGAGTGGTGCAGCAGGTGATAGTAAAGGTGTTACGCTGCTTTTCTCTGAACTGGCTGAAACTCTCTCTTCCTGAGGTAGTTTGGGGTCAGAGGAACTTCCCCAGCTCTTCTTCAAGACGCAGCTCGTCTCTTCAGATCTGCCCGTTTTGTAGCTCCTGCCCTCCCCCTCAAGCTCCACCAACACTGCAGCCATCCCCTCAGGGGACATATGAATGAAATTTGTAAAGCTACTGGAGCGAGCGCGAGGAAAATACTCCTCACCGGTCCCTGCGGAGCTTCAACCTCATTGACTTGGGTTTGTTTGCTGGAGGCCAACGATTGTGTTCGGGCTGAACTTAGCAAAATGGCAAGCACACAGTCAATGAGAATGATACATTAGCAGCTCTGCATCTATTAAAGCCGCTTGCTGTGATTGAAGCCAGGCACCACTTTGCAGGGATTTATCAAGCCGCTTACCAAAGAGAGGTGATTGAATTAATTTGCTTACTAATGAGGTGGTATTGCAAATTTTACACTTCCCCAGCCACGGGTGGAACCTTTTAAAACCATTTGCTTATTACTGCAATCAAATCCAACGTTCACACGTTGTTACAATCAAAGCGCTTTTTGTCACCTCATCAGCCGCCTTTGTTCCGTTTTGGTTGAAACCCTTTTCACCTGTGTTGTTTTTGTCAGCTTGTGTCAGTGAGGCTCAGAGCTGCATTTTTACAGCTAAATGAGCAGCACAATTTGAGTCTTGTGCCACGCTGTCTTTGTCAGCTCAAGTTTTTAAATGCAATTTTTGAATTATTCATGTTTTTTAAATGTTTTTCTTGAAACAAATCAAATTATCTTCCAAGGAAGCAAAATATACTGGGTAGTAACACTGTGTTCCATAGTTGATTCACAATAAGGTGGAATTAGATCGAGCCACGATCAAATTTCTTCAACTCAAGTCAATTTAAATAATTTCTTGTGGTGATTTTTGTTCTTTTGTGTGAACCTTATACAAAACAATCAATTATAATCAAGTCCAATCAAATAACTGTGTCAGCTCTCTTTCTCTCAGTCAATCAACAAAATTGATTTTATTAGAGGTAATTGTTCCCGGTTTGATGTTCATGATGTCTTGATTAGTTCTATTCTCTGGAGTGCTGTCGTGGAGAGTATGCTCCCCTGCTGTTGTTGAAGCCAGATTAACGGTAAATCCTCTTTGTCTCGGCAGACAGCAGCAGACACACTGAAGTGGGTTAACAGAGGCCGGCGTAGTCAGATGGGCTTTTGGTATGTTAGCCAAAGGTCACAGAAGCTCCAGTTACACCAGAGTAATGTCATCTGCATCAGCTGTATAGAGAGGACACCCGTGGGTGTTGCCTTTATAAATGTGGGTTGATCCCAATGATGTTAGGACTGATGTAACCATTTGGTAAGATGGTCCCAGCCTACACTGCACCATCTGCACTACCTAAATGGTTTATAATACATGCATCCACATATTATAAATAGAAATATCCTAATAAAGACTGATAAATATCCAAATTAAGATTGAAGCAAAAAAAACAGGCTCAATCAAAGACAGTGTGTAAGGTTGTAACCTTGAATGAGAGGCTAAGTGGTGAGGTCGTGGTGCCGACTGCAGCGTGGGATCATTTCTCATGTTGTCAGAGCCCCTGCTGGGCCTCACATATGCCTGCGACTCTCAGCATCCTGAATCACTTCAACCGACAGCCACACTGAAACTAAGATCCACATTTACTGCACTGATTTTATTACATATATATATATATATATATATATATACATGATTTTAATTTAAATAAATGTAATATTTGTTCTATAAAACATAAGTGTGACGATTCCATCATAGTGTTAGTATTACTGTCATGACAAAAATATATTATTATTATTGCTATTAGAGAACTGCAGTGTTGAATTTGGAGCAATTTAGACATGTGATACCTTCAATACTAATATATTTATAATAAAAAGACATCCAGCGCTCTGTAGAAGTGGCAGCTGGACTAATCAACGGGATCTGTCAACAGCGTGTTCATGACGATTCTCCGGTTTGTGGTTCAAGCTTCACCGAACTTTGAATAATCAGGTGAACTGCTCTTTGTGCAGCAGCGGTGATGCAGCTTCATGATTCTAAGGCAGGTCTTTACAATACTGCAGTTGACTTTTACAGTTTCAGAAAGAGAAACTGCAACCAGCATCACCACAAGTCAGCAAACAGCCCATTCCAACGAGACAGGTTTAGAGCAGGCACTGCAGTATAGTTATCTAAATTGACAAAGAAAGCATTTGTTTCAGCGGTAAACATAACTGTAATGATTCCATTATAATGTAATTACTCTGGTCAATAAAATATCATTATCATTATTTCTACTAATAATGGCAACAATAATAACATAATAATAATGATAATGTAGCTGTAAAATGCCTAAGAAGAGTCTCTAATTAATCATTGCAAACACAACATAGAGATGAAAAATATAATTAATCGTACCAGGTGCAAGTTGTTCAAATAACGTTTACCAAAGTAAAAGTTCTACCACGCAAAATACTACATTACAAGTAAATGTGCTGTATTAGATGTATAATTTGAGCAAAAATACAGTGTTAGCTACAGAACTTACCCTAAATTAACAAGAATTACAGTCATTGTAGTATTAAAATATTGGATTATTAATGATGCATTGCTGTATAAGGAGCCTTTTAATGCTGGAGCTGCATGGTGGAGGTTGAATTATATATACTATATATAGTAATGTGCATTTTCACCAGTACATATGTTATGAGCCCGTCAAAGTAAAAGAAAACATCCAAAATCAGAGACAATAAAAATGTGAAATATGACTCTAACATGATGATATTGTAGAGTCTCTAATTACTCTGATCAGGCAGTAGAGTTGCTAACTGGTAATGATGTCACATTAAAATTACGTTTTATGTGAGAGTTTTCTTTAGCAGCCACAACTGTGATCCTGGAAACATCATGATTCATGCAGTTGCAGCAGCAGCCGTCAGAGTCTTACCACAGGCCGACTGGGAAGAAGTCTGTTAAATCAAGATTTCACTTGATGAGGACTTAATCTAGTGCGCGCACACTTTACAGCACCGGCCGCACTGTGGGAGTTCGTCCATCCCGAGTGACCCCAGAGCTCTTTTTCTGTCTCGTCTTTGGATCGCCTCCACGGTGCTCTCTCTCAATAAGTAGCAACGCTTTGACGCTTGAGGACACTTCAGCAACTTTCAATCGAGATTAATCTGTCTTTGAGATCTGCCAAGGTCTCTGTGGATGTACAGCCGAGAGAACGAGCGGGAGAAAGCGATGGGCCTTTTGTAGCGGCTGTCTCGGAGACGTGGTTCCATTCCCACTTCACAACCAGAGGGGACAGCTCACTATATCATTCAGCCGTTTGTTATTTTGTCTGAAGCAGGAGTTGGCTGATGGGGAGAAATGTCTGTCTCTTTCAGCCAGTTGCCTGAAGGTGAAACCCATGCATCATTCTGCAGAGAGCATCCGCACTGTTTGGTTTCACATGCATTCTTCTGTGTGTGTGTGTGTGTGTGTGTGTGTGTGTGTGTGTGTGTGTGTGTGTGTGTGTGTGTGTGTGTGTGTGTGTGTGTGTGTGTGTGTGTGTGTGTGTGTGTGTGTGTGTGTGTGTGTGTGTGTGTGTGTGTGTGTGTGTGTGTGTGTGTGTTCATGCAGATGTCCACATCAATATGTCGGCATAAATGAGAGGCTTATTCTTAAGCTATCAGGTGTCAGAAACCATTATTCAGGCTGAGTGAACCAGATTGAATTCCTGTGATTCAGTTTGGAATTTTATCTGTGTTAAACTAAACAAACCAGACGGGTTGCCTGTGTTTTTTTTTTGACAACATCTGCGTATTTCCAGCCTCAACCCTCTCTATTTATCTACCTCAGCCTGTTGCTCCTGCTTTCAGCTTCTCTTCTTTTTTGCCGTCATATCTCTCTCTCTGCTATTTTGTCTCATTTGCGCCCTCACAGTAATATAGGAGTTTTCATACAGCTGATGCTCGCCGGAGCTAGAACCAAGTTAATATTTTACTTCTCGGTCGACTCATGTGCGGTAGGTGATCCATTTGCAATTCCCAGCGCTTCCCAGTGAATCTCAGTGATCCATGTTTCTTGCTGTTTCTGCCCCGGTAGTTAAAAGCCAGGGGAAAGGTTACAGTAAATGCCACTCAGCTGATGTACAGCTCAAGCTTGGCAGACCCCATGCCTCCCTGAGTTTCACTCCTAACATTTTGGGGAACATTAATTTTTACCCTATCCTCTCAAAATTGGCGACCGCAGCCCCTTCTCCCTCCAAAAAATTATTGCGTGCAGCTTCGCTTGAAAGTCTGTAAAACGCACTCTTCCCTGCCTCTGAGTTAAAATTAAAAAGCATGAAAAGCAAAAGCTGCCACAAACCTGCAGCAAGCACCTGAGTCTGACACATTGGCAGGTTCCTCCGAATCCTCTCTCCCCTGCTGTATCCCCACCGCTGTCCCTCCGAGCCGCCAACCCTCCCACCCCTCCTTCCCTTGTCACCACTTCTCCCAGACACCCTGGGCACTCATCACAGAGGTCACGCACCTGTCGCCTGCTGTAAACAGGAAATGAATAATTCAGCAGTCCGCGCTGGTTGACTGCAACAGCTGATGGTCTCCCTGTGACGAGCAAAGATTTATCCCAAGGATTCGCGTTATAATCCTCAGCTGGAATCACACTAATGAGAAACGCTCTCCGGAGAGCCCGAGGACCCACTCTGAGCCAGACTGCACGTCCTTGACCTCTGTGGGTGATAAAGTTAGTTTGAAATGGCGGCCTGTGGTGGCACGAGACACTTGTCCTCTGTGCCCTGCTTTGCATTTTTAGATTTGCAGGATTATGACGACATACAGTAAAACAAAGTGCACACTTAACTGGGCAAACTGTAAACAAAGAGCATCTCTCTTGGCCTTTGATAATTCCGTCCACATCCTCATCCTCATCCTCATCCTCATCCTCATCCTCATCCTCATCCTCATCCTCATCCTCTCCTCTCCTCATCCACATCCTTTCCTCCTCATCATCCTCATCCTCTCCTCACCAAGTTGTCAGCCCGCAAGGGGAGCTGACCTATAACAGAAAACAAGTTATGTTTGAGAGAAATTACCCGAGTAGCAGGTTGAGAGGCAGCGAGATGCCAGTTGGGTCTGCCTGGTAGCTGAAGTGATTGCTTTTCGCTCCTTATCGCCACACCAGCAGGTGTCTAAGACGTGCTGTATACTGCGGTACTCTGAGGGGATTCACAATTCTAACACCCTGGCCATTGGCCCACCCACCACCACTGCACACACAACTCCAATCCCCATCCCTGTCCGTGCTTCCTTTCTTCCTCTCCTCTCCTCTCCTCTCAATGAGTGAAGTCCTGCCGGCCAATAGTAACTTAAGAATCCTGTTATGGCCTCGCTCCACCAAACACCTGCACACACTCTGATAAGAATCCTTATCTCCTCGCCCCCATGTCTCCTCTTTGCACCCAGGAAGGGCAGAAGTCGGAGTGGAAGGTATACATGTAAAACACCACCATTGGCGGTAACATTGATTATCTTTCAACCCCATTATCCTGTGTGTCATGTAGGGAAAGCGTATGGAAAGCAGTGTAGAAGTAGGCAGCCATGGCAGAGGACCGAGGTGCTAAAATCCTTTGCTGTGAAGTTTTCCCTTTTTAAAAACGACGCCGGCTGCCTGACTCCGGTGTGCCGCCTGCAGTACAATGTCTCGTATAAAGAATCACCCCTTCATGTCGCTCTACCGTCTTTGTAATTACACATGAGGAATGAGAGGAGACATCTGCATGCCAGCACTCCGAGGAGAGGAGGAAGGAGACAACAAAGGGCAGAGCGGCTTCTCACAAAGGCTTTCCAATTTGCAGCTTGCAGCTGTTTCTCTTCAGAGAGCATGTCGAGCGGGCCGTCCTCTCTCAGAACCCAAAGTGGCTCACAATCCAAATGCTGATTTCTCCGCCGCTGCTGATTGGGTGCTGACGTTTGGCACAGGATGACACTTTTCCTCCTTTTGTAAGAAGTTTTGTTGCCTGCGTCTGAGCCTGACACTTCTCCACCAGTAGCAGGTGTTTAGAAGTGGACGTGGTAAGAGAGGGATCATTTGGGGAGGACGTGGTTAGTGGGACGACAGCTGTGCTCCGGGAAGTGTATTATGCCTGCACAGTGAGGTGAAACATCCCAAAAAAGAAAAAAACAGAACACACATCACTGACTGTTCATGACCATTGGTCTTCATGTATTTACAGGTGACTGTGTATAAACACAGAGCAGTTTGTGCGTTGTGTTTGTTTGTTTCCTCTCCGTTCGCCTGCCATTGTTTCACCTTTGTTTAGCTGCATATGCTACACAGGATTGAAAACCAAATGAGTCTAATGGATCCACAAGGCATGGCACTGTGACCCGTAAATTAAGTCCCACAGATGTGCTTCTGTAGATTAATCTTCCCGCTCATGAGCAATTATTCTGGCGGCGACGCTGAGGCATGAGGCTGATTTGAAACAATTACAGCCCAGGTTGGGCGAAATTAGCTCGTTCATTTCCCCGGGCTGCCGCTGATCAGGAGAGAGGGCATTTTAAAAAGCAACCAAGAGGTAATTGGTTTTTAACACTGGTATGTCCTTCAGCCAACTTTCTAACCTGCTCTCGGCCACTTTGGGGTTAATTCTCTCTGAGTCAACAAAGGTATTAGTCAGGATTTTGTACGCCTAATTAAAATTATCTCAGAATTGCCACTGTATTTGTTTTTTCTTGAAACGTTATCTACATTATAGGATGTGAATTAATTTATGCAGTACCACTGTGCTAACCTTCACAGCTGAAGGAGTTTTATTACCACCGTTGTTCCTGTGCCATAACTCTCATGCAACTGCAATTCTGTTCCACACATGATATACGAGCTGTCTCCCTCTTCCCCGCAACGTGTTAAAAGGGAGAGGGGGGGAAAAAATATTTGGCCCTACAGCGAGGACAGGAAAGCTTTGCCTTTTTATAGCCAGTACACATTTCCATTAAGAGTTTTAATTGGCCACAGACACGAGCCCCAGAGCGGAGCTGAAATTAGGTTTGTTATGAGATAAGTCTAAAACAAAGAAGCTGGAATAAGGGAGCGAGTGAGGAAAAATACATTTTGTGCAAAACAAAAAAAAACAATTTCAGGTGGAATGGGAATAGACGATCAGCAAGCCTATTTGAAGGCAAAAAAAAAAAATCTGTTCGGGAAAGGCAATTTACTGGCTTGCTGCAAATACAACTTGTTTAGCAGGAGCTGTTTTGCATAACAATGAATGTAATAATACACAAGTAATGTACAGTACAATTCTCTTTGCAAGCAGTTTGCTGGTGTCGTTTATATAAATAAAGCAAATGGTCCCGCCTGCAACACCGAAGAATTTCAGACTATTTGCAAGTGTGTAAATGAGTCATTAATTGTTAAGAGCTTTTCTTCTGTGTGTGCGTGTGTGTACGTGTGCGTGTGCATGTGCGTTTGTGTGCTGTTTGACAGTGTTCTTCTCTGGTGAGAGATCTAGAGAGGATACTTCCACCGCCATCAACTACAACCACAACTTCATTTTCATTTCACATTCGTCACAGCCTCATAAGCACCTTTGCGTCTGCCACCCGGTGTCTCGGCGAGCGTTTTCATCTCTCGCTCCTCTCATCTCGTCACTGAGGAGCTAAAATTAGAAAGCAACCTCTGTCTCGTACTGATTTTTCTCCTGTAAACCGCATCCTACCTTCCTTGAAGATCCAACCGGCCCCGGCTCGCCCACCGTATCTAATCAGTTTGTAATGAGTTGTCACAGTTGGCATGATGGCTGGCGTGACGCTTGGTTGACCAGCCTGATATTTATTCATGTAAAAAACGATGTCGCACTTAATGCCACTTCCACAAATGACTCAATTTGCCAAGGAAATGAACCTCATCTGAGTTCCTGTCAATCATGTAGAATTCCTTATCCCCCGGGAGTTTTGCATATGTGTGAGCATGCCACAACTTTGAATTAGTTCATCCACACTTTTTCAACACGGCAAGCGCTGTGTCTGATAATGACGATTGTTCGGCCCCTCAAACAGATGTTTAAATTGTTCGTCATATTTTGTCTTTGATCTTTTCCCTTTTCAACATCGTCTGTGTCATAAAAGTCATTTGGTTTCCACTGACTGAGAAAGGTCCAACAGCTGTCATCATTATGAAAGCTGCTCACCCTTAGGCTTGGAAGAAAAAAAAAAAACAATACTTTTCTGATTCTTTTCCCCCTTTTTGCTGTTTATCGTCACGCTGAAGTTCGGCGTACAGCTGCTGCAGAGTGATGACTGGCCATCGGCACCATCTGCATAGATTAATGTGTTTGATATTTCCCTTTTCCACCTCCTATTTTCCTTGGGAACATCGGGAATCTGTAGCATCTCCGCTGCCCGCCCATAGCTGGCTGCCTCGTAGGGCTTCACAGTGGGGAAGCTGAGCAATTTGTTTCTGGATGGCTCCGGGCTTATCGTCTCCGCTTGACAGATGGGCTTTGCCTCAGCTCAGGTCGGGCTTGGTAGCAGTGCGATGCTCGCCGCTTGCCTGACAGAACTCATTATAGACACTCCCTGGGAGAAGAAGCATCTCCACGAGGTCCTGTTACCACCACCCGACTGCCACGACTCACCACTGAGCCAGACATCCAAACACACTGAAATTATTTGCTCAAACCTGCTTAACCCAGAAACCTCGCAGTATTTCTTACCTTTCACATAAAAAAAAAAAAAAAACAGCTGTTGAGAAAATGAACAAATTCGATGATTAAACAAAGATAATTTCAGGTTGGTACTAACCTCACTTCTCTCATTCTACTTCCGGTAATTTAATTTGAGCCCTACCCTTGTTGTTTGTCAATTCCAGTAACACAGCTAAAGGTTGATATCTTTTTCTGATGAGACAATGGTCGCTGCTGAAGCTGGAGGCTGAATATTGATCTTATGTAAACTTCATTACCCTCTCATGTTTTATTTATTGGCTCTGAATTAGCCTCTGTATAAACCTTTATCCACACTGATGGAGTCTAAATCTCCTTATAAATCTCATGCACACTTCTTACATCTTATACTTTTTAGTTCTTTAATCAACAAAGGTCCAAAACACTCTCAACTAGAATGGCACAGTAGAGCACATTGCTTCGCCAAGGTCCAACTGTCACTTTATGAAACCACATTTAAATTCACTAGATCACTATTGGTGCGCACCAAATCGCACACAGTCATTAAAATCAGTCACCCAAATATGTCAGATTTTTGAATGAATGAGTGAATTATTCTCAGATGTTGAAAAACACCCTATCTCCAACTTCCTAGATCTGCCCTTCGATCAGAACCCAAACCAAAGTTTAATGGTTTCTTTCCTGAACCATAACACATCCTTCCACCAAGGCTCATTTTAAACCACCCAGTACATCATTTTTGCGTAATCTTGCTTACAAACAAACGGGGGTGAAAACATAACCTCCTTGGTGGAGGTAATCGATGCAACTGAACAAGAAACAGCATCTTTTTTGATTGCTGGTCTGAACCTGGCACCTATAATACCCACAATGCAACTCAACTATCAACAACTTGGAGGCCAGAGCTGCAGGTGTGTTATGCTAGTCGTGGTAGCCTCAAGTCACTAGCCTAAAGCAAAGATAAAGAACCGGGCTGGAAATTGGTGGAGTTGCTCCATTTCAATTGTTGAAATACATGTAACCTCTTTAGGTAACTATGATGTGTAGCTGACTGAGTACAGGTGGGGTTTTAGGGTTTGACAGAGATGTAAACTCAACTGATTCAGTGTCTTACTTTGTACAATTCCTCTTAAATTGGCGTGACAGAAAAGTTAAAAAAAAATCCTCTCCCTTCCTGAGAGTGCTCTATTTTCAGTCGTGGGTCAAACTGTGCTTAGCCTTGCATAAAATCAGGCCACATGGAGCAGTGTGCCACCTTCTGCAATCCAGGGAAAAGAAGGAGAAAGGAGGGCAAAACTACATATGAGAGATTTTGATGAGAGGAAGTTACTCAGCTGAGATTAAATATAATCCTCATAAGAAAAATCTTCACAACCTTATTAGAGCTTGACTCCATGTGTCGCTGCTGCAAATATCTCCACTCCCTTCATGTGGACACACAAACCGGAGAGGAAAGACGCACAACCATTCACACGGTGTAGAAGCACACGCATATTTGCTGCATAAACTGTATCAGCCTGCCGCACATACACAGGAATACAAATTGTCACGTGTCACACACACAGTCATACCCTTACACACTCCAGTACACAATATACAGTCGCAGTGCAGCCAGCACGGCATGCCGAGTGACCCAGAAAAAAATGAGTGAAAATGTAATTCAAATAAACAACTTTAAAAGGCTTTAAGGTAAGGTGAGGAAATGAGAGGCAGGGAGGATGGGGCACAAAGTGAAAGGGCTCTTTGTAGACATTTTAAATTGCCTGTTTTTCAAAGTAGTTTATGAAAGAGGAAAGTGGCCCAGAGACATAAATCTCCAAAAAAAGGTCAATTTGACGGCAAAAAGCAGCAGGAGTCGCACATTTATTTGGCTGCTCTCCCAGTTTGTGTCTCGTATTTTGAATAATGCCGTATTCGTTGTGACGAGATCGTACCTGAGTCTGTGAGGAAATGTATAATTTTCGCATTTCATTCCACTGAATTAATCAAATTGGCTTAATTGAGAGCTAATTTAAGTTCCTCCATCATCTCTGTCTGCACTGTTGAATCTAATCAGTCCAGTCGTAAAGACTTAAAGTCAGGTTTGCACATTTTCATCGCACTTGAAGGAGGAGTGGAGATGAGAAGTGAGGGAGGAACGGCTGGGGATCGAGAGGAATAAAAAGCGACGGTCTTTAATTAAAACTGATTGTGCTTAATGTTCTCCGTCCATGCTGTAATGGTTCCCACGGTGGCCCTCAGACCACCTCCTGATCAAGCAGATGCTAATTGGCTGTTATGAGTCACTTTCTAGCGCTCTCTGTCTGTGTCTCTTTGTGACTGTCTCCGTCTCTCTGAGGACTAGATTCGGACATCCAGCAGCTAAATGTCATTTCATGCCCTCAAATGGCTCTGAGCCACTAATACACTGTGAGGCCAATTTACAATTTCCAGACGCAGCCTCTGTGAGACAGCCATTTGTATGCATGGTATATTTTGCTTATTTCATACCTAAGTTAAAAAAAAATGATTATTTTGGTTGTAACTAAAAAGCTATAGCTCTAAAATATTTTGCAAAGTTGTAGTTCCTGTGCTGTCACATCCAGTCCCATCAGCTCCGTGGTCTGAGGCGGTGCAGCCCTGCCCGGAGGTTTGCGGGCCGACTGGGGTGATGGTGAAACAGCGTGGCAACAGCGAGGCAGATGCACAATGAGCAGCATCGTGTTATGACTCCGAATGTGTGTGTCAGGCCTCGACAGTGTGCACATTTGTGACAGCCAAACTCATTGACTGGCATATGAGGACTGTGCTAAACATCATCAAAAAGAGAGCTTATTGTGCGCGCTTGGCAGCTGACAAAAGAACCATCCACATGGTGCCGGGTAATTATGCTCATATCGTGCCTGCACTTTGTTCTCATCGTTTCAGCAGTCAGCAATTTTCCCCTCGTAGCTTCTCGCTCAAAACATTCAAGAAATTCATTGTCACAGCTGGGTACACAGATCGGAAGCCTGATGGCAAAGGTCTAACCGGCGAGCGGCAGAGACGTGATGCATAACGGCCTGAAATTCTGCAGAAATCAACAAAGAGCTGATTTGTTTTCATCAAGATCCATGAGTTATTGTCTGAGAAATCAATGGAAATGTTGAAAAACAACCTTGCAATGTTAAATAAAGTTAAAAAAAAAAAGTTTTTGTGTAATCCTGCTAACTCCTGAACTGCCTCCCACAATCGGGTTTAGCATGAACAGAAACAAAATGGCTGTTGAATCTATTTACCAGGTCAGGCCCTTGAGAAACTTATACATGATGCTGTATCTTATAGCTTGTAAATCTAAACACACTCATTTCTAAAAGAGAAGAAGAGGCTTTCTGTCCTTCTCGGCCATCTTGCAGAGGCATTTGAGCAGCAGAAGCAGGTTCTCCTGGAGTTTCATTGGAGCAATGGTCATTATGAGTGTCTTCAGAGTCTCTGGGTTGTTGTAGTTCACTGGGTTAGTGCCATTTCTTATGCTAGAATCTCCAGACTTCTCCTTCAGGATCCCATAAGTGTTGATGATAAATTCACAGAATTGAGGGTGAAGTGCCTTTTTGTACCCAAGCTTATTCAACTGCTCCATGAGGTCAACATACCTCTGACTGAGGTAAATTTGATAGCCTTTATTTACCTTCCCTGTCAGCGGATTTGTGCTAACCTACAAGAGAGGAAGAGAAGCTTGTGAGTTTCCTCTGCATCACGATAGTACACTGGAATGCTTTGTTTTTCAAAATGTTCATTTTTTGAGTTAAGTTCAGATTGAAGCTTTGTTGACATTTGATGTCTTACCTATAGACTAAGGTGTCAAAAAGGATAAAAGTCTTAATTGAAATGCAAACAACATTGAAGGGGTTTCTTACCTCTAGGATCTTGGCTGGTATATTCTGCAATGTGAAACCATAAAGCCTCTTTTGGGCCTTGAAGACACGAGACAGAATCCTCCTGTCCAGTTGTAAAGCAATCTCTCCCAGGATCATGTCTGCAACAGCAATAAATAAATTAGTCAGAAAATTCCTCCTGCCGAGATATTTTGAATGTGTGCCTAGTGCTTGCTGCCGGCAAGACATTTCTAAAAGCTGCATGTTTATAACATGATCCAGGTTGGTGAGAGAGAGAGAATGTGCCAATTTGAGAGAGAGAGAGAGAGAGAGAGAGAGAGAGAGAGAGAGAGAGAGAGAGAGAGAGAGAGAGAGAGAGAGAGAGAGAGAGAGAGAGCGAGAGCGAGAGTGAGAGCGTGCCTTGGGAGCCAATCCAAACAGCCAGCAAAAAAACAACAAACCAAAAATTGTAACGAACGCAAAAGCTAAAGATAAATCCGACTTACTACTGGCTTGTATGGCTGTCTACAGACTGCCATGTGGCCCAGTAGTCATCCTCAATACCTCTTAGCCTTCTAAAAACGTGCTGCTGCTTGAATCGCAACATCAAAAACATCAAAGGAATCTTTCCTGGCTAAACATACTGGAAAAGAGAAAGCTAGACTATAGCAAAGCCCTCGAACAACATATGACTATTCAAAAACTATAGGTCCTATCTGTGAAATAAAAACACCGTGAGAATCTCAAGACTTTGCCGAACCTACAGATATAGTTTTCTTATTGGTTAGAGTCAAAAGATTTGACCGTGGGAGCGAGTTAGAAAAGTGTGGCTCCTTCCAGAAATTTCTCTAAATGCTCTAAATGGGCGAGAGACCTTGACTCCCATTCATTTTCGCACGTACGTGCATGTACGACGAAAACTGCGGGAGGAGTAGCGGGACGAAATTTCATACGGAAGAAGAATAAGAAGTCAAATAATAAGTATCCATGCATAGGCACACATAATTAATCATTAATTTTTTTAGTAACACTACTATTACTTAAACTTCTAAATAAGCATCACTCACCTTCAGCCACATCAGCCTGGCAGCTGTGAGGCTTCGCCTCCTCACATGTGTCTGTCTGGGCAGATTTTTGTTTGAAAGACCTGGAGTTGGTGGGAGACGAGGTTCGAGGTTCATGTTGGATTTTGGTCTGATCAAGGTCTTTACTGAACTCCCTCTCATTGAGGGTGGTTTTCCATAGACTGAAATGTTTTCTTCCTGATGGGAAGCAAACTGACAACAAGATATCCAGATATTATTGTCTTGTCTGAGGAAAACAGTAAATGCAATAACACGTAATTTTAAGAGTTTGTTTTGGTCTATACATGTACATGCTTGTACCACTAAAAGGTCACAGAGAAAGGAAATCTCGTGAACTAAAGAAATGCAAATATCCCTTTTGAAAATAAAGGCAACCAGAAATCCTTCACTTACCTCTGCTCATTAAACTCAACTGTATTTTAAATTCTTGTTCCTAACTTAATTTCACTCCATTTCTTTGCCACTACACAACAACTCTTTAACAACTCTGAACTGTGCTTTAGCTGCCATCTACTGGCAAAGAAGAACATCAACAATACCTGTTGGCGCCTCCAGAGTATCATTGTTTGAGCGCTGTATCAAGGTTCTCATTTCAATGTTTTCCATAAATACACTAAGCAGCAAATTCAACCGCTCGTTCTCCTGTCCGAGTTGTTCATTTTTTGACTGCAACACAGCGACGGTTTGCTCCAGGTCCATTTTGAGGTTCCCGGGTTTGTTCGGTTTATTGATGTGTGGCAAGCAACGTCAAGGGGGAAGGTGAATATTTAGTTTATATGTTCTTCTTCTTGGTTCGGTTTATTGCCGGGGCTCAGGATGGGTTGTCAACCAACATGAAAGTTAAAAGGTCAGATCATATGTTCTACATCAAAGGAGAGCCTTTTAATCAGAAGAGGGTCTTCTAAGGTTTAAAAACATCTCCCAGTCTCAGACGGTTGGGGGGGGTTTTTGCGTTCCACGCGAAGTTCAAAGCTGAACAGACAGAAAATATTATCTTCAAGCACAGTTTCAAACTTTATCTGTCCATTTTGTCATGAACATAAATGTTTGTGACACTTCCTGTGGGCTACGGTTTCAAAATAAAAGCATGCATATCTGTTGACTGAATCTATTCATTTGTTCATATTGTGAAAAATTTGCAGGAGCGGAAAATGAACAGCATCATACTGTATACTGGTATTTACTTGAGTACACATGAACTAACTTTAATCAATACTGTAGTTATACCAGAAACCTCAGGAAGGCTGTAGTTATATTAAAAGTTAACGTAAACAACTTCAGGTGAGGGGAAGTAGTGTCTGTCTCTCTCTCTCTCTCTCTCTCTCTCTCTCTCTCTCTCTCTCTCTCTGGTCGTTCAGCTGCCGTCCTGCAAGTACCGATACTAATAAAATTTGGTATCTGATCTCTTACCTTTGCTTATTGAGATGCTTCTTGATTTTGATGGATTAACCCATGTGATGTTTTCTTCAAGTTTCCCTAGCAACCGTCTGGTGCATCGTGGGGTTGTAGTCTGGGTTGAAATGACAGTCATGTAGGCCCTGATTGGTGTTAATCGGACCCCCGACTTTTGTCGCTCACCACCTACTACCCATTTTGAAGCTCTGATAATCAACTCCATCGCTTCGAGAAGCTCTGGGTCAGTTCACCTTCGGTTTGGTTTGTAAAGGTTTCTTCTCCCTTGTTGGTTTTCCTGGCTGAGTGGGCTCTATACCCTCTTCTGCAACTGCCTCTGTGGTAGAGTTAACTTCTTCAGAAACAAGGGGGCTGATGTCCTGCGAACTTTGGTTTGAGTCCGGTGGCTGGACAGCCCAGTGGATTCGATTCCCTCCAGTCTGCTGTCTTTCCTTGCTGTCACAAGGTCTTTCCCTTGTTGTCAGCTAACCTGTTCATAGCGGTCACTGGATGCATCCAGCTACAATCATTTTAGAATATGGACAAGATGGTGAATATGCCTTGTACAATTTAAGTTACCAACTACCAGTAGTTAAGAGCACCAGTTGCAGGTGTTAGTGGCCACCAGCCCATGTTAGGGTCATAACTTCAGTTTTGCACCTTAGTGTCATCATGTGTTTCGGCCTTGTAATCAACAATACAGGCTGAACTTGAGGCTGAGGCTAAAGGTAAATCTCAGTAGATCAGACATCATTACCTTTATGCCTTTTTAAACTAAACACTGTCCCATTTTAGAACACAAGACAAGATGAAGAATATCCCTTCTCTGTTCTACCGCACTAATGAATGCCTAACAACAGTTGATGTTATTGGCTGTTAGTGACCAATAGCGGCTGTTAGGGACATATCTTCTGTTGTGTACCTTAATCTCATTTTATAATGGAAAGCCTAACGAACGCAATCAGTCGGTAAGTTATTTAAAACATCCGCTGCTTTGTCACTTTTTGGCCTGCGTTCTAGACAACCTAGTCAACCCCCGCACATCTTTACTGTCAATGATCTGTTGTACAGTCTACATGACATGGCACCTGTTCTAAGTACGTTCACCCAAAGTCAAATCTGTCTTTAGGAGGTTAGACAAGAACAGGCCGAAGGAAAAAAAGAACGTGGAGTTTTGCTCACCAAACTCCAAAGACCCTGCTGTGCCGGCATCTATCCCACATAATTACACTGGGCCACAAATAGAAAGATTTGCTCTCCTCCCCCTACGACCCTCTCCCTCTCTCCTTCTTGTGCCGTTCAGCTGCAGTTTTAGGCGATATGCAGAGCACCAGGGGGGCAGGATAGGGGTATTTAGAAGTGAGGAGACTTGTCAGAAACCGAAATGAGCACTGGAGTGATGACAAGAGAATTACAGTAGGAGGACTAAAGGGATGAGAAAGTAATTCGGTGGTAGTGGAAGAGGAGTGAGGAGGGAAGGTTCAGTATGTTTGCTTGCGTATGCTGAAATCCATCATTTTCTTAGATGAGCAAGTTGAAAATAATTGAAAAATCGATGTTTGAATTCTACTGCTCGCATGCACCGCCCCGCACAAACACACACACATCGGAGCGGATGCGATGTGACTGTGGCTGTTGTGTAACTCAGCCCAGTGAGTCATGAGAGGGTGGGATGCGTTGTTGTGGTGGTTAGAGGAAGAGGAGGAAGCCTGCCTGGGGAGGGAGAGACAGTCTGATCTGTGAGCAAAGTCATCTGGGGGAGATAGGGAGAGATTGGTTTTTCGCCAGTGGTCTGGACTGTGGTCCACAAGTGAGGCGTAAATAAACTTGAGCCTTGACGCACACATGACTCTTGACAGAACGAACATATGTGCTCATGATGAAAACATCATGCACATGTGCACACACATACACGTGACATTAAATAAGCGGAAAATCACAGAGGGTTAACAGAAGGTATAACAGAAGATAACAGAAGGTTATCAGGGGCCGCGGGCGGAAATAAATGAACCATCTTTACACATGCACATAAAACACAAGAATCATGTTTGAACACTGAAATATTCATGATTATTTGTTTTACAGTGTAATCCTATAGACTCAAACACAATATGTGATACGTGTACAGTTAAACCATTTGTAATTTTGTGTTTGTGTGTGCATGTGGCTGTGTGCTTATCGACATCCCCCCCTCTACCCTCTCCTGTGCTGTTCAGCGACCGTTTGCAGGGATATGCAGAACCCAGAGGGGGGGGGTATTTAGATGTGAGAAAAGGCAATTTGTCAAAGACCTAAGGGAGCACTGGAGTGATGACAAGAGAATTACAGTAGGAGGACTAAAGGGTTGAACAGCTAATGTGGTGATAGTGGAAGAGGAATAAGGAATGAAGGCTCAGTATGTTTGCTTGCGTACGTCCTGGGAGCTATTTGTTGTCAGAGGTGCGTAGGCAGCTCTGTTTGTATACGTTTGTGTGTGTGTATGTGTGTGTGTGCATGTGATACTAGTCTGGAAGACTCTAGCCTAGCGCGTGCACACTCCTTCACTCGCTGTCGTACATGCCTGGATTCAGGCCGTGCCTCCATGGCAGCGTTATCATCCAAAGAGGCAAACAGCCAGCCCCTGATTTAATAAGCTGCCTTGGGAGTCACAGAGAGGTGTGGAAGCACTATCAGCTGATAACTGTTCTCCCTGCAAGCCCAGCTTTTCCCTATGATAGCCCTTCCAAGAGAAGACTCGGCTCCTCGTTTTCTGTGTGTGTGTGAGCGAACCCCCGCCGGCTGCTGCCCACGTGTCTGCAGGCTGTGTCCGTCCCGTGCTGCCTCTCTCTGGGTGTCAGACAGCAGAGGAGAGCCCACACATGGCAAAGGCAGACCTGAGACCACAGTGCTTAGAAGCATATGTCCCCCGCCCACCCACCGACCACACACACACCCCACATCATGGCTGCCACTCCTGCCAAACCACAAAAAAAAGCCATGGGCCAGACTACTGGCAAATTCCACATCTATCACCATGTTTTAAGCTTCACACAGGCCTTAAAGCAGCATTGTCATCATCCTCACAGCACAACCTTGAAATCCGTGCTAAGAAGAAGAAAAATACCCGAACAAAGAATATAAAGGCACCCCAAATCTTCTGAGAGCAACTGCTCCGCTTTAGTTTGACAGTTTCTGTTATTTCGGTCACTGTGGCCTTGTAGCCATGTTTTAGCCATCTGTAAGTGAACTGTAAGTGGAATAACTTTTTGAGGAGTTATGTTTGGAGCTAGTGGAGGAAGGAGTGTGTGTGTTTTATAATAGGTGATGAATAATAATGCTAATAATAACTATAATAATGTTAATGATGTGTTGGTTGGGTTCATGCTGGAGTTTGAGGTCATGTTGCAATTTGGTTTTTCTTAACCATGATCCTTTATTAAGCTTAACTGTTTTAGCTAATGAAGTGAATAATTAATAAAAGCATTGAATACCTTTTATTGAAAATGAATCCAGGATTTAGTCAAAATGACGATGCTTTTTTTTATTTCTAGTCCTTCGTCTTTCTTGGCCTTTCAGAATTCCCAGCACAACTCGGATCATTTGATGGAAATGTTTCTTAGAGTAGGGGTATTGAACTTTATCTTTTTGCGATGGTGTTTCAGTCATTTTATTGCAACAGAAGAATTGTGCTGCATGGTAAACAGAGTAGTGGATCATGTGCTCCATAGAACTGATTTTGCACACCGTGTGTTTGTCTTCACCCACTCTTCTTTACTCCAACCATCTGTCTTTGAAATCCTCCTCCCCCACTGAGTAGCTGCTCTTTTTCTTTTGGGCCAAGACGCTGGTATTATTGTAAGGTCACTGATTGCTTTTTTCCCCTTTCTGTGGCATGCATTATCACACGCAGACGTTGTTTGTATGTGTGTGCTGCAAAGCGGCTCGCATGATAGGCATAGTATGGGGTGGCCACAGTGACCTGCAGCTGACACTGATGATTGATCCTGGTGCTGGGATAAGTGCCTGCGCACCGCCGAGCGCACAGGTCCACTGAAACGCAGCCAGGTGGAAAATTAGAAATCTCTTCATCCCTGGTCCATTTGAAATCCGATATCTCCCATCTTTCCTTAGCGCCGGCACCTTTCCTCCGCCAATACATCAGTAATTAAATGATGTGTGTGTGTGTGTGTGCATGTGTGTGTACATGAGGGGGCAGGTGCATGTCCTTGGGGGGCTGTTGGGGTAATGGGGATATTAAGTCTCCAGTAAAACTGCCCAACCCCCTCATACACATGTTTCTAGTGTCTGCATAAAAACAGTAACCATGCACAAACATCCACATACACTTGAGTTGTACGATTTGTGCTGGGTGTCAGGTGGAGGCATAATGGTGCCTCTGGCGTGGAATTAATCAAAGTCAGACCCCCTCTATGTGCTGCACCTCACCTCTTGGAAGGCATCAGTGCACAGGAACAGTACCCCCACACCATGTTAACATACTGTTATTTCTTAGCTTCTAACATCCATCTCTTTGTGTTGTCCAGGTACGTCGGCCCAGGGTAGCTCCCTCCTCGCTTCCCTCCCCATCCCGGGACGGCCTCTTCAGCCTCAGATCGACCTCAAACACCTCCTGCCCTTCAGGCTCAATGGATCCTCCCCCCTCAGCCTCTTCCCTAACTTTAATACGGTGAGTCTGATGTCATTAAAGACGTTTTCACTCTGGAGAATGTTCATACAGTCGGGTCTGGACATTTTCTGGAGTTTGCTTTTCACATATAAGGAACGTTGCAGGAGACAGTTAGACACATTCACAACAACAGGAAAACCTCCTATCATTCATGCGAGAGGTGGCGCCAGGGTGGAGCATGCAGGAGGCAGGATATGTTGCTGCAGAAGTCAAATCTGAATCTCCAGACATAATCCTGCTTAATTCTCACATGGGCTCATTCGGACATTCTCTGGAGTTTTAATTAGGGTTAGGATTATCCTAAAATCCAGATAACGTCCGCAGCAACTGACTCGGACATTTGCGTTCTCACTTAAAGCCACATGCACATACAGGAGATTATCCAGAGTTTGAATTTATAACTTTTATCAACAAGGAATTTCAACAATAAAGGTCTCTAGCTGACCCCAAAATGGCCTGTAAATAACAAGGTACCTAATTAGATCCAGCAGAAATATCATGTGAAGAGGTGGCTCCTCTCTCTCTGTGGAAAAATATTGTGATTACACTGTTTGGTGACATGCTTTACATTTTCAAGCTTGAACGCTCGAAAATGTATTTTGACATTCTCCTCTCATGCACTCCTCGAAAATGCAATTTGTTGGGAAATATATGAGGCAGGGGGAATGAAAGCAAAGGATCTAAGCACCTATTGATTACGAAAGCCCCAGCAAACGTATTAGCCTTATTTTGTACTCTGGGCCAGTAAGCAGCCTTTATGGTGTAAGGGGCGGGTTATGATCCACATACCTAATACATTTTGTGTCACCTCATGCTGATCGGCTGGTTTTTATATCGGTGAGTGGAATAAAGAAAGACAGGTCTATAAAATTGTGTGCTTAATGGTAGCCACCCTGTTATTCCCTATATCATTATCTTCCCAGCCAGACCTCATCCTTCGGTGCTGTGCAGCGGCCTCACCTCAGGCTCAGGGTGCTAATCTTTATTCGAGCGTCGTTTCACCCCTTCGGCATTGCTGCTGTCGCCTCGGTATCAGCATCTCTGTAGATGAGAGCATTATTACTTTGTTTTCGAACGTCAGCAACAAACTGTTCGGTCTTCGAGCACCACGGCTCTGATGCTCACCTTGCTGCGCTGCCCGGAATTAAATACTTGTTTCTTTGATCCTTTACCTACCAGAGTGCTACACCCATTGTCATTTTGTGTGTGGGGGTTTGTGTGTGTGTGCAGGCACTTCCGATTTCTTTTGATTCTGTGTGTGTGTGTGTGTGTGTGTGTGTGTGTGTGTGTGTGTGTGTGTGTGTGTGTGTGTGTGTGTGTGTGTGTGTGTGTGTGTGTGTGTGTGTGTGTGTGTGTGTGTGTGTGTGTGTGTGTGTGTGTGTGTGTGTGTGTGCGTGCGTGCATGCGTGTATGTTCACTTCCCTTATCACACACTGTGAAACCATTTCCAGTTCTGTGGTCTGTAAAAAACACATAAGCTAGGAGCTCTTGCTCCACCATACGCTTTATATCTTTTTTAAACCAAGCGAAAAAACGTAGGATGAGAGACAGAGAAAGAGACATCTGGCAGTGGAGGACTTGTTTGAGGGGGTGGATGACACATAAACCTGTGCTGTGTGATGTGTGCATATAGTGGGAGGTGGGAGGTGGGAGGTGGGGGGGTCTCCTGCGTGCTATATGAATAGTGCAGTTTATTCATTTCTTCAGCCACCAACCACTTTGGGTCATGAGGTCGCCCGTGGAGGATTGAGCATGCCCAGCAGCGGAGGCAGCACAAACACCATCCTCTAACACCCTCATGTATTTATATTAGTGGTGGAGGGAGGATAGAGCAAGTCTCTGTTCAGTGTTTTGTCTGTCCTGGTTACGAATCATTGAGAAAAGTTGTTTCTTTTCTCCTGTTTAAGCCTTCATGCTGTCTGATGAAAATAATTTGTGGGGTTACCTGATAGTCACATGGTTTTGGCGTGTACACCATTGGCGTAAAATGTCCTTAGCAGCAAGTTCCTGGTTTGACTGCATCTCATCCCCCTCCCCTCTTTCCCAGCATTAACTGTCCTTCTTCACTGGCCCTTTCAAATAAAGGCATAAATGTCAAAGGTCAACTCAAAAACATTTAACTGGCCATTACTCAACGCCATGACTTAGGAACAGAGATGATTGTGCATATTTCATTTCATTGGATACTGAATTGATGACACGAATCTTGAGGTCAGTGGTCAACAGTGAGGTGAGAGACTGCCTCAGTTTTAGGTACGTATGTGACGTCAGGCAGGGAGCACCTGGAGAATAATCTGAAAGCCAAATTCCTCTACTGGCAATGGAAATGGAGCCAATTGCCTTTTAAAAACCTGCGTACAATCTCTAAAAGAGGTTTTGGTTTCTACCTTGAAACTTTGTCTGTGCTGCCGGGTGGAAGATGCATGTAAAGCATTCATATATTAGACATTTTCAGTTTCTTTGCAGTAAAATCCCCAAAAAATGTTCAACCTGTATTTATTCAAGGTATTTGTACTGATGAACAGAGGACCACAGTCTGATTTGCTGGTCACTGGACCGGTGTGGGTTGAGGCCTTGCTCAAGGGTAACTGCTGATCTTGCAGAGTTATTCCTACCAGTCCAGGGATTGAACCAGAGACCTTTTGCTTGCTGCTCAAAGCTTTAGGCCACCAAGGACTCGCGTGTCTACTGTCATGACTACAACTTTGTGTTCTGTGAAAATCTGCTTTTATTATGTATTATGTTATGTTATTTATACATGTAAACACATACAAGGAATTTTACATTTTTCTGTTTCTCTCAGTGATGTAAACTGTAACTTGACTGGTTTGCAGAGACAAACAAGGCAGTAATCCTAGTTTTCAGACATTATGTTTGTTTAAAAAATAAAGAGTCATATTAGTAACAGTAATTGTAGAAGAAGGCATTCGATTAATAATGAATGCAGTGAGCTGCCCCACAGGAAATAATGTTTACAGAGTCGCAGTGAAATTCAAACAGAATACAACCAGCAGTAGGATCGTGGAATCTACCACAACCAGAATGCAGGAATTATGATAACCATGGAAATAACATCAAATCAGTGTTGTTTCAGTCCCGGGAGGAGATAATTAGCCTCCATAACACACAGTCTGACAGCGCAGCTGTGGCATAAATCACAAAGTCCTTTCAACATGGAGCCCCAGGTTCTCCAAGACCTGATCAGGCACACGTTGTCCCGGATGTGTACAGAAAAGATGAATGCACCTGTCTCCAGAACTAAATATCCCTCAGGTCCCCCTTGTGTCATCTCTCTATGTGCTCTCTGTGTCTCTCTCCCTCTCTCTCTCTCTACCTTCCCTGAAACCCCATCACGGACTGAGCCGCCCCATGCTAGATAACTTCTGTCTGTACTAGGATGGCGGGGGAGGACGGAGGGCTTGGACAAAAGATGCATTTATAGCAGTTGGTTCTGGATGGCTGCGGACAGACAATGGGCACATTCTTCAACTCCTAAAACAAATAGCTGTGTGCAGCCCGCCCCGCTAAGGTGGACAGAGGGCGACAAGAGTGGGAGAGCTGGGTTTCCATGGTCAGGTTTTGGCTGGTGAAGGGAAAAGTCAGTTGAGTCATGTAGAGGAAACCAAAATAAATCAGCAGAGGCAACGATAGCCCTGAGGGAGAGATATACCTCCTGCGTGGAGGTTTCAGTGTCAGGTGTGTTTATATTCCCTCTCACACTTGGCCGTGAAGAATCTATAGTAAACAGACTTTCTTGCAGAGGAGTCAGGTCGGAGAACAATGCTCAGCCATCCTGAGACCCCTCTCCCATGTGAGCAGAGGAATGGACTAGGCCAGGCCCTGTGCCAGGCCCGGGGAGAGATCCAAGGTGATTGTTATATGTGATACCACGCTGAAGGGTGCCGCAATGAAATCAGCTGTCATCGTGGAATTCCAACCTTCTAATGAATCCTCGGCCTTCGCTCTGCTCTTTATAGCATGCCGACCTGGGACTCCACAGTCTTTTCAGAGTATTAGTCCCTAATACACTTCCCTATCCAGAAACACTTGTGTGCGCAGCTGCAATGACCCATAATGTATTTGACACTTGTCACGTGTTTTGGATGACAATGAACTTTTAACTGCATTAAAATACCAGCTGGAGTGAGGGTTGTAACAACATGGAACAACAAACTTATCCTACAGAGCCTTTGAGGGAAACATGGAGGCTAAAGATGGATTTATTGTCAGCGCAGGGGGTTAATGGGAGACCCCAACCTAAATACTGATGACAGGTTTGGATTTATAGTTGAATGTCAAATTGACCCTAATAATATTCCCACCACAATACTAGATACATTTATTATACATGTTTAAGCTGCTTCAATTACATGTTCCACCGGAACTGTCTTTTTATGTCATTACCTCCACCAAGGAGGTTTTCATTGTTGTTCAATCAAAACTACTGAACTGATTTCTGTATAACTTTGTGAAGGTTTGGCAGAATGTATGAGAGAAGGAAAAATCCATTTAATTTTGGTGCTGATCTAGATAATGCGCAAATGTTATTTCACTTTCTTTACCATGGCGAGACAAGGAGTTGGCTCTCCAAACGCCCCTCTACTTTACTTTGTTATACAAGGTGATGATCTCATACACATACTCTAAAAAAAAAAAACTTTAATTTCATCATGTCTTATTATTATTACTATGTTGTACTCTATGAACCTTTGCAGATAGTTGCCATTGGTACAGCATGACTTTTTAACACAGAGATATATACAGAGTGTAGTGATATCCACATCTCCTTTAACTTACAGAATTCCTGGGCTTTGCATGGATGTAAAATCTCTAAAAAGTTACATTCACCTTTATAGTGAGAAAGATTTTAGGAGCCACATTTTCAGTATGTCCCCAAATCTCTCAGTACAGCACAGAGGCTAACTTCATTTGGCATACAACTTGGCCGTGCACCATTTTTTTAGGCCTGGATGTTCAATTGAAAGGGTCTTTGGAAAGACAAAGTGGACATTAAGTCATTACAGCAAATGTCTCCTGTCTGTTGTGTCTATAGGTAAAAAATACTATTAGAATGATACCAATACACAAAATTAAGAGAGAACAGCCAGAAAGACAATATTTTTCCCTTGCAGCTTTACTGCTTTACACAGAAGTGCTCATTTGACCAAATCGCTGAAATTAGAACCAATAGCAAACATTTCAGTCGCTCAGACTTCCATCAGTGCTCATGGTTTCAGGTCAGATGCATTAGGTTCAATCAGTGAGTCATTAGATCAGTAGAAAGAGGGACTGCAACAGCCACAGCACAGTACTTAACAGTACATTGTATATTATGTCATGGCTAAATCATATTGCTGTTGCTGCTGTCATTACCTGACAGGACCGGAATTCAAAAAGGAAAAAGCCAAAAACCAAATAAGGAAATATCACATTACCTGTGATAATCAGATAAATTTAATAAAGGTCATTGAGAGGTGATGTCGTGTTATAGCTAGTTGCATGTTTGGGTTTCACATTAAAAAGGTGTATAAATAGATTTAATTAGAAAAATCTGAAGGCTGTGCACAGTCGCATATCAGGCATGAAAGTTGTAGAAAAGAAAATACGTCTTCTTGACAAATCAGGGAAGTGTTGAGTGGGAGGAGATAGTTTTTGTGTTTGGTCCAGAAAGAGCGTCAGAATCTCAGGAGAATCTTTATGTCGAGTGTCGCTGTGCAAACCTGTGACATCTTGAGTTAGCAGAAGATGATTTGTCTCATCTGAAGCTCGTTTTTCTTTCTTGTTTAAAGTTCCTGTTTGGAGTTTGGTTATGTAGTGTGCACTAAATATCTTTGCTGTTGGAGTTCCCCATGCTACTTAATTGGACTGAGGATGCATTGACTGCACCTTTGCCTGGTATTTGAAGTGCCTCTGATGAAAGTTGATCACTGTTGTGCTGCAATAACACAGCATGGAAAAGCACTATTTAGCTTTGAGACTATATTTTAATACTGTTTTTCCCCTATGTTGTTTGCAGGTAACCTTTGTAGTTACAGCCACTTAATGGCAGAATGTTGTGACACGGAAAAAACACCTTGATTCATCTAGTACTGTTTCCTCAAGGCCTTTAGAAGCAGTCATGCGCACTCACCATGCATTTTAGTAGGAACATGTCCACATCTGCCTATTCACGCACCGATCTGTCAATCTTGTGGCAGCTTACAGGTCAGATGCTGCAGCTAATGTTCACATCGAAAATAAAAAAATAGGGAAAAATATGATCTTAGTGACTTGGGGATGCCAGACAGACTGGTTTGAAGTAGAGTGTGGATACACGACCCGAGTCTTGCAATGATATTTGGATTCAGGTCAGGTTCGTTCACATTGGCAGGCCTATCTTTATGATTTCTTTCACTCTGCACGTGCCTCATCCATAAAGTTGTTACCATCCACGTAGACAGTCAAACCTCACAGTCTTAGCTGCAGTTGTGTGTGTACTGTGGGTGTACCCTAACAGACACAGACAAACAAAATGAAAACATAACCTCCTTTGCAGAGCCATAAGAGCCATAACATTGTACTATGAAAAACTATTTAAGTATATATTAGGTGTGTTTGTTGACATTTTGACATCTATGGCACAAAGAATTGAGGCCCTTTTCAGACAGAGGGAGGCCCTGCACAGTATTAATATGGTGTTCCTCATAAAGTGTTTGGAGAGCGTACTGTTGTTAAGCATAACAAACAGCCTGAATTTATTTACTCTTACCTATTATAGTCACACTAAAATGTGACATTGTGATAATTCAATAGCAACACAAGTGCATTATTTAGCTGGCGAGCATGAACCGGATAAAGTAAGTCTCCTCGCTGGTGCCTCATCATCTTATCTCCTCGGTCCACCCTCATCTTGCTTATTGATGCACTTCCACTCTTCCCCATGCAATAAAAGTAACTGAGATAAGGCCACTGGTTACATATCTCCGTACACATGGATGAAACAGCCATTGATGTCAGGAAAAGTCACGCACAGTGCCCCGAGTCCGATGCACCGTCCTTGTAAATGCAGAGAAGAATGTTTCCGTTTCTCTGCATCTACAAGGTCATGTGACCTCAGTGAGTGATGTTTTCATTTGTTCCAGATTTATGTCAAAAAACCTGCTCAGCCATCACAGACACTTCCTGCTTGTCCCTGCTTCGTTGTTTTTATCTTTTTTCATCTGGATAGATTAACATGTGAGGAGTGTGTTCTATTCACGCCTTCTGCTTGCATGCAGGGGGGGCCTCAGATTGTGGCACCACTGGAGCAGAAATGGGCTGCGTTCAAATCACATAATCTCTGATGTTCAGTGTGTTTCAGTGGTTATTTGCTTTTTCCACAGTGACATCCAACAAATGAAGCATCGCGGTAGTTCATGCAGGACGCGGAGTCATGTGCCCAGCAGTCATAGGCTGTCGGCTCCTGATAGGTTCATGGTTGTTCGTCAGTCACTCACCAATCACAGCTCATTATCTCAACAAAGCGGCCCCTTTAAATACGACCTCCTCCTCACTGATCCCCCCTCAGCTACACTGCCACTCTGCTGCCGGCAACCTCCACCCCAGCCTCCACCTTTTAGCACTGAGATCAAACATAGTTGTGGTAAATGGTATTCATCTTGAACAAATGTATCCTGCCTGCTACCCCAACTGGGGGTTTTGCATGTGTTCCCTGTTTTATCTTAGCATGCTGCTTGGCTAATCCAGGGAGCATTCAAAGAATGGAGCCATCCGCGCCAAGCATACCTGTATTCCCATTTGTGCAATTAATGGTTAAATCATGACAAAGTGTTCCCGACTGAACCTCATAGAAAGGATATTTTTGCCTTACTGTCACATTGAGTCTCCTTATTGAACTAATGCATCTGTTGGTGTTGAAATATTGTATTATCTAGTATAAATGGGAGTTATGGAGATTGTGCAGGAGGGAGCCACTATAGGACTTCTTATTGTTGAAATAATATTCTCAGCTGTGGCCCAGGAATAAGAGCTTCCACTAACCAGAGGGACCGTTTAAAATAAATATCAATTAATTTCTTAAATCAATTGACAACAAATTACTCTATTCAAGTCACATGCATTTTCATCTCTTCCATTATCAATTATTTTCATAAATTTCTATTTTTCCGCTCTCACTTTCCCTACCTATGTTAGGGAGTGTGCCAGACTGTCCCTGGGCTTTTGTTATACATTTTTTTTAAACTTTGCAGAACTTTTACATACAGAAAAACCCTATATAACATACTAGAGGAAAGAAACGGAAAAGCAACTCTTACTGCCTCCATGAACTGTGTTTCTCAGCAGCAGCTGTTGGTCGTGTTGGTAAACTGGCCCAAATCAGGAACCAAACCACAACAACTTACAGTTCTGTCCTTTTGCAGCATCTTTGACGCATGTCTCCCCCTCTGTGTCCCCATCCTTCCCCACCTCCCCCACAACACACTTTGAAAACCTCCATATTAGAGGATGCTTTGTAACAAATGCGGCCACACCAAAGATTAAACCTCATCTTGCAGGGGAATAAGTTGCACTGCTGCACAGAAATGTCTCATTTCGGGAGAAATAAAATCATACAGACCTAACGTTTTTAATGTATTGGCCTTTCTTTCTCTCTGTCTCTCAGATGGACCCTGTCCAGAAGGCAGTGATCAACCACACGTTCGGTGTCCCTCAGCCCCTCAAGAAGAAACAGATTATCTCCTGCAACATTTGCCACCTGCGCTTTAACTCGACGGTAAGAGCGGCTTCAGTGGTTTTATGTTGTGAAAAGAGAGGTCCGGGTACAATAAAGAGGTTTTCAGACATGACCTGCAGGTAAAATCCGGAGAATTGGCTGCAGAGTTTACCTGCAGTTTGCCTTTCTCACATGCACAACACAGCAGGACCTTCTCTGCACAGACAACTTCACAACAGTAACAAATCCTCCGCATTATTCAAACGAGAGGTGGAGCAGCCCGGTGCAGCAGGCAGTGGCAGGAAGTGAGGTATTAACTCCGCTGCGGAGATCAAGCGATTTTCTTGACAACTCACAGACTCCGGTGTCGGCTCTTATCACCACAAACTCTCTCGACATTTTCTTCTACATGTATGAAGCCGCTTTTTCACCGGGAGATATTCGTTTGCTTTTTCTTTTTTTATTCTTGCATCTGCTGCGTGTTAGAAGCATCATCAACCCCCCCCCCCACTCGCTCGTGGTGAATCCAGTGGGGTAATTCTCCTGGATTTCAACTGACGAGGACTGAGGAGGCCAAGGAGAGGAAGTCCGCAGAAGCTATGGACGCCTCTCACTCGGACATTTGCATTCACACATGCACCTCCTCAGGAGAAAACACGGAGGACCTACAGAGTTCAGTGCATGTCTGAAAGCGGCTTAAGAGAGAGAAAGAGATGTAATTTCTTAAGTAAAAGCAGTCTGTATGGATAAAGTAGGTTTAGCCTCAGAGAACATCTCTATGTATTTCTGTGCTTCTGCTCTCTGCATGAATGTTGCTTTTTGAAAAATATGGTCCACTAATACCTCACTGACTTAATATCTCAGCGTGTGTATGCTCTTAGTGTATACCCTTTATGCACATGTTTGTAGCTTCCAATTTAAAAGTTGGTAATTTTGTGTTTTTCTAGTTATGTAGTGAAATCTGTGTGTGTGTGTTTGTGTGTGTGTGTGTGTGTGTGTGTGTGTGTGTGTGTGTGTGTGTGTGTGTGTGTGTGTGTGTGTATGTGTTGTTTTGGTATGAGGGATTAGACAGCAGGGAGAGCTGCCGTTTATCAGCGAAGAGCAGAAACAATCAGCAGCCCCAGCAGGAAGCGGCGTTCTCGGCTCCTCATTCATTTCTCCCATCCTCGCCATCCTGCACGCGTGCACGCATACCCACGCAAACAAATACACACATTCTGTACACGTGCAAACATTCACACGAGAGGACGCGGAGTACAAACACACAAACATCCCCGTGACATTTTATGCATATTCACAAAAACAAATAAATATGAATCCAGAAAGCCTTAAGACATCTCAGGTCTGGGCCCAGGAAAACACACACACACACACTGGCACACGTTTTTTTTTCGCCTTCATTTTCAAAGAAGGGTTGAGGCACAGGAGATGGGGAGCAGAGGGGGGAGAGGGGACGCAGACGTGCTCTTCACACACTGGAGCAAATCCCATTCCCTGCCTTAACACACCGTCTTAAACAGGAGTGCCAGGTCTGACTGTAGCTTTATCTGTCTCTCTTACAGCATCAGTACTCTCCTAACACTCCCATGCACCCTCCTTAGAGTTTGCTCACATGTTATACCAACTTATCTTTCGGCATAATGCTTAAAGGGAGAAATATGTAAGCCTCATCTGCAGCTCAATAAAGAGCAACTTTATTTCATGGTTTTGGTGACCCTCCTCCATCCTGTTTAACTTCTCACCTGGCTGCGGTGATGCAGAGGTGCATGTCAGGATGTGCAGTGTGACATCCCTTGCCAGATTAGCTGTTTCCTTTTGTTTCCAGCTGTGCTAACTGGCTGCTGGATGAATGCGAATGCAGACATGAGCTTGGTATGGATTTTCTCATTTGATAATTAGAAAGAAAGCAAATAAACATATTTCCCAAAAGGAAAGGCCACACATAGGGGACACTGTGTTCTGTTCAGGTAATCTGTCTGTGCTCAGATCAGCCTACTTGTCCCAAAAAAGCAGATATTCCAAATGGCACGATTGGATGCAGTGCTACTGTTATAGCATTTTTCCACGCTGGTGTATGCTTCTGTTATATTTCTTATCACCTCCACCAAGGTTATGTTTTCATCTGCGTTTGTTTGTTCATAGTTTAGTGAGAATACGCAAAAGCTCGACAATGGGTCGGGTAGGAACCGATTACATTTTGGTGCGGATTCAGTTCAGGGGGCGGATCCAAGATAAAAAAATGAGTTTTTTTTAGATAATAATTCATGGATCTTGATGAAAATAATCTAACACGGTTTTGGGGACTGATAAATATGTATGTAAATTGGTGAAGATTCAGGGGACCACATAATATTAGGTTTATTTTTGTAAACTGACTCTAAAATGAAGCATTCACTAATAAAATTGCATTAGTATTTTCTTTTATTAGCATCTTTTAATCTAGTTGTTGAAATCATGAAAATATTGACTACAGCTTCTGCAAGTATTGGAAAAAGCGCATCATTTTATGCCTTTGCTCCGGTTTACACAACTGTGACTTGCAGTCTTGATAAAAAGCTGACTATTGACGTGAGGGGAAGCTACGGTTCTATTCATCGGCCTCTAAAAATCACTGCAGTTTTTAAGTCTGTTATTAGTTTTGCTACAAGCAAAGCATTATTTAGGATTCAGCAGGAAGTCAAAGCTATGGGGGAACACGATCCACAGCCACTGAACATGTGTCTCTGCACCAGATATAGTCCAGTGTTTACTTTTAGCCCGGGGATTTGCTCAATCGCGAAGGCAATCAGGACTCCCCCTGCAAGAACACTGTGGCTCCCTGTAGTCCTGCTGGCTGGGGCGGCGATGTGAAAAACCAAAGCTCGTTTCACACCTTGTTCCTCTGCCTCCGTCGAGACTCAATTGAATGGAGAGAGTAGGGGGGGGGCTGTGTCGCTGGCTGAATTCGTCTCATCGCACTAATCTCTGAAGCCTTGTCATGGCAGATCAGTCACAAAGTATTCAAGGTATTTTTACAGATGCTTTGACAGCCACACCATTTATAGGCCACTGCTGCAGTATATCACACCTTCATGATCGCTGTACATGTTCAAATCCATACCCAGACTGCCGGTGTTTACATAGCACTACCACATGAGACTGGGGATGGTGGTTGTGTGTGTGTGTGTATTTGCCTATAACCTTGTATTTTTGCACTAATACAGCACAATGATCTTTTTTTTTTAATTGCTTATTGGACGTAATGTTTTGTGGACGCTCGTGCAGTCAGAGAAATCCACATCTCACTCCCGATGCAAAAGGCTTTCAGGGTTTGCAGTCACTTGTGCGTGTGTTTATTCGAGTCCTTCAAAGTAAAGCCCAGCCTCTTTACTGACGTTCTTCAGTGTCTGAGGATTTACATGATTAATTTCTGGAGGAAGTAAACCTGGATGAGAGCTCTTGGAGCACTACACCTTACCTTGATCCACTTGTCAAAGCACAGAGGGAGAAAATGGCAATTTTAGACTTAATCCATTTTGGGGACATTTATGTTTTACATACCTATAATTTGAAAAGAACTTTTAATTTACTAACAGTTGTACTTTATATATTGAATGTAGTTTAAATTTTACTCTATAATGAGTATGTGTTCTTGCTCCTACCCTCTATAACCCTGTATATTCAGGCCTGGAGCTGCTGAGAGCTCATCCCTCAGAGATTGTTTTAACTTTTAATGAGTAATCTCTGTATTGATTTCTCTACTATCCCTATGTATCCACGCTTGCTCCTACAACGGGAGCTTTGTTCTCAGATTGAGCCGGGCCGTGAGAATAGTGCAAAATGTGAAGGTAAATCGTGATCCACCCGGTGGGAAATTGACTCGCCTATTGCTGAGTCACAGTCAGTACAAATATGATCTGCGTTTGGATTTGTGTTTGCGAGTTTTGGTAGAGTCCTCGAATGTGTGTGACGCTGGTATGTATATATATATGCACATTAATAGGGTAGTTGTGGAGATGGGATACTCTCTCTTGTTACATATTACACATGCAATTATACCTCTGGCCTCCCAATGTGCCAGTGCTGTTATCAGGTGGAAACAGACTTCCCTTCTTGCAGCCCGTGCATGCCTGCAAGAGAGCGAATATTCAGGCGTGCATTTTAACATTTATTGCACGTGGGCTCCAGTCTCTCCAGCAGATAATGCAACGAGTCCCCTCGGCTTGTCCTTTCTCTCATTTCTCTGCAGAACCAAGCGGAGGCCCACTATAAGGGTCACAAGCACGCCCGCAAACTCAAAGCCATGGAGGCCCAGAAGAACAGGCAGCGGCGATCCGGGGAGGCCTCGTCCGCGGGGAGGGAGAGAGACCGAGACAGAGACCGGGAGCGAGAGCGAGACAGGAGCAAGACAACGACGTCCGAGGCAGTTTTGCCTGCGCTCATGGAGACAAGCTTAGTGGAAGGAACAGGTACGTGAACAGATGGAGAGATGGGAAGACAGCAACAGCAAGAGCGGGCTATTTGTAACAGATCCTTCTCCGCCTGTCTCCGTCTTCTTGATGATCACTTTATCACGCTTTGGTTCCTCTAATTCCCTCTTCTACTCCATTTCATCTCTCCAAACCCCCTTCACCAGTCCTGCTCTCACAACTCTGACTGCCTCCTCCTCCTCCTCCTCCACGCCTTAGCTTCACATATCTCTTTCCCTCTGCTTCCTCGTGCTACACTTTGGGATTACATCTTCTGTACACCTTATCCGTCACCATCCCTCCCTCCTGTCCCTTCTGTCTTTCTGTGCATTCAAACCTCAGCAGTTTCCTCCCTCAAAACCCTGTCTGACCTGGCTCTATGTCCCTGTGCCTTGTGATGGATGGAAGGCTCCAAAGCTGTGGGATTGTGGGATGTCTCGGAGCAAGAGATGCTGTGTAAATAAAGGGGCTGGCTGAGATCGATCCGAGCCTCGCTGGGGTCATTTTTACCCCCTTTGCCTCTTAATTTCCATCGCTACTTCTCCTCTGTGCTCCCTCCTGCTCTCTCCCATCCATCTGGGTTAGATAGAGGAGGTGGTTGCAGAGACAGAGTCTGTGTATTTGTGGACGATGAAATGAGTGACGCACAGTGCAGGGTGAGTAGAGGGGGAGCAAGATAGAGGTGTGGGTGCTCGTGTAAGGGGATGTCAAGTGGAAAGAAATCAAAAGCACTCATCTTCCTTTACAAAAAGTTCAAATGATTTTACGTTTTTGCTGTAAATACAGACATTTAAATCTTTTCATACAAAAGGAGTGCCTTGGTTTTCTTTCAGCACGCTTTTCTGCGAGACGTGGCTGCAACATTAGCTCGGCAAGCATGAATAGCTCCGATGGCATTTCGACTGCGTTTAGCTTCTCATGTTGCCCTCACCTGGGCGCACACTTTTCATTTATCCTTCCAACAGAGTGCAGGAGCGTCAGAACAGTTTTTCCTCTCACTTCATCCTCCCCCTCCACTTCCCCCCCCTGCCCTGGAGAAGATCGCTATCTGAGCAGAATTTCAAAATGCTCCTGGATGCTAGTTGAACTATCAGAGAGGAGATGTGACGGTTTGGGGGAGAGAAGGGAGACAGGTTTTACTTCATCTCCCCTCTAGACAAACTCATGCAGACATGGGCTCACGCACACGTTTCATTTTTTTTTCGCCTTGAGCACAAGAAGTCTCCTTCAGAAAGGAGAAAGTGGACAAAAGACCTGGAGCCTGATAACGCTCTCATCAAATCTCATTTTAATATTCCGCTGTTGCAAAGGAGAGCTCTGAAAGAGGGAAGTGGCGGCGGAGACTAAATGAGATGATGAGCTGAAAATGAAAGATAAGATGAAATGAATGAAGGAGATGGAGAGAGAGAGCGCATGGAGAAGGGGGAGGGGGTCAGTGGAGAGAGAAAGTACATAAGTCACAGCTAGTTTTAATGCTGAGAATAATTTTACAGTTCCAAAGCAATTTTGTGAGGAGGAACACTCTTTAATAAGCCCAATTGTGTGATTGTCCTAATGTGAAATTGAAATGCAGCAGTGCGAGCCAGTGGTGGCACACACTACAATGCCAACCTGTAATGGAATAACGCTCCAAATTAACACTCTATGAAATGAGTTATGTCTGCCATGAAAGTAAAAGCTGGCGGGGAGCTCTCTGCGAGGGTGACGCTCACATTGTCGGCCGCCAGTAACCAATAACACACCTGTCGGTTGTTCCGCCAGTCAGTGAGTGTGTGGCTCAGAACAAACAGACATTCCTCCAGAGCCACAAGGTCAGCCTCTTCAGCTTCATTAGAATAACCACTAATGCACACTTAGACGCAGGAAGCCATTCACGTCTCACCTTAGGAGGTGCCGGGTGATGTTCACGGTGCGTTTTCTCTACATACAGCAAATGATGAGTCCTCGAATTTCTTTACAAATATATTTGGTCAAGTGCCACAGTGGAATGAACCAGGTAATTAAAATGTAGGCCTTGTCGCCACATAATTATGAGTTATTGCAAAACACTCATAAATGGAAAAGCAATGTGAAGCGGTTTTACACACTCGGGACCTTAAAGTGTCAGCACAACCTCGACTCCGGTGAGGGCATCATACATATGTATATGGTTAGTTATTGAGAATGTCCTCCTAAGAAAACATAATCAGTCATTTTAGTAAATACCCCAAAACTACTCAGCCGTGAAGGAGGAATTACAAAGGAATTACATCTTTTGTCCATTGGCAGCAAAACAGGAAATAGAGAGATGTTCTTACAGAAGTTTGCAGATAGGAGAACTTTAATACAATGTTTGCTTGCTACTGACAGTCGATGTTGTTTGGTTTTAGCCACCACCTGAGGGCCGGCTGGACCCTTTCTGTGTCTGCAAGGGTTTTCTCTCCAACTTCCTCCCACTCTCCACAGACATGCAGGTTATCCGAAGACCCTAAATTGCCTGTAGGCATGAATATGACATTAATATGAGTGAATGGTTGATTGTCTCTATATGTCAGCCCTGTCATACCATGGTAACCTGCCTGACTGTCAGGGGATAAGCGATATTGACAAGAATGGGTGGATTTCCTTATTCAAGTTGTTATTATTATAACCGTAATGAAAATGTAGAACCTTAAGCCCAAACCATGATGTGTCCCTGACCTCAACCATCTTTTTTGGACTGAAAGATCACAAAACATTTTCGGTTTCAAATCTGGTCGATATTTTTAATAGTTTTGCAAGCCATTGGACTGAAACATTCTAAAAAGGTCTGCACACATCGTCCTCCACACAAACAATAAACAATGACCATATATTGTTTGAGGAGGACTCACTAATGTCAAGGTGAAATTGTGAAGTGGCTCTGGAGCATTATCACGGGCAAAGTAATCAGCCCTTTCTAAACAGGCAGGTTTAGAACGGGCACTGATCTAGTTTCAAATTCAAGGCTTTCCAGCATCTCTTACTTTCTATTGACGCCAGTGCTTCTAAACCAGTGCTTGACGCCAGTGCTTCTAAACCTCGGGGTCCCAACACCCACGTCCTAATATAATTTCATTTGATTTGAAAATAATTTCTTGTGCACCAGTCTGATCATACTGTTGGGCTGCCACTCGAAAAGGCTGGGAATCACTGATTTAAAGCACCCTAGTATGAACGTATTCATGCATACAGGAGGGAGACAAGGAAACATCTTGTGTGATGAATGGAATGAGGCTTATAAAACACGTCCCAGACCAGCAGACCAGTGGGTAGACGGCGAGTGAGCAAGTGAGAGAGCAGCATCAATCACCCCCGGCTTTGATTGACTCGGCTGTTGCAACCGTCTTCGCAGGGACTCGTGTATGTCTTCACAGTAATGAGAATTTAAAGCAAGCATTTTTCCCGGGGGAAGTTGTTTACGTTCTGAGGCTGCCTCAGATCAGCGCTCGCTTTACTAAACCAAGCGCTCAGTGCATGCATGCGTTTGTATGTGGGCATGTGGTCATTGAGTTTAATATTCACATTCATTGACTTGTTTGGCCGGGGGTAAAGTTCTCAGCGGATCAGTGTGCAGAATAAAGATCTCATCAGATGTGTTTACACTCTAAAGGCCTGTCCGATTTAATTGGACTGTTAAAACATGGATTAAACTGATGATTGTCTGCATAACATTGACCCAAATATCCATCATTTTCTGCTTTGTATCTCCACTTCACAGAGGCCCTGCTGGCACTGCCAATACGCCGGCCTTTGGTCTGACAGGTTGCCAATGTTGGTCGAAGTCTCTGTTATCTTGTAGATTGTAAGAGGGCGTTTTCTTCGGAAAGAAGGCAGGAGAGTCTTTGTGTTTATTATAAATGTTTTCATCAGTTTAACAGGACTTTTTGACCCCATGTCTGCTGCAAAAAAAAAACAACAACCCAGCTCTTTTAACAGCTTCTCATCGGGGCTGCAATTAACGATGATTTCTATTTTTGAATCATCTCTGTGTTATTTTTCACAACCTATTCAGTTTTTAAATCAGAAGCCTAAAAGATTAGATTTATTAACAGTAATTAAAAAAAGAGAAACCAGACAGGAAACACACACAAATATAGATAGAATGTGCTTTAATAAGAAGTAAAGTGCAAAGACCAACATCACAGGTTTATAAAAGACAGAACATTCACTGGTGATTAACGTCTGATTCAGCTCCACTTTCTCCACACTAGTAGAAGCAGTTAAAATTTTAGCTTTGTAAAAATAATAAGGATACATGAAACCGGGCAGGGATATCTGAAATGATTCTCTGCTGAATGAGGTCATTCGCGTTCTGAGCTTTTGGATTTTTAGACGGCTTTGGTTTCCACCAGCCTCCACGTCTTCCTCTGTAAAGGTTCCTGCTAAATCCATTGATCAGTATCGCTCCCCTCTTGAGACTTCTCAGGTGGCCCTATCCTTCACATAAGCTCAGGATCATACCTGCCCCCGCCCCGCCGACACAGGAGCGCAAATTCCTCAGGGGTCACTCTCATTACAGCGAGGGGACGATCTAATCTTGCTCCGATATAGGCTCTTTTTCTTTTACGGGAACGAGAGAGGAAGACCGTTATCTCCAATAATGAATTTACTCTTGGACGCAAAAGGGAAAATCAATGGAGCACAGTTGCTTTGAGGAGAGCTGCGAGTGTGTGTGCCTGTGTGTGCGGGGAGAAAGTGCACTAAATGAAATGGAGATATCCAGTGAGCGTAACGCACAGTTCTCTGGGGTGAAGTGTGTGTCTCCCTCGGGTGGGCCACGGGGTGAAGGGGAGACGTGTAATAGAACTCCAGTGACTTATTGTTGTGGCACGGCTGTCGATGGGTTTGTTTATATTGACTGAGACTCCGGGTCCACTTGATATTTGAATAGTAGGAGCTAGCACTTTTAAAAAAAATCTTAAATTTGCCTCCAATACTGTAACTGATAGAGGAGATTAATTAGGCAAACTTTATATTTTTCACCCCAAACAATTCAGTCCGAAAAGGATTTTTCTGTTCGAGCCAATTTATTCAGGCTTATTGTTTGTTTCATTTTTTCTTCCTTTGTTGAGGTTATTTAATCAGTGATGGGAAAATCTTATAATCCATGTTGAACAATGTAAGAAAAATACAGAAAAAGTGATTATTTACTAAGTATTAAACAAAAATGTTGGTATATTACCGTAGTTACATGAGCACAAAACTATCAAAGGTTCCTTTCATCAACTCGGATTCTACATTCACTGCAAAGATGCAAATTTCGTGTCACAGGGGCCGGGCAACACAACTGCCACGAATGGTGCAACGCGAGAGATGATTCAGTTGCTCGCGATTAAATATTTTGAGCTTGAGTGAAGAGACACGTGTGACGGAATGTTGTAAATGCCAATTAGCTCACAGTGAGGTTCACAGGAGACATTCTGCTCATATTCAGGTTCATAGTTTGAATTTGTGTCATTACCTGAAAAGGTTTTCATGCTCTAATGTTCAGGAAACACATCACTGTCCTCATACTGTCCATTGCTGCAGCTCCTCTTTTCAACTTCAGTTCAAAGCACTTGGTTTGAACTCCCCTGTCTATTTTAGGCCACTGTCCAATAAAGCCCACTCTGACCCAATTGGCCAGCTGGGCCACACATTTGTGTTGGTTATTTGCTTTTAGTACATGTAAGAAATGTCGGCCTCTGCCTTTAGTTTCAGTTTGTAAAGGGGCGTCAGTTACTAGATGTGCATTATGCTCTAAAGTCTTCACACACCCTCCAACTCAAAGGAAAATAAGATGATTTTTAAATATAGGCTTACAGTATGTGTCTCTAGCATTAGCGAGCCTGCCAGGAACACATAGGTTACCTGGGTAGGTGGGTGTCTAGCCCCTGCACCAATATAACAAACAAACCTCATGTCATCTCTCTTTGATAAACTGATGATCTGGTGGTAAATAGTTTGCTGATGTTTTCCTCTATTTCTACCTTTTTACGCAGGTCTTCAAACTGATCTAGAACCAGCCAACCTGGAGGTGAAGCCCGAGGAGAGTCCCCGGAGCTCAGTGATGCTGACGCCAGTATCGGAGGTTTCCTCTGTTGAGTTGGTCTCCCTTTCCCCTCCTCAGATTTCACCTTCCTCACAGCTCTCTGAAACTGCCTCAGACATCAGCGCCACAGAGGCCACGGAGGCCCCCGAGGCCACAGAGGCCACAGAGGCCCCCGAGGCCCCCGAAGCCGCAGAGGCCGCAGAGGCCGCAGAGGCCAGTGGCCTGACTGCTGAGACATGCAGCCATGCCGACACGTCTAGCACAAATGGGGAGCCCCATACAGATGAGGACAAGGAGCCAAAGAAAAGCAAGGCTCACCTCCATTGTCCTGTTTGTAAAGTCACAGTCAACTCCATCTCCCAACTGGAAGCACATAACAGCGGTAAAAGGCTTTTCTGAACATTTTGGTATTCTGAGCGTCATATGAATGCCTGATAAAATTATTTATTTTGCAGCACAACAGACCACAGTCAACTCTGTGCTCTCTCCACTAGGTACAAAGCACAAACTAATGCTGGAAGGTCAGAGTGTTCTGCCCCGACGCCGGGGGAAAGTGGTCGCAGCTCGCACCGGGTGCAAAACCAAGCGGCTGGGCAGCAAAGGCAGCGTCGGGGTGCCCAGCAAGAACTACCAGTGTGAAGTGTGTGAGATCTTTGTGAACTCCGAGACCCAGCTGAGCCAGGTAAGATTCATGGCTGAGGTTGTAATTGCACATCATTGTATCGTAGAAGACTCTAAATTGACCGTAGGTGCGAATGTGAACGGCCATCTGTCTCTGTCTGTTGGCCCTGACATACACCCTGTACCCTCCCTCCCCCCCTGCCTCCCTGTCAGCTGGGATCGGCTCCAGCGACCCTCAAAGGATGAGCCGTATAGATAATGGATGGTTGGATGGATGCACAGCAGAATCATCAATCATTTATATTGTGAATTATGCCTTTTTCCATTGTGTGAGAGAAACTGGCCAATTTTGAGTGTTTGGAGAAATTAATAGATGTGGAGGAATTACACACATATAATAGCTGCATGGTTTAATCTGACTGAGCGGATAAAAGGATGGACAGAAATGCGTGTGTGACAACATGTCAAACTAATGGATCGTTTATTAAACTTTTTCACCGCAAGAGACCCTGAGAAGTTCTTGGCTGTAAAGTAGCAGAGTAGGAGGGAAAACTGCAGGAGTTATCACTCTGGGACTTCGCTATCCGTCATGTGCTGTGCGAAATGAAAGATGAGGAGGGAAGCAGCAGCGGCTTGGAGGAGTCCTGCCGATTTGTTAAAGCATACTAAGTGAGAGTGTTGCTAACCTGATAGGATTTTTGTTCAAAAGGCCACAGACATAGTGTTGGATCTGTGGGGGAAAGCTCTCCGGCCAAATCATGCCAGACAGTGGAGAAAAGGATGCTTATAATTCCCTCACCTCCACAGACAGACGACGTGGCCACAGAATTAATCAGCGAGCGGAACTGCCTGTGCATACTTAGTTATTACCTCACACATCATGAGTCTGATATTACACACTGAACTTAGACCAAACTGACCTGTAATATCTCTATTATTAAAAAAAAACTGGCAGGAATGATGTGAGTTAAAATGCTTAATATGAATGATGGTCCTTTAAAGACCATTTTAACATCACCTTGATTGAGGACCTGTGTGTGTGGGCTTGAATCAAAGCGGCACTTTCATTTACAGCCACATGAATGGAGCCATTGAAAAGCAGGTTGTGAGTGCAGGCTACGTTCGAGCAGCAGCTATTTTTCCACATTAGACAGATATCATCTGATGCTATAACTGACTGCAAAGCTCTTCACTGAGCAGGGATTTATTTGCCACTCATTATTGCGAGCTACTAATGCCTCCTGTATTTAATTTTCTAGTTAAACTGACATCAAACGAGGTTCCGGGAAGTAATTTCTCTCCTTTTGATGTTCATTAAACACCATGTCTAAGCGAAGGGATTGTCAGGGAAACTTTCAGCGAGGCTCGAGTGGAATTTGAAAAAGATACAGCACCCAGGCTGCTTCAGCACCTCCATGCCTTAAATACGTTCCACTGGTTTTATTCAAACATCCCATGGAGGACATGAGCCTGGAAGTAATACTGCCAGAGAAGGAGATACGTGTTTTCATTTCATTGAAAAGAATTGCCTTCCTCGGGATCAATAAAGTAATCTGAATCTGAAGAATACTAATTTACATAATAGCAGACATGTACTTTTTACATATATATGTACATTTTCCTTAATTAGTGGAATGAAATTTATTATGCAGCATGAACAACTTAAGAACAAAATCAAAGTAATTGTTGTTGAAATTAAAATGTGTCATTACATTCTTGCAGTTCAATATATATATTTTAAAGAAGTTTTAATATTTACAATTATAAATAAATATACAAGAGATTTAGGTTCCATGTTACAAAAACTACTAGTACAGTTACGAGTATAATTTGTTTAAATATATGTTGGGTAAAGTTTGATATGTGTTTTTTTATATTAATATTAATGTGTGGTAAGAGCCATGGCCTCTGCCAAACAACACCATCCAAAATGTTTTCTTTACTCATTTCGGGAAATAAATTGGGTCTGTGTTTATCGTTTTTAATTTCCCTAATGTTGATACCATTTATCTTCAAAGCTCCTCGAAAATTGAAGATGAATTTTCATTGGATGGATTGAACCAGCAGGGAATGGAGAAGGAGATACTGTGGCAGTGCTAGAGAATAATGTGGTGTAATTCCTGTGCACTTCAGTCATAATCGATGTGTATCCATTGTTAATTCAGCAGATGAAATTTGAAGTTGTTCCGCTGCGGTACAGCAGATGCTTGTTAGCTCGCTAATGCTGTTTTCTTTCTGGTCTCGGCAGCACATGAACAGCAGACGGCACAAGGATCGGCTGGCCGGAAAACCACCCAAACCCAAATTTACCCCCCACACCAAGACCCAGCCAAGCTCCAGCTTAGCGGTAAGTCTCAGCATAAAGACACTGACAAACAAAACACTGCCACACTGCTATGTACACACACACACACACACACACACACACACACACACACACACACACACACACACACACACGCAACATAATTGCCTTTCTCTTAGCTCAGATATGCTTGAACATGCTGTAGAAATGTGCCAAAACTGGAATACAGTCAGCCTAGCTTGTAAACTAATGCATTTTTAAACAATGCTTTTAATTTATTTTCGATGCAGTTAACTGATTTGACTCCTGCCCCGAGAGACGCACAGTTGAAACACTCTCACACACACACACACACACACACACACACACACACACACACACACACACACACACACACACACACACACACACACACAGATCTCATTACATTGTGCTTCGGGGCTTCTTTGTCCCGGCGAGGCAGCGTGCTTGTGTGCCCGTACTGTCTGAGAGGTTAAGCACACAGTTGTACTCGGTCGGTCCCCTACCCCTGAGACAGGTCTAAAATAGTCCCGGTCTCCCCCCCACTTACCAGCTCTGACAAAAGCAGCCTGAATCAGCACTCCAGATTAATCACTTGTCTGCTCCTGTCATATACACACCTCCTATATCTCACATCTTTTCTCCTCCTCCTCCTTCTCTTCCTCCTCCTTCCTACAGAACATGAGATGGAGTGGCTATGCAGGCCTGGCTGTGTCTGCCATGAAGAAAGCGTTCAGCCAGTACAACCTCACCTCCCTCTCCGCCCTCTCCTCGCAGGTTAGTGGCAGGAGAGACCGAATCTGGGGTTGGATTTGAGGGCAAGTGCTTCAGCTGGCTGGACTTTAGGCCTGGCCAGGGTCAGGGGGCTGAGAGATGATGAAGAAACCATGTTTTTAATGCAGGGATAGTTCAGATTTTTTTTTACAAGAGGTGCTACCCCTTTTACCCTCTTTTTTTGTTTTTATTGATGGTAGATTCAAGACTCCAAGTAATTCAAACTAGCAATGGTGACACAAATTCACAATCGTTAAGTTATTCTGAAATCTCTAGTATTTCTGTATTTAGCTATATTTCGAATACTCGTCAAAGACATTTCCGATATGGAAATATAGAACAGGTAAAAACACTTTATCTTCCCACTTAGCAACTTTAAGGACGAACATTGGCTCAGTGGTGGTCTTGTGGAAAATGTACAAAAATAGACACTGTCCATGAGAAAATCTCAAACATGTGAAATGAATTTCTGAGACTTTCAGACTTCTACACGAAACTATCTTGTTTTTTAATTGGTCTTATGGAGAATGGTCTCATCTTTACTGAGTCACATACTTAACTCTGCAGCAGCTGTAGGCCGATCTTACATTGGATTAAAAAAGCAAGAATATAGTTATATCAAAAAATAAAATCTTCACCCTTTATATGTATGCTCAGAATATGCTCCTAATAATTACAGTATTGCTTCACCAATAAATTGCTAGATATGCTACAAGGAAGCTATGACTATATAGAGTGCTGTATTTGCCAATGCTGTTGAGACACTTTTTCCATCGTCCAACATTAAAGCAGCTTTTGAGGCTTCAGGTGGTGAGTATTTGATTTCAAAAACATGAGAGCCGCGATATGGTTTGAAATTTCTTTTTGTAGCTCAGTGGGATACCTCCATCTGCAGGATCTTAGCAAATCTCATCTGAGCTGTGCATGTGCATGATCTGTGAACCAGTGAGCAAAGCATTTCATCTTAAAATCAGATCAAATCCAAACTATCCTTTTAACATTGCACAGCTTTGGAATAAATGTCTTTTAACCCTTGTCCTGGTTGAAATAGGCTAAACTGTGTCAGTACTAGCCTATTACATATGTTTGAGGAGTGGATTTTTAAACATCAGGAATCCAGCTCTGTCTGGTATTTAGTGTGAACATGTGTTCCTCTACTGCAGCTCTGTGTGCAAACCATGTCTGTATATAAAGATGGATGACATAATAGCTTCACCTCAAGTGAAGCCAACTCCTCTTGCTCACCCCCTGGTGGCTGCCTGAAGCATAGATCATAAAACCCCACCTCCTCCGTGTCAACAGATGGACATGGACCAAACTGAAAAGTCAAGAGTATATACATTTTTTTCCCAAAGATGGTTTCTCTCATCTTAGGTGGATGGATAACATGATCACTTCCTTCAAATTTTCTTGATGAACCCCCAGAGGCTACCTGCAGTATAGGCCATTAACCCCACCTCCTCCATGTTAGCAGATGGGAAGTGGAACAGACTAAAAAGTCAAAATACACGTTATATATACATTTTTCCTAAAGATTGTGTCTTTCAGTTTGCTTCCCTCGAGGGGGGGACAAATTATCTTGATCACCCCCTGGTGGCTGGCTAAAGTATAGGTCATAAACTCCACCTCCTCCATGTCAGCAGATAGGACGTGGGCCAAACCTTAAAGTCAAAGTACACATTTAATTCATTTTTCCCAAAGATGGTAGGTAGTTCTTATCACACTGATGTTTATCCAAGTAATTAGTTATATGATGCTGTGGTCGACTGCATGTATAGGCAGGACTTTCAATAGCTCCAAATGATGTCAGAAGCACAAGTTAGCAGCACCCATGTCCATTATATTCTGTCTTCACTCCTATATAATGGAAGGAGGTGTTGTTTATCTTTATATACAGTCTACGCTTGCAAACAATTGTTTGGGAAACATGCTTGCCCACTAAACATGCTGAACCCTCACTGTGTTCTTCTCTCACTTCTCACCGTCCCCCCTCCTGTCTTCTCCAGACCAAACTGGCCTTGCAGAAGCAGCTGACCAAGAGCTTGACAACTGGCTTCCTGCCCAACCCCCTCACCCAACCAACTCTGTGCACAATGGCAACTAACCCACTGGCTCTGCGCCACCCTGTGGGCACCACTACCTTCATCCAGACCCCCTTCCTGGGCCCTGCACTGTTTCGGCCTGCCCCGGGTCCGCTGCGGGCCACACACACGCCAATCATCTTCTCCCCCTACTAAAGACGTAACCCACCCTCCCACGTGAGCTCCTCCCTTGTCCCCTGTACCAAACCCCAGGCCCAACTTCAGTGTGACCCACATGACAAAACGTCACATGCAAACTATGCAGCAAGCCTGACTTAAGATGGAAACAGTGCACAAGTCCTGAAACTCGGTAGGCCTCAAGGCCTGAGAGCTGTTCCTATCGTAAAGGCCAAGATCCCCTATCATGCCTTCTTTCTGCTCCTCTTATCTTGACCTACGGAGCAGGACAGGCCTCCAGACAGTGACTGGTACACAGAGGCCGCTTTTATAGCCATTTCATGGGTCAACATGGTTTGGAATCTGGATATAATTGTGTAATTTATTAGAGAATAAATATAGACAACTCTAGATGTATGTTTAGTGTGGTTGCCACAAAATACGGTCCCTTTACTTGATGCTCTTTTAAACTGTTTTTAACTTATTGGTTTTGGGGGTTTTATGAAAAGCTGTAACTGGTGTATGACTGGAGCCAGTCTCATTGATCTCTATACTGTACGGTCACATTGCATCCTGGATATGGCCATTACCAAACAACTGTCGGAACAAGTGCTCCCTGTCAAAGTTCCACTTCTAAAAAGAACAAATACGAGTCCTCTATGTGGACGTATGTGGATCTATAACTACATACTGTATAGCCATATGCTAAAGCCCTGTTAGCACCATTGTGTACCTCCACTCCCCAACAGTTTCCCTGAGCCCTTCAAAACATTTCATCCCCTCATTCTATCTGAGTCACAGTCGTATAGTCAGTACCCTCCAGATTTGTTTTCCTCCCCTGTATCCGCAGGATAAGCTCTCATTAAGTTCCAGAAAAGGTCAGCTTGTCAACTTGACTTTGTTTCACTTTGCAAATCTGTCCTCAAAATGATTCCATATTTTTCTTCTTTGGTCCAGTGCATCATCCACGCGATGCAGCGTGAACATTATGTTCTCGCCAAGCTATAGCAGCATGAAAACATTTTTTCCGCGGCTGTGGACGTCTGACATCGCAGAACGCCATCATTTCTTTCCCCCTCATGACCGCTCTTTGTCTTTGCCTTCCTCCTTCAACCCCGCTGTCGTCACCTCTCCGCTGCCCTTGATTTTCTCTGACATTATCTCAGCATGAGATGATTAGCAGCACCCCCTCACACACACACACACACACACACACACACATCATGAAAACACAGCGGATAACTTGAAGAGTTGATGGGATTATTTCAGAGCTCGGCGAAAAGTTTGGATGACAGTGGGTGGGGAGGCTGTTCCGACAGCAGGCTGCTTGATTGACATCCTGCTGCAGTGTCTGAATGCGGCGTGGGTGGGGAAAAGAACAGTGCCATGGCAACCACATTAAAAGCACCTTAAAACTGATTTCCTTACAAAAGCAATGAAATTTGTGTTGATATTCAGCTCTTTTAATCTTCGTGTGTGTGTTTTTACAATCCCATGTCAATTTCAGTGAGAATTTTGCTTTGGAAAAGAAAACAAAAAAAACAATCAGGTGAGAATGATCACTTTGTGGTTCATCCGTGACGAAGACAAGTCTCACATTTTAAAGCAATACATTTGGTATGTTTATGTTTATGATGTGTTTTCAGTGTGTCAGTGGCTTTATCTATATTATACAGTACACACCTGTAATAATGTATTATGTACTCCGACGCAGCCAAGGGCCAACTCTTGATTGTCAGCGACGAGTCATTGGAAACGATGGCTGGTCCTGGCGATGCTGCCCTTGACGCTCGATGCTCATGGTCACCCTTCACATGTTTTGACTCTGGGGCTGAGCCGTTCCATTTATAGCTGCTCTCGAGCCTCGTAGAGGGGGGTGCTTCAGCGCCACATGACATTGCTGTTTCACTTTTCAGCGGAGCAGGAGAACTTCAGCAATGACTTCCACTGAGCAAAACAACGGTACGTCAGAAGTGTTTGGGATGAGTGTCACAAGTGCAACATCAACTGTCATATTGCTGTTCATGCTCGTGTGCTGTCCTCATCCTCCACCCCTCCCACCCAGGCTGTCGACAAAACACTGAACACTCAACTCTTTTTTTTTTTGCCAAAATGGACTGTTGGCAAAGGCCTCCTAAGGACTCGGGAGCGCACGTGTCATCCTTCCCCTGCGACGTGTATACCAAATCATGTTCTCGTAAAAATTACAGTAATGGAGCAAATCCTATGCATTTCTCATTGTGCAATATGTATAGTTGTCTGTGATGCAGCAGTGCCATCTGTCGTGAAAACCCCGTAATTGCAATCCAGTACTAGTGCTTCTACGAGACCTCGGAAACCCATGTGTATTTCTGTTCAAGGAACCCCCCCAAGTCTTTCTGGGCAAGCAAAGCCTCCAGGTCTCTGCGCCATACCGATGTGATTCTCCCCAGTCGCACTACTCAGTGAACCAGCCAGCCTTTAATCTTCACTGTTTCTTTGTTTGTCTCTATCGCTCATTGGGAAACGCTGACCTGAAGACTTTTCTTAACGTAAAAGAATCTAGAGGAGGCAAATTATATGTAGAGTATCATAGAGTAACTATAGAAATTTTATCAGAGTTGTTATTGTTATATGTATCACAATGAACTGCTATCATAGAAGAGAGAAGATTATGTTATTGTAGGCTCTGTACGGCATACAGGGAAAGGGAAAATGCTTTGCTTTCTTTTTGTTTGTTTGTTTATTTACATGATTTTACCAATATGTTTTTTTAAAGTACAAGAGAAAAATATTTCAAACAAAAACATTTTGAGTGAGCTTTTTTTTTTCTTTTCTCCTCCTTGTTGGCGGCGTCTGAGTTGATAAAGTTATTCAAGGCCTTTTTAGACAATATCCTAAAGTCACGTTAGCCAGGCCTTCTCAGGGGTGACAGGTTGAGCAAATGCTAAAAAGACCATCCATTCAGGGTATCCCTCCATAGCTCAAGAGAGCAGGAAACACTGTACACATGGATGGATTGATTTAAAAAATAGAATAAACTTCAAAACTTACAGTGCTGTACATGAGAGGACAAGGGGTGGATTTTGGAAAATAAAGCTTTTAGAACTTGTAAAAACGGTTTTAATTTGTGTGTCTGTGTGTGTGTGTGTGCTTCATGAATAGGAAAACAGCAGCAGCCTTGAAGGTAATACGTTGATTCAGACGGATGTTTTAGTAATAATAAGTGTGTGGGTGTGTGAGGAGAAAAGAACCAACAGAAAACCCTGCTAATGAATAAACAGGGACAACATGAGGGATTCACAGAGATGCTTGAAATTGCTTTTGTAAGAATTATGTTTGGTTCATCAAACCAGATTATATAAAAAAAAACAATCATTATTTTTATGCACTAGCCAATAGTTAATTGAAGCTGTGCTCTGAGCCAGGATATGTCCAGCTTACACACACACACACACACACACAAATATTTTATATTTGATCCTGAGTTTGCATGTGCAGGTTTCACCTCCACACCTTCACAGCTTCTGCTCCTGTGTCAACACGCTGCCTGTTTCCAAGCAAGCAAAGCAAAAAGACACCTTTCAATCCAGGTGGGAGCAGAATGTGCACAAGCTACCATGGAATCTGTAAAACTATGTGGAAAGTGGAAAGACAAACATAAGCACTGTCGCAAATGTCTTTACTAGTATGTTAATTTCCCAAAATACAGTCATGCACTTTACCCACAATGCCCTGCAAATTGCGGTAACTAACTGTCAAAAATGTTTTACTGTGTATTTTGTGGTATTTAACTGTAAAAATACAGCAAAGGTACACAACCAGTACACAGATTAAAACAAACACATACAAAATTTGGAATAAATTTGATTAAATCAAAGAATAATTAGGCCAATAAAATAAAACATATTACATAAAACCAAAAAAAGATTATAACTATGCATACAATAATAGTTAAACACATTAAAGGAATAAAAATATAATTTAATGGTTAATTAAAACCATCACCGGTAGTGATGGGGAGAGGAAAGGTGGGTGGAAAAGAGGGGAAAGAAGAAAGGAGGGAGGAGAGAGACGATAAAGAGACAGTTGAGTTCAGTCAGACTTTCTCAGATTGGTTGTTATAATGAAAATAATAGTAGTGATACTTGCAGATGTAATAATGTTTTTAATGTGACATCAGGTAATAGCAATAATATCACCAGTGGTCAGATAATTCAGAGACCCATCTCCTTAATTTAGAGAATTCGCCAAAAATGTACTCAACAGTACATTTTATTGCCTGTGGATTAAATTTCTAAACAATGAATCCTCCTGGATTGTGGAGCTCACTCCTCCATCAACAATGTGTTTTCTGACATGATGCAGTGTTTTGTGTCGTCCCGCATCATCCCCCTGAGACGACTCCAGTCCAGTGGAGCCTCGGTGCTTTTATCTATCACACCAGGTGAGCATGTACTCAGAGTTCGGTTTGCTGTGTATACAAATGCGATTTAATTTCCATTTGAAGTCGAGCCCTTGGGTGTTTTTCCTCAGCTCCTCAGGCCACTGCGTCAGCTCGTCCATTGTGGAAACGGGAGATAAGCACAGCACCGAGTCCAGCAACTCCCGTGGTGCCAGTCAAAGGAGAGCAGTCGGATCCCCAGCACTTATGAAAGCCAGTGATACAACAGAAGGACGTGATGACCTTGCTGAGTGGTGACACCCGTGTGTATCCTCTGTACTGCTCCATTATCTTATCTGATCACTCTCCATGGAGAAGGTGACACCCTTATCTCCTGCTGCAGAGGTCAGCCCCCCAACTCATTCACTCAAGAGTCACCCCCTAAAAACATAGATTCTGTGTGTGTGTGTGTGTGTGTGTGTGTGTGTGTGTGTGTGTGTGTGTGTGTGTGTGTGTGTGTGTGTGTGTGTGTGTGTGTGTGTACAATGATTCTAATGAATTGAAAGCAAGTGGGTGACTATAATTGATTTGTAGGATTTAAAGCTTTTTTTTTATCATTATTATTCAAAGGTACAGCAACAAAGATGTGAAAGGACTTTGGAAACATGGTGTATGAGACGCATCCTCAACACTAAGAGACCCTGTGATTTATATGATCCCTACAGGAACTGACATGGCCAGTTTTGTTATTTACCTGCATGTTAATTGTCAAGACTAATAATCTAACATACTGTAGTGGCTACAAAGTAAAAAAAATAATATAATAATATTTGATAAATATACCGTCATTAATATAGCACAAGCATTTTCAGTATATACCAAATATATACCACTTTTTCATACATAAGTCTTTTTCGTGTACTCTCTTTTTATTACAAACAGTAGTTAATTTATTTGTAGTCTTGTCTAATAAATACACAGTAATTATAAACCCATTTAATTCAAATTTAGAATCAATTTGAATAAAAAATCATTAATCATACACAATATAAATAATATGTTGCGTATTTATTTATGATAATAATTTATTGTAAATGCAAAAACTGTGTAGTCTGTGTAATTATATTCATTATAAAATGTGATTGGTTATCACATTTTATTCATTCTTTTTGTTACCTACCACAGGTATTTATCTTTTGTATTAAGGCAGAATTATCAAGCAAAAACTTGGTAACAGCTACTTATTACCAATAACATTATGTTCATCAAAAATACAATGCTGGGTAACTAGGCCTATTGTAAAATAAAGAGTTACTTCAAGGCAAAAAAAAATTAATGTCAGGAGACAGAGGGTTGTATCAGGGAAACACTTCCACTGTCTTTAATTGTCTTCCTGTTGACTGGTGGGAGACAACGTGTCAACATGTCCCGCTGGATAATGTCAAAGATGTCAAACTCTATCATCATAACCCCTGAATACATACACAACCACACACACACACACACACACACACACACACACAGTGGTTCAGCAACAAACCATAAGCATTAACTATAGGGTCCTGGCTTTGCATGGTTCAGGTCGCCTTAAGCCTGACTTATCCCGGATGAAATCACCCAGTGCAAATGATCTGTCTCAGATGCTCATGGGCAACCAGCATAACAAATAACATTTGACATAACTGACGGCTTAAGGGCAGCTGATATTTCCATCGCACGGGAGGAAAGAAGGCCTGATAGCACCGAGTATAAAGGTGACGCTGCCATTAACACTGTGTGCTCACAGCTGTGTGGAATTGTTTTTGATATTCCGCCCGTGTCATGATGGGAACTGTGAAAAGAGGGTCAGAGCCGCAGCTTCTAGGGTCGAAGTCTATTTTCTCTTCACGGTGAAAAAAAAAGAAGAAGAAGAGGAAAAAACAAGGGGGAATAAAACGTTATCTATTTTATGGGCCCTCTGGGGGAGCTGAACGCTCAGCTGCGCTCATGAGACACACTGTCATGCAACAGTAAAATAGTATTACTGGTTGCAGCACAAGGACATTGCCTTGTTGCCCTGTGACTGTGACAAGTGGAGAGTTTTCTTTTGCGGTCAGTACGGTTTAACTGAACTAAGATTCATAAATCACACAGGGAAGTGACAAATCGATCGTGCACTCGTGTTTCACATTTTGTATTGTGGATCCCCTTTTTCAGTTTTTTTTTTCCTGTAGGTCAATACAGACACGGGCCTATTACACAGAAAGGCTCCGACATGGGAAAGTATTGACGACTAACAGGAGTCTCTTTGTCCCCATTTCATGATGGGGACATAAAATTAACACCCCTGTGTACTGCCTTTGTCGAAAATGTAACATCAGTGCATTGGGTCAATTCTAGTCATTAAAAAGAACATGATTGAAATGAGATTGTACATGATGGCGCCCTCTGGGAAAACTAAGGTGAGCAAATAATATCATTTCATAAACGTTCCACTTGAGGTTTTCTCATTATCTTGCATTAACCTCTCCAGTCGGCACGCCCGTGTGGAACCATCATATCAGTTCCTCCGCTGTAACATCTCTGACCTCATCTGACTGGTTGGTTTTTTTTTTACCGACTCCTGCGAAACAATTTCTTCATGTGACTTTTCAACAGAAATAAAATGCCGAGCTTATTCATTTTCCAGGAACTTGAATTTACAACCAATTTTCTGGATTTGCAGAAGTCATACACGGCACACTCTGTAGAGTAGCAGTACCCAGATTACCATGGTTACCTGACGGTTGAATTTGTGTGTGTATTTTGTGTCATTTTAGTGAGTAGGAATTAGTAGTCATCACAAACCACATCCCAGACTTACCATTAATTGCAGAATCAGTGGCACAGCGGGTGATCAATTCTCCTGAACATATAACGTCAAGTATATTTCATAATTTGCATTTTGATTGCGTAAAAGATCATCACCTTCACTGAAGGAGGTTCATTGCATGACACTTGACAATTTGGTCTGCTTCCACATGTTTGTTCTATTTGTTTAAAACTAGTGGGAATCAATTAGAATTTAGTAGTTAATGTTTTTTAAAGTGGATTAAGGAATAGTTTTGAGCCAAAATGGCACAGTAGAACACATCCCTCCACCAAGGCCCGACTGTACCCTGAAATTCAATCAGGCTGCACCAAATTACACACACTCATAGACATTAGTCCCCTAAACATGGCTGATTTTTTACCATTAATGTCTATGAATTACTAGCAAAACAGTGAAAATGTCAAAAAATGCAATTTTAAAGAAAGTGAAAAGATAGATTCCTTGATTCTTCCCCTTAACCGGATCTTTACCTAAATTCAATGGGTTTCTCCTTGAACCATACAGCCTCCTTACACCAATTTTTGTAGAACTCTGTTCTGTTGTTTTTGAGTAAGCTTGCACCAAGTGAATTTAACCTCCAATGGATCAAGTGGTGAATGTCATCAACCGTTGTTACTCTCTGTGACCACTGGAGGGGAGTGAAAGCTCATGATTTGAAATAGGGACAGTTTGAAACTCAACTACAATATCATGCTTCTGATAATCAATATATTTAGCTCATTATTTGTGTTATCACTACAAAGTTTACCAGTACAAATCTATGTACTTGTTAGTGTGGTTGATGTACAGCTTCTTATTGCAACAGTTTTACTAATACTACTAATACTCTGATATTTTTTTTATTTTTAACATATTTTAAAGTTCTTTCAAAAAACTCTGGCTATACCAAAATGTTATCCAGTGCTGTGACAACAGACATATTTACTACTGATTTTAGATGCAACTTAATCATCAAATGAATACACTTCTTTACCAAGGATTAGTTATGGTCTAATGCAGTGAACCCAACGATACTGAATTTGATCCACTGTCAGAAAATACATTTACAAGTTTCACTGGAAGATTAGAGACATCTACTGGCCATGAAACGACCTACACGTAACATTAAACACACATACAACAGTTGTGATTGGGCCCAGGAAAAAAATCTTTTAATTTGTTTGCATGCAAACAAATATCACGGTGACCACTCAACTCGAATGTTCAATGTTCACAAAAAACGACACATTGGGTTGACAGTATCTGGTACATGAATATTAAAGACAGCAGCAGCAGATTTGCCCTTTTCAATAAAACAAACAATAAAAGCTGCACATGTTTGACCTTGTGTTGCATCCTGAATGAACAGGTCAGTAAATGTGTTCTAATGGGTTTTATTCTACCGCTCAGTACAAACACACCAGCTTTAACTACAGCACTGACTGTAACTGATAATGAGTCACATTGTGAAAGATGACGTTTTACAATACATACTATACTATATATTTGTGGCCCATGTTTTAAATGTGTGGTCAAGAAGGAAAAGTTGCCCCTGAGCCTGCAGAAACTGCCCTTCATCTGAACATCTTTTAACTTATATTCAAACTTCTAACGCCTGTACACAAGGCCATATGTGGTAAGGAATGTCAATCATTACATCATCCAACACTGAATCTCTGCATACATTTACAGTATATACTGTATATAGTGTAACAAATCTCCAGAGCAAAAGAAACAGCACCCTGTTCATCATCAATAATGCCTCAATGAATCTTTTCACTTGTTATAACTGTTATAACACGTGAGATACATAATTTGTGTGAAGGAATAATAAAGTAACATTTAAAAGTGATGCGGGTTAAGATTCAGTCTGTGTGTACACGTACATAAAATAATAGCCAGTGTACATGTGTGCCAGGTTAAGAGTGACAACTCAGATCAAATGCTGATTAAAAGTACTTCAAGTAGCACATTATTTCAACAGCTATAGTGGTAACAAGACTGTGGATGAACAGTGTGATCATAATCCAGCACGATAAAATAGAAAGTGACAAATAAAAACACATTATATTCATTGATATTTTGTTTGCTGATATGGCACAATAAAATAAAGAGATCACCATTTTCACTCATTCATGATTAAATTAGTATTTCACCCAAAAATCTAATATGGATCCTATAGTAATACCTACAGAGCTCACTGTATATAAATATCCATACATTCATTCTGCCTTTCCTCTGGTAACTTCTCGTCATTCTCAAACTTCTACAACCTCATTCCTTCATGACATCAAAGCTGGTCCTCTAGTAAAACATGGCTCTGTTTAAAACACCTTTTCTACCTTTTACAAAACTCAGCTGCCAGGCTTCTAACGGGAACCAAGAGACGTGATCACACCACTCCTCTTTATGCCTCTTTGCACAGGCTCCCTGTATGTTTTAGAATTGATCCTAAGATTTGAGTTAACTATACTAAACCTTTGCAGTCATGGCCCCGGGGCTCTGGAATGATCTGTCAGAGGAAATCTGGTCGGTTAACTCAGGTGATTCTTTTAAGTCCATACTTGTATCATTGACCTTTCCTTCTTCTATTTGAATTAAACATGTCTTTAAACTGTTGTTTAAATTGTTGCCTTGAGAAGGAGTTTACAATCTGAATTTTGAAAGTGCTCTATAAATAAAGACCATTGATATTCCTCCCTCTGAAACATGAAAACAGAGTTTGGTCATTTAACTATCTGTAGAACCACTTCCCTTGTTCTTGTTGCGACTGAGAGGGAAGGTGGACTTGCTCTGGGGCTGGGTCATTTTGCTGGCCAGGTAGACGAAGGGCTCGATAAGCGTGCGTCTGTCCACCACCGACACCTCCCACAGACGGACCTTCTCATTCTTTGCCCAGTTCTGGGCCATGTTGGAGTCGACTCTTCTTTCCTCCTGCTTGTCCAGCTTGTTACCCAGCACAACAATGGTCACCTGTGGATCAGTATCAGGTTAAGTGTAATGTGTGGCACTGCCAACATCAAAGCACCTCACTCCATCTGCTGTATTTCTAGTTGTAGCTATGGTCGGAAAAATATTTCAAGTTCATCATTTAAAGATATCATTCCACAGCATATCAATCAATTTCTAACATAATATGTAGCCTTTAAATGCCAGAAATCCTCAACATTTGTAGAGTCACAAATTTATAAAATCTAAGTGTCCCTCTTGGACGACATACTATTGTCACCCAAACTCAAAAGCAGGATAACAGCAGTGGCTGACAAGCGGATTAAGGCTGTTGGATTAACACAATTTGGTGAAGCAAATTGTAAATACAAGGACAAATAACCTACCAAATTGCTTTAGGGTCTCTGAATTGGTCTCTTCTAAATTCATCCAGCATTTTTAGAAAACCAGTACCAACACGAAGCTTATAGAGCATAATACATTTGTTCAGTCCTCACCTCTTTCTTGTCTCTATGACGGTCTATGTCCTTTTTGAGAGCCTCCATTCGCTTAAAGGACTCTTTACTGTCGATGCTGTACACAAGTACGAAACCATCTGCGAAACTGTAGTAATGTCGAGGGAATTCCATCCCCTCCCGGAGTCCGCGGGTGTCATAGAAGCGCACCTGCTCTCGTGTACCACGGTCCGTCTCTACGGAGCCGATGTAGATATCCTCCAGAGTCTCCATGGGCTCGGAACCTGACAGTGAATAAATAAAAGGAGTGGGTCATGTGGTGTGATGTACAGTGCAAGGCCCAAGAAATACAGCATTTCGACTGGCTGTTGTTTTTTTTGTTGAGTTTCTGAAGCTCAATGATGATTCAGTTGAATAAAAACCAAACCGCATGATAAAAAATGTTCATGTGTTTACAGTTCTCTGGTTTCCACCTTCATTAGCAGGTTGATTATGTACAGTTTGCATGTTCGATTGCTTCTGCGGATGAATTACTGGGATTTCAATTATTGAACAGTTATTGTGATATTCCATTCTATCAGGAATAGTTCATGGCAATCACTCTATAGATTTAAATATGTAATGCTACTAATTACACACCAACTCTTGACAATTTGTAATAGCAAGACATACAACACGGTTATGCTTGCTCAGCAGTCTGCATGCCATGTAGAAACTACTGATCTCTTGGCATTGCAGAAGAGTGGACAACATATAACACAGTAATGTTAAAATAGCATACCTGCAACATGGTTGGCGTACAGCAGTTGCTCCAAAACAGCCGTTTTCCCCACTGCGCCCTGGCCACAAACCACCACCTTGCAGCTTTTGCCCATAACTCTTTCTCAGGTCAGGAAATCTGAAGAGATAGAAAACTTTGATTAAGACTTTAAATAGCATTGTATTAACGAAGCTACGATGCTACTGTGCATTATGTTAGACACATTAAATGATCATAGAGGCAATGAATAGCTTGCTAGCAGACATATACAGTAAGTGTGATAATGGAGTGTGAAACGTCAGCTGACGAGGTATGCTAAAGTCGTGACAGTTTAAAGTATATGACACTAACAAATAGCTTAGCATTAGCTTTCGGGGGGGGCGCACGACCTAACACACACGGTCCTGGCGTGAACCTCGCTGACTCCACAACACAGTCCCCCCACTGACTCGTATAATCAAACACAAACATTGTTATTCGCGAGCTGTGCGGACATTCGCAGCAGTTTCTGAGGCTAATTCTCCAGCTAGCTGGCTCTTACCTCGCGCACAGCTTCCTGTTTACAGTTTTACGTAAGCGACTGCAGTGATGTGGCCCCGCCCCCTCTCCGTCCACGGCAAAATGGCGACGGAGACCTGTGATGCTGTGAACATGGACCCCGACATGGACCTGCTCAGCGACGAGGAACTAGAGAGGTGCGAGCCGCCAGGACCGTGTTGTCAGCGGCGGGGACACGTCTGCAACACGCGTGTGGTTGATATGCGCGGTGACACGTCCCCGTCGTGTCCGTTTTTCCCCCCGTCGCTAACTGCCGCGCCGCCGCACAGCTAAATGTGGCCCTGGGTAACGGTAACACTGGCCGGGAGCTGCTGCGCTGGGGTTTCTGGGCTGTAACATATCTAAAAAAAAATCTGCTGTTACTCGTCATTTGTAAAAGTTGATGTGTTTGTGCGTTCTGCGTCCACGGTACTGTGTGTTATTCGCTGAATGCCAGTGGCCGGCTGACGAGTTAATGACAGCCTTCACTCACTGTGCGGTCGTGATCCAAAAAAAGTAACGGTCCCTCGGCGTGGTGTCATATGTTCCTGGCCCTGCCCGCTGCCTCGCTGAATAACTGCGGGTTTGATGGGTGCTGACACTTGCGTCCTGCTGCTTTGGCTCTTTCTATGTTTAGCCAACTCGGGCCAGCGGAGTCATTCGCAATATCCTGTGCATGCTCCCGTTAACAGCTGATCGTGAAAGTGAGTGTCACGCTCGAGGGTCTCGCAATGTAAAGAATGAAGTGTGAAGCAAACTCCCCAAAGTACTTGTGCTCTGTTTTCAATGTCCCCCTTTCTGTCCTCTGCCCACTTTGACACAGGGAGGCCGAGGGCTTCAAGGAGCAGGGCAATGCCTTCTACATCAAAAAGGATTATGCAGAAGCCTACAATTATTACACCAAGGCAATAGGTAATTATCCCCTAAATAATACTGAGTAATCGTCCTTTTGTTTGGATATAATGTTGACGTCTTTTACTGGAGAGGCAGCAATAGTTTGAATTCTGTCAGATGCTCAGTGTGAAATAACCTGTGCCGGATTCATACTTTCTATTTCTTTCATCTCTTTTAACCTTGTTTATTGTTTTTTTATTATTCTGCTTGAAAACCGTTTTACACTGTGCTTTATGATTTCAAATTGATTTCTTTTCGTTTTGTCTCCGTGTTGTTTTGAATGCCCCTGTACAGCACCTTGAATCTTCCTCTGTGTATGAAATGTGCTTTACGAGTAAAACTGCCTTCCCTTTTGTTTTATCCAGACATGTGTCCAAAGAATGCGAGTTACTACGGAAACCGGGCTGCCACATTAATGATGTTGTGCCGGTATAGAGAGGCTTTAGAGGACTCCCAGCAAGCAGTGCGACTAGATAACTCCTTCATGAAGGTACTTGGTGGAGAAGAAGATGCTAAATTCTGCTAAGTTGGAAATCTACTCTTGCTTTGTCTTAAATATATTCAGCTAGCGATAGCTTTACAACAGCATCTTCATGGGAACTTATAACTTGAGCCTTGGACATGTTTTAAACAAATTATAATGTAGCTATTCACAACGTTGCAGAGCTCTAGTATGCACTTGTTCAATTTGATAATCTTGTGTGCCGACTGAGGCAAAAGATCATCTTTCCCATGTTTTGTGAGAAAAGGGTTATAGAGGCAGTTTAATGTCAGTCATGGACTTCTGTGCTGTGATTCATAGGAATGCATCAGAGTCTGTTTATTACTCCGCCTTAAGATTGATCACTGGTGATGCTAATGGACCTCATCATTGCTCTCAATATGGAGCCGCGATTCTCACTGGTATTTCTTTATTTATAAAGCTCTGACTGGAAAATTACCAGTCTGTCTATCAGTATTACTGCAAATATCAGATGGACTTTATCACAACGGCTCAACCCACTGACTTTTACTTCATGTCCCACAAGTTCGGTCTGAACCTGGAAACTATGCCTTTTCTGTTAGTGCACCAGACTCGTGGGACAAATGCAGCACATTCTTATATTCAGTGCATTTCTACCGTTTGGACATTTTAGAACTTTGATCCTAAACCTTCCAACTTCCAGTTTCAACTGTTTTATATAACTTAATTTTATTTAACATTTTTGGGCCTAGTCATTTTAACTGTAATGTCTCACATAACTGTAATTTCTTTGACATTTTACAGTTGCAGAGGATTTTACTTAACATTTTGATAATCTTGATTCCTCTAATTGTTCTAATCCAATGTTTTTTAATGGCTTTTATTCAGGTTAATTGTGGATTTGTTTATTAGTATCTTTGCCCCTATGTTGGTGTTGCTTTTTTCTCCTCTCTTTCTTTATCTGTAATTTAATTTGATATCAATGCAAATGAGGTCAACTGTCATTTATTTCTACAGCATAAATTAAGGTTTCGTAACTTATAGGAATTTTGCCTATAATATCAATATGTGGCTCTTCAATACATAAGCTATAGCACATCCCTTTAATAACAGTCAGTCAATCAAACTTAATTTCTATCTGTGTGTAACATTTGTGTCACTTAAAAAAGAAATAAGTGAAAGAGAGCAATGGTTTAGTTTCAGTAACACAATGTTTCAGTAACACAATGTCCAGCTAGTTTTAAGAAGGGTGGGAATTGATGAACGTTGTGTGAACTTTAAGTCCTTTGCCCACAGGGCCACCTGCGAGAGGGCAAGTGCCACCTGTCTCTTGGCAATGCTATGGCTGCCAGCCGCTGTTTCCAGATGGTTCTGGAGATGGAGCCAGATAACGGCCAGGCCCAGCAGGAGGTGAGTTGGCCTCTGTGTCAGAGAGCATGATTTGACAACTTTGGACATTCATATCCACTATCAGATAAGCTTTCGCCAAGCCAGTGTAAGTACAGTGCAAAACTGAGCAGTTTAAGAGGACATCAGCCAGAGTTACCATCAAGGCAAGTTTGAGGTTATTCATACAACTACTGCTACTTACGTTGACCTGAAGATTATTTAGTGATTAGCAATAGCTGCAGAGCATTGAAGTCAACTGAGGTCTTTTTCATTGTCACTGAATACCACAAATTCCTTTGGCAGGTGAAGGTTGCAGAATCCATCCTTGAATATGAGAGAATGGCAGAGATTGGATTTGACAAGCGGGACTTCAGGATGGTGAGCTCCTCGGCGGTTACAGAGTTACTTAATTTTCTCATATGAATGTCCCTAGTAACTTTTCCGTCAAGCAACACAGACTGCAAATATGCCTTGATTGTTTTTAGGTTGTCTTTTGCATGGACCGTGCCTTGGAGTCTGCCTCAGCCTGTCACAGGTTCAAGATACTGAAGGCAGAGTGCTTAGCCCTGCTGGGACGCTACCCAGAGGCTCAGTCTGTAGCCAGGTAAGAGTTCCTCTTTGACGCTTAGTAATTCACTTATTTATTCATTATTATTGGAATTTGTCACCGAGTGAAAGTAAAATAAGACTGACCATGTCATACATACTGCCTTAATTTGCTTTGAAAAGATTCTCTAAAGCTGAACTCCGGAAAATATCAGAAAATTGTGTCTGGACATTTTCCGGAGTTTGCCTTTCACATACGAAGAATGCAGCAGGAGATTGTCCGGGTCAGACGTGTTCCAAACGACAGGAACTTTTCCAGAACATTGAGAAGAAGGGGTAGCGTCCAGGTAGAGCATGCAGGAGGCAGGACATGACGTTTAAATTCCACTGTGGTTAGTGTTTTTGTTTACAGCATTTCGACACAGGTGTTGGTCCCTATCGCCAAAAGCTCTCGAATCTCATCTTTCCAAATTGACATCTTGGTCTGCGTCTTCTATGTGTACTACACCTCTTTTTCATCCTGAGATATTTGTATTCTTCCAGTTTCGCGCCCGTCTTGTGTTAGAAACGTCACCAATGCACACACGCCCTCGCTGGGAATTTTCTGCACTGTATTTTCTGTCCTACTGTAATCTTACATGGGCTCCCTCTGACATTTTCCAGACGCTTTTTCTAGGGGCCTAACTGGAAAAGTTTCAGAAAATAAGACAGAAATTGAATCAGAAATGTCTGATAGCAGCTTACGATTCTCTGGGGATCACCTCCAGGAACTGTGGGGAAGCCATTCTCACAGTATAAAGCAACTGCTGCCCGTGCCCTCTTCAATTAAGGGCATGTCTGTTACCACATTCACATTTCAGTTTCTACACTGCTGCATCCTTTAACACGGCCTCATCGCTGCTTGGATGAAGACATTCCACAGTGAATCGTAGTTTGATTAGAACTATATTAAATATTATAACATAAAAGGCTATGTTCTTGGTGAGATGTCTCCTAAATATGTTTTTAAACATTAATATTGACACGCAAGGTTTTCATGAAAAAAGTTGAGAGCAACTGGGGCCAAATTAATAGGCAGCTTAACTTTCCCGAATGACCCCCCCCCCAAATTTTGCGTGATACCCACTCTGGCTATTCCTTGCCATATGCTTTATTTTCACAGAATGATTGATTAGTATATGCTGTAACGCTGTAGTTTACAATCTGGCTTTTTCTTTTTCTTTTTTGTCTTCTGTGATTATTGTCTTTTATGCTTTTTGTTTGTATTGTATGTTTTGTAAGGGTGTTGATGTTTTGTTTTGGTCTGTGTGATGAAAGTTAATTATAATTAAAAAAAAACATTAATATTGATTATTTGTTTACGTTTAGTGACATTCTGCGGATGGACTCCACTAATGCGGATGCCCTGTACGTGCGTGGTCTTTGTCTCTACTACGAAGACTGCATTGACAAGGCCGTCCAGTTCTTCGTACAGGCTCTGCGTATGGCTCCTGACCACGATAAGGCCCGGCTCGCATGCAGAGTGAGTGGTTCAGTACATGAGGGTTCTATTAACCAGTTAAACCACTTCTTATAAATATAGCCCAAAAAAGGCTTTGAACAGAGGAAAATAGCTGAAGAAGATATGACGGTGTGGTTTTCTTTGATCCATTTTAAGTCTGATCCACTTCTACTTTCTTATGTGTTGTTTACCCAGAATGCCAAAGCACTAAAAGCCAAGAAGGAGGAAGGGAACAAGGCGTTCAAGGAGGGGAGCTTTGAGGCGGCCTATGAGCTGTACTCTGCGGCACTAACGATAGACCCCAACAACATCAAGACTAATGCCAAGTTGTTCTGTAATAGGGCCACTGTTGGATCTAAGGTGAGGAACACGCACAGGAGAAGAGATACCGCTGGTTGGATCAGCGTGAACACATGAACAGCTCTAACAAAACAAAACAAGTAGCCAATAAGGACAGAGTGAGATGTGGGTTTGTTACAGACTTGCAGTGATGTAAATACATGTAATAGAGCATCACACACACACTCTTTCAGTCAGTCAAATTCAAAGGTTAGCAGAAACACAGACTTTAATAAAAGTATAGACTTTAAAATAAAGTTTTTTGATATCTCTGCTACTTTCTAATTTCAAATTAAGAGAACTGGGTTCTGGTTTTGTATCTTTAACTCTGTTTTGCATGAACCTTTTTTTTTCTTTCTCTTTGAAAGCTGAAGAAACTAGATCAGGCCATCGAAGACTGCACAAAGGCCATTAAACTGGATGAGACCTACATCAAGGCCTATTTACGGCGAGCACAGTGGTATGTCGAAGATGCCTCACTCTGTAGTTAATAGAGATCACAAGTTATATTTGATTTGTTTTAAACACCTGCACAAACCGAAGACGGTTTCACTTTATCGTTATCGATTCAATAACTGACTTTGTTGCAGCTACATGGACACAGAGCAGTATGAAGAGGCAGTGCGAGACTATGAGAAAGTTTACCAGACAGAGAAGACAAAAGGTAAGAATCCGACTCATGCATTCACCACAGATACTGTGTTTTCTCTTCTTTTTCTTAACTCGTGGAACTTAAACATTATTCACTGGCTTCCTTTGCTTCCTTCTGCCATTCAAATAATATTGCTCCTACCTTTGTTTATTGACCTGTTCGTTGTTCTTTTCCTTATTCCACAGAACATAAGCACCTCCTGAAAAATGCGCAGCTGGAGTTGAAGAAAAGCAAGCGAAAAGATTACTACAAAGTGCTCGGGGTGGATAAGAACGCCACGGAAGAAGAGATCAAGAAAGCTTACCGCAAACGGGCCCTTCTACATCACCCAGGTGCGTTATCCCCTTAACCACTGTGATTTTATACAGGGGAAAAAAACATCTAATGTGTCCTTCACGTGTTTGTTTTTTTACCTTTTCCCTAGACCGCCATAGCAGCGCAAGTCCTGAGGTGCAGAAAGAAGAGGAAAAGAAGTTCAAGGAGGTGGGCGAGGCTTTCAGCGTGCTTTCTGACCCAAAGAAGAAATCTCGCTACGACAGCGGTCAGGATCTGGAGGACGACGGCATGAACATGGGAGGTCAGAACCCGGGAAAGCCTTGGGGCGGGAGGTCTCAAGGGTGAACACATTGAAATACAAGTCGTGCTTGAGCCAGTAATCCACCTTCTTATTTTAAAGCAAATGTTTGTTTTATAATTAGAAAATCTTACGTGGAAAAGTTCTGTGTCGATGAGGATTCTTACGTGTATTTTATTCTTTCTCAGATTTTGATGCCAACAACATTTTCAAGGCTTTTTTTGGAGGTCCCGGCGGTTTTAGTTTTGAAGGTATTTATTTTACTATTTGTATAGAAAACCCTGTGAGAAGTGTACATTTTTAAGAGTCCAGTGTATTTATTTCCGTTATTGAAATATATGTTTCTCTTTTCAGCATCTGGACCAGGAAATTTCTTCTTCCAGTTTGGTTAATTGGAGAATTCGTCCACCTGAACAAAGACTACAACATGACTTTTCGACAATGTCAAGCCCCAGACCCACCATCCGTATTTAATGACTGATTGCAAGGCAGATTCTTTTCTATGCCACTGACTGAAAGAATGCAACCCAATGACCACATGCAGCGAATGATTTAATGCCTGTATAGCAAGGACGCCATGATGGCTCAGACTGAGTGGATAGTGTTACTGGTTTTGGATTTGGTTTTCTTCCTTGCAGAAAGAAACAAACTTGAAAGTCAGTAATGGCTAATAACACCGGTGCAAATTATTTCACAATGTTTTGGATTGTGCAGTTATTGTATCAGTGCTTTTAGGGATCCATGCAGGATGTGACATCCTGGGGAAACTCCTGAGATTCAACAGAGCATTGAACAAGCTATTATCCAGCTCATCTGAACTAAATGCTGAGGGGCTTTTCTCTGCATGAAATTTAATTGCTGGGCAAGCAGCACCTCCCCACTTTTGAAGAATGTCAGTCAGACAGTCCACACTGAAAACTGCCTCGTTTTCATTAGCCAAAACCATCACTTGAGCATTTTTTAATAATACACAGCAGCTGGATCCTAGACCCACACGCAGAGTACAGCCGAAGCACACTTAAGAAAGATGGCAGTGGAGACAGCTGCGCCGGCTTTGTTGCCAGCAAAGTCCCTCCCTCTTGTTGTCAAAGGTTTTGTGTTTGATGTTGCCATTCACAGATTGCTGCATTGTACATTTTACTGGAATGTAAAGTGTTGATTTGTGATGATATTTGATTATTTTGTTTCCCTTTTTTTAAATTTTGTTGTGTATATTTATTGTAAATTTGCTGTCTGATTGAACCATTGAAAGATGAGGCCCCTATTTCTGTTACGTAAAAGTTGGCACCTATCGCGAGCATCACTTCGACGCAAGTTCAGGAAGATGGTCTGCATGAAATGCACAGAAAAACATTATGCTCTTTGTGTTCCTTGACAGCAATCCAAGCTGTTCAGCTGTTTTTATATTACTATATATTAATATTACTCAATGCAGCACATAAGCATAGAAATAGAATAATGGCGTGATATGCAGAAAGTCGGGCACGGTATGATGATGAAAGCTAGGGATGTTCAGTTGCTTCCTGATGGCTGTGTTGTTCTCTTACTGCACTTACTGAAGAAAAGAAAAGCCTCATCTTTGCTCTCATTGTTTTTGCCCTTATGGTGAAACCATCCTCTCTTTACCCTTAAAAAGTTACAGCCATTTCAATAAAGTTGGCCTCTGGATTTACCCAAAACAACTGTGTCCTTATGTTTTGGTTGAGTAGTATCAGTACATATCATTATCTCAGAGGTTATGTTTTCATCTGCCATTATCTGTGTGTTGATTAGCAGGATTACGTGACACTTACTGGACACATTACCATTAAACTTGGTGGGAGGATGTGGTATGGGTCAGGGAAGAACCCGCTAAATGTTGGTACTGATCCAAGCTTTTTTTTTCACTTTGTATAACATTGAAAAATGGAAAATTTTCATTGATTTCACACAATAATGAATGGATCTTGATGAAAAAAATCACGCATATTTAATCGACTGATATTTTTAAGTGTGTGAATGTTGGTGCAGAATTTAAAAGTTGTTTCATAGAGTGATGCATTAAACGGGCAGCAGAGGACGCTGTTTCCCCTGCTTCTGGTTTGTTGGTGGTTGCTGGGATACCGGAGAGGTTGAAGTCTTTACATACCTCCTAAAGTTAAACTGTGTGTTAGTGCTGCTCTGAAACTTTGAAGTTTGAAGTGACTGAAAATGTCAGACACGGATGGAGACTCCAAAGGCCCAAAATCCAGGGGTGTGTTTTGTGATTTAATGGACTTAGGGAATGTGCTGTGCCGCAGAGGAGACTGGGAAAAGGCTGGAGAGAGCTTCACAACGGTGAGTAAGTGTTTACCTAATGAAAACCACCATGTTATGGTTATAACTGCAGAGCGCTTTTCAATTGAACCTTTTTAACTCTTGTATTTTATTGAATCATTTTAGTTTTTTGATCAAAAAAGAAAAAGAAAATACCAGTACAGTGCAAAAGCAAATACCAAGCAAAATGTCATCCACAAACCTCCATCTGAGTGACAAATACACTGTGGATCTGGTTATGTCTATACAGCAATGCTCAATTTGTAACCAGCTCTACACAAAATGTGGGGAATTATCGGAAAAGGAAGGTCACTTACCTTTAACAGTGTCAACCTTATCACTCTGACAAATACTATACATGTTGTCTATATTGCAATGCAAGAGTCTTTCCATCTCATGAATGTTTTTGATGAAGTCAACTATTATAGGTGGGTAAGGTAGTATGGAATTCCATTTTCCGCCCACTAAAATCCCATTAGTCATCAAAATGGGTACTCTTGGAATTGTCTGAAAATAATAACATACCAATTCAAAAATAATTTCTTACCAACTCAAAATAATAACCTACAAATAATGACACAAATTATATCAAAATACCATTAATAGTTGTTAATATCTAAAAGTGATCACTTACCATCTTACGATTATGACTTACTATCTCATGATTTAGACTTTTTTAATCTCAAATGTTTTTCACGAGGTATATGTCACATCCTGTTATTCTTTGTGGTTGATCACCCGGATAAAGTGACTTGCTTTTCAAATGGATCTGCTTTCCAAGAATATGCTGCATTGAAAATATGTGTCTTCGTTCAGGCGCTGACTCTAAAGCCTGATGAGAAGAACGGCCTTGTTTGTCGGTCCAGATGTTACCTGCACATGGGGCAGTTTGAAAACGCTCTAAGAGATGCTGAAGCTTCACTCAAAGACGACAAGACATTTTGTGAGGTAAACAGCAGGTCTAGAAAAAAATAACTTAATGTATGAGAGAAGCCTTGGTATTTATTTTATCCTTTATTCTAGGGACTGTACCAGAAGGCAGAGGCTTTGTACCACATGGGAGAACTTGAATTTGCGCTGGTGTTTTACCACCGAGGACAAAAGCTGCGTCCACAGATGCAGGAGTTCAGACTGGGTATCCAAAAAGCACAGGACGACATAGTTAACTGTATTAACAGTAAGTATGAGTTAAGTTGTAAAGGCAGCATATGAATATCCTCTCCACAACTCATGCTTTAAATTTAAATCTTTCTGTCTTCTCTGCTGTCTCACAGACAACACCTCCGTCAAACTGAAAATGAATGAAGACGCATCATTTCTTCAAAAAGATGAGGAGGTGTGTTTTACGGTCGCTTCCATCTTCAGTAACCCACTGTCTAAGAAGCATGCACGCATACAGCCACCAAATAATTCTACTGTGTCTCACCCAGGATCACTTCTCTAACTCCTGGGTTTGCACAGACTTAAAATGTTCAGTGTGTAGAATTTAGTGACATCTAGTGGTGAAGTTGCATGTTGCAGCTGAATACCCCTCACCTCACCCTCACCCTTCCAAACGTGAGAGAATCTGTGCTAGCCTTCAGATGTCATAAAAACTCAAAAGGTGTTTAGTTTGTTCAGTCTGGGCTACTGTAAAAAACATGGCTGCCTCCGTAGAGAGGACCCGCTCCAGATGTTAATTTAAAGTATTTAAATATAAAGGGCCCATTCTAGGATAAATAAAACAACAATTTGTACAATTCAGATGAAACACACTAGTGAAAATATCACTAGGATTATTCTATATTCAGTTTCTGCCAATAGATTCCTTTCACCTAAATCTTACACACTGGACCTTTAACAGTTTTCTATATGTAATGTTCAACACAACCTCCCTTCTGAAGCACAATATTATGTTTCTGAATGACCAACCTGTACAGAAGGCACAGCCAAGCACTTCTATTCAGCCCCTGACCGAGGAGAATAAAGACCAGACCCAGAAGACTCCTGTGAGTGAGAAGGTGACCAGGCAGCTGTTCGGAGAGTTTTACAGTGACAAGAAATATCTGGAAAACCTGCTGAAAGATGACGGTGTGTGATTCCTATTGCCTAATAATATGATAATTATTTGTCTCTACATCTTAAATTTGAAACTATCAGATGAAATAAAGACTACATTTGCTGTCACTGTGTGTTTGAATCAGGCTTGGTAAAGAGCAAGACGAAGGGTGGGGAAAACCTGCAGGACGTCATTCGGACCTACCTGAAATATCTTGACACCTGCACTGAAGCCTTTAACCGGAAGAAACCTGGGAAACGGGAAAACCAGAGTAAACCAAAATGTAGCAAGCAGCGTCCTGGAGCTCCCCGTGAACCTGCTCGCTTTCTGCTGAAGAGCCTGGATGACATTGATGCAGGTAAATCGGGCTTCTGGCTGGGCTTTTTCCTCGGCATGAAAATGTTAAATGTATGTTTGTTGTCTCAGAGTTGACCTCTGGAAATGCGGAGGGTAGTCTCAAGAAGGCAAAAGAAGTCATGGAGGAGGTGCAGAGATGGTCTGAGAAAGTGGTACCCGACAAGAAAGAGGTTTTGGGCAGCCTGCACAGTTGCATTGGGAACGCCTTGATCGAGCTCGGAGATATGGACAACGCCTTAGAACATCATCAAAAGGACTTGGAGTTGGCTATGAAGTGGTAAGAATCAGGAGAAACACAAGACACAAGAGGAGTGAAGGTATAGAACAAAAAAATGCTCAGTTATTTATTCTCTTCCACAGCAACCACCCAGAGGCAATGTCCCGAGCACTGGACAACATTGGCAGAGTCTATGCCCAAATTGGAGACTTCACAAAAGCCATTGAGTTGTAAGTAAATGATAAAAAAATTCTCCCACTCTTTTAAAATATATGTGCAAATACAGTCACACCTTTCTTTCACAAGAAAATAGAAGATTTGTTTATCAGTGACATTTATATTCACTTAATTTTCTTCTCTGTGTGTTCATTATTCAGCTGGGAAAAGAAGATCCCCCTGCTCCGCCGTGGTGAAGAGAAGACCTGGTTATTTCACGAGATTGGTCGGTGTTACCTGGAGCTTGGTCTCCACAAAGAAGCCAGAGACTACGGCGTCCGTTCTCTTGCTGCGGCCGATGAAATCGCTGATGACAAATGGCACATTAATGCCAATGTGTTGGTGGCGCAATCAGAAAGTAATTCTTAATCTGGATTTAATACTTCATGTGATAAACAATCATATTATATGCTTTTGGAAGCTGTTGTCACTGAAAAACCTATTGTTCTGATCTCTAATGGTTGTTTCTCCACTTTTTAACATCAGTGAAACTCGGAAATATTGAATCCTGTGTCGTCCGCTTCGAGAGAGCCTTGACCCATGCCAAACTGCAAGAAGATGACTTCCTCGCAAATGCTATTCAGAAGGTACCCCCTCTGTTGTTGTCTGCTTCCCTTTCCCAAGGGTCACACTTTAAGTAAAATTTTGTTACATAACATTTGTCATTCTACTTTGTAGGCTCTTGATGAAGCAAAAACACAACTATCACGGTGAAGATGTATCCAGGTTCCAGTGGACAAAAAAAGTCAGAAGAGGACAGTCGGAGATGTGTCATTGTACTCTAGTCTATCTACCTATCGATATGTGTAGTATATATCTGTATATACAAAAATACACCCTCAGCACATATGCAAAAAATCGAATGAAAAATATATAGAATTAATAAAGACAATGTAAACAACGAGTCTTCAGTCTTCAAACGTGTCTTCAGTCGGACCATATAAGGGCGTGATGTCCCATATGTACCAAGTGAATCGACTAAAGGAAAAAAGTTATAATAAAGTTATTATGTACCGGGAGGTGGACTTCTTTACAGCAGAGGCCAGAGCACTTTTGTTCGCCCCAAATTTGACACTTCCCCAGCAAATTACATTAACAGGCAACAGCAATTGGCAATTGCTTCAGTTATCTATGTCTGTAATTATGTTCCACAGATCATTAACAGCAGGGGATCAGCAGCAGTACTGTTGGCAAACATGACTGATGGCTGGCCATCACATTCCACAAAACTCAAAAAAAAAAACAACACAGTGCACTCACACACACCCTTTGATCCTCAGTTATGATATTTCGGAGATTGGGGGTTTTATTAACTTTTGCACAGCGGCTGTCATCTGGGCCCTGGACCTTCCTCCTCCTCTTCTTCCAGGATGTCACCTGCTGCCACAAAGATGTTGTGGAGAATACAGAAGGCACCAATCACCTTCTGACCTGGCCAGACCTCCTGCCAGTGGCATGGAAAAGATGTCTGCTGTTACGCAGTTGCAGGCTCGACAGACCAGCCAGTAGAGTGTGACCAGCACCTCAACTTCATGGCTTCATCCATGGGCTTTTTGCTGATGCTGTTCCTGGACAGCTGGAAGGCTGGTTTCAGGTCACCTCCATAAAAAAACACTGCAAGGATGGTCACATGTTCATTAAGTTGAGCAGATCTTTGTTAGGGGCTTTGGTCCTGTTAGGATTCAATTTTTGTTTGTTTGATTTTAAGATTTGTTTTCCAATATTTAAAAATTGTTATTTTAATTATTATATTGAAAGTTTATTTATGTTTGTATCTAATTCATATTTATTAAGCTGTATTTTAAATATAAATTGTCGTTTATAAATTGTTCTTGAGTTTTCAAGAACAATTTGTAAAGAAATAGAATGTCCGCTATCATATGACCTGTTGGGTCAGATGCTTATACATGATAATGCTTAATATTTCTTTCATTGTTTGATAGGCAGTATAAGAGCACAACTATCTTTCCAGGTGCTGAGTCAAAAAGATACTGTAGCCTACATGACTACTGTTTGATACTCATGGAATATCCTGTTCTTTTGAAAACTGTCCTGGCTAATAACTAATGTTGAGGTACAGTTTCTTTGACCATTAATGTATAGGGATGTTTGTGTATCTAACTCTACAAGGCCTATCAGACTTTCAGTCTGCTTAAAGAGGCAAGAGTGAACCCACTCCTCAAGAAACCCACCTTCAACTCGTCTGAAGTAAACAACTACAGACCGTTCTCTCTTCTTCCTTTTCTCTCCAAAGCACTCGAGCATGCTATCTTTAATCAACTCTCTTCCTATCTTCACCAGAACAACCTTCTTGATCCTCACCAGTCTGTTTTCAAGGCAGGCTTCTCAACTGAGACTGCCCTCCTTGCTGTCACTGAGCAACTTCAAACTGCTAGAGCAGCCTCTCTCTCCTCTGTAGTCACCCTTCTACACCTTTCCGCTGCATTTGACACGGTGAACCACCAGATCCTTATTTCCTCCCTTTACGATCTGGGTGTCTCAGGCTCTGCACTCTCCTACTCTCTCATCCAACCTCAAAGACCACACTTACTGGGTAACTTGGAGAGGATCTCTCACTACTGGGGTTCCTCAAGGTTCCGTCCTGGGTCCCTTCCTTTTCTTTCTGAACACCAACTCACAGCTCCGTTATTTACTCACATGGCTTTTCCTACTGAAGCTATGTAGATGGCACTTAACTAATTCTCTTTTTTCCCCAGTGAAACCTTGATGAGTGACGGATGAAGATAGGAAGAGAGTTGATTAAAGATAGCCTGCTTGAGTGCTTTGGAAAGAAAGGAAAGAAGAGAGACAGGTCTGTAGTTTACATCTACTGGATCTGCTTCATCCTACACTGATCAAAGCTATCAGATAAAACCCTATGGATAAAACACAAAGATCAAAGACACAGGCACTAATAATGTAAGAGCAGTTCAAAGAATAAACGCAATAAAGACTAAAAAGACATAAATCATTGCAGTACCTCCAGGAGCACTGCGCCAACACATATCGGCTGTTACAACAATTAGGGAAAACACGATGGCTGCTGAGGAAGGCCAAAGGTTCGGTGATTTATTGGCCACAGGGAATCAGCTGTACCGTAAAGGAGAGGTTGAAAAGGCTGCAGAGACCTTCACAGCGGTAAGATACTGCTAATCTATTGTCAGCCACGACACTTTGTCCTAGCGGAAACCCATCAATTTATGGTGATAACTGCAGGAAGGTTTTTCTTTATATCATTATAGGTGGGTTGGTGTGTATGGAAGCCCATTCCCATCACTTTGTTAAAAAAATCCTGTAAAACATTAAAATGGGGAATTGTCTAAGAACAATGACATACCAACTCATGTTATTATCTCCAAGTAAGGACGTACCATCTCAAAATAATGAATTACTAACTCAAAACAATGGCATACTTTCTCAAATATTGCTCTAATATCTTAAAATAATGATTGAATGTCTGTGAATGAGTAATGAGTTACCATCACACAATTATGATTTACTATCTCGTAATTTCAACATTTTTAATCTAATTTTTGGGATTTATCATTCTTTTTACTTTCACTGGTGGAAATAGGCCTCCATACAAGTGATGTTTTTTGCTGCTACAGGTTGTTCACAACCTATCTGTCATTTCCTGTTATTCTTTGTGGTTGATCACCTAGATAAATTGACTTGCATTTCAAATAGATCTGCTTTCCAAGTATATTCTGCATGAAAATTTCAGTGCAACTTTGAAATGTGTATTAAACTTTGTTTTTGGTCTTCGTTCAGGCGCTGTTTCTAAAGCCTAATGAGAAGAACGGCCTTGTTTGTCGGTCCAGATGTTACCTGCTCATGGGGCAATTTGAAAATGCTCTAAGAGATGCAGAAGCTTCTCTCAAAGGCGACAAGACATTTTGCGAGGTAAACAGCAGGTCTAGAAAAAAACCCCTTCATGTATGAGAGGAGCCTTGGCATTTACTTTATCATATTTTTTAGGGACTGTACCAGAAGGCAGAGGCTTTGTACCACATGGGAGAACTTGAATTTGCGCTGGTGTTTTACCACCGAGGACAAAAGCTGCGTCCACAGATGCAGGAGTTCAGAATGGGTATCCAAAAAGCACATGACGACATAGTTAACTCTATTAACAGTAAGTAATTTAACACACTTTGCATGAGTTAAGTTGTCATGGCAGCATATGAATATCCTCTTCACAACTCATGCTTGAAATCTAAGTCATTCGTTCTTGCCGTCTCACACACCAGAAAACTGAAAATGAATGAAGACGTATAATTTCTTCCAAAAGATCAGGAGATGAGTCTAATAGATGCTTTCGCCTCCAGTAACCCACTGTTTAAGAAGCATGCACTCATACAGCCACCAAGTAATTATACTGTGTCTCACCCCGGATCACTTCTCTAAGTCCTGGGTTTGCACAGACTTAACTGTTTTCTATATGTAATTTTCAAGCTGACTTCCCTTCTGAAGCACAATATTATGTTTCTGAATGACTAACTTGTACACAAAAAGACTTGGAGTTGGCTATACAGTGGAGAGAAATATATATATGCAAAAATATACATGCAACCTATAGTCACACCTGTCTTTCACATGCATTGCTTTGCAATGAGGAATGGTGCCAATAGCACATTTGTTTACCGTTGAACTAAATTTCTTCTCTGTGTGTTTATAATTCAGCTGGGAAAGGAAGATGCCCCTGCTCCGCGGTGGTGTAGAGAAGACCTGGTTATTTCACGAGATTGAGTTCGGTCTCCAGAAAGAATCCAGAGACTACGGTGTCCGTTCTCATTCAACTTTCCAGGCTCTTGATGAAGCAAAACAACAACTATCACAATGAGGATGTAACCAGTTACCACTGAGTGGAAGAAAAAAGTCAGAAGAGGAGTGTTTTCGCGTACACATACATCAGTTTGCACTCTTAATTATTGTCTGCTATATATGAGTGCACCTTTTGTTTGCTTCTAATTTCATTGTAATCTAATACATCTATCTATCCATCTATCTATCTATCTATCTATCTATCTATCTATCTATCTATCTATCTATCTATCTATCTATCTATCTAGCCAACTACATCTTATGCAACCAAACAAATAAAATAATTAAGGAAAATGTGTACAGACAAAAACTTTTTTTTTTCGTATATAGGACAAGATGGTGAATATCCCTTGTAAGTTTGAGGGTCTTGGGCACAATTTAAGTTACCAACTACCAGTTAACGTTAGCAGATGTTAGGGGTATAACTTCAGTTGAGTACCTTAGCGTCATCAGGTGTTTCTGCCTTTTAATCTGAAGACACCCTCTTCTAAGGCTGGACCTAAACAGGTTGATCAGACCTGGGTGCATGTCCCTATAATCTTGGGGGCCCATTTGGAATCTTTCCTCCAGATCCAGAGTCAATGGCTGCAGCGTTCTGTAGTGTGTGATGTTTGTTTTATGATCTGGTGCAGGGTTTGTCCGTGGATGAATCTTTGTTCAACCACTGCTGTAGGTTTTTGGGTGAGGTAAGGACAGGAAGCTTATCCTGCTTGCTTCCATTCCCCACAGGTCCTTCCAGCTGATTTTCCTTTTCTCCATGTTCTCCCAATTGATCCACTTAACCTGTCTTGCTTGAGTGACAGCCTTAGCAGATCTTGCTGCCTTTTCCTGACAACGGACACTGTAGCATTTATATAATATTTAAAGGAAAAATATTACAATATTATTACAAATAAAGTTTATACATATACAAAAACATTTTAAAGTTGGAGAAATTTTGCAGTGGTGTAACAGAAAAAAAAAAGATTGAATGTCGTTTTAAGTCAAAAGAATAAATAAATATATAGAGAATCAATACAGAAAATGAATTCAAACAGAACACAATATCAAGAAAATGATCAAACAAATGAAGCACATTATTGAATTATTGTATTTTATGATAATAGACAGTGTAAGGTGAATAATGACATCATCCTTAATATGAGTGAACGCACACTACTTTTTTTATGTGTAATCTCCATATCATTTCCTGTTTCAAAAATCTGTACAAATAAAGTTTTAAAATGTTTTTAAAAAATACATTTTAAACTTGGAAAAACTTTGCGGCGGTATAACACAGTAAAAAACTGATTTTTATCTCTTTAATACAAATATTTTAAAAATAATATTTCTCCAGTTCTTTCCTTCCGCTCCTCAGGGGTGTGTCCTTGACCACGCCCAGTTGCGCGTTCCCGGGATTTGCAGGGTTTTTTTTCTTTTTTCTTGTGTCTCGTCCTCTTGAAAGAGCGGAGCGCGTGCGTGTGTGCACCCAGGACTTGCCTTGTCATTGTACCCGGAGAGAGACGCGTGGTCAGCGGCGCCACAGACACCCACAGCCCCGGTAAGATGGCACCTCCGCCAACAAAACACCGTCACTCTCGCCGCTGCGACCCCTCCATTGTTGTTTCTGTCTCGGTCTTCCCTCGAGCTGTCTGAGTAAGTTGCTCCAGTTGCGTGCGAAGGGACTCGTTTGTCACCCGTTAACGTGGTGGGGACATGGCGGCTGCTCTCGTTTAATCCACATTGTCATTGCACAGGCTTGTTTTCGTGGGGCGCGTCACCCCCCCCCCACCCCCCGCGCCTCGCCACATTGTGCTGTTTTGGGAAATGTTGCGTTCGAACTCGCCACGTTTCAGCTTCACGTGCTACTTTTATTCTTTATGTTGTTCACGTCCGGTATGGTGAGTCAAAACTTCAACAGGATGAAGTTTGATCAGACGTGTTCGCATCGCCTTTTAACTCTGCAGGGTTTGTGTTGCGGTCACGTTGTGCTCATTTGAGTGTGTCACTGCATTGAGTTGCTTCCCCTTTTTGGGCTCGGGACAGGATGAAATTGCACACATCTGCTATCATCCCCCGTTTGTTCACAAATAGAAATGAGATCTGGTAAAAAAAAAAATGAGATAATGCCCCACGGAGGAGGAGGAGGAGGAGGAGGAAGAGGAAGAGGAGGTCGCTGTAGTCTGCTCTAACCCCACTTTTCTGCGCTGCCCCATTTTTTCCTAACTACCCTTTGTCTGTGTTTGAAGGGAGGATGAGGCTCTGTTCATTTTTTACCATGCGAGCTTTCAATACATCTTTGCATGCGTCTCTCTCTCTCTCTCTCTCTCTCTCTCTAATTGGACTATTGGATACATATTCTTCAAACCAAAATTTAAATTAATATTTAATTTGATTGCACCAGCATTTCGTCCCCACCCACCGTACGTGCATCATGACACAACACCACCACTGAACAAAACATTACAGTGTTGTCGGCCTATTAAGTTATTATGCATATCCTATACAAAAAAGATGAACCCCCCCTACTATACCACTCGTATTGTAAATATATGTAAATCGTGGATGTTGAGTGTATGAGACATTATGGTAAATGGACTGCATTTAAAAAGCGCAGCCGTCAGGGGCAATTTGTGGTTCAGCGTCTAACCAAGCACACTTTGACATGCTGACTGTGCGAGCTGGGAATCCAACCACCAGCCTTCTGATCAGTGGACAACCCACTCTACCGCCCGAGCCTCTGAAAGGGCCTGGATCCAAAAGCAAAATGCAGTCAGAAGTGGGAGTGTTTTGCTGTTGTGGTTTTTTTTTTTTTTAAATGGAAAATATGACACTTTTTTATTGATTTCACTTCTTTAGTTTTCTGGCATAAATTTAAATATTGTGCAGGCTGAGAAACTATTGTCAAGTTTTCTGATCATTTATCATCAATAATGGGACAATCTGCCAAACCCACAATGTAACTGTATCCATCTAAATCTATTTCAGAGATATATCTGAAATGGATTTAGATGGATCCTAAATAAAAGATATGTCATGCTTTCCTCAAGTCATGGCCACAGAAGTCGTACAACCTTCAGGCCTTAACTTGTTGAGCATTGCCGGAACTCGGTGGTAAACATAATGTGCTATTTAAAGTGTAGTCCCTGGGAAGATTTTATGCTTCTGTCATCACTGGGTTGGTTAAACTGTTTCTCTTTCATTTAAGGTACATGTTGGTGTAGAAAAGGAAACTGAACTTGACATGGATACTGAAAGGAGCTGTGAGGTTTTGGATGCATCTCCACAGCAAGAGGAGGTTGTCATGGAAAAAGAGGCTGTGTCAAAACTAGAGGCACCAGAAGAATCCACAGAGCCTGAGAAGTCACCAGCTGCTGCCGAAGAGATAGAGCAGCTGGCAGTAAATGGTCACGGTACAGAAGTCGTAAACCTAAAACCAACAGAGGAGCTGATTGTGACAGAGCCTGTGACGCTGTCCGAGCAGAAAGCAGATGGTGACAGCTCACCCAAAGAAGCACATGACACGGAGTCAGCGCCCGTTGTAGAGGCTTCACCAGAACCAGATGAGTCATCTGGAAAGATCTCTGACCCAGTTGCAGCTTTAGACGCAGAACCAGAAAACGTAGAGCCTGAACAGGAGCCTGTGCCAGAGAACGACCCAGAGCCTGTGCCTGTGCAAGCAACTCTGGCAGAGAGTGTCCCCGTGCCAGAGCCAGTGACAAAATCTGAACCAGAAGCTGAGCTAGAAGAGCAAACATTACCTGAACCAGTCGCGCTGCAGGAGCCAGTAGACGCACCACCACCAGCTGCTGAAGAACAGAACCTGCCGGAACAAGTTCAGACCAAAGCAGAACTGCAGGCAATGGACGCAGGGGCACAAATGGCCAAAGAGGGGAAAGCAGAAAACAATGCTGTGGCTGAGCCTCTAAATGAGGTGCAAGAAGACAAACCAGCAGTCACAGAAAAGGCAGTAGAGATGGTTTCAGTGACAGAAGTTGCCTCAGAAAAGCCAACGTTGAAGGAGGAAGATTCAGCTGTAGTTGGAAATGAAAAATCTGCAGAGGACAAGAAGGAAGCTGAACCTGAAAAATCTGCAGAGGACAAGAAGGAAGCTGAAGCTGAAAAATCTGCAGAGGACAAGAAGGAAGCTGAAGCTGAAAAATCAGAGTCTGATACTCTGAAGGAAGTAGCAGCAGCATTAGTAGCAGAAGTTGTTGAGTCTGAGCTGAATAATGCTGAGCTTGTAAAGGAAGAAGATACTGTCCCTGCATCTGGCTCCCTGTCCTTTGCCCTCCTGGAACAAGGGCAGACCAAAGACGCCCTCCGCACCTCTCGCACCTTAATTGTCCTCCGGGGACTGCCAGGGAGTGGGAAAAGCTTCTTGGCACGTGCCATAGCTGATGCCTACAAAGGCCACTGCTCCGTCATCTGTGCTGACGACCACGGTGTAAAGCCAGAGAATCCAGAATCGTCTGCAGGTGGATACAAGGCTCTGGACGAGGCCGTGGTGAGCTGTTGCAGTGCAGGAACAAGTTCCTCTGTGCTCGTAGTGGTGGACGACACCAACCACAGCCAGGACCGGCTGGCCCGCATGGGGGAGATTGCCGAGGAACATCATCTTGTGGCCATCTTCTTGGAACCGCAAACGGCATGGAGCTCCGATCTAGCACAGCTGATGACGAAGAGCAGCCGAGGACTGGAGGAGGCCCAGCTGGATGCCATGAAGGGTCCACTTGAGGAAATGTCCATCCCTCTTTTCTTTGGCTTCTTTCTTCTCTCGTCCATCCAGGACAAAATTCGGTGCACATCCATGGACTTCCTTAAAACACTGGACACCTTGGAGCCCTTCAAGACGCACATGACAGACTGTGAGTGTTTTTTAAAGTCGTTCCACTTATTACAAAGTCAAATGCATCATTGAAAAATACTGTATCCAAGCCGATAAATCTCTCATCTTTGCATAACCAAGTTGACGCTGAACTTGTGTTTGTGTTTACAGTCACTGGTAAACCTGATAAAGAGGTGGATCTGGAGCAGTACTTTAAAGCCACAGGATACCTCCACTGCACTACCAAGTACTCCAACTATGGGAAAGCTGAGGGTGCCAAAGAGTATGCACAGAAGCCGGTAAGACCTGTCAATAAATTGTTTGTTTATGAAAACTGAAAGCCACATATTCAAATTATTAGTTGGCAATTTTCATCCTGCACTGTTATGTAAACATTTCTCAGTAACAATGTAGCAGTGTGATTAATGTTTATGATTGAATCTAGTTAATCTTGTGATAATTCCCTTTTCTCCTGCTCTCTAGGCTGTTAAAGATTTGTATGGTTCCACATTCGAGCTGGCACTGAGCGCTCTCTTTGTCACGCCTCGCACCGTCGGTGCTAGAGTGTCCCTCACCGAGGAGCAGCTCCTGCTGTGGCCAGACGATGCCGAAAAGGAGGCAGAGTCTTCTGTCCCCGCAGCTGCCGCCCTGCCTTTGGGAAGCCGCGCCCATATCACTCTAGGGTGCGCCGAGGGCGTTGAGGCGGTTCAAACGGGCCTGGATCTGCTAGACATCCTGGCCCTACAGCAGGAGGGCCAGAAGTCGGAGCTGGTCGTGGAGATGGAGCTTGGCTCGCTGACCTATTACGGTGAGGGAAGGTGGCTGCTCCTCCTCAGGGAGCCCATCTGCGCCCTGGCCTGCTTCTCCAGCTCCTACAAGCGCAAGGAGCTGGAGTCCACCAAAAAAGAACCAGAGAAGAAAAAGAAGATGAAGTGCACTATACTGTAAATGGCAAAACACGAGCATGTGTGGCTGGGATGACTGGTGAATTAAAACTTAGGCGTACTCTGTGCGAGCTTTGTGTGTTTGTGCAGGGTATAGGGATTCAGTATAGCCACCCTAAAAACCACGAGCTGTGTGCCTTTACTGTTGATTTGCACCACAACCCGAGATGCCTTCAGTTTGGTTAGGCTTGTTGTTGTCAGTGATCAGTGTCTTGTCTCACACATCGGTGCCAGAGTTGCAGTACCTGGCGATTTTGCTGAGATGTCATTAGCTGCAGTTTTAGCTAGTATAGCCTCCTCACTCAGATCCACAGTAACCTGAAACTTTAGATTTCCTCTTCTATACATGTTGGTGTTTCTCAGTATTCAGATGTGAAAGTTTATTAGGTACTTTGCATGCATCCCGGTAACCGTAGCAACATATTAACACATTTCAAAAGAAGTAGCTCTGCCTCTCCAACAGAATTGTCTGGTGTTTCCTTTGGCTTAGTTGAAGGTTTTCAAATAAGCAGTTTATAATTTAAAGCAAGTGTGCATGTGTGCGCAGCCTAGGAAGTAATTGTTATGCATTAGATTGAATGTAACTTATAGAGGATCTTCCATGTAAAATCTTTGCACTGTCTATAGTTTAAAAGGGAGTATGTTGATGAGTTTGGCATCTGTCTCAGCAGCTTGTTCTTAGCACTTATCAAATGCTGTGAAATCAAATCCATGTTTTGCAATCTTTTCTACTGCGCAAGACTGTACCATTGATCCCGTTTATCCTCTTTGAACAGCATCGTGTATTGCATTTCAACTTGTCTCCCCCTGTGAAGGTAATTTTTGAAGGGCAAGCCTACTCTGTAGCTCTTATGAATCACTATTTTTGCACTTGTTTTGTAAACTTAATAAAAAAAGAACTTGCTTTGCTCCGATCAGTTTCACTGTGTTCAGTTCTGTTCGTGCACGTTTATGACATGCAGCGTGCAGGCTGATGTCTGGGACGGTTTATCTGCACATGGCAGTTTTCTCATGGCCTGTAGATGTGGCATTTGACTATAAACCACCAGAGGGCGCTCACCACATGCACTGTTTGCTGTTGGGCTTTGTGGTGAAGTATGGCACACACCACACCAGATACTGTATTTTTACATTGAACCGCAGACTGGATTGCATCATTTGACTGTTTCCCTTTAGCTTTGCACAAGAGTCTGGTACAGTATAAATGACAACTACCCAGAGAGCTGCCTGTGAGCCAGTGTTCAGCTAACATCTCTTCTGTCGACCCTTTTACATTAACACATTTTAACTTGCTCTTGACCCGGAATCTGTTTCTTATTTTATCATGCTTATAAATGTTGTTAGGTTAGCATCTTACTAAATACTTTGCATCGAACATTATGAAATGTACACTACCCATATTAATATTATTCCTCAAAGCAGAGGTCCCAGCAATCTTCAAATCTGACTTATTAATCAACCCCTGACCTAAAGGAAGTTATAGCTCATTTGAAAGGCTCAGTATCATAAGCAGGAAATCAGGAAAACTAGTTCTTATCTTGTCCACCTGCCTCTTACTTAGAATTTGTATCTGAATTAGTTCTTCGTAATCATAAAATATTATAGTAGGGGATTTTAACAGTCACGTAGACGCTGCTAATGACACCTGTGTTTTTTTCAACATTCAAACTAACCACTGTTTTGATGACACTCTTGATTTTGTTCTGACATATGGAATAGAAATTGAAAATGTTATATTTCCCCAAAACCTCTTTTCTGTCTGACCAATTGAATTTACAATGATCAACTACACTGATTTTGCCCCAAAATTCTATTATAGTCAGTGTTAATCAGATAATAAACCAAACAAAGGGAAGGAAATTTTACTTTGATATTTACTCCACAGCCGTGTGTCAGTACAATACAGGAAAGTCATCACAACTTCTCTCCAACTAGGTTTGATGATTATTAATTGTACAACAGCCTCATAGCGTACCACCTCTGACACTGTCGCCCCTCTGAAAGACAAGGTAATAAGTCAGAGGAGATGAGCTCCTTGGTATAATTCACAATTGCGTGCAACAGACATACGAGACGTTGTAAATGGAGACAACCAGTCTGTAAAACCTTAAGTATGATGGTTACACAACTGTTTCTGGTCTCTCTCTCTCTCTCTCTCTCTCCCTCCCCCTCCCTCCCCTCTTGTCCACCCACCTCCCCTCGGTCCCTTGTCCCCCCCACCCCCCACCCAACAGGTCAAGGCACCAACCATCCTATTCTGACAACACGTTATCAGTCCTCTGCATTTCATGATTCTGAAAACGCTTGCGCAAAAATATTTGTATTTTGAGACAGGTCCCATAAAAAGTAAGCGTCTCGTTAGGCAGACACAACCACAATCTGCAACAAGTAATCTTCTGAGTTTCTGAAAAGAAGCACAAAGTTCTGCTTCTTAAACTTTAATTCTTTAGGGAATTTCTATTTCCAACAATAAAATAATAACAGTCAAGTGCTTTCATTCTGCACTGAACTCTCAGAGCCAAAAATAGGCCAAGATCAGGTGAGGGAACCATGGACCCTACATGTCACATAGTCCACCTCACCGCACTGGTGAGTGTGCAAGATCAACTCATTCTACCATTGGCTGCCGAGGAGATAAAGAATAACGTCAGCCAATCAGCATCGGCGGGTAAATGCCCTGTTGTCTCCCTCAGTGGTGTGTGTGAGGGAGCTGGTGAAGAAACCTGTGGTGCCTTCAGGCGCTTCCAGGAAACGTTTTTTTTTTCCGATTTGGACCACTTCTCTGACATGGAATTGTTGGGAAATTAAAGTGATTTCAATCGGGGGTGGGGGAAAAGAATAAAATTCTGACATATTCTGTTTCAGTATTCACATTATGTAATTATGTCAAATAGCAACACCACAACAAAAGCAAAAAATCAAATTCAATCTTCAAATGTCCTACCTAGACAGCGTATGCACGTGGGCCCCAAGAAGGCATTGCCAAAATGAAAGTGAGCCTGAAGTGGTCCACTTGTAAAATAGCAAATGTGGCCAAAATATCCCAAAAGAAATGTGAGCCCTTTATGTTTTGCCAAAGAGGTGGTGCTCTTGGCAAAGTGTTATCCGGATGTGGACCTAAAGTGGCCCATGTGGTAAATGGTGAATATGGTCCCACATTGGGCCCTTTGGCTGATATGCAGTATTGCTATGGCTTACTCATTGCCCAGATATCTGGCAAACAGGAGCAGACCGCCCAAATGCCATCATCCCACGTGTGGGCATGTGGGCCGGATGACAGTGTGAGCCAAATCTGGGCCCAAACTATTTTGCTATGCGGGCATGATGCGAATAAATAAAAAATGATATCCACACATTGATAGTCTTCTAAAATCATTTGAATTTGATGTAAGTAATAAAAACCAAAAGACAAACAAATGGTTTGCTGCTCACAAGATGTATTATTTTCCAACAGTCCGTAAAGGCAGCAATACAGCATGGTGTGGAACGAGCCAATCGGAGGCCAGGAAACATCAGCCAACCTATCGTCAGATGGGCGATGGAGACAAAACTCCCAGGAAGCTGCAGCCTCCCGCAGCACCGGTCTCCTCCACAGTCAGGCGGCCACAGAGAAGCAGCTGCACCGCGGAGAGAAATCCCTCATCCGGCCTCAGAAACACATCTCTACCGCTGTCAGAAGAGAATCTAAAGCAAGGTAAACAAATCACTGCTTCTGAATGAAGTGTCTATTTTGTATTTGACTTCCTGTAACTCTGCCTTTCCTCTGACTCTGAACGATCAGGTGATACAAAACAAGTTGAGCAGCTCAGCCCACGTTGAACCTGAACTCTTGTTACCTCATAGTTACCAGGAGGTGTGAATACGAGTTGTCATTGAGTGGTGATTATCTCACACTGAGACAGGAGCACTGCTGTCTGACCAGTTTGTAAATGAATGAATGAAAAAGTACAGACTGAGTCCTGATCTGCAGACTGCAGCAGGTTTGGTTGTTTAAATAAATAAATCTAAATCTTTTTTTTATATAGTTAGTTGAAGAAAGTGAACATGAAGCTACAAATGTAATCTTTTTGTTTTTCCAGAGATGGACCGATAATTTTTCATTTGACGATATCTGGACTTTGCGTGATGGCAGAGTATCGATCTGATACCTGTGCATTAAAATAAAAATATTCATAACTGATGTATCGTATTCAAAGGGCTGGGAATCATAGGGTAACTCGCGATACATGGCTCGCGACTGCATGATGCAGCGATTTTGCGATAATCGACATATTGTTAGACCCTCATATAACGATACATCACGATATCTAACTGAAGAAGAACACTTAATGCCCCTAAAGAGGTAAAGTACAGACTCTGTGCATTTAATCACTGCAATTTGGTGTCGGTTTGGTTTCACAGACACAAACATCATTCCAATGTAAAATAACCATAAACTGGTAAAAGTCCAAACTGTATGTATGTATGTATGTATGTATGTATGTATGTATGTATGTATGTATGTTTATAAAAATCTAAGTAGACATGGTTATTTGGTGGCAGCATATCCATAATCGCATCTCATGAGTCGGGACAAACGATACATTGCCGTGTCTATATTTTGTCCCACTCCTAGTATTTCGACACCTATGTGCTACTTACCCTGTATGGACGTGATGATTGCTGTCATTGTCAGATTAAACCCTTTGAAAAATAACTGTGTACAAAGGCTGAACGCCATAGAACTATTATCCAATTTGACAGTCATAACCGAAAGGAACAAAAACAAATGCATTTCGGGATACACAACATCTACTTTCTTTTAAATAGCTGTTAGAGTGCAGACCTTTCAAGTTATAAACAACACAGTAATAGTATGAAACAGTGCAGCAGCAACTTCACGACTAAATAAATCTAGGAATAAATAACAATTCATAAAAAAAAAATTAAAAAAATGTTTATAACTGTGTCATGGATCTTTAAATGCTTAACGAGATGCCGGGGCCAGACCTAGTATTTTCTGCAGTATCTGAGGTATTTTTCCGATGATGTATTGGAACATCCATAATCTCGCCGTCATCTCCTGTTGTATGTGTTTTTTTTTTTAATGTGACTGTGCATCATCTGAACTGGTGTGTTTATCGCTGTTTGTGGATATTTAACACCTGACAGCTAAGATTGTGCGGAGCAAGTGTTTGATACATGGACCGAGGATGGGCTCTGGATGAACCACGTAGGCCTGGTCTGGAACTAGCGCCGTGATGACTCAGGGACAACGATGATCAATAGTGAGAAAGGTCCATGACAGTCCCATTAATCCATTTAAGCAGTGGCTGCCAGGGGTGCAGCGTAGAGAAGAGGGAGGGGATTACAGTTTGAGGCGACATCAGGGCTCTCAGCCTAATGAAAGGAACAGTCAGAGCAGGTGCTTCATCCCTGCAAGGTTACACAGTGCTCCGTGGTTGTCAGGCTTTGAGAGGTGGTAATTAGGGAAGGCCTTGGTGTATAAAAGCCTTAATGGGCCATGTTTCTCTACTGGTCTCCATTTGATTAGAGATGGTAACATAGGGACGACATGTTTGAGAAGTATTAACCAACATACTGTTTGGGCATCCTGTCCTCCAGTCTCTCCGTTTATTCTATGTGCTTGTTCGAGTGTGTGCAACAGTGAGTGCTGCATTAAATCGTTCATATTTTCAGCTATAAAATGTCTTGAGAAATGCCCAGATGTGCTTTAATTGCTTTATTATCCCAAAAACCTTTATTTATTTAGCACGTTAAAAAACAGGGGTTGAGCCAAAGTGTTTACCAATCATGGCAAAGGAAGGCAACTTGAGCACGTATAAAAGATGAGATAATGTTAGAAATAACATTTGTAGATAACAAAAACACAGTAAAAGGCAACGACAGACAAAGTAAAAATAATGATGGACATTAACAGAATCATTAGACAGACTCAAGATGAAGTTAAAGAAAGATTAAAAAGGTCGCACTTTAAATAAGATTGAAAATGGCGAGACCTGATGTGACGGCACACACACCAGTGACAGGTCTGTGATCTGGACACCGGCTCCACCATATTTTTGCAAGTGCTTGTTTAACCTCGTCAGTTCTTTTTCTGATCTTGGTTTCGCCATTGAACAGAAACGATTCCATGTTGTTCCATGTGTGTCGTCTGTACAGAAAAAGAGAGAAGAAGTAAGAAAATAGCCTGTAAGAAAAAGCCTGTAAGAAAAAGTATGACGTTATTGCTGGGAGATGAGTGATTATCCCAAATGATGCTGTGAAAACTCCTGTGTGTCCTGTGTGGATCCGTGTGTGTCGAACATGACATCACTGTGTAAATCCAAAGGATAAAGGTCATAACTCCGCCCTGTAGCAGTAAAATATACAGATGCCATTACAGGTTATTGAGTTTATTGCTTTCTCTCACGTTCTGCCACTCAAATAAAAGAAATCCATGCACCAAAAAAAAAACAATTTCCTTATCACTTGATGTGTCTAGATCCAGTCTATGGCCTGGGCTGATTTCCAGCTCTGATGATAACGATAGCGGGTTACGTCAGTTAAAGCTGAGGCTGAAGTCCAGCTGTGCACAGACTGTGATGCAGCTCCAGCAAGAGTGTGATTGTTTCAGGGTGCAACAAGTGCCCAATACCACATAAAAAAATAAAAAAAACCTGAGGCCAGTTATGTTGGATTTAGCTTCACGGGCTTTCTTGTCTGTCACTGCAGATGTGACAGAAGCCTGAATATGCAGTTTGTATGTAATCTGGTTTTCTAGCTTCTATCTCTCTCAATTCTGTGCAGTAACATTTCATTATGTTAACGTTTCTTTTCTTCAGTTTGTTTTTGTATATCTCATGGGAATACAAATTGCAGAGCTGTCTCTCAAACACGTAGTTACCCGACCATTTCTTGACATTTCTGACAGAAGTCATGTTTTTGCCCCTGTCTGTGTTTTGGATTGTTTGTTTATCAGCAGGATTGCGCACAAACTACTGAATGGATTTCCACACACACTTATTGGAAGGATGGGGAATGGGCCAAGAAGGAGCCTATAAAATGTTGGCGTGCATTCCAGAGACATTTTTCAGCTTTGTTATCATTGAGAGAGAGAGAGAGTGTGTCTTCTGGGCACTTTCATCAATTTCCCAGGGAATAATTAACGGATCTTGGTGAAAAAATCTGATATATTTAGGGGAGTGATGTCTATGAATGTGTGAAATGAATGCCTGTCGTTTTAAACTGTTGTGCTTATGGCCCATCCATCCATACACATCTCTACATTAATCCATCTCATCTCTCTGTCTGCCTCTCTTTCCTCTCGGACCAGTCTAGACGAATTTAGTCATGTCAGCCAAAGCCATCTCCGAGCAGACAGGGAAAGAGTTCCTGTACAAGCACATCTGCACATCGGCGACTGTCCAGAACAGATTCCGCTACGCCCAAGTGACGCCCGAGACCGACTTTGACCAACTGGCGAAAGACCACCCATGGCTGCTCACAGAGGTAAGAGCATAGAATCAGTCGTGATGGTGGAAAAGTGTGTTCACGACTAAATAAAATGTTCTTTACCTGCACGGACAGTTAGTGTATTAGTGTTAGTGTTAGTGTTAGTGTAATGCCATTAAAGCACAGTCTCCTTGTGGATAATGATCTCCTCTCATAGAGACATTTACTTAGGCTGGCGGCGGAGCGGTCTCTCGATGCTTGTTAGCTGACGTCACAGACGGGAATGTCATCCAGCAGCAATAACTTGCAAAAGAACTAAAGAGGAAAATGTGGAGAAATTCTCACTTTAGAAATTCACTCATGGAAATCAGCAGAGGTGGGGATTTTAATGCAAATACTAGAGGCATAGGGTGGTGTCCTGCTTCTTGGTCTCTACCTTGTGCTGCTCTTGCTGGTCTTCATAGCGAAGTTGTAGCAGATAGGCGGGGTTGTAATAGAAGCTAATTGAATCACTCTGTGACTCATCTTTCAAGGTACAATGTTATTTCCCCCTCCGTCTCTAGATTGCGGCTGAAGGTTGTTTTTTATATCTGGAAGGTCCGGGAGGATGCGGCGGGCAGATACACAGAGATATGTGCTCCCATTGAATTGATTGGGAAATTGCATTAACTTTCACCCTCGGCCCTCTGTTCCATCGCTCACTGGCGAGCACCCAGATACTAATGGCTCCGCTGTCATAAGTCATTCTGTTTATCTGGCTTGCAAGTGAGAGGATGCAGGGCTTCGCTGGTGGTGGTTGGATGAGTAAATTTAGCATTCGTGTCAGATGGAGGAATGACGTGTGTGAGAGATTCCTTCGTAAATAATGCGCAGCTCAGCTTTCAGGTGATGGATATTATTTGGCAGCCTGGGATTTTTATGATGAGACCAGATATTTGAGTGATAACATGACTAAATGGGCAAATATCTGTAGTTCCATGCAGTGAATCAAGATGACAAGAATGAACAAGCATCGACACGCAAGCTTTATGTTTCAGTGCAATTTTTCAAGTGCAGTTAATGGCACACATGAATAATTCCTGATCAGTGACTGACTTTGAAACATTTGCCTTAATCTAAAATCCATTAATTCATGTTTATTCAATCGAGGGCTGCAACTGATGCCTTTTAAATTAACGTTTAATCTGCCAGTTATTTTCTAGATTAATTGCTGAGCAAAACCCTGAAATTAGCATAGATTGTTTTCAAAAAAGCATCTTTCCAGCTCTAGTTAAATCTAGAGGCAACTAACTAAGAGCAATGGATGGTCTATTTGAAATGTCTTCAGAATTATTCCTCGTCGTTAGTGAGAGGTCTGTTAAGCAACCGACACAATCTTCAGACACACAACTTCTTCAAATCAGCTCAGATCATTGCTGCAACAAAACAAATGTTGTGCTTCTACATTGTAGACAAATTAGTGGGTAGATATAACCCCCCAAAAAACTAACTCAAACAGACGGTGACATTTTAATGAATTGAGTTTGAATGCCATGTGCTAAGCCATTATTATTGCTTTCATCAAATTAATATTCTGTCATGATGTAAATTTCGCAGAGAAGCTTCAGAAATCATCTGCTAAAGCCTGTCTATTTGATATATTTATTTCAATCAGTCAACAAATCCTTCTGACGCTTTTAGGCATAACTGGTGACATCTGTTTGTATTGTTGACATGCAGCATGTGTTTTTGTCTTTTTTTCCACCAGAGGTTGGTGGTGAAGCCGGACCAGCTGATCAAGAGACGAGGAAAGCTGGGCCTGGTCGGCGTCAACCTGGACCTGAATGGCGTCAGAGAGTGGCTGAAGTCCCGCCTAATGAGGGAGACAACCGTACGTCACCCACCTTCTCCCTCTCTGCTGTTTCTCAGCCTATTACCCCCACCGACCCCTCTATTCACGGGTGTGCACTTTGCTGAGCAGTCCTCCGATCAATATGATCCAGTCCTTTATTCAGACCCTCCTCCCGTTGCCCTCTCCTTCACCCTCCCTCTCACATTTTACATTGCTGCGTTTCTGTGTGTGTTTTGTTTTGCCCCATACCTAGATTGCTTAAGGGTTTAGTGTTAGTCTGCTGGTTGTAAATCAGTCCAGTCAGCTGAAGCAAGTGCTGCAAGTGAATAAACAGTCGCTCCGTCTCTCCAGTCAGCATGACCACCACACAAAAGATTCATCACTGAGCCACAGAGACGCCGCCTCGCCTCATAAACCAAGACATCAGTTCTGGAGAAACGAGGACGGTTCATAAAGTCTTGAAGAAGAGTAGTGTGTGTGTGTGTGTGTGTGTGTCTGTGTTGCACCACTGAGATTGCATGGATGTATCTCTTCGCAGATGAAACTGTCAGCAGTTGCTGGTGGCAGTAAATAAGAATAAATGAAGTCAGAGCTGTGTTGCAGACGGTGTCTCAGCTCAACTGGTCATGTTATCTTCGTTGTCCTCCAGAGAATAAAAGTCATTTAGTAGAGTTGAAGAATCTACACAGGTAAATTATCATTAAAATTGAAAGACAGTTTTACACATTGATATGCTCCACCTGATCAATTATAACCTTTTATCAACCAGCATAGTCAGTTCAAATCTTTGTCAAACATTTTGATATATATTATTAATACATTTCTATCTGTCTTCTTTGCGATGACAGCTAATTAGCAAATGTTAGTATGCTAACATGCTAAGCTAAGATGTTAAAAATGGTAAATGTTATACCTACTGAACATCAGAGATTGTTATACTTGAGCACAGTAGCACGGCGTTAGTATTTGGATTTAGCTCGAAGTGCAGCCTTACAGGGTTGCTAGCATGGCTCCTAAATCTGTTTCCCTAACCCTTAGGGCTGCATAAAAAAAAAATTCCTTCCGGCTCCTACGTGTACAAAATTGTCCGTGCCCTAAAACTGCTATAAAACAATATTGCTTCACTTCCTAATTTGTGTAATCATGTTACCACGTGGTTAAACTGAATCTCATGCACACAAATTGTATTCACGATTTTGTTTCTCTGAGAGGCAGTAACAGAGCTGTCTGTTCATTTATGCAAGTAGGTCTGAGAGTCCCCTGTGCCCTTTTCAATCAGATAGCCTTTCTATTGTTTCCATCCATCATCAACCTGCTTTCTATTTCCACTCTTCAAAATGGCAACTCCTTCTCGCCCCCTATTATAATTATGTTTCTGTTTTCCCCGGCTGGCCGCACTCAGCCAGTCCCTGGTTACTGTTTGCTTTTTGGCCTTTTAACAAAGGATCAGTGACAGCTTTGCCAAATGAGCTGTGCCTCTGTTAGTGAGACTTTGATTTATGCGTAACCCCATTTTCTTTTCTTTTCCATTCTAACGTGTACGTAATGTATTCGCTGGTGCCATGTGGTGGCCGTGTTTGGTAACAGTCCAGCAACAGAATTATGTCTGAAAATAAGGAATGAATTTGTAAATATGGAATCGTCCTCTATCTACTAACCCCAGAGCAGCTGTAGTGTCCTTATTGTCAATAGTGTTTTAAAATGCCCTTTTTCATTTTTAAAGAAATTATTTTGCTTATGATCCTCAGGTTGGAAAAGCCAAAGGAATTCTCAAGAACTTCCTCATCGAGCCATTTGTCGCCCACAAGCAGGTAAAGCATTCATTAAATGTGTCATATTTAATGGGTGATTCATTTGTCCAACTAATTAATACGAGTAGTTGTGATTAATGAAATGACATTTATTAATTGACAATCTTTGTAAATGTCCTTTGTTCAGGAGGAAGAGTTCTACGTGTGCATCTACGCCACCCGAGAGGGCGACTACGTGCTGTTTCACCATGAGGGAGGGGTGGACGTAGGAGACGTTGACGCCAAGGCAAGGAAGCTGCTAATTGGTGTGGATGAAAAGATCAGCGAAGACTCTGTGATGAAGGGGCTGCTGACACACGTACCCAACGACAAGAGAAAGTAAGTTGGATACTGGAAGGAATTGAATGGGGACTTCTGTCAATTATGGAAACGAGTGAAATATAAGATTCTGTCTGAGATTCGTTTATTCTCCACTGGCAATTTTTGTTGCGTGCGTGATGTGGTGTTGTAGGGATAGTTCATATAAAAAGCCTAATACCAACCAATATATATTTGTCTTATACTCCCAAAATCATCCTTTTATTTTCAAATTAGATGAGAATACATGATTTGCTTCAAACTGATTTTCAAATGAAGAAATGTATCTTATTTTGAAGGAGTAACTGAGTAACAGTTAAACAATTTATGCTTTAAAAAAAAAAGGCAATTTCCAGCACAGATGTGGGTATAAATCTAAACTAAAAATATATTTGCTCGCAACCTATTGCTCAGCAATAATAACCTACTAAAAAAGGCAAAAAAAAAAGTCTGCATGATCCATTACGTTGTTAAACTCTTGACCAAAGATAGAAAACTAAGGCGTGACTCAACTGACGTAAGGGAGAGAGCACTTTGATATTGGCAGTAAACGTGGGGGGAGCAGTAAGAGATGGGTGGAGGGGTTTCCATTACACAAATGACAAATTCCCTCCTCTGCGTCGCCTTTCTTCGATCAGCCTCCACCCCCATCCCTTTTTTCCACTACAGCTGCTTTCAGAGCAGTACGATACAGTGGCCCCCCCCTCCGCCCCTCCAACCCCACTCCTATCAATCTCTCCGCTGGCGCTCCTGTGACGGCCGACTCTGGCCGGACTCGCTGTCTTGGCTGACATTGAAGAAGCCGCCCCAGGACTCGCTCTGCCAACCACCATCTCACCCCCTCACCTCACCCCCTTACACTCTGTCTCCTCATCCTCCCCTCAGACGGAAAACAAGAGCAGCACTCTGCCGTTTTTTTTCCCTGCTGTCCCGTCACAATCAGACAGGGGAAGCTGAGTCACTCTGGGTCTGGGTCACAGTTTTCTCCCAGGGGCCAGTCTGAGTCCTGACAACAGGCCGACGTGCTTACAAAAGGCTCCCGGCTGCCTCAATAATTGACAGAGGAGAGCAAAAATACTGCCGCCCTCCTCCACCTCTACCACCACCTCCCCCTCCTCTTGCAGTTACCCCCCCACCCCCCCAGACACTCCTCACGGCTCTGTTTTGACAGTTGAAGGAGGAAACAAATTAGATTTCCCCTCCTCTTACATCAGTGTCTCTGCAGCTAATTTACAGGTACACTGTTTCCTGTCCAGCCCAGCCTCAACAATCCCTCAATGATATTGCCTGTTATTTGACATGGTTTGAATTATGTGGAAAATATAATGGCCACAATATACAGCTGCCCGCTCAGCAGCACAGGGACATTCTATTGCATAAGCCATTTATAAAACCGCACATCTGACATGTTCTGTCACGTAATAGAAATCCTGTGACACTTCATGAACTAAATACTCATGACTTTAACTGTATTTAACTGTATATATATATATATATATATAATATTTAATACATATATATTTAAAATAGTGTGACATTTAAATACCTATGACTTGAACTTTGTTTTTAGTTTAAATATAAGTTAAACATATACAGCATGAATTTCAAATGTTGAAATATATATCAATTTAAAAAAAATTATAATTAATTCCAAACCAAACATTAAAAACGGTGCATATATCAAAAAGAGTGTTGTAAACGTTTAGTAAGTCTGAAGATAATTAAATGGGTTATTGTTAATTCAGTTTTCTTTTTCTACGCTCTTAAAGTTTGACTTTTTCTACATAGATACACGACTTAGGGCTGAAACTATTTTCATTTAAATAATCTTCAATAATTTAACCCAAATTAATCAATGTTTTTTTTTTTAAATTACAATCATATGAAAAGAGAAAGATGCAGAAGATACTCATATTTAAGACGGTTGTACAAGTTCATGCTTCTGTTTTGTTTGAGAAGTTACTCATTTGACGATTATCAATGTTTAAGTTTCTTTTTCTGTTGATTGACTCATTTTTGTTGCGCAAATGTGATTATAACATTTGATAATTCAATACAAGAAACCAGACATCCTCAAAAAACACTAATGCTGCAGCAGAAGATCCTAAAAATCACGTTTCATGCGCTGAATGTCGTCTCCCTGCAGGGTTCTGGCCAGTTTCATCGTTGGACTCTTCAACCTGTATGAAGACCTGTTCTTCACGTACCTGGAGATCAACCCATTGGGTAAGTGCTTCTTATCTTTACTAAAAATCCCCAGTAACATGACAAGCTATGTCTTCAGAAGCAATTGGGATTTATTCCAACACAGATTCATAAATGTCTCATCCGATTATGGAATTGGAAAGGGATCATAATAAGAAAACATCAATGCACTATAAAAAACCGTCATCTTGATGTTGATTCTGCAACATTTGAACACTGAGGGAGGAAATGAGTGAATAATTCATGCACTTGCTGTTTGATGAAGGCAGCGTATGTTTATAATGGAGTAATTGGGCACCAGTACATGCCCCCTGGCAGCTGGTGCTGAGGATGTGTTTGGGGACGCTGAGACTAGCTCGCCATGCTTTGATGTCGCACCACCTCCGCCCCAACTCCACTTCCTTTCCACCTCCTGCACAGACAGCAGGAAGGTTGTGGGTCACTTGTGCCAGATCACAGTCCTCTCCAGTTTTGCCTTGTCCTATTTAAAGCTCAGACCCTGTGCTAACATCAGCTGCTTTTCAGACACGCGCTGAACTCTGGATATTCTCCTGAAATTATCCAGAGAGGCTGTATATGAGAATGCAAATGTCAGAGTCAGAGTTTTTCCTGCAAGCCCCCTGGTAAACACTCAGAGAAAGTCCAAGTGAGCCCATATGGGAAAACAACAGGATATTGCCTGGAGAATTCCCCACAAGCGAGGGGGGGCATTGACACTTGTAACAGACACAAAACTGAAAAAAAGAAAAGAAAACAACATAAATCAGGTTGAAAAAATGTGCCATACATCTAGAAGACACAGAAGAAGATGTCAACTTGGGGAGACCAAATTTAAGAGCTTTTGGCGATACGAGCCGACACCGGTGTTGATAAGCTACAAGCAAAAATGCAGAAGAATTTATACTTCATGTTCTGCCTCCTGCATGAACTACCCAGACGCCACTCCTCACCTGAACGCTCCAGAGATTTCCCGGTTGTAGTTAACTCATGTGACTTGGACAATCTCCTGCTGTATTCTTCATATGTGAAAGGCAAAGTCTGGATAATACCGGGACCCACTTATCCTGAGTTCGTGTCTGAAAAGTGAATCTCATTATGAGGGTGTTTTTTTATTTTTTACTTTGCGCAGCTATAGACGCTAACATGTCTTCTCCTCCTCAGTGGTCACAAAAGATGGTGTGTACGTGCTGGACATGGCGGCCAAGATTGATGCCACAGCCGACTACATCTGCAAGGCCAAGTGGGGCGATGTGGAGTTCCCTCCACCTTTCGGCAGGGAGGCCTATCCTGAGGTGAGGGACGACTGGAGACAAACCTCCAGCAGAGCATCAGATTTCAATCTGTCAGCGTCAAAGAGCTGGTGTGGGCGTCCACTGGGGAAAAAACACGCTCTGGTGTGGATGTAAAATGACCAATATTAGAAGTGACTTAACATTATTTTTATCATTTAGAATTTGATTCTTATGAGATATACAGTAAAAGAATGTGGATTTAATTATTTTACCGTTAAATAAAGGAGGTAAGCTATGACCCAGACTCTATGTAGGTTCACCTGAGATTATGCATGTTTCATTCTGTAAAGTGGATTTCATAAAAATTCCTGTCCACTCCTGCTCTGTAGCAGCCTGCACTGTCCTCGCTGCCACATGTTGACTTAATGAGGAAAGGCTGTATGAAAACACAGGTGCTGTTATGACTCCTAGTCGAGCGACGTGTGTTAGAGACCTGTACATATTAATGCCGCCTCTTATATATAGTTAGTGTTGAATAACCTGCATCACAATAACAGGTCAATAATGTGGATGCAAATAAAGAAGTGTGTAAAATGTTGTGTATACAGGAAACCCTTTTCTATTTCTGGCCGACGTGTAGGAGCTTGTTTGAGAGACGGTCTGTCTGTGTAGCAGACGGGCTGCTCTAATTGGTTCGCTGTGAGTCGAAAGTGGAGATGGGGAACTGCGAGTGTCTTTGATTGTGAGCTTTTTTTTACCATCAGCCACCAGCTGTGGCCCTGGCTGTCACAAACAGCCACTGATGTACAACACATCCTCCATCGCTGTTAATATCTATTCAGTATTTCCACTGTTTGGCTCTTTAACATTGGCACGAGCCCAGGCAATGAATTGAAGTAGTGCTCATGAAGGCCCTGCTCTGATTGACCTCCCAGCTCTTCAGATGTCATGTAACCCTTCTCTCTCCTCTTCACTGACCTTTTCTCTTGATTTTTGCAGGAGGCCTACATCGCCGACCTGGATGCTAAGAGCGGTGCCAGCCTCAAACTCACCCTGCTCAACCCCCGAGGCAGGATCTGGACCATGGTGGCAGGAGGAGGTGCCTCAGTGGTGTACAGGTACTCCTTTCCCATTTCCCCAGATTCTGTCCCCAGTGCATCATATTTATTGCCATGAATGTGCTAAAAGCTGAGGGACCCTTTCATTTGCCAATAGCACATTCATCTAGGTGTTAGGTTTCCATCACTGCCGATCAGATCCGATAAAACCCTGCGTATAGAGTTATTTGACCTGGGAGTGAATGCAGATTAATTGCAGACAAAAACCAGATGTAAGGCTTTTTGACCAGTGGGAAAGGGGCTTTACAGAGCCAGAGCAAGACCCAACTATGTTAATCCAACAGATGAGAGCTGCCAATCCGGGTACTTTGCCCGTTTTGAGGTTTTTGCACCTGCTGCAAATACAAATTCCGACGTGTTTGCTAGTTTAACAGCATAAAATAAGGAATCTGTATTTATTTTTAGGCCAAAGTCCTATGAATAGTTAGGCAAATATTAAAATGATGTTGTTGCGTGTTAACGATTGGTGTCGTTGCATAGACAAATGATAAGGGTTGCCGAGTGTCCCTTTAGTCAGCCTTCATCTAAATAATCAATCAATAATTGACTTTCAAGTTTATAACTGTCAACTTTAACATCATTAACTAACCTGTGATGAAGTGTTTGCCACAGACGTACACCTGAACACATGACCTAAAGCCACACATCTCTGTTTCCTTTTATTATTTTTTGATACACAAAATGTGACCCAGCATCTTTTAGACATAGTGCCATTAGTGTTTCCAGTTGGTCGCTACCACTTTCAGAGTGTTTGTTTTCACCCAAAAGGGGGCGTGGTCATTCTGGCAACACAAAAGTGGCGCATGCCTGCTGCTCCCATCTATCCTGAATAAATAAGACACCGGTAACCATGTATCAGTAATTTCAATGTTGTTTTTTTTGTTTCTTAAGTCGTCCCCTGACTTTATCCTCATTATATTGATTACACTACGCATAATTGGGTTTTGCATTAGGGGACGATACCATCAGTGCTGTTGTGAGACAGCTCAGACTCTGCCCGTTCAGCTGAAAGCTCAAATGGATTCTGAGATGCTGCTGGGAGTCTGGAGGGTTGAGCTCAGCCGTCTGTTGTGTGTGTAAAGCGTGACATGCAGACACATCAGCCATGACTAATTATTCCCTCTGTGCAATCCAAGTTGTTGTGTCAGTTTACAGTGCAGTTATAAATCAAAATAAATGGAAAGATTCCCTAAGTGCACTCTAAGTTTGATCTTTTTTCGGTTTATTGTTGGTGCTGCAAAGAATTACCCAGCCGAGCAGATAGAATAGCAGTTTTTGCTTATTCCTCTGTGTGACCAATGTAAACTTCTCTGCAGTGACACAATCTGTGACCTGGGTGGCGTCGACGAGCTGGCCAATTACGGAGAGTATTCAGGAGCACCCAGCGAACAGCAGACCTACGACTACGCCAAAACCATCCTGTCGCTGATGACCAGAGAGAAGCACCCTGATGGTGGGGAAACTGCTGTGTCCGATTTTATTCTGTATAATGGAAGTAGATGTTCTCTCCACCCTTATAATAACATCTCAATGTATTGATATTTTCCAGGAAAGGTTTTAATCATTGGAGGAAGCATTGCAAACTTCACAAATGTTGCAGCTACATTTAAGGTACAGTATGATTTTGTTGATTTTTGTTGCTTTATTTTACTGTGTCCACTGTCAAGTTAATTACAGTGTGTATACTTGACTTTGCCAGGGGATTGTTAGAGCCATGAGGGACTATCAGGTGCCTCTAAAGGAGCATGAGGTCACCATTTTTGTCCGTCGTGGAGGCCCCAACTACCAGGAAGGTCTCAGAGTGATGGGAGAAGTTGGTATGTTACGCACTAGAGTCTTCTAAATCTCAAGCCAGTGTGTCTTAAAGAGTTTTAAACCAAATTTTCTTCTGCCCCCTCTCCTCAGGCAAGACCACTGGAATCCCCATTCATGTCTTTGGCACAGAAACCCACATGACAGCCATTGTTGGCATGGCACTGGGCCACAGGCCAATCCCCAACCAGCCTCCTGTTGCGGCCCACACCGCCAACTTCCTGCTCAACTCCAGCGGCAGCACATCGGTATGGCACACACTGGCTCCGCGGACACACACTGGCCTTCGTGTTGTCCTGTAGGCTCACTGTGCAGGGATAGTGTGGAGCATTGTGGAGGCAGTGAGCAGAAGACTTGCATGTCTCTCTTTGAGTCATCACTGTCCTTTTACTGAACCAGATTATCAGAAGCCCAATGGCTCCTTTTGTGTAAGAGCATTGCAGTGCTTTAGTGGTGAGACACAGTTACACACTGCGACTGCCTCGAGGCATCCATTAAGAAAGTCCAATGCGTGGGCTTTCAGCAAGGAGTGCGTGCGCCCTCCCATGTGTGCACACCATTGGCTTCAAATGCAGAATTAGATGTATAGAAGACGAGGAGATGGAATATCGTACATGTATAATACAGATGATTGCACAGTATCACAAAATAAAAGTGATAGTCATTGTTTTTGTTCTTTTCTTTTCATGTCCAGACTCCAGCATCCAGCAGAACTGCATCTTTCTCAGACAACAGAAACGGGGTACAGAGCTCGCCGGCCAAGAAGGCCAAAAGCGGAACTCCTATTGGTTAGCACACACACACACACACACACACACACACACACACACACACACACACACACACACACACACACACACACACACACACACACACACACACACACAAACACACACATTACTGCATTAGGAAATATTTGCACAATACCCTGAGACTTTCTGACATGGGCAGTACAATTGGTAGAAGCCCTGTGATCATGCTTGGTTGAATTGAGGTATTATAGCTCCCTCTCTGGACAGTAGGAGGACACTGCAATCCATATTTAATAATTCTGAAATTGACAGTTTTTGACAGCAATCCCACACATACACATCTAATCTCATACATCTTCTAAAAGATAACACGTTTTCCTATTATGTTGTTGTAGTAATTCATAGAAGCAGTATAAAACCAGGTAGAAGCAGTATTATTTATTGTTATTTATTATTATTTATTATACTCGACCCATAAAGCGTCCTGAGCTTTGTGGTGATGACAATTCCTGTCTTCCTCTTGTCGTCAGTATCTGTCTGTAACAACTTTCCTTTCCCTGTAGTCAAGGCAGCGACCCTCTTCAGCAAACAAACCAAGTCCATAGTGTGGGGTATGCAGACCCGGGCAGTGCAAGGCATGCTGGACTTTGACTACGTCTGCTCCAGAAGTGAGCCGTCTGTCGCAGCTATGGTCTACCCGTTCACGTAAGCCTCTTCTGTCTGTTACCTTAACTGTAGTGCGCTGGCGATGTAATAGCTCCTGATTGTACCTTCACTCTGTGACTAATCACCTTCTACCTGGCTGTTCTTCCAGTGGAGACCACAAGCAGAAGTTCTATTGGGGCCATAAAGAGATCCTCATCCCTGTGTACAAGAACATGAGTGACGCCATGAAGAAGCACCCCGATGTGGACGTGCTCATCAGCTTTGCGTCTCTGCGTTCTGCCTTTGACAGCACCATGGAGACCCTGCAGTACCCACAGGTAAATACAATTCTTTACCATCTGGAAGCTAAAAAATATTCACACGGGCTTCAAACATTAACCATTTCTTTCCAATTACTTCCAGATTCAAACCATTGCCATCATCGCTGAGGGCATCCCCGAAGCCCATACCAGGAAGATCATCAAGGCAGCAGATGAGAAGGGCGTCACGATCATCGGACCAGCAACCGTAAGTCTCGCCTCAGTTTTCACAAAAGTGCTCAAGATTTCTCCTCTGTTTTCTCTCCTCTCAGCAAATCCCTGTTTATTTTCTTATTTTTTCAGGTTGGGGGAATCAAGCCTGGCTGTTTCAAAATCGGGAACACAGGGGGCATGCTGGATAACATCCTTGCCTCCAAACTCTATCGTCCAGGCAGCGTGGCCTATGTGTCCCGCTCGGGCGGCATGTCCAACGAACTCAACAACATCATCTCCCGTACCACTGATGGCGTTTTTGAAGGCGTGGCGATCGGCGGGGACAGGTACGTGACTTTTACCTCCAGCAGGTAGGATCCTGTGTATTTGAATCGGTGTGTAACTCTGGACTCCTCCGCAGATACCCAGGATCTGTGTTTACTGACCATGTGCTTCGCTACCAAGACACTCCTGGAGTAAAAATGATTGTTGTCCTGGGGGAGGTGAGGAAAGAATCTACAAACGCTGCTGGCCAACGCTTTAGACAGTTATTGATTTTTCATTTTTGCTACATCAAGTATCTGTTGCTTCCTTCCACAGATCGGAGGCACAGAGGAGTACAAGATCTGCCAGGCTATTAAACAGGGCAGGATCACAAAGCCAGTGGTCTGCTGGTGTATTGGCACCTGTGCCACCATGTTCACCTCAGAGGTGAGAGGACATAATGAGACATTTTAAGGAATATGTGTTGTTTAATGACATATCTGACCCATGCTGCACCTTTCGCTCCCCCACAGGTTCAGTTCGGCCATGCAGGAGCCTGCGCAAACCAGGCCTCTGAGACGGCAGTGGCTAAGAACAACGCTCTGAAAGAAGCTGGTGCCTTCGTCCCAAAGAGCTTTGATGAGCTGGGCGAGATAATCAAGTCCGTGCACAGTCATGTTGATTACTTGAGTTCATCGTGCTAAGATTATAATACCCCAGGACATAATTTTCAGATTGTTAAAAAAGAAATTCTTTCATCCATGCAGATCTGTTTATGACGACCTTGTTGCCAAAGGAGTTATCCAGCCAGCCGAAGAGATGCCTCCTCCCACTGTGCCAATGGATTACTCCTGGGCACGAGTGAGTATATCAAATAGTACATGTTTTTTAATAAGGTCTGTTTGTTTGTTGGCTTACTAGCTGACTTTTTTATTGTCAACATACTTGAAATGCAGAAACACTTGACCAAATCATATCTTACTATATTAAGAATTACGTTTTGTTAAGGGCCCAAGGAGGTGTCAAATTTGGAACAATTTGGACACATGTGATATGTTCAATATTAATAAACTTTGAATCAACCTGAGCTCTCTAGAAGCAGCGACTTGTCAATCATGACAACAGCTCATTCACGACAATAACAACTGATTCTCCAATTCAGGGTTCTGCGTCCTGAGTTGAGCTTCACTAAACTTTAAATAAACAGGTGAACAGCTCTGTATGCAGCAGAGGTTTGCAGGGCCTCTTGGTTCTGTGGACTGAGTCCAGCAGCAGGTCTTTACTCTCACCAGCTCAATTACTACAGGTCACTTTTACGGGTTCAGCAAGAAAAGCTGTAACCAGCATCACCCACCCGGCAGGTTTACAATGGCCACTGCACTAGTCGTTAAAATGCGAAACCTTTGACCAAATCATTTGCAACACAGCATAAACTATGACTGTATGAAGTGACGTTTTTCTTTTCCTCTTCGTGTCTTTTTGCCTTGCAGGAGCTCGGTCTGATCCGTAAGCCCGCCTCCTTCATGACCAGCATCTGTGACGAGAGAGGTCAGGAGCTCATCTACGCGGGCATGCCCATCACTGAGGTCTTCAAGTCAGAAATAGGCCTGGGAGGAACTCTGGGTCTGCTGTGGTTCCAGAGGAGGTCGGCCTCTTAACCTTGCTGTAAACAAACGCTTTAAAAATTCTTGAACCACAAAATCATGTGTTGTTTCCTTCCCTTTGTTTGCAGGTTGCCGAGGTACGCCTGCCAGTTCATTGAGATGTGCCTGATGGTGACTGCAGATCACGGCCCCGCTGTCTCTGGTGCCCACAACACTATTGTCTGCGCGCGAGCTGGCAAAGATCTCATCTCCAGCCTCACCTCCGGGCTCCTCACCATTGTAAGATCCTGCTCCCGGTGATGCATTTACTGCAAAAAATCAAAAGTGAATATACATTTATTTTATCCCTTGTTGTCCCTTCAGGGTGACCGCTTCGGAGGCGCCCTGGACGCTGCAGCAAAGCAGTTCAGCAAGGCTTTCGACAGCGGCATGCTGCCGATGGAGTTCGTAAACAAGATGAAAAAGGATGGAAAACTGATCATGGGCATTGGACACAGAGTCAAGTCGGTGAGTGTCACAGCTCCTAAGAATGTGCACATCCTTTGTGGACAGCAGCAGAATTATATATTAACTTTAGGAATTTCTCATAAATTCTCTATCAATCAAGAAGCTTTGAGGCCAGAACCAAGTAAAGCATGAGAACTAGAGAAATCAAGTAATTTAAGTGTTATTTAAAAATGTAGGTTTTATTTCCTAACAATCAAAAGGGATTGTGTGTCTCCTCAGATTAACAATCCAGACATGAGAGTCCAGATCTTGAAGGACTATGTGAAGCAGCACTTCCCCTCCACCCAGATGCTGGACTACGCTCTAGATGTAGAGAAGATCACCACATCCAAGGTAAGATGAATTATTTCATCATCTCGCTAGAATAATTATTTATACACCGTCTTTTAAATTACATGATGCTCTTTTGTCTGCTTTGTGGAATTAGAAACCCAACCTGATCTTGAATGTGGACGGCTTCATCGGTGTGGCCTTTGTGGACCTGCTCAGGACATGTGGTGGTTTCACAAGGTGAGCTAATATATATACTGATACACTGGACGGCCTACAAGTGTAAGGAGTATTTGTACAATTGCAGAATTAACGGTTTAGAAGGAATTCTCAGACTAATAGGAGTCGTTGGACGGAAATAATCAGTCGGTCATCGAACCATTTGATTCGGAATCACTTCACCAATATGGATAAAATAACTAGAGTTATGCAGTCGTCTTGTAAAGATATAATATGTAACAATTCTTCCATCACAATTTCTACAAACAACCAGACCTATTTATAATCTGTTGACTTGTCTACTTACATTATCCAAAATGTTTCCAACAATGTTTTAACCCAGAGGAAACCACCAATTTCATTCAATGTAACCGGATGTTTAATTTTTGTTTGTATTGATCACTTGTAATGGATCAGGATTATTCTGTTGGTATTTGATTGAGAGACCCCTAATGGCGGAAGTTACGTATTGTAAGTTTAAATTCACCCCTCTTCTTGTTGTCCTTTCTGCCTCCACAGAGATGAAGCTGATGAGTTTGTGGAAATTGGCGCCCTGAACGGCATCTTTGTCCTGGGACGCAGCATGGGATTCATTGGTGAGTCATTCCTCTGCACAGACCTACTATTCTGCAGATTTTTACTTTCTATTTGTCAAACAATGCTTCTGTCTTCTATCTCCTCAGGACACTACCTGGACCAGAAGAGGCTGAAGCAGGGTCTCTACCGCCACCCCTGGGACGACATCTCCTATGTGCTCCCTGAACACATGTCCATGTAACTGGAGGGACAAATCCAGCCCCCTGTCCGCGGTGTCCCCTAACCCCATCTTATTAATCCTTCTACCCATACTGTGATCCATCATCAGTGGCGTAACATAGGGAACACTTTCCTATTAATGTAGTTGTATAAAAACAAGTACTGAAAATAAGAATTTTATGTTTTTAGATTTGTAAACCAGTTTGTGCTGCAGTTCTGTGAACAACCGTAAAAAGCCGCTGAACTGTGAAGCTCCAGTGAAACAGAGTCGGGGTCTCTAACTTTGTGTTTGGGAGAATTGATGATGAATCAGGTCAGAGAGTTACAGTGGATTATTTAAGTGTTGACCACCACCACCACTTGCTCTCATGGCTACAACACTAAAGTACTGATGTTTTACCCCCCGAATATTATATTGTTGTATTAACCCAGCATGTGTGTCTCTATCTCTGTGCAGCTCTATTGATTGTGCCATTTAAAAACCACGAGCTCGCTAAAGAGGATGAACATGTAGTGCAATAATGCCTTTTAAATATGAGAACACACTGTAGATCAGAGCTTTATTTATATATAGATTTATCCATATCTAACAGGTACAGGAATGTTTCAGTTTTGATTATCTTTTTTAATGAGCAGTCTGCTTATTGTGGCGAACGGGACAATTTTAGGAGTCTGGCAGCTGCTGCCCCCAGGAAATATAGTCTGTATCTCAGCTGGTGCGAAATGTTGGAGTATTTTCTACAAGGTCTTAATGGAAGTCAAGAGGTGTTAATCATAAGAGCGAAAAAATAAATATGTAATTTATTTGTTTTTAATTTTCACAGCGAGTTTAATAGTTAGGGCATCTTGCAAGATCCCACAATCTGGTAATGATCCCTTTATTCAGGTTATTTTTGTTTTTTATTTTTTAGATTTGCTCTGTGTTAATAATGTACTTGTTTCATTACAAAGTTAATGTCAATATTATATATTTGTGCCAGCACTATTCGACAGCAGTTAATTCTAGTTAAATACCAATATATATTTTATATTTTCACGATTCATTCAGTAGATGTTCTTTCAATTAATTCAATTAATCCATCCTGTTGTTTAGTTTTTGTGATAGAGAAAGATTTTAAGGTCATTTCATGCCCAGTCTTAAGTATTGCCCAATTTATTATCTTGACTTGAAACCAGTTAATATGACACAGACAGACGGTACAAGTGTCCATTTACGAGAATTTGTCTCACTTTCCACATCACTGTCTGTTTCCAGTTTCTTTTTACAATCTGCTAATAATCATCAGACTAAACGTGCAGGACAGAACTCTCTCCTGCAGTCACCTTTGAAATGAAAGAATATTCTACATTTCCGCCGTGTTTTCTAAAGCTCAAAAGAAAATATGTGGCAGCCATCACCAGTGTCATCTTTTATGTGAATGTTACAAAATTGTAGAAAGGTTCTGCGGACAACCAGGAACCTCAGCTGTGTTGTCAGTGTTTTTTAGTTTCCAACTGTTTCATTGTGAACTCGGTGTGCCTCGGTACTTATCTGTCGTATGTTGACAACTGTGTAATTGAGTAAAATAAAATGTAACTGATGTAATGTAATAAAACAGTATAATTTCATTCTCGTGTTGTGTCTGTACAGTGTTGTCTTTTGTTAACCTTTAACCTTTCTTTTTTTTTATAGATGCAATTTGGAACAGTACATTTGAAAACTGAATTAGAGTGCATGAGCAAATCGGAATGATTTTATTACATTTTTTTGCACGTTAGTTTGAAATCTGTATACTGAATCATGGGTGTAACTAATACCGTGATAGTTAAAGGTGTGTGCATGACAAGAATAAGCTATTGTGCATTTTGTCTAGGCGACACATTTTCAGGGGAAAAATTAAACTTCAATAGCTGACTTTTCACCATGCTATGGTACAAATCTGGTGGTTGTGTGCATCTGAGTGATTAAAATAATAACATCTTAAAATAATTAATAACATAATAATATTAAGATATTTATTTTGTGTGGACAAGATAGTAACTTGTGCGCCCAAGATAAAAAAATAAACAATCTTTTGGGATCTCAGGGGCTCCGTACATAAGTGTGTAGCATGTGTACTCCATTATTCTTTTTTTATTTCATTTTAACACAAAATAAACCAAGGTCATGATGTTTCAGATCAATTAAATCAATTATATTTATATTTATTTTTTGTAAGAATTTGAAAGAGGTCGATTTAACCCAAGCACCATTTAAGGTTTAATGTTTTTTTACTCAGGATCACAAGGATTTAAAATACCCCCCACTGTAAATAAACACAGCCTACATATATCTAAGTGTACGGGCTGTGCAGGGCCTGCAGGCCTGACCTCTGGGCCTCCTCACCAGCTCCTCACCCACCACATGAAGCCGTGAGTTCCTCTCATGAGCAAAGAGCAGCTCTGCATCTGCAGACGTCAACATCTCCTCTCAGCCACTGCGCATGTCACTTAATCTGTCTGTTTACCGAGTGGAAGTTAGGTTCTTATTCGTTGATTCCTGAAGCTTCCGTTACTGACTCCCTCACGGCCATTTGTAGTGTGTACGAATTGTTGCCTGATTATAAATAAAAAATGAGCCCATTTTTCATAATTATCGAGTTATTATAATAAACGCGCAGGTATTAATGTGCCGATGAATGTGTTGTAAATTTGACATCATGTATGTTCCCCTTTAAGTCGCTCGACGTGAAACGCCGAAGAAGAAACGCGCTTCCGGGTCCGTGTCTGTTTTGACTCCATGTATGTGTGGCTGCGTATGTCGCCTCCTCTCCGCCTCTAGTCCACTTCTCTCCCCAGCACTGCTCTCCTCCAGCGCCGGCAGCGCAATGGCAGCGGCGGCCCCCAACCCGGAGGACTCCACCAGAAGCAGCGGCGGCGCCGGCGGCGGCAGCGGCAGCGGCGGCAGCAGCAGCGGCAGCGGCACACCCAGCGCCCTCGCAGGAGACGGGGACGCGGAAGAGGCCGAGGACTTCAGCTCCTCCTCGCACTGCTCGGAGCTGTCGCGGCGGCAGAACGAGCAGAGGAAGCAGGGCTTGTTCTGCGACGTGACGCTGGCCTTCAGCAGCGGGGCGGCCAGCGGGAGCGTCCAGAGCTGCGAGTTCTCTGCCCACAGGTCCGTCCTGGCCGCGGCCACCGACTACTTCACCCCCCTGCTGGGAGGGCAGTTCTCCGAGTCTGTGACCGGGCGGGTGGAGATGAAGGAGTGGAGCTCCGAGCTGGGGCCGGACGCGGAGACTGTGGAGAGTGTCATCCAGTACATGTACACCGGGGAAATACGCGTGAGCACCTGTAATGTACATGAAGTGTTGGAGCTAGCTGACAGGTATTAGCTGTTTACTGTGTGTGTGTGTGTGTGTGTGTGTGTGTGTGTGTGTGTGTGTGTGTGTGTGTGTGTGTGTGTGGAATTGTGTTTGTGTTTGTGTGTGCCCCCTAACCAGGCAAATCAGAATGATTGTATCTACTCATCAGGGTCTGTTCATGGTCTCTACTGTATTTCTCTCTGTTGGTTCCATGTTAGGTTCCTGCTGCTGCAACTGAAGGATTTCTGCGGTGAGTTCCTGAAGAAGAAGCTGAGCTTGACCAACTGTGTGGCCGTGCACAGTCTGGCCCACATGTACACCCTGGACCAGCTGGCTCTGCGGGCTGCGGACATGATCCGTCGCAACTTCCACAAGGTGATCCAGGATGAGGAGTTCTACACGCTGCCGTTTCACCTGGTCCGCGACTGGCTGTCTGACGCGGAGATCACGGTGGACTCCGAGGAGGTGCTGTTTGAGGCGGTGGTGAAGTGGGTGCAGAAGAACGCAGATGATCGGAGCCGCTACTTTGAGGAGCTGTTCCGCCTCCTGAGGCTGCCCCAAATCAAGCCCACCTACCTGACCAGGGTGGTGAAGAATGAGCGCCTGGTGGCCGCCAACGAGGCCTGTCTCCGGCTGGTGTCCGAGGCAGTGGAGGGCCACGCTATTCGTTTTGAAAACCTCAAGTCAGCTGATATGGAGCTCTGGTCCTCCCACATGGCCTCCTTTCAGCCTCGCTTTGGCCAGAACATGGACGTTATCATGGTTGTAGGCGGCGTGTCAGAAGGGGGGGACTACCTGAGCGAGTGCGTCGGCTACTTCATTTACGAGGACCGCTGGGTCAACCTGCCGCACATCCACAACCACCTGGACGGTCACGCTATCGCTGCCACAGAGTCCCACGTCTACGTAGCCGGTTCTATGGAGCCGGGCTTTGCCAAGACGGTGGAGCGGTACAATCCCAATCGTAACACCTGGGAGCAGGTGAGCAACTTGACCACACGCAAGCATTCCTTTGGCCTCACCTGCATCAAGGATATCCTGTACAGCATCGGTGGCCATGGCAACTTCAGTCCAGGTTTTAAAGATGTCAGTGTGTACGAGCCCGAGCAAGACAAGTGGCACAATCTGGAAGCTGCCCCCAAAATCCTACGGGATGTGAAGGCGGTGAGTGTGGAGGACCGCTATGTGTATATCACGGCACGCACACCTGTCGATACAGATAATGACGATGGACTGAAGACGGTGACCACACGTTACGACACGGAGAGCCGCCAGTGGCAGGATGTCGACTCCCTGCCTCTTATTGACAACTACTGCATCTTCCAGATGGCCGTGGCCCCCACTAACTTCTACCACACGGCCTCCTGCTGCCCCAAGAGCTACACGGTGCGGGATGAGGTTGCCAAGCAGAAGATCAGCTTGCGCATCTCTGATGAGATCCTGGAGAGCCTGCCACCAGAGGTTACCAGCATCGAGGGGGCAGCCATCTGCCACTTCGATGAGGACGTCTTCATCATCGGAGGCTGGAAGAACAGCGACGACGTGGACAAGCAGTACCGCAAAGAGGCTTACCGCTACTGTGCCGAGAGAAAGCGCTGGATGCTGCTGCCGCCCATGCCTCAGCCTCGCTGCCGAGCCACCGCATGCCATGTCCGCATCCCCTACCGTTTCCTGTACGGCTGCCAGCGCTACCCCATGCCCCAGAACTTGGCCCGCCAGCGAGATCGTATGCAGCAGATGCAGCAGCTTCACCGGCGCACCCTCACCCTGCGCCGGCAGCTCCAGTCACAGATTGAATGTTGAGCGGGTCCACGTCTGCTGCTCCATTCAAGAACCTCACGGTTCTGTCTGAAGATTTCCTGCAAACCAACCACCGAACCATGCTCTCGCAACCATCACCATCGACCCTCTATTTGTACATAACACGCCACAGTGGGTCTTGTGTCGCTCTCATACTGCATTTCCTCATTCTAAACTCTGTCCATCTGCTCTCATACTGTGTTGTGTAAATGGCTGATTTATAGAAAGCCATGGAATAGGTGGGCAGGCATGTGCTGACCAGCTGGTGGTCTGTGAAGGGGGACACGGCGGATGTAAACATGTGAATAAGAGTGTTATTTAACAGCCAACAACTAAATATCCTTTTGTCAAGTATGTTGGTATAGATGCTGTTTAATAGTATAAAGCTGTATATGTAAACATTTATATGGATATTTTACATTCCTGTCCTTGGAAGGCTATGTGACATAACAAATTACTGCGTTCCTGCATTCAGTCCTAAGTCGCTTAATGAAGTCTCATTCCACTGTAACACTGTGACAATCTCCTCATCAGTCTTACTTTTATCATAGTTGCTCTACTAGAATGGCTCCGCTTGTTGCTGTGCAGCCTGGACAACTTAACAAAATATGATTCCCAGAGGCTGTTGATCTTTAAGTCCTGTAGACTAGTTTGCCGTTAGATTGCAGTTTCTCTTCAACTGTTGTACAGTGTATATTTCTGTCATTTCTGTTGCTCTTCTAGCACTCGAACACTACAAATGTCTCTCCGGGTTTCGAAGGCGGTGAAATGATGAGAGAACTGTCATGAAAAGATGTGATGAAATCATTCCTTTGAGTTACTGCAAAACTGAAACCTAATATTTGGCCTCTGCATTAAGCACCAGTTATTAGAAATGGCTTAATCATTCCTTTTGTTTGCACTTTGTAAGTTTGATAATTGGTGTGTTCTCATTCGTTCAAGAAAGGTCCATGGAAAACGTGTATGTGTGTGAGTGCAGGGGGTGTGTATTGTGTATGATATGTGGGGTTTTGCGTTGTCGCCCTGCAGAGAACGGCAAAAAGCTTCTCTCGAACTGCACTTTTCGACATGTAATTGTTAAAGTCTTACAGAAGCGTAGGGATTTAAGTTGCCACTGCACTTTGAATTTGCTTGTTTTATTTGTTTCATATCAGACAAGGTGATTGTATTCTGGAAATGTCTTAGCCAGCTTTCAGCCAGTAAGGTTTGATTTTGTTTTTGAAAGAAGAAAAAGAACATGTTATGATTTGCTGATTTCTTTCCCTACATTAAATGTCTTGCACAACCTTGTGTTCTTGTACTTCAATACCAGCTGAGTGTATATCAGAGATCCACTCTGTTCTGTTCTGTTCTGTCCTGTGGTCTCCCTTTACCCGCCAAAGAAAAGAGACTTTAAAACAAAAATTACAGGCGTAAAAAAAAGGGGGTTGCTATAGAAATGTGTTGTGACTGACATTCAGAAGTTTCCACTGTCCGTGTCCATGAGGTTACAGAGTGCAGAAATGATATTCATTTCCACATCATGACCAACACAAATAGCACTGCAACTATTGAGTGGTATAGGCTGTTTAATTTACTTTGCATGTGATAAGTCTGACATTGTGTAATTAATATTGGATGTAAGAAATGCTAATGTCATCACTTGCAATAAAAGTTGTTTTGTAAGACAGATTGCTGCGCATATAGTGTATTCTTGCATTCTTAGTAATACTTCTTGTGAATTATACCTGCTGAAACACAGTTAAATGATCTAAGTCCCACAGTGTTAGCTGTTATAATAGAAGCTACCCACCATTATGTGGTATTTTTTAATGGTTGATCTATTTATACTTTATACATGAACTAGAGCCTGTTTTGGTTCCCTTACCAGTGTTAGTTCATGGTCCCGCAGAGAAAGGAGCAAGTAGGAACCTTGTATCCGTGGCTTTGCCTCAGGGGGAAGAGTTCACACCGTCCCACCCTCAAGTTATACAAGTAGTAGTGCTGCCTTCAAGTGCTCCTCTTTGCCTCGGAAATCTAACAAACAACACAAAACGAAATCAATACTTTAAGTGTTTTTATCCATGCTGGAACAAGTGACACCGTCATATTTGTTTTTTGTCATAACTTATAAATGATCTTTGGTAAAGTCATTTTGAAGACTGTTTTCTGATTTGTTTTGCCAATGAGTTGTGCGCTCTCCCGAGTGTACCGGAAGGCAGCAGGACCCGTTGAGGCTAACACTCAGATGGTGCCCAGGTTCCACATCAACGAGGACTGACCACCGATGACAAGCGTTCAGTCAAACTAACCTTTAACAAGCCGATAACACGACTCAAGAAAAATGGTAAAAATCTCCAGTAAAGTTTCTGTGTCACCGTGAATCCCTCACACCGGGAAGAAGACACGCTACTTCACGTGCATGTTTACCAGCTAGCTGAGCTGGGTTTACTCACTGTAATGAGGTCAGCTAGCTGGCTTCTCTTTGTTTGCTAGCTGTATGCGAGCTCATTATAACACGCTGAAATATTTATGGCATTATTAGTTCTGTGACTCGTGTGTGTTTTGGAAGTGTATTGTACGCAGGAAGTACGCTAGCTAAAACAGTGCGCTATTCAATCTGATGCTAGCGCCTGACCGGTCGGCTAGCTTGACGCAAAAATAAACAATTCCAACGTGACACATTTTTTTGTAATGACAGTGTCCCTCTTTCTCCTGGACTCACTTCCCCTCACTAAGATCCCGGAGCTGTCCAACCCGTCGGTGTGCATGAAGGACCCAGAGAGGGTGCAGGAAATCCTAGAGTCCATGGTGAAGGCTGGCTCCAACACCGTGCAGGTACACACACCCTGTTCTCTGCAACAGAATCTGTCCATTAGAGAAAACACTAACGCATTTTTTTATAATATACTCCTTCCTCTAACAAACACAGGTGATCTCAGATTTTGACATGACCCTAACACGGTTTGCACACAACGGCAAAAGGTGCCCAACGTGTCACAGTAAGTCCAGCTGTGGGTTTTCTGGGTGTGGCGGTTGTCTTGCTTACATAAGTTGGTTTGTGGCTGAACGTTGTTTCATTTGTTTGCAGATATTCTTGACAACAGCATGCTTATCACAGATGACTGCAAAGTAAAGGTGAGATGGAAGCAGGATTACTATTGGTTGGGACGGTGCATTTGACTAAACTTGCACGAAACATGTAGTTTATGTTTAAACGTGTAATGATCCATGCTTGTGTTGCAATACTGAGCAATTTTTTACAGAAGATAATGTTGCTATAACAATTTACTACATAAAGTACACACCCTGTAGAACAGGCCATTTAAGAATATAGTTATTTTCCTATTTAAAACTGGAACAGATCATGCTTCATTGTGTAATGGCATGGAGTTGAAACACTCCAGGACTTTTGCTAAACTATTATGTTTTGGAAATTTCCTCGAAACTAATGCTTAAAGGTTCAGTGTGTAGAATTTAGTGACATCTAATGGTGAAGTTGCATATTGCAGCTGAATACCCCTCACCTCATGGTAGCCTTCAGTTGTCATAAAAAATGTATTTAGTTTGTCCTGTCTGGGTTACTGTAAAAAACATGGCAGCCTCTGTAGATGTAAATATATTTGGATATGAATTAACAAATTAATTGTCACACAAAAGTGTAAGTGAGATATTTTAATGATTTGTATCAGTGACGTACTACTTAATTCTCTAAAAATTGCAATAGTTTAACATATAATATAAAGTATTTAAATATAAAGAGCCCATTCTAGAGTAAAGTAAACAACAATTTGTAAAATTTTGATGATCACACACTGGTGAAAACATCACTAGGATTATTTTGTATTCAATTTCTGCCAATAGATCCCTTTTAACCTAAATCTTACATACTGGATCATTAAATATAAGTTATCAATAATGATGCATGTGTTCAACTATGTATAATTCATTTGCATTTCTAGACATTAAGCAGTACATCACTGATACAGATTATTAAAATATCTCTCAAATACTGCCCTCTAGGGGATGATACATGGAATGGCAACCTGTGCCCCCCTTATAATAGTCTTCATGCTCTTGAATCTTTCTTCCTCATTATTTTGTCACTGCAATGTGGCATATATTTCAGTAAGCCCAGAAATCTTTTAAGCATTAAAATGGTATAAATTAAAAAAAATATTGTCTGGAACAGGGTTCGTGTGTTTCTGTCGGAATATGTGATACAATATGACAAGAAATCATCAACTGAAGATTATTTCTCTTTTTGAGTGAAATCTTTCCATCCTGTCTGAATGTTTGTTCTTGAATATTTACCCGTCTCCTGTAGCTGAAGGACCTGCTCAACAAATACTACCCCATAGAGATAGATTCTACGCGGTCAATAGCGGAGAAGTTGCCCCTCATGGTGGAGTGGTGAGTATCTCAAAACACCTTTTAATGTAAAAGCAAAATCTTCTGCAATTTCATGCCTTCATAAAACTGTTCTGCTTTTGTCTCTGACAGGTGGACCAAAGCCCATGAACTCCTGGTACAGCAGGAGATCAGGAAAGACAAGTTGGCCATTGTGGTGCGGAAGTCTGAGGCCATGCTGAGGTCAGTGAACCTGCCTCCTCTTAGTCCATTTTGTAGTTTTTTGGTAAAAAATATACTAAGACCTTTTGAACTGTAATAGTAACTTGATGTTTTCACAGGGAGGGCTACCAGCTCTTCTTTGATCACCTGCATGAGCACAGCATCCCTCTGCTCATCTTCTCTGCTGGAATAGGAGATGTCCTGGAGGAGGTGATTCGCCAGGCCGGGGTCTTCCACCCCAACGTCAAAGTCTTCTCCAACTACATGGACTTCGATGAATCCGTGAGTAGCGACACCACATACAAACAATCTAACCCCCACGCGGCAGCGATGAGGTTTAAGATGATGGAGACTTTGTCTTTGTGTGCTTCCACAGGGAGTATTGAAAGCCTTCAAGGGAGTGCTGATCCACATCTACAATAAAAGGGAAGGCGCTCTGCTCAACACCGGCCACTTCCAGGAGCTGCGGACGCGACCTAATGTGGTGCTGATGGGGGACTCTCTGGGAGATCTGACCATGGCTGACGGGGTGCAGGACATGGAGAACCTCCTCAAGATCGGGTTCCTCAACGACAAGGTAAATAAAAAAAACACACAAACACTCCTGTTCATCAAATTGACTGGAAAACAATATTTTGTATCTGTCAGCCTGAGATGAAGCGCATATGAATATGTTCACATCTACCCTCACATAGCTGACACAAACATTTTACCATGGTAAAGCTATATACCTCTTTTACACCGAAATTATGTTCGACGTCATGAATGCACTGAGGTTCTCTCTCACCTCACTGGCTTTACAAATAAGCGCGCTCACTCAAGTGTTGTCCTTCCATCATTGCCGATTTAAAAACCCATGTCTACTGTAGAGTCATTTGACCCGTGAGTGAATGGTGATTGTATCCATTCCCATTGAAGACAAAGGCCAGATGTTACTGGGTTTTAGAGGATTTGACCAGTGGAAAAAGGTCATTTTGATACACACTTGTTTGTTTGTTTGTTTGTTTTCCAGGTGGAGGAGAGGAAGCAGTCATACTTGGACTCATATGACATTGTGCTGATAAAAGATGAAACCCTGGAAGTTCCTAATGCTGTACTGCTCTACCTCACTGGCAACAAGTGAACTGAGAACTGAGCGTTTGTTGTCCTCTGGCCAGCGGGGGGGGGCTCTCTGGTGCCATAAGACGAAGAAGCCCATCTCCAGATGTTATCAACAAGCCAACTAAGAATGGTTATACTGGTTTTTACTTAACTAAAAGTTACACACTTTTGTGAACGAGTCTGGGATACCACATATCGCTGTACAAGGTCCAGTTGACTTCCACAGCTCACAAACACCACGTCACCCTTTATATTCTTGTCCTTCCCCTCGTGTTTATAGTTGTGCTCCTTTTCGACCATAATGTTTGTTTATGGTGGAAGCCAGAAATGCACTGTCTACGCCCAGTGCAGCATGTTAAGTGTGTGTTCGGTGATGGGTGCTGTTTTCTACTTGTTTTAGGGACGATTGGTTGTCAGACTGTTCTGGTTTTCATATAGGAAATATAAGGGAAAGAAAAACAAACACAACAGTGTTAAACATCTGGCTTGAAATCAGTTTCCAGCCTCCTGCAATAAAACTATTTTCAGCTAATTTTAACCTGAAACTTGATGCTTTTTATATGAGATATTCCATGTGTTGTCTCTGCCACGTCTTCTAGGTTCTGGTTATATAGTCCAACGTACAATACAGGTTGTAATTTTCAATAAATCCTTGTTTCTTTAGTACCGTATAACACCACAGTGCCGGTAAATGGTGCACGATGACAAATTTTATTCTAGGTGACCAGAAATATCCAGACTTTATAATATTTAATATCTGAGTTCAGTAATTATTTGTGAGAACTGACTGCTACCTCCAGAAAAGCGTGAAACATTTTTTGGGTTTCACGTGATTTCACCTTTAAACTGTAAAACAGTTTAAAGCACTCCAACAAAAAGTTTCTTAAAACCGTTAAACATTTTAGAGTTGAGAACACAACAGTCAACAAAGACAGACTTTGTTTTCCGTCATTTGTGCCGTGAGTCTTGGGTTGTTTTGTCCAAACTCATTTCCTTGGCAGATGTTGCAACTTGTTTGAAATAAAATGTTATTTCATCTGTTTTGGTTTCATGTTTTTATTTTAAAAGGAGACCACTAGATTGAACTGATTCACAGGTGCATGAACAGAGTGACTAGACAAAAGAAAGATGTCTCTTTTTTTTATTTTTTATAAAACCGTTTATTTTATGTCGCACAAGGTATTCTGTAATATAAATGTTTATTATACAATTTCTATTACTATACAAACTAGCAACAAGTTTTCAACAACAACAACCTGTACAACCAGTGGTTTTAATCATTTTTATATCAAGTGAATGTCAGGCTCAATATTGGCTACAAATTTATATAACATGGTGTCTTCTGGAAGATCAGCCACGCCCAAATGTTTGTTGGGTAGTTTTGAAAGTAAAATGGGCCTCTTGGAGTTGAACATATTTCCATTACAGATATTTCTCTCTTTCACATTTTCAAATACACCTTTCATGTACGTGACCTACCGACCCTGTGAATTCTAATATTTTCTCGTGTTGTAAATGTGGATCTGCTGCAGCAGCTGTGGGATGTCATTCAGATGTTTTAATAGCATCTAGAAAAGCAAACTTTGATGCCTTAAGGACAAAAAGTGTTTCATTATCTGAAACATCCTTAAAAATGACTGCACAACAGTTGCTAAGACAACTGTGACCCCAGGCCACCACTCAAAATACTGAACGTTCCCTTTTAAAGCTCATCTCGTGTCACTGGTTCCTCCGCCTGCTCTTTCAGCTCGTCTTCTATGATCTTCCCATCTGCATTTCGGTCCTGGTTGTTGAATATGTCCTTAATGATGCTGTCTGTGTCGACCCCTGGCCGGAGTCGGCCTTTGCCTTCTTTCACTTGTATCATAATGAAGGAGGAGAACTGGAGAAAATGAGAGTTAGAATTATTTTGCTGTTTGTTAAAATAACTTTGGTTGTCTGCTGATACCCATCGAGCGTAAATTCAGCAGTGCAATTGTTAGACTGAACCCTGCTCGTCTGCGTACCTCCTCTAGAGGGACCTCTTTGTCACCGTTGAGGTCCATAGCAGGAAAGAGGGGGTCGGGCCCGTTTCCCAGCCACACGAACATGTAGCCCTCGGGCACTCCCTTCTGCAGCTCCACCAGCTCCAGCTCAAAGAAGAGCACAGCGCTCTTGGGGACTCCTCCGGCTGGAGAGAAACACGAGACAGAGGGGAGAAACTGTGACTCAGGGTGAAAAGAAAAAAAGTGTGTGCAGGATGTAATCTACACAGATCCAATGACTGACCTCCATCTTCACCGTGCCCCCAGTGGGGAGGAACGACCACCTTCCTCCTTTCACCCACGCACATGCCACGCAAGCCTTCCTCCAGACCATGAATCACCTTGTTTGCTCCGAGAGTCGTGATGGAAGGTGATTCGTAATGGTCCCTGTAAAGTGACGTGTGACATGTTACCACTCATTTCCACATTAAAACCAAAACTAAATTAAAAAACTTTCCCACGTATATCAAAACCTCGAGCCATGCAACCCTACATGCTGTTGCCATGGACACGCATGATATTTGCAGTTCTAGGGCCACTGAAATCTGTCAGACAAGGGAGCCAGTGATGATTACATGCATGAACTGGGAGGAGGAGGATGCAGTGTAGCAGAGTGAACAGCAGAGGGGTCTCACGAGGAGTACAGCAGGGTGCCGTCCATCAGGGAGCAGTTGTAACGATACTGAATCAGGTCATCAGCCTCACTCATCAAATTGCAGTCCTGAGGCTTGTGGGTAACTTTAATCTTAACCGTGTCTTTGGGGTTGTGGAAATCGATGACGTGAATTTCAAAGACGAGAACGGCAGAGCCAGGGATGATGTCTCCTACAGGCAGACGAATAAATACATAAACAGGGCAGTGTTACAAACCTAAATAAGACTTAGTGGTTTGTTGTGCCAGTCCGAAAGTCAATCAAACTCACCAACTCCGTCTTCGCCGTACGCCATGTGAGGAGGAACAGTAATCCTCCTCTTCTCTCCCATGCACAGCCCCTGCAGTGCCTTGTCCATCCCTTGGATCACATATCCCTTCCCAACGTACGTGTTGTAAGTGCTGTTACGCTGGTAGCTGCCGAGAGAAGAGTGACAGTCAGCTTTCATTTTTACTTGCATCGCTTTCTGACAGCGGAGAAATCCCGGGTTTACCTGGAGTCGAAGGCCGTGCCGTCCTGGAAGGTGCCGTTGTAGTGGTAGCGGATGTAATCGCCCGTCACGGTCCTGCGGGTGCAGCCCTTGGGCGCCTCCTTCACCTCCACTATCAGGTCGTCCTTGGGGTTGAACAAGTCAACCAGCAGCACCTCGAACACCAGTGTGGCCTGAGGAGGCACCGTAGTTCCTGTTTATGCAAAAAAAAAAGCAAAGAGCTGCAGGTCTGTTCTAGTCAAATATGCTTAATATAGCTTTACAGAGGTGAAGTGAAACCAGTGGCTGCCTTCTCTAAAAGTAGGTAGGGGTCTTTCAATGAAAACAGAAGACCTAGTCTGATGATGTAGTGAAGCAGTGTGGGATCATGGGAGTTGTGTTCACCGCAATTGCCGATGAAAATCTACCTGATGCAAATTTAGGCACAAAGTTTGTTCAGGGATGATTTTATGTGTTAAAGTTCTATTCACACCAAATGTCAATCAGTAATCGTGATCCATTATGAGTAACCAATACAATCAGTGGAACAAACAGCTGACAGCCTAACTGGCAAAATGGCTAACTGTGTGTTTTCCTTCATTATATGTTTTTTTGCCCTGGAGGTTATAGCAGAGGCAGTAGAGCCACGAGTAAAGCAGATATGACACGATTAAAAGGGGCCAAAATGAAACGTCCCTCTATCTGGGTTTGTTGGGAATATTTTGGATGATGAAAGTACACAATTCAACAAAATATACTGTATAACATAGATCTAGTTGTTTCGGGATATTTTAATGAAGAATTGTTTTATATTACTTATGATTAAAGCAACACTGTGCAATTTTTACTGTGTAACAGCGCCCTCTACAGCCACACATGGTGATTAATTCTGTAGAGCTCCATGTCAGATTGATTAACTCTGACTAGGTGGTTCCACTCGCTGAGTTGACGGAGGATATTCCTTATGATCCCCGACAACTTGAACCAGAAGAGTTGCTGCTTTAAAAAAAGTTGCATAGTGCTTTAACAAGGCTCTGAAACCACAATTAACACCCAACAAATGCAAAAGCTAAATCCTTGTCAAAGACTGTTGAAACATGAATTCATTCAAAATTGTAGTTACTGTATGTAAGAAAAATTACATTTAAACGTCTAAAAACAAAAGCAACATTATAACAGGTTAGTATGGCCTCTGAAATTATTGTTAGGTCAAATAAAAATGTTCAGACACAAGCCACAGCCTTATTAATAAAATGATTTAGTACCAGAGCCGTTCTCTCCATACGCCAGGAAGGGTGGGACGATGACGATCCGTCTCTCAGCAACACACATGCCCAGGAGACCCTCGTCCATACCTTTGATGAGGTCGCCCTGTCCCAAGTAGGTGTCATAGGTTGTATTCCTCGAGTAACTGAATCAAACACAGGTCAAAGTTGTTGAGAGAAGCACAGACTCCGACAGGACGTAATTGTAAGTGCAGGACGTGTTTGGTCTCACCTGGAGTCAAAGGCCTCACCGGACAGCAGGGTGCCGTTATAGTGGTAACGGACAAAGTCTGATGCCACAGTGGAGCGGTTGCAGCTCGCGGGTTTGTGGAGGGTGCGGATCAGGACCTTGTCCTCGGTGTTCCAGATGTCCAGCAGAAGAACGTCATACACCAACACGGCATCAGCAGGGATTACACCACCTGTCAAGACAAGCAAGCGCAGATCCTCATTAGCACAGGTAAAGGTCAACAGGAAAGTGCAGTGACGGCATCTGCGGTCGTCTTTGTCCCACCAGTTCCTATGCTCCCGAAGGCCAAGTGCGGGGGGATCGTGATCTTCCTGCGTTCGTTGACACACATGCCCTGAAGACCACGGTCCATCCCTGTGATGAGTCTGCCCAGGCCCACCTGGCTGATGAAGGCTTTGCCTCGGTCATGACTGTAGATGGTAAAGGGAGAGGTCAGTGAGAAACAATGTGAGGTAGACCTATCAGAACAGTATGAATCCTGGGAAAAAAAGACTTCAAGTGTTGTTCTTCAGGCTCAATACGTGATGCCAAGAACTTTTTATATAACCAGAATATCAGCATCCAATGTTCCATCCGCACCAACCGCATCTCTTAACTTGAGGGGATTTAATGTCTCCAGATCACTCCTGAAAATCCTTTATTCATCATTTATTCAGTAAGAACAGTATCAGCATGGACTTGAATAACCTCGGCCATGTTTATGCAGTTTGTGTCACTCAGACGGCAAAGGCCACTGAACACGCTCTTAACCTAAAGTTGTGTGTCCTGTCATCAGGGAGGACGTACACTTTCCTCAGGAGGAACAAATCTAACAGATACTTCAGATCCTTGGTCCCATCAACTGGTGAGTTTTTAAACAAGCCCTGGGTCAACTGGATATTAGAGGACAAAGAAACTTGAATTGTTTTTAGGGGCGACTGTGACTCAGCGCTTAGAGCGGTCGTCCTCTAACAGGAAGGCCGGCGGTTCGATGCCAGTCTGCCCCTTTCTGCATGACAAAGTGTCCTTGGGCAAAACACAGAACCCCAAGATGCACTGTATGAATGACTGTGTGAATGGGTGAATGTAAAACTGTAAAGTCCTATGAGTAGTCATCAGGACTAGAAAAGCTCTATATAAATACTTACCATTTATATTTCTTTGCGATTTCAAAGTATTCCAACATATTTTTGTCCTGTATTATTTATTTTCTGTAATGTAACCCTAACAACAATAGGGTTAGGGTTAGGAGTGATAAAGATAAATCCATCCGTCCATGGCTTTATTATGATTCACTATTTATATGAGAGCCGACATGAGTCTTTCAAAGACAAGAAAACTTTTATTTTACAGAATAAACATTGCAAAAAAGAAAAAAAAATTGTGGTTACATTTTGCTTAAAGAAATTAGATTTCTGTTTATTTGGCTGTATCCGTTTTTTCTTTATGCTAAAAATGTATCGTTAAACTGTAAAATATCAAGCATCACTTACATTTCTTTGTCACAAGGGTTTGATAACTACATTTTAGTAATAACTGCAATTCTTTTATCGTCAGTGGATATACCGGCATCGGAATTTTGACCCCCCCACGACATGAGCATCAGCCAAAAACTCCACATGTACAGGCTTGTTTGTCGCGAGGTGACACATTTCTGCGAGCTTAACAAAACTACCCACAATTCATTTGTGAATACAACCAAAGTCCAGCATTTTGATGTTAATCTGAGGGGACACCGGGCTGGACTGATCTATGGATGATTGCACCTTCACAGATAAATGAATCCATGTTGCTGACACGTCTGCAGCTGTTATCTCAGCTGCAGTGAATCGTGTCTGAATTTACATCCATCCCATTCGTAAGGTTGAGCATGCCTGTGTGTACCGCAGCTTGTGCATCCATGACGCTACACTGTGCATTTTAATATGCACTGAAAACGTAACCATTTCTGTAAGAGGGACAGTTCATATCAATACACACAACTGAAGCGGTACTTTCGCGTTATTTTGTTGCTTTGATGTTCCTTTGAAGCGTTACAGTTACTGCTCCTTCCTGAGTTTAAACATTCTTCGTTAAAAAAAAAAAAAAAGCACGCAGAGTAAGTTTTGCAGTATTTATGAAAGCGGTCTGGACTGAGTTGTATTAAATGTCGCATTCTCACCTGGAGTCAAACTTCTTCCCGTCCGCAAATAAAGTACCGTTAAAGTGATAACGGACGAAATCCTCTGTCTGAACCTCCCGAGAACAAACCTTGGGGATGTGGTACCGATCCACTTCAACGTCCACTAACGGCTCGTGGCTGCATTTCACAGAGAGGACGTGGAGGAGGAACAGCACCGAGGGTCTGACCAGATCCATCCGGAAAATGTGACGGTGACTGCGGAAGCTCGCACGGCTCAGGGACGGTCTGCCAGCGAGGGGGATGCGGCTGAAGTGCAGAGAGAGGAACCGCAGCAAGTTTTTGGGACGATCGACTTAAGTAAAGTGTGCTGGAAAACAGATGAAGTACTTCTGGTTACCGGTTACAAAATAAAAGCCGTCAAACAGCTTAAGGAAAAAAATATTGTTGAAATAATGTTTTGTTCTGTGATCTCTACTAAAAATAGCTGCGACGGTTGTTAAAGTTTCAGATAATGAATGTGATGCAAACATTTCTATAAGGGCCAGGAGCCTAAAGCAAAGTTTCTGAACCATAACCTTCAGGATAAGATAAAGTCTTTTGATCTCATGCAGGGAAATGTAACTATCTACCAAATACTATGTCTGTTATATAGAATTTAAGCATAAACTAAAATAAAAAAACTGAGTATAACATAAGGAATTTAATGCATCAACAATAAAAAATAAAGCAAGAATACATGGAAGTTGCAATAAATTATTGATAACACAAAAGTTGCAATAAAGGGTTTGTTTACATGCCTTTGAAAAATGTACAAGGACTTATATATACATACACTTATAGAGAATACACATCCCACTTTGGATTGACACTTGTATCCTCTATTGTATTAGTTTTTTACTACTAATTATAATAAAATAAAAATTTGAATAAAGATAATAACTTTATTTGAATCGCACTTATCTAAATAAGTAACAAAGTGCTTCACAAAATCCATGACAAAAAAATGAACAAATAAAAATGGTATTCAATTCAGTTCAAATATAGAGAAACCAAACAGTTTACACAATTTTTCTGGATTGAACTTTATTGAAATGTTCTTCTATTTCTTACTTTGTTTTCTCTGTGACTTTGCTCTTATTGCAAAGTTTGGCTGGCCTTCTCCTCTCGTCCAACACTTTTTATTGAGCCTGTGTTAACCTACAACTTGAAACTTGATTTGTTGACAGATAGTGCTTTTATTTTGAACAAGAAGGACTGAACTTCCGGCTTTGTTCCGCCTCTCTTGGATCATGTAGCCCACAGAGCTGCAGCGGGAGCATGAGGAGGAGGAGGAGGAGCAGGAGGAAGATGATGATGGGGAGGAGTGGCCCCTGGGCCCCCACCCACTTTCTAATGGAATTCTGCAAACGTGTAAAGCCTGGCCCAAAGGCCTGGACCCATGATTTCACTCACGTATAAGAATCATAATGTGTCTCACCCTCATCTGAAGTTATCCTTTTGGTGTCCTGACCATAGACTGTGTATAAACAGGTCCTGACACTCTCATACTGGAATCCTTGTTTTATATTCCTCATGTGAAGCTGTGATATCCTATAAAACATATCATAAGAAGAGGCCTCCATCAGTCATGCAACATGGGTATGAAACATGCAGAGTCAGGGATTAGATATTAGTTCTGCCCAGAGGTGATGTGACCTCTGCAGCATGAAAAACCCAAGTCTCAGCTTGTCAGATGTTCTTGGAATGTCGGTGCAGATTCTAACCAGGTGGAAAATACAGGAGCTCTTCACACATCCAGTGAATTGTATGAATGTTTAATCTCCAGTCTGAGAGATGGAGTCAAACAATCATGAATAAAAATAATGAAAACAATGAGATGAGATCCATATTAATGACGATGGAAAACACTGAGGAGAAACTGGACTCACTGTGACGTCTCTGTCAAGTTGACCGGAGTGAACACCATTTATACCAGAAGTACAGACTTGTGACTTCAAAGTAATAGTCAGACGGTGTGGAATTTGACAGCTGCAGAGCTGCAGGACCAGTTAACTTGCACAGTTGCACCATTTAAAATGAAATGCTTAAAGATGCATTATAGTTTTGTTCGTTTTATCTATACAGGAACAACAAAATGCAATGTATAATCATGATAAACAAGAAAAGCAACACGATCTTTAACCCTAGAATGTGAAAATTCTAGGGTTGTAAATATGTAAAAATGATTGGTTCAAAATTAGTATTTAGCCCAAATGTAAGCATTTATTTTGGTCAAACAGATCCCTGGAAATGCATTTCACTGATGTGAGAAAAAGAAATGTTCGCGTGACATGATGTTCCCTGTGATTAATTACATTTATAAATAATAATAATAAATAATAATACATTTCAGTTCAGACACCTTACAACATATAATAAAAAAACACAAAATGTATAATAATGTAAAATAATTAAAGTACAAGATGCAAACACAAAATAATATGCAACATAAATGACACAAGACTAGTAAGACAATGAACTCGTATTTTGACAAGATGAAAGCAATCTAATGCGTAAACGACCGTGTCTTTTATTTTGACAGCCGTGCCCAGAAGCTGCTACTTTGTGCGTCCAGCTCACCGCAGCTCTCACAGCCTACGTGCAGGCAGACATGAGCAGAGCCTGGTGAAGACAGAGGAAGCGTCCTGATCCATTCAAAATAACTCCCAGTCTCCTGTGTGCCGGAGCCGGCGGAGGTGACGATGCTCCTGAGAAGCTTGTGCCTGGCCCTTCTCCTCCCGGCGCTGGCGGAGGCTCAGTATGAGAAGTACAGCTTCAGAGGTTTCCCCCCGAAGGACATCATGCCGCTGGACTCCGCGTACGGATACGCGCTGGAGCAGTACGGGGTGCAGAAATGGGGAGAGAGCATCAAGTTCCTGGAGCTCAGCCTGCGGCTCCACCGGCTGCTGCGGGACAGCGAGGCGTTCTGCAGCCGCAACTGCAGCTCGGTGAGCCGGGACAACGACACTCTGTTCGCCGACAACAGCCTGCGCGTCGTGCGCCACATCCTCCTGAGGGCTGCGTGCCTGAAGAAGTGCAAGGCGGGGTTTCCTGTGTTTAACCTCGCGTATCCACGAAGGGATTTATTGGAAACTTTCGACCAGAGGGTGCCGTATCGGTACATACAGTACGCGTACTACCAGGTGAGATCCCAATGTGTGGAGGGTTGTGCCCAAAACTGGAGCGCCAAGTAAACGTAGGCCCAGGCACCGAAATCACTCACAGGTATAGTTCATGTACTAGAATAAAGTTATTGTTGTACATACAAGTGGACGTTTCCAGTTATAAACTAATTTGAGTGTGGAACAAAGTGTTAATGCGCATTTAGCGTCACTGCATCTGTGCGTAAAGGGCACAATCTCCCAGCTAAAGTGTCCGCAGCTGTTCCATCCATGAACATCCACTTTGTCTGAACCACCGAGAGGAAAATTTCCAGTGGGCGACCTGTGGAGTCTAAATCCACGGCCGCTTTGTTGCGCCCCCCTGCTGACCGAGCGGTAGTTGAGTATGTGCCACGTCTCTTTCAGTGTTCCCCTGAAACAATCCCCTTATTCTTCTCCATCAGACGCACAGGGACGAGGACCAGCTGTGCTTACGAGGCAAATGCGCAGATTTTGTTTGGTCGTAAAGTAGGGTTTGGACCAAACCCGGTAAAGGGAGGTACAAACTCCAGGTTATATCCTATTGATGTATTAAAAGGGAACAGCCCACTTGAGAAACCCCTTAACTCTGACTGTAGTGATCCTTTAAAATGTGGGTGTGTTACAGACTCTCATCACAAAATTTGTTGTCTGAAACCTTTAAATTAGAGATGTCTGTATATTTTTGTCTTGTTTATACAATCTGGTAAACTAAAAGGTGAATCAAAGCTCTGCAGCTGCTGCTCCCTATAGTATGATACGATTTGAAGCAGCCGCACAGGAATGAAATGACTTGTATCTGTATTATTATTGGCTGTATTTGACTAAGTTCATCCTTTTGGCCAAGGCTGCCACGTTTAATTCCTTCACCTCGTATTTGAATGTGAAAGTCTGTCAGTGTGTAAAAACCCTGACATCTGCACGTTAGTAATTGTGGGAGTTTGGGGGTCAGAGGTCATGTTATCCTGTGAGCAGTGAAAATAACAGGAGCCATTGAGAGAGACTGTGTTCCCTATTTCTATGAACCCTCCTTAAAATACTGCCATATCCATTTTAACACTATCTCCTCCTACACAGCTCAATAACGTGCAGAAGGCTGTGGCGGCTGCCCACACCTTCCTGAAGAAGAACCCGAATGACCCCTACCTTGTCAAGAACATTAACTACTACAAAACTCTGTTGGACGTGGAGGAATATCTCATCGACCACGAGGAGCAGCCGTACGAGGTTGGTAGCTCGAGGCAGCCGCTCCTTCTCCTTCTCCGGTTTGCCTCTTAAAGACATCCTATTGTCACTTTTCTTTTTAATCGCATGTATGTGTTTTCCAGAGCGTTTTCCTGAAGGGCGTGACGCTCTACAACAGCGGAGACTTCAGCAACAGCGCCCGGAACATGGAGCTGGCCATCACGCATTACTTTGAAGTATACAGCCTCTGCTTAGCGGGCTGCGAGGGCTCGTACGAGATCTTGGAGTTCAAGGACTTCTACCCAACACTGGCAGGTGAGTAGAGCAGCAGTTAAAATGATTAGCTGCAGTTCGGCATCTTTTATATAAGAAAATAATCCAGTTCTTCTTACTTTCTCCTCCATGCCTCAGATCTCTACACTGATGTGCTGAAATGTAAGGTGAAATGTGTGGCGCACCTGACGCCCAACGTCGGAGGATTCTTTGTGGAGAAGTTTGTGGCCACAATGTATCACTACCTCCAGTTTTCTTATTATAAATGTAAGGACCAAGGCTCCGATTCAGGCTTTTGAGAGCGTGCTGTCAGTGTGATACGTTTATGTGACCTGGATCATTTTGTGTTCCTCCACAGTGAACGATGCGAAGAACGCTGCTCCGTGTGCAGCCAGTTACATTCTGTTTGACCCCAACGACCAGGTGATGCAGCAGAATGTGGAGTATTATCATTTCTACCAGGAGCAGTGGGGCCTCAAGGATCAGGACTTTCAGCCCCGGCCTGTGAGTCAGGACCTCTATATATGGGGGGGGCAATATTATTTGTGTGTGTGTGGAGAGTTGTGTAACTGTAGCTCAACCCGTTTGCTTAATCGGATTTGTAAATGTGTAAAAGTATAAATCTGTAAACGTGTACTTGATAAGTTATTAATTGATGAAAAGGCTGTTTTGCTGGACAGGCTTTGCAGTTAACTTATCGTTTTACACCTGATTTTACTGCACCTCTGCTGTGTACAATCTGCAAATGCGTGCTACAATATTGGCCCCATATCTTTACTGTTTATCCATTTTGCACATCTCTGTCCTCGGTGGTTAAACCAGGCCCGACTGACGTAATCAGGATTGTTTAGAGGCAACAGAGGGCTCACGCAGGCTACACTAAACCAGAGCAGAGCAGCTATAGCATAAAGCGGTTTTGGCGTGAATATAAACACAACCTCAGGGTACTAATTAGAAACTCATATACTTGCATAAAGACAGACTGGTTTTACCGTCTCTTATTGCTTTGTGGAGAGTGGGCAGCAGCTGCAGTGCAACAGCTTTGTAGCTAAACTGACTCATAAATGTCTTTACCCACTGAAGCAGCTCCAATTTCAAATAAATTTGTTCTCACGGTGAGAGGGACTTTAAACCCTCCAGACACAGGAACGGAAACAGGCCAAACTGTTGTTGTTGTTGTTGTTGCTCAGTGCAGTCGGTGTCATTAAACTGCGACAAGCTGCTGCCGCTGCTCAGGTCACAACACGAGAGCTGATGAGACGTTTGTTTTTCAGGAGGCCCAGAGGTATTTTAACCAGACGACCAAACAGAAGGAGATGCTGGAGTTTGCACTGAACTACCTACAAACAGACGATGAGGTGCGTTTCTACTGCTGCACATGCAAACGAGTGTTGCAACCATGAAGCTGAAATCCAGTTTATTTTGTATTGAGACACAATGTCAAATAGTTATTTTTGACAATTAAAGGGAAGTGTCTGTGGTGGGGGAGGAGTAACGGTTTTCTTGCAAATTAATGCAAAAATAGGGGTCGCAATCCTGACACAACTTCTGTTTGGTTTCCATGGAAGTTATGTTCTCATCTGCATTTGTTTGATTATTGTCAGTATTATGCAAACTTGGTGTTAGGGCCTGGTCACACGTTTTGCAAAAAACATCAGTGGTGAACTTTCGTCCTATGGCGAGGTAAAACACAGCATGGCTTTGCAGGGAGTTCAACTTTGGTGAACTTTGACCCACAATACTTGCTTCAGATCGGGTTTGTGTGACCGGGTTCTGAAGATGGGGTATGGTTTAGGAAAGAATCCATTATATTTTTGTGTCTCAGTGTGGTTATGTAATAACATTAAAACATAGAGATAGTAGAGAACAATGTATTTAAAGTCTGCTAAAGTTGCCTGTCATTAGCTACAGGTCACAACCAAAATCACCTTGTTAATTCAACTTTATTTATGTTAAAGGTTCATTGTGTAGAATTTAGTGACATCTAGTGGTGAAGTTGCATGTTGCAGCTGATTACCCCTCACCTCACCCTCCCCTTCCAAACACGAGAGCATCTGTGGTAGCCTTCAGTTGTCATAAAAACTCAAAAGGTGTTTAGTTTGTCCAGTTTGGACGACTGTAACAAACATGGCGGCCTCCGTAGAGAGGACCCGCTCCCGATGTAAAGATAAAGTATTTTAATATATAACACACTTGTGAAAACATCACTAGGATTATTTATATTCAATTTCTGCCAATAGATCCCTTTCACCTAAATCTTACACACTGAACCTTTAAGGAAGAATGTGTTATTTATAACTTTTTTTTACAAAAGTTATATACTCTTGATTTAAAAAGATTATACTTTTATTATTGCTATAAATTACTGGTTAGAACTAGTCAGTCAGTGGAGAAAATATAATCTCATGGGTGTAGGTAAAAATGACACATTCTAGATGGACTGAGGTGTATCATATCTTTTTGACTTCTTCCATGTGGTATCTCGCTGTTCTAAATTCATCTGATGAGGTTTCCAGATTTCCATCCCTGAGTTTTTTCTTTTAACTGCACAAACAACCTCCATTGTGCTGCAGTTGCAGCAGATGTTCAGAGACACACGTCTCAAAACCTCAGGAGATAAAATCCAAACCGTCTGCATGACTAGACGACCCCAAAGGTACATAAATATGAGAAGTGTTTTTGTGATGCGACACTTCAACGACTAAACTGGCTGACTAAACTGAAGATATAAGTTAAAAAAAGGGGGGATTTACTGTAGACTTTAACTTTGAAGGAGCAGACTAAATGAGATCTGCTGTTTCAGGTTATGCGACGCAGAAATGAAAAGGAAAAAAGTCTCTAAGGATGAAAGGGGGAGACAGAGTGGGAAAGGAAGAGAAAGCAGGAGGGGGGCTGTGTTTTCCGCCAGCAGCGTGTGGTATGTGGTTGGGAGGTGTTGGCCACTGAGGCTTTGCCACATCTATTTAACTCAGGTCAGCTCCTCCCAGCTCCGCACACGGCCTGGACCAGAGAGGGGGGAGGACTCTGAGACTGTGTAGGCTGAATAAGGCGGCTGCACAAGTGAGAGATTTATAGGCACAGGAAGGAAAAACTATTACTTTGGCCAGTTGGAGTGGAGGTTAGAGAATGTAATGCTTGCTTGACCGAGTGTTGTGTTTAACCTCCAGGACGTGGTGAGTCCAGAAGAAATGGGCGCCTCTCACTCGGAGAACCCCGATGCTGAGTTTGAGGGGATGGGAGACTACGAGGAGTCCTTCCTGGCCGAATGGTGGCAGGAACCCAAAACAAAGTCGGATGCGGGAGTGGTCGTGGACTGACATCTGACCTCGTCCGTGAGACGAGCGGCTCCCTCGTCCAGCTCTGTCCCAACTGTCATGACAACATACCAAAGAACGTCGACCTCCCCCCCACAGACGGGTCGACACTCCCGTCAGTGTTTTAGCAGAAAAAGCTCAACTCTCTCTCTCTCTCTCTCTCTCTCTCTCTCTCACACACACACACACACACACACACACACACACACACACACTGTTCATGCTGTTCTCTCTGAGGACGGATGTATCCATCATGTTGATCAAGTTCAGAGATTGACATATTCTGTCTTGGCTGTCATCAGCCTTTTTTTAAAGACTGTTATTTTTCACAATGAGTCACTGCCCTGTGTGTCAGTGACGTTTCTACAGTTTTTATTTAATGAAAGCTGAATGCCTCAGTGTTCTGGTATAAGGAATCTGATGTGTAGTTTTTCTTATACCAAAAGGTTTTTCAACAACCAACTGGGGCGTTGATATAATAGTAATTTGAAATTAAAATAATATTTTAATATACCTATTGTGTTTTTGTCAGTTAATGTCATTACGATGAAAAATCACTAGTTGATCAATGTTAAAATATAAAAACCAGAGTTTTAGACTGATGGTGAGACAAAACAATGAATTTGAACCGTGAATTTAGGGGCTGGGAAATGGATTTTTCCTGGTATTTTGACTAGTTAAACAAAAATAACATACATAAATTGAAGAAAAAAAATAGCCAGTTACGGCCTTAGAATGTGATGGCTCTGGTAGTAATTAATTCCAGGCAAAAATATTGTATGTATAGTTTTACAAAATTGGGTCTTTAATTTTTGGGGGGTCAAACCTACTTTAATTCAAAGTTAAGATAAATATATATCTAAATGTTTTTTTAAAGCAGAAAATCAAATAAAACCCCAAGCTAACAGCATAAAAAGTAAACATGGAAAGACAGGGACATGTGAGAATAGGAGTTGTGGTTCAATGTTTTAGTATTTTATTTCCCCTTGATTTCCATCCATCTACATTCCTTAGTTCTCTTCGTTATTCTCGTCTCAATTCAAAAAGATATTGTCTAAAAATACGGGGTGAGATGCATCTCATTTCCCCCTTTTTTTCTTTTTTTTCAAATGGATCAAAACACAGATTGTATTTGATACCACCTCTGTACATATTGTAATACAACAATAGTGCATCTGCGATAGTGCAAAGCTCAAACAAACCAAACTGAGCTCATAACACGCACACGTGTCAGACAAAGCTGCCTCCTGGACCCCGGTCTAGATCTCTTATATTAATGTCATTTACAGCGGTGGGAATCGTTACAAAGTCTCCGGGCGTGTGGCGTTCGCCCGTGGGGCCTCGGGGGGGGGGGGCTATCAACAAATGTACAAAAGATTCACGACATTTCAGTGATAGCTGGAATGATACGAGAGAGAGGGTGAGACGGCGGCCTCGGCTGTAAACGCCGCCGTTACAAATAAACAGACAGCGCCTGACTAAAGGAGAGATCTGGCAGATGCGGGTCGCGTCTCGAGGCCGATAGCTATACGCTTGCTGAAACTAAATTTAAACATAGCTTTAAATAAATCTTCATACAGTGCAGTAACATTCAGTAAATCTTGCACATATTTACAAAGTGGTGTGCATACAGTTGGCTAGTGCTCATTTTCTGTAGATACATGACATTAAAAACGGTTGAATTCCTTATTCACGTGCTGCCTTTGTGTTGCGATGGCCGCAGCGCACAACAGTTGGTAGAAACGAATGCTCTTATAGAGGTAAAAACCTGCCTCTCTACCTGTAACAGGGGTGTTAAAGATGTACATGGACACACAACTGCCCCTAACACTAATGTAAACACACGTACATTCTTCCTTGTTCTTTAAAAATAACTCGCACCTGCACATTCGCTCGTGCAACAAACACACACAGTAACACCTCCGTAAGCGTACAAAGTGCGGGCCGGAAACCGGTGAGCGCACGCACACAGACGAGATCATCGTGGAATGTATGTCGGTTTGTCTGTGATATAGGAAAACACTAAGTTGCGGTCTCTGCTGCTTCAAAGTTCAGTGATTGAAAATGATCCCAAAACCATAACACACCTAACTTCCTTTTTTTTTTTTGTACCTGAAAACTTGTGGAGGGAGGAGAGGGGAGGGATGCCTCAACTTAAAGCACAGATAACAATGAAACATGAACTCCACTGTACTTCCTCAGTCTCTCTTTGGAAAACATGCGAACAACAGTCAAGTGTGGGATTTCTTCTCAGTCGTGTCCATGTTACCAGAAACCTTTCAGATTCAAACAGAACATCGTCCACGGCGACACGAAGTCGAGAAGTCGAGGCCTTGAAGGAACTGAGCCTCAGGTCCTTTAAGAAAAAAGGAAACTGTTCACCTCCTTTTACATGAATTCCATCTGTGCGCGGGTCCAGTGCTTAACCCGGACCAAAGAGTGTGTGTAGGCAGGCATTGGACAGTCAAGTCTTAAATTGGTCCAACGTTGATTAGTTCTTCATCAGACTGTCCGAGATGTGAAGAGGAGGGACACAGACACTGTCGCACATTCTTAGAGCCCTCACACTGGAGGAAGACTCTCCTGCAGAGAGAGCCACCTGCTCGTCTCAAGCTGAGGCCTGGACACCACCCTCAGTGGTCCGCTGGCCGCGGCCACACTGGTGAGATTTGGCTGGTGAGAGGTGAGAGGAGCCTCACAGGGCCCGGCTGGGGAGGATAGACAACAGGAGCAGACGGGGGGGGGAGGGAGTGTGGAGGAAACGATAATCGGAAGAGGTTTGGAGAGATTCTGGGGCAGGAGTGGAAGACTTTTTCTTTTTTTTTGTTCCCCTCTTCTCCAATGTGGAAATGACACAGTGCGAGGAGGAAGACAGGAGTAGACAGGACAATAGAGATGGACACAGAGACAGACGTCTTATCCGCCACCAGATCTGAAAGAAGTGGAAAAACAGGGAAGTTATTAGGAGGAGGAAACACAGCAGATTGTTGCATGAGTGACAGAAGATGAAGATACAGGGAAAATGGAAGAAGTCGTTCTGCTTTGCAATGATGAAGTGAATTTGATGGGATTAGGGACGAGGATAGGGATTATTTAAAAGCAAGATTTCATGTAGGATGAGGCTGAGAAGCAGTTGTTGGGATTAAGCAAGGGATGATCAGATGGTGGATGAACGAGTAGCCAAGCCGAGGAAAGGAGGGGTGGGATGGGATGTTTCACTCCATGGACAGGACACCACATAGTCAGGGTCCTACAAGGTTATACCTTCCTCTTCGAATGTTCCTGCATCCCAGGAGCACACGGTGAGGGAGAAAAGACAAAATGTTAATACAGGAAATATTTTTGCATTCCAAACATTTAGAGGCAATTTAATAATTTTATATTTGAGTTTGGATAATATTTATAACACATCAACACTACAGCTGCACAAGAAAAGGATAATTCTACAGATTTAATATTAAATGTGGACATAAAACAATCAGTGGTGTATCATTATTTTCTGGCTTTAGCTTTTAGAGCAAATTCAATCTGTCAGTATTTCATATCCAAAACTTTTTCTTGCAGGGTTTAAGTGTTGACGTCACATGCAGCAGATCAGCAGTATCTATAGCATCGAACCTCTCAGCCCCATTGGGTCTGACAGGGCGCTGCACCAGAAGCTAGTACATCCTCCCTCTACACCAGAGGTCTGACTACAGGAAGAGAAACCTTCCGTCTTACAGCTGATACACAGACACTTACCTCTGATCTTAAAAGGACTGACTGCATATTTAGTTTTTTAAGCGTAATTAAGCGTATTTAGTTAAACACAGCTTTCTTATTAACTTCAAGGCCCCGTCAAGACCTGGTATTAACATTGCTCCTGAGCGAGCCAATCACAAGTGGTCAGTGTTAACCCCGTCTGTTCACATTCAGAGTGCATCCTGAATGTGTCTCCTGTGACCACTTGGGGGCAGTCCTTTTAGGTCAGAGTTTAAGGAGTGAACAACAGCCAGCATGCACAGGAGGAGCCGTGCAGAAGATGCAAAGCAGCGAGGGCATGTGGGGACGCTGCCTACAGGGGAAAAACAGGATAAGGCAGGCAAAAATAGCACCATAGGTAAAACATTTCAATAAGCCCAAGTTTATCCACGGTAACCATGACGCCCCTTCAATTCTACACATAGAGTCGGGTAGGGGTGAAACTTCCAGATGTGGCACCAGCGGAGAAGTAGTAGTCACATCAGGTCTAGCGGTCTAAGAAAAGTTTTGCAATGGTTCCTGGCAGGAAAGAAACCAAACAAACATCTCGGACGTGCCCTGTCACTACTACAAAAAGGTTGTGCTAGTGAGGGGGGGGAAGAAGGTGCAGGATGGAGCTCTGAGTTTATTAGAGATTCGATCAAAGTGCAACGTTTCATATGGAGCGGAAAAACGCCAACAGCAGTTCAAGCATTAGCACGTCTCAGACTTGACGGCCCATTTCCCCCTCCCCGCAGGTTCGGGTGTCTACTTCAGAGGGGGTGAGAGTGGGAGGGGCAGTGTGTGTGTGTGTGGGGGGGTCCTTTGGGTAGAAGCAGACAGGTACACAAAGGCATGCCAGAACTCTTACTTAAATCCCCATCCTGTTCCCCCTAGGACTATAGCTGCCAGGAGAATAGCACCTGCGATGGACCCTATTATGATATTGGTGCCACTGGGACCTGCGCAGAGGAAGGAGGGGAGGAGGAGGGGGGGAGGAGGAGGGGAGGAGGAGGAGGAGGAGGAGGAGGGGCAGAAACAAAACAACACCACTCAAAAAAAAACACACGTCAGAGGACAGCATCAACACGTTACATCAACGACATCAACTGGAGAGAGAGAGAGAGAGAGAGAGAGTGATCGAGAGAGAGAGTGATCGAGAGAGAGAGGGAAGATGGGAGGATACCTGCAGACGGAAAAAAAGAGAGATGAGGGGAAAGAGGAGGAGACCAGCACGTGGGTGGGGTGGAGGTGGGAGAACAGGCGGGTGAGCGAGGGAGGTCAGGGAGACAACGGTAACAGAAAAACAAAAAAGTGAAGGAGAGAGAGTTTTATTACTTTGTTCTCATTCCCCTGCTCTCTCGCTGGACACCCTCGTGCTTTGGCTTTTTTTTGTACCTATGAGAGCAGCTGCTCTTTATCTCTGTGTCATGGGCGGACTGCAAGAAAGTAAGGGAGACACTTGAAGATGGCAGCGCCTGCAAGACATACATCGCCAACACACACACACACACACACACACACACACACACACACACACACACACACACTAACGTACTGTACATGCACATATGCTCTTATGAATGAACGTGTCTCAACACACACCCACTCTCCCAACATTTAAACCAACACGCAGCAGGAAGAGAAACACTGTGAGATATCGATGTTTACTTTCTCACAAAAGGTGGACTACTCTCCGTGCCTGTGCTCTGCTCCGGTACATAAAGAAGCTACGGTGATGATGGGTAGAGACTATGAGGGGGGTATATGAGGGGCAGACAGAATAGAGAGACACAGGCAGTTTGAGGAGCTGCCATATGGACCTTTCTTCTCCGGGCCAGTTGGGACCGTCGGCTCGGGGATGGGGTCAAAGACGCTGCAGTCCTTCCCTGTGTAGTCCCGGTCACAGATGCACTTCACCTCGTTGCTGCAGGTCTGTGAGGAAAAGCAGCAGAGACGGAAATCAAGCACAACGCCTGATTGCAGACAGAAGACAAGTCGAGCAAAGAAAGTTCAAACCTGCTGTATAGCCAGTTTGCAGGGAGGTAAAACAAACAAACACCTGAGGCAGAGGCAAAACGTTTTGTAGACATCTAGGTGACCTGTAACCATTGTTTCAACAGCCTTTCAATGTCAATTCAATGACACGTTGATTCCTCCGAGAAGGAGGACATGTCTTCACCTGTTTGTTTGTTTCTTGGTTGGTTTGTTTGTAAACAAGACTACACAAAAACAACTGAACGGATTAACACAAAACTTGGTGGAAGGATGTGGTACGGGTCATGGAGGAACCCATTACATTTTGGTTTGGATCCAGGATAATTTTTTTAAAGATATTTCCCTCGTTTTCCCAGGAAATAATTCACAGATCTTGATAAAAACAAAAACAAAAAAAGGCATGTTAAGGGAATTAATATCTATGAGTGTGTGAAATTTGGTGCAGCTTGATTGAATTTAAGGGGCTCTACAGAGTGCTATTCTAGTTTGTTTGTTTCTCAACAAGATTACACGAAAGCTACTGAAAGAAAGAACCCAATACATTTTGGTACAGATCCATACAAAGGGGCGAATCCAGGAATTGAATATTGTGAGATACAGCATTTTCTCCAATTTCCCAGGGAATAATTCATTGATTTTGATGAAAAAAATCCGACATGTTTAGGTTACTGAAATTTATGAGTGTATGGTAAAAGGTTTCATCAGGGGTTAGGCTTTTTCTGCCACTGTATGGTAACAAAAAAGACTGAAACTTCCAACAAGATAACATATTGTGGTCTTAGCTACAAGAAGTTTAAAATTATTATTGGGTCTGCACTTTACACTGAGTGCCATTCACAGTGGATATATAGTCACCTAAATGCTATTCAAACTACAGTTATATGTAACCTAGATTTCCTTTGCCTAGAAAATGCTTGGGCAGATAATAAGAAAGAATAAAAAACAGTGGCTATATTTCAACAACAGCCTGTATGACTAGGATCATTCTTCTGTGCTGGGAAGGTACAGGTTCAAATATTATTTTCTTTTTACCCCGTGGTCAGAACAGATGCGGCCAAAGTTGGATCGCGCACAGGTGCTGTGGTTGAACGCTGCCACAGGGAGGCAGCGCCGCTCCAAACACATCATGTTGGGACCACAGGGAGTGCCATCCTCCACATAGCCCAGATCAGAGCCGTCCTCCAGCAGAGCATGGCCGCCTCTGAGTGATACATCCAAATATGTCAGACAGGTGCTAGAGGAGGTGCTTTATTTCCTCGTAGCAGACTAAAGTGGCTGCGAGACATTTACCTGCAGTCCAGGTACTTGTTCTGATGGTAGAGGGTGAAGCTGGTCACCTCCCCCTGCAGGTCTCCGAACTTTGGCTTCATCGTCATGTTGGCACAGAACAAGAAGCCGCATAAAACGTCCCTGAAAAAAAACAAAATGAAGTGAATGACAGAGTCACATGAAACTAAGGAAGTTTTTCAACTTTTGAAACAACAATACATGAGCCATTTTTTTGTCGTCTAAATATGATAAGGCTTTCAGATTACTGCAACATTACTGACATGTAGTCTTTTTTGTGTGTTTTTAATTATTATAATGGTTGATGCTTTGATTGCACAGATGATTTAGTGAGTGAATTCAAATCGATAAAAATAAAATTTTATTGGATTTAGATAAAATGATTAGGTAAAGCCAGTTGTATCCTTCCAGGACACTAGGACACGAAGCAGTGTGACTAAAAATAAGCTGACGGACATTTACTTTGCACAAATAAAGCCCAATAAAGAGAGCCCCAGTAAAAGGAGTCAGGGACGCATTACTCACGGCTTGTTGCACTGCAGCCAGCCCTGTCCTTCAGGACCTGGACCACAGTTGCCTTTTTCTGTCCCCTCAGCGTTCAGCTTCTCATAACAAAACCTGTCGGCTGAATCTGGGAGGGAAAACGTAGAACGAAGAAGGTGACGACATAATAAAAGTTCCAAAATAAGACTACGCAGAATGCATTTTCCTGGAGAAAGACATGGCTCTGCTGTACATGTGGTTTATACTTACTATAACCCCACAGTCCTTTACACTGTCCATCACGAGTCCTGCATCGTCCACCGTAACAGCGACCCTGAGGACATGAGACAACAATAATCAGGTGTCAGAGTCAGAGTGACCTGCAGAGAAAAATGTCTCCAACCAGCTCTTACCTGACTGTTATCGCACATGTAGCCGTCCAGCTTGTTGACATTATGAGGACACTGCAAAAGAAGAAAAGTACATAATGCACCTGATGCTCTTTGTTGATCTTACAGTTCTTTTTGGACACACAGTCAACTCTACCTGGCTGGAGTCGCCGGTGCAGGTCTCTGGGATATCACAGTCGTTCACAGTGTCTCGACACACCACGCCCCTCTGCTCGTACTGAGGCACAGCGTCAAACGGCGTCAGGTTAAATCAGGTTAAAAAGTCCAGTGCTTTAGCAGCTAATCATGCAGGTGTTTACTAAAGCATGACGGTGCAGCATTCAGGCTAGAAAATAAAAGCACAAGCTGCCTGCGATTTCATTCTTGGGCTGATGCCAAATGTGTTGTTTTACACCAAAAAACAATGTTCAAATATAATAACATTAGTAATGATAATCATGATACTAATACAATTTTGGGATTCACAATGGAACAGGTGTTTTAGCTCAGCAGTCTTTTACTGAACCTCATATTGACTTACTGTAACAAAGTTATACCTCTTTTATGAGTTTACACATTTTTTTTAACTTCTTTCCCATTGCCAATAGAAAATTTGCCTTCATGTGTTTTTTTCCCTTGGTGCTAAATGTTTAATGCTCTCTCATCTCGCTGTCTTGCCAAATTAGCATATTTCCATCACTGCCGATCAGAGCCGATTAAAACCTGTGTCTACTGCAGCGTCGTTTGACCTGGGAGTGAATGCTGATTGAATCTAATCCCATTGCAGACAAAAAGCGTGAGTGGGTTTTTGACTCACCTTGCAGCCACTGCAGCAGAGTCCATTACTACACATGGCATCATGGGTGAGCGTGCACTTTTTACAGCAGGCTCCTCCGCTCCGGGCACACTCCTGCAGCCACAGTCGAGAAAGCAAGCCATGAACTTGTGTTTTCAGACAACACCACACCCTCCGGTGCTCATACAGAGACACAAGGCTGAGGTGAAGCTCGTCTGCAGCGGGTTAAAGAGCTGGATTTTACTCACAATCTGGGATCCACAGTCACACTCCTCCCCTGGCTCCACGAAGCCGTTCCCACAGTCTGGAGGATCCAACAGCTGCGCGACACAGAGGGGAACAGATATGAGCATGAACTGTGGGACTCAAAAGTCTGACACCACACTGAAAAATTACATATTTGAATGCAAACATGGAAATAATCAGAAAGTCTAAGAAGTTAGAAAGTTATGATTCAACATTATTTCCAGGTTGCATTTCAATTTAAGCAAAAAGTTTCCATACGGAGGCATAGTGCATGAAACTCGACAAATGCAAAAGCACGATCAAGCAGACCAAGAGTGACTGCACTGTTAAAAGATCAACACTTCAAGCCAAATTCCCTGAGACATAAAAAAATACAATGTCATCACAGAGCTTTGTTGCAGTGATCTCAGAGGATGAGTGGCAGTTTCTAAAACCACCTCTAACGAGGCAAAACGAGGCCAAACGCCCGACTTTGAAAAACTTCCTGTTTACTGATGAATCCAATGTCAGTGTGTCAAACCAACAGTAAAACATGGTGTCATTCAAATCTGCACTACACCATGACCAAGAAGAGTTCCACCCCATTCTACACAGACATGCTGTGAGCTTTGTTTTGCATCTGATATTATGACTTGTAGTTAAAAAAATAAATACATTTGAACTAAATGCAAAAATGTTTATGAACCAAAAAAAGAAATACTTCGGTCTACAAGTAAGTATTTTATTTATCGACTGACAACAGTCAATAAATACAAATAATTGTCAGAGGAGGCTCCCGTCACCACTCCCCACACCCCCACATGGCCCTCACCTTGCTGGGCTTGTTGAAGAGACAGCTCCCGCCCCCCTGGAGCAAGAACTGGATGTACTCATCAACACTGCAGCGAGAAAACTTTCTGGGCAGATAGTATCTGTGGTCACACACACACACACACACACACACACACACACACACACACACACACACACACACACACACACACACACACACACACACACACACACACACACACACACACACACACACACACACACACACACACACACGATTGAGAGCAGGACATGACAAAGAAAAATGAAATTAAAAAAGCAGCAGAGTGCGTTTCACCCAGTGAGCATTGCCAGATCTACTGTGGGTGTCTGTGCCATCACTTTGCAACCAGACAGAAATGTTACCATCTGTAGTAAGATATTAGTCAAATGAATAATTGAAATCTTTATTGTTCCATCTGGTACGGACAGCTAGAAAATTGACCATTTGTGATCATTTCATATAGATCTACACACTGATATCAGATGTTTAATATAAGCTGTGATGTGTAAAGTCAAAGCCTCCTTCTGTTACAGGTGTTTAATCGTCAGCTTGAGTGAAATGAATGGAACAAATCACAGCTTGCCGGGAGCGCGGCAAGAAAACAACCCCGCTGTCGTGTCATTAAAGAGAGAGGAGAAACGTTTTTACATGTGAGTTTTGTTGTGTGTGAGGTGGATCTGTACCCCGTGTCTTCCATGATGCAGCCCAGCCAGGCATCCGGACACCTGCAGTCTCCTGTGAAGAAGAGCAGAGGGAACATCGATGAGAGGAGGGAAAAGAAATAAGAAGAAAGCATAATGCGAGCTGTGTTGCATCGTAAACCTGTAATATGTAAACCTTGACCTTTGACCCCTCATCATCAAATTCTAATGAGCAACATGAATGTCCACAAAATTGGCTCTGGACTTTCTCCAGAGTTTGCCTGTCACATACAAAGAACGCAGAAATCTGTGGGCGTTCGGGGGTACAGCAAGCAGAGGCATGATTTAACATATAAATTGTGCTGCTGAGATGGAATGTTGTTGTTTATAGCACATCGACAGCGCTCTGTCAGCCCTTATCATCAAACACTCTCTTGCGGTCTTCGTCTTTGTCTTTGATGTGTGTGGCTCCGCTTTTTCATCCTGTTATATTTCTACTATTTTTGTATTTTTCAGTTTTGGAACCTTTACTCAGACATTTAGGTTCTCACCTACAGCTCCTCAGGAGATTATCCGGAGCTCAGAGAACGTCTAGAAAGCAGCTTAAGTGAACATTTGTTCCAAATTCCCTGGAGGTGTTCCTGAGATATCGCGTTCACAAGGCAGAAAATATGTTTTGACCTCTGACTACTAAAATCGAATTGGTTTGGAGTCCAACTGAATGTTTTTACCAAATGTGAAGATATTCTCTCAATGCTCTGTTGAGATATCGTGTTCACAAAAATGGGACGGACAGTCAGAAAACTTAACGCCTGAAGAGACATTGCAAAGAAGAAAGCTTTCCCTTAGATCTGTTAACTTTCTGTTGGACAGCGGTGTGGGACTCACAGCCTGTGCACTGAGCTCCTGTCCTGTCGTTGAGTAATGGACCTGATGGCTCTCAAACATTAATCACACAACCCATTGTTCAGTGGCAGCGATGCTCTAACCACCGCCACCTCCTTCTGGAGCCCAGGTGACTAATCACCTAATGGAGAAATCTAATTACAGAAGACGACCGCTGGACGGGGAAACCGACGCACCACCAACGCTGTCCCCCTAAACCCCCGCCCCACACCCAGCTATCAAACCCCTCCCTTGCTATTGTGCTCCGCTTCGATCTTTCAGATCTGCCTCTCCCTGCTGCGCTGATTTATTCATCTGGTTTTATAGATCTCTCTGTCCCTCTAATCTACATCAGAAAGCTCTCAGCTACCTGCAGAGTTGCGGGCGTTGTTCCACTTCATCCCGATGTTCTGGCCAAGACTCTGGCACAAAGTAATGGCCATTGCACCGACATTCCCATACTGGAACAAATACAGATAGAATCCACACATGAGAGCCTTATACTGAATATGGAAATACTGTAAAACATCTGCCAGATATCGAGGGGAAACAGCAAACCAGACTCCATCCAAACAAACAACTAGATCTGAATAACAGACACGTCATTTGTTTAATCTGAACACAAACAAAACGTTTAAATATGTCAACTTTCATTTTAACTGAGGTTTATGTGCAGTAAACAGATTTTAGGTGGATTTTAATATTTGGACAGATCCAGGAGAGCTGCTTCCCCGTGATTCCAGCCTGTATTCAAAGCTAAGCTCCAGCTTCATACTTAATACTTAATACTTAATACTTAATACTTAATACTCAATTCTATTGCAAGAAAATGTGAATTTAATATTTGAAAGAGTTAATAATTCAAACAATCTATGAGTCCTCTCGAAAAATAGATACAATTGTCTCTGTTACCCAAGACTTTTAAAAATGCAACTTTACCTCTAGTCTTAACTTTAAAATGACAAGATATTCATCTTTGCTTTAAGACATTAAACTTGATTAGAGTTAAAATTTAGTTTTTATTCACATTAAAGCATGTTCAGCTAAACCATGATTACGTTTTTGTTTAAATTCATCTCTGATGATGCAACAGCAAATGTAACCATTTCAGATTGTCCTCACCTCGTTGATTCCTCCGCCTCTCGTCTGAGAGCACACTCCTCCTGTGTAGGCCATCCCACTGCGGCTGCTGTGAAATGTGCGCCCTCTGAGGTGCACGGGGAAAAAGTATGATTGAAATTAAAATCAGCATCCAAAACATCAAACAACAACTCTGCGGAAATTTGATTTCCTCTCACGAGAAAAGATGGACAGCGTCGCTCTGCTCCTTGACGGTGTCCTTCCTGTACTTCATGAAGTTCTGCAGCGTTATCAATGGGTCCTCAACGACCGGCATCTTATTATTAGAGGTCCAGGTTTCCATGGCAACCAGAACGATCCTTGTGTTCAGCTGTTCCTTGTAGAGCTGGGGACCAAAAAAAAAGTCACCTGGACTGTACATGGAGAACAGATTTCTATCTGGGATCAATTATTTCCAAATTTGGAAATGAGCACACACACACACATACTTTTCTGACAGGTGGCTGTGTGTGTGTGTGTGTGTGTGTGTGTGTGTGTGTGTGTGTGTGTGTGTGTGTGTGTGTGTGTGTGTGTGTGTGTGTGTGTGTGTGTGTGTGCAGAGTTGCTGAGGATTATGATCTGACAAACAAAGCTCTTACCGCGTCGGCCATGTTGACCACTGCTTTGGCAAAGTTCTTGGTTTGGCTGCTTGAGTTACGCAGCTGTACAAACTGTGGAGAGACAAAGATACACAGATGGCTCAAGAGATGGATCACATTGTCAAACACACACACAAACACGTACACACAGATTTGTACTTCAATACTTGTAAGGACCCTCATCAATATAAACCTGAATTTTGTATTTACACGTCGTATCAGCAGCAGCCAACAGTGATGGCCAGAGTTCCATTACAGGAATCTATGCACGAATCTGTGCTGACTGCATTTCTGATAAATCACACATCTCCTACCTCTCGTACAAAGTAAAACTAGTCGAACCACAATGAAATAAAGTTATTGATCCTAAAAGTTTTCAACTCTACAAAAGTCTGCAAGGTCGTCCTCTGATTCAACACGATGACACAACAAAAAACTTGTTTAGTTCAACCACACATTTACAGACTTGTTCTTAATGGTTCTTCAGAGCTCTTGATCATTGAAATCCTTATTCACTCAGCATCCAGTCTTAAAAGGCAGCAGTGGAGTTTATTTGGTTTTTATAGAGAATATTTTCATTTCTTTTTAAGGGTGAAAATCCATAATTTTCCTGACTGCAAATTTATTTGCCTCTAAAGCTTTTTGAATTTCACCCAGGAGCAACTCTGTTATGCAACTCTGTTTGCCTTATCTCTGACTTGTACTCCTCCTTACTCTGATCTTAGAACAGTTTCCATGACGAAAGCCATGTCGATTTTTCAGTTGGGGGCAGGGGCCTAACTGTGCAGCGTGCACACTGCAGCTGACATATTGTATTTGCAAAAATGAAAACTTTTATTTTACTAAATAAAAAATGCATCAAAGATGTGCATTTATGTTAAAATAAAAATAAAAACATGTTTATTTTCTCAATCAAATTGTATATATTTGGTTGTATTAGTGTTTTCATTTTCTGAAATTAAAAATGTTTTACTTGGTATCGACTTCCATAAGTCCAAACTGGTTCTACCTGGACCGACATACAGACACAATCAACCATAACCTAACCTAACAACAATCTGTATTTGTCTTTGGACTGTGGGTGGAAGCTGCAGTACCCAGAGGAAACCCACGCAGACATGGGGAGAACATGCAAACACCACCCGAATCCGAACCAGGAACCGTCCTGCTGTGAGCCATATGTAGTCCAAACATGTCTACGTACGTTAGAGAGAAGTATGTGTGAAAACAACTATATAAAGTCATGCATGCCAGTATATATTTAACCACACATATATATTTTTAACTCACCATTTCATTGTCGTTGATCACCATCAACTCAATGTATTTGGTCTCGGTCTGGACAGAGGGCTTGCGAACAAATCTCTTGGCTCGCCTCAGGCCCCCGGACACCTGCTGCTCCCTCACTTGGTCCGGTCTGTCGTCACCACCGTCACCTCCTCTGCGATCCCACTCACTGTCCTCTGTACAGTCTGGACACACAGAGAGGCAGGGAGGGCGACTTGACTTATTTCAACAAGCGATTTACAGCACATTACTGTCTCACTTTCAGTCGAAAGGTTAGAGTCTCCAGTCAATAAAACCTGCGACTGTAATTAACCCTGTTCGAACTGACTAAAAACGACATCCCCTTTAATAATCACGTTTGTTTTGTCCGAACTGTCCCTTCTCAATTTGTCTTTTGGATTCTATTGTAAAATGTTGTTATTCTCCATTCTGAGCATGAGAGAGAGTGCAGCTGCCTGTACTGGAGGTTTATTGGACAGTAAGATAAGTTTAAATTTGATCAAGGTAAAAAGAGACTTGAAAGTAATTTTATTCTGATGTGATGTGAGTGTCAATCGTAACTAGTAGTTACTGGGGACGTACGTACCTGTGCAGTGGGGGGAAAGTCTGATATCAGGCATCCTGCGGATTAAGTGAGCTCCACCATCCTAATAACAGAAAACATCCAGATTACATTCGACACAAAATCAGCTTCCAGACTGAATTAAATTCATGCTGGTCCAAATAAATCACTGAAGTTTAATAGAAGGACTGGTCACCTGACTGGTCCCATTGTTAAGGGGCTCGATCCCGTAAGAGAAGAAGCCATCAGAGAACATGCCACTGAAAAACCAATCAGACGAGATGCAGAGCAGAATGGGCAGAATTATTTAAAAAAGAAAACAGAGCTATGATGAGAAATTAAAGACCGCCAAGGGGGTTATGTCCCCTGTTTGTTTGTTTGTTTGTTTGTAAACATGATTACACAAAATCTACAACACAGATTTCCACGAAACTTGGCTGATAGATGTGGTATGGGTCAAGAAAGAATATTAAAAAAGGTTTTGTTGCAGATCTAGATCAGGGAGCGGATCTAGGATTTTTGTAATCAATTTCTTTAAGGGCAATTTTCAACATTTTCACTGATTACCCAGAGAATAATTCATGGATCATGATGAAAAGAATCAGCCAAATTTAAGGGACTGAATCTATGAGTGTGTGAAATTTGTAGGGATGCATTCTACTGAGAGCCATTCTAGTTATGTATGTATAAAAAAAGATAAGCAGCACAACTTTACATCACCCAATCAGCATGCACAGGTAACTAATATTTGATGTTACAAATAAAGGTGAATAATCAGGCTCACCACAGGCCGTGGCAGGTGGAGACAGCAGCCCAGGACTCTGGTAAACCTCTTAACCTTCCCTGGTAGTAGCAGTGCTCCCCTCCCTGTGGACACAACGCAGCGCTCTTTCATCAAACAGCCGCTAGTGATGCTCTTATATACCTTCACCGGACATCGTGATAGGTCAACTCTGAGGAGAAAACCTCTCACATAACCTCTGCATATGTAACTCCCCTCTCACCCCCACTGTGGCGTTTATGGACCAGTGTATGACCTACTTGTGCACTGGGCTCCACTCCGCTCTGCTCTGCTCCACTGACAACAGAGGTGGAGGTGGACCCAGCGCAGGGATCTCTTTAATAAATCAACGCTCGTGTCACCCACGCAGTAAGATCTGAGGATTTAACATGGGGCAGGGGCCTAACTGTGCAGCTGAAAGGCACAAGATGAAAGCGAAAAAAGCATTTCTGCTCTGCTCCCTTTTTTTGTCCTTTTAACAACCTTGATTACCACAGCAGAGCCCCTGCCAGCATTCCCCCCCCCCCAAAAGAGGACACACGGAGATCACAGCGGCGAAGATGAACCTCCAGGAAAGGTGAGACAAGTGAGACACACCGGTTCACCTGGATCAAATCAGGTTCGGCTGGGAGTCTCACTCGCAATAACACCTCAGGCACACAACACCTCGAGTGAAAATAGAAGTGTGTTGAGGACAGAGACGAGACTGGTGACGCGCTGCCCTGAATGCATCACGCCTGCCCTATGTCCAGAGGCATTGCGTGAGGCCTCCATCAAGCTGAGCCACAATCTGGCCTGACTGCAGGGTCTCCATCCCCTCCTCTCTCCCTCGCCAACCGCTCTGGGAGCCAGCGTCCTCTATGAGCACACACACATCCGCAAAATTACTCCTCCCTGGTTCCAAGGCCTTTTGTGTTAACTGTCCTCCTCCTCCTCCTCCTCCTCCTCCTCCTCCTCCTCTCCTCCTCCTCCTCTCCTCCTCCTCTCTCACTGCTCTTCCCTCCCTCTTGGTCTTCTTTCATTCTCTTCGCTGCCAAGAACTTAATGACACTGCTGAGATAACTGGTTGCTATGGAAACAGGCTCACGATTGGTCAGGAGGACCGAGGGAGAGTTTGGAAGGATCGTGTGTGGGGGGACATGAAGTGAGGGGTGTGTGGGCGGGTGGGTGTAGGGGAGCGGGTCAGTGAGTGGCACATTTGTTCAGAAAACAAAACAAAGAAAATAAAAAACATTAGCCATCCCCTCCTGGCGAGCAGAATGCAGCGACATTCCTCCAGGTTGGTGCCGATGAGCTCATGTCACATTAGATGTCAAGGCTTTCATCCATTTCCACATTATCTCTCCACGGCTCTCTCTCTCCGACCTCGTGGTTTTACACCACAGGCATCCAGTGCTTTTTTCTCTTGGCTCGTCTGATAAAGGCCACGGCGGGGAGAGGCACGCACACACACGCCGCTGACAGGCAAACCCACACATGTGCAGGAGGGTAACATACATAATGTGAACGGTTACACGGCAGCCTAGTTTCGTAGCAGAGAGCACACAACGCGGTTTCCATAAATAGATGAATGCATCAAACAGTATAAAGTATTCAGTATCACAATTACATAAAGGAATGTGCCGTTAAAAAGATGAAAACTAAACAAAAGCATGTCGTCTGTCTCTACGATGAGATTACGTGCCTTAAAATATACATGAGACAGAAGCATTATGTTACATAATGAGCTATAAACCATGTGAGGGACGGCATCAGACAGAGCAAAACTTTCAATTCTAAGGCTGCATCCACACTACTATGTTTTCCTTTAATAATGCATCAACTTTGCTACAGACACACGTGACGTCCACAATACTCCGGAGTTTTAGAGCTGCTAAAACAGAGAGGTTTGGAAATGCTGCTTTCTCAGTTAGAAAACTGTAGCGCAGTGTTTTTGTCTGGACGGTCAGAAACAGAGATGTTTGGAAACTATGACATAGACACTGACAACAGCTTGAGGATTTGGTCTGTTCGATCACGACGTAGCCTTCGCTGATATGTCAGGCTGCTATCATACGACCCCTTTCCTGAAATGGCTAGCATTAGCCTCAGCCACCGGTGTTGAACGCAACATGGATAATCAATTACAAGAGTTGCTGACCCTGTTGTCTCTGCCAACAGCTAAGATCAGCATTTTATAATAATACAACTGCTTACATGCATTGGAGAAGAGCTGTTATTCGTGCCATCTGCAAAAATTCTCAGTTGCAGTTGCTCATGTTACTCTGTTAGCGTTTGTATATTGTTCCACCTTCTGGTCTCATTGATGCATCAAGTCTACATTAAAATCTTCTGCATAAGACACCAGCTGCTGCCGGAGTTCTCCTTTCACCAGCTTCCAGAAAAGATAAGACAACTTCGCACTAAAATCCCCATCACACGCAAAAAAAAAAAAGAATCTTACCACAGACTCCGAGGGTCTGCCATCCTGGTTAAAGTGCCGTTCCACGTATTCTGAAGACAGGAGGTGACTGCAAATGGAGGAGAGACAGTGTGATACTTCTGACAGCGTCTTTTCTATCACCGTTCAGTCAAAAGGATCATTTCTAACACTTGCTCTCCACTTAAATGCATTTCGCAAAGAACAGGCAAAACAAATTAACATGTGGCGTTAATGAAAATCAGTGGAAAACCCATGAACCTCCAGCTGTGTGCGTCTGAGTGTTGGTATTCCCCCATCTTGTCACATAACACAATGGAGGTGCTACGTTCATTTGCTTAAGTGTGTGGGAACGCTAATGAGAGCGGTGGAAATAAATGGAGAGCACCCGCTGATACAAAGTGTGCAGAAAAAAGGCACATCTCAGTGTTTTTGGAAGGAGAAATACGAACTGGTTTAGCTCCAGGTCCAGAGTGAAGGTGTGTCCAAAGGCTTCCACTCGGAAACAGGTCTGGGCCAAGTGAAGTGGCTGTAAATAAAATTTAAAAAAAGCAGAGACATGTTGGACAGTTGATGTATTAAAGTGTAACAAAACAATTGTGGTTAAGTGTGTTGCTCTGTCAAAACCGCAGAGTGATTTTGAAAAAAGTATCATGAATAATTCAACGGAATCAATAGTGTGTACACTCAGATCTCAGCTGCCATAACCCCGTGATTGATAAAGTCCTCATTGATCGATATTGGCTGCCAGCGTTCAGGCGGGCGTGAGCGGTGGCTATTTAAGAGCTAAAGCTGGAGTTGGATGGAGAGGGGTTGACAGAAGGAGGGGAGGAGGAGGAGGAGGAAAACTTTCGTGGTAGGGTCTATATTAGGCCGAGCTGTGCCAACGTCCCTTATGGACGGCTGCCAGAGCTGAGGAGGTGAGGAGACAGCAGGGCCAGGAGAGAGAGAGATTTACTGCAGACTAAACAGTGTGTCTCTTCGGCAGCTCTGACTGTGCCAGCGAGGATTGATCTCAGTCTGGAGGAACCAGGCTGCAGTGAATCACTGGGCTTTTACAATAAAACGCATCACTATCCAGGAATTATTCCCTTCGTTGAGTAAGGACAACAGATTTCTTACTACTGTCTTGGCGAGGCGTCCACAAGTGATGACAATTTTTAGGGTTGCACAATCTTCCTCAGTAGATGAATTTGCCCTGTTGATATCAGAGATGCTCCAATACCAATACCAGCATCGGAAAATGCCTCAGATTCTGCAGAAAATGCAGAGTTGGCATCGGCAAGTACACAAATCTATGTTCCTGATCCAGAACCACCTCTTTAGTACCACCCAGGTAAAACTGCAATTTTATTTGCATGCTCCAAAACAGCAGTTGTGCTGTGCTGCCACTGGCAGGTACTGTTTTTAGAGCGGCAAAGAATAAGTGATTTATGGTAATGTAGGGTTATGTCAGCGATTCAGAAAGTCCCACAAGTAAAACGTGTATCGTATGCAAGAGTTTTGAAGGGGGCCAAACAACAATTACAGCAATCGTACAGAGTTAGCAGCATATAGCTGTTAAAATATGTTGATATATTTGAAATGCCCCGGTATCGGATCAGTACTCTGTATCGGCCGATTTGCAAAGTCCAGGTGTCAGGATCTTGAAGGGAAAAATGGTATCAGAGCATCTCTAGGTACTTCTCGCCTCTTAACAAGGGCAAAGTGATTGAACTTTCACCTTCATTCTGCTGCTGTACAGTTTGCTTTTAGTAGATATATTTTCACCTACCAACTATTGAAAAAAATACATGGAAATCTTCACCTCAGCTTGAGGACAAATGTCCTCAATTAAATGAAAACTTCTCTTTGTGCAAAAATATCACTGTCAACTTGTATGGAATCCAAAGTAAACACAACAGGTGATGAAAAATGTAAATGCTGCCTCATCTATTTTAAACGCAGAATGATGTGACTCATCTCCTGCTGCTTCTAAATTTATCTCGTCATTTCAAGCATGTTTAATATTTAAAAAAATGCAAAATGCAGCAGGTTGCGACGAGTATGGCAGCTGAAAGACAGACTCCTGAGACATTCTACACCTGAGAAGGGAAATTATCTGATTTATTGTTATCATTTACTTTTTTACATTATACTGTTGTTTTGTGATATAGAATTCCTCTTGACAGCTTCTCGTGCAGGGGAAAACAACATTCATCAGGACTTACAGTTCCTGACACACGTGACTCTAGTGTGTTTAAGGAGTCTAATGTATTCCATCATAACAGTTATATGTACTAGATCAGATCAGCATGACAGAGAGAGAGATGATGGGATGGGGGGTGTTCAAGCCTCTTGGACCATGTAGCACTTCTCACACAGGCCTGTTTCATGATTAATGGGGACATTATTATTCTTCAACACACCACTACTTCAACACACCACTGAATAATGAAGTCATCGGGGGCTCGGCACAGCAGCAGGATGATCGGACGTGACGCCACACAGACATTTACTCCGCCCGTTGATTGACTGTGCATTTACTACCAGTGCTGGCCAGATGTTTCTCATAGAATTATCAGAGTTTAACTTTGAATCAACGTAAAACATCAACTTGGTTTCATCCAGATGACTTTAGAGGGTTTCTCAGGGACTAAAAGTAGGTCAAAATTACAGGGAGCGAACACTGCTGCAAGACACCACCCTGCACCGTCATCCCTGCATGAGCAGCGGAGAGCTGAGCGCCGAGCTGTTATTACAGACACTGGAAAAATGAGGTTTCCTTCAGCAGGATGACAGTCTATCTTAGAACGGACACACCCCTTTATGTCCACACGGACTTGCCTTCAGTCCCAAACACAGACAATCTTCTTCAGTAGCCTGTGGATGCATGCTGAGCAAGGGAAAAGATTTTCACTGGGGTTGATTTCATTTGGTCGAATATTCCTCAAATATTAAGATTTTATATGATTTTGGTCCATGAAAATATGCATCTACACTTATTTATCTGCAATATATGAGGTAATTCCTGATATATTAAAGTATTCTCACACACTGTCCAACTAGGAGACTTCCATCGTAATCAAATTATAATGATTCATCCTTATAAGGGACCCCTGGGCTTCCCTGGCATCTAAAACAGGGTCACTGGGTTCACAGTGGTTCAGTGTGAATGTAAACACATTTTGAGTCAAACTGGTTTATTACCCAGACTCACAACTTACCAGTGTGTCTCCAGTGCGGTTCTTCACCCTGGTATCGAAGTAGTCTTGAGCCACTTCCTCCTCCGACTCAGTCTGCTGCACCAGCCACTTCGGGTGGGTGATCTCGGCCGCCGTGTCCCCGCTGTCCGGCCGTCCTGCCGGGGTAAACCAGCCCCACATGCCTCCATCCTGCGCCGGGCTCCTGTCCACACCTGTTTGTACAGTGCAACAACAGGGACAGTCAACACATGCAGGCTTGTGGTGCGGCAGTGGGCTTGGTGAGGCAGGGACACACCTGAGCCCGCCTGAAGTTGACCTGGTGGGGTTTTTGTGAGGAAAGCAAATGACCGAAATTGGCAGGAAGAGACATATCAGTGTATTACTTTTCTTTAAGATGATGGCATGGTGACCTAAATATCATACCGGAAAAAGATTTTTGCAATTTGCTGCTGTATTTTAAGAAATTAGGTGAGGATATTTTTAGTTTTAATGAAAAATAATACATCCACTCACTTGTCATATGGGCTATATAGAAGAAAGACGCCCATTCAGACATATACAGAGGGCCTATAAAATAACAGAAATCAGGCTGCACAACATTGTCTAGTGGACATCACAGAGCTTTTAGATAAAACCCAGTTGTAAATGGTTATGGGTGTGTTGTATTTAGGCAATGGGGCTGCAGAGGAAATGTGTTGATGCAGCAAATCAAGGCATCGGAGAGGGATGGTCTCGGGCAGGAGGCTGGAATTGGCACCGACACCCCGCCACAATAAAACCCCAGTTTAGAAAAGTGCTGGTGCAAGTGGGGGGGAAAAAAAATGTGGATGCAAAGGAAATGAAAAAGGGTGTTCCCCCTCTTCCCTCTCTCCCCCCCGCCTCTCTCTCTCTCTCTTACCTGAGACCGCAAGCCTCTCGCCCACTGCAGCAAAGACCATGAAGCACCACACCGCCCGCATGATCTTCACATATTCCCCCGGATCACACCATCGAGAGAGCCGCACGAACCCGGCCGAGGGATGGGGAGGAGACGGAGCGAGGAGTGCGCGGCTGGAGCGAGGGCGAGGATCCAACGTGAATGTGTTACACGCCTGATGATGCGCGTCCACTCATCTCTCTCTCTCTCTCTCTCTCTCTCTCTCTCTCTCTCTCTCTCTCTCTCTCTCTCTCTCTCTCTCTCTCTGCCACGGAGAATCTGCATTTGCAAATCAGATTTATGAGAAATGAAGTATTGTCTACAGGCTCGTGGCGGAGATGATCGATACAGGCCTCCTGCGGATTGATCAGTGAGGGGGAGGAAACGGGAGAGCGCGCACCGTACAGGTTGCGTATGTATGCGTGTATGAGCTTGTGCGTGTAGCCTGTATCCGAATCTGCTGTATGCGGAAACGGGTGGGGGGGACAAGGCGAAGAGAAACGCGTTGGGTCTGTGGTGAGGAGGACACGTGGGACCGTGGTACCCTCCCTCGTCCAGAGCAGCCTCCTCCTCCCGTTGCCAGGCAGCGCAGCGAGGGGAGAGGATGCGACAGCCCGGAGGATGCTGCTGCTGCTGGTTGTGGTGGTGGTGGTGGTGGTGAGGGTGGTGAGGGGCACGGCCGAAGAAAAGCCATTCAGAATGTTATAGAGATTAACAGTGTAGTGGTATGAATGGTGGAATACATGTGCTGTGGCATTACAGGTCTGCAGAGATGAGACAAATGCAAATAGATGCTTTACTGTCACTAAGCATCAGCTACTGACACCTTTGATCTCATGATCTCAGCATGTCAACACTGTCATCTAGTGGTGTTTTGTGCAGCTCAGGAAACTTTCAAGGATCATCAGCATGTTTCCATTCAGAAGAAATGTAAAGATCTTCATTCATGCCTCCTGCAAAGTGCATCATCTTGGTGTAAAACAAATGGAAGAACAACACTTTGTGGACAAGTAAAAAATACTTGTTTCCTACATTTGAGATAAAATAATTAAAAATCTCTGAAATACTACAGTAACATTGCTAATAGGATTTTTCTGAATTTAGCCAAAATTACTAAAGTAATTTCATTATCATGCATTTGTTATAAAAATACTTTTAATATCTCTATAAGAATGTTGTGAATTTGTAAAATTACCTTTCAGAGGTTCCAAAACCCAGAAAGAGGGAGAGGTGATTTTCAGAAATCAAATACAATTTAAAAACTATTATATGCCATTATTATTACAAAACAAATGTTTCTCTGTACGTTATTTTGGGGGTCATGATGTGGAAAGTTTGGGAACCCCTGATCTATATAGCTATATTACTTATAGATCAACAGGGGCTATATACGCTAAAAGTGGATCAAAGATAATTATGGCAGGTTGAGTTATGAGTTTCATTATGTATCTTTAAAAGTGTCCCACCACATAATCCATTGGCTCCTCATTGATAAATACTGTCAAACAGTGAAAGTGAAGACATGCAGTGCTCTGTGAGTTACTGTCTCAGCTCTCTGTGACCTGCAGGCTTTGCTTCCTCGATGGAGTTAAGTCTTGAAGCATCCATCCAGCACATCCCTCTAATGGAGGCCCATTGTTCACTGACAGCCTCATCTGAATATTTCATCTACACAGAGACAGTGGGGAGCATGCAGCAGAAAAGAGCAGACAGCATCTAGGGCCAAATATCCCTGCACCTCCTCCAGAAATATAAAGAGTGACTGCCTCAAACTCAAAAACAGACATCAGATCAGCCCTTCTCCTGTGTGACATCAAACAACATCATCGGCAACGTCTCCTCTGTTCCCTCCAGTGGTTTTCAGCTGATAAACGTAGAAATGGCTCCACGTCATCACACAGTGGTGACGGAGGCAGAACATTAAGTATTCAGCAGTGGTACAGCTGAGTAACCAACTACAATGAGAGCTGAGAGGAGTCAGGGCTGCAGAGAGGTCGCTGACTGTGCTTCAAATGAAAAGTTATTAGGATCACATGGGATTTCTACAGAGACTAAAATGATCCAAGGTCAAATAGAAGAACAAGTCGTGCATCATTTCTTGTGTCCAGGGAAGAGAAAATTCAGTTTCACAACAATGCACATTCAGCAGCTCTATAAACCATGGCCCATCTAATTAGAATTGCACTGAGCACACACTTCTACCAAGGCCCAACAGTCCCCTTATGAAACCACATTTAAATTCACTACATCCAGATTTCTATTTGGATCTGCTCCAAATTGCACAATGTCTGTTTTTTTGCATCAAGATCTAAGATTTATCCTCTGAGAAATCCCATCTCGCAAAGTAAAAAAAGATTCCTGGGTCCGCCCAGTGATCCACATTTTTATGGGTTCTTTCCTGACCCACACTGCATCCTCCCACCAAGTTTCACTGACATTGGTCTAGTGGTTTGTGTGTAATCCTGCTAAATAACAAACAAACAAACAAAAACACAACCTCCTTGGTGGTGGTAATAATACAAATAATCCTAGAATTGACGAAACACAAATGAAAACAAATCGGGATCCAGATCAGCACCAAAATGGGATTCTCTCTCTACCCATACCACAAAGTTTCATGGAAATCTGTCCAGTAGTTTTTGCGTAATCCTGCTAACTAGCACACAAACAGACAAACAAACATAAACATCAACCTGTACCTGTGTCCCTAAAACCCACAAAGTTCTCCACATAAACAGTAGAGAAACAAAACCCATTGAATGACTGAAAGAAGAACATGTTACATTTTCTATATTTGCTGCCGAGTGAAGGGAATCAATCATTTAATCATATCCATTATAAAACAAACGTGAAAAGCAGTCAGTGATGTGTAAAGCTCAGAGGCTGAGCCTGCGGAGACAGACACACACTACCCTCTACTGTGCAAACAAGAGTATCACAACGACACAGAAATAGAGTTATTTTCATTATTTCCATCACGTCAGCCAAAGTCAGTGAAGATCTACACTATGGGAAAGTTTTTTCATAGCAGCCATTTTGACATGCAAAAATGGATGAAGCAAAAACCAGACATGTTTAGGGAACAGATATTGACCAGTGCAATTTGGTGCAGATCCATTTTAAATGTGGTTTCATGAAGGGGACTGTGGGGCCTTGGTCATCGCTCATTCAGGAAGATAAAACATCCAGGAGTCAGCACACAATGATGAATGTTTGTGGATTGATGGCCACATTTTAAAAGACAATGTGAACAGCTACATAAAAAAAAACACAGATCGAGAAAAAAATCAAAATTGAGCACTAAGGCTTGAAGTGTGAACGTAGTCATAGTGTAGAGAAAGTGCTGCACATATGCACTGTGTGTGTGTGTGCATCACTTTGAATGGTCATTGTAGAAAAGTGCTATATATCTGCACACCATATATACCTATAGAAACATTAAAAACAACTGGATAGCAAATACGCTTTAAAACCATTGCAAAAGGAAACCAACACAAGATGACACGCAGATAAGATCTTAACCATTGACCAACGAGTGTCCAAACGCTTCACTTGTGTTGTTCACCTTTGTTTGCGCACGGCACAGTGATTGAGGTTAATTGCTTTCTGCTTGGTTTCCTGACGGCGGCACCGGGTTGACCCAGCGATCCGGACGCTGCCAATTACACTAACGAAGCGCGTCAGAAACAGGCTATAAGAGAGGCTGACTAAAGCGGCCGCTCCTCCATTAGAGACATTACGCAGGAGAGACGTGTTGAGACATCGGATGAAGATGGAGACTGTGCGAAGCGAGAAACCTGCGAGCTCTCCGCCGAGGCCGCAGCTGAAGTGCAGCCACGGCAACTGCGGAGCCACTTTCACCAGACAGTGGAAACTCAAGGAGCACGAGGCGGTGCACACCGGAGAGGTACAAGGACAAGTCTGACTCTGTAGACAGCAGGAAGTACTCCAACATTTTACTCAAGTTAAAGAACAAATGAACAGAAAAGTACTCAAGTTAAAGTGGGCTTCAAATGTAACTTTTCCACCTGAGTCAAATAAACGTAACACTTGCTTTTAAATAAACTTAAATCTATTAAAGGTAAGCGTCAGAAACGGAAAGAAATGCAATCAAGTTAAAATGTATAACGTTTCTACTTGAGTAAAAGTACTTAAAAGTATCAATAGTACTTGTCGAGTGTAGCCAATTCCATAATGCAATTGTCTGTGTATTCAGTTTAATACAAGAATAATATGAATATACTGCAGATGATGCTAATGAAAATACTTGTATTGTCATATTCATTAATGTGAGTCTTCATTAAACCATTTTAGGTGTTTTTTGCTGCTGCAGGAGGAGGCGGGGTCTAAGGTCACCTGCTTAATCTGATTGGATCAGTGGAGCAGTTCCCCATTACCCTTAAACATAAAACGGTGTTAAAACAATACATAGTAAAAATGTAATGAAGTAGAAATATTTGCTGATTATATGCAGTGGATTAAAAGTTAAAAGTACAGAAAATAAATCTACTTAAGTGCAGTTAAAATAAAATGAACTTTAGTCCAATAACAAAGTAGATAAATACAAGTATTGCTTGAATATATAGGCCTGCCAGATCTGATAAAGACAAGTGTGCACAGTTTTCCTGAATTTGAAAGTTTGAAATGTGTCCTAACTTGACTCAAAATGTCCCCAGCGGCCGTGTCAGTGCACAGTTGCAGGCTGCGGTCGACGTTTCACGAGGAAATCGCACCTGAGTCGCCACATGCTGCAGCACAAAGGAGACAAACAGTTCAAGTGAGTCACACGATGATGCAGTTTTGTAAAAAGGTCACTCTTGCTGTTCCTGTCACGGCCTCACTCTTTAACTTTACGTCCCTCAGGTGCATATTCGCGACCTGCACCAAGGCTTTCCTCACCTCCAGCAAACTGAAAAGACACGTGGGTTGCGCCCACGCAGCGAAAAACAAGTTCTTCACGGTTAGTCTGAATTGAGCCACAAGATGGCGCCAACACGACGCGATTTTATCCACCAGCTCTCCTGCCCTTGATGTTGAATAACTTGTTTTTTAAGTGTCATTTTGACCACTTGATGTTTTTCTCCTCCCACAGTGTGACCAGCCCAACTGCTCCTTAACCTTCAAAAAGCGCAGACTGCTGAAGCTGCACTTAAAGGAGCATGATGTGTCTGCGGAGTTCAAGTACGTCTCTACTACACTGTTTATTTATTTCCTGCAGAGAAAACCCCGCCTGTGGCTTTGCCCTATGAGTTAATACAATATCTGATATCACTCCTGTCAAAGATACGCAGCTGCCATTTATAATGAATAAACTGTTTAATTCCCTGCAGTGCAGACTACAGCAGGAGATAAATGAGTGGTTTAGTGGGTGTGGCCCCACTGAATTGATAACATTTATTTTTACCTGTCATTTCCCTGCTGGGTTAAGGTGCACCAAGGACGGATGCAACGCTACGTTCGTCTCCCACATCGCCCGCAATTCCCATAAGAAGAAGCATGCAGGTTGGTCTATTTCTATCCTGGCAGGGGTTCTTTCATCTTCCACCCCTGTCAGATTCCTTCATTAAAGAGGGCCTGCATTTCAGTTGAAGATGATTCTCTCAGGAAAAATGATATACGTGGTGTGTGAAGGAGAGAGCTAGTGATGGTCTTTATTTCCTGATGCCCCCCGCAGGTTACCGCTGCCCTCGTGCCAACTGCAAGGTGCTCGAACACACCTGGGGGAAGCTCCAGAAGCACATGGCCAAACACCTAGGTGATCATCTAGCAAATTCCATCCCGAATGTTTCTTTAAGTATAGCCTTAATTGATTTAGTGTTTTTAATCCAGCGTCCGGTGAAAATGTCGGTCTTTTTAAACAGCCACCTTCGTGTGCCCAGTGTGTAAGAAGGTGTTTAAGAAAGCAGAAACTCTGCGGCGGCACAAGTGGACCCATGCTTCCCACAAGCCTGTCCTGGTCTGTCCCAGGAAGGACTGCCAGGCCTACTTCTCCACCACCTTTAACCTGCAGCACCACATCCGCAAGGTTCACCTCGAGCTCCTCAAGTACAAGTGCTCCTTCCCTGACTGCCCACGCAAGTTTGCTATGCGGGTACATAACATGTTTGCTGGTCCCTGTGAGGTGATATGATCAGTTCTTGTATTCAAAAAACACTTTATATATATCTTTTGATCAGCATAATGCAGAACTGCCTTTTTAATAGTAATATTACAACTGAGACACTGATCAGCAGATTTCTGTGAAAAACGCAAAAATCCAAATTTGAATTGGATGAAACTGGGTGTAAACATGGATGAGAGACGATTTCTGAATATTCCACAGCTTTTTCTTTTTGTACAAAGCTTCAGTATGTTGTATATTATGACTTTTCTTCCACAGGAGAGTATGAATAGACACCTGCTTCACCATGACCCAAATGCCACCACTCTGAAGGTGAGACTGACGTCAGCATTTCACAAGTCAAATGAGGGCTAAATCAACCTGGTCAGATGATTGATTTCAGATCTGTGGCTATACACAACCAGAGCAATGGCAAAAACAATATTATCCAAAACCCTCCCTCTAAAATATGATATTTTTCTAAATATCCCAACAGAAACGTCAAAGGGCCAAGAAATCGTGGCAGAAGCGTCTGGACGGAAACCATCAGCCCCTTGTGGAGCAGAACCTACATCGCCTCTTCGCCCTGCGCATGCGCATCTCCAGACGTGCCAAAGTGGAAACCAACCTCTCGGGCCTCTTCAATGAACGCAAGATCCCTCATTATGTTGACCCGGAGGTCAACCTGCGCAACCTGTTCGGCATCAAACAGTCCCGTCCTTTTGAGGAGAAACCGGAGGAAGCTCCCCTGAAAGAGGAAAAGGCTCCGGCAGTTTGACTGTTAAATCTCTGCGAGCCATGGACTGTTAATTTAATTTGAGAATTTGAAAATTTGGGTCTCTTTGGTTTAAGTTTTCTAATGTAGCCGACATACATTAATATTTTAATTTAAACAAAGTATTTGTTACTTGAAACATTGATAAGCATGTGAAGCGTCTGAGAATTTGAGATTGAATTCTTTGAAGACAACGGGTCTTCAGTGAAATGCTTGTTGACCCAATAAAATGAGTTACATTTTCGATCAAAGTGTTTTTTCATGCTGTCATCTTCTAATGCGAGTGTTTACATGACCACTGCCAGACGTCCGTCCTTCAGCAGCAGCAGCTGCTGGAGAGGTATCGTCTCCGGGGCCAAGATTTTTGTTCAGTCTCAATTTGATTGCAATTAAAAGCATCTCATTGTTGACGCACTCGAGCAGCTGTTCTCCTCCAGCGACTCTTGAGCTCTTTTTGGTGGCAGAGATTGGTTGACATTTGCAGACCATGTTGGAGCTCATTAAATATGAACAAAGGGCTCAACATGAGTAAGAGCTGAGTCACAGGAAGCATCGCTTTGGGGGCGGATTGAGACTTTGAACATGAAGTAGCCGAGACTCAACTGTCAGATCTGCTCAACTGAGGTTAAGCTGTTGGAGATAAGATTTTGCCTTCATGGACCTTTAGAGACTAACCGTGCAGTGTATGTGATTAAACTATTCTTTTACTACCAGGCTTTATAGAGTTGAGTTATAGAGCTGCAACTGTTTTCATCAATTACTCCACACTTTCAGATTATTCTGACAAATTTCCCTCGGGATAATTTAATGGGGCTCACATTAAACATTAACATGGTTTACAAAATCCTATAAATATACTTGCAGGTGATGTACATAAAACTGGTCGCTGCAGCTTCTAGACAAATGAAAGCTGTTAAAGCTAGCTTTACTGGAACAACCAAAGATCAATACGTTGCACTGACTTCTACCTACAGGAGACAAAGGGTCAAAAGGAAAAGTGAAGGCCATAGAAGAAATGAAGTTTAAAGCCTAAAATAATGGAAAAAATGTGCTATGATCCCACTTTTCCTTTAAAACAGCTCCAGCTCTCTTTGTGCAGTTCAGTTTGTTCCCAGCATTAAGACGTTAAACTAAAGCATCAAGTCTGTCTACATGTGTCACTTTTTGCTTAACTTGAATTTAGGGATGAATATGAGACAACTTTATATTTGGGACCTTGCTCTAGCCGTGACAAATTGCACTTTTGAAAAAGAAATACGACTGCCCTATAATATAAAACTTTTAAAGGTTTCAGAATCTGAAAGGTTCCTTTTTCTTTCAAGTGTTAAAGCGTTTCTTTTTTGTGTTAAACAATTCATTTTCTTGTGGCTCAGTGGAGCAAAGCAGAGTTCATTTCAAAGCTTCAGCTTAGCTCTCCAACAGCCTGTCAGTTTGAGCTCAGATGGGGTCTCCACTGTTTTCCTTTGCTCTGCCGAAGGTCATTCTGTTGGCTCTGTGGCCCCAGGCTTCCTCACTCCCCTCACTGGTGGCCACGCTTCTTTAGTTCCCATACATTAACCCGTCCTACACCAGCTGACCTGCACACTCAGTCAAGCTGCAGGGACTGTGCACGGCTCCACACATAACACAGCAGCTAACGGTGTCTGCTACTGTTCTTATTTCTTTGTAAATTGTCATTTGCAAATTAGAAAAGACAGTCAGACTCTGAATGCCAGTCCACTTTTTCCTGCAGTCTCAAGGACAGCTTTTCTCAGTTCACCTTGGACATGGTGCATCAGTACATGAAGGATGAGGAAGTAAGACAGCAGCACCTGAGCTCTCTGTTGCCTCTTCTCCAGAAGGCCACTTCATGAGAAGAAGGGAACTGAGCTGCCCTGGAGCACCGGAGGATCAGGCCAAGGGACAAGGAAGAGATCAAATGCCACCAATCAGGAAGAAGCAAAGGTTCATGAAGACATAAAGCTACAGTGCAATGTTTGGGTTCTGAGCTTAACCATTTCACGACCCCATTCAGACCTGATATTAACATCTATTCTGAGTGATCTGATCACGTGGACAATGTGGACACAGATCTGAATTAACATAAATGTGTTAACATAAATGCATCCTGGGTCACATGAGACCACCTACTCAGCTGACGTCCTCTGACCTGCTACAGTGTCCTCGCCTGGTCACAGGAGACAAATCCATCTTAATGCATGTGTGAGCAGATGAACTGTCCACTTGAAAATCTGAATATCTTTCCCAGTCCCACCGTCACGACACTGTGTAGGGCTGTTGATCAGGATGATGAATCGTGTGAGCAACAGGATGGACCACGCTCCGCATTGCCAGTGATGTCATTGATATCAAGGTTTTTTTGGTAACATATAAAAACCTCGAACCAACCAATCATCTAAATCATTTTAAAGTTAATATAACCAGTCTGCCGATGGTGAAATGGTTTTTGACCTCGAAAATGCAACAATTTTAGCCACTGAAAAAGCAATTTTCACAACAATTTTCATCAGAAGCTCAACAGAATACAGCTGACTCAAAGAAGATGACAAAATAATGAAAATCCGAAAAACTTGCACGAACAAAGTGAGTCATTTCACCCGGAGTTGCCTCTGGACTGAGCTGCAGGTTGTGGCGACGCAGCGTCCTCCTAACGGGCAGCGGTGTAGAGGTAACCTTCCTCAACGGCAGCCACACCCACACTGTCGCGGCTGATTCTGGCCGTTGAACATTCTCACAGTTTGTAAGAATACAGACGGCGTATTGTGTCAGCAGATTATGTTAATATCTGTGGGGGATAATTCCAACTTCAGTGGTGCACCTTGAATGTGGGGGGTGGAGCATCTGAAGGAGCAGTGAAAAGGGATGGTTGTGTTTGTTTTTAAAATAGTCGTTCCCAAGAATCGCCAACTCCACCTTTAAGATTGGGACACTGCTTTGGACATTTAGCGAGGCTTTCAAAGTCAACACACTTCTCCGCCGGGTGGTTTCCACGGCGACGTGGTCGACGGAGTAAACACCTTTGTCCCGCTTTGCGTCTCGTCAGCAGGGTTTGCAGGTGTTCAGCAGGTGTGGAAAGTACGGGAGTGATTAGATGTTCCGTGTGGACTGCAGGGTTGATAATTGTTTTGTATTCCACCGGTGTCCCATGGGAGTGATGACGCTGCCTGGTGTCACCGGGGCCGAGCTCATAGGCTGATACCAGCCACACTAAGAAAACACTGAGACTGTTTAATCACAACCTCACCATCACCCTCTGGCTCCCTGGAAAGGCCATGCCAATTATCTACACAGTGAGCATCACCTATCACGCAGAGCTTGTTCTTCTTCTTTTTCTTTTCTTTTTTTTTGCATCATGCGCATCACAGAGCGGCACAAAGGAAAAGCCACAGTAACAACACACTTACTCTACATTAATGAGTCCCGGCTCTAAGGAAACAGTCATTAGGTGATGGATGAATTCTAAAATGTCCTAATCCGTTTGCTGTAAATGGCATTTAGTTTTCATTGACCTATGAAAATGAGTCTTAAATCTGTTGCTAGGCAGGGAGTTTTTATTTTCCTGCACAACAATGAGGTCATGTTTTCACTCCTGTCCGTTTGTTTGTTGGTTTATTGGTTTGTAAGAAGGATTACACAAAAACCACAAGACAGATTACTAAGAAACTTAGCAGAAAGATGCAGTATGGTTCAGGACAGAAGCCATTACATTTTGGTGCAGATCCCAATCAGGAAATTTAATCACTTTCACCAGTTTCATTGATTTCTTAGAGAAATATTTGGTCCTGATGAAAAAGTCAGGGATATCTAGGTGACAGATTTCTATAGGTCTGTGTGATTTGCTGCAGCCTTTCTAGTTTTGACTAGATTCATTTTAAATGCATGTCATCTGTTAATCAGTTTAATCATTAGTTTATAACAGTTTTATTCGGCCCCTGCAATAAAGACTATCCTTGTAAATCCAAGGAAGATTGAAAAGGCAGACAGGTCTTCAATCTAAATCTTAATGTTGCAAATCAAAAGCTGGGAAGCCAAACATTAGGGGTTTTAACCACTGATGGTTCTCTCGTTTTTTTTACCTTTTATTTTGAACTGTGGCTGTAGAGAGGGTCGTCCACTAACCAGAAGGGCAGAGGCTTGATCCCCGGCTTAATGTGTTATTCTGAAGTGTCCTTGGTCAAGAGACTGAACATCAATTGCCCCTGATGGTTGTTCCGGATGGTGTGTAATAGAAAATGCACTAAGAAGCGCTGTATGATGTGGTTAAATGCACCTTGTACTGTAAAGTGCTTTGAGTGGCTGATAATCCTAGAGAAGCGCTATATAAATGCAGTCCATTCCATATAAAACAGGAATGTATAGTATGTATAAAACCAACAGTTACAGACCATACACACAGGGTTGGTTTGTCTTAATCTGATGATCATTTTGACGGTTTAGATGAATCTGTGGTGACGGGACACTTACTTTTCTCTGCTGCATACACACTTTGCGAATCTGGAAAAAGAATGATTTACATAAATCATTGTAGGTTTAATTACAGGTGCTGTACATCTCCCTGACACTGTGTTGCCCACTCAAGGGCAAAAATACACCAGTAAAACACTTTAATACTGGTGTGAATCAGTTCCTTTCTTTGTGATGACAGCGTCTGGGTAAGATTTGCAGTGACCTACAGGAGCGAGTGTCTGCAGAGTGGCTCAAAGAGCAACAAAATGATTGGACTGGTGTCTCAACTACATTGAACCTCGTACAACAAGTAGCTACACAGGAGCTTGGTATTTAACACTGAGCTGCCAGGAGACAGTGAAGATGTTTTGTGCCTTGTAGTGGTCCAAGAAATTATAAAAAATCATATTGCGTCACATTACGTCACACAAATAAAAACTAAAAGCACATTAGTCTAATTGCAGGACAGCAGAAAAAATATGATTTATCACAGTAGTACTATAATAAAAACTATGGCCCAGAAGGTTTTTAGGTGCTGATAAAGCTTTATTCTGGGTTAACATGTGAGGTAATTTGCTGTGTTGCTGTTTTTTTTTTTTTAACCCTTCTTTATCAACAAAACATTTTTCCCTTTGACGATTTTCTCATTTGAATATTAATCACGTTTCTATTTCGCAGTCTCATTCACGGAACACGCGGGGAGACAAACCAGACAGTCACTGAAGGAGAAAAATATTGCTTCAGTAAAAAAAATAAATAAACTGAAACAAGGAGATAAATTGAAGTAGGTTAACTATACAGTCGTCATGCCCTGATTTAGCCTGCCTCCTCCAGAATAGATGACCCAAAACCTCCTCTCCCCTCCCTTTTCTCCCTTTTCCCATGGCCCTGTTTGAAGAGGGTGATTCATAGCTGCAACTACATGTCTGCTGAACTGATAGGATTAACAAAATAACCATGAGGTAGAGTGTAAACACGCTCAGATCTTCCACCCGCATGTGACACTGCAGCTTTATGGAAATGTTCTTCTGTGTGAGGAGATTAGAACAACTCTTGAGACTATGTTACACCGAGTTGGGCGCGTTTAAAAAAAATCTAAATTTTAAAAGTGTGTCAATGTTTTCGTGCATTACAGTGGAGTGGGTCTGGATGCTTGTAAGGCCACTGCCACAAGAAAGGCAGCAGAAAGACGTCCAGACAGACACAGAGAATGGAAGAATGAATTTTGTTTGTCCACACCAACTCATTTCATTGACTAAGTTGTCTGTCGAAGCACGCGGTCCCGGTTCCTACTAAAGTGCAGCAGGCGTCCAAAAATGTGTCGATTGATGAAATTTAAAAAAGAAATCCTTCAACGTAATGTTGGGAGCTCTCTTTCCCGGATCATTAAATCATGTCACACCGTACATCAAAGCTCCCCTTCGTCTTCTCTGCCATGCCATTTTTTTGTCATTTTCATGGCAAAAAAATATTCACAGGTAAATCTTCAGGCAATTCCTTTGTCTGCGTTTTGCAATTTGTAATCCTCGCAGGTTCCCATTCTGCCCTCATGAGTCCATGAGGAGGGCACAACAAGGTGACCATTTTTCTCTGTTGCAGGCACAGACTGTGGTTATTTATCTCTCGTGCGTAACAAATCTCTCTGTGTCTTGGTTCGGTTCAGACCGTGGAGCAGTGTGCTGCAGATAGCTCCGCAGCACCAGATTAAGGCTTTGAGTCACATGCCCACAGGATGACAATAGATTGATGCTGCAGGTTGAGAAAGCCCATATTGTTCCCGCGCTGTGACAAGGATTTGCATAATACAGTCATGAACGCAGAGAGAGAGTCTCTCAATATGATACACTGACATGATTTATTCTGGCAGACTTTCAGAGTCATTTTGTTTAGATCAGATGGGATTTTTTTTTCTTTTTGTCGCTGATCTATGTTGGCTGAGATGAGACCTGATTACTACAGAAGACAATTTAGGGTTGATTACACTTCCTTTTGTTGACATCCACCTCACAACATCAATCCTTGTCCATATTTCTTCATATTTACCGGGTTTGCCTCCTCATAAATCAAAGCCCGGCTCCCCATAAGTGCCCTGCGCTCCTGTCAAGCTCCAGCAGTAATTAAAACTACCGTGTTTCACAACATCTTCAAAAGAGCGACCAAAGGTTCTGTCCTTTCTAATCATTTATCAAAGCTGCCAATTAGCGGGAACCTGATGAAACTCCTCTCTGCATCCCGCATTTCTCTATCGTGGATTAAAATTTGTCATTGGCTGCAGATTGAGTATACGAGTGTTTCTACGTTTCGCATCTGCGTGACACGTGCAAGGGGTCACCGATTGATTTGAGCGTGCTGTCTAATCGTTGTAAAGGAGAATGCACAGAGCAGCGGGTAGGCCAGTGTTCAATTAACAGCCATGAAATCCAGAATGATTAGTTTAGATTAGCTCAATATGAGGGGAGAGGAGGGGTTACATGAACCAGCAGTCAGAGAGAAGCCTGTTTCATTGGCATGAAGAAAACTCTATTGATCCCATGGGAGGAAATTGAGTGATTGGTGGTAGCGGAGGTAATTCAGCAGGCAAGAAATTAAGTGGACGCCACAGAACATGAATACAAAAACACAAAAACACAAAAACACAAAACACAGGATAGTAACTGTAGGAAAGTAGTTGGATGCAAAAACACCTCATCTCAGTTTTAGGTCGTACTTTTGTGGCTGATATGTTTATTTTTAGTTCTCAAATTTGCAGCAAAGAGAATTGTTTACTGTCATGTCAATCTGGGCATGACATTGTTTCATAAGATAAGATAAGAAGCAATTTATTAGTCCCACAATTGGGAAATGTCCTTATTTTTGATGAGGCACAGATGGCAACTTTATACATTCAATGTCAGAACATACTTTCTTCCAGGATTTAAAGGTACCTATTAGGAATTTAAGTTTATTTGTGTTTAGATTAGTTCTTGTTTAATGTTTTTGCATCTTTTTTACGGTTGTTTTTGTCTTTAAATCTTGGCATAACGGAAATAAGTGTTTTGTCACTTTTTTTGTCTGCGAATCCATAAATAAAATTCAATCAATCAATCCACAGTCAAACTCGACAATTTAAAAGAACATTTTAACATTTTGTGAAATAGTCTATACCACTCTCATGTTGGAAGCTAAATATGAAGCTACAGTCAGGAGATGGTTAGGTCAGTTAGGCTGCTCCTCAAAAGTGAAGCCAAAGTGTCTTGATCGCCCCCTGATGGCGAGCTGCAGTATAGGCAATAAACCACGCCTACGACATGTTAGCAGATGGGACATGGACCAAACTAAAATGGTGACAGGTCATGATAAGACTAACTCACGATTGGTCGAGGACCTCAATACCGCTGCGTACTCCCTGCTACTGTGCAGACATAATCGGTGCAAGATGGCAGCGTCCATATGTGGAATATTTTTGCTTTAATTAAAAACAGTGGGAGAAAGTGGAGACACATCGTCCATCTTTACATTCAGTTTATGTTTTGGTTTTGCTATTTCAACTGTTCTCTGCTGTTAATGCTAATCTTAGCTAACGCAACATCTTTATATCTATTGGACAGACATGAGAGATTTAGAAAATTGATTTCCTCATCTAACTTGTGACAACCTGGATTTCACCACAGGATTGCTCTGCTGGTTACGCACAGTAAACACCCCTGTTGCCACACAACATGTCACAAACTGGCGTTAGGGAAGCAATTAAACATATTTTCCACTGTCACAGTTTTCCTTCACTGCTGTTGTAATTTTGGCTTATTGGTTCCCGAGCTTCTTCCTTGGCTTGAAAACAAAATGTTTTGGCAAATTGGTTCAGTAATGTTTTTAATAATTGGCAATGCAGACCTATCCCAATTATTATTGAAGCGGAGAACATGGAGATCAGTCGGCGCACTGACATTTAAATGAAATTACTGATCAGGGACCTGTGCTGTGGATCTGATGCTCTTGATCTAAATGATACAAAGGCCTTTCAGCAGTGTGTATGTGGAAAATAATCATTAGACCGACACTGAGGCTCTGAGTGTCTCTTTCTCTATAGCAGGCTCTCACAGTTTCATTTCTTCTGATGACCAAAGTAAAGGTCAGATGTGTAGAGAGGATGGTGTGAGTTGTTCACAATAACAGCTCATCTGTGTGTGTGTGTGTGTGTGTGTGTGTGTGTGTGTGTGTGTGTGTGTGTGTGTGTGTGTGTGTGTGTGTGTGTGTGTACTGCAGCAGCTCCGGCTCATAAAACAGCGCTACACCACTAGCGACGCCTCTGGCTGCAAGCTCTTGCAGAGACAGAGAAGAGCAACAAGTACGTGAGATAGAAGGGTGCATGGGGCGAGTGAAGCTCATGTTTCATTAATAGAGCATATCATGCAGTCTGAGTGTGGGTGTGTGTGTGTTGGTGGAGGGTGCAGGGTCACAGTTGACTTTAATTAGCGCCAGAATGTGTTAAACAAATGTAGGGCAATCACTGATACACAGATTAGTTCATCACCAACCTGCGCTGATCAGGGGCAGAGCACACCGGGGGTGCAGAGCCCCGCTAATGGTATAAAGAATAGACTGATGAGTCAGTCAGCGGCCAGTTCGAAGCATCAGTCATCATTACTGACTGAGTGCTGAATCACAGTCAGACCAACATCTCCTGGCATCATTTTTCTGCCAGGGGGACGGTGAATCTATCGGGCCCCCTGCCAGTCCCCCCCCCCCGCCTGTCAGTCTCGTCCAATCATCATATCAGCAGTAACTTCTGAATCCTGTTTGCTCATGGACTCACTGACCTCTCCGAACACCCGTCTGTCTGTCTGTCTGTCTAGCTGTGGGATTTACTTTTAAAAAACTAAAGGTCAGAAACAATCACAGACACCCTCCAGAGTCTATATTTGCTGTTATAGAAACATTCCTTTTTACAGAATAAACAAATTTGGATCCGATGTTTATTTAAGTTTACATTTTTACATGTAAATTCTGTCTGCCTTTTTTTTCATAATTTTCCATGAACACATTTTCTACAATAATTGTCATATTTTACAAACAACTTTGTTGGACTTTTGCCTACTTGTTTGCATTTCACTTAAAAATGGCTTAATTTGAAATAACATAACTGAACATTTGCCAGAGCACTTACAGGATCTCTTGAGAGCCGGAGCACCTGGAGAAAACCCACGCAAAAAAAGGGGGAGAACATACAAACGCCTCACAGAAAGATCCTGGCAGAATCGGGATTTGAACCGGGAACCTTCTTGCTGTGAGGCAAAAGTGCCAACCACTGCCCGAAGGAAAGGGAACAAATAATGAAATATCCAACACTGTCCTCCAGCTCCATGCGCAAACATACTGCCAAAAATATGTGTGCAAAATATTTTTTAAAAACACATGTGGAAGACGCTCTTATCCTTTAGCCGTTGAGCTGCTAAATTCAGTTTTGATACAGCAGTCGCTCAACATGTTTTCTGCTCAACTGTAAGCACAGTGAGCACCAGAGCAAACAATCTACCAGACACATGAGTGATGGTGTTTATTATTTTTCTCTCTTAAAAGCAAAGTTGACCAGTGGTCCGGTCTCCCTCCCCCAAAACATCAGATTTATCTGTCTGATGGTTCTCTGGTGCTTTGTCACACAGCACTCCTTAATCCCCGATTTACACGCCACGTAGCTGCAAAGAAATCCAGTATCATGTCGTCTACAAGCTTTGTTTTAAAAGTGGTGAGGGAAGAAAAAGAACATCATGATATATAGTATTGGTTAAGACGGCCTGGATTTTGTTTATTTTCCAAATGTGTTCATTTTCTGCACTGGGTGCACCTTGGCCCCGAGGTTGTCGTCGTGTTTGTTTTATTAAACAAGTATTTCCACTGTGGGCATTTGTCTCCGCTTGATGACATTTGGTTTTTCCTCCTCTGTTATGTGCGATACAGCGAGAGGAGACGAGAACAGAAGAGGACGAGTGGGGATGTAAAGCAGCAGCGAGATAATAACTTCAAACCCGCCTCTGTGCCATCTGGAATCCACATACATGTGACAGCATTGTAAATTGCTTTCTCTATTTCTCTGTCTGCCCATACTGTATGTTTATTAATGTGTGTGTTTGTGTGTGTGTGTGTGTGTGTGCGTGTGTGACAGATTACTGTGTTGCATTTGTTCCTGTGTGGGTGAAATAGGTAATGGTATGTTGTATTCACAGCACTGAATTCTTTATGTTTCTGTCAGCTGGTATCAGTGACAAGCCCTTGTGTTTGTGTGTGTGTGTGTGTGTGTGTGTGTGTGTGTGTGTGTGTGTGTGTGTGTGTGTGTGTGTGTGTGTGTTTGTGTGTTTGTGTGTTTTACCAACCTGTGATTACCTGCTATTCTTAGAGGGACTATTCATTTAATCAGCTCTATTTTTGTGTTTGGATTCCCCCTGACAGCTGCTTTTGTCATTGTATGCTTTGCTTCGATAATCGCTCGCTTCCCTCCTCTAGAAACAGAAAGTGTGAAAATTGCATATACTTATAAAAAGAAAGACCAGGGAGCGGACAGCCTGGGTGTCTGAGTGTGTGTGTGAGATTGTGTTTGTGTGTGTTTTGGTGGGTGGTGAGCAGAGTTGAATGAAGTGCATATTGCTCAGGATGTTAAAGGGAAAAGTGACCTACTTTATGTGGTTTATTTCTGCTATTTTTGTGAATTTACTTGCAAATCACTTTTACCAGTTCTGTTTCTAAAAACAATAATCATTACAGCTGTCCTCAAGTGCTATTTGAGTGATAAGATATTGAGCTATTAGAGTATTGGAGTAATAAAAAACGGTTTTTTATCCTAAAATTGAATGATTTTCTGTAAAAACTAAAAGTAAGTATGAAAATACAGAATTAGTTAATGCTGGGGTGTTATGGCACTGAATGGGAGCCATGATAATTGCACTAGCTATGAATGTTCCTGATTTTCCTCCAAGAATATCTAATAGTATAAATCATTTATTTAGGATGCTGACCAGGCATGAGCTACACTCTGCCCCCCCCCCACTCCTGCCCATAAATATGGACGACGCATCTCCACTTCCTCTCACTGAACAAAAATAAATCCAAAATATCCTGGAGGACATTTTATGGTGCAAATAGCTGACGGTGACAGCTGCCACTCGTGTTTCACGTCAGTTTTATAGCATACCAAACTGAAAATTAACACTTGGACATCCATCAGTGGGATAAGAACTACCTATAATGACAGATATCATCTTTTGGCCCAAGTCTATGGCATTTATTTACTCTCAAAATTCACACACGTAAAAAAACACATCCGTGCGCGGGCAAAGACTAAGGAGCATTTTTATTGTGCAAGCGTACAGAACAGTATCCGTGAGCGGAGAAGCAAGAGTGAGACAGTGGCTGATGCTTCCCTTCTTCGACTGGTCATAGCCTATGTCTGATCTTCTAACCTCCTTCCCCCGAGCCATTCTAAACTTCGTGTGATCATATAAACCACTGCTGTCGACACAGAAACCCTATGTTACATGTTGTTCAGTTTGGGAAGTAGTCAGGGATTTGCTCACATGTGGGCCTCTCCGCTCACGGATACTGTTCTGTGCACTCGCACAGTAGAAATGCTTCCTCTCAATTATGGTTTCGCACACGCAAATTCTGAGACTAAATAAATGCAATGCGTGTCCCATTTGTTAACATGGTGCTGGCAGGGTTTAGGATCTATACTGCAGGCTACCATTAGGGAGTGATCCAGATGTTTTGGCTTCACTTTTGGGAGCCGGCATGTCATCCATCTTTATTTAAGGTCATTGATCCAGCCCCAAACTTGATCACATTTATTCATCCAGTTGTGGAATCACTGGCACAGACGTTGCAAAAACTGATGTTCGGGAAATTACATTTTTTTAATCAGTTAATGCAACAGATATCCTTAATAAAAGTCTGTGACTCATCACACCCTTTGTAATAACTCAGCGTTTACCCTGACACCATTAGATTTCCACTAGGAATCATTAAGAGACTGAACCTTTAACCAAGCTGCTCACAGCAGGGAGATATTGAGCCGCTCTCTCAGAGCTGTCAAGGAAAACTAGGTTTAGGTTGTTCCTGCTTCTCGTATAGAGATTCTGGTCCGTACCCAGACCACACTGGAAGCTGCTGCCAAACACAGCACAAACAGTTTGACGTTAAACAGAAAGAACGGCCCGGACGAGAGATAAAAGACGAGGAACACAATGTTCAGTGCAGCAGATGATGCTCTCTCTGCATCTCTCTCTTTCTTTCTCTCTCTTTCTCTCTCTCTCTCTCTCTCTGTCTGACTCCATTGATGCTGCGGCCCTGTGTTCACCTGCACAGAAAGCACAGGGGCAGTTAGTTGTGACTCTTTGCTCGGAGGCACCTCGAAAGGTCATGAGACGCAATAATAACTGCCGGGGACGTTCTGAATAATGGCGGCGGACATTTATTATACAGGATACAAGCGTAGCCCTGCAGGGTGTGTGGATGTGACGCAGATTTCAGAAATAACCACATTTACACCATCAGGCCGTCAGTGCCCGGCTCCCCCTCATCATGTTGCTTTACTACCTTAGAAATTTGAAATCATGGCCAAGCGGATTCCAGGCAGCCAGCAGAAATGAGACGTTACTAATAGGCCATTTCACTTTCAGCAGCTTTTCCATCTTTTCTTAGAAATCCAATCAGGTGAGGTGAGTGCAAACAGAGCCTCCTTATCGTATCTTTAATTATAAGTCATGTCAAAACAGGGGCTGGAGAGAATGAGGAGAGAAAATAGACAGCCATTCCCTCGCTCGCGTCCCACCAGTGCTACTCAGAGCCAGACTGAAGCAAGGAGGAGAGACGTCGGCATGAAGGCGACGACGGGAACTCACAGGGAGAGAGGCAAGGGAGGGGAGCAGGAAGATTAAGAGAGACGGCGAGAGACAGAGGAGAGACCGCCAGGGTCTGTGTCAACTTCTGTAGAGTGAGAGTCAGAAGGAGGCTGCGGGAGAGAGGCAGCCCGAGCCAGAGAAATGAAATGAGAGGATTAGAGGAGGGAGAGAGAGAGAGAGAGATGGGACCGCTCGACAGTGCTCTCTCACACACTGGCAAAGTTTCATCAGCTTGAGAGGACTGGCCGTGCTCTGAGTCACAGCAGATGGGCAGCGCTGTCAAGTGTTAACAGAGGTACGGAGCGGCGAGTGTCGACGCCGAAACTCCACCGCTTCGTTAGTCAGCTGGTGATCAAGATGCCGGTTATTGTTTTGGTACGTTGGTGTCGAATTACGCACCCAGAAATCGAATGTAAAGTAAAAAAAGTGTAAACAAATGAAGAAAATGTTGTCATTCTGTATCCATTATGACAGAATAACAATGTTTACGCCTGGCATCCACACTACTCCAGAGTTATCAAGCTCTTAAGGGCCGCCCCCTGATCCGCATCTACACTAAAATCTCCAGGAATGTTTCCCCACTTTCTTTAACATTGCGTGATAGTTCAGTTTGCAACATTTTCATCGATTTCTTGGAAAATCAGGCATATTTTAAGACGACTGATATTTATGAGCGTGTGCAATTTGGTGCAGATCTAAATAAGGATGCGGATTGATTAGTGAATTTAACTGGTTGCATAAGGGGACTGTTGGGCCTTGGGCAAGGTGCGTTCTCTACTGAGGACCATTTTTATGTGAATTGTTTTCTGAGACACAAGTGACCAAAAGCAGAGAAGACAATCTGCCGGTGTTAGTAGACTAAGAGCCTGCCTGGACGGAGTGCTTTAAAGTGAAAATGTATAATGGTGGAAAAAAACACTTACCACTGAACTCACTTTAAAACATATATGTAGCCGTAAAAAGCCCTGAATTACTCTCCCTCCAGCGGTGCCATTACGTGTAATTCATACCGGGGCTGTGATTTCATATCATTTTTGCCCTCCCCCATGTGCACAGCTGTGTATGTTTGTAGATGGAGGACGGTGCACGGATGCCACTGATTCTATTTTGTCTCCCTGCTATCTCTGGGTTTACCTGCACGCCTCCTGCCGTACAGACCCAGGTGATCAGCTGCGTGTTGTGTCACAGACATAAGAAGGGCAGTGAGAGTTTTGTAAAGATCTTTTATTGACTCTGGGCTTGGGAAAAACATCCTAACACATACTTGAAATGTTGAAATCTCATGGGACGTTGCATAAAACGAAACAAAATGCAGGATGACAAAGTGATTATACAGCTAACAAATGTTAATCCAGTTCTGCTCGGGCACAATTTTTTTTTTCCAGTAATGTTTTCGCTGCCGTGCAAAACATCAAACCATCTGCCATTCGACTGAAGAGTGAAGTTGCTATGAAGGAAATGACACAAAATAAAGTGCCATTGTCCTTATTACAAGAAGAGACATTTATTTGTAGCAGCCTCTAAGGGTCTTATATTGAATGGTAAATTAAAGGATGATCATATCAGCTGGATCTCTCTGATCTGGAAAAGAAGAGTTCAATTATTCATAACTTGCGGTGCCACCATTTTACTCTTACACCCGGTGCTTGTGATCTCGTGCCGTTCCTCTCTCTGGAGAGAAATGCATCACACTTACTAATGAATTCATGAATCGCTAAAGAAGTCTATAAACCAACATCGAACATGCATGAAAAAACAAAAAATGCCTCCACTTTCTGTCAGAGCTGATCAGTCACATCACGATCAGGAGGACGGGAGAGATGGAGACGACGGGCTGACATTTGATCAATGATGACTCGTGAAACCCATGGGTGCAACACTACCTGCGTGCACACACACTGACTCATAACACACTCACGACGTTCCCCGTCTCCTCCTGTGTCTGTTTTCCTGTGTCCTCCTTCAAGCCGTCAGCGAAACGTGTCCTCCTTGTCACGGCCGGAAAGCTCTCTGTTTTTTTCTCTTTCTGGCAGACTTTTATTTGCTGCTGTTTGAGCTCCAGTGAACATGTTAAGATGCTGTGCAACACTCACTGCCGGTCTTCAGCAGGTCTCTGCAGGAGCTGGCCTTCCCCCCTTTTTTTAAGCCCCGCCGAGCTCCTTCTGTGTGAAAAACAGGGAAACAGCTCCTGCCACATGTAACTGCAACACTCGAGGACCACCCTTGCAGTTTCACCTCCCCCTCCTTTTGATTTCTACTGCATCCACTTTGTTGAAGACAAGACAACAAAATGAAAACCCTTCGACAAACACTGCTGTGTTAGACTCAATGCTTATTCCTCTATGGTTGAGTCATTAACCGAAAAGAAAAAGCTACTGTACATCTACAAGGGGAAAAAAGTGTTGAAAAGGGCAAAATGAGTTTTGCGAAAAACTTTCTTTTCTTGCATTTTCTCCCTCTGGAACACGGGCTCCTCCCGTGATTTATGTTTAAAGCTGTCGATGCATTTTTCACACCATATTTTCATTGTAATTTCATACTGAAAAAGTTGGGGGTAAAAAAAAAAAAGTTTTGAATTCCTTGTGAAAAGATCATCACAGTGTCCAATTCTCCTTGGAAAATCTTCTCATTTCTGCACTCTCAAGTTGGCGAGTGCTGTTCACACACAGGCTGACACGACTGAGGATTTTTTTGCATTGTGTGTCCTCCTGGCAAAAAAAAAGAAAAAAAAAACTTTCTCTGGCTGGCAGTGGTCGTCCTTGGCCGGTGGCTCATGTTACATGTGTACCAGTTTGCACGAAGCTGATATCAAACCCCGGGGCCACAGATCCAGACACGAGCGCACAGGGATGAGACACACGGAGTGGGTAGAAAGAAGAAAAAGGACACTGACAGTAGCATCATGTTCCAATGACAGAACGCCACCTCCTCCCACTTGGTAGACGTCCTTGTTGATTAGGAAAAACTAAATCGGATACAGCATCCAAGCAAATAGATGCAAAGCATTTTTGACTTGTACACGCTGCGTCTGACTAAACATTGATTTATTTGTCGTGTGTTAAAAGATAAACCGACAGCAGGAGAAGAGCTGAGAAACAGTCCCTTTTGTAAAAGCAGGACTATAATGCATAACTGTACACTTCATTTGTAAAGACTAATAGCAAACCACCTCAACTGGAAACCGTGTGTCCATCGGGAGCTGTGTTTCCAGGTCGTTGCAGAAGTGTGTGTGTTCTGTCCAGGATGGTTTCAGTCAGGACTGGCCAAAGAGGCCGCAGCTGTTGTTTTTTTTTTTTTTGCAGAGGCGAGGTTGTGGAAGAAGTGGTGTTGGCGATAGTTGTTAAAGATGTGATAGTAGGTTAAGTAGAAGTGGAAGGATGAAGCTCAGATCTCCTCGATGGAGTCAGCTGGGACCAGGCCTCTCTTCTTCCCACTGCTCAGCTTTAGAAACACCTCGCCGTCCTCTCGCTTCCCCACACAGATCTGAAGGGGAGGAGGCAGAGCTGCACTTTAGTCTGACACCAATGTTTTTTATCAAATTAAACTGTATTTGCCTTATTACTCTTCATTTATAGTAGCTTATATATCAGTTTGAATGATTCGCTCAACTGGTATTATTTTTCTTAAATTGTATGTCGGCCATTTCAGAGTTCTGTTATGTACAATAGACATGAGGTTACCACATACAGACAGAAACACATTTGTGGAATTTGTAGGTAGATGTCAGGATTAACTGAATAATTGGTTCTTGATGTAAAATACATGCAAACTGTTTTGCTAACATTCAGAGTTAAGCGTAGATCAGGTGGCTGAGCTGACTCGTACTCTCAGCAGCTGTCAGTGTAATCTGGAGAAAATTGTGTGACTAAGTGCATTAATCATTCTCTAAAATGTGTAAATGTGAACGGGTTCTGCCAGCAAAAACAACAAACATGCAGTTATTTTCATTTGCATCAAAAAATGGATTTCATTAGCAGCTCATTTGTGTATTTTCTCATTTTTGTTCAAGATTTTCTGACTTGTGCTCTGGAGAAATACAGGTTCTGTGCATGTGGGGGACATAAAGTGTCTGTGAAAATTGGTATAAAGTGATATGACACAGAGATGATGTTCGAGGCGATGCTTTGATCACACTCTGATTGCAGCCTGAGCAGGATGTACCCTGCCTCTCAGCCAGTGGGGACTGGAACAGGCTGCAGCCTCCTGCGACCACAGGATAATACCACAAATAGAATCCTCTGATCTCGCACTGAGCGAGCCGACTAAAAGGTTCCCAAACTGTCAGTTAAGGCCTTAACAGTTTGTAACATTTATGAAGAAATAAAGAACACAAAAAAAGATCTTAATTAAATAATAAAGCGTGATAATATTCTTGTACCTGGGATTCCCTGACGGCCATGTGTCCTCTCTCTCGGGTGGCGTTGACGCTCTGGACGACCCGCCACACTCTCTCTCCTGGCCGGACCCTCTGCACAAAGTTGGCAGGGAAGAAACCGACTTTGTCGCCACTCTTTCCCTGGAAAACACAGGAGCAGCGTACAGTAATCATCAGCATTTATTATTAGGTTAGTTCTGACAAAGATGATTCTGAAGTGGCTAAATGACACATTTTAGAGCAGTTACTGTTGTTATTCAGTAATAAAACCAAGGAGGCATTTGAATTGCCATCTGCGCAAATAGGTGTAGAACAGGCACCATCGTTACAGAAATTACAGTGATCATTGTTTTGAAATGAAGACAAGAAATTAGTTCAGCTACGTGTAAGATTTTGCCTATTTAAAGGGGCTGCACGTTGTTAGTTAGCCGACATTAGCAGAAACAGCTGCTAACTTAACAATCCTATGTGTTGCAACTTCAGCATCAAACTTCATTCCGTTATTCTGCAAAGGTGTGGAAAGCAACACCACAGTTAACTCTTCTTTTGCTTCTATTTCTGTCACCTCTTCCCTTCTACTTCAAGTCTTCTTTGAATAGTGAGTCACTGTAGCGCTGCACAATGCATCCGAGTTTTCAAAGGAAATGCTGCCCATTCACTTTGAGTGTGGCGATGTCACGCATTGCTGAGCTGCATTGTGGTTCCGGTACATCACTTCTCTTGCACCGCGTGCGATAGAAGATGAAATGACTTCAACTCTTCAAGCGGCAGCACAAGCACCAGCCAATCAGATCTCGTTTAAACAAGTACTTAAGCATCGGGCACGAGCCAATCAAATCATGTTAATGCAAATCCAGGTCATTATGTATGGACCTGCCAGTATTATTAGCACAAGTACGGTTATATTGTGTGTCCTGCTGCTGGAAACTGGTTGTTGTTTACGATTTTAAAGCAACACATACGTTCGAGTGCTCCATAAGCTTGATTTGGAAACACAACAATGGCTGAATCGTCAACACCCACTTCCGTTGAGAAACATCATCCGACGGCAGAGAAAACATACACATAGCACCTTTAAAGAGAGACTGTAATCAAAATTTGCACCTACTCTGCCAAAGACCTTATATTTTCATCTGCGTTTGTTTGTTTGTTAGGATCTTGAATATTCAGGCATGTTCTGGGCACTGATTATTATGTGTGTGTGTGTGCAATGTGGTGCAGATCCAAATAAAAATCTGGACTTGAATGAATATAAATGTGGTTTCATAAGGGGACTGGGTCTTGGCGGAGGTATGCACTCTCCTGAATGACAGCCCTGTTTTCTGGTGAAGGCTGATGGTGTTTGAGCGAAAGTCATTCTGCAGCAATATTTCATTATTTATCGCCTTCGTTCCTCAGGTGTTGAAGTGTTTACTGAAGTGATTCATAAACTATTCATAATTTTAATTTAAAGAACGGGGAGCGCTGATTATAAATTAAATGACTGCTGCTTCACTTTCAGCCCTAAATACTGAAGACCCACAGACTGTGCTCTTCAGTCAAGTCGGAGTGCGTCTTCTTTTGTCTGAGACTGAAACGCATGGACAAACGAACCACATTGACGCACATTTATTTCCATTGAGAGGGAGTGAAGCTCGTTGTGGACCCATTAACGAGCTCTTTGAGGCTGCAACACTAGTCGAGTTCATTATGTTAAACTCTTCTGCTAATTTTCTGAGGAAATTGTGTTTCTATTTCCGTCTGTGGCTGCTGCCTGCATGTTTATGACAGGATCAAATAGAGCAGGTGTCGAGAATTAAAGGCTTAATAAAGAACTGAAATAACACATGCGCACCATGAAGGCGCACACGCACACACACACACAAGAAGTTGAAATACACAATATGGACTGAAGAAAAAATATCCATGAGCGCACACAAATACACACCCACACACATTTCAGAGCATTTAACTACATGATATGGATTCAAGAAAACAGGGACATAAAATAATGAGCACACACACAGACTCACAAACGAACAAACACACACACACAGACACACTTTTCAGTGCATTTAAATACATGATATGGACTCAAGAATACAGGTGTACGAACCACACATACACATACATACTGTATGTTTGCAAATGATTTGTTACCCACCTTCCACCACTCCTCATTGGAGTCGTCAGTGACCTGCACCCGATCTCCGGGACTAAAAGAGATCAGACGAGAGATGGGGATGAAAAAGAGGAGGCATTAAGGCGAGGTGATTGAGGCGGAGAGGAAAAGGGTACGTGGAGACGGGAGAGGGCGAGAGCGGTCAGCAGGAAAAGAAATCCAGGGACTTGAGTGTGAGGACAGAAGGTAAAGTTATCAAACTTAAGTGGTGGTATCCACGGTAACAAAGCTGCGTAGAGGTTAGAATCTGGACGAGTCTGTGTCCCTCAGCGGAGGTGACAGAGCGGCCAATACCAAAGTCATGAGGTCCATGTGAAATATGGCTCTGTGGTGCCCCGCTGCAGTAGACAAGGCTGGACCGGATCTGTCGCCAACCTGGCCTGCATGCTAATGGTGCCACCCGCTTTTGATGAAACGTCGACACGCACACACACACATGCATGCAGTTTACCCACTGTCCTAGATATACAGGGAGAAACTGCTGTCCCAATTACAAATCTGTATGTTGTGTCCCTCAGATGCCAGAACTGCACTATATGATCATCACACACACACACACACACACACACACACACACACACACACACACACACACACACACACACACACACACACACACACACACACACACACACACACACACACACACACACACACACACACACACAAAGTTTCCACATAGTCCACTTACCAATTAGGGTGAGACCCATATATCTGAAGTGTAATTATTCTGCTCACTGAGGTTCCTCCCAGGAGCACGGCTTAAAACTTGTGTGTATGTTTTTGTGTTTAGTTCTTACCCTGATTTTATATAAATTTTGTGCCTTTTTAGGTCCATGTGGATTATGAGGGTTAATGTCCGTGGGATTAGCCGAGCTACTTTATCCAACAACTTAAAACTGCAGGATAAAGATTAAATAAGGTTCTGCGTTTCTTTTAAGTCGGAAAAGTGACAGATTTCTGTCTAAACTCTAAATTCGGGCCCATGTACACACACACTCATATGCTGTGTCTCAGTTTGTGTACTTCCACACTCACACTTGCTGTTTTGAGTGCATAAGTGCGTCCACACTGACAATAATGGCATCATGCAGTGCAACGTAAGTATGTGGATGATGGTAACAAAATGGTCAAAAATGTGGGCATAAAATGATGAACACTGAGTAGCCACCATCTTGCCCACGCACTGGAAGGGGAGGGACAACCAATTGTTTTTTCTAAACTACTGAAAATGGCCGCAGAAGACACGTGGTCCGTGCAGATGGTGGAGTAATTTCCATGATGCGTAAAAAAAAAAGAGGGCACACACGACAAAGTAAAACATGAATTTCTAAATCAAGTGAGCAGCTGGAAGAAGTTTTGGCCGGCGACAATCCTGTTTATCCTTTCCGGTGAGTGGGGGCGTTAGACGTGATCAATTTGGGTCGAACTACACGCGGCAACAAAATAAAAACACTTTATAATGTTTCATTTTTCCAATACAGACACATTTCTACACAAACTTCTGTCTGACCTTGATTGTGCAAATATTCGTATGAGTTGTCAAACTGACAAGATATGAAGACAGCAAAGAAACATTACACTTCAGTTCATATACTGTACATTGTGCAATTACACAATATGCAGTTAACAGCACAGATGGCTTTTAACAGTCTCACAGATGTACCTTTGTGAAAGCTGTCACCAAACCCACACCCACACACACTCACACAAACAAACACACACACACACACACAGCTGCCCTTATTTTTACTTCTCTGTCCTTTCTATCTTCTCTTTCTTCGTTCTCCTTCATCTTATAGAGACTACTTCTTTTTTCTACCTCCTCTTCTCTCTCTCTCTCTCTCTCTCTCTCTCTCTCTGCCTATGATAATCTTTACTTCTATGCCATCTCTCCTCCTATGACTGTCCGCCCTTTCATCTCAGTTATTCTGTGTCTTTTTATCCTCTCCCCTGCTGGGAACATGGCTCAGTCCCTCGCTCTACGTGGGGGACAGTGATGGGCTCCGAGTTTATAATTAGTCATCCTTAAGGGCGCCCCGATACCGTCCTCTGCAGATGGTGGGGACATTTTCATCCTGCAGGAACAACAGCCAGGGCAAAAACCCAGACAAAGCAAATGCACTCACACGCACAATAGCAAAAAAAACACTGGGGCTATGGAAATACTTGCACATTGGCAGTCTGTTTGGCTCTTACTCACTGTAGTTCCAGGTCATTCTGTTCCTGAGGCAGAAACTTGTAGAGCGCTACATAGGTGTGGATGGAGTGGACTTCAATGCGCTTGGGCACCTGGACACAGGGAGGGGAATTAGTGAGACAGACATACGCACTCGAGGAAGAAAAAACAAGAACAGGTGACGGTGTGCACAGGCGGATCAAACAGAGCTGTACCGTCACGTTGCTCTCTTCCGCAGGAGTCTCAGGCTCGGCCCTGCTCTCGTCTTCCTCCTCTTTCTCCAACTCAGGGTCTGGCACTGCTACGTCTGGAGGTGGTGAGACATTTTCTTAGCACTGACACATATGCGATCAGGCATGTAATTTTTTTTTTTCCAGAAGCGGACACAGTAAATCCCTCACACACACACATGCACAAGTAAACACGACATATGCATGGACACACAGCAGCGTCGCCACAGAGCGCATCCACATGGATGGAGACACGGACACACAGCGGCGTTTACCCCCTGTCTCCTGAGTTATCTCTTCCTCCATGCTGCACTGTCTCTGCTGCCTCTCCTCACCTCCCTCCCCCTTTTTCAAAGAAGAAACAACATAAAATAAAATGTTAGCAACAGGATGTCAAAGCTCCTGCTCTGAATAATCAACATCACACAGGAGGAGAACCTGGACTCAATTCATGTACGAAAAAGATTTGCACACAGGCTCAACTACATAATGCGGAAAACCAGCACCATCCATTATGCTCCTTATAGACGACACCCTGGTGCTCAATTATATCTCTTCACCATATGTGGAGGGAGGATTTAAATGAAGTTGATCTCAGCAAGGAACTACAGTGACCTCAAAAACAGAGACAGAGTTTCAAAGAGTCACTTATAACCCCCTGGACATCTAGTTATGGTGACTTTTCACCTGGTTGCGGTAATCCACACGTGTGCTCATCAAACTGTTGGGAAACAGGCTTCAGGGTGCAGAGAAGCACGATTCTAGACGCCAAACCAGCCAAGTGATGCTGGGTGGAACTCTATGGTGTCTATGATCAATACTTCAACAGTAAGCTGTATATGTATAGCATATGTGTATTCCATGGACTGTATGTAAAGATGGATGACATGACTGCTCCCCAAATGTGAAGCCAAAGCATCTCTATTGACCTCTGGTGGTTGACTGCAGTATAGGTCATAAACTCCACCCCCTCCATGTTAGTGGAGGGGACATGGATCAAACTAAAAAGTCAAAGTTTGACAGGTGAGACTGTTTGAGTGCGTGTATCGACAGAACCTCGCTACCGCGGCTCCGTCCCCCGAATGCTACTGCACAGACTCTGGCTCCTAATGTGCAGCATGGCAGCATTCGTACTCTGGATATTTTGGGACAGTGGGAGGAAGTGGAGACGCGTTGTTCCATCTTTAGTTTATGGTGTATACATTCATGTATATATATATAAATCAAAATATGGCAATATTCTTAATCTACATAGTATAATCTATAGGAATGTGAATATAGTGGATTAATATGTTTCCAGAAAGAAATTAGTTGGTAAAACTTTTCTGTTTTAAATATAATAGTATAGTTTTAAGTGTCTTGACAAAACTTTATGTTTTGTGTTGCTGATACTTGGCATCAGCTAATGTGGATGGAAATCAAATCCTGAATCTAAAACTGGACCAGTGGACCATCTTTAAAACTTTGTGTGTCTTAATCACACAGGGTCCAACTCTCCTCTCCACCCGCCCACTGGGGGATGATGTCATACCAGGCTGCGCGTCGGAGACTCTGTACTGCCAAAACTGGAGCGGCTCATCTGTGCCAAAGACGTCCCATAGCGCAAGGCAGCGTACACGGGGTCGACGCGCGTCCGCCCAGCCTCTGAAACCACACACACACACATTCATAAGACTAACACACACACATGCATATATCCACTTCATTTACAAACGCACATATAAATGATTCATACTCCACACGCTCTACAATTATGGCTGCACACTAATATTAAACCGCACATCAGGATTGTTGTGCCTGTGCCAATCTGGAGGAGCCAGAGGGTCTAAATATAACCGTCGTAACACAGTGAGTCCTGGACCAAAGTGACCCACTTTAGATCTGGGAGAGGACAGCAGCCAAAAGTTAAGGAGACATCAAGACCTCCCAATAAATCTGCACACTTTGACTTCCTTATGAATTAATTTATGGCGAGGGATGTGTCTCCGTTTTAATAGCCGCAATATATCTGGAGTTGTAGTTGAGTAGAAAGGGAAAGAGAGATGTGATTTAAAATATGGAAATCCTCAGGGAGCCTTCATCGGTACATTTCATGTAGATGGAAGTGCTGGAGGAGAATATCTCTGAAGTCAGGAATGAGATTTTCTGCTCCCTTTTTTCAACACACGTTGAATGAAAGGGCAAAATGATTTTAACTGCACGGCCAGATGTTCCGCGAGTGTGTTTGTGTCTGCGAGGGAGAGGCCCTAACAACTCGCCGTCTCGTATTGACGTCAACGCCTCCGTGCTCCTGACAGATAAACAGAAATCCTGCAGTAAGTGTGACGATAGAAGAGGTATTTATTGGTGATGAAGCTCCTTTACACTTTACATTGATTGTAGCAGTTTCAGTGGAGGATTTACTCCGGCACAGAGCAATTCATTGCACCGGAAGAGAGTAATCAGAGCCGTGTTCAGAGACTCTACACAAATTATTATCTTCTACAGAGACAGTGACCTTCAGCATGGTTTTCAGTGCAGAAATGAGAATTCTATTTGTAATATGGCTTCATAGCTGCTGTTGCGTCTACATATATATATGGATATATGGATATATGGATATATGGATATATGGATATATATATATATATCACTTGGTAGGTAATCATTTTTATAACTGTCAGCGCAGGGTTGCAGCTTGGAGCATGAATTCACTTTTGCCTAAATGCAGTTGATGGGAAATGAGAGGGCCAGTCGGTAAATTCATCATCAAATTTGCCGTGTGACAAACGAGAGCTGTGCGTTTCACAGAGCCTTTTGTCAGCATGGTTTTGGGACACTTTGCAATGTGAGATAGTGAGTTTTGGCAGGGTGCAGTGTGCCCTGGCGGAGACCCAAGCACCGTGGCGCTGCAGCTCGGGGTGACGATGGAGGTGTGGGGTTAGTCGAACACTGATTCATGGGTAGCACAAGGACGTCACAGCTGGAAGTGGCAACCATGATTCAGCACGATATGATGAGGCGTGGGAGATGCAGGAGCGCGTCACCTACCTACACGGTTCATGATCCAGAGGTTTGGCAAAGTAAAACATGCTCCAGTTCAGAGGAAGAACAAATTCAGGTACATGTAAGGCAAGTGGATCTGACAGCTGAGTGTTTTAGTATCCAGACACAATTAAGTGACAAGGAAATATCAGAATGATGGTGTATGGGGCCAATATTGTAGCAATATTACTTGAGTGTGTATGTGGGGGGATGTATATCGATCTGTATGTGCTTAATCACATTTTTAAATGAGTAAAGAAAATGTAAATGTGCAATAAGATTTGCAAATGTCTTGAAAATTGTGGAGAAATCTATAAACGTGCGCACAGATCAGAAAATGTGATGATAAATCTTGAAATGTGTAAATAGATATTGATGGCTGAAGTGTTTTGCTCCAATGCTTCCAATGTGGAACATTTGACAAAGTCCTGTACTCGTCGTTTTTACACATGATTTTTTGCTACACTTCATGCATGTGGGCATTTGTCCACATCGACCAGTTTCCGCTGGTGTTTTTTTTTGCCCTGAGCTGGGGTGTGGCGGCCGTTATTCGTCACTTTTCTCATGCATTTTGCTAAAAAATAAAAAATAAAGAAATGGCAATGTTGAAACTGCCTCCACAAAGCTAGACAGGGTGGTTGTTGTCAGTGAGACAGGCTTTTGGAACAATCTATGGGTAAGAAACATTTTTCGCAACTGATGACTTTCTAGCTCTTGGAGTAAAACATGTCAGCCATTAATATCTATGTACACATTTATAGATTTATCTACATGTATATCCACAGATATAATCACACGTTTACACATGTCTCTGCACTCGTACAAGTCTCAATACACATTTACAGATTTTTTGCACATTCACAAAATCGGATTATGCACATACAGATTCTAAATACACATTAACAGATTCTAGCAGGCGTTTGCGGATATTTGAGACGTTTACAAATCTGATACACATAAACGGATTGATATACAGCTACACAACTCTCTCCACACACACACTCACTCACTCACTCACTCACTCAGACACTCACACACTCACACACACACACACACACATTAATATTAGTGCTACAATACTGGCCCAATAGTCCTGCTTCTATACTGTATATGTATTACATCAAGTAGAGTACTACTCAAAATTATAATATTTTGATAAAAATTGAAATGTAGATGATGTCCTGATGCAGAGAGCTGGTCATAACTCTGATTCAGAAAACAGGCAGCATTTCAATGTTTACAAAGCCTAAAAGGTGTGAGCCGCAGTGTCAGACGATGAATTACCACCCTCCGTCGGTCCAGCGATACATATACAGTTCAAATCATAAACAAAGATATAGAAACATAAACATTAGAACTTATAAATATTTATTCACATACTTTCAGGGTGCCGAGCGTCCGTCAGCCTCCAAGAGAAGCTGAATTTGTTCTTCCTCTCTCTCTTTTTCCACTTCACGCTCCTCGGTTGTCAGGTGAGATGGAGACAGTTCTGGTTTTATTACAGCACACGCACACGCACAAGCACACACACACACACACACACACGCACAAAAAACAAAACAAAAATCTAAAAATAAACCGAAAACGGCTGGGACAAGAGCAACAAGACGAAACGAAAGCACACGGGCGCGAACAAACCAAGTGCACATGTACACACGCGCGCAGACACTCAGAGTAATCTCACCTTGGCTCGGCTGAACTTCCTTGACGACTGACAGTTGGTCATTGACAAGCATCGGCGAGCTGAAGTTTCGCTTGAACGCTCCGGGCTAATGGGGGAGAGCAGAAAGAATAATGATTTTGGTTTTTATTCGCCAGCTTCCATTGCTTCTCTTTTGATATGCTGTGTTAAAGGGGGGTTCCATGTAGTTCATTAGAGACATTAATGAAGTACAAATGATTGAAACATATGTAGACACACAGGCAGACTTGGGAGCGCACACAGGCCGCAACTGAGTCACAAATGGAGGAACAGTGTTAGCTCTCTTTGCTGTTAATTAGGAGCAATGTATTTACTCAGGCACTAACTTGTACGCACATGGCTTACACACAGGCATGTGAGTCTATCTGTGTATGTGTGTGTGTGTGTGTGTGTGTGTGTGTGTGTGTGTGTGTGTGTGTGTGTGTGTGTGTGTGTGTGTGTGTGTGTTAGCACGATGGCAATTTCACACTGAATTAAGCACAGTAAGTGTTTCGGCTGGGATATCGGTTTGCCATTGCGTTGACTTGACTTGCAAATGAGCCAGTCACTTTATCACATTAGGCTGAAGAGACAAACACTTTGAGGACCAAGAGGTAGAAAGCGGCCCCTTTCGGTCCCTGAAACATTCTTACCTTTTCCCTTCCCTTATCATTCCCCCCCACCTCTCTCTCCCTCTTTGTGCTCCTCTATCAAACAGCACAGAGCCATCTTCTACACAGTGCTTTAGACATGTTTTTTCCAAGTGGCTCTCAGAAGCTCTTGCCGCTTACTGCATGCTAATGTTTCTGCACTGGGGGATCCGAACTGAAATCGCTCCAAATTATCTGACGACTGCACACTTGACCAAATGCCACGATGAAATGTCCAATCTAGTACATCACCCTGCATTTAAAAGTAATATAGATAAGGATTTATAATCCACTGTGATAAAGATTTAAGATATAAGGATCTGTGTGATATAAAAGAAGAAAGAAAGAAAATCCCCCCTCTAAGTTTGAACTGGGTTTTCAGAGTGTGGCCGAGCTATTAAAAGCCAGACCTGACCACGTTTACCTGTGGCCTATTTAGAAACAGTTCACTCTGAGCAATCAGTATTGTGATCTTAGATTATTGTGTAGTAATCAGTTATTTTCGATTGCTGCATCATGGCTTGGCCATAGACTGTAGGCTAGTCTATACAGTAGTGATTGTTGGATGGAGCCGCTACAGGCACTCGACCAATCCCGAGTCAGTCTCAGGTGTCAATCATGATGTTTTTATAGCATCAAATAACTAATTAAAACCATAATAAGAACTGATAAGATCTACTTAAAATGACAGAAAACATCTTTTATTTTACTTGAACTTTGACTTTTAAATTTGGTCCATGTCCCATCCACTGACATGGAGGAGGTGGGGTTTATGACCTTTACTGCAGCCTACCACCAGGGGGCGATCAGGCTATCAGGATTTTGGCTTCACTTTTGGGGAACTGTCATGTCGTCCAACTTTACATACAGTACATCATGTACACGACTGCCTCAGTGATACGACACAAGACTGATTCAACACTTTCATTTCAATTTCATTTATTTTTTTCGCCGCCAACAACGTAATTAGCCTTTGCCCATAAACGTAACAAATTCATTTCTAAGTGCCGGTAAAAAATCTAATTTCAAGTCCGACAAATCCAGGTTGTCACCATGGTAACACAGTTTCTGTTCAGATTATTCAAATGATGACTGTAAGACAAACGTAATGTTGCCGGTGGTTTTATAATGTGTCTGTTAAAACTGTGTCGGGAAAGTAGGAGTTCAGATTGAACACAAATGTCCTCCATAAAGACAAGTCTCTCTAGATCGCTGTATAAATGATCCCACTTTCTCTTTTGAAGTAGAATTTAAATTTTTAAAAAAGAGTTTTTGCAAGTTGTCTCTCGTTTCCCTATCATCACAAATCTTAAAATCTTGGGATGTTTCTAAAAGGATTAGGTGGGGGTTCATTTTATGAGTGTCATTAGACCCCCACTATTTATTGGGTGGGAACAGTTGCCAAGCAACCAGCGAACACTCCAGTAAGTGAAAGCTCTCAGCCCAAACATTCTCTAGTGTGTAAGCTCCCCTTAAATGGCTAAATATCGTTTTGACACTTTGGGTTTTGTGGTGATTGAAAAAATAATAATAATAATGCGTTAATTAATGAGCTGTATTGGTAGACATGAGCTGGGTTCCAATTCAGGGGCTGCATCCTTCAGAGAACTCATTCTACTTGTTCTATGAAGATGTGGCCTCCATAGGCTGAGTTGAGGCCAAGCCGAAATCCAACGGCCTACAGAGGATTTTCCTATTTGTATCACCAGCTTGTCCTTCTTCTACTATTGCATCATCAAGGACTTTGAGTGGCTGCATTTAGTAATGCTCTGCCACCAACTTAATGAATCCTTGGATAGGTTCACCAGAGAAAGATCCACCCGTTTGATTCTTTGTTGCTCACATGACATTTGTCTGCAGCGTTTAAAGGAGCCTTTGAAAAGGGACAGCCCAGTCGCACTGATGCAATCAATTTTTAAATGCAGCCTCCGAAGAATGGGGCCCCTGAATTGGGACACGTGGCTACCTTTGAGCGTGTGACGGCAAACGAGAGGACCAAGGAGCGGCCTGCGTGGGAGGAGGAACGGGACGCTGAGGACGATCCAGGCGACATTTGCGTTGGACAAAAGGTTTCACCCACTGAGAGACAATATCGGACATTTAGCGGTAAGTATTAAGAGATGTTTTAGTTTTTGTGATCATGTTTATCTTTTTATTTATTGTTATTCGTTAATAAACTATTTTGAATATACTTTCAGTTGAGGTATTAACTCTGCTCACCCCTGATTTTAAAAGAACCTGTGTAGCATTTTTACTTTTAAGAGTCCTGGGGCTCTCCATATCCCTAGGTGGCGTTGTCTTATATTTTTAATGGTTTTAGGCAGTACCCGGTTTATTACCTTTTTCATTGTTTTTCATTTGTATTTGAATTAACAGAAGAACCAAAGCAAAAATGAATAAATATATAATCAAAAGAGGACACAGCCGGAAACACCACAGCAGTGATTACTTCACACTAAAGAAGTTGCCAAATTATAGAAACAGTCGATTCACAGATGACGGATAAAAAGTTGAGAAAACCAAGACATTCGTTCAGTGGCTATGATGAAAAATATAACCAGTGTTACAAATGAGTGTACGATTCTGTGTGTGTATTCGCACCTTCCCTTGACACATCTGCTGCGACAGTTCCGAGGTGCACCACAGGTGAGCGGCCATCTTGCACGTTTTACACCGCAGAGCTTGTTTGGAGTTTCCTGTGGAGAGGAACAAAGACGATAGAATAAGAGCAAAGGGAAGCAGACACGGAGGAATTAAAAAGGAGAAGAACCCCAGCCGGCTGCAGATCTACAACAGACAGAGAGTGCCGGCAAAACAAAGGGGCCTTCAGATCACACGAACAGGTTTCTCTCTGCTCAGGTAGACGCTGTAAACAAGCGCTGTCCCAGTTTTATCAAGCTGGCGCTGCTCACAGAGCTGACACTAACGGCTTCCTAACCGACAGCACCTCTTTCAAAACGTCCAGGAGAGATTTGTAACGAACCTGGAGATATTTCAATCCCAATCGATTTGGCATTCAGTCATCTTGCCTTTTCATCTCTGTTTTTGAGCGCCTGAGCGCAGAGTTGCTCATGCTTGCTCATTTGTCACGTAATGAGAAATCCTCTGTTGATTGTTGAATGTTTTGTAAGGATTAGGGGGTTGAGTTCCCTTTTTATCCTACAAACAAAGGATAACAGATTTCTGGATTTGTTGCAGATGCGATTACACCGACTGATCTGTTGCGGAGCGGAAACAACAATCGCATTAAACTGGATGGCGCGACATAAACACTGCTTTCACTTTGGAGAGCGAAAAAAACACACATTCTACTTCATCAGCCTAACGAGGAGACGGGGGCCGGACTGGACTGTGTTCGGGGACCGCAGAGGAATGCAGCCAGATCAAAGTGATGTATTACATAACTAAAACCACAGAGCATGCAAAAAAAAACTGCACCTGTGCATATAAAGAGGAGCATGTTGGAGTCCGTAATCAATCATAGTGACAGGAAGTAGATTTAGCAGCGGCTAGGAGTTTGTGCTTGCAGCAAATGAGGAATAAATGCACTCGTACATCTGCACCTCTTAATAATGTAATGTTTTCTTCAGCCATAAACATTGTCAGAGCTGCATTGAAGTCAAACAGTCGAGTGAATGTCATTTTCAATAAATGAAGTAGAAAAATTCAGACAGCGAGGTCTGTTTCAAAGCGATTCAATGATGTTCATGCTACATTAACTTTACAGAGATAGTTCAGCAGAGGGAAGCTCTTTCCTCTTGTTTACAGCCTTTGCGCTAAGCTAAGCTAACCTGTAATCCTATAGTTGATGTATATAGAGCTCAACAGTGTGGTTCTGTGTAGTTTTATTCACAGTGTCAAAGAGAAGTACTACACCACCCATAATCCTCAAGTGTAATGGCAACGTTTTTGATTGGTGGAGCTCGCTGCTTCCATGGAAATGTTTACCAAAGAGCGACCATGATTTCTCTTGAACCTTCGCCTTTTTTCAGTTTTCCAACTTAGTTTTTTGTGCTCCGAATCAAATTCATGGTCACAATTCATCTTGTCACTTGTCGACCTTAAAACACTTTGTATAAGGTTTTTCTGAAACGTCAAAGGAGAAAATGAACCAGAGCCATTCTAAAAGTGGGTGGTCACTGCTCGGCTCTATTGCTGAGAGTGGAGTCAGTCTTTTGCCTTGAGGACTTTAGACTCCTGCATCAATACATTGTGCCTAAATAAACTTTTAAGTGTTTTTAGCAAAAGAAATAAAAAAAGGAATGGAGGCCATAAATCTCTTGAATCCTGCAGCTAAATCGAAACCTTGGCTTGACAACAGGGGGATGTATTGAGAACCTTACCCACTATCATGTGCTTGCAGTGCTGGCAGTTGGTGGGCTTGCGAAAGACGTGGTCCTGAAAACAGTGGGTGACCTGGGGTCTTGGAGGCTTGATGGGCAGCGATGGGGAGAGGCTGAGAGAGGGGGAGTGTGAGGAGATGGAGGGGTTGGGGCTGAGAGACGGCGAGATGGATGGCGAGCGCTCGCAGACGAGAGGAGAGCCGGGCAGCAGAGGGGGAGAAGGAGGCGGCGGGTCGGTGATGAAATCCGGCGGCAGGCGGGCGTCGCTGTAGGATCTCTGGAAGAAGTTCTCCACGCTCTTACTGCGCATGATGGTCTTGAAAGACAGCGAGCGTTTTAGCCTTTGGAGCTGCACACACACATTGACAGGGACAGAGAAGAGAAAGAAGGTACGCTACGATTAAACACAATATAAGCACGAATGCTGCGCCACATTTGGGAGTAATAACAAGTGTCCCCTACGCCCTCAGGACAGCACAGGCAATAACCCAGCATCCATAAAGACAACACTATGGTCTGATCTGTGAACTGCAGAGTGTGACTCATGAAATACAATATAACCTCATAAGGAAACAGTAAGAGCAAAGTGTATGTTCCGAGAAGACGGAGCGCAACCTTGACACGGCTGCAATAGAGCTGCTTGGGCATTCGGCCCTTGGTTAAACAAGATAAGCCTTTCCTTTGTGAGCCCACCCACTGCCATACATTGAAGACCCCTGCATGTAAACGGCATTTCCTTGGTGGTGGTGGCAGAGGGGCAATTGTGATGAAATGAAACAGGACAGTTTACACAGCCTTATCATGTATGAACAGCATATCCTCAGCGCTCTTAATCTGATGGAGCCTGCTCATTGGACCCATTGATTGCTCCACAGGCTTGCACAAAGTGCACAGAGCCAATGGATCCCTCCTCGCGGGGGCCAAACTCACGTGGCCATCATACCAAATTGCATGTACCTGCACTTATACATATCGACTTACCATCCGCGCTTGTATTCTACAAGCTGTATTGACCAAACGGTCTGCAATGATTGATGGCAGCTGTATTTCAGAAGCCCAACAATTAGGCGACAAAAACGTCACTTCAGCGGCCATCACGTTCTGTAAGACCTGTTCTCTGCAGCCATCTAACATTGATTGGCTAGATAAATGCATGTTTCCTGACATTTCCCTCCGGCTCCGTGGACAGATGATGATGCTACTTTCCCAGAGGGACGGGCGACCATTTGTTACCCTGACGTGCAGCGGTTGCGATAGAGCATCATAAGGGTGTGGCCATGTCGCAGGGGGGGAAAATGGATCAACGCAGACAGACGAGCAGACTGATAATCAGTAGGCCACAGACACTCCGTCCGTCTGCCTGTCTGCGCTCGTTCTGCTCAGCACCAAACATAATCCCTTTACAGGGACATGCTCTTTACAGCTCTGTGAGTCTGGGAATAGGGTATGAAAACAGTTTGTCTATTTGAGTTTGTGTGTTTGTGTTTGTGTGTGTGTGTGTGTGTGTGTGTGTGTGTGTGTGTGTGTGTGTGTGTGTGTGTGTGTGTGTGTGTGTGTGTGTGTGTGTGTGTGTGTGTGTGTGTGTGTGTGTGTGTGTGTGTGTGTGTGTGTACATGGAGAGTTCTTACAGGGAGGTAAATAAGACAAACAGAGATGGACGTGCGTGAGGGCAAATTTGCCCATTCTGTATGTTTTCTTGTGAAATTTCTCTTGATCAGACGACATTGGTGATGACAAGCTATAGGGGAGAAGAGTGTAGTGTATTACATTGCTGTTAGGGCTATGAGAGCCCAGACTGGAGTTAATTTATCGCTTGTCTGACTCATGTCCTTGACTTTTATTTTCAGTTTTTAGTCTCTGGAAGAAGACTCATAATTCCTCAGTGTAGACTAAACCACCACCAGCATTCGTTAATAGCCAGTTAGCCCAAAAATCTTTGTACCATGCAGGGGATCTGCAGCACGTCTGAAACTCTCCTTCTGCATTTAAAGTGGATATTCAGCCTGAACGTCTACAGATGTTTTTTAACCCACAGCACATTTAAAACTGCAAAATCTAAATTAACGAGACGTCTTCTTTTTTTATGCCACACATTCCTCTTCCTTGCAAAGCCCTGGAGACTACATTACCCACGAAGCAACTTTTCCACAGACAGCTCAGGTAGAGATTTAAGTTCCACGTCAGCTGTAGAAACTCTTGGAAGGATTGTGCGATATATCTGAAAAGCTCCTGAAAGCCACAAACGCATGTGGTGATCAGATTGATTTGTCAACATTTATCAATACTTTATGATTTATTGATAAGATTCTAATCACGTCATGACTCTTTATGACTCATTTTCTAAGGGAGGATCAAGCCAAGCAGATTTATTCTTACAATTTGGCAAACCGAATGTTGCTTTTGTTGTCAAATTGTAAAGCATGAATGAATTATTCATTTTTTACAAGCCATACATAATGAATACCTTTTTACAAACCGTTTAAAGTTGTTTTGATCATCTGTACTAATGATATGAAGAAGCTTCGACGTGTTTTCTGTGCAGCATCACAGTCTCGAGCTGCCTCTTTCAATCAGAGCAGATGAGCACTGGTATAACAGCTCCGACTACGGCACGTTTCAATTACAGCTAATCGAATCGTGTGTCAGTGTGCGGGCCTAAAAAGCATTCCCTATGCTTCCATTCGAAAAATTAGCTGTACACTCCCGAGGCCATTTTACATGTGGGTCACGAGAGCGCAAGGCATCTATCCGTGTGCATCAGCCACGCATGAATTTTTTGTGACAGGTGAGAGGCTGATGGCGACGGAGTCAGCGCGGAGCGAGCTTCGGTACAGACGATACAGCGGCTGTGATGTATGATCCGCTCCCATAGCTGTTATTGATTCCCCTCCAATATCATGAAGATGCCTGTCAAGTGCAAATGGTAGTGCCTCAATCTCATCTCATCCCACTTCAGACAAAAAGCTCCAAGGATGCTTCTCTCCCCGAAGAAGGTTTTAGGCTAAACCTCGCTTGACGGTGTTTCTCTCCTCAGAAATTATTTATGGGATTCACAAAGTGACTCCTAATGCTTTGCAAAATGCATAACGTTGCCCAGAGATATACACACACCTGCAGTCAATACTCCTCAAGCAGCAGGGATGTCTCTGCTGCAGACAAGATTTTGACTTGATGCCTCAGCGGACTCGTCAAAGCCCATAATTCTACCGTCTTCGATCCGCCCCCCCGACGCCCTAGCCCTTCTCACATGTTGCCAACATAAATGTCCAAAATCAATGCCCCATGGAGGGACAGCAGGGGTTGAGCGCTCATAATTCAATGATAAAGCTTTTATTTCAAACAAATATGTGTCTCTTCCTCGCTCCATCAGCATTTAATGGAGACAGGGGCCAGACTGAGATATATGCGGGATGCTCCCGTCTGTCCAGAGGTCAAGACTGAACAACAATGCCATGGCCCCCTGGGAGCGTGATGATAAATTCAGCTTGTGGCCATTACATCCTTTGGTGTGGACAGTTGCTGCACCCAGTGCAGAATGTTTCAAACCAGAAAAGCTAATCCAATAACTGCAGCTGTTCAGCTTCTTTAAGAGGTGGTAAAGGTTCAAATAAATACTCTGCAATGTCTGAAATTTGATGATGGGGTCCGGAACACCATTACAGTCACATAACTTTAAGTATAGGTGTGTAAAACAAACCATTACTTTAGCTTTTTCTCCATATTTCTCTTATTTTACCCTGAACTGTGCCAATCACCACAGGATTGCCAGCAACAGAATATAAAAAGCAACCTGCAGCACATAGAATCAGTGTCAATGCTCGTCTTTCACAAAGTGCATGCATGTGACCTTATGATATGTGATATTTCAGCCTTAATAATGGTAACAACGTTTCCTGGCTCACCACAATATGTGATTTCAAAAGGAAATTCTCACCCTACAGTAACACATAGGGTAAAAGTTATTGCCACCTTCACTGTGGGACTTCAATAGTTTGGGCCGAAAATGTAAAACAAATAGTTGGAGATACAAAACAGTTGTAACTGAACGGAGGAAGTCTGTTCTATGCTTTGTCTACACTACCACTGATACCAGAGAAGAACGCTGTGGTGGTCCAAGTAATATTAGGGGATACAGATGACTGTGAATGCCAGTAATGTGGTGCAGTAAAGGAACATTTAATTGCCAATTTGCAATTAAACCTAGCAGTGCTAACCAGATGTAGAGAAACTGGTATATAGCCGACATTGTTATTGTTGTTTCTGGCACATGCTGATTACAAAAAGCAACAATGAGCATGAACAAAGTACAATATGATGGCATTGTTCTATACACAGGGAAACGCAAAGTTTGTAAAGATCTACGTATTAGTGACTGATAACTGCGTTTGTGTGTGGACGAGTGGCCCATACACAGAGGAAAAAGTTTGTTTTGCAAAATATACCCATTAGTGTGGACAGGGTGTTAATCTGGAGCGTACAAAAAATGGACAAAAAGTGAAGCCAAATCATTTAAATCACCCTCTGGTGGCTGGTATAGTATAGGTCATAAACCCTGGCTCCTCCGTGTTAGTGGATGGGACCAAACAAAAACTTTCTGTGTTTATCTTTCCATTAATTTTGCTTTTAAATAGTCAGATTTGACGCTTTAAAAACGGTGTGAAACGTCATGATCGACAGCTGAGACTGACTCTTGATTGGTCGTGTCGGTGAGACATGGCACCATGGTGTGACTCAATGAGTGCAGACGCTGGCTCCAGATAACAACCTACCTAGCTACCAAAAGTGCAAGATGGCGGCAACCGCATCCAGGATAGTTTGGCTGAATTTTTGTACAATGCGTGGGTGTGGAGACGCTTCGTCCATCTTCGTCTGCCTGGCAGGTTTCTGCTTAGAACTCGGGATACATGATCACAGGCTGCTTCCATTCATCTGTCCACAGATACGTCACACAGATATTACACACGCACGCACGCACGCACGCACGCACGCACACACACACGCACACACACACACACACACACACACACACGCACACACACACACACACACACACACACACACACACACACACACACACACACACACACACACACACACACACACACACACACACACACACTGCACGCACAGCCAATCACGTGCCTGCTCGAACACCCACAGACACTTCTGTCCCCTTGTTTAATGGAGGGGAAATTATGTGTGAATCTCTGGTGTTTATAACAACCATTTTCCTCTCTGCAGCACAAAATTCAGCAAACCCTGCCGTGCAGCTTTGCCCTGGCAACTCATCATCCACCCATTTTCATTCATCCAATCGCTGTCCACGCACGCCATCCCATAGCACACAGCACAAAGGCTGTCAGTCTCAGACCGAGGGGAGGGAATAACTACCTCAGAGAGAGCATCATCGGTGACAAACAAACCTCCCATAACAGATAGTTTTCTCCCTCGCGTCAGCAACGCACAGCAGATACAGCCAGTTTTCCTTTTGAAGCTACTTGTAGCAGCACTTCAGCAGCTCACACCTCGTCTCTGTGGTGTCACATCAATAAACATCGCAGCAGTGAAGGTGTTACATTAATTAATTGAGACCTTGGCCTACGTCAAGCTCCTTCTCTGACTCACTCCCGTCAGTTTGTTGGTCGCTCGCTCGCTCAGTTTGGCCCAGGCTGAAATATCACAAAACTACTGGGTGTATTGTCATAGCATTTTACACCGTTTTTTATGGTCTGAAAAAAAAAATGTATCCCAATGATCTTTCTTCTAGTGCCAACATGAGGTTGTGAAGTGAAATAGCTAAATGTATGTTGGGTGTTTTGCAAGTTCAACCTCATCAATATGGAATTTTTTTGTTTTTTACTTTTAAAATGCATATCAGCAAATGACAATATCAGCGTGTTAAAACACACTATAAGTCTTTTTGAGCATGTTAGCTTATTTCTCACACTGCAAGACTCTTGTTTTATTTGACCTTTGATGAATCACGGCCAATAGTTCTTTGTTCCTGAAAAGTAAATCATTAATTACCTCAAGGGGAGATCATGTGTATTAATGTGTCGCCTGGTTGATGGTTGAAATGAATGAATTAGAAATTGTGACTATCACTAAGAATGACATTTCCAATATTGTCATGCATCATGTTTTGACTTATTTATTTTTTTGTTTGCTGCAATTTTTTTAAATCGCACACCATCATTTTGTAAAGTGATGCCATGATAACATCACTAAATGATGCACAAAAAAGAGGATGAATGATGATACTAAATTACTGTCTCATGTACTATTTTGTATCACCTCCATGATTGAGTTCCAGCAGAGGACCCCCCCATGTCCACTTACACTGTCTGCTCTTGGATAAAAATGCCATAACGACTGGAAACCAAACAAAACAAAACCCGAGTAAAGCTACTATCACTCAACATAATGTGTTTTCAAGCACTAAAGTGTAAGATTTCTTTCACACAATAAAAAATTGTCTGAGTTTAAGATGACTTTTCTTTTTTTTATTTTGGAGCAGGGACAAGTTCTCATTTCCAGCCGGTCTGCAATGCCACACACCTTTCCCCACTCAGTGTGTGTGTGTGTGTTTATGCCCTCACACTGGTTACGATTGGATGAAGAAACCTGAGGAGACACACGGGTGAACCGTAATGTCTCGTCACCAAGTGAGCAGGCTGACAAATGGGCCAATCTCCCCTCAACATGTTGCAAACCATTATTCTAAGTGTTTATATCTCCGGGCTCAGAGGTGGTTATCTCGGAGACAAAAAGATTTACCTGTGCTCTTCCATCATAGAGACGCCATGCATCAGCGGCCCTGACAGATCAAACAACCTCTCAACAAAAAACATAAAAAACCTGCACTATAGAAGCTGATGGTTGCTACTCAGGCATCTCATCAGATTGGCCAACCGCTCACACTCCTGCCAGCCTTGGCAATAGACCACAGACTACATTGTTGGGAGTCAGGGAGATAAAGTCCATGCTTCCCTTCTCCTTAATCCTCTGGCTCTGTGTTTCCCTCTGTTCTCCAATTCTGATATGTGAGAAATTTGCTGCCGGAGGATTTTAGGGAGCATCTGTTATCAGAAGGAGTCCCCCCCCCTCTCCCCGTCATCCTCATCTAATTACAAAACAGAACGGACACATGGCTGTGTGTCTGATTAGATTCCTTCAAAAAATTACACCCTGTGGCGAATCTTTTAGTTTGAGAATGGTCTTGATTAAATGTCTAAGATACATACGGGTGACTCTCCTGTGACTATACGTTTCAGAGACGAGCTTAAAGGGATAGTTCACCGAAAAATGAAAACTCACTCATTATCTACTCACCACTATGCCGATGGAGGGGTGGGTGAAGTGCTTGAGTTGGACACTTGGATGACACCACACGAGCAATATGGAGGCCTGTTATGTTTTTTTTCGGTTGTTTTATTACGTCTGACGAAGAAGTCACCATTGACTTCAATGGCAGAACCCGAGGCTGCAACAAAGTTTACCCCTGAAACTTGAGTGAATTTCGTGAACTATCCCTTTAATAGACCTCTGCGTGGTTGCAAATTCACTCCGAACCCTCAGTTGTTATTGGAACTACACATCTTAAAGGAAGTTCAAAAGACGTTACAATTGACCTTTAACCTGAACATCAAATATCTACAGGCCGTGCAGGAGCCGGAGAGCTGAAGGTTAAAGTGAAATCTATACCACACGGGGTTCTTTAATCCTACCAGCGCTGCCTCGATCGATTGGGAAAGCAGAGGCAGATGAGGAGCCGAGCTGGAGATTGAATGTCCAGCCTGATGAGTCTGTGAGAGAAATGGTTGTGATGTGGTGAAGCTGGAGAAAAAATACCAATCAGATGGAGCCCACCTGGCACCGGGTTGCACCAAATTTCCTTTTAGCAGCAGCTGGTGGGGGGGACAGGGGAGCTATAACTGCAGTGGGTCATGCACGGTGAGGTGAGTGGTGATAAAATAGGCCTTGCAACTAAGTCGACTTTCATGTTTTTCACGGAGGACATCAAATATTTAGATGAAGCAGCCTGGTGAAGTATCTCACTGTGTTGTGCGGGAGTGTCACTTTGCTTAAAAAATGTCTATGGCATGTGCCTGTGTGTGTGTGTGTGTGTGTGTGTGTGTGTGTGTGTGTGTGTGTGTGTGTGTGTGTGTGTGTGTGTGTGTGTGTGTGTGTGTGTGGGAGAGAGCAATGGGAGGAAGGCGAATGGAGACAAAAGACAAAGGCTGAAGTTGCATCAAGTGATTTGGGCTTTAATGACTCAAGTGCTCTGAAAGCCCTCCAATGAAAACGCAGGCATTGAGAAAGCTTTCACAGCTCATGCACTTGCAGGCCGGCCCTCGAAATCTTTGTTTATACTGTCATGTCAACAAATTAAATGGAATCATAAGGAGACTTTGTAAGGACACTCGGAGCTCAGGCAGCCTTACACAGTAGAAAGACCGTCTACACGTTAAACATAGTAATTCCACAAACGTCTGTCTGTCTGTATGTACCATTCATCTTATTGGCGTCACGCTTGCCATGTGTATTCTTTGTGGTCCAGGGAGGGACCGTGTTGAGTTTGGAGCGATTTTACCTTCAAAATGAAGAAAATTTGAATAAACAGGCGACTAACAGTCAGTGGGGGCGGGGCAGTGTGCCTTCATGTCTTCTTCTTCATCCTCTGATAAACCACAGCAGCGGTCGGCAACTGGGTCAAACTTCGGGTCGACATCGACGCCGGTTAATTATTTCCTTATTTTACCATATCGGACTGACACAGACTTTCTCTGTGTGTCTCGGGGACTGATTGCCGTCTTGTCAGCAACATACATAAAATAATTTCCTCTTCAGCAATTAGTCTTCAAAGTAGAAGCCCAACATTGGGTTTGTTGCTATAATGCTTTATATTGAGTTGAATTACAGAGCTTTAATTTTGAAAAGTTGTGAACCTGGGTCTGAATATTGTGTCGACCTCTGAACTCTCTGACATGCGATGTATGAATAAATAACAGCAGCTCAGTGAATCAATCCAACGAATATAAAGAACTACACACATAAACAGTAATAAAGCAAATTCTGTTTCATTTTATGAAAAAACATTGACTGTAAAATCGCCACTGCAGATAAACCAGGTGGGATGAACGCAGAGTTTTCTAACTTCACTCTGCACCACAGTCTGAGGAGGACTCAGCCCGTTCTAAACAGTGCATATGATTAACTGTGGCCATTTATGCACATTTCAATGTGACCAGTTGTTTAACGAAGCATTTGTGAGAGCAGCAAAGTGACAGGAATATGAAATTGAGAGTGAAAGCAAATCGCGACAAGGATGAATGAAAAGTGTCAAATCGGGACCATTTATTTTATGTCTGCAATAAATCCTGTCTGCAATATGGGTTTGGAGAAAGACAGAGGGAGGGATGGAGGGAGGGAGTGAGAGAGAGAGGGTATAAAGGGGTAGACAGTGACATCAGACCTTACGTGTGCAGTTACACCTAGTGACGCAGTCATGATGAATACAACTGCATTTGTGAAGTAGTGTCATGAATATTACACAAAACCGTTTGAATAATACAAGTGGGTGAAAAACAAAATGAATCAAACAGCAGGTAAAGAATGGAAAGAGTGTGATCTCTGTGTGCCCTGTGTGTGTGTGTGTGGAGGAAACTGTTGTGCAAAGTTCATGCTTGAATCTGGATGTCTCAGGGTACGAACTATGAGGCAGGTCATTATAGAAGAGAGTCAACTTGTATTAGTTTCCACAAACAGAGCTCAGAAGTGTTGGTACTTGCCTTGGATGTCATCGGCTGGATGGACATGGTGCTCGGGCAGCGCTGGAGCTGCACCTCGCTCTCCACCTCGTTGTTCTCGGTCATCGTGCGGCTGTAGCGCGGGACGGAGTGGTTCGAGACACAAAGCGATGAGAAGTTTTAACTCCGCAGACCACGTCCTGTCGGTGCGGATCCTCCGGCTGCAGCCATACAACAGCTCGACACGGCGAGACGGATCCACATCAGAGGGACCGGTGCGCGCTGCGGGCAGGAGGACGCCCGACGGCCACACGCTCTCCGCGCTCCAACTGCGAGTCTGTGATGGAGCGAGTCATAAACACACACTTACACTTATTTAGACAAGCTGTTTATATCTCGTTGGTGCTTTGTGAGGACAAGGAGCCTTCGGGAGGAGGCTGGACCATCGCGTAAGGATGGTCTATTGCGTCTTCCTTTGACGCGCGTCGCAACAAAAAAAAAAGCTCCAATGTGGCACAATCACGTCCTCCAGTTGCAAAAGGTACGATGCGAGAATATCAATTTAATAATATCAGATCCACAATTCCTACACCGGCTTCCGCTCTGAGAGGCACTGTGGAGGTGTGAGATCCAGAGCAAACTGTGCCCTTCACCGCTGCACAGACTTGAATTTAAGCGCAATGGGAGGCACGCCTTCCCGTGCGTCCGAGGCGCATGATTGGGGCAATTTTTACAACTCTGCCAGGATCCTCGTGGACTGGAATCAGGATTCACGGCCGTGGGAGGGGGCTTATTCTAAGACTGATGTGGAATTTGTTCACAGATTAATTTCTCTTGGTGACGGTTTTGCAATAAAAGCAAGATTCCCTCTTCATTAGTCTGCATTATTTTTGAGCGTCCTCTACATCATAGAAATTACGTGCTGAGGTCTAACAGGCCAAAATATAACTAGACATGCAATATAAACTCGATTGTACCATGCAACTCTATATAAATTCTATATCTGGTATAGGGATTGGGGTTGTTTTAAAGCCACCATAAACAGCACATGCATAAAGCACAACATAGGCCAATTGCTAAAGAATATTATGTCAGATCAATATCAATAACACCACAAGATGAAAAGTTCACTAGGATATCATTATACATTTCAGATTAATGTGAAAGTTATAGGAACAGGGGCGGATCCAGGGACTGAATAGCCTCTGAAGTGCCCCTGTCCTGTCTGTAGTAACAATACTATCAATATACAACAATTTGTTAAGAATTATTATTTTCTAATCTTTTTTGAAGTACACAGTGTGCTTGATACAACTTAACAATTTTTAATGTATATTCGTATGATGTGTGGCTTTCCTCAAAGGCATAGAGCAAACAGTTAACAAGGAACGGCTGCATACATGCTTCTATGTCTTCATCTGAAAGTGCATCATCTCTGCTACCGACACGCCTGGCGTCCACGGTACTCCAGAGTTTTAAAGCCGCTAAAACTGAGAAGTAAAATGACGCTGCTGACCCCGTTTTAGTTTGAAAACTCCGGGGCAGGGTTTTGGTCTGGACAAGCAGAAACTGAGATGTTTGGAAGCAATGACGTAGACACTAACAACTGCTTTCAGATTGGGGCCAAGAACATGGATAATCAGTTGCCAGCATTGCTGACCTTGTTGTCTTTGCTAACAGCTGCTGTGCAGTTAAATTCAGCATTTTTTCAATGATACGAGCCATTAGTCGAAGCAATCTGCGACAAATGCATGTCTCCTGGGACATGCATGGCTTTCTGGTAGACGCACACCCAGTGTATGTGAGTGGTCATGTGACGTGCGTTTTTGGGCGTGTAAGTATATGGACGAGGATTTAAACTGATACTGAGCTAAAAATGCTTGTGTGGACAGAGATAGTTTAAAAAAAATAGTAGGATGGATGAAGCCATATAAATGCACATCTTACTGAATCAGGAATTGTGCATCGATGCTGGACATATAATTGGCCCCTGCGTGTACATTGTGGCCCTTTTATGGCCCCTGGTTGAGATCCTACACCGTATAGAGACAGTGGGCGGAGGACATTATTGCAGAACTTTGTTGACGAAGCTGTGAGTCAGAGCAGTCATCTCCTCCTTCAGTAGAAAAAATAAATGACCCATATGGGACGAGCTGGACGACTTTCAGTTTGTCTCTGAGCTTCGGAGAAAATAGCCACAGTTTTTACTCTGCTATCAGTCATGCTGTGTTCATTTCTACATGTGCCCTCTGAAGCACCGTGCACTGACGCTGCTGCTGTACCCTGCAGTTGATGCCTGTATATGCCACTATATATATAATTGTATATTGCACTATATATATACAGGAGAAGAGTGCCTGTCTAATTCCACAGATACTCCCTTCTCTCTCTAAGCAGTACCCAAGGTCCGGTTAAAGATAAAGGCCCAACCAACAGTACATTGTAGTGTCTACGTTGAGGGACTTTCATATCTAACTCAGATGCTCCGGACAGAGAGACACCAATATCAACGCTCACCAACTTTAACTCTTAACTCTTTAACTCATACTTTAGCCTTAACTATCCAATAGGATGCGAACACCTACATGTAACATAGAGAGTGACAGCAATTCTTTCCATTCATGGATGTGCTGTTGGATTGGATGACGCAAGTAGAGGAAGATATACTGGGAGGCTGTGGGAGACATCTTCAGATTTGGGGGTGACAATTGCTCATGTTACTCTGTTAGCGTTTGTATATTGTTCCACATTCTGGTCTCCTTGATGCATCACGTCTACATTAAAATCTTCTGCATAAGACATCAGCTGCTGCCGGAGTTCTCCTTTCACCAGCTTCCAGAAAACTTCCATAACAATGCCCTGCGGAGCCGCAGAGCCTCAGTTTGCTGTGATTTGTGTAAAGCAGCTGCAATAAGAGGCCGGAGGATAATTGGTCCCTCTGATTCTAAATGGAATCTCATTTCCATCCTCCCGGGGTTTCGATTCATTCACCCTTTTATGAAGCACATGAAAGATGGCAGAGAGTCGGAGTGATAAGGTTGTGCACACAGCCGCTGATTTCTGTATCAAGCTGGTGACGGTGCAGAACTGGAAAAGGTAATGAAACAATGGTATTTTCAAGTGATTTCACTGCAGCATTCAGAGTCTGACGCAAAGAGGAAATAGTCCTCAAGTTGATGAAAGTGGGGTTTTTTTCTGAATCTGAACTGCAGCATTTCACGTAAGCCTGACATCAAAGTTTGCTCTAAGCCGCCAGAAAGACTTTGGTGTGGGTGTGTTAGAGAAACGAGACAGAAGAAAAGACGGTCTCTCTGTGTACTCGTCTGTTATCAGACTAATTATTGCTTCACTCAGAGCCAAGGCACTGCAGCAGATAGCAGAGTGAGTGACTGCTGAAAGAAAGACTGTGCAAAGGAGGGGAGAAAAAAAATGAAAGTGGACGAAAGAAGTCAAAAAAAAGTTTTTCTAGTGTATAGGAGGAGGATTTGCTGTCAGAAATAAACAGAAACACAATGTCTAGGTGGGGCGGTGTGCAGTGAGCTGTGATCTGATCTGTCCGTGTTCCAGAAACACACGGTGAACAGGAGAGTTGCTGAAGCAGGGAGACAGACACACACACACACACTTAAATTCCTCCGTCTGAGCCACCCATCTCTCCTCCTCGATGTGATACCCCAGGTGTCAGAACACGGCTGCTAAAAGTGAACATTAAAGCAGGCCTGGAAACACATTGATCTCTCAGTGATTTGGAGACAGAAGGAGGGGGGGGCAATAATGAGGATGAGAGGAGCAGAATGTGTCCCAAGCGGCGGAAAAGACAGATCCCGGCCGTGACAGCGGTCGTCATGGTGCAGCCACCAGAGCTGCTGCTCTTTCCACTGAGATAAATTGATGCACACCATTCGCCTGTGCTTCCACCTCAGACGTGCGTGTGTACGTAAGCACACACAAATATAGAAACTTGACTCGGCATGTGAGCTCCAGGAGCCTATCAGGTCACTAAAGCCCCTGAGAGCATAGCATCTTCAGCCACAGACTAATATCGGCAACAATTCTTAAAGTGTGAGATTCTTTTAAATGTAAAACTCAAGGGAAGCCTATGTGAAATATATTCTCTACATGGAACAAGGACAATGGACCCCTTTGTTTACTTAAAGGAAATTAGAAACTGATCTTCATATGCCAATATGAACAGAAGGGAGGAGTACAGCAAGCAGAACCTGGTCCAATATTCATATTATACTATAAATACATCCGACTATTGTTCTACAATGTAAAACTGTTGTTTTACAACACACCACGTCACGCCTCATTCCTTTTTGCATCTAATTTATCCATCTATTCAATATCTGTATCTTCATTCAGTTGCGTGCAATATCCCAATGTCTGTTTGCACCATATCTGTCTATTTTTATTTTTTATTTTAGAACGCTTTTATACATGCTCAGGAAACCATAGCATTAATAATGACATTTGTGAGCTGGATCAAATGTAATTTCGTTCTACTCTGCACTTGTCTTGTGTGGTGAAAATGACAATGAAGTGAATGTTGAATCTTCTTAAATAGATTTCCATAATCCAGAACTGCATTTCACATGAGACCTGGGAACACTGTGAATAAGCCCCCAGAGTTTCCTCTAAGTGACTGTGAGGAATCTCTTTCCACCGGTCTTTTTTTTTTTGCTGTGTTTGTGAAGAGAAAAAAACAGAAGCAATAAGACAAAAGATAAAATGATAAGACTGGTGATTGAGAAAACATTTAAAAACCATATAATTAGAAAACAATTGAACTGCTCGTTCATGAGGGCATAATTTTAAAGCAATCTGTTTTTTGTCTTTGTTTACTCAGACAAACAGCAGCTGAAGAGCATCACCGAGCTATTTTTTCCAGTGTTAGACAGAAATATCCAAAATTACACTGTTTCCAACTCCTGCAAGGGCCTATTCACTTCAGTTGTTAAGTACCCTGGTTCCCAAACCCCCTGGAGGGGCTCGCAACCCACTGAAGAGAGGGTCATATGATGACTTCCAGAAATCAAATACAATTTACAAAGGAGGATTTGAGCCATTATTGTTACAAGAGTTGAAAAAGATTGTTGTTGGGAGTAAATGGTGGTGAGGGGGATTTTTATTTGCTCAAATAAATATGCTTCAACCAACTGCAGAGATAATGGGGGTCGGGCACTTGTATTTGTGGGGGTCAGAGGATGAAAAGTTTGGGAACCCCTGGTTTAGGAGGTATGGTGATAACAATGACTGATTATTTATGGGACAGTGAATTATTTCCTATAGAAAATAGCACACTTAACTCAATCCCAGTTGAGTGTTCACTCAATTCTACAAACTAAAGCAAATCAAATGGATTCAGTGAAAATCTGATCCTATCTCTGATTCTACCTCCACCTCAGTGATTACAACTGGCTCATTGCTGCCATCTACTGCACCAACTAGGTTAACACGAGAAGTTCAACGCCAGAGAAAACTAGGCAAGTCTTAATAATATAGGTATATATTTATTCATACGTACATATTCATTTATATCGGTTAATTGTAAAAAAAAAAAAAAAAATGAAAAAAATTAAACAAAAGAAAAAAAAAAAAGAAAAAAAAGGAAAAGATTTACAGTAATTTTATGAACTACAGTCATTGTCAAAATTGTTTTTGAAATTTCTCTGCTGTCAATCTACCACGAGCACACGCTGTAGATTAATCTCCGGCCCTCTGGATCCAGAGCATGGATGCCCGTCCTCTGTGTAAACTGGTGAGAGTGTGACGAAAGGACACAGAGGTGTTTGATAATGTCAGGAAAAGTCAGTGCGGGGGTTTTTGCTTTGCAGAGCCGTAGTGTATTTTGCACCACAAAGAGGCCGAAGTCAGGTTAGTTCCTTTTACAAATAAAACCATCCGGGGCAGGTTGAGTATTATTACCTGTAATCCAGTCAAAGTGTTTGCCTTGAAAGCACATGTCAGCTGCACTGGTGACTCAGCTTGTGCCACACACAGTGAACCCTGATCGGGGCGAGCAGGTGTTACATCAGCCTAAATCCTGTGACTTTTTCTTTCCAATTGTCTTAACCCCAAACTGCATTAGATGCCTCCGCCATTTTGACTCTTTGTTGTTAATCCTTCCGTAAAACCCCCATTCAAACAAAACAGATCAGACTGGATTACATCGGATTCATCTCAGTTTGTATTATCAGTCCCGTTGTAGCTGTCAAATCACCGAGTGAATAGAATGATTATTCAAGGTTCTTGCCTGTTGGCACGGATCCTTCAAACCAGAGCGGGGACATCTGAGAGCGATCCACATTCCACAGTGGGTTAACCAATTTAAACCTTGATTGATGTATTTTGGGGATGGTGCATTATGGGAGGGCGGTTTTTGGAAAAGCAAGCCATAAAAAAATAAAACTGGAGAGGAAAAGCACACTTATGGGAGAAAAACCTGTTTCTGCAAGAGTGGCACAGGATGCCCGAACAGCCATCTTGAGGACTTCTCTGTGATAGAAACATTCAATAAGCTACATCATACATACATACATGTCATCATCAACTCCCTCCTCGATTCACATAAAAATATCCAACTCACATTTAACATTTATTACAATTGCACTGGTGCCAACGCTTCCTCTGGACAAAGGCTACGCTCTGGACATTTAGTAACAAGAAACTCTTAATAAAAACACAAACTCCCTCAGATCAGAACTGAGGACTGGAAGGGGGCTCGAAAAAAGAAAAAAAAAAAACTCAACTTGGAGACACTGAACTCGTGACTTCAAACACAAAGCAGGCGCAATCCAAACCACACCAAAAACAGAAAAATAGCAAAGAAAGAGAAAAGGGTAAGAGATCCAGAGGAAAAGGGAAAGAAAAGCAGTAAAAAGACACGTTTATAAAATGAAAACGGGAAGAAAAGAGAGACAGAGTAAAGCAGGTGCAAGTGCAGGAGGAGATATTCCATTAGAAAAGGCTTCAATACTTCATAGGGCAGGGGCTCAAGTTCAGTATAGCCCTCTGTTGTGACAAATTATTCCATCATATCTGTCAGCAAGACAGAATTGTGCGCTCAAAATTCCGTCCACTTCCTCTCGCAGTGACTCCACCGGTCTGATCTGGTCGTCATCTCCGACAGAGTCACCGGTCCCAGACAGACGGTGGGGAAGGAAGGGGGTCACAGGTGGCAGGGTGTTACACACTGTCACTACGTACCCTGCAAGGCCTCATGGGAGCTGAGGAGTTGCTAATGCCACGCTGCCACTGGGGCACGTCCTCTCACCGCTTGCGTGTGGTTCACCAGTTCCTCGTCGACAGGAACCATCGCCGATGCAAAAACGAGAGCAAATAAACAAAAATCAAACTAAATGAAAATATACTTTGATTGTTTTCGGTTGGCTTTATCTTTCCATTGTCCTGTTCCGACAGTTTGAATTCGTGTAGTGATGTCTTCTTTTTTTCCTCCTCTGTCAAAAGACTGTCTTTAAAACTTTTCTGCCGTTGACATGAGCTTTCACGGGTCAGCATCTGCTCATTTGTCCAACTCCAGGGTGAGTATTGGCTCCTTTTTAACACTCCGGCACATATTTTCTCAGTTTCCTTGTTACCTCGGAAAGACCCATCAACATCTCACATGATCATCTGTTGTGTAGCTGGCTTCGACTCTCGGACTCCCACGGTCCTCATATATGTACAATTAGATTTTAAAAAACTAGAGGTGTTACATGCAACATTTGGCATCTTCTCAAGTCCCCGCTTGTGAGTCTTAATTGGTGTCCATTTTTAGAAAAATATTAAAACTGTCTTTCTTTTCCCTCTTCAATATATTGAAGCTTCTGATTGTAACAGAGAGAGGCGAGGGTACAGGTGTGGCAAGCTCAGTGTATGCATTCAAGTGAGGATTTGGATTTGTGTTGTTAATAAAATGTCTTCAATGGTGAGATTGTGGTCTTTTTTTTAAAGTGTCTCATAATTGCTTTACTGTAAGTGCAAAGAGCTGCAAATATATATTTTCTAAAATCACACGACAGGCTTTCGGCTGCTTTATTGGAGGCTGCCCCCCCCTTTTTTGTTTTTTTTAAATTGAACAGCCTGCAGAACAAAACTCACACAGGTCTTACTCAAGTGCCGGTCCCGTCTAGAGGTAGCGGTTAAATGACCTTTGACACTGAAGGGGGGAAATGTGTGCGAGGGGTTAAGTGGGGATCTTTCAGCCTACTTAAATATTCTGCTTGAAAGCTGTCGCTGTAATTTGTCTCAAAGTGCTAAGTAACTGAAGAGTCTGGCTGCTTGCAAATACTGGACAATTATTTTTGATGTGAAGGTCTTGTTGTGTAATTCTTTAACATTTCTGTTCTGCGTGACTTAATAATGGTGGAAATCAAGATTGATTTTTACATAACCCTCTTTGTAATACTGTTGTCCATTGAACGCAGCCCAGGAATGCTCTGACATTCTTCTGAGAGTTAATCTCTGTGTACAGGTGTGTCTGCATATCAGCTCGTGTAGAAGGCAGTTGGATGCGTGTTTGTGGTGGGGAGAGTTGGGAATGTTTTTGGGGAGAGTTACCCAAGACCCTGTGGCGTTGTTTGGCTCTCTCCCTCTCTCTGCAGCTCCAAAAGGGGACACACCAGCATGTACTCTTTGACAAGGGGCCGGCATTGGGGTGGACAGCGGATCGTGATGGGTCAAGTGACGGGCTGCGGGGACCGTGTATGAGGGACATGGGGACAGAGGAAGAGGGGTTGTTGTCTTTACATCATAGCAGGACACAGCAGCGGCAAAACCTCTGACGGCTGCCCCCGACCGAGGGGGGCGGAGTGACGGGAGCGAAGTACGCGTGCACTTTGATGTTAGGCAGATGGGTCTGTGGTGGAAAATAAGGACACAGACGAAAATGTGTTAATGGTTCATACAAATACTTAGGCTACATCCATACTACTACGTTTTCACTTGAAAACTGCATTTTGTCCACACAAGCATCGTGTCATTGTAAAAACAGAAGTACAGCTGTTAGCGAAGACAAGAGGGTAATTGATTATGATTATTATGTTGACTTCTAAAACTGGTAGCTGAGGCTGATGCTGTTGTAGAAGATTAATTATACCATTAATGTTGTTTTCTTCCGGAAGGGGGTTATGAGATAGGAGACTAATGAATCAGCGAAGGTGACGTCTTGACGGAAAAGACAGTTTTAAGTGTCTACGTCATCGTTTCCACCGTCTCGGTTTCTGCCCGTCCAGAGTAAAATATAGCCCCAAATTTCCAAACTCAACAGGGCCAGCAGTGTCAACAAGCCTCTCAGTTTTAACGGCTCTTGAACTCCACAGAAGTGTCAACGCCAGGCATACCTGTAGCAGAGTTGATGCCTTTTCAAATGAAAACATAGTGGTATGGATACCATAGCTTCATACACCAGTGGCAACAGTTTCTCCGACTTTAAGTATGATTTATATCAAAATAAAAGTCACAGATGACATCTGATGATGGTATGGCCGGCTCTATTTGTACAGTGTTCACTCGCTGCTCTCCAGGAGACCGTTTGTGTTTCATACATTCATTTTGAGTCTTCATGTGTAGGTGTAGTGGTGACTCAAACCTCAGAGCATAAAAAATGAAAATTGATGGCATTTCAGCAAGAGGAGAGAAATAGTTCCCTTTTTGACCTTATTCAATATGACAAATCCATGTTTTCAAGAAAAACTGTCCAAGTAGCTGTAAACTAATAAACTAGACTCCTAAAAAAGTTATGTGGTTGATATTTGTACAAGGTATTCCTCATTTAAACACTAGTTAGACATTCTGGGAAATACTAAGCAAGTTGCTTATTTGCTGCTGAGACTTAGCTGAGAAGATCAATACTCCTCTCAAGTATGTACAGTAAATATGTCGCCTCATTTTGCTTAGCTCAGCACAAAGACTAGAAATGGGGCAGAAAGCTAACCTGACTCAGTCCAAAGGAAATCAAAACCCTTTCACACCTCCACAGCTCCCGATTAAGAGAAGTAACTGTGCCTGGCCAAGAAACCGTCCAGCACATAACCCCCATAGAACCAGAATCTGATGGTCTTACTCTATCTCTGTTTTTTATGGATTAATTCAAGAGGATCAGAAAAAGAGGTTCTGGTAGCTTGTTAGCATTGAACAGAGCCAGGCTAAAAGTTTTCCTAGTTTCAGCTACATATTTATCCACGTCTAAGACATTCATAAAATGTCTATTTTATTTTTTGAAGACATTAAACTTGTTTGGTTCATTTTTGTTTATCAGAGGAAGTGCCTACATCCCTAATTATCAATGTTGGTCTGACACTGCAGTTTTATGGTGAAGGTGTAAGTGCCAAGAGTAGAGCGTGACTCGGGCCGCATTTTCACTTCGGTAGTGACCGAGCCCGATGAGTATTGTGATTTTTATGTCCAAACCCTGCCTAACCCGTTGCCAATAAAGCAACAATGCAAAAACTTTTATGTAATTATGAGGCGTGGACCGTCAGTTTGGGTAATCAAACACTGCACACAACTTCCAGTGAGGCGGCTCACACTAATATCCAACGTTAAGTCAACACTGTACCGACACACATCTTATTTTGTTAAATGTCCGCTGTCACGAGTTTATTACCTGATGGTAAAATTTCTCACCATGGCATCTACTAATAATCTATGATAAATTAGATTAATTTGTGGTAAAAGTCGACTAAACCTAAACTAATAGAATTGCTTAGTTAAGTGCATGGTTGTCTTACCCCCAACACATCGATTTGGCACATCCTATTAATGTGTATACATTTGTGAGACTATATTGGAGCATGTTGAGTTTACAGCATTGGTGATGACAGTACATTCTGCCTATGAATCATGGCTTGCTCACTGCCGTCAGCCCCCACAACTTACCCTTAGTCTCTTGATACCAGCGCGGGTGATCTGCTGGCAGTCGTAGAGCTCGATGCGATCCAGACTATGGCAGTTCTTTAGGTGCTCCAGCGAAGCGTCTGTGATCAGGGGGCAGTTGTCCAGCTCGATCACCTCCAGACGGTCGTGAGCGCATGGGCCGCTGCCGAGATGTCTGATGCCATCATCGGTGATCAGCTCACAGTGGGATAGACTCTACGGGAACACAGCGATACCAACGCAGGAGCTCGATGATTCAACCGTCTCTTTGAACAAGCTGTGATTTGGTGCTACAGAAGTAAAATATGTTTAAAGTGTCACTCACTAGGACTTGCAAACGAGGGCAGTGGATAGACAGCTGGATGAGGGTTCCATCTGTGATCTGATGCGAAGGTGGAAAAACAACAAGTGTCATAACTGAAGGCAATAATAGAAACATTATTTATGTAGCCAGATTGTTTATTTACCTGGACGCATTCTTCCAAATCCATTTTCTCAAGCTCATGACAATTCTACAGCAGAAAAACAGAGACAGACGACGTGAATTAGTGTGTATTTAGCTTTTTGTGACAAAATCTTGCAGCTCTCCCGACAATAAATATGATCATAATCTCAACCTTAAATTTTTTCCAACTTTAAAGTCTGGTTGCTGGTTGTATGTGTGTAGCTGTTTTCAGACATGCACAGAACACAAAATAATCTCCTGACATTATCCAGAGGGGTTGTTTTTGAGAACACAAATGTCTGAGTAAGAGGCCCCAGATTTTATCCAGAGTTCCTTCCCCCAGGTCCTTAGTAAAAACTCCAGATAATGTCAGAATGAGCTCATGTAAGAAAACAGCAAGACGTCCTCCAGAGGATTCCCCGTGAGTGAGTGGATGAAATTTCTAACACACCACAAATACAAAGCTGACAAACACAAAAAAGAAAAATGTCTCCTGGTAAAAAAAGCGGTGCCATACACATAGAAGACAGTGACGAAGATGTTAAGCTTTTGTTGAAAAGGGCTGATGCCGGTGTCGATTTGCTGTTGACAAAAACATGTGATCTCCGCAGGGAAATGAACACCGTATGTCCTGCCTCTGCACCACCCCTCACCCGAATGCTCCAGGGGTTTCTGTGTTTGACTGTGTGTGTACAACTCATAGACATACTCACCCTTGCTAATGTAGTGAAACCCACATCTGTAAGCTGGGAGCAGCGGGCTACTTCTAATATTCTGAAAGGAGGACAAGTGGAGAAAAGAGCACAATGGCAGCATCACTTTCTGAGTTCTTGTGCTGAGAGCATAGACTGTACTTTAAAGTTTCTAGATCTACAGCAGTAAGGCTTTATAAAGCTTTACTGCAGAAAGACCCATATATTAATTTAATGTATTTATGATTTTCACTATTAATTCAATCTTAGCTGCTGGACTCCACTTAAAATGAGTCATAAAATGTATTTTCAAGCATTTTCTTCTTTTTCTAAATTTAACCCAATTATTTTTGCATAATCTCAAAAAAGAAAGCTAAAACATAAATTTATTAAAACATCAATTAATGTCACAACCATGGTGGAGAGTTAAAAGTTTTTAGTTGAGTCTAGAAGGCCATAGTTAAGTTCAGTGTGTGCGTGTGTGTGTGTTTGTCAAGGTTTACCTGAGGCGAGGGCAGTTCTGTCCCAGGGCGTGAAGGATGGCGTCTGTGATGTTGGCACAGCCTGACACACACAGAGACTGCAGGCGGTGACAGCCTCTGCAAATTGTGATGAGGCCCTCATCTGTGATCTGCTGCTCAGAGAAAGACCAAATGTGTTTTTGTAAGGGTCTTCTACTCTGAATGCAAAAACATACCAACTTTTCCTGTGCTCACTGATGGGGGAAAAAGCAATTTCTGTCCCCTGCCTTTTTCTTTTTAAATTTTGCCAGAGAAAACTCTAGAGGAGAAAGACAGAGGGAGAGGAGGTAAAAAACAGACTGGCCAGAAAATGGACGGTAAAAAAGAGGAGGAAGAGCTGGGACAAGATGAGACGGAGAGTTCCTGCGGTGTGTGAGATGAGATGATGGAGGAGAAAGAAGGGGAATGTTAAGAATGGGTACAATCACAGAAAAGTATCTGGATCGTCGGAGGAGGCCACGCAGAGTTCGGTTATATGTGCTGGATGGGACTGTCTACAGGTAGCTTTGAGTGGAAGAGCAGTGTGTACTTGGTGACCATCACACATTCTCTGAAAATTACTTAGCAGTTTTTTTACATTGTGACATTTCATGTTCGACATTGAAAATGCAAAAGAATTGTGTTTTCCTGATTAATTTGATTTGTCATCTTGCCATGTTGACGGTACTTACTGAACACGTCTGCAGGTTGAGCGTGACCAGCTCGGGACAGTGAGCCCCAATGTGCTTCAGAGCCTCATCTTCTAGCTGTGAAAGACGTCAGAGGAAAGACATTGGTCATTTGAAATCAAACTACACTGGAATACTGAGATCCTCCCACTGAGTCCCTCAACACCTCTTGGTATAATAAAATACAATTCAACAACACCACACAAACCACTACAGCCTCTACATCTACAGCTAAATAATCATGAAGTTGAGTCAAAACCTCTGGTAACTCAGTGTTTCTTCTATATTGTGTTTTTTATCTTTTAAATGAATGATATGTCATATTCACAGAAATACATGGGGGCCTCTTCCCACGGTAAAGTTGACCTTTGGTATAACAGGGAAGTCCCATCTAGGGTTTTTCTGTTAAATGTGCCTGCCACGTCTTTCCTCAGAAACATCATGTGCTGCACAGGAAGTCGTGCATTTTGTGTCTGTGGTACCACAACGTTGTTTTGTTTAGTTAGAATTAGTAAAAGCCAGAGTGACAAAACACAAGAAAATAATGAAGCTATAAAAGTTCACTGTGCACCTACAAAGTCTCTAATGGAACCAAATCATTTCTACAAAACTAACTGCTTTCAGAGTTATACAGTTAAGTTTAATAATCAATTTAATAATGCTAGTATGGTGCCTGTATGGTACCTCAGAGGTTTGTTCAGCAATTGAAACCAAATCATCAGACCAAAGTTCACAACTTTTCAACATAAAAGCTCAGTAATTCTGATTGTTACAAAGTATTGCAACAATAAAACGAATGGTGTGCTGTGTGAGTGAAGTGAAGTGAGTGTATGAATGTTGACACTTGTGAATGTCTGTCAGTCTGATATGGTGAGCTAATAATGACAAATTATCAAAATGGTCTGGCAGGCGAGATACTATTGCCACCAGTTGCTGTAGGTTATCCAGGGTCATACAAGAAGTTATGTTCAACTGTGTCCACGGACTAAAGGCACACTGCCCGGTCCATGGTTTGTATCTCCAGCAGTACCTGTGTGCAGCCTTTAAGGAAAAGGCCCTTGAGTCCAGGGCAGGAGCGCACCAGGGCCTGGATGCCATCCTTGGTGACCTGATCACACCAAGAGATGTTGAGCTGCTCCAGCAGGGGACAACCCTCACTTAGAGGAAAAAAAAGTAGAAAAAGACAGGAAAGATGTTAAAGTCTGTTTTCTACAACCTATGTATTAACTGTGCTAAAGGCTTTAAGTCTCAAACTCTGCCTTTCTGAAGTTATATTCCCTCAAGAAATGCATACAGTTGGGTCCAAAGGTCACATAGTGCTGAGCCTACACACCTGAGAGCTTTCAGTGACAGGTTGGTGATTGAGGTACAGGAGGCAAGGTCCAGGTGCTTCAGCTTTGGGCAGAACTTACTGAGGCTATTACACGTGCTGCAGAGGAGAAAGACAGTGAGTGTTTTGAAGGGGAGATATTGCGTCCCGGGTCATAAGCAGCTGTGTTACATGAACCATACACACACCTGTCAGTGATCTTGGTGCAGCCATTCAGACTGAGAAGCTCAATGTTCCTGCAGTTCTGTGAGAAAGTCCTACAGTAGAAAAAAGCCCGAACATTTTTTTAATGGCTGTCAAACTTAACATGCCTCCTTCTCTCTCAAGGGTCTGAACTAGAACAATCATTTCTGTGGGGCTAAGTTCTCACCAAACTCACCTCAGGGCACTGTCACCCACACCCAGGCACCCCCGCAGGCTCAGCTTTCTGAGAAACCCCCCACATCGCTTTGAGATATTCTCCACCACCCGGCCCTGGAACAAAAACAATCCATTCAGCCTGCTGCATTGACTTGGACACCTTGACTTTAAAGCTAGGGTTGGTAAGCCTGGAGTAGCAAGAGCTAGCAAGAGCAGGCTACAATATGCAATCGATACATCCCACAACACATGAACTCGAACTGCCTGACAACATAGCTGACTTCTCCGTGACTCTAACTAACTTCCGACTATTGCCTCTGCTTCAGCGCTGTCTGTCTCCCCAGCGTGAAGTCATGTGTAGTTAGAGCACAGTTTTGGTTGTGTTTATAACAATCATGCAAGGGACACAGACACCAGCTTTTTTTCTCTCAGACAACTTTATATATTTATGGCTATCGGGATGTGACGAGGATTTCAATAAGTAAGTGTTTCAGAAACCAGGGGTGACGATACACAGCAAAATACTGAAGTTGCAAGTTAAACGTAAAGTAGATGGATGGGTAGATCGGAGATGCTCACCTCAATGTCCCTCTGAAAGTCAAAGAGGTCAATTCGTTGCCAGTTGCTGCCGTCCAAGGCCAGAACGTTCCAGGACTGAAAGCAGGGAGGGAGACACGAGCATTTAGGGTCAAGTATTCCTTTTTTAACTAACACACACACACACACACACACACACACACACACACACACACACACACACACACACACACACACACACACACACACACACACACACACACACACACACACACACACACACACACACACACACACACACACACACACACACATCGTGAACACAGACTCACCCGTGAGACCTGGGCACAGCGACAGAGTGTCACCACATCCAGAAAGGAGAAGATTCTGGAAGACAGACAGGGGAGGTTTTAGAGACCCTGATCCCCGCTGCCAGAAGCTTCCTCTTTGCATTTGACTCTGCCATCAAACTCAACCCTGCATTTGCTTCCGCTCCCGGCACAGGGATCTGAGTTAATCAGCTAATATTGACAGCAGAATAGATGCGTTTGTCCCGTTTGCAGGATAGATGCATTTTTACTCAAAGTGGGGTCCTGGCAAGGAAGACGTGCAATGTGATTCTAATGAACAGAGCTAGAAACTTAATTCAGGATCCTTCAATGCGGCAAAAATCTGTGTTAGTGTTGAAGCAGGGATGGGGTGAGTCCCAGTATAGCTTGCCAGCCTCACAAATCAGGGGCGTTGCACCTAGCGAGGCAGCACAGAGTCAGCAGCTTGGCTGGCAAGGCCGAGGCTTGAGATATGGCCTTCATTTTCTGTTTGCTCAGGCACACAAGTTTTTTTTGTTGTCTGAAATCAATCAGCATCAGTTTTTATTACAGCTTCAGCACTAGGGGAGCAGGGGAGGTGGGTACAGAGGGGAAATCTGCATCCGAGTGGTTATTTCAGAGGCAATATTTGCTAAAGGCCTAGTGGGCATGCAGCATACGAGTGTGAGATACACTTTATGTGTGTACAGTTACAAAGCAAATTGTGCCTTTGCGTATGATCTGATGTGCAGCGGGGGAGCAACAACAGGCAGGTGAGTGCGACGCTTGTTACATGCCGTTTCCATTCGCTAAAAATATAATAACCCTGCAGGGAGTCTGACTGAGGGGTTTCAAAATGCAACTCACCGCAGCAACAGCTCCTTGGGCAGCTTCTTATTGATGACTGCCTCGTCACTGTTTGTGAACATCTGTAAGAATGCAATGGAGAATGTTAGTTCAGTGTCAGCATGGCTGCCCGCCCTCCTCCATTCACAGTCCTCACCCAAGGACCGGCCCCAACACGTAAGCAAGGATAAATGATAGTAATCTCATTAGTGTTTATAAAACACTGAGGATGAAGCAGACAGGATTCAATGTCTTCTCAGCAAGACCAACAGGTTGTACTGTTGACTGCAGAGCTGTGATTGCCTCTGCTTTCTTGTTATCTGGTCTGCAAGCGTGTTATTTCGTCACTTCCTGGGTTGTTTACAGTGTTAGGTTTGTCCCAGTGTCCAAATCAGCAATGTACACTTTTACAATATATCTCGTGACTCTTAGACAAACAGCTCGAGTTCCTTGAAACAGCTAATGGATTTCCACACAAATAAATGCATCCTGTGTGAGCACAAATACTAGCCTATAACCTACAGTCAAGGCTGCAATAAACAAAAAAGACATGAATTAGCATTTATTACAAATGCTCACACACACCCACACCCACTTACAGAGGACTGCAGGGTTCCCATAACTTGTGGTAAATCGTACTCTGCTAGACTGTAAAACGCAATTATGCTGAGACAATGGTGTTTGGGAGCATCCACTTAACCACAACTAGGCGAATGAAGCAACATCTGGCCAAATCCTTTTTCCTCCATAGATTTAGAAAGATAAATCTAAACCAGGGACCGGGTAATTGAAGGGTGGGAGCTTTGGTGTGTAAATAAAAAAAAAAATGCAGGAAGTCACGTTATTTACAAGAAGCAAACATCTGTGACAAGATCAACAAGGAATTTGCAAGTCCTCCTTGTTTGCACTTCCTTACAGGTACAAAAAAAAAACTGTGACCCAAGAATAAATGAATGTTTTATTCATTGTGCTTAAACAAAAGAAGTAATTAGCATATTTTAAGGGAGGATCCTGTGTGCCATTTTTAATTATGGGCGTTTATCCTAAAACCACATTCACAATAGCTCCAGACTGTGAAGGACTTGAGCAAACCTATTCATGAAAAAAAAAAGACAAGTCTACCAATTGAGATTATTGACTGGATCTTTCAAGAAAAGTCAGTTCTGGGTCAAAGCCTCTCCATGTCTCTCTGCTAAACATACAAACTCCACACACACACACACACACAGCTGTCTACGCAGGGGCTGCCTGCCAGCACAGACGTGTACAATTCGAAGCGAGTAAGAGGAGACAGACATTTGCCATTTGGATTTGGGGCAAATTGCCTCCGACAGCTCGCCTTCCACAGCACTACGCTCTGGCCAAATAATCCAGGGCCATTTACAAAGAACCAGATGCACATGGTCAACGGGCATACACTGTCCCCTTTTGTAATCTAACATAAAATGAACCTGCTGCGGCATGAATGTGAGCATTATGTTTTCTCCACTGGTCAGCTATAGTCAGTGATGCAGGCCCTGGCAGGAGGTAAAAAGCTGGGCAAGCTGTTACCTCCAGCTACAGAGCAAAACAAAAACCGAAAATATTTTTAGAAAAACATTTGTGGTTTTTGAAAAGACCTCATCCTCAGATTAAATATACATGGTGTGTACCATATATTGACATTGTATAAGTGGCTAAACTGGGCTCAGTTATTTAGCTTCCACTACACCCAGAGCTCAGGACTAATAGATATATGTAATAACCAAGAGACGGATTCTTTTGTTGTTTATAGATTAAGCTTCTTCAACAAACTTAAACACACAATAATACAGAACGCAGCAGCACTGCTAATCACAATGTGGTTTTTATTTAATTTTGTACCTTTTTAACTGGGAAAATTTAATTTTGAAGCATTCATGTTCGTCTTCTTATCAGAGCGTTGTGGTGTTTTGTTAAGGGCTGGTATACAAGAGTTCTGTGTCTACTGCAGAGCATGGAAGACAGACAATATAAGAGAAAACAACCGACCATGCCTTTCAAAGTAAAACTCTGAATTGGCATATAAACCAACACCAATGATGTCTCGCCAGTGAGTGTTTGTGATGGCATAGAGAAAAAACTGTTGGATATTTAGTGCCAAGTGTCTTTTAGTTAGATGTGTGTGCTAACAGTGGGTTGAATATTTAATTAATTTTAGCAGATAAAACAAAAAAATAATCAGTATTATTTTTTTTAAGTCATCCTTCCTACGGACTATTCATTTAAAAAAAGTAGCCAATACATAAAAATCTCGTGGCTCTTTTTTGAAGACAGAGGATTGGATTAGTGATTGTTTTATAAGTATTTACCCACACTTCCACACAGTGGGTCATACATGGTAGTATGAAGGAACTGTATAGGGTATATAAAACCTTTGCAGTTCCACATTCAAAACATGAACACACATTAAAATGTGCATAGATCGCAGCACTTATTTATATGTACTGATTTCTTGTCATTAGTGAGTCCCCCTCAAACAGTTCAACAATATACTGTTTTTTTTATTAGTACAGAGATTTTTATTAACAGTCTATGGTGCATAGTGAAATTAGAAAACTGTGATCATCCTACCTGGTTCATAGCCAGTAAAGATTTTATAGTCAACCTTTTTTATAAAATGAAACTGACTTTGTTTTATTACTGTATCTGATGCTCTTATGCAAGTTGTAGGACACAAAGAGGACATGTCCAACTCGATCCTCAGACTGAAGGCACAGTGCCCTGCCCCCACAAAATGCTGGCTGCCTCTTTATTTATTTTTCATTAATATAGAACTTATCGCGTGTTCACATTGCACCAAATTTATAATGCACGTCCCTGGGCCATTATCAATGCATATGCCACGTGTTGATAAGATGAACAGTTCACAAGATATGGGTTCCACATACAGACAGGCAGACATTTGTGGGACTAATAACATTGATATTTTAGAAGTCTTGAATACAAGTTGTTGTGAAGATGATTGAGGCTTCGTGGATCTAAATGCCACACCAAACAATCTCTTTCACACAAATTGGGCAATTTGGGATGATTTGCGATTATTCGCTTTTACTTTGAAAAACAAGGTAGCGCCACTTCCGAGTGTCTCTGTTGTCCCACGGCCCGTGAACTTCACACAGTGGCTCTGCCACAGCTGTCGGGCCAGAAGGTAACGGCCTGGATCCTCTGAGTCGTCAGCTGTTGCTCCGTTAAAAATAAATAAAACCACGCACAAATCCCACGCTAGCCGGGGATTAAACTACAGGCGACACGGGGCCAATGTCACCGGCCGGACGTGTGGCGTTACTGTGCGAGCTTTCGCCCCCAAATAATAAAAAAAACAAACAGCTACGCTTGCGTGGCTGCGACACAAAGTTTATGGTAAAATCATTGGAACAACATTAACAAACGTGTGCATCTGTAGAGGTGCTATCTGCTAGCATTACACACCATGTTGTGTGGGGTTACATGTGTGCTAGCTTGGGCCTGCTTGTGCAAAGTTGTGTGCTAACATAGCGAGCAGGTAGCATCACAACCCGAGGCCCCCTACATCCGCAGCGGCCATGGACAGACACAACACTCCGGCTCGCTAGACAAACATACAAAAGTCCCATAAGTAGATATGAAGACAAATATATATATCAGCTTCTGTTTATTTGCCAAGTGAAGTCAGTGAATGTCTTTACATTTTCTAATAAATACGTGAATATCTACAGGGGCTGTCCTCGGCGTGCTCCGTAGCCTCATTGTCTTTGTTTTGACGGCGCAAAGGGAAACGAGGACAACATTTTCGACACCTTCTTAAAAAGAAATACAAAATTAACTGCCGGACAACACGACAGGTTCTGCGGGGGAACACCGAGCTGTGTCCCGGGGAACTGACACGCCGGGCCTCGGCCGTGTCGTTCGAACAAAACAAGCGATTGACCTAATCCCAAACACCGACCGACTGCGGAAGCTGCATCAGCCCGTCGCCTTCACCATTCGCGCAGTTTTGCAATAAACACAGCGACGGTCCTCACGCAGGCCCGGATCCGAACGTTCATAACAGCCGCTTGAATGCGAGGCAACGACTGTCAAGTTCATATCCATGGACGAAAAAAACCCAAAAAACACTCACCTCAAACCGGCTCCGGGAAACACCATTTACCTCCTTCCCCATGTCGGGACGCTGGCGGCTACCGACTCAGTGAATTCGGTGTAGGCGCAGTGAAAAGCAGACACGGGCCCTCTACCTGCCGAGTCCCCTCCACGACTATCATGCTACCGTCCTCTCGGTAGCTCCGGGGCTGCGGTGCCGCTGGGTTTTCGAGCAGGAACGCAGACTTTGTGATAACACACGGGCTGCAGGAGGCTATTGGCACCAGCCAGCCAATGAGCCAGTGGTCGCTCTTCTGCTCGGTTCGTCCTCACCTCCTCCTCCCCCCTGTGCAGCCTTCATCCATCCACACAAAAGCCCGACAAGAATACGAGCTGTGCTGCCCCAACATGGAGCTGGTACTACGCCTACATGTCTTAGAACTAATAAATATAATGACGCACTGGGGCACGAATAGGTGCTAATTCCCCCCGAACAAATTAATAAGGACACTGCCTTACTTTGCCTACTTGTTGGCTGGCCTCACAATGAGACAGGGCCCCTGCAACAAGCTCAGGAATAAATACAAACATTAAAATGTGTGTCATTAAAATGTTCATAGAATGAATACGTGGATGAAGGCAACAGGATTTATTAATAGTTTTTAAATTAATCTGTTAAAAAAAAGTTTTATTTCAGACACAGCAGTTGGAACAATAGTGAGAATATACAAAGTTCTAATTTCTCTCCTAAAATCTAAAATCTAAAATAATCTTAAAATCTAGGTATAATAATAATAACTGATTTCCATGAAAGCTCTGTTATTGAAACGTTCATAATTCGTGCACCGCTCATCTTAGTGCATAGAGACAACCACAGAATCGGAGGACTTGGTGTTTTATGATATAGGAATCATTTAAATGTGTGTTGTCTCTATTTTATCACGTTTAATCTCCTCAAACAACTTTGTTATTTCTGCAAGAGACGCCACTTCCTTGTTTCCCGGTGGCCACGCCCCAGGCAGACAGCGAATCCAATCAGCATCCAGGGTGGCTCTTCGTCACGCAACGTCATCATACCGTTTGACAACAAGTCATTGGGTCTAAAGTGCAACATTTATGTATTTGAGTGGACTTATTTTAAATTTCTGATAAGTCCCACATGTTTCTTCCTCAACCAAGTAGAATAGTAATCATAATAATAATGTGTAATTGTTGCTATAAATATAAATATCAGTGCAGTTATAGGTTATTGTGATGGGAATAATGATAACATGAAAAAAGAAAAATCAAATTCCCTGGTTAATAATTTTAAATATGACTTACTCTCTCCCTAACCAATGAATTTAGAAACTATTTTCATTTCAAAGGTTGAATTACTGGATGCAAAATGTCTTCTAAATTATTTTAAGATCATTCTTACTAAATTGTACAAGGGCTTTAAGTTTCTAAATACTTTTTGAGTGAGTTGCCTATTGAACCAGGTTTTAGGTAAGCATAGTAAAGTTTTCCCCTTCACCAGACAAAGTTAAAAACAACCCTTCTTATATCAAACATTGAGCACATATCATCCTGCATATAGTGAAGGTCTGTCATCTATGCAAAATAGAACAACACACATTCCACACAATCCCCACACAAGGCTGGAATTAAAATGTCTTGATTAATTTTTTTTTATTTGACTGGAACAATGCTTAGAAACATTTTAACAGGTTGCAGGAGCTTGAATTGATTTCAATCTGAGGCTAATTTCCAATCCCAGTCCCTCATTAGGCTTTCTTAATTTTAAAAAGGTTACAATATATTGTTAGAATAAAGTTATAAATTAACCCAACACCCCAAAAAGGACTGCATCAAATGAGAAAAGGAAATGATATAAAATTACAAAACATGTGTACAGCTGATTAATTGGCTTTTTCCAGAGGTATTATCATGAGTTTATTATGCCATGATTCAGTGCTAACTGAGATACATTATAGATTTTGTCCTAGCTCTAGTAAAAAAGGTGTGGGAACTTGACACATGACGTGAACTGGTTTGACTGGAGTTATCATTGTAATACTTTCACCTTGAATTCTAGGGAGAAGGCCTCTGTGCACTGGGAACCTGTGTGGTTTGACACTGGATAAAAGAACCCCTGTTCTCACCATCATCAAGGAGCAGGTCTGGAAAACACCAAGAGACAAATACACCTACAGTACTATATTGCTGTATATTTGTATTTCTTTATGTTCCTTCACCCAAGTACTGCATGCTACTTATGTGATGTCTTTCTGCTGCTGTGACATTGCAAATTTCCCCATTGAGGGACTAATAAAGGAGTTCTTAATCTTAATCTACTACATGAAATGAAACAAGTGCTTTGCCAAATACAAATGTGCCAAAAGACAATGTACAAGTGTACCTGACGAATAAGTGCAGTTTTGTTAAGTTGTATTAGCAGAAACCAGTTGGCAGTGGCACCATAGACTGTATACCAAGGTTTAGGAGCCCTTATTGTGCTAGGGTAGTTGTATGTTTTGCCTGTTTGTAATTCAACCTTTGCCTGCATGGGTAAATATCACATCCTTTGTTGCTGCTTCCTGTCTGTTAAAAATCCAAACCCACCATATCAATTCATTTCCCTGCCATGTATTTTATATTTTTATCCAGTTAAATGTGTCCCCTGCTATTACTTGACAAGTTAAGACAAACGTCTTACTCGATCATATCTAAGCGTTTCTCGTCTCAACATTTCTGCGTCGATGTCGCGCCACAGCCAACACTGGGGGCGGGCTCTTTGCCGCCATAGGTCGTTGCCGTGATACGTCGGCGATTGACAGCGCCCCTGCTTCCGGTTCACTCCGCCGTGCGCAGACTCTGCTAGTCACAGGAGCCACAATGGCGTTTGTAGTCTCCTTCAGATAGGGCTGTGGATGATATTCAATCCACCAGCATCGCCCTAAATACAGGCCTGGTTGACTCCCAGAGCCATTGATAATAAACTGGAACATCTACTGCACACGAAAATATTATGATTTCTAATCCATAGTGAATTTATAGGGGATAAAAGTTACATTAAAGGGAACATGTAAACAGAACCAACCGGGGTCAAGTTTTCATTTTGTTCGAGCGTCTTTAAATGAAGACCCTTGTTTCTGAACGCAAACAGCGTGATTCTGTGGAATAAAAAACTCCTTCACTAAACTAGGCCGCGGACACGGACAGCTCTCACTGAGGGACTTTTTCTTTTTCTGCGAGTCAGCTCGGTAGCTGCTGAGCGTTAGCTAGCTGCCGAGCATTAGCTAGCAGTGCTAGCTAAATTGAGACGGAGACGACACCACAATGCTCCGATGTCCGCTCGGGATCTTTTTCATTCACTGACTAATTCCAAGTACAAACTTCACGGCACCGGAGAACCGCGGTGGACATTTTTTGCTCCTGCTTGGACGAGCTATGCTGGCGACCTGGATGGAGTGAAGTGTCGCGGAGGAGGACTGGACGTGAGCGGCCTGGTGTGTTTAGTGCGTGTGTTTTCACTCGCTGTTTCTGCTTAGTAACACTTTTTGGTTTTGGTATTTTTTTTTTTTGGGAGAAGCCGCTTTTCTCCCGTGAATGACCTGCCTGGACCGCCGAGGCCCAGTCGCAGGAGAGGCACCGACGCCGGCGTGAGGGATGCCTGGGTCGGACCGACACCATGGGACCAAGAAGAAGTCGGAATCCGGCATCAGCGGCGTGTCACACCAAACCCAGACCCAGACTCGTGCCTCTGCGGGAGACATGACGAGCAAAGGCGGCAAGGTGCAGTTAAAATCTTCAATGCCCTCTTCCTCTAAACGCAAACGACATAAATCTAACAAACATAATCGGGAGTCGGCGGCCCACGATGGTTTTACCCTCGGCGATACGGCGCCTCCTGGTGTCAACACAGTGAAGCCTCTGGTTGAGTACGATGATATCAGCTCCGACTCGGACACTTTCTCGGACCCGTTGTCCTCCAGGCCCTCTGAGAGGGGGGGCGGGGACAGGCTGGAGCTCTCGCCCGACTACGACAGGGACGACGTCGGAGGAGGAGGAGAAGGAGGCGATAGAGAGAACAGGGAGCACAGACACCCCCGGAAAAAGTCCAAGGACCCCAATAAACTCACTGAATCTGGGAACGGGGAGCGTGGGTACAAGAAGAAGAACGTCAAAGACCGCGAGAAGGGGGTGTCTGTGAAGAGCAAAGAGAAGGCTGCCTCCTCGGCCTCCTCATCCAAGCGCCTGGTCCAGCCAGAGGGGGACTCGAAACGCGGGGAGCTGATGCTCTCCTCCCAGGTACAGCCTGTAGCCAGTGTGGGCAGCACCACGTCCTCCACGTCCTCATCCCGCAGCAAGGAGAGCGGCCGCTCAGGGAAGTCCCGCAAAGACAGGCAGCAGCGGAGGGAAGGCCGAGGGGAGGGCAGCCGCACCTCCTCCCAGAGGAGCCAGGGGAACAGGAGCCACCGGAAGTCCTCCAAGAGCCACAAGTCGAGCCCCAAGGGCAAGTCCTCAAGCAGGGGTAGCCCTCGTAGGAAGGGCACCAGCTCTGCTCTGTCGCCTAGTCCCCGGAGAGGGGCTGGCAGTGAGAGTCCACTGGGCAGCGGGTATGGTCAGCAGGGGGATGACAGCTACTCCAGGCGGAGGGCAGCTCAGCAAAGCCCCAGTCCCTATGGGGACATGTCTCGCCGCAGCAGACAGAGATCAGACAGCCCCTATGGCAGCAGACACAGGTCCTCCAGCTACGAGAGGGACAGCAGCCCATACTCAAGGAGACGCTCCATCAGCCCTTACGGTACCCGCAGGTCCTCCAGCACCAGCCCCATGTCTCGGTGAGTATATGCTGCAGGGCAACCTGAACGTCGTGCATTATCCTTCGCAGATCTTTTCTGAAAAGTTAAATGGCTTACATATACATCGATTCAGGAAGTGTACAATATCTGAAGCCATGTTGAACATTTCTCTCTGCTAGTCCTGAAAGACACGTTGAACTATTATGATCCAGTTTATTTTTTAATGGGCCATTCAATTTAACCAGTTTATAGTCAGACACACCTGTTGAACATGCAGAGTCCTTCACCCTCCAGCAACTATCTACTGTTAAAGAAAGCTGGCTGTAAGAGCCACGATGGACTATATGTTCTCCATGTCGAAATTGACCTAAATCTCAAAACAGGCAGGTTACAGCTACTTTATTTTTGCATTGTTAAATGTCAGTAAACCATAATCTTTGGTTTCATTCCATGCTACTGCAGAATATGTTTTTTAATTTATGATTACATTTCAGTTTTACATTAGATATAAGCCACCTTTCTCTTCAAAAGCAAATTTGAAATTAGCTTTAAAAACATGACACCTGTGGGTGAGATCCCTCAACATTTGTTTTACAGATGATGTGTCCTCACATCACACAAAGCCTGTCATAGTTTCAGGGTTTGGTTTTTAGAAATGTAGCTGAACGTTGGATACAAATTTACAGAGGACAGATACCATCAGAATAAAAAGGTCTGTACATGTCTTCAGCATAACATAAATGTTATTAATTAACTTTCCTGCCTATTAATTTTCTTTCTTATTTTGAGGAAAACAGTGGCAAATGTAAATTAGGAAGTTGGACAAGAAACAAACCGTACACCATCAGTTCACTGTAAAGTTTTAGACCTAGTATAATGTGTATCTTGAGAGTGTCAAGTGTTCCATCATGGTTTGGTTTTCATTATGTGATCAAGGGCTATTTTGTAATTTGATGATGTTACTTGAGAGGACCGACTCTACATATAGAAAAGCAAGCATCATGTTTAATCCTATTGTGACTGCAGGAACATTAGGTAGACTCTAAGATGTTTATGTAATTGTTCATGACGTTTAAAGAAATGTATTTGTTTTCTATAGACGCTCAGGCCGCTCCAGGAGTCGCTCCCCTCTGCACTACTCTTCTTCTCGTCGCTCCTCATCTCGCTCCCGCACTAAGAGGCATACGTCCTCTGGAGCAGGGCCCAGTTCCCATAGCAGTCGGCCAGCCAGCCGCTCCCCTCCCACTTCCCGCCTGCCACTTAACTCCAGCCTGGGAGCAGAGCTGAGCCGTAGGAAGAAGGAACGTCAGGCTGCTGAGGCGGCCGCTCGTGCCAGCGGCGCTGCCTCCCCTCTTCCCCCAGCACGTAAATCTACAGTCGTCCCCTCCTCACGGCCAGCTAAAGTCGAGGCTCCGCCGCCAGAAAGAGACTCAGCAGCAGAACCTCAGCCCACTCCACCTGCACAACTACCCCAGGACGTTCCTAGTGCTGAAGATCAAGTTTCTGCACCTCTCCCCTCTTCTTCCACTTCCTCCCCTGCACCTGCTCCTCCTCAACCCTCTCCTCCTGTGCCTCCTGGTTCAACCACCCAGATTCCACCACCGCCACCTCAGGCAGAAATAAGTATTCAGCCTCCTGCACCCTCCACTACAACCCAGGCCAAATCGCCAGCTACAGTTCCCACGCGCAGCCCAGTCCGCCAGACCCCGCTCCACAAGACATCGACTCTGCCCCCCCTGCCTTTACCACCTGCACTGCTGGGAAACGCTCAGGACAGGTGAGGACTGCTCCAACAGGAGCACACAAAATATCTCTTTCACCTATTGTAAGTTCTGATGAGCAAATCTTGTTATTTCTGACTTTTGTTTTAATTGTTAGTGATTTGTCCGTCCAGGACTCACTTTCCTTCGGCTACACTGACCTGCTTTTGAAATTTATTTCACGTTCTCACAAAAGAATGATATTGTATCAGACTTTTCAAAGGAGTATAATATCGACCGTTGTAGACTGTGATCAGCACTAACCCCCTTTTGGGTGACTGTACCCCAAATTTTCTCTGGGAAACCCCTTGGGTCGTAATTACAAAATAAAGAGTGGAGGATAACTAATCCGATACTCGGATCAATTTCACAGGTTATAGAAGATAACATTCACAGAACCTCTATGATTTTAAGCTCAGACTCTGCCATACCCTTTGAGTTGCATGTTTTTTCCTGTACAGTTGCTTTACCTTCAACGGTGACCTGGGTGACAATATGGTGATCTGGGGGACACAATCGATAAGAGCACCTTTTTTTTTAGATAAATAGGATTTCTGCTTCTTTTTTCTCTTTAAACTGCATTTTTGTCTACAACGTTTCTGTTTTTTTCCCTTGTCAGTCCAAAGAAGTCCACCCCTCCTCATAGGCTATCTAGGAAGGAGAAGGAGAGAGAAGTTCGCAGCCGGCCATCACTCAACGACCTTCCTTTACCACCCACCTTAGCCGGAGCTGACTCCTCCCCCCCACAGTCCCCCATCCGACAGGCTCCCCCGCTACCCCAGACAGCCCTTAAGAAGAGACCAAAGTCAGTTTCTTTTATTACTCCCCTTTGTCCTATCTCTTTTTTTTCTGCTTAACCCACACAAAAGTCTGAACTGATTTTCTTGTTGATGGTTCCCAGGATTTGCTGCCCGCGATATGGTGAGCGCAAACACACCCAGAGTGACTGGGGCAAACGCTGTGTAGATAAATTCGATATAATTGGCATCATAGGGGAAGGCACTTATGGTCAAGTGTACAAGGCCAAGGACAAAGACACTGGTAAGGGAATATTAGCTGGAATTTAGTCACTATACCACTTAACTTGTGTCACAGAGCAAATTATTATGTCTGGTTCTCTAAATGCCCAGGTGAGCTGGTAGCTCTGAAGAAAGTGCGTTTAGACAATGAAAAAGAGGGATTCCCGATCACAGCCATCAGAGAGATCAAGATCTTGCGGCAGCTCAAACACCGCAGCGTCGTCAACATGAAGGAAATCGTCACCGACAAGCAGGATGCACTTGACTTTAAAAAGGACAGAGGTAAGAATGATCCTTTACAGGACTGGTTAATCTGGAAAATATGGAGCTGAACTTTTTACCAGTCTGAAACTTTTAGGGAAATTTTACTTCTGGCTATAATCTGCGATAATGTATGAAACAGCAGCTGTGACAAAACACATCAGACAGACTGGCAACATGTTTGAAAGGAGAGCCATCATGACGTGGGTTTTCTTTAACTGCTGTTGTGCACATTGCTGGGCTCCAGTTAGAAGCACAAGATAATTGATTACATTAATCATACACTTTGCAGTTGTCATAGCGAAATAAAGGTCATGGTCTAAAAGATGACCCTGTGCATCATTACCCCTGTTGTTGAAATGGCAGTTGACATTTTGGGTGGGTTAAATCTTTATATACGATTGTATTTAAGTTAAACTATTAACCTTTCACACATGAAGAACAGCAACACCCGGTCAAACGTGTTTACACAACACAGAAATATCTGGAGAGTTATGGCAAAGGGTGGAGTAGCAGGGAGAGGAAGGGCGAGATATATTAATTGCACTGTAGAGATCATGTGTTTGTTTACAGCACATGGACACCGGTGAAGGTCCTTATCTTTGTCATCTTTATCTGATTCTTCTACGTGTGAGGCTCCTCTTTTTCACCCTGAGATACATTCTCTTGAGTTTTTAACTAGTCGGCCGACAGGAGAAACTCTGGCGAAAGTCTGGAGCCTCTCACTCTGTCATCTTGCATTCTCAGCCTCTCCAGAGAATGTCAGGAGTTTAGTGCATCTCTGAAAGCAGCCTTAGAGGGACAGACATAGGGCTTGGCGATAAAGATAATTATCGTGATAACTTTTCCTCGATAGAAATATAAGACGCGGTCGATAGAATGTCGATAGAACTCATTCCATCCATGTTTTGACAGACAACATGAATAGCCAATGATGATGAGAATAGCGCCGTGCCAAACCCCACATGCTTATGATTGGACTCCTGCATAGAGGTGGACGACTCTGTATCGATGCAGTGACTCAACATAATGGATTCATGGTTTCTGCTTCGTTCATTGTTTTAATGGTTTTCCACCGCTGAATAATTAGAACCACCGCTGCTTCAGGATGAGGACAGACGCACATTTAAGTTCCGGACGTCCTGTGTCAGAGTCTCTGTCGGAGTCTGCTTCCTCCTCACTCCACCTCTGACCTGCTCTCACTTTACACTTTAACAATAAACACCATCACTGATCACAAGTTTATTTGGACACGTATAAGAGTGACGTTTACTTTGTGTTTGCTTGATTCGCTCTAGAGTTTATGAGACATGTTTAACCGCTGCTGCACTGCTGCTACGCACCTGGCACGCATCAAAGTGACATCATCGATTTAATAACTAAATACATCTGAACTCCTAAAGGTGCAGCATGTAGAAAATTAACTGTACTTAAACTGCACTGATATTGTATGATTATCATGATTAAGTATATATTTAGTTTTTTTTATTCAAAATAATTAACTTGTCCTCATAGTTTGCGGCGGCTGGCCTCGCTGGTACTAACAATGTCTTCACTGTGCAACACTCTAACAGAGGTTCATAAAGGGCTGCTGTTACTCGCTGGCTGAAATGTGGACAAGAGGGAACTTCGTAACGGGGCTCGATTACTTTCAGTGTGTATTGAACCCTGTGTTCTCAACAACAGAACTTTTGCGTGTCCGCTGCTATAAAAACACAGGTCGTTCGTTATTGCTTTGACACGGTCTGAAGTATTTGCAAAAGCTGCCGCGGGGAGCTGGGTTTGCACGGAACTAGTTTTTTTTCCTTGCCCCACTAATGTTGGTGGACATCACTCTGGTGATGCTGTTTCAAACGAGTCAGCATGTTCGATGTGCTACCAGCTACATGTCCGATAGCAGTTGCGCAATGTCGGCACACAGCTCTTGAACGATCCCTCTTGTTTTTGTCTGTCGTCATTACAGTGACTGTGACACTGAAGTGTTCCCACACAGCGCACTTACATGATGAGGGAGGGTCTTCACACTCCTGTTTGTCTGCAGTCGCTATGACCACGAGCCTACAGCACATGCGGTCCTTCGCAAAAGTTGTCCCTCAGAATTGAGACTTACACAAATAGGTTCCGCATGTGTACTCGCTGCAACCGAAAATGTTCAGTTCGGATACATGTACCGTTACACTTATGTGATTATCAGTTTGTGTGTGGACAGAGACACACATACACACCTGCAGGCAGAAGTTATTCCCGCTAACGCAACACAGTGTTTTAACTTCTTTGTTGCAAAAGAAGCGACGCACTCTTTTGTACAAACACTGTCAAATAAGTTGATATTTGAATTTAATATAAACGATTAAAAACCAGCTCATTTATTTTGGCCTTAGATGAAATTGCAGTGGCCACAATGTTGCAGACATGCTCTGCTTCATGCGATTTAGTGATGATTTACCCTTTTAAATTGAACTTAAATGTACATTAATATTGTAGCTTGCTGTTCACACAACAGATCAATACTTTCAGTAAAACCACTGTAGAGTGCTCTGAGCTTCTGAGAAACAAAAGTGAAGTATTTGTACATTTTCTGGTCAAAGTACAGAGCAACCTTTGCGTCACATGTCCACAGTTCAAGCCTCCAGATTCTATTATTGTGTCAACATTTCCCTCCACCAAGGAGGTTATAATTTCTATACTGTTTGTTGGCAGGATTACGCAAAGTCTAATGTACAGATTTAAAAAAAAAAAACATGATGGAGGGGTGGGGTATGGGCCAAGGAAGAACTTGTTAACTTCTGGTCCAATGGTTTAAAGGGAAACATTTTTTTATTATCCTTCACATTGCCAGATTGCTTGTTTTTACAACATTGTCACCAATTTCCCAGGGAAGAATTCATGGATCTTCAGGAAAAAATCTGGCACATTTAGCGGACTGATGTCTACGGAGTGTGTAAAATGTGTTGCGGCTTAAGTGGATTAAAAGGGACTGTTGGGCCGTGGAGGAAGTATGCATTCTGAGTGCCATTCTAGTTGTCTCTGATTTCTCACTGCACATTCCCTCTGTTTTAGGTGCTTTTTACCTGGTGTTCGAGTACATGGACCATGACCTGATGGGCCTGCTGGAGTCGGGCCTGGTCCAGTTCTCCCACGAGCACGTCCGCAGCTTCATGCGGCAGCTGATGGAGGGCCTGGACTACTGCCACAAGAACAACTTCCTGCACAGAGACATCAAATGCTCCAACATTCTGCTGAACAACAGGTGAAGAGCACACACACCAGGAACAATGTGCTGCATGAGGACAAAGTGTTGTGGTGCATTTGCTGTAGCAATCACAGGGAAAATTTGACTAATCATTTTTGCCTACAGGTTGGTTGACCTACTTTTTGTAGGTCAACTACTTAGAAAATATTCAAATGCAGCTGCAGTCAGTAAATCTGTAGTATGTAAACTCAAGACCTTAAGCAGTCGAATGCCAACTTTAATGATCAGATTACAATTGTTTTTAGGTGCATCCGCAGCAAAGCCAATTACAGTGCTACTAATTTAATCATGTACAACAAAGTAGGAGTACAGCAAGTTCTCACAGATGGTTGTTTAGCACAGTTCTGCATCCAAACTGCAAACATGACAGGATGCACGAGGAAACTGAGCTAAATGAGCTGCGGAAGCTAAAATGCAAATAAAGAAACAAAATAAAATGTGGGTTTTGGATTTAATGGAGCATTTAGAGCCATGCTGTAGTTTTTGTGCAATTACTGGCCATTGTTGTGCTGCACTTGGGGTTTGGACATTTGTGAGAAAAGGTGTGTGGACAAACTCAGCAATTTATAAATTCTTTTGGCTTTTACCTTCTGAAAATGCCCTGTACATAATTTTTTCAATCGGATACTATATTATTGATTTTGGTGTCAGGTTTAATAACTTGGATCAGACCATGGATATGCCAAGTAAAGCCACTTTGCCCATGGTCAAAAAACCTACTTGCATCTGGCTTTTGTGTGCGTTGGGAATGGATACAATCGTCTTTCACTCCTTGGTCAAATGATTCTGCAGTAGACGCAGGTTTTAATCCGCTCTAGATCCAATTGGCATTGATAGAAATGTGACTCCTAGGTGAACCTGCAAATTTGGCAAGAGAGCGAGTTGAGAGATCTCCTCAGGATTCGGTGCGTTCATGATGTCGAACATGACGCACCGGGGTAAAAATCAGAAAGACAAAACTCCTATTGGCAATGGGAGTGAATCGTCATTTGAAAAACCTGCTTATTCTGGAGTATAAGAAATTTAGGGCTAGATTTTTTTTTTTGGGACAGAGCATGTTTTTTTTGGTACTATTTTCACAGATTTTTAATATCTGTGTTTCTTTGTCCAGAGGTCAGATCAAACTGGCGGACTTTGGTTTGGCCCGACTTTACAATTCAGAGGAAAGGTAAGACCAGATTTTTTTTTTTATATCATCGTTGTACATATATGCAACACATGGACACCTCATCTGCCTGAGACATTATAGTGAATGTGTGATTAAGTGTTGATGATGATCGAAGCAGTAATTGCACCTCATGAGCTTATTTATTTTTACAATGATTGCCCACTAGATGGGGCTGTTTACCCTTCAGAGAGGCTCTGGTTAATTAAAGCTGAGATGATTAGGGGGCACAAGTGCTTATGCAGAGTCTCGCTTCGGGCTGGGCAATGACAAAAATGATCATAATATAATTTTTATCACAAGCATTATAACAAATGTTAGCTATATATGTTGTGCTATATTGCTAATGCATTGTGTAAGCATAGTGAGGAGGTATCCCACACAATTGATCGACCTCAGATTTGTAAAATGTTTCCTGTTTATCAATTGTCATTCTCTGCTCATAAAATGGTTTAAAACCACAACCTACACTCAGAAGCGGAAATCTGTCTTTAACCCTAGAAGAAAGAACAATGTGACATTTATTGTGATATCGACTAATGTGAACACTTTCATCTTGATGTAATTTTTGCCACACAGCTTAGCCAGGGTCTCACTTCGTCTCCTCTTTCCTTGCACTCAGTCGGCCGTACACTAACAAAGTCATCACACTATGGTACCGCCCCCCTGAGCTGCTGCTGGGAGAGGAGAGGTACTCTCCAGCAATTGATGTTTGGAGCTGTGGGTGAGTAAGACTGACGCAGCTGAACGTCCATTCACTACCACTTTATTTCTTAATTTACATGCACACTTCTCAGTTCTCACTTCTCATTTTCTGTCTTCATGAACTTATGTATTTGAGTTTCCTTTTGGCATAATGGGTCCTATATATTAATATATGTACATGTCAATGTATTTTGGTGGGAAAATCTTTCATTCAAATAATCAAATGTTTTTTTAATTGTAATTTGACTATGGAAATTGATAGTGTTTTGATTTTGATTTTAAAATTGCATACTATAGGCTGTGAACATTATTTCACTTTGCGATTCAGTATTATATTTCGCTATCAAAGAAAATGCACAGATGACTCTTTCTTGAACATGCAAACTTATAAACTTCACAAAATTAAATAATCTTTTCACAATTAAGGTAAATATGCAAACTTCATGAAAAAAATTGAAAAATAAAACACTAAGACTTATCAGGTCTGTTTATAACAGAGGTTTTATTAAGCCTGTGGCACTAAATATAGGTCATATACTTAGAATGTACATTTCTCACCACCTCCACATTATCTGTCATGGCTCAGGTGTATTTTGGGAGAGCTCTTCACAAAGAAGCCCATCTTCCAGGCCAACCAGGAACTTTTGCAGCTGGAGCTCATCAGGTCTGCTGACACGACATCTCCAGTGATAACGTCTGTTCCAAATGTCACACCCCCTATCTCTTAACCCCATATCTCTGTCCTGTCCTTCAGCCGTCTTTGTGGCAGCCCTGCTCCTGCAGTGTGGCCTGACGTCATCAAACTTCCGCTCTTCAACACCATGAAACCCAAGAAGCAGTACAGACGGAGACTACGGGAGGAGTTTGCCTTGTATGTTGCTGCGCTTCATCAAAGTAGCTGCTGTGATCAACCCGCTGCCTGTTTCTGCAATTTACAAATCTCTCCTCCCAACCTAGTCTACCTAGTCCTGCCCTGGACCTGCTGGACCGAATGCTGACCCTTGACCCTGCACGGCGCTGCTCAGCAGAAAATGCACTCGTCAGTGACTTCTTGTGTAATGTGGAGCCCAGCAGGATGCCGCCACCAGAGTTAGTAGCTCATGGTCTATGTCTTCATAATATTAGATTATCTAAACTGTCCCTTAGACCACAAAAAATTAACATACTGACATTTATTAATCTACATAGTATTAAATACATATTTTTACTGTGAATCCTTTTTGTTTCTTATATGTCTGTTTTGTCATTCATAATGTTTGGCATGTCTGCCCACTCTGTTCCTAGTCTTCCTCACCATCAGGACTGCCACGAGCTCTGGAGTAAGAAGAGACGGCGTGCGCGTCAGAGTGGGGTGCCTGAAGATGTGCCTGTGCCCAAAGTGCCCCGTAAAGATGTGTCGGGGACCTCTGGCGGAGAGAACAGTCGGTCACAAACCAGCCCGACTGGAGCCCCTCCGCCTCCGCCAGGAAAACCGCCCTCCACAGCTAACCTAGACAGTGAGTTGTCAGGTAACGCAAACCTCTCAGCAGAAATGCACTTAGTTGTTTGAAATGTATCAATATTTGACTTTTGCACTTAAAAAAACATGGGACATTTTCAGATCTGGGTAACATTGATAAAACATTCAGCCATAAAGGAAATGTTCAGGTTCAATTCATATTAGGGCTGCTTGATATATCACCGTCATCATGTGAGCATGTGCAGTGTCAAGTAAGGCAAATTACCCTGTGTGTGCCTAGTGAGACGTGCAGACTGTGCATGAGCACCAAACTATGTCATCACATTCATTCTTTGATCTCTTCATCAAACAAGAAAAGCCGGTTCGGCCACGACCAGTCATCAACCTGAAAATGAGCAAGGAACCGGAAAAAGAAAAGGAGGATCCAGTTGTGTGGAATTGTTTTTGCAATGGAAAAGATGATGTTGATCAAAAACAGCTTTTCAAATGGTCATGTGGGGAAATTTCTATCAATCACAGAAAAAGTATACAATTCCATTGTTTTCCTCCAATATCGTGTATAATCCTTTTTAATTTTTCAGGATTTTATGCCTTTATTTGACATCAACAGTAGAGGAGTAAATAGAGGTGAGGGACAAAGATACCTGGCCAGATTTGACCTGGGGATTTTGTGATTGGATGATCACCCAACCCCCCCAATCATAGCGGTACTCTGATTGTCCCGTCATTACTATACTTTCTCAGCAAAGCTGCATTAGGTAGAAAGAGTACCCCAGAGAACCCTGACATACAGTAGCACTGCTTGAACATGAAATGTCATTTTGAACTATGTAAATTAAGTGTTTATGGACCCTTTTGTTGGCTCTGTGCTGCATTGTCATATACGTATTGTGGCTGTGTGTATGTGTGTGTTCAGGCCTGGGAGCTGTGGCAGAGCAGTTGAACCAGACAGAGTTGGCAGTACTGCTGAACCTTCTCCAGGGACAGACGGACCTCAGCCTCCCGCAGGTAGCCCAGCTCCTCAACCTCTCCAACCCAGAGACTCTCAGCCAGACGCTGTCTGCCCTCAGCGAGGCCTCCGACCACCAGGGGGCTCAAGAGGACCAGGCCCAGCCTGCAGCAAGGTCCCAGCCCCCGGAGCCGCCTCCCGAACCCCAGGAACCCTCACCGACATCTGGAGAGCCTCCGCTCAGCCAGGAAGACCAAGCAAACCTGCTAGCTCTCATTTTGGGTCACATCATTAAGCCTCAAACCGAGGACGAAGGCGACGAGAGCAATGGCGTCCAATCAGAGGAGGCACTGTCGCGCGGTTCCTCCGCCTCTACTACTGATCGCAAGGGCAAGTCTGGGTTTAGTCTTTAGAGGGTGGGAGAAAAGAACGGGGGTGAAGCCAGGGTCAGGTGAAAATCACTGGGGACTGCAAGAATGAGGAGAACTGAGCAGTGAACACAGATAAGCTGACACTCAAGATTCCTATATACTCAAATTAATTATATTAGAATACTTGACTAAATCAAGAATTATAACCATATGAATTGGGCTATAAGACTTATTGAATCTCCCTCCCCTTTCTTTATCCCTGACATTCCTAAAAACACCCCCACTCACCATCATCCCTCCCGACATGAAAGAAAACCTGCAGATGAAAAAGCTGGTGAAATGTCTGTCTGGTGTTTATCTTCATGTGACCCTGGTAACCAGTTAAAGGTTTGGTGCACACGGGCCATCACTTCCTGGTGTACCCCATAAACCAGAAGAAACTGTAGTTATCTTCATTTAAGTAAAAAGAAAGGTTCACACTGTATTTCTTCCCTCCCCATCTCCCCCCTCTTCCTCGTTACCTCCTCACAGTCCTCGTTTCTGTATCTGTCCCATTTCCACATGTTTTTTCTTCCTCACTTCATTTTCATTGCGCAGCAGGTGTCATGGATCCTTCAGTCGAACATGTTGCTTTAAACGGTCTGTAATGTCAGCCTTTTTATGAAGAAAGTCTAATAAATTATAAAGTGACAAATAAATGCTTTGAATCTTTAGACCTCACCTGCATGTGTTTCTTTTACCTTTTTGGTTTGTCACACATTTTTGGTTATTTTTTTTTCCAACTGTTCACTCTGACTCATATTAGTTTAAAAACGTGTTATTAGTAAGTTGAATAAAACTTTACTCTGCTGCTGACTCTGGAATGGTAACGGTCCTGTTTTCTTCTGGTTATTTATGCTCTCAAGGCCTGTGAAACCCTCACAGCCTTGGTTTACTGTACCCTGCTGTAGTTACAAAAAAACAAAATCACTAACTAGCCAATTTTAATACTTAACATTGTCCCAGATAAGTCACCCATCCTGTTTATCCAGCTGTATGTACCCTTCCTAAAGTTTTCTCACGTGGTTCCCATGATTTTACTTTCATTTAAAGCAGCAGTGTCTGTAGAAGTTTTGCATCAGAGTAAAAAACGTTGGAAAAACCAGACTTTTCCCCCATATTGTCACTGAGATTTACTGCACCTGAAAAGTCGCCCGTTTCTATAGCTTTCATGTGGCAAATATATGAAAGTTGTTTTAAGATCTGAATATTTAAAGTATGTACCGTGCAAAAATCTACACAGTGACTGCAGGGTCACAAAGTCAACAACAGTTTATGTAAGTCCTTATAATTGGTATGAGGATGCACTTAAAGCACTCTGCCCTCCCCCTTGTGTTGAAGGCAGGAACATCACTCTTAACTTCAACTTCATGTCGGGCCTGTTGGACAGAAACACATTTTTACTTCATTGAAAGATAAGATGTAGAGAGATGTTAAAAAGATGGTTTAATGTAAAGACAATCCACATGTTGACATTAGTCTTTATATTCCAAATATGCCTTGATACCTAACATATTGTCCTCTGTCCTGTTTGGTCCTTTCAGACGGTGCAGTGTCAAAAAAGAAACCACTCGGTGCCAAGCAGGTGTCTCAGCCTGGTGAGCAGCGTCCACCCTCTCCACCCGGGCCGCCTCCATCAGCTCTTCCCCATGGAAACGCTCAGCAGGCCAGTTCAGAAACCCAACCTAGCCAGGACATCAGCCCCGCCGTGGCAGCCGCCTTGCTCCAGCTCATCTCTCAGCAGGACTCGGAAGCTGGGGCCTCTCAGCACGGCAAGGACCCCTCTCCAACTGTGGAAGCCGTGGCCCGGGGACGGTCCTCTCCATCCTGGGCTGCGGACTCTCCGCGGAAGCCCTCTGCTGCAGCTGAGGCCCCGGCGGGACTGGTGACTGCTGCTCCAACCAATGCAGCACAGTTCCCCAAGGACCAGGACCTCCGCTTTTCCCACGGAGCCGCCCGCTGACCCTCAGACCTTCTCCAGTGAGACACACCCAGGGATCATGGGATGGCTCCTGCAGTCGTAACCCGAAGGGACAGACAGAGGGAGAGCGCAGGTAGTGGAAGCTGAATCAAAGATTCTGAATATGAATGTCTTGACAGAAAGAGATTAAGGGCCTTTTCAGGTATGACCACGAACACCACTGCCCTGTGAACAAGCTGACATGTTGTTGTGGGAGTGCTCAGACCTGGGGTTGATCTGACCTTTACCAGTCCAGTTCAGGACTGTCACCACCTGTAGTCCCTTGCTCTTTCCTCCCCACTGAAGGTCTTGCCTCCAATGAAAGTTAAGCTTCCAAATTGAGTGCCATGCAGCTGGCACTCGACTTTGAAAGCAGCTGTGATATCCCCTTTCTCCCCCTCCCCCCCCTTTAAACAAATGATTGTTGTGTCCACTGCAGTGCCCACTTTTAACAAGGTTATCAGTGTTTTGGGGAATCAAGTCATTGTCCGCTGCTCTGTGATGGAGGGGTGTCTGTTGAAGATGAAGTTAAAATAAAACGTTTGGGTAGATTTAAGGCTGTGAGGACCGTGTTTAACCTACATGCTGGCTGGCTCCCCCTGCTTTCAGCCTGTGCCTCCTTTAGTGACCCCCAGCGACCCCTGAATGATCTCGGCCTGTAGCGGGGATGTTTCGGTTAAGATTCTGCTTTGGATGTCACCTACAACAGTGCACATCTCCAAGGCTGCACTTTTCTTTTTTTTCCCCCCATGACATATTCAATCCGTCATCGATTCAGCTGAACTGCAACGTGTTCTCAGCCCACGTAAAGATGTTCCTTCTTTTACATACAGGAAACCTCTATGTCGTAACAAACCTAAGATTGTAGTGATCATGTCAATGTCTGAAATATGAATTCAACCACCATTTATATGGACTGCTCCGTAATACACATGCTACTCTGCTAGTTGAAGTATAAAGCTAGAAACACACACACTCAGAAACTGAATTTAACTGGTGGGCCCTGAAAGCCTCGTCTAACATGTCTGCCCCTCGCCTCCCTACCAACGTGTGCAACAAAAGCTTCTTTTTTTTTCTTCCTTTTTTTGGTGCGATTATTTTCTACATTAAGAAAATGATCCACCCTAAAAAAATTAATAAATAACGGTCCATGTTTCTGTTTCCATATTTTGCTTTGGAAAAGGAAAGGGAGGAGAAAATGATTTCACGTGTATGTAAAAAGCGAAACAATATTTTGTAATATGTGTATTCTTGGTTCGGTTTATTAAAGGAAGCTATGTGACCAGTTGAATCGTCTCTCCTGGCGTTTCTGAATGTTTGTTTTCCCGAAGCGGCCACTAGGTGGTAGGCATTCACTCACGCTGCAGCTCGAGCTGCTCAAAGTCCTCTCGGTTAAATCTGACTGAAGTGAGGAGCTGCAGAATGAGCCAAGTTACACGTCAGGTTTTCAGTATCTCTTATTACTCCTTAGATCTGGTAACTCATGTCTGCTCATTTTCACTTCACAGGATACTCGGAATAAAGACATTAAGATCAAGGGGAAATCATTGATCGTACAAGAGGCCCAGGTAAATTAAATCTGATCTAAAAGTGCACCTGATTCACATCCAGAAGTTTTCAAAAGCTACGACAATCAAACAAAATTCTGCTTAATTACCTATTATACAGGGAAAAGGTTTAATAAGGGTAGACATTTTGGTGTGTTTGTTTTGATTTATTCTTTCGCATTTGTATCAAAGGTGTTTTTTCCTTTTTTAAGATTCGATTTTTTTTAAATAAACCGTCTGGATCTGGTCAAACTGTTTTAAAAGAGCAAATGGTTGGCAGCTCACTTTAAACAACAGACATGTGGGGCAGACTTAAATGTATAGTTACATTTTTACTGTGAAATGCAGTTGGGTTTATATTTATTTCCCCTGCACACTGCCTGGTATTTGAAGTATATTTCTGCAAGATGGATGGATGGATGGATAGATAGATAAACTGCTCCCGAAGGAAATTTAGTGATATAGCTTGAGCCAGACAGTAACACAAAGTGCTTCCTGTGCGTCTGTCTCATTTGTGTCCATTCCTCCACCAAGCAGGTTGATCTCTTTATGAAAAATCCTGACAGGCAGACAAGGATCATAAACTTCAGATTGGCAAAGGCAGACTGGCTGTGTGTGTATGTGTGTGCATGCTTTTGTGTGTGTCTGCACGCTTGCACATGTGCGTTTTGTGTGCTAGGATTGGCCACATGCACGCCCAGGCCCGTTCCTCACTTGGCAGCCTTACAGAGCCGCTTACCCCTCTGGCCCACCAAGCAGCTGAGCCCTCTGGGTGAGAGATCCTTTCAGAGTGGAGGCGGTGGGAGGCTCACCTGCCCTCTAGCACGGGCTCAGTGTGAATGAGATGAGATGCTGCAGTTTGTGCGTGTGTGTGCGTGTGTGTGTGTGTGTGTGTGTGTGTGTACATGTATGTTTCTGTCTGATGCTTGTGCCTGTCGGGACTCCAAATAATAGTGAATGTGCCCGGAGGGAATTTCCAAACGAGAAGTAGTGGGCAATGCCAGTGCCAAGTCACAGAGACTAGACGAATAAATCAGGACTGAGGAGTGAAGGGAGGGAGGTGCACGAGGCTGTGCCATCAATCAGAAAGGCACCTTATGGGGAATGCCCATAAATGTGCCACGCTGCCAGTGTGAAGCACGTCCTCGCCATGGCAGGGACTGCATGTCGACGGCGGCATTCAAAGACGGAGCCTCCATTTTGGATGCCGTCGCCTGACTGTCGGCTACAGCGATTTCTGGTAGACGTCCAGACAAAGAGGGAATTGATTGACAGTCGGTTTCAGTCAGTTTATGCCAAATTTTATTCATGAAAGTGTATTTTTATATCGCCGCTTGGTCCAATTATCTCAGTCTGTGTGCAAGCTGAAATTTTGGAATCTGCAATATACGTTACCATGATCTCAACAGTTGGATACCTTTTCTCTTCCGTGTGAAATCTGGCAGCCCTGGAACAAATAGCAGCTCCGTTTAAAGATTGTGTAAAATGACGAACCCAGCTCTCGCATCACACAAAGGGGCGAACAGGTTTGTGTATCCTTATGGTGAAAAACACAACCACCCACTTGACAAAAATGCTGATAAATTAAGAGCAAAGGAAATCTGTCTCAACTGTTGCCAGCAGTTGGTTATATTTCATTTTCTCCTCCGTCTAGGGACCTTAAGGATGCTCCTCTCAGGCTCAAACTTTCGAAGCTGCAGTTTTCATTGTCGTTTTAATGCGTCTGCGCCGGCGACCGACATAGCCGGAGGCATTTTGTTTTTCCCATACATCCATCTGTCCGTCCGTCATGAGGGAATCCCTTCAAATTTGGCGGGGACGTTGGCTCGGACTGAAGTGGTTAGATCTTGGCGGGTCAAGGGTGAAGGTCACTGCACAACACATGTTTTTGCCCATGACGTCACAAAACACAAAATACTCAGGCTTTGTCATCGGGGCGCCATGTTTCCATTTGCAAACTCACTCAGGATGGAGAGAGACAAAGACGATCACGTGCAGACTGGGCCGATGAGGGTGATGGACAAGCGGGCAAACACCGAGTGGCTGTGAGAGATGTGATCCTACACTTTTAATTTCCAGTGTGAGGAAACATTTGAGTCAGTCAAACATTTACACACAAACAGTATTTTTAGATAAAGATAGTGATTTAGATTTATTAACTCATCACAGCATTAACATTCCACAGTTTGAGTACGAGATGTGACTGATGCAGACTTCGGCAGACGAAAAACATTAACTACAGGTTCGGCAGCTGAGGCACTCCATAAATTCCATCATTCACTTTTATGGTTCTTACAAGTTGCTGCGATAAATTTCTTTATTTGATTTGAATGTAAAACAAAAACAGGATCCGTGCGAGTCTCTTAGTTAGTGAACTCTTTAAAACAAGTTGTATTTCTTGCTCTAAATGCCCAGGTAATGTATGTGTGTGTGTGCTTTGTGTGTGCTTTGTGTGTGTGTGTGGTAGCTCCTTTGTGCGGTGTAAATCTGGGCCGCTGCTGTCTCTCGGAGCCGTGCTACGGTTTGATGTTGAGTTTGATGACTGAGGCTGTTTGATCAGTGACTATGTGTAAACTCAGTGAAGGGAGACTGGGACTCCCACAGTCCCACATCTAAGACAGACACACACACAGTGATCATTTAAAGCATGATTTGATAAATGAACATGTCCAACATCACATTAACAGTTGAAAATGTGTGTTTTTGTCCTCATAGTTTCTGCATTTCACCCTTCTAGTTGAGCCACTTATCACAGGAAAAAAACGATTTAATTATGAATGCATCTTGGGTCGTGCGGCAAATTGTGCTGTCTTCATCAGATCCCTCCTTTGTCTTCTATCAAACAAAATTTAATGCCAGTCATTTCGTTTATGGCTACATCTTTATTTATGAAATATCTGAAAATTGATTGACTTTAGCCCAGCAGCTGATGTATGCTTTACTGCTGCAACAGCATGCTTTATTGATGCCATAACACCATCTCCATTTCTTCCCATTTTATAGTTTTGTGAGAAACTGCTGTCACACACACTCGTTATTTCTTGATTGCTCAACAGCAGTGAGACCAACCCAAGAGTTTTTTTTATTTATTTTTTAGGAGTCGGCCTGACGACACAGATGTGTGTTGGTTTTTATGTAAAGCCAGTGGTGTCAGGTCATGAAATGAGAATAATGAGTGTGTTGGTGCAAACTCCACCTGCGCTGAGGAGTTTGGTTTGATCTGCTCCGTCGATAATCAATAGTAGTGTAGAGAGAGCTCAAAACGAAGGATGTGCTGACTTCTAAAGAAAAATCTCTCTCTGACCTTTTCGCAGCCACAGACACGTCACCCTCTCTGCATGATGCTGCACTTGTGTGAACCCAAGCACTTTTGCGAGGTCTCATCTCATCGCTGATTCAATTCGACGAGCAAGGCAAGATTATTGTCTCTCTCTCTCCCTCTCTCTCTCTTTCTCTGTCTGTGTGTGTGTTGACGTTGCCGCTTTAAGGGCAGAGGGGCTGCTGGGAAAGCAGTCAGTGAGGGTGGTGGAAGAGGAGGAGGAGTGTGGGGATGGGGGGTTGGCGGGAGAGGGTGGGTGGTGAGGTTGTGGGGGTGGACGGGCCCTGCAGGACCATTTGTGCTGAAGCTCATTTGCGCAGCGACACTTAATTGGCTACAACAATTAATTAATGTGTTGGAAAGTTGGCACAAAAAGTTCATTTAAGAGGGTTTTAATAAGCAATTAGAGGAAAAGCAGCGAAGAGGGGGAATTGCTGGAGAGGAAAGAGAAAAGCAGGGAACGGAGCGAGCGTCTGGCCACTATGGGAGCACGTGCTCGTCCCGCGCCGCGGCCGCATTGGACGCGTCGCTTTGTCTCTCCCACTGACCCTTCACGTTTGAGGCGCTGATGAATGATTAGGCGTCATTACACCGCCATTACATCTCTTTCTGAGGCTCTTACTGCTGTTCATAAGTGGACTTGAAAGCCGTGATGCCCTTATATTGTATACGTATCAACCCCGGTGGCCCCCGCTGCCCCCCCCTCCTCTCCGCTCCTTCCTTCCCCTACCTCTTGTCCCAGCGCCCAGTGTAAAATATCGCATGACTAATGAGCGGAGCAGGTTGGAATCCTGGGGAAGATGTCCTTGGAAGACGAATGCATTTTCAGCAGAATAATTAACTTAATTAACAAATTCACATGCATATTCATCAGCCTATTAATGTCTGCTCCGCGCTGCTTGATGAGCAATGCAATAATAACCGTTTCATTTGCATATTTGCGTTCACACTCACACCCTTCTCCAAATAATTACAAAAAAGACAGTGTAGGAAACTTAGAAGACGAGCGAGTCACTCGGCCTCATGCTGCGTCTTTCAGCCACTTTGCACCTGCAGCACAAATTGTACAGAGATATGTGTCTGTGGAGTAGGGCTGCAACAATTCATCAATCAGTAATCGACTACTACTCTTAAATCTTATATTTCCTGTATTCTTTCCTCCTCTAATGAAAGTGAACATCTTTGGTTTGTGGACAAAACGAGACATTTGAGGAGGCCATCTTGGGTTTTGGGGAACACCAATCAACATTGTTTTGCCATTTTCTAACTTTAATTGACTGAACAGCTAATCGATTAATCAAGATAATAATCGACAGATTTATCGACCATGAAAATAATCATTGGAGTGTTTTTCCGTCTTTGCCGTTGAGCTCAGTTGAACTTAAACAAGACTGGAGATGTGTGTGACACACACACACTCTCTCTCTCCTGCACCTCCAGCCTCCTTCCAGAAATCACTTCCTCTCCGTCTCTCCTTCCTGTTTGCCTCTCTCTCTCTCTTGCTCTCTCTCTCTCCTCGTGTTATTTATTCATCCCTATCAGACTCGTCTTTAATTTATTTATTTCTTGCTTTTGAAGTCGGGCTCGCCTGCCTGTCAGTGTATGTGTGTTTTGCTGGGGAACTTGTATCCGTGCGGCTGCTTGTGTGAGCACTTGCTGACAGTTATGTTGTTATTATGGCGGGTTGGAAACTGGAGGAGCAGCTAGCAGGGCCTGAAATAAACAAATACGTGTGAGATGTTCATGTCCTTTTTACTTCCTTTATTTCTGTTTAGGGCTCATAGTTTGCATTTTCCTTTCACACCGGATTTGTATTCTGAGTAGAGGGGTTGCTGCCTCTGTGTCTCTCAGCTACTGTCACTGATGAAATGTGTGTGCGAGTGTGTGTGACTGTGGGAGTGAGGGTGTGTTTCCTGGGAGGCTGCGAGCATCTCAGTCTTTCATCACTGTGTGTATTTGTGTTTATCTCTTTGAATTCCACTTGTACTGTGTCACTGATGTCCCTTGTATATGTTTGTGAGCTCCCTTCCAATATTTCAGATGACAGTGACGTGAAAGAGGAACGTGTGTGTGTGTGTGTGTGTGTGTGTGTGTGTGTGTGTGTGTGTGTGTGTGTGTGTGTGTGTGTGTGTGTGTGTGTGTGTGTGTGTGTGTGTGTGTGTGTGTGTGTGTGTTGCATTTCAACCGGATGAGGGGCGACTGTGTGGGTGTCTTTCATTGCTTGTTTGGGCTGGGGTAGGAGGGGGGGCACTTGGTGCATTTGTGAAACCAAGAATGTGTGTGTGTGTGTGTGCGTGCGCGCCGCCAGCTTGTGTTCAGACAGCAGCAGTTTGCGGAGCGAGAATTAAAAGTAGGGAGAGATGCCAAGTGAGTCCCTGGAGACAGATACAGGGGACAGAGAGAGAAGAAAGAGGAAATAAAAAGGATTTTTACACACATGCACACACATACACACTTTCACACAAAGAAACCTAGCCTATTGTGGTTGTCCGATAAAAAGCAACACACACATTTAAAGAGGATTTTCATTGAGGTTTCGTGTAGTAAAATGATAGTGTCTGTTTTCTTATCACTTCTGATATCTCATTAAATTCATCTCCATCATGATAACATGTTTCCCTGATTTCATAAACCTAATCTTAATACTCCAACAGGTATACGAAGAAGTAAAGACAGACCGAAACATCCTCAAGGTCTAAAACTCAGATGTACACACACACACACACGCACGCACACATTGAGTTTGATCTCTCACCTTTTTTCTCTGACTCCCTGTCCACTTTCTCACCCGCTCCATCTCCCTCGCTCTCTCTCTCCCTCTCCCAGCCTGGTGAGGTGACACCCTGTGTGCTAGTGTGACACTGAGCTGTCACCTCCCACTCCCTGCATCACACCTCTGCCCCCTGCTGGGCCAACCCCATCACGGCACCCAGACACCCCGGACACCCATCCGGCCTCTCCTCCTCCTCCTCTTCCTCCTCCTCCTCTTCCTCCTCCTCCTCCTCCTCCTCCTCCTCTTTCGCTGGCATGAAAACCTGGCAGCACTTTAAATTCTCTCACTCACTCACTTGAACTTTTCTATATGTAACTGTGTTATTCTGTCTTTCCTGTCTCAGAAGAGGCTCTTGTGAGAGAGAGTTCCTCCTCTTCCCGTCTCTTTAGTTTAAAATACATCAATGTCACATTTTTGCTTAGATATACATATTTTCCCAAACAGTGATTTCCTCTTTCTACACCTTTTCATTTAAATATGCAAAGTTATATAATATTCTTAAAGGTTGAGGCTAAAATTATTGATTTAATAGGCTACCACAGCAGCATCACACTTACTAGATCGCTGTCCTGGCAACACACAGCATGGAGGGAATTGAACACATTATTTTGTCTTTCACATGCTCTGATGTAACATAAGTTTGACAGCTTCGTTGTGAACTTCTTGATCTCTTTATTTCAGCTTTTTCATTTTCATGGTTTTTAATCATTATCATAATTATGACCAAACACAAAAGATAAAGCTGAAACTGTCAGAAAGCAAAAAAAAAGAAAAAAGATTCATCCATCCATCCACCCATCCATTATCTGTACTGCTTATTCTGTTAGGGTCAGGGATGAGGGATGCAACCAATATAATATAATGATAAATACACTTTTAAACGGAATGAAAAGTGGAAATTTAAATAACAGTAATTAAAAGCAAAATATAAATAATCGGTTCATCAAACAGAGGAGAATAACTAAAATAGATACTAAGGACGTTGCCTGCATGTCTCATCCATGACTGTTCCACGGTTTGGCGGCTCTGACGGCAGAGACCTGGTCACCCTCAGTCACGAGACGGGATCTGGGAATAACTAGATATGAAAACACCACAAGAGGGGAAAAATAATCAACTCGTGTTTGAACTGTTCACAGCCTGTAGACATATGCAACATATGTGATGTGGCTCCTGTGCCGACGCAGCTTAATTCCAAGCCAAAAAGTGCGGCAACCACAGCTCTGAGGGAACATTTCCAGTCATGGGTTCGTTTTATGAGCCATTCAGGAGAAAAATCCAGTGGATGAATCAACTGTTCAGTGGCACATTGTTTTACATACCAGGACAAATTTGGTACCTCCAGGCTGCCGTCCACGAAGCAGCACACTTAGCTGAGTTACAGACTGAGTAGAAGAACAATCCAGTCTCACATCTGAATGTCTGAGCGTGATGTGTCGAGGTGACTCCAAATGAACGCCCCCTCATCTCTCTACTCACGCTCAGGTGCTTGATTTGTGTGCACCTATATGTGCGCTTTTCTTGCGTGTCTCTTGGCCCTCTGAGTCACTAGGGTGTGTGTGTGTGCGCTTGTCCGGCCAGGCAGGCCAGTGGCGAGCAGGGATGGAGCAATTGAGATATAGAGCATTAGTTGGTGTCAGGAGTAAATTAGAGGCCAGATCTGTTTTCTAATCAGAGCACAAGCACCGTGTTAGAGGAATTAGGGCGACAGCTGCTGGGAGCTTTTTATTCCTCTCTCTCTCTCAGCCAGAGACAGGCAGACCCCAGCTCAGGGACCACCTCTTTACCACAGCCACCTGTCAACACCGGAGTGTGTGTGTGTGTGTGTGTGTGTGTGTGTGTGTGTGTGTGTGTGTGTGTGGCCGCACGTGCATGTTTCCCTCCCCCCCATGACATGCACACTCACATACATACATGCATACATGTGAGCACATCTACTGCCATACGAGCCTGCACACATGCTTGCACACAGACACACAAACACCGTCTGCTACACTGACCTCCCTCCATCTTTGAAATTAATGACAGTGCAGGTTCTGTGTACACGCAGCCGCGTACGTGGTGTGTTTATGTTTTCCGGCAAGTGTGAAAGGCCCTTATGAGATATCAAATTTAGATAAGGTGGAGCGGTGGGCGGCCTTGCATATGTCTGTTTACTATGAATCCCACTGAGGGCCTTAACGCCACATCAACACACCAGATCTGCAAGTGAACACAATATTTTAAGACTTTGATCGAGAGATCGGTGGCAAAACAAATGAAGACGATCCCTATTTGTTGGCTACACTTTAGAGACGATCACAGAAGATAAACTTTAAAAGTGTAAAAGCAATATGAGCAAAGGATAAATATGACAAGGTCAAGGACGAGTAAATCCTAGTTCTCATTCTTTTGGGTTGCAAACCAAAAAATTGGCCTCAGGAAATGCACTTTTTTCTTCTTGATAATGTAAGTGATGTTTAAAAAAAGTATGACTGCTGATTCTGAGGAAGATTGATGACACCAGGGATGAATACATGACAAGACGTCGTGAGCTGCTGGCTCGCTGCTGGTTTTTACCCAGTAGAGATCTCTCTCTTGTGGGCAGGATGGTAGGAGGGTGAGAGGTGTGGGAGGTGACATCGAGATTCACACCGTGTCACACACTTGCTTCGGAAATGTCACCTCGTTTTCTTTTTTCAGATCTGCTGAATCCGGAGAGTGTAGAGTGAGTTCAGGTTAACGTAGAGAGAACAGATCTGGGGGATGAAGGAAGAACAAAGTCTTTCATATCATTCAACAAAAATCTTTAAACTGTTCTGCACTGTAAAAACCACCAACACCACCATCCTTTGTGTATAGAAATACTTGATTTTGCATGTTCATGGGGGAAGTTGGGGCACAAAGCTCCTTCTCTGCTCTTCTTAAAACGGGGCATTTTATTTCATTGAGGAGTCAGGAGAACGTCTCTTTGTTTTCCTTCCATGTCTCTGGAGTGTGGACTTTTGGACATTATAGTTACTGTAGCTTCAAATCTTAAGACTTGTCCTTCTCTCCTCCTCTTCCTCCTGATCCGACACGTCCTCATTTCATAGATTTATCCTTTACTTTTCCCGCTCTCTATCTCCCTCCTTGATCCTCGATAGCGGGTTTCTGTGTCATTCGTCTCTCTGGATGTCTTTTAAACAGGGGAGTGTAAAAATAAGAATATGATGAGCATCACGTTTTCGCATCACCACAGACTCATTTGGATTGTGAAACAACAACAGGTTTGTTAGCCGTATTATTTAAAGAAAAAGGTATTACATCATAAGTTAAACTAGCTATTAACACAATATCCTTTCTTGTGATTGGCTGTCATCGATGTGTCCCACACACTAACCACACTGTGTGAATAGTAACTTAAATAATCACGTCTTTGGAGGAAGAATTGGGCCTCGTCTTTCTTACTAACTTCAATCTAGGCGACAGTCTTGTGGCTTTGGAGGCTAATTTGCCATTGGCTGAAGACTAATAGGGAATCACATGCATGTCCTCACCCACACACACACATAGTCCTCCTCTCACTCTTGCACATCCCACACATGTGCGCCGCCACACAGTGTCATAAATAGACAGACAGTGCCAATCTGAGCTCTGGACGGGAGCCAGCTCTGCAGCAGCTCAGTAGTTAAATTATTAACATCAACTGGGAGAGAGACAAAGAGAGGAGCGGATCAGGCAGCTCAGTGGAGAGGAGATCTGGAGAGGGGAAAAAGAGGAGGTGAATTGAGACAAGCCCAGACATCAGAGGGGCTGAGGAGGTTAGATTCTGGGGTGGCGGAGGTATGGAGAGATGAGGGGAAACTCAGCGACCGTGCAAATGTTTAAAAATATCTTTGATTTCAACGGGGTCCTGTGTGTGAGAGAGAGAGAGAGAGAGGAAGGTAGAGAGGTGGATGTTGAGGTTTTTCATGGATGGCAGTGGAATACTAAGTGAGTGTGTTGGTGTGTGTATTTAGCAGAGCGAGGGGAGGGGAAGAGAGATGGAGAGAGATCTGGGGATGTTGGTTCTGATCCAGAGAGTTAATGTTGCGCTCATTGATGGATAGAGTGCCAGCCATGAGACTCCATACCCACACAAGATGGATGGAGCACCGCTCTCTCTCTCTCTCTCTCTCTCTCTCTCTCTCTCTCTCTCTCTCCCTGTCTCTCTCTCATGACATCCTGCAATAGTTTGATGTCCCTCTTCCTGTGTCTCTCTCTTTTTCAAAGCTAAACGGTGATCAGAGAACTCCGACACAAAGATGCCGTCTCATCCTGAACGGCATCGGCGTGTGCATTTGTATCTACGGAAGTTTTTTTTATGATTTCACCGTCATGTCAGCTGCTCCTTCGGCATGGCGCCTCATTTCTGTTCAGCAAAAATATAGCAAAGTGTCGTTTTAATTGTTTGTTCCAGGCACAATCTGTGATCTAAATATAGATGAAGATGTCACAGAAACATGAAAATTCAACATACAAGACAGGAACCTTGCGTCATTCCAAAATTCATGGGCCATGTCAATCCATGAAACCATGGCACATATTTGAAATTACAAAATAGATTCTAAATCATGTTACTGATGGTGCAGACGAAGCTCTTTCAAAATAGGCCATGGATATGCACAGGATTCAAACCAGATACTGGTTGCATGTAAATGATACGGTCCAAAACTAACAGATTGGCCCTTTAACTTTAACTAATGTGTGACCAAGAGCAAAAGGGATGTGTGTGAGCATATATGTTAACTAAAAACCTAGATAAAAGGATGTTTTACCCAGTGCTTGTGTGTGTGTCTGTGTGTGTGTGAGACAGAGAAAGCCACAGCCGATAACTTCTGAATGCAAATTCAGCAAGAAACCCAAAAAGGAATTTGAGCGCTTTTGAGTATGCGTATGTGTGTTGTTTTTTTATTTACACACAGAACCAAAAGCCTGACTACTTTGTCTATAAGGCCCCCCGTCGCCTCCACCATGCACACACACACACACACACACACACACACACACACACACACACACACACACACACACACACACACATATACACAAACACACACACAAACGCACCCTTTCCTCAGCTTCCTCCTTTCTGGCGGGGGCATCAGGGGATGAAGTGATCTGTGCGAAAGCCTCCTGTTCTGTGCGCCGCGCGGCCGAGGCAGAGGGGGATTGTGGGTAGCTGCTGTCTGCAGGGGTGGGGGTGGGCGAGGGTAGGCTAGAGTTAGCGAGGAGGGTGGGGTGGATGGGTTGCCGGGGCGGGCGGCAGCAGATGGCGTGCCACACTGTGAGGGCCGTCGGCTGGCATCCAGAGGAGGAGGAGGAGGGAGGGAGAGGAGAGGAGGATGGGAGGTGGTGGTGGGGGGTTAGAGTTAGGGAAGTGGAGTAGGGTGGTGGAGGGGGGTACAGGGATTGGAGGGGCACTGCTCCCAAAGTGCCAGCAGGCATCAGGAGAGAGAGATGGTGAGTGAGGGAGAGACAGAGGTGAGGGGCTTTGGTGCGGGGGACAGGCTGGTAGACAGGCAGACTGGAGGGAACCCACAGACTCTGAGATTAGAGCTTAAGCGGAGCTCGGGAGCAGGATTTTCGCTGCTAATTGCATCCACTGAAGAAGAAAACAAAACAACAGCTTTGCCTTTGAACCCGCAATTCACGAGCCACTTATGACCTCTTCCACTTCCAGTGGGCAGCGTCGCCGTCGTGGGATTCACAAGGCCGGGCCAAGCAGAGGTCCCTCTGTTTGGCATATTGTTGTCTGAGAATTGCCACCGATGTAGCGTGAGGCTGGCGTGCGGAGGGCATCGGGTTGGCATATGTACTGTGAGGAGTTGACACGGGGTCTGCTCCGATGTGACATAAGTTTGGCAGGCTTGGCGTCAAGGTGGCATAAGACTGGCACCAGGGTTACTGAGGGGTGCTGAATGGATGGTGTCTGTCAAAGAGGTCGTGGACGAGTGTGTGTGTGTGTGTGTGTGTGTGTGTGTGTGTGTGTGTGTGTGTGTGTGTGTGTGTGTGTGTGTGTGTGTGTGTGTGTGTGTGTGTGTGTGTGTGTGTGTGTGTGTGTGTGTGTGTGTGTGTGTGTGTGTATATAATATCAGTCCCCTAAATGTGCCTGATCTTTTTAACTGAGAAATAAACTAAAATGTTGAAAACGCCCTACTTTGCACTGTTATAGAAAGTGAAAAATATACCTGGACCTGCCCCCTGATCCAGATCTGCACCAAAATGTAATGTGTCCCATCCTTCCATCAAGATTTGTGTAAACCTGTTCAGTTGTTTTTGTGTATTCTTGCTTGACAAACTAACAAACAAACACATTTGTTTTATACACAAAATCCTACGAAATCTGAAAATAAATGATTTGGTGCAGTGTCAAATTAACGTGGTGTAATAAAAAGTTCAGTTTTTAGTGGAGTAGTAGTTTAAAGTGACATTAAATGGAAGTTATAAGCATCAGTAACATTCGACGGACTCCAGAACGATATAGCTTATGTACGTTTGGGCGTTGATACTGTTGTCGCTCTCGCTCGGGAGGTGCCGCACAGGACCTAAATATTTCATCTCAAAAATCTTTGTCATTCCACATTCATATGTACACATGGCATGCTAATGCTAACCCACATCTCTGAGTGACTTCTTCAAATCTGTGCTAGAAGACTGCTGAATGCGCTCGGGCGGACACACTCTTGGGCCATTCACTTTGACCTAGTTGGTTCATCTGTTGCCCGGCTTCAGCCACACTCCTCAAACGATTCCCAATTGAATGTGATGGAAGAGTACGCATTAGTTTCATTGTGTCACTGGCTTGCGAACTATGGTTTTGATCAGAGGTATTGAACTCGAGATGTAATTTGGGTCACGGCCCTGGGAGCAGAGGCGTCGCCGCCGCTTTCAGAGATGAATGGGTCCTCGTTTGTATTCGGTGCGAGCGCTCCACATTACCTGCAAGTGTTGTCGAAAATGAGTCTCTGTCTCCTTCTAATTAAGGTGCGGGTAACAACCAGCACCTTCAGCAGAGCATGTACATATGCAGACAGACACACACGCGTACACACGACACATATGCACCCATACAAACACACACAAACACGCATGCACGCGTAACGCACACACATCACAACCCGCTGCTGCTACCACAGAGAAGGGTTGAACAGATGTTGAGGAATTTAAGATGCAAAAGGGAACTGGGACTCCCCCGCCGCCCCCCCACTCACACACACCCTGTGCCCCACCTTTCTGTACCCCTCCCTTATACACACACACACACACACACACACACACACCAGTTTTTCACTCTAACACACACATCAATCTACATATTTTCCATCTAAAACTTGAAGACGCATCGTTCTTGTCTCTGCACCTTTTATATATTTAGGGATGGTCATGCATACACATGTACGCACACGTGCATGCACAAAAGCAGGCACACGCGCGCACATGCATTGTGGCCCATCACAACCCCCTCCAGGCTGGCCCTGCTCATAAGGGGCACCATGTGGCACTCTATTCCCTCTGGCACACGGCACCGGCTCTGCCAGCTCTGCATTGTCCTCTGCCCGCTGGAGAGCACGCGCCCAAACCGTGGCCCCTCTCTTCCTCCGTCTTTATCCCAGTCTGTTTCGTTCTCTCTCTCTTTCACCGCCGTTCCTCTTGTTTACCGTACACGAGCGGAGATGGATGCCATTTGCTTGCTTTAGGTCTCCAAAGTGCACGCAAACTTAAGATGAATGGGTGTGACGGAACACTGCAGGGAAACCATATTCCCGAGCCTCATTGTGTGCCTTTGTGTCCGGCCAATCCTCCAACCTTTGTTCCACCAAAGTAGTGAATATTGTAGGTGTTGTAGATGGTGGACAGGCTGGGGCTGGATCTCCTTCAAATAAAAGCCAAATAATTCTACCACCACTAGTAACCAGCAAACTCTCTTCATGGCCAAATACACGATGCTCCATTTATTGCTTTAGTCCTCTAGATAGTCCTTGCATGTGAGTTAGATGAAAAGAGATAGAAAACACAAGATCAGTCATTTTAAAAGATAAAATCATGAACTTCAATACAGTGCTTTGTCATTATAAAAAAGAAGTAGGAAAGTTCAGTTCCACTAATACACAGTCGTGAAGGTGGGGATAGTTTACCCTGACGCTATGATAGCAGTGGGACATAGCTGTGTTTGGCAAATCAGCGTGACCTGTCATTTGATGGATCCTAATCAGTGTAACTGCAAAGATCACATTATCACCAAGGACCCCGATTGAGTGGAGCCATTGTGGTGTGTTCTGTCTTGTTTCCTGGTTTGATTGTATTTGGTGCAATAAAACTTCATTTCCCTGAGATAATTATACTAATAAGCTTTATTTGTAAAGCCCTTTTTTTCACCAAGTTACAAAGTGCTTCACAAAAGGATAAAACAACAACACAATTAACTAAATAAACAATAAAATCAATGCAAAGACAAACAGGAATGCTATACAGATGCTATATTGGCTCCAGAGCTAAGGCTCCTGGTGGAAATTCAACAAAAACCAAGTTGTCTGTTGAGTTTTATTCATTTTATTTATTAAGATTTTGCAAATGGGTCAACCATTCAGCAGGTGTCTGAGCAGAAAAGACACAGAACCAGATCAAACTGGCCGAGGTGATTCAAGTTGTTCTCCCAGTTCCACTGTGCAGAGGTCAATCTGAGCTCAGTAGCTTCTTCTGTTTGATACAAAGCAGAAACAGTGGATGAGCAGATAAGTTTCAGATCACATGATCACAGAGGTTTCTCATTTAAATGAAGACATTATAGAACAAACATACATGACAATATGAAATTTTCCACAGTAACACGCACCATGGAATCATGTTTGTTGATGTCGTCTGGCCATTGACATTTGCCTTTTGTCTCTCACCTTATTCTGTCTCCCCTTATTTCCATCTCTCTACTGTCAGCTGTTGAATAAAGACAAACCACCAAAAATATATACATTTGTAATGCACTGAAACTTAAAGGATTAAGACAAAGATAAAAATCTGCATGATGCAAATGTTCTGACATACACAAACTCACTTTATGGACTAAAGAGCAAAACAAAAAAGAAAAGAAAAACACGAGATTGGCAGATTGGTCTACGCAGAGTGTAAAGAAGTTTGACTGTGTGTGTGAACTATAAGCAGTTTGTACTAATTAACAGAAAAATCATCAGCACCATGGAGAGAAAGCCGTTTGAGTGATGCTTTGATTTCTATCTCTTCTCCTCTTGGTTCCTCAGAGGGGGGGGGGCCTCCATCCCTCCCTCCACCACACAGCTGCTCTGAGGAGAGCGAGGCTCCGCGGGGCTCTGGGTAGCCTGAGCGCTCTGTGCTTGGGTGAGAATTAGCCAGCTTTAGTGCTCGCCTTGCCTGGTAATCCCTTAATCTGGCGAGGCTGAGGAGGAAGGCTTTGGAGGAGAGATGGTGTGTCAATCCATGTCTTCACATCTCTCTTGGCACACGCCGGGAAAGAGTTTTCGGGCCGAGGAGTTGTGGCGCGCCTCAGTGAATCGGACGTGTGATTCTGTGTGAGGCGCTTCATCTGCATTTTTTTAAAGCATCAATTTAATGATGCCAAATTCACGGTGACACCTCAGTGCAACTATAAAAGGAGGGGAGGATTCGTAGCCTGTGTTTCACACTGTGGTTCTTGTAGCATTTCTTGAATTTAACACATTTTCAATATGCCCTGTTGCTTCTTAAACCTGAAATTACTTCTTTGGCTATTTCTGCAGAAATGTGAGCACGGTATTTTGTCACTTTTTAATATGACAAACCTGTGAACAAACAATACGCGTCCAGCAGTCACAGATCATTCATTTGTTTCTGGCTTCAGAAAGTTTTTTGCACACTTTATTGTGATCTCATTTCAGACCCTTTATTCAGTGCTTTGTAGGAGATAGAAGATCTTTTGACTGCAACTACAGCTCTGACTCTTTTGCACAGCTAAATTCAAACAGTTTATCCCATTTATCCAGGACGATCCTGCCGAGCTCCGTCAGATTGGATGGGAAGCGTCTTCAGTGTCTCTCCACAGATGTTCTCTGAAGGTTTTATGTCTGGGCTTTGACTCGGTCACTCAAGGACGGACAGAGACTTGTCCCGAAGCCGCTCCAGAGTCGTCTTGGACATATGCTTAGGCATATGTTGGCAAAAATGTGAATTTCATCTATTTAAAAATACTACTACAGCAGAATTAAGGATGCAAAAGGTGAAGCAGTTATAGTGAGTCGTTTCGGAGGAAGATCTGTGGCTCTGGCTGGCCGGGCCGTGGTGGCACTGCGGGTGGTTGAAGTGATGGGGAAGGGGGTGAGTGCAGGGGGCCTGTTGATGTAAGGTTTGTCTGGAACGGAGGGTTTTGCCCTGAACACAATATCTGGCTCTTTAGCTGCTAAAGGCCTCGATGTGTTCGCCAGTCGCTGTGTGTGTTGAGCAGTATAGTGCACAGTGGATTTGTTTAACTTACTTAAACCATCTGCCTCCTGTACAGAGCGATGAGGATGAACCGAGCTGCAGATTCAGATGATGATTCTGCAGAGGGGTTCTTTAATCGGCATGACCCTTGATACACTGCCATTATGAAAATATTGATTGTGTTTTGCTTTTCCTTTTTCCTTTTCTTTTACCTCGGCTTCACAGGAGGGGAACTGTTTAAAGATTTGTTTTTGTTTAGTTTCAAAATGTCTGAGTCCCTCCAGGAGGAGCTCAGTGAAAACACACACATTACAGCGCTGTGAGCCTTTGCACATCCAATTCCTCACAGAGCCACTCTCTCATTTCCACTCCGCTCTTTTTTTTTGGCTTGCTGTATTTTTAATTGGCAACTTTAAATGGTGACTTGTTCCATTCCAGTGTCCGTGTGTGCGATGACAAATATTGGCCCAAACAAGCTTCAAACCACAATACAGACACCGAATTTTTTTTTATTGGCTCTGCTGTGTTGTCTCTGAGAAATTTCTACCTCGGAGAAATAACTTTTTGTAGCCGGCTAAAGGTTGCCCTCTCTCCTCCAGACACAACCTCACACTGACCGACCTGTTGTTTGGATTAGGATGCGTTAATTATCGCAGAGCAATCCTGTTTTCTGACATGCTGGCGAGGAGATTTCAGCGCAGTGGAGAGGCCAGCTGTGGCTCAGCAGCATTTTGGCTTCGACCGTGTTTGTTGTCAGCAGTTGAATACACTCACGTTTTATATGACGGTGCTGAACCAATAAAAAAAATCTCAATACAACATGTAGCATTCTTTATTTTAGTTCCTGGAAATATTTTAGAAATAAAAGACGTGCGACAAATGTCTGCTAATAAGTGATATTTAGCAAACAAAGCATCCTACCATGTTAACATTGTCATGAATGCAATAACACAGAGGGGAATAAGGGGCGGCCTGGTACTGATTGTGCAACCACACGGTAATGAATGGCTAATGTGCTGGTGCAGAGGAGCAGTTAATGCCATCCTAATTCCCTTTTGCTCAGAGCAGGGCACTGTGTCCTGAGCCTGTTAATCTGAACCCTTTAAATCTTTAATCTGGGAATCTGTCACTCACACACATACAAACGCACACACACATGCACGCACGCATGCACACATACACACCCACACACACACACACACACACACACACACACACACACACACACACCAATGTCTCTATGACTTTAAAGGACATTACATTGAATATCACTGATTTCCTGGTGACCTATCTAAATCTAAACATAAACTTTACCCTAATCTAAATCTAACCTTAACATAAACTTCAACTTCAACATAAACCCTAACCTATTCTTAATACATGTCGTCACCTTAAAATTTTATGATTTACATTATGGGAACTTGCTTTTTGTCCCCATAACGTGACTGTGTAAACAGATTTATGTCGACCATCCCAAATAAATGATTAACCCTAACCCAAGCTAAATTGTACTAAGTCTAAATTGACCTACGTCTTAACCCTCAAACAGGAAGCTGTGAGGCCCGAAATGTCCTTGCTTTCCCAAAATGTCCTTGATTCCTAACGTGTAACAGTCTGGTCCTCAGGATGATAGAAGTACACACACACACACACACACACACACACACACACACACCCAGGATAGATGCAGACGCAGACAACCTGTCACATCCTTGTATAAAGCACTACACTGTACCTGCCACACCTCTCTCAGTCTCCCCCGCTCTCCGTCTCTGGGACACATGTGACATATTGAGCGCCTGCAGCGAGATTCTTCCCCATGAGCGGCATTCCAGAGCAGGCTGTCCCAGGGGAGCGGAGGGAGTGGGGCCGGGCAGCGGTGGGTCTGGGGGCGGTGGAAGGGGAGGGAGCGGTGGGGGCGTTGGAGGGGGGCTTGTTGATGCAAAGGACTGGTTTGAATGATTGTAAGAGAAGTGCTGTGCTGCTTCTACTGTTCACCTTCTTGGTCAGGAGTTGTGGCTACTCTGGTTATCCATGCATAGGGGAACCGAAGCAGGATTAACTAGAAGGGCACCGCACCAAGGCCCAACAGTCCCAGTAGTTTCAATCAATTGGTTTGGTAGTTTTTGCAAAAACCTACAACTTGACTTTTTTGCAGGTCATTAGGAGCCACACAGGAAAGACAAAATAAACACTATAATAATTTATTGACAAACTGATGAACAGACAATTACACGTGATGCTGCAATAAAACAAGCAATGCACGTGAGACAAAACAGAAAAAAAAACATAGAAAATCAAAACAACTATTGTTGGGAGGTCTCACAGCTGTAGACGCAAAAGCATTAGAGCATTTTAACACTTTCAACACTCAATGCTGCGCTGGCCGAGATGTCAAACACAAGTGCATTAGCGGAAAAAGGCAACTGCAAAGACACGACACGAATGCAAAAGAAACAACATAGAAAAATGTTGCATTGGTGTTGTGGGTTGTGCGTTTGTGTTTTCCGGTAACGACTTGTGTGAGACGTCTCTGCCTCTGTACAACACTTTCTAAACACAGTAAATGCACCAAACAAGCACTGACCTTGGTACAGAAGTGTGGTTTTAAGCTCTGCTCTCTGTAACAAATTCTGAATGTTGTCTGCTGCTTGAAGTGTCCTCTCTAGCATGAACTGATTTTTTAATTTTCACCATATGTTGTACATTCGGAGTATGAGGCTCTGAATTCCGTTTGATGAGGACGAGCACGGAAACCTCCTTGTGTGCGTGGCAACCTGTTTCCACGAAGCATCACCTGTCCTGAACCATTTCCACGTCCCTATTCTTTCTCGCAGCGACTCATGCAGAGTGAAGTTTTCTAGGCCTCTGCGCTGGTTGTGTCTCTCTCTTTAATGAGATCAGAATGGAGACTTTGTGTGCGTGAGTGAAGACACTGTGCGCGTGCATTTTTTGTCACATATTATCTGATCATTTTCCCTCTTTCTCTGCCTTTGTCCTCGCTCCTCTCCTCATTCTCTCTGTCTGCCGGTTTAATATTTCATTTGCCTCCCCGTCGTAGCGGGCTGGTACATTAACCAGCGGTGCCAGTCGAGCTCTCTGCTTGTGGCTGGCTGTATAAAAATAAACACACTCTAGTTGTAATGAACAGATGTCACAGAATTTAAACGTGCACACACACACACACACCCCTCCTCCACACAAACACACACACACACACACACAAACACACTTCACCCTCCTCTCCCCCTCTTCCTCCTCCTCCACCTCCTCATTCTTGCTCACGCATAAAGGCGCACATGCATGCATGCACACACAGCATGCAGTTCAGACTCCTGCATTTGCATGTGTTCAGCACAGAGAGTGAAGGAGCTGCAGGAGCAAAACACTTGTCCACACGAGTGTATATTGAACACACACAGAAACTCTTATACATGTACTCCCATGTGAGCGTACCCTGGCAGAGGGGGCAGCCATGGCAGACATGGTGCTGCTCTGCCAACCTCTTCCTCTCTTTCTCCATCTCTATTTTCCTCTCTCCCCTCCCTGCTTCCCTCCCTCTCTCTGTCTGTCTGCTAGTCTGACAGCAGGCTAACACTGTGGTCATTTTTACAGACTATTTTCATGAGGTCCTCCCATCCACTTCGCAGAACCAGCCTGTCATCCCACAACCCCCGGCGGCATCCTCAGAACCCATTTTTTTCTGCTGCGAGGACGGGATGAGTGTGTGCGAGTGTATGTATGTGTGTGTTTCCACCCCCCCCACCACCCCACCTTGTCACTCCCGCTCTTTTCCCACTGAGCGTGTGCCAGCTCTCTGTGTTTGCTGGCTGACAGGACCGAAGGAGAGACGATTGTTCCCTACTTACCCAGAGACCCTCCCCTGCCAAGTCTGGGATGAAATCCTTTCTATAGCGCTAACTCCTCACAGTCGGGCATCTCGCAGCAAAACACACACCATTACTGCTCCGGGTGGGACGGTGATACCACGCTAGAAGTCAGTCAGATACTCAGAGGTCTGTTTTACACCATAACACTGTAAAAAAAAAAAGAGGAAAATATCTCATGAGTCTGAGTCCTGTGGTGGACTTAAAATATTTGTTTACCTTTAAATAAGTGTACCAGTCAGGTGAGCTAATTGAAAGCGAATTTTTGCAGAAGAATCATCCTGAAATGAATCCACAGTTTGTTGATAGACTTGCATGATCTGGTCAAATTTCCTAATGGTCAAGATGATTTTTGATAGTGTATCGTAGCCCACTGAATAAATCAAATGCTTCTATTTTCTGCCAGTTTGAGAATTGATTGAAATTGAGTATTTGCCTCCTTTTGGATGTATTTTATATACCATACCTGCCTGAATCCTTATTATAGTCTACATATGCATATATATGTATATGTGTATTTGAATATCTCCTTACACATAATGCACAAATACAGTTTACATCCTCGTGCAATCATCCTGTGCCACTGCACTTGACCCGTTACCCTACATTTCTCTACAAACAATGTTTCAGTCGTGAAAGGTGTATATATTATGTACATATTCTGTGTATTTTTTATTCTATTGCCTTTTTTTATTGTCTCACCTCATTCTTCCTTAAATATACCTTTCCATTAATGCCTGCATTATTGGTGAAATACATTTTGAATGTTGAATCTTACAATGTTCAGATTTGGTTCAAGGTTCAATATTCCATTTATTTGTTGGTAAACATTCCTGCGTTCCCATCTTAACCAACGCTGATTAAGAACAACAGAACAACAGGAAGATGTTTATCGGTTAATACTGTGAAGAGTTTTCCCTTTACGTTCGGACAAGCAGTGAAGAGAGGACGTGATGGACGGAGCGGGTCGTCCCTGTGATGGCTAGAGGAGGCGGGCAACATGAGATTAAAGGTGATGGAGAGGAGGCAAGATGAAGGGTTGAGGAAGAAGAAGGGCGAAGATGAAAGGGAAAATGGGGGAGAGGTGCGGAGGTCGTCCGGGGGGTGATCAGTGAGGTGGATGCGATGCCATCTGACAGGTCCAGCTGGGAGACTGCCCGCCCCCCAGCACTGCAAACTGGTCAATATGGAGGCCAATTACTGCTGCCCATGTGACCAGGGCATCATCCAACCCTATCATAACACACGCGCACGCATGCACGCATGCACACACGCCATCTGTGCAGACCAGCCATGACCCCCCACCACCCCATGCACGCCACCCACCCCCCAACTGCAAAGACCCCCCTCTGATCCAGTTGCGTCCCTGTGCACACTCCTACTTAACCTCCTAAACAGGGGCCAGCCACACCCCACTGCCGGACCCTCCGGAGCATGCAGCAACTGGGGGTGAGGATGATGAAGAGTTGTCGGGCAGGTCAAGAAGACTTTCTGCTCACACTCTGTAGTCTCTGAACAAATACCCCTCCACACACACACACACACACACCACGTCAACATCTGGCACCACCCAAACCCCCATGCAAAGCCTGAATCTGGCCACCCGCCAAAGGCCTGAAACCTACCTGGCGCTCAACCGGATCTCCACCTCTGTCTTCTCAGTCCACTCCTTTATCCGGTGCTCTCCTGCCCCTTTACCCCCTTCCAACCTCCTGCCCCTCCCCCCCCACTTCCTCCTCTTCCTCCTCCTCCTGGAGCCCCCTCGTTTCTCCCTTGGCAGGACCTCCAGCAGTATAGCACACTCTCAGTTTAGGCTCCTGCCTCGTCTTCTGCCCCACTGCCTGTGCTGCACCGTGCCCCATTGTGTGATAACAAACAGATGTTGTGGAATTTCCTCTGAACGGCCTGCCAGTGACAGGCCTGCTCCCTTGTCTGCCAGTGTGTGTGTGTGTGTGTGTGTGTGTGGGTGGGGTGCACTGGCATATACAGTCTGGCAGAGAGGTTGGCCGAAGTGTGCACGATTGTTTCCTCTGTGCACATGTGGAAAATGTGTGTTTTCAAGTTCACCAAGTATGTGACCTCTGTTTGTCGTGGTCTTTACTCAACTTAACTTATTCAAATGTGTGTTTTTTAAGTAAGAGTTGTGTCCATTTCAACGGCATCGCCTCATGGTTTGTTTTTTAATCACCGACAGATTGCAAATGCTCACAAGCTCCTGACCAGATTATTTTTCCCCCCCACTCTGCCTCGAATCCAAAAACACTTTAATTCCTAACATGTTTTTCATCCATACTTTCATCTGATAGCTGCGTTTTGCACACAAAAAAACCCAACAAAAAAAATATATAAACACTAGGTTATTATTTTAGCTAGACGTTAATTGGAATTCACACCATAGTGCTTGTGACATTTTGATAATCGCACTATTGACTGTTATGTCGGACAAACACTCTACCAAGTTGAGTGAGAAAAAGAGTGGGCATGAACATGATAATTTAAACAGCGAGATTCATTCACTCACTTTTCATCCTGAGCACAGAGTGTCACTGGAAGTTTTTTTTTCTCTCTCCCTTTCATAAGCAAGACTGGCAAAGACAGACTGCAAATGCAAGTTAAGACTCATTTGCAAAAATAACTGCAAAGTATTAAAGGATTAATTCGCATAAAAAGGGGTTGGGGGGGGTGTAGAAATGTATTAAAAAGATGATTATTTGATTGGGAATGATGTGATTTAAAGAAACAACTGAGAACTACTTTATATTTTTAAACACTATTTGAAATAAGTATAAGTCGTCTGAGTTACTTATGTGACACCTTTCAAAATTACAGTTTAATGACACACACACACACACACACACACACACACACACACACACACACACAGAGAACATAGAAAAACAGCTTATTCAGGAATGAGTTTGCCATTGATTCATTTGATAACATGTCACACACACACACACACACAGAGAGAGAGACTGAGCAAAACACACTGCTTTTGTTTAGTTTTTTAACAACAGAATCTGAATTGTTCTCAGGGAGCTGACTTTTTTTTCTTTTAAAATGGCGCATGTGTATCTGTGTGTGTGTATAACAAGGTTACTACATCCAATGCTTGTCAACAACCAGTTTAATTCTGATGGTGCAACACAGCCTCCTTCTTTCAATGCATGAGCTCGTGTACGACATAACGTTAAGCGGGGAAATATGCATATTCATTGGCCAACTCTCTCTCCTCACAGAAAAATGCCTGACTGCCGTGCGTGCGCATGTGTCTGTGGGTGTGCGTGTGAGGGGTTACTCGGGATGAGCGCTCTCGTTTTTAAACGTCCTGGATAATGAACAGATGCTGCAAAAATTAGGAAAGAAACATCGACTCCTCCCAGCAGTGCCACTTTGGCCCGGTGAACTGGCACACTGGCGCACGCACTGGGTTGTCCTCTCCGGAGCTCCTGGTGCTGCTGCTGGGGAACATTAAGGGACTTGGCACGGCTCTCCTCCGCCAGCCTGCCAGCCTCCATCTCCATCTTCCTCTCCCTGGACTGTGGAGGGAAGAGGAAGAGGAGGTGGTGTGGGAGGGTCGGGGAGTATTTTGATCGATGCCCTCTCCCACTGCTGCCTGGCTTCACTTTGGCAAATGCAATGCAACTTTCCTTTTTTTTCTACTTTGCTGACGAGGCCAAAAAGAAAATAGAGGCCTAAAAAAGATAAAAGTGTAACAGAGCAGCAGAGAGGGCCTCCGGGTTTCTATTCGGCGGTTTTCCACAACCCGAGCCAGCACTACAGGGCCGCAGGTTCGATTCCCACCAGGTGCTCAGACTTAACGAGTGCACTCACAGGTGTAGAAGTGTAGGCCCGCACCTGCCAAACGGAACATGTTGTGTAAGGTGGTATTTTTATATTGACCCTTTAAGACTGGACAGTGAAATGCATGAAACTAAAACATGCACCACATCAACGAAATACTGAAATTGAATCATAATTTATTGCCTGATTAAGAATTATTTTAAAATAATATTTCACGCACTAAACCGTCATCCGTTCCTCCATTACCTAAAATAATATATTTTGCACCATAGTCTTACAACGAGAAACTAATACAGCTACAAGTGATAAACTAAAATCAAATTTCTACATTTAAATTTAAGATGTTTTCGAAGATACAGCATCTTAATTCAGATTATTATTATTTTTCCTAATTTTCCAGCATATAAACGCATTTTTCCGTTGAAAAATCATATTTAAAGACTGTAATTAATTGTATAATTTAACAGTATTTCAAATATTACCAATATTTAATGCGTTATTGTTCTGCAAAATCACCCTGTTATAGTTTAATTTGCAGTTGTTTTTTATAAAAAGTTAAATTAATAGTTGAAAAACTCATGTTTTGTATTGAGTAAGGTCTTACGCACGAAAATGACTTGTTCCTCTATTAACCAAACTTTCAAAGCTGGTTTTATTGGGAAACTTGATTCTTATTAAACAAGCTGGAAGAATTATTACGGGGAAATTATAAGCAGTTTTGTCATTTGCTCCAAAAATGAAATGAATGATCCTCGTGTTTTTCCCCCTGTTGTTTAAAATAGCATTTTAATTGATAATCTCTGACGATCAATATTTAACCCACACACAGGCCGTAAATCCTAGCTGATTCCCACAAAAGTTTTTTTTTTTAATAAATACGTTGGAAAATAATCTTGAATTAATCTGTTACAAGTATTGGTATTGGTGTAATATATTGGTCACCATCGCTCGCCACCCAAAGTGTGTGTGTGTGTGTGTGTGTGTGTGTGTGTGTGTGTGTGTGTGTGTGTGTGTGTGTGTGTGTGTGTGTGTGTGTGTGTGTGCGCTGTGTGTGTGTGCGCGTGCCTGTCTGTCCGCATGCAGCAGAGAGCACCAGGGAATTTTTGGGGAACATATGGGTCCCGGGGCAGCGCTCCAAACCCAGCCGGGGTGGCAACGGCTGCCCCTTGCACTGTGTCACGTGTGTGTGTGTGTGTGTTTGTTTGTTTGTGTGTGTGCGTGCGTGTGTGTGTGTGCGCGCACGCGTGTGTATGTATCATTTGATCATTGTATGTTAAAGAAAGATTATTATGTAGACTAACCTTTCATATGTGGTCATTTAACGTGTGTGTGCGCGCACCACGCGTGCGTGCTGTTTACAATACATCAATAAACATACAGATTTAATTGATTTAAACAGATAAACCCATGTATTTATAATGCCATATAAATCCATTTTTAACTGTATGACATAAATATGAGATTCAAAGTTAAGAAGTGAAACTGTAAAAGGGGGGTCGACTCCATAATTTATATCTAATGTTTAATGCATTGTCAAAGCATGGAAATCAAAAATGCCATTTATACATATACATGTTTAAACCTTTTTGTTAGTGGTGTTGAAGATGTGTTGTTGTTTTATTCACAGGATTAGAAGAGAAATAAACTTACACTTGCAAACTTTTTCAACAAGTAGGGCTACAACTTAATCAGCACTCGTTCCAGGAATCTATTATGTATCTAAAAATACGTATTAAAAAACTGAAGGTGTGTTTCCTTTATTATGTCTTCGTGCCTTTTTCTTTAAGGGGTCAAGGCTCCAATGACGAATTCTGGCGTGAAACCAATAGATCTGCAGAACGTCTGTGTTCCAGAGATGTTGGTGTAAAATGTAAAATGTGTTTTCCGTCTTCTGAAGCATTGTGATAAAGTGAGTTATAAAGTATTGCAGTATTATCATGTTTACTACAGTATATGTCCGGATTATTGGGGTTTTTACCAAATGTTTTATCTCAGGACTGAGGAGCAGCTGCAGGAGCTCTCCGCGGTGCTGAAACACTTTTCTGCCTCACATCGTGTCTTAATGGTCAAGACAACATGAAGAGGACAATATATGTATTATAAATATGACCCTGATCACCTTGTGAGTACAGTGTTTGGTTTGATATTTTGTATTTCTTTACCAGCTCGTCCAGAGTCTGACCAGTCTGTACACTGGGTCAATATTTGCAGCAAATCTGTTTTTCCTCCTTTAAAACCTGTAGTGAAAATCTTTCCATATATTTTTAAACACTGTTTTGTAAGTTTGATGTGTCTGTCGAGCTTTAAAGAAATATGCATTGATACCATTTTAATTCATGGGGAGGAATGGCAGCACTGCCCTCTCCCTCCTGTCCCAGTTTATTAGAGGCCCCGAGGCTCTGGGAGGAACTCCTGCAGGTTGTGGCACCAGGCCCGGTCCGCCTTGGATTATCCAATAACAACAATGATGTAGGGTGCAGGGTTATTATGTGCAACAAAAAAAACCTGTTTATTTTTTAATAATTGTAATGTCCTACAAAGACACGTGACTGAAATATTCGCAGAAAATTCGATATAAAGAAGTGTTGTCGATTTCCAATTTATATTTGGAAATAGTAACAGGATGTGTTCGATAGGTGTAAAAAGAAAAATCAAGTTTCACAGTCTCATTTATTGTCATTTTTATTTTACCACACAGTTGGTTGAATACAAAGTTGAAAGACTTGAATTTCATGAAAAAAAAAAGATCAGCCACACATGGGATTCCTTCGTTTTCACAGACTATTAACATTAATTACAAAAACAACACAATAAATACGTGCAATAATAATAATAATAATAATAATAATAATAATAATGATAATAATAATAACTTACTCAACAGAAGATAAAATTCAAATAAAAATTTAAATATTGAATCAACTTTTTTAAATGATATACAGTGCAATGGCTCAAGTAGCAGAATACGAGTAAATAAGTAAAAAACGAAAATGAGAAAAAAAAATTGATTTCATTTCATGTATATGATTTTTTTTAGAAGTTAAAACATTTTGGCGAACACAGCCAGATTCGTTGGGTGTTAATTCAATTGTGCAAGCCTGTGTGTGTCCGTGTGTGTGTGTGTGCGTGTGTGCGTGTGTGCGTGCGCGCACCCGTGCGTGCAACAGCAGTGCTGATGAAACACATCCAGTGTCTTCCTGGGCCTTGCTGCCTCGCTCTCTGGTCTCGTTGGGTTTTGCATAGATGTAAAACAATTGGATTGATTCGCTGGAGAACAGATTCTTCTAAAACTACCCAACTAGCACATTTATCTGGGTGCAGCATTCCCCACTGCAACTTCTTTACATTTCACAATTTCAACTAAACACACCCTCCACTCAAAATATCACACGTACAGACGAGTAAATGTGATTTGCATTAGCTTGTTAATTGATTTATTCCTATTTCTTAGAAAATCGCCGCCAGTGTCAGGGTGCAGCTGCAGCCAGTGATGTCGTGGTCAATAAATAAGTGGCTAAACTTTGACTGCCAGTCTTCAAAAACGCAAACAACCATCAACACAAACACAGTTCACATTTTAAAAAACATTGATGATTTGAGATTCCCTCATTCAGGGGTCTTGTGATTTGTTAATCAAATTTCCTCTTGGATAATTGTGTCAGCCTTTTAAAAGCTGGATAAATTGTGTTGCGCAGAATGAGACTGGATCAGATGGATTGTCCTCCACTACACCCCTGACTATAGCAAACCAATGGTTCAATATTGAATAAATTAAAGGAGAACACCAATGATAACATCTCTCCAGAATCTCTATGTCCTGGTGCGTACGCTTGTCAAAAAAGTGTGCCGTGGATAGATTGTTGATTGCAATGTTTACGCTCAATAGGCTTCTCGTTTCTAATTGTGAAAAAACGCGTTCAGTTCGTCGTACACGGGGGCCCGTTCGTGGTGTAAGTGCATGTCGTGGTAAGGCAGGACGTTTTCAGAGTGAATGCCACTGCGGGCCCCCGAGGAGCCAAACACCAGGTTGTGGGCCCCGCTGGGCCTGGAGCCTGGCAGGCCGGAGTAATGCATAGAGTAGTGGTACCCCTTCTCGTTTTCGGGGGACGCGGGGCCTTGGTGCTTCGCAGAAAAGTTGCCATTGACGCACAGAGGAGGGCTGTGGGGCCCCTCATAGTCGGGGCTGTTATACTCCGGGGATCCGCCCCCAGGGTACGCAGAATCGTAAGTGGAGCCGTAGCCGTGCGTCCTGAGCGGGAGCGAGTTCGAGCCCGGCTGGCAGTGGGGGCTGGACAGACGCGCGCACTGGTAAGGGTAGGAATGCATGGAGAAGGAGCCGGATCCGTACCTGCTCCCGTCCTGACACTGCTGCTCGGTCAGGAAGTTGCGGGAGTTCAGCTGCAGGCACCCCGCCACTAGGTTGGTCGTGGGCTGCGAGAGTCCCTTGCACAGCGTCTGGACGTAGGACACGAGGTCGGGCCTTTTCCCAGCGCGCAATATCTCCGACAGGGCCCAGATATAGTTCTTAGCCAACCGCAGCGTCTCGATTTTGGACAGTTTTTGCGTTTTGGAGTAGCAGGGCACAACTTTACGCAGATTGTCGAGCGCAGAGTTCAGGTCGTGCATGCGGGTCCTCTCCCGCGCGTTGGCCTTTGTCCGTCGCACTTTGGAGCGCTCGATCCGGGCCGGGGTCATTTTGCGCTTCTTGGGGCCCCTCTTCTTGGGTCTGTCCCCCTCTGTGTCCTCTGCGTCGTCCTCTTCGTCTATTTCGTCGTCGTCGTCGTCGTCGTCGTCGTCTTCCCCATTGTGCTCGGACTGTGTCAGGCTGCCTCCTCTTAGGTCGGAGCCGTCCATGTCCTCGTGAGTGTCCTGATCGTCATCCTTGAGCTTGGGATCGTCTCCGTCGCTGTCGTCCGCCCAGCCGGAGTATTTCTGCACGTCGGGAAGCAGCGAGGGGTCACTGAAAAGCCTCGTCAACATTGTGGCTCTGCAAGAAAGGAAAATACATATTAAAAAAAGAGACATCACAAGCTCCGGGCATGGACACTATCTATGAGTATTTATAATGAAATTAAGAAAACCATCATTATGACTCCACGGTCGATTGAGGTTAAACTCACTATTGCGCAGACTTTATGGTGATAAAGACCCGAATATTGTCCCTGTAGAAAAACCATTAAGCTCCACTGAGGAAGTATTAACTTCACCACGAAAGGTCAATAAATCTCGTTATTAACGTGGTCACTATTGCTCCTGTTTTTCTTAAATTACAGCCTGTTTGAATAATTTTTTTCCTCAAGTACAAAAAAGGTGTAAACTTTGGAAAAATTTAAAAGAGAGACCATAAAAAAAATCATCCCCTTAAAGCTTTACGCTGGTTTACAGCCAGACGCATCCCCATTTAATTCCCTGCTGTCATCCGTGTGCCCTGTCGCGTCCTCCCGCAGCGGGTCCCAGCGGCAGGGGCCACATTACAGGTCCCATGGGGGCCCCCACTTTCACTCCTCCTGACGCCCATATATATATACACTCCTGGCTGCATTCCAGCACTATTCATCCACACCCGTGCACCTCTCCTCGGAGGAGGCGAAAGAGGACTTTATTTAATTGATAGGCCGTGTCGAGCTCCGTTTAAAGTCAGGGCGGATTATTAAAATAAGGCTTATGCTCAAATCCCGACTCAACCTGTAAAATAACTTTGAGGGCAATTGTAATATTATGGCCTGTAAGTTACACTGCTGAGAGGAAAGAAGGCGTACAACGAATAATAATAATAACGATAATTATAATAATAATGATAATAATAATGATTATGGTAAAATATTTCGGGGGGAGAAAATCACTATCGGCTCAGCTGTAACGAACCACAATGAAACCATTATTCGCCCATTAACTGCCAACAGTTAATTTAATTCATATGCAAACATGCTTTTTAATACGTCTGAAAATGAATAAACTAAATCGATGAGCCTACCACTCGATCAGTAAATGCAGTGCACCCCCCACAAAAGCAGACGAGTTGATCTCTGACAGCTTCAAAAAGCCTCCATTGGCTTCCCCCTTAACACCTTCCACTTCCCATCTATTATTATAGTGCAGCAGATACAGACCTGCAGCCCATGCTAAGGTAGGCTGTGATGCTTGGTTAATTATCTCGGGGGGTGTGCCAGGGGCAAAATCTAGTTTTTAAATCTCAGGCTCAGGAGGTTTGCTCAATTAGGAGAGTGAGAGAGAGAAAAAAAACACAACAACGTTTAATTAACAGAGCGTGCAGCTTACACGAAATAGATTTCACACATAATTCAGTATGCACGAGTGCATGATTTCAAAGCACTTTTTCCCCTTAACCCTTTACAAATGGAAATCGCGTGTACCCCTTTAGCCCTCGTTAAATATAAAAAAGCACAACTCGTTTACGCAAAGAAATCCAAAGCGCGCAGCAGCTCCGCGCATTTACTCCACTGCAACAACAACAACGAGTGTGGCTTTTATTTAGAAAAGACAATGTTATGACGGGGAAAGATTGCCGGGAGATAAAACTGCACAAACAGAGATTAATCACACCGCCTGTCAACTTCAATGGCGCCGTCCCACCCTTTCATTTTGCTCCGAGGTTGAACATGCAAATCATCGACAGAACCTTCAATAAATCTCTCGTTAGGAGCGAGGACGTCCTTCGGTGCGGAACTGGTGTAACAATCCTCCACGGGGACTCTTATCTTGCATCGTCTCTATTGTATTGTTATTCGAGGTCCAGACGCAGGAATCTGTGAAATCAAATCAGTGTCCGGTGAGATCTATATTCTCAGCCTGCGGTGGCGACTCCACCGTCCTCAGGACTTGCTCCCGGTAAATGATCCCCGGAGGAGTGAGCAGGACCCGAGCGCTGGATTTGATTTTAGCTTTTTTTTATAATCCAGGTAGATTTGGATGTCAAAAGTTGAAGGGCACGCGGAGAGGGAGAGAGAGGGTGAGAGAGAGAGAGAGAGAGAGAGAGAGAGAGAGGAGCTGTTCGTGCATGAAGCGCGCCCATACGGAGATCCAATAAACTGACAAACATGGGCATGCATGTGTGTGTGGATCCAGGTTTTTTGGATCAGAAAAACGTGCCATCGCCTAAATAGACACTGCAAAGAGTCACTGATAACAGAGCAAAGTCACTGACATAAGGTGCATAGATATATAAAATCTATCTACATATGGATCCATGCCCATTGATTAGCCCTTTACCCTGCAGATCATACGCACTAAAGGTGATTTAATCCACAAACGCACGCTATTAAAAGTATATTAGAACTATTTGCATAATAAAACACAACCTTGAATGATTATACATCTCATTATTAGATTAAATTTCTCCTCCATTTTGGACCACCGTGCACTTCTGCATCCACATGTATTTATTGTTATCACTCTAATATTATCTAAGTGTTGTTTGTGTTCCAACTTACCTCGTCTCGAGCTCGTCGCAGGGGACTGGAGGGTAAATAATAATAATAATAATAATAATTAAAAAAAAAACACGCGCTGGAGTTTCAGACCATCTTCAGGGACCTCCCGAGCGAAGCAACGCTCCTTGTCAATGTGTGTAGGTGCAGGCAGCGCGCGCCTCTCTTCCACCGACGCTGCTGATGGTGCCTCTCTCTCCCCCAGTGCGCGCACTCCAATCACCCGAGCTCGTGTGCGTCCTGGCGCGTCTGTGTGTAGTATATGTGTGAGTATGCATGCATGTACGTGTGTATGACTGTGTGTGAGGGTGTGTGTGGCAACTGTGAGCTACCGGGGACGGGGGTTACATACCAGCTAAGGCTGCGATGCCAGCGCCCATATGGCTGGCACGTCACCGGCAAGAGCCATCACATGAGAGCCCGGTGATTGACATGCGCCCGCATTTGCCCTCCCGGGGGATAGAGAGACACAGGGAGAGAGAGAGAGAGAGATGGTGGTGGAGGAGGAGGAGATGGAGGAGGTGGAGGAGGAGGAGGAGGAGGGCCCCGCCATCTGTCACCGCGCTAGCGCTCACACAGCCAGAAAAAAAGGAGGAAAAACAGAAGAGAGAGAGAGAGAGAGAGCGAGGGAGAAAATAAAATGGTGGAACAACAAAACTCATCATTGCTGACCCGTGCTGCTGCTTCCGTGGATGTAGGCAATTTGTTTCAGTCAAACCTGTGAATTTTCACCCCATTCACCTGCCAGAACTCACCATGCAATGCAATGTGGAGCACATAATGGGAGTTAAATATACGTCTGAGTGTGATCAGGTCGATGCAGATCTTATAGACTCGCTATAAATCCCTATATGAGTGTTGCACCCCTCAGGGTCATGCATGAAGTGCCTATGTAAGCTATAAAATCGCCTCTATATGCATTAAGCCACAGCACAGCAGATAAACTGTGACCTCCAGCCCCAACAAGAGCTGCTATAAAACCACATCTACAAAAAACAATCACTCAATAATCTCCTGTCAAAGGCTCTTTTCTCTTATACAAGTTATCAGCCATAAGAGGATCATGTGATCGCACTCGATGAAGTCAATTATGACATTACATCAATTCACTCTTCTGCAAATGGAAGGTGGGTTGCGAGGCTCAGCCTCCGCCACAGCCCTGGCTCAGAGGCAGCATGGGGGGCGAGGGGGGATGGGGTTGCATTATAAGTGCATTAAGGCCGTGGAACAGAAGGCATATTGTTTATTTATTTACCTAATCAGATTATGCTTCGATGTATTCGGTGGAACGACAACCAAAACCAATTGTGATTTGTTGTGGGCACAGCAGCGGGCGCAGATGACCCCTTTGCCAAAGACAGGCAACATATAATATTACATATGCTCTGCTGCATGCATGCACGGTGTGGGTGTGTGTGTTTGTGTGTGTTTGCGTGCATGTCTGTTTAAGCGTGGCGATCAAATGTTTGCTGGTAGCCGTGTCCGAACGCGTGAGCTTTGCCAGAGCTGATAGTGCTGGTGATCACAACCTGCAGTGCTGAGGGAGGGGTGCCCATTAGAGAGAGAGAAAGAGGGAAAGAGACACAGAGATTGACTGGAAATAAGGGGGGGAGAGAGAGAGAAAGTGAGACCCAGGTGTGCAGGCCCACTAGGGATGTATGACAAATGAGGAGAGGGGGGGAGTGTAGCTGTAGATGACAGGGATGCTGGTGCTGGTAGGAGCTGGCAGAGGTGCCCAAAACATCAGTGGCTTAAATGCAAGAGTTCCTCGCCACCAGCGTCCTCGTCCCCCACAGTGGTCTACGTCATGCATTGTGTCCATCCCAGCTATGAAATGTCTCTATTTAGCAGACATTAGTGGAGTTAATGTGGGAGAAATGAGCTCAATGACCACCAAGTCCAACTTGGCACAAAGACACCCGTCGGGCTGTGGGGAGCAGGGACCTGGAGGCTGAGAAATAGCTGATAGAAGCTCATCATGTCCTTGGGCCTGGATCACCCCCACATCTCCTCCGCAGCCGCAAACCGAGGGGGCGTTTGGCGGCCTGCGGGGGTCATCCCTGGGGTCACCAGTGGTGTGGCAGCTGTGGCTAGGGAGCCGTGATGCTGCACATTCACTAATGTGTCTCATCCCTTATGGGATGAGGGGAGGGTAACCTGGCACAACCCCAAACCGTGGTGGGGTGATTGTGTCGGTGTGTGTTTGTGTGTGTGGAGGGACGGTAGAGGGGCTTCACGGCCACGCAGCCAAATCAGTGCCCTCTCTTAACTCAGCTGCACTGGCAATTGGGGGAGATGCGAGCACGGCGGCCATGGGGGGGTTGATGCTCCTCAACAAGTTCCAAACAACCTTCAGGTCACCTTGCCAAAATAAATGCTGAATGTCAACAGTGTGGCTTTAGCCAGCAGTGAGCTCAAGGCGACTCCAATCAGGAAGGCTTTGATTTGATATTGAAACGCTGAAGGAGAGCTTGTTTGGAATTACGATATTTTAGAACGACTTTGCATCCTGTTTGTTTGCGGATTAATCTTAACCAAGGGCCACCTGCTGTGCTTTTTCATTGAGGCTGCGTGCTCGAAATCCAAATGCAGAATTGAGGCCCTTCCTTTTTATGATATCAAAATCCCCATCACTCTTTTTTCCCTCTGTGGTCAAATGGCTTTTCAAAGTCATCAAGCCACACCTTCGTATACCTTTGTCATCTCCCCCCCTCCCCCTCCTCCTCCCCTTCCTCCCTTTCTCACTGTCAGACATGTGAGGTGATGACCTGCACTTCACTTGTCTTTCTGGAAGAAGTGCAAACTTCTGCTGGCACAAATATGAAATACAGCACACCCACACACACACACACACACACTCACGCACACACACACACACACACACACACACACACACAGTCCCACCCACCCCCACCAGACTCCCGGACCCCATCTGCACTCTCCTCTCTCCAGCCCCCTAATTGCATATGCACAAATGCAAATGCCTATTAATTAATTACTTGACTAATTAGTGCAGTGGTATTTTAGAGCGATAAATCAAGTGGAGATGGGGCCGAGGATGGCGGGGCAGGAGGAGGGCCGCGCGGAGCATCGACAATGAACCCACACCAGAGGGAGTGCTCCCACTGTTCGGGTCCTGTGTGTGGGTGTGTGCAGTGGAGGGGACGTGCACGCTGGAGCCCAGGAAGTGAAGCACGGCTTAAAGGGTCCTGAAGAGGTGAGTGGGTGAGGGGAGTACAGGCCTTCTGTCCTTCCAGAGAGAGAGGAGGGAAGGAATCGGGTTGCACATGAGATGTGACCTCTGCTCCGCCAATTGTGTTGGTACCTGGCGTGTGGCCAAACCTGAACGCTCGTTGCACCTACTCTCACAAAGGAGAACCAACATGGCTGCTCCTAAACACTGATCATGTAAAGCCGGTACAATAGTTCAGTGAGCATAACAGTTGGCATCGTTTACACAGTGATACTGATGTGATAATTGTGGCATCTGTGATTGGGAGGTGAATGATCCTGGCAGCCTTGAGGAAAGCATGGGTATCCTTCCATCTTTGTGCGTGTGAGTGTTTGTGTGGGTGTCTGTAGGTGTGCCAGCCCCCCGCCATAGGTGCCCATGGAGATCTCCGGACTGAAATATTCATTCTTGTTTGCTCGCCCAGACTGCGTGGTCCTAATTGCAGCTCCACCTCTCCCTCACGCCTGGCTTTGGCTGCAGCAGCGGAGACGAACCTCATCTGGGAGCAGGATGCCTGTGTCAGAATGTGTGTGCGTGTAGGTGTGTGTAGGTGTGTGCATCCGTCCTCCTTCTTCCGGCGGATGGTGGATTTGTGCTTGGCTCCCTCATCCCTCACTTTCCCGCTCATTCACAAACACCTGCACATCTCCAAGGAGTGGGTCTTGTCATTGCTCTGTCAAATCCATTCATGTCATTCTCCTGCATGTGTGTGTGTGTGTGTGTGTCACAGTCTCGGTGTGTTACAGCTCGTCCTCAAGCCTCCTTCTTTCTGCTTGTGTTGGGAGACGACTATTGATCTGTCATTCGATCTGTCCGTCCACAGGGTGTGAGTGTGTGTGAGGCTCTGGAGTTTTTCATCAGTTCCCGTGCCAACCCAACCCGTGCCCGGCCAAGCTGAACCATCTTGTGGGATTTTTGGCTTTTAATTATAGTAAGAGAGGATTAATTATGGCAGTGGAAACAAGGGGCCATGCATTATTGATGCTATGAGTGAAGGGCTGGAGGGGGTAGAGGGTGCTAATTAAATCACTGCCCTACTGCCACATCCTCCTCTGTCTCTGCCTCCACCATGTCTTCCACCTGCTACATCTCCAGCACCCCACCCTACTTTTTCCCCTTGCACCCACCCACTCATATATACTGTAAACACCCACATGGTCAATCAAAGAAACACATTTATCTTTGTTTTTCTGTCTTCACGCTCCGACTTAAATTCCCCATATTTAAGAGTAAGAATATCTTTTGCTGCCTTACCTTGTCACCACTCCCACTTCAGTTTCACTTTCAGTATTTCCTTCACCTACATGGGTCCTAGCCATGGGCCATTTGGCTTCTCTCTCCACAGTATCTCGGTTTTCACGCTGCCACATCCCCATTTAGAGTGATCTATCCATTTATCCATCTCGTTATTGTCTCTCGAAAGTGACAGGTTTTAAATTTGCTTTCATCCCAAATGAACAACTCAGTTTCAATTCCAACCCCATTAAGGAAGCTCCCACCAGTCTGAGCCTTATGCTACAAGCGCCAAATGTGACAGAAGGCTGCCATCTACTGGAATTTAAGCAGAACTGCCATGTTTGTCGCTTTTGTGCACCCTCTGTCTGACAATAATTGTTATCTGCTGTTTGGCTTTATCCAAACTTTAACATAATTATAAACATTATTTACCTGGCACACATGAAAACACAGTTACAAGGTATATGTTGTGAATGAAGAAATGGAGGCAAACAAAAAGAAACTAGAGTGTCAATCAGTAGAGTTCATACCTGCAGTCCCCTTAACTTTCAACGTATATAGTTTACTTTCAATATTTTATTTAATGTTAATATTTGTGTCGCTGTATATTGTATTGAATTGTTCAACGAGAGTGATAAAGTTTTATTATTATTATGACACAATATATCAATGAATGAATATCAACTCAGATTTCTCTCTCTCTCACTCACACACATGCACACAACAAAATAAGCTCAGAAAATGTTAAAGGAGAAAAGGAAAAAATTGGTTTATTTTTGATATCATATTGCTGCTCACTTTAAAACAATCACATCACATTGAGAAAAGAGAGAGTGGAAAAGTAAAAGAACAAAAAAAAGACAGAAAAAGAATTAAGAGTTCATACAACGTCTTTCCACGGTCGTTTACTTCTGACCCGGGGGGGAGGAGATAGAGGAGGTGGAGGAGGACAGCGTCGGCTGCGTCAGAGCCTCAGCACACACACACACACACACACACACATGCTCGTCCCACAGTTTTTGCAGGTCAGAGGTTAAAAAAGTGTCACACTGTTTTTTTTTATATACAAACACTCGCCCAGATGATACAAACAGCAAGATTTATTCATCCTGGGACATGACAGGAAACCTTCATATATATACGGAGCCTTTTTACTTCAGATCATTTCAAATTAAATTAGACGGATACTAAATAAAACCATTTATGATTATCATTGACTCCAAAACATGAGCGAGAAAGAGAAAGACCAAGTTAGAATCAGTGGTACAAAGAGAAGCAGAAGGTTTGTGCAGTGTGAGACAGTGCAGTGTCTGGTTTGAGGCTCTTCTACAGACAGTAGAGAAACAGGACAGAGCTGAGCAACGTCAGATTAGAAAAATAGCTCTTACAACACTCTCATGACACAAAGCATGAGCAAGGTGATGATAGAAAAGTGTTAACATGCAAAAAAGGTTTCAAATGACATTTTTTGGATTAATTATCAGGGCGTCAGTTCAGTTGAGGCGTGGAGGAAACGACAGGAAACCATATTTTAAACAAACTGGAGGTAGCTTTGCCCTTTAAATCGCCTCTTGGTTCTAAGTGTAGCTTCAAAATGAAAAGTGTGGTACGACATGACAACACTCATTCACTTGCTCATAGTTTTACAATTATAGACATACATATTTGTGTTGGGTCATTTATAAAGCGATTCTCCACCCCTAATATTTTTAATGTCTATCTTTTTATTATTAAGATGGAAGAATAGAACACACTGAAAAAAAAGGAAATTATAAAAAACTTCAATTGGTAACACCCAAATGAATTGAGTTTGTTCAAAGTGAAGTTAACAAGCCACTCTAACTCAACTGATGATTTTAATTTTTTAATTTAATTTTAATATGACAAAACTTAATTCATTTGTGTGTTACCAATTCAAGTAATCACTTATAAATTGGTAAAATATTTTCTTTTTTCAGTGCAGAAATAGATCATGAGAAATGGCTTGAGGCCTTTTATACTTTTTTAGGCTTTAATGAATAAAACTTCCAGCGGCCAAACATTAAAGTCTATAATCTGTAATATCTCATTCCTCACTGATTCGGTGTCTCTGATATAATGTTAGGAGCGTGAGAAGACAGTGAAGATGATATTGATGAGAAAAACAGCTGGATTACAAACTGCGTCATTTCCTGTGTAGCAGTTGTGGACAAATAGACAATTTTATTGCAAGAACGAGGTGAAAACACAAAGGATTAAAACTTTAAGTAGTTTTGTGAACGTTGTTTTTGGCTCGATCTCCACTTTAAGGTTGCCAGTCCTGCTTCCTACCACAGGGTGGCAGTGCAGGCACATTGTAATCAAAGGGTTATTGGGAATGTTTAAAATGAAGTGGTAGTTCATTTAAAGACCTTCAAGAGCTTTTGAATTGGTCAGACAGCCTTTGTTTATCCTATTTATTATTATTATTGAGCTCGGAGCCTTGAGGAGGAGACAGGTCTGGTTCTAGGGAAGGTTTGGTCGACCTTGGCCCCTCTACTCTCATTCTAAACAAAAGGACGTTGGGCCGACGTGGCGTCTGTGGTCTGCTCTGTCAGAAGATCATTCCTCACCTGCTCATATGTGACACCTGCTCTCTCTGTGCTCCCTTTAATCCATCTGACCCTGTGCCAGTGGAGAACATACAGAAATCTTTGTTTGCCCACGTCCTCAATTTTCAGACGCCACATGTTCAAACAGACAACAACCACTTCTTTCTCTCCCCAAATCTCCACTTCCCTCCTTTTTCTCTTTCTCGCTCTCAGTTACTCCCTCGACTTTTCTCCACTGTTGTCGCCTCAGTTTGGTCGCCCTCCTTCTCTTCCTCCTCCTCCTCCTCCTCCTCTTCTTCCTCCTCCTGTGCTGCTTGGATCTGCTTGGCCGTCTCTCTCACACTGAAGAACTTGTCTGACTGCCCGGTGGTCGCCGTCTCTTGGTGATCTGAGGAAGCAGAAATTGACGTGAGAAGATGCAACAAAAACATCACAACAACTTTTTTATTGCTTTTAATAATTGTAACCATTGACCTTGTTTCAAACTGGACGAAACTGAAATGAGACTTTATTTTTTGTTCCTTAAAAGTTCACACGTTTTAGACACTGGGTTTTCACCAGATGTCACATGGAGATTAGATAACACCTCATATCTAATTCAATGTTTTTTGTTGTTGTCTGTCTGCGATATCGCGGATCGGGCTCGAACTGTGTCACTTGACTGAAGGAGCAGATGAGGTGTAATCAAAGAAGCCGCAGTCGGGATCACTGCTCATCCTGCTTGGATGATTGGTTTTTCAGCAGAACCTCCACAAAGGGATCAATAAATCCCTTTGTGGAGGCCTCATCAACTGGGCCTCTGTATGAAATGCCACTGTGCTCCTGTGATATAATGGAAAAACTTAATAAGAAAGCGATTATATCAAAATGTTCACTTCATCTAAAGATTGGTATGGTTTGTATTTTAGTTTTGCTTGGTTGGGGATCAAGTTTGCACAGATTGTCAGAGGGTTTTATATTCTGCACGAGAACATGAGTTCTCAGTATTCTCCTCCATTTGAACAAATGGAGGAGAATACTGAAGGATCACAGACTATATAACAGAATGCTGTGTGTTGTGCTTACTAATCCTGTCTGGCTTCTCTGACTGGCAGAGGTGTCGGGCCTCCAGTCAGCAGGCAGTGTACCCTCTGACAGATTTGGGGCGAGAGCTGATATGACCCCGTCTCTCAGTGCACAGAGCTTCACCTGTGCCGCTGGTCGACGCTCACAGGAGCTCACGTCAGCCTGAAAACCCGTCCTCTGAGAACAGCAGTGTAGCTGTGTTATGTGTCATTTCTTGCATGTGTGTGTGTTTGTGTGTTTGTGCGGTGTTCTGTCTCAGGCATTGTTCCACCCAAGCGGATTATGACCCCCTTACACAAACGTTTGAAAGGTATGCACCAAACTAAAAAAGAAAGGATGAGGGAACGAGGGAAAAATCAAATCTGGATAACAAAGACTGTTTTGAACGCCACCTCAAGTGTCACTAGTGTGAAACAGTTTACATAAACTGTGTTGTGATTATGCCAACAATGAAATTAACATGAATTGAACTATATTGTTTTATGTTACAGCTCTCCTCGCTGCCACAAGATATGGTAGATACAGCTAATGTTGTCACCCCGTCCTGTTTGTTTGTGGTTGTTTTGTTTGTTTGTGAACAAAATTACAAAAAAAACTACTCGTCAGATTTCCTCAAAACTTGGTTGAAAACATGAGGTATGTGTCAAGGAAGAATCTATCACATTTTGGTGAGGATCCTGAATTTGTTTTTCTAAATTGTCGCTGACTGAAGGTATGTTCAGAGGACTGATATCTATGAGAATGTGAAATTTGGTGGAGCTCGATTGAATTTAAGGCAACTAACCCTAACCCAAATATGACGTCAAGTGAGATATAATGTAATTATTTGAAAATATAACACTCACCTTGGACAGAGAGAGACGTCAATAAGACATAAACTTTGATTAAACATAATTAGGCCAGTGCTTTATGTTGAAAACAGAGTATTTTTTTCACACTGTCCAAGGCTGAAAGGCTGAAAGGCATTGACGGCGTCTGGTGACAGGAAGAAAAAGAGCCTGAAATCTTTATGAGAAATGTGGGCAAGTGAAGAAAAAATACTCCTTTAGCTGTTCCTACAATGCGTAAAATATCAGTCTCGGATGTTCACAGTGTTATTTCTGATAAAAGATTATCTATTAATGCATTTTGAATGGTTATTTTGCCCTGATTTGCCCTGACTCCGATAACATTTAGTATCTAATTAGTAAATAATTAGCAAATATCACACATTTTATCTTATCTTTGGTTTTTCCTAAATAGATAAGAAAAAAAACCACCAAACCAAACCAAACCAAACCTGTCCTAGAGAATCAAGGCACAATGTCACGGTTCTGTTTTCATCCCTGTTAAAGTGCCGTGGGGTGTATTTCTCCTTTAGAGAATAAACACAACAGTGTTATTATCCCTGCCGCCGCTGTGTGCAGTGTTGTCGACCGGGAGCCTCCCTCTCACCAGCAGCTTTGGTGGGAGACGTGTCCTCTCTCTCCCAGTGGTCGTCATCCTCCTCCCCTTCACAAGGGTCTTCCAAAGGAGGGTAGACACCTAGTTTCTGCATTTGTGCCTCAGCCATCTTCTGCACAGCTACACACAGGTAAACACACACAGACAGGGAGACGACCACACAAACACATGGACACAGATACAAGGATTGAGGGATAGGTTGTTTTGGTTTTACCACGCTTCCACACTGTCAGTTTTTTTTCTCTTATCGAGCCTCATGGGGGTTATTGAACATGTGCCATGCAGGCAGGACGCCAGTGAAACACATGCACAGACAGACAGGCAGGTCTCCCACACTGATTTTTTACAGTAGAGCGTTCACTGTTGTTTTCTATCCTTTCTCTCACCCTGGTCCTCCATCTGTTTGTTTGTGCTCCTGTCTTCAGTCGACTGCCCGCCCTCCTCAGCGCTCTCTCTCCTGGCAGTGCTGCTGACTCACACTCTTCTCTCCCTCCCTCCTTATTCACTCTCCTCTCCTCTGTGATATCACCTCAACACGCTTCCTCCGGGTCACCTTGGCCTCCTCCTCTTTCTCTCTTTCCCACAGATTTACAGTGAGGCTGCAGGTCACTTTTTCTAGCTTAAGGTCGAATATATGATTATAAATCATTGAGGTATCTTGAGTATATATATATAAAGTTGAATATGACAGCTCTGTAAAAATGAAGCCAAAGCATCCTGATCGTCCCCTGGTGGCTGGCTACACTACAGAGCATAAACCGTGCCTCCATGTTAACAAATGGGACCAAACTGAAAAGTCAAGTCAAATCAAAATAGTAATTTTAGTCTCATCACACTGTATCGGCGGGACCTTGCTACCACAGCTTCGTCACACCCACAGATTTACAGTGTGACATCGAGGCTGCAGGTCACCTTTTCTAGCTGAAGGTGGTTTATGTGACTATAAATCATCGAGGTAGCCCTTCTCTCTGTCACTCTCCACATCTGTGCCGATGATGGACGGTTGTCCGATGCAGGAACGATTTTTCCTTTCTCATTATATCATCACTTGACGTGCAACACACACCAGCTCTGCCGAAAGGCTCAAATATCTACTTTTTACATTTTTTTGACAACCACATGCGACAAGCAAAGAGCCACGTACACATGCAAGGGCATGTTTGTGTTCATGTATGATTTTCTGACGTGTGTGTGTGTGTGTGTGTGTGTGTGTGTGTCACAGCTGTATACACAACTGACTGTAATCCTGGATGATCCAGACTTTCCTAGACTCACACTCAGTGTCTCACAGCTGTCGTACTATAATCTCTCTTTCTCCCTTTCCCTCTCTGTCACAAACAAATATAAAGAACCTGCTGTTGTGTGAACAATAAGACCAGAAACACATCTTTGCATATCACACATGCACATGCACCGAATAAAAACAGTAACGAAAGCTTTTAATGCAAAACTACAGAGCTCCTAAAGTCCCAAAGGGGGATATCTTGTTAATTCTGTGCACACAAGTTAGCATCTTATGGGTACGAGATAATTATGTTTTTGTGAGTACAAGTTATTAAAAGATCATTTGTTATTTTCTGCGAATTAGATGATAACTTGTGCACACAAGTTATTATCTTGTGCACATAAAAATACTGCCTTTCAGGACTTCAAGGGCCCTGTACGTATCTACCCATCTGTCGCATGCATTGTTTTCTTTGTCCACTATGAAGGAAGCAAGGACGAGTTTAACTGCAGCGAAGCAAGGTAAAACGAAAAGGACGTAAACACCAGGATGAATCACAAAACACACAACGACCGTATCAGTGCTGCTTTTACTGACCTTTGAGTGATGGAGGCTGATACACGTTTGGATTTACTCGTTTTGGTTTGAGCACTCCGTTCTCTCCTACAACCCACTGCAAACAGAGAGAAACAACTTTAATTCAACCTTAAAACCTCCTTAAAGAGCCCCCTGAGCAAACAGATAATGATATAAATACTTAGAATAATAACTGTTGTCTGAGTCTGATATGATCCAAAAAAAAAGGTTTGTTTAAAATGTAATATTCACTTTCTGCCTAATAGAATTAATAAGCCCATTATCAAGAATTTTCTGTGAAGCTGTTGAATTCTAATGTCTAATAATGAAACTTTAAGGTTTGAATTAAAACTTAGTGAGTTTGAAAAATGTTTGACACAACATAAATTCACGATGATGAACATATGGCAGGATCCAACAGGGTTTATTCCCATTTACAGGGTAATGACCAGTGGGTCAGTGATATGGTAGATGATGCAAAAACCACAGAATTCAACATATCAAAACACCAAAATGATCATGTTGAAGGTTTATGGTGAGGGTGGAGGAAGCACGGACACCTAGTATAAAAGACAACTTTTTACTTCACCTTTACCTGATGAGTGGACTGATCGTCCTCGGGAGACGATTGGTCGGCTACTCTAAACAGCGTGGCGGGTGTGGGCCTCCTGCGCCGGATCTGTGGACAAACACACAAACCAACCAACGCCGCATTACTGCCAATGCTCAGCACAAAGTTGCATCAGTCAAATGGAAAATGTTGACAGTACATTGCCGGTGAAGGGCGCGCTGTGCTGCACTGACTTCATTGATGCTGCTGCCCAGTTGGCTCGTGGGTCAGCAGCCAAAAGCAAGTTTCAGCGGTCAATGCTGCTCGGGTCAGAGTGAATGCCACGGTCAGTAGAGCAGAGGAAGACTCGTTATGTAACGGTACAGTACACAGTGAAATTAATGTAGTGCGGAACACAAACAAACTTGACCTGCGTTAAATTAGTTTTAAATCTTTTGATACTGGATTTATTTGGAATGAATGAGCCTCTCACATGACACATAATGTGCCGAGTGTGCCTGATTAGACGAGTGCACCTCATACGGTCGTACACACCCTCACAAACACAGAGGCACCATGGAAACAGGTTTTTGGGACTAAATGATCTGCAGCTCTCAGCCCAGACACTCCCCTCCACTGTTCTGTGTCCTTCTGCACCCCCTCACGCTGTTCCCCGGAGGCAAGGGCCAGGTTGCTGATGGTCTGAGAGCTAAACCAGGGCTGGGCTGACTACAGGTCTGTTGCACTTCATCTCCGGCACAAGGCACTGGACACAGTGAGCCCTTTGTCCTGTGCCCATACATCCGGCTGCCAATATTGCGCCCAATGAATGCACATTGTGTGCTCCACATGTGCTCCATGGATTTTAAACTGCAAATTACACAAGAACTGCTACTCACTGGACTTTAATGTAACATTCCACTCAAAATGTATACTGTGAGTGTCAAGCACTAAACCTTGAAGACTTGAATGTTTATAACCTGTTAACATGCTGAGCAGAGCTGTGCATGACGACTGGTGCAACAATCCATCAATTAGCTTTTCCGTTGAACAGGTTTAGGGTCGTGGGGGGGTGGAGCCAATCCAATCTTTGCTGCCATTGGGTGTAAGGCGGGGTGTACCCTGGACAGATCGACAACTGGCACAGAAGTTGTTGCTTTAGCTGTAAGTCTGAGTAAGTGTTTGGATCTGCAATCTGCAACTATCATGATAATCGATTCATTCTTTTTTATGCTTAATATTATTCGAAATGTCAATATCTTTGGATTTTGGACAATTGATAGGGAATCCATAGCATCTTGATCGCCCCCTGGTGGCGGGCTACACTAAGAATCATAAACACTGCCTCCATGTTAACAGATGGGACATGGACCAAATTAAAAAGTCATGCCAGATGAAGTTTGTCATTTTATGTAGTTCTCAACACACTGATGTTTGATCAAGTGTCATTTTATTTTGGCTTCATTTCTTGATAGTGGGAGAAAGTGAAGCTGCGTCGTTCATCTTTTTATACAGTCGTACATTTTATGGAACTTTGAAACTTGTGTTGGGAATTCCGATAAACATTTAATGATTATTTTCGGACAATTTATAGCTTAAACATCTCCAGATTAACTGGTGATGAAGATAAGCATTAGTTGCAGCCCTGCACAGGTTTGCAGCAGAGAAGTTGATGGTGGTGCCGGAGCGGTTTTAAAGTTTCTGTAGATGATTTGCTACATGAAATGTGTCCTCAGTTGGAGTTGATAACAAGAGACACCTGTTTGTTTTAGAGCCTCCAGAGTAAACTGCAGTGCAAACTCTTTTTACAAGGTGCCTTTGAAGCAAACGGGAAGTGAACGTTTGATACACAAAATCATTTTTGGGGAACCACTTCAATAACCATATGCTACTGAAATGCCCTGAGAAAAATATCCCTTTGCCTCATAAAGACAGATTTCATGCGCTGAGCTCAATCCTTTGACTCACTTTCAAAACAAATTTTAAAGGATTTATAGCTGACATCTGCAAAATTACCTTCAGGGAAATTGTAGCACAGAGAATAGAAAACGTGCAGCTGAGCGGACTCAGCAGGTCCGACAAACAAGTGTCCTTTCTGGAGCGATCCAACCTTGACATGAACCTTGTTGCCGCTGTTTACAGCACCACATGACATCGGCTAAGTCGCCTGGCTCTATTTGGTGTAAAACTGCTCTGGACAGCGAGAAGTGTTTGTGGTCAGTTCCCCTCCATCTTATTGAGCGAGTTGTGCATCACCACAGTGAGACGCGTGTTGCCAAAGCAGAGGCTCACTGGGCCGCGTTGTGGAAAGCTGCCGCCGTCAAAGGACAACAACACAGTTTAATCAGGCATAGATTTCACCCTTATTTATGACTCCGGACTCTAGTGATGCAACTTCCAGCTTTCCTGCCTTGTCCGCACCTCTCACACTTTCTGTCTCTCTCTCATTTCCCTCTCACTTGATCCTCCGCTGCGTCTATATCCTGTTTGCTTCCACGTCCATTCCTCGTTCCTTGACAGTGGCAATACCCTCATGTCACATCCTCTTCGTCTCTCCTCTCCATCACCACACTGAAATAATCATCATAATCCTTTTCTTTGCTGTCCCTTTCCTTCTCTCTGTCTTTATTGGAAGGGACAATCCACAGATTCTGACCCTCCCCCTTCTACCTCCCATATCTCTCCCCCCTGGCAAGGTGGAGGCCTGGGGCTCCATGCCGCTGTGAACCCTGCTGCCGCCGCCTGCCTGACACCTGCTAACAGCCTTGCAGGGCAGCCCGAGGTGGCTCACAACCAGACCCACGAACCCAGAGAGTAAAGCAGACTCCAGATGTTGCCATGACCATGTCCTGTGGCATTAAAGCCATTAAATAATGTTGATTATTTCATTGGTTATCAGGTAGGTTTCTAAATTGTGGATAATTTATTCTTTTCTCTGTTTTATATCATTGTAGATAAAATAAGATTGTAGAAAATATAACCTTGGATTCTGAAAAGCACTGATGGACATTTTCTACTATTTTGGGACATTAAAAGATCAAACAATAATCGCTTAACTATCACAATAATCTGTAGACAAATCAAGAACTACCTTTTCAGTATTTATATACATAATTTACAAAATGTCAGTTTCCCAATTAAGAATGTACTCGAGTACAAATGTCCTCACACTTTTTAAGACATTGTTAGGTTTCATTATTCTGGTTAAACTGGTTTCGGTTTTGTTAATCTGGTTGAAGGCTACTACTGCGGTGGCCGTTCTAAACCAGATTTAGGAACGAGCTGTTTGTTTGGCCTGTGGTGATGCCGGTTGCAACTTTCTTTCTGAAACTGTAAAAATGACCTGCAGTCATTGAGCCACGGCAGTCGGCTACTAAAGCCTGACTGCAGGAAGCTGAAGCTGCACCACTGCTGCTGCACAAAGAGCTGTTCGCAGAGAATTGTCGCTGCTGCTACAGAGCGCTGGTCATGGTTTATTCTAAGTTTATTAATATTGAAGGTATCACGTGTCTAAATTGCACCAAAATACAACGCTGCACTTCCTTGGGCCCCTAACAATACACAAGTCTAGTGCGGAGCCGATAAGATGAAGAGTTCTCAAAATATGTGAGCCACAGACAGACAGAGCTAACTGGACTTACATCTTAAGAAAAAACATTTATTAGCAATGCATTGAGTGCAAATTTCCAAAGGGATGTATGTAATGTCCCACGCTTCAATCTTTATCTTTTTGTCTCTGTTGTGAAATTTATGAAACAAAAAAGAAAAGAAATCCTATTACTCTCCTGTCTGAAGTCCATTTCATGACCTCCAATGTGGCCAAAGATTTTTTTCCCCCATCTTATGAGGTGACATTGAAAGAGACAGTTGCACAACGAAAGCTGGGAAAGATTTACAAGACCTGGGTCGAGGTCCATTGAGACGGAGATAAAAATAGGAATGGTGAAACCAATGGAAGGTAAAATGACTAGGTGGGATAATTGAGGTCATGAAGAGGCATCCTCTGATGACCTACCTGTGTGTGTTTGCATACGTGTGTGAGCACAGTGGCTGTCATCTAGGTTATTGTCCTGGTAGTCCTGTGAAATACCAAGTCTTGACCTCCTAACCCAGGAAAAGGACAACAGTCCACTTCTCAGATCAGTTGTAAAAAAGGTTGTAAATTGCATCAAAAGACACAAGAATATGAATGGAGTCAGGAAACACTAATGCATGTGTTTCAAGCAAATTCATCTGTCGCTGTGTCTCTTTTGTGCACATCTGAAAAGAGAGTGTGATGGTGGTGGCTGTGGTTGTGACGTGCACTGCTGCTGCATGACATTGGCAATGCCACATGACATAAACACACACAGTGACTCTAGTAATTTTCCAGCCTTAAAACCAGCCCACTCTGCCCAACTTACATAATATCGTGTGCGACTTCCTCATTTACGCCAACACTGGGGCACAGTATGTGAGATTAGTGGTGCTGTGCTTCATCCCTCCCCTCTCCCTCCTCTAACCCCCCTCCGCCCGCCTGCCTGCATCCAATCTCCCAAATCTTCTCCTCCTCCTCCTCCTCCTCCTCCTCCGTGGGCAGCTATTGTTTCTTTAAAATCAGTTGAGCTGCTGCGGACATGAGGGGGCTCTGAGCAAGCTGCTGAGGTGGCCTTTCAGCAGCTCCACAGGTGCACGCCTGCAGGCTTCGCCCCCGAGAGGCAACAGAGCTGTGGCCCTTAATAAAAACATTGACTCATGGATCACAGCGCAGACGGGAGACAATTCAGTTCCTCTCAAGCTCAGGAGTGAATTTGAAAAATGTGCTGACTCCGCATTGAGGAGGTGGAGAGAGAAACCTCTACTCAGTTATAGGATAAGGATTTTCATGTAATCCCCTTTTTACGATTTCCTTTAAATTGTGTTTTGAAATGTATATGAGAGTTGTACTTTATGTCAATCAAATTTAATTGAAGGCAAAGAGGTTAAGTTGCCTTGAATGACTCCAATATGTTACTCCAAAATCTCACTCAGTGCTGTGTGTGTACATGAGTCATTGGTAAATGTTGACTTTGCACATGTGTGTGTGTGCACAGGTATGCGTGTGTTGGCTCAGCACGCTCTTGCGTAGCAGCCCGGCAGCAGATCAGCCGATGTGGGTCTGCTCCCCGGAGGCCTTCACCTAAGCTGGTGCTGTCACGGCCCTGGCCTATAAAAAGCAGCAGGAGTAGGACAGTGTAAACTAGATCGGAGTCGTCTCTGGTGGCTCGGTGGGATGAGATCCAAAGGCTCAGAAGCTCCTGCCCTGCACCAGCGTTAACAGTCGAGCATCTCTAGGGGAGTCAGCTGAGCATCACAGATCCCCCTTTCCCTGTCAGATCCATCCCCTGTGTCCAACAGCACTCTATTATATCCCACCAGGCTCTGTGTGTGAGAGGTGGGAGCGTCACCATATGAAGCCTGCTCTCTCTCTTCATATCACCCAGCTCCGGATGGATAGATATGGATTTGTAGGAGATTGATTTGTGGTATCTGACCACCGGGGCGTGTACATCACCAATCGGGACACACAAAAGAAGCAATTACAGCAATCCAAATCAATCTCAAACCCATGTTACTGACTTGACTTTTTCCCCAGAGTCCTTGTGCTTTATTGTTGCAGATCCAGGATTGCTGGTGCGGACACATCGTGGACCGTGATGACACCTGATTGTGGATTATGATTACAGCTAGATTGCTTAGACATACAACAGGCCTGCTCACATATACCACCATTACTGGCAATACTAACCCTAACCCTACTGGCAATACCTCTATCAATTTCACCTAACCCCTGACTTTTTCCTTTGTATAAATACTTTAAACATTGATACACCTATCAATTTACAGTACACACTGTCTTTTCTCATGAACGTGGTAAATATTGGGATTCTGCTGATGTGCTCACCGTGTTCAGCGTTAAGGGCAGAGGACGTTGCATCTCACTAAGCCCTATGAGACAAATGTTGATCAGTGAATATTGGCTAAACAAATACATCTTGATTGATTAATTGATTGAATTGATTGGCATCCAAAGTTAGTGTCTAATCGCTCGTGTTTTGGTCTGAACTTCTGAGTTTGCTCTTTGTTTTCATTGTTCAGGGATTCTGTGTGACTCAGCTTCCAGCAGAGGCGGGATGACCATTTGAATTGTTTTGTGAACTCATGTATTTTGTTTCTTTAGCTGCTTAAAATTAACTAACGTTGACTGGACTGAGAATTTCTTCAGCCCCTTGCTTTCTGTCTTGAAACGCCTCCTCCTCACAACCTCTGGTGCTTCCACCGAATAGACATTTCCCTGCCTCTCCCTCCGAGGTTTTTCATCTCATATCCGTCCATTTCTACTACATTTTCATTCCCTGTCTCTGTTTTATTCTCCGTTATCTGAGCAACTCAATTAAACAGAGTTGTTGCCCTTTTTATCCGGTTCGTGCCATGCCCCCCCACAGGCAGAACCCCTCGTGGTGCTCCCGAGTGCAATCCAGCTATGAGTTCAATAACACAATGAGCGGAAAAAACATCCTTCTTAGTGTGAGCGTTGTTCTTTTCTCTCACTGTGTTTTCTAGTGCAGACAAATATGTTTTGTAAGTCCAGATATAAACAGCAGGATGTTGTATTGTCTGTGGGATACATTCCAAACACGTTTACAGTCTAAAACACTCATGTGTTTTAAAAATGCAAGAGTGCAATAAGTGGTAGCTCACTCGAGGTTTCATTTAGCAAATTAAAAGTACACAACTTCATAAACACAATGCTTTGTGCGCAGCCATGTGTGTGTATGTATGCTACCTATTTATATACTTATTGCAGTGTTAGTCGACATCTGCATCTCTGCTTGCTGTTTTGTGTGAGAGCATGTTCTCCCTGGAAACTTGGGAAAAATGCACCCACTGTGAATGTCTGCCGAATACGCATCATTTAGCTGATTCCTTTTCAAATGAGCAGCATGGCTGAATTCCCATAAGTGTGAGATGCTTCTGCACGTTGCTTCTCTGCATTCACATACCACTTTTGTGGCAACCTTCGGCCCCACCACTGGCTAACTGAGTAAACAGATGGCTGCAGCTAGCATCTGGAGGGGCGCGCTGATGACCCCAGATAGAAAATGTAATTATGCTGCAGCCCACTGGCAGAATGATATTGCACTCAGACAACCACCCCCTCTTCTTATTGTCCTTCTCCCTCACAGTACCTCCTCCAGCATTTATGGAATAAGCTGCTAGTAGTTTTTCTGCCTGTTGCTCAAGAGGCCGCTGAAAGAAGGGGTTCACCATCTCAACGTGTCTGAGATAATGTGCGAATGGGCTGATGACTGACAGGAAGCCACCTGCCAGGCCACGGCGCATGGTGGAGCGGCTCACGGGGCGAGGTGACAACAGGGGAGGTGCCAATCAAAGCTTTCACAGTGACACAGTGGCACGACTAAAAGTGATTATTCTGTTCCTCTCGTTCGTGCACTTAAATTCAGGGGCGTCACATTGTGCAGCTCACAATGAGCAGTTCCGGAGGTCAACAGGCTGGCACAAACAAAGAGCAGAGTAGCTATAGTTACTCATCTTTCTGCGTCATATGTACCGACAGGTGATGAATGCAAAAAAGGTCACAGTCGATGGTTGCTGTGCAGCTTGCAGCTCAGTGCTAGGATGCAAATGGCATGTATAAACTCAAGTGGCACACTTAATCTATCACTTGAGATTATTTTATTGTTTTATTCGATTATAACCATGATTTATTCTCACTAGGTTGAATAGGTTCAAAACGAACAAAAACACCTTTTATTCCCCCCACCCAGGAGGTTATGTCTTCATCCCTGTCACCAGTTTGTCTGGGATGTGGTGTTGGTCTTGAAAAAATTATTTTGTGAACAGATATATGAATGTGTGTTGTGTGGTGCAGTTTATGATTGAATTTACTGTTGGGCCTTGGCAGAGGTTTACCCTCTACTGAATGCCATTCTATTGAGTGAATAAAAATTAAATAGTTTCTTGTCCCAGTCAGGCAAACTATTTATTACTGTGGTATTTCTGCTTTGAGCCATTCCCTCCCAAACATATTGAAGATGACCCGGCGCGCCCTCGTGCAAGCTCATTAAGTTGCCGCCAGATAAACATGATATAAAAGTCTCAACGACTGCGGCAAAAATCAGAGATTATAACAGGCGTTGAGGCAATAACATAATGCCATGTCTTTTTCTGTGTTGATGAAACACGGCTCGGGAGCAATCCCATTTGTTTTGTGTCATGCCTCAGTGATCTTCTCATTATGCCGACAGTGGTGTGACCACCCTGAGGAGGGAAGCAGGACACCGGCGTCGGCCCCAGACCCTGACAGTGAAATCACCAGGGAGGGGTGGGGCAGCTCGGTGTCCAGACCCTGACACGGTTGCAACAGAACACGGTGACGTCGGTAAAAAAATCGGCTCCATATCCTGTCCAGCTCTCACCCCCCCTCCCACCCACCCCCATTTCTCTCCCTGCTGTGGCCGTGCTGCCCTTCTAATCCGCTGCCTCTCCTCTCATCACAGATATGGCTCCTGCTGTTGTTGCCGCGGCCCGGGTTAAGATGCGCTCAGATTTCTCTGCACGATTCACAGATAGAATTGTGCACATAGAGATGAATGGCCACACATTAGGGGTGATGTCTCTCCTCATTCCCAGACTGACTCTGTTTGATTAACGAAGATCCCTGAATCGACAAGTGAATTTCTGAGTGGGATAGTGACAACAACAAAGAGGATTTGTTGACAATGACGCTAAAGGTTATGGGGGTGTGCTGCTGCAGGGTTACAGGCCTCCGTCAGGGTTTTTGTAGCGTGCTCCGATGTGCCTGAGGTGCAGGGGCATTACGATGCATTTTCACCTCACTGTGTACAGTGTCATCATGTGAAGAATCACTCCGCCCGTGCTCAATATTTATGTTTTTAAACTGTTTACACATGACACACATCAATGCACCCACAAGCACAGAAGCTGCGCTGCAAAAATAAAGTGGTCAGAAAGAAAACTTTGTGCTTAAGTGTTGTGGACGGATAGAGGCCATGAACATGTTGCTCCGGAGACTTTAACTAGTCAAAAGGCCTGGACTGTCAAAAACTGGGAGGAACAGACTCATACGCAACCGACAGCAGACAGAGACCCATTGATTGTGTCCAAAGTGCAGTTCGAATCTGTGGTTTCCAGCGAGGCAACTCATCTTCATAAAATAATGTTTCTCTCAATTTGGTCTTTGCCACTAAAAAACATCAACAAACTGCTCTGGGCCAGCAACTTTCAGACGAGCATGAAAACACAAACATACAAATAAAGGTTTTCATAAAACTGACAGATCACGTCACCGGGCGAACTGCGTCAGCCGGTGACATTCCCGTCCGTCCACATGCAGGGAAAGATCACTGCACCCTCTTGCCCAGTCCCAGCATGCTTTGTGCCACCCGACAAGATGTTCTTTCAGGGACTGCATGTTGACAGTCCCCCAGTCTGCTGATGTTTACCCACTAACACACGCCACATCAAAGGTCGCTGTTTGATGTTTAACCCAGGGACTGGACGGGGGATGGTTGGGGCGGGGGGTGGGGGGAGGATGAAGGATTGGGTGGGGAATGTTAATCATGTCCTCCATAACCCTGTTTGGTTTAAAATGGATTAATGTGAAAAGTGTTGCCATTGGAAAGCATTGGACGGATTCGCTTTTGTTCTTTGATATTCTCTTTGAATCTCTGGTTTGCCTGAAGGTTCAGAGGTCGCGTTGAGTCGAGAGGGGAGAAACACGGAGAGACGGCTGCATGGCGCATCCACGTCTGCACCATGACCCTAATCTCCGTACATTGCGCACATCACCCTACGTCACTCGAAAAGAACGCAGGATTGGTGTGAGGGTATAAAGTGGGGGGTGGGGATAATAAATACAACCATGTGCTGTATCTGTGGCGTCGCAGACAACAACAACTCTCAATGTGAAGATTACAAAAGAATGATTATCCTAAAAAACATTCATTTGGTATAGGAGGATTTCAAAAAGCAACTCAGATGACTGATGAACACAGTCACGGGCATCAAACATGCCAACAATGGCAGTGGAAACAAAATAAAAGAAAGATGATGATGACAAATTACTTTTTGGAGGATAGACAATAAAGTTTTGAGAAAATTCAATCAATCAGCCCATCCATCCATCCATCTATCCATCCATCCATCCATCCATTTTCCTTTAAAGGTCGTGGGGGGAGATGGAACAAATCCCAGCTGACATTGGGTGAGAGGTGGGTTACACCCTGGACAAGTCGACAGCCAATCACAGGGTCGATAGAGAAAACCTCTAATCTGAAATTAAACTATGTAGTAAAAGACAAAAACAAATGTCTAAATACTTGGATATATAACATTAAGACCATCAAGATAATCCAATAGTAACCTCCACCAAGGAGGTTATGTTTTTGTCATCAAGATTATGCAAAGACTACAGGACGGATTACAACAGAACGTGGTGGAAGGATGTGGTATGGGTTTTTCTTTAACATTGCGAAAGATGTGCTTTTTTCAACATTTTTGCTGATTTCTCAGAGAATAATTCATGGATTTTGACGAAAAGAAATCAGTCTTTGTTTAGGAGAATGACATTTATGAATGGGTTTGATTTGGTGCAAATCCAAATCTAGATCTAGAGAATTTAAACGTGGTTTCATAAGTGGACTGTATGTCCTATTTCCCTGAGTGGGTGGTAGAGACGCTCCTCTGGCATTAACACCAAAGAGCATTCAAACATACATATCTGCAAACATGCAACAGCACCAATGTAAACAGCTTGTCCAGTCAGACAGAGCTGTCCATTAAAGTTGACCTTCTAGACGCCGACTGCGGGGGAGCTCTGGGCGACATAGCTGTGCAGCTCATCTCCATAGTAACAAGCCCCGGCAGTTCAGTCGATAGGAGTTTTGGGGGTTTAAATGCCATCGGAAACAAACACAGTGAGGAGTTATGGTGTCGTACAATGGTATAGTCATTAGGAACTCGTTAGAAACCACAGACTCGTGGGCGACAGTAATTGCCGTGGGAGGACACGGCAACAAAATTAGTGACATTAACTGTTGCCTGCCGCCAAACCCACGCGTCCCTGGAGACTCCCATCAGCCCCTGGTTGTTGTTATATGCTTTTAAACACACATAAACACATCCTGTCCTGGACGCACATTCAGAATCCCATATCCCCCATTTGTTGCTTTGTCGTAACGATCAACATTCATCCGCCTGCATGCGTTCTCACGTACAAACAAATATTTAAATAGTTTTTATGCTCCTGAGACACGTCCTGATGTTTGCATGAGATGACAGTAGCACCGAGCGGACACAGCTCATATGCAACCTATCCGAAGGTGAAGCCTGCTGGAGCCCAGCCAGCAGAAAAGAGCCTAAATATAGCTGATCACTGTTTGACCATTGAGCAACGAGGTCCTCCCCAAACCAGTGGGAAGTGAAAGTTTTTTTTCTAATTGCAGGAGCAGCTCACATATGGTGGATCAATATCCTGTAGTTTCCTGGAAGAGAAAACAGGCATCAGAGCTGCGGAGGGGGAGAAGATAAGCAAGGGTTTGTAAATGTGAGCGTGAGTCGTGTGAAGCACAACATTGTTTAATTTACTCTACAAGTCAGTATAAGTGTCTCCAAAGAGGTGAAGAGATAGGGCGACTTGTTCTGGGACAATTTACTTAAAAATTGATGGAATAAAGCGACAAAAAAACCCCATGATTCCTGATGATTTGCTTGGAGTAAATCGCAACTATCACACTATCGTCGCTACCACGGAGAAGCGATTTCTTCGGCGTTATCTACAAACAAACTTGTGCTGAGGTGATGATTCTGGAGCATGATTGCAGGCGACTGTAGTTCATTAGAACTGCTTTTTACGCAAGCTATGAATCAGGGACAGACACGGAGGGAGCTGGCCCCACAGACAGGTGAACCCAGAGATCAGGCTGTGAATCTTCCTCTCTTTCTCTCAGCTTTCACGTGGGCCACTTTAGCTTAATTTCTCTCTCTCTCTCTCTCTCTCTCTCTCTCTCTCTCTCTCTCTCTCTCTCTCTCTCTCTCTTGCATTCCCTGTTCCATCTCTCCTTAAGCTCTCAGGAGGGACGAGCCATTGGCCTGGATCTGCCTCGGCACCAAACGGTTCCTACTTTGGCCCACTTTTCCCCCTGTTCTAAAATAAGAGCCAACCACACAACAGAGCCGACAACGATCAGAGTTGTCTCTATGAAGAATGAATATTTCACAGAATGACACTTACAATGCGGAGTCAGTTAACAGACAAAGGCAAAGATTGTTTCTAACAAAATATATGACGAATAAAGTATTAGCAGATGCAGACATATGACACAGAAAAGTTCACCGGGTTGATGCTGCTGCTGCTGCTCATACAACAGAGTGATCTGGCGCTAACCACGAGATAGTGAGTGACTTTAGTGTCAGTGTCAGTTTGTCAAACCAGTCAAGATGAGACAGCGAGGCTATAATCTCATGAGGTAACAGAGAGCGGGGGAAATGTCATCATCATTTCTCAACTGTGCGGCAGATCGAGCCAGACAATCCAAGACTGCTTGAGAAACTTGTCAAAGATTAAACAACGCAATGAGGTGGTGGAGGAAAATAGAGGAAAGTACTTCATGTAGCAAATGGATTTTCCTTGAATGACTGGTGGGAGTCAATGTGTATAAAAGACAATAAGAAATACAGATGGAAGACACTTCAACACAAGAACAAGTCAGAGCTGAGAACTGAAACTAAATCCTCTCCTCATGGGTCAAACAGCGACGTGACCCCCCCAGTCTGCTCACCATCTCCACTTGCCGAGGGTCCAGGTTGGTGGGCGCAGAGGATGGCACGGCAAAGTGGATCTTCTTCCTCTCCTTGTGCTCCCCGTCGATCTCGGTCGGCTCCATGGCTCTGGATCCCTGGGGGTCTGACTCCCAGTGGAGACAAGGGGGTCGCTGCTGAAGATCACACTACAAACCTCCCTGGAGAAAGCTCCCACTGCTGGGTATTCCCACTCCTGAAAACTTCTTGTTCTTCTCCTGCCTCACTCCTTCACACCCTGACTACTTCCTCTTCTCTTGGAGAATACATGAAAGTTAGCAGATCTTCTCTTTTCTTTCACCACCTGTCTTCTATCTATCTTTCTACCTATCCCTCTCTCTTGCAGTTGCCTCTCCTGCTCTCTCTCCTCCCTCACAACCTGTGCAGCAGGAGTTGAATGAGGCACATAGTTGGATGTGTCAGTGAGGGAGAGAAGTGGGAGGGGAGGTGACGGAGGGGAGGGGCCGAGGGGCCGAAAGAAGGCGGGGATGTGAGGGGAGGAGAGGAGGGGCCAGAGTGAATATAGTGGAGGAGAGGAGAAGAGGATGTCGCATGAGGTATGGGGAGGGATGTGTTTTTCTGTCTCTCTAAGCTGAGGTTGATTTGTTATCAGAAAAAAAAAATAATAATCTCATCACATCAGCTGAGCCTCTTTTGGCCTCTATTTGTGAATGAGAGATTTGTGCTGGGAGAGGGAGGGAGCGGGGAGAGCAAGGAGGGGATAAACAAGAGGAGGGATGCGAGGAGGATGCAAGGGAGGGATGTACACTGGCGTCCAGCAGCTCAGCTCACGCTCCTGACATCACTGGATTTATTTGGAGTTTAATATGTGATGCTAAACGGCCAGTGGTTTTCAATAAAAGCCCCAGAAATCCATTAAATGCTAACAGAGACAATATGCCATTAAAATGTTTTTTTTTTATCCTGCAAAACAGCTTGACTTAAACTTAGGGACACAGAATGATAAAAGTGGTGTTGGATGTGGAGAGAGAGAGGAGGCAGGTTGTTGATGGGGATGTTAAAGTGAGAGAGAGGGGCAGCTCCAGCTGTATTTTCAGGGCCTCGCTGTTATTTTCGCCCTGCACATGGCAGAGGGATTTGGACGGCGGAGAGCATGTGGATTTGGCCTCGGGGCAGAGTTGAGCTTTGGCACGGGCTGGAATGAAGGAGATATCTGCGGTGGATGTAGAGGAGGAGGAGGTGGAAGGGGAAGAGTGTAGGTGGCTGGAGGGGCTTCGTGGGCAGAAAAAGAGAAGAAGGTCAAGGTTGAGCACAACCGCGTGAGTCCAGAAACACATTCAACAACAGTGTGTTTATCCCGCCAGACGGAGCGAGCTGAACATGCCAACGTGTTATTTATTCACCCTTTCCATTGCGGGGGTGGACGAGGGTTAGTCTGGGTGTTTGACTCTGCTACAAAGCCACTTCTGTCCAAAGCAAGGCGAAGTGAAGTGCCGCCCCCACATGCCTGCAGGTGGGGGCTTATTATTGCGCCTGTCAGAAAACATGAGCCCTGAAAGGTTGTGGTTTTGGTTTTATGACAAAACAAAACACAGAGTGCTTAGTCTGGAGAAATTAAACCGTTTTCACTCACTCGCTGCCATTTGATCTCGATCCAGTGAGGTTGTGTAAGGTGAAGTGTGTTCGGGCCGGAGTTGTGCAACGTTTCAGGAGGAATGTGTAATAGGCTCTGTTCAAGAGGGCGACTCACTACACTTCTATCCTTTTATGAAACATGGCTGAGAACGTTTTGTCCTGTGATCTTTTATTTAAGCCTTTTGTTAAGAATCAGAGAAGCCTCATTTAGCATTGAAGGCACCGTGTCTGAGCAGGATATAATTAACATAGGTGCACCCCAGGGCTTTTGTTCTCCATCTAAACAAATATATTGCATATTCACAACCTGATCTCTGTACAAACACACTTGTTTGGTTTGTGGTCACTCTGTGTACTAACGCCATGACAAAGAGCTGATCGGCTGGTGTCAGGTCAGCACCAGGAAGACACACACAGAGCAAAATTGCTTTGGCCCAGATTTGGCCCACACGGTCACACTGCCATCCGGCCCACATGCCGCGTGGCATGATGGTGCTGTAGTCTGGTCCACTCCTGTTTGCCAGATCTGGGCCACAAGTAAGCCTTAGCAATACCGCATGTCAACCAAAGGTGGCCCAAATTTGTTTTGTGCTATTTGGGCCACTTTAGGTTCACATCCAGATTACACTTTGCCTGGAGCACAATTGTTTTGGGGATATTTGCAATTTTACAAGTGGGCAACTTCAGTTTCCCTTCCATTTTGTCTGGGCCACAATACGACCAGAAGTGCCGCATCATGGAGTGGATCCCATCTATGCTTCTTGTATGCTACCTGAAGTCCCATCTTCTTTCATCTACCGGCAGTCAAACAGGACAGGCAAGTGGAAAAGATTTTTAATGTTTCAGTCAGAAACTTAGTTTTAAATTTGTGACAGAGGTAAAACCATTAAACACTGGAACACTGGTGGGAAATATTTTGGGTTTTTCACATATGCTAAAGCACTAAGGCAAGAAACCCAATGACAGTGAGTTGATATAATATCCATGAGGATAAAAAGACACCTGTCCCTCAACGCCAGTCATTTTGGGAACTTTAAGTCCAGATTATGCCAATAAATACTTCAATGATATTTTGCTGCCCTCTCTGATTGAAAGTCAGTTCCATATTATGGCCTGTCTCTGAGACCACAGCAAATAAATGAAGACACGCGATGGTTAAAACAAAGAGATTTTATTTAACAAAGTAGTAATTCTCCTTTAACTTAAACAACAAAAATTGCTAATTCAACTAATAGGGCAGGCAGGAGCTAAATGCCAGTCCAACAAAAAGAGAGAATAAATTAATAATACAAGAATTAAAACTCAGAGGAGGGAGCTCATCCAAATGCCAGGATGAGCAGTGGCCAGCTGCCTCCACTTCACTGATGGCCTCCAGCTCCACCCAAACAGGAAACTGCATCACAACACAAGACAGGACACACACACACACACACACACACAACAATAACAACGCACACAGGCCCTGGCAGAGGCCCTGAGGCCGTCATGTCTGCTTCTGACTTGCGTCACCTCTGAGCATCATGTCAGGTTGTTGTGAAAAGGTGAGCTCTGTTTTGCCACACCTCACACTGACGTCAGATTGCCCTGCAGTACACTTACACAACATTTCAGCCGCACAAGCAGACATCAAACATCATTTCCTGCGGGTCTTGCGTTTCTCTTTGAGGAAATATGTGCTGCCACTTGGCATTTTCTCAGAATTTCCAAACTATGTCGCTTTTGTATCGTCATGTGCTGACCAGGGCCCGGCGTCTGTTTGCAATTTCCAGGTTTGGATGTTAAAGTTTCTTCTATTGTCGATTCAACTTGTCCTTGTATAACTTATTGTAATAAACCAAAAAGAGTTCGTTCCACAATCCCGATGAACAAATCTTCGAGGACAAGCCAAGATAAAACTAGAGAGAACATTAAAATAGTCAAACGCAGGCTGAAGTGCAAAGTCTGGCATGGTAAACAGAAACAGGAGGATCAGCTGAGATCGGAGAAGAAGAGGCATTTAATCTCCAAGAATAATCACAATTCTCTGGCAGAATAAAATGCGTCTTTCAGGCTCAGTTTGAGAATTTACTGGGCAAAGTAAACGCAGATAACTACAAAGAAAAAATAATAAAAAGAAAAGAAAAAATCTGGGGCTTAATCACATTTATTCATGAAAGGTCCTCAGACGTTGCTGGAACAGAAAACACAGAGACAAACGAAACCTGTATCAATTAAATTTGGTTTGCTGCACATTAGAATAATTATAATAATTTGCAGTAAAAGATTTTAGCATGTGTATTACTAATACAAGAGACTGGAATCATCAATTGTATTTCACCGAAAGTTCAGTAAAAACAGAAAGACCGCACTGAATATGCATAGCCGCTGGATTAGAGCACCAGAAAATCTGATTTAGGGCATCAGCAAATCCGATTGTTTAAAATTCAGACAACAAATTCGGTTCTCTGGGAAATCCAACAATATTTACTCCCTGGGGGGGCCGACATGTCCCGTCTGCTCATCATCTTTAGCTATACCAGAGCAGTCAGGGTCAGATTAGAGTCAAATGTGAAACTGCGGGTCGTCCTGAAATCTGGATATGCTGGTAACTGTGAAAATTTGTTTTTTAATCTTTTTATTTATCCTTTATCTAACCATGACGTTCCAATTGAGGTACGGAGTCTGTTTCCTGTTCAAGATGGAGCGCAAATGAAATATAAAAGTTTAATAATTTTTCAAGCAGAGACCAACACATAAAAAACAGACTTAAAAACAAAGAATAGATTAAAGCACAAAATAGACACAGAAAACATGTGGGATCAACGGCAAAAATGCATTATGGGAAATAAAACAGCACACGTTCAGACAAGCTACCTCAGCATCATCTTTTAAATCATCTTTTTTGAGTTGTATTGCTTTATTTCATCAACTGTCTTGCTTTGTTTAAATTTGTCATCACACTGCATGTTTTTTCTGTTTTTACGTGTCTTCCTCTACCTGCGATCACCAGAGACGTCAGCTGTCAAATCTACAAACTCTGATGCGTCATTGTAAAACTTCCCAGGACAGTTTGTCTTATCAACAAAGTGACCTGTTGCAGAGCCACTCACAGGTACAATAAATCGCTTTAGCTGGAAAATAAATGTCTTCAGTATATTAAACGGATAAATGAAGTAAATTACTTGAATAGAAAGACGCTTGTGTGCACCTCAGTGTGATGTTTCCAATGCCCCTTATTAACTTCATTAATAGTTAATATCTTGTAATGTTATGTAGGAGCCACTCTACAAAATGTTTGTGGGTTTGAATCCCCCTGGGACCGTGTCTGTGTTTGTTTGTTCCTCCAATTACCTCTAATATGTCACTTGCTCTACTCGTGTTGCTGCTTTGTGTATTTACAGATATGGCTGGAACCCATCTATTTGTAGTTCCACGTGCTTCTGCTGCTATTTTCATCGGGCTTCGCTGTGTTTGTATGTGCTTGTTCCAGCACGTCATTAAATCGTTGAACAAAGAGAACACAGAGTTTGATAATAACTTTATCTGCAAGTGCAGGGGACATGCTGTACAAAATATGTGACATGGGCATTGTACAGACCACACAAACACACACACACACACACACACACAGATACACTGTAGACACTGAACCAGCCCCAGAAACAGATTGGGAAGAAGTGTGTAATTCTATCTGCTCAGAAAGGGGGCCATCTTGTACCATGTGACAGTGGCTATGTCAGGCCCCTCAGACCACCCCTCAGTTTAAACTATAAAAACCAAACGCAACCTGAGTGTGCATCCTGAATTAAGTATGGCTAAAAACAGGAAATGAAAAAATCTAATCAAACAAATATCCCCGTTAGAGTCCACTCCAGAAACCCCTCTCTCTTTCACTGCACCTAATTCTCTCCACCTGCCGGGAGCTGCGGCAGGTAATAAGCTGATACCTTCACAGGGGATTTCAGGGACAACCATCACTGTAAGAGGTGAAACTGTCCATTAATCTGGATCACAGAGAGGCTTTGTGCCGTTGGAGCAGGTGTCCTGATAATTCTGTTGAGGGGCACGAATGAGGGAGGGGAGATGGGCACGTCCCTCAGCACCTCCCTCGACTCCTCGCTCCTCTCCTCCTCGGATCCAGTTATGTAACATGCCATCACACAATAGGCTCTGTTGGTATGAACAGGGAGCTGCACCTGGGAGAGCTGCACTAGTATCATCCATACTGAGGTTGCATTGTGTTGTGTTGGTGATAAAAGAGACAAATCCACCATCTGCTGTGCTGATGGTGCAATTACAATTTAGGATGGGCTGTCATGGACGCCAATAATTTAATAATTTAATAATTGATCATCCGCATTTGTTTGTTAGCTGACTACACAAAGATTCTCCATGAAATCTATCTTTATAGATATAAAGGGTCTTTTTAACATTTTAAACAATTTCTCAGAGAGTAATCAATGAATCTTGATGAGAAAAAGCAAGCACATTCAGGGGACTGATATTAATATGTGTGCTAAATTTGGTGCAGATACAAATAAAAATCTGAATCTAGTGAATTTAAATGTGTTTTCGTAAGGAGACTGTTGGGCCTTGTCAAACACAGCTATAAGAAATTGTGTGACTTCCTTTTCTTTACCATGATTTCTTTTTATTGACATTTTTCTCATATTTATTGTTTATTGATTTATGCCCCTTAAACAAGTCCCCTGGATGTGCTTTTATCAATTGATTTTGAATTGTAACGAACTTTGCAAAGCAGAGTTACTTAAATGAAACCCTGCTAATGTTTCAGCAGCGTGGCTGTGTGACTAACCCGTTGTATCTGATTGAAAGAGTTTTTCTTCAACAGGTCGTGTCTGCTGCTTCACTACACACAAGACGTGTCCCGAAAGGTCCTGAAAAATGTGACGGAAAAAAGCAGACGAACGGGAAGAGGATCAACTCCTCGGCCGCACTGTTGTCATTGCACCATCAGACACCCAGGAACCAAAATCTGTCTGGAATGTGTTAGGACAGCACAGTGAATGAGGGGATTGTCAGACAGAAGAGAAGAAATATGAGGAAAAGAAAACGAGAAGGGACAGAAGGGAAAATAAGATTCATGAGACAATAGTTATATAGGCATCAGTGTGGCTCCTATCTGGAGATCAGCTAAGAGTTGCATCCTGTATAATAAAGTGTGAACGTGTTCAACTTTCCTGTTTCAAGGTTTCAGTATCTCAGAACAATTACACATGTGGAACCAGAATGAATCCTTAAGGTACGAACGGGGTCCTGTGCTCTTGTCTTGTTCGCTGGTCTCGAGAGCTGAAGATTATTTTATAGCCCGTCATGGTTTGTACGCTTTATGTGCATGAGATACAGTATATCAGACAGCATATAGGGAAAATGTCATCAAAATAAACCCATCACAATAATGTTTCTGCTTTTCTTTGTAAATATTTATTGCAAAACATTCCGGCAATGAATTGTATAATCGGATTTTTAAATTTATTTTCATCAGCAGCCAGACTGACTCACCAAAACCACTTAAAGAGCATATTACAAAGATTTCAGCTTCTCTTCATCGGTTCCCAGTCAAGTTTAGAATTGATTTTAAGATTTTATGGTTGACCGCTCTAAACTTGCACCTAATGAATTTCAGATTAGTTCGTAACCGGAGGTCCTCAGTGAAGGCCTCATTCCACAGCTGAGGACCGAGACCCTTTTCCTTTAGGACCCCGACTCATTGGAACAGTCTCCCTAATGAGATCCGTCTGGTGGACTCCTTATCCTCTTTGGAATCTCTCTGTAAGACATATTTTGAATAAATAAAACGTCACCTAAGTAAAACATTTCTAACCTTTTACTATAACAAGTTTTTTAATTGTATTTATCCTGGCCCTTATTTTACTCACTATTTTACTCATTTTAGAAGAATGGTTTTGTTCTTGGTTTAATTGTTATAGTTGGCATCCTACCCCATGCATTTTTTTAAACGGTGACTGATTCCCTCCTCTGTTTTTGCTTTTCTTTCTCCGTCCTCCACCTAACCCACACTTACATGAACACGAAAGGGGATGTAGGTACCCACTGGGGCCACTGGGAGCGAGGTGATGTCGTTTTCGCCCTGTTGAAGAGCGGCAGTGATTCATCTTGTTGAGATTCTTCGTCTTTGACAGCGCAGACCCGGAAGACTTGCTGAGCGAGGATGATGATCCGGTAACTCGTGTGAGTTTTAATGTCTGAAATGTAGCTTTTTATTAGATATTCTGTAACGCGGAGTTAAGTTAACTACACGTCCTGCTTCTCGCCGTCATTTTCGAGCGTGACCAGCAGATGTCAGTTTCTAAAATACTGTCCGTGTTCCCTTGTTTTCACGGGGCAGCCTCACAGTTAGCGAGTGAAACTAACTTGCACAGAAAGGGAAGATGAGTTAGCCGGTGGAAGCTAACCGAGGCAGCTAGCTACCCTGGCCCTGTCAGTTCGTCGTTTTCTGCTTTCGTCTCGCCCGCGTCTGTTGACAGGAGATACAAACAAGAGTGTGGCAGCGACTTCGGTGAATATTTCCTGTTTGTCTTCCGTGTGTGTCTCCATTAGCCGACGTGAATTAGCCCGTTAGCTGAGAGGCGAGCAGCGTCACTTAGTTTGTTTACCAGACGAAGTGAAGGGAGAAGAGTGTAGTGGGGGGGTCTGAAACTACATTTACCAATATTTGATTCTTCTGTTTTTAACATGAATTATAAACGTTTCTACAATGTCACACGGGGGGTGTAGTTTTTTTTGCGAGGTAAATAAATAATCTGGAGATGAACCATGATGCCATATGCCATTAAGTTTATTGTGAAGAAACACAGCGACTGGTCTGGATTCACTGGGTCAACAACAGTCAGGCTTGTTATTGTGCCAGGAATCTGATGTTATGGAGCAAGTATCCTTCAACTGAAATATACTGAAGAGTTCTATCAGGCTGAAAGAAAACAGTGTTTCTAGTTAGATCCAGTCCTGCACCGTAGGTCGAACCCCTTGACAGCCATAGATGTGTATTTGCTATGTATTTATTTGCTCAGAGGATACAAGATATTCTGTATAACAGAGTAGAAGTATCGCTTGTGATCTGTTAGGGTGCAAGGTTCATTTGATTTAACTTGAAAAGTTTCTGCCGCTTGTCACTTTTCTTGGACGTAATGAGTGAAGCAGCTGCTGTGTTTCTGTTGTTTCTGTTAATGAGCGCCGTAAAAACGTACAAGGGATATTCTCCATCTTGTCCTATGTTCTAAAATGGGACAGCGTTTAGTTTAAAAAGTCATAGAGGCAATGATGTCTGATCTACTGAGCCACATGGCTTTCATAGTGCTGCCAGACAAGCCAGTAGCCAGTCAGATTTACCTTCAGACTCAGCTTACCCTCAAGTTCAGCCTGTATCATTGATTACAAGGCCAAAACACTTGAAGGGATAGTTCACTGACAACTGAAAGTTCATTCATTATCTACTCCCCACTATGCCGATGGAGGGGTGAAGTGTTTGAGTCCACAAAACACTTCTGGAGTCTCAGAAGTAAACTTTGCAGCAGCCGAATTCAATACAATTGAAGTCAATGGTGACCTAGACTTCAGACGTAATAAGACAACAGAAAAAACATAACATGCCTCAATACTGCTCCTGTGGTGTCATACATGTGTCCGCAAGCCCCGACATTTATATTCGACTCGAAACAAGGTCATTTATCCCAAGTTTTTAGCCTAAATGATATCTTCCTACAGGTGCATTCATGGACCTGAACACACCATTGTGTAGCTAAGTCCGCTACCTTAGCCACTTCCGGTTGACTTTTAGGCCAAAAACACAGTGTAAATGGCCTTGTTTTGACACCACACAAGCAGTATGGAGGCATGTTATGTTTTTTCTGTTGTTTTATTACGTCTGAAGAAGAGGACACCATTGACTTCAATTGTATTGGATCCTGCTCTAACAAAGTTTATCCCTGAGACTCCAGAAGTGTTTTGTGGAATCAAACACTTCACCCCTCCATCGGCATCGTGGTGAGTAGATGAGTGAATTCTCATTTTTCAGTGAACTATCCCTTTAAGAACGCTAAGGTGCACAACTGAAGTTATGTCCCTAACACCTGCTAACATCTACTGGTAGTTGGTAACCTAAATTGTGCAGAAGACCTCCAAACGTACAAGAGATATTAATCTCATTCAATTTTTTCTTAACTTGATATTGATCCCATCCATCCGATTGATTTGAATAAAATAAAAATGGTAGGGTGATCAAATGACAGGGTTTCTGCAAGTTTAAAATATCATCATCTGATCTTTAAGCCTTAAAAAGTCCTAATTATGTCAAATTATTATGTGCTACTTTAAAAAAACTAATAGGCAGGTCTTAATTATGTTAATGTTCGTTAAACACTTCTTTAAGAGAAATGTTTTGGTGGCGTAGTTTGTAACATCTTGATATTCCTTCATATTTTTCATACTTGATGTAGGTCTTGGATTTTATTCACTAAAAAGTCTTAAGTTCTACTTGTTTAAACCTGCAGAAACCCTGAATGAAAACTCCGACATAAATAAGAAGATATCAGTGAATCAATAAAAGCATAGAATATCTGGATAAAGTAAAAAATGGTAGCATTGCACAGAGAACAAAGTGTGATCAGGCACGATGGGTCTTTAGAAATAAATGGATTGAGGAGGGAAGATCTAAAGTAATGTTGCAAATCAAAAGTGATGTTGTGGTAAAAAAATGGAAAACGTGTTTTACAGAATTCAAAATGTTAAAAAAAGAAGAATTCTGGAAAACGTGTTTTACAGAATTATTATCAAAATGTTAAAAAAAGAAGAATTGTGTGTATTTCTGGATATTAAGCCTGGTGAAAATGGCCTGTGGTGAGGTGTGGATGTCATGAGACTGCAGCGAGAGAAGTGTTCGCTGCTCTTATCTGTTTCTAACTTTGAAAACACACACACACACACAGGGAGAAGCAGAAGCAGAAGCGTGTGAGTAGTGCAAGTTCATCAAAATAAACGGAAAGACAGTGATGCATTATTGCATAATCACGGAATAGTTTAATTGTCCTAATATCTGAGCTTCAGTCCATCTTTTTGGCTCTTATTTTTTATCTAGAAAATGTTTTGATGATCAGAAAATATGCCTTAATATTCAGAACATAAATGTTATCAGTCAAGAAACCTATGATATGTTTTCTATTGTTCAGGCTCCACTGTAGCACAGCACACTGGAAGGGAGGGAGTTCCTTTCAACTTTCAGTGGGTTTATTATGATTTAAGCTGTTTTTTAGCCACGTTTTTACATGTTCTCCTAATTTTTGGTTTGTACAGAAGGACAGTGTTGCTAAATATATCCAACACAGCCCACCGATTTTATCTGTCGCTCGTTGCAGGGGGAGTTTCCTGTCTCACCGCAGGAATGCCGGGTGGCGAGTACGGGGAGCTCGGGGCCAGTCTCCCAGCCATCGCCTCCCTGAACGCCTCCTACTCTACATCCATGTCCATCCCGTCCCCGTACCTGTTTGTACCACCTGCTGAGCGCAAGGTCATCTCTGACGTCCGCCGCACCTTCTGTCTCTTTGTGACGTTCGACCTGCTCTTCATATCGCTTCTCTGGATTATTGAGTTGAACGTAAGCCCTGACTTTGGTGGCCACCATGGTTAAGACTCGGTTTGACTCTGATTTGGATTCTCCTCCCTCTATTCTTCCGCAGATCACCAACAACATCTGGACCAGTTTAGGAAATGAAGTTATCCGCTATAACTTCCGGTCTTCCTTCTTCGACATCTTTGTAAGTGGGCCAGTGCACGTCTGTGTACACATAACTGGACTTCAGTTTACAATACTGGCATTGTTATTGATACTCATTTGTGTGTAGAGCTGATCAGGTTCTCAAAGCGGTCTCCCCTGAATGACCAGTTGTAGCGAACAGATGCTTATATTATCATGTAGCCCGAGGGGTTAGTATCTGCATGAGATGACAAGCTTGGTCACATGTCTGCATTCACACACACAAGAGGAGAAAATGTTGATAAAGTCAACATTTCTGCAACATGTGATTGTCCCTTTTTATCTTTTCCTCTTCCTCCTGCTTGTCTCAGCTTCTCGCCATCTTTCGTTTCCTGTGTCTACAAGTGGGTTACGCTGCATTTCGGTTAAAGCACTGGTGGGTAATTGCGGTAAGTGAGCTTAGTCACGCACAGAGAAGAAATACTGTAAAATCCCATTTTCTCACCGCTCGACATAAATCACACTTCACAGTCATCTCTTTCTTCCTCCACAGATTACCACTTTAGTGACCACCGTCTTCCTCGTCGTAAAGGTCATCGTATCTAATGTGAGTGTGACACTTCTACGTGTGTGTGTGTGTGTGTGTGTGTGTGTGTGTGTGTGTGTGTGTGTGTGTGTGTGTGTGTGTGTGTGTGTGTGTGTGTGTGTGTGTGTGTGTGTGTGTGTGTGTGTGTGTGTGTGTGTGTGTGTGTGTGTGTGTGTGTGTGTGTGTGGTGCAATGACAACTTCAACGTTTTCACTTCTGCTTTATGCCAGTAATGTTTTCTCTCGTGATCTTGGGATAACTGTTGTTCTATTGTGTTCCATCTTTTCTGTGAAATATAGTTTTATAGCTCTATGTACTATTTATTTGCAAGTAAACTAACACAAAGAAGCAACTCCCCGTTCCGCTATGGAAGTCATCATAGCACTTCTTGTCCTTTCTAATGCTGTGCAGCCTCGGGATGACATAGTTTCTGTCTCTACACAGCTGCTGTCCCAGAATGCCTTTGGCTACGTTTTGCCCATCACCTCTTTTGTGGTGGCCTGGCTGGAGACCTGGTTTCTTGACTTCAAAGTGCTCACGCAGGAGGCAGACGACGAAAGAGGTGGGAGCCGGACAAGTTCGAGCACAACTCAACAAAAATCTATTTCTCCTATTTAACTGTTTTCACTCTTATTCTTCTTTTTTTTTTAAACCTCAGCCTACCTAGCAGCGGTGAACGCGGCCTGTGAACGGGCTCCCATGATCTACCCCCGTGCCGTTTCAGACGGACAGTTCTACTCCCCACCTGAATCCGTCGCAGGTGACTTGAGCTTGTATATGAGTTACTCTTACATCAGCCTCAAGAACAGTCTGCTTTATTCCAGCTTGTATGTTTCCCGTTTTGAGTTGTGACCCTGAACTCGTGTCTGCAGGCTCTGAAGAGGATCTGGATGAGGAGGGTCTTGGGCGTAGAGCTGTCACCACTCAGGTACTTGTGTCAGTGTGAGAACTTTTTATACTCTCGCTTTTCTTTACCTGATGATGACGGTCATTCTCTCTTTCTTCACCTTGCAGGAGAAGGAGTACGTCAGACAGGGTCGCGAGGCCTTGTCGGTGGTCGAACAGATCCTAGCCCAGGAGGATGGCTGGAAATTTGAAAAAAACAATGTGTGTGTTTAAATTTGCTTCGTCATATTTGATTTATCCAAAAGATACACGTCTTCTCTCCTCCTATGAATATTGACATGCCATCTGCCAGTCTTTACATTGATGAGCTGATCAAGATCCAACCATAATGCAGGATTGAACAACCCCCAAATGTGGTCTGATCCAATCGCATTCTTTTACACCTAGCATTAACATATGGTTTTAATACCAGGGGCTGTGAGGTGTAAAGTCCAGTTTCTTATCTCTTATGCTGGCTTCACACTAGAGGATAATTGGGCAGACAGACAGTTGTGGGGGAATTTCTGATTTATGGCTGGTTTGAACAGATTAAGACGTAATCTTAATTTTACTGACTGGTAAGGAGTCTCCAGTATTATTTTTGAATCCTGTAGCGTGAAAGGAACAGTGATAGAATATTGAGCAGAAGCCACCAATAGCCAAGGGGATATGGACAACAGAGCATAGTAACATTAATATTTATCGACATCACCATGGAAGTGGAAAGTCTGAGAATTTTAAAAATGACTTGGTTTGATATAGTTTGACAACCAGAAAGCTTTCACTACTGTGAATTCTCCAGATTATTATGCATCTTTGTTATGGTTCTTAAAATAACAAATCTACAGGATCCAAATTAAGATTTATGTTGAAAATATTATTAGATTTTATATTCTCAATCTGTATTGACCTCAAATATCTAGAATCAATCAGTATGGAACATTAATGGTTTTTTTCCACATCCTGTTCTGTAGCTTGTTTCAGGAGAAGCAATAAGAGTGAAAAATGGACGAATCCAAAACTAGAACTTTCTGCCAGAAATATGCAGTTGTTAGCATATTTTTTCAGGCAAACTAGATATGTTAGCAACCAGATCTATTCCCAAATTTACTGTAAAACATTGTTCACCACAGAAATGTTGTTCCTCTAAATGTAGTAATCATAAGAATGCCAAACCCGTGATTTTTAAGTCCTCACCAAAGATATAGTTCTGTATTTTGAGGGAGTGAGTTGTCCTTTAACTTCATTCTCCTTGAAACGAAAGCAAAAGCCTTATGACACTAACTGTCTTTCCTCGTGTCAGGACATGGGAGACTCTGTCTACACCCTGGAGATTCCCTTCCATGGAAAGACTTTCATTCTCAAGGTACGGCAGTTCTTTGTGTCTTCATTGTGAAACTTTGTCCCATGAGAACCTCAACTCCAGCAGTCAGAGGGGACCCACAGAGCTGTGCATATTCATCCTGTTAAGACATGCCATAAATATACGTTGTGCCTCCATAACGTTTTTCTGTTTTACTACTGCCACATTAATGAGCGGATCAGGCTGTCACATTCCTCTATAACACTCAGAACTAAATATGTACACTGTGCAGGCATGGACATGCATGTACATGGCCAACCTCTAGAGGGCACCGTGGTGGAGTGATCAAGACAAATGGGTGTTAAATCAGATTTTACCAAAGGAACCCGTTACAAAGGAGTTCATTTAGCATGTGTGATTTCTCATAGAGGAATTCACAATGTTACACGATGCTCCATAACTAAAGGCTGTTTGAAGTCAGTGCTCCGGTTTGACACTGGACACGTATAACTTCATTCAGAGAAATATCATCAACAAGCGCGGGCTGGTGGCTGGCAGGAAAAGTTCAGGAAAATGTCTGGAGCAAATGACTCAAACAAATGCGTTCTCAGATACAGCCCCTCCAGAAAATAAGTTCTCAGAAAAAGAAAATCGGAAAATCTCTTTTGGTTATTCAAAAACATATCTGCAACAGATACTAGAGTAGTTGGTAGTTACTTACTAGTTTTTGACTTACTGTAGTGCCCCTGTTGCCAATAAAAATAAGCCACCATGGTTGCTGATTGATTGTTTGTTTAGATGCGTGTGGTAATGGCTGTGAAATGAATGTTCTTTTGTCTAGGTTTTTGGAAAATAGACTTTTGACAGAGAAACTTTTTTTTGTGGAAACCCTGTCGATTGTAGGTAATAAATCGCCTTTGTTTTGGAAACCGGACATTTCGTAATTTTTGCACGCATCTAAACAATCAATCAGCAACCGTGGGGATTTATTTTGAGTGGCAACGGGGTCACTCAACTGACTAACCTATAATAAAGCCACATTCATTATTGCAAGAGCAATGATATGACGCTTGAAGTTGCAGTATTTAAGGTCAAGAATGTTCGACTCTAATGCCTCGGCCACACTGAGTGTGTGTGTACAGCACGTGACGCTGCGTCGCTGATCTGCTGCGTCTCGCGTGCCCCTGTAGTTCACAGGCAGCGTGTCTGCTGCGGAGCTGTTAAATGAGGTTCCTGTTGTGACTTTTTTTATTTCCTCGAATTAAAGTAGCTTATGTTCCCAACTAAATACCACGACTGAACACCACGAAGCCGTGGATCTTCCAGTCCTGCAATTATTTCATACTAAAAACCTTTTTATAACAAATACATGGATTCAGTCAACAGAAATGCTAGAGTGTTCTCACTTTGGAACAGGAACTTTTGGAAATATTGATTTTGAATATATTTATTTATACTATAATATATATTTTTGTAATCTATTTTGTATGTTTATATTTATGTGATATATTCAACTGATAGACTATGAGATAGATATTTTTTTTACTTTGTATTTTGCTGTGAACCACATACGGAGAAAATGGCCAGGACTCAGACTCTCTAGAAAAGCATGCGTGGCTCACGCGGACAGTGTGGCTGCTTTAGACGTTCTGCAACACGCATACATTCTGTTTGGAATGGGCTCCGGTGGTTTTCTGTTTCTCTGTCCCTGAGTTCATCTCACCAAACAGTTGTCCACGAGTGCAGTTTGTCTTGGGACAATATGATTTTCCACCAGGATACTGATCATGAACACACATGAGAGGTGGTTTAAAAATGGCCTTCACAGGCTAAAATTTGATTTTAGAAATCCATAGTGATAACCTCATCCTCTGGGGATCAACAAAGAGGAGACTTCGCCAGAAAACCAGCGTCAGTGGCTGGATTTATTTGAGTTCTGACAGAAATATTGAAAACTGGGCTGGAGGACAATTGATGTTATCACTTGTAGTTTTTATCACATGATTTCCACTGTATTTTCTTTTCTTTTTTTTTAAAGCGTGACCAACATTTCCTTATTGATGTTGACATGCTGTCTTTTGATCTGTTTTGTTGTCATTGTCCAGGCTTTCATGCAGTGTCCTGCTGAGCTGGTGTATCAGGAGGTGATTCTTCAGCCAGAGAAGATGGTCCAGTGGAACAAAACAGTTTCCGCCTGCCAGGTGACCTGTTTTTAAATCGTCTTTGTGTCTATTTGAGTATTTTTCATCATCATTTTTAACACTGCTTCCTTCCTTCTCCTCAGATCCTCCAGAGGGTTGACGACAACACACTTATATCATATGACGTCTCTGCTGGAGCAGCGGGGGGAGTTGTGTCTGCCAGGTATGTCAGCTCAGCATACAGCCGGATACAATACGTCCCTTGTGTCCACTGACTGATTCTTCTTCGCTTAGGGACTTTGTTAACGTTCGACGGGTGGAACGCAAACGAGACTGCTACCTGTCTGCGGGTATGGCAACTGACCACGACGCCAAGCCCCCATGTGGTCGCTACGTCAGGTCAGAACATGCCTCTGTCCAGGCAACTTGTCACCGATGCAGTAGATCAATTTAATAAAACTCCAGTTGCGTTTGGTTATTTTTCTTTAACATCTCTTGTCTTCTTATTGCTGGCCTCAGGGGGGAGAACGGTCCTGGAGGATTTGTGGTCCTCAAATCCAGCAGTAACCCGTCAGTCTGCACCTTCATCTGGGTCCTCAACACGGACTTGAAGGTGAAAATGTGCACCCTGCAAAAACTGTAGCATTTCTTCATGTTTATGTCGAGTGCGAGTCGTCCGTCTGATTAAAGAGAAGTCAAATTGGATTTGTCTGTTTTAAGAAAATGGGTTGCTGAAGCTGCAAATAGTGGATGCAGAAAAACAACTTAATCATATAACTGCTTATACTAGATTTACAGAAATAAATAAATTATAAGTATATAAATTCCACAAAACGAGGAGCCAAAGAAAAATTAAAGATTTGAGAAATAAACCGAATGCATTCATGAATGTAATGTGAGTGGGGAGAACAATTGAAACGTACTTTTTTGGGCTTGTTTTGTCTCCTCAGGGTCGTCTGCCCCGCTACCTCATCCACCAGAGTTTGGCCGCCACCATGTTTGAATTCATGTCCCATTTACGCCAACGTATCGCTGACCTGCGGCCCTCTCTCCGCTCCCACCACCACACTTAAAACAGGAGAGACACCGGACTGTGCCACAGCTGGTTGGGAGGTATCACTACTGGGCTTTTGTATACGTATATTAAAATCAGCGGAACACGTACAATGGGCATAGCGGTGCTCTTGTGACGCATTTGAGCTGAAGGGATGTGCCATAGTAACTGGAAAGACTGCAGCTGGAAGCATAGGAGATGTGAGACATGTGACCACGCATTCACCACATTTCAGTCACATGAGAAGAGGAGTAATTTGGTTTTCAAAGACGATGTTCTTCTTTATCGAAGCTCAACAATGTTGTTGTTTTTTCTAGTGTGATCACGTACATATTTTTGAGAAGACCTGATGTTATTTGGCCCCTCGCTGTACGAGGAGAGCCGTTTTCTGAAAGCATCACTCACACAAGAAGACCTGGATGGAGATGGGTGTGATTCTCACCGTCTGACGTGTTTCAAAATGAAACTGATGCAATGGCGTGACTGAGCCTTATCTTCCTGCGCACACTGTTAGCCATTGATTTGCTGCTTTTTTTTTTGTGTGTTTTCACTGCAATGTTATAAATGTTTCTCTGGTGCGCCAGTCCTAAAACGAACACACACTTCAGTCACACCTTCAAGAAACGTGTCATTTGAAGAAACACTGTGATATATGTTTAAGAGAGCACCACTAGAAGAAGACGCCACTTACCCACCCAGTGAAAGCCTCTAAGGCCGTTTTCAGATATGAAATTTGAGTTGGGACGTTTTCCAGAGTTTGCCTTTTACATATGAAGAATGTAGCAGGAGACTGTCAGGCACTTTCTCAAAACCAGAAAACTCTGGAGCGTTCAGGCGAGGGGGGGGCGCCTGGGTAGAGAATGCAGCTGGCAGGACGTGATGTGTATATTCCGCTGTGGAAATTACGTGTTTTTGTTTACAGCACATTGACACCAAATCACTTAACAGCTCTCAAATCTTGTTTGTTACATTTTTGTCGGCGTTCTCTGTGAATGGCACCTCTTTTTCATGCTGAGATATTTGGGTTATTTGTCTTTTCTTTATTTCAGTTTTGCATTCGTGGCGTGTTAAAAACATCTTCAACACGCCCTATCGCTCGACATGCATTGTCACACGGGCTCGCTCTGACATTTTGCTTTGTGGCTTTTAGGAAAAGTTGTAGAAATGTCTGCCACAACTGGCTCAGGCAGTCGCCTTCTCACATGCAGCCCCTCCAGAAGATTTCTGGAAAATGTCAGAGGTCCAGTGCATGTCTGAAAGCAGCTTTAGTTTGACAGCTACCTTTCTTCAAGTGCAAAGACTTGTTATCTAATCAACTTAAATCTAATCAGCTATTACTGAGGGTTTCTCAATACTGCTTTTGTGATGCACTTTGTCATTTGAAGTCAAACCAGGAGGCTGTTAGTATGTGATGCAAATGCATTATCAAGCTCGATTAATACTAGATGATGGTGCTCACACATCGTGATGCTGTACACGCTCTCAAGCTGTACTTTTGTCCCATTAACCTCAAGTGGCCTTGTGGTAAAAAAAAAAGCTGAGTTCATTTATGTCATCAAAAGTTCTGAATGTGCTGACATTAGTACTGGTCTCCCCTCAGGCACAGTTTTTCTATCACTTCTTACATTATGATTATTGCATGTTAGTTTTGCTTCAAACATCTGTATCTCAGTGTTATGATGGACCTCAGAAAATCTTTTTATAATTTCAGAAAACCTGGTCATAGGTCCAAATCACTGCGGAGTTGAACCAGAGTGAGCAGAGCAGGAAACTTCCTTTTGAAGGAGCATATTTTATGGGTGTTAACGAACCGTGATGAGCACAACACGGTCACCTTCTGACTCGGAAGCTGTGTCCACCATCTGAAACGAGTCCTTGTCCAAAGCGTGTGGTAATTGAGATTTTTCAGTTTTAGCTATTTATCACATGGAAGGAATGTTAAATGAAATGCTTTAACGATATCAGTGTTCTGGTGCCTTTTTATCACTCTCCCCTCACGTCCTTCACGCTTTTTCTTTTGCTTTACTCTGTCATGTCGATGTATGCCATATTCACATGAAACATGCTTACATTACTCAAGTTTGTGTCTTTCTTTTTAATAGTTTTTGAATGTAATTTATCATAGATCATTCATCCAACATGTTAATTTAAACCGACAGTCCAACAGTTTTTATTGAGTCTTAACCAGTGTCTGATGTTTAATAAAATACACAAAGTCATGATTAAGTTCTGCCTCCTTTAACTTACACATATAACCTGTGGATCATTAAAAAACATCTCGCTGCATTGATTTTCTGCTGTAAGCTAAGCTGTTGTCTGTTCGTCTTGTAAACGCAATATGACAGGAAATTTAAACCAAACAAACATCCACTTTGACTCAAAAAGAAATATGTTGCTTGAAAGGTCAAGCAACATATGCTAAGTATGTTTACCATATTTGTTATAGTTAAATGATGACATGTATTTAGTGGGTCAAAGGTCAACTTCACTGTGGCAAAATGTTCCACAGAGACTCTTTCCTGGCCATTGTTCAACATTATGACTCAGGAACAGAAGCAGAGATCAACCATAGTTTCTGCAGCTTGACTGGTTGGCGGTAGCCCACAACCACAAAGCCGTAATTCTAGTTTCAACTACCACACACACACACACACACACACACATTGTGAGAAGGTCATAGTGTCATGAGTCCTTTTTTAACAAGTAGAAACTGTGATATCTCCACCCACATTTCCCAGCACTGGGCCCCGGGTTGTTTGTGTCATAAACAATTGGACCGTGTGACTTGAGCCTATGTCACATGCGTGACTTACCTTTGCAAAATGGCCACAACAACCCGTCACATCTAGTCCCAATGTTCGCTCAGATTCCTTCACCAGAAACCTGCGTTTTCTCTCTGACATTTTAAAATTAAATAAAGTGTATAAAATGTTCAGCCCGCAAAGAACTCTATAAAAAGACTATTTTTCAACCACTTGTAAATGGATTCTCGGTTACCACATACAATGAAATTAAATAATCCTTGAATCAATACAGCCATGGTAGATTAAATACAGAGCAAGTCATTGGGCCTATTGAAGAGGAGATGGTTTGCCCTCAGGGCAAAACACAATGCTAAGTAGAAGAGATGCAGCCGCTCACATGATTGTGCTGTGACTGTCTTCTGAGGCTATTGGTGTGTGAATATGTTTTTGAATCGATGAGAGAGTGAGCGCCTCACTGCTCTCATTGTCCTCCATGTAAGGCTGATGAGAAGCACCAGTCCCTGGGCTGCCTTCTGCCTGAGCGTCACTACCCGGACAGGCTCTGGCCGATGATCTGGAGGACCAACCTCGACTGAATGTGGAGAACGCGGGCGGGGTCCCTGAAAATGGGAAACTGAAAATTAGGTAGGGTTGGGGGATCACTGACCTTTTGTAACTTTTTTATTACTTTCTGATAATTTGTCTTCTGTGATTCATAAGATTAGTTCTAGTGGATGACATGACATATTTTCTTACATTGCCATTTTTTTCATCATCCAGGCTGTGAATACGCTCCCCTTTCTACGGAATCTCTTCAGAGCAGCATTTCTTCAGATCGTCTTCGGGGACGGCAGCATTGTGGAGCTCCGCTCAGACACATCAGACCAGACTCAACACGGGAAACTCCCTTGTGAAACAACTTCCCTCTGGATTATCTGACACTGTGAACACCTGCTACTCACTTACTCTGTTCCGATGGGTTCTACCTTTAAGAAGTTCTGCTGCTGCTGTTGTGCCGGCGATGAAGATGATGAGGATGAGAAGCAGCCATTAGTACCGTAAGAGCCATTAGACAGACCAGCATAGGACTTGTATTACTTGTATGCACTTGTTTTGTCATTGTTTTCATTTCACCTTCATTTATAGAAGGTTGCCTCCTGGTGTGTGTGTGTGTGTGTGTGTGTCTCTCTCATTTCATTCTGTGTGCGTCTCTCTCATTTCATTCTGTGTGTGTAATACCTGTAACCTTGTGCGTTCGATCCCACACAGTCAGGACCCACTGGAGTATTTTAACCGTGAGGTCCAGAAGCGTCGTGAAGAGGAGACCAACCTGTGGAGTGAGCCAGGAGACCCCAGCCACTCAGAGAGGGATGACGACCGGGTCCTTTACGGCCTGCTGCAGGCCAGGACCAAGACCCGCATGGGATCCACGGTACGTGAGGGAGGCCTTTCTGGACAAGAGTCTGTAAAGGCTTTATTCACACTCATTGACCTAAGGGCGGGTAAAAAGAAACACAGCAGTGGAAAACAGCCTCGGGCGATGCTGTGTGCTGGAAAACACAGGCTGAATTTGTTCACACTAGGTCCAAAGACAGAAACATTTTCATGATGAATCATCACACATGTGAGTCAGGAGAATAATGCTCCATTTATGAAACCACAAGGAAGTGGACTAGAAATGACATAAGAATCCAGCAACCTAGTTTTTAAAAGCCTTGTCCTTTCTACATTTTGTAGGGCTACCGTCGTCTGAGCTGCGACATTGAGGCCATGAGAGACACCCGGCGAGAGGTCAGAGACAAGTGGAGGACAATTCTGGAGGATCTAGGTAAGATTGGACAGGTGAGCGGTGAGGTGCAGCGCCACCCACAGGCAGAGTCCTCAAAATAAAAATGGATGGTATCTTCCCGACCTAGGTTTCATGGCGGAGGCAGACTCGCTGCTGACGGTGTCCGCCGGCACGTCCAGTGACCGCATGCGCAATGCTCCGGCAGCACGTGCCCTCCTCCACTCGCTCAACACCGAGACGGCCCTCTTCGACACCAAAGGCCCGCCCCCAGAGAGATATCTCTTTATCCTGGTGAGAGAAGGAACCACATTAACATTTCATGCATGTCTTTCCAACACATTTGCATTTCACACATGAGTGACCCTTCTCTGGAGCTGGAGCATATATGGTAAAAAAAAAAAGCACCCTTGGGTGTTTGTGGGTTACACCACTCATGTTAAAGAAGCCCACTGTTTACTTAAAGCAACACTGTTGTCAATTTCTGATGAGGAACAGCGACCTCTGCAGCCATAAGTGGTTATTAAAGTCTTAGCCAAACACCATTAGGAAATATTAATATTTTAAGTGTCCTCACTAATTATCAGAGATGAATGCTATTTCTTCAATGATTTCTGAGTCTTATTCTGAGATCTTCAGTTCGGCATTACTCTTCAACTGGCTGGACCTTATTCCAGCTGTTAAATCTGCCCATTATCATTCAGTTATAGGCCCTCCACAAACTCACCATATCACAAGTCAGTTTCCTCAAAGTTATTTTTGAAGCTCTTATTTTTAATTTAAAATACTTGCAAATGTTGCTTCATGTAAAACTTTTGGGAAAAGTTAGGAAAAATAGAAAAACACACAATTACAGTTAATATTTAAGTACAAAATAATTGCCAGCAAAATGTATCGAAGGAAAAACTTCTGGTTTCACACAAAGAATGTTCATCTGATTAATGTTTTATTATATATTTCAGTATTAGCTATACCTTTGCTTTTTTTACACTTCGTAGTTTCCCGAACTGGGGGTCGTGCCCCTGTGTAAAAAAATAAATAAATATGAGAATTGGATATAATGAGGAAGGAAAAAGGAAACTGCTAAAAACTGCTAAAAGTGCAGAATATTCGTCTCGACTGGATATGCTTTATCGAACCCAACCAACTAAATACTGACATTCACGGTTCCCTTGTTTCCTCGTTCACAGGATCGTCTCCTGTATCTAGATATAGGCGAAGATTTCCTGGCAAAGGCAAAGCAATTCTATCCGCCCAGGGATAGCTCCGACGAGGACGAGACAGGCCTTGGCATAAACCTGCCGCTGCTGCTGGCCAGGGTGGAGGCCATGAACGGGGCAGCCGACGATGACAGCGATAGAGAAGGTGGAAGTGACAGATCCTAAGATCTACTGGCTGCAATAATAACAGACACAAGGCAGGGGGCAGTAGTCATCAACCCTTGAGACCCTGGATGAATTGCATAGCTCCTTTCTTCAAGTGCCTCATACAGTGTTACTGCTGCTCTTTGGAAGTTTTAGGCTGAAGAATTTCTCGTTTTCTCCCCCAACTGCACAGCTTGAGTTTTATTATGTGTTCTCTGGTCAAAATCTAAAAGGGTTTCAGCAGATTTCCAGGTGAATGTTACAGACATGTTTACTGCGAGTGTGTTTTTTTCTTCCTCTGTCGACCAAAAAGTTCCCAGCCTGTTTATTGTTCAGCTGTTGTGAAGCTTCAGGGTAGCGACGTTCCTTTGAGCAGAACCTCTTTATATTTTGTCCTATGATTATCAGCACTCATTTCATTCAATCACATGATTGGTAGCAACACAAAACAAAAACAAATAGCTCGGTATAAGTAATACTTTTAACAAATTAAAGTCTGCAGAGTTGACTTTAGAGAAAGACCAGATGGAAGTACAATGAAGGAAGTACCGTATGTTGAACTTTTAAAATGTGTGTGTGACATTCAGGTGATGTGAGGGTGTTTTTGTTTCCCTCCAGCAAGTTGCTGAAAATGTGAAACGTTTCTAAACTGGTGGCACTTTGCGTGTGTGTTATAGTGTCCAGTTCATGATGAAATAAAGTTGCAGTCTAAAGCCTGATGTGTGTACAATGTCGCATGTTGGTGTGTCGTCCTCCCTGTGAGTTTCCAGTAACTCAACACAAATGAAAAAAGAATAACAGACGACTTTGTGTGGCTCGTAACAAGTCTGAAGCATCAATTAGGATTTGCTAAGTAAAATCATAATAAATAATTCAATAGGAACTGTGGCTGTGGCATTCCTTTCAAGAGGAAAACAAGGGTCTTCTTCAGTCTGTTACTATGCACTCACGTGGCCTGCCGCCTGCGTAACCCATGGCTGGCTCACACGCTGATCCACAGACATAGCACAATTCCTGGCCTGGTGCAGCCTGTCCGGCATCTGACCGTCCCATCGGGACCGGAACGGGATCCACGATGGAAGGTGATTATGGTGTTTGGTGGTCAGATCCATGTTGTTGTTGTTGTGCAAGAGAGAGACTCTGCTGAGCAACTTGTTTTAACACTGCACGCAGACACAGTACCAGTGCTGCGTTGTGGAGCCAGAGTAAAACGCCAGAGTCAAGCTAAGGATTGTGCAAGAATCCATACAGGACTCGATAGAAAGTTAACTTTCCCTCAGTTTCTACTGAACTGCTAAGCAAGCACTTTGTGTCAGTCGACCTGTGTAGGAGGCTCCTCTGTGTCCTCCCAAATTCACCCATCTGTCACAAAACAAGACAAAAACTGACTTAGTCAAACTTGCACTCTCACTATATATTTTTTTAGCTTTATTTACCATTTCCTGACAGGCCAGGGGCTTTATCCTGCAATCGACCCTCTCTCCCTTCCTCCCACTCCATGTGTCTTTCCTGATGACAGCTTATTTAAATGTCACTTCCCAGCAGTTGTTACGCAACACAAAGTTCTTTTTCCGGGCCCGGGCGGTGGTTTGGTGCAAGTGGGGGGGATGAGGGGCGGAGGAGAGGGTGTTGATCGTTGTGAAAGGGCTGATCCATGACCCGTCCACATTCCTGTCTTCAGTAGCAGAGAGTAACTGGCCCCAAAAAACAGCAAAGAGGTGATATATAGGTGAAGTAATATGATATATGTCGTCTTGCAGTTGTAGCAAGTGAATTCCTAAGTTATCAACAAAGAAAATAGAATTAAAGGCACCGGCCTGTCTACTGTTTTCAAACTTTATTGCTCTGTGTCATGTTGGTTCGAAAAAGAAGTGATCTCAACAGTGAAGGACCCTGCATGGTGACTTACTAGGTTTCTGAAATGGCATTTATGATTACCATGGTGTCATAACAAAGCTGAACACATGACCCCAGAGAGGCCTCTCTCTCTCTCTCTCTCTCTCTCTCTCTCTCTCTCTCTCTCTCTCTCTCTCTCTGACGTTCTAGTTTACATATGCGATGTCGGGAAACTGCAGAAAGAAAGCTGGAATACAGCCACACTTGACAAGCAGAGGGAAATTAGCTCTTAACTGTTGAATGACATAGAGGAAATAGTCAAGAACTAGTGGAAAGTACCATTTTTTTAATTTCCTACTTTAATGTAACATTTAATAAATGGTTTCAAACCCACTATAATGTAGCTGTATGCACATAATAGTGTAACAAGTATTTATTAATGTTTCTGTTTATAATCAATCGCTCCTCTGGGCACCGTTCAGTGGAGGCTGGTGTATAAACAGCTGTTTTACTAAATCAGAATTTATTAAAAAAAACACTTAAATGATGATTTATTGTTATAATTTGGCCCAGATTCAGCAGATTGCAACATTTATTCACCACCAGTACTCAGGCCAATGTCATACACTTTTAAAGACGGTGTGATTGATCAAACTTGTCATACTTCTGGTTCTGGTACATCTGATATGTGCTGTCTTATGATATCAGTACCTGATGTGGATGAATGAGTCAGGCACAGGGACTGGTTGTAACATCACACCGGCAGACAACTGTCAGAGGTGACTGTTTGTGTGTGAGTGTGTGAGCGCGCTTCACAGCCTGTAACCTGAGTTGATTATGGCTTGCGTGGCACTCCTGTCGCCGAGGTAATGAATCACCGGGGACGGAGTTCTCGCAGCTACTGTGAGGCAGCTCACTGTATTGGCATTTAATGAGGGGGTTTGATGTTGTCACAGAGCACAGCTGTCGTAAAATGAACCGTATAATAGGTATAAAAAGTCAGCAGGGTGTGGTGAAGCCAGCACATTAAGTTCTCCTTTCAGATTTTACCTCCAAGTGAGGGACATTCCTGATCCGTCACCTACAGATTCGATCCAAAGGCCTGAAATATCTTTTTGTATATGAGCAGCTGCATCACTGTTTGCTTTCAAAATTATCGAGGTGTTACCCGCTGCCTCATATACATCAAGCCGGAGACCTTATCAAAATTCCTCTCGGACTAAAGACCAAACCTGTTGTCTGTGTCTGTCCACATTTGTATATAATCCTGTTTAATCTGGGGGTCTCTGTGATGCTCGCCCCTTCCGACACACTGGGATCACAGCTGAAGTGGAAAATGTTGGGCTGAGTCATCACAGAGGTGACTGGGTGTACAATCTGGGAATCAAGGGATTTTAAGTCCAATTACCTTTAACCCCATCTGAGGGTGGCTTCCAGCTCACAGGGATAGAGACGCGGAGCACTCGGTGTCGCATGTCAGTGCACGCTGATTGTAGAGTGACAACACGGATCAGGAATAGCAGCAGAACATTTATAAAAGCCGTCGTCTGACCCGAGCCAAGGCAGACGACACAAAGAGAGGCAGCGGGAGCCAGGACATACAGCCAGCTGAAGCATCCCTTTTCTCAGACACAAGGCCAGAGCTTGGGACTGATCAACAACGACCTACTGGGAAAGGTACATCTGAGACAGAGAAGATGCCGATCTGTTCCATCCTGGAGAAGCGTAATGGTGTGGTGGTGGGAGCCGAGCTGACCTGCAGCGTACGGGAGGATAACAAGGCTCAGAGGGAGACCTACAGCGCTGACTGGAACAGCATCAGTAAAAAAACTCAACCTCAGGAAAGGTGAGACCCTCAGACAAAACCAAAGGTCCCTATGATTTGGTATGATTGTAGTCTTGGTAAAACTATTCTCATATGAGCAGGCAATTAGTCTGATTGAGTCTAACTTCAACTGTTCTCTGATTCCTTCAGGCAGACAATGGACATGAACGACAAATCTCGCAGGGAGACTCTGTCCCGGCAGTGGCAGGCCCGTTCCCTGACACAGATTTGCCCCTCGGGTGTCTTCAGAGTGGGCACCGTGGAAATAGGGGTGAGGGAGCACCAGCTGCTGCCTAAGAGAAACACCCTCCCCTTGCCCATTTTCACCCCGGCAGAGCTGGGCGTCAGGCTCGGACGCGGAGCCCCGCACACCGAGGAGGACCTGCTGCCCCTCCCCAAACCAGACGGAGCCTGTCCCGGCAAGAGGACTGTGGACGAAATCACAAGAGATCTGCCCCCAGTCAAGCCGACCCTCATGGAGTTCTCCAAAGCGCCCAAAGCCCTGGGTCGCTCCATGTCCGTGGAGACCCAGAGAGGGTGAAAAAACAACAAGGGACAAAACAGAGAACGAGATGATGATAGGGAGAAGTGTGACAAATGGAGGAGGATAGTCTTTGAGCAGAGCGAGTCAGGAAGGACTAGATGTATATAGATTTATCTCTAGTGACATTCATCATAAACCCTTCATACTGTAGATTGTGTTTTAGCTCAGTCTGTGTCTCATGGTGAGCACAGCACCAGATAAATGTCACGCTTTGTCAATGATGGCATTTGGTGGTGAGTGGTAATAGGAATGGTTATGTGAAGGTATTGGCTTTGTGAGGGAGAGTCAGGGCGTGTGTTCTCAGCTGTGCCACGGGCTATTGTGTGGCCGTGCTGGCCGGCTGGGCACACACACTGACCTCTCACTGGAATCACTGTGACCCAACTGTTGCATGCACCGTGCACCTTTAATCATGCTGCATGCACTTTCTTTAGGATTGAAACGTGCATATATCCTGACAAGGTAAATGAAGGTGCTCTTGTGGTCACTTGACTAATGGATTATTCCTGTAATAGGCGGTGAAGTCATGCAACGATGCAGAAAGTGACAGATGCAAAAGGCAGAGGCAGGTAAATAACTGTAAAAAGAGGGATGGAAAAGAGGAAGAGAAAACCGGAGGGACGAGGGCTCGGAGAACATGCCACCGTCAGGCCTCCAGAAGCTCTCGACAGTCTCTGAGAGATCACACACTGTGGCTGTACATATGTGTGTGAGCGTCCTTGTGTGTGTGTGTGTGTGTGTGTGAGACACCTCTCACTCTGCTCTTCACTGTGTATTAACTGATCTGCTTTGTTAGCTGAGTGGCAGCACTTTCGTATCCAATAGGAACCGACACTGTAGTGAATGAATTTGAAATGTGTGTGATGATGTTGAATTGTTTGTCCTAGTTTTTTATTATTTTTACAAATAAAAGTTATGTTGCTCAACACTTTGTTTTTTCTGTCTAAGATGCAACTTTGATTAAATGTTAGTGTGAATCGGAGAGAAGCTTTGTGTGGAAGGTTTGATTAACAAAGAAACAAAAAACGATGACTCCCTCATATAGAGAGTTGTGGGCACAGGAAAATGGGAATCAACAAAGAGATATGATACGATATGATACAGTACAATAAAACACTATGGTGAGCTGCAGTATGATACAATACAATAGCCTACAATACAATACAATACAATATGATTCAATAAAATACAATATGATAGCCTACAATATGACACAATATGATATGGTAGCTTACGATACGATACAGTTGCCTATAATACAATACGATAGCCTACAATATGATATTATACAATATGATGCTATAAAATACAATACGATAAGATGCGATGCGATTAGGATACAACACAATATATTAGAATACATAAAGAATTAAATAATACGATACAATACGATGTGATTCGATAGGCTACAATACAATATATCAGAATTATAAATCATTTCTATAGTAATCATAAACAAGGCTACAATGTGCTTTGCAAAATACTTGAATTAAACAACACAGAACAAAACAAAATAAGAAAGATAATACATAAGCAAATATTAAAAACAAACAACATCCGTTAAAGCTAATAAATCAGGCATTAAAGGCTTTCCTATAAAATTATGTTTTAAGCAATGATTTAAAAACAGGTTAAGTACTGGCAGCTCTAATCTCATCAGGTATGAGTTCCAGAGCCTCAGGATCCTGATGTCAACAGCCTGCTCACTCTTAGTTACCAGCCTTAACTTAGGAAATACTAGCAAGCAGTAAGATACTGATTAAAATATTGTAAGAAATACTTATCAATAAAGAAAATATTGCTTTTTATGTGGGAAAGCAATGGGAAAAATGCCAGATATGCTGATATAGATAGCTGGGGATCTGTCTCCTGTAATTTGGATCCTGTCACAGCGTCCTCCACATGCTGCACAAATCCCTCATCAACACTTTCCATCCCTCATTTAGCTTTCATGTTCCCCCGTGTTTGTCTTCAACACAGAGCACACTGTTCCATTAGCAGTGTGCAGAGCTTTACATCATCACACTCTCTAAATCTCAATTTACTCAAGCCTAAATGATCACTTATTACTTCTGCCATCAGCTGCCCGTCTCTCGTCCATCTTCACAATCACGTTTGTCTCTTAAACCCATCCTGACCTATTGTGCCTCTGCCTCTCCTCTCAGAGGCAGCGCGTGTTGGTTTGATATTAATAGCTGGGTAAACACTGGCATTGCCCCGGAGATAGAGGAGGGCCCGCCGCATTGGCACGTTCTTCTCGTTTGAACTCTTAATCCTGGTGTTTTATCAGAGATTTGGCTGTGCTGCCCTCCCTCCCTATCTCTAAAGTTACCCTCCCACGCTGCTGCTGGAGTAATGTGCCCGTCGCCCCGCACTGTCACGTTATAATCCACTTCTCAAACTCCAAATAACACTTCAAACCCTGAAACTATTTTCAGTGGAGGCCAAGGGAATGTGGGTATTGAGCTGTTGACTGTTGTCGAAGACAAATCTACGTAAATGACATTGAAATTCTTTCCTAGGGCTCAGCTGTCGCAGCTGCATCCTGCTCACTGTTTTGTCCCATTTGGAAATTCCCACCCACCAATCTGATACTGCAAGTTAATGCAATCCTTATGACAGGAGGTCGCAAATTGTACATTAGGCACAAGAAAAACAAAAAAATATATACTCAACTGTTTTTCTTACTTGAAAATATTCAATTTAATTCATGCATTGCAACTTTTCCATGCACGTTTCCACATTTTCTTGCTTCTACTGCCATCACCTGCAGGGATCGGGTGGTGTGCCGCCTCTTATTATTTAAAGTACTTGTCACAGTGCATTTAATGTTAAGGTCGTACAGTGTGACACAAAAATAGATCTTAATGTGTTGTCATATGCTTGCTATGTTGCTCACAGTGGTATGTGCTTGCCCACATCAGCACTATAGCATACAGAGTCACTGTGAGTGCTCGACTATACAGCTTGAGGTCTTTTTGCCAATTAAAATCTGTTGCTGCTCCCTGCTGGATAATTCAGGAAATGCATTTTGAGTAATATATATTTTCATGTTTTATTTTTTTTTAATCTACTTAAAGGTTCAGTGTGTAAGATTTAGGTGAAAGGGATCTATTGGCAGAAATCGAATATAAAATAATCCTACGCATGTTTTCACAAGTGTGTAATTATTGTGCGAATGTTGTTTTATTTGCCCTAGAATGAGCCCTTTCTATTTAAATACTTTCTATTTTAAATCTGTAGCGGGTCCTCTCTGTGGAGGCCGCCATGTTTTTCTTTACAGTCGTCCAAACTGGACAAACTAAACCTTTTGAGTTTTTATGACAACTGAAGGCCACCACAGGTTCTCTTTCCTGTTTGGAAGGGGATGGTGAGGTGAGAGGTATTCAGCTGCAACATATAACTTCACCACTAGATGTCACTAAATTCTACACAAAATTTAGAAACATGTAATTTGAATTAGCATTAATGCTCATTATAAACATTTTTGATGAGTGGATGAATAATCACGCTCTCCTCTTCTCTGCTTCTGCCTCAGCAGCACTGTTGCTCTCTATGAAAATATACAGAAAAATGAAATATTATATAGTCTTGAGGAATCTGATGAAGTCATCTCTTCAGCCAATAGGTGCCCCTGCTGCAGTAATGATTGACACCACGTTAGTTAGTTGTTGTGTGCATGTTGCCCTGCATTTACCTGTTGCAGGAGGTACGTTGACTCCCACAGTCCCACTGGTGCTGGGTGGGGGAGTAGGAGGACGAACAGTCCGCCCGATAACACAACATTCACAAATATTACTACTGTAGTGATTTTATATCGTTGAAATCCTTTTCGCAGTGAAGGAACACAAAGTCCTTCTCTGAATCCAGGTCTCATACTTTGTGAGAAAAGAGCTCAGTTGCAGAGATTTTCGGGGCTGCATGTTCTTTCCCAAAAAAGGTGAGAACAGGTCCTTCAAGCAGTAGCAGTGAAGCATCCCCTCCTTTGCCTCCATGAATGTACCTAAATATCTCTTACAAACAGTTTCAGGTGAACTGTGCTGACAGTGGATGTGGTATTATGAAAGTATTATGGAGGCGTGTGCTTCCTTACATAAGTTGTAACTTCAAGTACGGAAAGAATAATACTTTTCCATTAAATCATCACATCGATAAGTACATAGAAGCGGACCTGCTAACAATGATCCCAGAGCCTCATCTGACAAACATTGTCACAACATATATCAATACGTTTTACATAAGCTTTACAATAATACGATTCAATCAACAACATTTCACACAGCTTCACTTTAAATAAAGTCCTGTCACTCCTGCAGTAATGTACAGACTAATTGTAATTAAAAGTAAGTTGAATCTATTTTCTGGACGATTGTCATGGGTGAATCCACAGATTGAATCTGCTTCACACAGTGGATTCTACAGTAGGTATATGAAATGCTTCTTCCCCTTTAATTGAAATCTTTGCTCTGCACTGTCTGTCTGAATTAAATTCTAGGGTCTGCTCTAAAAAGTTATTAGACTGCCACCAAGCAGGTGATAAATTTAAAGGTTCAGTGAGTAGAATTTAGTGACATCTGAATACCCCTCAACTCACCTTCCCCGTCCAAACCTTTAATACTTGGATTACTCTTTTAGGATTATCAATTCTGTTTCTGTGTTGAACGTGAATTTTTGGACATTTTCCTTCCTTTGCATTGTTTTCCTGTTTGGATTCGTGTTCTGTTTGGTTGTTCAACTCTTTTCTTGTTTGGATACCACAACTTTTAGGTAAATTACCACCACCTTTTGAACTGGAGTATGGAAAATTCGATTTGATTAAACGTGACTTCAGAGGACAGTCAAACATGGAGGAGGATCGACGTTGTCTGTTCTCATGGCTGAGAAGGCGGAACTGGCTTATACATTGTAGTCGCTGCTGTAAAACTACGCAACATCTGTTAAGTGACACTCTCAGCTCACTCTCATTGGTTTCTGTCAGAGCTGATTATTGTAAAACTCAAACATGATATTGATATTTGCGATTGGAGATCGTGAAGCCTCCGTCTCGATCAGTAGCATTAAGATTATTTTGTAAACCCCCCACAATCGGCACCGACAGGCCTCCAGTCGGGAACCCCCCCATGATTGTCGAAAAGGGGCGAATCGGGTCAAAAATCTGCCTGATGATCCTCTAGTGTGCAGCAACTTCATTATTTCAAAAGGGATGACACACTCAAACTTGTTTTTTACTTTCACATCATGACAACTTTTATCTTTTGTTTTTCCTCTTTTATTCTAAGTAAAATTCCAAACCTATTCTAATCAAAATTGATGACATTTATTAACTAAACTGACCCTGACCCTTGTTCGGTATCCACTCATCTCAGGGCCCGGCAGAGGGTCGGTGTATCCCAATGACCTGAGAGCCGACATGGTCGTATTGTTCATGATGACCTGGTGCATCCGGGCGTTCTGGATCAACATCAGCTCCACAAGGTTTGTATGTGAGAAAATCAAACACAGCAATATCCTCCTAATTGTCTTAGCTCCTCCATCAGCCTGCTATTCAGTCCTCTTCCCCGTGGGGCGACGAGGTGATTAACTTGCATTGTGTCAAAATGAGGGGGTGAATTAGGTGCCAAGATTCATTTTCGCATCTTCTTGTCACTCAGTGTTTTTTCCCCTCATTTGGCAATGACTCATCTGGCTAAACTATTAAACTCCTTCCCAGCAATATCCTGTAAATATGCCTCCTGATAAAGGTTTAAGAGTCTATTAAATCCCACTGTCATTTTAAAGCTTATTTCAATCATGACTTTATATTCGTCACCCTGAAAATGCATTAAATGCTTTCCAGACGACATGAACGACACCTCTGGGAGCCAGTTGTTTGTCAGCCGGGTGATGCAACAATAAGTAAGTTGGCAAACTTTCTGATATTTCACCATCTTGCAGAGGTTAAGTAAGTCTCATGAATGATATAGCGATAATGTCTGTGAACTATTCATGTGAAGAGCATGTGGCTCGGTGACACGTGTGATGGCTGGTTGGGCCGGATTAGCTGGGCCAAATTCACACGTGTCAATTTTATGTGGATCTGCACCAAATTGCACACACTCGTAAAACATGCTTTATCAAGATCTATGAATTATTCTAAGAAATCACAGAAAATGTTGAAAAATGCCACGCACGCTTTCTCACAGAGTTTCTTGGTAATCCGTCTAATTCTGCTGACTAACAGACAGACAAGCAAATACAGATGAAAACATGATCTCCTTGGCAGAGGTAACAATGTGCCAATTACTATATTTTGTTTTCAAACCCAAGAGATGTTTGGATTTCTTGGTAAAGCTGTTTTTAGTGCACACAAACATACATAGACTTCAGGAAAGTGAACCATCAGGGAGAAAATTGTTAAAACACCATTCACCTGTTCCAGCCACAGTAACTTATGCAATCATCAAATTACCAGATCTTAGTGTCATGACTTGAGTCTGACTTTGTCAAAAATTTGCAACTCAAATGTAAAGTTGCTTCAGGCAGTTGAGAGCATGTGCAAAAACCACAAGATAGAGTGAAATTCAGTTTGAGTTAGAGCACTGGATTGTGACACAATCGCTGGGCTCAGGCAGTCATTATAACTGCTTCCTAAAATCCGGACGGACGGTAACATTTTTTTGACACTTTGGGAACACTATGTACATGTAGCTGAAGTAAATGGTGGCTGGTCACAAATAGAGGCTGCTTTGAATCTCTGAACTCAGACTCACTGAACCTCATTCTAAGTAATTGAATGATGACTTTAGAAGCAATAAACAGGTCTGACTAAAACCCGCTGCAGCACACGGGCATTAATCAACTCACAAACGCATGTCCAAGCTCCAGAGTAAGCCATAAATAATATATCTGAGTGCTTCCTAGCGAGCTGGTAATGTGACAGGCAGTCGTGAACAGCTGTGAGTGGGGAAAAAATCTTGAGATGTAGTTTGTGTGTGGTGACAGTCTGCCATACCTTCCTTGACGTGACCGCCAGGCCTAATGGAGGGAGCCAAGCCAGGAGGCATCATGGTCACCGGGAGCTGCTGCAGGATGGTGGTGGGCTGCTGAGGAGACTGGGAGAGATGGGACCATAATTAGACACCATGCCCAGAGGCACAGGGACTGAGAATAGAATGTAGCATCTACCTATACAGGAGGTGAAGCTCTACTCAACGGGAATGGGGGACACAATCAGAGAACTAGAGGGGCACTAAGAGAGAGCATAACAGTTCCATTATTAAACCACATTTAAATTAAGTAGATAAACAAAGTCCCCTAAATATGATATTTATTCCCCCTCAAGATCCATGAATAGTTTTCTGAGAAATCACAGAAAATGTTGCTTAACGCACCATCTCACAATGTTACAGAAAGTGGAAAAAATCCTGGATCTGCAAATTCGGATCAGCACCAAATTTTGTGGTACCCTGACCTGTAGTTTTTTATGTAATCCTGATAACACACAGACAAAATCACAGACATAAACTTAACCACCTTCGTGGTGGTAATGATGCAAACAATATTAAAGCCATCACTCCTTCTAATAGCAGAGATTATAGTGTTATGATGTAACACTCGAGAATAGATTTTGTGTTTGAGCTGCACAACGAGCGGTGGATTAATCGTCGGGTTAAGAGTTTTTGGAAAAACCTGCCACAGTCAGAGAATTAGAACATCGCACACTTACAGGAAATAACTGAAAAGTGTTTGGATCACAGGGCTCAAAGTGTGAATAAATATCTTCTGTCCACGCCATACGTGAGAGCTTCAGCTGATACTCGGTAAGTAATTATATCCTGATTGCTGAAGTGCGCACAATAGCAGGTTGCCAAGGTGCCAAAACACAAGCGGTAGTCTGCACACGCACACGCCCACACAACACACACACACTTTCTTCGTCTGTGCTCGCTACATTGACCCACAGAACGCAGTTTGTGTGATAAATACCACTTTCGCAGCCGAGCAGCTCGTAACTCAGACAACTAAAACTACGATACTATAAAAAGTAATCACCCACTTTGGACTTCTGTAGGTTTTACTGCTTCTACAACAGTGAATCAATGTGTGTGTATGTTTTCCTGAAAAAAAACCCCTTAAAGGTCAAATTGAATGAATACATCTACAGTTTAAATTAAAACACAGGCAGGTGTTGTGGATATAAATAGTTTAAAATGAGGTAAGACTGTATTCACTCAAGTATATGATTCAGCAGCTAATTAACAACCAATTAAAAATAACCAATTATTGTGCTAATGAGATTTTCCTCCAGAACAAGACTGAATAAGATCAAACAAATCACTTTCATTTAACAACCTAGCATCTTAGAGTGTAAAGAAATATACACTTCTATTGATGTATGATGCATTACATGTGTCCGTATTCCCTCAATGTTCTCAGTGCTATTCAAGTCGTGGTGGGTAAAAAAGAACCACTGATGTTTTTTCAAATCGAACAAAGGCTTTAAAAACATCAAAGATCTATTAATCATTCAGTCAAAAAACAATAAGCTAGGACTGCTACAGGAGTGTGAGACGTAATGCTCCTCTGGTGCTCTTCAGTTTAGGGATCCAAAAACCTTTTGGAGAATTTGATGGAATCTGGGGTGTAACGGTTCCTGGTTTGAATCCCAGCTCGGCCGGGGGGGCATTCTGTGTGGGGCTTGCATGTTCTCCCCATGTCTGCGTGGGTTCTCTCCGGGTACTCCGCTCCTCCTACAGTCCAAAGACATGCAAAGCAGGTGTTAGTTTAATTGGAGACTAATGAATAAATTATTTTTTTTGTCTTTCTATCTTGGCCCTTTGTTACGCTGGCGACTTGACCAGGGTGTACCCCCGCTTTTCGCCGGGCTAGCTAGGTTTGGCTCCCCTGCGATCCTCAAGGACGTGGTATAGACAGGGGCGCCTCTAGAAACGTTCTGGTCTGTGAAAGAATACAATACCGGACCCCCAATGAGCTACATAAGTATTCTTCAACAGCCCCAAATGAGGTAGATAACCACTCTATACATTTTCTCTCTCTCTCTCTCTCTCTCTCTCTCTCTCTCTCTCTCTCTCTCTCTCTCTCACTCCCGACTTGCAACAGGTAAGAACCTCTACCCATTTCGGAACACTCGTCAAGGATCGGTGACACAAAACTTATTTTGGAGACTGAAAAACACCCAGAGCTCTATGACCCAAGCTGCCAGTGTGTCCAGAGTGTGACAGTTCACCTTCTGTTCTGCTTGGAGCGCACCTACTGGAAAGTAAGCAACACTGAGCCATGCAGTGAACAGAGAGAGGGTTGAAATATAAAAGGCTGCCCTTATAATTTTGCCGAAGATTTCATTGGTAACTTTTATTCATCTTTGGTGCATTCTTCTTTTTTAAAGGTCCAGTGTGTGCGATTTAGGTGAAAGGGATCTATTGGCAGAAATTTAATATAAAATAATCCTTGTGATGTTTTCAATCATCTAAATTGTACGATTGCTTTTTATCTTTTGGGCCCTTTATATTTGAATTAAATTAATATTTATATTTATTGCTCCTCCAGAGAGAGGAAGAGGATTGGACTATGCAGAGAGGAGGCAAGGCCACGTCGTGAGCCCATCCACAGGCTGCGCTCGAGAGGCATTAAAAGGCCCTTCAGTGAGATCACTGAGGACATTGAAAGATGCCCTCCAAGAGGGTTGAGGATGACCACGGATGAAGAGGTGAAAAACACTGAGGCGCTGAGACCGTGACCTGTGGGCACGGTCAAAAGGAGCAAATGGAATATATATATATCCTATTGTGTTCATCAGCATCTATTAGGTATCATATGCAGATTCTGTTCATTCAAGACAAAACATAAGAATGTTCCATCTTGGTAAGTGAACACACACAAAGAGGAGGTGCTGCTTACATTTTGCAATGTGGCTCGGTTACATAATAAAATATTTATGTGCTGGCTAATGGCTGCACTATTACAACGGGTGATTATATAGACTACAGCCTTAATCGGCAGCCTGGAAATAAACACAGATGTTCAGATTAACACCTTATTCAGTATTCAGTTAATCAGTATTTAAACAGTCAATGCAAGGTTCATAGCATGACATTGTAATTACAAACAGATGTAAATTGTGGTTGTTTTATATATACGTGTGTTGTGAAGTATACAGGTACGAGTATTAAACACTACTGTCAATAAATCCATATATAGGTACACATAGTAAAACTCTGAATGTGTTGTGATAAGTCTTCAGTATGTTTAACTTCTAGACTGTGTATGTAGATGGAAGACATGACAGCTCCCCATAATCATTTTGATCGCCCCCCTGTGGCTGGCTGCAAGTCAGGCCATATACCCTGCTTCATCCATGTTAATGGATTGGACATGGACACAATTAAAAAGTCAAAGATAAATATTTTTCAAAGATGGCCTCTATCATTTTAGGTTCTTCTTATCACACTGGGGTTTGTTCAAGTGTTTTTCCTGTAAGTTTAGCTAAAGTAAGTTATTTGATGCTGTAAAAAAGAAGTGAAATGCCCTGATTGGCAGCCGAGACTTGGTTGAGCCTGTGCGTTGACCTCGCTCTATCGCTCTATTTCCTGTCGCTATACTGCACAGACTCAGGCTACAAATGCGCAAGAAGGCAGCGTTCGTATCTGGGATGATTTTCTTAATTTCTGGATAGTGGGAGGAGGTGGAGACGTGTCGTCCATTTAATTTATAAAAAGATGAAAGGCCATGCGCACACATGAAATGCATACTTTATAAGCACACTGTAAACCTCGCAGATGAAATGTAATCATCAGAAATGTATTTTATAGAATTAACCATATCAGGAACATTATCATTAGAAACCAAACAAACCAAACAATTCACATCACCCAACACAGCAGCCACTGTATAGTGCTTTACTGGTTTTATTGTGTTTACCATTAATTAACTGATTATACTGTTTGAAACCGTAGAACTATTCAAGTGGATTAATAGAAGATATTACTGAAACTTTCATACGTCTAAATCCATATTTCTATTTCTTCTTCCCGATGTTGACAGGAAACAGTCTTGAGCTCCAGTTCTTTCCTCAGTGTGATTCAGAATCCTGGTATCAAACTCTCCCCACAGGTCATTTTAAAAAAAGCATTAATATTTAAAACGTGATTTGTGGCCACAGGTGTGCGTTGGAGGAGCACTCGGAATGAGACATTGCCAACGATGCTTGTATAATAGACGGTTGCAGCCTGAGAGCTCCACCACGGCAGACAACACTAATTAGCACGCGGTTTACATTCACTGTGCCTTCCAACTCTCCTCCCCTCCTCCCCCCCACCACCACTCCCTGTCAGTGGAGAGGGGCCCCTCCACACCCCCATCGCGTCTCCAGCTCTGTAATTAAAACGCTGTAATCTGGGTGGATCGTCTCTATTTTTAAAAAAGCCCCCTGTCGTCGAGTGGGCAAAGTGACACAAAGGGAGGCATCAAGCAGAGAGAGAGGAGGCGGAGAAGGAGGAAGGTTGGGGGGGTAGGAACAACCACAGCAGCAGGTGATGACCAACTCTGTGAGAGATGAGGGAACTAATAAGATGTGTTTAATTAGCAACGCGGCCCAAACATAATTCTCATCCGGTTGTCCAGCGCAGCCCACACACCTCACATCATCTCATTTAGAGAAACACATAGTTTTATTTATAGAAGCAAAAAGAAAACGAGAGAAAAGTACTGTGCAAATAGCAGTGAAGAAAATGAATTCACGTCCCAAAGTGAAGCGTTTAATGAAGCAATCAAAGACACCGTGGAATGATTTATCGTCTTTACTGATGTGATATTGTTTTGATGATCTAATCTGGATTTCATTTTTCAACACTAGAATGTCACACAGATGAGATTGTACCTCTGCCAAGCCCTAACTGACCCTTTATGAAACCACATTCAAATGAACTTGATCCAGATTTTGATCTGCGCCAAATTGAAGTCCCCTAAACATGTCTGATATTTTAACATCAATATCCACAAATAATTTTTCTGAGAAATCAGTGAAAATGTTCAAATATGTCTCACGTCACAATGTTAAGGAAAGTGGAAAAAACCCTGATCCAGATTTGCAAACAAATTATATAGGTTCTTCCATGGGCCATGTCACACCCCTCCACCATATTTAATGGAAATTGAAAGTATAGTTTGTGAGCAATCACCACTAATCAACAAACAAACAGACAAAAACATAACAATGACTCGAAGAAGAAAACTGAATGGGTTAAGTGTTTTGTGTCATGTAAGGCATGGCAGTGAAACACAGTTGAATTAGGCACAAGTTTAATGATAACCCCCACTGTGTTACTCGCTGTATAATGGAAGAGTAATAAGGCCACGCATAGGAAAAAAATTTGACGAGGAAGAAATTTACTCAGCTATGTTCATCACCTTATGGCCACAGTTTATTCTTCTTCTAATGGCTCCTTCCATCATGATAATGCTCCACATCAAGAAGAAAAAGTCGCCTCAAACTGGTGACGATGAGTTCAGTGAACTTGGCCTCACTCCCCAGGGCTGAATCAATCAATCCAGTAGTTTCTGCGTAATCTTGCAAACTATAAAGTTGGGGACATAACCTCCCTGGCGAAGATAATAAATCCTTTAGATTACCAGACCACTTCCTATTAGATTTTTTGAACTAGACAATCATATGTAGGATTGCTCAGCCCTGGCAGAGTTATTCTCTGTACTCAGTGCCCTCATGGTTATGGTGTTTCCTATGAAGTGTATGTCAGTACAGGAGAAAATACTGATTCTGAATCTCATAGGCCAGTGATCATGATGTCGATGTCACACAGTGAGGTCACACAGCATCATGATGCACACTCCGGCTTCTGGGGAATATTATTAGCACATTTCAGGAGGCACGTATGCATCACTGATATATGTCAAATTTAAATGTGACACTGGAACTTCCTGACACTTAAATAACTCTCTATAGGGACCGGGCTGCTGAGGTTTGATTAAATTATTTGCACTACTCAGTAATATTTAATCATGCACATGCACACACACACGTGCACATACACACACAGAGGTGGTCATCATTGGTGTTGGTTGAAGGGTCAGCTCCTTGCATTAGGAATCATTTATTCATACCCCGGGGGTGGTGAGGGACGGCTGTGCATCAAGACGCCCAGCAGCTCCCTCTGCATCAAAGCTGAAAGCATTAACCACATTAGCTGGGTGCGTTAAAAGCAAATAGCATGTCTTCGCTGTTGCCTAAAACTCATTGCCTTTTTTAAAAAATGTTATCCTATTAGTACGCTGGTGTTGTCTGGAATTGTTGGCGCCATCATTTGGCGGATGGTGACAAAAAGATTGAAAATTTGAACTTAAAACTCTTGTCATTAGTTCACAAGTGTGACTCACTTACCGCCCTTTACACACACACACACACGCACGCACCTCTTTTGCCCCTCACCCCCTGCGGCATCAGCTAGAGAACATGGCCATTACCTTTCCCCGTTCCTATGGCAACACCACCCTGCAGCCCTTATGTGGTGGTAGCAGTGTGTGTGTAAATGAGTGTGTGTGTGTGTGTTGTGTGTGTGTGTGTGTGTGTGTGTTCATAATCACATGTGGATGTGTGTTCATGGTGAGCTGAGATTTGTTTAGATGACGTCTGCAATCATCCTCTTCCTCTCTGAGCTCTAAACTTAGAGCTTTAAAGTTGTTGTAAATGAGCGCTCGCGTGTTGTAGTTCTCGTATCTGTATGTGTGTTGACTGTATTAAGTTCCTGGTGTTGCTGTGACTCTTCCAGGTTGAACCCCTTCGGCAGGTGATTAGCACGCCTCCGATCAGGACGACTGGACACTCTTCAGGGAGGCAGAGGTTTGGAGGAATTCTCATTCGCAATCTTCTGTCATCATGAATGAAAAAAAAGAAGAGATGATATCTACAGATAGATCAAAACCAAACAGTGACATGACAGTGCCGACTATTTGAAATAAAGTGAAGGACATAGGGAGAGGGGTGAATGTTATTCCCTCACTGGCCGAACACGCTCTGGTGTGTTGGGATGAAGTATAAAGGCAGCCAGAGAAGCGATGTCTTTGAAAATATCTCCTCTTCTTTTTTTCCCCCTCCTCCCTGAGGAGCAGCGCTGACTGACAGGCACTCCCCACCACCTCCACCTCCCCCTCCGGCTGTGGGCAAGCTTCGTATAGTGCCTACCACCATCTTAAGCCAATCAACACATCTCCCCGCACATTTTATAAATACATAACAAAGTAAGCTATAGCCACAGACACCAATTATCTCGCATTTGCCATTTCAATGCAAGTGGAAGGGGAGGTGTGTCGTAGGCGATGAGACTGCAGAACGCTGCACCAGCCAGTGGTCAATACAAGTGATTTTCAGCAGAAATCAATGGGACGAGACACCTACTGTCTTCTTAAGAGGATGCAGCCAATAAGAGACGAGCATATTAATTACCATTTGCCTTCGACAGAGTGAGCTCCCGTTCTGTTTGCTTTGTGTTTATTGGGGCCTTGATTAGTCCCACGGTGACTGTCTCTGTCGAAAGGCAGCCGAGCTGGTGTCATTGTGTCTCAGCTCCCGCTCTCGCCGAAAAGCCAACTTAATCAGACCCAACCTGTGCCAAGCTCCCTCCTTCTGCTTGCCTCTGAAATCCCCCAGTGTCGAGCTGTCTCCTCGCCCTGACCGGATCTGTGCATGTGTGTGTGTGTGTGTGTGTGTGTGTGTGTATCCAGATGCAGCGTTGACCCAGATGTGATCTCCGTTTAACTACACAAACGGAGATGAAAGATTTGCAACCTACGACTCTCCATCCCTCATGAGAATTAGTCATAACCTCGCAGCCGAAGGCCTGCGCAGACAACGAGCCTCAGCATCGTTATTCTCCATCTAAGAACTTCCCTTCAGGTTGGAGGCTCATCAGATAACTTAATTGAGAATAGTTTATGATTTCCTCAATGAGAGTTCGGGGCACTTGAGGAAGAGCATGTCGTTCTCAGTGGCAGTGACGCACAGTCTACCTGACAAAACTGCCACGGGCTTTCTCTCTGTTTGTCTTATTTTATTGCAGACATCTGCTCCCGCTGAATATGATTAAGCTTTTTACACAAAATGGCACACGTGAGAGTCGACCCTGTGAATACTAAGCGTTCATTTCCACGTTGTTTGTAATGACTCATAGGGCGAGGACTGGGGGGGTTTGGATTTATGAGACCCACCTTTTTAAAAGTTTAAACCACAACTTCCTTTAAGATTAAAGTGGCTATTAATATTGTTCTTTTCAAAGTGCACAAATAAAGGAGCCTAATTAATTTCTTTTTAACTTCAAGCCTTTTTTGGGGGGTTTCCTGACAGTTCTTTTTTCTTTTATGTTCCAGAGCCATATTTCCACTGAACTTATTTTTAAAACAAACGTTGGGCTATTATCACAGTCAGCTTCTGGTTTTTCTAAATTTCTTCCCAGTTTAATCCTTTACTCCTTTATGTGCATTCAGTAGCCTTGCTAGTCTGTGGTGTCCTAGAAAGAGACAGATTTTTGAGAGCGCAGACAGAGAAAAAGCTTCAGGAGAGAAAACGGAACAGAGCTGGTGGAGTGGGAACACACTGACACACTGACAGCCCAAGTTCAGGACCGGGCAGGTATAAAGAAAAAAACCACAGCGACACATCACGTCGCCCCAACAACGGAAGAAAGCCTCAGGGTTAAGGCTGACAGCATTTCTTATTATGAAATCAACTGCAGTCACATTGGAAAATGAGGCTCGCGTTCACGCTGAGAATATGTGCAGCATAGAGCCACATTTGAGAGTGTGAAATGATGTAGGTGTATCATTTTGTGGATGCTCTGAAATGCGTTAATTGAGTTAAGAGATTGCGTGTGTGTGTGTGTGCGTGTGTGTGTGTGTGTGTGTGTGGGTGTGTGAGTGCCTAATCGCCAGCTTCTCAACTTCTCAGTGTTGTGGGTAATAGGAAGAATGAGGCAATTTTGTTGTTTGTTGTTCATTTGTCTGCACGTAATAGATTTATTTAAAATTTCATGAGCTTAAATGCAAGGACTATTGGTTCCCTGCTGAATTGGATGTGGCACAATTTGCCTCTGTGATACGGAGAATAGATGTGCGAATGTTTCTCTGTATGTGTGTGTGCATTTGAGCATGGATGCGTGTGTGTTTAGAGTGTTAAAACTCCCACTAGCTTTAATGGATCGAAACCACTGGGGGGGGGGGACAAGGACGATAAAACCAATATAAAATTGCATCAAGAAAATAATTCATTTTAGAAAACATTGTGCTCTAGTGGCAACATTAGTGGAAGAACTTTAAAGCAACACTTGGTAGTATTTATACCTTGAAATAGCAGCTGTGACCACTGTGATGCTACACAAACCTAAACTATGGAGAATGGCATGTCTGTCATTGCTACAGCGCCCCCTGGATGCCTGCAACTGCACTCTGTAACTCTGGTGTACCATACTGGAACAGTACAGCCTGTTTTATGGCATATGACAAAAACCAACAACCAGTGCGAGAGCTAGCAGATAGCTATGAGAGATAACTAACTCGCCATTCTCAGAGTGGACATCATGGCAGAGCCACCGAAGAAATCAAAAGGGAAACGAGGAAGAGGAAAAGAGAAAGTGCCCGAGTAAGAAACCCAACAAAACTTAATATCAGAGCATTTTTGACCCGTTGGCGAGAGCTCAAAGAGGCCAAACGATGCAGGACACATGCCGAACCTGGAGCTGTGGATGCCGGACAACTTTTGGTTGTTTGGTATATCTTGTGCTGTTCTACATGCTTGACGTTGGACTTTGTAAGTGAAGTTGTCGACACACTATAGTTTATCATTAGATAAAACTAGTCTGTTACAAATCTACCTGTCGTTAAACATGATTATTTGGCTTCAGAGGCTGAAGGTTTCTCCTCCGTCAGCTTGTCAACAAATGCACGTGTGTGCGGCTGTGTGCACGGGGAGGCTCAGACCGTAACTCGTATTTCCGACAGAGAAGTATGCATCCCACCTGTAGGAGGGAGCCCGACAGCAACTCTTGCAATGTGTCGCTTAAAGAAAGAAAAATTAAAGCGAAATATGCTGTAATGTGTCAGCTTTTGATATTCACTTACAGTGTGTGTATGTGTGTGTGTGTGTGTGTGTGTGTGTGTGTTTGTCCTAAAGGAAGAGAGAGAAAAGAGAGTGTTTACATCCACTCCCCTGTGTGAGATACAGTTTCCATTCTTTAACTGCATTGCGTCCACTGTTATTGCTTCCTCCATTGAATAGAGCACACCCCATTCGAAACAAATTGAATGGGACTGAGAAAGGCCACTTCAACCTTGTGGGACCCGTGTCAGCATTGCAGACAGATCTTTTGTGCATCTCGCCCTCTCAAAAACACTGGGGGGATAACAAATGCACCATAGTGTCGCCCACGCTGACAAATCTCTGCTGTGTTAAACTTTTCCGGCGGAAAAGCAAAGCACAACAATAGACCTTCACCGTGAGGTATTAGGTATTTTCACTTTAAGCCGAGTCTCGTGGGAGAGCTGTCTTCCTCACAGTTAAATGCTAAATGCCACCGCTGGTTTAATCACCATTATTTCTCTCATGATTTCATGGCCGGCGCACGGTTCATTATTTTCTGTGAGGTCTCTGTTGTAAAAGGTCAGTGGTGTCACTTCCTGACAAGCAAGCGTACAGCAGCATTATGGAGAGAGAGAGCCTGAAACACACACAAACCTGCACAACTGCATACATGTTGATTGGGGCGAGGGGTTAACATGTTAACGCGCTGTTCCTGCGCTTCCACTGAAATATGAGCTTATTAATATTTTTCTTCATGCACTTATTATAATTAACTGCATCTTACCCTTCGATGGCGCAGTCATACACTTCATAACAATGTCTCTTTGTCAAGCTATTGACCCAAAACACTGTACAAACACTATCTTCCTTCTCGAAATAGTACAGTGTGGTTATTGCAAATGATTCGGTTTGTGATGAAGAAGCACCAAAAAGGATGCATGTGTACCCAACAGATTGCGGACACATGGACGGTTTGATCCATGCTTACTCTTCAGCATATGCTCAGTGGCAGTGGGCGACTTGTAGTGCCTCCGAAATGTGAGAAAATTGGACCATTGAGTGGATCTTAAGCAAGATGGTGAGTAATTTAATCGTCATCCAGCCAAGTCAAGAGAGGAGTGTAAAAAAGAGACTCGCGCAGAAGAACCAGAGAAAAACAATGTATGTTTGCATGAATGCCTCCCGATAACTGAATCAGCTCATAAAGAAACTGAAACCTATTAGCAATAATGTGGTCATAATATCTCATTTTTTGTTTATTTTTCAGAACCTGCAGTCTCTTGATTCATGTGCTGCAATTTGTCACTCGCAATGAATGTTCAACTGAATGTTCCGGTGCGATTGCAAATATTAGCTATGTGGTATTCCTTTGGTGCAGTATAAAGTACACATTAGTGGTTTTGCATTTTCTGTGATAGATTTATTTAATGCAAAAATGTGTAATTTGATTGTTTCACATGTAGACCATCTGTACAAGCTAACACTATAATTGCAATCTTTTGATTTGACTTATGTATTGACATCTGGTGCTGAAGTTGCATGTTGCAGCTGAATACCCCTCACCTCACCCTCCCCTTCCAAACATCTCAATCATGAGAACATGTGGTAGCCTTCAGTTGTCATGAAAACTCAAAAGGTGTTTAATCTGTCCAGTCTGGGCTACTGTAAAGAACATGGCGGCCCCGTAGAGAGGACCCTCTCCTGATGTAAGTTTAAAATATTTAAATATAAATGGCCCATTCCAGGGTAAAGAAAACAACAATTTGTACAATTTAGATAATTACACACTAGTGAAAACATTACTAGGATTATTTTATATACAACTTCTGCTGATAGATCCCTTTCAACCTAAATCTTACACACTGGACCTTTGATAAATACTCTCTCTTCTAGATTGTATTGTTTTTGTTCTCTTTTATACATCTTTATATTTATTTCTCTTTTGTTTTTCAATTTTTTTGTTTTGCCATTTAGTCAATTTTTTTAGTCTGCCTCCGGTATTTGCTCATTGGTATCTCCTGGTATTATGCAGGTTTGCTTTGGCGACTGGGCTTGCTTGTATTTCCTAATGACATTTCAAGTTGGGCGTCATTGAGGGATGTGGCAGCTTCAGTACACTTGTACAAGTCCTGACGACGGGTGAGAGAGTTTCCTCGGTTCCTTTTTTCCATCTATCCATCCATCATCTATACCGGTATCCTTTGAGGGTCGCAGGAGGATGGGCTGGAGTCCAACCAGCTGACACTGGGCGAGAGGTGGGGTACTACTGGGCTAGCTAGTCTTAGTGAACTACCAGTGAGGGACTAGCCCATCCACTCTGTGTCAACTTCAGTTTATATCAAGTGGGAAACCCCCGTGATGGTATGAGCTGCCGTTTAGAAGCCTTAAGTTTGGCATTTTGTCAAGCGCCATCTTGTTTTTTTTTAAACCAGAAGTGACCATATTTGGGGGAGTGGACAGTGCAGCTTGACTGAGAGCTTGAGGACACTGTATGTCCACCTACACCTGCGACCTGGACCCATTGGATGGTAATAGCTGTCAATCACGTGATATTCATGTCTCAATGCATACTGAGCATATTTTAGTTATATTTATCAAATGAACACTGTGCTGTATTGAAGAAGACTTGAAACTCCTTTGTTTACTGTTGTTATAAATCAAGTGAGAAGACTCGTTTTCTCGTAGATTTCAGTAGAAACATTGTTCTTCTTGCAACCAGTGGAGTCGCCTTTTGCACTCAAGGGAAATAAAGGTTTCAGGCACTCCTGCATTTTTTGTCCCTTGTCCATTTAGTCTACGGTTGATACAAATGTGAGTGGTAGCAGCTGCAATTAGCACTTTATATGTGTTTACCCCCTTTTACCCTTGATGCCATTTTTCTGTTGCTACCTTTCTGGCTCTGGACAAAGTGAGACATCGCTCAAGCTCTGGTCCTCTGCCACCCAACAGTCCCGACTGAATCGAATGAGTCACTTACAACACACTATCTTTTTAAACTGAGTTTCAATGTGGCAAGTTAAGAACAGAACAGTTAACTATCTTGTCTCTAAAAATAGAATGCATGCCTCCTTGTTTCCAGCAAGCATTCACTGGTGCATGGCAACAATACCAGAACGATTTTGCTTGTTTTCTTTCCCCGGAGGATGAGATTACAGGCTCAGGAAGAAAGGATGAGGTTTATTAAGAACTGTAATAAATTATTTTAATAGCAGCTCTCTCTTTGACCTCCTCTTGATATAAAATCTGATAGTTTATCTACCAATGTGTGAAATCATAAGCCGACTAATAAACAAATGCTTTATGATGTCCCGTTTCAAAGGAAAATATGACACACAACCTAGAAATGTTGCGCTTTGTAACAATGAATAATCATCTCTGCTTTCATCTTAATTACTCTTTGCTGTGCTCCAAAAAATGTGTTTTCAGCGGTCACCATGTCAACAGGTTTTTACTTTGACATGTTTGCTATGCATTGTGTCTATATATTGTCGAGACGTTTTATGCTGTTCAAGTCTATTTATCTCATGGGTTTTATTTATCGATGCTGTTTTCTAAAGTACTTTTGGTCAATGTCTAAATTTGCTGGTCTGTCGGTCATCAGTGTCCGATGTTTTGCACGGTGAACGGTCACACGTGTGAATGCATGGCTGTGTTTGTAAGGATTCATCTGCCCCATCTCTCCTAACAAGTACTGAAATAATAATGAGAACATTGGTTGCTTCTGAGTGGGGCACGTAGGAGAGATGGGATGAGTGCAGATAGAAAGAGAGAAGAAACTGGAGAGAAATTGGATCAAAATGCTGAATCGAAACCTAATATCTGCCAGAATGGAACTTTTTATGAGAATCTTTTGTCTGACATAAATAGAATCAGTTGGCAAAGTTTTGTTCTCAGGGAAGAGAAGGTGCGCCTGCTATCTGCTGACAGATCTGCAGGAAGGGTAATGACATCATTAAGTGCGATGACAGTTCATGAATGTTCTTATTTGTCCTCTCCTCTGTGAAACCCTGCATCAAAGCTGCACTGAGGTATTCAATATTCTCTCACCGCTGTCTTGTTCCGACGGAACAAAAGAAAAAGTTGAACGTGGACTTCTCTGGATTCCTTAAATTCCTTTAGTTGCAGTGGGGACTGCTGGGAAATGAGGTGGTGAGGGTGAGCATGAAGGTGTGTGGAATTCAGCTGGTCACTCTCCAGAGCCAGCAGATTAAATGCTGTGAAGCCAATATGAGCTCGACTTGTTGTCCTCAAGATGGATAACTCGGCCTGGCCTCACATCGCCTCTCTGGAGCTAAAATATATGATGCTCATTCTGTGCTTAAGTGTGATTGTGCCATTTTTGTCTTCATTGCACTGTGTAAAATAATATTTTCATATAATTTATTTAACATTAATAAGGTATCTAATCATTTCGAAATGCAACACTGGATTCACTGCTTTCATCTTGTGCAAAAGAAATCACATCTGACTTGATGAGATGGTCAGAGAAAAGTCTACTTTCATTAGTTTTGAATCAAATTTATAGTTTGAAAATAAGTAATACTTAAGTTAATTGATTAACTTTAAACACAATATTTGAAGAAAAAATACATTGCGGACAAAATTGTCTCAAAAAAGACGTCACAGAAAATATCTGCACACATGGTAATGTTGAGGTGATGTGTATCATGTTCATTAACAGATGACAGAGATACGATTGATATGGTCATTTCAGTGATTTAATTGCATGCTGCAATTTCAAGTTAAAGTTTTTTTTTGGTACAAAATAATTCATGCAGCATCAATGATTTCAAAAGTGCAAAACAGGTCCAAAAATCACTACAGATCAATTAGCGAGCATGCCAAGAAGGACCAGAATCACTCCATAAAGCTGAGATGGAGTCTGTTGGAAAACGTGCAAGATTTCAGTAGTTACCAAACGAGACCGAGAAAAATACTTTGTATAGAGATTACCCATATATCCATCAAGTCCACGGAGAACACTGGCAGATGCGTGGAACTATAAGAATTCACAATCATGCTTTTTGACAGTTTAAAAACATTCATTAACAATCATTTCAAATTTACAAAACCAAAGGGAACTAACTTCACAAAAAAATGAGGTAACAGCTTGTAAACATTTCGTCACTTTGTTCAAGTTGGCAATATTAAATTCACTCCAAAGATTCAACAGACCGGCCCACGTGTAAACAATTGGCTGTCTTTTACGCACAAACTTTACGCACGGACATTTGTCGCTGGACCCGTTTCCTGTGGTCATTTTCGGAAGCAAAAGTGAAGGTTTTGCATATTTGTCCTCACCGGGGCTCAGAGGGAACGTCTCTGAAGTACATGCAGATGCAGATCTTGAGCTGCGGTTGGAAATGCGCACCTGATCTTCATCCCGAATCCCCGCTCCATCACTTCCCCGCTGCACCTGCTCTTCCTGTTCTAGCTGAGGCCGATCATGACCGTCTCCACGTCTTTGGAGGGTCTGCGGTCCTTCACCAGGAAGTTAATCATGCTCTCCGATTTGATCATCAGGTTGCACCCGAGGAAGAATATACCGAACATGACGGTGAGCGACAGCACGCACAGCACCGCGATCTGCACCACCCGCATGACAAATAGTTTGCGCTCCTCTTGCAGCAGCACGAGCGACCCTCCGCCGTCGCCGGTCACTACGTTGCTGGTGCCGTTGCCGTAGTATGTGGCCAGAGTTCCGGCGAGGGTCTGACTCCCGTTAAACAGTGCGCCCTGGGTCACGTCGAAGAAGGAGACGTTCATGTTTCCTTGCGAGTGATCAGCAAATAGACTCCACTTGGCAGGCGCACGGTCTCACCAACCTGGACTCCAAGCAAAACTTTGCGTCATGTGACTGTTCAGACAATAAATAAGAGGGAAATTAACGAAAAACAAAACGCCTTTAAATTCCCGATTCACAGTCAAGCATCGAGGTTTGCACAGCTCCGCAGCGTAATGACCGCATCCGCATCACTGGACCGTTCTCCGCAGTTACAGGTGCAACTAAAAGTAAGTTTCTACAACTCAAATTCCATGTGTTCCCGACTCTTGGTGAGTCTTCTTACACGGCGCGCAAGGTGCAAAACGTGTCCCCCCCCTGATGTAATAAGAGACAGACAGTCCCTGTGCTCGCCTGCGAGCGCTTCTTTTGTGCCAAGTCTCTGGTGCGTTTTAAAGTGATGATGAGCTCCCTGTGGACCACACCACTATATCACTGGAGGAGGCAGTCAGCTGGCCAGAGAGAATGCGCTCCTCCTCAGATGTACAAAAGATAAAGAAATAAAATGAAATATATATATTTGAATTTGAAGTAGTAATCTGGCATTATTATCCTTCACCTATTCTTTCTTTCAGGAGGCAAAGTGTTTCCTAAAAAACCTTCAAAAAGTGAATGAATTTCAAACAAGTGCTACTCCCTGTCAATGTTTTTTTAATTAAAAATATTAGCTTTCAATGAGGAATGAGGCCAAATGGTTCATGAACATGGATATTTTGAAGTGTGTTCTTCACAGATATAGGTTCATTTATGCACATCAATAATGCCTGGAATCAATATTGACTCAACCATACATTAACTTCAAAGGCTTCTCATGAAAGTGTTAAAAAAAACGTTCAGTTCAGTTAGAATAACAATGAGAAGCAGATTTCTATCTGCTCTGAAAGACAATTAAAACTTTGACAGGCGAGTTTACTGCAGGTTGCTGAGGAAACTGTCCCTGTGACTTATATATAGGAGCCTTGAGAGGTAGACCAAACACAGCACCTTTAAATGAAGACATGAATTAATAAACTATGATTGAACCATGGCAAATATTTATCTGAAATATTGGCTCCACCATGCCTGCTGCTTCCTTTCCTCGGCAGCGGCTGAAATGAAACTCCTGAGAAGCACTGAAGCTCTATTTTTATTAGACAACGTTATCACTTGGTCTTTCAGGTGCTTTGTACCTATATACAGTAGATATATATATATATATATATATATAGACAGATTGTTGTTCCATCTAAATGATGCAATTTATTCTTCATGCACTCACTTGCCACCTTATGCATTGTTAGGTTTCATTTTATGTTGTCAGTGTTTTAATGACGGAAATAGCAGTGATGATTTACTCATCCAACAGTTGCTCCTCTATAATATAATAGCAGCTAATTTGTCACAATCAGTCCTACTTGTAATTTTAAAATAACTCCAGTTTTTTTATTACCTCTAAGTTGATTTGCCTTCATTTACAACCCTCGTTGAAAAATACTGAGTTCTCTTGGTGCGTCTATTTCACACAATTAGACATCGAGACAGTTTTGCACTTGATGGATGGAAACTTGCCCGCTGGGTTTGAAAATTACCCAAGAGACAATTTAGTGGTGCATGAAAACAAAGTGACAGATGTGATTTCCATTTGTGCTTTGAGATTTCAAACAATTCCAATTTATGAGGCTGTCGGCGCATATTTTTATGAAGTTGTAAATGCAGCAAGAAAGGAGGAAGAAAGGGAAAAAAAGGTTGTATGAGGAAATTAAAAACTAAAAGCAAATTTGGGCTGACTGGGAACCAATTTAATATGTATTATCTAATTACACCACCAAAGGATTACGTATGTTGTCCCCCAGACTGTAAATATCATGTAATTATAACACTGAATTTGTCCTAATCCCTTCACTCGCACATACAGTATATGGATACAATTTTAACCGTTGGGATGAACTCTGACAAGTTGATTTTGAAATGACTCCTCAAGCTTTGACAGCGGAGGCCGTCACATTAATCTGCTGTTTGTCTAAAAACAAAGGCCATGAGACTCAATTTGGTAGACAGTATGTCTGGGTAAGCAGCTTTCAGCCGGCAACTGACAAGCATGTGTACAAACAATGATTAGCTCCGGCCACAAATACCTTCCATAAAACCCGGAGGAAAGAAACAACAAGGAGTGTTGCACTGTGTGCTCTTTTGTGTGTGGAATAAAATCAAATAATCTCCTCCGCTGATGGATTTGCCGTAAATTAATTGGCAGCATGTGAATCGATGCTGTGAAATGGGATTTGGCTCTATTATTCACTGCAGGGCGATTATGGAAAATAGTTTGCACTTACACTTCATCTCTCTGTCAATATGTAAATCCTCGGCTACAGCAAAAACAACGAACAATGCATCTGGGGCTTAAACTTCAGAGAATTCACAAATGAGGAAAAAATTGACTGCAAATTGGAAACCTCAAAGAACACGTTACTCTTCAGAACTAATTATCAATATCTTTTTTCAGTGAAATGTTTTTCCCTTTTAAAAAGCTGAATACTGAAGAACCTGTTGCTGAACCTGTAGGTTCCGTCTCAGTGGAACATCACACGCTCTGAACTGGTTGCGAGTGCCGCACATTTCATTGATGTAGTGGCCACTGGCAGAGGTGCATCTCTAACAAGTGGTTATTGTCAATATATAGCGGAATATGAAGATATATTCATTTGTGGATGCATATAGACATGCGAGTGTCTGACTTGTTCCTAAGCAACAGTAGACCTGTGAGCCCAGTGACAGATGGTTGGTGAAGTTATTTTGGTTTAGAGGAGAAGGAGGGAGGGAGGGATGAGGTGCCTGGACGGAGGAGAGGAGAGAGAGAGGGGGACGTTTCCACTTAACATGAGGGAATTGGCAGCCTAGCAACCCAAACTAAGTGAAGACATCCCTAGCAACAAGGAGGAGGCGTTTGACCCCACCCACCTCCCCTCTGCCCATCATCATCATCACCATCATCATCATCATCCTCAACCCTTAGTGTACAGACTTTCCTCACAAGTTCCCTCTCTTCAATTAACAGATTATCTAATCAAAGTAGACACAGGGTAGCGAGGAATCCGCTGTGTGTGTGTGTGTGTGTGTGTGTGTGTGTGTGTGTGTGTGTGTGTGTGTGTGTGTGTGTGTGTGTTGTGTGTGCGTGTGTGTGTGTGTGTGTGTGTGTTTGGTTAAAGGCCGTGTTGTGTCCTCGAGGGTTTTATTACATTTAGGACTCTTAATCACGTCGATGTAAACACAGTCGTTAATTACACACGGATGCAGTTTGCAGGGATGCGATGCCACAGCAGAGAGATGCTCCACGTCAGCCCACAACTATAAGCAAACATCAGTCATTAAAGTCATTTTAAGGAGGTAATGGCTTCATTGCTTTGGTTTGCAGGGGGATATAGATATTTATTATTAGACTTCCTTAAAGTGTGTACCTGCAGCTCGTCTGTTTGACTGGCTGGGGCAAATTAGTTTGAGATACCGATTACAGACTAACTAAAGAAAGCTCCGCTCGGAGTACGGACATCTCCTGCACTCAGCCACTATCCATTAACTTCAATTCCATTGAGACACATACATCTCCACAGTATAACGCAGGACACAATCATTTGTACTTTATATCCTCCATTGTCTGCTTTGACCAGTTTGTTTTCTTTGTGCCTTCTCCGTTATTTTTCTTCTCTCCTATATTTAACAACAGGCTTCATTAGACTTCTCATAGTTCTGAAGTCTGGATAAACTGTAATTAAAAAAAATACAAGCACAGAAATGCCCCGCTTGCCCTCTTTCTTTCCCTCGTGTGTTCTCAGTTTATTTATATATTTTTTACTCTCTCCGCATATAAGCCGCTGTTCCCCTGAGAGAATTTAAACTGCAGATCCGGAGAGGGAGCAGGAGGAGGAGGAGGAGGCCGCGCCAGAAGGCAGAATGGACAAATACACTTTGTCCATTAATGTCAGTGACTCCAGGGCACATTTCATAAGCCAGCGAACCCTTCACCCGAGAAAAACTCATATCTACCACGACGACCTCGGCAAAGCAGGAAAGGGGGAAACCAGCCGTAGTTAACCAAACACAGATTTTGTCTGAGTGTATTATGATATTGGCTCTCCGCACAGGTCAGGACTCCTCCATCCCCCTTACATCCTCCACCCCTCCTCTTTGCGCTACGCCTTTGGTCTTAATTGGCCGCCTTCTGACCCAGTCTCTGGCTTTTTATACAGGACAACTGGCGCTATGCTCTTCCCAAAATGCCATTCATCTGTGGGGGTGGTCTACGCAGGAGTCTTTGGAACCAATAGATCCCAATCAGTCAATACTGGAGAGGGTTTTTTTATTGCCCACAGTGTATTACCTGCACCATCCGCCCACACAGAGAGCTTAATGCCAGCAGAACAGTTGACTATTATAGCTTTTCTACTTATTTCTGTCATTTCTCCTAGCCGCAATTCTTGGACACGGGGTGGCAGTAACTTAGCAACCATCTGGAGAATAAGATCAGGGCAAATGGATAAAGATTCAATAAATGGCCAAGTGAGCGATAAGAAGCATCATGTGCTGCTTTCTGAGACTCACCACAAACACACACACACACACACAAACCAGCACCACACACATTTCCCAAAAGTTCATTTCTGTGGAGCAATCTGAGCTTTTATCTTATTTTCTGCCTCATTTTCTTTTTATCCCTCCACCCTCCTCCTGTGTTAGATGCTGCTCCATCTTTCATCGAAACAGGGAGAGGTTTTCTGTTGCGGGAACTTATCAGACTCATACATTTAGTGAAGAGGAGATGTAACACAGCAACAGCTTGCAACAGAGATTGTCTTTTTAGACCCTGTAGAATCGACAAACGACTGATGATAATAATAATAAACCTTATTTATATGGTACCTTTAAAAACAGAGTTTACAAAGTGCTTCGACAGCAAAGCAAAAGGCAAATACCAGACAAATGACAATCGGCAGGATGCAATGTGACAGGAAGGCCCAGGCATCATCATTGAGGTGGTCGTAAAAAATGTCACACACAAACTTGATGACATAAAGGCAGTAGAGGGACAATAAAAATAATTAAATACATAAAATAAAGGTGATAAGAAAATGATAAAAAGACGATAAAAAAAGACAACATCACATGAAAGCAAATCTATAAGAATGGGTTTTAAGAAGTGATTTAAAAGAAGTATCTGACTCTGAGTCTTATCTCCTCAGGAGGGTCGCTCCAAAGGCGAGGGGCCCTGGTCACAATCACTCTGAATTCTCATGATGAGCACGATCATTGTATTTATCCTCTCGTAATTATATTTTTCCCCCACTAGGGGTCCTTCTATCACAACTCCACAACTTAGTGTTGCATTCTTTAAGTTTCTGTGGGCACTCATTTATTGAGCCCAGAGTTTTAAATGGAGTTACATGGCAGATCTTGCTGTTACATGATTTGAAACCTTTATTAACTGTTATGTTGTTCTGTTTTCAGCCCAGTCGAGGACAGGGTGACATGCAAAGGAGGTTTATTTTGTATTCAACAGGATGTTAGTGGACTTTGGACTACTTTTCCTGAATGGTGGGAGAGGCACTGGTTTATCTGTAACTTGATTGTAAAACAAAAGCACAGAGATATCTCACCAAACAGACTCAGCACAGTGTGCATGTGCCCAAAGAACTGCTCATCTGCCACATGAAGTTAAACATTCGCCCCAACACTACAGACCTATGTCCACACTGATTCTCATAAGTTCACATTCATGACAAAACAGCATGTATTAATTAGTTTTTTCTACAACACAAATCACTGTGGAAACCAAACTTTATATATCGATGGATGACATGACAACTCTCTAAAACGTGACATAATCAGCGGCAGGATAGTAGCACTGGTATCCAGGATATTTTGGCCTTATTTCTGGATAGTGGCAGGAAAGAGGGTACAACTGGCATGGAGGCAAGACGGTTTGAAACACATGGTGGCGTTATGAGCCCTGTTCAACACATGTGATTATTAAAACCAGAATTTATGTGTTGTTTCACCAAAGAACAGTCCTGTATTTTAGTTTACAGCTCAAAAAACAGATGTAAGGGTGCAGTATCTCTTTAAAGAAAAACACAAATCATCAGTCATAAATCACTTATTTATATGCTATGGATAAATATTTGAGTGTAGCATTTACATCATTTCATTTAGGAAAAAGAGTTCAACTAAAATACATTCATTTCTGGACTCATGTCGAAGCACATATTGGATCTGATAAATGGATTGTCACAAATTGATTGTTAGTCTGGTTAAGTGAATCTACTGTCACTTGTTAAGATTCAAGATTCATGAACTTCATTGTAGATAGATAGATAGATAGATAGATAGATAGATAGATAGATAGATAGATAGATAGATAGATAGATAGATAGATAGATAGATAGATAGATAGATACTTTATTGATCCCGAAGGTAATATAGGAAAAAGTACAAAATATAAGTAAACACTGGTTGAGGTTGGGAGGGTGGGTTATAGCAGTGATGTGATGTAGATAATTACCGTAAATAATAAATGTGTATTTAAGTGGTGTGACGAATATGAGGGTTATTGCACAGAAGGTGACATGATGAATATGATGACTAAATATATAATGCACACGATGCATCATGTGAAATCCTTGCACAGTATTGAGGAAGAAGCGGTTATTCGTTGTTTTTGTGCAACAACGTTTTTTTTTTAATGTATTCATCAGAAATTAGTAGAAGGTCATCATCATACCACGGAGAGACGAGTCTCAGCATGCTCCTGACTCGGCTCCCCGGCAGACTGACGGCTCAGAGGGGCTGGTGTGTGAGGCAGAGCCGCAGCTATGACCCAACACGAGTTTAGTCAAGTCAAGGAAAGAATGAGGAAAAGCGCAGGACGAGCCCACAGGGAACTCACAGGCACCTCATGTCGGCTCTGCTCCGTTACTCCTCAGCCATGGGAACTTTGACTCTCCGTCCACTGCTGCTGCTTCTCCTGCTCTCATCCGCGGCGGGGGTTTTCAGTAAGATGTTTTTGTGTTAGTATTGTGTTTATTCTGAGGAGGATTTTTCTTTGCAGAGAAACTTTCACCTGCTCCGGCAGACCGAGGGTGTTTTCCTTCCCGACTTGTTGTTGTGTGGTTTCTTTGAAGGAGACAGTGTATTAACTGATGATCCTGGTTTTTAGTATGTTCTCAGACTGAATCAGTCCCTGTTCGCTGAACTGTTTGGTTGTTTTTGCGCTTCATGGAGCTTTCGCAACCTTTTCCTTATATGGTCAGGAGGAAAATGTCCATACGTTATATATCATAAGTCCTATATACACATGTGAAACAGAAATCGTATACACACACTGTGGTGCTGTCAGCTCAGTCTTATGGGCCTGTTTACCTCAGGAGCCCTTGAAGGCGTAGCTGAATGGCACTTACATGATTTCTGTTAGCAATCCAAGTGTTATTATGTTTATTTTAATACATGTATTCTGTCAGATTGCTGTTTTTGCTCCATATTTAATTTAATTTATTATTTTATAAAAGTATATTAGCAGTAGTGACCGTGTGTTTCACTCTAGTGTGCCACACCCGTAGGCCACACAAGATAACACATAGAAAAGGGTTTGGATTAGATGTGTGTGTTGACTTCCATCAAATGAAGATTTTGATGTGCAGTAGGAGAGTATACGTGCTGAATCTGTTTAAAAACACAACCTGTGGCGGATCAGGTAAAGGTAGCAGACCTGCACCACAAAGTCCTAAAGGTTTGGGTATTAGGCGTTAGGAGAGAGAGGAGGTGCTATTAGAAGACATGAGACTTCAAAGAACACGGAGACACAATTTAAAGAAATCAATTGAACTGTAAGAAAGCACAGTTAAAAACAATCTCAATTAAAATGAATGAGATCAAAAAGAGCAGAGTTAAAGAGGATAAATCTGAATAAAACTAAGATGGAGTTAAATAATACAGATAAAATAGATGGAAACGTAAAATGATAAAATGAAATAAAATACAATGGAATGGATGACCTTAGGTTTTGGAGTTAAAGGCAATATGAATTTAAAAGTTGCAAAATGATAGGGGAAACAAAAACGGTTACATAGGTTTTGGAAAGCATACGGAGTATTACTGTCAAGAGTGAGCTGCACTGTGACTTCATCAAGCAGTAGATGTGTGAACATGTGTTGTCGCAGTGGTGTCAGTGTTGAAGGGAGTTGGGCAGAGTGGCCTCAGCCACAATTTAAAAAAAACGAATGTTTGTGTTGACGGACGTGATCTTGCTGCATTTGTGTTGACGGACGTGATCTTCCCCAGGCTCCAACGTCTGCACATCACGAGGAGTCACCACTTGTCAGCAGTGCTTGGCTGTTCACCCCAGCTGTGCATGGTGCTACCAGGAGGTACGAGCACCACACACACACACAAGCACACACAAACAGCATCCAGTAGCTTCTCCCATCCATCCATCATCGCATGCAAGTTGTGACATAAACCTCATTTCCCAGCAGTTCATGCTGATCCTTCAACATGTTTATACAATACTGCTTCGTAATGACTCACCATGGGGCCCCCTGTACTCAGGAGGTACCTAAACCGGCTGTAGGATAGAAAAACAGTCAACTTAAAAATCTCTTAGCTTTTTATTTTCTTTAATGCAATGGTGCTTCGCTAACTCGTCAATGTCTCGAGTGCTGAATAGATTGGATGTGTTTGTTATTTATTTTTTGAAGTCTTTTGGAGTGGGAGGATCCACTGTGTCCCGCTGCGACACAGTGGACAATCTGGTGGATGGAGGTTGCGTTAGATCACATCTGGAGTTTCCCTCCAGCAAACTCCATATTCAGAAGGATCTTCCGCTCAGCAGCAAGGCCTCTGGTACAGCTGATGTCACTCAGATACAACCGCAGAAACTTCACATTGTACTAAGACCAGGTACGTTTACACACATAATCAATAGCAGAAATAACAATAGAGCCCGGCACTAACAACCGTAGACAACAAGATACATGCAATGGTGCCATTACTATCACCATCTGCAGTGTTTGATCCTCTGTCACTTATCTCCTGCCTGTAATTTCTTCCCTCTGAGGCGATTCCAAGCGTTTCACTGTGTCAGTGAAACAGGTGGAGGATTACCCAGTGGACCTCTACTATCTTATGGATCTTTCGTTTTCAATGAAGGATGACTTGGCCCGCCTTCGCACGTTGGGCAATGAGCTCGCCGAGACGATGGGAAAGGCCACAAGCAAACTACGCATGGGTTTCGGAGCCTTTGTGGACAAAACCATTTCCCCTTACATGTACACTTATCCTCCGGAGGCGGTTGTAAACCCTTGCTATGGGTAGGTGGGGAGATTTCAATGAGGAAAGGGAACTGAGGTGGAGATTTTCAGATTTTCTGAGAAAACTTGTTCAATAACAACAATTTCAAATGCGTTATTTTTCTTTTTCATCTATTCAATATATGCAGAATTAGTCAAACATGCCAGGCTCAGTTCGGGTTCAAGCATGTGCTGGCACTGACCGAGACGGTGGCACGCTTCACTGAGGAGGTGGAGAAGCAGCAGGTGTCTAGAAATAGAGATGCTCCAGAGGGTGGATTTGATGCCATCATTCAGGCCATGGTGTGCAAGGTATGAAAAATATAAACTGTTCAAGAGATAAGAGAAACAACCACATTCATAATGTTGTGCCGCACTGAGTGTTTACTTTACTCTTTTCTTTGTCCATCGTCATTAGGATAAAATCGGCTGGCGTCCGGATGCCTCACACCTACTGGTTTTCACCACAGATGCCGTAACTCACACTGCACTGGACGGGCGTATAGCTGGCATAGTCCAGCCCAACGATGGACAGTGTCATCTTGATAATGACAACAATTATAACCTATCTACTGTGCTGGTAAAGGCCGAAATTTAAGTTATTTCAGTAATTCACAGAGGTTTTCAATACCTATTTCACTCAAGATTATTTGTGTCCCGTGTCTTGCAGGACTATCCCTCCTTGGCGCTCATGAATGAGAAAATGGCTGAAAACAACATCAATTTAATATTTGCTGTAACCAACGTGGTGCAGCCACTCTACAAGGTGAATAAACGGTTCTTCTTGTGCCACAGCATAAGTTTATTTAAGCTTTTCTCATGAAAAAAATAAAAACTCATGTTGTCATTACAGGAGTACAGTAAGCTCATCCCAGGCACAACAGTGGGAACTCTATCCGACGACTCTGGGAATGTTATTAATCTCATTCAGGAGGCTTATGCGGTAAGGAGAGTGAGAGAATTGATGTCTGTTATTTCATTTGTATCATACAACTAACTACATAAAGTGTGATTGATGACTTTATGTTGTGCAGAAAATTCGCTCTAGAGTGCAGCTGGACGTGGTGGGAGCCCCAGAGGAGTTGCAACTCACCTTCAATGCCACTTGCCTCAATGGAGAGGTCACCGTCGGACTCAAGTCCTGTTCTGGCCTCAACATTGGAGACACAGTACGTATTTGCTGAGTAATGTCCCATGTCTTTTATCTGCACAAAGCTATGAACAGAGACATGTCCTCCTCTTCAGGTGACATTCAGCGTGGAGGCTAAGGTGCAGGGCTGCCCAAAGGAGAAGAGCAGCACTTTTACCATCAAACCCCTCGGCTTCAAGGATGCCCTGGAGGTCACGGTGGATATCGCTTGCGGTTGCAAATGTGAGGCAGATGCAGAAGCCAACAGCCAACTTTGCAGCAACGGTAACGGCACCTACGAGTGTGGTGTGTGCCAGTGTCACCCGGGTCGTCTGGGCCCTTTCTGTGAGTGCTCGGTGGAGGACTACAGTCCGTCTGACGATGCTAACTGCATCCCAAAGCCGGGCAGCCCAGTCTGCAATGGGAGAGGCGACTGCTTGTGCGGACAGTGCTCCTGCCACGCAAATGAGTTTGGCCAGGTGTGGGGGAAGTACTGCGAGTGTGACGACTTCAACTGCTTGCGCTCTAAAGGGGCACTTTGCTCCGGTGAGTAGATGCACTTCTTTCTGTCAAGATCACTGGTAGTTTTCTCTGCAGTTTTGCAAACATTCATTCTAAATAGGGAGGTTGTCTCATGGATCTGAACATAAAACATGTTGCAATGGTCGGCAATCAATGTCTACCCCAGTAGAATTCTGCTTCAGCTTCCTTTATTATAGTCAGGGCCGGCCCTCTGCATCAGGGGACCACTAAAGCAGGATAAGTTTGGGGGACCTGCCTTGCATTGGATAGACCAGCTTTTGTTTACACTTCTAACTTATTCACTTGAGGTCTATTAGTCTAAATCATTCTCTTCATCATCATACATCAAATATCATACATCGGGTCAATTAGTTTTAAACAATAGATTATTTTCACTGAGCGGCTGCTGCGGCTGCTGCGGGGCCCTAAGCAGCCGCTGAGTTGGCTTGTAGGAAGGGCTGGCTCTGAGTATAGTGGCTAAATAATGAAAACGAAAAAGGACCAACATGAACTGGCATCACACTGGTCTTCCACCGGGGTCAAACATTTGATTGCGACTGTCAGCAGGAAAGTCGCCCTTCCCTTCCTCTTTGCTCCTCTGACACATCATCCAGTCTCAGTGAAACACACTGTGGCTGTTTCCCATCCCTCTCAGTCTGTAAACACACCTTCGCCAGTTTACATAGTTTCCTGTTACTCAGCTTGACAAATCAAAAGTCAACATACTTATTATGGCCGTCTTTGCTTGCTTGTAAAAGACGTGTAAATAATTGCATAATTCAACTGCAGAGCATAAACAGTAAAGCTGATAAATGACCTGTTCTCTGTCAGGCCTGTAAACTTGTGTCCTCCATTAAAGGATAGTCGGAGAAGAACACACCCAGTTACTGCTGCCTGAGTTTGAGGGACGAGCTCTTACCACTCACAGCAGCACGGTGCTCTATCTCGCTCCGTTACAAGTCTGTACAGCTCAGTGCAGAGTTACTCAATCACAGCGATACAACTTTAATCTGCTGCGTCACTGGTTCATTTAATGCAACAGCAGTTTGGGCCTGTGATTGCAAGGAGGGCGGTGTAGGAATATCAAATGAGGAAAACTGTCAAACTATTAAAATAACGAGTAATAAGTGATGAATAATGAGGCATGTCACCAGCACTATCTCATTTTGGACTCTAAAGTGTGGGGTGCTTCAAGTTTGAAAGATGTGGGTGATTACTAGAGGGTCTGAAAGATGCCACCAAGTTGAATCATGGGAAGAGGACCTGCACTTATTTTGAACTTTATGACAGCACAATAGTAAATAGAGAGTAACAGTGACAGTACAGTCTTTCCTTCAATTTTTCTCCATTGACGTTTCAGAAAATCCTTACATAAAGATTTTTAAACCGGAGCCATGCCGACCATCTACGAGATGAATCGTGACCATGAAACATTTGATTCAGAGCAACAGAAATTATTTCACAGCCTCGTAGGTTGTGAAAAGTCAACATTTCTATCGATTTTTACTTCCAGACCCAACCTGTTGAGCTCTTAATTTCCACGAGATAATCTCAAGATAAAAGTTGAATTCTGTTCCACAACGATTCTTTAATTTGACATGACAGACAGAAGCAGTGCCTACTATTTAATCATCACAGCCTCACAGAGCTCTCCCTGTGGGTGCACCATGACCTTACAGAGAAGATGGACGATAACATGTGATATGGAAAGCTACATTTCTCTAACAAGGAGGAGTTTGGAGGTTGTTTTTCTGAGAGACAGGTAGTCACGCAGCGGTGAAACCCAGGGCTTGTGCTCCGACCTGATCCCCCACACAACAACACACACACCGTAGCTGTTGGATGACAGTCCACAGAGCTCAATTTGCGACCGCTAAGTCACTGTGTCTCAGTGCAGTCATGCCGTTGTTGTCTCTAAAGCGCGAGCGTCCCTCAGAGTGAGCTCGACTGGAGCAACAAAAAGCTCCAGGTCTGTGATATTCCCCGCGGCTGTGTATTTCTTCCTCTGCCGAGGGGCCCTGCGACTGGTGCAGGTCCAGGGAGCAGCAGTCAGCCGAGCGCAGCCCCAGGGCCCATAAATATGAGGACACGGAGAGAACAGGAAAGTTTGCATTCCCGTGCTGGCAACTTGCCCAAACTCTTCCCTCTCCAGTACGTCTCTATCTCCACCATCTCCCGTCTCTCAATCCAGCTGTGTCATGTTGTACTTTTCTGTCTCTCTTCCTGTTTCTCTTCGTTTATCATGGCCCCCCGACGTTTGCCCTCTCTAAAAGCCAAGGCATGTGACTAATGGGCAGGATTACTGTGCAGTCTCACAGAGCAGGGCGATGTGAACCTAAGATAAAAACTCTCTTTTCTAAGTGTGCGAATCAACTTTTAAAATAATGACAGCAAAGATAAAAACTTACTCTCATTAATTAAGATTATAAAAAAATATCCATTGCTACAATGACAAGGTCTTGTAAGGTTTTTCTACACGTCTCAGCTGCTATCTTTAAGACTGAGTAAGAGATATTACTCAACGCTATGAAAAACATTACATGTATGTTAACCATTAACCAGTGACACCACCACCAGTAAACACGTCTGATCCTGTCACCGCTCTGAACGCAGTTCAAACGAGAAGTTGTTCCGTGTTTACTCAGGGGAATTGTTTCCTTGAGGTTACAACAATGGACGATTTGTTTTGAGCCCTGGAATTAGGGACCATATAGGACCCTCTGCGATATTTCATGACCAGTCACTCCCCCAGTCTGATCCAGCTGGGATGTGACTCATTGCTTGGCTCTTAGTCATCCAGTGCCTGTTTGGTTTCTTGCTAAGAACACTGTAGTCTCTGGGGTCCTGCCTTTGTTTCTAATGTGCTGATGTGGCACGGCTCTCTGTAACCCGGGGGAGAGAAGCGTGCCTCCAGACTCTGTCAACAAATGGCTCCACTGCTGTAAAACTCTTCCTACACTGACTACTTCTGTGCTTTCTACACTTACCTCAGGATGTGTGTGTGTGTGTGTGTGCGTGTGTGGGTCCAGGTACTTCTCGTGTTGTGGGGACCTTAATATGTTCACACAGTCACATTATTTCTTACTTCTCTATCTAATGGGAACAAAAAGCTAATTCTTATAAAGAAAATCATTCGAATTTAAGGTGACGACATATTATAAGGTTAAGTTAAAGTTAGGGTTAGGATAAGGTCTATGTTAGGTAAGCGGTAACTATGGTGAAAGCAGGAAATTATTATAAGTCAATGGAATGATCTCTGATGTCATGGAGACACGCCTGTGTGTGTGTGTGTGTGTGTGTGTGTGTGTGTGTGTGTGTGTGTGTGTGTGTGTGTGTGTCTGTGTCTGTCATGAGAAGGGGGGAAATATTAGAGTGTCGAACAATAGGGAGGATTGTGAGATATTTCCCTCTAATGTTCCTGTCTGAGATTAGACCTCATTTAAATGACAGACAGTCACAAAGTAATTTAGTACATTTTATTGTTTTTAAGAGGATATGTTACGTAAAAACAAAGCTGCACAAAATGCTTATGTAAATACAGCTATTAAAAGTACTTTTTCATTACCCAATTGAAACAGCATAAATTTATAGCCACTGTCGTCTGATGTTGATCATTGTTATTTAAAATCCAGGCGGGTGCTTAGTTGTTTTGTTTTTTTAAATGAACCAGGACCGAGTCCATAAAGTTATATCGCTAACAACGAAGGTCCTCATATTTTTAAACGTAACAAATAAAAGTTAAGTTCATAAACATTAAGTCACACCTAACTAGCAATTAAATGATTGCTTAATGAACAAATGTGGCAACAGGTAGGCTTTCCTAAGACACACGGCTCAGAGACAGTTTACACCCAAAACAATAAATCACACACACTCTGATTCATTTTCAGATTGAGTAATTTGTAGTCAATAGCTTTGTTTGCGTGGCCCCACCTGTGTGATTATCAGTCATCCATTATCTATATCGCTTATCCTTTAAGGGTTGCATGGAGGCGGGAGCCAATCCCAGCAGACACTGGGTGAGAGGCGCCTGCACCCTTTACAGATTGCCACTCTATCGCAAGGCCGACAAAACAATGTGTCGCTCTAACACTCACATCAGCGGTCAATTTAGAGTCTTCAGTTAAATCTGCATGTGTCTGAGTGACCGGAGGAAAACCCACAAATACAGGGGGACAACATGCAAACACAGAGCACCACACAGAGAGACCAAAGCAAGAACCATATTGCTGTGAAGCAACAGTCTTCCTGTGTGATTATGGACACAGAAAAAAACATATCTGAATGAACATAAAGATGTAATGTTTAAATCTTTTGACTATTATCAACATCCTCATCCCCTTCTTAATTCTTTCAGATCATGGGAAGTGTAGCTGTGGCTACTGCCAGTGTGACGCCGGCTGGAAAGGAGAAAACTGTAACTGCAGCACAATCATAGACACCTGCATGTCCAACATTGGTCTGCTGTGCACGGGCCGGGGGCACTGTGAGTGTGGGGTCTGTCAGTGCACTCAGCCCGGTGCCTACGGAGCAACCTGTGAGAAGTGCCCCACCTGTCCGGATTCCTGCACTATAAAGAAGTGAGTTCTCCATCGCAAAGAGTCCCTTCTTCTAGACGCTATGATTTGGAGAGAATAAACATGAGGTTGGCACTCGACTAGAGGAAATGCCAAAGGGTTTATTGCCCTGGGAGCATGAGTGTGCTTGAGAAATTCCATGCAGTCTACCATGAAATCAGTTTATGAGATCCAAAGTTGACATTTTGATCTGAAGGTGGTGCAAACGGAGAGCTCAAAATGGAAAGGGTTGATCCTTTGGGGATCATGAATGTTTAATCTCAATAGATTCAAAAAACACATGACATAGGAATATCCAGAGAAAGAAATATAATGGAAACTCATCCTCTAGTTTTCAATAAGCTGTAACACGATATGCACGGAAATGTGGGAGATTACCTTGATCTGATGGTGACACCAGATAAGATTTTGTTATTACCCTGTTCCTAAACAACTGACTATGCCGTCTTCAGGCCGTGGCACAAACATTTATATTATTGTATCATGATGTGCTGATAGTCCAGGATGATAACAAACTACTCCCTCACACATCCGCAACAAATTCAGTTGTAGTTTCGCGTACAGCTGGAAAACATCAACCTTTCTCCTCGGCCTTGACAATCGGCAGATATTAACAAGGGTTCATGTGATATAGACAACGTCTTAAGTGTTTCTGTTCTTTCGCCCACAGAGAGTGTGTTGAGTGTCAGCACTTCAAGAGAGGACAGTACACCGAAGACAACAGCTGCAGCAAGATCTGCAAAGATGAAATCAAAGTAGTGGATAAACTGGGTGAGAAATCTACAATCTCGAATTTCCTTAATTTCATAGTGTAACTCTGAGGTGTTGTGCAAATGATTCTGTTTTTCTGATCATATTAGTAGAAGTTTCAAAGTGGCGGGAGCCTTTCTATGCACATCGTGGCAACAGAATATAATGGACTAATAAATATTGAAGATAATTCACCGTACCTTGAAATCATTTTCATTACCCTGTTTCTTCTTCTCATCTTTATCCCGCAGTTCTCCATGACACAAATGCAGTGAATTGCTCATACAAAGACGAAAATGACTGCGTGGAGCACTTCCAGTATTACGAAGATGAAAGTGGCAAATCCATTCTGTTTGTGGTGAAAGAGCCAGGTACGGTGAGAGTTTCTGTGCGCACACTTAATGGTTACATTATTAGGACAGAATGGTGTGTTCTTGAATGTCATTTCAGTCTGTATCTGGCACGCCTCAGCTTCAGGGGAACAGTATGTGCATCTAATAACATGCTCCTCTGTAAAGAACACATCGTCGGCCAGATAACTACAGCTACGCTCTGCCACACCACAGAAACCCAAATACATCAGTGTAGTGACTTGTTGTAAATGGTCTGTATTTATATAGCGCTTTCCTAGTCTTGATGACCACTCAAAGAGCTTTACAGTACAGTTTATTGCCATTCACCCATTCACACACACATTCATACAATACATCCATGGTGCATCGGTTGTGCAGCAGAGTGTCTGACACTGGAGTACTGCAGTGTTTGCTTAACTTTATGTGTCCTTTAAAAGAAAATATCATGGAAACCAGCATTAGATATTAACTATTTTTGTGGCTCTCTTCTCTCAGAGTGCCCCGAGGGCCCGAACATCCTGATTGTGCTCCCGTTGGTGGTCGGAGCCATTCTGCTACTGGGCATGGTTGGCCTCCTCATCTGGAAGCTGCTGGTCACCATCCACGATCGCAAAGAGTTTGCCAGGTTTGAGGAGGAGAGAGCCAAAGCCAAATGGGATACGGTGAGAAATATTTATAATTGGGACATAATAATAACATACACTAGCTGCTCCTGCTTTAAGGATGAATGGAGTACTGTAACAGAAGGTGGCTGCCCGCTGATGGGCATCGACGTAACCCTCCAAAAAGTTGGTACTTCAGTGTGAGATTGAATTAAACATGCTCACTTCTGTTTTAATTTCCCAGGGTAACAATCCTCTGTATAAGGGAGCCACCTCCACCTTCACCAACGTAGCGTACCGAGGCACCTGATGACGAAATGGAGAGAGAAACACTCAGGGGTCAGTGACAAAGATGGAATGTAGCAGAACAGAAATGGACGGGAAGAAGCTTACACTGTCATGTGACCAGCTACTGTAACTGAAAAGGAAGTATTGCTGTCAACAGCCTGATGAAATTTATAAAAAATAATGAGAACTGTTAATATGAGTCACATGAAGGGGTTACATGCTCTTCGGTTTTTGTTTTACACTGTCATGTCTACAGTGAGTGGGTTCTGTCCAGGTCCTCCCACAGTCCAAAGACATGCACATTGGAGATAGGTTAATTGGAGGCTCTAAATTGCCCGTAGGTGTGAATGTGAGCTTGAATGGTTGTTTGTCTGTATCTGTGTGTTTGTTTGTATGTTGGCTCTGTGATACGCTGGCGACCTGTCCAGGATGTACCCCCGCCTCCCGTCCAATGTCAGCTGGGATTGGCTCAGGCCTCTTGCGACCCTCACAGGATAAGCTTTATAGATAATTGATAGATGATTGGGTCTCTCAGCACTTAAAGTCAGCACTTAAAGTTTTAACAACTACAGTTCAGATTTCAGAAGTGCTGCCACTGCTGTGACTTGTCTTTTTGGGAAGCCCTTCTACCACTGCAATATTTGTTGTCTGCAATATATTTAGGATTACTAAATGTTACTCTTATTGCCATATTTTCAGACAGAAATGGGAATCACCAATACCTAATAGTAATACGTTGTCATAGAAGATACATTCTGTGGTGTTTTTTCAGTTTCATCAACCAAGATTGATGTATTAATGACTTCTCAGCCTTGTTTCTTTTCTCTTTTTTAAATGTGGTTATTTTCTGTTTCAGAGTGCAGCTGCAGCCTATTTTAAACTTTTCTTTTTTCACAAAATAAAAAAAGGCAGTTTCAGACCAATCAGAACAAAGTTTATTAGAATAACTCAAATGTGCACTATAGAATCTCCAATGCCTTTCATATACATTGCCATCTCTTTTTTTTATAATACAAAATAGTTTATAGTAATGGTTGAACCTAGCGTGTGTTTAGAATGACTTGCTTTACAATGCCTGTGGTCTATATTGTTTTTGAAATGCACACCAGCGATGGTAACTTTATTGGTACCATGACATGTTTCTTTATCACTGCGTCGCCACCTCTTGTTGTGCTTGTTGGGCTGTTTTTCTATTTGTTGTATTTGTACATAGGGATTTGTCCTGCCATTGCTGAACTGTAAATTGTGTTACACTGAAATTGTATTGCACATGACATGCTATCAGTCTTGGAATTGTGAATGACAAACTTGCGCTTGCTCCTTAACCTCTTTGTGTTTACGGGAGGTAATAATAGTACAGTGTGAGGTGTATTTTGGTTAAACAGCTCTGATCCTCTCAGGACATGGTACAAAAATACACTGTCTGTTTTGTGTGTTTGTTTGTTTTTGCACACTAAAAAAAAAAAAAGAAGCTTGTGGTTTATCGCTTGTTCTTTAAACCGTGGGAAACATAAAGATCTACAAAACATGACTTCCTCAGTTTGGTTGAAATGTGGGTTATTTTCAACAAATGTCAAAGCTGTTTTTAATTCCTTATCAAGAACAGAATTACAGAAGAGTGAAAGACTTAAATATTTCAGATCCACGTGTGTTTAGAAATCTGAACAGAGATTGTAACTCCTATACTTACTCTGTGAGAAGATCACTTTCAACGTGTTAACACTTGAGGATGTTTGTGGATCCTCATTTTCAATTTATGTGTCTTGGATTTGGATAGCTAAGTTCCTGCGTTCAATTCAAACAAGTTCAATATGATGTGAGTGTTGGAAAACTACTAAAATGAACATCAGAGTGTAGAGTCCGGAATGTCTGTCTGATAACACTTTTATCACGGCATAGAATATTTCCTGTTGCATGACATGTCATCAAAAATTAGGGCCTTATCACCCTCTTGCATGTTGTTCACTTCCCCGATGTTCAATATGGTTCCAACTGAAGTCACATAACTCTGCACATTGCCAAACAAACACCGCATATCTCTGTGACCACATCCTGCTCACATCAGTCTGATATGTAAACTTCCCTATAAGGCAACAGTCAGTCTTTACATGTACGACTCTGACAAATATGTAGAGTCTGCTGTTTATCTTACTGGTTACGTGTACATCAAATATGCCGACGCATATTCTAGCATTTTCTAAACAGGTGCATTGTTTGATTGGATAATTTTAGGGAGATTACTGTGCATGTTTAATCCCTTAGACACCTACTTTACATTTTACTTATATTGTAATTTAAAGGGCTTGAGCCTTGGTAAGTGGGATTTTTCCTGTTTTCAGCTGAATCTCACTGTAAGTCCTCGTTCTTAATGGTTAGCGTCTCTATACGCAGTGCCGGGAGTAGGTCTTTGCAAATCGAATTGCTCAGTCCAGATGGTAACTACCCTCCTGACTTGAAAGTCATTCCAACCACCAGGTCGAGATTGTTCTGTCATGTAGATAAAGATTTTACAGATGCCCTTGCATGCAGAAGCTATTACTTCAGATCTGCTTAAAACTGTAGAAAAGACAATCATAACACACAGACTTCAACCCATTTTAAAGTGAAACTTGGCACTAGCATATGACTGGTCTCTTGTCATTCAGGGGGTAGAGAGGGTTGTCCACGAACCATTATGCCGGTGGTACGATCTCAGATACCTCCACACATTCCGAAGTCCCTTGGGCAACATATACTGAAAATAGGGCTGATTAAATGTGAATGGTCTGTATTTTTATAGAGCTTTTTCACACTTCCTTCACCCATTCACACGGCGCATCTATGTGCTGCTCTTTCTCTGTCACACATTACTCATACACTGCCAGCAAGCCTGTCAGGGGAGATTTGCGGTTCAGTATCTTGCCCAAGGACACCGGCACACAAGACAGGGGGTAGACAGGGATCAAACTGACATCCTTCTTGTTAGCGGACAACCCGCTATATCTCCTGAGCCACAGTCAGCCGTGGCATGTGACTTTAAGTTGTCGATGAGACATAAGTACTACATAGAAACAGTCCATTTACCATTACCAGTAAATCTCTACCTCTAAGCAATTAATATAATTAGATATATACTTGTTAAAAAGTTTTTTTGTAGGCTATGCAAAGACATTGCTTAAACCCTTGGGGGGAGCCCACACGTGGTGACAAAAAACAGTCCAAAAATGCATGTTGACCAGCTTGAATGTCAATTCTGATAATCATTTCACTAACTCCGACTCATGTTAATAGTAACAGAGTGTTGTTGTTTGTTGGTTTATTTGGGCAGCTGAAAGACTTTGGTGCACATGTGCGTCATTGTGTGTAATTTCATTCCCAGCATTCTCCTCATTCGTGTGGCCGTGAGCAGCAGCAGTGGGCCTCAGCAAAGGGAATCCTGGTATTTGTCTCCCTCTGGTGTAAAAAACAATGCACTGATCAGATGTTGCCAGGAGAAGATGTGCCTGTCTGTAGAAGTGCTGTGTGTTCCTATTGTCAAGCAGCACGTGTGCTTATAGTGGGGTTATGTGGATCAGGGGATCAGGGGAGTTGTACATCTGGACCACAGACTCTGATCTGGACAAAGACTCCTGTCACCTTCACGTGTCTCGCACAGCATCGTACATTTGTAAATCTCGAGCAGTTATGCCCAGACTGGGATTTATGCTGCAGTCAGCTCCTGATAAACAAGTAGTGCATTGAACGTGAGTAATAATAAAGCAGATGCTGTGTGTTATGTTAGCAGACCTAGTCCCGACGAGGGTATTTGACCAGTTTTAATAGGCATAGTCAAAGTAAATTACATGTTCCCAACACAATCTAAATAGATTGCGCCCCCACCACCCTTTGCAACTTTTTGTGTTGTATAATTTCCATTCCAACTTCCATCCTTCATTTTCTGACACGATACTTTACCATTTGTGTATTTGCACAGCATCTACAGGCTCATCTATCTATATAACCATCCATCCATCCATCCATTCACCTCCCCAAACACACTCACCTTTCTATCTATCTATCTATCTATACATCTATACATCTATACATCTATACATCTATCTATACATCTATCTTTACATCTATACATCTATACATCTATGTATCTGTCTGTCTGTCTTTTATTTCCCAAGTGTTTTTATTTCCTGGGTGTCTGTGAACGCAGCACACTTCATTGGCCCGGCCCTTCTTCCGTCGCGTCAGATCCAACATGGCGGCGCCCCATGCCGTGGTCGCGGTGGAGGCAGGCAGCGGTGAACCGGGGCTGGTTCTGAAGGACTCATCCACCGGGGACGTGAGGAGGCCTCAGTTCGGGACTCGGCTGCTCACGGACCCGCGGCAGGTGTTCCAGCACAACGCGTGGTCAGTGGATCCGAGACGTGACATGAATGCATCCCTGTCACGGATCCTGCTCCCTGTCTGTCTGTCTGTTGTTATGATAGAAGAGTAACTGAACGATAGATCCTGTCAGATAACCTCAGGTCATAGCATCATTTCAACTGAGTCACTTTGTAATACTGTAATACAAACGTATATAGTAAGGGGCTTCACACAATGTGTATCTTATTATTGTGCTAATACTTTTCTCAATTGATCAAATAAGGAATGAATGGATAGTTTAATTTAACATGATCTCAAAAACTAAAGTGAAGTCTTTTCTTTTTTTATTCGACCAACACTACAAATATTTTCTTACAGTCCAGTATATAGATATGCCAGTGTGCAATCTGCCATCCTGTTTCACTGTAAATATACTTGTCAATCTATATATTCTTTCTATTTTTTTGTATTAGGTTTATACTGCACGTTTACTTATTTATTACTTTAACTGCTGTCTATGTTTTTGACTGTCCTCTTTGCTGCTACAACACAGCAAATTTCCCCGTTATGGGACTAATAAAGGATTGCCTTCTCTTATCTTATCCTATCGTATCTTATCTTATCTTATTGTATATTATCGCATCTTTCCCTGTCTATGGTAATGCTGGAAGGTTTCCCATCCTTGTATGAATGTCACATGATGAAGGTTTTCTGTTGTGCACAGGGACAACGTGGAGTGGAGCGAGGAACAAGAAGAAGCTGCTAAGAATAAAGTCTTGGAAAACAGTCAGCCTCTACCTCAGCAGAAACAAGGTTGCATTGTTGTTGCCGAGATCCGTTAACAGAACTATAACTTCTCATTATTGTATATCTGTGCACAAATATACTCATAAAGTTCTGGCTGTAATCCTTTTTGGGGTTTTGTTTAAATATTTGGCTTCAAGCAAGCTAAAATTGAAACGACACATTACTTTTACATGTGCAAGCCGTGCTGATCTTCATGTTGATGATTCGTGAACATGGCAGAAAGTGGTAGATTGTCAGGATCACACTGGCCTGACCTTCTCTTGCAGAGGAATACGAAGGCCGGGCCAATGAGTACTGGAACGATTTCTACACAATCCACGAGAATCGGTTCTTCAAAGACCGACACTGGCTCTTCACGGAGTTCCCAGAGTTGGCCCCGAAGTGTGGCCTCCTGAACCCCGAATCCCATCCTGAAGACTCCGGCACAGATGGCGTCCAGCAGGACCGTCTGGATCAAGAGCGAAGCAGAGAGGTCGAAGACGGTGACTTTCCTGGCTCCTCTGCCACACATCGCATTCTGGAGGTGAGAGATTCATTTGAGCACGCGTTACCTAAATTTTCACCACACACACTAAATGAAAAAAAACTAAATCTCCAAAACTTATTAACAGATTTAAATAAATTTGGTGTAAAGTAACCATATTTGTGAAAAGCCTATTTTTATTCTACTTCTAATGTACTACTGCACTAACCTAAAGGAATAAAACAATCCAGCTCATGCAAAAATTGGCAGGTTGCACTCAGTAAATATTAAAGAAAATAAAACTAGATTTTTCTCACTGACTGATCTCACTGGATGGTTGATGGCAACAACTCAAAACAACTGGCTATATTTGAATCTCTGCCAAGGAGGTTATGTTTTCACCCCTGTCTGTTTGTTTGTTGGTTGGTTTGTATGTTTGTTTTTAAGCACTATTACGCAAAAACAGTTTACCACTAAACTTGGAACTCTTTTTTCACTTTCTTAAACATTTTGAGAGTTTTTTGATCTCCACTGATTTCCCAGGGAGATAAATACATGGCTCTTGATTCTTTTTTAAATCTGGCACATTCAGAGGACTGATATCTACGAGTGTGTGCAATTGGGTGCAGCTTGACATTAAGGGTATTTTTGGGCCTTGGCAGAGGTGTGCGCTCTACTGAGTGACATTGTAGTTTGCTGAATAAAATTTTGTGATTTGTTCAGCCATTGCAGATTTATACACTTTCTAGTAACGGTATCAACCTGTATTTGTCTGCAGGATTTATTCTCTCTGGCTGCTGTAAATGTTACTACTTGTTTTAACAGGTTGGCTGCGGTGTAGGAAACACGTGTTTTCCGATACTGAAAACCAACAAGTAAGCGCGGCCAAGACATTGACACATTAAGATTTCAGACCATGTTTGAACTATACAGTGAAGCAAGTGGAATCATTTACTGTACATAACTGCAGCTTTGCTTTTTGCAGTGACCCGGGCCTCTTTGTTTACTGCTGTGATTTCTCCAGCACTGCTGTGGAGTTGGTGAAGGTGAGATGATTAGGTTATTGTAACAATGATGTGCTCATTAGGACTCATCCCTGGGATTGTGGGCTAACCGATGAATTAAAATTGCCCTCTTGTCATCAGACTAATCCAGAGTACGACCCTGAGCGCTGCTTCGCCTTTGTTCATGACTTGAGTGACGTGGAAGCCAATTACCCCGTCCCCGATGGAACCCTTGATGTTATAGTGCTAATCTTTGTACTATCAGCATTGCATCCTGACAAGTATGAACTCTTTCTCTGCCCTCCCTCTCTTCTTTTTTTTGTGTTTCTACTCAATGGCTGTCAAAAAAAACACTGCATTGGTTTTCCCCCCTGTCTCAGGATGCAGGCATCCATCAGTAGATTGGCGCGGCTCCTTAGGCCTGGGGGAGTGATGCTGCTCAGGGACTATGGACGCTACGACATGGCACAGCTCCGCTTCAAGAAAGGTTAATCAGACCAAAATCCAGCCAGAGTCCAGTCCTAATAGCTGTTAAGATTCAGAGATCCATTATTCATGGGTGATCACTTGTGCTGATCTTTGAAAATGTGTTTCACTGAGGTCTGTTTTTCTGATCGCAGTATTTCAGTACTAACCACTACATTAGTGTTCAGGCATTTTAAATGACAGGCAAAGTAATCTGCTTTTAAATATGTAAATGATTATTGGAGAAGACACTTGCGGAAATAATGTACATTTCGACCCTTTATTTCTTTTATAGGAAGGTGTCTGTCAGAAAACTTCTATGTCCGAGGTGATGGAACAAGAGTATATTTCTTTACTCAAGGTAAAAATAATGAAATCAAAAAACAAGTCTATTGAAAAAGAAATGATTTGCAGAATTGTGCTTTAGTGAAATACTGCTGTGCTTCTTGTTTGACTTCAGATGAGCTTCATGAGCTGTTCGCTGAGGCAGGACTTGAGAAAGTGCAGAACCTTGTAGACCGAAGGCTCCAGGTGAACCGAGGGAAGCAGCTCACCATGTACAGGGTGTGGATCCAGTGCAAGTACCGCAGGGCTCGAGTTCAGCCGGCTGAGAACCAGGACTGAGGCCGGAGGAGAGCCGCCGCCTGCCTGTGACCTTCAACCACAACTGAAACTCGCAGCTGAAATCAAGGCGTTGCTTTGTTTTTCTCAGAGGATGTATGGAATTGAAAAGGTCTATTGGGAGAAAGGCCATGCAACTGGATAGTTTATATACTCTAAAGACTGTACACTCTCCCAGCAGCTGTAATATCGACGGACTGTTTTTTTGGCGAGTGCGTCTGATGGTGCTGCAGAGTAATGACTTCTCATTGCCTGCTGATGAGAAAGGGCTGGTTACCCCGGAAAATAAACATTTCTGCTCTGCCAGAGGCGATTTTTCAACGAGCTGAAGTTTTGATACTAATCGCATGTTTAAGAAAAAAAAAACAAAAAAACACTCGACTCATTTTTGTACATGGAAAAATTAAATAAAGATCTGAACTGTAAATATGTTGATCATTTTGACTTGGTATTGAACAATAGAAACGTTTAAATTCTATTGATTGCAATGAATGCTGAATCCCTATGTTACCCTGCAGTGGCTAAACAATAATAGTTTTCCAAATTACCTATACCATGGAAGTGGAGTGTGTGGGTGTGAACATCATGGCAACTTTCTGATAAGTGATCATTTTGTTGTGTGGGTGGGCGCTGTTAAATTGTGTTGTGCGCTCAGGGATTTACCATTGGTCCAGAGAAGAGATTTGGGGGCAGGCGTCGACTGAACGAAGGTGAAAATACTTTAACAATCTCACGAGAAAATATGAGATTTTACTGATTATTGTTTACATTGCAAAAACACGAGAACCGAACCGAATCGATCCGGATTCGGCTGAAACGGAGTCGCGGCGGCACAACTTCCCCGAAACAGATTGGTTTGTCCCCCGCAGCGAGGAAGACGACTGGAGCCGAACTTTGTTTTGATCGGACCCGAAATTCATCTCACCGCCGGGGGAGAGAGGAAAAGACAGGGGGGGTAACTACAACACTGGCTCAAAGACATCATATATACCTGGTGGGAAAACGCAGGATTTCGAGGGTCGCCATTGTGTGGGAGGAAGGTACCCAACGTAGCCGCGGTATGGTCCTCGGGGAGAGGGATGTGATGGGGATCCCCGCCTAAGGAGAACCGAAAGGCGGGTTTGGGATACCCGGAGCTGTCGAGGCCTCCCAGGGAATCCTCCGTGGTCTACCTCGAGCTACACCGCGCGCTCCAGTGTCTCGGACGCGAACAGGCAGCAACTCGAGGGACGCGGCTGTGGATGCGGCCTAGCCTGGGAGGGTCTGCCGAGCACCGGGGAGACAACGGGGACGGTTTTAGGGTTAACCACCGGCCCTCCGGAGGACCGAGAAAATATAGAATTACAGTAAGTATCTCGTCAGGGTGTTTAAAAACAATATTCCGGCACGTATCTCCTGATGGAGTCAACCCGGGCGTCGTGGCCCGAGCACCTGACAACACAGAACCGAGGAGATGCTTCTTTTTGACAGACGAGTTGACGCTAGCATGTTGGCTACCTAACGTTAGCCATCTTCTATATGTTTGTTACACATTTGACTGCAGCGGACTGTAGTTGTGTTGCAATTTTTGACTCGTGAGCTATCACAACAACCCTGATTTGACCAACACAGATCTTAACATTTCCCTCTTTGGGCTTCGCTTCTAAATCATATCTAACGATGCTAGCTAGCGTTACCGTTAGCTCCTGGAGTGCAAATGCTAAGTGATGGCCAGCATCGACAGGCTCGTTAGCTCGTGTATTCAGTGTTAGCTAGCTCCATCACTCACTGGTGGTGTTTCTAACCATTTTGTTAGATCGTTATTTTGTAAAACCCACTGCAGACCAACTCGAAACGAGAGCGAGGACTTGAACGTGTCCCTAAGTGGACACGAGTGGTGCAGGTAACATTATTCATTGAATGTATGCGAGCCACAGTCACAGCAGGGCGTGTAACTTAAACGTCAACCTTTACACAAGCTAGCAAGCTGGACACTCATTGTCTTTATTGTGGCCTTTTCCATTGCTGTAAGTACACTTGGCAGTGCCCCCATTAGTGACCTTTCAAAACTCCAGCCCCATGTAACTTAGTCTTATGTTGCCAGGGCGTTATCACGTGATGATTTAATTCCCAAGGCAGAGACTCTTACACATCTGGCCCACGTCATTGATGCATACATCTATAATACCTGTCATTGAGCAGGTTTTGGCCCAGATATTATTTTAGCTCTCAAACTGCTCGGCGGGCACCACATGATAGTGTCAAACCTTATTGTCAGGTTTATTGATGACTCAGAACAGGAATTTTCCACATCCATATAGCTAAAAACAGCCATGACTCATCACAACCAGTGCCCTTTGAAACAGTGATCCGTCGCTCCCATTTGAATACACCAGACCCCACAACGCCCGTCCTTAATCTTTGCTCTTGTCTCTGCAGCCATGATGGAAGAACTGCATAGCCTGGACCCCCGACGGCAGGAGCTGCTGGAGGCTCGCTTCACTGGTGTTGGTGTGGCTAAGGTTCGTGTTGCAGCAGATGTCACAGATATGGAGCACGGGAACGGCGTCCCGTCAAAGTGCTCGAAATTACAGATTGCCCTGATTGCACAGTTTTTTGCGAATCTCTTCCCCTCTTTGTCTCACTTTGCCTCAGTATCATTCCGCTGTTTGGCCTGGACCAGCTTGGCCCCACTCCTTTTCTTTGTCCGTCTCTGGAGAAGGTTGAGCTGTGTCTGTGTTTTTTGGCTGGTGTGATATGGCATCTCTCCCTGGCTCATGATGTAGCGGCTGTATATGCAAGTGGCGATGCCTGCCAAAAAGGCCACAGACGGGACAGGGGTGGTAGGGGAGGAGGAATGAAGGCAGAGGAGGAATGCAGAAATAGTTCTTGACCAGGTGTGAGTGGAGGCAGCATTTACCCTTCCGCCCTCTTGTTTCCGACGTGGATGGAGCTTTCTATGTGGAAGGTGATCTTGGAACAGTTAGGGAGCGAGAATCGGCGCCAGGAGTGGGCCCCGTGCCAGCCATAGGCAGAGCTGAGCCCAGAGCATGGCATGGCTGCTGCCGCAGAGAAAATGGCAGCCCTCGCTAAGGCATCATGCCATAGCAACCCTGTATGACAAGGGATGCAATGTGTGTGGGGGGAAGTGAGAGAGAAGTGTGTCAACTAATGGCTATGAAGAAATGTAGGTTGGTGGTCTAAAAACCCTGCCGTGTCGCTGAGCAGCTTCGACTTTTTTTTCTTGACCTTGAGCAGCTGCGTGTCACTGCTGTTCTCTCTGACATCGCCGAAAGGAAAATTGTCGTCCTTTGATAACAAACAGGTAGCACACCTTTTTGGTAATGGAGCAGCGAAGGCCCACTAAAACGACTAGAAAGTGCATTTCCTTTTGAACAAGCTTGGTATCAGATAACCAAGGTTTTGTGTGGGATGAGCAGCCATTCTTAGATCAGGCAGAGGATCTTTCGCTGGCTGTTTCCAGAGTGAAGGGAGAAGAATGGTTAAGACTGGTGAACAGGAGAAAAATGGATGACATTATCCAAAGGTGACAGACAGACGGAGGGATACATCGCCAGCAGCATGCCTAATGTTCAGCCATTTTAGGAGGGTTCAGTGAGAGAGCTCTAGTGTGCTCTGAATGACTAAGTATCTCTTCCTGATTGGACAGTGCCTCCTGAATTCTGATGTGATTCATTTGACTGACAGGCATCACCTAGGGAACCAGCGTTAGGACTGATGCAGGTCTTGATTCAGTGGGGAATAAATGGTGACGTTATTTAGCCAAACCTCACTCTTGTGCTCTCTAACAAGTGCACACACAACAAGTACACAAGCATGTACTTTGAGGATACAGTTTTGTGTGGACAAAACCTCTTGCGTCTTTTTCAAGATCCTTTTGTATTTCCTAACTAATTGTGCTTAATTTTTTTTGCCTCATTTTAACAGGGCTCAGGTCAGAATCAAAACGAGTCCTCCAATCAGAGTTTATGCAGTGTGGGCTCGCTTAGTGATAAAGAGCTAGAGGTAAGTCTGAATCCCGTACTAACTGTTTTTCTTTTTCTCCCAACCACCTCTGTGTCGCACCTTTTTTATTGCACATTTGCTTGATTCTCGCTGCTTTCCTGACAGACGCCTGAGAAAAAGGCGAATGACCAGAGAGTGCGAAAACGGAAAGCAGACCACTTCGACGGCAGCCAGGGTAAGTTTGGTCGACCGCTGCGACGCTTTCATCGTCTATCCCAAATGTCAGCGTCTCTCTGAACTCATCGCTGCTCTTTCTCATCCAGGCAAAGCCGGAGCAAGGGGGCATAAAATTAGTGATTATTTTGAGGTGAGTGGCAGAACATTTTTCTAATTTGTATATCCAGCAGCGCTCATGTACTTTCAAATGCCTCAGTATTGGGTGCATAACTTTTCATACTTATTTTTTAACCACTCGTTTTAGCCATCTCTGGCTTTCCATTGAACTACTTTCCTATCCCTCTTTCTTCACATGTCTGTCAGTTTGCGGGAGGTAGCGGTCCTGGTACCAGCCCTGCCAGGGGAATTCCACCAGTGGTCCGCTCTTCCCCACAACACTCCCTATCCAACCCCCCTGTCACGGTGAGCATCTTTGCTCTGTGGTCTGACTTGTGTGTTTTTTATTTTATTTTTCGTTAATCTCTCAACACTCTTTCCTGCCATTCTTTTTTTCCTGCACTTTTTCATGGATGGGAAGAATCTGTGTTGTAACGTTTAGTTTTTAAGTTTTTGTAACTCATCATCATCATCAGTCATTATTAGCCAAAGTTTTTTCCCGAAAACCAAAGAAATCAATCAATGAAAGTAACATAGTTGAAATGCAAATACACATGGACATTCAGATGAAATAAAAAATAGTTTAGATGAACCTGTTGTACAAATGTTTGGGTGTTTGAGTCTTTTTTAATACTTAAATCTGAGAGTTTATACTTGTTTTTTTTAATTTGTACAGTCTCATGTGCTTCTAATAGTTAATTTGAGTGTTTACAGTTGGCCTCTTACTTCTGCTAGATTAATGTCGTGTTTTATCATGACCGGTATCAGCTCTTAATTAATTCATGTAATCGAATGAAATTCACACATTAAGATACCCTCTGTATGTGTAAGGTTTTTACTGTTTGAATGTGTCTGCCTCCCAGGTGCAGCAAGGAAGCCCCTCTTCCATCGGCTCGGCCAACACAGAGCACTCGACGTGTTCGCTGAAGCCCGCTCCTCTTCACATGCTCCACAAAGCCACCCAGGTACCTGACACGTCATCAGATGGCCATTTATCTGATTTAACTCGACTGTAATTCAAAAGTTGTTCAATACTTGGCATATCAACAAAAAAAAAAATCAATCCAAAATATTGTTTGATGGGATGACTTGTTGCTCTACTATTTGTCACTGATACAGAATGATGCACCATTAACATAAACACTGTTTTGTGCTCACTTTACCCTGTAGTCTGACCTTACCATAGAGAAACTAACCGCAATGGAGAACAACAAGAACTCTGACCTGGAGAAGAAGGAGGGCCGAATAGACGATTTGCTCCGGGTACTAATCTCATTACATTTCATTTGTTACTCTGCTTGTCACTTCAAGTGGCTTTGGAAATATTTTTTTTACTCAATGCATGTTGGAGTTGAGACATTCCTTCTGTCTGTACATGTCTAAACAAGCTAATATTTAAATTCTTATTACCTGACCTTTTCCTTTTTGTTTTGTATGTTCTGCTCCAGGCAAACTGTGATCTGAGGCGGCAGATTGATGAACAGCAGAGGATGCTGGAGAGATACAAGGAACGCTTAAACAAGTGTGTGACCATGTCCAAGAAGCTGCTGATTGAAAAAGTACGTCTGTTGAATAGCAATCTGATTTATTATGAGCTATTAGTTACCAAAGTGATTGGATCACTGTGGGCTAGTTATATAAGCTCTAATTTAGGCCTGCTCTTCCTTTAGTCGAAACAGGAGAAGATGGCATGCAGGGACAAAAGCATGCAGGACAGACTTCGACTGGGTCACTTCACCACAGTGAGACATGGAGCATCTTTCACAGAGCAGTGGACGGATGGATACGCCTTCCAGAACCTTATCAAGTGAGGATCTTTCATGCTTTGCCCCTGCAGAAATGAATGTTAGTTCGAGAGGTACAGAAAATACAACAGACTTCTCTATGTATTATAAGTACGATTTTATTTATCTTAATTATCTAGACAGACAGCCTAACGTGTTTACATTATCTTACACAAGAGGTAAACCCAGCCTCTCAGTCAGGGAGCCAGATAAATTACAGCAGATCATACACAGACTAACAGAGAAGTTACTTAGATCTGTATGCGGCACCAATGTACCGTCTTTTTTCAGACAACAAGAAAGGATTAACACCCAGCGAGAGGACATTGAAAGGCAGAGGAAGCTACTGGCCAAACGCAAGCCTCCCTCCATGGCCCAGACTCCACCCCCGAGCTTGGAGCAAAACAAACGCAAAAGCAAGACCAACGGAACAGAAAGTGAAGCGTACGTGTATTTTGGTTATTTATCTTCTCTTTTATTACCCACTGGTTAACCATGTGTTCATATTTTTGAACTTGCACTTCGGTTGGTTCTGTGTTCTCGCAGGTTATCGCAGGCAGAGTACCACGAACAAGAGGAAATCTTCAAGCTAAGACTAGGGCATCTTAAGAAGGTAATGCCCATTTATGAGTGACAGGTTTTTGCTTTCGACACACTTCCTCTGGTCTTTCCTTGTTTAGTCGTTTTTGTTAATAACATTGCTTTGATTGTTTTCCTTTGCAGGAGGAGGCGGAGATCCAGGCGGAGCTAGAGAGGTTGGAGCGAGTGCGGAATCTGCACATTCGTGAACTGAAAAGGATCCACAATGAGGATAATTCCCAGTAGGGCTTCTTCTTCTATGGTCCTTTCCTAGTTGATCTGATGCATCTCTGGGCTCTCTCATTCCTGAACTTGCGTTTTCACTCTGTGCAGATTCAAAGATCACCCCACGCTAAATGACCGTTACCTGCTTCTCCATTTACTTGGACGAGGAGGTTTCAGTGAAGTTTACAAGGTGAGAGAAACTGCATCCTTTCTTGTGAAGGAATAAGCTCTTTGTCCCCAGAGTGGTGAAGAAAAAGGTCAACCATTCAGCATTTTCACTTTTTTAAACTAATGTAGTGAGTGTAGATCTTTGCCAGAACATTCCCTAGTGTTAGTACTCGATGAACCTTATCAAATAGATTTACGATAAAAGCAAGTTTTCAGCTGCTTGTATGGTGACAGGTGTTGATTCAAATTAAGTTGTCTTTTGGCATTGTAGTGTAAGATACTTTGGGAAATATTTTCAGATGCATTTTTCATTACATTACACTCAGTTGACATCATCAACATTTCAAAGTAAATGATTGTCAGAATGTGAGTGTGATTCCAAGAATCTGTTGTCACCTCTGTAAAAGTGCTGAAAGAACAAGGCCATTTTATGTTAGTCTGTATAGCAGCCATAACAAGTTTGTGCCAAATGCCGCTCACAACTAAATAGAGACATTTATTTTCCAGGCCTTTGACCTAACGGAGCAAAGGTATGTTGCGGTCAAAATTCACCAGTTAAACAAGAACTGGAGGGATGAGAAGAAGGAAAATTATCACAAGTGAGTGCTGTGTTTTTGAAGCAATACATCATTTTATGTCCTGTCACACTGTGTGTGTGTGATACTCGCATTTAAAATAAATCGTGTAAAAGTTGAACATTATCTTTGTTTCAGACATGCATGCAGAGAATATAGAATCCATAAAGAGCTGGACCATCCACGAATAGTTAAACTCTACGACTACTTTTCGCTCGACACTGACTCGTAAGTCATTTCCTCTCAAAAATATGTCCTCCAAAACATATGTTCATGCAGAGTGTATGCAGAGGAATTTTTCAATATGTAAAACCTTAACTTTGTTTGCACTGATACTAATAATAGACTTCTCCCTTGTTGTGGTGCAGGTTCTGCACCGTCTTGGAGTACTGCGAGGGCAACGACTTGGACTTCTACCTGAAGCAGCACAAGCTCATGTCCGAGAAAGAGGGCCGCTCCATCATTATGCAGATTGTCAATGCCCTCAAGTACCTCAATGAGATCAGACCGCCCATTATCCACTATGACCTTAAACCTGGTGCGTCTACACATCACAGTAACTGCTACACTCCGAGAGTTTACATGATGTTGTTTTGGGGGTTACTGCATATTAATGTAGAAGTGAAACTGTCAGTTAAAGGAAATGCTTGAGACTCTGCTGCAGTGACGTTAGTGTTAAGACAGAGTTTTTATTCTGGTTCAGTCTTTTTCCAATAATAGCTATGATTTATTTATCAAAAGTATTTGGACCAAGTGGGACAGAGTATTAAATCTGTCTCTGTTGACAGTTTAGGGTATAATTTGTGAAAGAATTAGACAGTTTGACCTCTAACCTAGTTGCTGCCCATTATTCCATCAAGATTGTTTTGAACATAAAAAAAACAGACAATCATTATGCTTTGAACAGAGCTGAATCATCCGTGGGATAATCGTCTTTTTTGACTGGAAATGTTAATATCAATCTGAACTGTGAGGACATTTGCTTTATTAACTCATTTTCTCGCCCCCGCTCAGGCAACATCCTCCTGGTGAATGGCACTGCATGTGGTGAGATCAAGATCACAGATTTTGGCCTGTCAAAGATAATGGATGACGACAGCTACAACTCGGTAGACGGGATGGAGCTGACGTCACAGGGAGCAGGGACCTACTGGTAAGATGTACAGTGGGAGTCGACACTCTGCTGCAGGGGTGCCATTGTCTGTGATATGATAAACTGTGCTTTTTATTTGTTCTTTTGAGCCTCAGGGTCAAATTTATTTCAGATAGTCAGGCCTGACATATTTCTCTGTGCCTGAGTACTTCAAACATCATAGTACATTATGAAGTGTGCTTACATCCATCCAGAGACCACATCAAATAATATGAAGAAATAGAAATCCTACATATGGTGCTGAATGATCAACCCATTCCAACAGCTTCCTAACTGAGCAACATCAGCCTTGCGACACATTCTCGTTCTAACATTTTACAGTATATCCAAAATGCCTGCCCTATATCTGTAATGGCAGGTTAGTGGATCCCCTTCGAAACATGTCATGAGTTTTGACAGCGTAGTGTCCAGTATGGTCACTATGTGCGACTGAGCATCGGTTTGACTCTAGTTTTGCCTGAAGGAGCACTCGAGGCTCAGCGGTTTCATTGCTCGAACGTGGGGCATTTTATTGCAACAGCCACGAAAGAGATAATAAATTCCAGAGTGTATAGTGTACTGCGATTATATCTGCAGATAGTAGTAATGGGTTATTAATAACAAATGAAAACCAGTACACTGCATACCTCAGCCTTTCTTAGCAAAAGATTGTGTTAGTTCCACTATATGTACACACACAATGTAACATGGTCTGCAAATTAAGTTCTTTGACACATTGTTGATGCTAATCTCCAATTTGAGGGACTAAATCAACACTAACAATGAATTCCTCTACAACGATATGACTTAGGAAAAACAGTCTCTGGCTACAGACACAGAGACCACTGATAACTTGACAGCCGGGAGAAAGTGCACAGCCCGGCCACAGCGCCACCGAAACCAATTTTTTTTTGGTAGGAAGGCAGAGAGGAGAGAGAGAGAGAGAGAGAGAGAGAGAGAGAGAGAGAGAGAGAGAGAGAGAGAGAGAGAGAGAGAGAGAGAGAGAGAGAGAGAGAGAGAGAGAGAGAGAGAGAGAGAGAGAGAGAGAGAGAGAGAGAGAGAGAGAGAGAGAGAGAGAGAGAGAGAGAGAGAGAGAGAGAGAGAGAGAGAGAGAGAGAGAGAGAGAGAGGAGTGTGTGTGCGCGCGCGCTGTTACAACATCTGTCGTGTTACAACATCTGTCGTGCACGTTGATATCGCAATGACGATAGATTTCCGATAAATCGTGCAGCCCTAGTAATGCGCTGGGTTTTCTCAGAGCAAATATAATATTACCGATGTTTGTCTTGACATATGTACCTACATGGCTTCAACATCCATTTATTTGAAAATGAAAAGTAGAGGTGCACACCCTGAGGTCCCCTAAATATAACATACTGCCACACACACAAACAATTAAATACACTGTATAGACAATACATTTAAGTCATGTAAAATTTGACTAATCTGAATGTGGCTCTTCCTTTCTTCTTTAGGTACCTGCCCCCTGAGTGCTTTGTGGTTGGGAAGGAACCACCCAAAATCTCCAACAAGGTGGATGTGTGGTCTGTGGGAGTCATTTTCTACCAGTGTTTGTATGGCCGAAAGGTAGGAGACACAAACTGGAAATAATATAAACATTTGAGCTATTATTGAGCTATAAGCTTATATTTATATTGCGATACAGAAAAAAATACAGTCGGGATTATGTCCCTATGTTATGTTACATTATTCAACTTTAAATTGTAATCGTATGTATCATGAATTGAATTGTTCCTATTCCTATCCTTTATTTAATTCATGCTTCATCCACTTTTTGAACATGTTTTCAATGACACTTCTTTTCCCTCTCTTTGCCTTCTAGCCATTCGGTCACAACCAGTCCCAGCAGGACATCCTGCAGGAGAACACCATACTGAAGGCAACAGATGTGCAGTTTCCTCCTAAACCAGTAGTCACACCTGAAGCTAAGGTAATGGACTCCCTCACATCTATGCATCTGGAACTGGCACAATAAGCTCCATTAATTCTCCCTTTCTACTATAGTTAACGATGAGTTATTATATTTTCGTTCAAACATTGTAATAGTTGGTATTTGTAGCTTATCAGTTATAGCAATCTTTTATTCTTTCTCCCTCCAGGCCTTTGTAAGGCGCTGTTTAGTGTACCGTAAGGAGGATCGCATCGATGTGCACCAGCTGGCCAGTGACCCCTTCCTCATGCCCCACATCCGCAAGTCGGTGGCCTCGTCGGGCACTTCGGGCACGGCCGTGGCCTCCACATCCAGCTCCTCCAACAGCAGCGCCTCAAACTGAACTGACTGACTGAACCATATGAAAGAGTCGAGTGGGTGGGGGCGGCACCATAATGTGTCCACCTTCCCATTAGCATCCCACCTTGCCATGAAGAGTCCAAGATAAGAGGTCGGACGACAGCAAAGGGTGCGTGAGGAGTCATGGTTGGGTTGGCAGGGGAGACCGACATCACCCCTTCAGCCCTCTCATGTCCACCCACCCCAACTTACCTGTCCTCCTTTCTCAAAAAAGGGTGGCATTGTTCTGGGGGTCAAAGCCCTGGACGACTCACACAGCAAGGGGCGAGGTTTGGCACTATGTTGGTTAAAAGGGGGTTCAGTGTTTTGGATTTTTCTTTTCAGCTCGAAAAAAGAAAATACAAAGAAGTACAGAACTGCTTCAGCTTGGCCAGATGAAAAGGACTGCGGGAGGCATCATACCTGTACGCACTCACACACATACACCATGCATGAGCCATTCTGCTCCAAGGTAGTCTGAACTCCCCAAGCTCAAACATTTAGTTTGTTCTCATTTCCCTGAACCCGACTGAGAGAACCAGTCTGCCCCGTTATTGTATTGAACCCTAAATATCTATGGCTCCACTTTATCCAACTCGCTGTTTCTGGGATCCTCTGCCCCACTTAATTTCCAGACCCAGATAGTTTTTGACGAGGAGGGACAGAAGCTACTATCCCATCTCCACGCTCGCCCTCCATCTCCTCGTCAAACTCCTGTGACCAAAGCTTTTAACTTCCAGCTGGTGGCAGTGTTCCACCTCAGTTTTTATAATGAATGGTTTTAGAGTCGTGTTACGTGATATGGAGTGGAAGCTGTTGAGGAATGACCCCTTTTTACTATTTTTTTTTTTTAAAGAACACTTTTCAATGCAACCAGTTTTATGGACAAAACTGTTGTTTTTTCAAGTTGCCTTTCACTAGAGCTGTTCTCGTTTTGATTGATATCCCCCCCCCTACCATAAACACATATTTATTTAGGTATGTTTTGAATTTATTTTTGGCCAATGAAATGCAAGGGACTGGTTTACCTTATAGTACTGTGGGGGAGATTGGGCCTTAGCAGACAGTTGCATAAACCATTAAATACTATTGGTTAAAATGTGTTTGTTGTTCTGGGTTTAATATCACAGGACCAACTTCTGTTTACAACACAGCTGACAATGTATTCATGAGTATGATGTCTGTACTTAGTTTCTGTTCATTATTGTTCTCTGTAAAATTGGTTTCACAGATTAGAAATCAAATATTTATCCAGGTGCATTCAAGCCTTTCCAAGTCAGTGCTAAAACCTTGTTGATAGTTTGTAGTGTTAATATACCAAATAACTTCTAGTTTTCTGATAAGGGAGTAAATGGGTCAGTAAACAGATGGTATATTTCGATGGTAATGTCACATTGACTGTAGCCTGCTCCATAAATGATCAGATTTTTATGGATGATTATAATATTTGTGTAGTGCACAAGTAAAATTAGTAAAGCGTCTAAAATCTGGTTTGGGAGTTCAGGAGAGGCCCTGCTTCCGTCGGGAGAATACAAACGCCAAAGCTAAATATTCAACGGCTTCTTATTTGTTCTGTGTCTCTCAAGTGGCATGTTGAATAATATTTGACACACACATTTGAGCACACAATCCGGGATGCGTGAGAAACTCAATAAGAGGCCACAAATTGGATACAACTGTCTCACACACTTCAGTAGCTGACCTCTAATGTTATTTCATTTTTTCTAGCAAGCAGCTCTCAGCAGACATGTTTATTGGACAGGATATGTCAGCTTTAGGCAGTAAGATGAATGACTGTTTTTGTCAAACTATATTTGTCATTAGAAAGCTTTAGAAGACTCAATTACTTAAAGTGGTACTAAATCATATCACTACCAAGATTCAAGTCCACGAAGACAAAGGCAAATAATGATAAATGTACTGTATAAGCTGTGAGCACTTAACTGAAATATTACAATTGTGTGATTGAATTTTACTCTTCCATGTCAGGACTCATGGGTCGACCACACAAGCTCGACTTTAACTGTTGTTCATATCAATAACACATCCTCACACCATTATAGATAGTTACTAGAGAAGGGAACTTAGCACGGGCAACATATTGGGTCTTTTGAAAGTATCTTATTTTGTTTAGTCTTTGGCTAAAACAAATGGACCAGTAATCGAAATGACCGAAGAAAAGTCTAAAGCTAAAATCTTAGCAAAGAATGGCTAAGCTTGCCTAAAATAATATTCTGGATTCTTTTGTCTGGGAGGAAATATGCTTTTGGATCAATGATCCAGCTTTCCATTGGGATTAATTCAGCAAAGGCTTGCTCACTTTAAATTGGGTTAAATCACCATAGCTGCACGGCTACTTCACGCTATCGGAGCAAAGCCTGTCAACAGCCAATCTCCTGAAACCCTCACATCACTGGAAACATGCAAGTCATTGTTTCTACAGGGTCCTGACTGGGACAAAAAAAATCTAGTTTTACACAAAGATCAATAGAAGTTTTTATAGTTAAGTAGAAACATTTTGCAATTATAATAATAATTAAAGTTAGCTGCACTTATATATTGCACTTACATGTAGCACTTTGTAGTTTGGCTTTTTTTAAAGCTAATGTACTTAAATGATTCTTGTTGTTCTGGGTTTGTACCCTCATGGTTGAATGCACTTTTTGTAGTCGCTTTGGATAAAAGCGTCAGCTAAATGAAATGTAATGTAATATGATTTTCAAACCAATGGAGGGATAGTTAATTACAGAGAATGTAGACTGGTGACATTTACAGCTGTTTTAACTGTGCAAAGATTCTATAATTAGGGTGTGTGACAGTGCAGCTCAGAAAAAAAGTCATGTCTCATAAGAAAAAATAATCCACACATTGTTAAATATCTGGTTATAAATTCCACATTTCTGTCAGAGTGGCAACAAAAAACAGGATCCCAGAAATTCCATGTGCGTCACATTCATAATAGTTAGTTCCTCAGACAAAAAGGAGAAACAGAAGCTCATAGATGAACAGGATTAAATGGAGCTAAACAAATTCAAATAATTGTTTACTCTTGCTTCTTGGCAGCAGACTGACATTTTAGATACATTTTCCAAAATGACAAATGCTGTTAATTGGCTTCTGGTGTGTGATGTCACAAATGCTTAGATAAAGCTATTTCGCTACGATTGAAAATGTGCACATCCAATCTATTTGAAGGATAACTGGAATCTACCCCTTATATTGAAAGCATTAATATAATTGGCAGACAAATGTTTTTGCGCCATTAAAGTGACTCTAACTCCCACATTCATTCTAGGCTGTGTAAGTTCAGGTGTCGCATCGTTAAAAGATCGAATCAAAATGGGAAGGGCTGGTCTAAGGAGGATTCCCTATCTTCATCAGCAGCTTGTCCTGCTCTTACCTGCTGAACACGCTGCAGCTCGGCATAGCCAACTCATTAGCTTCATCACTGGTGCACAATGAGCCCTCGGATAGGTTGGCCCTAAAAAGATCCACACGTCGGAGCTTTTGTTGCTCGGACATGGAAGAACACATTTGTCGTCTGTGTTTGAAGGAGGCTTAGAAATGGGAAAGCTGAGAGGCAAACGTACCTCCTTTTACACCAAGAATTTGCAGGTATAGTCCCATACATGGATGTTTTTTATGGCAAAAAGGCGATTGACTCCTTTATCATTGCGAAAACAAGGGCTTCCCTTTCTGTTTGTTTTCTTCCTCAATGAGTCATGTTTGACGTCACATACGTGGTTGGAAACCTGCGCTGTCTTGCCTGTGTTGCATCTTGCACAACATGAACAAAAAACTTGCTGTTGCACGTTGTCTCCAACGCCCACAAGTTCAATGGGCGTTGAACTTTTGAATATGTCACACACATAAATATTATATTATCACAACACTTACTGTACCTATTTCAAAGTAAAAGCTTTACTATACCATTTCTGACTGAAACCATTCATTAGTTTTAAAAAGCCATTTTTGTAATTTTTGCAGTACTGGAAGGTGCGCGGCTTCATACAGTAGAGCCTGGCATTTGGTTGAGTACGTATATATGCCTACTTTTATTTGAGGAAATAATGTAGTAATTTACAAAACAACACTGAGAACATGTAGAAAGAGGAAGTTCTCCCTGTAGCTGAAACCCTCTGACCAGCCCTCATGATGGCCTCTGGAGGTCCCCGGACCTCAGGTTGGGAACCATACAAACACTGACACTCACGCACACACACACACACACACACACACACACACACACACACACAAGCTGGTGACGCTGCTCCATTCATTCCAGTCTCATCTGACTGAGGAGGACGGAGCTCTAGCGGTGAAACTCTTCTGCAACCTCCGTCTTCTGAGTCAAACACTCGGACACTTGTTCACTTTCTTTCCTCCCTCTGGTTTCTTTCCTTTTTTTCCCTCCTGCAGCGTGTGCGTGTGTGTGCATGTGTGCATGTATATGTGTGTGCGGGTCTGCGTGTGTGTTGTAGCCCAGTTGTGAGCATGCAAGGCAGCGACCGAACCAAGGAACCGAGGGGAACATGGACGAGCCGGCAACTTCTCCTGTACAGATGCACTTTATATTTATTCATCCTCAGTGTGGAGCTGCAGAGGAGCGACTCCGGTGCGTAAAGATCTCAACTCTCGCTTTAAATCTCATTCTTGATTAAACTGTGTGTGTGGGGGAGGGCACACGGTGAAGCTATCGTGCATGCTTTAGTTCTTGCAACGATTTATTGTCATAAAACTGTAGGAAAAAAACAAAGATTCCGAAAGCAGCTCTCTCTCTCTCTCTATCTCTCGCCCTCTCTCTGTGTGTGTGTGCGTATTTGGTGCTTTGGTATGCCACGAACCAAAAGTCCGAGCAGTGAGTGGAAACAGATGTGGAGAAGCTGGGGGAGGAGGAGGAGGAGGAGGGGGGAGGGAGCTGGGGCTGCAGGTCTATACTTTCTCTGTTTTGATTTATATTCTATGCCTAAAAGTTTATTTAAAGCTGCGAGGTGAATGCGCCTTTTTCGCTTTTTTGTATTCTGGTTCTGTTCCGGATTCTTTTTTTTTTTTTTTATGTCGACATTGTTAAAAAACAAAAAGTGACGTGGAGCGACGCCTCGTTGGACAACCTGAGGGCAGATGTGACCTTTACATCCTGTTAGACGCTGCAATTAACACATTCAGTCCAGTGAACAGCAACTACAGTCATTACGATGTTATGGGATGGTGTGTGCAGGGGCAGGCCACCCAAACAATGTTTACTGGCAAAGATCAGATTGGAAATTGACAGCACTTTTATAATCAATACAGCTTTTGAACCAACTTTAATTGACTTTCCCACTGCAGTGTGAGGGAATAGTGTTATGAAGTGGACTGCAGGAATTGTTTGAGGGCATCACATTTTATTAGATAAGATAAGATAGGATGGGTTGAACCTTTATTGATCCCAATAGGGTAAATTCAATTTGAAACTGCATATATATATATATATATATATATATATATATATAGGGAGAAATATAGTAAGACATACAATAAGAATAGGAACAGAATCCATGTAAATAAGATACAAAATAGACCAATTCCATACATGTGTAATATGGCAGTAAAATACTGTTTGAAGTGCTTGTGCAACAAGTCCCTTAAATCCAGATTCTACATGTGAACTTTGTCCATGAAATACAGATTGTTATTGTAAATGTGCATTTATGAATTCATGCATGTGTATTTATATAGAAATAACTAAAACAGTCGGCTTAGATTAGACATTCATCGATCCCCTGTAGTGCAAATCCAATTTGACACAGCAGCACAAGAAGTAGTTGCACAGGGAGGAAGATAGTACGAAAAAAAAGAGACAGAATCCAAATAGATAAGATGCAAACATATAAATGCTATAGACAACAATATACAATGAATTATGGACTTATTCTATACATGTGCAGCAATATGTCTGTGCGATAAGTCCCTTAAATCCAGATTCTACCCTACATGTGAAATATGTCCATGAAATACAGATTGTTATTGTACATTTGCATATGTGTATACATACATGTGCATATACAGATAAAGATAATATACAGTCACTACCCAACTATTTAATATAGTAAAATCTGGGTCATCTCTGGTCATCATAACACAGGCAGCTTTCGTAGAACAAATTTGTTAACCACATGTTTTCTAATCTGTTATCATTTAGTCACATTGATCCCTAAAGAGGGTCTAACGTTGTTTAAATGTTAAGTTGTCTTGCTAATTTACTATGTTTTTTTAAACACTGAGTTAATGTGGGTTTACACACTTGCTCTTCACACTCTCTTCTCGTAAAGATATACAGATCCAAAGTTATCTGAAGCTGTTTACATCAAGGCCTCGTTTTAAAACGACCGACACCCATCTGCCAAAAAACTCCCCCTTTGCTGAATCTGAGAATCTCTTTTCACTCGCTCTAAAACCAAATGGTGGAGCTGCACAGGGAGACGAGGGTTTGTTCCTTTGTTTTTACGAAATGTTGTCTCTTTGGATTTGTTTCTTTTCTTTTCCCGCCCACCAGAGTTTAACAGTGAATATATATATAATCTGGGATCTGCAGCAGCTCAGCTTGTTGCTATGAACTTTCTTCTACTGTTTTATGATCAAAAGAAAAGATTTCACTTTGATTCGTCTGTGGCAAACAAAGGATGAAAGCTGAACTGCGACAGTGATGATGCTCAGGATTATTTATATGAAATTCGATTCTGGTGTATGACTATAGCAGAAGAGTTTGTTTGGGGCATGAGAGACATTTGAACTGCTGTGGGATGACATTGAGTCTCCAGTTGGGCAGCATGAGTGACAACACAACAACTGTCTGAATATAAGTTCAATATAGATCAATATAAATCACCATGATGCTTGTGGATTGCACAAGTATGGTGAGAGGTATAACAGATGAAATCATTTCCTACCCAATAGAAATGAAAACCATGTTTTTCTTCCACTCTTACCCAGGAGCAAAAATCAGTCTTTAAACTAATAAATCATCCTTTGGCATTTATCGATATCAACTGAAATGAGGATTTTTTTTATCGTGATGACATTTTTGGTTATATCGCCCAGCTCCTGTTCCCAGACAGTAAAGTAAGAAGTCCTTTATTTTGCTGTGCTCTCTGCTCCTCCTGAGCGGCAAGCATGCTTAAACCTGCAGCGTGATAAGGTCTTATCCCCATTATACTGTGCATAAGTGTGGGGGTGATGGAAAGTTTTCGACAATGTGCACTCAGTCTGACTCTGGTTTCTAAATTTGATTTGCGCCTTCCCAAAGGTTCCGGTTTAGCTCTGTTTTCTGAGTGCGGCTGCAAAATGCAAATATAACCTTTTCTTCAATCGCCTCCTCCCCCCCCCCTCCCCCACCCCGCTCTTCTCCCCCTGTGCTCCTTGGATGAGGTAAAACCCATCCACGGTCTGGATTGCCTCAGAGGCCAGGACCACCATAAAACACCAAAGACACAAACACAGCAGGCTGGAAATTCCTGCCTGTTTGTTGTTTGTCACTGTGTCACACTGACCAGTTGAAGAGCAGTTCTTTTTGCATGTGCTTCGGTTTAGATCTTTAGATCAGATATACAGAAGGAATGTTGGGACAAAACAATGTACCGAAATGTAATTATCTGGCTGCAACATTGAGTCACACTCATCCACCAATCGGTAGTGTGATTTAGAAAAGTTTATGACACTATTTCTAACAAAAAAACATGCTCTTGATTAGTCACCCACAGTCCTAAGTATTGTTCTCAAACCTGATGCAACAGACGACTGTGTTGAGGAGGTGGAGGTTCTGGGAATATCTGCCTCTCTTGGCAAGTACTGCTGGTTGTTCTTGGCCGTGGGTTTCAGCCTCTCTCTTCAGCCGAAAACTGTCTTCAGTGTTGAGGAAGAAAAAAAAAAAGAAAAAGAGGGGGTGACAGGGCAGAGAAGAGGATGAGATCACAGCTGGAGAGCTGTTGTGGCTGAGCCTTCACAGAGCTCAATGGCTTAAAGTTAATCTGGAATTCTGCACTCTCTCTGATTGCCCGGGAGTTTTCTCACATCAAACATCCCATCGTGTCCCCCCGCGCAGACTGGCATTAAAACCTCTTTTTGAATTTGCTTCTTGCTGTCTGGGACTTAAGCCCCAGGTTGTCGAGTGGTTCTGTAGCTTTTCACCAGGAACGTTTCATATTGTCGTTAATACTGAGCCTTACGTTCACACACTGAAGTGGATTCAACACAATGTTCTGCTGATCTTTACAAGCGGGGTTCGGGTGCGCAAGGCGGATTTGTGGTCTGTTTTCTTAAAATGCTTTTTTTTTGCGTCGTGAAAATTACCAAGTGACTGATTTATTGGCATGTATGTCTCCGGCTAAACAAATATCCACATGGGTTTTACTTGTAGCCAAATCCTGAGCTGAGATCACAGCGTAACAACATTTTATTGGTTGTCGTGGCAGAAATCACACTGTAGCTGCAGAGCAGAGCCAATCAGAACAGGGAGTCTGTCGTAGAGGGTTTTATGTGGACCATGAGGACCTGATGCAAAATATTCTGTATGATTTTAAGAGCTGAAATGATTCACTGATGAATCACTGACAAAATTAGTCATTTTAAATCTTGGGGGATTTGGAAAATAGTGAAAGTGATTTTCACTCTTTTCTGACAATTACTTAGATAATTAAGGAAAATATTGATACGATAAATCAACTTTAATATATTGATCTGGTAGAGGTCAGTGAGGTTTAGGAGTTCACTGGGGACGCCTGACATTTGATGTTTACCTCCAACAAGGAGGATGCAAAAACTACTCAACTGATTTCCATGAAATTCTGTGAAGGGGTGGGACCCAAGGAAGATGCCATTCAACTTTGGTGTGAATCCGGATGAGGGCGTGGATCCTGGATTTATTTTTACACTTTTTTTTAACAATGGGGCGAAAGGGAGTTGATTTGATTGATTTCTTGAATTCATAGATCGTTGCTAAAAGAAATCTGCTTCGGGGAGAGATATTCATATACAAATCTGGATCTAGTCAATTTCGATGTGGTCTCATAAGGAGACTGTTTCTCGATTGCCTTTCTCGATTTTGGACATTTTCTTCAGTCCTGGATTGATATGAACAGATCAGCCTCATGGAAAGATAGTTTGTGTTAGTTGGACAAACTTTATTTTTGGGGGATTTAAAGGTTTTTGGTGTCCCTGTCAGACAACACACTTGCTCTGATTTGAGTCTTTCTAGTTTAAAACAACAAACAGGCTGCAAACAGGCCCAACAGCTGGGTATTAGTGGATGATGGATGGCTTTATAAAAAGAACAGGGTGGTTATTATATCTGATTATACACAGAGCACTTTTTCAAACTCATTCTGAGCCGCTCTGCCACCGAGGCTGTGTTGCTGTGTTTGCTGTCGACCAAACGAGCTAACGCTGCTTCTGAGAAACTCGACCACAGAGCCCGAGTGCGAGGAGAGGGGGCGTGTCGGCCGTCTCCTCCAGATTACAGGGATTTTTTTTTATGGGGGCCTTTGATGAGACTCCATTGTCTCTGTGTCCGTAAAAGCAGCGCAGGAGGTTTGAGTGTTTCGGCTGAGGGGTAGGAAACGAGGGATTGAGCGGACTGAAGTAGCCACACATGAGAGTCGTGTTTTTCAAGCAAATGCCCAGTGATCTTTCCCACCTACCCCACTTCCTGGCCTCTCACAGGAGCAGGCCAAGTAGGAACGCTGAGGGTCTTACTGTCTCTCCTCTGAATCTCGCGTCAGGGAGAGGAGCTTCATGTTTATGTTGGGGATATGTTTTCTTTTCCAAAGTTGTTTTAATTTACAGTCACTCCTACAAGCCTGAAATATATTTCTTTGTCTTCCTGCCTTCCAACTTCACACACAATCATTACCACACACCAGCACATTCGCAGTCCTGGCTCTTTTGGTTGCCAATCTCTAAATCCTGCAAGAAAAAAAGAGAAGAAAAGAAAAACAGAACTGAAGGAAAACCACATATTTTTATGGAGAAAGGGTGTCGGGTTTTGTTCCCGAAATTCCAGTCACTGCGCCTGGCGTCCGGCCACTGCTGCGGATGTGTCAAGTTCAACACATTTTTTTTCAGTAACTCCCTATTTTTTGTTAACATCTTTATTTATTTTGGATGTCGGGAACATGCAGGAGAATACTGCAAGGCTCTGTGGGTAACACCTCACGAGCAGATATAGCTCCTCGGAGAATCAGACCCAAGTAAAAGACATCAGTGTGCGGTGGTGAGAAGTCGGCAGCGTGAAAACAGTTACCCAGTTCACCCCTGAGGGCCATTACAGTTTCATCAAATTAATCAAATTCAGACCTGTTAACATTCACTTACATGAGTCAAATGCATGTGTGAGTCACTGTACAGATTCCCATGATGGTGTCATCACATATTCATGCACCGCTCTCTCTCCGCAGTTTAACCCAGAAGAAATAGACACCACAAGCTGTAGTGAACAAAGAGAGAGGCTTTTCCAGGTCAAACCGGGGAATGGGGTTATTTCTTGAGATGCACTGTGAAATACTTCAACCCTGATTCCTGACCTAACATTAAAAACATGTGCAGCCCCCTTTCACAGTTTATAGCGTGTCATTTCAATAACTTCCTGCTGAGACCCCTGTCGTATAATGTGCATGCAGAATTTTAGGGTTATTACAGGATTACTAGAGGATTAATACCTCTGAAGTGCAGGTACATCAGAGTCCACTGCTCAAACTAGTTGTAACTAGGGTTGCAAAATTCCAGGAATATTCAAAGTTGGAAACTTTCCATGGGAATTAACGGGAATATACGGGAATTAATGGGAATAAACTGGAAACTTTGGGGTAATTTATACTAACTGTATTTACCTTGTCATATACAGACATAAATATAAACATTTTGTTTTGTCATAAGCAGACATGCATGCAAACATTTCTAATACAAATTTTAAAAATGACATTTTTGACTTAATCCATTTGTGAGTAGAACTCTACAGTCTCTATGTGGATCTCAGGATAGAACCCGGTCAGTGAAAACTTATCAAAACCTGCAGGAACGATGGACTTAAATATGAAAATCTGACCTCAGCAGTTTCCTCTATATGACAGTATGTTGGAGATGAGTATTGGTGGTTTCTGAATATATTTTTACTTTAGAGGAAATGGATGTAAAGTGCAAAGGGGAAGGAGATTTACACATAAACATCAGTAGTTCACAGGTGTTAAATGTCTCCTGTGGCTCAGCGGAGGAGAAAGCGATGTTGATGATGTCATCAACCATGATCAACCATGATCTTGGTTGTTTTAACCAAGATCATGCTGCAAGATCTAGAATTGCTAACGTTAGCCACTTGCCAGCAAGACAATTTTGTTCCTGTGGACTATAAATACAGTCACCTGTTTGCGTTGTCAATCAATAATGGATACAGCGTGCTTTCTCGGGCAAGAGGACTTCGGACTTTCATTTGACGCATTTGATCATGTCGGGTTGAGAGAAAAATAAAACAATCCATTAATTCTGTCAATTTGGTTTACAATAGCTAGCTACATCCTTTTCAAAGAAACACAGCGTGTGCTGCATTCCATACATCTTTAAAATAGAGTTTTGAATGACGTTTTTATTGCTCAGCCTTTAATTTGCGGTAATTACTTTTATTTTTGATAAGTAGCCCAACTCGCGCTTTTTTGATGGACCCTAACAGCCGCGAGTAATCGAGGTGATGGTGTACTTTTGTGTGGACATACATACATCCAACTCTCACTGCTGTAAAAAGTTAGCCTACTGTACACAAATAAACTTGGTATTAAAATGAACATGGCTTCAGTGTAACAAGTAATCAATATGCTAGGTAATGACAAAGACGTTCAAAAACCACAGAAAGTCATAGGTTTACGTTTCTGGCAGACAATGTTCCCAACTAGCTGCATCCAGGTTCCAGCTGAGCTTGGCTTGCCTAGTCTGGTTTTCAACTACATTTAAGTTCCCTGTTATAAGCTAACATTTGCAAAAAAAGTGTCAAGATTTCCAAAATTCCCGAGCTTAACTTCCCATGGAAAGTTTCCCGAAGGTTTCCGGAAATTTACCGAAAATGTTCCGCCCCTTTGCAACCCTAGTTGTGACCCAGCAGTACATCCAGTAATGGAGATATGGATCTGCTCCCTGACCTCTTCTCCTGCCACACTAGCTGCTAACATGGGATCCTGTTTTCATTAGCATTATTGACTCACACCACTGTTTCTCTCTCTCTCTCTCTCTCTCTCTCTCTCTCTCTCTCTCTCTCTCTCTCTCTCTCTCTCTCTCTCCACAGCGCCACTGGACTCTGATGAGTTTGCTTTCTTCCATGAGGGAGCCAACGGGTGCCTGGGGGTGCGGGATCACTCCCTCGTCCTGTCAAAATCCTGTGAGGAAGACAACCAGCGCTGGAAGTGGGTGACCCGAGGACGCCTGTTCAACCTGGGCTCCTCGCTTTGCCTGGGAGTGACCACCGGTAACCTCACCTCCAAGGCGGACAAGTCTCCTCTGGGCGTGTACACATGTGACCGGGAGCCCCCCAGAGTACGCTGGACCTGGACCTGTGGCCAGGTGCTGGAGAACCTCAACAACTACCTTCCCTCGCCGTCGATTTTGAACTCCTCCGCCGCCTCCTCTCCCTCCAAGCTGAAATGGACTCTGCATGGTGGCATGCAGGACCTGTGTGGCAAAATGTATCGTGCTAAGAACCAGGATTACGGTAGCTCTGATTCTCTTTACCTCTCTTATCCAAAAAGGTTTTCAAAATAATTACACTTCCAGATTCCCATTAACATTTTCAAACCATAAATCCTGTGCAATGCTGAATATTAAATAGAGAATGGAATAGTAAGAGATACAATAGGAATATGAATGTGATTGTTTTCATTAACCCAAAGAAAGCTTACAATTTTAACATAATAGATCATTTCGGGCCTAGCAATCAAAACAATAACAAAGATAAACTTTGATGACGTAGTGAAGCAGCGTTGAATCATGTTCACGGATGAGGCAATGTATTTAAATTTTATAGACGTTACTCAGCAAATTGCAATAAATATTCGGGATCCATTCCACAATGGAAGGGGGGAAAAAAGCAGACTGGCTCACTGTGCTTTTCCTATGTCATTTGCCACTTTCCCTGGAAGTTATAGCAGAGAAGTGCAAAGCCATGAGTAAAGTGGACATGACAAAATGAAAAGGCGACCAAAATGAAAAGTCCCATAACCTTGAATAAAACTGGGGATTTCACTGGGTTTGAATGTTGTTGGAAACATTTTTGGTATACACAAGTCAACAAAATATATAACTCTCACTATATATAACTGGGGGGTCTAGTTGTTTTTAGACATTTTAATGAAGAATTGTTACATATTTTATCTTCAAAAGTAATTATAAATAAAAAAATATAGACAAAATGATACAGCAAAACAAAAGTGAGGAATGACATACCAGATGGGGTTAGGGTTAGGGTTAGGGTTAGGGCTTGCACCCAATCAAAGAGTCTGCACCTCATTCATCATCAGTGATTTGGCCTGAAGGATGAGCTGCTCCTTCCCTGTGTGTTGTGCTGCCTCTCTGCGGCAGATAGTCTTACTGTTGTGGGCGCCACAGCTGCATCCGATCAAATGGACGTTGCTGTGATGGAATCTTCCGGGACACGCGGCTGGCTGCCAGTCAGAAAGCCAAGCAAAACACTGCCGGTGTTTGTAAACTCCAGTAAACACACAGAGTTGTCCCTACCCTCAAGTATATTTGTATTTATTTATAGTTTTCACTCCAGATTAAATCTGACCACGGTGGTTTGCAGCTAAGCCTCATTTCCGCTGTCAGTGCAATTCTTACCCGTATCGAATGTCATGGTTGTTCGTTGATAAACCTCGCCGTAGCTGTAGGACTTTCTGCTTGACAGTGATTAAAACCAGATCTGCCAAAAATATAAGACCAGAAACTCAACTTATACTTTATTCTTTATTATTCCTCTCCTCTTTTATTTTATTGTTTTGTGGCAACTTGATCCATTGACATATTTAACTTTCATGTGACGATCTTCACAAGTTTTCTTTGTGGAGTCAACTCGAAGCTGGAGAGGAATACCTCTGACATTAGTCAACCGGGGGAGCAGCTCCACTGCAGCCAGACAGTGGTGGAGCACAGAGGGGAAGTCAGGGAGGGAGCTTCAGAAATCTTTCCTCCCTCATTTAACATGTCTGCCCTACTTTCCATTGGCCATTGGTGTTTTGGTAACACTACAGATCCAGGCTCCCCCTCTCTCTCCAGCTCTCTCCCTCTCTCTCCCTCTCTCTCCCTCACTGTTGGCCTTCTCTTCACACCAAACTACACTGGTGGAAAGAACAAATGGACTCCTGCATTTTGGGGACCTCAGACGATTTTGTCAAACTGCAGAAATCAGATATAGAATAGAATGGCACTCAGTAGAGCGCGATATCCTCGCAACGGCCCAACAGTTCCCTCAGTTAAATTCACTTTATCTGCCCCCTGATCCAGATGTGGACAAAATTTTTATTGGTTCTTTCTTGACCCATACCACTTCCTTCCTTCCTTCCAATTTCACGGTAATCCATTCTCTTGTTTTTGTGTATTCCTGCTTAATAACAGATAAACAAACAAACGAAAACATAATCTCTTTGATGGAGGTCTAAAAAACTGCTCAAAGATCCAGCTTTGAAATACAAATATTCAGAAAGATACAATGGTCATCTGATAACTTTCATTACACCAAAGTTTGAGTAAGATCAAAAATAAAATCACGAAAACTTAAACGTTTCATATGTAACTTCGGCTGCCCGCTTCCGTTTCAAGACACTAGTACTTGCGTACCGTGCTGTGAACTGATCGGGTCCTGTCTACATCGAGGACATGGTTAAACCTTACACCCCTGTCTGTCCACTCCGCTCTGCATCGGCCAATCGGCTCGCTGCTCCCTCACTGCGAGCTAGCCACTCAACAAAATCATGACTGATTGCTGTCCTGGCTCCTAAATGGTGGAACGAGCTCCCCAATGACATCAGGACAGCAGAAAGTCTTCCAAAATCTTCCGCCGCAGACTAAGACACATCTCTTCCGACTACACATTGTTTAAGAAGATGATGTCTAATAAAACACTGTCAACTCTGGTGTTTATATTAAAAATAAATAAATAAACAATAAGTGTAGTTGTACTTATATGGCACTTACATGTAGCACTTGTGGTTTGGCTTTTTTGAAGCAAATTGTACTTACTTGATTCTTGCTGTTCTGGGTTTGTACCCTCATGGTTGAATGCACTTATCGTAAGTCCTTTTGGATAAAAGCGTCAGCTAAATGAAATGTAATGTATATCGATGAAAACAATAACAAAAGACCTATATGAGGACGTTGTGAAGCAGTGTGGGATCACTGCTAAAAGAAACTGCTTTAGAATATAAATATTCAAATCCAGCCTTTTTTTCTAAATCCACAGCTGTTGATTCAATTTTCACATAAACTTCAGAATGAAAATATTGAGTTTTCCTCATAACCTGCCTTTATTTATTTGTTTGCCCCTCCCTCTGCTGACCACTGGTTGACTTTATTGTTTTGACTGGAATATCACCCTCTGTTTGATTATACGAGTCGCTGAGAAAACAGATACGGTGTTTCAGTTCAGCACAGCTCGCAGCCATAACTTTAGGCAACTCAAGCGAGTCAGGGATTTACAGTCCCCCCCCCCTCTCTTTTCCTGACAGAGATCTACACCATCCAGGGCAACTCTAACGGCCGCCCCTGCCACCTGCCCTTCCTGTACGATGGCCAGTGGTTCCACACCTGCACCGGTATCGGCCGGGAGGACGGTCACCTCTGGTGCGCCACCACCTTTGACTATGGCAAGGACGAGAGTTGGGGGTTTTGTCCTGTTAAAAGTGAGTGATCACTTTGTCAGTTCAGGACTGTACTGTTACATCTCTCAGCTCACTGGAACCCTATTATCTCACTGAGCTTCTTTTCAGCCATGTCAACTCCGGTGTCCTCCTACTTTCTCCTCTGCTCTGACTGACTCCTCGCGTCTCTCCCTCGCTCTCAGGCAGCGGCTGTGAGACATTCTGGGATACTGACCCGCTGACGGACAGCTGTTACCAGTTTAACTTCCACGCTACGTTGTCATGGAGCGAGGCACGGATCAGTTGCCAGCAGCAGGGGGCAGACCTGCTGAGCATCACCAAGCTGCATGAGCAGACCTACATTAATGGTAACGTCAGTGTGAAGGAGGTGTTCACATCTGTTGAAGCTTCTGAAATAAATGGTTTTTTTTCCTTTGCCTACAACTTCTGTGACACAGTACTGATAAAGTCTGAATCTATTCCATGAAATCATCTGGTTGGTTTTATCTGTTAACTAATCCTCGACATAAAAAATGGTCACTGTCTGTACACATGTTGCTTCTACACTGAACACAGCTGTTAATCTAAACACACAGAAGTATGAGGCAAAAATCAATGAGGAAATCTACGGTGGCCCAGAAGTGCAAATCAGATTAACAAATTATAAAAACACAACAAAAGAAAAATAATGGCAAATAAGAAAACACAACAGCAAAACAAAAAACACAACACATCAGAAATAAATCAGAAATGTCAACCAATTAATCAACATGGAGAAAATCTACGGTGGCCCTGAAGTGCAAATCACGACGACAGCAACAAATCACAAAACATAACTGCAAATCGACTTACAACTAATTATTAACACACTATACAAAATGGGAAAAAAATGTAGTCATTTGGAATTTTATTTTCATGTTTCACCCTCTCCTCTCAGAATCAGTGATGATTTGCACCTTGATTTCTTGAAACTTGAATTATTTCTGGGGTCCAGTGAGACCTCGTTCAGGGAGGCTGTGTTACCACCTTTAGTTTCACAGGTTGCCTTTGACCAATTCAAAAGTCAGTAGCAGGGAAATGTGCTTACAGCATAACGTCTTACAGGCAAACACTGTCTATCTGGTTTGCTTATTTGATCCTCCAACAGGAATAGTGGATTTTTTTCTCACTTTCTTCTCACTATTCTCACAAAAAACTCAGTTTTTTATTCAATCCTGTGTTGACAGTTAAAACCCTAACTGACTTGAGAGGCTCTTCAGCCTATAAGTGAAAGCAGTGTTGAAAAGTCATCCTTGTTTTCTGTCCTCCCTCTCAAAAGTGCACAGAGAAAACCGTTGTGTCATATTTGATACCATCTGAGAAAGGTATTGTCCTGCTGTTCTAGGTTTTCTGTCCGGCTACAGCGCTGCTTTGTGGATTGGCCTCAACGACCTGGACATCAACGGGGGCTGGCAGTGGGCCGACACCTCACCGCTCAAGTATCTCAACTGGGAACAAGGTTAGCCTGGAAAACCAAATCAAGCTTTGAAGCCTGATGTTTTTTTTTAAACATTTGCTTCCCACAGAAGGCTGAATGTGTCGGCCTTCTCATTTTTAATTCAAACAAACACAGCCACAGTCTTTTACTGTTGAGAATGTTGTGCTTCGATCGAGGACCTGAGAGATGTTCTGATGAGTTCTATGTCTCATCCTCAGACCAGCCGAATCACGAAGAAGAGGAGAACTGTGCTGTGATCAGGACTGAGTCATCAGGTCGCTGGCAAAACCGCGATTGTTCTGTTGCTCTGCCATATGTCTGTAAGAAGAGGCCCAATGCCACCATGGACCCCTTCACTACAGGTCTGTGCATTCGTCCATTCAAGTAAAACACAGCAGTAACAGTCCAGCCATGGTGCCAACGTCCACAGCTCGATTGTTTTTTATCTTTCTGCTCCCATAGATTCTTGGACAGATGATAAGAAGTATGAGTGTGATGTGGGCTGGCAGGCCTTCCAGGCCGGTTGCTACAAGCTGACTTCAGAGAAGAGCGACTGGGATACGGCTCAGAAAACCTGCCAGAAGATGGAGTCCAACCTGGTCAGTGTCCACACCCTACCTGAGCTGGAGTTCATCATTCGCAACTTGAAAAAAGGTGATTTCTGTTTTTTATAGCACTGTACCTTTCCCCTCTGAATTGCACGAGATGAAATCCTACAAATCATATTCTCTTTTCACTTCGTTTGTGTTTATTCACTGCGACATGTCAGATTTGTTTTTCAAGCTTAAACTGGACTTCTGTTCTGTCTCTGAGAGCTCTATGGCTGCTCCACAGGGATTTCATCTTGTCTTTAGATTGACGGAATGAAATGTACAATATTTTTATTAATATTTTCTGTATAAATGTAGAAGAAGAAAAAAACATCAGGCTTAGCAAAGACAAAAAATGTAAATGTTCTGAAGTACAGTGGGTCAGGGTCCACACACTCAGATCTATAACAACAATTAAAATTCTCAGTGTTTTCTTAAGTCCAAGTGAATCTTTGTACCAAATTTGAAGAAATTCCCTCTAGACGTTCTTCAGATGTCGTCGGGATGGTTGGACGGACGACCTGAAAACATAATGCCTCTGGCAATTATGGAGTAGAAGCTTCCTGGAGGATTTTGATATCTTTTCTGTAAAAAATATAGTTCAACTACAATAGCACCTTGCACCAAATTGCACACACTCATTAATATCAGTCACCTAAACATGCCCGCTTTAGTTCATCATGATCCATGAATTATTCTCTGTAAAATCAACGAAAATGTTGAAAAGCATCCTTTCTGGCAATGTTAAAGAAAGTGAAAAGAAATTCCCGGATCCTCCTGCTGATCCGTATCCACACCGAAATTGAATGGGTTCTACCCTGACACATACCACATCCTTCCATTATGTTTCGTGGTAATCCAGTCCATTATTGTGTTCTTGGCGGAGGTAAAAATATCGATTATGTTGTGTTTTTAGCCCATGTCTTCACACCAAGCTCAAATGTAGTGGAAACGAGACAGTTCCAGCTTCCTTCCTGAGCTGATTAACAGCACATGATGTGAGAAATCAAATATTTAGGTCATGGATGTTCTCCAACTTCATTATTGAACCCCTTGGAAAAAGTGAGAATTTCATATGAAGGCCATAGTTGCATAACTGCATTCTTGTGTTGTGTGTGTCTTCTGTCAGACATCGAACAACTGTGGATAGGGCTCCATGACACCATAATGCAAATGGACTTCCAGTGGACCGACCACACGCCCGTCATCTTCACCTACTGGCACCCGTTTGAACCCAATAACTTCCGCAACACCCAAGAGGACTGCGTCTCCCTCTGGGGGCTCGTGAGTGACCACCCTCACCCTCACCCTCACGCTGACCCCTCTCCAAAGCCAAAAGACTGTCAGCAATTCTCCTCCATCTGTATATATTTAACAGCTGTGCTCTCTCGTTTTGTTTGTGTCTTGCTTGCATGTGCAGGACGGCCGCTGGGACGACAGCCCTTGTAATATGACCCTGCCCTCCATCTGTAAGAAACCAGGAACAAAGAGTGAAGGGAAACCTCAACACCAAGACTGCAAACAAGTAGGGCTCTTTTCCTCTCTTGACGATTCTGCTGAGAACGTGTCAGTGATCTTATTCCAGCTGCTGACAGTCTGCAGTGTTAACGGGAACATAACTATTACTCTTATTATTATGATATTCCAGCCATTTCTTCACCTTTGACCCCTTTTCCCAGAGCTGCTGCCCAGCTCTCACCCGTCCGCCCGCCCACTCGTCTGCCCTGAGCCTCTAACTGTAACATAAATCACTCCCTTAAGACTTGGAAGTTTACCAGGCATACCAGACACACACACACACACACACACACACACACACACACACACACACACACACACACACACACACACACACTAAATGCTTCTGCAAACTCACTGGAAAGACAAGAGAGGGATAAAGTTAGAGTTAAAATAAGTGTTTTTTTTAAACAGCTATCCTTGTAAGGACACTGCCTTGACTTCATTCATTGTGAACAACTTAACCCAAACCTTTTAAAACTTCCCCTATCTAATTGGTCCTGACCAGGACAGTGTTTTTAGTGGGGAAGGTCCTAGAGAGGTAACACACACACACACACACACACACACACACACACACACACACAGAGCAATTTGGCTTCATGCATAATTTTAAAAAGCCAAAGTGAAAGTAAAAACAAATCAAATTGAGACGTTTGTATCTTCATTCAGTAAGTGCATTCACTTCATACATTAACATGCACTGTGGCGCCCACTACTTCAGCCACATGATGAAGTGAACCACATCTGGAGGATCCATCTACATCTGTCTCTGAGTCCACACATCTTAATTCTCTCCATATGAGATCATACAGCAGATCATACCTGACTTCTACCTGCTTACTGAAAATCTTTATCGTTAAAGTTAGTGGGTTCTTTATCAGTGATGTTTGAATTATAGGGGACTATCACAGTGTGTCTGTGTAGATGAAGGAGTTACATCTTTGTGTGTTCATGTGTTGACTCATGATGCAAATGATCTGAAGCTGGGGGTCGTGCTGGATCTCAGCTGCTCGGCTCTCAACAAAGATCTCTGTATGGATGGACCATTTGTTTGGCGTAATGAATCTTTACCCCCGCTCCCCGGGGAGCGAGGCGTCATGGGTGGTAATGTGACAGGGGTCATTTGGCATGGCGCGCGCTGCAGGGCCCTGCGGCGGCGCGGCGGCTTGTTTTTGAGCAGATGATCTCACTACACGCAACATGTGAAACAACAATGAGCGAGAGCCCGCTGACCGTCTCTGCAACATTCAACCACACAATCCCCAAAACCATTTACCCCATCCTGAGCTCATTCTTCCAAAAAACACAACAGATTGCTCATTATTGCGACGCCGTCATCTTGAGCAGCGGCTCCTCACACTATTGTTTTCTTCCGTCTACCTAGCAAAGATAGTGATTTTATTATGAGGGTAGCGCAGCTGCTTCATGTGCGAATAAACAGTGAGATCTGAAAAGACTGATTGCTAAAGTCGGAGGCACCCTGTGGTGTCAGCAGCTGCTTAGGCCCCTCAGACACAAGGGGGGCCCGAAAATAATGAAAGTGCAAACTCCCTGGGTTCCTGTGTTCATTTTTGTTAATGTTTAAGGATACAGTTGCCGAATAGTACACCAGATTTCTTTGAGATTTTGGGATTTGAAATTACAAAGATAATTTTGTAACTCAAAAAAAGCTTATGGTGCGACTGTCTGTCGGTTTTATGCCTCTGTGCCAGTGAAGATCGCTGTGACCTTAAAAAACACGTGTTTGGTTTATAAAAGCAACAGCTCTTAAAGACTTTGAAGCAATTTCTTTAAATTTAGTACAACCATTCACCTGGACTCAAAGATAAGCTGATTCTATTTTGAAGGTTAAAGGTCAAGGTCACTGCGACCTCTCAAACCTCTTAGTTTTTGCCTTGTGAACGTGTTATCTTAAGACCACCAGGAAAAAAATCCTTTCAAATTTGTCAAAAATGTTCACTTTGACGGATCAACTGGTTAGATACGGGTGGTGAAAGGTCAAACCACAAGGTCACGGTGGCCTCAAGACACAACAAACATGTTTTTTTGCTCCTTGTCTGCCTTTAGGAAATATCTTCAACTTTTGATAAGGTGTCACTTGGACTCAAATATTAACTCATTAAATTTCAGTGGTCAAAGGTCATGGTGAACCAGGTGTCTGGGGAAACAATCATGTACCCTGAAACTGCACTGGGTGACCAAGGCATTCCATCAAAATTCTGTATATTTTCAAATGATTCTTGTAAAATCAAATTGAGGGTATGGGGTTGAAAATTATATTTGCATATTTGGTCATATTGGGGAAATCATGGAAAAATACTCAAGATGTTTGATGTTCTGCAGAAAATAAAGACAGAAAAGAGGGAGAATATTTGAAGGAGATGTGAGGTCAGGCCTCTCCAGCAGGTATAATATTTGAGGTTTCTGTCTAGATGCCAAACGTGGCTGTGCAAAAAGCCCGAGGTGGAGCTTTTTCACAAGAAGCTGCACTTTCTCTCCCTTCCGATCTCACTCAATATCTCACCCCTCGTGACCCTCGGCGTGTTGGCTGCATCTGCGCACTTCCACGACTACAGTGCAAGAGCCGACAGGAGGGATCGAGGCCAGGGAAAAGCTATTTCTGCGTGCATAGACTTGTTCGTTTTTGTATTCTGCATTCAGGATAAAATCAGGTCGTATGAGTGGACTCACTTCTGTTGCTTTTTCGGAGATCGTTTGTGTTTTTCACTTCCCCTGTTTGTCTGTCTGTCTGCTAGTGAGCAAAATGTGTTTTAAAGTATTTAACAGATGTGAATGAAATTCAGTGGAAGATTAAGGGCAAAGGAATGATGTGGTTAGTGTTTCAAGTGGAGCGATTACGTCCTCCACCCCAAAATAGTTGAATGCTATTTGATGGTGTTTTCCTTAAACTGCTCCAGTTAGTTGTTGCCATAGTCCCTAACTTTGTGCTGCTACTGAGCTGTTTCAAATTTAGCACTGCACTTCCATTAATATTAGCACAATTGCTGTTCACCTGTAGTTTGATGCCCATACAGTGATTTCAAATTATTGAACCAGAATGGCACAGAGCAGATACCTTCGTCGAGGCCTCACAGTCCTTTTAAATACAATCAAGCTGCACCAAAGTTCACACACGCTCACAGATATCTGTTCCCTTAATGTGTATGATTGTTTTCATCAAGAGCCATTAATTATTCCTGGAAAACAGTGAAAATGTTGAAAAATCTTGTAATGTTAAAAAAGTGCAAAAAATAGAAGTTCCTGTATCTGTCCCCTGATCTGGATCCACCAATACTCTGAGTTTCCTCTCTTAAGGTGGTTAATTTCCATATCTGCTTAATTGCCTCTTCTCTTCCTCTTCCTCTTCCTCTTCCTCTTCCTCTTCCTCTTGCTCTTCCTCTTCCTCTCCTCTCAGGGCTGGAAGTGGCACAGTCCAGCTTGTTACTGGGTGGGAGAAGACCTACTCACCTTTGATGAAGCCAGGAAATCCTGTGAGGACTACGGAGCCTCCCTTGTTACCATTACAAATAGGTGTGTACAGCAGCGTGCACACACCTGGACACACATACACTTTACCTTGAAAGTCGCCACAGTCTGCCTCGTCGGTGCTTGCTTTCCTTAAAGCCCCTATTTAAACCTCCGCAGGTTCGAGCAGGCCTTCGCCAACAGCCTGTTGTTCGGTCGCTCGGGAGATTCCCTCTGGATCGGCCTCCACGATCAAAGCGGGTCTTTCCGCTGGCTCAGTGGCGACGACGTGACCTACACCAACTGGAATCGTGACGAGCCAGGTAGCCCAAAAACATGATTTACAGAATTAACTCTGAGTTAAGTTGTCAAAACAGACAACAGGAAAAGAACAACCTTTTTGGTCAAAATCAGGGTGTCGTAAAGGATGTAAATGTAATGATCAAGAGGAATCAGATTTAATTGTATATTGATGAAAAATCGATTAAAACCTTATAGATTTCAACATGTTTTTACAAGGTTTTTCATTGGTCTACCTGATTCAGCTCTAGTCTTTTATTACTGCTGTTGTAATTTCATTGTGCTTCATTTATTAGTTGTTACCACTGTCGCTGTGATGAGTTCACTTCCCTGAGGGGATTATTATAGTTTCCTCTAATCCATCGCTGTGGATTTTCAATTGCCCAAAACATGAGGTCCGTTCTGAACAACAGCCAGTTTGGGACTTAATCCAATTCAAAGAAGAAGCTGGATTGAACTGGATTTGTTTTCTTTTAAATGCTGATATGCTGATTGCTCTATACAGAAGCATTGATAAGCTGATTATCCGAGCGCAGCAGACAAAACCTGAGGTTTTCTGAGGTTAATGCATCAAAATTTGAACCATTTGTTGAGGAAATTGTGAAACAGTCTTACGACACATTGCGAAGGCGGCAGCACAGGAATGAGGCAGGAAATGTGATCATGGTGTTCTTTTTATACAGATAATCATGAAACCAGACCTTTTAGACATTCAAAACCTGGTCATGGCCGAGTCTTCTGGCCTGATAGATCCAAATATTTGGACTTTCACCTCTGCATAGATTATAGCCAGAGTCTGTTACTTCAGTTGGATTGAATGGCTGGATGGAGGCCGACGATGTTAAACTTTATCTGAAGGTTTTTGTCATAGGATGATATTTTTTGTATTGACACTGGTGAGTACCATAGACTGTATATACTCATAATAAGGCTTTAATCATAACACCCCAAATCCAACACCAATGATTGACTTGTAGAAGAAACCTTTGGTTGGATTTTTACATGATTTATTATTATTATTATTATTATTATTATTATTATTATTATTATTATTATTATTATTATTAAACCTCACTTCCACCTCAAGACCTTTACTTTGAAGCCTGTGATTGTATCATGAAGTTTTGTGAGAAAAGCCGTAGGAACAGTATTTCTTAATTTATTTAAGTAAATATGTGTTTGCCATATACTAACAGACCACACAGCATTTTAGAAAATATGATCCGTAATGATGATCGGTAAGAGAGTTTAGAGAAAAATAGAGTTCACTGGCTTATAAGATAATGTCCACAGTCGTCCTCATCATTCCTGTATTTCCACATGTTTCATCAGTGCGGTATGTTTTCTTCTCTTTACTCACCTACGTTTCACCCTGTGTCTATTTCAGTCAACGTCCATGGCGGCTGCGTTTCCATGGCGACGGGCTTCGCAACAGGTCTGTGGGAGGTGAAAGACTGTGCGTCATCGAAGGCGAAATTCATCTGCAGACAGGACCAGGACAAGTCTGTGAGCCCCGAGCCGCCCGTCCCCCAGCCCACCCCGAGTCTCAGCGGCTCCTGTCCCAGCGGCTGGAAGAGCAACAGTAACCTGCGCTACTGCTACAAGGTTCGTCCCAGAAATGTTTCACACCGTGTCTTTGCAGTTAAGTCAAACTTTACCATGTGTGCTTAAAATGTCATAACCTCTTCACTACCTGTGTTGCAGGTGTTTCATTACTCGCAGCTGGAGCAGAAGCTGAGCTGGCTGCAGGCTCACCTGTTCTGCCGGAGACACGGCGCCGACCTGCTGAGCATCAGCGGCTCGGACGAGGAGCACTTCGTCTTACAGGTCCTCCACGAGGCCTTCGGGTAGGTGGGCACCTCTGACCAGCTGATAGGGGATGATGATGATTGTGATGATGATGACGATGATGATGAAGCTTTGGTCCATAGGGAATCTGAGGACCATGAGCAGCATTGGTTTTGGATTGGCCTCAACCGCAGGAACCCCATGGACAATGGTAGTTGGAAGTGGAGCGATGGATTGGCTGTGAGTATTGAAAAGATATCTGCGCCAAAAAAAAAAAGGCAACTTAACCATTTAAAAAGAAAAACTCATTGTCCAGATTGTTTTTTTTAGAATGATGCTTGAAACAGAATCTGTTTGTCGTTTGTGTTTCAGTTCACGTACCAGAACTTCGGCCGCTACAACTATAACATTCGGCAGTGTGCTGCGGCAGACTTGGGCACAATGACGTGGCTGGCCATGCACTGTGACTCAGAGCTAGACTGGATCTGCAAGATCCCCAGAGGTACAACTACACCGGACCTTTTCTTTGTGAATATTTAAAAGGTCCTGTGGATGAAATTGGTATTTTAGTCCTGGGCATATTTAAATTCTACATCTGAAATATTGTTTTCTGATTTGTGGTACGTCTTAAGTCATTTCTCCCTCCGGCTCATGTTGCATGTCATTAACGCACCTTTCCCTTGCTCCTGTCTTCTTAGGTAGTGTTGAGAAGGAACCAGAAATCTCTGAAGGTCAGTTTAATTTTCTTTGCTTTCAACTACACCACTAAATGTAATGAAATAATCTCATCAGTGTTTATTTGAAAACCTTCCTGTGATGTCTGGCCATGTTTCTCGCCACGTGTTCTATCAGGCACCTCTTCACCCGAGTGGATTCCCTTCCAGGAGGCTGAATATAAATTTTTTGACCACCGCAACACTTGGGACCAGGCCCAGAGGATTTGCTCCTGGTTTGACTCCTCGCTGGCGTCCGTCCACTCAGCTGAGGAAGACGCTTTCCTGGGCAGCACTTTACGCAAGGCACTGGACACTTTATCAAAATGTTCATCATCCTTTATAGGAGTTGATTTAACCCGAAGAGGCAATTGATCACCATGGTGTCTGCAAGCGGTCCAGTTTAATCTGGGCAACGCCGTGATATACTGACCCTAAATCACCACTAATTATGGTGTCTGCATACTGCATCACCACCACACTGTGTAACTACGGTTCAGGGTGAAATAACTGTGCATTTACAGTAACACTGTGGTATAAACCTGCAGTATTTCTTTTTTTCTGAACAAACTTTGAATATTCAAGGTCACTGCAGCCTTGTTCACAGTTTCTCTCTCACGTTTTAGATGGTGAGAGCAGAGGGTGATAACTGGTGGCTGGGGCTTCACACCTACGAAAACGACGGTCGTTTCCGCTGGTCTGACCACTCTGTGCTCAATTACGTGTCCTGGGCCCTCGGGAGGCCGCATCCGCTCAGCCGTGATCGCAGATGTGTTCACATGTCGGCCAACAAAGGTACAAGCAGCCGGGATGTGACACCTCAAGAGGCTAAATGAAAAGGCAGTGCACTTAACGCGCGCTTGTGTTTGTCACTTCCGAACAGCGGACTGGGCCGATCAGAAATGCCCCTCTGACCTGCCCTACATCTGTAAGAGAGTGAACGTCACAGGCACCATTCCTCCGACCCCGTCATCCCCCCACCCCCCCGCGGGCTGCCCGGATGGATGGGCGTCCTATCAGCATAAGGTAGATTTCATTGTGTATTTATCGTGTTGGTTGTACAGCAAACAGGCAGAGAGGCATAGCAACTAAAGAGTAATAGTTTATCTAATGCACCTTTAACTGTCCGGACGCAAACTGACCTGGGCTGAATTTTGTGAAGTGTTTCAGGGTGTTCGATCAGTCGTACCGGGTCACGTGGTCTGCGTCCAAGCTGAGATGTGAGACTCAGGGAGGTGTGCTGGCAGTGGTGACCAATCATCTGGAGCAAGGTAATTAGAGCAGAACACTCACAAACAGAGGAGAGCTGGTTAGATCCAATCGATCTGTCTATCTATCCATTGGTATGCACTTGCGTGTCCTTATCTTTAAACCTTTTCTGAAGTTTGTTACCCAAGTCTCTCCACGCTCATGCCCACTGTGACACAATCGATTCTGCGCCCCACAGCCTTCGTCACCACCCTGCTGAACAACGCCAGTGTTGACCTCTGGGTGGGTTTGACCTCGGACTCTAAAGGTCACTTCCAATGGGCCAAGGCTGGCCTGCTCAGCTACACCAACTGGGGCCCCGGAGAGCCACTCGACAACAGTGGACCGCACCAAAACAAGACGCGGGTATAGCTACTCACAACAACACCCACCAATCGCAGCTCTGATGCTTTGGTGTTGTCCTCGCTCTGTCCCAGTTCTGATCATGTCACTGTCGCCTCTCAGGGAAACTGCGTGGTGATGATTCACGGGAACCCGCAGAAGAACGCCGGCATGTGGGCCTCCCGAGCCTGTGAGATGGAGAGTAATGGCTACGTTTGTCAAAGGCATCAAGGTGTGGAGCTCATTATTACCTCAAGCGTGTGTGTTTTTAAAACTGGAGACTTGCACCTGAAGCAGAAAGTGTGTTGACGCACAGTGAACCTTGTTTCTTCAGACCAAGGTCTCCCTCCGGCACCTGCCCTGATTCCTGCCTCCCTGTCGAAGCCTGTGGAGTTGGGTGGCGTGACGTACCGGGTGGTGGAGAAGCGCCTGGACTGGACCGGCGCTTTGCATCTGTGTGAATCTTTGAATGGGACTCTGGCCACGGTGAAGGATCCCTACCAGCAGGCGTACCTCACGCTGCTGATCAACCGTCTGCACCGGCCGGCCTGGGTGGCTCTCTACAACTATGGAGTGAGCCTAAGAACTTAACTTTAATTGAATCACTAGAGTCACACGAGGCACAACAGTGTTTTCCACGCTACAGGAGGCAGTGATTCTCAACTTGTACTTTCTTTGATTCAGGGACGGAGCTTCACCTGGCTGGGTGAAGAGGAAGTGTCGTATTCCAACTGGAATGATGGGGAGCCCAATCACATGGCTGGATGCGGTCACATGACCACTACTGGGCGGTGGACCATGACTCCCTGTGATGCTAAGCTTGATGCTGCAATCTGTCAAATTAGTGGTATTTATTTGTAAAATAACACCAATATACAACAGTCTATACATTATAAAAACCTAAACTTGACTTTCATTTGAGTTCAACTAAACTTAGTTAATCCCTGATGTTTCTCTCCCTGCCAGACGAGCCTGTGGGTCACCAATGGATCTACCCTGGCAAGTGTCCCAACTCTGTCGGGGATTGGTCCTGGGTGTCTTTCAGAAACCACTGTTATGCCTTCAACCTGCAATCACTCAGACTACAGCAGGACGCTCGCATGTCCTGTAAAAAAGGTAAGGGGAGAGCTGCAGGAGCTCGCCCGTCGCTTACACTCGTCCTGTTCGGCTCAGACTCCTGCTGCGTTGGCCCGCACGGCCTCGCGACACTGACCTGAAAGCCAATTAAGTGCGACACTTCTGACCTTCTCCGCTGCAAACAATTGACCAAATCCATCAATATGTCTAAATTTAGAAGTGTTTCATTGAGCCTGCTGCACCACTGGTAAATCTCGCTGCACAATCAATTCCGGTTTGTTCCATTTCTGTCCTTTCCTTTCTTTTTTCTCTCTTGTAGAGGGAGCAGAGCTTCTCTCGGTCTTGGACGAGACGGAGAACGGATTTGTGTGGGAACACATCCAGAGCTATGCGGAGCAGGCACATGGAGCTTGGCTGGGCATCAGCGTGAAAGGTCCAACCTCAAACAACATCCACAGCAGCAGACTTATCAACCTTCAGAAAGTTTAAATCCAAACATTACAGTTTTGTGCCACTTTTAGTTGAATTATCCTGCTCTGTTTGAATCTAATTTAGTCAATTTTACCGGATTAATTATGATATCGTTTACAGAATAATCATGAAAGAATTAATTAAGTAGCGGAAACATGATAAAGACTGTTTCTCTCAATGTGATAGCGAGGTGCCTTATCTTCAACAAGTTAATTAATTTAAACATCATAATTACTACGACTCAATTATATAATTTGAAACATGCTTGATAAGCTAATGGAAAGAACTAAAGCCAATCTTGGAAACCCTTATGACTCAGCATGCTATACAATGTGCTCTCCTTAAGATAAAGTGAAAGAGTGTTTACGTCTCCGGGTGCGTGCGCTTGTGTCCCCGCTGCAGGTAGGGGTCTAGTGTGGAGCGAGGAAACAGAGATGTCCTACACCAACTGGGAGACGCACGATCTCGCCTTCTCCGTTCTGTCTCCCAACTCCTGCTTCTGGATCCAGAGCAACAGCGGCCTGTGGAAGCCGGGCTCGTGCCGAAATCGCACGCACGGGGTCATCTGCAAACGACCACGCAGTAAGCTCACACACACGAGGCCGCGTCATCTGAGCTGAGTCTGTCGAGTCTGAGTCGCAGACGAGTCCACGAAACAAGAGTTCAGTGTTTGATAAAAGAGGGAAACGTTGATTGTGTTAGATAATATATATAATAATGATATAAACTGAATATTGGCTATGTCCACCATTGCATGGGTTCCAAATAAAGAAAAACAGAAAAATGTAAAAATCACTCAGAAGTGCAAGTACAATTGAAATTATTATAAGATTATTGCTGAAAAATTTAATTTAATTGATTCAATTAATCAATTAAATTTCCCATCTTCCATTTACAGGTGCTGAGACCTCAGCTGTAACAAGTAAGTGTGATCATTAGCTGCAATGTTTGTGTGTGGCCCATTTGTGTGTATTTGTGTGTTTGCTAATCGACATTTCCATCCTCTGTCTCTGCCCAGTGGATGACGACCATCTGCCCACTCTGATTGTCGTCATAGTCGCGGGCCTGGTGCTGGTGGTGCTGATCGTCGGTGTGATCTACTTGTACCGTCGGAGAACTGTTGGGTCGCGGGGGTCGTACGACGGGGCCCGCTACAGCCGCACGAGCTCCAGCCTTTCCGAGCAGGCCGAGAAGAACATCCTGGTGTCGGACATGGAGCTGAACGAGCAGCCAGAGTAGCAGAGCTTTGCCTGGACCGACCATCCAACCAGCCGCGAGGCTGGAGCCGACCCAACGCCGGAGAGGCGTTGACTCAAAAAAAAGGAAAAACCCATTGTGGCGTTTATGTCGTCTCTTTTGAAACCAAAAAAGATTTTTTAAGTGCTGAAGGGCTGTGTAGAGCGCAGCAGATATTTAGATTTATAATTGAATCCCTCGTCTTTTCTGTTGTCAAGACAATTCAAGCAATTTACCCTCCAGTCAAATCAGATCATTCCTTTTACGTACAGTTTTTCCCCCAAAGCATCCAGGAAGACCATTTGTGGATCTACTGGGAACTTAATTTTATCACAGTTGGAAAAGTTCAAAACCGTTTTCCCTGGTGCCAACGTAAATATTTGGTTAGTGTACAGTATATTTCCTTTCTTCTTCCCATTTTGATTGAAAGACAATCACACAGCCACAGATCAACTAAAACCATTTGTCTCCGTTCTCCAAATACACAGCCAGTCTTCTTCAGGACCAAATTCCTTTTTTTCAGTTTTGTAAGGGTCTTTGCCATGACAGTATTTACCGGAACTTGAGGTGTCTTTTTTGTCTTTGTTGTTGTTTTGTTGCATTTGTGCGTCCTTCCTTGTTGATTTGTCGTTATCTCTGCAGCTGCAGAAAACTGTTACTGATGATGCATGTGTGGTTTGTGTGAGCCTGCCTCTCTCCTCCGCTCGGATCGGACACGTCAGCACCAGCTGTCCGACGCCGAGCCGAGGAGGGAGAAGTCCAAATGTGAATGTGTGGAAGGTGACAGGGACCAGTGACCTCAAACCGTCTGAGGGCAGCACACTAAAATTGTGCACATAATTAGAACTTAGTATTGAAAGCTGGTCTTTAAAATAGATTACATTGTCTTTGTGGCACAGCAGGACTTAGGGTTGTCATCAAATGATTAGACTTTCAGCATCTATGGCTTTGTGTACAGTTTGGCACTTTCTACTCTTATCCTGATCTAAATTGGTCTTAGTCTCCACCACTTTTCGACCTTTTGTCATTATCCTTAAGACACAGTCGCTGCTCTGTTGTTTGTTTTGGCTCCTCGTGCCACCATCTGGAGCTGATTCAGCATTTTTATGGACAGTCATTTTCTTTGTGCTTGCCATGAAAAAAGGTTTTGCAATTTGATATTTGTCTGATTCATCACTTTTATACACCACAATTCACAATTCACTCTGTAATGTTTTATCGCTAGTATACTTCTCTCTCGTTTTGTCTTTTCGATGATGCAGGTTTCATTATGCGATTTCGCTTAAGTACAACTGGTGAAGACATTTGGAAACTTCACTTCTGTTATGGGATAAACGCCAACACTTGCCCCCACAGAGGAAAACATCCCTCATGCAAATGACGACGTTGTATGTATGAGAGCCAGAGATTGTTTAGCGAAAACGTACTCTTTTCGTGAGAGAAAAACCTCCATCGTCATTTTTAAGATTTCACGTTTGTGCATTATAATGACCATAATGAGCATTTCATTTGCCTCCTCAAACTTTCTTCTTTTTCCTGCGGCTCTTGCCTCTGAGTGCATTTCTGTCTTCCTGCTCGGAGGAATGCTTTGGAGCCTTTTCAGTCTGAGGCTCACTAACTGCCATGAAAAAAAAACCAAAAAAAACGCTTCTTTTGCTCTCTGAGTTGGACTAAGATAGAGGGGGAAGGTAGGAGGAGAGGGAGCAAATAGTGTGTGTGTGTGTGAGAGAGAGAGAGTATGTGTGTGAGTGTGTGTGTGTGTGAGTGTGTGTGCAGTCTCCAGCTGTGGAATGTTGAGTCGGCAAGAAGAGCTCAGTGGCACGTCTGGAACCAATCAGAGAAGCTGGGCTCAGGGATATGAAGGGTCACAACGACGATTGAGGAAAAAAAAAAAGGAAAACCAGATGAAGGAGAAAAGGGGAAAAAGGAGGAGTTGGGGAAGAGAGGGAAGAGAGGGAAGCAGGGAAGGAGGAGTGCAAAGGGTTCAGTGGTGTGTCAGAGGCTTACCCCGGCCTCTGCTGGTGGTTCACTGTACAGGTCGGGCCTCCACGTGCAGGAGAGGTGAACTGAAAGGTGGTGATGTGAAGGTGCAATGGCCCTCGTGTGTGTGTGTGATCGAGTCTGTGATGCAGGCTGGCTCACGTCCCTGTGAAGATTACCTGAAGCACCTGCTCAACTTTTTAAGAGTGTTTGTGTCATTTTTATATGAAATGAATAAAGTCTATGTTCTGAAAAAACCTATGCTCTTATCGTTTTTAATGGCTTGTTATTCATTTCCCAAGTTTACTTTCCATTTGTCTGTAATTCAGTTTCCTTAATGTTGAGTTTTCAAAGCAGTGTGCTGGACAATTAAATATGGAGGAAGTAACGTATTAAACGTGGACTGTGATGTTGATGTCTTTCCACAAGGGGGCACACCTCGCCCGGTTTGTGAGACGCCTCATGCTCATGTGAACATTTGTTTCCCTTGACTCTCACTGTGTGTTTTCCATTGTCTCTACAGAGGCAAACAACCCAAACATACAGTGACTACTTTTGTATAATGATCTTACGCTGCAGATTGACTGCCTGCTACATGTTGACTGAAAATCTGCTTTGTCATTGTAACTGTATCGGAACCTCAGCTGTTAAATGGAGATTATGAGAGATTTGAGCCTGATAAGACAATTACAAGGGACACATTTATTTAAAGATACAGAAAATGTCATTGTATCAGCAGAGTACAACGGAATATAAAATTGCTGCTCCAGTGATGCATAGAAAACAGAATAAAAGACAATGCACTCAATCCAGTGTACTAACACAACATAAACACATGCGCACGCATAAATAAATGCATTCCATATCCATATACGCATATTGCACATGATCACTATAAAGGTATGATAGGCAGATCTATGGACAAACAATGGTTGTTAGATCATCACCAGGCCAAACGTCTTTCTTCAGACATCATTGGCTGTGGCACGGGGGTTAGAGCGGTCGTCCTCTAACCAGAAGGTCAGCAGTTTGATCAAAGTGTCCTTTTATATTACTAGATAGATAGATACTGAATCCCCAAATTACCCCTTCTGCTAGAGAAAAGGGATGCACATAGATGCACTGTATGAATGTGTGTGTGAATGTAAAACTGGATTTAAAAGCGAGTGGTCATCAAGATATATAAAAACTGATTATCCATTTACCATTTACTTTTTATCATTAATATCAAAATTTATTTTTTAAGAGACGTGAAAACAAACATTAACCAACAGAATTTTTATGTCCCAACAGTCACTTTCTGAAACTGCTTTTAAATTCACCACTCCAGTGGCCAAGCAGTAGATCTACGTTTGTAATTTAATTGTATTTGTTAGCTCACGCTAATTGTGTCTATCCCCACATTAATCATGTATCTGACCTGTGCTGGGAACCCAAAGCCTGAGAGTCGGTCCAGACACAGCAGCTTCCTGCTCCATCCCCTCCAGCCCCTGGCTCGACATGCTGGGACAGGTAAAGGCCAACAAAGGGGACGAGAGTTTTAAACCCTCCTCCTCGAAGTGAAACCGCGCCCCTGCAGCATCACATCTGAGCCAGTAAATAGCTTGTAATTCAAATTAAACTGGCTCAGTGTAATCTGTCTCACTTAGGATGGATGTCAGAACCCATCCTACTGCGTGCCGGGGGCACTCTGTTTAAAGAATCCTGAGGTTATGTGTTGCAGCAGTTGTTTGTAAGTTTCCCGGCCCAGTTTCCTGTCGTCTTTAATGCGTCTCCAGTGTGAGGAAACTTATCCTCAAAGAATTTCTCTAACAATTTCTCTCTGGGCTGATTTACACCTGCAGCTCAACCTCTATCAGCACCTATTTGCATGCTGCAGCTGCAGCTGCAACCTGTTAGTCCTGTTGTGTTGAATCCAGCTTACCTTGGTGTTTTACTTTGTTGTCCTCAGCCCAAGGAGAGTTGAATTGATTTGAGGGCACCTGGACTTGGCTGTAGCTCTGAGATGTTTCACCTCTTATCCAGAGGCTTCCTCGCACAAATGAAGCCAAATCCAGTCGCCCTCAATTTAACTCTGCTTGGATAAAAACATCATGATGACTGAGAGTTTTCACAGATATGTGTTTTCTTCAGTCTGTATCAGAAATCCTGCGATGGTTATATATATTCTTAAATAATACTTAATAATTAAAAATTCTCTGGCAACAGTTGAAGTAAATATTATACAGTTTTTGTTTGTGTGTGTGTGTGTGTGAGAGAGAGAAGAGAGAGAGAGAGAGAGAGGAGAGAGAGAGAGAGAGAGAGAGAGAGAGTGCATGGGTGTGTGTATGTTTGTGCATCTGTGCATGTGTGCGCGTGTGTGTGTGTGTGTGTGTGGGTCTGTGCATGCATGTCTATGTATGTCTGTGTGTATGGATGCATGTGTTCTTGTGCATGCGTGTGTATATGTGTGTGTGCATGTGAATTGTTTTTCGTGGCGAGAGTATCTGATCTATCAATCTGAGATTTGTTTTTGGCAGCCATCTACTTTTCAATTTAACAACTTCAGTTTGATTTATTATTTGTACGTTTCTCTTCTCGCCTCAGTTACACATCTTTTAGGTTTCCTCCCTTTATTCCCTCTTTTGATGATGCAGTGATGCATCACTGAGCGGTCAGCATAAAAGTGGCAGCTTGAGGAGAAAGAGGTTGAATCATGAGGAGGAACTAATGTGACTTGGGGGCCTCCTCTTCGCACATGTACAGCTTCCATTGCTAAGGAAGCAGCCATCTTGCCTGAGGCTTTTTAAAACGCACCTGTCTGGGGTTTTGGAGTTGAAAGACAGACAGCGGCGATGGAGGTCTCAGCTGTGGGATTAGCAGAACAATATCACAGCTTCGCCTCTGAGACACTTGAGTTTTAAAGTAAACCCTTCAGGATTAATTAACCCACTGAAGAAGAGAGAAAGAAGAATGAAACTCTTCAAATATCTCAGCCCGTGCCTAATCAATGTCCTCTTAATTTGAAGGATGGTATTGAGACCCTGCTCTCGTGTCGGTCCCAAACTGTTGTTTATTTCCCCCCCGCTTCCTATCTGACTGTGTTGGCACTGCAGGTTTGAGGGAGGGGAGCGACGGAGAGAAAACAGCGTTAACAAGTGAAATTAAAAACCCATTCACTCTCCTCAGTCATCCATTTGGAGGCTGGCCAAGGGAGAAGCAGCTGTTGGGCTGGCAACAGAGGAGAGACAACACAGAGAGAGAGAGAGAGAGAGAGAGAGAGAACACCTCTTAACACCAGCAGCAGAATAAGTTCTATTAAAAAGAAGCTGCCTATAATAATAATAATAATAGTGAAAAATAGCAATAATAACAAACTTTCTCTTATCTGCTTATATAATGAAGTGTTTTTAATACTTCTTTTCCAAAAGGGCACCTAAGAGAGAGCTGAGACCGACTTTATGCAGATGATCAGCAAACAGCTCATTCTCATAACCACACAGCAACTTCACTGAATTCATTTACAAAACAATGTGCGCTGATTAAAGTGGACAACATGTATTGTAACAACAATAATGCAGGTGAATGTTTATGTAACCTTTACCACCATGTGTTGGTTTTGAGACATTTGTCACTCAGTGTGTGTGATTGGCTGTTTGGGTTGATATCTGTGCACGAGTCAGACAGCTTCTTTATAACAGTAAATAGTGATAGTTATCTTTTCTTGGTTCAAAAGAAGAAACAGTAAAGTTCTCAGCTCAAACTGGCTCCATAGGATGGTTATGGTTAAGGTTTGGTTGCTTTTGTGTTTTCTCTTTAAACGTGCTATATAAATAAACCTTGACTTGAACCAAATCACTCAAACTAAACTCAATATTCCTGTAAGTCCGTCCTGCACATTGATTTGCAACATCGCCAACAAAACACTAACAGAATGTGACATTTTAAAAAGATCACATCCTCTGTATGGAGGGTAAAGCAAAATCTTTGAAGGGTGAAATATTTCTATCATCTCTCAGTAAACATCTTCGTAACACTCAGCCCGTCCCAATAATATGATGGTGGATTGAAATGTTTCCTGCTGTGACTTTCAGAAAAACTCTAAAGCATCAAATGAAACTCAAACTATGTGGATAAGAGTAAATAAAACATTTGTATGTGTGATTTGGGTGAAGCTGCTCTCGAATCAATGTGATTCTTCTACAAGGGGCGCGGTCCCGATATTCTGCTTTTAAGTGGTCACGCTGCTTTTGCACTTCACCTGCATGGTTTTATATAAGGGCACTGCAGAGATGATGGTGTCACCACCTCTGTTATCTTCGGTGGTAAGAGCTCTTGGCTGAGATTGCTTCTGGTGTGTCATCGTTCAGTATGACAGCTGTTGTCACCACATCACCAAACTCCTCTGAACTGTGAGTGTGGAGTCAATATAATAATCTCCTCGGCCAGCGGGTCGCCTGATAATCACTTTGCGGGGAGCACCGACATACCCAGTGATGATGCACTTCACTCTGAGCAGACAAAGCCCCGTCTGAAATCTGACATTGATTTTTAGTCCGAATTCTTTTTTTTTTTATGGCCACGAAAACAACCCCTGCGTGCCGGCTCCCTTAGAATGAGGTTCAAATTCCCTAATCTTTGTCCAAGTCAAACGCTGTACACTTCAAAGTGACTGGATTGGCAGAGATACACACAGGGCGCCAACGCCAGAGCAGGAGGAAGAGAGGGAAAACTAAAAAAAAACACTTGAGTCGCTGTCTGAACTCATTTTAGGTCCTGTCTTTCTTCTCTCTCCTTGTCTTTCCAGTGAGTTTGCAGCGGCGTGGAGTTTGTGTGAGCGTGTGCCGTGATGGACAGTTGTAAGAGGGAGAAAAGGATGGAGGGGCCAAGGGGAACGGATGGTGTGCAGAGGCAGGTTGGTGGTGGCGGAGGAGCTGAGCCTGGGTGTGTCGTGGTTATCTCCTCTGCCCAGATGAGAACATGTCCCTGCCCGCGGGATGCTGCTCCGTCTCAGGCCAAGGACAGCGTCCGTGTGGTGAAAGGGATTATGGGCAACCTGTTCCAAGCCTCTGTCTTTGGGGAGGCTGGGATCTGCACTTGGTCGTCTTGTTTGTTGGTCTGGTTTTTTTTGGCATGGTTGTGTAATTAGCATCCTTAATGGGCCTAATTAGGGCCTCCATGGTTGGCGTTAATTTCGAAAGCAAATGCTATTATGTACAAATGATGAACGGATACAGGAGCTGAGGGAAAGTATCTCACTTCATGTCTTATTTTGCGTCAGACATTGTTTGTTAAGTGTGATTACACGAAAAGTACATAACCAATTTGCACCAAACCTAATGGAGAGATGGGGAATAGGTGACAAAAGACTCCATTACATTGAGCCGCAGAAAGTAAAGACCTCAGAAAGTGCAGGACTCAATCCACAGAACCCTGAAGCTGCACCCCCGCTGCTGCACAAAGAGCTGTTCACCTGTTTATTCAAAGTTCAGTGAAGATCGACAAATTCAACACTGTATTTCCTTAGGGCCCCTAACAAATACACATGCCAAACATGAGGCCAATAAGATGAACGCTTCTCGAGGTATGGGAGCCACAGACAGACAGATAGATTTCTGATATTAGTAAATAAACAGATAAGAGCTAGAGTTACACATGTAGAATCATGTACATTTGCATTCTAGTGCCATTTTAGTGGATATTTCTGTTTTCAATGCCATTTTCTGCCCCCAGAGACACAATTTGTTCAACATTTTTGGGGCTTTTTCTTCAACAATAGTGCTCTTGTGTTAACTGAAGTCACAAAATGACTGTGAAATAGCAGTGACTGGATCACTTCAGAAGGTGCCCACTCCTCCACCTGCCTGATGGTAATTCCTCACCATTATTGTCGCTAACCATGGGACGGGATTAGACACAGACTCATTTGCATGGATTTCCACCCAAAAATAATAATAACGGGGAGGAAGCACCAACGAGGGAAGAAATAGAGACAAAAGGTAAAGTTAATTTATGGAAAGCTTGGCTGCTCGGAGGCTCGCCGCTTTGATGCCTAATCCGTTATTAACCCCCTCAACATTAGGCACACTAACACGAACATGCGTTCACTTGCACAGTTCCTCATGCACGCACACCTTGAGGAGCTAAGGATTCCTGAGTCAGGAAGAACCAGATACTGAGGCCAACATTATCCCTCTGGGAAATAAAGATAGTCTGAGGAGTGAGATGAGGCCACTGCGAGGACGCGCCGCAGAGCAACAACCCAATCCCACTTGTGTTTACTCTCACCGGTTTCCAGGGCGATGGCAGAAGGCTCTGCCTTTGCTGTGGAGGCAAACCCACTTAGAGGAGAAAATGTCGGCCTTCAGAATGAAAATGATAGGTGGGTGGATGGGTGCTGGGGGGTGTTACATTACCAGGGCCGATTTTTTCCCGGCGTGCAGCGGGGTTCTCAGAATGGAATGATACAGACTGCATGTGTCCGTGCGTGTGAGTGTTTTAAAATTAGCCATATAAAAGAAGCGAAACTGCTTTTCAACCAATGAGCTTCTTGGTGTAATCTCATTATTGACATGTCACGTCTTATATCTGCAGATGTCTATAGGTGCTGTTTTCACTAATAAGTATGTCCCCCGCCAATTTGCTTGAAATAAACTGAGCAGAAATAAATGTGCGTGTGTGCGTGTGTGTGTGTGTGTGTGTGTGTGTGTGTGTGTGTGTGTGTGTGTGTGTGTGTGTGTGTGTGTGTGTGTGTGTGTGTGTGTGTGTGTGTGTGTTTGCCGCTGAGTGTTTTCCTCCATGCAGCAGTCAGGATATGCAGAGATGAGCTCCATTGTTGGCATAAATTGCTTGGCCCAGGCATGCTGCCTCTCCACTGGGCATCACCCCCTCCCCCCACCACACTGATCGATCTAATCCTCAGCTATAATGAGTTTCTCTGTCTGAGAGCGAGGGGTGGGCCGGGCTATGAAGTGGAGACGAGAGGGAGAAGTGGCGGAGAGATGAGGGGAACTGTTGTTGCTGTTTGTGGTGATTAAAGGAGACAGGCATGGCCGGTGAGAAGTGACTGTAATGTGTACGTGACCACACAGGGACAAAGTTTTCAAGTTATGATATGACAGCAGATTGTCTTCATGAGGTGACCCATTCAAAACCACTTGTAGTGTGGGCATTGCATGGTGGAAGAAGCTCCATCTGGATGTATTAAGATATGACCCACACTGACCCAGCAGTAATAATTATTTCTGTTATTAATTTAGCTATATAATATGTCAGGGGGGAAAGCAGTGAGGAAAGAGGAAACAGGAGTTTTGGGTGAAAGTTTTTATTTGCCCCAAAAATGCAAAAACAATACAAACCAAAAAAACCAAGCTGATATAAGAGTTCAACAAAATAATAACGGCTAAATTAATAATGTGTTCAGTATACTAACAGACCTCCCATAATTATATAATATTATTAATAACAACTTTATTTAAAGGTCACTTTTCAATACAAACTACAAAGTGCTCCTCAACAGAAAACAAATTGTTAAATACAGAAGGAAGTTCATAAATACATTTTGGTAAAAATAATAATGATACAGATAAACACTTATATACACGATATATACTGGTTTGACCAATAATACACAAAGGGAATACGATGGACGCAAGTAAATACAAAGCAAACCTAACTAAAACAAATCCCCCCCATGGTATGGCAGCACATGGTTTAATCCATTCACCTGGCCCCAGCATTTAAGTGTCCTCAGCCTTTAGCCACGCCTTTTGTTGAACCAGGAAGTGACCTCCCACCATGATCACGGTAACATGTGGCCATCACAAAACACAATGGTTTACTAAATATTGTACCTAAAACGTTGACTAATGCCGATCCATTTCCACAAAGTGCGAAGTGAGAATCATCAAATTATATGGAACAAAAGAAATATGTCAGAAGCAAAGACTTGCAAAAGTTAAACTTTTACTTCATTAGTGAACAAAAGTTTTAAACTAATTATTGTTAATAATCAGATATATGCAAGAACATTGCTAGTAGATACTTTGTGTGTGTCATGCTATATTTCCGATTGTTGTGAGTAAACAAACCGATTTTCATTGTGATGACATTCTGTTGTAAAATCCAGTGTCAAAGTATCATAAACCCTTTTGCATGTTTTGGTGTCGGATGAGTCACTGAACTCTTTATTACTCAAACCTCTCATCTCACCCATAGACTGTAAATACAGATAGAAAGCTCATTTTACTTTGAGTCAAACTTAACTGTCAATCATGATGTTTACCTAAAATGGCAGAAATCATCTTTAAGAAACATTAATATAATGTGTACTTAAAAAAAAATTTGATTGGTCCATGTCCCATCGATAAACATTTAGGAAGGGTTTACCACCTGTACCGCAGCCAGCCACCAGTGGGCAATCAAGGTAAGTTGGCTATAAAGTGTTATATAAATAAAGTGTATTATTATTATATTATGTCGTCAATCTTTATATACAGTCTCACTAGTATCTAATGCACTTACGCTTCAGTGTGAGAAGCATTACATTACATATCATTTATCCAAAGCAACAGAAGCAGCAGTCACCTGCTTTGCACTCATATCGGCTTCTGCGGACTTTCTCGAGGCGGACTCACTCGGACATTTGTGTTCACACATACACCCTCTTCGGAGAAAATGTCACATGTGTTAGCAACATGCAAATCTAGTTTTTTCTTCAAAATCCAATGCATGAAAGAGACCAGCTACCTGCCCCCGAATTCCTGGCATGCATTGATATGATTGAAAACATTAATTCAATACCCCATTGTTTAGACACTGAGCAAAATGAAAATAGCACAAAAATGCAAAGTAGGTGGTGTATATACATAATGTCTGGATGCTCAACCCTAGAACACGGTAAGAACAACCCTCCAAATGTCACGACTGCTGAGCTGGAACAAGCTACAGCAAGATGAAACCAGGGAGGTAACAATGAAAGGCAATGTTGCTTCCCTCTTGCAGAGACCAGACAGCCGGGGAGACGAATAGCGAAGCAGAGAAGTCGAGACAGAGCAGACAGGACTGCCTGCAGTTCACAGACCGACTGTCCATCATCTCCCACGGAGCCGGCACTCTGCACATCAAGGTAGAAGACATGAAGATTTCTCACTACATAAAAAGGCTTTAGAGGAGCAATAAGTCACAGGGAGCCAATGTGAATATATATCTCCCGTCTCTGAACCTTCACACACCGTGTGCGCGAGGCCTCTATACGTAAGGTTGTCTTCTTCTCATCCCTTATCTTCAAGGAACTTTGAGACAAAAGAAGAGTGCTCTGTCCATTAAGCTTAAACATGATGTATGAGAACGTTCTCCTCTGTAAGAACAGGTCACTGTTCTTTTCTTTCTTGCAAGTACTACTTCTCCTTCATCTGTCACTGCAGAAGAAACACAGGATTAAAAAGGAAGAGCTGCAAATTATCATTTTGATTATTTCCACTCTGAATTCATCAGTTAGTTTAATTGTCATTTCATAAAATAGTGGGGAAAATAGGTTTCGCAGAAAACGAGTTTTCAGATTGCTTGTTTCATCTGATCAACATCCCTGAAGCTTCAGGTTCAAATGATTAATCAATTGCCAAAGGTGAATTTTTAAGTTTATGTCAGTCAACTAATCAATATTTCGACTGATTCTCTCATCCCTGGAGGCAAGAATCTAAAACGGCCCTGCATGCTATGTCTTCCCGTGCTCGGTGTGTCTTTGCATGGGCGAGCATCTCTCAGCGGTTTAGCAGGTTCAAGTGTAGCTAATGTGACCACCACGTGCCTTCAAGGCAACGGCCTGGCATGACAGCGTGGTCCGTGTGAAAGGCCTCCTTTGTCGAGCCGTGTCATCATTGGAATTCAGCAGGATCAAAGTCTCCTCGGCCGCTTAAAAAATGTGTCCCGTGGCGAGTGTTGCAGGAGCGGTGAATGACGGAGCCAAGGGATGCAAAGGAGCTGCAGATTTACATAGCATGTGAATGTGTGAGGGATCCAGTCCAGAATCCCCAATTTTTGGGGATTGTGTGGGCATGGATCTGTGTATGCCTTCAGTGTGTTTTTGTGCAGTGGCGTGAATAGTAAGCGTTGAATGTGTCTACGTGGGTGCATGTATGAGAAAAGGCTTACAGGAGATTGCTGAAGTTGATCTGAAGGCTGCTCCCCCCCCACCCCCCGACATCACTTTCCTATAATCTCTATTTGGCCGTTTCACCTTTATCGGATAGTATTGCAATAAAGTTTCAGACAGAAAATATCCACATTAGTCGCAGCCTCATGATACCGTGCCTGGATAATGTGAATTAAATCTCTTTTTCTACGCTCGGCGACCTGAGGAAGTGGCCTTGGGTAACAGTGGCAAACTCAGTTAGCGTAGCATTAGCTAATTGATGTCGTGATGTGGGACTTGGCTCCGTGTCTGCTTTCAGATAGACAAGGTTCTGTCCTAACTCTTTTCATAAACTATACATGGAATTATTAATATGGAAGTTGTGATATGTTTCACAACCTTTCAGAAGGAGTGGAATCAATAGAACAGAATATACTGAATATGCCTCTGTAACTACATTACATTTAATCTTAAGCAGCACCCAACCCGGATGCCGTGTATTTTTCATAATGTGCACATTAAAGTCGGACGACAGCTTTCACATTAGAAGCTCATTTGTTTCACTAAGTGGTCAAATCGGTTGTGATCTCGCAGGCCCACCAGGCGGCTCCACGTCACAGCTCGGCCTCTCTCCTCTTCATCACTCGAGGCTGTAGGAGCGTACACAACGATTACACCGCGGCCGCTCTGACATCCGCCGTCTTCATTATCATGGCAGACGCACAACAGGAAATCGATATGGTCGTTGTAGACTTAATAAAAGGTAATTTCTCGGGCTCATTTCTCGACTCATTCTTACCTTTCGATGCTCCTCAATTTGTGGCGAGGGATCGATTCATGAGGAATAAAAGTAAATAAAAGAGTGTGAAAGAGAAAATGGTGAAGGTTTTATTTTAGGATTTGAATGCAGCAAAACTTTTTAATTGAGTGGCTTGTTTTATTGAGCATTTTTATGAGCCATCTTGGTCGTCTTTTTTTTGGAAAATGCTAGAATTTGAACCGAACTGATGAAGCATTTTACTGTTTTCTCCACACCACCACATCAACATAAGATATTCACCTTCTATGTACAGTATCTACATCTGTAGAGGGATGTTATTAGAACGAGAGCATGATCTATGTTGACTACTCCTTGCTCTTGACTGAGTAATATCTGTGCCTCAGCTTTATATTTGACTGATCAGTGTGTAAATGACACTATATGTGCTTTACTCTTTGTTGCTACATTTTCTCTCCGTCACGGTTGATTGAGACTGAGATGATGAGGCCACACGTCGATGCACACACTCTCACATTTTATGTAAATCTGTCTCCTCCATCTGGAGTTGTATTACAAAGTCAACAGCCAGCAACACTCATATCCAAGTAAACAAGCAATGTACATATTATCTACAATAATGACAAATATATATACATAACATTTTAGTTTGTGTGTGTGTGTGTGGACCTGAAACTTGTTCTCTATAAAAGAACTGTTGGCGAGGCACAAGATTTTGGGGCGGAAATTCTGGTTTCCGTTTCTAACAGTAGTTTGACCAATCGCATTTGAGCATTCATTTGGCTGTCAATAGAGATTTGCCAAAATGTCACCTGGACCTAAAATCCCTACAAAAGTCTCACTGTTTGTGTTTTGTGTGGAGAAATGTTCGCTCCTGTGATGAAAGAAACTAGTCGGACTGTAAACAATGTATTGCAAACAGAGTCTTGGCCCGGATGTCTGCTGTGTACACCAGAAGCCCCCAAATATTGGCCGTTGCTCCCAGAGGCCAATCCTTCAACAGGCCATAATCATTTGGCTCCGAGTTTGCCTTATACCTAACAAGATTTTCAATATTTTAAATTGTGCAGAAAATAAATCGTACCGACCATACGCTGTAATATTGTCTATGGTCCGGACCAGACCTAGAATATCCTCATAAATGGAAGTAATTCTGTCCCTAAAGAGCAATTATCCGCCTAAAAAATAAAAACAAGCAGCTAATTTCTGCTGAGAGGAGTAAAGAGTCTTTAAATGAGTGTTGCAGGGTGGACAAGTGGCCGGATAAAAAGCTGGTTAAAAAGGATTGTCTAAGCTGGTGTGTAGCCTTTGGCGAGTGATTAAATTATAAATGGGAAACTGTGGAGGAGCTTGCCTTGCAGCCATGCATCAGATGGAGGGCAGTTTCTGCCTGTACACAATTTAGTTTGCAGATTAGTATTCTTTTAAAGCAGAGTTTTAGTCTGTTCAAAGTTTATTTTCCTCTCCACTCGGACAAGCAGGTTGATCTGCTGCAGCTGCATCACAAGGACCATCAGAACCTATTCGTCTTAATGAGGGAGTGTGCAGCTCAGTGCCGTCCTGAGTAACCAGGGAGGCTTAAATACTGGGAGATGTGATGTTTCATTCCAGGCCTTCTGACTTGACTGTGCCGACATAAATGCCGCCGGCGAGCCCAGGTGAGTTGACTGAGATGACAGTGGCCCAGCTTTGGCCCGGGGCATGTTGTCTTGAGTGTGTTGACCCGAGGCTGCCGTGTTTATCGACTCGTATCTTCTCTCTCCGCTCCTGACATGCCTTTGGATTGGAAGCGCTCCTTTGTGAATTTTAATTTAACCCTTCTGACCAACAAGATTGAAAATCTCAAAGGCTAATATACGTACTTTTCCAGCGTGCGCACGATGTCTCATCGAAAACCCCGTGGCACATGGGAGCACGGGTCAGTGGTGTTCACTAAAAGCGATGAGGGTGCTGAATTATTAAACGGACATTGAGAGGCAGAGTGGTGAATAAGGAGGGAATCAGAATTCAAAGAAAATGGACTCTGTGCGTTGAATATGATATTGATTATTTTCCTGTATAAGAATATCACCTGATTTGAATTTGTCTCTAGACAAAGTGGGACAGAGTTTAGCTTATACAAGGTTCACATTAGCTTTTCACTTAAAGGATAATTGGGACGCATACCTCGGACAAAAGGGAAGACCCAATAGTCCCTTGAAACTGCACCAAATTGCACACACTTATAATATCAGTTCCCTACATGCACCAGGTTTTCCATCAAGAGCCATGAATTATTCCCTGGGAAAATATCAAAAAATCCAGCAGTTTCTGAGTAATCTTTCAAACAAACATACAAACCAACAAACAAACAGCCTCCATGGTGGAGGAAATAACACAGATACAGTCATTAAATAATTTACCAAGATCTCTGTCAGGGAAACCTTGTCAGAAAATCTTGTGTGTTAGTCAAACTTATTTGGAGGAGCAAATAAACTCCTGTAGTTGTGAGGGATTCATATTTTAGATTATGTAAATTAATTTTGGTTTTGCTTTGAAAATAAAGTGATAGATAATCAGGTTAAAATGTTCGAATTTTTCTCACAAAGTGTCCTGTCATCTGAGAGCTTATATTTACTGCTCCATCTTACTTATAATCATTCTGCCATGTTCCCAAATCTCAGCAGTTACTTTGAGTGTGACAGAAAATTGAAAATAAGAAACTAGAATCATCTTTTTATATGTTCATAGGGTTTTGTTTACATGAAAAGCACATAGGACAGTAGATTTGCATGTTTTGTGTATGTGTGTGCTTAATGTAATAACTAGTGGGGGGGTAAATGTGTAGCCTGCGTTCACAGAAAGCCAGAGTGACACAATGACTTGCATCAACATGCATATCCCAGCATGCACGCTGGTTTTATCCATGATATCCTTCACACCTCCTCTCCACTCACCCACACACACACAGCAGACACGGCTGATTTGCATGGACCCCTGTGCACGTCACTCCAGTGAGTCTCAGCAATGTGATGCCAATCAGCCAACATGGGCTCATGGAGAAGTGACGTTGAGCGAGAGGCCAGTCGGAAGCAGCAGCAGCAGCAGCGCGCCGCCTCCTGACCGCTGCCTTTTTTGACTTTGAACGTTCACCTTAGGTGTCTGTTGTCGCAGGCAAAGTTTAATTCCACATTGACAGCAGCATACAAGCAGTGAATACTGAGAGGTGTCACTCATTGTTTTGCATGGCGTGTGCTGCACTGAGGCGGCAGTTTCTCTTTTGCATTGTCATTTCCTCATGTATCCCTACTTATCCCCTGCATTGTTAAGCTTTGTGGTTCAACTTGCATGTCTTACATGGAGTGAACATGAGCAACGTATGGCTGTATGTTAGTCTCGATGCATCGCCGTCTCGTTTGCGTCTCTGTGTATCGTTGTCTGGCTGAGCGCTTCATGGGCGATTCTCTCGACAGGCCCCGGTTATAATGAGATCCCTGGGGCTTAAAACAGGCTGCCTGTAAAACAACAGATGTGACTGGACCCGCTCAGTCTCCCCTTTCTCGCCACTAGCTGACAGAGCCGTCACTCAGCGGGAGAGGGGTTGACTGACAGGCGGGGAGGGCCAGGAGATGGGTGACCCACTGGGAGGAGAGGAGAGGTGGTTACCTGCGCTGACTCTTGATCCCACAGCTCGGTGGTCTCAAAAAAAAGAGTCTGATGGCTGAAACATCCCAAATCACAAACTCTATCGCACCGGGAGATGTGAAGATAATGAGACCTTATAGCTCCTCAATTGAAAAGCAAACAGAACAATCTGATATTTAAGATGTCTGGAGGCTTTCAGATAAGACACCATTTATAAGCTGCACATATAGAGGAAAAATCTGATATCTGATGAACATACCAACCGCAAATCCTTCACCCTCCCCCACTCTGATTCACACTCTTCATAGGAGAAGTAGTTCAGTATGTGATTCTTCACCTGTCTGTCTTCTCTAAATCCCAAGACAGAGGCAGGCGAGGGAACTGGCAGCGCCCGCCTCCCCTGGTCAAATGTTGCTGCAGAGTGCCAAGAAACATCACAATAGAGGTTCTGTGTGGGGAAAAGAGCAAATGGAAACACACACACTCACAGAAAAACATCCCTCTGCTCCTGGGCAGACGGCCACTGGCCCACGGAAGCCTCTGAGTCAATAGGCGAGTGTTGTGCTCGCTCCAACAGGAACCTTCTGCAGAAACCTGTTAGTGCGCCCGCGTGCAGGCTACAGCAAAATCTCACAATTAGCCCAAAGCTTGCATGAGAGAGAACCCTGCAGTTCTTCTTTTTTGCTAAAGACTGTTTGCATGACTGAATACCACTTGTGAGAAAATCCACTCTTAGATCATTTTGGGCGAGGTGACACTGTGACCCTGGCTCTTGTTTACAAAATACCGTTTATTAGAACAGCTCATCTGTCCACAGCCAAACAATTAAGATCGGAGAGGTGAGTCTGAAATATGTTTTTCTCCGCTGTGCTGTACACTAATCCATCTGCTGTAGCTCCCTCTTTATGAGACAACATGCCATTAGCCAGATAATCAAGCTTGTCCCCATTATCGCCACTCATTTTAATGAGCTGTGTACATCCACGACACGGCCCTACAGAGATGAGCCGTCACACATCGGGGCCCGGTTTTCTCCCGCACTCTGATTCTCTATCAGTGCGTTTCAAACAAATGTATACACACACATAATGACATTAAAGTACATGACAGGTAATCTGTATTTGAAGGCTGTTTCTTTACAAACATCGACAGCAACTTTTGCGCTGCATAGCAACCCCCATATCTGCTCTATTGCAATTCAGGAGAGATATGCAGCGTCTACATCATCAGAGAAGGCTATGATGCTTGACCTGCTTGACTTGGTTTATAAATGATATATCAAAAGCACACACACACACACACACACAGCTAGTGTAGGTAAAGGCTGTGGACGCGGCGAGACGCGAGCCGGGAGAGGAATGAGAGCGAGCGAGCGTGAATCTGAGTAGCAGAACGTGGCGGCTCCAGATGGTGTCAATGACAGGTGTGATCATCATGGGGAATTGGGCAACACTCGACGACACAATGTGTGATATTTCAGTTCTAATTTCAGCTACACATCACACAGGAGAAGTGCCTTGAACACGAGTGGCTTTTTTAAAACCAACATTATCAAGCACAAGGACAATGTTCTCACTGTGGTTAAAATGAAAATAATGTGACTTACAGCATGACATTAAATCCAAATCTAAGCTTTCATTTTGCAGAATAAATACTGTCAGCTTTCTGCTGCTCATTTTTATAATATTAAATGTATTGATTAATCATAATACATTCACTGCTGTAAAAATTTCATTTTGTCTTACATTATGTACAAATGAAACATTTTTATGTTAATGAACTGGAATGGTTTCATTTTGACATTTGCATCGCAAAGTGCTTGGTTCACTCACTACCTGCTGTTTACCATCTGACAGTAAATGAGCTAGGGAACATTAATATCACTTAAAAGCTCAACTCTATTGGAACTACCATACCATCTGAAGAGGAAAAAATTATACAATTTAGAGAAACAGTAATACATGATTAGTTATCTCAGTACCATAATCAAAATGTTGCCTCGTAAAATACGAGAATAAAATTATTCATTGGGAGCTTGACAGTGTGCAGATTTGATTTGCAGTTTTGTAAATCCTGTAGTGTAATTTTAATAGTTCCAAATACACTTAGGTAAACACAAGGTGTGTGTGTGTGTGTGTGTGTGTGTGTGTGTGTGTGTGTGTGTGTGTGTGTGTGTGTGTGTGTGTGTGTGTGTGTGTGTGTGTGTGTGTGTGTGTGTGTGTGTGTGTGTGTGTAAATAGTTAATACTCACCATGGACCATTTAAAAAAAAAAAAACTGCAAATCTGTCAACTCTGGAAAAATAACTGTTTAGTCCCCCCCCCCCTCTCTCTCTGTCTAAGGCAGTCGCACAGCCTCAGCTATATGGATTTGAGGGGACTTTGTTCCAGCACAGCACTTTATCACTATTAACTTCCCTCCCAAGTGCCGTGATTTTCTCTCCATTTATTCGAATCTCTCCACCAGACACACAAGCACTTTGTGACACTGCTCGTCACTCGTCCTCGGTCCTCTCCTCACTCTTTAAACTCATTTATACATTTATGCAGATGATGTCGCCTTATTGCCACAATGTCCCTTTTCTATATTTTTCGCATTATCTCTGAAACCACTTCACTTTGTTGAGAAGACAGAGGGGAGGGAAAAGGTTGAGACGGAGTTTCAGACTTTGCTCTGAATGCAATTTACAGCTGACAAAAATGGAACTCGAGTCATATTGACACTTGGCTCAGACAAACATGCTCATTCGGCTTAAAGTTGCTGTTTTAGCAGCATCTTCAGCTCAAACACCCATTATAATTGTCATTAATTCAGTGCTGTGAAAATGTAATTTCCAGCTCAAGAGTTCCAATTGGAGCTTAGCTGAAGTGGGGAGCATTACACTATCAGGTTCTGCATGGCTGAGATTGCCCCAGCTCTGCTGAGAGGGATGGGTTAATAGATAGATGGCGGACGAGGCTGAGAGAGTGATACCGACAGAGAGAAAAGAAAAGCGGGGGAGTGTGGTTATTGAGAGGTAAAAGGAGGGAGAGAGAGAGAGAGGCATGTGAAGGTGTGATGGGGGAGTGAATGATTGGCTTGATTTCCCCCGTGTCTGTCATCATTGGGGGAGCTGCTCTGGCTGCATCAGCCGGCCTGGGGCTCCGCAGCAGCTCCTAATGCCGCCCCTGCCGACATCACATGGCCATTTGCAGGAGGGTGCTATGGTTTGATGAGCAGACATATTGGTCATCATTGCCTCTTTGCAGGAAATGAACGAACAAAGGGGGAAAGGCAATTTCTCATTTGCCCTTCCCTCCCTTCATCCCTCTTATAAATATGGTGTGGAGATTTTCTGTATTGTGTTTATTCATGCTGAAAATCTTTTATTAGGCCTTTGCTTTGTAGATTGTTTGCCATTTTTCTGTCTTTCTTTGCTTCTGCTGCGTTGTTATTCCAATCATCTGATTGTGTGTGTGTGTGTGTGTGTGTGTGTGTGTGTGTGTGTGTGTGTGTGTGTGTGTGTGTGTGTGTGTGTGTGTGTGTGTGTGTGTGGCAAGCACACCCTCTGCCCAGTGGTCGTAGCTCAGTGTTTCCCCTACCATTATATTAGGGGGGCGCCCCGCCCCCCAACGGCCCCCTGGAAGGTCAAGTTAATTATTTTTTTAATATAGCGCCAGATCTCAACATAAGTCATTTAAGGTTACCTTTCCTATAAAACAGGTCTATAGCTTGCTCTTTTATTAAACAAACTAAATGGCCTTATGTTATTTATCTTATTTACACGACGGCATGTAATTTCTCTACATGGTCGCGCGTTTGAACGCACCACGCCTCGCCTCGCATCCTCAGCCTGAACCCTTATTAACCCCGCTGCGTCACTTCATAACAGCAACAACATAAACCAAATCGATGTTGTTAAGAAGCTGGTTAGGAAAGGGATGACATTACCAAGCAACACTTTAATCTATCACTGTTGAATCTATTTTCATCGGACCATTGTTCAAAACCGGCAAATCTGACGTGAAAAGATTTTTATTATAGACGGAAGTTTCAAAACGGTAACTTAACACAAACGAGGGTTATAGCGAAGTGCGCGATTCTAACTAGTCCTGTTTGATTGCTGTGGTAACAGTGATTTCAGGTGGTAGAGAAGTCGTTCAGCAATGGGAAGATTGCTAGTAGGATCTCGACTTTTGTCTTCTTTCACTTTATGCGCATGCTCCATGACATCTTTACAGCGATTTCAACCCCTCCGCTCCAGCGTTTCCGTGTTTTCTTGACAGGGCTTCATGTAGACGGATAAACAAAAGTACCGGATCCAAAAATGTTTCCGGATTCAGGCAATCCAGGTTAGGTATGGAAGTCAGTAAATACATACACTACCGTTCAAAAGTTTGGGGTCACCCAGACAATTTCGTGTTTTCCATGAAAACTCACACTTTTATTTATCAAATGAGTTGCAAAATGAATAGAAAATATAGTCAAGACATTGACAAGGTTAGAAATAATGATTTTTCTTTGAAATATTAATTTTGTTCTTCAAACTTTGCTTTCGTCAAAGAATGCTCCATTTGCAGCAATTACAGCATTGCAGACCTTTGGCATTCTAGCTGTTAATTTGTTGAGGTAATCTGTAGAAATTTCACCCCACGCTTCCTGAAGCACCTCCCACAAGTTGGATTGGCTTGATGGGCACTTCTTGCGTACCATACGGTCAAGCTGCTCCCACAACAGCTCAATGGGGTTGAGATCTGGTGACTGCGCTGGCCACTCCATTACAGACAGCATACCAGCTGCCTGCTTCTTCCCTAAATAGTTCTTGCATAATTTGGAGGTTTGCTTTGGGTCATTGTCCTGTTGTAGGAGGAAATTGGCTCCAATCAAGCGCTGTCCACAGGGTATGGCATGGCGTTGCAAAATTTAAAATCCCTTTTACCTTCTACAAATCTCCCACTTTACCAGCACCAAAGCAGCCCCAGACCATCACATTACCTCCACCATGCTTGACAGATGGCATCAGGCACTCTTCCAGCATCTTTTCACCTGTTCTGCGTCTCACCAATGTTCTTCTGTGTGATCCAAACACCTCAAACTTTGATTCGTCTGTCCATAACACTTTTTTCCAATCTTCCTCTGTCCAATGTCTGTGTTCTTTTGCCCATATCAATCTTTTCTTTTTATTGGCCAGTCTCAGATATGGCTTTCTTTGCCACTCTGCCTAGAAGGCCAGCATCCCGGAGTCGCCTCTTCACTGTAGACGTTGACACTGGCGTTTTGCGGGTACCATTTAAAGAAGCTGCCAGTTGAGGACCTGTGAGGCGTCTATTTCTCAAACTAGAGACTCTAATATACTTGTCTTCTTGCTGAGTTGTGCACCGGGGCCTCCCACTTCTCTTTCTACTCTGGTTAGAGCCCGTTTGTGCTGTTCTCTGAAGGGAGTAGTACACACCGTTGTAGGAAATTTTCAGTTTCTTCGCAATTTCTCGCATGGAATAGCCTTCATTTCTAAGAACAAGAATAGACTGGCGAGTTTCACATGAAAGTTCTCTTTTTCTGGCCATTTTGAGAGTATAATCGAACCCACAAATGTGATGCTCCAGATACTCAACTAGCTCAAAGGAAGGCCAGTTTTATAGCTTCTCTCACCAGCAAAACAGTTTTCAGCTGTGCTAACATAATTGCACAAGGGTTCTCAAGGGTTTTCTAATCATCCATTAGTCTTCTAAGGCGATTAGCAAACACAATGTACCATTAGAACACTGGAGTGATAGTTGCTGGAAATGGGCCTCTATACACCTATGTAGATATTTCATTAAAAACCAGACGTTTCCACCTAGAATAGTCATTTACCACATTAACAATGTATAGAGTGTATTTCTGATTACATTTAATGTTATCTTCATTGTAAAAAACAGTGCTTTTCTTTGAAAAATAAGGAAATTTCTAAGTGACCCCAAACGTTTGAACGGTAGTGTACATTACATACATACATACATACATACATACATACATACATACATACATACATACATACATACATACATACATACATAAAATACAGTTCATAGAGAATGAATAGGGGATTATTTCAGTTTTCTTTTTGGTTTTAGGAATGTTCTGTCGAATATGTAGACAGCATAAACAGGCAGTTGTGAGAGGAAACCAGACCCGGCCATTTATAGAGTCTCCCTGCCAGTCCTACAGAAAGGACAAACTGGACAAACACATGACGTCTGAGCATCACAGAATAGCCTGTCAGCACCAGTCGCGTTTGACAGCAGGTAAAAATGGTTTATTCTATTATGATTTGATCAATAACATGTTTGGCTCTTCAATGCTGATGATGCATGTCATTTCAGGCAACACTGTCCTTGCATCATTTGAGCCCACAGTTGTCCTGGAGCATGAGGCTGTGGTGGGGGCATTCAAGTGCTTGTACTGGCTAATAAAGCATGAAATAGCCCACCACACCAACTATTCAGCCTTGCTGCAACTAGCTCATCTTTTGGGCTGCACCTATTTTGACAAGCTCAATGTAAGCTTCTTTTGTAAATGTTTACCATATTTTTGTTTTGTTTTGTCTTATGCAACGGCTATATTGACAATGAATTGGATTTTTCTTGCATAAAATTAAAGAATTCATATACTGCATTTAATTGTCAAGCATCTTTGAATGTTAACCTTTCCAACATTTAGATCATAGATTGGCAAAAGCACCAACTATAGGTCACATCGAATAGTTGATGAAATGCTGGAAATTCTGGCCTCTGTCATCGAGAAGCCAATATTGAGGGCTATTTCTCAGTCACAAGCCATAGGCTTGGAGATTGATGAGACCACAGATGTCTCTGTGTGCACTTTGGTCTACCCAAAGTGTAACATTTCATTGACCAATAAAATTTCAATATGCAGTTAATTGAAATGTATAAACTGTATCATATGGACATTATTAGATACTTGGACAACGAGGGGAAGGTCTTCTGCCAATTCCTGGATCTGATTTGCCTGACTGACGGGAAAGCAGATTCAATTGTGGCAGCACTAAAGAATATTATTCACACGAAGGGCATCCCCACACACTTAATATTTGGCCTTGGAACTGATGGTGCTGCTGTAATGACAGGTGCCATACCTTGTTTTTTGTACATAATTAAACTGTTTTAAATATAAATTTAGTTTCTCGTTAAATTAATAAACAAATGTATTCAATAGGAAGACATAATGGAGTTGCAAAACAGCTATCAGTGGAATGGCCATGGCTCCTAAGTGTCCACTGTGCTGCACATAGGCTAGCTCTAGCCTGTAAGGATGCATCTGAAGAGGTGCCTTACATGGCTACATTCAGAGACCACTTGGAACAACTGCACCTGTACTTCAGAAACAGTGCAAACCGCTCTGCTTCTCTGAAAGCCGCTGCAGAGGTTCTCGGTGTGTGTGAGCTGAAAGTGAAGGTAAATAAGTTATGCCTCAAATAAATTGACATATGTGAATACTTTACTTGCATTTATATATATTTTTGAAACCAGCTGTTTTTTCTGTCATTGACTAGCAAGTAAAGGACACACGATGGCTCTCCCAACATGAAGCAGTGAAAAACCTCCTCAGAAATATAACTGCTGTACTGGGTGCCTTGGCAGAGGAAGTAGAGACCCGCAAATGTCCTACTGCTAAGGGACTGTATTCATTCCTTGCCACCTATCGCTTCAGTGCCGCCCTTCACCTGCAAGCTGATGTGCTCCCTCACCTGGCACGCCTCTCTAAGCTCTTCCAAAAGGAGGATGTCATGTTCCTGGCAATCAAAGAGCAGGTAACTTAAATAACTCAGCTCAACTGCTATGTTTTATCTTCATGTTTATTTTGCACAAACATAGGGTACCACAATTAATCTTTTCATATGAGTCAATATGCTTATTTTCCCAGGTCCCTGTCACCCTGGCCTTAAAGGGACAATGTTCGGTAAGTGGTACAATTTCATGCCTTTAATAAAGGGCATAAAAGATTCTGGTGGTCATCAACCTGGCTCAAACGTGAGTAAGTTGACCCAAAATTTGGATGACCCTTCAGGACTGGGGGCATTCTGCATCTCTGCTGAACAGGAGAGAGGGAGAAGAGGGGATGATGCAGGAGACAGACAGCAGTACTGGCAAAGATTTCAATCACGGGTATGATTATGTGGCTTTTGGCTGACTTTACAGATGTAACTTCAATTTAGTTGTTGCAAAGTTTTATTTATACTAATAGTTTACTGACATTTTTCATGTGTTTGATCAGGTGATGGATCCATATTTGGATGGCCTCATTGCCCATCTCGAGAGACGTTTCTGCGAGGTTGGAGTCGTGGCTGCATTTGGGATACTCGGTCCTCAAGCAGCTACACTCCCTGACGACACTGCACACACAAAACTGAGGATACTGGCAGAGAAGTTTTGTTCCCGTGTCGATTTTGGCACAGTCCTTGAAGAATGGGCCTCTTTCAAGGAGCAAGTGGTCGCTGGTCCACTCAAGGTTACTTAAAAATGTGACATTTTCACATGACATTATCATGAACACTATACTGTGTTACTGATATCATTTTGAACCTTTTCAGAACAAGACACAGCTGGCCATACTGTCTGATCTGTCCTCAAAATATGAGGAGCTTGGTGTCCTATACCCAACTATGAGCCTGCTAGCTTCCATTGCCCTGACGGTCCCGGTCAGCAGTGTAAACTGTGAGAGGGACTTCTCAACCATGAACAGGGTAATACTTTTCACAATTTGGATTGCTGCTTTAAGCTATACAAAAGCTGCACACTTAGTGGATAATTCCGTTCATGTTTAGTTCAATGTACAGTTCAAAAATTGTTCAGATGCTATATTGACTGCTGTCATTAAAAGAAACACATGAACATCATTATTCCTTTAAAAGCTGTAAACCTAGGGGAAACACTGTAGCTATTTCCTTTAAATTCCTGAACCTTGATTTCAGAGTGCAGATACAAACTGAGAGTGTTTTGACGTGGAGCCTGAACACTGAACTTTCACATACACAACAACCACAACAACGAAGAGTGAGGCGGACACGCACACCAACTCCCTGCAACAACTCCACACACTGGACCAACAGTAGCTTTCCATCCACAGACCTTCTGCCAGTACTCATGAAGAAATGTGGGTTTGTTTTAACAGCAGCTTATCTACTCTACTCAAACATGTGTCCATCACAACAACACACACACTTCCTGATCTCTGATCTGTTTTTAATTTTATTTTAAGAAAAGTACAGCATGAAACACAACTCTCCAGATTTACTTTCTGTTTCTCGTTGTTGTGCTTCCTTGAATTTAAGAGTTTGAGCCCAGGACCTCCTGCTGCGTTCTTCACGTGTGAAAGACTATCGTCAGAGAAAGTCCAGTCCCAAGTCTTCTTCTCCTTCTTTATTCGGTTTATTGGCAGGTGACAACCAACGTCAAGGTGCATTACCGCCCTCTACTGTGTGTGTCAATATCCTACTTCCTCTTCTTCCCCATTCGGTAGCGTATCTCTTATTACCCTTGATATTTGATAGCTTCTCCTTCGTTCAGTTGAGTGGCGGGTGACAACCTCTTGTGTTGGAGTGTATATCAGAGTTATCTAGCTCATGTTAAATCAGTTTGTCCAATCCTGTCTCCCTCAGCTAATGGAACATACTCCCTATTCCAAAGGTAACTACTATTTCCAAGCTTAGTTCTTCCTCTCTGCTTTGCACTTTTCCTCTTGAGCTTTTCTCGTTCTCGAACACACTTATTAAAGTGAAGCATTACATGCTCCACTGACTCTTCTATAAAATATTTTGTGCGGGGGGGTTCAACACACAGTGGAAGGCGGTAATGCACCTTGACGTTGGTTGCTACCCGCCAATAAACCAAACAGAGAAGAAGACATCCTCCGCAATTCATGACTGAAAACGCCCTTAAAATAACAATGTCTTTGAACAAGAGGCCGGGCTTTCTATTAGAGTCACAATCTTTTTGTGGCTTTGATCTTCAACATTATTTGAGATCTTTAAAATTGTCTTTGGTTCTTTATCATGTCTTTGATGTCTATATGACTTATGGTTGGAAGAAGATACCCTTCATGTTCCATATCAAGGGCGTTTTGTACTACCTTGGTCAGCAGCGCTAAGTGGAAAGAAACGGATCAAATAGACCTAAACCCAGATATGGAGGAGACTGCAATACAGACATTCACCATGGATACATCTAATGCATTGGAGCTTCCCAGCATGACAGTGGAAACTATTCGCATGCAGATTGAGGATCTTTATACCAAGTTGACTGCGGACCAGTGGGAACTGTTAAAATCAGAAACACCAGACAACGTCACAAGGTTTCTGTTGGCAGAACTTTTTCTGAACATGACTTTGTCTGTGTCCTCAGACCTGATCACAGCACATGGACACAACGACTTTCCCTTTACTGCGGAGAGTGTCCAGTCCAGTCTGGGAGACGCTCTCCGTCAGAGTTTAGCACCGGCAGCTTAAAAGTTCGTGAGTTTGGATCAACTCACTGAGTTGGTTGCAGAGGAGATGACAGAGAGGGTCAATTCCCCAGTCTGAGCGCTCCACCAGCGGATGCTCCACCAGCGGATGCTCCACCAGACTGCCACAGTGTCACCAGACCACAGCCAACAAACTTGAGAAAATGGTCAATTGTGTTTGCAAAGTGTTGAAGAAATCTGCCGGCGACATCGAGGGCTCGTTCAAGCCGAAACTACGCAGTCAAAAGACATTTGAGCTGATAAACGAGTTCCCTAGGGGGAAACCAACCTCTTCACGCACTGACTCTTCATCATGCAGTTCTCGCTCTGACAGACGAACATCCTCAGAATCATCAGTCCGCAGCAGTGACTGTAGGACAAGTGAGGCCGTCCAGGAAATCATCGGGAAGGAGGTGAGCGACATCATCGAGCCCTTTGTGGACGAAATGTCCGAATCTGACCTGAGTGGGCTGATATCTGAATCTTCTCTGGAGTTTAAAGCTGCTGCAGATGAAATCTATCAGATAATTAGTGAAGAGGAGAGCGTCAGATCATCTGATTCGAGTAGAGGCTCCAAATCCTCAAAGAGCAACAATAAGTTTTGGAAAGGAGTGGGGAAGAGGATCAAGAAGCTTTTTGCAAAGTTTTTGGCCACAGCATCGATGCTCAAGATGGGGACACAAGTCAGGAAGAAGTTCAGTGAGGAGACCCAAGTACCGAGCAGTGAGTCAGTCAAGTCTCTGATGGATAGTGTGGAGTCTCTGCTTCTGACAGAGACCAAGGACAGAGTTTCACCTGCAAACGCCACCGCCCTTACCGATGTCCTCTATAGGCACGTCACAACTGACATTTTAGTGGCGAGTCCAGCTGAAGTGACGAAAGTGTCTGTTCCTAAGTCCCACAAAAAGATGTACGCGGACATAAAGGAGAGAGTGATCAATTTCCTGCCATTGATGAACTGGTGGTTCTCAAAACAGGCCGGTGACTACACCAAGAGGGTGACCTCCGCTTTAATGGAGATTGAGCCCATCGTAGGATCTCCGGTCTCAGAGATCAACAGTGCAACGGAACGGGCAGAGCCCCGCAAAAAGATGTATGTCAATCTCGTCATCGACCAGTTCGTCACTCGAGTGTATGCAAAGTCCAAAGTGAACTTGTGTGACGAATCAATACACCTCACTCAATACCTGTTTGAAAAAACATGGCCAGAAGTCCAAGACATTGACTTAGACATGTCCCCAGATATAATCAATGTCCTCCACAAGGCCGTGTTCAAGGACCTGTGTAAGATGTGGGACTGTCCAGAAACGCTGCTGCTTTCCATTTATCGAAAAGAACCAGAGGTTGAGAAAAGAATCGCCGCCTCTATGGAAAGCCACATGTCCAAAAAACCCGGCAGAATGTCCAGATTCTTCTCCTCTTTGAGGAGATTCTTTAAACGGTAGAAATGCTATTGGTTTAAATGAGGACGCGCATATACGTGTCTTCTACTGAAGGGGTGTGGATTCACTCTGGGAGCTCCAGTTCACCACATCCAAACAAAAAAAAAAGTCTGCATGAAATGTTTTCTGTAGCCATTTTCTGTCACAACTGTTAAAAAAGAATAAAAAATAAGAAGATGAGTCGCAGAGGTTGTCCTCTTGGTGTGAAAGCAGCCAGTGTGTGAGGAGGACCATGCAGGAAAGAGGGGGAGAAGGGGGAGCACGGGGGTCTGCTTCATTAGAACCGAGCCTTGGTCCCATGAGCTCTTTTCACATCTCATAGTGTGTGTGTGTGTGTGTGTGTGTGTGTGTGTGTGTGTGTGTGTGTGTGTGTGTGTGTGTGTGTGTGTGTGTGTGTGTGTGTGTGTGTGTGTGTGTGTGTGTGTGTGTGTGTGTGTGTGTGTGTGTGTGTCTGCTGCTTGTCTGTCAGCAGGTTTTGTGCTGTTGTGTTTTAAAGTTTTTGGGGATTTGTTCTGCACATCAGCTCTGTGGCTCCTCCCTGAACTGTTTGGCTCCGGCACAAGTCTTTGTGATAGTTTGACGTCTCTCTGGACTCCTCGCAGCTAACTGAGCAACGCTGGCACGTCTTGGTGTTTGTTAGACAGCAGGCATGTGTTTGGTCCCACCTGGCAGGGGGAAATAGACAGGGAGGGGTGCTTGAGGGAGTGTGAATGAGAGGCCTGTTGTGACGCTGTGGGTAGCGGGTGGGCATATTGGAGAGCAGCAGGTGCTCGGCCAATCTGGGAGGTGGCCTGAGCCCCCGAAACGGCCCCCTCAAAGGACGGAGAGCCCCTGATTGGCTGCCGGTCAAAAGTGACAGGGGCAGCGACCACGCTGCTTTGCCAGCGACCTAGTCGGAGTGCACCTGGTGTGGAGTCACATGACCGGAGATGTCTCAGACAGACCCTGTGTGTGGCATTTGTGTGGCTGCTTTGAAGTCCTTGGGTCTGGCTTGTTTGTGTTGTGACCACATGGAGAGAGAAGGTCTGGCCCTTCCTCTCAGGAGGACCAGTGGGAATCGCTTTGTCTGTTTGCCAGTTGCTTTAGATGTGGCTGCCTTTCAGCGGATGCCTCGTTGTTTTTTTTAGCTAATTTGATTTTATTTTCACACCTCATCTCTCCAGACAGAGGTGTTGGGAATATTAAAACATTGGTGTAGCCCAGCCCAGAAATCTTGTCATCCAGTATTTCAGAGAAAATTAACATAAGGCTATGTTGGCGATTTTTTAAATGATCTCTGTCCAGACATGCATTGTAGCTTTGTATCAGGAATAATCTGACCATTGATGCATGATCAGATCCCATAGGTGTACATTATTCCATATGCACTATTCCAAGACTAGTGGATGGCAGCAAACGAAATGCAGCAAAAGTTAATCATAAATCAGCACATTTATGATTTACCGCAGTGTAATCAGTGGATTCTGGGCTCCAATATCATGTGTCTTCTAAAATGTCATCTAACCTCATCAATGCCCTGTGCCAAGAACATCACAGAGCCCGACTAGCCTGCCACAGAGCCCTCTTCTTCTTCGCCAACCTCTCTCACGTCCTGACTCATCAGCTGCCACGGCAACAGGAGAACACTCTTCCTCCACCTCCTCTTGTGCATCATTGTCTTCTTCCCTTTTCTTTTTGAAAAGCCTCTTCCATTCATACCCAAGAATTAGCTTCCACCAGATGCCAAATCTGACAAGTATCCTGTGTGCTCCCTCCTTCTCTCTGTCTCTTGATCTGTGACTATCCATAAAACATTTGGGGCCTGTAGCCTCAGACGCCCAGGCCTAACAACGCCTGTGTCTCTAGGGGTGGCCCATCAGTGTTCAGGTTTGCTAATACCAAAAAAAACCACTTACCAGTACTAACCCTCAAACCCCAGACCAGGAGCATCCACCCCCTCATCTTGTGTCCTTTGAGTACACATGTAGGCCATCAACGCCATCTGGAAACCCAGCATGGCTGCCACTGCTTCTGCTGCCCATGTATTCCACTCAGGGTTTCGAAGCATTGGAAGAAGTAAATAAAGCATTAGGATATCACTGCCAAGCTAGTATTTTCAAAACACTAGAGGATTACAGGATTTGAACCAGATGCTGCACCACTGGCACTTTGCAGTCAAAAACAAACCCACCACGCTTCCAACTGCATTAGGAGCTTCTCTCTGGGTGCTTTTGCGCTTTCACTCTGGGGTTGGTAATTCCCTGAGCCTTGTAAGTTTCGTACCCACACTCTCAGAATTTCCAAGCAGTCCTCTCACACACTGAGTGATTTGGTAGGAGATGGTCGAGGTCCATTTGTCAAAGTCTACAAGGCTTTCAACCGGGTGTTGGACCACAACCTCAAAACTTGAGAGCAGTCCAGCTGAGCCGCTGTGTGTTCGCAGTGCGGAGTGCCTGTAGGCTGGGGAACTGAACCGCACACTCACATGGCCACTGCCACCCTGTGCTGCACATACAATATTAAGACCCCTATGTTCAGGATATAAACAATTCTGACCATACATTAACTATTATAAAATATAAAGAGTGACTTCCCAGACAGCAAAAGTTGTAATTCAACAGTGAAGTCAGAATGTGCGACCTGCCAATTGCTCACCTAAATATTTCTATTTAAATGAAGATTGGGATGCAGGGATATGGACGCATTCTTTTCACTGTGATGTGTTCAACTTGTTTGGTCATTTACATTTTTTCCAGGTCCTTGCTTAGAAAAAACAGTACAGCGCATTCCTCTGCCCAGAGTCTAATCGTCTTAAAACCAAGCTGCACCAAATTGCACACACTCTTATCAGTTCACTAAATATGCCCGATTTTTTTTTTCATCAAGATCCATGAACTATTCCCTGGGAAATCTGGGAAAATGTTGAAAAACAACCTATCACTCACAAAACAAATCCTGGATCGGTTCTCTGATCCCAGTCTGCATCCCAATTGAATGTGTTCTTCCCTGGCCCATATCGCATTCTTTCACCAAGTAATGTGTAATTGTGCTTATAAACAAACCAGCAAACCAAGCAGGTAACTAGTGATTGCTGTTGCTGGATACCTGAAGATACATTAAAAAAAAAATGAGTCCACCCTTGCAATAAATCTTAGCTTTTCATTCTCTATTCACATATAATTTCTCAACATTCTTTCCATTCAGAGTTGTTACTGACAACTCTGAATGGTTGTTGAATATTGAACGGTCATTTCCGGCATGCAGGCCTCATAATCCAAAAATACATAATTCTGTAAATAACACAAAGGTTTCTATTTCTTGTTTCCAGGAGACAGACTCGAGCCATCTTATCTTAAATAATGAGTTGAGTTTCCACAATGCTAAGATTATGGGTGTCCACACACATGTGCTGTCCTACAGTCAGTCACAATGTTCTTTTTGTACCAGGCGACACAAAAATTACACAAAGACCGATTTTAAACACACACTCCGGAGTAGCACATACGCACACGCAAGTAATTAAGTCTGAAAATCTGAAATTAAATCACAAACACGGGCTAATTTTCCTGGCGACGGGGCGCTGAGCACATCGCTCCTCGTAGCTGGTCATTTTCGAGTGAGTCTGTGTCATTGTCTTAGAAAAAGAAGTAATCAGCACGAAAGAGATAAAGACAAAATTAGAGTAGAATAGCAGCCTGAAAAAAGCGAGAGGGGGTTGAGGGAACGGGAGACTGACGGAGGGAAAAAAGAGAGAAAGCCTTTGTGAATGCAAGTGCTAAATGTATACATCTCTAATCTGCTTAATTTTACATGCAGTTTAAATAGGCAATCCATTTTTAAATACTTTCCCATTTTCCTTGGCAAGCACTTACTGCGTCGAGGTAAGAGAGCTCTTTTTTTTCACTGCCATTTACCGCCTGGCTCCGACACCGAGGAGAGCTGGAAGTGCTGAGGCCATTACTGTAATGTTGTAGTGAAGCTACGTCAATCATCGAGACACGTCTATACTTGAAAACATAACACTGAAAACAATCTGGAGAAAACTTGTGTCTGAGCTGTCCTGTTTCTGGGACACTCAAAGTGAATGTTTACTCAGATTTAGAGTCATTATGATCACCTATTTCACATCTATTCTGTTTCCCTGTTATCTTCGTAATTTTTCTTCTTCCTCCACCTTGTTAGACGATATATCTTAGCTGTGCGGATGTCAAACCACTTCAAGTATTGAAAGATAAGCACCATCCATCAGCGTATGTGTCTGCTTTATTTCTCTACAATCATTGTTCCTTTTTTATTGTCACCAAAAACCTTCCTGTGTGGCTGCCAGTTGGCAAAAGTTTGATTAAAAATGTCTTCATGAAGAAAAATGCTGCTTATGCTGAAAGCGATTACTTTACACATTCATTTCCCCCCCTGGAAAATATCAAGTGAAACGCATTGGGCTGCCTACAGAGGATTTCCAGGGAACTGCGTTAAATCTTATTTAACAAAAACCCCCGGCTTCATATCAGAAAGCCGTAGAAGAAGAAATGATTTGTGTAAAATGGAACACAGCAGTGCAGCGAGGGAAATAAACCACCAAGTTAAAAAATCATGAGTATTTCTAACGGTAAACCAGCTGTCAGCTCGGTACCTGCACCTCTTACAAAAACCACAGATCCTTGCAGCTGCCAGATTCAGCTTAGTCAACAAACCTAAACGTGCGCTTGTGTTTCGCCTCGGGGAAATCTCCACGGCGCGAGATTCGTTCACGCCTGCGTGGCTGCAGTGACCAGCTCTGGGCGTTTTCAACAAGGTCCTCTGGCTCCGCCGAGCTAACTTTCCTCCGGTGTGCCAGACCCTGACCTTGGCTCCAGGCCTGCCCTGGGGGTGTAGGACTCATTCATAAGCCAGGATGACATTCTGGTGTTGGATGTCTCCCATGTAACCAGCTCAGTTGGATTGTGTAGTTCTGAAAATTTCATTAGAAAAGCCACCAGCTGCAGCTTGTATGTTACATGGATGTAAATGGAGAAAGGAGCATATATATAGCTCCTGTGGTTCAGTTCGTTTTCTCCTCTGTCACTCTAAGTCTGAAGAGGAGAGGGGGGGGAGCAGGGAAATATATTGTAGCTAACAAAATGTTGAGGTAGATCGTAATAATCATTTGTCTTCAGAGCTTCAATACTCTGTGGAAAACCCCTACAGAGTTTGGTGAACATTCATTCCGTTATTCTGAACAAAGAAGTTGCCTGGATGTGAAAGTTGAGGGTGAGGAAATGCAACGCTGGATGCTTCCTCTCTGTGGCCAGAGTTGTTATGGGGGTGATGGGCTTGTGTGTGTGTAGTCACTCAGCGGGGGAGGCAATGATTTATGTGTCGTGCAGGAGGGAGGCTACACATCTTGCTGACACAACTCAGCCATCAACAGGAGTTATGTCCACGGAAAAAAAACTCAATGCAAACTCCGAGGGTGGACCAAAGCAGGACATAAAATAAGCTTTGGTTATTACCTCTCACTGTCTCCACACACACACACACACACACACACACACACACACACACACACACACACACACACACACACACAGAGAAAAAGCCTTCAGGCCAGCCCTCCTTCACTCGCTGTTTGTTCATCTGTTCCTCTTTGCCCAGCATAAATGTATGCATTGCCATGAAGCATAAATAAACAAAGACACACACATGCACACAACACACGACCAAAGCCATAGATTCACTCATACACTTCATTGCATAACAAACAAACCAGATCGCACGGTAAATACGCATATTCAAACACACTCGGCTGCAAACCTACAGCATGTGCAGCTCGTTGAGGGATGTGCACATCAATAATATGGTTCTACTGCTTATCAGGAAGACACAAGCCGATGGAGGCACTTGTTGCTCATAGCAAAGTGGAGCATGAATCCCCTCTACATGCATGTAAGTGTGCGATAACATGTCTAAAATTACATGCATAAATGTGTGGTCGGGCTCTCGACGTGCGAGTCTCTCCCTCGCTTCACTCGTCTGACTTACAAACTGCAAGTCGAAGCCGGCCAGCTTTACACTGCTGCCATTTAACTGCCGAGGCAACCTATAACCAGCGACTCCGCAGCAGCAGTCCACACGACAAAGTTCCCATTCTGTTTCTCGCTCTTGCTTCTGAGTCTGAAAGCGATCACTGCCAACTTGGTGATATGCCATCCAAAGAACTGGCAACAATGGCTTAGCTGGGCCTGGACTGCAGCCAGTACACCCCCCCCACCACCACCACCACCACCACACACACACTCCCTCTTATGGAGCACACGTATTCGCGGAATAATAGACAGCTGTGCCTGTAAAAGCAAAGTTCAATATAATATAAAGAAACAAGCTTGTGTGGGTGTGTGCGTGTGTGTGTGTGTGTGTGTAATGTAGGCCTTCTCACACACACACACACACACACACACACACACAGTGAAGCCAAGTGAGCTGCAGCTTGAAGAAGTCCGAGGAGTTTTCGTACAATCCTGGCAGCAGCGTCCTGAATAACATTAGTGACCTTTTACAATGCAGAGGCAGACAAAGCAGGATGAGGGGGAAAGGAGCTGGGCAGTCAACTAAACACACTCCAGCCTCTGCATCATGGCGGAGTGTGTGCTCAGGGCTACACAGGTTTGATTAGGAACGGCTCAGTGGTTTTTTCCGTACCAATAAACCACCCATGTCCACACTTCCTCTCCCTTTCTAGTTTTCCTCCGTTCGCCTCCTTCCACCGCTTCCTCTTTTTTACGTGTTGCACTTTTGGGTTTTGCTCGTTGCTCTGAGGTACAGCCGAGCGACTCACCTCCGCCAGGTCAACCAGGCGACGTGTCTTGGACGCCGCTCATCAACATTCTGAAGCATCGCCGCACACGGTTGCCATGACGTCAGCCCCTCTGTGGAAACCCGTCGGGGTCAGATTCACATTCTGCCACAATCATATTACTATTCATCCCGTCAGGTTGTCAGAGAGCCCACTTTGAATAATTTGCTGTGTTTCTTGTCTGGTCTCTGTTATGATAACAGCCGTGATTTACAATCAGCTCTATTGTTCTGCTGCTGATGCGCGGCTGGAACGGTGTGAAACGCCTGCGGGGCGCACATTGGGGCGGAGGACTCTAACGGCACTGAGACGTGGCACAACACCTGACTGGTTCGCTAATGTGTGTTTAATTGTCCAAACCAGACTCCTATTGTCTCAGAAAGCCTCAGGTACGCAGGAGTAGGGTTTTTCAGCAGCAGATTAGTCGGCCCTCACAAGTCGGATCTGTGATACACAAGTGACATATTTTTTATTGCTCCATAATCACCTCGGCTGAGCTGGTGCAGAGGCTGAGATGCTTTCTCCCCCGAGAGAAGACGGATGATGAGCCTGCCTCGTCGCTGACATTATATTTGGACTGTCTGGGTTTTCTTGTTCTCATATCCAACGGGGCCAGATTATAATTATCTGAAGTGTTGTTCTCATGCACATGGTACATAGTATTACATGCAAGCCATTACACACGTTCAATACCAAGCTGAGTGACTGCATTAAACAAAGCTAAAGGACTGGCTGATTATTTAATGATCTCAATTATGTCACTTAGAGTTTATTGAAGCCTTGTAAAACCCAACAGGTGCATAGAATCATTTGCATGTTGTTGTTTTTTTTTACATGTCAGGATTTCACCACTAACCCTAAAACTATAGAGTAATGCACAAATGCAAAAATTCCCTGAAAGTGCTTTGCTGTTTATTGCATCATAACTTGTTATTTCTTAGATTGAAATCTTGTTTTTGGTTGAAATGTGTTTATTTCATGATGACACATTTTCTGTGGTTGGTCCTGCTGTGTGTGTGTGTGTGTGTGTGTGTGTGTGTGTGTGTGTGTGTGTGTGTGTGTGGTTGTGTGTGTGTTGTTTTGCTTGTCTCGCTCTGTCAGTTACCATTCTATCACAGAATCTACATTATAACAAGGTACAGTGGGGAAAAATACAAAAAACTGCTGGACAGATTACCACAAAACTTGGTGGAAGGATGGGGTACAGGTCAGGAAAGAACACATAAACAATATTTGTGGAATCGGTTTAGTGTGAGAGTGTGTTTTTTTTTTTGTATGATTGGGCATTTTTGGACGTTTTCATCTATTTCTCAGACAATTATCTTGCTGAAAATAATATTTAGGCCGTAAATATTATTATGGTATATTGATGGTTGTGTGCAATTTGGTGCAGATCAAAGTAAAAATCTGGATCTAGTGGATTGAAATGTGGTTTAGTGCAGGATTTTTTCAGCTACTCTTTGGTAACAAATAGGCTTAGATACCTGTAACTACCACCAATGTGTAGCTGAGAAGCGTAATGTACAGCTGTGAGGCTTGTTTTAATTTAAGGGGACTGTTGGGCCTTGGTGGAGATATGCGCTCTGAGTGCAATTCTAGTTGGTAAAGGTCAAGCTATTTATTTTGATAAATAACAGTTTAAAAAACAGTGTTTATGATGCGTACGCTTGATCAGTAAAGCACAACCCTATAGCACATGAAACTATGTCAATGTTTAAGAAAGGTTCTCTTTCCCATCGAAACAAGTTTGATTAGATTTCCAAGCAATTGAATAATGTACTAAACCCACTGCTACCTCTCTTCTTCCAAAATGTTCGGTTGAGACTGGGGCCCTGTTCATATCCAGCATTAAGGTGCCTCTTGGGTGTTGTGATCATAAAGACATACTGAGATCCATTCGCTCAGACCACACCTGGAGGTGATGTGAGACTCATTCTTTTAGCTGTGTGTAGGCAAATGTGTCCGGAACCACAATAACGGACCACCTACTCAACTGACCTCCCCTGTGTAAGAGGAAGTACGTATTCATTTGCCTTCTCACATTGCTGGCTTTTTATTCTGCTTTATGTATTGTAGGTTCTCGTCTGTGGGAGTTCTGCGTTTTCACCTGCATGGCTACAAGGCCAATATTTCCTGCAGGACAATAAAGTTGAACTCATAATATATATTACGTCTTGCTGCAATAGAGAGCAACCTCATGCCAAAAGTTTCAATATTTAGGAAGGTCAAACAATATTCTCTGTTCAGCATGAGTGCTGCTTTGCAGTGTGGTCACATTTTATTGACCAGCTGCATACAGGGGAGGAAACAAGAAATACAGGGATGTGATGAAAGTAAGATACAAGTTCAGGTTCACAGCAGTTATCCAAACCACGTCCTCAAGAACCTGCAAACCACAAATTAGCTCTTAGATGCATTAGATTCAGAGTTTTTCGTATTAAGAAAAAGACACGATGGACCAAAAGAACAACATGTCGGGTTTCCAATGGAAATTAACTTTAAATCCAAATGACACTCACCTTCCTTCTCTGACATATTTCAAGATCTGATATATTTTTTAAACACTGGTTAGTGAAAGAAGCTCCCCTCGACAGGTCAAACTGTAACAGCGATAGGTGAAATGATCTTACCTCATTGGCAGTGGTGAATAATTAATGCTCTTCCCTTCCGAAGCGGTTGACAGTGACGTGCCCTTTATTAAGGCCCAGAACCCCGGCTGCTCCAGTCGAGCTGCTCACTGGTAAAATGGTGAACGACTAAAAGGGCATCTCCCTAATGTGTGACTGTGTAACCGGCTGCAACATACTGTATATGAGAATTTGAACCCAAGTGACTGAGGGAACAAGGACATGTTGGGATTTATTTACCCACCCCAAAGCATTGCAACAATTAGAGGGATTGTTTAAGACCAATAAAGCTACAACTGCAGAACAGATGTTTGCAAAGTCACAAAGTGCCTCAATTGCAACTTGCTGTTGTAGTTATTTAGCATACGATTGGCTCCTGACAGTTTACCAGCTTGATCATATGACTTAAAACAAATGTACTTCAGAATCCAACAAGAACATGTAGCTGCTACAAGTTAACAGCGATAGGGGCCCTGTCTAACACCCAACCCAGACTGACTCCAAGCACATCACCACTGACTTTGTTAGTTTCAGACCAACCAAGGCATTTTCCCATCAAGCACCCATATTGTTAAAATAGCAAGTGACCATCTGACCACTCATGCTGTGTTGGTCTAAAACAAGGTGTGGTCAGGCTATAGACTGTATATAAAGATGGATGACATGACATTTCCCCAAAAGTGAAGCCAAAGAGTCTCGATCGCCACCTGTTGGCTGGCTGCAGTACAGGTCACACAACCCACCTCCTCTATATTTGTGGAAAAGGATATGAGCCAAACTAAAAGGTCAAAGTAAATAAATGGTTTGTAAAGTGTTCATTTGTCCAGTAAGTTTGGTTTTAATTACTTATCTGATGCTACAAAAAGAGGATTAAACGTCATGATAGACAGCTGAGATGTGTACCAGTGGGACCTTGCAGTACAGACTCTGGCTCCAAATACACAAGATGGCAGCGTTTGTATCCCGGTTATTTAACCTCCATTTCTGGATGGTGGGAGGAAGTGGAAAGTGATCACACTTTTAACCACACCTTTAAAATCTGATCTGAAGTCAGTGGCACAGTCTTTTTCTGTTACATGAAGGGTGCATTATCAAGATAGTATTACGCACCTACGTATGAAGCCCAAACATTAGCGTGAAACACACAGAGGATTTATTCACGTGTATTGCGAAACTGTTTCCTCTCCGGAGAAGTGTTCTTTCCTATTACCTGGCAAGTCCGCCTTTTAATAGCAATGCACCAAGGTCCAAGCTCACCTGGCTTTTAAAGGGAATAGGAGCTGGCTCTCTGATTGATTTATAGCGCTTTAATTGACAAATTGGGATTCATTAGGTGAGCAAGTACAACCCTTTACAAACTTTGTTCCATCCTGAAACGAGCAAAAGTGGATTTGGAAACAGCCCAGAATGCACTGTGCGCTTTAGACCATGAGCTGAGATAATTAAAATGGAGCCCTAAGGCTGCAGTTTCCTACATTTCCTTGACCTCGATGGAAAATGTCTTCAAGTCGAGGAAAGATGTGACTGGATGACGTAAGAAAATTGCTCTGCTCCAGCTCTGATCGTGGCTGCCATTTTCAGAGCGAGAAAGACATAATGTTAGTAGTACGGCATTAAAACAATTAACTAGGCCCAGCTTAAAGAACACAACAGCTCAGGCCGGCTCCAGCTTTGCAACACACAATAAATCCTCAGAATTGTTCACCTCAATCACAGATAAAAGCTGGTTTATTTTCCATGGAAGCCCTCCAAGATATGAATCAGTCTGTGGACTCCAATTTAAAGACTCGAGCAGTGGATTCTGAATATCGCTGCCAAACCTCTCCATCTTTTACATCTTATCAGCCCCAACCACCACCACCACCACCACCTCCCCGTCGCACAGCTCAGTCACACAATCTCTAATCCCTCAGGGAAATATGTGTGCATCCATCTGAGAACACACCTTCTAAAATATCAATAACTTCTCCCTTTAGTCAAATCCTCCCCTGTTCTACTTTTGAGATGTTGGTCCCAGATGTAAACTCAGTCACAGAGACAAATACAGATAAAGATGTTCACGAGTACACACACACACACACACACACACACACACACTCGATCAACTATATTAAAGCACACGCTCACACATTTTAACTATAGCAGAAAGCACTAAACCGTGGCCTAATTAATCTCCACAGCCTGTGTTTCACTGCTAACCCACCACAGGGAGGGGACCAGGTTGGACTCTACTTTGTCGAGTTTATCTGCTGGGAAAGAGGAAACAATAAAGTTGAAAATCTTAAGAGGTAACAGGGGAAAGGTCGTCAGATTAATATGCCGTTGAAGGCATTTTCTTGTGCAGGGCACTGATCGTCAATGCCATAATCTCTGCCAGTTTCGTGTGTGTGTGTGTGTGGGTGTGTGGGTGTGTGGGTGTGTGTGTTTGGCGTAGTCGCATACTCCTTCTCATTACAAATCCTCTCATGACTGTATTTAATTTGTGGCTGTGCTCTGTGGCCTTTTGTCAGCAGACGGGCCAAGTACCGTCTCTCTCGCTCTCCATCACCCCTCCTCCGTGTGTCTGGGTGTGTCAATCACTTTCTCTCTCTCTCTCCATCTCTCTCTGCACTCTCTCTGTCGCTCTGCCATTTCTGAGGACACAACCCCATCTGCAAATTGTAGTAATTTGCCAAAGAACGCTCCGTGATGGTGGACTTCCTGTGCACGTGACGTCACCTCTGGTTGCTCAGGGCTGAGATGACTGGGCTCTCTGTGTCGGTCAGAGCCGGAGAAGGGAAAGTCAAGAATGCAGAGACGGAGCGTGAACCTGCGAAGGTACTAATCCTCCTGGCGTCTCAGAGGTAAAGGGCAAATGGCTGATCAGATTGCTGAATTTGAGGACATCCTGCCGTAATAAACCTGCCTCTAAGTGGGACTAGATGGTCCAGATAAACTCAGATGTGGGTTTAATTTCACAAACAAAGCAGCAGCTGATTGGTCTTCGTCTTGGCAAGATGTCCACGCGTCTGGCAGCAGCGTCTGGATGACTTGCTTTATTTGACGTTATGCAGGCTGATGGGGGAGATGCGGGGCAGTGCAATGGAGATGATGCCATCACACACAAACATTTGCACCGCAACACTAATCCTGTTAAGCATCAGTCTGAACTGTAGGAGCCTGGTGCCCCCGACGCGGGGGTTGCCCTCATTTCCACTGCTCATTTCCTGCCCTGGGCAACACCTCTCTACCGCTACTCTGTGACTAATGTGGCCATCCTAGAAAAATTACAGCTTCTCTTTCTACTCTTTGGGACACACCACTAAAAATCTCTCTTTCAAATATCAAACACTCACTTCCTTGTGGGTTTAATAAGTGGGTGTTGTGCCAAAAAGCGATCATCCACCAGAAGCTGATTGCACAGCCTCTTAAAGCTGTATTGCCTTGTTTATATACATCTGCAGGTGCTTATCTGGATCCTCACTTGCACACACACTGAACTTTATGTCCCTGATAATTAAGGCATGTCTTTGTGTTTACAGTTTAGAGCGTGCAGGCATGACATTTACACTACTTGATTATAGAGAATACTATTGTGTAGCCTATGTGTGTTTGGTAGCCCATGTGTAATATCATTTTTGGAAGCTTCAGTGTTTTTAACTCGATTTACAGATGGGTTGTTGTCACATTTTGGTGGACAATCCCTCTTTGGTATTACACTGGCGATTCACAGCAGTTACAATAGATTAACAATAGAATGCAAACCTTTGTAAATGCCTAACATTCCTCTGGTTGGTGAAAATGTCAAAAAAAATCTAAGAAATTGAAAAGAAATCAAAGATTCTGGGTTTTGTCCCGATCCACGCCAAAAATCGTCTGCATCACAGATTCCTGACCTGTTTGCCTTGTTACCCTTTGTAGCCAACCTACCCGTGAACCCTGGCCACTCACGGCATGAGCTGAGCAGTTCAGCAGATTGATGTTTCCTTCCCAGGCCGTCGAATCCGATTGTTTCTTGAAGCGCGATGATGAAAACAAGTATCTCTGAAGAAATGGACAAATACTTGAGAAAGCCCCAAAAAAGTTTGTGTTGCTGAAATGGTTTTTCTTTTCTATCTTGCCGCTGATTTCTTTCCATTGATTTTTTATTTTATTTTTCCTATTCGTTCTTTGGACAATTTGAAGCATTCTTTGCCCTGACGACATTGTGAAACTGTTGTAACAGCTGTGAATCCATCTCCCATCCTACGTGAGGAAACAAGCTGCAGGAGGTTTTGATATTTGAAATACATATTTCTGTCTGATTATTCCTTCAGTTCTTCCCCTCACACACCCTCTGTCGCTTCCCCTTCAGTTTCTTCTGTTCGCCTGTTTCTCTCCACATCTATCCTGGCTGTCTAGCAGGGATTTAACACCAGTTAAGTTGTCAGACAACACTGACAGTTGTAGAGGTAAAGCTTTTAGTTGCTGCCAGAGTGATTTCGACTTACAGTGGACGGGCCTGTCCACGCTCACCTCCACCTAAATCCTGTCAGGAAGCAGCAGCATCTTGCCAAATGCAAAACCACTCCAGACAGAAAGTCCTGCTGCGTAAGAGAAACTGTGTTCCTGGGGTCCAGAAGAAGAAAAAAAGTCTATGGACCAGCTGGACACCAAAATTGCTCCCTGTCAATATAAGAGCTCGCATGTCACGTCATCTGTCGCACTGAATAGAGTTGAAGTCCCTGAAATAGTTTGGAGTCGGACACTTTAAAAAAAAAAAAAATTCAGTGCTCGGGTGCTGCTGCATTGCAGTTCAATTTTGTTTTTGCCGGCACAGAGGTCTGCAAGGTATGTGCACATTACCTCAACAGACTGACTCATTCCTCAGGCTGCAGGAGAGCACAGAGATGGCATTAACACAGGAAGTGGAGCCTTATTATTTACAGGCTGATAAAGGAGAATAACGATCGTGTAAATGATTTATTTGCTTCATCTGATTAAAATGAAACAGTTGGTTGAAGTGTGATAATCACATGGTTTAATGACACCCAGTAGAGTGCATGCTTCCACCAAGGCCAGAGAGTCCCCTTATAAAACCACATTTAAATTCACTAGATCCAGATTTGGATTTGGATCCACACCAAAATTCATGATAATCAGGCCCCGAAACATGCCTGATTTCTTTTTTCATCAAATTCATCAAGAAATTTGTTAATGTCAATAAAAATGTCCTATCTCGCAATGTTAAAGAAAGAGAAATAATATTTCTGGATCCGCCTCTTTGTTTAGATCTGCACCAAAATGTAATGTGTCCTTTTTGTGGAAATCTGTTCAGTAGTTTTTATATAATCTTGACCAACCAACCAACAAATAGACAAGGGTGAAAAATGAACAACCTTGTAGCAGTTAGGAAACATTTAGAATGGGACTCAGTGGAGCACATACCTCCGCTAAGGTCCAACAGTCCCCTTACGAAACAATGTTTAAATTCGCTAGATCCAGATTTGGATTTTTATCTGCACCCAATTGCAAATTGTCAGTTTTTGTGTTTCATTAAGATCCATAAATGATTTCCTGGTAATTCGGTGAAAATGTGCTATCTCGCAATGTTGTGAATGTGAAAAGAATTATCCTTTGTTGGGATCTACTTAGGAAGGAAGGAAACTAACCCGTTGTCTCCCTGTAGGGTCAAGCTGCTGCTTTATTTCAGAATTTGGTGAAAGTACAACAAAATAGCCCTAACATTTTCTCACTTTATTTTCCACAAAGAAACAACTTTAAAATAGTGACAACAGCATTAACTTCAGTGAAACTGACACAAGTTGGAGTCGTTGAGAAAAGTGGTGTTAAAATGAGCAAAATAACATCAGGTTGGCTGTGCTGTGGCATTTTTCTTTATTCTTAAAATGCACTTGTGGTTGTAACACACACACACACACCTTCACAGAACTTCCATCAGTGTCACAAAATCTCATTTCCAGCTCCTAATGTTTGGTTTGACTCATCGTTTCACCTAATCCCTTTTCAGCAAGACTGTACATACAAGTTTCTCTCTCAGATATGGCGACAGGAGGCAACTACAGGCCGAAGCTGGACATTTAGTCCTCATGTGCGCTCAGCGACATTGTCTTTGACAGTTTCATCCACAGACGTCCGTCTTCACCATGGCTCCTCTCACGTCACTCTCCTCATCGCCCGCTCCGCCACAGAACCATCCTTTCATTTGAGCCGTTTCAGGAAATGAGTTCTTCTTTAATACCCAGGACGAGACGACACTTCCGCTGTCGCAGCTTCCACGTGTCCGGAGAGTTAGTCCAAATTGCCATCATCTCAAAACAACACAAATATGTAAACAGCTTAGAAAATATGCACACAGGCAAAACAAAATAAATCCAAAAGCATTTTGTTTTCACAGCGCAGTGTTTCTTTTATCCCCACCACTCTGCAGTGCAAAAAAAATGAAAACATGAGGAAAAAAACAACAAAAAAAAAAACAATAAATAGACTTCCTCTGTTATATATTTCTGTGTTTAGATATATACATATATATATTTAGAAGAATGGGTCTCTACATGAGCACGCAGCTCTTGGCTCGGTCCTTCCTGATGGTCGGGGCCTGGTCAATCTGCTCAGTCCGACCCGGCAGCGGCGGCAGGGGGAGCTGTGACACTCGCTTCAAGCCCCTGCGGGAACTGCTGCGTTTGAGCTGCGGCTTTTGCGTCCGCTGCACCGACGCCAGCGTGGTGATGTGGAACACGTCTCGGACGCTGTTCTCCGAAACCTTGGAGGTGCACTCCACGTAGGCCACCGCCCCCATCTGTCGACCTATCGTGCTTCCCTACGACACAAAGACGGAGAGAGTGAGATTATTCGTAAGCAAGCGAGTTACAAACTGCAGCGTGGTGAAGATGAAAAGGGAAAGACACGAGCGCATCAAACCTTTAATGAGCAAAACATCAGCATAACTTTTTCAGCTTTTTTATCTTTAAGCCATTTTCTTCCCCGTTTTCTCCTTTCAGTGGTTTTCAGTTGCCGCTTTTTTTCTAGTGCAGTGCAAGTTCTAAACCTGTCTGATTGGAATAAGCCGTTTGTTTGGCCTGTGGTGATGCTGATTGCAGCTTTTCTCTCTGAAACTGCAAAAGTGACCAACAGTATATGAGCTGCAGCCAGTAAAGACCTGCTGCAGGTCTGAAGCTGCACCACCGCTGCTGCACAAAGAGCTGTTCACCTGTTTATTCAAGGTTCAGAAAAGCTCCACTCAGTAACCCTGAACCCCAAACTGGAGAATCAGTTGTCGTGAATGCGCCACATTGTCGTGAACGTGCTGTTGTCATGATCAACAACGTCACTTTTGTTGATGAGTCCCAGCAGTAGCAGCTACAGAGCGCTGGTCGCCTGTTTCTTCAAAGTCAATTAATAATGAAGGTATCACGTGTCCAAATCACACCAAATTCGACACAATGCACTTCATCAGGCCCTGAACAAATTCTTTTGTGTCCTCTGACTTTTTAGTGGACGTTTTTCGACACCACTGCTGTTTGAGCTCTTCACAAAGAGACTGAAATCTTCCAGCATGCACCCCCCGTCTCTCACACTACCTTGGCACAAGCAGGCAATATATCTCCACTGTAAAAGACGAAATGTCCCAGAAAGAGGCAGCGGTCCAGAGACAAAGATGCGGATCGAGACCGTAGACTGAATGTCAATGATCTAAACATGTCTGGAGACAAATGAAGCCCCTCCATCCGAGGCATGAATAATGCAGATGCTCTAACTCCTTGGTCTGTGGTAACAGAGTGGGAGCGGAGCAGCACAGAGCCCAGAGAGCCAGTGTTGACATGGGCTGTGCAGCTATTTAGAGCGAAGAGGCTAAACCCTTAACGGAACTCCTGCAGCATTAAGCGCTCCCCTGAGTAATGTTACAATATGCCCAGTTAATTGAGACTGTAAATTGTTTGCTTGAAATCAAATCAGAAACAAATTTAATTTAGAAATCCCCCGGCCTCCCTCTTCACCAAAGCACAGCGCGGCCTCTTGTTTAATCTCCTGTTTCATGATCGCACTCATAAATGCACGTTCAAGCAAAAATCAACCGATGGAAAGTTTCCTAACGGATGAGGCAGGACTGCGTTTTTCCCACGACCTTAAAACATCTCTCCGCCACAGAGGGATCTTTTCATCCGCAGTGTACGGGCCTTTGACTTTCGTCGCGGCCACGCAACGCGCCACATACATGTACGAGACGCACTGACGTCCTCCATTAGGTGGAACGACGGCCAAGGTGGAGATTGGCACGAGAAGCAGAGAAGCTCGATCGGATCTCCGGGCAGATTAGCGCGGAAACGTCTGGAGTTCACCCAGTGGTCACTTCTCGCTGCCGACTCCTCAGCTGTGTCGGAATTCAATTTAAGATCGACAACAGGATAACAACACAGCCCTGTTGGATTAGAGCACCAGAGGGTTCATTGTGTAAAACTTTGGCGTCTGCTGTGCCGACACACATTTTCCGGACACGTTTGAGGCACAAACTTTAACTGCCCCAGACAAAAAGAGTGACTGAGGAAGAGCGGAACAACAGTGTAAAGCAGGCCTCGACACCAATGGGCCCTCGCTATTTCACATTCGCTAAGTGCTTTGCCTGCTCCATCTTTTGTTTATGTATCTTATTTACATGAACTCTCTGTTTTTCAGTTGCCGATTTTTCCGAGGCTGCATGTTTTTAGCCTCCAGCGCGCTCTCAGACAGCAGCGGGGGAAGGCTCCCTTTGTTCTGAGGGCTTTTGTGCGGCGCTGAAAAAAAAGAGCTCCTCCACTTTTTGTATGTCCGACACGGGAGAGCACGAAATGAACACGGTGAAAGCTGATTAAAAATTCACACATTTACAGAACAGTTTATCATCCCCTCCCTCTCCCCCGTCCCCTCTTGGCTTAGAGGTCATGGCGGCGTGCGATAAAAAGGGCTCGCTCGTTTATCAATGTCCGTTTTTTCTATTCATCCCTGCATTTTGAGAAACCCCTAAATCTGCATGAATATTTCATTTCAGGGGGGGGGAAATGTGTCCCTAAACTCCACTAACCGCCTCCTCCGCGGCCCCTCGCCATGAGCAACCTTACAGCCCTTGTCAGCAAATTTCAGTCAAAATGCCAACCCCAGCAACATGTCCCTGAGGGGGTTTCACACAGCTCTGATTCTGCAGCCGTTGATTGTGTAGCATGAGCCTCGTCTCTTACTTCCCTCCTACGGGACTTCACAAAAGTGAAATGCCACTGCTGATCCTAGACGGGGGAAAAAACCACTGATTATATCGCTGGCTTGCTTTCTAATGTCTTTTCTGCATGTCCTGTTGTTTTCAAATCGGTCTTTCTTCCTATAGGGCACCCCCAAACTCCTTCTCTCATCATTTATACCAGCCTCTCCCCCTTTTTCTCCTCCTCCTTTATCCATCATGTTTCCTGTGCTCACCTGTTCGTGGGTGACGGGGATGAGCCGCTGCTTGGAGAGTTCCCTCAGGGTGTTGACGTCTGTCCTCATGTCCAGTTTGCAGCCCACCAGCACCACCTTGGCATTGGGACAGAACTCTTGGGTCTCGCCTTGCCACTGTGGAGGAACGAGTTGGCAGGACAGACACAGAAATACATCAGGGATTTGGCCAAATATGGAACTGGTCGCAGATAAATGCTCTTGATAAAAGACATTAGTTCTGCTATCTGTCAAATGTTTTATGAATGTATATATTCTTTTAACATTTGAAGTATATTTATATCAACAGCATAGTGAGTTAGCTGTTATTATGATTACGCAAAAACTACAGAACTAATTTCTACGGAACTTGGTCGAACGAGGGGACATTGGCCAAAAAACAACCCATGAAAATGTTCATCATTTTCTTTAGGACATATATTGACACATGCACCAACTTTCCAGAATTCATGGATCTGATCTTGATGAAATAAGTCAGGCACATTTAGGGAACTGATATCCACGAGTGTGTGAAATTTGGTGCAGCTTGACTGAATTTAAAGGGACTGTGGGGCCTTGGCGGAGATGTGCACTCTACTGACTGACACAAGAATATGTGTAACATTTGGTTTTTGACAGTTGATTGGACCAAATCATTAATCTCAAAGAAAATGTTGAGACTAATAACATGGTAATTGGTAACTATGTACAGTTAAAGTAGAGTCATAAATACAATCTATTTTAATTGATTCTTACTATCAAAATCATTGTTTGGTCAATATGTCAGAAAGTAGTCAAACATGCACATTATTTCCTAAAGTGCACTGTGATGTCGTCACTTTCCTTTTTTTGTCTGAACTGTAGAACCAAAATAATTGATTTTGTTTTTACATCGGTCAAATCTTCTGAAAAAGGAAATGTTGAATAGATTGAAAATCAAAGTAGTTGTCAATCCATTTTCTGTCAAATGACCATTAACTAATAATTTTGGCTCTAAATAATTTATTAAAGGCACAAAATTGTTTTTGATAATGCACAATTCACCGTTTCACTGTTTAAATGAGTGATGTGAAAAGATGATTCATCCAGGCTTGGTTTAGGTTTCTGCGCGACCTTAAGTGCGTTATATTTTCCTCCAGACAAACAAATCTATTTCAGGATCTCTACAGAAAAGGTTGAGCAGTCGTCTTCCTTCTAAAATCGCCCTGAGATTAAATGTCTCTCCTGAAACTCAGCTGAACCAACAAAGTGGTCTCTTCTGCCAGCGACACAAATACACAGCAGCCGCTGCCAGCCCTGGAATACTCCACAAGCCGTGTGCAGAGTGCCGGGGGTATCCATTCATCTTTCACGAAGAAAACAGTGTTGGAACTTTCAGGACCATCCCTATTCTGCCAATAACATCCAATCAAAAGCTTTGATGGTTTAACCCTCACTCCTCCCCCAGCTGTCATCCAGAGACCCTCCGGTAACCTGCTTGTTTCCAGAGGTCAAGAGTCTAATTTGGGACGGTGATTGTGCAACAGGTTTTCCATGTGCCCCTGGGTTCCAGAGATTACCAGGGCGACAGCTACAGGTCAGGGGTCACGGCAACCCCCTGCCAAGGGATTCATGGGAAAACCAAAAGCTTGACAGCAGCTCTGCTTCCCCCTGTTGACAAAGTGCACTGAGGCTTGAGAGATATTTGTGGGTTCAAAAAAAAAAAAGGTGTCTCGGGTTAGATCTACAAAGTCTGCAGGGGCATTTTAGCAGCTCTCCTCAGACCACTAAACACGTCAACGGGCCAGACGTGGGAACGGTCCGAGGGCCACAAAGAGCGCAGTTCAAAGGGGAGAGCGCAAACACATGGATTCAAGATGACAGACCACTAAATGGCACTGGCCTGTTCTACATGAAACACGTGCACGCAGACACCACCAATTAAGCCGGGTGACTCAGAATGTGCATTAGGTTTTTCACAGTGTGTGGCACAGAGTCTGCCACTGGCTGTAAAAACATGACCCCAACCTCGCCCCCGCCCACACTTAACCGCCACTCAATCGCAACTCCAGAAATCGCAGCATCTGAACCATAGGCCTCCTTACCAATGTTAACTTTCACCATCTGGCCAACTGCTCTGCATAATACTCTGATTTTGAATTTTAAATGTCTACAAGAGCAAGGATTTCTAGAACTCTTGAGCCGGCTTTGCATCGGCTCTTTGATATGACTGCTGTGGCTAATTTGCGTATCTGATATTCCTCTCGAACCCACCCGGCAGCAAAGCCTCTCGTCTCATTCTTCAGTCTGACCTTCCATTCCTTTGAGGGACGCGGGTCAAGTACCCATGGACATTTTGATGAGATAAAGGAACGGGGAGGCTCTAAACTCTGTGCTGATTTGCTCAATTGTCGAGCCATGAAAATGCAATCTGCTGCCACAGCGATACAAGATGCTGATCGGGGGGAAAACAGGTTTTTTTTTCCCGGTTGGTACTCCGGTGTCGCAGGAGATATTAAATGCAGATCCAAAGTGTTGAGAGGAGGAGCGGGGGAAAAAAACACAAAACACTGACCTTTTTTATGACACTGTCCAAAGTCTCTGGGCGGCTGATGTCGAAACAGATGAGTACCGCATCTGAGTCAGGATACGCCAGCGGCCTCACGTTGTCGTAATAAGAGGAACCTGCGGACACACAAAAACATACGGCATAAGTCATCGTGGCTCGGTTTTAATCCAAGGAGCTCAACCATATGGCGTTTTTTTTTCTTTCGATAGGAAAACAAACTGGAAGGGGATCAAAACGCCATCCATACATGGATAAACCCCAATTGAAGCACGAGCTGTGACGCACACTTGGACATGCAGCGGCTCGAACGTGCCTGTTCACACTCTGCACATGCAAATGAGGGTTAATGTCAACAGTTGTGCGCACGTGTTGAGGATTCTTTGTCTCGTGATGTTCCAGGGATGTCCAGGTGTTACACGCACACTCAAAAGTGAATGATAGTGGGGTGGAGGACCGGAGGACTTAAGCACACGATCCGTAATCATCTTAGAACGACAGAGAATGTCGGCACAAAGGCCAAACTAAAGGTTGAGCCCCTTAATTCTCTCGACTCATCCCTCTTCCTGTCTCTCTTGCAAATGGCTCTTGCTTTAAATACTTTTTTTCCCCTCCTGATGAGATGAGATTCACAGGCACTCGCGCACTTTCCGTTCACACACACACACTTTTCATTTCTATACCTTGATCAAATTTGAAGGCAGAGTGGCGCCTCTGTACTTTCACAAGCCGCTCGGTTACACGACTCCTGCTCTCTTGCAGCTCTCATTAGGAGGCTTGTAAAAATATCTGGGCTCTCCGGGAAATGTGGCTGTGGGCGTCCTGCCTCGCCTGGTAACCGTTGCTGACCTGAACTCTTTTTCGATAGCAACAGCCTCCCGAGCGCATAAATTAAAAACTCACAGGTTTGGTGACAGATCGGTCGCAGTTGCTAGAAATGGATCCGTGAACCATAATTTGCAGATGTCAATCCCTTGCGGTCGCACAAACAGATTCTGATAATAATAGATGATATTTGTTCAAGCTGTCGCTGTGCTTCGTACCTGACCTGACACACGCCAGGCAGTCGGCCTGTTGAAGCTCTGTGTGCCTTTGTATGGCAGGGTAAATGGAGTCTGCACAATGGTGCTACAGCCTGTTTTAGCACCACTACGTTCTCTTTGTTAATGTCGGAATGAGACGATCACAATAGCTGCATGTGGCCCGAAGCCCCCCCATTACTCAGCCGGCTGTCCGTGGTGACCTGCTCCCTCTCCAATCAGGACAATGCAACAGGCTTCATGTCGCAGCATCACTGGCTTAATATTAAAGTTTGATGGTTTTTGAGTGTGAAACATATTTCGTTCCCCACAAAAAATGCTCTTTGCCATAAAGGATTAACAACGTGTTTAGGGGACTGATATTTTTGAGTGTATACAATTTTTGGTGCAGAGCCAAATACAAATCCAGACCTAGTGAATTTAAATGTGTTTTCACAAGAAGACTGCTGGGCCTTGGCAGAGGCTTGCACTCCGAGTGTCCTTTCAGTTTAGCAATGTTTTCAAACATGCATTGTTTGTAAGTTGGCTTGCAGTCTTTTTCTTTTCTCATTTTATTGTGGCACTGATGCCGGTGCCAATACGCACCCTCTGGAAAATGCAATCTATCGTGCCCTTGCTCAAGGTGTGTATCCTCTTGGATTGTGTGTGGTAATGAAACTTGTTCACCAAATGCCCCTTGAAAGGTTTCACACTCGTCTGCATTTTGGGGCATCGAGCGTTTGCACCGACGCTGCACTCTCTTAATTGAAATAGGACCTTAAACTGTGGTAATGAGAATTGTAATCATGCAATTTTGTTTTATTGTTTTAAGAGCAGATCCTACCATAATGATTAGTCACAGGAGAACATGAACTAGCCACCCCCCCCCCGTGCGTCACATGACCTGCAATTTTGACTGTAACCACCACCACAAAATTGCTGCATGTACAGCCACGTGCATCTGGACATAGAGCACCAGATACAAACAATACAGGGACCCACTTATCAAATGTTTGCGCTCTTATTGCATGAGAATTAAAAAAAAACAAAATGGTTCTTTTAAACTTTGCAAAAGCCTAAAGGCAGTTTTACAAAATCTCTACTTTTATAAATATACAGTATACTACAAGTATATGTTTAATGTAACGTAATGAGACTCATTTTCATTATTCTACACCATAAGCGACATTTACTAGAATTTATAATCCCCTCTTCATCTTATAAATACAGGATTGCTACTTTTTTCCAGTGGGGTGAAGAAGGGCTAACACACACACCTCCACACACACACACACACACACGTATACACCAACACTTCCAAAAAAGGCCCAATCACACAGATGCCGAGTCCAACCGTCCGCAAAGCCCTCACTGTACGACAGCGGGCTCTGATTGGTAGCGGTCACACATGAGATGCTGTGAGTGCTGAAGTTGGTCTTTAGTATGTATCACAGTGCAGCAGGCCCGTACTGAGGTTAGAGCAGGAGAAGAAAAGAGACGGAGCATGTGGGGGTGGAGAGGGGACAGAAAGGATTTAATGACTTTGACGCTGGAGCGAGGGCAAGGTGCAGAAGCATGCGAGGATGAGAGGAGCGAGCACAGAATGAACACCGAATCCAGATGAAGGGCGAAAGACGCCGGATGAAGGCAAAGTTGAGACAATGGTGCTTGTTTGAATGAAGAAGTAATTAGTGGCTGGAACGAGGCCGCTGGGATTAATTTGTCAACCCCAAAAGATCAAGATGATTGGCAGGTCATGTGCACGACGGGGCTCGTCACAGCACAGCAACGCAGAGCTGCTCTGCCCTGAGCGACAGGGAGGCTACCTCAGCACTTTTGCAAAGTCAGAAAAAAGTCCTCTGCGGGAAAGCAGAGGAGAAAACGGGCTGTGTTTAAAAACAAGCTGAGCAGGAACAAACAAAAGCCAATCACCATAACAATCAAAAACATGAGGAGGAGGAAGAGCAGGACAAGAAAGGGGGTGAAAAAGATAAAAAGCTGATGTAGCTGTGGAGGAGAGGAGGAGGAGGAGAGAGGGTGAGCAGGGGGTGTTTGGGTAGGTAATGAAAGCACTGGGCTCGGCAGGACAGATCAAATAAAGAGGTATGAGAGCTCTGGCTTGGCTATTGGTCGAGCTGGCCTGCGCCCATCCACTGTGAGGTGGAACAAAAGGTCAATTGAATTTCAGACAGAGGCAGGGCGAGATGGATGGGGCAGGAGGGAGAGGAGCCCAACCTGGCAGGAACCACTAAAAACCATCACGCCTGGCAAGCTGTTGGGCCCCGCCACTCCGTGCCAAGGACGGGCATAAAACACCCCTCACAAAACCTCCAAGTAGAGTATTAGCATTAGCCTGATTTAGCACCGGCAATCTCTCATTGTGAAAAGTGGATTTCTGTCTTTATTTCCCCGGGGCTAATTAGCCCTAAGCCCGGCTGCAGCGCCATACAGGAGGCGCCGCCAGGCAGGGGTGACTGAGGTGGGAGGGGAGCGGCCCCTCACCAGCCGTCAGTCGAGCATCCTCAAAGGCCAGACACATCCCAGAGGAGGTTGGGGCAGACAGAAACTTGGTGAAACGCTAATGCACAGTAATAAGGCTCGAGGGTTTGTGGTACGACTTCATTTATGCCTCCTGTCCCTGACCACATCGACCCCCCCCCCTCCCCTGTGGGGATGATCCATCTGAAACATGAATTGACGGCTCTCTATCTGCTCATTCGAACCCTCATCTGTGTTTCCACTGTCTGAGAACACACAGTGAAATTAACTCAACAATAAAACACAAACGGTGCAGTCTGATGGGGAAGAATCTTCAGGAAGCCTGTGAAATTGAGTGTGCATCAGCATCTAACGAAGCCTCCCAGTGTTCAGCGCATTAATCTGCACCATCACTTCAGGAATTTGTCAATTTCGCCCTCTGTTTGTTGGCCGCCCGTTGCAGACGCAGCTAAAAAGCAAACCATAATGAGTGAGGGGAAAAGAATAGTCTTTGCCTAGGGGCTCTCTGATGTGTTCATGCACATATGGCAATATCAACTAACAGCCTCATTAGGGCCACATAGACAAAAACGTCCATGCACACAAACAAAGGCAGTGTTTAGGGTAAAAAACACCTTTTTAAATATCACCAAATAAATAATAACGATTGAGTAACTGCAACTTTAGTAACACAACAAATTCAGCACCACACACACACGTGTGTGTCTCTTTTCTTCCCCTGTTTTCCTCCTGAAATCAACCTTCAAAGCAAAGGCAAAACATTTCAAGTTAGGGGGGCCGAGTATCGTAGCAACCTGGAGGGATGCAAATGACTTCATTGTGAGCCCCTGAAAGGAAGGAAGGAGGAAGCGAGCAGGAGAGCAAAAGGGGGATCGCGGACGCTAATGACTCCGGTGCACATGGCGATTAGAGGCGTCTCAAAGGAGGGAAGATGAGGGTTGGCACTCCATCTTCCAAGAGGGTTCAGCAGACTCGCCATTGTTGAAGGTCCGGTCTGTGTTGTGAACTTTTATCGCTCCTCCTCAGTCAGGGTTCGACTCAAACGGAGATAAACAAAGGCCGCTGCCAAGACACGGTTGGAGAGGAGGTGGGGTTACTTTGACCCAGTGCATCACTCTGGTGTACAAGACAGCACATGTATTATTATGGGACTGTAAGGCTGCACAAAACTGTCCCACATCCAGAATCCAGTACAGTCCACCACATATGGACCCAATGACCTTGTTCCCATAGCAGGAAAAAAAACTCACTGTTCAGGCAGCGGTGAAAAACACTGGTTTCCATTCACTTCCGTGTGATATGAAAATCAATTAGTACACTCGTGAAACTCGTTTGAGTTGTGTAATCCATCACGGTGATGATACAGGGTGCATTTGTTTTGCCCAGCATTACATTGTCGCCGCTTGATGATGCAGTGTAAGTGCATATTGATTTGCAATGCCTCATTACAATAATGTGACAAACATTCATGTAGACTTTATTTTCACCGTGATGGATTGCACAACTCAATGTAGGAGCCGACTTCGTACACAGCAGGGATTAAAAGTCAGGAGATCTCGGCCACTGTTTGCTGTTCAATGTTGAACTTTTTTCAAGAGTACATTTTTGGTCCACCTATTCACTACTTTACATTTTAGGAGCTACCTGCAACCTTTGTGGGGAGGTAAAAATCAGACACCTCTATTAGGTCTAGTGAACACTGTCCTACACTCTCTTGTCCACAGTTTCATTCTTTCAGTCTCTACCCAGACTGTAGGTGAGGATCGGAATGTAGATAGATTCTTCAACCATAATAGGTCACGGTCGGACGTAGCTAACAGAGTCACGTGGTCTGCAAAGAGCAGCGTTGCAATCCTGAGGCTCCCAAACCTGTTACTCTCCTCACCCCTAGAAATCCTGTCTATGACAAAACTATGGTGTCCAACACCTTTCAGGAACATGTCTGACATTATTCTGAGGATATGGACGCAGCTGTCGCTTTGCTTCCAGAGGACAGTATGGCCGACAGCAATGGCCCCTGTGCCCCGTACTCCTGTAGTACTGTGCCCCAGGGTCATGGTCGTGCACCTTCTCAAAGTCCAAAAAAACACACATAGACAGGGTGGTCACACTCCCCTGACCCCGCACAACCCCAACCGGACAGAATCGATATGGTTCCTCCTGAATCCAAAGTTCAAGAATTGGTCAGTGCCTCCTTTCCAGGAAACTGGGGTAGACTTGTGTTGTGAAGAGTGTTGTGAATCCCTGATAATTGGAGCACAACCTCTCATCTTCCTTTTTTTGTGGAACACAAGAGGGGTCTATTTAATTCTTTCGAAAAAAGCCAGTGGAAAACATAAGGGACAGTAGGCAGTGCGGTGTAGATCAATTGATAACACAAAGGATTCATTTGGATTTTTAGGGTTGCGCATCAATATTCCTCTGAATGTGAAAGTTCTTATTGAGATTGACCATTTTCTATAAATCTGTTGATTCTTCTGACTGAAATCTGTCACATGCATGTTTCCCAAAAAATTCACTGCTCTTCCAATGATAGGTCCGAGATATTGAACCTTGAGGGCGATATTGCAATTACTCCATCACATTTTGGCGAGATTTAATGCAGTGTGCAGTAGCAGAAGTCACATAAACAGACCATTTACAGCTTTGATATACAGCCTTATATAAAGGGAGCTTGAGGGAATGAATCTGAGCGAAAAATCAGCTCGATCCAATGAAACAAACCATAAAAAAGCCTGTAATGAAGCAGCCATAGCTGGCGTGCAGTCAAGATGGGGGCTTATGCTGTATCTTAGGTTGCACAGTGTGACATATAGACATCACAAGTGTACACACGCAAACATTCTGTGTGTGATAAGGCCGTTTATCTGTTACAGAGATGGCTGTGTCAAGTTTTCAAAGGCATTAGCGCAAAGACGGGGACAGTGGAGGTGACACTGGGTTAAATGGCCATTAACCTTCCGTGTCTGCAGCCTTCACACAAGGGATATTGATCAAAGCCCCCCTGCTCTTTCCCTCCGGAGGAAGCGCCGCCTTTGAAGGGCGTCGAGCACCTTCCGCAGATCTGCTCTCAGCCCTGCTGCCAAGCGAGGAGTTAATGCCCGTGTCTGTCGTCCATTCGCAGGTTGAAACGCGGGGCTGGACGTGGCGCTGAAAGCAGATACAAGGGGGACAGAGCTGCATTGCCGTCTGTCTCCTGCACGGCCCAGGGGGATATAGATGGAGATGGAGCGGCGAGTCCACTCTCAGTTGCGGTCCCTATATTATAATCGCACATATAGACACACACTCGCACTCCCATTCCACTAGAGAAATAGCTATGTATTTCATCTCCTGTTGTTTGATCCCTATATACAGAATGTCTATGGCTCCGGTTTGTGCTGTGCTTTACCTTTAAAGATCACTATGCTTTTTTTTGTCAGGCACTTCCTCTGCGCAATTATATATTCCCTTTCACGCTTAAAAACAAAAACACCAATCATGCAGTCTCAATTTAGATTTTCTTCTTCACACAGTTTGATAAATTACTTCAGACTTGGCGTGGCCGTCTTTTTTTTCGGTGGTGGCACCAGATGTCAACTGCTTGGAGATGTTTAGATGTTATAATACCAACACTACCCAGCGTTTGTTTGTGTGAGGAAGTCAGGTAGATGTGAACATCTGCGCACAGGGGAGAACATGCCGAACCTGTTTTTTATCTGTCTCTGTGTTTCTTCAAGCTCTGCGTCTCTCACACCAGAGCCGTGGAGTCTGCTCAAAAGCGGCAGCAGCAGCACCAGCAGCAGACTGTTTGGACAAGATCCACCAAATAACACAGTTTTAAAAAGACGAGAGCTAGTTAAAGAATACCAGATGCTGACTTAGGGATTATTTGTTCTTTGCACAACCTCTTTCACCTCCCAAGCCAATCAGTGTCGGACCCCAGCTGGTTCCGATAGTCTCAACACAGGCTGCAAGTCTTTTGCTGCTTTGTTTGTTTTCGTCTGGTTGCTCAACAGGAACATGTAAAAACAGAAGGAGCTCACGCGGGGGAACGAGCGCATTCTTTTCTAAGGAGGGTAGGTGGAATATCCAGTTTCCGTCCTGAAAAGCTGGTGTGTTGATCGGATTGGACAAAGGCCTTCAGGAGCCCATCTGTGCTGCCCTGTGTGCGGAGGGGCCTCTGCTTTAGACATCCAGATAAAAGGGGAATATCAAATCAAATTACACAGTCAGGATTAGGTTTTTCCAACCAAACTAAAGAACAGGCACAGTCTGCCCAACTATGTATTGATACTATGTACCTACATAACCATACAACAAAACGTGAAGTAATTATGTGCAATCTTTAGCTGCCAAACTATCCTGACAGCTTGCAGCCATGTTCAGACAGCATGATAAACCGAAACCCCCTCATTCATTTCAATGAGACCACGGTGCCAAAGCAAAGAGCTCAGGCAAATGATTGCGGCGCCAGCCAACAGTGCAATGTAGTATCATGTCTCATAGCACTGCACTGGACAATTAAATACAAGCATGTGCTCATTCCTGGCAGATTATGAACATGTTGAATTCAACCTGGACTCTAATACCTGTTCTTGCACCGTGTAACTTTGGTTAGCAGGCGTGACCAGTGTCCAACCAAATGATATGATAATCATAACTGTCTGAATCAGGTTTACCAAGAGTAAGAGAAATGCTGAGCTGTAGATTATTGAAAAAGAGTCTGACCAATACTGATCGTCGATACTGATATTAGAGAGTAAACTAAATTGTTTTATTTCGTCCGATATATATATTTTTAAATAATTGGCAATGAATCTTGAGTTGTTATACGACAAAGAAATGTAACTGAGGCTTGATGTTTTACAGTTTAAGCAAAAAAGATATTGTAAAAATAAAAGGGGAAAACAAATACAACTTGTTATATAGAACTCAAAAGATAAATATACGTTTGCCTAATATGTAAGTGCACACCTTTTCTGCGTTGTTCTGTAAAATAATAGTTTTCAAATCGGCACATTTATCTGCAAACATGGACGCAAATACGATAAGACTGTCAAGAGCTCATATTGGCCTAACTGACTGATGACATCTCGACGGAAAGGCTTTGTTCTGTTCATGAAAACCGCTCAACTGCTCGGTCTTGGCAGCAAAGAGAATTAAGAACCACTTGCGGCTGCAGATGCCTCGTTCGATCAATAAAGTGTCATCAAGGCAAACTTTAAATATGATGTTGGGGAAATGTTTGGATAAAATTCTGGTTCTCTCAGCCAGTAGCTTGTTAAACGGCGCCTCCACTTGGCAGGGATGCCAATAATCCCCCCCCAAAAATTAAGGTGAATTGATTTTTTCATTTCAACAGTCTTTGAGAACTCGCCAAAACAGTTTACTGCCAACGTTTAACACCCACTCTAATTTTTTGACCAAGTGGTGGTGATTGCCACGCTACAAGGAGTTCTGCTCTTCCCAATCCTCGACGACTTTCATCCCCTCACATACACGCCGTATTCAAATGTTATTCCTTTTCACATGTAAAACAGCAGAGATCACATCGTTTCTGCTCCTGCACATATTTCAATCTCGCTCTCCTTTTCAAAACTTGTTCTGGAGCTCGACGATTTTCATTAAAAGTTGTAATAAGACTGACTGCAGCCTCTCTGTCCGACCGTCTGATATGAAAGGGGTGAATGAGAAGTGAGAATATTCATGTGGTAGCTACGCAGGCATATGAAAGAAAAACTTGGAGGGGAAAGGGACAGCCTCCGCTCCGACAGCTCCACTTCCTGCAGCGCATAACCATCCAAACACATCCCTATCATGATGCTATCTATCCCCCCAGTCCACTCTGTGACCCCCCAGGGAGCCGCCGGGGAGACGAGGCACCACCCCAAGTGCAATTTCACTTCCACAAAAGCGGTAGCAGCGAGAAATAGAGCGCAAGTGGATCTTGTTTATAAATAAAGTCATCCATAAATGATGAGATCTGTTGAGTGTGTGTGTGTGTGTGTGTGTGTGTGTGTGTGTGTGTGTGTGTGTGTGTGTGGGAGCGAGGTGCAGGTGGAGGGGAGGGGGAGGGTTGAAGGATGGAGGTGAAAGTCGGCCTCTCTCCCCGTATCCCCTTACGCTCGGATGGGTTGCAGACGGATGCTGAGCGGGTTTCGCTCCCGTGGAGGTGGGGAGCCGGAGGGACCGAGCGCTGCAGCTCTGGGAGCAGCAGCAGCAGAACCAGTCAGTGTTTGAAGTGGGCTGATCAAAGCTGGCGCTGCATCGGGTTCTGTTGCACTCAGCAGAGGGAGCTGACCGGGAGAAAGCACACAGAGCCACAGTTCCCTGGGTGCATGGGTTTCCTGTCTGTCTGGATGACTGAGGCATTCACTGCTGCTGCTGCTGCAAAGGAGTAAACACCCTGTTTAGACTCAGGGTGGATTAGTTTATGCTTCCTCTCTAGTTAAAGTCAATTTTTCCAAACACATGAACAGTGCTATAATGTAACTTAACGTGTTACTGTGAGCACATGACTGCTCCCGCTAATGCAATAATTAGTTTTTTTAGTAATGACATTACAGTTAGTGGTTAGAACTGTGTTCCTTCTGTTATATTATACTTTAACTATTTAAACGGAATTAAAACCTGCAGGTTTATCTGTCCATCCGGTCAGTTGACTCAGGAATGTCTTAAGATGGACATAGTTTTATCAGAGAGCCTTTGCTGATTTTACTTCCATCTAAATTTGCTGATTTCATTTGAACTAGTGCAGTGCCAGTTTTAAACCAGTCTGTCTGGAATGGTCTGTTTACTTGGTCTGTGGTTATTGCAGTTTTCTCTCTGAAACTGTAGAAGTGACCTGTGGCAAGTAAAGACCTGCTGCAGAACCCTGAAGCTGCACCAGCGCTGCTGCACAAAGAGCTGTTCACCTGTTTATGCAAAGTTCCATGAAGCTTCCCTCAGTAAGCAGAACCCTGAACTGGAGAATCAGACCAACAACGTTACTTACATTGATGAGGCTGCTGCAACAGAGAGCTGGTCGCCTGTTTATTTAAAGTTTATTAATATGAAATTCATCGTGTGTCCAAATAATTCAAAATTTGACCTTGCACCTCCTTCACCCTTAACAAATCACTGATTAGATCCGATAAGATGAATGGTTCTCGAAAAATATGTTCCAAATACAGACAGAAAGTAATTTCTTAAATTATAGATTCAAATTTTCATGACAAATTAATTCAAATGACTTGTTTGTGTTAATTTCCGGCTTATAATGCACTATGAATCTGGATTTAGAAATCGCTCTGTAGATAAATATTGTGATTATTATTATAGATCAGGTATAATGAAGGACACAGCTATGACTTAGCTATGCTTATAGAACTGCAAAGTGAGCAAAGATAGCAATGTTTTCAAATAGAGCTGCTCTATTAATTTAAAATGCTGAAGAAAAACTTTGATCCTCTTTTAATATCTAGCAAAAACTATTTTGCCCTGGTTCAGTGGCCTCTGGCAATTTGGGCATGAGCCTCTTCACTAAATGATGAGAATAATTTGCCCTGATAAGTAAAAATACTCTTTTGCCTTTAAAATAAAGAGTGGAACAGAATATCAGTGTAAAAAGCTGCGTCCAGGTGAAATCTTTTAAAGCACAGAGACAGAAAATAGTCCAGTATCTAACTGTGGGTTTTTAGCATCTATCATTTATTCATTATAAAATGAAAAGCTTCAGAATCAAGTAAGAACTCTCTCGGTACAAGTGTTGTAAAGTCCATGTGCCCTTGAAGTAACTCCATTTAGGATCAATAACTTCCTGTTCAGTCAAAGGATTGTTTTCGTCGTGCCGTAGATCACGTTACTTCAGGTCAGTGGAGACAGAGGTTGCATAATTAAAGCATGCTCCCTCCGTCTCTGAATACAATGGACAAAAGCACTGCGTTAAATCCCTCGCAGGACTGTTTTATATCGCCGAGTGTATATGCAGATGAGTGTTTTGCATGTGAGGGCTGTGCAGTGTGACACACATTGGGGGATTGTGTGTCAGCTTCCCCAAGGAGCGCAGCGGGTCAGGTCCCAAGGGTGCCACCGACAAACACACTCACAGAGTTACTCACAACACAAAGCCTCGGAGGGTGGGGGTCGGAAAAAGCACAGATGTAGGCTTCTCCTTCTGTCCACTCCCTCTGTCCCCTTTCCCACTTTTCAATCCACTGAACACTTGCAGCTCTTATAACATGTACTAAGGGCAGCACCCCCCTTCACCCATGCCTCACACACTTCAACCCCTCGCTCCCCCAATCTCTTTGCCTATTGGTCGAGGCAGCTGCTGTGCTCTCCAGCCTCATTGTGTTAAGGCTCCCACCGCAGCAGCAACCCTCATCAGCCCCAATTATGCCTCTGGTCAGCTGGTAAACAATAGGAAGGGTTACAGGGTCATAACTGTTGGAATTCCCATACACGAACCCATTCAGTCACACACATGCCCACACACGTATACGCTCTCACACGGATCTATCACATCAACATGTTTTTCTTTTGTACCTATTGTATTCAGCTCTCTACCAATTTACAATGCATGTTAAATATTCAGGCTTTCAAAACCCAGGTTAAAGTATGTCAGATGACAATGTGAAAACAATGTGCTAATGTGTAAGGCGTAACTCGTAGTGCTGAACCATAGACTGTAAATAAAGATGGTCGACACGCCTCCACTTCCTCCCGCTACCTAGAAATTAGGCCCAAACTTTGCGGATAAGAAAACCGCCATCTTTGCGATTAGATTGGTCCATGTCCCATCCACTAACATGGAGGAAGTGGGGTTTATAACCTATACTGCAGCCAGCCAGCAGGGGGTGATCAAGACGCTCTGGCTTCACTTTCGAAGAGCTGAAATATTTTCTATCTTTATATACAGTCAATGTGTTAAAACTATCAAGTTCAACTGTAAAGCTGAATCTGCAGCTCCCCTCAACTTAATGGTTATTTGATAAATGTATATATATATATATATATATATATTTATACCTTTTAAAGGAGCAATATGTAAATATTTTTGTTTAAAATAGTCATAAATGTACTAAGAGTATAAACAGGTTTGACCACATGTCAAAGATGTAGTTGCACTGTGCTAACCAGCTATCGGCCCCCTTTGTACCTGACAGAGGAGATAGTGAGTGACAGTCTGCCCTCAGTCCAACATGGGAGGATGAAGGAGTAGTAACTGAGTGTTGTTCTCCCTCGACCACATTCATCCACTCTTTCCTCAGGCTCAGTTTTGCTGCTCTGTTCCTCAGCCTCAAACCATGCCATCAATACATCTGCCCTGTCTCGGTGACTGGGAAGACTGGGTGATAAAAGGGCATCAGCAGTCTAACGATAACCAAAGAAAACAACCCACCAGTAACATAATCAGATTGTAAGATTATTGTAGATTATTGAACATTGCTCCCTAATCCACGCGGGTTGGTCAACATGTTGACAGATGCACTTTGCTGAGGCTGCAAGCTGACGTTATGTCAACGTGAGGGTGATGGTTGACACTTGTTTTCAGAAAACTGTCATGTGCACTCTAATACACACGGTCACTAAAAAACTTTATGGATGGACCCAGTGGCTCAGGGGGAGGGGGTGTGGACGTAAGAGTGCAATTTCTTTTTCCTTACAATAGGGGTGGACACCTCAACTTTCTGGCAATATGCTGCCTCCAATTTATTTAGAGTATGAATTCGACAGTTGGCCAATTCTACATGTCTTTTAAACCAAAACTAGAGGGTATGTATGCAGATTCTTTAAACGCTGGTAAATCCACTATAAAAGGCAATCGACTCCTTTCCTGATATCCATAGAAGAGTCTGCCTCGTCACAAACGTGCTGGAAACCAACGCGTCGGAAACCTTGCTGCCTTGCCAGCGGTGAAAATGACACATGGACATTGTTCCCAAGATGTAAAAAAAACAATAAGTAAACAAATGTTCACCACTATATTTACGCATCAATGTCAACCCTCAAAACTATAAAAAAAGAAGAAGACGGAATTAGCACATTCACTTTACTGCAGAGCCATTTGACCTGGGAGTAAACGCCTGTTCCATTGCAGAGAAAAGCCAGATGGTAGAGGGTGTTGGGGAGTTTTCTGACCAGTGGAATAAAAGCTTAAGGTTACGTTTTTTTCATTAATTAACTTCAATTCAAAGCACAAATTAGTTTATACACTGTGTCCTTGATATATAAGTGAAAATATGGCATGAATGTAGACGTACTGTAATGAAGACAAATGCTAACTTGATTTAAACCTGAATTGATGATGTATGGTTTTGACCTTCTGTGATTTACTTTGTTTTTGATTCCATTCAGCGTGTCCTCTTCTGTGTGTTGTCTTTGTACTTTGAAATATATTTTCAAGAAAAAAATCTGTTGAAAAAGGTCAATACTGAAAGAAAATAGAAAGATGGTGTCATTTCTATCAAATGAAAATTGAAATATCACGTAATGGTAACAATCTCAGTATTGTGCGTCCCTAATATAAATTTCTGCCAAGGAGTATTTCTGTTTTCTTTTCTGCTTGCAAACAAAACGGTTCAAATCAACATTCTATCCTTTGAATTCCTCGGTCAGTCAATTTAAAAGCTAAATTCTCCTGTGTTAGCGGCGCGGCATGGCGAGGCTTAAGACGAGGCTTGTAATCTGACTCATAGTGAGCTCATCAAAAGCCTTAAGTCCTCTTTTCTTTACAAAGTACCAAAAGACTGCTTTTAATTCTGTCCAGGGAACGTTCAGTCCCTAATATTCCAATGGTACATTAACTAAAGTAAAAGCCATATACGGCCTATCTGCAGTGTGCAGTGCTGCTCAGCAGTGGACATGCCATTTAAGCAGATTATACACTTTCGCCTGCTGCTCCGCGTTAAGCTGACAGTACATGGAGGCTGAGATGTGGTGAAGGAATGTGTGGTGGCTCCCAGCTCATAGCTGTATCCATGGTTTCATTCCTAGCCTCTCCTGATAGAGATAAGAGATCACAAACTCTGCGGAGCTGTATCCTCCGAGGCCTCCCAGAAGTGCTTGTTTTATGGGCGGGTGGACATTTGGGCTGTTCAGGACATTTAGTATCCATGTAAAACGAGGCAGAACAGGGGCTGAATGTCAGGCTGCACTGTGTGTGGGAATAGGTGTCTTTACAAGTGTGTGTGTGTGTGTGTGTGTGTTTCACCGTGTCACTAAGGAGAGCAGATATTCTGTGGTAATTACAGCCTGTGTGTTCTTGTCAGCGCGGCTGGCTGGCATTCATGCAGCACTTCTGCCCACCCCCTGCTAAGCACTGCCCCTGAATGCTGGTGACCTCAGCGCAGCGCTCCAGCAGCCACCTTGGCTAATGGCTTATCAGAGACGGGAAAGAAGGAGCAGAGGATAAAAAAGATAGCACAGACAAAACTGGCGACCCACCCCCAGAGAAGTTATGTGATGCACTCCTGTTTCCTTTGTTTCTTTCTTTTTCTCTTATAGCCGCTACAGCGTGTGTGCAGCCATTTCCTCTTCAGCTCGTTGACCCTTTGTGTAATAGTGTGAGAGCAGGAGTCACAGAGTGCTGAGCTCCAGGGATGGAGCACAGCTGCTTGGCCGCTCAAGAACCAAGACATCCAGCCCAGCAGCGAGGACTGTCGGCTCTCACAACCCCTCTCAGAGAGTCAGGGTGCAATCAAGTGCAGCACCGTGCACGAGAACACCAGTATTCAAGGAGTTTAGAGCGAAAAGAGGGAAAGTAGACAACGGAAATACTTAACACATAAGGGATGTGTTCGTAAATGTCAAAATAATTATAGAATATTTATTAAATTAGGTATGCATCCATATGCTTTGTTTAGCTGTAACATACATTTCAAATACTGTTTTAATGGGAAACCTGGACATTTAAGACTCGGCTCCTCAGTGGCTGTTAAAGAAAAGCAAATGGTCATTCCATGTACATTCTAATTTATGTATTATTCAGACTTGAAATATATTTATTTGCATTAAATAGGGAGTAAATAATAGCATAAATGGAATTATAATATTCAGTTTTACAATGTTACCCTCACTCATCCAGATCGAGATCAGTTCAGAAGTCTCTAAACTCCTAAATGTGTATAATTTACGACACAGTGACACACAAACACTGCTGATCCCCTTCAACACACACGGCATTCGTCTCTAAAACATCTTTGTGGGTCTAACGAATGACCGTAATCTGTGGGATTATCAGACTCAGCCTGCCTACAGGGCAGAGGCTACGGGCTCAACTCAAATCTGACGCCGAGGGCTGAGAGTCGGGGAGGGGGCCGGATGATATTCTCTGTGGTCCTGCTGCCAAAGAACAGAGATTGAAGACTTGGCACAAAGGCACAAGTTTATCTCCTACCCTCGCAAAAATCCAACATGGCAATCACAAGTCAAAGAGCATTACAACAAGCTTAACTCGGTGCTCAACTGTTCCAGTGCTCACACTTCAGCCATCGACATTGAAAAAGGGAAACATCCATTCATTTTTTTATAAAAACACTAGCACCATGCAGACTGTCAAGGTGTGTTTTCATGCTTCTAGAAGACTTAAAGTCTTCAGTTAAGTGGTTCCGTGGCGCTGCACAGCAGTGCTTTGAGCTACATGCCACTGTCGGCATGGCAACATGCTGGGTGTCTTCTGGGTTTTTGTCTGTTGGTCGGACAGAATTAGAAAACTGAAGACGTCACTTTGGGCTCTGGTGTCGTTTTCACACCTCAAAGTCTGAAACATAGTTCATGTCTTTGTTACATTGTTCACATTTGATCCAGTTAGGTTTGGTTTCACATTGTAATTTAGGGAGCAGACGAAAAAGACTTTTGTAAGACACACGTGCGTCCTGTCGTCTTCACCTACATGGACTGTCTACTTATACTTGACATTGATTGGTTTGTGAATGTGCAAGCATCAAACACGTTGTCAATTCAGGGATTGTATTCGCTAACCTTTTAGGATAAAGTGCATTAAAAGAAGTAGTCTCTCTATGAATGGAGAAAATTAATGAATCCATTCATTCCTTTTTTTCAATGGCCGCTTTAGTATTGAAGATATTACTCAAGATATTATTACCAGTAAAATGTACTTCCTCGTAGATCAAACATTATATCATCGGAGCTGAAGAGAGCAAGCAATACTGAGAGCAACTTCTGCATCTTTGTCTTGTGTTGCTTAATGTTTATTCAGTGTCAACTTCCTACATATGGTCCCAAAGTCCAAACTATTTTTAAAAAAGTGTTTTCACACAGCAAACAAACCAAACCATGGTTCTTGTTGATCCAAACTGAGACCACCTCTTTTATTTGAACAGAATTTCGGTGCATTGATCCGAGGAACATTGCACACCTGTTATTTTGGTTCAGACTAGACTGAAAAGTCCGAGGGGTCTGGACCAAACAAGGTACGTGTGAAAGCGCACTGAGAAATTGTAATTGGCAGTTTTTCACTATTTTCTTCATAAATTAATAAATACTAAAAAAGGAATCCTCAAATGAATCAATAATGAAACTCTAGTAAGCCTCATTGAGAACCATTACTTTTTTAGGTGTAAGGATTTACTGGTTCATAAAAGCAGGGATTTTCCAAATTTCTTCAGTGTATGTTTATTTTATCATTGGGACAGAAATTGTTATTTTAAGTTCCAGCTTTTCCCAAACTTTCCTCTTCTGTTTACTCATTACCCAAAACTGTCATACTGTCATGCAGGGGGCCTTCCAGCCTGCTACGCATAATCAAAACCGGTTTCGTTTAGTCAGTTATTGCCCTGGGCAGGTAAGGCAAAGGAGCGAGAGCAGCGCTCAGGGCGCTTGGCTCTGTGCAGACATTCAGGCTTGTGAACAGCAGGTGCAAGGATGTCGTCATCCTCCTTTCAGGGGGCTGACAAAAATAAATAAAAGTTGTATTTACAGTGTTTGGTTGAATGTGTAACTGCCTTTCCAGCAGGTTGAAACCACCTGAACAGCATGTATTTCTTGAATTGTTCAGAGGAGAGAGAAGGAAAACGAAAATGTAGCTTTTTTAATAATTTAACACAGTCTAACATTACAGTAGGGATTCAGAGAGGCCAAAAAGCAAAACAGGCAGAGTAGACAATATTATCTCCTGTGGTCAACATGCTCGCTACTCAGATCCAATCAGGTCTGATAGCACTGAGCAGTGAGCTGTAGGTTTGAGGGCGGAGGAGGGGGGGACTGTTGATTTTATTTCTGCTCCGTGTAGTGGTTGTAGTTCACTCATCCTCTATTAAAAATTAATCAAGCGGAACGTGTCGAGGAACGGAAAGCCCACTGAACTCAGCGTGTTTTTACAGGCCTCTGGATGCCCTACTGGTCCAGTGCGCTAAGAATGTTGAGTTTAAAGAACATAGAGTAACCAGGAATGTTGGAGAGTCTGTGTGAGAGGAGGGAGAGAGCGCCGGGTGCTGCGATTCAGAGTGAGTGCTGGCACTGGCGTTACACACTCGCACCATCTTGTTATCGAAACTCGTGTCAAAACAATCACACCTTTGACTGTCGTGACAAATGAGTCAGAAGCACACGCTAAAGACGTCCGTGACAAATTCATTCGAGCAGTGATTATATTGAAGAGAAATACTCTGTGATGCTGCTCCAAAAAAATATTCTGCTTCCTATAAGTGATTGTGCAGCAAAAATAGTGCTTCAAGCTGTAGCCAGGTCACGGAAGCTTTTATATTTATTGTTTTCAACAGCCGGTGTCAGGCAGGTTCTACTGCAGGAAAAATCCTCCTCTGCTCGGCAAGCCATGCGTTTCATGTTCCCAGCAGCAGAAACAGCAAAAGTAAATAGAGAAAACGGGCAGTAAGAATGTGAAGCAATAGCTGATCAGACGGCAAGACTCAAACTCCCCCCGCAGAACTTCTCAGGATGAAAGTGATGAGCATGTGGTTTCAATGACAAGTGATTTCTGGGAAGTCGAGTGCAAAAGCACCGCAGCACGAGAGAGATTAGTGCAAAGATGTCAGTAAAAGACGAAGAGGAAAACAAGATTCCTGCAGATTGCCTCTCTGTAGCATGACTAAACAGAATGAAAGAGTTTCAGTTTTCATCTGAGACACAGGTCAGGCATTAGTGAGGCAGCAGTGAAACAGACGGAGAAGTGAAAGTACTCCGGTGTGAACTTTGGGGAAACCCAGCTAGTCCTGACTTGGATTTGTAAGAAACTGCCAGCACAAATCTCTTAGAGGGTTATTAGTCTGAGGCCAAGGCAGAGGAAAGTGTTCCCAGGCACCCTGGCCATATTGGGAAGAGGGCAAGAGTGCATCAGTGCCTCAGGCTCAGTAAAACCCCAGACTGGCTGACTGGCAATGGGCCCCATGAGCATGGACAGTAATAACTAATGGCCCTTAGACAAGTTATCACCAACCACTGACACTGAGCAATCGTTTAGTGATAGCTGACGCTAACGTTTGTTTAGAGGTTTCTTTAAAAGTCATCTGAGATGCATGCTATGTTTCAATTTGTGTACTTCCATACTTAACACTTGTTCCTGTGATTGTATAAGTTCACAATGACAATTATAGCAACTGACACTCACTCCCATACTCAAAATAGTCAAAATGAGAAAAAAAATATTTAGCATGACTATTAGCTTGGTCCATGCTCCATCTGCTAACATGGAGGAGGCAGGGACCCATATGACCTATATTATAGCCAGTCACCAGGGGGCGATCAAGACGATTCGGCTTCACTTTTGGGGAGTCGTGTCATCCATTTTCATATACAATCTACAAACTGATGTTTCCTGTTAGAAAAACAGCAACAGAGACATACTGTACAATGTTTAAACAGACTTCACCATCCATCACTATGAGGCTGCTCATTTGTACAACATACAGTACATGCTGATGCATGCAGTGGTTTCTCTCATTTGAATTCCATTCAGTCACTTTCTAATTGGCTTAATTCTCCAGATGGTGTGGACTGAATGCAGGGCAGAATACAAAGCGCAGCCGAAAGTTGCCCTCTGTTTCCCAGAAGCCAGAAGGACTGTCCCTGTTTCTGTTTAATGCTTCTTAAAATACTCATTCCTCCAGGGAACGCAACACAAACACGCACGTGCACAAGGACACAGATTCGAATTCAGCAATGATCTCAAATAAATGAACACCTCACCCACCCTGCAAGGCACGAGCCTCGCGGAAGAATCGGAATTAATGAGACCCAACTAATCAATGCCAGATTTCCATGCAGCAACAATGAATGCTGGGAGCTTTTTTAATGGCAGTACACATCTAACCACGACGGAGAAATGAATGTGAACCAGGCGAGACACAAGCTGTTTAAATAGCCTCGCCTCGGATAGCGATCAATAATGCTTTGTGAACGGAGCCAGACCGCAGCAGGCAGACTTCGCCAGCAATTAAAAAGGAGACGATTCTTTATGAGTGGAGGCTGAAAGCTTTGTTGTTACAAAAAAAAGACACAACAGCTGTATATCTGGGGTGGAATGGGTTGTGGCTTATTGGAAGAACAAGTGGAGGATTGACTGATGCAAATGTCGAGTCAAAGTGGATGGTAATTACGCCACCAGAAAGTGACACAGTGAAAAATCATTTGCACATTATCTGAAAATAGCAGGTGCTGGAAGCTCGGCGACGTTCTGTACGCAGGTCCTGCGATGGCTTCAGCTGGTGGTGGCTAGTTTTGTTGAGCAGCACGAGGAGTAAAGTTCTCTGGGCGTCGCTTCTCATTTGGCACGCAGCGACTATTCCGTTTCCCTGTTCCCTTCAAAAGGTCAGCGCTGTCAAGATGTACTGCAAGTGGCCTCACAGAGTGAATCCACAGGTCAAATTTTACCGAGGCTCGACTCTGTGCCAAAGCATGTCACACATCCACTTCACATCTGCAGAGTAAAGCCACCGACCGCAGCAAGTCCCCCTGAAATGCATTGATTTCAGGCTATATCCATACTACAATGTTTTCATTTGAAAAGGCATTAAGTCTTCTATGGACACACCAGCTGTCCACACTGCTCAATAGGTTTAGAGCCGCTAACACGGAGAAGTCTTGAAACGCTACCTAAACCCTGTTAAGGTTAGAAAACTACGGCTCTGCATTTTAGTCTGGACGGGCAGAAACAGAGAAAACGATGAGGTGGACACACAACCACTTGCGGATTGGGTCTTTTCGGTCACGACATCGCCTTCGCTGATTCGTCAGGCTTTTATCACATGATCCCCTTCCAGAAGAAAACAACCGGCATTAGCCTCGGCTACCAGTGTAGAAAGCAACATAGATAATCAATTATGAGTGTTGCTGACCCTATTTGTATTTGCTGAGGAGACAAACTATTATTCGAGCAATTCACATGTCCAGGGGGGGATGCGCATGCCAAGTGTCATGGGAGTGGTCACAGGATTCGTGTTTTCAGGTGTGTTGGTATGGACGGGGATTAAACCTCGTACACAACCAAGTCATGTGGACAGAGATCATTGTGGTTTGAAAACAAAGCAGTATGGATGTAGCCTCAGTCACAAATGTCTCTCTTGTCAATGATGGTGTGAACGAGCCTTAAGTGCACGGCCACTAAAGTGAAGCGGCTGCTTCTACAGTAAATGAAAGAAGAAAAAGGGGTAAGCAATAAAAAAGAAAATCAGGTTCCTAAAGAGCAACGATGGGAGACATGCTGTTTTCTTCAGATGAAAGCTTTTTTCATCTAAATGTGAGCCAATTATTTTTCTTGTTGAGAGAAAATATGAACATCTGTGTTGAGAATCTATGAAAAATGCTTCACCTTACAAGGACCTCTGAACACACACACACACAGTAGCACACATGCTTACCAAACACACACACACACACACACTTGCCCTGTGGGTTGGGTGACGTCATGTTTGTTTGTGGGGTGGGCGGCTCCTGACTGAAGATTAAAGGCTCACACTGCCAAAGGTGGTTTAGGCTTTTTAAAGATGGACAGAAGCAAAACATTCCCAGTGCATCATTAGGCTGCTACAGCCCAGAGATAAGGAACTCCTCAAGTTGCCATGGCCCTGAGCCCCGGAGGACCCCGACCCCCCCTGACTGACAGGCTCGAGCTGATTTACTCTCCGAGTCAACATGAGGTCAGAGTAAAAACAACATTCTTTTGTCGGCCAACACAAAAAAATACTCCCACCATCTCTTTTCCTGTAGATCGTTTTAGGTTTGGGAATGTTTATGTGTGAGAGGAGGAATTCTCCCACATTCAGCCCTCTGACCGGTCCGCCATGTTGACGGTCTGATGGCTGGCACGAGCCTCTGGCCTGAGACGCCTGCGATGAGATGCAGAGTCTCGGAGCAGCTGAGAGCCAGTAAATCCATTCACGCTGACAGGACTGGGAAGAAAGTAGAGCAGGGACTGGAGTCTCACTGGTGATACTCGCTGCCTGCTGGCCAAGAGTATACTTCCTCAGCAAGACGTGATTTTATACAATGAAGCTCAATCACGCAAAAGGTCACTGACCAGACAGAGTATAGGATGATTTGTTTTCAGGGAAAGCCCCTGTCATGACGTGGATTCTTCTCTATATGGATTAAAATGTTTTTTACACTGGCATCACTTCAGAATATAAGCTAAATTAAATTTGACGGTTTTTTTTAATGCCTTGAGAATTTTATTCAGGGTGGAAAAGCCCCTGAAACCACGAGTTACTAAAAACTTTGATGAAGTTGATGAATGAATTTCTTTCTGGATTAGAGGGCAGCTGAGAAAACTCTAGAGACTTTACTCTCTTTACATGAATAATTCTCTGATAAAAGACGAAGGAAACTTAATATCAGAGTTGAGGAGTCTTCCCCAGATAAGCAGACAGCACGTCTCATGTCCAAAAACCCAATACATTTGTCTTTCTTGGATCAAAATGCTTAAACAGTTAGGGCAGTTACTGTTCCCCCTCAGGCACATCCTGTCTGAATTATCCACGCCTTCGCCCATTTATCCACCCCCCCCCCACTCACAGTTGCCTGACCCTGCGGCCAGAGCATGGGAAGAAGAATTGAGCCACACACAGTGGACAGCACAGGGTGGAAAGCAAACGCAGGAAACAGGAGGGAGACGAGGCTGGCACCGAAGTTTCTGGCAAAGACAACAGTCGTAAACAAGCAGATGCCACAAGCTGAGAGAAAAAAAATACAAAAGACATTCACCTGAAGCTGAGTGTGTCAGAGGAAATAGTCAAAGAGAGGACTGCTGGACAAGTTGGAGAAGGGAAGGCAGCAGTCCTATAGGGACAAGGCCCCTCAGGGCCGGGGAGTGGATGGGTTTTGACGTGAGCCTTTTCTAAGAGATGCTACAGACAGAGATGGGAAATTGTCTTACCTGACGTGTCCCACATATTCAGCTCAATCCGCTGCTTGTCGATCTCGAAGCTGGCCGTGTAGTTTTCAAACACAGTGGGGACGTAGTTCTGAAAACAAGGCATTTAGTTCAGTTATCCAGTTAAGAGGGTCAGGATAATCCTGTGTTTGCACATCCACAGGCCTCTGAACTGGCGGGGATATGACACAGCTGTCACATAAAACTCTGGCACAGACACATTTCACAGAAAACCTGCTCCTGCAAATTCCTTTTTTGGGGGGGATATTATAGAAATATAGAGTCTGTAGCACAGGCCTTAAAGTTTTATGTGCAGACACAAACACAGTAAAAGTTAATTGAGGCATTACAGGACTATTATTCAGATTTCCTCTCCTTCTGTTCTCCCTCTCTCTCTCCTGTTTGCTGTCTGTGGTCAGGTGTATGTAACCTGCAGAACAAGTGGAGAAGTTGAGCTGCACAATAATACACGTTAATGACGGGGCTCATCGCTCATTCACAAACTCTCTCCTTCTCTCTAGGGAATTCAAAAATCGGACTTTTCTCACCTCTGGGTAACAGTCCTTGGCGAAAACGTGCAGGAGAGCGGTCTTCCCACACTGCGTGTCCCCCACCACCACGATCTTACAGCGGCTGCCTAGGCTGTCCATGGTTTGTCCGTCAGAGGTGTGTTCTTGACGCGGGGATGGATCGCACCCAGCATCCGACTCGGACCAGACGAGACGCAGCGGAAACCGAGAATGGGGAGAGACTGATCGGATACATGCGCCGTGCCGCCGGTGCGCTCTATCCAGCTCCTCCTGTCCGACGCGCAGCGCTGCGCTCTGCTCCGCTTCTCCCTCACTGAGTCCGCGTGTGTGAGGCTCCGCGACCAGACACCCCGCAGCCAGGACGCGCACACGCACACGCTCAGGCACGGCCCTCCCTGGAAAACTCCGCTACTTTGATTATGCTGGCCACGCCCTCCTGGTACTCACGCCCGAGTCACATCAGCCAAGTTTGACATGAGGCTGCTCACATGGGAAATAAAAGAGTGTGGAGGACACTTTGTCCACAGGCAGCGCGTCCTCTTTGTTTGTCCCTCTCACATGACATCACTGTAACATCAGTGAAGAGGTTAAGAACTCTGCAGGACACAAAGTGTTAATGGAGACAATTCTCGCTCCTGTTCTAACCTCATAAGATCTTTTTTTCTTCTTGGCACATGAGCTGAGGACATCTGAAAACATGGGAGGATAAAGATGGTAAAAGAAACAGCTGAGTCTGCTGCTGTGGAGTCAAATATAAGAACACGACTTTTTATCTTTAGATTTAAAAAATAAAGATTTACTGTCAGGTTTTATATTTGACATTAGGCCTGTCATATCTTTTTTTTAAATAAAATGTCTCCCTTCTTAACAGCTTGGGCCTGGTGATTATTTCTGGAGACCTGTGAGACATGTGAGAGCAGTGGGAGCAGTTTGGTGTGAAACCAGTGACTGCAGTAATGAAATCACTTGTTCAAATCAGCCACCTCAGCTCCTGCAGCACACAAACCTAAATTAGATAAACAGCTAGTGGATGAATCCCTCGTCTTCTAGGGTTCGTTGTAGCTAATAGATCTGCAGGACAGTGGGAACTGTAGAAAATTAAACCTATTTTAATGCAATTTATCCTTGCACAGAACATATGATAGAAATACTCACAAAAGTTGTTTTATTTATTCTTATTTATATTTTAAGTAAAGATGTTGGTAAATGATACATATGAGTGTTTATTATTTGGCTGTATATATTTGTTTGACTGAATGTAAAGAGCATTTCTTCCATCGCTGATGGGAAAGAAACATAAAGACTCACTCTGCTTGATTTAGAGTCAACAGGACTTCTTATGGAGATACAATCAATGCAGCAGCGTGTATAATAATGTAGAATGAGTCCATCAGATTAAGCGGTGACACTGAATGACTGTGTTTTTCTTTATGAGTCTCATCCCCTTGAATTCAGCTGATGCTCCTTGGCAGTGCAGCACTGAGGCGTTATTGGTTTTGTGAATGAGATAATTGTCAGCACAGGTCAACACTGTTGAGTCATGTTTTTCCCCTGCAGACCGACACTGCCTCCCTCTGGACACAAATGGTATGGGATCACAGTAAATGTACAAGAAGGGCAGACACATGAACAGTATTTATACTTCTACAGAATTACTGCTTTGATATTCAAGATGATTTGTGCTAATTATGTGAAAATGCTGTTAATTCAATTGTATTTTTTTTTTTTAATGCAGTTGGATACAGTCATTCTGACTTGACTTTCACAAATGATCATGATTATCAATATTCGGAATCTCCTTTATGGAGACTGTTGGCCTGTAGGCTCCTCAACCTTTATGGAAATCTGCAGTCAGAATAAATCAACATGTATGTCCTGCTATGGAGATTTGATATCACACATTGGTCTCAAGAGTCGAGAACATATTTAGAAATATTTACGACAATTAGCTTCAATAGTGTCACATACTACCACACTGTGAATTATTTGGATTCGCTGCAGGAATTTGCATGGCACAGAGCACTGGGCTGATCATTTGAACGGGGGAAATGGTTTAACATCTTGTTATTGTTATTGCTATGTTGTGGTTAATATCTATTGATATTATCATACTCAAATTGAGATCAGAGGGATATTGAGACCAAAATCATGGTGGTCATGGGTTGTTGGTCTGGTTCAGTAAGTTCTGACATGTTTGTTACGGTTACTAATGGACAGAGATAAAGGAAAGAAGCTAAAGCTCCTGGTTTGAAAGTCTGGGTGTGAATACAGTGCATAGACTTCATCATGTGAACATGCTCAGTATCTTAAAGCCTGGTTTGGATTGAGACACAGCCTGGGACCTTGTGTTGACTGCCAGACGGAAATCTGGAGACATCCTGCTTCAATTTCAAACAGTCAGAAGTCTCTTTGCCAGATTTTAATTTTATTGTGCACTGAGTCTCTCACTTTTCCTATACAAGCATGTCTTGTAATGGGGCCTTCTGTCATTTAGATGTCAAACTAAAGTATATACAAAGTTACATGACAGGAAGGTCCTGGTGGCATTCATCCAGTAGTCCAGTTTTTGTGGTTTATTTCTGTTACATTTAGTTTTGGTAGTTGGTTTAGGGTAGTTGTGGGTTTAAGCTTCTTTTATTGATAATTTATTGATAATTTCTTTCCTTTTTGAGCTGTTACTCTCCGATCTTAATTTTGTGTATGTTTGTGGAGAGTTAATGTAACAAAACAATAGGTATTACATATAAAATAAGACTCCTCATATACATATTGATATAACTGAAGTAATTTGTTAGAAATCACATGTGCATCAGTCCACTGTTATATATTTCTTTCTTTTCTGTGTTGCAACATGTTGCTGCAGAGCTGCTTCAGACTGCACACACGAGATCTAATTCATTTTTACTGTGCTTGGGTGGAGGCACAAGTTTCCGAAGCAGACATCCAAAATAAAAACCACTTAGTTCTGCACCGCTGGATGTCAGCATAAGGTAAGTTAAGAAATATGATTGTTTGTGATTTAGGGGAATTGACCCTTTAGAGTCTTGGGGAGCTCTTTGTAACTTTTTTTTAAGAAAAGTGCAATATAAATCAAGCTTATAATAATTATTATTACTAGTTGTGGTAGTATTAGAGTCATTGTCACTGTTCTGTCTTGGCATCAATACAACAGCAGGGGGCAGTATTTACTTATTACTACAGCAGGCTTTACATGTTGTTTATAGTTCAATAAGTCTTGAATACATTAGAATCTTTCAAGATCAGTTGAAATCCATTTCATTTAATGACTGTAAGAAGTTTTGGATCCAGTTTGTGGATCCCCTTCCTCTGGTGAGTTGTTTGTCTTGTTGAATGTATTGGATTATTCAGCTGAACCCAGTGCACATAAAAGATACCACATACAACTCATGGAGACAGTGTTACTACAGGGGCCAATTACTCGGACACACATTTTTATAAAAACCCTTTTATTTAAATGCACAAACACTTACAGTAAGGAGTGTTTGTGTGTGTTACAGTTCTTGCTGACCGTTGAACACAGCCCGGAGCCTTTGCCAGTAGGTGGGTGTAGTGTTCTGCTTTCTCTTTGTCTGCATTATCAGTTTGACTGTGCAGAATAGTTTTGTGCTGAGAGAGGTGGATGTGTACTCCTCATCAGAAAACTCATTACAGCGATGGCTGAGCAGAGATGACAGCGCCAGGTCTCGCAACAGGTGGCTAAATGAAAATGAAAAAAGAAAACAAAAACAAATAAGGGGTTAGATTGAATTGGTTAAGACCCAGTTTGTAGTGATTTCAGTTTTTTTGGGATCTCAGTTTCTGTTAAGTGATTACGGACGTTACTTACTACAAAAGAATGTAGCATATGTATACGTGCTTTACATTTCAAACTGAGCAGATCATTTTCGGGGGCACATTGGTAAAAAAAAGGCAACTGCAGACACAGCAACTCTGAAGCCAACCAGTGATTTTTCTTTATTACCCCCACGAGGGACAAGGTTTTAATGGGATGAGGATAGAAATCTCGGTTTATCCTGTAGCTCAGTGGATCCTGACCTGAGGTTCTGGATTTCCAAATGAACAAGAAAGTCTATTCCCTTCTAATCCCACGAACGTCTGTCTGTATGTGGAACATCTTTCAAACCATTCAACTTATCGGCTTCAAACTGGGTGTCTGTATTGTTAATGGCCCAGGGAAGTGACGTGTCAAATTTGGTGCAATCTGGATATGCAATACGTTCATGACTAATATAAATTGAATAGACAGGCGACCAGCGCCCTGTGGCAGTCAGAGGGAGCGGTGGACCTTTAGTCTTTGGACTGTGTTGAAAATGTCTTCTTCTCTGTCCACGGATAAACAGCAGTGGTTGGCAACTAAAACAGTGCATCAAATCTCCGCCAGATCATTTTGATAATTTGATACATTTTATTTCACCATATCTGACTGAGACACACGGACACAACACAGATGCTGATCTCTGTCATGGTTAACAGTATTGGCAATTTGTCTTCAAAGTAAAAGACAAACGTTTTTTTTTTTTTATTGCTGTAATGCTTTAGGCTGAGCGGAACTTCACTTTGATTTTGAAAAGCTGTGAACTTGGCTCTAAAGATCGTGTCAGTTGTGTAACACAGACCTCTGAAATAGCAAAGAATAATGGTCTTTAAGTAAATAATTCAAACTTGTATAGAAGCCACACGTGTGAACAATAAATAATAAAGCTAATTCAGTTTAGTTTTATGAAAAACACAGATTATAAAATCTTGATTGCAGACAAACCAGGTAGGACGAACGCAAAGTTTTCTAATTTCACTCCGCACCATAGATAGACTGTTGATGTTCTCCGTTAAACGTATCATCTATTGCACTTCTGTCCGTCCTGGGAGAGGAATCCCTCACATGGGGCTCTTTCTGAGGTTTCTACATTCTTTTTCCCCTGTTAATAGTTTTTCCTTATACTCTTGTTGAGGATTAAGGGCAGTGGATGTCGCACCTTGTTAAAGCCATATGAGACAAATTCAGATTTGTGAATATGGGCTATACAAATAAAATTTGATTGATTGATAAAAAAATCTCTGCACACAGCGTCCAGCACACAAACAATAAAAAAGTGACAGATGGATTCATTCTGAAGTAGAATCCAGGGAATTAACACAGGACAAGAGAACAGAACATTACAAATTGGCAGGTTCAGAACAGGCACTGCACTTGTAACTTTTAACTGTCCCTAAACCCATAGACACATTGTGGGGGGGGGGCGCACACACACACCACTGAAAGTGATTCAGCATCCTGCTTAAGGATGTAGTGCTAAAACCAGAAAGAATAACATTTACCTTTGTGCTTTCACAAGGAAACCAGGCGCAACAGAGCAATAAAACATTTCAGCAGTGTAATACTTGCAGCAATAAACAGATAACTCACCGCATGCTGTCACTAAACCTGCAGGGTATTAATATTTCTTACATCTGTGGTGATAACTCATGCGGGCTGCTGTGTGGGATTTGCACAAATTGTCATCGTGGCTTTTTCCTAGATTTGTTGCAAATCTCTGCAGTGTTTGCAGTGTTTGCTGTGTTTGTAGTTCAGACACACACGCATCCTCAGAGACCTGCTGCAGACTCAGATTGGCCCCGGCAGAGTGGGCTGCGTTATCCAGGCCGAATTACGCCGCTGAGCGACATTATGCGTTCAGTAACCTACTTAGACAATAGAGGGAGTCTCCAGACGATACCAGGTGTCCAAGTGCAGTGCACCTCTGTCCCTGCGTCCTACATGTGCTCTTTTAAACTGCAGCTATTTCCTGTGATGGATACGCCAATTTTCCTCTTGGCCCCCAGGTGAAGCTAATAGAGAAAGCTCTTGCATCATGTTCTCCTTCTAATCCTTTCTTCAGATTCCAACCTGCAGTCCAAGTTATTTTTCCTGTCTGTGCCTTGCTGGTACATTACCATACCAGGCCCTGTCAGAGCTAATGACAAGAAGAGCCACTCTACAGGCACCCGCAGCATACTGATGGATACCCAGAGTGGATGAGGGGAACAGACAACCTGCCTTGTAACATTTTTTTTGCCTCGTGCCAAAGCAGCAGATCAATCACGCCTGCATCCTACATCATTAAGCCCCTGTGGGATATTGATTGGGACGTTTGGCCTGAGAAGTGCTGAGTGGCACTTTACGGCCACAAGGTGTCCCACCACGTCTACTGTGGTCCCAGCTCTGAGCGGACACTGGGCTGCTCTCTCAGCTCCAAAGGCACAGAGCTGGAAAATGTGAATAGACTCTGGCTCTCTCTCTCTCTCTCTCTCTCTCTCTCTCTCTCTCTCTCTCTCTCTCTCTCTCCCTTTGGCCGTTACTATGCTCACAAAAAAAGAGTTAGTCTCACACAAACTAAGTGACCTCCTGAGTGGCCCTGTACCATGTGTGTTGGGATTTGATGGAGGAGGGATCCTGCCCTGTGGCTCTGGTTGAAGGAGAATAACACAAAGCAGGTTGTATTGTCTAATCAGGAGCTGGCATGGCCTCAACACAAGCTCATATTTTTCTGAGCTGCCTCTGCAGGGAAGTGACAACAATGAGCCGTACGCAGGCCCAAGGTTCCTGCGAATGCTGCTGTAGAATAGGCAGCATAAACAGACGTTTCCTCTGCCTCTCACTGTTCGTGCAACACAAACCTCCCCGGTTAAACACAGTGGCACAGTAAACAGACAGAGGCTGGCGTTTGCTGGCTGGAAGAAATATGAATTCACTACATGTGTCCGCAGCTAATTTACATCTGAGGGGCATTGTTCTCCCGAGGACACGTCACAAACATCACTCCTATTATAATCTTTGCTTCATTAGAGGCTTTTCTATATTTGTCAAGTCATTTATTCCCCCTGACCACGCCACCCGCAGAATATAAGGGAGCAATCAGCATATTGTCTTTAAGGGCTGGTTTCAACTGGATTTGGCTTCCAGCCATAAAGGGCATTTTTGCAAATCACCTCTCTGCTTGATGCAATATAGGCTCATCTTATAGCCCTGCCCAAAGAGCCAAGCCCACCCAGTCTCGCACACACACAGAGACGCCGGTCCGTGAGTTCCAGCAGCTCTCCGTGTTTTCCGGGCTGCCTCCGTCTCGTCCCACTCACACTCTCTGTCAGAGCGCGCCGTTGACAGCCACTGGCCACTGATCAGCCCACTTTGTCGGGGTCTGTGTCTCCACGCAACACTGCTGAGAAAGAAGCTCCGACTCTCGCTTTTTTTTGTTGCTTTGAGTCCAGAGCAAACACACGCAGCCGAACAAGCGAGCCCGTCCTCGGCATCGACAGCACAACAAGTGACGAAGCCTCTTTGAGTGCATTTTGATTCCAGACTCAACTGTGTCTCTCAGCTCCCCTGCAACTATGTCTGGAGAGGACGCACCTGCCCAGCAGCAGAACGCCGTGGACCAGAAGCAGGACACCAAACCCGCCGAGGAGCCCAAACCCGAGCCGCCCAAGACGGAGTCCGCTCCCGCCGCCGCAGCGGAGGCAGAGGCAACACCCGCGGCCGCCACCGAGAAGGTCCCCGAGGAGGAGACGTTCAGCTACCGCGCTCTGGTGCTCACCGGCTACGGAGGCTATGATAAAGTCAAGCTGCAGGTGAAGAAGGGGAAGCCGGTGCTCAAGGCCGGAGAGGTGCTGGTGCGGGTCAAGGCTTGCGGGCTGAACTTCGCCGACTTGATGGCCAGACAGGGGCTGTACGACCGCCTGCCGTCCCCGCCAGTCACCCCGGGGATGGAGTGCTCCGGGGTGGTGGAGGCTGTAGGGGAAGAAGTGACAGAAAGAAAAGTAAGCACACATGACGCTCTGTTTTATTTCCCTGCCCATTGAAGTCACATTTCCTTGTGTTTTTTTTGTTTTTGTTTCATTTAAATGATGAATATTGCCGTGGATTTGGTGCTGAGCAGCTACATCTGGATATGGGCGTGTCAGGCTGTGCTCGCTGCTCAGGCAGCGGCACCGGCGCTGCACATTGTTACAAACTGTTTTATGATTTAATGAATTTAACACTGTTACTTCAAACAGTCAACGCTAAGCTAAACTAACAACACAACCTGGCTCTTATATAGTTAATTCTTGGTGTGGTTTCGCTGCTCATCCATTCTCTCGTGCGTAAAAACGAGACACTTGTTCACTTGTTGTCTGAAAATGTGAAGCATTGAAGCCTGGTTGTGTTCATGTTGCATAGTATCTGTTTAGAAGGAAACCGAAGAAACCAAAGTGTAGAAATGACACGAGTTGAGCACAATGAAAGCAGGCGTCGCCCCTCTTGACTCCCCCGGTTTTCAATTGTGCTGCCTGTGCGCAAGGATGAATACACTTCGTATTTAGGCCACGAGATACACTGGTCTCCGCGGTGGAGATGTACTAAGCGTTCATATACGCAACATCTGTGTTGTAAATGTTAAGTCGACATGGGCACATGCAAATCCGTAGGATGCTTTCCACCCGGGCTGCGCCTACGCTGTGCGCTCTGCTGTGCGCCACGGCGCGCAGAGGCGTGTCAAGCGAACCAGAGAAAGCCACGATGAGACCGGATATTAGACCGTCCCGGCTTCAAAATTAAAGCTTTAACGTCACATGAGCACCTTTGTGTTTCTGTGGAGACAAAATAAGCAATATTGAAAATGTGAAAATGATCCTACAAGAAGGAAAATGTAAAATACAATGTATACAGCTGGACGTGCAGAAAAATTGGTCATATGCTGCACACATATGCTGTAAATCCTCCACCCTGCTTGGGCCTTTACGGCTCTAACGTTAGCTGCAAATAAATCATTATCGATGACAAACAACTTAATTCCCTATATCCACCACTTCAGATATGTTTCTCTCGAAATGTTAATTAATAAGGGCCTTTATTCTGGAGACTAAGGAGTGTCACGTTGTTAATACGGCTGACTTCACACCGGTGGGGGGACCGGAGTCACAGACGTCTTTTGTTAACCGGGAGCGACGGTGGCGCACAGACGCACCGAGCGTAAAGGGCGAGGCGCGTCGCAGATGCAGATAGCACGGTGTGATACACGGGATCACTCGCCCTCTTTGTCAACACGGAGACATTATTAACAGTCATTAAGAAGTCACGGTTAAAGTTCAAAGTTTCAACGAAACAATTCCCGATTAAAACGAGTTTTCCCTTCAGCGTTGTGGATGGAGCGGGCGATGAGTCACAGGCCTATATGCCTGTCTCCTGGCTGCATGGCATCACCACGGTAACGCCTCTGCAACGCAATTAGGCGACAAAGCCCTAACGTTACACATCAGCCTGCGTTGACTCACACCGTTTATCTGCTCGAGCACCACATTCTCCTCACATCAGCCTCTTAATATCTGTGGATAACACAGATATTAAGAGGCTGATGTACACACACACTATCAGTACATGTGTGATGCAAGTGTGGAATCAGTGCATTTGGCTGGGAGTGGCACATGTGTCTGTCAGGTGTCAGATCCATGTGAATGTGATTGGTGATGGGCCGTGGCCTGTGGCAGCCAGGCCTCACAGAAGTTTGAGACCCCTGTGTTTTTATGGTAACTTCACTGCTTCCTCCCACATTGTCAGTAATGTATATTGGACATAAAGGTCAAGCACGATCTCTAACACATACACACGCACGAATGTACAGCTTGTCACCGAGGCCTCACTTCCACATACCCCCCTTGTAGCACTCAGCTTATAAAATCAAGAGCCAATCTTTCTAATGGACTGAGATCTCTCAGATCTTTTGGCAGCAAACTCAGAGGGAATGTGCTGAGCCTGGTGGCACTGAGAGTTTTGGGGAGTTGAAATCGCTCGCTGCAGCTTTATCAGTCTGCCTGTCAATCTGTTTCCCTCACACACACACACACACACACACACACACACACACACACACACACACACACACACACACACACACTTACACTATACACAGACACAAAGACAAAACCCAGAATCGGGTGTGTCTGAGGGTTTGCTCCTCCGTACACAGTAAGCAAAGCTATATGATCACATGCCATTTAATTAGATGATGCAACCAAAACATCAGAGTCTAAGTAAAGTGTGATTGATTCTTATTTAATCCTACTGACATTTGGATATATCGCTGAACCCAATGTTCCCAAATGTCAGTGCCTGCTTCCTTACACATAGATCAGAAATATTTAATAAACTTTAGTTAGTTTTTCAAGAAAATAGGATATCTCTTTCAAGATATGAAAAATATCCTCATTTAGGCAATACCCAGCTCTAAGATATTATTTAAATTTCTCTATAATTAATTCTTATTTCCATAATTATTTTACATAAATGCTACACTTGTCCCCCTGACTTTGTTGTGGTGGTAAATGTTTTCATATGGATTTATTATCCCTGCCTTCTGTTGTGTTTCAATAACTGCCGCTGCTGTTAAATAAGTGTCCCCTGGACCGACGGTAAAGTTGAGTGAAGTAATACTACAGTGAGCTCACCCGAAATGACCTACAAGGGAGCACAGGGAGAAAAAAGTATACCAGTGAGTAAGAGAGGGGAGAGGGGAAATATCACAAATCACACTGAAGCTCCCATGACACCAAACATCAGCACTTTTTTTCCTCCAGACCTTTTTTTTTTCATTCTCTTCCTCTGAGTTTTGGTAGGATCTGACCCATATGTTCTCAATTACCTTCCTCTGGCCCACATTGTCAGTCTGGTATTTCCTCCAGCCCTCCTTCCCTCCCCCTTGTCTATCAATCCCTCCTTCCTTCGTTTAATCTCTTGATTCTTCCTCCATCAATTGTGCCGTCAGTGAATCCTTCTATCATGCTGCCCTCCCTTTATACCTCCATTCTCCTTCTCCCTTCTGCTAAACCAATCTATCCCTCAGGACGACTAAACCCTCCTCCCTGTCCTGCTCTTCCCTGCTACATGTCCCTCTCTCCATGATCTCAACATTTAAAGCTTGATTTCATACTCGACATGCGGCCTGTTGACAGTCGGCCTTAAGCTGCCCGGGTAAGAGAGGAAAATCAGATGTTTCTACTTTGTTTTCAACCCCCTTAAGATTGTCCAGTGTGGTTTTCCCCAAATTCTGGACATTTCTGAGATTGAAAGTGTAGCGTGGCATCAAGGCTGAACAAGCAAGGTCGAGAACAAATGGCATTTTGCCAGCGCGATATGGTGATTTGTGGCGAGCAGCATGTAGGCCCCTCCTGTCAGGGACGTAGCTGTGTGCGAGCAGGGCTTGGCTCTTTATCTTACCATCATGCAAACTGTGATAAACCACAGTAACACCTCTATGGATATTAATGTTTCTTTTGAATTACATTTACCGGAGCCATAAGGGGTTGTGTGTGGGCGTTCCATTCAACCATCATGCGATGCCTCAACCTGACTCATGAACACTGCATCAGAACCTTTTCTGCCCGTCTTTTATTTTTCCTTGCTGATTTTTTTTTTTTGCTGAGTTCAGCAAAGCTCCGAGCCTAGAAGCAGCTGACTCGGAGGCCTGCACACCCCGAAAAAACTGAATCACCATCTGATTAACTCCATTCATATACAGTTAACTGGACGTGTCTTTGTTCTGCGCCCACCCACCCCCCCTCCCCCTCGTACCCATGACCCCAACTGTGACTACATTAGACGCAGTGGCATGAAGGCTGAGAGGGAAAACGCAAGAAGCGCCTGTGTGTGTGTGTGTGTGTGTGTGTTTCTGTGTCACGCTGTGAAGATGTTGTAACAGAAGTGTCGCAAGGCTCGCTCGCTTGGCCTTGAATGTTCCTACTCAGTTTATTTGTGACTGACAGTAACTCACATCCTTTATTTGGGCACTGACGAATAGCTACCGATGCATTTGAATGGCATGTGTGAGTCATGGTTGTTTGTGTGTTTCCTGGAAAAAGCCTGAACTCCCCCGTCTATCGATTTGTGCCACACTTTACCCCCAATTAAAGCAGCAGGACTGATGAGTTTGAAGACCCCAGGAGGAAGGAGAGAAAGGGAGAGGGACAGCGAGTCAGCATGAATAACAAAGAGAAGGACGGAGAAGTAGCCCACGGTGAAAAAGTGAGAGCAGAGTTTTAAAATAAACCAAATGACTTGGCCTGGGACAGAAAGATGCGGCTATGAAAGAGAAAGAGAGAGGGAGATCTCTCTAATTGGAGAGGATAGACAGCGAGGCGCATGGCTCCCTCCAGACCATTAGAGAGGGCCGGGTAGAGAGGGTTTGTTCCCAGGAGGAGAGAGCTTGTCTTATGCTCAGCCATGGGGAAGAATCTGGCAGGGACTCTGATGAGTGGAGAGAAGCCAGGGGAGAAGATGGGGCCCCATTGTCCTGCGTCGCTGATGAGGAAGAGGTAATACGGGACACGCCTCGCAATGGAAAGGAGATAGAGGATGGGGAAGACAGACACAGACAGCGGACGATGAAGAAATGGTGGATGAAAGAGGTAGCGTCGAGAAGACCGAGACGCAGACAGGATGAGACGGAGGGGGGACCGGAGAAGGGGAAGGAAGACGCTCTGAAGTTGCGAGAGGAAAATGAGTCGGGAAGTGAAAGAGAAAGAAGGGAAGAGAAAAAGTGAGAATAATGGAAACGGGGCAAGACAGAGAGAGAGAGACCTGTGTCGAGAGAGGTGGATAAGGGGGAGGAAGAAAACAGGAAGAGAGTTATAATGCTGCAGTCGTCTCCGTTTCCTGTTTCCCTCGAGTAGGCTTTCCTGATTGGTTAGAAAGGGCGCTTGGGGGAAGTTTACATCGGAGCTGCTCCTTCTGGAAAGAGACAGTTGTGAACCGGAGGATCCTGCTGTTGATAAGATATGAAGTCACAGAAAAGGACAAGATGGTGATCAGGAGTTAAATGACGCCTGTGGCTTCCTCACAGTCAGAGTACTGGTTCTGAGGGATTAAAATGGCCTAAAACTTAAATGACAATCACATATTTGATCGTATAAAAAAAGATTCTAATAAACGGTAAAACTAAAGCAGACAGAAAAATACAATAGCACAATTTTTCTCTGTAAAGTCAACACAGCCCTCCTTACTGCTTTTACTCTTCTTTGGGTTACCACTCTCTTAGTTTGCTTAAACTCGTACGCTGCTTTCAGACATGCACTCAACTCCGCACCTCCTCCGCATTTTCTCTGGAGGAGCCTCTGGATATTCCACAGACTTTATACGCCTGGCCTCCTAGTATAGAATCCGTAGAAAGTCCGTGAGAACACAGCAGGTTGATCCCACCGACGACGATGTCATGTCGAGGTGCTGTAAAAATGATCACCTGATCACCTCCGCAGCCGAAGAGCAAACTCTTTGAGGTTTGTTGGAGGAGGTGGCTGCATGTTTGCACGTCACGCTCCCATCATTTCCATGGTAACAAAGAAACAGCGAGTTTGCAGGATGCTCCAAACCACTTCAGGGTCGACCGGTGAAACCTCCTGGGGAACTGAACCGTCGGTAGAGCCTCTTGATTTATGAATTTAGTTTTCGTTTAATAAGATAGGGATGCGGTCTGTCTGTGTGAGGTTTCCGTGTTCTCCCTGTGTCTGTGTGGGTTTCCTGTAGTTACTCTGACTTCCTCCCACTGTCCAAAGTCATGATGATCGATGTTTGGGTCAATGGAGACACTAAATTGCCCACAAGTGTGAATGGGAGTGTAAATAGTTGTTATATGTTAGTCCTGCAATAGACTGGTGACCTGAGTGCACCCCACCTCCTGCACAATGTCACTATATACAGTGGATGTGGATGAATAAAAGCTCCCCATGCTGTCATTGTGCTGTGACGTGGCTCCTTCTTAGAACTAAAGTTTTGTCTTGGTGTGGTAACACCCCCAGTTTTTGTGTCAAGTGGTTCAGAGGATGATCCAATATCTCACTGCGTCTCCAGTGCATTAGAGCAGTGGTATCCAATCCTTTTGTGGCCCCGGTCAGATGAACTCGAGCACCTCTTCATCTCTGCGACCCATCAATGGTTATTAATTTTTGTCTTACTGATACAGGCAGAACAGTTTGTACCGTCACCTCACTGCAAGAGGGTTTCAGGTTCGCACCCCGGTTTCGGCTGAGGCCTTTCTGTGTGGAGTTTGCATGTTCTACCCAGGCCCTCCTGGGTTTTCTCCTTGTCGAGTCCACTAACATGTAGGCTGGGCTTATTGGTGACTGCACAACATCACTAGGTGTGAATATGAGCGTGATCCGTTGTTCGTCTGTGTGTCAGCCCTGTGATAAGTTGACGACCCAGGGTCTCCGGGGTGTGACTGTGAAAGGATGACTGTGTAACTAATGGATGAACGCATGGATCGCTGATGAAAACTGTTGATGTTTAGGCCAGTTATGTCGTTAAGTCTGCATTTGTGTAGTATCGAGAGCTTGGAGTGGAGTATTTCATTTTTGCATCACTTATAGACTGTTTCATTCATTCTTAAGCATCAAAAATTCTATTTCATCAGATTATTTGAGCTAAACAGATTTTGAGCCCTTTGCTTCACCCTCTTTTCAGCCCCTGTCATTCTGTGCCTTCTGTTGCAGGTCGGCGACAAGGTGATGGTGCTGAGCCGTTTCGGCCTCTGGCAGGAGGTGGCAGCGGTGCCGGCGAGCCACACCTTCCTCATCCCAGAGGGCATGAGCTTCGAGGAGGCAGCAGCGCTTCCTGTCAACTTCATCACCGCCTACATGATGCTGTTTGACTTTGGCAACCTCCGGCCCAACCAGAGCGTCCTCATCCATGCTGCTGCAGGTGCTGAGATACAGGATACACAGCGTACAGTGCATGCACATAGAGGACACACACACCCTTTTATTCTATGTCGGTCTTAGGTTGGGAATCGATGGATCACTTCCCATGAAAGGGGCGATTACTTAATTCAATATAAATTGATTCATAATTAATTCACAAACTAAAATGAGCATTGTTTTCCTCTTTGCTTTAGTAGCTTTAAATAACTCAAGCAGTAAAAGCCCCAATATAGGTTTATGTTGTAATCCTGCAACCGAGAACCACATTTAATCAGTTTCCTCTCATCGATTGTTCGTAAATTCTGCACAGAGCTCTGCTAAGTCGACACAAAGTAGATCTAGTTGTGCAGATCCATAGCGGGTCCTCTGCAAAACCTCAGCGCGCCGACACAAAAGATTGTGTTATTGCTCTGAAGAAACATCCTGACATATTTATCAGACTTCTTCCTTCTCGGAGCCTCCTGTTTATACATTTCTTTATTCATGTAAAATATGGCCGTTGGAGAGGATCACACTGTTACTGTGAGATATGGCTGCACCAAACTTATTCCGGAGCACCTGCCACCTGGACTGTAAGGTCAGAGTTCGGAGTGAGTGGGTGGGGAATAAAGATAGGGATTGAGGGAGTAAAAGCACCTGTTTTGGGGCGTGATGTACAGAGCCTGAGAGCATTTGATTTAGCTGTGTTTACACAGTCGGTCCAGCTGGAGAGAATAGGAGTGAATTAACAGAAAAAAAAAAGATTGTTCTCTCCCCTCTTCTCTCGCTCGCTGTGTCGCTGTAGAGCTCTCACTTTGCCTCTGGTTCCCACTCTTTCTGTGCACATGGAGTCAGAGAGGGATCCCTCGACATTTGGGAGAGTGTGTGGGTGTAGATGGCTCAGGGATGTAAATTGTATATATTGAAACCTGAGCCTGTTTTCTCTGTGGGACACACAAAAAGTGACAGAGGGCTTTGAGGGAACCTGCCAACCCAGGTGGATGTTTCTCAAAAGGATGCAGGATCAATAAATTTGCAAGATTCAAATGAAACCGTTGTTTCCCTCAGAGCTGAATCACAGACTCATACTTGTGGGATTTTTGGTCACAGAGGAATCCCGAAGGTTTGCGTTCGCAATATCATTCAGCTGACGTCACTCGTCCCCGTGAACACACACATCGCCCGAGGTTTTCTGCGCTGGGTATGTTTTGCTATAGGAGGAATGCTGTGGAAGTGTGGTGCAAGACGCTTTTCCCCGCCGGTTCGGTCCAGGCGGCGTCTCTGGTTTCTCAGGGCGGGCTGCCAGTCTTGGCTCGCCAGCTGTCCCGACATCAGGATTGTAAAAGCACATTACTGAGGCTCTGACAAAAACATTTGCTTCACAGTCTGCTTGCCTGCACTCTGTCAGCCTTTGCATGTGTGAATGATTATCATGCTGCTCTACAGCGCTGCTCCACTGAGACCTTGGAGCTTTGTAACAACTGTGTACATTATGGTAGTAGCTTTTGTTAAAGAAAAAAAAGCTGTCACCATTGAGTGAGATGTGAACATTTTGCTCTTAACGCTGTCTCTCTGCAGCGTAGGGCTGTGTGTGTGTGTGTGTGTGTGTGTGTGTGTGTGTGTGTGTGTGTGTGTGTGTGTGTGTAGCAGGGGGATCCCACCCCTGAGTCTGTCAGAAATGGTTCCTGATGTTCCTTGATTAGATATATCAAAGGTGTCTGCTGTGACAGATCCAGGGAGAGACAGAGAAAGCGAGATTGTGTGTGTGTGTGTGTGTGTGTGTGTGTGTGTGTGTGTGTGTGTGTGTGTGTGTGTGTGTGTGTGTGTGTGTGTGTGTGTGTGTGTGTGTGTGTGTGTGTGTGTGTGTGTGTGTGTTGGGTGTGTCTGATATTCTCTAATATTCTAGAGGAGAAATATCAGCCAGGGCCTCATATTACTCACTGGATTCATTTTAGTCATATTGTTCGCAGCAGTGTGGTGTTGAATCTATAAATCAATTTGCTGATCAACCGGAAATAATTTAAAACAATTTGAATAATTGAATAATATTAATAATTCAACAAATCTCCTGTTTTCCATCCATCCATTATCCATTCCGCTGATCCTTCGAGGGTCGCGTGGGGAGCTGGAGCCAATCCCAGCTGACGTTGGGTGAGAGGCGGCGTACATCCTGGACAGGTCGCCAGTTTATCACAGGGTCAACATACAGTGACAACCATTCAAACTCACAGTCACAGTCTCCAATGATCCTAACCCAAGTCTGTAGATGTCTGCTGGAGAACCCGGAGAAAGCTCACATAGGGAGAACATACCAAAAATCTTTTTTACCAGATTTGATTATCAATTAAACAGAATCCCACATATGAGGTTTTACTGATCTCATCAGTTTGGTATCGTTGTCAGTTGAATATCTTTGCATTTTGGACTGTAGGTCAGACAAAGCCAACGATGTCAAGTCCTCACCCAACTCTGGTTAATTGTAATCAGCAGTTTGTCTGTATTTTATTTCACATATCACCAAATGATTAGTCGACAGTTTCACAATTGCGGAAATGTAAATTAAAGGCGTGGTTCAATATTTGGCTGTTCAGTATTGCAAATCAATACAACCGCAGGAATGGGTGATGGGTGAGTAACAATTATATGTGTTCGGCTCATGGAGTTGAGCAATGCTTAAGCATCGTATTAATATGTATTGAACTTGTTCTATTGCTACTGCAGCATATTATATAGCGATAATTATTGTGATTGTTTTGTAACCCTGACCTTTTTCAAATGTCATTTATTTGGCAGTAACGAGTCACTGGAAGATGCGGAACACCACCACTATTCCCTCAATTCAAATTCCTTGTTTCACTTTCAAAATCTTCCAAGAATTGATGTTTGTTTCGGAGTCCAAATCGATTCCGAGTAAGACGTCAGAACACAGAGCGTTTGTTGTATTTGGGTAAACAGTAAATAACAAGTAGCGTGTTACTACCCAACCCAGCCCACAGCTCGGTGAACACCCCATTTCACCACAAACAGTATTAGCATGCGGTTAAATGGCTTTATTTTGTAACTGACAATTTCATAAGAAGTCTTAGATCCTAAATACAATGCAATTGTTTTGTTTGCCAGACATGTCAGCACAACAATGCATTCCTGCCGGACCAGTTTACGCTGATAAAATACTGAGGTTTCTACATTACCTGCAAACATGGTACAGAAGACAGAGCTTCCTTCATGGTGTGGTTTTCGTAACTATCATTTAAACCATCGCCATTTTTATTGTAGGCCCAAATAACATCAACAGGGTCTTATTGCTGCAGCTAGACTGCGTTTGAGGAGCAGTTTCTTTTTTACTTCATAAGTGCATCTTTCTAGTAAAAGCTCGAGGGGGCTCAGCGTCACTTGACCTGTCACATGGTTGACCTGTTTATTGTGCTAATTATCCACGGATTTCATCGCTTCAGGAAAATAACCAGCCGTCTTTCAATTACTTTTCAATGTCCCTTTCCCAAAACTCCCCGAAACTTCCAGTTAAACACATAATTCGTTTTTAATAACAAAATGCTACGTATCATAAATTTGACTTTATGTAAACAGCACAAAATCATAATTGTGTCGAAAATGAATTTACAATGTGAGCACAACCTTCTTTCCCTTAAAGTATAAAATCCTTTAATTGGAACAGAACTGTAGGAAACTTGAGCAACAGACCTTTATCCAGGATATAGACAGCCATGCACAGTCTATGGCCATGCACAACAAGGTTCTGTACGCAGAGAAGTGGTAGAATTACAATATGCAGAAACAGAATAAATATTAATGATAAAGGATTTAACAAGTAAACATAGAAGATTAAAGGAAACACAAGATCTGTAGCATTCTCACGTCTGAACGTCAATGTTCTGACCTTTACCCATGAATGTCTGACAGGTGCTTTGACTCTATCAGTAGGTCATCCTTCTATATGTGTGTGTGCGTGCATGTGTGTGCATGTGTATAAGTAAACTGTGGTGAATAGTCTCTCTCTCGTGGGTCCGCTCCTGTCCTCTCTCTCTCTCTCTCTCTCTCTCTCTCTCTCTCTCCAAACAATGGCTTGTTGTACTTCCTCCCATCGTGCCTCTCTTCTCCACCGCACATCTGCATCCTCCGTTCCTCCTCCTCCCCCCTCCGGCCCTCCGTAACCTCCGCTCCCTCTGCGCGACCTCGCCATATCCGTACCGGAGTCCTCGTCATTGGGGAACGTGCGCACGTTTCCCCCTTTGTTTTCCCCGGAGGGCCTGGGCGGGGGGAAGTTCAGTGACATTTGGATGTATCTCGTGGGTCCTCTAGCTAGCCAACTAGCTTTTCCTCTGACCTCTCCCTGAACTGGTCGTGATGTTTATGAACCCTGGCCGGCCGCCCCGCCACCACACCCACACTACGCATTCCTGCATACATATGGGGCTCCGCAGCTTCCAATGATGACGTGCACCTCAGTTTTATTTATGAGATCTTGAGTAACTGCAGGCCAAAGTCAAGTGTCACGCATTGTGTTGCAGATGTGGAATGCATAATATGGATTAGGTGGTGCTGCAGGAGCCAGTGTCCTCGGATTTATCTGACGATTGTGCTTCATTGGCTCAGTCGCCTCCCCCCCCCCACCGACGCCGAGTTGTGGTTGAGTTTCAAATGGAGCCCCTCAAACTGCACTCGCTAATAGCGCTGTAAGGTGCTTTGGTTTACTAAATAACACATGCTATCAATCATCTCTTCTCATAAACCTCCACAGCAGTGTGTCTGAGGTTTGTGTGTCAGATTCCTCACATCCTCACATCCTCACAGCCATTTAGGCTGGCCCTTATTAAACCTTTTTTATTTTCCCCCTACAAGCCAATTACTGAGGCTTCCTTACATTTGCAGCTGCTTCTTGTTGGAGTGTAGCTACACCAGGTCGCACTGAGGATTATCTTGAAAATATTTGATGTGTGAGGTTTGCAGCTGCTGCGTGTGGGTGCAGTACAACCTTCACAGTGACGGGTGACAGCAGTGGATAGGTCAAGTCCTTGTTAATGCTCCTCTCAGGAGTCGAGCTGCTGATTATGCAAGTAGTTTTTTTCCGAGCTCTAAATTAATGTTTAATATTTATAATCCATGATAACCTCAGTGTCCTTCACCATCAAAACGACACCCTCTCCCGGATGATTTAATTTTCTTATAGATTTATGCTGCAACCATCAGTTTTTATCATTTTATCTTTGTATCTTAGAATAACTGAGCAAATTGAAATTGTAATTTGGAGTAAAACTAATTGCCATAGTTGCCAAATTCAATTCACAAAATTGATAACAGGTATGAACTGTAATGGCACTCAGCAGAGCACATTACTGCACTAAGGACCAACAGTGCCGTTTAATTTAATCAAGCTACATCAAATTTCACACTTTCATAGATATCAGTTCCTCACATTCATTATTTTTTTCATCAAAATAATTATCTGGGAAATCAGTGAAAATGCTTAAAGTGATAAAAAGAAATTCCCGCATCCACACCAAAATTTGATATGGTCTTTCCTGATCCATGTCACATCCTTCCACTAAGTTTCATGTGAATCAGTCCACTAGTTTTTGAATAATCTTGCCTCCAAACAAACAAACAAACGGACAGGCTGAAAACACAACCTGTTTGGCGGAGAACTTTAAGCTATCTAAAGGATTCTTTCCTGTAATGATTGTTTGTGTTTGTATGTGACGCAACACAATTTCCTTACAAAGCTGCGTATCTAGGGTCTAGCATTGACCATGCAACACATGAACTTCCTTAACCCTGGATGCCCGTAATTCCTCCACCCACGTTGTAACTCCATCAACTTTGTGTAACAGTGAGCGTAAAACGTTTCTGTCTTTAAAACATATCTGTGCCTCAGTCTAAGAAAGGCGTCGTCAGAAGTGAACTGTAAATGCTGAGAGCAAGTGGAACAGGTGGCTGGATCTCTTGGGTTTGGTTTGAATGGGGGCTGCATCGTGGTGTAGATCTTCACGGCTGCAGTCAGAGCTGTAGGCAGTGGCCTCGGGCGCTACGAGCCTCCAGTGCGCAGATGACTGCAGATGGGGCGGCTAAATGACAAGCAAAAAAATAAATGTTTTGGGAAGACTGATTATTGCAAAACAATTTGTGGGCTGTGAGAAAAGAGGAAGATGTATCTTATCTCTCCCCGGACTCCCTTCTAGATTACGTTTCTCATTCATTTTTAACCAGCTGACAAAGCCCCTTGATATTAAAGCACAAGCTCGAGTGTAGTCGCGACTCTCACTTTTATAGATGCATTATTCCTGCGTGGGAGCCATGATAAAACTCTGATGTGCCTTGAAAACGGTCCACCCCCCCACCCCCGCCCCCTCTCTAGTCTGTCTGCTCGGGAGGTCGCACCCTAGTTTAGAGAATGCTAATTCAGTCTGACCACCAAGCGGGAGTCTGGGCTGCGTGGTTGAACCGTCTCTGTGTTCCCTGGGCCTGGCATCGCCGGCGGCAGATCAGCTGCACTGATAGGAGAGGGAAACCAGGGCAACCTCCAGCCTAACCCGCCAATCACATTGCAAGCACACGCGCACATCGCTGCAGCGACAGAATGACCCCATCCACCCCCCACCCACCCTAACCACAGCATGCAGCTGCAGGTGTGTGTGCAACCTGTCAGGACACCTGTTCTGTGTGTGTGTGTGTGTGTGTGTGTGTGTGTGTGTGTGTGTGTGTGTGTGTGTGTGTGTGTGTGTGTGTGTGTGTGTGTGTGTGTGTGTGTGTGTGTGTGTGTGTGTGTGTGTGTGTGTGTGTGTCCCTGTTTGTGCAGGGGAAGAAAATGGTTTATGACATTATAGCTGTGTCTCAATTCCGGTGCTGCATCCTTCAGAGGCTGCATTTTGAAAACCACTTGCGTCACACCAGCGCTACTAGACCCTTCTTGAAGGCTCCTTCAAATGCGGCTGAGAAATGTGTCCTTCCATCCCCAAGAAATGAAGGCTCCAATGAGTGGATCCTTCTCTGGAACAACCTATCCCAGGATTCATTGCGCATCAGTGGCTAACCGTTTTTCAAAGAGGTAATGACGCCGCCAAGCGAGGAGACGTCCGATGCTTGAGTATCACGCTCTAATTCAACTGAACAGCTAATGGTATACATGTTTGACAAAAACTAGGGGCATAAAAAACTTCTGCCATGTCCAACATCGGCGCTGTCGCTAGGCAACAGCAATAAGGGCAGGGACAAGCAGGTGTCGCCAATTATGGAAAGCTTCTGAAGACCAGTCTCATTTCAGTTTGGCCTTTGCAGTCCTCCTAGGCCAGATAGACCGAATCCCCAGAAGGATGCATCCCCTGAATCGAGCCACGGCCGATGTTGTGTTTTTCTGTGTCCTGTCTTTGTGTTCGTTTGCTACAATCTCACTCAGGAAAACACAGGGACCAACTTCACACACAAGCAAAGGGTGTTTTTTTTTTAATATACTCACTCAGTAACTTTAAATGCGCTTCCTCCAAGCTGCACTGGGAGAAATTCGCCATCAGAGCGAGCACATTACGCTGCTCATGAAGCCCACAATGTGAGCACACACGCACACAGTCACACACGCACACACTCATCCAAGAAAAACAGCAGGGTTATATAATGCAGAGTAATACCTCCAGAGTACACATTCACAAACGCCGAACCACATCTCCTATCGCCATTACGGGGCTCTATTTGAACTCCGCTGCAGAGAGTGGCTGTAAAATTTCATTTATTTGGTTCTGTTTTGTTGGTGTAACACCGCAACAGCGAGTTTGAGTCAAAAAGAGATGCTTGGGTCCACATTTGTATTCCATTCTTTGTCGGCCGCAAAGATAATGATAGGCTAAGGAAGGAGAGAGTCCTTCAAGAAGTGTGGAAACAAATGCAGGAGAAGTCGCACAAGTAAAATCATATGGAGCTTAGAGACCAGGGCCCAGTCATCTCTTTGGTGTCGCCATACACGTCCCCCTACTCACACCTATACATCGCTGCCCGGCTCACGCGGTTCACAGATGCTGTGCCGTGACATAATCTGTATTTAGACCAAAAAAAACACGTGTGCGGTCAGTGAGCACGTAGCTTGACAGTAGGTTGAGAAATTAGACACAGCAGACACTGTGTTTTTTGTATGATTCTGAAAGAACACGTCTGAAGTCCCTGTCCGCTCCTGAATGAACTCTGGGTGTGGAGCAATAACAGTGGCCTCAGTGTCAGTGTGGATTCCTCTGTGTTTTGGGGGAAATTCCTCGTTGCTGCTAACAGTCACATTATGGAAGCCAAGTGCAATTTGTGCCAGAATGCGAGTATGTAAAGGATTCAGGGAAAGACAAACCCCTGCTGTGTATCCCATTCCTCCAGAGACACAAATGGATAGGTGGAGGTTTTTTGTTTTTTTTGACATTTCCCTAATTTAAAAGAATTCGCTTAAGCTGCTCTCTGTTTCCTGTGCAATGGGTAAGTGTTTGTGGATGGTCCTCAATCACACTCCACCTCCACCGAGAGAGAGGATTCTGGTCCAAAGTCGTAGATAAAGAGGGAGAAACTATAAATCAGGAAACCAGGGAAGCAAAGGGAACTAAACTACTGGGTTGATTAAAGGTTAATATTTTAATCTCTGTGCATATTTGTGAAGATTAGCAGACACTGTTCAAGGCTGCAGCCCTGCTCCTGTCTGTTTTGCTCTTTTGAGATCTGTGTATGTATGGATGTGTGTGTGCGTGCGTGCATGTAGGGGCGCGGTAAGGGGTTCTTGGCACAGCTTAGCAGTCTTGTGATGGGATATCAGGAGTTTGTTCTCAGGAGTTTCAGAGACGGGTACCTTCTTCTTCTTCCTCCCTCGGCTCAATCTCTCCGTGGAAACATGTTTTTCCTCACCCAGATTTTGATAAAAAGAAATAATTCTGATTGCAAATTGAGGCTTAGTTTGAAAAAAGAGAAACAGTAAGCAATATGATACGTATAAGCACTGATTGCTTCGCCGGGGTTGTTCTCCCCTCGCTCACTGACGCCTTCAAGTAAACACAGAAGTGGAAACGCTGTGTTTATGACAGCAGCGTTAGTTAAATATTAATATGTGAGTGCCTGGAGCAATGGATGCATCATCCTGTTGGACACTTCTTCACACCTGTATTTGTGTCTGAGGCCTGGCTGCTACTACGTGACACAGCCATGTAATAAAAACAGCTCTTAGCCCCTTTATAGCTCACATAATGTGTCAAAGGCACACACGCACATTTGCTTGTAAAGTTTGCATGTGTCAAAATATTTGTAGAAGTGCATTAAGCCTCACATTTCACTGTAAATACACAGCTCTTTGATTTTACTATGAACAATTCCCGACTATTCTAAAGACACATTCACAGGTGATGAAGTTCGGTGGCTGCTAAGACGAAGGATTGCACCGGTCTGTCAAATGCCAACTGATGACAGACTGACAGGCCATGTATGTTCAATGGCAGAGCAGTCAATGAAACAAAATGGCTCCCCTTGCTCAGTCATTGTTGGCAATTTGGCCGAGGTTTCCCTGGCAACACAAACCTGGTTTCTCGCTGAGGACATGAGACGAGAGATGGTGATGTTATAACACAGCAGCCGCCGCAACAACGCTCCCATCTAACGGCATTGATTTTGTGTTTTCATCAGTCCTCCGCTCAGTGTCGGCAGCGTGTGTGCGATTATACAGCGATGCAGAGCAGCCTGCCCGTCTCCCACTGACGCTCGGATGAGAAACACAAGTCAGGAGCGATGTTTGGTCTTTACACTGACATTAAGGATGATGAATGGGATCATATTCATTTTCTGACTTTATTTTTTCCGTCTGGGAACCATTTTTGTAACAACCGCGGTATGAGACTGGAATAAACCTTTTTCACATATTTATACTGAGCGATTTTCTGGTCAGAGATGAATAAAGAGGTTCATCTGATTTGGCCTCAGTCTTACGGTTCAAGCTGGTTTTATGCCACCATCAGAGAGAAACTGCCAAGATGTCGCTGAGGAAATTGTGCTATTCAGCTCACTTCAAATCATTTTCGTGAAGAGATGAAGGGAGCAGAGGTGCATCACTGTGCTGATCTGAGGACATTATTAACATAGAGATATTCTTCACATGAATCACAAAATAAATGAACTAGACAGACTGGATGAAGTAATTATGATTCATTACCTAAAGTATAATTTTCATTTTTGTCTAATTTATATAAACTATTGCAGAGTCTGTTTGGAATGGGCTGTTTGTTTGGTCCGTGGTGATGCTGGTTGCGGCTTTCTTTCTGAAAGCATAAAAGTGACCTGCAGTAATGGAGCCACAGCAAGTGAAGACCTGCTGCAGGACTCAGTCCACAGAACCCTGAAGCTGCTCCAGCCCCTGCTGCACAAAGAGCTGTTCACCTGTAAGTTCGTTGAGGCTCGACTCAGTGCCCAGAATCTCATGATCACGTCACTTGTGTTGAGTCGCAGCAGCCACTGCTACAGAGCGCTGGTCGTCTGTTTATTCAATGTTAATTAATATTCAACATATCACATCGCACCAAATTTAATCTTGCACTTCGTTGGGCCTTTAACAATACACATGCCAAGTGCGTATGTGCCTGTCGTCCTGCCTTTCAGATAATCTTACTGGGCGTGCATCCTAAATGTTTGGTTTAAGTTGCCCAGTGTAAGCAAGCAAATCGTGCTTTGATCATTAGTTTCATATAAACTTGTTCCTTAGCCCTAGTTATGCCATTAAAAGGGATGTTGTTTAAACTCACGTGTTGTTTTATTCTCTGGTATCAGACGTGCTCTTTACTTAGGACTAAAGGAGTAAATGACCTTTATGGATGCCGTTCACTTCAAATCCTCCAGTCGGCCTCCAGTTCAAACAAGCCCCTGCTTATCAGTAACTTATTACTTCTTGCTCTGGCTGCCTTGGCAAACACCGGCTGAGGCATTTGTACACACGTCCAAATACAGCGAACACAATTGCAGATATCAGAGGGTGCACATTCTCTCAGCTTGTAATCTTTAAACGTTATCTTGGACAATGTAGCACATTTGGATTTCAGCATGCATTGTTATAAGGAGCCATGGTTAAGTGATTTGCAATAGAATGATCCCGTTCTCCTTTCCCAACAAAACAGATACCTCAGGGACATTTTTTTACGTCCTGTGGAATTTCTACGCATGTTGTTTTGTGTAAGGGAACCAAAAAATGGGATGTGTCATCTGAGCTACAATGTCTACTTCTCCCAGAGTTGGATGTGTGTGTCTCTGTGCATCTGTGTGTGGGTGTCTATTCTCCCCAGGCCAGCTGGGGTAATGTGATTGTGTTCAATTCCCTCTTTGCATACCCCTGAGCAAAACACATCCACTGCTGTTATTGACTGTTTGTCTTGTTTGGGGACAATAAATAATGTAAATCACATTTAGCTGCCATTCTTGGTGTTCTTGAACAGATGTACATTGATCTTGAATCCTCATCCGTATAGTCTTTGCATCGGAATCAATCACATGTCCCCGAATTGATACTTTCTTCACAAATTCACGGCAATGTAATTTACCCAACCTTTTCTTATTCCAGGTGGTGTCGGTATCGCAGCCACCCAGCTGTGCAAGACAGTGAAGGATGTGACTGTGTTCGGCACCGCATCAGCCAGCAAGCACGAGACCATCGGAGAGGGCGGGGTCACGCATCCCATCGACTATCGCACCAAGGACTACGTGGAGGAAGTTCGCAAGATCAGTCCAAAAGGTGAGACACTTGACTCTCTGCTAGGGGCTGGGCAATAACCCAGTATCAATAAATAGTGCAATATCATTTTCATCAATAGCACTATGATAAAGGTTCAGTATATAATCGATATATTGCTCAATCATTGGGCAAACAAAATGAGGAGGAATGACTAATAAAAATAACACATAATTGATTTGATCTGTAAAATGTTTTGCTGTTTATCAAGTGTAATTTTCTCCTTATAAAGAAGAGTTAATACCACTTCCTGGTGACATAGCGGTGCGGTGGTTGGCGCGGCCGCCTCCCAGTTCGCGTCCCAGTTTGTTCAGGATCTTTCTGTGGGGATTTTGCATGTTCTCTCCGTATATGCATGGGATTTCCCCGGGTGCTCCGGCTTCCTCCCACAGTCCAAAGACATGCAGATTGGGGTTAGGTTAATTGGAGACTTTAATTGAACCGTATGAATGTGAGTATAACCGGTTGTTTGTCTCTGTATGCTGGCCCTGTGATGCACTGGCAGGCGACCAGTCCAGGGTGTGCCCCACCTCTCACCCAATGTCAGCTGATTGGCTCCAGCTCCCCCACAAACCGGTATAGACGATAGATGAATGAATGGATAAAACCACAACCTTCACTCGGGAGCAACGTCTGTCTTTAAACTTAAAATAAATAATAATATGACATTTATCGTGATAAATGTCCTGATGTCCATTTTTATCTGTTTAAAGTTCTCTAGATCAGAATTTTGTGTGTGACTGGAAATAATGTTTAAAAATTGGCCCTGTGAAGACCATCTATTAGTCACAATTTACAGTAATATGCACTGAGATTGTTTCATAAGAAAAATTGTCCAGATCAATATGTTCCCACCGGCACAAAGCAATACTGTGTGACTGCAGCGATTGTTGAACGGTGCTGAACAAGCTGCCGACAGTGAGATGAAGCATTTTCATACACTTGTGTATGTTTACCGTGTTTTTTTCTCTTGCTGCCATGTGCACTAGACAGCATGTAGGGAGTCATTTTCCCTTCCAACGAACTCATTGAACTGAGCAGTGACGTTTTGGATTCTCATCAACATCAATAATGTAATGTAATGAAATGTATTCTGCAGAGTTTTATTTAAATGTGCTCCTGGACTCACAAATAGATAGAGCACAAAGAAAATGCTGCTTTTCAGCAAGATGAAAAAAGAAAAGAAAAAACGCCCAGTTCCTGTTTCTTCTTTTGCTCTGTTCTGTTTTCCTCGCAGGATGGAGACTCTTTATGCTGAGGCTCATTTCACAGTCGCCTCTCCAACCCGCCTCTGTTCGCTGTAGCACAGAGAGACAGACAGAGAGAGACGGATAGGAAGACAGCGAGAACTGACACTTTAGACAGAATGTATCTAATTAGAGGCCCTGGATCAATGTGCAGTCCTGCTCGCTACCTTTCCTCCCTGTCTTTGGCACGCCGTCAATTCATCTGCACTGTGGTCAAGGCAGAGCCCTGCTGTGAGCCTCTCCAAATCAATAGAACCAGGGTTTACTGGAGCAAGCAGGGGTAGCCCAATTTGAGGAGTCCCCTCTGGCACAAAGGAACGTCATTAAGGTTGAGCCGACATGGTAGAGACGTTAATCAGGGAGCTTAATAGTTAGGTTGCCATGCTTTACCGTCTGCTCAGAGGCGGGATTGTTTGTTATTCCGTCCTCCAGGAATGGAATGAACTGTGATGGAGAGAGATTTCATCCTTCTTGTCTTATCAGTGACAAGAATGAAAAACATAAAACAAGAGGGATCTTGCTCCGCTCTCCTCCGCTCCTCTCTTGGCATAGGTACATGGGCTCCTCTTCATGTAAACATGGCACAACTTGGCACAACGCTCGCTACTCCTAGTCAACTCTGGCATGCGGAGGGGGCCGCTGAAGAGACTTGGCAGGCTGCTCGCTCTGAATTCAAACCAGCGATAACTGTCCCCTTCTTATCTCTCCTGCTGCAGGGCTGGACATTATCCTGGACCCTCTCGGAGGATCGGACACCCATAAGGCCTACAACCTGCTGAAGCCTATGGGCAAACTTATCACCTATGGTAAGTCAAAAGAAAGGTATCCTTTACCTGAGTGTTCAACAACGTGAATTTGATAGGAACGGTCACTCCGGACGAATTCTCGCCTATGTCACTGATCCAATACAACACAATCAGATTCAGAAGAAATTTGATGCACCTAAAGTCCCATAAAAATCTAACCTCAGATTCTAATAGCAAATGTCTTGTATGCAAAAAGTGTTCTACGTCCGCAACTCCAGATTTCAATTTTTTTAAGTTACTAGAAGATGTTGCCTAAAGGCCAACATGGCGTTTATTATGCTTTTTAGCAGCGCTGCACCGCAAACTAAGGAGCACTGACCTTACTGTTAAAGTTACCTGCACAAACTGGCATCTATTGATATAGATGCCCATGAATACGCTATTTCGTTCAATCACAAAACATCTCTGCAGTTGAAGAACATTCACCACATCAGTATAGCGCATAAAACATGAAAACATGCAGATATATTTAGGGGCGTGGCATCGATGAGTTCATTGTTCATCCAAATAAAAAAATTTGAATCTTGTGGATCTAAAGTGGTTTCTTTAGGGTGTTTTTTCAGCCACTGCATTGTAATAAATAGGGTTAGAATCCTGTAACTACCACCAATGTGCAGTTGAGATAAGGTAATGTGGCCTTAGCTTTAAGGCCTGTTTTAATTTAAGGGTATTTTACCTGCACAAACTAGCATCTATTCACATATCTACCCATGAATAGGCTATTTCTATCTGGAACGGTTTGGCTACATATTATAAATACAAATAAGTTCTTTACCATCTCCAATTAATTGGAAAGTAAAGCTTCATATTCAGTGATTTCAGACTGAAACTATCACGAAACCCCTCTGCAGTTAGCACAGTGCATCAAACTTGCTGGGGAGTAGAGCTGCTTCCTGGTGGGCAGCGTGACCTCTGCAGAGGTCCGTGTCCTCAGTGCGCTGTGTGTCATCCGTGGGTAGGCCTTATACGCTTGCTTTGCCGCGGTGCCAATCGGGAACAGCATGCATGCAACAGTGGGCAGGGTCGGCATCCATGGAGAACAGGGCCCTGCCTTTGCATGTTGCACAAAAAACCAATACCCAGCATGGTGCCCCCCCACCCTCTCTCACCCCAACAGAACAACCCCCCTCCCACAGGCCGCACCCCACCCGCCCAGTCCCTCTGCACTGGCTGCTTCTCTTCCAGCTTATCAGAAGTATGCATGGCGGGACAATGGGCGTTCTATGCACACGAAACCTGGAATGTGTCTGAATGTAGCAGGCTGGGTCCCTCTCTTCTCTCAGAGCGAGCTTTGTGTCCCCCTCATTCCCCTGAGAGTGAGGCAGAGGCAGCGAGAGCACAGGAGGCTGAAGGAGAGGAAGGTGATGTGGTGACAGTCGGAGCTGAAGTGCTAAAGAGGTGTTCACGGTGGAGGGAGAAGCTGAGAGGTGGAACAATAAAAACAGAAAGTAGAGGCACCTGACTGGAGTTGATGCCATGTCACTAAAATATGAGTCAATCTTTTATGTTTGTCAATAATAGTTTGGTCAATAAGATGTCAGGAAATTGGAAAAAAGAAAAGAAAAGAAGACATCACCAGTGACAAAGCTCATATCTTCAAATTGTACGTTTTTTCCAAACTCCAAAATCCCTCGGATAATAAACATTTGAGCGACAGGAAAAAGCTATAGTTTTCTTTTTAAATGACTTAAAATATACTCAAATACATCAAAATTTCAAGCTAATGATCAGGCAAGGGCAAAGTGAGTCAGGTCAGAGGGAAAAAAACCCATGCAGTAGAGATTCAGGCCCCTTTCCCTCCTTTCTCCATCCTTCTCCGTCAGGTGCGGCGAACATGCTGGCGGGCCAGAAGAAGAACCTGCTCGCCGTGGCCAAGAACTGGTACCACCAGTTCTCCATCCACACACTCAGCCTCATCCAGGGGAACAAGTCGGTGTGCGGCTTCCACCTGGGCTACCTGGACGGGGAGACAGAGCTCATCACGGAGGCCATGAACACCATCCTGGATCTGTACAAGCAGGGAAAGGTCAAGCCCCGCATTGACTCCACTTGGCATCTTGAGCAGGTCTGTGTCTGTTTCACCGTTGTCTCTTATGTGGATTGTGTCTGGATTCATTCAGAAATTCTCTACAAGCACGGTAAAGATAATACATGTCACATTATTGTTTGTTTGATAGTAGCAGGATTACACAAAAACTACAAGACAGATTTCCATGAAACTTAATGGAAGGATGTGGTATGGGTCAGGAAAGAACTCATTAAGTTTTGATGTGGATCCAGATCTGAGGGTGGATCCAGGAATGTCACTTTCTTTAAAATTGCGACATTGGGCTTTTTTCCAAATTTGTGTTGATAAGAGAATTATGTGTGAATTTTGATGATAAATCTGACATGTTTAGGGGGTTGGTATCGACGAATGTGTGCAATTTCCTGCGGATCCTAATAAAAATCTGGATCTAGTGAATCTAAATGTGGATATGATGATATACTCCATGAGTTGCATATATCTGGATTTTCATGCCTGATTGTTAGTGTAACTAAAAGCATCCCTGTGCGCCACAGTTTGAATGACCCGATGATTCATTGTGACGCGGGTGTATTTCCACATGAAAGACACGGGTTCTTCCACCGTGTGCTTGCGACGCAGTCACCCAGAATGACTGTGGATGTCAGGTGGCTCTGTGGTTGGAGGATGGGATCTGCTGGAGCAGGGTGTGGCCCCAGATTCAATAAGACTTGCATTCAACAGGCAGAGCTTGGCCACAAGACGCACAGTGTCATAACTCACTGGGCAAGACAGAGTCAGATTGTTGCTGACAAAATTAACGCTGTGAGCACATATGAATAGAGAGAGTGTGAAATACACACAGGGAGAGAGAGAGAGAGGGAGTTGGAGGCTGACATCTTCTGTTGTCCAAGAACGGAGCTGGTCAGTATTTTGGCCTGTGTGGCTGCTGCCGGAGAGAGAGAAACACCTGCTGTCTTTCTCCGCCATCTGACGCCCTTTCTCTGCCCCTCCATCTGCCCGCTCTTCATATCAGACTCTTTCTCTCTGTCTTTAGGTTATTGACTCCCTCTGTGTCTCTCTCTCCATCTCGCTGTATTCTCCACTTCTCCCGTCTCACTGTGTAGCTTTTCTTTTTTTTCTTTTTCTCTCTTGTTGCTATGGTGACATCCTTTAGTCAGTGTGTGCGTCTGTCTCAGGGAGGGGCCCTGATGTATGAAAAAGAAGGAGTGTGGAAAAAACAGAGGAGAGAAGAAGGTATATCTCACTCTGGCGCGGTGTGTAAAGCTTTGGATAAATGACTGCTAAACACTGATGCCCATAGTATCATCCGTGACGAAAAGCTGTTGAACGAGTATTGTCATTTATTACAGCCTGATTACAGACACCAGGCCCTGACCCCATCCATCACAGTCTTTCTTTAATTTTCACCCCTTCTTTTTGCTCCAATAATCAATAATTGGAGCAATAATTAAAATTCAGCGCTCTCCCTCCCTCCTGTGGTTTCTCTTTCATTATCTACATCTGCATCAATACCCAGGAGGATAACGGTCATGTCTGTAGCTGCAAATATAGCAGATGCCTGGGAGCCAGAGAGGCTGATGGATCTTAAGACAGTGAAGGGTGGAGGTGGGTGGAGTCGCAATAAAGAGCCTCAGTCGCTCTCACTGTGACTTTCATTCACATTGAAGATGATTCTTATAATTCCCGGACTCACCCCTCCCTCTATCCCTCCCTCCCTTTCAATATCAGGACACCAGTTGCTCCCTCCATCCCCCCGAGCCTCCAACACCTCCTCTCTCTCTTTCCCATGTGTCTGAGTCGTCAGGGCCACGTTTCAGCCAGGCTTTACGTTGCTAGGAGATGGTCCCGTTGCCGTGGCACTGGTCGTTAGGTGGTCTGCCTGCCTCGCACGAATAGGGGCAATGGGAAGGGGGGCGGGGGGGTGATGGAGACGAGAGCAGACAGTGGACAGAGCTCTGCGGTCAAGAGGAGGGTGGGGCTGGACCGGCGATAAGACTCTCCTCTCGTCGTTATGATTGACAGACAATCCTCCTTCAGCTAAAACCCGCGTGGTGTTTACACAGCTTCTTCTGCCGTCAGTTTTAACTGTAACAAAAATTAATTGTGACTGTGGTCAAATTTCCTCTGTGATAAACGTTTGATTAACCACTTCTGACTTCCTTTTCTCTTCGGCTGTGAGGAAGCTCTCTCTTCCAGCAGCGGTTTATTGATTCATTCATCTGCAATGGCCGCCTCCATCACCAGAGTTCATACAATTATGATCATCATTTTATTGGCCTCATTAGTGATTTTGCCCCATAAAAAGAAAATGAAATCAATAAAAATTGAGTTGTACAATTACTCTACATAAATCATGATATAAGCAGTCAAAGTAGAAAAATTATAAAAAAAATCCAGCACCTGGTCATCCACAGCCACAGCCTGTTAGAAGTGAAACGAATGTCACATTTAGCAGAATTTGGATATTTAATCAAATAAGTAATGGTTTGATTTGCACCTTTGTTGTTTTCCTCAAACAAGCTCTAACGTTCCGCAGCATCACCCTTTTTTTTACCTACTTTAATCCTAACTATTTGGTGCGATTTGGATATGCAATACGTTCAGTAATAGTATTTGGAATAAACAGGGGACCAGTGCTCTGTCACTGGGGGCGGGGCAGTGTGCCTTCAGTTGACTGTGTCTTCTTCTACTTCCTCTGATAAACCACAGCAGCAATCGACAACTGGGTCAAACCACAGGTCAAGATCGCAGCTAGATCATTTGATTAATTTCCTTATTTTTATTCCATCATATCTGTTGTGTGTTCATTGCGACAACATTCATAGAATCGCTTCCTCTTTAGCAACTAGTCAAAGTAATTGACAATGTTAATGCTATAATGCTCTATATTGATTTGAATTGCAGAGCTTTCATTTTGAAAGCTTGTGAACTGTGTCGGTTGCTTAACAGACCTTTGAAATAGCCGACATGCAATGTATGAAAAAAAAACGGCAGCTCAGTAAATCCCTCAAACTTTTATATAAACCGCATACACAGGGTTTCATTTTATGAAAAAAACACTGACTACAAAATCATCATTGCAGATAAACCAGGTAGGATGAGCACACAGTCTGTTTGACTTTACTCTGCACCATAGACTGTTTATAATAATATAATTTAGTAATAAAAGCCCTGTTGCAGTGTATTGGATTGGGATTAGATTAATTTGAGACTCAAATGTTGAAAATCTCGACCCTCGAAGGATCAGCGTTATAGATAATGAACGGATGGAAATTCTAATATTTGAAAACCTCTATTTGCAGTATGTTACTCCCTCCATTTATTTTGTCATCCTTCTGTTTCTTTGCTGCGTGCTGCTGCACCATCTCATTTCCTCTCAAAGATTATTGAAGGCTCGTCTAAACAAATGTAATTTCACATATACTGCATATTAAAGTCATATTTGTGGGTTTAGAAGATGTGCTCCTATCAAAACAGAAGATTATAAGCACAGAATGCAATAGTGCAGTGGAAATGTGTTGGTGGAGGAGCAACTGGCTCCTGTGGAACCTCCATAGATTATTCTTCTCAATGACAGGTGTATTTAAAATCCCTGCCCTCCTTTCACCTTTTCCTCTTTCGTCCCTCCTTACGTAACCGTCTTCCTTCTTTTCATCTCTCATCCAGGTGGGCGATGCCATGAGGAAGATGCAGGAGAGGAACAACATCGGCAAAGTCATCCTCAGCACGGAGCCAATGCCCGAGGAGGAGAAGAAGGAGGAGCCTAAGAAGGAGGACAAGAAAGAGGAAAAGAAGAAGGAAGAGAAGAAGAAGGACGACAAGAAGAAGGAGGAGCCCAAGAAAGAGGAGAAGAAGGACGACAAGAAGAAGGAGGAGCCCAAGAAGGAGGAGCCTAAGAAGGAGGAGGCCAAGAAGGAGGAAGAGAAGAAGGAGGAGGTCAAAAAGGAGGAGAAGTGAGAGGGAGGGATTGATAGTCAAGCAGACCAGCAGGGAGTTTGTGTCCTGGGAGCACGGGGAGTGGGATGGTGGGGTGGGGTGACGGATGGGGATGGGGTGGCAGGGGGGGAGGGTGGAGCATAAGCAAGAACGGGGAGGAGCTAGAGGGCTAGATTACAAAATTATCTCACCACTGTCAGTCTTATACATCTCTTCTGCTTCAGCCTCTCGAGTCCACACTGGCGGCGGTCACTCAGGCCTGGCTCCACCCACGGCCCCTCGCTTACCATTTTCTAACTAAACAAAAAAATGATCCGATCACTTTTCCCACCCTGAGTGCTCCGAACTTTTCCCCTTGCCTCACTCCTTGCGAGACCTGAAAGATTTTTCTTCTCCTATTCGGAACGACTGAGACAAGGGAGCCGTGGAGGACTGTGGGTAGGGTCCAGGCTTGGGGGAGCTAGTGGTGGTGGTGGAGGGGGGTTGTTTCCTTGACAACTGTGAATCCCCCCCTGCCGCTCGTGCTCCGACCCCACCCTCAACCTCCCCCCATGCCTCTCCGCACCTCGACTCCCACTGAATTGTTCTGCTCTGACTTCCACCTGCCACCTCCTCTCGTCTCCCCCTCTCACCCACACCCTCACTGTGCTGAGTCCACACCTCACACTCACCTCCCACACCACCCCGCACCAACCCAGGGGCCGGACCCACAGGCAGGCGTAAAAAACACGGACGGACGGACGGACGGCCAGGCAAACGAAGAACCACGCCCACCCACACGTTGCTCTCTCTTTGCGTCCAACGCTCAAAGTTATGTCACTGAGAGTGAGTCAGAGATGCCTGTGATTGGCTCATGCACCCCACCTCCCCTGTAGATATTTGCATCATTGGTTTTTGATTATGATCTTCGACAATGGTGTTAACTCTGCAGGGCCTGACATTTTTCTTTATGTGGCTTCATCAGCAGCGGGAAGGGGGGGGGAAACGGCGCCATAACACATGCGTTCCAAACCCAATTTCTGTAGAGTTTATTTAGTGGCTGCAGAATATGAATTTCCCCTCATAATGAGCCTTTCTCTCCTTAGCTACAGATTTTTCTAGCTGACCAACTGTTGGCAAGAAGTGCGCAGTGCCAATTAAGGGAGAATTTGTTTCTGTTCAAACAAGCCACACACACACACACAAACATACACACTCTGAATGTGATGAAAGAGGCACTGTCACGCTGAGACAGGGAAGCGTCTGAAATGAGCAAGTTAAGAAGGTGAATACCAGCTCTTTTTCCTCGGGATCAGACTTTCTTTTTTTTTTTCTCCCCTGATCCTCCTCGAGGCACTCTGTGGCATTCTGCTCCTTTCACAGCGGCCGCTCGCCTGTCGCTCAGCCTGACCTGAGAGAGAGGAGAATTCAATTCAAGCCGGCGTCCATACTTTGCCTCCCCTCCTTCTCTCTACTGCCCCGCTCTCTTTCTCTTTCTCTTTCTCTCTCTCTCTCTCTCTCTCTCTCTCTCTCTCTCTCTCTCTCTCTCTCTCTCTCCCTCCTCTTTCCATTTCCCTCTCTACGGTCGGCATAGCAACAGGCGTCAGGCTCGTCAGAGATGGCACTGTGGTCTGTTTCTCTGACTCCCTCTCCCTGTGTCTCTCGCTCCTGCCTCCCTCGCGCTGTTTGCCAACAGTCAGAGCCGGGGACCAGTTTTTCATCAGGTGTAAAATGTATTAATAATTCATGAGGTGGTGAAGCCCCTTCTTTTTTTCTTTTTTTTTTGAAGATTGTGAGTATTGCACCACCAAACTGTGTGTAAAAGTCTAAATCTAGTATTGAAAATGTGTGCCATCAGCAGTATGCCAGCTAAAACTGCACATCGCTCCCTCTAATGGCCAGTATGAATTTTGGCTTTTGCCTGGCTGGTGTCATGTTAGAAGTTTAGGAGTAAGATCCTCTAGTGTTTCATCACAAGTCCGACTGGGTGGACTCCTAAATCTGTCCCGTAGGTGGATATCAACCCTTAAACCCGTAGGCATCTAACTACCTGCCTGCCTGCCTGTCTGCCTGTCAGTCCGTCTGTGAGCCCGGCCTCGGTGTTGAGACTCAGATGGTGACCAGTGACTTTGTAAAAAAAAACAATATGAAAATGTAAAAAAAAAAAAAAAAGACAGTAAAAAAGATGTTGTGTTAGCATGAGTGGCCTCCCTCATGTGCCGTGTGTGGTGTGCCATTGTGCGTGAAGATGTGTGTGTGTCCTCAGGTCGTTTGTCAGGTTTCAAAAGCACCCATCCCCCCCCGCCACCGCCGCACCCCCACACTTCTCTGCTACAGTACTATGTAGCTCCGGCCCTGCCTCCCCTCTCTCTCTCTCTCTATCTCTCTCCCCGTCTGATAAGAGGCCTGTGTTGTGAGGACAGTTGGTATTAGTATTTTTGCACTCTGCTCGCTGATCTTAATGCACTTACGAGCATGGCAGTCCCACTCCAGTCCCACGCGGGCTTTGATTCTGCTCCAGGTCTGCAGCCCCTGCTTCCCATCATCCACCTCCCAGTGTTGTCTGCTGAAGCTCACTGAAAGCACTCACCTAAACTCACACGCATGTAGGAACACACACTGGTGTTGTACCGGTCCCCTCATTTCCAGCTTGCCAGTCCCTGTCCAGGCCAACTTCACCTGGGTGGCAGCTAAGAATCAAAGCGTCCATCCATCCTCGACTGGGGAAAGTAAAACGCGGAGCAGGGGCGGAGTCCAACTGGGCTGGAGTGTGACCACCACGCTGGTGTGGGGAGTGACTGTGTCCTGTCAGCCTCTGGTTAGTGTTCTGTTCTAATCTGCTGGGCTCCCTTTGTGAACCTGTGGACGGTGCTTCTGTTCCGAGTGCCATGTGAGAAACAAACGCTTCAGTAAGAAAAAAACAAAAAAAGGATGTTTTACTTAATATGTTATTTTTGATTGACCTTTATATTTTTTTGGTTTGTTTATTTGTTTTATTATCCAAGGGTTTAAAGTTCAAAGCTCTCATACTCTCTTTTACCTGGCGACCCTGCGCTCCTTTTAAATGTGATGACGTCTTTCTGTTGGTCTGAACCACGTGTGCCAAATTGTATGTATATTCCTCTGTCAATGCTTTCAATATTAACAGTGCATAAAAAGATATGGAGAAAAATCCTGTTTTTGGATGCGTTTCCGTCAACCGTGAAGAAACAAAATGAAAACACAAAAGAGTTGTCAGTGTGTCAGATTTGTATCCCAAATGCTCAATGGTGCTGACAGATTTTCTGCTGCAGTTTACAAAAGGTTTAACACAATTTGTAGCTTTTTGATGGATCGGAGTCCTGCTCAAGCGTAGGCCTGCACTGTGCCTCTCTCCTTGCACACAGCTTACCTCAATCCGAGGCGCCTCCCTCCATATTTATATCCCTTTTCACTGTGCTTTACCAGCTCTTGCATCACGTCGACCTCAACAGGTAGAGACGACTCCTGCGCGTTTACCCGCCGTAACATCCGTATCACAGTGAGAAGGAACTGGACAAGGTGCGTTTAAGCTTCAAAACTCCGCCGAATGACATAATAGATTCACAGACGTTGCAAAAATCCATCCAAAACCCAAATCTCCTTGGTATTTCTCTCTATGGATTTCTGTTTCTTTCAGTTTGTTTCCAAATGGCTTGTATGGCAAGTCGGGGAGCAGATGTTTTCACACAGCTGTGCAGGCACGCCAATTCTGTAACACAGCTGCGCAAAGTCCCACCTCGCCGGCTGATCGTAGCTCAGCCCCGGTTCGCCCCAGACGCAACATTTCCGCTTCACAGCCGATCTCAGTTCACTCAAGGATTATCAGAGCTGTTTTTCCCTGCGCAGTGTCCGCAGACTTCTTGGCCTGCACGACAGTGCGCTGGCAGCAGCCCGCCAAAAAATGCCCCTACATCCCCCCTTGTATCTCCACTTCACAGCAGATAAAACGCCACTCTGACATCTGGAATTTGAAATTGCATGCGTTCATCAGCATGTGGAAAATAGATTATCGGGTTTTTTTCTCTCTCTTTCAACATTTTCCCCCCAGGTTCTTTTTGAGCTAAGATGCCTTTGAGATGAACTCAATCAGTGGGGCGGGTGTTTAATGTCAGGGCTTTGGGATCTGTTGGTTAAACTCAAGCCCACAACTCTCAACCGAGGCCCAGCTGCCCGAGAGCTTTTCCACCGTGGTGACGCTACGACGCACAGCATGTCTTCATGAAACGGTTTCCCAGTCATTCCAGACACTTATGCAAGAGCGACTCAGAGATGCGCGGGAGTAAAACAGTGTTTTAAAGTGATTTCAGAATTTTAGATTTGATATTACCAATTAGCACTCGTACTTTTAGGACTGAAAAATGCACTAAGACAATGAGTTTGGTATTTCGAATAGCTACTTTTCATTTCGTCTCGGCTTCACAGACACACCCACCCACCGTTCAGCTTTGAGGAGATTTCTTTTCTCTCTCTTTTATATGGTTTCTCAGGTCATTCAGAACTACAGACTTTGTGATGTACGAAACCACTTCGTTTTGCATTCAGCGACATCATTCTGTTTCACCGAGTTCACTGCACAAACTGTCATGCCGACTTTCCTTCACAGCGTCCATGTTTGATGTAAGCTTTAGCACTGCGAGTCGCAAAGGAGAGGCTCTGTCAGTGGGTCATTTCCAATCACGGAACCACTGCGTTCACTCATCCACACCGAGCACCCAAACAACCACATCCGCCTGCAGCTATTGTTTCCTTACAGTCATTTAGAAAGAGTTTTGCAATGCAGCAACTTGCAGAGATGCTAAGAAAAGTGCAACCTGGCTGGGCTTGTCATGTACAGTACTAGGATCCATGAAGATGAAGTGTACAGCTCGCCTTCTCTTTCCACTTTACTTTAGTCGTCACATAGAAGCCCTTCTAGTCGTATCAAGTCGCCAACTGAAGCCAATCCACTGCCCCCTGTGCCGCCTTGACTCCCTGTCCTCACCTTTAGCACGGGCACTGTCACGGCCAGCTGGTACATTCATGACACACCTTTAACTATCTCTGGGAATGCTTCAGAAACTCACCCCACATCCCTCCCCTTCACTGGTAATTTTCTACAAGGCATACCCGACAGGTTGATTTCGAAGCTACTTCTCCGACTCTTTCCTCCCTTTGCATTGTTCCCCCCCCCACCCCGTGGTTGCAAACACTCTTTCTCTCGTCTCGACTTTGTTTTTTAAACCCTTTGAATTGATGCTGCTTCTGTGCTTGACTCTGGGTTTACTGCGTGGTGCCATGTTGTCCACATGGCCTCTAGAGCTTGTAACGCTTCAGTGTGTAATGTTACCATATGCCTTACATGTTTTCCAGGACTAATAAAAAAAGCATAACAAAAAAAAACTCAGGAGATGTGCTTTTTTATTTCTTTGCCCATTTTCAGGAAAAATAAAGGAAGCAAAGGAAAGTTTACAAAATCAAAACTTTACTCCACGATATTCTCTATATATCTTAATATTCATAAAGCCACACAGGACCGTACAAAATGAACATCAATAAAATACTATGCACACTTTACAGTACAAAATCTATTTCTACAAAATGAGCTCTTCACTGAGAAAAAGTTCAGGAATGTTATTTTAATTCAAACTGTCTAATAAAAAAATGTAATGCACACATCATCAGACATTGTGTATAAAACCACATAAGAACATCTCCACTGCTGTTTTTTTGTATCATTCTTGTGATTTGGCTGGTTACTCTTCAATCCCATGAGAGGTCAAGACCTCAGACAAGCGAGTCAAGTAAGTGGAATCTGGGTAGCCTTTCCTGAGAGAGACAAAAAGAAGATTGTTCAGCTCTGATTCATGGACTCGTGTTTGTGACCTTTAACTCCACAGCTCTGTTTGCACATTCCCACCGGACTCACTCACCCTGATTTGCCTCCCTGTAGGCTGGTCTTGTGCGGGATGGAGTCCCAGGTGACCGTGGCCCCTGTCTCTGTGCCCGTCACCATGAAGGTGAGTCCCTGCCTGAAGGCCTTCTCCAGCAGGGGCAGCAGCTTCCTCGACTTCGTGCAGTCAGGAAGGAAGGCTTCAAACAGGCCTCCTTGAAACGGGTTTCCTGGAAATGGGTGATCACTCTGAAAGGACACAAAGCAAAAAACATTAACAAAGCCTCTAAATACTACCATGCATAAGTCATATTATTAGAGCTCAATGTGATAGTGTCACCCAGTCTGTTGATGATATTTGACCATAAACAAGTGTTGCCTGGTGCAGATCACAGCGGACCAAGAAACACCCAGGGGACGGAAACTGTAATAATGATTTCTGCCAAGCAAACAAAAACAAAATCTCCACTTCCTATGCAGCACTACAATGTTATTTCCTGTACAACAGAAAAGAATAAGCCTCCCTGAAGGGTGTTAGTTTGATGCTTTTTCACATCCTGTAAGAGTCTAAATATAAAACAAGTTACCGCTCTATCTATATTCAAAATGAGGAAGCCTTCACAGCTATTTTTTATTTGCCTGTAATAAAGATATAAGCAAAGGATGTTACTTGTACTACTGCTAGAGATACTGCACATTTAAATGTGTTTTTTGAGCAATAAACTAAATTAAATTACTGTTTGTTTATTACCAAATGTATCAAATAAATCTACATCTATGGGTTTAACATGGCTCATAACTCCTTCTAATGTTTCAAGCCGTCTTGGAACTTTCAGGGCAAATGCTTATGCAGTGTCAACTATTTGGGACGTCTCTCTACGTCAGGAGATTTATGTACATGAAAAAGTTCAGACGCTTTAATCAAAGATTGGGTGGCCCCCCCCCCGCCACCAGTGACTGCTCGAGAGTGGGAATCTGGAAAGCCCCGTTCATTTTATAAATCTATGCTGCAACTAAACCCCTAAACCACCACATCATCTACCATTTAAGAGACGTCCCCCATAGTCTCCTGCCCCTCCATGTCCTCAGGTATGGCGGCTTCAGCCCTATGCTTCAGCCACGGCCGTCTCACACACACACAATTTGATCGACTGGCTGAAAAAGCTGCCTGCATCAACAGTTCAAACAACCGCGTTCTTCACCTACAGAGAATCCCTCTACTTCAATACGACTTTCTGTAGCCAGAGTATGTGTGCTGCTCCTGGAGTTGTCGCTTATAGCTACACAACAAAGATAACTCGGCTAATTGGTATTACCTATGTGTGTGTGTTTAAGATGTCTGTGTGTGAGGGAAGGGCAGAGAGACGGAGGGGGTTTCTGTGAAAGGCATCTATTAGATACAGCTGTTCTCAGTGACAGAGTGTTCAGAGTTTGGCACTCACCCCTTGGATACCATCAGGAATGTAGTAAGTGATCTTGATAGAAGGGTCCTTGCTGTGACCAGTTAAACTGAACTGCAGCTTAGAGAGGCTCATTTTGCCCTGGATGCCCGGAGGTGTCGGATCTGCCGCATAACAAACTCTGCAGTGGACGTGCACTGAGTCCAGACATTTTGAGCACATAGTGGCCCCACACTTTGTCCTCGTCACTGACGTCCCACTGTCCCCACACACACAGGTGTAACCCTGTTCTCCCAGGCCCGCCCTGGACTCCCCCGGGTTGTCCTGGATCTCGACTTTTCGTTGTTGCACGTCATCTTTTTGGTTGAGGGGCAAGGTTCTCTCCTTGTTATGAAGGCCCATGGCTTTATCAGTGCGGGCTGTTGCTGACCCGACACCATTCACATGTCTCATACTTCCTGCAGTAGCATTGTTGGTTAGTGCGTTGTCCTTCTGTCCGTCCATCTCTGCTGTACCAGTCATTTTCACTTTCTCCTTAATGACAGGGTTTTTCCAAACAAATGTTGGATTCTCACGTCCATTCAAAAGCTCTTTCTCATTGATATCACTATTATGGTTTGTTCCCGTTTCCTGGCCTCCATCAGGGCCTGTTTGGCTTTCTAGCATCACCTGAGAATTGCTTTCAAAAGAATATTGCTCCTCATTCGTTTGTAAAGGAGTAGGCGGATTCCAGTAGGAGGTGGAGGGGACAGAGAAGTCCTGTTGTTTGGGTGTTTGGGCCACATCTCCAGAAAACACCTCCTGCAGTGTAGCCCTGACCTGAGAACACAGCTGCTTTGGACCTAGAAGGATCAAGCTATTCTTCCGAACCTTGATACTGACCTTCTTGTAGCGGCTCCGCACCTCAGCACAACACACCTGTAGAGTTTCATCTGCAGGATCAGAGACGCCCAGCTCTGACAGAGGCAGCTCCTGCACAGAGAAGTCCACACTCACCGACTCAACCAGCTTCTGTAAACCCAGCTGGCATGAACTCACTCTGGACTGGTTTGCCCCTCTTATGGTTATCGTACTACTTCCTTCCAGGGAATTTTCTTTAATCTTGACGTCAGAAGTCAGGTCGTCCATTCGGGTGCTGTAGGCTTCTTTTATGTGCACCCACTTCACCGTTGAAACCTTAACCTCTGCCTTGTAGACTTCCTTCTTGTCCCTCCCTTCAGTTTGGCCACTGAAGCTAGAGGACCTGCCCCTTGGTCTGACTGCGGACTTACTGTCGTGCTTCACCGTGGATCCAGACTCTGCAGGTGGAGGTGCAGTACTTCCTGACAAACTGGACTGAGCAGTGCTGAGGGGGGATGTTACACTTTTGGACCAAGTGTCCATTAAATTTGTGTTCAAGGAGATTTTATTCTGCATAGAGGCATATGAATCTCCACTTCTAAATAAGATGTCTCCTCCTGTGATTTGGGGTACTGCTGTGGAGAGTCTTCCTCCAGGATTCCCCGCTGTTTCAGAGAAGACGTCGTGGCCTAAAATGGGCCCTGTGACTGTTTGTCTACCCAGAGATGAGAGTCCTCTGATGGTGAAGTCAGTTGGTCGATCGCTTAAGGCGGCCAGCCCTGATTCCCGAAACCGAGCTGCTAGTTTGTACCTTCTGGTTCCTTCAGCTCTCCTCTCATCCTCGTCTGACCTCTCCAGCCCGTCGTTCAAACACCCTTCAGCGGAGGATATGGTGGTGGCTCCCACCTTATCTTCAGGAGCAAATGAACTTGAATCATAAGAGGTATGTCTAAGGAGACTGGCTACATCATCTTTTTTAGCATTCACTTTGTCGTGGTCCAGGAGAAGGAGCTGCTTCGCTTCAGATATGTCACTGCTGCTCCCGATGATGAAAATATTTCTGTCATCCTCGTTCAGGAGAAGCTTTGGAAGTCTGATCTTTAAGCTTTCTATCGCCTTTTGCAGTCCTCCCGTGGGGGACAGGACACACTTAGGGAGCGTAGCCCGACGGATCTTGGTCTCATTCTCCTGGTAAAGTTGACTTAATGCCTTTTGTGCCAACGCCAGGCGCTCCTGCTCTTGACCATCCTCCCTCACTTCTGCTGTAACCTGTAGAAACAGTGTAGTCAACCCCTGGTTTGTCATATCCACCACCTCAACGCCATACAGGCTGAGGATGTGCTGGTACTCTGTCCAGCAGTGCTTCTGCAGATACTGGAACATGTCTGCATCCAAGATCAGTGAGAAGTCCTCCTCTGCTGCAGTCGGATTCCCAGAATGCCACAGACCTGCACCCTCGGCCTGGCCGCTATCTTCCCCGCTATAACCACTAGGCATCAGGTTTCTGAGAGAGCTTGATTGTCTCGCTGTCTCGCTTTGTGCTCTTTGCCTGTTGGGTTTCCTGCTGTGATTTTCTGACCCCTGATTATGAGACGTCCTTGTGGGCTGAGCAGACTCCGTGGAGCAAGTCGGATCTGGCTGGCCTGAGTCCCTGTGTGGTGATTGTGGGCCTCCAGGATGCCCAAGTATTTGATCCAAAGCAGCCTGGACTTTGGAGTAAGCGCCACGCAATGTGCAGAATTCTTCTGCGTCATAGTATATCTCGACATCAGCGTGGCTCTTGCGAAGGTTTTTCAGTGCCGGTATTCCCCCAGGAAGCTGGCTGCAGTTGACAGTTGCTGATAAACCTATAATGACCTATGATCACAAAGGAAGACAGACAACAAGCATTCATGGATTATCCTCAGTATACAGAATTGAAAATATACATTTACCAACATTCTAGTTAAAACGTACAATATGTAACTTCGGTCGCTTGGCGTCTCTTAATCAAAACAATCACAAAAGACCTTGTTTGATTATGAGGTGAAGTAGCATGGGACCATTGAAGTTGTGATGGAACTGTACCTGAGGCGACTAAGGCGCACATCATCTTCATGGATGAGTTAATGTATAAAAGTTTTATTCACAATAAACGGAGGTCAATCATCATGATACGTTACTAGTGACTAATACGAACAGCCCTGGAAGTTCTAGCAGAGATGGGAAAAGCCACGGGTCAAGTGGATATGACGCAATTAAAAGTTGAACAAAATTAAACATCCCTTGAATATGTATATATATATATAAATATAAATATAAATATATATATGGGAATTTCTCTGGGTTTGAACATTGTTGGAAGCATTTTGGATAATGTACGTACACAGGTCAACAAAATAAATGACATAATGAAGAATTGTTATATATTCTATCTTTACACATACCTTGTCTGGCTCCAGGCCTTCGTGATGCTCAATTGCAGTGAGTTTATACATCTTCCCATCCACTTCCAGAACGTGCCGGCTGTGTTGAACCACTCTGCGTGCCACTGTGTGAGAGGGGTCACCAGAGGGAAATCAATCTCAGTCTGTGAAGCATCCTGACTAAGCGCTTTAACCATTGGCCACTCCATTGACCATTGCCAACATTCCAGCTCAGTGTAAATCACTGGTGACAGCCAACACAGTGCAATCCCTGACTATTGCTGCTGCTTTGGAAATGGTTGCAACTTTCTTTTGGAGTCTGTAAATTGAAAGTTAATGGAGCGTTTTATGCTGCACCTTGAGACCTGTGTGTTTATGTACTTTCAGACCAGTCAATTCAGTTCAATTCAAATGGGCTTCATTGGCATATGAGAAAAAGACATTTACGCTGCTGAAGCGAGATTGAATTGAAAACGACACCCACCCACACACTTACACACACACTTCATATGCACAAACATGCACAGGACCTGACCCCACTGACCTTCACTGTCCTGGAAGGTGATGAGGGCAGAGGCAGGTGTTGCCTTGACAATGGTAACGAAGTCTACTTCCCCTCCCCCGTTCTTGGCCCTCAGGAAGTGGATTAATAGCTTGTCTGTCAGTCTGTCACCGTTAATGTCTGTGGGCAGACCGCTCACCCTCACCATCCGGCCCTGCTTCGCCATCTGCTGGTAGGAACACAACCACTGTTTTCTGTGAGGGAGAAGCTCTCTGCAAGGAAGCAACACACCCACACACCCACCCACACACACACACACACACACACACACACAAAACAGGAATGGTGAGTGTAAACATCAACATGACAAAATGATAAAAATGACAAAGCACAATGCTGCTTAGAGAAGCTGTAAATGTTAAGGCAGGCAGACATGTAAGACCCCACCCTTGCAAATAGGAAGGAATACATACTTGATAATGTGACACCCTCTACTGGGGGTTTCTCTGTCACTACATCAGCATGAAATTTCCATTCCAGCTGCCAACAACAATACAAAAAAAATTGACATTCTGAGCGAATAATTCTCCAACTCAAATTTTATGAATGTGTCTCCTCCAGTTCATCTGACGCTGATTTTATAAAGCATTAGCAGGAGAAGACAATGTCAAGCTCTGGAGGCTGATATTTGACATTAATGCTCCAACAGCAGATATTTGTTCTGGGTTGTAGAAAAAAAATGCAATAAACTGACTCCTTTCAATACACAGTTACAAGATGCTTTACAAGTTAAAAATTGAAAAATTGAAAGCAAACAATAGGAAACAATTAGAAGCAATTTGAAGATCACAACACATTGCAGCGCAGATTGAGAAATAGAAAAAGTTACAGATGAGAAACAAGTAAAAACAAGATCAAATAAAACCTTATAAAGGAACAAAGAGTGGGAGCCCTGACAGAAAAGGCCCAGTCTCCTCTAGACCGCATCGGGGACTATGGACTGGTGAGCAGGGCCTTCACTGTGGACCTCAGGTAGCAATCGGGCACATGTGGTGTCAAAAAATCCAAAATGCACGCAGGTGCAAGTTTAGAATCAGTGATAAATTCTTAAATTCACTTCTAAAATTAAGATAGAGGGGATAGAGAATCCAGGTGCATTATGGTGCAGGTATTGACTGTGTCAGGGCCAATCTTGATTACCTCGGACTTGTCAGTATTTAGCTGCGAGACATTTTTGAGCCATCCAGCATTAATATCCAGGATACAGTCACTGAGAACACTAATTATAATATAACATCCTCTTTTAGTGCAAATGCAGCTTACAACTAATATGTGTGTGGTAGGGCGGGGCAATAAAACAATATCAATAATTAACGTAATTACACAAACAATTCATCTTCCATTAGTACCTTCAATAACTTCAATTTATTGCTTCATGTACTTATTTATATGTGTTTGTGATTGTGATTATATGTGATTGTATCTTGTGTTCAATAATTCTTCTAGTATTTTGTATATTTCAGAAAAGGTGTGCTTGATGTCTGAGTTATAATATTGTATCAAACATTTTATTAACCCTTTGATACACAACATGGGTCAAAAGTGACCCGGTTCAGTTTTTATTTTCTATATCTTTGCAGTGAATGAATTTCATCATTCAGTATTTCAGGTATTGCCCAATTAACTTGTTTTTGATCATTACTAATCCTTATTTAAATTTGTCCTTTGTTACTTTGTAAAAAAATGTACATTTTGTAATTCTACATCACTTTTACACACATGGGTCAAAAATGAGCAATACAGTATGTATTCACTACGGAACCCCTACCATTCATTTCACTAGGCGGCTTTTGCACATCTGATGCATGTTAGTCTTATTTTACAATACATTACTATTGAGAAAGAGAAATATGTACAATACTAACTAGCTGTTAGCTAGCTAGCTTCTTTTCTGGCTATCTAACCATTGCTAGATCAACAAAATAAAACTCAAAATATAACAGTGTATACTTAATAAACTGATTGATGTGCATTTAAAAATATGCTTTTGATTTTCTTTATCCAGACTGTTAGTATGGCTGGTCGCAATCATTTAAGACTTACAGTTGACGTGTTCATAAAGATGCTGCATGAAGAACAGAATGAGGCAAATGAGGAGGCAATTCTTGGTCTTGTATCCGAGTCTGAAATCTCTGATGCTGAGGACCTAGACTATGTTCCACAGGATCAAGCTGTTGTGGGTGTGTCTTGGAATCCAGCTCTCCTAAATGAGGATGGTTCCTTTGATGAGTTATCAAAGGAGCCTTTTCTTAAAGTAAGAAGGAAGAATACGCTATAAAAGAATATAGCAAAGAAACACCCAGCTATGCATGAAATAACACAATGAATACGGGTCATTTTTGACCCATTAGAATTAAAGGGGACATTGTATGCCCATTTTACCACAAGTTGATATGGTTCCTTGTGGTCTTAATGAAATGTCTGTAACATACTTTGGTCAAAATACCACAAGGATCATTTAAAACAGCACCCTTTTTACCCTGTCTAAAACAGCCCTCCACAGAGTGACCTGTTTTGAGTGCCTGTTCCTTTAAATGCTAGTGAGCCAGCTCCCCCCTCCCCTCTCTCCCCCCATGATTTTAAAAGATATAAATTACATATTTTATATGATATAAATTATCAAATATGCATCCCATACTTTGTATTCCCTCTGTTGTCCTGGAGTTTTAATTTTCCCAATCACATAATTAAATGTCCCCTCTGCCCATCCACTACAAGCACACAAGCAGACAGACAGAGAGAGAAAGAGGGGGTGGGGGGCTATGAAGACCATCATTTACCCCCGAACCCCGACATTCAACGGGTACAACAACAAGCGGAGAAAGCAGAATCGCGGGCTGACCAGCGCGGAGAAATGCGCGTCCCGTGTGAACAGCCAGGCGGCTGCGCGCTTGAGAACGGCGCTGCGCTGCGCGCTCGCCCCGTAACGAGTGTGGGGGATGAGGTGGGGTGGGCCAAGGCCATGTAGGGAGACTTCCAGTGTATTGTGACGACACAGTACACAGGAAGCTCATTCCAGTCACTCAAGCATGACGTTTCTGACTTAGAGGAACCATAAGAAAATGCGCGAGTGGTTTTTTTCCAGAGTTTTTGGGTTGGTAGACATGCCAGATACCCACATTAACGTGTAGAAGCACTAAAAAAGTGGAATTTTCGTGATATGTCCCCTTTAAAGAATTAGAAGGGGTTTGCATAGCTTGTGCATCAAAGGGTTAAGGGGTGCTGGTTATGGCTTTACTCTCTTTTTCTGATTAAATATTTATCATGCTCTGCCCATAGAGAAGAGTTTAAAACCACAACCTTCACTCGGGAGCAAAAATCAACAATTTCCTATTCTTGCATTGTTTGGCCATGTTGTGCAGCCCTGGTTAAATGCGTAAATTGTGCGTAAATAGTACGTAATGTGCGCAGATTGTGCCAGGTGATAAAGTTAACGCCCCTTCCTCCTCCTTCCCACCTTCAGTTTACTGTCGGTCATCTTCATACCAACGACTATAGAGTAAACTCCCCCCACAGCTGCATCTGTTGTGATTGTCTGTTTTTATTTAAGACCATCAAAACTTATTTGTAACTCTGGCGCTTTAATCACTAATTTTCTATTCAGCCAAACATGCGAGATATGAGACAAATGTTAAATGCTAACTTCTGCAGGCTGTCATAGAAACACCACAGAGAAAGCAACAATGCACTCAGAGCTGAAAGTCACGGAAGTGGGGGGAAAAAATCACACATCAGCTCATCTGTCGATCTATCTACACGATCTCCGTGTGTCTGCACCCGACCCTGTAACAATCGATCACAAACATCTGTCAGATTGTTTATCTATACTGACCTTACAGATGTTTTTCGCGGGCGGTTTCTCTCTATCCCTCACAGACCGTCACACTTTACACACCACTGGAGGAAAGTGAAACTACAGCCTGTGCTGTGATTCTTTGTGTCACCGCGAGGGGGAGACCGATTGCTGTTTGTTCTATTTCGTGTTCAAGCACTGAACTCCGCTTGATGATTTCCACTTTACTTTTATACTTTATAACTCCTTCAGAGGAAGATATTTATTATACTTTTACTCCTCTAAATTTGTATTTCACTGATTTAGCTACACATTCTTTATTTCAAATAATAGAAATGTAATAAAAATGTTGTATTCATGTAATAAAAGTCTGTCAAGTTGTATTCTATTGCAAAGTGTTGTATTCTATTATGTTTTGGTGTATTTTATAACAATTTATGATATCTTACTGAATATACAAAAGTAAAGGCAGGTAACATTGTTTCACATTGGATGGTTACAATATTAAAGCTGATAATGATGATTTTTACTTGTGGAACAAGGCTGTTGAGCTCCAGTTACGGCAGATCACCACAGTAAAGGGTAGGCATGGATGTATTATAAGATAAGGTCTTATAATACAGTGAAGGGTAGGCATGGATGTATTATAAGATAAGGTCTTATATAATACAATTTACAATAGATAGGGTTATATATATATATATATATATCCATGAGTGTAGGCCACAGGTTTTTCAGTGGCTCCAGTGAATGGAAGTGAACAAATATTACTTTTTACTTCAGTCAAGATGAGCCTATCTTGTTATGCCATATTTGTTCAATTGTGGAGTGTTTAGGGGGTGAAATAAAAAATGTGGTCGCAGAGGCATCCACGCAATGAGCAAAATTATAGTTAAGTAATCTAAGGTGGAACGAGGAGACTTTGTCAGAGGGGAGGCCTACAGTCTGAGACTTTACAAGGCTTGGTGTCAGCTGATCATTATTATACTCAATGCTCATACAGTCACAATTTAACACTCCCTTTCACATTATCTAGAAAAATTACTCCATACAAATACACTATCCCTAATTATGAATGATCGCTGATTTTGATCAAGTAAATAAGCCATGAGCACTTCTTAGTATGTATATTATTAGTGTAGGTACATAGTGACATTGTATGTATAAAAGACCTGAGAACTTCTTCTACCATTGGCTACAGTACCGAAATTACCTACAGAGAGTCGAAGATCTGACCCATCTTGGTGTAATAAATGCATAGTGTGTAGCCTATTTGTCAGCCTGCATGTGATAGAAAGACTGATCCATTCAACAACAACAACAACAACAACAACAACAACAAACACAAGATCATACAAGTCACTAATTTACTTCATGGTAAGATGGGTTTAATTGTTAACAGTTGTCATATATTGCTATTTTCCGTGGATATGGCAATTTGCAAGAAAGCTGTTATTTTCTTCATATACAGGGAACTGGAATGATGTACTCAAGTAATGTGGTTTATTTCCATTTACATTTCAAATTAGAATATAATGCTTTTTATGCTTTCATTTGCAGATTCTGATTATAAATGTAAAATATATTCAACTCAATGCAGTATTTAACTGTGTATTTAGAATAGTACTTCGTTTGGCTCGATAACATTTCAGAATAAAATAATGAATAGAAAAAGAAAATTTCGAGCAGAAATTAAACTCTCATACTGTCATTGCTCACTAAGATTGATTTGAACGGCCTACAGTGAGATAATGGTAGATACTGATTGGGTTATGGAGCTATTATTTATCTAATCATTTATTTATTCAATCAATGAAGCAGTCACTTAATCCTTGGAGCATGTGATGTCTAGTCAGACACAGTAGGTGGCAGTGCTACGTGGTTAAAGTGGGTGCGCCCCAGTTACACGGAAGCCGTAGAAGAAGAAGTTTGCCTTTTGTCCAATCAGAGGCTTCGTTGCTTCATCCGGTGCGCATGCGCAGAGAGGCGGAAACCTCATGTGTTGTACGTCGTGTCCGGTGGAGGTCACACACATCTGAGAGGATCTGAGGTGAGTTACGACACCTGCAGTGGAAACTATCACATGGATCGTTAAACGTTTGCGTATCAACAATTATAAAGCGAGCAGGGGACGTTTGTTTCCCATGTTTTCCGTAGATAACGTTAAATCACGAGTGCTGGGTACGTCCATATGTGAGAGGTAACATGCGCAGCCGGCGTGCTACTCGTACTCGGCCGACACTCGCTTCATGTTCGTTATAATATGTCCCTCGAGTGTTGTGCGTAGTATTTAAATGGTCCCCTCTAAGCTACAGTAGTGTGGTTATTCAACTTTACTTTCCAGAGGCCGCAGTTCGCTGTTAGCTGGGGAGCTAATGCTAGCTAGCGCCCTCAGCCTTGGCATCAGTCAGTCCAAGGCCAAAGCCAACTGTTTTTTTTAAAGAGGGGGTTTAACGTGGCTTCCCAAAGACGTGTTGTCACCAACTGCTGAGTGGTTCACAGTTTGTAGGAGGAAGCTTTAATAGAACCAGTCTGTCTTCTCTTCTTCATCACCTTGAAGGTTGCTGTCATCATGGCCAAGCTGTTTGAGACTATTGGAAAGTTGGGGCTGGCCCTTGCCATCGGTGGAAGTGTTGTGAACTCTGCCCTCTACAATGGTGAGTGCTGGTCAACTGGACACATTACACGTCCATTAAATAGTTAAAATGTGTGAGAATTTACTGCTTTGTCTTGGACAGATGTGAGGCTGAAACCTATTATAGCTTATTTGATTGACATTGACATGTGATGATGAATTATTTACTTTTCAAGCACATTTTTAGAGAGGGTTAACTAATGAGAGTATATTCAATTTGGGCCTTTATTTTTAGTTATTACAGTGGTTATTGTAATGCCAGTGATATGAATACTGTATTCAGTCAATTAGATTGGGTGAATACGGCCTGTTAAATACAACTACTCATTATATTCTGTTTCTTTTCATTACATCTTCCCACTTAACTGCAGAATTTATTATTATTAATAATAATAAAATGTATAATACATGTCAATAGTAAACCTGATAGCAGCCATGATAGATAGATGGACAGCCATGTAGCTCCTCAGCAATGTAATTCGTGTGATTTGAAAAGTTCTCAACAAACGTTTGGCACTCTTAGATACAAAAAACTATTAAAAAGTTAACACCCAACTAGAATGCTATACACACAACCTGTTTGGCAGAGAGAGTAATTGTCCATTCTCTCCACAGTGGATGCAGGGCACCGGGCTGTGATTTTCGACAGGTTCAGAGGAGTGCAAGAGACTGTTGCTGGTGAAGGGACTCACTTCATCATCCCCTGGGTTCAGAAACCTATCATCTTTGATTGCCGTTCCCGTCCACGCAACGTGCCTGTCATCACCGGCAGTAAAGGTACAGGAATTAGCTACTTGGTCATTGCTCCGCTGCCTCCTGCTTTTGCTTAATACACATCGTGAGTCTCTCAAAAATCAGCAGACTGTGCTAATTGTTTAAGGATGCAACTACAACGTGACTGAACTTAATTTGAACTGTTCACCCCACAGATCTGCAGAATGTAAACATCACATTGCGTATCCTTTTCCGGCCGGTGACCACCCAGCTGCCCCGCATCTTCACTAGTATTGGTGAGGACTATGACGAGAGGGTGCTACCCTCCATCACCACAGAGGTCTTGAAGGCTGTAGTAGTGAGTATCCTTGTTTAATCAAGAATAACAAATAGACTGAGTTTTTTTGTTGAGAATGAGAAGAAAAAACGACTCGTACTAATGGGGGTCTTTCTCACAGGCTCGGTTTGATGCTGGTGAGCTCATTACCCAGAGAGAGCTCGTGTCGCAGCAGGTCAGCGAGGACCTTACAGAAAGAGCCTCCACCTTCGGCCTCATCTTGGATGATGTCTCACTGGTATGAAGCTGCTTGCAAATATTATTACAATGTCCATTTTATATTTTTTATGGGATTTTAAACAGTGGAAATGTTTTCATTTTGCTCTTTCAGACACACTTGACCTTTGGCAAGGAATTCACAGAGGCTGTTGAGATGAAGCAGGTGGCTCAGCAGGAGGCAGAGAGGGCCCGTTTTGTTGTTGAAAAGGTATTGTTTTTAACATGCATATCACCCCTATACTACTTGTGCAAAGTTTGTAGGCTGTCCCTGTTGAGGGGAAAATATCTAAGCTTGAGTTCTTTTTTCATTAGGCAGAGCAACAGAAGCAGGCTTCCATCATCTCAGCAGAGGGAGACTCCCAAGCTGCCTTGCTCATCGCCAACTCCCTAATGGAGGCTGGTGATGGTCTGGTAGAGCTACGTAAGTTGGAGGCAGCTGAGGACATCGCCTTCCAGCTCTCCCGCTCACGCAACGTCACTTACTTACCCCCAGGACAGGGCACGCTGCTCCAGTTGCCCCAGTGATGACATCTTATTGCATGTCCACCCCACTCTTGCGGTCTCCCCCTGTTACACGGCCCATGGAAGGGGTTGTTGGAGGATTCACTGACTGACTCTCCCAACTTCACGCACATTCCTCCCACTCTTTCTCTAACCAACTCTGGACTGGGTTTTGCTGATAGTAGCATGGTGGGAGACAAAGTGAGAGGACTGATGGGATGCATTTATGAAGTCCACCCATGTGTAAGGAAGTGGAGAGGGGTTAATTGCTCAATCTGTGTTAACCCACATATATTATATATAGTACTTTGTTTTGAGAAGAATTGATAATGCAGTAAATTCTCTAAAGATTTGTCTTGCTCCATTGTGTTGGATTTACAGTACTGGATGTGTGGAAAGTAACAATGATCTTTACATGGTGAGAAAAGAGTGTGATTCCTTTAAAAGATAAGCTGATAAGTTATGAAAGATGAACTCTATTACTCTGTTATTGTGCTGAAACACTTGATCGTTAAACCATAGTTTATTGAGTTGAATTAATTTCTGTCCTGACTTCCGAGATGGATAAAAATTGACATTTATCTGCTTTCTAGCAAATTCAATCATATTGTCACCCGCTGACAATTGGAATGTGCCTGTCGGAAAGTAGATGATGATCTTTCATTCTCTATTGATGTGTCTGTCCATAGTTCATGTGGAGACAGTAATACGCCCAATGTTTCACAAATGGCTCAGCTTAATAAAATTTTCTTTCTACCTCCCAGTGGTCATGCTTGTTGTTCAAGACCTCGAGTGTAATCTTAATTGTCACCACATGAGGGTGCCTCATAATTGCAACCTCTTTTTTTTATTAAAATGCCAGAGAAGCAGATGGTTGCACTTATTAGTGGTGCTTCACTTTTAACTCAATGTTTCAAAAATGGTGAAAAGTGTATCGGTCATTGGCTTTGATGACAGAGGGCAAGTTTTGTAGTGTTGTCTTTAGAAAAATGGAGATGATTGGGAAAAGTAAATCCTAAATGTTGATATGTAGTTCAATTCAAATAACTTTACATGTTGGATTTTTTAAAGTTAAAGATCAAAACAATTCAGATTAAAGGAAAGTAGTTTTTCTAGATTAAAGTGGCTGAATTTTAGTTTTTAGTGATTTTATATCAATGTTCATGCCCTCCTCCACTGGTTCCTTTGAGCACTTACTTGAAGGTCCCCATAGAAACAAAAGGGGGAAATGCATGAAATCCCTTCCTGAGACAAATCATACGTGTCAAAAAACGCTGATAAGGTTCAAGTCAACATAGATTGTCTGGTACAACAGGGACTTCAACATCCAACTAGATCCAATGTATTTTACACTGTCCCAGAAGTGACAAGCAAACAAAGGTATATCTGACACATTATTTTAATGATTACTAAGAAAAATTATGTTTATTTTCCACCGAACACAACTCAGTGGATTCAAAGGCTAAAACAAGTCCATTCAATGAAGTATATGACCGTGGTCAACATACCGCTGGAGGGTCCTGGATCCTCATTGTAAGTTACATGGTCAGTGCATAGAACCTGAAATTATTAATTAAACTAATCAATTAAATGATTACCAATAACTGTCAATCTTGATAACTGAATAATAGTTGAAATAATTTTTAAGCAAAGGTTCACTTGTACAAGATTCTAAATTCTGAATATAAATCTGCTATAATCACTGTTGAAACATCTTTGAGTTTTTGACTGTCGGTCAAACAACAAAAGTAATTTGTTCACTTGGACGTCAGAGAATAATGGCAGATAGTTTCTTTCATATTTTTTACATTTTATACACTAGAAAATCAATTGTTAAACAAAACCATAATGATGTAATAATACTGATAAATATGTCAGATTTATTGATATTGAAAACAATTTTGGTTTGAGTCTCACACTACTTGTAAAACTAACGAGGTTTGTGTGTCTGTGACGTGGCACAGAATAAAATTATAATTTGACTCTATTTTACATCAATTGACCACAATATAAACTCAGACAGTTGGGCACTCTCCTATGCTGACCTTGTATAAAACCAGGACTACAAGAGAGAGGAACCATCATTGTGGAAACTACACAGATAATAAATAAACTTGCAATCAATCAAATTATTTAGACTTTAGAATTATTGGGGTTTATTTGTTTTGTAAATTCCTGTGAAACTATGACCCCAATGTCGAGAATTGTGAAAAATAATAAATATAAAAAACACAAAATTATAATTTTAAATAGTGAGAGTTAATAGTAAAAAATAGAATAAATTACTAAGAATATCAGGATTTTCTAATGAGAGGATAAATTGTCCTCAGAGTCCCACAATGAGCCCAATGTCAAGATTTGTGAAAAAATAATAAAGTAAAAAAAAAAACACCTTACAATGATAATATTAAACAGTGAGAGTTAATAGTAAAAATAGAATAAATTACTAAGAATATCAGGACTTTCTAATGAGAGGATAAATTGTCCTCAGAGTCCCATTATGAGCCCAATGTCAAGAATTATTAAACAAATAAGAAAGTTTAAAACAAAATTAAAATGATAATATTAAAGTGTGAGAGTTCGTAGTAAAACAGACTAAACTAAGTACATCATCAGGACTTTCTAATGAGAGGATCAATGGTCCTCAGAGTCTCCACATTATTATTTAATCAATCAGTGATTTAAACCCAGCGGGAGCGCGCGCCGCCGTGCCCTGTCTGCTTTGAACGGGAGAACCAGACACTCTGTCGCGCGGCCTGGGATGAGCGCGGGACGGCGGCGGCGGTGGTACGCGCGAGAGCTGTGCCGGGGCCACGTAGCGGGGCTGAGGACGCACCGGCGCAGGTTCCTCCGCTGAGCCCGCAAACAAACAACAACAAATAACAACAACCTCGCGCATTTTGGACTAAACAAACCAGCGGCGCTTCATAAATGCACGTCCGCGAATGTGGAGGGAGCGAGAGAAGTGTGCGTGCAGACCCGAATCTGTGCAACTGTGATTGCACGAGCGCAGGAGGGAGGTCGCTCCCGGCGGAGGTAAGGCAGCGAACCGACAACAAATATGTTGCTACACAACTTCATTTCAAGCCCCCGTAGCGCGGGGGTGACATGCGTGGCAGCCGCCGGGGGAAGCGCACACGGGGTCGCCGGTAGCCGGTGGCCGGAGCTGAGGTGAGAAACCAGCGGAGCTCCCAGCAGTGACTTTGTGACAGTGTCGAGTTGAGTTGTCAGGAGCGTTGCACCGCTCCGGGGTTTTGTGTCGTCTTCCACCACAGGAAAGACACGGTGATAACCGAGCGTGACATCGGCTCTTCCTCGCCCTTCACGTCGCTCCAGCTACTGTCAAGGTGCCGTGTCGAAATCCAGTGTAACGTAGATGCTAAAAATCCGAGCTTATGCTAGCTGTAAGCTAACTAGCCCCAATCAGGGCGGTTTGGGGTTTAAGTGAAAGTCTTGTATCTGTTAGCTCGTGCATGTCAGCGAATGCTAGTGTTCAGCTCTAGTTGCATGTGCAGTGTAGTGCGTTTGTTTTCCAGGACGAGTAACCTATCCTCAAATATCAAATGGCTGCACCTTGAGCTAATGTAGCCAAGTTAGCTTGTCATGTGTGTGCAGGTTAGTACCTATGGAATATTGCTTGCTAGCTAGCTAGGTAGCCTAAGTTGGCCGGGCCTGCACAGTGTTTCTGCAGTTCGGTGTTTTTGTTTTAACGCTGTCTTTGCTTCATACCCACCGCAACTCTTGTGCTGTGGTCTTGTAGCTGAAAATAGTAGCTTCTGTCTTGCGAGCACTATAAAAACAGATGATAGCTGCTGCACCACATCTCGTTATAGTTTCCAAATTTATGTTTAGGGTTCGCCTTCGCGCTCTGTAACCTCGTTTGAAGCTGATTTTGTTGACCCAGTCCTCACGTTTGTATTTCAGCATTGTTCTACAATCTGAACTTTGAACAAAAGATCCGTGTTGAATATTCCCATGTTGTCTTTCCCCCCCCTTTCAGAATAGAGGGATCACAGTTGTAAACATCAGTGGACTCTGTCTCCTGTCATGTATGACAGTATCTCTCTGTGTGTGTGTGTGTGTGTGTGTGTGTGTGTGTGTGTGTGTGTGTGTGTGTGTGTGTGTGTGTGTGTGTGTGTATGTGGTGAGGAGACTAAAGAAACATGGAGTGGGAGATGATAATCCTGCCTCTCTTCTAAGATACCTCAGACCAAAAACATTAGTTACTGCTCTATGACCCGATTATGAGTTTGAGGGCCAAATACCTACAGAGGCTCGGAGCACCCCTGCAGTGCACCACACAGTGAGCTGGTTAGGTCTTATGAGTTGGGACCGGGTGAGGAATGTGAACCCTCACACGGTCCGCTACAAGCTGCAAAAGGGAAAGCTCATTAAAGTCTAGACTTTAGAGGGAGCGTGGATTCAAGGAGCACTGCTGCATAATAAGAAGCAAACGTGACACAATTTGGCTGCTTCAGACTCGTCTCATCTGCCTTACTGTCACAGCTCAGCCCGAGCACTTGTGAACACTCGTGCCATGTAGTGCTGTAAAGGCTTTCCATCCTGTGTCATTCAGATCTTAAGCCACAGTCGAATCTTCTTGGTATATGAGGCTTCGTGGCTTACGCTATATGAAATGAGGTTCGGCTTCTCGTAATGTTGCTGAAGCATTGTCAAGAAAGGCTTTGAATTGGTTGTTATTTATAAAACTTTTGTATTTTTGGGCAAGTTTTGCTGAACATTAATGCTTTGGAGACATTCAGGGCAAAGTTCTACCGATCAATGTGACAAGGTGATTGTGTCAACTAATTACCAGTGATATTGAGAAATCTGCACTCTACTTGATTCCCCACATCAAAGGGTTGCATTATGAGTGAATCTCTGAAATGACTCATTGATAACAGAAAGCAAGGCAAAGGATTTTTTTCAATATTGGTAACAACACCCTTTGTTTATTTGCATGTTTGCAATTTTCAGTTGTGAATTTAGCACTTTTTAATTAGTTTGATTTGGTAATTGTAAAATTATTTACATTCTCAAAGTTAGCTGTTGTATTAAATAATAGAGAATGGAACCAGCTGGTTGGATTTTAGGTCAAGTTCAGCCAGTGGTTTATCATGGAATTTATATTCCTCGGCCATCCAGAGGCAGGATAATCTATCAGGCTTTGTGTCTAAGACAGCCATGTGAGTTCAGATGCTCTAGTAGCGCAGAGCGGGCCCTCCCCCTGTGGTCTTAATGCTCTCTCTCGAGCTGCTGTCCAATTCTCAGAAAGGATCAGCGTCGGCGTGCACAGGAAGACAGGTGTGTCTTGTAGCGTTGACAGTAAAGTTCTGCATAACTAGCTTTCACTTTGAGTTTCAAACTGGTAGAACAGATTTATGTATGTTTTGGCTTTAATAAAAATGCAAACATAATTTGGCATCTTATCTATCTACCAGGTACAATCTATTGTAATGAAATGACGAGATGACCAAGAAAATCAGTTCAAACTTAAACCCTGATTGAATGTTATGATACACACAATGTCTCTGTGACAGTCTTATTAATGTTCGCTTAAAACCTGTGTAAGTCTCCTTTTTAGCTTTCAAAAGTCTGTCTGTGGTTTGAAATTATTCTGGTTTTATTTTATATTTTTGTGAGCAGGTGCAGTTTATGTTCAGTGTGAATTAGAGTTTGAACTGAACTCTAAATAATTAAGATATTGCAAGGACTGTACAAGTAAAACAATACAAATTAAAACAATATATTTTAGGTGTCAAGTGCTCTACACTCATCGTGTCATTGTTGATTCCCCCCCCCCCGGCACACTGTTGTTCTTTCTTCCACTCTCACAAACCCTAAATCATGCTTGTAAATAAATGACTGGAACAAAGAAATCTTGATGGGTCAGGTGGGCTGTGTTTGAATATAAAAGTTCCTCTTGGCCTATTTGTATTTTCTTTGCACACATTGGAGCATCAGTTGTTAATAGAAGTCAAACACAAGATGTTTGTAGACACACAATAGAATGTTTGCTGTCTCCAAGAAAGGAAATGTTTGTTTTTTTTCTGGCTTTGGGAGGTTTTCTATTGAACCAACCGTCCTGTTGCACACTCATTATGTTTAACGGGGTGTAAGGTTGTTTGAGGTCACCCAACTGTCAGCCAGGGACACCCCAGCAGATGTATGCAAAGCTCCAGAACCAACCAACAAGTATAAAAGCAAAGATTCCACAAGGAAATATATTTATTTGCATTAAGGGTTTTGGTTAGCATTGCATTTATCTTCAACCTGCATAAACATGATGATATGACTGTAGGTTCCACATTTTGCAATGCTTAGGCATCATTGAAAGGTTGATATACAGTTTCCTGTGGTTGTGTTTGCAATACAGGCTCTGGAGCTGTGGTTTACACTATGCTCTCTAACAGTTAACAGTCAATGGGAGGGGTGGCACTTTAGCATTTATTGTTTAAAAACTAAGATGATGTCGTGTTTTATCTGTGTTTTGCCATCAAATTGGTGTAGGTTGGTTTTTCCGGGAAGTTCTTAAAATAGTTTTTCCAGATTTTAAACCGGAAAGACACAAAACATGACAACAGTAAAAGGTTTTTTTGACTGGAGCAACTAATTATTATGATCTACAGCAATTCAATCTGTGCTTACATATTTTCCATTTCTAATTAAATGGAACAATTAAAAAGCTTTTCAGGTGTTTTTGCTCTAATTGTTACTGTAAGATATTAGAAATCTTTTCTAACCAGCGTGGGACTAAGTTGCATTTCCATTGCTGTAAATTAGGGCTGGGCGATAAGACAATATCATTAATTGTCGCAATATAAATTCCATCATTAGCAATATAACAAAGGTTTAATATAAAGTGATATTTTGCTTATGCATTGTGTAAGCACAGTGAGGAGGTATAACGCATAATTGATCTGCCTCAGATTTGCTCATAAAGAAGAATTTAAAACCACTACCTTCACTAAAGAGCAAAAATATACTGACACCAACAATTTCATTGCAGTATAATTTTAGGCCATATCACCCAGCACTATGGTAAATCTGATCTTAAATTAACAAAATGTTTTATGGTGGATCACTTAATAAAGCAAACCATCTCTGTTGTATTATATATTGAAGTGTTTCACTTGTGGTCGGGAAATATTTAGGTTGCTCTTTCTTTCTTTTTTTTTATTACGCTGAATCTCACAGTAATTTGTGAAGGCTGTGGTTTCAACTCCTACACACAATACTGAAACCTTTGTGGGCAAATGTGGCGCTCAGTGCCGAAAACCTGACAGTATCGCTTTAGTTTCACCTCACACTCTAGAGATGCTCAACAGTGGAGAAGAACCTTCCCCCATTTCATATGTATTTCTCCCTTTTTCTTCTCTGTCTCGTCTCACAGGTAATGGACTCTAAATGGCTCTTCAAGCAAGACACAAAGGTCCTTATAGCCGTTCCATGTCTGGCATTCAGCTTGTCTTTACCTGCTCTGCAATTTGAAGACACTGGTACCAAGCAGAGCTGCAGTCTTCACAGACACTGAATCTGGACCCGGTCTACATCTCGCATAACTGGAGAGGAATTTAACTTCAAATGTTTGGCATCAAAGACACTGAGGCTTTGATTTTTCTGTCAGATTTTTTTTAAGCGTACAAAACAAAACTTGGAACAGATTGTATGTCTTTCCAACAGCGTTCCCTACCTTGGACAGCATGGATGCTCTCTTTGAATCAGGTTGACTGTCTCTCACCTCATCCCCTCCTTCCTGTCTCCTTAGCAGAAGGAAGGTGGGGGATTGGTGCGGCGTCCCCTGCCTCTCCTTATAGAATACGCTAGTCTAACAAGGCACCATAGCAGTAATTTTTCCAATTTCTATCCCTCTTCATGAAATCCTGCCAGAGCCTCAAGGAAGAGGTTTCCGTCCCTAGCCTTGGCGGGATGTCACAGGAGGAGGGACGCAGGGCGCAAGTGTCCCAGTCCTATTTTCACTCCCCTAACCCAGATCTGGACCTGACGGGCAAGCTGTACAAGAGGGAGGTTGGTGGCAAGCCTTATTCTGTGTTAGTGGACAATAAAATGGCGGCCAAGTCATCCATGGGAGATCAGAACATTGGTCAGTTGCCCACACAACATGTGACCCCTCAGCAGCATCAGCAGTATTTCAGAGAGGGAGGAGCAGTGCAGGAGGCAGAGATGCAGGCTGGCAACAACGGCACGTCTGATGACACTGAAGATGACGACGACGATGAGGAAGAAGAGGGGGAGGATGAGGACGGTGAAGAGGAGAGCTTTAAACGTGAGCAGATCATTGTTGAGGTTAACTTGAACAACCAGACTCTTCATGTTTCCAAGGGTGACAACAAAGCTGGAACCACACCAGATAACTCTGAGAGAGCTGGCAGTGACGATGATGACGATGAGGAGGAGGAAGACGAGGAGGAGGACGAGGAAAGCCCTGATGAAGAAGAGGAGGACGAGGAGGAGGATGAGATAGAAAGCCGAAGAACAAGGTCAAAGAGGGCCCGTCGGGGTGCCAGTAGCTCAGCAGCTCCCAGCAAGCCACAGAGGAAAAGCCTCAGAACAGCTCTGAGCACCGCCACTGGTGGAATGACCACCAGGGGGCGTCGGAAGCGCATGGAGCCTCCGAAGGGCATGCGCAGGTCAGCCAGGTCAGCCCCATCGTCTGCAGGTTCCACAACCACAACAACCGGAGGGAAAGCAGAGGTGGAGGAGAAGGAGATGCTGGCGTGTGAAAAGTGCCCTCGTGTGTTCAACACGCGCTGGTACTTGGAGAAGCACATGAACGTCACGCACAGGCGAATGCAGATTTGTGACAAGTGTGGCAAAAAGTTTGTCCTGGAGAGTGAGCTGGCCTTACATCAGCAGACTGACTGCGAGAAGAACATCCAGGTAAAGCAAACATCTCCTGTCTCCTACCATATCTCTGCAATTAGCCCTGCAAATGTTATTCTAAATGGGAGAGCAGTGTATTGCCATGATTTACCATACTGTGAGATATTTGTTATTTAAATACCAAGATAGAATTTGATACATTTAGCACCTGCCTTGGCATTCATTATATTTATAGTAGATTTGTTGTGTGTTTTTATGCAGTAGCATTAGTTTTTGCTCACACAGAGTCACATTCTTAATGTAAAAAATGTGAGGTAATATACTTTAGTAAGCATTAGCAGGAAATCTGAAAACATAATTGTTTTAATATTGGGGGTTGTAAGTACAGACATGGCACACACGCCCTTTGAAACTGCCAACATGTGTAATTTAAACAAAGTGAGAACAATATGTTTTCAGTTCTCTAAAACTGAAAAGGGTGATTTGATATATTGAAACCCAAGGGGAATGCGTTTGGCATGGCTTACTTTACCCTCCTGTTTTGCTTAGAATGATTTGCATCTTTAGTTACTTTATGAAGAAAGTATATCTTAACCCAGTTGTTTAACCCAGTTGAAACATAATTTCTGATGATAAATGTTTTCTAATAATTAGGTGAGCTTCATGGAGGTGAAAATGGCATTTATTGATGCAGAACCTGATTCTGTCTCGTTGGAACAAACAAATGAAAACTGATTTCTCATAATATTAATTTCTTTCATTATTTGGAAAGAGTTCTTTGAAAAGATCAGGCTTACCTATCCATGTGCATTTAAGCTCAAGTCACTTTTTTTAACAAATCAAATGCATTTTATTGACACACTGACTTTTAAATCTATAATTCAGACCATAAAAAGTTGTCATCTCCTCATATATCAGGTTTTATCAATAAGAACGTATCGTAGTGGGTGTAATAAATTTAAATGCTAATGAACAAGAAAAGAATTCAAATTCTTTTCAATTAAGTGCCAATACTGTATAACGCATTAAATATCTGTTCCACTCTGATGACACAAAAAACAATTAAAAACTGGTGGCATCAAGTGTCTTTTAGAATTCACATAATACGTTGAACGGAGATTGTTTGCATTGGATCGCTGTTTAGAGTGAATCTTGAAGGTCTGTCAATTAATTGGTTTGCATATTATTCAAAATGATGATAAAGATAATCACAAATATCATGTTCATGGCTTAGATGGAAGACGATGTGCACACAACTGTTTATGTGGTGCTTAATGGAAGTAGGAAAGAAAAGAGACTGGCAAAAAAAAATCACATGATATGTTGGCCAGTGTTTGCAAGAAGGCACGTGGGAGATGCTGCAATAATTCTATTTTATCTGAAGACACCCAATTTAACTTTTTGTCCATCATATGAACTGCTTTATTGTTTTTGCATATTTGTGGTGTAATCACAGCGTGATTTTTTGCACAGCTGCCTCTCTGCTGTAGGCCCTGCAGACTGTGAGATAACTGCCTTCACAACTGGATTTATTTTCCTGAAAGTTGGCAACCCCAAGCATAAAGAAACAAAGAGAACATTTAGAGAAAAAATAAAAGATACGGATTGATCTACTAAGTTTATATCTGTATTTGCTTCCAAGGGTGCCTAACCTGAGTTTAAATTTGAAAGGAAGTGAATATTTCTGCATCAGTTTTATAAACCTTTATTGTTTACTTTGACATTCAAGCCTGTGTCTTTTGAGCAATCTCAAATAGCATCCACTGTCATTCAGTTTCAAAAAACAAAACATGACAATGTCCCCACTTATGTGAATTAATACCTCATAAGCATGGCAGTAAAGCATCTGCAGATCTTGAGGTCATAAAATGAAGACATTTTCCCCCATAAAACCTCAGACAACGTTAAAAAGTCAATTAAATTTACAAAGCTCTTGAACATTTTTCTTTTCTAATCATTTTATGTGGTTGTGGGCTGTCACAAGATAATTTACAGCTTTAAACTACAAGTGTGGTGGAAGGTTTTCAATCTTTTTTGTGGAGTTTCAATCTTAATTCTCTGTCTTGCAAACTCTACAAAAATGCAAATGAATTAATGTCAAGATATACAAGATATATATTTAATTAATAGTTAAGGTTTGATTGTCCCTGCTAGCTTTCCCTTTGACTGCGGGACAAAAAGTATTACAGTGCATTTTATGAGGTATTAAAATCTTAAAGTCTTAAATTAAATTTGGTAAACAATGTATAAATCCTGATATAATTTAACCAGGAATTATATCAAGGAACTGGCATTGACAAAGTCCACTTATTTCTCCTTGTTTCTTTTCCCCTGTTGGTTTATTGACTGTGATCAGCAGATACCCAGAGGAGTTTCAGCAAATTAAATCCATACTGACTTTAACCCAGCAGAGGGAGCTGGACTATAAGGAAACAATTAAAGCAAATGGGAACCAGCTAATGGCCCTCAGGTTGTGTTGCTCATGATACTAATCAGCAACAATAAGCTTTTTTTTGTATTTTTATGTGTTTTACTTTTAGTGCGTCTCCTGCAACAAGTCTTTTAAGAAGCTGTGGTCACTGCATGAGCACATTAAGATTGTCCATGGTTATGCAGAGAAGAAGTTCTCATGTGAAATCTGTGAGAAGAAGTTCTACACTATGGCTCATGTCCGTAAGCACATGGTTGGTAAGTAGGAGCCTTTTTTTTTTCACAATTCAAACCTTAATGGCCCAAACACATCCCACAGTTCAGCATGACATGAACTACAACAACATGTTTTATATTATTGATTATTTTGATAGGATTGTCAAAAACAATTTCTTTATCTGTGTTCAGGTTCAGACCAAAACTGATATTCAGTTATCTCTGTGTTGTTTTCCTCTGTCTTATCTTTCTTCAGCTCACACTAAGGACATGCCCTTCACCTGTGAGACATGTGGGAAATCGTTTAAACGCAGCATGTCCTTAAAAGTTCACTCTCTCCAGCATTCTGGAGAGAAACCCTTCCGTTGTGAGGTAAGATTGTGTCTGTTTGGATGTGATATCCTGTATTCACAGGAATCTGGACTGGGCTGGAATCTAGTAGAGTTAGATATCATTTCACAGCAGGCACCAAAATGTGACACCACTGCATCCAGAGGGACCACTTTTCATTGGATTTCTGTTCTTTGCTCTCATTTGACTATCTGTTAATACTAAAGTTAGGGCCCAAGGAGAGCACAAACTTATTTCTGAGGCTACATCAATACTTGCATGTTTTATTTTAAGTATGTGAGCATTTTAGCTCCATCATACGAACACCTGAAAACTCCTGTCATGTGCACTGCTCCTGCTGTTGTGTACAGGAAGCCAATTGTCCACTCTACATTCGGTTGCTTAGTTGCAGATAATACTTAGAACTAAAAACATCGGTGAAAAGTGAAAGGAGGGATTTCTTTTCTTGGAGGGGTGGAACTGTGAGTAGTCGAACTGTTACAGAGAGTAGTTGAGTCACACTGATAAAACTGACTGTGACTCTGTCATACCTGGTATTAATGTGTTTTTTGTGATCTGATCACAAGTGGAGAGCTCTGAGTGTGTGTGTTCACACCTGACATTAATATGTGACCAATTAAAGGAAAGTATCGATCATTTTGTGCTGGTCAGTGTGTCATAATAAAACCTCAACGAGAAGAGAAAAAATACGTTTGATTTATAGTGAAACTGCAGCGGGTCAGACGACCTCGGCTAAGTAGGAGGTCCCCTCATATGTGGCCCAGGTTTGATTTGCGTTCACACTGCTAAAGGAATGTGGACACGTGTGGCCCAGACCACCTCCGAAAGTGGTCTGGCGTGATCGGATCGCTATCCGATCTCAGTGCTTTCACACATGTACTTATAGCTGTCCACTTGTGATCGGATCACAAAAACCACATGGTAATTACACATGTGTACGGGTTCTGTGTCGTTGTTTCCAGACATCTCCTTGTCTGCCCATTCTAGTTAAAACACAGCCCCAGAGTTTTCAACCAAAATGAGACAGGCAGCATTTCCAATGTGCTTTGTTTTAAGTGCTCGAAAACTAAACAAATATGTATTCATGTGGATGTTGCTTGAGACAAAGCGGCTAAAACAGCATGTGGGAGATTTTTTGTGCTTTATGCAAATTGTCCCTCTGTGTGTTAACAGTGTTTCACACTTGGCTGCTCAGTATGAGTACAGTACAGAACATCCCTGTCTTTATAAGTCATATTTTAACTATCATTCACATAACACCAATGCCATATGACTCAGCAGTTCCCAACCATACACTGGTTTTCTAAGTTGTGTAAATTCTGACATGTTTCTCGTCATTGTTGAGGTATTCTTTACTTTACTGCTCATACCAAGCATGAACAAATATGTGAACAGAATATAATGTTGATATAGTGGAGTGATGTTTGTCATAAATACACACACACTTGCATTTCATCGTCTTTCTTGTCCTTTTCTAACATATTTATTTTGAGCTGAATTGAGCTCTCAGGACTGATTGTCTTGAGTGGAGTAAGGTCACAGTTTTGGTGAATGTGCCCTTGTTTGCCTTAGTAGAAGCATCAGAGAAGTTTTCACTCATTGGTTTGAACAGATTGTGGTTTATGAACAACACAATCGCTATTTTCAGTTGAAGTCTTCATGAGCGAGGGAGAGCGTCCTCTTTTATTTTTGAACCTTCACTGGACTGTTGGAACATTTGAGTTGTACAGAGAAGCTGAAGTCAAACCATGTCAAATATTAGCAAACCACATGTATACAGAGTTCACCATTACCTGGAACATAAGAGGAATGTTGGAACAAAATATGTCTGTGTTTTAAAGCTTTCACAGACCTCATTCAATGACCATGTTTACACAGACAGCAATACTCCAACTATTTACCTTATTCTGAATGACGCATTATTTTGATTATGATGTTTACATGACTTGCTAATATAATATTCCATTCATATTCGTGTTTACATGTTACAGGGCGTAATACCTTTGCTATACCCTTGAGTGGTAAAGCTTCAACTCGTTATTATTCCATCTTGTTGACACTCGAACCCAGGCCATGTGTCTTCTGGCAGTTGGTAACTTCTGTTTGTCGACGTTACAAAATGCTGTGAAATCTCCAATTGGACGTTATATTGAGATTGAGACGTATACATGTCAACATAATGTGGGTAAGGTTGGGAATACTGCATGTTTTAATTTGATTATTGCTTTTTTCCGAATCTGACCTCATTCGGGTTAAGGTCATCAGAAAATGCTCTTTACATGAGAGTACCTTAACATGCTTTCAAACATTCAATGAACTCCAGACAATCTCCAAGTTTTTTTTATAGCAGGATATTGTCTGCAGAATTCACCGCAAGCAAGTGGGAGCGCTGATGACATTTCTAACACGCAATGGACGCAAAAGAGACAAAAGCTAAAAGAGTACAAATATCTTAGGATTAAAAAAAAGAGTTGCCGTACATGTAAAAGATGCAGACGAAGAACTTGGAAAGACAACGAGATTCGAGAGCTTTAAGGTGATAAGGACAGACGCAGGGTCATGTGCTATAAACAAAAACATATGATCTTCACAGCAGAATACATTGTGTCCTGCCTCCTGCATGCTCTACCCAGACGTCACCCCTCATCTATATAATCTGGAGAATTTCTGATCCAGAGAATCTCCTGCTGCATTCTTCATATTTGACAAAGTCTGCACCCCATTGTCCTGCAGTTCATGTCTTATAATGACTTTATTCACACTATTGTCTTAATCAGGTTAATGTTTAAATATTACTGTCCATGTAAGCATATGAAGATACATTTAGTCACATTGTGGTTAGGGATTTGTGAGCTATTTCTGCTTGAGAGTCCAGAGTTGGCAGCAGTTGATAATCATAACCCAGTCGAGACTCATTAGTTCAAGGGCTGACAGATGGGCTGCTTTACTCCCACCCAAGGCCTTTTAATGTCCAACCGCTTAAATGGACAGCACACAGGGAGCATGTGTGTTTGGGTGGAGTTGTCTTTCTACTCTCTAACATGTAATTACATGCTTATTAAATGTGCGTTTCATGTATAGGCCATTCTCCTTAGTGGTCTTACACTGTACTGCCATATGGAAGCTGCTAGATTCTTTTTCCACAACATTTATTTAGTCAGGTTGTGTCATTCAGGTTGTTAAAGTCTCACTTCAGGAATAGACATGACCAAGAAAGCCTCATAAGTCAAATATACAGCCTGGTCACATTCACACAAACATTCTTGGTATTGTTGGCTTGGTGCAGTAGCCTCATTTCTTATGTATACAAAGCTGCTTTCAGACATTCACTGGACTCCATAGAGCCTCTGTGATAACTCCGGAGGAGGTGCATGTGTCAAAGCAAATGTCTGAGTGAGACGCTCCATAGTTTCTACAGACTTTATCCTCCTCACCTCCTAGTATTAAGTCCGTAGAAATCCAGGAGAAGTCGATGTGTGAACACAGCAGGGGATCCCCCGCTGGATTCACCACGGAGTGGGGGTTGATGAAAAAATCCAAAAAGCAGTGACACGTAGAAGACATCGAATTTGTGGTGATAAGAAGTGACGACTGTGTCGAGGTGCTCTAAGCATGATCTTGTGATCAACGAAGCAGAGTTAATACGTCACTTCCTGCCTCTGTCTTCTGCACCCAGTTGCTCCACCTCTTGATTGAATAATGCAGAGAATCTTCCGGTGCGTTGTGCATGTGTGAAAGGCAAGCTACGGTTAAACCCTGTTGCCAAGTCTCCGGATTTTACCCGGAGGTCATGTCTGAAAACGACTCCGGCATCCTGGTGGACTCCCTCATATGCAAAATGGTTACGACCAAGTTGTTTCGCTCTTTACTGCCCTAACCTAACTTGCCCCTTCTGCCTGGTTTCTCTTTTGCATATAAAGTATGCCATGCACAGTAGTCACATGACAGCAGTGTACACACAATTCTAAATAGATTATATAAGAATAAGGGATAGTCACCATCTTGTTCTATAATCTAAAATAAAATGGATCTTTTAACGTAAGATGAGTATGTCAAAAATCAGCAGCCCATTCCAGTTTTCAATGTTGTGTGACTGCAGGTATGTTTGTGTGTTTTTGTGTTCATCCTTGTGCACTGACCTGGTGTGTGCGTTTTATCTGAATGCCTCTGCTGTCTCTGTTGTAGAACTGTGACGAGCGGTTCCAGTACAAGTACCAGCTGCGCTCCCACATGAGCATTCACATCGGACACAAGCAGTTCATGTGCCAGTGGTGTGGCAAGGACTTTAACATGAAACAGTATTTTGATGAGCACATGAAAACACACACAGGTGAGAAAAGACAAGGGTTGTAAGGTTTCTTTGGCCTTTTGTCACGTCTGTTTTTGATCAAAAAATGTTTTCAGAATCCTAGTTTACACTTTTAAAGTCTGTTATGAATACAGAAGCTTCTCTACAAACTGGTAACCTTTGCCGGAGCATAGGAACCTTACCAATCTAATGTCACGAAAATCCTATGTTTAGGCTATAAGATAATAAAATGTTCCTGTTCCTGAGATAGATCCTGGGCCTTTGGAAACAACTATCAGGGTGGAGTCTCCAGTAAGGCTTATACAACTTGTATACAGGAATACTTCAGACTGGTGATGACTAGTTTCAATATTCATACTTGGGAAAAGTAATGTATTTTTACGTTGTTGACATTTAAAATATGCAGCCATCTTTCCAGCCATTATAAAAGGCGGTAGCTTTACAGAAAATGAGGGAACATGAAACATTTACAAGAAGGTTTTTAAAAAGTTTGCTTGTGAACTAGCTAAAATCTGAAAAATGCCATATTGTAGATGTGCGTCCCGCCTCTCTGGCATTTTTAGTCTTCCCTTCAATCTTTGCTAATCTCCTTTCTATTTAAATATCATGCAGTACTGCAACAGGAAATTACAATGAACAAGAAAATGACTGTGCTTCATGCAAAGCAGTCCTTTTGTAAATTTAAATCAGTCTTTGTTGCTTTATTATCATAGTTTTCCCAAGAGAGACAAGGACATGAATACAAAATATTAAGGATGAGTTCAGTATGATGAGTTTTTTTTAGATATTCTGCAGTTCTGTAATGTTGAGCGATGAAAACAAACTATGTCCAGGAGATCGTCAGTCAGCCAGCTTGTCTCCATGCACTCCCTAAAAAAGGAAAAACATGAGATGTAGCCAAGATGAACATTATAGTGGTGAGCGCAAAGGGACTTTGCCCAGTTTATGTAATGAGAGGGATATTTCACATCAAAGAACGGCCTTGTACACAGTATAATGCGGCTTATAATGACTACCCAGACACATGGTGTTTTAGATCCCTCAGATTTTCTGCCCCTGCTGCATTGCTATTTCTAAGACCGAACTGAGCAGCGCAGCCTGTACGTCCTTCACTGGTTTTCTCAAGCCGTGCCTGTCGTGGGTGGACACACCGCTCTCAATTGGCCCTCGCTGTTCTATTTGTGATGTGTAATTACACTACCCTCTCCTCTCCCTGCCGCTAGAAACCAATTTAGTCTCCAGCAGGAGGAGGCACACCCAGTCATGCCCTGTAATAGGCTGCACACATGTTAGACACCCAAAGTTTGGTTCACTGCAGACAGAGTTTTCCACGAATTCTTCGAAGTGCGTGTAAGTTAACATTTACTTAAGACTTTAGCACATTAGCTGTCACCTTTTGATATTCAGTAGGTTTGGAGGAGCTTCACACATAACATGGCAGAATAAGGCACTTAGAGAGCCCCTCAGCAGCCTGTTAATAGATGGCTGTGTGGGTGGTAGCAGGCACATTCAGTGGCTCCATCGAGGGAGGTTAATGAGAGCGGCATTCCACCCAGGCTCCTGTTGTTCACTTTCACATCTCCTCTTCTTAAAGTGTGAATGGTAATAGCTTCCTGTGGAGTGGGTGGGTTGACAGCAAAGACCCTCTATTCAAGATGGCGACTGATTTGCATTTTTAAAAGAGAACTGTTACTCACTATCGAGAGAAATGTTTCATAAATGAAAAAAGTTTACTTTGTCATTCTGAGAGCTTTAATCAGTTGATTATCTCAAATTTTGAAAGCATCAGATTTGACAACAAAGGATCTGACTCCCATGCATCATATTATTTTCTCTGTATAGCCACTGTCTTTTTTTGTTAACTGATACAGTGTCTGTCTCCCTCACTCACTGGTCTCTTATATTCTGAATCTGTGTAGGAGAGAAGCCTTTCATTTGTGAGATCTGTGGAAAGAGCTTCACCAGTCGACCCAACATGAAGCGTCACCGCCGCACCCACACAGGGGAGAAGCCCTATCCCTGCGAGGTGTGCGGCCAGCGCTTCCGCTTCTCCAACATGCTAAAAGCACACAAAGAGAAGTGTTTCCGGGTCACCAGCCCTGTGGTTCTGCAGACCAGCGGCCCGCCCTTGCCTGTCCGCATCTTCACCAACACCTTCTCCTCCTCTTCCTCCACCTCTGGCCCTGGCCCTGGCCCATCAGCTGCCAGCTCGGCTACCCCCTCAGCTCCGCTGGGCCTCAGCCCGACGGGAGGGCCCATGCCTCTGCGAGGCCCTGTGGGACACACATTCTCCCATGTGCAGCTTCACTCAACCCCTTCTCACCATCACCCCCCAACAACCCAGCAACATCTCTCAAACACACCCCAACACGCCCCACCTCACCCCCACCACCACCTGGCCGTGCCCCCAGTCTCTCACCTTCCCCCACCCCCTGCCCTATTCAAGAGTGAGCCCCTAAACCACTGTGGGCATGAAGACAGCAGCTACCTGCACCACATGGCTCATCCAGACAAGGGTCCTGGGGCCCCACAGCACCACTGAACTGTGCTCCGGCACTGCGGGGCCACACCAAACCGCGCGTTGTTTCTCTTGTTTCATAGTCCTGCCTCAGCCCCTCTGATGCAAGGCTCCTAATTTAAGGGTATTCCTCTCAAAAAGAGTTAAATAAGTTAAGCTAAACATACACACGTGAAAGATCCAGACTTATACATCCTCAGTTCACGCATTATATAAGTATGACCCCTACTTAAAAACCCTGGTCAACTGATACGATTTTACAACCTTTTTTTTTCTTGGAACATTTTCTAAGGAAATCTAACGATTCCTGTACGAGTTCTCTACTTGTACATTGATGAGTGTAAAGTATCTCCCGTTCAACATAAGCTGCTGATGGAAGTCAACATATTAATTACCTGGGCTTCTTAAGTCTTCAAGAATCAGTGTCATTGAGCTCTCATCTTAATGTTAATGACTTATGGTTGCACATTGGCTTTCTGTGCAGGTCTGCCCCACAGCAATACTCAACCTGTCCTCCGAGTTGTACTGCAGAGGCTCGGGCATCACATATATGTTAAATGAATGTTGTAACTGGTTCTACCTGAGTCCTTCTCTGCCCTAAGTCGGAGGCTGAGGCTTTCTGTCCTTGGGCCACTGAAGTCGTGCGAGATGCAGTAAGGGGGTGTTTGTAAAGGACATTGAAAAAAATGTTTTGTAAATGCTCGGTTGAATCTTGACATAGTCTAAGATTCATATTATGGATAAATGGTGCTTTCCATTCCAGTACATGAAATATTTCTTAATTTTTCTCTTTCCATTTGATTTTCAGAAGTGTAATATTACACATAGTCATGTATCGTGTGATATAGGTCATGTCTTGCCAGCCTGGCTTTTCTTCAACGGATTTGAGGTTTGAACTATTTTGTGAACAAGAAACTCAGTTTATGCAGAACTTGCTCTCGGCACACGCAGCCTCACACTTACTCAAGCACACGCAAAAGACATGAGGCCACATGGCCACTGATTTACCTACTGTGATCAGTGCAACCTCAGTCTTCAGTACTGCTGGTCAACAGATGCTTTTAGATAACAGATGACTGTCAAATACTGCCACTGTGAGGGGCCAGACATGCGGCCCCATCAGGATCTACCCCACCTCCCTTCGCTGCTGACGAAATGATACGGGTTACCATGTTAAAGGTCGTTGGACACACACACACACACAGTATACACAACTGGGACCTTTCTCATCATCGGTCTTAACAGACAATTATGCATATTCCTCTCAGCCTGTTTTCCACGGTTTGGTGTAGGGAGTTGTAATGTAAAGGTTTATTTTTCACTTTTCATCATACTGACATTCTTTGAGCCACACAGGCAAAGGTGTCGAAACCTGTTGAATGTTGCCTACGCAGAATGATGGCTGATGAGTCATTTGTGTATTTTTATTTTTTTTAATGTTCTCTGATAATTTTCTCAGTTTTGATCTTATGGAGGGTTCTGTAGTGTAGATATACTGTCGTTAGCACATGATAGGAAACGTCAGGATAAAAGGCAGTGGTTGTACAACCTTAAATACTTGGAATTCTTGTATAGATAAGCATACATGTGAACAAGTCAGTGCAAGAAATTACATTTATCAATGTAACAGCCAATGGTGTGAATGTTATTTGTTAAATAGAAGCTGGTTGGCGAGTATTTAGGTTGCTTGTTTGCACCCGGCCTGGTGGTATGTTGAGGAGGAAGATTGCGGAGAGCGAGTGCTTAGGTATGCATGTGTTATTCTCGACCAGCCTGTTTGTCTGTCTGGTTGTCCCCAGTGCTCCCGTACCAAAAGCTGCTTTTACACTGTGTGCCCCAATGTATTCGTATTTGGGGATACGTGAGATGGACAATAGCAGTGAATTCAACATCTTTCTGCCACTCTAACAGAATTCAGCATGAAGTGGTTAAGCTCAGTAGTTTAGGATGTCCCTTTTTTTTTTCTTTTTTTTTTTTTGAGACCTGCAATTATCCTGCCATTTCTGTGGGTCTTAATACCGCTGCATTAATTGCTTATCATCCTTTCCCTCTTGGTTTCACTGCAGTGCTTCAGCATTTTGCAGTATGAATCTTTTGTCTTATTTTTTTTTTGGAGCCTTTTCATTAGTGTGTATTCTCTGCACTTTACTGCTGCGTGGGTGAGGCGCAGGGAAGGGAGGGACTGACAATGCATTGTGGAAAAGAGTGCAGTTGTGGCTGCATGGGAAAGGGTGGAGGTGATTACTTCGAGTGGATGTTTTTAGGCAAGGAAAGGAGGAGAATCCTCGGGTGGAGTCGGTTAGTGCGGAAGGGACCATCGCAAACACAGGACATTTCTTTTAGTATGCGCTTACATTCAATTTCTTATTTAAAAAACACACAAAAAAAAAAACATTTTACTCCAGTATGGACATTCACTCAAAGTAAAAGCAATGGTCATCCTGCTTTGGCAACTTTACACTAGCCCCTCCGAGCTACACCTGAAATACATTCTACTTTTACGTCTGTTCATGGAGCCTCTCTGTCACGTCCTGCTACGTCTTCAGTTTGACGAACGATTCTCCTCCTCCTTTCTTTGTTATATAGAATGCACTTTCTACTAAAATTCTTGGCTAGTTAAGAAAAAAAATAACATTGTATATTCTTTAAAGATGTTTTTAAAAAATCAATATACTTTTTCCCCTTTGTATTTTTAACCACTTAATGTAGCATTGCGTATTTTATTATTGTATCTGGTACAAAATGTGCAGCTTTATAATGTCCTGATTTGTCTTTTTTGTATGTTACCTGGAGATTGAGGAGAAGTGGAAAAAGTTGGGCCTTTTTTGATAATATACATTTAACTGACTGCTAACTTTGAGAAGTAAAAACGAGTAGCCATGATTATCACACATTTGTCATGTCTGTGTCTCTGTGTGCTGTCTTCAAACACGATGGGTTTACAGAAGAGAAACTGAATATCAATGATGATTGTGCACTGATGGGTCAGTGGGTTCAAATTCAGGTAACTTCCATGTGAAACTTTGCCTAAATGCCTTAATTCCAACTGGCGCCTGCTGCAACTGCACATACTGGATTTGCTAAAGTCATAATCTCATTTTTGAAACTCTTGAAACAAACAATATCCACTCCCTAGGTTCAGCAACTTCTCAACTCCGCTTTGTTTTGACTAGGGAAGTTTTAGGTCCTCTTCTCTGTCGCACTTCCTCTTATTTCAGTGTGCCTCGCCCTTCACCTATATTTGCAGCAACATGCATGTTAGCAAGTCTTTTAGAAATTAGAGTTAGTTTGACGTTGCAGATGACCACTTCCTTGCAGTATTGTTTTATTGTTGTCACCGGCAGTGACCTCAGACAGGAAATCTCCTGGTTAAGTAAAGTACCGCTTTAATCTCATCTAAACCCTACATAAGCAGTAATATATGCAGAAAGCTTCATTAAATTATTACCATTTCAATTTCAGACCAAGAGTAAAAAGACATTTTATTTTCAAGTATTTTTTATTCTGTGGACACACAGGTGTTTTTAAGTGGTGCACCAATGAGTCACATAATCCTATAAGGTAGCAGAGCAGGCCGGTGTGTGTGTGTGTGTGGGGAGAAAAGTGTGAGTGACTCACTGAGGGTGAGTGGGTGGTCAGGTACCCAGGCTCACTTCATGAGCAGAGGAGATAATAACACAGCACCGGTACATCTCCGTTCCCATTCGGGGTTTGGAAGTAGTCAGCCACCCCAGCTGTTAGTCATTATGCCTTGTACTGTGTAGAGGAGGGAGGAGGCCACGTCTGTCAGCAGGCAGATAAGCAGAGGAGGGCTTCAGTGTCATGTTGTTCAGGCACGTGATCGCCGCTCTCAAAGTTGCTGCATGTGCCCTGCATTAATCATGGTGTATTTGCAGGTTTGTATAGTTTTATGTTCCAGAGAAACGAGCAGACAACATGCTCCCTGCACGCTGAGATGATAATGTTTCACTATGGTTAATAAATAGAAATGCCCCATTTTTTTCAGATTTTAAATTATGTAGGCTCCTGATGTGATTTAACTTTATTGATTTAATGCTTTATCAGCTTTATCCTAATTCCTTGGAAGCAGATAGAAGCAGGAACAGTTAAATAGATGATTAACCTGAACTGGAACAATGCAGTTCAGTTTGTTAAGTTAAACTAAAGTTTTCTGGGTATTGTTGTCCTAATGAGGTGAGCTCGTGCTAAAAAGGTCAGTGTGACTATTTGAAAAGTGGAAAAACGATGATTCTGCAGCTCAAACGTCAATACAGCTTTATCCTACTTCCTTGAGCTCCCATACAGCAGAGGTCAGAGGTCACAGCTTCAGAGCGGATTTGGGATTTTTCCACTTTTTTTTTGTCCCATTGACCCTTTTTAGTCGTTTAGCTTATAGGACAATAATACACTTAAAAAGTCTTGTAACTCAGTTGTATGTTACCGGTTGGTCAAATATTGAACTGTCGGCTTGTATCTGCTGAGTTTCCCGGACACAAGGCTCCAAACTGCCTTTTTGCGGATTCCAGATTTTTGCGGATTTGACCTTGGTCTTTTTCTTGGAGCTGTGACCGCCAGAAATATTTATTATCTCCTATGAGCAAATGGTCCACATAAGGAAAGTGCGTGAGCGGCCTAAACGACGAACAGATACCTCTCTGTGTCAGTAATTTGACAAACATGTACACATCTCTGGAAACAGAAGGTAACAAGATGTACTCTGTTTAGATTTTTTTGTTCCTTCCACAAAGCTCGTGAACGCGCGCGGCAGGCTGCTATTAAATGGGCGGGCTCGTGGGCGCGGTCACGCTCAGCGCCTTCGGGTGGTGCGCGCTGTCACAATAAAAGTGCGCGTCCCTTCTGCCGAGCGGCGGGACTCTGTCTGGACTCTGAGGGACCGGATCGGACCAGACCGACACCGGAGACCGGATCCAGCACCGGGGATGCACATTCAGCTTGTTTTTAAAAAAGCCCGAAGCTGCAGAGCTCCGCTTGTATCTGTCCACCAGGCGCTGATGTTGTGAGGAAGCAGGTTCGTTTTGCAGTAAATAGATAATAGAAAACAAAACAGTGACTCCAGAGCAGAGTCTGCGTTTATCTAGGAATGTTAGATCGAGTGAACTGTGTTTGAAAGCCTAGTATTCCATTTATTATAGATATAATGTAGGTTACAGTAAGTGTAGCCTATTTTATATTTGTTTAATTTAAAGTGTGTGTGTGACACGCTGGTATTCCATTTATAATGGTATAAGCTAAGATACAGTAGCCTATTTTTAGGGGATAAAATGGATTGTTCGTCTTGTGTGTATTCAGTAATCTGTTCATACATATTGCAGGATGAATGTATTTATTCTAAATGAACGCAAAGCTACTATGTGTTCTGCAGGTGTGGTTCTTTTTACGGCTTGATGCTTTGCCATGCAACTCATTGTGTGCGGGCGTGCGCGTGTGTGTTTTCTCATACAGGGAAATACAGACACCAGCAACGGCTTGATTGGATCATAACTACACGTGAGGTCAGCTGACATCAACCAGGTCCCAGACAGGTACAGCACCACAGGCAGATACGATATTTTTGTATATTTATTTGTATATTTATATATTTGTATAGTTTGCTTGCGGGAGCATGAACACGCCCATTCTGCCAATTCAGTCTGGTCTGGGCGTAATTATATTTAATTCGTAGCTTCTCTCCTGCTAGAGCAGCTTCCTCCTCCTCCTCACCTTTTACCTTCATAGACACATTGCCTCAGAGATCCATGAGTTGGAGGACGCTGCCTCCTCTGGGCTGACAGGCTGCTGGTTGGCTGCATTGCTCCCTTTTTATAAGACTTGTATCACATTTGTTCTTTTATGTATATTCCTATCAATTAAATCTGCTGTTGGTTCTGTTGACTCCATCCTCCACCTTAGCCTCCACCCTACCGTGGGCCTGCCCGGCGTGGGATGCAGGAGAGTGGGATTTGATGCCACTTGGCAACTGTAAGAGGTGTGGCATAGTCAATCATGAGGGATTCAGTCTTCAACTGCTGTTATGTCCCACCCCATCCTCCAGGAGAGGAGGAAGCCCGCAGGTCCAGACGCACGGAGACCATGGCCTCATCCTCGGGGCACTTCCCCAACGACAAGCGCTTCCTCATCTTCTTTGACTTTGACGAGACCATCGTGGATGAGACCAGCGACGACATGGTGGTGCAGGCCGCCCCGGGTCAGCACCTCCCGGGCTGGCTGAAGGACACCTACCAGCCCGGCCGCTACAACGAGTACATGCAGCGCGTCCTGGCCTACCTGGCGGAGCAAGGCGTCACCGAGAGCGACATACGCAGCATCATGGAGAAGATCCCGTCCACCCCGGGCATGACCACCCTCTTCCAGTTCCTGCGCGCCCGGCCCCCGCAGGACTTCGAGGTGGTGCTGTTGTCCGACGCCAACAGCTTCTTCATCGAGTCCTGGCTGCGGCGCACCGGGGCGCGACAGCTCTTCCATCGCATCTTCACCAACCCGGCCACCTTCAACAAGGACGGCCGGCTGGTGATGAGACCGTTCCACTCCCACGACTGCCTGCGGTGTCCCGACAACATGTGCAAGCAGGTGGTGGTCAGGGAGTATGTGGCCCGCAGGACGCAGGAGCGGGGCCGCCCCTACCAGAGGGTTTTCTACGTGGGGGACGGAGCCAACGACTTCTGCCCGGCGCTCGCCCTCGGGCCCCGGGACGTGGTCTTCCCGCGCCGGGACTTCCCCATGCACCGGCTGATCACGGAGACCCACGAGTCCATGCCCGGGGAGTTCAAGGCGGTCACGGTGCCGTGGGCGAGCGGGGAGGACGTGGTGCAGCGGCTGAGGAAACTGGTGGCAGAGTAGAGTGGCTCACAGAGACACAGGAGCAGGAGCAGATCTAGGGCCAGTTTAGACTTTTAGTCATTTTCTCAGGTAAAAACAGTGACAGGAACCAACGTGTACAAGGCAATATAAACATGCGAGGATGTGTGAAAATAAACTGTATATCTGGAGTCCAGCCTGCACAGGACTCAGTCTAGCCTCTCACGTTGTGGTCCAGAGGTCCCTCAGTTTACCATCAGCTGGTTAATGATTCTAAAAGCCTGCCACTGTAAATCAATAACAAACCCAATGCTTTGTGCTTTAAACACTATTTAGAGCTATATAGCTTTAACGTATATGGGTGCATGTGCATAATAAATATCATGCAATGGGTATTCTTTACAGGTTTAAGGGTTAAAGTTATCACCTTAATAACAATATATAAAATGTCATCATTGGCCTACGTCAACCAGGTGACTGGTCGCCTTTGAAATGCTATTATAAGTGTGTTTTCATACAAACTGCACTTTTTTAAAGATGAAATATTAAATTATAGTGTCAATAAGTGAAATAACAGTAACATTGTTTTATGGGCATTACAATAGCTCTCCAAGGTGACTAAGCAAGAAGTTTTGTATCTACATGTTTTTCATGAAATATACTGTACGTCTTATTTTACAAATGTATGTCTGTCGGTTTTGTTATCTTGTTTATCAGTCTGTTGTGTCTTTGTTGTGTATAGGCCCGGCCTATACTGGAAAATATGTTAACACCAGCAGGAATAAAGCCATCAACTGAAACCCTGCCTTTGTCTGGTCTTATCATCCAACCTCACAACAATGAACTCATTCATAACCATTACACTAATAGCACCCCTGCCATAGAGAGGCCCCATGATTAATATTTGAGCATTAGACTCCACAGTTAGAATGAATATCACAACTATTAAGGACTGTCCACTCTGCATAGACCATCAGTTGTTTAAAGTCCCAAAACAGACAGTGATTAAATAAGATTTTGAAATAAAATGCTGCATTAAAGGTTTTAAAGAAGTGTACTATCTCAATTGATTGTCTAATTATTAAATTTTGTATTTTATAATATTACATTGATTTATATAACTCCATAATTGTCATAGCTTTTATTTCCCTGAGGGTTACAATACACACACATTGTCATTTTCAGTGTTTACATTTATTTCTGAAGCGTAGAGTTCATTCAGGTGAACAATCTTAAAATTCTGATTACAGCATTTATAAACCTGTCAAAAAGGACTATACAAGCCTAATCTGCAAACACACACAAGCACATGCATGTCTCTCTGTAGTCGTGAGGACAGTCATTGACATGCAGTCCCTAGCCCCTTACACTAACCCTAACCCTAACCCTCAAACCAAGTCTTAACCCTCAAAAGGCCAATTTGATTGGTGAGCACCAGCCAAAATATCCTTATAAAAGGTGATATTGAACCAAAATTGGCCCTCATAACTATATAAAGACACACACACACACACACACACACACACACACACACGCACACACACACACACTCTGAACTAGTGTCCATGAGTGTTTAGTGTCACCTGGTGGTCATAGTACGTAACTGAACCTCTGTCCATTTTCATAGGTCTACTGTAATAGTATCAGAAAAACTGAAAATAAACAAACAATATTTGAGGTTTGTAGATGTTTGGTTTTTCTCTATTTACAATGATTATTGTAAGATCTCATTAGAAGGCCAAGAGGAAATTGCACTTAGTGCCCAACCGTTTGTACACACTACAATTACTGTTTGTTATTATTTATTTATTCTTATTTTTATTTAGATCAAATGTGACCGAGCGTTGTGATTTGAAGAAAATCTCGTGAATTATGTGCCATGTTCTTCTAAAATCAACCAAACAGGCTTTTCTGCCCACGGATTAGATGTGACGTCTCTGTCAGCCAGTAGGGATGCTATTGAGTTTTAACGTTTGAATGGTCCATGCCATATCGGCTCAGTAGAAGAAGAAAGCCGGAAGTAGTTTACCCATACGCATGGCGGTATTTGGGAAATTATTTATTTTCTGAAAACGTCTCCAGCTTTTATCTTGCTTTAGAATAATATTTACCGACTCCGTTCTAAGAGAATCCAGGTGAGTGCATTTTAAAGGATTCAAGTCATAGCTCAGTGTCGCAATTTAGCTTAACATCAACGTAACTGAAACGTCGTCCACGGGTCATTCATTTCTTTGCTTGTTAGCGGGTTAGCATGCTAGCTTTAGGCTAACAAATGACATGGTTCAAAACAAAGTACAAGAGCAGTTTATGGTCATTTAAAAAGTTCAAAGTTAAGTTTAACTTTTCTGGCGGCGGGAAGCTCGTTTTAAAGTAAATAGCCAACGGTGCGTATTTTGTCAAAGAAGTTAGCGTTAGCTTAGGTGGTAATGTAGCTTTACTTTACGTGGCAAATTTAAATTGTGAAACCACACAAATATGCCAGAAGTTGTTTCTGAAAATGGACTCGCTCAGCAACTCGTCACATCTTTGGTTAGTTACACAATCGACACGTTTGGTGTTAAATTATAATATAACAACAGCAAATATGCTAACGGTTAAAAAGACGGATGTAATCTGTTCCTTCGGCACAGAAAATAAATGAGCTGCATAAACCAGATTTGTTTAAAGTCATTAACGCTGAATGTCTCTCTCAGGTCTCTGCAAGATGGAGGCAGATCTGTATGATGAGTTTGGAAACTACATCGGTCCAGAGCTGGACTCTGATGATGATGAAGACGATCTGGATGCAGAGGACAGAGATGTTGATGAGGTACTCTTCTTAAATCCAGTGTTGATGGTTATTGCAACATGATGCCTAAAGTTAGTTTACGCAGTGTGTGTGCATAATGGTAATAACACTTTCCTTGTGCAGGGCGATGAGGATGATGACGACGAACCCGCTGATGCTGACGACGAAGTCCCGGGCATGGAGGTGGTTCTGCATGAGGACAAGAAGTACTATCCTACAGCGGAGGAGGTTTATGGGCCCGAAGTGGAAACTATCGTCCAGGAGGAAGATACACAACCTCTTACAGGTTAGAATCAAACAAAAGTATAACCTGTATTTGCTGAATTGTATTGGAAACGATTGGCGTTTAAAGTAAAGTTGAAGCTAAAATATTCTAATTCCGCACACTGATATTAGAGCTTTCTCTCTACTCTTTCCAGAGCCCATCATCAAGCCTGTGAGGAACAGGCAGTTCACCCTGATGGAGCAAGAGTTGCCTGCCACGGTTTATGATATGGAGTGAGTTGATTTTAAGTGGTTCCCTGCTCATAAGGAAATGTGTCCAAATTTGAAAATGCGAATGTTGATCCAGAATGTAACCGACTGAACAGAAGTGTCTGTGCATAATTATGTATTTTTTGGTGCACGTTGTTTAAATGTTCGCTGTGTCGTTTAAAACGTTTATATCCTTTGTCTCTTTTGACAGATTCCTCGCAGATCTGATGGATGGTCCTGAGCTAATCCGTAATGTCACCCTTTGTGGTCACCTGCATCATGGCAAGGTAAGAGCCTGTCTCACGGCCCAGAGTCTCTTTTATCTGGAAATCTGCAGCAGTTTGCGAAAGAGGACATGTGTTCCCAAAATGCCAAATTTAGGAGCACAGGAATTTTTGGGAGCATTTGCTGATAACTGCACTTCATCTGTGACTCATAGAGATCTAACGGATTTGTTTATTCCCTCCAGACGTGTTTTGTCGACTGCCTAATTGAACAGACACATCCAGAAATCAGGAAGAGATATGACATGGATGTGAGTGTTATTTACACATGTTTGATAATAGTATTTCCTTTTATAACATATTCATTCTGTATATGACAGAAGGATCTAACCTGTTTCCTTAACATTTCCAGCTCCGCTACACTGACATCCTCTTTACAGAACAGGAGGTAAGAGATTGGTTTGAACTGTGATGTAATGTAATAGAGCATCCTCAAAAACACTAGGCTACAACATCTTAGAATGGCTAAGGATCGTAAATATGATTCTGGACAGAGTGATGTTTTAAATTGACAACATGACTTAGTCTTTTAAAGATTGCAGGATTATGTCATGAGAAATGATTATTTTAAGAAACTTAAAAATAATAGATTTATCTTTCATTTCCTGCAAAGCTGATTTGTGTCTGGCAATTTTTCAATAGAGAGGAGTTGGTATCAAGAGTACCCCCGTCACAATGGTCCTGCCAGACTCCAGAGGCAAATCTTACCTCTTTAACATCATGGATACACCAGGTATTATACTGTTATTAATGCTTTGCTTGTTGAAATATTGTTTGGAGGGTTTGGTCAAAAGAATAACGTAAAACTGTAAATTGAAAATTATGTAAAATGTGTTCTTCTCAAAGGCCACGTGAACTTCTCTGACGAGGTCACATCGAGCATCCGGCTCTCTGACGGCGTGGTCCTCTTCATAGATGCAGCAGAAGGAGTGAGTGACTTTTTTTTCCTCCTTTTGATTCTCCCATTCCTGCGCTTTCTCTTGACACAAGTAGATTTTCTCCGCCCTCCATATAACCTCAACCTCTGTGTATCTCTGCTCAGGTGATGCTGAACACAGAGCGACTAATCAAACATGCGGTTCAGGAGCGCATGGCCATCACCATCTGCATCAACAAGGTGGACCGGCTCATTGGGGAGCTCAAACTGCCGCCCACAGATGCTTATTATAAACTGCGCCACATTGTCGATGAAGTCAATGGTTTGCTCAGGTAATACTGGAAACCTGTCACACCCACATTGTGCTTTAATGTCAGCAGAAGTAATGAGCATAGAGGAGAGTGCAACTTATTTTATAGAACAGATCTTTTTTGTGTGCAGCATAGGGAATTAAGTTTTTTTTTTACTTTCACTAATTTCTAAAGCTGCATTAGAAGTGGGAAATCTGATACTGAATTTTGTTGATTCATAAAAACAGGAATAACAAGATTTCTTCTAAATGGGAATAAGATTAACCATTAAATCCCCAACACACTGATTTTTGGGCCCTGTTCAAACCTGGTATTAACATCCACCCTGAGATATCTGATCACAGGTGGACAGCTCTACATTACATTATTATTAAAATGTGATGTGAACACTTGTGATCATATCTTTCTTCCCCACTCTTCCAGGAAGACCAAATCATGTTGTTTTTAGCCAGATGTGTCGTAAGTCTGCTGGCATGAGTGTGGAAGAGAGAGGAGTCAGAAGGGGTTGAATGAATCTCTTGCAGCTTTGCGCTAAAACATTTTTTAGGAGAGAATCAATCATTATGTGGTGATCAGTGTTGATATTGTGGCCACAAACAGAGCAACGTATGGGCACAGAGAAGAGTCAAAATATGTTCGGTTCAATGTGGAACTGTAGTCAGTTAGGGGATATCCGCTGAGTAGGCAGTCCTTCATACGTGGCCGAGGACACATTTGTGTTTACGCAGCAAAAAGAATGTGGCCACATGCTCAGACAGCCTCTTAATGTGATTTTTGTGATCTCAGTTCGCACTTTGGTATGTTAACATCTGAACTTATCGCTGACCACCTGTGATCCAATCAATCAGAATGGATGTTATGCCCAGATCTAAACAAGTTATTATTGTCTATTCTGTCAAAATCAGAAAGACCTAACACTTGGTGTCTGTGTTGGGTCATGTTTCTTGCCTTTTAGCACGTACTCCACCGACGAGAACCTGGTGGTGTCGCCTCTCCTTGGAAATGTTTGCTTCGCCAGCTCTCAGTACAGCGTCTGCTTCACCCTGGGCTCCTTTGCAAAGATCTACTCAGACACCTACGGTGAGCAGACTCCTCGGCACATAAGCACGAACAAAGACCTTTCAAATCCTCCTTATCTCAAATGTAATTAATGTGTTATTCATTTGCTTTATTTGTATTAAAGGTGACATCAACTATAATGAGTTTGCCAAGAGGCTCTGGGGCGACATTTACTTCAATCCCAAAACGTAAGTAACTTATTTTTATTAGAATGCAGCAGAGGCTGAGACAGTGTCTTTATCCTCCTCATCCAACACACCTTTCCCTGCAGTCATTTTTGTTTTTGTCTCTCTTTTCAGTCGCAAATTCACAAAGAAGGCTCCCAGCAGTAACGCCCAGCGCAGCTTTGTGGAATTCGTGCTGGAGCCCCTCTACAAGATTCTTTCACAGGTTAGACAATTTTCAAACTCGCAGCAACAGCTACCTCACCACCTTTGGGCCCCATCAGGTTCAGACTAACTTGTCTTATCCTCACCTGAATCCTCTTTGTGTTCAGGTGGTTGGGGATGTAGACACTTCTCTCCCTCGAGTTCTGGATGAGCTGGGGATCCACCTGACTAAAGAGGAACTGAAGCTGAACATCAAACCCCTGCTGAGGCTCGTCTGCAACCGCTTCTTTGGGGAATTCACTGGTATTGTCTTATGTGTTTGTTACTATCTTAGTATTTGAATCATTTTATATTTGTATTCAGAGCTCTGCATTACTTTGTTTTGATGTGTAGAGTAGCCTGTTCTTTTACACCTATTTTAAATATGGCCAATATTAAGGGCTCTGCTTCTTGACTCGTGACATTTGAAACATTCAAATCACAACCCCATAGTTTTAGAAACGGTTTCCTTTATTTCAGCTGATTTATCACCTATCAAATAAGAAAAACATGGCATCGTTGATTCGTTGCTGAGGCTAACATGAGCTCAAAGACTGTACTGATTCCCAATTTGACACATTTGATTATCTTTCTTGCTTTGTGCTCATTCCTTTTAATAGTTTATGAAATTGGGACAAATGGCCCTAAAGCTCCAGCTCTAATTACATATTATATCACAACTATAACAACTTATCAATGGAGAACAAGCTTTTTTAAAATTACAATCACACTCTTTTAATAGCATTAACACTTAAGAGTGCGGTGACAGAGTTAATCTTTTTTTCTATATAAATGAAGTAACCATGATAGTAGTGCATGCACTGACAGAAGATCTGAATCTGTCTCACTTTTCTGCTCATAATTGTTATTTTAATCTGGAGATAAATGGTCATGCTTCAGTAAACATGATAAATCAATTTCAAATTGACCATGAACGTCCTCCCTCCAGGCTTTGTGGACATGTGTGTGCATCACATCCCCTCGCCACAAGAGGGCGCCCGGAACAAGATAGAGCACACCTACGCAGGAGGTCTGGACTCAGACCTGGGGGAGTCGATGGCGGAGTGTGACCCTGAAGTGAGTATAACAACGAAGGCAGACTCTCCTGTTTACCTTGGTTACCTGCTAATACCTGCAGTCTGTTTCCAGTGGAAGTCAATAGTGTCTTGAGGTGGTTGTGAAGGCAACAGGATGTTTGAATCTGCTTGAAATAATCCAAGTTAAGACCAAGCAGGACATTGATCACAGTTTTCCAAGTTCCTTTTCAAAGACTTACTTCCTTTTGCCGGAGCCATCTTATGTTTAAGGTAGAAATGTTAGATTCTAGCGTCCTAATTTCCTATTTTCTCTCTCTTTCTGTGATCGTCTCTCGGCCTCAGGGTCCTCTGATGTGCCACACCACTAAGATGTACAGCACCGAGGACGGGGTCCAGTTTCATGCGTTTGGCAGGGTGCTGAGCGGGACCATTCATGCAGGACAGCCCCTCAAGGTTTTAGGAGAGAACTACACCCTTGAGGACGAGGAGGACTCCCAGATCTGCACCGTGGGCCGTCTGTGGATCTCTGTTGCTAGGTACCATCCAGCATTTTGGTTTATTAAGTTTGTAGAGATAGGAATCAACAATTTTTTGTAAATTTGGCTTCTTCAATTTTAGATACCAGATTGAAGTGAATCGAGTACCTGCTGGCAACTGGGTCCTCATCGAAGGTTGTGATCAGCCAATTGTCAAAACCGCCACAATCACAGAGCCCAGAGGCAACGAAGACGTGAGACATAAAAGAGAAAAACCTATGAGACGTTAAGAAATAGCATACGAGCAGCAGCTTAGTATCGGTTTTTTTTGCTTTCTCTTCCAGGCTCAGATTTTCAGACCGTTGAAGTTTAACACAGCGTCAGTTATCAAGATTGCGGTGGAGCCCGTCAACCCATCAGAGCTTCCGAAAATGTTGGACGGACTGAGGAAGGTCAACAAGAGCTATCCATCTCTCACCACGAAGGTACGTCAGTCATCCCTCTGATGCAGAACTGGCCCAGAAGTTCATGTAGTTCATTGCAGTGACATTTGAAAAGGTTGCAGTAAAAAGATTTCAATCTCCATCAGGTGAAAAGGAAATATTATGCAAACCATCACTACAACACACAGACTGATTTAAGTCATACTTAGAATTATCATAGCAGAGATTGTTATTAACCATACCTGTGTATATTTGTGGTTGTTTCAGGTGGAGGAGTCTGGAGAACATGTTATCTTAGGCACAGGAGAACTCTACCTGGATTGTGTCATGCATGACCTGCGCAAGATGTACTCTGAGATTGACATTAAGGTAATATTTCTTTATTATGGTCACATTATATTACAAAACAGTGTTTATTTTAGTACCATGTGGTTAACATAAGAATATATCACAGCAGTTCCACAGAAAGACAATAAAATATGATGTGTGTGTGTGTGTGTGTTAGAGATGTTTCGACACCAGCATTAGAAAAAGCCTCTTAACTTAGGCGAGTACATAAATCTATGCAAGGATCCGATACCACGTCTTCAAGGCATATTAGTTTCATTTCCGTACCGAACCAAAACAGCAGCTGTGCTTGTTTTTCGAGCTGAAAAGAAGAAGCCACAGTTGGCAGCATTTTGACTATATTTCACGCTGCAAAGTCCCACAAGTAAAATGGCAACATGTACCATTTGCAAGACTTCAGTTTTGTGTGGTGGCCCAAGTGTTTCCAGTTACAACGATAGAAATCATCTCTTCCATACAGGGTTAGTAGCGTACAGCTTTAAGCTGCTGTATTTAAGTTTTTTTTTTTTTTTAAATGCACTGGTATCTGATCGTACTTGTTATCGGCTGAAAGGCAAAGTCAGGGTGTCGAGGTGGGAAAATGATATTGGAACATCTCAAATATGAATGTATTAATAAAGAATATTTACCTTAGATTGTTTTGAGCATCTTTTCCTCATCTCTAACCACAGGTTGCTGACCCAGTGGTGACCTTCTGTGAAACAGTTGTGGAGACATCATCTCTCAAGTGCTTTGCTGAAACGCCAAATAAAAAGTGAGTATTAAACAAGATATTTTTAAATATCTTATTCGCTCACTTAACGACGTGAGTGCAATTTGGAGAAATCTTACTTAGCTCGATTATTAATGTCACTCAAAAGTCACAGCTTTGTTTCTAATTTCTGACACGCTGTTGTTCGGACGGCTGCTTTGGATGATGTGTTTCGTGTTGTGGTTAACTTTGGGCACTTGGTGACTCTGCATCAGAGTCCGTCCTTCCCACTGGCCGAGTGTCTCCCCAACCCAGAGTATTTGATTGACAGCTGTGTGATGTGATTGACAGGAATAAGATCACCATGATTGCTGAGCCCTTGGAGAAAGGGCTGGCCGAGGACATAGAGAACGAAGTGGTGCAGATCACGTGGAACAGGTATGATATAGAAGATATTACCACACTCACTCATATAGAAGTTTAAATGACGTCTTAATTAATTGAGATGATGTAATGTCAGATGTGCCTATAGATATTCTCCACTTCAGTGATATTGAATCGAATTAATTTCTTCATATTTTAGAGATGATCATTTATAATCATTTATTCTTCAGTTAGCTGCGACAAATGAGCAGACATGCAAGACTGATGATTGGTACATTAATTAAATGTTGTCATTAAAGAAAGTAGAGGAATATAGAAATGCCCACGGCTCAAAGAGTAATTTAAAAAGTGCAGTTATTGGAATGGAAGGTAATAAACCTATTTAAATCAATACGTGATTTTACTACTTTACTACTTTTTAAAGTAGTGACGACAATGTGCTGCACTTTGATATCGCTGTCGTCACTCAGTCTGGACTTTTTTTTATTAAAATACAATTTTGTTTCATTTGCTTGACAAGTAGAGTTTTGAAAATTGTCACGACTGTAGAGCAAAGTGCCAATAAACTGCAAACCCACTCAGACTGAATATGAATTCCTGCTTCACGTTGTCTGTTTGAACTCAGTTTTAGAAACCAATCCTGATAAATGTAAAAGCCATATTCATTACTGATACATATCTTATGTTAAATACATGCAGAGCTTCTGTTTAATTTGTATATTGAAGCAAAGTAAAGCTCCATCTGTACATTTCGACATGTGCTTATAAAAAACCATCTTAGGACTATTGATTAGTTCTCTCAGTAATTGAATCATGCACTGAAAGCATGCATGAATTTTTCTTGTCCCCGTGACTTGACAAGCAGGCATGAGTGTGTGTGTGTGTGTGTGTGCGCGTGTTCTGCTCGGGAGCAGCTTCCTGTCAGTATGCAGCTCGTCTTTGAGGCCATCTGGACCCAGCAGTGCCAGCATGGAGTAGCAATGCCAAAGGAGTGACATACTTCACACGCTATTAAACTAAACCTTCGCTCCACTCCTCCCATTCCATTAACCCCTGTGACCCCCGATCAACCAATCTCCTTAATGTTCCGGCCTGACACAATGAGCAAAACCTCAGTTTAAACCACGGCCGCTCTGTTTCCTCACGGCAGGAAGAAGCTGGGAGAGTTTTTCCAGACAAAGTACGACTGGGATCTGCTGGCTGCCAGGTCTATCTGGGCCTTTGGACCGGACACGACGGGGCCAAACATTCTTGTAGACGACACGCTGCCTTCTGAGGTGAGTTATGTGTTGAGGAGGCAGGTGAATCACTGCTAAACAGGGCTGCTTAAGTTGTCTGTTTTGGTCTGGTTTATATTTATTTAGGGGAAAAAATATAGATTAACAGCTGTAGTTTGCACACTCTAAATGCAGGGCTCCATGCTGACTCCTTTCCCAAAGAGCACATGTTCTCCTAAATGAAAGCACAGTGAAAAAGAAAGGAGGGATAGGAATAGTTGTTAAGAAAGGAGGGAAATAGAATTTTACTTTTCGACCCCAGCCTCTGTTGTTGCCTGACTGAGTCATGAGTATCAGCCGAGTGTCCCCACTTCCTGTATGTATTGTTTAAAATGAGCGTTTCTTATAGTCTTATGGTTTTAATCTTAACTTGCACACTGTCCTAAATAATATTTCCTGTTTGCAAATTTAGCACATTGTATTTTCAGTGTAAATGTGAGTATGGTACTTGTCCTCCAGAACCCTGAAATGTCACATTAAGCTGCAACAGTTGCATTTTATATCATGTTTTTAACTCTGTAATAATTTTCTATATTATACAACACTAGTAAATGGTGAAAAATGTCCATAATGGTAGCAAAGATTCCAAAGTTGGCATCTTTAAATAGACCAACTGTTCAAACCCACAAAATATCAGTTCACAGATGGAAAAGAAGCAGAAAATCCCCACACATCTGAAGCGGGATCCAGTAACAACTGGCCATTTCACTCAATAAACATGTTTGCGTTTCCTCTGTAGGTGGACAAGGCGCTGCTGGGCTCGGTCAAAGACAGCATCGTCCAGGGTTTCCAGTGGGGCACCAGGGAGGGACCTCTGTGTGATGAGCGTAAGTCCTGGAATTCCCTCTTCGCCAGAACATCTGGCATCACACACATGCACCGTGCTATAGGGAAAATGTATTTTTTTTCTCATCAGTATTGTGTCGCCATAACTCTGTTTCTTTCCACCGCCCTCAGCCATCAGGAACGTCAAGTTCAAGATCCTGGATGCAGTCATCGCTCAGGAGCCTCTCCACAGAGGAGGAGGCCAGGTCATCCCAACAGCCAGGAGAGTGGTGTACTCTGCTTTCCTCATGGTGAGCTCATTCCCTCCAAACCGTTCATTCTTCCTCTCATCTACCATCAGCCCCCCCCTCCTCCTCCTTCATATTCCATTACCTTGATTACAGCTCAGGATTTTGCTGACGTGCGTTCTTCTTAATTGTAGTCCAGTAACATTGTTTTTTTTTTTTTTAACGATCTTTGGCTTTGTCCCTTGACTCATTCTGCTCTTTGACGTCTCTTATCATAAATCCATGGTTTAGCCATACAGTACATTGGAAACCCACATTGTTTCTCCAGGCTCCTGCCGTCCCTTAATGCACAGTCTCCCTTGTGTTGCAGGCCACACCGAGGTTGATGGAGCCCTATTACTTTGTGGAGGTTCAGGCTCCGGCTGATTGTGTCTCTGCTGTCTACACAGTGCTCGCGAGAAGAAGGTTGGTATGAGCCCAGGCTGAAATCTTCATTCTAGAACCCGACAAGCACCTATTTAATTGATTATTTATGTGAATTCATTAAGAAAAATGACTTGAGGCTTTTAACTGTAAATATTTCCTGTTTCCGAGTCTCTTGAGATCATAAACTGAAGATGTTAAGATTTTGGATGCCCGATGGAATAAATGAGGCAATTTTCAAAGTCAACATGAATTTTGGGAAAACAGTTTTTTTTCTGATTCCTTGCATGATTCATTGAAAGCAATGAATCAAGAAAAAATTATCAGATTAACATATAATGAAAAGAAACATTTCTTGCAGCCCTGCTCAATGCACATGCCATTTAACTTTCATCTGCAGTAATTTGATTGTTGATTTAAATTGATTAGTTTTTTATTCTGTCCTGTGTTTATCCTCTATCAGGGGTCACGTCACTCAGGACGCACCTATTCCAGGGTCTCCTCTCTACACCATCAAAGCTTTCATCCCGGCCATCGACTCCTTTGGCTTTGAGACAGACCTTCGCACACACACACAGGGACAGGCCTTCGCTCTCTCCGTTTTCCACCACTGGCAGGTATGATTTACACAGACCTGCTGAAATCGGAAATTAGATGGGTCTAAACAGGAAAAATAATTTAGGAGACATGGGTAGGGAGTAAAGATTGCCACCATAAAACTATATCACCCCTTTTCCACTGGTCTATAAACCCACTAACACCCTTTAACATCTGGCTGTTGTCTGCAATGGGAATGGATACAGTCGGCATTCACTCCTGGGGCACATGACTTTTTAGTGATGGAAATGTGACGTCCGGTTGAACATGCTCATTTGGCAAGACAGCGAGATGAGAGAGCACCTCAGTTGTTTGTGTGCATTTACCCGCATTTAAAAAACAGTGTATACCAGCTACTTTTGGTGTGAAAGGGGAATTTTTGTCCGTTACAGTTCAACCTTGTTGTCTGGCAAAGAAAAGAAGCCTATGATCTCGCTTTTCACCATATTTGTTTCTTTTTTTCGTTCTTAGTATTTTCTGTAACTAAGCAGCCAACTGCAGAGTAGACAATCTGCTTCCTGTTTGCACCAGCACGCACAAGCCCAGTGTGAGTGAATGGTCATGTTTTCGGAGCAAAAACGCTTGTGTGGACAGAGATTGTTGATGCTCACCTGCATGCATCCTTACTGTGACAAGCAGCGCCACAGGAACTTGTCATAGTTCTCCAACAAACAAATCCAATTTAGTCTTTTATGAATTGCAATGTTGCATATTTGTTTATTTAGAAAAACTCCTCTGCTCAGGTGGGAAATTGGATTTCTTTGTGTCTTGTCTGGTCTGTCACTCTCGCATGAAACTGTGCAACTTGTGCAGCAGAGTGAACAACCTTTGTGCACATGTCTGACATTCTGACTAAACTGCTTTTGATGTGGAGTAGAGCAGAGTGTTGAGTCATTAAGTTTCTAACGTGGCTGTCGTGCCTGACATGTGTTGGTGTCTGCACTCTGCAGAACTGTGTCAGTAAAAGTTAACTTCACTCAGTGCAGATTAATACCTCCCCCCCCCCAAAGTCTATTCGCCTGGAAGGAAAATGAGGATTTTATAGTTACAAACGTGAATGTTTTATCCTCCTATCTTTTTGTTTTATCCCCTTGAGGTGAAAATGCACGTGTTCGACAAGAAGCCAGACATTTAATCAAAGAGCGGATACAGAATGAATAAAAAGCATTGACATATTTTTGATTCAGCAGAACCACAGAATGTATTTGTAGTAATATCGTCGGGGGCCAAATAAATTTAAGTTATTTCATGAGGTAGCATTATTTTACACATCTGTTTCTCGGATTTCCTCTGGGACAAATGTTTTTGTGGTTAAAATCAGCTGAATCGGGCCATTTAATTTTCGATCCCATTCAGTGATTTATTTCCATTTGGCCCAACAGTCGGTCCAGCACCAATCACCTTCTCCATCTCGTCCCAAATTACTTTCTAAAGGGCAGCTTCAGTCAGTCCCAGCTTCAATCACCACTCTGAGTCTTCTTCTCCGGTCTGGACGTTGACAAAAATGACTCCTGCTATTACATATCAACTCAAGTGCCTCAGAAAATAAGCCCCTGACATACGAGTCCCTGAACTGTGGTGTTTGCCCCGTTAAACTATTAAAGAGGCTGTATTCTTTCCCTCATAAGTTTGATTATGTTCTGCTAGTGCTGGCATGCAAACAGGAGAGAGTTGCATTACTGTTGTAAGCAGCCCTCTTCCATCTGTTGATTGGGCCTCAGCCTCTCCATTGACCATTTTCCCTTGTCCTCCTGTTTGTATTCTTCCCTGAGGCTGGGAATGTCTTCAACACAGCAGAGGCCTGTTTATCAGGGTTACTTCAGGTTTAGTTCTGGGTTTCTGGTCCTACGAAGCTCGTTCACGTCGTATCGGGGTAAATCACCATGGCATCTTATGCTGAACGGCTAACCTGCTCTGGACCAATCACAGCTCTTGCAGTCTGCGTCGCATCAAGAGCTGTGATTGGTCCGACAGACTCGCCACCATTTTTGAGTTGAGTTGAAGGAACGAACGCTGGCGACGTCTTTCTTTTCTTCGTTGCTGTTCTTTAAGAAAAAGGAATTGCTCTTCAACATCTATCAGCTAAATTCACCCCGATATCGGAAGGATAGCCTGGTTATGTTGAACTTGCTTCGTAGTACAGGTTTCATCCAGAGATTTTTTTAAAACGTTCTTGTCTGTTCATTAGAAAATTGCCCGCTTGCTCACAGGGAGTTCTGTTGAAATCTCCAGCTGTATTTTGACACAGGCTCCCTCGGAGAAGTGCCGGAACCTTTTGCTTGCACACTTGCGTTCTCGCACACAGCCCCTCGGGAGAATATCTGGAGTTCAGTGCCTGTCTGAAAGCAGCATTAGATATTGGATTTACTGAGTCATTTTAAAAGTCTGTAAACTTCTTCCTACTCAACCTGCTAACGTTGCATTGATGCTGTCTTGGTCGCAAACCAAAAGCGTGACAGCACTCACACATTGCTTTCTCCATCATGTTGATGGACGCAGTCCTGACTCAGTAATTACAGAAGAGACTGGCAGCATAATCAGATATTTAGCGAAGGGTCAGAGTCAAAACTAGAAGTGTCCCATCAGCTTATTCAAGCTGAAAGTGTTATGTGTGCATGGAGAGATTTGAATGGGAAGATTTACAAAGATTTTTCTCTGCTTAACTCCTGTATTTCTTTTCAGATCGTGCCTGGTGACCCCTTAGACAAGGGTATTGTGATCAGGCCTCTTGAGCCGCAGCCTGCCCCCCACCTGGCCAGAGAGTTCATGATCAAGACCCGAAGGCGCAAGGTGAGCTTTGTGTCCGCTTGTTGATCATTGTTTATTCTATTGTGCATGTAAATGAGCCTTTTTGCGTCACTAATGTATTTTGTGGTCCTGCAGGGTCTGAGCGAAGATGTGAGTATCAGCAAGTTCTTTGACGATCCTATGTTGTTGGAGCTGGCCAAACAGGACGTGGTGCTGAACTACCCCATGTGAGACTGCAAACCTGGCAGACAATAGTAAATCCTGCCTTTACACTGTAATCCAGAGCCAAGGAGTTTTCATAGATTCGGGAAACTCGCACAACAGAACATTTTAAAAGGTCCATAACAATGTAAGATCCCTGGGATCTGTTGTTAGATTGATGAAAACCACAGAAGTACACAGGGCTTTGGGAAGTGTTTGCTCTTTTCTTTGGAGAGCAGATGTCATTTGTCAAGTTTGCAAAAGTTTGTTTCAACTCCTCTTTGTCTTTGTATTTTTATTTTTTACATGTATAAATGATTGTTTTTGTAGAATAAGATATGTCGGAAGCTTTTTTTTAAAAAAAGGTAAAGAAATTGGCTGTCAATGATCTATGTCTGAATAAAATGTGTAACTCAAAGACACATTCAGGTGTACTTTTGTTTTGTTTTTTGCCCTTGTTAATGTTTAAAGCTGGTGTGGTTGAGGTGTGGATGTAATCAGGGTGTAGCTGGAGAGTAGTGGAGTCAACTCCGTGTGTGTGTTAGTTGGAGGTTTGCTGTTGGTCTGAGTGATCAGTGTCTGTTCGGGATGCTGTGTGGGCGGTGACTGATGGACAGGCGGCGGGATGGGTGGAGGCAGCAGGAGAGGTTGAGGCCACGCGGCTGACTAAAGGAAAAAGAAGGAACGATGGCACATATCAAACGAGACAGATGTTAATAACCTAGAAAGACTTGGTTTTGACGTCTGAGGTAGATGGACATGAAATGTTTGCTTTCTTTATCTTTTGAGTCAGTCAGGGACATTTTGGGCATAATAACAAAGACCTGTGTTCAACACTAGGGGAACGCGGAGGGGACGTGGGGGGAAAGTGTTGAGTTATCTTTGCCAATATTAGGATTCAAATAAAAATAAACTTTATTCTTCACACTTTTTATAGCATAAACTAAACTTGAATTGCCCTCACTAGAGCACATATCACCGCCAAGGCCCAAGAGTCCCATTAAATTCAATCAAGCTGCACCAAATTACAAACGCGCATAGATATCGGTACCTAAATATTAATTTCTTTCCATCAAGGTCTATGAATTATTGATTAAGTGGGAAATAATTCCTGGATCTACATCAAAATGTAATGGTTCTTCCCGGACACACACCGCGTCCTTCCACAAAGTGTCATGTAAATCACTTAAGTTGTTTTTGTTAAATCTCTCTTACAAAAATACTCAACCAGCAACAGAAAAAATTGGTGAATCACTCAAAAACAAGATCATAAAAATAAGTTTTGAGCAGTTTTTAAACTTGTCAACAAAGGAGGCCCTTCTAATATGTAGTGGGAGTTTGAGAAAAACAGAATTGGAACATAATGTCTGTCAGATACCGAGGACATTTAATTACTCACTAATTAATTACCAGAGATAATCCATTAGGATTTTTCTAAGTTAGTGAGCAAGCAAATAGAAAAGTGAGAGCACAAAGTAAGATACCAGATAAAGGGTTCAAATGTTAATGTCTCCAAATAAAAGCCGTGCAAATGTGAGCAAATCTGCTGAAACTAGAGTCAAAACATAATTTCAGGATCTTAAAGAGAACAAAACTGACAATATCAACATTCATGTGATACTGTTCAACCACATCCAGTGTATTATCAACCTACATTAATATAACTGGAGCACGTTGGGTGGTGTTGATGACGAGTTTCTTTAAACTCATCTGATGGGGCTGTGGGGGGGTGTCAGACGAGGTTAGGAAGAACTGTATTATACTGTATTTAATGCAATGATGCACCCTCATCTGAAACCACTTGAATCTCAAACTGAGGCTGCAATGGAAACAACATTCCTATTTACCCCGGTTGTGACACACTTGGTTCCTTCTGTATGAATAAGTGGCTCTAATTGGGTCAATACCCCTCGTAGATGTCACCTGCAGGATATTAGATCTTTCTCCTCTGGTGCTAATCTCACAAAGTGTGGAAGGATTTGTACAGTTCAAGTTCAAGTGTCAGGGTTGTAGGTGAATAGTTTTCATTTGCAGCTGCGAAATGTACCAGTGCCCATTTATTATATAACATTTTTCAAAGTGATTCTGTTGAATAAACATGCGAGAATCCCATTAAAACGTGTTTGTGTTGCTGAGCTGGTAGCTCACCATTTATTTCCATGTATTTGAGCTGTCCTAAAACTCTTTCATTAGAAGTCAACTTTTGGGGGGAAGAGAAATGTATTTTGGGTAGTTTGCTAGTTTCTACAGATCGTTAACTCTGCCCAGGAGTTTTAACACCTATCCTACTTGTTTGTTCGTTGGTTTGTTTGTCAGCAGGATAATGCAACAACTACAGATTTCAATGGAACTTTATCTCAAAGTTTCTCTGCACAAATCTCTATCAACAGTTATATGAATGCAGATAAATTAAAAATGCTGATGTATTTCTGTCACCGTCTATTCCTCTGGCCCCAACATCTTGTCCCCCGTCTACAGATTCTACATATTCACATGCAAGAATCTGTTTCTAGGGATTAGGATTCTACCAATTCAATTTTGGTGTGACTCCGCGTCAGGGGGAGGATCTGGGAATTTATTTACCATCGTGAAATAGAACGCTTTCTGACATTGTCACCAATTTTATCAGGAAATGACTCATCGATTTGAAAATAACAAAATCTGGCATATTTAGGGGAACTGATATCTATCAGTGGTTGCAGCTTGATTCGATTTGTTTGGCCTTGACAGAGCTATGGGCTCTACTGAGTACCATTCTAGTTTGGCCATGTCCTAAAGCTCTTGAAGTGATCTTTGATTTGAAGTCTCCTGCTTGTAGGGCAGCTGAATATCCTGTGGGCAGTTTGAAAAGTTTCCACAGATGAGGGATCCACCATAACTGACAGTAAATTGAACCGCCAGCAGCCACTGTCCTCTGTGAAAGGTGAAAGCCACAGCGGTCACCTTTCAAACCCCAAGTACTTGATCTTTAAAACCAAGATATTGAGTGGAGCAGCGGTTAACTACACTTCAAGATGAGTGAATGTTGTGTGGGTCTCGTCACCCCCTCGGACGACTGCTGTGTCCGACCGGCTCAGTCCCTCATCACTCAACTGCAGCCCCAACAGTCCTGGAGGTGGTGCAGATCGGGAAGGTAAGAGGGGCGCTGGCATGAAGTTTAAAAAAATAGCTTGTGCTGCTTTGACATTTGGACTGAATGTCAATCCTGTCCAACGAGACGAGGGATTTTTTTATTTCAGCCGACGTGTGTAGACGGCGATGGGGGGATGCCGTGCCCTTTTCAAATGCATGGAGGAGGAAGAAGAAATGAAGGGATTGAGGGGATTCCTGTAAACAAGGAATGCGCCGTTTGGAAAGAGCTACTGTAAGTACAGTGATGGTATCGACGCACAGATGCTTTCAGGATTTCTATCCTCTCTCTTTGCTTTGAAGGCGTCTAGTAAACGTGCACTCAGACGACACGGTCCCATGGCTCTTCTCTTCTGCTGGCGTGAGCCGGGATCGTGCCTGGCCCCCGGGCGCTGAGACGGATGGCAGCAGCTCTTGCCGGTCTGAACGCAGCCCCGGCCCTGGAGCACTCGCTACAATCTGTGGTCCTTGTGCTAAATATAGACGGGAGCGAGACTCTGTCCTGGTGCAAGGCTGATTAGGGGCAACCCCCTCCCCCCTCTCCAAGTCAGGCCTTCACCTTTTTTTTTCTTTTTCCAGCTCCATCTGCTCTCAACACACCTCATCAGTCACCTTTTCCTGCAGTGAATCTGTCTTCTGCTCTTACCGCTCCTTCATCTTGTCCAGTCTCTCTACGCACACCTCTTCTGCTCTGTCCTGTGTCCGACTGAATCACACTTGTCTCTTCCTGCTAACGTTAGGGGACAGACCTCTGTCCCCCAGAACATCCAGCCCAAAGTGGGAGGCGACGGTCACAGGAAGTCATTAAAGATCTGTGGGCACAACGGAGATGATTAAGATTGAGTCCGTCTCCAAGAAAGGGGAAGTGACCACGAAGCCACAAAACGATCAAAACGAGATGCACATAACCACAAAGACTCAGATGATAATTTTGTGTCTTGACCCTTTCTATGAGGGGGGGCTTCTACAGTACATGTATGTGTAGGCTGTTCATTGCTATAGGTTACTACTCTGGGTAAAAAAAAAACAGTAAACATAAACAGTTGTTTATTTGGCATTCACATATTTCATTGAATAACCTTCTATTAATAATTTACAGTTCAATATCACCTTTAAATGTGAGTCCTAGCATGTTTGCTATTATTTCCCAAACGAAGTCCTATTTCCGACATCTTCTACTTGAACGTCCTGTCCTACAGAAACACAGGGGGGCGCCATCACTGTCCAGCAAGGTCAAAACTGAGAACACACACACACACACACACACACACACACACACACAAAACACATAAAACGCAGAACCACATGACTGTGTGACTCCTGCACCCTAGGGCACCTGAAGGACCCACAATACTGAGTCACACTCTGCTGACTGAGGATCCAGAGGTGAATCCATCCCAGACTGACTGAGGCTGTGCATGCCCGGGCAGCAGGATTAGAGGAGGGGTATTGGGGGGGTGGAGGAATTTGTGAGCAATCTCCGTTTGGAACAATCAAGCTACAAACTCAAAGCAACTCGCTGTTTTGTTTGGACGAATGAGCCCCGTTCTCCCGTGCTCGAGGCCTTTCCACATATTGAGAGCAGACGTGCGGCCTCACACAGTGAGCTGCTGTAACATTTAAAAAAAAAAAAACACCTTGGGATAATTCTGATCACTTCCACTGATTTCTGGGTGGAAGGAGGCTCGTCTGGATGTATGGGATCACAGACATCATCCGCCGAAGGATCCGTGTGCTGCAGTCGTTTCCTTCGGAACATGGTTTGAAGCCTCGTGGTGAAATCGGTCATTTTTGCCATATGTCTCGTAATAGGTGCACTGGGCTCTGCAACCTAATAACTGAACAACTGAGGGCCTAATGATGCAGGGGCCAACACACACACACACACACACACACACACACACACACACACACACACACACACACACACACACACACACACACACACACACACACACACACACACACACACACACACACACACACACACACACACACACACACACACACACACACACACACACACACACACACACACACACACACACACACACACACACACACACACACACACACACACACTAGACCGGAACAAACCAGACCAAAGCTGATCTGCTCTGTTCTAACTCTACATTGTCTTTTCTGTCAGTGTTTTTACCTCCGGCACGGAGGGTATATTTTAGTCTGTGACTCAAACGATTTCCATGAAATTTTAGAGAGCGCTGGAGCATGACCAAAGGAATAACCCTTAAAATGTTGGTGTTGATCCAGATCAAAGGGCGGATCCAGGATTCTTTCCCCCTCTTTCTTTAACATTGTGAGAGTGGGTTTTCCACATTTTTGTTTATTTCTCAGGGTTAGGGATCTTGATGAAAAAGAAATCCTTGGCCGAGGTAGGCCCTCTACTGAATGACATTTTAGGTTCTATTTTATTTCATTTTAATTCTTTCACAATGTGTTTTCCGTCCCACATCACAGCATGCGTTGCAGAAAGCCCTTGAAATTGCTTCTGTGTTAAAAAGCTGCAATAAAAAACAAAGTAAAAAAACCTTGACTGTCGCAAGGTTTTATTTTGTGAGGCAGCCCAACATTTTTGAATATAGAGAATAAAACGTGGTGCATTGAATTCAACGAATATCAAACACACAAAATAATAGTTGTTCTACATTTTTAGGTAATTCTATACAAATCTGTAAAAACATGATAATGAAATGACATCTCAGCAGTCAATCCCGTGGATTGTGGTGGCAGCTGATTATGCCGACTCACATACCACCATCATAACAAGTGTCATTGCTGCTCCCTTCATCTCTGTACTACTTTAAACATTGATCTTAGACACGGTCTTTTCTCATGAATGTTGTAAATATTGTTATTTTGTTGCTGTGACTCTGAGGTTTCCACATTTTTTCTCTGTTGAAAGGTTTTTTATAGTTTTTCCTCACTGTTGTCAAGGGTTAAGAACAGAGGATGTAACCCCGTGTGGCAAAATGTGATTTATGAATATGAGCTGTACATATAAAATGTAATTGATTGATAGATAATCCCATGATTATTTCATTCATATCAATATAAAATCATTATGTGAATCCACTGGGTAATTTATTTAAGGCTCCGCAATAGATGCTGCGAACCCAAAGTGAAGCTTTTGTGTAAATGTGGCTCCACTGCCCTTTTCTTTTAGGGCAGATGTTTATGTACCCGAGGTGTGTGTGTGTGTGTGTGTGTGTGTGTGTGTGTGTGTGTGTGTGTGTGTGTGTGTGTGTGTGTGTGTGTGTGTGTGTGTGTGTGTGTGTGTGTGTGTGTGTGTGTGTGTGTGTGTGTGTGTGTGTGTGTGAGTGTGTGTGTGTGTGTGAGACAAGTCGGCTGCGCGCACTGTCAAAGACGAGTACGCGCAGCATCCTGCTCTCCTGCTCCTCCTGCGAAGGAGGGTCGCCACAGCTTCAGTCAGAGGATCCAGCTGTCACTCAGCAGAGACCCCCGCTCAGCCGGTGTCAGGTTGTGTGTGTCTGTGTGTGTTTGTGGCACATCGCGGAATCCCCGCTCCCGATAAATACGAGACTAAAGACCCCGCTGGATGCATGTGGACCTCCGGTGATCAACAGATCTGCAACTCCGCCGTCCGCTCCCCCTGCGAGCAAGACCGAGATGCGGGACCCGACGGACGAAACCGGAGCGAACTGGCACGTGTGACACATTCCTACCAGATTCTCAGGCCCGTCTCACGAGACATGGACCCACCAGCTCTTTGGTTCTAATCCTCAAACTGTTCCTGGCAGCGGAGCAGCCTCAGCTTGTGCCAAAATGACCAGACCTTTGTCTCGCGTCGCTGTAACGGAACGGGCCCGCAGGAATTTTGGCACGGGTTTTACGCAGCAGACCACATAGTGGAATCGAGGCTCCTCCACCGAAGACAGACTCGTGCGGCTGACATGGACAAAGAGAGCTCACGCGTCTCGTAGTGATGCTTTGAGATACGAACAACGCAACAACAAAAAAAACGCATCAGTGAAACACGCCGCTGGTTCCTCCCAAACAAGTGGCGCCGATCGTCAACGGCGGGATTCAAGTTTGGACCCCACCAAGTCCACAGCGACCCTTCCCTCCCAAAAACACCAGGATCTTCTTACATCTTAAAGCATCTTCACAGACTCGCACAGAGCGGTAAGGATCCACCTATTGATAACCGGTAATGTGATGTGCTTTTCGTACAATGTGGCTGATCTCCCACCTAATGGGAGCCCTGCTGAGAGGGGGTGTCGGGGGGTCACGGACGCACGGGTTGGCACCCTAACGCGCAGGCGACGGTTCGCGTCTCCGCGTTTCATTTTTCTGCTTTAATTTCGCAGCAGATTTTCGCCCATTTGTCCCCGTGTGGCACTTCGCACGAGGTCAAGCTGTGCGCGGCCACAGATGAACTTCTCTAACACAAACGTGCTTTTTCTGGAAACAGCGCGTTTAATTGGCATAAGCTGCTAATTGGGATTCCGCGTGCAAACCCACCAGCTTCAATTCAAATCCAATTTCAGCCTGGAAAAAAAAAAAAAATCTGGTTCGATATCTAACCACAGTGATTCCACAGCCTTTTGTTCTCAGACCCAGGAACATGGTGTGGATGGGCGGTGCACGGATTCTCCTCTTGGGTTTAGGTGAAATCCTGCAGGAGATGTTAAAATCACACGCACACTTTGTAATGACTTTATTGGTTGACTCATGAGAGTAATTAAAAATGAATATATTTCACAAGTGTCTGCGCAGCTTTGCCTGTTTGTGCTGTAATGATGTCAGGCTCATATATAAATCTATTGAGCTGAATTATTTCAATTGGGAGGAGAAACGTGGAAATTGCATTATTTAGAATATACAGCAATTCTGTAATTCAGATTATTACAATTCCAGGCATACACTATTACCCAAACAATCTGAAATAATTATTGATATGTGCTTTATCTATGATATATGATATAGTTGTTATATGTGCGGATATAATATATGCACATCTAAACCCGTTGGATTGAATTTGCACCACCATGATGGTGCTGGTGTTTTTACCCATGATGCTCCGGCTCTAAAAGCCTTTTACCTCTCTTACACCAGAATGTGCCAATTACTGTATTGCTCTGACAGCTCCCACACCTACACACACACACACACACACACACACCTACACACACTCACACCCACACACCCACACACTGATCCAGTGATTATCTCATCATTTCTGAAGTCAATATATCAAAAAGAAACACACCCACCACTCAGAGCAGTTAACCCGGGAGCAGCCGGCACCCGGCATCGTTCACCATGATGAGAAACCGTTTCATTGTGCCCGGACGCCTTTGAAATGTGCCACGTTGCCTTTCTGTGTGGAGCATTTGTCAAAGCCACACCGGCAGCTTCTCAAATATGAGCCACCGTAATGAGTTTCTCCCCCGTGTGCCTCGGAAAAATCCTCGATACACGTAGAGTCGTTGTGATGGATTTGGGTTGAAAGACGTTGTGATGCCAGTGAGTGATGCTTGTTTTCCATCGTAGCATATAGGTGGTACGTATGTATTCGGAATGCATTCGTTTAAGCTGCCAGTTGAAGCACATCTACTTCCATCTGCCCTTCGTTCCCTCTTCGTTTCCACCCAGCGAGTGTGATTTGGGCATTTCACAGCCTTGCGTTAGCTGTAGATTTACTGAACATTTTTTTTGGTGAAACTGTTTCTGCGAGGCAGTCCATCTCTGCTGCTCCTGCATCCCCCCCCCTCCACCCCTCCCTCCAAACCATTATTTCACTCCCTCTGGGTTGGAGCAGAAACTTGCACCAATATATGAGGAGGCGAAGTCGACCCCTGTGCACTCCAGCACCGGGAGAGAGATGAGGAGCAGATTCTGTGTGGCAGCAAGGCAGCAAGGAAATGCCCCCTCACTTGAGCTGTAGTATCATGAGCGCACTGTTCCTGTCCTCCTTTCTTTTACTGTAATATTACACAGCGCTGGAAACACTGCTCCCCAAAATCGCATGAGTTGGCAGATATAAGTCATTAATCGTGCTCTGATGTTTATTAAATGATCCAGAGACATCTTAGAAAAGAATGAAAAATGTCACACAGCCTTTTAGGTGACTGCTGAGTAGATTTATAACACGATGTATAAATGAATTATTCAATTGGGAGGGATCCAACAAGAGTCCATCCAAGAAAAGGCACCAAAGACGACAAGTGGAGAATAGAAACACTGACAAAACAACTGTGTGAATTTCACATTTAAATGATTAAAGCCTGAAATGTAGAAACATTCAGATACTCTAAGTACAATTACTAATACTGCAATAGATAAATACTCCATATACAAGTATAAATCCTCAGGTGTTTCAACAAAGTCAAAGTATCAAATTAAAGAAATCTCCTAATTCAAAATACGGCCACAGACGTGGTTGTACTGTCACATATTTGATTATTTGATTATTATTACTGATCTGTTAAAGCACAAGTAGCATTTTACCGGAGATGGTCGAGGTTAAGTAAAAAAAAAAAGCATGATATTGAGAATTTGAATCTGTTGGTTCTTCATATTTTATTTCTATAAATAATCATGTGGTTTGCATGAAAACATTAAATCTAAATAAATCTAATTTGTAGTACATGCATCATCTAATCACATAAAAATACAAATACACTTAATTGCAAATAACTCAGATTTATCCATAGCACTTGAATCTATGTATTTAGTTGCATTCCACTAATGCAAAGCACGTTAAAATCTTCAGCCATGTTAGAATCAATCACAGTCATTTCCTGGTGTAACGGTACCTGGAGCCTTTGTAAACGGGTTGAAGCTGCTCTGCTCTGTTCTCTGCTATTGAATTTTAAATTACTTGTGATATATGGAAAATCCATATTGCAGAATGCATTATTCTTTTTCTTCCACCTAGAGTTAAACTGGGTGGAAGTGATTGATTAACTGAAGACGCAGCAGATTTCCCTGCAACTTTCCAGTGAATTTTCAAGAGTACAATGTAAACAGCATCATGGTTTCATCTTATATTTAATTACGTGGAATAGGGAATAAAAAAAAAAAAGACTCCATCACATAAAAATGCACAAATTCTTTCATAGTGAACGTTATGCTGAAGCTGTAATGGTGGTTTCTAACCAGCCAAGAAAACATCAACACCACAGCTCCACCATTCTCACATATTACAGAAAATGCATCAGTAATTTTCAATCGTTAAATTGCCTAATTTCCACCATTTAAACTAAACATCAGCAGAATATCATCTGCAGCAAACGGTTATGTTTATTGATTGCAATTAAATCAGGCATTTACAGTTAACTACATTGTAAACTGAAATGTCTGCGGGATGTGTTTAATCACAATCACATGCTTTGCGGGCAGATATCTTTGAGTAACTGGAGTAATTCACTTCCTGTTTTTCCCCCAACTCCTGCCTTCAGAGTGTGTGATGTGGAGCCAGGACAGTAAGAGCTACATCTTATGCTTACATCCCCCCCCAAAAAACCACACCCACTTTTGCCGTACACGAGGAGCGGGGGTGCTGCAGCATTCAGACCCTCGACATGTTGTGACATTGGCGTCCTAAAAAGTCCGCAAGAGCGATTGGAGTTGTGGATGAAATATGAGGAGTTGATGGGAGATCCTTCACCACTGAGGCCTTTTTTTCCTTTAACTGACTTCGTGCAATATGAAACATCAAGGTGTTGTGTTTATATCTTGTTCAGCAGACGTGAGAGCAGTGCCAGCCTTAATCCTCGGAGTGCAGCACACCGAGGGGAAAACTGTGTCTTTCTTCGTGCCAACAGCGTCTGGATTCCCTCCGCTTGACACCCTGTACCCTGCTTCTGCCTTTTCTGGCTGGCAGTTCCTGTAAACGACGTTACGTACAAGTGCGAGCACGGCGAAGGTGCCTCGCTCTCTTTGTAATTACAGAGTGATTAGAATTGATAGAGGTCATGGAGTGTTGAGCGGGAGACACAGCAGAGTGTGTTAAATCACCGGGCTCCCCTGTATGTGTATGTTTGTTCCTTATTTGGAGGGAGAACTTTCATCTGTACTGACGCTGTTGAAAGTACGATGTCGATGTGATTCATGGATTTGGATGATGTGGGGGCTGTTAATGGAATGAGCAAACGGTGATTTTCTTGGAGAATAGTCTGAATGAATATGATTACATTTTGTTCAGTTGCAGTGATATGGAAATATTTGGAGAGGCTGTGTGTCTTTAGATGCTTGTGAAGATTAAAACCAGATTTGAATGAAGATGTTCTTGACCTTCATGTGTTCCCCTAACTCAGGCAGATCACGTGCTGTGGATGAATCTGCTGAGCGACAGATTACTGGGGTGTTAAGTGGCCGTTTACAGAGCACAGCTCGACCTGCTTCGTTTTCCACAACGCCTGATATTTCAGGGGAGACTCCGAATATTAGGCAGCGACGAGGAGCGTGGGAGGGTTGTGTCGAGCTCCCTGTGACTCACGATGACTCCTCAGGAAAACGAGCCCTGCGGTCGACCCTGACCCTTCGCAAACAGCCGACATGTTTCCAGCTGTGTCGCTGCACGTGTTGCTGCGGTGCCACAGCACATCTCTTGAGTCTTTAATTGAAAGAAGAAAAAGAAAAATGGACGAGAAATGTCTGACGAATTTGAATCCTGACCACCACGGTCCATGTCATCCATGTAGAGCTGCAGCAGCCACTGATGGATGTGCAACACATGCAGAAACTGCAATGCAGCAGTACTGTTTACGTCGGTTTTTATTCAGTGCCATGTTTGCTCACATGTAAGCTTGTAATTTAATAAGCACCCAGGAGAGTTGATTTCATTTATTCACCATATTCCTAAATAAATGAGCTGAGGAATTGATTGATCTGTCAACAGGAAATTACTCCGCAACAATTTTCACAACTGATGAATCGTTTTAGGATATTTATGAGGCAAAACTATTTCTAAAAGTTGCTGGTTGGAGCATATGACAATCTGCCGCCTTTTACAGTTTTATATCAGTATTCAGTAAATTCTCAAGGGTTTGAAGTGTTGTTCAGGTGAAAGAGGCAATTTAAAAACATGATTTTAGGCACAGAGACGGTGTGATGATTCTATTTTTTGAATTTCATTAACTAAACAACCAATGGATAACATAGATGAACGGAAAAATGAATTTACTCATTATTTGACAACGTAAACAATTGTTAATTTCCCAAGGTTTTTCTTAATAAATTGTCTGTAGAATGTTTTCTATGCTTTATACTGTATTTGAAATGAAGCCTTTTTGCCCTGTCATGTGGAATTATCATATTAGGGCTTGAACCAATGATTATTGTCATTGTGCAGTGATAATATCTTTACATGAATCAAAATAAAATACCATTTTTCATCACAGGCCCAAAGAGATACCTAAATAGTAAATTTTCTACGTTTGACTGACCCCCGACCATAAAAACTGAAAAGGTTTGAATAATTTCCAATGATATGAAACAGAGCGAAGCAGTAAATCCTCGCCCAGGCTCAGTGAGGAGGGAGACCCTCGCTGAGTGTGGATGAAATCTGATGTCACATCCATGTGGCCTCCACTCATGAAGAGATATGGGCAGTCTGGCAAATGAGAACAGTCATGAGGCTCCTTCCCAGCGGGAATGTCACTACAACATACCTCAGACGTACATACTGTGAGCCTGTACACACACACACACACACACACACACACACACACACGCGCACACACGCACACAGATGCACTGAGCCCTGCACGTACAGAGATGTTTACGCTCCAGTCCGTGTTGAACATGCATATTCAAACTGATATGTCGGACTCACGAATCTGTGCATGCTGACACATTTACATATGAGCTGAGCCGTCGGGGCCCGGGCTGTGATGCGGGGTGACAGGTCTTATGCCACTTCCCTCGGGGTCACCAGGGGGGGGCGGGGCCACAACATGACAGGCCGAGAGATGCGTTTCATTCACTGTCACCGTCCAATGACACAACCTTACCTCCTCTCTCTCTTTTAGTCACATTCGTGTGTTCAGCAGCGACGGCGGAACGTTGTGACTCATACCTGTTGTTTTCCTGTCGTCTGTGGTCTGCAGCTCGTGCTGCTAGTGCAGGTTAACTTCCTCACTGGGATGAGGTCAAATGATCACTTTGTTGTTCTCTTGTTATTGGACACGGACCAGTCATGAGGTTTGAATTCTTAAAGGACTTATTTAGAGCATATGAATGATATGCACATCTCAGACTTCCCTCTCGTCACCTTTTCTTTACATGTGGGTTGTGGATAATACGCTAAAAGCTCCTGTGTGACCACAGATAGGATCAGGAGATACATATGAATCGGCAGCAGTATTGTTTTCATCACTTCTGTTAATTGCAAACAAGAGTCAGTCGTTCTTAAGTGTGTTAAACTTGTAAAATACACAATCTGACTTGAGGGAGGATTTGGCTTTGGCAGCACTCATTTAGGTTTTTTTTAGTTTCTACCAGAATCAATCTTCACACAGCCTCGACAAATGATATATTGTTTTAAAACGCCAAGTCTCCTGTCTTTTGTCTCGATGATTTCCACATCCCTGTAGCAGCTGTTAAAACAGAACCGGCTCCTAACTGTAAGATAGATACTGAGATACTACTACAGACAAATTCCTACTCTGTGACAAGATATATGTATATTTTTGTGTTATGTATATGTTTGTGCCTTTATAGGTTTTCGTCACTAACTCTTATATTCATTCTCAACTCTAGGGTATACTATTTAAAATGAGACCAGGGTCGTGACTGTGATCAAATGGCTTGAGGAATGGGGAACCTTTTGATTTGGGTGCATTATTTTCAGGGTTGGGCACAGTTGTGCTTTCATTTGTCTTCCCTACAGTATTTAGCTTTTACAGTATGATTATCTGCTTGTTGCAAATTCAGCACGATTTTATGTTTTTTATTGAAAAAGTCAAAAGTGACTCAGATGTCGAGATGAATATACAATTAGCATTTAAAGGTCTATTGGTACGTTTCTAAAATACTTCTTCATCTTATTTGTTCTAATCCTCTTTACATTCCGACAGCCATCAACAATCAAGGGGACCTGATGTTTATGGCCCTCGCAGGACTGTAATAAAACGGACCAATCACTTCATTTGGACTGGACGAAAGGATTGGCTGGTGTAACTCTCTGTCACAAACTGACCCACCTGCCTGCGTGCACCCTGTCCTTGCTCTCACTGCACATGACGGTGGAGGATAGCCAGAGGTTAGCGAGCGAGTCACCGAAAAGTCGGCCTCATGTGTTTTTGGGGCGTAGCTTTGATGAGAGGGCTGATGGGATAGGGTGGCATGTTGTAGCCTGCTCTTGGTATTTTTTTCCAGGTTTACCAACCATAGCTTTAAGATAAACCACCATCTTTCCCAAACATTACACAAAATCCGTTTGCCTTTATGTGTATCTCAGGATCCAAAACCCACAGTCCTTTGCTCTGTGTGCTCGCCATCCACCCAGTCCCTACATACATTCATACACCACCACTGTATTGTTAGATTAGATTCTTAACTCAGATGATATAATCCAGGAAACAAATATGTTTCAATACAAAAAGCAATTAATGATCTATAAACACAAATTCTAGGTGACAAAGAGTTGATACAAGGTTAGATTTAGTTTTCCTTTGAATCTGTCAATAATAATGGTTTGAAACATTTTTCTTTCAATGTTGTCGTAGGTCAGGTTTAACAGAGCCATTAACCATATTACAACTTTAACAGGTTTACACAGATTCCAGCCTGGTAAGAAAAACATCCTGGGGGAGGCTGCACATGGCTCAAAATAAAGCTACTGGTGTCAGCTTTATGGAAACATAGCAGCCAAAGTTTAAAGTGTTCACAAACTGTTTCCACTCTCAGGATCTATAGGTGCAGTGAAGGAGGCTGCAGAGATTCACAGTCACCTTCATAATCTGCAAAAAACACACTCACGAGTGATCAGCAGAGCAACGCTGACACTGTGGAGAACATATTAGAATCCATAAGGGGATCTGTGCCACAGCACTGCACATGGCGGAAGGCATGCGCTGATCCGGCCACGAGCGCTCACGCCTGATTGGCCCAGATGGGGCAGCCACGGCCGGGCGACGTCCCCCTCGCTCTCTGTCACTGGAGTAGCTAAGCAGAGCAGCCAGGTTCACGGACCGCGGCCGACACCCTGTCACTGCCTTGCCTGGCACACTCCACCACACACTGAGGCAGGCGGACCCACACACACATAGAGAGTTACACACATAGAGACTTACACACACACTTATGCACAGACAGAAATGTGAGGAACACTGGACCACACAGCGCCGAGCAACCCGAAGTAGTCGAGGACACAGCGAGGATTGCGTGATGTCCGAAATGTATTTCTGGAAAGGAAACATTTTTCGGGGGCATTTTTTTGGCCCGCGTAGTAATGATTCATCACAACAATAACCAAATGCACATATTACTCCCATTTCGTCAGTGCTGTGTCAGCGTTTGCAGACCCTCCATCCTCTTCCACTCCTCCCTCCCCTTATTTGCCACATTCAAAAAGGGTCACGGCCTCCGTTACTGGGCCACGGAGCTTAGCTCGGAGTAATCCACAGGTTTGTGTACCTTTAATTTATTTTCAGCATGGAGTGAGTTAACCAATCCGTTTGTCTATCAAAGCGTATGTTTCTCCCACCTCCACCTTCTCCAGAGTCAACATTGATTTATTCCTCTTAACACGCACAGCTAACCCCAGCAGCTCCTTTCTTGAATGTGCTTTTAAAACCTAAACCCTTTTCACACTAATGCAGATATTTAGCAAAATTCGGTTTCTGTATATCCGTGTGTAAAACAAATCTTTTGGGAAACGATGACATCACGTGACTTTGTGCATAATGTGATGTTATTGCCACCTACTGGCCCGGCAGCTTGTATGACCGTTTTGAGTCGTTCTTTTTTATTTTTTAATGGAGGAGAAATTATCATGTTCAAAAGAAATATCCGCAGTAGTGTAGACAAGGCCTTGATGTTTATCCCCACATGAATCATCCGAGTGGTGGCTCTTTAAACATCTCAGACACTAATTTAACTCAATTGAGCATCTACTAGGGTTCATGAAAAGCTAGAAGGAGACAAGTTAGACCAAGGTTATTTTTAGCTTCTGTTCCATATACAACATGTTCCTCCAGACACTAAGATGCTCCCAGGTCATTCTCAGTGTTTACTCTCATGGAAACCCTGTGCCTTCCACTTTTAACTGGGGCTTTATTGGACTCTCGGATATCACCAGAGTGGATTTCAGGATATGTCACAGGAAGAGTCTGGATTAAGTTTATCCAAATACATTTCTTCCAAATCCATGAATAACCATACATATATGAGTGAAGTGTTTACAGGTTTAGTTTTAGTGTTTTATCAGATGGTCCAGTAATAACAAAAAGTCTGTATATGAGTTTTATTTCAAACAAACTGGATAAAAATAACTAGCATGACCCTCAGTGGAGCACATACCTCCACCAAGGTCACCAACAGCCCCTTAAATTCAGTTAAACTGCACCAAAGTTCACACACTCATAGATATCAGTTCTCTTAATGATTGTTTTCCTCTAGAACCTTGAATTATTTCCTGGGAAAACGGTGAAAATGTTGAAAAACGCACAAAATCTCCCAATGTTAAAGAAAGTGATTTGGATCTGCTGCCTGAGCGCACATTCTTCCACCAGGTTTCATGTTAATCCAAGCAGTTGTTTTTGTGTAAACACACGGACATGAAAACACACGGACATGAAAACAAAACCTCCTTGGCGGAGAAAATGATCCTGAAACTGTATGAAAAACAATTTATCATTTCAGAAGTTTTATGTACAAAAATGCCTCTTAGTGAGGATACGATTCTTTTCTTGTCATATATGAAAGTAATTATGATAATTTGGGGCTTTGTATCATGGTCGGATAAAACAACAATTTGAAGCGAATTTGGGAAGTCGTAATACACAGTTTTTAGAGGGTTTATTTGTTATATAATTGTGTAAGAAATGATCTTTTCAAAAAAGGATAAACGACAGATTAATAAGACTTAACTAATCACTGAATTAAATTTATCTTGATTGATTTCATGCTTTTCTGTCAACTTTTCTTCCGTATCATGCAAACTAATCATATTAGGGCTGTGAACATTGATTTCTTTCATAATTTAGTGATAATAGATCTCTGCCTTTTCAGTTTTGTCTGAGTGTAAATAATCTGCTATGAAGCAGAGAAAAGGTGTGAGCTGCATGGACGTAGTGAGGAAAAGGTAGCGACACCACTAAATCTTGATTAAATCAATGAAATGAGGATATAATTTATTGATTCCTTATGAAATGATGCTTAGTTTCTGATCAAATTTGAATCCTGCTTTTTTACTGACTTCATTTTTAACCAGAGGGCGACTCAGTAGAGTTCATACGTCCGCAGAGGCCTAACAGTCCCCTTGTGAAACCACATTTGAGTCTGACTTTTATTTGGAGATCCATCAATTATTCTCCGAAAAACGTTGGATCTCACAACTGTAAAGAAAGTGAAAAAAAAGAATTTCCTGGATCCGGCCTGATCCAGATCCAAACCAAAATGTAACGAGTTCTTTCCTGACCCCCACCACATCCTTCCACCAAGCTTCATCCTGCTTACATCCAAACAGACAGGGGTTAAAACGTCCTTGAATGAGATGATGAGATATTGAATGCTCGTCCACTGATTTGATTTTTCCCATGGAAAATAGTTTTTTAAGGACTTCATGTTTACTTCTGTTTGTGATTTATTGTGATTAACTTGATTGCACTGTAAAGCAGAGGTTGAATAACGCTTCATCACCAACAGACTGATGAATCAACCTGTCAGCTTCCTTGTGCCTCCATTTGTTTTTTGGCACAAAAACACAGAAGCAGCAACTCCTTTCGCTTATTTTTGTTCTTTCCTGTTACATCACCGACACGTGACGTGTCTCCCAGGACGGTCCTGCCCTGTCCTTTCCTCTCTGTCTCTTCTCCTGGAGTCATGTTTAAACAAAGTAACATTCATACATGAGTGGGTTTCCATGGCCACAAGGCCTCAGGATTATCTGAGCCCCAGCCCACCATGGTGTGATGGGTAGGAAAAAGCCCAAAGGGGCGCACAGATGCTCTCGTGCTACTAGTGTAGCCTCGCTGATAGCCTCACAGGCTAACACTTTGAGACTCCGCGTCTAAAACAAAGGGGAAAAAGGGGAGGGTGGGGTGGAGGGGGTTCACTTGACAGAGGAGCTTAAGGCCTAACTTTAAATAGCTCTGTGCTCTGTCAGATTTTTTCTTCTTCTCTGTTTATTATTGGTGCGGGCCTCTGCTGCACGGGACAGACTTGAACGCAATGAGGAGAGGAGGGAGCGGAGCCTCTCTGCTAAAGAAGCCTCAAGACAGACCGTTTACATAAAGTTTAACTCAGATGACGAGCGTGTTTGTTCTGAGAATGATAATGACTTAGTGGTTGTATGCCCCCAGCAGCTGCAGGAGCAGCAGCAGCAGCTTCCTCTGCTGGCACAAGGCGATTGTTTCTGGATCTCATCATTGCTCCTGCCTCCAGCCTGGTGTGGGAGCTCAAGAGAAGTTGCAGCCCCTCGGCTCCAGCTACACACTTCCCCTTCAAGTCAGTGAACCCGTCTCAAGCACTTAACCCGAGGGTTTTTTGTTTTGTTCCTTTTGGTTCATTTTCCCCTTGTCTCAAAGCTGTAGCCCTTAAGATTTGGGTCCTGGTGGATTTAAAAACACCCGCGATCATCATGATGTAATAAATGTGTCTTAATATTACTGCAATCATTCCTTTAGCAGCTTCGTTTTCATAAATCCAACAAAGGAAAAGCCCCTAATGTTGCTTTAGTAAAGTGGTCAGTGAAAAACTATCCTCTGATCAATCGGATTCAAACAACCTGATGAACATGCAGCCTTTTATTGCCTCTTTTTGACTGTGTCTTTGTTTCTGTGTTGGTTTATTTGTTAGCAAGATTATGCAAAATCTATTAAAATGATCTCCACCAATCCTCGTGGAGTGTTGGAGTCTGGGCCTGGAAAAAACCTTTTAAATTTTGGCGCTGATGCGTTTTATTAAGGGGCAGATCCTTTTTCTTTTATCATTAGAAACATTTTCATTAATATTTCACGGAATAATACATAATTAGAACGTTGTTTTATGATAGATAAATCATTTAGGAAATCAGACCACTTCCTTTTTTATTTTATATTACTTATAAGAGCTACAGGAAGTAGGAGGTTTCTGGTTTGAATCCTGGTTTGTGGAGTTTGCATGTTCTCCCTCTGTCTGTGGTTTCCTCCACGTAAAGAGATGCAGATTGGGGTTAGTTTTAATTGGAGATTCTACATTGACCATGGGTATGAATGGGAACATGGTTGTTTATCTCTGTTGCTTGGCCCTGAGAAACGCTGGCGCCCTGTCCCTGGTGTATCTCGCCTCTCACCCAGTGTCCGCTGGGATTGGCTCCAGCTCCCCCTGCAACCCTCAAAGGATAAACATTATAGATAATAGATGGATGGAATTTCTCAACTTGTACTCTCCTACTCCTGCCCTAGTATTGAATGTATTGTAATTTACAGTAAAATAAAGTAACCTTGTTAAAAGGCCGGAGGCGTGCAGCCTGTTTCCTGCAGACCGTGGCTGCTCCTGACTGTGAAACTACAATTAAGGAATAATACATTTCTGAAAATGACTGACTTGTTGCTTTTTTAGACGTAGTTTTGTTAACTGGTTGCGGTCAGTACTGAAGATGGTGATATATAGTGTTTCATGTGGCCACTTCCCTTTTAAAGCAGCGGCAGCAGGATGCACTGTTTGCTTCAGCATCTGCAGTGATTTAATACAGCTCTGGCACACTGTAAAGAGAGGAACGTGTGAGGCTGGTATCAGTGAGGTAAAAATGTTACGGATCGTGTCCATGCTTGGACTTTCCATCTTATGCTTGTGTTTACTTAATCTGTTCTTGTAATAGAAGCTGTATGTAGCCGTAAACAAAAAGAGCTTTTACTCTGTCCATCGCTTAATGTAGGCAAAGGTAAGCACTGCACTGTGTGGTCCTCAGTGTGATGTAGGAGGCTTCATCAGGTTGCTGTGCACACTGCTGTGCTCCTCGGCCCGGACCGAGTTTCCTCAGGCTACAATGGGCTTATGGATTCCGTACTCTCAGCTCAGACACCATGTTTAGGCAATCCTTAATCAGACGTCTCCCCTTCTCCAGCACTTCTGTGACAAGGTTTGATCTTAAAGAAAATACTGATCCGTCAACATTATATAACCATCCCCACGCGGCATCGCAACAACTCTTGTGTGGCCCTATTTAAATGTGTCCTTATGTTATTTTCTCCCTCTATGTTCTTTTTCTTTTCATCGTTTTGCTTTGTTCATTCGTCTGCGGACGACATCGAGACCGTATTGATGACAACGTTTGCCTGGTTTCTTTCATTTCTGGCTTTTATATGCGATGTCAGTTTGAGCCAAATCCAATTTTGTACACAACCAGACCCGTCAGCTGACACGACAAGCACGATTGGATGATTAAAGTTGCATTGGAACAAGTGTAACCGTAGGCGAGGACATATTGCTGCAAACGGGGCTCTTTTTTGTTCTCCAGTCATTCAGCACGTTTCCCTCTCAGCTCCTCCATCCATCCCTCTCAGGCCTTTTTCACTTTCTTTCCTCCCCATCCTTTAAGTGCTCTGTGGAAAATTTGATTGCTCGGTTCCGTTTACATTCACTCGCCATCTGCTGAAATTGGCTGCGGCTGTGAATCAATTCTTAATGTTGGCAGCTTTGCGTTGACTTGCCTCCTTATCTTCCTCCTGGTCTCCGGCGTGTTTTGATCCATAAGCACCAAACAAAACAACAGTAGAATCCACGGCTCACGGAGATGACATCGACATAAAAGAAGAGGCCTGCATGGGCGTCTGTCATGGATCGAAAAACAGGAGAAAAAGCGGCAGACATTTTAACTGTCGTCGTAGGAAAAGGGCGGCTGTTACTTGACATTAACACTGGCTCTGTTCTATTCAGGTGTCCCCTCTAAGCCCTGACAGTGGGTACAATGCTTTAAATCAAACATAATTCAGCCTTTTTCATTTGTTTATTTACAATACAATACACAACAACTGTTGTGTAGAAACAACAGTTTCTACACAGACAGAAACGTGAGATTTTTAAAGATATTGTTTGTGCGTCTATTGATAGGACAGCGTGAGGGTAAAATGGGAAGAGAAATTTGGGAAGACATGGAGCAAAGGGCCAGGACCGGACCTGCGACCACTGCAGGGGGCTCAAACCTCTGTATGTGACTAATACAACCACAATTTGTGTCCCAAACTGAACCAAAATCCAAACTCAGAATTCAATCCTGGTTTCCAGGGTCATAATTTGTGGTGTTTGTCCATCCACCATCCACCTCAACAAAAATTTACTTCTTATCTGCTTCCTTCACTTTAAAAAGAAAAAAAATTCTTGTGACCATAATCTAGGCAATGAATATAAATCCTATCACAATAAATTTGGAAGACAGGTTTATCCTATTAATATTCATACTTGACCTGAAGATCCTATAACATGGTGTAGCTTTCTACCAGATGATTCCAACGAGATAATAGAAAATATAAACGATACCATCTTCAGTTTTGTCAGTTTATTCATTTAAACAGTTTAATCCTTTTTACCCTTGAATGCGTTTCAGTGTCAAGTCACAAAACTGACCAGCTGGAGGGCTCGTCGTGCCCTCTCCATTTCTCCACATGGATGAACGTTGGAGGGATTTGTCCTAATAAGGCGCCTGTCTTATGGAGATGGGGTTTATAAATCAGTATGGAGGTATTATAATACTGATTTATAAATAAGTACTTGAACAGTGCAGTTGCTGAACTCAAAAGTGACGAAATATACTAAGTGGTTTAGTTCATTTAGCATTTTCTGTGTGATTCAGCCGGAACTCAGAAATCTTCTGTTGTAAACAGAAGCAAAGGAGATATTTAAGTGGAGCTGCTGCCACCCACTGTTCCCGATTTATCGCCTCACCACTGTCACCCATTAATCTGTTATTTACACCAACATCTATGTCGAGATCCTGTGCTTCTCTTTGGCTTGACTTGATTGAATTCAGGCTGAACTCTGTCCCGTTGCCTGATAAACCTTGGCCGCTGCATCCCGACTGTTCGCTCCTTAAGGCGAGTGCAGTGGTGGCGGAGCAACAGTGTCCATGGTGCAAGCAGAGGAAAGTGCGTGATGGCTGATGAATGCTTCACATGGACTGACTTACTACCCAGTATAATAGCTTGAGAGATCCTTGTCCCCTGTCATTCATGGCCAGAAATAAATATGAACGATGTCCTGTGGATTGGTCAGAATAAACAGTGTCAGGGTCAGTGTCCGCCAACACAGCCCTATTTTTTTGTGATTGGATGTCCCATGAGCGTATCCTTGAGCGAGGTGCTTAACCCGAACCAGCCCTGAGAAGAGGGTTAATTGTCCCTTCAAGGCAGCAAACAAATTACTCTTATAAAAAGAAAAAGATGTTTGTACAGAGATGTTTGTTTTTGGATAAGTAGCCAAATGTTTCAGGCCAACAAAATTCTTCCAGATTCGACTTAATCCCATTAAATGTTGAGTTCCAACTTGATAATTAAAACCTGCATATCTCATATACTAAGATACTGCAGCCTGCTCTTCAACAAGCAAACATTTAACTTCTTTCACTTCATGGCCAACTGCACTGAGACAAACTCAGGATCAGGAGGTTCATTTAACCAGTCAAAAATTCTTAGGTTATCTTCTATAAAAATAAATAATAATAAACCTCATGAATTATATTAATTGTATGAAAATAAATATAAACTGCAGTATGTATTTGAACTGAACCGACTTCCATGTAGTAAAGATGAAGAAGGAATAGGAATGAGACTATTTGACTTGTGAGTCTTTTCAGAGATTACAGGTCTGGAACTGGAATCTTTTCTTTTAAATATATCATATTAATGTGAAAATTAACATGAGGAATAAAACTGCAGGACACAATCTTCCTTCTGTTCCTGAGTTATCTTGAAAAATGTGTTTGGTAGGACATAATGATGTCGCAGTAAAGTTAACCTTTGACCTTTTACCCACAAAATGTATTCACTTCATCATTTCATCCTATTTTGTAATTGTGGCCAAAAAAAACTACGTTTTTTTCTATTGGTCACCTTGACCATTGACCTTTGACCCTTTGGCAGTTTGACCTTTTGACCTTTGGCCATCCAAATCTGATCAGTTCATCCTTGAGTCAGAGTGAGCATTTGTAAGAAATTAGAAGACGCTGCTTCAAGGCGTTCAAGGCGTTCAAGACTGACAAGATGGACAGATAGACAACCCAAAAATGTAATGCCTCTTGCCTCGGCTGCACGGAGGCACAAAACATGTCAGTATCAAGAGGGGATGGAGTGAAACTGCGGGTAGGGGGCTGGCAGCCGACCGCTCACTCTGCAGACCACACACCACAGGTGGACAAGAACATCAGTGTTAACTGAATTATTCATGTCAACAGGGAGACTCAGTTGCAGATTATCAAGGATTCATGTCAACAGCTTAACTCAAATGAAACATTAATTAGAATAAGGAGTTGCTCTGTGTGTGTGTGCGTGCACTCCTGCGTGTGTGCATGCCTGTGTGTTGCAGACGTCCCCGCTCTTTCCTCCACACAAGCTCAGCCAAGATCATCTTCTCAGCGTTCAGTCACTGTGATGGCAACGATGTCTCTACTTATCTGGAGTAAACAAGTTCAACTGTGGCTGGCAGTGGCATTTGGCCTCTGAGCGCTCTCCGTCCTGGCAGCGTGTGTTTTTGTGTGTCTGTGTGTGTGTGTGTCTGTGTGTGTGTGTGTGGAGCTGCTGCCATTGGACGCAGCAACACAGAGCTCCGATCCTGAAGTTAACGGTAGCTCCACTCAGATTTTAAACAGCCCGCCGCCGCAGGGCGAAAGCCACATTTCATTAAACAATGCAAATTAATTTCTGCAGGAAGTCAAGTGTGCTGCTAATTGATTGACTCACTGTCACACCCCCAAATAGATGTCCACGACTCATGACGCCCTGAGAGCCAATTTCACGCTAGCTACAGGGGTGGAAGTTGAATTATTAGCATGTTTGAAGTGTAATGTCAGGTGCTAAGAAAGAGACGGTTTTAATGGGACAGCTGTTAATCAGTCACTCATTAATGTTGTTGCATCGTGTTACATCCTCGGGGGGCCTGTTTGTGATTTACCTTCTATTAGACTCTGCTCGACACCTGTGCAGGGACAGACTCGGCCCTGACCGAGCAGAGAGCGATGAGCGCAGTTGGCAGGTCTCAGGTCTGCTTTGGCCCGAGACAATTAGCTTCACAGTGAAGACTGTGCAGGAGCGGGCCTGATGCTCGTTCCCTCTGTCCCGCTTTACCTCGCTTAACCCATTTGTCTTTTCGCTGTGCATCCCTAGCGTCTCTCCTCTCAGGTCCACCCAGCGAAGCTCTTAGAGCGGTTACTCACGGTCACTCGTAAATCTTCGCTCTAATCAGCTCCAGTACACATCAGCTCGCTGGGAACAGCCCCCCTGAGCTCAAGAAAACCATCTCATCAATAAGTGAAGAAGTAGTGCTGTTTTGTGTGTGTGTGTGTGTGTGTGAGTGTGTGTGCGTGCGTGTGAGTGTGTGCGCGTATGTGAGTGGTAATTGACCCCTGTGCTGAAATCTGTAAATCTTCTTGCTCTGTCAGAGGGTTACTCATTCCTTTCAATGCTTGTTAGCAGCTTGTTTCACCCCAGTGCTGCATTTAACTGACAGAACATGGAATCCTGTGTTGATGCAGGATGATGTGTGTTTGCTGGTCTATATCTGCACAAATGATTACATTTTTAAGTCAACATATATATATATATATATATGTTCTTGTCTTGGCTAAGATAATATTAAATAGCATCATTTAATCCCCATAAAAGACACGATTTCTTCCAAAACCCCTAAAGCCAGATCGTCTCATTAGTTTTATGGTGCTGAGCTAAAGGCTTTGTATCTGTGACCCTTCGTTCAAAATAAGATCTAATAGTGAAAATTTGATGCTATTTGTGACTCGTACACATCATTTGAAGCAAAGTGATTGAAAACCTTTTTAGGTAAATCTTTTACTTATTGTGTTGTTTTAATATTTGATAAGAATAGTGAATTGTTGCTAGGTTTTCCCTTGATGGTGTGAAATCTGGTTGGAGGGATAAACCATCACTTGAAGAGATGGTTTGAATTTGGGACGCTGTGACATTTCCCATGAATGTCCTGCAGGAAGAGGAAGAGCTGCGGGTGACTATACCAGTGTGGCGTAGGAAACGTTTACACTCCTGCACACACATATTGTTTTAAACTCTCAGATTGGTTTTAAAATAATTTGATTTGTGGGGAAACCCTAACTGTACATGTCATTACTATAGACTTTATATAAAGATGGACGACACTTCTCCAAAGTCTTTGCACAAAAAATTAATTTGATGCTTACTTATCCTATTCTTTAACATGTAGGAACTTGGAAGCTGCTGCTAAATGTGTTTCCCTGCGACTGTTTCAAATTTAGCGTCAGCATCACAGAACTTAAGAAACTACAGCAGAGGAGGAGGGAAACCTGTGTGTCAACTGTGTGTAGCTGCAGTCACATCTTCCACATATCTCACATTACATATACTGGACAGGAATCCAAACATTGTTTTTATTAATGGATTATTACAAGTCTATGAAGCATTAATAAATTATTCACTATCTATTACAAAATGTAACTGTGGCCACTAGGCGTCTCTCAATCAAAACAATAACAAAAGACCTAGTTCAATGGTGTCGTGAAGCAGAGTGGGATCATGGGAGTTGTTGTCTTCACCATCATTGTCGATGAAAATCTACCTGACGTGACTCAGGCACAAGTCATCTTCACCGCTGAGGTAATGTATTGACGTTTTATTCACGTTACGCAGCAAACAGCAATGATTAATCGTGATCCATCACAAGTGACCAATACAAACAGTGGAAGGACCAAACAGCCGACTGGCCAACTGGCTAACAATGTGTGTTTCCTTTAAGTCGTTTGCTCCCAAAGTCACAGCAGAGAAGCAGACATGATGCAAACAAGAGGCAAACTGAAGCGTCCTATTACCTTGAATTAAATCAAGGATTTCTCTGGGTTTGAACATTGTTTGAAGCATTGTGCAGAACTCAACAAATATATACTATTTATACTATATATATAACAACGGTCTAGTAATTTTTAGACATTTTAATAAAGAATTGTTACATATTATGTCTTTAATTGAGCATTACTTACAACGTAAACCTGGAATAGGCCTGTGTTACAGAGAGCTCCTCTAATATCCTTTTAGAGGTTTTATATTAGAAACAATAAAACGACTAATTATTGGTCAATCGTCATTAATTGCATGGCAACTTTTATGAGGATATAAATCATGTTCCTCAACATTCATTTGTCCCTTTTCTGTTGTGAAGATTTGTTGATTTTCATTGAACTGTCATTTTTCACTACTTTCTTACATTTTATGGATCAAATAGTAACCAACAGACGGATCAACAATAAAAAAGGATCATTAGTTGCAGTCCTGAAGCCCAAAATCTTGAAAAAAAACAAACATCTATTGTGTTAGGGTTGGGTTGTGCAGCTGGTTTCTGGCTCACATGCGTCGCACTGTACATGAGTGAACTCTACATGGAATGAACCATTATTCACACGCGGTGGCATGCCGTGTATGTAATGTGCAAAAAGCTCTGGGTCTGCCCTTATGGTCCCTGATTGATGCTGATGAGGACGAGGAAGTGGAGGTTCTGTAGAGGGGGGGGGATGGGGACAGAGTGAGAACAGTACAGTGAGAGCACGAAGCGGGGAGGTTGGCGGAATGGTTCGGCGTGTGTGTTGGGATTTGTGGGGGCGGGTACGGCGAGGGCCCACGGGGAGGGGAGTGGGGGATGGTATTGAGCCGAGTCACCCCCACCACCACCGCTATCCCCCCACCCCTTTCAGATATTATAATACCTCCATACTGTGGAGCTGAGAGTTGGGAGCAGCGAACGTTTTCTGCCCTCAGTGCCAGACTGTGAACGGGGGATGTTGCATGAGAGCTTTGTCTCTGCGCAGAGCTCGGTGCCACGGGCTGAATCAGGGCACTCCATTCATGCACTCTGTCCGATTTGGTCTCATTAGACTGTGGGCACCATGCGTGTTTAGCTTCCCGTTTGTGTCTTCCTGTGCAAATGTCTGTTTGTTTCTGTTGAGTGTGAGAATTGATTGCATCGCTTGCAGGGTTTTTACTCTGTAACATATGTGTGCGTCAGGCGTAGGTCAGCATCTGTAACCATGGTTTTTTATTTTTTTTATTTATGAACATATGAGACCTCATATCAGGGAGGGAGGGGTGGTGGGAGGGGTGGACTTCTCTTTTCCAAATTCAGTCCAAGATTTCCCAGCCCTGAGGCCAGTTGTGAAATCGACACACGCGTTAATGACTGAAAAAAAAAATGGCTCCTCGCGGTGCCTTACTGTTGATCCTGCTTCGAAGCCTTGACCCGGAAATATTTAGTTTGTCTTTTTTCGTTTTCACGTCACACAAATGTTGAATCGCAACATGCAGACGGGCACGAGTGTGTTTGAAACGCACCATCAGCGCTCTCCTCTGAGTCACCTCTCATCACCACTCGGCTCTTTGTATCTATCAGTCATTCAGACAGCAGAATGGCCCCTACAGTGTAGACTGAGGCTGAAAGCTGCAGCTGCTGCACACACCGAGCAGAGGCAGGGGACAGCACTCCCTCTGCTCCTCCACACACACACACACACCCACACCCACACAAATCGAGAGAGAGAGAGAGAGAGATGGAGAGAGCTGCTCCTCCCTGTTTGTCTGATGTTTTTGCTTTGCTTTAATAGCAAGACTGATGCCATTTAAATCTTTCGCTTCGATTCACTCAATGCAAATCCAGCTGCATAAGTGGGTTAGCAAAGTCCTTCACTGACACATCGGCGAGGACAGTGAATGCAGCAGGCCCACAGACAGCTCAACCTCTTTTAGCTTAATGTCAGCTTTTTTTCTAAGTGATACATTAAACCAAACATGAAAGAGCGTCCCCCTCCAAAGTGCTGTAATTAAGATTTTTTTTTTTTCACATACAGCAAAAACTCTGAATCGGGATTTAAAAACACATGTCCATGTTTCATTTCATATGATACAAAAGCATGGATGGAGGTTACATGCAACTAATGATGACTGTTATCAGGGTTGTTTTGTTTTATCTTTGCATGTTACTAACTCAATATATGACTTTACATTTTTTGGCTGCACTTCATTTCAGAAGGGGTCATTTTTACTTCTTCCTTGACTACATTTATTTGACAGATGCTTCAGATTAAGAGGTTTTTTTGCAAAGCCTTATAAATGATCATGCATAGACAGTAGGCTATATAAAACAAGATAAAAATGTATGTTATGTATGTTTGACAGGAGATAAAGGTGATTTACATTAGTTTGCACTTACTTTAACAACTTAGATTAATTCGAAATAATCCATGCACAATAATATTTGAAAATGTATTGCGTACAAGTTTGTAAAAAACTAAAGGCTACTTTTAACTACTGAAAAGGTACCAGGTTAGCTGGTTTGCTTAATTATTTACTTTACTTATTCCTGTATGTATATGTACTGTATATATTCCTCTTAATTGATGAGCAAAGATTTAGATATCAATTAGTAGGCATAAGGTGTCACTATCTAACGGGGGTCATTGTGAAATGAGGAAAAGTCAAAAGTTAAAAAAGATTAGAACAGCGCGATAAAATTCTGCTTAGAATTAATGTCACGTTTTACTACTTGCAATGTAAAAATCGAAATACTCCCTGAAGCATAATATTTCATACATTATAAATAGTATATTTAGTCGTATCGTTTAACCACGAAATGCTTTTAGCTAGTTTATCAGCAGGTTTTATGGGTTATGACGCCATAAAATGCACCAACATGCTTCCACTTCCAATATGCACACACACATTTAAACACACAGGGAGAAAGCATATTAAATCCAACTTCATTTCTCATTCCCAAATTTTACAGCGTTAACATATAGCTGAATACATTTTGGAACCAGCTGCGATATTTATACATATTTTGGACGTTATTCAAAGGAACCCTCCTCGCCTTAATCCGTCTTTCCCCTGCCCGGCGTCTTTTCAGCTCCCGCGGTATTAAAGATATGCTGCCGTAAATGAAGTCATCCCTAATCCCACATGTGCTGCACGGGCCCTGTGACGAAGACTCATCAAGGTGAGAGTGCAGTCAGATTTTGAGGATATTATTAGCATGGTAATGGGGTCTTAGAAGACACCGAATGAGCGGGAGCAGCACACACTGTGCATCCAGGTGTGTGATATTTAGCAGCAGCAGCAGCAGCCTCAGGAACAAATATGTCTGACAAGTGAACACACAATGTAATGAAACACTGGCCGCTTCCCTGGAGAATGTGAATAATATGAATAGGAATAACACCCATGTACAGCAGTTTACACACACGCACATTCAGAGCATTACACAAACACAAACACACACTTTCTGAGGTCTACACAAATGTAAGCACACACGTTCAGAGGTTTACATAAATACACATTCACACACAAACACACATACACGCACAGACACACACATTACCTCTGCCCTCCAAACCTGTCACCAAAGGCAAGAATGCTCTGCACACACATAGACACACACACACACACACACACGTCAAATATGCTCCATCCATGCCTAAAGACACAACAAGAATCATCTAATTCTGAATCGCCCTCAGTCTGACTCACTCACAGGCACAGGCACATACACATACACATACACATTCACACACACACACACACACACACACACACACACACACACACACACACACACACACACACACACACACACATATAGTCAAGTACACGGATATACAGAAGTACAACCACACAGCAGCTCTTTCCCTCAGAGCACTTTGCTTTACCAATGCCCTTTAACTTGGGGTTGGGACAGATTTTACCTCCAATTCATCATATATTGTACAGTTATTGTACAATCAAGTCAATACATTACACAAACACACACACGTTCACTCACACACAGACCCTCAGACCGCACCTCTCACTGCCGTCCCTCCCCCAGCTCCTTCCTCCCTCATCCTCCTCCTCCATCCTGCTCTAATGAGATTTTGCTGGTGAGCCGCAGCCTGAGGAGATGATAGGTGCATGCTACCACGTGTGTGTGTGTGTGTGTGTGTGTGTGTGTGTGTGTGTGTGTGTGTGTGTGTGTGTGTGTGTGTGTGTGTGTGTGTGTGTGTGTGTCTTGGCATGCATGATTATGTATGATAACGTACACATGCTCGCAGAGATGCCCAAGCGTCCGTTCACCTGAGGTAGCCCGTTGCTTCTGCGCTAATTAGAGATGAGAATCTGAAGGCTGATGAGTCGAAGAGTTTTTACGACAAAGCCTGAGATGAAGTGTGGCTCAGTCTTGCTGGAGAACATGAATTATGAATGAATAATGTGAGTCCACGGCTTTGCCAACTGGAAGAACATAATAAGCCTGATGTTTTCATTTAGCATTTACTGCAATAGGGTTTGGCAAATAAATGAAATGTACAAACTAGAGTGGCGCCCCGTAGAACGCATACGTCCGCCAACGCCCAACAGTTCCCTTGTGGAACCACATTTAAATTCACTAGATCCAGATTTTTTAATTGGATCTGCTTCACATCGCTCAAACTCAAACATTAGTCGAAAACGTACCAGATTTTTTTTACACCCATGAATTATTCAATGAGAAATCAATAAAAATGTTGAAAAACGTCTCACAATTTTACATTATTTTTGTTTGAATGCATTTGCACCAGAATTTAATGGGTCCTTTCCTGACCCACATCCTTCCATGAAGTTTCCTGGAAATTTGTCCAGTAGTTTTTGCATAATCCTGCTAATCAACAAAGAAACAAACGCAGATGAAAACACAACCTCTTTGGCCGAAGTAATAAACAACAATCAAGTAGAAAACAATTTATTACAAATTATCATTAGCTGTGTAAAAGAAAAAAGAAAATATTATGGGCGTGTGAGATGAACAGGAGAGGTGTTGATGTCGGACTCTACAATTATTTCAGCTAAATCTTAATTTTCTTGTCAACTTCAAGGTGCCAACAATGCAAAATAAAAGAAAAGCTCCATGGTGGCCAATAAAAAGTTACAAATCTTTATCTATAATTACTCAAAACGTTATTATGGAACAGATCAAGGTTGTGGAGAACATTGTTTCACTACTTATACACAGATACAGCAGTCAAATGTTAGAAATAAAACTATGCTACCATCTACCTACATGTAAAGTGATATTATCTTTGTCACTGTAAGTCTGTGAATACCTGTAAATCCCCTTTCATCTGGTTCCCTCAGCTTGTCTCTACATATAAAGCTATACTTTGAAAAAACCTGCATTTACCAATGAATAGAACGACTCCAGATTTAAGTAATTCATTTTCAGTAGATAAATACAAACATGGGTAACATTCCACAGTGATGGTTTTATATAATGTGTTTTATCAACATACCAGTAGTGGAAGAAAGGAACCACTTTCTCTGCAGCCAAGTGTGAGCTATAAACACGCAGGCCGGACCAGCTTTGAGATTACAGTAAGGTGGTGGCTCCTCTAATCTTGTTTTGTAGAGAAACATATTGAACATAAATGTGCATTATAGATCTTATAGGGCTTAATAATCCGTGGCTGCATCCTCTAAAATCTCCCCACGGAGCGGTGTAAGCTCCTAGATGTTTGCTCCTGTGTCGGTTTTCACATGCTGCACAGCTAGGTCACACATGTAATGTTTATGTTGGTCATAAACACGAGCGAGGGACCTGTTGAGCTGCAGTTAAATGCTCTGCCATCGACCTACACCCCATTTATACTACACTGGAACATCAGTCGTTTATTACCTCCAACAAGGACGTTAGGTTTTCATCTGCGTTTGTTTGTTTGTCTGTAAATAAGCAGGATTAGGGAAAACATTGATGAAAGGACGCAGTAGAGGTCATTAAAGAAGCCATTACACTTTTTCAGTGTACATTTTTCTCACTTTCTTTATCATTATGAGATTTTTTTCATCATTCTCATTGAGTCCTCACAGAATAATTCATAGATCTTGATGAAAAACGTCAGACATATTCATGAGTGTGTACAATTTGGTGCAGATCCAAATAAAAATCGAATGAATTTAAATGTGGCTTCATATTGGGACTGCTGGGCCTCGGTGGCGGTACATACGCTCTTCTGAGTTTTTAATACCTTCTATGTCATGTGACGCACTGACTCCAAATCATATCAGATGTTATTACTACCCCCAGACAAATAGGACAAACCTCATTTTATTAGATTTTAGCAAGTCCTCTATCTAATATGAACATTACTATTTAATAAAGACATCATTTTTTAAATAGGTTCCATGTTATATGACCCACTGACTCCAAACAAACAGCTCATAGTAGTTTATGAATATTATTATTTAAAAAAGCATGGTGGGATGTAAGTCTTGTCAGAGGGATGCGTTCAGAGTGCCCTTCTCGTTTTGGCTCTGTTCCATGCGGACACACACCTACAAGGCCTTAGCTCAGCACCACAACAAAACACACACACATTTGCCTTCACTCTGAACTGCAAACCGTCAGACGGTGTGTGTTTATGCCAGGGACTCAGATAGTCTGCTCCTGTTTGTTTAGGACCATGAATCTTTGCCTGTGGACGCCTCCGTTCACCCTGTGTTAATTCAATTTTGCTCCGTGGTGATTACAGACAAAAGCCATCAAGGATTTACTGTTCCAGAGGATATTCCTCACGGTCAACAGGGGAGATACAGAGTGTAAGCACTGCTGTGCATAACATGGAGATAAATTAACCTTAGTCACATGCAGTTTTTATTGTATTGTAATTATTTACTAAAGGCACCAGGAAACAAATGATATAAAAAATGTTTGCTGTTTTTCTCTCATGTTTGTTAATAGATGCTCAGCAAGAAGATTTCCATCAATTGCATTAGATGGTTATTGGTTTCTTTGTTGATTAGTGTTCATTAATTATGGAATGGTTGGTTCGGGATGATGTATACTCCATCCATCCATCCATCCATCCATCCATCCATCCATCCATCCATCCATTTATCCATCCATCCATCCATCCATTCATCCATCCATCACACATGAGTCATCATAGGGGGTATAGCTCAGTGGTAGAGCATTTGACTGCAGATCAACAGGTCCCCAGTTCAACTCTGGGTGCCCCCTGCAGGAAACCAATTACTAAATACATTACATTTAACCTTTTTAAGCACTATTTCTGCCAATGAACAGGGGTACAGCTTCTCTACACTGAGTTTGAGAACTGCTGTTGTATTATTATGTAACATCTCAGCAGCCTCAGGTGTCAAACACTGTGCACCAGTGAGTCCTGAGAGTCCACAGGTTTTCCGTTGCTCCACACACGACACTGCAGGTAATTGTCCTGATAGATGCCCCCTCTCTGGCAGAGGAGTCAGTCAGCGGCTGCAGATACATGGATCTGAGCCATTCAGTTTTTACAATATAAAATGAACACTAAGTAAAATTACCAGAGCATTCTGTTTAAACTGGGCACATGAAACTACTAATGATGCGCTGGATAGAGGGTTTACTTTTTTATTCAGAACTGAATTTTTCTTACAAGTTGCCCAGTGGTTCTATTTAGAGTTATGCATTTATCCCTTTCTGGCAGTGTATAATAACACATGTAAAGGCTTTGTGTACAGGAGACGAACTGGGGACCTGTTGAACTGCAGTCAAATGCTCTACCGCTGAGCTGTACCCCCTGACTAGTCTCATTTAACATAAACTAAACTACTAAGGGGCAATTCTGCCTCCACCTCTATACTATTGGACCAACACAGTTAATCGTGAATAATCATAAAACAGAATTAAATGTAGATTACCATAGATATAGATTTTATTATTTATAAGGGGGCACCCAGAGTTGCACTGGGGACCTGTTGATGTGCAGTCAAATTCTCTTCCACTGAGCTACACCCCCTTATGTTATGCCAATGAGTGATTATAGTGGTAAAATGACTAATACATACAATTGGAATGACACTTTATATTTGAAATTAAATAAAATTGTAGGTAAACATTTTCTTATATCATTACTATTACTATTACTATTATTATTTTGTGCAACAACAAACTATAACTCCCTCCGGCTCTCTCTGAAGACTTTAATTATGCGTTCTCATTGGTTTATTTGTTTATACTGACTCTGTTATCACAATGATTCAGTGTTGTTTGCCAACTTCAACTGCAGTGGATGCTTTCTTTCTTCTTCGATTTTTAAACAGAATTCAGGTTTGTTACAATCATTATGTCGACTTTTGTCTAAAACAACCATGCAACTCTGACAGATAATGATTGACCTCTTCTATCTCTGAAGCATTTACACGTTCAATTTCACGCCTATTTGAAACCTGCAGATCTGCAGTGACAGTGCACGTAAAGATTATTGACAATCCTTTTTAAGGGGGCACCCAGAGTTGAACTGGGGACCTCTTGATCTGCAGTCAAATGCTCTACCGCTGAGCTATACCCCCTGGATGATAACTATCAGCATGTCTGTCTATCAAACACATTGAACAATATGGCAGACTATGGATGGCATGTTTTCTCTCTGAAGCATTTAATAGTATATCTCTGTGCCTATGAAAACATTATTTTGATCCATCTGCAGAGAAATAGCTTATTTGATGATTATTGTACAACTCCTTTTATTTACAGGTAGCCTCTGATTATGAACGAACAATTAATGTTGAAGTTGGTTGACATAAAAGGTATTTCATTTGAAAGTGACAATCCCTTTTGAGGGGGCACCCAGAGTTGAACTGGGGACCTCTTGATCTGCAGTCAAATGCTCTACCGCTGAGCTATACCCCCTGGATGACAACCATCAGCATGTCTCTTTGTCAAACACATTGAACAATATGGCAGACTATGAATCGTCTCTTCTCTCTCTGAAATATTTAAAGGGATAGTTCACAGAAAAATGAAAATTCACTCGTGATCTACTCACCACTATGCCGATGGAGGGGTGGGTGAAGTGTTGAGTCCACAAAACACTTCTGGAGTCTCAGGGGTAAACAGCGTTGCAGCCAAATCTAAAACAATTGAAGTAACTAGGGACCACTTCTTCAAACGTAAAACAACAGAAAGGACTTCCATACTGCTCCTGTGGTGTCATCGAGCCCTGACATTTAAATTTGACTAGAAATGGCGTCATTTACACTTTGTTTTTAGCCTAAATGTCCTCTGTGATCCTCCTACTAGTTACTGCTGCAGTATCTATATTCTCTATCTTTAATATTTAAGCTACTTCTTTAATGCACAAGTTACATACAACTTTCTCTCTTTTGAAATTGACAACCATTTTTAAGGGAGCACCCAGAGTTGAACTGGGGACCTCTTGATCTGCAGTCAAATGCTCTACCGCTGAGCTATACCCCCTGTTCTTTATGATGAGCCAAAAGGTGTAGAGTGATCTGGCTTTGTATAGGCTAAATAAAGCTAAATAAAGCTAAATACAGCTAAATAAAGCTAAATACCATAAACAATTCACATGATTATTTAGAGTGATTACGATTCATTTGATTGAATTCTCCATAAAATCTTAAGGTACAAATCAATAAAGAGGTGAATGTATGGATCTTTTTGGTGTTATATACTTCTCTGTCAGGTCTATCTTAAGGGGGCACCCAGAGTTGAACTGGGGACCTCTTGATCTGCAGTCAAATGCTCTACCGCTGAGCTATACCCCCGGTATGACAACCATCAGCATGTCTGTTTCTCAAACACATTGAACAATATGGCAGATGATGAATCGTCTCTTCTCTCTCTGAAGCATTTAAAGGGATAGTTCACAGAAAAATTTAAATTCACTCGTTATCTACTCACCACTATGCCGATGGAGGGCTGGGTGAAGTGTTTGAGTCCACAAAACACTTCTGGAGTCTCAGGGGTAAACAGCATTGCAGCCAAATCCAAAACAATTGGTAAATAGTATATGGGGACCACTTCTTCAAACATAAAAAAAACCCAGAAAAAAAAATCAGAAAACACATCCATACTGCTCCTGTGGTGTCATTTCCACCATGTTTTTAACCTAAATGTCCTCTGGGATCCTCCTCCTAGTTACTGCTGCAGTATCTGCAGCTATCCCAAGCTCTCTATCTTTAATGCACAAGTTGTGTATAAGTTTGTCTATTTGGAAATTGACAACCATTTTTAAGGGGGCACCCAGAGTTGAACTGGGGACCTCTTGATCTGCAGTCAAATGCTCTACCGCTGAGCTATACCCCCTGTATGACAACTATCAGCATGTCTGTGTCTCAAACACATTGAACAGTATGGCAGATGATGATTCACCTCTTCTCTCTCTGAAGCATTCAATAGTATATCTTCGTGCCTTTGAAAACATTGTTTGGTCTGAAAGTAAATAAAAATGACAACAAAGATGCAAAATGACCGAAAATGGCATCACTGAGTCATTTTGTGCGTTAGTGAATCTAAGCGTTCTGCTTCACCTGAAATAGATACAAATGTCTTTGCCCAGGGGCCCATTGTCTCATCATCTATCCATGAGAAAGAGCTTTTTTGATGATTAGTGTATAAATCCTATTATTTACAGTTAGCCCCTGATTATGAATGGAAAATATATGTTGAAGTAGTTTGTCACAAAGTTCATTCTTTTAAAATTAATAATCATTTTCAAGGGGGCACCCAGAGTTGAACTGGGGACCTCTTGATCTGCAGTCAAATGCTCTACCGCTGAGCTATACCCCCTGTATGAGAGGAAAGAGCATGTCTAAGTCTCAAAGTTATGTGCAACTTTGCCTTGAACAATATGGTAGACTATGATTCACCTCTTCTCTCTCTGAAGGATTTAATGGTATCTACATGGCTATGAAAACATTATTTTGATCCACCTGCAGAGAAAGCCCTTTTTTGATGATTATAGGTAGCCTATGATTGAAAAGTACATGTGGAAGTACATTGAAAGAAACTTCTTTCTTTCAAAGTTGATATTCTTTTATAAGGGGGCACCCAGAATTGAACTGGGGACCTCTTGATCTGCAGTCAAATGCTCTACCGCTGAGCTATACCCCCTGTTTTTCATAATAAGGCAAAAGGTATAGAGTGATCTGGCTTTGTATAGGCTAAATAAAGCTAAATACCATAAACAATTCACATGATTATATAAAGTGATTACGATTCATTTGATTGATTTCTCCATAAAATCTTAAAGGTACAAATCAATAAAAGGTGTATGTATGGACATTTTTGGTGTTATATACTTCTCTGTCAGTTTTATTTAGAGGGGGCACCCAGAGTTGAACTGGGGACCTCTTGATCTGCAGTCAAATGCTCTACCGCTGAGCTATACCCCCGGTATGACAACCATCAGCATGTCTGTGTCTAAAGCACATTGAACAATATGGCAGACTATGATTCGTCTCTTCTCTCTCTGAAGCATTTAAAGGGAAAGATCACAGAAAAATGAAAATTCACTCGTTATCTACTCACCACTATGCCTATGGAGGGCTGGGTGAAGTGTTTGAGTCCACAAAACACTTCTGGAGTCTCAGGGGTAAACAGCGTTGCAGCCAAATCCAAAACAATTGGTAAATAGTATATGGGGACCACTTCTTCAAACGTAAAAAAATAACAGAAAAAATTCAGAAAACACCTCCATACTGCTCCTGTGGTGTCATCCAAGTGTCAGTGAGCCCTGACATTCAAATTTCCCTCGAAATGGCTTCAGTTCCACCATGTTTTTAGCCTAAATGTCCTCTGGGATCCTCCGCCTACTTAATGCTGCAGTATCTGCAGCTATCCCAAGTTCTCTATCTTGTATAAGTTTATCTATTTGGGAAATGACAACCATTTTTAAGGGGGCACCCAGAGTTGAACTGGGGACCTCTTGATCTGCAGTCAAATGCTCTACCACTGAGCTATACCCCCTGTATGACAACTACCAGCATGTCTGTGTCTTAAACACATTGAACAGTATGGCAGATGATGATTCACCTGTTCTCTCTCTGAAGCATTTAATAGTATATCTTCGTGGCATTGAAAACATTGTTTTGATGATTAGTGTATAAATCCTATTATTTACAGTTAGCACCTTATTATGAATGACAAATATACATTGAAGTAGTTTGTCACAAAGCTTATTCTTTTAAAATTGACAATCTTTTTAAAGGGGGCACTCAGAGTTGAACTGGGGACCTCTTGATCTGCAGTCAAATGCTCTACCGCTGAGCTATACCCCCAGTATGACAACTGAGAGCATGTCTAAGTCTCAAAGTTATGTGCAACTTTGCCTTGAACAATATGGTAGACTATGATTCACCTCTTCTCTCTCTCTGAAGGATTTAATGGTAAATCTACATGGCTATGAAAACATTATTTTGATCCACCTGCAGAGAAAGAGCTTTTTTGATGATTATAGGTAGCCGATGATTGAACAATACATGTGGAAGTAGGTTAAAAGAAACTTCTTTCTTTCAAAATTGATATTCTTTTATAAGGGGGCACCCAGAGTTGAACTGGGGACCTCTTGATCTGCAGTCAAATGCTCTACCGCTGAGCTATACCCCCAGATGTGTATGACACCGCAAAAGGTGTAGAGTGATCTGGCTTTGTATAGGCTAAATAAAGCAAATAAAGCATACCATAAACAATGCACACTATATATAGCGTGGCACACTAATGAACAAACAAACCATTCAACCATCACATGCTTATATAAATACTCCCGCTTAGCACAAATGAATGTCCACCAGCATGAAACAGCAAAGTATGAAGTGGACATGTCACTACAAAGGCAACTATATCATTATATGACTTCAACTTTAAACAACAGCCGTTTGATATGTGAGGGAACCTACTGATCTACAGTGTTATGTTTTCACTGAATCAATTATACGCACACACTGAACAAAAACATTCATACTGTCGCTGTGTAAACACGAGAGAAAGCGGAGGCAGCCAGAAGTGAAGAGGGAACCTCCTGACCCGCTGTCAAATGTTTAGCCAATGAGTTTTACCAGCGGACGGGATGTTTCTACATCTTGGCTCATGTGTTCCAGTGGAGGCCTCTAACGCAGCCCGGAGAATGTTGTTGTTCTTTTAAAGGAGACTGTGATGTCAGTGTTTCTTTCCTCTAGTGTGTTGTTTAGGTTTTTAGTGAATGTAAAAGATCTGCAAAGAACGTTCCCAGTAAATGGAGTTCCTCTCGCCCACAGCTCTTGAATCAACTCCTCAGCAGTATTTGGCCGATACTTCCACATTATTGTGATCACATTTGCTTAATGCTTGTCGAGCAGCTGACCCCTGGTTTAACAAAGCCAGGTAAAGCAAGAAAGGAGGCCCACATTTCCTACATGTGCTGGAAGCAGTTGACCAATTGCAACAGTGTGGCCCTCGCGGCGAAATGCCTCAAACTTCAGTTACGTATCAATTTTATGTCGGCTGTTAGTTCCATTTTTACATCATTCTCGTAGCTACTCTCCATGTAAAATATGCAGAGTCAAGAGGTTTGGTTTGGTTGGTTTGGTCCCATTGGTTTTTACTCAGATGATGTTGAAGCAGGATGTTCAGAAAGGACACTACACTGAGTAAAGTTAAGTATGGAAAAGTATTTGGTGTTCAGTTAGTAAACTTTCTGCTTGTAAAATTGGAAATTCCTGACCACCCGACACACCATATTGTCTTCTTCTTTCCCTGGACGTTAAACTTTAAGTCCCTGTTTCATGATGACACTGCTGTCTTGGGCTTAAACGCACATCAGTCGCCACTCGTCAGTGCACAGCTCTGAAATAGAGAGATTTCTGAGTGGAGCCATATTGTAAAAAAAAAAAAACAAAACTGACAAGAATACAAGTGAAAAATCTGTCACTCAAACATCTTCTTAAACAGCTTTGATGTTTACATGGATGATACACTGTCAAATGAGCCAAATTATCTTGGCTTATGCAGACGGCCTGAAGGATTATGGGAGTTAAGCAACAACCATCTCCTCTGTCCATCTCTTAGCAGTGTGACTCATGACACACTGATGTAAACATACACAGTTTTTCAAGTATATGTACTCAGAAGATTACTTATTTATATACTTACTGATTCAAATGACTTATCTGCATTATGGTCCCAAGATGATTCCCATGTATGACCATATTTGTATGTATTTCTTTGTATTCTGTATTTAGCTGATGACATGTATTTCTGCACTCTATACTATTACCCTGAGCAGCTGCATAGTTTTTTCGTACCCTCATATGGATTTTCATCAAACTTGGGAATATCAGGGTCAAGATCAAGATATATTAAGATAAAAAATGTTTGTGCAAATAATACGGCCATAGACACCAAAACCTTAGATTGATTTGAAAATGATTCCCCATCATATGATACCTAAAGCAGCATTGCTCCTCCGATATAGTCCTAGCGCACATAATGTTGTGCAGCATGGATGAAGGCCTAGATTTATGCACTGAAGGCTGAAAAAGTTCTATTGTACATGAGAGGATAATAGACCTCGGTTAGATCTGTGCCAAAATACAAATAGGTAAAACTCTATATTTATATATTTTACCTTTTTATACCCGACAATCTGGGAACAGCTCAATGACATTGTCTTTCATTTTTCATGCTTGAAGACAGATACAGAGTTTATCTCACGGCGCCAGTCAGAGTCAACCAACTGGCACTGCATTATTAACGCTGGTCCCTGTCAAGCTGGTCGTGTCTGTAAGGAAGCCAGCCGATCGTCCCCGTGTGCGCACCACAGACAGCTAATATGAACCGTCTCTCTCACGCTGGACTAAAGACACCATCATGCATCATGATTATAAGGTGGCACTTTTATAGCTACAACAATATTGGTTATGTAAAGTAGTTGTCTTAACTACTCATCATAAATTTAAGCAGTGAAACGCTCACGTGTACACTGCATGGATGGATGATGCCCCTGGGCAAAGACATTTGTCTCTATTTCAGGTGAAGCAGAACGCTTAGATTCACTAACGCACAAAATGACCCAGTGATGCCATTTTCGGTATAATATATATATATATATATATTTACAGTTCGAAGTTGATTGTGTTTAGAAGAATTTCTAGTTTGAAAGGTCTTCATTTTGTTTTCATTTTCCCAGACTGTTTAGAATGAATGTGTAGTGTGATTTGGGGAGTCGGTGAGAGACGAGAGCTGTTTTGGCTGAGGTGATAGTATGCATGAGTCTGATGTGAAATATATTGAAAACCTGTTTTGCAAAGGTGAGGTAGTTAGACTGAAACAGACGATCTCTCCCTCTGCAGTTTAATACCACTGAGCTGTACCCTCATTGTGCCTGCAACAGGAAGAGATAGAGAGAGTGGGTTGTTCTATTGTCTATAAAAGCACAAAATCACCTCAACCCCTGTGCTGATTGAGTCTGCAAGGATTTACCGAAATGTGGCATGAACAATCTCACATAGATTTCTAAACAACGTTACTCAATAAGTGAAATAGTGTGTATTTGGGGTTTGGACAGGAAGTGGGGGCATTTTAATCTGCTGTCAAACTCTCACAGCAACAGACAAGAGCCTTTACTTGAATTGACTGTGAATAACTGCCACCATTCCTCCTTAGAGTGTGTGTCTGTGTGTGTGTGTGTGTTTGTTAATGTTTTTTTCTGATGGTTTTGAATGATCATTAACATCATTGTCGTCAACACCAACATTGACACCATCATCACATCTACAGTAGTTGCCCATAAAAATGTATATAGCTGAAAAAAATCTCTCCATAAAAGAGCTCCCATCAGAAGAAGACGAGAACGTCCAATGATTCAAGGTTATTACCGAGATGACGTGTCCAAAATAATCATTTCACTACTTATCAACTTCACATTTATGGGGGGGAAAAAGCTGGACATTAAAGGAAAACACATTTTAACATAAACTGTGACTTTGACTTTGAGCGACATGATATGAATTTAAAGAGGATTTACGCTCAGCACACGATCTGTGAAATTTGGTGATAGCAATTGGTCCGCTCAGAGGAGAGAGATAAGGAAAGAGACGGAGATTGCGCGCATGCAGTCCTAATTTGAGCCACCACCGCTGGTGAGTGGATTTGGACAATATCAAACGGACATCTTTTATTGTTTGTAGCGCGGCATGATTATGACTCCAAGAGAGGCATTAGGGAGGCAGCGGAGAGATGGAGTGAGGAGGGCACGAGGAGGCTGAGAGCGATGCAGAGGATAACGACCGAGACTCCGTCTTCCTGCAGGCAGAGGCTACGGCATGTGTGGCTGACATAAAACATTCAGAATAGCCAGGGTCAGCTGATTATTAGGATTTTTCCCAACTTTTTTTATCTCAGAGTTCAGTGTCCTCTCATGACTTTTTCAACTTTTCCCAAGTAGCGTTGTTGTTTTTTTTTCCTAGTTGGCAGCTCGTTGGGCTCCTTCTCTCAGAGCCCCAAATCCTCTGGCATTGGTAACAGGCAGCCTGTTGGGCATCAATTATTTGTTATACTTTGTCACAACGGACTTGGTATGAAACTCATTGCCAGTTCTCTTTAAACGATACGGAAAATAAAGCATAAAATAATACTGGATTTTTAATGCAAATATACTCAATAAAGAAATAAGCACATCACTTATCCTGATGCTGATGAGGATCCAATCAATTTATTGATGATTTATTTAAAGAAAAACAGAGACCAAGACGTTTTGTAATCATAATATATTACAACACAACTGAGGGTGTTTTGCAGACCTTTCCTCGTCATAATGCAAAAATATTAGACTCTTCTCTTTTCATTTGAGTTGGCAATAAATAAAATGTCAGTGAATCACGGAAGTTATTTCAGTTTATCCTGAGGGGGGATATAATTATCTGTATCAAATTTTATGGCAAAACATCCAACAGTTGTCGTTCAGATCAGCGTCTTTAGGATGCATCCTCCGGGGATAAAGAACATCTGTGCAAACCATCCAATGGATTGATTAATAATGAAAAGTGATAGATAAGCTGACTGAAGGACTGATATTTCACAGATATTTGTATCTAAGTGCTCTCTTGGCAAGACAGTGTCGTTTAACTATCGCTAACAGTTGCCATTTCTGTCCTGCAATCTCTACTTACTTATTGGCAGACACAAGCAAGTATTTATATGTTGGACGTAATCTCTTATTGGTCTTTTATTGCCGCACATTTATTTATTTTATCTATATTTTATCTTTTTTTTTTATTATTACCTCCACTTAACGGATTACCTCTAAACTGTGTGAAAGGATGTGGTAGGGGTCAAGGAAGCACCCATTGCAGGTCAGGGGCCGGGATTCTTTTTCACTTTCTTTAACATTTTGAGATAGGAAAGATATCTATGTGAAATTTGGTGCAGCTTGATTGACTTTAAGGGGAATGATGCTCCTTGTTGGAGCAATGCTATTTATTTATTTTTAAATTGCTTTTACAGCATTTGAAATCTATTTTACTGTATTTAATTGTCAGCATTTGTCTTATCAGTCAAATGTAAAACACTTTGAACGGCACTAACATCTATTAAGGATGCTTTTCACATAAAGTTAAATTGATTGATTAATCATGTTATAAAAGGATGCAATGAATAAACATGTTATAAAATTGTGTTTGTGCAGTTAACTGCTCCTTCTAAAAGGTTTATTGAAACGAGAGATCTCTTAGTAGTTAGTTTCTATTATTTCCCCTATTTTCCAACCAATCACAACGCTTGAATAAAATAAGCTTAAGATATTTATTTAGGGTCTCCTATCTCCATGTAGTACATGTGACACTTTTAAATTCATAAATTTAAGACGCATTATAATATGGCTGTAAAACACAATGGCCAGATTTCTAATTGCTCCTCTTACCCTGTCCTGAGAGCCTCAGCCTGTCCGGCTCCTCGCTGGTGGCCAGAGGGTTTAGTATCATTTACCTCCAAAAACAATCCACTTCCCCACCCATCCTATTACTGTCTGTCAACCCCGGGCTTCCCCTCCCTCCACCCCTCCAAGGGGTATTAAAAACCCCACCACCACCACCTCCTCCTCCTCATCCTCATCGTGAGCACACATAATACACACACACACCCATCCATCCCCACCCCCAACCATGACCCATTTTGCAGGGGGGTGGATGATGGGGTAAGTGAGGACCATTGTGAGCACCGAGGGGAGAGAGGAGCAAGATGCTCTGCCTCCCTCATCCCTCTGCCTTTCAGGAAGAGCTCACACTTGGTTAAGCACAGACACTGCGGCTCTTCACGAGAGATCGGCCACGAAGACGCGTTTTTTTGTTTTCTGTTTTTTTTTGTTGTCTGGATGCCGATTTCAGGTCAGGGCTGTTTGATATCAGCCGAGGTTATCGGGCATGTAAAGGAGTGTAAGTGAGACAAGCAGACAGAGATGAGGGGCCTCAGGTGGGGAGACAAAGGACACAGTACCTGGCACCTGGGAGAGAGGGAGTGAAGTGAGTATGCTGCTTCATCACTTTGCTTTGCAGCTTGTGTTCGGTTTGTTTGGGATTGTGTTTTTTGTATAGGTAATATGAACGCGACTGAAAGTGATAATCTGATCAGGTGATTCAGGAAGTCACAGATATTTACCAGGTCTCAGGAGAAGTTATATCTCTAACTCTAAACAGTAGTTACTTTTTCCCTGCATGACGCTGAATAAAAAGGCACAGATGCACACTGAGAGGCTGCTCCTGCCTCAGAGATTCTCCTCGTAACATATGGAACCAGTTCAGCGTTACGTTTCTCCCCTTCGGACACTGTTAATGAGGGAAATGTTATTTTCCCACGAACACTGGGGAACAAATGCTCAAAGTGAAGAAGAAATATCTCATTCATCCAGCTCAGCAAGAACTTCCTCCTCCTAAGAGTCTGTCGTTTGACCACACAACAAAATAGCAGTTTCTACTTTTATCCCTCACTTCTAACGTCTTCTGATTTGCAATTCTTTATGTCTCCTGCTACTCGTTCTATAAGCCAGGGGCCCAAACCGGGGTCCACTGTCAAATCAACTCCTCTGGAATTTATAGGGTATTTGTGTTTCATGGCCACTTGCATTGATGACCCCGCAAGTAAGTTTCATCTCTGCATTGGTGCGTGTCCGTTTAAATACATGCACCATACAATTCTGGTGGAGATTAGTCCTGTGAAATGGATATGATTAACAACTCTGATAACCTTCTGCGGCTGAACTTAATGCAAAGTCACTCTCGGCATGCATGTTCTTAATCACTTCAGGGACTCTTTTGAACACAGTTGCTGCTCTGGGGGGAAAAACAGAAACTTTTGATAAGAAATCCATTTTTAGCTATGTTGGAATTTTTTTATTTGAACATCTCTGAGTGATTAACAAAAGAGCTTATCTAGCCCTTCAGCGCGCGAGAAGGGGAATCACAAAATAAGAAACCCCTTGTGTTTTTTAAGCCGAGCATGTGCTGACGGTCGGTCCTCTGCAGCGCTTTTATTGTGGTTATCTCTACTCGTATTGTGATTTTCACCAGCTTTGACCTTTTCTATGGTATGAATTTTTGCCGGTTTTCCTTCGAGGGGTCCCTTAGCATCAAAGCGGCCACGGTTTAACCTACATGCGATGATCCAGGTGGTTATCGTGGACAGATGTCTGGCCAGCAACTGTGTGAGCAGATTAGTTTGATCTGTGCAGGCTGTGTGGGACAGGGGCATGAGGGAAGCCTGAGGATGCCACGGGGCAGAGCACAGGGAGAGGGCGCCGTGGCCAAAACCCCTGAACAAGGACAGTCAGAGCAGCGTCAACCCTAAAAGAACCTGATCCGAGGTCCCAGCCTTTCCTCTCATAGCTCTCCGATATCTTCATTGTTTTTCTTTTTTGTTTAAAGAAAGCCTTATTACCTCTGGTGCCTCGTGAAATGAACTTCAATGAAATAATAATGACAGCAAAAAGGCCCATGTGTCACTCGTTGGCATTGGGATCATAGTGATGTCAAAATTTATTAAGTCATTGATTTATCTTTCAATAGTTTGAAAGAACTTCATAGCCCGAGTGGCCCTCAGACAATAGACCTCATTGTGCCTGCACATTCTATCTCTTCCAATTAATTATTCGCTACTTTGTCTTTTTTTATTTATTTAAATAAAGGTGTTTCCTTTTTAGAAGATTAAGCTTTACAAAGCAGAAAATTAAATCTCTGCACGCACACGGCATGCAGCCACTTTGTTATCGGCGGCGAGGGCGGCTTCAAACTCCGCCACCGCACATTTTGAAGTTGCAGCTTTGGTCTGGATCTTCTCCGATAACATTTTTGTCGAGTATCTTTGATATAAAATGTAATAAATGTGACTCCTTTTACACAGATAGAAGGTTTTTTGCAATGAAGCGACGTAATTAACCTCTCTCTCTGTTGAGTTCTTCTTTTGCTTTCTGACTTGGCCACGCTGTTGGCTAAGAAATTCTCCTTTGTCAGTTAAGACTGATGCACAGCTGTAGTTTTAACGACATATTGTCCAACCTATTTGGAATTAACAATTGTGAAGTTTATTTTGAACCATTACTTGGTTTATCAATTCTTACTTTGAGCCCAATATATGCAAAAGGACTGTATTATTATTGTTATCGTTATTATTATTGTTGTTGAGCGAAATATCCTGTCTTACATGAAGAACTGGAATCTCACAAATTTGTATATTTGATAAAAAATACTTCTGATATCAGGGTAATATTATTCCAGTGGATTTCATATGTGCATGCACAGTAATAATAGTGAGAAATAGTAAATATACTATTGCCACCAAAATAGAAACTAGTAACAGAGAAAATGAGAAAACAAACTATAGTCCTCTATTTTTTTCACCTTTATCCCCTTTTCCATTGGTTTGCAGTTAAATTGCTAAAATTCACTCTGCAGCACTTGTTCCTCACCTGGTATTGTTTCATAAATAAACAATGGGTGCATAATATTCTGGTTTAAAAATTAATGAATCTGCTGAAATTTTTATCAGAACACGTATAATGACAACATAACAATCTGTTTACTGCACAGTGCTGCTCTCTGGGCTTTTTAATATTGAAAAAGCAAAGGGTTTGATATAACATTCAGTGTGGTCACGTGAAGGGGAAAAGCTTTTTTCTACCGTTATGATGATGGAGTGAAAACAGTCGAATCATGCAGGTCATTAAAGGTTGCATACGAAACCACTGGAAGCAATCAAAACCACGTAAAGTGTAAAGCGTAAAAAATGAGGAGTGTTTTAAAGGCAGCGGTCCAACAGCAGATCAGCAGCGTCAGGAGCCAAATCAATCTGCAGTGAGCGCTGAGAGTTTAGTTCATTGGATTAAGATCTTTTACAATCTCTTTAAAAACACTAAGAGAAGAAGTTAGTGATAATTAGCACGTTGGATGTCGACCTGAAGCCTGTGCTGACATTCAGACTCCGCAGGGGGGGCAGCACATCTCTGCTCTGAGCTGAGTCATGACTGCTGCATCTGGACGGACGTTTGTCTGATTGGCAGAGACAAAATATTATGAAAGCAATAAGGAAATGAGCCGATACATTAACACTATCTGCACTCGCTTGAAATGCACGGACCAGACAATGCATTTATCAATGTTATGTACGGTAATAGTTTCACGTAGCAGTTCAATAGGTTTCATCCGTCTATACGTTTGCATGCTTCACTTGATTAAAGTTCATCCAGAGGCAAATAAATCTGCTAGTCTTACATACACTCATTAGAGCTCTTTTTCTACCATTTACAGTAGGTTCATTATCCAGACTGCCGCTGGCCTGTGCTCATTAATATGAATGTGACTTTGTGTGTGTGTGTGTGTGTGTGTGTGTGTGTGTGTGTGTGTGTGTGTGTGTGTGTGTGTGTGTGTGTGTGTGTGTGTGTGTGTGTGTGTGTGTGTGTGTGTGTGTGTGTGTTTATAGGCACTGCATATACTGTGTCTGAGCTTGAATATGGAATGAAAACAGTTTAAAGCCAGAGAGAGAGAGAATAGGGAAAACGCAAAGGATGTTTCAACTCACCTTCACAGTGTGTGTCCAATAACAGGGAACAGACTCAATAAAAGCTTTTAACTCAGGCTATTAGGATGATGACCTCTGACCTTTGTATATCTATAATTTCCTCTATGATTATTTTACCTCTCCCTGCACTTTTGCATAAATGGACTCCTGCATGTACATAGTTTGTCTTATAACCAGAATCTGTACACTTTGTATAGGCTACTGAAAATGTACACAGTTCATCTACATATAGTGGCCCAGTATTCACTTGTATGTATATAAAGTGTACTATTATATTGTATAATTTATGATATTTGATACAATATTTTAATATATTGACAGTATTATAAATTTAGAGAATATTGTATATTATATAATATTCTACTTTTGCGTTTTTGTTATATATTTATAATCATACTCATTTTAGCATGAAATTATAATGATAATATAAATGACAATTGTTCTTATTTTAACATAAAACAATCATCTACAAAACATCAATGAAACAGGCCATATTAATACAGAATATAAAAAAAAGGAAATCAAAATGTTGAGTTCACCAGAATACAAATCATTTTCTACGTTTGTTGTTTTTTTCATTTTTCTGTATCGCCAGATATTTGGCTCGACCCACATGTGATTACAACACAAAATATCACAAATACTACAAGAGATTTACACAAAAATACACCAAAGCAAAGGAAAACCTTGGTTAAATATGTGTTAATGTGGAAAATCTAAAGTCTAGAACCTGATATTCTCATCTCAAAGTCTTTGTGACTATTTATGTATAAATATACCCAAATTAGTGTTCGTCAAATGGAGCTGATGCCGTTAAAGTTCAAACCTGACACACTATACAGAAACCATGACCTTCTTCCATGTACTTCCACCTGTTGCTGTGCAGAACTCTCCTAATTGATACATGCAGTCGCAGCATCTCCCTGTTATGCAATTACAACCTCCGTCCACCTGCAGTCGTCCCGCGGTGGCCCTCATTCCCCCGGTGTCCCTCCCCAGCCCGTGGCCCCTGCAGCTGCAGTGCCGTGCTCCCATGATGAGTCATTAGAGTGAATAAGGAGCACCTCGTCTAACCCTGCTTCAGTTTTTCTCATAGTCACGCTGCTTTTCTGTCTGTGTGTTTGTGTGTGTTGGTGTGTGTGTGTGTGTGTGATTGTCTGGATGTGAATCTCTGTGGATCCCATGGAAGGAGAGGCAGTGACTGCGGGGATCCCTCCAGTGACATTAAGCTTAGTTGTAACTGTCTGTTTGACTCAAAGCACGAGGTCGTGACGGGCAGAATTCACTCCTTAGGAACTGATCTTGTCGACCTTTGACCTTGTTCTGTTTGGTAGGGCTACCAGCAATGTCACAGGCTCAGATGTATCAGAGACACTGAGGTTTTGATGGCCCACGATCACACAGTGATGACCTTTTGGGCCGATGACTATAGAGCCATTGATCCCGAACGCAATTCCCTTTCAAAGCTCATTAGTCTCCCATTATGTAAAATCCCTGTGAGATTACACTAGAGGGAGTTTTCTGTGTATTTTTCTGACTTTGATTTGTTTTTTTGTTTTTTTTCATGTTTTCCACCAATTGGCTGTTCATTGTTTATATCCAAGAGAAAAGCTGCCATGCTTTGTCTGGGTGCTGCTGCTGAAGCTGAGTCACCCGGCACAGCTTGATGCACAGAGTCAGCTTCCTACCCCCAACTGCCCCACTAGCTCTCGCAGACACAAATCGGATGAGAAAGCAAAATGCCAGGTTACATGTGCCTGTTGTAGCGGGAGTATTAGGCTCAGGCCGAGGTGTGCTCTGTGTTAACAACAACACATAAAGCAGCAGCTGGAGCGTCTCTCCTGGTCGGGAGGGAATGTGACAGTTCCTGGAGCACAAGCTGCCTGTAGGAGCTCAAGGGATCAAGTTCAAGTACTTAACACGTTTTTAAACTATTGCTTCAAACGTATTTCTTATAGGACAGACTTGACTGATATTTAATATTTTCTTTAATGTTATCTTGTCTTTTTCTGTTCTGTGTTGTTATAGTCCCATGTATTTTGTGAAGGACTTTGTAACCCTATATTAGTGCCACAGATATAAAGTGTCATCATTCAATTATTATTATTATTACTATTATTATTATAATGTTAGTTTAAAAAAATACCAAATATTTAAGATTTAAATTGAAACGTGTATTCAATGTAGAATCTATTTCAGGAGGCATAAAAAACATGAGCTCTTTGGTTTTAATGTTTCCGGGCAAGAGATGGAACAATCTGCACATTTTTTGAAAAAACACATACAGAACATACAGACAACTATATGTCAAAGGATTTAAGGTTAATTGAAACACAGCCAAAGCAAATATGGTTCACATACAACTATTTTAACAGATGCTACATCTTCACTGTCAGAATCAGATTCACAGAAAACTCCAGATAAAGAACAAAAAACAGAGTTTCAAACGAAGGGAATGGAAAACATCAGGCAAAATATATCAGAATCAGAATCAGAAATACTTCATTAATCCTCGTGGGGGGGGACACACATATTATTACTTAAAAACAAAACATGTGTCCTAACAAAATGGGATTGACTTTGAATGTTTCTGCTAAAGGACAACTGTGCAGCCCAGTAAGAGTTATGTAAAAAATAAAATGATGTAATGCAGGAGCTCGACGGTGGAAGGACACTGCTCTGACTCTGTGTGCTCCTCGCTCCTCTGCGACCATGTGCTGCTTCTTCATACATGATTGTACTGATACTGATTGTAGGCAGCGTGCACTGGAATCTCCCAAGGATTCCCAACATCCTGCTGCTGTGGCTCAGGCATGGCCTTATATGGTCAGAATGATCAATACCCAGCATATGTTTCATAGCGAGGCTTGTTCAAAACGTCCCGCCCTCTCTGCTCCTCCTGGAGACACAGAGCAGCACTGGGAGCTGCTGCCTGAGACGTCTCCTCCAGCTACATTTCCTCCAGCTCACTCATGCTATAAGCTCTCAACCTGCTTGGTAAGGATATCGTCCCCTGGAAGCCCTCTAAACCCCAAACCTAAGCTAGTATTCATGGCTGGATTTTCCTCTGCGTCTAGCGCCATAGCAGCTCCATGAGTGGGGGGGAAAGTTCTGTGGAGGTGTCATACTCATCCCTCAAAGCCGCCCTGAGGGACAGCAGTGTTTGGGTTCAGCTCCACTGCCTGAGCTAATGTGGGTCTGCTGTCTCCGCGCTCCAACAGTTTGTGCCAGTGCCACCTGCTGATTCTGCTGGTTTGGGAGGACTGCCTGGAGCCCAGACCTAACCTACATAGGCAACATATCCCTCTTCCTAAACTGTGCTCACACGCACGTGCACACACACACACACACACACACACACACACACACACACACACACACACACACACACACACACACACACACACACACACACACTATTGCACATGCACATATAGCTGCACAATGCCATTTACCTCCCAAACAGAACAAACTAGGCAAGTTAATACAATCCTGAAAACTGCACCTCGCACAGAAGAAGGCTCACTAAGAGGATTTATTTCTTCAAGAAGAGATAGGCTGTTAAATAAAGAGTGTGTGTTTGGCGATAGCAAATTCCCCATTTGGATTATTTCGCCCTCTTCTCAGTGCCGCTTGATGGTATTTCTTTAACACCGATATCCTCTTTCCAGCGTGTTTGGTTTTCTAATTCCCTAAAAAGCTTGAACTTGACAGCAACCTCTCGGTGGCACTGAGCCCCATCTTCTGTGTTTGTGCGTGTGTGTGTGTGTGTGTGTGCGTGTGTGTGTGTGTGTGTGTGTTTGCGCCACAAGAAGCAACAGATCAAATTTAGAATATAGTGATTTTTTAGCTTTGAGCTTTGAACTTTCATTTTAATTGAGTAATGCAATTATTATGTCTCCGCCTTTTTACATTTTTCCTCAGGGATAAAAGTCTGATGAGGAACATTCGGACAAATCTTACTAGTTGCTTTGATCACATTTCAAAAGAATTTATTGTGAGCTCATACGTTTTTTCTTTTCCCTCCCCCTTCTCTTCCCCCTTTCTCCCCATTTACCTTCTGCAGAGTCTGTGAACAGGTGAGAGAGGGACACTGTCTGCCCCACTGTCCAGCGACACCATGAGCTGGAGCTTCCTCACGCGGCTGCTGGAGGAGATCCACAACCACTCCACCTTCGTGGGGAAGCTGTGGCTCACCGTGCTCATCGTCTTCCGCATCGTTCTCACCGCCGTTGGGGGAGAATCCATCTACTACGATGAGCAGAGCAAGTTTGTCTGCAACTCGGGCCAGCCTGGCTGCGAGAACGTCTGCTACGATGCCTTTGCCCCTCTGTCTCACGTACGATTCTGGGTCTTCCAGATCATCTTGGTGGCGATGCCCTCTCTCATGTACATGGGCTACGCCATCAACAAGATTGCACGATTAGATGAAGCGAAGGGAGGAGGGGGATCTGCTGCAGTCAGAACAGGAGGAGGTGGTTACACTCACAGGAAGCCCAGGAAAATCTGCTTTGGAGCACGGCAGCACCGGGGTATCGAGGAGACCGAGGAGGACCAGGAGGATGATCCCATGATCTATGAAGTGCCAGAGATCGAGCCCCCTAAAAGGCCTCGGGATCCACTGCAACCCGCACCCAGACCCAAAATCCGGCATGATGGACGCAAACGCATTCGAGACGAGGGTTTGATGAGGGTCTATGCTTTGCAGCTGGTGACCCGCACGGTGCTAGAGGCGGGCTTCCTTGCAGGCCAGTACTTGCTGTACGGATTCCGTGTGATGCCGGTGTTCGTGTGCTCGAGGCAGCCTTGTCCTCACAGCGTTGACTGCTTTGTGTCGCGGCCTACAGAGAAGACCATCTTCCTGCGTATCATGTATGGCGTCACTGTCCTCTGCCTCACGCTCAATATTTGGGAGATGCTCCATTTGGGGATTGGCTCCATCTGTGACATTCTTCGCCGTCGGCGCTGCCCCCCTCAGGAGGACGAGTACCAGTTGGGTTTACTTGGCACCAACGGAGGTGTGGAGGGCTCTGTCGGGGGACCAGGGCCCGAGGCAACTTCTGAGGGAGGGGTGGGTGGAGATGGGGCTGCTGATTACGTGGGTTACCCCTTCTCGTGGAACACTCCATCTGCTCCACCTGGCTATAACATTGTGGTCAAACCTGAGCAGATGCCCTACACAGACCTCAGCAACGCCAAAATGGCGTGCAAGCAGAACCGGGCAAACATTGCCCAAGAGGAGCAGCAGCAGTTTGGCAGCAATGAGGATAATTTCCCCACTGGAGGGGAGGCCCGTGTGGCCCTGAACAAAGACATGATCCAGCAAGCTCACGAGCAACTGGAGGCGGCCATCCAGGCGTACAGTCAGCAGCACCGAGCGGAGGAGCAGCTCGGGGACAACCAGGACGACAAGCCACAAAGTAACATCATCCAGGCCCAACCTCAGCCACAGTCGCAGCCTCAGAAAGAGCGCAAGCATAAATTCAAACACGGCAAAGGGGGCAGCAGCGGAGGAGGCAGCAGCAGCAACAGCAGCAGCAGCAAATCAGGAGAGGGAAAACCCTCCGTATGGATTTAACCCCAGAGTGACATGTATTAAACCGTGTGTATATATTACGATAGATGTTGGATGATGAGCTGTTGCAATCTTTCTTGGATATTTAAACACCGCTATGCCTTAAAGAATCCTGCAAGCTGGAGAAGATGTGTGTTTGTGCACTAAGGTGTGTAAAAAAACCAACCGTGATGTTGCAGCTGACAACTTGTCATGTCTGGGCGCTCACTGTGTAACTTGAAACATCACACCAACACAAACTGTGTGAGGCTACAGTCTGTCGTTTACATGTCTCATTCTCCTTGAGTCCTAAAGCAGATTATTGACCTCTGTTGTCTAACGTTCATCCTTTCCTAGGGATTTGAGCTTCAAAAAATGACGGTGAGATTCCGAGTTCCCTTGCAAATCAGATTGATCCCAGATTTGGCTAAGCTCATTTTCTTGCCGCTCTTCTGCAAAGACACTGAATCCATTAACACATTGGCATCCTAATTCTTAGGACGTGAAAATGCAATGACATCAAAATGTCGTCTCAATACAAAGGCGAATGCCGCCCTGGGGAGCAAAAGAAATGACTCGTTAAGGCGTCACAAAGGGACGTCATTACCACGTACATGCAATAAAGTGAAGCATAATTCAGTGTCAGCGCCGAAAGCAGCAACTTCCTAATGCAGCGAGAACATCACCTTCCTGAAGGCTGTGTCCTGTCCTGTCCGTCATGTTCTGTGTTGGCTTTTTTCTCCAGCGTCAATCACAGTGTTGCGTTGCTGTGACTTTGTATTTGACAGCATGTTTCTAAATGTCTCCCGAGTGTTTGGGTGTGTAAATGTCTCCAGCTGCTGCTCAGGAACCTCTGAGTACAGCAGGTGGCTCTTTAACCAGTCTACATCTGAACGTTTTATAAAAAACAAAACATTCTTTTCAACAAGGTGCATAAGAAATCCTGTTTTTAATACCTTACTCTTGAAGTTCTCAGTTTCCCTCTGTGGCTCTTCAGTGGCTATTGAACAAGGCAGCTCTGCCTTGTAGTTGACTGCCCCCTGGTGGCTTCCTCTACAGGGTTTCCTATATTGCAGAGTAGATAACCAGTCGCCAACGCTACCCATCCAGCAACACTTAAACCAGCTGTAGCGCTCCTTTTCTATTGAGAAAGCCTTGTGTTAATGAAGTCTTCCCAGCACCATGGGTTCAGTGTTAGATGCACAAGGCTGCAATATCACCACCTTGTAATGGAAAAGGTACAAAGCCATTTCTATAGTATAGTGAGACCAAACACTGTTTGTGTGATGCAAGTGTCAGTGCCAAGATTTTACTGCTAGGCTGCTATGAAGCCGGGTTGTTTGTAGCTTTGGAATACTGTGGCCATGCTACTCCAATTGTGGAAATATGCCTACGTGAGACCAACCCTTTTGTAAAAGCCACTCGTTTTTTTGTATTGCTGTGTGTGTATCGCTTTTTGGAATGGGATTTAAAAAACAAAACTCCAAACTGGAGTTGGTTCTTATGTTCAAGCCTGTGTTTTGTATGAAAACACTCCTTTTTCCAAAGGCTTTTTGTAAATAAAGGCAAATACAAGCATTATTATAATTTTTTTTATGAATTAGTTGTATGAATATTTATGGTTGTTGTGTTTTAAATTGCCTTCCAATTGTAAAAAATGTGAAATATGACATAGTATATTTTTATAATATGTCGGCTACAGTGACTTAATGATGTTGAAGAGAAAAAAAGGCCAGACTCTTTCTTGTATGTTGACGTATCAGTATTTAATGTATTTGGCAACCCTCCCGACTGTGTTTTTAATAAACAGTGCTTCTCCTTTTCCAACATTGTTCTGAGATCTGCTGAACAACAGTGTGTGGAGACAAAGTGGCTGATGGGAAAGGACATGAAAAGGGCCAAGTAATTGATACAGTCCCCAGCTTTGCCCCACGGAAGCTTTCCAAACAAGATCTGAAAAGACGACACACAGTGTCACATGTTTATATATTAAATCTTATCTGGAAAAAAAGATCAGCATCTTTCTCTCAAGAGTGAACAAACCGCCATTGTGAGGCCTTACACAGTGATGTGGCTTCCTTCACATAAACATGGTGTTTGATTCATCAAAGTCAGACTGGTGTGTTCACCACCAGGCACCACATGTCTGCTACACATGCCCAGCCGGCAGCAGACATAAATCACCAGCACCGCTTCAGTCAGCAAATCCCCACAGCAGTGATTGACACTGGCTCCTCAGACGTCTGCTCGGATCCCAATAAGCCACTGGTGATTTGCTGATAGTTTCCCAGTCAGAGTCACACTCGCCCCTTGGAGGCCAGTCAGCCCTTATTAAATCTTTCCCCAGTGAATAAAGTTTTGCCAACTAAACTATCTGAAGCGCCTCGTGGAAGATATGAAGAGTGATTGGTTAACAAGCAGCATTGGTTTAGCAGCTGGAGCCACAGGAGGGCGACATCTTTCGACACTTCAGACAGTGAGGAAGGGGAGTTTTGAGGAGGGGCCATGTGGGAACTCAAAGACTCCATCTGTTAAAAGTGTGCGTCTTCACTGTCAGTTTGGGCCTTACATCTCCACAACTGTTGTACCTGATGGGAAAGTCAGGGATTCTGGCAGCTATCCAGGTCTAAAGAATTACCCTGTGGCACGATGATGTGTTTGTGTCTTTTCTCCATTCAGATAAAAAGAGTGTTCACTGAACAGATATGGCTTTTATTTCTACTTTTACAAGGGTTTATTCTCCTCTGCATATTGTTGCTGTCATGTGACGTCCAACATGTCACCGGGGCTTTTTAGAGAAACACATTGACAACAAATGCCTTGTCTGGTGTGATTCTGGTGGTTTGATAGTCTTACATTAAGTGTAAGTTCAGACCTTTGAGACAATGCTTAATGATAAATAAGGATTTGGGCCTATTAGGAAGGGATTTTTTCTCAACACATGTTAAGCATCTAATCCTTCAGGTTTACCAGTAATTTACTCCTACAGGCACATTCCTTGTATTTGTGTTCATTCCTTTTATTCTGAAAGGATTTCCAGTCAACAACAGCACTGTATAATTAACTAGAACAGCACTCAGAAGAGCATACATGTCTGCTAAGGCATAACAGTAACCTAACAGTCAATCAAGCTGCACCACATTTCACACATATAACAGTTCCCTAAATGGTTTTTCCCTAAGATCCATGAATTATTGCCTTGGAAATATATTAAAGTGATGAAAAATGCCTGCAATGTAAAGGAAAGGGGGAAAAAATCTTGGATCTTCCCCAAAATTTAACGGTTTATTCCCTGATCCATCATACATCCTCCCACCAAACAAATGCACAGGGGTGAAAACATAACCTCCTTGGCAGTGCGAACACTGGGCAGTAGTTTGACATTTTCTTTTGCAAACGATATTAAAAAAGATAATTTAAGACAAAAGTCACCGACATTTGAGATGTGTTTCACTCGACAGACACAGTATGCATTTGAGCGCAGACACACCTTTGGAGAAATGTATTCTTCATAAGTGCAGGTGTGATGCTGCTGTTCACAGGTACAGTGTTGGAACACTAACAGCGGGAGCACTAACAGCGGGAGAGACAATTATTCCCTTGTGATTTAATGTGTTTGAACTCAGTCAGAGAATTAAAAACTGGTCGTATCACAGATGAAATGGGTCTATTCATCAGGGATACCACTACGTCCACCCTCAGCGTCCGTCTGTCTCTGTAAAACAACGTCTGTGTTCAGAAAAGAGACTGTGCTGTTTCCCTACATGTTTCTTATATAGGTACCCATGTGGGATGTGTCAATAAAACCAGTGTTATTACCAGTACAAACTCTGATTCATACATGCATCTGTGTGTGTTTTGTGTGTTTTTTCTAAGCCTTTTTGTAAAAAGTTTACTTCCTCGAGTGCCATTCCGGTATGCCCTGGCAAATACTTTTTTTTTTCATATTCTTAAATGAATACATTTGATTTGCATGTGAAAAGACCTATTTTCCTAGAAAAAAATGAAATAAATCAGAAATACATATTGAATTAAGTCTCTGCATCTTTTGTTTTGGCTCCAGAAAAGAAAAGGATATGAATGAAAGGCTTCCCACCCTTGACAGTATTGTCCTGTTCATCTTGTCAGTGTGAAACACGCTCCTGATTCTAATTGGTGGAGAGCAGGGGGTCTCTGCAGTCCTATCAGGAGAATTACAGACACACGAGCTGATGCTGCTTCACTGGCAGGAGCGACGCAGGAGACTGAGGGGACGTCACTTCGGCTCACGTCAGCCGGGGCTGTTTTGTTTGTCACTGGGTGACAGCTGAAGTTCAGCTCTTGATGAGACAGAGCATCTGCAGTGTGTGTTACAAGTAGCCACTGGTTTTACGTAACAGAATCCAGCTTGACGATGCAGTCATTCAGTGTTCGTGGGAATTGAAAACAGTGAGAAGATGAAAAGAACTGGACAGTATGTTTTGAAACAAAAAAAAAACGTTCCCCCGGAGAGACGAGTCAGTGGGAACAAGCCCAGTGCTGCAGCTGGATCTACAACGAGGTCACTGCCGATATAAGTGGAATCCCATGACCAAAATGTCAGCGATGGCAGCTTGTGGCAGCCTCTTTCCTCTACAAAGAAACACACATCTCGTCCCATTAATGGCCTAATTGGCCGGATGCACTGACCCCAAGCAGAGACGCTGCACACAACATGTTACAATGAATTTGGAAAAGAAGGAAAAAAAGAAGGGAACTAAAAGTGACCCAGTATTTTTCATTCCTTCTTTTGGGGAGGTTTTGTTTATGCCACGGCATCATCCAGATGTTTGCATGTCTTGTGCACATGGTAAGTGTGGGATGATGCCCTGCAGCAGAGTACACGCCACTGATACCACAGCTGTATGGAAAAACAAGAGGCCTAATGATGAACAGGAACATAACGATGTGTTCATGTGTTTGCAGATACATCTGCACATGTCTTACCTCCGGTTCAAAATGGTATAAGAAGTGAACCAAAAACAGAGAATCGATACAAGAATGCATATAAAAGTATGATGATATTAAATAACTGGATCATATGTGGTTCCAGCCATGAAATAAACACTGAAGCACTCACTGTACTGCTTGTGAGTAGAACTACTGAATTCTAATGACACATCTTGGCAGGTTTCAGGCACTTAATGGCTCAAAGACACAGACGTCGGGAAAAAAGCTTTTGCTGTCGGGCTGGAGCGCTTTTCCCTTCGAGTCACTGATTACAAGTAACTTTTTTCTGATAAATATTTATTCACTTTAACTTCATTTTCCCAAATGTTCAAAACAACAATCACGACATGATTTTTCAACAGGCTCGCCACGAGTTCATCATCAGCTTGCACATCATTTTCTCACTGGTAAGACTGAATGCGTACGTTTGTGAAGAGAGCTTACCCACAGGTTGTCAGCAACAGATTCACCCAAAGTGCACAGCTCACAATCATTGTATCACCTCACATTGGAGTCAGTTAATTCTACATTGACAGCAACAACAAAAAAAGGACTTGTTTTCAAACGTTGTACCAATATGTTGCCACTTTGTGACAGTACCTATCCATGTGTTGTCGCCACGGTGACAAGGGGGTAACACACTGAACGCAAGCTCACCATAGCAACCGTGTGTTTGCTAGTGTTATAATTCCCCTCTCTTTCTGTGGCGTCTCTGTTCGGGCCTTGGCTCCGGGCCTCACCGGTCCTCTGTGGTTTGAAGTAAAGGCTACAGGGGCACGACCCCCCCCCCTTTACTTCATGTGCGAATCACATCCAGCATCAGTGTCAGCGGTGTGGAGTACAACTTCCACAAACAGCAACAGCATTTGTGTAATCTAAGTGAGCGAGAAACACATATTTCTCCCTCAGTTGACCTTGGTTACAAGGATATTTTTCAAGAATAGGAAGAGGAAGCAGACATAGAAATGTTGGTAAAAGCAGGGGAACTTACACGCAAATGTCAACCACATGAATGAAATGTAATCACTGAAGGTCACGTAAAAAAAACACTTTCACTCACGTAGGAAATTGAAACCTCTCATCATGTAACTGACCTGCTACAAGAATATTTTTCAAGAATAGGAAGAGGAAGCAGACATAGAAATGTTGGAACTTACATGCAAATGTCAACCACATGAATGAAATGTAACACGCCGTCACTGAAGGTCACGTAAAAAAAACACTGTCACTGACGTAGGAAATTGAAACCTTACATCTCATCATGTAACTGACCTGTTACAAGAATAGTTTTCAAGAATAGAGTGGTTAAAGGTGAAATGTCCTTGAAACAAAAAAGAAAAAAGATTCTTTACATTCAGTGTGCTGGTGTTTTCATTTAAAGTTTTTGCAGCCAGACAGTCTTCATGTTGATTTTCTTCAAAATACATTCAGGTAGATCTAACGCTCCCATGGTCAGATATATAACAGTCACTACTAGATGATTGGCATAAGGCACTACAATGTAGACGCTCACAAAGGCCTCACAAAGGCTTCCCAGTTAAAAATACTTCCCTCCAGACTCCAGCTGGAGCGTTTGTGTTAATAAATACAGTCGTACATACACGATGAGGCTGTTTGCAGAACATTTACAATCTGTTGCATTTTGATTTCAGTGCAAATTTCTCAGCTGCTGATCGTCCCGATCACCCACTTTGCTTGCACTTGTCATCAGCCAGAATAGATCCATCCAGTCAACTAAAAGTGCATGAAATGGGATTGGCTTCGTCGTGAGAAGGCACTTCGGTGTCGTTCCCGGATCCAGGGAACTACTTTTCACCGGGTTGACAGTCTCCCAGGTGAAGCTTGAGCGCGCCCTGACTGTGCAGCCGCAACAAGAGGTCAAACTCTGCCGGCATGGCGTGAAATTTCGTTTTAGTTTGTCTGTTGTCGTAGTAGTGGTTAGTCAGGGCGTGGAGGCCATGTGGGTGATTACTGAAAGGCCAGAACCCATACAGATGCACGTTGCTGCAGAGTTCCAGCGCCAGGCTTGCCATGATAATGCCGGTGCTGAGCCGCACTGCCCTCAGGCCCTGGGAGCGCCAGAAGACGGCCAGACTCTGGAGGTACTCGGGGTTGAAGAAGATGGGCCGTGTGGGGCTTTCAAAGTCCTCGATGGTGTAGGCGGCCCGCAGGGACACGGGCGTGTTGTGGCCGTAGGAGAAGGCGGGAATGAGCAGCAGGGAGTCTCCGTAGCTGCGCAGGCTCTTCACAAACGGACGCCGACGCCCCATCAGAGCCCCGTACCTGAAAGTAAACAGCAGATGTGAAGGACCACAACAAGAGGAACATCATCCGGTGAGATTGTGTGTGAGATTTATCGTCTTGCTCACTTCTCCACGAGGATGCTTGGGTTTGCTGTCACAAGGTCAGTCTTGGTGCCCACATGTTTCTCGTAGCCGTTCTGCAGAGGAGGTAGGTTGCATCTGAACGAGCATTCAAGACGATACAGAGATGGTTAGATGGAATATCAACATTGATCAGTCATCATTCTTTCAGTCCGCTAGAAATCTTTCTTACCTGATGACAAACTGAGCTGAGTCGATCATCTGCCCACAGCTGCTGTTGGTCAGGATCCCTCCGTTCCCGACCACAGCACACGTGTCCCATGTTTTATTTGAGAAAGGACGCTCCTGCGATCAGCAGCAGTGGAAAAGAGTGTCGTTAATTCTAATTTCAGGATTCTGTTTGAGAGCATAATGAATAGGAAGTCTACAGCCAGAACTGTTTCCTCTTCAATGCAAGACGGAAATCCCCTGCAGCAGCCACGTGTGCTAACATGAATTAATTTATTTTTGCTACTGTACAAGATTAAGGTCCCTTCTTTGGTTGAGTTGCCTCAGACTATTTTCTGTTATCGCTTGAGAGTCAAATGATTTTAAAAAATGCCCAAATAATAAGCAAATAATTACAATAGTATTGATCTTTTTCCAGATTCCATCTGAATCCGCATATCAGTATTCAGAAGTTTACAGATATGTTATTTACATCATGGTGAGGAATATGGTTTATGTATTGAGTATTATGTTTAGAGTCAAATTGAAATTCCCAGCATGCAGGACACTGAAGCTATGTTTTACTGATGCCGATACAGGTTCAGGCAAAAGAAGCGGCTGCGTTCCTCAGCCCTGTTTGACAGAGAGCCTGAGACAGAACAGGCCTCGTCAGCCTGTTATGACATATTTGGTCTAGAAATGCAGACTTCAGAGGCTGTGAACTCTCTCCACTCTCAGCACTGGAGTGAACGATCCACTGAAATGAGATTTTGTCTAATTTCTTCAGACGTTCCAGACTCACTGCAGAGCAGAACAGACATAAACAAATACAACATCCTCAAGACCTGCGTCTGTAGCAGGAAGTAAAGCTCGGTGGCAGAGCATTTGTTGTCGGATAAATGTTTGCATAGTGATTATGGAAAATATGACATTTTATTGCTCTAAAACTGTAGATATTAAGTCCAGCTGTTTATGGCAGCCATTCAGTGCACACACTAACTACAGATAACCACTGTCAATACACTTAAAGACACTTCAGTGTTTTACTGAAAAATTTATGGGTGAACTATGTTTATCTATTTATTTTAATCTGTTGATGTGATGAAAAGACATGAGGGGTAAAACTCTTCTTCCTCCCACCATCCAGAAATGAAGCCAAATTATCCTGTATACAAACGCCAACATTTTGTGTATTTGTCGTCTGGGCGGTAGTGATCAGGGGGTGGAGCCGCATTGTAGGTGTGAATTCAGTGACACAGGAAAGATCAAAGTACCGCAGATGTGTCCTGAGACGCTATTTTGAACTAAGAACTAAGAACTCTTTCCTGGAGTGAAGCTAGTTTCAAATAATAGTAAGTGGGCTCATATTGATATTTATTCTTATCAGTGTTTTTCGTCTTTGAGTCTAAACTCCCTAATTTTATTCACAACCTTTATATTTTGAGTTACTTCCAACGAATGATACGACTGTAATCATTGTCATGTACAGTGCTTCAAAGTCAGTTAGGTGGATTCTTCAGTGATGGAAAAATGTTTTTATGGGTTTGAATAATCCTTCCATAAGAGTAAGCTTTAAAACTTGAAAATTGATTATCATATACATTAAACTGCAGGGGCGTATAGTCCCCTGTGAGTCTTACTTTTTCCCCTAAAAGAATTCTACCGAGAATACCTTTTATTTTAGAAGATCAGTGTTGTCTCGCTGTTGGACATGAGATAGAACTGTTGAAATAAAAACTTGTTCATTTACTTCACTCACAGTAAAAAAACGTGTTCACCATTCATGGGTTGGAATTCTCTGTCTGTGTAAAATGTAACCGTGCTGTGTCGAGTGTATCAACGTGTCGACTCACATGTCGCAACGGAATAATCACTGCGATCAAATATTACACGTTTTGCGCAAATGACGAACAACATACCTTCGTAAAGGTGCTGAAAACCTCCGGGGTCACCTGCAGGCTCCTCCTCTTCTCACCGTCGTACACGAGCTTGGACCCCACTGGAGTGTTCGCCTGGGTGATAATGGCCTTGTCAAACCCATGGCACTTGCTGTTGAGCTGAGATCTGGGGAAGACACAGGACAGTGAGCGTCTACATTGTAGTGCCTTATGCCAATCATCTAGTAGTGACTGTTATATATCTGACCATGGGAGCGTTAGATCTACCTGAATGTATTTTGAAGAAAATCAACATGAAGACTGTCTGGCTGCAAAAACTTTGAATGAAAACACCAGCACACTGAATGTAAAGAATCTTTTTTCTTTAAAAGGACATTTCACCTTTAACCACTCTATTCTTGAAAACTATTCTTGTAACAGGTCAGTTACATGATGAGATGTAAGGTTTCAATTTCCTGCGTGAGTGACAGTGTTTTTTTTACGTAACCTTCAGTGATGGCGTGTTACATTTCATTAAGTTTGCTTTTACCAACATTTCTATGTCTGCTTCCTCTTCCACGGTATCCGTTCTTCTTTCTATTTTTGCTTAACCAGGACGTCACATTTACTTTGCAAATATCGTCTTCAACTGTTTGCGACAATTGTAAACCAGGGTCTGGCCCTGAAGCTAAAACATTTTGGAGCAAGTATACTTGCTTCCTAATTTATCAAGGAAACAAGCTGTGTACATGCTGTTCTGGAATCTCTCTAAAAACAACTGCCACACGAGAACAAACAGGATTTAATGTCGTGCATGGTTAAAGCCAAAAGGGTTGTTTAGTGACAGCATCAATCTTCTTGTTAGGAAAAGTGGTGCGACAATGTTGTTTTAAGATTTGTGACACCAGAGTTGAAAACGAATGAACTCAGCTAAAGTGATTTATGCGCCTGTGATGAGTGTGGCTTCATCAGCAGTTTATCTTGAATGTGACAGCGTACTGACATCTCCAGGGGATTGTCGTCTTTTCTGTTTTACCTGAATTTTTGGTAATTGTCCTCTCGCCTCTTCCAGGTTGGAGAGTAACGCTGTAGTACTTTGTCGATGATTTCCCTGTGTAACACAAACACACATGTTGAAATACACTGTCAGATGTGTATGGTAAGGTAAGGTTGTATGAGGAGAAGCAGTGGCGGCGTTTGCTCTCACCTGCAGCCTTTACAAGGGTCGGCGGGCTGGGGGGCACTTTTTTTCTGAGGAGGCACTTTTTGAGGTTGCACACTACTGTGAAGCAAACAACACACAAACAGGACAAATGAGGAAAAATGCACAGACCTGCAGCCTCACAGCACATTCACACTGCTCCTGCTTGAACAGTGACAGTCCCCATGCACTGGCTTGATGATATAGGCATCACCTCAATGCAATGGTACACTCGACTGTCCTGTGATTGTTTGGTGTGACACTTCTTTTAAAAATAATATAAATATAATCATAGATACCAGTCCACTAAATGTGCCTGATCTTTTTTATAGTTTTAAAAAAAAAGATTCCCTGGGAAAACACAAAATATAAGAATGTAAAAAAATTATAATACTGGGTTTGCACCATAATTGAATGGGTTCTTCCCTGATCCATACAACACCCTTCCACCAAGTTCCATGGTAATCCAACTTGCTAACTAATAACCATACAAACAAACTGACAGGGGTGAAAACATAACCTCCTTGGTAATCATACACCCTTCTGCGTCTGCAGGGATCCGACATAAGCGGACCAGTGGTAAGTCGTTCAGCTTCATCTGCCATGAATGAACAACCAGTGTACAAACTCTCGAGCAGAGACCTTTGCTTCTTTGCAACTTTTCACCAGGAGACTTTGGTCTCATTGTGTCTGCGTGTGTGTTGTAATGTCTGTGGTCGATGTTCCTCAAATCCAAACATATGTACCATCCCAACTTCCTGTTTTTTATGTTTATAAAAAGGAATAGGATTTCCCGACAGTCTTCAAGAGTGTGACCCTGGGTTGTGTGCACCTGTGATGCAGTGTTGGTCAGAGAGGAATAATTCAAACTTCAAATTTCTGATATTTATGTGTGCAATTTGGTGCAGACCCAAAAATGGGACTGTTGGGCCTTAGTGGAGGTATGTCCTCTACTGAGTCCCATTCTAGTTCATTTCTTCAACTTATATGTTCAGTTCTATGTTGTCTTTGCCTCTATAGTAGCTGTATGTCTACTTAAGTGTCAGTTCACTAACTGCAATGCTAAACCAGAGTCAGTTTCATTGTATGTGTTCACATACTTGGCAAATAAAGCTGGTTCTGATTTTGGATTTTCAGCGCCATAATTTTAACATCACAAAAAGTGTACATCAAGTCCACAAAAGACTCGGGACAACAAAACGCTCTGCTATTTCCAAATGTATCGGTAACTCAATTCTCAAATGTGCTTAGTATAAAAAAAAAAAATCGCATATCCATACGAGATGCATTCACGTGTTCAAGGCCACAGAAAAGGAGGGGAAAAGAAAAGTGGCGAAATAAAGGGCTAAATCAGCTTCTTATTCTCGACACGAAAGTCATTTCACACGTGCGAAAACAAAAGTGGCCAAAGTGTGGAGAAAACAAGTAGAAGAAAAACTCATAAAGCTTCCGTTTTTCCGCTTTATCATCACCAGTTATATCTGCATTTGTTTGATCAGCATCTTTTACCATTATTATCCCAGCATGCATCTTTATCTTATCTTCTGCCCCCACCAACACTGAGGTGTGTGTGCGCGCGCGCGGGTGTGCGCACGCGTGTCTCTATCTAAGTCACACACTTACTTTTCGTTGAACACGTACCAAATGAGAGTGGTCAGCAGGGTCCCCACAAAGAGGAGGGTGATCATCAGGGAGACGAGTGTCTTCAAGAGCTGTCCCCTCATACCTCTCCCCTCCTGCAGACCTCCCACTAGCCCCCCCCTCCCTCACCTTCCGTCCCAATTCACCTACAAGCTCACAACCAACCGCTGTCTGCTCTCTCTCACCCTCCCTCTGTTTTCACATTTCCTCCCTCAACCTCCTCAGCTGGCTGTGGCTGTCTCTGTCCCTTTCTCTCTCTCTCTCTCTCTCTCTCTGAAGAGTGTCAATCTTTTGCCTCTCTTGCTTGCTCTCTTCTATATTTTCTTTATACCTCACTCCTCCTCTCTCTCCCACCCTCCTTCCTGTCTGTCTGGTTTGACTCAGTGCTCAAACCCTCCTATGGTGAGTGAGAGCACGCCTCCACAGTTATCAGATTATCTTCCCCTTGCCCCTTGTTCAGGCAAGTCCTCTGTGCTCCTCTACTTTGTCTGCCCTGTCTTCCCGTTGCTGTCCAGATGATCCCGATCCTGCGTTGCTCCACATCCTACTTCAATCCCTCCGTGGTCCACCCTTTCTTTTTTCCCCATGCGCACACAAACACACACACACACAGACAAACTCCACAGTCCTACTTTCCGCTGTGTTGTACCAAAGCTGTAGAGCTCCTTCTCTGCTCTCCGCCCCCACCCCGGAGCCTCAGCCATGCCTCTCTGCTTTCCCTTCCCTCCCCCAGCACGTCCTCCGCCCACACCCCCTTAAGCCCCTCTCCCCTTCGCACAGAAAACAGGCAGTAACACGAGTGCCCAGTACTGAATTAGCCCACAGTTTGCCTCTTGACTTGTGTGCGTGTGTGTGTGTGAGAAAGGAACCTTGTTGAAAATCAGATAGGGGAAGAACAGTAGAGAGGCGGAGGCCCCCTTTCCAATCAGAGTATTAATGCTCAAAACTCAAACACACACACTTCTTTTATTCAAATTTTGACAGCTGTATCCACTCAGAAACTGAGCCCGGGAGGGGGTCGGGGGGAGTCCACACTCAGCTAAGATGGGCGCTTGTTCCTAACATGGCAGCACTGCCGGCTGAATCAACAGGGGAACTGACTAAAAAACTAAAGATGGAAACGAGAGGAGCAGAAAGTCGGTGGAGGCCGGAGAGAGCGAGGGACAAAAGAGCACAAAGAGATTGGGGAGCCGGTGCCCAGAAGAGTCATAACTCATCGGCTGTTTGGCTTCAAGTGCTCGGTGTCGCAAGCCGTGCGGTGGAAGGATAATTAAGACTTGGACGTTAAGCTCAAGGAGAATTATGTGAAATATGTTGAGCATATGGGATGAATTTAGCAATTAACACCCGCAAATAGATGACCACACCCTGTCCTCCTGCGTGTATCCCTCCTGATTTAGTTTTGAGTGGAAAACTCCACGCTGAGCCCCTCGCAATAAAGTACCCGTGCCGAGTAACGGCATGCTGAGTAAGCTGAGCTGTGCCATAGCAACGCCGCCACCTGACGCTCACACACAAGGTCCAAAACACAAGGAGGCCTGGGAAAGTTTCAATTTGGCAGAGGTCAGTGTTGTTCAGGAAACTTGTTTGGTTTGTTTGAGGCCCCTTTGCTGTGACCAGAGAGTAAACAGGGGGTATTCGGTTGAGAAGGTTGTTCAACTAATGTCTAATGGTATCAATAAAAACAGAATGTTGTCGAGGAAAGAAAAAGATGCTCTTCACCTGCTTTTAACCTGCTTACATTTATGTAATGGCTCCTTAACCAACTATGGCACTCAGTAGAGCTGATACAACAGGCCCAACAGTCCCCTTGAATTCACTCATAAATATCAGTCCCCTAAACATGCCTAATTTTTTTCATCTATATATCCATGAATTATTCTCGGTAGAAATGTTGGAAAAGGCCCAATATTACATGTGGGAAAAACATTCCAGGATCCGCCGCCTGACCCACATCCGCAACACAATTTAATGGGTCCTTCCCTGATGCACACCTCATCCATCCACCAAGTTTCGTGGAAATCCACTCAGTAGTTGTGGCGAGATCTTGCTGACAAACAAACAAACGGACAGGGGTGAGCACCTCCTTGGTGGCGGTAAAGAGCAGATCTGGTGACTCCTGAGAGCAGCTTGGCTTATTGGGAATGTGTGGTATATGTTTGTGATGGCACACGTCTAACACGTCACAGCATGCAGAACCAATGTCCTAAATTACTTTACCATCTGGGTTTTGCACACAGCGTGACCTCAAGAGGGACTATAAATATTTGAGTCAAACGCAACCTTTCAGTCCGAGCACACGTCCTCACGAGGCCATGAAGACTGAGGAAGCCGAAGACAATTTCCTGTTTGTCACCACACCAGCGTTTTCTGAATGTATCCTGATCTGAGAAGCGGTAACAAGCTGTGAGCAAGGCCCCGGGGAGGAAAACACACATATGTACAACCTCTCATGCATCATGGGACGCGAGCAGGAATGTGAGGAAAAATGTGGAGGTGGGGAGGGGAATGACTTTCTCCAGCATGGAAACGCCGCTATAATAACAAGGCTGTGGGCAAGAAAAAAAAGCAGCCACTGCCCCAGTATAATTGGAGTGTTCTGTGGACGAGGTAAAGCAGAAAACACCTTGCTTATAGCGGCCGATGTCCAGAGCTCTCATCTGGATTTCCTCTCATTACAGACCGTCCTGCTGCTCCCGCGTGCAACAGTCTGTCATTAGCTTATTACAGACAATGCCATTTCCGTGTAAAGCCTCCATCTAAAGCTATTTAACCACATCAGAAGCAAGGCAGTGATTTTTCACGATCACCTTCCTTATCTTGTGGCACAGGGGACTTCTCAGCGTTGTGTCTTCAGCAAGCTCTCAGTATCTCTCTTTTTCTCAGCATTGACAAACGTGTTGAGATGGATGAACGATTGTGTAATTAGTGGCTGCCTTTTTGTGATTTATTTGTTATTGAGCATCGAGAAGACTAAATTGACAAATCATATATTCTGCAATGGTCCGCGATTTAATCGTTTCTGCATGTTCGCAAAGTTGGACACTCCCAAATAAGTGTTTGTGACAAAATGGTTTTAATTCCTGTATTTGCAAAGCTGGCGGTTGACAAACGCACTCACAGTCCAGGGTAAATGTACGTTTGTCTCTACAGTGTGAACGTTGCATGCTTCAGGGTGGCAGGCGCTAATGGGGTGGGTGACTCGATGCAGGGGAAACAAAGTACTTCCCCTAGAGAGCCCATGTGACATAATCACAAGTCAGACAGGAGGACAAAGGTTCCATTGTCACCCAGACAGACCCTTATAAGTCTGTCCTCCCCCTCTTCCACCTTGTTCATGCGAGCTGCTCCTGCTGCAGCGAGGAGGCCTCTGCTGTTGCTCTGCCTCGGCTCTGACGCAGGTTGCAGGACTATTCATGACGTGAAAAACATGAGAGGCAGGATGTGAGCCGGGCCAACGTTTGTCGGCAACGTCTCTGAACAAGGATAGTTCCCCTGAGAGAGCAATGAGCTTCCTGTCAGGCATCAAGCTATGTTTCTGAGTTTCAAACCAAAAATGGACAGGTGTGCTGCCAAACAGGGGACGAATATGAACATCGTTTATGGTTAAACACTTGTTTCCTTGTGCAAACGGACTCAGTCCTGTTGCTCGTACACAACAGTTGATAACAGGATATCGTGCAGAAACCACAGCGAAAAAGTGACGAGGCCTGTTATCGGCAGACTAGATACTGTTTGAACCAGCAGGGTCAGGAAATGGTACGGAAGACATTTCTTTGCTCTCTTTCAGTATGAGTGTGAGTTTCTGACAGGTGACTGATGAGGGGCCGGGGAAAATGGGTCAAGGTCTGGAAACAGACGACTACACAGGGGACAGTATTGTGCTGTCTAACACTTGCCATTTTGTATTTTTTCCTAAATAACAACAGCATCAAGAATGTAAATAAAATACCATGTCAACAACTGCAATTTTACTCTCTCTCTCTCTCTCTCTACACAAGGGAAAACAACGTAGTAGGTTTTGTTTTCATAGTAGCAGACAAAAATATGCAACAATAACATTAAAACTCACACTAATAACTAAATCAATGACACCAATGTGCCACATTAAGATCCTTACATATCGTAACACTTTTTCTGCCGTGTTACACTCCATAGATTGATGTAGAGATAAAATACAAAATGTAAACCTGCAACTTTCACCTGTAACGGAAAAGATTGGCTGATTGATTGATTAGTTGATCTGCAGAACATCTGTCATCAAATGATTTGATCAACAAGCCGATCAATCAAATGTTAGTATTTGCTGTTTGTCAATGTCAATGTAAATTACAAAATCTAACTAATTTGGTACAGGACTTTCATTCAGACGAAAAAGCTAAAAAGGAATAACATTTTCTGAAGTTTTTTAGACTGAATGATTCATTGATTAATCAAAAAAAAATTATAATTAATTTTGTGCGGTTACAGCCTTATTGTTTAATTTCTGCATAAAATTACTGCCTACAACCCCTGACCACACAGAGGCTACACTACCTTCACCTTGTGGCAACTGTGGCTGAGGGGGAGAGTGGTCATCCTCCAACCAGAAGGTCGGCAGTTCAATCCCAGTATTCCCCATTTGCATGCTAAAGTGTCCCAAGGCAAGATGCTTAACCCTGAATGGCCCCTGTATGTGAGTGTGAATGGGTGGATGGGGAAACTGTACTGTAAAGCGCTGTGAGTAGTCATCAAGACTAGAAAAGCTCTATATAAATACAAACCATTTAGCATTTGTGTACACACAAGAAGTACAGTACATCACATAATGTATTAAATTAAGCCTATGTAACCTAATATGGGTCAACTTTGAATCTTTGAGACAGTTTTGAACATTTTACCAGCATTTTCTAAATATGAGCCCTGGGACTCCACCTAATGGAACCATTTTCTGGCCTTTCTCCAGCTGTCAGCCCCTTGAAATTGCCATCACGTCCTGTCCCACTTGCGTTGGCTGAGAACTGGTGAATGGCTCCACTGGGAGGTGTGATGGGACAGGCAGGCCTGAGGGTGGCAGTAATGGGGTCATGTGGTTGAGGAACAGCTGATCCTGCTGCATTCCACAGCTGCTTAGCATGAGGTCTGGTGCCTTATCTGAATGTTTCTCAAAACACTCACACAACCAAAACACTCACGTAAGCACCGGGACTCACCCTCGTGCTCAGACCCGCGGGCCACACTGGGCACACTGTGTGCCACACACACAACCACTTAGAGGGCCACATGCATAATTTACACTTCCTGCTGTGGCTGTAATGCACACAAGGGACCTCCCGTTCCAAAGTATTACAAATCAATTTCTAACAGCCTGAGTGGAGATGATCACAGTTGTGAGTGTGTAATATTATAGTTAAATTAACAGGTACGTTTTCAATCTGTGGCAAACTGTATGATGCAAACAGCAGCGGGAACCAGGGGAAACTTTGACACTCAGAGGGGCTAATAAGAGTGAAATGTGGAATCACCACAGTTGGGATGCCCCCTGACCCTGTGGAGGTGGTAGGAGATGAAAATCATGTGGATAACCAGTACTGCCCCCTGCAGGACGCCAGCACTCACAACTTCTTCAGTGACAGACTGATCCACCTGATTCACCAAATGTCTAATCTCGGATCATCAGTCTTTCTGATTCTGCAAATACAACAGCTTCATGACATATGCTTTAACCATTAAATTAGAGCACAGGTTGGATTACATATACAGGAATGTATATAGCACCTCTATTATAATGGCAAAATATAAAAACATGTACAGGCCATAGAATCAACATATATGTTCATGCTATGTATCCATGTAATAGTTATCTGAAGAAGAGGTATCACAGGCCATTCATTCCCGCTGCCATCAGACTGTACATTCAGTAGAAACACCAAACTCTGGTACTACACTAAAAAATCCAAAGATATGTTTTCATCCCTGTGCGTTTGCAAGGATTACACAAAATAAGTGAACATATTTCCATTAAACTTGCTGAACGGATGTGGTATGTCTCAGGGAAGCTTATAAACTCCTGGTGCGGTTCACTTGCCAGATCAATTCGGCATATTTAGAAGACTTATATCTATAAATGTGTGTAATATGGTGCAGCTACATTGAATTTAAAGAGACGGTTGGGCCATGGCAGAGGTACATGGCAAATTTGACCCGAGTGGGACAAATGATTATATCATCTTCTTTAGATTGTTCATGTGGTCCCAACATGAAAAAGTCCCAACATATCCCAATGTGACCTCAAAGCACTTCACACATATTCTCAGAAGTCTTTACCAATTCACACATAACTAAAATAGACACGATGTCTGCAGCTATTCATATCAGACCTTTAGATGTTCAATTCCAGCTGTGACCACTGGATACCAGCAAAATGTTTTAAATGAGAACCAGACATATTTACACAGTACGTCTGTTATGTCAAATTTCAATATTAGTATTTTAGACTTTTTCAAACCCTGTGGAAACCCTTATAAAAGAAGTTAGCATTGAGTGAATGGGGTATATACAGTGCAAACCGCCCATCTGATCGTCTTCATTAACATTTTATCAGTGGCGGTCTTGAAGTCATTTGGTCATTAAGGACCAAAAGATTCACATTATATTCCATCTTTCACAATCTCTCCCACTTTTCATGGACCATCCAACTGATAAATTGTGTTCTAACAACTATTGAAAGAAAAAAAATTACTGCTCATGGATATTTGGAACCCCCTGCACAGCCAAATGCAGAATGCCAAAGCAATTACTTGAGGCCAAGGAGAAAAAAAAAAAAATCACCTTGGCTTCAAAGTCTCTTGTAGACCAGAGCGGTTTGCTTTCCCCCTCCACAATAATTTCCTGCTAATAACATATTTTCATTATGAGAGAACAAAGCACAGGAGACCATCGGTGTCTTTATGTACACTTTTATTGTCACAACTTGACTGTTGGCAGAGTCAGGCAGGACGGACAGAGCCAGATTACTTCTTGGCCTCTTCCTCCTTGGCCAAGTTCTTGATGATCTCCTCCTTCTTGGCCAGGAGACGCTCTTCTCTGCGCTTGCGGGCCTCCTTTGTCTTGGAGCGACGAGCCTCGGCCTGGTCGCTGTAGGAGAGGCAGGGAGAAAGCAACAGTTGATTACAAATACTGAAAACGTGAAGTCATGGTTCTGCTGCAACTTTAAGTTCAGATAATTCAACACATGTTCATAATGGAAACAGTTTTCAATAATAAATCTGATGTGAACTAACCCAAGCAATCTGGTGCACAAAAAACAGTGCTCACATATTGATGATGTGCAAAGGCGTTTTACAGTGTGGAGCCACACATAACTTAGTTTAGAGCATAACGAGAATGCCCATTAAAGTGTATGACTGGGAGCCTTAATGATCTAAATGCAGCCGTCTAATACGGTTGTATTTAAGTTCTGGAAACAGGAAATGGAGTTTGGGTGTTGACTTACGACAGGAGCTTCTTGCGGGCCTTGTCTGCCTTCAGCTTGTGAATGTGCTCCATAAGGATACGCTTATTCTTGAACACGTTACCCTTGGCCCTCAGGTAGAGGCTGTGGTACCTGAGGGAGAGCAGAGCGGGAAAAGGGCATCAACAAAAATTCAGCTCACACAAAGTAATAGCAGAGGACTGTTACTTTTTAAGAATCTACAACGCCAGTGTTGTTAGGGGTGTAATTGAGTTCAGTTTAACATTTACAAACACCTTCAGAGTTTGTTAATGTGAAAGGAGCCCATTGCCACAAAGGGAAATAAATGCAGTATAAAAAAAGTTTCTATGAGAATGTAAGTTCATCCTCCCCAACATTTAACAGAAAATTTAATTTTATAAACATGCATGTTTAATTTTAAAAAGCAATTCAAGATGTTTTCAGCTCCCCTGAAATAACCTCATTTTAATATAATCCATCATTGTACATCAGCAGCAGATCGACACAACCAACAAAAGGAGCAACAACAGGAAGTCATGAACGTACATGTGCCTGTCAATCTTCTTGGACTCCCTGTAGCGACGCAGAAGACGACGCAGGATCCTCATGCGGCGCATCCAGGACAACTTCTCTGGCATACGGGCATTGGCAGTACCCTTTCTCTTACCTGAGAAAATAAATTAAGTAGATACGTCAACTTTACCGGACACATTCATCGCCATCATCAATTACTCCATACTACTGGCCACTATATCAGTAAATACTGTCTCACTCAGATTCCTCAATTTATCAATTCAGTGGTATAACTTAAAATTTGTTAATGGTTTCCTCTTTCATTTGACCTGCAATTTGGCAATCTGAAAACATGTTCTGTTAAGTTACGATAAACATTACGTACAAACATCAGCTCAGGGACAGTTTCAACTCACCGACACCAGTGTGTCTTCCCTTGCGGCGTGCAAGTGTGTTCTTGCGGCAGCGGGCCCTGGAGTGGACCGTAACAGGCTTGCGAATGATAAGACCATCCTTCACCAGTTTACGGATCTGCTGGCCTGAACACAGAAAGAAACAGGTGAGCTACAGGGATACACTGAATAACACCACAATAATAACATTATATTCTTCCTATCAACCAAACAGTAATGATCCAAGAGAACATTCAAGACCAGAACACCAGTGCTGTGAATGTGATTACCACACAACTAGAGCTATTCATTAATTATATGAACAACATTGCTATTTGAGATCAGGACAATACAGCATATACACTATAGCTGCTTTCAGACATGCACTGAACTCCACAGATCCTCCCCATTTTCTCCGGAGGAGGTGAATGTGTGACTGAAAGCAAATGTCCCGAGTGAGGGGCTAAAAAGCAGTGACACACACAAAAGACAAAAATGGCAAGTTTTTAGGTGTTAAGAGCAGATACCGGCATCTGGGTGCTGTGAACATAATCATGTTTAACCCTAACTGTGTGTTGGGCAAACTGCAGGTAAACTCTAGCCAATTCATCAGATTTTACCCATGGGTCACATCTGAAAACAGCTTGTGTTATAAGAGCTTCAAAGATCAAGAGATGTGGATCTATTGCTAAATTTGGATTGTGTCATTTAACCTTTATTAAGCCTCAATCATCGTGTTTCTGCAGGGTTCAACAAGTCAATTATTCCATCACACTGTACAATGAACCACACAGTGTTAAAACACGATGGAAAACCAATAGGGACAAAATTTATTTCAAATGAACTTCAACACTGATTCATAATGTTATACACTTATAAATTAATGGAACCTGGGGTCAGATTCAGTGTCATCAAGTGGGCACTTGGATTAATGAAAATGATCATAAAATTCAAGCAAGAGAAAATATTTAAGACTCTGAATGACATCTAAGGTATTTTAAAAGTTATTCAGCCATTGACTGTATTTTCATTTTTACAGGGGACTATATTCATTAAACTGCAGATACCGTGATCCAAGCTCTGGCTTGATTTCACACGCACTTCAACAGGAAGCCCAGACATAGTTAAAGAGGAGGAGGGTATTTACACGACTTGAGGTCAAATAACAGACCATATCTGACACTATTAAGCTGCAATGTGAAAAAGATAGCCATCAGCCTATTGTAATGGTGCTGTACTTCAATGAGTTCACCTCAAAGACAATCAGTAATTCCACACAGAACTTTCCACTCATTCCTTAACCACTGTGGATTAGTTTATATGCACCAGGCTATCACACGTGTATGCGACTGTGCTGGAGCCTTTACAAAGAAGGAGCCGGTAGCTGCTGGCAGGGATTTCACTGTCACAGTCAACTGAACATGTAACGCTGATATTCAGACTGAAAGACGACTTGCTGCTCCACTTACGCGAGTTGGCGTTGGCGATCTCGTTGGTCTCGTTAGGATCCAGCCAGACCTTCTTCTTCCCGCAGCGCAGGACGCTGGAGGCCAGCCTCTTCTGGAGCCTGAGCATGCTGCGGGACACACAGCACACAAATAAACGTACAGCTTCTACCTCCACGTGTTCGACAGGATTTGACGTGGCTCGTTTAATTGTTGATTTACAGAGTTATTACACCGAATCAGAGAGCCGAGTGGCCCTTAGCCGCACAGCTAGCACTAAGCTAACAGGCAGCCGGGTTTACAACATGGCCTCCACGTCTGCTACATCGTGTCACACTGAGACACGTGAAAATAAGAGATTTTAATGTTTCAAAGAGGTTTAAACTTTGTGTGTCGATAAACGAGGAAGTCGCCGATGTTATTAAGGCGGTGTGAGGTTAACATGTTTGTTTTTAAGAGCTAAATAATGACTTTTATCACGCGCTGGGCTGCGGTCCTACCTCATGGCTGCTACTTCAGTAGGAAAAGGAAGGCTGGAGAGACGAGCCGGGAGCTACCATTATAAAGGAGGCTCCATTATTCAGCACTGACCAGCCTCGTCTTAGCAAATAGATTGTTAACATATGAAAGAATCCTCAGTGCAGCTATTTTACCTTATTTAAAACGCACACGTGTATAGAATCGATAACGACAAATGCAATCCGGACTTTACTTTGAAACTTTAGAATCCCTAAACCCCCTTCGTACAATGATGGTACCGACCAACGTTTTCACAATGCATTATGGGCGAAGTAGTGCTTAGGTGCTTTCTGCCGTTTTACCACGTGGTGGCGGTGTTGAGTCCAAAAACCGCACAAGGAACATACAGTACGATGTTTGAGTGGTTTTTAAATTGCATTTGTATATTTTTGATGGGAAATTGAAATAATAAACCAAAAACACTAATTCTGCCAGTTTTTCTACAGAATCCTTGATGTGATACTTTCAATTCGGCCTCCCTCACAAAAGGTTTGACATTTTGTTGCAAAGATAAAAATCAAATAATGAAATAAATAATGAAATAAGTTATAATTATAACTTTTATTCTACTGTAGTTTAATGTAATTTTTCATTGTTTTTATTTGTCCTCTATGTAATAAATTATTGTTTAACTGCTGGTAATATTTGTGTGGCCAATATTTTCTAATAGAAACGGCATCTCAGCATTTCTCCTGTAAAGCCAAAAGTCATTCGGATTTAGGAGAGGGCTGTTTGTCCATTCATTTTTTGTATGTTTTCATATAAATGACCATTGAAGCATATAAAAAGCAGGGACCCTGGGTACTATTAACCAGAGGTCATAAAACACCTCCAACTGTGTCTTTAACAACACAGTTGGAGGAGAAAAAATGTTTATGTTCCCAAAATATTGTACAAACCCAAAGTATCTTGATACGATCTGAACTCTAAAGTGATGCACCTGAAGTTAACTTAAGGATGTGAGTCTACAGGAGAATCAGAGGAAAAATGAATATTGAAAAGTAATTAAGATATTAGACAGCTTCCCGGTCAGGCTTTTGAGTGGCCTCCACTGAAAACAATAACTGACAGCAGTGAGTGCTTTACTGAGAGGCCACTTACAAAGACATTTGTAAAAATAGCCAACTGGTACGCTGCCAACTGACCGACTACTTATTAAGGCTGCAACCGACTCTCTGGCAGCAGCCCGTCTCCGTGGCAACGCTGCACACAGCGATGGTGCATGAGGAGCAGTTGTGTGGCTCCTTCACCTCACATAACCCAGATTACCAGACAAAATCATTGTCACCAGGCAAAGTATAACCCAAAGTACCGGGTGGTGAAAAAGACCCACCCGGTACTTCTCTGGGAAAGAATGTGTCTTCCAGTGAGAGAAGAACAAGGTTTAAATCCTAAACAAGTTGGGGTCTTTACTGTTTATCCCTATGTGTCTGGACAATGATGCCTTTTCAGGGTAATTTACTATACTTAAACTATATTATAATGATGTTTCACTCCTCTGCTGTTTGGTAACAATCAGGGAATCTATAACAAACCCCCCAAAACGTAGTCACAATGAATGGGTTTATGTAAAGGTAAGGCAACGTAAACTTTAATGTCCTATAGGGAAACTTGTCTTGGTCTCAATTAACCAATGCCCAAAAATGTCTTTAAAAAATAATATGTACTTGTTATGGTATTGACACTATTTTGTGATTTTGAATGATCAAACCCTATGGTAAACCTCATTTATCTGTCCACATGATCATAAGTGTCCAGCCTTCTGATGATCACTGTGCAGCTTTGTCTTTGACTCTATGACGCATTCACAGCATGTGAACAAGAATATCAGCCAAATGCAAAGGTTTTTCTAGAAAACTGAAAAAAGCTGCCGTTGACTCAGTCCACACAGTTTCCTCTGGGCACCACCACAGAGCAGGAAAACAAGTGATCCAGAGGAGAACCACCTGAAACTCTTTAGGGAAGCTGTCATCATTTTTAAAAGTAAACCATTCTTCTGATTCTCTGCTTCTTCTTCTCTTTTTTGTTCATTTATTTTGAAGAGTTTAACGAGCAAAGCGTCCTCCTACCAATCTCTGCGGAAGTATGAGCAGCAGCCACTGTCGGCGGTCTTGTGGGTGTTTCAATGCCATCAGCTCGAATCAGACCACGTCACGCAGGTTTCCCTTCACCTCCCTGGGTGATTTCTGTGAGAAGTGGAGGTGGATGACTCAGCCCCAGCTTGTTCAGGCTTATTTAATCACTCAATGTGATCTCATCTGTGCCGTGTGACCTCAGTATTTAGCTCTCGTCACTGCTACACTCAGAATAAACCTGACAATTTAAAAGCCCTTTCTGTTATATGACGATAAACATTATTTAGGTTTTCAAGCTTTTATATCTGTCGGCTGATTGTGACTCATAGAGATATGTTTATAAATCCAAACATCATCAAGCAGCTAAAAGTCAAAGTGGCACTCCATCCTTTGAGGGTCACTGGTGCATCTGGAGCCAAATCCCAGCTGATGTTGTGCAGGAGATGGGGACAGGCTGCCAGTGTATCACAGGGCTGATAAATAAAGCTGAATCCACCTGGCAAGGCCCCAGTCAAATTGGGATCTGAACCAATAACCTTCTTGCTCTGAGGCGATAGTGCTAACCGCTGTACCACTGCGTCACCCTTAACTGGCAAAAATCAAAACAAATTAACAAGACATATTTTGAGTCAAACATCAAGGTCTGTTTTCGGTCATGACTGCTGTATCAGATTTGGCATTCTGTGACATTGTCATGATGTTACCCAGCCGCTGTGAGGTTATATAAACCAAATTTCTACCGGGAGTGTAAGTGTAGATATATAGAGGCTGAAATGAAGAATTGGGTATGATGTGTTTTCCGTGACTCTGTGTGCCAGTTCCAGTGTGAATTCCATCATTATGTATATGCACGTAAACCATAATTTGTTATCCTCTAAAAAAAACCTTGAAAAGTAACTGTTGACTAAAACTACTGTTGAATTTGAAATAAAAAAAGCAATTATTCATCATATTTCTTGTTTTCAGGTGGCACAACTGATAATTGTCAGGTGGTGAAACCAGCTAAAATATCTATATAATGTATCATCCATGATAAATATAAAGTAAATAGTTATTATTGTAATGAATGCATGGGTTTTTTTGTATTTGTGTAATTGTTTTTCCATTTTTAAATGTCAATTTGGATGTTTAAGAATGTACTGAACACATATAGCTGTAATTTCTGGCATGTGTCAGGGGCTCTTAAAGCTCTGGGGCCTTTGACACACCCAGTCCCCTGTGTCAGAACATAATAGGGTCAGTTATGGACCTGGAGGCTACGTGCAGCTGGCAGCTCTTTGGTGTTTCTGCTCGAGGCCGCATCAAAACCTCTTCTTCTTCAGATACTTCCTGCTGCTGCAGCAAACTAACTGTGAAATTGAACCATTCTCACCCTCATTACAGCACCATAGTCACAACCACCAAAACCACCAGCAGCAGCAGCAGCAGCTCCCCTGCTCTCAGGGTCCCAGTGTGTGTGTGTGTGTGTGTGTGTGTGTGTGTGTGTGTGTGTGTGTGTGTGTGTGTGTGTGTGTGTGTGTGGTGTGGGTGTGGGGGTGTGTGTGTGTGTGTGTGTGTGTGTGTGTGTGTGTGTGTGTGTGTGTGTGTGTGTGTGTGTTGTGGGGGGATCAGTGTCTTACCAAACTCAGATGTTACCCCCCCATCAATCGATGAGTAAGGGAGGGGTCTGTTCAGCGGGGCGTGGAACACGGTTCTCAGCTGGAGTGTGAGAAAACCACATGACTATACCGGTAGCTTCAGGATACTGCCTTCAAAATAAAAGCCCGATAGGCAGATACAAGACTACCTCAGTTATGTTGTATTAACATACTCTCAATTTTAAATGTGATATCACTACTATGTTTTACTTGTTTTACAATGTCATGTTTGATGCCATAGTATCATGTGGCCTATATTACATGGTAGGTATTTCTAAATCAAACAGAAATATCATGACGTTATTTTCAAGGCAATAACAATATCAGTTCTGTAATTCAGTTACATGTGAATACCTATCGTGAAACATAAAATATACACTTGCATGCACGAGTCTGGTTTTGCCAAATAACTCTCTCATTTTAATTTTTTTTTAATTATGATAAAATAAAATACACTGACAAGCAAAACACTGATACCTGCAAATCCTGTGTGATCGACGCATGAGGAAATGTATTTGAACCTAACTTACTTTGCTTTGGAATAAAGATCACCAATAGATCTCTCATGGGATAGTGATCTCCACATTGGACCTTTGTTGTTACATTACCCAACTATACATATTATACTATACTACACTATACTAGATAGATAGATAGATAGATAGATAGATAGATAGATAGATAGATAGATAGATAGATAGATAGATAGATAGATGGATAGACAGACAGACAGATAGATAGATAGATAGATAGACAGACAGATAGATAGATAGATAGATAGATAGATAGATAGATAGATAGATAGATAGATAGATAGATAGATAGATAGATACTTTATTGATCCAGAGGGAAATCTATACTGTACTGTACTATACTAGTAGAACATAATGGATGATGTGTACCCTTCTCGCTCCATTTCTCGCCCAATATCAGCTGTCCACATTACCCTTAAAAGGATACGCGGTATAGAAAATGGATAATATAATATAATATAATATAATATAATATAATATAACATAATATAATATAATATAATATAATATAATATAATATAATATAATATAATATATAACTTTTTTCCATTTAGACTGATTTATGGCTGTTATGATTAGATTACATTAGATTAGATTAGATATTTCCTAGTTTCCTTGCCTTCTGAGATGTTTTGTGATCGCTTTGCTTTGATTGATTGATTTTTTTTCAAAATAAAAATAAATCCTCTGTGGGCTGCGTTTTTAACTGTTCATTGGAAGAAACAACAAAAGTAGAAATAGGAAAATGAATGTATTACCACCTCAACATGATGTAATTGAGACCCCTCCTACTTGCTGCCCTCTTTTCTTCCCATTTTCACTGACGTTTATTTTGAAAGCAGCAGTTGCGTCAATTCCGCAGACTTGACGGCGCTCGGAGCCCGGTGCGCCTGTGTGTAAAGCTACAGGCTGGAGGGAGGCAGCTGTTCTCTTACCAGCTCCCACAGACACATCCGCGGCTTCACCATCCTCCCAGACCAGAGAGGAAAAACCAGAGGAAGAAGAAGAAGATGATGATGAGTCTGTCGACAGCATCATAGACACAGGAAGCTGAGAATATATATTTTTAAACAAAGTTAAATCAATGGTACAGAAAAGTAGTATGTCCAGGACGCCTTCGACCTCAACCCAGGAGATCCAAATGGACATGTTCGACCATCATCCACACACACAGGTGAGAGGAGGAGACACGGGGGGGGGGGAAACACAAAGTCTGCTCTGCGCTCACATTTATTCTGACAGCAACCATTTCACTTCTGAGGATTAACAGGTTGTTCCTCCCAACGAGAGTCCAACGCTTTTTTCTTCTGCACTGATTTAAACCTGAATTGCTTGTGATGTAGGATTTTTTTTTTTTTACCAGGAAGCAATGAATGGATGCTGTGATGCAGTTTTACATCATTTCGATTCAGATCTATTATTTCACACATCATTTCCTTCTGTGTGGCAGGGTAAATGTGTTGGTTACAGTAAGTGAGCATGTGTGTAACCATATGTGAGGATATGATGTAATGCTGGTTCTCTCATAAACCAAGTAGATGTTGTGGAGGAGAGCTGGACTTGAGAGAAAACATTAAATTATAAAGTAGTTGAATTGGGTTCTGCTGGGTGATGACCGAAGTCTTGTATCTTATTCCGTAATTTGTTTTGTTTTAACAAATTTAACTTGGTGAGTTGATTTCCTATCCAGTGACGTCCCTTCACTTTTTATTTTCATGGTGTCAGTGTTTTCACAGCCACAAAGAAACTGCAGCTTTTTAGGATGTGACATGGTGTCGTGGGCATGTTTAGTCAGAATGAAAAAAAAAAAAACTGAAGAAACATGATGAGAATATCTAGAACAAACACACCCACGCTGAGCTCCGTCATTGTCTCTCTGGAGAAGGAAAAAAAAAAAATACCTCACACAACACAGCACCACAGATAACCAGTGCTTCCAACCATGCCAAGTCCCTCTTCTCTCCTCTTTTACTCCCACACCTCCCAGCTCTCTCCCTCCCTCCTCCCCCCCCAGCGCCCCCCCCAGCGCTCCCCTATTCCTCCTGCCTCCACTCTGGATGTCCCACCGTCTTCATCCTGCTCCCGCCACCTCACCTCATCCTGGGTGTTTTTAGAAATCAGATCTTTATCTGCTGCAAGGCCGAGAAACAGATGGACCCCCTTCCTTGTGCCAGGCACCAGGAATTGGTGTGTGTGTGTGTGTGTGTGTGTGTGTGTGTGTGTGTGTGTGTGTGTTGTGCAGTGTGTGTGTGTGTGGCATCTTTGATCAATTAGATATAAAGTTCATGCTGTCACGCTGCTATATGCGCATTTGTAACTCTTGATGTGGAGAGATGAGCAGGAAAACCACATTTCTAATATCCTGAAGGAGATGGTTCGAGTTCTCTACCCAGTGTGCCCGGGGCCGCACCACCGAAGAAGAAATTAACTGAGAATTCAGGGCCTGGGGGTGGGGACGAAAGATTGTGTCTGCTGATCATCGGCATCAGGTTGCAGATCATAGTGGATCTCTAAGGCATTGGAACATTACGCCTGAAGTGAAGTGTACTCTGGCGGTCGTGATATTGTGCACCTCGCCATCAACCTCCCTCCACACACACACACTCACACACACTCACACACACGCACACACACGATCCCTCCAGTTTAAACCCCCCTGCCCCCTCACAACTACCTCTTTAATTATATTGTTAATCTGGGAGGATGTTTACCGGGAGGAAGCCTCCCCATCATCTTTCCTCTGGCATTTTCCTGCCCTTTGCTGAGAGGAACTCGCCCCATCATGGCACTGATCGTAGAGAGAGACCCCCTTAAACACACACACACACACACACACACACCTCTACCAGCACCCACAGACACGTCATGTTAAATTTTGTTCAATTTTGTGTAAACTGTCACCATCAAATCCTTGAAGAAAATTCTATTTCTATCAACAGGGACTCGTTTTAATAGTCAGGGCTTCATCTCTATTTCAACATTTTATTTAGAAACTTAATCGGTGAGATTTCTTGGTGGCGGAGCAACATCTCCAGCTGGATGAGGACGATCATCTAAATCACAAGCCGAGGTGATCAGTAAGATAACTGCTTAAAGCGAAATGACGCCCTTCACTCTACACGTTGGTGGATGATATCTTGATAATTGGGGTGTGTTCAGCTTTGTTTTCACTTTTCAGATGAACTTGAGATTTGTTAGTGTTAGGATAGTGACAGTTTATAGTAAACCTGGATTGATCAGCAACTCAAAGCACTCTGGGACAATTTGGGGTTCAGCATCTTGCCCAAGGATACTTCGGAGTGCTGTCTCTCAAGTGAACAACAGTCAGGTGCTCATATTGATGTTGAAACAGTTCTTGGTTGCCACAATTGTTCCTCCTGTTAAAAGATCCTAACACACTTTTAATAGACAGTAGAAATGGGGGTTGAAATCCACAGTGTTTAGTTTTTTTCTCATTCAGACATTTATCTGTAAGTTCTGAGGCTTCAGCAGCCTGAGTTTGTACAATCAGATGTATATCATTCAAAGTTTCCCTGTTGAGCTGCAAAGAACGGATAGTAACACAAGGAGGAAATTATGAACTAAAAACTCAGTAACTTTGGAAGATATCAATTTAATTTTGTATAAATTGGCCGTTAAAGCCTCATGTTGGCTTCAGATTAGAGAACAATTGAATATTGTTACACAGAACCAAGACTTTAGAGCTTCTCGCCCATCACTTACACTGAAAGCACATGAGGAGGGCATCTCATAAGGACCAGTGTGAACAGGAGTAAGGATTACAAGACAATGTGACTATTGTTTTTAGACAGACATGAAATTATCTTTCTAAAATAAAAATCCATTAGATTTGATAGGTCTCCTGAAACCATCTCGTCCTGCTGTCCCAAGCAAACCTTGAAAAAACATGTATAACCTCCATTCACACATTTGTCTTAAAACATCATCTAGCTTAAACTTATTCCTAAACAATCTATTTCTACTAATAAAACACAAATCACTGCACCGTTCTTCTCAATTTAGAATTCATCCTTCAAACATTCACAGCGTAGGTTTGAAACAAGAGTAAGAACCTCAAGGCTAATAACATCAACGCAAGCTAATTGAATGCAGGAGTTGGCAAACATCAATAAAATCAGATTGTAGATGTGGGTTAGAGCTAATCTGTGATTTGCTATTCACAAGACATACCTGCTGATGTGAAACCTGCCTCACGGAAAAAAAAACAGGGCCCAGAACATACGGGCAAGAATTGCTGATTTGCGTAAAGCTGGAGAGGGTGACTGAGTGATTTCGAAATAATAAGATATTCACTCATTGACAGGAGATGCAGAATATGATGTCATGCACAGTTAAAAACTATATTATTATTATTATAGATATCATTTATGATGATATGGTATGGTATGATATGTCATCAGGACGTCATATTTTGTAGTTATGCATTTTACAAATAACATTAGAGACACGAACTACAGCTTATTTAGATTAACCAATCATGTGTCATTGTTAACGAAACGTCATTGTTACATAATAGAAGAAGCATTAACTTTGCCTGTTTGTGGTTTACACATTGCAAACAGGGTAAACATCACCCCTCCAATGCTTTTCATCGTTTGTGTGGAATTAACTAAAGCATATTGTCTGTATTTTTTAAATAGATCCAGATCAGATCACATTTTATGAATAATAACAGCAAAAAATGTAATTCGAAAGCGTTTGAAAGAACAAGGCAGTGATCCATCGTCACTGTCAGATTGGTATTTCCTGATATATGTTTTCTAAGATGTTACCCATAGATCGTAATTAAAGATGAACAAGATGAAGTGTCTCGACTTCCTCCCTCTAGCCATAAATGGAGCAAAAATATTGCGTATATAGAACACTGCCATCTATGATGCCAACGATGATGCCATTTGGGGCCGAGGCTGCGCAGTAGCGATCAGAGGATGGAGCCGTGGTATCGAGGTCAGGCCCAAACACGTGCTCAACCAATCATGAGTCAGTGTCAGCTGTCAATTATGACATTGCACCCAGTTATTATTGGATCAAATTACAAATTAAAACCAATCTTATGAGAAAAGCAAGAACTTGAACATACAACAGCATGATAACAACTCCCTCAAATGAGAGAACATCAGCGGTTCGGTCCAGCAGCGTTTAATCGAGCGTCACACAAAAGGCAGAGATGACACATTATTTTTGCTCTACAGGAATTTAAAAATAAATTTTATTGAAACCGTGAGCTCTGTTTTTTGGGAGTAGCGTGCAGCAGATTTGTTTTTCTTTTCATCTGTTGAACCTCTCAGCTGCAGTGTGGTTGTTTTTCTCTGTGTTCGCACCAGTTGCTGCTGGTGTTACAGGTCATGTTTGTTTAAAGGCAGCGTCATCGCTCCGAGGGCCACAGTCTGAACTGTTGCACACGATGTGACAGTGATAACTGAGTCCAGGAGGGATCACTGTTGGCAGGTAGTTTCCTTGTCTCTGGATCGCGCCTGCTGACCCAGGAACAGATATTCAGACATTAAGCTTTGAAGCAGTTGACAGGTTTTATTCAGTGTTTGGATGTTTGTGTGCAGAGTGAAGGGTTGAAAGCTGGTTGGTTTGCTATAATCCAGTATGTGTGAAGAGTTGCTGATGAAAGTAACTGTTTCTCAGCGATCAGAGGGATAATGTTCAGTAAAAGGATAATAGATCATGTGCAAGGAAAACACTTCTTATTTTGATTCCTCTGATGTCAGCTGCATATTATTTGAAAACTAGACCGAGGCCCAAAAGTTCCCTAATGAAACCACATTAAAATTCATTTTGGATCTACAAAAAAAAATGTACACACTCATAAATATCAGTCCTCCAACATTGTATCAGAAAATATCTTTTCAAATCTGACGAGGTAGACCTTTGACTAGATCATCACTATATTTGACACTTTTTTGGTTCCGCATGGTACCAGCCAGTCAGTGTGGCTCAACAATCACTTGAATTTGCTTCAGTTATAAATCTCACCGAACGTTTATAGCCTGTGATCCATTTGGGAAAACGTCGTGTTTAGCGTGTTGTTGAGTTAGTTAACGAGACGTCTCAGTATCTATATGAAGCTAGATTTAAATCACAGCTGTTTTGCAGACTGCATGACAAAAAAACAACCACTTGTACATAATGTTCTTCTAATTATAATGTACTTACTGAATATTTATTTAAGTCATTCATGGGGGAAAAAAAGGTTCATAAACGCGCCACCTTTCCATGTTTATGCTCTTTTATTCTGGATTTTATCTCTGTAAATTAAATATCTTTGGGTTTTGTACTGGTGACTAAAGATGTCACTTTGCACTCTGGGAAGCTGTAGTTTTTAAATTTTTTTATTCAGTGAACAGTCCTACCAGGAAATGTGTAGTTAACAGGGTTAAAGATAAAAAACCAAAACCACCTTCCTTCCTGCTACTAAAGAAAGTTATGCAACAGGAAACCAGGGGGCATCTGGATTTGAACCAGAGACCTCTTGATCTGCAGTCAAATGCTCTACCACTGAGCTATACCCCATTCCTCATGAGAGAACAGGAGTACACAGGTGTCTCCTGGGTGAAAGAAGAAGTAAAGTGCTGTGTAGATGTGGTGACATGTTCTGTACATTAACCTGCTGTGTTTGTCTTTCTAAGCATTATTCTGTGCCGCTGCGTTTTCCTAACCAGCTGTTCTCTCCTCGAACAACACAGCCAGTCCTCTGATTGCCAACAAATGTGATTAGTCGGCATTGTGTAACCATGGCGATGTGGGCAGAGTGGGAACATAATGCAATGTGTGGCCTCTGCCCAACCCGGATAGGCCGTTTGCCAGGGGCCTGCCAATCAGATTACAAGGTCCCAGTTTGCATCAGAACATGAAAAATGACAAGTAATGAAGCCTGTTCACGGACACGCTATAGACAAATCTTCTCTGGTTGACTTCCTGTACGGTCTGGGACTCGTGCTGCTTTATCTCTGCCTCCATCTGAACGCCTGATCATATTCAGAGGCTTTTAACAAATGCTACGCCAATTGTTTGTGGTCATCCTGCTCTCTGGAAATGGGGTTTTCAAAGAAATATGTCAAGATAAGTTATAATGGATCAGCACCATTAAACTTTCTTTGTGTTCTTTCTCTTCTCTCCGTCCTCCATCCCCCTCTGGTTTCAGGGAAAGTACGCCAAGAGGAAGGGCCGATTCAAGCGTTCGGACGGAAGCACCTCCTCCGACACCACCTCCAACAGCTTTGTCCGACAGGTAACGTGTCACTCTTAATCCTTCCCTCAGAGAGCTCAGCCTCCACTTTCCTCTCAACTTATTTAATGAAGAGTCATGTGAAAGTTTAATGGAGTCAAAGTGAGCACATTTAATGCTGAGAGTTCACTGGCTCCTTATTAAAATGTGAATCCTTTAAATTAGTTTCATCTCCTCCCAGACTTAAGATTATTGTATTTTACTTTTTATTGCATATCCAACTTTCACAATTTACACAAATTAATAAATCATCTTTAAAAGTTAATTGGACAAAACTAGGAAATAACCTGAATGGAATAATTGGATCCTGAACCTTGAAATACTTTGATTCCTGGAGGTTTAGTCTGGAGTTTGTCTTCTATTTTGCATTATGTCTATGTTTAAAAGTCAAATCTCCTGCAGGAATCTCTGGCAAAGACAGCCAGGGATACATGAAATATTTGTGGCATGACCACACTCCCTTAGAATGGCACTCAGTATAGTGCATACCTCTGCCGAGGCCCAACGGTGCCCTTATAAAACCCACATTTAAATTCACTAGATATCATAAATATCAGTCCCCTAAACATGTGCATCCACATCCACAAATTATTCTTTGAGAATTTATTGAAAATGTTGAAAATTGCCCTATCCCACAATAGTATAGGAAGTGGTCAAATATATAAATATATGTGTGTGTATGTATGTGTGTGTGTGTGTGTATATATATGTATACATATATATGTGTGTATATATATGTATTTATATATATATAAGACTTTTATACGGATATGAGATGTACTGCAAACAGGAATGAAAATAATCCCTGAAAAAGAAAAACCTTCTGGCTCCTGTGATTAGTGAAAAATGTATCATACTTCAGAGTTGAAGGCGTCTTATTTGCAATTTTATTCTATAAGTTATATCCCTATGTCAGTTTTCACCTCAGTTTTTCTTCATGTCCCAGTTTTATTCTCAGTTTTTACGCTGTGAAAACCTTCCATTTTCCTGCCTTTAAAAGTGGTGGCTCTCCCTCTCTCCACCTATGTGTGTCCCAGCAGCCCACAGACTGCTCTGTATCTGACACATTGAAATGGCTTTGATAACATCAGCAGTAAACCCTGGTGACTACAGCTGTGCACAGCATTATTGTCACAGTGGCGGAGCTGAGAGACACAGGCAGAGATTCCTTCAGGGCTCGGATACTGATTATCAGTCCCCAGGTGTTAGACTCGCCCCCTCACGCTCCTCCCCTCTGACCCTGACCCCGCCCTGCTCTGCAGATGTGGAGGCATTGATTGGGAGAGAGCTAGGGAAACATGTCACTGGTCAAGAAGGCTCTCGTCCTCGGACAGGAACATCTCCTCTCCTCAGGGACTTCAGGAGGCCGGGTTTAAGGCCTCGCGCCCTGGACCCGCTGAGCAGTCCTTGTCTGGACATGACATTTCTTAAAAGCCACACTGTGTCACGGCTAAATGAGTCCCCCTTTTTTCCGTCTGACCTCTTCATTTGTGAGAGGAAATGATTTGCCCTGTGCTGAATGACATTTACCTGTTCAGCGCTGGTGTTGCTTTAGAAAAAAAAAAAGAGAAGAAATCCTATCACTGTTGGTGAACACAGGGAGCTGAACTCTCCTGTGGTTTCTAAAGGTTAGAGCTGCATCCTCGCCTGCACACACCACCTGTCCGTCCACCTCATCCTTCTTGGACTCGGGGCTGCTAAAGGAGCACGTGCACTGGGGCCTGCAGGTTAGGCAGGACTCATAATCACTCGCACTCTTTGAGGAACTCATTAACCATAGAAAGGATGATTTAACACATCCTGAGATAAATATCCTCCCAGTCTCGAGCTATTGCTATTTCACTCAATAGACTGACAGTGGAACGAGCAGGGATTTCAAACAGTCGAAATGCCGCACGTAATCCAGATATTAATTTAGCGACTCAGCCGTTGAACGTATGAAGTGTCTATTAGTGTTTCTACACATGGAAGTTATTCCTGAATCCTTGTTAAGATAAAAAATTATAATAACTGGTTTTAATTAAAGAAAAAGAGGAACACAGGCGCCCTATAGGTTTTTGTACATACAGCCTATTTTAGCCTCTCCTTGAGGAACTCAAAGCAGAGCCCTGTATAGGCTTTACAGTCTCACACACACCTACGCAAGTGCACAGTCACTCACCACACACACACAAATACACGAGAGCCACAATCAGCCAACGGTAGAGCTGGCTGGTACACTGGGCCTGGTTTCCATGGCAACCGGGCCACTGAGTCTCCCTCTGTGTGCAGACACAGTGGGATGAAGAGACGGAGGGGATGATGTTTAGATGGGCTTGTGTGTGTGTGTGTGTGTGTGTATGTGTGTGTGTGTTGGGAGGGAGGTGGTGCCGCCTAGATGTTTGTTCAGTGTCCATGTGTGTGTGTCTGTGTGTGTGTGTGTGTGTCGAGTTCAACAAAAACACACTCTGTCTTCAGGTGTGTGAAGACAGCCTGAGAACTGTCTGCTGCCGTGGCTGCTCTGTGGAATATGCAACATGTCTGCTGTTGTTCCAGCGATGTTATGGCATTATCTCATTTCCAGCCAGAGAAACACACACTCACATGCAACATTATAATAGCACAATAATGTCACATCAAATCGGAAGGTACGACGAACACATGGCAGCTGCGTCACGTTTGTGGATTCGCTCTGAGACCAAAACTAATGGTCCGTTCCAGTTCCTTTTCCAAGTTCCTTCAAATTGCAGAAAGTGGCTATTGACACCCGAATTTATGTTGCGAGATGTGACGTGATTTGCCCTTCGGCACATCACCAGTACAACATGGAGGAACTGAGAAAAGAGCTTAATATAAAAAAACAAAACATCAATACAACTTCCATTTCCCTGTAATCAACCATATATTCACGCTGCTGACAAGAACAAACAGCAGCTTATGCTCGGCTGCCATTAATTAGACTCTGCAGCAGCTTTTTCAGTCGTCCGCTAAATGTAATATGTTCACCAGTGACTGATCACCACCATATTTCCTGGGGAAAATGTGGCTTTAATGATTTTGGGCGTCTCCCCATCTCACGCTGCCCTAATTTTCTGTCGTCCCAAGACTGCGATTTACAAAGCGTGAAATGTTTTCACCTTTTTTAGATAAATTGAAAACCATGTTTGGAGGGAAAGAGCATTGTAGTAACTGATTCCACCGGAGTAAAGATCCATCCATGTTTGTTTTTTCGTGGCTGCATAGAGATGACATCCTGGCTTGTATGTGAAAGAGAGACACAGCAGCCATCTTCCTGTCAGTCCTGACATATGAAGACCAGTTGCTGCTGCTGCTGCTGCACTAGTGGCTCCTTTTTTTTTTTTTCACCTCTCCCAGCTGGCCGTCTCGTCATCAGCCACTAACACAAGAGGAGGAGGTGGTCGGGGGCTGTAGCCATGGAGAAGCCCCCGTCATTGTGTCAGAGGTCGCCCTCTAGTGGACAAATAAGAACCCCCCCCTTGCACCACCACCACCCATTTAACCACACCTATCAGCCTGTGGACCTCCTTTCTGATTTTTAACATTATCCAACACTATCTAGCCTACTGATGCCCATAGTAATATACAAGACAACACATTTTGGATGATGTTCAACATGTAGTGGGTTTATAAATGGATTTTGATCAGCAACTATTCAGCGGGTACTTAAAGGTAGTTGAGCGACAGTTGCTTCAAGAGCTTCATGTCCTCAGTTCACTGGTGTTTCATCGGACCAGCCGGACTCCCCCTCTTTTTTTTCTCCCCTTCCTCCCCTCATATCCATATTAATACCTCGTCTGACACCCTGATATCCGGGAGACAAGAGACGGAGAGACAGGTCGAGAAGAATGACATCAGGACAGAGGCCGAGAGGAATGAATCAAAGAGATGTAGAGAGAGAGAGAGAGAGAGAGAGAGAGAGAGAGAGAGAGAGAGAGAGAGAAGGAGAGGGGGGTTTCCCCGGGCACTGCCCCAGCCCCCCTCCCACGTCAACGGGGACATCAAATGGCTGACGGCTGCATACCAAGCCTCCTTCTGGGTCTTGGTGTGTTCACGTCCCTGTTTCGGACCGGCCAGGGCTAAATATATTTCCCCAGTTTGCAAATGTAGCACAAGTCCTGCAACCCGACCCCAGGCCAGCTCCAGCTCCCCTTCCTCTACACAAGGTTCACGTTCCTCTGGGTTGTGGAGGTGGGTGGGTGGGGGCAGTAGGTGGAGGGTGGGTGTGTGTGTGTGTGTGTGTGTGTGTGTGTGTGTGTGTGTGTGTGTGTGTGTGCGTGTGTGTGTGTGTGCATGAAGGGGTTGGAGGTTAAGGGAGCGCTCTCCTGGTTTGACACATACAGCACTCTTTCCTGTCTTCCTCTCTCTATCATACACACCACACACACTCACACACACGCACCACACACACACACACACACACACACACATTACATACACACATGTACACTTATGCACTTGTCAGACTAACCGGCAGACACTCACACTAGTTGCCACTATCTCTCTCTCTCTCTCTCACACACACACACACACACACCCACACATCACACACACACACACACGTAACTGTCTGTGGACTCCGGCGCTGCCAGCTTGGTTTGCCGTGGTGTGGCAAGCGTGGCAAACGAGGTATGGAGAGAACCGAGAGGATTCAAAGGCCCTTCATGGTAAGATCCACAAGCTGTGTACTTTTTTCGTTGCATCTACCTGAACTGGAATCTGCGGCCGTCCGAGCTTCTGTCCTTGTGTGGGTGTGCGTGTGTGTGTGTGGATAGAGTTTTGAAAGTTCAGCAGACGCTTTTGCTGTGAGGTATGACAGGAGATTCTAACATGCAGCCCGTGTCCCGGTAGTTCTAAACCTCCCGGTCTGCGTCCCCCTCTCTCTCTCTCTCCCCTCGCTCCCACTCTTCTCACCGCACTGTGCGATTCCATTTTGGGCCGGACCACAGCTGCGGGAAAGGCGCTGTGTTTTTAATTAGACTTCCAGTCCCACCGGTTGCCTGCTGCTATGTGCGCTGCCTCTCGAGCGTCCTACCACTGTGGCCATTTCAGGGGGCTCCTGTCACTGCTGTTTCCCCCTGTCCCTAACAGGCCTCGGCTGGATCTTGTACTTTATAGTGGACGGAGCAGAACAAACATGTTCTCTGTCGCAGTGTTTGCAGGGTTGATGATTATAATATTTCAGTATTATCATTTGATTTTCAGCGCATTTGCAGAGCTGCAACTAACAAGTATTTTTTACTGTCAAATAATGAGTTGATCAATATTGGTCTGTAGATTATGGCAAATAAACCCAAACTGGTTTAAAGTTCTTTAACCCAAAGATATTCAGTCTACAATCATGTAAAACTAACCAAAAATAACAAACCCTCACATTTCAGAAGCTGGAAAAAACAAAGCTTGAAACATGGCTTCAACTATCAATTGATTTTTAATATTGTTGTAGTTTACCCTTCTGCTGATTAAGTATTTATTAAAAAGCTGATTATTTTTGCAAGTGGTTGTTTAAATTGTATGTGGTTTCCAAAGTAAACAAAAGAAGAGGTTGTTTTGTTTCATATTTCTATCAGTCCTAGTCTGTTTACTTTATATTAGATTATATTAGATTCAATTATTCAGAAATGTCAAATCATTAGTCATATGTCATATTTTCCCAGAGTCTAAGGTGACACTGTGGAATTTCTTGTGCGACCAACTGTACAAAAACAGATGCTTAAAGTTGTTCTCGAAAAAATGTAATAGATTATCAATAACTTTCTATTTCTTCTTATCTCGGTTGACTCATAGTTTCACCTCTAATATAGAATAGAGGAGTTTTGATTTGCATCGCTGGGTGTTCAAAACATGTCTGTAGCATATTAAATATCAAGTGTATGAACCTTTTGATCAGATATCAGATGTTGATTTTATAAGTTTATGTCGTATTTTGCTTGTTGGAGAACATATTTATATTACACAAATCAGGTATTGATCTGTAAAACGTGGCATTGTCTTGAACTATTAAGTCTTTTTTTCACTTTTGGGGATTTTCTTTCGCTAAAAAATAATGACGTTATTTGATTCCCTTGTTGCTTGTTTGAGAAAATGGGAATTTCTGGTGAGGTCGGACCATGACTCAACTTTCATCAACACACACACGTACACACACACACACTGACACACACCATCCAGCTGGTTGCCATGACGCTGCTGTGACAGAGGAAAGGAATATAGCCATTTAGTGCCACCGGCCATGAGCTTCAGACAGGAAATCTGTCCTTTGTGAAGCCTCAGTTTGTACATCTGCCTCTCCTGTGAGTTTCTCCCTGTACCTGTGCTTACTGAGCTAATCACACTCACACTGGATGTGATCTGAATATACAGCAGAGCTCCGGCTCGGCTACTAATGCATTCTGATTGGCTTCCAGCTGGAGAGAGATGAGCTGTTTTGTTCTTCTTCCCTGAAATGTTTGATAAGCGAGACCCGAGGAGACACAGCGCGATAATCCAAATAGGAAAAGGATATTTGATGCTCTCGCTTTCCTGTCTTCCTCTTCTTTTTTTATATTTTCACATCATCTGAGCTGATAAGTACATGCAGATATTTTTATCTGTTTAATTACCCGGGCAGGGCTTGGAAGTATGTGTTAGCTCTCAGATGGTAATCACTTCTTAGTCACACATTGTGAAGCCTGACAACACCTGCTGCGATGTTCCTGTTGTCTGTGGCAGAAGCAGATTAAAATGTTTGACCTGTGAGCTGTCTTGCGGCATGAGGAAGACGGCGGATCGTTTCTTGTGTTTTCCCGAAGATGTTAAAAAGGATCAATGAGCATCAAACTACAAAGATGTCAACGCCAAATCAATATGTGTACACTCCTTAATAATAAGCTTTATGCCGATTCCAAAAGCAAATCTTCTTTATTGCCTCTCTTTTTTTCTACTTTCCCTTTTTCCTGAAACTCTTTACAAAGGATGCAGCCTCTCATCTGGAGAAACGACGTTAACTCGCTCCCTTGCTGCAGGGCGACTCTTTTCAAACCTCATTATTCAAAGCGCTTGTCTTTTGCCATCCCACCCGTGCTCACTATTCCATTTCCCCCAACTCCCTGACGCCTCCCCGTCCGTTCTGTGGCTCTTTTTTTCCCCACCTCCATTTATTCATTATCAATGCTAAGGTGTCGATTTATCACGGTGGCGGCCAATCTGCAGAAAACAGAGGAGAAACGCAGAGGCTTCATTTTCCTGATAATTACAGAGCCTTGCATCCTGCACCTTTTTCTTTTTTGTTTTCCTTACCTCCCGTGCAGTTTAGTTTGGATTTTTACCAACTAAATATAGAAAAAAGTTTCAGCTCTGTTGTTGTCATTGGTAACCAGCCAAAGACTTTACTGTCTTGATGTACCGTGTTGATACAAAGCTGATTTAACAAACACTGTGTAAGAAAATAGCTTATTGATCACCTGTTGTAAAGCTTTTATGCCATTTCCCCCCCCCCGCCGCTGATTTCCCCTCAGGGCATTTTATTTGCTATTGATCACTCTATCTTCTGTCCGACTCCCTCCTGATGCAGCTCTCGCCGGCTGCCTGGAATAAGCAGCAGAGATGGTTACTATGACACTTGTGGGGGTCTCGAGTCTGGCACTGCCAATAGGAAAGCGGCTCCGCCATCAGGTGGCATGTAGCTATTTTGAACAGGAGCTGTATGTGAAGTGAAGCAAGGAGCTAAATTAGAGACACAACCCAGTGACATGAGAGGAGGAGAAGAAGAAGAAGAAGAAGAAGAAGAAGAGGGGAGGAAGGAGACTGTTAGAAATGAAAAGGTAGAGTGAATGTGTCCAGTTGTTCTCTCAGTCCTCTGTAGAGTTTCAGGGTAGAGAGCGTGCAGAGAGGTTATTGATCAGTTGCTATTTTCATCCACCATCACCGTTTCTATTATTCTTTTAAGTACTGTTGTATCCGTGCTCATGCTTCTCTTTTTTTCTTTCCCTTTTTTATTTTCGGAGTTGTGTGTGACGTGAATGGAGTGTAACAGTGACTCAGAGACACAAGCATTTGTCCACACACAAATATACACATGCACAGACACACACGGAGTCATCGCCCATCCCTCCCACTCTCTCTCTCGCTCTATATTATATTTTGCTGCATCACCGACCTCTCGCAGCGAGCCGGGTGGTCACATTGTGGTGGTTTCACCGGGGGTTTCCTGAGCGAGGTGTCTCAACCTTCGCTGAGTCTGTCCTCGGTGTCAGGATGCACCTGTGCGGTTCAGGGGATGACTCAGAGCTGCTGGGTGGGGGCGGCTGTTTACCGTCCTCATTAGACTCTGCGTGCCACTCACAGGATGGTTCTTCCTGCTCGAGTGGGATGCAGGCACGCCGCGGTCTGCGCTCGAGTTTGAGTAAATGAATCAGGAAGTTGGGATGCTCTGTGAATGCCTGAGGATGCGAGGCGTATAAGCAAGCCGTCACCTTGGCAACAGGGAGTGTCTCTGCTCTCGGTGTTCCGTTGCCAAGTCACAGAGCGCCGCGATGCGACAGGTGGCAGAGCCAGAATCAACATTCGTGTTTGCCCATTCATTGGAGATCATACACAGACGCACTGACAGGAATCAAAGCGTAGAGGAGCGTTAATCACACACAGCTGCACATGTAAACACTGACAACCGCACAGGTGCTTGAGCTTTTCACTCTGGTACCTGCAGGTCAACTCTAATTCTAGTTCTCTTCACAGGTTTGTGTTTGATTAATGGTACAAAGCACTTTTGATACATTTTCGTGTTTGGTTTAATAATGTGCAATGTTGTGGAATTTTGCCGTCTGCCTCCACCGAGGCCCAAAAGTCCCCTTGTCAAACTATATTTAAATTCACTCGTTCCAGATTTTTATTTGGATCCGCGCTCATAAATATCAGTCCCCATAACGTGTTTGATTTTTCTTTTCATAAATATGCATGAATTATTCTCTGAGAAATCAACAATAAAGTTGAAAATCTTACAATGTTAAAGAAAGTAAAAAAAATACCTGGATCTGCCCCCTGGTCAGGATCCACATCATCCACAAAATGTCATTAAATCTCATTACTTGAAAAAGTGTGCTACCTATTTAGCAACCCACTCCCGCCTTAAAAAGCAGAACAATATATGTACAATACAACAATATATTTCCTGGCATCTTTATTACCCACAATACTCGATTCCAGAGGATGTTCACTTTCGTTCAATCAAATATTCCCTCGTCCTAATAAAGAAATCCTCTCAATTGTTATAGATTATAATATATTTGACTGTAATTTTTATTTTACCAAACTCATTTTGTGCAAATTTGACATATTTATTTGAATGAAAAAGGGTGAAAACATGTTTCTCTTCCCCTATAAGGAATTTAAAATGTTGTTTCAATATCAGAAACTTGGGTATTATGGTTTCATTATCCAGCCCTAAACCGAGAGAGTCTGTTGCACTCACTCATTGAGCATTTTTCTGACTACACACGTTCAGGGATTTTTTTTTATCATCATCACATATGGCGTGTGTCATCTTTGTGTATTCTCACCTCTATTTTAAAAGCCCACACCTAGTGACTCACTTCTTCTGCCTGGCACATTCAGCTGTCCGCATTCTTGTCGGCACCTCCTACAAAGCGGCAGGCTGCCTGTCGGCTCAAAGACGGAGGGGGGAAAAAAAAAACACAGCAAGAAGAGAACAAGTGGGATTGTTATATAAATTGAACACTCAAACACTTCAGAAGTTCAGGCTGCCTCCCTCGCTGCAGCAGGAGAGTACAGTAGGCCGACGCCGCAGGCTCACCGGAGGCTCGGGTTTTTATTGTGCTATGGCTGTCTGCATGAGGGGTCACCGGGAGAGAGTCAAGTTACCGTGCATGAGTGGTGGATATGTTGGAAACTGTAGCCACTTCATGAGAAATTTATATCCACACTAATGTTATAAACAGTCCTCGGGCCATTTTTTCTCTCTCTCTCTCCAAATCTTTCTGTTTCCACTCGACACCCCCCCACACGCTGATGTGTTCTACCTGTGCGAACCCAGTTAACACCTCGGCCTCTCTGAAGCTGCGGCGCGAACGTGGACCTGTTGTCGATGCATCCTCCCCACCTCAAATTACACAGGGTCAGCTTTCATGCAATATGAAGGCCAAGGCCCCTTTTGTGTACTGTACTGTATGTAGGTTACGCTTCATTAGACAGTCTTGACATCTTGACCGCAAACAGATTGCTGAAAGGCTGAGGCGCAACCTCTCCTCTTCATAGTCAAGGCGAAAAGGAGCAGGAGAACATCGGGAATACCTTAAGATGAGCAAACAGGTTTTCATACCCAGACCACACTGAGTGTCCCCTTCCTGTTTGTGTTCCCTTCAGGGGTTGATTTTTATACCTGCTGTGCACTGTTGTCCTTTCTTCGCTCCTCACCTCTCAATATGCATTTCAGGGCTCGGCAGACTCCTACACCAGCCGGCCGTCGGACTCAGACGTGTCCCTGGAGGAGGACCCAGAGGCTCTGAGGAAGGAGGCTGACAGACAGGCGCTCGCCACACTCGAGAAAGCAAAGGTCAGAAAGAAGCTGTTGTAGTTAGTTTTTGTTTAATTTACATTATTGCTGCATAATCTTTGCATCAGTGTCTATTTTTTTTTCTCGACGGGAGGTCAGCAGCTCACTCTGATGTTTTTGGCGAGCTGTTGCTAATAGCTGTCTTCTTCGTCACTGCTTCAGACCAAACCAGTGGCGTTTGCTGTGCGGACAAATGTCGGTTACAACCCCGGCCCCAGCGATGACGTTCCTGTGCAGGGCATGGCCATATCGTTTGAAGCCAAAGACTTCCTGCACATTAAAGAGGTTTGAACTTACCAAAAATTAAACAAACATACAAATCAACCAACAAAAAAAGAGACAGGTGTAAACATAACCACCAAGGTAGTGAACGGAAGAATTTATCAATTCATCTTAACATTACCAAACGATTTTGTTTGTTTGTGGGACATAATTGTACTTTTGTCGGCAAAATTGTTATGCATATAAAAAATGTCTTGCAAGAAAGTGTGCCATAATGTACTTTGGAAGCATTTGTGCTCTGTGCTGTCTTATACAGTCTTACTGTATATGCAGCACAAAGACAGCACTTTGTAACCTTTTTCAGATAAGTGCCATACAAATTAAGTTATTATTATAGTGTCATTATAGTGTATATATAGTGTGAATAGAGGCACTGGTTGCTGCTGAGTGGTAATATATGTGAGCAGGAAAATGCAGGCGCGTCATTGCTGACGTCTGGCGTCTCTGTTCCCTGTGCAGAAGTACAACAACGACTGGTGGATCGGGCGTCTGGTGAAGGAAGGTTGTGAGGTGGGCTTCATCCCCAGCCCGGTCAAACTGGAGAACACCCGTCTGCTGCAGGAGCAAAGGATGAGACAGAACCGACTCAGCTCCAGGTGACCATAAAAAAAAAAAAGCCCTCTGAATCTACAGTATCAGCAGCACAAATAACCACACCGTTTAAAACAGGTCAAAACTGAGTCACACTTCAGCCGCTAGGCAATGTAAAACATCCGGAAATAGACAAAAGCACTGCAGTGAGTCACTGTATTCCACTACGCAAATAAAGCGTGCACATATACTTCATGTCTCTGTAGTCTCGGGCTGTGTTTAGGAAAAAAAGGAAAAAAAGAATGCATTGTATCTTTCAATTATTAATATCTGTATTACAAAATCAACACCACAGTAACCGTAGGGGTCAGAATTACAATTTCTAGTGAATGCACTTAAAGCACAACAGCTCATTCACACTTATGTGACATTTTTTTCTCTTTACTATTTAATACCAGAGGTCACAACAGCACCTTGTTTACTACATATCAGTGTCCACTGCAAAAATACAACTAACAATTTCTTGCTTGTGACATCAATTAACAATCAAACAATCAATAAATCGAACTTATTTCATGCCGCAACTTTCAAACAAACCATATGCAAGTTAAAGACTATGAGCACCATGTAATTTGTACCGAGTAATAATTTCTGCATGTCTGTTTTCACATTTCAGTAAATCTGGAGGAAGCTCCAGTCTGGACGTTGCCACGGGAACCCGCAGGCCCACCCCTCCTGGCACAGGTGAGGTCACAGGGGTCTCCCTATCAAGTGGCGAAATAGTGACTGCGTGCGCGTGTTTGTGTGGGCGCTCGTGCAATCCTGTCAGAGAGGAAAAAGAGAGAGCGTGCGAGATGAGCGCGCTGATATTTAGATGAAGATTTTAATTGGCTAGTTAGTTGGGCATGATGATGAATCACGCCGCGTCTCAGTGGCTCGCCGTGTGAAGTGAGAGAGGTCTTGAGAGGTCTGTCAGGACTGAAATAGAGCCGAGAATGGACTGCACTCATTAAACTTGATAAGTATGCCTGTGTTGTGTACGTGTGTGTGTGTGTGCGTGCGTGCGTGCATCACCAGGACTACACAGAACGTCTGCTTGATGTTCAGAGAGACAGCAGGAGAGAGGGAAGTGCAAAAATAAACAGTTTGTATTGACTTTAGGGGGTTTCATTAATCAAATAGAGCCACTGAACTGAACCTAATACTTGTATAATAGAAACCGCATCCGTCCGAGCTCGCCTGGTACATTCTGAGCGGCTGATCTGACTGAAAGCAAACATTTTGAGAAATACACTTGCTCGTCTCCTGGTGAGGGAGTGCGACGAGACAATCGTTAGCACTCTCACATCTGTCCGTTAAATAAAGATACGGCTTAGCTGAGCACAAAGACTGAACAACAAAGGGAACTGTAAGCATGGCTCTTTCAAAAAGCAATACAATCTTCTTACCAGCGCCTCCAACACTCACTAATTAACACGTTATCTCTAAATGCGTGCTAAACCTACCGTTTGCCATTTTACAGGGCGTCATGTGCTTTTCTGTGTTACATATAAACATACATACAGATATAACATGTTTATTAGTAAGGTTTAAAGGTGCTGGTAGGTACATTTTGTTACTGTCTCAGGGCGCTTTCACACCTAGCTTGTTTTGTCCAAACTTTTCAGTTAGGTCAAAACTACATGTGTGTGAAAGTTGCCTCAGACCAACGCACCAAAATTTATTCTGACCAAAAAAAGGTGGTCTCGGTCCGGATCAAAGTGATCGATGGCTTTGGGTCGTTTGCAGTGTGAAAATTACGTTTTTTAATTGTTTGGACCTTTGGACCAATTGCAGGAAGTTGAGACGGCAGGGAACAGTAGGAAGTGGAAGCGGCTCTAAGGATTACTTTCAGTCTACACCTCCACAAGATGTGATGTTTGAACTACGATGACGTTCATTCTGCTGGTAGTATATCGGAATGATATTTCACTGGCTACGAAACCGATTCATTCATTTTCTACATTTAAACGAAAAGGCGGAAAGTTAGCGAAGACAACAGCCGAATTGACAACACGCTGAGGTCAGACCCAGACGCACGCCAGTCTACAAACCTGTGTCAAGTATAGGTAGACACAGCCTACGTAGGCGATGAAGACATGACGTTTACTTGTGTCTTACAAAATTCTTTGGAGCACAATGTGAAACTAACTGATCAATTGTTACAAAGAACAAGGTGTGAAAGTCCTTGTGCTAAACTAAGCTAATCTACTGCTGGCTCCAGCTACATATTGACTTTTATCATTAAAGTGGTATTGATCATCTCATCTAACTCTTAGCAAATACAAAAGAATCAAACAAGTGTAATTTCCTTAAGACACCTGCTGGCCGAGTCCACGGTCCCCTAGGACCAACCACATCCGCTTCACCCACCAAGGACAATCCCGACAGACACTCGACTCCCAGTCGCAGCTTCCCCTCTCAGCTTCCTTCTCTCCCATCTCGTCCTGCTTCCTCCCAGTTTCCTCTGCAGCCACTCCCTTACCTCACTTCTTCCACCTCTACACATGGGGTTTTGTTGCTCTCCTGTCACAGGGAACTCACTTCCTGCTCTGCTCTTCCCGTTATCATTGCCTCGCTTCGTGATGAATCTGACGTTTCCTTTTTCAATCTCTTGTCGCTGTTATTTCCAGTTTAAATGTGTTTCAGTTTTAGCTTGTGCCATCTCTTGCAGTTTCCTCCATGCTTCTTTCTGGATGCATCTCACATTCTTTCTTCTATTTACTCCCACCCCTCATTTTTTTAAATTTCTCCTCTGTTTTCTTCTCAACTCTCTTCCACTTCACCTTATCTTGCCCTCTCCTCTCGCTCCTCCTTTTCATCTTCTCTCTCTCTCTCTCTCTCTCTCTCTCTCTCTCTCTCTCTCTCTCTCTCTCTCTCTCTCTCTCTCTCTCTCTCTCTCTCTCTCTCGCCCGCCCGCCCTCGTTCCTGATCAGCTAACATGGACATATCCACTGTGACCTTTGACGTTGACCCCCTCGACCTGGATGCTGAGGAGCCCCCTGAGTCCCTGGGGGGTGACCCTCGCTCCTCCAAGGGCATGTCAGGCAGCGTAACGTCCCCTCAGGCCAACGCCCACCGACTGCCCTTCTTTAAGAAGGTAACACAAGGGGCCCAGGACACGTCGCATGCCCCGCCAGGCTCCCTCCTCTCCCCTCCCGCACTTGCTCCCCCTTACTCTCCCGGTGTGGTCAGGTCTAATCTCTCCTCCCTCTCTCCACCTCTCACTAACTCCCAACTGCTGCTGCCACTGTGGCTCCTGAGCCCTAACACTGTTCGGCCTCTGAAGGCTCCAGTCATGATGGTTCCGCTGAGATGTGTTTGGATATTTGTTTTCTGTGCTTGTCAGCCGGGGAGAGGCGTTGAACTAACTGACAGACTCTGAAATGGCTGCTGCCGCTGCTGCTGCTGCTGCGTATCAGTCTGGATCTATTTTAAAATGAAGCCACAGAGGAGGGCGTCAGTATGAACTCTGTTTTAATCAATAAACAGCTACTCTCTCACCCCCCCTCCCCCCCAATCCTAACCTGTCAATAACTGAATGTGCTTTTGTGTTTTGTGCTTCTCTTTTTTTTTTCTCTTCTGGCTTTTGTGTGGAATGATACTTTAGGTGGCCCAGCTAAACAGAAACAGAAGTCGGTGAGTGTGAACTAACCTCTAACATTTCTACTCTTCACTCTTCGTCCTCTGTTCGTCCTCTGTTGTTTCACGTTTTTTCCTTCTTGTGGTGGAAAGAAATCAGAATATTACTTTCACACACATGTCTTCATGCTCGTGTGGACCCATTAAAACCAAGGTGCTCGCAGGACCATTTACCGAGAGCTCGTATCGCAGCTGTCGGTGTGAAGATGCAGGTGCACGTGCGTCTCAGACCCTGTTAGTCAGAGTGTAACAGTAATGCATCCTGACGGGCTTTCATCGCCATTCACGACTGTTGATTTGAGTGACAGTCGCCTGCAATCAGCTGTTTTTATGCTTCTCATTGCAACATGAATCACATTTAAAGGATTTTTTCCCAATAGTTATCAAAGCATTATGTTAATATTAATAAGTAAAAACATTTCCTAAAGTATTATTAATATATATTTTACTAAAAATGTTATAATAAATTTAATGCAAAGAGAGCAACTCTGAAGAATATCTTAACTTTATTATTTTGCTATTATATATTGATAATATTAGACATTTTTTAAATTTTCAAAATGGTATGTCGTAAATATTGATTTAAAATTCCATGTTTGAAAGTCAAACCCTAGTTCATTCCATTGATTTTAATGTTTTTAGTATTAAATATGGATATATTGTGGAAGATATATTAAGATGTTTACAATTTACATGTCAAACCAATGCTCATCATTTTGAGTCCAATGCTTTTATTTGACTAGAACAAAATCATAAATTTTCCACACAAATTATGTTCTTAGTTATAGTTCTTTAGTAAATGCAATGTATTTTATTTACTGTAAATATGACTGTTATACGAGTCCAATACAAAACACTGATTGTACGGACTGACAGAAAATGGTGAAACAGAATCAACATGTAACACTGTATTACATACGCCACCCTCCCTGTTGCTCACCGCACTAAGCCGTGCACGTGTTATTCAAGACCAATGGGCACTATTGTTATGTGCAGCACTTCATCGCTGCCCCTTTAGAGACAAGAGCCATTTGGAAACTTTTAAAATATGTATTTTTAGCCTCTGTGAATACAAATGAGGTGAAATGAGCTTCCGTTGCTGTGCTTTATGTAACGTAATGTAGTGGAACGGTGCCACTCCAGCACTATCTCCTGCCTGAAGAGCTGTACAGTGCGCACACAGGGAGGAGGGGGCGTGCTTGGAATACGGATCTGAACAAAAAAAAAATACATCCAGTTTCACAGTGTCAGTGTGTATGTAGGACGTGTGACTGTTTTCCCCCCCCAGTCTCAGTGAGGAACAGTCGATTTCTACAGACGACAGATGCTTATGGAGTCCTTATAGATGAATCATTGCTTTCATGATTCCTAACATACAGATGAGCCAAAGGTTCATGTGCTGCAATAAGCCGGTGTGTGGGTGTTCTGTAGAAGTCTCTGTGTCAGCTATAGGTTTTTCTGTTTTTGGTGTAAATGGGTTGAGCAAAGCAACATACTACTGCATTCCCAGGAAGTTTTTTTTTAAGTTTTTAATTTAAGAAAAAAAACATTTCTGTTTAGTTTTATTATTAAAAACTTTAAAAAAATGCGTAGGTGAAGTGTAGGTGAACATCAGATTATATTTTGGAGACTATTTTTTGTTCTGTTTTAAGCATAAATGGTTGGAATAATAAAATATCTCATGTCAGAAATTCCTGGCAATGATAATGTGACAATTTTATTTGTGACGCTGATTCATACAAAAAGTGTGAAGTCTGACGTGTGTGTTGGAGCAGCAGGAGACGTTCACAGGAGCTCCCCTGACATCCCGGCGTCTGCTTTAATTATGGACACTTTAATTATGTGAGGCTGCAGAATAAGAAATAGAGTAGCGAGGGCTTTCAGTGAGAAATTGATCCTTAGGATGATTCATAGGAAGTCAATAAAACTCATGGACTCTGGCGTCTGAACTGAAAGTCACCGTCCATCAGTCAGAGAGCTGAAGGAGGACCGGGGTTGTGTGTGTGTGTGTGTGTGTGTGTGTGTGGGGGGGCTTTTTTTGCGGTAATGTTGATTTCTGTGTGTGTTTCACTGTGAGTGTACGTTTCAAATGCAACATGGCGACGTTACTCACCGCTGTGTCTTTGCTTTCTTTTCCTTGCTCAGATGGAGCATGTCCCACCGTACGACGTGGTTCCCTCCATGAGACCCATCATCCTGGTCGGGCCGTCACTCAAAGGCTACGAGGTGAAAACACCCTCAGCAACATGTGCTTGTTATGGCTCCGCGGGTTGTCTGTCCATCCCGTTCTTGTGAACCTAATATTTCAAAAAACGCCTTGAGGGAGTTTCTTGAAGTTTGTACAAATGTTGAGTTGGACTCGAGGATGAAGGGAATCGACTTTGGTGGTCAAAGATCAGAGGTCAAGGTTACTGAGACCTCACATATCACATTTTCCCCTTGTGAACCCAACACCTTCAAAATATCTCTAGGGAAATTGTACAAATTTTGTACAAATGTTCAGTTGGACTCAAAGATTAACTGATTAGATTTTGTTAGTCAAAGGTCAAAGTTAACACAAAACTGATTTTTGGCCTCTTGAACATGATATCTCAAGTCTGCCTTTAGGTTCTAACTTGGACTCAACTGCAGCGGGGTAACTCTAGTTTTAAATCTAATTTAGTTTCAATTGTTTGTGGTCTTTTTCCTCATCTTTAGGTGACAGACATGATGCAGAAAGCGCTCTTTGACTTTCTGAAACACAAGTTCGAGGGCAGGTAAGAAAGTGTTTCCATAGCGACTGTTTTTTCTTTTTCTTTTTTTCTTTCCTATGCCAGCAAACAACTGATCACTGTACTGCACCGTATCACTGTTTCAGGATAGCCATCACACGGGTGACAGCCGACATCTCCCTGGCCAAACGCTCCGTCCTCAACAACCCCAGCAAACACACCATCATTGAGCGCTCCAGTACCCGCTCCAGCCTGGGTGAGGCGACGTGTTTCACTCATACCATTTAGTTATTTGATGGATGATAAAGTGAACGATAGATGTTTACAGTGGAGATCAGTCAGAAGGAAAACATTTCTGTTCATCATGTCATGTTGCTGAACATTCATTGAACAATGTTTCTCTCTGTGTTTCGTATCTATATTGCTGGATAGATAGATAGATAGATAGATAGATAGATAGATAGATAGATAGATAGATAGATAGATAGATAGATGTCGTCCATCTTTATATACATACTCTACACCGAACAGTGATTTACATAATGGCAGTAAAGGCATATTTATGTGTATGGTGCGTTATCATACACAGAGGTCATTTTTGTGTTTTACAGAAATAGTAGAAGCATAAAAAGATGAAAAAAAATCAAATCAAAGGGTAAAACATCAATCAATTTTTTAAAAACTGTATAAAGTAAGAAATGCAACCACTGGAGGTCAGCAGAAAGATTTCAGGGGGATGTTGAGTTGCTCTTTCAGCCATTAAAATAACTTATGATTTCACTTTATAATTTATAGGGAATGATTTTGAGGGCGACTTGTAGTTGACGTAATGTTGTTCCTTTTTGATAAGGATGAACAGAGCGTGTAACCTAAACCAACATTGTACCTGAAAATGTCAAGATTTTCCCTTTTATTCCCGCCCTCACTGCCAGAGTCTGATCTCCTTTCTCTCTTCATCCTGTCTTTTCTGCCCTTTGCCCATCCTCTCCCTTTTCCCTCCGTCCACCCATCCTCCCCCACTCTCTTTTGATTCAGACGTACTGGGTACGTATGCTTTCCTTTCGACCACAAAACGCTGAAGCCTCTCTCCTCTTCCCTCTTCCCTTCTCTTCTCCTCACTATATTCATCATCTGCTCATACATTGTTTGTCTGCCTGTCTGCTTGTCTGTCAGTTTCTCTGTTCCTCATAGATCTGTGTGACAGCCTGTAGTCTCGAACAAAAAGGAAAGAATTGCAAATGCAAAGCGGGAACAGATCCGTGGGAGGGCAGCAGGGCGGCTGCTAGCTGCTCTGCTTCTCTGTGCAGAGAGGAGCCAGTACTTTCCACACCGCTCTGCAGTGTTATGCCTATACTGTATGTGTGTAATAATAATACATTTTATTTATACAGAACCTTTCATATATAAAATGCAGCTCAAAGTGCTTCACAATAAAATCAAAGACATGATATAAGATAGATCAATAAGAACTCTAACGTAGACCTAACAAAGACTTACGAGAAAAAAAAGGCAAAAGGTGTAAAAATTGAATAAAGACAATGGTGTTACAAAACAAAAGATTAAATTTATTAAAAGCAAGTTCATAGAAATAAGTCTTGAGTTGTTTCTTGAAACTTTTAAATGAAGTAGCTTGAGGTGGGAGATCTGAGGTGGGAGATGTTCCAAACCTTTGGTGCATATAGAAAGCTGCTTCCCCAAAACTGCCCAAAAAACTCCAGATTTCCAAAGTCCGAGTCTTTGTGGCTGCCATTTCTATAAACGAGTTGAAGTTTAAGTTTGCTATCACTCTACAAAAGCTCGTTTTTTCCCCTCCAGCTTCTATTCTCAAGCCCTCTGGAGGCTGCAGGTCCCTGTTTCTCTGCAGATTGCCTTACCCATGTTATCTCTCTCTGCTGCCGGGTTGGAGGCGCTGAGGTTTGACGAGACAGGCGCAGAGCACTCTGGTTTTCCAGTTTTTTAATCTCTCTCCTTACACGTCGACAGAGCTGATAAAAAAAAAAACGCATGGAACTGTGCTCAAAATCCTGAATAACAAGCTCACATAGACTGTTGCCGAGGAACAATGAAAACAAAACGCCCAAGCAGTCCACAGACTTGAGTGGCTCACCTGATAATCACTGCTGTGCAAATTAGTGCTAACAAAACTAATGCTCCACTTCATTCGTTTGATGAGGGTGATTATTTCTTTTTTTGTTGCTGTTTTGTTTACATGGTGAAAAATTGTGCCCTTATTATTATTAGTTATTCCAAGTGCCACAGGCATCTCATTCTTAAGTGCCTCCTTCCTTCTGCAACTTTGAAATACAAAAGATTACAAGCACGTGAGGTTCACCCTGAATGTCAGGAGGTGGCAACAGAATGAGGATGCGACACTGCTCCATTTAGCTATGTGCATAAATGGAACTTTGAATTGTGATCTAATTCATACGCTTGGAAGTGTTTTTTCCTTAAACCTCCACATGCATGACTAAGTACTAACATGTTGGTTATGTACTTGTTCACAGAGTAGAGGAAGTGTGGCTGATGTACATGCGGTGCTGTGTCTCCTCAAAGAAAGACGTTTTGAGTAATCCTAAATCTGACTTTTTCCGCTGTGTTTACGTGTCTTATCTGTTTCCCCGGCCTTCAGCGGAGGTGCAGAGTGAGATCGAGCGTATCTTTGAGCTGGCCCGCACCCTCCAGCTGGTCGCTCTGGATGCAGACACCATCAACCACCCCTCTCAGCTGGCGAAGACCTCCCTCGCCCCCATCATTGTCTATATCAAAATAGCCTCACCTAAGGTAGGAACCCGGTGGACAAAAGCTATGTTTTCATTCAGTGCTCCATGACAAACCTAACCTGCATGCATGTTTTCCCGTTGATATTGTGCATGTTAAGTAGCTGTTGTTGGTGCACTGCTATACTTGTAGGTGGATTGCTGCCACCACCTGTCAGCCAGCGCTGCCAGATGGGAAATGTTGAATCGCACCAGAAGCTTAAAATGATGGTATTTTGTGGGAAATCATCGAACACGAGTCACAGTCCAGAAAAAAATAACAATAAAATAACAATAAAAAGATAAATACTACTTTCATAAAATGCATAGCAAATGTTAAGACTTGACATTTGCTATGCATTTTATGAAAAGATGCATAAAAACCCATATTACCCATATTCGCATATGTATATCATCACAACAAGCTTAAACACAAACGCAGGATCCATATTTTACTACGCTGATTACGAGAACTCCTAACACTGTCACTAAAAGATGAAGTCATCGTACATTATGGGAATTTGGGTATTATTGATCGTACAGAGGGCAAAATTACCATACAAATACAAAAATTATCATACATCTGGCAACGCTGACACCCATGTCCTTGTGCTGAGAATGCTACGAACAAAACATGGACCTACACGTCAAAACCTTGCTCCACACAATGTTTTTTTTATTCAAGAGCATGGTCTTTCACGTTCAAATTATGTAATACTTTCACTCAAAACCCTGTGCTCGCACTCAGATAAACCCTGCTAGTGCTCCAGGTTCAGCTCTCTGATTTGTTTCTTCTGCTAATCTAATGAGAGGAAGAGATACAGGGCGGCATCTGTTTAGTTTTTTTCGTTGCTTGCAACAATGTTCCCAGATCGTAAAGACCTTGAGATATTGCCGTTCCATGTTGACCTTTTGTCCTGCTTCATGAAGGTGTCTTCGTTTTTTCTTCAAGCACACTGGAGCCCAGGAAATCTAAGCACAAGCAGGGTATATATTTGTAATTTCAGGAGTCCTGCTCTCGAACTGAAAGACCACACTCTTGAATAAAGATAGAAATGAAACCATACATCACACTAATAGCTGAACAAATGTGCACATGTATAGTATCAAGGATAAAAGTTGTATCAGGAGACACAGTGTTGTTTTCTCCCTGCAGGTTCTCCAGAGACTCATTAAATCCAGAGGGAAGTCTCAGGCTAAATACCTAACTGTGCAGACGGCGGCAGCAGACAAACTGGCTCAGTGCCCTCCTGTGAGTTCTACTTTGCAAACCATCGATTTTGTGTCAAAACAACTATCAGTTCCTATAATTTGGCCTTAAACAGAGAAGAATTATTCACTTTGGTTCGACATTATTTTCATGCAGGAGCTGTTTGACATCATCCTGGACGAGAACCAGCTGGAGGACGCCTGCGAGCACCTGGCCGACTACCTGGAGGCTTACTGGAAGGCGACGCACCCCCCGAGCAGCAACCCACCCAACCCCCTGCTCAACCGCACCATGGCCACGGCAGCCCTGGCCGCCTCCCCCGAGCCCGTCTCCAACCTGCAGGTACAGGTGCTCACCTCCCTGCGCAGAAATATGGATCTGTGGCCTGAAATGGACGGTGTAGCCAATGATGCGAGAGTGGCAGAACACGCTCTCTGAAGTCCAGTGGAGAGAGAGAGAAAGAGAGAGAGAGGGGAAGGGGGACTCAACCTCCTGCAGCCTGCTCTCTTTACCCTGAAGGAGGGGTGCATCTAAAGCCTGTTTATGCTGTATATAGAAACACAACACAGATGCACCTTCGCACAAACACATCTATGCAAGAATTTCACACACAAATGAGCCGATTTCCCACGCATGAACAGCCAGTTTCATAACACCAACCAGCAAAACCATCTTTATTGTAGCTGGTTTCTCTCCCTGCTAAAACTGTGTGAGCAGCTCAAACTCCAACAACACTGGACCTAAAGAATAACCGATACCTCTGCCTGCCGAGGCCACCCCCCTCCGTTTCACTGTAATCAAGAGTGAAATGACATCTGCTGCCCCAACCCTGCCCTGTTTTGCTCCGTGGCCTCCTTTCTCCTGCACTTTCTCTTCTCCGGGAGGCTGAATACAGTTTGCTGTCCTCCTCCTCTGTGTTGCCATGGTACCGCCCCTGAAAACAGCAAGTCATGTCCGCCTCTTCAAACAGAAACACTGAGTTTGGTGGAGGCTGTTGCTAACACTGTCCAGTTTATTATCGTTTGGTATTAACTGTTAACAGCAAAAACACTAATCAGAGCTGTCTCGACTGGAAAGTTATTCCTGGCTCGTCCTCACTTATGATGAGTTCCATACTGTCAAAGATATTCAAGTCTTCAACATTATGGAAATGAAGTGGCAAGTGCTGCACTGAATGCCTGAAAACATCTACTATTTTTACGTCAACAAAAGAATCTAACAAATTTATTATTATTATTTATTTATTGACATAAAATCATTAAATTGATTGAATATACTGAGCTCTGTGCATCACTATAAACATCCCATAGCGCAGAGTTAAATTAATTACGTAATCACTTGGTAGTCATGGTGATCGTTCTGCTTTTTTCTCTGCCATGAGGCCACTCAGCCAGTAGGTGGCACTGCTGTAGTGGTAGACACTGCTTGGTGAATAACTGCTTGGGAGTGTCTGCTGGTTGGGTTTGTGATTCATGACAACACTGTGTTTTGACAAATTTGTGGAATAACTGTGTGTTTGTGTTGGTCCTGTGGAGGATTTGAGTGCACGTTAGTGTGTGTATGTTAAATTGTGTGTGTGTGTGTGTGTGTGTGTTCCTGTACTTATATCTTTGTGAGGGCCATTAATTAAGCATCTATTAAGCATAGACCCTACAGTGTGAGGACATTTTTGGAAAGTGAGGACATTTTGACCAGTCCTCAATTTTTCAATGGTCTGTTTGAGGGTTAAATCTTGGTGTTAGGGTTAGGCTTAGATTTATGTTCAGGTTAGGGTTAGGCATTTAGTTTGGATGGTTAAGGTTAGGGTAAGGGGCTAGGGAATGTAATATGTCAATGATTGTCCTCACTAAGACAGAAGTACAAACGTGTGTGTGTGATGTCACATGTTTCATGTAACGAATCCCTTTAATATAACAAGTTGTGGTCCTTATAAAGCCGGTGTTGTAAACCCTGCCTACTAATCCTGCTGACTAATGACTGACACTTGGGTTTTGCTCTGTTGTTTGTGTCTCTGCATGGTTTTTCGTGTGTGGCATGGCTGTGGCTGGCTGCAGGGGTCGTACCTGGGGCGTGGCGAGCAGAAACGAGAAGGGCCTCTGACAGATTGCGGCGGGAGCGGCACTCTACATGACTTTCAGACAGACCTGGGAGGAAAGCCTCAGCAGCAGCAGCAGCAGCAGACGTACCTGCGCTCCTCCCGTGGCCAGCCACGAGGAAGCAGCGGCCGAGGCCTTTCAAGGCAGGACACCTTCGACTCCGAGACCCAGGGCAGCCGGGACTCGGCCTACACCGAGGCCGGTGACTCCTGCATGGACATTGAGACTGACCCCTACGAGGAGCCCGAGCCTTACCGAGGCAGCGGGGGCAGCCGCCTGCACCTAGCGCAGCATCACGGCAGACAGGCATCCTGGGAGGACGAGGGCGCCGAGCCGGACCAGGAGAACCTCAACCACCCTCCGATCCCGAGCCAGACGCAGCCGCACGGACGAGCCAAGCTGAAGGAGCGTTACTGCCAGGACCCTGTGGACACAGGGGCCAACATGAGCCACAACAAGAATCAGGACGAGTGGGGGAGGGACGTCTACATCCGCTGAACATGCATCACATCACAGAGGCAAGAGAGCTCCTGGACAGACTGAGGATGGAGGGAGAAATGTGGGGGCCATGCCAGTCAGGCTAACAAATGAATCTGTTTACATCCCTGTACAATGTAAATGAATACATCAACTGCCAGATCCAATTCTCATCACCTTCTTCTTGCAATTCTATTTCTTTATGTTTAGAAAAATAATATTGGTCTGTTTCTTTTGTTTCTTATGTTAATACTGCATGAATATCATGGATTTCTATACTGACAGCACGAGGACAGTAAGTGTTACGATTGTGAATCTATGATTGTGGTCTGTATGACTCAATCCCTCCTTCAGTTGTAGAGTGTGAAGGCTGGTAGAGCCATCGTCTGTCGTGTCTGTCCTCTGCAGTCTTAAACAGGGTCTAACGTCACCGTCCCCCATGTGTGTACAGTGTCAGGGTTCTTCTTTACCTTAATCGCACTCTGTGCTTGTGGATGTCAGGGTTTCCTCCCATTATGAGATCCAGAGGTCACGAGTCTCACACCTCCACTTTCTTATCACCTAGACCTTAAAAATAAATGAGCTGGTGGAGAAGTTGCCATATTTTATCGAGAACACGTGTTGCTACACTCATGTCAGCTTGATAAGGACAAAGAACATGCTCCAAAGATGTTTACTTCTTCCCCCCACCTGGTTCAGCCACTGTACCCGACTGTACACGTCTGACCCAGTCCTCCCATTTCCGTTTACCCCCTTCTCTGTGGGTGCCGAGGGCGCCTGCAGTATTCACTCGTTCTCTGGTTTTTCTAACGCGGTGTAGATTCAAAGCGGCACTGCAGTCGTGGTCGTGTGAATGAAGTGTCCTGCCTTAGTCACTCTCCCACCCTTATTCAAGAAATCTCCAATCACAAGTGCCGGATTGTCTCACCAAGCCATGTCCACCACTGCCATGGTGGGATGTCTTAAACTCTCGTTACACTCGTTTTCATATCATACCCGTGTCTCTTCGTGTCCCCGCCCCACACTGTCGTTTCAGCACGTCAACGCTCATCTCGTTTTATTTGCACCAGCTTTGTCGTCTGTTTTTCAGGGCTAATGGTTATACTAAAAAAAAAAAGTACTTGTGTGTGGCTGATCAACTTCCACCCAAACAGCTAGCTTGTCTGATATTAAATACCACTTTCTTCTTACTTTTGATTTATGACTGAATTATTGTTGTTTTTTCAACTCTTGTGAGGTAGTGAGAGGAGTATCAATTGGGATCGGGGAGGGGGGGTAGGATCAGCTTTGGTCTTTACTCAGTTATCTATAATGAAGAATCCATGAATGTGTTTGGCGGGCTGCCTCGGCCCGCCCGTCTTCAGTCGAATAAATAGATATTAAACAATGATCAGTAAATAATGTTATTGTTGCGTTATCGCAATTGTTAAAAATATGATATAACATGTATCATTGGTGCCTGATTGTAGCTGCATTTTGCTTTTTCTGCCTTTCATTTTTAATCTGTGGATAAATTCGTATTTTAATTAAAAATTTAACCAGAAAATGCCACTGTGTCGATTGATTTATATGAGTAGATGATTATTATCTGATCTCAAGGATGCAAAAACTGATCGTGCACATGAACACTTTGATCTTTATATCTCCACAGTCAGTGACCGGAGGTAATAGGTTTCTGGGTTGTCTGTTTGTCCCATTCTTGTAAATATCTCAAGAACAACTTGAGGGAAGTTGTTTAAGTTTGGTCCAAACATTCACTTGGAGTCAAAGATGAACTTATTAGATGTAAGTAGTTGATATCTTATACAGAACATCCATAGGGAATTTCATTACATTTGTAAGGATGACCTTATTAGGATTTGGACGGCAAGGGTCACTTCTCACAAACTTTTTTGCCTCGTGAACGCATTATTATTATATAATAAAGAACGCCTTCATTGAATAATTTTAAGTTTGGCACAAATGTTCACTTAGATTCACAGATAGACTGATTAATTGTGGTTGAAGGTCAAAGGTCACAGTGATCTCAGAAATCATGTTTTTGGCCTCTTGAACACGATATCTCAAGCCTGCCTTTAGCGAATTTCTTCAAATTTGGACCAGTTGTCACCTGAAATCAAGGATGAACTGATTCGTTTTCAGAGTGAATCATTTCTAGTTGTTAGCATTGTTGACTTTTATGGACATCAGAAGTGAGTTTTTCTCTCTTCTTCCTGAGTTTCCTTCACTTCATTATTTTGAGAAAGATACAACAAAAGACTGTTGTGTAACAATGTTCAGTCTAACACCTAACGCCCCACTGCCTGTAGAAATGATTATCCAGTTAAGGTGCTATGATGAGTGTGAACCTGCAAAACCTAAACAAAGACCAGACAGTTGGCTTCCAGTGAAATACAGATCTACCTCTCATAAAGAAATAAATGAAGAAGGACCTTTGTAACTTTATTGTTCCCTGCTTTGCATTGACATGGATGATAAACTCTAAAATGCTCCTGTAAAAACACACAATCAGCAAAAGGCTGAAGTTGCAGAGCAGCTGCTTCCAGGATGTGGTTTTTATTTCTCAGTGTCTTCTCTCGCTGATCATCTGCAGCGGAGGAAGTGTCACGGTCGAGATGGTGGTTTCCAGCTGACGCTCAAACGTGACACCGATGTCAGAGTTATTCGACAGTCTATACAGCAGTGGTGGTGAAGAGCCTGGTAGGTTTAGAGAGCTGTTGTTTCAAACTCTTTGTGGGTTGGAGCTGAAATGTCTCAATTCAGTCCATAATTAAAGATACCTTATTTACAGATGTTCTCATCCTCTTCTTTCTCCTTTTCCTCCTCCTCCTTCCTCTATTTCTCCTCCCATGCTGGCGTACTATCATCATACATGCTGAAGTTAATTGAAATTAGTTTATATAGGCCTGCTGTAGGGTCGTTAAGTGCATAACAAATCCATAATGCGTTGGAACTCAAATTTCTATGTTATTATTGCCGTTGTTGTCGTTGCTGTTAGAACAGAGTGCTTGAAAGTGGAGAGCCCTGGACAGATCTGGACTTTTCAGTGGAAACTCTAGGGGAATCCTTCCAATAACCACTTTTGCTTTCTGTTAGATCATAATAATTCGTTTCCTCTTGTTACAGAAGGAGGAAGGAAAACTGCCTCACCTCTCTGTCCATGTATGGAGTGAAGGAGGGAGGGAGAAGGGAGGGGGTGCTTTCCAGTGGACATTTTAGGAAACTTTACTTTTACTTTACTTTTACTGTAGCAGTAATACTTATTTTACAGAACTGGGAAACACCCACATTGACCAGTGTTTACTGCTGGGTTCCTTATCTGCTTCAGTTCAGATATTCCCCATAGCACCTGAACGCAGCACTACTGTGCACTTTGTCCGTGTGAGTGTGAGTCTGAAGAAGAAACTTTGCTGAAGCTCCTCCCACAGAAACTGGTGTTTTTATGTGGAGCAAAAGAGAGTTGTCCTGACAGTCAGCTTAGATCACACACTGAAGTCTGCCTCCACTTCATTAGTATTAATAATATATAACAATATTTATTTACTCTCCTCATCACAAACAAGTGTTGGACATGGGATTCCTGCTCACAAAGATGTTGGCTGTGTTTGGTGACAAAGGTAAGACTTCAGACTGAGGCTCATTTTTAAGAAACGTTTATTTTGTTCCTGAGCAGAGTGTGAATATCATGAATGAGACAACATGTGTTGGTTATGATTAGAATAAACACAAAATAAATAGAAATATCCATTTATTTCCTTACAACGTCTTTTTATTCTGACTGTCGTACAATACAAGTATTTTGTCACTTTATTTAAATCAGACTTAGAGTGAAACTGTGATTATTAAGTTCATATTTATCACCTTAGTGAAATAGTGGTTTATCACTTATTGAATTATTCAACTAACTTACTATAAAACTAAGACTGTTAAATGTTTTTTTTCCCCCCTCTAAAGTGTTTTATAACTTTATATTAATGCATTTATTTTTATTCTGGCTGACTAGAGTAAAAGTAAGAATGTTGAGTTATTTCCACTGTAGTGTATTATCACTCTTTAAAACTAAGACATTTCAGTGTATATTTTTCATATATATGTTTTATCCCTTTGTTTAAATGCTTTTGTTTTGATTCTGTCTGACCTACAATGAAACTGTGAAGTTCAGCTTCATTCAATTGAAGTATTGTACAAGAATTCTTCAACTTGACACCATTATTTTAAAGGTATTACAGCTATGTGGTGATGTAATAGCACCATTTTTACTCTGCTCAGGACACCGCGGTCCTGCACGTGTCCCTGTCTTATCTCTGTGTATCTTACGCTGCCTTCAAACTCAATCATGCAGCTCCAGATTAGACTGCGTTCAAGTGGGAACACAATAAATATTTGTAATCCTTTCCTGCAGAGCACAAAGTCATCATAGTGGGTCTGGACAACGCAGGAAAGACGACCATCCTCTACCAGTTGTAAGTGATCTTGGATAATCTCACGTAACTTCATGTCCGTGCTGCCATTTCTTCTGTTTCATGTAAAATGTTTCCTCTTTTTCCCTCACAAACTCATCCAGTCTGACAAAGGAGGCCGTCCACACGTCCCCGACCATCGGCAGCAATGTTGAGGAGATCATCGTGCGGAAGACACACTTCTTGGTTTGGGACATTGGAGGACAGGACAGCCTTCGAGCCAGCTGGTACTCGTACTTCGGCAGCACAGAGGTATGGATCACTAACTGTACTAAGCTCTTCTATCTACTGTATGTGCAGATACTGAAACACTTTTCATAGGTTAGAAATTGATCATAAGAGTCAGAAACAAACATTTGTGAGGCCACTGCAGCCTTGACCTTTGACCTTTGGCTATCTCAATCTAATTATTTAATCCGTAAATCTAAGTGAACATTTGTGCCTAATTTGAAAGGGCTCTCTCGAGGCGTTTTTAAAATAACACACAAAAAAGGGGCTTTGTTTTGTGACCTTTGGGCTTCGACCACCAAAATCTAATCAGTTGATCTTTGAGTCCAAATAAACGTTTGCACCAAATAAGTTTCTTGAGATATCGTGTTCACAGCCACTGGCTGGAAAAACATTGATCACTTAAAATTCAATATATACATCAGTGATAGTTGGAACAGGCTGTGACATGTGATAGTCTCGAGTTAAGACAGAAAGAGAAAGCACTTTAAATGTTTATAGGCTTGTGCTGACTGAGCTGCACATTAACCTACTCTGGCTCTTTATTATCATCCCCTGCTGCTTGTGTTGATAAAGCCTGTTACATAATTAACTATGTCAGACTTGTGCTCCCTTCACTGATAAAATGGCCTCAGATATGACATATTTCTTAATTGTGTAATAATACAAAATTATTGTAGCAATAATACTGATAATAATCAATATGGGTTTTCTTTTTTGTCATGTTTTTTTCAGATTGTCATCCTGGTTGTGGACAGCACCGACCGTGAACGTCTGACTCTAACCAAAGAGGAACTTCACCGAATGCTCGCACATGAGGTACAAAACCCAGATTGCATTGTGTGCGTGTGTGTGTGTGTGTGGTGTCATGGCTGAGAGGTTTCTGGTCACGCTTTCATTCAAGCCCAACATTTAATATTGGCCAAAAAAGGGTTTATAACACAATATGGTGTAGTTAGAAGCAAAAGTAAACATCTTCTAATGGATGACAATTTAATAAAACAAAGTTGTAATAATATAAAATACAACTTTATAACTGTTATGAGAAAATGTTTATGCTTATGTTATGATGTAACTTGAAGCAGCTATTATATTACATTATATTACATAATAATATTGTATATTATATTAAATTATATTATATATTTTAAACAATATTATTATAAGTATTCATTCATGTTTAGTACAGTATTTTTCTGTCAACAACTCCAGGGAAGGCGTATTTTATTACAAATGTAATTCACTGTATTATCTGTTCATCCATTCATTATGGTTGTTGATAAATACATAAATAACCACTTTTATCTCCTTACAAATATATTACATTTGGTTATAAGCAATTAATTAAATAAAATGACTATAAATGCTAATTAAATGATTTTATAGTACTTTATATTGACGAAAACTTAAGAATCTGCTTTTAATCAGTGATCAACCTATATACACTTATATATTTTGACATTTATATAATTGTAAAAATATAAATAAATAAGGAGAGTTCAAATTAAGTGTCTTTTTTTATTTATCAGTACTCATTAATTAACAAGAATAATTATGACTTTATTTATGTAGTACTTTTCTTAACAATGTTACAGCGTGCTTCACAAGGAAGAAATAACATCAGACTGGAAGATAAAATATCAATAAAACAAAGGAACATTCCTCTTTTAGTTTGAATGCTGCCTTGACGTAAAACCTGCCATGACGTAAAAACCTTTTTGAGCATTAGTGAAACTGCCGCGCCTGCAAATTATGTTTTGATATGTGAGATACACTCCCACTGTCAGGGACTGATTGAGACATAGCTCGCTAACCCATGACAGCAAACGATGAGGAAGTTTCAGCGTAGACTGTGTGAGTCAGCGCGTCAACATGTGTTTAAATATTCCGCTGAGGCTGTTCTTTGTTCTCGAACGTGACGTGGGGACAGTTTGTGGTGGTTTCCTCTTCTGGGCCTAAATATCAGAGCTCAAAAAACATATATGCATAAAAGGAAGCAGCACTGTTAATCCATCCACTCTTGTTTTTACGCAGGACCTACAGAGAGCAGCCGTCCTCATTCTGGCCAACAAACAGGACATGAAAGGCTCGATGACGGCGAAAGAGATCTCGCAGTGCCTCACACTCGACTCCATCACAACTCACTCCTGGCATGTCCAGGCCTGCTGTGCCCTGACAGGAGAGGGGTGAGTCCCACACACCTAGCACTCTCTCTTTCTCCCCACTATTATCATAGTGCGTGACTCAACACTGACAGTTAACGCACATAGCCAACAGCAAAATACCATCAACGTGTGCTTGAATGACCTGTTTATTCTTCTCTCTTTCTAGTCTACCTGCCAGTCTGGATTGGATGAGGTCAAGGGTCGTAGCAAACTAAAAAAAGTGGATCAAACTTCCTGATAGTGAGCCAACCTCAAAGACGCCGCACAGGCCACAGTGTCAGGATAATTTACAGTGTTTAGGCAGAGCCCTGTGAACATTTGTCTGTGACTGAGTCTGTGTCACCACACCGACAGTACAGTATGTCTTACCCTCAAGGATGGGCCTCGCCCCTTGTCTGGCTGAGCCTCAGGGTGGATGAATGAACATGGTGAATATACGGTTTTAAGAGCCGTCCTGTGGTGTGATTATGTTTTAGTAATCTGGAGATGATTCCTCATATAAAACAGCTTTTGAATCACAAAGTGAGTTTGTGGCCTACAGCATTAAACCTGGAGGAGGATACTGTAACTGAGGAGACTATAAGCAGGTGCTGTCGCTCCTGTGCAGCTTTGGGACACGAGTCTGCACCAGATGAATGACTTCATGTTTACACCAGAGAACAACAGGACTGTTTTGTTAAACCGAAATATATTTAGTAATTTATTTTTGAAAATAAGCTCTTCAACTATATATTTTATATTGGCGGGGAATGAGCTAGCTGCTAATGATTGAATTCATATTATAAATGTATATATTGTATTGTATAAAGTTTTTTTAATAAATATTATTATTTCAATACATGCAGTGCGTGTGTCCTATATCTGTCAGCTGGAATGTTCTTTGTTTCTGGCTATGCAGCATGCCCTTGCAGGTTATACCTGCTTTAAAAGTACGGAGAAGAAATGAGTGAGTAAACAGTCACAGTCTCAGCACCTGGTTTTGGTACTTTGGTAGCACGACACAATAAATCACATAGTTTTTAACACGAGTATATGCTACAGATACTGTTACTTATATTCTTATTTATCTCCACGTTTGTTATTAGAACAAAGGAGCATAAATTAAAGCAGATGTGTTACTTTTCTTAAGCAAAAATAACCTTATCCCTGCAGTCAGTGTGATTTTATATGACTCTAAATATGTTTGTCTTCCTGTAAACTAAGTAGAATTCGAGAATGCGAAAACGCCAAAAATAAAGGGGGCATCCGGATTTGAACCGGAGACCTCTTGATCTGCAGTCAAATGCTCTACCACTGAGCTATACCCCCTGTATTCGTGTGGCGCTTCAATAGTCATATTTAAATGTTATCGTCACAACCTTTTTCTGTGTGTGGTATATTGTGGGTCTGATGAGTATAAAGCTTTTGGCAGAATACAGCTTGATTTACACCGTCGGTCACTCTATATTCCTGTTTATCTTGTGGTGGCTCTACGCAATAAATCGTTTAGTTATGATCCAGGATCTCAGAACGTGGCGGATGTTTTTATCCAACTACGGCTTCTGGTTTGGGGACGTTGTGTTTGTGGTTTTGTGAATTGTATCAACTAGTTTCCACAAAAATTCCACTAACACTTCCCGCAAACATGTTGATGTCGTCAGAGATGCTCCCGAACATATTCCATATACAAACATAGAGGTATTAACAAATAATAACATATAATGCACAAATGAAATGATATAAAATGAACAAATATATGAATCAATAAAATACCATTTTAATTCCAAAATCACAGTAATAAGCCAGTTCTCTATTAGTTCCACTAGAGGTGCTCATGTGTTTTTTCCATCGTGCGAGCTCCCTTTGAACTGGAACTTCCTGTTTAAGCCCTTGTTTGTATTTTGGGATGAGGAAAATGGCGGACGGGACTGTGTCTTGTAGCTTTGAATAGGCAGTGATTTCCCGACTCCATTGTCCCGTCCATGCGGTGAACCGAGAGGGGTCTGCCGGCAGGATGTGGTGGTCCGGGGGGCGCTGGCTTCAGCCATGTCTCGGTGGAGCAGAGGAGGCTGCAGGTTCCTCTGTACGTCAACCATTGAGTTTTCATCACTAGTGTTTACTGTAGATACTGTAACGCTGTAATGTGTCTATTAGAGCAATAGAGTATAAACTAAAGCAGAAGTGTTACTGTCCTAATGCAAAGTTAACCTTATAGACACAATCAGTGGGATTTCCTACAGCTTATAAATATATAGAATTCACGAAAACAAAAAGGCAGCATCCTGTTTCGAACCTGTTTGTGTTTTTATTACATTTAAAATTAAAAAACCTGGATTATTTAATGGTTTTAAAACGAACATCAGCTTAATATCCGCACCATGAGCTGCTCAGTGGTTTTGATTATATTTTAGTAATCTGGCAAATATTCCTCATATGACTGAACTTTCATATTTTGCCATTCATATTGTATTTGTCACATTCACCAGCCATACACAGTACGACATGCAGTGACAAGCTTTCTACCACTCCCCTTCACATAAAGATGAGATTAAAAGATAAGAACTGACTATTTACAGAGAGAAATGGTGTGTGAGGAAGGAAGAAATATATACAGGTAAGATATATAAATGGTGCGGATAGGTGCAGCAATAGGCTTTATGGAATAAAGTGCAGACATGAGCTGTGCAACATCAGGCGGAGGTAGTTGTGTTGTTCAGCGTATAATAAATATGATAGAAAGGACGGGAGTGTTTTGTGTTTTGTCTTGTGTATTGAGTCTGATGTGTATAAGCTCTTGGCAAAATACTTTAATTCTTTACATGAAATACGACCTGAACACTGGTGTTACTAATTAGTCTATATTATATTTGTTATTAAACTGCTTACAAAAACTACATTGGGAGACTTTAAGTTAAATGTAACCTCTAACTTGTATGAAGACAGATTCTACATGATTGCAACCGTTTTAACGACAATTCGCATTACCTTACATGTTATTGCATTAGCTTTTATGAAATCATGACTTTTAATGTTGAATAAACATTATGCATTCTGTAAAATTGTGTTCTGATCTATGAGAAATGCTGAATTATTATCTAAGAACCACTTTATATTTTAAGTTATTGAAATGTCATGAAAGCTCTATAATGCTGACACAAGCAGTGCTATTTTCATCGAAACAATTCATCTCCTTTTCACTGTAAATATTCCTCCTCCAGTCTAGTCCTCAGCTGAACTAAACATGAGGCTTCAGTTAGACTGAATTAGACAAATGAAGAGTCTTTATATTCCAGCAGTGTTTTATTGCAACTTTCCTACAATTCAGCATCTGTGGAAACACACATTTCATACTATCATTGCTCTAACTAACGTACATATTTTAATTTAATCTTTAATAATAAGTAAAATAATAATGAAATACTTAGTTTAAATAGATACAGACTTGTACTTCAATACTGGACAGTATACACTGATTTCACACAAAATCATCAATCATTTTATTTATGATATTCTAACTTTTACAACACAAAAATGAGAAACATCATGACAAAGTAAAACACAGATAGGAACCACAAACAAAAGAACTGCCAGGTTACAGACAAAAATATACCTTTGCATGTCAATCCAAACTATTTTCAAAATATACGGGTCAGAAAAACAAGATACTACTGATAATACTGGAAATATGATCGAGTGAGGTTGAAGGCCAGAGAGCCCAAACTCCTGGCGGGTCAGACAATGCAGTACAATTCAGTGAAAAGCAGCAAACAGTACAATAAAGTATTTGTGATACATTAAGTTCCAGGACTTCCTGCTAATATGCATGGTTAAAGGTCCCCAGATCTTTAAGGTAAAAACAGGAAACCACGTCATTAAGCTATTTTTAAAGCAAGGAGGGGAAAGATTTCCACTCATAATCACCATTTCATCTATGATCATGATAATATGAGGGCTTGTAATGCTGGAGAAAGACTCATTAAGTTAATTTGAGTCATTCTCTTTATATCAAGCTACACGCCCTTGTAACTCATATCTTCAAGAGGACAAATTGTTTTCCCTTTGTAACTGTGTCACCCTTTGTGGTTGCTATGTACAAAATAATGGTTTTAACCTGGAATCACCTCTTCAGTACACTTCATTGAAAGTGATCCTAACTGTATGCACAGTAAGTAAAACACAACCTCATTTTCAGAAAATGGGGATGTGAAAATGCTGTATTATGCTTCAGCTGCCATAGTTCTGTATAAATGCAGATAGATATTTTAGGAAGTGGAGAGTCAGAATGAAATACAAAGTATTGGTTTTATTTCTTTTCGAGGAATTTGACTCACAAACTTATCTTGTAGCTTTTATCACATGATAATATGAGGGCTTGTTGTAATACTGGAGGAAGAGTCCGTTAAGTCACTAATTAAGTAATTTGAAAGTAATTTCTGGACATTCTCTACATTAAGCGACACTTTCTTGTAATTAATATCACCAAGAGGAGAAATATATATTTTCTTCGTACACTTGTCTTCCTGTGTGGTTGCTGTGCATAATAATGGCTTGATCCTAACTTTATGTACAGTAAGAAGCTGTTTCAGGGGTAAAGAGTATAATGATTTGAATGTCGGGGCTTATGGACACTTGGATGACACCACACCAGCAGTATGGAGGCATGTGATGTTTTTTTCTGTTGTTTTTTTTTTCCCCGTCTGAAGCTTTGGTCACCAGTTACTTCAATTGTATTGGATTTGGCTGCAACGCTGTTTACCCCTGAAACTCCAGACGTATTTTGTGGACTCAAACACTTCACCCACCCCTCCATCGGCACCTCTCTGTCACAGGCGCCTGCTGCTGTGGCACTGTGCGCCGTGTGTACGGTCTGGGTTATTGGATGGGGCACTGATTGCCTTTCCAGCTGTGAGTCCAGCAGCCATAAGGATTCCCATGTTTGCTCCAAAAGCAGATAAAAAACGAATAAGGCTGTGGCACAGACAAAGAGCCACAGTCCTTGTAAATCTTTCTTTCAGTCAGCTTTACATCTCATAAACAATACAGCTTTTATTTATTTACCTTTTCGTGCAGGAAAAAACTTGCAACAGAGAGACTCTTCTGTTCCACGGGGACAGCAAACATATGTTGTTGTTGGGAAGTATGCACAGTGTTTTGAGGAGCTATAAACAGTCATGACATGGAATATGCAACATCATAATTAGTACCGATTTAAGGGCCGGCATTGGCAGCATACATATTCATGTCTAATCTCAGACGGCAGATTTATTTCTGTCTTTGCAGCTGTTTGGACAGAAGGAGGCGCCATTCTGCTGCTGCTCAGACTCCAGTGGAGGATCCCATTTACACCTTTATTTGGTGCTGGAATCCCAAACAGAGAAAGACACTGTGGATAGAAAGAAGATAGAAAGCCAATAAAAAACAAGAGAGTGCACACGATCAACTTTCTCCTAGCTGCTCCAAAGCCTCATCAGCGGATCCTTGTGCCTCTGCAATCACCATGGCAACAGACGGACAGCAACGAGGAGGAGAGAAAGGGCGTACTTAGAAATGGGGTGGTGTGTGGAGAGGGCGACATTGGGAAGGGAGGTAGAGTGCGGCGGATGGAAGTGGGATTTGGACAAAAGTGTTTTTGCAAAGAGGAAAAGAGGAAGAAGAAAGGAGCGAAGACAACGCTTTTATTCAATTTAACTTTTTTAAAAATCTGTTGCTGCCCATGATGTGGTTCAGCTTAGTGATGCTGCTCTTCTGTCTCCCACAAACAGAGACGGCTACAGATCAACAGCAAACAGGTGAGCGGTGTTTTTCCCTCCATCATCACTTCATCTTACTAACTAACATCTTACTAACTTCATCAACTCCAGCCTCTCCAATTAATATTTTACTTAAATTTTTTATTAAATGCTGTGAAACCTGTGCAACTAAACTTTATTAATTAGCTAACACATTGGTCCTGCAGTTAAAAAGAATAGTTGAAGTTATTTTTCATTCATTTTTACATTTATACTGTGTCTGCTCTCGCTTCTATTTTAACTTAACCACAGAAGCCGAGGAGGAATCTTTGTGGGGCAGCAAATGGGCATGCCATGCTCTTTATATGTTACACACTAAAGTGAATGACCTAGTTTACAATAAAGTGTACAATAAAAATACCCGAATCCACAAGCATGTGCCTGAGTCTGAACAACAACCCGCAAAACAGCCCGTCTCAGAGTTTAAAATTAGATCTGGACTTTGTTTTTCTTCTTGCCTCCCTGCTAGAATGTGGAGAGAGGCATTGTTTTCATCAGCTGCCATGTATAGTGTTTTATAAATGTAAAGAGATATTTTAGGAAGTGGAGAGCTTCAGAATGTAATACAGGACTTTATCCTGTATTTTATTTTATTTTTTAATACTTTTCATATTTTGAGGAATTTGACTCACAAACTTCTCGTGCAGATGAAACAGCATCAAATTCATCTGACATGTGTAAAATCAGAGGTCAGCTGGAAATATTGACCTAACATACCTTCCTATGCGTCACCCAATTTGCTCTTATCTGCCTCGTCACACAACTTTATAAATTGTTCAGTTTTGAAACTTTGGTCCTGAGGGAGTCCTCTGACGCTAACCAGACTGTAAAAACACAGAGCCCCCACGGGCTGAGATTCAATTGTGTGCCCGACGATGACCTCAGTGTTTGGCCTCTCGTCTCTCGTCCGGCTGAGAAGTTTGCTTAACAAATTGCCTGAAGCTGCTCCAGATATGTCGGAGCTGCACGAATGAAAAACATAGGAGGAAGAAAAATGTTGTGTAAGATTGAATCATAGTCAGTGGTCCATGGATTCCAGATTGACTCTTTATTTTATAAAAAGTTAGGTCCAAGTTGGCTTTAGGAGTAAAGCAGCAAGGTTAAACGCTTTTATTTGCCAACAATTTAGCAATTTATTTTGAATTATGCTGTAATTTGGAGGATTTGTATGGGAAATGATTTTGGTCAATACTCCTTCATTTCTCTTATCAGAAAATAAAAAAGCAGAAACGATTTTATAACAAAAAAATCAGTGCTCCCGTGTTTTCTTTACAACATTTGGACCAAAATTGGAATGTCTCGTTTTTATATATTTAATCATGAAATGTAACTTGTTCAGCGTCTCGTGAATGATCCTAATTGTATTTGTCATTTGAAAAATTCCAAGTATTATTTATTTAAGGTTTTGCTGTTATATCAGCAGATCAGTTGAGATATACAGGCTCCTCTGCTTCCTTAGTATTTAACAAAAGTGGAAGTTAAATATGCACATTCCTTTTTCTCACAAATACTTCAACACAAAATGCTTTAATTTGGTGAAATGCATTGAGTTGAGATATACTGAGGAATCTGCAATGCAATTCACACACGCTCTTTAAAATGAACTATACATGTTTATTGTGGCTGATGTTGAGGCGTCGGTGCCAACGGCTGCAGCCTCTGCTCAGGAAGGGTGTGTCCTCTCATACCGCTCTGAGCTGACCACTCACAGAAAAAGACGGCTAAACGTCGTGGTTTGGTAAAGAGAGGAGAGAGGTCAGTTCTCCGAACTAAACAGCTGCCGTCTCTACTGCCTTTATTTGGAAAAAAAGTTCCTGTTTAATATAACCGGATACTTTGCCTCAGTCCTGTTCCCATTATGTTTTTTCTTGACTTTTCACCCTTAAATAAGTTGTTTCAAATGTAAATTGAATTCAGCTCAAACCTCATCCGTGTCCACAATTAACTAAGAGTGAGAGGGTCCATTAAACATTTTTAGGCATTATCTTCCAACCACGGCACCGCCCCTGTTCTTTGTCCGAAAAGAAGATATTGATTCATCACTTTGGTATTCTGCTGTAATGTTCTCCCTTTGGCTTTTTGGGGTGGATATTTCAGTAAGTATTTGTTTATGTAGCACCCTGTGAGAGCAGAGACATAAAAACAATTTGTATTATTGAATTAATGTGCATTGCAACAAAAGACAAAATGAGCACTTTATTTGTAGGATTTTTAATGCAGGATGTTTACTTTTACATGAATGTGTAAGTATTTTTACACAACTCAATTATGTTTCTTGTTTCACCACTGAATTAACAAGTTTAAAAATGTTCACCTTTTACAATAAGGATACCAGCATTGTTTAAGACTATGGATACAGTATTTCTACTTTGAAAACCAATGAAAGTTCAGACCAGAGACTGTTAAATTATACGTGTCTCCACTTTCTCCCACTATCCAGAAATGAAGCCAAAATATGCCAGAGAAGAACGCTGCCATCTTGTGCGTTCAGAGGCAGAGTCTGCACAGTAATCATCGGGGGGGGGGGATGGAGCCGTTGTAGTGAGGACCCGTTTGTACCGATACACACGAGCGACCAATCATGAGTCAGTCTCAGCTGTCATTCATGTTTTTACTGCATCAAATAACTAATCAAAACCAAACTTACCAGAGAAATGAACATTTGAACAGACATCAGTCTGATGAGAACTACCTAAAAATGATAGAAACCATCTTTGAGAAAAATGTATTTAACGTGTACTTTGACTTTTTAGTTTGGTTCATCGACTAACATGGAGGATTCATTACCTTTACTGCAGCCAGCCACCAGGTGGCGATTGAGGCTCTTTGGCTTCACTTTTGAGGAGCAGTCATGTCTTCCATCTATATTTACAGTATATGGTTCAGTCATTACCATGAAAACCAGTACAATAAAGTGTACACTGCTTTATCAATAGTCATATGTAAGTTTAAAGGTGAGTTTTCTTTTTTTCATTGGACTGTTTCGTATGAATTGTTATAAGATGCTCAGCAGTAGGGGCCAAGTTTGGACGAGGTGTGATCCAGTGAATCATTCATATGGGATGGGATGAGTAAACCTTTTGTCAGTTTATACAATATCACTGCTTTTGTTCATCTGCCAGTTATTTCAATACTACTGGCAGAGGAAGCGATGACCTGAGTAGATATCATAAGCCGTAAATCCACATTTGACGTCTACACCCATCTCAGCTTCTATAAACCAGAGAATATGTTTATCTGCAGCACTGCACACAATGTTTCTCCTCTTACCTCATAGATGCCATAACAGGGTGGATCCGGTTCTCTACAATCACACATTGAGTGTTTAATAAATGAATGCATTGACGCACTACCTAATTAAATCAAAGGGCACGGGGGAACTCGCGAACAAATAGACTGAGCTCCAAATGAGGTCAAGTCATTAGGGTTGTCACTTCAGCGCCTTGTTATATGACGCACGAGACATCAGTGTTTATGGCGTGAACGCAGAGTGATGGTTAAACCAGGCCTCGCCAACCAATGTCCCACACAGTCTGAACTCCGGGGGTTTGGCATGACGACAAAGCTAAGGGACCATCAGGCCTGTGTTTCCCTCCCTACACTCAGGACAGAAATGCTGGCTGCAAACCAACGTCAACTAACTTTTCTCTGGTGTAGGAGGAGCTGCGCTGGGTGCTGGTGCCCAGAGGATGTTGTTTAGTGGTTCATGAAAATTTGGCCAAATTTAATATATCAAATTTAACATTCAGAAATTTGTTTTCTGGTTGTTTATCCAGATTTTTATTAAAGACCAATGCTCCGAACTGCAGCTGAGGCCCCCTGCCTTAACCGCTCACTGTTTTACGATGAGCATCTGCAGTAAAAGCACAGTAGGGGAAGAGTTGTCTGCTGTCTTTAATTAGACTTGAAACATGTATAAAATGGCTGATCTTGAAAGTATTTCTTGAAAAAGCAGAGTTCAGGTGCTCAAGACCAATACTGAAGACACCTCATGTTATATTGGGAGTTTGCTATTTACTGCCATAACTACGCCTTCAAGTTAAACTAAAAAAGTTGCTCAAACCTCAAATTTTGGCTTGATCACAAACATTTTATTGAGCGTGCACCCACAGGCTTTAAATATCTTTATCCTCACCCATCTTTACCAAGTCTGACATGTTTTATCCTTTGCAATAAGTGCTGAACACACCCATCCTCCATCAGAAACGAATAAAAACACTGTTCTGCCAACATTTGGTAATCTCAGCCATGTCACTGAGAAACCGTTTCAAAATTGAAAATAAGTATTTTTAAATGTGATCAAGATAAACTGTGCAGGGGCCCTGAAAGTCCCATGTTTACTCCAAAAAAATTTGAGTCAGCATAATTTGATAAACTGCAAATTAGAATTAGAAATCTGAACCACTTGGCAGAACAATACTGATTCTGGTGGGGTTTTATATCTTGAGGGACACGATCAAAATCAAGTGTTATGGCCTTTCTTGTTACCTCCATCAAAGAGGTCATGTTTTCATCTGCATTTGAGGGATTTTCTACGAATCCTGGTGAAAGGATGAGGTAAGGGAAGAATTAAATTTAGTTTCGGATGCATATCAGGATTTTATTTTCACTTTATTTAACATAGCAACATTTTCGTTGATTTCTCATACATGGATCTTAATTTAAAAAAACAAAGATCTGACTTAAAGGGAACCGGTATCCATTTTGGTGCAGCTTGATTGTATTTAAGGGAACTGTTGGGCCTTAGCGGAGGTGTGGGCTCAGTTCCTTAGTGTTTATCGATCAAAGTTAAATATGGTTTTATATCAAAAACCCAAAATGTTGAGTTACCTATCATAGAATATGCACTTAAAAAAATCATGTTAGGTTTACTGTCATAGCAAATTTTCTCATTTGAGAGGGTGGTTTTAAAAAAATGACAGGAACAATCAGTAGTTTCCAGGTGTATAGAGTAGTGGTATGATTGAGGGTGTTAGCATGAAGTCAGGTGTCGGGCCTGGTGTCAGGTGAGCAGCGGCAGCTAACACACTAGCACCGATCAATTTACGCACGTTTTTCGCGTTAATGCTCACGAAAGCGCCAGTTTACATGCGCCGATCTCAGATTAAATACGGATCACTTGTATATTGCACCTTCACCACTGCATGTGCCAGTACTCCGGCAGCTGGAGGGACTGGGTGTGTGGCGATTAGTGGGGACTCAAGTGGGCAGAGCTGGAAGCTAGCTGGCGTTAGCATAGGCTGGAAATCCAGCTAGCCGCAAAGTGAGGAGAGAGCCGGACAACAGTTAGCGGACATGTCAGCATGTGTGTGAGCCGGAGCTTCCTCGCCACACCACTGCAGATGTGGCAGAGTCGCCCTGCTCAGCTTTGCTCTGCTCAGTTTGGGGGAGACTCCCGACATGAAGACACCGGAGCAGCAGAGACCAACTCTTCGCGGCAGCCGGGCTGACCACGGCGGGAAGTTCACGGTGCTTCTGTCGGGAAACTGAACGAGGCGGAGTGACCATCTTGGCTTTTTTTTTTTTTAAAGAGCGTCTGGTTGGTAGACGTGTCAATCCGGGTAACAACAAACCTCCTGTAGTTCCCTGAAAGCCAGAGAAGAGAAAACAGCGAACGTCAGGTACAGGAGGCCGCGCTGATTTAGGGTTAGAACAGACACCCCGCACCCGGAAGCCGCTGCGCCAGGGTTTATATAGGCAGCATGTGACGTCACCACGCGTTCCCGTAATCTACCTAAAACCACCAACTAATTACCGTAATACAAAAACAAACCCACGACCGATAGATAGATAGATAGATAGATAGAAACATGCAAATAGATACATAGATAGATAGATACACACACATATATATATTTAGATAGATAGATAGACAGAAACATTGCCAACAAATAACAATGAAACATTTTATTAAACAATTAAATTCAAAATTTAAATACATTTAATTTATAAATGATATAATACTTATTTTGAAAAGGACAATCCTGCATAATGAGTATTTGTAATTGTTTTAATACTTTAAGATTTGATAGATAGATCATATGGAAATTCATTATTTAACCCCTGTCTGCTGTTCAGTTTGATTTGAATAATTTTTAGGATTAGGTTTATTCATGTCTTTTTCTTGCCAATGCGCATATTATATGATTGTCTGTCTCTATGAATTCTTGAATCTCATTATGAGCACACAATTGTTTTTATCAACTGGCTCGTGGAAAGAGGAGAAGCGTGACTGAAAATTTTCAGCACAACTGTAAACTCAGAAAAGCAAAACTTAAAACAAACTTGTTCATGTGTTTGTAAAAGAGTCAAGCAGCACTTGTTTTGTGGAAACTAAATATATGTAATTGATTTTTGCTATTATTACAGACTTCTGGAATCATCAGTGACCGACTGTTAAAAGTAGATCTGGAGCTGTTACAAAATATTTCTCCTCTTTCTCCTCTTTGGGGCCCCTCTGGCTGCTTGTGCAGGCGACCACCCAGGTGGCCCATGCCCAAAGACTCGGTATAAACGTGCCAGCAGACATGCCTTTTTCAACACTCCACAGAAAATCGTAAACTCCTATCTTCTAGAAAAGGAACCCCCAGCGTCAGTGTGGCTTTGAATCATAGGCTCTGTTCTATGCTTTGGATATGTGGTTTGAGAAAAGAGCCAACACGTCCCGGTTTCTCACCAAATATGGTTTACATTGTTTTTAGGATCTGACAGCTCCTCCTGAGCACCACTAAATGTTTCTTGTATAGTTTCTGACTTCATTCAACAATGGTTTAGACTGACAAGGCCGCGGCCGACGATTTCAAAAGCAAAATGTAATTCCTCGTTAGGCTGACAAAACCCAGCTCTGAGCCGCAGCCGTAAACATCAGTCTCATGAGTGAGAAAGTATTTGGCGTCTGAAATGTTTCCCAACAGTGTGTGGTTTTTAAATAAGTGAGAGAATCAGTGGATTTTGAGTTTCAGGAGATAAAATACAACTGCGTATATCATCATATTACATAATGAGCAGAACAGCATGCTAACCCGATGCTCATGATTTTTCTGACAGATGATTGGTACAGTGTGACCTCACAGCATCATGAAGCGTCAACTGGAGGTGAAGTTCATCCTCACAGAGTTCAGAGGTCATCCTCAGGCCAGTCCATGATAAGCAGGGCAGTCTTGGGTGGAGGACTATCCATTGACACTCTGCCAGACAACATGACACGCGTAGTGGTGAGTGTTGCACCCTGGTTGCACCACAGTGTTTCCATTGACTGTAATGGTTTGTGGCGTTTATTATGTTTTTGGCTCTTGACAAGTTCTATTTGTTTTAGTTGGAGTCAAACACTGCCCTCTTTTGGAAAGTAAACATTACTTTTTTCCACTCACTTGGAGACACATATGACAGCAAAAGATGAAACTGTGCTCATTGTGAACTCTTAATGACTGTATGACACACTCTCTGAATGCGGTCACACCATCGCAGCCTCTGATCCTCCTGTGTTTTTCTGTCTGGAAGGAGGATTCTGGCAAATATTACACATGGCGTAGCTTTGGCCCCGAGGACCAGCGCACACAGGAACTATGGGTAGACATGAGTGACGTACGGCACGGCCAAGTTAGAGTCCACGGGATTCTGTCAAATTCTTACAAACAAGCTGTGGTAAGTTTCTCACGCACAAGAAAACACATGCACTCTTTCTTGAGTAGCTAAAATAGGATTTTCTAATTTTCTAATTTTCCAGGCCAAACACAAGAGCCATTGCTCATTACTCAGGCTTTTAAAACCAATGTAAATCTGTGTGATCCATGAGGCTCTGAAAACATCATGCATGGTGAATTATATTAAGGTGGTCTGAGTTCTTTCTCAGGAGCAAGACTGGCAGATATGATTATAATCCAGCCTGAAACCTGACTAAACATATAAATGGATTAACTCATAAGGTTGTATACCAGACTATTTTTTATCCATAATGTGAAGGGGTATAGCTCAGTGTTGGAGCTTTTCACTGCACATCAAGAGGATCCCAAGTTCAAATCTGAGTGAGCTGAGCTGCCCTCTACTTTAAAAAGCAGATACTAATTATTCAAACATGATCGAAAGTCTTGGTTGATCTCTGTTGTACAGTAAAATGTTTAATATTAGTAATTCATTAAACATGATGGTAGCATATCAGATTTTAATGAGAATAAGCATAGATTTCCGTGTTCAGATGTGTTAGTATGTTTACAAACATACTAACCTTGCATTGCATTGTTTTCATAGGGGGTATAGCTCAGCGGTAGAGCATTTGACTGCAGATCAAGAGGTCCCCAGTTCAAATCTGGGTACCCCCTGCTTCATTTCATTCATCCATAGGCAAATCCAACGACAGACAGACAGACAAACATTTCTGTGGACGGTCGCATCAGTATGAAAATACTTGAAATTTAGTTTTAAAGTATCTACACGCAACCAGAGAGATAATTAAACTGTATTTGTACCACGTTTTGGGCGGCTGTGGCTGAGGAGTAGAGCAGCCGTCCTCCAACCAGAAGATTGGTGGTTCAATCCCAGTCTTCCTCATCTGCATGCCGAAGTGTCCTTAGGCAAGATGCTGAACCCCTCTATGGCCCCTCATAGAAAAAAGTGCTGCCCATAGATGAACTTTTGGAATATGGGTGAATGAGTGGTCATCAAGACTAGAAAAGCGCTATATAAATAAAGACCATTTACCATTTGAACGTTTTTTTTTTTTAAAGTAACATTGTGTGTGAGGACACGGCAGGATGGAAATCAATCTGAAACATAAAGTAACTGTAAGTTTTCCAAACGTCTTTAACAGACACGACACTTCTCACACACACTGCTCTCTTAGCAACATGTATGTACGTCCTTGCAACACAGCAGGAACTGTAAGTGACAAGACAGCTGCTGATTACAGATGCTGCTGAGAGAGGGAGGAGATGATTCAATCTGACACTGAGGTAACAAGTGATTTCACAGGTTTCGAAATGTATTTTTAACAATTTTATGCTGTGAATAAACAGTGGGAGGCAGGACTTAAATGGTGTAAATCTTAGTGGCAGGGTACTTGTCTGAATATGAAGAGACCCTCAGTTCAAATCAGGCTGTCTCCCTCTTGTGCATGCAGCATGCACCACACCAGTGAAGCATCATTTTTAAATGTTTTGAATTGTAATCCTTATATATTCACTTTCTAAAGTCATGAGGGAGGCAGGGCGTTGAAACCAAGTGGCTTATTTACACATAGCTGTGTTCATGTTTTCATAAAGTCAAGGTGGGAATCCTCTTAGCTCACACACACAAATATGTAAACATGCTGGGTTAATAATGTTTCCAATGTCCAATGTGAGAGATGCACAAAACTGGAGAAATTTCATGATTGCCATTTTGTGCCCACATATTTTATGTGAAGAACAAACCAGGAAAGGATTCAACCTTATTTAGGGGTTTAAAAAAACACTTACTCTTTTGTTGTTTTTCTATATATTTCATATTAAACATTTTAAACGATGTGTGATTCCTAGCGGGTGTAGCTCAGCGATAGAGCATTTGACTGCAGATTGAGAGATCTCTAGTTTAACTCAGGGTGTCCCCTGCTCCAGTAAACAAAAAGTAATTGTTCAAGCTGAATTCAGCATCAAATCTCTTAACAGATTTGAATATATCTATGCAAGAAATTCTGTATTCAGACGCATCAGTATGAAAGCACTTGACTTACTCAGGAAGATAATTACACTGCATTTGTAAAAGAAAAATCAACAAAACAGGAGAGGATTCAACCTGATTTACAGGTTAAACAATACATTTCTTTCTTTGTTGTCTCCTTATCTATATTTACTCAAAATTATTAACAAGGTGATTGATAACAATGCATCAGATGATTTATGTAGGGGGTATAGCTCAGCGGTAGAGCATTTGACTGCAGATCAAGAGGTCCCCAGTTCAAATCTGGGTGCCCCCTGCTTTGCTTCATGTGTAAGGGGTCATCTCCTCCACAATCCTGTTTGCTATTAAGAATTTGTCCCTGTCCTTCTTAAACAAACAAATGTATCCACTTGGCAATTGACTTCGTAAGACATATTTATGTTTTATGCATATGGTCATTTGTAAGTGGTGGAGCATTTTCACTATCGATCAAGACGTCTGGGTATGTGAAGCCCCTGCTATGTGTAAAATGTCTCTACTTGTAGTCTTTGAAGTGATCCACTGTACTGGAAAAGAATGTTGGATGAACTCTCTATTCATCAATCTGATCAAATATTTGACGGAAGCCAAACTAAGCAGCTCACACAGGCCAGCGTGCAAATGTACTGTTTTGATAGCAAAATCTATCTTTCCAAGGATCTTTGAGACAGTGTTAAAGTGCAAGTACACAGTTACCATGTTTTAAAACTCATAGGAGACAATCCAGGACCTCTGATTAAATTGTTTTTCAAAGGGTTCTTTTATACATGTTTATCCTCTGTATGGTAATGTATGAGGCCAGGCAGCGAGCTGTCACTGTGGATCAAGAGGTTCCCTGGTTCAACTCCAGGTGCCCCCAGCTGATTGAAACGTGCAGCCTGGAAGCTGCTCGGCTTGTGTGACGACTGTTTTTAAAGCCACTTTTGAGCTAAGTGGTTCAGCTTAGTGCAACCTAGTGCAAACAGTGAGGTATATTGTGTGTGGTTTTTATCACAATATCATGTTTTTAAATACATATGTACATTTTCAGAGTCAAAGTCAACTTTATTGTCAATTCTGCCATATGTACAGGACATAGACAGGATTAAAATGCCGTTTCTCTCTGATCCCCGGTGTAAACATATAAGTAGACAGAACATATAAGTACGCAAAAACAGAACATATTAGTATGCAACATATTAAGTACTCAAGACATAGTACATGCAGTCATTTTGTAGTCAAAACGTATCTTTTGTTCAGTGTTAAGGACAATAAATTCTTTCAAAATGTTTGTAAATAAAATGAAGGAGATAATTCAAACTGAAATATAAACAAAGATATAAATTCATTCTGTTGTTTAACTTGATAATTATATTGACATTTGTATTCATATGGTCGTATATCAGACCATTTATGGGAAATGATAAGAGGGGGTATAGCTCAGTGGTAGAGCATTTGACTGCAGATCAAGAGGTCTCCAGTTCAAATCTGGGTGCCCCCTGCATAATTAAACAGGTAATAGTTACTTTAATATGATTGGAAATCCTGGATAATCTCTTTTGTACAGTAAAATGTTTAAATATATGTGATTCGTGCACCATGTTTGCTGCCAAATCCAACTTTCTCTCAGATCTAACTAAAGAAATTAATGAAACTAAGCACAAATTTCTGTGTTCAAATGCATCAGAATGAAACTCGTTCTCTTTTCTGTGTCCTTGGTGAAATTCAGTCATACAGTAATGGCATGCACATAGACAGATGCTGATTTTGCATTTGTAAAAGAAGTACAGTGCATTTGAATGTTTCCCTAACATTCTGTGTGAGGAAGATGGAAATCAACCTGAAGAGTAAAGTAAAACAGGGGGAGCTAAGAGACTGGGAGGCGTTCGAGCACGCCAAGAGCTGCAGGCGGGCCAGGGGCTGCCAGCACCTGCCTGCTCACGACCCATTCTGTTTTCCAACACCTGCCACCTGTGCAATACATTCAGCTCCCTTTAGTACAGAACATAAATAGTGCATGAACACCGCTGAACAGAACCCAGGATTCTCCACTTTGTAGCAACATCCAATCCACGAGAAGCAGCCGTCTGAGCAGTGGTTCTCATAAACACGACTATAAACGGACAAAATTAGAAAGAAAAACAAAAAGGCTGAACTCAAGGCCGATCATGTTCATCAGTGGCTCCAGCAGCATTACTTGTTCCATTTCCCTGTTGATCTTGAGACTGATAATATGGCTTTTGTGAAGTTGAGGCCAAGTTGTGTCTACGCAGATCTTTGCAAAATAGTTACATCAGACTGGGAAAAATGCAGGTACAGGGGTTATATTTCAGTGGTAGATCCGGGATGTCCCTGGTTCAAATCTAGCAATACTTTCAGCCCTGGGGGATTTGAAGACAACAATGGTTTACAGTGAATAATAACAATATTTAATCTCCTCTGGCAAGGCTGTGTGTTAACAGTGAATGTGATATGATTATATACTTCTTCGTCTTCTATATACTTCAACCCCTCATGTGCAGGCAGGCAATTTGAATCCAATCAAAAAAATAGAATGGCACTCAGTCGAGCGCATATCTCTGCCAAGACCCAACAGCCCCCTCATGAAGCCACATTTAAATTCACTAGATCTGGATTTTTACTTGGATCTGCACCACATTGCACACACTCGTAGATATCAGTCCCCTAAACACTGTTCTCCGAGAAATCAAGGAAAATTTGGAAAAACATCCCATCTCACAATGTCACAATGTTATTATTTAAAATTGAATGGGTTCTTTCATGACCCATACCACATCCTTCACCAATTTTTCACTGTCCAGTGGATTTTGTGTATTCTTGCCTAAAAACAAACCAACCATCAAAAAACTAAAAAAGACAATCTCCTTAGTGGAGGTAGAAATATAAATACACTTAATAGTTACTGCTAAAAGAATCAAAGTAGGAGTTGATTTAATACAATTCTTATGGGTTTTAACTTGTAACTTTAATGTCTGAATATATATATATGTGATGAAATTACTTAGTGGGCAAGAGTGGTGTTCTAAAATGTATTAAAATGACCTTTGAGTGAGAGAAATTTACAGCTTTGTCCAGATAAGTCAGCATTTTGCAGCTTATTTATTCCGTCCCAGTCCAATGGGAACTGGCTGTTTCTCCTCCTTCGCCTTTAAGAGCTGATTGTGATGTTTACCACGACAGGATAACAACATCATAACCTCAACATCAGAGCCTGCAGTTTGTAAATTGTGGATTCAGTTTGTTTGAAAGTTGCATACAAAATGTACATTCAAATATCTCATTCCCTCCATCTCTTTTTTTGCAGAGGGTTGCCCTGTCATTTGACTTTCCCTTTTACGGACATTACCTGAGGCAGGTTACCATAGCAACAGGAGGTACAGTTTGCTTTTCTAGCAGATGTTTCGAGTGACCTTTCCAGCTCAGATGTTCAGAGGGGAAAAGTGTTTGTGCAATGTAACGGGTCGTACTCGAGCCTCACCCATTTTCCCATCTGGACGTTTTCAGGGTTCATCTTCACGGGGGACATTACTCACCGTATGCTGACCACAACACAGTACATCGCACCTCTAATGGCTAACTTTGACCCCAGCCACTCCAAAGAATCCACTGTGCAATACCTGGATAACGGTAAGACATGACCAGGTGTTTCAACATCTGTCTTCTACTTGGTTTGACTCCTGTTTGACCTGCGCTCTCTCCAGGTGAGGTGTTTGTGGTCCAGTGGGAGCGGGTGAGACTCTCCGGCAGAGAGTCAGAGGGGGCCTTCACCTTTCAGGTTGCGCTTCACAAAACAGGAACCATCTCGTTCAGCTACAGAAACGTAAGAGGCTCACATTGACCTTGTGCTGATTCAAAATTTAAAAACTTTTTTTTACATCGTTCTCTTCCTGATGCATAAGTGGGTTCTCTTTTTATTTCTGTTTACTAGATACCACAGTCATTAGATATGATTGGTTCAGCTGAGCATCCGGTGAAGGTCGGCCTGTCTGATGCCTTCATGGTCTCGTCAAACTCTTCTCAATCACCAGGTCAGAAATAATGTTCATACATGTTCTTTTAGATACAGTCATTCCAGTATCCGAGGCTTTTGTGAACATCTTTAGTAACTCTGAGACATCTCTGACACAGAGGCCCAGCGGCGGACCATTTACGAGTACCACAGGGTTGAGATAGACAGGACAAAGATCACAAACCACTCTGCTGTTGAGTTCACTGCGCTGCCCAGTGAGTGATTCCTGTCTGTATAAATCATTGGCAAAATATCAGAAAAGATTAGTTTCAGGGATCCAACATCAACTTGTTCTTCCGTCCGCTCAGCCTGCCTGCAGCATGACAGCTGTGAGCGCTGCCTCTCATCCAACCAGACCTCAGGTTGCAGTTGGTGTCATGTGCTCCAGAGGTGAGTGAGGCAAACTGACGGCTGCATTGTTAATATCGCACAGGATCAATGATTTATGATTATTTTTCATCCCGTGTTGTTTCAGGTGTTCAGATGGCATGGATAGACATAGACAGGAATGGTTGGACTACGCCTGTTCGGAAGAGGTACTGCTGGACATCATGAATGAATACTTGCTTGTTTTTGCCATTTTTGAGACTCAAATATATAAATGTATATTATAATCTGTGTGGGCAGAGCAAAGATGCAACCTGCGAAGATTACAGCAGAGGTGACAGCTCCTCTATCACACCAGAGGTCGAGGATGTGACATCTTTGACTCCGCTACAAAAAGACTGTAAAAGTGATGGTGAGGATGAGCTAATTCTCTGCATCAGTGAAATATATTGTGCAGTATTTACAACTTTAACTTTTATTGACCCATTACACTGTATCTATAAGTGTCCATTGAGGGGCATATACAAGTCCACTATATTAAGGTTTGTATATCAACAAGAATGGCACTCAGAGAGCACATTCCTCCACCAAGGCCCAAGTCCATGAATTATTCTCGGAGAAATCAACAAAAATGTTTGAAAATCTCGTATCTCACAATATTAAAGAAAGTGAAAAAAGTCTGCCCCCTTATCTGGATCCGCACCAACATTTAGTTTTTTTCCTCACGCATACTGCATCCTTCCACCAAGTTTTCTGATAATCCATCCCATAATTGCGTAATCTATGCTGACAGACAAACAAACATACAAACCAACAAACAAACGGGAATGGTACTCAGAGCGCCTGCCTCCGCCTAAATCCAACAGTCCCCTTGAATTAAATTCAGCTTCACCAAATAGTACACACGTAGATATCAGTCCCCTAAAGGTGCGTGTTTTTTCATGAAGAATCATTAAGTCTTACAAGGGAAATCAGTGAAAATATTGAATTAAATTCCTGGATCAAGCACTTGATTTGTTTCATGTTAATCTGTCCTGTATATTGTTCATAATCTTCCTAACAAAGAATCACGCTAACCAACAAACAAATGGACAGGGGTAAAAACATAACCCCCTTGGCAGAGGTAAACCCCCCCCCCACAAATTAGACGTGAAAACATAACAAAGAGAAGCATTTACAAGTCCATCTGATAGCTCATTTCCCCCATACTATAAAGCTCTCTCATAATTTCTATTGCACAGTTACACCGTTTTTCACCATATAACATTATATTCGTGAAATAAATCATTTGTTTCTTCTTACAGATAAAACCAAACATCATATATTAAAGACAAGCAATGGTGAGTTCACAGTTGTATTTCGCTTTACAGTTAAGAAACAGTGTTTTTAATCCAGCGTCCTCATCCTTGATACAGATGTGAAGCCAGATTCTTCAACCTGGAGCGATGCGTTTCCAAACACAGGAGTGATAGCAGGTCTAGCAGCTGCTCTCGTGTTGCTCTTGGCTCTGATACTTGTTGCTCTCTACATCAACTGCCATCCTGCGGTTGCATCACCTCTTTACCTCATCCAGGTAAATGCCCCACACTTACAACTAGAGACAAGCTATTGCTGACAAACAGACTTTCCTCATCAAACATGTTTTGTTCTGTGCTCTCTCACTCTTTTTTTTTCTTCTTTTAAAGCGACGCAAGAACTTCTGGCCTTCACTGAAGTTTCAGAAGCAGCAACCAGGCTACACAGAAGTGGAAGGAGAAGGACATGAGAGAGACAGCATTGTTGAAGCGGGGCTATGATGAAAGCATGAATACAGACTTGGGGGGGATATTTGCATTGAACCGATTTCTTACAACAACACATTCACATTTCAAACCCAGTTAAATTTTTGCATTCAGCTTATGGTTGTTTTTTTTTGCAGTTTTTGCAAAAAGATTAAATTTTTGCAACAGTATTGGTGGATTACAGCGAACCATGGCTTGATATTGAATGATTTTCATTTTCATTTTATATCTTTGTTGGAATAAACAGTGGCTGGACTCCAACTTGTTTATAAACTTTATAAAAAGAAATGCTATGTCAGTCTCCTTCCCTGCTTTTCTTAATGGAGAAGTTATTCATTTTAAGTTCCACCTTTTGTTTTGTGAGAACAGCACAGTTCCTCAACGGTACATAAGCTTGATTTGGTGTTTTTGTTTTACTTCATGTTGCACAGATATATACAAATATTATAAAATCTTACAGTAGCAGGAGAGAAAATACCAACAGTGCCATAAAAATGCCATAAAAGTAAGAGCACACACTAGCTTCGCCTTAAATCTGCATCCCCACGTGTATGGCAGCCATTTCATTCCAGTGTCTGTTGAATTTGGAATTTGGGAGAAATGTTCACAGCAGTTTAAAGGATTGTAGAGAAAAAAATGAACTTGCAATCTTTCCAGAGGTATATAGGAGGGATTCAGTACAGCCCTTTGGCCAGCAGGTGTCACCCTATCCAAACGCATGAACACGGACGTCCAGTGGGACGTGCAGTGAACGTGGCAGATGTGTAAAAATGTGATTTGAGATCACTGCATTGGTAAAGTCCCCCCCCCCTCAAAAAGAAAAACCCTTGCAACACAAACAAATGAGTGCATGAGTTTTCTATGTGGGCGCAGATGGGGCGAGGACGCACACCGTGCACGAATGAGGCCTGACCTGGATTTTCATAACCCAGAGTGTGCGGGCTTCGTTTTCCTGCGAACGCGCGCATCACGCGGAGGTTTCCACAGTATCACGTCAAACGACGATTTCCCGACATGTTGCTCTCGTGTGTGAAAACATTTGAAAACCTCCCTCACTGGTTCGTCCCTTTCTGCTCGGACACGCGCATGGGGAAGAGCGAGGCAGCAGAAGAAGGAGGAGGAGGGGGGAGGTGTCGGGAGCGCGCTTTCCGTGTCTGGTTAGTGGACTGACAGCCAGCTGTGCGGCTACAACGACAACAACAGCCTCCTGGATTTGATTCGTACGAACCCCCCCGGTCCCGCCGCCCGTCACAACCGAGAACACCGCGGCCAGCTCGCATCCCTGGACTTGAATACCCGACGGCAGACAGCCACCACCCGGCATCCTCGGCGGTTTCCGTGCTAACTCGCTGCGAAGAGCATTCCTCCAACATGAATCCGCTGTGTGGCAGATGTAACCGAGTCGTTTACCCCACGGAAAAAGTGAACTGTCTGGACAAGGTACGAGCACGTTCATTACTTTCGATTCTTCTTCTTTTAAAAACGAACACCGAGTGTGACCCCCCCCCTCCTCATGGAGCCCCGACTGAGCTTATTCCTGCTCGCATTTAATGGCACGTATTTTTTTGTGAATGAATTGAACACCCCCCACCAGAGGACAGGTATGTCGCTAGCCAAACCAGCTAACGGCTAGCTAACGTCTGGGAGGCGGTGGGGAAACAACGTGGAGCCGAATCGAACACGCACCCTTTACTGTGGTTATACTACTATAAACACTCTTTATTTGACATATATCCTTTTATCTTATCAAGACGGGGGCTAAAGGCAGATTTCGTCCAAACTAGCGCCTCTCGGGGCTTCCAGACAGCCGGGGCAGGTCTGGGCCTGGCTGGCACCGCTGCCTTCAAGAAAACGGACAGAGAGCGTCTCACACCTTCCGCATAAAGAAATACGCAATAAAATGATTGACCCCACAAATAGTGTACGAAACCAAGCCCTTTGAGGAAACGCCACAGTCCCAGAACAAAGCTCTTCCTGTCCACCGCTGTTAAAAGCAGCGTGGACTGATGTCTGTGTCCAATTCGCTGGCTAATCCATGTCAGGGATGATCAGTTTGCCAGTCAAACGTGGTGGACTAATCTCAGCCGAGGTGCTAATCTCATCAGTTTTACCCACAGTCCCACCATCGTTCATGGGAACGTCAGTTTGAGCTCAGATTGCAGTTCCTGTGACACCTTCAGCTTTGAGGGAGTGGAAGGTGACCATATTGCATTGATTTCATGCTGCTGCAATTTGATTGCATTTTTTTTGCAACAAGATAAAGAAGCAAAATGCAACATGGTTAATTTACGAGGTGGGTGGAGGCTTCTCTGCCAGGTTATGAACAGGCATGTTTACATAGTTTTACTAAAGTGTGGCTTGGGGCAAGTAGATAATTTGTCTAATGGACGTCTGAATGGCTGTAGAAAATCAATCCCTGTTGAGACGTACTTATCTGCTTGGGTTGACAGACAGGAGAAGGTGGAGAAAGAGCGCACAAAGCACATTATCTAAAGTAACATCAGCTCTTGATTGGATGCATTACTGGTCCTCTGCAGTGATGTGTTCTTGAATGCACCATGACTAATGTTTTCCCCAAACTGCTCCAGGCTGGAATTGATTTATCTCCGAGACCCTCCTTTCGTGCACAAGCATTCCACTAACATTACACGTCATGTTAGCCCGTTCGAAAGGCTGGTATCGATGATGAGAACCAAATTGCCACAAGTACACCCTGAATGTGCTGGGGGAATGTGGCCTGTGGCAGAGTGCATTCCAGCAGACAGACACTCCCATAAAACGTGCTCTGTCAGAGGCCCACTGTGCTGTCTCCCTACTCTGAACCACGCTCAGGAGAGTAGCCTGGCGTCTGTCTTTGCTGTCTTTCCGCATCAGCGCTCACCCCTTCAGACACGCCAAAACAACCTCCCCTTTTCCTTCTCCGAAGCACACTCGCACTGCCATTCTCATTTGTTCAACGCAGACGAGGCCACATTTGCCGGGGATTTTCCCATGTGCTAGGCTAGCTCAGGTGAAGGCAGGAGACTTGAGGGTTGTGCGGAGCTTCTGAATTGGTATTCTCAGCCTCACATGAACAGCTTTTACCTGACAGTCCTCTTCTATAATATACCTCTGTGGCGAGGCTGAGCCACAGAGGCTTGTTGGTCTGTCAGCTTCATTCTTTAATAGCAGGGCTGGGCCCAGAGCGAGCAGCCGAGCACATGCAAAGACAGGAAGTGAATTCAGGTTGAGGCTGTTGTCGATGAAGGTTTTGCCTTGTTATTTGGCTTCCCCCTCAATACATAAATGCTTGTTGATGGTAAGGAGTTAGATGCTGCATATTTGCCTCTAGTAAAAGGCTTGTATATGTCACAGTAGCTTTTTGTGACTTGAGTTGAGCACTACTGTTGAACTGCAGCCAATAAACCTTGTAACAAGGAAGTAGGAACAAAGCCTACACCATTTTAATTCTCCAGTGCCTAAATTTCAAACTTTACCAGCAAAAGCTGTCACATTTGGGTTAATGCGTCATGTCTGGAGGAGTGAAAGGATTTGTATGTGTGTCACTTTAAGATTAATAACCTTTTTTTGCACTCAGGAAGTGTGTATTTCCGAGATAAATTGAGAGATTGTGTAAAGTGGTTAGGCGTAAAACTCATCTCTCACTCAAACACTTGTGTCTGCTGGAGAGTCTCTCTACTTACTATAACTATGGGCTGTCTGCACGTAACATGTCTGCATTACAGGGCTGGTTTCTTTCTGCAGGTAAAGAGATGCAGTCCTCCTACATCACGGCATATGATTAATTATAATTTTATTGTGAAATATGTACCATTATGTCATAGATTACAAAGTGGTTCCTGGGTTGTAAATCAGTGACTGTATCAGTGAATGTAGTTCATGAAAGGTCTATAAATAATGTGAGAAACTGACATGTTAGGACAGCTTATCCATTTAATAAGTATGTGAAGTACTAATATTGCCGCTGGCTCTTGAAGATGTCTTTTGGCTCTTGAATTTGTTAGCAACGTCTAAATATTTTGAATTTTTTTACCAACAGTATTGGATTTATTTCTCTTTCTCTCTCTGAGGCAAGACCTAATTTTGCTTGTTTCAGATCATAGCTTTTATGAAACAGTCTCCCACTTGGCACCCGGTCTCATAAGCTGCTGCTTTCAGACATGCACTGAAGTCTGGACATTTTCCTAAAATCTTTCCAGAGGTATATGAGAATGCAAATGCCATTCAGTTGCTCCGGACATCTTCTGGGTCTTTCTCTGCTAGTTCCCTAGTAAAATGTCCAGGAAATGGGAAAATCTCATTGAGCGAGTGGGTGTGTTGATGACGAACGCAGAACCGGAAAAAGAAAACAATACAAATATGTCAGGATGAAAAAGAGGTGCACTATACACACAGACGGCACTTGAAAAGACTACAAGAGTCTACGCAGGCGCCACCTCTCATCTGAATGTTCCGGACATTTTTTCTATTGGTGGACCTGGACAATCTGCTGCTGCGTTCTTCACATGTGAAAGGCACACTCCAGACTAAATTTTTTCGGAAATCTTCCAGTGTTCATGTCTGAAAACGGGGATAGATAAGTCCTGGCCTTCATTCTAAACTAAACAGCCTATTGGTAGTGTGGAAAGTCCAAAAATTATGGGTAGAAAAAAATCGAAGCTTTTACATTGCTAACAGACAAGAAACAAACCCATGTTTCAGTTATTCTGCTGCTTTGCTTTTGTTCCGTGATGTTATACTATAAGAATGATCCACTACAGGAGGGAGTTTGACTATATGATTAACAGATTCCTTCTTTACTTTGAAAGATGTGTTGTAGCGATGTAGTTGGGTTGGTAGCAGTGGAAGCACATCTTGGTTTACATGACCCCAAATGTTCTGACACAGTTGCCATTAACACAAGTGAGTGTAGCAATCAGATTTCATACACCATTTGCCTCACACTGAGTTATATGATACATACTGCGTGTGTGTACTTTTCCGCCCATACATTTTTATTACTCAGCTAGCAGACTTTGTCGATGTATTATTTGGTTTCAATGTGGGATTTCTGGTTAAGATGTGAGCCCCGATTGTGCTGCTGCTTTTCAATCCCAGGAAATTGCTGGAAAAGGGGGTTAAAGGTCAGACCTTTAAAGTGGTGCCGCTCTGTACAATCTCAACTGTATGAAGGAGCTTAAAACATGCAGCCCCATGTTATAAGTATACAGTTGTGAAATTAAGTTAAAAATGGTCTTATTTTAAATCACCAAAGCTTTTGGCTTCATGCATTTGTTGTAATTATTTAAGCACTAAACAGTTTTGTGCAGGCATTCTTATTTAAATGGGGAACATTTGCCTGCAAACACTTTATCACTAACCCCAGTTTTAGAGGAATTTGTCTACCAGCGTCTCTATATTTAGCCAGATTATTCTGGGTGCTGATTCATGTTGTCCAAATGCCACAAGAGGTGAGGAATCTGTCCAGCCACCACCTTGCTTTGATGACTCACAGTCACAAACGCACAATTACCATCAAAATCAGCACAGTGTGCAGCCAGGTACTTCTCCTTTGTTCATGTTTTAATCAGAAAAAGGAACTAGAGCACATATTCTGTTTTTTCCCCCAATATATTAGTACATTTACCCCCCAAACAAAAAATCTGGACTCTTTGTGTCACTGCCTTAAAAGAGTTATAGAAAGGATGTCGGAGAGATTGTGTTAGTCCCTATAATTGTAAAATGATTGGATGTTTTGTAATGTCTATTTATATGTTGACTTATGAAAATGCAGAAGGGTTTTGACATTTCACCTGTACTTGTGCAGTTTCTAAAGCCACATTGACAGCGTGTGTGTGTGTGTGTGTGTGTGTGTGTGTGTGTGTGTGTGTGTGTGTGTGTGTGTGTGTGTGTGTGTGTGTGTGTGTGTGTGGTGTGTGTGTGTGTGTGTGTGTGTGTGTGTGTGTGTGTGTGTGTGTGTGCGTGTGCGTGTGCGTGTGCACATCACAGGCTGGAGTGGTTCAGAAAGTGTGTTGAGTGCATACTCTACTTAGGCAAAGTATGTCTTCCTGCCCCTGGCTTTGGTAGAAATGAATGGCAACAGGTAGGCTTATAATTAACCAACATGCTTTGATGGCTGAGAGTTTCCTCTATTAGCACTAGCCAGATGTTGTGCTTTGTCTTTAGGCGTTTTATCTTACTCAAGAATAGTCTTTCAAACATGCACAGACCACGTGGCTGTAATGGCCCACTCTGTGTGCGTGAGTCTCTAGTGGTGTTTTTGTTTTATTTAACCACTATTGGTTTCAATTAATATCTCAATCAAAGAGCCATCACTGCATATTTCAAACTGTGGCCCTAATCAGCCTCTAACGTAGAAAACAAAGTGGTTTAGACTGAAGTTAATTGCTACCGATTTGACCGAGAGATATCAGACATTTCAACAGGGACCCAAGGGATGTCCTTCAGTGCTATAAGGCACTAAATTCCTCTGTGGCTTAATGTGGTGATCACCAGAGGACTGGAGCATTCAAATCCATTCAACGCGGGTTATTGATTGTGTAGATACCCTTTTTTAAAAATCTATAAATGGCATGATTTGGTCAGAAATTCTCAATTAACTGGTCAAGAAAATAACACCAGCCAAGATTTTGAAAATCTGTTTGTTCTATAAGCTACTTAAAATGCTTTTAGACATGCACTTAACTCCACAGTTCCTCAGTATTTTCTTTGGAGGAGATGCATGTGTGAACGCAAATGTCTGAGTGAGACGCTCCGCAGTTCCAGCAGATTTTATCCTCCTGGCCTCGTAGAGTAATGTCCGTAGAAATCCAGGAGAAGTTGATTTGTGAACACAGCAGGGGAGCCCCGCTAGATTCACCTCGAGCAAGTGGGGGGTTGTTGACGCTTCTAACACGACACAGGCGCAAAAATTAAAAAAAATAAAATAAAACAAATCTCTGTGTGAACCGGCAAATGTGTCAAGAGAGTTTGTGGTGATAAAAGCAAACACCGTTGTCTGTGTGTTGTCAAGAAAATCACGTGATATATGCAACGGAGTTAACACGTCACTTCCTGTCTCTGTCTGCTGCACCTGACTGCTCCACCGCTCGCCTGAATAATGTGGAGGATTTGTTGCTGTTTTGAACTTGTCTGGACAGAGAACCTCCCACTGTGTTGGGAACGTAGGGAAGGCAAACTGCGGGCAAACTCCGTAGCCAATTCTCTGGATTTTACCCGCAGGTCATGTCTGAAAACCAAAGTATCCAACTACCACTGCAACTATTAGTCGAATAGTGGATGGTAGCTATTATGAAAATCGATTTATCTTTGAAAGTACTTTCTTTTAGTTAAAAGCAGGAAACACAAAAAAAAAAACAAGCGACTAATCAATTAATTGAAATTGGAAATACCCTTTTTTTCTATCAGTAAAAGTCAAATGACAGCTGTCATTTTGTAAATGTTTTACTTTTGTTGTTTGACCAGAACAAGGGAGTGAGTAATGTGCCCTGTTTATATCACAAACTAATGCTGACTTAAGAAGTTGTTGACACAAAAGGCCTGGAGCTTTTAAAGACTTAAGTTGGACACTTTGTTGATTCCGTCTGTAGTAAGTGAGAGCACAGTCTTGGTCAGACTATCACCAAACATCCCTCTGTTTGTGCAAACATGTTGTCTGAAATTGTGGCTTCCCTATAGCTGCAGGGTTTTTGTCCAGGCCAACTTGTATCTGGTTCTCACCGAGAGGGAGCAGTGAGGCTGACTGAGCATTTTTGCTCTTGATTGGCTCCTTGGATTGCATCTGAAATGCATGCATAACACACACAGACATATAACCTACATACAGTAATACACACATGTATACACACGTACACATGTGCCTTTGAGCTGCGCTGATGCAGGGAGACAGTGCCGGGTTTTTTTTCACGAGTGTTTTATTTCTAGGGCTCTGTCTCTGCAGTGTCCTCATTTTCCGCCTCGGTACCCAAGGGCCAGGTTTTCCTAGAGCAGGACTAGGTTAAGTGCTGGATAGCCTCTCTAACGCACATTTGGGCTCTTTCTCACACCCACATCTTTGTTTGTCCCTTCCATTTGACATGCATTCGTCTTATCCTAGACCTCATACCAGACCCAGACTAAATCTATTCCTACCTGATAATGTTCATTCAGATTGTGTGTAGGTTTAACTGAAATGGGTGGTGATTCATACCAGACACTAGAATATGTGTCTCGAGTGACCACTTGTGATTATATTTCACCTCCATGTGCACGTTTTTGATTTTATCTGAGGGAAACTGCAACCACTGATGAGCTTAATAAAAAGCCAGTCAGCCAGATAATCTGCCTGCTGTGCCTAAAATAACATTGAATCATCTTTATCAGGTGTTCCCTTTTATAGGTGTGAGGGATGTATTCAACTTTTGATATTCAGGGTATGGTGCAAATGTGGACAAATGCAGCCCTGCCTACCTCCAATTGAGGCCTGAGCAATCATTTCCCAGTGTGTCCTTAGAGCTGTCTGCTGGGTATTTGTTAATCTAAGGGTTTGAGCAAGATCACCTGAGAGAGTTGTGCTATCCACAAGGAGGTGGAAGGATGGCAAGGGCTGTCCTGATGGAATGTGGGTTAGCGGGTTGGTCGAGGCTTCGGAACAGTTTGCTAAACAGTGGAGTTCAGCTGGCACTTGGTCTCTGGAACAGATCACAGGTCAATATTTATTCTGGGAAACAACGGTAGTATCAAAGTCCATACTCGGCTGATGTCTCATCTTTCTGCACAAAGTTTTTCCATTTACTTCTCTGTATAAGCATTACACCTAGACTGTATATAAAGAGAAAGCTAAAAGTGAAGCCAAATCTTCTTGATTGCCCCCTGTTGGCTGCCTGCAGTATAGGCCGTAAACACCTGCATCCTTCATGTTAGCAGATAGAACATGGACAAAACATTAAATTATTTTTCTCAAAGATGGTTTCTGTCAGTTTGGGTAGTTCTTGTCACACTGATGTATGTTCCAGTGTCAGTTTTTCCGATGTTTATTTCTGATTAGGTATTTGATACATAAACGAGGTAGAATGTCATTGGTCGAGAATGTATGTATTTGTGATACAGGACCTCGTTATCTCGACTCCACACCTAGATAACTACTGCGTAGACTTTGACTCCAATTGACATCAAAACTGCAAGATGTCAGCACCCAATTTTTTTTAGCTACATTAGCTTTGTTAGCTTCAGCAATTGTAGACACATAATCTGTCTTTATATACAGACTATGGTATTACACAGTTTTGCCATCATTACAGATCTGGACAAACTGGGGAGAGAGTGTAACGGACAGACAGTATGCCTGAAAAGATGTCAGCCACCACAGCTGCAAGTCAGCTGAAGCTACAGGAAATGGAATCTGCCTGCTGTATGCTGTTGTTTGTAGAGGGATTTGCTATTGCAGTGCAAGCCAGAACAATGGAGAGGGAGAGCAATGGAAAGAGTAACACAAAGTGTCCATCTGCAACTCCCTCCGGCCTCGATTGGGCTGTAGTGGGATAAGGAGTTTGCATTCGAAGGCTTGGCCCAGTGTGTTTGGCTCCGGATCACAGTTCAGAGCTTGGCCTCAGTTTTCAATGTGAGCCTGCTCTTTTTTCTTCTTTTTTGTATACCTTAGTACAATATTGTTGGCCGACAGCTACAAACACCCATGACACACACACACACACACACACACACACACACACACACACACACACACTCGTCTGTTTTCAGAGCATACCACTCTGTGTGGTCCATTACATCCAGACAGAGCAGACAAAACTGTTCTTAAGACCAGCCTGAAGCCACATTTCTGGCCATTCAGTAATGGAATCTGCGAAGTCTGACGTGAAATGCTCATTGTGCTGTGTGTTTAGTCATGTTTCCAAACACAGCACTGCCATGATGGCATCTTCTATCGATCTGTAGCTTCCACAAACCTCAGTGTTATATAGCCAGCTGTGAGTCAGTGCTGGCCTGTACACATAAGAAAATTATAGATTATTTATTATAGATTTGTTATGATTACCGGCTTCTTATCCTGAGAAGCCTGTGTGAAATCAAACTTGCATCCTGCACGTTTTTATTGCTAAAGTGATGTTATACTTTAATGTTTTATCCTCTGTTTTGAATCATCTGTTCCGTGTCGTTTGTTTAGAAGATTAGTGTTTTGTGTGTGGGCAATTGGTATAGAAAGTGATAAAGAGTGGGTGAAAGAATGAGGGATGTCAGAGCACCCTGAGGCCATGTTAACAAGGACTCCCTCTTTCTTTCCCTCCTATTTTTTTCTCTCCCTCTCCATGTCTTTGCACTCCTCCCTCCCTTCCCTTGATGATGGCAGGAGCAGCCAGATCATTGCTTCACATTCTGGTGTTTTCTCTCTCTTGCCCACCCCTCCCCTGCCTGCATTGCCTCCCTTCCTCTTGCTCTCTAGCTCCTTCCTTTCATGTCTCCTCCCTCCCTCCTTCCAGTTTTTCACCAATCCTCCCTCCCTCAATCCGTCTTTGAACCCTCAGGCCGCAGATCAGCCGAGTGCCAGGAGAGAAAAGGAAAAGAGGCAAGAGGGTGGGTAGGAGGAAGGGTTGTGAGAAAGATAGAGGCACAGCCTCTTAGAAGATGGATAGACGAGGTAGAGAACATGAAGGCCTGCAGAGATGACAGAAGGGGTATCAAGAGGTGGATTTGCTAGCGGTCAAATAACGAGGGTGTAAAAATTGACACAAACCCGATTACACTGCAAAATGCAGATACATGCTCATCAATCACAAATTTAACAGTTCGACCATAACGTTCACACCATCCACTTGTAAAAACAAAACTTTGAGTAAAAGGGGAAGTTGGTTTGTGTAACTGTCTAATGCAAACATACACAAACTTCTGTGTTTCCACATTGCTTCATGTTTTTCACACACTCTTTTTAACGGTCACTATTCTTTCTGTCTGCAGCTTCTGTCCCTGTGAAACCCAGAGGGATTAGAAATGAGTCCTGGCCTCACTTTTTCACAATTAGCTTTCCTGTGTTTGTGTTTGTAAGGTTTTGTGGAGATAAGGTGAAACAAATGTCTCCTGATCTCACCACTCATTGTGCTTTCTGTCTTTGTGTTTTCAACAGTACTGGCATAAAGGATGCTTCAGCTGCGAGACCTGCAAAATGACTCTAAACATGAAGAATTACAAAGGCTTCGATAAGAAGCCATACTGCAATGCGTAAGTTGTTTCATAACTCATCATTTAATGTTTCATACTGGTTCAGCCATCATCTCAAAGACACTGAGTGCAGTGTTTAATCTGTCAACAAACTGAAATTGGACTCTCTAAATGTGTGTGTATGTGCATGTTGCAACCCAACTACGGCCCCTCTCTCCCTCCTCTGCTGTTTATCTGTGACTATTCCAGCTCCCCCCTCAGAGAAAAGGCCCATATATGTGGTGTGGGAAAGTGCCTCTATGCCTCCTCCTCGGGAGGGAAAGGGGGGGTATCAACAAAGGAAATTCCTAAAGTTCCTCTACAGTGACACAGACGGACACTCTGAAAACTAGCATGTCCACTCTCGCTCCAGCACATTCTCACACACTAAAGGCTCATCAGGAGTCCATGGAATCCTCCTCTCCCATTACTTATAATGATTTTCTCCTCTCTCTCTCTGTGTGTGTGTGTGTGTGTGTGTGTGTGTGTGTGTGTGTGTGTGTGTGTGTGTGTGTGTGTGTGTGTGTGTGTGTGTGTGTGTGTGTGTGTGTGTGTGTGTGTGTGTGTGTGTGTGTGTGTGTGTGTGTGTGTGTGTGTGCACCAGAGTGAGTGCATGTTCTGAAAGGGAATGCAGAGAGAAGGCGTTGCTTCATGTTCTGACAAGCTCTTTTGCATTTTTTTTCTGCCTCTGAAATGGCATTTTACTGCCAGAGAAATAAATCAAGCCACGTCATGCTTAGCATTGTCGTTTTCTACCCTAGTGGAAACTCTGTGGTTGTAGGCTAGCTTGTGGTCAGCTGTTTTGCATTTGGCATTTTTATGATAAAGAGAAATTTGTTTCGAAATTGGAGTAAATAACATGACTAAGGAAAAAAAAACTGACAAACTCTTTTTAAAAGGAAAAGGGGAAACAAATTATGTCTATGAAAGGCTCATATCGGTCATTTTTTGTCGACCAAACAATAAATTGGCTGGGCTGTATTCTTGCCCGATATGTGCATCCAAATTACATTTTTGCCTGGCTGCTGTCTGGTGTAAAGATACAATTGGTTGTGGTGTTTCCCCAGAGAGAAGATGGGTGACACTGCTCTGAGTCGATATCGACTGCTTGTGCAAGTGGATAACATTAATGTTAATTCTTTAACTCTGATGTTGAATGTTTGCTGCCTCAATCCACATGAATATTGAATGATATTTTTAGTCTCAAAGACAGTCTAGAGGAGAAGTATTAAAAGAGAAAACCTAGAGTCTTAAGAAAACACACATTGGAAAGCTATTTTGAATATTTCCAGACTTAAACCAGTGCTGCTGTGGCAGCTGGAGCAGCAAGAGAGGGTCAGGAAAAGATAGCTGTAGCTAATGAAGAGAGAGATACAGGAGAAGAGGAGGAAGACAACAGCCAACATGCTGCTGTGGTAGAGTCAGTTAGGGTAGAAGCAGCAGGAAAGAGTGGCAACAAACACAGAGAGAGCTGTATGCATTGTTCAGCTATTTATGTAATAATATTGTTGTCCCATCTGATAACATGTAGTCGGCAGGTTTATACTGCAGCCTGATACCAGGGTGCGATCTATATGTTCTGTCTTCAATTTTAAGAAGCTGTCACGTTGTCCATCTTTACATACAGTCCATAACCTAAACCAAAGATAATGTTATGCATTACTTACAACCTTTGCTTTTCCTACCTGCTTTTCCTTTCTGGTTTAACGTCTCATTGTGACCTTGTCCCTACTTGCTATCTTTCATGTCTGCATCAAAGCATTAACCGTCTACAGCATCATCCTACTATCACATTTATTTCCACAGACTAAAGCAGCTTCTTCTTTTCCTGTCCCTGCTTCAGATGTTCCCTCCGCTCGATGCGCCGAACAGGAGCAAGGCCCTTCAGAGCCTGTTTATTATGCCTCTTTCCGTTTGTTTAAAACAAGCCATGCTCAAGTAAACAATAACAGGGGAAGAGCCTCCCACTTTAGGAAAGGAATGCTATGAAGATGGCTACGTTCTCTGTTGTTATTCTGTGGGATAACTACTTTATCATTACTCCTCTATATTTGGCCTTCTAAATTGATATAGGTCTTGTTTGTTTTCACTGTATTCCCACCCACCTCCTCCTAGAGAATCCTGTCCCTGATTAGATACTAGAGTCACAGAACGGGATTGTGGGAGATTTAGGAGGGCAGATAGGTAGACGGTAAAATTCTTCATTTCCCCTTGGAGACAATGGTGGGACACTGCCTTAATGACTGATATTAATCTGGACATCAATGTGGTGTTATTAAAACTTGTCACAAATGTCTTGATTTAGTTTTATCGTTTATTTTAATGGCTGACCGTTTCCTGCAGTGTAAGACCAGCTTTAATCACGGACGACGTAATTTGTTAACAAGTTGTTAATCATAAACCAATCAAGCGGCGTGACAATGCTTGTTGTACTTTTATTTTGTTTTAATCGGGGAAGGGCTCTTTCTCTTTGGAAGGTGACCAGCAGAGACGCCTAGTCAGGAAAATATCAGATGAATTCTGATACATGAGATTTACTGTATTGTAGGTTTCTTCCTGCCATGTAAAGCAGGGATCTCTGCTTTTGGTTTCACTATGTGTCTTTCTTTAATCCTTCCTCCATGTGTGTGTCTCTGTTCAGATTTTCTTTTGTCAGTCATTTACCTTGCTGAGTTGATTGATATGTATATGTTTAATCTGAATGATGCATTACAACCTTTCCAGGTCTTACAGGGTCAAGCCGGCCACAACATCTCCTGATCCCACAAAGCAAACAGGCCTCTCCTCATGCACAGTAGGCGGGTTTTGTGTGCGTGTGTTTTGAATTTGATTACACATGCGTGGCCCCCCTCACCCCTACACCCCAGCTGCGCCTCCCCTCCATTTTGATCACACCCTTTTTTTTGCGTTCACAGGGCTAACTGAGTTTGTGCATGTCACCCACTCTTGTCTGCGACTCATTACCTTGTTATACAACCTGACAGATAGTTGAGCCTTCTTGTGACTCATCCATAGTCTCAGAGACGCATAAAAACACAAGCATGGTTACACACACATAACAAGACCTCACTGAGTCACAAAGCTCATCTACAACGCTGTTGTATGTTTGTTTAGCAATCCTTAAGTGCGAGGGCAGTTTCTAAAGCCACATTGACGATGACAGCAGGGCTGTGTGTGTGTGTGTGTGTGTGTGTGTGTGTGTGTGTGTGTGTGTGTGTGTGTGTGTGTGTGTGTGTGTGTGTGTGTGTGTGTGTGTGTGTGTGTGTGTGTGTGTGTGTGTGTGTGTGTGTGTGTGTGTGTGTGTCACACACATCCTCTGCTTCAGACAAGCAGGAGCACAGTGTTGCTCAGTGACAGGAAGTGTGTTTCACCACAGAGCAGACACACCCAACTCCAGAGAAAAATGAACACATATTACTAGTGTCCGTCTCTGGATCAGGATAAATTTGTCAAGAAATAGGAGATACGGTGCCAGTGAATATGAGTGCTCAAAAAGTACAACACATATGGCAAGTAGAAATTTTGATTTTATTCTTTATGTTGAGATCATCTTGATACAGATATTCAGGACATCAGATGCAACTAAATGATATATAAAAAAATAAACCATATCATACATATGCATACTTGTCCAGTAAATCAGCAATTAACGTTAATACTATAAAGGATGGATCCTCAATATTTCCGTTAAGCTGAGACTGGGTTGACATCATTGATCAATGGAGATAGATAATACTTGAGATTGCCCTGCACAGAATTAGAAAAATAAAGATTGTGTCTTTTAATGTATTTATAATCTCTGAGCCCGGTAGCTATCAGCTGATGACAAATTAGCCTCTGAGGGCAACAGCCAATATTTTGAGTCTTCTGGTGTAGACAGCTGATATCTGGGCAAAGATGCCGTCTTCTGTTCACTATACACTGTTTACAGTCGGTAAAGTTCACCCAAGTCAAACATTTTTCCACGCACAACACAAAAATTTGTACTTTTTGTAGGGTTTTTAGGTCCAGATGACATTTTGGCAAATCTCAATTAACAGCTATCTCTACATGAATGCAGATAAATTCAAAGCGGATTTTGTGCATTGTGTTCTGCTCTCCACACAGACTGTTAACCTGCATGCAACCAAAGACTTTTCAAATGTGACCGGTCAAACTAGAAACAGAAACCAGAAGGCTTCCAGCCCCAAATCTTGTCCCTCGTCAAACTGCATAAGCGCATGCCGAATCTTTTAATTGAGATTAATGTAGACGTTCCTTTGTTTAAGATGTAACAGGTAACTACGGATCTTTTCAATCTGAAGCGGTAGGTGTGCTTGTATAAAATGAAAGTTAGATGGTTAGATAACTTACAACGATGAAAGAGTAGCACAATTTTAATTATTTTGCATTGCAGTTTAATTAGCATGCTTGACTGCTAACGTAGATAACAACCACATCTGAATGTTGCCCTTTCAGGAAAAGTGCTAACAGTTGTGAAAACAAAGTGTGCACAGACCTGCATGTTTTTGGGTGGATGCTAGCAGGATTCAAGTGCTTGAGTTTCTTATGCATCACACCAACTTCTGCTCTTGTTCCGATGTAATTGCATTGATGTTCCGCTTCCCTTTCTTTCACATTATCATTGGGGTTTCTTGTGACTCACATCTCTTTTTATAGCTTTGTAAAATACGCCAACCACAATCCTTTTGTAAAAATTTTTTACATCCCATAATAACAGTAGGAGGAATGCTGATACAGTTTGTTTCCTATGTTGTCAAGGAAACAGTAAACACATTGCCTAAATGGGTTACCCAGAGGCACGGATAGTGGTTGAAGATTTTTGAGGTCACCCAGTGCCCTGAAGCATGCTGGGAATTGCAGTCCTTATTAGATAAACTGTGAGGGCTCTTCCTCTCCCGTTGGATTTGAGCCATGTGTTTTTGCTGCCTTAAGAACCACACTGAACTGGCAGGCACCATTATTTGTGGACCTCACGGCCTCTTGTGCACAGAAGCCTCCAGTGAATAAAAACACTGCCTTAGGCTTTGCACGCACAGCAGCGGTTTAGGTAATCAATAAAGTACGCGTGTGATGAATGGCTTTTGGAATGATGCTCTGACTGTGTGCTGCATGCCTGCGTGTCTGCGTGGAAGATGTACATTTCAGCTTACTTGAGTACATTTATGTTTGCTGTTTGTTTCAGACAGAGCAGTGGGAGGTCGGGTGGTTATTGGTCCGCGACTGTCAAGAAATTTCCCAGAATCCATTCAGAAAAGAGACTTGCCTTCATGCTGTGCTTAAGGGGGATGCCCATGACATCATTCACACTCGCCCACTGTCTCTTTGACCCTGTTGTGTCTGTTGCATGCAGTTTCTCTTCCTGTTGTCCCTTATAGGGACGTGCCCATGAGTGTTTGCACACATTTGTGTGTGCCTGTGCTTTGTAAGCTTTTTAACATTAATATTTTTTCCACACCTGCTATGGCTCTCCGCCAAAACTCTGAAACCTTCAGGCTCTCTTCCCCCACACACAGCCCCTGCCTGCACTTCCTCGTTTCGTTCTGACTACCTTGGCTCCCACTGACAGAGCATTGTGTGTTGTACTGACATGCCTTTTGTCTACAGGGGCTTCTAACTCAACCTCAAGACCACCTTGAATAACAAATGCCCCCACTACGGGGCCACAGACTGCGCACTGTTATGTTTTTGTTTTTTTTCTTGGAGTCTTGGCTTGAGCGTCACAGTGGGAGACTGAGTAAAAGCTGGCATCTGCTTGTATGTTTGTGTGCATGTTTATGGTGTACTGACATTTTTTACTGTTTTGTGTGTTTATTTTGCAGACACTACCCCAAGACAAATTTTACCTCTGTGGCTGACACTCCAGAGAACCTCCGCCTCCAACAGCAGACAAAGATGCAGAGCCATGTAAGTCAGTAACCAAACATAATATTAACCCGAACCCAAATTCCAGCTACACAGTTTGTTCCACACGAGGTAATAAAACAATGCGTGCGTAATTTGAAAAACCTTATTTGAATTCACCCTAAAAATTATCTTGGAGTAAGTGCCTCCACAAAGTCAACTTTCTGATAACTTTATCAGCCTAATTCAGACCTAGTTTAAACATTCAAGATAAGTGCATACTCAAACTTGAAGACACACCTGAGAAGTCAAGCATGAAATTGATTCACAATGGACAAGGAGACATGAAGAGAGGGCAGGATTGTCCATGGCCATAGAATATCATAATGCATTAAATGTTATAAAGATAAAATAATTTATTTGTTTGTGAGGTTGTGTGTGCCACTCCTGTGTGGTTCAGTCAATTGAAACACTAGTACACCTTAAATTATATTGGAAAGTTTAGCAGTATTGAGCTTTCAAATAGGACAGACTTGGATGAGTTTCGCAACACTTTACATTTCCTTACATGACTCGATGAAACACAATAATTGTTACACAGGAAAGCATTGCAACACTAATGTCCTTAACACTGAATATAAGCATATTGAGCTTTTTAGTTTCAATATACACAGGAGAAAGCTTGAGTTTAAGCCCAGTGAAAGAGGATATACTGTGTTTGAATCAGTTCAAAATGAGGTTGGAAAAGAAAAATGTATGTAGATCTGTGCACAGCATGGGTTGTGTTCCATCAGATTGGCTGGTTATGTTTGGCTTTTGTTCATTGACAGACTCCATCCTCCAGAATGCTAGGACCCAAAAATGAGCTATATATACCTGTAGTTTAATAGTGTTTCTTTAACCAGTACAATTTCTGTCTGGAAGAGAAACTTCTTGTTTCACTCAACAGCCTCCGTCAGTGTTGAGTATGTGTATGACTGTCATTCATATGCCTTTTTTATGGGGGTTTCAACCTGGATTATAGCTCCATAAATTGTGTGCTTTTTATACCATTTTGACCTCAAACACAGGGCTACTGAGGCCTCTACCACTGCACTTCTACTTTCTCTGCATCTTTTGCAGCTGTACATTTTTTAAACAAGTTTAGGCTTAAATGTTTTTTTTCTGCTTTTAATAGGTTTTTTTTGTTAGTTTTTCCTTACACTTGTTGAGGACAGGGGATGTCGCACCTTGTTAAGCCCTCTGAGACAAATTTTGATTTGTGAATATGGACTATACAAATAAAATGTTATTAAGTGATCCTCCCAAATATTCAGTTTTTCTCCCATCCTGATCTGATTTGTTACCCCAAGAAAACATCACTAAAGCTGCTCCAGCTGAAGCTAAAATAAAGACCCAAATATATTCTGAGAGAAAAGAAAAAAAACCTCATCAGACCAAAATATCCATCTGAACTGGGCCATGTGTTGACTTAATAAAGACGGCCCCGACAGAGATTCTGCGAGATTTACACTCACCGACAGACTTTCAACAACGTTTTCCCATTGTGGCTTCCTGCAGTTATAGGAAGAATAACAAATCCCAGATAGAGTGAGTAGAAAATGTTATTATATGTGGTGGAAAACTAGTGGCAGAGTGTCATCAATTTTGACGGCTGTCATGTGAGGTTTCACTTCTTATTCATGCCATAATATCTGAGCTATGTTTCTTTGCAGCGTAGGAACTTGTCTGTCTGTGTGATCGCTAAAACAGCCACAGAAACAGCTGCGTAATACATTTATGATTGCACACTTTTAAGTTGAAAAAAAAAACCTGCTGTCATCTTCAGCCATTTTCAGCCTCATTAATCACAAGATGGGGAACAGGGGAGCATCCATGGTGAAAAGCTGTTTACACATCATGTAGCAGAGGAGAGAGTTATTCATGGAGTGGGCGGGACTTATTAAAGAAGGCACATCAGTCATCCAAGTGTCTGTGTCAAAACACTACATATGATTCTGCGTGCGTGCGTGTGCGCGTGCGTGTGTGTATACAAGATGGGGATTTGTGGAGTATTGGGTTGGGGGTGGGGGTCATACGCGGAGGGAAATGACGAAGGGATTGACGGACAGATGGTGTTTTTCTACACTGATTGTGTGTTATAACAGCCCCCAAACAACTCTCTACCAAACACCCAGAGATAGTGATCATACGAATGGTTAATCGTAAACAGTTGCCTCAAAATGAGCTTATAATACACAAAAGATGTCTGTTTGACAGGAAGGATTAATGCGATTGTGAATCAAAAGTAGTGTCATTGCTCTGTTTGTGTGAGAGCAGTGGGCTGAGTGCACAGGAAACTGTGATTCCACTAATACTTAAAGCTTTTAAAGGAAGTAGGTCTAAAAGGATTTATGATCAAGACGTTCCTCTCTATAGGGCTGTAGCTAATGATTTTTTATTATCAATTAATCTGCTGATTATATTCTTGCCCGTTAAATGTCATAAAATGGTGAAAGGGGGCTGTTAAAATGTCACCTGTCAAGTTTGAAGGAAGGTATTCTCTTGTGTTTTTAGTTTTGTTTCAAGAAATAATCAACAAAGTATAAAATATTCTTTAAAAAAAGAAAGTATAGAAAGTCGTTTTTGAAGAACTAGTTTAAAACTGCAAACTATTTGTGCTGAGACTTTAAGTAGAATGACACTAAGTCAAGTGCATACCTCAGCCAAGGCTGAACGTTCCCCTTAAATTCAATCAAGAACACCTAAATGTGACAGATTTTTTTCATCAAGATCCAGAAATTATTGTGAAAATGTCAATAAACGTCTAATCTTGTAGTGTTAATAAAGTGAAATAAAATTCCTGGATGAGCCCCCTGTTCCGGATCCACACCAACATTTTATGGGTTAGGAATGTGAGAAAATATAAACTGAACATATGGCACACAGTTTACACATGATATGTACATATGTAGTTATTGTGTATTTGTTAAGATAATATGAGAGAGGCCTCTTGCACTGTGATGATCATGTGCTATCACAGTATTATTGTGCTGTACACTTTGCAAGGAAGTTGAAAGTGTTTGCGGATAACTGTGGCCGTCTAACCCCTCGCCACAGCTGCTGCTGCGTTGCTACGGGAAACCTATTGCTATGGTAGCAGGGTAGAGGTTTGTCACACCTTATTACAAGACTTTGCGGGGGAAACTGAAAGAAACAAGATGGAGAGACGGAGAGAAAACTGGGGAGAGCAAATTTGGGAGGAGGGAGAGCAATGAGGCGCACATGAGTGAGGAAAAAAAGGAAGAGACAGGAAGGCACCAACACACAGAGAGAGAGGGAGGAGTTCAGGGTGAAAAAGGAAGAGATAAAAGTAAAATCCCCAGAGGAAGGAAAGCCAGAGGAATGCAAATAGATGCAGAGAGAAAGATTATCATGGGGAAGAGCTGCTGCTCTATGGGATGTCTGCGTCTGTTGCTGTTGAGGCAGTAAAATATGAATGAATGAAAAAGCAGCGGCGCTAGAGGAGGGAGTGTGGGTGGGAAGAGAAAGCAGAGGCATGATTGGAGGAGGAGGAGAAGAAGCTGTTGCATGGATCCAAAAAGACAAAGGAGACGGTCTGAGAAATAAAAATAGGGGGAGGATAATTCGTTGACTGATGGGAGCGGAGCGCAAATGAAGGACAAAGATGGGTCGAGGCCGCATTAATCTTCTCCATGACTTATCTTTGTACGCAGGCTTGAGAGCCGTGTATAATTTCCCATGGAATGAAGCTCATCTATAGTTTTCAATCTATCTCTCAGTGGACTTCATGCCATGGATGACAGCGGATATCTCTCACACACACACACACCATCGTTGAATCACAACCATGTCATGTCATCACAAGACGAGAGGAGGATTGGTCAGCACTCTGTTTAGCAGTGTCAGACATTATGTGGACACTGTGGGAGAGGATGGAGGGATGAAGCTTTTGTGTGCTGGTAATGGGCTGTGCAGGCAGAGTCCTTTCATGGGAGGAGTGCGTTGATATTGGCGCAGTCGCCATGAATAAGGATTTGGTGTGGGGAGGAGGAATTAGGTGATTTGTCACTGTTGAAATGTCATGGCGTGTGCGGAGGAGATCGATTGGGGTGGGGGGGAAACTGAATGCGTGGCTGCGTTTTTGGGGTTAAAAATAAAGTCTGCAAGACGTTATGCGTGAGATCAATCATGGCGCCCAGTCACTGAGGAACAGCAAACTTTTTCTGCTCTGACTTTCTCAAACAATGTTTTAAAAACATCATCATCCGGAGACACCAGTGACCTTCAGACGGCAGGAATCGTGGTCATTCTGGTCCAATCCAATAATAAAAACCTGAACTTACACTTCATGACGAAATAAAAGACCTGCACTGTAGCCTCAAGTTTGCCCATAACTACAACGAAAAGCTACAACAGTCAACAACTCCCTACAAATCACCGGAAAAACACCCACCGCGAAATTGGACAATATAGACTACAAATATAAGTGGTGTTTACAGGGTTATTCTCTACTCTATGACTTTAATATTCCTTCGTATCTGTCGTACTTGACATAGGTTCCTAAATTGAATTCAATATGATCTAAAAACATCTTGAATTTCACTTGTTGAAACCTGCAGAAACTCAGCAGTGAGGGGGGGGGATATCTTGTAGCTTCAGATATTCATCTGACTCTTCCTGGGCTGGACGTTTCCTCTTCTGCCCTTAGGGTCAGGACAGGGTGGGAGGGCTAGAAAGCACGCACACAATTTGTCATACCATGCACTACCTCTCAGTCTGACCATATATGGTTGCTGCCACGTCCTGTATGTAAGGCCTTCACTCCCCCAGCAAACAGGAAACAATCGTCACCACAAAAGACTTGAATACATATAGCCAACCTCACCTTATTATGTGCTTACACACATCACGCTTTCTGAAGTCATTGTCTGTACATAGGAAATTAGTGATTTATTTCTGGTTCTGGTTTTCTGTAGAAAATCTGAAAATGGGGAAATACCAGAATTGCAGAAACATTTGGACACTCCCACCTAACAGTCACTGCTTAAGGTCACGAGCTCAACGGATGAATCAGCCTGACTGATAATTACCAAAATACCTGCAACAAAATGCCAAACATGTTTTGAGGAAATTTAGAAACAGTGTAAAAGATGTAAATTGGACCACTATAATCACTGAAGCTCTTAAAGATGTCATTATTAACATGAAAATGTACCACTTGATATTCCTTTGGGATTTTTTTTGTTTTGTTATTGGTATTAATTTATTTATTTTTTGACATGCTGGGGGTTCTGGCGGGGGTTCTCTTGTGGGCCTACCAGGCCTGTAGCACTATATGGAATTATGATTTCCATATAGATTGTTGATCATTTTCTTCTGGTTTTCATCAGTATCATCAGTTTGTTTTTTTCCTTGTTGTATTATCATTAAACTTCTATTTTGTAGTGAGTAACATTGTCAATCCACTTGGTGAAATGGAAATGCAATGATAATAGTAGCATTTCAAATTTAATTTAAACATAGGCTCCTCAGCCAGTCCTCTGCCAAGGAAAAACATTAGCAGAATGTTCATTTCACTGGAGGTGACATTTCAGGGTTCTCGTATTAGTTATCTAATGGTGTCAAGCTGCAATAAAGTCAACAGTAAAACCATTTTCCTCCCGCTATAAAAATATTTTATTAGGCCAGCACTCAGCTCATTAAAACTCGGGGGAGATCCATTTGCTAGTTCATGTTCGTGCACTATACAGATGCTATAGATACAAATATTTTAATCTTGGAGGAAGTGAAAATTATTCCCACGTTAAGCAAGAAGATCTCTTTATGTATGTTGAACGGATCTAGGTCAGGGTTTCCATAAATAATAACTTGAGCTGCATTTGTTGGATTTTCCTTGTTGACCCACACAAACACGTAGAAAACTGTTCATAGCTGTGCGATTCGCTTTGTGTATTTTGAGCTTCTCTTCATTTCTAACATGATTGTGTTTTGTCTACAGGTTCGCTACAGGGAGGATTTTGAGAAGAATAGAGGAAAATGTTTCAGCTCGGTCGCAGACACACCGGAGATCCAGAGAGTGAAGAAATTGCAGGAGAATATCAGCAACGTAAGTGTCGGCAACACAGGCACTTAAAAGGATCACCCCTCACTTCACCTGTCCATTCAATTTCTCTAAGTCTCTAATAATCTCTTTTGGCAACAATAAATTGAGGATTTTTTCTCAGGAAGATAATTGGTCGATATGAAGTCCACTGAACAGGGTCCTGTTCTTTCTCGCTGATATCACAACTTAAAGCGGACTTTTAGACTACATCCTTACAAATACATTTTCCTTGTATTACTGCTTTGACCTCCGTCCAGACCAGCATTTTAGGTCTGTATCAGAAGTAATCTCCATCAATACTGACACATGATTTTCATGGATCGACGACAAGGTTTAACTGCTACTGACAATAATACCTCTTTTACACCAAATGTAGCATTAAAACCTGTGTCTGCTGCCGAGTCATTCGACCCGGGAGTGAATGCTGATTGTATCCATTCCCATTGCAGACAAAAGCCTGGTGTAAGAGGGTGTTAATGGGGTTTTTATACCTGTGGAGAAGGGGCGAAGTGTTTGCAACGGTGTCCCCAATCATTTGGCGAGTTGTGAATTGATAAGAACCAAATCAGGAAGTGAATGCGGGTGACAGTGTCATCATTGCCAAATATCTCTCTTTTTGTCTGTCCATTCAACACAGCCTGGAGTTTTCAAACTAAAACGGGGCCAGCGGTTTTTTCCACAAAGTTCTTAATTTTTAAGGGTGGATTGTTTCCTTTATTTTGACATCCTGGCTGCACCACCTCCATTTCAGGCCCTAGAGATTCACTAGATGAAAATCTCAAGCTTTATTTTTTTTAAGTTATTGTTTTTTGGCTGGGTTTTTTCAGAGTATCTTTCCTCCCACTTACTCACCGACACCAGTCAATGTCATTCGCCTCCTGCTCACATCACTCCTCATTTATATTGATGAATTCTCCTCAAATCACTTTGCGCATGGACCATTCTCCTCCACTCTCCCCTCGTCTTTCCCTCAGCTCCCGTTATTGATTTGCCATTTCTCTGTAAATACAGAGCAGCGATGTATAAATGCAAACAGTACTTAACTTGCATCCCCAGACTGCTTAAGTCAGCAGCGAAGGCCTTTTATTTTGATGTGAAACTCCCTCACTCAGACACGAAACGTACAACGTTACACATAACCAGCTCCGCGCCGGCCTCGCTAATGGTATAATTAGTGTGGAGGGTGATGGGTAATTGCTGCGTTCATGCGATGAAAGATCTTGCGTGACTGAGATCAAGGAAATCTGCAGGATGGAGAGAGACACACATATATTACATGTATTTATGGGTGCGCACAGGCAAGCCACATCAAGATAACAAGTGCGTTATGGCAGGATTGATTTGGGCACATCATGGGCGCATCAGTCATCCCGATAAACACGACATCTGCTTGCAATCATTCATCGTCATTCACAGTCAATCATGATGGAAACGCTTCAGATGAATGTTACGTCCCCCTCCCCCTTTGCTCTCTTTCCCGGACATGCAGAAACAAACCAGTTCAACCAGCACCCTCTGCAGAATGTCCGTTGTGTCACTCATTCCCTTCACTGGCCTCTTGTCAAACACCAACAAATAAATAACAGGTTCCAGTTTATTTGAGCAGCATTCTGGGCTCTTCCTGTAGATCGTGCTTTCAGACATGCACTGAACTCCAGATATTCTACTGAAATTCTCCGGAGGGGCTGTAAGTGAGAACGCAAATGTCCGAGTCAGTTGCTCCTTGCTTTTCCTGCCAGGCCCCTTGTAAAAACTCTTCAATACAGCAGGAAAATGTCCTGAGAATTCCCAGAGAGTGAGTGGGCATGTTGTTGATGTTTTGAAAACGTGACGGACACAAAACCGGAAGAATATGAATATCTCAGGACAGAAAAGAGGTGCTGTACACGTAGAAGACGCTGGAGATGATGTCATCTTGGAAAGACGATGAGATTCAACAGCTTTTGGTGATGAGAACGTAAACAAAAATATTTGATATCCGAAGCCGAATATATGCATCATGTCCTGCCTCCTGCATGATCTACCCAGGGGCCACACTTCACCTGAAAGCTCCGGACATTCTCCTGTTGTTGTGAATGTGTCTGACACAAACCATCTCCTGCTCCCTTCTTCATATGTGAGATCCTCAGAATCTCTGGACCCCATTATCCAGACATTTTATGGAGTTTGTGTCTGAAAACTCCGCTACTCACGTTATCTGTTTGACGTGCTCACTCAAAACAAGCCAAATGAATCTCCCTCACACACTCTCACGCAGCATATTGCACTCCAGAACAGCCACTGTGTTCTCTCAGTCACTCGCTTCACTGTTCTTGCACTAACACTCCGTCATCCCGTCCAGTCTGTGAACACACTCCTTGAAAATGCCGCTGGCACAGTGGGCTCATTTAGCGGGGACAGAATCGAGCGTTGTAAATCTGGAGCAGAGACACTGTGAGTCAGTCTGTTATCAGCCCTGGCAGTAAGGGGGGGCGGGTTATTGAGTGTAGTCATAGAGTCGGTCGGTTTCCTCAGAGTGGCCCTGTTTCATGTTGTCACACTGAATGCTGCCCTTGTCACACCGGCTCGGGAGGTGAAAGGATCATGAACTGAGTTTATGACTCACAGATTCAAAAAGCTTTCAGCAAAATGTTCACTCACACTTGCTGTAGTTGTAATATAAATGATTTAAGTGTGTGCAGTCGTATGATTCCCCTCCTCCTCCTCTCAGTGTTTCCTCTTGAATCTAGCCGGCTCATTCTCACACCGAGTATCCAGGCTTAGAGTGGGTTCCCTTTTTTTTTTCCACCTCACCTGTTCTTCTTGATATGTCAGTGGCGGTTGCTATGCTACTCTGACCTCACACTACTTCCGGCCACTGCTGAGATGTCACTTCCTGTCAGCGTCGAGCTGCTTCTAGAGGCTCTGCTGCCCCACCTAACACCACAAGAACAGGAAAGCTGTAGAACAAGTGGGAGCCCTCTGGTGGATAGAAAATTAACTACATGCTGTGACAGCTTCCTGGAAAAACAACTACACCTGTAGATTTAAAGCTCTTGGCAGGGTATCTACAGGTTTTCAACAGTCCTATAAAAGTTTATATTCAACAATATTATGTATTAAAAATATCTAGCTTTCTGTAGGCAGCAATGTTACATATAAATTGTTTTTTTTGGCAATAATTGGCTAGAAAATCTCATCCAGACCAAAAATGTATTCCTGGACCTTAAGAAAATTGACATTGTTTTCATTTTTTAATCATTGTGTTTATTTTCTGCTGCTTATCCAGGTGCTGGTTGTGTTAATTGGTTTATTAATGTTACGTTTTAAGGAATTATTCTTGTTTACAACTCCGAAGACTGGACAAAAAAATTTGATATTAATGTCAATAAATTCATGCACTTACTAAATAATTCAACGAAATATCATCCCAAGTGGTTTTCACTGATGTCTGTCTGAAGGTGTATGGACTCCATCTCCTTCTGTGAGCTCACACCGTTCTTGTTTGTCTCTTGCAGATTAAGTACCATGAGGACTTTGAGAAGGCTAAGGTGGGAAAAGATGTCCCACAACCCCAAAGTGGCCACAGCCCAGGTATTTATTTATTTAATTTAAAAACACACCTTCAGCACTGGGCAGAGGCAGCAACAGTAGCAGCGTAGGGGTGTGGTGTGTTTGAAAAATAGTACACGGTGGGAGGGAAACGTTTTGAAATGGTTCAAGAAAATTGAAAAATAAATACAAAGTAAAAGCAAACCATCTGTATAAATGGATAGCACTATTAAAAGTGGCAAACAAGTTCTTTTTTTGGAGAACTTTAACACTTTGGTTTTCTCAGAAAAGTACAAGTGCTGCACCTACATTTTTCTTTAAGCTCCTTGCCTTGTGTGTGGCTTTATTGCTGCCCCAGGCTATATGAGCTCACCAGGCTGGTCACCTTGTCACACCACTCGGGGATCTTGGTCGTAACTTGTTCACTGCCGCCCTCGTCTGCATTCATCCCACTCGGCTGTAAATAGTCACTTTGCTGCACAAAATGCTGTGTTTCACAGTCTTGTGTAATCTGAACTTTAACAGACAAACTGTTGTATTCATTTCTCAAGCCAAACTGGTTTGCTCATGCTCAGCAAGTTTGAAGTAATGAAAATGAGAAACATTACAAACCTTGAGCAACCAGTGGACCCTTAGTTTGTTTTGTGTTACTTGTCCTATTTACACTTCAACACAGAAAGGCATTGTTCACATGGTTGCGTAACAGTGAAATCAAGAGCTACTTGATGCATGTATTGACTTGCCATGTTTTTGAATTCTTCACCCTCTCAGTCAGTGCAGGCAGCAGTAAATACACCTGGCTTTAGCAGGCATTTGCTTTATGCAATCAAAGCTCAGTTCTCCTCCCCAGAATAAGTGAATACAAATTTAACACTTGCGGCTAAATCCCTGGGCATCCCCCTGTGAGTCAGATCTCTGAGATATTATGTTCCCTGCATATTCATTTATTTTCTTTCTGTTTAATCAGCAGCTTTCCAGTCCTCTGCAGGATCTCAGAACAACTATGATGCTGCTCCTGAATCAGTGGGCCAGGCAGCTGGCGGCCCAGCTTCCGGTTCTGGGGTAGGTCTTCCACTGTCCAATGACTTTTGCTGAAGGTGGACAGGATGCTTGACTTCATATATTCAAAACCTGAAAAGTGTCCCAAGATATTGTTGTAATTTTCTCAATATTGCAAAAATCATGTTTACACCTTTTTAAATCAATTACTTGGCAAGTATATTGTCAAAAATGCCAATAGTTCACAGATTTTATCTTTTCAAATGTAAATATTTGATGGTTTTCCTGAACTTATCACACAGAAAACTGAATAGTTTGGGATTCTGGCCTGTTGGTAAGACAAAATAAAATATTTGGGCTTCAATACATCATAACAGGACTGACTTTTTATAGAAAACAACTAAACCCAGACACCTCTGCCAATGTAGAGCTATCTACATGTGTCATCTTTCTCCCAAGTTTCTTAGAAATCTTGAGTAGTTTTTGTGTAACGCTGCGAACAAACAAACCAACCAACAGAGGCTAAAACATCACCTCCCTTGAGGCGATCATTTATCAACTAATAATGCAGATAATCATTGATAATATTTGATAGTTTATTGTTTATGTGGCAGAGACCATGTTAGTAACATGGTTATGTTGTTGACAATAAGTTCCTGAAATACTTAAGACATTTTATGCTGTAACTTTAGTGCTAGGCATACATAACCTAAGATGATTTCTGCTGTAGCTCCTCTGACTGAACATCTTTGTGTTATGTCTGTGTCCACAGAAACGATACAGGGCCGTGTACGACTATGCTGCTGCTGATGAGGATGAGGTGTCCTTCGTGGACGGAGATGTGATCATGGACGTACATCAGATCGACGAGGGCTGGATGTACGGGCGCGTGGAACGCACCGGCCAGCAGGGCATGCTGCCTGCCAACTACGTGGAGGCCATCTGAGTGAGAGGGAAAGTAAACGAGGGAGAGAAAAAAAGGAGGAGGAGTAGGTAAAGAAAAGGAGGGAAAGAAAGAAAGGAAAAGCCCAGTGCCATCTCATCTTAACGCCGCTTTCTCTTGATTTTACTCTTGTTCCCTAATCTGTCATGTGAGAACTCAAACCCATCCCACCCCACCCTGCTTTCCTTCTCTGCTCTTACCGTTCAGCTTGCCAACCACAGACACCCTCTATCTATCTGTCTGTCTCTTTTTGTCCTTCTGTCCGTCTGTGCTGATGTCTGTCTCCACTTGGACGACCGCCATCCTCTTCCATGTTTTTGACTTTTGTACATTCCCTTAACCTCTAACCCTGTTGCACCAATCAGCCGGTTATCAGTCTTAACAGAGAGGTTTTTAATATATTTATAGATTGACACACATTTTGCCATTGTGTGCTCAAAGAGGCCACCTTCGCGTTCAGCTTTGCATTGTGGGTAGCTGTGTGAAACTGGAATCGCAGCCTAACTGAAGAGCACCTCCTGTTGTTGCCTTTTCACGAGCGTGACGGTTATACGGGAGGGATCAGGGACAAAGTTAGGGGACGTCATCAGTCCATTTTCTGCAGCCGAACTGAATACATCACCTCAGTGGCTGTGCATTTATCGTCTATACATGTTTATTTCTGTTACTTGCAGCCTTCAGTCCTCACATAGTTTTGGTGATAAATGTTTGAAGAAAAAAACGAGATGGGAACAGGTTGAGTCTTTTTTCCCTTTTTTGCTATGAAATCACCATCAAAGGAAAAACATCTATGAAACAGAAGGCCAAGCACAACTCTCTGTATCTTTTATTTTAAATTTAATCCACAGTTTTTTTTCTGAGCGAACATTCCAGTTTGTTTTTCCATTTAATGTCGAGAGAAACTGGTGAAACCTTGGCTGTGCTAAATGTTATTTTTTCTCATGCTGTTCTTCCTTTTATCTTTTCTTGTTATTGTGAGAAGCTTATTTTCAAAAAGAATATTGGTGTGTTAAATAAATGCAACCAGCAGCCCAATTTATGAATCGAAAGAGGAGTTTATCTTGACGTGTGCACCCCCGCACATTTGATCAGTCGTGGAATTAACCAAGCTGACCTGCAGTTTTGTGCTCACAGCTCGTTGGAGAAATCGGCCGAATACGCTCACATTTAAACCTGTTCCTGAGTAAAGTTACAGACTGGCATTTAAAACACATGAAAGAGAATTTTATTTTATGCGCTGGTCATTAAAACATCCATAAAGGTAGATTTTTTAAAAGTCCATCTGGCAGGTGAATCCCAAACTATTTTTGATATTCGACCGATGAAATCTGCCATAAATTTACCCGTTTTTGGTCGTCTCAAATCAGAAAATTTAGCGTTCACGTTTCTGGCTATTACACAAACGCTACATCCTTCCTCCACTCTAGATACTGTATTTCTGTGAGGACCTTATCAGACTTTCAAAAAGATATTTGACCATCTCTCAGTTGTGTAAATAATGCGATTGGCCCATGCTCGTACAGACCTCCTCCCCTTTTCCTTGCTTATTCATCCTCCCGTGTGATGCACTGTGACTGTCACAGACATGGAGCGATCAGGGCGGTGCGCTTTCCGATGGGGTGGGAGGGGCCTGGAGATATTTCAGCTTTATTAAAACAAACAAGGCTCTCACTATTGTAGCTAGATGACATTGTACAATTGTATATGTATCATAAAGTTAAGTTAGGGGAAATGTTTTTACTGGTCATGGTGCTCGGGGGAAGTGGTTTGCCTGCAGATTAAAAAAAAAAGAAAATAGCAGTTCATATTATTTTGGTGAATTTGGCTGGGGGAGGTGATGTGTTTTTCAAAACTCATGGAGAAAGTCCAGTGTGGTGCAAGTTGTCAGTTGGTGTTGAACATTCATTCAAAAAATTGCATCTTTCTAATGTGATGAATTGTGACAGTGCTGATAAAAATGATTACTCCACCTCAAAGTGGTTAATGGGTTGCCAAACAAAATGGATGGACACACTGTACAGTATGTATGCCTGTGTTGTGCATTATCCCCTATTGACACCCGGATGAATTTACGTACTTGCAAAGCAGATGCTAGAACAGAAAGCTGTTTTAGAGCTCAATGTTGTTTCTCTTGGGTAAACTGGAGCGTTTGAGGTTTTTGCTTGTAGTGACATGATTCTTGCTCCTGGCTAATGCTGATGTTTGCTCAAATTTAACTAAATAACAAAGCTGGTCACACTGGTAGCCTCCTGCGGATTGATGATGTCAGTGGGTGGCCTAGATGAAATGGAAAAGTGCACAGCAAGTGTTTTGGAAGTGAGGCTCAGGGTTGAGTTGTTAAGGCAAAGTCAAATTTGTGCGTGGGATGATGCAAGCGTGTGTGGCTGGGAGGGCAGCGATCTCGCTCTCAGTCTGCCAGCCTGTGAGGCAGGGCAAGTTTTTGTTGTCTGACCCGGATATTAGTCAGAAGTTAACTTCTTGCCACCAAATACCGCTTTTCTGCTTTTGCAGCACTCATCTACTGAACCGTAACGACATATCATATCCCGTTTCCATTCAGTTTCTGTCTAGTATCCTGTCCACCCGTCTGCCGTGATCCCTCTTTTTTTCCTGCAGCCTCCATCGTAGGCTCCTGTGCTTCTGCTGAATCATCCTCTGCTTCTATGATACTGGTTATATACTGTAGACTCTGCAGATTGAAATCATATCATCCACAATGGCAGGTTTAGCCTTCAGACCAATTTTGTGCATTCCATCTTAAATTGTTTTTGTTTTTGATATAATTTTGTTATTTTTTTGAATAAAAAAAATAAAGATATCATATGCATATTGACATACACATGTATTCAAAACTCATACTGAATACATCCTCAGAATTAAGGACCTGATATCATCTCCTGTTGCCCTGTTACAGCACTTCAAATTGTACTTATGATTCTGCAGATTCAATAAAATGTCATTTTTCTCAGACTATTGTTTGTGCTGCGTCTTCTGTTCAAATCCTTCAGACCATCTCTGAATTAACTTGTTATAGATTTTTGTGTAATCCTGATACCAAACATATGGTCATAATGAAGGAAAACGATTATACTTTTTAGTTTTAGTTGCACAAACTACCTGCCAAATTTGTATTTAATCAAACTATTAGCATCCTTGAACCTGCAGGGTGCGGAGGAGTCTGGAGCAGCTGCCCTCTTACTGAGCCTCATTGACACAGTTCTCCTCAAGGTCCAAACTACTGAAACAGCTCAGTAAATCGGCCTTTTGCTATAATGAACTACATGTTTTGAATGAGCTGCAAGAAACATAGATTCATCACCCTCCCTTGGCATGATGATGATGAGGTTAATTATTCAGACTCAGGGTCCAAATAAAATAAAACAACATAGATTAAAATACATACAAAAGTACAAAAGAGAAAAAAATTATATTAATGTCTAACATGAGGACAACTGCACCAACGCCTCCGCAGTTCAGATTGGCAGCATAAAGTGCAAAACCTAATATTTGTTTATACCAGGAGGATTTCATTTTCATTGAATAAACAACAGTTTGAAAAGTATTGATTCCTGCAGCCACATCATTTTACTCGCACGAGACCATCCAGGTAATTATCTTATGGCATCATTATAAGCAACTTGTTTAAAAGGCTTTTAAAATAATTTACACAGAACAATGTCATTGTTTTAAAATTGAGCCACAGATTCTTGTGTTTTTATAATTATTTATTTTTAATCGTGTTGTGTTTTAGGTTGTGTGTGTGTTTGTGTGTATTTTTGCCTGCTTGTATTTATATTTGAAACTTTTACTTCAGTGCTGCTCATCTTCACCAGGATTCCCTGACAGGAGAGATGTTGTATCTCAGTGGGACCTTCTTGGTTAAATAAAGGAATAATAAATAAAAACACGTGAACAATAAACACTTGGTCTTGCTCAGAGTGGACTATTGTATCCATTCAATGACTTTTCAGACAGGACTGAAGGATTATATATTGTGTTCATTTAATATCTGTGTTAAATTAGTCTGTAAAATATTATTACACATTTTTAAAATAAGAGAATTATAACATTGACTTTATTATTAACCTTATGATTTAGTCAATTTCACATCCATAAATGCAGAATGGAAAACAATACTAACTTCAGAGGATTTCTGCATAAATTTAAAGAACATCTCAAAAATGTAAAACTAATAGAAACTACAATATGCAACGAAATTCAGAAGTCAAATTTCGCAATAAACAAACTGTTTTATTTTTCTTTCTTTCCTTTACATTTATGTTATATATCATTTTTGACATAATGAATGTCTTAACTAATATCTAATACCCAATATGTATTTATCTATATGTCCATTAAACTGCGCTGTCACGTTAACTGGTTATTTCCTGTGTTGGGCAAATAATTGCAATGTTTGTAAATGTGCAAGTTTGTAAATAAAGTTGGTGAAAAAATGGAGGGAAATCGCCTTTTAGTGATATGTCAGGTGTTTTTCGTCTTCGTGTACCTGACTCCTTCAAAATGTCACATTCTGGTGCCTGAAATAAAACATTTGATTTTGATTAAAACTGTTTTAATGTGAACTTTTTAGGCGAGAGTGTAAATGTGGAGTAAAACAGAACCGGAACAGATCCTTCCTTTCACTTCCGGTTCTGGAGCAGGAGGAGTCACAGGGGGGAGGGGTCGGCCGGACTCCCTCCGAACAGTGCCGATCTTTGCCGAAGCTCCTGCACCGGCTGCTGTTCGTCCTCCTCGCACCTCCACCGCCTGACTCCATTTCCACCATGATGGACATTTTGATGCTGATGTTTTTCGCCATCATGGGCCTCGTCTTCCTCTCCTACATCATCTACATGCTGTGATGAGCAGGAGGAGGATGAAGAAGGAGGAGGATGAGGAGGGCTCCTGCACACAGGCGGCTGGTAAACATGGGCGCACACGGGATGTTGTGTTTCTCCTGCATCCCTGGTGTCCGGACAATGGTGAGCGATCACTACGTCTAACATGATGCGTGTGCTGTTTCTGTTGTGGTCTTATAATACTATTAAATGTATTATTCATATATTATAACACTATACAACTGCAGAGATGATGATTGGTTGAATTCCCCTGAGCCTGTGCACCTTTCTGTTTCTATATGAATTTAAAATCATTTATTCCAAAGAGACAATCTGCAAATTGTCTGAGAGCAGCTGTTTGTGTGTTTCAGGAAGAGGAGCCAGGGCCATGATGGCTTCCCATCTGTGCTCTCAGGTGGGACGTGAGGAGTGATCCAGCGGAAGTGAGGGAGCAGTGGAGGCCAAACTCTCTTTCCTCTCTTTTTCTATATCTCCCACTTGCACTATGTCATCTCTCCATCCACCAGAGGACCGGTCCAGTCCGAGGAGACTCCCCTGACTTCCTCCTCAATGGACCCAACTCGTTTTTCTATCCAGACTGTGTTTTCTCTGTCGAGGAGGAGACGTGTCACCTCCGCACCAGTCCAAAAATACCAGTCTGAGTGTGGGATTTGCCTTTTTTCACGACACTGTGAGCTAATTATCACTTCCACCTCATGTGCATGTGAGTTTAACAGTATTATCCATGTGTGGCCAACACCTCTGCACTCATGGCTTTATTTTTGTCGTGTGTGTTGCATCAAATGTCTCAGACTTGACGTCAGTGTTAATATTATTTTCTCTGTGTTGCCACAATACGTGCTCCTCCTCACTACAATCAAGGTTTCCCATCACGGGGGAGCGTCAGTGCAATAACTCAGTGAAGAGATCACAGCACATCACCTTCTCTGTTGAAACGTTTATGTTGCTGTTATTCAGTTTGTCTTAATATTATATACAGTATATATATATATATATATATATGTTGTCTTTGGCTGCAAATGACACGTATGAAGAGCAGCGGTGTCATTTCAGAAACGTGTTTCTCATTCTTACCACCGAACCTCAAATATATATTATGTTCTTCAGGATTTAAATGATGTTCAGTTTACTGATGCACTGATTATTGACAGTGTGTTATGTTGAATAAAGATGATTTCAGTAAAGCAGAGTTGCTTTTTCCTCTGTTCGACTCACAAGTCACTTTATTTTTTATTCTGTTGACAACCACAGATTATTCGGTTTTGTCAAAGGAAACGTGTCAGGCAATTAAGTAAACACTTGTAGGTTGTGGAATTACATATATATGTACATGATAAACATGGAGAGAGAAGACTACAGAAATAATTATTTTGAATAATTTTTTAGATGCAACTAAGACAACTATTTTGAAAAGAATTTCCAAATTGGTAGATAAGTACTTTATTAATCCAGAGGCACATGTAAGAATTCAGTATGAGAGTCACAAAGAAAAGTGACACGTAGGAAAACAACAAAGGAACATGAGATAAGAATAAAACTAATAAGAAAAAACAATCCTCAAGAGAAGCCTAAGGATATAAAAAACAAATCTAATCATGATTCAGCCCCAGAAGAAGAACTCTTGTAAGACTTTAGTTATATCAGTTGTTGTCTTTTGTTATTTCCTTGTGGAGTTTTTCTGATCTTTCTTTTTGTTTGAAAAGTTTATTTCCTGTTTTTTTATTTTGAAGCCACTTTCCTCGTGTGTCTCTTGGTTATTTCTCGTCTTTGTCCCGTTTCAGCGCCCTTGTGATGGTCTGCTCCTGACCTCATGGGTTTCACCCTTGTGGATTTGGTCTGTGTGTTCCTGGCTCAGTTTTTCTCCTCCTTGGTCCCAAGTGTTCCATGTGTGAGTCTTGGATCCCTGCAAATAGAGACTGTAATCATGCCTATTTAATAAAACGTTCTTTCCTGCACTGCCCATCCTCACCGACATCTGCATCTATGTTGATTATAAACTAACTATAAACTCGACAGTAATAATTAGATATAGATCTAGTATATACAGTTTTTTTAATGTGGCCTCTCAGTGAACCCAAACGACTGGATTACTCTGCAGGAGCCAATCCAGTTTTTCACATCATGCACCTGCAACATGGAACTAAAGCTTCATTGCATTAACAAACTTTTTAATCTCAGCTGTACTTCATGTAATTCATTCAGTTGCTTTAAATTTCATGTTGTATTTATTCTTTAGGCTTTTGCTTTTGCCATTATTCAAATTGTATCGTTTCTTAATTGTGTTTTTTAGATGCTTGGAATGATTTATTTTCTGTACTCCGGTTATATTGTAATGAATTCTACCTCAATGTACTCCCAACTTAAAATAAAGGTTGAATTAAAATGAATAAATATAGATTTAAACAAAAGGTTGTATCCAAATGTTAGTGTAAACATCGCCTGTAAGTGACTGACAGCTCAGCAGCAGCCAATGTTGTGTTCAGTCCCCATCATCTATTTGATTCTTATTATTTCATTACTTTGTTAGAACAGTAACAACAAAAGATATTAACATTTAAAAACAACCTCAAATGACAAAACACTCCACACCTCATCAAAATGAAACTTACACAACTGTCATGTCACAAGTTTATTCTTCTGTATTTGTGGAGGGACTTAGATGAAATTTGAAAAGTGCTTTAATGGTATCCAAAACAACTTACTAAAACAAGACCTAAATCTGAGTTCAGGCCTTTAGACCATGTAACCGATTAGCAAACATCTTGAGCAATTTCTTTTTCTCCTGATGAGCCCCTGTAGGAATATAATCATGCAGCTGAACTTGACTATCACTCCCCTTTTAGCTTCTCTTCATTGGCTTCTGCTAAATTTAGAAATCAATTGTAATGTTTTATTGTTGACTTTTAAGGCTCGTTCTGGACTCGTACTTAAGATCTTTTGACACCACATGCGCCTGGTCGAAACCTGAGGTCCCCATCAAGGCCCTGCCCGCTGTTCCACAGTCCCGGCTGAGGGCCAGAGGTGACCGGGCTCCCACTCTTTTGGGACGCTAACTATAGTAATGAGACAGCGGTGATGCAAAGCTGAAAAAGCTTCAGGTGGCATAAAATGATAGATTTATATTTTTGCTCAAGCATCATTGCAAGTCACATGTTTGTGGCTCTGGCCCCACTTTTCATGCTCTGCTGGGGAATTTATGTTTCAACTAACGGGTTAAAAATGAAACCATAAGGGCCTTAACTGTCTGAGATGATATCTTGGTTTTGGAAACACCGGAAGAAAAGTCTGTGTTTTTGATCCCTGTTACTTTTTGTTTTATTTTCCAATAAATCTCTCTTTAAGACACATTTATATAAGTGTGATTTCTCTGGTCTTGGGGTCTGAATTCAGCCTGAACTTGTTGTTTTTTATTTATTTACTTAAGCTCTGATCTTAAAGACTCTTTTAATTATTTTATAACGTTTTACTTTCCTTAGTTTTTTCTTGTTTTCTCATCTGTTACATTTTCAGTTTTTATTGTACCTTTTAACTGTGTTTTGAAAGGTTCCATATAAATATAATTTATTATCTACTATGTACACTACAGCTCTAATGTCTTCCTTCCTATGTCTTCTTCACCTACTCCAGCACTTTATTTCCTGTCGACACTTGGACGACAATCTATTCTGAGCATGATGTCCTCTCATGACAAAACATTTTCCAGATAGAGGAGCCGTGTTCATCACGTCCACATGATGTGAGCAGCCACCGTGTGAATGAAAGGATTCATGCAGCGTGTGCTCCTGCAGATGGTGCTGCTCACCCACCGCACAGGCTCCGGAGACTCGGCCTGTGGAGGTGAGTTCATGGAGAGAATGAGCTCGGCCCCTGTCCAGATGTGTGGAAGAGCAGGTCACATGAGACAGGAGGACATGAGGGCGATTTTAATTCAGCCCTCACAGCTGTTGGCAACACGTTTACTATCTTTGAAAGGATTCAAACATATTAGGGAAATGGGAGCCCTTTGTTTATGAGGGGTAATATTCAGAATGATGGTTTATTATATCTTCAGTTTTACACAGTGTAATGAAGTTAATTATATTCTTATAATAATAACTTTTTCCAGTAGATAGCATAAAGCTTATTTATCAGTGATCGGATCTAAACACGTCACTGAGGCCTAAAAAAAAACCTTGTTAGGTTTTTTTTCTTCCTGTTGCTTGTATCTGTTATTGCATCGACCTGAACTCAGTGCTGCTGTTATGAAAACAAGGTTTATTTCTCCTTTTTCATTTCATGCAGCAGATGCCCCCCCCCGCCCAGGCCTCTCCAATGTGTCCGTCCCTCTCCGGGGTCACAGGTCAGCTGCTCCTTCTGTTCCATAAATTTGAGGACATTTTCAGGCTTTTATACAATCCCTTTAAGTAATCTTAATCTTTTAATCTTTTAAAACCCTTCTACTAAATGTATTTCTTTGAAAACCCAGTAAAAATAGGAACATTTATGGGAAATGTGCCTGTTTGCTCTGCTGCCAGGAATCCCACTATCCTGTGTGTTCGCCAAATATCAACCAGTCAGACTATGAAGGACAAAAAAATGAAAGAAGTATAGATGAATAAATAAATGTAGAAATAAATAAATTAATGAACACATTCAGAAATAAATAAATGTGGAAAAATACCAAAATAGTAGTTTTCATTGCAAGCTTACTTTTTATTTATTTCTTTGTTTATTATTTCTTTGTGATTAATGACGTTGTTAAACTTTCCCTTTAAGGTCAGAGTCTCACCCTCGTCTCCACCTCCTCCAACCACTTCGCTAAAGTTTCTCCCACATGTGTGCAGACAGACCCACTGTGGCAAATAATCGGAATTCCTCTGCTGATAGTATAATCTACCACCCTCTGCATTACAATACACCCGCTGTTCTATCTGGGAGCACACACACACACGCACACACACACACACACACACACACATGTGCTTCCCTTCATGCTGCATCCTATGTGCGACCACATCCAGTGACACCACAGCGCTCATGTACATTTGGTTAAGAAAAGATAATGATGTATTGAAGCTGGACAGTGGAAAGTGGGGCAGGGTTTGTTTTGCTGTTTGCTGCCCTGCACATGTTGTATGACCTTGTTGTACTGCTGCTGTAACTTGGACCTGCATTCCTGAGCTCTACACACACACACACACACACACACACACACACACACACACACACACACACACACACACACACACACACACACACACACACACACACACACACACACACACACACACACCCTTCCCTTCACTCACTGGCCTGCCACACTGCTTCTAGCATGTCACAGCTGTGTTATGTGCCAATATTGAATCAAAATAAGCCAGAACAGGTGCTCTTTTGTTTTTCTGCCGCGGAGGCCTTGGGTTGCAGTGGCATTTCTGGATAGATGCAGTAATATGGGACATTTTAAAGTCTTTATAATGACTTTTAAAATGAACAATAGTACTCAAGCAATACTACAGTGTATATTCATAAACATATTTCATTGTCTTCCTGTATTGTTTTTTTTGTTCTTTTTTGGATAGCTTGTTAAACCTCCACGATGAGATATCGCTGCCAGATGTTACCAGTTAAGATATTTTGGCAGATTTTGTCTCTCGATCTAAATCATAAACACGCATGTAAATCAAGCACAAACCTCATTGTTCCCCCTCAAAATATCAGACACGATCTATCGTAGAAAGAAGCAGCGATACTGGTTTCTTCACAGACAGTGGCTTCAATAAAGCAAAATGCTTTTCAACCACAAGGTTTAACAATGATTCAAATACGGGGAGTTACTTTTACTTTTAAAGAAGTTCTCTGCTGTAACTTTCTGCTTCTCTATTTCTCTTCCTGCGCTTTTCAGGGGGGGAAATATATGATCAGTCATTTAAACAGGCCTCAACAACACAGGCTGAAGACAAGTGGACGCCATATATATCATAAATTACAGTATTTAATCACATGGTAACTCCTGGAATGCACTGAACAGAACAAATCATTGATATATAGCCATGTGAGAGTATCCCAGTGTTTTATTTTTTACCTTTAAATTGATGCTGCACAATATGACCGTTGATGCTCTCTGCCAGTTTGTAAGAACATATCCCCTCTGTGGCACCTGTAACCTCACGCCGCCTTTCAGGAGTGCCAATGAGACGGAGTTGGGGGCAGGGAGGCGAAGGGGCGTAAAGCGTCATGGAATGAAGCGTAATAATACAAAAGGTAGCGGTGGGGAAGGAGGGGAGGAGAGGGGACAGAGATGGAACAAATGAAGAAAGAAGGAGGCCATGAAAGAAATGAGAAGGAGAGAGGGAAGGAGGGAGGGGTGGACCAGATAGGGAGGGGGGTTTGCCTTTGGGCTTGTAGCCACGATGGCCTTCAGCTGCGGAGATCCTGTTGTTGTGGGGTGGGAGTTTCCCTCTGCACGGGGGCCGAGAGGGAAACGACAGAGGATGTCTTTTTCCTGGCTGGCCAAGAATGCCCGGGCCTCGAGGTCTTTCCTCTTCTCGCGTGTCTTTTACACAAGTTCATGTTAAATGAGATGAGCCGCCCGGCCTCCTCTTCCACGCTGGACGACAGCCAGTGTTACACTGATGCATAAACACCTCTGCAGAGGGGGAGACATTCCTCCCAAGGTCACAGGGATGTCTGCTCTTAAAACATCCACCCAGAGTCCTCCTTCCAGGGGCGGATCTGGAGAAATAATCATGAGATGGCAGGAGGGTGGCATGGAGAGTTTAAGGGGTGGCACTTTAGAGATATAACAAACAGGTTTAGAGCGGCCACTGCACTAGTTTACGATAACTTGCCACAATTTGCTGTCTTTTGCATTAGAGCAGCAGGGGGCACCAAACTTACGCACCAAACACTGTGCATGTTAAATAATTTATATTTGTCAGGCAATAGATGTGATTGACAGTTGATGGGATATGGATAAGTAGATAAGAATGATTTAAGATAAGATAAGATACGATAAGATAAGTAAGATAAGATAAGATAAGATAAGGTAAGGTAAGGTAAGATAAGATAAGATAAGATAAGATAAGATAAGATAAGATAAGGTAAGGTAAGGTAAGGTAAGATAAGATCATCCTTTATTGTCCCACAACAGGGACATTTGTGATATTACAGCAGCAAAGAGGACAGTCGAAAACATATATGTATTAGTACAGTAATTGTATTACAATTGTATTGTACATACAGTAATTGAATAATTCAACACATTGAATTCTTTGAGCTCTGCAGAGCTTGGACTACACGTCCCGACATGCTCCCTCCCCAACAACAGGGGGCGGGGCCGGTAAATCCTCCCAGCCAATGGCTTTGTGTCTGGGGGTGTACGGCAGCTGTTGTCAATGGCAACAGAGGTTTTGAGGGGAGGGATGAGCTGGACAGCTGGCAGAGGGTCCCCGGGTCCCGTGTCACGTGCTCCCCCCCGCTAGCCAATCGCCAACCCTCGCCCTCCTCTCTCCCCGGCTTCCGCTCCCTCATTGGCTCGGCGCGGCTGCAGCAGGCGGGGGAGGGGTGGAGGGAAGTGGGGACAGCGAGGGGAGGAGATGGGAAGGAGAGCAAACACAGTCCAGGGAGCGAGTGAAAGGAGGTGGAGGAGGAACACGGGAGAGCGGGAGACGTCTTCCCTCTGCAGGAGAGAGGCGAGGACCCCACGCGCGCCCGGCTTGCACCGCAGCGTCCACCCGGAGGAAGGAGACGGAGGAGGAGGAGGAGGAGGAGCAGTGCAGGGATCACACTGACACACTGTGAGACACAAGGAGAGAGAGAGAGAGAGAGAGAGAGAGAGAGGGAGGGAGTCATGCCTGTGTGGAGCCGTGCAGCAGCAGCAGTGAGCTGCCGGGCTGCCTCGCCTGTGTGAGCGGAGCAGCGCCTGCTTTGCTGTTGTGGGAATAGTGAATCGAAAAAAAAAAGGAGGACAAGAGAAAAGAAGAGGAGCAGCAAGGAGGTGATCTCGTGCCATGACTGGGACCAGGAGGAGGGAGCAGGCTCGCTGAGATCATGGACCAGGTGAGGATGGAGAGGAGGAGGAGGAGGAGGGGAGGGGAGGGGACCACATATCCACACCTTGACGACACACACACACACACACACACACACACACACACACACACACACACACACACACACACACACACACACACCACCAACAGCAGCTCCTGGTGCATTCATATCATCCATCATCAGCTTTTCCATTCCCCCAAGGCAAAAGCAAACACTTTCTTATCCCCCTCCTTGCTCACTCTGGGGGTAGAGGTAGGATGCAGGGGCCCACCGGCGTGCATGGGCTGGGTGGCCTCTGGTGAGGGGGAGGGGACGGGTGGTGACACAGCTTAAAATCATCCCCGGCTTTATCTCTGCTCCTTACATCAGCAGCACTTGGGAGGAGGAAAGCATGAAAAAAGAGGGGTGTGGCTGAGACATCCTCATCACCATCATCATCATCATCATCTGTCTTAACATAACCTGTAGCAGCTGACACCCACACCCACAGTCAGCCAGGGTGGAGTCTGGAGGTGGGATGTCATGTAGCAGGGTCCAGATCTGTGTGTGTGTGTGTGTTCATTCATCAAGCCTCAGACGACTGAGGCCGCTGCCCCGTAACACTGTGTCCTCCTCGTGTCACCGGCTCTTTTGCAGCAGTTGTCATCAGCGGCGGCTCGGCTTGTTTACACTGACAGCCCACAGAGCGGTGAGACCCACCTCCTGATGAATCTCCTCCTCTGCTGCACCTCTGCTGCACCTGAAGCCTCCTCAGAAACAGACAGGGGTGCTTTTCCCAAATATTTGGTGTGTGTTTAGCAGAGAGAGCAGAGGCCGGCTGCTGCTGCTGCTGATGCTGCCTGGCGTTCGTAAGCAGCTGCTGGGAGTCGAGCGTGTGATGAATGGTTGTGGCGCTCAGAGAGAGAGACCCTCCCCACGTCTCCCCTCTGTTGCCCTCAACACGCGGCCAGTGTTCGTCCTGTTCATTGATTACCTCATCCTCCCCCTTCCTTCCCTCCCTCCCTCTGTCTCCTCTGTTGCTTTGCGTCCTCTCCTCCTCCTGAGGTCGAGCATCAGGTTCGTCTTAAAGGACGAGAAGGAGGGATTTGGGGGTGTGGATGGAGGCAGGCAGGCAGGGAGGGAGGGAGGGAGGAGGGTGACACACCCAACCTCAAACCTTCCTCTGGGTGAATAATTCATGTGCTTCACTAGAACGTCTCCCTGTCTGTGTGCGCCTCCCCTCACAGGTCAGGGTGACGTTAGCTCCCCCAATTTAGCTGAGATGATGTCATCACTTCTGCTGGCCAGACTGTGTGTGTGTGTGTGTGTGTGTGTGTGTGTGTGTGTGCATGATGCAGGGGTAAATGCCATCTTTGCACTTCTTTGTGTTTATTTCTTAACTTTATTTCTCATCATGCACCTCTTACAAAACAGCACAGGTGTGTTGGTGAACATGTATGGGTCACGGCCTCACTGTTCCACACACACACACACACACACACACACAGGGAGGAACACACTTACTTTAAATATTCGCTCACAATCTGAACTGAAAAATAAGAACGGTGTGTCTTACAGCACAATATCGCTCTCAGGAAATGAAAACTATTTATAAGGCTGCGCAGCGCGGTGAAATGCTGACACGGCAAGGCGTTGGCACAGTGCTAAGGCTGGTTCAGTGTCATTTTAACACACTTTCACAATGTCATGTAAGAGCCAAATATGATTATAGCACTTCCTGCTGATCACGTGACTGTGCGTTATTGTCATTTAGCGATGTGGCCATGACGCATTATCTCTTGGGTTTCCTGCTGTAGGCCTCTCTGTGTGTGTGTGTGTGTGTGTGTGTGTGTGTGTGTGTGTGCGTGCGTGCGTGCGGCCCCATCATCCTGCCGTATTAAGACGGCTCTGCACATATACAGTGTGTGTGAGACTCGTCTGAGGATCTACTGTCGTTTGGAAGTGTAAACACGCACCAAACCTTCCGTTAAAATGTAAACAGAGGTATGTGGTGTTTACCATAGTTTATGGAAAGAGTTGTGTTTTCTGTGTGTGTGTGTGTGTGTGTGTGTGTGTGTGTGTGTGTGTGTGTGTGTGTGTGTGTGTGTGATGGCAGAGACACACATGCACAGTGATAAGGAGGGCAGTGGCTCAGTGAAGAAAAGGAAAAGGCTGGTTATATAAAGCGTCTGTGAGAGAGAATCCAGGGCAGCAGTGGGACACCTCTTCCTCCTGGAGTCTGTCTGCGCTGCATTCTTCTCCTGCATCCGAGCGTTGCACACTCCACACGAGATGTAAATCATCTCAGAGGACGTCTCCGGTTTTTATCAGCTCATGAAACTCGCTGACTGACACTGACCAACGACCTCTAACCATTCGCAGGATACTTGCCTGAGGACGATTCAAATGCCAGACCCGCTGCAAATCAGTTTGGGTCATTAGTGCTTCGCGATCAATAGTCATTAGTGCAGAACCTGGGCCGGGCTGTGGTGACCGCTGCCCTGTGAACTCTGGGACTGGAGATGGAATTTTGTTTGACCACATCCATCAGAGAGAAACCAGTGGTTCACGCTCTCTCTCTGCTGTAACAGCCCCTGTGAGAGTCATGGAGGAAAGTTAAGAGGGAAGAAACGAGCAACCCGATCAATGTTAAAGCGTATCAGATGTATTAAAGCTACGGTTGGTAATTCTGGAAAAGCTAGCCGACTTTTCTGTGACTCACTCGCTAGTTTCTAGCTATCGTTTTTTTTGCGTCCGCGGTGTTTGTCTCTCCGGCTTGTGAAGACCTCGGGTCATGCACAGTTAGGGCCCGGTCACACATGTGAGAATGTGAAGTGAATATCACCAAAAATGAACTCCACGTGAAGCCACGCTGCGCTTTTGCCTCGCCACAGGAAGCAAATGTTTTATTCGCCGTCCTCGCTCGCACAGATTGGAAGTAAACCGATACATTGGTGCATGTGTGAAGAGGATTTCAACAACTAAGATAAAAAAGTGTTCCAGAAACAACTCACCAACCGTATCTTTAATGTAGGGAATTCCTCAGTGATGTGGATAGTGAAGTGACGCTGTTGTGTTTATTCTGCTGTCTGAACTCGACTCCCTGGAGGCTTGATTTGGACGGCAAGGCGACATATGTCTAACTGTAATATTTGTGTGTGTGTGTGTGTGTGTGTGTGTGTGTGTGTGTGTGTGTGTGTGTGTGTGTGTGAGAGTCTCTGCGGCTCTCAGCCAGAGTTATCTGGCAAATTGTTTTGTCTGTTTCCCATAGATGTGACTGACATGGAATGCAGTCAAAATTAGCCCGGAGCGCAGAAGCCACGGAGCAGAGGGACATATTTTATGAGAGTGAAAGTGTGTGTTTGTGTGTGTGTGAGTGTGTGAGAGACAAGAAAGGGTCTTATTAAGTTACAAACGAGATAGTGAGAGGGAATGTGCCAGACAACAAGTGTGTGCGAGAGAAGGATAAAGGGAAAGAGTGTGTGCGCCTCATGGTGGAACAGGTGGTCTAATCTGACGCCCCACCCATGGCACCCCGAGGCCCCCCCCCCCTTGGCCCTCCAATCTATGGACTCTCAGGAATGTCTCGCTCTATTGTCCTGAGCAGCAGACACTGAGCGGCTCTATAAGAATGAACTCTGCATGAGCATTTGCATCTAAATTGAAATTAAACACACACATATAAGCATATATCGATCTCCTCACCCATGCTGGGAGCGGCCGCGGCTCCTCTGACCTGTTTGTCACAGGACAACAATGAAAATTAACCGCGCTGCAAAGGTTTTTCAGCTGGTTTCTAAAAACACAGAGCTGTGCTGGGACATTTGTCTGACGTGGAGCTCTGGGGACTTCTTGATTGACCCGGCTGGCCACCATCACAATGTGCTCTGCAGCAGATGAAGCATGCAGCCTGCTCTGCTCTCAACACTATGTTAAGATGAAAGCTTTACGGTTTTAAATACTTTATGGCACATTTAAAGCACACCCCCAGAAATATATTTTTTATCTTGGCAACTTTTCTTTTCAGCTTAATTTTTTATATTTATATTTATACAGATTTGATCCTCACTTTTCTAATTTATCAACTTTTATGAATCTTGTACCTCTCCTCTTGTCTTCTGCTTCTTCATATGACAAAGAGAGAATATTTTAGCTGTTAAAACTTGCATATCTAAACAAATTTAAAAGTAAATGTTAACTTTTTTACCTCAGTATTTGTCTGTCAGTACAGAAACGTACATGGTGTCGAGTGTGAGATGAAGATGTTGAGGTGTAAATGTTTGCGTGTGAAGGATGTCAGCACAGGGTTCACGTTCTATAATCAATTTGGTGAATGCCTGCTGGCAGACAATGGGCAGATTGTCCTGTGAAAGAAACTAGGACAAACCATCTCCAGGAAGTAAACAGCTCCTGCTCATCTCAGGACGACGGCGTTGTCGGACCTCAGCCTCCACGCGCTTAAGTGGCGAGCAACGAATGAACGCAGATGGCTGTGGCAGGGAAGGGGTGCCGTGTTTTTTTGTCTCACAGGGGTCGAAGGTCAGTCAGTGTGGGCTAAAGCCCTTCCTGTCAGCAGCACTTTGCATCGGTCCAGCCCGTGTCAGAGACCCGCATGCTGATGACACAGGATGAGAGCAGCTGAGCAGGGATAAATGGAGAAAAAACAGAGGGATGAGGTTTATCAGTAGCATGAGGCGGCCGTCCAATTAGGAGGCTGTTTGCTACTGGGTTGGTCCAAGTTAACCTAATGGGCTGGTTAGGCGTGCACAGCGCTCGGTGCCGGTCAGTTTTCCAGCCTCCTGCTCCTCCTCTCTCCTCCTCGAGAGGACGCCGGTGTGGAATGAGCAGCTGTGCAGCCGACGCCTGCTGTTTCATTACTTTGATCATTAAACAGACCACAGAGATGCCCCAGTGTTAGTGTGATAGTTTGCACCACAGCTGCATATTAGTAAGGAACTGAACGCTGCGTCACGCTGACCCATTGGCCTGTTTTCCAAACTGCTGCAGACATGCTCCGGTCTTAACACAATTCCGTGAGAAAGAAAGGTCGTCCGTCTAGGAAGCAGAAAACACGGCTCATCTTGTTTTCGCCCTCACACACTTCGCACATGCCGAGCAGAACACCTTGTTCCTCTCCATGCTGCTCAGTCTAACACGTTTTGTTTGCTTTAGTATCATCGCCATAAATCCACTTTAATCCCACTGATGGGGATAAAATGAAAACCTCACCACAACTTAATATTTAATTTCCCACCCTTATCCCGCCTTGTCCTTCCTGCACTGTGCTGAGCCCCCTTGTGGCGTCCACACGCAACTATAGCCCAATTTTCTCGGTTTTCAGGGGGATTGAGGATTATCTATTTTGGGAAATCTCTGCGGAGGCAAGCAGGGGAACAGATGGCCGCCCCTTTGACAGAATTCAACCTAGAATAAGAAGACGTTTGTTTTTGCTGGCGACATTGATGACAGTGCAAATTTAGATACTTTATAATCCTCTCTCTCACGGTGCATTATTCTTGTCGCTTATTGATCACGGTTGGAAGAATGCAAGATTTCTTGATTGATTAATAAATGTGAAGAATAAAATAATAATAGAATAAAAATGAAGAATTGAGGGCAAACAATAGAAAACATCTAAAATCAATTTGAAGTTGACACAGCATTAGACAACATTAGAGCACAAGTCTATGATGTTGTCTCAGGCCTGAAGTCAAACTCAGAATTATAATCTCATGAGACTCACAGCAGTGTTCAGGACGTGTGAAGTAAATGTTTTTATGGTGAAGGCTGAACAAATGAAAACGTGGACCTTTCTGAAGGTTAAGAAATATCTGTTGTGGCCTCCTGTCCTCCTCCAAACGGAGAGCACGCTGCTCTAAGGCCGTGTCTAGACAAACTTATCTCAGAGTTTTAAGGCCGGGGCAGCACTCAGGATTAGGATATGATCTCCTGGAACATACAGGATTATTCAGTTTACGTTATATACTGTAAGGGGGTGTGGCCTAAAGCTTTTGTTGTGTGTCTGTCGTTTAAGTCAAAAGAAGATTTTCTTTATTACTAGAGGATGCATGAATATACAAATGATATCTGCGCACTGGATTATAAAATGAAAACGGCTATAACTCCTGGACCTTAATTAATTTTCCAAACTGGTTTAATTACGGCACTTTGTAAAACTGGTTGACATTAAACCTGTAAATAATGTCATTTGGACGTAAAGTAGATTTCCTATTGAAGCCAAATTATCTCAGTTTATTGGCCTATATCCGCTAGATCAAGATTTGTTGTTAGATCTGCACTAATACTCATGTGCCTGACTTTTTTCGTCAAGATCCATGAATTATTCTCTGACAAATTGGTGAAAATGTCTCATAAAATTGCAATGTTAAAAAACGTGACGGGGGGAAAACATAAAACAATAAAAACACAAATGCAACTGTCAGACCAAGTCCAGTTTACCTCAGTTGACTCAACATTTCATATTAAATATTAATATTGATTAACTATTAATGGGAAGTGGCCATCTGGATTTTTCCAATAGTTACAAAAAAACAAAAACAATTCCCTTTTCCATTGTAAACTTACAATGACACATTCAGGCAACACACAACCTTGAATCCAACAATATGCCATTCTTATTTTGTGTGCGTTATTTTCGGATATTCCTGACTCAGCATTGCCCAGCAGAGAAATCTGATGTCAATATTTTTTTTTGCTGATATCAAAGACGAATCTCTTCCTTGGAGATCACTTCCATTGTTTGTCCCCGTGCCTCAGGAAGCGATGCTCGAGACAGGAAGTGGAGTTGTGAAAGGTAAAGGAGGCTGCAAACACATTTGGGCTCAATGAAGTGACGGGCGGCAGGAAGGAAACTCGCGCCGTTGCTACTGGAACTACCAGCCTGTGTTTATTTTCCACCTCTGTCTCTCAGAGGAGATTTAGCGGAATAGAAAAGGTGGAGACAGGGCTGGGATGTCCATTTGAAGAATGTGTGCCAAGCATTTATAGTAACTGCTTATATTTATAGTAACAGCGGAATACCCCTGTATGTGATTCACTTGTTGTTTGTCTGGAGCTTTGAGGAAAAGATGAAATGGCACAGACTGGAGACTGAAGCTGTGGTCAATTGTGCAAACTGTGACACCTGAACATCCACCACGCTCCTCGATAGGAATGGGGGTATTTCCTTCTCTTTGTTCCCGTATCTTAAACGCTCCCACACGGCCGCTCTAATCAGCTCTGGACAGTTTAGGACCAATGTCTGTGCCAGACAGAAAACTGCACCTTGTGTTTTGGGACGAGATAGCAGCTCATACGGGAAGACAGGACATAAACGTACAGTGGGCATATTGTACAACCCAGTAAAACATTACTGCTGAGGAGATGTTGATGCAAGGGAGTTTGAAAAAGTTCCTAAATCAGAGTTGAGCTCAGTTTGGATTGTGGCAAATCAGCATGTCCAGTCAAGAGCACAAGCTGGTGGTGTTTGTGTGTGTGTGTGTGTGTGTGTGTGTGTGTGTGTGTGTGTGTGTGTGTGTGTGTGTGTGTGTGTGTGTGTGTGTGTGTGTGTGTGTGTGTGTGTGTGTGTGTGTGTGTGTGTGTGTGTGTCTCTGCGTTCTTGGCCCCAATGAGTCATTCTCTCCAGTATCCTACCCAATCGAACGCCCAGCTCTCCCAACAGCCAAAGCTCCGACTCGAACTTGCCCCTGTCTCAGAGATTCAGATTCAGATTCGTCGTCCGCAGGCTCGTGGTCATTTTCTGTTTGAGTTACAGCGTCCTGCAGGAGAATGAGCGAGGCAGCTGCAAGAGACATGGGGGAAGCTGCAGGCAAATCCAGTGTGGGGGTGAGGCAGGGAGAGAGGACGGGTCAGAAGGGAAACAGTGGACGAGTAAAATAAGGGTTTGACTGGTTTTCCTTTTATAAAAAAAAATCTGAAATGTTTCTTAAAGACCATAGTTAGGGAAACAGCCAAGAAAAATACTGGTAGGTTTTTATTGCCTTTACGTTCTTCTATAAATCTAGAGATTTCTGTTGCCCCAGCCAACTTGTGACTTTACACAGACCATAAATATTTGGACCGCTACACATTATTTGCTTTGTAGTCTCAGCACATTCAACATGAAATAAAAGAATCAAACTGCGTTCAATTCTGAGCTTTAGGTGGCGTAGGTGTGTGTCATCATTCAGAACTGTGTGAATTATAGCTCTTTTAACACATAGCACCTAAAGTGCAAAAGCAATTAGACACTTGGCTGCTAAGTGCTTCTTGGGCAGTTGTGTCTTCACATTCAATAACACAAAACAAGCACACACGTTTACTGAGAGCTGAGAGTTGGCATTAGATTGAGGTGGAGTTCTCTGTCGATATGAGGAATAAAGAGATGATAATCCGTTCATTAGTTGTTTCGCTTATTCTTTGATGGTCGATGGGGCGCTGACATTGGGCGAGAGGCGGAGAACATGATGGAGATATCAGAAGTAGTACAGGAGAACTAGAAGATGACCAAGCGAGCCAACCAAGGAGCATAAGTCTTGTGGATCATTTGCGCGATCACTTCTTCATGGCTGCACAGCAGAGCAAGCATCCCCTCCAGGATGCAGACGGCCATGTTTCAATAGAAGACTCCATGACCAGAGGTGCAGAAGATTCACCGCAAGGTACAAACCCCCAAAACAGAAAGAGCAGGCTGCAGTTCACAAAAACTCACAGTAGAGTCCTGTTTAGTTCCATAGAGAGGAAGGAACAGCTAATGGGCCAAAGTTTCCGCCTCAAATGTCAAACATGGCGCTGGTTCTGTAGTAGCGCGGGCTTGTGCGGCTGCCAGAGGAACTGGGACACTGGCATTTATTGATCATTTCACCGCTGACAGAAGCAGCTGGATGAGGGCAGAGGTACACAGGAGCACTGTGTGTTCCTACAGTCAAATGCACCAACTAACATTGCATCATTGAGCATCGATCCCAAATATACAGCCAAAGCAACCAAACGGCTTCTCGGGGTTGAAGAGGTGGAATATCCTCGACTGGTTGAGGCCGTCACCTGATGGAAGTCTATTGAGTGAGCAGCGACAGGAATGCGCTCTGTGTTTGAACACGCTGCAAACTATGGGTGTGTGTTTTATCCATCGAATTTTTATTTTTCTAGTGTTCCAGACCTCTGTTGGTTCCAGTGCAACATAAAAATCTATTAGCAGACCTCTGAAACCACAGTTTTTCAAATAAATGTTTTTGCTTTGCAGCGCGGACATTTTAAATTGAGCTGCACTTAAACTGCATTACCACTCAATGATAATGACACAATCCATTTAATCCAGACTGTGATGGGTTGTAAAGCTCAAGCGAGTTCAAGAGTCTACTTACTAATCTTCTACTAATTAAAGGGGAGTGAAAGGAAATCAAAGGCTAAACCAAAATGGGAGGAAATATTTATTTTCTTTTATTATCCAGACTCTGAATGGTACACCACAAATTTGAAAATGGTCAGCAATGGCCCCAGATTCACTAAAATGCTGCTTCTGTAAAGTTTTAGTGTCACCTATTTGGTGGAAACTATTTTTGTGGAAATCTGTGGCCATGGGCTCGAGCGGTATAATGGATGGAGGATGGGCCTGAGCAAACACTGCCGGTCAAACTCCGTTCTTCATAACCTAAACATGTCAGTCAGGTTTCCACATGTCTGTATAGTGGAGTTACAAAGCCCGTCTGTGTGTCTGACTGGTCAGCTGTTTCCTCTCCTCGTGCCAGTTGTCGGGCCAGACAGAGAAGACTCCTCCTGTCAGGCAGAGTGGTGGGGGTATTTACGACGCATGGGCCAGGGGTCGCTGCCCCTCATGTCAACTCAACCTTCCCACAACCCCATTCAAAGAGTGTTGCAGGAGCCTCTGTGTCAACAGGCAGCCAGACAGTACTCACAAGTAGAGACGTACAGACATGTGAATCTACATCTCATTCACAAGCACGTATATATATCCAAAGCCCCCTTTGCCCATCCACGACATCCATGGCTTAATCACTCATGTGTTTGTGCATGTATAAGTACCTGGACTCTGTCTAACTGCTTTCACCAGACAGGTCTCATGTTATCAGGCCCAGACGCCGAGAATCAGCTTCTTATTACATTTGAGAAGAGGACAGGAACAGGGTTTCCCTTTAAATCAGATCAGCGCAGAGCAGGAGATAGTGCAGCTCGGCAGGAGTTGCTCATTGTCTGGTCTTGTCTCTTCACAGTGGGAATGCACATCCAGACACCTTCATTAAATACAGCTGTATCAAGTGGAGGGACAGGGTGGCCTGGCTGACGGAGAAAGGAGTGTCTCTGTAGATGCTTGAAGTAAATAATGTTGAAAAGATTTGGCAACTGCACTCCTTAGACTGAAAGTATGCGTGTGCAGAGCAGGGTGACGGACATTTACTCAGAGGAGGGACTCAATAACTGGAGGGAAGCGAAGTGAAACAGACGAGATCTGAAAGAATGAGGGGCCAGAAGCCTCGGAGGGGGGGTTAAGTTGGAATAAATGGAGTGACCACAATTAATAGTAGCATACCAGCGCAAATGCTCTGTGAAGTGGCCTAGAACGCAATGAGGGACGGCAGGGGAAGCCCACTCACCACCATTCCCTCCATCTCTCCCTCGTCTCCTCTCGCCACCGCAGCCTCAGTGGCAGAGCGGGAGGCTCGCACCGCCCAGGCCAGAGGAGGGAGGTGGGAATCGGGGCGCGGTCGACTGGGCAAATAGGATGATGGTTGTTTATGGGGTGGTCCTTCGAGGCGCCGGGCTGTGTGTGCGATTATGTAATGACCCAAACAAGGCCCTCTCGCAGTCTGTGGATGCTGCCTGCTCGTCCCCAGCCGGCCCTCGAGGGGGAAAGATCAGGGCGTGTTGCCTCACATCACCGTCAGATCGGGAGCTTACTCACAATCTCCAGGACATACCCAACGCCTGAGGCTGTGTGTCAGTAAATAAGCCTGACCCAGAGACGAGAGAGTCGTCAGATGCGCACTTTCAGCCAAGTGCAGTATGTGAAATAGAAGACACTTCTTTTGGCTGGTTATGGATACAATTACAGCTCTTTCCTGTATTTTAAGATAAGCGTTTTTACCCACCTGCTCAAATGTGACACATGATGCCTGAAACCCACAAATCTTCCCGCGTCTCTCCGCACCTCTCAATCTCAGAGGCGACCATCAATAATTGAAGGCCCCATTTTTGCCCGGCTGACAGGCAAATTGATGCGTAGCGTGAGTGTGTATCTGCATGCAATCTGGGATGAGATCTGGAAGAACCCCAGCACAGGAGGGGCGCACTAACACAGGATCATTCTTCCCACAGAAAAGTGTCAGGGCACGGACTGATTTATCCCTCCGTCTGCTGGAATAGAAAACACATGGAGTGAGGAAGGCGGCTGCAGAGATTGATCCGTATTTGAGGTCAGAGAGGATAGAAAGCATCCAGCTGTGATATCCCTTTGACCCCCCCCCAAAAGAAGAGGTACATGAACCGCACCTCCTCTCGTCTTAGAGGCCATCTGTCCCACCTTAAGACCAGGATACTCTTTGCAGAGTCTCTCTGGGCTCTCGCTCTGCCCCTGGCGTTCAGTGAAACTACTTTGGCTTTGCTGTATGACCAACCTTGAGGAGGGGATTTAAGACCAATATGGTAATTATCCATCTCAAATGGGAGATGAGTTGGAGATGAGTGAAGGTCAAGACTAGTACTTAAGAGGAGTGTCCTCTGTAAGCCTTTGGCAGGGGCTGTGTGTCTCGGAGCCGGCCAGCAGCAGCAGAGGTTGTAGATCCATGAAGAGGGAGCGAGCACACGGAGGAGACGTGTTGAGATAAAGGCTGAGTCTGCAGCTGCAGCTCTTGGCGTGGGAAGGGCTCCTGTAAGCTGCTTTTTTTCCCCCTATGACTCCGCTCTGTTTCCCCATAGGCAGGCAGGCTTTTGAAGTGGCTCTCTGATACTTGCACCCCTCCGAGTAATGGTAGCCACATGGGCCCCCAGCTCTGAGCCATCAGCAGTCGAAGCCAGCACCATATTTCTCCGCATTTTCATCTCCCTTCCCTTTCTCATTTTTCTCTCTTTTACTAAATTGTCTGGACTGAAGCTCACATCTACCCCCCCTGTGCATTATGCCACAGCCAACACAAGACACTGTATATACAGTATGATGCAGAGTAACTTCTTGGCATAGGCGTAAAGTTCCTGTTGGTCTGATGAGTAAGCTTCCCTGACTGTAGCATACGCCTATTGATTCATGTGTACTGAATTCCACTGTAGCCAGAACCGACTAAAAATACAAATATATCAACACATTTCTGAGAATGATGGTCGACTGTGTCTGGGCATGGAAGGAATTCTCTGAGCGAATTATGCTTTCAGCCTTTGTTCGGCCCTTATCTGTCACACACCCACTCGTACTGCGTGGCTTTTGTTGGTCGCACTGATTTATGATCAGGATATGAGATTTTCCGTACGTGTGGATTTAAGTTAGAGCAACAATTGTTATCATCTATTCGGCCTTTAAGTAATTTTTTTTGTGAAACTGACAAAAACGTCCTTGATTGTTATCTCAAATGTGAATATTTACCTTTATTTAAGTCTTTTATAAACGTTGAGTAAATATTCTTGGCTTTTTGTCTGTTGGTTGTCCAAAACAATTTGAAAATGACTCTTTGGAAAATTATAAAGATCAATTTTTTAGCTGAAACCAAATCAGGAAATTGAACCAAAAATACCTGCAGAATATTTGACAACGGCATAATTGTTATGTTACAAGTTAAAACAAGAAGTTATAGAGCACATTCATGTCGAAATACACTTATAGTAAATTTTATTAGAATCAATCTGATGTAACATTAAAATGCTGCGTTAGTATAATACAATATTAGGTTATAATATATCACTGGCCTCCTGCCATTCTGCCTGCACATTGAACTCTTCTACTTTTGATACTTTAAATGTCATTTTTGTATTTAATGAAGTTTTTTACTTGTAGCTGAAGATTTCCAAAGATCCTTTTACTTTGGTTAAATAAAAGATCTGAACACATGTTAAACATAATTTAAACTTGGTTAATTTCTCAAATAGCCCATAGTTTAACCACTTGACAATAATGTCGGTTATTTTTACTTCCATAATGTGTCAAATGTTTTACTTTCTGTCCATGACGGCCCCAGCCAGCTTCCCCAGCACCCAACTGTGTTTGGCACAGCCAGAGGGAGCCCGCACGCTGTGGGTTCGCAGGGCGGAGCGCATGGATTTACCCAACGCACCCCTCCTCTAATTTGTCTCCCTACAATCCCCCCACACTGTCAAGTTGACCACAATACAAGTGCACCATTTCCGGTAAAGATGTTCACTATAAAAGCTTCGACTAAAAACTAGTTAAATTTAGTATTCCCCTTTTAGATTCAATTTTAATTGAACAAAAAAACAACTATATTTACCACACTGTTATGAATGAAGTGCAAACTGGGTCAGTGTGACATTTATGCCAAAATTGCTTATCATTTCTTCAAGTTTAAAATACTAACAATGAGAACTGAGCTCTCAGCAAACTGTGTCCTTCCCTGATATAGTTCAACACTGACTTTCGAGGGGATTTTACGCATGAGTCCCATCGTGATTAATCTGACTAAACTGCTCCGCTTCTTTTGTTGCAGCTCAGACAACAGCTTGTTCACGAACTTACTGTGAAAGCGGCGTCTCCTGACTTCCTCTCTCCCCTCCTCCCCCTCCCCCTGTCCGTGTGTTTTGACGCTGCTGCAGTGCGTTTCCAGGCAGGCCGCGCACAGACGGATTTAGTTATGTACGACTGATGCGGTCTGGCGGAAGAAGAGGAGGAGGAGGAGGAGGAGGAAGAGGAGAGGGAGGAGGGGAGGGGAGTGAACGGCCCGAAACAACGGGAACAGAGTGGGGGTTTTTTTTTAGGAGGAAGGAAGCTGGAGAAGAGTTGAACATATAAAGTTTTGCGCACAGTTACGCACACACGGCTCCTCGTCCGCCTCCGTCGCCGCTTTAGCGCAGCGACAGATCTGCCCCTCTCCTTGTTGCAGCCGAACAGTTTGTGCTGTCCAATGAATGGAGTTGCTTTTTGCCTTGTTGGAATACCACCCTACTCTGAGAACCACGTAAGTACACGCAGGGCTGACACCGTTAACTTGATACCTGTGCGTTATGTTGTGTTTGGAGAGTGTGGAGCGCGGCGCTGCTGCTGGCGAGGGGTTGGCCAGAGAGCGTGATTTCCTAAGAGGATTAACACTCGTTTACACAGCCACCGTGTACACACACACACTCAGCGACATACAGTACAGAACCACAAGTGTTGGATCGGTGTTGTTTCTGCACCATTGTGGTCGACAAGTGGAGCAGCAGCCGAATGAATTCAGCCGCTGCTCCACAGAAAAACAAGGGATCCAGGGGCACATCTGACGCCCGGGTTGCCTCAGGCTTTTGTCCGCCTCTCGCTGCACCAGGAGTCGGGAAGGCTCGTCAGTCCAGACCGGACGTCCCAAACAGGGATGATGCTTGGAGCATGTGTCACCACAGGCGTTGGTTATTAACAGTCAACCAGTTAATTGTGTCTGAGTGGAGCTTTATGACAGACTCGGATATTTGCTTCTTTAGTTGTTGGTTTAACCATAGATAATATGGTTATACTTCATATATAGTGACACAACTATGAAAAAGTGACTTCATTGAATCAACATCACATTTCTGACCATTCAACCACCTCAGAAAGATGCGTCACTTCTTTTTTGTTTATGTTTTCCCTCCTAAGACTATATAAACATACATACCTACAAGCAGTCAGATCATTTGGTGGGTTTCTCCTCATTTGACCAATCAAACAGGACGAATAAGACGTGTTCAGTAAATTTCGCTTTTCTCAAAGTGTCATAGAATTAGATATAGGTAGAATTCCTCCTGCACTGACTCCAGGAATGTGTGTCGAATCACTGATGTGTCATAGTGAAGTCATGAGGTAAAGAGATGTCAGTCTGGGCGGTGGTCTGCTGTGTGTGTGTGTGTGTGCGTTCTTAATTATTCTCGGCTCCTTGGCTCTTTATATCTGTGTCTGTGATGTGGTTGTGTCAGGGAAATGCTGAGGTCGCAGATATTTGCTTCAGTCCTGCGCTTTATGAATGTGGTGTGTGTTTGTGTGTATTTGTTTTCGCTACCTCTCTAGGACTTTTTCCAGTATAAACACTAACCTTGTCAGGACCAGTAGACCTGGGGACCAAATGTCATTTCTGAGGTCCTGGCGAAGTGTTAGACATAAATTGGTCCTTGTTTTATTCTGATAATCTCTTATTATCTGTTGTGTTTTTTCTCCTCCAGTAAAGCACAACGCTTCCTCCTCTGTGGTTGCTCTTAAATCGAGCCTCTCTGTTTGCATGTTTCTTCAAACGCGTTTAACTCACTTTAATTTACATTTTACGTTTTTTACTTATGTAGTTGTTGTAAAACATTAAACGCGACGCGTGTTTAGCCACAAAACTGTCATCTTAATCAACAGGAACTCGTTAAACTCAAACGTTCAAAGTGTCATGTTTTACCCTTTGCGTATGTCTCTTTTTACAGAGGCCTCTGTGCTGACCTCAACTTGTCTAAATCCAGCCCCTGACCTGTTTCATACCTGACCTTTGACCCTGCATTTCTCCGTCAGTGCCCAGCCCATCTCACTCGCCGAGCAGAGAGGAATTCACCATGGACTCAGACTCAGAAATAACCTGCACACATTTTCTTATCATCCCTTCCCCGAGTCGCGTGATTGAACGCTGATCCGTGTACTGGCAGCGGTCAAGACCGGCAGTGAAACCCAAAACTGCACCAGAATCTGATTAAACGCTTAATTTGTCCAAATGAGGCGCGAAGTAAATCAGCCTTTGTGCGTTCGTTCAGCGCCCGAACACAAAGGGGAGTGGCTGAAAGTGTCCGTGTGATGGTAGCAGTTATGATGATGTCCTGTGGGACTGTGTTAATGTTGTTAGCAGGCCTCGCTCTAATGCAGCGGCGCAGGGTTTGTGGGTGAGATCAATGGGGCAGTGGAAGGCAGGGCGGGGCCAGCAGGCAGGATGATGTTCTAATGCTGTAACCGAGCCACGTGATGTCGGAGAATATTGATGATGTGAAACACAAGAGCGCTTTTATGAAAATCTTGAGGCGAGCCGGTCGATGCTGAAGCACATGTACTAGTTTGTGTGATACACTGCAGATGCAACGCAGCGTTTTCCCGGCAGTCTCCAGATGTGACTTCAACGTTGCTGATGAGAGTTTTCTTTTCTTTGCTGATCTTTGATCATTTCCGCCCTGATAAGAGATCCGCCTTTACATCGATAACAGCCTTCAGATCGAGGCGTGGTCTGACCCACAAACTGCTGATCCAGCTGATCACAGGACAGCCACCTCAGAACGACGGCAGACCCTCAAAACCACCAGAGGCCGATCCTGTCAGCGGGTCCAGGATCAGTCCCTGGTCCAGGCCATGTTAACTGAGAACAGCTGTATTATGCTGCCGAGGAAAGCACTTCTCTGATCACAAGCAGATGGCTTCACCACGCAGTACCACGTACCACAGTCAATAATACAACGCTGGCAGTTTCAGGGATTTTCTTTACGTGAACTGTCACTGAGATTTCATGTCCATTCATCTACTGTTTGTCCTAGTTTCATATTCCACCCCACCGGTTCCCAACCTGAGGGTCAGATCTTGGTCCAGATCAATTTTAGGAGCAGCGAGATTATCTGCATAACAAAATTACCCTGGAAAATAGTATTAGAACGTGTTATTACTTCCGCCATGGAGGTTATGTTTCTACCCCTGAGTGTTTGTTGGTTGGTTGTTTTGTATGTTTGTAAGCAGGGTTACACAAGGGTTAGGGTTAGGAATGATTTCCACGTAACTTGGTGGAAGGATGTGGTGTCTTTCAGGGAAGAACCGCTTTGAATTTTGTTATGTATTCGGACCAGGGGGTGGAGCTAGGACATTCTTTGTCACTTTCTTTATCTTTACATCTTTATATTTTCACTGTTTTCCGAAAGAATAATTCATGGATCTTGATGGAAAAAAATCAGGCACATTTATAGGTGTTCGCAATTTGGTGCAGCTGGATTGAATTTTAGGGATTGTTGGGCCTTGGTGGTGTTAAAGCTCTCTGAGTAAATTTTCATATTTTTAGGTTAAAATTGCTGAATACCCCAGACCTGATTTTTCCTAACACTGTCTTTTACACATCATGAAAACGTCCCTCACACCTTCACACCTCCGCCCTCCCGCCTCGACACCGTCACCTCTGCTGCATTCCTCAGCTCCGGGCCTGGAGACGGCAGCTGCACCGCCGCTCACACATCACATCCATAATCATTAACCTGGAGAGTGTGTGTGTTGACACACTTTAATCACTCTCACACAAAAAAATACACACACACAGCCAAGCACAGGTGTTCCAAAAAATATATGCAATCCCACGTGTTTACAACACACTCATAATGTGGACGCAGGTGTGTAAAACATGGACTCATCCACACACACACACACACACACACACACACACACACACACACACACACACACACACACACACACACACACACACACTGTATTCAGTTTGGCCTTCTCCTCTCGTGCCTTCATGAGGAAGTCCTTGATGTTGAACAGATATGGTGCAGCCTGTATGTAGGTGGGCGAAGGACATCAGTCATCATTGACCTTGTTTACTGTGGTGAGAGGGGAGCGGCCGCTGTGGTGCAGCTCTGCAAAGCAGCCGTGTTTCTGTTGCTAATGGATCTTTATTGATCTCCCTGTAGTCAGTCCATCACTCTGCTCTCTGTGTGACACACAACTGACTTCAAGTGTTTTCTTTTTGCATGTAAATTATGGAATAGATGGAGGAGATATGATTCTGTTAGTTTCTTCCTTTTTTCCCCTTCTTAAGCAAAATATTTAAATCTCTTTCAGCTCCGTTTGGCAATATCATTATAAATCTTTTCTGTAGTAATGTTGCACTGAAAACTAAAAGCATTCAAATTGTCCAAAATAGCCCGAGACCCCTCAGGTTTAGGAGTTGATAATGAAAAAGTGCCCGAAAATACGATCACATCATATCTTGGGGTCTCTGCTGACACCAAGAACTGATCTGATTCCTCTGTTTTGTTTTATTCAGCTTTTAAAACCCGATGACCTCCTGGAAATAATCAGACAGAGATCAGTGGGACGCAAAAAAACTGAGCATCAGAGCTGATACTGATCCAACAAATCAGAGCAGAGCAGTGAAGAATCTTGATAAAATATCATGATCCAAAGATCTGATCTGCACTTTTCCGTTAAGATGTTCGTCACGGAGTGAAAGTGAATATTAAATGCTAAACAAATGCTCATCCTCTCGTGTCCCAGCTGTTTGTCATGTGGCGTCTGACTCCCAGGTGCTGCGAGCGCCTCTGAGAGACAGATGAGAGCTAATTAGATTCAGTCTGCGGATGGTCTGCCCTGTGCCTCTTTGTGTCCCAGCCTGCAGAGATCCTGTGCTGATATGTGTGTTTCCACAGTGTGTTTTCTTTTGTGCGGGGAAATATGAGGCCTGTCATAGCGCACTGTACATGAGGGGCTTTGTGTTGATGTGATGCTCGCCTCATAGAAGGAAAGGAGGAATGGTGAACAGGTCATATCTTGTTCTGAAATGCAGACTTGACTTCGTATCTGTCTGCCGGATCGGCCTGAGGGCGGCCAGGCTGGGTTTGAATCTGGTTAAAGGTTCAGGGGTCAGGGGCCCCCCTAGTCACACACTTGGCCCCCAGTAAAGAGGCTAAAGAGGCAGGAGGGGGACCCCTGTCAGTGTGTGCAGCAGGGGCCACAGGGGTTAAGCAGGGGCCGACATTTAGCTCATTCAGACGACCGGGTCCTCATTTCGTCCTTTCTCACGTTCTGATATCGACCGTGTACATTTTTGCATCGCGTCCTCCTCGTGTTTACATTTTTGTGCAAAGAGCGTTGCAGATAAGAGCAAGTGCGTATTAGCAGGAAGTTGAAAGGCACTCTGCTCCAATCAGCTGTGCAGGCTTTTTAAGAACAGCGGGGATTTCGTGGGAATGTGTTATAGACAGTGAAGGAGAAGGGCAAGGGAGGAGGATGAGGAGGAGGGCAGGAGGTGGTAAAATAGAGACGAATCCCGATGATTCATGGGGGGGGGAAGGCATGGCATGGTGACAGTGGAAACACAATGAGGCAGTGAAAAGTGAAGATGGGCTGCAGGAAAGCAAGTTCCCACCTGCTGACAAGCTGGCAGGTCTCACACTGCTCTTTTTAACTTCAAGCACAGAGCTGAGGCCTTAATTAGCTGCTGCTATGTTGTTATTTACTTGTTGTTTTCCGGTGCGATTCAGACGTGTGATACGTTCAATATTAATAAAGCCCTCTGTAGCAGCAGTGGCTGGCACTCATCAAAATCAGTGACGTCAATCCAGCAGCAATGACAACTGATTCTCCAGTTCTCGGTTCTGCGTACTGAGTGGAGCTTCACCAAACTTTGAATATACAGGTGAACGGCCCTTTGTGCAGCAGCGGGGGTGCAGCTTCACGGTTCTGTTCCTGCAGCAGTTCTTTACTTGCTACAGCTCAATTACTCCATGTCACTTTCACAGTTTCAGAAAGAAAACTACCACCAGCATCACCACAGGCAACACAAACAGCCCATTCCAAACAGGCAGGTTTATAATGGACACTGCACTCTATTAATTAGCAGAAGTAGAAGAAGAAGAAGAAGAAGAAGAAGAGCTCTTGCAGCAGCAGTGTGTGATGCTGTTTGTTCACTGTATGTAGCTTTCAGATCCGAGATGCTCTTCTGGGCTTGTTTATACTGTACATGGCAGCCGGCCAGCGAACGCCCATCAACCCTCCGGTTGAGAGTTGCTGAACTGTGAATTGCAGGTCAGATGCAGTGAATTACTGTTGTTTCATTGGGGTTAGTGAAGCTGACTCACTCACCTCGAGCTCTGCTTCCTAAACAACCCGTGCTGCAGTGGGAACACAAACACACACACACACACACACACACACACACACACACACACACACACACACACACACACACACACACACACACACACACACACACACACACAGACTGGTACACAACTATCAGTGCTCCTGATGGCGGAGGGGGGGAGTTTGTTTTGACCGTCCGGCAAAATCACGGGACAGAGATTATCGTGAAGCCAATGAGGAGCTGTGGATGCCGGGAAGAGATAGAGCGAGCGCTGTGGTTTTTTCCTGATGCCTGCTGGTCCGGCACAACAACACCTCTGTTTACATGTTCTGATGTTCACCAAGATTCTCTGAACGAATGATGCTGCTCATACCAACGAATCTAAATTGTCATCTCTCACGGGGCTGTGTTCGAAATGGAATCCACATGAGATCAACCGACCTATCTCTACATAACAATTAGAAACATCCTTCTCTGAATTTGAATATATTTCCCTTTTGTTTAGTCCAGGCTCAAAGAGGAACTGAGGTTTTACGTGGAGTTCCTTTTAAACGTTTTTTCTGTATGGTTCTTGTGTAGTTCATCCTCTCCATCTCTCTCTGCTCCAATGGAAAGTAACAGAAAAATACATTTTGTGGTTTTATGTTTACTTTTTGCCGTCACAGTGACGTTCTGTCTTCTTGTCGTCCATCCTATATTTATATATATATATATATCCTAGATTTTATGTTTTCCCAGTTGCGTTTTTGTGGTGGCGGCGTCAAAGTTCTTAGACATTGTTTTGAATGAATTAAGGACACTTAAGTTTTTTTCCACTGATTTGTATCATGCTTTCAAATTGGCAGCTAATTTGACTGTTTCCGAGGTTATGTTTTCTGTTTCAGTTTGTTTGTTTTGTTTGTTTACAGAGGGATGGGACATGCCCCAAAGAAGGACCTATTTTAAAGAACCAGATTTTGGTTTTGATTCAGATCTTTCACATTGTGAGACAGAGCATGTTCAATATAATAGAGAATGAAGAAAATGTTTAGGGGACTGATATTTATGAGTGTGTGTTTGTTTGTTGCAGATCCAAATAAAAATCTGGATGAAGTGAATTAAAATGTGGTTTCATAAGGAGACTGTTTGTGGAGGTGTGGACTCTACTGAGTGCCATTCTAACTTGAAGCTGAAAAGTTACAGCTTATCACTAATATCACATTATGCTAATGTTGTAACTCTGCATCACACTGAACTCTCTCTCTGTTTCCTCATTCCCTCTCCATCCCTGTTGATGGGATAATGTTCTTTCTCTAACCTTGTTCGACCCTGTGCAAATTCCAGCCTTCTTGTTTTTTTCTTGTTGTCCGTTTTCTCTTAACTTTGAGCAACCGTCTGTCTGCTTTGATCTTCTCTTTGCTGCCTTCTTTGGTCATCTCCTTTCACCGTCCTCCTGTTTTCAACCGCTTTCATTTGTCAAGCCTCGTCGGACGTTTTTCATTTAGATTTCAGGTATGCGTTCAACAAGAAAACGCTTCTCGTCCTTAACGCAGCAGGTTTTCCGGTGTAAATTTTGTGCCATAAAAGGTTGTTTCGGTTCAATTCTGTGTGTCCGCTCCCCCTCCTCCTCATCCTCCTCCTCCTCCTCCACTGCTCGCTCAGTTTACAGAATGAAAACTAGCAGGACAGTATGTTTCTGTTAGCATTCCTCTTTGCTCGAAGCAGTGCCAGTGTGTCTTTCATCTCAAAAACAGACTGAGCCCATATGCCTGTGTGTGACTCCCATGTCAACATTCGCAGTCCTACGCTGTCATCCCACAAGGCTAAAACAGGGAGACGAGCGGGACACATTGTCCCTTGAGGCCGCACATTTGACCTTTTTTTTTTTTCTGCGGTGAAACAAGTCATGGAACCATAGAGCACAGTTAATTTCTGTGTGGTGAGCAATTTCAGACTCCGAGCAGCTGCCGTCCTGGCGTTAAAAGTTCACTAATACAGAGTGACAGGGGCTGGAGAGACAGTCACAGCATCAGCTTGGCATATGGATCTAAACATTGCATTAAATATACAAAGGGCAGGGGCCTCTGGGATCAGCAAGAAAACAGCGAACACAGACACCAGCAGCATCCCTGTTCTCCAGAGATGTCCTCCTCCTCCTCCTCCTCCCCGGCTGGGTCGTACAGTCTGTCAACAGGAAGGAGCAGGCAGATAAAACGATAGTGCAGGGCCGATCCTCCTGTATTAAAAACATGTCGGCCGGTATCGGTGCACCATCTTTGTGCCATTGGGGATTGCTGTAGAGAGGAGGAGGAAGAGGAGGAGGGAGGGCAAAGGCCAGAAACAGTTTGGATTTGATCTCTGTCCCATCGCAGTGTGAGAAAGAGCAGCTCATGTTAAGTTGTCTTGGCATTTGCATCACATGCCATCGGGTTAGTTTCCCCTGCGGCTTCTAAATTGACTCGATTGGAGAAAATTAGGATTTTACAGGAGAGGAGATTTGATTTGTTGGCCTCGAAATTCATGCAGTAATTGATTATGTTGTGTGAATATCTTTTTAAAAGAGGTCAGTGGGAACCTGGCAGAGGGTCGCGAGGGCTGATATTTTGGGGAAAAATACGGTGCTGTTTGAGCTTTTCAAAGTCAGGAATTTGCACAACTTTGGAAAAAGCTGCATATTTACCAGGAATTCTCAAATATTTTCACATCGCAAATACTCAGACACAATCCAGAGATTCCCAGCTGTTTACATTCTGTTCTGTGAGACCCAAACACAGGAGTGTTTTTGATGAAATTAAACTAGTCCCTGCTGCTCTGACAGCTCCATAAACGGCTGCTCTGCACCCAGAGACTCCAGTTTGAGAGTCGCTGGACTGTGCGATCCTGTGCGAGCGGAGCGTTGGTGGACGTCCTCGGCGTGGTGTGAGTGGTGGTGCATGGCAGGAATGTAAAAACCAGATGACCTCAAATGGAAACTCCAGGGCTGTTTGAGGCGGGCAGGCCATCTCGCCTGCTCTAATAAACACTCAAGGCTCCTTCTCTCTGCAGCCCTGCTCTCTCTGCCTTTCTTTCCCTCTCCCTCACTGGCTCAGCATCGCCTGCAACACGCCCCAAACGTTGGACCGCTGCCTGGGTCCCTGGGACTACGGGCTGAGATGCGAGCTTCAGTGAAGGAGAACAACAACGTCATCTTCAAGTCTCCAAACTTATAATTTCCTCGGTTAATTACACAGAGGCAGAGATGAGCTAAAAATACACATCTGGCCTTGCGGAGGGGGAGGGAAGTATAGCCCAAAAGAGGGGGGGGCTCTGACTATGGCCGTCCTTCGTCCAGACGCAGACAAAAGGGGGGGAGGTGGAGAGAGAGTTTAGAGGCCTGCTGGAGCCCTGTGGTTTTTCTGCTGCCGAGGCCTGCTCCTGAAAACAACCAGGAGAGAAAGAGAAGAAAAGAGCAAGAGGCATTAAAAAAGTGGGTGGGCTCTTATTGCAGCGGAGCTCAGACATGACGCTCTGATTGCTCCCAGCGGTTGTGGTCAGTACAGAGAAGGGGGGAGGGTGTGTGTGTTTGGGGGGTACAGTGCGAGGAGAGACGAGTTAGCTCTTTGCCAGATGTCGTCATTGGCCCTGAGGGTATATACTGTATGGTATACACACACACACACACACACACACACACACACACACACACACACACACACACACACACACACACACACACATCAGGAGACAGATTTATCTATTCAAGAGAAAGTACATCAGGGAGCTTACCTGGCAGAACACAGCCGCCGTGTCATGGCGACACTCACAAACGGCGAGATGAGATGTGGCAGTTGAGTGTGAGAGCGAGCGACAGCTCAGGGATAGAAACACTGAGAAGATATGGCACCTTTAACTGGAACAGATTTGTCTCAGTGTTGTTGGTGACCTCTCATGTCTTTGAGCTCTCACCATAGACTGTATATAAACACAGATGACATGACGACTCCCTAAAAGTGAAGCCAAAGCATTTCCATCGCCCCCTGGTGGCTGGCTGCATTATGGGTCATAAATCCCACCTCCTTCATGTTAGTACATGAGACATGGACCAAAATAAAAATTAAATGTCAGATACATTTTTGTCAGCGAGGATTTTTGTTATCTTAGGTAGTTCTTTTCACACTGATGTATATACAAGTGTGTATTTTTGCGGGGAGACGTCATGATTGACAGCTGAGACTTGTGATTGGTTGACTGCAGACTCAGTCTCTAAATGACTTCCTCAGCGCGAGATGGCAGCGTTTGTATCCCGGATATGTTGTCTTCATTTCCGGATAGTGGGAGGAAGTGGAGATGTGTTTTATATCGATCTAAAGAAAACAAACATTTTTCATTCCAGCTGTAAAAATCAATCATGTATATAAATAATCCTAAAGGTGCCAACTGGTTTTCTACGTGAGAGAGTTCGGGCCTGAAGCTTCACGCTCAGAAAAATCAGCTATGAAAACCAATTTTCAACATGTATTGATTGTGAATGGCTCTGCCCTCAAACCTGTCTCCCTGCAGGGTGTTTTTCTTTTTCCACCTTCTTGGTTCTCATGGCAACTGTCCAGCGGAGGTGAGGGTTGATGAGTTGATGATGATGATGATGAAGACGGGTGTCAAAATGAAGAACCTGGAGAAGGTCAGCAGTTGTTGACGTTGGTTGTTGAGGATCAGTTCACTCAAAAATGCATAATTTCTTATTAACCCCTTGTGAAAATATAACAATAGCAAATATAGCTGCTGTTATCTTATTTGACATGTGGTGGTATCAGTGCATGGCGGCTGACACGTAACAAAGTTTGTTGCACTGATAAATTTGCTAATATGTGAGCATTGGCAACTGAAGCCAGACTCAACAAAAACAACACAACACACAATATTCCAATCCTGTAGCCTTCATCGAGCTGCTGAGCAATGCTAAGCCTGCCGCAAAAATGCAGCCTCATTGTGTCTAAGTGACTGTGGCAACTTTCATGCCGTTTGCATTTTTCAGTCAGATGTTTTAGGTCTCTCACCCACGTCGTTGTCCACAGTACCTCTGTGCCGACAGCAAACAGGGGAAGCAATAAAAGACATTACTCGCACCACATCCAGTTAGTCAACTCTGTTTCTCATAACAAGATTGGGGGAAGCCCCTGGTTTAAGCCTGTCCTCATCACTTGCCGGCTGCTGAATCTGTAAATCTGGTCGGTTTAGACCAAGCTCCCTATTTTTTTTTGTTTTTGTGAATTACCGGATTTGCCGTAGTTCCACTTGAAGTGCCCGTCAGCTCGCAGCGGAAGTAACTCAGTTCAGCGGATGTACCTTAGACAGAGTCGAGAGTCGTCCAATCACATTAGATTTTAAAAAAAGGAAAATCCTAAAACTATTCGCTGTAAATATACTTGTCCGGGGCGCAGAGAGCTGCGTCCTGTGGAAAATCTCCAACAACCAATTAAAAGAGCAGCCTCAGGTCCCGAAAGTTTAAGGACCCACATTCACTTCCATTTGACCGGCGCCCCGCACCAGGAAGTATATGTATTTAGACAGAAAATAACCAAATACAATTTGAAAACCATTTCTATTGAATCATACCAGGTGCATTGTATGAGTAAACTATTATTATCTAATTAAATTATGTTTAACATGTTTAAATAGGCTTTTTTGTCTCAGAACGTCGGAGGCGCCCCGTATTAACAAGCCGCCTCTGAATTGACGCCCACTTTACATCGTGATTGCTCAGTGAACTTTTCTCTCTACCTCTATTTCATTCACCCTGTGTTTGAAAACATGTGCCATCCTGCCCACGTTTGAACGATTATCACGTCTCCTCCCTCTCTACGATGCCCGCCTTTTTTTCTTTCTTATTTTGTACCCCACCTTCGAGTGTGGTCACCGAAACAATTTATGCTCCTGCAGTGGTCGAACAAGTCGTGCAAAATGTTCTCGATTTAGCAGAAAACGCGACCTCAGTATCAACCTCAAAAATCCAGTATTTGGTCGTGCTCTAGTTTGGGTGTTGATCTGTTCGTGTTTGGAGATGTTTTCTTCTGTTCCTCACGGCTGCTTGTGCTGTAAACACTTAATTTTGGAACTACTTTTCTCTTTTTTTAAACCAGAGGGATATCTTTGATTATAGCAAGAGCTGGTGTTGTTTACATAAAGACATGTGGCTGCTGTGGCGGGTGCAGAAGCTTCGGAGGCAGATATCTGATAGAACCACAACTAACAATAGTTGCAACTGCAGGATAAACAGGGGAAAATTGTGTGTGATGTGGACAAATGTTCATTATTCTAAAAGATTCAGCTTCTTTGCATTTTTGTGACCTGAACATAAAGCTGAAGAAACTCCCTGCTAATGAGGTTAAATTGAAGCAGCATCTCTCCACTTAGTGTTCTGGGAAATGGGTTTAGCTGTGGGTTTCTCTCTCTCTCTCTCTCTCTCTCTCTCTCTCTCTCTCTCTCTCTCTTTCAAACAAACACACACACACGTTTACAGTTAGATCACGTATGTCATGGACGATAAAGCTTTGCAGAGCTTTATAAAACAGGGTCAAATATCTCATATATGCAACAGATACAACTCCAACACACACACACACACATGCACACACACTAACACGAGTCTAATTAATAATTCATTAACATGCCAAGACTCCCCTGAATGTGGAGCCGTATGCATGGCAGCGTATGTGTGCTAATGTGTTCTCGGCCATGCACTCGAGTCCTTCGGCATCAGTTTGTTGCACTAAATTCACACAGTCGAAGAATCCCAGTCACAGATGATAGAGAGGCGGAGAGGAGATGTATCGGAGGTAACTGGAGCGAATCTGCGAGTAAATATGTGTCACGTAGCTGAAATGTATAAAAGCCCATCTTCCTCCTCTTCCTCCTCTCTCTTCACCATCTGCTCTCTCCAACTTCTTTCCTTTTGTTTCTGCTTTAAATCACTCGCTGCCCTCATTTTTTATCCTCACTAAGTTGACCCCTCCTCCCTGGTGTTCGCTTTCCAACATCTGTGAACCCCCCTCACCTCTGTCTATCTTTCTTTTTGCCTCCGTAGATGCATGGCTGGCTGGAGGGCTGACTCATGTATCCCACGTTCCCCTGGGGCACTTGTAACGAGATGGACACATTCAGAATCCCCAGTTGGCCAATAACATTTTTCGTGTTGAATTTCCCAAACGACGTGCTGTTGTGTCTCTTTATGTGGTTATTTATAGATGAGGGATGGAAAATATATTTTCGTCATCACTTTTGGGGGATTTATGAATGAATCCGTTAGTGTTTAGATGACATAAGATTTCCTTTAATGAACTTTTGAACAGCAAAGTTCTGGAGCTTTTGATCATATTATGTGATCATCAGCAGATGGAGATGGCCCAGTTGTTGTGGACTAGCTTTTTTTTGCAGATTTCTCATAGATATTTAATATACAGCACCCGATTATCACATTTGAAAAGCCATAAAACATAATTTATTTGCCTATGTAGATGGCTGTAGGGCTGGAGGGCTGACTCGAGTGTCCCACATTCCCTTGTGGAACATGTAGCATGACGGACATGTTCCGAATCTCGAGTCGGCCAAAAACATTTATAACAACGTGCTGTTGTGTCTCTTGGCTGCAGTTTGTTTGATTCAACATGCAGCGGATACTTAATGTGGAAATGGAAAATCATATGGAAATCATCACTCCATCTGCCTGTTTTTATTTAAATGTCATTAAATAATTAGAGATTCAAATCCCAAAGTACAAGGTGACATCTTCAGATTTCTTTTTTTACAAAACCTTTAGAACTCAAAATCCATTTCGTAGCTGTTGTGGAGCTTTTGATCACATCATGTGACCTTCATCAGCACAGCGAGTTTGCCCAGTTGTCATGGAATTATATGTTTCATTTACAAAGATTAAATAAAGCACCATCTTACATCTGAAAAGCTAGAACTAGTGAAACCTTTTCCTAAAAAAATAAGACGAATTTTATTATCAATATGCTAATCTATTATCATGGGTTGAAAGAACATACAGCTTCATTGAGCTGAAACAAATAGTTACAAGGAAAATAGTGAAAACCCCCAAAATTCACTAGTTTCAGCTTCTCATATGTGGTTAAAGTAAACTTAGAAACTTACGTTAACCTTAAAAACTTTACGTTAAAATAAATATAACATCTCGGATTTTACACTATTGATCGCACAAAACATTATTTTGAAAGATTTCACTTTCTTTGGAGAGAAATTGAGAGACACTTTGTTGTTTACTGACCAAACAATCGCTTGATTAATCTACAAATATCTGAATTGATCATGAAAATATTCACTGGCTGCAGCTCTAATGTGATTTTTTTTTTTTTAAAGCTGTGTAGTATAGAAATCAGTGCCTTGGATTTGTGAAGTCGGTGACGTCAAGGTGGACGGAAAAGTGAATGTATGTTTCCAATTGTTTGGGTCCAGCTAAGTGTTTCCATGCTGAGCCGGCTCACATGTTCTGACCTCATGTGGTTGCAATGTAACACTCACACATGTTAGCAGGCACATGTAAAGAATGCATACATAATGCGTTAACTTTCCTCTGGAGGAGCACGTGGTCAGGTGGGCTGCTTGAGCGGCTTTAATCCTCTGGTCTGCAGGAGAGAGCCGTGCATTGTTGTTGTTGTTATTGCTGTGTCAGTCTTGGCCAGTCAGTCGGGGAGGGAGGGAGGGAGGGAGGGAGGGAGCAAGGGGGTTAGGGACCACCCAGCTGCCCTCAGCTGTGGGCTGATGGGACGGCCTGACCCTCGCACATTTCCTCCTCCTGCACCTGCTCTCGTCTCTGGACTTCTCGAGGCTGTTTCCACCTCAAAGCCCACGACAGGTGTGACCTCGCTGATCCCCCCCCCACCCTGACTCTGATGTTTTCCATTAGTACCTGACGCAAGAGAGCAGATAACAGCCTACAGGTCCACGTCGTGCACTCACTCCCCCTGCACACACGCACACACACACGTCCTAATGCCAGCTACTGCATTAAATACTCTTCAGTTATACCGTATGCGGCTGCACCCTGAGTCTCCACCCTTTGCTCTGTGTCCCAGTGCCCTCTGAGCTTTACCCCCACCCATCTGCCGGCAGACTCTTGAGTTGTAGCTGCCCTCTAGTGGCCGCCGGCTCCTCACTACACCATCAATGCAGTCAAACAGGCCTATAGGTTCTGTGGCACAGGGGGGGGATTTACCGGAGATTAAAGTTAAAATTAACCTGCTTATAACAACTGCGGCCCTTTTCACCTCAGCGTCTGCTTTTGTAGAATCCACTCCGACAGATTACTGGTAATGTCTGGTCTAGACGGAGAGATGGACTCAGAGGTCTTCCAATTGGAGTCAAACAGTTTAAAGAACAAAAGAAGAAAAGAGTTGAACATTGAAATGTCTGAATATTAGATTATTGTGGCTTTTCAAACCAGGAAACTTCTTCTCAATTTGCATTTTATTTAGTTATTCTTGTAACTGATGAATTGAAGAGTTTAGTTAACTTTGAAAAAAGTTTTTATATTCATGGGTATTTCATATTGGTATTAAAACTCATTGAAACCCAGTCTCGTTTTACGGCTTTTTAAAATGAAGTAATATCTACATCGGTTGGATCCCCATGAGTTTGTCTTACCCTCACAAACAGTTTCATTTTCATTCTAACGTCCAGTATTTCACCAAAAGCTGCAAAATATGAAAAACTAAGCCTACGTTTGCATGAAAAGGTCTGTTTTTCATTATTTTCTGTCCCATTACTCATCTCTCTGCCTCTCTTGCGAGCCCTTTTTTCGGGGGGGCTTCTAACCACCGCTGTGCAGCAGGCATATTTTTGTGGTTGAGCTTGCATCACTTTTCATATAAAGCGGCAGCGTGATGACAGATAATTCACGTGGCCGCTGCTGCAGCACATGAAAACTCGCCACGCCACAGGACCGTGTCGTGTTGCTGTTACCAGCAGGGGACAGGATTCACACTCTGAGCTGAGGACACTTCTACTCAGGAGTTTCCAGACTTCATCTTCTGGAGTTGATCAGCTCGCTCTTGGCTGTTTTCTTTCAGTCTGAAGGAGTTTTACTGAGAGTATCCAACCCAGCGTGTCCTGCACTGACCCTATCCGTGCTTTTTCTCAGTCTGTGTTTAGAGGAGAAAAAAAAAACAAGCCATGGTTGTGTCTGCAGCCTGGTTTGTTTGTGACACGCCAATGAAAATCTCACTCATCAGTTTGAAGCTCTTCCCTCTTCTCCTTCCTGTGTATTTTCCTGCCCGGCCTCAGCCTCCGTCTCCTCCTCGCAGCTCTGTGTGTTAATGTGCGGCTGCGGCACAAAGGAGGAAAACTTTGTTTTGTCTTGCGAAGCAGCAACAGTGGAAAAAAGGAGGTGAGGCCTCTGTGTGATAATCTGTTGGCCTGCGGTCATGTTATGAGTATGAAGGGGATTAAAACATATCACCAAACTAATCTGTCCGTTACGCCGACAACCGTGCTCTGCTATATCCTGCAGTACCTCCCTCGTTCCCTCCCTCGCCCCTTTTCACTTTCCACTCGTGTTTGTTATCAGAGCGCGGAGGGGCCAGGACAGGAGGCAACGAGGCATCGCTCCTCCGAGATTAGCGGCGCGTGTCGGCCTTTGGTTTCCTGACATCAAGAACCTCGTGATGTCAGGTTATGATAAAACTATTTGCTAATACGCTGTCTGTGGCTTCTCGAGGGTGCAGTGCGTTTACTCAGGAATCAAACGGTTAGATAACAGAGGTATGCCTTGATGAGGTGCAATAAGGCCCACATGGATGTGCAGCCGCCTGCCTGCTCGGGCACGCTTCAGCCTAACAGTCGACAGCGTGGGTCCCTGGTAGGAGGGCTGCTATTGTCACAGCTCCTCATGTGTGACTGTTTGTCCTCCACGTAAACTGTAACTCAAAGGCGTTTTTGTTCATTTCCCTTTTTCTCCACCTCTTGTCTCTTGCCCCTCTTCACGCTCGTCCTCCTTTTATTTGTAAATGTCTCCATCGTTCATGAAAAAGGAGAAAGCGAGCGGAGCTGGACAGACAGAGACCTTTTGTTTCCAAATTAGGCACTGCTGCTGCCTCCTTGCCAAAACCAACTGTTATTGTGAAAAATTGTGATATGAAATCCCTGCTCAGCTCAGCGCTGCCACCGTGAAACGGAGTGTTTGTAGTATCAGATATTAAACTCTGTGATCCAGCGGCTGTTCTCTGCACTGACGGCCTGTGATCTCCTCACGGCTTCACACGGGTGTGGTCTTTTACTTGCACATCTTCTCCCCCCTGGAGAAGAATAGGACCTCCTCCTCCTCATCATCCTGTGCCCACCGGTGATCCGCTTGTCTCACCGCAGGGCGGTTCCGCCTGGCGGTGCGTCGGACCCAAAGCTCTGGTCTGAACCGCAGAGAGAAGAGAAACCCCCCCACAGCCCCAGTCTTCTGACTTTATGAAGAGCCCTAATTACACAGTCGAGTGTATTTATACTCAGCTGTGACTCAGTGAGACATGTGGCGTGTGTTTGTGTGAGCGTGCGTGCACGGGAAGAACAGCTTTTGTGTTCACACGTAAATGCTGTGTGTGTGTTTGTGTGTCTGTGTGTGTGTGTGTATGTGTGTGTGTGTATTAGTGAAAGTGTGAGCTGACTCTATTTATTTTAACCAGGGATGAAGCGGCCGTTAGATCCACCTGAATTTAGTTTGTTCTTTTTACAGAAAAGGTCTTTTAAAGTGATATTGTGTAGCTTTCAAATTCAGAGAGAACTACCACAAATGTGAAGTTTAATTCGTAGAGCTATAAATCCTTGTACCTTTAAATGTTTTGGCAGTACAGCATTGTTTCATCATGTACGAGCTGTTGTAGATAAACACTGTTTTTTATCCCAACAACATCTTAACACGTCGTCTCTGCCAGGAAACACGCTCATATTTTGTTGATAATCTTTAGGAAAAAAATGTAATTTCCACAGTTTTTGATTTTTAGTCCTTGGGCAGCTCTATTGACTGAGCACGCTCTCCAAAGTCTGAACAGACAAAACCCTAGTGATATCGTTAGCTTAGTCTTAATTGAAAAGCCTGAGTTAGAAACTGAGAACATGAAGCTTCAAATGGACACGCATTAACCAGGCAGGAGGCGCTAATGAGAAGTACACTACTGAGCTGCATGGTGGGACGTGCAAGATCAGTTTTGAAGGGAGCCTGCAGAGTTTTTTTTGTCTTCTTAGACAAATAACTAATTTCAAAGATATATATGTGTAACAATTCTTCAATGACTAAAAACAACTAGACCTATGTTATATATTTTGTTCACTTCACTATCTAAAATGTTTCCAAGAATCTTCAAACCCAGAGAAAACCCCAACTTTTTCAAAGTAACAGGAAGCTTTTTTTTGTGACGCATTTTAATTGCCTCACTTCTGCTTTACCTGTGGTTTTGCCCGTCTCTACTATAACTTCAGGGGCTAACGACGTATGATGAAGGAAAAATACTTTGCTGCTGAGCAGTGAGCCAGTCGGTTGTTTTATTCTTCCACTGTTTGTATTTTACACTCGTGATGGATCACGACTTTTCATTGCTGTTTGCTGCGTAACGTGAATAAAACTTCTTAAACATTGCCTCATCCATGAACATGATTTACACCAGAATGTCAGGTAGATTTTCATCAGCAATGGTGGTGGAGACAACAACTCCCATAATCCCACTCTGCTTGTTTTTGTTTTGTTATTATTTTAAATGACCCTTAGCAGCCAAAATGACCTATTGTGTGTTTAAGTAGTATTTTTTGTCATCTTTATTTTCTATGTTATCTTTTTATTTTTATTTTTGCATAGGTGTTAGTTCAAAAAACTACTATTTTCATAAAATAGGAATAAGTACCACAAATGTATTTTGTCGATATAATTTGTGCCCTGAGACTAAACGCTTTTCCTATTGACAAGAAATAGTAAGAAAATCAGACCAGTTCATAAAATGAAAGCTCAACCCATTAATCACTCTTTATGAGTAGCATCTATTCAAGCCTGCAGTGTATGTTGTTGTAGGCGAAGCGCAGCATATCCAGAGGGTACGGTCTCTGTGAGGATGTCGGCCGGTCGAGTTGATACTTGTCCTCGCTGTGCGGCAGGTGAAACCTGTCTAACCTCACTGGTAACGGATGTGCGGTTTTTTTCTTCCCAACGGCGACGAGCACGGGAGGGAAAAGTCGTCGGCAACAACATGGTCACCTGTCTGCCGCTCTCGCATGTATCCTGGACACCTGGCTGTTTGGTGAGAACTCTGCTGTGTGGGCGACCGGACGGCAGGGGGGCGGGCTGGTCACCCTCCTGGGTGATTTAGTGGCGTGGTGTTCAGATGTCACTGGGCTGAATCCTGGGAATATGAGTGTGTGTGAGAAAAAGTGTGAGGGAGTATAGTTTTGATACCGAGGTCATGTTGACATCCAGTAGCAGCCGTTTTATTTTGAGAGCGCTCCTTCTCTCTCTCCCCCAGCTTTTTCCATGTTGTCCTCTCATTATCATCTTCCCTCCTCTGTATTTTCCCCTCTTAAGCAAAAAAATAAAAGACAGGCAGGGAAACAGCGAACAGAGCAGCAAGGCAAATGTTTTCTTTTCTCTTTTGTGCTGGAAATTGGCCTCTTTCTCTTTTTTTTTTTGTTGTTTGCCCCCCCTCTGACTGGAGGGGTGGTGGGGGGGACGGCAGAGGCAGGGCCGGCTTTTGTGGAGTCTAGCGCCGGGATCACAGCTTTTCTCACTGGGTTTGTGTCTCCTACACACACAGACACACACACACACACACACACATGCAGCACATGTGCAGCCACCAGGCTTCCTCTTCACACAGAGACGACAGTGGTTTGAGCCTATCAGCAGCAGGCGACAGGGGACATCTCCATCTGGACTGTTAACTGCTGATGCCGGGCGCCACCCCACCACACCTCAACCCCGACGTCTGGCCCCGGTGATGTCCAGCATCTTTTTTTGGGGGATTAGACTACAGCGCAGCACAGTTTTGTTTGTTTGCTGAAGAGTGTTCGAGCAGTTCATGCGGAGGCAGTGAGTGGTTGTTTGGATAAGGATTGAGTAACGAAAACAAGGAGGGAAGAGAAAGCAAAAGAGAAAAAAGGAGAGACAGAGGGAGGGATGAGATGTCCAATGCTTGCCGAGATAAAGACCTTGGGACCGAGATGAGAGTGAGATGAAGGGATTTGTTTGGCACTAGAGATAGATGGATAGATAGAGGGAAGGAGGGAAAAAGAGAGAGAGAGAGAGAGAGCGAGAGAGAGAGAGAGAGAGAGAGTGCACAGTGGGAGGGAGGAGAGTCAGAGGATCCAGCCCTCTGGGACAGTTTTGGGGGTGGACAGAGTGGCTTTGTATGCAGAACATCACCGGACACCGACGGGAGGGACGCTGTCAGTTGTTCTCTGTGTGTGTCTGTAGTGAAACCAGACCTACCTCTGATCCCAGCGCCACACACACTCCTCCATCTGCTGCCCAGGAGCCTGCCTTCTGCTTCCTCCGGACTGAACCCCCTCGGAGAGCGAGTGTGTTAGAGTCTGACTCTCGGAGGTCAGGAGTGACAGGCTGGGATGTGGAACTTGTGGGATTAAACTTTCCAGAGGCTCGGCAGTAACGGTGATGGCCTGGAACCATGAGATGGGTCGCACAGACGCTTGAGTCAATGACCGGAGGATCCCAGAGGAAGCTGCACTAGAACCACCCACCACCACCACCTCCTCCATTTGGCTTGATTGTACCTTCAGTATTTCTGCGTCTGAGACCGTGCGTGGTTACCTGATTGTGTGTGTCTGAGCAGCCCATGTGGACAGTGAGGCATGCGGATCTGAGCAAACCCTGCGCCCCGATGCCCGCTGCTATGCTCCCTTGCCCTGCACCGGTCGGGTCTGACTGGAGCTTCCAGAACCCGGTGGGGGTGGACTGCAGCTCCCCCGAACCTCGCTGCATCTGGCTGGCGGTTCTGCGCGGCACCACAGGCCCTGTGCCACCGCCGTCCCCGCCACCCGTTATGCCCACTGGGCCCAGAAAAAGCTCTCTTCAGCCCAGGGTAAGGAGATGTCACTCATCTTCGTCTAGTGGTCGGAAATGGAGCCCGAGACCCCTAGTCCAAGGCTTGACTCGTTGATTCATGTACATAGGAGGATATGGAAAGTAAATTTATTTTCTATTTTATAATATGTCCGAAAATAAGGCTGAAAGCTCAGTTTATGTTTCCATAGTTCAATGAGTCATTTTACAAATGCTTATTATACAAGTTGAAATCAATTCATAAAGGGTGTCAGGTTTTATTAGAACGTTGCAAATTCTCACACTGGAGAAGCAGGGATCTACAAATGTGTCTTACTTGATGCGTCTGTGAAAACCATCAGTAGGTTTCTGCCAAACTACCAATCAATCGATCAGCCAATAATCACTAAGCAGCTAAATCCTGCTGCATTTACACACTGAAATGATGCAGATTTATCGCTGTGGAAGAAGTGAGAGCGATAAACTGTGCAGAAACCGCTTTGTGCTGGATTTGTCAGTCACACACGTCGACATCAAGCATCCATGTAACTGTAGCCATTGTTTGAAGTGTGTTAACCACCCAGCTGTTGACAGATTCCTTTAACCTTACAGTTGTTTCCCTGCCGTTGGTTGTGTTGCCTTCAGGCTGTCTCAGTTTGGTGCTGGCAGTCTCTAAATTCCAGCAAATGCTTTGAGGTCGCGTTGTCTGAAGATGCAGGATTAGATTATTGCTGTGTGAACTCCAAATTAGGAATATTACACCTTTTACATGTGGCTTTTTAGTTTGAGATTATTTGGCAGATTTTACTTTGAGCCGAAGTTTGCCAAAGGCATGGAAGCCGTGGCTTGTGGCAAACAGCCTCCCACACAGACAGAAATCACAGGTTATGTTTTCAGACTTAGCATTACTGTAAACAGGATTACACAAAAACTACCGGACGGATCAGCATGCAATTTTGTGGAAGTATGTGGTGTAGGTCAAGAAACAACCCATTGAATTTTGGTGCAGATTCAGGATCTTCTTTTACTCTCTTGCCAGATATACATTTAGAGGATCGATATATGAGTGTGTGCAATTTGGTGTGGCTTGATTGAATTTAAATGGACTCTTGGAGGTTTGCGCTCTACTGCCTGACATTCTAGTTAGGCCTCTATATTTTTTTATGTAGAAGTTAAATAGCTTGTTGAATTACTCCTGATGTAATTTATTCAAAGACAATTTCCTCATGGAGCTCACACTATTTTCTTTGTACTGATTTATGCTTTAAGTCTGATTTACATTTCTCCAAAAAGATGCATGGGTGAATTTCTTAAGCCATTATATATGTGTATTGAAGCTGAGGTCGTTTTAGCCTCAACTACACTACCATCCATATTTCTCTGCTACTTCATTGACACGTGCATTCGTGTACATGGGGCACGTTGACCCTTTTCCTTCCTCTGAGGGGTTTCTAATTAGTGGCTGAAGATACATGAAGGAGGAGGAGGCCGCGACAGTAAGTGCCACTTTTAGCGAGGTGTCGTTGGACCCCCAGATGCCCTCAGTATTCAGGGCATCGCTCCCCCGACACGATCTCATTTTACTGTGAGCGCTTCTGTGGAATATTACTTCCCTCTTCTTTTTTTTATTTCCTGATTGCTACCAGGGCCAACCCCACCCCCTGCAACTCACTGACACAGTTAGAAAAAACGCCACAATCGGGAATGTGAGTGTGTGTGTGTGGGGGGAGGAGGCTGTATGGACACAGCTGGGAAAAACACACACTGTACGCTGTTTATTCCACAGGACTGAGATGTGTCAGAGAAAGGTTCATTGGAAGTGATGAGGAAAGATGTCACCATCTCCTGCTGATGATGCAAAGTCTGTGTCGGTACTCGCTCAGATCCACATCCTCGCACCTTTGCATTGCGCGGTTTCTCTCCGTCTCTGCGTGGCATCATCACATGGATGATTTCTTTGTGTTGTGACTGCATTGAAGTTGGAGAGCAGTATCGGCCTCAATCCTTTCCCAGTGTTTCGTGTACCTGCAGGAAAATACCCTGCCAGCCAAAATTCCTCAAATCAAATCCCACAGAAAAGAAGCTCCTCAGAAGCCAGGATCTGTTTAATTCATGTCAGAGGACGACAAAGTGGGGAAAAGTGGAGGATTTTGGTCGTTGATAGCACCATCCATCATTTGATATGTTTTTCTGTGGCACTTTTTCCTCTTAAAAGCAAAAGCAAGAGGATAAAAAGTCCCCATCCAGATTTACTCTGCCCACTGAGCTCCCAAGTCATCCTGTAAAAGTTATTCTGAAACTACTCCTCCTCCTCCTCGGGCTCGGATTTAAACCAGAGTAGCCAAAATGACTCATATGTATGAAATATTTTGCAGGCATCGTTGGCAGCGAGGCAGGTTTCAGTTAAACAAAGGCAGAGTACAATATGTTTTGCTCTTCAAGTAGAAAACCCTGTTTAACCAACATTGCATCATCACCTGTTGGCCGTGTTGAACTGACAATGGGGTTGGACTGGTTTTTGAGCACACACACTATATTGATGTTGACACGGAGCTGCGTGCAAACACACACACACACACAGGTCCACACGCATAGTTAATAAAATGTCTTGTTATGCAAAGTGCAGAGGGATGTACAGTGTTTGAACTGCATGTGCTGCTCGACAGCAGGTTGGGGATTTTTCAGTTTGGGTGTTACAGCTGGATGTTATGGATCTCCTTCACCACACGTAGGATGCATTTAGACCTGCAGCGGTGGCGGAGTGCTCCATCCGAGTGGCCGGTGAGTCCAGGAGCTATCAGGACGAGTGTGGCTCGACTGGTCGCCGTTCCCCCCTCTCTCCCATTCCCCTCTCCCTCCCATTCCCCTCTCCCTCCCATTCCCCTCTTGGCAGCTCGGCTCAGGGCCGCGGGCGCAGACAGCTACGGCCGTCGGGATTAAAGGCTCGTCAGCATTTGTAACGGCCGTAAAGCTCCACTTTTCAAACAGGTTGCAGCTCTCAGCTGTTTAGAAGAGCATTATTGTTCTGCCCTGCTGGGGTTTTAGCAGGAGCCGGGCTCCCCCCCCCCCAGCCACCGCTGCATTCCTCCGTACTGCTTTACCTCTGGATGGAGTGAGGAGAGGAGTGTGTGTGTGTGTGCTTCATAAAATGTACACTGATGATTATAACTGCAGAATCATGTCCTATAGAGAAGCCACACACAAAGAAAATCAATTATAACTGTAGGTTGGCTGTCAACTTTTCAACTGAGGCTGTGAAAGATTTACATTTCTAACACTGGATATGCTTCTCTCCGCTTGAGCCACTCGTCTTTTGTCTTTTCATTCATGCATCTCAATGATATGCTCCTTAATTGAGATCAAAAAGAGGAATAACCACAGGGAAGAGCCTGCTGTGTGTGTGTGTGTGTGTGTGTGTGTGTGTGTGTGTGTGTGTGTGTGTGTGTGTGTGTGTGTGTGTGTGTGTGTGTGTGTGTGTGTGTGTGTGTGTGTGTGTGTGTGTGTGTGTGTGTGTCAGAATACTCCGCTTCACCACTCAAAGCAGGAAACAGTCGTGTGTCCTCTCAAGCTGTTTTGCATATTCATTTGTTTCCATTGGGTTGTATTTGCATGTGTTTAATTACACCCACAGGTGGTAATGGGATCCCTCAGGGCTTTGTGTGTGTGTTATTATGAAGGACACCCTTTTTATTGTAATTAGCTTCTACTACTATAACTCTTAACTACCAGATTTCATGCATAAAGCATCTTAAACAGGAGAAATTCCCGGAGGAAAAGCAGGAAATACCAAATGTCTTCTTTTCTCAACAAAACAAGAGCGAGGTTTCCCCTTGTCCGTGTCTCGAGCCTCCGTAGGAAGTCAAGTTTAGACCCAAAACCACAGAAAAAATTTCCAAGTGCCTTGTTGGTTTAACTGAATGTCCAACTGCCTGGGTAGGCCAGAGCATGTCAGCAAGTTTGGATCATTTTCTTTGGTTTTGTTTTTTTTTGCAGACAAACCAGTTGTATGAAGGTGACAGGCAGGCGGGAGGTGGTTCTCTAGGGTCAGGGGGGGAAACGTTAACTGAAATTTGGGCAGAAACGCACGTCCCACACAGTCCAGAGCGGCCGAGTGGGAAACGGTGCTGGCTCACAGACCCAGTCAGACCCCGTGTGTTTTGGGTAATCACAGGGTTTAGTAATCTCAGTGCTGGGAGGGGCCATGTGGTCGAAACCGGCGTGCTGGAGCCTGTCTCCACGCTGGAGCCCGATACTCCTCCTCCACCTCTTCGTCCTCCTCATCCCTCTCCTCTCATTCACTCTCTCTCTGCTCCCTCCCTCCCCTGCCAGTTACAGTGTCTGTGTTTCAACTTGTCCGAGCCAAACCGCTCCCTCTGAGGAATTCACCCCATCTCTTCCTCCATTCACCCTCTTGCTCTTTCATTTCCTCTTTTTTTTTTACTCTTGTCTTTTTTTTATTCTTCATTGTTTTAAATCAACACCCCGAACACTCCTCCGTCTTCCTCACGCACTTCTTTATGCTGCTCTCATGCCACATAATGGGCCTCACTGCTCGCAGCTTTGAAAGAAATAGCTGGGGTTACTTTACATTGTTTAGACTCCCAGACGAAAGATCAGGCTTTTAGTGTCACGTCGATTTATGGATCTCAGTCTGCAAAAATAAACACTTGGTACTGTATACACAGAGTGTGCTTTTGATGCTTTTGAAAATAAGCACAATTGTCCAAAAATGTATTTTGAACATAAAGAAAATGACTCTGTTTTCTCCAACATTGCATTTTCAAACTCAAACTTATTTTTAGTCTCTTTTTCCTTGGACGGAACACGAAAGTAGAGGAGGAGGAAAATGTGCGGTAAAATGTCAGAACATCCGTATTTCCATTACATTAAAAGGGGAGAAGGGAGGAGAGCTGAACGGAGGAGAATGGAAGGAAAGAAAAAGAGGAGTGAAGGAGTCGAAATGCCTCGATGGCGGAGAGCAACGGGGGCTATATTTACAGGAGCGTCTGGTTATCCCGCTCTGCAACGCTACCCCACTTCCTGCCTCCAGTCCTGCCACTTCCTCTTGTTGTGTGGCCATGTACGGAGTCTGCCAGGTCAAGTGTGTGTTTGTGTGTAGAAGGAAGTGAAATGTGGGGTTTTTTTTGGGCTGCTTGTAGTCTAGACGTGTTTTCTTTTGGGCCACTAACTTTAACCAGATTAACGAACAGATTCTCAAACTGCATTTCATGTTTGACTCATTAAACCAAAAGAGAATATATAGTGTAGGAGATAAGTACAACATGATCTTATGACGTCAAAACCAGGTTATCTGTCTGACTGTCTGATGCAGTGCTGCAAAGATTAATCGGTTAATCGATAAGTAATCATCTAAATTCATTCCATGAATAATTCCCTGGGAAAGACAATGAATATGTTAAAAGGTTTCCTATCTCACAATGTTAAAGAAAGTGAATGAAAATTCCTGGATCCACTTCAAAATTGAAAGTGTTCTTCCCTGACCCATACCACATCCTTCCACCAAGTTTCGTGGTAAACCGTCCAGTCATTGTTGCGTAATCCTGCTAACAAACAAACGAAGATGAAAACATAACCTCCTCAGTGTCGGTAAATATATGGTGTCAGTCTGATCTGCATAGTGTTCACTTCTAAGTTAGTATTCTTTGTCATTTTCTATGACATTTAACTCTTATTTCCACTATTAATGGCTGTTTGGTCTGTCAAGTCCCAGAGCTGAAGTAAATAGAGTGTAAAGTGTCACTGGTAAAGAAAACCATCAAATATTCACATTAGAGAAGATGAAACCAGTGATGTCTTTTTTATTTTTACTTTAAAGATACCACGAACCATTCACTGACTATGACAATTATGCTGCTTCCATTGTGCATTGCAATGAAAAGCACATTCAAAAGTTCCATGAATTAAATGTGAATACTAACGTCTTCAAGTGTTGCTATTTTTGGTCGAACGCATTCACTCATTTGTCAACACGCAGTTCTAATTTGTCAGAAATATGGAAGTGGGATGCTCTCGCTCCTGTGTAGTGAATGCTAAATGCTCAGTGATTGATGGACGGGGTCGGGATGACATGTGGATGATTATAGCACAGAGTCGTCTCTATTTATGATCTGTCTCTTTAAGACAGCAGGACGGAGTTCAGTGAGTTCAGTTTCGCCAAGAAAAGTTTGATTGTGACCATGTCGCACGAGATAACTAAACCACAGCAGACGTGACCTCTGGGCTGACATGAAGATTCCTCCTCCTCCTCTTTCTGCTCCTCCTCCTCCTCGCTTGCGCCTGTTTGGTCAGGTGATTGTGTTTGACTGACAGATGTGGGCTGCCGGGGCAGCAGGGGGATGATAGTTCTAGCGTGTGTCTGTCAGCTGAGCCGGCCGGGCTTATTTACTCGGCAGCAGGGATGAGATATTTAGATAGCGGGTGGAAATCTGCCTTTATTCTCAGCTCTGAGTTCAGATTCTCCCCTGGACCTTCTCTGATAACACCAAGGTCAGTGTGGTCCGAAGTCTGGGCCAGTCCCCACATTCCCTGCTGCCTCTGTTGCCCAGTCTAGACGGGGCCCTTCCGGATAGTGGACCCCCCAGGTGTGTTTGTGGAGTATTGTTCTATGGCTGGGTGGCATGCAGGATTGACCTGGCTCTAAGCTACATTCAGGACTCCATGAGGAAGCTGCTAATGTAGCAAGCAGTCGAGAGTTAATGTCACTGGAGCCCCGTAGAGTCAGTTCCTGTTTCTCCATCAGAAACAAAGTGTTTTACATCTGAAAATCGTAAATATTGTTTCATTGTTGGTGCTAATTTTGGAAAAACTCAGAGGATTCATAGAGGATTTGCTGAAAACCTAGGAACACGCACATGCACACTTGGAGATGCTTAATTTATCGACATCTGTAAACGTGCACTCATGTACACGTGTGCACGCCATCTGGAAATGTCTGTAAAGGACCAATTAGACCACAAAAATGTGTTTCAACTCACCTGAATCTCACCGAATTTCTTTCTCTCTATGTCCACAGGCTAAGGGGCGGAGGGATGGTCTCTCCTCAGCCGGTGACAACCCTCGGCCGCCGATGGCGACCCGGTCGGGAAGGGAGGGGGTCGGCATGGGCTGGAAGGGTCCCCGGACGCTGGTCCTCCGCAAGAACTCCCAGGGTTTTGGGTTCACGCTGCGCCACTTCATCGTTTACCCTCCAGAGTCCACCATGCACACCAACCTCAAGGTGAGACCTGCAGGGGCTTTACAGAAATGTTTGAGAAGGTCTGAAATCACATTTTATGAAGTTGTAGAAAGTGTTTAAATGTGTTAAACATTTACAGTTGTGTGGAAAAGTGGAGGGTTTTTGGGTGTCATTAAGTCCTGTTTTCAACTTCCAAACTAAAGCTGTTAAAAAGGAGCAAAAAGATTAGCGGAAGGAATAAAGACTTAAGCTCTTTATTTGTAAGACGAACAAAGTCTGCCTGACAGGAAAAGTGTTTCTCTTAATTCTTCACTCACAAGCCTTGTTGTAGTCCCTGGAGAATTCAAGATTGTTCTGGGGACGTGGAACAAGCCTGAGTGTGAGCCAGTGGTTATTTAGCTCTTTGAGGTGTGGGGGGCAAACGGCTCCAGATGTGAAGTTGAGGGATATGGAGGCTGGGATGGGGTGAGCCAGCAGAAACAAGGCATCTATTATTACTCCACCACCCCACCATGCAGCAGCTGCAGATAGGAGCACCGATTGAATGAGATCTGTTGTCTTAGCCTGGTACCACTCCCTGGCACTTGGGCCGTACCAGGCAGGCCCCTCGGACAATGGGCCCACTGCTGGCCCCTCTGGCCCCGGTGCTGTCCTCGTCTACTCTTCCTTGAGGGTCACGTGGTGTTTTTGGACAATCGGAGCCACAGAGCTGCCCGTTCTTATCCGGAGAGCCCTCGTGGAAGTCTCCCAAATTACCCTCATAGTGTCCAATTATCAGAGGCCTACAGGGTGCATGACCCAATTGGGAGCTCATTACATGGTGTCTGCAGGTCCTGAAAGTCGCCGGGGTCCTCAAGTTTATCATCTAAATCAAAGATCCACATTTTTCTGCTGTGTTAGAGCAGAGTCTGTCGTCAAAAACAGCCTCCTCAGAGATGATAAGATTATTAAAATGTTTGTAGTGGCAAGACATCTTAAGACTTGGTTTGACCTGTAACCCCCTTTGTCCCAATGACCTTTATTTTACCACACGGAGAGTGAGGGGCTGTTTGTCAGACTTGCAGTCAAAACATCCCAAAGAGGAATCCAAAGGTTGTCAGGTTCACTGGTTGGAATTTATTGCAAAAATAACCATAATAGGAAAACAAAATGCAGAAGTCTAAAGTCTAAAGACCACCCGAGAAGTGGGGAGGGTGCATGCTCACAAACGCAAATAAAAACACAAATAAATAATGTGTATATAAATAATCTTAAATGAGGCTCGTACAATGTTAATTTTCAATAGACTTATGTCTTATATTATTTACAACCCCCGGCCGTTTTTTCTCTGCAGCTTCTCTGATTCACTGAGTTTGTATGTCGCTTTTTGAATAAATGCAAATGTGAGGATGATGAGGAAAGAAGGAGGAGCGATGCTTCACATATAAACCCTTGTCTACTCAACTGAGAATTCATAGTGACAGAGAAGTGGGTCACATGACTTTTTACTCTTCTCTATAACTACATGAGAAGCACCTGGTTACACAGCTCTAATCGAATAAACCTCATATAAATAAAAATGTCTCTTTGTCAGAGCAAAATCGATACTTAGTCACAAATGACATTCAGTCATAGCTGAAGGTGCTGCACAGTGAAATATGTTATAATGAAGGACTGCTCAGAATATGGCGTAAGTCCTTATACAACTAGGATGGCTCTCACTTAGTTTTTCTTTGGTTCCAATCCCTTGTCTCTTTATAATTCTTTTTATATTTTATTCATTTTTTAAGAGTCAGAAAATGTGTAGGTTTATACATGTGCGGCTTCAGATGTTGGCTCAGGGGTTTGTACAGTGTTTTGTCCAGGTCCAGTGTCTTGTGTCCACCTCTCACCGTCTCCTCCTCCGTCCTGGATGTGGTCAGACGGAGGAGGGCCGGTCAGTTGTGGAGTGTCCGCAGCTCGGAGCTCCATTCTGAGGTCTGCCGCCCATCCTTTCTCTGCCTCTAAACCCCCCGCCATTGTCTGCAGAGCCTGGAATGAGCCCACTCAGCGCAGCATAAAGCCGGGCGGCCGTCAGCCGGGCAGCCGTCAGCCGGGCAGCCGTCAGCCCGACATGCCCCTAACCCCAAACTGTCCACTCAGCTTAGTATGCCCAAGTGTGTGTGTGTGTGTGTGTGTGTCTCTGTGTGTGTGTGTGTGGGTGTGTGCGGAGGTGATCAGACTGGCTGCATCTATCAAACCTCCCCAGTAGCATCCTCACTGCTGAGTGTTTGCTTCATGACGTAATGAGCACCTGCACATGGTCTAACCTGAAAGTCTGTTTCGCTCTCCAACATTCAACGCTCTTAAAATCAAACCTGTCAGAAACTTTGGATGTCAGGGAACAAGTCACTGATATTCAAGTTCAAGTTTCAAGTTTTTCAAGTAGATGATTTTATTTATTGCTTAAAGTTAGACCCACATATGTAGACACAGCGTTGCACTGAGTCAGTTTCTTCAGGTTCATGTCTTGAGCCCTTAAAATCTGGCCTTTTCTTATAGGCCCTTGCTCGAAAATGACATGTTCAAAATTAATAAATCTTGGTATCTCTATAAACACTTGTGAGATTACTGCAGAGGTGTAAACATTGATATATGTGTCACTAGGTCAATGAAGATGGAACTGAATGTTCACTGAATGAAATATTTCATGTCCACCTAAAAAAATATTTGGAGTGAATAACCCCCAATGAAATCATGCAGCTGTCGCCCAAAACCTCAAACATCCCAAGTCAAAGTCAAATATCAAAATAAACTTTATTGTCAATCCAATCAAATTTGCTGCTGTGACATGGGGCAATTCCCCTTAGTGGGACTAATAAAGGATTATCTTACATATGAGAAGTCTGGGTGTCAATGTGACCCATTTTATTTAGGTTTGTTCCACATTATGTTGATTGCAAAAATACATACCCTTTCTATGTTTTCTAGATCTGGAGAGCAGACGCATGCTCTTTTATCACCTTACATTCTGTTACTGTATTTGTATGTGGAAAGATTTGTCTCAACCTTCATTTACTTTACTTTACTTTTTTTTCAGTTACACAGGGTTACACATTTATTTAAATGTTTCTGTTCAACACTGATACACCAGTTTTCTATAAATAAGTCTAACTTGAACTTGAGCACTGATTCTGTCTGTTTCTGTCCTTCGCAGGATGAGGAGAATGGAAATGGAAAGGGTAAGTGCCCTCCGTCTCTCTCCTTCTCTTATCATTTCATCAGGCAGCAAATGAAGGCCTGTACCCAGGGATAACTATGATGTAATGAGCTGGCAGCTGCTATTCGCCCCCCTGTCACATCTGCTCTGCAGCCTCTCTCTGCCCTCTACAGGACGTTATGCAGCACTGCATCTAGACGGATTCCAAGTGCACTTATTGTACTTTATACACTTATAAGAACAATAATAGACACTAAATGTTAGGTATTAATATATTTCCAAAGTCATTCACACAACTACTCAAACTTATCTATAAACCACAATCTTTATTATTTTGTTCACAATGCCGCATTTTTATAATTCAGCAATTTTGTAATCCTAATTTATAATTCCTCTCTGTCTTGTTCACGTTCAGGGTATCAGAAAGGTCGCCTGGAGCCGATGGACACCATATTTGTGAAGAACGTGAGGGAGAAAGGTCCGGCCCACCAGGCGGGCTTATGCACAGGTAAGGGGAGCACACGCTGCAGGAGCATTAACATGGCGTTTTTGCGTTGGAAATCAGTTGGTGAGAGAGCCGCGGTCATGTGACGCTGCAGACACAAACAGATGCACGATGTTATGAAGGATGCAGGGAGGGCGGTCGGCCAAGGATTACAAAAACAGACCTGTTCTTATCAGCACAAATATTAGACCGTTTGCGAAAGAGATAAGGATTTAGTTTTCAAACAGCTGTGTTGGTTGTATAATACGGATTCCAGTATGGCGACTTAAATTTACATGTTCATTTGAATGTGAAGTTTCCCTGTTGTTGTCTCACGGCATCAGTTGAGCTGCAGTCCACTCCCACCAGCTCAGACAAACCAAACCAGTACTGAACATGGTTAAATGCACGCAGTCAGATCCAGAGAGTCACATACCTGCCTGAACATTTGCGAACACACACACACACGCTCACATTCTGAGCCCTGTGTATGTGTTTCAGCTTGCACTGAATCCCCATGAATGCACAGAGACTTTGAACACGTACTGTATGCGTTATCCAATGTTCTTCCTGAGGCTACAGTTCAAAATGTTGGTCACACATCTGCAGCTGACGTTGAGAGAGTTACCAGACGGACCAATGCTTTGTGGGACACATTAATGAGGAATTGAAAGATATTTTCCATTGATCGCGTTAGTAATTATTTTAGATTGAGCTCACTAAACAGATGACAGAGAACATGTGTTGAATGCTTTGCCACCGGTGGAGCAGCTGGATCAAATCCCAGCTGCCATTAGGGACATTTTTATAAATTATCTTTAATAATTCTTATTTATCATAATAAATAATTATAAAACAATAAGATTAAATTTGAATTTGCTTGAGTCTGTGTATTGACAGCAGTCAAGGAAGTATGCAAACAGGTTACTTAAGTAAAAGTACAAATAAAAAGACTATAATACTCATTAACTACCATATTAACTTTTCTACTTGCTTTTAAATATGCTAAAAGTATTTAGGTGAAAGCACGGAGTAGGGCTGAGCAATTAACCTAAAATGTACCAAGCAGACATTTATAATCACTCACCTACTAAATCTTGCTCATGTCAGTTAATTCGGTAAATACGCTTCGTAATGTGCGCATTCACGAACTAAATATAAAATAATACCCGAAGGTAAAGTTTTAAATAATCGTGACATTGATTTGAGGTCATATCGCCCAGCCCTAGTACTGACAGAGTGTAGATCATTTTCTAATACTGCTGCAGGAGGCGGGTCTAATGTTAACTGCCCATATTGATAACTAATAAAAATGTAAAATCAGACTCTCTGCTTGGCGTCTCTTGGCAAAACACGACAGGAGTTTAGCGCCTGCTTTATCCGTCAGTGGTCGCCCGGTATGATAACATGTCTGTGTCTTCTGCAGGGGATCGGCTGGTGAAAGTGAACGGCGAGAGTGTTTTAGGGAAGACGTACTCGCAGGTGATCGCCCTCATTCAGAACAGGTAAGTCCTCCTGCCTGTCTGCGCTGCGAGCCAGAGCCGTGTTGATTTACTGAAGCGTCTGTTTGCTTTTTTCTTCTTCACAAGCTTACCGCAGTGATGACGTACAACTAGTTACAAGTGTTAGTTTTACCTGCTTTTTTATGAAGAGTAGCCTCGAGCTATGCTCTCTTAACACGCTCGGGCTCTACATGATCCCAAAGCCAGAAAGCAAGGACACAGCAGGCCCTGGTGGTGGAGGAGCTGTATGAAGTAGCACAGGAAGCTCCAAATATTGGATTTCTGGTTATGTCAGTGACTGAAAATTTAACTAAAACAATTTTTAGACAACAAACATATAATTTTGATGAATCGTGAATTATTCTAACGATGTTAGGGCCTGCAGAGAAAGCCCTGGAGGCCCTAACTGCACCTCCACCGATCAGATAATTAGCTGTTGTGGATAAATGTCTCTCACACTTTGTATCAAGCTCCAGGTCAGGAATTTGTATGTGAACTCACTTTTCATTCCTCACTCAGTGTATTTATTTCATCTGTATCTCTTGTTTATCTTTACTCTTCCCGTCCTCCCCTCAGTGAGAGCGTGCTGGAGCTCTCCATCATGCCAAAAGATGAAGACGTGCTTCAGTTGGTAAGTGTGAGTATGGGATTTTTCACGCACCTTATGCTCAAAAAGATAAACATACACATATCAAACATGCCATGTATTATTTGTTATAACCAAGGAGGGGACTTTTTCATCCCGGTGCGTTTGTTGGTTGGTTTGTTTGAGTTTAAGCAAGATTACACAAAAAATAAATAAAAGGATTACCACAAAACTTGGTGGAAGGATGTGGTATGGGTCAGAGAAAAACTCCCCAAATTTTGATGCGGATCTGGATCAGGGGGCGGCTCCAGGAATTTTATTTTCACTTTCTTTAACCTTGGCATTTTTTCATCTCCTTGTGAATAATTCATGGATCTCAATAAAGAAAATCTGGCATATTCAGGAGACTAATTTCTGTAACCGTGTGCAAGTTGATGCAGCTTGATTGAATTTAAGGGGACTATTGGGCCTCGGTGGAGTTACACGCTCATCTGAGTGTCATTCTAGTTCATGTATTTAAGACCATTTCAGTAAAGTGTGTATTCTGCGTCGCGTGTATTTGCAGAGTTCAACCTGGATTCAACTCGTCACTGTCAAAGAATGTGGAGATTTTGACAGAATGGCTGGAGAGTGACTCAGAGACTCTCTGCTCTGTGTTTAAATTACAACACACGTTCATTAAAAGCCGCTGGTATCTGACTGTTGGAGCTCGCATGAAAAAAAAAGTGCTTGGAGTTCGTTCACACACACCCATGTACTGTTCAACACATTTTTCACGCTCCACAGGTTGCTCCATGCTCGCTCACATGATCAGGCATGCATCATCCCTCGCCCCTCCCACTGACCTGGAGCAACATGTCAACACGCTACAAAACATTTTTAGGATGACCTTTGTCGCACATGTAGAAACTTCAGTGTTCCTGCTGTAAGAGCCCAAAACTGCCCCCTCAACCCCCACCCCACCCCACCCCCATTTTAGGTACGCTGCCATGCCTCAATATTATAAACCCACTTCTCTGTCCTCACACTCCTCCCCTCGCTGCTGTATCTGCTGCATTCCTAGCATGACATCACCAGAGCTGCGCCTCCTTCCACACTCCCACAGGGTGGAGTAACACAGACGCTGAGGAGGGAGGAGAGAGAGAGGCAGTTTGTAGGGATCCGGACAGAGGAGAAAAAACAAGACAATCTACAGATAGAAAACAAGAGGAAAAAAAATATTGATCGGATCTATCATGAGAGGAGGAGGGTGCGTTGTTTGAAGGACGGCCGGTTTGAGCAGCAGGAGTGTCGGGTCAGGAGCGTTGGTGAGGATAGGTCTCATGTCTTGTCCTCTGCCTCTTCTTCCTCCTCTTCTGTTTGTGTTGAATACAAGCTGAACACGCAGGCTGAGGAAAGGGTTTGGACTCTGGTGAACGGCCTAGATAAGTTAGGTAAAGCTTGAAGAGTTTTCAAACTGTCTGTGATTTCATTTTTTTGAGTCATGAAAGCGGAGAGAGGATTGTTGGCAAGTTTGTTTCTCTCTTTCCGGTGTTGTGAATTTGAAGTGATGCTTTAAATATGTAGAAAAGTGATAATTCACTCATAAGCTTGTATTTGAAATGGATTCTCTTAAAGCGGCACACTGTATATACATATACACATGTATTTATATATATATGTATATATTTTCTGGATGTGTATACACAACATTCGTCAGGACGTCTCTATCTGCTGCTGGTGGCTGTGCAGCGAGTGTTGTGGCTTTTGCTCAAGGCGATTCATGCATTTTTCTAGCCAGTTAGCATGTGTTTGTGTTGAGAGCCGAGGCCTTGGGGACAAACTGTGGCAAAGAGGTTGAGCTGAGAGACGGCCTCACTTCAAGACTTGTTGTGTAATGTACAGCAGCATGAAGATGTCCTATAGAGCTGTGGTTATTATTTGTGTTGTTACAGCACATTTTGATTTAAAGTTGAACACACACACACACACACACACACACACACACACACACACACACACACACACACACACACACACACACACACTTGTCTTTTTACTTCAAGTTTTCTTCCTGTCATTTCATTGTCTGTGTTTCTTCCTTTCCAAGGCATACTCCCAGGATGCCTACCTGACAGGCAACGAACCCTATTCAGGGGGAGCTGAGCACCTCCCACCACCACCGCCCCTCTGTTACCCACGCACCAAGACCACCACCCCTGCTGGAGCCCCTCCACCTACGCCCATGGGCCAGAACCAGCTGGATAACTGGAGTCGCTGGCCAGGCTCTTCCAGCCCCTCTTCACCCCTGGATAACCACTCGGCTTTGGGCAGCCCCGCCAGCTGGCAGGAGGGGCGGGCGGGAGAGCCTGGAGGTGTGGGTCACAGCAGCCCAGCCCACCGCACAGAGGAGATCCAGTATGGTATGACCAGCAAGCAGCCTCAGGGCCAGACCAGGGGGCGCTCCTACTCTTCCTCTTCCTCGTCAGGAGGCCCCTTGTCCAGCCCGCTCCAAGTCCACTACCCCAACCACCACGCTGTCAGTCCCCCGCAGCCCCAGCCGCGGAAGTCCAGCTCGGCCTGGACCAGTCCTCCCCTGCCACAGCTCAGCCACGGTCAAAACGAGCGCTGCCAGCAGGCGCTCACTGACTGGTTCTACAGCCAGCAGCCTGAGCAATCAGGACGCTGCATGCAGACGCGCCACCGCAGCTACTCTCAGGACCGACTCAGTGAAACAAGGAGGCAGCAGCAGCGGTCGGGTGGCTGGCCGCACAGCGCCTCCCAGGACACTCTGCTGTTATTGCAGCAGTCAGGACCAGGACCCCACGGAGAGCCCTGCTGGTCATATGGAGACTGTGAGGGGGGCCCAGGTAGGGGCCACCATGGCCCTAACTATACTCGAACTCGCTCTGAAAACCTTCTGGCCCAGTACGATCGTCATGGCCGCTCGTTAGAGATGCTGGACCGAGCAGCAGCTGGAGTGGTCTCACCTCGGTTTGAGAGGCCGTCGTGGCACCAACAGGCTCCACAGCCGCCCCCCAGGACTGATGCTTACCCAAGACAGGGGGGACATTTTGGTGCATCACAACCTCCTCTGGTACCCCGACACACACAGCCACATTCTAAACACCACCCACAGCCACATACCCAGGCCCACTTGCAGCCCCAGGCCCAACAAGCTGCCCCCCAGACCAGGCGGCTCCCCACTGGGCAGAGCATGGACGACCAGCCGGTGGGCTACCGCAGCTACAGCCCCTCTTTTTACCGCAAGACAGGCCGCATCATGCAGCAAGCCCACTCTTTCAGGGACCCCTCATACTCTGGCCCTCACTTGAACTGGAACTCAACACCTAAAACCAGCCCCCCAGAGGGCACAGCGGCGCCCATCACCTCCTCTACGGCCTCTCCCCTTGCCTCCACCACTCCCGAATCCCAGGATAGAGCTTACAGGCCGACGAACCACGAGAGGGAACGAGGGTCGGTGGAGGGGGAGACGGAGGTGGTGCCACAGACCCAGGAAGTTGTGTTGAGGCAGAAACCTCCCACCGGGCGGAGGAACGCCCACGGCTTGCGCCATCCCCACTACGCGCTGCCCATGGACGGGCTGGAACCCTCGTTGTTTTCCTCAGATCCTCAGGACTCAGCCCCCGCTCCTGGTTCCTCGGGAGACGTAGCCCCGCGCAAACCCAATGGCAACCTCGCCCCGCTCTCCATAGAGGATGACTCTCTGGCCTCCATCCCCTTCATTGGTAAGCCTCCATATTCCTGCACTTCATCCTGAGTCTCTTCTCATACTTAAATCCCCTCATGAATACTCGTGCTGACCTTTGGATTTCATCGCCTTTATAAAATCTAATCCACGTTGAGTGTGTTTTTTTTTTTAAGCAAGGGAAAGCTTAACGGAGAGGAAATACAAGGCTATAATTCCGACTAAATTACAAGTCAGGGGGAAATGTGTGTGTTTCTTTAATTTCCTTCTTGTCTGTCTATTCTGGCTCCAGGCTTTTCTCAGATGCAGTTTCCATCCTCTCATTGAAATTCTGCTGGTGTGTGTGTGTGTGTGTTTGTGTCTGTGAATGTTTGCACTGTGTAATACAGTTGTTTCTCACAGTCTCACAGACAGTATTAGTAGTTTTGATTGAATCATATCGGTTGGGAGTTGACTAATCCTGCTACCTGCCCATGGTCTGTGAGGTCACCTCACCGTGCGGAGGAGTCTGTGTGTGTTTGTTTATGTGTGTGCAGGGCAGTGCGAGAGATTTACAATAATTCCTGTGTTGTGTTGGCCTGTTGTCATAATCTCCGCCAAAGGAGATTGTGTTTTTTGCCCCTGTCCAGTTTGTTGATAGGTTATTTTGTCAGCAGGATTACGCTAAAACTACCAAACAGATTTCCATGAAGTCGATGAATGAATGGCACATGGCCCAAGAAAGAACTCAATTAAGTTTTGATGTGGATCAGGATCAGGTGGCGCATCGACGATTTTTTTTCTTATAACTGTCTTTAACATTGGAAGACAGGGCCTTTTTTGACATTTTCACTGATTTCCCAGGGAATGATTCATGGGTCTTGATGAAAAAAAAAACAGGCACGTTTAGGGAACTGATATCTATGAATAAATGTGTCATTTTGTGCAGCTTGATTAGTCTTAAGGAGACTGTTGGGCCTTGGCGGAGGTATACGCTCGACTGAGTGCTCAAGTTTGCATTTGTTTTCTTCAGTGGATTGTTTTTTTGTCTTTTATTTATTTGTATTATTTTCAACATTTAATAAGATAAGAAAAGCTGAAGGGACACAGTCATGTAATAGTAATACAAAAAGATTGGATGTTAATGTATATGATTAATAGATCTGGGAATCCACTTGACCTGCTGTCCTACCTGACAAGCTCTGCACATTTATTAGAGCCTGTTCACTGTGGACAATTCTAAACGTTTCCTGTAAAAATCATCGAAGCAAAGAAAACTTGCACTGATCAGTTCTGCAAAGATTTTTTCCAGTTTTATATAATGATAATGCAACTTCATAGCACTTTTCTAAACAAGGTTGAAATGTCCTTTTATTGACCAAGCAAAATAAAACTTTTGCATTTTAATTTGCGGCATTTTTACATAAATGTTGGATTAGATCAAGCAGATGTAGTCGATAGTTGCAGATGTCGCAGCCCCTGGGTTTACAGGACCTGCAGCTCTGTGTGTAGGTGAGGTTGTTGGCATTAATATGTACAGTTATATACAACATATGTTGGTGACAGTGGGCCGGAGACAGTGGGCCAGAGCTGTGATCGTGTCTCGGCTTGTTCCTCCTTTTGAAAAGACCGAAAGAAAAAAAGGGGCTCCACAGGCTTCAGACGGGCTTGTGTCGCTCGACGTGGACAACAGTCAAACCACAGGCAAACAAAGTCCCCGTCACAGCCTGAGGAAAAACAGCCGCCGCTTCCCCTAATGCAGAGTAGATTGGAATCAGCTGACTCGGAAGCTTCTGTCCCGACTTGGAATGACCGCCGTTGTTTGAGCTGAGCCACTCTCTCGATAAAGTCATTTAAAGAGAGCTTTCACTGATCCAGCGGATCAGCAAAGCAGGAGGCATCTCTCTCCCTGTCTGTCTGTCAGAACACGTTCTCGTCTCATCCCTTCACCTGAATTAAATGAAACCACGCAGTCAGAGCTGCAGGCCGGGACACGTTTCATGGCCATAAACTGAAACTAGGCTAGTTTCTCCCCATAGACAAGAACGAGCTTTTCTCTTCATTCTTTCTTCTTTCTCTCCTTCTTCGTCTCCTTATCTCTTTGACAGAGATGCTGATATGATCTCGGCCTCCTCAGGAACATGCCATTTAATAGGCCCTCATTCTAATCTTTGACATAATGAGCACAAAGGCATGTTGTGTCTGAGGGCAACTATGTTTTTATGACGACTTGTGTGGAGGTATCCAAAAAGTTGGAGGGAGTATTTGGACTATTTCGGTAGCTCGTACAAAGTGGATAAAGCGGGAAGAGGCATGTCGACAGACGCAGTGTTTCACTCTGTGCCCACTTAGAGTCTTTCAGCATGAATCTTGGCTGTAAATTACCAGGAGGTTTTTGTGGTGGTCCTTGTGGGGAACAGTAGGGGCCCATACACTCTGCTCCGTCCCTCAATGCTGCTATTGTGCTGCAGTGGAAGATGAAGGGGTTGGTGTGTCTGTGCGGGTCTGTGTGTCTGTCGTTAGTAGCTGGACCCTGGACCCTGAACACGACACACCAGGACCAAGACCCTCTGTGCAGGCTTCTGTCCTGATCCAAATGGGCTTCTTGTCCCCTGTGGTTTGACTTACAGGCAATAGACCCCCACCCCCCCACATTGGAGTTCTTGCTCGCCACTTTTTTCTTTCTCTTTTTTCCCCTCTTATTTTATGTCTGTTTTGTTTGTCTGTGTTTAACAAAGTTGAGGCATCAAAGCTTTTTTGCATGGACCAAAATCTGCCTAAGAAGCTGAGTCAAGGAAACTATCAGCAACTGTTTTGATAATCTATTAAACATTATGTCATTTAAATCATTTTTATGAGCAACAACTGTCAACATTTACTAGTTCCAGCTGTTTCCATTATAATAATTTGCTGCTGTTTTCTCTCACATGATTAATATACAAAATATTTCTGGGTTCCATGAAACTTGGACAGGAACTTTCTCTAATTTCTGATATTTTATCGACTGAATGCTGAAAATATTTGGCAGAATAAACAATAATAACCTTAATTACAGTCATATAAATCAAGCACAATTCACTTACAGCTGTGCACCGTTTTACATTTAAGAGGATTTTGCGGAGAACATGTTTATATTTGTTTAAATAAGATATCTTAACATGTCTATCTGTCAGTCTTCAGTCTTCAGTACGTACACTGAGTAAAGCCTGTTGTGCTGTGCGCTTGGTAACAATGCACTTTTTAAACTAATCCAATATGATTATTTATATATATATATATATATAGCAATGCATCATGTAATCCTGCAACTCAGTAAAATTGGTCAAACTAGGGGATATGATGCATTTTCATTGTCATGTTGGATTTCAGTGATATTTTAGTCTCTTTTATTTGTTCCTTTTTTTTAACATTTTCATACTTTTCTTTCTCTCTTTTCTTTCTCCATCTCTTCCCCCCTGTGTAATGTCTGAATGCTGAGCTCCACGTATGAAACAGGATGAACGCAGGACGGTGAGAGTAACAGTATGCTGTGGCTTGTTACTCCCCTCTGCTGGTCCATCTGGGCCTCGTGGCTCTGAGCTCACTCTCTGGCTGCCTGTTAATGACGGCCTTTGTTAAACCCACAGCCCGACTATTTCTGGGGCTGCGCTGTAAACAGGCAGATTCCTCGTCCCAGATTGGGATTGTTTCCGCCTTATGTCGGGCGCTGGGTGAAGAATAGAACAGCGAGGGTGGGAGATGGAGGAACGCCAGAGGGAAGGAGATACAGCAAGTAAAATGGGGGAATGTGAAGGATGCTGCATCAGTAATGTTAGATTAGATTATAGTTAAAGATGCTGGGATGGAGAGCCAAGGAACAAGAGAGGAAAAACAGGATCAGGGGGTGAGATTAAATGGAAAACTGAGAAACCCCAACAAGAATTTTTAAGACAGACCATGTGGTGGTGTGTGGGGGTGGATCTCAGACTCAGGCCCTCTGGTGTGCAGGGCTGTCTGACTCTCTGCTGCCTCCTGTTGTTTCCACACGGAGAAAACCTCACAGCATTTTAGTCCTTGAAAACGTCAGCGGAAAAAAACCTAACTTTCTGTCAGTACGGAAGTGTGTGTGTGTGTGTGTGTGTGTGTGTGTGTGTGTGTGTGTGCGTGTGTGTGTGTGCGCGTGCACGTGCATGTTGTGCTTTCATATCCTTTTACATCAGCCGAAACTATTAAGACTTGTGTGACCTATAAAACTGAATTATGCCTTTGTCTTCTTGAACAACAAAGCTCAATTAATGACACACACATTTCCCTTTATATCTACATTTAATTACCCACAATCCTCTACTCTGTACTTGTTGGATTATGTTATTTGCTATTACAAGTATCAGATGACATGACATTACCTACATGACTCTAGATTTCATAAAGAACTGAAACCTGGAACCGATAATTCTCATCAAATGACACATACCTCCTCTGTTAGTTACTCTTCATATGGCGACTGGCGACACAGGTACAGCATTGTGCGTTATCTGTATTTGCCTCTTATATGCTTGTTTGACTTTATATCTCTGTGATTAGGTTTCAGTTATATTTATTCTTTCCTGAGACAGTTTTGTTGATTCGTAGATGACATTGAGATGTTTGTGTTTGTGGTCTTTCTTTCCGCTGGAATCAAGAAAGGCCTCATGTGAGGGTGTGATTGTTGCATGTGTTTTATTTTTGCAGTTAAAAGAATGAAATGTAAATATAAGGTGACGATATTGTGAAATGCACTCTTTTGTCCCGTATCTCTGACGGTAACCCTGTGGTTCCTCGTGGTTCCGTTCCCTTAAAAAACAAAAAACCCTCTCCTGGCCTTAACCTCCTCCTGATCTAACCCCTGCTGTGTTTCCTTTCCCTTCTGACCTTTTTTCTCTCTAACACCCTAACCCAATCCTCTCTTCTTCTCTCCTCCTTCTCTTCCACCCCTTTCTCCTCTCCTCCTGCCTCCGCTACCCTCTGACCCTCCAACCCTCCAACCCTCCAACAGATGAGCCAACGAGCCCCGGCGTTGACTTGCGCGCCCGCCACGTGCCGGCGTCCTCCGTGGTGTCCAGCGGCATGAGTTCGGCGCCCGCCGTTGTCACCAGCCCCGCCTCCCCCACCTTCACCTTCCCCCTCACTAGGCTCTTCTCACACGACTGCAGTGAGTGGCCCCTCCTTCCCTCCCTGCCTCCCTCGCTCTCTCCCCCACTGCATGCAGCAGAAAAGTGCCTGATCCATAAAGAATATCTGCTAATGTACAGTAGAGTATCGCTCGAGGGAGACTGATAAATGTGCATGAGATTTTAAAATGGGCTTCGTTTCTGAACAGCATCGTAAGGCTACAGTGATCTTTTTCCGCGAGTAAAAATTATCACGGCCTTAAGATGCTACCCAAGTGCTAAAATCCCCAACGGCACAAGGGTCTGTCACTGCTATAATTTCCATCTTTTGAAGAATTTTATGTCTTGTTTTGTCAAAAAAAATCTGCCAATTTCAAACTTCTTCAAATACAAATGAAAAGTTTTCCAAAATTGAGTGCCACACTTACACTTACAACTAAAAATTCTTGAAACAAGCAGATTTCTATTTGAAATTCAATTTTAAAACAAGACTTTTAGGGTTTAGTTACAATCAAAAATGTCTAAGATTTTTAGCACTGCTGTAAAATGTTTGCATGCCAGATTTGTAGATTGCATGTTTGAAACAAAGAAAAACATGTGTTTGATTCTTTTTCTGTCTGTGCATGGAAGTCAATGAGTTTTAATGAAATGTGCACGTCTGGTTTTAAATGGACCAACTGAGACTTGCATGATATTTGCTAGTTGGGTTTCACAGAGGCTATATACCTGCATGCCAGTGGTGAGAATAAAAAAAGTCTAACCCAACGCTCCAGCTCATCTCCCCCACCCTCCACCCTCCACCCTCACCACGTCACTCACTCACTCGGGACCTCCACCACCTCCTGCTCCCTCCCTCGCTATCCCCATCTCCTAATCCAACACCGTCCACTGTGGTGATTGGCATTACATCAACACTCTGTCTTTCTCTCTGTCTCTTTTTCTTTTCTTTTCTCCTCTCTCTCTCTCTCTCTCTCTCTCTCTCTCTCTCTCTCTCTCCGTTCACTCATTCCTCCCATCGAGCAGGCAGTATTAAATCCAGTCGCCGTTCCTCCTATCTTCTAGCCATCACCACGGAGCGCTCCAAGTCATGCGACGAAGGACTCAACACGTTCAGGGAGGAAGGCCGGGTCTTCTCGTGAGTACTGCTGAAGAGACACCGGAGATTGTCATTGGATTGGATCGAAATGAAACCTTTTAAATTTAAGTTGCAGGCCAACCTTTTGACAGTTGTGTTGTTCTTCTCCACAGGAGGCTACCAAAGAGAGTGAAGAGTTTCTTCACCGACGGGGTGAGTTTAAATTAAATAGTTTATCAGCTAAAACCTTCTTTTTTAATATCCTGTCCTTCTTTTTCGCCACTCATCTTGAGTTCCATCCTCTATCGTTGTCAGGTCGACTGCACATGTTATTTCTAAGGGCTATATGAAGGCAGCTGGACATGCCCTGTGTGTCTGGGCTTGAAGTGAACAATAAACAAAACAACATTGTTATTTCTTCCATTGTGAGGGAAGCAGCGATAGAAACAAACTACAATGGGGCCCTGTCAGGGGAACCCAGCAAGGACCTGACGAGACTCCAAAATGTTATTTTGACCTCTTATTTGTAAAGAGGAACAATTTAATACTCCATCACGTGCTTGAAAATATTTGGTCACTTCAAAACTGTACCAGAGCTGCTTCAGACTTTGTGTAGGAAGCTTCTCAGCTGTGTGACATGAGGCTGAATACATGTCAGAACGTTTCGGCCAGGATGGCTACTTCCTGAATTTCTTACATTTGTTGCCAAATGATGTTATGAAGCAAGAGTCGTCTTGAATATCCCAAAACAAAATAATGCAACACCAAACCCTCAAGAAACTAAACCCTCGGTAAAAACAATGAATTCAAAGTGAACACCAATTTGACCCACAACTATGTTTATATCATTTGTTTGTCTGTTTTTTGTTTTAATACACTCATTTCTGGCCTTCTTTCAGCCATACCTTTTTAATGTTTATACTAAAATCAACAAGTCAGATAAAATGGATTTTCATTTTCCGGGTGACAAGACGCCAAATAATAGAGAATCTGACATATCAATAAGGTTTCTGAACTTGTCCCTGTGTGTGTTTCAGTCACTGGACAACCTTGGGACGGCAGAGGAGGTTCGATCTAAACGTCACTCCACCTCCGAGCTGGGAAACATCACTTACAGCGACGTGCGGAGAGAAGGATGGCTGCACTACAAACAAATCCTCACCGAGAAGGGCAAGGTGAGCGGGCCGAGCTCGACGATGACCTGAGGTGAATGAAAAGCAGGCGAACGCTTGATCCACTTGACATTTTGTGTTTCCTTCACAGAAGGTGGGCAGCGGCATGCGTCCGTGGAAGCGAGTCTTTTCGATACTTCGCTCCCATTCGCTGTTCCTCTACAAGGACAAGAGGGAGGCGGTGCTCCGCGGGGCCACGATCGGTGGCTCGGCGGAGGACGACCAGCCTATCAGCATCCGGGGTTGCCTGGTGGACATCGCATACAGTGAGACCAAACGAAAACACGCCCTGCGACTGACCACGCAGGACTTCTGTGAGTACCTGCTGCAGGCGGAGGACCGGGAGGACATGCTGGACTGGATAAAGGTCATCAGGGAGAACAGCAAGACAGACAGCGAGGTCAGAGGTCACACCTGTACAGGACCTGTGGTGTGTTTTTATGAGAAAATCATAAAGAATCTATTTGTTGATTTGTTTTGTATGTTGCAGGAGCTTGGATTTTCCAGACAGGCCCTCATCAATAAAAAACTGAATGATTACAGAAAACAAAGGTGAGTCACCTGATTATAAATTCTATTGTAATAAAGCAACTGTTACGTCTGTTGTCATGGCTGACGGCTTGAATTCAACACGTATCTCTGTCTCCCCCTGCAGTCCGACAGGCAGCAAGCCAGACTCGTCTCCCAGGATGCCCCGCATGAAACCTCCCTTCCTTCTCACCAAGACAGAGAACGCCGCTGCAGCGCCACGCTCCCCCAAACAAGATGGCAAAGGTCAGTGTCGGGGAAAGAAAAAAATCAGCCACTGTGCTGCACATTCTCTCCTCGTATGGAACTGGAGATCATGTTTAGAAACAAGGTCAGATGTCACACTCATGATTAGATCAGTCTCGGAGGAAGTACATTTTACTTTCACACCTTGTGAAGCTGGATCCTCATTTTCATATTTTTTTGTTGAGTCGAATTCACTCTTCTTGTGAAGGCACTGTTATTCATTAGAAGTTATGGAGATTGATTATTATTATTATCATTATTATTATTGATTGAGTAATATCACAGTTTAAGACTAATGCTAAGGCCGGTGAAGTCTATTGTTTTTTAAAACACATTTTAACCATAACCATATCATACTTTTTACTTGATAAACACAAACCTCTCCAACAATACAAGTAGCACAGAGCCACAAGAATGAAATATGTGACTCATCCAAACTACAGCAGTGTGTGTACACAGTGCAGTGCATAGTACATATTCCCAAAATGATTTTGCAGGGCTTTCATATCAAAACAATAAAATATATGTACAAAATAACATCAAAGTAGGTCTATATCTATAATGTGTGTCAGTCAACAGTGGGACAATAAATAAACAACTGGGGGGGAAAAGACGAGAAAATAAATTAAAATAACAAACTTATTTATCTTTTGATTAAGAAGAGCTGAAAATATATAGATTCCATATATTTGATCTGTATATTTGGGGAGGGTCTTATAGAAATAATCAATTCCACATTTACATCTAGGTTAACTACTCCATAGGTATTAAGGACCCCACAGCAGTTATTATCAGTCCATTGAGTAATATATCTTTTTGGATAGCAGAGGACCAGAGTGTTGTTCAGCCTATTTTTATAAAAGCCTTTATCATAAGAACTTCATAAACCTAAACACTGAGGCTCTGTGTTAAAGTCTTTTGTTGGATCTGTCCTCAGATGAGAGCAGCCCGCCAAAGTCTCCGTGGGGAATCAACATCATGAAGAAAACGAAGAAGGCCGGGCCCAAAGCTTTCGGTGTGAGGTTGGAGGATTGTCAGCCTGGTGTAATTAACAAGGTTCGCAACAATATCCTCCCTCTGTAGCTGAAGGCTTCAATTTTCTTTCTTTTTTTTTTACTGAGAGTTAAATTTGTGATTCCATCCTGTCTCAGTTCATCCCATTGATTGTGGAGATCTGCTGCGGCCTGGTGGAGGACATGGGTCTGGAATACACCGGGATCTACAGGGTCCCAGGGAATAACGCCGTAGTGTCGATGCTTCAGGATCAGCTCAACAAGGGCGTCGAGATCAACCCTGCAGAGGAGGTGAGGCAATATAAATACACAGGGGCGCTTCGGCTACATCCATCCCACTATGTTCTCATTTGAAAACAGCCTTTTCTAACAAGAATAATCTCTGTGCACACAAGCGCTTCGTCTCAGCATTTCCAAACTTCTCCATTTTAGCGGCTGTAAAAGTGGTTTTGAGACAAGGCGTATCTGTAGCAGAGTTAATGCGTTTTCAAACAAAAACGGAGTACCATGGATGTAGCTTCACTCACACCACAGAGGCTTTAGGAGTTTTATTTTTACTCAATACAAATGTATAATTAAATACAGATTTTTAAACTCTGTGATCCCTGACCCCTCTCTGTGTTTTGTCTCCTGTCATCAGAAGTGGCAGGACCTGAACGTCGTCAGCAGCTTACTCAAATCCTTCTTCAGGAAACTCCCAGAGCCGCTCTTCACCAACGGTGAGTCCACACATGACACCGTGCAGCCACACGCTGCCACGCATCCAATTTAAACCGTCTTATCTTTCGTGTGACTTGTCTTAACATGGTTTCTCTTTACAGACAAGTACAACGACTTTATTGATGCCAATCGGATGGACAATGCATCTGACAGATTAAAGACGATGAAGAAACTGGTACGTGCTTGTTTGTATTCGTGAATGGAAGTAGAGCGGGATCGTTTACTCATTTGGTTAACGCTTCCTGTTTCTCTTTCGCAGATCCGAGACCTCCCTGATTATTATTTCCACACTCTGAAGTTCCTGGTTGGTCACCTGAAGACGGTAGCAGACAGTGCAGATAAAAACAAGGTGCGTGTGTGCATGCGTGCTAGCGTGAGCGCGTGCGTGAGAGAGAGAGAGAGAGCTCTAAATGTAATTCAAAATGTAATTGTGCAGCTCTGTGACGTCGTGGTCGTCAAAGCCTCTGTGTGTCTTTTCCTGTGCAGATGGAGCCTCGTAACCTGGCGCTGGTGTTTGGGCCGACTCTGGTTCGGACGTCTGAGGACAACATGAAAGACATGGTCACACACATGCCCGACCGCTACAAGATAGTCGAGACGCTCATCCAGCATGTGAGAGACGCCGCACACAAACACAATTAAAATTCGATTTTTATAATAATCATTTTCAAGCTGAACATTTCTCTCTGTCATTTTTATAGTACATCTGGTTTTTCACTGACGAACTAGACAAGGATGAAAAGGTATGTTTGTCATGTTGTTGTTATTTATTTATGGTACATACACAGTAATCCTTTATTTAGACGTATGAAGCGAGAACCTTTATGTGCCATAGAGGCACAGATTTAAAAATCTGAAACTACTTACTTCAATGACTTATTAATTACTTCATATTTGCTAAATGAACATGAAGAAGAAAAGAGAAATTTGTGCGAACATACAGAAAAAAGGATTCAAAAAACATTGTGTTGTCAAAAATGTGTTTTTTTCTGATACAGAGTCTGAGTTTTACAGAAAAATCGAGTTGCCCTAAAAGTCATTAACCAGTCCTAAAATTGTATTTCATTAAACAGAAAAAATCTTCCACTGGGAGATCGTTCACCTGATTCAGAAATATAACTTTAATTGTTCTAAGAACCCTAATATTGGTATCATCATTGGCCCCCAATGATGATACCAATATTTATTATAAATAAAAGTATACATAAAAATAAAACACAAGTACAGCAAAATACAGGAATTAAGAAAATCAACATACATTTTACATAAAATTTTAACATTAATGCACATCTCTTCTGCATTGTTTATCCCACAAAGTAAAACTTGTAATATCAGTATACACACAGATTTGTATATGTCTGTGAAAGGCTCATTTCGGACATGTTTTATCGATAAATCAGTCGGGCTCTAATATTTACAGTTAAAGATAAATTGAACATGTTTGATCAAACTATTTTATATCATCCAGTGGAGTCATTCTGCTGTTTGATAAAACCCTGAGGTCACTCTGCTTTTCGTGACACGTTGTGGTTCAAATTCTATCTTGTAGTTTTATCTCTATGACTGAGAGCACAGATACACATCTATGCAAAAGCTGTAGAGAAACCGCATCTGTCGAACACTGATCCTGTTTCTATAACGACAGTATAAAGTCTCATCAGTATGCAGCCGCTGCTTCACTTAATCTCTTAGAAATTTAGGTAAATGAATGATACGGGTCACCCGCTGGCTTCAGGGATTAAACCACAGCCTTTTGTTGGTTTATTGAATGTGTTTTTGGTAATTTGTGTCCGTTCCCTGCAGACGCCTGTGGACACGGAGGACGTGCAGCCTGTCCCCAACATCGACCACCTGCTGCCCAACATCGGCAGGACCGCTCTGCTCGGGGAGGCCTCAGGTGAGGACGCTGTTTGCCGCTCTCAGCCAGTCAACACGAGCTCTAACCGAGCCGACCGATAGCATTTGGGCTGTAGTTGCCAACCCTGAAATACTGTTGCCTTCTGTTTTACAGGAAGTAGGAAATTCCCATCCAGTGCGTCACAGTTATAAAATGTGGTGCGTGGGGGGGGGAAATCCAGCTATCAGATTTTTCTTTAAATAAAATAATAATTCCCCTGTTGTTAGATATTTTATCAAGTCTCAAGAAATAGACACTTGATTTAACGCAGATTAGTTTATAATACACCTCTAGGAATACACATAACTAATTATTTAAAATGTAGCTTTTCTAGTAACACTTTGAAAGCTCTCAACCCTCTCAAGTGTCGACGGCACTGGCATGAAGTCAGACGGCTGCATTCCTCGCTTGATTGAAATTCCTCGTTGGAAGTTTGTCCCAGTTTGAAACCAGAATTCCCTACTTCCCAGCAGAACTGGAATGCAGCATAAGAAATGAAGCCTTGTGTCCGATAGCACTTGGAGCATCTCTGTGTTTGATAGCGTGCCGATACTTCTCTCCTCTCTGCTGACCTCTTTTTTTCCCCCCCACTCCACGTTGCTCATCTTTCACTTTCTCTGTACGTTTCTGCATTTTCCTTTTCTTAGCTGAGCCTGTGGAGCAGCCACTGCGGTAGGATGGGAACTCCCCTGGCAATACACGTGTGTGTGTGTGTGTGTAACCGTGTCAGTACATCATATTGTGAAAGTGAAATAATGGGGGAGTGTTTGTGTGAGAGAGTGTTCGTGGTGGTGATGGTTGGTGTGTCCATGGTCTCCATTACCCTCCTGAAAGTCGGCGTGTCCCTCTCAGTGTCAGGCGGAGGTGTCTGTGAGAACATGTCACTTCAGTGTCTCCTACGACCATAGGGCCATGGGAGATGGGGAGATTTCCAGAATATTGTTGTAATATTACAAGAATAAAGTTGTAATGTTATGAGAATAAAGTTGTTATTGAGAATAAAGTCTTAATTTATTGGGAAGAAAGTTGTTGTTGAGAAGAAAGTCGTAATATTATGAGAAAAAAGTCGTAATGTTACGAGAAGAAAGTTGTAAATGAGGAAAAAGTTGTAATATTTTGAGAATAAAGAAAACTTAAAAAAATTGGGTAATAGGCTGCAAGAAAAACCGCACAGATTTAACCAATGATAAGACACAGGTGACCACTATCAAACATTTCCTCCTCCACAAAAGAGGCCACTTCCTCCAAGTCTGTGTGGTTCTTTCCTCAGAATAGACTCATTTTCTTAGTATTTTGTCATTTTCTGTTATTTGAAACTCATAATTAAGTATAACTTGCTACAAATTCCCTAGTTAACACAGTCGACCGGCTGATCTTCTATTCCCCCTCTATATCCTCACAACATTATGAATTTATTCTCATAAATTTACGACTTTGAATTTGTAATATTACTTTATTCTTGAAATCTCCGATTTTTTTCCCATTAAGTGGCCCTAATATTACGTCGTACGCTCCCCAGTCTGACTAATGAATTAATGGATGACTGGATGCTGTCTGCCTGTTAAAGTTGCTGTGTCTGACACACCAGTGTAAACTGAGCTTTGTCACTGAGAGACAAGTCCCTCACCAGCGGCCTGTGTCATCTAAAGCAGTCGGCTCTGGTCATCCTCCACTCATCAAGTGAAGAATTTCAGTGGGTGTATTCCAATCCTTAGGATCTCACCTCCACCCTTTTAAGTCCTGGCAACATCAGCTGTAAACAACCAAACCTTCTCCTTTTAACTGCGGTTTTTCAATCAATATTAAACCTGTTTTAAGAAAAGCTTAAATTTCCCAAAGTGCAGCTGAAGCGAGGACCAGGCAAACATCATGACTCACTGGTGAAGTCGACTCTGCACACAAAGAGGAAGTTCAGTTAAGTGAGAGGTGTCAGGTTCAAATCCCAGACAAGCCCCCAGTTTGTTACTATGCGGTTCTGAGACCAAAGCAAATATGGGAAGGACACGCAATGGATTAACTAAAACAAAGAAGATTTAATGAAGAAAATGTAATTTTCATTAAACTAATAGCGAACAACATAGTGTATTCAACAAATAAGGCTGGCAGGAACTAGCAATGCTATATTAACTAGCAGGACATTCGGAGAGAGCATACATCTCCCATGGCTAATTGACCACTTTATTATTATTGCATATGCATGAATTGAGTTCAGATACATGAACCATGTACAACTGTTTACATTAAATGTTGGCAGATTTTCCTTTCTCTGATATAGGTGAAATAAGTATTTTTTTTTTTTTTTGAATTTATCAATGAGATAAAACAGAAAATCAGCAAATCTTCATGTTAGGATAAGCCAAAATCAAACTGGAGTTATGCTTATTAAACAATTATCTTTTATTAAAGATGTTGAAAGACTTTTTGCTGATCAGCTAATCAAACAAGTAATTTCCTGCTTTGGGACTAGTAGTTACAGGTGTGTCAGTAGAGTCTTAACACCTGACTGGTTGATATTTGGTCTAAAGCCTGGAGCGTTTACTCTGAAAGGCTTCTTTTTCTCCATGAATGGAAATATCACGTCACTATCACTTGTGAGGCACTCGTGCTGAGCTGCATTTTGGGAAAACCTAAGTCTTTTCCTGGATTTGAATGGAGGTGTATCTGTGATACAAAGAGAGGGGTGAAAACCATCAATGGTTTTTACCACTGATGTTGGTTCATGAGACACGACTCTATCTAGAGCTTCTTAGGAAGCAACGCCCCCTCCATTACCCCTGGGTTTCTCTAAAGATTTAGATAACGCAGCTTTTCATCCTGCGTCGGTGTGTCCGTCCGTTTGTGTTTGTGAGGGACTGTGTTTGACTTCACGCTGTCGATTATTTCTGCTTTCACTCCCAACGCTTCTCCTCTCACTGATTGATGTCGTCAGTGTTTTTCAGTGATATCATCAGTGTGTGCTGTGGTTTTCCTAATGCCCCCTACCCCCCCCAAAACAACAAAACCCTGCCCCCACCCAATCATCCTCCATATTCCCTCCGTGTGATTCAGTGTCTTTGTGCAGGGGTCCGTCAGGGGCAGAGGGCACAGAGGAAGGCATTTTCCTGAAAATTTAGCAGAGGAGTTTTGTGCTTTAGCTGCTGCTGCTGCTGCTGCTGCTGCAGCGCTTCTCACTCCAAACAGAAACCTTAAGGTGTGTAGCGTCAGTAGCCGCACCTGAATCAGTGATGTCACAGCAGGTTGGTTTTTCCCCCTGTACGGCAGGTGGAAAACACCCGCTGTGGCATGGAGGATTAAATTGTTAAACAGAAGAGCTGAGCAGCTGCAGGTTTCCTGTAATTTAATGTCAATTTGTTCTTTTGTAAAAAGTGATTATCACACAATCTGCCTCTGTGTCCTTCACCGTGACTGTTCGGGCCCTTTTGTTCACTTTAGTGGATTTGACCGACTTAGTTTTTTTCTACTTTCTCGTTCCCCAGACTCAACCAACAGTGACTCAGCTAAATCGAAGGTAATATCTCCTACTGTATGTCATGAAATAACAGTGAACATTTATACACAAGTGAAACATGTGTGAGAGCTTCACAGTTACATTTCCCCCTTTTTCAGGGGTCGTGGGGGTCAAAGAAGGACCTCACAGCGAAGGATTTCCTGACTCTGTCCATCATGTCAGCTGTATCAGGCCGCAAGCGCAGAAAGCGGCATAACGGCCGCCGCGTGGGCAGCAGCACTGACGACGACTCAGAGCACGAGCCAATCAAAGCCGGACATCTAGGGGCAGAGGAGGAAGAGGAGGCGGCGTCTCCTGTAGGGGACACTGCTCCTCGGGCAGAGGCAGAGGAAGATGACGATGATGAGGAAGAAGAAGAAGAGGAAGATGAGGAAGTTGTAGAAAGCGGAGTGAAAGAGGAGGTAGAACAAGAGGTGGTGGCGGTTATTCCCAGTCGGCCGTGCTGCAAAGAGGAAGAGGATGCAGGAGGAAGACAGGCAGTGATATTGCTGCAGGAGGAAGAGGCAAGGGCAGAGGTTAAAGGGCCGGCATGGCGATCGCCAGAGGATGCACGCTCCATTGTTTCCGGTTACTCCACCCTCTCCACCTTAGGACGCAGCCTTGGGTCAGAGGGGAGGGGGGACGATGCTGATGACGAGCACAGCGAGCTGGTGAGCGAGACGGACAACGAGAGCGGCTTTGCCTCGCGCTCCCTCACCCAGGAGAGACCCGATAAACACACACCCGTAAACACACAACCGCCAGCAGCCCCGCGCAGCTTCCTCTACACACACTACAAACCCCCGGTTCTCTCACCCACAAACCTGCTCGCCCCGCCCACACCGCTCACACACACACCAGACTCTGCGGAGAGGAGTGAAGGAGGAGCGTGCTCCACCACGCCCTCGTCCTCCTCCTTCTCCTCCTCCTCCACCACTCACAGACTGCACTCACGGCCTTCCTTTAACTCCCACAAGCTGATCCAGTGTGACACTCTGGCCAGGAAGAAGCTGAAGTCGGAGAAGGCAAAGGCTCGCTCTCTGGAGATGATGGAGCTGTCCGAGGCCTCCGCCCAGTGCGACGGGGCCGGCTCTGGGTCGGACGGTGCGCCCAGAATGAGGAGGGATACATCCAGAACCAACCCCTCCTCAGGCAGCAGTCAGGAGAGCTTGCGCCCGGCCCGGCCCAAAACTGCTCTGCCGCCCTGCGAGGCCGCCTCCTTCACCCCTACCGGCCCTGGCGGCAGGTCTCTGGCTGAGCAGGTTCGCGCTCGTCTGATGGGATCCGCCGACGACCTGCGCAGCGTGGGACTGCGAAAACCGCTCTCACCTGAGACGCGGAGGAAGAGACGGGCCTGGCGCAGACACACCGTGGTAGCCTCCCCGACTGAGACGTCCGACAAGAGACCCCCAATGATTGTCAATGACTTCCCCCTGTCTCCTATCAATCAAAACCAGGTCAAATCACCAGGGCTGCCTCGGGATGCCGACGTTCTCGAACAAGGACCTGCTGCACGTCAAGTACCCACCTCTAGATTCCACCAGTACCTGTGAGCCTTGCCAGCTAACACCAACCTCCACTCCCAAGGAAGGCTTCTGGGGGGCTGGGGCCCAGCCAAGCTGCAGACCCCCCTGCGGGTCATTAGACCCCAGCAGCAGCGTGAACAGAGTTGTGGTTAGTTGCCAGGTGCAACACGGTGAACCAATGAAACGGTCCGTCAGAGCAGCCCACCCTTTTCTTTTTGATAAGCTCCGTTTGCATGGCGAGGGGCATTCGGGTGTTGCCAAAGCTTTTGTTTTCTCTCTTTCCTATATGTGTGCTTTTGTAGAAAATAAACAGGAACAGGGCAGAGACACAAACAGACCTCATCACAATCAATGTCACAGCCAAGAATTCTCATGTGAGCAACCACCGAGCGTCCTTCCCGTCTTCTCTTCCTTCCAGCCTGGCTCACAGACGTAAACAACGGGTTAAAACCCCTTCAAGTGACCAGAGGAGGGTTCGGAAACGCGACCTTCCTGTGTCTCTTGAGAAAAATGGTGCTTCTTAATAAAGTGGAATTACAAATTTCTCCAAAACATACGTCTGTGGGCCAGAAGAATTAATAGTCAGGTTAAAACAATTTCAAGAGGGATGTCAATTGATCTTTTCATATCAGTCTTCCTTATCTGTTACTCCCCAGACCACACACACTGTTTATCTCAAAACAACACACATATTAGGTCACAGACACAAAGTACACTCATCTCTCTCTCTCTCTCTCTCTCTCTCTCTACGTGTTTATAATGTTTTTGCGCAACAATATTCGTGATGATGTCCGAGCGTGCAGGTGTTTGTGTTGAACAATTTTGTAACATTTGTACAAAGCCTTGTTAAGTTAACCTTGTAAATATAAATATTATGTTATCAAATTTGTTTTCACTTTTTTTAGTTCTTTTTTTATGGTTTACAAAAAAAACGTGCGTACAAGTGCACAGTCATTTCTTTCAAGATGTTACTTGAAAATGTTTCCCTTAATATATTATTTTTTGTTTTATATTCTCTCTATATATATATTATATATATATATATTTTGTATTAAAGTGAAAAAAGTACTTTTATTGTGATTTCACCTCTTGGGTGTACCAGTTCCAAGGAGACGAGATAAACACGACTAACCCTGTTCCTTATTTCCTCATTGATGGCCTTTCTCTCTGATTCTCAGCACTGTGCAGAAAACTTTTATCTTGATTAAGTCTTAGAAATAAGTTCATCTGGTGACTTTATATTCAGCAGTGTTGCATCAACATGTAGCAAGATAAAAACAATGTAGTCTGTTAATTATTACACCATATTGGACAGTTTGCAGGCAGCTCAGAGCCACACTGTGACAACTGACCTCATTATTTGTTTTTGATATTCGTGTCTGGGTTTACTGAGCGTTGCCTTCACAGATCTGCTCATATATACTGAGCTCGAGACAAAGTATATCCCCTCTTGTGATAAAGAGCCAGAGGGGACGCCTGGCAGTGTTTAACAGACTGTTAAAATATTATGTGGTGCGTAGAAACGGCTACATTTTCACTATGTTTTCATCACATCCCCTTTGAGGGTTCGTCCGTCTGCACTTTTATTACATTGAGGTTAGATGACCGGGGACTTTTCCACAAGGTCAGGCTCTAATAAATCCTCCCTGACTGTGGAAACGGTGCATTCGAGGAAATGAACACAGAACACCTGCTAACAATCTTATAGTTTGTATCCCTCGTTTCAGAGCCAACGTGCCAACAGAAAATAACACAAGCAGGAGGCGCAGCTCCCAAAGTCACGAGAGTCTCGCTTGTTTTCAAACGACCAAAAGAAACAACCCCAGTGAAAACTAAAATAATAATAACGATAATAATAATAATAATGATAAGTTATAGTCTTGTCTTACCTCAAGATATTTTCGACAAGTGCCTGATTTTTTCTGGAATGTGTTTTCTTTCTGCAGTGCCATGCTCAGTTCCTATCTTTCCGTTTTCCTTTTGTTGTTTCTGGGTCTCCTCCCTCCTCTCCTGTGGTTGACGGTTTCACTGAGGCACCGACCCAAAGATATGTGCATCAAATACAAGCGGTCTAACTGAGAGGAAATTACAAAAGAAGAAGCACACTTCACGCCAAGGACATGTCTATGCACTCTCTTTGTCTTTAACCCAGGCATTACACAGCTATTACTGATGCTGCTCAGAGGGAGGAGGTGTAGTTTTCTCTCAGCTGCTGTTTCCCTTAACAAACTGAGGCTCTCTCTTTGCCTGGTGATCCACAGTGTGTGAATATGGTACACCTAACAAAAACTCCCTTAGGTCAGAACAGACAACATCCCATCGTCCTACAGACGAACCAACAGCCCACTTCATCAACTCAGCTGGTGTGTGTTGTCTGAAATGTGATCCCCCCTCATGTCTCCTTGTGTTTTTAAAATCTTTTGTACATACTATCTTCATATGTAACATACTGTATTGTGTACATTTGGAATTGCTTTTTGAGTATAACTAATATGAAAATGACTGGACTTTTAAAAAAAAAGGTTGTCCGCCTGAAACCATTTCCCCTCATGGCTGTGTGCTTTAAAGCAAGGTTATATGATGTAAATAAACAGAACTATGTTTAAAAAAAAAAAAAAAAGTTAATTACATGTGTGTTTGTTTTTGGGATTACGGGATTTTGGGAGACTTGTGCTTTTACAGACAACTTCAAATAGTAGCTGAATAACGCCCTCTAGAGGCTGTGGATGGATACGGTCTCTACAGGCCCTGTGGCACAGATTACCTCTGCTCCTGATGGAAACTTCTTCTGAAATACTGACACTGTGCCTTTTAATTCACTCGATCATAGAGCCACACCAGTGAGGATGTTTGAGGGTTGATGCCGGAAGTAAAACTAAGATGTGTCAAGGCAGAGATTAAACGTAACAGAGCTGTTTGCTGGAGGGAAGTGACTTAATGAATAAAGTCTCCACTGCCATTACAGGCAACAGTTTGAAATGAAGCAATCAGCAAATATCGGTGAAATTCTGGCTGATGCTGATACTCACTGATATGACTTTAATCAGTTGGGCTCTACTTGAATATTTATACATCCTGTGAAAATGAGCTGAAACACTGAATCTATAAGTGAAACTATGATCCTTCTACCGAAATTTAGAGCTCTGGTAAACACCATTTGCAGTGGATCCTTTAGATTTTGAAATTAACAAATTCTTCTTTAACCTTTCTGAAGACTATCCTTAATAGACTTTACTCAAGAATAGAACCTGACCCATGAGGATTTGGGGGGCCAATACTAGGATGTAACAACCTGTGTGTTATTAAACCCTTATAACAAAGAAATATAATTGAGGCTTGATATTTTACAGTTTGACTAAAATTATCCTAAGTAATTAAATGTTTTACATAATACTTTACAGGACTTGAGAATATTTAAAATAAATTATGTTAAATGTAAACATAAATGCACATCTTTTCTGCATTGTTTATTTAGCCATATAAAAGAAAAACATATGTAGATATGGAAGACTAATAGCGGCTGATTTTAATCGATCAAGCGATTACTCGGTCTAGCCCTACTCAAGTGGGTTAACCTTCATAAAGAGCATGTCCATCATGTCCCATCCCCCCCCTACTGCTGCTGGCTTCAGTCTGTATTCCTCCTATTCACGGCCCAGTGATGTCTTCTGTCAGGCTCCCCACAAGAAAGGCTTTGTGATTATCAACATGCTGACAAACAGCCACGTACAGTGTCTTCACGCTGCAGCGCTCATGAACCACTTCCTGTTTCGGAGCAGGCTTTTTTTACAACACACGACAGGTTTAGGCAGAATTTCAAAATTTTATTTGAACTTAATATTAACACACAACTGTTAAAACGTCCACTCTGGAATTGACTTCTGCAAAACAGTCTTTTGCAAGCTGGCCCAATAAGCTGTCATTTGTTATTCTGTGTTTTTTTTAATTTTTTTTTATTAATGGTGGGGGCAACATACAATGTTTGATTTGATCAAAATCAAAAACGAAAGAGTAAATGTTCAATTGAAACCAACAAAATATCCTCGCGTTGTCAAATACATTCTCTTTATAAAAAGAACCATATTTTTTTGAAGTATTTACATTTCATCTTGAAAAAAGAAAACAACAACAGGACACCCTTTACAGTCCAAATAGAAAATAAACGTCAAGTATTGCATTGTAATGCAAGGACTCAACAGTCCAGATGACAAACTGATTACAGAAAACTGATGACACTTTTTTAAAACGCAATAGTCCCGTTGTGTTACCTCTTTCAAACGGTGTTAACTAGTGTCCTCTAGTTGGTGGCGACCTGGGCCCTGTCGCTGCTCGGCTGGTTCTGCAGGAGGAGCTCCGTGTTCTGGACCCTCAGTTTGTCCAGTTCCCTCTCCAGCTCTCGGAGCCGGACCAGGGAGCTCTCCACGGTCAGACCCCCGGGCTCCACGGCGCGCCTCAGCCGGTTGTTCTCCTCCTCCAGCCGGGACATGCACTTCTCCAGCTCCAGGTACTCCTGCACCAGCTCCTGTTTGGTCATGTTCTGCAGGCTCTCGACGTGGTACATCTCGTAGGTCTCGGAAAAGTCTCTCTGGAGAAACTCCCCACCTGCGTTCCCGGGCCTCCCGATGCCGTCGCTGCCTCCGCCGCTGCCGTCATCCTCGTCCTCCTCTTCGTTGTCGAAGAGTTCCTCCTCGCTGCCCGTGTCCTCCATGCGACCACCGACCCCCGAGGGCCGCTTGACCCCGGTCTCGGTGTTGAGGTCGGGCTCCTCCCGGTCGTGCTCGTCCATCAGGAACTGTGTGGTGTTGTACGGGGCCACCGGGAGCCCTTTGGCGAACATCTCCTCTCTCAGGCGGGAAGCCCTGGCAGTCTCTTTCTCCTCCAGGGCTTTCCTCTCCTCCCAGGAAAGTTTGTAATAAGGCTTCCAGTTGCGCCTCTTCCTGGTGGTCCTGCGCCGGTGTCTCTTCTTACCCAGGCGCGAGTCCAAGCCGGTGTCGGAGTCGATGTGCAGATTCTCCTCCTGCACCTGGTCCAAAGTGTCCTGCAGCGGTGCGCCTTCGCCGTTTTTCTCGCCCGCTGTGTGAACACCGGCTTTCTGGTGCTCCTGCGCTGCGATCGGGGACACTGGAAGCAAGTTTCCGGCCGACAAGGCAGGGCACACCCCCCTCTGGCCGCCTCTCATTTGCCATAACTTGTCTGTGTTGATATCTCCGCAGCTCTCCGCCCGCTGCTGCTGCTGCTGCCGCCGCTTCTGCTCCCTCTGTCGCCCCCTGTCGCCGTTCACGGGTCCTCCACGGCTGCTGACTGGGAGATGCTCCAGCGCGTCTCGGCTGCTCCCACCTGATGGGCTGCCCGAAGTTCTCAGGTGATGGGTCCGCTCCGCTGGTTCCGTCATCCTGCTCGATCCGCTCCGATCGCTCCGCTTTAACGCATTTCCAAACTACGTTGACGCTTTCGAATCTCAGCTTCAAAAGTTCATTAAAAGACGTCAAACTTTTTTTTCTTTTTTTTTTTCAAACGAAATGATTCTTATGCCAGAATGAGACAAGAGCCACTGACGGAAGTTTAGCTGATGTGTAAAAAAACTAAGTGTGTAAAAGTAAACTTCCGAGCAGTACACACTTGTTACTCCTCCGAGGGTTTGTCAGAGCAACTGTCGCTAACTACCATTAACTGTTTCGATGCTGTCACAGCTGTCGTTCACCCGGAGACCACGTTCCGCCCTCACAACAGTGTCCAGTGTGCTCCTCAAGAAGAGGGAGCTCGTGTTTATATAGTAGCTCCGCCTCTGCGCCGTGCGCATGCTGCCGCACGTCGCGCCTGGTGAATTGTGGGACATGTTGTTTGGATTTCGGTGATGCGAGTGGCGGAGAAGGCCACTGCGAACTCCAACGCCCACAATTCTACCACAACTGACAAGCATTTGAACCAATCCCACTGTAGAATGTTCAGCACGGTAAAGCCTGCCCCTCTCCTCGTCCATTGGACAAGAGGACATCTTTGCTGTTGCTAAGCTTAAAGTATTTTCTAATTGGACAGTGTGGCAGTCTATCAAAAGTACGTAATCCACACCAAGAAAGCAGTCCTGGGCATTTTCATGGGAGCTACCATCTACCAATTAAGGGGGAAGTAGGAAAACTAACGAAGTACAAGTTGGTTTAAATACTTCTAAATTACATCGCAATGTTACTGAAACAAAATCCAATGTGTTATACATGTGAATATCGAGTTTAGCTTTACTTGCTGTCCACGTAGCCACACGTCGAATGAATGCTACAGCGAACTCCCTCCTACATTGGGACCAAAATGAAGACAACCTCTAACGGAAACTAGTCCGCGCTGTGTGTTCACATCAGAAAACCAGTAAATAAACACATTTAAAAATGTAAATAAATGTTCTCGTTCACTGGTGAAAACACGTGGTTTGTTTTCACTTGGATCTTTGAATGTTTCAGTATAAACAGGCTGTGCGCTGTGCGGAGTGATACACTGTGGGGGCAGCGGCTCAGGAGAACTCTGGAATCAGCGTAAACAAACGTCAGTCATTGTGGAGCAGCCACTGCGAGCGCAGCTCCGAGCCCCTCGCTGTGTAAAGGGCGGGTCAGGCGACCTCACTCTGGCTCAGTGGTCGTGTTCGCAGTGTTCGGGCTGGTGCAGAGTGTTTCTGAGTATTTTCTTCCACTCGTGCTCTGATCTGCAGTGTTAGACCTACGCTGTTGTGTCGTGTTAACAGCTAAGGATAAGCTAGCTAGCTAACGTTAGCCAAACGTTGACGCTAGTTAGCAGATGAGCGTCTGTGGTGTCGCGACCAAAATTAAACTGTTAACAAATCAATGAATGTGAAGTCAAATACGTCACAACTATAATAAACGTAACGTCAGCGCCATGTTATTTCTAAGATAATAGCTTGGAGCTAGGAAAACGCCACACAGTCCACGAAGCTAGGCTATCGAATGCTAACTAGCTTACGCTACTACGTTGCGTAAAAAGTTAATGAACAATGATCAGTCATTCATTTTCAATGAAATGTTTTCCGTATATATTAATCGATGGAGCTGCGAACACAACAAAGTGAATAATGGCTAAACAACTAACAGATCGCCAGTGTTAGCCATCTGCTAACTAGGCCTGTGTGTTTATCCTGGGTCGGGTTAATTGCTGGATAGGAACGTTAGTTCTGTGTTACAGAATTACGATTAATTTCAACATATGTATTTGTACTTCCTGTCGGACAGTGTGGTTCTCGGTGTGTATAAATACACAAACAGTTTAATCAACACACTTTGTTCTTATTGATCCGTGATGGGAGACCCTCGATGAACTAGTTCAGTTTCAGGAAGTAGACAGGCCCTGATCTTGCAAGGCAGCTCTGAGCCTCCAGTGAGTTTACTGCTGCTCACTAAGCTCTAGTTTGATTCTGCATTAAAAAATAACAATGTTCTTATAATAGTTTTCTTCTCATTTTCTTTATAAATGTAGTCAGGTTTAAAACATAAATAAACAGCTTTAAAGAAATCAGTGTTAGAAAAATATGTCAGTCTTGTTCTTGCAACTTAAAGTATTCCAAAATATATATTTTTTTATGCACATTCTTCACAAACCCACTTGGAGGGACTGCTTGCACACTCGGTGTCTGTTCACTGTAAAGGAGTCAACACACTGACTTCATCTTTCTGTGTGTGCTCTCTTTCCTCACAGTCAGTGGGTTATTCAGTCTGTGACCTCTTATGGTGGCTGACGGCTCTCTCCCAACACTGGGAATCCGGTGGCTTTAAACACAACACAGGCCCAGTGTTTCTACTAATAGAAGCAGACAGAGTTTCAGCTCTGGCAAATGAGCGAGGCCGAGCCAGGGAGTCCTTGGAGGAAGAGGTGATGTGTTCCAGTTAATATGAAACCTAATGACCACGGAGATTGAGAAATCATACCTAGGTCCCCACCTCCACCCTATCTTCTCCAATCAAAGAGCAGCACAGGCCAACAGAACCGAAGCTGCTCCTGCATAGATCCCAGCTTGTGAGGATTAGCAGGCATGACTTAATCTCTCGCCCGGTCTAACGTTGGTTGTTGCTGCAATTGAGGAGAGATGAAAGATAGAAATGGTCACAGGCCTATGTGTGGCCGTGAAGGGTAAAAATGAAGCATTGGCTGATATGCATCCAGGCAGAAGCGGGTCCAGATTGGTGTTTTTGCAAGAGATGTGGCAGAGAGAGGCAAACACCAAATACCCGAGCTGCATAAATGACACTGAAATGAAAGATATCGCTTTAAGCACACTCCACCCACCCCACCAAACCTGTTTACTTGTGTGTGTGTGTCTCTCTCTCTCTCTCTCTCTCTCTCTCTCTCTCTCTCTCTCTCTCTCTCTCTCTCTCTCTCTCTCTCTGTGTGTGCTCACAATCCCATGTGTGGATGCCTGTGGATCAGGGATGATCACATTTTATACCTTCATTGACAGGAGCAGCTCCAGACCGCCCGGCTGAGCCCTGTCGCACTCCTGCTCTCTTATACAACTCCATTACAAAGACTCAATCAAGTTTGCAGCCAGTGCCCTGGTGCTTCGGGCACTTCTCCATCTCACCACGACAAATAAAGATTTCAGTCCAGCTCCTCTCTTTTTACAGATCCGTGTGGACAGCGTGCACAGACATCTGGCCACAGGAGATGAATTTGACATTACAGAATTGATTGTTGTTGTTCTTGTTGAGATTTCAGCTGTTACTTCAAACAACCAACAGGGGGAGCTGTTCCCCAATTTAACTGGCGTTGAAGTGGATTGTTCTCTCCTGGAAGTAAAGGTGTTTTTTTGTTTTTTTCTCTCTGTGAGCAATACTTCTTTAGAGAAAATACACTCATTCAACCTCGTTTTTTTATTTCTCTGAAACAGTCATTGGACCAAGGACATAAAAGTGTTTGGTATCTAACAGATTTCAGCAGATAGATGCCCCCTGATGATATGGCAGACAGAAAGCAGACAACCATCTGCACTCTTGTGAGTACACAAAAGTCACTTTCCAGCTAGTTTTGGGGGAGAATATGGCTGTATGGGTTTTTACCTTCATGTTTTTCCAACATTTTTTAATATTGGAATATATAAAACATAATTCAAAATTAAAATAAGACCAGTGGTTATGTATTCTTCTGTAGTGAAACTCGTCTCCCATGGTCCCCTTGATAAATTATGTTTAAGATGTCCATGTCTGCTCCACCATCACACTGACTCTGAATATCTTTATGCTGATGAAAAGCAATGGCCCATAAAATCCATAAAACTTTATTGAGATTACTACTTTGTCACTGCATTCTATTGTATCATGTTGATTTCGCAATCTAGGAGCAAGCTGGAACAAGAATTTCCTTCAGGATAAATATAGTCTTATCTGATCTTAATCATAGTTTACAACCAGCCAGAGATGTGTGTGTTCTCAATGAGCTATAACAAGTTTGGAAAATGTGCCGATATTAAACCACCCCATCACTTCGTGTGCGTGTGTTGGTTCAGGAGCAGGAGGAGGTGGGGGTGCGTAAAGTGCGCGCCTGGTTTGGAGTCATATTACGCACGAGCATGGGGAGCAGCGCCGGGGAGGGACTGCGTGGTTTTTTTTTACATGTGGAAAAGGAATAACGGTTGCGTTGCACGGTCTCTCGGTGTGTGCTCGGGTCTTTTAGGTGCTGCACAAATCCGCGTCTGCGCCAGGACACCTGCACACCCCAGAGTTGGTGCTTTTCCCCCCCACGAGTTACCGCGGCGAGTCCCTGAGCACTAAAGCCGTAACCTGCAGTTTATTTTCTCTTGGAGTTTCAACAAGTTTTTTAATAATGTTGGGCAGCGGCAAGTCACCGGCCACCAGTCCCCGGGAGCCGGGGAGGAAAGTGGCCGAGAAGACCACGGACCCCATCAGGAAGCTCGGTAGGGAAACCTGCAAACTTTTACGCGCAAGTTGAGCTGTCCTCTCTCTTTTCCACAGAGCTGACACTCAGCGACCTGAGGTAGAAACACCATCATACTGATATAAAATCATACAGTAAATACGAATCGTGTTTTTCTCTTGAGTGGACTTGACTTCCTGAGTTTAATATTAATCTCAATAACACCGCTACAGCTTTTTTTATATTCATAAAATAATACGCATGGAGTCAGACTGATATCGCGTGTATTTAGTGGTGATATAGCATATCATGGTATTTTCTATAGTTTAATATCATAACATAAATAGTTCATTCTTGATATGTACTTATCTGAGTTTACAGAGAATGTAATCATACTTTGTAATCTTAGTTGTAACACTGCTAATGTATTTTTTTTATATTCGTGGAGTCAGGATATCTCTTGTAGTTAGTGCTGATAGTCTTAGTTATAACACTGCTACAGTAGTTTTAATTATCATGTAAAAACTTTGCATAAAGTCAGACTGTTATCTCTTGTATTTAGTGGTGATAAATATCTCTACTATATCATGGTATTTTCTATACCATTACACCATCTATACACAACCTTGCTACTGATTAAATAACTTAAATCTGATGATACACTATAAAGCAGATTTTCATTAGCTTTCATTTAATATGAATGAGCTTGCTAGTAAGGGTCAGAATTTGGTGTGTCAGCTCACACAGCTGAAAAGGACAGCATGTGTGGGAGTGTAGTTGAAGTAATCATGTGTCGATGAGCTGCTCTCTGAGCTGCTGCGGCTGGGATTCAGGCTCCCCACCATTCCCATCCTGCCCACTCCCTCTCAGTCCACCAGTGCTCCTTAACACAAGCCCACTTAAGAAGCATGGTCACTCCTCGCCCAAAATAGACACCTGCTGAGCAGCAATACAGCACCTGTCAAAATCTCTGAAAAGGGCCCTGGATGTGTGGAAATGTGTTGATGCTGTGCTTGCCATTTGACCTATTTATACCAAACAAATGTACAATGTGCTTGCAGACAGCAATTTAGTGTAAAATTCATCGTAAAATATATGTAAAATAATGACTTAACCCATAATCTTACAGAAGTATAGAATTACAAATACTTCCCATTTATGTTATGACAGGGACACCCTCAAAAGGCCTCGACAACAAGAACAAAAATACGTCTCCTTTATCTGTGCTGCCTGTCACTGAGAATCCTATCTTTTCTATCTGAAGAAAATACATAACACCCCACAGTCACAGGCAAATAGATGGAGCCAGAAGGGAAGTAAAATCAGGAGTCTTGCAAAAAGAGCAGCAAAGCCTTAACTTTCTGATTGGTCTTAAATTAGGATGTAAACAGAGACCCCACCTAGCATTGTTTCCCAGATCCTTTGTCAAGATCAGAAAATAATCACGTCAGAATTGATGTGGTCTGGGACTAAAGAAATCCTACTGCTCAGGTTAGAAGAGGAAGTGTGACATCTGACACATTGGTCACGATATCTGGATATATTTCAGATAGCTGTGAAATTTAACTCTTTTCAATACCTTGAATTGTGTAAGTGGTTGCACATTGTGCACTTGAACATACCTTGTGCACTAAATCTACTCCTAGCAACAGCTTTCAAGCAGTTCTAGTTTTAACAAAAGAATGAGCATTAAATGAGTTGATCACTTATCTAGGATATGAGTGATTTCTGATGGGATTTAGGGGTCAGAAAAGACATGAAAGTAAAGAAACAAGGATGCAGGCAGATTAAAATCTGATCATAGATCGGAGAAGCTTTAAAAAGTGTCTGTAGATGTCTCTAAAAAGCTTTATGCCTCAACTCTGCCACAGCATGTTTTGGCATCAATGAGCGACTGTGGAATATGTGATTCTTCACTAAAGGCATCAAGATGGAGCCTAGTATAAACCTAAAATGAATCCTGTTCTACATAACACTGCAGGTTTACTCATAAATCCGATTGATTTGTAGAAAGGAGGTGAGGTGGGCAATTGATGACTAAACAGCCAACCTACAACACAACAACCAAACGGAGATTGAAGCCAATACGTTAGTTTATGAATATGTGCTGACCAATAGTAGAGCAGAAAATTGGCAAATCCACCACCAAATTAAATTTTTGGGATTTCCTCACCCTGGGTGCCCTCCCACCTCACACAGGTGATAACAAGTTGATCCACCGATGTGAAAATGATTAGGGATAGACATCATTTCTATTCAGTTCCACCTCTGTAAGTCCACCATGACCTGGATGACCAAGGGAGGACACATGTCGATAACAGGTCACATTGATACCAAGATATTCAAACCAGTACAAGCTTTAAATGGGGTATTGTTAAATTGTTAAAGTGACAGAGTGAATGAATTTGTAGGATAGATTCACTTTTAACCTGCACAGCCAAATCACTTCAGCATGAACAAAAAAACGCTGAAGCACAATTCAGTGGATCTGATACATATAGGAGCAGGTCATCTGCATAAAGTCATAATTTCAGTTCAACAACAGCACGGGAGGTTTCTTTGAAAAGAGGGAAAGATCTTAATGCAAATGATATAGGTTCAGTCGCCCGAGTGGAGAGTAAAGAAGGACGGGGACGTAACTGTCTAGTGCCACTTGACATTGTAAAATAACCAGATTGAGTCATTGATGTGAGCACTCCTCTGACACAAAATGGGGGAATCTCTTGAAGACAGGCTGCTAAAGCTTGAGCCAAATTTTTGACATCAGCATTCAACAAAGACAGGAGTCCATAGGAGGCACAAGTGGAGCCCCTGCGTTTTTTGTCAAGAGAACGGTTAAAGATGCCCAATTTCAGGTCAGTGACATTAGTAGAGGCCACAACTAGAAAATTCATGAATTTCATAAAAAAAACATTTCTTATATAGTTTAGCATGGCTTTATTAGAGAGTATAATTCCTTCTAAATTTAAAAAGCTTCATTAAGCCCATTAGCCACAAGTTCACATTAAAATGTCACGTTTGAATATAATATTCAGTGTTTCCACCTCTTTATAAACAGTCTATCATTTCCACCCAAAATTTTAAACAAAAAAAATCAGACACATAATGAAACTATTTACAACTGATTGCCTATCTCTTTTCTTTACAGATTACTCATGTTTACTTTGGCATTCTGATAACAAAAATCCTGCTCCTAACATTGAATCCATGACTCCTGATCCTGATCCCTAATGCTTTTATAACAGTGTGTGTGTGTGTGTGTGTGTGTGTGTGTGTGTGTGTGTGTGTGTGTGTGTGTGTGTGTGTGTGTGTGTCTGTGTGTGTGTGTGTGTGTGTGTGTGCGCGCGCGCGCGTGTGCCTTGACGCAGCCGACTATGTGGAAAATCTGACACTTTGCATACGGTCATTAAATCATTATTAATGCTTGAGTTATGAAACTGTATCTCTGTGCCTTACATTGTCATATGCAACTGTCAACGCTATATTTGAGCTTTCCACTAATACTAAATAATGAAGCCAGTTAGGTCACCAACCCCGACCCCTTACCGCCATGTGTCGTCATAAATCAGTCAAATGGCCCCTCAACCTATACTGGGTCTTTTCATCTATTGGAAAACCCCACATAGTCCTTCCACACAGACCTGAATAATGTGAGTTCAGAGGTTTTTGTGTCATGTGGTGTCACAGGACCAGTCCCACTTGTTTGTTCAGAGATTTCTCACTTAGCCTTTTTGCTAGAGATAAATGTTGCCTGTGAGCCGGAGATTTGTTAGTTTTCAGACAATCCATGTTTGAATCAGACAAGTGCAATTGGATAAATATATTCGTTGCCACAGACGCCCTGGGGGGAATGTGGATTTGATTTCAGAGAGTCCAAGGCTGCCGGCAGTGTTTTTAGGCTCCGAGCTCTGTGACAGTGGGACACAGCAATTAGTTTTTTGTCAGAACAAACAGCTAGAATTTGTATGCCCAGGATTTAAACAAACAAAGTCCATGGCTTGTGTTTTGTGGGTTTGGATTTGAGCCACTGCACAAGTTTGAAACTATAGGCTGAATGTATTTGCTTTGGGAAACATGCCTGGAATTTAGGTTTATTAGCAGGTGCACCTGCCACATAGGCTCACAAGACACTACAAACTCACATAAAACCATATTCAGAATCCTGCTTCCTCAAACAACACTACAAAGAGCCAAGAAATAGAGAAAATCTAATGAACTCTAATGTTTTGATGACTTATATAAACAGTATTTAGTATGACAGTGCTTTTATGCACCACTAGTCCTCCCAAATCCCAAATCTTAATGTCTTTCATTTGAATTATATTACAGTTTGTTCATTAGCTCCAAAGTAGTAAGCAATTATGCATCTTTTTCTGTGACTGATTATTGCACAATAAAGTATTTAGATTAAACATTTAGAGCAAATTCCATATTTAATTGTTATTTTTGTATTTTGTAAATGGAAAGGTCACCACTAATATCAGATATTGGTATGATATTAGAATGTCATATTTTAAGACCTTCATGTCTATGACTGAATTAATTTATAACACAACTTGCAATGTATGATTTGAATAATTAATTTAGCACAAAAGACCTTTTGCCCCGTTATCCTGCCTCTCAGTTAGCAATCTTAAACATACATTCCCAAAAATGTTTTGAATCATTATAGTGAACATACAATAAACAGCCTTTTGGACTTCCACCCAACAATACAGCTCACACAATCTTGTTTCCTGCTGAATATTTTCGAATCTGCCAACCTCAGTAGCTGGAGGAGGACTTCCAGAAACCAAATGTCTATGAATTCCAAATAAGACAAGCCAGATATAACTTATACTTCAGATTCATATTTGTTTTATATGTATTGGTGAACATCTAGATGTTAAGTACTGACTTATTCTATCTAAGTTACCATGGCAATTATCTCCAAATCCAAATATAGTAGTTGTATTTATGGACTCATCTGTATCAATGAGCAAACTAATGATGTATCATTACTTTTGAAAGACAAAGAGAATGAGCAACTGAGAGCTGTGTTTTTATAACTGAATACAAAATGGCTGCATGGCTTTCGTGTCCAGTTCTGTGTGGTCCAAGAACCATTGGCTGTAATTCTGCATTTCAACTCAGTTTGCTTCTGATCTTGTTTTGGGGGGAATCTGTACTCGGATCAGCCGATGCTGCTGAGAGTCACAACTCCAAAGCACGTTTTCTTTTTGCTACGCTTCCACTAAATCATCTTTTAACAATCAGATTGGAATGGCATTGTTTTTATTACAGATCCCGACTCTGTATTGAGGTAGACTTGGCTGCCCAATTTGTCTGAACCCTCTCTTGGGGACAGACGAGGGACAGAATTGAGAAACGTCAGTTGTCCCGTTACCCATATCAACAGAGCAGTAACGCGTCTATCTTTAAGCAAGCGTACAATCTTGCTAGCTTGCTTTCGTGACAGTTGTCATGCTGAGAGAAATGTGAACCGTGTCCCAGGAGGAGCTGGTATGTGGGTCTGAGTGAAGAGGACTCATGCAGACACAATCTATTACTGACCAGCTGATATGGTTATTTTCTTTCTGATGTTTTCTTCAGCGAGGAGGCCTCCCTGCTGCTCACATGTGTCAATACCCCCTTGGAGAAATGTGCCATATTGGATTCATTTGAGTGTTTATTCGTTTCTCACTGCTCCAGCAGCCATTTTTGTTTTTAGCCAGGTGTTCAAAGGAACAGTTTTTATCCATGTTGGTGGCATGGATTTTGGAATGGCAATTTCGGTTTTGGTCAGACATTCATGGTGCCCAGAAAATGAATCTTGTTTTCCTGCATCTTGTGAAATATCTAGACATTGACTAGACGGACTGGAACAAAACATATTTTGGTTCGTAGACTTTCGTAGTTCCCAGATTATCAATGGTAATGACCTTTGTGATTTTGTGACTGTTCTTGTAGCACGACTGTAGAGTCTTCTTTTGACATTTCATCTCCTCTCTAACACTGCTAACACTGCGGCTCTGTCTCCCCCTCAGTGCTGTGTTGAACTGGTTGCATTGGAATACATCAGCGTGGTTGCTAGCTAGTCGGCATGCAGGGCTTTGGCCATGTGATGAAGTGGACGTCAACCAGATTTTCTGCAGGAGTCGATGAAAAGAAAACACAGCGCAGCCCTCTAGCCTGAACAATCGTGCCCGTCCCTTCATTTACACAGCTATGAAGCTGCTTTGACCAGCATGCTCTGTATCAAAATGTGAATTTGCTGGTGTTTAAAAGCACTGTGTGAGGTAAACTGTGTTTGCCCATACCAGTTAGATATTAAAACGATGCAGGTAGGCGAGCAGGAATGTGGCTGAGGCTGGACAGGCAATAATAAAAGGTGGAGCGGCAGTGGGTCGACCCAGAGGCAGTTAGGCTGTTCGGGCAGCTTAACATGGCCATTGACCTGCAGTTAATCAGGTCCTTGTGCTCAGCCTGTGGGAATGCCTCGCATGTGGTAACAGCTTGGAAAAACAGAGTTGCTGTAGATGGAGGGCTGGAAGGGGGATTTCTTTTGTCTTCGGCCCTGGCGGTGGAGGAAGTCTCGGCTGCACCCAGTTTGTCTCTGGTTGGGGGGGAGGGAGTTGAAAGCAGTTTCTGTTGTGCCGTAGCTTTGGGGGCCCTCTGAGGAACTCTGTCAGCCATTTGGCACTGACAGTATGAGAGCTTATAGGGAATGAGAGAGAAAGTAGTCCAAATGTGCGTGTTCAAATCCTTAGAGGTTAGCAGGAGAGACAGAGCCCTGAAGAATAATTTGACAAGAGTGAGAGTTTGTTTAGACTCCTCTTTTGAAATGGCTCTGTGAGTGGCCCCATTCATCCCTTTCAAATGAAGCAATGGGGCGTAGCTGAATGTCTTTTACACTTGTGCTGTAAAGCTGTAGTGGCAATATTTTTTTCATGAGCTTCAAAACAGGTCGCTGTAACACGGATTCTTTAAATGCTTACTTTGTCGTCGTAGGTTTTGCAGTAAGTTTTGTTTACACCATCATGCCAATGTGATTTTGAATTATGCAGAACCTTCAGACTAGTTGTGAGCCTGACTGTTGGATAATTTTCATTATTTTTAAATTTATGCTGACCTGTTCCTGGGGAATTATGACTTGGGACCATTGTAACGTTTTCAGCCACTTTTTCGTCTCCACTAATTTGCTGAAAAATCTTTGATATCACATAAGAGTAAAAATGACCAAAACTAACATTACTACTAAAGTACAAGACAAAGAAGATAAAGATGTATCAGTAAAATTAGCACAAAGAATACAAATATTCTTACTAAAATGACGTATGAGATAACTCTCCATTGAGTCAGTAAAAGAGATCTAGTCTTGAAACAATAAATGGGTTTATCATCAAAAAATTAATCAGGACATATTATGATCATGAGTTAATCATGTCAGTTATTTTCTTTTAGCAAATTTCAGCAAAAATCTGTTTCTTATCATTTAGGATTCTGGGTAGTTGGTCAGACGAAACAAGCAATTTTAAAATGTCATATATTAGGCTCTAGGAAATTGTTATGGCCTTTTTCCACTGTTTTCAGACATTTCATTAAAAAAGTGATTGATAGAAAATTATTATATGCTTTATCAATTGATAGATAAAATGATTTGTAGGTGCACCCCTAAAATTATACTGTAATTTTAAGAGAAAATTAAGTAACTTCTTCATCATTTTACATTTGACTCTGCAGACTCACACAGGTTTTACCTTCAGAACATATATAGTTACACATGTGAAATGTCCACTTGACAGTATTGGATTGTACATGAACCTTTGGAATTTGAGTCACAGAAACATCTGTGTAAACTCTCTATAGTCCAAAATCAACAGCAGCATCAGTGGAGAGCTGCTGGTAACAGTTGTGTTCACCTGCCGATTATATTCACCGTTAATGGATTACATGTTTGATCAATCAAATGTAGTGTAAAAAAATCCCCATCTGATTTCCCAGAGGTGAATGAGACATTTATGGGAAATCTGTTTTATTTTCCAATCAGTGAAAAAGAAAGAAGGACAAAACCCAAATCCTCAGGATTTAGGAGCTGAACTCAGGATATATGTGGCTTTTTTTGCATTAACTTTAATTGCTGGTTAATTTTCTCAGTTTATCAGTTTATTTGACAGGTTTCCTCAGCTCTAATTTGGACATAATTAGGTTTCAATCAAAACCAGTTCCTGTACGTGTAAAATCAAACAAATTGTTTCTTAATCAAACATTTGGCTTTGAGTTGGATCAGAAAACCTTTCATTTTTACAATCTATAGCTCATGCCCTAATTAGCACACAGTAACTTCTTCTCATCTTTGTCTTTCAGTGAATCCACATGACTGAGCTTTAACTCACTGTAATGTGCATTCCATACATCCCGCAGGCTCCTGCTTTCATCTTTTATTTTGTCCTACAACATGCCCGATCCTTTCAGTGCTCACAACAAATAAAAATGCATGCCTCCGTCCTGAGCCTCCACATTTTTCTAAGCAACTCTGCCAAAGTCGTCCATGATTATATTTCCATCGAAGGAAAAAGGAAAAACTGGTGTGAGCGAAACAGCCAGAAAAACACGTTTTAACTGTTCTAACAGCCTCATTTGCTTTTGTGTTGGCCTGCTGCTGCACCAAGAGAGGAATAAATCTACAAATTATCATTACTGAATTCCACCTCAGCGTGAAGTATGGTAATCACTTTTCTAGATTTAGAGAACACACAGAAACCTTACGAAAACACAAAGTGACTTTTTAAGACAAACCCCCGACAGCTTCACACTGATCGCTCGCTAGTCTAAATCAGTGGTATTTTTCTCTGGGGTGTGTTTATAAAACACAAATGCAGGTTTATGGTACAAGCAGAAAAGTAGTGTTGACTATATATATGACGTAAGTTTGACGAATACAGTCAACAAGGTTTGTTTTCAGGGAAATGTCACTGTTGAATAAGAGTCAGTCATTTTTTTTAAAGCCTCACCCACCGCTGGGCTTTAAAAAACAGTCATGGAGTTTGGTGAAGTCGAACAAAAAGACACTAAAACTAAATTATGATGTCTTTATGGTATTAAGAGGTAAGTTTGTTGAAATGTCTTGGTGCTGTACAGTTTCATATTCTGCATAAATCGTAATGTTTGTGTGTTGCTTTAGAATCCTGCACTTTTTTTCTGTATAATGACCGTTTCAAAAACCTTTAGAATTTTGTACCTGAGTTTTTGTTATATTGTGACATTATAGTCGGGATAGAAGGGCAGGTCTGAACATCTGATTAACCTTGTGTGACTCATGCATAGTGAATGTCGTTGCAACAAAACAATCTTAAACCGGTTAACTCCTTGTGACGCAGTTACACATTGTGAAACCGTATGCCATTTTACTTCTACATATAAACTTCCTGTATTGTTTGTTTGTGTGTGTGTGTATGTGCATGTGTATGCTTTCTTCAGGGCTCCTGGACAATGAGGATATACATTTGATGATGAAGGGCTCCAACATGGTGAAAATTCGCTCCCAAAGGTGGCAGAAGAGCCGAAACCTGCGGCTGCTGGAGGATGGACTCACCGTGTGGTGTGAGTCCACCAAGAGCTCCCGCAAAGCTAAAGCCCAGCAGACATGTAAGTGTGACCTGAACTTGGCTGTAAGGTTGTGAAGAGGGGGGACCAGAGCTCAGAGTACGTGTGGGCTACAGTCTCAGCAGAGACTCGATTTATATTGGAAAAGAGGCAGAGGACCAAAACAGGAGTTTGTTTTGATAAGTGAGACGGTTTAAGGAGGCAGAGGGAGCTCTGAAAAGCTGCTGTCAGACAGACTGAGCTCTGGATAATATCCTGACATTCTCTGGAGGTTCAGCCCCCCGAGTAAAAACTCCAGATAATGTCCAAATGAGCCCATGTAAGAACACAGCAGGATATCTTCTGGAGGGTTCACTGTGAGCAAGTGTATGTGTTAATGATGTTTATAACGTTTTTCTAACTGAAAAAACTAAAGAAATATACCTCAGTAAAAATATATCAGTATGAAAGAGCGGTGTCTTACATGTAAAAGACACTGACGGAGATGCCAAGAGAGCTTTTGGTGATAGGAGCCAACACCGGTGTCGATGTGCTGTAAACAAAAACACAAGATCTCTGCAGCGGAATTAATACGTGAGGTCAAGAATCTCTTCCTGCTGTGTTCATATGTGAAAGGCAAACTTTCCCCGGAGTTAATGTCTGCAAATGGCTAAAGGGCACATGATTGGAATTACACATGATTGGAATTACTTTTCTATAATGAAAGCAGAGAAAGCTTAAAGGAGACGTGCTTTTTCAGTCTTTTAGTGTCACATAGGATTTATGTGTATGTAAAAGTTCAGCAAATTTAAAAAGCCCAGTTAAAGTTAAAGCATGAGCGGAGGCCGACATTTCCTACACACACTGGAAGTGTTTGGTCAATCACAACGGAGTGGGCCAGCTGGCCAATCAGAGCAGGCTGGTCTTTGTGGGACCGGTCCCTTAAAGAGACAGGAGCAGTGTTTCAGACAGAGGGTGAAAAGAGGCAATGCAACAATAGACAGTAAGAAACAAATGTGTTTTCTGAACATTAGAGCATGTCAACCTTTTTCAAGTAATAACCCCAGATTAAAATTATGAACCTGAACATGAGTTTAGTTTGTCTCTTTTAAGCAAAGTCAGATTAGGAGAAAAGGCTTTGCCTGAAGGGAAAATTATCTACAGACCAGCAGCCCCTGCACAGCTCCAGTACAGACTGGGACGTGAGTCAGTGTGACCATTCATCCTGCTTATTGTTCAGAGCTGTTGAGCTGTTTCATCTCAGCTCTACCTCTTACAATTTCCTTCACTTTGTCTTTTTAAAAGAGTTGCATGTTTCCTCGATTCTTTGGTGAGTGAAGAGACTCTGCAACCCGGCTAACTAATGACCTCGTATATGTACGAAACAAAATAACAAACATCTTGACTTTTATAGATACAGGTACAATATGCTGGGTAATTTCTGCTGTGTTAAAAGGACATGAATCCGAAGGTGAAGTTGATATGAGCTCACGACTCTCCCATTATGTTTAATTATTAATTTCCATCTGCACATTTTTCCAAAACAATCAATCGTCTACCTACTGTAAACCTCCTGATTTCTTATCAGTTGAGTTGTCCCTGAAATACATGGCGACAATTGGCTGAAATAATAAATTACACAGGGAGAGAGAGACTAAATATGATGAGGTGAGTTGTAATGATAAAAACAATATAAATGCTGCAAAAAAAAGGAAGGTAGTTTAAGAAGAGCAAATCAGCATTTTAAAGTCTTTGTTGACACAGTGAAGGTATTCAAACAAAAGAGGTTAAACACACTGAAAAAAGTGCAAGGACATTTATTAATCTTAAATTAACATTGCATTTCAAATACGTGGAGCCAAATCTCCTCCTATAATGAGGGGGCTAAAGGTGGAAATGTGTCAGGTGACAGGCATGAGATCACATCTCTTTCAGCCGCTTATATTTCCTTCCTTGTTGCCTAACCTTGAGCTCCCCCACCTTTGCTCTGTGTGTGCTCTCTGTCCTAAGGCCTTAACATAGTGGCTGGGTGGGTGGTTGGGCAGGTTTGTGAGTCAGTGGGTGGTGAAGGCCATCTTCATTGTGCTGCAGCCGTGTCAGAAATAACAGGGTGGTTAAGTTGCAGCATGTAACACTTCTCACAATGATGACAACAAGCTATGTGAGGGCAGGGTGACCCCTTCAGCTTACAGGCACTGGTAGTGCCACATGGGCAGTCTGCGGATTCTATCTTTGTGCCTGTGTGCAGAGTCCCTGATGGAGCATTGGCTTGGATCCTCTTTTCCGAGCTGCAGGCACACCTCCAGATCCAGTGTGAGCTGCGACTGCACGTCAGTGCTGCTGTCTCATGCTCAAAAGCACTTGGCATCGAATGCGACACTTAGAATTTCAGCCTTTCTTCTCTACATGTACATGTCACTTCTGTCGGGTCTCTGGGATAACCACAAATGAGGAATGCAGAGTAATTTTGAAGAGGTGGACAGCAGAGGCTTTTACGAACTCCGGCGAGAGAATGAGGCCATTGTCAGGACCGATGTTGTTTATTGCGCGGCCGAGTGATCACCACGCTGCACTGCATCCCAGTGCAGAAAGAGACAAGCTCCTGTGTTGAATCAAGTTGTGTCAGGACCATTTAGGAGCCAGAGTGTTTTTGTGTTTGGCTGTCTTTTCTGGGCACCAAGTGTTGCCCAGACTCACCAGAGCCCTGCAAATTATGAGATTAACAGATCACATACATTTGTAAATCTTATCCTTTTGGCCTGTATAAAACCCAGATAAAAAGCATATCAAAAGATGTACTTAAAGTTTCCAGAGGATGATTTTCCTTTTTCAGATGCAGAAAGAATGAGAACAGTTCAGTGACAGAAAAGGACAGGAAAGCCAAATACAAAACAGGAAAGCCAAATACAAGAGTAAAAGCATAATACTTAGATAGAATCAATTTGTAAGTAGAAATATGCTTTTCAGAAATAATGCTGCTTAGGGACATTTGCAAATGTTAGCATGCTAAAGCAATGATCTAAGCTGCATATTATTGCTTAGCCTGTCACCTGAAACCCCGCTTATTTTGTTTACTTGCCTGAAAAGAATATAAAATAAAAAGGTACCTGTTCATATACAGTCTTAACCCTGCTTTCTTTGAAAGGTAAGTGGGAAAGGTTTTTTTGCCTGGACAATATTCTTGGAATAAAAAAAGGAAAATAAAGTCTGCAGTAGGAACATTTGTGCAAAAAGCATTGGAGCATAGCCACAAGGAATCAAGCACGTCTGTGTCAACAGCTGCTGCAGTGATCCTAAAATGATTTCCACAGATAGAACCAGGAGACCCAGAGATTTCAGAGAATGTATAATCTGTAATTGTGTGAAGTTTAGGTTTGGGACAAACGCACATAAAGTAGAGCTTCCAAAGCCAAAGCATCCCACAGATGGGACAGTGTATTTTATAAAATCTTCATGTTAGCTTTGCCATTGTGGGCTTGCTGATGTTAGCATTTAGATAATAGCCTCACATAACCACTAAATGCTAAATTAACTGTGTTTCTATAGCGCTGTTCCAGTCTTATCAACTATTCAAAGTGCTTTAGCCACATTCAATCATTCACATTCATACAGTGTTGCTATATGCAGCACTTTTTCTAACACACACTGCCAGCACAGCCGTTAGGGACAATTTTGCATGCAGACTGAAGGAGCCCAGGATCGACCATCGACATTCTGGTTAGTGGACAACCCACTCAATCCCCTGAGCCAAAGGCCGACCCGGCCACTACCATGACTTTAGACTCTTCAGTCTTATTTTTTAAATAACTCACAACTCAAATTTGCAAATTATCCTGTGCCGCCACTAGAGGTCCAGCTTTCATTTGTGTGTCAGTTTTTGTGATATAAGAGTCGTAATGCTGAAGGTTAAAATTCCCCTGTTGAGGAGCCTGTATAATGGACAATTCAGCTGTATTGCGTGTTGAATTTTACAATCAGCGTCACTATGTCACTCTGCTTGCAGGGATTAACGATTCCCTAAAAACACCTCACACTTGACCTTTAGCTGCTTCGCTCCACGTGTTGTCGTGTTTACTCATCAACACAGACACATTTTTAGCCTTATCTCCCCCTTCCATTTCTTCTCCTCTTGCAGTCGCGGTGACAGAGGTGGAGTGCGTTCGCGAAGGCTGCCAGTCGGAGGCGCTGCGGCGGGTGTCGGGGTCAGTGCCGGATAGCCGGTGCTTCACGGTGGTCTTCAGGGGAGCCAGGAAGAGCCTGGACCTGCTGTGCCCCGGTGACGACGAAGCCCAGCGCTGGGTGCGAGGGCTCCGCACCTTGAAGGAGCGAGTGTCCAACATGACTCAGAAGGAAAAACTGGACCAATATCCTGCCCAATCTCCAATGTGCTAGAATAAATATAGTGTAGCTGAGGCAGCATTGCAATGTCGAGTGACTCTGCCGTCACATGTGTCATTCCACGTCCACAGCATAGCTAAGGTGAGCAGTAATGACTAGATGGAAGAGCTCTGTCTAAATATAGGACTTTCACTGTTAATTACAATCTCTCACAGCCTGAGGATAATATGAGTCTAGGTATCAGGTGGTGCACAACATTAAGATGATCTGTGTCTCCTTCATTCCCTGTTTTAGTTTTGTGAACATATAAATCATCAGGGACGTTATTCTGTTATCTTGTTTATAATGTTCCATATTTTCGACTGTCAGTTGATGTTTATCCAACACAGTAGAAAGCGGGGTCTTTCTGTGCTGCACAACTGCAGGGGACAATGTACTAAAATGAGTCTCTTGTTGCTATTGACTCTTTAATGCAGATACATTACATAATATTAATTTGGCAGATTCTTTTGGTCCAGAGGGACTTGCATTCTACCTGCATAGAAACAAGAGCGAGACGTCATTAACACAGTAAATGCTCAGAGACAAAGAGCCTGCTCAGTGTTGTTTAAAACTTAATTCATTCCAAGACAGATGACAGTGTTAAACAATGGTGACAGCAATAGAAAGAGGGTTTTGTCTTCCACTATATGTGACTAAGCATCTGCATTTTGATTTGTTTTAGTGTGTGCAATAGTTGAAACTGTCAGTGGGTAAATTATTAGTGAAAAGCATTTGATCCTCCACCAAGCTTATGTTTTCAGCAGCATTTGTCTGTTAGTTAGCAGCATTACACGAAAACTACTGGACGAACTACCACGAAACCTGGTGGAAGGATTCTGTATTAGTCATGGAAGAAACTTTTAAATTAAATAGGGGACTGATATCTATTAGTTTGTGTTTTGGTACAGCTTTATTGAAATTAAGGGGGCTGTTGAGCCTTGATGGAGGGATGCACTCTTCTGAGTATTATATTAGTTTAAAAGTGCACTCCACTGTTTTAACATTGCCCTCCTATAACAGTGTCGATATAAAATGGACAGTTTATGAAAGCATTAATTAAGATATCGGTACACTAAATGTGCCCGATTTTTTGCAGTGTGGATAAGCTCAGTGTTTTTGCAAAGGTTCCTGGGGAAAGTTATGTAAGTGGAAACATGGCTTAGGCATAAGATTTGAGTGTATTGTTGCCTATTATTAACCTATAACCTGATATGTCACAGTAGGAAAAACACAGGTACAAATGGTGAAAGGACCTGGTATCATGCATGCTGGCTCACTTTCATACTGTCATGTCTTACTAGGACATGTGAAGTGAACAGTAACACCTGGGTTCTGCTACGATGTGTCAAAATGTCTGCTGTGAAAACAAGTCTTTACTTTCAGTCTGGTTTCATTCCTTAACTCTCTACACTTGGATCCGAGGCTACCTGAGGCGAGCGGATCAGAACCAAGACGGCAAGATGAGCTACGACGAAGTCAAGCGGCTGCTGCAGATGATCAACATTGACTTGAGTGAGCACTACGCCCGCTCGCTATTCAAGGTCAGGGTCATGTGAGTTTTTCTGCACAATGCGATACTGTGTATAATTCAGTATGAGCTGAATTCTGGGTGTGAGGAGAAGCACAGAGATGTAGAGGTGGTGATATTTCTGCTAGTTGTGGTTGTATCACACAGGCTCTTGAGTCTTGAGTCTGTGTTCAATTACCAAGCCAGCGGCAAGCCAATCCCCCCCACCACATCTTGTTCCTCTCTCTCTCATCTTCCCCACAACAAATCAAGAGCCAGTTATTTCTTTATTGTGGGGGATTATTGCCTGCCATGTCCCTCAGCTCTCTATTACAGCTGAGTTGTTAGTTTGTATGCTCCTTCCAGTTGCAATTTCTAATACTGACCCTCCTCTCAGAACCATATTTTTAATGTGCGCAGACGGGTCGCATCATTATGGAGATGCTTTCTTCACAAGGAACCTAAGCACTCTCATCATAAAAGCATGTTGTGATTGATACGTCTATCTTTCTTTATGTGTTCTTGATTGTTTTTTAAAAACCCATCTCTCTCCCCTGTGTCCCAGAGGTGTGACCGGTCCGGTGATAACCGTCTGGATCATATAGAGATCGAGGAGTTCTGCAGGGAGCTGATGCGACGGCCTGAGTTGGATGGCGTGTTCAGACACTATTCGAGTAATGGTTGTGTACTCTCCACTGCGGAGCTGCGCGACTTCCTGGGAGACCAGGGCGAGGACGCCTCGTTGAATCACGCTCAGAGCCTCATACTCACCTATGAGCTCAATGACTGGGGTAGGTCCTGAAAGCAGTTATTAACGGATTTTGCTGTCTCTTGATGGACTAAATTGTTATTTTGCCAATCACTGTAAAGATGTTTACTGTTCTTAACACTGAGGAAACATCTGCTGCTGCACAAAAACTGATGCACTTCATCCCTGCAGCGGTGAGAGTGGTTTGTTTATAGGAAAAGTAAATAGTCGTAAATAGAAAATAGTTATAGGCATAGCTAAAATTTGTTTATTATTATTTTTAACACAATGTAACCAGGTTGAGTTTAAGTTTAATGGAACAAATGACCTTTAGTTATGATCGTCGAGAGAAAAATGTCTTATTTACTATTTCAACTTACAGTTAATAATCAACAATATTCACAATATCAATTTCATACAAAAACACATTTCAGACATGAACTCTGGATAATGTCCGGACAAAGACTTTGTGTGTGTATAAACATATAAATATAGCAAAACAGCACCTACTGCAACAACAAACAATGATTAAGGGGTAATGGTAAATGCTAAACTACTTTTTAGCATTTAGCTAAGCTGCTGTAATTGTGAAAGTGATTTAATATAAACCTCCTCACCAAATCACAACATTACAAACATTATCTAAAGTCACTGTATATTGTAAGGTTGAGACTTTACAGTATATTTGACAAAACCAACAGTTCCCACAATGAAGACTTGACACAGGACAGGAGCCTGTTAGCTGAAGACTCTGCCTCCAGCTACTTATGTTCTTAAAACCCTTTATTTATCCAGGTAAACCTGCTAAAAGATAAATAACCTGAGTTTTTTTGTTAATTTCAGCCCAGAAGAACCAGTTCATGACCCAAAATGGCTTCACCATGTACATGCTGTCATTGGAGAATGATGTGGTAAACCCCGACCACGCCAAAGTCTATCAAGACATGAGCCGCCCCCTGTCTCACTACTTCATCTCCTCGTCGCACAACACCTACCTTACCAAGGACCAGGTCACCAGCGCCAGCAGCACGGAGCCATACATCAGGTATTTGGACTCACCATCAATCAGCTACGTTATGTTTTGGATCCAGAAAAAAACTACTCACAATGACTGTGCTGTGGTGTAATGTTTATTTTGTGTCCTTCACCTGTCAGGGCTCTGAATCAGGGCTGTCGCTGTGTGGAGCTGGACTGCTGGGATGGAGACAAAGGTGAACCCGTCATCTACCACGGCCACACTCTCACCTCCAAAGTGCCCTTCAAGGAGGTCATTGAAACCATCGCTCAGTACGGCTTCAAGGTAAGAGTGACTTTATTCTTCGTCTTTTTCTCCTGTAAATCCTCAGCTGGGCGGCATGGTGGTGCGGTGGTTAGCACTGTTTGCCTTACATCAAGAAGGTTTCCAGATCAAATCCTACAGCGGCTGAGGCGTGTCGCACATTCACCGAAAACACAACTGCAAAAAGCCACAACACAATCACAATAAAACAATGGTTTACTTGACCACGGATATAAAAATAATTTACCAAGTAGCTTTTTTCATCGTCAACATTCCTGGTTCGATCACATCACTTCAGTGTTCTGAGCGTGGTTTTTCTCTGGGTACTCTGGCTTCCTCCCACAGTCCAAAGAAATGCAGTTAATCTCGGCCCTGTGATTTGCTGACGACCTGTCCAGGGTGAACCTCGCCTCTTGCCCAATGTCAGCTGGGCTTGGCTCCAGCTCCCCTTGCGACCCTTAAAGAATAAGCACTATAGATAATGTATGGGCGGATGGAAATCCTCATCTGTGACAGTGTGCATGCTGCTGCTCCTTACTGCTAATGAAATAAGTCAGACCTCTTGTGGTTACATACTTGGCTCCCAGGCAGCCCGGCGGTATTTTGGTTTTGACATGCTATAGGATTACACTGTTTGGCCCGCTTTGCTAGTATTTGATCTAATTGCATTTTAATGGCTTGGCATTAGAGTTTTCCTGTGTTTGTCCCTGCAGGCGTCACCATACCCTCTAATTCTATCCTTGGAGAACCACTGTTCTGTGGAGCAGCAGGCTGTGATGGCTAAACACCTCCGCACCATCCTCGGCAGCAAACTGCTCACGAAGGCCCTTAGTGACAACCCGCTGAAAGATCTGCCTTCTCCCGAGGTACAAAGCATGCACACACACACACACGCACATGCACACACAGAGCTGGATCCATTTTCAAAGACCTCTGGCTGTCTGGTTTTCTAATGAAGTAATTTGTTCCAATGACCTTCCCTGCAGGACCTGAAGGGGCATATTCTGGTAAAAGGGAAGAAGTATATCCCTCACCTCGGCCAGCTGGGCAAGACGGGCAGCAGTGCCAGCTTCTCGTCCAGCTCTGAAGACGAACTAGCCATCAGCAATAAGAACACACCCAAGAAGGATCCCACAAAGGTCAGTGCAGGTGGACTCATCATAAACCCCGGGACTCTAAGCGTTTTGTCGATGATCAGTTAATTTTCTTTTATGTTTGCATTTGCCCTCTCCCAGGTTTATTCTAAACTGAGCCCCGAGCTATCAGAGCTGGTGGTGTACTGCAGGAGTGTCCCCTTCTGTGGCTTTGAAAATACATCTGAAAAACTGCCCAATGAAATGTCCTCCTTCTCTGAAAGTGAAGCCCTAAAGCTCATCAAAGACTCGGGTACAACGGTGGAAATAATTGCACTTGGACATTATAGCGAGAAAGTTGCTTTACAGCAGCTGATTCTACAGAAAATATAATCATGCTCCAGTGTTTTTCTCTCTCTTTTATTTGCAGGAAAGCTTTTTGTAAGACACAACAGCAGGCAGCTGAGCCGGATCTACCCCTCTGGCCAGCGCCTCCAATCATCCAACTATGATCCCCAGGAAATGTGGAACGGTGGATGCCAGATGGGTTAGTACTGCAGTCTAGAAGCTGGGATGCTTTTCCGATGGAGGGAAATTGAGTCAATTCATTTGACAAACATTTCGGCAGCCAGTGAGAGCCAAAGAAATGTTAAACTAACCCACATTTCTACAATTTGCCGCCATGACAAAACACATTGATGTTATTGATGTCTTCATTGATTCATTGTTGTCCGTAAGCGTGTTTGTGATCAGACGTGGTGCGTCACTGACTCTTCTCGTTGTGCTGTGCAGTCGCTCTGAACTTCCAAACACCAGGGGAGCAGATGGACCTGAACCAGGGTCGCTTCCTTCCCAACGGTCGCTGTGGATACACCCTCAAACCTGGCTTCCTGTGCAGCACCACGTCCAACTTTAACCCAGAGATCACAGGAGGAGGCCCTGGTCACATCCCCACTCAACTGACAATACGAGTGAGTGGTAATCCATATGGCGTTATAGAGCATATTAATGGATTTAAAAAGCTTGGTAACCCTTTGCAATTTTGGGGTTCTGCAAAAATGATACATTTACAGTGAGAATTTGATGCACAAACTCACTGATTACATTTTTGTTCTTCAGATAATATCAGCGCAGCAGCTGCCTAAAATCAACACAGAAAAGGCGACCTCCATCGTGGATCCACAAGTGTGGGTGGAAATTCATGGGGTGGATATCGATAACGCAAGAGACAAGACGCAACGCATTGACAACAATGGTAATCTTGAGATGGAATTAAAGTAAAAATCTATTATTAGTTGTATAGATGCTTGAAGCAGATATTTAATACCTTCATCCTCCATACACATTTGCTTATAATTAAGTATTCCTGTAGAATAATATATAATGCTGTATATATATATATATATATTATAATGCTAATGATGTTTATTCATTCTTGTCTTTTTATGGTAGCATATCAAGGCAGGAGGCTCAACATTTTATCCATGAGCTTCTTTGTTCCTGATTCTGGGCAGTGCAGATCTTTGACATATTTTTGTGGGGAGCTTTTCCTGTTCAATGCCATTATTAGTTTGTTTGAAAGCTCCAGTGCTGATGGATTTATTTATAGCTCTTGTGCGCCCTCTACAGGTTTTAATCCACGCTGGAATTGCACGCTGAGCTTCCAGCTGCAGGTCCCTGATATGGCCCTGGTGCGGTTTGTCGTGGAGGACCATGACCACACTGCCAAAAATGACTTTGTGGGACAGTTCACTTTACCTTTCACAAGCCTTCGCACAGGTGCAAATATAAAGCAGCTATTTGTTTCATAAAACAGCCGTCATTGGTGTGTGCGTTGTATAATGTTTGTACCGTCTTCTCTTTTCTCAGGTTATCGACATGTTCACCTATTAAAGGCAGATGGTTCTAGTCTGTCCCCTGCCACGCTCTTTGTCCACGTCAAAGTGAGTCGCAAAGGAGTTCCCGTCAAAACTGTGTCCGAGCGTATCGCCATTGCCAAAGGCAAGGCATAAATGACGTACATCTGAATCAGATGGAAAGCTGCATTTTCTGACAACAAAGAGCTTTGGAAACGGAGCTCTGAATGTGAGGAGGAGAGGACTTATGTCGCTGCTGCTGCCAGCCGGTCTGCCAGTCCACACCACAAGTGGTCCAATTTAAACCTAGCCACTTTCCAACACAGGAAGAAAGATGGTGTTTATCAGAGATGAAGAAGCATGCTGGCTCTCAGCAAATGAATTGCCTGGAGCTAGATAATAAATCCCTTTTACACTGTGGGAGTATCTGGTCTTGTCAGTGCTGAGGGCTCTGGAAACGGCTGAGGATTGGGGTTCATGAAACACACTGATACGAGACTCTTAACGAAATGAATCTAAATACAGTTAGCTATAGCGTGTAGGAGGTTATCTCAAACAGTATATGTTGGACACAGTGAAAGCTGTAGTTCATCGTTAATAATCTGTGATGTATTTTTGATTCAAGAATTATTTTAACATTTTTAAACTTAATATATATTTTGCTTAACTTATAAAGTGAAGATGATTTAACAGAAATAGTCCATACTTAACCCATAAGTGCTATGAAGAAGAATCGGAGCATGACTAGCTGTAATTACTAAAAATGATAAACATTGTTTTACTAATGAAAGTTTCCGCACTGACTGTGATGTATTACAGATGTAATACTGTGATATTCGTCCATGAATGTTGAATAAATGTTCAGTGTTTAGGTTTACTCTGAATTTCTCTCTATATTCTGAGACAAATGACTGGATATATTTCCGCAACTTACAAATGAACCTGAAATATTATCAGTATTAACTTGCAGATTTACTTAACGTTTACATATGCTCTTACAAAATGTAATTTATGATAATTGCTTCAGTGAAATTTCACACACGTTTACGATAAGGTGTGAAATTGTATTTGACTCTTAAGGTTGTTTTGCATGTCTGCAATCTATTGACCATCCTGTATTATTATTTTACTGTCTTAATGCTTGACATCTATTATATTGTGGTCAAACGCAAATTGCGATACAACCAGTTATTAGTGTAGGCCGAAATTAGTCATATAATACATTTACAAGGCTTACAGTGATGAAAGGGGCTGCACATGAATTACCGTAATGACAGTATATATGGTCAGATAGGTTTCAGTAGTTATTCTGAATGATTTTCCAGTGTTAAAGCTTATGGCCTGTGTTGTATGACAGGCAGTTTGTGTTATGTATACATGAGAAAGAACTGTTTTCATAAAAGCACTAATTACACAACACTGTGTGAGACCCTTTCTTGTTGTCTTTACATATACTATGTACAGACTGTGTGTGTGTGTGTACTTGTGCAGATATCGTTGTGAGTACCATTTTGAACATAGACCTTACGGAGTGAGGACATGTTGGCCGGTCGTCACCTACTGACCCACTTTTAATGGGCTGTTTGAGGGAGACTTGATTTTCGGCTAGAATAAAGTTTAGGTTAAGGTTCGCCATGCTTCTTTGATGATCGAGGTGAGGGTAAGGGGCTAGGAAATGCATTATGCCAATGACACTCAGATAGAAGGTGTGCAAATGTGTCTGTGTGTGTTTCTGAGGTTGTACTTAAAGGTTCAGTGTGTAGAATGTAGTGGTGAAGTGCCATGTTGCAGCTAAATACCCCTCATCTCACCCTCCCCTTCCAAACAAGAAAGAGAACATGTGGTAGCCTTCAGTTGTCATAAAAACTCAAAAGATGTTCAGTTTGTCCAGTCTGGGCTACTGTAAAAAACATGGCGGCCTCAGTAGAAAGGACCTGCTCCCGATGAAAATATAAAGTATTTAACTATAAAAGGGCCCATTTTAGGGTAAAGAAAACAACAATTAGTACAATTTAGATGAAACACACTAGTGGAAACATCACTAGGATTATTTTATATTCAATTTCCGCCAATAGATCAATTTCAACTAATGTCTACAATGAATGGAGGTCAATGCAAAGTCCTGAAAAGGATCTCTCTCTCTCTCTCTCTCTCTCTCTCTCTCTCTCTCTCCCATGTGTGGGTGTGTGTGTGCATGCATGTGTATGAGCTCAGAGTTAATGTTAGTCAATTAACCATGATGGTTGTGGTCAGGATGATAATAATAATAGTAATAATAATAATAATAATAAAGACCAAATTGTGCCAATTGTGAGTGTATGAAGCTAAACAATAAACGTTTGCCAATACTTTGAACTCAATCCTTTTAAAAATGCAACCGTTGCACCATTGAATCCAGACACTGGTTTAGGTTGCACAACATGTATTTCCCACCCCTCACGTGCTTCCTGTCAAATGCTTCCCTGTCTTCATTTGACCGCAGATCACGTGGCTCTAGCAGTATTTGTGTGACAGACAAGAGAACACACACAAGGACATAAATGATCTGTAGTGGGTTGTGTTGTTGGAGAAAGACAAAGTGAGATGACATTGTGAGCACGTTTTCCTTGTAGACACATTAGGAGAAAGGGGGGGGCGGGGGGGGAGCAGATGTGAACCAATGACAGCGAGGCGGGTTTAAAGGCGTCGACAACACGCGGTGGCTTCCTCACTTCCTGGATGAAGATGGCGGATGAGAATGAGACAGCACCGATGCCGGAGGGAGAAGACGTAGAGGACCACGGACACTGCAGCGACTGTGAAAATGAGGAGCACCACTCTGACGACGGGTAAGAGCACGGGCTCGATGCCGCGGCTGTGTGAGACGTGTCCCGCCGCAGCACCGACCTGCAAAGCGGCTGCAGAGTGAAAGCCTTCGCAAGCGTTGAGGGGCAGACAGCCGGGGAACGGACACGTCCCTCCCACTTGTTCTCACCCAATTGGCTAGAATCGCCATTCACTCACCAGTTCTTTGACACAATTGGCTGATGGCGCGTTTCTCTGGGCGTGTCTTAGCGGCGCTCTGCTCTAGCCGTGATAGCAAGGCTCAGGATGGGGGTTGTAAAAACAAACAGCGCACGAAAGCGAGCTTTTTGCACCAAAACCCAACGTTTCCGGTCACTTTTGCAACTCGGGAGCAAATCTAGAACCTTTTCATGAAGTTGACAGCTCGTTGTTTTAACCACACATCGCTGCTGTCTGTCGGTAACTGATGCAAGTCATGGCAACCCCCGACGAACAGCTAGCTAGGCGTTAGCTTGCGTGCTAGCATAGCTGTCAAACCCCCCTATTGTCTGTGCTTTGATCTCGGTGCAGACTGGAGACCAATGCAAAGTGAAACAAGGATAAACCACGTGTCGTTTCACTTTCTCCTGAAGGATGTCTCACCTGTGCTAGTGTTGGGACATGGGCGATGTTTAGGTAGCGATTTATTCCCCGTGCAAATCCCCGAAATGTGATCCTGAAGCAGCCGAGCTCTGAGTAGCTCCCACTGAACACAGGCTTTAATGAAAATGCTCCTTTTCCCAGCACAGGCTTCGGTAACTGTTTACCAAGCTGTGACACACACGAGTCCAGGCCTGCAGATATTAAGGCGTGCCCTGATCGCTCCAAGTTTTCTGTATTTCCTTATGGGGGCAGAAAGAGCTGCTGAAGGACAAAAAGTACCAAACCTTTAAATCAACTAATGTCTACCTGTGATCTCTCTCCACAAGTTATAATATTAAGTGTTCAGGTGCACTGTAAAGTTTGACAGGAGAGTGAAGGATTTTAATAGAATAGTAATAATCACCAAGTTATACCAGTGTCAAGATCACAAATAACACAGATATTGATACCTTTTTTATTTTTAATATTAGCCAATATAAGGGTAGACATCCATGTCAATAACTGTCAATATAATTTGTAGTAATAGCAACACCACAAAAGTCCAAAACGTTTATCTACATATTACTTGTGCATTATGTAAGAGCAGTGAGGAGGTATAACACATAATTGATCGACCTTTAGATTTGTCATTCTCTGACCATAAAGAGGTTTAAAACCACAACCTTCACTCAGGATCAAAAGTCAGTCTTTAACCTTAATATTATAATAATCTGACATCTATTGTGATAATTATCGATGTCACTTGAAATATAATTAAAAAAACTATGTTTATGTAATTTGTGGTTATATTGCCCACCCCTAAGCCAATGTATTATCAGGTAAGGGTTATTTTTTTTGCTGTGGTTGCATTATTTCTAAGCATCCCTGAATGTCTTATTTACCACAAAAGAAATCCTCAAACATAACTTAATTCTCTCAACAATTCTTTAAATTACAAAATCACATGCTTATTTAAACAGCAGATGGTTTCTAATGTAAATAACACATTATCATAAAGTAAATTCTCCGACCAAAAGTGCTGATCGCTACACGTTCACGTAACTGAGATGTAAATATTTGCAGGACTGCAAAGAGTGTTCATGTGCCCAGGATTTGATCGAACAAGCAAGACTTTATTGATCATGTGAATACTATGAAGAGTGTTTCATTCAACCCAAAGGTCTCAATGCCTGAAAAGGTCAAAGTGTTCAGTGTAAGCAGTCGTCCCACCACTGCTGCAAAGGAAGCTTAATGAAGATGTTTTACATTAAAGTGACGCAAATGTGCGCTTCACTGTTGCTCTTTTCCAGCAACATATGCAATCCCCCCCCCTCGCACCAACGTACACACACAGAAACAAAGAGTTGTTCTGGCTGTTAACTGGTCCACTCTGTGGAAATGGAAGCCTGTGGAACAAACTATTCAATGTTTTGTTGTTCATTGTCCTAGTCACTCACTGACCTCTCGTACATGCATATGTACACACGCGTAGATGCCACGCACTCCTCTTCCAGAGGTCATGTGATTAACCATCTGTGCTAGTGTAACAGTTAAGGGCCATAGCTGGCTCTCTCTCTGCTCTCCGACGCTAATGAGATTATCCTCTGTAAGTATCCAGTCTTTCTTAGGCCAGAAGATAGATTGATGGGTGGGGGTGTGTGGCTCCTTATGTTTGAACTGATCAGGAAAGGGGGTTATGACACACTGGTTGTGGGAAGGGGTTACAGGACCTGTTTACTATGACTTAATCCCTCTTGTATCCCTCTGCTCAGCTACATACAGGTGAGGAAGAGGGATACAGTCCATATGTTTCTGGTACTATAACTTACGACTGCTTCACCACTTTTATTTGATTTGAATCACCTTTTCTTGCTGTTGGACTATTATGGTTGTTTCTGTACCTGTCCTAGAGCTACACCTGATTACTGTTGAGGTAAAAAAAAAAAAAGTGTTGGCTCATCATGAAATTTTTCTTTTCTCAAACTATGCCTAAATGAATCATCCTCAACTAACCGCAACTTTGTGTCACAACTGAAATAGGTAATTGTGTTTTGAAATAAAGAGCAGTGGGAATCACTTTTTAAAAGTATTTTAATATCCAAGGTTTATATATTTAAACCTGAAAAAATTCAGTCCAGGTACAGAAAAGGAATCGGCTGTGTGTGAACATTTATTTGGCAAAGTATGGGTTTAAAAAACCGAATTACTTTCAATTAAAATAATCTAAAATACCAGCCTCACATGTATGATGGCGTCAAACTGCAGACAGGTTTTCTATTTATTACCTGATGAGACTTAAAATAAGTGACCTCCTCTGGGATACAGTATGTTTTAGTTGGTATAATCCTTAGAATTAGGCTGATGGTATGTATGTGTATTATTTCAATATAAAAGTGAATATGATGCGTCTTTAATCACCCTGGGTCTTACATTGTGTTTCCCAGGTAGAGATTTTGAAGATACCTTTTGACTAGGATGTGGTTTCCCCTCTGGAATGGTAGACTAATACAGACATCTTCTATTTCTGTCCCTTTTCAGTGACAGGGGTCTGGCTGACGACACTGGTGCCAAGAAGAAGAAAAAGAAGCAGAAAAAGAAGAAGAAATCTGGTCCCACAGAAGCAGCTCAGGACACCCTCTCTAAGGCATGAATTCCATAACTTCTTTTAAACGAAACCCTCACAACTCACTCAACAAAGTCTTTGTGTAGAAAATAATGATATATTTGGTGAGTTGGCCCTTGTTACTGTGTTTCAGTGTTTTTGCTTTGTATTAACTCCTCTTAACCTTCCTAACAGGTGAATTCATTGCCAGCCGATAAGCTACAAGAGATTCAAAAGGCCATTGAACTGTTCTCTGTAGGCCACGGCCCTGCCAAAACCATGGAGGAGGCAACTCGGAGGAGTTACCAGTTCTGGGATACGCAACCTGTGCCCAAGCTAGGTATGACATTTGTCAGTTCTTCACAAGTACTCAAAAACCAACATGTGGTATTAAAATGGCACGTATCCAAGTTTCTGTGCTTCATGTCAGGAACTGTTCTGTTTTCCCTCAGGGGAGACGGTGACGTCGCACGGTTCCATTGAACCCGACAAAGACCACATTCGAGAGGAGCCCTACAGCCTCCCACAGGGCTTCAGCTGGGACACCCTCGACTTGGGGAGCACTGCTGTGGTAAGAGTGTATAAACACACCTGCTCAAAGCAGGGAGGCACATGAGGAATTTATCTTCAAGTCAATATTTCGTCTTTGCTTTATTGTGTTAGGAAACTAGTTTATTTTTATTTCAGTGGTAATCTGATTGTGCCCTTCATTCAGTTTTCTTCTCCTCGGTTGTTTATGCGTGATTACAATAATGAAGTTTGTCTGTTGTGTCAAAGTACAGTTAAAATCTTAAGCTGAGATCAATTAACATGATTTGGAGATGAAAACTAGGATTAGAGGAAATTAAGTTGCAGCTCGAGTGCAAAAAGAAAACTTGCTGTGTAATTTTGCACTTTATTCCAAGAGGGTAAGATGTACAAAATCTACAATTATATTTTCATTTAAAGGTTTAGCTTTGATTCTTTAACGTGCATCTATGTGTTGTTTGTATTGTCAGGAATGCTTTAAAAGTTGAATAACAGATGCAGAAAATGTTGATTGGCAGAGTTTTAGTATGAATGTTTCATAAAATAGTTAATGGCTCATATTCACACAGACTTAAGATAATGATACGTGTAATGATAGGTTGTTTGCTTTGACTAAATGTCAGATTCTGTTGTATTCTCAAAAACCAGCTCAAGGAGCTTTACACCCTTCTCAATGAGAACTATGTGGAAGACGATGACAACATGTTCAGATTTGACTACTCCCCCGAGTTCCTGCTCTGGTAATTCTTTTCACATCTATGATTTTTCCAATTTTACACCTGACAAGGATCTTAAATTGAAATGTTCAGTGTCATGTGGAATATTAAACTCTTAATATCTTTCTTTATGGCATTCTTATTCCATTTGTCCATTTTTATTTATCTGTCTTTCTTCTTCAGGGCCCTGCGCCCCCCCGGCTGGTTGCCCCAGTGGCATTGTGGAGTGAGGGTTAACTCTAACCAGAAGCTGGTGGGCTTTATCAGTGCCATACCTGCCAATATCCGCATCTATGACATGTAAGCAAACACAACAGTGCTGAATGAATATGTTACCCTGTCAACATAGATGGAACTCTCTAATTGATCTCACATGCTGCATAAAATCAGGGGATGAAAGATTGACCTCCTTTTTATTTCACTCGCATCCAAGCGACATGCATATTGTTTTTAGGCTTGAAAAGGCCTTATCTTCAGTTAGATTTTAAAAGTGGAAAAAAAACTGTATGATTTGTTTTTTATTAACTGAGTTTTTTGCAGACCTGCTCAGATAATTCTTTTTCTTGTGTTTTAGAGAAAAGAAAATGGTTGAGATCAATTTCCTCTGTGTCCATAAGAAGCTTCGCGCCAAACGAGTTGCTCCGGTTCTAATCAGAGAGATCACCAGACGGGTCAACCTGCAGGGCATCTTTCAGGCAGTGTACACTGCTGGAGTGGTACTGCCCAAACCTGTGGGCACATGCAGGTGGGTCTGACACAGAAACGCGCTTTAGTTTTCTTCTTTGACTGTCGGTACTTATTTGATTTCTTTGCACAGGTACTGGCATCGTTCTTTGAACCCCCGCAAGCTAATCGAGGTGAAGTTCTCCCACCTGAGCAGGAACATGACTATGCAGCGCACCATGAAGTTGTACCGCCTGTCTGACGTTAGTGGAAACGCGCACACACACAATATATCTATGAAATGATTTCTTTCCTCCAGCATGTCTTTATTCTCCTCGTCCATGTCTTCTCCTTCAGGCCCCGAAGACTTCGGGTCTGCGGCCAATGACCAAGAAGGATGTGCCAGTGGTGCATCGTCTCCTCCGTGAGTACCTGAGCCAGTTCAGCCTGGTGCCCGTTATGAGCCCGGACGAGGTGGAACACTGGCTTCTGCCCCAGGAGAACATAATCGACACTTACTTGGTGGAGGTAAAAGACCTTGTCTTGTATTTAAATAATTCTGTTGTGTTTATTCCAGGAGTCTTTATAAAAGTGTGTGTTGTTCTCTTGACAGAACGGTGGCAAAGTGACCGATTTCCTGAGTTTCTACACGCTGCCCTCTACCATCATGAACCACCCTGTGCACCGCAGTCTAAAAGCGGCGTACTCCTTCTACAACGTGCACACCACCACCCCACTGCTTGACCTGATGTCGGATGCCCTCGTCCTGGCCAAATCGGTGCGTTCCTCTTCAATCGGTGCATCCTTGTTCTGTTTAAATGTGTATTGTCCAATAATGGGAACCAATGGAGTTTTTCCTCTCATCTCTTATTCAGAAAGGGTTCGATGTCTTCAATGCACTGGATCTAATGGAAAACAAGACTTTTCTGGAGAAGCTAAAGTTCGGCATCGGTGATGGGAATCTACAGTATTATCTGTACAATTGGAAGTGTCCAAGCATGGGGTCAGAAAAGGTAGACTTTCTGGAGCGATTTTCTTTTCACAATGGCAATTTCATAACCTCAACTCATCTGCAGGTGTTGACAGGTCTGGAAAAAGGATTAAATTACTTCCCTCAAAAAACACAACTTAAGTGTAGTTAGTTCTATGCAGTAATGTGGGTTAGTTTTAAAATGCTTGTTTCAGATTCCAGGCTGTCTGAGGATGTGCAGTTTAGGATACACACAAGAGGGAGGTTGTTTTGACACTGGATTGTTATTGCAGCAGTCGGTTTAATACTTTTTTGTGTGGTGTTACAGACACAACAATTAGATCTATAACAAAACACTCACTAGTATTCTGTAGGGGTGGGAATCTCTAGACACCTCACGATTCGATCAGAGGGCTACGACTCGATTATCGATGCATCGAAGAATTTTATTTCTATACACGATTTATTTTTATTATCACTGACTATAGAGGTTACTGTTATAACAAGTGTGCTGTAATAACAAAATAAGGTTTTCAATTCAAAGAACAGATTACAACAGTCAGTCTAACAGTGGTCAGTTCTCGCCACATTGATTTGACATTCATTCAGTTTCGACTTGTGTGCTGCATCTTTAGCCTTAACTGTATCAGGGTGATACAGTGTGTGTGTGTGTGTGTGTGTGTGTGTGTGTGTGTGTGTGTGTGTGTGTGTGTGTGTGTGTGTGTGTGTGTGTGTGTGTGTGTGTGTGTGTGTGTGTGTGTGTGTGTGTGTGTGTGTGTGTGTGTGTGTGTGTGTGTGTGTGTGTGTGTGTGTCCCCATCTCTGTCCCCATCTCTGTCGCATTGCAAAAACTGATAACCACGTGTATTCAGTTATTAATCGATTGTGATAAAATCATTCATCTGGATCGTTCCAGTCACTTAAACCCTGATGTCCTGGCTCTGCGCGTCTTGTGTTGTGTGTAGCAGATGAACTACGTACCGAAGTTAATCAATTACGACATATTATGCGACATCACTAGCAAATGAACATGGTGGAAAACATGAATCGATTAAGTTCTGTTTCTGCAGAAATGTTTCTGTCGTCCACATCCGTATTGCAATGCATTGAAAATCAATTAATTTCCCCACCTATACTATTCGGTACAGTAGCATTGCCCTTTCATTGATTAATCCATCTGCTTTCTGCTACTTATGCAGGTCCAGGCTGCATTCATTTCATTGATTATATCCAAGAATGGATTATAAAAATAAACTACTCTGGTGCTTGGCGAGCGCATCCCTCTGCCAAGGCTAACAACTTATCTGGAATGTTGTTAAAAGGGGGGAAAAAGGTCCTGGATCTGCTCCAAATTATAATGGGTTATGTGTGGGGTCAAGCCCCCCCGCTCGGCATACCTCCAACAAGGCCTACATGAAACCACATTTAAATTCACTTGATCAAATCTTTTATTTAGATTTGTACCAAATTGCATACACTCATTAATGTCAGTCCCCTAAACGTGACAGATTTTTTTTTTTCATCAAGATCCATGAATTATTCTCTGAGATATTAATGGAAATGTAGACAAACACCCTATCTGACCTATTTCCTGTGAAAAACAACTTCCTGCATCCACTAACAGATCACAACTGAATGGGATCTTTTCTTGGGTTGTGCTCCACCCCTCCGCAAAATTAATTGGAAATTGTTTCAGTATTTTTGCGTAATTCTGCTAACTAACAGAAAGAATAAGACCTCCCTGGCAGAGGTAATAATTATTGACTGTGTCCCACTGATTTTTCATCATACTTTCCTCCATTGGCTGGTTTGACTCTGATGATCCCTGCAGAAATCCTGTTCCTTCAGGTTTAAACTGCTCTCCTAACGGCTCCAACTTCCTCTTCCTCAGGTCGGGTTGGTGCTGCAGTGACCTCCATTTACGCCATAAACAAGTGTCACCGACAGGCCAGGAAACCGCACCATCGCACTGACCACCTGACAGATGGACTGATGATGACTTCCTGCTTTAGGAAAGGAAAACCCACCGCCCATTTTTACTTTTTGACCTTTTGAACTTTGACCTGCACTACCGCTGCCAGGCGGGGAGGCGGGAAGAGCCAATTCTTCCTCCTCCCTCAATCACATGGACCTTAAGCCATTGTAGTTAACATCGCAAACAACTGTATTACATCTGGAAGCTGTCTTGATTGTACCAAACACACAGACACACAAGAACAGTTTGCACAGATTTCTTTATACCAAACACTCACTGTTGGCTTACAAACCATACAATACTTGTAAATAATATCAAAACATAACTGCAGATTATGCCCTAACAAAAACGGAATTTATGGATTTATTCCTAAATGTTGGAAGTGCTTTTTGCAATTCGAATAAATCTGTCATCCTTAAGTTTTAGAGATAAACAAAATGATTCAAACATATCTTAAAGAGGAAGAAGCTCAAAAAGATGAGGTAATAAATACCAAAAGTGGACACCAGTGGCCTGTACTTCCAAGCAATTTCAACGTACTACGAAGCTGGTTATCAACTGTCTCAGTTAACTCTGGGTTTTCTTATCCAGCTACATGCGCCGTTGTAAGAACTATAAATAAAGTTCTTAATATGATATGTCATAAATGCTGAAGTCTGGAGGCAGTCAGTTTTAAGTCAAAGTGGCTTTCAACAAAGAGAAACATAAATGATAATCACATCACTAGAAAAAGAAACGGTAGCATGATTTTTTTTCATTTTTAAATCAAGGATGTATTGTAAATAAGCTGAGGAGTTTTATTAATTTTATTCCTGATTATTTTTTCTCTTATCTGATGAATAAACTGTTGTGAGCATGTGACACAGATAGAAACATCAGTGATGTGGGTTACTGCTGCCAAAAGTAGTGAATGTGTGATGACATCAGTCTTACTGAAATGTTCATTTATTGTAGTTAAAAATATTTAAGAGTGTGTGGATACTTTTTAAAATATAATACATTAGAGGGTTTCATTTTTTTTATTTATCCTCAAGTTAGAATTATAAAGCAGAAGCATCAACACGGTCAGGAATCAAATAACCCTTATTCACTTATAATAATTCGGCTGTATTTATATATTGTGAAGCTTTCAGAAGCTCTGTTTTAAAACTACAGCGGACGCATGAAAAGTCTGGAACAGGTTGGCACTAAAGCATAAGTTACTACGAGGCTTTTGTAAGATGTGAACCAGCCTCGTAGGACTGAAAACCCAGAGTTAAACCTGATGCTCCCTCTTCAACCACAGATCCTGCTCCGTAGTACAGGCCCCAGAAAAGGGCTGTTAAGCTCATGCTTGACTTTTTTTTTTCCTTCAATCAGTCATTATGGAGATGTATATGCCTGATTTGGTGTACGTCTTCTGGAGGTCTCCTCATCTGTATTAACTTTCATGAACCTCTCATCAAGCTTACTGCACTAACAGAAAGAGAAACAGACTAATCATAACAGACCAACTCAGTCAGAGGGTTGAAAAACTCCTTTTGGACGAGGTTGGACTGCCACAGAGGTTTAAAGCTTTTCAGTGGGGTTTACTCAACACGACTTGAATTATTTATGTTCCGGTTTCTATGTCCACCCTTACTAACGTAGAGTTTGATGTATATCATGAAAAGTCAAGGGCTTAAAGGTCAAAATCAGAAACTGAAAGTGCTTTTTCTTTTCAGGAACTCATGATGCAGGTTTTTCTTGGGGGAGGGGGCAATCTCACAGAAAGTCTTAAAAAATAATAAATTAAAATATAAAATAATATAGTACAAGACAACAAACACACCCACAAGAACAAATTAAGGAACCTGTGTTCTGGCTCATTTAATGAAATAACATCTCTAATTTAAAGCTATTTATTAGGATTTATTTAGAAAATGATAACAAATGTGCAGTTTTATTAACTCGCAGATGAAATATGAGCCTCACACAGCATAAAGATCCTCATGCTCAGTTCCCTGTCAGGTAATATGGGAGGTTTCAGGAGGGTGGGTGTTGGAGCTGGGCCCGTGAACAGCCATCGTGGTGGTGGTGGTGGTGGTGGTGATGACTGGGGAGAAGCCCCTGCTTAAAATAAGTGTTTCCTGTGTGAGTTGTTGGCTCTATTTGCAAACATGTAAAAATAACTGAAAAAATAATTGGTCTCATGGTGTTGCAGGAAACGAATGTGAAGATGCAGGTGATTTTCTTTTCTTTTTGTTTTGTTTTTTGAACAAAAAAGAATAAAATCTAGAAGTTGCTGTGAGAGTTTTGTCTTTTTTTCTGAAGGTAAAGAAACAAATGATATGAAACGCACCTTTAAATCACAGCTATAACTTAAAAAACAGGTCCATGCTCGCCTTTTCTGGAAAAACTTGTAAGCTCACCCTGAGTGTGGTCTCTGAGGTCAAGATAAGATTATCAAGCCTTAACTACATGAGCGGTGATAGACTTGTTACAATTTGTATATAAGTAGTCATATTTGAGGATGAATTTATCAATGATATTTAAACTTTTTGTCGGTCATGTCAACCTTGTTCCAGAACATGGGACTTCCACAGAGTGCTTCCTTCTGTAATTAATAAGACAACGTGGCTCTTCCTCACAGTTCATCTGTCATATCAGCTCATTTTGCACAATCAGCACAAAGTTGAGTTTCTGTCCTGTCAATTAGAGCAATCTGTTCATACATCTATTCATTATATGTACTGTTTATCTCTTCAGGGTCACAGGGGGCTGGAGACAATCCCAGCTGACATCAGGTGAAAGGCAGTGACACCCTGGACAGGTCGTCAGAGTATCACAGGGCTGCGATACACAACAGACAGATACTACTGGTCGTCTGTGTACAAATACAATATAGCGTGCTCCAGTTTTAGGCACCATTGCAACACTATAAGGAGAACATCTGATTGGTGCCAAATTCATCCTTCAGCATGACAACACAAGACAAAAATGTTTTCAGAGACAAGAAGAATAAGGAGTTGTCATTTTTAAAAGCATCCTTAAATTAACTTCAGTGGCCGTAACCACTATCAATCTAATGTAGGCTATATAGTAATTAATCAAAAATGAATAATAGTATTAATATCTTAATAATTACATCCATACAACTACATTGACGATGATAGTAATTGATGTACAATAATAACAGTAGGGTTTGATCCCTTGGGGATCAGCATTTTTGTTATTACATTTATTTGTATTTTCAGTTTTGCCTCTTTAGTAAATCATGAAAAAACTGTAACAAAAACAACAACAACAACAACAACAGCAACATTATGATAATAATAATATTAATGGTATTATTATGTTATTATTTATTTATATCTTCTGTATTAGTTTGTTTTTTGTATTTTCAGTTTTCCATCTTCAGTCAATTATGAAAACCAGTTAGGGCGTAATAATAATAATAACAATAACAACAACAATAATAATAATACTTTTTAAAGTTATTGTATATTCAGTTATCTATCTTCTGTCACTTATGTAACACAGCTGTTTTTTTCCTTATCATTGATTGGTCCAAACTGTCTGCGGCGCCCTAAGGAAGGCTGTGATTGGTCCTCTCCCGTCGGCGTGTGTCGGGACCTTAACGCGGAAGTGAGCAGTGGGTGCAGGCAGGAGTCAGTTCCCACATCTGTGAGTCTCTCCCCGGCATCATGTGGATCAGTGTGGCCTTAGTCTGCGTCGCTTTGCTCGGACTCATATTAAAATATGTCTTCGGCAGCTCCGGACCCAACCCCTTCGAGAGGGACACCCGGGAACCGCTGAAACCGATGGTTCACGACAGGAAGGAGAAAAACAAAGTGCTGAAACAAGGTGAGTGGAACGACCAATGTCGTCATAATACACTGAGGTCCCACAGCCTGTATAGAAAGGGTTTAGCTTCACTTTAAACTCCCAAAAGCTGAAATGAATGGAAACAATTAATGTCATAAAGTAAAGTGGCTAAAGTAGCTGAAAAAGTTAATTTAACATGTAGAACATAGTGAAGGTATTGGCTCAATATTACCTAACATTGTAGGTCATGAGTCAGTGTATGTGGCTGAGGGGGTTACCCTCTATACAGTTTGTCTTTGAGCTTTAACGTGTTGCATCATTACTGTTCAACAACTGTCTGAAATATTCCTGTTGTTGCACTGAAATGAGTGGAGACACTACCTTTGTCTGATATGTCTTCTTTTCATCCACAAGCAAAAAGCAGCTAAACATTACAACTCAGTGTTTCCCCTACCATTATATTAGGCGCCCCCCCCCCCATCGGCACCCCGCGCCCCCCCTGGAAGGTCAAGTTAATATAGCGCCAGATCTCAACATAAGTCATTTAAGGTTACCTTTCCTATAAAACAGGTCTATAGCTTGCTCTTTTATTAAACAAACTAAATGGCCTTATGTTATTTATCTTATTTACACGACGGCATGTCATTTCTGTCTCTACATGGTCGCGCGTTTAGATTTCTCCTCTGCTCTCTGTATCGCGCACGGCGGAGTTCCATCCCGGCGCGCACACACTGACACGTGCGCGCGCACACAGGTGAGCACACTCCCACCAGCGGACAGAGAGCATCCATCGGAAAACAACAACTTTTCACAATTTGGATTGCTGCTTTAAGCTATCACTATTTTAAGCTATCAGCTATCACTTTTAAAGCCTAACAGTTAATGTATTTGCAGGTCAAGACAAACATCCGCAATAGGCTGCAAGGAGACCATCTTGCAGCCTGCATGCGGATCTCAATAAATGGGCCAGACCTTTCTGACTTCCCATACCAAGAGGCTCTGGACTGCTGTCATTAAAAGAAACACATGAACATCATGATTCCTTTAAGTTTTTGTGTCCGTGTCCGCCGCCCCCCCCCTAAGACAATCAAAAATATTATTATTAGTAATCATGTTATTCTTAATTATAGCTGATCAAAAATACATTTCGTTAAATTTTTTCTTCTAGTTTCAATTTTATCAGCTGTCGAGAATCTCAAAGGTTTGGTCAAATGTGCATTAAGGCATTTTTTACTCTGCAGTAAACCTTTATTCTATAGATTAACTTTTGTTCTGCCCTTTGTGCCACAGTCAAGCTCTTGTTTGAATGTTTTGTTGCCTTTCCCTCAGGTTTTGTGGCCAATAAAATCCCTGACAACCTGGATGCCATCATCATCGGCAGTGGGATCGGTGGGCTCGGACTCGCGGTGCTGCTGGCCAAAGTGGGAAAGAAGGTCCTGGTTCTGGAGCAGCACGATCGGGCCGGAGGATGCTGTCACACGTTCACTGAGAAAGGCTTTGAATTTGATGTTGGTGAGAAAAATGTGTCTTGTCTCTTTTGAGTATTGTCTATATCTTTCATAGATATTTCACATCTAAAAGAAAATGTTGGTGCTGTCAGGCTCTGAAATACAGAACTTTACATCCTGAGAATCAACTATTAATCACCAAATAAAAGCACTGAAAACATCTCTCATAAAACTCAGCTTTGTCCTTATCGGTCTTCCTCAGGAATCCACTACATCGGTGACTTGCAGGACCACAAGCCGTTCCGCTGCATGCTGGACCAAATCACCAATGGACAGCTGCAGTGGGAGCCTCTGGAGAATCCGTTTGACCATGTTGTTCTGGGACCACCAGAAAACCGCCGCCGGTATCCCATCTACAGCGGCAGGACCCGCTTCCCTGAGGAGCTGAAGAAGTGCTTCCCTGGAGAGGAGAAGGCCATCGACGAGTATTTGAAGCTGACCAAGGTAGGATGTTGTAACTTTACTGGCTGTGATAAAGTTTCTTAATTTATGGTGGCTGTACTTTGCAACTTCAATGCAAACACCTGTAAGTGCGTAGTTATGGAAATACACTGAAGATATTCTGCAATGATCTGGCCACTCATTTTCTTATATGAGCTTTACTCTACTTGCAAATGCCTTTTCTCCCACTGTAAAAATAACGGCACTTAGTTACACAAGGAAGTCATTATGCAGATTTCTCTCGATGGTGTCACTGATATTCCTCAAGGAGTCAAGGGTAGTAAACCAAAGGTTAGAGTAATAAGTGAGGTCTATTTTTAGCTGTCATATGGTTTTACATAATTCTATCCAGACTTAGTTGCATTGGAATTTTGCTTTGACACGTACATAAAGTGATGCCAGTCTCCGTATCTGTGTGGAGCCACTTAACTGGATCTATTCATTTTAATTGTCAGTGTATTGTTTATCTCTGTGTAATTGCTCAAAGGTTCGGTGGCCCTCAGAGCTCAATGCACTGCAGCTTAAGAAATCGCATGCAAAAGAACACATCTTCATCAATTTGCGGCAAATAGAAAATGTGCTGCAAATTCCCACAACACGACCAAATCCCAACAACACCACCAAATACTAGCAACACGACCAAATACTCGCAGAATGACCAAATAGTCACAAGATGACCAAATACCTGCAACATGACCAAATACTCAAAAAACAACCAAATAGTCACAACCGAGTGTTTCCAGGGGGCTCTAAAAAGGGATGAATATGCCTGGGACACGCTTGTTGTTATCATGAATTTCGACTGATAAAGTTACCGATTGAAGTTGGCAATCCCTCAGTGTTGTTGGAAAATTTGGTAAATGTTAATATAAATGGTAAATGGTGTTAACCTAGTGTTGGCCTCGTAGTTATTATTAGCCTGCCAGTTCAGGTAATCTGACGAAATACACTAGGTTAACAGCATATATCTGCAGAAAGATCTTAATCATTCGATCACTGAAAGAAAATCACATTGTTTCTTAAACATGAAGGCATCATTTATAATAAATGAGAACCATTCTCCCCCCAGAAATCTATAGTTTTAATATGCTGCTGTTTTTCTTATTTGCTTGTTCATTCTCTTGTGAAAGATGCATCCTGACTCAGGCAATGGCTTATATTTCCCTCCTGAAACCAACAGAACATTTAACGAGGATAAACACTGCACATATTCAGCGTTAATTTACAAATGTTAGAGTGACAAAACAACTCTGTTCAGGCTCATTACGGAAAGAAACTGCTTTGATTACTCTCATATCTCTCAGGTGTCTTTATTCAGTTTTTATTGTCATCATCAATGTGTCATTGTGTGTTTTTCTACAGAAAGCCGGGCGGGGCATTTGGCTCCTGGCTGTACTGAAGCTCTGCCCTGTTCCCTTGGCTAAGTTCCTGGTCTACAGCGGCCTGGCTAAACATCTGTCTTTCTTCTTCAAAATGGCCTCACGCAGCCTGACGGATGTGGTCAATGAACTGACGGAGAACAAAGACCTCCGAGCTGTTTTCACCTACATCTTCGGCACCTACGGTAGGCCAGGGCCAGGTGGGACACCTGAGGTTCTAACGTGGTCGTCTCTTGACTATGCTGCTGTTCACACTTTTTGTTTCCTTCTCTGATCTTCAGGTAACATGCCCAAAGAGGCCAGTTTTTCTATGCACAGCTTGCTGGTCACTCACTACCTGAATGGTGCCTGGTACCCTAAAGGTGGAGCCAGTGAAATCGGCTACCACATGATCCCCATCATTGAGAAGGCTGGTGGTGCCGTGCTAGTCCGAGCTCCAGTTAATCGCATCTTGTTCAATGATGCCAAGGAAGCTTATGGTGGGTGTGGTTCTTAACACACAGTCACAGCATGCAGCATGCAGCAGTTGCTTCCACAGAAGATTCACTGTGTCTGTTCTTTTCCTTTTAGGTGTGAGCGTGATGAAAGGTCAGGAGGAAATCCATATCCATGCCCCCATGGTCATCTCCAATGCTGGAATCTTCAACACCTACGAGAAGCTGCTGCCTAAAGAGCTCCAGGCCATGCCAGGTTAGGCAGGAAAAAGAGTTCCATTAAAAACTTTTCTTTTCATGCAATCGCTAAATGATTCATCTGTGAAATGTTAAAATAGTGAAAAATCTGAATTTCTCAGATCTCAGGGAGTCAACTTTTGATGAGATGTTTTGTCCTGACCACTCAGTTGAATTATATTTTTCTTCCTTGTCTTTTTTTGCCTCAGTGCTGGAAACAGCCAGTGGCCAGAGGTATTATGCTTTTGTCGTCCATATGTACTTGCCTTGTGAACATGTTATCTTAAGAACTCCTTGAGAGAATGCTTTCAAATTTGACACAAATGTTCATTTGGACTCTGCCAGTAGAGAATTTCCTCAAATTATGACCAGTTGTCACATGGACTTCAGTGGTCAAAGGTCACAGTGATCTCATCTCATATTATTGTGAATGCAATATGTCAGGAACACCTGAAGGGACTGAAACTGCACTGGTGTGCAGAGGCGGACAACCGCAGGGCAGTAATACTAGTTTTACACATGGCCTTGATTGAAAAGAAGATTTTATACCTGACAGCAAGTTGCAAAAAGAGTTGAATAAATACAGTTAAATGGTGAACTGGTAAATTGACCTTTGGACTAAGATCATCTTTACCATAAGAAATTGGTGTCTGTTACTTTTAGACTGACTGATTGTTTCCGCACGAGAGGAAATCATTTATTAATGAGGTTCAATGGGCAAATTACACATTACTTGAACGTGTTTCTGTAACGTTGTCCTACATGTGCGTTGCAGCCATTCAGAAGCAGCTCGGTATGATGAAGAATGGTGAAGGAGGCCTGAGCATTTTTCTGGGTCTGACTGGAACCAAAGAGGAGCTGGGCCTGAAAGCAGACAACTACTGGATCTTTGCTGAGAACAACTTTGACGAACTGTATGTTGTGTTGAATCTCGCATGTGTTGCCTGTTAAAATTTTTGGAATTTACGGTTTTTAGTTTAATATTTTAATTGAAGATATTTGAAGTGAATTTTATCTGATCCACCTATTTTGTGTCAATGGGAACTTATATGAAATCGTATCATCTGTTTTCATTGACAGGGTGGAGAGCTATAAGAATGGAAAGAGGGAAGATTCAGCCAAAAATGTACCCCTGCTGTTCGTCGCCTCTCCATCAGCTAAGGATTCAACCTGGGAGGAAAGATCGCCAGGTACACAAACATGAGTTGCAGCATGTGACTACACTAATAAGTTATAGCTTTAAAAAGCATCACTTTTGCTATATTTACTCCTGGCATGCACACACCTCTGAAGTTTCCGACCAGCAAATGGTTATGTGATTTGTGTTTTCAGGCCTGTTAGTTAATGCATGCCTTTCTCTGGACAATCCAGAACCAGGGTTCTAGAATGTGGGAGAACAGTTTTCTGTATTGTCATATATTTATTATATTTAACTTTTTCTTCTCACGTCAGGCAAATCCACCCTGAGTCTGGTCAGCTTTGCCAACTACGAGTGGTTCGAGGAGTGGAAGGACAACAAAGTGTCCAACAGAGGGGCGGACTACAAAGAGCTGAAACAGGTTTTCATCGACTCTATTGTGGAGGTGGTGATGGACGTCTTCCCAAAGATAACCAGAGACAAGGTAAACGCTGAGATGCACACAGATGTAGATTCATCCTGTGTTGTGGTCAGTGACTGTGGTTATGGTGGATTAATCCAAAAGGACCAAAGGGCTTGTGTGTTATTGCAGCTTTTTGCTTGTGCACAACTGTATGTGTATGCACGATCTCAGTGTTTACATGCTTTGGATATTGTGTTATATCACAGAGCACCCAGCCTACCTACTTCTATGTGAATCCAGTCATCAAAAATGCATGAACTTTATTTCCCCAACTCGTTTTCATTCCACACTGAGCTCAGTAAAAGAGCTTATACCGTGTGTCCTGAAATCTTCTGCAGCGAGATGTAAAACTGCAAAATTTGTTAGAATTAGAATTTTAAATCATTGCTGCAGGAACTAGCTGCCAGTGAAATGGATATTTTAGAAGGTACCGTGTTAATTAATTAATTGATAGAATTACAATAGTCTCAATTATTAAATGGTGTTAGAAAAGCCCTATGTCGTTTTTGTAAGGTACCATCTTCAGTTGTTTCTTGGATGCAACGTTTTATACAATTATAAGCAATTTTATGTATGATGCTTCCTGTTTAAATGAAAAAAAAACCTCAAATGTGTTTTTGTGTAGATTGAGTTTGTCGATGCTGGAACCCCCATCACAAACACATACTACATCGGAGCACCCAAAGGTGAAATCTACGGAGCAGATCACGGCATGGCCCGCTTCAGCCCTGAACTCAACTTTACAGTGAGACCTCAGACTCCACTGAAGAACCTCTATCTGACAGGTCAGTTGGTCTCCAGCACACAGCGTGAAAACATCCAGAGGCTATGTTTGAGAGCAGGACTTATTGATTTTCACGTTCAGATTTTTTAATGCCTTCACTCAAAAGGCTGCCCACATTTCCTGACAGGTTGAAACAGTATGAATTTGGTACATTTCATGTTTTGTGTATTTCAGGCCAGGATGTGTTCCTGTGTGGCTTTGCGGGTGCTCTCGCCGGAGCTCTCACCTGCGGCTCTGTCATTCTCAAACGCAACCTCCATCTGGATGCTATCAACCTGGCAAAGAAAACAAAAACTATGAACAGCAAACGCAAAGAGGACTAACTGCCTGTCGACATTCAGCTGAGTGGCCGTTATATACTGTGACTAACCAGTAACTGATTGCACAACAAACTCACAAAAATCTGCGTGTGAGGAGTTTTCGAGTTCCCCAGAACAAGGTGCTAAAACTCATGACACATGCTGTACTTTGTAATATGCACTTATTCAGCTTTGTTAAGCTAGTGGGATGTTTCATGTTTGAATAACGATTATTGAGCTTCTAGCAATTAAATAATTAAAATTACCTCATGCAAATACTTTTGTATCATTCACTGTGTTGAAATTCTTACACACATTTGTTGAGTAGTGTTTGAATTTCTTGTTCTGTGCCCAACTATGCTGTTAATTTTGATTTGCAGTCTGTAACAAGTTTCCAAAGATGACTCCCCATTTGATAATAAACAACGCTTTGGATGCCATTGAGTATCTGGTGTTCTGTGTCTATTTATCTAAATTTCCTCTTGACAGGAAATCTGTATTTCTTTTCTTACTGTATTGGTTGATGATCCACCCTTTACACTGCGTCCAGCAATTAAATCAATAATTTTACCATCGCAGAAGAGGTTGTGTATGTCTGTTAGTTTGCAGGATTACGCAAAATCTAGAGGACAGATTCATACAATGGAAGGATGTGGTGAGGGTCAGGGAAGAACCCATTACACTTTGGTGCGGATCCAGATCAGGGGGCAGATCTAGGATTAGTTTTTTCACTTTCTTTAACATTGTCTGTGTTTTTCAACATTTTCGTCAATTTCAAACGTGTTTCGGAGAGAGTATTTATGAGTGTGTGAAATTTGGTGCAGATCCTAATAAAAATCTGCATCTAGAGACATAAAAAGTGGCTTCATAAGGGGACTGTCGGGCCTTGGCAGAGGTATACACTCTATTGAGTGTCATTCTCGTTATTTACGGGTGTATTGCGGCTTTTTGTCTTACTTGTTGATTCTTATTACAACATTGCATGTTTTATTGTTTCGTGTACCTCAGTAGGCGTTTATGTAATTCATGATTTTACGTTATTTTACTTATTCATTTAATCTTATTCGTTTTTTTGTAAAGCACTTAGCGAATTTTATGAATGAAAGTTGTTTCTTCTTATTCCTATTGTTAGCATTATTAGTAGCAGTAGTATGCAATGTACTACTAATATTATATTGCAAGATACATTATATACTACATAATATTACAAGAATAAAGACGTAATTTAATGAAAAAGGTTATAATACAAGAATAAGATCCTAATATTACAACAATAAAGCCATAATTTAATGAAAAAAGTGGTAATATTACAATAATAGTCATAATTTAAGGGAACAAAATCGTATTATTGCAACAAAATCGTCGTAATTTAATGAAGAAAGTCATGCTATTACGATTATTAAGAATAAAGAAGTAATATTACAATATTATTATTAAAAGTAGTAGTAGTATCATTAAGTAGTACAGTACCACCCACTTTCTTGTCCATAGACAAAGTGTTTGTTTATTTATTTAATGTTTATTTATTGGTAAATAAAGTAGCCTGTGGTCACCTGGACGCAGCACGTGTTGGCGGCAGCACGGAGCCCGTAGAGGAGCTGTTTCCATGTCCAGCTTCCTGATTAGTTCCTGAACAAAGTGGGTGTGATTTTTTTAATAGTTTTTAGAGAAGCTGCCGCCGGGAGCCTCCCTTTCCTCTGCAGCAGCCAGCGGGTGTGGAGGTCCGAGGCCCACTGAGGTGAGTGAAGGCGTCAGACACCGAAGTGAAGCTCAGAACATGAAACTGGTCAGCTGCTTTTAAAACCTGGTTCCTACAGGAGGTTTGTGCTTGTGCAAGCAAGGGGGTCATTATAATTAGCTGCTTGCTAACCTGCTAGCCTCTGATCCGGTGAGCTAGCTTCTTCTGTTTCTCTCCGACAGTGCAGGTTCATTTCTTTATCCCGGGAGCACCATGGCCTTCTCCAGACCTTTATGCTACGAGCTGCTGGCGGCGGTGGGCAAAGGCTCCTTCGGCACCGTGTACAAGGCCCGAGAGGTGGGGGACGAGCCGCGCTTTTTGGCGGTGAAGAAGTTCAAAATCTACGGAGACAGCTCAGACAGCGGGATCCCGGCCTCCATCATCCGGGAGGTGGGGCTGCTGCGGAGGATGCAGTTCTTCAACCATCCCAACATAGTCAAGTTAGTTTATTGTCTAAACTTTATTTTGTGTGTGTTTGTGTTTTGTTGTTTGTCAACTTTAATCCTTCAAGGACTCACGCGCGCGCCCAGCCAACGACCTACTCGCAAACCAAAGGGAAAAAAACCCCTCTGTACCTGGACCAGTTTAAAATGTAATGTGCCTTACTGATGCACGGTCTGAGTTACTTTTCATTATGAATGTATTTCTTGCTACTTATTTCATGAAAAAAGTCGTAATACTACAAAAACAAAGTGGAAATGTAATGTAATAATGTTATATCATTGTGTAATACAATAAGTGGCCAGGAGCTCTACTCCTTCTGGACACATCATCTTGATGCTATGATCTGACTTGATCTTGAGAATCTGACTCATTATTTCTTGAGAAACAACCAAACCTCTTTGAATAACTCACCAGATGTTACCAAATGATAGCACACAGTGGACCACTACCCAACATTTCCTCCTCCACAAAAGAGGCAACTTCCTCCAAGTCTGTGTGGTTTCTTTCTTCAGAATAAACTCCGTTTTTACACAATCATTTCAAAGTCCTGACACTGATGAGCTGAAACATTTAGTATATGGTTATTTTGGAAACAAATAAAAGTTAAACTTGATGCAAGATGTTCCACATTCCTCATTTTAATGCAGGCGACAGGCTGACCCTCTATTCCCCCTCGAAAATATAACGTAGCTTAAAATTTTGATTGAGAATTAGTAAAAAGATCTTCATGAAGTAAACAGAGAGTTAGGACATATGTGGCAGTAAGGCCTGCGCCTGCTTTCTGTCACATGTTGGGTCCATATCTGGTTTAATCTTTGCTTTAATATGTGAGACTGATGCAGATGGAAGATCAGATTCAAACCCGTGGGCTGAGTGAGAGAGCCGAGCAGTGCAGCCATAAAGTGCAGACACAGCTCCCTTGTTGTTAACATTAACTTCCAGAAAGGTGTCGAGTCATGGAATCTGTGAAACATCTTTTCTGAATCTGAAACTACCTGAATGTTAAACCTTTAACAGATACTGAGAGAAGGAAGCAAAAGTTCTGTCTCTTTGCAGGCCATTCATTTTTTATCTCTTCATACTGAAAAATAAAACACTTGAACATACAGTTACCTTCCAGGTCAATTAATTCTTGGTATGCCACGCATATGTCACTTACTTACAGGCAAGTCATTTTCAACTTTATTTAATGGTAAATAATTGTTATAACTCTGTCAGTTCAGTTAGATTGTATATTGATGTGTTTTATATTTTGTCTGTCAATAACATCTATGATAAATTCCAGTCTTGTTTCTGTCAACATTTTTTTTTCTTTTGCACTTTGTGACTCTGTTCTGTGAGAGGTGCTCTATTGAATAAACTTAACTTTATTTTCTATTATGTTCTCCAGATCACAGCTAGCTTTGTTTGTTTTGCTATGAAGCAAACATTTGGTGCCAAAAGAATCTAACTTGATACTTAATGTGTTGTTTTTCTCGTCTCATCCAGGCTGTTGGATGCGTCTGTTGCACTACAGGACAGGACCCTGGACCTGACTCTGGTGTTGGAATACATCGACCAGGACCTGTGCACCTACCTCTCCAAGGTTCCGCCCTCTGGACTGAGCCTTGAGCGCATCAAGGTGTGAACTCTTCACCAAGTCTGAAATAAACAACCTTTTCGCAGAATAAAATTGAACCGCCTCATGCTCTTGACATTTTGGCAACCTGTAAACCAAGATAATAGATGAATTTTGCGCTTTCTTTGACACACTGAAATGATTTGTCTGCTAAAACTTCGGATATTATTGACCTTCAATCTTCAATTACCAACTTATGAGAAAGGAATTTCCATCATACATTCCTCTGACAAAGTCAGGCAGCCTACCACAGCATGTCTCTGCACCTTTTCACAGGGTCAACCAGTCATAACCGTAGACTGTAAATAAAGATGGACAACGTGTCTCTTCAATCATGATTCAGTCTTAGCTGCCAATCAGGTAACAGATTAACAGATAAATGAACATTTGAACAAATAAAACAAGCGATCGAGATGCTTTGGCTTCCCTTTTGGGCAGCTGTCATGTCGTCCATCTTTATATACAGTCTATGGTCATAACATATTCAGTCCAACCTTAAATGGAAGCCATCCCTGAGTTTAGACACCGCTCTTTCACATGACGTCCATCTCAATTCTGCTGTCTGTCTGCACAGGATTTGATGTCGCAGCTGCTGCAAGGTTTGGACTTCCTACACACAAACATGGTGCTGCATCGTGACCTAAAACCAGCAAACATCCTGGTCAGCAGCCACGGAGAAGTTAAGATCGCAGACTTTGGACTGGCACGCATCTACACCTATAATATTGCGCTCACTCCAGGTGTAAGTGAAGCAGCAGCTCAGAATGAAAGAGAACTTTTAACTGTCATAGTGATGTATCTTACTGCAGTGATTCTCTCCTAAGTCATCCCGGAGCCTGGTTTTTCCTTTATAAAGCACTGTGCTCTGTCTGTTTCTTGGCCTGAGGTGAAAAATGTTCTTGTCACTTCTCATACTCTTTGCCTTTGGCTTTTCATTTCTTTATTTTCTGTTGACGTCTGTTTGTTTTCAGGTGGTGACGCTGTGGTACAGAGCTCCTGAGGTGCTGCTGAACTCGGTCTACATGTCCTCAGTGGACATGTGGAGCGCTGGCTGCATCTTCGCCGAGCTCTTCCTCTTGAAGTGAGTAGAGCCAAGTCTGCCTCTGGCTGGAGGAGATGTACGAGTGTAATTCTCAAGTTAGAGGTAAAATATTCTATGATTAAAACGTTGCCAAATAGAGTTTTTTGTGCCTCGTGTCTTACAGACCCATGTTTCAGGGATACACAGAGGTGCAGCAGCTGTGGAAAATCTTTGAGTGAGTGTTGTTTTCCTTTCTTTATCCATAATGAAGAAAGGCAGGGATGTTATTGTACTTTACCAATGCTCAACCAGTCGTCCTGAAAGTCTGAAACAAGGTTCATGTTTTTGTTACATTCTTTACATTGGATGTGGTTAGCTTTGGTTTCATATTGTAAGTATTGTTACGAAGCGCACTAACTTACGGCGTGACTTTTGTGTGACAAACATACGTCCTGTCTTCATCCCCTACATGGAATGTGTCTACTTATACCTGACAGTGATTTGATTGACTTTCTGTTTGAATGGAGAAAATTAATGAACCGGTTAATGTCGTTGCTACTGTAATATAATGGTATTACTACCAGCGTCACCAGCTTCAGGTGCAAAACATTAGTTTGAATGCGCCAAATGAATATACTTGTTGTTCAAACAGAGGTGAAGACTGCAAGGAATCCTACGAGTTTCTCCCGCTTCTTTTTCTTCTCTTGGCTACTGCGGTCTCAATTTCCTGTAATTGGTCCATGAGGCAATCCAGAGTCTATCCAAAAAGCGTTTACACACTACAAACAGGCAAATTTCACTCCTGATACTTTGGTTCTGATTAACTGAAAAGCTCAAAGTTCAGAAGTCCGGTGTGAAAGCCCAGCTCTTGTTGATTTCACAAGTTATTTAACAACCACTGAAACTGAGTTATCACACTGCTTTGGCAATGAAGTAGGTCGGTCTGTAGTGCAGTTGAAGGCTGATCTTTAAGACTTCTGTTTTTGAATCAATAAATAAAGCTTAAAGTTAAAAAAAGGTTGTCTGTCACAACCTCGTACAGTTTCCACTTATATCATGTCCGAGTAGCTTCTATGTTTTGGTCTTCACCGGTTTTAACCATTTTCCCCAGAGTTATCGGTTTGCCTGGTGAGGAGGACTGGCCCAGGGACAGTCCCATCCCATACTCAAGTACCTGGGGACCAAATATTTCCTGCACCGCGATGCTGAACAACGTGGGCAAAGAAGAGAACGAACTTCTCACTGTGAGCAAATGTGTTTCTGTTTTAATGAAATGTCCCAAACAAAAACAAACGACAAATGTTGTACACTCTAGATCATTTTGGAACAGAATCTTATTCTAGTGTATTGGCACTTAAAACAAAGTGCAGTCTTGGCAGATGGGAAGATTGAGACAAATTAATTGAATAAATTTGCTAAATTTAACTAAATGAAAGGTCAGACGTTCAACATAGTAGAAACAATTCATCCTGTTATGATATTTGACCAAATTAGTAAAATGTCTACCTCATCGTGGCGCTAGAAATAAAGTCAGAGGATGACCAATGTCTGTTGGAACCATTCTTTAGGAATCATGATGCACCAAATTTCACAGCAGTAGACCGTAAATATAAATGAACTACATGACAGCTCCCAAAAGTGAATCCAGAGTGTCTTGGTCGCCCCCTGGTGGATGGCTGCAATATAGGTCATAAACCTTGCCTCCTCCATTTTAGTGGATGAGACATGGACCAAACTCAAAACTCAAAGTACACATTAAATACATTTTTCTTAGTTATGGTTTCAATCATTTTAGCTAGTTCTTATTGAACTGATATATGTTTAAGTGTTCATTTTCTGTTAGGTTTTAATTAGTTATTCACTGTTATTGAAACGAGGGGAAACATGATTGACAGCTGAGACTAACTCATCATTGGTCGAGTGTGTGAATTGGTGGGACCTCAATACTGTGGCTTTGCTCCACACCACAAACATTACTGCGCCGACTTTGCTCCAGATGATGTCGAAAGTGCAAAATGCCATCACCAGCATGTATTCACGATATTTTGACTTCATTTCTGGATAGTGGAAGAAGGTGGAGACTTGTCATCCATCTTTATTTATAAAGCTGCAGCCAGGTCAGACTAGGTGAGCAGGTTTAAGACATTAGTTTGGTAACTTTTCAGGATCAGACCACAGGTACGCCCCAGTTCTTTTCTCCAAGTCATTAATAACGTGCAACATTTCCTCACCTGCAGAAATGTTTGGCGTTCAAACCAAGCAGCCGCATCTCCGCTGCCGAAGCTCTGGCTCATCCCTTCTTCACGAAGGACTCGGTCGAGTCAGGAGCGGATTGATCTACTTTGGAACATTCATGCCAACACTCACAGTTCAAGTTGTGAGTGGGATGCAACATGTTTGAGTTACGTTTATTGAGATTTCAGCAAACCTGCAATTACCTCATGCAAATACTTTTGTATTTTGAAAGTGTACTCACACAAAGACATACTGCTACGTTGTTCTTGTTGAATGTTACAACAAAAAATAAGGATTCTCTTTGGCTGCTGACAGCACTATTATGAGCACTTTCACGATGGCCACTTAGTTTGTTTTGTTTCATCAAAACTTCTTTTGCTCCAGATTTTTGAATAAGAAAAAATGAAGTCTTTTTATTTGAGTAATTGTTGTGAAGATATTTGGAATCGTGTACTAGATTTATTTTTGTCAAAGGGAGTTTTGTTGTTAATAAAAGAAGTATTTCTATAAATAATTGTCTCACTGATCTGTCTCTGCTTTTTAATGTAGCATACCTGGTCTACTGATTGTATGAGACTTTCCCTTGTAATTGCACAGTTTGTACAGATGGGGGCAGTGCTGAAACATTTCTTGCATCAGGTGAGGAGGACTAGTTACACAGGGGATCTTTGATCTTCACGTTGTTTTGTTGAAGACCCCCAATTCCATGGCCAGCTGTAAAAGATGCAACACAGTTAAACAACAGAAGAAAAATAAACAACACTCTTCAGAGTACAAACAAAAAACAACTCAAATGAATAAGGCATTCATTATTGCAAGTATTGCAAAATGGAAAACAATACACATGAATATGAGGGAAAATACTGTAGATACAAATTTAAACATCAAGTATCACTGGATTATTTCAAGACAGAATGGTGAGAATTCAGAGTGGACTAGATTGACTTGTAGAACTTTTGGAGGGCAGACCCAGGATTATTGTTTTTTCACGTTGTGAGATATGGTGTTTGACATTTTCACCAATTTCCTGGAGAATATTTCATGGACCTTGATGTAAAAAAAAGGCAGATTTAGAGAACTGATATCTATAAGTGTGTGAAATTTGGTGCAGCTTGTTTGAATGTGAGGGGATTGCTGGGCCTTGGAGGATGTATGGGCTCTACTGAGTGTCAGTCTCATCACTGCAGACACAGGAAACATGTTATCCACATCAGATATGCAGAACCACTGCATGGCTCGAGCCTTAACCAATGTTATGGCGCCTTCTATCACATCTAGCCTCATTTAATAACAAAATGCAAACTTGCAGAAACCGTTGCCACTTGTTGATTCCTGTGCGTGAGACCACAGCTCAACGGGAGCAGCGTCTCTTGGTTGCCTCCTGGGCAGTGGAAGGGGCGTCCTCGTTCATCCATCTATTTATACTCTCCCCCCTTAATACGGAGCCCTCCACAGCTGCCACTGTGGCTACATTTGGAGATACAGTCCGTGGAGCGGGGGCCAGTGGGGAGGGACCGCCGGGCTGAGGAAGGGCAGCGGCACCGCTCACGTAAGTATGCGCATGAATTCTTTCTTTCTACGTTCATTGGTTGTGAAAACGAAATTTCTGCAGCATATTCCAACATGTTTCATCTAAGCCCGAGTTGTGCATATGTTTCCAAACAGTCGCTTATTCCTGTCAATCGTCTCTCGGCTATCGCGTCTGAGCTGCTGAACTTGAGGCTGTGCGTCGGGTATGGACTCGTGTGGTCACTCACTTTCTGAACTTTAGAGTCAAAGGTTTCATTTAGTGTCTAAAGGTATTTTAAGTCAGACACATTTTGGCAGATAATGTCAACCAGACCACGTTTTACGCACGAATTACGCATTAATGAAACTGCAAGAACTTTAATTCCCTTCATCTAATTGCGACTTTAACCCACTGAGTTAAGTTTTTCTATTTTCGTTCACCATAAATAACTGTAAATAAGTAGAATTGAGTCCTGATAAAGTAAGTTTCATAGCCCCCAAATCCCCTTTGTTATGAATATAACTGTGATCACATGTCTGGACTTTGAAAAGGGTGTGCCATTGAATATTCCAAGAATGCATAATATGAGTTTGCTGTTTTGAACATTGGGTAGATCATTTTATATAGAGCTTAATGTCAAAACTGCCATCAGACCACCTGTTGATGTTGATGTGCTTCATCCCACTGGAAGCTGATGAGTGGATAATGGTGTTTGCATGAGGGGGGAAGCTGCTCTTTCAGCCTTATGCCTCTAATGTAGAGACCGAGGCTTAACACTGACTCCAGTTGCAGTCAGTCAGGACAGGTGTAATTGGACAGAGGCTTATTCTAGGCCAACATTTTAATCTGGTTTACTTCAATGCCACTGGACAATGAGGTCCTCCTGTTCCGTAACGTCTAATATGTTGGCTCTTTGAGTGAAGTCAAACCTTCAAGCCTGTAAAAATAATTCCCAATACAGGTTTGAAATTGTGCCATGAAAGTGCTGCTAGAGAGTTAATTTACTTCCTAAAATCAGCAATCAATAGTTAATATATTCACATTCATCTTTGAGTATTAGAGCATTGTTGAGGTTTGAGATTAGATCTCTGACAGGAGGTCAAGCGTTGGCCCTGTGTGCTCATTCACAGGCTTTATTTCCGAGCCAGTGTCAACTAGTGTCTCTGGATTAGAAGCCCATGATCCTTGTTGAGCCTGGATGGCAAACTCCCCTCCGATCGAAAATCCTCCAGCCGGTCACATGACTTTTGCTCTTAACACGAGTGTGGCCACCGTTAACTTTTACTCATGTTCTGTTCAGCAGAGGCATAAAGGAGTGAGGCGTCAGTGAGACTGGGGGATGCCCTCTCTGTGGGCCTGGGCCTGTGGGGTGATGAGTCCTGATTGTTTTTGTTTGAAGCACAGGTACAGGAAGTGGCGACAGATATACAGAGCACAGCTCTGAGCCTGGTGTCATCATACTCCTCAGCTCATGAAAGCTCACTGTGCCAGTGGCATTGAGGATTTGCAATGTCCTGCTGACGGTGTCTGCAAATGTGGTCTTCAGTCTGACCACATGTCATAGAGGAATTTCACACGATTGCTATATATTGAGTTTTAATGACATCTGTTTTGGCCGCTCACTCTTCTGTCCTTCAGTTGCAGTAAAAGTGCTAAAATAAAAACATAAGTTGTGACTTTTACTCTGTGATCGCTGCCTCCACCAGAACCATTCAGGCCTGCAGCAGATCTCTGTGGTGCACTAAGTCCACGGCTCATGTCTCTTTGTTCTGGCTCCATTGTGATTCCTGCATCAGGAATGCTGACATCCACACTTTTTGGAAAGTGCACAGACACATGTGCAAACACACATCTATGTTTATACACATTCGTGAGCACACATACGCACTCAAGCCTTTGCCGACCGAGCTTATGGTTTGGCGACTGTCTTTACGTGCAAATTGTGCCATATCAGTACTATTTATATCTGGGTCACAGGCTCAGGCTTTGTTAATGTTGTTTATTCACCTCCAGGCAACCATGTAGCCAGCAGGGACTTTTTACTGACTCATCCTTGTGAGCGTGTCATCATTCAGATACTCATTATTTTGTGTATTTAAACAAATTATAAACCATAGCTGTGTCATTTGGCCTCACATAGCTCGGTCTTGGCTAGCAGCAGTCAAAGTGGCTATGTTGCTCATTCGATAACATTTGAACAGAAGAACAGTGACTTGTTCAGCTTAAATTACCTGCTGCGTTGTGGAAAAGTCCAGTGAACCTGCAGACTCAGTGCATTGAAGGCCTGGATCCAGAGTGGAGCTTAGGCGCTGCGGTGTTGTGTTTCAGTGCAAGGGGAGATTCCTGCATGGCACCGCAGCGTGGCACAGGTCATCTTACATGGACTCAAGCAAGAGAGAAGAGAGAGACGTGAATGAAGGAGAAAATTTGTTTAATATATAATGAAGGCATCTGGTCATCTGTGTTGTCATGGGTCTCTTCTAGCAAGACATGCAAACCCCTGAAGGGCGGATAGGCGATGTGCATGTGCTGCGATGGTGACAAGTGGACATCTGTTACTTAACTTTATGTTTGGCTTTTCATCTTTAAGGAGAAACATTCTACTCACTGATGTGCAGACTGGTTTGCAGCCTCCGATTGGTGGACTCCACGAATCTTTAGAGCTGATGGAATCTGGATTTTACTAGAAAAGAAAGAAGAACCCAACTGCTTTCCATCCCTGAATCCGTCTGAGGGACATCGACGCCATGGAGAACCCAGTCCTGGAGCCCAGATCGGAGCGGATCGCTCGCTATAAGGCTGAGAGGAGGCGAGAGCTGGCTGAGCGTTATGGTAACGTGGAGGAACTACCTTCAAAGTGGGTGAGGAGGGATGGGAAGGAGGCGCATGACCCGGCATCCCAAGCCCGTGGAGAAATGTCGAACTCAGATGGCCCGAGAGCCAATGGCAGGACGCGAGGGGTCACAAATGGATTAGAGGCAGAGACGCCTGCAGAGTCCAGCTACCTGGGAAGGTGAGTCGTGTCTGGAGTGAATGTTGACTTCACTGAGTGAAAAGTACAGTGGCCGAGACATCTCACACAAGCAAATTAACATAAAACCTTAATGCAAAAACTACAACATTACTCTCTGCAGGTAAGTCATGGATGTATGAGTCAAGTGAGCCGTCATTTGTGAAAACCCGGATGTGTCAGACGCCACTTAAAATGACAAGGCTGTAAAACCTCAAAATGTCAATTTGTGTGTTTGAGTACACAGTGCATTCTTCCTTTTTGGTGCCCTAAGAACAGCATCTATTGTCTCTCACTTCCATTGGGGGTTGTGTTTCCGTTGTGTGGCTTTTGAAGTTTTTAACTTGGTCTGTTCCTCTCAGCTGCAGCAGCAGCAGCAGATCCTTGACTTCACCAGTTGCTCTGCAGCCTTTGTTGCTAATTAAAACTTAGAGGTCTAAATCAGTGAGTCCCAGCGGGGAGCTGTAAAGCCACTCTGATTCTCCTCTTGCATGTACATGTGAGAGCTGGTCCTGTCCCAGCTCATCACTTTTCCCATCATGACATGTGGTGCGGGTGTATTTTCTCAGAGTGGGCATTGACTGGTCACCTCTTCACTCTCAGAAAAAAAAGACACAAACTCATCACCTTTCTCTCTTGAGACGTTTGGCAAAATTTGATGGAAAGGTTCAGTTTTTTAATTTTTTTCTGAGAGTCTTTGTGCACCCACGGTCCCCACTCCTGCATCCTCACCTCCTTCCCCTCACTCCCGCCCCCTCCAGGCAGGGTTTCCACGACTCTGCCAGCATGCTGAGTGGGGAGGGGGACCACTTCCCTGATGGACACGATGTCCCGCAGCTCCACACTCGGGTGTCGGTAGGCCAGTTGAGAAGTGCCCTCCTGCAGCAGACGGGGAGCGGAGCGCAGCCCGAGAAAGTGTAGGGTCACCTGCATGTGTGTGATCCAGACTGTCACTATCAGACCTTGTACCTCTGTGACAACACTTGGTTTCATCTCAACATCTTCTTCCCTTTTCTCCTCCTCCTCCTCTTTCCTCTTCTTTGTGTGTGGACGCCAGCTGCCCTGATGCCGGGCAAGCCACGACCTCCCTGGACCTGGCTGTGAACCCGGGCTCTGAGGGGGGCCGTCGACGCACCCGCCGTTACCTCCCTGGTGGCGGGCCTGGTGGTGGTCGCAAGACCAGCGAGCGCTTCAGGACACAGCCGATCACAGCCAATGAGATGGAGGAGAGCAGCGGGTAGGGGCTGTTTGCTGTGGGCTGCAGATGAGGCACCTGGTTTGTTACTTTCCCCCAAAAAAGATGCTGTTTGCAGTGACCTGTTTGCAGTGAAGCGTATCTTCAGGAAAACCAACGACATTAATGTGTACACATTAGCAGACTTACCAATTATTGACACGTCATCACAACTTATTACATGGTAGTTTCCAGTCTTTTACTTTGTTGGAAACACAGGTTTCGTTTTCTGTCTATTCGTTTGTGCAGCACATTTACATAAAGTCCCAAAGGTCGTGTGGTTTGCATGTGTTTTTCCTCCTTCATGACATCCACAGTGTTGCTTTACCTAGAATGCAAATATGACACAGCATCTTGATTGGTGGAGCTGCATGTTGAGGCACAAAGACGTGCATTGTGGGAGGGAACGCACTGGAGCTGAAGATTAAAGTCTGCATCACCTTCCTGTTCATATTTCACTCGGTGACCTCTTCTTTTCCCTCTTTTCTTTTATTCTTCTAGGCTGGTGGATGCAGAAGAAGAGGAGAACTGTAAAGGTAAAGAACTCTTCTCATACAGACTGTTATAGTGTTCGAGGACAAGCAGCTTTTTCAGTCTTGCCTCTGCTTTGCTGGGGCTCTGGCCGAGTGACCTGTGACACAGAGAGGAACAAGGTCACAGTTAATGTCACCTCTGACAGTGTGAACACAATGAGAATGACCGCAGGAGGGAAAAACATACATCTCATGTCGTACTTGAGTCATAAAGTCCAACAGGGAGGAAAGGGGCATCAGAAAAATATTGAATAATCTCACCACATGTTGTGCGAAGATAACAAATATTTGGAGCGTGCAATCGGACTTGCACAGTTGCCTCTATAAACTTGTGTAACAGCTCGTGAAATAAATCAGCTCGTATTTTTAGGTTCACAATGTTTAATCTCCTCAGTGAAGACAGATTTACGACTCCACGACACCACTGCTCAGTCTTAACCCCGCCGCAAAAAGGTTGCAAGCAAGAATTTTCAAAGATCGACTCAAGAGAATTGACCCCACAGCTACGCACAAACACTTTGTCCATGTGAATAAAGTTTTTATTGCTATATGAACTATTAATTTTAGAGTGAGATAACTGCACAAATACAACATTAATTAAGGATTCACTTAAGCTCAAACTTCCAAAAGTATGGATCTTTCAAAATGTGGTACATTGATTTGAATTTCTTATAAAACCTTACCTAATTTTTTTCAAGACTGTTAAAAGTTCGTTATTTTTTCTACTTACCTGGTAGATGCCAGATGTGAGATAAAGGGATCCGACATGAAGTGCAACAAAAGTCTGGTGTTCTAGTCGTAGTATTAGTTTCATACAGTATGTCAGGGTTGGGGATAAAAGAGCTTCTCGCCAGAAATGGTGTATTTGCATGTAATCAGTGAACAATACTGGTTTTTAATCCAGTATAAAAGTGGGATGCTTTAATGTATTGTTATTTCAAGGCAAAATGAAGTTTGATATGATCCAAATTTTAAATAAATGGATCGCAGAAGTTAATTTGCAGAATGGTTATATATTTAAATACACAAATTCACAATAGTATACAATATGATATGAAAATAAAAATGCTATGTAAATATATAGATTGTTTTTATGCTAGAGTGTGTCAGAAACTGTTGGTCCTTTGCCAGTTTCTCAGGAAGTCAGTGTTTATTTCCACGTTATATATTTCCATCACCTGTTTATTTATTTTAATCTTGATGATTTATGTTTTTTTCCCTCCTAGCTGATGTGAAGACAGACGACAGAGCCAAAATGAGTGTGGCAGCCAAGATGTCTTTGTTTAAAGTGAGTCTCTGCGCTGACACAGGATCTGTGTTGCTGTTGCTGACCTGTCCAAACACCTGCTGTTGAAAATGACTCATCTCAAACTACGCCGTGGTTTACACTCACAGCAGAATAATTGAAGACGTTCTGAAAGTTTACTCATGCCAATGAAGCTGTGATCAGGATGTTGTATCCCAAATGAACCCGCCAAACCAGAAATTCCTGTTAATATGTTGCAGCAGACTGAAATATGTCCACTGATAAAGAATAATCATGTGGTTGGTCACACTGGATTTAATTCTGACTTTAAGTTATTTCGCCCCTGTCTATTTGCCTGTTTGTTTCTTTGTCAGCAGGTTTACACAAAAACTACTGAACAAATTTCCACAAAACATTTATTTTTATCACTTTCTTTAACATTGTGAGATAGGGTGTTTTTGTTTGGCATTTTCCCAGGGAATAATACATGGATCTTGATTAAAAAAGCATCAAGCACATTTAGGGAACTGATAGGTATGAATGTGTTAAATTTGGTGTTGATTAATTCAAAGGGGACTGTTGGACTTTGACAGAGATTTGCGCCCAACTGAGTGACATTCCAGTTGAGAAATATATTAAACAGATAAAGAGAAAACTTCATCCATCATCGCTAATCCCCTCAGCTGCTCACCTTACTGTCTGAAACACACAGCGAGCCAGAGCACAACCTGATCATGTAGAGGGAACGTGATTGGTTTAAACATGGTGCTGTAACCGGGTGCACAGTTTGGTTTGGTGCTCTTTGTCTGCACTTATTAAAAGACAAACTAATTTTAATGTTTGTTCAGTCAGAACAGAAGATTAAACACACTGTGCATTTTTTCCAGTTTCCAGTTACAGTCCTCCTTCCTACATTTCACCTCGTGCACAGTTTTAGTCTTGAAGCATCAGGTAAAAATGTGCCGGACACTGTTTTGCTAGAAACAACCACAGGGGCTGTGTTATAATTAGCCTGCTGCTCCGTGGAGGCAGGCGGGGAGGTAACAGAAGCCGCCGCAGCTCTGGTTACACTGTGACCTGTTGGGCCAGCATTCAATCCATGTGCACAGAGACACTCCACCTTACAGCTCGTCGCTTTATTCACCAGCCATCCAAACCCCCAGCCCCCCACCCCCTCCCTCTGTCCATACAAATAGAACAGGAGACATCAGGAGAGGGAGTTTTCACTGCCATTTTTGTGGTCTCTCTTTTTATTCATTTAGCAGGTGGAGTGTGTCAATCAAGGCCGCCCTATGACCCGAGCGTTGGGGTGTACCTGCGGCGATGTCGTGTTGATTTTAACGTCCTCTCTTACTGCTGTACAGGAGCTGGAGAAATCTGCAGCCCCCGAGGCCCCGGCCCTCCTGAAGCCTCGATCGGGCAGCGTCTGCCACGAACGCAGGGTGCGGCGTGGCAACGACCATCGCTTCCTCACTCAGCCAATCACCTGTGAGGAGATGGTGGCTATCAGGTGGGCTGTTTGGAAGTGTGGTGGTCAGATGTAATTGAGATGAAGAGTTTAATCCCACTGGTCTGATATTACCATCATCGGTTGAAATACACATCCATATAAAGGCATATTATATCATATTTGCACATCATTACCTTAGACAATACTCCAGTGTTTTAGGTTATCAATTTATAGATGACCCTCGTGTTGAAAAGCTTGGCTTTATTCTATATTTTTCTTCCCATTAAAATCTTTAATGACAGTCAACAATAAACATGTTGGTACAATTGCTCTTGATTGTATCAACTTCAATATCAACTTTTTTAATGGATCATACAGTCTGGTCCAAAAGTCTGTGATAAAGAAGTGTAGGTTAGAAAGTTTGAGAACTACTTCATTAGTTCATTTTGCACATGTGCACTCACTTACACCTCATTGGTTCCTACTGAAGACACTTTGAAAAACATGTCACAAATATAATGTTTAATTTCCTTTTTAAAGAAGAAATGATTTCTTTAAATAGACCTAAACACAAGTCGTTAATACCTTTGGTGCTATTGACAGCTGTGGTCTGAACAGTCGGAGTAAAATATAGAGTAATTCCCCTCACAAGCCTGTTTGATATCATGTGATTTATTTTTTCCTGCAGCGCCCCCAAACCAGCTTCTCCAGTGGAGTCCCAGTCTGTGCAGGCCGAGCCAGTGGAAGACGTCGACGAGAGCTGCAGGCTGAGCATGAGCGAGAAGCTGGCGCTCTTCACCAAACTGTCTCTGCCTGGGAAGAAGGGGTCCAGTCAACCCGACGGGCCCCCGGAGAGGAGAAGGCAGAAGGGAGCTCGGTACCGAACTCAGCCCATCACTGTGGAGGAGGTGAGCCTGGTAAGAAGAAGAACCAAGTCAATAAAATCTAAATAAAATCTATTTATTTTGCTATTTTCAACAACACATACTTAAACATAGCAAGTTTTTTTAAGTTTAACTCTGACAATAATCTGTTCAATCTAAACATCTCAATTCTGGTAGAATGCTCCAAAAGTGTATTCTAAATAATGATCTCCATCTCTCTCCAGCTCCAGAAAGGCCCTGTACAGCTCCCTGCCTTCTGTTTGTCCCCTCAACTGTCCGACAGACAGCAGGCCTCGTCTGTCAACCTAAAACCCAGCGAGGTTCGTCTCTCCCAGCCAAGACCGGACGCCGAGCCCACACCCGGCGCGCAGGGCCTGCAGCGCTCCGACTCTGAGCCTGGCTTGAGAGGAATCCTGAAGAAGAGCCGCTCCTCATGCTCTGAGTGGAGCGGGATGGAGGGCGGTCAGACGGATGCGCCCTACAGCCACGAACAGAACGGTGGAGGCTGTGGAGAAGCAGTGATACAGGGGAGGGTGGAGGGTGCAGAGAGGCAAGGACCTGTTGCACCACCGCGAAGAGTGAGACGTGAGGCTTCAGGTGTGGAGGGAGGCTCGCTCGCTGCTACACCCTGGAGGCAGAGGGCTCGGAACAGGAGGGAAACCATCGCCTGCACACCAATACGAGTCTCATCAGAGCAGGACGCTCCTCAGGAGGAGAGGCCCTGTCAGACCAGGCTACAGGAGCAGTCGGTGTCCTCTGTGGAATGCAGCTCAGACGCCACCAGGAAAGTCCTGTAAGTGACGGATATTAGGTGAACAGTTGATACTGGGAAGTTGGTGGCAGACTTGGGATGTGGGACATCCTTGCTCTGACTCAAAAACCTTTTAAAGTGTGCATTTAAGGTCTCTGATGATGATAATATGAGGAAAACAGTGAATGTGAATCTGGCTATAAAAATGATCGGATCAGTATAAGTACATACATTATCAGTGGTTTTAGAATGAAAACGGAACCGTGGGAGAGTTTTTTAATGGTTTATGTTTCATCTTCATCAAGAATCAATGAAGGATCCCCAGTGGCGGGACACGTCCAGGTTACGCTGGTGGATGGAACCTCGACACTGCAGGAGACGACCAAAACCAGCAGGAGTGAGGTGAGAAACAGAGATATGTTGTTTCTGTGATGTCTTCAGTGTGCACAGTGGGAATCCCAGCGGACCACATCCCAGCTGCAGAATAACAACCTGTGCAGTCGCTTTGTAATGGCCATCATTTTCTGTCCTTCCGTAATCCGTACTCCTCTCCGGTTTGGAGCCACTGAGTTTCAGACTGTCAGCAGTTAAGGGATAAAGTTTATGGGTCAGCAATTCTACCTTTTGAAATACACTGTCTCACCAGTGCTGAAGGGTGTTTCAAGGGACTTTATACAGCAAACAGATATGGTTTCCATCCAAAGCTCCAATCATAGAATTTGAGGGGGTTAACACAAACATGTCATGCTGTGGATTAATGTAATCAGCAGTTCTTGGGGGCCTCCTGTCAGCTCGACGCTCCAGGCAATCGCCTGTTTGGCCTTCCCTGCTGCGACGCCCCTGTCTGTGGGAGGCTGGAGACTTAAGATAAATTATACAATGTCTGAAAGCTCTAAGTCCCTTGATTCTATCTGTGCAAAGCATTGTAGGACCCCCACATGACAGATTGACATGATACAATATGAGATACTTTATTTATTCCTCAAGGCAAAACTGAATGTCTCCTTACAGACTCTTTTTTATTCCAAAAGAAATAGCCGAAGCAATAAAACCTTACATTCGTACTGTGTTTGTGCCTTTGTAACTTTGGTTCTGTGTTTTTTATGATCCTGCTGACTTTTTGGTTGTAAAATTTAAAGAGTTACCTTTTAATATAGATCAGGGTTACGACTATAATGAAAAGGGTTGAAGAACAGTAACTGTTTCATTTTGAGTGCTTTATTCTCGTGTAAAACATCGTGTAAAAGTCAGTCCAAAAATGTCACATATAAAAGTCAATGTTGCAGTTTGAGGTGATCGGGCTCGCTCCCGTCCTTGAGCCTATAGAGAGGAAAAGGCCTGTGGTCAGATTTGGGTATTTGTGATGCCGTTGTAACCAGATATAGAATCTCTTAGCAACAGCACTCTGGTTCTGGCATGTGCTAAATGTCTTGAGAACTGACTTAAGTTACTGGAGGCATATATGCAGGCTGGTTAGTGTTTATGTACTGAGATGGGTTCGACTGTCTCACAGCTTGAAGTGGAATGTAAACAGACTACAGATTAAATTAGTGGTTAAATGTTGACCCTTTGATGACCTTGTCATCTTCATCGTGGTGACAGAATGTGAGAAAGTGTGTGTTTATGTGTGTATTAATTTATTAAATTTGTTAAATTACTTATTTTGTTGATTTCCATTTTGATTTTATACCATTTAACTTGTTTTCATGTTGTTTTTTCTTTCCTATCCCCCTGTTTTCCCCTCATATCGCCCTCTGTAGGAGGAGACAGACAACCTCCATTGTGAAAGTGTCACCCCTCAGATCTGGGTAAGTCTTTCAATAATCCTTTTAAATTGCATTCATCCGTCTAAATCTCCATCATGACAACATTGATTTTCAGTCTAGTTTTCTAAAACGCCTTAGCCCCTCTCTCTCCTAATTCCTCCTCTCTCCCAGGAACCTGTGTTTGCCTCTGTCTATTCTAGCTCTACGCCCCAATATATCATGTGTTTCAATCAGGTAACTGTGTGAGCCGCTGCATGGCTGATTAATGGCTGCTTCTTGGTTTGCAGTGTTTTGGATGCAGTGAAAAGTTGTCGTTTTTTGTCACCGCACAGATTCAGGTGGATTTGATATTTTACATTTCACTGACACTAAGGGAGTCAAGGTCTGGTGCTTTGTTTCTAAACTGAGCTGCCATATTGTTTATGTTCATTCTGCGGTCTGACTGTCTTTGTTCTCCTTCACTAGACGGTAACAAACCTTTTTTTTTATCACGTCCCCTTTTATGGGGTTAATCAGAAAATGTGTCACACCCCTGCCTCCACACCTTCCAAATTAAAATTTTTTTTTCATTTCTGCAACAACTGAAGAATCTGTTACGATTATCAAGAACATGATATGCATGTTGTTTTTTCTTGCATGTTTCTCATTGGATTTTGTTGCTCAAATGAAAAATGCAAGTTAAACTTATATGTCTCTACTGCTTTATGGGCGGGAAGGTTCCTAGTTCGATACCGGGTTTGACTGGGTCTTACACTGAGAAGTTTGCATGTTCTCCTCGTGTCTGTCTGGTTTTCTCTGGCTTCCTCCCACAGTCCAAAGACACGTTGAGTGGGGTTAGGTTCATTGGAGACTCTAAATTGACTGTTGGTGTGAACGTGAGCGTGAATTGTTGTTTGCCTCTGTATGTTGGCCCTGTGATGGACAAGCAACGTGTGTAGGGTGTGCCCCATCTCTCAGCCAATCAGATGGGATTTTCTCTGAGCACTAAAATGAGTTTGTTGTTTTTTTTATTATTACCTGTTTCGTGTTTTCTCTTCATCCTCAGACAAATCAGTCCTTCGAGGCACAAGAAGTCTCCTCTCCCACCAAGAACCCGGTTCAGCCTCAGTGGAGACAGAAGGTTAGAAATTTTTTGGTATGTGTGATGTTTTAATGTACATTAGAGCTCACCTGTATGTGAACCGACGTGTGTCTGTGGCTCTGAAAGGTGAAGGAAGAAGTGGAGGATGAACCGCTTCCGACGGACAAAGCAGAGGATGCGAACGCACAGCAGGAAAGAAAAGAGGAGCAGGAGCCTGGACACATGGTCAAGAGAGGTGAGGATATCACTCTGCTTTACTCTCTTTTATTTTACTCTCATAATCTCTGCATTTTCAAATTCATCCCTCACTCTCTGACTTCAGCCCCTTTTTGTGTTTTGACACCTGTCAGGCCTCAGATCTCCAGAATCCGACACAAACGAGAACTCTCACATCAAGAGACACTCAACTGAGGAAGGTTAGAACCATATTTACACAACACTGATTCTTATTCCCTGTTTGTTTCTCTCTAAATCTTTGGTGTGTGTGTTGATTTAACAGAGATCTCAGTGCTGCCTGTGATGGAGCGTGAAGGTACGACATAAACAGCCCGTCCTCCATCATATAAAGCTCCATTGATGTAATTAAAGTCTTCTCAAGTTTCCACATCTGTCCCCTTCCAGCTCCGCAGAGCTCCCCACCCTCCGCCTCTCCGCAGGAACAGAATGAGGAGACGCCTGTGGATGAATCCGCTGCGTGTAATGGAGGCGACCTGCCGCCTCCCTCTGCCTGCGCCCCCCCACCCTGTGGAGACGTTGCTGCCACAGAGAGTGAGCAGGACCTGGGTGTCCTCTGCCAGACCAACACTCACATGTGAGCCTGGTTTTATCCTATTAACCATGTACATCCACGTGGAAGTTAGAAACTGGCAAAGATATTGTCTATGTGAAACTTTATTTGTGTGTGTGTGTGTTTGTACAGACTGACCTCAGCAGTAGCAGAGCACAGGCGGTCCGTTCGTCCATCCCGTCGGACTCAGGGCTCCAGAAACCCTCTGAGGGCGCTCGCTGCCAGAGAGGACGTCAGCCAGGACTACATGGGAGAGAGCGTTAGCGCAGCTGCTGAGGAAAGGATCCAAGCAGAGAAGAGTGAGATTACATTTCCTTCTGTTTCTTTATTTGTCATCTTCTTCCTCTCAGTTCTCTCACCTTGTGCTTGTTCCTCTCTACAGAGTCTAAGAACTCCTCTGGGTCCAGATCAGAAGACTGCATCGTTTCCTCAGATGCTGCCAAGCCTTGTCCCCCCTCCAGCAGCCTGATGCTCATTCACATTAAAGGTCAGAAAAGATGTGATCTGTTTCTGTGTGATGATCTCGCTATGTTCAGGGGTTTATATTAACTGCTGCCTGTGGTGACAGGTAGGTGGCGTGTCCAGGTGCGCCTGGTGGAGCCCTCGGCGCGGTCACTGAACAGTGGAGACTGCTTCCTGCTGGTCACTCCGGAGCGCTGTGTGCTGTGGACCGGAGAGTTTGCCAATGAGCAGGAGAAAGCCAAGGTACCGATTATTCAATATATATTTATACATGATATTTGGATCAAATCACAATTTGGCAGAGTTACATTTTTTTTTAAATGTAATACATTTAGTGAAAATGTATAAAGATGTACTAAAATATTCTCATCCCATGCCATGAAATGTTTTCCACACATTCTGAAGAATAGTAATATTTTACAATTTAAACCACATAATGAATAAAATCACATGACTCTTTAAGCCACAAAATGTATTTTCTTTTACTTTACATTTTGAGCGGCATATGCAGTAAAATACATAAAACATGTTTCTGGAGGAAAATTGCTTTTAGTTCACAAAACCAATAGTATCTTTTATTATTTACGGGATCCCCTGGGGACATTTTTGGGGGGGAACAAGATACAATTCTGTTCTTTACTGACAAGACTGGGTGAATATAGATGTAAATATAGATGTAGGACACCCGACACAAGGGAAATTGCATTCTGGGATTTAAAAATTCACCTTTGGCTCTTGTTTATATTGTAAAAAACAGTTTTATATCAGGTGATAGGAATCTTCATCTTTAGCTATTCTGTTACTATCCAGTCCCTCACTGGTTGCATGTTTTGCAGTAGTTATAGAAGTTTATATTTTTCTTCAGGCCACGGAGCTAGCGTCATCCATCCAGAGCCAGAGAGACCTCGGCTGTGAGGCCTCTCAGGTCGTCCACCTGGAGGAGGGGCTGAACTCTGACAGCAGCGAGGCTTCACACTTCTGGGACCTGCTCGGAGGACGGATGCAATACAGAGGTTAATAATAATAATCACCCAGAAAATAGATTGTTTGATTATCATTTGTATCAGTTTGTTAAACACACATAAGAGAAGAAAATAGAAATCAGAGCAACTGTACATTTTTACATTTAAGTTTTGTTCATGCTTGAAAAATGTTGCAAATGCTTCTCTCTCCAGGAGCTGGTGCACCAGAGGAGGACGAGCTCTATGAGTGTGGCGTGGTGGAATCTAACTGTGTGTACAGGCTGGTGGAGAACCGACTGGTGCCTCATGAGCAAGCCTGGGCCTCCATCCCCACCATCTCCCTGCTGGGCTCCACTGAGGTCCGAGTTTCTCTTCTGCTTTTGCCTGATTAGTGCTGTTTCTGAAAGGTACTGCAGAACTCATAAACTGCGCCTCTGCGTGTGTGTCCAGGCCCTGGTGTTTGATTTCGGCAGCGAGGTGTACCTGTGGCACGGACGCGATGTTTCCCCAAGCAGCAGAAACGTTGCTCTCCAGCTGACTCAGCAGGTGTGGGTCGGAGCTTATGACTACAGCAACTGTCGAATCAACCCACTGGATCCCACGCAGAGTAACCCCAGCATAGAGCTGTAAGTTCACACTGCGGGCGATGAAGCAAGAGAAGCTTTTAGTCTGTACTTCACTATGAAAAATAACCAGGTAATACCAGAGACAACAGAGAAAGTACTGTGTTTGAGAATTGCTTTGCACACAGTAAAACCAAAGTGATGGAGACAACATTAAAGCTGTTTTCAGACAAATTTCCGTTAATGTCCAGACCCAATTTTCTGGACGTTTTCCGAAGAATGTCCGGGTCAGATCAGTTCACAACAACAGGAGCATTTTGGGAATGGAATTTCTCTGCTTCTTCTCCATGTATGCCCCCTTGTTTTCATACAGATATTTGGATTCTTCCAGTTTCATCAACACACCCACTCTCTTCCTTCTGTATTCTCACATTGGCTCACTCTGACATTTTCTGGACATTCTACTTGGGGCCTGGCAGGAAAAGTTGCAGAAAATGTGCAGAGCCACTTACTCAGACATTTGCGTTCTCACATATGGATCATTTCAGGGAAATGGCTGAACATCAGTGTATGTCTGAAAGCACCTTACATGCAGCCAAACCCCATAAATCTGCTGTTGGTCTGTAGTGCACATTGTAAAACCAAAATAAATGACCTGTAACTCCACACTGCACATGGAGAAAGCCCAGCACACCTGACATGCTGTACAAATCCCAGCAGGCTGCTGTAACTCCTGTTCACACAATGACTTGCTGGAATGCAGCTGGTGAAACACAGTTGTTCAGAAATTCAAACATGTGGACATGAAACCAAGATAAAGTCTGCCCCCTGTAGCTGTACATTCACACTGAGAGAGAAAATTAAAGTTAACTGTATGGATACTGTGCTTTACGACCCAATATTTCTCATGAATGAAAAGATTATGTGCACACTCAAACATTACACCCATCATATGTGATAGTTAAACATATACATTTACAACCATGATGCTGCTTTACAAACCTCCACTCTACCAGAAAGGCTTACAGTTATACTTTCAAAAATGAGGATAGCTCATATTAATCAAGCAGATATAAAGTCAATCCCCTTTTCCATCTGTTCTCAGGAGGGGAGAGGGTCGTCCCGTCTGGGCGCTGTTCGGCGTCCTCTCAGAGAACAACGAGACGGTTCTGTTCAGAGAGAAGTTTAAGGACTGGACGGGCGGAGACAGGGCTGAAGCTGCGTCAGTGAACCTGGAGACACAGGTTCAGTTTGTTAATGGAAACAAACACGTTCACTTATTTACTGTGTGTGGATTATTCAAGGTTTCACTTACAGATCTTAAACTGTTTTGAAGCAATTACTTTTAATATACAGTGATCAAAATTACAAAATCACAAAATATTTCAGTATCAAGGATAAAAAAATGTTGGGAAAGAACTCTACATTGCGATAGAGATCAGTAACTTATTGGCAGAGCACAACAGTGCTACAAAGACTAATTCTTAGGCTTGTGATCTGATAAGAAAGACTCCTCCATCTTGTTTAGACTAAAAACCATTACTGATTCCACCTTCTAGTGCTGCATAGTACAAGCAATTATAGATTTTGGGACATGTAGGAAAACCCTTGAATAGTAGTTGATAACACAGAGGGATCATAGAATGGAATAGAATAGAATATACTTTTTTTTTGTAATTGCAAAGCTATGCAACAAAATTTAAGTACAAAAATAAATACAAATATAAAAACTGGCCATGTTACAGCAGGTTGCTCATACATAGTCCACACTATTGTTGCACCAATCCCACTTCTTGCACTTAAACGATGGCATTATTGACACTTAAATTTTTTAAACTCTAAAACTCTTTTCTCTCCCCCTCTCGACAGTCTGTCCCAGTTCAAGCTCCCCAATCCGTCTCCCCACCCTCAGACCTCCTGAGCCCCTGCGATGCTAAGGCTCTCGTGTCGGGCCAGTCGTTGGACGGAGACAGTTTGGTCCACAACGTCCTGGGTGGGGTCGATGTCCAGAGAGGTTACGGCGTCATCACGCTGGAGGAAGGACGTGAGATGGAGCTGAGGACGGTTGCAGTGGACACCTGGCACGTGCAGGAGTTCGATGACAGTGAGGTTCCAGTGGAGAGCACAGGGCAGCTTCACCAGGGAGACTCCTACGTCATCCGCTGGACGTACAGCATCAGTGCTGCTGGTGCGTGAGATTCAGAGAAAGAGACCCCACCCCCACATTCCTTACTTCTGATTGCTTGTCCTTTTTATGATATGCACGAGGAAATGCAGATGACTTTACAGTTTTTCAAAAATATAAACAACAGAAGTTCTTCTTTCTTTGCTGTAGATAAGACGAACAGTTTGGATGAATGCAGCAGAGATTCTGGACACAAAGAAAACACAGCCTTCTTCCTGTGGCGAGGTCGTCACTCCAGTGTCAGTGGACGCGACACTGCTGCTTTCCTTTCGATTGGGATGAACAACCTGGAAGAATCGCAGGTAAACGCAGGGCTTTTAAAATCAATCAGCCAAAAATAAATGTAATACATTTTTGTGCTTTTTCCAGTGTTAAGGTATATAAGTTATATGGTATAATATACATTTTCAATTGGCCTCCTTTGTCTCCTTTGCTTTGTTCCTCAAGGTGCTTGTACCTCAGGGAGAGGAACCTCCCTGCTTCCTGCAGCTTTTCCAGGGAGGCCTGGTCATTCATAAGGGCAAACGAGAGGAGGCCTCCACTGAGGCAGGTAGGGTCAATTCAGATTGCTAGGGAAAGTTTTCATCTTCTTGTTTTGCTTTACATTTAAATGTGATTTAATAGTTTTTCTCGTCGCAGAGTGCCGTCTGTTCTGCGTGCGAGGGGAGCTCCCTGAGGAGGGATCTCTGCTCGAGGTGGACTGCTGCTGTGCAGGTCTGCGCTCAAGGGGCTCTGTTGTCCTGCTGAACAGCCAGCAGGGGGTGCTGTACCTCTGGACTGGTTGTAAAGCCCAGGCCAGCACCAGGGAGGTCAGCAAGAGGGCAGTGGAGAGTCTCACTCAAATGTAAGTCACGTATGCTGGATGGAGTTTTGAAAGATTATAGACTTGAGTTATGATTCTAATGTTTGTAATGTGTGTGTGTGTGTGTGTGTGTGTGTGTGTGTGTGTGTGTGTGTGTGTGTGTGTGTGTGTGTGTGTGTGTGTGTGTGTGTGTGTGTGTGTGTGTGTGTGTGTGGGTGTGCGCATATCAGGTGCCCACCAGAGCTGGGTCTCAACAAAAGCTGTCCTGTGAAGGTGCAGGTAATAGAGGAGGGTTCAGAGCCTGCAGATTTCTGGACAGCACTGGGACAGATGGACAGGAAGGCGTATGACTGCATGCTGCAAGGTTAAAAAACACTTTGTTTGGTTTTCTTCCCACAGAACATTATTCTCAGCATTCAGTGCAAAAACGTATTCTGTCTCCTGCCAGATCCAGGAAAGTATAACTTCACACCTCGTCTCTTCCATCTGAGCACCTCCTCCGGGAGCTTTCAGGGTGAAGAGCTGCAGAGTCCCAGCCGGCTGCCGGGGCTGGTGATGGCGATGCCCTTTGTGCAGGAGAGTCTGTACTCTGCTCCACAGCCAGGTGAGAGCAAGACATGAAACTTAACCCTTATTTAATTCAACTCTAATTATTTGTTCAAATCCTCAGGTATGGCCTTAAGATAGATAATCCTGAGTAAAAAAACCTGGAGACAGAAGATGTATATAAGTGCTTTTAACAATGCTCAAACACACTTTATATACAGTAGGTTCAAACCAGAGAAGGCAAATAGAGGTTTAAAATACACATCATTAATCACTATAACAATTTGAGATAAAAAAAGAAAGCACATTTAAAGGGTTCAGATTTTCAAAAGTAATTTAAAAGTCAGTTTCTAATTATAAGTAACTTATCAGAAGTCATGCATGAAAAATATATGTGCATATATTTGTTTTTTAACATTAAGCTTAAAGTTATAAGTTGTATTTTTAAGAACAGGTGATATTACAGGAGGTATATAATGATTAAAATATTTAACTTAACTACACATTTACTCGCTGTCTTTTTCATTTTTGTGTCCTTTTTTCTTGTCGGCAAAACCCAAGCATCCTGCAGGAACCTCAAACTCCCTCTTTTGACTGATTTAATTCCACTTGTTGTCTAATGCTTCCTCCGCCTTTCTTGTCTCTCTTGTCCACCAGTCTTGTTCTTGCTCGACAACCGTCTGGAGGTGTACCTCTGGCAGAGGGGTCAGCCAGAGCAGACGGAGAGCTCAGTCTCGGCCTGGAGCTGCTGGCACGATGAGAGGAAGTGTGCCATGCAGACGGCACTGCAGTACTGCAAAGGTAAATGGGGGATGGGGGGTGTTGACAAGGATGGCTTGTAGGTGAAAGCATTGTTGGCACTTGATGAGTTTACACATGTGCTGTTTTGTTCTGCATCCCAGAGATGAACCCGAGACGCCCACCTCAGGCTTACCTCATCTTAGAGGGGTCGGAACCTCTCACCTTCACTAATGTCTTCCCCCACTGGGAGAGGAGCCTGGGACCCTCCACACAGGTACAAGCACCATGCAGTTATATGAGAAGTTTATCATTAGAGATTAGGTGTATTTCTCTGGTATATCTATGTGTGGGTTGTTTTTGCACTTTATATCTGCTTTATTAATATGAGCTATACTCATTTTTGAAAGTATCACTGAAAGACTCAACTTGTATGAGAGGCAGTGGTGGATGTAACAAAGTACATTTACTTTATGACTGTATCTTAACTTTAGATTTATTTTTGGGTACTTTTCACTTTTATTCTACTACATATATCAGCAAATATTTTGTGGTACATGTTCACATTGTTTTTTTATATTATTGAAAATAATTAATAATTAGATGGGAATTGATCCACTGATCCAATCAGAGCGGGCAGGTGACATTAGACTCCGCCTCTGGTACTTTTACTTGAATACTTCTTTTAATCTATTTATTGTGCTTCCTCCACCACTGCTGTCATGTGTCACCACTGCATTGATCTACCTGTTGAATCAAATTTGCAGCTTGAGTTAAAGCAGTTGGGATCTTCTATCGAACGGGCAAATTCTTGTAGTGATTTATTAATGTTGTTTTTTTGGCGTTAAAGGCACATTTTTAAGTTGCGGAAGATCAACAAAAAGCCTAATATGTTCTCATCATTTTGCCTTAAAAGACATATGAGTTGAATGGGAATTAGTTGATTCAGAGGTATATGAAGTTAATGGAGCCACACACTCTGGAAACAAATTGAAAGGTAATGAACCATTTTAACTCTGACTGGGCTCTGTCTAATTTCTTTCTTCTCCTTTTTGTATCACATATCCCTGTTTATCTTGTTTTTTATGTTGTAGTCTAATTATTAGTGCTGTCTTTTCCTGGGGTGTGTCCGATGTGTGTTTGCGTGTGTCAGGGCAACTCAGGGAGGGTAAAGCTGACCGTGGTGCAGGACGCCCTGGCCCAGCTCATGAAGACCCAGTACCCTCTGGAGGAGCTGCTGCGGAGCCCCTTACCTGAAGGAGTGGACCCCCAGCAGCTGGAGGTCTACCTGTCCGACCAGGACTTCCAGGTAAACTGACGGAGGAGCAGCACTGTGCAGTGATGTTTGTCAACCAGCAGGCTGCAGTATTCACCAGGTTTTGCATATGAAAACACATGCATGCTTTCAGATGATAAATCTGAAAGTTTAGCTAAACCAAACATGTATTTTATATCTATTTAATAAATTTTGTCACTTAATCACCACAATTGTGTTTCAGACTATTTTGGAAATGAAGAGAGATGAATATGCCTCCCTACCGAGCTGGAAGCAAATAGATCTAAAGAAAAGCAAAGGGCTTCTATGCTAGAACAGTGAGCACATGTGGAGGCTGACTGACGCTCCTGCAGCAGGGACTTCTTCCTCCACCGAGAAGGGAGGACGGCGGGCGGGAGGATATTGCCACCGTGTTGTTGCACAAAGGACTACTCACAACGTAATAAAAAGAAGAAAAAAATTCACCTTTATTTATGTCAAAAATTAGTATGGTGTGTGTGGACTTTTTATCGGACATGGATTTCTCTGTAGCTTTTGTCCAGAGCAAAAAAAAAACCAAAAACAAAACAAAATCTCCTATGAAACTTCATTTTATCTGTACAAATCGATGAAAGATAAAAAGAAAAAGGCTGTGTGGGCATCAGTAACAAACTGTGGAAATAAGGATGAGAAAATAAAGGAGTGCTTACAAAAAATATCAGTGCTATTACACAATGTAAACAAGGAGAAAAAAATAAAAGGTTAACCACTTTCTAAATGCTTCCTCCACGATCGATGTCTTTCCATCGAAACATCTCTGCATGTTCAGTTCGATTTTGATTAACAGACGAGCTGCTTTTCTTCCCCACTTAACGATAGTCACCACAATCCTTACGCAACGTGTTTGACCCCCCCGATCGATGAAGTGTATTTAACGGTTGTGCCATATGACGTGCTGATGTGTGTTCACTTGTCTGCCAGACGTTTGTGTGAAAAGGTTTGTGCTATGTGTGTCGCAGCCCTGAGCCCATGTGTTCACAGTGGCTGTGGCTAAAGCCTTATTAGGGCTCCTTGGGGATTGGCTATTAGTAATGCATGAGGGAACAGGTAGACATGCTCCAATAACATCACCCTGGCCCAAAACAACATGCTAATTCTGCCTCACCTGGATCAACACACTGTTCAAACGCGACGAAGCACAAAGACGTACTGTACGAAGTCAAACGCAACATTTTTAGGGGGGGGGGGGTGGAATTGACCTGTAGCACGATTGTTTTCCCTAAAATCTCCAGGTCTGCTTTGATATCTGTGTATTTTTCTTATCCCTATTTCACATGTCAATTGAAACAGCGGATACATTTGATTTTAATATCAAAGTTTCATTTAACAAACATTTTGGGGACTGAATTAAAGAGCAAGTGTTTCTTTTTTTGTTTACTGACTTTTGGAGGTTTTGCTGAAGCCGAAACATCTCAGTGGTCCCCTGGTGGCTGGCTGCAGTATAGGTCATAACCCTGGCCTCCTCCATGTTAGTGGATGGGACATGGACAGAACTAAAAGTCACAAACTAAAAGTCACATCAAACTTCAAACTAATTTTTCTGTCATTTTAGGTCGTTCTTATCACACTGAAGTTTGTTCAAGTGTTCATTCTTTTAGTTTGTTTGGTTTTAATTAGTTATTTGATGCAGTAAATCGTGATTTGATTGGTCGGGGCGGGACTCTGGATTCTGTGGCTCCATTCCCTGATCGCTATTGTGCAGATGGCGTCATTAGCACAAGATGGCAGCATTCGTATCCAGGATATCTTTGCTTCATTTCAGGATATTGAGAGAAAGCATCGTCCATCTTTACAGTGTATGCTACAGTCATAATGCAACAAAGGTATGGAACAAATCACAGTTTTGGCCCGATGATGGCGCTAGATGAAAAGTTAATTGAACAAAAAGTTATATTATCCTCAGGGGAACGTGTACATTTGTCCAGATTTTTGTGCCAGTCAGTTTTTAAACATTGCAGAACAAGTTGTTGGTATTGCTAGAGGAAAAGTCAAGGTGTCAGCAAAGTCATAAGGGTTCATCTTCCTGGAACTATGAACATCTGCCCAGAACTTTGTGCCAATCCGTCCAGTACAAGTTGAGATATTCTATTCTGGATTAAAGTGCTGCTATGGCTGATGACTTTCAAGTGGGCCAATTAATCCTAAAACCGTCCAAATGGACAAAGGGCATTATTCAACAAGAACAAACTTTTACTGATGCTAAAACTATAGATTTTGGTCTCTGCAGCTGAATGCAACACAGACGGGTGATTTAAGTGCATCAGGGACATTTTAGAGCGTCCTCGAGTCACGCTGACCCCTCAGATTCTACATGAGTCAGGTTAGTGTTCCGTTGGTCCACTGAGTTGGAGCTCACAAGCTAACAGGGTGTTATTTTCCTCAGAATGGATTAGCTGACTAAGCCTCCATGTGACTGTGCAGTGCTGCAGAGATTGGATTTAGGCCTCCCGCTGGGTGATGGCGCACTCAAGAAGAAATTTCCAAAGGCCTTTCACTTGCAGGCAGCTTACATCTTTAACAGAGCAACTCTGAAAAACATCTGCTGTAGGGTTACATACAAAAAAAAAAGCCTGTATGTGGGAGTGTGTGACGTTTACTTTCCAGAAATCCCTATGTAGCTGTGGTGGAAGGTGAGCTCCAGCACGCCTCGCAGCAAAAATACAATTGTTGGGTCCACGGGCGAGTCTGAAGTCAGAAGTCCTTATTAACTTTGGGTAATGTGCCTTTTCAACACCGTCTATGTGACTGTTAAGTATCAACTGAGCTCATGGCTAAAAAAACGGAGCCGTGTTCGTGACGGTCTGCTGCTGTTCTACTTCTGTCAGTGTCTGTGCTCGCTCTAAATGGCCTGCTCTCTCTGTGCGTCAGCTCCGAGCATGCCTCGATCCGGTTCAGAGGCCAGCGCCGCCTCGCGCAAAACCACCATGTGATCTTCTGCGGCGTGGAGCGACTGGTCGATCCAGTCCATACTGCCAGACATGTGACAGGCGTTGCGGGTGACCAGCACCAGGTGGCTGACTGAGAGGAGCAGAGCGGTGGCCCTGGGGAGGAAGAGACAAAAGAAGTTTGATTAAACTGTCTTCACTCCCTTTTTCATTTGGCTGCTGCTGGATGAAAATCAGTTATTTACAGGAATAGAATGGTTCTGTACACTGTGGGCTGCATAAAGTTTTTGAGTGAATGATGAAAAACACCAACTTTTGAATGACATTGTTTTCCTGTTTCCTGCAGTCTCTAAACATATCCTTGTTTATCTCAAAGATTATTAAATTATTGATCAATTTAAGCTCAATGGTCTTTGCTGTCTCCCTCTTAAAATGGATGAATAGATGTGATTACCTGGCGTCCAGGAGAATTGGATCCAAAGGAGGGTACATGGATCTGACAACGTCGTCCACCCTGGGAGCAGGCAGGTAAGGAGGAGGAAGAAGAGGAAGAATAGGAAGCAGGCGAGGAGGAGGAAGCAGGGGTGGAGGAGGCAGATTTGAAGGAGGAAGAGGAGGCAGGTTAGCTCCAGGCCAGTACCGTGGCGACAGAAAGTTGTGGTGAGGTGTGTGCGTTACCTCGGGCTGATGCGTTTTGCCACGGTGATAATGTCACTCAGACTCGCTGGCGCTTTGACCTTTGCCCCTGAGCCCATTGTCATGGCAACCAGCTTCTCAGTCAAGGTGTGGCAGATCTGTTTGAGGAAAAACAGCGTAACATAAATGAAACAAGGAAATTACGAACGATTATATAGAAATGAAATACCTCATAAGCCACTGTGTTAATTCCAAATCATTTCCTGCCTCCTGAGTATTGTGATCATATATTTAAGGTCTTGTGGCACCTCAGTAGTCTAATGTGGAACTAATTGGATAATCGATTAGTCATTTTTCATGCACAACTACTGAAGTGCCAAATAATTCCTGATTCCAGCTTCTCTAAAGAAAATACTTCCTGCTTTCTTTGTCACATATCACAGTAAATTAAATATTTTGGGGCTTTGAACTGTTGGTTGGACAAAACAAGACATTTGTAGATTTCCCATTCAGATTGTTAAATAATCAGAGGAAACTTTGAGATCTGGACAAAACAGGACTTTTGATATTAGCTGCATTTTTCCTATGTTTTCTTATGTTTTCATAGACCAAACAATTTGAGCAACTGAATGAAACAACAACAAAATCTATCTCCTACACACTTGTAGTCAAATACTGTAAAATAAATGAAAACTAGAAAAACAAGAGAGAAATTACTTCCATTACCTTCAGGATGGAGATGCAGTGAGAGACCAGACCACTGTTGGAGAAAATGTCATAGAATTAGGATTAGGATTCACAGCGCTGATTGAAACACAACATTGACACTGATGGAGGTAAGTTCACGTCTAAAACTCTAAACTTCACGCCATGTCACGATGCTGCTGTTCAGACATACGAGGCGTCTTCAATCCAGTCCTCGTTGTCCAGGATGGCCTCGATGTGAGGGTTGGTGATGACCACGTCGTCCAGCTCCAGCTCCGACAGTTCGCTCTGAGTCTCCATGGCTCCGATCAGATCGACCGTCGGTCTGAGAAACAGGTTGAAGCAGAAGCGAGTGAAGCCTTGCTGTCTTCAGTTTGTAGAGAAAAACATAAATGGAAATAATCTGCAGGTAAGATGATTTGACTTTTTTTCCTTCTTCCTTGAGTGAAAGTTGCAAACAATGTCACATTTCTCCAAAACTAATATCTATGAATATAAAGTGCTGAATTAATGTGCTGAACAAAGAAGCAACCTAGTGCAAATAATTTCCCCCTTATAATATTATTTAATTTGGTTGATATTTCTTAGATTTGTATGAGAATTTAATAATTTTTTGGGTAATGGATTTATAGTAGATTGTTATATTTATTGAGGCTTGAAAATGTACCTAAAGATGTACGGGGATCTTAGCGCAAGCGAGGGCTATTTGAGTGTGAGCGGAGGGTTAGTTGAAGCCCTCCTCTCAAACTGAAACACCACACTCTTTCCGTACATTTTCAGGTCTTAATAAACATAAGAATCCATTATAAATCCATTACAAAGTACTGTATTAAATTCTCAAATAGCACCTGCACACGCTGTGCTTGCACATTTTGTTGCTTGGACAGATCTCCTGCGCTCCAGCTTCACCTCTTTTCCTCGTGCTCACGCTCTTGGATTTCTCCTCCTCTCTTGGATTTTGCCTTCTTCGCTGGATTTTTTTGTGCAAAAAGTCTTCAAGCAACAAAATATCTGTGTGCAAATCTGAGCACAAGCACCTGAGTGCAAGCACCGGGATTCGATTCAAGCATAACAAAATCTGAACGGGAATTCAGTAAGTCCTGCTCTCAATAACACTCTTGAATAAAGACAGGAAGACAACCCATAAAGAAGAATGTATTCATATCAACTTTACTGATTGTTTTTGTTTACTGCACTTATTTGCTTTTTTCTTTATGATGCATAGAATAATCAATCATGCACCTCTGAGTTGATTATATGTCACCATTAATATTAAAATTGCAAATTGTAAAAGAATAGTGTGAATCGATAGTATATGAAGGCACAAATTTGGTCTTTCTACTGAACCTGTTCGTACAGTGTCATACAGCAGCAATGCAGAGAAACCACGTTGCAGAGTTGACAGTGAAATACAAACACTAAACTCAATAGAAGTTGTAAAGTGCTGTTAACTGACTTGGTGTCGAAGTGGTGCAGCAGGTCGTGAGGGTGGCAGTAGCGGTGTCTGCACACCACCACCAGGGCAATGAAGGAGGCCAGGAAAATGGTGGTCAACACCCCAATGGCTACGATCACCACCGTCTCCATGGCGACTCCGGCTCCCACCACCAGCAACTCGTCAAGAGGAAGAAAAAAAAAAAGTCCAATCAGGGCCGGATGATTCTCCGAGCTCGATCACGGGCGGGTGCTCATCTGTCAAGGGGAGAGAAGCGTTTGGTCTCTAGTCTGATTGGGGTGACATCAAACCCGCAGAAGAGCGACAAATATCGACACCCTTGAGGATATAACAGCGAGAGATTTCCCTGATTTCCATTTTTGTCGAGACATAAACCACCTCCAGGCCCTTGTAGGGAAGAATCCTATCAGCAGTGTTTTGTCTGATTCTAAATATGGCACACCTACACTGCACACATAAAGTTGATCTTTATCTGAGAACATTAAACGCTGAACTGCACTTGGCCTTTGTTTGCACTTTGTATTGAGAACGGATTCAGAGACGTTTTCCTACATTCTGCAGCCCCAGTCAACAACGACATCAATTCTATTCAACTATAACAAGCAGCCTCAAAGTCAACAGCTTGAAAAACTGCGTCTCAACCCTCAGTCTTAACCTCTACAAAGAAGGAAACTAGGAGAATAAAACCCCACGTGAACTTTGACCTCTTACCCTCTGATGTTTTCAGTGCAGGCTGAACTATTTTTGGATTATCTGCAGGTTGATTTCTCTGACATGCTCCCACATCGAGCGTCTCTCTGAAAAGTGTGAAGTAAACCTGCTCTCTTCCCAGTCTGGTCACTCATTAACTCGCCCTGCCCCGCCTGATCGCTGGTGAGTGAATTCTCCAGAGGGAAGCTGTCATTGGACACTAAGACAGCTTTCTGTGCAGAGAGTAATTGATTTGTAATTAGGCTGTAGCTTTTTCAAAGCAGGGGTTCTGCTTCCTGCGCACAAATGACCACACGAGAGCTGCACTTTCAACCTTACAACATTTTAAACCTGCATTTTGTTTTAGCCCCGGATGATTATGTGAGATTCAGCCGTGGAATGCTGTAATTCTTTAATCAGATTAATTTGTGTTACACTCGCCGTATCGTACAGGGCTTTCTCCCGACTCTCTCATGCCTAGGAGCTTTTTTCTGGCTCCTTTTCTTTTCACGGGCTGCTGCTCTCCTAAAGCCTGCAAACCCCACTGCTATAATGGAAACATGTTAAAGTAAACTGTGTGACTTTTAAAAGTGTTTCAGGGGAAAGAAAAACTCCAGAGGGCCGCTCACTTTTCAGCACTCTAAATATCCTTCAGTCTGTTAAAAGCCATCAGTGGAAACAGCAGAGCTTTTTTTGTCCACATAAAAATGTATCAAATCCTGTAAAAAAACTAACTTTTGGTGTCGTTTAAGGAGGACTAACTTTTTCCACCAAACCCTAACTAAGACTAACGTTGATTTTCTGACAGTATTTATTACAACTTATACCGAAGTAAATGATCTGTTTCCAGCACTGCAAATAACAAATACTGCAAAGAGTATTCTACAGATAAACCACAACAATGTAAAACAATCAGGGAAAATAAATTCGAAGTAACACTGTACATAATCCCCCTGTTGAACTTTATTTGTCCCTGTAAGAGCAACTTTCCTGTCAAAAGTGGCCCCCAACCAGCTTAACAGAAATATGTATCATTCCACCACTGTATCCAAACATAGAATAAAGGAGCATAGAGCATATAGGAGCACAAACACATTACAAACTATTATCAATATGTCGAGAAGATGGACAACAGAGTCCATTATACAAAAGGTCTGGGTTTTGTTCCTATGCCGGTAAACATTTTTTACCAAATGTATTTGTTTCACCATATTCATGTTATTTTTCCTAAGATTAAGGATCATTAACAAACACACAAAGACCATTCTTCATGAATAACAATAAAACTTTTTCACTAAAGGATACACTTTTTGAGTCTATTTAAACAACTTTATACAGAAAATATGAATTATAGTCACACCTAAGAAACACTTTAAAAGGTTGTTTATGAAAGGTAGAAAACTCTAAACTTGTTTTGCAGCCACTCACCTCAACATTTTGTGCTTTTCGTCGGTTTCCTCTCGGGACGCACACAATCCTAAACTCTCCTCTCTGCCATCGGGAGCGCGGAGACGGCACCGAAATCTCCAAAACCTGGGGCGTCGCGAACGCGCACAGAGGCAGGGCCCCATTAGGTGCGTGAACTTTTTCAGGCTCGATAAACTTTAACAGCGCGCGTGGGTGGCAGCCTCGGCCACGCGGGTGGTACTTGTGTGTGTGCGTAAAGCGCGCTCCCGCTGTCACGTAAGTAAAGCTGCATTGCTCCAAACGAGGAACTCAAGTGGATGCGTGTAACACGTGGTGGCGTCAGGTAACTGCTGCTCGGTGCGAGTCACATGAGAAACTACTGTTTATCTTGAGTGCAAATGATACATGTTCCATATGCAGTTAATATCCGTACTATAGACTGTGGTGAAAGTATTTATTTGTACATTTACTCAAGTAACTAAGGTCAATTAAGTACAGTTCTAGGTACAAAAACTACTCATGTAGCTTCTGAAGAGACTGTTGTATAATATATATTATTTTAAAGTCACAGAGCTCACGTAATCACTTGAATGACACTTAAAACAACCCTAGAGTCGTACAAACAACCATAGAGTGATCCAAAGAGACTAGAAAGGGATGAACATAGAGATGAAAAGTTACCAGGAGACACAAAACTATGTCGGAAAACAATGAAACAGAAACAAACAACAACAAAGAGGATCAAAAGACTCACAAAACAACGACAAAGACACTCAAAATGGTGGCAGAGACACAAAATGACCACAAAGAGATCCCAAACAGCTTGAAAGCTATTCAACCTTCAAACCATTTCACTTTAAACCTTCAAACCTCAGCCTTTTCGTTATACATTAATCCCCTGTGCCTAGTTCCACTGCATGTGAAGCAGATCCATACCACCAGCAGAGATAGATACTCCCTATGAGACTGAGTCCAGAATAAAAGCCTGCAAAAGCTGGTTAATGTTTGAGCGATGCATCGTGGCGTATGTCTGTGCTGCAGTCGTGTTCTCTCGGCTTACAAGAGCAGCCTGGCCTTGGCTAAGGAATATTTTTATTTTACAGTCATGGTGGAGAACAGAAGTGTAGAGTCTCAGTCTCACTGAAATACCTTTTAATAAATATTAAATACGGCTCACACACTTTCTTATAACTTTCATCGTAAAAGGAAACTTCTTTGAGTCTCGTTCTCAACCACATATTATTAATCACTGGCAGCTTTTCACTGATGCCAGTCAAAAGGCAGTCAAGTGTTATCCAATAGCTGTATTGAACAGTGGCAGAGCTTATCAGCCACTAATGGCCAATTCCCTCTGAAAGCAAAGCGGCTCAGCTGTAATTGAACTATTAGCTGCCGAGGATGCTGCAGAGGTGAATGTAAGAGCTGTACAGGAAAGGCTTGATTTATCCACTGAGTTAACACCGGAAAAATAATAATTTATTCATTGAAAACTGGTTAAACTGCCTTTATGTTCCATGGTAGAAAATAGTGGACTAAATCAGCCAGTACCCTATAACCCGGATTATAGAAGCTTTTAATTTCTTCCATGGAGAAAACCTGCAACTTACAGGGAGTGATGCATTTTACCTTTCAGGCAGCTGCAATTATTCAGAGCAGCAACTGTAAGAACTTGATCATTTTTATGAATGAGCAGCTAAAACAGCTTGAAATTAAGGGACCAACAGATTTAAATTTATAAACGAGAACGGCCCTTAAAGAGTGCATACCTCCACCAAGGCCGAAGCAATCCTACACATGATTGTCTAGTTTCTATAGTCGGGATACAAAAGAGAAAAAGTGTCTGGTAACCTAATAGATTTATTTGTCACAAAACCATTAAAGAAAAATAAAACCTGGATCTGCCCCTTAATCTGCATTCACAACAATATTTTACCGGTTCCTGTCAGGCACAGGCCCCATCCCTCCACCAAGTTTGCTGGAAATCAGTTTGCTAGTTTTTTGCGTGATCCTGCTAACAGGCAATCATAGTTGTTAGATGTAGTTGTAAGTGCAAAATTTGTGTGCATATATTTTCATAAATAAGTTTCCTCGTGATTTTTTGGTTACTCCATCATGAGGATGTTTACAGAAGCAGCAGTCGCTCTGCCGTCGCTCTGCCGTCGCTCTGTCATTAGTGTTTTACCATATCCATAATCTGAGCCAATGGATGGAATCATAACAGAAATCTCCATCTGTTGTCTTCTTTTAAACCCGCGTGCCAGCAGCTGCTGAGTCCTGCAGTCGACAGCAGGTGGGAGATGACTCGCGGTTTCATTTATCATTATCCAGACTCAGGTGTGCTTCAGTCATTCAGTCCCTTGCCGAACCCCTACTGACTATATAAGGACTTGTACAGTATGTAGAGGACTGAGACATGCTGCCTTCTCTCCTCTCGTCTCTCCATCATTTGTCATCCTGTCAAAGCCACAAACACAATGCACGATGGTATTGCATATTGCACGATGCATATTGGGAAACAGTGAGTCCACTATATAGGTTATAAATACATTTCACTAAACATTCGGAAAGCAATACAAAATGGTGGATACACCATGTAGTGGACTATATAGTGATTAGTGAGTGAGCTGGAACACAGTCTTTCTGGTGTTGTCCTCAAACACTCACTGAGGACAGCGACTCATCAGTGATGCTCCGTCTGCCACAGACTGATCGATGTGGAGTGAGGAAGTGGGCTCGTTTACAGTCCCCGTGGCCTTTCAGGACATCTGTGTGTCCTGTGCAGAGGGGGAGGCATTAAGTGTGTGTGTGTTGGGGGTATTTCTTTAACAGATGGCTGTGGGTGGCCTTTTGAGAAGCTGTGGATCTACAGCAGCACTCTGATGATTTATCTATGGCTTGTTGTGCCTTAATCAGAAACAGTGTCGGCGCTTGACAACACGCTTTGGGTTTGATGCCTGTCGCTGACAGAGTGCTTGGCAATACAAATGTATCTCCCCCGGCAGCCACCCCGGCAGGTGCGCTTTATTAAGCAGAAAATCCATCAACTTTAGCAATTTCTTGCTGTGTTATTTCATATTATTTTGATGACTGGGACTCTGATTGAATTTGATGCTGTCATAAATAGATGTATATTAAAGCAGAATTTTCTCTCTCTCTCTCACTTCTGTGCCTCGGCTGACTTCATTCCCTCCCTCTTCTTTTTCTGCCTGAGTCGACACAGTAAATGAAAATATGTTTGCTTCAAAGATAAATTCTTGCAAAGTCCTCCGACAGTTCTACTGGAAAACATAGCTGACCTGTCTGCAGGGAGAATTGTTGTTAAAGTTCCATATTGCGTTCTCATAAGCCATCTTTTGTGTTTTGTGGGGTTGGTTATTCTTCTGATTACAAAACCCCCCAGATATTTAGTTTTTTTGTTTTATCAGCATCGTGAAGCTGGAGGCAAACCACTGCAACACCATCTGTATCCAAGAGGCAGAAGAAGCAGAGACAACTCAGAGACATGGGTGATGAGGCCTATAAGAAAAAGGTAAGTTAAAGTATAACAAGTATAGTTTAAAATTCTTTTCAACATGTTTAGTTCTGAGCTCAACCTCTGGGGGTTGTAACATGGAGGCCGATTTGTGTGTTGTGGAAACCAAGCGTCCCCTGTCCTCTGTGTGTTTTACATGTGCAGTGTGAAACCATGAGGTTTGTCATATATCGATTTTGGTTCTGCTGCATTGAGCTTGACTGACCACGCGTGGTTAGAGACATCAGCCCCTGCCAGGCCACCAACAGACGGCTACACTGTTATTAATAGATTTTTTAATAATCTATGATTCTTGAGTATTACGGGATAAGTGGTGGGAGGTGTCAGCTTTAAGTTGTTACAAGTACACATCGCTGTACTCACACTAACGCTGATTTTCAGTTAAAATTTGAAGAAAATTGGAGGACCAGATAACCCAATGGTCAGATTGCAGTGGTGCAGACGCCTAGAGCGGCTGATCCCGGTTCGACTCCTGGTTGGTCGGACCTGTGTCTCATTCCCCTTCTCTCTCACCCTGTTTGCTGTCCAACCTCCACTGTCCTATCCCATAAAGGGATCGAAAATCCCAGCTCACAACACATTTAAATATACAATGTAAGACAGTTTTGTGTCTTTATAGGTTTTAATTCTGTTGATTTAAATTAATTCATACTCCTTTTGTGATGCTTAGTAATGGTCACACATTTCTTGTAGTGATCATGGATAGAGGTGTCAGTATTGTTTCCCTTTGGAGGGTGGGGTCCTCTTCAATGTCAGGATGAGGAGTTGATGTGTCTGGAAGGAGCTTGAAGTTGCACAGTTGCTTTTTTGCATTTATTCATGCGGCAACAGATTCTTTTGCCCACTTGGGGGCAGTGGAAACAACTTTGACATGACATCATGTGAAGCTTGTTGGCAAATCCAATAATAAGATGTGTTGTTACATAAAAATTCCCAAATTTGTTGCAGTGACCCAACTCCTCCAGCATCCTCCCAGCTTATATTTGTGTTGTCTGTCTTCATGTAGTTTATAATTTAAAAAATAGGGTCCAATATGAGACCTGTGTTCCCAAGGGATTTGCAGCTTTTCAAAGAAAATGGACGAGAGGCAGCAGTTCTGTCTAACTCATCACATTATGTGTGGGTCTGCCGTGTTCCCGAGACCATTTTGGCACAAGATGACTTCAAATGAGAGGCACAGAGGCAAAGATGAGGGGAGAAGAGCAAGAAGACACTTATTGTTATCTGCAGATCCATTGACAAGACCATGATTTAAAAAGCTTTTATCTGGGTACAGAAGAAAGTCTGAGTTACTACACGCACTATATATAAATTCTGTTTATTGTGAGTTTTCTTGCATGACAACAATACAGACGACAGGATTCTTTTGTGTGATAAGAACATTTGAGCTCATGACGTAAACTGTTACTGCGCCTAGGACTGGATCACTGGCAGATTTCATAATCGGTCGAGTCTGAATAAAACCCTATGACACACTCTGTGCATGCTTAGTTTCATAATTTTCCTCTTTCAAGTGTCACTTATGATAAAGTTGGCTTTTAAAGTCCCTGTTTTATAAGACCTGTTCTGCTCAGAACGGTCTCTGTCATCCAATGTTTTAAAAAGCCAATTTTCAGGGATCGGCGACTTAGACTTTGCGCCTCTATAAAAGAAAAAAAAAGTTATAAAAGCAAAACCAGGGTTTTTCTGAATGTTCTTGGCTTCACCCCCGGGATCTACAATCCCTGCAGCTCCAAAGGCTTACATGGCTTCCTATTTTATAAGCAGCTGAGCTGGAAATGCAGGAAGCTCTCTGTGACTGAGAGCGATACAATGGGGCTGGGTAGGGTGGGTTTAGATAAAGGGTGGGGGGACTCGGTGGAGTATAGGACATAGAAATGTCCTTGAGAATCCAGACGGCATTTAGCCAAACAGCTCTGCCTCTTTAGTTTCCTTGTCTTTGTCTCTGCAGCGCTGCTGAAATCCTTTTGTTGGCTGGAAAACAAAGAAAACAGCAAACATTTTTCTTTTGCTGCTTTTGCTGCAGATCAGCCATTGAGGCATTCCAGCATGTGTTTGTGTATGTTGTGTACATTAGTGATACAATCACTCTCAGCTGATCTCACAAAACAGTATTTCAGGATCGTCATCTTTAGTACGATGACATTCATATGATGAGAATATATTTCAATTTAATATTGGTTTAATTGTTTTGCATTTTCCAAAGCCCCTTTTCCACTGGTCCAAAAACCCACTAAAAAAACCTCTGAGTACCTGATCATTATGGTGTAAAAAAGCGTCTTTAACCAAGAAACACAGACACAAAGTGTAACGTTATAAATGCTGAATAGATTTAAGTGCAGTGTCACCACAACTTGTCTACCACTTAATGCAGAAACGTAAACATACCTGTACCTGTACTGTAACTTCAAAAAAACGTAACTTTAGAGTACAAACTCTCCAGTTGATGAAGGGCTGCTTGGGCCTTATTTACTTTTCACAAGTGTAGTGGATGTATTGTGTTCGATTCCCCGTTTGGCTGTAAAGACCATTACACATACATTCACTTTATAGTGTGTTGTCTTCTGCTCCTCAGAGAAAACCTTTCTTTGAATGTTACCTGAATAACAAGCTGATTTATTGTCTGTTTAACTGTCGCAGCATTAATTCACTGTGGGCTCTGACAAAAGTATCTGGTTCTCTAACCTATAAATGCTCCTCTGTGTTCAGCTGCTCATCACTTTGTGATTCTGATGTTTGGAGCTGGGCAGGTTATGTGCAGGAAACAAAAACAGCTGCCTGCTGTGACTGAAAATGACTGAATGAGAGCAGTGAGAGTCAAACCAGACAATGAGGATGTAAACAGACGGCTAAACAATGAGCTGCAGATTCAGGTGATAATTCTTTGAATGTTCATCACTGCAAGTCACCCTGTCACAGGATTGTGACATTTTCATTTGATACCTTGTCATTTTATAAGAATATACTGAGGATAAGAGCCTGATGCTGATACAATGCTAGGATGTGTGTGCGTGTTATATTGGCCAATTATTCCTAAGATGTTATCAAACTTGAATTTAATAATAACATTTAAATTAAACTAAACTATGAATAAAAAGAGAACAAAAATAAACCAAATAGATAGAACTTGAATCAAGAATAAAAAGAAAACATATATGCTCACCTTCTCTGCATCATTTATTCAGTAAAATACAATTTTTCATATCAGAGAATTTCAGCAAACAAATGCTGCTGCCAGTGTATTTGTGAGAGGCATAACTGCCCAATATTAATTGGCCAGCTCATGAAATCAGTCAGTCTCTACTTCTTTAGATTATAGCCACCTTGTAGGAAAATATGTGTTAAGCGTCAGTTACAGCTTAACAGTGACAGCGCCTCTCCTTTTCTTTTTTGGGGGTAAAATAATCACAATAATTCGAGAGAAACATTTCTTTGGTGACACAGTCGCATCAAAACATACTCATCATTATGAGCAAAAGAATCGTACTGATCTCAAGTTTACAAAAGTCATCCTCCAGTAACAGATATACAGTAGAGGTGCTGTAGGTTCAATGTAAAACACTATATGTTTTTTATTTAAAAAGTAAAACATCATTAAATGATATCACATAATTTCCTTGTCGGAGGTTTCTTTGAACTGACACTTCATCATTGACTCTGTAGGACGTAAATTGAAGCTTGGTGAAGAATTTAATCTTGACATTTGAGTCCTGACCAAATGACCACAGTGATTTAACATACTACATATGTTTTATCAAAGGCAGAAGAACTACGGTGTGAAGTCGACCTGAAAATGAACTTCAGCCCTGCGTCATACTGACCCTCTGGCTGTTTGGGGTCGTCCATGTGCTCCCCCCCCTGCGCTGAGTTCCCTCTGACTTGACATGCACGCTGGCTCGCAGGCAGAACTCAGGCAGCTAATCCCTCTATGTTAACAATCATGACATCTCTCTGCTGTTTCTACCAGTCAGCAAATGGTTTTTCCAATCCCGTGGCACATTTTGCACGTTTCAGCTCCTCTAGAACCTAGTTTTTTCCTCCTGTTACCAGGGAACTGACATGATGAATATTCTCCATTTCCAACTGTGTATTTTCCATTTCTCTCTCCATTGTAATTGCACTTTTTTGTCCACTTATCTTTCCAGATGTTGCTGCATCTATTTTCTACAACTTCCAACATTTGCAGTCTAATTTAATTGGATCAAATTAGATTTACGAGATACACTCCCCTCTTGATTTCTTATCAAAGCACTGAGGAGCTGAGAAATTGCTTCCTCCTCAGATTCTGCCCCAAATCTTTATACATTTCTTGCCTTTGAGAAAAAGGAGAAAAGCCAAAGGGAGAGTGTGAAGACCTTTATCTTTGTTGCAGGTACATTGATAGATCCGCTGTTGCTGTGAGACCAATTCATACAGAACAGTGGAGTGTGTTGCCCTCTCACACGGATGTATGAAATATTAAATAATGCAGCAAGCGGAGTTAACCTGAGCCTTGAGTTTAAGTAAAACAGATATTTCTAAAAGGCAGAGAGGAGAGTAATAACAAGCTGCCGATTTTCCTGACTGAGTAGACCGAAGCTTTGTGAGAGGTCAGGGACTAAGAAGACATAAGTTGTAGAAAAGGCAAAAGAGTTGTACTGAAGAATCTAAATATCAAAGTTAGCTCAGTGTGGCATTTCACATGTTCAATATTCATGCAGACGAGGTGAGGTAGTTAAACAGCCTGCTGGCATTTTTGGGGAGTCGTATATAATAAATTAATAAACTAAATTCTTTGTAGTTTAGTATTTTATTTGGACAGGAATCAACTATCTGCCTTTAGAGAATTTCTCTCTCTGTCCCTCTGAATGTTTTTGCAGCTAAATCTTCAGTCTGCCATCTGTCCAGTCAGAAAAGAAACTGCTGAAAATGTCTACACAGTGTCCTGCTGGCACAGTTGGCAACGTGAAACCAAACTGGCCTGGTGCCTTTGTGATGTGGAAACGTCCCCCTCTCCCTCCAATACTGACTCCTCCATCAATAACCACACAAAGACAAATATATGAATGTGTACGTGTGTGTTGTCCATAGTGTTGGGTATTGTTTGGGTTTCTTACAATGTCGGTGCTAAATCAATACTTTAAAAACAGTTTTGGTGCCAGAGCAGAAACTTAAAAAGGAAAACCACTGCCGGCTGATGTGCTCACCATTGTTCACACAAGCAGTCAAACACGGCGCATCACTCTGCTTTCAAATTACCTAAACCTGTCAGAACCTGTCAGCTGAGTTTGGACCACAATTTAAAAATGATATTGAGGTTTAGGTCAGGTCGGTCACGTTGGCTGGGCAGATTGATTTCAGTGAAAACAAGCAATAACCGTTTGTGTCAGGGACAGGATTCGGGTCGGGCTCACTTTTATTTTTTCTAGTGCAACGGATTTCGGTACCTGACCCGAGTTGTCCATGTGGCCCTCTTGGAAATTGCTGTGTAATTGTTATGTTCAATTGAATGACTGGACTCAATGTGTTAGAACACTGGGGCAGAGACACGATTAGAGTGGAAGTAAGGGTTTAGGATTTTAGCATGTTAATGGAATGTCAAGATATTGTGCTGACTCAGGCTAGCAACAAGACATGCTATCAGACTGGTGATACTCAGGTGCTGCATCCAGAGTCATGTGTTCTCCTGTACCAGGAGTCCCAGGGACACAATGTAACGTGAGGTCCACAGTGTTCAGGGGGTTTGAGTTCCGAGTGTGGCTGCATGAGGTGAGCAGGTGGTTCTCAGTATAAGAAAAAACACAACAGGTTACAATCAGGTGGAAAGTCAGGTAATAGAGCCGATATTTCTGCAGAGACTTGGTTGGTTGAATGTTTTAATCAAAGACTGTAGGATGGCGCATCTTCCAGAAGTGAAGCCAAAATATATATATTTTTTTCATGTGTGTAGTACTTATTGTGTTTTTATGTTTTATGTTCTGTACTATATACCAAGCAAATTCGTAGGGTAACCTACTGCAAAATCTTGATTTGATATTCTGGACACAAAATGCAGTGCATCTTGCGCATTTGGAGCCAGAGTCTGCAAAGTATCTATTGGGGAATTGAGCAGGGGTAGTTACAGGCACTTGACCAATCACAAGTCAGTCTCAGATGTCAATCATGACATTTCATTCTGTTATTATAGCATCAAATAACTATTAGAAACCAAACTTATCAGAAATATGAATGTCTGAACGTCCATCAGTGTGATAAGAGCTACCTAAAATGACAGAAAAATGTATTTCAAATGAATTTTGACTTTTTATATTTGGTCTATATTCCATCTGCTCACATGGGGGAGGCAGGGTTTATGAATTATACTGCAGCCAGCCAGCAGGGGGCGATTAAAATGCTTTGGTTTTACTTCTGGGTAGCTGTCATGCCGTCCATCTTTATATGCAGTGTATGGTTTCAGTGCAGGTGTGCAGAGCAGTTAGCAAGGACGCAGGAAACCAGAAGCCAAGCCCTGCACACACCGCCAGGCACAGTGCTCATAGAGGGGACAGACAGATACACACAGGCAGGCCAATAATGTCCAAAACCAGAATAATTCAAAATGACATAATCTCATCAGTAAAGGCACTGGTGGACTCTGATGAAGATTCACGTCCACCATGACCTCTGTGTTTTGTAAAAAGATTCAGCTGAGCGATTGTCCATGACGTCCGTGGTGATGCTCTGATGAACAGGCCATCAGACGTGCTAATCAGACATGTATAGGTTCAGAGGACGTGCTGTCATCATAAATACTCCCTGATCAGATTATTACTACCTTCATTGTATTGCTCTGTTCTTGGTCGACTGCCCTGGTTTCAGCTCAACATGAAGCTTGGTTGTAGCGATCTGCTTGACAAGATGCCCGGGTGGAAGTGATGTGTACCGAAACCTCGCTGCGCTGATGAAATCCACTCTGTGGCCTATTGATCTGGCCTGTGGTTTGATTGATGCTGTCTTTAAAAATTCATTAGTTTGAGGCATGGGGGAGCTGCGGAGCGGCCGGCACTCCTGTAGGGCACATTTGTCTATGTTTATAGAAACAGAAACATTCAGTCAGCGGCAAGAAAAGAGGCCCGGACAGGGCCACCGGGGGCCCAGTGAGTCACACTGTCACTCTGTACCACACACGAACACAAGCACATGCTGTCCAAGGTGAGAGAAGAAGCTAATACTTTGCACATTCTTATGCATCTACATATCTGTCTGATGTTGTTATTGATTGCTCGTTATGATCCTCTCCTCTGGTGACCTTTGTGCAGACTGAGAGAGGACCTCTACTTCTGCAGCTGCAGCAGCTTCACAAATCCTTCATCCTAGCACATGCAAAATACAAACACTTCATTTAGACTGTGGTTGTTCAATTATCTCTCTGAGTCCCCACTCATAAATCAGCTGCAGTGGGATTTTATGGGACAATATTAATAATGTATCCTGACCCAAATGTCACTGTTTGTATATTATGTTTTGTTTTACTTTCAATTAACCTCAGGAGTATGTTTAAATGGTAAAAATAAGCATTAACTCTGCTGGTTCATGCCAACCACGCACTGTTAAAGAGCACATTTTATTTTTGTATCTTAACTTTGCTTCGGCAAAACTTTTTTAATTAGCTCCGATGTGTCAAACTCACACAGAGGAGACGCTCGGTCTTCAGCCTGCATCTTTTTAAATGTGTTTATCAGACATCAAGAAACAACAAGCAGTGGTGTGTGCTGCCGCAGTGCTTTTAGACCCTGCTTTTTCATCCCACAGTGCTGTTGTGACCCTGCACAGTGTGTCTGGCTCCACTTTGAAAAATGAACAAACACTTACTGTTCTCAACTAGGACAAAATCTGTCTTTAACCGCAAAATAAATAATAATGTGACATTTATTGTGCTAATTATCAATATTGACTGATAGGATTTATTTTATCTTTATATACTTTTTGGCCATATTGCACGGCCCTAATTTAAAAGTAACATGTAATGGTAGGTGACAGGAAGTGAGATTACCAATAAGATCACGGTGCTTCTAATAAATATTAACAATCAACTCATTGAACCCAGCCCAAGAAAAAATCTGCTAATTTGAAATGAATGAACTAGATCGTTTCTTGTTTAATTCTGTATAATTGATTTATGAATTTCAAATCACCTTGATCGCCCCCTGGTGGCTGGGTGCAGTAGATAACATATACCCTAAAAATAACCTTTTAAATGTTTAACTCTTAAGTCGAATGTACAAGTGGTATTTCCAGATGGAGAATTCTTTACGTAACAATCATTACAAGTAAAGATGTTCTTATTAATGCATACTCACGCATATGAGTGTAATCTATCTCATGTTAGGTGAAGTTAGGTTATTGATTCTCTGTGTCCATTATGACGATGCATCTCATAACCGTGACCATACATTATGGAGCGACTGCAGGGGATTTACCCAAATCAATGAAAGTGTGTGTGTGTGTGCGTGGGAGGACAGCCAAGGTCTTGCAGGAAGTGAAGAGTTAATCACCTGATGAACATCACACGCTGTGGAAAATACCCAGACTTGATAAGTGGGGCTATTAAGATCTGTCAATTAAGGCTTGTTGTTAATTATAGCTGTGTTCTTCAATTAGTGCTGATTGGTGGCAGGTTGAGTCAGAGCTTAATGGTGACCAATGGGTCAGCAGGATAGAGCTCTTGTACTGAGGAGGAGTGAGGAGGGGAGGGTGACTGATGGAGAGAATAAAAAGGGACTAAAAAAGGCAGAGAGGAGGAGAAGGGACAGGAAAGACTTTGGTCAACCTCATCGTCCTGCTGCTTGTAGGATCACATTGAAACCCTCACACCCACTCGGCTACACGGCACACACATGCATACGCCCTCAACACTTTCACATGAAAGCAGAGACTGAACAGAAGGCGATCCCCGCAGTCTGCGCTCGCAGCTCCCCCGCAGTGGATTCTGGGTCAGGTTGTATTCACTCGCAGAGCGGAGGGAAAGCCTCGGCTGCCAGAACAGGAAAAAAACTAAAATAAAAGCACTACAGAGCCGTTGGCTTTTTGAAGCAGGGAAATGAGAATTTTGCCTCTGCCTGAGCTTGCATCACCCCTGCTCCTCGCCCACTCCCACGTCAGAGTGGGGAAGGGTTCACACGCCGCTCCACTCTGGCTTTGTCAGCAAAGACCGGAGCCCACGCTCTGTTCTCCATCTGTGTGTGCACGTTTGACGGATCATCATTTTTCAATGTAGAGTTATAACACGGGAGATGTGTAGTTATTCATTTGTATGTTGCTCAGCTGACACTACAGTGTAGCATGCGTGCCTGTGCGAGTGATGAATACGCCTGCATGTGCATTCGTTATGTATGCATACGTCGCTCCTGGCAGACAACATCACAATACTGTTTTCATCCTCATGACTCAGTTGAATAAAACAGCACCTCTGGGTTCAATTCAACTTGTGCGAGAACACAGGGCAGTAATGACTTCTCTCCTCTGCAAACAGGAACGTGCATATCATACTCTCAAAGGACGAGGCAGGCGTCCTCAGGGGGAACACGTTTGTGTGGCGTACATGTATAAACACTGATTAGTTGTTTGTGCAGGGGCCAGGATCTGAGGCGGTGCCGTCTCACACAGGACTACACTGGAATAATGAGATCTGAGAACGACTCCGGTCTTGACAATAATCAAACTTTATGTGCCTGTGAGCGCCGATTCATTTTCCTGTCATGGTAATTAGATATACCACCGGGTATTTGCTGGCCTGAGGCTTTTTTAAAACATTTTTGTTTAAAGTCGTAGCTGTCGTCGTCTGTCATATCTGAACTGATCACCATCTGACAGATTAGGAGACAATCCAAAAGTTCAAAAGAATAAATGAACAGTATAGAACTTTGTGGCACTGATTTGAATCCTGATATAGAAAGAGACATTTTCAGATCTACTGTGATTCTTCACTCAACAGTTCCATACACAGGGGATGCATGTGCACGGACCATGTGACGGACAGTGTTGCCAATTGTTCTACACTAGTACTCTGATCAACAACAACAAGTACCTCATACACTGGTTTTCTCCAGTTGGTAGACAGTATATAAAGACGGACAAAACAACGTCATCGTCATCGGCCCCTGGTGGCTGGCGGCAATATAGGTCATTAACCCCACCTCCTCCATGTAAGGAGATGGGACATGGACCAAACTCAAACCTAGAGTGCACGTCAAATAAATGTTTCATACTGATGTATGTTCATTTTTGGTAGGTTTGGTTTTAATTAGTGATTTGACACTATAAAAACAGGGTGAATCTGACTCACTATTGGTGCATGAATCGTTTTGACTTTGATCCCCCGGCTCCACACCAAGTAGCTAATGTGATGACCCTGATTCCAAATTACCTCAAAAGTGCAAGATGGCAGCACCTGTGTCCAGCATTTTGGCTTCATTTTCACTACAATTGGAGGAAGTGGAGACGTGTCGTCCATCTTTATTTATCCTGACACTGACTGCTCATCTTTACAGAACTAAACTGCAACAGCAAATGCCTTTTTTTAAGAATCTTAATTGTGACCAAATCATTTTTTCTATTAACCTTAATAATGATACATTGTTGATTTAGTTATTTGGAATAACGATTATGTTGTTTATTAATGATTATACATTAACATAGAATAGTATTATTGTATTCACAGCCGGTTGATTTGTTCTTTGCAAAAATATCTGATCTCCATTTGTAGTGATCACAGCCTTGTAACATTTGAATGTTGATGTGAAGACATTTAATCATGTATTTTTATTTTTTATTTTATTTGATCATGGTCTGGTTTGATACAGATATATTTACAGATATATTTCACGAAAACCATGATCCTGACCTGCCATTAAGCAAGGTGCTTTTGTTGCTGCAAAAGTGTTTCAATGGTTGATCTCTATTTTCTCACTCAGTGGCTTTGTGTCCATTCTCTGCAGCACTTTGAGCACTTTGGTGACGCACATCAAAAAGCCAGATACTTGGCCTGATGTAGGCGAGGATTGAGGTTTCATTTTGTTGGAGCTTTCGCTCATTGATTCCCAGAGAAACTAATGAATGTTGGGACACAAAGGTGATTAACTCACAGCATCAGAGGGCGGAGCAGAATAAAATGGGGTCATGAGGGTGAGGTGCAGCCTGGACTGAATGTTTTCCCAGCAGAGGAACAAGTCCAACACCTCTAGCCACCAATTTACATTACACATATACAGGGTACTGTGGTTAAAAATCTGTCGGCAAAATCATGATGCTTATTTTGTGATGTGTGCATTTTTACATGTGTTCAAATAGTAATTATCTCATTTATGTTTGTTCAAGTGTTCACTTTTCCAGTAAGTTGGTTTTAATTAATTATTTAATGCAATAGAAACGTCGTGATTACGGAGCTGCATTATCATATATGGAGCTTGTGTCCACCTAATGAATGTAAGTCCAGTGTTCAGTGGCTTTTAGGCTCTTTTGTGTTCTCTGACCTCCTGAGGGAAATATCCAGCTCTTATATATATTTATATGTTCTCACCTGCTAATAGTCCCTGTCACATAGTTTTTGTGCTGAGCTATAAGTGTGCAGTGGGTGTTTAGACCTTTTATTTCTAAAAATGGGGCTATGAGAGTGGTGAGAGTGGGCCAGAGCAGGAATGTGGTGGGCCAGCGGACAGCTCCAGCTCCATGAACCCGTGGAGAGCTGCAGATTCATGTGAGAACCAGAATGGCACTCAGCAGAGCTCATTCTTCTGCCAACAGTCCCCTTCAATTCAATCAACCAAATTGCACACACTCATAGATATCAGTTCCCTAAATGTTTTCTTTCAACAAGTTCCATAAATTTTTCTTAGAAATCTGCGAAAATGAAGAAAAAAACCCAACATATCGCAATGTCGAGGAATGTAAACAAATAATTGATCCAACACTTAATCCGGATGCTTGGTCAGAGTTCTTTCTCGGCCCATTTCCCATCCTTCCACCAAGTTTTCTAGAAATCCTTTCAGTAGTTTTTGCTTAATCCTGCAACAAACAATGAATTAACTGACAAAGGCAAAACATAAACTCCTAATTGGCTGAGGTAATTATCTTTAGATTCATGCTGATATTTGATATATTTCTACTCATTAAATATTGGTTATATTCACTTTAAATTAACTTTCATGGTTTAACACATTACTTTTTTGCACAGTTTTGAGTTTCTTTTTGTTTTTTTTCCTATTGGATGTGATCTGAGCTTCACTGAGCAGCTTGTGGATGTCAAACCCCAGAGTGGGCTTCAGACAGAAGTGTTGGACAGAGGGTGGGTGGGCTGCTGCAGAGAAGTGCCCTGATAAATCACATCTGTTCTGGAGACGTGAGCATCGATGCCTGAACTCAAGCGTGACCAAGTGGTGAGGGAAAGAGAGCTGATCAAACGGGGAGGGAAGAGAGGCGGAAAATTGAAACTTAGAGTCCTCGCTCCTCACCGCTTCCCCCTCACCTCTCCGTCATTTTGTCTTCTGTCTTGCTACTTTTATAGAGTCAATTAATTTCTTTATACAGCTGGAGCATCAAGCGTTTTATAACTGTTGACCATCATCCCAAATATCACGAGTGTGGTAAAGTGAAACATGAAAGTAACTCAGGGATATGTGTTCTAGTATGTAGTCTTTTCTAAAGGTGTGATCAAATATATGCATTATACACCTCACCAAGCCTTTCACAGCATCAATATGACACTTCCTGGCTCAATCCAACACCTGTCTAATAGCGCTCGCTTGTGTTTCCCCAGGGAAACCATTTAATACTGTGTCTGAAGACGCCACAAGAGGTTCAGGTGCGGCTGCTCGAAACGCCAGCGCACTCCGTTCCCTTGGTTGTCAGTGGCTGGTGTTAAAGCCATGGCTTAATTACCATGCCGCAGGGCGCCCTGGGCCAGAATGCCTAAATCACCAGAATTAGCCGCCTGTGGTGTCACAGGCGGCTAATGTTAATTGTGAAGCAAACACTCTTAACAACAAAAGATCATTTAAAAAAAAAAAAAAAATTCTTTTTGAAAGATAAAGTGAGTGGGATGAGGCAGAGTGTGAAGAAGAGGGGGCCACTGTGCCCAAGGCTTTTACATACCCATGAGAGTTAAGTGTTCCTGAACTCTAATGGCAACGCCGTGCATGGAATCTCTAATCAGGCTTCTGTTTGTGCACACAGGTGAGCTCACTGCTTTATCCTACTGCATGTGGAGATGTTGTGCAGGGACACTGCACGTTGATCTGTCAATGTCAGTAGTGTCTATGTAATGTTGAACCTCCTTTTTAAATGACAACGAGGTAGATATCATATGGAATCAGTACAGTTGAAGCTAAATATCAGATAAAAAGAAAGACAAACCACTAAGGAGATAAGATGAGATAATCCATTATTAGTCCCACAACTAATAATTTTGCTGTTATGCAGTGAACCTAATAAGTAAATATGCATTATATAAAACTAAGACAAATATAAAAATATAAATTTACAATGTAAAAATAAATATATACAGTTAGGGCGGAATACAGTGTAATGGATTGCAGATGAATTGCACAAACAGAAATGATTATTGCCCATTTAAACAACCACGAATCTTATAACAAGTGAGATGTTGGCTCTCTTCGTGGTACCAGTTTGTACATCAAGATATTTGCAGATTATCTTTCTGTTTACCAACAAATTCATTGATTGTCAATAATCGACTTTATCTCTAGTTTAATCTCTAGGAGCAATATTATTAATGAAATCTATGCAGTGCAAACAGCTAAGAAACAAACATGAGACACAATCCGACAAACACAAACAAAGGCTGGCAAATGGAAACAGAAAAGGCAGAGGAAAAAAAACAACTTTACACAGAGTACACTTCTTCATAGCACACTAGTTAACATCAGTTAAAACAGTAAAATCAACCAGATGAAACTAGGACCTTGAATATTTGTCTTCTTTAAAAAAAAAAGGCTGTGATGAAGCTGTTGGCTCATGTCAGCACATTTGTTTTGGAACATTGCAAAGTTTACCACACAGAACTTGACAGAATCAGCTTTTCTCTTTGTTTGTACATGTTTAAAGATTTAACACAAAGACCTGTTTGTTCCATGTTTGTGAAGCTCTTTCTCCAAATGCTGTGCGAGCAGGGACGTTGCAAGTGAGATGGAGTGTGTTGCATCCTTCATGGCGACTGTGTAGTGCTGTTGTTTGTGCTGCGCGCTCAGCCGTGATAATTAAAAGACTCCCTCCTCTCATCCCCCTGAGTGCTCAGTGTTTCCTACACAACTAAAAGAGCAACTTCTCTGAATTACCTAACATCCAGTCGCCGCCATGGAGGAGTCCAACATCAGTAAACTGCACTTTAATTAAAAATGGAATTATTATTATAATACAGCAATGTTTGCTGCGGGGGCGCTCCCCTGGTCACTTGGTGTTTGGTAATGAATGAATTGGAGACTCGTGACTCAAAAGTGTGACCAGAAGGAGCAACTTACCAAGCTTTTATTAAACTATTCATATCTAATGTTTTTTTATTATTGAGGAACATTTCTAGCCTATTACCATATTTCATGCATAATTTGAAATGCAAACTCTCCCTTTGGATAAAGGTATCAGCTTGTTATTCAGAAGAGTAAAGGGGAAATAATAAGCAGTGAAAATGAGAGTTCTCCACAGCTTAATGGAGAAAATCCAGAAAACTCAAATGTGGTAAATATTATGGATTTCCTGCAGTTGCATAAATACAATCTCAAGCTGCAGATTTGATTTTATAGTTTCTCATATATGAAACAATACAAGTTCTTGGAGCGTTGATGCATATATATATATATATATATATATAAAACTGATTTTGCTCGGCCATTAATCAGTGACGTTCTACTATTAATATAATGTTCACTGAGGATTAAAATTATAAATCATATTAGTCCTCAGTCATTTTTCTCATTTCTTCTCTGAATTTTTTCCATTGCTAAAATAAGATGTTTAAAAGTATAATAACCAGGCAACGAGTCTGTTGTGAATAACAACACAGAGTGACACGATGTGATCGAGGATGTCGCTCACGTCCTTGTCTGTTTTCCACATCTGGGGCCTCGACTGGGGCTGTTTCCAAATAAGAATTATTCACTGTCCCTGGAAAAGCAGATGATACTGGATTAAATCTGACCTTGTTGGTTGGAACTGACTGGGAGCTGAATATTATTAACTGTATAGGTTTCATGCATATTACTGTGAGCTCCCCTTTTTCAATGCACTTAATGAGTTAGGTGGTCATATGGTATGTGCCCAGTAAATCTGTGTGCTCATATGGAAATGTGGCTGCTGCTTGTTTAAGTGTAAATTGTAAATCAGGGATGTTTTGCATTTTCTTTTAAAGAATAAAAAAAACTGATGCAAATAATTACATTCGAAGATTTAGGACTAAAAATAGGATTAGCCCATAGAGAAAATGCATTTATTTGATTCATGAATTCAGAATTGTGATCAAACAGGTGACAAATTAAAGGAAAAAACAAACATAAAGTGTCTGTGTAAGATATCAGGCAACCCCAAACCTTGACATTGGTTCTACAAGTCTCTGTTACTGTTCTGGAGGGAGGGAACACTGTTCTGTTAGATGTTCCCTCACCTGGTGTTTATATTCAAAGTAGTGGAGAGGATGGGGATGCCGGGTTCCTGTTTCTCTGTTTAATTTGTCACCTGTCTGTATATCCTGAATACTTCCAATATGATAGACAGTAATTTAATTTAAATGGAAAGTAATGTATTAATGTATTTTTGGTGACAAAGCTTTACAAGCAGCAACACACACTTTGCAACTGCAGCATTCATGGGTCAAGGGTCAACCTGTATGGAGAGTTTACACATCAAAATTGAATTGCAGAGGTTACAACCGCGCCTGATGCCTTATTTTCCCCCCACGTAACAGAACATTTGATTTGTTGATGTCCAGCATGATAAGAACATCTTCGCATGTAGACTGACCTGGTTAAACAACTTGGTCAGTAAAAGCAGTTTAAAAGTGTCTGTGTATTATGTATTCTCTCCAGGTGTCTGTGTATTATGTATTCTCTCCAGGTGTCTCCAGAAGCAAATACGCGTATTGATGTGTATAAAATCGTTTTTCATAATGGCTTTTCTCGTTTATTCTTCCAATATGATTCAGCCCCCCCCCCAAAAAAATAAAGAAAAATCAACATGCACCAGCAGCTTTTCACATTACTGCAATTTATCTTTGCAAAATGCAGCCACACATACTTGACTAGACAAATGCATAATATAGCCCTTGTTCCCACAGCGATTCGAGCTGTTCATGGTGACTCATGCTCGCCACAGTCATAAGTGAGATGCTACATAAACAGGAAGAGAAAAGTGTGCAGGCCCCTCATCCATCCCCAGGCGCCTGCTCACATCCTCTGCTCAGAACGGATATTCCAGCCCTGCAACTACATGCCCATGTTGGTGGGAGCTAAGTGATGGTGACACACACCTGAAGATACAGACTAGCAGTCCTATCAGGACAGGGGGAAATTGTTTAGGCGCGTCCTGTTGTGCTGTTTGTTTAATCGAAATCATTTCTGGCCTGCTCACGTTTCTTTTGATCTCCTGCAACAACAGCAGCTTGGCGCTCGCCGATTTGACCTGTGGTGCACGGCTGAGAGGATGCCTGCGGGAATGCGGTGCCTTTCGCTGTTTCAGTTCTGGATGAGAGCCTGCATGACATGGCCACTGTGTGTTATGCGCTGCTCTCCATAGATGGGCAGTGTGAGAGAGGTAATAAAAGGTAGATCAGACCTGCCCCCACCCCCGGAGCGATCTGATTTGGCTGCAGCTTTTTCCTGGAAGATCCCATCTCTCCACTTGTGCATCCAGGCGAGAGGCCAGAGACTCAGGTGCATCAGTGTCCAGTGAAGCAGAGAGGAGCTCTGCCTGTGCGAGGAATATACTCTGTATATATGTGTGTGTGTGTGTGTGTGTGTGTGTGTGTGTGTGTGTGTGTAGTTTTGAGCTTTATTTTCCCGAAAACTGTATTGTTTGCTGCAGAGCTGTGTTGCTTTGAAGGCTGTGCACGGCTGCACCTGCGCCACTAACTGTCAGTCAGGAGTGTTGGGGATGTAGAGCTGAATAAAAGCTCATGTTCACTTTGGCTCTGCATTGTTCACTTGTGAGTGAACTGTCCCAGTGACGAGGTTTCCCTGGGGACCCCCAGTCTATGGATTGCTTTTTCTAGCAGAGCCCAGAGACTCATGGGACAAAAAGAAGAAGTTTAATGTCTCCCAATGGTCCGTCACATAAATGATGAGGACAGATCCTAAAGGAGGGAACATTGAGAGGGTTGTCCGAATATCTGAAGAAAAGAAAATTAATTCATCACAAAAACGACGACACCTTAAAGACAGTTTGGTATTTCAATGTTCTACAGTAGAGTGAAGAGACATTGTGATGACCTGAACATCAGATCTGGACATTTTCTATTTTTTAACAATGATTGCTCAGTGTACAGTGTCCGCTAATACCTAAGACCTTTTGATTTATATGTCGCCCAAGAGTAAAGACGACAGAACTGAGTCTGTGAGAAAGTAGAAGACTGTGATGATACATTGAGATTAGATAGTGTTTTGTGCCAGTATATGTGTGCAATACAATCCAGCATCAGAGGCCGACAGATGTGGATTTTTTGGGAGTAGATGCTGATACCGATACAATACTGTTAAATAGTCTGATACTTATATATATATATATATAAATTCACAGTGATTCCACAGATGTTATCAAATCCTTATGTAAAAAAAAAAATTTAGATGTAATATTTTACATTTCAACTATTAACTTTATTGTATGTGTATACTATATATATATATTTTTTTTTTTAATGTAACATTTAAGCCTATACAGAGGTGCCTGTTTTTTTCTGCATGGTTTATTCTGTAAAAGGAAAGTTTAATATTTCTGTGAAAGGCTCATATTGGCAAATTTTTATAGGTGATTTGATGACTTATTCAAGCAGGAAATAAACAGCAGCTGATCATGTACTTTGGGGATTTGTGGAAGAATAGAATCGAGGAATGGGGTTTCCTCTGTTGTGCGCCCCCTGGCTGTGTGGGTGTTTCAGTGTTATCATTACATTGTTGCCCAACCTTTACTTAGTGCCTCCTAGTTGCACTGACACACACACACACACACACACACACACACACACACACACACACACACACACACACACACACACACACGTCTGCAGTTTAAACAGTCTACTCGTCATAGCTTGAGGCTTCTTTCCAAATCTGTGCTCCCTTTAAATTCTTTGATCGCACAAACTCTGCTCAGCTCTTTCAAACCTGTCACTCTATTTAAATTGGGAGAGTGTTTACGAGGGAGAGGAATTCACTCTGCAGGAGCACCAGCACTTGGACATGGTCACACTGCTGCACAGCTTTGTTGACTGGCTTCAAACTATTTTCTATTTCTTAACTGCATCAAAACCTATCAGAGTTTAAAATCTTGAATCCTTTTCAAAACATTTTAAGGAATTTTCATGGTGGAACTTGAGGTTATTTTGATTATTGATACGTCTGAGGATTATTTTCTTGATTAATCTAAACAAAAACAAAAATTTGATTAAAGCTGAGGTGACATCATCAAAACTTTTGTTTTGTTTGACTGTCCAAAATCCAAAGATCGTAGAAAAAGTCCAACAAAGAAAAGCATAAAATCATGTTATTTTTTGCTTCTACTTCTACTTTGAATAGGGAACCACTGATTCTGTAACTAGTCACTCATAAAATAATATTCCACACCCACTTGTTTTGCATCCCACGTTTCGTCATGAAGAGTAAAACGTATGTTTGAACACTTAAGAAAAAAAATAGCCAATGAATCTTGAGCTGAGATTTTTATTTGTCAATCTATAGTCAATATTTATTCTAACGTCTCCAGCCACACCATTATTTAGTGCTGAATTAATGCATCACTAAAATCTAATATATGACAACGTAATATTCTGTGAAAGGAACCACTCTACTTCTACATTGTTAAGATTTGTCCCTACCAGTATTTTCACATTGCTGTATTTCTGCTTTGCCTTCACTGATGGATTTATATTCTTCCTCCTCCACTGATTTCAAAAACTCTTTTCAATTTGCAGCTGCTTATTGTTCTGCTGACACACAGCAGCTTCCCACATTAAAATCAATCCATGCCACAGTTCTGCAGTCGACATCCTCGGCCTGTATTAGAATGGCAACTTTTTATCTTGTCGTTGATGGACGGCGATGAAATGTATTCATGATGCAATATATAAACGGTATTCATATTTTCTTTATAATTATTTGCGTGAGAATGGGAATCGTCCTCAGTGTTTCATCTGGCTGCTGCCCCAAGACAAAGCTGCTCTCAGAGGGTGTTGCACTGTGACGGGTCTGAATGCCTCCAGAGACGAACCTTTGGCTTTGTTCTGTGGCAAGACGCCGAAAAATGGAGGAGGCACGTTTCTGTGGCTGATGCAAGGCTGTCGCGTGTTGTCTGAGAAGGGATGTAGCACATTTAGGACCCTCTGGGACTTGACAAACAAACAACACCTTCGCTACAAACACATAATCCCACAGATCCTTGATGGGCTCGCTTTTTTTTTTTCTTTTTTCTGTCGTATTTTAAGCCGGATCCCTGTGGTGTCCTCCCGGTGTCACCTGAGGCTGACTATTCACCGCAGAGGGTTTCCTGCTGGCTCTCTGGACACGGCGAGCCTACAGAACCGGGCCGGACCAGCTGGTGGAGCTGGGTCTTGGACCCTGATCAAGTAATAATGTCTGGCTATCCGTGCTGGCTGACTCACTAAACAAGAGCTCTACGAAACCAAGATAGAGAGGCGCTCCAGAGAGGCTGGTGGTTTCAAAGGAGGAAGCTTGAGCCAAGATGATTTGCTTAATTGCATATATATAAAGAAAGCAACTTTGGAAGCCCCTTACCATCCATTTACTTACTTTTTTAACATTTACTTCAAACAACAGGTCAATTCTGTTTGGTTTTAGATGTGAACAGCGTGAAACCACTCTGTGACGGCTAATATGTCCAACCTCGTCAGTGGCAGGTGCTTTGGCAAAGAAGTGTGACAAACTAATCATGGCTGCTGACCTTTTCCAGTCCCATCACGCTGTGCATGGATAATCTCCACGCAGGCTGTTGTCAGGATACATGGATCAGACGAGGCAGCCACTGGTCCAACACTATCTCTGGTGGGGTCGGTTCAGATCGTCCAGGATCTCGGTAGCTGGGCCCGTTGCCCTCCTTCCTTCTGTGTGAAGTGAAGCGTCTGCAGAGGGTTCTTTGCTCTCAGGTCCGCTGCCTCCTCACACTCAATACACTCCTCAGCTCTGTGCTTTAATCAGTTATTTCTCACTGGTTTGTACAGTTGAGTGACCTCATCAGGCCAAATCTGCAGCCTAATTATGTGAATTCGATGTGCAAATGGCCTCCTCTCTGCTGCGGGTTTGTGTGTGTCAGGTAATTGACCTTCTCTTTAAAGCGAAACAGCCTGTGATGGTATTTATTTTGATCCAAAATCATTAAGCTTCGATCTTCCAGCACTTTTAAAATCTCCAGACAAGAAGAGCGTTATGGCAGAAAAGAACTAGTGCATGTGACAAGTTGTCAAAGGTAACAGTGTTTACAGCCGTTTCAAAGGCGGGATGAAAAGCCTGCTGTCACAGAGGGCGAGACGCAATAATCACTTATGTGTGGGAATGATGGTGCGGACAGATCCTCCTGAGAGGCGTTCAGTGTTTCACTTGGCTGTTTTCATGAAAGGTGTAATGAATGGAGAGAAAAATTGAGCTTGTCAGAGAAATTCAAGCCCCTGCTTACTTTTTCCTATCTGGTCATGACGTTGTGTGAATGTGGGATTGAAAGTCAGAGAGTTTCCGAAGTTTAGTGATGTTCATGGAAATCCATCCAATAGTTGTTGATCCAGTTGAGTCTGGAACAAAGTGGTGCACCAGTGAGTGAGCCACACCACTAAAACTCTGTTTATTTTCAAAATCTGCTCATAATCTGGTTTCTCAATCAAGTTTTCATTAGACATTTTCTGGGCAGGGGCGTAGCAACAGGATAGGCAAAGCAAGCAATTGCCTGGGGCCCCGAGCTGAGCTTTTATTTTTATGTATGTTAAGTATGCATATTGTTTATAATTTTAAGAAGTGAAGATTGGTAGGTCCCTTTTGTTTGGGGCCTCCTGATATCAACTAATATATTTTTTACAAATTAGCTTGTTTTACACTGAAAAATGACATACTTTATGTTTCTGGTTTGGTTATAATGACACCATATGTCCCCTCATAACAAAGCTTTTGCTTTTAGGGCCTCCATATTGTGGAATTTGATGCCCATTGAACTTATTGGTCCTATTGAAAGCTTCTTGTAAATCCCTTCTTAAAACTTTTCTTTGTAAAAGCTTATACAATAATTTACATTGGCTCTTATTTACACGGAGTAATCCAATTTATTTATATATCTTATCTTTTTTATGCTTCTATGTTTTTCTCTGCTCATGTTCCATACTTATTTCATCTACCTGTCTTGTGTTATGTCCTCATTTTAAAGCTCTTTGTAACATTTTGAAGAAACATGCTATATAAATGAATTTTATTTATATTATATTTTTCATAAAGAATTCACATTCTTCTCATTTCATTATATTTTCAAGTATGCTGCATGTTTCATTCATCTTGTTTTGTTTTTGTGTACTCTAGTTTCAAACAACTTTTTTTGCTTCATTTAGTTTTTTTTCAAACTTGTGGTAGGTTGATAATATCATTAATAATTTATTCTAGTTTTATTTCATCATGTTCTCCTCATCCTCTGTATTTTTGCAGACTCTGGAATTTGAATTGCTGTTTATTTTCATCCTTTGCTCCACATTCCCTCAAATCCTATGTCTTCGGCTTTGCTGTGCGCACGACCCTCGAAGGAATCATTAAATGTTCATGTAAGCTGCAAAAAAATCAATATTTCTGAAACATAAGTCAGGTCTTTCACAATCATCAGATTTCACTCAGTTGTTTTTGTTGTGGAAGTTTTCTGGAAGCTGGTGAAAAGAGAACTCCGGCAGCAGCTGATGTTTTATGCAAAAGGTTTTAATGTAGACTTGATGCATCAAGGAGACCAGAATGTGGAACAATATACAAACGCTAACAGAGTAACATGAGCAACTGTCACCCCAAAGTCTGAAGACGTCTCCCACAGCCTCCCAGTATATCTTCCTCTACTTGTGTCACCCATTCTAACAGCACATCCATGAAAGGCTAGAATTGCTGTCACTCTCGATGTTACATGTAGGTGTTCGCATCCTATTGGATAGTTAAGTCTAAATATGCATTCCTAAATCACATTGTGTCCTTGTGTCTTGCCACTGGTGAAATACGCAAAAGAGTTAAAGTTGGTGAGAGTTGAAGTTGGTGCCTCTGTCTGGAACATCTGAGTTAGATATGAAAGTCCCTCAACATAGACACTACAGTGTACTGTTGGTTGGTCCTTTATCTTTAACCTGACCTTGGAGAGAGAAGAGAGTATCTCTTTTAGACAGGCACTATTCTCCTGTACAGATATAATATACAATATACATAATATATAATGGGATAAACAGTATGGATGGTCAAAACAGTTTTGACCTAATGTTTAGCTAGACTCATACTAATGTGTCTGTTAAAGGGTTTGCAGTTCATTCAAATAAATGCAGTTGAATGATTCATGGCTCATTATTTTAGTATATTCTGTTAACAGTCAGTGAACATGGCAGATTATTGTTTTGCTGTATTCAATTAGATTAATTATCAGATTTACTCGATATCTCAGGTCGTGCATGGTGTTGTCCAGCACTTATGTTGTCCCAGTGCATGCTGGGATATGCTCCAGTCCCTTTAACAGACCTTCTTTGGGACCCGTTCCTCAGCTTTCAGGATTCAAATCAAATACTTAGATTAAAGCTTTTTTGAGCCTCTGATCTGCAGCTTCACAGGAAGTGTATTTTTACTGTATTTTCAAAAGACAAATATAAAGTGTTGACTGCCACAATGAATAATAATAATGCTCATTAAAATGACAACTTGAAAGCAAAGCAAAATCTTATCTTACGCAAACAATGAGAGTGAGACTGAAAAAAAAACATGAAACGAGAAGGAGAGAGAGAAAGAGAGAGAGAGATGCTACGTGTAAGAAATGAATGATTTGATCATCTTCTTAGTGCAGAGATGATGATGACAAATGAGGAAGAGGCTTAAAAGCTTAGACGCTACTTTGTTGTTTTTGCTTCCATTCAGATTGTTGCATAGATTATATGTTGTAGCTAGAAGAGTGTGTGTGTGTGTTGGTGTGTGTGTGTTTGCGTGTGTGCGCGCACTGAAATAATCTTAAATTCTCCAGGTGATATTTGACACTGAAAGAAATGATTAGTCAGTGTTAATATATGCACAATTACCATTAAGCCTCAGTGCACCCTTCACCTCCTGAGGTGCTGATAAGACAAACACACACACACACACACACACACACACACACACACACACGTACACACAAACAAACAAAGGAAATAGAAAGGTGTGAAATCAAGTTATAAGTTAAAAGTGTGGTATTTTTACTTCTCTGTGCAATGTTTGCTTAAAATGTTTTAATGACAAGCTTTGCTTTTATGTGTGTGTGTGTGTGTGTGTGTTCATTTTTGTTGCCTCTTATGGACCTTTTCAAGCATAAATACTGACCTTGTCAGGACCATTAGACTTTATGGGGACCAAAGCCTAAGGCATGACTTAATCTCTGAGGTCCTAGTTAAGGTTAGTGGTCGGATGTAAATTGTGCTTACGTTAGTGTTAGTGTTAAGGTTGTGGTTAGGCTGTCCTTAATGAATGGAAGTCAATGCCAAGTCTTTATAAGAATAGCTGCACAAATCTGCATGTGCTCTTCCCTGAAATGTCATACTAGTCTTTTAGTCGTTTTTAAAAACAGCTTTTTGTGAACATCTCTTTATACATGTTACTTAAAGCACTACTCGGCTGATCTTGTTGAAATCTGAAGATGAAACGCTGGCGGCGATGTTGATGCTAATGCTTGATGAGCTGTGACCGTACTGAGGGCTGAGTGTCTGAGTCTTGAAGTCAATATTAAAATCTCTTTCATGTGGCCTAGTCGCACGAGTTGAATGTGGTTTAATGGGCGTTTCACTTGGACCTTTACTCTCTACTGAGGATTTCACATATGAGCCCTGGATGATGCTTCTTACGATGGTATCACAGTCTGATGTTTGACACGCCGTGTTGTCAAAGAAAGCTCTTGTCATCCCCTCTGTGCTTTACAGGTGGTGAGTGATCAGATATGTTGGTTTTCTCAGAATTAAAAAGACACATTCACAGAAAAAAAGTCTCTTCACCAGATTGATTTTTAGGTGATTCTCTGTCAGGGCTTTATCCTGTTTGAACTCCCCTGCTGACATTTTTCCACCGCTATCTCACAAATAACCCTGTGGGCTGCAATAATTAAACCAGCAGGGAGGAGAGAGCAGATTATTGAGACCACATCCCTTAGAGAATGAGTTCCTACCCACGTGGCAACGGAAGCGTCCGCTCACCTCTGACCACAGCAGTCAAGAGATTAATGGCTGCATTTATGGAAACACTTCATGAAACACTTCTCCTATACTGAGCAAAGGGCACTTTCACATGCATTGTCCAGGCAACACTTATGTTTCCAATGTGTCTATGTTTGAATTCAACTACTATCATAGCAGTGGCCTTCTGATAGACCAGTCATTACATGTCTATGTCTACAGGCTGATTCAGACTGAATTTAGCATCTATAGATTTTTTGGCCACTTGGGGGCAACGTGTGCTGAAAATATAATATGGCTTATCACCTATGACATAACCAGTGGGGTGCTGATAACCAGTGGCCAATGAAGAAACATTTCCCTGGGACCATATATGAGGATACAAGACACAGTGCATATTTCTGGCAAAATTACACTACAGATATATGTATTTGTGTGTGTGTGTGTGTGTGTGTGTGTGTGTGTGTGTGTGTGTGTGTGTGTGTGTGTGTGTGTGTGTGTGTGTGTGTGTGTGTGTGTGTGTGTGTGTGTGTGTGTGTGTGTGTGTGTGTGTGTGTACACAAGTGAATATGTTAGGTTAAACAATTGCATTTACTTGAGAACCCTGTGGGAACAAGATTGCTGTATAAATGGGTATGTTTTACCTCACTGAGGTTATGTTTTTGTCTGTCTGCCCGAAACACCCAAAAAAAAAACACTGGGCGGACTACCACACAATTTGGTGTAGATCTGGAACAGAGGGAGAATACAGATATGTGCTCTACTGAGCGCCATTTTAGTTTCAGTTGTTTTTGTATGACGTGGTTTGCAGCTTATGCAAATATTTGTGGATTTACATGTGTCTCCTGATAACCTTTACTGTCTTTTTTAGCATATAATTGTGCTTCGCCATAACCAGAAGACAATGAGCAACATTTTTGGCAAACTGATGAATTCTGAACTCTTCTGTTTGCTTTGTTTTGGCCTCCACTAACTTGTGCGGCTAATATTTGCCTCTGTAGCTGCTGATGCCCCACGATGTTCTCCAGGTCATCTCTAACTTTTAATGTCTGCAGCTTTCTGATGCTGGGCAGGTTCTTTACACTGGGTGGCTGCAGCTTAGGAGGTAGAGCGGGTCGTCCACTAACCAGAAGCTTGATAGGTTGATCCTTGGCCCTGAAGTGTCCGTGGGCAAGACGCTGAACCACAAAATGACCTTGCCCCTGTTAGTGTGCGACCCGCTCTATCTCCTGAGCCACAGCCGCCCACTGCACCTGCCCTGCATCAGAGAGCAGGCAGGCACAGTTAGTAATGTGAATGATGTGTTGCAGTAAAAACACACTGTATTTAAATTTGCTGTAGGATGTAAATGTGACTCATAGACTTGTTTAGAATAGAAAGTCCATTTACTTTTTTAAAACCTAAATCTAGAAGGTGCAATTATTATTACATTCAGATAATTATTCACGAATGGGTAACACAAGGTCACTGAGACATTATGTAAAGGATAATAGTTCTGTCAAATGTTCCTTCTTCTTTGCATTGCATACAAAAGTTGTTTCTTTCCATCTATGCCGGGGTTTTCCAGGGCCTCACGCATCTCACACAGAACAAAGAGCAAATGTGTTGTGGCTCAGAGGAGGAAGTTGAACTTTAAATGTAACCCGCTGAAGCTGAACTTTGCTGACGAGTGCTGCTCTGATGACATTAAGCTCTCCTCTTGCTTTTCGGTGAGCTTCTTATAGGGTTTTGCTGTTTTCCAGGACTATGAGCTAAGAGATGATCCCATAGGCTTTGTGTGTCTGTGTGTATGAGTGTGAGTCTGTGTATTGTATATTGCACTACAGCATGGTAACATAAATATACACTAGGCACAGATTCGTCTCAGGTTGTAACAGCACGAGAGTGAACTTCTTTAAATATATGGCTAATACATTAAGATAGATTAAATGTAAGACTTTATTGGTCCATTAGTTTGTATTAATAGATATTTATAAAAAAAACATCTGGCTGAATAATTTAAAGGACTGTGTTACCTAATTATCTTTCTCAATTTAAACGATCTCTTAGCCCGATAATTACACAATGTTTTCCAGTTTCATTGTATTATTCAAATACTGAGTTCATGAAATCCATTTTGTGAGTTTTGGTGCATTGTGGTTGCAAGGGGCAGTGAACATTTTTCATGCTGATCAAAGTGATAAGCTGATTGAACAGTTCAGAAAACTGAGTTTCTAGAAACTGTGGAGCTGCATCTCTCAATATGCATGTTGCCTTATTTGTGGCGTTTTTTGTTAGTCAGCATTTTCCTGGTTTTGGCACAGAGAAACACTGTCCCACCCACGAAGGTCTGTTTGGCCGGGTTTGTTTTTCAAACCGAGAGAGAATCTGTCAATGACCCGTTTCCAAGAACGCATGCTTCAGTGGAAAGGATACAACTCAATCCGAGTTGTATCAGACCATTTGTTCACAGGAAGTTTGTCGATGTCCCAAATTGTTGATCTATACAGAACAGAATCCTTTCTTCTTCATTTTACATGAGGTATTGTTTTTTTAAAGTGTAAAATTCCTCCTTTTGTGATTATTTGGAGGATTACAAAAAAATATAGAGTGGTCTCAGTTTTTTTGGACCCCTGTGGGTCTGTTTTTTTACTCACTATCAGCATCGGCCTAAAAAAATGGAAACTGAGGTCAACCCGACGCAGCTCCTGGTGGAGATGTTATATCCCGAGCTGTGTGCACCTCAGGATGGTCTTGTGGACTCACACAAAACAGTTTCTTGAACATGATATATTAAGATCATCTTAAGGGAATGTCTTCAATTTGGTTTAAACGTTCACTGGGAGTCAAAGATGAACCGATTAGATTGGTGCTTGGAGGTCAAAGGTCAAGGTCACAGTGGCCTCTAAAATCATGTTTTGGGCCTCTTGAATGTGATATTTTAAGACTGCTTCAGGGAATTTCTTCAACTTTTGATCAGTTGTCACTTGGACTTAGATCTTCGGATACAGTTATGATGTTTCAGGTGTCAAAGATCAAAGTCACAGTGACCTTATATGAATCAAACAAAAGTTTGTAGAAATATGTACACAGAAAGTTCACTGGTCGGCGGAGGCCTACAACTGCCTACTTTTTCTTGCTAGACCATAAATGTACCGTTTATTTGTCGAGTCAAATCCTACATTCATGTCATTTAGCAGCAGATTCTGTTGTGACTCACAGGACCTCAGATGTCAGAGTGAAACCTCGTCAAACACATTGAAGTGGGAGTAAAGGCTTTAATCACACCGCCTGGAGTTATATCCATACACTACACACACACACTTTACTGTAGCCTCAAAAGTTGTTATGATGACAGCATTACAGATTCTGGCTGGGTGTGATTTGTAAAAGTCAGCAGGATCCAGCGGGGAGGTGACGGAGCTGCTCCGCTAAATCTTGGCCGTCGTTAACCTGTTTGCCTGTGACTTCTTCTCTACTTGTGGTCCCGCTGTCACCGCCGCCCTGATCTGCTGTGCCAACTTCAGGGCCGGTGGGAAGTCCAGACAGGGCTCTGGATGAGTTGGGCTGACAGAGGGCCAACCCCAGCACTTACCCAACATCCGGCTTGTCTTCCTCCATCTCCCTCTCTGCTTAACCCCCCCTGGATCCACATCCCGTCGCAGAATCACAGATGAACAGCAGCTGATGGGAGCTGACAACCCGTCTGACTTCCTGCTCGACTAACTGCCTGTGGATATGCTAAACGTACTGACTTTCACGTATTGTTGTTGAGGTCAGGGGTCATAGGAAAGCTCACAATATGTGGCGAAGAAGTAGACGAACATCACGAATATTCCCTCTGGCTTTGTCAAAAAACTTGAGGAGTATCCGCAGTGTGTTTTTGGATGGAGAGGCTTAATGGAAGCTTTAAAACTGATATTACACCTGGATATAAAGGATTTTAGAGAATAGAGGAGAGGCAAGGAGGTTCTTCTAGAGCAAAGCAAAAAAGATGATAAAAGAATGAGTAAGGTGCTGTCCTCTCTAGAGGTGCTGTAAGGCAGAGAACAGTATTTTTCTTTATGCGATACAGACATGAGTTTTCATCCTGTCCAGGTACTTTCTGATGCTTGTTTTTAAAGGGATGGAAATGTCCGATCTGTTTAACAGATCTGACATTTCCATCCTGGTTGGGTCATCCCCTTTGGTCCAGGCTGAGATATCTCAGCAACTATTCGAAAGATTGCCTCTGACAAGGAGGTTATGTTTTCATTACTGTTCGTCTGTCTGTTAGCAGGAAATTCAAAAACCACTGAACCAACTTTATTGAAACTTGGTGAAAGGGTGGGGTATGGGCCAAGGAAGAACCCATTTTCTTCTGCGGGCATTTTTCATTTCATTGAACATTGTGAGATAGGCTGTTGGGTATAACTACAACTATTGCATGTTTTATCATTTTTATTTTAAAGAAGTTAATGTTCCTCTGGAGATGAGCCAAAAATAACATGTATCCTGTGGCTTAGACTTTGGTTTATGACCTTCAAAACAAATGACTGCTCCATGAGCTTCAGTAGTTAAAGTTAACATGCTAGGAATATATATATACAAAAATATATAGACAAAATTACAGCTCCCCAAAAGGGAAGCCAAAGTGTCTTGATAGCCCCCTGGTGGCTGGCTGCAGTATAGTTCATAAACCATGCCTCCTCCATGTTAGCAGATGGTACACACAACAAATAATTTTCTTCCTGAAAGATGGTTTCTGTTAGGTAGCTCTTATCACACTGATACGTGTCCAAGTTAATTTTTTCTGATACATTTGGTTTTAATGACTTATTTGATATAATAAACAGGATGAAACATCATGATTGACAGCGGAGACTGTAGGATTGTTAGCAAAGTCAGATGTCATCACCCTGCAGCTTTCCCACTTCCTTGCTTGAGGCCATTACAGGAAAATAACTGTCTGAAACAACCTGGATGTTGAATCATTGATGAAACAGCGGTAGAAGTAGAGGTGGAACAGAACATGACCTGTGGAGAGAGGCTTCATGTGGAGGAGGAGATCTAATATGTGATCTGCAGTGACACGTAGCTTTTATGTGATGGTCCTGTAGTGGCAGCGACCAGCGGTGAGCCTGACACCCTGCGCTGAACTCTAGATGTTGGCTATGAGAAACTGAAACTGTGCTGGCAGTTGCCATTATCATCATCATCATCATCATCATCATCATCATCTTCATCATCATAATTTCAAAAATATACACTCATCACTTTCACAGCAGCACATGGTGTTATCTTCTCTTAAAAGTTGTAGGAACATAGGTACTATATGTTCTAGTTCTATAAGGCCTTAAAATACCTTATGGGGTCGATACGATATTAGGGAGTAAAACATTTTTGATGTCGACATATCTGACTATCAAACCCTTATGACAAAGAAATGTAATTGAGGCTTGATATTTTACAATTTAACCATAAACATTATCATAAATAACAAATAATAATAAAAAAATGATTACCAAAATATATAGAACTTAAATGAATAAAATAAAACAATTTCTAATGAAAATGTAATCGTAAATGCACATATTTATCTGCATTGTTTATTTTTTTAAATATTTAATTTTATATTGGCAAACAAACACAGATACACACGTGTCTGTGAGAGGCTCATATCAGCCAATATGTTGGTCGCACTCCACCATAAACCTGTCCTGAGAGCTGACTGTACATTTGTGCCATCTTTTCTTTTTCTGTGTAGCTCTTGATCTGCATTTATTAAACACCTTAATTTCCTGCTTAAGCTTCTCCAAGTAAAACAAATTAGAAATATACATAAAAAAATAATGCATCATCTACTTGTTCCAACACTTATATGAAGCTGTGATACCTAATGTAGGCAATACATCTTTTTTTACTTTCTTTTTGGATCCAAACAAAATATCAAGAAAGGTCAAGAGACAAATCAAAGATCAGCTTAAAAATAAAATATATATTGTGTTTAGTAGAATATCTAAAGTGTAAAAAGAAATGTTAATATTTATGCTGTCCCTTTAACCTTCTGTCAGTTATGAAGTAAGTTAAAAAATAACTTTTTATTTGAGTCTTTCTTGCTCATTTCATATTTTGAACCCTGAGGTGAGCAGTTAAAACATTTAATTATTTATGGATTTCCTCTCAAGCTGCTAGAGAGAACATACATAAAATCTGACGCATCTGATATCTAGAATGTATTTCTTTACCAGACCTCAGGGAGGTTTAAAATAATTTATGAAGACAAATATCATTGAAACCTCTCTCTGCAGATTCTGCAGTTTGTAGATTAACGGTCAAATTTACCGGAATATTATACAGATTTGCCAAAAACAAATTGCAGCATGCAGTTATTGATTTAATAATTAACTAATTCAACTTTCAAATGTATTATTAACCCTAGACTTACCTGGGAAGATAGTGTGATATGACTGAAAGCTTTAAAACAGATACTTAATGGACCTCACTTGGGAATTGAAGTGAATTTCTTTTGTGGATAAATTAAACTGTTCTTCGTTACAATTCCCAAAAAGATTCTGTAAACGTTTAAAGGTAAAACTTCACTTCACAATATATCTACATTGCTTGTTGCTGAAAGGAACTGTTTACTAACTATACTGTTTCTCACATTGAACACATGGATAGAGCCAAGTTTAACTTTATCAACCATTGAGTTGTGCTGAAAGAACCTTTTCTTCTTCTTTCGTCAGTCGCTCTTTAAACTACTTTTTAATTTAGTTTTTAACAGTTTCTTTTGTTCTTGAAATTTGTGGCAGTTTGTGATGTTATGGTTGTGTAGAAGTGAATCTGAATCAGAGCCTCTCTGCCCTTTTCATGCTCCACATTTATTTTTGTTTTGATGACAACATAAATAATGATGGTTTGAGATCTGATCTAAATTGCAGAATTTATAATGGCAGAAGAACCTGGCAGCTAAATGATCTATAACCTAAATGCCTGGCCTCTGTCAGATCATTTGTCACATGATCCTTATTCGTTCTCAACTGTGGCTGTGTTGTCTGAGAGCAGTGCTGAAGGTCAGTTTGTGTTTACTTTTTGTGCATGTCTATTTTCAGTAACATCCTAAGTGCACCTCCGATGTTTGCGTGTCCTTCCCTGCTAAGAGGGTCTCCCGCTGTGACTTCAGTGCTGATCAATTTAATTGTCCAAAATAAAAAGGTCATGAGAGGAGAAGAAAAACCACACAAACAACTTCTTTCACCTGAGAATAAGCGGCTGCATGATTTTCCCAACTACACCACCATTAACTATGTACAGATTGCAATCATTGTGATGCCCTACTTTCTCCACCCTGTTAATGTAAATACATGCATCCAGAAATAGCTGTGTTTACAGAAACCCATGTATGTGAACAGCTGCTCACTTTCTCTTCGTGTCCACTGTGGAGAGAGATCTGCCGTCAGAGCGATTTCCCTCGCTGCCCTTCAGTCCGGAGGCTTGCTGTTGGCCTGTCGTAATTAAAAATGACACCTGGCTTTGATTTTTGATCTCGTGCCCATTACTTATCAGCCACTTCCCCTTAAACACAGAGACACATTAAATGCTCATCCTCGCCCTGGCTGAGACATGACCATTTGCATCGGCCTCCAGGTTGCTTTTAGTGGCCACAGAAGTTCCTGGTGCTCCTATCCGGTGCACAGATGCTGTTTTAACAAACCAGAGCAGCAACTAGAACAGCACTTAGTACAGCACATACCTCCACCAAGACCCAGCTGTAGGGCTTGGCGATATGACTTCAAATCAATATCACAATTTATTTCTAACTTTGCGTGTTGTGCTTCACGTTAGGTCTCGTGTTGTGTGTAGCAGGTGAACTGCGTGGGTACAAAACGTTTTTCAGTGTGTTAAAATACGTGCCTCATAAACTCTTGAGCGAATCAAACAAACACAAAGTAAACTTCAGTACTGTTCAGCTTTTAATAGCTTCTGATCAGTGATGGTGTTTATGGTTAATGTGTAAAGTGATTGCAGATCAGCTGGAGGGGATACAGCAGACGGGTCGGTACAAGGTACCTGGGCCGCTGATGCAAAATGAACATAGCGGAAACCCGAACGTTCGTGTTTGCACACATTAGGGAAAGTATTAACTGAATTAACCGACATGAGAAACATTAATTAAAGTTTACAAATTACAAATTCGATACATTTTCAGTTAAATGCCCAGCTCTACCCAGCAGTCCCTTTAATTCAATCAAGCTGCACCAAATGTGTCTGGTAAAAATTTTAAAATCTCTGAGAAATAAACAAATATGTTGAAAAATTGCACAAAAATTTGACAGATTCTTCCCTTAACCACATCACATCCTTCCACCAAGTTTCGTGAAAATCCGTCTAGTAGTTTTTGTGATATCTTGCTTACAAACTAACAAATCAACAACGACAGGGGTGAAAACACAATCTCCCTGGTGGAGGCAACAACGGCAAGAAGCATCTCCGCCTCCTCTTCAAACAATACAAAAATGTCTCATTCAATAAGTAAAGGATTCTGCTGTTGATTCTCTGAAGTAGAGGCAGTAAATGGGCGAATGATGTGCCAGAGTGCATTAGGACTAATGATGAGATCTGACCTCTGCGGTAATGGGGCAGGTGACCATGTGGATCAGGGCTGATCCTGAAGCTGTGATGAGCAGCTGAGTGATGGCTCTGTGTTAATGTGTGTGATGACCTCAGAGCTGTGATCCACTATTATCAAAGTGTAATGACTGTGAGACAATTCAAGGAAGTGGTGGGATGTAACAAATTACATTCATTACTGTACATTACCACTATATTCTTACAATGCATTGTTACATGCCCATAATGTTTATTTCATTTTTAAAGGTAATCGGCAACAAGAGGACAAATGGCCACCACAGACGTTTAAAGAATCGGTCACCAGTTACTTCGATTGTATTGGATTTGCCTGCAACGCTTTTTACCCCAGAAAGTGTTTCGTGGACTCAAACACTTCACCCACCCCTCCATCGGCCTAGTGGTGAGTAGATAATGAGTGAATTTTCATTTTCCTTTCATATCCCTTTAAATGAGAGTGAATCATCAAAATTGACAGTTGAGATTGACATGCATTTGCTTTGTATGGACGGGACCTTGTTACTATGGCTACATCCCACGATCACCAGTGGGCAGACGTCTTTAGCGCAACATGGCAGCTTTCGTATCCAGTAGTGCCCCTACTGGAGAAATTCTGTTATTATACTGTTGCACTTGGTCGCACACAGTAAAGTGACAGAACTAATACCTACATTGCTTACCTTTCTCACCTACACACAGGCAGACAGTTGCTAAGTGATGTTGGTGACAATATCACCAACACTAGATGCTGTTTGACCAAACCATGCTCTGGTTCAAGTTTACCGGCGCTCTCAGTTTTACACATGGTTTTATTGTTTGAGGTTTTCACCACATGCAGAGCTTGCCGAGATTTTTTAACCAACAACCATGAAACTTGACCTTTTTAAGGAAAAATGTCTTGAGCAAACAAAAAGATTCTTGCCAACAAAGTTTATAACCCCAAACAGTCAAATTACCCATGCAGGCATTAGTTACACAGGTTTTACACATCAAGCACTTTCAATACTTCGGGTATACTTAAAAGCAAGTACTTACTTACTTTTACTCAAGGAGAAAAGTTAAAGTGGTACCATACTGTTACAAGCTGTTACTCACTTGAGTACATTTTTTTAATTATTTAACTCACACCGTGGATACTGCCAATTTGAACAAACCATCCAACATCAGATTAATTAAACCATGAATGTGTTATTCTATCCCACAGGTACATTGCTTAGTGCTCATTAGTCCACAGAGTCTGACAGTCACAGCACACAGCGACACTACAGGCCAATATTCATTGCTGCAACAGATGGACATCAATTAGCACCCTATTGCTTTCTGCTGCTATTTATTACCACAGTGTAATCAATGGCACAGATGGTTTACAAAGCTATCATATGTAAAGGTGTTCCATAGAAACACCTGTTTTCATTCCTCGTTTGCCTCCTGGCATGTGAATGTTTGAGAAGCACTGAGTCAGAACCCCCTCTTCTCCACCAGCTTGTGGCTGTAACACTCACGTCTTGACTCATCTGCTGCTACAGCAACAGCAGATAACACTTCCTCCACCTCCTGTAGACTCGCCCGCGCCTCATTGCCTTCTTCCCTTTTTCCTTCCTCAAATTACATTAATAACCTTCAAGTCTTGCTTCGGTGAATACGCACGTGCCAAGTAGAGTTAAGATCAGCTGCTTGAATGACAAATGGAGGAACCTAAAACCTCCATGTGGGTTTGATCAAATTGTATTTGAGGGTTTTTAATGCATGATATGAATTACACATGAATAGATCCAGGGCTATTTTTTATCATTATTATAATTCAGTTTTCTTTTATATGGCAAACTTTATGCACTGATACTATAATTATTTTTCGAGAGCATCCTCCACAGATGTTAAACCAGCTCCAGTGATTCCTTTACATCTGTTACTCTGGGGTTTTCTTCCTTTACCTCATTGAGTATCATGAGTTGTCTCTTTGAAGTCATCTCAGCTGGGTCATTGTACTTCTCCAGAGAGTAGCTGCAGTAAATCATAGCTAACTGTGGATTGACGAATGTCTAAACTTTTTGAGATTAGCTGGGAACCCCTCCCTGCTTTATGCAAATCGACACTCCGTGATCCTAAAATCTTGGAAATAGCCTTGGCCTGGTTCACATCATCAGAGGCCTCTTGTGAGTCGTGAACTGAAAATGTCTTTTTAATAGGTCAAAGTAACTCCAACTCCAACTTTTAATCTGCTTTCATGGATTGGCCTCCAGATTTGCTAAATCCTGACTCCTCTTTGCTTTTGTTGATTTCATAGACTGTATATAAAGATGGACGACATGAAAGCTTCCCAAAAGTGAACCCTGCCTCCTCCATGTTAGCAGATGGTCAGTTTTGTTTTAATTTGTTATTTGTTGCAATGAAAGGGGTTGAAAAGTCATGATTGACAGCTGAGACCGACTCGTGATTGGTCAAACTCGTGTACTCGCAGGATTTCAATACTGCTGCTCCAACCCCCACTCGCTACTGCACAGACTCCTGGATATTTTAGCTTCTGGACAGTAGGAGGAAGTGGAGACATGTATTTTAGATCTTTATTTACAGTCTATGATTTGTTATCATAAGTGTGTGGAGGTTGAATTGCCATTTTGAAAAGTTATAGAAACCCAAATGGCAGAGAGTTGTGTAGGGAGGTGGGTCCGGATGCTGTTCAACCAAACTGTGTTCCACTCGCTCTCAGTCCTACAAATGGTCTGCTGGAGAATATTTTGCTACGCAGAGCTTGCCAAGAATTTTGAACTTTTAACCATGAAACGCAGCAAAAAAATATTCTTGCCAACGAAGATTTTAACCCCAAACAGTCGCTGTACCTGAGCAGACATCAGCTGTACAGCCTGTCAATATTGTTGATTACATCTTTTGCATAAATATGAACATTTTCAACACTGAGTATTTATTTGTTCCTGGATGTTGACATATTTTCTTTCAACCATATTAACTGCTGCGATCCTGGCACACACATCACCTTTCTGTGGCTTTGTGTTAGTTGTCAGGGAGTCGGGGGGCAGCGTGCACACTGCATGGGTTGAGATTGTGTGTTTGATAGAAGGATGTGTTCTGGCTGCAGTGACCAAAGACGGGAGGGTGTTTTTTTGTCTTTTATGTGAGCGGCCAAATTCTAAAAAGAACATTTCCCCTTGCTCTTTCATCAGTGAGGAATCCACAGAGAAAAAGTGCTCATCTGAATCTGCAGAGACGCTTGAATGAGCAGGATTCAACACATCAGGACAGTTTAGATTGACTGAGATAAGAAGACACACACACACACACACCCACTCACACACACACACATACACACACACACACACACACTCACTGCCTGTGAATATGCTCAATCCTGCTGTGAAGCCATTAGATAAAACGCTCTGTAACCACAGTCCTGTTCACAATGTGCCCTGCGTTACAAACGGATTCCCCTTCAACTTAATTCATTTTACATGTTTTGACACCTTTTCATTGTCTTCCATGAGATGAGACTTGAGGGATTTCTTGTAAGTGAGGAAGTTGTTATGACTCGCTTGGCTGGGACACTTTATCTGCACACGCTGATGGGGAAACCTATAAAGCACAATGTGAGATGGGCCTATAGTCACACATCTCCCTGGCAGTGTTTGGAAGAACGATAGTGAAGTATCGACCTGCCAGCAGACGGCCGACACCGCAGGCAGCTCAGATAGTGTTACTCACATATGGGTTATGGGAAAGTAAGTGTCGGGGTTGTCTTACAGCATTCACAGTCTATAGGTGCGTTTAATGGGATAAAGCTGATGTGTCAGTGTGTCCATTACACTTACATCAGCAGACCTTTTCCTACACGTTGTTCTGTTTTCTTTTCTTTTCTTTTTTGTCATTCTCCGCTGCTCTCACTGGTTGCCAGGGAACAGTATCAGATGAACGCTGGGTCTTATCTTGTCACACTCCTAATTTCCTGTGGACCGGCTCTCCCCTGTGGCTGCTGTTCCCGTGACGATGGAGATGAAGAAGAAGGCGGGGGGTAGTCACACAGAAAGGTGGAGAGGCCTGTAATCAGTGGGTAAACAAATGTGGACCATATGGAGCCCTCCATCACCAGGGACACCATCCTCTGAACAAATACATCTCACCTTTCACATGGAGATTCAGCAGGACATAGGCCGTGTTGCGATGGTCGCAATCAAAACGCCCCGGTGAAAAATACAGGTTCTGCCGAGCCAGGGCGACTTGCATGCGGCAATGAATGGTCCCGTTTCTCTCATCAGCGCATCGAAGCGCGGAGGGTGTTTTGTTATTGTCAGGGGTTTTTGCAATGGGAAAGTGAGAAGCATTTTACTCTCTCTCTCTCTCGCTGAAGCTGCACGGTGAATACTATTTACACCACAGTGTAAGATGGATAGCCCAGGCAATTTAAAATCCAGCCAGAGATAGATGGATAGCAGAGGCTGTATTTCAGAGCAGGCTGTGAGTGAGTGAGTGAAGAGTTTGGTGATAAAAGCAGAGTAATGGCGTTCCAGCTGCTTTGCCTCCTCTGGATCAGAAGCAGAGAGTCCAGGGAATGAATGAAATCCATCAGGTTTCGGCCAAATACTCTCCCACCTTCCTGGGAGCGTTTCCTCACTGAGTACTATTTACTCAGGTATGAGATAATTGTACTTAACTCTTTATACTTTTACTCCACTGTAACTAGCATTACTTGACGACAACATGTCACTGTATTACTTCTTTCGAAAATGTATATTTTACACCATATTAGCTCATGAAATGCAATATTTTGCTATTTTATGCAAATGAACAGTATTTTCATTTTTTAAATTTTTTTATGAATTTTGCTCCGACTCAACATGCTTCCACCAGGTTTTGTGGTAATCTGTCCTGTAGTTCAAAACAATGTAAGTCAGGAGTGAAAACATTGGCTCATTGACAGGGATAATCAAACAAAATGTTCTTTTAAAACTAATAAACATGGTATAAACACTATTTGTCTGTTTGAAATAAAAGCTAATCTGTGGTTTTACTCTGTTGTATCGCTACAGTACTAGTTGTTATGTGGTTATTTATTCCAGACACTGTCATGCATCCACATATCCAAATAACGATAATTATTCCATGCACACGTGGCTATAAACACATTAACACATATATATGCACATGCATGCTCCAGCATTAGCGCTCAGCACGACCGTCCAAGGGATTTGACTGTTAGCGTGCTTGGTGTTAAATAGCTGTCTCTGCTGAGGACATTTCCCTGAAGTAGCTTGGAGTATAATACAAACACTTATTTTTCTTGAAAGCTGCCTCCTCTTGAATATGTAGGGTCTGAATAATAACCACTCAAACCCTGATTGGTGCATTTAGATTGCAAATGAGCAGGAAACAAAAAGAGAGCAAGGAGAACTATTATTTATCAGCTCTGTTTTTATTATTTTCTGGCGCGGCAGTGCAGTGCATTGCTTTGTAATTGTTCCTGCAGCGATCAGATGTCAGGCCCGGAGACGTATGGGCCTGCTGTCTGTGCACTGAAGCCCCTGCCTGATTAAGATCTGTTACAGGACACAACACAGCAATTCAATTAGTCGAGGCCTATTCCCATATTAACCAGTGAACTGTACATGAGAGTGAGCCAGCCCGTTCCCCGCTTTAGCCCCGGGTGACATATTTTAAATAAAGAACAATCAATTCCTCTCCCTCAAAGATTAATTGCAATTTTTTCCTCTTCCTTTCTCCTTGGTTAATTAAATGGAAAAACGTTATCAATAAATGGAAAACTTTGGAAAATATAGCTTCATCCACTAAATTTTCATTTGTGCTTGTCATTAATTGATGTGTGTGTCTATGTGTGCAGAGGCATGCTAATAAATTTCTCAGTCACAATGTAAATGCTGGGTAATGTTCCGTCCTCTCTCCTGCACATTTCTCCTCCATGCCACCACAGCGCTGAATTTTCAATTACCTCACGTGCGTGCCGTGTTCGCGTTCATCAATGAGGTTTATTAAATCAGGGCAGGGCTTGGAGTGGAATTAGTTCATGTTAACATAATATATTCAACCCACGTTTTTCTGCTTCCATTGGCCGTGTTTATGTGCATGTTTACATGTTGCCCCTCTCACGACCCCTATTGCCGTTTCCCTTATAACTCCCATTGGGATTTACAGAGCCATCGTCTCATTATTGTGCGTAATAGGGAGGAGACTGAATATCTCACCCTCATTTGACTCCAGCCCTGAATTAAATACGTAAGCTGAGCTGTAAGTGCTTTTTTAACCTTTCTAATGTTAAGATCCTTGTGATGTCACCCTACAATATACTTTATTGGTTAGGAATCTAATTCCAGGGAGCAGTGCATATAGAGAATCACTATAATTTTTCTAAAATTACTATAAATAGCATAAATTTGCTCTGCACCTCCTGTGCCAGCTCCCAGAAACCAACCTTGTCTTCTAGAAATTATGTTTCTTAGCGACTAAAGTTTAAAAGCAAATTCCTTTTGTTGGAAACCTAATTGCTGGCTGGATTCTGCTCAGAGGCGACTTTGTTTTTTTTTTGGAATGAGTCAAGCAGTGCATTTATTATCGGGAGCAGAGTCGCCAGGAGATGTTTGGAGTGAATGGGCATACAAAGTGCAAGAGCCAGGAGCTAACATCCAAGCCAAAAACACACTGGTTAAGTTTAGATTTAAATTAACATGTTGTTTCTGAAAGAAACCTTAACATAACCATTGCTGTAATTAGGTTTGGGCGATAGATGACAAGAATTACCTTCATCAAGGAGGTTATATATTCATCAGCGTTTGTTTATAGGCAAGATTAAACAAAGACTACTGGAGGGATTTCCAAGAAGATCTTTTGTATAAATTCTTCTGCATTTCCCAAGCACAGTGAGGAGGTATCACACATTGAACTTTAGATCTGTGAAAAGTGTCCGACAGTTTCTGCCCAAAGAGAAAAATTTGAAACCACAGCTAACTGTCTGGTTCCTTTAAATCTTAGCTAAACAAGAAAAATAATAATAATACCACAGCATTTGCAGAGACACAACAAATATTACACATTTAATTTCAGACTGGTTATGATCATACAAGGCGACAGTGGAGCAGCTCGGGATCTGTTATTTTTCAGGGCTTGTTCAAAATGGGATTTTAATTTTACACGATGTTGCTGATTGTCGCAATCACAAGACACTTCCTGCCAGTTGCAGCAGGGCCCTCCACCCCCTCCCCATCCCCCAGCCTGTGGAGGGTGCCCCCCCCCCCCCTCCTCTCACCACTGATGTGACAGGCTTCTTAATCGCCTCAGTCTGCCAACATGTCATCGCAGGACTGAAACCGCACAGTGACATGTGCTAATCATCTGTCCAGCGCTTGTTCACACATCCGTCCGTCCAGTCCGTGGGATCTGGTCGCCTCTTGTCGCCCTCTGTCTGGCCCCCGTTCATTCTCACCTCCTGTCTGTCACCATATCTTTTCATTCTCTCCCGCTTTTCACACCCCTGTTCTCCTCTGGTGGCACTCGCACTCTCCCACCTATTTCAATTTTAATCTCTGCATCACTTTTCGTCTCTGCTCCACATTCACCATATCTCCGGATGTCGGCGTATCGCTCACCTCCCTGGTGCCGCCGCTCCCCCTCACCCATCTTATTTTGACAGGCCAGGCGTTCACTGTGATGTAGGGTTGTTGTGCCGATCAACCCAATAGGACTTTATAGGTTTATTATCAAGGATAATCATGGTTTGTGATGAATTGTATATTATTTTTATAGTTCCAGCCATCATTTCTGTCAGGTAAGATAACATTACACATAAATTAAACTGTTGAGATCAAATGGAAGAAACACAAAATAGTCAGACAGGTTGTATACAAGCCGGTGGTTTAGCCAGATTATCTTAATAACTTAATTTGGAGATTAAACTGAAAGTGGACATCATGTGAGTAAGAACCTGTTCAGACTAAGTTATTCGAAAAGTTCATCAGTTCACATGTGACATTAAAATGTGTCTCCTGTGACAACATGATTTCTCCTCCGCTCGATATGCAAGTACACACGCACAGAATTCATGTTCACGACCAAATGATGTTGTTTTTATCCAGTGTGATGATACACATGGGTCCTTTGTCAACATGTTTGTGTGTGTGTGTGTGTGTGTTGGTGTGAGGGGTGGAGGGCAGAGTCAGGAGGGGCTGAGGGAATCAATGAGCTGCATTACAATGAAATAAGATTTTACCTATTTAAACAACAGAAACATTTAAAATCAACACATGGTGGGAAATGTTAATGTTGAGGCCACAAATAATTAATCTGTAGCAGAGTTGAGTAGACGCTCCTTCAGATGTGGCCCGGGAGACGTTTGAGTTCACACTGCTAAAAGAATCCGACCACATGCATCCCAGACCACCTCCGCATTAAGTGATCGCATGTTAAATGAGTCCTCAAGGCGTCTAGGGCGCGTTCACACCTCAAACTTAGAGCAGTCCATGCACTGGTGATCCGATCACTCAGGACGGATGTAAATATCAGGTCTGAATGGAGTCTGACACCCTGTTGTGCTGTGACTATGGGTCTTATAAAAATGGTTCCCACCATTAGGAAGGGCTGCTATGGCTCAGGAGGTGGAGAGGGTCGTCCACTCACCAGGAGGTCACTGGTTTGATCTCTGGCTCCTCCAGTCTGCATTCCAAAGTGTCCTTGGGCAAGATACTGAACCTTAAGTTGTTGTTGATGGCTGTGTAGAAAAAAGTGCTGCATATAGAGGCACTGGACGAATGTGTGTGTGAGTGTGACTTGTACCATTTTATTGCTTTAAGTGGTCAATAAGACTTGAAAAACGCTATATATATAGATATATATATATATCTATATATATAGAGTCCAATCCACACAGACACAATCTAGCATCTTTACTGTTCGTGCCGTCACCCATATTTACTTGTTTTCAGTAACGCTGGGATTATTTCTGGGCCTTTTTAAGGTTTTCCTTAAAGCAACTATTTTTATGATAAAAAAATATTTGAAATGGCAATGAGCAAACATTGTCTAGTCAAGTCAGACGTTATTTATCTATCACAAATCAATCCGTACAACATACAACCCTTTCTGTCCTCTGACAGGTAATGGATGACATGTTAACAGAACACAACAACATACTGTAAATGATTTACAGTATAGATTGTAAACGTAATGAAGACCAAGACCTGGGAGGACGTCAAGCATCTTCCAGCTGCTGCAGAGACACTGGACGACACACACACAAAAACAAGCACATCATTCACACGTTGAAGAAAGGGGAACAAATAACACAGGGTGAAAAGAGAGCGAGAGATAGATGTGCGGGCTCAAACGAGTCGAAAGGATTTAATGTGATGAAGGGATGAATCTCTCTGCCGCTCACTCGGCTTTATGGATCTCTATAGTAGGTGTCAGTTCAGTGTTTGGCTGTCCATTTCACAGCTTTCATGTTAGGGTTCATTTTCAATGCTCTCATAGTGTAATGTTTGGCTGCAGCAAGCACTTTAAACCCTTTGTACACATAGAGAGCAGCTGGTGAATGTGTTGGAGCATTTAGCAACTTTAGAGCCATATTTCACTCAGGAGTTGGTAGAGTCCAAAAACAGAGCAAAAAGGGAGTTGATGTTTGACTTTCATGAAATCGTTCATGAAAATGCTAATCCATAACAGTTGGATGTGAAAAAAAGCAACGGTTCGCTAATGTGTTCATTTTGTTTGCTTATTTCTTAGGCATAGTTAGGAAGGCAGTAGAGCCAGACAGATCTGCTGTGCATGGTCAACCTATTTTACCTTTGTTAAAAAAAAAGGGATTTGTCTAAATGTGCTCACATTGGAGATTGATTGATTACCTATTCCATTTACTTTGTGTGTGTGCGGGGCGGGGGGCGGGGGTGCGGAGCCTATATAAGTGAGAAGTGACATCATTAAACTCAGCTTATTACAAATGAATCTAATAGCAGCAGTTTAGTTTCTTGACCATAAGGAGCATTTTCTCCATTTGCATTTTGCCTTTCAATTTTCTGCCTATGTCTTCCATCATATTTGTAAAGTAAATCAGTTCCATTGACCCCAACATCCAAGCTTCTGTAATGAAAAGCTGGTGTGGCACTACTTTGTTTTGCTGATCATCAGAGGTCTGCTGTCAGGCTTTAATATTTGTGTTTGTGTGAGTTCAGGAGCGAGCAGAAGCTTTTATCAATCGATTCAAACTGCCTTCATTACTCTTTCATTGCTGTTTCCTGTTAAAGTTTTCACAACCTGGAGGAGCTTGTATTCAGGTCTTGTGTGCATGTGTGTGCGCGCGCGCGTGCGTGTGTGCGTACGTGCGCGTGTGTGTGTGTGTGTGTGTGTGTTTGATTGCAAGTAAAATGCTCATGTTCTCAGAAGTGATGGCTGCAGTTATATGGATGGGGATGGTGAGGCTTCCCTGATCCTTCTTTTTTTGTACCTCAGCTGAGTCCGTACAGTGTGTCAGTGGATTGACACTGCGATAGTCGGAGGATGAACGGCTGTAGTTGTTTCACCAAGCTCCACTTGATAACTCTGGTAAGACTCAGTGAAGTGGTTGGAAAACATCGCACTCCAGGCTCATTGCCCAGCGAGTTGTGCTGCTCTGTCCTCAGGGATGTTCTCCACTCCTGTACGGTGTATTGCCAAGCTCCATATGGCACTGTAGCAGAACAGAATGGATTTAATTATTTATTTGCCATTTCACCGGGTGTGTCCTTGCATGCGTGCACACGACCCAAAGGAGGTCAAACGATTAGACTGGCAAAGCATGAGCGATCAGAACTGTGCATTTCACAGAGTAATATGTGTGGTGTAGGAGCAGCCCATAGCTCACATGAATACAGAGAAGGTGGGCTGGCACCGGACGGGTCAAGGACCGAGACCGGCTTCTTTCTCACTATCTGTAATCTTCATTGTACCGTTTCCCCTCACCTCCATTTATCAGTGACGCCTCTTCTGTTCTGCTCGCCCGCCATTTCCGGTGATAAATTGCTTCGCTCACACTGAATCATTCTGCATGAACCAAAGCTACTTTAACATGCCAGGACATAGAGTGTGCAGGGAGTTACAGAGATGAAAAAATGTAAATACTGTACATACAATCTTTTAGATGTTATGTTATATATTATAGCAGAATATATCATGCTGATATAATTTGGTCAACTGTCAGATTTCTTTTCTATGTTCAAAGCATGATAGTTTTAATACATCTGAATGTATTACAATATGATAATAATATCTTTAATTATAAAGCACTTCTCAAAATGTAGTTTAAAATGCTTCACAGAAGCCTAGAAACTAAGACCCAAACTTCAATTTACATGGCTCCAAATTGGTTTTCATCCATATGTAGCAACACATTCTGTCAGTTTGTGGAGCTCTCCTGCATGTATTGTCCACTTCTGCCCTCTTAAGTTTTCTTTCTGCTGTGTTTCTATAAAAATTCTCATCTCTCATTACCATTGGTTGACAGTTTATGTTTTATTCATCACATCCCCCGATAAATAACGACCAGCCCAGGCCCTTGACTAATCACGATGCCCGTGTGGAGAGTTCTTTCCATCATTAGCTTCGTACTCTCCTCAGCGGCTGGAGCTAATACGGCAGTGATGAGGTTAGATACACAACAGCCCTGCCCGCATCTGTAACTGCAGGTCGAAGGATGAGACCTAATCACCTAATCACGTCTGTCATCTTCTCTCTGCTTCTGCTGAAGGCGAGGAAGCATCAGGCATCGCTATAATTGCCATTCAGGGATAACTCGAGGGCTCGCTGGACGTAAGACAGGGGAGGAAGCGCTGTATCAGACAAGTGCAGGAATTCAAACTTCACTGAGGACGATGAATTCCCAGGGAGGTGTTTTTTGTTCTCTGTGTTACACTGTGTAAGGCCGCACTGTGTCCCTTTGAAGCTCACTGGCAGGAGCAGTTAGGTCTGATCCCTGTAACCATAACCGTGTATTTCATGTCTCTTTGTGCAGCAGACTCTCAAACATCGTAAGTGTGACGCAATCCTCGCAGATTGTATTATTCTCTCTCTACGTGAATGTGTGGGTGTTGCATCATTACCGCTACGTAGAAGACTGAAAATTAAATTTTAAATATGAATGTATTTACAGTATGTATGTAGGCAGCCAGGGTCTTATCATAACAGATTTATCCATATTATTCTTTATTGCTATAACAATATTTTACACAACTTTATTTGCAGAGATCGTCAGGAGCCTCTCTCTCTCAGATATTTGCGTTCTCACATACAGCCGCTCTGGAGAGTGTCAGGAGATTATCTGAAGTTCAGTTTATATCTGAAAGCAGCTCAATAGTTTATTTTACCTTATAGTTGACATTCTCAACATTTGCCGCCTGCTTCTTTTGTACCATATCTCAGTTCTTTCTTTGTTTATTCCTTCCTGCAAACAGGATGGGTCCTATATGAGGCTGTGGCTGCCAAGGCAACACTTATTAGTAGGATCAGCTCATTGTTGGTTGAGCTCCACACGTTGCATTTGTACATCCTTGTCCTATAGTGATTGACACAGAAGAAATAGAGCAACCTCTCTTACTGACAGATTTACTCTTCACTTTCTAAGTGAGGAACAGAAAGTATGTAACTTCAACATGTCTCCCAAACAGAAATGAATGAGCCCACTGAACAAAATAAGCTTGTCTCAGCAAAGATATTTCTTTTTAACACACACCCTGTTTTGGTTTCCTCAACTATAAACCAATCACTGACTTGGATGGGAACCAAGAGCGAGGTGTACAGTGTGTTATGTTTGTGACATAGACTGTATACAAAAAGGGAGTTAGACTCTGGGTCTGGAAAGTGAGGCCAATTTAGAAGCAGCCTGAAATCTGTATTCTCTCAAACGACCAGCAGAGGGCAAGTCCACTGATTGTTTCTAGAGAAATTTATGAGAAAATGACTCTACTCTTCACTTGATTTATAACTTCAGTAAAACTTTTCCAGGGGATTATGGTCTCAAACTTTAATTTCAAGTCTTCTTTTGCAGCACAGCATGAGGTTTAATGAATTATGGTCCAATCCATAGTCAGATAGATGGTGACGTGGATACCGTGTGATTGACAGCGAGTACCGTCCAATGGGTGCAGGTTGCAGATGTAGGTGGGCCTCCAACTCTCAAAAACAAACAATATGGCGCTGGCCTTTGAAGCCTCAAAACGAAAGGTCACAAAGCAGTGGGTGATGTCATAGTGGATCACCTCTTGGTTTGTCCACGATACTTCACCTCATCACATTTTAGTCTCCTCTCTTTATTGGTTGAGGCCGTTAATATCCTAATATCCTGCCCTGCCTTCATAAACACAGTAACTTAACCCAAGTCATTATCATGAGATCAGCATGAGAGTGAGGTATCATGTGACCTGGACAAAATGACGAATTAGAAAAAGCAATGAAAAAGAATTATCTATTCATGTGAGTGAACTCCGCTCTGTTAATCACAGTGTGTTCCCCCCCGATCCTCCTGATGAAGCTAATATCCGTGAGGGATTAACATCCAGGTCTCCTATTAAACAGGAAATGATACTGGTGGTGGCGAGCAGGTGGGGGGAGATCGTGAATTAATTGCCACATTGATGGTTAACTGTACTTAATCTGATTGGGCACTGGGATTGTGGGAATTATGGGTACTCACGTACTGCCTGGAAAATCTTATTAAGTGCTTATTATCTATTCTATTAAACTGAGAGATGCACAAAGTGCTTTTTACTCTCATTTATACACACACACACACACACACACACACACACACACACACACACACACACACACACACACACACACACACACACACACAGATGCCCATGTTTGATTAGTGTTTGTTAGTTGCATTTAGGGGCTAAGAATATTTGGCCTTCTAGAAGAAGATATTTTAGTTATTTTTATTTTTATTTTAATAAAAAAAAAAGATACAAAGGTGCAGAGTGTGCAACAGTTTTTGGCCACACCTCCTCCTGTGGTAGGAAGCTCGAGTAGCTGAAGAAAACCCACGCAGACACGGGGGAGAGCATGCACACTACTCCCAGAATATTGGTGACCACATCACTGTTTCCAAACTTGTCCTTTTTTGATGGTCTATACCAAAACGCAGCCTCAGTTTTCAAATTAAAACGTTTACAAAAAGTTAAAAATTTTTAGGGGCTCAAAAACTCCTGAGTAATGTGGACGACAGATGTAAATGTAACAACAATGATGCCTTTTAAAAGTAAAACATAACAATGTGGATGTAGCTAAAAGGCTTATTAGGTATACAGGACAGAACAGATTAGTACCACCAGAAATCTTGGGGGGGTCAGTGTAACCAATAGTTAAAGTCGCAAGGAAGAAATTTTAACAACTTATTAAGGAGAACCTTGCATGTTAGTAAGAAACTAATGTGTCTATATGATGTTATTTCACCAGAGCAGACGCTTTTTCCTCTTTCTTAACACAGCCTTCTCCACCATCGCCATGTTTGTTGTTGTCACAAACTTTTGACTCTCTAGTTCGATCGTTTGAAGGGGATGTATCCCATTACTATGTAAAGGCAGCTTAAATGAGCCTTAACACTAAAGGTCTGGTTGAAGTTGACTAATTATGATGCAACCTAACAAGGACATTTGACATAGAACTAAGAGTAATTAAAAAAAATTGTACCACAGCCTTGTTGAGCTGTGTGCTACAGTTATAATAATAGATATAATAGGCTACGCGATATCCAGCTCTAAATTAAAAGGACAATACAGCTCCAGTTTGTCAGAAAACCGATCCATCAAGCTACTTTTTTAAGCTCAGTGGGTTTATGCTCCTCTATCAGACCTTTAAATTCATCAATTATTGACTGGAAAGCCCTCCAACCTTATCTCTCCTCCAGTTTAGTCAATATTGAGTTGGTAACACTAGGCATTGTCAATATCAGCAGAAACACTGATTTGTACTTGAACATAGCAGAGCTGTGTTGCTTTACACTTCAAAGGATTTTCATAGACTGGCTGTTGCTCGGCTGACAGGCGGCAGCTGAGAACCTCTTCATCCCGCCTGTGATGACGCACACAGCAGTCGAGAAACGTCATCTTTGGCAGGATTTCTCACACAAAAACATAAGTATTTGCTGACAAGCAGAGTAATTCATACCATTTCCTTTTTCCTTTTGAACCGTGAATTCAAGCTTGCAGTGACGCCAGCGCGCTGCAAACATACAGCTGTGATATCAGAACATCAAGAGTCTATTATTTCAAGGAGCCATAAATTGGGAGGGCCGGGTCACTTTTCCGTTGTTAATTAAAGCCTATAACATAATGCCAGCGCACAGTTCACTGTAATTGAGTTAATTACCGCTGGTAGCTCGGCTGTTCACATGCCTCCCACACACTCACGCAGGTCGAGAGGTCAAACACCTACACCGCTGTCACAGAGAGCGCTCCCTGGAGAGGGCTGCTTAGGCGGCAGAGGACGTCGCTTTGGCTGAATGTATCGAGTGATTTTTGTTTATGATGAAAGAGCCCTTTAGGTTGGGAATGTAGAAGCCAGTAACACATTCATCATTCAGACTGCAGTGAAACATAATTTAGGCAAAAAGCAGATTGACTGTGTAGAGTTGACCCGTGAAGCTGCGCTGAAACAATAGCTCGAAATATTGAATATTTCATGCTTGCAGATTTCTCACAAGTTTGATCCCTGCAGGCTCCTGCATGATGCAACAATTAATACAAACAAAAAGGAAAAAGTTGAACCCTTCTATTCTCTCGGCATGCTTTCCACATTTTCTCACTTTGTTACCTTCAACCCCCTCTCCTCCTCTCCTCACTCGGGAGTCACTGAGCTCCAGGATTAGATTAGCTATCATTTATAGCAGGCCTGGGAGGCTGTGAAGAGCAGACTCCATCAGATGGGGAGATAATGGTGCTTTATGATAGATCCTGGCTAATGAAATGCCACTGTCTGTAATGAGATCAGTGAAAAGTGAGCTTTTGACCCCCTGAAAAGGGCAGGCAGCAAGTTTAGAATATATACCAGGGATGTTCTTGACGTCTAGGATTAGTCCCCTCCTCCTGTTGGGGACTGGGACCCTCTGAATTCATGTTTTTATTCTTATTATTTAGAACAAAACTGTGAAAATAGTCAGTAATGCAGAGCCTGGCTGCACTTGAGCTGAAGCACAACATGAATCACACATGCAAAAAAGCACAGACACTGGAAATGCCAAAATGCTAATGCCAACATTTACCACAGGCTGTGAGGTGGGGCTGTTCAAACAGTGGGAGGTGTGTAAGGTCAAGACGGGGATTACTCATTCACAGTGTGCTGCAGAGGTCCACACATCTGTAGAGCAGCAAAAAAACTGCACAACATCATTCCCGACAGCAGCGTGACAGGCGTGAACTGCTGAGTCTGGACGGACTGCCAACATGGAAACTTCTATCAAGCACAAACACCGAATTAAAAATCAATTCCACTAAAGCCTCCACCCGAGGAAACATGCAGTGAATTTCCTCTCAGTTTGATGTGAGGACAATCTTTGTGATTGCTCAGCAAATGACATGAAAGCAAATGGTGTGGCCAGTTATAAGGAGAGTTCATTGAAGGGTTTCGTTTAGCTTCAGAATCGTTAAAACACTTTTTGACATTTAATATATGTACGTGCACATAAGGTGACGCGGTGGTGCAGTGGTCAGCAGTGTCGCCACACAGCAAGGAGTATCTCTTGATACTTCGACTTCTTCCCACAGTCCAAAGACATGGAGAGTGGGTTCATTGGAGACTCTAAATTGCCTGTATGGGTGAATGGTTGTTTGTCTGTGTGTTGGTTGGTCATGTGATGGACTGGTGACGACCAATGTAAGCGGGGATTGGCTCCATAAGTGGCATTGCTAATGGATGGACGTGCACGGAACAAATTGGCTCTGAGAATATTCCGATTTTGGTGCCTAAGGGCTGGTGCATAAGTCTGGGGCCGATTTTGCCTTTGTGCAGCCCAGAGAATTATATTTCAACCTTGTGTTGTTTATTTATATATCATGAGATACTGAGTCACCTGCACACAGGACAGGTAGTTATTGCTCTTGTCCTAATTCATATTCCAGATAACATATTTTGGTTTCCAGAAACTAGACCTCTCTAAAAGTGTTCTTACTTTAGTCGGTTATTGTCTGGTTTGAGCCAATCACAGCCTTGTCGCTGTTGTTTTCTGTTATGTTCCTCAATATTTTTGGCTTCATTAGTTGTTGATTTATGACAGTTTCGCTGGGTTTGTTTGAAAATTCACTGGATTATAGATGTTGTGCATACAAGTCGTTTTTCACGTTGATCCACGGTATCATCTGTTGGTAGAGAAATGGTCTCATATGGAAAGAAATCTATAGAAATCAACATGAAATGCGCCATTGAAGTGAAAAGTCTTTATCATAACACTTCAGGATGAACAATTGTCTCTTTCTCTCTGTGTTCTGAATGCATCTAACGTGTGAGTCTAAACTAATCTATATACCTATAACCATATACCTGTATGAAATATATGGTATAGTTATTTGTATACACCATAAACACCTGTAAGTTCATGCATTGAGAATACACCTATGTTTTAAATCTGACAACACTCTCTTTCCTCTATCACTGGATTGGTGATTTTGCTCAGCCCTGAGTCGTGTTCCATCATGTGAAGAATGAATCTATGAATAAAAAAACGAGTGCAGCCTCCTTGTTACACGATGGCCATTTTCCTGATTGCCTTTGCTCTTCATCTTTCGCCTCTTGAAATATTCCTCCTCTTCGCTCCGCCACACTCTGAAGAGGAGGTCAGGGGTCAAGTGAGGGATTGTAGCAGGAGGATTCAGAGTGAGCCTATACTCGACTGACAAGTTTTCATTTACACCTTATCCCCATCCCCCCGCTCAACTTCATTTTTCATCTGTGCTGTCGTTCCCGCGGGGACGACACGCGCTCGCTTTCCCTTGAAAACATGTGTTTTGCATCTGAGAGGGAGACGGTTGACAAAGGATATATTGGTCTCCTTTTCTCCTCATACATTTTGTTAATGAAAGTGCCTTCCTCTGTTGTTATATACACTTTCCCTTTGGCTATTTGATGATGCCATTTACAGTGATTGTTTCGTTTGCAGACAGATGTTTCTTTTAAATCCACCTGGCTGGCAATAGACAATCTATTATTATTATGTAATGAGATTAGGTCTGAGCCCACACACACACTAGATTAATTTGAAACATCTTCTCAACTTCCACATTTTGTGTGTTATTGAAGAGGAAGCTCACCCACCGGCGACAGAAGAAAACCAAAATGTCCTGAATCGTCTCCCCTCTCAATTTTTAATAACATTTCCATTATTGTCAAGAAGTTATTTCCGTGGCTAATCTCCTTTTGAAAGGATAGAGAGAAGTCACAGAGCGTAATATACTTTTTTAGAGTTTGATTTAATTGAGGAGTCGTGGCAGGATTACATTTTATTTGGTCCAGTTGAGCAGCCGGTCCTGGTGAGGCGACAGAGGAAATTGATTTTGTGCCCCACATCCTTTCCTGCAGCTCCTGGCTCGTGTTCAGATGGCACAGCACAGTGCCATGCTGGGGCAGAACCTGGATGCAATAGTCTCTCCTACGTCTCTTTATCTGTGGAGAAAAGCTTGACTGTCCCACTGTTTGGAGACATGAGGCAGAGGGAGTCAAGATAGTGGGTAGAAAAAAGACCTGCACTGGATTTCTTTAGTGTAGGTGCAGTTTGTGGACTTTGTGGATCTGTCTGTGAGAGTTAAGAGCCTATTAGAGAATCAAATATAAATACAAATACATTTTTGTATATAAACAGATAATTGGCTTTCCGAGACATGCAGAATGTGAAGTACAGTCCGTCCCAACTGCATCTGTAATGGCCAAGACATTTTTTTTTACCTTCGTGTCAGTAGCTTTCTTTTTCTCATTCTCATTTTTAAGATGCCACTTTTAGAAAAAACATGCATTATGGCCCAATGCAATTATTACCTGTATCAATCCACTGTTAAAAACTAATGTTTACTTACCATAAAAATTATAAAAAGTATTTCTACTCTGTCAAAAACAGGCAAATACTTTTCAATTAAATCACTGGACTGAGAATCGTCGTATATGTATTAAACATCTTTTCATCTGTGCACTGGTGACTTTAGGTTTCCAGATCCCACTTGTGTGTAGAGCTGCTTTCAGAAATGCACAGAACTTTTGGTGGAGCTGAATGTGAAAATGCAAATGTAAATTTTTTAAAAATATATAAATAAAGCAATTTAAATCATTTCCGACAGCCTCTGATGTAAACCTTGTCCACTGGCCGTAATTATCCTAACACAGATTGTGATGTAAAATCACGCTTTAGCTGTGTGTTGCACCCCTAGACACTCAGTTAGAGCGTGGCATTTAAAGACCTTTGCCACACTTAACATGCTTTACAACTGAGCTCCATCACCATCTCAGCTGCTCTGCATCGAGTTTTGCCATGTTCAGATGGCCAGAGGACCCGTTTTGAATTTCAACGACTCCTTTCCTCTGAGAAAACCCTCTCAGACCCATTGAGCCTGAGGGAACTTTGGGCAGGGTGGACACCTCAGGGCAACTTGGCAGGCTCGTAATATCGCGGCCAGCGGTCACCTGGGGCATCGCTGAAGGGCTGAAATGTGCTAAGATGACCTTTTTGCTTCTAATTAAATTGAGTTTCATGTAGCCAGATGTGGCTAACGGCCTGTATTCTGTCTGCGGAGAGAGGCTCCTGCTCATGTGGCAGCTCCTCGCTGCAGCTCATCTGCTTCACTGTCATCTTTATCACACTGGTGTTTGCTACTTTAATAAAGTGTGAAATCCTGTCACCCGGCTGATTGTCGCATGGGTTGCCATACAGGAGGAATGTTAAGTGCACCAATAACACCGATCCAACATGTCCTCCAACGCGGAGATGCGTGGAAAACCCTTCGCACAGGTTGCGTGTGCAAACCCACACGTACGGTGCACATATCTCTACACACAGGCTGACACTGGGGTCATTGTGGACGTGCTCCGCTTCTCTTCCCATTCACTTTTCTTCACATCAGTGGCAGTTGTGAATTAGAAAGACAAACCATTTCTCACCCCATCACACCTTTAAAGCAGTTTGCCTTGGGAATGATCTGTGAGTTCGGTATACGGCTGCACTTAGTGACAGATTTGTCATCGTAAAAAAAAGAAAGAAACAGGATGAAAGAGCAAAGAGAGTAGAGGAAAATGATACCCTTTTATTTAGCACATGTTCGAAACATCAAACAAAGCTGAGAACCCGTAAAGCACCTGTCAGACGTTCTTTGATTCAAACTGATGCCGCAGTTCTTCTCCACTTAATACCCTATAGATCAAAAGTGGCCCCTTCATTAGTTCTTTATAATGACGAGCTAATGTAAATTGACTTTTTCTACTGAGGCAGTCGTATCTCATGCTGTTTGAAAAATCACAGCAAAAGCTTTGATATTATTCTTTTAAATTGAATTTATTTGCAGCTCTTCTATCATAGTCAGGATCTGCAAAGAGAGTGCGAAATGTCTCTTTTGCTGCTTTCAGACGTGCACTGAAGTCTGGCCATTTTCCTGAAATCTGGAGGGGAGGGCCTGCATGGGAGAACGCAAATGTCCGAATTAGTTGCTCTTGACATTTTAGGGAACTTTTCCTGCCAGCCCCCAAAATATAATGTCTGGAAAAGGTCAGAGTGAGCCCATGTGAGAATATAGCAGGATAATGTCAGGGTTTTTGGTGATAAGAGCTGATGACGGCGTTGATGTTGACGTTGATCCTTCCACAGTGGGATTTATACCCCATGCATCAGCATTTGAATTCCAATCCGTGTTCAGATCCTGAACAATACAAATGCATCACCACCTATTAAAAACACTGATATTTGTGTTAGATATATGACAAAAGATGTGAAAACTATCGTCTGAAACAACTGCAGAAATATGAAACAAGAATTTGAAAACATTATATTTTGTCATCAAGCCTGTTTTTCAGTAAAATCTGACACAGACTTCAGTTTTACACTTTTTGGGAAGAACCGTCTCGGCCTTGCAAACAATGTTGAAACGGTTCTTCCCTGCAGCTGCGTGTGCGATTTATAAAACCACCTTATCGCCCTGGTTGCAGCAGAGAGCAGGAGGAGGGCTCTGGTCAGCACTCTTACAAGGAAACTATCTCGGTGCTTCTGCTGTGGTCGTGCTATTTGTTGGGTCTTGAAGGCGTCAGGAAAGAGAGATTGCTTTCAAGAGCGCTCACACATATCACAAAGCTGTCACTTGAAGGAGTGTTGACAGCTGACGGCTCGGTGGGAGTGTGACGCTCAGAGAAGCAGAGGCTGCTAAGATAGCACTTGTCAGAGAGGTTAAAGGTGGACCAACTTTCCCACTGTCCCATTAACAGGATTCCTGCGTGTGTCCTCCAGCGGCAGCTTCTGACACTCCTCAATGTGCCGTGACTCCAGAAGGCGTTAGTATCCATCCAGGACGAATGGATTATAATCACACAAATCCTCTACAGCGTCTGAAGCTCAGGCATAAAATCACCAGGATGATGTGATTATCCATCATGACCAGGGGTGACGATCAGAGACACACGGCGCAAATTGAATGAACACGTGTAAATGTCTCCAAGTTACACAATCACACACAGACTCTTCAGTAGATCCATTTTACACCACATAAAGTACAATTTGCAGAATAGTTATTAATTATTGACTTATTATTAATTATCTTCGCTTCCTAATCTCAGTGAGAGGAGCTAGAGACCGAGTAGAAAGCTAAATTATTCTTCTAAGTCGAACTTTATTACCTTGAATCATACAGCGATGTGCTAAAGTGCCTCTTTTTTTAACCTTTATTTATCCAGGATATGGCTGATGGGATATTGACGAACATTTTCTGGAGTTTTCTTTTCAAATATGAGAAATGCAGCAGGAGATTGTGCGGGTCAGACCTGTTCACAGCAACAGGAAAATGTCCAGAACATCGAAAATCACATCAGAGAGATTCAATAAGTGCTCTTCTGCTTTTCTGAAATAATAAATGCCTGAAAGGAAATCAACAGGTTTAATATGATATGAAATATTGTCAATTATTATCTGGTATTGTCACTACAAAGACGGAATAGATATTTTGCCTGGTTTCATCTTTTAGTTTGACACCTATTTGATCCTGTGTTCAATACCGGCAGCTTTAAAAATGTTCTTCTTTACCATTCTCTGTTATGCAACTATTTTATTTGACCTTGAAACATTCCTGGCAAGTCATAAAGCAGTTTTATCTTCAAAGTATGACACAGAATGTTGATGTTGTATATTCAAGTCCTCCAGATTAAATGACAGAAATGGAGTAGGCTCAGGCAGCCAACTTGGTTCAGGCGGCTGCACTGCTCCAATCTAAATATAAAATTGTAAAACTCTACAAATCTACATAACAAAATCACATAATTAATAAAAGGAAAGTGATTAAAAAAACTACTGGATCTGCCCCAATATATAATAGACTCTTCACCCATGTCCCATCCTTCCACTGAATTATGTGGAAATATATGAAGCAGTTTTTGTGCAACTCTACCCACAAACAAACCAAAACAAACCAACCAATGGGCAATCTACCCCTGTCTGCGAGATGGGTCAGATATTGTTTTGATCAGTTCTGAATCAAATTGATCCCTTGAAAAGAAAATGCAGCTCAACCAAGATGTTACGGCAAGACTAAATAGCCACCTTTGCACAGGCACACACACACACACACACACACACACGCACCCACACCCACACACATAAATGCATTTCTTTCTGTCTGGGACCGTTGTCTCCCCATCAGATCAGTCCCCATCTTCTCTCCTTCCCCAGCAGTCAGCAGAGTTTATAAGGGTGCATGGCCTTTCTGTTATTATTAGCTGTAAGGTCAGACTGTGTCACGCCGTGGCAGCCAATGGCAGGCGAGGACGGCGTGTTCCAGGTTGTCTGGAGGCTCGAGAGTCTGACAGGAAGAGCAGAGGACGGGGGCATCACTCACTCCTACACAGACACATCAAGGATAACTGGCTACATTAACTCTGTCCATTAGTGGCTGTCTCACGCAGACAGGAAGTGACTGATTGAGGCAGACGTGTGGGTTTTATTTATATCTCAGCTTATTTAGCCGCTCGCTTGTCGGGCTATGATGTCCAGGTGTTCTGTGGCAAACAGGCATAAGTAATGAGTGTGTGTGTGCCGTGCATGTTAATAACATCTGTGTGTATGTGCGATTGTCTGTGTGATTGTCTGTGTGAGCCGGGGATGTTAGTCAACTCTACGGTTTTTAATGTTTTCCTACATATTTTATCTACAATTTGCAAAAGAAAACGAACAGACAGAGGAGAAATGCAAACAAACCAAAGCAGCCATCATTACATGCATCTATTATTATTTAGATTATTTTAAACGAAGTTATTGCAGGGGAGTTTTGAGCTGTTTGCGACTGTGAATGTTTTTTCCGTATTCGGGACAGAGCCCCAGGGTTTCTCTGAGAGACACGGGCTGACTCTGTGGTGTGGTGCTCTGCTCCACTTCAGGAACCGGAGATGTGAAAGGACTCCAGCTTCTCCTGGGTGCCCGCAGCACAGCACAGTGGAGCCGATAAACAGACCCAGATCGGATCAGACCCAGCACTGCCTCCCACTGACCCAAATACAGGCTTACATCAGGCAGGACGGTCTCAGCTGAAGTTTAGTGAAATGAGTGTTTTTAAAATGTAGAGGTGCACCATGTGCTCTTGAAGACGTGGTAGTCTGATTTTCCAACACAGTCCTCACTAAAATTTGTGAAACGTTCTGAAATTCAAAGATTTGCAATGAGCTCCAAACCCTAAACAAAGAGAACACGGTAGATTTGATTCATAGGATGAAATTGTTCTTTTTAATTGTATTGTAATTTCCTTCATTTCCACTCAATGTTTAATGCCTGTGTTTTTATTATGTTTGGATTTTTTCTCTAATCTGAATTCAGCTTTGAATCCATAAACTGAATAATTTTAAACATAATTTTGAGTGAGGAATAAAGACTTTGATTTAACTCAGTCGACACAATAAGAAAATAAATGTTTAGCTTTTGTGTAACAAACTTGATTTTAAAGATTTTAACTTCTTACAATCATGTAAATAATAATAATAATAATAATATATAATACATTATTCATACAGCACCTTTCATGCATAAAATGCAGCTCAAAGTGCTTTACAATAAAATCAAAGACATGTAATAAGATCAATAAGAACAGGTTAGCAATAAAACAAATACTTAGGATAGAAACATAAAACTATCAAAGGGATTCTGCCTACTGAGTCTGAGCAACAGGTCTTTACTTGTTCCATTCCTTCCTGTTACTTTAACAGTTTCCGAAAGAAAACCGCAACCAGCATCACCACAGATCAAACAGCTCATTCCAAACAGGCAGGTTTAGAACAACCCGCTGCACAGGTTTTTACCAATTTCACCAAGATCAAAAATCAAACAACCCTCTCTGAAGTTAGTCCCTTACCTTCATAAATAAAATAAACTCTAAGCCTTGTTAAAAATAGAGCAACACTGGAAACACATACATTTATAAATATTTAAGTCATTGATACATCTGTCATCAGTCGATATCATCTTGTTGACAGGCGTGTTGTGATGAGTTCTGTTTTTTAACCTGGTGTTAATATCCGGAGGACGATGCTACAATCCCAGGTTCTACTGCTGTATGATATAAAACCACATCTGCATCTGCTTCTTCTCTCTTTTCCCGTCCGCTTCCTCTCACTCTCTCCATATTGACAACCATCATGACACACTGAAAATTTCATGCCAGCAGAAAAAGAGCCAGAGCAAATATGACAGGCTTTGGATAATATTACAGCTACTTCCCTCCCCGCTGCCTGAGGGCCTCTCCATCTCTGCCTCTCTCTGACTCTCATCTCTCTCTAAAAACTTTATAGACAATGGAGATGCCAGTTGCTTAGTCTTGTGCTCAGACTTGTATGGATTAACAGATGAGACGCATGTCAAATTAATCACAAAAAGAGAGACTGCAGCGTGATGATTCAGAGCTCTCCTTCTCTGCTTTCTGTATTTGTGACATTCCTGATTTTTATGATGTTAAATAAAGTTGGTTTCACTCAGGGGAGATTGTGATCTGTTTGTTTAAGCACAGCAGATATACATCTTATTTTGTCTTTATAAAAGCATTGTAAGAATATGTGTAGTTGGCCATATATGTAAAATAAAAATAAAAGTCTATATTTTCCCTATGACGAAATTGGACTTTATTAACTGGGATTTTTTGCCCCTTAGCAAGCAGCAAACATAATATTATTCAATTTTATTTGTATAGAACCAAATCACTTAGAAAAGTCGAGATATTACAATATTATAGAGACAGTTCCCACAATGAGCAAACATAGATAAAATACCTATAGCAGAACCAGACTCAGTGTAGGTGTGCATCTGCCTTGACCGGTTCAGGTGAGAGGAGAGAAATGGGTGAGAGAGGGGAGGCGGGTGGAAAGAGGGGAGAGAGAAGATTTTGAACCTTTTAAGTTGTTAACACATTGGACAGACAGAGCAACACTATGAATCATTTAGAGTCAGGTGTCTGGTCACACACCCAATGCAAGTCCAGTAATCACTCTCTTTTAGTTCTGTTTTGGTCTCCGAGGAAATTACCTGGATCTCAAACTGCTAAATGATCCACAGTGTTCACCAGCTAGTCGTTAACGTTGTCCGTTTGCTGTCTGGTGCTGATTAGGTTACTTTTTAAAGGAGGAGCCGGGAATTGATAAACAGCCATTAACATTTCCAGCTCTGCCGTGGTCAGAGAGCCTGACTCAGTTCTGTGACAAGACCGATTTTTTATTTGTCATGGCCAATGTATGGCTTTCATGTGTTGCTTCATGGATTTGGTCTCTCTCTCTCTCTCTCTCTCTCTCTCTCTCTCTCTCTCTCTCTCTCTCTGTCTTACTCTCCTCACCATGGGATATATTGTCTCCAAATCCCGAGTTCTGATCCGACCATGACTAGCAAGCTTCAGGAAAAAGCTGTGTTTGTTGTTGTTTCCCCTAAAGGTGTAAGAAAAGCGACACCTCCCCAAAAATCCACAGTGTAATTTGAACTGGGTTTTTAAAGTTATTTTACTCCAAACCAAAGTGCAGGAACTGTCGTCCTCCGCTCTGGGGTGTGTGCAAAATAGAATTTGCTAGCTTCGACTCTGAGGTCAACTCTTTTGATCTACTAAAAGCTGCTTGGAGGTGTGTGTGTGTGTGTGTGTGTTTGTGTGTTTGTGGTTTTCACTTTGTAACAACATCCTCAGCATCACTTTCTCTTCTGCCAACGGCTCACACCCTGATTCCCAGGATGAAAACACGTCCCTCCTCTTCGTCCTCCTCCCTCAGTTCGTCTGATTGGAGATGATTGATCCTTAATCCTGTTGTTGTCAATTGTTTGTGTGTCGGGTAAATAGGTTTTGTTTTTGTCTGCGGATCACCATGAAACTTGGTGGATGGATGTGGTTTAGATCAGGGAGGACATTTTGTTGCAGCTCTGGATCCAGGATTCACTTTCTTCTTCTTTCCCCTCAGAGAGTAAATCTTGATGAAAAAAAATCTGGCATTTTAAGGGGACTGATATTTGTGAGTGTGTGCAGTTTGGTGCAGCTTGATTTAATTTAAGGGACTATTTGGGCTTGGCAGAGGATTGAGCTGCAATGAATGCCATCCTAGTTTTAGTTGTGGGTAAAATGGAGTCCGTCATCAATGTACACGGAAAGCCATATTCCGACTAAAGACCTTGTTCTGAATAAGATATTGTTTTGATTATTATGTTTACATGAGTTGCTAATAGAAAAAATTCTTTCACATTCTCATTTATAAGTTAAAGAGCACAGTGTGGTTATGTCACATCACATCAACATTATGTCCTAACATTGTTTACACTGGAGCCCAGGGCCTGCAGAAATCAAGCAGTTGGTAACTGCCGTATGTTGCAAAATGCTTATTATATATAATATTAATATTATAATCCGATTAAAACCTATTCATGTCCTATTCATAAGACTACGGTCAGAATCCTCCACATGTTTGGTTATTGTTTATTCTGAGCATGACTTTATTCAGGTTAAGTTAGTCAGAAAACACTGTTCACATGTCTGTGTCTTATTCAGACTATTGTCAAGGAAGCGGATTTCGTAAAAAGGCTTTCATTAGTGTCCATTTTGCAGTCTCTTGTCCCACCTCCCAATAAACTGTATCATAAGAAATGTAAATATACTCACACATCTTGTATACTGCAGACATATTGAAATAATAAGCTGTGTTTAATAAATAGAAGCTTTTACATCTCTGTCTGCTCCACCGCCCACTCCTGCAAACTCCTACCTATACTTCCACTTTCTTCTTCCTCACCGCTGTCTCTCAATACGGTTCAACATTGTGAGATGTGCCTCAGTGCCTCATTTACCCTCATTTGTATCTGTCAAATTTTAATGAATGCTTGGGCCATGAATGTTGCATGACTTGGAGACTTAGAGAGAGTTAGCATTTGCATACTGAGAGACACATGATTGATTAATTATTTTTGCAACACGGCAAAGGCAAACGGTGTAGGCTTTGTACTCCAGTTAATAAAGGGGTGCACAACACTTAAATCAACACAACAACTCGCAGTATTTGGATGTTCTGCACACACAAATAAAACCTCTGACAGTGCGTCAACTTAATTAGTGTTTACACTGTTGTGCCGAAGCAGCTTCCACTCCTGAAATGATAAACAAGTGTTAGCAGCAGGGAAAGGTCTCTGCACACAGTGTACCCACTGTGCTTGACAGGGATAAATACAGGAGACCTGCGGTTTCGCCCCCTTTCGCACAGACCTGTCAGGATCATTTGGAACCCAACTCTGGTTTTATAGCGAGACACCTTGACATCGACTGCATTTTGTTTCCTCCCAAAGCGACGACCCTGTCAAATTCAATGCCACAAAAAAAAGAAGCACTAAAGAAAAAGAAACAATAGTTTGTTTACTTTAATCAGGCGCCAGCTTGTACAGTGAAAGGAGCAGCACAGACGCTGGCAGAGGTTTGAGCGTCGCTAAATAGATCTGATAAAAGCGGGGATTGCTCCGAGGCTACAACTCTACCTGAAACTCTATTTTCTCCGTATGAGCACACGTATATCAGGGCAGAAGAAATGGAAAGAGGGCATCACTGATCAGTCTGAGATATTCACAGTGGTGCCTTTCCTGAGATAGAATAGAAAATGCATAGTTTCCTGTCTAATGTCAAGACCCTAGGACCCCGGGGACGTGCTCTCCAATCAGTTCAGAGTGTCCTGCAGTGTGCGGAGGTGTGCAGCGAACAGAGAAGCCACTCAAAGACGGTATTTGCCACAAAGCAATTTTCTTCAGAGTTGATAGTGGGACTGCTGTTATTGTGGATTAGGTGTAAAAATGTAGAGATCAACTTCCTCAGATCCTTTGGAAACAAAAATGTTTATATTTAGCATAAATACAAACCAAAACATAACTTTCAGATTTCTGGTTCAGTGATATAATCTGGTCTGCAGGTAAGCAAATTGAGAATGTAAATTCTATAGAAAGAGCCTTCCATAATGTTGGGATACCAAAAAACATCCTAATCTTAAAAGCTGTGACAACAAACATTTTTGTATTGACGGTGATCCATCGTTAATACAAAAATGTTCCCTTACATCTGTAAAAAAAAAAAAGTCCCTTACATCTGTTGAATATGATTAGAAGGTAAGGGCTGTCTACTAAAATTCTTTATTTATTTCACCTTTATCAAAAAAAGCTTCTCCTACAATATGGACATTGCACTTGGCCACATTTCGTACTTCACTTTAATTGTCGTCTGACTGTCTGGACATGACCCAAGGAAGAACCCATTAAACTGTGGTGCAGACCCTAATACAATTAAGGGATCCAGGAATTCTGGTCAACTGTCTTTAAGATGGCGGTTTGGGGCTTTAGCCTTGGCGGGGGTACAGCCTCTCAGAGTGCCCTTCGAATCAATTTCACTTTCAACTCTCTGCAATTTCATCTTTACTGATTTGTTGTATCATTCGTTGTATGTGTGATCCCATGTCAACCTGACTTATAATGACAAATAAACCAAAACATCTATTTCTGACTGTGTTTGCATTACAGCTTAGCTTTTATTACAGGATCATCTCTAAAGCTACGGTGAACAAAATGCACCAGCAACAATTAACGTGCTCAAATGAGAGCTGACAGCAGTCATATTCACTCATTACTAATCATTCATCATGAGTCTGTCAGCTCATCAGAAGCAAAGATTAATACTAATATACGTAAATCCATTCTGACTGGTCTCAAGCTTCTCATAGGGAAGCTTATTAATCCTGATGGGACTCGCGCTCTCCAGTGTTTCCATTTGCACGATGAAAGTGGTCACTGAATGATTCGATGAGCGCTATGATCAAATGTCGCTCATGTCGGAACTGTCTTCATCAGCCTGACGAAAATTCATCCACTGCTTTACTAAATACAGCAAACCCCAAAAATTGAGATGAGAGCAGAATTCACTGAAATTCAGCACTGGTTCAATTTCCACATTTTAATGAACAGCTCTTTCTTACTCTCAGAGCGATGAAAGGTCCATAAAAGCACGTTTTTTAAAAGTGGCCTGAGACGAATGTAATGATCAGGTGAACATAATATCCTCAGGCAGGCCATTACTGAGCCGCAAGACTCAGGCCCTCACCACGATTCCTGTCACCTCACTTTCCGTGCTGTTTCCATTATTTTGACAGGAACACTCTTTTTACTTGGAGGGAGAAAATCAGCTTTCTCGACACTCGCTGTAGCTCAGTGAATGTTTTCTGTCTGATCAGAAACTCTAGGCGACCCCAAGAAACCCCCAATCTGTAATCAGCTGTTTGGAGTTTTCTTCATTCATCTGGCTTGGATTACACACTGTATGAACACTGTACCTATTCTCCCAGGGACTCATTATGAATCTGAAAAGGTGCGTGTGTGTGTGTGTGTGTCTGTGTTTCTGTGCTTGCATGAATGTGTGTTTGTTTCCCTGCTGGTAAACATCGGGGATGTCTGGCAGAGAAAAATGAATCACCTGAAGAGCCATCTGTCTGTCTGTCCGACAGCAAATGTTTTCTTGTGTGCGTAAAATGCCAAAATAATCAAAAGACTACATGTCTGAGCTGAGGAGGTCGAACCCCACAATCACGCTTCTTTTTTAACTTTAAACAGGAAGACAAGTATTTTTTTTTACACTCATGTGGAACAAACAGAAAGGAAAAAAGCTCCAGAAAGATTAAAGTGACTTGGCATTCACTCGCTCTCTTTCTTTCTCAGTTTTGCTTTGGGCAGCGTTAGGATTTAATCAGGAAGTGTTTTGTCCACTAACAGCTTTGTTTTCTCATCTAACTCAGGGACAATAAGCCACAGAAGTCCAGGGGACCTTTTCCAACTTTGTCTTCAAACATTTTGTCTGTCCTAAAGTTTTTTTTTTTTAAGTTTGTCACCTTCAAATATGCAAATGTATTATTGTGTGCCCTTATTTGAATATAAATACCGATAGAACTGTTTTCAGACATGAACTTCAAAAAATTTGGAGCTTGCTTTTCCCAAGTCAGACGTGTTATTGAAAAAACTACTTGAAAATGTCCGTAACTTTCAGGGAAAGGGTGGCACTCATGCAGGAGGCATGATATGATGTATAGATTCCTTTGTGTAAATCACATCATACAGCAACAACACCGGTGTCGTCCCTTATAACCAAAAGCTTTGACTCCTGTGGTCTTTCCAAGTGGAAGTCTACATTGGGGTCTTCTACATGTATGACAGCCATTATCATACCCACCCGCTCGCTGTGAATTCTGTGGACATTTTCCTGCTGTATCCTTACATGGGCTCACTCGGACATTTTACCAAGGGGCTGGCAGGAAAAACAAATTGTTCAGTTCAAAGGTTCATTGTCAGTGACTTTGTACTTCACTTATTTTCTAAAGGTGGGGATTCACTGGCATGGACTGTTGATCTGATTCTGAGTATGGTCTGGCACAGGGTAGGTGAGGGGTGGTGTAAGGTTGAGTCATCCCTGGCTGGGACTGCACTGGCCTCGGCGTGAGATGTTACTCGTGGCCCCATCACCTGTTTAAGGTTCTTGATACTTTGGCACTTTTATATCCAGGTTCTTGATACCCTGTCATGGTTCCTGACTATTTCAGGCTGCGATAAAGACTTGTTTTTACACTTTGTTGTGAGCTCCTTCTTTCAAGCATTATACTGTGTGTAAACAACTGTGTACTTTGTGTATGTCACCATGTTTTTATCAAAGAGAATTGTTGGAGGTTAGAGTACACGTTGATCCAAAATAAAACCAGCTGAGCTACGTCTTTGTATTTTCTATGCAATGAATCATACAAATATGAAAACAGGCAAAGCTCTTAAGCTTCTGCTTGACGGTTGCAGGGGTTACTGATTAAGATGTCGGAAAGTTTTAAACACTCTTCATTTGAAGCCCACTGAGACCTTCAGCTGTGTTGTTTGAGGAACAACACAATGAGTCCCTGCAGTGTCATCGTGCTGAAAAGATGCATGTTTACCAAAGCGACCTGAGGTCTTTATGGTGCAGAGAACATCCCACCGGTGTGATTTAATTAATCCGCCTCTGTGATATTTCAGAAAATTTCTGGGGCTCCTTTTAACGAGCGAGTTGGCAGACTGACAGAGGGCCAGATGTTTTGAGTGTCTGCATTATTCTTTTGTTGGAAGGGGGGGGCTGCTGTGTTTGGCTGCTTTTAGAACAGACGCGGTGCTATGCAGATTAGGAGCAAGCTGTGCACTCGCTGTGTAGGGTCAGGCAGGCAGGCAGGCGGACGGATTTTACATATCAAAGCCAAGGCGTGGTGATCTCAACTGGGCTCTATACGTCGAGGCATCAGGGGCCAGAAAATAAAGGTTCTGTTGATGATTAGCAATGCAGGAGGAGGAGGAAGGATTTATTGAACAGGAGCAAAGTGACCCTCTTTATCTACAGTTGACTTATTCAGATTTGGTCTTTATCTTGGTTTAAACACCTTGTTCAGCATCAGACGCTACATTGTGCCATTGTTTTGGTCACCATATAGAAAACCAGCATGGGTCATTTCCTGATGGGGACCCTTTATGGCTATGAAACAGCTGTCTCTCCGAAGCAAAGACACTAGTACTCTAATGTTTCTGATGGCACTGGGGTAGTTGGATTCTAACTGACCTTGACACAGCAGACAGCTGCTTGCATCTCATTACCAGTGTTTGGGGCAACCCAATAGCCGAATTAGGGCACATACCATTTGGGAGCATACACCTTGAGCAGCAGACTTAGGTTGCAGCTATAATCCTATTGGATGCAGTGATACCTTGAAAATACTTTCTTGAACATTAAGCTGTGACTTATTCAGGACATAAATTTCTGATCGATATAAGATATAGACTGTCTCTCTGGCCCTATTATTTGCTGAGATATTGTGGAAAATTTGTTTTTTGGATCATATTGTTGTTGACCACGAACTTGAGCTTGACTCTTGACTGGTCAGCTCCCAAAGCTAATCATCCAGAGATTCCCACCAAGTTTGGTGAAAATCCATCCATGCATTATTTAGGTATTCTGTACACGCACACACAGTCACTGTCTGGTACAAACAATACCCTGCTTCTGCCGGCACACTGGGTAACACGGTGGTTAAAAAGAAAACAATACTACAAATGCAAATCTGTCTGCTGTGTTTTGTCTACGCAACTGTCCACCCCCAACCTCTTCCTACAGTGGACTTTGTCATTCAATACATCACCTGACTTCCTCCTTTGCTCATGTCATGGAGACCATCAACGAAACAGAGGTTTTAACAAGCTGCTTGCACAGATATGGGGTTGTTGAGGTCAGAGCTTTTTCAGCGGAAACCGTCGCCTGCTGCAGCCGAAAGCAACAAACTGAGAGGTGGTTAGAGTGAAGCTGAGGGCTAAAGAGCTTTTTAGCTGAAAATCTCGAGTAATCTCTCTGTTGCTGATGGTCGCTGCAGATGTGAGTGATAACTTTGTGAAGGTTCATAACTACTAGATTTCACATCCTCATTTGATACATTGTCATACAAATCAATACAAATAGTAAACACATTGATTATAGCTGGAAATTAACACCCCCTGGAAATCTCTGGTGGTTTAACTCACCTTGCTGCAGTGATGTAGAAGTGTACGCTGGGGTGTGATCAGTAGACCATAGAATCACATTTGTTCAAAAGAGCACAGTTATGATTGCACCTTTAATGTGAGGGCCTGAGGTGAAACTTAATAACCTCAATAATACTGTGTAATTCATATTGGAAGGCAATGACCAACACAAAACTAAACACCCAAAATAAAAAGGCTACTGTTCTTCAATTCTTTTAATCAAAGTCATAACTCTGGTATCCCTTATAGTTTATTGTGACCATTTTTTGTGCCTCATCTATTTTGATGGGCATAAAAAAGGAAATATGAAGTCTGCAATTGGACAATTTGTGTGAAAAGCTCTTTGAAGCCATAGATATGAGTGTATGACTGTGTCAAAAGCTGCTGCTGTGATCTTAAAATGTTCCCCATGGATAGACTTAAGGCTCACTTATGCTCAACGTTAGATATGTGTATGGAAACCGGAGGAGCCTTCTATCCGTACACTGTGCATATCATCCATATTTGTGCAGGTCTTCTGATAGCATCCAGATACGGACAAAATGGCGCAGTACCACCGGGAATCATGGGGAGGCAGTGTCGCCAATAGTTCAAGACGATCAAAGAAATTTCAATAATGCTGGAACTGAAGAAATTACTGGCATCTAAATGCCGCGGCACAGGGAAAAACTCTTTCTTAAGAGGTACATTATCGCAATGTTTGTTATTGTCAGGTACTCCCGACTCTGCACTGCCCTCTAGTGGGTGTATTGCTAAACAACCATGTCAACAAAAAGGATGCATGAAAGTATGTGGGCAGTTACAGGTTACATTGAAATGGACATATCTCTTTTCGTACATAAAGACAGCACCAATAAGCCTTTAGGGCGTTTTAACACCTAAACATTTTTGTTACATTGTTTACGTTTGATCTGGTTAGTTTTGGCTTCACATTGTAATTTAGGGAGCAGACTAAAGAATTATATGACATACGTACGTCCTGTGGTCATCCCCTACATGGACTGCGTCTACCTACGCTTGACATTGATTGGTTTGTAGTCAGAAGTGCATCTGACATCGGTGTGTTATCACTTCATCGTGTAGTAAAAATAAATGAACTATTTAATTTCTTTAATTTCCTTACCACTCTAATATTATGATCGTATTACGACCAGTTTCACCGACTTTAGGTCCATTATTACACACTAGGTACTGTCTAGTTCAAATGCACTAAAGGACTTCCCTCGTTGTTCAAACATTTTATTATTGAGGCGAAAGCAGCAAAAAATCCTATGAGCCAAGGCAACTGTTTCCTCTTCTATCATTTAATGCTGTCTCAACCTCCTGCAACTGGTCCGAAAGTCTGAACTATCCAATTAAAAGTTTTCACACTGCAAACAAACAGAATGGTTCAGTTTGATCCCGACAGAGACAACCTGTTTTAGTCGGACTAAGTCTCAGTCCTTGGGTCTGGATTGTAGTCCAAGGCACCTTTCACACCTGTTTTTTCGGTTCAGACTAAAATGAAAAGTCTGACAGGCCGGACCATAGCGCATTAAATCTATAATTAGTCAAAATTGTTGATGACTGAATCCAGTGCAGAACAAAAAACACCTTAAGGTGTCCTATTTTCAGCTTAAAATGGCAAGTTGAAATTCCAGAAAATAAACTACTCAACTGTTAAATTTGAAAATGTATGAGATGCTATATATGAATTATGCACCCCTCATGCATCAGGTCCCATAGTTCTTTCTTGCCAAGGGCCCAGTTTAATGCAGCAACGCTCACCATCACCTGCCTCATTATATGAATAAATCTTTATTTTAATTAAAGTGATTAACCACACCTATGTGTCAAGTATTACCAGAGGACAAGAAGCAATCAGACGGTCCAAATGAGCGATGGGTCGTTCGCCACTTTCTTAATAATTTCAGCACCTCATCCTACTTACATCCTAAGAAATTGGCTTCATATATAAGTTGACGCACCACAGAATTAATGTTATTATTCTCCATGCAGCGCTGCAGTTATGCTGCAATGACCATTAGTGGGTGACAACAGGAATTATTATTTCCCGCGGAGCCCTCACCGACTATTCGCTGCAGGGGTCGGCCGAGCTGGGCAGCACTGGGAGGAGACGGAGCAAATCAATTTAGGTCCTAAGAAATTTTCCCCTGAAAACCCAATTATGTCTCTGTGGGGACGACAGGGTGATAAGGGTCATTTTGTTCTTTCTAATGGAGCGACAGAACAGATGCGTGTAATGATGGGGTCTCTTTTTATTCTCTCGGCTTTCACTCACTGACCACATCACTGTCAGCCTACTCCCTTCGTCCGTGGGGAAAGTATGATTAAAAGTCCCGTGAAAGAGTTTGATTAAAAAGTAAAAGACTTTTTCAGGGTCTGAAGATTGATTTCAAATAGTGCCTCAGAATAAAGTTCTCTTGCCGTCGCAGGGGGACTGTGAAGTGAGGTATTGAAAAGCGAATAACAAGGAAAATCAGGGGGAGGTGTTCACTCCCTTTGCATTCGAGCCTCCCATGTGGAATTGTGTGTGCGCATTTGTGTGGATTTGTGTGATCATATTTCGTTTAAGCGCACCCCTGCATGTGACAAGTACAATTTCACAGAAGAGGTAGCATCAGACAAACGATTGGTCCGGTGAGGAAAAGTGCTTATCAGGCACAAAGTAGCCTGGACAATACAGCCGTAGAAGAGCAGAACGGGACCAAAACGAAATGCATAGATAAGGAGAAAGGAGTAAAAAGATTAATGGAGCGTGGAGGACAGCAATTGCTCAACTTTAAAGGTCTGAGACTCCAGGTTTTCATTTATGACAGACAGAAAGAATTCTAGTCTTTACATTTGAGTCTTTAACCAAACCTTTAAAATGACGATGTTTTGGCAGAAAGCGTTCGAAGGTTTCCAAGTTTGCAGTCTCCTGTAAATAGCCGATCATAGAATTAATCATAGAATTAATCAGCCATATTTAGGGGACTGATTTCTATGAGTGTGTAGAAATGTCTCGAGTCTTGATTGAATTTAAGGAGACTAATGGGTCTTGGTGGAGGTATGCTCTCTGCTGAGTGCTATTCTAATTCATTCTCTGTAGCCTAATGTGTGGTTGTATGATGTTTGTATGACACTGTTGGTGTGAACCTTTATTCAAAATAATTTTCATATATTCTCAACACACCTCTTTGGAATCCAAATCCCAAACACCCTGAAATTTCATGCAGGAAAATACGATTTGCAAAGCAGGGATAAAAAACTGGAACCCCAGTTTCTTCTTCTTTCAACCTTAAGTTCATTATTTGCAGTCATCAAGCCTGGAGATATTTTTCTCAGTTTGTGCTGCCCAGGCCAAACTCACATATTTCTGCCTGAACTGATTATACATGCATGTGTGTTGCCTCTAAAATGTTCCTCATGTTCAACATTACCACATTTTAAATCTCTCAATTGTTCTTTAATTATCAGGTTGTGTATACATCCATGATACAGTATTTTATGAATATCTGTTTAAAATTTTTCCAGCTGCTTCTTTTGTCGTGGATGTGTACAAAAGGTCTTTTCGTGTCTGAGGGCATCACATGACCTGCTTTTCCAGATGTGGGCATTACATCAAAATCCCAGGGGGGTTGGGGGTGGGGGGGTTGCTAGTTTGTGTGGAAAAAAATGAAAGAACAAATAGGTGTATAGAACGAGCAGCTATACCCAGCACAGACTTCACATACGTTTGCTGTTGATCCATGTGAATCCTAGAAAATGTTTTTACTGATGGCGTGACATTGATTTCTGCTGTGTTTCCTATAGCTCTGTGGCTGCAGATTATATTTGGATTATTCAGACGCTGAGGATGTTGGACACAAGCAGAACCTCAGCCTCTGAAGCTGACAGTTGTACAGCTGAAAACAAATGACTTTAAATCTTCTACTGTACAGCCATGATGCTTTGTAGGTAGCTGAACTGACTGATGCTGAATCCCCTGTCTTTTATCACTACACCCTGGAAGAACCGTAATTCCTAAAAGATGCTGTATAATACAGATGAATGCTAATCTGAGATGAAATATGTGTCCACCATGTGTCCAGAGCTCAGCAGGAGCAATTATTCCAATCAAACACGCGTCCTACTGAGGCATCGAGACTGTTTCTGAAGGAAATAGTACGTTTCTGTTACTGAGAGTCTCTTGCATGTGCCGCTGTGATGAACAGAGATCAGAGCTATTGATTTCTCCTGAGGGGATGCAAGGTCATTGTTCCAGGTTTGCACCAATCTTCTCTCTGCTAGAGATGGAGATCTCTCCTCCAATCCCTCCTCACACAGCTTTCCCTGCAGATCCAAGTGATTATGCTCGGGCCTTAGCGTCAGGGCCCCGGTTTGCGGCAGCGAGACAGGTATTGATTGGTCCTTCGATCTTTAGCCTGGTTAGGTTTGGCGGAGCAAAGAGAGGGGCGTCCCCAGAGGATGTACGTTCTATACGCTTGTTCCCCGAAGATGAACTATTCATTCCAGCACTTCAGTCACAGACGCTGTAGCTTTAAAGAACCAATATTTAGACATTCCCTCCAAATAGCCACGGGCAAGTATTATGGTAATGTATGCATGGAAAAATCAATGCAGTCGGCCATTCATTATTTTCAAAGCATGTCACCAGTGTTTACCTCCATTGTAAAGCAGACAAGTTGAAATTAAAATGCTACACAGAGAAAGATGAGCGCCTCTGATGTTATTTACCGTCTTTCTTTTTCTCAATTCCCACAGGATTAGTCTCCACGGGTAAGGAGGAATAGTGCTGCAGATGAGACGCTTAATATCTGCAGTTTAGATCAGCTGTCCAACTCATCTGCACACACCTCTACCTATACATACACACACACAGGAATACACACTCGCATTTTAAATGCTGTGAATGAATTTGCTTAATAAGAGTGGGGTAAAAAGAGGGGGTTGAAGAATACAATGATGATCTCTGTCACAGACACACACACACACACACACACACACACACACACACACACACACACCTAAGCTGTATGTTTATCCCCACTGCTGCAAGGCAAAGAGGTTTGCGTGTTGCTGTGGTGACTGTGGTGAAAGGAAGTGGATCGCTTCTGATTGACAGCTGCAGCATGTGTGTTTCTTGTGTTTTTGTTTGTGTGCGTGTGCAGACACACGTGTGTACAGTATCTCAATTATGTGGATCAGTCTGGCACGTTTCTCTTTAAGACACCGCAAGTGGCCTTATTAGCCACATTCACAGTTGCTGCAGCTCAGCACAAAGACATGATGAACTGTGGATTGTAAATGAATCAGCTATATGTCAAAATAACAACCCCAATCTATATGGTGGGAAGAATGAGAGATTGTTGTGTTTTCTGTTTTTTAACAGAGATTAAACTGACTTTCTTTGTCATTTAGAACTTTTTCAACATCATTTATAAGCTGATATTAACACAGTCAGATTTGAGATGGTGGACAGCGTATAAAGAAGTCATAGATTTATGATTTAAGAGATTCTCCATGCTTTGTCGTCTTATTTAGTTTCAATATTCCAGGTATAATTAATCTGTGGATATGTCAGTCAGGGTCAAAATAGGGAAAATTATATGTAACCCTATGAAAACACCTTAGACAGGAGCTGACAATCTTCAAACAGACAAATATGGAGTCACCAAGGTCCCGACATGTCGTCTGTTTAAGGAAGCAGAGGTGGCGGCAGAGTTGTCGGTGCCACTGGGAGACGGTTCCTATAGCACTCCTCATATAGTGGACTCTGACTCTGACATTGATTGTCTTTTGGCAGTTTTTTTTTACATTTCCTCAATCAGTAAAGTACGAAACCATAAATTGTTTTTTTTGGTAGTTTGGCAGTCGAACCAGTCCACCAGTCCATCCACAAAACCTGAGAAAGTGCAGTTTCCCAGAGCAAGTTAGAGGAAGGTTCTAACCCTTCCAGATGTAAAAGGATAAGTGGAAATCACACTGTTTATTGGGGTTGTTATTCAGGAATGGAGATTGTTGAGATTTGAATTGGCCTTTTCCTAAATGGTTGTCTATAAGTGTTGTATTTGTGTTGTATTTGTGTATGACCTTATTCAGTTGATTTTTAAAATGATATTTTACCACACAAACAGGTAAACAGGACATTAACATTAGACTAGAGTGTTTTCCAACTGTTTATGGCACAGTGGGTGGTTGACAATTGACACCGAGTAGATGAGTAGATCACGTAATGAAAGCAATGATTAACTTCGAACAAATAGGTGAACATATCCAGTTTCATTATCACCTGTCTGTGTGTTGTCTGAGGTGCTCCGAATTGCAATGAGCCCATTTCGTTTCCTTGTCATGTAATTTGGCAAATCATACACAGCATGAAAACAGTGACAAAGCATGTGTGTGTGGCGAGTAAGTGTACAAAACACACACAGCGCTCAGTATGTGGCTAAATTACAGGCATGGAGTGTGAGGACCAGTTAAGACAGTGTGTAAACTGAGTGGGTGGTCGAAGCTGCAGAATGGTTAATGGGGGGAAGGTCTCTGTAAGTGTGCAGTTGAAGCAAAATCTCCTGCCTCCATTGATTTTTCAGTTTTTGCTGCGGTGGAGGTGAATTAAGGCTTAGCTGCTGTAGACACTCGAGATGCACTGACCCTGTGCTGCTGAAGAAGCTTTTAGTTGTGCTGAGGTTGTACCTGGATTTAGTGAAGCTTGTGTTTTCTGCTTGTTGTTGCTGTAATCGGTTTTCGTAGAAAACATTACAGTTCTTACCTGTAACTACCTGTAACCGTCCTGTAACTATTAAAGTTCCTTTGACTGGAGATACCAGAGACTGTTTATACAGATGGACGACACATCTCCTCTTCCTCCCACTATCTATTAATGAGGTTTAAAATGTAGTTAAATTATCCCAAATACGAACACCGCCATCTGGGCATTTGTAGCCAGGAGTCTGCGCAGTAGTTACCGGGGATTGGAACTGATACACATGCTCCAATCGCGAATCAGTCAACCATGAAGTTTCACCCCGTTAATATAAAACCAATCTTACAGAAAGGCGAACACTTGAACATATGAAAGAAATAGTATGTACTTTGACTTTATAGATTGGTCCATATCCCATGCATTGACATGGAGGAGGCAGGGTTTATGACTCATACTGCACGGAGCAACCAGGTGGTGATGGAGATGCTTTGGCTTCACTTTTGGGGAGCAGTATACAGTCTATGGTAGATACAGAAACTGACCTGTTGTGTGTACATACTTTACATAGCTGGATAAAAAGAGTAAGACTGAGAAAAGTGTCCATGTGTTTGAATATGCATTTGAGAAATGACCACATAATACATTGATTGGATGTGTTAGTGAGACATGATATCTCAGTGAGCACATTACTCAGTCTGGAGCGAAGCTTTGACTCTAATCAGCTTCCTTTCTCCAGTAAACACCCTTCATATTTTCTCTCTCAGCAGCAGCTCATTATCCCCCCATCCCTCTCTCTCTTATATGCACTGAGGAATTATGGGATTGTTCCTGCATTAAGTGTCGCTTGCCAAGGGGGCAAATTTAGTGCATTAAGAGCTGCTTATTAAAACTGCATTGTGTTGCACTTTTGGTTTACTTATTGACATCTGGCAAAACTGTTGCACAAACAATTACAATGCGTTCATAAACCAAACATTGATTATTTTGGAGAGTGTGTGACAACAATAAAAACACAAAGGAGGCTGATGATCAAACATCATTTATTATCATCTTAATATAATTTATGTTTAGATAAAACTAAGATTGACTATATAGTGTAGTGGTGCATTAAACAATGGATTTAGTGTATACATGCAATTCTGGCAGAATGATTGAGTTTGGATCAAGCATGAAGTTTGTGTTTTCTTGTTTTCCGTGTAACAACGGCTGCATGAATCCCACTGCTATGAAATACAGAAATCACAATTATTCCAGTAAAGGTTGCGTCTCAAGAAAAAACGAATCAATAAATTGTCGGTAAACCATTTGTTTTTTCTTATCAATGGTAAAGTTCATCTCTGAATCTGTCTCCTCCTGTGTGTCGGCAGTCGGAGGTCACAGGGAGTCTGTTGTGGATTTCAGCGGTCGGCGTTCATCCTCCGCAGCTTTGGTGGCAGGTTGTCCTCCGCCCTCCCTCCAGCCGTGAGCAATGGGGTGTGCATGAGGACTGTAGCAGGGGACAGTGAAGGTTGAAGGCTGTGCTGGTACAGGTCTCCAGTAGACTGGGTCATGGGTTCGAAGCCCACCTTGAGGGACTTGAGTTGCAGCCGATTCTCCGCCTCGGGTACCGGCGAGGAGGAGCTGAGGCGCTGCAGCTTCAGGGGCAAGTCTCCTGTGCTGCAGGCCTTCTCAGAGTGCTGGGAGCTGAGCAGAAGCACCTTCCTCTGCAGGTCCTCCTTCCCAGAAGAGCTCATCCTCTGCAGCTTGCTTGGCAGTCGACCCCCGGCCCCTGAATGACGACCCCTTTCGTCTAAAGAGTTGATGTAATCCACAGAAAACACCCGGTCACGCCGGGCGCCGTGGCCCTCGCCGAGTGCATGGACGGGAGTAGATAGAGGCGAGGGCAGTGAATTCTTCTCTTCGTGTTCCTTGACGCTGTACACTGGTGTCGGCACCTCAAACGTAATGTGGAACTGAGAGTAGTCTACCCTGAAGAAACCCTCCTCGAGGGACATCACCGGCAGGAAGCGATGGCCCCATAAAACCTCATCCTCAGTATATGACGTCCGTGCCTGGCATGTCATACCTACAAGAGATGAACAGGGTAGTACTTTTTATAACTCTCATTAAATGAAGGTCAAGCTTCAACAAAACAAATACTGGCTGATAAGAAAATATGTGAAAGGACAGCATTCCCTCCCATCATCTCTCTTTGTGCTCCGCACTTTCTTATGGAAACGCTGCCTCATGCCTCTTCCTATAGTTCAATTTTGTCACTTACTGGAGATGTAAATACTTTTTGAAAAGTGAATTCACAGGCCATAATTCACAAAGACTAAAAAGCTGTTACAGGAAGTGCAGTGTCAAAGCTAAAGGAAGGATAAAAGCTGTTTAGGTTCTGCTCCAAGATCATTGGAGTCCAGCAAAAGGACCTGTGCTCCCTCTGGAAGAATCGAGTGACCCAGAGGGCAAAAGGAATCATAAGCCAATGAATCATATTCTCTCGAGGGAGTTTTCTCTCTATTATGTGGCTACTCGTAAAAAGAAATTGTTGCTTTGATTCCTTAATTCCCTCTGCTATCAGGCTTATAAATGCTTATAATTATTGGTTGTTGTTTATATGTGCACTGGCATGTTGATGTCTGATTGTGGCTACTAATTAATTTATTCATTATTCATTATCATTACTTACATGAATGGGTTAGATGGTGAATCGAATTACCCTTCTGGGATTAAGTTGTCTGGATCTGTAGTACTTTATTACTTTATCATACTCAATGTTTTGCCATATTCCAAGCGTGTCGCCTCCAATATAAACAGAATAACTCAGATGGTGGCATGAGTAAAGGACATCTTTACGTAATATATAAATAATCTTGACATAACGCTACTACATTCAGTGAAGTCTTGTAGCAGTGCTGTTCCCGTTTCCATGAACTGGTGAGTGATTCCCACACTTTGTGCTGTTATTATAAGTGAAAGGCGAGTGATGCTTGTCATCAGCGCGTCTTGTGTTGGTAATTGTGCAATCTGATCAACATAATTAGCAGTTGCCCAGCACCATTGTCACATCAATATATTGATGGCAGAAACCATTCGACTTGTCTTTACATGTATTTATTGTGACATGTGGTGTTGATTGTAAATTGCACAGGCCTCAAATCAATTATCCATTGATTTCCTGATGTCTTTTGGCAGTTATTTGTTGGTGTGCATATTAGTCACCCTTTATGCAGACACTGGTTCCGTGTGTGTAAACAGGATTAAAACACCCTCCAAGTATCCAAAACACACTTTTTAATTTGACCTCAGCTCTCGTAAAATTATTTTCTTGACATTCGGGTGCTTGCTTGGAGGTCTTTTGCGATCAATAAGCACTTAGTCCATTTTTTCTTTCTGATCCAGTGGCTTTGCTTCAACCTGAGCTTCTCTGTTAAACACTGCTCACTAAACACTGTAGAGCAAAAAGCCTGATCCTGTTCCTCTGAGGGATGCTATGTGCAGTGTTATATCACAGCCTGATGCTATTCCAGGCTCACGACTCATCTTCATCCACAGAAAACCTTCAACAGTCCACATCCAAACAAAGGTCAGAGTATTTCTTAATTAGCCCGGAAGCTTTAATCACAAGAGTGAGTCTGGCATAACTTTCCAGTTGTGTTCTTCTCTAGCCACCAGCAGAATGACTGTATTTCTGCTGACTGTAAATACACAAGTCAGCAATAATACCAGAGCACTGGAAGCTAGTAGGTTCAGAGCCTGACATGCAAACCAGTTTTGTTTCATCATTCAGGCATCATAGGCATATTCAACCCACTGCCTAATGTTGAGTGGATCGTGCATGAGAAGAAAAGCCCTCAGCGCAGCTATTTAAAACACTTGGCAGACATCGAGCAGGGTGTCCCTGAAGAAGAATCCATGCAAAATTCCTGGCGGTAGCCTTTACTGGCACTGGCTAGAGAGCGTATTATGGTGATCTGCCTTTCCTGTGACTCTATTTAAATCTGAGCATTGTTAGTAAGAATCTAAATTATATCACATACATAGAGGTGTGTGTCATCGGCATATTAGTGAAAGTACAAAGCAAAAGAGTAAAGGGACTAAAATCCAGACATGTTGACTACTCATTGGTTTACAAAGGTTTGAACTAGGTCTTCACTGTTCTCTTGGTTCCTAGGAATCAAGATTCAGGGGCAGGTTCTGTGCATCAACACGCTTTAAACTGAGCTGAACAGAATTAGTTCTGATCAAATGGTATGTCTCAATCACAGCAGGACAAAATATTATTTTTCCTCTGGTCTGTTTTGGATAATTGTGACTGTCCATCCTGGTACCCATTAGAATTTGGGTTTAAAATGAGTTTATGAATGGTGAGTCCTGCAGTTTTGCATGGGTCCATTATGGATCAGATGAGCACCTTTGATCTCTTAATGAAGAAAAACAAAATCAAGACATCCTGAATTTTGATGAGTGGATTGATTTGATGTGAGTTTTGAATTGATCACCAATTCAAATCTTAATATATGTCTGTTAAACCAAGTTTGTAATAGTGAGTCACCAAGAGTCAAACAATAAAACTGTAAAATGTATAGCTTACTAGAAACTAAATTCTCCACTAGAGCATTCACTATTGGTGCTAAATCCCTCCCAGGGTCTCCAACACATTTCAGGTCGATCATGCTCTTATGTGTAAAAATGGAACCAATACTGCCTCTAGGAAGTGAACTAAAACTGACAAGTCCCAGAGTGGCTGAGTGGTAATATGTCAACTCTGCTTGAACCATAATGGGAATGAGTTGGGGAGACAATGAACAAGCTGCACAGCTGTCTCAGCAGCGGATGGATGCAAGGGGATATTTGTTCATGAGTTCACGTTAATGGGATGTGTGTTAGTGTGAGGATGATGGGATATCGTGGCCAATTGAAGGTGACACTGCCAGAGCTTCCCTCCTCTAGCCCTCCGCTCTGAGTGCCACAGCGCTGAGACTCTAAACTTCTGTCTGCACCCTGATTTAATGGTATTATCAACCGAGCACAGACCGTGTTGCCTGCCCGCCTCTACGCCTCCCTGCTGATCCCTCCCCCCCTGCTCTAAGCCTGTTCAGTTCTGTGGTTCCTTCTACAGCAGTGGCAAAGTGAGGGTTATGGAAGCAGGGCTGAAAAGAAAAGAGGGAGTTGGATTTACTTGTATTGGACTTAGGGGGGAAATCATTCTGTTAAATATACAACAGAGAGAGCAGTGTTGATGCTGAGAGTACTTCAGCATGGCTGCATGTAGTTTACAGTGGAGGGTGAGGACCAATGTCTCACAGGCTCCGAATCACCTCTGCTCTCAGCTGTCTGAAAAATGGAGTGGAACTTCGACTAACATCCCATCTCATCTATCAAAGTGACACATGCATCTATGACCACAGGATTGTGTTATGCATAGAGTGGGCATAAACCGATTCTGGCGTAATAAAATATCCCTCATAATTCAATCAGGGCGTCATTCTAATGTGTTCTTCTTATTCCCACTTTTTTTCCTGCATTTTCCGATTATACAAAACTAGGAAGGCGGGGAAATGAGATCTTGCAATCTAGATAATGAGTATCTATTAGATAGGAATGTTATGTGGGTTGATATCGATATAGGAATTTACATGTAGATTAGGAGTGGGTACAGGACACAAAGAGCTGAAAGAAGTGGTGGGTATAGATTCCTCACCAGTGGTTTCAACGATGCCCTCGAGGATAACGACAATCTCAAACTGTTCATTCATGAGGGAGCGCTGGGACAGTTCGAAGAAGGGGCTCTTGGGATTGATTTCGTGGCAGATGGTGAGAGGGGACACCAGGAAGAGCTGGTCTGCACCTGTCCCAAAACCAACGTCCAACTCGCACTGGTCCAGAGGCAGGAACTCGCCCTCGGGTGTCTGACGAGACTGAAAGACAGCCAGGAAAAAGAGAGAGGAAGGAATGGACAGAGGGAAAAGATGGAAAATAAGAAGAAAGAGACAGGAAAAAAGAGGATTAAATGCACAGTGATTTGTAAAAAGAAAGTATAACACAGGCAAGGTGGAGATTGCAAGTGTGATGAAATTTGAAATGTCTGCGCTCATGTTTAAGTGTCTGTGTGTGGGTTACCTCCTGACCCCAAAACACGCAGAGGGGTGTGTGTGAATGTATTGTTTTGTGTCTGGAACTTATCGTCTGATAAGGTGTGACTGATGGGCTGCATCCTAAATGTGTTGGAGAGGAAATAGTATCATGTGTGGTTAGGGTGTTGTGTCAGTCAGCTGAGTTCTTCAAACAAAGGACAAACACAGTTAATCCAGAGTAGAGCAAAAGGTCACATGGTTTTTCCGTTGTTTTCATCAGCACAAAATATAGCCCATACAAGTATCTAGCATTATAGGTCCTGTATTCAAAATGTAAATTAAGTATTATCTTGGTGGATCCAGTTTTAATTCTAATTACTCCAATGGTTACCAGAAGAACCAAGAAAAAAACAAAGATCTGATGCACAAATCTATTTTCATTTATTAGACGTATGAGACGGCCGTGTTAGGACAGGACTTGCCCACAGTGTGAGTGTGAAGTGGTGCAGAAGCATTTAATTGCCCTGATGATGTTGGAGCTCAGCACCAATGGTTCCTGAGTGTATTTTTACCTTTTCTGTCTTATTCTGTCTAATCCATCTGTTCATCCTTTCTCTCCCCTCACTTAACAGCCTGTTTTACACTTTTCCGCTCATCCCCTCAAATTAGAAGCCACGTTGCTCACATCTGCCTCTCAGAAATGAGGTATGTAGCTTTTTCGACAGCTTTGATATAAGTAATGTATATTATGTAGGTTTTCGGACGTATATTAGGTATTTAATCACCTTTGAGATAAGCAGTTACTTTGTGGTAAGACTCTATCTTGTGTTTTTAAGGTGTCTTTCTTTTATACTTTAAATAGCACCAAACTGTCTTTTTTAGCGTAATTAGTATTTAAACACAATAAATAAAAAGTGCAGTGTTGATTTTCTCATATAATCTTCAGTGGCATATGCTAAGTTTTTTTCCCTTTTATTTTTTTCTTCATTGTTTCCACCCACAACCAATAATTGGGATGTGTCAGCCACCAGTCACCCACTCACACAAACATACACACTATTCCTGCACCACACAGCTTCGTAATGATCTCCCACACAGATTCACACACACACACACACACACACACACACACACACACACACACTGTCCCACCCCCTTCTTTACAAAACCTGCTTCTATTTCTGGATCTCACCATAGGATGTAGTTGTAAAATAAAAATAAAATAATAGGCACATTAGTCCCACAAAGACAATTTCCTCTTTTAGAGTTTTCATAACAGAGTGTGTGTCATAGCTGTGCTGGTTCCCAGTCCAAAATATGGTGATAACGAAATAGAAGAATGAATGGTTTTATTGAGCGATTGACCCCAAGCTTTGTGTAGCTGAAACGATTTGTATGTCACAAATGACAAAAAATACTCCAACAACAACTTTATTTAATCGTTGTTGGTGTCTTACGTTCGTCCATATGATCTGACGACTTCTCTGTGCGCGACACAGACATAAATAACAACATAATTTGGACAAATGTAAGATCAGATGTTTTTTTTCTAACATATATAATGCTGCAGGTGCTTTTATGCAGAATTCAAGCATGTTTCACTTTAGACATTGATAGAGAAATGCTGTCAAATCAAAGAACGGGGCAAAGCCACAACCATTTTCAGCTTTTCAATCAGTTATAATGATTTAGTTTATGTAATGTATTGTGATCTTCAAACTGCTTTCAAGTATTTCCTATAGATGCCTTCAATTCTTAATTTTTGTATTTGTAAGGACCTTGTAATTGTGATTTGAAAGGTGCTATATAAATAAAGTTTATTATTATCATTATTATTTACTCCAATGGCAGCCACAACTGAGTTCCACATAGTCAGAAGATTGTACACAGTGGAAGAGCCAACTGTGCATGTAGACAAATTAATGTTGTTAATCAATGGGGTCCTACTTGGCCTTTGAGAAAAGGGTTAGCCCGTTAGCCAGATGTGCTAACAATTGCTGCTTGTACGATTTTGTTTCTGGTTTTAAATTTTATTTTAAAAGAGACACTACTGTACTCAAATCACTTCAGATACCAAAGTGTGTGTCCCGAACTACAGCCCCATGCATATAGAGAACATTAAAGCTTGCAGATCCCTGGTTACAGCTGATAAGTCATGATTGGGTGATTTGTGTTCAGGTTCAGGATATTGTTGGAAAACGTTTCGCTGTTAAACTGGCTATTTTTATGAAATAATTTAGGTGAATTAAGTGAAACAAAAATCCAAATGATTTTCATTGAAAATAATTTGACTCTCAGTGGATTTACTACATCTTTGGTTTCTGTTGTGTCTCGTCCTGGTCACTCCTGTACTTTAGTCAGAGCTCATCCTGACCTCCCGCTGACATTGCCCAATGTATCCCTCCGAGTCACAAATTGTGAATGAAGTATGAGTAAACAGTCTTTTTTTCCATTGCCAGAAAGCATTGCATTCTATTTCTATCTCCTGTGAATAACAATGAGATGCTCTTTTGGATTTATCTTGAAGAATGACTTTCATGTCGGGGAGGACATTCTTCACTTGTCGGGTGCTTACAGCCCGCTGAATACTGTTTGGCGTCGTTCCTCCATGTGGGTTATCTCATGCTAGCTTAGGGAAATTCTACTTTTCACTTTCTGTCTTTGTCACTTAGGATTAAGAAGATGGATGACTGTATGCAAACATTGACAGGCAAAGCTTCTTACACAGGCACTGCTTGCACTCTCCTACACTTCCTCTCGCACAAGGATTCAGAGATAGCCGAGTTTGTCTCCTGTCTTTTCTGTAAATCTGACATTAAGTTCAACAAATAGACAGATCTGTCTCCCAGAGCTCTACAAAATTCAGACAGGGTGGTGTCATTTATAATGATTCCTTTGGGGAGATGTTACTGCAGAATGACTGGATGAGCATGTTGACATAGACCCGTCACATTTGAATACTCACCAATCTAGTTGTCTGTCCAACTGTCTGTCTGTATGTGGCTTGCATATCTCAAAAAACGTTCATCTTATCAGCTTCACACTTGGCCTGTATATTGTTAAAGGCCGAAGGAAGTGCAGAGTTGAATTTGGTCTAATGGGGACACATGATACGTTCATCACTTATACGTTTTGGATAAACAGGCAATCAGTGCTGTGTAGCAGCGGCGGTTGGGACTCATCAACTTCAGTGATGCTGTCAATCACGACAACAGTGCGTTCACGACAACAACTGATTCTCCAGTTCGGGTTTGTGCTGAGTCAAGCTTCACTGAACTTTGAATAAACAGGTGAACAGCTCTTTGTGCAGCTTCAGGGTTCTGCAGCAAGCAGTATTACCACAGAAAAACAGGCAGGTTTAGAACGGCCACTACCCTAGTTATTGTAAAAAAGACACAACATGGCTTTGTTTCATGAACACAAAAGCTGTGTCTCTGTGGTGTGAATGATGCTCATGGATGAAGACAGGAGAAGAATCAAATTGATTAGACCTGACGTGGCCTGATCATCACTTAACACCAGTCCATTCTCTGCTGGGCTTTCATCAATCAGCAGCATGAAAGGAAGGTAGAGTTTGTATGCATTCGGGTCGAAGCCGGACGCATCATGAAGGCTTCATTCTGCTACTGTTCGCATGCTCAGTACATCTAGAAAGGTTGGGCAAGTCTAACATATTACACAGGCCAGCCTCAAGTGTGTGGATAAAATGCTCAAATTGAATCAAGAGTAAAATGAATTTGTCCCACGGAGATGGACAGCCCATATTTCTCCTACAGTGATAAAATGTACTTGTGTTTCATACGTTATCTACACTGAATCAACTGATTTCTGTTTACGTGAAAAAAACTGTGTCCATAGTAATGTTTGTAGGTTGATTCAGAAAAAAGGTTTGTCCACACAAACATCCGTTGTTGCCCCTCTTTTGGTCGCAAAACAACATTGTGCATCACAGTCAACATCTGAAAAGGAGAAACACCACCTTCTTACGTCCGCCATAATTCACCTACACTGTGTTTTAATGCAGCAACTGTTCTCAATTAAATCTTCAATCTTCCTCTTGTCCCACCAGGAAACAAGCATAAAATATTGATCTAGTAGCATTTAAGTCACACATTTAGTAAAAAAGAAACTGATTTGTCCCAGCTGCCATGGGCCTTTTAAATATCTCATTAGGAGTTTTATGTAGACGTTTATATAACTTGCCTGATGGTTGTGTGGTCACAGCTGACTGTACGACATAGTGTACCCCGCAGGGATAATAAATATTATCCTTGATCCATGAAATGTTTGAACTATTTTTTAGCATAAAAGAGACTTAAATAAAAGACCTCAACTAAGATGGATTTCATGTCTCCACTTCCTCCATCTGTACAAAAAATGAAACCAAAATATCTTGGATGCGGCCACTACCATATTGTGCTTTTGATATTATTTGGAGCCTGCATAGTGATCGTGGCTTGGAGCCTCGGTATCAAGGTCCTGCTGATACACATGCTCGACCAATCAGGTGTCAGTCACAGCTGCCAATTGTGTCGCCATATTTTTATATCATCATTAAAACCAAAATTATTTAACATATATTTTGACTTTTTAGTTTGGTCCATGTCCCATCTGCTAACATGGTGGAAACAGGGTTTATTACATTGAATGCAGCCAGCCAGCAGGTGGCAACACTCAGGATTTGGCTTCATTTTTAAGGAGCAGTCGTCCATCTGTGAGTCTATGGCTCAGCATTTCTACAAAAGTCTTTCAGGACTTTTAAAAGCAATAAAAGCAAGATCTGGGCAAGCACATTCAAACTGGCTTAGCGCTTTTTACAGTATGTTTGCACTATTGGGGAAGCTGCTCAAAATCAAAGTCTTCCGCCACAAGAAAATGTGTTTGTGTCAGGGCCCACCCTAATTTGGTTTGACCAGTTATGCTGACAAGGGTAACACCAAAAGGTCACTCATCATCAAAAAGCACATGTTTGACTTTATGTTGATACTGGACATATCTGCAAAATCCCTGATTGTGTTTAATGCTGCATAAATGCCTGTGTCTGTAAAAGGTGACGTATGAGTAAAGTTAGACATCTGAAACACTTATATAAGATTGGACATAAGTCTTCTTTTTTAAACTGGTGTTAATTGTTCATGTGTGATATGAACTAAGACGACAAAATAAAAGCACAACCGCACCCTGACTACTCACTTTAACCATCATTAATAACGGACTGCAGACGATAAAGATCATTTCTATGGATACTAAGCTCCTTTCACTCTGTCAAAACCAATTTCTGTTTAGCTAGTCTTGTATTTAGAAGACATGAAATCATACTCTTAAGGTCCCTATGGAGGCTCACACTCAACCAAAATAAAAAAAAATTGCCAGGGTGGTACTGGGCAACCAGGATAAAAATAGTTTTAGACATTATTTGGAAATACTAAATCCAGAAATGTGCTGATGTTCTTCTTTTTTTTTTCTTCCCCTTGGAATGTGTTTTAATTCTCTCTGTGACACACAGTGACTTTGGCAGGAGTGGGCAGTGTCACAATGTTCTTGGCCAAAAATGTGTTTAGTTGTGACTGTGCTGCCTCTGATTTGTACTTGGGTGTTGAAAACATTGAAACAACACTCAGATATTACTGTTGTCAAGAGCCTGAAGACGTGATGTTTAGTCAAGAGGAACCAAGCTTCTCTTTAGTGCTTGTGAACTTCAGGTCTGATTTTAGGCAGCGGGGGTGTTATGCAGTATTGTTATGTATTTTTGCAGTGCATTTCCTGGATTTGGTTTAGCGAGTATTTATAGAGCGTGTGTTGCCAAACTGACTAAGACGAGTGCAGTGCCTGTTCTTAGACTGCCTGTTTGGAATGGGTTAATTGTTTGGACTGTGGTAATGCTGGTTGAAACTTTCTATCGGAAAGTGACCTGCAGTAATTAAGCCGTGGGAAGTAAAGACCGACTGCAGGACCCAGTCCACAGAACCCTAAAGCTGCTCCCCCGCTGCTGCACAAAGAGCTTCACCTGTTTATTCAAAGTTCATGACTCAGTATGCACAACCCCGAACTGGAGAATCAGTTGTCATTGCCATAAACGCTGATCAACATCACTTACATTGATGAGTCCGAGCCACTGCCGCTACAGAAAACTGGTCGTCTGTTTATTCAAAGGTTATTAATACTGAAAGTATCACGTTTCTAAATCGCACCCAATTTGACGCTGTACTTCCTTGGACCCCTAATACACATAGTAAGTGTGAAGCCCATAAAGTAGATCAACTAAAACAGATGAACGGTTCTCGTGATATTTGTTCCACATGCAGACAGATTTCTGGAATTTGTAGCTAGGTGATTGTGTAATGTTTTTTTTTTTTTTACTTTCTCTGCCACCATATAAACATTACAGACTTCCCCTCACACATTCCTTCTTTTGGACGCATCAATAAGAAAAAAGAAACCAAGGTTAAAAATGTGTGTGTGTTCTCTTGCATCTTTCAGCATGAACCCTCCAACAGCAAAACATCCTACATGTAGGCTGAATAATTTAAGAAGTGGATACAAAGACAGAATCATGAGCTGCCCTAGGTTCACGGGCTCTGGGGTTTGCTAATCGATAACTGGTGAGTTTCAAGGCCTTTCTCCGAAACCCCCACAACCTGATAGCATAATTGCATCTCTATTCTTATTAGAAAAGAAACGGAAATCAATTATACTTCTCGGCTCTACAATATACCACATTCTGCAATCCTTTGAGGTGATGTATACAGCTGTGAGGATTACTTTCTAAAATCACTCAATTAAAAGGAGAACTCTGCGGGTAACACGTTTTATGTCTCCCCTCTCTTGCAATGAGACTCTCTCCGGCTCCGTCACCACTTTCAATCACTTTGGATGAATTTCTTCACTCTCTCTTTCTCTCAGCCGCCTCCCACCCGCCACCCTCCGAGTAATATCAGAGCCGTATTTTCAGCTGGGATGTTCCAGTAGGATGCCCTGTGAGGCCGTCATGGATGCCCGTCAAAGCTGCATTTCAACGACTTACTGTGGGACTCTGGATGACAGGTCCCGTCGGTCTGTCTCTTCAATCTTTCCAATGTTATCCAGCAATCATCCGTGACAGTTCAGCAGAGCTCTGGTTCACTGACATACTGTCCGGAACACAGCCGCGCCAACAAGTGTCTCACTGTCAACCCGGCTTTGTCCTCCAAAAACTCTTAAGATAAAGCTCTCGTCTTTAGGGATCACTAATATTTGTGTGTGTCTGCTACTTACACCCAGTGGTGGGATGTAATAAAGTTAATTTACTTACTGACTGTGCTAAAGTACAATTGTCATGTATCTGTACATAAGTAGAATTATATATGGGTACTTATAACTTTTACTCCACTACATACATCAGCAAAAAGTACTTTTACTTTTAATACATTTGAAAGCACCTACTTCCTTACATTTACGTAAGTTGAAAAGTTAATGTGGTACTTAAACTGTTACTTTAGAACATTTTTATCTATTAAATTGTACTTTTACTGAAGTAAAATGTTTGAGTGCTTCCTCCACCACTTTTTACACCATCTCACTATTAACCCAATGCTACAATAAATGCATAATCAAGTTTTAACTGGACACAATGAGACATAATAAGAGCTGTGGGTTGTTTCCTCTGAGGTGCCCGAAGTTACTGACATTATCAGACAAAGACTGTATTGATAATATTCTCCTTTACTGCAAATATAGAGGACATGCCTTCTTCTCTGTCATTACATACTCCACTGGAGACACACTGAGAGCATTGTGTGCAGTGACGCCCTGGCTAATGAAGGAAAGAGAAAGGGAAGACCAAAACTCTTTATCTGGGCAAGTGCAGATGCCCGAGGCTCGCTTCTAAGCAAAGGTCAGTGTTTTGTTTTTTTTGCACTGGTATCTCACACTGTACTGCACTAAGAGCAGTTTTGTGTCTGCAACCTCTCCAAACACATGAATGGAACTGAGACAGAAGAGGCCAGGGTGCTTCTCCATGCTGCTCATTGGATGGTCAAATAACTTCGAAAATCCCCCTCTTTTAATAATATTAATTAATATTTCAAACGTTTTTTTACAATTCCAATATTGAGGTTTAGGTTGTGGAGCTCACACAAAACAAAAATAAACTAGAATGGCACTCAGTGGAGCACACACCTGCGCCAAGGCCCAACAGTCCAATTAAATTCAATCAAGCTGCAGCTAATTCAACACACTCATAGATATCAGTTCCCTAATCATGCCTGATTTTTTCAGAAAGACACATGAATTGTTCCCTGGGGAAAATTATGAAAAATGCAATATACAAAAATTGCAATCTCGCTATTTAAATAAAACAAATCTGGACCTGCCCACTGATCTGGATCTGCACCACTTTAATGGCTTCTTCACTGGCCAATACCACTTCCCTGGTTTCACCGTGTTTCATGAAAACACTGTCAGCATTTCAGTTTTTGTGCAAGCAACCGACAAATGGACAGGGGTGAAAACATTGCCTCGTTGGCGGAGGTAAAAAGAGTAATGTCTCCAACCATTTCTGTAGCTTAATGCAACTGACAACCCTACCCACCCACTCACTCCTGTCACTCCTCATGTAAACGACTGAGTGCAACGCCTCTGATGCTGTCTTGGAGTGACACACTGAAGTCGTGCCCTGTTATCCCCTTATATAAAGGATGTTAGGTCAACATATGTTGGAATTAGTTCTGATCGAGCAATTGTGGCATGATGGATATTAAATTTGACATAATAAGTAGCAACTGGCACCATTTGCCCTCTTGCCCTCCAGTGCAGGGAGAATCCTATTGAAAGTGGTTACAGCTTTCAATCCTTACGCTATGAAAACACATGGAGTCTGACAACAAGCGCCGCTAATGCCCTTTGACACATACCAACGCTGGAGGTGCAAGAAGATGCCACTGACTGTGAATTGAGAAACGCCATTGAAGCACCATTCACAAATATTTAAATACTCATCAGTCGGTTAAGGGCAAATGATATAGGATACACGGCAGCGGCACATTACTCCATCAAGGCCCAACAGGTGCTGAAAACACCCTCACAATGTTAAAGAAAGTGCTCCTGGATCTGTCCCCTGATCCGGACCAAAATTTAACTGCTTCTTCCCTGAATGCCACATTATTCATTTTAGTTTCGTGGTGATCCGTCATGTAGTTTTTGGGTAATCTTGCTTAACAAAACAAACAAACCAACAAATAAATGGACAGGAGTTAAAACATAACCTCCTTGGTGGAGGTAATGTGATAAAGACCATAAGTAGGCACAGATCTTTAATGTCTAACTAAACCGTCTGTACTTGGACCGCAGTCTTAGAACTATAGGTTTACAATACTTTGCAGTTTCTTACAGTGATTTATATCACATTCAAACCCAAACATTTAAATGCAGCCAACTTGGAGTTCTAACCATACATACTTGAGAGAATACTCAGAAACAAATTGTCACGGTACACGCTGGTGTCAGAGAAACTGATTTGTTTTGATTTATAGGAAAATTTCTGCCTATGGATTTTGAGTTGTTCATTTACTCTGTTTTAGATGCAACAAGTCATCGCAAAACCCTTTTCTCAAACTCACTGTATCCACACAGGATGAAATAATGTCGCTGGGTATTTTCTATGAGGCATGATTGAAGAGGGCTGCAGTTCAACAGCACCACCAGCATTTCTACACGGGGACTGCAATGGAAACATTTAGTCTAAGATATATCTACTTGAGTAGTACTTTTAAAATGTGACATGTATATGTAAAGGACGACTATACATTGAACTAAAACAAAGCTTTTGTTCATGCATGATGAGTCTTTTTTTTCCTTTTTAGTTTTTTGTGGTCTACGCTCGGACAGAGCTGCAGAAAAAATTCAGTCTTGAAAAGAGAGTCTTTGAAGCGAAAGAATAAGGTTAGACCAGAAAGCCTGAAGCAAAAATAAAAACACTAAGGAGCACACAGCGGATGCCGTATTTATTATATTTCACAGAGAGGACTGTAAAAATGACGTGGGCAGAGAGGTCTTGGAATTCATACTGATTGTATTTCTGACAGTCCAGACGGAAAGGTTGTGACACTGCTGCTTAGAAATTATTGCTTTTTCATGTACATTTATTCTCGTCTCCTTTACAATGCAGCTTGCCTTCTTATTTGAATTTAACACAAAACCGGATTAGTTCTGTTCCACTTTTGTTGTCACAGCTATAAAAAAACCCACATCTGTCAGTTTTAACACACTATTTATCACTCTTAGAGTTAGAGTGTGGTAATACACCACATTTCATGGTATCATAAGTGTGTGTCGCAGGTGGAGAGTTTAAATGTGATGCTGAGAGCTTACTTAATTGGAGGAAATCATTGTAGACATGTGCGATTGTACTTTATGCCTATTGGCTTTTTCACTTCCTCCACACTGTGGACTCTCCCTCTCTGCCTGCACGCGTCATTAAGCTGACCAACGCTGCGCCGAGTGGACCACAGACATAAACAAGCTCCAAACACCTCACCAATGCTGTTTGTCTTCTTTATGGCCCATTTTGCACATTGAACACGGATGTGGCTGAAAGGAGCTGGACTAGGATCATTAAAGGAAGAGCCGGCCGACCTTGCTGCTATTTGTGATCATTTTCGGCATTGCTGCTTGTTTTCAGTGTCCGAGGTTCATTAGCCATATTCCACAAAAATGGCAAAAAATCTGCTGGGCTCCTCATTAGTGGAGTGTGGCAGCGTGGCACAATTGATGAGGAGCTTCCAAACCCACATTAGTGGACAGGCTGATTATTTGGTCCTGGGTTTTGCTGCAGCCATATTTAAACCGTGTGATGCTTCATGACACATTTTGTAAATCAGGGACGGCCAATCAAATTATCCAACGAGACAAAATGATGCGTTTCCTCACAGTTGTCATGAATACCTTTCTCTCAGGAGTGCTTCTGTGCCCTCAGTGATCTGTGTCAGTGTGTGAAGCTCCCTCTCACCACTGATTCACTGAGCCTATCTTTTCTTCCTCTGGGTGCCATCTCTCGCCTCGCTCCTATCTATCCAGGTGTCTCCATCTGAAGGGGAACTGATGCTGGACACAGTGTCCACTCTCCTCACTGCACCACTCGCCACAAAGACCCAACACTGCCTTTGTTCCCTGATCTCCATGGTTTGGGATCCACCTGGCTGCCACTCAGCCTCTGCATCCTGCAGCTGAGGGATTATGGTAATACTACCTTAAGCCTGTTTGGTTGAACAAGGCACATAGTGTGGGACCTGCTTACAGTTGCACTTTGAATGAAAAAGAAGGTTAATTTGAATCATTGATATGCAATGTGCAATCATCGCTTATCCACGTGGAGGGAAATGGAGTAAAGATTGATCAGAGATGCAAGCTGTCTGTCAAGAGCGCAGCCAGTGTGCAAAAAGGAAATCACTTTCCTCAAGCTTCTACTATTTGCATAAACCCATAATAGAAAGTTTCCCCACTGCTGAGATTCGACAGAGCTGACCAGTGCAGCAACATTGCTATTAAGTTATAGCAAGTTCATTTCCATGCGTGTTTTGTTACCCTTTTGATTGACTGTGAGGTGTAACTGTATGTTGTTAACGTATACATTATACGGTTTCAGTTAGTTTTATCATGATCCCTTTTTTGTGAACTTACCTTTATGAGTTTGCACCTGATCTGAGCAGACACCATGTGGCTGTTGCGCAGGTTCCCCACACGGAACATGAGGCACAGTTTCCCGTCTCGCTGAGAAATCACCGCGTCCTGACTGAACATGAGCGTCTCTGCGCGTTTCTTGGGCTGAGACATTTTAATGAACATGCAGCCGATGAGAAAAGCGTCCACTATGGAGCCCAGCAGTGACTGGAACAGGAAGAGGATGATGCCCTCGGGGCACTTCTCAGTGATGTACCGGTACCCGTAGCCGATGGTAGCCTCGGTCTCAATAAAAAACAGAAAAGCTGAGGGGAAGTTGTAAACATTGGCCACGCAGGGTGTGTAGGACGAGTCGTGGCCGTGGTTCAAGTCTCCCCTGATGTACGCGATGATCCACCACATGGATGCCATGACCAGCCAGGCGATGGTGTAAGTGAGGATGAAGATGAGCATGTTCCATCGCCACTTCAGGTCCACCAGCGTGGTGAAGAGGTCAGAGAGGTACCTGCTGGTCTCCCCGCCGAGGTTTCCGTGCTGCACGTTGCAGCGGCCGTTCTTGTCCACGAAGCGCTGGCGTTTCTTCTTGACCGGGGCAGAGAAAGTGTTGGCCCGGTTCGTGTTGACCACCTGGTAGTCCTCGCCAAATTTTCTGCGAAGTGCCGCCATTTGAGCGCTCCTGAAGTAAAGCAAAAACTTACTTTCCCTTTAATCCATGTTTTCTGTTTGTTTGAGCCCCAAAACACTGGTTACCTGCAGTGCGTAAAATGCGCCATGGCCACCTTTGCGCGCACAAAAATTGAAGGAATAAAATTTTTAAAAAGCACGCGTTTGTCTCTACTTTTAAACCACAGGTGTTATTCTTTTATTTAAAAACATACACTATACTTCCAGTTATTCCACATGACACCAGCCAGTCGCTCCCTGCAGCTGTGCGCTCTGCTCTTCCTCCACTCAGTCTGACTTGCCTGATGCTCACCAGCGAAGCGAAATACGAGGAGCTGCCTCCCATTCACAGCTTCTGGTGGACTGTAATGGATGAAGGGGTAAGTGTGTGAGAGAGGAGGGAGATATGTGAGGAGAGGGAGGGAAGGGGGCAGGGAGAGAGGAGGGGAGAGTTACACAAGACTGCGCTTGTGTGGAGAGAGAAAGAAAGAGGGGGATGGATGATGTGGGCTACCCTTCAGCGCATTTCATTTTAATCAGCTTTGGCTTAACTGATGTATTAATTAATTAGTTAATTATTATATTCATTCATTTCTCTGAAGGAGCTTCCATTGTCTTTCCACTTTAACTGATCCTCCGGTGTGATGGACAGCCCAGAGACTCGGAGATCCTCAAGTGATGAGGTAGTACCATCTTTGTGCTGTTAAGTTAGACTGTGCCATCTACTGGATGGACGACCCATGTGCATATTTGGTCTAATACCTGCTCTAATCGGGGGCAACGTGAAGGACACTGACTAATTGAATTGCAGATACGGCTCCAGCAATTCCCTCTGCTTCTGCTCAAACCTGTGCCAAATTGAAAGCTTTCAAATTGAGGTAATAATGTCTTGTACTTAAACTGTACTGGAAAAGAACTTACACTAACCGACTCATTCGAATTTTAAATAACTCCCTGAAATCTTTTTATTTTCTGGACTTGTTGCTTTAGATAGATTAAATTTACTGCTCACTTGTCTCCAGGCTATGTCCATTTGAAGTCAGACATTAAATCTGTGCTTCTCCTCTTTCCTGTGAAGCCCTTGTATTGATTTCGACATTGGATGGCTACTACAGTGGAGGGTTTCCTGCACTAGTACTCTCCCAGAGGACAGTCGTAAAATGGACAGTCCGCCCTTGGATCCCCATTTGCCTTCAATTTAATCATAGAGAACACAGGATCTATATTATATGTAAGTACTACTATTACTAGCTAATTGAGCTTCAGTCATGATGTAGTATGAAGACGCCCTTGGTTTCTTTTCACTGCAGCTCTCATCTCAAGTGCTTTTTGTTCCGTTTTGCAATTTGTCTTGTGACCTGCAGTCTCTGTTGTGAAAGAGGTCTGCAGACATCCTAAATATCGGTTCAGTTCATCATTTATTGACGAAACGCTCCCGAGGATAATCTTTCGAGGTATTTTGAGCACTTTATAAATAAACTATGTAAGTAATTGATTTTAGATCTTGGTGTTGGCCAAAGCGTTCTTACTTTTTTAGTTGTTTTGTTGAAGAGGCCAAACCCCAGAAAAGGTTTAATTAAGCGACAGTTAAATCTTTATATTGTAATTTTGCACAGACAAAGATTTATGGAGAATCTTTAACTGTAAACTCACAGATGTTGAAGACGTTCCGTCGTCAAGTTTCTTTGGGTCAGTTTGTACACATGTCAGCTCAGGCAGAACTTTTTCTGTGAATGAAAAGGGTGTTTTCTTCATCAGTCTGTAAATTCCAGTCAGACTTTCAATCAATCTTAAATGATACGCAGAGTTTTGCATCAGTGTTCTTACTGTCAGTAGTAGATCTAAACAAAATGCAACTTCATTTTTTCCTCACCCTAGTCGAGGGTTAAGGGCAGAGGATGTTGCACCTTGTACGGATTGCTAAGCACTATGAGGCAAACAGTGATTTGAAATTTGATTTGATTTGATTTTGTTTTGATTTGAGAATACTCATAACCTGCGATTAGGTACACTTAGATAAAACTAATGCAATCTAATATCACAGTCTTGCAATAAATCCTTTCCTCATAAAGGTTATAAGTATTAGTTTTTGTTAAATTTATTTTAGAGGTTTGGATTCAAGTTAAATGTCATTTGGAGGCTTCAGTTTCTAGTTCTGTTGAAATGTAATGTGTATTACAGAGGTATAATCCACCCTCACTGATATTAGAAACTGTTGGAAATGATTAAAATGTGTTAAGACTCAAATGTAAAGACCTGGTTCAAGGCAATAATAAACTGCACATTATTAATAATCACTACATTCGTTCAGCGTTTAAATACTGCTTTTCGTGTCCCTGTGGTCTCTTGTGTGTGTCTCTAGCTGGTTATTTTATATTTCTTTGTAGTCAGCGTGTGTCCCTTTTTAGTCTTTTTACATCTCTCTGTAGTTTTTGCACGTCTTTGATGTTGTTTGACATCTCTGTGGGCATTATGTGTCTCTGAATTTGAGCATGTCTTTGTCCTTGTTTGCGGTGTTATAGCAACTCTGTGGCCGTTTTTATCTTTTTATCTTTTTTGTCTTTGTGGTCATTGTTTCTCTTTGTTGTCATCTTGTTTATCTTTCACTTTAACTTTTTTCTCTTTTTTAATTCGCCTTCACCTATGACCCTCGACCTCTAGTAGGGGGTTGCTAATTCTAATCAAAATCAAAATTTGACTCTATCTCCATGAAATGTCATGCCACCACACAGGTTTCTGAAGCTCACAGGAGACTTCTGTCACGATAGAGTGAACTCATATACAGCCGTGATCCTCCAGACATCTGAGGATTAGATAGTCGACGGCCAGAATCACCATCTGTTGTGTGTAAGCATCAGACTTTCCCAGTGAGAGGAATCCGAATCAGCAGAACACAGACAATCACTGAACCGTGGCTCTCTGCTGTAAACAGTTTTCTTGGCTTCCATTATTAGATGAGGAAAGACATTCGACTCATATCCAATTTGTGGTGCGTGAGGCTGGGATTGATTCAGAGGAGGAGGGGGAGGGAACAAAGACACGCTGCACAGACTGAATTATTGATGAAGAGTTATAGACCTGATAATCATCTTGGTCATGTGATACACAGACATTAAATATTAGCCGGTTTTTCCAGTTTAACCTCTATCTTATAGCTGTGATGTGTGTGTGTGTGTGTGTGTGTGTGTGTGTGCACGTACAAATATGCTCACTCCTCTGTCCCCTCCACATTGAGGGCAGATCAGAGCTAGCGGCAGAAGACACAAGTTATAGAGCAGGAGTCATGATGTCTACGACCTTTATGTCCCAAACACTCAGCTCACTGTGGGGACTGATGGAAAGTTGAGCCATACATTGGGCTCATCTAAATTAATTAGCATATAAGATTGAGAAAATGACCTTGAGGTAACACAACACTTACAGGCGTCCTCTCTGTCGCGAAAAGTTTAACACACACATCTCAGTTTGTATTCATCATTACCAATGATAGAGGATCCAAGTTGAATTTGAATGAAATAAAGGTTTTCACAACAAACGTGTGTCTTTTTTGTTTCCCCTATAAATCTTATTCATTCAAATGTCACTATATTTTTCTTCTAGTCATTCTCTCTCCCTCTGCAGTGGTTCTAAACCCCCCCGGTTTAGATCCACAGTTTTACCATTTTGAGAAGTATTTACTTACTTTCTGATCAGTACAACTACACCATACCAAAATATCATAAATATATATATATATATATATTTTTTATATAGTTGTATAAAATCTAATCTTTAATAAAAACCTAAGTATACAAACAACAATTTTACAGTGTTAGAGCTCCAAACTATTCCCAGAAAGAGACATAACCTCAGGCCATAACCCCTAAAAGTCAGTACTTGTCATTTTTACACTAAATACCATTTGTTAAAGTATTAAACAACCAAGATATAAAATGTAAACTAGAATGGCACTCAGTTGAACGCATACCTCCGCCAAGCCCCAACAGTCGCCTTAAATTCAATCAAGCTGCAACAAAATTTCACACACTGATAAATATCAGTCCACTAAATATGCCTTTGTTTTTTTTTATCTAGATCCATGAATTATCCCCAGGGAAAACAATGACAATCTTCACAAACGGCTTTTTCCCTGACCTATAATGAATGCCAAGTTTTATGGAAATCTGTTCATTTGTTTTGTGTGATCCTGCTTTCAAATAGACAAACAGACAGGGTAAAAGATATAAACTCCCCGCGAGACTTAATTAATGAGCTTTAGTTTCCTTCTGTTTCCTTATGTCCTTATGCTATTATAGTATTAAATGTTATAAAACTTCAGTGAATCTGATATGTCTCTGGATTATTATCCGTCTCTTGGTTACACCGAAGCCGTAATGTAATTCATTTTACACCTGACTTGAAGTAACTCCTCCAGTTGTAATAATTGGGTTTAAAGTAGATTCACTTCATCAGGCAGATTCATCATCACACCATCATACATATTTAAACAGCCCAAGATTACAGAGCATTTTCAAAGCTGTCATCGGCGTGGGTCATCATCATGGATATATGAAAGGAGCAGGGACATCATGCATTCACTGACCTTTTTTTTTGCATTACTCTACCATCTGCATTTCAATGATACTCGGTTTTCTGAATTAATTGGTTCATTAGTAAAGGCAATTAGGAGAGAGGACACGGGGCCTGACTCTGATGTGCTTTTACATGTAGACATAATCAGTCAGCGGGCAGATCTGAGAGCCTCTCTTCCACATCAGACTCATCTGAAGGGCTGGTCTGAGTCTCGCTCTGTTGCGCTGGAGCTGCAAACAATCCACCTTTAATTATAGGGAAAAAGCTTGTCAGTGGAAATAAAGTGACTTTTAGTTGCTATTTGTAGAAAATATGTCAAAGCCACAACTCTGAAACCTAACATAGGTCTCTGAATATGAGCTCTACTGTAACCTCTGCCTGGCTGTGGAGAGATTTAAGTGTAGTGTATTTACTGAACTACTTAGGCTTAATAGTTGAGGGAGATTTAGAAAATGTGTATGTATAAATATGTAATTTTCCCTAATGAGATTAAGGTTAACAGTCTTGGGTTTTGGTTCCTGTTTTTGCTACTACCTTTGGCTTGCCTTTGGTTTTTGCTACTACCTTTGGCTTCCAAAAAAGAAAAAAAAGTTTTTTTATATATAATATGACACAAATTTTCAGAGGCTATGTTTTTTTGCAACATAATATTAGATAAAGGGGAGTTCCACACACATTTTCCACATGGAGGGAGTTTTGTTTTACTGTAAAAGTGTGGATGGATTACCAAACAGTGACATGTTCCTTTTTTGAAAGTCACAGAGGTCAGTCAATAGTATGAAAAAGGAACCACAAAAAGAAGGAAAACAACCATGACAAACAAATTAACTGAAAATAGGAGCAAAATAACCACAAAATGATGCAAAACAACCCAAAGAGAGTTAAAAAATGACTAAAAAGTAGGATATAAATAACCACAAAAGGCCACACAGAGTTAAGAAATTACCAAGAACTAGGATATAGATAACCACTAAATGCAAAACAACCAAAAACGGAAGTAAAATGAAGACACAAAGAAAGAGATGCAATGAAGACACAGCCAAATGACCGCAAAGCAAACAGACACATAAACAAATAGAAACCATGTGTATAGGGGGATGGAGGCCCATTAACTGTCTATGCCCAGGGGCCCATCTTAATTCTTCCATGTGTATGTATTTCTGAAACCTTTGTGTTTATTCATATATTATTGTTTGGCTTTTAAAACAAAGAGCCTTGTTCAAAGTGGTGGGCTATTGTATCCAACTGCACTCTGACATCATTGGAAATAGCTTCTTAATGTTGTTTCCACGTGACGAAATGTATTGTGATGATTTTATTATCGCTGTTGTTTTGTTTCTCATTGTTATTTCATGAACTATAGTCTTTTATTATTTATTATTGCGTCCCTGCTCAGGACGGGTCCGCCTGCGGGACCCAGAATCCTCTGCGCCGAGGCAAGATGGAAGAGCCCAGCAGCTGCGGGAAAACAATGTTTTGGCTTTAGATGTTGAAACGTGGAGCTGAGGGCGAACCAGGCGAGCCACGACCACGGGCCATGCTCCCGCGCCGGTAAGACTAACACACAAAGCCGGGGTTTGGGGACAGAAGCGGCCGCTGGGTCGGTGGAACTCCTCGTACGGGACAGACAACAAAGCGCAGCGCTAGTTAGCTGCTAAGTTAGCCCGCCGCGGCTAGCCGGACGAGCATCATTGTTCGCTGGAGTTGTGCGGGCCGTTTGTTATGGGTCGTGCCCGTGTGGTCGCTCCATCACCCACAGTCGCCAACTGTCCGGCACACGAAGCCGGCAACTCGGGGAAAGCTGCGATAAGAGCCGGCACAGACCAAGTAAGACGCTCCGGTCTCTTTTGTTATTAAGCGCAAAAGCGGCGATCGTCATTTTCCTCGTTTCCCCTCAACCAGCTCTCAGGTTTTGTCCGTCTAGTCTCCTGTGTGAGGGCTTATCTGCTCCTAACGTGACTAATGTCTCCTCTCAGGCAAGGAGAGTGCAAAACTAACTTTGTCGGCGCTTTTAAGACGCGGACTTTGCGCGTGGCTCTGCCGGCTGTGTGCTCATTGTTTGCTCGCTGCTTTGCGGTGATGATCGGCGCCGCTGTTATTGCATGGCCATATTAATTATTGCCTGATCCTGCATCACAAAGAAGACGGGCCCCGCAAGAGTGGTTAGCCGGATCGTTAGCTAGGTGGCTAATTGCGATGAAGCGTTGCAGTTTTCCCACAAACCTTCTCGCGCCACGGGGCTCTGCCAGTGCAATGCTCGTCTCCTTGAAATGCACTCGAGAAAGCTGTAGGCAAACACTGCTCGTTTCGCGTGTGTAAAAGTTTGCTTTGTGTTAGCTCAGTGGGTTATTGATGCTAGCTCGCCATCAGAGCTGAAGGCATTTGGCAGCAAGGCGGACAGCTCTCATTAGCCGGTTGGGTCGTTCATGCGGTGGCTGAAACATAACTGTAGATGGCTTTTAATGCAGCCTCCAGGAAGCCGTGTTTAATCACAACCAATCACTTGCATTTAATGCGCATATTACCATGTTATATCACTCCAGTAGAGAGCACCCACTTGATTTGTGGTCACATTCGCACCACCAGCCATTCGTCTGTGTCTGTGCCCTCTCATTGGCAGATAAGCCCATGCAAATAGGATGACTGGGTCAGAGACAGGACCATCAAACAGATTAACACACAACTCCAATCCTCTCATTCCTCATCTCATGTTGTGTCTAGCGCCGCAGTCACTGTGACCTTTTCTGCCCCCGTGAAATACACCACATGCACACTGTAAGCGAACAGAGAGAATTTTGTACAGTGCAGCTCCGCCGTGTTTCTCTTGTCATTGTGCCAGACTGCAGCCCTTTGTTGACCCACAAACCGTCAGTTTTTAATCCAACTAAGCGCCCAGTTGTGAGATCAGAGGCCGTGACAATGATTCCTGAATACCAAGCTTAACAGGCGCTATAATTGTTTTCTGATGTTTATTTGTGTGAACCCTCACAGATTGATAACCTCTTCCTCGTGCCTCCTTTAAAAAGCCACCTAATGACCTGTTTCCTACTTTCCTCACAGGATGACACTTATTACCACCTCATAGTTTTCCTGCCTGCCGGCTTTCACCATGAACATCATTCAAGACAAACTAGGAAATGAATTCCTGCGCTCCAACGGGGGTATGGACTCCAATTTCGGCCCTGGCATGATTATGTTTAGCCATCTCCCGCCGGTGACCAGCTTCACCCGGCTGGCCGCCCACTCCGTCATGCAGGACCTGCCACCGCATGAAATGATCCTGAAGAAGGAGCGCGACTCACCTGACTGCAGCATGGGCACCCAGGGTGGCAGCTTCGGCTGTGCAGGAGTGGGAGACTATGTTCACTCGATGGGTATCAAGCAGGAGAAGATGTCAGAGCATGATTATCGCCTGCCGCTCTACCCTGGAGGCCATGGGAAGAGCACAGAGCTGCTGGAGGTGACAGTCAGTAACAACCAGAGCCTGCTGGTGCATGACCTCAACATGGGCAATGTGAGTACCTCTGATGGGAGATCAAATTGTGGGCTGGAGTTTGATCTATATCTGAATAAATGGCTTTGCTTACAAGTAGGTATCATTATTTAAAGTCAGATTTCTCGGCAACTGTTTCAGCAATTAATTCACCGTTTAACTTTTATTTCCAGGAAAACGATGCCAAATATTTGAGCATTTACTAGACTTCCAGTAGACTAGACTTCCACTAGACTGGCAAAACAAGACATTTGAACATGGCTGCAACAAATGATCTTTTTCTTATTAAAAATTTTCCCAATTAATTGATTATTGGCTACAACATTTTAGGAAATGGTGAAAAATCCTAAAACTAAGGGAGAAGTTTTCACATTGCTTGTTTTGTGTAACTATAGCTGTCCAAAACACCTCAAAATGTTATATCAAAGAACAGTTTAGAGACCATAAGAATGAAATTTAGCAATTTTTCCTTCCTCAAATATTTTTTGGGATGATGTAATCTCAGCTCTTATTAAAAAATCCAATGTAGACTCGAGGCAAAAAGTCATCAGAAGCTTTTACTATTTTCTTTCCTTTTAAAGACCAGATGCTGATAAAGTAATCAAGACAATTACAGTTACACCGTCTTTGGTGTTTAATAATTTTAGAATACATTCTTTCTCAGACCTTGGTCACGCATTATAATAAAGCGCAACATTAGATGATGTTAGCTAAGATCTTTTGTTCGCCATTTTTTAAAGTTTTCTGATGTTTTATAGACAAAACTTAGGAATTGACCAATCAAGAACATAAGGGGAAGCTTAAATGATGAAAAAATGGTTTGTCGCAGCTTTACAAATATTGTTCTCTCCTTTTCTGCTACTCAAATACAACTTTATGTCATACTTTCAGATAAAACAGGGAAAGAGATAATGCTAAAATCATGCGTTTACCAAAGAAGAAGTAATACAAAATATGTAATATTTTAAAGCCTGAACAGGAAGTGATAAACTAGTTGAAACTAGTTGTTGACATCATTTCTACTGATGACTTGAAATTAAAATATACAGACGAGCACCCTTCCATGTCTCCTTCCCTCCCTCTCTCCCTCCCTCCCCTCCTTCTGTTTCTCTTTCTGGGTAGAAGGATGATGTCATCAGCCTCAGCATGAATGAAAATGTCTTGGCAAGGACACAGCTGTCTTGTTTAAGCTTGCAATTCATTGCCGACATCTTTTGTGCTCATTCAAATAGAAATACACACAACCACACTCTCCCAACAATAGGCAGTCTTCAGAGGTCATCAGGGCTGTAGATAGAAGTAGGTTGAAAAACAAAGGGAAATGTAGTCTGCACTGTGCCACTTTTTTTATTTTATATTGTCTACTACGTGGCCACTTCATCACCTAAAGAAAACACAGATTTCAAAATATTCCATTAAGCTGACGCGGTTAGTATTTTTTATTTTAGAGTAGTACTGCAACTGAACAATTATTTTAATTATTGATTAATCTGAAGATAAATTCCTTAATAAGTAGATTTATTGTTTGGTCAATCAAATATCAAAGAGGGAATGGCCACAATTTTTGCGAAGTGCAAAGTGACTTCCTAAAATGTATTGTTCTGTCCAGCCAAAAATCCAAAATGTAAAGATATTCAATATAAGGTTGCTACTACGAATTATTTTTATCTATTCATCTGCAAATTTTCTAGGTTAATTCTTCAATAAAATACTGCCAAAAATGTCCATCACTGTTTCATTAAGCCCAAGTTGATTTTATAAATGTGCCTGTTTTGTCCAATCAACAGAAATATCCAAAATCCAAAAATATTAAATTGACTATTGAGTAAGCCTAAGAAAGCAGAAAATCCCTATAAATGACTCACTGATTTAGTGATTATCAAAATTGTCACAGAATAAATTGGAGAGCTACATTGATTAAATAAGCCCTGCAGCATGTTTTATTCATCTCCTGCTGATTCTGTGTGTTCTATATGTATCAGTTTTTTTTTTTTTTACTTCATCCTGTTTTTACCCTAAAATTTAGGTCTTTTTTTAAGAGCAGGTGCACCAGTATTTGTCTCGCCATTCTCCGTATGGAAATTAGCAGCAGAGTGTTAGCTGAGGGAGAGATGGCAGAGCAGGAAGCTAAACTGAAAGAATAAAAGGAAGATCAAGAGGCTATTTTCCTTTTTCCCGAATTAACAGATGTTTGCGAAGAGTTTTAGTGAGCAGTTATTTATTTTGAATGTTTAGTTTAGAATATGAGGTGAGCAGCTTGTATGTTTCTTTTGTTCGAATAAGCAAGGCTCTCTGAGTAAATTACAGGCTGCTTCTCCATAGAGGAGCAATAAATTTCAGGCTTTGTTATTCCGCCCACTAGAACCACATCTCGCACGATGAGTCTCCAACCAACAAACATTGTCCAAGTGTTTTCTTCCCTTTTTGTTTGTTTGTTTGCGTGAGCAGCAAACATGGACTTGTTTGTGATAGTTTTTGACTTAAGGTCCTTAACCTTCAGTCAAGTGATTTCCTTGTCGTGGCCTGCTCTCACGGCCCTCTCCCTCTCCCTTTGTCATCCTCACAGCTGCCGAGTCAGTTAGGAAAGGAGCCCGCTGGGAGAAAAGGTCGAAGGTCAAACGGTGACGGACAGGAGGGTAAACCAAGAAAGAAGAGAAGCGAGGCAAAGGTTTGTTCATTTCTATATCTGTGGGTGAAGTTTAGCATATATCCCTACCAAAGCCACTCATGTACATCGGCATTTACACAGTGGTTAGATCTCAAAATAAATGGTAATCCATTCTTGTTCTTTTTTGTCAATAACATCAGGGAATTCACTTTATATGTATTCATTTATAATTTCTGTATAGGTAAAAATGTTTGCTTTTGTCTATTGAGGTCTAAAAACAATGTGGACAGCACTATATACATGACCTGGAGAGCAGAGCGTTGTTGGTCACAATCAAGGTTACAATGACCTCATGTCCGTCTTGTTCTTGAACATGATCTCTAAGGAACGCCCTGAGGGAATCTCTTCAGATTTGGCAAAAACTTGGATTCCAGAGGGATTCACTTGAGAAAGACTGACTGAATCTGACCCCTCTCTTTCTCCTGTATCATTCTACAACAGTCAATGATGCTGGATGGAGATGGAGGCAGCCTGTCACCAGGAAACAAGCCTCACATCTGTGAGCACTGCGCTGCATCGTTCAGAAGCTCCTATCACCTACGCAGACATGTCCTCATTCACACTGGTATGTTTCTGTGCTTCTTTCCTCCACTACCACCATCATCATAGTTTCTCTCTGTCATGTTCCCTCTTATTTTTTTAATATTTTTAGCTCAAGGAAGAAAATGTTGATGTCATCAGTTAGAAACGTAATGTCGCATTACAGTTCAAGTTTTTACAACACTAGCTTACCCTTAGTTTTTTTGTGTACCTTACAAGCAAACAGTGAAAAAGCAGTATCTCAGTGGCTTGTCCACAACCAAGTTTTGTCCTCGAAGGCAGTTTTCAGCACTGTTTTGTTTATTTTTCCACATATTTTTAGTCTTGTGGTCACAGATATGAACAGACCAGGTGTGGGTCAGCCCCTTGAACATATACGACATTATTTAAACCAAACGAGAAGACAAAACACAGCTTTTTTTTCTTTTTTTGTTCTCAGAGTAACGCAGGATAAAAACAATGTAAGCTGCAAACTTTAAAAGCTAAGTCTTAAAAAGTCTGTGATGACTGTGATGGAAACTGAGGTCAGTGTGACATTGAACAAGCACAACTTATTTCTGTTTGGTGCGTCAATGCTCTCAGCTCCAGGACTGAATGTTGGCAACGTTGACTAAACTGCTCTTGAACCAGATAGTTTGTCCTCTTCTGCATCCTGTTCTGTGCGACTGACTCTTTGGCTGGAGAAACGTTCTGCATATGCTATAATGGTAGAACTAAACTATGATCAGGAGACACACTTTTTACCTCCCTGTGTGGAAGAGTCATGTTTTCATACTGCAGATTAAAATGGAGGCATTAAGATGTGAGTTTTAAGGGTAAAACATGTCAGTAGGGACAGGAGGTGAGTGTGGGGCGGCTGCTTTACAGATGCGCTGGACTGTATCTGGTCAGAGGAGTGAAAACTGTATTTTGAGAGTGTATGAAAATGAAAAATATCTTTTGAGAAGTTGATGCACTGACCTGATTGATGACTACTCAGTTGTATTATAATGAACTATTATGTCCCTAACTGTAACCCTAAATACTTCCTTCTTCTGACTCACTACAGGACTGATGTCCTAATTTTAGAATCGATCTTATGTTGTTTTTGTTTTACAGTGGAAACCACTGTAGTGATCACAGATGTATAATCCATATAACTGCATCAAACAGTTTGGGACAGAATCGTTCCTTTACAGATGCTGTTTAAATAATTCGGTTATAGTGATCAGGTAATCGGCTTACAGTGTTCATTTTGGGTCTTTTCATACATAAACCGTTACAGTTTTTATCAGCTCTGTCAGTAATTTACTGCTCCTCTCTGTATCATTCGTGCTGCGCACAGCCAACCGATTTTAGCCACACCGGTTGCACCCTGCTATCTCCCCAGGCTCTCCATATATTGTCTAAGTTAAAAAATTCTGTTGTTTTTACCCAGTCTGATTTTACACGTGTCCGATGACACTGTTTGTGTGTGTGAGAGTGCGTGTGTCGGTGTGTGTGTGTTTGTGTTAGCATGCGAGAGAGAGGGAGAGGGGGGACGCGAGAGAGGACGAGTGAGCTGGACCTGCTGATCAATGCGCGTGCAGCAATGAAGAAAGATTTGACTCATTAAAGAAAAGTATTGATCATTATGTGATGAGAAGTGAGCAGCCGAGCCTGTGTGTGGGCATACACGAGTGCGCACGTTATTGGCAAACATACGAACACTTCTATCGTCATTAAATTCAGATATGTGACAAAAAAGTTTCTCTAAATTCAGACTATGATGCTGTGTACATAGATTCAAGTTTTCTTTCACAAGTCTTGGTTGTATAAAGACAGTCTTACAAACACCTGTGAAATGCAATGCAATCCATTGCATACGCCTCACAACACATGTTCCATTCCAAGTGTGTGTTTATTGTAGGTTTAACTGTGTATTGCTTTGGTTTGTGCTACGGTGTGCAGGTGCTTGTTGTTCTGGTCCTGGCTCCTCACAGAAGGGTATTGACCATCAAAGCGAGACCAGATTGTAACTGTATGAATCTCTGTGGTTTTATTTCAGGTGAAAGACCCTTTAGATGCAACCAGTGCAACATGAGTTTTATTCAGAAGTATCTTCTCCAGCGACATGAGAAAATCCACAGTGGTAAGTATCAAACGACAACTGCTCAAACCAACAGACAGTCTGATGCAACCCGTGAGTCATTGTGTTTGCAGTAAACTGGAAGATAAACTAACCCAGATCTGTGCTGCTTTTTTGTGGCAGGAGAGAAGCCATTCAGCTGTGACCAGTGCAACATGCGATTCATTCAGAAGTACCACATGGAGAGGCACAAGAGGACACATAGCGGAGAGAAGCCGTACAGATGTGAGACCTGCCAACAGGTAAATTAACTTAGTATGCCCTCCACCGTTGCTACTTATCTAAAGCAATACTTTACAGCAAATGAAAAAAACTGTAAAACTTAATACTGTATGTCATTACTTTAAAATTTCGTTTTGTTCTCTTCAGTATTTTTCTAGGACAGACCGACTGCTTAAGCACAAGCGAACCTGTGGAGAAGCCATAAAGAAGGGGCTGGATCCCGGGATGATGGACCTGGGTTGTGTTGACATGGGCCATGGCAGCTATGGAATCACTCAGGGAAATGTTGGGAGTACTGGCAGAAAGAGGGGGAAGTCTAAAAATTGTGGAGAGGGAGGGGAGCGCAGAAAGAAGAAGGGGGATGCAGGAGGGGGCAGAGTACCGCACATTCACGGTCCAGCGTCTGGAGGCTACAGCATCCATGATTACTCTATGGAGAATCAGACAGTATCTTCCTCTACCGAGCCGGGGCCCAGCATGCAGCAGAGCCACCATGGCCGAGCTCCAAAGATGGCGTTCAAGAGGGCCAATCGCAAGAGTCCGGCCAAAGCAAGCCCGTTGGAGCAGAGTGTGGGCATGGATGGACTTGGCCTCATGCAGGGTAATGGAGCCAAAGTTGGCACCAGCAGCAACTACGACGACGCCATGCAGTTTCTGAAGAAGAGACGCTACCTTCACGCAGCAAACAATGCAAACCCATCAGGGCCTGTGGTGACTGGAGTAACCAGCAGTGAGTACGACGTCGGCGTTGGTCACTTGTCTTCCCAGCCATCTGTAGTACAAGGCGTCATTTCCAGTGTAATGGACAGTGACTTGCCACTGAGTCTCGACAAGTCAGGGATCCCTGATGAGGTGCTGCAGAGCCTCCTTGACCACTACTCCCAGAAACATGATGGCTCGCACCACGACGTTCACTTTGACATCAGTGACCAGCACGTGGACCTTAACTCCGTCTCAGCTGACAGTCCTGACATCGGCCACAGCACAGACACCTCCAGCCCGTGTGGAGACAAGAACGTCATGATGCACGAGTACTCTCGCTTCCTGCTGCAGGCTTTGGAGCGCACCAGCCACACCACCAGCTTCCCTCTGGGCCCCGGGCCTCCCCCCTCAGGACCGTTCACCAATTCCCACCCAGGCAACCCCCTCTACGCTGACAAGAACATCTACACTACGTCCCCGCTGGAGTGTGGGTTTGGCCAGCCGGTGGCCTCGCCTTCGCTGCCCTCATCTGTGCCAAAATCTCACTTTGCGATGCTGACGGGCTCCTCGCCACAGCACAGCTTCCACCTGAGCGGCCTGGAGCCCCCACACCAGCAGCTCACCCCGTCTCAGGAGCTCACCGACCAGATGGAGAAGCAGCACTCCTCCACTCCCCCCTCCTCCTACCAGATCAGCCCATCTGACCTGAGCAGCGAGAAAAACCACCCGCCAGTCAAGAATGGCACGGCAGTCTTCCCTCTGGCCCCCTCGCAGAATCTGGCCCCTCTGGACTCCTCAAAGCCTTCCTACCAGATTGAAAACTTTGCCCAGGCCTTTGGCTCCCAGTTCAAGTCAGATGGCCGCGGCTTGTCTTATGGCACTGACTCTGGCGGGGAGGTGGATCACAGGATACGGACGCCTGTGTCTGAATTCTCAGGGTATACTAGTTTGTTATCTGATGTCAATGAGCCAGTAAGTACAGGTTCCAAAACTCCAACAAGCCAAAGCTACAGATGAGAGCCTGATAGGGAGAGAACACACTGTCGTTAAAGCTGATGTTCTTATTTTAGCTTTTTAGTGCTCCTATTTTATTATTATTATTATTATTATTATTATTGTTATTATTATTTTTTTAAGTCTTTATTTTAATTATACTGATGCTCTGTTTTTGTGCCCACTCCTCCCCACAAAAAGCCTGCAAGGCTTCTTGCAACTGCATTAAAAAAAAAAAAGTTTCTGTTATTTTTAAGTTAAATATGTATTGACTGTTTATTATCGTCATTTTAGGGACATTAGGTCTAGTCATTATTCATGAACTGAAAGTACTGTTTGTTTGTTTTTAGGTAAGAGAAGTAGTAGCGCCGGTCGTATTTCTTTTCCAACGAGCTGAAGTGTTTGAGCAATCAACTTTACAACTGTAAAAAAATAACAATGGAAATAATGGCAGGGAATAGCCCAGAATCGAAATAGCAAAAAGAAACATAGAAGTTGTTGTCTGTTACAAGGTTAAAAGTATTACTCAGGAAAAAAGTGGAAATGGAGAAGCCTACGAGGTGCAGTGAGCGCGGTTTTCAGAAGTGTGAGGATTTTTCTTATGTTTTGTTACTTGTTGAATGAGTGTGACATAAACCGACTGCTGCCAGCTCACTTGAACACTGAAACACTTTCTACTTGGCTATATAGAGATTATGGTACTTTCATGTCAATGTGAAACTCATGTTTTCTTCAATAAGGGCCATATATATATATATATCTATATATATATATATATATATTTATAAGAATATATATTAATGTAAAATAACAGATTTAATCATTCTGGGGAGCTGCCAGTTGAAGTACTGGGAGAACGAGGGTCGGTTCAGGGGGTAAATGTTGTCCGTGGTATATTTTTGGAGAACAAAAATGATGTCGGGCTTTTCTTTGGCCAATAGAGGTTGCTGTTGGACAGTGATAGAACGGCCTTCCCTTTTTCCTGCCCTCCTCTTCCTCAGTTATTTTATTTCTTAAGAAAAAAATATCCAATTAGCACTTTGAGCCGTTTTCGTACATCGAGTACATTGCCCCGTCGGATGGAGGAAGCTCAAACGTCAGGAATGGACTGGCTTTTTGACTGAGACTTATTGTTTCTGTATATGCAGATGGAGGTTGAACATATTGTGGGTGGATGATAGGGATACCCTTTGTTTGGGTAGCATGGGTGGGGTGGGGGTGGGGGGGTCGATATGTGAAAGTGGGATTTTTCATTAACATTTTCTCCTTTTAGGGATTAGTGAGGGAGGTAGGGGCTTTTAAAAATACGGTGACATTTAATCGGGACAATGTAAATGTAATTCAAACCCCTAGTTTTAGTTTGACTTGTTACCCAACTTAGCAGCTTTGCTTTCGTAATTGAATTTTTTGACAAAATGTGTTAGTGATCAAGTATGTCTTCAGCTATTACTGAGGCAGCCATATGCAGTATGAGCAGTAAAAAAAGATGGCTGACGAAAAATTTGTATGCATTTAGACTTTTCACATGTGCTGGCAGCACCATGCATATTTGTCCCCAGTAGAATTAATTGGGTGCCTATATCTGAGAAGAACAGGTGCAAGATATTGTCTAGTAAAATGTTAGATGTAACTTCTTGCTGATTTCTAAATGTATTTATGCTGTACGTCTTTTATTTCTTCGTAAAGACGACAATAATCGCGCTGTCTTCCATAGCTAGTGCTGGAAATGATATCACTCTGCTGAATGACTCTTCAGACCCCTTTACACCCCAATGGCCTGTTTTAAGCAATCATTAAACATGGTGCGAATGCAATGCTGTAATATCTTAAAATAGTGTGATGCCATGTCGAACGGTTGAGGCGTAAAGCAAGAAATCGCCTCACATATACCTCATATCACAATAAAGCAGGGACAGAGGAGTGAAGGATTGATGCAAGTAGCAGAGATGCTGTTTTATGTGTTTTTAAAAAAAAGTCTCTGTGTGACTATTTTTGTGAACATGACATTTATGTGACCCATTAAGACAACGTCGCCTCAGGGTTTCTGTAAATGTCTCATGCCAACCAGTGTTCAGTCTCTTCAGTTGGACCTCCTCTCCCCTCCACATCGTATTTGCCATATTGTTTCAATATGCTTTTTGTTTACAAAAAAATGTACAAAACACTACATCTTGCTGTACTTAATTCTGACCCCTGTATACATTTTATTTTACTATCTTTCTTTCCCTTTTAACATTTTTTTTATCACCGCCAAATTTTGTAGCTGATATCTTCCATTCTTATGTTGTTTCAGGTTCTTGTGACTCGTTTCACAAGACTGTACTTGTCCAATGAATTTAAAATTGATTAGGGAGAAAACAATAAAAAAAACGTATCAACAAGTCTTTGTAGTAAGTGGTGTTAAACATGTTTTAGTAAAATGTATTTTGTCTTTACAGTAGATGAAATGTATACTTTCCTATCAGACAAGTTGATTGGGCTATTGTTAAAGACTGAACATCTGACCCTGCACAATAATGTGTTGGTGAAGCTTAATATAGCTGTATTTATTTTCACCACTGGGTGGTGATCATGTCTTCTTAAAGAAGAAAGACATTATCCTTTTGGCTGTGGCCTCTGTGATTTAGTTATCTATCTATTAGTTAGGTGTTAACCTAATGGAGTTAAATATGATTTGTTATATTAGTGCTGTTCAGCTCTGTCTCTACATTTTGTAGATGTTTATATGTTAAACTTAATTGAGTTTCTTTTTCAGGCCTGCTTTAATATAAGTATTTGGGCTCAGTAGCTCAAGTCTTTCTTTTATTTATATATATATATATATATATATATATAGCCAGATGGCTCAAACCTACTACTATAAGACCATACAACACAACATAAAACACTGATCTGATACCTGATGTTGCAACACAAATACTAACGACCTTCCCCTCTCCCATGTTTAAAAAATAGTTATTGTTCCTTTCCCTTTCTTGGTTTTCTTGACCACCCACAGTATATTTTTCTTTTCTTCAATAATTTCTTTCAAATGTTACTCTAAAAATGAAGTGAAGTTTCGTAAACAATACCAATTGGTTCCACGTTGATCTTACTGTATGTACTAAATCGTTTTATTTAGTGATTTACTGTTTTCAATTTGGATCTCAACAGAGAGGATTTGAATTATTTTTATTCCATTTTCTTCCATGCTAATTTCTAAGAGCTTCCTATCATGAACTGGATTTTTACTCCACCAATTCACTTTCAACTTCTCTTACCAAAAATATCAATCAATATAAAGCAAAAAATACCCACATGTCTCTATTTTGTTCTCTACTCGACATAACAATGTCTCAATCACAAATGATGTTCCACTTAAATTTAACCTTTAACTGGTGATCTGACATCCTCTCATTTTCTTCTCTGTTACTGCAAGGGTAATTAAACTTGCTTCCTGAAATCAAAAAAAGAGAAGCGGTCCATCTTCCCGTCACTGCAGAAGGAAACCTACATGCCGTGAGGTCACAGACATGACTTGCAAACTCTTTATGCACTTCGTGTACATAAGCTCACACCCAAAAAGCTGTATGATTCATTGCCAATCCCATTTATCTGTTAATGAATGACTGCATTTTGTTGGTCATGGTAATGTAATGTGGCCAAAGTTTCTGATATGTTCTGTTGATTTTCTTGTGTAAATAATCTTTTGTAAGGGCGCGACCAGTAAGGGTTGTCACGAAATTTTATCAAGTGACCAATATATACAGTATATTCATATATGACCTGAATGTCAAAGGTCAGAGGGGGTTTGGGTAGAACACCCCACAACAGACACTGAGTCCAGGCCTGACCAACAGTTAGTTAGTTAGTGAGCTTTCTGTCCCTCAGTGTCTGTGTTGCGGGCCTGTTGACAGAGTAGACGTGAGTGACTTCCATGATGTTATCTTCACAGCTGTGAAGAGGTTGTGTACACAGTGATAGTGAATGGGGATCAACAGCAATAAAAGAGACAGAGGACCTCTGATGATGCTTTAATATGGGTCACACCTAAAGAGGAAAGAAAACAGTTAATACGTGTGGTTTCGAGTGAACTGTTAATTTAGTAAACCCTCACTTTTCATCAGTAGTACCATTATTACACAAATTAAGATAAAAACTTGACTTACATTTTCCTGGTGTAGTGTAGTTCAGAGTAGTGCATTTACTCTTTGGTCCAAGGAGTTTCATTTTATGGAAGAGCTGAGAATAGATAATCCTACAACAACAGAAGAATCTAAACCGTGGGTTTATATGATAACAACAATGACAAGACTTCTTCCCAGAATACTCTACTAGAAATATGACACCACTGGAATTAATGCTGTCAGTTGTCAGGCGGAAAATCAACACACGGTACTAAAACCTGTTGCAATATCTCAGAGTATTTGCATGAGATAACAGTGAGGTCACAAAGGTGTATTTATCAATACACTGCTGCACTATATATACACTACCGTTCAAAAGTTTGGGGTCACTTAGAAATTTCCTTATTTGTCAAAGAGAAGCTATAAAACTGGCCTTCCTTTGAGCTAGTTGAGTATCTGGAGCATCACATTTGTGGGTTCGATTATACTCTCAAAATGTCCGGAAAAAGAGAACTTTCATGTGAAACTCGCCAGTCTATACTTGTTCTTAGAAATGAAGGCTATTCCATGCGAGAAATTGCGAAGAAACTGAAAATTTCCTACAACAGTGTGTACTACTCCCTTCAGAGAACAGCACAAACGGGCTCTAACCAGAGTAGAAAGAGAAGTGGGAGGCCCCGGTGCACAACTCAGCAAGAAGACAAGTATATTAGAGTCTCTAGTTTGAGAAATAGACGCCTCACAGGTCCTCAACTGGCAGCTTCTTTAAATGGTACCCGCAAAACGCCAGTGTCAACGTCTACAGTGAAGAGGCGACTCCGGGATGCTGGCCTTCTAGGCAGAGTGGCAAAGAAAAGCCATATCTGAGACTGGCCAATAAAAAGAAAAGATTGATATGGGCAAAATAACACAGACATTGGACAGAGGAAGATTGGAAAAAGTGTTATGGACAGACGAATCAAAGTTTGAGGTGTTTGGATCACACAGAAGAACATTTGTGAGACGCAGAACAGGTGAAAAGATGCTGGAAGAGTGCCTGACGCCATCTGTCAAGCATGGTGGAGGTAATGTGATGGTCTGGGGCTGCTTTGGTGCTGGTAAAGTGGGAGATTTGTACAAGGTAAAGGGATTTTAAACAAGGAAGGCTATCACTCCATTTTGCAATGCCATGCCATACCCTGTGGACAGCACTTGAGCGTGGGGTGAAATTTCTACAGATTACCTCAACAAATTAACAGCTAGAATGCCAAAGGTCTGCAATGCTGTAATTGCTGCAAATGGAGCATTCTTTGACGAAAGCAAAGTTTGAAGAACAAAATGAATATTTCAAATAAAAATCATTATTTCTAACCTTGTCAATGTCTTGACTATATTTTCTATTCATTTTGCAACTCATCTGATAAATAAAAGTGTGAGTTTTCATGGAAAACACGAAATTGTCTGGGTGACCCCAAACATTTGAACGGTAGTGTATATATTTGTATTTCCGATATACATGAAAGGTTACAGTAAGAAATGAACCATCAGTTCAGATGAAGTCCACTCCTTAGTTAAACAATATTGCAACCTGTTATTCATTATTCAAGGAACTGGGCATTACTTCCTTGCTAACTGGTCAAGAGCTGTAACATTACATTTCAACATACATAAAAATTATAATTATTGAGGTGAGTAGCAGTTTTTTTTACAATCCACTGTAACAAAAAAAAAGTCTTACAGTGTTTTTGAAAATATTGCGAAGCTCATGAAGAAATCAAAAGAAAATATGTGAGATTTGTCAGTTAAGAAAACCGTCACAACTGTTTGTTGATGTCGATATATCAGAGGTTTTAGTTTTGTGATTGTAAGGACGTTATTAATCAAGTACTTTCGACAGTTCCCGACAATAGTCGCCTTTTTAAATGTACATACAGTGTGTTTGAAGTGGGAGTTGTCAACATGACACAATGCCTTATCCACTAATTTAGAAACTGTACCATTAGTCAATCATTTGTCAGAGCTCCATTAGAAAAAAAAAAAAAATACTTCTTTGATAAGAAGAGGGAAAATGTTGTCGTAATGACCCAATGATCGTAATCAGGCTGTCCTAGTTAGGAGACGTTCTGTGGACCCTCACCTGAGTCCTTTCAAAATTCATGATGCCACAGAGGTTTGGGCATCTTTTGATTTCCATCTTTACTGCTCATCTTGTCTCTTTGTTGATGCCCGCTTTCCAGTGCGTCATCCATAATTAAACAAATATGAAAACTCAGGGTCAGTCGTGTGGTAAAACTTTCACAATGCATTCATTTAACCCAGTTGCAAGGAAAAGATGCCTCCTGGAAAATAGTCCCTGACTGTAAATATTTATTCATCTATTTCCTTTATTGGAGTTTTCTAAAAGTAAAAAAAAAACTCTAAAACAGTCACACAAAAGAGACAAATGTGTGGTATGAGCGACATTCATGTATGATAACTTGAATCATCCGTTACTCTTCTTACAATGAAGCAGGTGGTGTTTCTGTGACGATATGACAAGTTAAAAAAGATATTAGCTCCAATGTAAAAAGGTCAAACCAGGATCTTTGACTAAAGTCACCTAAGTTAACATAATTGAATAATAAGTTGGCACAGTAGCGTCGGTCTTGTGCAAGAGCTCCAGGTGGAGGGGCAATTACGTTTACTGATTAACTTTATGACTTTGTACTACTACTGCCCGTTAACGTGTACAGGCTGCCTACAGATGCTCTGTGTGACGTAAGCAGAAATTGCAAAGGAGATGAGGTCATTTCTTTTACTTCTAAAGTTACTTGGGCAGTACAGTCGAAATACACAAACACGTTAGAGGACATGATTTATTAACTATGAAAACAAAGCATTTGAACTACAAAGTCTGGAGCCTGAATACGGCCTTTCTATCGGTCTTTCCACAATCACAAACCATTTTCATAATTGTTAATAAAGCGTATGTACATACACACAACTCATCCTGGCCACTTTCTGAGTTGCAAAAATGCTACAGTCACTGTGTGAACAAATGCATTCACAAAGGAAATCCTTAAATAACCTGAGCAGTTGACTGCTGAAATGGATTTAATTCTATTTTTGCTTATGCTATGCATATGTTTTTTTTTTATCTACTGCTAAAGTGAAAACCTCCAAAAATACAAAAACATTAATATTTTACTCATTTCATGGCCACATTTGACTTTAAACATTTAAGTCAAATTATATTTATACAGCCCAATATGATACGGATAAAGAAACACAAAAACAATGGAAAGAACTTCACCAACACCAACACATTATCTAACAAGAGCCATAGATATTAGACTGATTAATCATCTGAAATTAGTCAACTAAATATGAAATATGAGTTTTTTGCTCTTTTTCCTCAGTTGTTTGAGTATGTTTGCTTTGTGGACTGTTGATCAAACAAAAAATATATTTGATGAAGTCACTTTGGGCTCTTGGAGATTGTTTTGGAAATTACTGTGGACCTTTCATTGACCATATTGATGCTTAATGAAGGAATTAGCTGCATCGCTGACTCTCCGACATCGAACAGATCATTGGTCCTTCCTCTCTAAAAATCTGTGTCTCGTCAGCATTGAAGAAACTGGACTCGTTATATTGATAGATTCAAACTGCAAAAGAACCAGAAATAATATTTTGGTTAGTAAATCTTCATTACTGTTAAATTCCGCTCAGTTTTCAAAGGGATGGTAGCAGCAAAGAGCTAAAACCAAGGTTAAATTTAGTGGGAAAAAGTTGATTTGAGTGAACTAAACTTTAAAGCATTATTCAAGTGAAGCAAATAACAAAGGGGCGACAGCAATGACATGTTTTGTTTTTGCTTCCTTCATAAGGTTGTCTCAGATCTTACATAACCCCAGAAAAACATAACAGAATAATGAACACAGATCCCTTCTTTTCATTTCCCAATGAAGCCAATTTAGTCTGAAATATTTGAGCCCCTTCAGAAGTCCACAATAACAATAACATGAAAAGAATGACCCTGAGGAGGATTTATTATGTTTTTTCATTCTGAATAAATCGGTGCTCTTCTGTCCTCATTTTTTGGACAGTAACATCAAAAAAAGCTTTGTCAAGGCAAGTAAATGTCTTAAAGAGTGAATGTGAATCACTGTGTATCTAAACTTCAACCACAAAACCTATAAGAACCACGGGTCGAACAATTCTTCGCACTTCTTGCAAACCACATCCCACCACCACATGCATCAGTTTCATTGCTTAAAAGAGACAAACTATTTGAGTGTAAAACCACAGAACTCCAATATATTTCAAAGAAGCATTGACCTGGTCAAGGTCTAATGCTCGATGATAGAGGCCAAGTTTTGATCCAACAACTCAAAATCCAACGGATCCTGCATCCCTAATAAGTCAATTGTACTGTAGAATTGGAATATTTTATTGATCAAATTAAAATAGTTAACATGAAAATCTATCACAATGTAAAAGTAAGTAATATTTAATGGTAAAAAAACATCAAACATCTAGTTGGATATTTGAATGGGAATATTCAGTGCAGTATTTGATTAAACTCATTATTTGGTTTCTGGGTTGTTCATTGTTTGCCATCTATTGTTGATATGATAAGAATATACGATTGGAATTTTCACGGTTCACTGGGTACAAAGAAGGACGTTGACATTTTTCTTAATTTTATAGTCATTCCATTGAGGTCTTAATTAGCAAGCGACTTTTTTTGTGTTTATTTTACTCATAAAGCTTGATGATTAGTGATGATTGAAGTTGGTCTATCAGTTCACCATTTAGTACCAATACTGAAAAATCTCTTCAACCCTTTGGTGGATAGCTCTGAGATTTAGTACAGACCATTATGATCCCCAGAGGAAGAATCTTCTAGCACCTCCATGAGAGTTACATGAGGTTTTGAGTGACCCATCTATCACAGAGAATGAGGACATTGGGTACAGATATTCAGTGCAGAGAAGATGAAGCCCGCAGCCTGCAGGTAGTGTCACCAGTAAGTCAAAGGTGTTGCTTTCTCCTTAAAATATTTCAACATCTACTATTGAGCTGTATCCACCAAAGGTACAGCATTTAGTACCAATATTTATGACTCCCAGACAATGAATCCTAATAAGTTTGGTGATAGCATTATTATGATTTTGACTGTTTTGATTTTGAGTGAAAACTCACAACTATAAAGGTAATTGTTATGAATTTCTATATGTTCACTTTCCGACATCCTTTGGGATGAAAGGGCACAGCTTTGGTGATCCCTTAACTTTTAACCATACCTACAAAACTACTGATTAACTACTAATTAGTTACTTACTACTAGCGCCATTTAGAAATGTTAGTGTGCTATCAAGCATGTTAAATGCGATAGTCTCAGACTTCATGTGTGAAAACAGCTTTAGTCTATGCTAGCTACATTAGCAATGCAGCTCAGGTGGAGTTTAGCCCCTGTTTTTCTACTGTAATGTGAATATTGTTTATTTTTGCCATCATACATTGTATTCCTTCCAGCGGTTTACGTCATAATACGCATTTGTCTTGAGAAAGGTTTGTTTTGCTAGATAAATATCCTTATGGATTTTTAGGGCACGATACCCGGCACAGACGTCATGGTGCCCTGCCCAACTGTTCTTGAGCAAGGCACTGATTTACTCTCCTTTATAAGTAGGTATTCGGCTAAAAATAGACCTTTATTGCACAAGGTACTGTGTTGTCTTTTGTACTGTTGGTGACAGGTTTACAGTCAGAGCTGTGACAGGCCCTGGGTGGAGGCAGAGCCAGGGCAGCTCCAGTAATGATGAGTGACAGGAGAGCTGGTCCAATCAGAGGAGGCACTAAAGCTTTTAATGCTGTCAGTGGCTGTAGCTCTCAGTGTGAACCACCTTTGTCAGTCTGGAGGAGAGGTCTGTACTGCACCGTTATTTTTACCCTGACAGTGGCTGGACACAGCACTTCACCACAGGCTGCTTCTCCACACACCGACCGGAGACTTGAACCATGTTTTTGTCATCTGTCATCTTTCTTCTGGCAGCTGTCGCCAAAGGTGAGTGGAGTTTACTTTCACACAGTTTTTTTTTTATATCAGACTAAACTGTTTATAACTGTGTGTTTCCATCCGCATTAACATCCACTCAATGACAATTATGAGCTGAAACCTGTGAATACATTTTCAAGTTAGGCTTAGCTTAACTGATCACATTTAACTTCAGCTTTGCCTTCTACACATTCTGACAGGTGGTTAGGTATTCAGCTCCCTTGCGTAGCACTACATACATTATTACAGTAAATTAATTAAATAAAAACGACTAATTATCTTTAATCAAAAATGCAACTTACTTTTAGCAGCTCAAGTGTTGTGGATAAACTTAGGTAATAGTTTAGGGATAGAACAATAAAGTACCGGACATTTTCATTTATGTCACTGGTGTTTATATCCTTCACCAACCTTTATCCAACAATCAGTCTCTGAAATTAACACGTAAAACACATACAAACCTTGAAAATATATGTGAAAATATAATAGACACCCAAACAAGAAACCTTTATGTAAAAAGCCTGTTTTGGGTAATTATAAAAACCTATTAAAATATATATATCCTGTTAGGGAATATGACTGTATCTAGTGAGATAGAGAATTTGACCCCTCTTATATACATACTATTCTCAAGGTGTTTTTTTTTTTTTCTTCCTTCACTTTTTTCTTATTTCATGACACATTCGTGAAAGGTTTTTCCCCAAACAGTCAGTGGCCCTGACTCACTTGCTTCAGTGTGACTCAAAGTTCTCTGGGGGTCCACAGAAACATCAGTCAAACAACAGCCGGCTCCCCTGAAGTGAAGCACACTCCACACACACAGTTTACTCTATGTGTGTATAATACACAGACCCTCTCGACAGTGTAGCGAAGCTGTCTCTTGGAATTTTGATGAACTCACTGTACCCTGCGCCGTTAAGCTTAGCTGCTGTTAAATCCATCGGCCACCCGTTGTATTCTTTAGGAACCTCTCTGAAGTGCATCTCTTTGTTTAAAGCTAAACCATATGAAGACTGATAATCAGTAACTGTCATGTGCTGGAGCCTCGCTGGAAGCCTGGAGGTTGTTTGTATGTTTCCCCTCCTGTCATGCGCCCTACTTCTATAAAAACCCAGAGTTAGACAGATAGAGATGGTGGCTAGGAGGTAACGGAGGCTCCAGTGTGGGGCATGACTGAGTGCGTCTGAAGTAGCAGTAAAGAGGTCCAGGAGACCTCCTGAGGGCCGTGATCCTCCTCCCCTGGGTCTGGCGCCACAAGTTATTGTGCCTCCTGCAAGAAATCTTCCAGAAAGAAAGGAGCAGTACATAAACACATGTCATGATTTGCTGGCTAGAACATGGAGGATACGGTCAACACGCCACTAACTGTGTTATTTGAGACTGGAATCAGAGAATATTTGGCATTTTTGCTTTTAAAATGATTCTAGCTCAAGGAATTCACACATTACACCCACTTCTTGTAATTATTCTGATATTTAAATAAAATGTACACAATGGACACTGCTGTTCTTGTATTACTCAGTTCCTCCTCTTCTTGTTTCCCTGTTATATTGATAATTGGCTCTACTTCCTCATTTGACACCCGCCCATCTGCTGGCATTTATACATCATTGTTTTCATGCACACTCGTCGCTGTTTTCTCTGCTGTTTATTCACTCTTCTTCTTCTTCTTCTTCTTCTTCTTCTTCTTCTTCTTCTTCTTCTTCTTCTTCTTCTTCTTCTTCCTTATGTCGCGCCGTCCCTGCCGGATTAGACCTGCTAAAGGGCAGTAAATCTCACTCTGTAATTGGAAAGCATATGCTTGCGGAGCTTTAATTGGATATGATAGGTGCAGAGGCCCTGCGAGTGAGGTCTTGCTCTGGGGAGCCATCTGTTACCTCTGTGTCACAGTATAAGAGCTCTGTTTGGTCAGATACAGAAAAGTCATATCTGTCTGTCTCCTCATATCGAAACTGTGTGATGAGTGAACCAAAGAAACGGACCCACAGAACGACGACATAACGACTGAGATAAGATATCTAGCATCTTTTAATTTGATCGCAGTGCTACTCTGTGTATCCTTGTCCAAAAGTAAATAGTGTGTGTGTGTGTGTGTGTGTGTGTGTGTGTGTGTGTGTGTGTGTGTGTGTGTGTGTGTGTGTGTGTGTGTGTGTGTGTGTGTGTGTTTGTGTGTACTTGTACTTATATATTTATGAGGACCGTTTTCAGCAAAGACCTTATGGAGTGAAGACATTATTGGAAAGTGAGGACATTGTGCCAATGAGTGGCCATTACGCAGATAGAAGAACAAGAATGTGGGTGTATGGGTGGGGGGGGCATCACGTCCGTCTCGTCAGAGGCAGGCAGAGGCTTATCCCTGCCAAGATAGTATTTATGTGACCATCCAGATGGAAAAGAGTAAAGTCCAAGCAGAAAGGAGAGTGGAGGTTTTAATAGTGAGCAGTCACCTTTATTACCCATGTTTTATGATGCACACCATCATAGACAGAAAATCCAATATGCTGCTATCAAGCAGTTCTGCTCAGTGCTGAGCAACATTTCCTATCATGATTGAATGCAATCTTAGATATTGCTGGTTTAAGTTAACTTTAACGTAACCTAATAATTTTTATTGCATTATTGAGACAAAACTTAAAGCTGTGTAGTTTTAGAGAAAGTAGATTGAGGTCAGTCGATCTAGTTAAATAAAACTAGACTGTCACTCAGTAGCGTGCATACCCCCATCAAGGCCTAACAGTCCCCTTAAATTCAGTCATCTCCACCAAATTTCACACACACTCAGTCCCCTGAATATGTCAGATATTTTTCACCAAGATTCATGCATTATTCCCTTGGTGACATGGTGACAAATTTTGAAAAACGTCCAATCTCGCAATGTTAAAGAAAATGGATTGGCCCCCTGATCTGGATCCGCACCAAAGTTTAATGGGTTCTTCCCTGACCCATGCCATATCTTTTCTCAAAGTTTTTTGGTAATCCGTCCAGTAGTTTTTGCGTAATCCTGTTGTAATCGTAATCCAGTGAAAATATCTCTGTGGTAGATGTAAAAATCATGTATATCCAATACTTTGATAAAACAGTTATAGTATATATTATATTATATATATTATAGTAAAAGGTCCACAACATTTCCTTTTAAATTACTCGGTCCGCTACATTCCGATCAGGATGGTTGACAGGAGACACTCGGCAGGTTGATGGACTGTTGTTTAAAGAAAATAAAAAACGTCCTCTTTGTCCTGTGAGGTCGCCTCAAGCTGTGTCCTTTTGATGTGGCGGCCCTCCGGCCAGGTTTTGCCTTGGCAATGGACACTGTGTGTATGTGTATGTGTATGTGTATGTGTGTGTATGTGTGTGTGTGCGCATGCGCAGGGATGGGCACCTTTAAATATCAGGATACCATAAAAGCAGTATGTTAGAAATGCTCACGCTCATTAGCCAGTGTGACCAGTAATTAGTGGAGAGCTGTAGTTCAGTGTGCCTCCAGCATTCTCCGCTTTGATCAGCTTGTTTCAGTGTCATACGGCATAATGTCTGAAACGTATGCACTCCACGCACATGTACACACACACACACACACACACGTACACATCACTATAGGTCAGCACTCCACATGCCATGTCTCCTAATGAGATCCTGCCTTATGCCCCAGGTTTTTCCTGACTGTTGGGTCACAACCTGTCAGTTTACCTCCTACTCCCTGTGTGCATTCTTTAATCAGGTCCGTCCCTCTCACAGTTTGCTGTGCGTGTTAGACAAACTGCTACCGGAATGTGCTTATAAACTGGAAATCCTTCATGACATAGTTTCTCGATGTCATGAAAGATTTCTGCAAGATTCCTTCTGGGAATTCAGTACCCCTTGGGCAAAGATGTGTTATCAATACAGACAAGGCTTTACTGGGGAGTGGCAGCAAGCACAGGAAGTTGTGGATGTGTGTTTGGGGAACTGCATCTGAACTTCATGAACAGGTACTCCACAGGAGTGTTGCATGCATAGAAATCCCCTCAAGTGCAGCACTGAGCTGAAACACGAGTATCGACTCTTAAGGTCAGTGATTTGAAGTGAGCCGAAGCTTTGACAGCTGGAAGCAGACGAATCCATGGCAACAGATACACCCTCCCACATTCTACACCATCGAGAGAAAATAGAAAAGATATAGATTTCAAGAGGCATGGCTGCTTATAGTTTGGCTTCATTACACCAATAGTTTGTCAAAGTAACAGGTGTTCTTACTTCACTTGGACCAGAGGAGTAGCTCCCAGTAGGCAAAGCCGGACCTTCTTATCCATATCCTCTTGAGAGTGTGTTCGCAGGCTGACCTTAGACCCATGTTGTCACCCTGCCCGACCTAGTCAACCCCATTGTGTCTGCAGGGGATTATCTGAGTGCAGGTTAAATCCTTAAAGACAAGGCTTCTTGTTCGATGTGTGACACAGTATTGTACAACTGTGTGCAACAGTCTTACAATAACTGTCAGTCTGTTTACATTTTCATATGTATGTACGTTTTATATGGGTTCAACAAACATGTCCAGTCTAATTTAATGGAACCAAGAAGCTGTTAAAGCAGCTGTGATGAAGTAAAACAAAAAAGATGTCTATAATAAATTCTAGAATAATAATATAATAAATGCTTCTCGTGGTCTGTGGGTAAGTTTAAACATACATTGTTGCAGCTATCGTCATAGATGTTTTTCTCCTGTTCCCCTCATTTATCGCTGGTATTGTCATATAAATAGAAAAAGAGAAGCAGCACTGAACTTGGAATCAAATATCACAGTGTTTGTTTGTGTTAGGCCATGCACATGCACATTGTTGTCCATTACGATTGACCTTTTGTCCATCACTTCCCCCTGTGTCCCTTAACAGTGTCATTAGTTTTATGATGAGACAATAACATTCTTTATCTACATTATTTATGAGGTGTCAGAAAATAAACATATCAGTAGCCTGTGTTCAACATCACACTTTCAAGGTCTCAGCTGAAGTATCCTTCTGTCAGCGATACTAGCCCGTAATCACACCATAATCATTGCGTGCCAAAGCTACATTTGCCAGGTTTTGTTTTGATTGTGATACCAACCTCAGATATAATTCAATTCCGAGAATGTAGGGAACTTAGAAATGTTATCACACACAAAAACTCCTTTCATTATTGTGACAGGGCTGTCAGGTGAAGGAACTGTTCTGTAATTGCTTCAAACAACAGCCTCTCTTTCTCCTTTTGTAATGGAAGAGTTTTGTAATAGTAGTAGCCTGATATAACATGACATTTGTGATATAGGTGACTGATTAAATCTTTGAGGTGGCAATAAAGTAGATTTAGTGTTGTCTGAATGTTCTGTGAACTTTTTAATTGTGGAGTCAGTGTTTCCTACAATGCCTCTTGAAAAGTAGAGTTCAACCGATTGTCAGTAGCCGAGCAATATATACAGTCATGCATTGCACTCGCGGCAATGACAGGAAGAAAAATGGCGGGGAGAGGGCAGAGTAGCCCGACCTCGTACAGATGTAAATACGAGCAGAGCAGCGCATCACAACACAAACTGTGGCAAACAACATTGTTTATTTCTACATTTAAACATGGGCATTCAACATTATTTTTACATAAAAGATTTTTTTTTTATGGGATTTTCCCCCCGACTGACGTTGTTGTTGTACGTCATAATCCTTCAACAGTGATGTAATTACCGGTACAGAGAAAATACGGCGTAGTGTCGAAAAGTGATTTTTTTTCTTTTGACCATGATACAGATGAGCCTGAGAATTTTGCACAAGTGAGAAAAAAGTGATTCTTTCATATTATGGTATTGGCTGTATTTTATTCACTAAAGCATTTTTCATATACAACTCTGTTTTTCTCCAGTGCCCTTTTAACTGACCTTATATTAAGTTTGTGTGTATGATTATTCAAGACACAGACACAGACTGGTAAACTGTCCACTTTCCATTCAGACAATTACATGGTAATGGGGCTTGGTGATTTTTGATTCTTCAACACACAAAGAGCTGATGAGCTTTGATTGAGCTCATGTCCACAAAACATTTAAATCAACTGTTGGGGTTACTTGTGTTGATTACAAAAAACAAAATTTCTTTAATGTTAAAATTACTTCCACTAGCTTTTATTTAGCTGCTGTCACATACCAGCTTTCATACTTGGATGAAGTGCAACTGAAACTGGCTACCTAGTTTATATAGAGCAAGAGGAATCTGAAGAACGGCTAAGATATGATGACTTTTGATACAGGAAGATACAACTCAGAATGCAAAGTATGCAGGGATGACGTGCACAGGGAAATACTTCATAATGAGAACACACACAAGTCCCTGCAAATGATACAGTTGGATATCTAACACACAGGGCTAATCAAGAGAGGGTTGTCTAGATCTAGTTTAAGAGGTTTTTCTTTAATCTTGATCTCTTGTCATCCAGTAAGATTACTCCGTTGCCCTTAAGTCTTAATCTAGATGAGTCAGTCACAAAATGATACATGTCTACTTTACAGCAGTGATCTTGTGCAATGCAACCTCAGTAATAGATGCCTAACAAGACCACTCCTTTACGTTATGACCATTGAAAATGTCATCTGAGACAATATATTTTCCCCATCTTTTGTCACTTCTTCATGTATCATCTTTGATTGCTTTACATCCTATTTCATTGCCATCGCACAGGGTGGGTGGCCATAAATGTCTGCTGTTATAGGGTGTGTGAAACCTGCTTTTCTTTTTCAAAATAAGTCTTGGTTACCAAGTGATAAAGACATTAGGTCACACACAGTAAATAATAAAATTGTGCTTAGGATCTGATATGTCTTGGTTTTCCCGCCACTTCTTTGTGCTCTTAATGATTTACTGGAGAAAACAGTTTGTGTAAGGCGTGAACCCATTTGGCTTGCACCACTATGTTCTTGCGCTGCCTGCTGAAAAGGGGCTTTGGATGTAATCAATGTATACAGATGATGAGCTGAGGTAAACAGGCTAAGCCATAATCAAATACCTCCTACTGTTTGTAGCACTCCTCCAGCTGCCCTCTGGTTTCCTCTGTTCCTCTATAAACACAAAGCAGAGAGTGGCAGCTATAAACAAAATGTGTGTGCCTTTTGTGATACTTTCACTGGGGGGTCTCCGAAAAATTCCTAAAAGCATAGCTTGAGTAGCTTTAAAAAAACAAGGCTGTGAAGTTTTGCTGCCCCATCCTGAGAGAGGTTTCAAGCTTGTTTCACCTTTGACCAAGCTTCACCAATGGGTGTGGTCATATATGTGTTCTACTGCACCAATAACCACACATTAGTGTTAAGGGGTTTGAGGCACACCTGTTCATCTCGGAAACAAGGGTAGAAGGTAAAATGCTGGAGGTCAGCAAAAACAAGACATTCATGGGATGTTAAGTGGCTCTTAAAACACTTTTTGTTGTGGCTGAAATCATTGTTTTGGACATATTATTCAGATTAGACAGGTGGTGATGAGCTTATCAATTTTTGTGCTTTTGTTTCCCTTTAGGAATGGCAATAAATGAGACATCCACCATTTCTACAACCTTTTCAACGGAAAACCTAACCAGCAGTTTTACATCCACACCACCGATTACTACAGAGGGATTCACAGCTTCAACAACAACAGAAACTACCACAACAGAATTTACAACTGTGGTACCATCCACCACCCATTCAGAGACTACTTTCTCTAATCCAAGCACCGACTTCATGACCACTACAGAAACAGTCAGCAGTTCTGTGACCAACAGTAACGTCACCACCAGGAGCACAACTCACTCTCCATCAATCCCATCAACTCAAATCACTCCGACTACAAGCACAGAGACAAGCCCCACCACTACAAGTGAGACTACAACCAGCACACCTGCTTCAGGTCACACGACAAGTTCACCAGCAACAGACACAATCAGCAGCACAACTGTGACTACACCAGCCACACACACAACCAACAATGTAACTACGACTACACCAGCCACAGACACAATCAGCAGCACAACTGTGACTACACCATCCACACAGACAACCAACAATGTAACTACGACTACACCAGCCACGGACACAATCAGCAGCACAACTGTGACTACACCATCCACACAGACAACCAACAATGTAACTACGACTACACCAGCCACAGACACAATCAGCAGCACAACTGTGACTACACCAGCCACACACACAACCAACAATGTAACTATGACTACACCAGCCACAGACACAATCAGCAGCACAACTGTGACTACACCAGCCACACAGACAACCAACAATGTAACTACGACTACACCAGCCACAGACACAATCAACAGCACAACTGTGACTACACCAGCCACACACACAACCAACAATGTAACTACGACTACACCAGCCACAGACACAATCAGCAGCACAACTGTGACTACACCATCCACACAGACAAGCAACAATGTAACTATGACTACACCAGCCACGGACACAATCAGCAGCACAACTGTGACTACACCAGCCACACACACAACCAACAATGTAACTACGACTACACCAGCCACACACACAACCAACAATGTAACTATGACTACACCAGCCACAGACACAATCAGCAGCACAACTGTGACTACACCAGCCACACAGACAACCAACAATGTAACTACGACTACACCAGCCACACAAACAACCAACAATGCAACTACGACCACACCAGCCACAGACACAATCAGCAGCACAACTGTGACTACACCAGCCACACAGACAACCAACAATGTAACTACGACTACACCAGCCACACAAACAACCAACAATGTAACTACGACTACACCAGCCACACAAACAACCAACAATGTAACTATGACTACACCAGCCACAGACACAATCAACAGCACAACTGTGACTACACCAGCCACACAGACAACCAACAATGTAACTATGACTACACCAGCCACAGACACAATCAGCAGCACAACTGTGACTACACCAGCCACACACACAACCAACAATGTAACTGTGACTACACCAGCCACACACACAACCAACAATGTAACCTTGACTACACCAGCCACAGACACAATCAACAGCACAACTGTGACTACACCAGCCACACAGACAACCAACAATGTAACTGTGACTACACCAGCCACACACACAACCAACAATGTAACCTTGACTACACCAGCCACAGACACAATCAGCAGCACAACTGTGACTACACCAGCCACACAAACAACCAACAATGTAACTACGACTACACCAGCCACAGACACAATCAACAGCACAACTGTGACTACACCAGCCACACACACAACCAACAATGTAACCTTGACAACACCAGCCACACACACAACCAACAATGTAACTACGACTACACCAGCCACACACACAACCAACAATGTAACTACGACTACACCAGCCACAGACACAACCAACAGCACAACTGTGACTACACCAGCCACACACACAACCAACAATGTAACTGTGACTACACCAGCCACACACACAACCAACAATGTAACCTTGACTACACCAGCCACAGACACAATCAGCAGCACAACTGTGACTACACCAGCCACACACACAACCAACAATGTAACTACGACTACACCAGCCACACAAACAACCAACAATGTAACTACGACTACACCAGCCACAGACACAATCAACAGCACAACTGTGACTACACCAGCCACACACACAACCAACAATGTAACCTTGACTACACCAGCCACAGACACAATCAGCAACACAACTGTGACTACACCAGCCACACAGACAACCAACAATGTAACTACGACTACACCAGCCACACAAACAACCAACAATGTAACTACGACTACACCAGCCACACACACAACCAACAATGTAACCTTGACTACACCAGCCACACAGACAACCAACAATGTAACTACGACTACACCAGCCACACAAACAACCAACAATGTAACTACGACTACACCAGCCACAGACACAATCAACAGCACAACTGTGACTACACCAGCCACACACACAACCAACAATGTAACCTTGACTACACCAGCCACAGACACAATCAGCAGCACAACTGTGACTACACCAGCCACACAGACAACCAACAATGTAACTACGACTACACCAGCCACACAAACAACCAACAATGTAACTACGACTACACCAGCCACACACACAACCAACAATGTAACCTTGACTACACCAGCCACACAGACAACCAACAATGTAACTGTGACTACACCAGCCACACAAACAACCAACAATGTAAACGACTACACCAGCCACAGACACAATCAGCAGCACAACTGTGACTACACCAGCCACACACACAACCAACAATGTAACTGTGACTACACCAGCCACACACACAACCAACAATGTAACCTTGACTACACCAGCCACAGACACAATCAGCAGCACAACTGTGACTACACCAGCCACACATACAACCAACAATGTAACTATGACTACACCAGCCACACAAACAACCAACAATGTAACTGTGACTACACCAGCCACACACACAACCAACAATGTAACCTTGACTACACCAGCCACAGACACAATCAGCAGCACAACTGTGACTACACCAGCCACACAGACAACCAACAATGTAACTATGACTACACCAGCCACGGACACAATCAGCAGCACAACTGTGACTACACCAGCCACACAGACAACCAACAATGTAACTATGACTACACCAGCCACACACACAATCAGCAGCACAACTGTGACTACACCAGCCACACACACAACCATAAATGCAACTATGACGACACCAGCCACACACACAAGCAGCAGCACTACTATGACTACACCAGTCACAAACACAAGCAGCAGCACAATTGTGACTACACCAGTCACACAGACAACCAACAATGTAACTATGACTAGACCAGCAACACACACAACAACAATTACAGCCACTACACAGCAGGGCAATATGACCACAGCTCCATCTCCAGCAACCACACAATCCAGCACCAGCACAACAACTACAAGTCCAGTAACACCAGAAAGCTCTACAGCTGTAGTTAACATAACTACACCCGCAAACTCTACTCACACCTCTCCTGAGACTCCCGCATCCACTAGCACAACCTCGTCCTCCATCACTAGCAGCAATGCAACAGTAACAGTCGGACCCCCACCCTCTTCACCTACTTCCATCTCCAGCTCTGTCCCTCCAAACACCTCCCCAGGCAGTAGCACCGTACTCCCCAGTGGAAATACCACCACCCTTAGTCCCTCAACAACAACCCCAGGAGGTAGGACTTAAAGCGTCATGAGTTTTAATGTTGATGAAATGATACATTATTACATGCAGGTGAGACAGAAATCAGTGTGGATCTTGATTTGAAGCTGCACTATGCAATTTTTCAAGTGGAAGGCCGCAACTGTCAAAGCCAGAACATTGCTTGCAGAAATGTAAACTAAATGAGATTTATAGCTAATGGGCTTTAGCATGAAAGGAGTTCTCCCTGCAGAATGTAATTTGTGCTCAATTTATCTCCTCTAATTTGACATTCATGTACATTTTTATAGTTTTTTTCTCATAATTTTGCATTCTGTACAATATCAGGTGTTGATATTAGGAGTGCTTTCTGTTTAAAAGTATTTTCCCCGTGATATAGTGACCAACCACACGACAGAAGTCACCACTTTGACTCCTTCAACTACACCGACTAGAGGAAACACAACAGCCTCCCCCACCACCGCCCCCTCCATCACCAACACCACGGCTGTCACCACCGCTGTCACCACCGCTGTCACCACCCTGCGACCAACTGAGATCACCACCAACCCAAACTCCACCACATCAGCACCACCCATCCCCACCCTGGGTCCAGTCATTGGTTTGTAATTTTCTCTAAAGTTCAATTCAACTCAATTTTGTTTGCATAGCGCCAGATCAGAACATGAATTATCTCAAGATACTCTACATAGTAAGGTCGAGACCTTAAACATCAGAGACAAATCCAACAGTTCCCACAATGATCAAGCACTTTAGCGACTGTGGAGTGTTCATCCCAATCAAACACAATTATAATGATTTATTCAATCTGCTTAATCCAAAAATGTAACTCATATGGGTTGCAATGGAATCCTGCATTGCCAGAGATCACTGCTTTCATGTAGTTTGTGGTGAAATAGATTAGAATGAGAGGAAAATGCTGATTTGTTGCATTGGAAGCTAAAGCAGCTATAGTAGATATTTTTGCAACAACTTATCAGATGACAAAAAGAGTTTTTGCCTAAATCTGCACTCCTCCCAGCTTTATGGAACTTTATAACTATTTTCAGCTCATTCTTACACTCTTGTTGTTTTCAGCTATAGCAAGCAGCTGTTTTATGTGAAAAATCTCCAGAAAGAAGATTGGAGATAGACACAAATAGTGACGACAAGCTAGTAGAACATTTAGCAGCTTAAGTTTTGTGTGCAAAACTTGGTCCCACTGCCTTCAGGTGGCGTTACAGCATTAAACATGGCCCCCCCCCAAAAAAAATCTGTTATTGCAGGTTAAACAAATTTCACATGAGAAAAATAATCGCTTGGCCTGTCGTTGCATAATGTTTCTCCCATCTCTTATCAGTGTGCCCCGCTCTCCCGTGCCCACTTGATAGTGTGTGTCTTAATCACACTTGCCAGTGTCTCTCCGGTAGCTTTCTGCAGGACAACCGCTGCATCCCAGGTAAGAATGTCATTCTTCGTTTTTGCGATGATACTTTTGCTGAAAGACAATTTTCTGTAATTTTCCCTCTCCTCCTCTTTTCTCAGCCCAAGTGTTTCCAGGCCAGCTTCATTTCATGTCCTTGACATTTCAACCTGAAATGTATGACAGGTCCTCTTCAATATTCAAGGAAACGGCGGGTAACATCTCAGCAGTGGTAGGTTGTGAGCTCACAAAGCACATTGAATAGTTATAATAAATGGTAAATGGATTTTAGGGGGGCGATTGCGATACCAAGTAAAACATTTCGATGTGTGATAATTATCTGCTAATATACCTTAAGGATAAATTGTCATTATTAAACCAACAATGAAATTTAAGGCATGTTTGATATTAAATTATTTTATTGACATAAAAGAAAACACAAACACAACTACATATATAGAACTTGAATAAAGAAAATAAACATTTTAAGGTAGTAAATACGTGTAAAGTGTAAAATAAGTGTAAATACAGTATAAATTTACCATTTTGCATTGTTTATTCGATCAAATAAAACTTTTCATTTCATAAAACATAAACCAAAATGTCTGTGAAAGATATCACAACCTATAACTCGGTCGGGTTAGAATAGATGCTCCACTCTCTGTCATTAAACCATGTTTTATCTGCTTTCTAGCTCGGAGAGATCCTGGGAACTCAGACCGGGTATATACGATCTGATGTGGTGGAGCTTCAGTGAGTACTTTCTCTTTTCTGCCGCCGTACTAACATATTATGCCACAGGTTTAAAAAGATCTACTTTCCATATTGATGCTTCTCTATGATCCTTTAGAAATGGAAGCGTGCAAGCATCTGTGAATAACATCTTTAAAAACACCAGTTCCACTCAAGAGTCTGTCAATAAAGCTATTGACAAAGCTATCGAATCAGGAAACTCCAATGGATTTTTTACTAATGTGACATTCGTAGGTAAGTAATGCTGCCGGGACACTAACCAAGAAAAGGGAAGTGTAGGTGTATTTTGGTGGGGAACCTTACATTAGGATGCACATGTTATCCAACATTATTTCAAGAGGATTTTTCCTCATACGTGTTTTGTATTCTCTCTGTCTTAGGCATAGACCTGTGTAAGCAGATTCCATTTCCGTGTGATGACTCCACTGCAAATTGCAGGAATGAAAATGGCCAGGCTTTTTGTTCCTGTCAATCTGGCTTTGTCTCCATCGTGTACTCAAACACCAGCTGCAGAGGTAAAGCGACTCTTAAATATTCTGTATTTATCTCCTTTACCAAGAATAGTAATGCTTAGAGTGTTTGTGCAGTGGCTTTTACTTTTGAAAAAATCTTTATTGTGCTCTGTAGCTTCGAGACTATAAGAGCAGACAACCCACAGCGTCTGAGAACAGGCCTGAGTACAAAAACAAATCCCAGCTGAGCTACAGTTAAGAGAACTGTAACAAACCCCTCTTATCCTTACTTAAATACCTAATGAGGGGGAGAAACAACAGGGAGCGAGAGTCTGAGACAAGGTCAAGAGCTGTTGCCTTGTCTCCGAGCTGACCCTTGACCAGTTGTTCATTTATCTCTTTAATTTATTTCTTTTTAACGGGGATGTTACCCTGGAAACAGGACCTTTAGTTTCAGATATGCTGCATGTAGTTCCTCTCACAGGAAAAAATTGTTTGAAAAGGTCCTCATTTAGCCTCCATATGAAGGGGCCGTGATTGTGCTCATGTTTTCATTGTATGTAGGAAAACTGTACTTCTCCATCTGCCCATGACAGAGTCGGAAACTTCTATGTTCTCATGCCTGTGTGCAGGACATTGTTGGCGTGTGTTTATGCTTCAGTTATTGTGTTTCTTTTTCCAGCTTGTCCGAGTGGGGAGAGGGTAGTGGACGACAAGTGTGAAGCGTGAGTACAAACATTTTAAATCTTAGTTGTGCATGTCAGCCTCGAGGTGTCTGTGGAGTCACTGTTAAACTCTATTTACATGCTACAGAAAAGACATGAAAATTTTGTATATAAATGTTTAACTGGTCTGTTTTTTTCAGATGCCCATTTGGATACTCTGGCTTCAACTGCAATGACTGTGAGTAACAACACAAAGTTACGTAGCAGCAGTCGTACCAAATATGCTCCGGCATAAATTCATAATACATTCTTAAATTGTGTCTCCACAGCTTCTCTGCTAGCAGTGGTGGTCATCTCCTGTGTACTCGGAGGAATTCTTCTCATCATGGTCCTGGCTTTGATCATATTCTTCTGCTGGTGAGAATGTTAAAATAACAAGTTACTTATCCTCCAGCAGAACACGATCAGTCCTAGGAGAAATCACAACAAAAGTTAGTGTTTGTAATTATCTGCTCATAAAAAGGAGTTTAAAACCACAACCCTCACTCAGAGGCAAACGTCTGTCTTTAGAGAGGTTGATATGAACATTTTTATTTTGAAATAATTTTGGGCCATATCGCCCAGCCCCATCAGCCATTACAGTATTTGTTAAATAGACATCTGAAGACCCTCAGTTATGTTGGTTTTAACAAGGTTTAACCCGCTTTTAATTTCAATGTATTCTCACCTGCAAATATACCAAATGAAAACTAAAAGATAAAGTTATCCTAGGAAAAGACTAAAGTAACAATGTATTAGTTCTTCTTTTAGTACTTTCCGAGTTTTCTACACTGTCTCTGAGACTCAGCTGCATTTGCTTTAAAAACAGAAAAATATAGTTACAATTTTATATCAATCATTTATTTTCAGTTTGATTCTGTAGTTTTTAGCACATGTTACTGAAACAGGAGTAAATAGCACATTTGTTGGGTACTATTTTCAGCGGTGGATTAATACACATTTAGTTTCCCTTGTGAGTACTTCCAACAACAGCAAAGCCAATGTGGGATTGGGTTCAATTGAATAACATTGAACATGTTACACATTAATAGTTAAAACTAATGAACTTTTATTATTTCTTGGACAACAACTGAGTTGTATGGCCTAAAGGAATAAAAACCATCAGGCGTGGTTGTTTTTTTAAACTCTGTGTTGAACCTCAGGAGGAGATGCTCGGACAGCAAAGCAGACTACAGCAGTAGTCCATACTCATCAAACGTTGAATCAAACATGCCCTGGCCTGTTGGCGTCACACCCATCCCACGTGCCAACACGAACTGGGATGCAACTCCTGCCATGGAGATGACAGAAGGGGGCAGCAATCGAGCCCCGGTGGACACAAATCCTCATAGGAACGGAGGGGTGAGTTATCACCGATGTTCTTTTGTCATCTCAGTTGTCGTTAGTGACTTACACCTAATCAGCAGACTCACACTTGCATAGGAATGTAAAATCAGCCCTTAATGTGGTCAAATATGCCTTGACATCTTGTATCCAGATCGCACCTTACATCCACACTGTAATCTCCGATTTAATCATTTGGGTAAAAATACAACTGGATCCAGGTTAACATCAGGCTGAATCAGGTTGAAAAGTGGGTTTTCAGCATACATCTATAAAATGTATGTATAAGCATTGTTTTATTTCAAAGACTACATTTCAGTGTGTCGATAGGACCTGCCACACCCTGAAATACAGTCTTTTAAAGGTATTTATCATGGAAGGTCCTATTGAGATAGAATATCTTTTCTGATGGGCCACAAATTAAATAAAAATAATTATATAAATAAAAATCATAGCGATCAGACAGAATAGAAAGAACAACGCATTGCCGGGAAAAAAAAGCACCTGTTAAAAGCAATGATACAGTTCTATGAAAACTACTTTTAAAAGATTTTTAAACATTAAAAATAAATGTTGAATACTTGTTGAATGTTGAATCTAACAGATTTAGACACCGCAGATCTTTTATACCTGAAAATCAACAAATCCATGATCACTGGTCACATGACCCTGCTACCAACCAATAAGATGCTTTGATCATATGTTTTCAACCATATGCACGCCAATCAGTTCAACCGCCTCACTCGAAATGTAAAGATAGTGCCAGCACGTAGCTCCCTCCCATTCGCCCTGCTTTGCCTGACTCCCAGTGTGTTACTTTAGGGTTTTCAGGCGAAGCAGACATTATGGAAGAAGGTAAGGCATGGCTTTGCTTTTAGACTCTAATTTGCCTTGATGCCTCCATGCTGGTAATTTAGACAGGCCACAGTGAGAATCACGGTGGTGGGGTTTCTGGGAAACAGGAAGCCTTTTGTGATTTTTGTGGAAAGCAGAATGCTTTCATCTTCAAGCAAAAGCTAAAGAAACTCAGCTAATGCTAGTTTGGGGATCGACATGAATAGTTTCTTTTCACTGCATGCTGATGATTTTCGTTGTTGTCCATGTGTACTTGGCTTTTCTGGGTGTTAGTCTGTGAATGTGCGACATCCCAACATCTAAATGACACTAACACACTGACTGCTCTCATTGACGTTTCAGTCAGGATCATACGATCTCAACCCTGAACCATTAAGGACCTTCAAAGGTAAACATACCTCCCATTACTCGTCCATGTTTCCTACTGGCCACGAGAACCCCTACTTCATACCTGGCGATGGGAAGAACAACTGAAAAAACATCTGTCCAGCTGGGAGGGAAATCCTTTTAGTGAGAATGAGTGAGAAACATTGGATCAAGAAGTGACTGATTTCAAACCGCGGGACGACAGGCACATTTCTCCCTCAGGTTATTTATTCTTTTTTTAACTTGCTTGTTTTAATGACAAATCACAAAGAACACTTCTTACCTGGGAAACAGCCACCAAAGAGATTCATTCATGAGGAAGAACAATTTTTTTTAAATGAGAATGTGTGCATCATGTCTGATCTTGCTGGTTATAACCAGTAGATGTCGCTGTTGCTTAATATAATATAGATAATTTGTTCTTTCAAGGTACATTAGACTTTTTTGTGCTTTAAAGAAATCATTGAGTAGTCTTTTAAAAATGAAGCTTAATATATTGCTAATTGCACTGAAGTGTGTTTTAAGTTTACTACAAGTTTTCCTCTGAAATCAACAGTAAATCAGAATGTGAGTTTTCTGGGGTTTGTAGATATTATGATTATTTCTCAGAAAATGAATCTTGAATGACTAAGGGGCTGGATCCCTGGTTGGGGTTATATATTTGAATGGATTTATATTGTAGCTGTCTAAAGCTGAAAGCTTTCTGTTTTTATTGAAGCTGCCCTTGCAAAACGTGCCTATCTTTATGATCTGTTGGACAAATAGGAAGCATTATGCAAAGCCGATGATAAAGTCTGCCTCCTGGATGTGCCAATAATCACATGTATACATTTTTCTTGAAAAATCCTATATATATATATATTTATCCTTTTGTGTCTGAGACAGTGCACTATTTTATAAGTGTGAAAAGTTTTTGTAAACACTCCCATGTGTGTGTGTGTGTGGAATGGAAATAAATACCTTTAAATAAAACAGGCTTGTTTCTAATCATTGATGGATGTGTGTGAACATTACTTAAGAACTTACTTAACAGCTTGATTATAACTTTTGTGCCTCTCTGGTTCTTTTACAGCCTTTTTGTGTCATGAACGAAATGTAGATGGAGGCACACTCAATTCATGTGAAATTTATTGGCATTAGGTGTCGATAACTGTAAGAAAATCTCAATATCTGCACTGATCGAAGGACTAAGACATTCAGATCCTTCACTGACTCGTTGCAGACTGTAATAAAGTTCAATTTGGCTAATGTGGTGATTTAAAAGTGCTGTAATTACAAAAAGCAGCTTGAAGGTTTAGAAAACTTAGGACAATGGTTCAGAGGAGTATATCTACTTAAATATCATTATACAAGACTCCTGTCAAGATTTGTTCTCAGCTGGAAGCATTCTCATCATTTAATATGGTGTGTAACTTTTTTTAGTTTTTACTATTTCTCCTCGTTTTGTACTTCCTGAGTTTTGGTGGAATTGTTTTACAATTGGGGTATTTAACTTTTACCTCTGAATTAAGGACATATTTTTTTTGAAAATGTTCTCATTATATTTTGTTTATTTACAGTATTTGTCCATCAAAACATATTTAAGATATTTATGTATTTATTTATTTAACAGGGACAATTTTTTTACTACTTTAACATTGCTTGATAGGGCATTTTGTGACATTTTCTGATTTCTCAGAGAGTAATTTATGGATGTGGATGGAAAAAAAACTGAAATGTTTAGGGGATTGTGTTAAATTTGGTACAGATCCCCCAAAAATTATGGATCTAGTCAATTAAGTGTGGTTTCATGAGGGACACTGTTGGGTCTTGGCAGAGGTATGTCCTGTACTGGGTGTCATTAGGGCTCCAATGTGAAATAGGTCATTAAAATATCAGTAAAACAAGTTAATCACCAAAGGAGAACGAAGACTAAACATGACACAGCTGAAAAGAGAAGTAAAAGGCTAAAAGGATTAAAGCAAGCGGCATCCACAGAAGGACACAGCAAATTAAAACAAGCACATGTTAGACATTTGCAGGAGACGTGAGAAAAACTCTGAACGCAATAATATGAGAAGAAGAAGAAGAACACAGTTTGACAACAGACAATAAACAAAGCATATGAGAACAGACAAGGCAAGTTTTAAAAGTATATGCACAGGATTTGAAAGAGTTCAACATTTGCTCTTTCACCACACCACAGCTTGAATATTCAAGCTGAGCAATATTGTGCTGTTGCACTTCATGATGCCTGCAGCCACAGCAGCAGAAGGCTTTTGGACGTGACTGAATGGCCACATGAATCCTGGTGTTAATGGGGTTTTTCTTGTTGGTGGAGTCGATGTTGACTGGGCATTTTACCCATAAATGCTCCATCTCCCTGCCCAGACGGCCACACTTCATCACCCTGAGTGACGAGGTATTTGAAAGCCACAGAAGTTTTATGTCGGTGTTTGTTAAAAACTTGGCCGGCAGCATTGCCGTTGCTTTACGGCCCAAGAGTCTGCTCCTTGCCGGCTCTTCAAAGCTGGGATTTGGTTTGCTGGGAAGCTAAAGCTGGCTTTGCTAGGCCTTAATCTTGAGCACTGGGTCACTGGAACAAAGTGAAGAGGATACAAGGGGTGCAAATCAAATCTCACATGTGGTGTGTTGGTTTATATTTAAATGCACAGTAAAATGGGTCTGTGAGTAGCATCCTGATCCAGTTGCAGGACTGGATTTGAAGTCTCATCTGTCTGTGAGTAAAATAAAAGTCATGAAGTAGCCACAGGGACGAGGGGACATGGCCTTTGTATTTGTATAACCCTGTTTCCTACTTATTATTGTCTCAGTTTGGCTTAAGGCTCTCAGCCACTCCTTTTGTTGTAGGTGCTGGTTTGCTAATAGTAAAGGTAATTTTCCTTTTCCAAAATTAAAAAACATCGGTTCTTGTAGCTATTTCTAATATACCAAACTCATAATAGCAAATGTTCTTTTTACTTTTATTCATTTAGATGAGAATGGTAGAGGTTTACAGTAGACTGAGGTCAGAGAATTAAATGCTGTTAAAAGTCCCAGAATCAGCACATCAGTAACAAACTGCTTTTGTTTTTTATAGTCTTTTTATATTTTTATTGTTGAATTGTTTCATACATTTTTTCATTGTTCTTCTTTTATCTGTTTTGTTTTATCGTATTGCTGAGTGAGGATCCTGCTTTTTTTAGGATTTACACAAATATTGTATTTAGTAAAACACATTGTAACTGTTGTTTAGAAATGAACTACAGAAGTAAAGTTTATTATCATTTTAATTATTCTTATTTTAATTATATCACAAATCAGGTGATTGGTACAACCGCTCTCTGATATTTCATCCTTTTGGAGAATTGGTGTTCATTTAAGTTTCTCTAAAATAGTGACAGTTCATCTTGAAATGCAATATAAATATAACTTTTCTGGCATGAAAGCCATTTATCTTTTTTTAAAGTTACCTTTAGGGGAGTGCACACAGGAAAGTATGACCAGATAAACTTAAACTGAGGCATTTTTGAGGCATTTTGAAGAGACAAAGTTTCCATCTGATAGCAGCAAAATTCAACTGTACTCTGTGTGAGGAACTGAATTCCCTCATGAAATTGACTTATCTTGTTCACTTGATTTTCTACTTTGTCTGTAATGAACACCTCCCTCTATTAGCCGAGGCAGCGCTTCCCATCTGTGGAGGAATGCATCGTATTTTGTACCCATTACCCGCCTGCCAAGTCCTGCCTCCGCCTGCTGCAGCACATCCCATCAGCCCACAGGCTCAGCTGACTGATCGATAGACCACTTAGTGGCGGGGAGCTACACATCCCAGTCATTTGACCTGCTGGAGCTGTGGGACTGGGCACATGATCCAATTAGCATCGAGCCGCTGAGACAAGCGAACCGCTAACTTGAGGAACTTCCTCTTCCCTGAGAGCCAGATATACAGCTACTGCAGATCAGGCCAGTTTCAACTGTGACTATACACAGTGATGTTATTTGTCTGCACAATGATGCTATTGATTCTTATTCTAGCAAGAAAGAAAGTGTGACTAAGGACATTTAAAAAGCTCAGTTCTCTGTAATAGGTGCAGGGAAAGATGGTGAGGAATATTACTTTATCACATTTTATACTTTCTAGTGTAGCAGCGGTTTTAAACCTGCCTCTTTGTAAAGTTCTGTTCTCTTGGCCTGTGTTAATGCTCCGGAGCTACTTCAGAATTATTCCTTGTCATTAGTGAGTCTGCTGCTAAAGCCGGCTCTCTATTAAATCAGCATGTCGCTTCAGGTATTGATGAAACATGATCCGGAAAGTCCAAGCAACCGACCCATCAATTTGAGTCATTACTGGTTTATAATCCCTTTCTCACAGACTGGATGACTGTGAGGTTAACAGCAGAAACAGTGTTCAACTTACAGACACTTGGAATGTGGGCTTGCATGTACAATATTCGACTGGCATCACTTTGCCACATGACGTCATGTTGAGTTAGAGTCAAATTTGAGCCAGGTTCAACTTTGTTTATGCCGGATGATCCCACATTATTTTGCCTTCCTGCCTTTTTGTCACATAAAGCTGAAGTTGCTCTGAACAGAGGTTTTCAGTGCCTTTAAATGTAACAGAGATATGGGCCATCTTAGAAAGGAAAGTCTGTCAAATGGGATAAGATGTAGTTGACAAGAAAACAGTTAAAACCTGAAATAACTGAACTACTTATATTGTCAATGTGTTTGCAAAGTCAGAGAGTATTCATTAAGTTAATTTCTAAGATCATATAAAAATCTTGTTTGAGCGTATTGTATCGAAAGTATTTAGTTCCTTTGTGGAACATCGGGACCAGACAACAGACAGACTGCTGCGTATGAAGCACCGTGAGACAAAGATAAGACCGTTTTCAGCTGTAGCAGATGGGGACGATAGTTTGCAAACACTTAAGTTTACAATCCACGATTGGCAGCGAAACGATCTAATATATTTCTGCCAAAAGTCCCATAAAGGAAGCTGAAGCCACCTGCTCTGCGATCACCGCTGCTAGTGAGTAGAAATCCTGCCTGTGTCGAGTCTCACAGAAGGCTATAATTCACTTTATGCTAATGCAGCTCTGCAGCAGCCATAAAATTCTGAAACATTTCCCAGCAACCTTATATAGGTCTCAGAGAGCAGCTGCCAAAAAAAATTAAAAGATTTCCACAGTCCTCCTTGGCCTTACATCTCTCTGGAATTATGACTGGAGATGTAATGGAGAGTAAAACCATTTACACTCGGCTCACCAATCATTTTTATTTGCAAAAATTGTTTATTCAAATATTTAGACCAACATAAATCAGAAGAGAAGTAAATTTGTTCGCAGCGTTTTCAGAATTTAGAATGAAACGTTGTTGTCACAGGAGAAAGTTCAAACAACTTTTAATTTTCTATTATTAATTTATTTAGTGTAATAAATATAGTCAAATAAACAACATTTGCATCTTTGCAATTGTTTCACATTTTTTTGTTGTCCAATCTATCTATCACCCCCCATCTGACACCGCCTCTGTTTGGTACTCCTGCCTGACATGGTAAGTGTAAAATATTACAAATTTAATGAAGTGAAAAACAGAGAAAATGGCCCAGTAAATGCGATTGGCTACAACCTGATTTGTTAACCCCCCCCCGCCTCGTTCTCTCAGACGATGCAGAGGAGCGAGCAGTCAGATGCCTTGGAGGAGCCTCAGTGTCTGTAGAAAATGCAGAGATGGCCAGACAGAGAATCCTATTGATGACGTGCGGCTGAGAGAATGGTGAGAAAGACGTGGCGCCGGGAAGGCATTAGTCTGAGAGGACATGAAGCCTCCTGCTTCCAGATAAACGACCTGATGAAAGAAAGAAGAGTAAATATGATTGGAGTTCATATCATACAGTTATGTGATACCTTCAGCTCTCTCTCTTAATCCTCCTGCATAACTTGATATGGGCAAGTTATGGGAGCCATAATAAAAATTGAGCTGAATTTCCCTTTCATTTTCTCAAAAATTCTAACGTAAAATCACTTGAAACTTGGAATGTAGACAGTGAGAGTCATCATAAACGAGAAAGTGGTTAAATTTCTTTGTCATCTCGTAAGGATTTTTTTTCCAATAATATTTAATAGGAGGAAATTACGAGTGCGATAAAGAAAATTTAGCCGATTTTCTCTGGAATTTTTCTAATAAATTCTACTGTAAAATCACTTGAAACTTGGCATGTAGACATTGGGGGTTATCCTGAATAAGAGAAAGGTGCAAATAATGAAAATATATATGCAAACGTCCATAATAAGTGACATGAAACTTTCAACGTTTTAACACTACCAACAGACGCACATCAATTTTCAAGTTGCGGCTGCCCTGACCGGGTCTTCACAAAAGATGGATCAAATGACTGTGGTATGTTGATCTTGAGCTTTTTGATTTCACTTCAGTCTTCAACTTGCACATGTTTCACTATTGTTATGTTTCTGGCTGTTTTTGTTTCTCTGGCAGAAACAGTAATTAATGCAGGTCTTTGTTGGAAAGTAGTTCATACTTAAAGGGGACATAGCATGCCCATTTTACCACAAGTTGATATGGTTCCTTGGGGTCTTAATGAAATGTCTGTAACATACTTTGGTCAAAATACCACAAGGATCATTTAAAACAGCACCCTTTTTACCCTGTCTAAAACAGCCCTCCACAGAGTGACCTGTTTTGAGTGCCTGTTCCTTTAAATGCTAATGAGCCAGCTCCCCCCTCCCCCCTCATGATTTTAAACGATATAAATTACATATTTTATATGATATAAATTATCAAATATGCATCCCATACTTTGTATTCCCCTTCTGTTGTCCTGGAGTTTTAATTTTCCCAATCACATAATTAAATGTCCCCCTCTGCCCATCCACTACAAGCACACAAGCAGACAGACAGAGAGAGAAAGAGGGGGGTGGGGGGGGGCTATGAAGACCATCATTTACCCCCGAACCCCGACATTCAACGGGTACAACAACAAGCGGAGAAAGCAGAATCGCGGGCTGACCTTATATATACAGTCTATGGGGCTGACCAGCGCGGAGAAATGCACGTCACGTGTGAACAGCCAGGCGGCTGCGCGCTGGAGAACGGCGCTGCGCTGCCTCGCAGCGGCGCTTCCACGTCCGGTGTAAACCCGGCGTAACGAGTGGGGGGGCTCTGTGTGTTTGGGCCAAGGCCATGTAGGGAGACTTCCAGTGCCTTGTTACGACACAAAACCCAGGAAGCTCAATCGAGTCACTCAAGCATGACGTTTCTGACTTAGAGGAACCATAACAAAACGCGCAAGTGTTTTTTTCCCAGAGTTTTTGGGTTGGTAGACATGCCAGATACCCACATTAACGTGTAGAAGCACTAACAAAGTGGAATTTGCATGCTATGTCCCCTTTAATATACGGCCCACTTTAAAAACTAATATTGGTCTGGTAGCATTTAGTCAGTCCTGTGTTTTGGGTCATTTATTGTCAAATCATCACATTTTTGGGCCTCACTGTGATGTGATGTCAACTCAGATAAGTCATGATATCTTAGCAATGACTCAAAAACCAAAGATTAAACTTTCTGGAGGTCTTGATGACATTATAAACTAACTGTGGTTAGTTCGTTTTTTTGTTATTCAACTTTTGTAGTTATTTTTTTTGAAAAGGGGATAGCATACTTATAGGAAATAGATGAGACCCATTTCCCTGTGACCTATATTATGGGAGACACTGCTGTTTAAACAAATTTTATTGGTTCATATCTCCCATATAGGATCTGAGAATCTTTGGTTTCATGTGACGTTCGGCCCAAAGGTGCGATGATTTGACACTGAATGACCCTTTGACATTAGGTCATGCACTTAAATGAATAAAGTAACAAAACAAAGTAAAGATGCACAGAGTTCATAATTCCTGGAATCACTGTGAATAAACTTTCCGATGCCCTTTCTAATTGACATTACAGAGAAAAATCAACTTGAGAGTTTACAGTTTACAGCTCATCTTTTCAACATTTTTATATATGTCTGAGTGGTCATATTTTTGATACTGGATTTTGCACGGTGCACACACGGTGCCTGTTGCATTTTCTGTAGAGAATAAAAAGCTTTATATGGGGTCAGCACACAACATTTATAGCTTTGCAGAGACATGATTCATTAGAGTCTGAACAAGAATGGCTCTCAGTAGAGGGCATACCTCCGCTGAGGCCCAGCCCCATTTTCAATCAAGCTGCACCACATTTCCCACACTCATAGATATCAGTCCTGCCTGATTTTTTTCATCAAGATGCATGAATAATTCCCTGAAATATCACTTTTCAATATGGTAAAAGGTTCCTGAGCTGGATCCACACAAAAAAAGTAAAAGGATTCTTCCCTAATTCCCATACCACATCCTACCTCCAAGTTCAATTGGGTAATTATCTAAATGTGTTCTTTATCCGATTTCACTTATATACACATTTACAAAATTAATGTTCAGAGAGTGACTATTGATATATAGTATTGGATTCATTAAATTGAATTCATTTCTAGTTTGTCATTCTGTTTACAGGAGCAGTGAGATAAGAGACACCAGAGGGAGTGACAAGAGTGAGGCAGACTTATTTCACTACAGGGCCTTTCTAGCCTCTGCTGCAGTTTTAAAAGTAAGTAAATACATAGCGTCATCATTTCGTGGTCACAGCACATCTGCACTCAGCACAGAATAATGGCTCCCAGAATCTCCTGCATGTGCCCTATTATCTGCTGTCAGCTCCATCCAGTGTGGCCCCTCCAGAGCTGACTGAACACACCCAAAGACCCTGTTTATTTGTGGGGTCAGGAGACAGCTTGGACCTCCTGCTCCTCCCTTCATCGTGGACATCAGGCCGGCTTTTTGCTGCTCCCCGGGGACGGGAAAAGGTTGGCAGATGCCTCTGAATCAATTTGGCCAAAGACCCATAACAACCTCTGATGTAATTAATGGGGATGTTTGGAGTGGAGCTGCAGCCTCTATCCAGCTGACCTGCTGCCTCTGCACTGCCATGGCAGGAGCAGGTCAGGACTCAAAGGTTTGTTTTATTAATATATTAATATATTAATAAGTTTGATTTACAGGGACAGCATACATTGATAAGTATTTCTATGAGTATGAGACCTCACACATTTATCTCTTAAGCGTCCAGATATCACCTGAACGAAAAGTCATAATCTCCATTTAAAAAGGACATGCTCCTAAATATGAAATCCCACTTGCATTGATATAAATACAGTTTATAAAATCTCCAGTTGTGGGTCGTCAAATTTGAAGAAAAAAAACAATTTAAACAAAACTTATTAAAATGTATTCATATGTTATGATAAAGAGTATACATAAAAGTACACATTTCCTATGAGATATGGTGAATTCAGCAGAAAATTGCACAATCATTAAAAATTTCACTCACTTCCCTTCGAATATGACACATGATCAAATACAGAAATCGCTGAGGTCAGTGCTTATGTATAATCAAGTCTTTTATTGTGTTTATAAAGGTCCACTAAGCTTTCTAAACCTTGAAGGGCTCATATTGTGTAAAATACATTTTCTGGGCATTTACTATCCGTAGTTACTTGAAGGGGGTCAGTGGGGACCCTCAAAGTATGAAAACAGTAACTCCGCGAACTTTTTCACTCAGTCCATTCTAAGAAATATATTATCCAAACGTCTCGTTTCGTACTTCCTCCCCGGTATGAGTCATACGGGATCGCACTCGTCTCTCAGCCCCACCCAGCCGGTACCAGTCCAGCCTCCGAACCCACCACCCCCGCTTCACACCAAACTCGACACTAAGCAGACTTGTTGCTGAGCTAGCAGCTTGTTAGCTACCACAGGCTAACCACAACAAACAACACTGAAGAAACACTGCAGCTAGGTGGGATGCAAGGAAGAGAATGTGTCCGTGCACATTCCTCCTAAGAACATTACTGTTCGAGACCAGCGGTTATGCTTTATTTCTTCTGACGTGCCGTGTCGGTGTGATCACTATGGAGTAAAGTCTACGTTACTCCGTATTGAAACTCCGTACTGTGACTCAGGACGTTGCTCCTACATCCGCCGACTGTCCTGCTAAAATTTGAACAGACATGAGGACGGTGTAACTTACCGTTCAGAAACATCCTGTTGTAACCGACTGTAAATATACTGTAAACAGCTGTGTTTACCAGAGTGAATGCACCAGAACCGGTGATAGGCCTGGACGTGTGTCACTCAAAGGGCAGTCAGCCAATCAGAGGAGAGGCAGGTGAAAACAGCTCCAGACAGGCAGAAGAGAGGACATGGAAATACACATTGATGCATTTTTTCGATTTTAAACCACTGATATATCATCTTAGGGGGACCAATACCTCAAATTAAATCCCAGAAAGGTGTAAAATATGGCCCTTTAACGCTTGACGCTTGTTCGAGAAACAACTATTGTTTCATGCAAAAATGTTTTATATGATAATAATAGATATATTTGCACAACCAAAGGAGATTGAAATGTTTTAGGCAGTTTTTTTAATTTACTGGAAATAATAAGAAGCATAGATGACATGTTCATGCTAGTCATTACCACATGACCAGAAAAAAAACTTTGGATTGAGTACTGCCAGGTACGGCTTTGACTTGTGGCCCTTTGCTCAGTTTCTCCCCTGTGCTCTCTCAAGCTTAAATCTGTCCAAATATCTTTATAGCTGTGTCTCAATTCAAGGAATCATCCTTTGGAGGACGCATGTGGTCTACCAGCCTCCTTCGAGGGCCACGTAGACCGCAAAGTTCGAACCAAAATTAGATGTGAGTAAATGCTCTGATCTCCAGAGGCTTTCCCTGATAGGCGTCATCAGCACGTACCGCCCTTATTGCTGTTGCCTAGCAACAGAGCTGAAGTTAGACACAACATGAATGTTTTAATGCCTCTTGGTTTTAGCTTCTCAGTTTAGTTGAATCGGGTACTCAAGCATTGGATGTCTTGTTTTTTGCAGACACAGGATCCACCCGATGAACCCTTCGTTTCTCTGGGATGGAGGCACGCATTTCAAGATGGGACAGCCTAATTGCGCCGTTGTGATGTTATTGCTCTTCAAATACAGCCTCTGAAGGATGCAGCCCCTAATTTGAGACACAGCTAATGAAGAACAGCAATGGCTGCATATATAACAAAATCACATATATCTGCATGTTTGCTACATGTTTGTGTGTCTGGACTTCACTTTTTTGGGGCTCTGGAGGTTTGTTGTGGTCCGGACATGAGGAAGAGGGATGGCATGCAGGCATAAAGACTGACAATAAGCCATGTGAATGGAGTGGAGTGAAGGGGTGTGTGTGTGTGTGTGTGTGTGTGTCAGGTGGGGGGGTTACCCCGTCATTAAGATGCTGTGTGACTGCTGCCGTGTGCTCTACATGCAGGCAGACAAAGAACCAGCAGCCAACCTCGGCCATAGTCATGCCCCACTCAGAGAGGAGGGGGAGGAGAGGTCTCTGTCAGAGGCAGCGTATCAGGTCCAATCAGCCACCACAACATGTCAGAGAAGAGTGAAAGACCTGAAATCAGAAGATAAAGCTTTCAATCAAACAGTGGTGACCATATCTGCAGCATCTCGTAGACCCACTTTGTGCCTCTAATGTATTATCAATAAACTAGTCATAGAGCCACACATCAGATTTTCTGAGAGGTGCCTCCCATGAGATCTGCAGGTAAACATCAGGGTTCTTCCAACATTTAGCCATTTGGTTGCAAAATAATAATAATGATTTTTCACCTGTTTTCAAGCTGCCACTCTCTTGAATACAAAGAACATAAACCTAAAGCAGCAAATCTGCATGTAGTATTTATATAGGATTTATTTTCATATTAAAACAGTATAAGTCGTTTTTTTGGGGGGACAGCAGAACAATATTTAAACAAAGCAATGCTCTGTTATCATCTTATAAAGTCAGTTTTTCTGGAAACGTGGTTAATGAGAGGTGTGAAACTCGACCACAATGTAAAAAAGTTAAGGGTCAAACAACAAAATTTGCTAGAAGTGTAGTCTGGCGTAAAAGTGTGTTTTTGAATGTGTTTTGTCCACTCTTTCATTTATTCAAATCGACAATATGTGTTTGTTTAAATCAGGATGAAGAGTCTGGAGTTGAGAAATTAGTAAGACATTTTTTTTATGCAGAAAGAAGAAGAAGAGTCTTAGCAGATTCTGGAAATCTCTTCACAACTGCAGTGTCAACCTCTAGGTTTCTGAAACATCAGCAGAGGTTTATTTATCAGAAACACAGATGTGCTCTGTGGCTCATGAGACGCAAACTGAGGAAACAGCTTCTCATCGGCAGGAAAGATACAAAATCTCATCCCCTCCACGTTCATTCCTCATCCGCTGCTGCTGTGGACGGAGAGAGCATCAGATGCAAAGAGAGGAGGGGGGGTGGTAAGGGGAGGGGCAGAGAGAGAAAGAAAGAGAGGGGAAGGGAGGAGGCAGACACTCAGCGGCAGGAGGTTTGTGAGAGCAGCAGCCGGAGGAAGAGGAAGAAGGAAGGAGGAAGGAGGAAGGAGGAATCAGAGCGAGAGAAACAGTGTGGCTGCAGTCAGGAAGGATACACACACAGAGAGAGAGAGAGAGAGGGAGAGGAGGAGATACAGAGAGAGAAGAGAAGGTAAGAAGGGAGACGATGATCATTTCTCCCCACGTTCATCTTTCTGTTGCCAGGGCGAACACAAGGCATCAGCTGCTCTGCTTCTCCACCGTGTTGTCCTTTTATTCCTCCATCTGCCAGCTGACGGCCGGCTGAACGAGGGGCGCGCTGTAGCACTGCAGGGGGATGCAGAGAGATGGAGGAGGAGAGGAAGGGAGGGATGGGAGGGAGGAAGGGCCGGGAATACGCTCCACATACACGGGGAAGTAAGAATGGAGAGACTGGGGAGAAAGATGAGTGGGGATGACATCTGCCTCTGCTCGGCTGTGCAGCAGTGTGTGTGTGTGTGTGGGGGTCTAGGTGGATTTGTGAGGGTGGCGTATGCAGGAGTATGTCAGCTGTCAACACCAGTAGTTTCCCTCCCTGGTGGAGAGGATCTAAGTTTCTGTCTGACCACACCCTCACTCCTGTCAGGTATTGAAATTGGATGATGGTGGTTTTGTGGTTGCATCAGTGTGCAGGTGTGAGGCTGGGAAGTGTGTGTGTGTGTGTGTGTGTGTGTGTGTGTGTGTGTGTGTGTGTGTGTGTGTGTGTGTGTGTGTGTGTGTGTGTGTGTGTGTGTGTGTGTGTGCGTGCTGGATGCTGGCCAAACATGCTTAGTCCCATTACTGTCAGTGCAGTGGATTAGCTGTGTTAGAGCAACGTTCATTCTCGAGAAGAGACGCTTGGTGAGACACCGACCAAGATGTTTCCTCTCTCAGCCGTGTGTGCGAACAACACCATAGATGCATCACATCCACCTGTGTGTGTGTGTGTGTGTGTGTGTGTGTGTGTGTTTGTTGCGGTGCCTGTACATGCATGACAACATGCAACATGCCTTCTGCTCCTGTCATCACTCTCCCCAGTTCTCCATTGTCCTCGGACCGTAGTAGTCCGGTGAAACACTCAACCCTCTGACTGTTGACCCTCTGACATTGAGAACAGCTTGACCGAGCATTTGTTGTTTTGGGTGTCTCCATGCCAAGTTGTTTTCAAAGCCTAGCGCACAGTATATTTTCATTAAGAGCTGCTCTGTTGCAGAGCGTTTCTAATGATCCCTGAAACCCTCACAGGCGTCACGATAACCACTCCAGATGGCACATTTCGTGTTGTAACACCCTCGCACATTCATATTCCTATCTGGCATATTCTGTTAACACATAAACAATTATCAATAGTGCCACAGCATGACGACCTGCTTGTGTAGCCACACAGTGACACCATCTGATGACAGATGACTATCAGAGAAATGTTCTTTGGTTGTTTTTATCAATGCATTCATATGCTTATCAACGTTTTCAGACCTAAGTGATGAAATTGCTTGATTGTCAGTATCTAAAAACCTCTCTCACGACCATCTCAACTATGCACATAGGTGTTTTCTGATAGGCCTTCTCTTTGCTATAGATTTTTATTTAGCGTTGTAAACTGGCTACAGGATGTGATCTCCGGCTTCTAAACATTAAAGCCTCCAGTTCTTCTGTCTTTGCTCTAAAACTCAGTAAATTACCGATTTTCTATGGTAAAGAAAGACATATTAGACAGGGCTGTAAGAGATCTCTGGTCTGGAAAATATAACACGTCAATTTTAGGTGGTTGAATGAACTTTTATGTCCATTTTCATATAAAATCTGAAATAAAAAAAGATTTCTCTACTGGTTCCCAACAGTTTCTTGCTTCACGTTCTCAACAGCCGTGGAACCCAAGTCTCCCTTCACCAAATGAATATTCTTGAAATTGTTATTTTGATACAATCAAAGTCAACTATTTGGCTGAATTGGTCAAATTGGTTCAAACTTAAGCATTAATCACTACTTTCAGCTTCTGTAACATGATGATTTGAGTTCATATCTTTGACATTTAAAAAACAAGACATTTGAACATTTTTAATGACTAAGAATTTATCTTTTTTTTGCCATTTTTCAAAATATAATAGGAATAATTTTTTAACACAAATAATCAACACATGAATGAACAATGAAACAGCTTCAGAACTGACATCTTTTATTGAAGAATGAGGAAGCCCCCAACCTTCTGAGTGTAACTGTATATAAAGATGGACAATATACGTCTCTACTTTCTCCCACTGTCCATAAAAAAAGCCAAACAGACGCCATGAGGGTTGTTGTTCTGCTGAACCTGCCGACGTCACACCACCTCCAGAGCTGGTGACTGAAAGCATGTGAATAAGAGCCTCTAGTGGAACAAAAGAAGAAGATGAATGGGAAACAGATAGAATGTAACAGAGGAGTGAAAGAAAGGAGAGAGTAGGACGGAGCACAGACAGGATGTCTGATTTGTAAGTTCATTTGAGTTCAAACTGCTTATCTATTTATGGACACATTTATATTCAGTGTTATTTTGTTTCTAGGTCTTTTATTTAACACAGGATCATGTTATTAATGCAGTAACATTAATAACTTGTAATGCATTTTAGCCAAATGTGTCTGGATAAATGTTTGATGACGGAGGCTGTTGTCTGATCAGCTGACATCTGAGCTTTTGCTCTGACATCATCATGTTTGTGCAGTCCGCGGCTAAGCTCCTGACTAGATTTGAACCGAAAACATCATTTTTTGCTGGGACAAAATGCAAAAAGTGTGATGTCTAAATCTATTTGTGGATCTGTGACATTTGGTGATTTGATGTTTTTGGAGTGATGGTGATGTGGTGAAGTGAAACAGCAGGAGATCTGTTCAGCCACTAGTGAAGAAGGGATACAAAAAAATCCCCCCTACCTTGCAATGTTACAGAAAGTGGATAAATAATTATTGTATCTGCCACCTGATCCTGATCCATGCCAAAATTGAATGGGTTCTTTCCTAACCCATACCACATCCTTCCACCGAGGTTCATGATAATCTGTCCAGGAGTTTTTGCGTAATCCTGCTAACAAACAAACTAACTATCAAACAAACAAACGCTGATGAAAACGTTACGTCCTTGTTGGAGCATATTAACTGGATTAATTGTCTATTTAATGACTCAAAGCACAGGTAGTGACGCCTCAAGTGATATTCATGATTCTGTTTTATATTAAACTGTTTTATGTTTATACACAGATTAAAGTCGTAATCTTCACTCATAAATCACGAAAACAAGACCAATGATTATTTTTTCTTTATAAAGATTTTAAGTGTTTGTTTGTAGTCCATCTGAAACGGAGAATATAAGAGATATAATCCCCCCCCCTCTTCCCTCCATCCCACATGTCCCATTGGTGTCACTTAGAGGTGCTCCCATAATACCTCTCTCTGATGACCTCACTACATCAAGCAGCTCAGTATATTATGTCATCCTCCCAGGACTGTCACTGAGGAGAAGGAGATGTTACGAATCACACACACTCTGAAAGCTTCCGTTTCTAAACACATACATCTTCTGTTTAATTATTTAGAAGAAAATAAAATCTGGTTGCACTTTTCTGCTAAATAAAGATGAACTCGTTTTTACTCCCTGCTGAATTTTGTTTTTTCAAGATGATTTTGACATCAGTGGTGGGAATAACAAAGTAACTGTTGATGAGGACACGGATGAAGATATTTTTCTAATCGTCTATGACAGGGAGATGAGATGTGTTTGAAACAGACCAGAATCAGAAATTGTTGCAACATATTGCTGAATAGACCGATTTATTCCACAAAATACTTAAAGCATGGTACTTTAATTAGTTTCTAAGACAGAGGGTAATGCATGTTTCTATATCCTGTTACTGAATTGTGATAGATTTACTCATAAACCACCAAAACCACACACTTCCATCTCTCTTCCCTGCATGCTTGTTATTCGACAATGTAATTGTAGATTATTGATACAGATGCATAGTGTATGCAATATGATACTGTGACATAAAAGTGTAGATATTACTGTTCGTCAGTGGTGTCGTGTTAAAGTTAGGGAGGATGTAAATAAATCTAATCCATGGCTACAACCTGAACCACATTTTTCAGCCTATATTTACATTTTTTTCAAACGGCAACAATGAAAGAAGTTTGCAATGAGCAGTTACTGTTGGCAATGGGACCAGTGGTGTAGTGGTGGCTGGAAAAGTGTGTATACATTTGATTTATTCCCCCAAATCTTTTTTTAAAGCAGCTGCTCCAGCTAAGGATAAATGTTTTATTCTTATCCTACCTAACCAATCATCACTCCTCATACCTAAACCAATGCTTTGGCTATCTGAGGAACAAAATTGGCTTGCACTACACGACTGAAAGGGAATATTTAGAAGTGGGATACGTGATAATCTTGTGTATACACTGCACTATACCACTGAATGTAACTATGGATGAACAGAATAGCTCACGTCATTTCAGTCAGAGGAGACTTACAGGGAGAGAGAGTAAATTGTAATGAAATCAAATTGTGGTAAACAGAGGAATAGACCCCAGCAGGAAGTAGAACACCATGGAAGCAGTTCTTTGAATTAGGAGCTTCAGGTCTGAGGGGGATTTCCCCCCGGAGCCTGGAGGAAGTAGGGACGTCCCATGAAGGCTTTTGATTGGGCAGTTGAAGGGAGATGACTGGGTATCCAGGGTTGAGGTGGTGCAGTGAGCACTGTGCTAAATTGACAGCTGAATGACAGGAGGGAGAACATTTTAAACGTTGACAGCTTACGGGTGATTGGCTGAAGGTGTGTATGTCAGGTTGTGATTGTTGAAAAGAGAGAATGAGCTGGTGGAGCCTGGAGATGGCGAGAACTGTGCATGTGACTTAGGAGGCAAGAAGACGTCTTCCTGTCTTAACTTTCGCTAAACTTCATAACTGATAAAAAACCTAAAAACATAATGATATAAGGAAGGATCATCTTTTTCCCATCATTTTAAAGATGTTATCAAACTTCATACTTTATTCTTCTGAATCAAAAAGTAAAGCTTATATTAATTCATGGCTGTTAGACAATGAAATATAAGGAATAAATCTCAGCCTAAATTGTAAAAAACGTTGTGCCCTTGTTTTGATGTTCAAAGTGAAGCCCAGCTCATTAAAACCAAATGAACTCTTTGTACTTTACCAAGAAGCCATTAAACTTTTATTTCCCCATTAATTCTTCGAGTCTACAAGTCGTATCAGTCAGAAGATGGTAGGAGGAACTTTGAAAGCATTTCTTGAAAAAAAAGAAATCCTCAGTGAAAAGTGAATATTGATCCAAAGTACAGAATGCAGCTCTTTATTATGAGGTTTTCTTTCCCTCTCTGAGGTAAATATAGTGAGGTTACATGAAGTAAATCCCAGCTGACACACATGAGAACAAAAAGCCTGTCTCTCGTGTGTTGATCCGTCTGATTCTCCTGACAGAACAAAAAAAATTGCCTCCTCCTCATCATCGTCTCCTCATCCCTCTTCCTCTGTGATATCGTCTCTATTCATTATTCATGAGCTCATCACTGTCTCTCTCTGTGTCTCTGCTGAGGTTAATCATATTCTCATTGTGAAACCTAAAGTACAAGGGTATGTTTGTCGGATGAGGCTGAAAGTTGCAGTGTTGCAATAAAGATGCATTATAGTGAGATAAGGGTGACGTCATGTTGGATTCATCACATAAGATCACATAGTGGAAAAAAACAAGAGCTCAGTTCTTTTGTAGATTAAATAAGTGAAAACAAAAACCACAACAAAGTGAAACAAGATTATTTCCTCCACCAAGGAGGTGATGTTTTCACCACTGTCTGTTGTGTGGTTGTTGGTTTATTTGTTTGCAGAAGATTCTTGAACTGGTTTCCACCAATCTTAGTGGAGAGAAGGGGCCTGGGTCTGAGAAGAACCCATTCAGTGTTGGTGCAGATGCGGATTGAGGGTCGTATCCAGGCATTTATTTCTAACTTTCTTCAACAAGGAGGGATATGTTTTTGTCTGTGTTTGTTTATTTTATTTAGCAGCATTACCCAAATACTGCTGCATGGATAACCACAAAACTTGGTCGATGGATGTGGTATGGGTCAGGAAAGAAGCCATTAAATCTTGGTTTGGATCTGGATCAGGGGGCAGATCCAGGATTTTTTTCATATAGGACGTCTTTCACCATTCTTGTTGATTCCTCAGAGAATAATTCATGGATCTTGATTAATGAAATTATGTTTAAGGGACTGACTTCACTAGATCCAAATAAAAATCTGGATCTAGTGAATTTAATTGTGGTTTCATCAGGGGAAGGCCTTGGTGGAGGTATGAGCACTACTGCATGGCATTCTAGTTTTTGTCATTGATCTCTAATGGCAACAATGATGTGAAGCTGAAAGTTACTTTTAGTTTAGTAGAACTGGTTTTATTTCATTGTAAAAACAGCACAAATGAGGACATTCTGCTTTTTATTCCACCGAATAAAATGTGGTGGATGTAGTGATCATTACGTCCGTCCATCTGTAAATAATCAGTTGCTTTCTGGACCAGAACTTGAAAACCATTTGGACATTTTTTAAACATTAAACTTCACAAATATGTTAATCAGGTTGTTAAGTGGTGAGTAGACATTTTCATTGTATATTTTTTTACTGAATTTCCATGCCAACGAGTTTGAATTGGTCAAACTGAGAGTGGGCTCTCAACGCTGAAGTTTTCACCAATAAGCAGCAGAGAGACACCACACAGCTCCCTGCTTATGTAGGGTGTAACTTTGAAGTGATTCTCTGAATTACAGAATCACTTACTACTATATACACTTTGTAAAGGCAAACTGAAGTGAATACAACATCATGTGGGTTGTTCTTTTAGTGCTAAAGGACATTTTTTGTAGCTGCCTGATGGATCATCCATCTCTTGTTGACTTCAGCTTGCTTCCTCTTTGTCCTCATTCAACTCTTCACTTACTGCTGGGATCATAGAGGATCATGTTTTCTAGGTTAGACATCCTAAGAATATGATTCTGCCCTGGTAAAGTATTTAACCTTAATCCTACTTAACCATCAAGTTCAGTGTTGAATGTGTATAACACCTGCTCTTCCTGCACAGCTGCTTTCACGTTTGCCCCAAAATGGACATGATATGTATTAACTTTATAACCGTTCTGATGACCCTCTGCCTGTTTATTGACATCTACCTCCATGCATTAGGGCATGGTCACACAAATGCGAATGCAAAGTAAATATCGGGGGATCAAAGTTCACCAAAGTTGAACTGCAATTTACTTCCGCACAGTAAGCAAATGTTTTATTCGCCCCTCGCTCACGCTGATTGGAAGTGACCAGGAAGAGAACGTTCGCCACTGATGTATTATCGTTTGTGTGACCGGGCCCCTTAGTCTAATACTTGTTTATACAGCTCCCACACTGCTCACTGAAAACCTGACATTTGACTTAGACCCAACTGCCATGTTCCACACCTTTTCTCAGCCGCCATTTTAATGCTTAGATTGTAACATTGGAAACTGGCTAATGTGTGATGCTAAAAGTTCATTGATGGATTCAGTGTTGCTTCAGTTTGCTTTTGCCTCCTGATGGTGCCAGTGTGGAAAAATGTGCCTTTTGTTTCATGCTTTATCCCCCTTTATTCTCAAAAAACTTCTAACTTGCTGTTACCTGCTGTGCTCAGGTTTTCTGCTGAATCATGTGGGCAAATAGTATAAACTTAACAGCCAGTTTAAAAGGTTGTGATACACCGGTATTTGAGGGTGGACACAGTTACTGTACTAAATTATATCCCTATGAATCTTACAAGTACAACACAGACAACCGCACCTATGCCACTGCCAGACAAGTTACACCATCAGGGCTCTGCCCTTTTTCCAAAGAGTCGGAATAAAATTTCTGTCAATATTTCACCAGAGTAAATAGAGGCTTATATAATGCAGTATCTAGATATCACTTTTCTTTAAAGAATGGCCGTAAACCAGACGATATTTACAGACTCACTTATCCCATAAGGCCTGGCTCCACTCAGAAGAGAAAGAGAAGTCAAACAGTCACAGACAACGCTGCTCATCAGTAAATCAAAATGTGAAAAGGCTGATAATCTTTATTGCAGCTTTGTTGTATTGTTTAACTTTGCTGCACTCTTCTGGCATTTTGTCATTAGACCATAGTGCTACATGATGGAGTCTGTGGTTTATGTTATTGACTCCTGTTTCCAGCGGGAGGAAGTGAGGAGAGTATTGGATGGAGTGACAGGGGTATTGATCGGTAGGGGCTGAGATAATCCAGCAGTCTGTACAGGACTCGTGCTGATTGTACGTGTGAGCCGCTCACAGATCTGTCAGGTAATGGGAATATATATACACAGAGTGGCCACTTTATTAGGTACACCTGTAAAATCTAATGTGAGCCAATGCAACTGCTCTGCCATTACTTCTACCTTTGCAAAAAGTGATGAGGGTCAGTGTCACTGTCATAGAGGTTTTCATTTAACTATGTATTTACTATGGATCCTATAGTTTGCAGTGGTGTTAAAGGGAACTGAACTTTCTAATATTATTAATTTAAAAATATGAGGGGAAGAATATTAGAAACACGTTTCAGTACAATGAATGAGTACAATGATATTGAATTCAGTTCAATTCAATAATAATCTCCCAAGATAATCAAATAGTTTCAATAAAAACTGATCATCGTAAGATTTTCCTGTTGTTCTGGATTACATTTTGTTTTACAAGTAGCAAAGGGTGTGTAAATATAATATTAAAAAATGAAATAAATACATCTTTAACATTTAATTCAGAATATTATGGAGACCTATGATATTTTCTTAGATTTTATTTGAGCAAATTGGGGTGTTTCATCCATTCTGATATCATACATGATACAAGAATGAAACATTTTGCCTTCTATCAGAACTGAATAAGAAAATATAAATTAATTATCAAAATAACTAAATATAGTAAGGTTGATCTTTTGGGTTTGTTTATGCTTCAAATTATTTCTTATTTGTCTAAACTGTATTATGGTTTTTCTCATTTAGCGTAACACTTTAACAACACACCCTGTGTTTACAACATATGTGAGATTCAGACTGTGAATCCTACAGATAAATGAGCAGCTATGTCCTAACAGTGTTCTTTAGCAGCCCCTCTATCATTTAGAGATATGACTTGGTGCTTTGGTTATTTCACACAGGTTTGTACCAGAGTGACCCTCCCTCCTGCTCTCCCCCGACACCAGCACACAGCCTAGTGGGCGTGTTGAGATTAATGGTACCAGCAGTGACTGTTTATCTTAGTAGTGCAGCTCTATAATGCAAGCAGACTTTGTCATATACGCACCTACACATTCATAAATAAGGTCACCTCCCCAACCTGCAAAATGGAAAACACAACCAGGATTTATAGCTCGAGGCACATGGGGGATGATGTACGGCTGTAATTACTGTACATGGGTCTCTGGATGCCTTTAGATCAGTTCATGCTCACACAAACACAAAAAAACTACACAATTCCTTTTTTTGTGCTGTTTTTGTAAAGAGACAGCCTTTGTTTTAAATCCTGTCGAGAAACAGAAAACATCAGTGAACATCAGTATTTGATTATAATTTCTCTTTCTCTCTGCCCCAGGTTTCCCCCCCTCACCTCACTGACCCATGAAAGAAGCCATGCCGGTGCTAACAGCAGGAGCAGGTGAGCCGAGTCAGCACAGATGCTCCACACACACTGTCCATACTGCCGGAGGCCCGCTGCGCTCCGTCTGCTCCTGTTAATGTACATGATGATTTTCTTGTTCCCCTCCTCTGTAGGGCTTCACGAAACGCTGGCCCTGCTGACCTCTCAGCTGCGGCCCGATGCCAACCACAAGGAGGACATGGTGTTCCTCAAAGACGTGTTCAGTGAGAGAAGCCTGGGATACCTCATGAAGGTGAGGAAGTCATATTATTATAAGTACTCACTTATAATAATCACTAATATGTATCTGTAGATATCATTTGCATCTTTGCACTGTTTTGATAATCTGGTCGGTTGGTCGTGTTCCTTGAGTGAGTGAAAGGACAGCAACCAGGTCATTCATGTGAACATTTATTTATCTGATGGCAGGTCATCATCACAGCCATTCAAAACTGTGGCTGTACAAATGGCTGTTTCAATACTTTTTAAAACAATTTTTCTGCCCCCTCGTTGTCATCCTGTTTGGTTTAAGTTGATGCAAGTAAAAGATCTGAGTCAAACAGACGTCTGCAATGAACTTGCACTCAATGCACTGAACTCTGGATAAATTATCCAGAGGGGCTGTGAGGTTCAGGACTTTCACCGGAGTTTCTCCTGCCCAAAGATGTCAAAAGAGTTTGTGATAAGAGCCGACGCCAGTGTGTGAAATACACGTGCAGAATTGATACATTACCTATTACCTCTGTATGCTGACCCACCCTCCACCTGAACGCTGCAGATATTTCTGTGTTGTTGTGGACATTCCTGTTGCGTTGTTCATATGTGACATAGGCAAAGTAAAGTCCACACCCAATTGTGTGGACAGTTCGTGTATGAAATTGGCTACTGACCCACCTCACCTGACCTCCTCTCTTCAGAGTATATGTGGCGTGTCTCTACCTTATTTCTTTTAATCTTTGAAGACTCTTAAACATCATTATATTGTCATCATCAGTCCTTATGTGTATATTTATTTGTCAGGAAATATAAAACTAAGACATTTTAGAGTAATATAGTCATTTTTCTGGTCTATTCATGTGATGTGGCAACTGGAATCGTGCCAAAATGTAAGGTTTATAAATCAAAACAATGGAGCTTTAAAAAACTTAAATGTCTGTGATTGTTACAGCTTAGTAAAAGTAGGAGTTTAACAAGGTTTTAAAAAAGTCACAGATTGTGTAACCTTAAGTATTTTGTTCAGTTGGAAAGCCAACTGTCTGAAAGCTATCAGCAACTATTGGATGGATAACACTGAAAATTGGTTTTCATGAGGTACAGATGATGAATCGATCTAGATTTGGATACAAATGTACATTATTGTTGACGTGAACTTTTTCCAAAACGCTGCACTCCTTTATGAAACCCTCTTTGTTTCTATCACAGATCCATGAGAAGCTGAGACAGTATGAGAGACAGAGTCCGACACCTGTTCTCCACAGTGTTGCTTCTCTGGCAGAGGATGTAAGTTTAACCATCACAACTAAATGCCTAACCCTAACCCTAAACCTAATTCAAACCCTAACCCTAAAGCCAAGTCTTAACCCTCAAAGAAGCCTTTGAAAAAGTGAGGACCAGCCAAAATGTCCTCACTTTCAATAAATTTCTATTTTTAAAATGTTCCTCACAAACATATAAGTACGTACACACACAGCTTGAATTATATTTCCACTCTCAGCAGTCAGTCACAATGAGTTAGCTCCGACAGAGAAGCAGCGCAGGTATCAAAAGTGAATTTTAATGTCCTCAAAGTGCTGAATCATCCTGATGCTCATCTCAGGAAACTCCACATCCTGCCGCTCTCCTGCTCCCACCAGTTATCAGTGAGGAAACTGCTGACCTCTGCTTCTCGACACTTATCTTTCCCTGCGAGCATGTCTGTGTATCTGTTTGCATTTATTCTCCAGTAAACTGCGGCACTACATTACCGGTATACACATGCACTGGTTCACATGAGGTCAGGGGCCGTGGTTGATGTGCGTGTTGTGATTGGCAGGTGGCGGAGGATCTGCAGGGTGGACCAATGAGCAATGAGGAGAAGGAGCTGCTGCACCTGTTGACGTCACCACATCTGAAGGTAAACACACTGCCACTGGCTTTTTTTGAACCACAAACCTAAAGTGATACTTTGAATGGAGAATTATCAACATTTTAACCAGATTAATGCTGTTTAAAAATGAAAAACTTTAGATTGTTTGGAAAAAAAACAAAAACATTTAGACAACTAAAATGTATGTATTAAAAAAGTTTAATCCTTCATGCAATTATGTAAAATTTCCATACATGTCATTGCTCTCACATAAGAGTGTATATTAATCTCTGAAGCCGTTCAGGCTGCCCTGTGTGCTCTCCAGCAGCTCTACGACCACATTGTAATCTCAGCACGTCGCCTTTCTGTCCCACCAGGCTGTTCTCTCAGTGCACGACACTGTGGCTCAGAAGAACTTTGACCCCGTGCTGCCGCCGCTGCCCGATGACTTCGAGGATGAGCTGGAGGAGGAGTCAGTGAAGATTGTCAGACTGGTGAAGAACAAGGAGCCTCTGGTGAGTTGTGACAGAACAACAGGAGTGGAAATGAAAACATAAGAGCCCGCAGGAGAATGGGGTGGAAGAGGGAGGGAGTCTTTTTATTCTTTTCTGCAAATCATTTTATAAATTCGTCTGTTGTTCAGGGAGCCACCATCAGGCGGGATGAAGCCACTGGGGTGGTGATGGTCGCTCGGATCATGAGAGGAGGTGCAGCTGATCGAAGTGGTAAGTTGAGCTTGTTCTGCGGATTTTGGTCTTGGCACATTAATAGACTACCAGAACCTGAAGGCCCCAACCTGGGGACTGGAACACAGACACAAGTGGTGAAATCCATCCCCTTGAAGACGTCTGCTGTGCAACTAGGATGTCACATTTCAAAGGCTCCTTTAAACACTGTCGACAAATGCTTCCTTTCAACCCTGCGAAATTAAGGCCTTCATGGCCCAACCTATCCCAGGATTCATTGCGCTTCAATGGTAAACTTTTTTTCAAAGGAAGCGAAGCAAAGCAAAGCGAAATGACATTAAATGATTGACGCTTCAACTTCTACAAAGTTTTGATGCTTGGGGCATTTAACTTCTCTTCATGTACAACATCAGCTCTGTTGCTAGGCGACAGGAGCTGGTGACACCTATCACGGAAATCCTCTGTAGACCAGACCATCTTATTTTGGTTCTGACTTGGGGGTCTACGCGGCCCATGAAGGAGGCGGTCTAGACGTGGGCCAGGTAGACGGTGGTGTCTGAAGAAGGCAGCCTCTGAATTGAGACACTCACTCTTTGGTTTAGTCTCTCTTCTATTCATTCTTACTTTGTGGTTTACTTTTAAAAGGTTATAACAGTAATGTAATTCAGGCAACATTAGCAGGGCTGCTCACAACTTAATGCAGCCTGTGATGATACAACCACTGCAGCTTTGTTCCTCTGTTTAACCCTTTTTAAGTTTCTCAAATGTGCAAATAATTAGCAATGTTAATGTTTAAAGACGAGTTTTAGTGACTGTTGTTTAAAATTTAAAAGAGCAAAAGTGTCGGTATGACAAGCAGAAATGTTCATGGATGGATACGAGCCAGGACACTGCAGTGATGTAGCACAGCCCTGAGGCAAACTGAGCCACTGTGACTCCCTGGGAGGCTGCTGGCTTTTACAGCAGTGTGACGGCATTTGTCTTCTTGCAACCGGAGAAAATGAGGGAAACTGTTTCATGAAATATGTGCACAGGGCAACTAATCAAAACCGGATTCTCTGATGAGGTGAGATCAAGGCCTCAGCGTGAGACGAATCGCACGACTGCTGCTGAAACCTAAAGCTCCTCACGAGTCCCCAGAGACTCAATCACACAATATAGACTCAGCAATGATCCTTTATATGGGCGTTGCCATGGAAATATCAGCCACATGCAGGTGTGTGTGTGTGTGTATCTGTGTTAGTTGGCATTAGACACATGCATGCTGGGAAACTAAACCAATCGGTGTCCTCATCTATTAATCATTAATACCCTCCTCTGTTTTCTTGTGTCAGCGATGGGAAAGCTCTCGTCAGTGTGGAGACGGATTTCAGAAGTAGCCTCTGGCCTCTGTGCATGTCTCCTAGATGCAGACATTATATGATTGCACCATAGTGTGTCTTCGATCCTGAGGGAGAAGAATACTGATGTTACTCCTTTCAGCGTCTGGTTTCATTGTTGTGGCTGCAGCAGGAAAGATCAGAGCTGAGGATGGAGGCAGCCTCTATCAGTGGATCTGACAACAGCACTTTGATACGGCTGATAAACTCCAAAGACCTGGAAAACGCAGTGACGCCTCCGTGATCGTCATTGATGTTCGTGTTCTGTTCGTGTTCTGTTCGTCTTCATCTCGTCTCCCCTCCCCCAGGTTTGGTCCATGTCGGAGATGAACTCAGGGAGGTCAACGGAGTCTCTGTGATCCACAAGAGACCTGACGAGATCAGTCAGCTGCTGGTAAGACAGAATCTCTGTACACTGCAGAATTAAAGCCAGACTGATGTTTGAGGAATACACAAGTACGATATACATGTCAAACCTCCATTAATATCTAAGCTGCCCTCATTAGTCGTCCATTTAAAGTCCATTTTAGAGAGATGAGTCTGCACTCACAATCTTCCCTCTGTCTCGTCTATTTGTGATCTAGTCCCAGTCCCAGGGCTCCATCACTCTCAAGATAATCCCTGCCATTAAGGAAGAGGATAGACTGAAGGAGAGCAAGGTGAGACAAAGCTGGAGTCACTGTGCATGAATTTAGTTTTTACACTTTTCTTACACAGTTTGAAGGGAAACAACAGACTCATTATTAGGTTTATGCTGATGTCTAGTGGGACAGATGAACAGCTTCATCCGTGTTTCTTCAATAATAAATAGGCACACAAGGTGCTTTTCCCCCCACAATTCTCACAAAGCCTTTACTTTTGCGTCCAGGTGTATATGAGAGCCTTGTTTGACTACATCCCGCTGGAGGACAAGGCCACGCCCTGCCAAGAGGCGGGACTTCCCTTCAAACGAGGAGACATCCTGCAGGTCGTGACGCAGGACGACCCCACGTGGTGGCAGGCCAAACGTGTGGGAGACAGCAACCTGCGGGCCGGACTCGTCCCCTCCAAACAGTTCCAGGAGAGGTGATGTCAAATCATGTACAAATGTTCTCTCTATGATGTGAACTGGTGAAACGATTCACAGACACACGGCTGATATGTATTTTATCCAGCCATTTGTAATCCTTTAAATCCACATTCATGTGTTCCACATTGAGGGGTCAACTATGATTAGATGGAGCATCAAAGCAGTGAGTGTGTGTGTTTGGGGGAAAAACAAATCGAATCACAGCCTTGAATAGGCACATGCTGATACCACAAGTGTCATAATCTGTCAGTAAGATGATCTGAGCAGGCTGATGGATCCCTGCCAAACACTGCAGCTTCTGTTGGATTAATGTCCACAGCTGGAACACAGAGAGAGACACAGGTCAGAGGGTTAGCTCTGTGAAGCCTAAACCGAGAGTTTGTCGGTTAAATTCAAATTTTAAGTGGAATAACAAAGATCTGCTGATACTGTGGGTTCCTGCTGCACCCTGATTGACAAACATGTCTTTAAATGCACTGAACAAATAATTATTATTGTCAAAGCGCAGCAAAATGACCACATGTCTGTGCTCAGGGGGCCAAGTATCCTATAATCCATCCGGGTGTGTTGTATGTGCTTCTGCGTGTCTGTCATGTTTGAATCTTTATTCTGCCTGTCTGACATTTCCTCTGAACCTTCCGCTCACTGATGATTCTCTCCCTGCCTCCGTCCTCTCTCGCTCTTTGTTCTGCTGCACATTCCCCCAGGCGGCTGGCCTACAGGATGAAAATGGGCACACTCCCGAATCCAAAATCCCCTAAAAAGCCCGTCTGTAAGTTTTTTGCTCCCCATGATTCCTCTGCACCATTTCATAATTACAGTTGACCACCTGCAGCATCGCTCACTGTCACTTCTCCTTTCTCTACTTGGGCACGCAGTCAGTGTCATTACAGGACAATATTTCCTCCTCTGGATAAATGCAGCAGTGTTTTCATTGACATTTATTGACCTTTTTCGAGGGTAATTGGCATTCTCAGAGGCATTAGTATCCATTGTCCGTCCTCTCCGTGCCGCTCTGCCGACATGTTTTTAAAAAGGATGGGGGGGAGATGGAGGAGCACAGAGATGGAGGGAGGGATCATAGATATGAATTAATCTCTCTCATGTTTTGCTCCATCTGGTCAGCGAGCGAGCTGTGAGTTCGGATTAAGTAGATCAGACAGCGTTACATCAGGCACCAGCTGAGGGGAAAAAAAGCCTCAACAATACATTGCGCTTCTCACTTTCTCATTTGAAGCTATAGAGGTGGTGCTTAAACAGACAGGTGAGCGTGTAATATGAGTGGTGGCTCTTCGTGGCGCATAAGCTGCAGGCGATCCGATTAGGCCTGAGCCACGGGGAGACAACAACAGCTTAGCAATATGGCAGCTAGTCGTGCTCCGCCACGCAGCAGCGAGCCTGCGAGGACTCTTCTGCCTCAACCTCCCTCCGTGCTCCTCCAGCTCTCTGATTAATTCCCCTAAATCCCAGCGGGGGCCTGTAAATGTGGGTCTCCCCCTGTCTCATCAGTGACGTCACCCTGACAACTGCACACACGATTTTTATATTTAGAGTCTATAAATCCTCACATGACGTGCTGTCAGAACATTTCCAGAAATGTCTTTTACACAGAGCTGCTGCCCATTTATCTACTGTGATGATAATGTTTTACACTTTCCTCTTCCCTGATGCAAACTGTCAGACGACCAAGGATGTGATAAAGGTGGGTACATGTGCAGCCACGAACATGATTCATCCAGTAAATGCATACAAAGAAAGATACACGCACAAAATGCACACAACAGAAAAATGTGTGTGTGTTTGTGTGTGTGTGTGTGTGTGTGTGTGTGTGTGCGTGTGTGTGAGCTTGCATGTGTGCTCGTGTGTGCATTTGGGATTTCTACTGCTTCCAGCTTAATTCCTCCCCTCCTGCTTCTGGTGTACCAGACCAGAATAGATACTTTGCATTGTACGTGTGTGTGTGTGTGTGTGTGTGTGTGTGTGTGTGTGTGTGTGTGTGTGTGTGTGTGTGTGTGTGTGTGTACCTGCTGATGTGCAAGCAGAACAGCATCCGTGGAGACTACAGTCCAACCAAAAAGAGGCTGTTAAAGAGAACAATAGTTCCTTTTGTGTTCTGCGTCATCCTCAGTCCCTGATATTATGTGTGTTCCGTTTTTCACTAGACTGCATCATCAGACCCTATTTCAATGTTTTATTCTGATTCTGTGCTGTAAACCATCCTTTTTCTAAAATCATAACATATCATCATGTTCTACTTTTGTTGTGGACTTATGGATTTGTAGGTTTGTGTATTTGAGGCAGTTTCTGTCTCAGCTGTGCAACAATGGGGAGAAAAGACTCGTGTGTGGGTCACAGGGACTTCACAGCTGGCTCCTTTTCAAAAGGAGAGCCTCCTCTGTTCCTCTCCTCTCCTCTCCTCTCCTCCCTCCTCTCCTCTCCTCTCCTCTCCTCTCCTCTCCTCTCCGTTAGTGGCTGTTGCCTCCAACAGCATTGCATCATTAACTCTTGGCTGCCTCCCGCTGTCTGCCTGCCTGCTGCCTGTCGGCCCCGCCTGCCCTCTCCAGAGCCCACGGCCCTCCTGCCCTCCTGCCCTCCTGCCCTCCCCACTCTTTAACTCTTCCAGGTCTCTTACCCTGTGCTTACCCCCTCTTTTCCTTGCTTGCCTCCCTACAGAGGACTGTGACTGTGAGGGCTATTTCAATGGACAGTACATAGGTGAGAGCGTGAACGTCTTTCCCCACCTCCTTCTCCCTATCTGCTCTTTGCCTGTTGCAGCCTGGCTATGCGCTGGTTCCCTGGATGCTTCAGGCTGGGGGTCACACTGATTGCTTGTTGAGTTGACCCGTGCGGGGCCCGGGGTTGAGGGACAAGAGGAGGGGTGAAGGTTTTGAAGGGTAAAGAGATGGGATCAAAATCAATGCCAGGGGGGGGAATCGGAGACACGGATGATGATTCACAATTTTTTTGGCACCAAGAGAAGGGAGGTAGATGAATTTGTAGAAAACATGAAAGAATTTTCGTGTTGAAAAATCATCGAGGAAGTATCGTGTCAGCCTGAATAGTTTTCAGAGAGTTTAAGGACGTGTCAAAGTCTGACATTTAAGTGTTTCCAGTGAGTAATGCATTCGTATTCCAATTCCCCTATTCCTAATTTATAACCAAATGAGTTCTTTACAGGAATAAAGAACCAAATGATGCTGCTGTAACCAGTGGTAGAGGAAATATTCAGATTCTTTACTCACCAGAAGTAAAATACCAATACAGTAATTTAAAAATACTATCTTTTGAGTAAAAGTCCTGCGTGAAATAAGTCAAATTAAAAGTACATAGCTATTAGGAGCAGAATGGAATGAAAGTACTGGTTTGGGTCCTCTGACCGATGTATGTATTAACTATGTATTAATAAAAAAGCAACCATGTGTCACTGTTGTAGCTGCTGGAGGTGGAGCTAGTTTTACTTTATAAACAGGAACAGTAGTCTAGGAACTATTTGGTGGAACTGTTAACTTCTCAAATATCTTGTGACCTTTACTACACACTGCTGTTTGTCAAAGGTCAGAGGTCAAACATTTTAGAAAACAACTGGTTTTATATTGAAAAGATAATATTATTTATGTGAAATCACATAAATGTAATTGAGTATAAAGTTTAATACCTTTTGAAATGCCGTGGAGTGAAAGTATAAGGTAGATCAAAATAGAAATAGGTACAATAATACTTCATAACAGTAAAATGTTGTTTGCCTTTGAATAAGTAGCCAGGAAAATTAGTTTTGAAGTAATAAGCTTTTCTGACTTCAAATTGGAGAGGATGGAATACGGTAGTCCCCTTTATCCTCAACCCCTCACCATCCTTCCAATGACCTCCCCTCCCTCATCCTTCTTCAGCCCAACCTGACCCCTCTATGCTCCCCCACATCCTGCGAGCTGCTGGAATGACGATGAGTACAAGGAGCGATCTGACCGCAGCGGAGAGCTTAACAGCACCTCCTCACTGTAACACACAACACCCTTTAAAACAAACAGTATTTGTGCTTTCCCTTTGCTTGGAGCTGTTAAAACATCCCTCCACCCACCTCCTCCATCCAGCAGTGTTTGGATCCTCCCTAACTTGCCTCCCTCCCGTCCCGCATCTAACTAACTGCCCCCTGCTGCTGTGGCCAGTGCACTGCTTCCTCCTTTTCTTGAAAATGCCCCCTCCTCCTCCTCACACCCTGCTGCGTTGGACGCATTGCACACTCAACAGGCACGTTTGCTGCTCGTTCACCCTGTGTGGAGGTGTGAGGCTGGGTTGTGTGATGCTCTAACGCCAGTTATAGTCTCTCCTAAGTGTAAAGCAGTGGCGCCCTCCTGTGGCCAGGTGTTTTCCTGGGAATTTTATTCAGGTACAGTGCCCGGCTCATTCCTGCAGGTATACACCACTGACAGGGGGAGGGTACAGACAGTCCTGGTCATGGGAGACCCTCATTCACAGCCACTCTCTGTCATCGGTGTGGCGTTTCCCAGGGCCAGGCTGTCCTGTCTGTCCTGCCTCAGCACTGTAGCCTCGTTGAAAGACGCATGCCTTGGAACATGTTGGAAAATCATGTCTGTCTTGGGTCACACAAATATTTCATTCAGATGAAAGAATCATTACTTTAAAAATAATTAAAGAAAAGTTTGCTTACAAGGCGTTAACTGTGCTTAGCTGCATGCGATGTTTAGTTGAAGCATGGTGAATAATTGTCTAAAAGTTCAGTAAATATCTCACACGATCAAGTATTTACACGTCAAATAAGAGGGAGCTATTTTGAACCTCGTGCAGTGTTTACAGAGGTTTTTAATGCATGCTTGTCAAAGGGTTGGTCTTGACTATATTCAAACAATGTTTGCTCACTGCACTTCATGCAAAAATGCACCATACCTGCATCATGGAAGTGAACAGTGTCCTCATATGTAAGCATAAGATTATAAATAATTTTATGGCTCATGTCACCTGACCCGAGACCTTTTGTTGTCTGTTCTTTCTCCCCTCGTGTGTGTGGCCTCGCTGTAGCTGGTTTACGGAGGAGTTTCAGGCTGAGTCGTAAAGACCGACAAGGATCCTCAGGAGAGGGCTCTGATCCCGGAGACTCTGACTACCTGACCTATGAGGAGGTCACCCGCTACCTGCAGAGGCCCAATGAGAGGCCTCGTCTGGTGGTTCTGATCGGTGAGACTGAGCCACTAACTGGCACTTATGTTCTTCTGTGATGATAGTGACATCTACAGGATTAAAGCATGTACTACAACAAGTTCAAACTAATTTGACATGACGCATGGTATGAAGACAACAAACAGCCTTACCATTGATAGTTACTTTAAAACCCCAAACACATGACTTCTCAGTTGCTAGCGTCCTCCATTTTCATAATAAATAACATAACATCACTGACTTACTCTGCTGATGAATGTACGAGAGGGCCTGTAATTGGTCAAGCTGACAGTGAAGAGATCTGCTGGATCAAGAGACAAACCTCTTCAAACGGTCTGACGTACTTCTACAGGTCATCACAGGTTGAATACAAACTTCCCCCCTCGTTACAATTTTGAATATAAGGTCCTAATAATAAACAGATTTTCCCTTCATGATTAAATTGTTTTTCTCTAAAAATAAACACCCAATCTGCATCCATAGGTTCTCTTGGAGCACGAATCAATGAGCTCAAACAGCGAGTGATTGCTGAAAACCCACATCGTTATGCTGTGGCCGTACCGCGTGAGTAGCTCACACCATTCATACATCTCTAAATATAACCAATATTATTGTGCAGTGACCTCACATACATGAAAAATTATTCTTATGTTTCCGCAGATACCACAAGGCCCAAGAAACCTCACGAGAAGGAGGGGGTGGAGTACCACTTTGTCACAAAGCAGCAATTTGATGCAGATGCTTTGAACAACAAGTACGTTGACACGCATGTTGGTTTTTGTGTGAATGGAGGATTTGTTTCCTTCTGAAGTTTGGTTTCTCCTTTAGGTTCATAGAGCACGGTGAATACAAGGAGAACCAGTATGGCACCAGTATAGAGGCGATCCGCTCTGTACAGGCCAAGAATAAGATGTGCGTAGTGGACGTGCAGCCTGAGGTAAGAGTCAAGTTACAACCACTGAACCCATCGTCCAAATGTATCACAGTCCACTATCATAACACAGTCACTTCAGATCTGTTCATTATGCAGAGTCTGACATATCACTGTTGGCCCCTGTTTGGCTCTTATGCTCTGTGTAAATGCATCACCACTCCAGGCGCTGAGGAGGCTGCGGACAGCGGAGTTCAAGCCTTATGTCATATTCGTCAAACCTCGTGTTCCAGAGAGCAGGCGACGCCGCAGTGCTACCACCTCGCCAGGAGGGGGAGACCATGGTCGCGTTACAGTGAGTCCTGCATTCTCTTAGATGCATCTCGATTGAAAACTAATTCAGTCCTTTGATAAATGCTCCTTTCATGAAGGTTTTTTTTGTGATGATTTTGGAAGCAACATGATGAACTTTGTGCTGTTGAACTAGAGTATTATACTGAGATGTGGTTCTGTTGGCCTTCCTCTGTCAATAACACATTCAGATGATGTAAAAGAGTTTAACTGACTCTATCCTGAAGGTTGGATTTATTGCCGTCCAATACAACATTGGACAGCATTAGTTTTAGCGGTAGACCTATACCTAATATTTGATGTGGGTCACAAACGTTACTGTTTGTTCTGGTTTGCAGCCTGAATATTTATAATACAAGATATAATAGAGACATTGACATATTTGACGGTAAACCGTGGGATTATTCGTTGTGTATAAAGTATTAAGACTCAGTCGTCAGGACACACTAAGCAATTTTTCAACATCATGGCCAAACAGAACATTTTCACAGGCCACATTGTTCATATTCATTCAGGAGTTGCAAATCACGTCGGTGGGATCAAATCAAAACTAGTCAAGGACTCAGGTCGAAGGACAAGGCCCTGCAGGTTCTGTCTTCAGACAATGCTCTGTCTATATCAAACACATCATTTTCTTTTTAACAACAGGATGAAGACCTGCAGGAGATGCGTCAGTCTGCCATTCAGATCGATCAGCAGTATGGACACCTGGTGGACCGGGTCCTCATCAAGGAGGACTCAGCCAGTGCCTGTGCAGAACTCCGAGGTATTTTGGAGAGGCTGGAGCGAGAATCCTTCTGGGTGCCTCTCAACTGGGTGCGGACCTAAACCTCACTCTTCCCCCTGAATCTTCTAGAGGAACTTCACAGCCCGCCCACCCAAATCCTCTTCTCCTAATGACCTAATTCCCCTCAAAGGCCCTGTGGCCAGTCTGGTAGTCTGCTGGACTCCCTCAGCACTGGTCAAACAGCCACTACTGAGGCTCCAAATGATATTAGAGGAAGACCTCGTCAGGGGTTTCGCAGCAGATGGACAACTCCTCTTGGTCAAAGGCCAGTTTATCGTCTGAAAATCTGTCTTTTCCATCACAATCGCCCCTTTCCCATGTCATTTATTCAAGTTTGCTTTGAATTTATTTGACGACAGGGAACAGAAGCAGAAGTGTTTTATTCCTCCCACTGTCACTTACTCGAGCTGCATTGTTTACTGGAGCGTGTCAGGTTTGGGATCCCACTCACAGGATTGCTCAGTCAGTCAGCTTTATCATGACTCCTGTTGGAGTACATTTAGTAGCATGTTTTTTATTCAGCTCAATGCCACATACAGAATGATTTCTTGTTAATTCTAACTGCTCATGCATCTTGTACAGTATAAGAGCCAATCACTTTCAACACGGAATATTTAAGGAAATTCAAAACCATTCATTTCAACAGACTGACAGAAAATATAACTAAGATCCAAACAGTATGTGAGAATTTAATTTTCTACAAAACTGTTTTTAAGAAACGCATGACAGCTGGTTATTTAATCTCCGATGTAAATATTGTAAATGTTCTTCCTCGTGTGCCAACGAAAGATCTCGTAGCACTTCAATGCAACCTGTTTACCTTCAGTCCTGTGTGTAATAATGCTGTGCACAAAGTCTGTGTGGATTGACGTCACAGTGTGTGTACACAAACACCAACACATGATGCTACTTTTTCGATCATGAATGGGTTTTGTAAAGTTCCCTTGCACATTTTTTAGACAGCAGAAGCAAAGGTGGCAACTCGATGTATTTTATTTGAGAATCAAGAGTTTTGTTGAACTTGAGATGTAATATCCACAGATTTTGAATAAAAATAAGGTTATGAATCTGCGTCTATTGATAATTAACTAATTGTTAAATTTACCAACATGTTTACATGTTTATACTCGTAAGATATAAACAATCTAAAGACAACTTGCCATTTTCTGACATTTTCTGATGTAAAAATGTATCAGGAATAAGGGGCCAGATATCAAACAAAGACTATACTTGTAAATTGCAGCCTTATTTCATATACAAGGCCCAACACAGAAAATGCAGAGTAAAATGTGATGTTACAGGATACATTTGAACCCTCATGAGAGACGTCTCATATGCACAATGAAAGATTTCATGGTTGTAATTGTACTTTTTCTCTGAACTGACATGAATCTCTGCCGAACATGACTTCAAAGACAGTATTGGTGGCGATGATTGAACACAATCCACCTCCGGAGTTTAGTCAAATCAAGAGTTTCTCTCTTTCTGGTTCAAAGCTGCCACAGCCCAGCACTGTAAACTGTGTGGACAGAGATTTACATTAAAAAGACAGATTCTTTGGGCGAAGAATTGTTTATTTACTCTAACTTCTGCTTAAATTAAATAAGTTTTACACAGACTGGAGATTTTAGTCTCCCATCACGTACATCAAATCCCTCAAGGATGGGATCTTTTACAACCAGTGCAAAGAGGAGGAATCAATGCAGGTTCGCAACCTTGCGCTCTTTCTTTGACCTGATAAACTTAAAATGTGAACCTATTCTGAAATGACACAAATCAGATTAGAGGAAACTGATAGGCTCATGTCACAGGTGATCACAACGTTAGTGATCTGTACAGGTTTACAACATTTTGGATAAACTATAACTCACTTTGAATGTTTCAGATCCCTTCTGCTGTGTGTTAAAAACGTGCTCTGTGTTTTTGATCTTTTCATGTTCTGTACGAACTAAAGAAACCCAGAATGTTGAGTTTGTAACGTGACATGTACAAAGTGCCATAATAAAGCTAGCTTAATCAAACCTTTGGCATTCCTTTAATACAGTTTCCCGGGGAAAAAATGTTTTTCCCCAAAGCTCGATTTTCTTTTGCTGCAGATTGATGTCAAAATGTTTAATGTGTGTGTTTACCTCTCATCTGTTGTTGCTCCACTGCAGTTCATTTAAGTGCATGTATAACATTGTCAGAAGTCCTTGGCTTTGGTCCACAGGCAGACATCACATCTCTATTCCATCAGCGTTGTGTTTCATGTGGTCTGCTCTGGGGACAGATTATTGTCACAGTGATAGATCAGTTGAAAGCAAGTCTAAGCTCGGGCAAAGAATTCATAATGAACCACAGTTGAACCTGAGAGGTAGAGGCTGAAACTATTTAATTTCTTCACTCAGGTCACTTTAATGTAAAGCAATGCATCATACAAATCACTCATAATTAAAGCCAGTGGTGGAAGGATTATTTTTTGTACTGTACTTTAGTACAATTTTGAGGTAATTTTACTGGAGTGTTTTTCAGTATGCACCATTAATACTTTTACTCCATTTCATTTATTCAACAGTTTGAGATTTTACACTCAATAATATATGGTGAGTTTATAGATGCAGTATAGTGCATTAATTCTAAATGAACCTGTAGGACATAAAGTACCTAAGCCTAATGTAGCGTTTCAAAATTTTGCTTTTGTTAATTAAAGAACATGTTCCTGGAAATTTGAATAACCAGGCAAACCAGCATTAAAAACCTGATAAAATCTAATAGTACAGTAAGGAATCAAATATATAAAAATGTACATTTAAGTATTAAAAACATGATAAAAATGCCATAGTATATAAGGCATCAAATACATTGTAAAAATGTCATAGTATAGCTGAATTTCCAGTTCAGCGTTCTGCAATCTTCATGGAACTTTGAATAACAGATGATGCAGCAGCTTCAGAGTCTTTGTCAAGCAGCCTTTTCACTGCGGGTCACTTTTACAGTTTCTAAATGATTGAAAGCTGCTCCCTGAGGAGTCTAATAACGAGCTAACTTCACGACTTTCCAGTGCTAAAAACCTTTTTGGAGTCTGCACTGATCCTTCATTAAAAGGCTCATGTAATTCTGTAATTGAAAAAAGATATGAAGCCCATTAATCTGTAACTGTAGTGCAGCTTTTTCATGGGTTTTGTAAGGGTTCGTCATCAGCTCACCCTCTCTCTCATATGCAATTAACTCAGTGAGCATCCTGCGACTCCTGAGACAGCTGCTGGCAGAGCCAATTAAACTGGGTAACAATCACTGTAATTAGTGGAGGTGCCCCGCTGAGAAAATGGAACCATGTGTAATGTACTGAGATGTGTTGGACTCAAATGCTCGACTCGGAGACAGAGATGATAAAGAATAACTTTTACTGAATGGTTTCGGTACACGGAGTGGCAGTCCAGTAACAAACACAATATTCCAATAAGTGTCGGGCAGCAGCAGAAGTCGAAGGAGATCCAGTCCAGGTTCGGTACACAGGTGAGGCAGTCCAATAACAAACACACAATTCCAATGAGTGTCAGGCAGTAGCAGGGTTCGGTGAAGATCCAGTCCAGGTTCGGTACACGGGTAGACAATTGTTGAACAGGCAGAGGTACCGACAGGGAAGAAGCAAAAGCGGAGTCGATAACACAGGCCGGGGTCGGAATCACTAGAAACTTAATTATCATAGAAATCGCTGGGACGCTTGAGACACGGGGAAACAAAGACGAACTGGCAACGCGACACAGGAACACACAGACTAAATACACTAGGTGATGAGGAACAGGTGCAAACAATCGGGGAGGAGCAGACAATCAACAAGGTGGAGCACACACAAGGCAGGGAGTGAGGAGTCTGAAACGAGAGGAGAGATGAGTAAACAATCACAACACAGAACAGAAGAATAAACGATAAATATCAGGCCAACTTAACTAGTACGCAGGACTGGACGTAACACCATGTTAGTGTGAAGGTGTGCTGAGGCTCCACACACAGCCGCTGACATTCATTATGAACAAACTAAATACGCTGCGATTCAGTGGCGACCACTTTTATACCTTCCAAATAGACACAGCTTCACATATGTTTTGACAGAAAGCAGATGTGCATTTTGTTTTTGGAGGCTATCACAAACTATCATAACAAAACGATGATACAGATTCAATCTGCTTTTACTCCAATTATTCCACAAAGTCCAAGCAATCACTTACCTCAAGATGCTTTAAGTTGGTGCTCGAAAAACAAAATAACAAATTTAATTGATCAATATATGATATTACTTTCAAAAACAATATCACAGGTTTCATTACTGTTGCTAATTTGATGTGTTTCCATGGCAAACCCAAAACTCTCTTTTTCACAAAATAGTTAAAAAAAACATTAGGAATGAGAGTTTCTCTCTAACATTACAATGAAAGGATCGATATGGATTTCAGGTCTGGGATGATACAAGTTCTGAGAGGGATCTGCACTCTCACTGCCTATAATGTTACTCAAAGAAGTTCAAATGAATGACTCAAAGTGTAAACTTACTCAAGGACAAGTTGGGTGAGGACACACAGTTAAAGCCCAGTGAAACCATGCAGGGATTCGTAATTATCCTTGAGTTCCTTAACTAAATGATTAATGATATTTTCTAATAGTTTAAATACGGTTGGGATTCTCTTTGTTTGCTGAAAATGAGGCTTTTAAGAAGATCCTTTTTCCTCTGTAAACCTAATTAACTGAGGGCACAATATGGAGATGACACAGTTTATGTCATTAAATTGAATATCCAAGAGACCGACTGAAAGTGTGTTTTGAGGCACAGAGAGTAGAAAAATAAGGAGAAAAAAAAGATGAACATGAACCTTGTCTGATACGAGCCTTTGAACCCATTTAGGCCTTGGAGGCGTCTATAATGATGATGATATATTGAGCTATAATTGAATCCAAATTCAATTACGGGTATATATGGTGTTTGGCAAAGCATCAGCAGCACCGCTGAATGAGCCAGAGTGGATGCAATTTCGGGGTTTAGGGCTCCAGCTGAAGATATATATTTATATAATAGGTCTCATGCTGGAGATGAATGGGATGACCTTCAGATTTCAGGGATTGAACTTCACACTCAAGTGTTAAATGAAGCATGAGTTTGATTTCACAAAAGAGGAGTAAATAACCCATAACCGAATAAATTAAAGAAGATGTGGGAAGAGTTCAAGTGATTTATTGTCCACAAACAGGGTCATGCTCTGTACTTCTCTTTGGTGATTTAAAATGTAATTATCTGAAAATTATTGTCTAAGATTTACACTGTGAGCTGGAGCTGCTGATGACAGGTGCTGGCAATGACAGGATGAGTGTGCTGCAGGCGAGAGACAGTCCAGCTCCACCGTTTCTGTCTGCATTAGCTACAAAAACACAAACAGCTGCTGACAGATGTAGTGATTATATACATATATTTTTTGAATTGCTATATACTGTATATGTTTTAGAAATTTACTTTGGAAACAACTACCTTTCCATATACAACAATAGGTTATGTTTGTCTGTCATCAACTGGACCAAATCTGTACATAGACTATGCTGTATGATGGAGCTGTACACACCTACCTACTGATTCCACACATTACCGACTGTCTGTATGCGGAATGCATATTTCACAAATGAATATAACTCGTAATCTTATTAGCTTCACACCTAGCATGTGTATTGCAAATGGCTAGAGGAAGTGCGGTGCCAGATTTGGTGAGAGCTGGACATAAGATACTTTCAATATTAATATAAATTGAATAAGCAGATAACCAGTGATCTGTAGCAGTCAGTGGGTGCTGGGCTATTATTTTAAAACTTGGGTCTGAAGATGTGTCAAAATATGCAATGTATAAAAGAGTAAAACCTGTTCAGTAAATCACTCAAACTTATATATGGGGCGCACATGAACACTAATGTTGGAGATAGAGAGGGTGTGAAGGAGTGTTTTGGTTGCGAAAGTGGTTCCAGCTGGTTTTCAGTTGTTATGTCGTGCCACCATGGTACATGTGTGCATGATGCTGGGGAGTCGGGACACAGAACTAGAATGTATCGTTATACTTGGACCACATGTGACCTCATTTGTCTCTATATTAATGTGCGATCACTGATTTCCCACAAGCTGCTGCCTATTGAGGGTTCACTTTTTTCTGTTTCCCATCTGCAGCTGGTTCAAAATGCACCAGGGAACATTTGAATGAATTCAAGGAAACATGGTCACCTCACCCCTGTCTTGGCCTCTTGGTCTTCAGTGGCTACATGTTCATTTCAGAACTGCTTTAAAAAAAAAAAAAATTCTAATAACATTCAAGGCTGAACCATGTCTTGCTCTAAATTATGTTCCTGAACCCGTCACCCGCTCGGAGCCCAGTCATGGTCCGAGTTCCTCAGCCAAGGATCTCCTGGCTCTTTCTGGATCAAGGCTGCTGACCGGAGGTAATAGAGCCGTCGCTGTCAAGGCTCCACAACTCTGGAACACTTGGCCAGGCTCGCCACTTCAGAACACTCCTACAAGTCACCTAGAAAAACACTTTTATATAGACACATAATGAGTGTGCTCAATTTTCTTTTTATCATGAAAATAAAATGAAATAGAAACTTTTTATACCATATTGCATGAAATGTAGAAGATACTCTGAATCGATTATGGTGCCTTTCTACACATACATTTGCATATTAATAAGGTAAAATAGATATATTGTAAACTATTATCAGTCTTGATTTTTACTAATTCATTTATCATTGACACATTTCAGGCACATGAGGCAAAAACTGCATTTAGTTTTTACCTTTGAAAATAAGTAAAGCTCTAAAATGCTCGAATTCTGGCTTCTATAAATTAATGGTATCTTGTAGGCAAGTGTGGGCGGGGAATAACTGTATGTGTGTTGTTTATCCATTAAAACGTCAAATAAAAACCTTAAAGACCAACTCCTGTATTCAACTTTTATTAGAAGTGTTTTCCTCTCTGCAGCCAAGCTCCAAAATCTAGTAAAAGGTTTTAAGGGCGGTCATAAAAGCTGTTCGCTTACAAAAAAAAAGCAGGTTGCTGAAAATGTCTCACAGAAAAGTGTCAATATAATTTTGGTCGTATGATATAATCAAACTAGGGAATACTCAGGTGAGATGTTCGGTGTTGCACTTTATTATACCCAAACCATGCCTCTCTGAAAATTGAAATGTGGATGATTCGGTCATTTAACTACATTACTGTCATCATGGTGTTAATATAGATATTGAAATGGTCTCTTCCTGATGTGATCAGAAGAACACAAGAAACAGTGGAGAACTTTATCATACAAGCTCCTTTGTGACCACTAGATGGCACAAGCAGAACACTCTGCAGTCCTCTGTGGGACTGATGCGTTTTGGGAGGACGTGGTGTTCAAAAAGATTTTCCCCTAAAATTGTTTTCTGATGATAATGTTCACATCCTCACTCTAATTGCTTTCCGGCACCGAGAGCCATGTCACCCTGGAGTTTGTTTACCGTGACGTACGAGATGAAATAAAAAGCTGGTAAATACATATTTCTCGGGAGTGATAATAATGAGAAAAAGACACATATTATTGAGTCAGAACTCAGGGTCTGGTCATGATAACACACAGCAGTGGTCCGTTTCCCCACTCTCACTCAGATCAAATCTAATCTGAGCGGCCTCTTAGGTACGGTGCTGCATGAAGGCCCCACAGTAATCTCCCCAGATGACTTTTTCCCATCATGTAACTTGCGCCAACTAGATTTCCCTGTGATGGATGAGCCAGAGAACAAATGCAATTGTGGAGGGTCTTCTCTTCTCTAAAGGTTTCCCTGGTGTCCTCAGTTTCATTGCTTTCGGCCAGATCTTCCCCTGCAGGTGGTGTTATCTATCACCGCATGGCACAGCACATTTCACTGAGGAGTGCACACACACGCACACACACACACACACACACACACACACACACACACACACACACACACACACACACACACACACACACACACACACACACACACACACACACACACAAACAAAACTAACATGCTCACACTCATTCCCCAACCTCCTCCCCTGTTCTGACTGAGAGTGTGTCTTTTATTATTCATTTGTCAATTCTCATGTTATTCCAAATTTTAATTTGAGTTTGCACTGCAAGATTGAGTTTAGATTAGATTTGTCCTTGTATATCCAGCTCTACAACCTGTTGGATCAGTAGATGGAAGACGTGTGAGGAATTTCATCTTCTCTCATATTCCTTTTTTTGTGTGTCATGATATTTAAGGGAAATGAATTATTACCCTTATAGCTCAGAGTAATTTCTTTCCTACCTTTTGATCACTTAAATGACATATCAAATTGGTTTTTCATCAATTTCTTCGTGGTATTTGGTAACTTTAACTGTAGCAGCTCTAACTATGACAGTCAGTCGGTCTTCGATTGAAATATCTCAAGGATTATTAAATGGACCTCCATGACATTTATTACATAAATTCCCATTTCCTTCGGGATGAAAAGTAATAACTTGAATTTCTCCTCTAACGGCATCATCAGGTCAAAATGTAGTTCTCTTTTATAACCAAATACCAGCCCCAGCCGCTTTTAATGCTTAGTGTTTATTAAAAATGTTTGAGACTAAGCTGCTTAACATCCACAAATGTGAACATGCAGACAGAATTCCGCTGCATGTGGGCTGTCTGTATTTGGTTGTGGACTCTAAAGCAGCTGTCATACAGTGAGCAGGAATCGTCGCTGCTGCACCGATGTTCTGTTCCTGAATTTGGCAGCAGGAGGGTGCAGCTCTGTTACCTTCCTGCTTCCAGCTACCTCCAATCCATCATACCACCTACCTATACCATCCACCCACACACTGTTGCTGTAGCGTAAACAAAAACACAGGGCTCCTCAAGTCGACCGGGCCGGATACTCAACCTCACACTGCCCTCAATGGTGCACCATGTACTTTATATTGTACAACTGCTGAAAGAATGTGTGAATGGGTGAATGTGACCCGTTGTGTAAAGAGCTTTGGTCACAAAGAATAGAAAAGAGCTATATAAATGCAGTTCCTTTACCTTTAATTATAGATAATTGAGACCCTGTATATAGGCATGAGCGACCACCCGCCAGGGGCCAAACAGAGAAGAAGAAGAAGAAGAAGAAGAAGAAGAAGAAGAAGAAGAAGAAGAAGAAGATGGTGGTAATGCACGTTGATGTTGGTTGCCACTCGCCAATAAACCGAACAAAGAAGAAGAAGACATTTGCTTTCTAACTTTGAGGCTGACTGTTCCAGGACCTCATTGATCTGTTCTCTGCCGATTTAGACGTGTGACATTCAGTGAAACCAGACACACCTTCAGTTAAATCGGCTCCTGTATAATTGTCTGTTGCTGTAGTTTCTGTTATTATCATGGTGACACATCAAATTGCGGTGGCAAATTTAATAACTCATCATCAAGTCAGATGGTGCTGGCGGCTGCTGTGAGCTGTCACTGCTCGTCACACCATGGTGCTGCGTTCACATTGTGTTTCACCGCCTAGAAGCTCCTCGGATTTATCTTTAAAATGGGACCTGGAGATGAAACTGTAATTTTTTTGTCATTGTACTGTCAAAATAAAACAACCAACATGTCCATTTGTTACTGAATTGTTTTCAAATTATGTTATGCTGGTAACATAATCATGAATGAAGAGCTGCATTTATCGCTGGCTGTAGACACTGCAGCAGGATGGGGTGGATGGTGAGCCATCTTCTAAATGGATTTTTCTAGTATTGACTGTTGCGCACCTCAAGTCACAAGAGTATAGGGCACGCTAATATTATACAACCTACTGGTATCAAGTGGAAATTAAACAAAACAGTATATTAACTTAAATTACTGCGATAACTGTGTAGATATAACAGGTGTATTTCAATACAAATTAAAGTTAACCAATTTGTATGTCGGCCAACTTGAGACTTTCCGGATGTATCGTTATCTTGCTGATATGAAAACTTATTTTGAAGAATAAACACATTACATGTATGTTTACATATTACATAAAAATTGCAAAAAAGTTCTACCTCTATATAATTACTACATATATCCATATGTTACATTTTGTTCTTATAAGTCTTTGATAAAAACATGGTAGGAAGCATTGAAATATTAGTATCGGCCTGTAAAAATCCATATTGGTCGGGCTCTATAGGAGGTCATGACAGTAGCAGAAATATTAAATAACCTGGTGATGATAAGAGTATTTCAATTAAGCAATTATTAAAACTAACTGGAATGTACAGAAAGTGTAAAGGGCAGGGAGAAGCTAGATACTAGAGCTGGTATCAACATCAGCAGTGTCGAGTTGGGTTTGAACAGGTTTGTGGGAGTGAACAGTGTCAGCGGTGAGCAAGAGCCCCGAGGGAAAAACGTGTCAGTCAGTCAGCCAGTCAGTCCCTACCTGCACTGCTCACAGCTACACTCTGTCACACAGGACTCAGGTGGGTTCTATGCTGTTCATGGTTTATGACACTTGGTGTGGGAACATATAAAAGCTGTGCAGGCGGGGGAAGGTAAAAGCTTTTTGTCACATCAGACATTAAATTACAGGCTTAAGGCTCTTTCCTGGAGGAAACTTTTTGGTCATTAATTGAGACCAGCACTTCCGTACCAGATACCAGGGTTTGTATTGACTGAGTGTAAAGGTTGTCCATATGGCTCTCCAAAAATAAAGTCAAACCATCTTGATCGGCCCCTGGTGGCTGGCTGCAGTACTGGTCATAAACCCTGCCTTCAAACTAAAAAGTCAAAGTACACGCCAGATAATCTTTTCAAAATGATGGTCTCTGTCATTTTACGTAGTTCTTATCACACTGATGAAAACAGGGGTGAAACATCACGATTGACGGCTGGGACTGCCTCATGATTGGTCGAGCATGTGAATCTGCAGGATTTCGATAACGTGGCTGCACACCACAACCACTACAGCCCAGACTCTGCCTCCAAATGACGTCAAAAGTGCAAGATGGTGGCAAACCTATCTGTGATGATTTAGCCTTATTTTTGCACAACGGGAGGAAGTGGAGAGATGTCGTCCATCTTTAAAAGCAGATGGCTCGGCAACAAAAGCACTTTTGGTTGAAGTTTGGGAAAGATTAAGATTTTTAATGAATGATAATAAACACATTGTGTCTGAAGTCAGAGTAAACCTTGTCTGTATTAAAGCAGACTTAACAAATATTAAAGGTGTGTTGTCTTTATGAGGAATCACATTGAGAGTGATTACTTCTGTGGAGTTCACCTGAAATGCCAAAACTTTCTAATTCCTAATCCGACCAACTTCAATTTATGAAAAATACTCATGAGTCAAGTCAGAATGTGACGGTGGGTTCGTTCTGTGCATGTGAACACGGCTCAACACACACTGATTTATAACCAAAGTTTCAAAGTTACTTTAAATCTCTTATTGGGAATTTATCCTGGGCTTAAGCTCATCAGACCATGACGATTTGTGAGACATGTGGGATGTTGCTGCCTTGTTTCAATAATTATCACCGTGCAAACAGTCTCACTGATACATTCGCAAAAGTGTCCTGACGAATCTGAAGAATGTTGACACACGACCGGTTAAGAGAGCTGTTCCGAATGCCACAAATTTCCCCGGGGCTCGTTTGGAGCACATGAAAAGAGCTCTCAGACGAGTCTGTGGCTTGTGATTAAATTAGCAATCAAGTCTCTTAAGCAATAAACACAGCCAACAGGTAATTAAATATGATTCTGCCTCAGGTCATAGCCAGAGAGGGTATGGATAAAATAAATGCGGTAATTTCTGATGCTTCGTTGTATAGGTTTGAGTATTTTTGGACAAGAACAAACAAAACTGTAAAATACTTTCTAATTACATTTATTTAATAGATTCTTGTCTGGTCACAGTGCTATCACAGGTCATATTCATTCAGATAACGTCTCCAAATCCAGGGTCTTTATTGCGTTAAAAATTCAATTATTCTCTCAATATTGCTTTTGTGAGATAACATTTGCAGAGATGTGAATAATAGATGTCAAGGTTAAATGCTTTGTCCTGGATGTGGACTTACAGAGGTGAATGCTGGTCAGAGATCAGACTGAAAATTGCTGCTGTGAGATAGTACTGAGGATAGAGAATTAAATGGCGAACTCACTGTTCCCACATTGTCAATGACTGGCACAAGAAAAATGAAACTCTGCTGTTTTTATATTTCAAAAAAAATCCCATCTTCATGGTTTGGTTACCAGTAATTGGGGTTATGACCTGATTTAGAGTGAAAGAAACGGCGGTGTAGATGGAATAGTTTCTAAGTAATCGATTCTATCCTAACTTCATCATGTATGACAGACACTTCTTAATATCTTAAATGTTTAAGTACACTTCATGATGACCATTGATCTATCTGAACTTTTTTTTTTCTTCCACCAATAAGGTAACTAGTCCATGTATAGGGTTTCCTTTATAATAGTAAAGGCCCGACAGGTCATGAGCCCATCAAGAACCCCCACCAGGCCCCCCAAAAACTATTAGATTATGAAACGAAATAATTATATATTAATTCATTTGAAAATTAATAGTTATTTTCATTTGGTTGTATTAGTGGAGCCTAGAGACTGTAAGTAAAGATGGACGATGTGTCTCCACTTCCTCTTAGTATCCAGAAATGAAGCCAAAATATCCCAGAGACGGTGCAGTAGTGATGGCGCCGCGATTGGCCAATGAAATAAGTAATTAGGAACAAACTTACCAGAAAATTCGCACTTCAACCTACATCTATGTGAAAACCAACTAAAATGACAAAAAACATCTTAGAAAAATGTATTTAAAGTAAAGTACTGGAAGGATTTAGTTTAGTCCTATTCCCATCCACTAACATGGAGGATGCAGGATTTGTGACCTATGGCTTCACTTCATGTGCAGTCTACAGTGCAGCATCAACGGGGAGTCTACGTGGGGATTTTATAAAACGTGACTCAAGCTCTGTGTCGCAACGTTTGATGTGATGCGAATGCTTTATTAATTCAAGCTGCAGGTATGGCTGCTGTTTTATTGCTTTTACAAAAACTGTCCTTAAGGTAAGTACCCATTGTTGTTTGTATTGATTTTCTTTATGTTTCAATGGCAAATTTAATGGGTACAAAATTACCTCAGTGAGATGAAGTGAGAAAAGCACCGTTGATTGATGGTTGACGGACTCAAGATGTTGGATTGAGTATAGGATTTCATAGCCTGATTCCTGAAGTTAATTAGGACTCATACTTATACTCGACCTATCTTAAGACTTTAAATGAGACCTTCCTGCAATACGGCCCCGATCTGTCTCCTTGTGATGCTCTGTTCTTTTTCCATTCAGCTCTCCAGTGGTTTCTCACTGTCAGTGCACGACTGTCTTTGTTCAGACTCGAATTATCTCTCATTCTTCTTTAATGTGCTCACTCAGTGCTAACTGCCTTTGTGTGACATGAGTACAAGCATGTGATGCCTGATTAACTGCGAATGCTGAGAAGATTAAATCAAGCTGGCTTCAAATCCAGCGCGATGGTCTGTTCTCTTTTGGTGAAGATACTGTCGGTACTGAGAGGCCTGATATTACACACATGAAAATTATACATTTGAAAAAATACTTATGTATAGGTCTCTTGTTGGAGTCGATGTGTTCACCTGTTATCTATAGTTTGGTTGCAGGTGCACTATTATTTCCAGAGCTTAATAGGTAGAGAAATTGGCAAAGAATAATCTAAGATTGTAAAAATATCAAATAAATAGATTTGCTTTTATATTACCACTTTGGAGATTAATAATATATGTTGATTTTAAAAAAGGGCCATAAATCATTTTTAACACTTACTTTACTTTGAATGATGGAAACCAGGAAATAGTATGTCCTTCTTTTCCTCACAGCCACAAAATCTGCTCCAAATGTTTTCTTTGGCCCATAACCCAAAATTACTTCGTGTTTGAGTTAAAGGTTCAGTCTGTAGAATTTAGTGACATCTAGTGGTGAAGTTGCACATTGCAGATGAATACCCCTCCCCTGACCCTCCCTTCCAAACATGTAGGAGAACCTGTGGTAGCCTTCACTTGTCATAAAAACTCAAATGGTGTTTAGGTTGTCCAGTTTGGGCTCCTGTAAAAAACATGGCGGCCTCCGTAGAGAGGAACCGCTCCCGATGTAAATATAAAGTATTTGAATATAAAGGGTAAAGAAAACAGAATCTAGATGAAACACACAAGGATTATTTATTATACATTTTCTGCCTAAATCTTACACACCGAATCTTTAACCTGAATTCAAATAAAGGATTTAGACAAATACTGGCTCACTACTTTATGACAAACTCCATCTTTACCTCTGCTAAGAAGGATATATTCTTACCCCTGAAACTTGGTGGAGGGAGGTGGTTTGGGACAAGAAATAACACATTCAATTTTAATGTGAATCCAAGATTTTCTTTATCACTTTGTTTAACATTGTGAGATAGTTTTAATTTTTTACATTTCCACTGATTTCCCAGCAAATAATTCATGGATCTTGAATATTAAAAAATTTGGCATATTAAGGGGATTGATATCTACAAGTTTGTGCTGTTTGGTGGAGCTGGATTGAATTGAATGGGACTACTGGACCATGGTGGAGGTACTCTACTGAGTACTATGCTACTTTGTTATTGTTTTGATTGAGGGACGGCAGAAAAGTACATTGTGGATTTGAAATCCTTCAGAGCCATCAACACTACCTCTGTTAATAACTTAATACTGTTACTCTCCTGTATTTAACACCACATGAGAAAGAGCGTTGAAGTAGCATTGTTGAGATAAAGGGTCTGTGTCTGTATAGAGCTTTTCTACTCGTGATGACCACTCAAAGCACTTTACTGTACAAGTCTTCCATTCACCAATTCATTGAGTGCAGCATTTCTATCATACACCAGGGGCAATTTGGAGTTTAATATCTTGCCCAAGGACACTTAGGTACCTTTGGAGATGGGGATTGAACCGCCGACCTGTTAGTGGACGACCCAAACTACCTCCTGAGCCAGAGCCGTCCCAAGAGTGCAGACTCTCTCAGTTCCTATTTGACACGAGTACACACCAGGTTTTTCACCTGATACTGCTTTAGCATGGGAAATTGATTCATGCAGTGATTATATGCACTGAAGTATTAGATCTTATTGTTCTGAGAAACCTCTGCCGTGTGTGAGTTTCCGCTCTACCATCCAATCAGTATCAGTCCAATCAGTTGCTGATGGACTATGTCTGACCTGCAGGCAATTTCCGAAGCCTAAATATCTGTTAAATGAACTGAGACTGAACTTCTGCTGAACTTCTGCCTGCAGCAGCTCCCAGATAAGAGTCTCTGGCAATGTGTAGAATATAAATACAAGTTGACCAAAACACCAGGGGTCTTTCTACACAATAGCATTGAAATAAAATGCTTTGCTGTGAAATTGAAATAAATTGGTCCCTGTGAGGATAATCCGCCCTCAGCCAATAATGCAAATACGAACTACTACGATCATTATTTTTTCTACTTTAAAGGAAATCCTCAAATTGAATGTCATCTTTTCCTTTATTACTTCATTCACGAGTAATATGATTTGTGCATGTGTGAGCTGGAGGAAGAAGCATCATTAGACTGAGTTAATGAAACATGTGTGCAGCCACAGGGATAGAGGGCAGAGACAGCACTCTAAGTTGCAGCACTCACTGCCAACACTGTTCGATTTTCTTAAATGTAGTAATAAAAAATAAAACCTGACCAGCATACCAATATATCACTCATACTTGCACAGCCATCAGGGGCAATTTTGGGTTCAGTATCTTACCCAAGGACACTTGGGGATCGAACCGTTGACCTTGTGGTTGGTGGACGACCCGCTCTATCGTGATCCACAGCCGCCTGTTTATCAGAACAAGAAATCATGGATCCAAATTCTACGGCAGCTAAACTCAATATTTTTTTATTAGGTGAATATATTTCCTGTAAGTAAAATGGATGCAGTGATGAACACAGAGCGTCGTCATCTGACTCTACAGTTCCGCTCCGTGACTTCCGACTCACTCTAACACACAAAGTAATGGAACGACTGGTAAACACAGTGAAGCATTTATCAGGTTAAGTGCCAGATATTTCCCTCGGGAGCTGGTGGTGAGCAAATCAAAAGGTAAAAGAGAATGAAATTGGACTTTCGTCTGCCTGGTGGACGGACACACGACTCGAGACGAGTGAAAATGTTGCTCAGTGTCTGCACAACGTGTGAGTGGCTGAAAATAATAATTGCAGGTTTAACGTCCACATTATAAAAACAGAACATTTTCGTGGAGGTCATTTTGTCACAAACTAGTTGGTAAACAGGGTGTTACATAAATATAAAAATACATAACAGCTGTTGACACGATCCAGAACTGATGTGAATCCCTACATGATCATCTGAGCTCCTGATTATCTGTCTAGTGAACAAGCTGATTGAACTTCACAATATCATCATTAGTTCAGCACAGAGTACTGTACATTTTGTGCGTAGCTTCTGGTGTAAATAAGGCTGTAAATGGAGTCGGATCTTCTCTGCACAGTGCTTCTCCTTTCCTAACTCCTTACGTCTTCTCCTTCACATCTTTCTTTGACCTTGTGACGTATTCCATCGGGGTCAAGGATTAGTGGAAAGTAGAATGTTTTTGGCTTATCGAATGCAGGCCTGTGTTTGTGTCAACATGGCTGCTGGGAAAAAAGGTCTGTTACAAATCACCTTTAATGTCAAATATGTCAACAGTGTTGTTTCCTGAGTCGCCACTGAGACCAACACAGTAGATCACATCTGTCCAGTTCTCATATCTTTGCATGTGTGTGAGAGAGGTCTTTTTTAAATACTACTGCTGGTTGAGGCCAATATACACTTCTGGCTTGCTGCTATGTTGTAGAAATAGACCTACTGGAAAAATGTAAACACAGAGATTTTATACACCAGATATCTGGATCTCTATGGTCGATTCTTGGTACGCCAGGGAGGTTATTTATTTTCTTATCTTCCTTCGTTGGTTTGTTAATTAGGAGGATTCGGTGAAAAAAATCTACTCAAAGGATTTCTATGAAATTGTGACCGGAGGAAGAACCCACTGAACTCAGATTCAGATCAGGAGGCAGATCCAGAATTTTATTCACTTTCTTTAACATTGTGAGATTCTTTTATTCAACATTTTCATTGATTTCTGAGAGAATAATTAATGGATCCTGAGGTAAAACTCATGTTTAGGGGACTGGTATTTATGTGTGTGTTTAATCGGGCTTAGATCCAAATAAAAATCTGGATCTAGTGAATTTAAATGTGGTTTAATTAAGGGATTGTTGGGCCTTGGCAGAGGTAAGCACTCTCCTGACTGCCCTTTTAGGTCTTATTTACTCTGTTTCATTTCTTTGTTTTTATCTTTTTATCCTTATTATTTGTCATTGTAGTTTGTTGGCAAGTCCACCACTATGGCCCTGACTAAATCTTCTAAATCTTAATCAATCTATCTTCATGGTGATTTTTCATCTAGAGCCACGATTAAATCAAATTTCAATCATTTGTTGTTTACGACCAAATATATGGGAAACTTTTGATATTCCCATCAGCCTCAGTTGTGCCAATGCTAATTAAAATGAATGTTCACATGCTAAACCATAGATAAATAAAGATGGATGACACATCTCCACATCCTCCCACTGTACAAAATAAAGCCAAAATAGTCCTGATATTGAAGCAGCCAGCCACCAGGGGGCATTCAAGATGTTCTTCTCTTGTTTTCTTCCATTTCATAAAATTCATTTTAAATCCTTTTTATTTTTTTTATTCAACGCCACATGTTTTTATATATCGTGCATATCATATAAAGCATTTTGAATTCCCTTTTTGTTGAGATGTTCTAGACAAGTAAATGTGCCCCGCTCCGCCTCACCACGACAGGACTGCCACCACTGCAAAACAACTTTTTTCATTTAATTGTTTCACATTAAAAACACACACTGAATGCTGCATCACACAATGAGAAAATGCTGTTCTGCGATAACAATTGAAGCCAAAGTAGAGAGAAGAAACAGCCAGTGTTGCGGCCGCCGAGAGAACGGAGACGCGCTTGTCTCACACCTCTGCAGCTTGGCTGAGGATCCTGTTTGTCTGAAGCCACAACATGAGATAATACACAGAGACAGCAGGTTGAGCCACAGATGGGAAATCATGATCCAAACAGTCTCACAAAGCACTTGAATTCATCCCTACCTGTAATTACATTACCAAGATGACAGAGACCATGCGAGGATGATCATGGACTAGAAACAGAAAACTCAGATAACACTTAATCGTCCAAAATGGTCTCACACAAGCTTTTGGTGTAAAGCCGTACAGTATATATATGTAACTGTTGTTTCTGAGGACAGTGAAGGTTCAGCTAAACCTGCATTGAAAAAGATGTCCGGTGCTCTTAGCAGAGTGTGTCCTTCAATTTTAGCATGACATTCAACTCTACCCCATAATGCTACGGCCCGTTACACAACATTCCCCCCCCACTGAGAGTCGCAGATTGAGTAACAGTATGAAAACATGTGACAGATGAGTCGTCACTTCCAGACCAGGAGATGATGTTTTACCAACGTTCTTTTAAATTGGAATTCAGGTATGTCTGCGTGGTACCCGCTTTCATGAGAGAGAAAAAACACAGATATTTACACCGCTACACAGTAGACCCCGTATCTTAATATAAAATAAACAAAACAAGGTTTCCTGGCTGAACCCTCCTCATAGTGCTTTATTTAATATCTTTTTTTTTTTTATTGTGAAGCCTAGGGAGGTTTTTTTTTTGGCTGAGGAATTTTTTTTGCCATCCTTGATAAAAATTATAGTAGCTGACTGAAACAGCACCCTGACATTCTCTTAATGAAATAATGGGTTTAATACAACCTGCATCAATGTATTTACTACAGAGTGTCTGTCTGGCCAGCAAATAAATTCAGATTCTACTTCACTGCACTGTCCAAACCTGGCATTAACGTCCGTCTCAGGAGCGGGTGATCTGATCACAAGTGGACAGCTCTAAGTTATAGGTGTGAACCCACTTTAGATTAATTGAGGACACGTTTTGAGAACCAATCACTCAGACCACATTCGGAAGTGGTCTGGGACACGTTTGACCACATTCTTTTTGCAGCGTCAACACAATCGTGTCCTGGGCCACATTGAAGGACCACCTACTTAACTGACTAGGTTTCCTATACATTGATTTATTAGTGGCCATTTACATTGACCCCCAACGTAGTGATTTTTAGTATTTGAATTTGTAACACATACACCACATTCTCTCATACACACGCAGAAACACACACACACACACATGCACACATACACATTGACATCAGACCTGTCTGTCATAGTCAGGCTGGCTAAACACATACAGCAATGATATACGTGTTTATTTGCATATAGAGTGGGGTTCCACTGGGATCCGTTCACAAGTGGTCACTAGAGACGCATGCTAATGCCTGGCGTGGACAGGGTCTGTCAGCTGGCTGCTGTGGTGAGGGGCAGCCGCCAGAAGTCATTTATTCACATAAATTGACAGTGAAAGCATGACATCCCTTTAAAGGTGTCTGTAGAGCAGCTTCGCACCCAATGAGTCATGTAGCAAACATGCCTTTAGTAAACTGATTTAACTGAAACAGACAGGTGAAAAAAAAAAAGCTAAATTCAGGCTGCAAAATCTTCATGGTTCAATCTACAGTAAACAAATCAAAATGATACAGTGTTTTATTCCTCAGTTACACTCTGACCTCACAAATCCCTTCTAACCCAAAATAGCGAAGTAAGAAACGTGTTCTTTAGAATCGATTTTCAGAGACGGGTCTGTCGCATCTGAACTATGATTTTAAACAACCATTGTGTTCAATCTGTACATTCGAAGGATGGTGTCTGACCAGGGCCCGTTTCGCGGGCCTGTCCTGCAGACAGAGGGACAAATGGCACACATGTACAGTAAAGCAACACTGCAGTCCAGCGTATGCATCAGCAAAGAGAGCAAGATAGATCGACGCATGCATTTTGGACGGTTCAAATCCAACTTTGTACAGTTCATTTGGCAGTGAGCAACATATGAATGTGTTACATAGATATGCTGCACAGGGATGAGCCCTCTTTTTAGGCAGGTCCCCCACCAAGTCTGTGATTTTCTGTGTGCGTGTATGTTGAGACTAAGACCCCACTGCAGGTCTGGCATAGTGGAGGCCACCCTCCCACTACAGCCCAGTACAGGGTGACAGAGAGGGCTGATAAGTCCAGCCGACAGCTCTTTAATCCCCATTAGTGCCGCAGACAGGTTGGTGTGACAGAGCACAGCGCCGTCCCCAGACCAACCCCTGTTCTTGTCTTTGTCTCTTCCCCTCCCCTGTTAGGTCCCTGCATAGTGCCCTAAGCGAGGATGCAGCGCCACCCAGTGGGGGCAGCCTCTGGATGTGTGTGGCTCTGGGGGGGAGGGGGAGGGCCTCAGCAGGCAATCTCCTCCAGGGTGCCCAGCGTCGTCTGCAGCGGGACTGTCACAGTGTGGCTGATGGACTCTGTGTGGTTTGCCACCGCGTCACAGGAACTCTGAGGAAGAAGATTTAAAGAGTGTCAGTGCTAAGTATTCTCAGAAGTGGGGACGGCTGTGTTAGCCACTAACTTGCTACACAGCACTAAACAATACGGATGAAGAGAACAGAAGAAAGAGAAAAGAAAAACAAGAAGCCGTCTGCACACAGAAAAATGAAAAGCTGTCATGTTTTTATTGTGCAACTTTCATCGGAGATAAACTGACAATTAATGACAAAGTGAAGGATTGCTTGTAGGTCACTCAATGCATGATCGGCAGCTTCGGGGCTTCTCTTCCAACATTCCAGCTTTACCAGAGCTCAATATAACCAGTCTTGGATAAAAGTTTACTCAATTTCTTCGAGAGATTAATTTACACCATCGCATTTTGTAAACCATGAATCTAATGGAGTCGTATATTCAGGCAAAGCAAAGCAGGTTGTATAAAAGTCACACAGCTAATAAGGGATTAGCAGCTTCCTGCATTTTAGATGCTGTGACTCATCTGAACGTAAACTGATCCGTATTTAAATGGAAATGTGATAGTTTAGCGAATAAATAATAATACGCTGAATAATCAGTGACTAACCTTTGTACTGAATTTAAATGAAGCCTTGTATTAGTGCAGACGGAGCTAAGTAGCTGTGCCTCTATTAGCTAACGGCTTCATTTATGATTCATCATCAGTGGCTCATTCATCTGATGCTGCAGCGTGGACTGAATATAAAGATGGACGATATGACCGCTCCTCAAAAGTGAAGCCAAAGCATCTTGATGGCCCCCTGGTGGTTGGCTGCAGTATAGGTCATAAACCCTGCCTCCTCCATGTTAGTGGATGCGAAACTTCATGGACCAAACTTGAAAGTCAAGTATTTGTCAATGTTATTATTTTTCAAAGATGGTTTCTGTCATTTTAGATAGTTCTTGTCACGCTGATGTAAGTCCAAGAGTACATTTTTCTAGAAAGTTTGGATTTAATTCAATATTTGATGCTTTAAAAACAGTGTGAAACGTCATGATGGACAGCTGAGATTGACTCGCGATTGGTTGGCTGGACCTCGATACCACAGCTCCACCATGATCAGAGTGAATCTACACGCTCCACTTACTCAGAGCACTCTACGGGGAAGACTGACAAGTGAAGGGCTGAAAAGACGCTCTTACCACATCCTCCGCATGACTCTCCTCCTCCTCATCTCGGCTCAGTAGCTCCAGTAGTCTGTCCTTTACCACCTGTAGAACATGGAATAAACGTCAGACCACACTTCATTCAGTCTGCTAAAGAAGACTCGCCTGGCAATTAATGGTTGTACGGGAACATTGAGCTTCAAAGCAAGTAATTAGGTGGCAAATTTGGCAACAAACTAGCACAATTATTTCAGCATGAAAGCTGTTGAAAGTAGCTTTAGAGCTGCTTATATAAGTGACATGAGGGTTTCTTATCCCCATTACTCCAATACCCCAATTAAAAAGAAAAAAATACTCTCATGAAAATTGCTTTTCTCTGAAAACCCTGCGGGAGGCATGGACTGTTATGTGTGTGTCCTGTGCAGTTGAAAGCAGCTTGACAAACTCTAAAGAGCAAAAGTGGTGGAAAAGTACCATTACCCGGTCCTTCATCTGAGTCAGCTCTGAGGAAAATCCAACACTATCTGCTTTTTGCATCAGTGATATTGTTTCTGTTGTCAGATCTCATGGTCAATGCTCTAAATCTAAATTTGACTGCACTGTAAAAAACGCAAAAAGCAAATGAGAGAGACTGTGGAGGAGAGATGTGTGGAAGAAACTGCTTCAGATGCAATTAGACACCGACCTCATAAGCATAGTCGAACAGCTCTAGGATGGTGAGGATGCTGGCTCCAATGAACAGACCCATCTGACCTCCAATGTCACCTATGGAGGGCCACACCCATTGTCACATGACGAGAGAAGTAGGAAGAGGAAAAAAAAAAGGTAATTGATCGACTATTACAGCATAGTTATGGAAATTTGTCTCTCCCTGGAAATTCAAAAAAGTCCTTTAGAATGCAGCACACACACACACACACACACACACACACACACACACACACACACACACACACACACACACACACACACACACACACACACACACACACACAAATTAACTTGCAATTAACAGGGTCGTCTACCTATGAGCGACGACTTAAGTAGCAGCACACACAGAATTGTTCTATTGAAGTAAACGAATTCACGCCTCCGGAGTTGACTGACAGCCAAGACAACAGTCTTACCAAGCGGTTTTAACTGCTGGCACAGGCGACTGTGCTAAAGGGTTAGGACATGGACGCCCATCTTTGATTAAAGGATGTTAAGTTAAGTTTAAATATATATAAAAATCTCATGTCGTAGAGATGTCCCCAGCAGCAGTTTCTCTTTAATTTTCACATTATCTTTGAAATCTTCCATGGGTCAGGGCAAGACTCTTTCCCAGCAGTCAGAGCATTAAATTAAACAACCACATGGCTGTGTCTAACATCCACTTAATCCAGGGTTGGAAAATGAATGCAACACTGAGTGAAACCTACCCAGCAAGCCTGCAACCTCATAGGCTTTCTTCTGCTCGATGGTCTCGTAGTTCAGAGCCTCAAAGAACACGTCCAGCACCAAGATGTTGTCTCTGCAAAAGGCAATCACATTAATGAACCCAACATAAAGGCAATCACTGGAGAAGCAGCATCATCAATCAGCAGCAGGCCCATCCATTTCCTACACAACGGAAGAGCGGGAAAGGCCCACCATTGAGCGGGAGGCGGACACGCTCGTTATTAAGGTGAGAGGTGGTGCAGCCGGGTGCAGCAGACGGAGGCAGGTACTGATGTATTAACTCTGCTGTGGAGATTCACGTGATTTTCATGATTTTATATTTTCAATAGACATCGCTGTCGGCTCTTATCACCACAAACTCTCTTGACACAATAATCGGAGGCCAGCCGGATAAAGTCTGCAGCAACTGGGGGGCGTTTAACTCTGACATTGGCGTTCACACGTTCACCTCCTCCAACACTGTGAGGCTCAGTGGTGAGTGCTGTGCAGGGAGCAGGCTCTGAGCTGGATTCTGAAGCAGAATACCCCCCTAGCATGTATTTCCCTTTTAATGCCTGTCAGGTAAAGTGGAATTAAATTGGAATTAGCTGAAAATAATGATGATTGATGTAAATGTGTTTGCCTGCCTTGGTGCATTGATGGTGGATGAATATAGTCTACGTCTGATTCATGAAACAAATGTCCGGCCACAGATTGGATTTTATCCACCTCCAGACAGTTTTCATTGCCGTCTTTTAACAAGGATAGCAGGAACTGATTATTCTGGTATTTTACCTGTATCAGTTGTCTTTTATTATTTTCATGGCCAGAAACTTATGATAAAACCTAAAGAGAGTCTTTGCATATCAGTTTACACTAATGTACACTAAATGTACGTAAAATGGTCATTTTTAAGATTTATGTAATATTATGGCAAAAGTACTTTTAATTTATCATTCAATCAATGTAAACAGATAATCTGTATATTTGTAGTCTCTTGCACAGCCTGCAGGAGGAACAAGCGTAACAACGAGGAGACGAGGAAGGTCAGCTACTCACGTGATGTACTTCTCCGTCTTGTTAAACTTCTTCTGCAGGTAGCGGGCCGAGGTCTTGCTGGGGATTTTGACCATGGACAGCTCTTTGTTGTAGCGGGTCATGTTGCACGGCGTCCTGCATAAGCAGTTACTGCTCTCCACGGCCGACAGTTTAGCTACACGCAGGAGTGGGTGATGGAGAGGGGACGAGTGTAAAATCAGGGGGAGAATGGAGCGGGACGTGGGTGGATGGGGGTGACCAGGGAGAGATGCTCTTTTAGATACAAAGTGAGACTCCCACTTACATAGTACCAGATATACTGAGACAACCAGTTTAAAGGCAGTAAATAAACCAGATGGGTTATTTATTGCCCACACAGTTCCCTCATAAAGTCTCTAATAAGAAATACAGTTAGAGTTGTGATTCCTAAGGCTCTTGCTACTGATTTGAGAGTGAATATTTGCTGAAAACTTGTTTGAATGAGGGCTTCACTGCTGCAACAAGGTTGGCAAACAAAAGTCTGGCTTTCTATTTGGATCATTTTTATTTGGATCATCTCTGGGCAGACTGAGCGGATGCAATACAAATTACAATAAAAAGGCCAAAAGCAGAGTCGTTTCAGAAACAATCCATATATCAAAAGTACAGAAGAGTAACATAGGAAACGGATCCAATTAGGTAGAGTCCGCAGGTATAAAATAAATGATACCATCACACAGGATTTAAACCAGGAAACTTCTTACTGTGAGATAACAGTGCTAATCACTGCACCACCGTGCCGACCATCATAAGGCGGGTTTATATTTTCCTGTACTTAGTTCCAGTTCAGGTGTTTTCAGTTATTAGTATTCTTGTTTCATGTTTCCCCTGTTCTGTTTGTGTTTATTTGTAGTCCTGTTGTGTGTGTTCTTTCTTCACTTCCTGTCTGTGATTGTCTGCACCGTCCTCATGTTTACACGTGTAAATTGCCCTGCCTTCCTGTGTGTCTGTATTTAAGCCTCGGTTCTTCCTGTCCTTGTCGGATCGCTGTCTCTGGTCATGTGTTCTGTATACCGTCTAATCTCTGTCCGGATCTCGCACTTCTGTATCCGTGTCTCCTGAGCCTCTGCCCTCTGCACCCCCGTAAGCTTCCTGTATTTTCTCCTTGTGCTCCCAGTTTGGTTGGTTAAAGACGTTTGATTAATATACCTGTTAAGTTTCTCGTTCCCTGCCCCCACCGACAGACGATCCACCAAAGATGGACCCAGCGAGATTAGTTTTTCCGAACAGTTTATTATTTGATTGTCTGGACGCTGGGTTCACTGGCACCAGCACCAGCAGAGACCCTGAGAGTCTCTGTTGTGGAGGTATGGCTGAGAGACCCTGGGAGCCATTCGTCCACTGGAGGTAGGACAGACCAGTTCTCAACCTCAGTCCATCTCAAACCGTGTGGGGCCGCCTGGCTCGGGAGGACCCCGAGCCTCCAGGCTTCTGCGGGTGGCAGAGGGAGCAGCCCCCGCCTCTCGGCCTGTTCAGGCACACCTCAGCCCATCCACAAACCCATCGTGGGAAGCCGCCTCGCTTGGAGACCCACTTAGGAGAAAGTCTCTGCTGGGGGTGGCAGACGTCAGCCAAAGAACCCCTCACCCCAGTCTGGCTGAGCAGCCTGCTGTGGGGCAGCCTCCTGTCCTGGCTGAGCCCAGCCTTCCCTGCTGGGCCTCCCTGGCGGGCGCGTTCCTCTGTCGCGCCGTCGCACCCCTGTTCGTCGATCGCTCAGTCCGTCGTCCGCCCTGTTCCGCGCGGATCTGCAGCGCCTCTTCAGTCTGTCCGGGGGTCGACTGACGCCACTCTGTTCGGGTCGCAGCGCCTTCAGTTCTGTCCCGGTGGTCGACTGACGCCCCTGTTCCCGTCGGGATCTGAGCTCCCAGTCGTCGGAGCCGGCGACGCCACCCTGTTCCGCGCGGGATCTCCAGCCTCCAGTCCTGTCCGCGAGAATCCCGGCGACGCCACTCCTGTTCAGTGATCTGCAGCCTTCAGTCTGTCCGTCGTGACGCCACTTGTTCCGCGCCGGGATCTCGCAGCGTCTCTTCAGTCCTGTCCCGCGAGATCACTGACGTCACCCTGTTCCGACGTGACCCGCCGTCTCTCAGTGTCCGGGTCCCGACGCCACTCTGTCGATCTGCACTTCAGTCCTGGGGTCGCGACGCCACTCCTGTTCCGGCGGATCTGGCGTCTTTCCAGTTCTGTCCGGAGAATCCGACTGACGCCCCCTGTTCCGGCCGGATCACTCAGTCCGTCCCGCGAGAGCTGCGCCCCTGTTCCGCCGATCTGCAGCTTCAGTCTGTCGTCCGCTGACGCCCCCTGTTCGCGCGATCCGCAGCGTCTCCAGTCCGTCCCGCGAGCCGACGCCACTCCTGTTCCCGTCGATCGCGCGCCTTCCAGTTCTGTTCTCCCGCTGACGCCTGTTCGACGCCGGTCTGCAGTCTCATTCCTGTTCTGGCGGAGTCCGCAGACGCCTCGTTCGGTCCACCACGCCAGTCCAGTTCTGTTCTGCGACGTCCGCAGACGCCACTCCTGTTCAGCGGGTCCCGCAGCTGCGACTCTGGTTCTGCCCCAGCCAGGGCTGAGTCCGCCTTCATGTTGGACAGCTGCAGGCGTCATCTGCTGACTCCTGTCCCTGACCTCCGGTCCTCGACTCTGTTCCTGGAGTCCCTCGAGCTGTTCCCTGCCCGGTGCGTCCGCAGCTCTGTACTCTGTTCTGATCGGCCACGTGCCGTCTGAGCCCTGCTTGTTCTGGCGCCAAGGTGCCCCCCCTGAGCTGTACTCGTCCTGATCGCCACGGTGCGTCCGAACCTTCCTGTCCTGGCGGCACGTGCGCGACCTGACTTGTTCCTGATCGCCAAGGTGCCGTCCTCTGAGCCTCTGGCGCCAGGTGTCTCTGAGCCTGCTGTTCTGATCGCCAGGTGCCGCCTCCTGAGCCTGTCTGTTCTGATCGCCAGTGCCGCCCTGAACCCCTGTACTTGTTCTGATCGCACTGCCGCCCTGAACCTTCTCTGTCCTGAGCAGCCACGGCCGCAATCTTGTTCTGGTCCCTGATTGCCACCCGTTTCCCTGACGCTCCGCGCCGCCCAGCCCTGCTCTGTCAGAATCCTCTCGGATCCCCTCCCCCCGCCTAGTGCGAGTTTGGGCCCTAGAATTCGGCCCTTGAGGGGTACTGTCAGGTTTAATATTTTCCTGTACTTAGGTTCCACCATTCAAGTGTTTTCAGTTATTTAGTATCTCTCCTGTTTCATGTTTCCCGTGTTCTGTTTCGGTTTTATTTGTAGTCTCTGTGCTTGTGTGTTCTTCTTACTTCCTGTCTGTGATTGTCTGCAGTCTCATGTGTTACACCTGTGTAAATTGCCCTCCTTCCTGTGCTGTATTTAGCCTCGTTCTTCCCTTTGTCGTCGGATCGTCGTGATGTCTCTGGTCGAGTGTTCTGTATACTCCTAATCTCTGTCCGGATCTCTGCACTTTGTATCCGTCTCCTGAGCCTCTGCCCGCACCCGAAGCTTCCTTATTTCTCCTTGTCCCCAGTTTGGTTGGTTAAAGATCGTTTTGATTAAATTATACTGTGTGTTTAAACTCGTCTGGTCAACTGCCCCACACTGTGACAATAAGCTCTTTTGATATTTCAATACATTTTAAACTAATGTCAAAAATTCAATAAAAGAAATTAAAATACACAATGGTAAATGGTAGACTCCCTATATGCTTTCTTGCGCTTAAAATGTAAGAGAATTAAAATATATGATTTATGTATATTTAAATGCAATCACGACGAATAAACAAACAAACTGTTTGTTAAGTCATTTATCAAGCAAACATGCCAAAGAGTTGCTGGTTTCAGATTCTAAAATATCTCTTTCATATATTATATTATAAAATTAGAGGTCACTTTGTATTGGAAGGTGCACTAGGGCTTTTACATAAAGTCATACAGGTTATAGAAAACAAAGCTAAATCAGGCTTTCAAATTGTGACACTGGTTAAAGACAGACAGCTCCATTCATCAGTTTAATCAGCAATATCTTTGTAGAAGCTATAGACTGTAAGTGCCAATGCTTTTTCAATGCTCATTAACGCTTATTTCACTCAATCTATAGCAGTTTTGTGCTGAGAGCATCAGGAATGCTTTTTCTGAGACCTCACTTTTCTTATTCTCGCTGAAAAGAGAAGTCACACACACTGTACCTACAAACACAGGGATACAAATAACACACTCGACTGTGCACGTTGAGTCATGTAGATGTGTATTCCATACAGGCTCTAACGACAGTAGAAGTCAATGTCATTGTCGATGTCGCAGAGGAGAGGATGTAAAGGCACCGACTACAAACATGCCCCCGGGCGGCATCTGTAGCACAGCCTTTACCCTGACACAGACAAAGTCCTGATGCAGAAACGCCAAGCTCTATTCACAGCTCTGCTTTGACAGCTTGACTCACAGAGAGATGATTTCGTCTTAAGCCCACAGCCTCCTATATAACACCAACCCTCTCGCACTGACGGTAATATTAAGCGACACAAGCTTTTCAAACACAGCTCCATCAAAAGCTTCTCTGACACCAAGTATGCGCACCCTCCTCGCAAATAACTTGTCTGAGCTCCATTTTTGAAGTTCCAAAGTTGAATTCATTTATTCATTCAATTTCTCCAGAGATTACCAATTTCTTTCCCAGTGCTAAAAAAAATACTAATAAAAACTCCTTTCTTTGGACTTCAAATCTTCACATTTTCAATCTCCCTAGAACTGAGCCTGTATTCTCAGAACAGGGAGCTATGGAGAAGTTAATGTTATCAGCCTTATTTCTCAGTGAGACAGCTCAGTGGCAAACCTGCAGATCACAGAGCACGAGGCAGCCATCCCCCACGGTGCACTAATAGCCGGCAGGGCCACACGCTCACGTAATTGCAAGAGGAAATTCAATATGACTTCTCAGTGGTCTCTTTTTTTTTTATTCAAATGAGACGTTATTGGATGCAAGGGAGCAAGGCCTCGTGCATTCAAATGATTGATTTCTCTCTCTAATCTTCTCGCCTTTGTTCACCTCCCTCGCTCATTCCCTCTCACACAACACTTAAATCTAAAAGAAAATCACCGTAAGATGTTGGTTCCTAATGAGTTTCACACTTTTCTTAATGTTAATGCTTAAGTAGCTGTTACTGCTGAGTGAAAGTATAAATAAGAAAACTTTCTGAGAGAAAACAACTGGTATAGTCACTTATTTAAGATGGTTTTGGCAGGATGAATCATTTGTTCAGCAGCTCTAACAGATATTGGAAATAATCACGTCTCCGTTTCCTTGAAAGCAACTTTTTTTCCTTCAAAAAAACACATGCAGCTGTCTCCTATTAAAATATATTTCCAGAGGGGTCTACAAAACTTGAGTGACACAGTTACAGCAAGAGAAATAAAAAAACCACTCCAATCAAACTTTGCTGTGTGAAACCTCCTCTGATGTGTGTAGCAAATTGGCACTGGATTTAAAACAAGAATTCATTTGCATTCAATGATCCAAGCTGTGTGTGTGTGTGTGTGTGTGCATGTGTTGGGCATGTGAGAGCCACGCTGTTCCAACAATGCAACCAATTAAAGGCGAGAGACGAGGAAACGAAGTGTCTGAGAGAAGCCGGTATACGCTCCTCCTGCATCATACAGAATAACGTGTATGTTATTTACACTTCGGTGAGTTACGCTGAATGCTCTTATGGTGTGGGAGTCTGCGTCCTTGTTGCTAATTGCATGAAGCTTTTGCGGCTTTCGACTACGGTTTTTGTGCCTTTTCGGTTTTTCCACAAATAATTTTCCTCAGGGTGGGAGGGGAGTGGACAAGGCCGAGCAGAGGAACTGGTGTGGGAGGAGAGAAAGTTTTCCTGATGCTCCTCTAACTCCCTCCTGACAACAGTTGATAAAGGTCAGAAATTACTCAGTATTGAAATCAACTTATTATGTATGTATTATTTATGTTTTTCACTGCCCATGGGCGCTTATTTCTCAAAAATGCACATTCAAAATGGATCCACCGCCCCCTCATTTCCCAAAATAGAATCTGATCTAATTCGACTCTCTCAGAGATTTTAATCTGACAGAATGTTAGATTCCGCTCTTTGCAGCCGCCCTGACCACATTTCACCTACGTCAAACCACAGGAAGATAGTTGATGCTGATGTAAGTTTCAACAGAAACCTAATTCCTATTGTTAGGTCCAACTTCCTCCAGCTCGGAACCATCTCAAACAAATCATGTTCCTGACCATGTTGTCATTGCAGTCTCTTGCACATAGCCAATCACAGAATTTAAGGGGGTTCTCACAAACTTGTTACTGCCGACTAATGTATTCAGCTGTTCTTGGGAGCCCCCTCTTTGCCTTAACCCTGTTGCTACACCCCTGCTCACTAATTTCATCTGAACCCTTTGTAATCACCTCTTGATCCATGTCGACTCCTACATTTATCTCAGGACTTCTCAGCCCTTTCAGAACCCCCCCGACGACTCAGACTGTCCCATCACAGCATATTGGCTGTGTCAGGGACAAGAACCTTTTCTGTAACAGCTCCTCGGCTCTGAAATCACCTGCCAGAGGCCATTAGAGGGGCTGAGCTTGTTGATGCTTTTAAGATGCAGCTTAAGACCCACTTTTATTCTCTTGCTTTTAACTGTGTTTAATCAGTGAATATTTCATTCGAGCCATTGGCTTTAAAGGTGTGTTAAAACGTCTTATTGGTGTCGTTCTCTTGTTTTATCTCCACAGAAAATAATCACAGTTGCTTGCAGTACTGACGTCGTATCTCCGCCTCAATTTGCGGTTCAATTTCTGAGGAGCCACCATAAGTACGCTGTAACCTCCTTTACACAGCATAAATAAAGAAGAACATTGTTTACACTCTCTATCTTGCATCATAAAACCATTATTTCTCATGCAAATATTGTGCCGCACTGTTACAGCTTAAGTCCGCCTGTCAACTAGACACACAGACACACACTTTGTACCTTTGTTACTCTAGGTGTTCATATCCATATTCCACATTGTCAGCAGTTTTCCTGGAGATTAAAAACTGATTTCATTGAAAAAAGGTAGTGGTTGTTTTAAACATGCTTTTGTGAACCATCCCTTAAGGATTGACTGTGTTTGCATGTCTGTGTGTCAGCCCTTTGATAAACTGGAAGCATTCCCAATGTGAAGCCCACCTCTCTCCCAATGCATGCTGGGATACGCTTCAATTTGTTCCTCAACATTATATTTAAATATTCGAGGATTGAGAAAACATCTCTTACTGACTTTACTGCTTTAGAGGCTGAACCCTTGATTTTTGAACACTTTTTGAAGAAAAGTAAAGTAAAATCACAAAGCAACTGTCTCATGTGACTTTCACGAGTTTTTCTCAAGAGTTTGGATAAAGAAAAAGGTAAAAACATTACGACTGTTTCAGAAAAAGTCAAAACACAGAGTGTTACAAAACCTCAACACGGTTTGACGAGCTAACATTTAATCAAACTGACACAGTTAATTAAATGAAGGAGGAATGACCTTTCATCCATCTGACTATCCATCCATTCAATTGAACTCTAACCCTCTGCACTTCCTGTCTGTTTTGATGTTGCTCACTGACTTGACGAGGCCTTCACACACAAAAAGAGGTCAAACTGAGATGATTCTCTTGATAAATCAAAACGTTTTACAAGTGACACTTGCACTGAATCTTCTCAAAGACCTGTTGTGTGTCTGCAGAGCAAACAAACAAAGTCCAGTCACAGATGGACCCTATCGAGCTCCCAGAGTAATTTCTTTTCTTACAACAGTGCTTTGGAATTCATGATGATATATTCTATCTGCTCCAAGTTGAGCCCCATCAAGCTTCAAATACTCTCTGGTGTTGCTCATCTTTAAAGCAGGTTTAGCATTAAATAAATAATCCCTTTCCTTTGCAAATAAGGATATGTGAACCAGAATATAGGAGATATGTGTCTATGCGGACTTACCAAGGGCAGGCTCAGCACAGTCTTTGTACTGCTCAGGCGTGCAGTATGGAGCATTACCTGGGAACAGTTTGAATGAAATGGATTAGAGGAGGAAACTGGTCAGTGGCAGCGATTAAACATTAATGTTCTTAGTCGACTCTACAAATAAAGTGTAAGCAGTTCGATGAATTTAGAACAAGGTGCAGCACCCCTTTCTTGACAGACGCATTAAAATCCCAGGACTTTTTAAAAATGGCAACACCTAACATCCAGTATTGACTTGTCATTTCAATACCAGGCCTCTTGATGCCATTTAATTTCACATACAATACTGCAACCTTGCTAAAAAACTCTGTTGATGAATGCATGTTCAATACACAAGCCGAAGGCCGAGGTCGGAGCAGCAGCAGTGATTCTCACCGGGCATGTGCACCATCCTGCAGTTGCAGTTCTCCACAATGTAGCGGGTTTCACAGTCAATCCTGCAGGCGGTCACACTGTAGACCTCGAAAAAGCCCGACTCCAGAGCCTTCGACTCGCACTCTCCCCACGGGGGAGGCAGGTAGGTCAGCTACAGAGGAGAGAGGAGGTGATTGGTCAGTTCCATGGGGAAGAAAGAGTGCAGCTAGTTTTTCCTGAAACACACCCACACCAGGGTTTTCTGCAGAGTCCAGAAATTTGATTTAAGACTTGTAAGACACAGAGAGCAACACAACACCTTTGTTGACCTGCATGTCTGTCGAGGAATGATGGGGAACCAACAGGGACAGCAAAAGTGAAACTGGCGACCTGTCCAGGGTGAACACAGCCTCTCATCCAATGTCAGGTTGCTTCAGCTCCCCCCATGACCCTCATAAGGCTTGGTGGTACAGATAATGGATACACAATCTGCTGCTGCACCAGTTTTAGTTGTATCAAAATAGCCCACAGCTATTCAAAACAAAAGTCTAAAGTATAATTTAGAATTGCCCTCCGGGGACAAATAAAGTAGTTTTGAATTTGACTTGAATTTGTATAAAGAAATGGGTAATTCATTCACTTTTTTTGAAAGTGAGTTCAGTGCTTCTCAAGATTTTTGAAAACCAATCAAAACAAATTCCATGTATCACAAATGTTGACAGATTGACAGCAGCTTAACCAAACATGTTCCCCAGTCATTGAAACTAAGCCAGTACAGAGAAGCAGAGGAGCCTCACGACAAACCAGGCGGCGCGGAAAACAATTCAACAGATCGCCAGAATCTGTCGGACAAAAACCCCACAGCATCCGGTGACAACAGAAGAAAAACTCCAAATGGTCTCCTCCTGCTCCTGCAGCTTTGAAGACTGGGACGGCAGACGAGGGACGGGGGACACCAGGCGGAGCAGCGTGAAGGCCCATCTGCTCCACAACACGGGCCGCGTTCTCTGCCCGCGCTCTCTGTTACCATCACCCATCATCCACTGTTCCCCCAGTTCCCTTCAATGTCATCACAACGCATCCCAAGCGAGGTTTGCTTTCTCTGCCAAAAGAGCAATTCTTTTTTGGACGAGGCAAAACATAGCATCCTGCCAGGTGAAATTTGGCCACAGTTTGCTTGTTAGCACTGACAGGATTTGAAACCCTGCCCTCTGCTATCAGGCGATGTTGTATCTCTGCTTCGAGGGAGTTTGATGCCGTAGCACTGCAGATACAATCACTTCCCCGACACTTACGACAGTAAATTCAAATGCAAACCCAACAGATATCTAGTGTGCTGAATATTACAGGCTACAGAGGGTCCGGACCACTTTGGGACATGGCTATGATGTCTCCTGGGATAATTAAACATGCCCTAACTGCTGCCAGCAGCGAGTGCGAGCAGTGAATACCAACATGCAGACGCTATTAATTTTATTAGGGACTTAAGAAAGGTGCATCTCAGCTATCCTTAACATTTAAAGATCACCTTCACAACCTCGGCTCACCTCAGCTTCAGGTCATATTAGAGCTGGCGGTGGCTGATTCCAGATCTGATTAGTTTTCCGTAATCAGATAATCTGAGGTGCTCAATCTCAGTTTTCACTATGAGACCTGCTGACCCGATTATGGTCTGTCTAATAAGAGCAGAGGCCTGTGCCCCACTCAGCATGCTATTAATCAATGTTCCATCTCCCTGTTGTAGCAGAGCAACGCTGTAATTAGGCCTTACAATTAGGTCGGAAAGGGGCATAGTTTAAAGAAGGTCGGATTTTAATGAGATCGTTGAATTAACACTGGTTAGTTGAGCTGAATTCAGAATCAGGGTTGGAGCTGAGCCTCGACATCAAATCAGTGTCCAGAAGCAAGGTCCGCATTTCTTCTCTGTAAACACATTCTACGTGTGAATATGCAGCTTCTGCAGACGAGGGACAAGATTTGGGGGCTGTAAGCCTTCGGGTTTCTGTTTCGAGTCTTCTCCATCTTCCGTTTGCTGCATATAAGCTTCATATGCATTCACGCTTTCTAGACCATACACCCCCAAAAATAGCCTCGTGCCCAAGATTGCAAGTCCAAACAAAAAAGAAAAATATTGTCTTTTCTTATTTAATATTCCTTTTACTGACAGTACGGAGAGACAAAGACTTTGAGCTTGAATCAAAATGCAGCAAAGGAATAATGGAATAATGGAATAATGAAGACTTTTTTTCATCCTTTGGAAGAATGACTTTCTCGGCTGAGGGAACACCGTGCCCCTTTAGCATAAGTCAAAAGTCAATAGAAGGGCAATTTCAATGTCTGGAGAGCTTAAATTTAAAATCGCCTGTCTGAGCGTGAGGACTCATTTAGCCCGAACCGTAGGCTGTGCTCTTTGTGCCTTCAGCTCACTTGATTAAGCCGCTTTAATCTAGGCCCAATATTATTAGCCAAAATGAGTTCATTTAAACTCTTTGTCAAAGTCATTTTTCAAAGGCAGACTCATATGGTACGGTATCTGTTTTAAAGATCCACTAATCGCCACGTTTTTTCTTTTTTATGCTCCACGTAGTCTCATTCCAAATCTTCGCTCCAGATTCTCTACCCATATCATCATTATCCTGATTGTTTTTGGACATATTTTAAAGTGAACCAGGGGTTTCTACAGTGGATGAAGCTTGAAGGTGGGAACTTCTCACAGCCAGACAGTTTTTTTCAGAGTAATCATATTACAAATCTTGCATTAATTAGCTAGAGCTAAATTTGCTGTGTTTCCCGCTGTGTGGCCCCTGTGGAGAGGGGCAGTGTTTTCACAGCAGGCGGGCAGACGAGGGCCTGTCTTCCCCCTGCCAGTCACAGAACTGGGCTGACAGATGAGCGGAGACGAAAACCCTGGAGGCTCATTACCCGCAAAGCCCAACCATCTCTGAATAGGTCTCCTCATCTCCTTCCTGCTATACCGCTGAGGTGACTCTCTGTACTGCAGCACCACACTGAGCTGTGATGTGCTGAGGCGAGGTTTCAGATGGGAAATCAGGGAGTCTAGTCTGTAAGCCAAGTTATATTTTACTTACATTAGCAATGATGAAGAAGCACAAAATGTGTTTGAATCTTTCACAAATTAGAAAATTATCTGTTCTTTCATTCTACTTTTCTACCGTCACAGTGACGTTTTTCTTTTCTGAAGCGTGGTCTCCTGTCTTTGTTTCATGTGCTTTTTTGTATAAAGCCATTCAGAAAACTGTGTTAAGTGTTTTCATGGAAAAGAAAAAGGCTTTTTTCTATTATCAAACTAGTGGGAAAATCGGTTTTCTTTCATCCCCAACCTCAATAATGGATAGTTGCGTTTTCTTTTTTATATAATATCTTAAAATTCTTACCAGTAAAAGCCGACTGTGACCTGCATACTTTCAACTGAAATCATGATTAGTCCCCTTTGTATCAAAAATCGGGCTGACATCTTGAACTTTCAACATTACTTGGAGTCTGCACAGTGATTGTAGAGTGGAGCCGCAGTATTGACGCACTCCATCAATCATCGTCATTCAGAGCTGACTCTTGTTCGTATAGCATCAAATAACTCAGTAAAACCTGAAACATGACAACTTAACAAACATCAGTGTGACAAGAACATAAACCATCTTTGACACAAATTAATTTACCACTTTGAGTTTTTGGTTTGGCCCATGTACTAACATGGAGGAGGCAGGGTTTATGACCTAAACTCCATCCAGCCACCAGGGGGCGATCAACAGGATCTGACTTCACTTTTGGGGATCTGCCATTTTGTCCAACTTTATATACAGTGAGAGTGAGAGACAAACTAAACTACTACTACAGCCACATCATTGAAAGACGGTTAGTAATAATTAATTAATAAAACAGAATCAGCCCAAATTAAAAGCCAGATTCAAAAGGTAGGACTTTAAATTAGATTGAAAATTTTCAATGGCTGGCTCAAAACCTAATGTGGGACAGAAGACTGTTACAGAGCTTGGGGCCAGCAACAGAGAAAACCAGGACCCCTTCAGCTTTTAGACGAGAAACAAGGACTTATAATTGTGAGGACGACCAAAATGACATGGGGCAAAATATGGAATCAGGACATTAGTGATATAAGAAGGGGTTACACCATTGAGAGCTTAGTAAACAAATAGTAAAACATTGAAATCAATCTCGTATTGAACTGTGTGATATTATACAGTAAGGAGCACACCAGCATTGAACTGGACCGGAGGGGCATTTGCATGTTTGTGCACATGCTGTTTAATGTGCTGCAGCTTTAGTAGGACCTGCACAGCCCAAAAAAATGTGAATATTGGAATTGTGTCAGAAACAGAACTTCAAACCAACGCCAACATTACTAAGTATCTGCTGCATGAGTAAATAAACAAGTGTTTATCCACAGTTTCCCTGTATCAACCTAAAAGGTGGCAAAATGTCAGCGTTTGTTTCCCGGCTTGTTTCTGCTGCAAGTGGCCAAAAAGAAAATGAGATCAGTGACTGACAGCCAGTGGTTACCTAAAGAAAACAAATATCATTGATATTCCAAAAACAGGGGCCGTCTTAAAAATTTGAAGGGAACAAATGTATCTGAACAGAAAATCGTCAGCTCCGAGAAGGGCAACCCAGTGCATCTCCCACTGCTGAGACAGACGATGCATTTTCAAAAGCTTCACGTGGCGGTAGAATAAACAGAAAGAGACCAACAGAAATAGAGACAGAACAATGAGACAATAACAGAGAATAAACAATAAGATTGGTAACTGACACGCATTAGTGGGGTCACATCACAAAAACATTAATCTGGGTAGTGTTCCGTTCAACTCAACCAAAGAACGGAAACGAAAGAGAAGTGAAAAACGACCCAGCGACGATGAGTGAAATGTGCTGGAGTCCTTATGTGATGGAGCAAAGGTTCACTTTGATTGAGTGGAGCGAAGCACCTCTCTACCAGCAAGGTCAAAGCCACAGACAACAATCACCAAGAGACCAAAGAGGCCAGTTGAGGGTCAGGAGGGAATTGAAACACACATGCAGCCATAGAATTATCCACACACACACCCACCCACACACACACACACACACACACACACACACACACACACACACACCTTATTTTCTCCAGATGAAATGCATGTATAAACTGCAAATGTCCAAGTGAGACACTCAGACTTTCTCCTGGCCTCCTGCTAAATGTCGGTAGATATCTGGGAGAAGTACATGTGTGAACCCAGCAGGGGATCCCCCGCTGAAGTCTTGTTTTTGCATCCGTGTCCCGCTGCGTTGTACATGTGTGAAAGGCAAACTGCGGGTAAACTATGGACTTTACCCGCAGGTCATGTCTGAAACGGATACACACACACACATATAAACAAAAAATACCATCACTTATTTCTTTTGATCTCGAAGCGATAAGCCCAACATGCGCCTTAGAAGAAAAAACAGCACGAGGAAGAAAGATGATTTTAAAACAAAGTGTAAATCAGTGGAAGTAAATAACACCTACCCTCTGCTCCTGTGTGGCGACAAAAGTCTGGAATCCGGGGGCCACGCCGAAGCCCAGCTCGTGAACAAACGGGGGCTCCGCCTGGCTGTGGATCTGCACCCGCACACCTGCCTCAAAGGCTGTATCCTCTGGAAGGAAGACAGATGGAAAGTCCCGGTAAGCTGATTTATTCAGCCAATAACACAGACAGAAAAAAATGTCTTTAGGCTTTTTGACTAGTTCAGATAAACTGCTCAGGGAACAGAGGAGCAGGAAAAAAGTCAATACTCATGAAAACTTGACACTCAACCAATGATGTGACAGAGAGTTCAGACTCAGAGCTTCCTGTTTGAAACAGCCTTTTAGCGATGAACTTCAGGCTTTGGACTCATGTTGTGGACTTTTAAGATTGTCTTTAGTTTAACACGCTGGCAGAGATGTGCTGTCCTATTTGTCTTGACATCAAACGCTGGTTGAGAAGAAGGCTTGGCGCTGTCTCTATAGATGAAACAACCCCGTTCCAGCCCATCAGATCACTCGTACACACACACACACACACACACACACACACACACACACACACACACACACACACACACACACACACACACACACACACACACACACACACACACACACACACACACACACACACAATGAGAGAGACAAGGACAAAAGGACCCATAACATTTATAGGATAAGAGAGGATGGACTTTGTGAAATCGATAAAGTTCTCTCTCCATGTCCTCACACTCTGCGGTTTGCTCTCGGACATTGAGTCAAGGTTTTCTACTGCCAGCTGACTGGGCCTGACTCCTCAGGCCGCCCTGCACACACACACACACACACCCTGCTGTGATTGGCTCATCAATCAAACATCAGCAGCGACTGATGTGGCGACAGCTAGGATGCATTCATATCAAGGAAGAGATGAAGGGATCCAACACTCTGCCTTTGGTTGTGTGTTATCTTCGGTTTTTGAAAGGACATCAGCACGCAACAGTACAGTGTGTGTGTGTGTGTGTGTGTGTGTTTGTTAGTGTGAGAGGTTGAAAGATTGACAACGAAACATTGGCTGTGTGAGAGAAATGGTATAACTGTATGATAGTAGGCTAACTGAAAGAGTGTGCATAAATGTGTGTCATTCATTTCATCATTTTGAGAAAGACAGACAGACAGACAGACAGACAGACAGACAGACAGAGAGAGAGAGAGAGAGAGAGAGAGAGAGAGAGAGAGAGAGAGAGACTGTGTATTGATGTGTGTGTGTGTGTGTGTGCGCGTGGAAGTTAAATCATTTTTTTGTGTCCAATCCTGTGAAGTGTCTGTTATGTCCAATAATATATAGCATCATATTCCATCCAGTGAAGGTCTTGTATGTGTCTGACACGTTTTATGTCCTTTATGTCTCAGCCGACACTGTCCAGCTCGAACTTGTCATTTTTAATGTGACCATTGTACCATTAAAAAGCTATTACCTTTTTATGTGGTGAGGAAATACACATTCTCTCCCACACAATAAGGAAACTGCAGCCTCAATATTTGAAGTAGTATTATATATTGTATGACTAAGTATTGTTGAACATCTTATTTCAAACTCTTGACATTATCTTATATCTAATACAGGTTCCAATCTTTTGGGAAGAATTTCCATTTTAAGGTGCAGGGATTTGATCCTATTGAGCCGAACAGGTTATTTCTCTAGATTTGTGGTTTGATGCTGTTAAAGGAGATAAACTAAACTCATAATGAAGTTCAAAATTTTAATTTGGGTTAATACTTGAAAAGGTGTACATGCCCGAACGTTCAGAAAACACATTAACTGAACTTCCTGGATTGTCTCACCTGTGCCACGCTCCCTCCCCTGTGTTGTCTAAGTGCAGGGTTCCCTTCGGTCTGAATGTTCGCAAAATAAAGTTCCTGACCAAACCTTGAAACACTACCCTGCACCAAAACTACACATAAAGACATAATGTGCAGAGGAGTGTCCCTAATTTAACTATTGATGATTCAATTGTACCTGTTTTCATTGGATATATAAATGTAGTGTGGCATGTAAAGGGAAAACACAGCTAAATGTCCTTATAGCAGTTGTTGGATAAATGCTCCATTAACAGCTGTAGCAAAACTATCATACATAATTATCCACAGTTGTCCAACAACTAATTTAAAAACAAATTAAAAAAGCTGTATTGTCGTGCTCTGTGATATATCCCTTCATTATATTTAACAATAAACAGTGGAAACAAGGAACTGGATCCCTGAAGCTGCACATAATGAAAAAAGAGACTAAGTACAAGGACTGTTCATTGTGATAAAGGGATGTAGCCCAGTGCAACTGTGTGCTTCTTTAGTGTGTCTTTGTACGACAGTAGTGTTCTATAGGAAAGAGGTGTGAGCTGTCATGCTGTGGCTGCGTGTAAAATATGTGTATTGTTGGTTTTGGCCTCGTCAAGAATAATAAAAAAGATAAACTTAGATCAGCTTTATCATTTAACTTCAAAGGTTAGTGTAAATTGGCAGAAATTCAACATATACAATTTTTTTACTGCTCTATGAATGAGAAGCTTTATTGCAGCTACTGTTCCCTGTTAAACAAAAATAAGCTTCTATTTGTTCTGCTGTTGTGTGTTTGTACTGTTCGCTGTTGTCAAGCGAAGTGCCTGCTGTAACACACACATCCATATGTTAATATATTGGCTGAACTCGGTTGGATTTGATGTCAGATGTTTGCAGTTAATGCTTGTTTATATTAAAACGACTAAAAACAGACTGAACACGACTTCTAGCAGTTTAATCTAAAATGTGTGAATATCAACCTTTAAATTATTTTATTTTGAAAATGTCATGGAGTGCAATACATATTCAGATCATCACATGGAACAGAAACAAGAGGAAGCCTCTAAAGACAAAACACAACAGAGGTATGAAATGGTTTCTAGGGATGATATACTATAAGAATTTGAGAAAATGACTCTACTTGTCACTTGATTAATAATTAGTCAACATTTTTCTAAGGAGTTTATGGTCTAAATCTCTAGTTTCAGGTCGTCTTCAGTAGAGCATGACGCTCATTAAGCTAATTATGGTCAAATAGACAATAAAGCACCATAGGCATTGGGAGTGAATATCATGTGATTGACAATGAGTACTGTGCAAGGAGAGCAGGTGGTTAAACACAACAATGTTTTTCTGCACTGTGTTTCAGCTGCATTTTCTTTACACTCACTTGCTATATTCGAGTCAAGTGACCAAATAGGTGATTATACAAACATATAAAGTGACAAATGGTGGTGTTATAGATAGATGTAAAAACATTGAGAAACTGCATTGGGACTGATGAAGACATTGATCTCATAGGGCAAGATATTAATTCACACTGAACAAGTCACAACACTTCGATCTCTTACTGAGAGTGAAAATGAAATGTTTGTGTTTGCACACTGCATCCATCTGTCTGAATAGACAATGAAGTCTGTGTGTGTGAGAGAGAGCATGTGTGCGTGTGTGTGAGCGCGCGCTCGTGTGTGTGTGTGTGTGTGTGTGTGTGTGTGCGTGAGTTGCGGATTGGACCTCGCTGCTTGTTTAGGCTCCAGTCAGCTCAGCTCTCCTTATCATAAAATGATCAAGAGGATCGTGGATAAGCATGTTTGCTGTATCTGAACAAAGCTTGAGCAGAATCAAACATAGCTGCACAGATCTGTAGTTACTGTGTATTTCATCAGCACTATCATGCTCCTTTGACGGAGAGTGACTTGACAAAATGAAAGAGACACAGATGAAATTAGGATGCGACCGGCAGCCACGCACATAACTTGAATCTCCCTGCTTTGTGTGGCACTGAATGAATTCAGGTGGTGTTCTGTTTTCACCGCCGCCCTCCTTCAGCATTTCAAGTTGTTTCAATTTTACACTGTGGAAAATGAGAGGGAGATGATTTCATCAACCAGTGCAAAGACTAGTGGTGAAGTTGCACATTGCAGGTGAATACCCCTCACCTCACCCTCCCCTTCCAAACATTAACGAGAATCTGTGGTAGCTTCAGTTGTCATAAAAACTCAAAAGGTGTTTAGTTTGTCCAGTCTGGGCTACTGTAAAACACATGGCAGCCTCCGTAGAGATGACCCGCTCCCGATGTAAATATAAAGTATTTAAATATAAATGGCTCATTCTAGAGTTAAGAAAACAACAATTTGTACAATTTAAATGAAACACACTCTTGAAAATTGCATGAGATCATGGGAGCTGTCTTCACCACAATTTATTTTCCCATAATCTTCTCGTGTGGCTTGGTTCCCCTGTGCGACGGAACGTGCAGGAAGCTTAAATCAATAATTATCATACATTATGATCATACGCCGTTTGTCCCGGACGTTATGGCAGAGACAGTCAAAGCCATGGGAAAAGCTGATATGACACAATTAAGCAAATTAAAGGCGACCAAAACATCCCATTACCCTGATTAAAATTGGGGATGTCGCTGGTTTTTCACCATTATTGGAAACATTTTGGATAATGTAAGTACACAATTCAACACAATATATCACAGAGGTCTAGTGGTTAGTTACATATTGTATCTTTAAATATCTTTAAAAATTAAAATAAGTAAAATATCATCAGCCACATGTCAGCTTCTCATTTTCAATACTTAAGCTCTTCTATTCCCTCTGCTTCTCTACATATTTAGCGTTCACGCTGCCCTACTTTTATTTCAGATAAAAATACAACAGGCACATTTTTAATCTAAAAATATACACCAATTTCAGCTTAACTTACAGCCATCACGTTGAGCTAAAAGGTTGTACTTTCCCTGTTTGCACAAAATATTAGTTTAAGTTCGCTGTGGGGTGGCAATTTACTTGTGCAGCCACTGAGAATGATTTACAATTTACAACAACAACAAAAAAAGAAGAAATGTCCTCTGAACAGCATCAAATGAGACTTAGAGTCGCTCATGATACTGCAGCTGAATCTCCTCTGAAAATATCACTGTCATGGATTTCTGGACAAAGTGTCAGAGGATCAAGATGTCCTGAACAGAAGCAACTGATGTTTGATGCATTTCAGATAATGTATGCACAATTACCATTTAGCCTCAGTACACCCTTCACCCACTAAGGTGTTGGTGACACTGACACACACACACACACACGCTCACAGACAGACACGCGCACACAGACGCACACGCACACACTGACCAAACGGCACAAAGGAGATGACAAGTAGAAAAGATAAAAGGATCAGGAACTTTCCACTTCCATTTTGCACTTGGTTTAACATGTAGCTGAACAATCATCTTTCTGCTCCTTTCAGGTGCTCCTCAGAGTGCTCTTCACCAGCTCTTTGATTTAATAACGGCACACACAAAGCGTGCACAGGCACAGCAAGATTTTTATTTTTCATTTTTTGCACTGCACTCAAATGTTTGTCGGGCTTTGGTCGCCTGTTTGCCACATAAAGTGGGAGCTGAGATCAGAGATGATAGATGGCACATTGATGGGAAACCTAACAGGAGGATACAGAAAGCACAGACTGGTGATGAGCCCCACCACTGTTTACCTACAAAGTGCTGCGGGTGTAAATTAAATAAAACATGGCAGCATTTGTTCGGGGGGGGGGAAAAATACATAAAGGCGATGTAAAGATATAAACAGAAAAAAATAAAACCTTAGTGCAAAATAAAAACTACAATCAACAGGGAAAAGAGAAATGAAACAAGCAATGTGAGAGATATTGAAGACCTCTCACATTCTCAGAGAGGAGATTTAAAAATGACAAGAGTTCCATAACTCTGTAATTCTATGCATATCTTCTCCATCCTGCATCACTCCATCACTGACATTGTTCATGTAGACATAGTGGGTGAGCAGCACAATGTAATTGATTGCTTAGGAACTCTGAAATGTCAGCTTTAGAGTCAATTTACTCGAAGACAAAACTCTCTCATGTGTATAATTAAAAATGCTGTGTGTATATATATATGCAGTATATGTATATATTATGGCAGACTTTGACAAAAGATGAAATTGGACTTTAATGTAATCACAGTTTCATATAGACTGGGGATCGTTTGAAGGTCTTTCCACCTCACTGCAAACATTTTGGAGCTCAGCTGCTGAAGGGAAACATGGCGGGTGCAAACAGGCCACTTTGATCAAGACTGCTTGACGAATCTGATGTTGAAAAAAAGGCCTTTCCAATTCCCAATCTGCAGATAACTTATCAGGAGAGGTCAGTGTGTGGCAGATGTTGAATTAATTATTCAAAAATTCAATATTGGAAAGTCTTTATGCTAGGCTCATAGATACAAAAAACAAATTATCGCTTTCTAAAAACTGTTAGTCTGTTCTTGTTTTTTTCATTATCTATTCAGAGCATTTCTGAAATTAGAAATTAGAAATGACAAAAACAAGTCTTGTGTCATGGAGGCAACATGTTTTCACATATATGTAGCAGGCGTCTGTGAAATCAGCGGTTACACTTTCCAGCCCTTCGTCTATCTACTAATCTAATTCCAGGAATCTCTCTCTGTCTCTCTCTGGAATGCATATCGTTCATCTTATCAGCTTCACACTTGGCATGTGTATTGCTAAAGGCCCAAGGAAGTGCAGAGTCGAATTTGGTACAATTTGGACACGCGATACGTTAAATTACAAAACATTAAGAATTAAAGGCAAGCAGCGCTCTGCAGCAGCGGCGGCTGGGACTCATCAACGTAAGTGACGTTGTCGATCAAGACAATAGTGCGTTCACAGCAAAGACAACTGAGTCTCCAGTTCAGGGTTCTGTGTACTGAGTCCAGCTCCACTGAACTTTGAATAAACAGGTGAACAGCTCTTTGTGCAACAGCGGTGGTGCATATTCAGGGTTCTGGGTTCTGTGTACTGAGTCCTGCAGTGGGTTTTTACTTTCTGTTGCTCAACTAATGCAGGTCACTTTTACAGTTTCAGAAAGAAAGCCGTAACCAGCTTCACCACAGACCAAACAAACAGCCCATTCCAAACAGGCAGGTTTAGAACAGCCCCTGCACTAGTGTAGGAAATGAAAAGAAAAACATGTGTGTGTCTGTTTCAGGGTCCGGTCACTTCCTGGTGATTTCCTTCATCGAAACACCCAAGTCTTTTTGTTAACATCTTCCGGTCAGCTCAGAAATAAGAGAGAGAGACACATCCATTTGTTGTTTCCATCGTGAGCAGTTTGGTTAATAACGCAGTGAGGAGAAAGCTGGGTTTCCAAGCAACAAGCCATCTGTTATCTCCCATCACTTAAACCTTTATCCGTCTCACTCTTTTTTTGTGCCATGAAACATGTTTTTTTCTAATGTTTGTCCATCATGATAAAATGAGGAGGAGTGTCATGGCTGCCCTGCAACTCCCTGGGCAGAGCTGTGTGCTAACAGAGCCCCGGGGACCAACTGCTGTCCTCCGGAAGATGGACAGTAAGAAAAAGCCACGGAAGGGGAGGAGGTGTGGAAAGAAAAAAAAAAGGGTAATTGGTGGGAGGAGAAGGAGCAAGAGTCCCTGTGCAGTGTGTGTGCCCACCATGTCGCCCTGGCTCGGCTGAGGAGACAGTGTACTCCCTGCGGAGGCTGACTCAGCTCATCTGGGCTAATTAAACCACACAGGGATAAACAAGGGCACAGGAAACTGGAGCATGCGGGGGGACAGTGCTCTGCATGCTGTGAGGGTGGTGGCTGGAGTACAGCCTGTACTCATGGATATAAAACCAGGAGATCAGGACAGGGAGCTGTGGGACCTGTTGTCCGTAGACCCACATAGGGAGGGAGGTGGGACGTGGGATTTTTGATGATGGATTTTCTTTAAGTCTGAGCCCAGAGTAAATAATGTCCATCTGCCTGGCAGCTTGTAGCTTGCCTTGTTGCTCTGGGAACTCCCCTGTCTGCCCTTCCACTCGGCTCAGACGTGAGTCGGCCATTCAATGAGCCTCACCGTGGAACAGACAGTCAGCCTCCCAAAAACACTCAATTTGAACCACTAACAAGATCTCTAATACTCACATAGAAAAGGAGGATCATTTCAAGCTGCACTGATCTAAAGCAAAGATTATAAATGAGACTTCAGTGGTCGACTTGAAAGGGTTTTGAATATGGTTTGTGATCAATGAAAAGTCCATGTTTTCTGAGGATACATCCATCTACTCCTAACTACAAATGCAGCCACTGACAGCGTTTAGATTTGGAATACACAGAATATCCTTGAAGTCCATCAGTGTGAATGAGGAGAAGAACTAGTGCTCCAAATATTAATAGGCTCGGTACACTATCAGAAGATGTAATACAAAAAAAAGCATTTGTTAAGCATAATAATACAGTTTCAGTGATGGCCATCTCACATCTCGTAAAAACAGAAGCTTTTTTTGTATTTGATGCTTAATAAGATTTTCTGGGTGTGAAACCGCCCCCGCAGTGATTTCATTACGAGGACCCTCGATCATTTCTGCAATAATTATGGTAGAAATGTTAAAAACAAAAAACACTCTTCACTTCGAGGCTTTGTTTGGTACACAACTGGGGAAATTAAGTTTTTTATTTGATTTTCATGGTCTCAGATTCACTTTGCACTAGAGGTTTCTGTCGTTTTTGTTCAGTTAGAATATACATTTTCTTTTATATTTAAAAAAGGAAAATTGCAAATAGAAAGACAGACACAAGAAAGATGCCAGAACTGTGAGAGACCACTGTAGCATAGAAAAGGTTTTCTGTGTAAAAATATCAACATCGTTAACAGGAATTGTAGGATTAACAAATGGAGGCACAGTGGAGAAAAATATTATGTAGCTCTGTATGGGTCATCTCAATGTACCGCAACCTTCTAGAACCTTCTAGTAACAGTCAGTCAGTGTGAGAAAATATCACTGAGGCAGAAATCATGAGGAGAAAGAATAGCAGTAGTGAAGAAAAGAGAGAGTAGAAAGAAAAGTGACAATCTTGACTTCACGAGTACCGTGGTCTTTTTTTGGCCTGGAACTGAAACACAGGAAATACTCTAAATAATCTTTGAAAAAGAAACAAGGCACTGTCTGTTTTTACTGTCACCTGGCAACAGTGATCTCCTGTGTTAAAGCATATTTTGAAAATAAGACCTCATGACTAGAGCTAAGCAAAAAAGACAAAGATAGATGGCAGGCCTACCCGTATCCCCCCACACTGGCAGATACTCGTCCTGCTGGATGTCCAGCATGATCTCCAGGCCGTTTCCTGTCCCTCCCTTCATGGTGGTGCGGAGCGTCTTCCCTTCCTCTGCAGCGTTGAACATGTAGCACTTCCCATATCTGGTGAACACCTGAGAGGAAGAGAGAGACAACTGATAAGCGATCTGACAACGGCATATTTATGGGGCTAATTTACAAACAGGCGATTTGTCTTTTCAGACAAAAGCATTATTTTAGAAGAAAAGGTTTCATGACCCGTATCGAAAATGCCTATTTTATCCACCAGTGTATATTTCACTTATTTTTCATTTGAAGCTATGGTTTTTGTTGTCACTCTTATTACACACACACTTACAGGTTGCCACTACATGTCTGCATTATGCCATATTGTCAGTCAAATACTTTACAATGTACAAATAGAAATACAAAGAAGTACAAAGTTCAAGGCTGTCTTCCTTGTTGTCCCACTTGGGCATAACTCATTAGTCGCCAGGGTTTATATCCAGTTAATATACATGTATACAACATCAACTGTTACATCAACACATTAAAAACAAATTTAGAAAAAAAATTCTAAACACGATGATTATTGGGGAAGAAGGTTTTAGGGCTGAAGTTAGAACAAGCAGCAGTTTCCCATAATTTCTTCGCAGAATTCTGGGCATTTATCCTCAGTGGACAGTGAATACATAAAGTTCAGGGATGGGGACATTGCCATGATATGTGGAGGACGTCTGTGTGCACAGGTTTGACTGAGGTCTTACATTTACTTAAACACGCACGCGCACGCACGCACTCACGTCTACAGTTGTGTCTCTGTAAAGGACAGTTCTGGAAATAAATGCAGCCTGCCTGAGAGGCACTTTTGCTTCATTCATACATTATCTTACTTTCTTTATTCAGGAGCCTTCCGCTCTTTGAATGGTGCACAGCTCTTAAAAACTAAAGCTAAGCAGCTGTAGCCGGCAGAAGCAGAAATGAGCAACAAGTCAATGCACTTTGTCATGTAATCACTTGAAAGCAGAGAGGACCCTGCTACAGTATGTATCAGGCTTAAAATACTCTCCCTTCAGTCCATGTTGTATTTGTGTTAACAATACAATGACACACTCTATTAGACTACAAGAACTACTGTACGTTGCAAACAATTACCTCCTATACACTAATGTCTACCACCACCTCACCAAGACCCACAGAATGACTTTGAGGCGTTTATGAATAAAAGATCAAGACGAAATCGCAGAGTGCAGCTTATTTACTGTTTGTATACGAGGGTGTGTTTGTGTTGGGGTGTGTGTGTGTGTTGTGTGTGTGTGTGTGTGTGTGTGTGTGTGTGTAACACATGCATAAATGTAAATGAGACTGTAGTTGCAAGGTCTCGAGTCATGAATAGTAATCACCATAACAACCACCCACTTCAATGTCGTGATGGGTGATTGAAAGGAAGTGACTGATGGAAACTGTTTAATAAACCAAGAGCAGCAGTACTCCCTGGACCCTATCAGGAATATTTCAATTTAAACATCAATATGATGATTCTTATATAAATAACAAGCTCCCAGTCTGAGACACACGTCACATGACACATGACTGTATGATCAGTGTGCCACAAATAAACACTGCTGTAATGGTTGTGATACAGTGTTGTCATGCAATCATTTAAACCTGGTAATAACTGGTCATTTACTGGACTGTACAGAACTGTACTCGTTCATTATTTACACCTATGTCTTAAAATAAAACAGCCTTAAAAAACAGTCCTGCAACAAATCCTATCTCCATAACATTCCATACTAAGAGATGCAGATCCAAATTGTAGGTAATTGTGGAGGCTCCAGTTCGTTTGATTTTGAAGTGCTGACTTGCATTTTACTAGTAACCCCCAAAAAAGTGTTTTTAATATTTTTCCTCTATTTTCACTGGATTAAATATCGCAAAGACTTATTCCTATAACTCAGAAACACTTCTGCAGACAGCTAAATTAATATGAAGTTGACTTAACACCTCAGCCTTAACTGATCATTCTAATTTTAATAAAGGACGGAGTTACTGCAGGAGTGTGGTATAAGACTGCATCACCTTTTGCTTGTGTGTACCCTGATATCCTACATGGATGAGGACAAGGCATTTTAATGAAAGGAATAAAAGACCATTGTTGCCAGAATGTGTATTCATGACACAAGGACAGTTGGGCTTCTTCCTTAAGCAAGCAACATGGCAACAAGTTGACAGTTCCCCCAACTCTGCCTCTTCCTGCTATTTTAAGATGCCTATGAAAATCTTCTCTACAAAGGAGGAATATGACGAGTTTGTACAACAGCATTGCTCTGGAGAAGCCTTGGGAGACAGCGATGAGCAGAACTGCAACTCAAGCGTCTGTCAGCTTCTTACAGTGCAAGTAATCTTTTACAAGTCAAGGCTAAGGAGAAACAGTCTTTGGCCATCACCGTCTATTATGTGCCCCTTGCATTATTAAGCATGAACCCCTGAAGAATATTTTGAGCTGTAGGTTTGATCAAAATGAGAGCAGAATCATGACAGTGAGAAAACATACTGATGGCACTTTCAATGCAAAGGCTGCAGGTGATGGGTTCCTGAGAACAAATTTCAACCACCTGTTAAGAATCCCACAACATCGATGTCAGGTCAGACTTAATATTACTACCACATACTGACTTGATAATAGCATTTGTGTTAAAGTCAAGTCATATTTAGGATTTTTCATAGAGTTGAATGCAAATTCCAGTTATGTGGTGGGATATCTAGCTATAAAAGACCAACTGATGAATACCAAAGTCATCTGTCATCCCAATCTTCCTCTACCATAACACAGCTGAAGGCTTGTTGAACACATCTGCTTGGAGTGAGAAATACTGATTGTGATAACTACAATTATGTGTTAACAAAGATCAAGAGGCACTTGAGGCCGGGAGTGTCGACTAACACCTGGATTTCTGACATTAACAGCCTTTTAAAAAAACTGTATTTTTTCGCCTGTACCACATTGCTGATGGTAAAGGCGAGTGTTAGTGGAGATTATTCTTAATCTCTTCTTCATCCCACGTTAAATGTTTCACCTTGATTTTTCAGGATTGTTGCAAAATTCAGAGAAAATAAATAAGCAAGTCGCCTTCGATTTGGTGGTGTTGGAATGAGATGTTTGTAATTTTGAAAAAGACGACAAAATAGAGTGGCAAAGTGCACCGTCAATGGCTGCTTTTTGAATGATCGAGTGTTTTCAGATGGATTCTTCATTTCATGCGCCTCCTCTTTTTTTGACACTGGCCCTTCTCATGGATGGTTTACTGACAAGACTGATCGACTACCTAATGCCGCAGACGTAGTGTGGATTGGAAGAATATGAGGTGCCACATTACAGGTTCATTCACCTCTGGAAAACAGAGGCACTCCTGACAGATATGTATCCTGGCAAAATGAATGGCACACTAGCAGCTGCTGGGGTATAGTGAAGAGCACTGCAGATAAAAATTCCTGGCACCATCAATCATCCTTCGCAGGTACAAGATGTGGCAGGGGTTTTTTTTGTATTGGATTTTTCAGCAGTCACACAAACTCTCCCCACAGAGAAGAGAAACAACACAGAGGCCGCATATGGTGATCCAACATCCAACAATCATTTTTCGAGGTCAGGTCATTTAATAACAACCTTCCTGCACAAAGGCAAGTTTCAGGCCCATCATTACCTCGACGTTTCTTGAATTAAAGCGTTGTCTAACTACTCAGCTGAGCCAATACCACTGCCAAGACAGTCAAAACAGTCAAGTTAATCACGCCACACCAATTTGCAGACTCATAGATATCAGTGCCCTCAATACAGGTTGTTTTTTTCCTTCAAGGTCCAGACATTTTTCCTTGAGCTTCTGTGAAAAATGTCAGAAAAATGCAGTGTCTCACAGTGATGATATATAATTCCTGGATCAGCACCAAACGTCGATGGGTTCTTTCTTGGCCCATGTCCCATCTATCCACCGAGTTTCACAGAAATCTGTTCAATAGGTTGTGAGTAATCCCGCTGACATACACACCAAACAACAACAACTGAACAGGGGTAAAAACATAACATCCTTGGCAAAAGCATTGATGCCTCGGATGAACTTCATATACGCATCTGTTCAAACCGTCCAGAGATTGAAGTTTTCCTTTTAACCCTCTCTGGCTAATTGGTTGGAGACTGTAGCATGAAGCATAATTACCCAGCAGTCATCTGCTAATCCGTCACAAATTTGTGTGCATGATGAGTGCACAGATTGGATGTAATGTTCCCCCATCACTGCTGTTTATTTTTTTATTTTCTTAGCAATTGGCTCCTAACTGTCAACATCTCTCTCAGCCCTGGCTTTTTTTAAATTTTTTTTTACAGGGATGAATTGCTTTCAAGGGGACACTGCTCACCCGTCACTCCTTTTGTCAAGACTGATGATGCTTGACAGACAGGACTAGGTTCAGGTCAATGTCCTATTAGACCTCAGCCAGACAGAGAGGCACCTCTTCAGCCACATGATGACAAAGAACTTAACAAAGCCTTCACAGTGGGACTCTGTTATTTTGCAAATAGTAGCTGCTGACCCTGCTGCTGTCTGGCTCTCCCTCACATCCCTGATGATCTGCCGCCTCAGGTAGAGCTGTCAGATCGGCGAAAGTAATAAGTTCTCAAACCTGTCAATTTATGTAGAAGAGCATAGGAAACGCTGTTCTGCCCTCCAAAAAACGTGTGCTGGTGAAAAGATTTATTGGTCCTCATTTAACAAGTGAACTGCTGGTGAGTAGGCAAAAATACATATTGACTACATCCTCTGTGTTAGGAAGTTTGTCCCAGTTGTCATCTCAGTCTGTGAAGAAGAAAGTTCTGTTGTTCAACTCGGTTGTTGACCTCTGCTCAGCTACTGATAGGTCAATGACAGGGAGTGATTTGATAACTATCTCTGATATAATTAAAATAATCACCTCTTTTGCTAAAACTGCATTAATAAATGAATACATGCAGTGCCAAAGGTATCACTTCTAGTTTCAAACCCACTAACGGCTCTACTGCACACAACAATTTCTGGTGTTCCTGCAACATTTCATCTTTTTCATCAGCTTTCAGAAGTTGAGTTATAATACCAATGAAATGAACACAGAATTTGGACAGAATGCTCTGTCTGTTACTGTACACTTATCTAACTATCAGCACAAAAGAGCCTTCACAATTATCACCCAACTCTGTAGACCCCATTTAAAAGTGTGCTTTAGCAACGACCAAGCTCGTTGCTTTGGTTTCAAAGCCCAGAACCTCTTTCACACAGTTCTCCATGTTTTCTGTGGCAATAGGCAGCTGTTTTTTTGCTTCAAAAGCCCATTGCATTCTGTCTGCCCTGTACCAGATCGAAACCAGACAAGGACAAGAACTAGCAGGTAATGATCGTGAAGCATTTAGCAGCTTAAGAGCCAGATGTTTCCCTTAGAAACTGATGAAGGTTCCAATAATGATGCTAAAAAAATATCATCTAATAATATGTCAATATTGTGCTTATGCTTGGTCAACTCCCACTAAATGACTGAAGAATTAAACAGAATTTTTTGTGCTGCTCTGGTTTGTGTTTGCTGTTGAACATTTTGAATAGAGTCAGGATACTGTGTAAATGTCAGAAAGGTCAAACTCACTTGTTGCCAATATAACATTGGTTTCCTTCATCGACGCCAGAGGTCTGAGAGCTGACCTGCAAACGAGAGCATGCGTGGTTCGGCTGCCAATTCCAATTCCGTCTGACCAACAAAACACATCTCATTAGTATTCACAGCTGCAAGTGTGAATGTCTCGAAGCAAGGGGGCTGCAAACATGGCACGACCTTGCATGTTCGCTGTGTTGTGCCTCCCACAGAGAAAAAGTCAAAGATGACATGGCCATTAGCGTGTATTCCAGTCGTGACGGAAAGGTCAGTTGTTAGCACTAACCGCCCACAAATAAGATTGTCCAACACGCCTCAGGGTAATGCAAAGAAGAGTTGAAAATGTATTTTTACTTGATGGGAGAAAAACTGGAACCATAAATCACTGTATCTTTACATATCTGACCTTGAATGAAGAAATTGCTGAGCTCCTTATATTGGACTCTCAAAGACCCCTCCCGTTGTGCATTCATCTTGCTTTCTTCATACAATCCTCTTTTGTTATCTCTGCTTGGTTTGTTGAAGTGATGCCAAAAAAAAACGGGCCGATTATTGCACCAGAAAGGGGATGCTATCTTGTTGTATTTTTTTTTATGTGCTCCCGTTCCCACTGGCCCCTTATTTATATCCTTCTGTCCATGTAGTGTGCAAGCCATCAAAAAAACCCTGAAGTGCACCACCCTATCTATAAATCCTAATTTCAATGTTACTGACACAGCAAAGCTGTATCTACCACCATCTAAGAGCTTTTCCATATCTGCCATGGTGGGTCCTTTTATATTATTTGAGTTGATTCAGGGAGGCAGGCAGCACCTCAGTAAAAACATTGACTGTAAATAAAGAATATTTATAAAAATAACCCGTATACCACTGCCATCATGCACTTTTGGTGGCATTTGGAACTTTGGTCGATCGGGGGATAGAGCTGCGGTTGCGAGGTCCTGCTGATTCAACTAACTTACCTGAAACGTACACTTGAATGTACATCAGTGTGATAAGAACTACATAAAATACTGCAGACAGCCAACAGGTGGTGATCAAGACTCTTTGTCCATTTTATATACAGTTTATGGTAAAAAAAATTACTGAATAGATGACAGCTTTGCTTTTGTAATATAAAAATCCTATTTGAAATTGGAAGTATTCTCTTTAAGATGTTGTGCATCAGGTCGTACGAACTGACTTTTGCCATTACTATCTGTCAGTTGTGGTTTTCATGCACCACTGTGAAACACTGACATTCCTCTGCACCGGCGTGTAGGGAGAGGCAGTGAGATCTGTATTAATATCTTGCTTGATGACATTCTGTTGTCACCCCTCTTGTATTGTTCCATTACAGAATAAGCAGGTAATAAGACACTTCTCTTGCTCATTCAATTCACTTTTCAAGCTGCAGGGACATAAAGTGAAAAGAGCAGAGAATAGAAAAGTGAAGTGTTAAGCATTACAGTCAGCCCACCAGTTTTTATCAGTTTTTATTAGGCGCTCGAGATCTGGTGTTATTGTTTGAAGAATCAATATCCATATCCAGGTGTTTTTATCATAAAACTAAAGAAGGAAAAGAGCTCAGGGTTAGAGGAGAAGGGGAGGAGAGAGGCCTTTCTATCCTGCAAGCTTACTGAGAGAAGAGGAGAGCAGTAAAGTTTATGAAAAAGGTCTTTGAGTTGCAAGGTGTGCACTTTGTGAGCTGCCTGCTCGGCAGCGGCGGCCGCAGTTAAAATGGTTGTACTGCTGTGGGGATAAATAATGCAGAGGGCTGCTGCGTTAGCGACAGGGTTGGCAGCGAGTTTGAGAAAGGAGGGGTTTAAGCACTCACATGCGCGCGCGCGCACGCACGCACGCATGCACGCACACACGCACACACACACACACACACGCACACACACACACACACACACACACACACACCTCACTCATCATTATGGCTCTATGCATGCCACTCTGCATGCACAACTTCAACACCCTCACAACCCAAAAACATATTTCATGTCACGTTAAACAAATTCCAGCACTTACGTGACGTGAGGGGAGTTTCATGGGACATATTTATCATTGCACTCTAATGTAATTTTGCAATGCCACTCAATAATATTTTATTTTACAAGACAGCACATAAGTGCGGAGGGCCTGTGATAGGACACAAAGGATCGCAGTCACAGCTGCCAGCCAAATATTTATGTTCCCCCGGGAGGAGGGAAAGGAAAGGGTTATGGATGAGGATAAGAACTACAAAGAGAGCTCAACACTGATAAAAGAGAGAGAAGGGAAATAAGAGAAAGTGAGAATGTAAGTGAGAATCAAGACGAAAACAATTCTAGTGAAAAAGTGAATTAAATCCCTATGTATTGTTTTTAGCAATGATTGTGTGTTGATGAATGATTTGGCTAAATGTAGTTTGCAACAAGTGGAGTCACAGAAAGTGGGTTTCACTTCTGCTGGCAAGACCAGATGGATTAACGTGCTGCTTTTAGAAAGGCAGTTGTTTGGCCTTTCGCTCTGATTTCCTGCCTGATTCACCGGCACCCGAGTCTCCTTATCATAACAATCTATTTACCTTTTGCTCTTTAAATATCCTTTCTATAATAAGAGCAGCCTTACAAGTGCCTCATGTTTGATAGCTTCCAAGGATCAGTTTCCCCTCGAGCTTCAGAAGTATTATGAAGCTATAGGTAATATATACTGACAACAACAAAGCATGCAGCAGAAGCTGAAAGGGATCAGGGGGTTGCAGTGTAATCCATCGTCATATACACAGGCTTTCGGCTTCCCAACATGTAAGGGCCCTGTGATCCGGTCCAAAGATGCCCTAAAGCGAGTTAAGAACTGGAATGTGATTCTTTGCTTCTTTTGTCCCATGAGAGACAATAATGAGGAGATTTGAATAGATTGTATATAGATCATAAATATATCAGCACTCATTGCTCTTTGAATAAAAATAATGAGATTATTTGTATATGTCTTTCAGTTTTGTAGATCATCTCACTGGGGAAGATGCCAGGGGAGCAGAGGTGGAGTTGCTTTGTTCTACCACAACAAAATCACCCCCTCGTGGTAAAATCATATGATTTGTTGGCAGGTTTATACCAGCGCTGATATCACCTCCAGCTTGGTAGGAGGACAACACATCTTGCCGCTGGTAAGTCACTTTTTGCATCTACAGTACTAGTGAGTCAGACCTGAAGCAAACGTCATTCGTGAGGGACAGACATGACTATCTTCATCTCATGAGCCTCATGAGTCACGCAGGGAGAAGGCTCCTGGGTTGTGGTTGAGATGAGGTTGGACATGTTTTCAAGTAGCTCAAGTTACTTGTTTATTCGATTATTAAACAGAAATGCAATGGTTTAAGGATAGGTATATTAGAATTCTCCCCTGATCTGATCAAGACTTCCATCTTTCACTGAGCGTGGTTTGATGGTTGAGTTTTGGTCTCTGTGGCAGAATTGGACCCAACCTAGCTCATGACTTAAGGATGCTGTGAAAACATTTATCTGGACCGTTGCCATGTATTGATTAAATAGTTGAGACAAAAATCTTGATTATTCAACTTTAAAGGCATCGGTGTGTTTTTAAAAAAAAACTCTGATGCTAGTTCACCCTGAGTAAGAAACACAATAACATTTCCAAATGTGTAAAGCCAAAAGTCTCCTCTAGATTGAAAATCTTCCATATGATTATAAATTACTTGCAGCTAGACTTTGCTTTGTAAGCTCTCTGAATTACGTGCGATAGCCTAGAGTGAGACTATTAGTCCACCTTCCACCTTGTCCTCCCCTCTGTCTGTCAGGCTTTACCTCTCAAACACACACACACAGGTCGTGGAGGTTACAGGTTCTCATGTGCTCTGGCTGTCAATCTGCAGTAGCCTATAGATTATAATTTGCAATGCATTAGGCCAGGTTCATTAATACAGTGCAGTCATTATGCTTGCTATAGTATTGAATAATTAATTAATTTGGGTCATTAATGTAGCCTTATTTTAAATGTATGTATGTAATGTGATGTGCGATTTCCCATCTGGTAAGTTCCATCAGAGCTGAAGAAGCCATTTAGATGAGGTGAAACGTCAATGAAGAGCCAATGAAGAGCCTTTGTATCTCAACATCTCTAAAAATATATATCAGGTTAAAACCAACTTGAGTTATGTGTGTCGAGGTGTGTTTGGTTATACCACAGCCTGCTGGGTTGTAATGAAGGCCTACGCCACAGCATGTCTCATTGACTGCTGTGTCTTCTTTATTGTATCAGTTTTGTCAGGGGAGTTTCTAATTGAAATCATTTAGCATTTTTAGCATTAATCCTCTGTTGCATCACAAGTAGTACCAAGTATTTAGTTTGAAATATGAGCATATTTCAATGAATGGATGTGGGTGATTCCAACAGTATCTTTTGTACACAGCTACTTTTTACTGTATGGAAAACTTTCCCAATTCATTAAATCCCTACAGCATCTGAATTAGTGATGAGCAGTCTGTTATATGGTTTTATGTTTAAGAAACAGGGACAAATGTTTCAGACAGAGGCTGAAAGGAGGAGCTGCAGCAAAGGACAGTGTGTGGAAAGTGATCAATTCTCTGAGCATTAGAGCATGTAAACATTTCAAGCAGTGACACAAAATTAAATAATCACCCGGAGTATGAGCATCATTTTTCTCCTCCATAAAAGAGACCCATGCATCACAACTCCGTAACTTTCCAGTATGTCTGTACTGAAAATAGAAAGGTGCATTAAGATGCATCTAATTTTGGACTCTGTGACACTACATACTACTCCTCAACATCCACAGGTTCAAGCGGCGCCTCGGAGAGACATCAAATAAAAGAAAAGGTACGTTGGGTTTTAACATCTTGTACTCTGTGAGTAAGAATTGTTCTGCTCATCCTTCACTTCAACCCCCCCTCTGTTCTCGCAGGTGGAGAGAAATTTAAATATATAAATGATAATTCTCTCCGGCTCCTCCATCTCTGCCTGCATGTCAGTCATGTCAGTGCAGGGAGTGTGTCCAGATATAGCTACGGACCAGCTGTCACCACAAACTCTTCAGTCACATCACACCCTCAGTCATTATTTTTAGTGTGCCTCTCGCTGATGGCTGGTGGGGCTCTATCTCACCTGTCACAGTGTCGCTGCCTCCGCTCGCTCTGATGCAAGGCTGAAGAATGGGCCATGGGTGGGTACCGATGGCAGCTCGTAATCACCCGCAGGAAACTAACTCATCTGACTGGATGACATGTCTTGTCTTTTTCACAAAGGTATGGAGAAGGATGCCGGGTCTGAGAGGCTGCTAAGACATGCTGAAGACACAGCGGTTGTGATGAAGAAGGGATTTCACAATGAAACATTAAAGAGAGGTTTTATCGCTCGATGGGAAGAAGTGCTCTCCTGGTTAACGTGACTTTCCTTCACATCAGCTCTTTCTTCGACCACACTATTGACCTGGCAACAAGGTGAAGCTTCCTGAAACCCTGATATGATCAATACCACCAGCACAGCCTCATTATCCATTAATATCCAATGAGGCTTGCAGTTGAGAACCAAATGCTCAATAACTAATTAAATGCAGTAAGGGAATTATGTTTATATTGGACAAATCTTCCATACACCATACACATTGTCAACATTCACTGCCAATGCAGTGGGTTAATGGACTGCATTTATGTAGAGCTTTTCTAGACCACTAAAAGCACTGTTAGTCACATTCACCTATTCCCACACATACACGTTGACATGCACTTCTCCATCACTCAAACACATCATTCACACAATAATAGCAGAGACCAATTTCCTGTGCTGATTGAAGGAGCCACCATCCTCTGGATAAGGAGGCGACCTGCAGAGCCACAGCTGCCAAACAACATCTAGTGATGTAGAGTGGTGGGCTGCAACACATTCTTATGCCATACTAGCAGTGAACTGCAATTTCTCTGTTCCTTCCATCACTTTGATCCAGAGGAAAGAATTTCTAACTGCATTCATTGATCCAAGAGGATGAAGCCTCCTGACTTTGCTGATCATCTGACTTTCCCTAGCGTCAGCAAGTTGATATCAATTTGTCCAGTTTATTTATTTGTTTTATGAAGAAATATCTGCTAAACTAATGACATTCTCATCACTGTCAGTTATAATTTGTGCTGTATAAAGTAATTATTGCAACTACAAAACATAATGTAAGCATGATGTATATTAGCATAGTGATGCCTTTAGCAATCCTCTCTCTACAAAGCGTTTTGGATGCCAAAATGTACAATACATTGTCTGGTTTCATTTCATGTTTTGATGTAGCTTCACTTCTGAAATACAATACAATTGCATTCATTATAATAATCTTATTGCTGCAAAAAATGGTGTGTAGAAATTTTATGAAAAATGACAACCCTGTCTAATATCAGCCATGTTGTCTGTTGATGGAGTTTTAGTGAACACGGACTTCATCCCAGCTGTATGCTGAACGGGTTTCCCTGTAACTTCTGTATCCCGGTCAAACTGCTCTCACTCACATGGCTGCACCGACCACATGTAGCCAAACTGTCGGCTGGACAGAGTGTGAAGGTTTGCTACTTAAAAAGCTCCGCTTCTAAATCCACATCCCTGTTTGAGAGCAAAGCTCTGTGACTCTTCATCTGCGGAGGCAGCTGTGTGTGACGCCCCTCGCCGGGAGGAAGATGAACACATTCATAAACTCAACGAGCCTTTACCTGACAAGCAGAGGGAGGGGTGTCAAACACAACTGCTCGTAAGCCTGTCCGGCTGGTTGCTGTTTTAAAAGAGGCAACTGACAATATGGTCTGCTTGTGTGGAACTGTTGAAAATGTCTATATATAAGCAATAATGCAGTGGGCCTCATTCGCTAATATGTGCGCAGAAATCTTCTTACTCTGCAAAATGAGTCGGTGGGCAAAACGCCGCCGGAGTCATGACACGTGCGCACCAGCACATTTTGTTGTTCACAGTTTGTGAATCAGAATCATTCTAAATTGACAGGCGCGTGTCCGCTATATTTCTCTATATAAGGACATCCGTTTGTCATGAAGGGAGCATTGTGCTGAACAGTTGAAGTTATAAACGATGGCCCCGAAAGGTAAAAAAACGGAATAATTTCACAACAGCAGAAATTGAAATAATTATGCCGTAAGTGGAAGCCACAGAGGCACACTTGTCCATAGCGTGTCCTCCGGAGTGACGAAGTTTTAAAACAATTAAGCATAGGCTGCAATAACTAAGGCGCTGAATTCTGTGTCCCCTGAGGTTCGTGGTAAAAATAATGGTTTGACATCAAAGTTGATGCCAAAAAACTAATCGCTGACAAGTGAAAATATAAGGAAACAGGAGGAGGACGAGGAATATCGGATCTGACAGGATGAAAGTGGAATTTGTTCAATGAATGAGGGAGAAAGTGATGCGACCACCAAGAACCGTCACCCAGAGGTAATTTATTTCATAATTGTTGAGATAATATTTGCAATTTCTTGTGTCTTTTGTAATTAACGAGTGCAACTCAATCAGAACAACATTTTATTTAAATGAAAATGGCATTGCTGCTTGCAACAGTTAATTAATTGGGCTAAACAATATCATTTATAGGCCTGGATGATGAAGGAGCGGAGGATGACGTGCAGACGACCTTTCAGTCCCAGCTGCCAGCGCCAGCCACACAGTCCACTCCCCAGTCCTCTTTCCTGGAGTCTGGAGGTTGTGTAAAATCAGTTGGCTCTGGATGCAGTGAAGGAAATTGCGAGAGGAATAGAAAACATTAATTTAACACTGAAACAGTTGATGGATTTCCTCGCAAATAAATTAGTGCATGACTGAATACGTGCGTGTCATTTACTTCAGAAAAATTAGGATGAACCCATAAGGAAAAGTGAATTATTTCACAACTTTATTCAGTTTACATTTTGAAATAAGGCATTTTAACCTACCATCATTAAAGGCGCCGCATTGAGGCATAGCGAGCCAGCGCTGCAGCCCTGCCAGGAAGCCCCGCATTTGGCTGTGCATCTTCCTGCCTGTCTGGTTGTGGTTCTGCTCCAGGTGGTAAAAGGATGCCATGATCCATAAGTTGTGCAGGACACAGCCTGTCGGGATAATTCTGCACACCTTCTCAGGCGTAAAAAGAAGTTGGCCGCCATCTGTGTTCAAGCACATCCAACGAGCCTTGAGCTGCCCAAATGTGCGCTCTATTACGACGTGTGTGTGGGCGTATCATTGCAGCGCACCTCTATATACCCAGAACTATACACTGTATATATAAATATCATGTTATAAGCTCTCATATCTGATTGTTTATTAATATTTTTGACAAAAGCCCAAACTGTTACATTTCAATATGAACATGCTCATATACTGTATTGTACACTCAGTAAACTATCTCAACTGGTATAGGTGAAGATTGTGATTATGAAAATAAATGATGAGGATGAAAGGGAGTCAATTTCATGGTTATTTAGTACATTTGGTCAATGTATTAGTGAATTAAAATATTTTCTAATAAAGCCTTTTTTTATTGAAACAAGTGGAGTTTTAATATACTATGCATTTAGTTAAAAGAGTGCGTGTTTACATTTTCCTTCGTCATTGTGTGTACGCATGGTCTGAGGAAGTTCTAAATTTGTTTGCAGAGTACGAACAATTTTAGGTACGCACATATTGATGAATCCCAGATTTGTGCGTCAAACGTTCGTACGCACGGTTTAAGCACAGATTTGCGCGTACACACCGTTTGTGAATGAGGCCCAATGAGAGCACAGGTGAGAAATTGTAATTCCCTCTAGAGCTAGAATTACTGTGTCATGGTCGAATGCTTCCACCAAACAGTCAAGTTGCGGTTTTCATCCATATCCAGATGTAATGTGTCGTGAAGAAGGAATTTAATACATGTTTTGAGTGTATTTTTTATTTGGTGGAATTGTAGTTATAATTATATCGACATTGATTTCCATTGAGAACCATTCTGTTTTCACTTCCAGAGATTATGTGTCAGACACATCTTTTATACAATCAATCAAAGGGGGCACCCAAGGTAATGTAAAATAATTTCATAGTCTACTTTTATGTTCCCGAGTTGGGGTATGTATCTATGAGGCCGTTTTTATCTGTTTGTTTCAAATAAGGAGAGCGCGCATTAGGCTGTCTAGAGAAAAAGTGCTGTATCCAGCGTCTTTATTCCAAGTGCTCTGACGTGTTTGTGCAATCGCCCCGAGCGGTTTGTGTAAAGAATCTACTATCAGATGGGGCGGGATTCATCACCCTGGCAACCAAACAAATGGAGAAGAAGCTTGTTCAAAAATAATAAGCAATGTAAATTATGGCCAAACATGTATTTATTATACACGACAACAGGGCAGACGCAGAAACACAATGCCACAGCTGTCAACAGTACAGGAATAAAAATTCTAACCCTACTACTTTATCTTATTTATGGTGGAAAAGAAAAACAGCAGAGACATATTCACACACATTGTATTGAGTGTGTGAGTATAGGTATGAAAGAGAGTCAATGTTGTCATATAGAAACCTGGGCAGCCTCTCTATGAGAACATATCTTGACATTGACTCTTTCAGTTGCCAAGCTTCGTCCTTGAGTAAGTGACTCCCCCTCATGAATAAGAGATTTTGGCTTAGGTTCCCTAGAAATGAGAGGGAATAACCCTGGAATAATAACAATGTAATATAGTGTCCTGACAGCAGCCGTGCTGGGGCAGCATTTCATATCTGCTGTGTAGCAGAGTCACTGGTCCATGAAATAATGTCGACAGGAAGTAAATAGCCGCGGATCACAGTGATTGCTAATAAATTTGGAGCCACCACTTAAAGGATTGTGTGCAAACAGTGGTCATCAAGAGAAAAGAAGTGATGGGATGTATGAGAATCGCAAAAATTGGGTTTATCTTTTTTTAATTGCCAGTTAAGGAAAGTATTCAGTGAAATCACCAACCAGAGGTTAAGCAGTAAAAAGGAGATGTGGAGTTTTTTACTATTGCTCTCCACTGATAGATTGTTTCAGTCATATTAAATTGTGAAGGAGAGGGCTGATCAGAACCCCAGGACTCTAGGAGGATTCCCTGTTGCTGTTGTGTGAAACTATAATTACCACATCAGCCCAAAATAATAATCAACTGCACGTCAACACCGTCTATTTGCAAGTTAGTCTCTAAGTAATTGGGCGTTTCCACACAGATACGAAATCAGCTTGTGAATTAACATAAATATGAAGCTGTCTGCAGCCAAGAGGAACACTTAGAATGGGACTAGAAGAATGGGTTGATTTTCTGTTAGATTCAACTCCATAAAAATGAAAATGTTCTTTCTGAAATCATAAATACTGACCAGGACTATGAAAGGTATTTGTTCCATCTCTGTAAAGCTTGACAAGCGTAAAAATATGTGCTCAGTCTACCAAATTTTATTCCTATAGCCCATATTCACAAATCACAATTTGCCCCATACAACTTAATTAGGTGCAACATCCTTTTGCCCTTAACCGTCGACTCGAGTGAGGAAAAACTACCAAAAACAATTCAGAGAGAGGCTCAAGTGAAGGATCTCTCTCCTGACAGAAGCCGACCAGCTTCAAATGCACCCAACCTCAAACATCTCACTCCTCAGCTCAGGCAACTGGTTCTGCTTTTTTTCACAGCCATCTTCAGACACAGTGAAGAGCAGCATATTCCACTGTAATGAAACTTGAAGTGATAAAAAAAACATTTTACAAAACTTTTACAGCTACTGAGCCTCACAGGGTTATTCAGACATACTGAGAAGAAAACACGTTTCTTGCCATGGTTTGGTAAAAAAAAAGAAACAAAGTCCACAATGGACAGTTTTTGGCAGTGGTTTGAGACATTTTGACGCACAATGGCTCGAATAGCCTGTTTTTTAAAAGTTTTACAGCCTGGGTTCTGACTTCTAGACTTCTGAGTTTTCTCTCCCAGTGGTGATTCTTCACTTTTTTAAAGAAGTCTGGTGTCGGGCTCTCTGAGAGTTCGTTCCCACCAGTTGATAGAAAATGCCCAGAGCTTTGTAGCCCAGATGGAGAACAGGGAAAATGGAAACAATACAAGCATAGACTGAATCGACAATGCTTCCCAGTTTGTTCTAAGTTTTCTTACAAAAAAATAACATTTAAATCTGCATATTTATTCAGTCGGTATCTCAGACGGCTCATAGCGACCACAGTACGTGTTGTGCAAAAACTACACGTGGGATGAATAAGTCCTTGCTGATTAGAAGGAGCACACAGAACGGGGCTAACTTGAACACAGCACCAGAATAAATAATGATGTAAAAACAAAAGGAGAGTTTAATCAGAGAGCAGCTGACCGTATGTTTCCAGCTTTACTGAGGCAGAGTGTCTGGTGGACTACAGTCTGCTGGATAAGTCCTAGATAATCACAAGTCCTCCTAACATCCTGCTTTCACCATCACTGCAACTCTTGGATATTCATATAAAGGATCAAACAGGGGAGGAACACTCAGAAGCTACAGGCAGGCGGAAAATTTTAAGAAAAACCTGAATAAGTGAGTAGAGAAACAACGAGTGCAGATGCTTCCACAGAGGTGCACTGCATGGTGTCGTTACGCAGTTAACATCAAACCATTCTCTGTATTAAAAATGCTGAGCAGGCCCGGTTGATTCTGAATTAGAATTGAAATGGCAAGAGGAGAATATCTGAGTGACTTTGAGGGAGGGTTCATTGTTGGGGCACGGGTGGCAGGAGCTTCAGTCACAAAGACTGCTCAGCTGGCTGGTGTTTCTTGTCTAAAGGGACATTATTGGGTTGCATTGCCTAAAGCTCTCATTACAAACACCATATTCTCTTCAAGTGGGCAAGTGCATGTATGATGTACACACACAGGCCTCAGTGGTTGTTCTGCACACTGAGGGGATCCATAAGAGTTGTTCTGCTGAGGGGGCGATCACCTTTATCCTTTTATGAAACATTTATATCCTGATAGGGGGGGGTCTCTTCCAGGATGATAGGATTCCAGGATTGCCGTCACCGGATTTCAACCCATCTGAACCTAAATGCAAAAGAGTTCCCCAGACCTGTAGAATCACCGCAGAGCTGCATTGAGGCTGTTTTAGTGGCCCAACACCTTGCAAAGACACTTAGCATCGGTTATGTCTCTCCGTCTGTGAAGTTGGTGCTCCTACTAATCCTCGCGCTCGTAAAAGTCCAATTCTGTGTATGTGGGGCATAAAGCAGCCCGTGCTGCTGAGGGCGGGCGGGCAGGCTTGTGCAAGACGAGCATCTGATTTGCATATAAGTGAAATAATAATATGACGATGGGTCCCCTCTGCTATACAGACAATATTACAGCAGCGGTGAGATGACAAGTGACACGGACAGCTAAAGTCTAATTGGGGATCCATCTGCAGAATTGAATATAGCTGATCCTGCATTTCCAATATGTCAAAACTGCGTGATGTCTCCCTCCATTACGATCCATCACAATGGAGTTCTCATGGCGGAAGCCTCGACTTCCTGCGAATTCTTGGCCGCAGCAGAGAGAAAAAAATGGTAATGTTTGCATTGTCTCTTTCAGCTGCATAAAATTGGATAAAGTGATGGGAAATAGATGAGTGGTAACATTAGGCATCACGAAGAACAGATATGCCAAATATATAAAAATACATTTCCTTTAGCTTGTCCTATTCATATGCAGGGCAGACGGACACAGTGATGGGAAATCAGATTAAAGTTTGCCAAATGGTCCCCATGTGCTATGTGTGTACATGAGTGTCTGTTTTCTGTGTAGATGAGCCAATCACAGACAAGTGTGTATTGGCAGCAAAAGCTTCCGCATCACTAAAAAACTACCAATCAACAGATTATAGCTCCTCTTGTGTATCAATGTGAGTTGTAACTCTTATGCATGTCTGTGCTATCTATACAGTATTTGCATGTGTTATTGGCAGACTAAGCCAATAGTTACAAAGGCATCTGAAGCCTAGTTTTTGGTCGGCATTCCCGTACTTGCAAGCGGCGGCTGAAGACAAGAGTTTGCGAACATGGGGGAAGTGTAGAGATTCCCAGATGCCTCCTGGAGGGAGATAACAAAGACTGTTGGCAAAGACGACAAAGAACAGTTTGGGAAATAGGAAATCTCTGCGACCAGTTTGTCAAGGCAAAGAAGAGTGAACAGGCCTGAAGTGGTCCTCCTAGAGGAGGCAAGCCAGTGCCAAAACACTTCTGTTTGTGTTTCCTCTTCTTTGCTTTTTTCCGGTGGAATTTCTCTCAGCGGCGACAGCTGTCGTTTAGAAGAAGACTGCACCAAGTCTCAAGCAAGAGTATAAAAGGGAAAGGTGCATGACCGCTGCCTAAGACTGACCTTTTTCTAAGTTATGACTGAAAAATGTACTTGGACTTGGACTTTTCCTTATCATCCATCATTCAACCTGACACCAGGGCTCTCTGGTGTCTGCATCGAACAAATGTAAAATGACACAAAATTCATCTGTTTGATGTGCTATAGGCTGTATATTTTAAATTCAAACAGGCCATTACAGCTCTAATACAAAGTTTTCCCCCACGTTCAAAGTTCGAACTTCGATTGTCTGCTTTTCGAGTTAACCACCTGACAGGGGTAAAATATGGACATTTAATGCACGTTTAAAAATAAGAAAAACATCAACATCTGTTGTTTTCTGAAGCAGTATGATCATGGACATTATCTCAATTGACGGTAAAAGCTCCAGAGAAGTAGCTTTTTATTTATTACATTTGCTCCCTGGTTCATCTCATCCTGACTGCTGTACCTTGACTTCTTCTGTCTGAATGGCTTTCATTTGACAGCACAGCCAGTGTGCTGCACCCAATTAGAGGCTGTTTACAGGGACCAGTGATCGCGGGTGGCCAAGCTCAGAAAATGTGCTGCTTGAATAAGTACAAAATAATGATGATGTGTCCTGATATGTTTGCTAAGTTAAAGTGTAAATTAGGGTTGGGCATTAAAACTAGTTTTAACTGTTTCCAATATTTTAAGAAATATACATGTTAGATATATTAGATAGTTACTTTTTTAAGACCAGTAGCTAAAACTTTACTGACACAATAACATTTAAGCTCTGTGCTTTTTGTCCGTGAGTCCTCACAAGTAAAACAAGAGCAAAACCTTTATCCTGAACATGTTTAGATTCAGCATCTTTAGAATCCAAGTTAAAAATCCTGCTCATGCCCTCACCTGGTTTTTGTGTGTACATGCACTCTGTGCTGTGGGCCTACTGGGTGGGGATTTTACAAGTCTGGAACCAGACTGAACTCCACCTGCATCAGGAAACCAATTTTGAAGGAGATATCCAAAGAGATAATTAACCGCAGCAACTTGCAGCAGCTACATCTGGTCCAATTTGTTCACGCTAGAAGGAAAACTATTGGCTCAGTCCAGCATGATTTATGAGGCAGTGCTACAACAATAATATCTGCAGAACAAGTATAAAAACAATATCACGATGTCTGTCTTGTTAAGTCCGTCTGTGCCTTCACAGCTCCACTCTGTAACATGGTTCGGTCTTCAGAGCGTGAGGTAACACCGATCTGTCATGTTGCTTCATCAGGAATATTTCAATATATACAAGGTATCTACTGTTGGACAGGAAAGGACAAGCGCTCACATTTCTACTTTTATAAAAAGTAAAAGTAAGTCAAATTAGTCCCAGAAAATGTCAACAGCAGGGCAAGTTCTCCCTCGGCTTGCACCTCCAACAGAGGAAAGTGACAAATGTCAGGCCTCGCAGGCTGCTGACCTTTTCCCGAATAGGGAAGCAGCGTGGAGCCACTTTCACCTCAACATACGAGGAAGGAAAGGGGAGAAATGGAGAGAATCGGTGTCACCTTCAGCACATCACCTTTACGGAATAAAGCAGTCACCATGGAACATTACCTCACTCTAATCAGGGACAAAAATGAATCTGAATGAAATCTCTTAGATGACCTCCACCCCATTTCATCCACACAGAGGTATTGATTCTCCTCTTTCTTTCCTTGATGTTTGAACCAGAGTCAGTGTCTGAGTTCATGCTGCAGCAGTAGAAAGTTATAAGGCTTCTCCACAAAAGGATTGAATGGTGAGGAGCTGAGTCCATCTGGCTTGAAGTCCATCTTTTCAGATTTTACCTTTCCAGCATGTTCCTGTGACTGGGAAACAGGTTTGTACGTCACATACTGTCAGTGACCAAACTGAACTATTCTGCTGAAAAACAGGAAACCTGGGATCATGCCTTTGGAAAGCTCTTGACTGACCTAATTTTGGGTCGCATATTTTTTGATTCTACTTTGAAGAGAGTGGATTATTATATTTGCTCTACCATCTTTGGTCATACTTTCCCAGCAGATATACTGAATAAATGCTGATGCTGTAAATAGGCTGCTACAGGGAAAGTGTATGAAGTGATAAATGATCGGTCTGTCTGAAGCTGGAGGTTTATTAAGCTCAGTGGTTTTCCATTCATTTTCCTTTCCATTCTGATCCAAAACAATATATAGAAGAAATAAATTACAAGTTGTTAGTAAGTAAGTATAATAAAATACGACATTTACATTTAGGGCTGCAGCGGATGCAGGTTCGAGATCATAAACTGCTCCGCAAAGGTCTATTATCAGCTGCTCTGTTTTAGTCCATATAAAACAATCCTCCTCAATACTGATGTATGCCAAGTCACCATAAAAGTGTTCTAATGTCCATTTTAATGACTCTAAGACTGAAACTGGTCAAGATTGTGTGCAGCTAAAGACTATAGGTAAACATACAATTCCACCAATGTGAAAAATGAACATCAATTAAATAGCTATTGGTTGATTGATTGCTTTAAGAAAATTATGAAGAAGGTTTTCCAAGAAATTAGCTGGAAAATGCAGGTGTTATAGAATAAGTTGACTCAAAATGCACAATCTAAGCTACTCATCTCCAGTGAATGACAAGAATAACAATTTACCACAATGTGGTTTCAACCGAAGATGAGACCGAACAAATACATCAAGTCAATAAATCCTTACAATTGTTAAAGACAGCGTTGCTAGTGGGCTACTGTTTAAATCTGTGTGTGCATGTGTGTCCTTGTTGTGGAGACATCTGTAGTGTTAAGTAAGACAGAGGCAGCTTTGAGATCGTGCTGTTGTTCTAGTTTGTTAACTGTGCAATTACAGTCACAAAACATGATAGTTGTGTAGTTGAGATCCAAATAAATGGCGAGTCCTGAAATGGGTGTTGTGCTAATGGGTTGGAACATCAGCATGTTGACGAGCGTCAATGTCCAACTATGAAGTGGAGACCGCTGCAAGAGGCTCCCTATTTGATATGGATCGGGAATTGGCCACTGCAGCATTTGTCATCAGCTCGAGGTAGCGCTTGACTTATCTTCCCTCCACTGGGCCTTTATCATCATCAGCAGGTGCACCAGTGGGATTCCTCACACTAACATTCATTATGCCTCTGTAGAGCTCAGGCAAAGCAAGAAAAATGGTTGCCAGTAGCAAATAACAGGATGCCTTTCTACAGGGGGAATAATAACAATAAATACATATATAACCTGACAGCAACTGGCTGATATTGACATATATATTGTTGGCTCATGCATGTGGGCAAGCCAGCACCTCAGCGAGATGAATAATGATCTTTATTTGGAAAGAGAATGATTAATGAACTCCCAACTACCGACAGAGGCTGTATGCAGCGGGGCTGTGGTTGGCTGTTTATATTAAGTATGAAATTTAAAGGGGACATCCAGCTGTGAGAGATGAGAGTGCTGCATGAATATTTAGTATTTCGTCTCAGTGCACGTGAGCAACAAGTCAGCATACCGTTTGCCTGAGTCTGCAAATGCAAAACAAGCGCCCAGGCCTATAAATCAAGATTTTGGCTCCAACAAAGCCGCCTCTCATCCATAATACGAACACTTAAACACGCTGATAACATCAACTTAATAATGTCAGAAGTGAATAGAGTCCTCAGACTGAGCATTTGGCACAAAGCACAAGTGTGAGTCACGTCTACTGCAGGTTAATGTCAACTCATTACTCTTTCTCCCTCAGCATTTGTATTCTATGACTGTATTTTTTTTCAATTAATGTGACTTGCAATCCCATTACTACTGTTTGAGAAGCAAACTTGTGTTGTACAACCCCCCCCCACACACACACACACACTGCAGTCCATTTAATTAATCGTGTTTTTCACTTAGCTGTCTCATAACTAACACTAATTACCTGGTTGTATGATAAAGGAGACAGGGTGGGTGTTGTAAGTGTCAAAATAAGTGTTGTTGACAGACAGCGTGAAGAATAACAGTCTCTCGTTTCAAGGTGTTAAGTGTTTACGCCATTAAAAAGACAACATGTATTATTTTATTGTAATTATTATTAAAATATTAAAGTTGAACTTGTTTTTCTGTGTTGTTGATGTGAAAGCTTTGTCCATATTAAACAACACAAATATGTTGCTTTCCCTCTCACGTGACACAGAGAAGCAGCATATATCTGTACCTTGACTGTACTGAAAAATATGTTTGTTATAATCTCTCACTCTGGTTAAGGTTTGGTAACGTCTAGGCACAAAAGCTTGTTTAAATTTAGGAAATGTTCAAGCCCGGGTAAAGTATTAAAGTTAGTGTGGTTAGTGGACCTCAGTCATCACTAAAGCCTACAAAGTCCTCGACCTCATGCTTGAACACAAACATGTGATTTGTGGGATTTGCTGAAAACACTGACGCCATAACTTTTCTTTGGAAGACAGTCGTGTTGGTTTAGAGCAACAGCTTAATGCAAAAGGCTAAAATATTAGCAGGCCCGAGCCATTGACCATATGATAAATTATCTGAAATGTGTGTATTTTGTTCATTTTTAATGGACCCTAAACCAACTAGCTGAATTTTTGAGAGCCAAGTTGCATTGTTGGTAATGTAGTCAAACAGGTTTTGATTGGAGGGAGGAATGTGTGGAATAAATAGATAACTCTGGATCTTTTGTGTTGTTTTTACTACACTGTCATTTTTATTAGAGTGCGATGCTAAGTTAGCAGAGTACTCTTTAACTTTATCAAGTCATTTCATGTAAATCACTCAATGATCAGTAGTCTGTACATAAAATGTGTTCCTGGAAACATGAATTAATATTACAACAAAGTATCAATAATGTAGATAAAAATGTAAACCACCTTTAAAACACATTGACAACACAACTTTCCGCCTCCTGGGTTTCACTTCATGAATAAAGAAAAAGTCGGGCATGTACCTCCAGCTGTGTCGTCACTCTTAGCCCCCAGTCACTCTGACACTCTGATGCAATTGCCCAAAGAGTGAGAGTGAGTTCTTGATGAGGCATTTCAGCACGAGCAAAAGAGCCAGCGTGTCCCAGGGAGCCCATCTAAGATTGGAGGTACACTGAAAGCCTTTTCACAACCTTTTCAGAGACTCTCCTCGGATAGGTTTTATGCATAAGGAAAGCACTCATCACTAAATGTTCATCTTTTGCTAATGTGAACCTGCAGGAAGTCGTGCCGAAGTGAAATCCCGAAGCGATAAAAAACGCTGATCCACTTCTCACTTTCCTCGCTTGTAACCCATTAGGGAGCATCCTTCAATTTGTCCGGTTATCTCCTTGGGGAACCACTCTAACAGCCTGCTTTTAGGCTCGGAGAGTGGCAACAGGAAACTCCTAAGCCAGCTCCAGTGTTTGGCCTTAGTGGAGCATGCATCTTACAAGCAGGTGCCAACTTTCCCTCCAGTCCCCAAATTCGTGTCAGTGCGAGGACACAAAGCCAACTGTGATGTTGTTCTGCATACTTACAATACTTTTCTTGTTATGAATCACAATAACTGATTTGCATCTTTTTACACTGCACATATGGAGGCACTTCGTTTTTCCACCCCATCCGATCCCTTGAGACGTACACAGCTTTTCAATACCCGATTTGCATATTTCTCATTCTGTCGTCATCCGCGAAAAGAAAACTTAAGTCTGCATTATAAAAAGCTAACTTTTCACACTTGCGGTTTAAAACAAAATCGCACAAATGCTAAACCAATCATTGCACATCAATAACGGCACAGATGTGGCATTATTTCAATTATTTAATCATCGACACAAATTTATTTAATCTTAGTTTTATACCTCAAAGATTATAAGTTTGTGTTTCCGTGTTAAAGTTCTTACTCTAAATCCGTGAAGAGCATATTCTGATGTATGAACATTAAAATCAAATAAATGCTCAATTCAATACAATCCTCCATTTAGAGATTGAAATATGAAAGGAGAAACAATTGTTTTATTCTCAATGGAAAGTAAAAACATATTTTTGATGAAACAGTTGAATTTGTTTATTTTAGACAACATTTCAACATATTCTTTACATCCAGTTTTGCCAAATCAATTAGAATTAATTAGAATAATTTTACAGCCATAATTTGGTCTGTGTGGCAGACATGAATCTCTCTTGCCAGGAAATATTTGCCACACATCCGAAGAAAACAAGCAGCAAGTTGTGAATCTAATAGAGAGTAGAGAGTGTAGCATCACACTCGCATTTCACGTTATCCGGCCAAGATTCTCCCAGTGGAAGTGTTATATCTGAGTGAGGTGTGGTTCCCTTTCTCCTGCAGTGCATGACAAAGAGAAATTTAACCAGAAGAGAGTGAGCACTGATGTTTTACTTCTCGTCTCTTTCTCTTCCTTTGATATAAAGCACGGTCGACTACAGGACTTTCGCTGGTGGGGTTTTCGGCTCCAGGCCTCCTAACATGCCCTGCAAGGATAAGTGCAATAGCTAATCGATGGATGGATGATTAAAGAATTAATTTAGTTAAAATGAATTAACCTGAGTAAACTCGAGTTTCTTTTAAAAAAATTGTACAAATGCAATTATAATAAATACTGCAAAATAGTTTTACTTGACAATAAATCCTCCATCTATTCATTTATTTCAAAGGTTGAAGGGCCAATCCCACCTGTCTCTGAGCAAGAGAACAGGTCGCCAGCCACTGGCAGGGCCACCCACCACTCACAATCACATTAGCCTTTGGTCAATTTGGAGTCTCCAATAAACCTAACCTCAATCTGTGTGTTTTTGCTTCTGCACTGTGTGGTGTGAGAGTCATCCCTTCCAAAACGACCGTGTTTAACCTTTAAAATAATGACATCCTCACCTCATACCCGCCGATCCTCTGTCCTCATTAAACCTCCATTTGTTCTCATTTATATAGTTTTTTTTGCAGTTATTTTTTTGTGTTATTTTATTTTCATTTTTGGCCAAGATGAAACATCAGACCATCTGTGGCATGAGATCACGAGATCTCTATAATTTGTGCGGGTGTCCGTCTCAGTGCTTGAGAGGTGGCAGCCCTGTAGATGACCAGATTGTCATAGTCACACCAGGAATCAGCAACACTTTCAGGACCACTCTCTCTGCAGCGGCCAATAATTACTTCCACTGGAAAATAAATTGCAGTATTAAGTGGTATTAGTGGTAGATGATGTGTTGGAGGACAGATCTGTGTTTATCCCGCTCCGACTAACCACTAAACCCAAGCATGGGGTCGTTCAGTCAATCATTCCAGCAGTGATTTATGTGATGATGCTCTGAGTGTTTCACTCCCTGTATCCAGTAATGGGGCAGACAGAGAGACGCAGATGCAGACAGGTGGACAGACAGTAGGAGACAGTGTCATGGTAAATAATGAGCTCAGGGAGATTTCCACATCCCCGATCCTTTCAGCGTTTGGAGAGGTCACTCACCCACTGGGCTGTAGGCTAATTGACTTTTAATTATCATCTAATCAAACACACATGCAGGCATGCGGGTGTACACACAAACACTGCTGACGCCGTGCTGCGAGCGCAATGAGAGGGTATCGTAAAATGTCCTTCACCGAGCATGTGACGCACTGCACTGTGCGCCCGCAACAATTAACTGTATTGTACATCTGTGGTTTTTAGAACACTTAATAATACAGCCCGCAATTTACGGAGTCATTCAGATGTGTGAATCAGGTAACAATAAAATACTAATGGATCCTTCTGGTACTTTGATGTAAGTAGAGTGGAAGAAAGCAAGACTGGAGGGAACAAAGGAGCAACCGGCCACTTTAGAAGACAAGGAGAATTAACTTATGAAGGAATTAGTGGAAAATAACTTGCTTCATAAAGTTCAATTCAATATTAAGAGAGGAGAACAGCCACGTATTATTTCATGTGTACCTGGTTCTTATCATGTAAGGTCAAAAACACATTTGAGTTTCACTTTTTTTACAAACAATGTGTTGCAAAAGAGAAAATAGAATCGAAAATATGGGTGTAATAATATATCCCCATGCTTTATACTGTATAGGAAAAAAGAATAAGGACAAGCCACGAAATGGGACTGCACTTGCCATTTGAAGGGGAAAAACTATACAGCATAATAAAGTAATGTAGGAGGATCAAGCACAGCTAATCCTTAATGCACGAGGAGCGACAAAGTAATCAATATTTTCATTATTATAATTACACAGTATGAGATATTTATGTGATCGGTAATGTCAAGAGTTGATATTACACAGAGCATGGAATAACGGTTAAGAATAACAGCAGGGAAAGTTTTAAAGCCGTGATCTTGTCTCAAAATTACAAACTTATTTATAACTTATCTTACAATATTTCTATACGGTCATCATAATTCTGTATGAAGGCGTTTCTGCTGACAAACAACATCCTCCAAAATGACGTCACAATTCAAACACCTCTCTGAAACCCTTTCAACAAGAATTGCCCTCAGTAGAGCTCATTCCTCCACCAATGACCACAGTCCCCTGAAATTTAGTCAAGCTGCTGTAAATATGCCAAATTCTTATTCGTCCCTTGGAAATCTGGGTAAATGCCAAATAACGTCCTTTCTCCTTATGTTAAAGAAAGCAATACAAAAATTCTTATAGTACATCCAAAACTTTAATGGGTTCTTATGTGTCCCAATCTTCCGTCAGGTTTCGTTGAGATTGTCAAGTAGTTTTTGTGTAATCCTGCTGACACCCAAACAAAAAAACAGTTGGACAGAGGTGAAAACATAACCTCCTTGGTGGCGATAGCAAAAACTGAACATTATAAACTTTCTTGTCGGAAGAATTGTTCTATTAGAGAACATTTGGCTGGATGTTCCTAAAAAACTGGCCTCTGGGTGTTTATGTAATGTTATTGAAAGTATCAAGATATTAGTGAAGCGGCTTTTATTGAGAGCTAAACCCCACAGGGAGAATGGAAATAAACACAAACCATGACACAAAATACAAATAGAACCTTTCGATCGACTCGTGTTATGAGTCTGTGTTGCCTCTGGCTGTAAAAAAGTTGTGTCGGCTATATTCACTGTATTCTGTGTCATTTCATGCCACATAATGTTGATGCAGTCTGTGTCTGATGTTCCACGTCAGAGCGGCATGAACATGTGACAGTGGGATGTAAGATCACCACTGTGAACTGACGACAAAAGAATATCTCAGTGGTTTTCTCACAATTGTCAGCTTTGGTAACGAGGGGCAAATATGAAATGTAAGCTAGAGTGTGAGCCGTGGTAATAAAATATCCCAAAACAAATAAGTGATATTACTTCAAAAAAGAAGGAAGATAAATATGAGACATTAGAATTAAAACTACATATGTTGTAGATGTCCGACACGCAATGCTAGCATTGTTTTTGATTTCCTCCACAGTATGGGCATGAAACTAAAATATAAACACATCAAAAACACATTTCTCTCCACTCTAACTTGCTGTTTCCCTCTTTCACCCACTTCTCCTGACTCCACAGGCCTCCATTTATACTTACTCTCTTTCTTCACACTCAGCTCTCAGAACTCCCCTCTCATTTCTACCTGTGGCCCTGAGAGCAGCGCTTGCTCTCTGTAATAGTGTTTAATGTCAGGACTGTCATGGCTTTCAGATGACTTGTCCTACATGTTTGTTCACGTGCAACAGCAACTCCAGCAAGAAATTGGGAAAGAGGCAACAAGGAAAGCAACCTGCTAAAAAATAATAAAGTCATCCCTGTGCAAAAATACTCCAGACAGTCCAGGTAATAAGTGGGGAGTTTAGACTCTCGTCCGTGTCTGCTGCAGAACAAAATGAGGGCTCAGTGGTTTACGCAGGGAGATGAAATAGTCTGGTCTCTGTCACTGCCAGCTATCTGTGTGGGCGGAGATGAATCGTCTGAGTCTGATGCGGTTTGATTATACTCTCCTATGAGGTGAATGTCAATAGGCAGAGCAGTCTCCCAGCTTGACTGGTGCACCTCTGACAGGGTACCTCTGCATGGCGACTGATTTTAGAGGCCAGGCGCGACGACTGAGAGATCAGACCGTTCTCCTCTCTGATTGGCCTCATTGAGCGGAGAACACAGCCGGTGACAGAACTGCGAGGAAGCAGAGAATGAGAGACGCAGCTTCGTATTAATATCTGCTGTGCCATGAAGTCACCATGACGCTCTGTGAATTAATGTGCCGTTCACTCGAGCATCTTGTGTGAAAAACATCTCCCCCACTGTTCTCCACTGCTGCTAAAGAACTCTCGTATCAGAGAGGTCAAGCTGAGGCGCGACACTCTTCAATGTAACACAGTTCATCCATGACTAAATATCCACCTTTGTCTGCTAATAACAACAGTGAACATAATATGAGGAACTGCATTTGAATAAATATGGGTATTTAATAAAAAAGAAAAATAACATTAAATAAATAAGTAGGAAAGACTGTCTTCGACTGTCATTATAGGAACAGAGGGACAGAAGACTAGTCATTCAGTTTGGCGGACTTGGGATATTTGGGATATATAGAAATCATAGAGTTTGATGTCACCACTAGTGCAACTGTTACATCACTTGTACATCTGCTCCATCACAGTTTGGTTTCCACATCATTTTCAAAAATGTAAGAATTGCGATTTGAGATTCAAAGACTTAAATATTATTAAAAGCACTTCTCATACTCCGCACCCCTGTGCAGGTAAAATAAAGTTTCCTGAATCTCAACAATTTGGTGATTTTCCTCTATTCCAGAAGGTGAGCTGAGGATTGAGATGGAATAATAGATGAACTTGAGAGGAGGAAGTGAGATAAAAATCTAACTGCCTTTTTTTCCCCTCTATAGGTGTGAGGTCTTTTATGGAGGAAGTAAAAAACGTCCTTTGTGGTAGTTTTCAAGTCTGAGCAAACGCTTCTGAGCTAGTCCTGTGTAAATGTGCACCAGCCAACCTCCGACATGAAGCAGCATTAAGTGGGTAAATGCAGCGTAAACACAGGTACAGCCTGGTGTGAGGAAACAAGCTCCCCTGAATCCCCGCCAGCTATAAAATGGCAGCCTCATATTTTTCAGATAGCCGCCATGGTTCCCAGTGGAATGAATCCTTTGAATGGTCCATTAAATCATTAAAACAACCTCCCATTCGGAGACCCCTGCTGCATAAGTTATTAACTACACACGCTCTCACACACAACACAAAACCTCCCTCACAGGAACGCTTCAAACCCATAACAAAAAATATGAAAAGATAAAAGCGGAGCCGTTCCAGAGATACCAAACACACTAAAAATTTAACAGGGAATTCCCAATTCTTATCAAATCAAATTGCCTTTTTCTTGCAGCCATGTCTTTGAACAGCCGATAATGGATCCACCCTTTTTTTTCCCCACAAAAAGGAAGTCAAAAGTCAGACTGCAGGCAGCTCTGACAGAAGGGCATGTTATTGAACACATGAATACTGGTACTACAGGATGTCATGATGATGCAGCCCTTTCAAACTGATAAAATGCAGGAATTAAACCAAAGAAACAGACATAAAAAAGCAACATTTATTCATATATAGAGACACAATCAAGGCTTTTTGTGTGTCCTGCATTCTTCGATATATAGGTTCAATTTTCTATAAGCAGATACGCCCAAACAACTGAATATTGCCGTCTTGCTTTGTCTGCAAGTTTCATATCTGTTTATGTTGTTCTGAATCTTATTGTCATTTTAGATTGAGTGCTAATGTTTCAGAGTGACAGGGTGGGGGTTGGATATATATTGTCACCACTACAGTAGCCTCAATAAATGTATTCCATAATCCCAAGTAGATTGTGTTGTAGATTTTCAAAGTAAAGTGCCATATAACTCTATTACTGTTGTTGTTGTTTTATACCACAACTTGTGCTTTTTATGCAGTTTGATAATTTGTAAATCATAGTTTGTATATTTTTCAGACAGAGGAAAATGTTTCTTATTCCCCCACAGTGCTTTTCTTCATCTGGCACGCTCCTCCTCTGCCACCTCTTTCCTCCACATGCTTCCTGTCACTCGTGCTGTGTACAACCACACAGCTATAAATTATTAATAAATTATTTCCTTTCTCTGCGCAAACAGCTCTGGATGTGTTTGCCTATTCTCTAGTGTCTGGATGTCTGGGCCTGTTCTGTACCAACAACTCAGCCTACCTCATTGAACAGCCAAGCAGTCACAAATTGTTCTTCATATTGTGGGCAGACAGTTTGCTGGAGGCGACTGGAAATAATCTGCAGCCGGCCAAAGTTTTACATCCCTCTATCGGGGGCATAATTTATGAGGAGGACAAAGGGGACATGTCTTCTGCATTTTTCAAAAGACATTACTGGACACACCTCCTTTTTACAGAAAAGACATTAAAAAGAATACCACGTGAAAACAGTTCTCTCTCGTTCTATTTTAAACAGACAGCAGCTCTAAAGAAACGTCCAAGCACAGAAGCCTAAAATATCTAAACCATAGACATGGCGACAGATGGACGTTCAGTGCATGTCTGAAAGCATGAGAGAGTAGTTCAGTCAGGTTGACTGATTGTTGCTAAACAAACTAAGACGACAGCTGTGTTCTGTTCTAGCTCAGGTAGACTAACATCATCCCCTTTAAGGATTTGTGTACTAACTGTGGCCTTACTTTGAACTATCTCTGGAAAGCGAAATCATTCAACCCATGTAATTTGAGATCAAAAGGAAGCTTGGAGTCAGTCTTCAATGCCTTTTTTCACCACAAGGAAAAGGAAAGGACCTGACAACATGATGAGGAAATCTTGGGTCATACTCGTGTCAGTTTTTTGATGAATGTTCTTGACATTCAAGAAATTGATCCGAGTGAGGTAAGCAACGTTAATTGGACAACAAACTATAAAGATTGAGGAGAATATTTCTCAGGCACATCAGCAGTGCTGCCTTCCACATACAGAACGTAATCAAAAGGACAATGACCAATGACATACTTGCCGAAGTACTACGCCTGTTACCGGAGGATACCACTAGAGGGCACACCGGAAAAATCAGACAGTAAAAACTTCCGGATTTGCATGATGTAAACTACAAACATGGCGACACTCGAGGAGGTTACTATTTTGTTCATTCTGAGATCACGGCAGAAAAAGAGACAGTGGCGCCATCGTTGATGGTCTGTAAGGCCCTTAAATCAAGGACGGCGTGACAATGGCGTTTTGGAGATGTGACATTTGAGAAAGCAAAACAATTCTGAATCAGAAACAGTAGATGTAATAAAAAGCTCTGGAGGCTGAGATCAGTTAAGTCTACCCAGGAAGCACATATGCATCGCTGTCTGCAAATGCAAACATTTGAGATAGCACACAGTACAACTAAATAAATAGAAGCAATGCAATCTGCAAGTCTTTTACAACAGATAAGAAGTATTTAAAAGTTATCACTGCAAGTAGATAAAACACAGGCAAATTAAGAAACGCATTTAATTATGTGACACAACAGCATAAACACGTTCAGGACTGCTGAGAATTGTACACAACAACAGAACAAGTCTATAGTTAAGTCTATGGTAAACTTGATGATATCCACCATGTCGTAGTGATGCCAACAAAAAGGGGTTGTCTACTCATTAGATAAACCATTAAGTTGTTGTTACTTAAAAATGTTTGAGTGGCGAGACTTAGCATGGATGGTGGCCCGCTACAAATGCATGAAGAGACAAGTTCTCCTGATGGAATTCCTTTTTGAATTGAAACCAAAATGTTTGTAGAGATTGGGGCTTTAGTTTTGTACTTTACTCTTTAAAATTGGCTCTGGAGTGGGTTATCTCTATCCCAGAATTGCAGGTAAAATTGGAAAGTATTTTTTTAGTTTGTCAATTTCTTTGTAGGAAAAAAAATGTTGGGACTTCAAAGAAGGGGACTGACTGATAGCCTCCCCTTTATTTGGAGCCACACTACAATGAAATAACCTAGAAACGAAGTTTCCTAGAAATTCCAAAGTATGACATTGAAATAATTGTATCGTTTATGTAATGCATTTGTGAATCACTGACGAAGAATATCTCACAGCACTGTTACCTTGTTCTCTGAGGGGAACTACAATATACAAGGCCATGTGGAATGTATAAGTTCCACTTCACCACCTTTCATGTTGATTTTGTTTTGTCCCATGTTTTAGTCTCTTTTACACAGCCCACTGAAGACAGCGAAGTTGTTAACACAGAATGAAGAGGCTATTATTCCTCCTTCAGTATTGACAGAGCTGGATGAATGTCTGTATATAAGGGAGAACTGACATGACAGCTCCCAAAAAGTGAAGCCAAAACATCTTGATGCCTCATAGGTCAAAAGCCCCACCCCCTTCATGTTAGCAGATGGGATATCGACCAAACTAAAAAGACAAAATACACATCAAATACATTTTTCTCAAGATGGTCTTTATCATTTTAGGTAGTTCTCATCACACTGATGTATTTTCAATAGCTAATTTTTCTAGTAAGTTTTTTTAATTAATGTTTTGATGGTATAAAGTATGTCACCAGTGCAAGATGGCGGCACCCATATCCTGTATATTTTGGCTTCGTTTATATACAGCAGGACGGTGTGGGGACATGTCGTTCATCTTTAGTTATGGTGTAAAACACTTCGGTGGTATAAAAGAATAGAATCCTTTTATTTTAACAACAACTAAATTTAGCAGCAATCCTCAAGGTGCATAGTATAAATAGAAAAAAAACAGCATAAACAGGTAAAAAAAGATGCAATAAAAAAGTGTATGTATGAGGTAGAATTTAAATATAAAAACAGTGCGGCAGATGATTTTAGCAAATACATTTGGATTTGGACAAAAAAAAACATTGAGCAAAGTTCAGTTCTCTTATGGGTTTGGGGTAAAAGCTGTTTTTCAGTCTGTTTGTCTGGGATTTTATCGACATGAAGTGTCTGCCAGAGAGCAGCAGGTCAAACGTATGTATGGTATATGCCAGCTTTGTTTAGTTCAGTGTAAAGAAGAAATGCAGGCAAAATGAGAGGGGTCTTCATAACAGCAATTAAGCAAGTTCTCTGTTTGAAAGAGGAAATTATCTGCTCCCATTCTTCATTCTCGTCCAAGACTCCTACACCAATTTCCCCAATGCCCTGTTGCTCCAACTGGAAAACACTGTTAGACATGGCGGGTTAATTGAAAAGTTACAAAAATACCTCAGTGGATTCTGAATCAGCAACTGAGAAATTAAGGAATGTGGAGTTAAATATAGATCAAAGGGTGAGAGGAATCCTGTAAAATGAGTCTAATTAGCACAGCAAAAATACAGAGGGAGATGAAGAGGAAGGCAAGAGTCATGGTATTTAAATAAAACAATGATTTGGATCTATTTAGACCCGTCCTCATTAAAGGGAAAGTTCACCGAATAATAATTAAAATTCACTCATCATCTACTCACCACTATGCTGATGAAGGGGTGGGTAAAATGTTTGAGTCCACAAAACCCTTCTGCAGTCTTAGGGGTAAACAGTGTTGCAGCCAAAGTTACCTCTTCTTCAGACGTAATAAAACAACAGAAAAAATACATAACATGCCTCCACACTGCTCGTGTGGTGTCATCCAAGTGACGCAAGCCCCGACATTCATTTTTCGACTCGAAACAGCATCTTTTACACCTCATTTTAGCAGAAATATCCACTAACGGAAGTAGCGAGCGGATGTAGCGATGCAAATGTGCGTCCCGCGTTTGCTCTTAGGAGAGAGTGTGTGCGATTCTCCGGCGTGTCCATGCGTACGCCAACCAGCCCCTGAGGAGGATATCAGGACATTTAGGCTTAAAACATGGTGTAAATGACCTCTTTTCAAGTCAAATATGAAAGTCAGGGCTTGCAGACACTTGGATGACACCACACGAGCAGTATGGAGGCATGGTATGTTTTTTCTGTTTTATTATGTCTGAAGAAGGGACCCCTTGAATTGTATTGGATTTGGCTGCGACACCGTTTACCCCCGAGACTCCTAAAGTGATTTGTGGACTCAAAAACTTCATCCACTACTGATGAGTAGATAATGAGTGAATTTTCATTTTCCTGTGAATTATCCCTTTAAGAACATAATCTATTTTCTCTGCAGCACAAAGTCAAAGGATGACCTGTTTGTTTAATACACAGGACCACAAAAACCTCAATTTGCACATGGCTCAAACGAACCTGTGATCTCTGGGTGTACCTGATGAAAATAAAGATATGTACAAGGAAAAGGGCCAAAAAAAATTTCAGACACTTTCTTCCCAGACACTTGTCTGTGCTATCTATCATCAGAACAAGACACTGAGTAATACGTTTGCTGAGTGAAGTCATAAACACTCACTTTCATGCTAACTGAAGCTACAGCAGTGAGGGAAAATGATGAAGATGCAATTATTTGCCAATTAGTCAATTAGGCAATCAAAACAAAACCAATCAACAACTATCTTGAATCAATGGGCCAAATATTTGATGGTTCCAGCTTCGAAAATGTGAGGATTTAAATTTTGTCAGCTTTGTGGGACATTTCATCGACAACATGAAAAATCGATTAACTGAGAAAATAATTGGCATACTGATCATATTCAAAACAATCTTTAGCAGCTCTGTGTTCAACGTGAACCCTGCGTTTCAGCTCTGACACCAAAGCTAAGCTTCATTTGAGTTATATAAAACGTGTTTTTCTACCAAAATATATTTTCATTAAACGAGAGTAGCCATTGTTTCAGTAATTAAATGTAGTATTAACCCAAGCAGCCATGCAAGAACTTTGCCTTAATATAACAAAGTCTAGAATTGGGTCGATAATGATGACATTGGGAACTTTTTATATTAAATACTCAGAGAGAAACATTTTCCTCATTTGACGAATAACTATTCATCCACAGAGTCTCAGGAAGGCTTCACCTGTGTAGTAGTGGGCATGCAGTTGTGCATGTTTTTGCATTTAATTTAACCAAACATTTGAATGTAATTGCTTAAAGCCTTTGAAAACATGTCTCTAACCGTGTCACTGATTCACAGCACGACTTGAATGCAAAACAACCCCAGTTACTGAGCCAATTATGTGCAGGAGGTTTGAACAGCTTACAAACATAATATCAATGTCAACATTTGCCGTTTTAGATTCTGACAGCAAGTGTAACCTTACACTGGATACCGCTGTTTCTTCAATATCAGTGGTGATAAAATACTTGTCTGTGACTAATGGCTTATTAGTGGTACAAGATAAAGTTTGTAGAGACAACTACAACCTTCGATTTGCTTCTGAGACATGTTGCCTATAGATTATGCCTCAAAGCGAGCGTATCCTCACCCTCAGGACATTGGCGGCTGATTCAAACATTGCAACTGAAATGTGGTTTGCATATTATTTCTGACCGAACACTCAAGAAAACAATACTCTTATGGGTTGTTTAAAGGAAGGAAAAATATGTTGCCGTTTAGTTAGGAGGATTACTGCAAAAAAAACAATTGCATGTACTTTTTTATTACACCAATAGACAATATCAATGCTAAATAATCTTATTTCACCTTAGTGTTTTGTGGTTAGAGTTTATCACATTGTGCTTCATATAGAAGTAATTGTTGACCACCATTTATCCAAATATTCAGGTCTCTGCCCATGTGGCCTTCTCTTACATTTCTCAAACTACTAATATGAAAGTGCGGCTGTAGTCAAAGTTTTTCTATTTTCAGCTCTTATTCTCTCACCGTCTTTCATCTTCCTTTTATCTGTCGACTATAATTAGAAGTCTTTCGTCTCTCGCTCTCGCCTCTTTCATCTCCGGTCCAGCACAGATCAATTCTTCATGGCGCACATCCCTGGTCCCTGTCAATGCTGTCAGCCTCCCTCACAAGAACAGAGGGCCAGCGAGCCACCGCAAAGTTCACACAACCCAAAACACCACAAGACCTTGTAAAAACCCTTGCAACTTATCAGTTACCCAGTATTTTGTGTTTTTTTAGACATAACGTCCCCTCATCTTTTAGATTTTTAACGCCGTTTTATTCCAGGTGCACCTCGGGAGAGCGGCAACAAAAAAAGAGAGGCTCTGCTCAAAGTCACCATGTTGCCTGCGGCATGTTGTTTCACTGTTGAATAATTTCTAGATCATATGGAGCTGTTCACTGCAGAGGAGGTATCATGCTCTAATCATCAGCGGGGGGAATTCAGGGGAAATCAGGGGGACGTGAGGCGAGGGTGAAGGATGCATACAGTAAGTTTGGAACATGAACAGAGGCAGAAAGAGACAGAGTATAGGAAAGAGAACAAAAAAAGTGAGCAAGCAGGTGATTAATGAATAGAGGGAAATTAAAATCATTAATGCACCATGTGTATAATGTGAATGTGGCTCCCATACTGCTGCTTTCCTCCAGCTAAGTGAACTCATTTGTTGGATTTGTATCGTTAAATGTGATTTGAATCTGTGTGATTCATGGCCGGTGGAATCCCACCTGCGATTAACTAGTATGAGGTCTTGCAGGTCAGTTAGAAAGTGCCTATTTAAACCATGAGTTGGATAATTAATCAGAGCCCATTCAGCACTCTGCATTGCAACACAAGTTCTGCTCGATCAAACTGTATTTCGGGGATCAGCATGCAGATGTGGGATGTTCAGAGTAGTGGGCTTTGTTCTTGCTTGCAAACAGGCGTGCAATTAAACACTTCCTTAGGTGAGATCACATTATAAACAGTCCACTCTTTCCCATCCAGCTCCCACAGCGAGCAGAGCAAAGTTAAATGCTGCAATCTATTCATTGATTGTCTATCTGTGCAGGAGCCAGCTGCTGAGCAGGGGCTCCAGCTGAGGGGGGGAGGGGGGGGGCGCGTTGCTAAGGCGTAGCAGTTGGAGCAGAGTGCGCAGGCGGCAGCTGCAACCAAGGGAGTGGGTGACCCTCAGAGGCGTGGGTGAGAATCAGGTGTGTGATGGAGGAGAGCTGGCTGCTGTTAGTAGTGCTGGCTTAGCAACTGACACCCAGAACCTTCAGATGAAAGGTGATGCCTGCAGCTGAAGCAGAAATTGCACAAGGTCTGGACATAAACACACTCACGTATACACAGAGGAGAAGAAGGACAGAACAGCCTGACGGCACTGAAAGCCATTCATGCCAGTGTGTGTGTGTAGTTTAGGTACATGTGCTTTTGAGAGCGCCGCTGCCCAAAACAGGGGATGAAAAACTAATGATGTCTCAGTCGTACTAAGCCCTAATCCCAGATGACATTTCTGAGTGGAATTATTTTTGTAGTCCAGCTTTAATGAAAGTGAAGAATTGGGGATTTTTCTTCAGGATGGGGTCAAATTACAAGAACAAGGACACAACAAGCGTGGCTCCAACAGAGGTCCGATTTATCTGTAAGATTCCCTGTGACTACAGTAGAAATTCTTTTGGCATTTGGTCATTTTCATTTCATGATATTGTGTTTTTCTTTCAACACATTGCCATTCCTATATAAGTAACTATCTGCGTTAATAAGGATTTTATTTTCTTGTAAATGTCTGTAAATGGCCTCTGCAATGCTCCACCCTGCTGCTAAATTATATCCTGTTCTGTGCTTGTATTATTACTTTTTTCTTTTCTCTACTGTTTTGTCCTCACAAACATATGTAAAGCGTCCTTGGGTCCCTTGAAAGGCGCTATATAAATATAAGCCATTATTATTATATAATGTAAATATTATTATATTGGCCTTGAGTATATTATGTATATACAGCATTTGTTCAACATAGTAGAAGCAAATATCCCTTGTAACGGTGTCTAGTAAAAGAAAAGAAAATCTGTGCTGCATTATGGCATTTGATTCTGGCACTAAGCCCTCTGTATTGTTTATTGTGTCAGACTTTCCCATTTGTACTGTATGTCTACCCCTGTACTCTGCGGTTAATAATAAAATGTGTATGCTGCAGTTTTTGCCAATACTTTTTAGGACAAGAAAATAATCCTACATTTCTTATCCACTATGACGTCTATAAAACCTGGGATAGTTCCAGTTTACTTTCAGTCCAACTTTCCTGTTCACTCCCTGTCACACATCTCACCATGCACACTCTTTCTGAAATGTCCCTCAACTCACATCCACAGGTGAAACTAAGGGAAAGGATTTAGGATTCATAGGTATTCCAGGACAGTGTGTGGAATCCAATATGACAGACACCTAAAATAAGTTGTTTGAAACTTAAGCAGAGAATGCTCATTTACATAAAAGTCTACCCAAACAGGTTTTTAACGATCAAGTGTTCTTTCTTTCTAAAAACGCGGTGAAACCTCATGATTGACAGCTGATACTGAGTCGTGATTGGTCGAGAGTGCATGTGTATTGGCTGGAATTTGAATTCGTGGCTCCACTCCACTCCACTCTCACTACTGTACAGACTCCAAATGACATCACCAGTAAAAGCGCCCATACTTTGGCTTCATTTTCGTACACTTGCACAGAAGTAGAGATGCGTCATTCATCTTTATTTACGGTCTCTGTTCAACCTGTCACAGAGAGCAGCCTGCTGAAACAAATGACATCTCTGTGCATTGCCCTGACACCTCATATACTATATACTATTTTCGAATTAGCTCACATCAATCAGCTTTAGAAGGAAAAGTTAATTTGGGTGATTCTATATTTGAAAAATACTGAGTGTGGTTTTCGGAATTAAGAAATCCACCACTTCAGAATAATGACATCTAGTTTGAAGTGTACGCCTTCTTAACACCCTTTCACACAAAATAGCTTTTTTGGGGACAGAACCATCTGTGTTTTTAAATATTGATTCATGAACCTCAAGAAGCCAGATTTCTTTTCCTGTGTGGTTATGAAGAAATTTGGGATGAAATTCCTCTTTTGCTCCCCACAGCTTTAAAACAACAGAATCTTCTCTAAACTTCAAGCCTTAAAACTGTGGTTTCTGGGCTATTTTTTCCCCCTTCTTTTCCAAATACCCTCCATTGGTGTGACTGCTGGACTCACACATGTAGAGTGCCCTTGGGTCTCTTGAAAGGCGCTATATAAATTCAAGCTATCATTATTATTACATATTCCCAGAGCCCAGATACAGAGCTTTGCATCACATGGTTTCAAACGTGAGCACACCAACACATACACACTAATGCAAGGCTGCAAAGACGTCCATAAATTCTAACTCTTTGTTTGACTGCAAATAAAAAACAGAAACTGGACGTCTTTGTAGTCGTAAATAGAATCTACAAGCCAGAAAGCTCCTGGCAAACCAAACATTAAGAAAACACATGATGGTGATAAGGAACAAGTCGTTCGTCAACAGAACAATAGAACGGTGAAAACCGAAAATGTTGTGACTTAATTGAATAGAGAAATAACTAAATATCTGACAGAGATAATTTATCTTTTTACTTTGCAAAAATTACATTTATTTGGAATTAAGCGAACACATAACTTTGAAGATCACTGAAGTGCTGTGAAAAGTGTGATAACTCGAATACTGTTAATTTCGACATAATTATGTCTCCTGCCCCTCTTGGACCGACATCATTTACTTGTGCGACCCAGTGACCAGTAGTATTACTGCCAGTGTCTTTAGTGAAAGCAAACAGAGCTCATGTTTCATCAGAAAAACAATTGGGCACACAGCCTGAAACAGTAGAAAATGCTGGCAGCAACAAAAAAGAATACCGAGCTCTGCAGTGTTCCAGTAACTGTTGCTCAGTTCGGACAACTCGGCTTTGGGAATAGTTTGGTCTTTTGTGTTGCTGTTTCCACCAAAACATGTGTAAAGATACAATACTCTAATAGGCTGGTGTTTAAATGATGGCAGTCGTACAGGTACATGTGTTCAACCGACAGCTTTTCACACCAAACTAACCTGGGCAGCTAGCTTCATTACTAGTTAGTTAAAGTACACATGTTGGGTTGTGAAGAGAGGTTTCGTATCAGATACAGCAAGAGTTAAAAAATGCCCTTGAATGCCTCTTTATCAGAGGTTTCCTAACTGTGAGGTGATTCTCATCAGGGGGCACAGGAGAGCCGTAGGGAGGATGCAGAGAAACAGATGGGAAACAAATATACTGTGTGGGGTGAAGAGGGCAACAACAGGAAGCAAGTTATTGTAGTTTGGCTTGCTGATTTGGCACGTCTATGCGTACAGTGCAGCTGCAGCTGGTGCAGTGGTTGTCACACAGCTAATGGTGACAATTTAAGCACTTTAAAACCTTTAGCGCTCAGTTGCTGTGATGAGACACGCACTTTTGGATTTAACGTGGCTAACACTTGCTGAGAATAGGATTATCTCTAATGTCCACCAAAAATAACACAACACACAAAAATACCTTCTTTCAGTACTTTCCAAACAGCATCATGTTTTACACGTTTTTTCAGAATCAAAGTATCACTGATCATTGTCTCCACATGAGTATAGTGCTATCAGGAACTGATACTAGCTAATGGATAAGAGGAGTTAGGAGTTGGACATCCATGGCTTTTCATGTGTTTTTTTAAGTCACTTTCCCAAATTACAATGACAAGTACCACAAGGACAAATCATTACAGTCATAACGTATAAATAGCTTTGCATCAATCCAAATATAGTTCAAATTCTAACTAAATCTTAAGAGACCGGAAAGAGAAAAATCTAACTAATGCTTTTACATTCACTATTTTTATGTTAATACTGACCTGGTTCATCAAGATAAACAGCTGGTGCCTGTTAAACCTCAAATGGAGAAAAAAAGTCAAACATGATGGAAATGTGGTGTTTCTGTTTCTTTCATGTTTTAATCACTCCACACAGATCTAGTGTTTTCATCTACTGCTACTTTTGACTTTAAATTGACGTTATATCATGATTTATTTGAATGTGACGATTTATTCACTTATTCTGTTTCCATCGTATATTTATTGCATTTGGCTTTCATTGAAACACCTCAACCAATCAACCCATTTATTTGGACTATTTCATGATCTTTTTGACTTGCTGACATATCCACAAATTGAACATGTTTATAAAAAATGGCGGTATTTGCAGCTCGTGAACAATAAGGTGTGAAAAAGTAAGTAGACTTTACCTCATATTTCAATGTGACAGACACTGTATCTAATCAACACGTCACATCTGCTGCTGATCTCATTTCCAGGTTGAAGGTACAGGTTGTGAAAAATTAATAAGCTGCTACTCAAAACTATTTCTAACTTCTTGGCCAACAGAAAGTTCAGGTCTCAGCGGAATTTTTCAGTCACTATTAACTTTTGTTACAATTGCTGGAAGCCAATATAGCTCATATTTACTCTAAAAAACATTACAAAAAATAATCTGCTTCTATTAAATCCATCAAATCTAATTAATCCAACTATATTCTTGCTACTTTATGTTTCATTATTTCATATAGCTTGTATTATTGACCTTCTAAAAACAAGAGCAATGTTTGACAAATTTCAACCAAATTTGTAGCTGCTGCAGTTGCCCCCAGTAGACAGGTCCATAGTCAAATGTATTCCTGGGCAATGTTGAATGCTATTTAAAACTGGCTATGGAAAGACGTGTTTGCCACATGTTATCGTTAAACTGCTCTCTGTCAAGGTGCTGTCCAGCAAACAAAATCAACTTGGGACATAACTGGCAGACTTTCTAGGAAAGACCTGGTCTGATTAGGAGAGGCGGCATACAGTACATCCAATGTTGGATGGAGCAGCTCTCATAGACAGGAATCTGGCCAACTTTGTTGGACAGCCAAAGTCATGACGAAGCAGAGCTCCGACAGGAGGCAGAGGTTCATTTTGCACACTTCTTTACCCTTTCATTAGAGTAGTCACCCACCCATACCACCCTAAAGACTCCACAGAGACTATGACTGCCCCCGACCAATGCAACCGAGTTAAGCGTGTACAATTAAATATTAGATTGCTCAAATTTAAAGCTGTATTGGTAGTCAATCTATCAGATCTCTATTTTGTTATTATTTTGTCAAAAATATGGCTGTGTTATGCAGAATATGTTAACCTAAATGAATCTATTCCCTCAGTCCTAACTCACACTCACACTCCTCGAGGCGCCGGCCGAGGGGGTGGAGTTGCAGCCAATTACGACTCATGTCTATTATTCAACCCTAGACCTAAATGTAATTAGAACTAATTTGACAGCCTTGTTAGTCTCTCCCAACCAACTGGGAAAACAGTACAACTAATTCCATTCATAATAGTGTACCTTGCTCCTGGCCTATTCACTGAGGGTATATTAGAAATCTCTGAGTTTATCCTCAAGTTTAATCATTTGTACAGTTAAAGTAATTATGATATGATTCATGATTTTAATATCAATGTTGATGTTGAACACACTCTTGTTGCAGGTGTAATAGCTGACTAAAGATCGAACCTTTCTTTTCTCCCTTCGGTCCTTAAGTTGTAAGAATTTCTACAGAACAACATTTTATTTGAGGATTCACTGTGCATCCCAAGACAGGGCTGGTCAAATTAGAAATTGACTTCTACTTGTATTTGATAAAGGATTAGTCTCTGTCCTTTCTTTGTTAGATCTTAGCATTGCATTTGATTATATTGACGATCACATCCCGTTACAGAGACATTTAATTGGTATTGACGGAACCACGCTAAATGGCTTAAGTTCTATTTATCAGATCGATTTGAATTTGTACATGTTTGTACAATGAATTGTCTGTTTAACAAAACTGAAAGGATTGTACTTGACTGAATAATTTATTCCAGCCCCACTGATCTGATCTGTGTCCAAGAGATGTCCTTAAACTCCAGGTACTTTACAACGCTGCTGTTGACTTGAACAAGGAAAATAGATCATCTTTTTCTCATGGTAACTTCTGTGGCACTGGCTCCATTGTGAAATCCAGGATAGAATTGTAAATGACCTTCCTCACCTACAAAGCCTGTAGGCGCCATCATATCTTTCGGAGCTCATAGTATCCTATCACCACATGAGAACAATGCTCTTAAAATGCATTACTGGTGGTTCATAGAGTCTTGAATGGGAGGGAGAGCTTTCAGCTATAAAGGATCACCCTCACCTTTAAACTTCTGCTGTTGATATAGATCAGGATGAAAAAAGGAGGTTAAGTTCTCGCCTTGTTTGCAGAGCACAGGAGGAGGTTTGTCCACGAATTTTACTTCTTTACGAATAAATTGTTGCTGGACTCACTTGTGTTGGTTTAAGAGAAAATAGCTTTCGTCAATAATTTCTTAACTCGTTAAAAATTCCACAAGCAGTATAAAACCATACTCATGTGTATGAATGCAACAATCCAACCTAGGATAAATGAATTGAGAAAATGCTAAGAATGAAATACTTGTCTACTTGGTAAAACAAGGTCCTAAAAGACAAAACACAAAATACAGGCAAACAAAGTAGGAGGGAAAAAGAAAACAATCCTCTCCGGATATGAACTGCCACATCCAGTATATACTCAATTTTGACACAGCAGCCTGCAGCGACTCAGCACTCAACATTTGTTGCTGTTTTGTCATGTACTTTTAGTTTTTTCTCCTCAGTGCTCCAGTTCAGCCTTTTTTCTTTTTTTTTTTGAAGCTGTCAATAGTTCAGTTCTTGTCCTAAATCATTCGTAAAATGCAGCTATTACTGACGCACAAAGACAAAATGGATACACTATGGCTCAGACAAAACTGCTTGATATTATATTTGGATTCCTTGTGCTATCTTTTAAACCTCCCTCGACCCATTTTTATTTCTTTCCCCCCTTTTTTTCCTCCACCCCTCATACATACTTTTATAACAGCTTTGCAGAATGAAGATCAGAAACTGACAATCGATATGTTCATGTGTTGGAGGCTCCATATATTTCTAGCTGATTAAAAGAGCTGGTGGAAAAATCAACCCACACACAAAGCAGAACTGAAAGGCATTAAATTAAAGCCGGGGAAGAGGCGGCGATGATGAACTGGTGTGTTGATCATTCTGAAACATGGGAGAATACAATAGGACCTTACCTGACCTTTAGGCTGAAAATAACGTGGACTGGTTGAGACTGATGAGACGTGTCAAGTCTTGATAAAAAGGAACTGAAATGACCCATTGAGACCACTTGCATATATGCGAAAGGAGTTTTAGATACCTGAAATAATCCTCTGGGGCAAGATATCTTTTTGTCTTTTTTCACCTCGATAACCCTGAACTCCCCTAAACATTAGCGTTTGACTGGTGGAGCCTGTTGGGGGCTGTACTCAGCTCAACCTTAACGTGAGAGGAAACCTGAACCAGCATTTGAAGCCTGCATCTCAGGCAGTTGTTTATATTTGGACCAATTGCCTTTGTCTTGTAAAATTTATTGTTTCAGTGGGCAGTGAGGCAATGGGGCCTTTTTTTGATCCCTTAACATTTTTATTGTTGTTGAGAGGTTTCACTGCTGCAGCTTTGAACTTGACCTTTTCATTGCATCATGGAAACATCAATTTATAAGGCCTCGGCTGTACTGACAACAAACTAATCTCCCAGATTTTTTTTTTTTACAAAGCAACAACTTTGGCAGTCTTTTTCCAATTTAATTTCATTTGGTTTTATAAACAGTATTGGTAGCTGGTAATATCTTAGTTCCTCCCTGGATAACATCCTTGCAGGGTTATTTCTCATCTTACCTTTTCCCATTTTACTGCCTGAAGTCGAGGAGGTCATTAAGAAGCTCATTTTAAAATTAGAATGGATTGGGAGACGTCCCTACATGCGGATCATTAAGCATCATAATTTCTTCGGGCCAGTGTTGGAAACTTCAGCCAGAGAGAGACCTCGATTTCCCCTAAACCTTTACCTCACTGTGCACAAACAAAAAGGGTGAGGGACATGGCGCACAGTAAATAGCCAGGAGGCTGGTATGATGTTTGGTTCTGGAGATGTGGAGGAGGAGCCGAGGAGGAGCCGAGGAAAATATCCCGACATGGATGAGGCCGTGTGAAATTTGTAAAGCTTTGATAAAGATGGATTGTCTCTTCCTCTAAGTGGAGATTAAAGTAGAACAATTTCTAAAAATGCTGCAAAAAATATGTCGGATATGAGAAAGAGGGTGTTTCCGGATAACAGAAGTAAAGTTTGTTGAATCAGAGTTTTCACGGTTCAGGCAGGGGTAAGAGAGAAAGTGCTGGTTGAGGAAACAAGTCCAGCAGCAGGGGATCTGGCTGGAGCTGGAACAGCGGGGGCACACAGAGTCTAATCTTTACTTTTATACAAAATTCAGCACTACTCACCTAAACCCCAATGTTTTCAGGCCCAGGTGAGCTGAGCAAGCTTAACTCTTCCTCCATATGTTAACAAGACAAAAGAGAAGTAAAAAGTAAATTCTACAGAGAGGCACAGTCCAAATGGAAAAACTGAAACACACTGTTGAACTTGAGACAATTATCATGTGAATGCATCTGGAGCAAACAATTCAATTAAACAAGAAGATTTACTTTAAGCAGTTCACCATTATTTTAGTTTATCAATTAAGAGTTTACACCTTTAAATCCCAAAGTGTAAAAATTTAGCAATGGTTTAACATACAACATGCATTTATGCTGGTATGTTGTCTGTAGAATTATTCAGTCACTTCAGAGACTATTATAATCACACAGCATGGTCTGATGTATTTATAGGAAGGTGAAATAAAGTGATGCTCGGCTGCTCGATAGCGAGTAACATTATAATGAAGCCCGCAAAGACAGCGAGCTCAAGACAAGTTCATTTTCTCGTGGATGGAGTGAGAACCGTGTCAATCTTTAATTGAGTTATCTCATGCACTTTTTAAAATGACAAGAGCCGTCGCCTATTCTTGATTCCTTCTAGGTCTATGTGAGGTTAAGTTGCAACATTGATACTGAGTGTATGAAACAACTCTGACGGACACTCTTGACAGTTACCACAGTGTTCAAGAGGTCATGTATTAAGTACACCGTACAATACTATTTCTTTCAATACAGGATGTGACCTAGGTTTTACTCATGTGTGCAACAAAATGAGTCTGATTTCCATGATAACTACACATTGCTTCAAGTAGCCAGTTAAAGAACCACAGGCTACATGGTGAGCAGCATAATGAATGAATGTTAGGAGCTTTTTCTGCAAAACCTTATTTTTTTCAAATAAAATAGAATACAATTCCTCAGCTGAGGAGACAATTGCATATAAAATAATATAAACGAGATTATAAGCATACAGTATCTATCAAGGCAGTGGCCTACGATTTCAGAATCTCTGAGAATATGAATTAAACATCCTGTCGCACAAGTGAGTCCATTATTCTTTTCATTTTATACTTGATCTTTTAGTGCGTCTTTTATGGACTACAAGCAACCACAGATTTCTCAACACCACCAGGTAGTTAATAAATACTAAAACTCTCAATTTAATAAACTGAAACATTTTTGGGACAAAATGGCACTGGCAGGAACCCCTCCCCTGTATCTAGAAATAAAAACTCAGGACTTAACCTCTGTGGGAGTTACTCAAAAAGGAAGTCATTATTTCCTGCACTGGGAGAAAGCTGCAAATGTGAGAAGAAAATCATCTGTAGAAATGGCCGAGGCAGAATCTAGAAAAAAGGAGTGAAGCTGATGCACAGACGCTTAAACTGTAGTACTGTGAAAATGGTGGAAATGTTTTTTAATCATCACACTGCACTAATGCTAATGTCAGATGGCCTGCGTGAACTCCAGGCCTGTTGGATGCTTTACCTGAGATTCTGATTTGCATAATCCTGTCCTGAGGAGTGAGGGCGATAAGCTTTTAGACTGAGGTTGTGAGCTTGTGGCAGTCAGCAGTTTTGTCCCAGAGGCATGGCGCTTGTGTTCTGTGAGCATACATAAAAGCCCAGACAGGACCGATAATGGCTTAACAGGGCTTCTGGGGACAGCCTTTGCACGCACACTCATTTAAACAAGAGGAAAAATAAATAAATAAATAAAAAAAAGAAAGCTATGACAATCTGAGCCAAAGTGTATACAAAGTTAAGATTACTTAGTTTCAGAGTGCTGATTCGTCAGTCTGAGAGTATTCCCGCTTATCTGCCCTGCCATTCACTCAGCCACTCAGCGTTTTTAAGACACAAACAACTGCCTTCAAAAGGGAGCGAGCTGCAAACTTTTAAGGAGATGAGATTGTGAAGCAAATAGCCTCAAGACTCAAGCAGAAGTCAGAAGTGGGCCAGATTCTTCAGACAATTCCTCTATCAAATAACTGTATGTGTCTGACTCTGTCCTGCTGTTTCTCTGCCTGATAAGTGGCGAGAGTCAGGGGATTGCGGTCTCTCTCCCTCTGGTCGCAGGATGAATTCAGACAGCTTATCCTCCTCTGGTCGTCCAGGAGCAGCAGCCACTGACCTCTGCTGTCAGCCAAGTGCTGTGCTGCCAACTGAGGTGGTGGGTAATAAAATAAACACAGCACAGAGACTCCCGTACATAGCGCGACACACCAGGGACGTCCGATGAAGACCAAATGAGGCATGTGTGTTCTACTTTATGGCTTGATGCTATTAAAACAGGCCAATCATCCAATGCAACAATTGAGTCTGGGCTTAGCTGCCTCAGTCAAAGACATTACTGACATTATGATTAATCAAGCACTTTATTTAACAACAAACACACAATAACACAAATTCCCACTGAAGTTAGTCGTACTGAAGACGTCAATCCCCCTGTCATAGGACGCCATGCGTCCAACAAGTGTATTCATCAAATGTCTTCCCCTGTCAGGACTGTTATTGTGATGTGGAAATGACTCGGAGTATCAACAGTTCAGCTGTTGTGCCACACAGGCTCACAGAGTGAGTCCGTGAGCCCAGAGCGTGTAAAAATAATTTGTCCAAGTTCCCAAACTGCCCCAGGAAGCAATGTCAGCATAAAAAGTGTTCATTGGGAGCCTCATGACACAGGTTGCCATGACCATGCAACGCCTGAACAAGCCCGAGGTCACCAAAGGCGATGCAGAGTGTAACCATTGGAGAGAGGCAGTGAAAACACGTTTTCTGAAGTTGTGAGTCAAAATAGTCTAGGACCTCCAGATGGATAAATCTGGAGTTTAGTGGATGACAGGAGAACAGAACCTTTGGAGGAAGAATAATGGTTTAAGGCTGTTTGCCAGGATTTAAACTACATCCTGTTAGTTCCAATCGAATGAAATCATCCAACTTTGTGCAGTTGCTCTGCAGACTGACTCGTCTTTATCGGCATGTTAATAAAATCCTTGTTGACCTGTTGATAAAGTCTGTTTGATCCCTCAGTTTGTCAGTAGATTTCTTCGCTCTAATGTAATTACAACCCTGCAAGACCCCTAAGACTTAATAAACTATTTTACAAGGTCATAAAATCATTGTATTTTATTCTGTTTTTATTTGTGCACTTTATTTTATTTATTTTTCTGTTCTTTAAATTGGGGGAAAACCTTCCTAGCAAAGTGCATTTGCGTCCATATACTTTTGGGCACCTATAGATTTGACAGGAAGTTGTTATTTCCAAGCAAACTGAATTTCTACATTTTCGTCCTTCCTTATTTTTTAGTACTCATAGTACTGTAGCACAGAGAGTTTCCCATCAAACAATGCAGCGGCTCCACAGAACAATGAGTTGCTACTGACATTGAAAGAAGGAGATAAGGAAGTCCTCCGAGAAAAATGGATGATTCAAATTACACAGACAGGCAGGTCTATTAATATGGAAGAAGAGTTTTTTCTGATGCCTTGCCCCTACTGAACATGCTTCATCTAGCTGACGCAGGGAGTCAAATCCACACATACAGATTACACACCCCTCCCTGAAGATAGTGGCTGCCGTGCTCCTATGTGGATACGTGTCGGCGCTCACTGTAAACACGCAGCACATCACTGTATGAAGCCAGGAAGGCATTTGATGTGTCTGCTGCAGTGGTGCTCAATGTGACCTCAATCCACATCTTTCACTGTAACTGAGGGGAATATTGGGGCGTTCATTATCCCCCCGCCTCGCTGTCTCCATCCAGAACTACTCACACAACCCGAGTGTAAAAGTGAGAGCAGCGTGAAATGTAATGTGTCATCACCTGGCACACACGTACGCACAGGGGAAAAAAACGCATTGCCTTCACACACATGCACTTGCACGGGGGGGGATTTAAAAAGTTGCCATGCACCCAAGAGTCTTCAAAGTAAGCCCATGGCTCAGCGTCTAGCCAGGAGTTATTTTTCCTACCATTCTGTTTTCTTCACATCAAAAGCTTTCAATCGAATGACAAGTAGTGTCAAGGCAGTTCCAACTCGGTTGCCTCTCAACTCCTTTAGTCAAAAGATTTTTTTCTCACTCATTCCCCCCTTTTTTTTTTTCTCCTGTACTTTGTAATATAGACTACAGAGTGAAAACGTGACAGCCGCAAAAAAAAATAAAAGAAAAAAAATAAATCAGCCTCTCAGAGATTTGTAGCTGCAGCGCTCATGATAAGGTGAACTGGACTATGATTTATTTCATATTTGGTAGCTGTCATCGCTGTCATTGACATGCATATCTTTCTCTTCCCCATAACTTGGTTTAATGCACAGAGGAGTCGCTCTTAAACAGATGCACACACCACCGGCTCTGGGTGTCTCCCCCACCCGCTGACGGATTGACTGATCATATTTAACAAACATCTGCTTCGATCTGCTTGAATAATAAAGGGCTGAATGAAAATCAAAAACTGTTCTACAGGGTATAAATAAATGAAAAGCGAGGGGGGCAAAATACAGCCAGATTGAGGGAAGGGAGAGGCTGGGAGGGCGACAGAAGGCGAAGCAGCTCAGAGAGTCCGTGAGGCGAGATATGATAATGATGAGCCCTGAGACTGGTGACTATTTTAAGATATCCTAAAAGTGAAACGACAGCTCAGGCATAGCAGCTCATACACAGATCTATTCACTGGACGATGCATTTAAAGACAGTGTTGGTCACAGACAGCGAAGAATGTTTTCATTCTTGATTAATCTGATTATAATTATTCACATAATTCATTGTTTAACCTATAAAATCAGATACTGGTAAAAATGCCAATCACAGCTTCAATAAGCCTAAACCAGCATTGGTTGCTTGTTATTTCTGGTTTAAACAGATTAAGTCATTAACTCATCAAAATGGCTGCTTGAGAATTGAATGTCAATTAAATTGTTGATTAATCGCATAGACTGTCAATAATAATAGACAGTGCATCTCCACTTCTTCCTCTTCACACGTTCTGTGCAGTCTTAGTGAATGATCTTAGTGGGGCCTGGGGAATCTCAGTATCGACGTCCTGCCGATTCATGTGCTCAACAAATTGCGTTCCAGTCTCAGCTGTCAATCACTTCGTTTTTATAGCATCAAATAACTAATTCAAAGCAAACTTATAATAAATATAAACACTTGAACTTACATCACTGTGATAAGATCTACATAAAATAAAAATAAATTGGGGGGGGGGTTTGTTTGATCCATGTCCCGTCCATTAACATGGGGGAAGAATGGTTTAAGACCTATTGTGCAGCCACCAGGGGGAGATTGAGATTCTGTCTTTATGTGTAGTCTGTGATTAATCAAATGACATTTAAGCTTTAGGTTGCATAGTAAATAATAAGTTCAATATTTCAATGGGAAAAGGTGTTTCTTGAACAAAAAGTATCTTATTCAATTAAACTTTATCTTAAAATCAGGGAGACAGATACGCTACATGGCCAAAAGTACATGAGCAGCCAAACATTACACCTGTCGACACTGTTTTCTATTGATATACTGCTGTATATACTGCTTTCCACCAGACTATGGACCTAAGGTGCAGGGATTTGATACCATTCAGCCATAAGAGCATCTGTGAGTTTGTGTGATAAAACATGGCTTAGAGTTATAGCTTCCAGCTGATCCCAAAAGTGTTTGGTGGGGTGACATCAGGACAGTCAAAACCAAATTAGAAAAACCATCAGGTTTTCATTCAACTAATTAGAACTTTCATTAGTCTTTAAAACAGCATCAGAGCAAAGGTAAAGAAAAGTACGTAGGTGCCGACATGCTTTTTTTCTTCGTCATATAGAGTTGACATTGATGGCTGGACAGATGGATGGACAGAGAAAGTATGTGAATGTGTGACAGTAGATTTTGTTATTCACAAAGGAATGCTCTGCACATCTAACATCATTGGCCTTGTTTCTCCAGTGAATGTCAGACGTTATGTAATAAGTTCTGAAAAACAGCATCTCACACTGCGGATTAAACACGATACACGGCCGAGAGCCACTCCAAGTTTACAATACACACACACACACACACACACACACACACACACACACACACACACACACACACACACACACACACACACACACACACACACACACACACACACACACACACACACACACACACACACACACACACACACACACGGTCCCACCACCAGTGGGCGTTACACACTGGGCTGAGTGACGCCATAATGACAAACAAGCTGAAGAACAGAATCATCAGAAAACAAAAAGAGATCCTGAACAGGATTCTGCAGGAATGCAAAATGTTAAAGAGGGGTTGTTTGGTCAAAATGTCTGGGTCCATGTTGGTTGGTTCGCCTGTTGCCTACTAACATCTCTCCAGAGAAGAGTGACAATGACAGAGTAGCATCAACTGTAACTCACAGTGGGAGCAGAGAGAAAAAAGCTGTGAAACTGCCAAGAAACTGCTTGACCTGCTTCTCAACCAGACAAAGGGATGCCAGGCTCGATGTCTGGAGTAAATACTGAGCTAATCAGAATGAAGCTGCTTCTGAGACTGGAGGACAGGTTGTGTTTATGAAGAATTCTCTGCACCTTTAGATCTTATTATTATTTCAGGTGCGATACTTCACTCTCATTGGACCATGTCATCATTTAAAAAAAAGTGTTTTGCTTTTATATTTCATCTTGTTAGGAAGAAAGACAAATTCAAAGACAAACTGAAATTCAGCTCCTCCTCACACTTTGTGTAAAGAAATGTGTCCGGTAATGATACCACAGCTATTGTGCATAAACTACAAACTGTGCATCTTGTGCAGAAACAGCCTCTAAGTGCTGGTGTTGCTAGGAAACACACTGCCAACATCCCTTATTTTCCAAGTCCACATTACTGTCAGCAGCCAACTGTGATTTAAGCTGTATGTCCCCATTATTCCACATTTGGGAGGGTTCATGATGCTGCAGAGTTTGTTGTCCACTCAGAAACTGTAAGGTAGATTTTCTAGCTGGGTACTGTTGTAGCTCATGAGGTAGAGCGGGTTATCCACTCCTGAGAAGGTTAGCGGTTCGATCCCTGGCTCCTACAGTCGTGGTGATTGGTATGTGATAGTAGTGCTGCGAATAGTAGCGCTGTATGAATGTGTGGTTAAATGGGTGAATGCCCCAAGGAGGTGTTTTCACCCCTGTCCCTGAGTTTGTTGGTTGCTGGGTTTGTTTGAAAGCGAGATTACTGCGAAACTTGGTGGAAGGTATTGGCATGGGTCAGGGAAGATCCAATTTAATTTTGGTGCAGATTTGGGATTTGTTTTTAATTAAAAGGATGAACATAAAAGTCAAATGGTATGATGTGATGATTTATGTCACATAAACAAAGCCGCAAATCTCCCTACTCCAATCATCAGGTGGAGAATGAAACTGCTATAAGATCTGCCTGTGGAGAATTTCTGGGCTGTTACATAAAACACTGATAAATCATCACGAATGTGGTAGCATGAGTAATAAACTCATCAGCAACTACTGCTTCTTATTTACTGGGTAGGGGTCTCATTGCCATCCAATGATTGCAATTTTCTGTGCCGTGTGCATGCATATGTGTGTGTGTTTGTGTCGGTATACATTTAAAGCCTAGTCGAGTGCAAAGGTCCTCCCCCTCCCATGGCAACCGAAATGGCTTTACACTCAAATCACATTATAGCAGCTGACATGAGCTACAGTTAAGTCCAACGGATCAACACTCTTGAGACCGATGCAAGTTCGTTGTACACAGTGTTCTTTTTTTATTCCATGACATCCATCTTTACTGTTTCTTTGGTGTGACGCATGTCCAGCCGATTCCGATCTGAGATCTACTTTGGTGTGTTGTGTGTGTGTGTGTGTGTGTGTGTGTGTGTGTGTGTGTGTGTGTGTGTGTGTGTGTGTCAAAAACAACAGCAGAAGGTAGTTTTGTGCTGTACTGGACAAGCTGAGCGTAGATAAATGAATCACATGTCTGTTGCCGAGGTCTGGCCTATGACATGAGAAGCAGCCACTGATCTCGCTCTGAAGCCTCCGGACTATTTGTCCAACCACTCAACACACAATGTGGCCTGCTGGGCTGTCACACCGGAGCTCGGTCCCCCCCAAGTGGATCTTCCTGACAGCTGAGGCTTATCTCCAACTAAAGACAAATGATTAGCCTTTTTATGGCTAAGCAGCTTCCCTAGCTTAAAATCCTGCGACGCGAAAAGGGCTTTGAGATAATTGGATATGAAAACACACATCCAAACAGTTTAAATTAATTGATGGCATGTTAAGACTGAGTGATGGAAAAGAGGGAAAGCTCATTCAGGCTCTGTGGAGGAAAGGCAAAGCTATCCCGCTGCAGGTGAAATTGCTTTTGGGAGTGTTTCTGAAATGGACTTCACTCTGGGCAGTGAACTATAACATACTCATGTAATGTTACTTCCAACCACAATTCAGCAGCCGTGGGCACCAAAACTATGCCATCATGAGCTCAGCTACCCCGCCGATGAGAGATGAATTCACAAGTCACAACCGATTTCTCTACATCACTGGTTTACTGTGCAACTCATTTTTCATATTTTCATACTGCTCAGCTCCCTCTGTGTCCTCTCCTGGCCTTGTTTGTATTTTTGTACCCACTGCACTTGTTTAACCATCTTTGATCAAGGCATTTCTTAATCATTAATCTGTTGTGACAAGGACAATGACCTCGAGCAATAACCGGATACTAACCGGAGCATGATGAGTATGATTTTTAAAGAAATAATTATATTGGATGATTTTAAAGAATGAGAAAGGGGGCATAGAACTTGGGCTGACAAGTGTAATGGTTTGGCTTAGTGGCTCTGTCTTGCCACTTGGCTGGAACCGTGCACTACGAGCCCAGCTGTGATGGAGACAAAGGTCAGTGCTCTGCAGGTCAGGACCGGATGGCTGCTCAGGGTAGAAAGAGCCACAGCGGGAGACACAGTCCTTTTGCAGCAATACTTGATACAGTACCAGCTGCAGCTTTATAACCCACCAAACAGATGATCGAAATTGAAAAAATGTTTTTAGTTTGAGTGTGTTTATTAGGTATTTTATTTGAAATAACTGCAGCGTGAAGGTCTTGGGGGGTTTTCCCGGATAATCTTTGAAAATCTGGAAATAATAAACAATACTGACAGACAAAACAGAAATATCAAGCCCGATTTAAAGCAGCTGGGTGAAAATAACAGCGGCATAAAAGTGATAAAAAATGCTCTGAAGTTTTCAAAATGAGCTTTAGATATATGAAAAGGATTCCTCAGCTGCAAAGATAAAGTGGAAAACTTCTAAAGCTGCTTAACTTCTTAGAGGCAGAGAAATAAATCATACATTGCACCTTGTCCTCGAGGATCTGCACTACAGGAATGGGTCTATGTGCCATTATTATGATATTCCCACTTTGGTTACCAAATGGATTGACATTGGCCCACACAAATCTTTCAGTGAATGTGTAAGTGAAGATTTCTGCCAAATTTGAAAAAGATTATCTTCTTCAGAAAACGTATGAAAGAGGCTAAATGTTTTGTGAGGTCACCTTGACCTTTGACCTGCTAATTTATATGAGATCATTCTCGAGTCTAGCTAAAGGTAAACATTAGTACCAAATTTGAAGGAATTCCTTTAAGATGTATTTGACATCTCTAGTTCAAAAGATGAAAAATGTGCTTTGTGAGGTCACAACGACCTTGACCTTTGACCACCAAAACCTAATGAGTTCCTCTTTTCATCTTGTGAATATTTGAACCAAATTTGAGGAAACAACGGACCACCCGTTAACATAATGCCTCCAGCCACTGGCTGTTGCCGGCGTGGAAGCATAAACAACTTCACAGTCAGCATTGAGCTTCTCAAGACCACACCAACACACACACCAAGTTGGAAGTCGATCGGATGAGCGGTTGTTGGACAAAATCAAAGGACGGAGAGAGACAGAAAGAAAGAGAGAGATTTCTGGGTTTGTAAGTGAGATGAAACTTGTTTCCTTTTAATCAATGTCAATTCGTAGAGAAGCCTTGCAGGCCCCACGCAGTTCGATCAATGCAGCAAATGGATGGAAGTCATGACTGTGAGTGGAAACTGGAGCAAGAGCCAGTAGCTTGTCTACTTGTAAACAAGTATGAAAATGTGTGTCCATGATATTCTGACCATGTCCTGCTGCACGGCCAAAACAAAAACTGCTTTGCATATTTATGTGAGGGCCCTCAGGAGTTTGTTATTTGTGTATCCCAGGGAATTGCCAGTTATGATGCACAGTGCATGTTATTATGATGCTTCAAATAGACGATGGTTATAAAAGCCTGCTCAGATCGCCATTCAACAAATGCTGCGCTGCGTGGTTATGTATTTAATCTCTCGTGAGATTTATGCAGCTAATTTTAATGCTTTTAAACAAGGTTTATGGCTCCTGCTGTGTGAAAGCCTATTTTAATGTTTGGGTAATTAGGAATGTGTTTGGGGAATGGCAGGTGGTTGAATAGGAAGTCCGCTGCTGGGTGACTCTTCACCTCCCAGAGTGACATACTGGGAATGGATCATAAAATGGTAAACACATAAAAGCTTCCGTTTCCGCTGCTGAATAAAACAACTTATCTGCGCTATTCAGCTTCACGCCGCTTCCTTGTGGTCGAAAGGTAGCACAGGTCTATTGAGCAGATGAGTTAAGGCTCTGCATCTGGAAAAGTGGATATAATCAACCTGGAGTGAGTGGTTGTTTACTGTGATGAATGTCTCAACACATGCCACAGAGTCAGTGAGACTTCCATGTGTCTTGTTAATGAGAGTGGCGAGACAAGAAAGCAGGCCTTCACTGAGAGTTATGGAGACGGATTTCCCACCTCGTCTATATTAATGGACACACAAAAAAACACACTCTCCAAAAATGATTACCTTCCTACGCATGTCACCTCTGAGAATAATTGCTGCACGTACATATACAGCAATCACTGTAATCTATTTCTTTCTTGAGCTCTTTCCCTAATTAAATCACTTTGAAAATGGTCGAAATCATCATTAAATGTATTACAGCTCAATGTGAGCAAAGACTAAAGTCAGTGATGCATCATCTCACCCTCCTGCAACACGTAGGTTGGGCAGGAGTTGGTGATAACATTAGATTAAATGTTTAATTATTGATGTCATACCCACATCCCGGCATCAACTAGCTGGTGTGTCATTGCAAATGACAGAGTGGCACTTATACATAACTGTGCACACACACACTCAGGCTGGGGCGGTGGATTCATCATACTAAAATCATGGTCTCCTGAGTCCAGCTGAGGTAAATCATGAACAGTCTTTGTACGATAAATAAATATGACCGCACAACGTACAGCACATAAGCAACATGCAGACCACACATCGGTCACTGGAATACCACATGAAGGAAGAGAGACAAAGCAAAACTTATGGGAAAGATTAGCTTGTAAATAGAAGAAAGAAAAAAAAAAATAATCAAAACTAAAATAAAGTAATTTTTCGAGACAGCAGCAAATAAAACCAACATGACAAATTTATATAAGTGCAAACAAATAAAAACAGAATGTGGGGACACTGAGGTGTAAGAAAACTCACAGCCAACAGATACCTGCTGATGTACACAACATTGAAGATAATTATAAGTAAGAAGTTATGTAACAGCTATCAGTTGCTTAGTATTAACCTTATTTTGGTATTGCTCTCCCTGACTGAAATTACAGAGACAACTTTATTAAATAAAGCAGTTAATTGCTATTCCAAACACTATATTTACACATACTGTACATATGCTAATCAAGTGTTAACCTTTCTACTTTTGTTATTAAAGAATATTATTATCTAACCTTCATTTTGGAGTTTATACTTAATGTAATATTATCGAATATATAATTAAAATTTCAAGGATAATGTTGTTAAATCTGGAATAGAAATAAACTTAGTTCACCATATTCAGGCAAACAGGTTTTGCTCTCATAAACATTTTCCACTTTTGTTTCTTTGGCATGTGAAACAACTGATCTGTTGGTGTGAGCGAGCTTCAGTCAGACATTAGCTCAAAGCACAAAAAGTACAAAACACTTTCACTTTGTGTTCTTCCAAATGAGACTTAAATTATGGAGGAACCGCGGAACAGTAGGTAGTTGGGGGATGTAATTATTAATAACTTCTTTATGAAAACTCACACACTCAAGCGCTCTGGGAAGGATTAAAATCACTGACCAGCTGACTGTATTATTAATATCAACTAAATTCCTCCAGAGAAACTAATCCCATCTGAACGGGGCTTAAAATTCTTGAGTAACTTTAATGATGTTAATGCTAAAAGGATAAATTATGAAAACTATGCAGCAGTACCAGATTTGACTCACATAACATGCAGTGTATGTGGAGTAATATATTCATTCTCATGGGCAAAAATTCCCCTTTTCCATTTCCCATCAACCCAAGGTGAATTATTTACCACAGTGCTCTTCCAGCCACATCACAAAGCATACCAGATAAATGGGCTAGGCCGTGAGGCACTTGTGCACTGCTCAGCCAATGTAGGTATTAAAGAGGAAAGCACCTTGTCAGGCACTGACATCAGCCACATTCATTAACCATATCTAAATGAATGAGGAAAAAAATGTTTAGCAATTCACTCAGCGTCCTCTTTGTCGAATGACATTTAACAGATTGGAGTCTGTTAGGACACAGTGCCCTTGAATTTAGAACAGAAAACGGAGCAGTATCAGTGAGTTTTATAATTCCTGCATAACCTGTTTTTCATGGGTAATGCAGTCTGTACTGTATTTCAAGATGATGGCAAGCAATGGAGACAGAGTTTCAGAGTTGAAAAACAAACCTTTCAGACTCCTTTGTCCCCAATGAAGCACAGTGAACAGTGAAGCAGTGAATCCGTAGCTGCAGTTTACTGGTAATCAGAGACTTCAAAAAACAGAAGGCAAAATGATTGTGATGCACTGTTGAGATTGTTTTTTTCCAAACATAGTTTTGCCAAAGGACTTAATCTAAAAACTGTTTCGTTAGCTAAATCTGAAAACTACAGTTCTTTATCCTCCATATAATATCCACTTCAAAGGTTTTTCAAGCTCAGCTACATTCAGCTGGTTGGGTTTTAATCAATGTTATACGAATATTTGCAGAGCGTCACCTTCACTTCCACTAAAGTCCAATTGTCTGACGACTTCACCTCTGTCCGAAGGGACTGAGCTTGAAACTTAAAAGTTTCTCGAATATAAATACTGAAAATTACAATCTTCATACAGGTCAAATTAATTGCAGGGCTGCTGCCTGGACTGCATTGGGTTTAGCTCAACCTTAAGAAACTGGCCACTGAGTATGTAACGCTATCGGAAATTTATGTTTTTAGTATTCATTAAACAAAATTAAGACATAAGGGAGCGCTTCAGAGGTAAAGGTTAGCTGTTTTCCCCATGTTTACAGTCTGTGTGTTAGACTAAGCTAATAGGCTAATGTTTGAAGCTGAATTATAAATGGACAGATATAAGAGTGGTATAAATCCTGTCATTTAACAAGCCATTAAGCACATTTCTTTTTCTTTAGAGATGGTGGTTACAGTTAATAAAAAGGCAGATCTCAATTGCAGGCCTTTTTTGTGAGGTGAAGTCGGATCTTGTGCGTGAAAGTGAGACATGCTATTCACCCACGATCCTGATCTCTACCCCACCTACACCGTCACACATCACTGCATTTAATGAAGGGCTGACTGCTTGCTGCAATGGTAAATTGTGAGGTGCAGAATCATCCAATAGGTACGTGGTTCTCAAAAATTCTCAACAATGGAAACACACCATCCACCCACACGCTTACATCTCTCTGCATCTCCCTCCTACCCACACCCACACAAGCTAGATCAGCCACGACAGGAGGGGGAGAGATATAACAGCAGAGTTTCTCTCTGATCTCTCTGATGTGGTCCAGAAAGGCTCGAGCATGGATAGCGACCGATCAGAACAATACTGCTCCACGTTAAGGCACCGTGGGCCTGCTGGGAGCTGGAAGAGCTGCCCTGCCCTATTGCTTTACGGGCATGATGGGGAGGCTGGGGGAAAGCTGTGATGTTTGGACGCCACTGATGAAATACCACCTTATACATTTACTACCCAGAAACATGCTGACCATTTGTGACGCTAACTGTAGCTGACAGACAGAGTTGAAGAGACAGGGGTGGCATATGAGACAGAAAATGGGGAGGTAGATATGAAACCAAAGAGGGAAAAGGTGTGAGAAGTCAGACTAAACAAAATACATGCTGATGCCTTTCTGGCTCTAAGGAGCTGTGGTTTCTTATTGAAAACAATTAAGGATTTATTTCTGCGAAAGCAGCTTATTTCACAGAAATATGACATCAGAGCATCTGCCTTGAACATGTTATTAAAGGTTGGAGAGGAAGCGTCTATTAGTTGGCAAAGCTTTCTGACATCCCCTTTAGAGGTTTGCTCATTTAAGGTATTTTTTGTATCCGCTTCATTATTGGAAGTGTCATTTATTCTCCTCTAATTATCAGACAGAAAATAACTTTTAATACAGCGCATGTCACCAGCGGTACAATGAAACACAAATTGGATCAGAATTTAATTTGTAAGCTGCTGATGAATACACACAACTGAAATAGATTAGCGCTCTGCTGTTGTAAGGGACAATACACAAGTGGACAAAATTATAACTATGCCTCCATTTCATACATAATTAGTATTTTCCTCTTGCCTTTTGGTGAGAAGATAACGTCTCAAAACAATGACCAACTATGACATTTTAAAAAGCGGGCTATTTTGGTCTTAAACTCAAATAAAACAAATATATCTTAAAAATATAAATATAAAGTATGAGTTCAAAGGTTTTAATAAACCATTGTTGTTTTTGCTGTTGTAGCTGTGGGCACAACATTTTTTTGTTCTTTTGTTACTTTTCTTACTTTTAGATCAACACCACTAACCCACTTAGGCCAGTCAGACCCCCTATCCATACTTCTGACACCAGCATACACCCCCTCAGAAAACAAGCTCAACCCACCACAACGACTGTTCAGACCTGGCCCGAAGCAGCATCCTCTCAGCTACAGGATTGCTTTGAAAGTACCAATTGGGACATTTTTGAGGACCAAGACCTGGAGCAGTACACCTCATCTGTATTCGGATACATTAAGAACTATGTCGATAATGTCACTGTCAACAAAGTCATCCGGGTGTACCCCAACCAGAAACCTTGGATGACAAAGGAAGTTAAATCTCTCCTCAAACACCGGGACACAGCCTTCAGATCTGGCGACAGATACCTGTACAGCGCTGCCAGAGTCAACCTGAAGAGAGGCATCAGGGTGGCAAAAGCAGACTATAAGAACAAGATCGAAGACCACTTTAACACCAACAACCCACGATCCAGCACATCACCAACTACAGGAGCAGCGCCCCAACGGTTGATGGTGACGCCTCGCTGGCAGAGGAACTTAACTGTTTCTCTGCCTTTTTCAGGTGAAAGCAACAGGGACCAATTTTAACCCCCCATCAGCCTCAAACGGCCTCACCCTCACTCTGCAGGAACATGATGTGAGGTGTGTGCTCAGAGCCGTGAACCCACGGAAAAATGCCGGCCCTGATGGCTTGACAGGAAGGGTCCTGAAGGAATGTGTGGACCAGCTCTCCAAGGTCTTCACAAAAATCTTCAACCTGTCCCTGACCAAATACATCATCCCACCATGCCTGAAGTCTTCCACAATCATCCCACTGCCAAAGAAGAACACCATCGGCGTGCATTGAGAGGTTGGTTCTGCACCACATCAAAACCAGCCTCCCACCAGAGACTCACCTCGAACACCAGGGGAGCTATGTGAGGATGCTATTCATAGACTTCATTTAACACCGTCATCCCAGGCAGACTGGTCACAAAACTGACAGACCTCGGACTCCCACCAACCACCTGCAATTGGATTAAAGACTTTTTGACAAACCGCCCTGCGACTGTGAGAATAGGCCACCACATCTCGTCCACCCGCTTCCTTAGTTCCCTCCTCTACGCCCATGACTGCACCCCTACCCACCCCACCAACACCAGCATCTAGTTCGCAGACCTTATTAGACTTCAGCAGAGACAGAGCAGAACCCGATCCACTTTACATCAGGGTCCCCGTCTTCAGGTTCCTAGGCACCCTCATCGCTGAGGACCTCTAGTGGACAGAGAATACCACTGCAGCAGTGAAGAGGGCGCAGCAGCGGCTCCACTTCCTGAGGATCCTCATCAAAAAACGACCTGCCGGAGAAGCTGCTGGTGTCCTTCTATCGCGGCTCCATCGAGAGCATTCTGACGTACTGCATCTCTGTGTGGTACACTGGATGCTCAGCAGCGAACAGGAGAGCTCTTCAGAGGGTCATCAACATCGCCCAGAGAATCATCAGCTGCCCACTGCCCTCCCTGGAGGACCTACTCAGGTGTCGCTGCCACTGCAGAGCAGCCAGCATCCTGAAGGACCCTTTCCACCCTGGAACAGACTGAAAAACTGCTTTTACCCCTCGGCCATAAAAGAATTGAACTCTGTTTAATTTTTATCTTTTACATAGACTATATTGCACTACATGTACAAATTCAGATTTATCTGCTATAATTATCTGCCGCACTGTTTTTCATATTTAAATTCTACCTCTTACCACTATTGTTTTATTGCACGTTTGTTTTACCTGTTTATGCTGTTTCCTCTTGTTTTTTATTTCTATTTTTCTATTTATACTATGCACCTTGAGGATTGCTCCTAAATTTAGTTGTAGACTGTACAATGACATAAAAATTATTCTATTCAATTTTATTCTATTCTCTTCTTTTAGCTGAGAATCAAGTGGGCAAGTTTTAGCTCCCGAAACATTATTAAAACATCATATGCACAGTCTTTCGTTAAATTATCTTTTGTTATATGGTCGGACAGTATCAGCCTTCGCTGTTTAATCAGTGTAGAATGCATCACCGCCGCAGCAAATGATGGGATGTCAAAGCTGTTTTCAGCTGTCATCTGCTAGGAGGTGTGAAATCAAGCTAGTGTGTAATCATTCTGTTTCATCGGCCCTGGTGTAGAATTTATTCAGACGGCCCCTTTAATCCTTAGACATGGACTATATCAATTGGAGGGAGAAAGACAAGATGTATGGGATGGTCGTGTATGGAGAAATATAAAGAGAAATAATTTTTTTAATTAATTTAACATTTATTTATGTATCTATTATTACATTTATTTCAAAAATAAATATATAATTATTTTGTGTATAGGCTAGTCTATACTTTGTGTGTATACATATATATGACAATTAATAAAATAAATAAATATGAAATATAAACATAGAAAGAAAACAAGAAAACTATGCATAAATACATGCAAATATAAATCAACAAATTAATGTAATAAGAAATAAAAGTGCTAATAATATATATTTTTTTCTTATTTCTTTATTTTCATATTCCTTTATATGTATATATATACATTTTTTTCATTATTATTATTATTATTTATTTTTTTAAGCCACTCCTATGACTCCATATGCTCTGACCTACTCCCACGCTGATTGAAGTCAAACCTCGAGCCATCTACAAAGAGTCAAGAGGGGCTTATAATCCATCACTTCTTGGCAAGAAGGGTGACGTGCTGAATAATATTTTGTGAGAATGAGCCGGAGAGAAAATGTCCGTTCTCACGAATAGAGTACACGTACACAAACAACTTGAATCACCATGGGCAGGTGCATTACTCACCACAACACCGTGCGTTTCCACTGTCAGCATCACAGAGTACAGCGGAGTGGAGTTGACAAAACATGTATCCAGTGAGGCTTTCATGTTGTGCATTGGAGGTGGGAAGATTTTCATTTTGCATGCTTGACTTTGAAAATGTGAATCTTTCTTCTGCTCACCAATGATTACAGAGAAACTTTTTATTTGGCTGAGATAAACCAGTGGATGCTTTGTCAGTCCTGTGCCCTCGCTCCACGACACATCTCGACACAGCCTCCCTGTTTCGTTCTTCGGGGCATTCTGCTCTATATGTCTCTCAGTGTGTTTGGTTAAAGCATTTAAAAAGCTGTCATCATCAGTAAGGATGGCTCCAGCAAGCTCCTTCCCCTGCCCTCTGTCCGAACAAGTTCCCTTGGGGCCAGAAGTGCCTGTCCTTCAGAACAGAGCTTAACACTGCTGTCAAGGCCGCGACTCTATCTGCAAATCAGAATACCTCCGGGGGAGCAAAGAGGTGTCGAGGACGAAAGATTGAAATGCTGAGTGAAGGAATGGGATTTTGGTACACGCCATCCTTCAACAACAAGAACCACAAGACTTGGTTGTAATTATCAATCACCACAGGGTTTACACTGCTCTTTTAAAAAATGGCAAACAGAGAGAACAGGGCTAACTCTTATGCAATAGGAAGCATAGCACCCACAAGCTGATGTTAACATACCTGCAGCAAACCCAGAAAAAGACCTCCATGCACAATGAAACATCTTCACCATATACAGGCGATCATTTAGCTATTTGAGTGAACTTGTTGTCGGAGATAACTGGGATTGTTTTCACTGTCTTGGTTGAAGTTAGCATAGCATTTAGAATCAACCTAAACTCAGGCATGGCATGGCATTATCAACATGCTATTTAGTATGCTAAAGCAGTATGTGGGATTTGAGATTTAACATTTAAAACCAGCAAGTCATCAATCACAATCTTTTAAACGAATAAATTGCAAGAAATGCCCGAAGTGGCCCAGGAGACAATTGATCTGCCTCTTGGAATAATTTATAATTTTAGCAGAAATAGAAAAAGCATTCTTATGAGAGCAGTCTTTTTTGGTATGTACAATTAAGGATATCATAAAAAGCATGAGGGTTCCCAACCCTATTGTAAAAAGTAATGATAAGGCAGGTCGATTCTTAATCTGGCTCATGTGTATGTGTGTCTTGCGCAGATTTGATTGATTAGGCTGTCATCAGATTTTGATTTAGTGGAAGTATACAGTCTGTGACCTCACCACTTCACCTCTCTGACCCACATATGCACTCGTCTCTTTTGGTGTAAGGCTCAATCAATTATTTATCTATATTCTGCAGACGCTCTTTTAACAAAATACTTCCTTGTATGCAGGCAACTGTCAGTGGATGAGAGGAACCAGAATAATATTTTTAAATTTCAGGGCTTTTTTTATGCTGATGCGGATGTGTCAACAAGCGTTGAGTTGAGTGTTATTAACTTTTCACACGGAAGCCACGGTATGATGTGGTTCTGCTGCTGATTAAATGCTTTTCGCAGACTGAAAAACAAAAATGGATGCCTGAATGCCATCTGTTGAGGACAGTAATGATGGTAGCTGGTGTGACAAGAATATTGCTGTGAGTGATGTTAACATATGGAACCTATAGCAGACAGGAAGGGATGATTACAGTCTGACAACACAGATATGTTGTCAAGACAGCTCTCCACCTCTGCCTGTGGATCTGCTAAATGTTCAGATCCATCTCTGCATTTAATGGTATATGTGCATGCACCTGTGTACTGTAGGCAGTACTAATATTTTGTCTGCATAAATGTATTTATATCTCAAATTGGACCTGAATGTATTATATGTCCCTGTCTGCAAAAGCAAGACAGAGAGTGAGAACTCCACAAACACTTTGATCTTGCAGAGTCTAACACTGGCTCCTGCCATACTAGCAACCTTCCTCTACTTTATTCCTGTGAATACTGTCTCTATATTTTTAGCCTAGAAGCTAGTTGTTGTTTATCTCCACCATACCTTTCTATTAATATACAGGCTGCATACAGTAAATATTTCTCATTGACGTTGTTTTTTTGGGCGGGGGGGTCCACACAACAGAGGTTTAGTTTATTTAGCCTGTGCTATTTTCTCTGTTTGGAACTGTAGATGCATCCATTATATGTAGAAAAACCTCAATAAACTACAAAGTCTGCTTTTTCCCCCCTTGAACTTGTTGAGATTTTCTCCATTTTCCAGGCTGCTTCTTTGTCGCAGTCTCCCACACGTGTCCTGACCCACACCAATACTGCGTGGCGCAGCAGGGTCTGTGCTAATAGGAGTGCATGCACATAGTAATGAATGATAGACCATAGGGGTTTGAGTAATGAGCCAGTGCCACCTGTGCCCACGATGCCAGGAGGACGTGGACTATAAGGCTGATGAGCTTCTAAGGGCCAGTGTGCCACTGCACTCCTGCGTTCCCCCTCCTCGCGTCTCCATCCATCTACGAAATGCTTCTTGCCAGAAACTTTGCATCTGCCATTTCATTCATTCACAATCAAATACTTTGTGTTGACCCTGTAAGGACAACAGAGCTTATGTGAAAGAGAGGTCAGGGTCTTATTTACTGAGGAGGGCAGTGTAGCAGGATATTTACAGTCCTGCAATGCTGAAATGGGCTTTCTCAGAGAGTCAGTGTTTGCGAATTAAAAAAATCATCTAATTGCTGGGCTAAGGGAGCAGCACTTAACTTTCAGAGACTGCTGCGAATGGCAACTTTAAACAGTACACCACTAAACTACCAAATTCACCAAATTCTTTTCCACACAAACACATGTGAATGTATATAAGTGAGGAGCTAAACTATTCATGCATAGACCCAATCAAAGACATGTAAAACTACAGACTTTTCTATAAAAAACTATAAAGTATTTATATTTTAGACCATTATGGAATTGACAAATATTGCTGCAGTTCTACGAATGAGAACCCCACCACCGAATCCAGGAAATGACATATCAGACATTATGCCAATGTATCCACAGCCTGACATGGATTATTATCCATGTCATGCAGCTACTTCATTGTCCAAAAACCATTAAAAACACATCAGTGAGCCACACAGCTCCACTTGCTGACATCATTAAAAGGAACACACACAGCCTGCAGATTCTTTTTTTTTTTGAGTCAGACCCACACACACCATCCTGCTGTTAGGTCTTTTTTTTGTTTTTTTAAATGAAGTCATATATTTTAATCCTTTTGTAAGATTTACATCCGTATCAGCTTCCTCGTATCCCATTTATCATCTCAAATACAGACTGCATTTAACCTTACGTATTCTACATCTCAGGTTAAGTAAAATGGACTCATTTTGGCAGAACTTCAGGTACCTTTAAAACAGAATGAAGTCTTAATCTGTCATTCCCCATTAAATGTTAATTATCCAATGATTTTAAGTCTCTTTTAATTGAATTTAAGTGTTCTTTATAAGGCTTGATTGTTGTTTATGTGACTATATATATATATATATATATATGTTTGTTTTTGTGTGCTGGCTGTGTGTTTGTCTGACTGTTAAAAAAATGGGATTCTAATAAGACAGGGAAAGTATATTTTCCTAATGTTATTTAATACTGCAGCCACATTTAACTTCATTTCATATTTACCAAAAAGTGGAGTTAAGATAAGAAGAAAGGAGAAGAGAAGATAGGGGAATTGGGATTTGGGCAATTGTCTGAATGTTAATGTTGCTCGCCCAAATAGACCTTATTCGAACAATACCACTGCATCTGCAGTTCTTACCAAAACGGAGGCTGGTGAGTTAGAGCCTGTGTCGTGACTACAGTTATCATGATTAAGATGATAAAATATGACAACAACAATGTTTTATCTCGGCTTTTGCACAACCATAGACCAACTACAGTATTACTTAGTCCTAACAACACTGACACAATTTACTGTGCTGATACTATCCTTCTGATAAAAATATTTTATATAAAGATATATATGTATATTTAAGAAGAAAAATAAGACAAGTAGTCCTGCTACACAACAGTTTCTCACTAATTGTAAAAGTTGACCGATATATTCAATCTGCCATCCAATGCAGGTGGAAAAAATGCAAATCTTGTACACGTTATAAATACAACAACAAATGGGTTGAGAAGCTAAAGCTGAATTAAAGTGTGCTGTCAAGCAGATTGGTTGAATTGCCACAAGTTTCTCCTTGTTTTTCAATTATTCATGAGGGTATTCACGTCTGAAGGAGAGGCACAAACAACACTGAGACGTTCAACGTGTTAAATAATTGATCATGCGTCAAGATCTCAAAGAAGTTTCTCTCTTTGATATTGTTCAGGTTAAATCTGCCAAGCTACTGTGTTCGCTGCCTCTTGATGCCCATCAGGAGATAGATTGGGTTTCGTCAGGAAGGGGAAGTCCGTGTTTTGAGAAGCTAGAAGCCAGCGGTCTAGGCGGGAAGCTGAAACAGCTGCTAACCAGTAACTTATGTTTAGTTCACCAAGGCAACACTGCTTATTAATGCTCATAAAATGTTAGGTAACTCAGAAATAATCGTTTCCTGAGCGACTTGACTTACTTGACTTTAAAATGGTGCCATTGGCGCCTTTGAAGACTCTACGAACCTGAAGCATTTGATGCCATCATATAAATGACACCAGTAATGTTAACATTGGTTCAGGTGCAGAAACCCCCTAAAATATCTCTTTAAGAAGAAACACACTCAGCAGGATGCAATACGTTTACGATGAGATTTAGAAATACAAGTGAGCTGATGTTATTTTGAAGGAAACTATTTGAAACCCTTAAGCCCACCTCCTTTCCTGTTTTTTTACCTTTGTTTCCTTTTGACTTACAGAACCACCTCTACCTTCTGTTCCTCTCAGAATTCCCCTGAAACAAGACAGACTCGTCTCTATCATGCAGTGAGGGGTCAAATATTTAAGGTGCACTAAAATCCCAGGATGATAAAGCTGAAAGGGAATTGTATTCTGCTTCACATATTGGACTCAAATCTAATGGCCCGGAAGATGAACAAAAACACACTCACGGCTACACTCACTTCACAACACATTCTGGATCATACTTCCATTGCTAGAGCTGCTACAGCTGACGGATCCAAAGAACAAGCTTTCAATTCAATACTGAGCTACTGACGTGTAGAAAAGTAATGAAATATGGATTAAGTCAGACATCAATAACATGTAGTTCGACGTAACCATCTCACCAACAGGTCAGGAAAGGTTACAGGGAATGCACCGTGGGTCCTGGAGTCAGAACAAGAAATGAAGTCTGTGGATGTGTATGTGCAGTGTGTAGAGAATGTCCAATCCAAGATGCACAAGCATAAAACAGACAGTCGGGAGAATATGCTTCTGGTGATTCCTCCTTCAAAGCACAGTCCTGCGAGATTCAAGTGAGAAAAAACATCTACATGCTGTTTTAAGCCTGTTTATATTTGCCTCTGTGGTCCTTCACTCTCAGCCCTGATTTAGACAGGTTCTCCCACAGAAGTCTGATCTGTTGCACAGTTGAAGGCCGGGGGAAAATGCTCACCTGCTGTAGCTTACACCCGTTAGAGCTATCCTGCAAACATCTGCCTCACTCTGCCTCACCCCTTGGCATCCAGACTGAGGCAGCAGCTTGCTGAAAAGCACCATGGCAGCAGTAATTGAAAGGTGGGAGTGGTTATGACTGCACCCCCATCATGAGACTCCTTCCGAATGTGGAGCTCACAAAACTAGTGGTGTGGGAAGGTATTTCTATCTGTTTGACAGGTGCCAGAAACCACAAAAACTCTGCCGGCAGGCATATTTCCTGGGTGAAATAGTAGCAGCATCTCATGCAAGAATCGGATAAAAAACAAGAAAATATGAAGAAATTGTTGCTTCGTTTTGCTGCACACATCTGAGGTGGCTGACACCGGCTCCATTAGGATCCATGGGCCTTTGATCAAAGGGGATGCACAGCTAGGTGAGATTCAAACACGATGGGTAATATCTATAACAGAGCTCAATTTGCGTTCTTTTGCACTGAGCCTGGGAAGTTGAGGCTTAAGATGCCGAGCTGCAGTCCGACCTGAACATCCTTAGGGCTCGGCTAATCCTTGCAGACCTCCGCCTACGCACCACATAATGCCTGACCCAGAGAAGGAAGCCGCCCTGCAAAGGTCCAAATCATGTTGAGTAAGATGGTCATATGCCATCTGAGCTCTAATAGCTTCAGGGGACTGCAACACCCCAACAGGCTTATATATCCACAATATGGAAGCAGAAATCAAGAAAGTGTGTGGGTGTAATGAATTGGAAAGATGTTCTTTGCCTGCTTTCAATGCGGTATGAAATATAACTTTTTCCATTACCGAATGTTTGTATATGGGTCTCTTAATTATTTTTCAACTAAGCTTATAAACAAAACAGTACATTTAGATTTTGATGCAATAAAATGACAAAACCATGAGAAAGGTGAGAAGTTCAGACTCACACGGTGAAATCGCATGTTGCAGAAACACAATCATAAGTCTACTTGAGTGTGTTCGTGTCTTTGTGGCTGTGGGCTGATTGCTGCCCTGTCACTGGTAGGGGACACCTATGAGGAGAGCCAGACAGGGCCAGTATCACATGCTGGGAAGCCCACATTAGTGTCAGTGCAGCGCCTGCTGGTGATTGATCCTTCAAACAAGTCCTGTTGTCATTCCCAGCACTGTCGCTGTTAGAGCTTCCCTTCAAGCGCTCACAGGTTGTTTATGTGAAGCTGCAGTGCTTCTCATACCCACAGGCTCTTAATGGTCATCTAAACACATTCTATCACTGAGGTGTTCACGTATACAACATTGTCCACTCATGTTCAAATGAACTGAGAGGTGGTTCTAGTGTTTCTTGATGAAGATCACTACACTCACTCCATTGTAAAAGTTGTAATTGGTGGCAGCCTTGAAACTTTAAAATAACTGAACCAGTGTCCACAGTTTGTTCTGTTAATTAGACGTTCGCACCTGATTGCCATAATTTATATAAAAAAATGCACCTGCAATTAGCACCTCCATTGCCATTTTTGCACTAATTGCTAAAAGCTACTTCAGTTGATTAGCCAAAATTAAGGTTAAGCTAAAAAATAAGTAGAATGGCACTCAGTACAGCACACACCTATGCCAAGGCCCAACAGTCCCTTTTTGAAACCACATTTAAACGCACTAGATACAGAACCTACATATATTTTTTTAAGATCCAAGAATTATGAGAAATCAACAAAAAAAAACTTTAAAACGCCATATCTCGCAAAGATAGAGAAAGTGATAACACATTATTGGTTCTGCCCAAGGACCTTGATCCACACCAACATTTTAAACGTGCTTCCCTGATCAATACCGCATCCTTCCACTGACTTTTGTGGTAATTTGTCCAAACAACAAACAAACATGTGAACAGTGAGTGTTGGGTGGAGGGCACAGCCATCTGGATTTTGACAGAAACAGACTGACTTAAAGGGGACATAGCATGCCCATTTTACCACAAGTTGATATGGTTCCTTGGGGTCTTAATGAAATGTCTGTAACATACTTTGGTCAAAATACCACAAGGATCATATAAAACAGCACCCTTTTTACCCTGTATAAAACAGCCCTCCACAGAGTGACCTGTTTTGAGTGCCTGTTCCTTTAAATGCTAATGAGCCAGCTCCCCCCTCCCCCCTCTCCCCCCATGATTTTAAACGATATAAATTACATATTTTATATGATATAAATTATCAAATATGCATCCCATACTTTGTATTCCCCTTGTTGTCCTGGAGTTTTAATTTTCCCAATCACATAATTAAATGTCCCCCTCTGCCCATCCACTACAAGCACACAAGCAGACAGACAGAGAGAGAAAGAGAGGTGGGGGCTATGAAGACCATCATTTACCCCCGAACCCCGACATTCAACGGGTACAACAACAAGCGGAGAAAGCAGAATCGCGGGCTGACCTTATATATACAGTCTATGGGGCTGACCAGCGGAGAAATGCTCGTCCCGTGTGAACAGCCAGGCGGCTGCGCCTGGAGAACGGCGCTGCACTGCTCGCAGCAGCGCGCTTCCGCGTCCGTGTACCCGCCGCACTACTGTAACCCGGCGGAACTACTGTAACCCGGCGGAACTACTGTACCCGGCGTAACTACTGACCGGCGGGGGGCCAAGACCATGTAGGAGACTTCCAGTTCCTTGTTACGACACAATACCCAGGAAGCGCAATCGAGTCGCTCAAGCATGACGTTTCTGACTTAGAGGAACTATAACAAAACGCGCGAGTGTTTTTTCCCCAGAGTTTTTGGGTTGGTAGACATGCCAGATACCCACATTAACCTGTAGAAGCACTAACAAAGTGGAATTTGCATGCTATGTCCCCTTTAAGGACACAGCCAGCACCTGGTTAGTTATGTTAACAAGTCGTGTTCTTTTACATTTGTGTTTTTCCACATGTACAGCAGTTTCAGAAGAGTGATCTTCTGCCTAATGCCTGTGCTGCCTTTACACTAGTATCAGTGTTCAGAACTCCTTTGGTAGAAGTGAATAATTAAGAAAAACTAAGGCACAGTTGTTGAGAGGAAAACCTATTGTTTTGTCATTCTGGTTTGCAACTCAAAAATACATACGGTAAGTTCTAAAAGTTGAGAGGAAGGATCTCATTAGGAGTTTCTGTCTCATATAGAACTTTAACTCTAGTTTCCAAGTCGTTACTATGATTTTTCTGCCTGAAAAGACAAGGATGACTCACACATGACAGTCTTACAACATAATTATAGAGTGCCCACATTTAATTGTGTTATATTGTCGATCTGTAATTATACGCTCAACTGATTACACTGAGTTCATGAGTTGGTTTCCTGAAAATGATCATGAAGTTTTACAGTGTAGGTGGGGACCAAGTTGGCAGAAGTTGAAGTGTGGAAATATTCTCAACTTAACGTTATAATTAGCAGTTAGCTGACAGTGAGGTGGTCACACTCAACACCTACCTGTGGTGCAGCGATGATGTTGTTATGTTTGACAGAAGGACTCAGAGAAAACTTAAGCTCTAGCCATTGTTTTCGGCATTTTATTTTACACCCTGCAGAACAACTGGATTTTAAGGTACAGCAGTGGTGTGCAGTGTAATCTAATACAACCACCTTGCATTGAATTTCACCTTTATGAGGTTGCTGAGGTTTTGTTGACGCTGTGTCAGAGAATTGTTCATGCAAATTTAGAGGACTTTCGGAGACAGTTTTGTTTCTGCAGTTTTGTTTCTATTGCATTGCACCGAAGGCTGCGAGTGAGTGTGAGGGAAATGAGCTGAGCTGAGAGGGAAAACAGGAAGTAATGAGACTTGGGGGTCAAGCAAGCCAACGCACACGCTTCTCATGCTGCTGTCACTCGCCTCTGCTACCTGTCATCACTCGCATCTTGCATGAAAAACGCACATTGTTTTTTTTTATTTACAACATAACAAACAATGACAGCATGCAAAGCTCATCTGCTGTAACTTTCGCATGTTCCTCATAAGGAGCAGTGAAGATTGGATGGAGCGTCGGCTAATGGTATTCATGAAATGGAACAGCATCCATTAGCTTTCTATTTCAAACACTAACCTTTTACAAGTCGTGTGGTTTATGCATCGACGTGACCTTATGAATACTAACCATGTATAATCTTTTCATCTGCATTCAGGGCTTGCATTACATAGCTATGGCCCACGGCTCGCTGTCACACAGCTATTACATATCGGCTGCAACCACTGGCTGTGGCATATCAAGGACCGCTACCATGGCCGTTCACATTGGCACACGGCACCGTTGTGTTTTTTAATATAGGCAGGAAGTTGGAGCTCATGAAACAAATCGAGCCGTTTGTTGTGAAGAGGGAAATTGAATTGGAGATGTAGGGCACGGTAAACACAGGGCCACCTGTGTTAATGAGATTGCTGTGGTCGGAGCTGCGAGACGCTTCCATCCGACTGCCTTTCTTGTTTATTTCGAGTCAGATCAATAGATTATGGTCCTGCTTTACAGAATCCTACTGAAAAGGTCAATGACAAACTAAGGCAGAAAAGACCTGCATTATTACCTGGCTGTGCTTAAAACTCAATCAGCTGCGCCTCCAGGCTCAGCGGTGATTGACCAGGCTTTGTGGGGAACTCCACAGATTAGCCTCAGTCTGTCTCCTCATTGTGTTGATGTGGAAACTAAGATGGACAGAGTCAACAGACGGTGCAGTTTTTCCTCAGAGTTTCACCACAGCGCTGACTATAAAACTTTAAATACTTACTGCTTAGGAATGAAAATAGAATGTGTAGCTGATAATAAGAAGAGAAAAAAAATCTGTGTTCAGGCATCTTTCCTTTTCAGCTCTGAAACATATCCCATAAATATATAGCACATAGAACACACAGTGGCACGTTAAATCAATTGACCTTTGCTGCTTCTTTCTTGTTGCTCTGCAGACCTTCACAGGCCTTTCCTGATCTCCACATAATATGATGAGACTGAAATTTGACACAAGAGAGAAGTGGAAGCCAGTGTACATGTCTACGCCTGTGAATCCACAATATCAGACAAATCAGTATATGGATTAAGGTGAACTGAAACAATTGCTTGAATGATAACAGATAAACATTGCAGGAGGTGTTGTGATTGTGAATTCAACAGTTGAACAAAGGATTTGTTTCTTAGTGTGCACCTTCCCTCATGAGCAACTCGAGTTTACTTTGCATTTAATCAACCTTTCAGAAAAATGTCACTCTGTTAATATAATCCTGTCTGCATATTCCTTTTTAGCTTGAGCTGATATAATTGATCCCCATAAAAGATATTCACACATGGGGCAGACATGGAGCAACATTAGCATTGATTCTGTCTTATATTTCTTGATCAATTCAAGTCCAATATTTTATATACATTTAATAAATTCTTCACTACAGTGGGTTTTTAGAAAGTGAACCAAAATGTAGCTGGCTGTTAAACTTAAAATTTACCAAAAGATACTAAAATACTGCAAAGTTAAGATAAATCACTAGTAAACTATTACCAATGAGGTTATGATTTTGTTTTGGATTGTTTGTTTGTCCATTATTCCGCAAGATAACACAAATACTAATCGACAGATTACCATGAAACTGGGTGGAGAGATGCTGTATGGGTCATGGATGAGCCCATACATTTTTTTGTGCAGATCTAGGTCATGAGGCAGATCCAGTTTTTTTTTTTTCACCTGTTAAGGGAACTGATATTCATGAGTTTGTGCAATTGGTGCTGATCCAAATAAAAATTCAGATCTAATGAATTTAAATGTGGTTTCATAAAGGGACTGTACAATGGCTGCGGTGTGCAGTCTACTGAGTGTCTATTCATTTCCACAAGAGATTCCTTTCACACAAAAGTATTAATTTGATCCATTGTTAAGATAAAAAAAAAAACTAACATTAATAACACTAAATGTGACACACAGTAATTCACAATTTGAAAACACAACATGGGGTTGAACAAACCTGTTCAACCCCATCACCTGGGTGTGGTACAGCGTTGTTCTGGCTCTACACTTATGAGATTTTCTCTGGAGATAGAGTTGATACATTACAGTGGCCTGGCAAAGAGGTTCACTGTTTCTCTCCTTCCCCCTGCCTAGAGTGTGATATGGTGCTACTCTTTAACTCTGACCACTTTTTAATTTGTCATCGCGAGCGCAGTTATCTCATCCTCGATGGAGCTCTGGAAAGGCAGGTTGGAGATGAGTATCTGCTCCACATAGAAAGAGGCTTAGCTCACTGTGGTTTGATAAGGTATCACTTAACTTTCATTGTGAATGGTTGGAACAGTTTGCCTGGCCTTTGGTGCATTTCTGTGTCTCATCCACCACCCTAAAGTTGGGACTGGGGGTGGGACGGCTGAGAATGTATCAGCACTGGAGACGTGGGAGCAAAATAGACCACCATAAACTACATCACGGACCTAATAGATTTATTGATTAGCAAGGCCTCCACTAGTTCCAATTCACTGTGATACAGTAGATTCAGCAGATGAAGCAGATGAAATCCTGCTGCTGCAGGCAGTTGGCCAGAATTATGGGACCTATTTATATTCCCAACCAGACCAACCAGATGCCTTTTCTCTATTCCATCCCTCACATGCAACCTCTAGCTTTTTCTTCCTCTTACCTCAACCCACCCAGCGGCCTGACAGTTCAAAGAACCCTCTACACTCCTAAGCCTGCAATAACCAGCTTCAATTAAAAATGGATTTCTCACTTATTCTCCAAGACAATCGTGCATGCAGTCATATGAATTAGTACACACAAGCATTGCAGCGTTTATTTACTAACAAGCCAATGTGCATGTGCTCCCTGTCCCCCATTTAATCTGGTTCTTTTATCATTTTTGGTCTTGGAGTGACAGTACCCTTAATGCAGTGATAATGAATAGGCCTCTGGGAGTCTTTGCTGACTAGCAGGAGCAGGCTAATAAAATTAGCAAAACCACTGAGGGCCTGTTAATGGCATGAGGCCCCCTATGGGGTAGAACAAGATGAAAAAGAAAGAAGGACTGGGGCATCAATGTGGGGTGATGTGCAGAGTAAGGCTGATATCTAATGCACAAATCTCCACACAGAGGCACATTGTAGGATGGAGTATGAGCAGCACTGGTCTCAGAGAGGTTCGGACTGTACCTGTTATTGTATTTGCAGCAGGGCTGAAGCAGCTACCTTGTCCTGTACCCTGTTTGATATTTTTCTACACTGATATTTTAGTGTGATTGTTAAGGGCTTTTGTTGGACGTTCTCACAGTAGCTGCTCTCAGAAGGCTATTTTCCCTCCATCAGCAGTAGCTTAATCCATGCCTACACAATGTTTAGACAGTTTAAATCCCAGAAAATCATTCAGCTTGAAAACAAATTCTATTACACTCAAATCTCTATGAGTGTTCATCACAATACTTCACACTGGTAGCACTCATTATGGAAGTGATTCAACCCTCTTGAATGCATTACCTTGACATACAACCTGCCCCCTGAATAATGAGGAAACAAAGCAGTCGCAACATCAAACGTTTCCAAATTTTTCACTAAACTTGGCCTGAAAAAATAATAAAGTAGGAATAGGCCTCGTTCTCTACTGAGATTATTCTGTTTGCATCACAACACAGCTAAACCAATGCTATTCCTTCAGCATATTTGAGGCTCTGCTAAGGTCTGCGTGGTGTATATTTTGTCATCAGAGTGAGTACGCGAGACTCTGTTCAGAAATACAATGTAATGACAGATTGTTTTGCTTTCCATGCAGGCTAGAGTGTGGCTTGAATGAATATTTTCTGTCCTAACCTGACAAACCCCCAGAGAAAACCAACCAAGCCTGACCTGAGCCAGACAGGTATTGGATTTATATTTTGTATTTATATTGTATTTAATATATATATTTTGTCCAAACTCGACTCAGGGCCAATGTTTTCCCCGATTACAGGCCTGAGCAGCATAAAAATCATGCGGAAAGCCCAGCCAACATGGCCGAACCCGAATATAATTTAATTTCTGTACCACATTTTCTTGTCTGTACCATTCCAGGCAAGTTCAAACAGGCTCGAGTTGGGTGTCCTGTCCACATTCTGCTGCTCGTGCCAGTTGCCCATGTGCTCCATTGGATTTTAAAGGCATCCTCAGGCAGACTCAGGAGAACAAAAAACTGATACCTAACCAACCTTTGCACACTGGTGGTACTGTTATCACCTGCCGTTTCACATTTTTCCTTAAGTCAATCTCTGATTCCGAGGCCACAGTTGAAAGCACAGAAGAGAACAAGAATGAAATGACAAAGTGAAAAAAAAAAAACTTTAAAAGACAGTTTCAGTTTGTGCAGCTTACCGCAGAGAAAACATCTGCCATGGTTCAGGCGTGCCAAGGGAGTGCACAAGGAAGAGTGGGCACACAAATCCCCAAACCCACAACCACCCACACAGAAAATAAGACAGATATGAGAGCGATCAGACACAGAGGCAGTAAACTACTCTCGGGGGTTGCACAGTGCTGTGAAAGAAACTCTCTGATATGGAGGGATGGTTGTTGTGACTTGCCACAAGCTCATATGTTACCCATTTCATCCACCTTATGACCATGGATAATGTTCCCACCATATTCCAGACGGTTTTCAGAAAAAGCTCCATGCCTTATACAAGCAGTGATATAATAATTGCACTATGCAGCAACAGATTTACTTATCTTTTTATACTATCACTCAGAAAGTCAGCTATAACAGGAGGTAACGACAGCCTGTATACCATGTTTTACAGCCTTATAACTTAGCCATTAAAACAGGTATGACACAGGACAAAACTCCCCTAAAAGATAATGAATTGAAGCAATATATTTGCAGCCTTTACTTGGAGTAAATAACGGGGTATTTGGAAGTAAATACAGCATGCAGAGAAATAAAAGTACAAGAGGAAATAGTGAAGTGTTTTTCTGCTGACAGTGTTGACATGATGCTTCTAGAAAACGCTAGAGAAAGGGTTGGACTTACAGAAGAGAAGTTGTGAGCTCCGCAGGGCTCTCCTCTGTATTTGCACGAGAGAAGCATGTCATCCAGTTGGTGGCTCAGTCTGTCCATAAACTCCAGGTTGGTTCCCTCAAAGTTTCTGGGTGGCAGAAAGAGCCTGAAGTCCGACAGCTTCCTGAACCAGGCCCGACGGTCCTCCTGAAGCAAGTCCAGAACCATGGGCCTCACTGTCCGGTTAGCCAGCAGCAGGCCCAACCAGTGGCCGGCAAAATACAAGTCGCTCTTGGTGAGCTTGTAGAGGCGGATAGGGTTGTTGTTACAGATCGTGACCGTGGGGAAGGCCAGTTCTTTGGCCCACTCGGCATGGATCCGCGTGTATGTGGGGAAGGAAAGCCAGTGAAGTAGACGGTTGGAGGACCAAGATAAAAGCAGCCCCAGGGAGGTGCAGAGGGCCAGCAGCCAGAAGGCCCTGCGGCCTACTGAGCCACCAGGGACACAAACGTGCCTCAGGCCATGCAGGCGTGTCCTTGACAACAGAGTAGAAGTGACCCGGGCCAGAGTTGGCCTTTTAGGATGCCGCTGACAGCCCTTTCTGATCATGGCTGGGGATCCCCGCCGGAGACAGCGCCCCTCCAGGGCCATCACTGCCCACAGCGCTCCTACAGCTGCGGGAAAGGCTTCATTTCCCAGCCAGGCCTCAGGGGCTGGGGCCCACATGTAGCTCCAGGATAAATCCACTACTGTAATCCACACCAGGATATCTGTTTGGCCTTATGAAAATGAATGACCCATGCGGTCTTAACTGTAAATACACCGCACTGTATGCCCACTAGGAAGTAACCTCACCGAAAGCAGTGTGTTTTGAAGTCCTCTTCTTCTGGTGGTGCAGGAGCTCTGATGAAAAGCTACTTGTTGGTCATCTCTCCTGGACTCTTTATGTGAGAGTGCTTCAATCATCCAACTCAGCGGTGAGAGGAGAAAAAATCAGCTGGGCAAATGTGCTCCAAGGAAGGTGGCTTCCACATGAGTGACTCCAGCATCCACCGCAGTTAGTGTGACAGTGAACACGAGAGGATGAGACAGAGAGAGCAAAGGCAAGAGGAGGAGGGAGGGGAAGAGAGAGGGAGCGAGGAGGGTAGAATACAAAATACCAAGGGCTAAGCAGAGAGGACAAAAAACGACAAATGAAAGAGAGGGAGGTAATTAAAATAATGAGATGACAGTGGAGGAAACTGGTTGGTGGGGTGCAGTCTGGCAGTAGAGGGCTTGCCTTGTTCCTGCGCTGTGGTTTTTCTTCTCTTGAGTTAAGTGTGTGTCCTTTGGCTTCACTGTCTTGCAGAGTTGCTCGGCAGCCAGAGGCAGCAATCACTTCCTTTTCACTCTTCGGTATGATGCTTTAACTGACTTCACAAAAGTCTCCCCTGTTCATTTGTTTTCTCTCCCACTCTGCAGTCTCACTTCTGAAGCCTCGACTTCCGTGAGATGTCACCACTCTGCACCTTGTCTCTCCTCCCACTTAGCTTTAAACAGTGTTAGAAGGTCCTGCAGGTAATCACAGGGTGGCTTCATCTTGTGGCCGACCTCCTTTTCAGCACCACAGCGATAGTGAGAGACACGCTCCAATGCACTTTCACATGGAGAAGGAGGCACTGATGCGCACACACGGACATACACTCTCAGTGGTTTCCTGCGGGAAAGCAGACCAGAGATAATCTGTTCTGTCACACTCTGATCTCAACATCTCTCTTCTTTTCTCTGTCTCCTGTTAATTCTCTCTTCTTTTTTCCTCTCTAGTTTTGGCTCCTCCACTCAAAGACAGCATCTCTAGTTTCAATATTTCTCTCTTGTCTTCAGTCCTCCTTCTAAAAATACACTCACCAAATCAAATCCATCAACTTGCCCTCACGCTCCTCCTCCTTCTCTTTGCTTTCGTGTCAGTCAAGCCCCGTAAGCTCGACCTCCTGTCAGGCTCCCTCTCTTCTTCCTCCTCCTTCTTGTCTTCTTTTCCACTTTGTGCACGCACTCCCTCGCTTCTCTGCTCCGTCAGGACGGGCTTCTCTGTGCGCTTTCTTCCCTCTGTGTCCTTGTCAGTTTCATCCAGCTTTCTCCCTCTCGCCGCTCCAAATGACTTCTCTCCCCTCAGTGGTCTCTCTCCGTTTTGTTCCCCCTCCCTCTCTCGTGGTCTCTCGCGTTTTGCTCCGGGTTTTCAGGCAGCTTGTCCTCCCGCTGCACCTCTTCTCCTCCTCCTGCGCCACAGCTCTGTCCGCGCAGCCTGTGAGCCTGTCACTGATGAGAGCGCTTGTCTCTCTGTGCGCGCCGTCCTTTGCACACCCCCTCCGTTTGTCTGCCGCTGCTGTTGTCGAGCCACATAGCTACTGAGCAATGAGGAACTGCTGGGTGCATGTATGAGAATATCTGTGTGCATCAGTGAAGAACAGCACATCATGGGCTCTACACTGGGAGTATACTTATAAATAAATATTGAATCTCTTCAATTCGTCCATGCTCTTTATTTTGATATAATTTTTACACTTATACCTTTGACAAAAATTCAAAAGTTTAATTTTTTATCATTATTTTTGTCACACAGATTCTTCAATAGTTTTCTGAGGTTTGTCTTCATATTTGATGCGCACAGTAGTGTTTGTGTATGTTTACAAGTTTTCCTCTCCTCTTGTGGAATTAGGTTTTGCTTGTTGACACAAGCGGGATACATTTCTTAAAATTTACTTTAGTTTAGTCTCATTTTAGTTGTTAAATTAAGATATTTTTAAGCAAACAGGTATGTATTTTTCTGGTGTATATCATTCTGTGTGGGAGACTGGCTGGTACAAATTAGTTAGCCACCTAGTAGACACATATTTCACTATCTTATTTTGGACTAAAGCCAATTCAATAAGTAAACCAGGTAACTATTAATCTCTATTAATACACAGATAGCTATAAATAGAGTTTAGCCAAAATGACATCTGGAAAACACAAACAAACCGTGTCGCTGTTTGTGTTTTGTGTGAAGAAACCATGACGTGAAAACTACTTTGACTGTAAACAGTGTCAAATGTCCCACTCACATATTGTTTGTCACAGATCTATAATACCAGTTTTTTGTAATGTATAAAAAAGAGACATGTCGGCTCCCACGATGAGATTTAAAAAAAATCTCCAATATCAATAGCATGGGTACTTGCAAAACTTTAGGTATTGATTGGGCCCTATTGACTTCTACATATATACATTTTAACTATATCAACTATATGTGTTGTTGATAAAGTTGGACATTTTTGAGAGCACTGATTGCCTCCCCACTCCCATGATTGTCGCTGCTGGTTGGTGCAGTTGTGTAACTCACCTCTTTACCCCCTCACACTAAACCCTGTAACCGCTGTAACTGGCAAGCATTTACAATTTTTCAAGAGACGGATGAGCAAAACACAAATGTAGAAAAACAGAGAGATTACAGGAAGGAAAACGGGCGAAGACAAATTATTGCCAGCAACTAGAATTGCTCATATTTTATCTTCCTTGGAGCCATTCATCCATCTTGGAGTGTGTCCTTAGTTTAAAAACCCTCACAACAGCAACTCTCAGGTAATCTGTGCAAGGACTCTGTTTTGTATCACATATAGAGAGACTTTTTGTACAATTTTTGGCTGCTTTAATGCTGCAGGATTAGTTCATACATGGTCTGCCAATATCACATCCGCAAAAAAACTAAATCTCTGTCCGACAGTCAAGTTAAATAGGCTTCATCAATACGAGTGAACTAAAAGCATCTGAGCCAACCCGGGGAGAGTGCTCCGGTCCACTCAATGCTATAATGCATGGTTTTATAAAATTCAAGGTTTCGCATATTAGCATTCATCAGCCTCTGCCTGTAAGAGCAGAGACCATTTTGTATTTCGCTAAGAAAAAATGTATTTTAATTTCTTAATTGAACTCCCCTGAGTTGCTCTGACTCTGTATAAAGAATTTGAATAAAACCGAAAATATGAATGCAAACTCATAGAAAGATAAAGTGTGGTAGCTCTGAATAATTATCAGAAAATTAGATAAGTTTTGCAGTTGTGTACACGCCATGACTTACCAAAGCTATAACCTTTATTCTCATTCAATTTTCAAACATAGGTTGAGAGGAATACCAAATTCTCTACAAGATCGACTCAGCGTGCGGGCTTGATATTATTCAACACACGTAGCTTTTCATTGTTGGTTGAATGTTTAGCAACAGTGTCTGCTGATTCTTTGGAATTTTATCTTAAAATAGGTCATGAAAAGACATTTTAACTTGGGTAAGCCCACACATGAGCCTCGAGAAAGCTTCCACACTGTCAAAAGAAATTAATGTACAGACCCAAAACGGCATGAGCACGCATTACACGCACGCACAATGCAACACGTCTTCCACAAACAACCAAACAGAGACTGTGAAAATGTGGAAGGAGTAAAACACCTCCATGTATAATGCATAAACAGCCGAAATACAAAGAACAGGAGCGCAGGATTGAAATGTCAAATGCATGCACACACACTTATTTCCTCTAACACTTACTGTATTTTAGAGGGACACACACATGCACACACACGCACACACACGCACACACACACACAGCCTACAGCCAGAATCAGAGGCAGCCTTCCAGAGCCTGGATCTACAGGCTGAATAATTATCCTGGAGCCATAAAAAGGGTTTCTCAGTCCAGCTACGCACTCAGTGTAAAGAGGAGCTCAAAGGCTCAACATATCCAATTTCCGATTCTAAAACATAAGGGAAATCACTGATTAATTAGGGATATAACCAAATCTAAAAATCAGATACAATTACACAGCATTCTATAGCTGCAAGGACATGGACATGCACGCGATTCCCTATAAAATATTCCTGTATGCTTTCATCAACAACACTGTCTGAGATCAAACGACACATGGTGGAAAACTGGTCAGGAGTGAGCAGCATGAAAATATAATGCACTATTATACATTCACAGATTCATATTAACGAGGCACAGGATGTGTCGGAGAATGTCAGATTAAAACATGCTCCATGGGTAGGCAGCGGTTCGGCTAGTCAGTCACAAGGAAGGCAACAGTTGATCATGATTCATAAGGGTGCGAGCGTCGTGCTGGCCTTGTCTGTGGAAGCGCAGGTGAGGCCGTGACTCCGGCAAGTAGATGAAAGATGAGGGAGGTGAATAAAACCGGTGTATCTCGTGGTGGGCTGTCATTCATCAAAACCCCAGGCTGATTTAAAATGACGGTGATAGCAGGAAAAGCAATCAATGGCTTTTCTCTAAGTCTTCTAATATGACTGCAGTCCCACTTATCAAATGGGGGAAAAAAAAGCTTACACTGGAAGGGGTGGGCCGCCACACCCTTTGCCTTCTCCTTGAACTCAGTGGCTTTTAAATGAATAGAAAGGATAAATCCCTGGGTAGCCACTGATTAAGTCAAAAGATTGATGGTGTGGTGGTGGATGCTCATTTAATCGTCATTACGTCTAATAGGTGCTGTCAGAGTTCATGGAATAATCTCGAGATGGTTTCCTTTGTGATGAGGCAGAGGAGGTTTGTCAGGGCCTGTCCATCATCGTCGGAGCTGCCGTCACTGACAAGAACACGTTGTGCTGCGACGCTCATTTTGTGACGAGAGCCATGGCTCTATACTGCCATCATCATCACTTAGTATATGTGATGGATATATATTCCATTGTTTAACTTTCTGCTCCAGGTTTAACCTTAAACCCGTTGCTACTTTTTGCATGACCATAAAAATGTTTGATGTAGCTGATGCAGGCAGAACTGTCCCTGCTACATTTCTCGCCCCTGCACAAGAGAGTGTGTTTAGCTTGGAGGTATTTTATGGTTAAAGCTGCTCTAGACCCTCATAAGTTCAGTGAAATAATACTCTTCATCTATTGTAACCCATCCAGTGCCTCCCTCCACTCCCTACGGAGTTCTCTAGTGAACAAATGGTTATGTTTACACCCAGTGTTTTCCACCGAAACACTTTCGGTGTATCCTGAAGGTCCAACAAACCAGTTGAATGCATTTTCTCCTTCGTAAATTATTACACCATTTTAAAGAAATCTTATTAGTTTCTGTAGCCATCTTCTTATTTGCTTTTGGTTGTTCATTGTAAGGTTTCTTGCCGCATTAATGCTACCAGTTGTCGATCGATGAGAAAGCAGGACCATGCTCATAAAAAAAGTTGCTCCAAAGCCCTACTACTGTTAAAAAACAGCAGATGGTACCTTTAAAACAACATTACATTATCATTTTTGGGCCCTTGGGTGCAGCAGACCAAGCTGAATACAAAACACAGACATATTATCGCACTATAAAGTGGTCTGACGCTTTAGTTTGGTGAGACTTGGTAAAACTGGGTAGGGAGTGTAGAGTGGGATTTGGTGCTGGAATGAGCTTGAGGAGCTTTAATATGATTAAAGGCCAGAGAACAAAAACAAGAGCTGAATTTTGCTAAAAAAACTCCATTGCAGTAAACAAAGTGTCAGATTTGGGTGATGATTCTCTGTGTTTGTCACAGCAGGCAATGTCTTATATATTATACATGGTCATGCAATCCACTGTTGGCATAACCAAGCTGCAATACAGAGGAGCATCCCTTTCTGAATTCTGAAAATAATGTTCCTTTTCTATCAGTCATAAGTATTTGTTCTTTCTTTTGCGTTTGACACAAAGCAAAACAAGTTGTTCTCACAGATTAGATTGCAGTGTGCTGTTTATTAAATGTCAGCGAGTTCTCATTTCTCAGTCCCCTTTCTCACCGCTAGTGTTAATCTACAGCTGCAGCTGAAAAAGGCAGAAAACAAGACAAATACAACAAAACAATGTTCCTTTGCAAATCAGATATTGCAGAAGTTGCCCTTTAGACTCGCCTGTGTTTAAATCTCTGACTCACACGCTGAACGAAAAGAAACAGTTGACGTCAGCCCGTTAGTTCTGTTGGAGCAGGAAGTGACACGACTGAGAGGAAATTCAAAAAAAGACTCATGAACATTTAGTGCTGAGGTTAAATTACAGTGGGACTACACTTCCAGAAGGAAGGGAAAACACCTTCACTGAGGTGGGAAGAAACCACAGGGGGGCTGGTGCACGTACTTAAAAGGAGCATTTATTTTAATAAGACGAGGTGAATGGAGACTTCCTCAGTCTGCACTGCAGCTGAACTCAGCAGTTCTCTAAACACGGCTCAACTTGCAGGAAGGGTCAAGTTTAGATTAAATAACATTCAATTACACAAAGCTTCAATGATCTCTGTGGGGATTTGGGTTTAAGAGAAGCATATAACTACAAACTTCAACCTAAGCATAGTCTTGAGGATAATGAAATAGCATAATTTAAAACAAGATCTTGCAAAGAGTATACAAAATAAATCAAACAACACTATTTTCAGTAAGGGATTTTTACCTTATTTAAACTATTGTGGTTTTAACTCAATAAACATAGAAACAAATATAATTCAGGACTATCACCTCATTCCAAATAATGAACAGCAAATGCACTTCATTTTCATCTGAGTCTGTCGAGGTTAAAGTGAACTGATTCTGGTCCTGCTGGCCTGAAGGTGCCTGAAGGCAACGCAAAGCTACAGCTGCTGATGCTGCAATATTTACACAACAACGTGTGATAAATGTGATATTGATATTTTTGTATATAAGATTACACTGTGAAAGTTAAGCCAATGCAGAAGTGCCTGGAACATGTCTCTCAAATAACCAGCGGAGGGTGTCTTCATTTGTTGCAAAATAAAAGTATGTTTCTATGAGAAAATCTCACTTGATTTAAAACGTCAGTAAACATTTTCACAAGAAGTGTAGGGTCTTAATTTCTAGTTTCAAGTCTTCTTCAACACAGCATGATGTTCATTTTGTAAATAATGGCCCATTGAGAGTCCAATAGACGATAAAGCATCATATGCATCGGGCCGTTAAATGTCAGCTACCATCATCCAATGGGTGCAGGTCGCGCCCCCACTCCACCCCCACCCCACTCCTCAACATATGGTTATTTTTATGTTTCAAAAAACCAAGCTGGCGCTGGACAAAATGTCCAACTCAAGGCTTCAAAATGGCTTCAAAATGGCAGCTAATGCCAGTTTACCCACAATGGCCATTGATGGTTTGATCAATGATTTCAGTGAGGAGCCTTTAGCTGCTTAACTATACAGAGAAGAGGGGGGGGTGGCTTGAAGTCTGGTCAAACTCACGTCTTTCTGACTCTTTTGAAATGTTTTCATTTTGAAACTTATAGTCCAGTGGTGCTGACATAACTTGAGGCGATGTGTGGTATTCCCTGTTATCACACATTGATGTGTGTAATCAGTGGATGTTCCCTTTTCTTCGACAACATCTATAAAAATGGTGATTGTTCCACTTGTCCTCAAAGCTGTTACTTATCCATATTTTTTATTCACGCTGTATAAAACTCAGGATTGAACAACAGTTTCTCTTTTGAGAGTGAAGGGAGGAGTAAGAGGGGAAATTGTATAGTTAGATACAGTGTGTGGTAGCATCAGGTAAAAGCAACGTTTCTTCTGTTGCTTTGATTCTTCTGCTTCACGCCCGATGATCACATTTTCATGCCGCTCCACTTCTTCTCAAACTGTTCCCACCTTTTTGATTTAAAGGCAACAGGAGCAGCTGCTGTGGATCAGGCCCCACACCTGGCTCGCACAGAGCAGAAGGCCTTTTACATTTTTTAAGAGCAACTAATCACAACAAGAAGGTGGCATTGCTGAAGAAGTGTGTGAACATGGTGCGTGAACGAAGGGCCTGGAGCTGGGGTATGCGCGTTGCTTCATTTCAAATGCGAGTGTGTCTTTGTTATGATGACCCAAAAATGAGTGTGTTGATTACCCAGCTGGATTCCCATCCCTATGATTATAACATCCGCTCTGGTTAAACTAATAATCGTCCCCCAGCTGACGCAACCAAAACGCTCTCTGACAGTTTGGCAGCACACCAGCCACACTCTGCACACACGCTCCTGCCCTTTACAGCTCCCCTCGGCCATCCCATCACTTTGAAAACCCTGGTCACGATTCAGTCAGCAGATCGACCTCAGGAAACCAGTGTCACGCAATCTACGTTTAAAACATGAAACATGCAAATTAGTTTATTGAACACCAAGTAAGCAACTGGAACACTGATCACAGGAAGCAGCAGCGATGCATCATATTTGCTTCAAAAGTGGACTAATTCGATTGATTTGGGATGTTTAACTTATTCATCGGGACAATGGAGATGTTTCCAGGGGACAGTGATGAACCACTGACACACTTGTTGTTCAGTGCTGATGTTACACAATCAGCTACAATATAAAGTTTGTTCTTTGCCCCATTAGCTCCGTCAAGGAGGTTGTATTTTTACCCCTTTCCACTTTTTGCTGTTGGTTTGGTTTTTGTGTGAGCAAGATTGCATATAGATATGCGGTATAGATCTGAAAATAATCCATTCATTTAGCTGTGGATCTGGATAAGGGAGCAAATCCAGGATTTTTTTCTTCAATTTTTTAAGATTGTGTTTTTTCACCAATGGTTCTAGATTTGTAATAACCTGGCATATTCAGGGGACTGATATCCATGAGTCTGTGCAATTTTGTGCAGGTTGATTGAACTTAAAGTGACTATTAAGACTATATGCTGGAGGTATTTGCCCTAATGAGTGTCATATAGTTTTATATATGGTGATCACATGATTTAGATATTGTTGCTGCTGTTAACCTTGTGTGTCATAGGGGGTTCATCACTGTTTTTGTGTCCTTTGGAAAACACGCATGTTTGTATTTAGTTATAATATAATACCACCTGTTGGAAGAAATTATAAGGATTTGTTTGATAAATAGAAATACAAATTTGTTGCTTAGTTACCTTATGACTTGCATTAACTCATAAACCACATCAAAACTAACTGCTATCACACTGATGTACATTTAAATGTAGAATATGAAGGTTTCTTATTGCAACTTTTGATGAAAAGATCTGATGGTAAAATTCAATCAGCATCCAGTTGCTGATCAACCACTACTTTTCGATAGATGGTAAATGGTAAATGGTTTTGTATTTATATAGCGCTTTTCTAGTCTTGATGACCACTCAAAGCTCTTTACAGTACAGTTTTACATTCACCCAATCACACACACATTCATACAGTGCATCTATTAGCAGCACTTTGTTGTTCTATGAGGGGCAATTCAGGGTTCAGCATCTTGCCCAAGGACACTTCGGCATGCAGATGGAGAAGACTGGGGATCGAACTGCCGACCTTCAGGTTGGAGGACGACCGCTCTACCCCTCAGCCACAGCCGCCCTGTGTCCTTGTCCATCGTTCTATTGCCACTTCTCTAGATGGACAGTTTCACCCAAGGTTTCCAGGGCAACAGCAGCTCCTGTTGGACCAACATGCACAGGAGTGACAGTGAAGGTAATGAGATTCTGTTCGCTGTACTGAGATTTACGTGTTGCATTGTCTTTACCGGGAATCAAAGCCAATTAGATGTAAAAGGAACCTGTCCTAATCTATTTTCTAAATAATAAAAAAAGGAAAAAAGAAAACTTCGACGAGGGAATAGAAAACTCAGAGCCGAGACTGCCACAACAGTTCCAGCTAATGATGCTATTAGTGCTTAGGAGCAGCACAATCAATCAGAGAAGTGATTAGCATGAGCATGTACAGAGAGCTGGGCCATTAGTCAGATGTGCTCTGTGTAACCTTGACGAGCTCACGCCTGCACGCTAAGTAACAGCGCCACACATTTTTACAGTGAGTAAAAAAACACAAATGACCTTTGTAATGGTATGTAAAATTAGATCTTTCTGTTGTGTTTGGTGATGTGAGCTCTTAATGTCGCTGAGGAGAAAGGAACCCACCTCCCTGTCGGCTAAAGGGAGGATAAAGTGAGCCACAGGTGTCTTTGAATCGAATGTACATCGTTCTGACTTGAGGTGTGGAAACGATGCTCATGGAGTGACAGATGACAGATGGAACAATTAGACGTCCGCCGTGCTGTGAAGCGAGAGAACTTAAAATGAGTTCAGTCAGAGGATGGAATGGAGAGAGAGAGCAATACACTGAGCTGATCCTGAGCCAGGCCAGACGAGGGTGCTGAGGTGAAGCAAGTGAGAGAACAGAGGGCAGACATAAAGCTGCTGTTGAAATGTAACAATGGGAATTTTAACTGTGCTCTGTCATGTGTGTTTTAAGGCCCCCGCAATAAGTTAATTCATAATGAGCTGTCACCTCATTGAGCAAAACACGACCTGGATTTACAGAAAAGGCTCCAACGGGAATAATGTCCGACAGATGTAACCTGAGTGTCTGACATCTTGAAATCTCAGGGTTACGTCAATGAGCCCTTTATTCGTTTTGATCACATGTGGGAATTTATACATTTCAGAATATTCACGATCATCAATAAATATTGATGATCTCAAAATCCTTCAGTTAGCTGCAGTCTGCAATAGAGCAACAGGAGTGCAAGGTAACACAAAGACATTTAATCACTACTTCAACAGGGGCTTACACAAATTAAGTGTCTGAATAAAAAAACTCAAGAGTGATAAGTGTCTGAGGAAGAAAATATTCTGAATGAATGGAGGCTTATCCAAGGAATCCAAAGAAAGACATTTCCTCTGTCGTCTTCCAGCGTGATCAATGTTTAATAGAGCAAACAGATTATATGTGGATCAGTTTTCACAGGGCTAGCACCCTGAACATCACACAGCAAAGACTGACATTCTACATTTGAGCACGATTTGACTTTCAAAGGAAGACGTCTCTTTTTTCGTGGGCTTCTATTTATTCCAACTCAGAAACTGTTGACAAAGACGGATGACACATCTCTACTTCCTTCAATTATCTAGCAATGAGGCCAAAATAAACCGGATATGAACACTGCCATCCTGCACCGATGACCTCAATTGGAAGTAGCAATTGGGGGATGGAGCTGCGGCATTGAGGTTGCACATATGTACGTGCTCCACCAATCGCGAGTCAGACACAGCTGTCAAGTGTGATAAGAATTAACTAAATTGACAAAAACCAGGAGGAGGCAGAGTTTATGACCTAAACTGCAGCCAACCACTAGGGGGAGATTGAGACACTTTGGCTTACAAGTCTATGTTCCATTCAGGTTTGATGACTTTATACTTGTGTATATATATATATATATATACACACACAAAAAAATAACCAAATGACTCCAGATTACAGTAAAAATTATGTATTTGGGTCGATGACATGAGTGTAACCACCATTTAAAGAGCCATATAAAGTTTTGTGTAAGAAGACCACGTGACAGGAAATTTGAAGTAACTCTTGCAAAACTGATGTTTTTATGGTAAGGTCAGTTGTGGGTTGGTTACATGTCAAATGGCCCCAAGAGAACATCGAATATTCATCATAATTGTAAATTAAGTATTTATTTCAAAAACTGTGTTTGAAATCTTTACACCAAGGCCATGTGCTTACAGAGGTGCTCATATAGATAGAGATATAAATAATTAATTAATAGATTTTCGGAGCACACTATATAATATTTCCTATTCTTTTGTGGTTAAACCACTTGACATTTTCAATAACTTTCTGTCTTAACTTTTTTAAATGTTAAATTAAATTAAAATTACACTAAATCAACATACATACAGAATACACTTTTTAACAAACCGGATGCATGCTTTTAGAAAAGTTTTTGAAACATTTTTGATTTTCTCACTCTCAATTTGTCCCATTTAGAAAAGTTAGTGCTGACATTTCCTTATCTTTTACAGATGAAGCAGACAGGCTTAAAACCAGTAACAACGTTAACAAGGTTAATACAAATCCCTAAATTATCCCAGTCATTATCAGCCCAATGTGATTAGGGCAACACAGGAATCCCACTCAATTATAATGATAGCCAACATCCAATGTTGTTCCAATTTTCAGCAAAGAAATGATGTCTTTCCCTCTTTCCAAGCCACGACTTAATAACGAGCAGGAAGTTGCAAAAAAAGCAGCGTTTTCAATCAAAGTGAACAGCTATAGATGGAGTTGGAAATCATTGCTGTACACTGTCAGCGCCATCAACCGAACTGCCGTCAGCAAGCCTGCATTCTTCAAGATGGCAACTACTTTGATCTTAAACTTAAAAATGAAACTTTAATGGAATAGTTTTAAAATTAAATGAATAAAGTCCTGGTGACGTGATTTAAAGTCAGACAGGGAGGCAAGTCAACATTGCTTCCTTCCAGATAGCACTAAAATAAACAGAATTTAATTTCTACTCAAATTCCAACCAGCTTCCATCTCTGAAGTACAAACGGAAACGTAGGTATTTCCCGTGTTTGGCTTAAATACAGTATTTATCCCCTCAAAACACCTGTGTGATGATCCGCACTCTAGCAAAGGTTCCTGCAGCTTCCTAATCTCTTGACTGGGCTGCAGTGATCACACACATCATTAAATCCCCTCACACTCCAAGTGGATGTTTCTCGGCGAGAAGGAAGAAGGAGAACAGGATGAGAACTGTGGAAAACATCCAGTGGGAGGCCTGTGTCCAGCTGTTTCCCCAGGGAAATGTTGACCCTTCTGGGAATCCGCTTTTGGCGGGGTGCATGAGGAAGATTGCCCTGGCACAGCACTGTAAGCGCTCCCATGAATTAAAGATGAGCTCAACTTATTCTTCTGGCTCGAACTGACTGGAACAGATTTTCCATTTGCATTTTATTTGAAAGCCCATCAAGCATCACGTCCTTTGGTCTGCAGGATCATATGTGACACATCTATGGTCAGGTTTAAGATCCTATTTGGCAGCAAAATGAGAACATTTTTTAATGCACAATGAGAAATCTACAATGCCAATGTCAAACAACACATAGATGAACAAATAAGGACACATGGTGCAGAGAGGAATAAAAAGCCCATGACAGAGTCAAAACTGATTCCTGTGAAAGTTGAGTTGAGGGAAGGTGTCGTTACTCTCATGCTACCAACAAAGTTGTTTGAACAGGCAGGTGAGTTTAAAATCAGACAGGCGTGATTTGAAAGGCGACCATCTTCTCTCCAAAGTGCTGCAGTCACTCTTGGAAGAGAGACAAGCACAAACTATGAGGTTTTCCTTCCAAAGTCAAAAAAAGGATGAGAGTGACAGAAACAAAAATGTGTTAAATGGCACATACGTACTGCAAAAGGATGTAGTTGCACCAGAGCATTAAGACAGAGCCCTACACCACCTGTTTCTCTAAAAGATAAAAAAAGACTGGTCCCTGGCAAACACATTTTGCTTGCTTACTTAAAAGTTGTTCCAGCTGGTAAACTGGTCCACATAACCCGAACAGCCAATGAAGAAATGCTCAACCATTTTACCTTTTGACCTCAGCACGATACCTGAGGGACACTCTGCTCCAAGTGGGAGGCTTAAGAAGAAGAAAAGTTAGAATTGACGCCTTAACCTAGAATCTAAAGAGCTTTATTCAGGAGCCAGGTCAGGTGAGTGCTTTTCAGCCTCACCCAACAGGAGACAAAGGAGAGAAAACCAAAAGGAACAAAAAAAAAAAGAAGTAGTGACATCATGGTAGATAGCTGAAAATAACTCATGATTAGTTAAGCTTGTATATTAACAAGACCTTGAAATCAGAGCTACACTCCATGATCACTAGTGCAAAATGGCAGCAGCTGTATTCAGAGTATTTTGGCTTTATCTTTGTACACTGGCAGGAGGTGGATATGGATTGTCCATCTTTTTATATCCAGTCACTGGCTTACGCAAGTGGCAGTGGTCCTGTTGCTTGGGCTAAGTAAAGACGCCTGCTCCAGTGTGACCACTTATAGACATTTATAGGGACGGAACTGAAGTTAATCATGTCATTACCACAGTGAGAGCTTTAGCCATTATCCTTACAGAGCCCATGGTGCCATTTCAACATCATCTATGTCTTGATAGCAGGAGAAAATCAAGTTTCTGTTGACACACTTGAATTCACATTTTGAATTTACTGCTCTCGAAGTTACAAGAAGACATTCATTCCCATGGGGAAATTCAAGCATCCCATATCTCACACAAAGACACACAAATAAGACAGAGACACAATCTAATTGATAAAATAAAGGGGTGCAATGATAAAAATGCAATGTTCTGTTTACACAAATATCTTGCAAAAAAAGGATGCATGGCAGTGTGTAAACACTGGCCATCGTGTCCTCAGTACAGAGATCGTCTCAGACGAACATGCAGGTGTCACATCCCTTAATCTACACAGAAAAGGCACCAAGCCCTTTTCCCAGCTGTCCCTCACGTGTTGCCTTAACTGTCACACATACAGCAGATCGAGTTTAGATCGTAAAGGTCACACATGTTGTCACAGGATGTCTCAGTAATGGGATTTGTTGAAGGTTACCTGCTTTAAATGGAAACTGTACATTTGTGAAAATAGAAAAGACAGAAGACAGTATAGCTTTGAAAGAAAAGAAATGTCTACCGTCTGTTAATTGCCGTCTCATTTCCACTGACCTTTTTTACCAAATGGTTTGTGATGTATATTGTGTACGTCATTAGAATCATCTCAGATTGGTGCACGATTAACTAAGATGTCTCAATCCCGCTGTAAACTTATAGGCAGGCTGAGTGTAGGTGGAATATGAAGGAAATGGTGATGCTGATGATGTCCTTATCAAATATCATAGACATGTGGAGGCTGCAGGTAGAAACGTGAAACAATAAAAATAACCTGAACTGCACAAGAGGCTCCAGGTAACTGTCAACAGAGCTCAGCAAGAGTCGCCAGTGTCAGTGTAAAAGGTCAGTGCTGAGTGAAGGTGAGACACGTCAGGCAAAAACATTGTTTTTCATGAACTGGTCAGTTTCAGATATTTTTTTTTTTTGCTTCCATTAACGTCTTATTTCAGAATACTGGAAAGAAAGGGTCCAATATACACTAAAGTACACTGCACCATGTCTTGTTGGATTCAAATGTGCCCTTTTCTTTGTATCAGCAACTTTAGTGCAATGGAGGATTTGCAACAAAACATGAAGTATCATTGGATAAAATACATATATTTAAAGGTTATATTCAGATACTCAGGCAGAAACCTCAACTTCAGCAGCAGTTACACAGACCAAACCCTGCAGAAACAAAAATGGATTTATTTTTTTATGGCTGTTGACAGTTTTTTCTGATTCATGGAGTGATAAAAAAGATATATCCAAAACCCCCTCGGTGAAAATCTCTGGCTCTAATGTGTCAACAAAATTAAACAAACATTTTGAAACTGGCTTCATTCAATGCTCTGATGTCTGTTCTGGAAAATTAGGCAAGTTTGTGGATTTCATGAGAACCTTCATGGAGGTAAAGCCTTGTTTGGAAATCGAAATGTAATATTTCAGAAAACCTGTATTGTTATGATTGTGTTAATGTTAGTAAACAACTGGGGAAGTTTCATGATCATATTTTGGAATATAATTTTTTGCCATATTTACCTGAAGTGTCTTGTCACACAACTTATTATCTTTGTTACACAGGTATAAATATTAAAGCTTTCCAACCATATGTGTTGTTTGTAGGGGCATCTCCTACTATAGCTCTTAAATGGCAGACACACCAACCTTTATCGTCACGGTTACCATAATAAACACAGTTAAAGGTGCTGTATAATATTGGTAACAGAAACAATTAAGCCATCTTTCAATAAAACATAAATATGGATCATAATAAGCTAATAATCTGTTTCCACTGACGACCTTGGGGCTGATGTTCTTTTAGAACAGTCTCAAATTTAGTTTAGGTTAGGACAGGCCACAATTCCAGTGTTTGGCACTAAAAGATGACCCTTCTAACACTTAGATGAACCAACATATAATTTCACTACTACTCCAGCTAAAGCTTAAAATATGAATTCCCCAATCACACGTCTACTACCCTAAATTCATCACTTCGCATAGACTGTACATCTGGACTGTTTGTGTCTTTTTGAGATTTTCTGTGACGCCAGCAGCTCTCAGTTACTTGGCAGACTGTTCCGACCCCGGTGTGTCTGTGCAGGGAGACATGGGGAGGAAACGTTCGACTCATTGACACTTGTCAGAAACTGATTTCCTCCGTGGCAACAAAATGTGGTAAACAAGCTGTTAAAGAACCCTGTGGGTTTAACTGGTCTCTCTACCTCCTACTCCTCACACTTTCAGAGCTAAACTTGTCAGTGAAGCAAAAATAAGGCAACAAACGTCCCATGATTTGACACTGCGTGGCTTTTTCCATGTGCACGTGCTTGCTCAAAAATATCTAATAAGAAGAGTAAAAAGAGATTTATCATGCATGTCAGATGAGTAATCAATCAATGTATTACTCCAATCACCACTTTGCATATTAGTTTATTCTTTGTTTACTGTTATTGGTCTGATTATTAAACTACACGCATGACAGACTGTCACAAACAATGTAGAAGACTGTTACAGTCAATGCATTCATGTGATAAATAGCATTCTAACTCCTTTATACAGTGATTATGAAGTAGCTGGGCCGTGCTGCTGCTGGAGAGAGTGATGATGAAATAATTACCTCTGAAGGGGGATATACCTCCGAGTTTCATATGAATAACTATATCAACACTGCTGAATACACAGTACAGCAGGTCCATCAGCTTCATCTAACCAATACAAATCTTTGGAATAATATTTAACAGGCAGGCAACACGCTGCCATCTGAAAACATCGCTCCGACACAACATGGCCTGGAAGAGCAAAGACGCCTCATCAGCATCTAAACAACGCAGCGCAGGCATGGGGTTCGGAGGCAGCAGCTGCAATTCGCTTTGACGCAGGGTGCAAATGACAAACTGCTCTGCAGGTTAGCAGCCGGATTTCTCAGCTAATGTGGTGGTGATGAGGTTGTGTACTAGGAGAATAGCATTGGGAAGTTTAAACTATGATGTGAGCGAAATTGCCTGTTTGGAAGCATTGGTGCGTGTATTTTGAATGGATGACGAATGTTGCTTTCTAAATAAAATCATGCTTCAAAGACCTTTGTCAGTCAAATAGTTCTTTGCAGAATGAATGAGACAGTTTCTTGTTGCTGTTTGCTGTCACTTAATGTCGTCTATATTTCATTCTGTCATAAGATAAAACAGCAGAGGATGCACACCAGATGCACAGATTCTCTGAAACCAAAAACCCAAACATCACCCGAAAACACAAGCTGGTGATGATTCATTCATACACAGATTAAAGATTCTTCGCCTCCACCGGCTCCACAAATGTTTACATTGTAAAGTTTTTTTTTTCCTTTAAGAAAAAAAAAAAACAGTCTCTCCCAACTTTGATGATGACTTTGTGTTTATCTATAGTAAATATTGATTTATTACGTTGTTTCCCTCTCATTCTTAATAACATTATTGTTCAGAGCTGGCCCATATAAAGTAGCATTAGGTCTAAGAAGCCCTACAGGAGCATAATAGATGGCCCAGAGAATTGATTGCTATAATCATTTAATCCACACTTATTGTTTACAGTGACTGCCAGGCTTGGCCACGGTTAATGCTGACTTATCAGGAGGCAAGCTCATGAATAAATGACCTTGAAAGCGACTCCACATTAAAAATGTGCTCAGTGGACTGTAAACTCTTTAGATAAGAAATGAGAGGAGATTAAAGGGGGTAATTTCAGGGGAGCTAAATTACACTGCTCAGACATGCAAGCTGTGGATGTGTTAGACCAGATGTGCAGAGGCGGGAGGCCCAGCCATATTTTTTAGGTGGCCTAGAATCCTTAGCGTCGCTCCTGGAGATGGCACAACATAAAACAAAACGACCAAAGACCGGGAAGCTCCAAACACACTTAGGCCCTTTCATTTTTGTCCAACTGTCCACATGTAATAAATAAAAAACAAAGAAAATCCCTTCAAAGGATATTTAAGACAAATTATGCCATTTCACACATTTTGGAACAAAAACTGCCAAATACAGATTTTAAGTTTCTATCTGTATTTTACCTCCGCCAAGGGGATGATGTTCTCATTGCTGAATGTCTGCCTGTTAGCAGGATATCACAAAAACAACCTCACCGATTTTATTGAAACTTGGTGGAAAGGTGAGGTTTGGGCAAAGGAAGGACCCATTGGTTTGTGGAGCGGCCCCAGAGAAAAGGGCTGGATCCAGGGATTTGTTTTCTCTTTCTTTAACATGTCATGATTGGACCTTTGAGCAGGATCTAAGTGCCCTTTGTTTTGTTACCTCCACCAAGGAGGTTACTGTTTTGTCTTAGTGGAGGTAGGCGCTCCATAATTGCCTTTCTAGCTCCCACGCAGACGATTTACTTTACCTGACAATGCACAAGACGCCAGTACATGTGCAAGTGATAATGAAGTCAGGTTTGAAGAGTACTGTTGCACTGTTTTTGCAGCTTGCTGGGGCCACGCTAGGCTGAAGTGCGGTGCTTGTACCCTAAAGGGGCCTCAACCAAACTCGCAGACACAAAACCATTTTCCGAAGTCTGCAGTGACAGTGATTACAGCAAAGCCCACAAAACAAAATGCCACTTAACGGCTCCATAAATTTCTCTGTATGGTTGTTTCTGTTCTCTAGCTCACACCTCAGGGGCCCCAGGATTGGCTGCACCAATAAAATAAAAGGAAAGGAAAAAAAATACTCTCTCAAGCATCAATTACCTTTGTGCCAATAACTGAAACCTGAATTTACAAGTAATATACCAATGCATTACTTCTGCACACAGCAGATAATGTTCTCTAGTGATTTAAATACATATTCCTACTTAAATTAAGGTAAAAACCAACTCCTTCATGCTGTAAGATGGACTGCATGTGGACCTTTGTGTGGATATGTTGTAATCTAACTATCTGTGTTCAGCCTGATTGGTTTTTGCCTGTTTCCACCCACAGTGATTTAGTATTCATAAGAGCAAATTCACAGCAACAAAAGCTTCTCTCACCTACTGCAAACAGCAGTGTTGTGCCGAGATGTCTGCTTCAATAATACGCCATGCTGCTCAGAGAAGAGAAAGGCTAAAGCACTACATTGTTCTTCATACATCACAGAAGATGAGATGAGTTACTCCAGATGGCTCCTCTCTTTTTGTTTTTGCTTTCTGTTTTTGAGTCTTTTAAGCAGCTCAAATCTCCAGGTCTCTTTTGCTCCTAGATTAAAATAAGGTTTATCCATAAACAACACCCAAGTAACTTCAATGACTTTGTTTATAAAAATTTCCGAATACAATCTTTATTTAGTTTTTATTATAATCTTCTTGTCAGAGGGAGAAAGTGCACTAGTGCACCACAAAATAATCACAGCGAGAAAGAAACAAAAATATTTCAAAGAGATAAATATACTGTATGCTTACTGTATTTAAAAAAAAAATATATATATCCACCTAACTTGACTTGCTGTAATTTTGTTTGTGCATGTCCCAGAAGATGATATGTGTCCTCAAAAACTTCCAGGCACACTATCTTCAGTACTTTCATTTCAATTCAGTTGGCATACAATGGTTCAACTGCCTGCCAGAAATAACACATAATATGCCGTAGAATTGTCATAGTAAATTTGCACCCAAGTCTGATGAACTGAAAATGTTAAATACTCCCACTGAGTTTGAATGCGAGTCTGGGAGAAAATATTTAAGTGACAGAATAACCACCTTGGAGCCGCATGGTTTTAAACCCGCTGCATTCTCTGTAGTTCACACTCCATCCTCATATTTTTAATGATCTCTAAAAGGCCACATATTTGAAAGCTCAGGAATTTGATGGTCTGACTCCCGCGACCTTTTATAATGGCCACAATATATAAAAAAATAGAAGCACAAAAAATGTTCTCCTTCATTGCAACTTTTCTGAGTGCAGTCGTGTCCTTCCTGTGAGGACAGACGCAGAAATCTCCTCTCTGATCGTCTGACGCCTGTCTTCACTAGCGGTGTTACCGTAGTCTGACTCAGAACCCCGCTCCCCTCAGAGGAACAACATCCGTCTTAGATCATGTTTTCCTTTTCAGGTCGGATGTCACCTTTCATCTCTTGAGACAACGCACACTGCCTGTACCTTTGGCAGAGAGGTGGGACCTGCTAATGTTGGTAAGCCATTGGCTAAAAGGGAGCTTTAATGTGTGGGTCTGACAGCCACCAACACACACACTGGTCCTCATTGACTGGACTTTTGTTAGCCTCGACTGTCAGCCTCATTAGCGCCCTTCGTTATCAAAGAATGGGCTCAGAGCAGGTGATTCTACTGCATATGTGGAGCTTACAGAGTCTGATGGGTTCGGCCTCAAATCTGCACGTCACATCACAGACTCATTTGATTTTTTTTCAAGCCTCACCACAGGGATCTATTATCAATGCTGACATGTGACAGCAGGAGTGCAGTGATCTTTTACAGAGGGTGGGACATACAAAAGGGGAGCTTGCTGTTCCATTTCAATGCAAACACCCACAGAAAGATGAGAGCCAACAGTTTCCCTTGTTCATTTTTCAAATGGTAAACTGAGCTCATTTCCTGATTTCAAAAGGACCCGTCCACGGAAGTACTGTGGACTCAAACTGACAATAGCATTGATTTAGCTATTATTAAGCACCTTAACCCCAAAGTCCTGGCTCTGCGTGTCTTGTGTTGTGTGTGGCAGGTAAACTGTGTGCCCATAGCAGGGTTTTTTTCATTGTGTTCAAATGCATGCCTCATACAATCTAAAGCGAATCAAACAGAATAAGTACATTTCAGGGGCAGGCCACCGCTGCAAAATGAATGTAGCAGAAACCCTGCATCTGATGATATTAACACCTGCTGCAAGCATCATGGGCTGTTGAACTGAAGCTAATTCCGTGCTCATATACTGTGGGGTCTAGATATCAGTACTGTTATTGCAGTATTTTTCTTGAATGTATAACAAATAAAATGTTTAGTGTGCATCCTTGAGGCCTTACAAACATGTTGAATGTATTATCTTCCCTTTTAAGAAATCTATGAAGCAGAATTCGACCTCCACCAAAGAGGTTATGTTTTTTCCCCCCTCTGCTGGTTGGTTGGTTTTTAAGCATAGTGTTCTATTTGATGCTGATTGATTGAATTTAAAGGGACTGTTGGGTCCTTGGTGGACGTATGCGCTCTACTGAATGCCATTCTAGTTAAATTATGTATTTCATTAATGTTTACTAGCTTGCCATCTTCTTCTCTCCTGCCTTTGTCGCCACACTGCTGCATTTCTTGGAGCATTACTGCCACCTGTAGTTCAGTGAAATAGCAGAAAACCATTGGCAGCAATGTTGTTTAACCCTTGTTACCCACTTACCCAGTGTGTGTGCATGTGTGTGTGCACACTTTATATAAGCACATCAGAACACCTGCAACACACTTCCAATGCAATACCTAGTGTACTTAATTGATATAAATCATGGCTGGTTTGTATAATACTGTACGTAACCATAGCAACCATCCTAATGCAATATGCTGTGCACTGGTTAATAGTTAAACTCTCTTGTTGCTAATAGACTGAAATGTTTCATTACATAAAATAATGGCTCCCCACCGTCCATTACTTAGCAGAGGTAATGCGCGGCATCTTGTTGTACATCCTTAAACTGTTGGTCTTCATGTGTGTGTCCCTGATGTGTTTCAACACAGGTGAGCGTATATAGTGAAAATGTTCGAAAATTTATTCTGCCAAAGAATGAAGCTTCGGTCAACGGTAATAATTGTATTTCACACTTACCAATTAGTCTCTTTGATCTGCCTCATTTTCTCAAATAAAGGTATTTTCTTAGTGGAGTTATATGTCTGATCTTTGTCAGTGTGACAAACCAGCCAGGGATATATTTAGAGCATCCTCCACAAAGCTGAATGAACATTTAACCGGTGTGGCATCATCTATTCAACTGAATGTTAACTCATCTTAGTGCGATTCATCTAATCAGGACAAAACTGCAGGTGTCCCATGAAAGTGAGCTTCACTGATATTCATTTATGTCCATGTTGCTTTGCATATTAAAGAGACAGGTGTGAGATATTCAACTCTAATTATCAGCAGTAATTACGTTTCCATTGCATGAGGACGCTCACATACAGTAGGGTCAAAGCTAATTATTGCTCTACAGAGAAAACTAATCCCCTCAATCCAGGGAGGATTCCAGTGTCCATTATAAATATTACAGGTTTAATGGAGAACCAGTGAATGAGAAGAGGACAAGGGGATTTCTTCATTTTGGGTTACACGTATTCAGTTAATTAAAAAATTGGGTAAAAGTAGCGCTGATTTGAAGACATATATCTCCAGAAGTGACAGAGTCGACCTGGACTGAGTTCAAGTTTTTACCTGGTATTGTACAAAAAGGATTATGTGCAAGGCCAGACGGTTCTAGAGTGTTGTAAGTGGAGCTGATGTAAGGTGAAATTAAAATCTGAAAAAAGTCTGTTAAGTGCCCAGCAAAACATGTTTTATCATCAAACCTTCCCCCCAAGGAGAAAACAAGGTCCTCAGAAGGAGACGCGTCAGTAGAAAAGTGACATCATGCAGAATTAATGGTTCAAACGATATGCAAGTGTAAGGCAGAGTCTCTTTGTGTCTCGATCACACACATACACACACAGCTGCTGACAGGGCAAATGTAACCATACTTTTCTTGCATTTCAAGTCAATACTGTGAGATTAATAGTGGGGGATAAATGGTTTAGTCATCAAAGCGAGGTAGCCTCGTTTTTCGAAGAGTGTACCACACAGAATGCTGAATTACTTTCACAAGCAGCGGTCCAGCTGCTTTGATCTCATCATAACAGGCAGAGGAGCTGAGAATCTGCATTTAATCATCTTTTTTTTAATAAAAAGGGAAGAAATCAGAGCTGGTGTACAAGTCACCCCCAAGGGGGAACTCAAATGATTGAGAGAATGTAATCTGTGGTTACGTGTGGAAGAGGGAAAGGAGAGTCTGGCAGTGTGGGTGGTGTGTTGTGTGCTCTACCTTTTGAAAATTATCCTCACAAGGAGGAAAGGAAAAGTATTATAAGGGTGAAAATGTTTCAGGGTTGCGTGTACAGTATATATCTATTATAACACCAGACATGTCTCACACTCTGTGAGGAGTTTAAAACTGAATTTATACACATCTGTATGATCAACATAAAGCTGAGGACTCAGAAGAACGTGATTGAAAAGACTGATTAAGTATTTCAAAGCACTAACACTCGCAATGGGGGTTGAGCAATTAAAGTGGAAATTTGCTGGGAGTAACTCAAAGGGCAGAGTGAAATGCTGCCTTATATAAACTGATCAACAAAAGTCAAAGAGCTTCCAGGTAGCATTTATGTCGAGGCTTCTGGAATTATCCACACAGCACCACCTCATTTGCAAAGTCATCTTCATAATCTCTCAGGCATTTAATTAAACTTTCAGGGTAAAAATTACTACCGGGTTCCTTAATATAACTAAAAGGTCGCCAGAATGTTACAGGGCCGACATATAAGAGACAAACTACCAATCACAGTCACACCTACGGACAATTTAGAGCCTCCAGTCAACCTAACCTGCATGTCTTCAGACTGTGAAGGACGGTAGGAAGCTGGAGTACCCACAAAGAAAAACCACACAGGTCTAAAGAGAAAAACGAAACTCCAGAATATATATAATGCTATACATATTAAATTGCAAGTAATAGTTCTGCTTTCAAACGTTTACCCACACAGGACTGTCACAAAAAAATGACTTCAGTGGGGGTGCACCAGAAGATCATTGTCCATGAAAAATTGATCATCACCTACTTTATACATATCTACAGCTGCTTTAAATTGAATCATACAATCGCTACATTCGTAAGCAACAGTACGTCTTTAATGTTGCTTGAAAAAAATAATCAAAGTCAAATGTGTGTTTGCAATTTATAAAATAATCAGTTGTGAAATATATGTGATCATATATGTCCCCCTCCTGTAGAACTGGGCCTGTAACTTTGAAAGAGATCTGCAAAGTGTACTTTAAGTATCAATAAAGAAAGTACGGAATATGCAATTCTACTGTTGTGCTGATATTTAAATAATACAACTGGTTTGCTTTTAATGATGCTGTGCTGCATAATTTGCATTTAATGTTGGGACTGTGCAAATTTGAACTTTGTAATTGCCTGTGGAGCAATTTGAGCACTGTATATGTATAAGTATGTAAAATATTAATCTGCAAAGAAAACGTTTATACAGCTGTAAAATAAATGAGGGGAAAAAAAGTATCTGCCTCTGAAAACAGGAAGGTTTACACATTAGTTGAATATTTTCACGTTTTGATTGTGTGTTGAAAAATATTAAAGTTTTTATCATCATGGAGCGGGAACTATCTAGATGCTGACAGGAGGTTTCACATGTTGCCGTCACGCTTGCATTGTGCAGGCGGTGTAGAATTTACTAAAGCGTCACCAGAAGACTGAACCATATGCTCCCGCAATCTGTTATTCCTGGCTTACAATACACATTGTAAAAAAGTTCAGAAAAACTGCTGCTCCCCTGCAAACACTTCTTCATAAATAAAATATTTTAAAAAATCTGTCAGTTACACAATGAGGTCCTGCTGGTGCCCAGTCTTTCACAATTCTATTCACTTTTGTGTCCGAGTGCAGACTTTGATTCTGCAATTAGAAGCATTACAGATTTCCTCTTATAATTAAAGCAAACAACCATTTGTGGGCTTTGATTTTAAAACAGCATGCCTGCAAAGAAGAAAGAATCAGAGAATAGTTGCGATGAAAGGATTTGAATGTGAAAAAGACATTTTCTTAGAAACAGGAAACATAAATGCTTTTTTTTTAAGCTCACAGTGAAAAGCATGACATGCAGTCATGTAGTGTTCATGTGCCAGTCAAAGGGAAACAGTGATTCAGCGGGAGAGTGGGAGACAGAGGAAAAATTGAGAAAGCAGAGTTGCTGTAAAAACACAGCTCCATCTGCAGTATAACATTTAAAGCTATTATTCTATTGTTCTATTAGACTCTCTACTCATCTGAAATATCATATTTGCAATAATTACAGGCCCGAATCGAGCAAAAATCCCAAAACAACTTGAAAAGATATATGTGGCAAAATGTAAGCGTCTATGTCTTTGGGATTGATTTTTGGACAAATATGTAATGAAATGTACTGAAGCGGTGAACTCGTATACTTCACCTTTAGCTCTTCAGAGAAGTCTGAAAAATGTGGGTCATGCACACAACAACATCAACCACAACAACAAAACCAATACTGTTTTGGAGAGTCCTCATTGGGCACCGCCTGAGGAAGACTGCCATGCTTGAAATGTGCTCCACTTCTCTGCTTCAAACAGCTCCACTCAGCTTTCCCTGCGAGGATCATTGTTTATGAAACACATGGTGGTACAGTAGGATAGAAACTGCTACTGTAAAGCATCTGTGGTGCCACTGCAGCACTTGAATATCGAAAGTGCCTTTGACAGAAATAAAAGACGGGATATCTGGAAAATATCCAGACAACAATTGAAAACTAAAAGCCAGCTGGTCGACAGTCACACCGTTTCCTGCTGAGACGGGCAAAGTACCTCTGTGCACTTTCTGTGCAAATCAATCAATTCAATACAAAAAAGGCAAAAGAATAAGGTCCAGTTCCCCACAAAAGTTGAAAGCTGAATGTTGCCGTCATCCTCTGGAGTAAAGAGTGCAGGGATGAATGGGTCACTTTATCTGCTCACATGGCAACAGTGGAGGTCAGGACCCCCGCGCCCGGTCATGAGAAAAACCTGAGGGGCCATGTGGTGGTTAATGGAAAAGGAGGACAAAAAAATGAAAAATGGCATTCATCCGACCTTCATGACATCGAGTACAATTTTAACTCTTCTAACAGGTCACATATAAAAGACATGTGCTCTGAAAGTAGTCCTAAAATCCCGAAAGTTGCTGTTTGAAAACATTTTTTTTTTTAAAGAAGAATATTTGTTTCCAGTGGAGTCTGATCTGTGGAACACATCTAGTAAGTGTAAGGCCTGAGGGGACTGAGGGAGAAGAAAAGGAAGAAGATACGTACATTTGGTCCTGAGACCTTAATCCTCTCTGGATCGTTATCCACTAGGGCATAAGAAAGCAGCCGCTCACAGGGGAGCACTTCTTTCTGCTACTTGTCTTATCGCTAACACACAAACCTATGAAGTCTGATTATGGGCATGATCGCCAACACCTACGCGATTCCTTATTGCCCCCGTAACAGAGATCTTAAAGAGGTTCCCTCCATTAGAGGTCTAGGAGTGTAGGATTAACCAGCTGAAGCGAGGCGAGGATCACGGCTGAGCGCGGAGGCATGACCGTGTGGTGAGAGGCAGCGATACGTTTCTCCAGAAGACAAATAACACCGAGACGCTTCGGTAGCTCTGCTCCCGCGCGGTCAACTCTGGGCGTGTGCGACTCGACTCATCTGCGACAGATGGCGGGGTCAGCACAGAGCAACACACTTCTCTCAATTACAGGCTTTCTCCCTCTCTATTGAAGCCTCAGTACGTCCTTCTGCTCATATCTGATCACTTAGCGCACATGAGCCTAAAAAAAAGGCTGCATTAAGAAGATCTATTTACGTGTAAGGTTGAAAAAAAAACATCCAGAAGGGTGCTCTTTTAAAGGCTACATATTTTACTGGGATTTTATTAGAGGTACTGGTAACCCTACGGTGATATATCAGTGGTTTAAAGTCGAAAAAACTACTGCAATGTGTATTTCCATGTCCCCTCTTCTGCCTCTCTCTGGAGCTCCAGACAGAACAGGCTTTCTTCGCCTGCCTCATTAATTATAAGAGAATTTGCTGCAGGGCAACCCAGTCTCATCAGAAAACGTACACCACCTACGTTGGTCCACTTGGAAAAACGTAGTATTCTCACAATTTGGCCTCTCAGATTGTGAGATACCTACGTTTTTGTCTGCCCATTGTTTTGCATTGGCCGGTGCCCACGTCACGTGACTCTCAAGTTCCCGTCTGCGAAAACGAAAACATGGCGGACATTCCTTGTATTTTCAGATAAAATGTCATTTTATAATATAGTTTGGGCATTAAAATACATTCTGACACCATTTCTAGCGAGAAATATGCTCTTTGCTTCCACAATCTTCAGCCAGTTCATGTTCACGATCTATATTTTATTAGTTATCACGAATATTTTTCAGATCTCGCCAGAAAAATCGTAGTAATGTGAAGTTTTTATCGTTGCTATGGTGGTTGCTGTGAACGCTGCCATGCCGTAAACCACGCCGTAGCGTGCTGTTTGAATCATCGTCCGTGCTTTGCGTTGTTCAGTGAGCGTGAACGTTATTCACGTTATTTGATATTAATATTTGATGATAGATTACACCTCTAATTCGAAGGATCTAAGAAGTCCCCGCAACTACATTCATACCGAGGCGGGCCCGAGTGCGCATGCGTGAGCGGACCCGTCATCTTGGACGGCTTAGTATAGCGAGTGCACATTTTTACAGTATATATGCCTATTGTGTATTTGATAAATTTGATATGGACTGATGATGAACATTAAGATTATTTTTCGTATATCATTAATACATTTTTTATCTTTACTTTTTTCTTATAACTTTGTATTTGTATTTCTGCTATGTAAAGAGTTGTTTGTACATACTGTTAATCTTCATGTGCTCTGTAATAGCGATGAATAATAACAAATCTGCTGTCTACTTGAATTTTAATTTTTTTATTTTGTATTACTGTATAGAGATGATAGACATACTGTATAAGGCAATATATCAATTATATAATTTATATATAAAATTCAGCAAACAATTCCAGCAGCAAATGGTTTCAGCAGTTCACACAAGGCGTTGGGGTTTGAAGGGTTTTTAATACCATACATACAAAACAAATTTGACTACATTCCTAAAATATAAATTAACAGTAAGCTAAAGAAACAGCAAGATAGTCTTTTCAATTAAACAAATACAAATAATAGTAATATTACATTATTAATATATACTGTATATACAGTATATATTGTATATACAGTATATATACTGTATATATATTGACATGCTCTGTTGTAATACATCTATATATCTATCTATATATGTATATATATATATATATATATATATATATATATATATATATATATATATATATATATATATATATATATATATATAAGTAATATTAACAAAAACTTCTTGAAAAATAAACACTTAACATTGAACCTTTTATGTCACATTTGTGTGTGTGTATGCGTTTTGTGTATATTCATGTTGTGTGTATGTATGTCAACTCCGGTGTTCTCCTTTGGCACACACTGCAAGCGCCACGTCTTCCCACTGTAATTAACCAAGAATTTTTTACATTAGCATTGAATGGAATTCAAAACTTGACAAGGAAGAAGGGCAACGAGACACAGCGAGCTATAAATGCCATATGCATTTAACATGCACACAGTAAGCTGATTAGTGTAAATGACCTGATTATTGTAAGAGTCAATTGTCAAGACAATAGTTTATACTTGTCTTTTTAAAAATATTTTTCAAATAAATAAATAGCACCACATTAGCAGCAACAATTTACATAAAAGTAAAGAAATGCATAATGTTATATAAGAAAAACTAACGATATATAATACTAATTTCTTAATTGTAATATTGCAGTAAACATTAAGTAATTTTAGGGACAATCAAATCCAATTAAGAGACATTGTACATACCACATGGAACAGGGCTCCCGCTCCACCAGTTCCATTACGTTCCCTGAAACACATTAAAACATGTTTACCATTAAAAGCAAACCTATGGTCAGATGACTTTACAGTTTGAAGTTGTGGTGATTGTAAATCCAGTTAGTATCTCTGTAGTACAACATTTTTTTGTATATTACAACTACATTTTTTGACCTCAAATTACAACAAATAAAACCTTCAACCTTTTGCTTTTCAGTACCTTCTTCACCGGGTAATACTTCTCTCCTCCAGTGATTGAATGGTTGCTTCTGAAAGAGCAAAACAAGAGTACACTTACTCTCAATCTGACCTCATATATTTTAATATTAGCATTGTTGCACAATTTGATAATCAATTGTCAGTGAACATCCTAATACTCCTACCAGAGCTATGCATTTAGCACATGCATCATGGAGATCATGGGAACCTACTGGAAATGCTAAAAACTGGGTGTGTCAATCTAGGGCTGCAACAACTAATCGATTAACAGTCGACTTCCACTCCAACAAAAACAATAGTGTTTGGGGTTCCACAGGGCTCCTTCCTGTGCACTTTTAACTTGACATGATTCCCTTGGCTTTATCATCAGCAAAAATAACATGATTACGTTGACCAGCAACATTTCATCTCATTATCCGCTGATGACTTCAAACCCATTAACTATTCAGCTGGTTGGAAAGAAATAACCACTAGATGGCAGCAAACCTTATTTGGCTTTAGAACAGGGAAAAAAACAGATCATGCTTATGGGTTTTAAATCATAGACACTAGGGCTGTACAAGATATCTAAAAATTACGGTCATCGCAATATCAACATGGGCGATGTACATATCACAAAAGACTGCTTGGACTGCGATAAATGGTGTTCAATGTGCCATGTATTCACGCTCTGCATGTCAATAAATTTGGCCAATTAGATGGAGCCCTGCTGCCCTAGATAATAAATTAAAGATATTCAGTTCATTGTGCGCCGGCTCTGTCAAATTTCGTTATTTCTTAAAAATTGTTAGTAATCACGCTTGTCCCGGCCAAATTGATGTCTATAAATGGATAATTATATAAAAGAATTGCACAGCTTCTTTAATATAGTCCCAGAATCTGAGGGAAAGGTAACGGCGCACAAACACAGACTCCGCTGCTCACTTTTCTCACTTTAGTCGCCCTACGACATATGTTTGTGAGTCCAAATCCACTAAAAATATGTGAAAAGATAAAAAATCTAAAGAGTAAACATGAATGATGAGCTCAGTTTTAGGGATCATATCCATTCACACACTCAGATATATATATATATATATATAATAATCCCAATGTATTACCACAATATCACAACTCTAGCAAAACAAAACAAATTCCATTTACATAATGTGATGTAGTGTCATGACAATTGTAGAAACAAAGTTCACAAACATCAGTCATCTTTAGGAAGATTTCAAAGGTTAGTTACTCTGACCTACATGTGTGTATTATTTACTTGTGTAACACCTTAGTAAAAATACGTTATTGTGTTCGTTTTCTAAAAATGTCACCACAACATACCCTGATTCAACATGGCACTGGGAGGCTGCATGTCAGGACTGGTGGAGGGTTGTTTGAGAGGACAAGCGGCCAGTTGGCTGATGGGTGGCTGGTTGGCAGGGATGATGGAGGGTTGGTGAGTGGAGGGATGCTGGTTACTCCAACCTCAATGGAACAAAAACACATTAATATCAGAGTAATGTTTTGTGGTGCATACTAGCATATTCATTATTTTCAATACATATAAATAAAATACATCCATACAACTTAATTTGATCTATGCTTTAAATGTGGTGTTTATGACTTTTGCAGTAGACTGAGCTATATGTTGAGATTTCACATTCAAGTTAGTATACACATACACACTACACTATACTATACATTCCTAACATTTCACACCAAACTGAAACGTTAGGAACCAATATAAACTCTGCTCCATGGTAATTATTAACAAATGCCTAATACTTTTCAATACTGAAATATTAAAATTCATAATTGCTCGTCCCATACCTGTCCAGGAGCATCAGCTGTTGTGGAGCGTGTCAGGATTCCCGGATGATGACAATGCCCGCCCCCTACTCTGGTTCTGATTGGCTAACCCCTGACCCTAACTCTGACGGTCCTCATTCCTAAACACCAAGACATAGCTCTGGCGCCAATCAGGATTACTAGCCAATCAGAGGGAGAGTAGGGCGGGTGATGACTTCATCATCCCACAGGCCCCCCACCACCACCACCATCCCTAACTTGCAGCCACCCTCCCCACACACACTGTGTACATACTCTCTGGACTACTTATGTATTCTCTCACAACAATATTTATACTTGTGTCCATATATTATGTCCATATACTTACACCAATACTCTTCTGCATGATATATTTTGAATACTTCTGAACATTTTTTATGTGTTCATACTGTATGTATCTTAGTGTATTCATTTTCTACTTTCACTACCAATGACATTGACTCTGTATAAATCTATGGTATCCATCTGACTTGATACATATATCTGCATTCAATTTGGGCAAGTGTAGACCTAATTTTCCTTGTGAAACACTTTTCATATCACAGTCTTCCCTTTGATTTTTAACATTGCTACTCCCTTCCCCTAGACCCCAATGCAGCATGGTCCCTGGTTTTCAGGATTACAGTATAGAGTACCTAGTGGGTGCATGTTTTAAGAGGACCCAAATATGAACTACTAAGACATCACATTGTTTCTCTTGAGCTCATGGAAATGACCTTCACCTTCCACCTACTGTCACCTGAACCATACCGTACTGGGTGTGATTTGAGGTTTTGACTGTTCATACCTGGAGTATATCTTCACTCCAAGTGGTGGGACAGCCTCACACTTGGATGTAAACCAATTTTAGAACATATTTGCTTATACTGGAGATCTTTTAAAGTAATGTCCCAGAAATGATTTCTGATAGAAACCCCTGCCTCATTACCGCTTACCAGCTACTGATTTAAAGTGAAACATCTATTGCTGTACTGCTGTGTTCATTTCTTTGATGTTAAGAATGTTTCTCATATGACCTTATCAGATTGCATTGTGAAACATCTGGGTCACCTAATTTTAGTGTAAACAAGAGGGTGGACTCTGACTTATGACTGGATGTATTTAGCACTGATACACAAGCTTGATGTTACACATCTTAAACAATATGATATGGGCGCCACTTAGACAACCAGACCTGTGTGCTTTGCTGTGACTATAAATGACTGAAACCTCAGATAAAGAAAGTAATTTTCTGACTTCAGTAGCTGAGGTACTCTCTACAGAATGTAATGTGCCCATTCTACTTCAAATCCATTTGATCCTTTTGTGTTTATTTTGCTTAAAGCAGAGCATTCACTGCTTTAACTCAATCAGCATCTTATCTGCCAATAACATGGTGTAGAAGTGCAAGGAAATCCCAATATGTTATGATCAATGTCATTTATTATGCACAAAAATTACATTAAGGCAGTTGCTGGAAATGATATGATCAACAATTCTCATGCAAAAAAATACAAAAATAGTGTTTGGGAGAGGGGGTTTCAGAGGGAGGGGGCAGCTATGGAGAAAGTTCTGTCACTCCAGGTTTGCTGCTTGGTGTGATGGAGACAGGAGGTTAGCATCAGGAGCGGAGGCTGCAGGAGGGAGTGTGGAGCTGGAGCACAGTGGTACAGCTTCACTTGAGAAGAACTGAAGGACACAAACAAACCATAGTGTTAAATTCTGAAGATGGTTCCCTCTGATGATTGCTATGCTAAAGCTAACAGCTACCCAACACAAAGCTAAGGCCTTCCTAAGGCTGCCAGGGAGTAGCAACAGTAGCAGTGCAGCAACAGAGTTATTCACACGTTTACCTAATCACAGCACTCGCAGTTCTTGAGCAGCGAAGAAGTAACTCTCCATGTTTTCCTCTTCAGAGGAGGAGTCATCCAAAGACATTGTTGGCGTTCCAGAATATGTCGGACCCACTGCAGCCTGCTGAGCTTGAACTTTGTGCAATCTTCTCTTGAGCACGCAGAGTAGACCCTCATGTCCCGTCTCCGTAAATGCCTCAGTACTGCCTGAGAATATATGATAAAAAACAAAACGTTTTAATAGTGCGTTTGTGTGTATGTATATATACACACATACAAGGCTTTCTTTTCTACAGAAATCTTTTTCCTGAGTTGATGTCTCTGCTTATTGCCATCTAGAATGTGAAACCAAACACTAACATTTTAATGCCTCTGCAATAGCCAGTTGCCGGAGGCATAACTGTATGTTTTCGGGTTGTCCATCTGACTATTTGCCTTAAAGTCAAAAGGTCAAGGCCACAATGACCTCATCTTACGGTTTCAGTTGTCGAGGTTACAGTGACATTTATATGAGAAAAAGTATGTAGAGATATGTACACAGAAACTGCACTGGTTAGCGGAGTCATACAACCGCAGTGCGGTAATTCTAGTTTTGTTTTTTTTATAAATGGGTTAGCTATTTTTACAATCTACAAATAGTAATCAATACATTTTGTCACAGTATGTTACACAAAGAAATTGGCATTAAAGTTGGCATCTTGTTGTCTCACCAGCCTGACGATACAGCTGAAATCTTTGCTGCTTAATGCTCAAATAGAGTCCTCAATGGCGTTCTGTAAGTCATTTTGATTGGTTGGTCCTTGTGAAGAGGAGAATAAAATGAATTAGTGCCAATATCAGTTTACAATCAAACCTTTTTGTGTAGACCTTGTGTAAACAGAGTCAAAGGACATTGTGCAACAATGACATACATTTTTTCCACAGTACCTGTCGTCCACTGCTGAACATCTGACACCCATTACTGGACTGTGTCTTCCTGTAGAGTGGTGATGTTCTCAAGGTCCTTTGCACAGTCTGTCAAAACAAAATCAGAGTTACAAAATGTTAATGCTGCACAACCCTTTGCAGATACGGCTAGTATTTGCACACCACATCGAGCAAAACAAAACTGCAGTCTGTGAAGCAAGCAGTTTTGTAGATATAAGGAAGTGCAAATATTTCTGCACGGAACATATTCAGTCCCTTAAGCAAAAACAATGGCCGACAGCAACCTCAACGCCTCGTCTACTTACAGACTAGTGAGTCTCGCTGCCGCTCACTGACCGATATAACATCGCTCTTTTCTAAAACTAATGAAGGCAAATTCACACATGTAGACAGAAATAAACAGTATAAATTAAAAAGGTGTAAATATTGCTAACATGATGTTTGATGGGGTCATCATTATACATAACAGAGGAAAACTTTGCACATCTATTTCATGAGACAGGCGACAGGTGCGTAGGAGAAGGATAAATTCAGAAGGTGGTGGGGTTTTTGTTTTCTACTTTCCAAACATCATTATTCATAAATAAAATTGGTAGGGTACAAGAAAACGTTGCGTCGTAAAATAAGGGACAATGTAATATAACTTTACGTGTTTTGTCGTCTCATGGATGTAGTCAACCAAGGAAGACACCTCAGAATCCTTGGCCAGAACAACAAAAAATCAATCAAGTCTCAAACATATAAAAATATATACATATTTACAAATGTACTGTTTATGGCACTCTAAATTTTTCACCCTGGTTGGCTCTTAAAGCCGTATAGTTTACGGATCCCATCCACTGCAAAAGCCAACATGGAGGGTGTGCACGCAGGGCACTGAATGCTGCACCTGAGACAGCCTCTCAACTTCAAATTTGGCATAGGTCTATTCCAGTAATGCATTCTGCATGGTATCCCCACATATCTTAATCTGCTAGAAAAAGACAAAAATCCAACACTATATTATAGTAAATATATGGGAAACATATTGCAAGCAGTGGGTAATTAGTTCCATTTTATACTCACCGACCTAAGACTTTTGTGCGATGTTCAGGCATGCTAACAAAAGCTTGCAGAGCCGCAATCTTGAGATCCTCATATTTAGTGAACCAATCCACTGCATACAAGGTTTTAAAATTGACTGTTGCTGGCCAGTACCCACTTTCAACTAGATCAGCAATGTCCACTGAAAACGTCTTTGAGTGTATCGCCCTGAAATTCAAAGACAAAAAGCAATTATTTCAATGCACAAGCAATCTTAAATGACATTACTGCATACATTGTTTTCCCCAAAAAACATTTAGATTCCTTCCAATCAAATTTACTTGCCTTCCTGTGGAAAAAGTTGTTTTCCCAGTTGAACAATCACAGCAGGGAAGCATGCTTGGTCAAAAATCAACCATTCTAGGAAGCAAGGGAAAAATAATTTGATGTACTAAATTCCAGTAACATCAACGTTAGTCAGCGGAGGTATTCTTTCAGTGTGATATTAACTTATATTTCACCCAGCGTACTTTGGGGATTTAATAAAAAAATTATATTTAGTATATTATATAAAATGGTGTTTGTGGTATGTAACTTAAAAGTACCTCTTTAAGGGTAGGAGAATTTCTCTCCCTCATCTTCCTCGATGTATGTGGATGGTGGCAGTGGCTTAAACCCGGCTTCTGTTTCTCTCCAGGTCTCCTTCTTTGGGAGAGGCTGCCCTTCCTGTTCCTCATCAAGCAAAACAAACTGTTTGGTCCCAGTTTTTGACGTTGCTGAAACTCCTGTAGCTTCACTTGGATCCTCCTTGATTAAAAAACAGAACATACCAATTGTTACTTAAAATGTATCGCAACGCCCGAACATCTTGTTTTGAAAACATTATTGTCATATTGCATACTATAAATTAAACCAAATTGATCTGATATTGTGGAGTAATGGTAGACAAATACATCCCTTGTTAATCTAAAGCATTCATAAATCAAAGTTCAATCATAAACCATCCTTAATTTGAAAGACGAAATCAAACTATCACACTCCAAAAATAGGGAAGCTCTCAAAACTTAGAATGAATGTATAGTGAAGGCCCCACAATGGGCCTTTCACCCTGCACCCTACACTGTATCGTGTAGAACTATTTTATGGGCTGATTCGTGGTTTCTGTTAGTTTCCTTATACCATTACATTATCTGTTTATCTTTATATTTATATTGTAGCGTCCCTCAATGATGAGCTAAGCGTCTGGAACTGGTCTCACCAACCATGTATTCACATCCCAGGTAACACAGGCTACAATGGGCCGTAGCCTGAGTACAAACAATAGAATATTAGCAAATGAATAGCATCCATTGTCTGTATCGACAGACTCCACATTCGCTGTGTCAGCACTCGGACTGTAAACCCAGATCGTTACAATATTTAAAAACAAAACAAAATAAACTACTTACCTGACAGAAGGATTATAACATCGTCGTCTTCCAAGCGCTCCATGTTTATGACGTAGCTTTGTGTTAAATGGACCGGACAGTTAAAAACTTTTTTTACGACAGTCACACGACAGGTCCGCCTCACGCATGCGCACTCGGCCCGCCTCGGTATGAATGTAGTTGCGGGGACTTCTTAGATCCTTCGAATTAGAGGTGTAATCTATCATCAAATATTAATATCAAATAACGTGAATAACGTTCACGCTCACTGAACGACGCAACGCACGGACGATGATTCAAACAGCACGCTACGACGTGGTTTACGGCATGGCAGCTTCACAGCGCAACCACCATAGCAACGATAAAAACGTCACATTACTACGATTTTTCTGGCGAGATCTGAAAAATATTCGTGATAACTAATAAAATATAGATCAGATGCATGAACTGGCTGAAGATTGTGGAAGCAAAGAGCATATTTCTCGCTAGAAATGGTGTCAGAATGTATTTTAATGCCCAAACTATATTATAAAATGACATTTTTATCTGAAAATACAAGGAATGTCCGCCATGTTTTCGTTTTCGCAGACGGGAACTTGAGAGTCACGTGACGTGGGCACCGGCCAATGCAAAACAATGGGCAGACAAAAACGTACGTATCTCACAATCTGAGAGGCCAAATTGTGAGAATACTACGTTTTTCCAAGTGGACCAACGTAGGTGGTGTACGTTTTCTGATGAGACTGGGTTGTGCAGGGAGACACACAAGGTAGATGATCAAATATTCTTCACTGGAGCCAAAGTCTTCACGTTGTGGTTCCAGAGTTTCTTATTTTTTTCTGCTCATTAGGTTCTTTGGAGAATAAAGGAGCTTCAGTCCCCCACAAACTACATGACAGAGCATCATGGCCTGGAACTTGTGTGTTTGAACGTCTACTCGTATACTAACGTATACTCCAAATGCATACAACAGGTATCGGGCTGATTATGGGCCTTTGAGGCTCAGGCTATACCTTTTCATATTAGAAATACATTTTATTTTAATGCATGAAAACAGAAAAATAAATTGATAAAAAAAGATTATAAGCATGCAGGAGTGCAAGATCTAGTTAAAGGCTGAAGCAGAGAGAGATGTTTTAGGTTTTCTGTAAAAGACATTTAACACCAACACAATCTTCCCTGAAATGCTCCGGAACGTCCAAAAGTGGAACTGGCTGGAATCTCTAAACGAGTTGTTTCAAGGACAAATTTCCTGGAACAGACTGAGTGAAAAACCCAGCTGACTGACTGTTTTCATACTTTGACGGTACCTCCTGACCCCCTTCAAGTATAAGTAAAAGTAAAAGCCCAGAATTTTTTTTTTCACAACATGAGGCCTTAAAAGACGAGGCACTCTAAAGCTGTGAGGACCAACAAATGGAACATATGATTCAATGGTGACCTAAATGTATTAAATTCAGACGAACATATTTCCTATTGCTTCCACTAGATTAGACTTTTTTAAAAAGCCATTCCCCCCGACAACGTTGTTTTACTTTGATACGAGCATGATGTAAACCCTGCATCTCCTTTCTTCTCTCTGAAACTGGAGCTTTTAGCAACCTCCTCTGCTGAGTGTGTAATCCTATGGGTCTGATATAAGGCATCATTGAAAATAACTGCCTGCTGTTTACGCGGTAGTTTGCATCTTTTTTGCTTTTACTCCTGCCAAAAATAAACCCATTGTGCCATCAGGTATCGCCTCCACCTGAGAGATTTAGAGGCCTGGAGGGAAGGTTGTACATGTCGGAAATGCAGGATAGAGCAAAAGAGCTAATTACGTTAATAACTGTTGGGACTGCCAGTCAGAGTGGCACTTTTCTGCTCAGTTGGATCCATTTCCAAGTGAAGGGCTCGGGGCGCTCGGCTTCGCGAAGCCCACACTCGCTGTGCCTGGAGAGGATAATGGAGCAACATATGTGTTGATGTAAAATGTAGTGCAGAGATCACTGCCATTAAGCTACTGCAGCTTCGGTGACAGTTTCCAAAATCAGGCATAGCTCTGGGCAAAGTCAGACATGACAATGCTTACTTGACATTGACAAGATGGTGTTAAAACGGGCTTTGACTTAGGAGCAACAGAGATACAGTAAAGCTTTCAATTTTCTGTTGAGTCTGTTGTTACTATAATAAAACATCACATGACAAAAAACAAAAGAACAAGCGTGCAATTCTAGGCTAAACCTGCACAAACAATGTAGGATGTAATATGACATTTAAGTAACATTCAAAAATACACTATTAAATGTCTACTTTGTTGCTGTCAGTGTGTAAAACCGTTTATTTAATAAGTGCAGTGCCGAGTATGGTGCGATTTGGACACGCAATATGTTCAATATGAATAGAAATTGAATAGAAAAGTGATCAGCGCATTGTAAAGGGTCAGTGTGTGTGTGTTAGTGTGTGAGCAATACAGACACAGGCGCAGCGGATCATGCTGATTTCCGTCACGACAACATCATTCATGGAATCACATCCCGTTTGGCAAAGTAAAAGCACAATGTTCATTTTGTTCCTGCAATGCTTAATATAGAGCTGAATTACAGAGCTGTTATTTGAAAAGTTGTGAATTTGGGTCTGAAGATTGTGTTGATTGCTTAACACAACCCTGAAATAGTCGACATGTAAAGTATGAAAAAAAGAATTGCAGTTGAGTTAATCATTAGTTATATATAAACCACACAATGTGGAAAGTTTATAGGTTTATAAAAAGCTCTGCACACAACATCCAGCAAACAAACAATAAGAAGCGACAGAATAATGTAGTGTTTAAGGAGTAATCCTGAAGCAGCTCCAGGGCATTACCACAGCCCAAGTGAACAGTCCACTGCATTAATATATTCAAATTTTGGTGATTCAAAGAATGACAACTTCATTTAAGTGTTAATGTTTACTGTTCTACACGCTGACCAGTAGATCTTATCTCTCCCTAAGATTAGTGGTAAAAACTGTAGAAGTATCTTAAGCATCTAAATGTACATGCTTATGTACATGAACACAGTGAGAGATGGGGAGAGACATTGTTAACTTATGTTCTTGGTAAAAATACATGAGGAAAACACAGCATGAGTCCACAACATTACATATGGGTGTGTTAAGGGTCTACACTTATCAAGCCAATATTATCAAACCCTTATTTTTCTCTTACTTTTACTGAAGTGCTTCTTCCACTTGGTAGCTGCTTTGGATGAAAGTGTCTGACAAGTGAGTAAATATAAATGCAACTGAGGATTCAGCTGTGTGTGTAATCATCCAGTGGAAGTAATTAAGGCTCATTTATTTTGTGTGACTTACAAATAGTTAATTATATACCCTATTAGTGCAAAAAAAAGACATCTAATGAGGATTATGAATTTGGAACACATAACCCACAAATCTAAGTTAAACAAATCAGGCTCAGTGGCATCAGTACATTTTATAGGAGATGTTGCATCACATGTATAGTTTACATGTATTTGGTTATCGATGAAGTGGAACTGTAATATTTGTTTTTTCAAAGAGCTTGACTCATTTCCTGTTTGTAATTATGATGCCAAAGTCAATCAAAGACATCAGGTTACATCTTGTAAGGTACGGCTGACAGAAACTGAGAACAAAAGTATTTTAATCGAATTATGTCACCATCGTCTCAAATAACATATCAATATTATAATCAAGGTTGTGGTAGTAGTTTTCCAAGTCAAAAAAGTCGAAACATTATTGTTGAACTTAGTTCTTTTTACAGTGCTCCATTTGTTTTGTTACATTTAATTAAATATTTTTTATTCAAGGTGACATAAAATATTCTGCCCTATGTGGTTGCTTTGGTTTCGATAGAAACCCTGAAATTCAGTGGATTCCGGGGGAAGTATGACAAAAATGATATTGGGGACACCTAACACAAAACTGGCACACACACATGCACATACACAAACATAGTGTATGATGGAGGACTGCACAAGGTGATCAGGCTGCCAGAATAATCTCTGTTTTTCTCCCCTGGAGTCCTTTGCTCCCTCACTGCAGAGATATGACATTGTGTGAAACTAAGGGATGAGTCTCTGTGTCCTTGTCATTAAAAGGCTCGGCTCCTCCAGCGGCTGTGTAAATCACCGAGCTTACCTCGCCTCAGCATTTCTATGCTAACTGCTGCAAGGTACAAAAATATTTTTTTTATTTGACACGTCTGCGGCAGATTTCTGTCAATATTGTCTTTTGCAGTGTTTGACCGGGATCAGCGTGCCCGCAGGCTGGAATAACTTGAAGGCGTTCTGTCATAAAATTTGCATTAGCAAAGTTAATTATGCCCGGGTAGTGCTGTTGAGTATAGTAGTGTGGAATAAAAAAATTCACAAAATGAAATGAATCTGAGAACTTTACGATGTGAAGTACTCCCATTTGTTTTGGTTTCTGGCAATTTAAGACACAAGCTGCTCCCATCTTCACACCCAACAGGAAGCTTCTTTTGACAGATTAGCACATAGATGCACCAACATATATTCAGCAATCCGGCAGAGGGAAGTTACACATAAAGATGTGAAATTGACATCAGTTCATGTTTGATTTAATCATTTTACAGTCAATTTCATTATAGAGAAAACAAACTATGGAGGCAAAAAGCTCCAGAGCACACACTCAGCATGACAGATTGATTCTTGCTGCAGAATTAGATCTTACAACAAACACATTTAACTCTTAACAGTTACACATACCAACAGCTTGCTACATTTGAGAATCGCCAACAGGCCAAAACTGACTATGGTTACTTTTTTCTTCCAGTTGTGATATATAGGCTGCAGGTGAGATAAGCAATCTCAATCTCACCTGTAGGAGGCGATAACGTCTACATTAAAGATCTGTCAAATACTAAATACCATGCTAAATTGAGCTGCAAACTTAGAGTAAATAGAACTAGCAGTGCAAACCAAACATAAAGAAACAGGTATATAACCGCCATTGTTTGCTGTTGTTTCTGGTGCATTCTTAATTACACAAAGCAACAGTGGACGAGCACAAAGTAAATTCTCAGATTCATGTCCACACGGATACACGGAAACAGGAAGTCATTTGGAAACAAATGAAAACTTAAAATACATTTTGCATGTGGTCCAGAGGCAAAAACACAGAGGAAAAAGTTTGTTTTGCAAAATATCTGCATTAGTGTGGCCAGGATATTGAAGAACCCCCCAAAAAGTTACGAGTGCCTTAGAGAGTAGAAGTTCCCTTCCTGAAACACGGCTCAACTTTCTTTATTCATTAATCAGGAAGAGCTCATTAGGAATTAAGGATGTTTTACTTACTAGTGCAGCCCATACATCATTATATAATGAGCAATAAAACATAATAAAGCAATAAAACTCTCAGCTAAATGGCACAGCAAACAAAGTCTGTTCTCTGCAGGGAAACCTCCCTGTTTCCAAGGCCAAAAGTTAATGTACCTGAACGTAATAGTGCTCACAAAGCTTTTTGACTTTTGGCCAAAGTCTGATTCACATAAAACTCTACGCCGTTTTTGTTTTTCATCACACAGTATATTCTAAAACCCTCAATACAAGGTCCTTCATGGAGCCCATAAAACTCACAGAGTGAGACTCGCTGATGATAACAAACGTCTTCACCGTTCACACTCAGTACAGGATTATTCTCATGTCCTCTGGCTCTGTGCAGTCAGTCAATCTCTCTGGTCGGATGCTGTTAGCAGAAAATCCTTGAGCATCGACCTCAGCATCCCCCTGCGTCCAAAGATCTCACTCCCGCATGATCTCTTTGGTCTTCACATTGGTCTAGACTTCCCTGATCTCAAACTCCAAATGCAACAGAAATATAACGCTTGTCCATCTATTATAAACGGTTGACATCTGTCTCCTTCCACCTGCTGTCTTTCTTTCTTGTTGTCTTATTCTCTTGCAGAGCAGCTCTTACCACTCAGTGCTAACTCTGCTGCTGCTGCTCACTAATAAATGTCTCCATATTGACTGCATCTCCCATCTCAGTTCACTTAAAACATTTGCCCTTTTACCGATTCGAGTTTGCAAACTGCATTGGCCCAAAAAAAGGGAGGAAAAAAATGTGCATGGGTAAAAGGTTGCAGACTGATGATCAATATCCCTTTTCTTCTGAAAGTCTGTTATGTTTGAGTTTGTGAACACAGGGGAGTGGGTTTTCTAGGAATTAGCTTATTGACTGTCACTGTGGTTGATCTGAAGGACAGATAACATTCACTAAGACCTGAGGTGGCTCCATTTAACGGGGAGGGAAGGTGTGAGCGCTCTGTCAATCTGTCCAGCTCTGTTCGTCAGGTGTGTATCTGACAGCTTTGACACACACCAGACTTTTAGGTCCTTCCGTTGGCAATCAATCAATTCACTAAATCAAGATTGTAATGGATCACGAAGTTCCTTTTGAAAGGGGACTAACACTGAATTTGAACTAATGTCTTCCATCTTCTGCCAGTGGATACAAGGAGAAAAGAACGGCACGTCTTGCATATTTCTAAGATGTGTCCTTGCAGAAGGACAAAGGGATTCACAAGGTCACCAGACAACATTTATTCCCCCCACCACAATTTATGAGGTGTATGTTTGTTAGCCATAATACCCACAATTCACCGATTTACACTGCAGAGAGAGAAACAAAGAAACAAAAAGGCTTAATAAGATTTCAATGGAGATCCCTAATCAGAGAGACCGATATCATCTGAATAAATATCTAATTTGACAGACAGTGGGAATATAAATGATGGTTTTGTAGGCTATAATAGTGGGAACAAATTTATGTGGGGCTTCAACACCTCTCCCTGGATGTTGCCACTTTGTGAGCAGCATTTGAATTAAAACTACTCCCAAATGTCCTCATGCCTCTGTTAAACAAACCTCTTTTATCACAATTGATTTATGTGAAATGTGATGCTGACAAATGTTTGCTTTGCTTGAACAATATTCAAAAACAACTTTAAAATTAATATCCTGATCGCATATTTGATTTTTTTCATCTGAGTCCAAAAGACTGACTCATTGGCATCATATTATTAAAGTCAACATTTATTACGACAGCCAAGTGTCAAAAGCTCCCAATAAATTATCCGGTTTTGAGCTGCTCCTCCTGACATGTTAATAGAGGCTGTCTATTTAGTGTACAACAGCGCTGCTTCTGAAAAAGATTCTGGGGAAACATTACATTTGGCTACATTTATAAATAACCACAGATCCGACTGAAATTCAGCAGGAAAATATATACAAGCAAATAATACTTCTGTCAAAACAGTATTTTTCCTGTTCATCACAGTCTGCATGTTAGTGAGTGTCCTGCAGGCTCACAATGTTTCCACATTACATACGTGTGGCAAGAAATACTGGACATTGATTATATTAACATTTATTTGCAGCTGTGTTACAAAATAGGCCGAGGGCTGTTTTCAACCAAAGAAAAGTTTGGTTGCCTGGAATCGCACTGACTCCTTAACCAAGCATTTGGTCACTGGAGGAAAAAAAATCTGCACATTGTGATATGCAAACTTCTAACTAAACTAACAAAATGCAGCCACGCCAACGATTTCATTTAACATGGTGTCAAACAGGCTGTGGACGACTCCGTAAACTAATGAGGTTAAACCCGACGGCCTCTTTCAGTCTGGGTGAGTCCACAGTTGTGCCCATGCCTGCAAGTGCTACTGCGGCAGAATTGTCTTTCTGTGGGATTTCTGAATCAGACTTTCAAATAAAAAGCTGAGAAATTATATTTATTTTTGGTCACACTTATCACCCAAAACAATGTGGAATCTACTTTTGTCTGCAAAGGCAACGTGTCAAAATTTGCTTTAAATTGCAGCAGCTTGATTTAATTCATGTCTCCAATTAGATACAAATATATATGCAAAACAAACAATTTTCACCATTGAATGACATGGTGAGGGATTTTGCAGACTGTTTATTGCAACAAACTACAGGATGATTCCATTAATTTATCCTGTGTTCTATTCATATTCCTGACTTAAAAGTACAACAGACGTTATAAAATGTCAAGGTCTTTTATAATTCTGCAAGTCACTAATACATTTGGCCTTCTCGTGTTATCTGCCTGGGATGGACTATAATCACTTTGTTCCATTCGACCCTATTATCGGTGTATTTTCAGCCTCAGAGAAGACTTGGGTGCTGTGTAATTTAGCTCCTCTCTTACTCACCCATATACACGCACAGAGAAGATAATATCTCAGTTTTTAATCACAGACCAGAGTGAGATGTTAAGCCGTTGGTGAAAAGCCATGGATGATAAAATTACACATTCATTGCACAGCAAACTGTCACAGTCAAACTCGTTTAATTTTCGGGAATGTGCTGTATATTTTGCATTAGCGCTCATTTACTGGGTGGCGTAGACAGGACTAACATTCTCTGCGTAAGTCACAGTGTTAAATGAGGGAGGTCTGATATCTGTGTCAAAGGAAACTCCAGCTGTCAACACGAGAAGAAAGCTAATGACTGTGACGATTACGGCCCAACTAATTATAAACTATATTATAATCAAGCCACCACAACCGAGATAATAAACTGTATCAATAGCATTAAGAATAATACAATTAAGATTTAGTAAAACCATAAAGATGTCATTGATTGCAACGGAAATGTTCCAGAAGTTAGTCATTTGGTGTGTGGATTTCTAGGCTCTTCTTTGTTGCCTCTTTCAGCATAAACACTGACCTTGTCAGGACCAGTAGACCATATGGGTCCCAGTCCAAATGTGGAAAAACATCATTTCTGAGGTCCTGGTTAAAGTTAGAGTTAGGCATGACTTGGTCGTAAGTTAAGGTTAGGAACTGTACTTATTCTCTCACATAATATATTTATTTACACTGTATATATTAGTTTAATTCCATTCATATTTTTCTATATTTCTATATATGTATTTTATATTTCTACTTAATACTGCTAATGTCTTTTTGCTGCTGTAATATTGCAAATCTCCCTATTGCGGGTATAATAAATAACTTCTTATTCTTATTATTATAAGGGTCTAGTAAGGCTGTGTACAATTAATGGAAGCAATGCAATATCCTAATAAGAATAGCTGAACAAACATTTTTTTTAATTTGGCTGAGGTGAAGTGACAAACAATAGAGAACTGTATCTAAGTGTTAAAATGGTAGAGGAAATCCTGCCATGTTCAGCTGTGTCTTGGGAAAGTTCCAAGGCAATCACACCAATAAATAATGAATAAAGAAGCAACATTAAAAATAAATAAAAGAAGGAAAGAAGCAGATGGATGACAGAATATAAAGGATGTGTCTGGACAGATCAAAAACAGAGAAAAACACACTGGCCAGCTATGGTTTGGTTATTATGAGCATTTCAAGAGTTCTTCCTGTGAGAAGAATGTGACAACGCAGTGGTCACAGAAAAGGTTACAGAAAACAGAGCAGAGTATAGAGCAGACATACAGAACAGTGGCTGCACGTTTCACGAGCTGAATGTCAATTTGATCGTAAAAACGACACTTAGGCAGTAAAAAATAACTTAACTAAGTCTAATGTAATCAGAATGTGACATGTCACCTACTTTTGGCAAACTGGGAGAGAAACTAAGTTGTGAGTGACATTAAGAGACTGTGTTAATCCCTTATTATCTTCATTCAAATTATCAATTAATTTAGCAGCCATGCATGAATCTTTTGTTCTGTTTTATTTTGTTAAAGTAACTCTAATATTCCTGTACTTCAAAAAGTCAACTAAAACATATCTGGAAAACTTAGTGTAAAGATTGTGATTCCTTTAACTTCAACAAAAATGGGGCCAGCTGAAATCCCTCACCTCAAGTGAATGTAGCATTTAACATAAGAAGAGATATAATCTGTCATAGTTAATGTGGTCCCAGTGTAAATATTGAAGTCTTTCAAGTCTTTCCATCATGACCATTAATGTCTACTGAAACCTATGAATAGATGCAGAGCTCTGTCCATGGTGCTGAATCTAGGGTCACTAGACAACTGAAGTCAAGTCAATGTATTCATATAGCACATTTAAAACAACAAAAGCTGACCAAAGGGCTTTAGAAAGCACAAACACATACAGGCAGAGATCAAAGCAAAAACAATGAGGAATACAAAAACAATTTAAAATAGCCACTGTAGTAGCTTATATGTAAGAATCGTTATCTACAGTGAAATGCCAAAGAGAAGAGGTGGGTTTTGAGCTGTGGTTTAAATGTCTCAATGGAGGAGGCAGCTCTGATATGGTGGGGTAGTTCCTCCCACAAACATGGGCATGCGATCGAGAAGGCACGGTCCCCCTCGAGTTTCCGCCAAGGTGCGACCAGCAGTTACTGGTCATGAGACCTGAGTGACCTTGGTGGGGGACCTTGGAACAGGTAGGAGAGAGCCAATCCATTAAGAGCTTTATAAATAAATTGTTCAGTTTTAAAATGAACTCTAAAACTCACAGGGAGCCACTTGAAGGAGGCAAGTACAGGGGAGATATGCTCAAGCTTCTGGAGCCAGTCAGCAACCTCACAGCAGCGCTCTGCACATACTGCAGCTGTGACAGGCAAGACTGACTGACTCCCATGTACAGGGAGTTGCAGAAGTACAGACAAGCAGTAATACAAGCTTGGAGTACTTTCTCACAGTCTTTAAATGATAGAACGGCTTTTGCTTTTGCTATGGCTCGAAATTGGAAAAAGCTGCCTTTCACAACAGAGTTTATTTGTTTGTCAAATTTGAATGCGGTGTCAAAGGCAAGGAACGCCTGCAGTTTCACAAAGGGTGAAAGAGGTTCGAGCTTCCCACTCAGGAAGCTAGTTTGATTCATGCACCACCACATCCTCATCTCCATCAAGCAAAGATACAAATGGAGTCTATAAATACACTCTGAAGCAGCAGGGAGATGCAGTCACTTAACATAATAAAGAATGGGGATCCACATTTCGTGAAAAGGTGTATATGGTCCTTGAAGTGTGTGTCTGATTTGTTTGGAGCTTTATACAATTTAGAACAGCTTTAATCCACAGAGTGTGAGCAGGGGCGGCCGACAATTTCCCTCTAAGTAAGATTGATCATCTTGCCAACAAAGTGACCAAGGTAACTTCATCCTCATTCATTTTGGTCAGTTGTGATGTCGGTGAGGAAACCCTTAATAGTAAATATGTCTTTCCACAAACCAGCAAGAGATGGACAACAGCACAATATATGGACATGATTTAGAGGAGGTTACACTTTACAATGTTAGGGCTTACATTCATCAATGATCTTGTTTTCTACAATGAGCTCTGTGACTGAGCATCAGAGGAGACCGCGTCGAGTGCCTCTATCCATAATTCATCGGATATTTCCTCACCAAATTTCTCCTCCCCTGACCTGAGGATTTAGTGTCGTCAGGAAAGGTGGCTTCTGAAGAGCAAATCGGTCTATAGATTATTGTCACGGTACATTTCAGAGAAGGAGCAGTGGCGAGAAGTGTCAGACTGTGAGTTGCCATGAAGAGCAGGGAATCAGGGTCTGTGTTGGACATTTTACTCCTGATCTGTATGAAACCAAAAAAAAATGATGCATGGAAAGCTCAACTTTAGCTTATAGCATCTCAATGGTGTGTCCTGGGATTTGCTCAAGCACTGTGACCCTAATCATAAGACTATCGTTATGTCACATTACCATATAATAGGGCTGGGCGATAAAAGGGTTTCGATAATTATCACGATATAAATTCTCCTCAATATAAATTTAAGACCTGTCGATATAACTTCGATAGAACTCATCCCGTCCATGTTTTGACGGACAACATGAACAGCCAATGAGAATGAGAATAGCGTGTGCCGAACCAATCATGTGGCTTGAATAGAGTTACACCCACATCAAGTTAGGTTGATGTACACAGCATAGATTGTAGGAGGAGCAGCACACGTGTTAATGTTTGGGCTGCTGCAGAAAGGAAGACGACTCTGCATCGATGCAGTGACTGAACATACTTTCATGCGCTACGTTCATAGTTTGAGATGGTTTCTCCCACTAAAATTATAACCAGCGCTGCTTCAGGACAGACGCATATTTAAGTGCTGGTCGTCCTGTGTCAGAGTCTCTGTTGGAGTCTGCCTCCTCCTCACTCCTCCTCTGACCTGCGCTCACTCTTTAACAATAAACACCAGCACTGATCACAAGTTATTAGGACACAAACAGGACTGACGATTACTTTGTGTTTGTTTGATTCTCTATAGTTTATGAGACACACGTTTAAACCTGCTACACAACATGAGACATGACATGACACACACAGACAGGGCATCAGTGTTAAAGTGACCGGAACGATCCGGAGACATGATCCAACATCATCGATTAATAACTATTTTAGAATATATGACTAGATGGTGAATATCCCACGTGATTATCGGTTTGTGTGTGAAGAGGGACCGTTCCTCCCGCAGATTACGACCAAACGCAGTGTTTTAACTTTATTGTTGCAGAAGAAGCAATGTCCCGTTTATCCAGGAACCTAAATATGAATTCAGCAGGTTTTTATAAAGATCAGTTCTAAGTGTGATGATTAGAAAACATCAGAGGAGCAGAGTCACTGACCAGAGGAGTAATGTGCCTCCGGCAGGTCAGAATGAGGCAGAGAAGAGAGAATACATTTATATAAAAAGGCAAGAGAATAAAAAATTGAATAAAGTAAGTATGTACATTATATACACCTTTTCAGTGTAGTGGTTTGTATGAAATGTTCTCAGTAAAGTCCATTGGTACAGTATAATTGTACGAGCTAGTAAAAATCTGTTTTGTACACAAGAATAAATGTTTGTAAATAAGAACATTGTACATGAACACAAATGTGGATTACAAAATATTTTTTATGGATTTTTGATTTATACCAAGTGCAGCAGAAGTTGAGCTGAGCTAAACTTTTCATGCAGGAACAGAGGCACCAGCCACACTCAAGCACTGGCACTAGCCAATCAAATCGCAATAATCTGTTTTTTTTCATGGACTAATAATATATCAAAACAAGCAACAGATGGATTCAATGTTACTTTAAATTGACAATGATTTGTTTCTGTGAATATTGAGACTTAATGAGACAACAACGTTGCTGCAGCTGGAAGTCTTGAGTGGTTGTGAGAGGTCTGATGGTGCAGACTGAAAGAAGCTAAAAGAGATTTAGTCTTGTGCACATCACTGTTGAAGATATAGTGTGTAATGTCTCCTGATGGCTCAAAATCCGATTTTAAATATTTTACAATATTGACATTATAGCTTTTCAATTATATCTAAGGCTTTTTTTGACGAAACTAAATTCAGTGCTTTTCTGACTTTTTAAGGCCTTTAAATATCCTGTATTGCAATAATCAATGGCACATGCTAATTACTGACAAACAGAGGAATGGCTCATGGCTCAGTTTGTAGAGACCAACCAAACAAATGTTTTAGAGGCCACAGTAAAGCCTTGAAAAAAAACACATCTCCTCCTGATGGTAAAACACTCTGAATTTCACAGGTGAAACATTCCTTGCAACTGAAACTTCCTCGACACCTTTTTGCTGGAGGGAATGGAGCTGCTCAGATGGAACAAATGTTTCACTCAGCTCAGCATTTTAGTTTAGATTCAAGCTTCAATCTACTGAGCATATATTGGGAATTACTTCTGCTTTAGATAGACCAAGAGCTCCACAGCTGTGGGAACTGATGAAGTAAGATGTATTTGTTAGATATAAGTCGTGGTGAAAGTCTATTTATGTGAAACAAGCCCCTGGTGTGAAGCAGGCAGTGCTGTCAATCAATATCCCAGTCCTGCTGTGTACTGTTTGTTTTTTTTTGAGTGTGTGTAAAGTGAGGGTGAACTTGTTGCACTGTTAGTTTAGACTCTGCTGTCTGTTGTTTTCGTGGTCTAAGAGTACAATGCACATTGTTTATCTTTTGCCCCCTATTTCAGCGGCAGCAGCAGAAGTAGTTGCTGTTTTTTGATGGTATATCCTATTATAAAAAGCTGAAAAAAACGTACAACAAAAAGAGTATAATTACGCAGAATACCTGTTTTCTATCAGCAAGAAAGTAACTGCCACCAATGTCACCATGCCAATTAGAAAATACTAAAACATTTATGATCCACCGCTAATGAGGAGTCAGAAGCAAATTTAAGTTCAAGGCCTCCCACAGGGACTTTCAAGTCTATATCAGACTGCAAAAAAACATGACACTGTAATTCTTGGATGGACCCCAGCAGTGACTGGAGCTACAAATGTTGCGGAACGAGCTGGAGCCTGCAGTTGCTCTGCAGTCCACAAACTGAACCAGCTCTGCTGGGAACATGAGCTGTAATTACTTCAGAGCACAGAGAGAACTAGATTAATTACTGCTGAACAAATTTAGTTGCCCCCACTGATAAAGGTGATGTCATTTTGGTTTCTGGTGGCTGGTCAAGGGTAAGCAGGTCATTTGGCTTCTAAGAAGAGCTGCCTTTAAAAGGACCAGTGTGAAGAATTCAGTTGCATCCAGCTTTGAGGTTGCAGATTAAAACTAAACAGATATCCAGCTCCTCTGCTCTATCTTCCAAGGATGGAGGAGAACCTACGGCAGAGCCTTTTGGTAACGTTAAAACAAAGGCTCTCTTTAGAGCCAGAATTTGGTTTTCCCATTCCTTTACTACAGGAGAAACATGGTGGGTTCTGTGGAAGAGGACCCACTCAGCATGCGGTTACAAAAGGTAACAGCAAGGAAAATGGTTTACAGGTCACAGACTGTACATTAAGATGGACGACATGACTGCTCCTCAAGAGTGAAGCCAAAGCCTCTTGAGGGACTTCAGGTGATAAACCCAGCCTCCTCCATGTAAGTGGTTGGGACAAACTAAATAGTCACTGTGCCGGTCAAATAATTTGTATTTCAAAGATGTTTTTGCCTTGAACATTTTTTTTTAATTTGTGATAATAGTGATAGCCTCTACACTGACAATGCCCCCGCATCACTGAATGGGCACAAGTGGTTTAAAGAGCATGGCAGAGATGCAGGAGCTATGCTGAAGCATACTTGAAAGCTGATAAAAAGCCTTTTTGGGCTTTTCTGAAGGGTTTTGGAGATTTTGTTTTGACCCACACACAGTCATAACCACTGAAGAATACTGCGTTTGCCAATTAAAAGAAAATTGGGAAATCAATGGAGTGAACGTGAAAGTAACCTCCTGCTACAGATCCTACAGCATTCCTGAGGAATACACGCCTTGCATATTCACACTGAACTTGAAGAGAAATACAAAAACACAAAGGTATAATAACGCATCCAAAAGCTCTGCGCTGACTTTCATTTTGTCCCCAAGTAGGCGAGGACCTGAATCTTTCAGCAGCCCTCCTCTGGCGCTACTTTCTTCTTTGAATGATTCATCTGTGATCTGAGATTTGTCACTCAAAAGAAAGGCAGGATTGCAGCTGTCACTGTACTTGTCAGGAACAACATGTTTCCTGTGGAGGTCTCAAGGTGGCAACGATATTCACATTCACTGAACTGAGTGTATACTGTCACCGTCCCTGCCCCCAGCTGTGCATCAGGCCAATGTTAATTTACCCTTCAATAAACTTGTTGCTTCTCAAAACTGAACTTGCAGCAGAGGATAACTACCTCTCTTTGTTGTTGTTGTTGTTTATCTTTGGCTGTTTAGATGGCCTGTGGTGAGTCAGAAGCTTCTGAGCAGTTTCTCTTTGCATCTATATTAGGAGGAGTGTTATCCAAGAAGCCCAGGGAAATCTTTACTTTATGTCTGAACTGGCCCGTTTGTCAACACTGCAGTGCAGCTTTTTTGCTTCCTCTCTATCCTTGCTCCTGGTCCCTGGGTTTCCGGCTGCTTGTGTGCCTGCAGACATGCTTCAGCGATTACCTGTCTGCCGACCAGACTGAAAGCCTGTCAAATGGATTTAATTACTTCTTCCTGACGCTATTTTTCAATTTCTGCCATCCGTCTGGTTCAGTCTGTAGTGCTTTCCTACATTCTAATTGACTTGTCCTAAACACAGGCTGCGTGCCTCTGTAAGTTATGCCACTTGAGTGAGTGCAAGGAAGATGCAAGGGGCATGATGAAGTTGATAAATACAGAAATAGGAAATACAACGACACACAAACATCCACATGAGCCGTCGGAACAGCTCGAGCCTCTGTTGACTACTTTCAGTCCATAAAAAGACAAGGGCAAGATCGGGCAAGGCAGCAGTAGAACCAGACCCGCTTTCATTTCACACATCACTGACCAATTCACAGTGACACTAAACAAAAGATAACCAGGACAAAGGCGGCAGAGTCTGCGGAGGCTTCAAATTCTCGGGCCTTGGCCTTAAAATATAGAACCACTTCGGGAAGCAGGGGCGGCAGGAGCAGGAGAAAAGTGAATACAACGATGGATGTCAACATCTCTAATCTAGGGGAGGATGAAATGTTAAGATATATTAAAACACAAGGAACCCATTGGAAATTCAATGGTTTGCATGTACTGGGTTTTTGTTCAGTGAGGTTTGAATAAAAATATAAAAGTAATCTGTTTATGAAGTGATGACTGTTGATTATTTTTACTGTTTTCCCCCCAAAAAGTCAAATTCATGAAGTTGTGTTTAGAAAGTCACAGGAGATTAGAAGGACACAGGTTGGAGACACATGTTGAATGTCAAAGAAATCCACCCTGCAAACCACCAACAGCAGCACACAGACTGTCCGCATGCAGTAAGGATACACATACATATCCCTCTGTAATGACAAACACTGCTCTCTCCTTTTCAGATAACATCACTATCCAAAGATGAATATTTAATAATCTTACTTTTGGTTGAATAGTACATTTGTCTCTGCTTTTGAAGCATAATAAGCCACTGAGGTGAAACCGCATTTTTCAAATTTCTGTATAATCACCAGGTAAATCACAGTAACATCCCCACTGCTGACAAAACAACCCCTGTTCAAAGTTAATCTTGTGGCTGTTCTGATTTCAATCATAGGCCGTGAGTATACTCAGTTATCATTGAAGTGTAGATGGAAACATCTTCGCTTCTCTTCAGATATTTAATTTGATTAAACTCCTGTCTGCTGATGAAGACGGTGCGATTTGAGAACAGGTGCTAAATGGACCTTGAGGTAAAAATATAATATCGACTGCTTCCAACACAGTCGAGCTTTAAGTGCTTAAAACATTCACTGGGCTGTTAAATACTCTGAGAGCGAAGAGGGTCTGGAGTCACACGAAGAAAAAACGTGCGAGTGAAAGACATCAGCGAAATTGTTATGGCTGATGTGGAGCACCAGAGGTCTGATGCAGGATAACCAGACCCACTTATGCACACCAGATGCCTCGGAGATGGAGGACAGACAATGAATGCGAAATGCTGAGGTCTGTAAATCAAGGCTGTTGGCCTGAATGAGACCGAAGCGTGTCTGTTATGTCGGCTTAATTGGAAGGTTTGAAACCACCTTCTGGCAGATTAAAATTTGTACCTGATGATTTAAATCTCCTTGCTTCGTTGTCGAGAGGAATCACATTTTTGCGTCTTGCACTTTAGAATCACAGATGCACAAAATGTGACACACAAACGGACACACACACCTGGATGTGAGGCAGCGGGAGAACGTGAGGGAGGCAGTGACAGAGCTGCGGGTCTGTGGAGCTCCTCGGGGACTCTGATACTGTTCAAACACAAAGACAGATGGGGAGGGACGTGGAGAGGGGTCGTCATTATCAGGCTGCGCTCATTGAGCACTGAGTAAAAGTTTTTTTTTGACTCCTACATGAGATGGAAAAATGACATCCCTGTTGGCTACAAACGCACTCCTACATGTTAAAGTGCCATCCTTTGGGAATGCATACGAGGATATTAGCAGCTGGGAGTGCTCATGTTTCACTGCAAGAAACTGAAAGATAAGCTAAAAGCACTGAAGGCCAAGTCATTAACATGAGCCCCCTTATCAAAGCTGTAGCTGGCAGATGCTCACCCCCATCTTCAGACGAATATGTAGTCACCACTGATCTATCTGACACGAGCCAACTAACTGTGCTGAAATCCAGACTAATCCTCAAAGCACTTCAAAGCATCACTGTGTGGTCTCTGTTGTACTCTATTAGACTAAAAATGATTTCTGCATATCTAATGTATATTGGTTCGGAAGCTGAGCGCAATTTGTTTCGGTGTTTGATGTAAATCCATCCATTTGATTGATAACTGACCATTTAAAACCAAGCTGAGCCGACCTAGACATGCATCCTGGGAAGTGCATTTTAAAATATGAAGGTTGTATCAAGGATATCAAGGATTGTCAGCAACAATTTACCTTTAAAGCTCTTGTTATTTCACATAAGCTAAATCTATATTTATGTTTTCTTTGTTTGTTCTTTGATTTTCTTACTGATACGAGAAAAGCAATAACTATGGTTGTATTTCACTTATTTAGTCATGGTGATATAATGCTTACAGCCTCAAGCTTGGGACGAACTTGACGACGAGCTGAAACCTTTAAAGACTGGGTGATCCATCACAAGCACAGAGTTTGGTTTAGAGCCACTTCAAAAACACTAAGCTAGTTTCATTTTTTTTCATCCTTCTCGAGGGAGTGGTTGAACATGTCAGTCACAATTATCAAACACTCACGTACACAAACTGACTCCGACTGGATCAAACTGGGTCCCATCAGTTGTATCACGCTCAAATCAAAAACAGTCATAATGTTTGCACCAACCGCGATAGTTTCTAGATTAGAAAGTATATGTGTTGGAGTAGTTTTTTTTCTCACGTGTCCTTTTCACATCTTTCACCAACGAGCATCTACTCACATCATTACTGCTGAAACTGATCGAAATAACTCGTTTGTAAAAGAAACCAAGAGATTCAGGGTTACATCATACAATGCGAGAGGAGACGAGCCCAAACAGACGGATTTAAAAATGCTAACAAAGACAGAAAGTATTTCCAAGTTTGCAAAATCGACCAGTTTCAAGAATTTGACAGGCGAGGCAGTGAGAGTGTGAAGCTGAAAACAGACTGAAGGGCAGACCGTCTATTACCAGAGCTGCTGTACAGCTGAAGGCTTTGAAAATCAGCTGAAAAAGCTGGTTAATACTGAAACTCTGTGAAAGGGCAACACTGAATTAAAAAGAACTGCAGGCCATCACATAGGTTATGTTAATTTTATTATATTTATGGGTAAATAGGCAGCAGCTGCATGTCGAACACATATTGTTTGACTGACAATTAATTGCAAACCTGACAATACTTTTTATTCCCGTTATTCAAATTCAAATGAGACTAAAAAATGGTATTTCTTCTTTTTACTTAAAGCCATCTCTTACCTTCAAATAGACTTAATCTAAAAAAAAGGAAAGGTCATCTTTCTATCAGGATCATTTTATATTCAAGGACTGTGCCGAACACATGAAATGCGGTCGTGTAGCTGTTTTGTCAAACAGACGTGTCATCCACTTATACTCTCAGCGTGGGTTGATTGAAAAGAAACATATTGGAGTGTGACAGCAGCACCGCAACCTGTGTAATGGAAAACGGATTGATGCACAACCCAGATTTTGAATGCATAACTGGAATACATCACCTAGTGTACGTCCGAGTTTTACTTTTCAATACGTCCTTTAAATATCTTTTTTTGTTTCCAATGGGATATTATTAACATTTTCTCTTTGTTTGAAATGATCATTCCCCCAGATGACACAATACCATCTGGTGTGATCAGCTGTAAACGAAAGTCAGAGTGAACACGTGATGAAGGGGTAACACAAAGTCCGTCCGTCTCCGTAGCCCACGAGAAATGGGACTAAAGTCAGTTTAGTGGAGTCACTTTGTGCTTTATGTTTCGGTTGTATCATTTCACTGGGCTGCTGGCCCTTTTTGAATAATGCTGCTTACACTGCAAAGCTTCTCTGAAAACTGGCAGCAGAGTGTCCATTGTCACCATCGCTGTAAAGAAACTGCGTCGGCTTGGCTTACCTCCAAAAATGCTTCCGCACAAATACATGTATAAGCGAGCGAACAAAGGAGGACGCTGAGCAGAAAGACTGAGCTCTTTGCTTCATTGAATCAACAGCCCGTCATTACAGAAACTACATTATATCTCGATTTCACTTTCAGTTGGTTTTCCGCTTTTTCTTCCCACAATTCATTCTATTCCTATTGAATTAAATGAAAGGGGCACGATACACCGTGCCCCCTGCCACATAGGATGATTGATACCAGCCTTGCAGCAATGACTGAACCCATGGAGAGTAATGGTCATTTCTCAGCTGGACGTGCCGTGCAGCGGCTTTGACATCTGTAAAAGAAAAAAAATGCAGCTAGCACAGCAGTGCCACGGTTTGAGTACTCACACTGACTAACATGATGGCCACTGACCTGACAGTGGATCATGAAAGCCCCGGGGCCAGATTCGTGTAAACACCCCCACTCGGCCTCATTATGTAGAGCTGTCAGTGTGGACTCCAGCTCACTAATACAGTGCTGCAGAGGAAACAGCCAGCAAACCATTTTTCTTCAGAGCCGACCTCGGAAAGACGCACGAGGAACGCTGTTCAATCGCTCAGCCTCCTCATCGCTCCTCTGTCACAGTCTAATTAATTTAGAGTTAAGAATTAATTAAAAATGCTCACCCATCTGTGTAGGGAGTCGTTACTAACACTGGCAGTGTCCAAATAAAAGCGCTCAGGAAACTGTCACACCCAGTTCTTCAAGGGCTTCGACGTCCCTCTACTGAAAGATTTAGATACGAGCTCCAATGAAGCTTTGACTGGGGAGCTAATTAAATCTAAAAAAAAACGTTTAATGCCAAAATTAGAGGATTCCCACCAAAGAACGAGACGGGAACCTCGACCCAATTCAAGCTATGATCAAAATTACATTAGTGTGACACACTTACTTTGCCATATGTTTTTGTTTTGTGTCTTGAGGTGTGAGAATGATGATGATAAGCAAGTGTGGAGACTCATTGTGTTCGTTCCAGACAGAGTTCATCCACACTGTGAAGAAAACACACATGAGGGGGGAAAAAAGTTAAACTAAATTATGAATGATCTGAGTCCAGTAAATGGAGCACAACTCAACTCAAACTTTTAAAACTTATTTTTATTTCCTTTTCATGACTAAATGAAATATGATTTCATAACTTTTAAATCATTTCTTCAAACCTAGCTTTTGAAAAGCCTTTTCATTTTTTGAACACATTGATGTTATTAATGTTGGCCCATTATATTTTATTTGTGCATTTCACTGTTTTTATCTTATTTCATTATTCTGTGGAGATTTCATTCAACTTTATTCTGTTCTTGTAACTGCTGGATTTTTTGAAATTGCAGCATTGACATTTTTTTATTTTAGTTTTGCTATGTGAAACACTTTGTGACACTTTGGAAAATCTGCTAAGTTAATTTTCATCAGGCAATTATGCAGCTATGTTCTGTAAAATGATGAAAATGTGCAAAATGATTCAGCTCCCAATCATTTAATCTCTACATAAAATTATGAACATTATATAGCTACCAACATTTATGACTTACAACATAATGTCACAAATCTACAGGCAGGGTTTGGAGAACAGCTCAATACCAAACAAGACAACTTCAGTTACTGGTTTACATGATTTCATATCTTCAGTTACTAACATAAACAGAAAACGTTCTCTTTGTGTGTGTGTGTGTGTGTGTGTGTCTTCTGTTGAATTAATAAAAAGCCTTGACCTTTAAATACAGTTTGTTGCCCACTCCTTCTTTTTCAGTGTTTATTAACTGTGAATCAGTGTTTTCAGAGTCACAGGTCTGTTTTTCCTTTGTTGCTTCACTTTGACTTTCTGCCTCTTTCAGTACATTTCGTGTTCACTTTGTACAATAACATTCATAACTTTCATCTTTGAAATAAGTATCAATGCTTGTTTTCCTCTCCTTTTTTGTGGCACCTTCTTTGTTGTGTGGGTTCAAAACATTTTCTTTTGAACCAGTGAAACATTCAGTTTTTTGTACACATGCTGGAAGCTCTGGCTTAAGTCATGAAGCACGAGTCTAAAAGCTGTTGAGACTGTGTTGCACTGCTCTTCACAGGTGCAGGAAGAGCATTTCATCCACCTAATATAGGGTTGGTGGTTCAATCTCCACTCATCCTGTCCTTATGTTGTAATGTCCTTGGGCAAGACACTAAACTCCAAATTGCCCTCGATGGTTAGACCAGCACCGTGCACAGCACAGCAGCTCTATTCAAACACAGCAGCTTATTATTTACTGTTGCCGTTTCATAAGGTAAACATCACATTTTAAGGTTACATTCGGGAATTTGGTAAACACTCCCTCTCTCTCTCTGCTCTAACAAAATGTACTATTAGTTCGGACACTCTCGTCCTAATTAAAAAAAGAAAGGGCTGGTGCTGATGGCTTTACTCGTAAAAAAAACTCCCTGGCCTAGCAGCTTGCTCTGCTTAACAGGGGTCATGCAGAAAACTCCCATATAAGAATGTGAGCCCAAACAAGACATTGAGTATCAATTTAAACATTTGAGCCTGGACTCTGAACTAGAAAGGTGGAGGCTGGGGTTGTGGAGGCCAGGCCCCTTTCTGCTTTTGTGGTGACACTTCAGGTGTGTTTCAGTCTGCACCACTCAATCTTCAATAACCGTAACAAAACATGCATTATTTGAAAGTCTTATAATTTTGAGTACAAAGTGTTTAGTGCTCACAACAGCAGCTGTTTCCGACTGTGTGGTTATGGCTCGAATGTGTCATCTACACAATGTACCACTTTAATATTCTCTTTTACTTTTATGAGATAAATAGTCTTAAACAACAGTAATTGCTTAACAGTTTAATGAGTTCTGCAGAAGGATGACATTGTCAAAAAATGTTAATAACTTTAATGGTTGAACTGAACTCCACCCACTCCGTCAACAGACTTTATGCCTCTGGAATCACATTACCTCACTTTCTCCTTTACCAGGAAGACTCATAACTCCTGCAGCCGTTGGAGAGAGACGTCACTTAAGCTTGAGCATATGTTGTCATTGGGGGATTTGGTGAAAAAATGACGGATGCGGTCATTTTCCTTGGGAGCTGATTCTCTTTTAAGTTCAAGATGAGTCTACAGAGAACGAGCTTGAATTAATGTAACCAACAAAAACAAGTGTCTGTGTTGTTGTGTTTTGACCTTCAAAGCCACCGTACCTAACAGTAAATAGCTTAATCATCATATGGTAGATGACAAAATAATAGCATTACATTTACACCTAAAATGTCCACAGTATCACAGTTCTAAGAAATAAATCATTGCCAATGTTTTACACAAAATTCATGTGCACTTATACTTTGTCCTTGTGTTGATGTTTCTGTGCCTTTGCTCTTTCGCACCATATTTTCACTGATGTTTTCCTCTACACTCTGCTGTCACTGTGGACAGGACATTTTACCCTCGACCTTGAGAGAGCATCCCAATAAAATAAAGGACGAAAAAATAAAATAAAAATGGAAAATGGCGATTCGATTTTAAGACTATTATGGGAATTAGTGTGTTTTATAGATAGAGATGTCAGCTAGCAGCTGTCCTGACCTACAGAACAGACTTAAAGTGTCTAACTCGTCATACTGGTTCTGCAGCATTCACTTTTTTCCCCAAGTGCTATTCTGTCTTCCATCCAATGCATGCTGGGAAAAGCTCTAGTCCCCCTCCGAACCTGAAAATAATTAAGTAGGTATAAAAAAAAAAGTTTGTTGCAGTCAACTTATTTTTTTTAAATATAAGCTTACTAGAACACATTCATGCGCTACGTCTCTGTGACAGATTTACTGGTTCCATATCAACCCACCGGCACTTAGTGTTCACAGGATTACAAGTTGTAAACACAAAATCAGCTTGGGAGTTATTTATAGGGGCTTGTATCCAATGTTGAGATAAATGGGAGCAGTGGGATTTATCAGAACAACTATGCAGGTTGACGTTCAGACATCAGCTGTGCTGCACAGGAGCTTATGTTAAGCAAGTGCTGAGCAGCTCAACGTACGGGGCAGAATTTCCCTAAGAAGTGGTTATAATGTAAAGCACTTTAAGTGTTATGACATCAGAGTTTATACAATATTTCCAGTGTAAATATATAATGTTTTTTTGGCTTTAACTAATCTTTATGAAGTAAGTGTTGTGGTTATAGAATGGTGTTGACATTGGATCCCTATAATCATCACTATCAAGCCCTGACTGTCGCCAGGTACAAAAACTCTCAGATTGCACAGAGGAAATATATTTTAACTTTTGCACAGCGAAAACAAGAAGAGGAGAGTGCTTTTGTTTCTCCACAAGACATCAGTAGCTTTTCCTAGGTACTGCAAGGCTGGAACTCAATACAGCCGAAGTTAAAAAAAAAGCCCCGTTGTCGAAGAAGGCAAACGAGGTGAGGACAGAGAGCGATCGAAACTGAGGGAACAAGAGTGCCTCGCAGACAATCATTCAGTTGAAGGACAGAGGTCTGAGGCTTGAGAGGGTTCAGAATAAAACTCAATTTGTTTTTGTTCTTTGCAAATAGATTAACAAGTAACAAAACCTACTTATTAAAACAACCACATGTTTCATTCTGCCTTTACCATTTCCCTGAAAACACAATGTGATCCATCTTTGTGACAGGAGCACCAGTAGTATTGTCTCTCGCAAACACCATTTGTCTGTTGTTTTAATACACAAACTCTTTCACACCAAAGATAGTAAGTATATGCAGGTTTTTTTAAACACAGGTAAAACGTCATGTTCAACATACGCACCATTGACTGAGGTGCTCTCTCTCTCTCTCTCTCTCTCTCTCTATGTCTCTGTCACTCTATCACTCGTTGTCTCGCCAAATTAGAGGACTCACCTGGGTGTCACGTTTCCATCACAGCCGATCAGAGCCGGAGCCGATAAAACCTGTGTCTACTGCAGATTAATTTGACTGGGAGTGAGTACCAATTGTATCCATTCCAATTGCAGAAAAAAAGCCAGATGTTATTGGGTTATAAAATTAATAATACCATGATATGATGATATTTATTTTTCTATCTATTATGAATTGAAGGTGTAAAGCTGTAAAAACAACCTAGAAAAACAAATCGAAAAAGGGTCCATTTTCAGCAGTGGATTAATACACAGCTGTTGATCTGTGATTATTCACAGAAGCAGGACTGTGTGTGTTGGACTGAGTTAAGATACATGAAAGTGTCCCTTTCATGTAAGTGAAGGAACATGTCCTTTTGTGTAACCTTGAGGCTGGTGGATATGTGTTTCATAGTAATGGCAAACTGCAGTACATCATGACAGGTACCACCGTACACAATTTACCAAGTTAACCTCGTAAACTAGAAACTAACAACATTTCAGTTTTTACTTTAGAACACTAAAATCTCTTTTTCTAATCGAGCTCTTTCATAAAGGTATACGATCCAGTCACGCCCATCCTGAGGCTGTGGATGTGAACTTCAGGCCAAAGCTTTGGAGAAACATAAAAATAGGACATTAAAACTGGGGTTGAACCCTGAGGATGTTATAGAAGTGCTGCGCCGAATGGACAACATATGAATTAGCTTCCCACAAACCCCACAACCCAATATAAAACAACCCAACACTCTAACACATAAAGTACACCCTCGGGGGCTCATAAATTAGATTGATTACATGTTGCTGTGCGTTGCAAACACACACAGATTGTATATAAACCGTTGCTCACTAACCATGCTCCAATTGGAAAGCGAGAGGAAAAGCCCCTTTCATGACACAGTCAATCACTTTTGTGTTTCACAGGCTCCAGAGCACAAAGTGGTCCGGACATTTCGAGGCGAAAACAAAACATGAGGGAAAATAAACCTTCCAAAGTAGCACAATGAGTAACATCATTTTCCAAGAGCCATCAAAGTCGATCAGTGTCAAGCCAATGCATGACTGGCCTCCCCCTACTGGTGTTGTACAGCTTCTAGCCCAAAAAAACGAACATCGGCTGACAACACCCCCTGATTATTTCATCTCTGAGTAAGGTGTGCTGAATATAGCAATGCAGCAGCCTCTCCGCAAGTGAGTAGACTAGTTCACCTCTTTTAGACAAAATATGTACTAACGTCATCTGTAAAAGCTGAGAGAGAGACAAAATAATGTTTAGAGACAGAGAAAACCTCCTGAGACGTATCCACAGTGTTGTTGGTTTACTGAGGCTCCGCACTGTCACACAACGTAAAGATTAGGTCATTACAACCGAACCAGCAATAATGAAAAAAATACCCAAAACAAAACATGTAAATTATTAATTTCCTAGTTGAATAAACAAAGTGAAATTACCATGCCCAAACTGACACGTTGCGCTGGTGTCTGCAGAGCTGCACATTTGTTTTAAAGGCATTAACGAGCCAAGGAAGAAGATGTTCTACTCACACAGCACTAAAGTGACTCATGTATAATTGATGAGTGACTCAGAGTAGGGTGTTTCATGTTGGGGGCTGGTGGGTGTTTTGAGTTGGAGGGCCAATGCAAATGCACAGCAGGGGTAGACACGCCAGCCGTTTGCTCAGGCTCTGTGAGTCCTGGGACTGTAACAGGAACCATGCAGGAATTAGGTGCATTTTGGCTCCATGTTTATTCTGACATTTATGACACTGTGGTGTTTCATAACAGTTTCACTTCCTGGCTGCTAAAAGGGAGCTGAGCTCTGATGTAATACCCACTTTGTCTTCCCTGATGACCAAGGAGCCTTTACACACTGTAAAACCTAGTTTTAAGGGAGGTGAAAATTACCACATAATATGTTTGAGTACAAATATAGTATAAATAATCTATATGATTCAAGGAGATTATGTTTTGACTTCTGTCTATTGTTTGTTACATTTGTGAACAGGATTACACAAAAAAATATTGACTAATTACCACCAAACTTGGTGTAAAGATATATATATATATATATTATTTTTTTTCTTTAAATTTCTTTAACACTGTTAGATAGGACGTTTTTCGACATTGTCACTAGCTTCCCAGGGAATGATCTGAAGATTTTGATTTAAAACAAAAATTGAAAAAAACCCAAAACAAGGCATATTTCTGGGACTGTTATCTACGAGTGTGTGAAATTTGGCGCAGCTTGAATGAATCTAAGGGGACTGTTGGGCCTAGTTGGAGATATTCCATCTATTCATGTGTTTCTATATGATGTATTGTAAGGTGTCCTTGGGTGTTTAGAAATATGCCATGAAAATTGTTCATAATAATTATTTCAGGGTTATTTATATAAAACGTAATTGAGAGCACAATGAGTGGTTGGTAAGACTGGTAAAGTTCTAAATGCAGTCCATTAACCATTGATAGTAAATCCGGTACATGAAAGGCACATAAATACGGGTAATTATAGAGAAATCATCTTTGCTGTTCTGACAGTAAAAAGCTTCAATTACACTTTACATTTGTGTCTTTTCTGGATGAAAGTATACCTGTGTGATGTGGAAATCAGCAGCAACAATGTTTTGTGAGTCCTTTTGGAGAATGCATCTCTTTCCACGTGACCTAGAAATGAGTAATCTTCAAGTAATATTTGTCTATTATGTTCATCATGTTGTTAAAACTATATATAAAAAAGGCTAACCCACATGTAACATGTCTTAGATTATGTTATTTGCAGAATATGGAGAATCTCTGGGAAGTGACTGAGACTGATTAAAGCCCAGTGTAAAGTTTATATTGGGAGACAGAGCAACACACCGCTGTCATAACCAACAGCAGTCCCCTTGAGGTCTGATCGGCAACTCTGCAATTAATTAATTATTCAGTTTCAAATTCTGGTGGTAGCAGCTCCGACTTTGTCTCAATCTCGATGAAACGCTGTGTTCTCAGAGCCAGCCACTGGTGACTGGGCTTCATGTTTGCAGAGGCATTCTGCCAAAGTGTATCCCCATTTAAGATCCAAATAACATTCTGATTGGCTTTGCATTTCAATTTCATTTATCCAATGCACTAAATTAGTTTATTCTCTGGAAGCAGATCTGACTTAAATATGATATATGAAAATAATTTACTCAGACCAGTGGCCGGGTGTTAAAAAAATAAATCATCTATCCTCCAAAAAACAAACACTACCTTCCAACTCACTAACTTGCCGGGGGACTGTTTCAGGCTGCGTTCAATTCATCAAGTCCAACCAAAATGTTCCTAGTATATTTTTAATTCTGTTTATTTCTGCTGTATGACTCCAACAAATATGCAACATAATTTGATGGCATCAATAATCATGTTTCTATAGGGAATTCATTCTAAGTTGTATTTTGTTTTTAATCTGTATTGTTTGCGATTGTTTTAGATTTTTTTTCTGACCTGCCAAAAGGTTACAGATTTGATTTGGTGAATCAAATATTGACATTTTTGTTTGAGCTATAAAATGTCCCTTCAAAAAATACATCAACATGCCACTACAATGAGAAAGGAGCTGAGTGAACTGCAGCCAGGAAGCCTGAAGTAGAGAGCAGGAGTCGACAGAGGTCTGATGTTTCCTCCTCTGAGTCAATACTTGAGTCAATGCTACATTACTGCGGGAGACAGAGCAGTAGAAGCTAACAGACTTAACGTCACAGCAAAGACCAAACTGAACTATTTGGATGTCAAAGAAGGCAAAGTGTGGGACTTGCATGCTGTATTCAGTTGGTGCAGATGGTAGCACTAAATTGCACTAATCCCTTAAATGTATGTTACACTGGTTTCTAGTTGATTATATATTCTGTAACCAGTGCACAAATCTAAATGCAGATAAGGTGTCTGATGTGATTTATGCAACAAATGTGCTTTCAGTTTCTATTAGAGTTTTTCATTGAATGTGATTCAAATGAATTAAAACACTGAACTGTGTTTTCATCGAGGAATTTGCGCTGCCATTTAAAGGCAGTTGGACATCTGCAGCATCTAATCTGATACATGTGCTGTTTGAAAATGTCATTTTGTCCCACAATTTCAGTACAAAGATTATATCCTTGGCAGGCGTCTGCAAACTGTAGCGAAGACAAATTACAAACAAATACTCTGCCTTTGTGCACTAGGTGCATTCATTTGGTTGCTTGGATTTAGTATTTTTCAGTGTAGTATGATAAAAAACCCCTGCCCTGCCAGAAACTAAACCTTGTTTGGGCGCAACAACTCCAAACATTTTCAATTTCATTTACCAAAGACTTTCCTTGTAACTGGTGCCTGAAATAAACTTTTTTTTTCACGGCTCTGGGGAAAGGCCGTGCAGACAACAAGAAGAACTGATAAATATGTTATGGCGCAACTTCAATAAATAACTTTAAAGTATCAGCTAAAAATGAGATGATAAATGATAAATATACAAATATTTTTCTTTATTCTTTGTGGAGACATAATTACTTGTTGAAGCCGTTTTAAAACCATTCCATCAATAATTAATTAGTTGCTTTTTACATTTTTAAACCTTTGTGGCAAATTGTGATTTGTGAATTTAGTGCTATTAAAAAAAGTAATTCATTGATTGACTGATTGATTTTCACAGCTGTCATTTAGTTGGGGGCTTAAAAAAAGGGAACTGCCTTTAATTGTGACTGCCTCACAATTAAAACATTAAATACATATATTCCAAAATTGTAATACCCATTTTCAATGGTAATATAAAGCTTAATGAGATCTGAGAAGCATATCATTCAGATATAAATGTGCTCACAATCCAGACAGTTGTTGTAAAGGAAAACCTATTACTTTTGGGTTCAACCCTTTTAACTCAGACTTTTACCTCTCCGTAAAAGTAATTTGCTCGTGCTGCTTCTCTTGAACTCGTCTTTACCCGGGGATCATTTGTGTTGAATAGATTTTTTGCTTTGGATCCTTGTTTATCCTTAGGAGGTTAATAAAAACTGTTCTTCTGTTTGTATGGATTATTGAGTGTGCTCTCATAATATATGCGAGGTCAGATATGCCAATGTACCACCAATTAGTCAAGATGCATCTATCTTAGTCGTATAAAGAACAATTAGTGCTTTGTATCCCATCCCTCCCTTGAATAAATGTAACCTGTTAAAGGCTGCTGTCAGTCATCTCTCCATTGGGTTTAATGGGAGAGTTTATCAATTTGTTGAACACTGAGCTACTATCCGAGCATGAACAATTGTGTACACATCCTGCAGAGAAGATGATATGCTCTTTCTGCATTTTATAAGCAAACCTGCGTAACCACTTAACGATCCATTTTCTGTGGTATTGTTATCAAATTTGAACTTGGGCTAGGTAAGGCTTCATGCTGTGGTCCCATAGTGTTTTCCAGCTCATAAGTCCCAGCTAGAGTCATCTGCAGGCATCTGTTTACCAAAAACATTCAGGCGGAAATAAAAAACCTTCTACTTCAGTGTGTTCCAACTTCTATTACTCAATGCCAGTAGCACTTATAGTGATTCTGACTGTTGGGGGGGAATTCAGAGTGTTACCTTTCAAAAGAGACCAAAACCATGCATGTACTCCAAATGGTTCAAGAACAGCTTTCCATTTACTTTGGGTATGCCTTAGACAGGCGTTTTAGGCAAATTTCACCGGAATGTTAAGAGGTTAAAGCCATCATGAAACATAAGCAGCTTTCTTAAGAAAAACATTTCTCATGAATGATTTTGTGCTCAATACTAATCAATGTTAAGCTAAGGGCATAAACATAAGCTGTTCTGAGGGCATGTGCAACCACTGCTGGACTGATCTGAATGAATAAAAAGCTGCTGCAACTGATCTAATTAAAGACTAATGTCACCTTTGCTTTTGACCATTTTTTAAATAAATTATAACACTTTTTTTTTGACTGGTGACATCATATTAAAATGTTCATAGTTTTTTTTTTCTTTTACTTAGATTGTCAAATGCTAAAATGTAATGACTCTTCTATCACTACCCTATATTTATTTTGTCTGCATTCATGCTCGTCTTCTCAAATCTGTAAACAAAATTAAACTGAGCAGTACCACTGGAAATCACAGGGGTCAGTATAGCCAAGGCACAGAGACAAACTATGTACAGGCACATTATCACTATTGCCTCGGCTGTTGACGTGTTTGTTGTTGCCAGAAACTCTTGACTCTAAAGTGCCCTCTAGTGAATGTATTGTTTAACAACCAAGCCGAAGCACAATGTGACAACTGGAACTGGAAATTTGGATTTCAGGAGATGCAAGTCCCTTTAGGAGACTTTGCTCTTTTTTTTTTCCTTAGAATCTTCTGGTCCATGCTTTCAAGGCAATGGAAACAGTTGGTTATCATGAGGCACGGCTTTCCAAAGAAGAGGCAATTTAGATTGATGAATTAAACACGCTTTTGATGCACTGAATTAATTGTTTGTTCTCTTGCCTGGTTTGATTTGTTTTGATTTAACAAGATGGTTTTATTGTGGGCAAACCAGAGTTGGGTGAAACAGATGATGGCCTGATTACCGAATGATGACATTATCTCGTGGGACGCCTTGTATCACGTTAAAAAAATGCATATAAAGTTTTTTCCCCGCATTATTACTGTTAGGCTCCTAAGGAAGGCATAATCTGGAATGTCAAGCTGTCATTCAGTATAATGCTGCTTTATGGAAAGAGGAATCTGTAAATAGTATGTATGTAAATATGAATGTAAATAGTGAAAATTTTTTAATTTGTTTCGGGGACTTACGTAACTAGTCAGAGAATAAATGTCTGAGCCAATACATTTAACTCTGGATCAAAGCATTGACTGACCAACACTGTCACTGGTGTCACTATGTAAAGGTTACTTCACTTTGAGTTTGAGTCAGTTAGTCACAAGACAATTAAAAGTAAAGAAAAAATAATTGCTGAATGGTAATGCTAAACTTTAAAATGCCAGACACCATAGATGAAGAGAACAAAGTCTGTGTCTGAGAGATTAAGTGTTGATAAAAAAGTATTTATTGAAGCACATAAATCAATGACCACTAGAATATACTGAATGTTTTGTTATTTCGTTGATTGACTATTTTCTTCTTATCACAGATCAGACTTTGTTTATCTCTCTGTAGTTTATCACAGCCGCAGCGGTGCCTGAAAAGTCAATTCATCAGTCCATTCAATCAGAGGAGTAGCTGATGTTTGTGCAGAATTGTAGAATTGATCTACAGGATTGTTTACACATTACAAAATACACATATTCATCATATATATTTTTCTTTGAACATTGTAAAAGGAATTTATGCTTTACAGGAGTGCAATCAAAATAAATGAAAATAGATAAATCATTTTTTTTTAACTCTGGAGTACAAATTGACCTGGGGAATGGAGCAAAACAAAAAATGCATCCAACTGCAGACTATTTTTATTTCTTAAAACTACACATGATGCTCATTTTAAGGTTCATAAATTTATTTTATTCTGTTACTTGAGGAGGTTTACGTGTTCTTATGTTCAGAAAACACATCACTTTACTCATACTGTCAATTGCTGCAGCTCCTCTTTTCAGGCTTCGTCTCAATCACTTGATTTAAGCTCCTGTCTCTTTAAGGCCCCCCTTCTGATAAAGCCCAGTCTGCTCTGATTGGCTAACAGGGCCACGGTATTGTGATTGGTCAATGTAGAAAATATCAGCCTTCACTCTATAAGTATTCAATTTCATAACCTCATGTTTTGTCACAGTTTCCAGGTTGAAGGTACGTGTGTGTCGCTCATTCAGTGGAAATGTTTATATAAACCTTGCAATGTTATAAAGACAGTGCACACAATGGATTCTAAAGTCCTCCAGAAGTGCAGCAGCTGCTGCTGCTTGGTGTTTGCATCAATATAGGATTTTAGAAGACGTGTTTGTCGTAAGTATTTTATTATGAAATTATTTAATACTATAAGTTCATAGTTATTTAGTTTTAACTTATTTTATGAGCAAAGGCAGAGACTAAAACATCTAGACTATCTTGAAGTATTAAACACAATTTAAAACATGGAATTCATCACCTTGGATTTCTTCCACAAAAATACAAAGAATGGCATTCTCAGCTTGGGTAAAACAACAGGGTGTTCAATGCACCATGTTTTAATTTTAAATCAGAGTTTTCTATGTTTTGCATACATAAATATATTGGCTTAATGTTTTCGAAAATAATCTCATCTCAAGGACTGGGTACTGAACTTCAATACTTTAAGGCACCAACCAAAGATTAAATAGATTATTTGAGTTTCAATAGATACAACATTGCGATACATAAAGAGTAAATCTCAGCAGTGTCAGTGACCCAATAAGCCAAGATACCAACACCTAATGGTAGCAAACGAGGACATTGCTGCAAATTGACCAGCAACACAACACACTTGACGGTCTCCACATGGGATCTGTAGAGCGCCTGAGGCCCTGATACACTGTTGCACTTCTGAGGACCAACACACCAGCTCCCTGCCTCTCTGTGTGTGGTTTTACCTGCAGCAGGCAACTCTCTACAGGTTCAACCCAAAGCAGAGATGATAGAACATATTTACTTTGACCTTGTTGTTGTGTTTATACAGTGAAAATATCACTGACCAAATAGGTAACATCAGTGCAAATGTTACTGCAAACAAACTGGTGGAGGCAGACAAACTGCAGCCAGTGAACCATTTAGAATGCAGACCTCCTTAAATTATAATTATACAATATAATCATTAAGGCTAAGATTGAGAAATGTATCTAAATGTCAGTGCAGAGATTATGAGCACTGCCGGCATGAGGGTGACACCAGCTGAAGCAATGTAGGGATTTTAACGTATGAGAACTAGTTTGTGGTCCATCAGATAGGCATTGGACCAATGTTATTTGGATTTGGCACCGTGATGGCTCTCTAACCTGCAGATGACAGTTGTCAATAGAGAGGCAGGATAGAAAGGGGAAACAAGGGCAGAAGTAAAGGACCCAAACATCGCAGATTTATCTCCTCTGCGCTGTCTGCCTTCAGATGAAAGTGTGGTAATGCCATTACTGCTCCCGCTTATTACCGACACGAGGAGACAAATGCTGCGGCTGATGAACAATCAGCGGAATGAAAAGAGCCGTACGTCATAATTGCCTTCACACACAACTAATAACAGTTATTGGCAGTTGGGAAGGAACGGCTTCAGGATGTGATGGAAGTAATGGTTTGGTTTACTCGGCAGCAGCTGACATGTTGCCTCAACATGGTAATAATCACAGAGTTTATTATTTCGAACACTGTCATACATTTTCTAAACCAATTTTTAACACTTTTTTTTACAAGAGATTAAGAATCTAACAGCCGGGCAGGAAACGTCTTTCCGGGAACTCTAATAATAATGACAAAATTAACATAAAATACTAAAATCATAATAATTATAATAAAAACCTATCTTCATAGCATTAGCAAGGATTTTAGAACAGTAGACCACACAAGTGCTACAGAAAGACAAATGAATACCAATAGAATTTGGCACTATCCTTTTTCTTGCTGGGGTAACATCATTTTTCTTAATTCTATAGTTTTCTTAATTTTAATTTTCATAAACGACCCTTTCATTTTTTTTACCAATGTGTCAGGAGACCATCATCATCTTGGAATATGGGAACATCAAAAGAGAAGACTGTCTGAGCCTTGGGTGCAATTCTATCAGTCTGCAAAATGATGTTACATCAACACTCACAACAGATCACACATTAAAATGACAAGACTTGCCAGGATTTGCAACAATAGGTGATGTTCTCTCTGGATATTTGTGACAAGTTTCTCTCATCAAAACAAAAACATCCTTGCAACCTATGAATGATCACATGAGAGTCCATGAGTTGTTTCCCTCCTCCTTGCTGATGACAGTCATTTGTGAAACGTTAAGTTGCAGCCATTTGCAATCTGTGTGGATGCAAATTGCTTTTGTGAAGGTGAATTGCCCAATTTATATAACAGCAACACACACAATAACACACAACACACAACACAAGCAATGTGTAAATAATGAGACAGGATTTTAAAACTTTGGAAAATGATCACGGCAGCAATTACTCTTATCCGTGTCTTGACAATCACCAGGTTAAAAGTAGACTTAGAGCTCTCTACCACGAACATGCTCCTTCATGTATTTGATTGGGTTAACGGTTGCCAATGTATTGAGTTGCAGTTAGTTGCTTGGCAGTACAACATTATTTATGTCTTTGCTCTCTGCTTTAACACAGTCGTCGCACTCAAGTGAATGAAGGCAACTGTGTTTTCCACACAGTGTTACTCCTGGTTTGAACATGACCCCTCTGTCACATCATCAAAACACTGAACAATGGGAATACAGTATAGTTTAGGAGAATGGTCTTCCATTAGCAGATATTTGGTGTTATAACTTATTTGTCACCATTCTGTATTTACCCTCAACACGTTCTTTGTTTAAAGTGTATTTGTCATTTGTCACATATGGGCAATTTAGAGTCTCCAATCAACCTAACCCCAATCTGCATGTTTTGAGACGGTGGGAGTAGGGACCTGGAGAAAACTCACGCAGACATGCAGAGAACGTACAAAAGGACCCCAGCCGAACCAGGATTTGAACCAAGAATCGTTTTACTGTGAGGGGCCTGTAAAGATACATGAAATTCAGGCAGAGATAAAGGGTTAACAGGCAACAAAGTCAACCAGAGTCAAACAAAGAATGTTCCCGTTTCACACGTAGGTCTCTTAACCATTAGGCCACTGGGGATACCTTTTGTTTACTTTTCCAAAATGTCCTGCTGTTAAAGCAACAGATACAATCATATTTCAGGTTGTTTTAAGATTTTACCTTTTTTAAGCTTCGATGGCTCTTTGTGAAAGTGATCGTCTGCAAACCGAGCTTCAACAAATAGCTACTGAGATATTTTGGCTAATGTGGTCTTAATGCCAACTATCCATCACATATAGTTATAAAAAAAGATGCTGCTGACTGGCACTCGTGTAATCTGACATGAATTATAAGTGTAGCTGCTTTTGTAATTATGATTTAATCATTTGAAACGTGAAGTAATTGCTCACACATATGGCCATCTCAGCTCTGTTTCATCCTGCCTGCATTGATGTTGAGGTGCAACTCTACGCATTAATATTAATTTCCCTTTTCACAGAGTGACTAGAGTCATCACAAATTCATTAAGGGGACCTAACAAACTGAGATTTTTGTTCCCTCCAGCTTTGTTTGCAGCTGACATTTCCTATCTGAGGGAGATGTAAACCAGGTCAGCTCACAGCAACTGCCTGAAGCCTAGTAACAATGCAGTGTATCCCAAAAACTTCAGTCGACACTTCCCAGGGTCCTTGGCAACACACACTCCAAGTTTGAAATCGATTGGATCAGCAGTTGTTGAGAGAATTGAAGGACAGAGAGACAAAGAAAGACATTTCAGGATTCATTAGTAGGATACAAGACACCACTGGGATTCAGAAAGATGTTCTCCCTTCAGTAATGGGCGAGGCGATGCAAGGGGAACAATGTTTTCTATCCATCTCTGAACTACACACCCTGACGAACAAACCAACCAGCCAACAGTTTGCAGATGTATTGTTCAGCCATGGAGCCAGTTAACAATGCAACACTGATAATTGCTTGACACACGTATTGAGAGGACTGGAGCAAACGGATAGGTGTCACTTTGCACATTTAGCACTTTTAAAAGGTGAGAAGAAAAATATGAGAAATGGCGACGTGTACATGTTCTGCAGTACAAGTATGAAAAAATGAGAGAATAAGAGATCTGTTCTCTTCTTCTTGCTAAATATATTCAGACAAAGTGTTAAAACATCTATCATTCAACCCAAAGCAGAGATGATAGAACATATTTACTTTGACCTTGTTGTTGTGTTCATCTAACCCTATTCAGTCTTTTGTTTGCCACCTTTTAGCAGGATCCTGGACCAGAGGCCTAATTTCAACCTGTTGTGTTCGCACAAATCAGAACCTATGTCACTTCCCAAGTTGGGTTCAATAAAAATAAAATTGATGCAAGGATGCAAATATTTACCAAATTTCTAAAACTTAATAATTCCCTTATTCATCCTCTGATCTGGACTCATCACCTTTATTTCCTTATGACGGAACCTTTGTTATTTTGCTCCTGTGATTTTTTAGGTAAATTTCTGAGACTGGGGCCAGTTTCACAAAGATATTTCTGACTGGTGTGCAGTGTTTGATCAGTCTTAATTTTGTAAATTTTTCTGATGTTAGTTCGCCTATTTCACAAGAATAAATACAGACTGACCGAATGACCAAAAATGAAACAGAATGAAAAAATCGGCCAAAAAACATTTGACTTTTGTTTGTGCCACCACTCGGTTCATAAACGGATCATCAACAAAGGGATCCCACTGGGATCAGGCAGCTCAGCAGATTAAACTTGATCATGTGTTTGCTTTACAGTATAGAGTCAGTGAGGGATGTTTCTGTGTGGGAGAAAACATGTTTTCCAGTCGTGAAAGAATTCAGGCAACCAGCTTAATGAGCTGCTATGAGCCGGAGATATGTGAGGAATAATTCATGGCACACACACGAGTGCAGAGGCAGCACGATGCCAGCATGAACTGAGGCTGAAGCTTGTTTATCACCAGTCGGTTCTCTTCCTCTGTTTGATAGCATCACACACTGTCAGCAGATGGTTTTACTTCTGTGAATGGAAACCCCATGGGATCATACAGCAAGACTACAGCAGCTTGCTCTATAACATGGAACATGTTCTATCAATGTTTAACATCCAGATCCAGTTATACTGTATTTCTGTAGATACTGAAGGTCACACAGATTGAATAAATGTAATAATCTCAATAATAAGGCATCACACTTGTGATAATTATTCAAATCGTGAGAATTCACTTGCTCAATTTTACTCAAAAATGTAACAATGCTATACATATTATGCAAAGTCAGCTTTAAGCTTTTGTTCCTTAAAATTTGTATTTTACGGCAAGCTGTTACCTTGAGTAAATCTCTTTATGTAAATATATGTCTGGATGTTCAATACATTCCACCACAGGCTGTCAAAAGAAATAGGATTTAACTTTAATTAAATTTTTTCCCAGGCACTACAGACATGACATCAGAAGTTCACTGTATTTCAGATAATAGTGTTTATGTGAGTAGTCAACCCGGGACGATTTCTCCTCACCAAGAGTTTCATTATTTTAATCCTTAACATAGTCTGATGGTGTATATATTAAAAGTTTGTCTTGTTCTTTATTCTGTTTCCCTGGTTACAAGCAAAGTTCAAACTACAGACACAACTTCATTATCTCAGCTGATCTCTGCAGCCATTTCAAAGAGCAAATATACTCCATTGTAAATGATTTTGCAGAGGGTTTGCAGACTGTCTTCAGTGGTTTGGATTCTGGCTGTTATACGTACTGTAAACAATACAAGTTGACATTTAGCAAGTATAATGTTTGCTTCTTTTAGCGCATTAGCATGCTAACATTTGCTTATAGCAATAATACAGCTGATACTTATTGTCATGTCATTAGTCTTGCAGATACATGATTGTGGATATCAACCAAATAATTGCTGTTACTCTGACAATGGCACCAACTAAAGATGCACGAGGAAAACTCGTAGGATCATCAGGGTCATTGGAACACATTGTCCGACGAGCATGAATGTCTGTATTAAATATGGTACCAATCTGCCAAGTACATATGGAGATATTTCACTGGATAAATCCAAAGTTGTTTTATAAGAAGTTATCAAAATTCATCCAATTAGGAAACTCATCAGTTGGAATCTATCAGCTCAACACACAAAGCTGTGGCACACACCTGAGTGACAGAGGAGCACAACAACAGCTGACAGTGGGTGGCAACCCAATATATACGGGGACATCTCCCCATCACTTCTGAAATGAAACCATACAACAGTGTATGAGCTTGCAGAGCTCAGAGAAGGGCATGGCCAAAGGGAAGGCCAAACAAATGTTGAACAGAAGTTCTGCTGAAAAGTGTGAATTATCCATAACCTCCAGAGTCAGATAGTCAGCCTGCACATAGGTAAGTGAGGCATACGTTAGCAGTATACTGCATACACCTCAGGGACTGAACTAAATGTTCCCAAGTAAACGTGAAGGAGCGAGTAGTGAGAATAAGCCAAGCATTTAAGAGTAGCGAGCCAGTTCAGTTCATCTCTTAACAGCGGCACTAACAGAAAAGTCAGAGGATCACCAAAGTTAGCAGAGTTTTTCCTATAGTTTCCATACATATTTAATTTCCTGACTATCCACCAAGATATTTCAGTCTGCACTGGAGTGGAGGAAAAATCGTCCAATCACACTTTCAGCCACTGGTGAGACCATTTAGATCAGATTTTATCCAAGAGCTGAGGCTCAATGGTTGGGAAATAGCAATCATCTCCCTGTCCTTAAAGCAAGGTTACAATACTTATATGTAAACAGCCAAAAGTTAATCTTCAACATCAGTTACTGGGGGGCTTCCACGGCTGAAAAGGCACGCAGCATCATGCATAATAAATCTGTGTGATTTTTTTGTATTCGCGCCAAGACGTTTACAAAGCAAAATCATGGCAAATTATGTGGGTGCTAAAGTGATTTTCACTCACTGCCAAATGCCAGTGGATGGTTCATCACTCATGGAAATCGCCTCCTGCTCCCAATGAGCAGCCACCTCATTAAACACTCCAGCCACAGTTCCTACTTCAGACACATATCACCTTTTTCTCCTGCTCTGCCTTCCCTCTCTCTTCTCTCACACAGATGTGTACAAAACACCCCAAATGACTTTGACGTAGAGAGAGGGAGAGACGGGAAAGCCAACAACCCAAACACTAATGAAAAACAAATCCTCAATGAATCCCATCTGAGAGAAATCCCAGCCAAGTATTCATCATTCATTTCTGTCTGCAAATACCCATTTGGCATTTCACTATCCCATTGTTTCCAGCCATACCTGCGCATGTTTTCCCCTCGTATGCACCCTCACATCCTGCTGGAATGCTGGAATATGAATAGGGCGATGCAAGTGTGAAAACAGAGATCTTTCTTTTTAAAACTGAGCCAAGACAAGAGGCAGACAAACATGTTTTTAAAAAGTAATAAACAAGAAATCCTAAGAATTAATCCGGCTTTATTGTTTCAGTTCACCATCTGTCAAAGTTCTAATTCATATTTTTTGAGTCAGTTATAACAGCAGTTCATGAGCAGACCTTTAGATAGCTGCTTTAATCTCCTCCTCCCAGCCCTGAGGTCCCCGGGGGCCAGGGTTGAAGCTGCCGTTGAATGTGACTGTTATTTTAAGTAGCAGGTAAAAGCCATAGGGCCGAGCTGGTGCAGCTGTTTCAAACATGCATCAGAATAACAGAGTTATTCGTGTCAATCACAGAGATCACCCATTCGACTGGATTAAGTATTCTACTTACTGCTGGCTCCTGAATCTCAGGGTGTTTTTATGGAGAACTAGTCAAATAAGTGAGCTGTTAAATCATTGTTCTGCCATCTTAAAGTATACACTCCAAAATGTGCTGTATTCAAGCTGTATGATGAAGGGGCTCGGGCCGATTGCACTGTGGTACATTTATAAAAGAACCACTAACTCTTGAGCCCTGGCTATTGACTTTGACTGCACAGGAAATTTGATTTTAAACCATATATTAAAGACAAACCTTCATTCCTCCCGTTTCCTATTTTGATATTTTAGTTGGACATGTCTTTATTTCTATTTGCCTTAATGCAAACTCCACAATGCCTCCATGTTTACCTGCTGCCTTGATAAATTCAGTACAATAACTCTGAGCCTATTTTTACAAATACTGTTTTCTTTCTTGAATTTATATAAAACAAAATATAAATTCGGCAGGAAGAGTTTATTTATATCGTTTTGATTGACAGACCACTGGTGGCCAAATTATGTATTGTACATTTAAGCACTTACTATGTGGTGGGGAAATTTGATAGAGTTATGTTAAATGGTTTAATGTCAACCAGTACAGTGCTGTGCAAAGGTTTTGTGCACTTGAAATGTTTAGAGGGGAATCCATACGGACCTTTAGCACATGATCTGATTGTCCACCTGATCTGAGATTATATTAAGAGACAGAAAACACTGAGACGAACTTGTGCAAATCCGATGCTTGGAACAATCTCTTCTGAATCATTCACACTTTAACTTTCAGTCCTCATAACTTTTTTACAAAAAAATTGTATTCGAGCAGCTGAAAACCTACTGTAAACAACCATTATTTCCAAAATGCCAAAGCTCTGTAATTGAAAATATTCAGGTAGTACACACTGTAATTGGATTTCACTAATGCAGCATTATGTATTATTAATATATACAATCAAGACATGGAATATAACACTATGAATATAGTTGTACAGCAGTGTGATTTGGGGTGACTGGTGAGAGACCTTTCATTATCCCACTGCCTCCCTCCTCCTTCTCTGCTCCCTGTCAGCATTGTTCAAAGTCCTCCTCTCTTTGAAAGATGTGGTTTCTGTGTCTCTTTTTGAAGAGAAGAAAAACACATTCCACCACAGAGCTTCCTTTGAAGAGGTCTGTCTCATACTGACGTAGCCATTGTACTAGTTCAGCTCTTCTTCTTCATACCTGTTCGGCTGATGGTGCAACTTTCACAAGAAAATGTCTCGGAGAAAAGTTTCCTTCAATTTTTTGGTTCGGATGTCACCAGAGACGCTCTGTCACTTATACTGCTGACAGTCTTGTATTGTACGATGACACGTCAGGTTTATTCAGCAACTAATGGGACTCAGATGTAGGTTACAAGCACAAAACCCTGTATTGTCTTTACTTGCATCTACTTTTGTGGTAAAAAATATAGCACATAAACAAAAGGGAGAATGTGGCATTTCCATGGCACCCCCCCACCAGTGTATGCACAGTGACACACTTGTACAATGACCATGGCTGCATTTGCAAATGTGTTGATAGCAAGTAAACAGAGAGTCATCTGTCTCTGAATAATACATGAAGAGATGGAGGGTATTACACGGAAAACTAGACCTACATGTCTTTATTTTTAAAAGCGGGGGCAACTACGCATTACACATGATTATGCTTGACAAGGAAGCATCGTCTGTGACTTTGCTGCCTGGTAAAACCTGAGGCTAGTAATCCCTTGAATACAATTATGTCGTATAAAAAACATAAGGATTTCATAGAGTTCAAATATTTATCACTCCTAGAGAGGCCCAAGCACAGACTCGGAAAATTAGTCAGTTTCTTATTCCACACAGCTTTAAGCAAAAAATAAAATATGAGCGACTATGCCATTATTTTACTTTCGACTGCCTCTCTCATTATCTGGGTTTAGTAATGTTTGGTCTCACAGCATGTGCAGTGTAATATACGGTTGTATAATACCATAGGGTAACTAAACACTGGACTTAATGGAAAAAAACTGGTATAATATCCTCTCTTAAAGTTTTTTAAGTAAACTTGATACACAAGTTGTCCTCCAGCTAAAAAGTATTTTGTTCACAACCTCACTTTGCCCACGCATTATGTTCATATTAGCATTTGAATATTAAGAAAGTAGTACCTCTGCCAGTGAACAAATGTCAACAATATATTCTCACACACATCGCAGGCTCTTGAGTTTCCTGTCATGTCACAGCCAAGAGTCGTTCCATTCCCTGTTTTGCAAATCAACGCTCAAGTGATGTTTAAAGTAAATCGGCGTCAGGTACAGAGCACTTTAGGACACTGATACTGCACCGACTGGATTAGTGTCATAATTGTGACGAGTGGAGGGAAGTCAAAAGAGTGTAATTTAATACACTTGGGTGAGACCACAGCATTTAACATTCACATCATAAGACAAATGTCACAGAAGTAGAAATGTCTCGTTGTCGCATAATATTTAAAACACGAGTTCATGTCAGTTACGAGGTTATAAAGTTTGGGTTTTGCAGATACAGAGGTGGGTATCAAGCGAAGATGATGCTAAAAAAGGTGTAATTTCTCTCTCTCTCTCCAGGAATGGGGAAAGTTGTTGACCCTGATCGACATGCATGTCTCAAGTAACACTTGAAAAGAATGAGCTGACAAGGGATTGTAAATAAGAGTCATCCGAACCAGAGTCAATCATGGAGCTATTTTCTTGTCCACCTTGGAATATATCAACAACTATTGAGTGGATCACCATGACACTTAGAGGATGCGGACAACTGACCTCAGCAACCTTGACAACTATTTGATGGATTGCTTTGACATTTCTTCTGAATATCTATGCTGCCTCCTAATGATTTTGGTGCCCCCCTGACTTTCTTCTTGTAGCAGGTGAAAGTTATGCATGATGTGTACGTGGATGGCAAAAGACAAAAAAAAAGTGTTTGATTGTTTTGTATTTGACTTTTATATTTTTTATAGTTGCTTTTATTTTATTTTAACTCTTGCACTGCTGAGCTAACCGGTTTCTTCTTGTCCAACACCTCTCATTGTGCTGTTGACCCTGTGTTAACTGCATATGACAAATAAAACTTGAAAATGAAACTTAAAAAGCTCTGCTTCCCTGAGTTTGGCAGCATTGATGAACCCATGATTTATCAACAAGTCAAATCTTTTTGACCAAAACTTCAGTTTATGACCAAAGACTTATTCTTATTATTGATGACATTTTCATTATTACTTTACCTTGCACTCTGTACAAGCCCTTATGGAAGCTTTTATATTGATAGTGTATTTTTTATAATCCTTATATTATATATTAGTGTTGTCAGGATACCAACATTTTTGTTTCAATACCAATTCGTGAATTTCGATACGGATACTTTTTTAGTTGCTCTATCTGAGCCAGTGGCACCATACTTCTGTAGTAGACAAAAATTGGGTTCGAAAAATGAGCGTAATAAATTTGTCATTGCAGAGGGCTTAATTAGTTTGTGAGGCCCCCAGTAGTGTGCAGGCTAATCCTGGGTTTGAGCCTCATCACCATGAAATGCCAGACTTGCAATGTCCTTTATGCTCATTATTTCCATGCTCAATAAAATTTTGGTTTGTCTGTTAAGTGTTTTCTTGTTTGTTTGTTTTCATGCATGAAGTTAGGTTTATGACAATGGATAAATACCCCTCATTTTATAGCATGTGAACGTCTGCCCATTAGCTTGTTGTGCCATAATGCATCAAGATACCATAAATGGTGTGCTTTCGGCATTCAATAAATTTGGTTATCAAATAAAATATTAGATATTAATATTTTATTATTAATATTAAATAATAACTTTAATTGATTAAAGTTACTGGCACCACCTTCAAAGGAAGGGAAAATAGCCAATTTATTGATTAAGTCTCATAAAGGTTCTAACTACAAATTTGGAACCTGATTAACAATTAAATTAATAACTCTAACCAAACTTACCATATAGATAGTTAGCTAAGTTGAAAGATATGGGGTTCTGACAGTGTAGAGGTTGGGAAATTCACTATGCAACATTAATGGAAAACATTTGGAAAGAAAAACATTTATTATGAATATAATAAAGTATAAAAACACAAATTACTAACGGTCTAATGCTAAACAAAGATAGGTATGTGTGATACATGTGTGTGTCTGTGAGTCAGCGTGCTCAAGATGGTGGCTGGCCAAGAGATAACACCCTTCCCCACCTATTGGAATGTTTACGACCTGTAGAGATAATGAGGTGAGAGTTACGTGTGTCTGTGTGTCAAATTAGGGAAGTTACTAGATTGATGCAACGAAGACTGTGAAGAGCATAACAGACTAACATTACTTAATAACTTGTACCAAAATATCACAACACCACGAATCAAACTTATAAACCTCACAGAATCGAATAAACAGTCTGCTTAGCCTAGTATAATTATTAAGCCAGTTGTGTTACCAGTCCGTGGAAGGAAAACGAGTTGCTGTGCAGTTCGCAGTTTGTGTCGTCTTGCTGGTTTCGTTGAGTTCAGTTCAGTTGCTGAAGTTGCCAGCAGGACATCGTCGCGGACGTTGGAGAGCTTGAGGCGAGGAGGTTTCTTGGTGAGATGAGCTGGAAGCTGCACCTTGTGCTCCTTCAAGAGTTGGATGGAAGAGAAGATGGAGCTGAGAAGAGGCTCACAGCCTTCCTCCTGTGGAAGGATCGTAGGAAGAGGCAGAAGAGGCTCAACAGCCTTCCCCTAGAGGGTTAGCAAGAGAGATCGCGAGAACCTAGCTTATATTGGCCCGTGACCTCACAGGTCATGGGGTCCAGAGTGACCAATGGGAGTTGAAACCTGTGTCCCTGGGGGTTTCACCCTCTGTGTGAGTTGATGCCCTCTGGGACATTGAGTTCCTTGCTCTGGTTTTAATGGCCCTGGAGACGAGTCCTGGGGAACATGCTTCAGGGTTTGATGGCACATGTAGGCCAAGTGTGGTTTCACACAAACCATGGCCAACATCCCCTCGTCAGGATCGCACCTGACGGGTTCCTGAGGGCGAACTTGAACATGTTTAGTCCAAGCTGAAAGTCAATTGTCAGTTCATTTGGATTGTCACATCTGGGCATTTGTGTATACTATCTAGTTTGGCTAAGCAAGATTCAATTAGACAAATAATTCAGATTACAATGACAGTACAATATGAATAACTGTGCCTTCACTAGGTTAGGGAGAAAAAGGAAGAAATAAGACATTGTAAATTGTAAGATAAGATGCAGAGAGAGTGGCACGTACAATGATAAGGTCATTTTTGAATGTCCAAGAGTTTTGTTCACTCATGAACCTACCAATGTAGTACTCAGTCTGATCTGTTAGACTTAACAATTTAATCTTCAGCAGGTTTTCCTGAAGGTTGTCATAATTTTCAAAGTCTCCAAACAAATGACTTCATTGTTTCTGTAATAATATGCTAATGTCTAACATGGGTATGGACTTCATTATTATGAAATGGAAAGAGTCGATCAAACATATTTACAAAGTTCAGTGGTATATGTTTAATCAAATTAGGTTTTAAGTTTGCTGCTGTTGCTAACAAACAGGTTTCCATTAACTGCAAGAAACTTAATACTGACTGTCAGTACAGGAGTTAACTGTGTTGGTTATGGCCTTGAGGAGCGAGCCTGATCGCCTGTGTCGTGGCTCAGGCCGAACGCTCTGGGAGCCAGAGTCCAGGAGGACTTCAGAGGCGCTGTCACTGTGTGCTCGGTCATAACCATATTTTAAACTGTACTAGAGACGCTGTCGCCTTCTGAGCAGTGGTGTTGTCTGGGCCAGAATTTCAGGTATGGTTTCTACAGCTTCTACTGTGGAATGCCATCTCTGGAAGTTGGGGACATGGGGATACGCTCTGTGTCCCTACGCTGCCTTCTGTCACCCCCTTCGCTTTGTTGTGAGGGTGAAGTTTTGAGGCAGCGGATGAATTGACACCGTGCTGTTTGTTTTGACGGGCTCGGTTGCACCTACTGTAGCCTTGAAAGTATAACAGTTTCCCGCCACCTGTGTCATCTTCTGATCTGCTGCATTGAAGGTTTTCCTGTGTCATCAGTACAACATGTGCATACATGGATGTAAGTTACGAAGAACATGGACTTGAAGGTGGATTTTCTTAGGCCTGGTGCTCTTTCCTGAAAATAAACATGCCTCAAACGTCGAAAATAATCTTTGGGATTTCGCGCGTAATGTTTAATTTGGGATGCTGTAACAATGGATGTGATCCCAGCGGAATTCCTCGACTAGTGCTTGACGGAGCCGTAGTTACTTGTGACACTGGAAGGAAGTGACTGAATAAATTGTGAACAGCTGTAGAGCTGGTTTTTAACACAAGTCTAACCTTCTTCTTTCTGTTGCATTTGCACATCACTGCTGAGATCTAGTTCTCTAAAGTAATTATCAATATTGCTATCACAGTTGTCTGGATCAAATTGTTCAATATCTTTAGCTAGAAACTCAAAAATCAAAGCAGACACTGTGAGGTCCGGCACGTGCATCACCTGCTACAGGTCTCTGGCTGAGGAGGCTAAAACATCTTGAAATGTTAGTCCCCCTTTGAGATGTGCACGGAAAATGTGTCATGCATCCGTGGATGAGAAGCATATGAGGCACAATGTGTTCTTGAAGATAAACTACATATGTCACAATGTCAGTGTCAGAGTCAGATGGAGTTGAAGCTGTTTCCCTTCCTGTCAGTGGAGGATCAGGAGGTGACTTAATTCCGAAGACTTAGGGTCGATGGATTCTGTCCCATCTGGGAGTGAAGAGGAGTAACCGTACTTATCGGAGGAGAATCGGAATAACCAGAATCGCATTGGTTCAAAACTGATGTACGGGCCTCAATCTAAGTTTAACAATTCTCCTTGTGTGAAATGAGATCTGACTCTGCTGAGTGCAGGTCTCTAGTGCAGGGCTTTTTACTAGCAGTTTGAACCTCCTGGAAAAGAAAAGCATTTTGCGCTCTTAGGCATTTACCTCCTGTTCCACAGCTGCTTTGCTCTGACAGGCAAGGTTGATTTGCCTGTGAAATTTAGAATCATGCATCTCAACAATGGACCCTTTGATGCTGTTTGTCATCACCCTGTCGTTAAGTAGAGAATCTATTTTATTACACTCATGAAGTTCAACTTACTGATGAATTCAGGATAGCCAGGGTCAGGCTCTGTGCTATGGAAAACAAATTGTTCTACAGGGTTCTCCATTGTTGGTTCTGAATTGAAAATTAGATTTACAAGTTTATAAATCAAAAGCAGTGTGGTTGGCTTTGGTGTTGCACTGGCAGACACCTGTAGTGTGGATTTGGTCGTACACTAGCCTAACAAACTATGGTGGATAAACAGTTCACCAACTTTAATCACTAACTGATATGCAGGGCAGTAACAGTTAGGGGTTATAAACACAGGGCTGAAGGCTGTGGCTCTTCAGGTTCTCTTATCCAACTTGGGCTGATATGCTTGCAGTAACAGCCAGTAAAGCTCTGTTATAGGTGGCACGTATGTCTTAATTCAAAGCACTAACAGTTACAGGAAATTTCACAGCTTGACCAGTTAACATTGAATATGTGATATTCAAATGAAAGAAATTTTAAAATTTCAACAACGAATATTCAACTGGAGTTATAGCAACGATAGCAATTTTAGCGAACACTGAGGACCTAAAATGGTAGTTATGAATAATTAATTATGAATAAACATTTAATTTATGAATAAATTAAATTTCACCACAATGCACCACTTTGTAAATACGGTTGAATGTCTACTCCGGTGGCAGACTAGTGAATTGAATTCAAACCTTGGCTTGACTGAAAATTCAAATTCCATTTTCGGCGCTGAAATGAAAACAAATTAATATGGCATAATTATGAATTTTCCACTGTACTCTCCCTCATGGGGCACCATTTATGTAGCCAAAATGAAGAGGAAAAACAATTAATGTTACATAATTATGAATTTTTGCCTCCACCAGGACGCCATAATGTGAATTAAAAAAAAATTACAATAATGTTACATATTATGAATTTTGCCAACTGTACTTGCCCACCCAGGGACGCCATTAATGTTGTGCCATAATGCATCAAACGGATACCATAAATGGGTGCCATTCAATAAATTTGGTTATAAAATAAAATATTAGATATTAATATTTTATTATTAATATTAATAATAACTTAATTGATTAAAGTTACTGCACCACCTCAAAGGAAGGGAAAGATAGCAATTTATTGATTAGTCTCAAAAGGTTCTAACTACAAATTTGGAACTCTGATTAACAATAAATTAATAACTCTAACCAAACTTACCATAGATAGTTAGCTGTTGAAAGATATGGGGTTCTGACAGTGTAGAGGTTGGGAAATTCACTTATGCAACATTAATGGAAAACATTGTGAAAGAAAACATTTATTATGAATATAATAAAGTATAAAAACACAAATTACTAACGTCTAATTGTAAACAAAGATAGGTATGTGTGTATACATGTGTGTGTTGTGTGAGTCAGCGTGCTTTAGATGGTGCTGCAAGAGATAACACCCTTCCCACCTATTGGAATGTTTACGACCTAGAGATAATGAGGGAAGAGTTATGCGGTGTCTGTGTGTGTGCAAATTAGAGGAAGTTCTAGATTGATGCAACGAAAGACTGTGAGCATAACAGACTAACATTACTTTCAATAACTTGTACCCAAATATCACAAACCACGAATCAAACTTATAACCTCAACAGAATCAATAAACAGTCTTGCTTAGCCTAGTATAATTATTAAGCCCAGTTGTGTTACAGTCCGTGGAAAGGAAAAGGAAGTTGCTGTGCAGTTCGCAGTTTTTGTCGTCTTGCTGGTTTCGGAGTTCAGTTCAGTTGCTGAATTTGCAGCAGGACATGATCGCTGCTAGGACGTTGGTAGAGCTTGAGCGAGGTTCGGTGAGATGAGCTGAAGCTGCACTTGTGCCCTCTCAGAGTTGATGGAAGAAGATGAGCTGGAAAAGAGGCTCCACAGCCTTCCTCCTGTGGAAGGATCGAGAAGAGGCAGAAGAGGCTCAACAGCCTCCTAGAGGTTTTAGCAAGAGAGAGATCGAGCGAGAACGCTTATATTGGCCCGGTGACACAGGTCATGGTCCAGAGGACCAATGGGAGTTGAAACCTGTGTCCCTGGGGTTTCACCCTCTGTGTAGTGATGCCGGGACATTGAGTCTTGCTCTGGTTTTAATGGCCCCTGGGAGACGGAGTCCTGGGAACATGCTCAGGGTTTGATGGCACATGGGCCAGGGTTTCACAAACCATGGCCCAACAGCTGTCACTGGCAAAGGGGCATACAAACATGAAGTAGCAGTCTATGTAGGAAGCCATGACTTTACAAGGACCTGAAAAGAGGTGTGATGAAGGATGGCAGATTGAATCAGGGTTCCTAATGGGTTCCTAAAGCAACCAAAGATATTAACTGAAAAAGAGTGGTTAGATTTTTCTAATTGAGAAGATGAAAAAACTAATATGAGATCAAAACTAAATTTCAGCCTCACAGAGCAGGTGTTGTGGGCTTCCATGACTTCCTGTTGTTTGAAAAAAATAAAATAAAATAAAATTCCAAAGAATATTTTGAGAATAACTGTCACAGCAAATGCCCATGGCCATTTTCTGGTTTTGCTCTTGCAATGATTTCTCTTTCACAACTGTCCAATACAGCCACAGAGAAACGAAGACATGCGTCAGTCACAGGTGGCCTGTGGGCACCAAGTGGAAAATTCAACAGCATCTCACTGCGGCTGCACGAACAGGACACATTTCACTCACAAACTTCATCCACCAAAAAAGTCAAAGCTCTCAGAATGATGGCTTATTCACATTGCTTATCTCCCTTTGTGCATGAATCTTAAAAATAATAAAATCACAAACTGTGTGAATTTGAGCAGAAAATCTGAATAAAACCAGCCCCGAGAGACGTGGCTATTGTTTTTTGAGATGCATTTGTTTTCAGTGTCACAAACAAATAAGTTAGTGGGAATTTAAAGTTGTATTTCTGTGCGATAACGCAGCCAGCAAAGCAGCCTTTGAGCGGACAGAGAACAGAGAGACCCTGCTGCGCGTATGCAAAGTGCCATCAGCCAGCCCAGAATTATTCATTGGCTCTCTTTGGACAGAGATTTCTCCAAGTTTATAGTGTTTCTTTCCCATATAATCACTGTCATTTCATCATCAGGAAAAAAATGGCCATGGATTAAGACAGCATTGTCTATCAGCACAGCAGCCAAACCTCATCTGGATTAGCATTAACCCCTCTGGTGCACAGCAGTAGACAGAAAACAATGATGTTGCCGGCTGTCACATCCAAATGAAAATGTGAATGTAATTTACTTCAGGACTGGAGACACATTTCTCTCTGAAGTGTTCAGACAGACACAGGTGACGTGTTGTCTCTCACCCTGTACCTGCACAGGTGACGTGTTGTCTCTCACCCTGTACCTGCACATTGTCCTTGTTTATTGTGATTGGAGTGATTAAAACACTTTCAAACAATATGAAGTCACAGCATGTTGATGGGTAATGTAAGTAAACACAGTACTGAGGCAAATTCAGCTTCTAAATTGTCGCAGAATGACAAAGGCATCACAACCGACCTTCTACTGTGTTCAGTCTTCAGCAGCAGGCCTCTATAGTCAACTCTAGCGTTTCCATTGTTTCCTATGCAAATGATCAGAGATTAAAAAAAAATAAGCAACAAACTTGCAGCATAATTTCATTTATATTGCAAGTGTGATACCACCGTTTCATTTTTCAGAAGTGTAGAGGACAAATACGCAGCTTGTGGTCACAGCTGGATCACAAAGAGCGAGCAAGAACATAATGACAATACTTTACTGCCTTATGTGCCCAAAACCACTTTAATATTTGAGTCATCAAAATAAAATCTTGCGAATCAACAGCATTGCAGTTCAACTCTAAAACCCACCCCTGGTTATGAAAGGATTTCAAATGACTCGGATCAACTTCCTCATGGTAAAAGGGAGGAGAGATTCCTAATGGGCAGCTCTATAGTTCAGCTAGAGAAAGAAGAGAGAGGAGCGAGACATTCATTTCTACGCATCTTACAGCAAATTAATTGAATTATACTCCAGATATGTTTTGTTCAGTCATCACCTAAACCGTTGGTAAGGCGACAAAGTGACCTTCGCTTGTCCAGATGACACAGGTAGACTTGAATATGTAATGACTACTCACAAGACCAGTTAGAGAACCACTGCAGAGTCCAGCCAGCTTAGTGATTATCAGTAAGAACAGCTTCAAAAGCCTTTCTCTACTGTTCTGTTTAGTTCTCCCAAGCATTTTGTTCACGGTCACACACCATTTTCTTTTTCCGTAAGAGTGGAAATAATGCTGGTGGCCATTACTACAACCGCACTGGAATAGATTCAATATGCTTAAATATGAATATATAAAGGCTAGATGTCATGGAGATGTTATGAAGATGGATAACACATCTCCACTTCCTCACAATGTAAATAATCCACAATTGTACCGCTTTTCCTTAGAGGATTTTGTGTGTTGGCTGGAGCCAATCCCAGCTGACAATGGGCAGGGGTGGGGTACACCCTAATATTAATTTTTTTCAATGAACCTAACCCACGGAGACACGAGGAGAACCTCAAAATTCCACAAAGAAAAGCCCTGGACGATGCGGGACTCAAACCAAGAACCTTCTCTCTATGAGGTGACAGTGTTAAAATCAAGCCAAAATATCCCAGAGCAAGAGTCTGTGCAGTAGTGATCTGAGAGTGGAGCCGTGGCATTGAGGATATGCTAATTTAAATCGTCTGACCAAGTGTGAGACATACAATTCAGTTTAAAAATTCATGAATGCCTGAGCTGTGTCCAAAGACATTTTATAAAACATTATATACACATATCTGTGACCATGTTACATTAGTTATACAGCAATATTAATGGAGCATGAATGAAAATCATCTCTGACATCAAACTTCATTGGCGCAACAACGTTTCTTTGGGCACAGAGTAATTAAAACCTGTCAAACACGCGTGTACCTGCAGAGATGAGCAATAACATAACTTTGATGTTAAGATAAACATTAATAATCACCCAAATCTTTAAGCATGCTTTCTACTGCATCTCTGTTGCTGCGGATGTGTGTTGCTTGGCAACCATTCTGGTGAATGTCACGGTATAGAATGATTATTTGTAATGAATAAATTATTACATTTTTTTGTATCTGTGTGTTTATTTTATGAAACCCTGTCAGGTATATATATAAACGGTTTTATAAAAAAGTAATTAGACAACACAAGGCCATGGTTTAAAGTGATGTTATAATGTTTTCAGGCACCAAGTCTGAGGTAGTTGATGATGTAAATTTTAAGATTCAAATTAATTGCAAAACGTGAGTTTTCAGTACACCTGAATTATGAATTATATCAAATAAAAATAATATAATCATTCAGAATTCCTGCTCCTGTTCTGTCACCATCAGGAAATGAGAAAATATATGAGATTAAACGTAACTGTGAAAATAATAATTGTCTGCATCCAATGCAGATGAAAAAAAAAAGTAATTATTGCTAAAAAAGGTCTTACATGAGAGTATTGTGCTGTATAATATAGTTCCCCATTTTGGGACATGACAAGAATCTTTGTAATTGAAAGGTATGTTTGCACAGAGGTTAATCTCACTCAAGTCAATGGCAAAACAAACCAGCGGAATTAATTAAAAAGTGTGTGCATTCGAAGCCAGACTGTCTAGCATTAAACAACGAGCCCGTAAGCGTGCGGCAGTATTATTAGTTTTATGTGAGATTTACTGCTCATTCTGCTGAACAAGACAAAGTAAACCAATAAACGTGTAAAATGGTCTTTTTACAGAGATACTCCAGACCATAACCTGAGGTACTATAAAACATTATTGCACATATTCCCTCACCTTCATGAAGGCAGGACAAATAACCAAAATATTGCACTCGTATTACCAGGCCACACATGCCTTAGGATGAGGAACACAGCAAACTCGTGTCGTGCCCCAAACAAGCGTGCAGACTGGAATATCACCTTGGGTGCAATGTACCAACGAGCCTGAAAACAAAACATTAACAACTCGTGACAGCTTGGGAATTACATCATGTGGATAAATATATGTCATGTTTGCTCCTCATCACTGAAATCTCCCCAGTGTTTTCTCCAACCCAGGCAGTCAATACCCAGGAGGCAGAATGGGATGGATGGATGGATGGATGGATGGATTGATGGAGGGTGGGTGGGTGGACGGACACACAGGCAGATGGATGGATGAACAGATTCTTATATTAGGTTTGGAACACACTGTGTATTACCTCATAAACACACACACACACACACACACACACACTAGGTTTTGGCAGAAACTGTAGAACAGGTGCTTAGCCTGAGGGCAGCACTTCCTTCTAAACCCTCAGTGGGATAGTTGAGCTTTTGATGCCAAAATATCAACCTGAGTAAACCCGAAAAACAAAAGTTACATTTCTTTTTCCTTCAGGACGAGTTTACTCATTGGGACTGATACCGGATTAAACACATTTTCTTGGGTTTAGCCCAAGAAATTGTCTTTAATCCAGTTGGCAAAAATGTGAAACTGAGGAAGTAAACAACTCTGCTTTTAGTCCATGAAGGATAATGTTGCATTTCATAAAAGTGTATTAACTGCCTCCACCCTGAAAGTTATGTTTTCATCCCTGTTTGTTTATTGATGGGTTGGTTTTGCGACCAAGATTAAGCAAAATCTACAAAATGGATTTGCATGAAATTCATTGGAAGGATGCGATATGGGTCAGGAAATGTTTGTGCAGATCCAGATCAGGGAGTGGATCCAGGATTTTTTACTGCTTTTTTTTACTTTCTTTAACAATGTAAGATAGGTTGTTTTTCAACATGTTCACCAATTTCCTGGTGAATAATTAATGAATCTTTATTTTTTAATATTAAGGGGTCTAACTTCTATGAGTGACTGCAATTTTGTGCAGCTTGAGTTAATTAAGGGGACGGTTGGGCCTTGGCAGAGTATATCCTCTGCTGAGTGTCATTCTTTTTGGTGTTTAGTATTAGCAGGTGGTCCTTATGAAACCCTGGAACAATTAAACTAATACAATTATAATACATTGAAAACAAAAATCCACCCTTTATACTTTCAGATGAATCAGGCAGCAATAAAGAAGACTACTAGGAAGTATATTGCCACGTGCCAGCAAAATGTTGGACTCGTTTTCACTTTGTTTGAGAAATTATTTTTGATCCAAAATTAAGCAAATATTAATGTTAACACCCGTTCCTCACTGATTTAGCATTGCACTCCTACAACAACATTAAATGCCTCGTTTTCAAAATTTTTAACCATTTCTCAATATTTAATCAATCTTCAACAATCAGACTGAGAACATCTCAGGAGGATCACGAAGACGTGACAACAGGAAGTTAGTGTTCATCTAAGCCTGTTTCCCCTGCAGACAGTGTGGATGGGTTGACACTGGAAAATGTTTGCGGCTTTATAATCTTTTGCAAACAGTGTTAAAATTACCACCTATGCAACTTTCAGTAGGAAGCACCCGACTAGCGTAAACAAAGGCCGACACATTTCTATTCCTGGGGCCCCTCATCTATCCCTTCTAATGATGTCGTCAGTGTGGGCTGAGTCAACACGCGGCCCCGCAGGGCCAAGTCATTCACTGTTCCGCTCCCCATCAGCCTCAATCATCACCCTCACGATAGGGTTCCACTACAAGCTACACTTTACCAAACAATATCTCGCAGATGGCACATTGGTACCCAGAGGCGGAACTGTGATGCTGTTAGTGTCTGTGGAAAGCGCATGAAGCTTTGGGGCATGGGTGGGCAGGGCTACATTTGGAACACAGGACAATTCTAATCACATCATTCAAACACCAAGTCACACCCCTCTTGAGAGACAGGATGACAGTGGCTGGAGTATTAGACGCATTTGTTCTCCTCCTCGCGCTCCTGTCCTCTTATTCCGGGCTGTCCCCTGTGGTGGTCTTAATCTACAAGAGGGGAGGCGAGCGATTGGCAGAGCCTCTTACACCTCGGCATGGATGGAGAAAGACGGAAATATAAAGTTAGGTTTGAAAATGAAAGAGTGGGGACAATAGAGCGAGGGAAACTAATATCGGGTCACTGCGGGCTGGCTGCGATTCCAATGTGCATCACTTCATTAGAGAGCTGATGACTTCTGAAAGCGGCTGAGCTGGAACTGAAACACTCGCGGCCCATGAGGATCGCGGATTTTATACAACACACACATACACTATGATGCTTTGAACTATTCTCGACTCCTTCCCAAACACACGCACACCACCCAGCATGCAAAATACAAGTGGTGTGTAAACGCTCCTCTATGTGGTCTGACTACTCCTCATATCCACTGCAATCAAACCACCAGAGAAGAACCACTGCAACGCACTTACAGGTCTTTTCCACCAAATTAGATCTGGTTCTTCAACTGCTGCCCTTTAGGATTCTTTGAACCTTGATGCTATTGAGCCATTAAGCCACCATTTCCACCATAGACTGTGTGTGAAAATGGATGTAGACCCTCTATTCTCTTGAATGACCAACAGATGGTGAATTCGATGAGAAAATGTTCACTTGATTTATAACAGCAGTCAATTTTCCCTGGGAGTTTATGGTCTAAATCATTACTTTTAAATCTTCTTCAAAACAGCATGATGTTCCTTTTGAAAATGATGGTCCCTTTAAGAGTCAAATAGACACTAAAGCACCAATTGCATCGTACAGTGGATAAAGTGTGATTGACAGCTGATGCCATCCAATGGGTGTAGGTGGGCAAGCTCACAGTCAGGCTACAGCCCCGCTTCTTCAGATATGGTTACTTCTGGTTTTCTGGCTGGCGTTGGACAAAATGCCAAACTTGAGGCTTCAAAAGAGCCGCTCACAAACCAATGGGTGATGCCACAGTGGGTTGCCACTTGGTGTCTAGCAGTTATTAGGGGTGTAACGGTACACAAAAATCATGGTTCAGTACGTACCTCGGTTTTCAGGTCACGGAGCAGTTTTTGGTACAGTAGAAACTATGAAGTATCTATAAATGACTTGCTGGCTGAAATGCAGATGAGAGGGAACTTCATAACAGGGCTCGATTACTTTCAGTGTGTGTTTGAACCCTTCGTTCTTAACAACAGAGAACTGTTGCATGTCCGCTGCAATAAAAACTATATCCTTTGTAACTTGTTATTGCCTTGACACGGTCTGAATTATTTGCAAGTGGCAGCTTTAATGTCGCGGGGAGCTGGGTTTGCACGGAACACGTTTTTTCCTTGTCCCACTAATGTTAGTGTTGTTCCCAAAGTTAGTGGACATCACTGTGGTGATGCCATTTCAAACAAGTCGGCATGTTCAATGTGCTACCAGCTACATATCCGATAGCAGTTGCACAATGTCGGCATATGGCTTTTGTACGATCCACTTGTCTTTGTCCGTCGTCATTATAGCGACTGTGAAGTGTTCCCACACAGCAGACTTATATGATGAGGGAGGGTCTTCACACTCTGAAAGGCCCATACCAGAAATATCCGGTTCGGATACATGTACTGTTAAACTCCTACCAGTTATGAACCAATGTAATCAAGCCTGTGCAATCAATGGAGGGCATTTGAAGTACACGTCCAACCTGTGTAATGCGATACGCCCACTGCTCATTGTGGGAACTGTTGAGTTTTCTCAACAAACTTAATGTCTCGACCTTATTATGTTATGATTTGGCTCTTAAATTAGACTGAACAGAATGTTTTATTACAATGGATTCTTAATTTTGCCATGGACCTTTGTGTAAAGCACTTTGTGTTTAGATAAGTGCTATACAAATAAAGTTATTATTATTATGATTAATGTTAACCTGCTAGCTGATCATCTATTTTTCGAGTGCCAAAGCAATACATTCTGATTGTTGATAGAAGAATATTATAATCCTAAACACCAGTTTGCAAAACATGAGTACACATTCAACACTCTACAGTCAAAATGTTTATTTGTTTTTACTCAGTGGAGGTGAAGAATCGCCATGGTTTATTGTGTGTATTTACTGTAACACCACAGGGAACATGGAACAGTGGACTGGAAGTTTTATTTGTGAGAAACTATTTATTGATTCGTTTGCTCTGTGGTAGAGTTGCAGAACAATGTGATGCCTGAATCTGTTTATACATGTGCATGTTTGTGTGTGATAAAGATAGACTGTGTTGGGCATTTGCATGTTTTTTTTATTTAGATGGTAAAACTGAAACAGTTCTGCTCACCACCCGCTGCTACAATCATTTCTGGATCATCCGCCACGGCTCATGGTTGCATCTCCTCAGTTTCCCAGTCTCACCAGTCAACGGACCCGCTGTTTGCAGAGAAGCTCTTCTGGACTCATTCCAGGACAAATCTGCACCCAGTTAACCACCAGGCTCAAAATGACGCCTAAACACACACAACTGGATATCGCCTTCCAGTTCGCAATTCCTCATTATTCCCTCTCAGAGAAACTGTACAATTATTTTGGCAGCTGCCAGAATGGAGACACTACACATTGATTGGACACAGCGCTCCAGTTGGTGCAAGCTGCTTTGGTCATGGCAGATAAGGAAGTGTTTTGGGACGCAGCAGGGAATTTCATCAGTTTCAGGAAGAACAGAGACAAAGCATGAATTATTGGAATGATTAATCTTGTTTAGGTGATTTGATTGTAACGGACCAGCAGATCGCTCATGCTCAGACAAATTCTGCTGGCAGAGCAAATGGATTTCCTAAGAAAATGAAATCTTTGAAACCACTTTATCAACATGGTGTCGGATCTTATCAGAGAAGGGGAAGGAAAACAATAATTGAGACACAGACAAGCCTAAAATTGCTAATTAATATCTCATTAGCCTCTGGCCCAAAACTGATGTAATGGAAGTCCCACCTGATGCAAGTAAAATACAGTGACAGTCTGAATTAAGGCTTTTCACGCACTTTGATTTTAAATACACAAAAGTGTCTGATGAAAGCTCCTGGAAATACAAGCCACAATGATTTAGAGTTGAAGGTTTTTAATTGTTAAAATATCGATGCATCACTGAAAAAAAAACATTCCTTAATAAGCTTATTCAGACTTGATGTGGATTTGTGCAACATTTAAACGTTACAAATTCTAATTTTTTTTTTTCATCATTTTTTCATTCAAAGGAACAAATTTTAACTAAATTGTCACAAAAGCCAGTAAAAGAAAATGCAATCAAACACACTTTTCTACCCACTTCTGTCGATGTGAGTATTCTGACTTGGTTCACTGTGAGAAATACTGCAGTTAGTGGAGGAGGACGGAACAAAATGATAAAATCAAATAATAGAAAACAATATAGGAAATAAAACAGAAACATGTAAGTTTTCTTTGTTAATTTGAAGAACATCTGTCTCCTCATCAGATGGCACAGATCAAATGTTTTATTGTCGTGACTTGAGCAGCAGCTTGATTAAAAAACCACACTTCCTGCACATCGTGGTTCATTTGTCTGTTTTCATTTCACTTTCTTGACTTTTTCTTTTTTATAAATACAAACTTTTCCACTTCTGCCAAGTTTAATAACTGTTTTGTGAAATGTCTTTATTTGTAATATGCAGATTGAAAATGGCAGAGAGATGCACTCAGAGAATCCACAAGAGAAAAACAAATTCAGACAAGTAAAGTCAATTTAATTTCACATTCTCTAAAGATAATCCCATTCAGCATGAGGGTTGGATCTGGAACATTTCCAGAGAAATATCCAGATTCATTAGGTTCAACACTAAAGAATATATTGGTGGATCTTTTCCCCTTCCACTTTGCTATAGTAAAGATGATGCTGGAGCATACGATGCTCTGAAATGATGCTGATGCTGATTATTTAACTCTTTTATATTATTTGTGAATTGAAAGAAACGTCACTTATTACTGTAATTGTACTTTAACAAGACCAACAGAGTGGTGACTCTTTTCTACGCAAATAATCACTGTCTCACAAATGCATGAGTCAGCATAAACCAGATATTGTAACAGGGCTAAAACAGCAAAACCCAAAAATGAAATAAAAAAATGCATTGTGATTAAAACACAAATTCAGCAAATGAATTAGCAAAAGAAAAAGAAAGAACTATAGAAAAGAAAGTGAGATAATTAGAAAGAATCAATTAGACATTGTGAATCAACACTGTCAGGTCCAATTGTCAGAATTTGCTAAGCTGTTAATAACAACAGTTGTGCAGTGAGAACCTTTAGTGTCTGAGGCAAACAGCTTGTGAAATCTAGGTTACACCTGTAATTTCAATGTGTCAGAGAGATTTAATTAACCTGTCACGTTTTACAGTTTGCTGCTCATGTCATTCACGAGTTGCAGCTACAGGTTGTGAGACTTAATTAAGCTGCTACTGAAATCTGTGGGGTGTTTTTTTAAGCTTCTCAGCCAATATAAAGTGATTAAAGATCAATAATGATCTTTAGTTTTAGTTCTTTGAAACTTTAGTCACTTGGAAATTTATAAAGGTCTTTACAGGGTCGTTACATGTGGCAAAATTATTATTAGATTAGATTTTTCTTGTGATGGAGCAGTTTTTTACAGTCCCATCCTTCAGTCTTCATTTAAAGCTAGGGTTGGTAATCCTGGAAGAGATACCGCAAGGGCAGGCTTCATAATGTAAAAAGCAACCGATACATCTCACCCTCTCTCGTCGTCGTCATACGCCCCCAAAACACATGATCGCAAAATGCCTGAGCACTGCTAGAATCCAACGTTCCAACCGGCAGGTCGTGTTTATTACAGTCCTGTGAAGGCCACAGACACCAGCTCCTTTCTTCTTTTTCAGACAGTTTTATTTATTGATGTCTGTTGGATTACAACAAATGGATGAAAAGTGTTTCAGAGACAACTTGGTAACCTACATGTCTATAGCAGCTATCACAGCAGCATTGGCTTTATTGCTACTTAGCTTGTAAGCTACAACAAATAAAAGTCTACACACAAATCAACAATTAAAGTTAACATGCAAATGACATGCCGTAATATCGGGCAGTCATTTCCTCCTCATCTTGTCACTGTTTCTGTCTGTATGCTCCTGAAGGATTTCAGTTCACAATAAGGCCTCAAACAGGACCCATCATCCCCCACATTCATGTGTGCAGTTCAGGCCAGATGGAAAATTGTGAGGCGCAGGAGTTCAGGGGCTGCAGTTTGTTTATTACTGTAATTAAAAGTCTGTTTTCATTGATTTTATTGCTACTATAATCGTGCTTAATAAAATTTGGTTGGTGGGTATTCTTGCCTCGTTTCCCTGACATTCACCTACCGCCTGTGTCGCCAGTGTCACGAGCCGGAGCCAGCGAAACAAAAGTCAAGTCATTGTTCATAGTTCTCAAGGGTCAAACTACATCCTTTTTGCAGTGTGAGGAATTATTCTGCAAAGCTGCACAGATGTTGCTTCTATTATATTCTGTATTATGAGCCTGGGATCAAATTTTCAGGACTTTAACTTCTTCCTCTGTTTCCACATTTCAAGCACTTACGTCCTTGTTCAGTAAAAAGTATGTTTTCACAGACAGGGTAAAGTACAGCATTCTGCCTCTCAGCCTAAAGTAAATCACAATCCTGAGAATAGAGGAGACAATGATAGAGGAAGAGAAAGGGAGCAAAGCGGCGAATAAGAAGCCTCTGCTCATCTGTAGTTATCTTTAGTCCCCAGAAAACAATACTCAAAAAATGAGGCAGGTTTTATGAAACCACAAATTTGAAGTGCCACTCGGCACCTTAAGGATGGTCTGCCAAGCAGAGTCGACACCATAATAAAGATAAGAGGGATTTTGTTCAGAGCGGTGCTGAGTTACATTTTATTTTCTCATCTTTATCTGGATCCCCATTAGCCACTGCCAACATGACCGCAGATCTTTGCGGGGGTAAGAACACAAGATAAACAATTTACACAACAAGAAAGCCGACATCCAGACACGAGGCAGAGAGAAAAACAATAGCACTTGCCAACGCACCAGAATGTGAGGTACGCAGTGCGCTGCAGCATTCTCATCAATAACACATTCAGCTTGACTGTTTCTGTGACTTGAAATTGAACTTTAACAATTATGAAAATCTAGGACAGGTTACAGAGCGGCTGTGAGAATTGTAATATCATCTTTGTTTCCCGAAGAACCCCACAGGGATCGTCCCTTTTCTTTTCTCCTCCTTGCAAGTGAGAACTAATTCATGCTGCTGGAATGACTTTGTTTGAAAAAGATGCACTGACTTTGATTTGAAAGGGTTTTAAACAGCTTCAATTGTCTCACTCATCAAATACAACACTGCTGAGAGAGGGGGTTTTCTCCACCAGTAAACGTTTCCTGGCCTGTAACTGCAAAGAAATTATTAAATAAATACATTTGGTATTCGTTTTATTCATTCATCAGAGAGAATTGTAATGTGCTTCGGAAGTGTCTAGCATTGTCTTCTTCAGTAGATATCAAAGCAGCGGACAAAGACATGCCAAAGGTCAGATTTGCGGTTCTCGAGTTGGCAACATAACAGGAACAAATTGTGTTTGCACAGGAAAATGGCTGGTGTGAGACCAAAACAAGGTTAGTGTTTGTCCCCGCGGAGCACAAAGGCCAAATTAGATGTCCCCATCGCTTCATTCACTGCCCCCCTGTGTACGCTCAGCATCACACTGTGACCGGACCGGTTGCATTTTATGTGCGTCCATGCTGCTTTATTGTTCTGGTTTTCATCTACGTTGTGTCGTCTTTTTTTTTCGATCGATTAGTTTGAAGTTGGACCTGATGAAATCCTCATCTCCATTTCCAAATAACTGGACACAAAGTTGTGCAACAGCAGATTGACTTCATGCATTTTTCCACGATTGTGTTGCCTTTTTCAACCTTATATAACTTTTAGTTTTACTTCCTACAACATAGATAGGGTATTATTAAGTATTTCTTCCCCATAACAGTTTTCAATACCAGCTCTTCTTTAAATCTAAAGAGTATCATTCATCAGTGTTTCTGCAATTGGACATTTGGAGATTTAACAAAGAAGGATTCATATTTTCTTGCTGAACCAAGCAACAAAACACACTTGTAATGTTCTTTGCACAACAGACATAAATATTGTTCATAAAGTTAGGCCCAACTTGTTGCAGAAGTTCTGACACATTTACCTCTCCATCTTCCTTCGTCCTCCTCCGTCTAGCTCTAATGTTTTAGGTCATTATCTAGATTAAGGATGAAGCCCTGACCAACCTGAATTATAAAGTTAACCAACACTGGATATGCGAGTGGTGCATCACGGAACATCATGCTTTTCATTTCAGCCCCCATGTCATCAGGTTAGAGCGTCCACACTGCGTGCATGAGCAGTGAGTCTCAGGTGCATCTCCTCCACGAGAGAATCAGGGTACACGTACCGGTTTTAAAGGTATTACTGCAGGACCTGAAGATGCACGGCTTCATATTGTAAAGTTCTTGCATTTAGCTGAGTACATACACATACTTTTATTAGACCAAATGCAGTCATAGCAGAACCCTCACGTAGCAGCTCCGCAGCAGACACGCTCCCCGTGTGAACAGACGTGCACAAGATGCAGCATATCAGTGAGGCAGCTGTCACATGCTGCACGTGCAAACAGTGTGGCTCAGGAGTAAAATATAAGTACAAATGTTGTCTTAACACAAGCATCTGCCCAAAAAAATTGTTTAGGACTGAATTGCTTATAGCAATGACCTCCTCACCATGAACTCCCACAGCGCCTCCTAGAGACAGCCTTGAGACACAGTGTTTGTGGGTCTTTCCTAAATGGACTAATCAGATGTAAAGAGGATTGGAAAAAGCAAGCACTGAACGGAGTGGATAAGTCAAATTGATAGTATGATGGCTGTGATTTATAGAAAGAGCACCACTTAAACATTGATTGGACGTAGAGGAAATGCAGACCTTGAAATAAAAAGCTCTGAGGAGAGTAGCAGTTGCTCATGATGATATTTGGCAGTCAAGGCCAGATTTACAAACTGAAAGTCATGAAATTATTGTAAATGTAGTTTCAATCTTAACTAATTACCATTACTCCAAAATACAATCAGTACAGGCTTTAGCTTTTGTCCCCATAACAATGTTTACCCCTATGTGAGTGGAGAGGACCTGGAATCGACATTTAAACTTTCTGCCCACCTGCTGAATGTGAATCTGCACTCTTTTTAGCTTCATATTGGTCTCCACCTACTCCTGAGAAAACTATCTGGCTCCATTGTGTCCACGAGCTAATGGCCCTTTGTCACTGCCGTATGGTGATGGACTAAAAATGTATGCTTTCTGTAGATGGAACAAATTTGGATAAAAATAGCGAGAGTGCACAACATTACATCAAAAGTAGTTTAGGCTGCAACTAATGAATATTTTATGATTGATTAATTTCTAGATGATTAGATCAGTTTGGTCTAGTAAATGTCACAAAACAGTGAAAAATGACAGTTATTTCCTGCAGCTAAAGATGATATCTGACATTTGACACTTTAGCTTGAAAACGTACTCGAGCCATGATTATTTAAATGGGTGACATTAAATTTCTGTCCTTAATCAACTAATCACTGTGGCTATAAATATAGAATCACTTTCATGATAGAAATATTGATTTGTGCAGCTTTTAAATACATTGTCCAATGATTATGTTTCAAAATAATTTAAACTTAATCAAACTTAAGGGGAGACTTTTCAATTGTAATAATGTAAAATGATTTTACTGCTTCAACACGACACCTCACAACTCCTGTGTCTGTATTCTCTTTTGATTTTTTCTTATTTAAATATACAGACTAATCGACTCTCCAGCGGTCAGATTCTTGAATGACCTTTAGCCGGCAGCAGCACTGATACAAGTTCTCATTGTTATTATAATTAGCTGCGACTGTGACCGTGAACATGAACACTGATTAGACTGAACAACAGAGCCTTGAACTCGGTTTTGGGTTTCGTGCAAATTAGCAGCCATGAAAACGTTCTGTCTGCAACACGGGGGAGAGAAAGACGGACTATTCTAAAAGGCAGAACTTTGCTTCAGCTCAGCTATGAAAAAGTTTTCCTTGGATTCAATTTAAGCTGCTGTCAGATTACTTTTTTGTATTTTGGGGGCTTTGTACAAACTGTTATTTTCTGGATAAACTAAACAAACTGTTATTTAAAACATCAAACAAAACAAACAAAAAAAAAAAACAGGCAAAGCGAGGTCCCTGAACCTATGTCACTTTACAAACTGCTTCCACTTTGCACCATGTGGGCTGGGAAATAGGAGCAACTGACTTCCAAGTATCTGTGTCGCAGCCCCTTCCTCCCTGATGATGCCCACCGTCACGTAGAGGCAGCTGCGTGCTGTGATGAGGTTAAACCAACATCCTGAATGTGATTCAGTCGTACCTGCTGCCAGAACACAGCTGATAGCTCTGCAGCGCAAGAGAATAAACAAGCAGCATCGATTTGTTCTCTTACTGCACACACAGCCCTGACTAATCCCCGCATGGCTGCATGTTTAAAATACAACATTCCAGTGAACCAATCAAAGCCCCGTCAGGTCCTGTTACCAGGCTGCTGAGCTTTGAACTACACGTGTCATGTTCCTTGTACCTGACAATCACTGTAAGACTAAACTAATTCAGGACAAATATAAGCAAACCCAGGGGGGCAGAGACGCAACTGAAAGGTTTTAATGTAGACACGCCCACTTTACCCTTTACCAGTTCCCATGCGATTGTGTTATGACTTCCGCTAAAAACCCAGTGGAACTAGGGTTGCGGTGAGTAAACTTTGTTTTCAGGTTTGGTTGAAGTAAAGTAGCCGAGATGGATAATGCTGTAGATACATGGGAGCATTTTTTCAACCCTGCTACCATCGCCTTGTAAATGTATTTGCAGCTTTCGAGGATCGCAACTAGCAACTGATAGGATGACATGAGAAAGTGGCCAGAAGTAACTTACAGGGATTTTGCAATTATCCTGTGCTGTAGATGGTGCACTGAAGTCTGTACCAGCACCTTCACAGTGGTAAAGTAGGTCGCGTATCCCTCCATGAAGTAAGCCTACTGGATATTATACTTCTGAAGTCTGATGTCCAGCAGTCCAGTCCACTCAGCACGGGCACTGGTGACAAGCTAGGGAGCAGGAGAGACGGCAGGGTGCACTTGCATTACTGGCCTGCCTGGGGAAGTCTCGCAGCCATGCAGCTTCAATTTTGTGCTGGAATTGAAAATATTAACTCAAGTCACATTAGCTGGTATTTTTTCATCATATACAATGATGAAGTCAAATTAGGTTCAAAATATCTGCTGAATATTACAAAGGACTATAGAAGCAAGCAATTTATGTATAAATGGCCTCTCTGAAAGTGAAACTCTGTTAATTCTCAATTCACTTTTTAAAAGCAGGTTAGTATTCATAGAATAAATTAAACTTGAAACCTGGGCTAACCTGATGTGGTATTTGTGTTTCACAGGGTTGTCTTGAAATTCAAACATAAATTCAAACCTGGGGGGAACGGTTGCATTTGTCTTGCAATGGCCCATTCATATTCAAAATATACAGACTAAATGTGATGCAGTGCTATGCAGTTTCTGTGGATGGATCTTATCAGTTGCCAAGGATTTGGGTCCATTTCTTCAGGCATACAGAAATTAGCTGAATATACACTACCGTTCAAAAGTTTGGGGTCACTTAGAAATTTCCTTATTTGTCAAAGAAAAGCACAGTTTTTTTCAATGAAGATAACATTAAATTAATCAGAAATACACTCTATACATTGTTAATGTGGTAAATGACTATTCTAGGTGGAAACGTCTGGTTTTTAATGAAATATCTACATAGGTGTATAGAGGCCCATTTCCAGCAACTATCACTCCAGTGTTCTAATGGTACATTGTGTTTGCTAATCGCCTTAGAAGACTAATGGATGATTAGAAAACAGCTGAAAACTGTTTTGCTGGTGAGAGAAGCTATAAAACTGGCCTTCCTTTGAGCTAGTTGAGTATCTGGAGCATCACATTTGTGGGTTCGATTATACTCTCAAAATGGCCAGAAAAAGAGAACTTTCATGTGAAACTCGCCAGTCTATTCTTGTTCTTAGAAATGAAGGCTATTCCAATGCGAGAAATTGCGAAGAAACTGAAAATTTCCTACAACGGTGTGTACTACTCCCTTCAGAGAACAGCACAAACGGGCTCTAACCAGAGTAGAAAGAGAAGTGGGAGGCCCCGGTGCACAACTCAGCAAGAAGACAAGTATATTAGAGTCTCTAGTTTGAGAAATAGACGCCTCACAGGTCCTCAACTGGCAGCTTCTTTAAATGGTACCCCAAAACGCCAGTGTCAACGTCTACAGTGAAGGGCGACTCGGGATGCTGGCCTTCTAGGCAGAGTGGCAAAGAAAAGCCATATCTGAGACTGGCCAATAAAAAGAAAAGATTGATATGGGCAAAGAACACAGACATTGGACAGAGGAAGATTGGAAAAAGTGTTATGGACAGACGAATCAAAGTTTGAGGTGTTTGGATCACACAGAAGAACATTTGTGAGACGCAGAACAGGTGAAAAGATGCTGGAAGAGTGCCTGACGCCATCTGTCAAGCATGGTGGAGGTAATGTGATGGTCTGGGGCTGCTTTGGTGCTGGTAAAGTGGGAGATTTGTACAAGGTAAAGGGATTTTAAATAAGGAAGGCTATCACTCCATTTTGCAACGCCATGCCATACCCTGTGGACAGCACTTGATTGGAGCCAATTTCCTCCTACAACAGGACAATGACCCAAAGCAAACCTCCAAATTATGCAAGAACTATTTAGGGAAGAAGCAGGCAGCTGGTATGCTGTCTGTAATGGAGTGGCCAGCGCAGTCACCAGATCTCAACCCCATTGAGCTGTTGTGGGAGCAGCTTGACCGTATGGTACGCAAGAAGTGCCCATCAAGCCAATCCAACTTGTGGGAGGGGCTTCAGGAAGCGGGGGGTGAAATTTCTACAGATTACCTCAACAAATTAACAGCTAGAATGCCAAAGGTCTGCAATGCTGTAATTGCTGCAAATGGAGCATTCTTTGACGAAAGCAAAGTTTGAAGAACAAAATTAATATTTCAAATAAAAATCATTATTTCTAACCTTGTCAATGTCTTGACTATATTTTCTATTCATTTTGCAACTCATTTGATAAATAAAAGTGTGAGTTTTCATGGAAAACATGAAATTGTCTGGGTGACCCCAAACTTTTGAACGGTAGTGTATCTCAGTAAGTTTAAGTCACTAATACCAAAGTTAGTTTGTTATTCGGATATTCAGCTGTGTATTTCTTTTTTTATATATTTGAAAGTGCTGTTCATTAATTCGACCACTCCGATACTTTATTACCTCTGCCAATGAGGTTATGATTTCAGTGCCGTTTGTCAGTGTGTGATCACCGGAATTTCAAACACAAATGGATGTTGCTTTCTTGACACCCAGGTTGCCATGGAACATAAGCACTCACGCACACAGACACGGAGACAGACATGTCCCAAACTGTTTACACTTCCCCAACCACATGAGCGCCAAAGTTTACTCTGAACCAAGCTCACCCCTAAGCTGTGACAATGAGAGGGGCCACAGGGAGGATTGACAAAAGCAAATGTTTACCCTCCATCTCCTGAATAAAGAGCTGCTTAATCTGATGAAACCCTAAGACACACAGCACACACACTCACACACAGCATCTCCCTCCCCTCTTCTGGCAGCAACTGTTTCACTCTTGACTATGCTCTACCATCTAGTGGGGCACTGTGGTAGAGCAGGCGTAGGAGCGGAGCAGCTCAGGATGAGATCTCAGTATGGATCAACAACATCACACCAGCGTCAAGCTGTGACCATGTGTCTCCGGCGCTCCCTCTCAGTGAAGAGGTTAATGTGGGCGGAAAGTGTGAGCTGCTACTGTGAGCATGACTGAGTCCAATAACAGGTTGCGGGCAAATATCTGCTGGGTTTGACTGAGATGAAATATTGCACTATGAACACATCAACACGCCATTTAGCAGCAGAGAAAACACAATGCTTTAATGTGACTGAACGTCGATACCATTTACAGGGGAAATGTTAGAGCCGGTGCAGGGCAGCCTGACAGTGGGATGTCTATCAACAAACATTTCAAACGCCACCAGGGGGAGCAGTGATCAGATGAGTCCACCTTAGCAATAGGTTCAAGTGCAAACTCAGCATGATGCATAGATCATCTCTTCTGCAGGAGGATTCTGGATGCCCAGTGAATGTGTAGACTATGTGCATCGATGATAAAAAAAATTAAACACTTAAAAAGGACTGTTTCTCCACCTAATGCCGTATTGATATGGACGCTAACTGCTCTGCATTCAAACATAATTAGATCCAGGCATGAGCTGCAGCTATAAAGCTTTATAAAATCCAAAGGAATTGGTGAAATCAAATCCAAAGCTTAAAAAAAGCAGAAGCATCAATATCAATCCTCTCTTCAGACTCCTTTGCCAACATATTCCTCACTCTCATTTCAATTTAACCTTTTTGCTTCTGTAAAAACTGGAAAAAGAATGAAAAAAATGTGTCCCACATGTCTGTCTGCTGCAGCATGCACAGTTTGTAACAGTCACCTGGGTGGTAGACCAAATCTGGTCAATAAAATATCCAAGCGAGTGAAGTCGTAGTGGGATTATTTTGTTTTTCATTTCCTCGTTGTCTGCCTCTCACAGAGGACGACATGATTATGCTCCGTTGTCATAGTAGATTACATCTTGATTATACTCATGTGCCCTTAAATTCATTGTTAAAACATGTAAAAAGTCATTTACTTCTGCGCTTACATGAATAAACCAGTGACTTGTAACCTTAAGCCCAAACACAGCGAGAAAAGCTTTGCGTTTCCTTCGTGCACCAACAAGCCTGTTTCAGTGGTCAGGTCTTAGATTGCTCCGGGCTAAATTTCCAGTCCGGTCCAGTCCAGGCTGGTCTGGTATGGCCTAGTGCTAAATCCCTGCCCAGCCTCTGCTGTGAGCGGGAGGCTCTGCTGCGGGACGAGCAGCCCACACCGCTCCACAGCCAGAGGAGACAGACGGTGAGTAATACTTTATAAACAGAGCACTTACCTAAGACAGTCAGCCAAAAGAGCCACAGGGAAGGTGGTAGGTCCCAGTGGAAAAACCACCATTTTTTTTTTTGGAGGGGGGAAGGTGACCCAGCAGCAGCAAAGGCAGAGGACAGTTCACCCAATGAGGAAAAAGAGACAGAGAAAGAAAGAGAACAACTTAGAATAAATCCCAAAACACATATTTCTGTTAAACATTTGGGTGAGAAATCTGCACAGGTAAACAATTGACAGACACAAAATAAACTTTTGCTTCTTTCTTCTGTTATAAAATCACTGTAAAATGTAATATCTTTGGGTTTTAAACTGTTGGTTAGAAAAAAGACATTCAATTGCATCCTCTTAGTCTCTCGGGAGTTGAAACAAGCTTTAATCAATTTTTGGCTTTCATTAGCTATTGATAAAAAATAACACGCATAAGCACTGAAATGCACTATGTAACTTATGAGCACAAATAACAAAAATAACAAGATACTGCAGCTGTAATAAGTGATGTTACTGATTAATCTGATATTTTCTTAAAGGGGACATAGCATGCCCATTTTACCACAAGTTGATATGGTTCCTTGGGGTCTTAATGAAATGTCTGGAACATACTTTGGTCAAAATACCACAAGGATCATTTAAAACAGCACCCTTTTTACCCTGTATAAAACAGCCCTCCACAGAGTGACCTGTTTTGAGTGCCTGTTCCTTTAAATGCTAATGAGCCAGCTCCCCCCTCTCCCCTCTCCCCCATGATTTTAAACGATATAAATTACATATTTTATATGATATAAATTATCAAATATGCATCCCATACTTTGTATTCCCCTTCTGTTGTCCTGAGTTTTAATTTTCCCAATCACATAATTAAATGTCCCCTCTGCCCATCCACTACAAGCACACAAGCAGACAGACAGAGAGAGAAAGAGAGGGGTGGGGGGCTATGAAGACCATCATTTACCCCCAACCCCGACATTCAACGGGTACAACAACAAGCGGAGAAAGCAGAATCGCGGGCTGACCTTATATATACAGTCTATGGGGCTGACCAGCGGGAGAAATGCTCGTCCCGTGGGAACAGCCAGGCGGCTGCGCGCTTGAGAACGGCGCTGCGCTGCTCGTAGCGGCGCTTCCGCGCTGGGTGTACTCGGCGTAACTACTGTACCCCGGCATAACTACTGTAACCCGGCGTACAGTAGAGCTGAACACTGCGGAAGTCTTCCACACAGCTGGCAGTGTGGAAGACCGCTGCAGGGGCAGCGCAGCGCCGTTCTGCCGCAGCCGCCTGGCTGTTCACACGGACGAGCATTTCTCCGCGTGGTCAGCCCCATAGACTGTATATATAAGGTCAGCCCGCGATTCTGCTTTCTCCGCTTGTTGTTGTACCCGTTGAATGTCGGGTTCGGGGTTACAGTAGCGCTGAACACTGCGGAAGTCTTCCACACTGCTGGCTGTGTGGCGCTGACACAAATTCCAGCTCACGCACGGGAGGCGGCGGTCGCTCCCGAGCAACTGCTGCAGCCTCCCAGTCCCAACGATCCAGACAAATGCCACATGTGAGTGAATCGCGGGCTGACCAGCGGAGAAATGCGAGTCCCGTGTGAACAGCCGGGCTGCGTGCTTGGGAACGGCGCTGCGCTGCCTCGCAGCCTCGCTGCCTCCGGTGTAAACCCGGCGTAGCGAGTGTGGGGGGATGAGGTGGGGGGTGGGCCAAGACCATGTAGGGAGACTTCCAGTTCCTTGTTACGACACAAAACCCAGGAAGCGCAATCGAGTCGCTCAAGCATGACGTTTCTGACTTAGAGGAACTATAACAAAACGCGCGAGTGTTTTTTCCCCAGAGTTTTTGGGTTGGTAGACATGCCAGATACCCACATTAACCTGTAGAAGCACTAACAAAGTGGAATTTGCATGCTATGTCCCCTTTAAAACATAGAATTGTTTAGTCTTCACCATTATATGCACATCACAGCTTTGCAAAGACCAATGTGATGTCCTCAAATGCATATTTCTTCATTCGACTACAATTCCAAGTAGCCACAAATATTTCAGAGGGTGAACTTATTGTCAGGAGAGTTGCTGATTTCATTTCTATCTTTCAATTTATCAAAAAATCCACCAATCCTTTCCACTCTGCCGGATGAAAACTGCCTCACACAGAGCAGCAAACAATCTGGTCAAAAGAACTCATCCAAAATCTGATTCTTTTACCTTGTACCTCTACATCACAGCAGATGTTTTCAACACAAAATCTACCAATTGTCAAGATATAAATCATTGTGATATAGTTGAGCTACAGAGGCTTAGTTGAAAAAGTTAACAAAGAACTGGGGTTGAAGAGTCAGCACTCAGACTTTATATTTGACAGAGGCAGCCCAGAATAAAAATTAACACAAGAATTTAAAAGTGAATCTAGACAGATGGATTGAATGTATGAGGCAACAAAGGATGAATTACCGAACAAAGTAACATTTGCTCAAATTCAGACAGCTTCCACTTCCCCTGTGATGAAATGAAAGGTGGACAATAAGAAACTGCTTCATGTATTTCCCAAAACATCCCCTTGAAAATTATAGAGGAGACAACGCATCACCAACGAAAAACATAGAACAGGAGATAATTTACTGCGTTATCATAATTAGCTGAAGATGTAATATGTGATAAAGAATTGCTGTGAAATCAAACACACAAATCAGAAAGATGTAATATCATTATAGATGATAAATATCTTGTTTATACACTGCAAACAAGGTGATAAAACAAACTGAGGAGCTGCCCTCAGGGTTTTCTTTGCCTTTACACATGCACTGTATATTTGGTGCAAGTGTTGAGTGGTCCTGCCATTCCGTACCAGTGATAACAGCGTAATCCCTTCATATTCTGTGTGGTATCTTTTTGGAGCTTACTGGTTCTGACTTGAGAGCTTATACTCTACATTTGGGCCAAGTTCAACTTGTTGCCATGGAAATAGAGACAAAAAAAAGAAAATAAGAAATTGAATGAAACCCAAAATATGAAAAGGCTCTTCTACCTGATTAACATAATTGAAACAATTGTAAATGGTTTTCAAGTTCAGCTCCAGAAACTAAATGATTACAGACAGATGGAATAAAAAACTGATCACTATACAGACATATGTTATATTCTCAGGGCATAAAAAAGCAAACCTCTTTAGGTTTATATACACAACCTAAATATTTCTAATGTTGAATATCAAATGGTAAAAAGTGTATTTTTACCCATTCACATGTTCAGTCCTGGAGATACCATCGCTAAAATACATACGAATTTAAATTCAATTAAGTTTTTATTATGTATAATATTGTTGGCTGATATATCTTTATTGGAGTTTTAGTTTGAGCCTCATTAAATCACTCATTAAATATATGGTCTTTGCTGTGTGATTTAGCGTCTCTGCTCTGTTTGAAGGCGGTAGTTATTTCAGGCCAAGTAGCCTACACAGTGCACAGCAGGAAACAAACACACACACTTTAACACTGTTGAGCAGTTATAAGGGCTCTGGAGCGGTTATAGTTGGGTAAGGACGCCTCAGCACCTCGCAGCTGCAGAGGCATAATGGGCTACTTAGAGGTGGACCTCTGATAATGGATTTGCTTTCAAATCTCTTTCCTGAGCCCACAGAGTATTTACAAAACAATAGTATTAGGTTGCGTTGGTCCCAAGGAAATATTCCCCACTTCACGTATTGTGAGTTTCAGCTTTTGGCAGAGCAGACTGGTCTACAGGGAACAGGAGACGTGTCCGACTGAGGCATAGGGGTCCAGGTAATCTTTTCAGAGGGAGCTGGACTTAAGGGATTGTCTGAATAACACTGCTGCTCAAAAAAAAAGATTACAATTCTTTGTATCCGGACAGAAAAGCTGCAGTGCTTATGAAAGAGCAAAAAATATATTATGCACAAAAAGGCGTTCTGACTAAAACTGATTCCCTATTCATAAGGTTTTAAAAACACTGGTGAGTAACGAGGGACTGTGGAGAAGATTTGACGGTAAAGTTAAGTAAAGTTATATCTGATTAACAGCACAATATATTATAAGTAAATGTGATTGTAGCAAAAAGGGAAAAAGAAAATTAACTCTTCATTCATTCTGAAAAATACTCAAACAGTTTCCTGTCGAAACACATTCCCCCTCTCACGCGACCACGTGCCTCATTCATAACCGTGGAGTGCGCAAAGAAGTTGGTCTGAAAGACGCCTACGCCTATTCCCACACAATAAGAACAAACTTGAAAAGAGGATGTGTGCACCTGTGCACTAACTCTGGTCCATGCATACGAACACTTTGGAGACAGGAAAGTGGCGATGCAGAGGTGAGGTGGTGGATAGAAGTCAGATTATAAATCCACTTTATTGTGAACATATAAAACCAACTGTGTTATTTATGCTGGCACGACTTAACTATGCCATAATAACCTTCAATTGTAAAAGACATAAAACAACTTAAAACAAAGTAAACTTAGATAGCATTGAATAGCAGAGTTGGAGAACTGAATAATTCACAGTTCTGAATAATATCTTCCAACACATGTATCACCAACTAAAGCTTTAGATTTCTTGTGTGTGTGTACTTGTACAGATGCATGTGTATGGACAAACAAATGTGTGTGTGTGTGTGTGTGTGTGTGTGTGTGTGTGTGTGTAAAATTGTCAGGGTTTTATAAATCTGTTATGTATCTGATGCCATTTTCATCTTTTCTGCACACATATACTTTTAGTTTGAATCCTACACACTGTTTAATAAATGAGGCCCCAGAACTAGAAATTTATGAAACATTTCAATTTCTTGTTCTTTCTATAACATTTAAATTGAATTTGCTTTCTGTTATACACTGAATATTTGTGATTGAATGATGTTTTGAATTTGATTATTTACCTATCTGCTTATTATTTGGGGTGAATTGACATGGAGCTGCATTGATGGTTTGTGTTTTCTGTTATCTGGTGTCTTTTGTAGCAAGGGTAGTAATCTAACCGGCTATCATTCTAATTCATTGAGATCAGTAAATATTAAATGACAGATGCAGGATTGTGATTATTATTCTGTTTGGCGCCCAACTTTAATTTGGGATTAGGGAGACACATAGGTAACATGATAAATGGTCAAAATAAGTCAGTGTAAATATAAAGTTAAAGGGTTCATCTCTTCCATGTTTGCAGCCGTGCGAGGGAGAGTGATTACACATGAGTGAGATCGGCTCTGCTTGTCTCCTTTTTTAATTGCCTCCCCCACTTTAATAGCAACCATCTATCACTCTCCACAGCCGAGGGGCATTCTGTGGAAACTCTCACACCTCTGAAGGAGAGAGTACAGTTAATACTTCTCATCTCACAGCGTCCACTGCTCAGAGCTCCGAACAAACACCCGTCTGACCTAACCGCTGTCGCACACACTGAGGTTCATCCCCTGCTGCGTCTCAGCCGCCAGACATGAGGAGCAGAGGGATGTTAACCCAGACGCCAGACTTTTCAGAGTCAGCACCTTGACTTCTCATGAGGCTGATGAGAATATCTGTTACAGTCACAACCGCGCTGTAGCCAATCTATCACACACTGCATCCACTACCTCTCGAGCAAAACAGTGCTTCATCGCAAATATTAAATCTGTGCTAGACCATGAAACCACCTCTGCAGTAACGAGTTGATACACATCTGACGTCTGGATATTAACCCAGCTGTAATTTATATTTCAGAAGGATAGTCAAAGAATGTTACATACGTATATGTAGACAGTAGATGGACAGGTGGTTTGTTTATTTTAAGGCTAAGAAACAAATCGGAGAAAAAAAGATTGCAATTGTTCACTGAAATTTGACATTTTTGACTTTAAACAAAGTCCTGAGATTTTCCTCTCTCCAAACAAAAGTTTTATTTGATCAAATTGTTGTTTTGGATATAAGTGTAGAAAATGAGAAATGTGACAGTTCATGAAAATATATCTCCCAAATAGTACAGATCAATATTGACATTTTATATGTATCGGAATAAAAATAGGTGCAAGTATATTTAAATGTTAATCTTGTTTTATTATTATTTAAACATTATAGTAATTGTATTTCCAGCACAGATAAAAGTTCAAAAGTGACCATAGTCAAGCTGCTAGTTAAAACTCACTGTAAATATCTGAAGGATATTATTTAAACCGTATTAGTTATTTTACATGGTCCTAACTGATGACAAGCATCATAAATCCACTGAAACCACTTGTTTTCTCCTTTATATTTTCCCACAATTAGCCGTTAGATTTTCACAGTTATTATTTAGGTTCACCACAGTAACATTCTGTATTTATTATATATTTGTTTCAGTTAGTTTGTCTCTACATTGAAAATATATGATGTACAAGATGAGTGAAATACTCAAACCCAAGACTTCAGGTCTTTATGTACAAACAAACCCATGATCAGGAAATATTCTGCAGGTCCTGTTAATCATTTTTTAAACCGTTCCCCTGATTCATATTTACGTATTTGCTCTTTTTGGGAACATTTTCAACATTAGAATAAACTTATATATAAGCGGCTGCACAGAGTGAGTGTGTGGTGTAATATAATTATCAACCCAATCAGCGGGTTGAAAGGTTTATTACAAGGATGACAACGATCCATGTTATAAAATATGATGTCAGACTCATCCTCAAACAGAACAGGCCTAATGTAATATTAGACCCTGTGACACAATCATGAATAAAGCAGCGCTAAAAGACAGATATGTAATGGCCACCCTGATGTGTGGAGAAAGGTTTAGTCCTTAGAGGTCATAATGAGTGTGTGTGGAGTCTCTGGGAGTTTGTGCGTGTCCCTGGCTTGTTCTCTATTGATCCAGAGGGACCAAGGATGTAAAATCATGCATCATCCTCACCAGAGTCTGTTAATACAAATGTACCTCAACTTGCTTGGAACAAATCCCTCCAAACATTTCAGGACCATACAAACTGTAATCTGGGATATTTCCATTAATATAAATGTCTGTACACTCACTATCTTCCCCACATGAGGAAACACAATGGTGATTTGCTCACCGATGAAAGTAGTGCAGTATATTTGCAGTGTTACTAACACAGTGTCTGTGGCGACATTCCAGGATACAAATGCATTGCTGCAGCTCCACATTAAAAGCTTTTGCCTTCAGAAACTGGACTCTTATTCTGAAATAGTCACAGAAAATGTGTTGTCAGTGGGCTTATTGCTCATCACAAAGATATGATCTAAACGAAACAAAGGTCATTTTCATAATTCTTTTGACAGTGCATTGTGAAATTTTGCAGGGAGCAATAAAACAGTCAGAAGCAGCTGCAGTGAGGTGTTAGATGAAGAGCTGCAGGCGACAGGATGCAAACCTTCCACTTCTCAGCAAGCTAACCAACTGTTTTCATTGGGCCCTGCTGTTTACAAACTTAAAATGATTACATTTGCTCACAGCAAGATGGAAAACAACCAAGTATTGTCTGAAAAACATTAGTTTCTGTTGCAGCCCCCAGAGTTCAGTAATCTGCAGGATTAAACTGCGTTCACTGTTAAAAGTGTCACCAAATCAAACCGAAATGAAATCTTCAAGATTAAGATGAATCTAAAGTCGTTTTTCAGAGATGACCTGCAGGTAAAATCCAGAGAATCGGCTACGAAGTTTACCCAGTTTGCCTTTCACACATTCACAACACAGCGGGAGGTTCTCTGCTCAGATGTGTTCACAACAGGAACAAACCCTATGCATTATTCAGGCGAGAGGTGGAGCAGCCGGGTGCAGCAAACAGAGGCTGGAAGTGACGTATTAACTCTGCTGCGTAGATTACAGGATTTTCTCAACTCACAACGGTTTGGGCTCTTATCACCACAAACTCTCTTGACATCTGCGCCTGTGCATGTCTGAAAGCAGCTGTAGAAACAGCAATTTGCAGGCTGAGCCATCATGCGCCTCCAGGCCATTGAAGCCCCAACAATCTGTGAAAACCCAAATTTATTCAACACAAACCTGAACAATAGATATGAATAAATTATCAGAACATGTTTGCAGCATCAGACTGAGGGTCAGCAGCAGTTTGAATGGCAGCAGACCATAACAACATCCTTTGCTTTATCAACACTGGAGCCAAAGTTAAGCCAATGACAAGGTAGATGTGTTCACTATCATAGGAAAAATGACAACTCACAGAACTGATACCAACCAGGTTGGGGGCAATTTAAAAATCTCTTTAAAAACATTTTGTGGAAAAGAAAATTATACTCTATGTACTATTTCATTATGTTTTATACCATATTACTGTTACAACTGTTACTGTTACACTCTCCACCAAGGCCCAACGGTCCCCTTATTAAACCACATTTAAATTTACCAGATTGAAATTGCACACACTCATAATGTCAGCCCCTAAACATGCCTGATTTATTTCATCAAGATCCATGAATTATTCTCTGAGAAATCAAGGAAATGTTTAACACTCTCGCAATGTTAAAGAAAGTAGAAAAAAATGATCCTGGATCCGGCCCCCTAAGTTTCGTTAGGGGGCCGGACAACTTTATCCAGTTAAGTTTTCACGTACATATGGAGTAATCTTAAAGTGTTATCCCATGTATTGATCATTACAGTCACACTGTATAAAGTAGCCTTTCACAATTCCCTTTATTTTTTGGAGTAACATTTATCTTATTGTATTTGCTCCAACCGCCCTCGCAACCCTCAAAGGATAAGTGGTATAGATAATGGATGGATTTATCTTTTTAACCACATAAATATATTTGTCATCATCTGTTGCAGCACTCCACAGTTTCTGATTGCTGGTATCTATGCTTGCACTAAAACAAAACAATGTGTCTTGTTGAGTGATAATTTTATCTTTGTTCTTACCATGCAGTTACATTACACCTTTCATGGTAAACTTACCAAACAACATAATCCAACTGATCCTATCATTTTTAGATTCTACTCCTGATGTAAAGTGACTAAGAGACAAGAGTTTGACAAAAAAAAAAAAACTTCATGAAAAGCCAATAAACATTTGGTTTAGTTTTGTAGAAGAGATTACTTCTCCGGAAGAGACAGGTTATTATGCTAAACACTGTTTCCACGCTCAGTGCAGACTCTGGAGTTTCCCTGGATGGAAACACTGAAACAGAAAATAAATCTTTAATGATTTTGTGATGAGCTGACAGTTCGGTTTGTTTCATGAAAGGGGATGAAAATGATAACCATTCACATGAGAGTTTTCCTCCTCCAAGAGACACAAAGAATGCTTTGTTTACTCAAGACGAGATGGTTTAAAGAAATCAAAATAAAAGAAAACCTGTGGAGGATTGAACGCTCTCCGAAGGATGACTGGCATCAATCTAACTCCCATCAATGTCAAGTGGCCGCCCACCTCCTGCTACAAGCCCAAATTCATGCAGTGACACATCTCATCACTTTAACCAAATGGCCTGGATGCTAACTCCGGCACCAACAGGAAACAAGCCCTGATGGAGGTGTATACTTTACTCTGCACATCAGCTGAGATGACAGTGACCAAACACTTTAAATCACCCTGCTGACAAATTGATTGCATGCTTCCACTTTTGGGGGACAAAGGCTACAGAACATAAACCAAAGTGGTCGAGTGACTCAAGTGTGACAGAGAGATGAAATGAGCTCTAAACCTGCATCATAACGATGTCATCCACTAATCCCCCTGCAGAGGTGCACAACAGGAGACAGTCATTTACTGAGGAGATGCTAACCAGCATAGCATCACTAATAACACAGCTGAATAATGAATAAAACCTTCCTCTGTGCAAAACGAGAGACAAAAAAAGTCCTCAAACCTCTGCTCTACTGATCCCACAGACGCAGATCATAAGTTTTAGGTGAAAATACATCTTTTCTTCTTCATTTTATTCAAGACTAATTTCTTAAACACATTCACTGGGACTAACACTCCACGATCCATTATGAGAACAGCTTCTCATCTGCTGAAAGGAGAAGCCCTACATTCTTACAATCACAGACAGATAATTAGACTATAGCTAAGTGGAGAAAGAAAAAAGGAGAAGTCAGTGCAGAGGATACAGCAAGGACACATCTTTCAGAAGTAATATCAACATAAAATATACATTCTTCATCCACCTCGGCTTTGCATCAAATCCATTAGGGAAATAAGGTCAAATAAGTTAAATTCTTATCCAACATCCAGCGACAATAATAATATTCAAAAGCCAACTGGTTGTGGCATTATGGATACATCAAAAGGGCGGATATGTTGCAGCCACTGAGCCATAGTACCAGTTTGAAGAAGATCCTCATATTGGCTGCCATTTTAAAAAGCTGATGGTAATAATTGTTGGATTTAAATGTGTATGTGTTTGTAAATCTCCCTCAGAGTTGATTTATGTGTGTGACTTCACTTCGATGTAAAGTCTATGAGATGAGCTGGTTGAGCCAGGGAGAGACACTAATAAACAGGGAGTTCACAGAAATAAATCTGGAGCAGGAATACACAGAGTAAGGAGCAGCTCTGATTGGAATTAATGGGATACATCTTCTAGTCCTGTATCCAGTTATCATAATAAATCAGTGGGTGCTACTGAGCACTGAGCAGAGCCCCCTGCCACACCAGCACACTGGTTGATTTTCTAATGTGTGTAGAAGGTCTGGTATGGCTGAAAAAACTGCGTTTTGTTATTCATATAAGTCTGGAATTCTATCCAAAAATCAAACAGATTTTCAGGCCGTGTGCTCCACCTCACGTTGCTTCAAAGTATCCTCATGGTTTGTTTTGTCCTGTTTGGCATTTAAATCCTCTGGCAAGCAGAAAACCATATCCCTGATCACTGAACCTTCTTTTGTGTTCCTGCGAAAGATCCACATATTCTGGCAACTCGGTTTGTGCGAGCAACCAAGAAAATGTTCTCCTTTTATGCAGTTTATAAATGACTCATGACAGTTTCTGAACATACAGTAGAACAATTGAATTAGTTTGAAGGGATTATTCATGGTGATATTATTCTTAGGGAGAATCTCTTGTCTCTTGCAGTGAAGTGATGACAGAGACACAAGGTGAAAATGATTTCCTCTTGATGCCCTACTGGAGAGACACCTGATGATGATGTCAGAGCCCATCCATGGAGAGCGTTCTTGTCCACTTATTCATGCAATTGAAAATGGTACATGTATATAGAGCTTTTATAGTCTCAATGACCATTCAAAGTGTTTTACAGTACAGGTTATTGCCATTCACCCATTCACACACACATTCACACAGTGTATCTATGTGCAGCAATGTTTCTATGAGGGGCAATTAAGGGTTTCGGGAAATCTGCGTTTCACTTTCTGAATCCATTAGACAGACTGGAAGATGCACGTCTTCAAACCGTAGCATCCTGGTGTTTAGTTTAATACATAATCCAACTTGTATTGAAGGAAATGCAGGAGATAAACCAGCAGCTCCGCCGCCAGATGCAGACACGCGGCGCGTGTGGACAACAGACACACAGCTGATATGCGGCACAACCACAGCCTGTGAGTCCAGAGAGTTACAGAGATCAACAGTGAAGACTGTAAAGATCGAACGGTAGATCGCGATCGACGGGTTTGCGACCACTGCTCTAATCATTCTCATGAGCGCCCCCTACACATCCTAGATGTTATGAGAGTGAAAGTGATCGCGAAATTAGAAATAAAATAATGGTGCTGACTGTCACCCAGAGCCGTTGATTGGTATTTGCCAGTGGGAGGATATTAGAACAATCCTCTCACCTCTTGGCGTACGCACGCACGCACGCACGCACGCACGCACGCACGCACGCACGCACGCACGCACGCACGCACGCACGCACGCACGCACGCACGCACACACAGCAGTGGAGTGTAGCAGGTACTGAGCCTCTTTAATCTTCAACTGCATCCTCTGTGGACCACTCTGTCAGCACAGGAGGGGGTGAAAGAGCAGGATTACTCTCAATCTGTCAGAGCCCTGCAGACTCGTGATACTCGACTCCAGTATTCCAGTTCACCACTGATGCAAATTGGCTCCCAACAAGACAAGACACGGCTTTGGCCTCTGGGAAAGTGGAGCTGATGGTGTGCACCACTCAAAATCCAATAGAGGTCAAATGAGGAGAATGTGATGCAAGGAGGAGAGATGTAAGAGGAAGGTCGATTACATTGGGGTGGGGTGGTGACTAACACTGTTCGTATTATTGAGACACTGCTGCCAGATGTGGCCTCATCATTTCTAGTAGACCAATTAAGGCTGGGCCTGATTTTCAGGCCATTCATATGTCACAGTGTTAATTTACAGCACACTTTGCAGTTTGCTCCCTGCTTAAGTTATCTGCTCACTGTCTCCAGAGGGAAAGACATCAGCCTCAGCTGCTCAGCTGAATGGAACATGAAGGTCTCAGTATCAGTCTACGGTGAACTCAACCTTTCACTTCATTTAATTAAACTGACAATTAGCAGGAATACAAAATGAAGCTGCACTGAGGTGATGTTCTATAACTCACTGGGTTTTGATGTGTCACAAACTGAATTAACACTTATTTTAATTCCAAAGCAACAGGTATGAAGAGGATTACAAAAACATTTGTTTCAGTGGTTTTAGGGAGTTTGAGAGTTTCTCATTCTCCATATCAAAGTTTTAAGGATACAGGTCAATGTGTGTAGTAAAAGCCCTTTAGCCATATATGTTTGATTTGTGATAGTCGGCAACTATACATAACTGTTTTTCGAAACTATATTTTCATTCAATTCAATAAACACCAACAGTTGCTGTGACAGAGAACGAGCCACTTCATGCGACATGTTTTGTAAACCTTATTGCCTATAAACGGGATTGGCACAAGATTAAGGAACACCTCTTGGGATAGTTTAACGACACCACAAATAACAGCCACAAAATCGCCATTAAAATAGATCAATACCCCTTTAAAACGGATGTAATACAAACTGAACATTGCATTTAATTCAACAATACAATCATCATTAAGGTGGGTTTGACACAAGGCAGTTGTATTATACTTTATTAGTTTATTAGTTGATTTAATTAAGTGTACCTAATAAATTTGTGTTTGCGCATCACAGCCATTCTTTGGAATTTGTGCTCCAGTATTTCAGGTACCTAAAGAATAGCTTATACTACTATTATACCAATTTATTTTACTTTATACCATGTCCCATTCATCAACATGGAGGTGGCATAGTTTATGACCAATAGTCCATTCAGCCACCAGGAGGCATTCAAGATGATTTGACTTGATTTGAGGAGGCCGTCATGTTGTCCACATCTATGTACACACCACTGCATACTGGAAAAGTCTTAATACATTCACACCTTTTGTCTTTGGTTCATATGTTTTTTAAGTTGCCATACTGCAGACCAGGCTCTTTGAGTAGTGACTGCAGCTCACACTGGATATACCACAGCAACACTACCTCCCAGGCAATGAATGGTAAGTTCACTTTTAATTACACTAAATGGATATTTTATTACTTCAATTTATGGGGCCATTAGATTCAAGAGCTTTATTCCTGGTAGCCTCTACTTTACTGATGCCCTTTTTTGCTGCTCATCATAAAACACAAATTATTTTTCTAACGTTAAACCCTTTACGGCATTTTTTCCCCCCACAATAATTGAGGCGAACATCAGAATGAGCATTTAAGGAACTTAAATATCCGCTTTATTATACCATCCTTTCGCATTATATATGTGTGGACAATAAAATTGAGGGTGGGGCCACGTGTATCTAAAGAGTCCTTCTGGCTTGTGGCAGAAAGTAAATTAATTAATTACATTTATATATTTTTTCTATATATTGTAAATTTATATTTCTTTATATTCCTTTACCAAAGTACTGCATGCTACTTATGTGATGTCTTCTGCTGCTGTAACATTGGAAATTTCCCTATTGCGGGACTAATAAAGGACTTCTTATCTTATCTTAAAAACATTCAAATATTTTCTACAACACAAAGAGTAAAGAAACAGTAGCTTGACAGCATGAACGCATCGATGGGCACTCAGACGAAGTCAGTCATGTCAGCCTCCAGTAAACTAGAAACATTTATCCATCTTCCTGTCAGTGAGAGGACGGATATTATGGCTGATATAACTCAAATTCTGTGTGCGCCTTTTCATCATGTCACAATAAAAAAAAAATGACACCAGCTGAAATTACATCAAGTCCTGAGTCTATGATGACAAACAGCACAGAGACTCAGATGGGGTTAGTGTTGTAACCCAATCATGTCAGGTACAGTGAATCAGGTATTGTACATTAATGTCTCATCACAGCCTCTGAGACTGAGGCATTCACCAAGCAAAAGACATGTTAAAAGTCATTTTTAATAGAAAATGATTAAATCAGCATTTTAAAAGGCAAAATTTGCATTGCATATAACTGCTTTTAATTTAGCAAATTACCTTGAGGCCTTTATTGAATTAGCAAAACATCCTGATTATTAAAATGTAACAAAAAATTATTTAGCCAAAAGAAATGCAGACACATAAAATGTAAATACAATATACATTTTAACACTGCCCCTATATTGTATTGTGTTGCCATATAGGAACATTGACTTAATCTCGATTATACTAAAATTCAGTAATAAATAATCCAAGTTTTACACTATATTTTAGAAAAGACGTTTTTTTACTTTGATAGATCAAATACACATCTCACATGACCAAGCATCTATTTTTCCATGGAAATGTGTAACTGGAGAAGTTGACTAATTAAATGTTTTCTGAATAAAAACCAGTATACATGTGATACTATTTTTGTAGAATGGTAAAATGTATTTGTTCCCACTAAGATTTATTGATGCCAATACCAGCTTTGGAAATGCCTCTGATACTGCTGAATATGCTGGGTCAGGCATCGGCTAACAAATCTATGTACAAATCCGATACCACACCAGGTCTTTAGAGTATATTAGTTTCACCCAGATAAAACTGCAATTTTATTTTCCCTTCTTCTTTGCTGCTCCAAAGCAGCAGTTGCTGTACTGACACTGACAAGTGCTGTTTTAGTGTAGTGAAGAAGAAGTCATTTTCAGTAGTGTAGCGTTCACTGGTGCTAGATAACATTTCATCAATTTGGTAATATTTCACACTGGAAAATCCCACGGGTAAAACTGAGACATGTAGCTCTGTAGATCTTTGTAAGTGCATTCTTTTTCAGATATGATTCAAAGGAGATAATGCAAATAGATTATCTGTATGTGTTAGTTTTTTTAATTATCACTTCTATACTGAGTAAATAGCTGTTAAAATATGCTATATAAGTTGTAATATCAGATCTGTACTCTGTATCAGCTAAGACACAAAGTCCAGGGATTGGTACCCGAAAGGGAGAAGGTGCACCGAAATATCTCTGCTGGATATCTAAGAGTGTCTTTTTTTAATCCTGCTTATATTTCATTTCAGAGTCAACACCACATGTTCGGTTCAGATGTGTCAAATAAACAACAGTCCCGTCTTAACTAAGCCCTCTCCAACACCACTGTTTACTGTAAGAACAAACCACTGGTGTCAGCACAAAGGTGTTAAGGTCTAAAGCCAAAACCATGAATCACATCTGAGGGGGGCTTCTTGATCTCGTTTGTGTTGTCTGTGCAAAGCTGTCCTGGGCAAACTCAATCAAACTCAGAACTTCCACAACACTACTCTCTTTCCCGTCTCAACATGGGCGGCAAAGTGGAGACAAGAATACACACACCGCCACTCAACGAAGTAAATCATTTTATTTTAAGAGCTCTTTTATTTAATCCTCACACATTCACTTTAAATAAAATACTCACATTTATGCAAGCAAAGCTGAGAAAATGGGTCAGAGCAGCAAGTAATTTATCACCTATTCAGCCTCTCCGGCTTTGTTGAATAGTGAGATGCATTAATTGTTAACAACAATAACACAAGCTGCAAGAGGCACGCCAAGGTTACATCAACCACAGCTTTGTTCACCACGAATCCTACCTCAGCTTTCATTCTCAAGGCAACATGGCTCTGCTCTTACTATAAAAGGTGCAATGTATTAGGAGGGCAGAGAGTAAGGGGACTACAGGAGAAGGTAAATTATGAACACGACTCAGCTTCTGATTACATCCTGCTCTGCTCTCTTTCTCTCCAGCCTGCTTTCCCCTGCACACAGTCGCAGTGTTTCAGGAGATTATTGTAGCAGAGATGAGCTCTGACAGTAACATCTTAATGGAACTCTTAATTAAATCAAAACCCTATGGATACAGGGCAATAAGTCACATTTATATGTTAATGATTGTGCTCACAGTGAATCAAAGGGGGGGCCTAAAGTTACAAGACACAACGCAAAGACTGCAGCGGAATGACTGCTATGCAGTATTAGAGTGTGGATACCCGACCTGAGCTCATCGGGACCAAACAAGTTGGATTTTGAAATGATACTCGGATTCGGGCTCTTATGCTGCACGTGACTGTCATTTTATCTGTGGTTCGGTCGGTTTCAGTTTAAAAAAACATGTACTGTTTTATTTTATACACCTACATATTTTCAGATTAAACTACTGACAACTTTTCTTTCTTAATGAACTGCAAGTACTATTTGTTCTCAACTTTTTTGTTTTTATATAAATCACTCTCAACCTCTTGACACGGAACCTGTGCAAAATAGTGATCCAAAGTAGAAAAAAATACCTTTATAATGATTTAATTTTACAATTCTTTCAAGCAAAAACTGTTTAAGCATCTAAAGCTGTTTGTCTTTGTCATATGTGTTTGTAGGCATAAAATGTTCAGAATTAAAACAAATCAATAAAATTTTACCGATTGAGAAAATAATCAGCGGAAACCAAATCATCTTAATTGTCCAAAATGGAGGGGAACTTGCACAAACTACTGAAAATTAAGCCATGAAACATACAGTATTTTGCAGTGCAGCCCAAAAATAAAGACAGTGACATTTTAATTTTTTAATTTTAATACTGTCACAGCTTGTTTAATATTTTCTGATATTAATGGTGTTTCACTGGACCAAGATGCTGACCCCCCGGGGGTTCACGAGACCCAGAGGGTGGGGTCCGCGAGATGCCGTCCAAAAAACATATACAATTTTAAAATAATTTAAAACGGAATATTTAACCCATTATTGTATAAATATAAACATAAATATGAGTTGAAATTAGAATAAAACCATGCAATAAAAACATTTACATCAGTTTTTTCCTTTTTCTTTGTTGACCCATGAGGTTATTACGACACGGATTAGCGGAATGAGCGACAGGTACAAGGCCAAAAGAAAGTCCTTACTAAACAAACAGACAATCCCAGCTGTAGCTCAAAGGGCATCATATGAGGTGGCATATTTAATTGCACAGGCAAAAAAGCCACACATAATCAGCGAAACATTAATTAATCCCGCTGCTGTAGCTATAAATCTGGCCACGCATGGGGATAGATTAGCCCATGAGCTGGAATCAGTGCCGCTGTCTAACGGGACTATTGCCCGGCGCATCACTGACATGGCCCAGGACATAAAGTGCCAGCTGGTGGATAGAGTTAAGAAAGGGAAATATGCTTTACAGTGAGATGAATCCACAGATATATCAAACTCTGCCCAGCTGCTTGTTTTCATCAGATACAGTTTTGACGGAAAACGTAATGCTGTTTTGCTCCGCGCTGGAGTGGACGTGCACAGGTGTGGACATTTTTACAAAACTAAAAGAAGAGGGACTATCTTCGGAAAACTGTATTGGTGTGTGTAGGGACAGGGCTGGAGCGATGCTGGGGAAAAGAAAGGACTGAAAGCGAGAGTCTTATAAGTGGCGCCGCACGTAAATTTCAAAAACTGTATTATTCACAGATAATCTCTTGCAAGCAAAACACTTGAACCAGAGCTTAAACATATTCTTGACATTGCGATAAAAATGGTCAACTACATAAAAACACGCCCACTCAATATCAGACTTGCTCTTGCGGGGAAATGTTCCAAGCCGCCTGTATGAACTGCGGGACGAGGTGCGCATATTTCTGATGGAGCATGGATCCCAGCTCGCTGACCACCTCACTGACCCTGACTGGTTAACAAGGCTGGCGTACTTGTGCGAAAATACTTTCTCAGCCCTGACATACATGTCACAATAAATACAGAGCGCAGCTAAACGTGGAGAATGATCTCCAAGTCGCCATCTCCAAAATAAAGCCGAGAATGGACTTGCTCTGCTCCATGCATATTGCCCACCTATCTCATTAGTGAGTTTAAGAAATGAAAGTAATGTGTAGGCTAAAATAAATAACCCTAAAGTTTTTGCACATGGGAGCAATAAGGTGTCTGCTGCTCCTTATGCATACAGACGCGCACAGACATCACCTGCGCACTTTTTTATACTTACAGTATATGCTCACTCAGCCCTGCTGTTTATACAGGGAGATTCCCTGTATTCTGGTTATATTCTATTTCTTAAATTACTATAAAATAATATCATGGCTGTAAGGTTGTTGTTCTTTTGTGTTGTATTAATGCCCGTGTTTGCATAGGCCTAATAGTGCGTATGCGTGGCTGTGCGCAACATTATATACCACATCCAGGGTCAGCCAAGCATAAGCTAGTTATCTGCACAATCTAGTGTATTTACTTTCTTATACTGGCATAACCCTACACTGATGTCTTTTTTTTGGTCGAGGTCAGTCCGGCCTTCTCCTGCTGCTTGACACAGACCTTTCTCAACACTCTATGGCCATTGAAGAGAGATGACAAAGAAAGATATTTGAGTGAAAAAAGGGTAGTGGTCATCTTGGCCAGCACCATCTGGTCTGGAAATGACTGAGCATGACGTCAGACACAAAGACTGAAAGATGCGGCTCAGATTACACTATTGTGTGCTCTCACAGATACGACCAGTTGGCTAATAACACTGCAGAGGACACATCAGCAGAGGAGAGAGAGGGCTGAACGTGACAACACAACAAATCCATCCAGCTTAACAACTGATCTGAGAGTACTGGGTCAGATAATATGATTCCAATGAAATCATAGAGTAAAGGACACTATAATCTCCAAAGGTTAGTGAACATGCAGTGGTTGTGGTGTCATCCTGGTTTTGGCAGCATAGGAACATTTTATTATTTATCGATAACCCAAAATCAAACCTTGCACCTTGTTTTCTTCAGGTAAATCTACATCTACTAATCAGCTCATCGAGTTGCAATCATAAGTATGGAATACCGTGTCTGTCCACACTTTAAAATGTTGCTGTTAAGCTCGCTAAAGCCTGTCTTAGCTTTACGGTTTGAACCAGAGACAATGATATGACTGATAGAGCCAATCCAGCACCCTTATCTTTCACGAGATTATCCTGTATTATCCTGTATACAGTCTCAGCTGTCAATCGTGGCGTTTGTATATCATCCACAAAGTCATTAAAGGGATAGTTCACTGAAAAATCACTCATTATCTACTCACCACTATGACAGTCCATGGTTGTCAGTGTAAATTATCACTGCTTAGTTTTCAAATTAGTTGAACAGAATTATCTATGGACAGCATTATACAACACCCCCCAAGACCTACTTCCTGCATATGAGAGTAATTTTGGTTGTAAATTTTGGAATGGCTCTATAAAGGTGAGATTGGAGAAGATAAATCAACTCGATTGCTTTCACAAAACCCTCACCAGTTTTCATCTTATCAACTCATCACCCCATCTTGTGCCTATACTGCAGCTCCTCATGACCCCGCTCTGAACTCCACTCGAACACACTCTGCTGAGCTGCCACCACGCTGGAGACACACAAGGCCCGCTGGGTTCAATTTGCACCACTAAATTATGTGACTCACTAGGCTAAGGCAATCAGCAGCCCATATTGCTCGACACGTTTTCATCTTCCATTGCAGTGTCCAGAAATTAAGTAAAATGAGGACAAATCAGAGAAAGGTTTGTGCATTATTCTGCCCGCAGCTCTTTGAACAACCTTCCTGATAACAAAAAAAAAAGATTTTTGTCTCTGCTCCATTGAAATGAACATCTCTGTCTATAGGCAGGGCTTTTTTTTCATGAGTATAGCTAAACACAAAGCATTTTCTGGCAGTTGTTTGTTGCCTGGCACCGACTGGTGGCAAAGTCTATACACTAGAAGCCAACTCCAGCAGCAGCTAAGACTGTTTGAGCGTCTGTCAGATTCCACCTGCTGTTACCATAGAGGCAGCGATGGTGTCTCGATGCAATTAAAACAAGGCTAATGGGTTCTGTTCAGCTGTTTGTTACTCTCAGTTTACTGTTCTCTGACTAAGTGGGAGCAGGTGGACAGCCTGGAGAGTGAAAGGTCAGTGATGGAGAGCAGGGGAAGTGGCTTAACACCATCAAATTGCCGAAATCATTGCAAGATAAATACAGAGAAAGGATTAGAAACAAGAAGTCTTGACCAGAAGACTGGTGGATAAGCTCCTGTTCTCTTCCCAGGTCAGTCAGTCAGCCATCATTACTACTCGGCCTGGAGTGTGGCCGAGCTGCTGTCACTGCGAGACAAGCAGGAGTTGGCAGAGCTTTAGTTACTCCCACCGCCCACAACAATTGACCCGAGTTGAGCAACCTACCCGCATCACTGCAAAACCTTATCACTACCCTCTGTTCCATCCGTGCATGAGTACCTTTCAATGGGTATTTCAGAGAAACTCCAAACCTGTGCAGTGCTGTGTTACTTAGAGTTTGTTTCCAGACTGTGGCATCTACAAAGCAGACACATCACACTGGAAGCGTGAGAGGCGCATGTGCATTGTGTAACGTTTTTCTCTTTTTCGTTTCACAGCAAAAATTATCTTTTCAATGTCTATCTGATGAATGTTATTATACATTTAATGTGAAATATTTGCAGGACTGGAAGATGCATGGCCTTACTGGCATTTAGTTGAGCACATAGGCTTACTTTTATGTGAGAAAATACAGTCGTCATATCAGAAACTAAAAGTTAATGAACAGGTAATGAGCAATAGACTATTTCTTCAGATGCTGTCTTTCGCTCTCTCTTTGTAAAATGTAGCTCTGGCAGGAGCAAATCCACCGCAGACACGCGTGATTGGAAGCAGATAAGCGACCAAGCCATCATGTCCCAAACATGCACGGAACAAAATGGGGTTTAAGCTACATGCAGAAGTGAAACAATGAGTTAATTAACTGATTTATCAACTATAGGATCATTTAAAGCAGTATCCCTGATGCCAACCCACTTTTCAAGATAAAACCAACTGTGTCAAAAGCCGAGCTGAGGTCGAGAATAATTAAAAGCAAACTGTCTCCTGCATGAAAGTAAAAAATCATCATGAACCTTTTTTAACGAGGGCAGTTTCACTCCTATGATGTGAGCGGATATTATTTGATTATTATTTAGTTTGTAAAAGAAAAAAGCCCAGCCAGAGGATTAATGACTCACACTATATGCTCACATTGATTTTACACACACTAAAGGGAGGATTCATTATAGAGTCAATGGTTAAAAAAAAAGGACACTGGGGTTATGACATTTATGATGTTGGAGACTATTTACTGCTTGATGATATGTGGACATGAATTCCTTCGGAAGATGATATTAGAATATATGTCTGTCTTTTTCCATTTACTTTATATTGGTCTGCAAGTCCTCCTTAATTTTTTGGGTGATTTTATTTTGCAGAGTCGTGCTTCCAAACGAGTTACTCTCTTGATTTATTGATGTCAGCATGTACTGTTGAAGTTATGTAGCCATATTTGGGTTACTCTTTTTTGTTGTCATCCCTGTTTTCCTTTCCTTTTTATTATCAAAAGGAGATTTAATATGCATGTTGCGACACTGGTGGGAATTAAGCAGATCCCTTTCACCGATGTTTGAATAATAATTTCTGTCTTGTAAGGTTGTTTATAAAAAATAAACTCTTGAAACACCTCGGTTTAAAATGCAGAATCTATCAATATGCAAATAATTTTCAATTAATTTTTCATTTTTTCACCATCCTCGCCCATTACATCAATACAGCACCATTAGGAGAATAGAGCCTGTCTCATTCCACACACATTCCTTTCTCTCTAAGCAATACCCAAGGTCAGGTTACAGATACAGGGCCAACTAGCAGTACATTATAGTATCTACGCTCATGGACTTTCATACCTAATTCAGATGCCCCAGACTAAGAGGCACCAACTCCGACTCTTTTCTGCATTACATCAGTAGCAAGACGTAGGGACACAATGGGATTTAGGTGTGCATGCTTTAGGCTTAACTGTCCAATAAGAGGCGAACACCTACATGTAACATAGAGAGTGACAGCAATTCTAGCCATTCATGGATGTGCTGTTGGAATGGGTTACGCGGGGTGAGGGAGATAAATTGGGGATGCTGTGGTTGGTATATTGTTCCACCTTCTGGTCTCCTTGATGCATCAAGTCTTCATTTAAATCTTCTTCTTTTCCTTCGTGATTGCTGTCATGGATGACATCGTCTGTCAGCCCAACTCTATTAGAGGCACTACCAGTATATCCATTTATCATATAATGTCCCTTTAAACACATCATGACTTTTTCTGCCCTAGAAAAATTAACAAACTTATGTGTTAGTTATAGTAATATGTTTGTAGCAAATTCAATTTTAGCAGTATAAATGCACCAGGAGTCTCCATAACAACATCCTAATGTCATCCCACGACACACTGTTGTGTAGAAATAAATCCTAGTTAATTCACAGAGGGCATATCCTCATCATCAGTATACCCACGTGCATCATGTATACTATTAAATGCAATACAGCATTTTCTATTGTTTTAATGTCACCTACTGTCGCCATAGTTTAAAAAAACACATTGAAACAGCTCCGCATGCACTTTCCAGAAATGATAAATTATTAAGGTTAGTAAACTAAGCATTCTGTGTATAGACCCTGGTGCTTACGTGACAGAATGTGCAGTCAGACAGAACAGTGGCACAGCAGTGTGCTCCCTCAGCACTTAAACTCTGCTATTAGACACTGTACTTTGCGTATGTATGTTTCACTAATTAGGCGAGAAAAGAGAAAATGTCCTTTAAAGACAGACAATAGAGAAACTAGGGACGTTTCATCCATTTCTACTTTCTTGGACTTACATGCATACATTGCATGTGGGATACACTCATTTGCATAATGCTACACTATGATGTATGCATCACTGCAAAATTCCAGTTGCCAAATACTCGCACGCAGGCTTTAACATATGTGCTCATAAACACAGAAGAGTGGATAAAAATGTCCCACAGAGATGATGCCTGAAACGGCTCAGCTCCATCTGCTCCTGATTCTGTCGAGCTTATCCTCCATCTATACAGTGAACTGTGTGTTAATAATCTCCAATATGTCGCCTTTCCACCTACTGTAGAGGACTGTGCATGCGGGCCACTTCCAGATACTGGTATTTCCAAATCTGACACACTCAGCAGGGACTCTCTGTCTGCAATGTCCTCTTAGGACAATCACATGCTCTCAAAAGGCAATTACTGACAAAAGTGCTATGAGTTGAACAGGCTATCACTTATTAAATCAATGAAGTGTTGAACAGAGAGCTCCACTTTAACAGTGTACACACTTCTGGGCAACTTTTAATGTCACCACTGAGAGGGACAGTGACAGTGGATCACATTTTACTGAGGTAGAGCAGCACATTTCAGAAAGGACACAAAGAAAAAAAAGTTATTAGAGAAGAATGAACATGACAGACGGAGCTCATTTGAAGGTTGTACACACAAATAGGTTTGCAAACTTTTAACTTGTGGACTAGTTGGACTGTAAAAAATGTACGATGAACAGAAGATGTAGTCTTGACGCGGACATCCACTGGAAGCCCCAAAATATTGGGGGAACAGTAAGCTTGAAATGGGAAGAAAGAGCGGAGAAGACAGCAGCAAAGCGGCAGGTTAGAACCGAACATGCAGCCGCTGGGCTCAAGTCCTGTTTATTTGGATTGATGGATGGTATTTGTTGGTTTATTGTGGTTTTATGTAAAGGTTTCGGTTATTAAATATCTGACCTCTCTTACTCTGGCCCCTTTAAACAATTCCAGCCATGGAAATCCTCATTTATTTTAGATTAAATTAAATGATGTAACACCCAGTCCACACCCTGAGCCAGGCTAAGGTGTGAACAGAGGAAGAAGGTTGGAAGGTGGAAGATGAAACAGAGACACATGAGCAAGTTTAAGAAAATGAGGCCAGCACAGAGAGGAAATAGATGTTTTGTTGTTATACAGAGATCAGTGTGGGGGATGAAGAAGAAAATTTATGGATTCAACAAAGAGGCCACAAATCAGATATTCAGAGAATTATAAGACAATGTCAAGGGGAGGAGACAGTGATGTGAATGAGGACAGAGGAAGAGAAGAATACAGATGTGATGAGGGAAGATGTGATAAATAATGCAACAGGACAATTTCTTGATCTGCCCTTTACTTGTTGTTTTCAGTCGTGGGCTTGATCGCCTCGGAAGTCATTATTCGAGGAAACTGACCTTGTGCTTAATGATGTGCACGATAACAACACAATGTGAATTTACACATATAATCGATCATGTTCCATGTGGAGAATGACACAACCGGAGATAAAAAATGAGGATCTAGATTAGGATTGGGCGATATGGTTATAAATGATGTCAAGATAAAAATGTTCATCTCAGTCGATAGATTTATAAACTGACTACATTTATGAAGGCTTGATATCCGCAGTTTGCATTCACATAAGGCCAGCTTGAGTACGAAACTAGCCTTGGCATCAGGCAAGTGCCCGAGGACACTTTGGCAGCAGGCTGGAGGAAACAAACCAACAACCTTCTGATTAGTCGATGACCTCTGTGATGGACAGTCACCAAAACAATACCACAACTGTTTGGCAACTGGAGATGTAAAAGTGTTTCACATAGAAAATATCATCAAGAAAATATTGCCTTGCCATCACTTGTCTAAAGTAAGCTACAGGTGATTATCTTTGCAGCTGATATTGATTTTAATGTGGAGTTACGATGACACTGCCAGAAATCTGATCCACTTGACCCAAACCTGCTCTGATCAGTTTAGACTCATGTTCTCTCAACACTGTATCTATGACTCTTAAGAAAGTAATTTAACTCCAAGGCTGCAATATGGATCCACTGCTCTAAGCTTTGGGTGTTAGTATAACTGACCTTTATAACATTTTGGTCTGATTACATTTAGATTTTAGAATTCACAGCATTATTTCACTCCTCTACTCAGCTTATTTTTACACATACATAGTTAGAGGCTGGTGGAGTAACAGGATGTCATTCATGTAAATTCACCCAAACACACATGATGGCACCACCAATAAGGTCTGTGAAACAAATAAGCATGGCTTGACTATTAACCTGGCAAAGTGGGCAACTGCCCTTGGTCTCAGTTCTCCAGATGCCCCAGGGATCCTGTAGGTACACAGCCGTTTGGCCATTATGTGTTTTTACTTTCAGCAAAGTAAAGTATCTACTAAATAATGTATGTCTGTATTATGTATTTCCTCGCACTGATTCCAAAGCAATACAAATGCTATAAATTTATGAGAGCAGAAGTAAGAAAACCTATTTAAAAATCCAATAACTTTGGTTCTGTTTTTCAAACAGTATGAATTGTGGCTCGCTGTGTTTTGTAAAGAATGTAGTATTTTTGAAAAAACCTGTCTAATGCTTTTGTTTATAAAATATTGATGCTTTTAGCTGCTTTTAACAAACACATTCCCCATAAGCCCTAAACATCAGTGGGCCAAACATCATGGCTCATCCATAAGGGGGTCAAGGGGACGTAGTTACTTCAGACATGTCTGTAACAACATGGGACACAGAGGAAGTTTACAGACAGGCGGCAGCTTCTGCCCACACAGACTTCTTGTGTTCAACTTTGATGAAATCACAAAGGTTTCAATCCTATAAAAACTGCTGTGGTCGATGGCGATTTGCCTTACAATATGGAAAGTAAACCGCAAGAGAACTGACACACTGAATGAGATTGAATTGATTTACAGAAGCTCTCTATTATATTTTCTTGAAAGTAATGTAGTTTAATATTGCAGAATACAATATAGAAGCATTATACAGTATTGTATTGGTAAATCTGGCCAGAACATATTGAGTGGAAGAAGCTTCCAGTTCTCTAGATTTTCATAGTAGTGAGTCCCCGGGACCCTCAGGTGGTGATTTGAGTGGGTCCACTGGTTTTTCAATGGGTCCCCATAAAATTTTAATTCCTTAAGAAATTGGATTGTTAAATCCCTGTTTGATGTTGGTATCCTATGGTTATATATAATGGATACATGTTCAAAATGTATCTGAAATTAAACAAATAAAATTCCAAATGTGAAATGTTTATTACAAAACAACTGTCACATCGGCATGACGTACACAATTCAAATAAAATAGCTTTTCTGTAGCAACATAAACAGCACCAAAATAAATGATCAAAATTCAAATGAAAACAAAATGGCATATGTAGCACCAAAATAAATGATCAATAAGACTGCAGATTTGTACACATAAACAAAAGGAAAAACGCCATCTGAGCAGAACAAAATAGTGGCCATTCAAAGTTTTTGGGATCACAGCCACCGGAATATGTTTCCTTTATTTCATTACAGCGCATCCCCTAAATGTTAAAACATCGTCGACATGAGTGAACACAGCATTGAGCAGTGGAAACTTGAGTTTATTAACTACTATATCGTATCCTTTATTGTTGAAATGAAATCCTTGGTGAATGGCTAGTTTGTGCTTGTGGTAGTGGCTAAACTATGTTGCGAGGCCGTGAGCATGGGATCTCGTCTGCGCTGACTAGAAGCTGACAGCAAGGTTTTATTCGCTGGTTACTTCGATTTTTAACACAAGTTTGTTGTTCACAATGTATCGTTCATTATGGCAAAAATGAGGTGTGTCCCTGGGACGCATGGATAGTGAGTTTACTGCGTTCTTTCTGATTTTAATAAGTCAGGGACGCAGGACGCGTACCGAGCAACATCACTGTTCTGATGCACTGATTCACCAACTAACACAACTAATTTTGATTCCCGCAGGAAATGGAAGAAGTTTTTTTTCCGACAAATCCAAAAAAGTAAACAAGCTTCAACATAGAGAGGAAAATGTGATCATTGCTGCAAACAGCTGCCCAATTACCTTCTGTAAAACTTTCAGCAATGTACCAGAGACTCGACAGGTGGCTGCGAAATGAACTATTTCTTTGGCATCAACAGGAAGTATGCAAATAAAATGGCTAAAAATAAGCACGCTGAATGTCTACAGAGTCGTGACATGCAAAAGAAAGTAAGAGCAACTAGTTCTTAAACTGTATTTAGCCAGAAAACCAGAACATCTATGTGTCCCTAGTGTGTACCTACACCAGTTTCATTTCTTTTCCAGAGGAGCAATCACTGCGGCTGATGTTTGCTCTTTTTTCAACTGCAGTTTTCTCCTTGTAGTCTCAGAGTAAATGTAGCATTTTATATGCTGTATCACGAGAACCACTGGGTAATCTTTCAACCTGCTATACTCTCAGGAATACTCCACTGTGATGAAAACTTTTCAAACACGAAGCTTTAACTGCAGATGAGACCACACGAGTGATACAGAGGCACCATTACTGTTGTTGCAAAAACAGACTCCTCCCCAGTGTCGTTACCAAAACAGACGCTATTCACAGTTTATATTACACTGATACAACAGACTGTCTTAACTATAAAGAGCAGCTGGATGCATAGAGATTAACGTTAGGCAGAAAAATAAGTAAGAGGAAGGAAGGAAAAGTTCCGTATCTAAGACAATATCTGCAGTGCCTCTACACAGAGTGCTCCATGTTGTCTGTGGCATATTTCATCCTGAGCTGAGAAAAAACATTGACAGCAGCCTTCTCCTCAACAAATAACATCTGTATGGAAGATGATGAGTTCTGTATGTGCAGGAGCATTTGGCAGCAAGAGACGTTTCCTGTCATGTTCATGTTGGATGCTCTCAAGTGAAAAAGGTTTACTGATGTGAAATCACAAAGTTTTCAAGCCTTTTCTGTGGTGGAAGATTGCTGAGTCACCTCCAGAGAGAGATCACATCATTGTAAAGCTGTCCAAGGGCATAACATTAGTTTAAATTGTGAGGGCTGGAATCAGTGAATACACGCAAAGGATAAAAACTGTGTTATAAACAGTGTAAGACTACTCTTGCATATTCAGTTCATCAAGAAATGGGCAAATTGTCACTTTATTTCTGATGCAGATGCAGATTTTGCATCAATATTGATCCACAGACTTCAGGGTGATGCAGCTACATGATGATGCAGTTTGAGTCAACTCAGTCGTCTATGGGCCAGACAGGGGTGGATTTCCCGGGGAAAGCAGGAGGTCTCTCCATAATTCAAATGTTCAGATGTGTATTTGACTGCTTGGTTACATTATGATGTCAGATAATAATAATTTTCATTGTGATGTATAAGATGATAATTGAGTAATAGTTCAATACAACTTCGATGCCTGTCTATTTAATACTGATCTGGAGACAGGAGATTGTTAGATTAGCTTAGCATAAATACTGGTAGCAAGTGGAAACACCTGACGCTGTCCATGGTGCTGAAATGTTCACTGGGTAGAGATGCGGGAGATTTACTTCATAGTGCGCCTATAAGCCATGATGTCTATTCCAGGTTGTTACTATTTGTGTGTTGATTCCAACAAAACTTAGTTGGTTTTGTGCGGTTGGGAAAAGGAACTCACTACATTTTGGCAAAAATCTGAACAAACGGGCCGATCCAGCAATTTTATTTTTAATCACTTTTTAAACATTATGGAGCCATTTTTTGTCATTTCTATCGATTTCCTATAAACACAATACCTGGATATTGGCCCACATTGTAAAACAAATGTGATGAAATGTTGTCTCAAAACATACAAACATATATATTTTTTAAACACCTTATCATCGCTTTACTTTTCAAAACAATCTTGAATAAAAAAAAACAAAGAGCCACATGGAGACATCGATCCATTTAAAAAAATCAGACATCTCTGTACAATGTGTTTATTTTTATGCAGCTCCAGCATCGATATGTTGTTGTGCAACATCAGGGTCGAAAATGTTATCATTCTATCAGTGTCAAGCCACATTGGGATTGTTTTGACGCTCAGCTCATCAGCTCTGTCACTCATAAGCAACTGCCTGATCATTTCTGATTATAATGTCTAATATTCAAGCAGGTTATCAGCCACGTCTTGAATAGTAAAATATCTGCAAAATGTGAACTGTTCTCTTACAAACTCACAAGAATAATAAACTGTTTTAGCCTCTGCAAGAAAAGTTTCTGAAATGAATCTGTAAAAAGAATTCCCAATCCCAAGAACTATGACATTCAGCTACTTTTACAAAAAAATAAAATAAAGTCACTGTTTGTGTATTTTGAAAGGAGATGATGTTGCCTGTTAATGTTAGTAGTGATAATAATACATGTAAAGATCACTACAATGGTAATGTATCATAAACACAGAGTCAGGGATGGCAACTATTGTAACAAAAGCAATTTCAATAGACTTTACTGATCCTGAGGGAAAATTAGCATCCAGTGGCTTATAACACAGTTCTAATGAAAAGCAGCAGTAAGAAAAGAACATGAGATTAGAACAGAAGAAAAAAGTGAACAAGCATAAGGAAAAGCAAGGAAAAAAAAGGGAGTATAAAGAAGAAAGAGATAAATATATAAGGATAAAAATATCAATGAAAAGAAATATATGAAAGTAAACTGTGCAGGTGTGCATAAAGGGCACACGCGCGCGCGCGCACACCCACCCACCCGCGCGCACACACCCACACCCACACACACAGCTTGATAAATGGGAAACAGGTGCCTTGAAACACTTGAAATAAGTCTTCACAGATTAAATTATAATGTCATCGTTCTTTCAAAACTCATATAAAAAACAAACAATATGATGAAAGAAGCACATCTGCAGCACATCTTTTTACTGTTCATGCTTTCCTGCAATAAAAGGCTGCTCTGTGTTTGTCGAATCCCTGAAGATTAATATGGATGAAGCTATAAATTCCCCGTCGTAACATGGTCATATTTGTTTATTACGCATCTCTGTAATTAGCTGGCAAATGTGATTCATCCTTCTTGCAGACGTTAGTTTGTTTCTCTCCTCTTCTGATTGATATTGCATGGAATTGTTGCCATCTTGAAATCATCTTATGGAGCTGATGTTCTATATTCAGTGAATTAACTTTATTTTTTAATTTGCTTGAGTAACTTAAATTATCAGTGTTTGAAAAGGCAAAACGCTTTTTGAAATGACTCTTGATATTAAGCCTTGAGGGTCATGTAGAATGGGAGGGCATCTAAAACAACCTTTGTGACTGGGCTTGCTGCTGTTTGGAGTGTATTACATATTTAACTGGGAAGCCACCTGTACACTTGAATACATTCAAAGGTAGTATTAAATATAATTTTTGGGTAATACTAAAGAGGTTTGTCAGATGAAGGCGCTCTTAATTTGCCTAAAATAAACCCACATACAAATCTTTCATTGTTTTCCATTTGTTTTTCAGTATCTCTGGTTATAGATCATATTTGTGGGATCAATGTTTTCTTCCTCCTACAAAAATACAGCAGTACTTCCAGTGTCAAGATGCATCACTTCATCAAGTTTTTTTACAAGGTTTATTGGTGTTATCACATCAATTGAACAAACTGATAACTGCCACGTTCTGTTATAGATACCTGAAATCACACTAAACCCACCACGATTCATGCTCTGAAATGCTGAATGTGGTTGTTCCACAGACAGCGGGTTTTGAGTATTCAGATTCAAGCACTAAGTATGGTCACTATCAGTTTGTCAGCCTGGTAGAGACCACAGGCCATATATCAAAATGTGACCAAATAGAGTCTCTGCAACTCTTAAGGATCAGATCACAGTTCTTTGTCCATCCGGGGCTGTTTCTGTCAGATTCACCACTAACCCTGTGCTGAAAAATCACATCCACCTCAAATCCAAAGTGCTTTTTCCACCAATAGCATGTTTCAGCCGTCTTGAAACGTACCCCTGGAGGCCCCGACCAATCCCATCATACTCAGAGGGCATCGTGTCTCCGTGGCCCTGCTGAATCACATTAACATCACACACATTGGAGCTGACAGGCCAGGAGAGCCGGCAGAAAACCAGCAGAGAGTGGAGGGTTTTTATTAAGTGTGAGGACCCAGATGCACCTTCAGTCCCGTGGTGGACACACAGAGAGAAGTACCCAGCAGTGCTGACATTTCAAATAGTGATCCTCCAGGTAATTATCCTGCTTTAACTGTCATTGCCTTTAAATCTGCTGTGCTTCTTTATGGTTTTGAGCGTGTGATTATGAGCTCCGTCCGCCTGTCAGAGTCCGAACCCTCTGCTGGTCTCTGCATATTCAGCTTTCACCAGAAACCACAGAGTATAGAAAAGAGGCTGATGTGCGGGCATTGAGATCAGCCCCACAGAGGAGTTAGGGAAAGTGCTCCCAGCTGCTTTACGCAGTGTGAAAAGCCCATCAACTTTCCATTAACATCACAGCCCCCCTGTTTGCACTGGACCGAGGTAGAGACGACAGAAGGCCAAAGAGACCAAGCACAAAAACACTTTGAAAAAGATGCAAACTACTGGAGGGCTATTAATAAGATTATTATTATTAGAATATAAAACAGGGCAACTAATTTGCCCGAACAGAATGCAATTTACAGACTCTGTGTTTGTTTGAATAATTCTAAGATTAACAACACATTTTAATTTGCTGACCACAGGAAAGTTAATTGGCTCTAACTGCACAACCCTTGTTTATTCATTCAATGTTATTAGTCTACATATTCAGTCTTTTTCAGCCTCTGACCTTCAAGTCTAAAATCTAAAAAAATAAGACACGATATGAAAATGCTAATGTAGACCTATTTTTATTTGTTTTTCTCCTAATGTTTTATGAATAGACTTAGCAGGTACATTAAAAAATATGTTCTTCTTGAAGTGCTTAATTGGCTGAAGCTGAGATCACTGTGTTAATGTATCACCATTAAATTTTAGAGGAAAAGGGAGTGAAATGTCACATCTTATTAACACTGTTATACAAAATTGGATTTTAGGTTACATTTACAAAAACTTATTTCAATTAATGAAGTAGTTTACTGTATATTAAGCAGGACTGATTGTGTTATAGTAGCTCTCTGGCAAAGTTATCTGACAATATAGCAGGGGAACATAAACCAAATGGAGTCAAAATCTCATATCAGCCAGTAATCAGCCCTAAATGCTAAAATAATTATCAACATTTACAATTAATAAACCACTTTTTGATTTCTTAAAATTGAAGCATGTAATATGTTAAGTCTTTTTTTATTTCTTTCACCAAAGCATATTGGTGATACCATATTTCTGTCTGTGATCGGGACCCCCATTTACCATTAAACTATACTTGTGTGTTCTAATATCATTCTGGTCACTTCCTACATTTACCTGTGTTCCTACAGCTCGAATACAGCTTTTGTGTCCAGTCCCAGTTTTGCCTGATTCTCTGCTAATGAGCCCAGCTTGTTTTTGAAAACAGAAACTACCTTTTAACTGATCCTGCTTCTGAGTCCACGCAGTGATTACCAGATTTCTTTAAATAACCCAAATGTTATTATGCTCAGAGGATCACATAAGTCTTTGTACAAGCTTTCAATTAAGACATGAGGTGTTCTTCCTTATCCAACTGTGTGTGTTACAGCCACAGAAAAGGCACTGTCACTCCTTGTATGTGTGTCGATTCATAAGACCAAATTCGTCGGACAGAAGTTTTACATAAATTGTTGTTGTATATGTATATATATAGTTTTATATCTTGAGCTGTCAAAACCTCCCTGTGTTGTGCTGCTCTTCTGTCAGAGGCTCTTTCTTTTAGGAGCAGTGAAATGCATTTGGAAATGTCAGGCACAGCAGACTGCCTGCTGTGAAAGAAGTTCATGGACACGTTGTGAAAATCAGAGCCACAGCATATTTTTATGTACCACATCTTTATTTTCATCCAGTGTCATTCTGCCATTTCGAAAAAGATGCTGAGGGGCATAAAATGTGCTCCTCAGTCACAATCTGGTACAAACTGCATTTCGATTCTCTCTATGTTTAGTGTCAGTTTGTTGCCCAACATGGAGCAAATAACTTTCCTATTTTCTTTGGGTCTAACATGGTAATGAAGTGCAGCACATCACACACACCGACTGTGGGAGGTTGTCACTGCTCATGCTGTTTGGAGGCTCAATTTAAAAGACGTCTTACTTGTCTCCACCAACACTAAATTCATATTTAGTGCGGCAAGTTGAAAGTGTGACACAGATGTTGCTTGTCAGTGTGTCGGCACTGCCTCTCACATGTGTCACTTTATCGGCAATCATATATCACCTGGATCTACTTCAGCAGTCTGCAAGGCAGTAACACAAGTGTGTGAAGCATGGAAACATATTTCAGGTGATATGGAGCAGCGGCACCATTTTGTCTGGAATCAGCTTTGCGCTGCATGAGCACTGTCACTTCACAGTTACAAAACACGCAGGCACGAAGGCAAACCAATTATTTTCAGTGATCCATGAATACTGAGTGAAACTTAATAGTACAAAAGATGAGGATAAGAGAAACCAGAGCAAGTTAATTAAGAATTTATGTCCAATGTTTTCTCTATAGGGAACACAGGCACATTTGCATAACAAACACACTTTACTGTCACAGAATGATCACAAGAATTAATCAAGTTCACAAATGGATTCCTTTAGATCTTTCACATAAGAGGCATTTCTTCTTACCTGTGCTACACAGATTTGTTCCATAATTGACTCGACCAGTTTGGGTATTTTTATTATGCTGGTATGCCACATATTTGGATACCCTCATAAAAGGCTGAAAATGTATATTTCTCACTTGATTAGATGTGTAGCGGCTTATTGTGAAGCTGGGTTGTAAGACATTTGTGTTTTGAGCAGATTTTTGGGACAGATGCAGAATAAAAAAACTTCCAAAACCAATATATCGGCCAATATATAAAAAAAGAATTTATAAAATGTAACTGTCATTATCAAACCCTTATGACAATGAAATTTAATTAGGGCTTGATGTTTAAAAATGTCACCATAATTTTTTTATATAAATAAAAATATAACAAACACAGCCACATATATTTAGAACATTAATTAAGAAAATTAACATATTTTCAATATAAATGTAAACATAAATGCACATCTTTTCTGCATTGTTATTCTGGGAAATTAAAGTCTGTTGGCAAACAAACGCAGATACCGATATTTAAAGGACTCGGCCGATATCATCAGCCAACCAATATAGGGGTCAGGCTCTAATATAAAGTAGAATGACATGTTTTAAATCTGAATATAATTTTAGGGGTGAAACCACACAACTAAAAACTGTTTGAGAAAATTCAGCTTTTTATATGAAAAGTAATGAATTTCTTCAAAATACATCCATCTCCAGACAGTCCCGATGAAAGATATATTATGTTGTTGCCACTGACGCCCACGAAGACAAATTGAGGGCAAAGTGACAAAGGGAACAAGGGAGAGAGATGATGCATCGAGGGACAGAGAAAACGGCTGTAAACTGTGACAGAAAAAAAAGGAGATTCCACCGACCTTGATTGTTACTAAAAATGGAGGTGAGCCACCTGAGTTCATCTGTAGTAATATGTTTTTACTCTGTCTTTCTCTTCATGAAGTGAAGGAATCACAACACAGCTACTACTTCCCTTATTTATTACAATGAAGCTCGTAAAAATAAATAAATCTTCCTCAGTCAACCCAAACAAAACAATGAAAAGCAGATTAGCAAAAAAAAAGACAAACATGAGCATGACCATGATATAGTGCAAATAAAAAAGTCTAACTTATATTTAGATTCACTCACTGTAGAAATTGTACAAACTTAAATTATTGCTGGTGAACTGAAGAAAGACAACTTCAAACCATGTCAGATTTATTGACAGATGTATTGCCCGCTCTTAAGAGGACAGCACCCTTACTCACAGTGCTACTGAGATGAGGACGTTTTAATCTTTTGCCCGTATGTCCCATAATAATAACGGGATACAAGACGTATCACTGCAGATGAAATTGCTGTGAGGAGCTGCAGATAGGTGAGGTGGCAGACAGGATATACTCTAGATCAACGGACAGGCAGGCCGTTAATCAAAGAGCAAAACAGACAAGATGGATATTAAAGGGAGAAAGAAACTGACAGAGGCTGATGACAAAGTAGCACTTCAGCCTAGAATAATAGCAGGATTGTGTTTCACTTCATGCTGTGCAGAATAATAGCTCCCTCCCACATTCACTACTGAGCAGATACCAGTAAAAAAAAATTAAAAAAAAATACTATCCTTAACAACCTGAGCAGAACAATGACTAAAAAATAAATGATCCACTTATTTAATGGATATATATATTAAAATCAGTAGCAAAGAGTAAATGACACATAGAAAGGATTCATGCTGACTTATAAATGAACAAGAGTGTTGTTAATGTACACTGTGCAGCCTATTTTAAAAAAGGATCTGTCGGTCAAACTTGCCAGACCATAATTATTGAAATGAAAAATGCAGCCTGGCTTTCAGAGGCTTTTTTTCCAACAACCGCCAAAGTCTTATTTGTACGGACACTGTTTGATTACGCTCTAAAAAGTTTATTTTTTTATTTTTCTCATAACATAAAAGATCTGTTTTGTGCTGCTGGTTAATTGTCGAGCTTTGTGCAACACCCTTTGCTCTGCTCCCGCTCTCTCACTCTTGTATTAGTGGCCCATCAAAACATCCATTATCATTTTAGCATCGTCTGCAGGCAGGAAGGATTCAACATATCCTCGGAACACACAGCTTTCAATCTGCACATCAATGCAAAAAAGCATACAGTTCTCAGCAGACAGTCAACCAAAGGTCACTGCACATCACTGACTCTGAGTAAGTTGAGCTGCAATATCTACAGTTCCGAATGGCTGGCACTTTTATTCAAAATCTTAACATTTATTCAAATGTGGGGAGAAATGTTCATATTCGACCTGTTATGACCTCTAAAGATTTCAAATATGCAGTCAAGACGCAAACAAATTGTGTGTCATTGCAAATTCGTTTGAACTTGATATTTGATAAAACCACAAATTATCGAAACAAGAAGCATTAACACTAGAGCAAATAACATCCTGACCAGTGATCAAACTAACAAATTAATTTCAGATGTTAACATCCATATTTGTTCCGATCCTTTTTTGATTAACCTGCATGTATTTGAATAACACAGAACAAAGAGAGTCTAATTATGCTGTGCAGCTTGTCATGTGAGGGCAAGAGTGTGTGTGTTTTTTTTTTTTAAATTGGAGACCTGAGGGAGGTCATATTCTAACATTTCTGCATTGGGTGAGTGCATTGCAGGTAGCACCAGACAAAACCTCTTATTAAATCACCAAAGTGTGGGATGTTTGTTCAGCGGACAAGGTCACAGCCTTCACTGACTACAGCAGACAGATGGAAAACAGCTATTACAATAATTTAAACATATGTATCCACAAAAGGCCAGAACATAGTTATTTGAGTTGCACAAAGTGGATGTTTTATAACTAGGAGCATAACATCAAGGAGCTTTAGAAGAGAGCAACAGAATTGGTGGAGAGTTGTTAGAGGATAAAGGCAAGGCCGGATAAGTATAGCCTTCATGCCAAACTTCCTCTATGAGAGGCCCTATCAGAAACAAATTCACACTTGGTTTCACATATATCATTATAATATCCCACACACACAGACATATATAATACACTATCTCACACACAATGCTATACTCTCTTAGATGCACCATCATACTCTTTCAAACACACTACTATACTCTCTTACCTGCAACACCATACTCTTTCACAAGCACTACTATGCTCTCTTACGTGCACCATCACACACTCCCACACACACTAGTATAATATCTTACGTGCACCATCATACGCTCTCACACACTACTATACTCTCATACAGGCACCATCATATTTGCACACTTGCACGCCACTATAGTCTTACACACTACTTCATCCTCTGTATGAGAGAGAGTAAAAAGGAAGTGAGTTAAACCAAACAGAAAGACAGTTTAAATTCTCATTCCCGATGTAAGAGAGTATAGTAGTGTTTGTGTAAGAGTATACTAGTGTGTGTGATTATGATGCTGTGTGTGAGTACAAGTATGAATTATCTCTCATGGGGCCTCTTTTCCTCTTTTCTTGTAAGAAATAAAACTTGTAAGAAATAAAAAAGTTTGTTGAGGTTTTCCTCATTTTCAGCAATGTTAATTGAGCAAAACACGAAAAAAAAATAGCAACTGCCAGAGTAAATTTACAAACAGTTACACAAAGGGTGGAATGATTTGTTAGGATGGATTTAAATGCTACAAAGTGCGTAAAATCAGTGTATTGGTTTGATTGTGTATGAATCCCAGGAGTGGCAAGCAGAGAACCACAAATTTCTCAAATTCATCCTCACTCTGTAGGACTTTGAAGTGTCAGCCAATCATTGGACTGAGGCTGGTAGAGTCCAGATGACCAATCCAAAGTAAAGCAATATAGAGTGAAAAATCTCTTATAATGGCTTTTTAGAGAAACAAATGCCAAGTAGAACACATGTTTCTGCCAAAGAGGACCACCCAACCGTGCTGTTAATGTTGCAATGGTAACCATCTTCAGCAATAAACCTGGCAGAATAATAAACTGAATTCCAAGCACTTAAGAATAGTAGCCTGTAGATTAAATCTCCATAATCGAACACAGACATGGAAAAAGCCTCAGAATCCTGCTTTCTGATAATCGTTGAAAAGCTGGATCTGTTCCCTATACCAGTCACCAATTATTCCAACAGTGGATTGTGATACCTTCACCCCTGTCCCGTAGAGGTTGTAGGTGACATCATTGACTGTTTTGTTTTTTTCTTCATGGCTTTCACAATGTTTCTGATATCAACTATTGTTGTTGTCCTTGGCAGACTGGTTCAATGTCTGCTGCTCAATGCACCAGTACTATCTTTCTCTTCAGGACACAACAAATTGTTTTACTGACTGTGCCAAATGTTGATCAATTTGCCCTCAGCTTCCAAATGTTTTATTCTTTTTTTTTCTCCCATAGACGGCTCCCAGGTCCTTATATTGGTTCCTCGTTTTTAACAACTACCAAGGCTAAAACACACAGTAGACATGTTGAGCTATTTCATGTTCAAACCATCAATTTTAAAAGGGATAGTTCACTGAAAATGAAATTTTACTCACTATCTACTCACCACTATGCCGATGGAGGGGTGGGTGAAGTGTTTGAGTTTCAGGGGTAAACAGCGTTGCAGCAAAGGCCAATACAATTGAAGTAAATGGGGATCAATTCTTAAAATTAAAAAAAAAAAACTGAATAACTGTGTTGTCATCCAAGTGTCTGCAAACCCTGACATTCAAATTCAACTTGAAACAAAGTCATTTACACCGTGTTTTCATGAGTGAATTTTTTGTGAACTATCCCTTTAAAAGCAGCACATACACAAGGTGAGTCCAATATTTTGCTCACTTGTAAAAATGTATGGGTTCAAATAAAACAGATACATATGACAAAATAAAAGCTGAAATTCTGAACTCGTATTCATCTTTTGCTCTTGAACTCAAGTGTGTTCATTGTGCAACAAAAACAAAGTAGTTGGCGTTGCCATCCGTTAGTTTTCGAGGGGGCTGTGAATACAATGAGCCTTTCCAGTTTCTACTGCACACTGGAGCTGGCATATTTCTGAGGGAGTGCTTTCTTTCAACTCTTACCTCTTAACAAAAACTGCCAAACCCTCCCACACAGCAGCACAGTCAGAGAGGAGATGAATCCAGGCGCGTCTTTTCCTGCTGTATGCGGGGCAGTGTGAGCCGGATTTACATTCAGGCATTAGGAGGAGCATGCACACCTTGACAGGCTGCATCTGCCGGATAGGGAGCATGCTGCTGATTCCACATTGCGGCTGATGCCCTGCAGTCACTCTGATCCGCCCCGATCCCTCAGAGTCTCATCTCATCAACGCTGCGCCTGCTGAGAGCAAAACTGCTCAGGAAGCCAGCCTTATAGCATCGTGTATCATATAATGAATCTGCCAGGTATGTTTGTGTGTTCTGTGTGTGATAATGGGGTTGAGATATTAAAGGTCCCAAAGTCTGAGAGGTTGAGCGGTTAAATAGTTAGAGCAGGTTATTCCATTAGGGCTCAATAAAAAGAAAGCCATTGATGCATGTAAAGGTTTGGAAACCTCTGAGCTAATTATGTATTTTGTTGATTTGTTAAGCAAAATACAAACCCTAACCTCCCCCCCAAACTTTACGCCCAGGGCACACCAGCTGCGTGTTCCGGTTGTCAATTGTTCACACCGGCTGCAGTTCTACTGCCAGCACTATGGTTTTACATAGGGTTTGCCTTGAAAATTGATGTAAAAAGTGTGAGTGTGTGAGAGTGAGAGAGAGTGAGGGAGAGAGAGACTACTTCCCATCACCTGAAGTTCTTTACGTTAACTGTTAATATAACTACAGCCTTTCTGAGTTTGTTGATATAAACAAAGTGAATGGATTTAACAGTCAACCGAAAAGCTGGCATGCTTTTATTTCTAAACGGGTAGGCAACAGGTAGTGATGCAAATATTTATGTTCGTGACATATTTGAAAAATAAGCATTGAAACTGTGCTCAACGATGATTTTCTCTTTATAATCTGACGTGAACCGGGCCAGAACGCGGAAAATATCGGCAAGACCTTGAATCTGAAAAAAATGAAGAGCCCCGCTGAACAGCGGCGGAACCGTAGCCGGTGTGCCAGCTCTAATCTGTTAACATGTGCGCTGATATGAAAAGCAAGCCGTTCCGCAGCCGGTGTGCCCCGGGCGTTAGCAGCTGCTTTGGAGTCATAAAGCAGCCACAGGCACAAGAAACATGGCCAAGACAGAAAGAAGAATGGATTCTAGTACATATCAGTAAAATCTGGATGCAAATTTCCTGCAGTCAGTCAAGAAAGCGAAACTAAAAAGACGCTGGATTCTGAAACATGACAATGATCCAGCAGATCAAAGTCCACAATAGCCTACTTCAAAAAAAGAGGAGCAGAAGCAGTTCATGCACACCCCCATTACCACCATAGATCAAATTTATTCTATGAGAAACTCTGTATCTGTGTACAGTTTATTGATGTGAGCATCTTGGAATTATTAAAACAAGCACCAGACCTAAATTTGCATTTCCTGATAACTGGTTTGTCATAGCCTCAATACTGATAAGGTCAGTGCTGCTATCAGTTAGGAGTGAGTGATCAACATCTATAGTCCAGTGTCAATACAGCAAAACCCTCAGTCTCATTTGTAGTATCAACACTACAATCATTAGATCAAGTTATGATCAGATCAGCACAAAAATACAAACGTGGAGTTTTTGCTTTACTGCTGCAGTTGTTTAATCATTTCAAGAACCCTAAATAATCAATTTCAACAATAATTATTATCAATAAATATATAAGTAAGTACAGTTCTGGTGTTGGCCTTACTTTGAATCAGACTGTTACCAATATTTGTGGAATTACCCTATAAATATACAGGTTTTTGTCACTCAGTTGAATTAATTTTATTAGCATTGGCAGGCATTTTCCCTTTGGCAAGAAAAAAATGCTTATTTGTAGTCATTGCATGTTTACATTGTGTTTTTAAATTTTATGGGCAGATAGTTAATGTGCTCAGAAGTTTGAGCTCTCTCTGTTTCCCTTGAATTAAAATGGTCAATAAATGACTGTTTATTCAAATTACAAAATCAGCAGTGTGAATTATGTAAATTATACAAAACTCAGTTACATCTTTGCCTATTCATTCATTAAAGTCATAGCACGTGGTCATTTTAATTTAGTGATTAAAATACCATTGTTCATTGCCATCAGGATACCTGAGTAAACAACGGGAGAAATATGTGGCCAAACATCAGAAAGGAAATAAAAACGAACCAAGGGAATATCACCAAGATTGATGTTAGCGCTGAAACTGATGAAAACTTTATTATCATCAATCATAATATATATATATATATATATGCTAGAAAACAGTGAAAAAGCAGGTTACATTTTTCCAAATTATGAGTTGATGTCTTGTTTAGTTAATCCACCAGCCCACAACTGAAAAATGTTGGTGTAGTTGCTGTTGAATTCAGTGTTGATCCGCTGATTGTTGCAGCTAAAATATAATGATCACGCATAACTATAAACTATAAACAATTGCCGATGGACAACAGTCAGTAGAAAAACACAAAAGAAAAAACACATCGAGAAACTACACTGCAGATTGCATAACACAAAGGTTATTGTAAAACTTTGAAAATCAATACAAAATATTTTTGTGTGTTGAAATATTGTGATTGAATTTATATCAGATGTGTTGCCAAGGACTTTACATGTGTGTGGAGGACTGGAGCTATGTGGCTGAACACAGAGCGAGAGGATGAAATTAGGAGGTTGTGTCTTTGTGGACTCTCAAGCTGAGATACTCAAAGTGTGAGCATCAAAGCCAAAACTGTTTTATAGTTAAATCTATATTTGTAGTTGAACCAGGCCTAATCCCTGCAGGATAGCATACACTGTAAAAAAGCCAACTCCTATTTTTTGGTCCAAAAAATATATTTTAAGTTTTTATAACTTAAAAAAAAAATGTATTAACATTGGAAGCAAGAACTAAAGTCAGTCCAGCAAAAAAAGTAGTTGGTTGGTCCAACAAAAATAAGTGAGTTATTACTATATATATATATATCTTCAAGTTGCAAGTAAATTTGCTCATGGTAGTGAAGCATGTCCAGACATGTCCAGTAGCCTTCTAACAGAGCAGTTAAGTGTGTTTTCCAAATTGTCTTCACATATCTAATGTAATTTTTAACTGTGTGGTGGGGAGTAGTTTTCGAAGTACCGCTAACACAAGCTAACACCAATGCTTCATGTCTTAACATGTCAGGACAATTGACTGCGCTGCACAGCGTCAGCTTCGACATCTGCAGCTGCATCTCTCTGTCTTCTTTGTTAGAAGACAGGACGGTTAACCGGCGGGAACAGAGATATAGAGAGGGGTGCAAGGTAACTTGTCCTCGGGAGACACCTGGCTCCGGAGAGCTGGTCCAATGTGGGAGCTGGTCTGATGCTGGATCAGACTTATCATTTCTCTCTTGACCATCAGCCGGTAAAAGACTTGTCAGTTGTTGACACCGGCCGTGGAAAATGTGTGTGTGTTTTTATGTGTGCGATCGGGTGCGTGCGTGTGTTTGTGGGAGAGAGAGGGAGGGAGAGAGAGAGAGCGAGCGACTACTGCCCATCACCTGAAGTCATTTACTTTAACTTTTAATATAACTACAGCCCTTTTATGAGGTTTCTGGTATAACAACAGTATTTCCTTTTATAAAAGTAGTCCTGTGTACTCAAATAAATACCAGTACTATACAGTATGAAGCCGTGCATCCTACGCTTCTGCAAATATTTCACAATAAAATGTATATGAAAACATATGAAAAGGTTATTAAACTATTGCTGAATAGAGCAGTGTTTCTGTAAAAGCTTGTTTTCAATGAAAAGACTGCACCAGGGCTTTACAAGTCTTTTCAAGATGGCAATTATTTTACACAAAACCAGCTTTTTGGAGGACAAGATCTGCAAATTGGATTCTACATAGATGATTTTGAGTTGTGTAACCCATTCGTAGGGTTGGGAACCGAAACTACGAGCCCGAGTGTGTCATCTTCAGCTAGCGCTAGTAGCACCTCGCTAGCATCTCCCGTAGAGCTAGGGAGAGAGAGCCGCGATGGCAGCGACACGCCGTTCTTGCTGGCTTTCAAGGGAAAGCTGACTAACGTGACGTATGAATTATGTCAGAAGGTTTCCTATAAATAGGACGTACAACAAGCAGCTCAAAACGTTATCCACAATGGTTCAACTGCTACTGATTTCCACTGTGTTGTTGAGAGATTAATATTCATCACAGATCTTAAAGTTGACAATTATTGATGTAACATTAGTTTACAGGGACAATTACAAATGTTTTCTTCTACTAATTATTCCCAAATATGACTATGTGTTTGGTAAATTTAAACACCAGTATTTTCAAGGCAAAAAGTTTCAACATTGCCTCTATCTCAGTTACTACTAATTGACACAGTTGGGTTAAAGACATTGAGCATGTCTGATAAGGCTCTGAGATGAGTTGTGTGTTTTTTTTTTCCCGTAATGTTGCCTGTCTACCACAAGGCGTTACCACTGCTGTCCAGTCCAATAAAGATATTTTTGTTATCTAAACATTTGACCCCGTGTTTTTTAATCATTTTGGAATCGAAATGGGGAATCGATAAGAACCGGTATCGATAAGCGGAATCGGAATCGCTAAAATATAAACGATACCCAACACTACTACCCATGAGGCACGTCAAAGAAAAAAGCTTACAGCAGTTTATTGGGTGATTCTTAATCTACCTCCAAAGTTTTGTTCATGTTTACATTCAATTAATCTAGCTCTACTTGGAAAAGCAATCGGATGTTAAGCTGTTTGGTTATGAGAAGTATCTTCATCCACTAACAAGGATTTAAAGTAACTTGAACAAACAGGGCTAATTGTTCAAGCCCTTGATAACTACATAAAAGGTACAGTATTTTGTGTCTGTGCTGATAATTTAGGAGCTCGTGGACTTGCAGGTTTTCAGGAGAAATTCATTGTAAAAAAGTTTGGTAGATTTTGTTTGATAAGTCGAGGCAAAATAGCAACCACAGAAATTTCTGACTTGCAGCTGTGATCCAGAGAACAGCACAATACTTTTCCGGTGCAACTTCATAGTGAAAATGTTCAACATGTAAATGGTGTTAAAAGTGAATGTGTATTAATTAAGCATCTGTCATATTTCCACCCTGTCACTGGTTTTCCTCCAGACATATTGAATGACTTTTTTGAAGGTGTCATTCCCGTAGAACTGACTTTGTGTCTAAATAATTGGTTTTAAAAGGCGTTATTACTTTGGAAAGTCTGAATAGCATAATATCTTCATTTCCTTACAATTACTCAGAAAGGGTGAATAAACCAAAGGCAGTTTCTAAAGAAAGTTTTGAAAAGGGCAGTACAGGGGGCATGAAAATTGGACCTGTTAAGTTTCCTCAATCTTTTTATTGTTAACAAAATACCAGAGCAAGAAGCCAAATGGGAGATATCAAATGGACCTCAAAGAAATTGTTGAGATTGTTGTATCACCTGTTTTTTCGGAGGAACTATTGCACTATTCGGAGATCAAGTTGTCTGATCACATAAGGCTTTCCCTGATTTTAGCTTGTGTCCAAAGCACCACTTTGTCGAACATTATCCTCATCTACTGCGCTGCTTTGGTCCATTGGTGGAATTATGGACAATGAGGTTTGAGGCAAAACATATTTTTTTCAAAAAGACTGTGCAGGATGTACAAAATAAAAAAAATGTACTTCTTACCCCATCTACAAAACACCAGGAGATGATGGCATGCCACTTTGATGGCCAAAGTCTTTTCAAGCCTATGTTACATGTGGAGAAAGTGACTCACATCAAAACGCCTTATTTGGATCCTGTCCTTCGTACAGTGATTGAGAGAATGTATCCATATCTTGAAACTGTGTCCCTTTCTGAAGACATTTATTCTTATTGGGACCCGATATGCAAAGGGTACGGTTATAACAGCTGGACACTGCAGTGGACTGCCAGATTTCTACAAAATAGTAATCATCATAGTTAACCCTGAAAAGGTGTCTTTTGTTGGCAAAAACCTCACAGCTTGGTAACTGATACATTTTAGGTGTTTTGAGGTTGTGGAGGACATCGATACAGACACTGGGATTTGTAATCCTGCCGCTCGCAACAACCAGCTTTAAACTGTAGTTTGAAGACCCAGACTCTGTTGATTCAGGGTCCCTGGACACAGCCAGTGTATCCTACAGGGAGTCAGTCCAGAGTGCATCAACTTTTAGTAAGAGCTATCTGAGAACCATATCCGAGTGGCCTTCCCCTTTCCCTATTCCAGCCTTCTCCTATGATGTGGAATTGAAGTTGCGCAAAGGCAAAGAGGAATTCAATAAGACCAAGAAAGGTATCAACGTAACAAGAGACATGGACATTTTGGACAAGATTTCTCAGGCAGTTTTTGAAGTTAAAGCCTATCCTGATCAAGACCAGATTGAGTCAGTTGCTTCTGCTCTCATCAGTAAGCATTCCTGCCTTCAAGAACACGGCGATGGAACAGGGTATGATGGATGGAAAATGAGCATTAAATACAAACTTGGTAACTATAGGTCCAAGCTACGTGTTGCATTCCCCTGAGGAATATAAATGTTTTTCTGATGCTGTAGTATGTGTGCTGCTCCTAGGCCTCAGTCAGCTCAGATCCTCAGCTCCGCCTCTGCAGTGGGTGGTGCCTATGTACACCTGGAGCACTAATCAAGCTGGAGAGTATAAAACTGAGGAGCGTCTCTTCAGTACCCCTCTGCCTCCAGCTCTGCTGTTGTCGGCTGCCTTGATAAATCTACTGCCTGGGTGCATGTTATTGTTGAGCTGTTTGCCCCATCGTACTAGTGAACTTTTTGTTATTCCTTAACTGCTATTGTTACTTGTGGGATTTGTTGTTAGACTTTTGGCCAGTAAGCTGTAGGGGAGAGTAGCCATTTTGTTTCAACACAGTTTTCTCCTGTTCAAGTGCTGCCAAGGAGGTTCAGTTTGTGTACCTTTCTTTTTGATAGACAGAAATATGTTTGGTTCTAGTTAGGGATGAGTTTTGTTTGTTCTTTTGGTTAGGCTCTCTCTGAAGTCGTTTTACTTCCATTGTTGGCAATAAACAACCTTAAATGAACTACTTGACTCCTGACATCTTTTAATCTGGAATTATGTTACTCCCCCTAGACCAAGTTGGGGACGTAACACTACGTCAAGCAGGCTATATAGAGGTTAGCATTAACCATAGAAAATGGATAGATCAAGATAATGATACATGTCCTTCTTTGAACAGACCAAAGCGGGGGGAGACCATGTCCCTGACTCGCTGGAGGACGAAAGACTGGCTTTAGTTGAGGAGTTAAAGAAGAAGAAGAAGAACGTTGTACTCATTAACATAATGCATATTTTGGACTGTGTTTTAAATTTTTCAACAGATAAATAGTTTTATCGGATCACCAACAAGAACCTGATAGATAGCTTCAGAGCTGCCATTCATCAACATACCCCGAGGCCCATAAAACTATCGGGCGAGGAGGACAGCTTTTCTGGATTAAGAAGTGAAATTTAAAAATAATTTCATGATTCTTGACATTATGGACATACATGTATAATAAGTATTTCGGAGTAAGTGGGATTTTGTTGCACTAATCTGTATTTTTGTAATAACAATGTGTCAAATGTAAGGTGTTGCTTGTAGTGACAAATCCTTGGAACAAACCCACTGTTCACTACCTAAGAAACAGATAAAGATGTGATGTAGTGGTAAAGAAAGTGAAACAGCGAGCTGCTTATTCACATAACATGTACACCAGTGAAGAGTACCAGAACTACTGGCAAAGTAAAACAATTTATTCACATTCAACATCAACAAATATTTTTCTTAATGTGAGTAAGTATGTTTATATACAGAGATCAGCACAGTGCAAATGGTCAGTGTAGGAGTAGTGATTGACTCCCTCTTAACACACTCAGACAAACTCCCTCTGTCTTACACATGGTGAGATGACGCAGTGAATAAGTCTTAACAGTATGAAATGTATAAAATTAGAGCATATTTACAGTTGTTTTATATATTATTTTGCTGGCACTGCACCATTTATTATGTAAGCCCTGATTTATATAAAGCTATTGAAGGCCATGTGTATTTAAAATTATTACATTTTACTTGCATTCAACAGGTATTTGCTGAATGGGAAAATTAGCCACTTTACTAAGCCATAATATAAAATGTATGTTATAACATAACTGAACATGTTTGCATGTTTGCTAATGACTTTCGTCACGTTAGTTACATCATTGTCTAATGTTTCGCCCAACTATGTCGATTTCAGACATCTGACTTGATGACTTTTTTTTTTTAAAACATCATGCTGTTCTTGAGTTTGACCTTAACCTTTACAATCCATTCCACTGTACTTTTCTAGAGTACTTTTCAGAGTCCATAATGTATATAGGGGTGCCTTCATTTTTGGTTGTGAGGTATGAGATTTCTCTATTTCTTTGTTTTCTCCCCACCTGACAGTTTGTCAATTGTACCATGTTATGTTGAGACTTATGTTGAGAGTCATGTTACGATAAAGTTGTGTCAGAATTGACATTTTGTGATAATTTTGAGACTGTTTGCCTTGATGTGTTATTGTCTGACAGATTTGTCAGTTCGACAGCTAAAGCGTACATGTTATGTGAATAAATCACCACAATTTGTGACGCATCATAGTATCAATTGACTTTGCCCTGGAGGAAAGGTTTGAACTCAATAAACACAGTTTCAATGTTAACGTTGCATTTGTAATTAATTACATATCTAATGGAAATTAATTGGACCTAATTGTTATAACTTGTTAATTAAATTTGTATTGTACAATTTTATGTTACTCCACTAATTAAACTGACATTTAGTGTAGATTGAATTACTCTTAGAATAAAGTTGTTAGTCGAAAATAATAAGTTACTTCAACTTGAAGTCTATTTAACAGAAGTAAGAATTTAAAGTTGCAACAATGTAAAATCATAAGTAGCATCAGTTTGAATTCGAGTAAACAGAAGTAAGGATTTTAAGTTATTACAATTGAAAATTGTAAGTTATATCAACCCTCAATGAAGTTAACAGAAGAAAGATTTAAAAGTTGCAACAATGTGAAATTATAAGCCACATCAATTTGAAGTTGAGTTCACAGAAGTAAGGATTTAGTTTTGTCAACTCTGAGTCAAGTTAACAGAAGAAAGGATTCAATGTTGCTACAATGTGAAATTAAAAGTTACATCAACTAGGAGTTGAGTAAAGAGAAATTTGAATTGAAAGATGAGCAAACTCAAACACCAAACTTAAAATGTTAAGTTTAATTGCCTAACTTAATTTTCTTTTTAATTTAAGTTTGTTTCCTTAAGATTTTTAGTTGACCCAACTTTTTATGTTTACTGTGTACTGAAAGAAAAAAAACACAGTGAAACATTAAAATGAAACAATAGCAAGCAAGATATTTCTTAAAGCAGTCTGAGATAAAAACATTGTACTTAATTCCACTTAATAAACAGTATACTTTAGAAAATGTTTTACAAAAAGGGTAAAAAGCTAATAATGCTTAACAAAAAGTAAGATAATAGAAGAATGTTTTACTAGTGTGATTCATGAAGGTGATGGAGTTGTGCTGTAGAATTGTTTCATGATGCGAAACCTGAAAATAAATAAACTTATTTCTAATTGCAGAAAACCCCAGTATTGAGTTGTGAAGTGGGAGAAGGCAAAGAAAGTGCACGAGAAAATAATGAATTGATTATTCAAAGTTTTGCAAGATGATTTACTGGTAATTAATAATTTTTGTAATAATTAGAAATAAAATAACTACAAACTGTTCTACCGCAGCTTGATTGTGCACAGTTCTATTTTATACGCTGTAAGTGGCTTTGACAATCTATGGAATGTAGCAAAAATCAATCTAATTAAATAGCCTGTAAACTAAAGTCAACACATGCTGAGGAAGAGAATGATTTGAAAAAAGAAAGAGAGAGATTGCCATAATGCAGGCATGAATTTTGCGAGGCATTAATGAGACAGGCTGGAGGACTACTAATGACCCCGACAGCTAGTGCAATTATCCACAGATTAAAACGCTATTAAAATCACCACTGCTCTGTTTGCATGCATATGCATGCATGCATGCACTAATGAGAGATCATGGCTCCCCTTACGACTACATTATTAATCACCATTTGACAAAGATGGGGAGCAGTGTCATGCTGAGGATGATAGCTGTGCTTTATAATGATCAGTCAAAAGTGTCACCAGAGCTCTCAGTAATGGCTGCAGTCACCTCCCAGCATTGACAAAAATCTGACAGTATCCAGTCAAATGACACATTCACTCTCAGCCTGCTGCTCTTTTTCAAAATCCCATTTACCAGAGTTGTACCCTTATTTGATGCAATAATGCAATCCAATTTTCTATTAGGATCTGAGTCATACACCCGCTGGAGACATGAGGCAGCCTTCAAAGATGCTGCCGACTGTCTCCTGCCATGACTGGAAACCTGGGTGGCATAAAAATGTATGTGGACTCCAGAAAGTGAAGGTGATCCGAAGTCCCTGAAACCTGAGCTCTTTCATTTGACCAGCAGAGGGCAACTCCACTGGATGCAAAAAGAAGTCAGTTTCTATAGAAGTCTACGAGACAATTACTCTTCTTATCACTTGATTTATATCGCCAGTAAACATTTTAGGAGTTTATAGTCTCAGTCTCTAGTTTGAAGTTTCCGCCAATACAGCATGATCCCATGGTATGCATTGGGGCGTGGTTCCTGTGTGATTGACAGCGGGTGGAGTTGACAGGTGGAGGTGGGAATGCATTGTCCTTTAGCTCTCAGCCAGGTAACGGATAAGTTCACTGCTGATTTAAAAAAAACAAGATGGTGCTTGACACAATGCTAAGACAGCCATTCAACAACGGGGGACATCACAGCTGGTTGCGACTTGATTTGCAGGCAAAGGTCTGAGCAGTTTGCTTGTGCCTCAACAGTTTTCATTTTCAGTCATTTTAAGTAGTTTCTATGACGAAAAAGAATCTGACACTTACTTTCTATTGTATGGTATAAAAATATATGAATATATAGAATTTTTAAAAAGTTTAATTCTCCATTTTTCTAACAAGACCATATTAAAGGATATTCTTTAGATTGAAAAGTTCACTGCAGTACTTGGTGTTCATTTTTCAGTTTCTACTTCTTTCTTTGTTCTAAACAACTAATTTGGCAAAATTATGGCCGTATGTATAGTCTTAAAGTCCAGCCATGTATTATAATTCTCTGTAGTCTATAAGCCTATTTAGACTGAATTAAAATCGAATTAGTCTAATTGTTGTGCAAAGCGACATTATGCAACTTTACCACCTTAAAACTGAAGCCTGAAAATCATTTTTATGGTACCTTGACAAGTTAACAGAGACAATGGATTATTGTTCATTCCAATTTAACATACCTCTTCTTTAACTACGATGCTTTGGTGAGTGATCAACCACCTGTGAGAAATGCCTAACTGAATGATAGTCACACACTGAATGACGTACATTGAATCACACATGAAACCTTGTGAAATCATAAGTTAATGATCTTACTCAACATTGCCGTGGAAAAGGCAGTTAAAGCTCGGGAGAGAGTGGCAAAGCAGCCAAAGTTGTAGATGTGTTTCATCCACAGAGAGGAGAAACTGCTGGAGGAGTGTGTCATCACAGTAGGAGACGAACGAGTGGAGAAGAGTCGACTTTTTAAAATGGGACAACTCGAAAGAGAACCTGTAATTGGCCTCCATGAGCTCCATATTTGCTCCGTCTATTTAGGGCAAACATTCGAGTCAGATTTCTGCTCCCTTCACTCTTCAATGCTCTCCTGCATTCATGGCACACCTTGACGGACCGCCAGGTAGGAGCAGGAAGCAGAACACAAAACTAACACAGGGCTAACACTTTGTTTGTTATTTTGTCAGCCACTAATCCCCAACCGATCACAGCCCCTCTGGTTCTCCCTTTGATGCTGGAAAACAAACTAGAATTTTCTTTTAAGACATTGTTTGAAGATGTTTCATCTCAAAGACAGATTTCACAGAAAGCTGGTGTGGCGAAGACACTGGTTAGAGTAGCGGTGCGTATATAGTCGGCACATAAAGGACAGAAGAGTTGGAGGGCGATCAGAGAGAAGAAAAGAGACCAAAGGTGTTACATCTCATTTTCTAAATATTTTGTCATCTTTGTAGTATACAGTGATTACGGTTGACATTTCAAAAGCCTTAAGAATAATGTAATTTGGATTATTTCTTCTCTGTGGCAGCTCAACATGATCACAGCAGTAAGTCCTCACACTGGCTCCCCGTGTACCCTCACATCAGCATTGGAAAAATTACATTTGCACCATCCACTCAATATGGTAAATAGCAAAAGGACAGCACGTGTCCTTATAACCTTATCGTTTTTCTCCTTAAACCTGCAAAACACTTTTCCTTAAATAATATGATTCCTGTGCCTCGGGAGTAACTTGGGATGTGTTACCCAGGTTGAGGTGTATTGCCCAAGGACAACTCAAAAGGACAAACGTAGATCTAACCGCAAACATTGCTATTGGTGGAGGATCCACTCCTCCTGTCATTGTGTCTGCTTGTGTGCTACATGCAAAAAATGTGCAAGAACACATTATAAAAACAAAACCCATGAAGTCCTTGTAACATTATACATGATAAGTTGTGTGTCTTTCATATTTACTGTGAAGATAAATTGTAAATCTAAGTAGCACATAGGTAGAGCGTGTGACAAAGAAGCGGCTGCTGCAGGGATGCCTCAGGGGAAACTTCTAGAGATACAGGACTTTGCAAAATTCTAAAACAATGCAATACAAAAATGTGATGGAATACATCCTAACCAATGCTAATGTAAGCACAGTAAATTGTAGGTATTTGGGGTTAATGTGTCATGCAACTGTGGTTAGTTGATCTAAAGCTGTGTCCTTATTCAGGAGCCGCATCCTTCAGAGGCTGCATATGAAAACAGGTTGCATTATGGCGGCGTGACTCGGCTGTCCCATTTAGGTGGTTCCTTCGTAGGCCCCTATAAGACCTCTACAGGAGGCGGCCTCTGAATTAGGACACAGCTTATGACTTATGCCCAATTTTTTTTTTTTATTTAAAACAAAACAATATCCGCCCAGACAAGCATTTTACGGTATCAAAAATAATCAAAGTCCACACATACTTTTACACTAGGCTTGCAAATGTCAGTGCAAACATGAGGCAGATTGTCTTCTCTGTGGTTTGGTGCTTAGTTGCAGAAAAAACTATGACCGAGGCAGAGAAATGGAGAAAAGTTGGAGCAGGGATTCCTTTCTTGGACCAACAAAGTGTTACTGACAGTTAGGGTTAACAACACTTGCAATTCAGAAGATGTAACAACCACTTGTCCTCAGATCGACTCCATCAACTCAAATGACCTCACAGAGGTTAAATACATGGGACTCCCCACCAGACTGTGGGATCTAAGGAAGCCTCTTGGATGAGGTGAAGCGTCTCCTCACGTCGACCACCGAGACCAGTTGCCCTCGATCGCAGCGCCCCTTTGATACATCAAAATGTGTTTGCACCCCTGCTGTTTGAGACCAGATCTCTTTGTGAATTCAAACACTAAATATACACAACATGCTCTTGCCTGCAACAACAACATGCAGCTTGAAGCTTCCAAGTTTCTGGCCTTGAGTTTGATTGGCAGTAACAACAATCATCAGTGATTCTCTCTCATCTTCAGCCATGACCTAACCTTGAAGGACACATCTGGCTGCAACTCACACAGAAAAAACTGAGCTTTAAAGAACAGGGATCTTAGAAGTGCACTCAAATTAAACGCTGTAAAGGCAGAAGTGCATGTCTGTGAAGTAGGCACGCAAGATCAATGAGAATGTTTAATATTTCATTGCTCAGTGCTTGATTGTGTAAAGTCTAATCTGTGCTTATAGACAACTAAGCCATGTAGTGAGACTGCTCAAACAGTCCAAATTGATGTAAATGAAAAAGCACTAGGAGAATAATTTATGAATGGCTGGAAGATTTGATTTGTATCTACTGCAGCCAATCAACACCAAAGGTCAAGATAATTAATGTGGCGACCAAGAACGTTTATTAAATCCACTTCAGAATTCTCAGGACTTGGTGATGTTGCTGCAGAAGCTAAAGTAAAAACAACACAGTGAAAATAAAAGTAATTTAACTTAATCATTTAGTGAGTATTAATCAGTTGCTGGGGTTTTGCATTGGACACAGAATCTGCAGGGTCACAGAATATGACTCAGGCTAAGAACTTGACAAATTATGGCAATATGCCACAGATTCTTACTTTAACTGATTTGACTGTAGCTGTGTTAAACAAAGGTGCCGTTGCTCACTAGACAGCTTTAGAGTGCTTATTATGTGTCGTTTATTGCTTACGATTAATGATAGGAAATATCAATAATCGTGAAACAGAGATATTTCCCCTGACAATAATCGCGGCACCAAAATTTCATAACTTGACATCCCTAATGAAGTCATTTACTGACTTCGTCGTGATGTCACTTGACATATGATGATGAATAACTTTATGATCTACATAAGGTTTGTATTTCTCCTTTATTATTTCTGGAAATCTTGAAAAATTTGTTTTCCAGTAGTTTTACTGACTTTGTCCTTCGACCAATCAGCTTCAAAAGTAAATTATCTGGACATACCCTCTGGCGCGCGCGCGCACGCACGCGCACGCGCACACACACACACACACACACAGCCCTGATTCCAGCGTGCAGGGTAATAAGGGCTTCATTGGTCACAGTGCTTACCAAATCCAGCTATTTTACTGAGTTGCAACAGGATCCAATTGCTGCAGCTACTGGAATCCATCCCTATGCAGAAGTGATAAGAATTAAATATTATATGTTACAGTTGCTCATAAGATTCTGATTATTTTCGTGTTTCTTTGCTTCCATTCTTGGCTGCACTTTTGTTTGATGTTATTATTTGTATGTGTTGTGACAAGAACCAGGAAAACATATGGGAGCATGTTAAGCGAGTTACATTTAAAATAAAGACAAATGAGAGAACAATGTTACACAATATGTCCTGTATAACAGCTGCTCTCATCATTTTACTGAATAACTTCATCTTTGAGAAGTGAGTTGAGTCATATCATAGTTTATTTTTCTCCAAATCACGAGAAAAGTGAAGCGCAGCAAAGATATTACTCTGAAAACAGAAGGCAGGGAAACTATGGTGACTTTCAAAAGTTCAAGTGAGTCGTTCATATGCAGCAGAAAGGCAGAGGAATCAGTTGATGCACTGAATGTGTGCAGACGGAGCTCCGCAATCATGCAGGAATTACAGGTGAATTCATCTTACGAGGCGGAGATTAAGTTATGATTCATTAAAATGGGGGAGATTTTCTTTTACAATGCCGGTAGAACGATTCCAGGTTGAGCCATTTGGCTCTGCACAATATGTTATCAGTCAAAACGTTAATCTCTGAAATGAGATGGAATTAGCATTTGAATTAGCCAAGAAGTAATGACTGATGGAGGAGAAAGGAACAGATGGAGAGGGAGGATTTAGAGGAACCAGATCGGATCTTAGAGGACAAAAATAAAAGGCAGAAAAATGAAAAGCTGGAGCAGATATTGGAGAATGAAATAATAACGATTAGAGCAAGAGCACCACTGCCTTCCAGCCATGTAATTAATTCAAAACACAAATTAATAATAGAATGCCATGTGCAGGTTTCTGACTTTCAGTGGGTTTGCACATTTATTCAACTCTATGCATATCTTTCAGAACATATATTCAATGTTGGGCCATGGTTTTGTGTGAAACCACACTTCGGCCTACATGTGCCATCAAAGCCTGAAGCAGCATGTCCCTCCAGGACTCCGTCCCCCAGGGGCCATTAAAAACCAGAGCAAGGAACTCAATGTCCCAGAGGGCATCAACTTCACACAGAGGGGTGGAAACCCCCCCCAGGGACACAGGTTTCAACTCCCATTGGTCATTCTGGACCCCATGACCTGTGAGGTCACCGGGCCAATATAAGCTAGGTTCTCCAGCTTCTTCTCTCTCTTTCTAAACTCCCTCAACGGAGAGAAGGCTGTCGAGCCTCTTCCTGCCTCTTCCTACAATCCTTCTACAGGAGGGAAGGCTGTGGAGCCTCTTCTCCAGCTCACATCTTCTCTTCCCATCCAACTCTTCGAGAGGAGCACAAAGGTGCAGCTTCCAGCTCATCTCACCAAGGAAACCTCCTCGCCCTCCAAGCTCTACCAACGTCCTAGCAGCGACTCGATGTCCTGCTTGCAAACTTCAACCAGCAACTGAAATGAACTCAACAGAAACCAGCAAGACGACACAAAACTGCGAACTGCACAGCAACTTCCTTTTTCCCCTTTCCACGGACTGGTAACACAACTGGGCTTAATAATTATACTAGGCTAAGCAAGACTGTTTATTCGATTCTGTGTGAGGTTTATAAGTTTGATGTGTGGTGTTGTGATATTTTGGGTACAAGTTATTGAGAAAGTAATGTTAGTCTGTTATGCTCTTCACAGTCTTTCGTTGCATCCAATCTAGTAACTTCCTCTAATTTGGCACACACACAGACACACGCATAACTCTTCACCTCATTATCTCTACAGGTCGTAAACATTCCAATAGGTGGGGGAAGGGTGTTATCTCTTTGGCCAGCGACCATCTTGAAAGCACGCTGACTCACACAGACACACACACATACCTATCTTTGTTTAGCAATTAGACCGTTAGTAATTTGTGTTTTTATACTTTATTATATTCATAATGAATGTTTTTCTTTCACAAATGTTTTTTCATTAATGTGGCATAAGTGAATTTCGCCAACCTCTACACTGTCAAGAACCCCATATCTTTCAACTTAGCTAACTATCTATATGGTAATTTTGGTTATAGTTATTAATTTAATTGTTAATCAGGGTTCCAAATTTGTAGTTAGAACCTTTATGAGACTTAATCAATAAATTGGCTATCTTTTCCCTTCCTTTGAAGGGTGGTGCCCCGAGGTAACTTTAATCAATTCAAGTTATTATTTAATATGAATAATAAAATATTAATACTTAATATTTTATTTTGATAACCAAATTTATTGAATGCCGAAAGGCACACCATTTCATGGTATCACGTTTGATGCATTATGGCACAACATCAAGTTTTAATAACGCTTCACCTGCATTAAAGAAATAGATCAAATCCTTTGTTTTTATTCACAAAGTCTGCTGTCATTCGCCGAGAGCAAAGAGAAAACTGCTGCTGACGTTCATCTGTCATCAATCTGTCTGTCTCGGCTCAATCTCTAAGCATATGTCTTCATCTTCCCCTGACAGTCTGTGGCGGTTTGAAGAGAAAACTTCAGCACACCCCTCAGTAACGCTGTTGCACCAAACAACAACAGGTGCGTGTCTATATCAAAGCAAGGTAATGTCCACATTGCTGTAATTTTGCCATGGCCAGGGAGATGTTACAATAAGTAATTAAGGCCTCTCATTTTTACTGGGGGTCCATTACTTATTTATAGCTCATATGTTGCCCAAACATATGAACATGTGAAAATAACACGGGACAAAAATCTAGATTAGGGGTTTTTCGATAAAATTCATATGGTCCAGATAGAGAAAATGGCCTCAATGAAAGGTCCAGAACATCTTAATGACTAATTTGTGTTTTTTTGTTTCAGTGCAATATACAGTATATTGATCATTGGATGTATCAAAGTCTGTACAATGCAGTAATATTCAAACATTTATTTTGAGTTTTCACATTGCTTTGTTAACGTGAGGACTATTAACGTGAATATGTGCCCAGACAAGTTTATAAAACAAAGAACAGAGATCACAACACACACACACACTTGTGTAATGTCATTCTCTGCCCAGGACCATTACTCCACTATATCTTTAAATTGATAGTAGTGTTGCCCGCTGTATAAATGATTAAAATAGTGTATATATATAATTACAATAATGAATTGATTACAATAGATTATATTGTCATATTCAATAAGCAGAAACTAGATTCAGATTCTTCAAAATATCTTATAACTCATCCCAACCAACACTAAACGATAGAATAACCATAGAATGTATTACGATGCCGAATGGTCAAATGTGCCGATATAAGTTAATTTCTCCAAGTTTCTAATGCAGGGGCAATACACATCCCTTTCACTCCCACACTGCAGAGAATAATCACAACATTGTACACTGGACCTACAGGGGTTTATGGGGTTATTGATCGAGAGCAATGACTCATGATTGCTTCACCAAGTAGCTTTCAAAACTCAATTTCTGGCCCATTTTCTGTTTTTGAACAAAAATGTCTCTGAGCTGCAGGAATTTTTAACAGCTCAGTGATGGGGAACTGTGCTACAAGCGACTGGCTTCAAAAGACATTTTGTTCTGAAGCCAACAAAGCAAGTCATGGCCCAAGCAGCAGCTCGAAGGACTGCAGTCTTAATTTTCCTGGTTCTAGACTCCCAGCTTTATCCGGTAAAGAGAGCGAATAGAGGTCTAGAGGCCAAAAAGTGACTTTTGGTTGCTAATGCTGGGGAGTGGAAAGAGTCTTCCTGTTAGATACAGAGGGTATTGATGAGCACAGTATAAGCTCTAAAGCAAAAGTAAAGTTTTATTGTAAAGGCAGTGCAGTGTCAATGCAGAACATTTTGTATATTTATATGAAATACAAAACCAAGCCATCAGTGCTGAATATTTTATAAAGTGCTCGAAGTGAGAGTTGAAGTTGGACTGGACTTTAGTGTCGTCACCTGAAGTGGAGGTGAACTCAGCTGTCCAGGTATGAAATTATCAGCCCCCACCCTTCACTGAGTGCGTCCAATAGACTGTGTCTGAAGGTGAAAAGTGGAAAAACTTTCCCAGCATCTCAGGACATTTGTGACACTTTCTTTGTTATTGCGTTCTGCCTTCACTGGATACATCACACTGTAGACATGCATACAGAATATATGGGAGGAGAGTCAGTGGGACATGACATGAAATACGAATCCCAAGTCCGAATCAGTCAGGGATGAGTCTGTGTTTGGTATGCAAATCTAATGACTGAGAATATCTCTCTACACATGTGCGAGCTGTGCACTGGAGGACAAAAAAGCCACAAACTGTCACATAATGGCATTTTTAGAGCTGGTTTATTTATTCTATATTTAAGTTTTCAAAAAATGGAAAAGTCAAATGTTGTAATAACCATTAGGGTCGGTTACCGTTCACAACTGAAACGATACGGTATCAGGAACTTGTAATTTGCTATCTGAACCCAATGGTGATTTTTTGCTACTTTGCTCTCTGTAATACTAGAAAATGGAATTTCAGCTCCTGCAGTAAGACACGTATTGAAAAAACAGGTACTGAAGGCGGCGGTATGTGCGTTTAAGTTGTTTGCAATCCGCCGGTAAAGTGGGTGGAGAAGCAAACCAACAGTCAACGTTTTCTTTAGCCATAACTTATCCACCTGCTGAATTAATTACCTGAGCTCAGTGTCGATAGAGCTGACGATGCTTCACGTAAAATTGTATCGTACACGGCGGGTTCAACTTAAACTGCTCCTGAGAGCAGCGGCTGCAGGCTACCAAATACGATACACTGTTCAGCTCCAAGATATATTTGCGTTTGACCAGGTGTCTCATCAGGTCCGATGTGTTGCCACGGCCTTCTTTGCATTTCGCATCACAACTACTCCAGACAGCATCGTCTCTGTCGACTTTTAAAAAGTCTAACCGCACTGGAGAGCGCTTTTGGCTCACCATTACCTCCAGTCACCTAGAGTGTCAACTGATGCACACCTTCCCTGAAATGTAGCGTACCTTGATACAAAGATATACTAGCGCACAAGTATAAATACATAGGCCACTTGCAGTAGGCTCTCCATAGAGTGTAAAAGCTCTAATTGCATGTAATTCAGTTGGTACCCTTAAAAGTATTGAGTTTGGTACCCAAAGTACGTATATAAACATCCCCTCATAGTGAAAACAGAGTAAAAGTATAGTGTTAAATAAAGTAATATAAGTACAGTAATCATTACTTATCATCCAGTGTGTTATCTATTTAATAGTCATTGAGTGTATAATGCGTATAATCGTTAGATGAGTCCCTATAGGCTGCTATAGAACAATAACACGCCAAGCGTTGCATTATTTATTTATCTGTTTATTAATTTTATGAATAAACCCTCTGTATGTCTGATGTTAGCGCAGTATGTGACTGACAGTTCATTATTAATCAAAGCAGAGCATCCCTACTTTCATACATAGTTAAAGACAATGCAGTTGGCTGATGTAACGTACGGTACCGACGGGGCTCAGTTGTCCCATTTGCTGCAAGGTTTTAGTTTTTGTGTGTATGTCGGTGAAAAGGAGTCAACATTTACTTACTACACCACATTCCTTCCACATAACCGCCCCTTTAAGCTTTGCTACACTGTTGGTACAGTACAGGAATGATAATGTTAAAGGTTTAACACATTTGGCAGCATGACTTTTAAACTTTAGAGAAACATGACATTTTATAAACATGGTTCACTTCACCCTCACTACACTGCAAATGGCAAAAAAAGCAGATATGGAGATGGAGCCGAGCTGTGCAGGACTTAAGCCCTAGAGCCTTGGATAAACTGTGTGTGTGTGTATGTACACATACACACAGTATCAGAAGAGGCATCTTTATTGAGTCCAAGTGGCCACTACATTACCAGACATTCCACTGCCGTCTGTCATGGCTGCTGATCAGCCAGCAGCTGCTCCCTCCTCTTGAGGTGAGTGTGATAGAGTCATGACACTAAAGGTGAGCAAATTAACCGGGTTTGATCTCTGCTCCTCACCATCTTCCTTCGTACATGTCAGTCCTGCCTGATAAGCAGCGGGAAGCTTGTGAATCCAGAAAATGTCAAAGGTTCAAACCTGCTGAGCAACAGAAAAACCAGTGGGAGGAAGAAGCAGAACGATGCAGCAGGAGGCAAAGTGGGATGTGATAAGAATCAAACAAATTTCATTAAAAACATATTTCTTCCTTTTTCTTGTTTGCGGGAATAACATTGCTAGACTTTAAAAGTAAACATAAGAATAACATGAGGCTTGCCATTTCTATGTTTTATCACCCTGCAGAAATAAAAGATTTATTATAAAATATTTATAACATTTTCAGGGCTGAAATCTTTGCAACAGTATCATTGTTTGTCAATCTGAGTGTTTACAGTCAGCTTATTTTCAATAAGTCTCATCGTCATAATGACTACAATGGAATCAGTGATCAGAGGCAGCCGCCCCAGCGGAGACTAAACACTGGAACACTCGGGATTAAATTCAAAAGAAAAAAAAGTAACACCACAATGCAAACAACAACAAAAAAACAACTCAAATCTCTAACTTTTCTTACAACTTACATTTCTAACCCTCTGGCAAACACTGCACTGTTGTTCTCATCTCAGTGAGGACATGAAGTTAACAGAGATTCCCTTGCTCAAGAAAAAACATTTATTTCCAGGAATTTGTTCTTGTTCAATAAACAAAACTTGAAAACCCAGATTTCGTCGGGTGTGATAATTTTTACCTAAAACCTACATTTCTCAAATTATACACATGGTGCTTTTGGTTGTCCTATGATCACAGAAGACCAAATGTTTCACATGGAGAAATACATTTAGACATTCATGTTTTACATTGAATGAATCATATTATTTCATATAGATCTTGCATTTCATAGGGTGTTATGTAAAAGTTTGAATTTTGAGGAAATCTACTTTGGTAAATAATCTTAAATAGGGGATTTGTTTCATGTACAAATAGAAAATGCAGGTTTTCAAAATTTGTGCAAGAATTCCTGATATAAAGAGATTAATTTAGAAAGATGTTTAATACACATGAGATTATTGATATTGAAAAAACAGAACAGGTCTTGAAAAGAGCAACTGTAGTTGCAGTAAAGTATTAAAAAAACACACAAAGTTAGAGATCTTTTGTGTTATTGCGAGGAGTGTAAAAAGTCCTTTGGATAAAAAAAAACGCGTGTAAAGAGAAATTACACGACTGTGGCCACCACAGACGACGTAATTAATGGAAAACACTGTTTTCGCCTGTTGGTCTTATTTATTCTCTTAACTGTGTTCACAGCTGCTGCAGGTGTGTGATGATGTGAGAAGCCTGTTCTGTTGTTTATGCTGCTTGTAAAAATAAACCCCTTGTTAAAAAAACATTTTCTGGTATTTCTTAAATATGTTACAGACACTCGTCTATTTTCAGCAGAACATGTTAATCTTGCTGGTTTTTGATAAGAGGTTGGTTAAATACTGTGGAAGTGGGAATAGTGTACAACACATCTATCTGTTGTTGCAGTGCTACAAATAATCTTAGTGCTAAATGCTAAGTACAAATAACTATAAATCAATTCTTAACGACGAGCCATCAAGAGCAGCGTTGAGTCTTCACACACACACACACAGTCCTGTGGGTCATGAGAGGACAAACCAACCTTATTAAATACCCTCAGATTATAACCTCAAACCTGATTTCTCACTTTACCAGCTGTAAATAAATCATCTTCAGTGGATTATCAGCCTGTGTCAAACTCACACACATGCACAATCAGCAAATAGGCAGTGAGGTTGAGTTAGTGTAGGAGTGTGTGTGTTTCCAGCTTATCAAGGCCGTGAACTTATCCCATTATGTCATCCTCCAGTGCCGTTAATGAGCTCCAGGCCCTGACTAACTCTATCTCCAAGGCCCCTTCAGACACAAACCTCATAAAGTAAACACACAGACTAGTGATTCTGAGGAGAGGTTTTATGAGTTTGTCGCTGAGAATCTTCAGATCACTCAGTTGTAGATAAATGCTGGTATCTGATTGAAGAAATCAGTTTATTGTAAAATGCCCTATAAAGCCAAAGTATAGAATAAAGTTGCAAGCTATTCACAAATATAGAAAATAAAGCATAAAGCTGGGGTTGTGCGTGTGCTTTACTTCAGCCGAGTTGTGTGTTATGTCTTATTCATTTATTCATTCTAACCAGACTGCAACATTTCCATTCCCATATTTTACCCCCTTTCATTTACGATATGCAAATATCATAATAAAATAAATATTAGGGCTTGGTTCTGGGCTGAATGTGAAAATATATTACAAAAGGAATTCATCAGAAATGCACCACCGGTAGGTCTTACAAGACATCAATTTATTTCCTTTGTCATCCCTTTTTCTTTCAGACTGTTCTATCCTGTTGGGGACTGGTCTTTTATTGCCTCTTTAATTGCTACATTAAGATTACAAGAAATGTTGACTGATCAATTTATTGAGGCCAAATTATTCATGGTCACTTCAAAGTCACTAATTTAGAGGATCACATTACCCGATCATAAAAAAAGAGACAATTAAATAATGTCTTGCAGTTTCCAAGGCCTTTTAGGACAAATTACCAGGTGTAATGTGAAATCATAATGTAAGTTATATAAAAGTTACTTTATGGTGATGACATAATTGTGCAGATCTCTTCAGCGATACTGAGCATTTTAGACAGTTTTTTAATCAGCTTGTTTGAGTTCACTGTCCCCTCCTTTATCAACCTCATTTCTAGCAGACAGTGGTTTTCACTGAAAAGGCTCTGATGAATTCAGCTACCAGGTAGAAAATAGCAGTCAGACAAAGATGGGAGCGAGTTGGTGAACACTAAGTAAATCCTGGTGGAGACCAAAACTGAGCTGAAAGGAGAGTTAATATTGGACTTCTTTTTATCAGGTGAAGCCACAGATGCTTTCAGACAGGCAATAAAGTTCAGACATGTACCAGAAATTCTCCAGAGAGGCTGTACGTGAGAACACAAATGTCAGAGCCGGACTATCTCCGGAATGTTCTCTGCAATAGATCCCAACGTTTGCCCAATAGTAAGGACATGAAGAATGTGGCTTGAACCAGGACGTTTAGTTTTTAACAACTAGTCGACACTTCGCTCCCAAAACAGATCAACTTCCGTTGGTCAACCCTTCACAGTAAAAGTCCCATACATTGCTTATGATGACAGGAAATACAAATTAACTGACCAACCTTCCACAATAAGGCAACTAAATAAGATAGCACACATAAATTACTATTAAATAGCCAAACGTTACACTATTGGATATTGTTGATGATAATAATGTATATTTTAGTTCATTAGCTATATTATTAGCTGTTTGTTGTGTCTTGTTCCTTCTATGTATCGATAATCATGTAAAATTGTGAAACCGTGATATTTCCTGACAATAATCTTGGCACAAAAATTGCATATTGTGACATCCCTAAATACAATGAAAAGCACTGCTGTGCCACTCATTTGATTGTTTGACAGTATATTCATTATTTATATTAATTATCAAATGATTTATAGAGATTGGGATTGAAGAACTTTTTTGACAAGACTGAATGAGTAAATAATTAACCAGAGTCTGGGTTAGGGTTAGGGTTAACCCTATCAATGAGCATTATCCCTTTTCCAGACAAAGAAAGCAGAATCTTAAACCAAACACAATGTATTGGGGCTGCAATGCATTGTGGTCTGATGATGACACTATTGGGGGAGACATTAGCATCTTGGGCGGTTTTCCTGTTGGATCTCTGCTTGATTACAGAGCATCGATACAAAATGGTTTGTCTGGCAACACCCCCCTGCTCTTTGTTTTTGCAGCACAACACCAAAGCTTGACATTTACTGCCGATGTTTGAAATCAATAAACACTGTTCTGCTGCTGCATTTTAACTGCTGGATATATCCCAAAGTGGAACAATGTCTGAATCTGGTCCATTATACTCCGCAATAACAAAACTACACCAAGAAACACAGGCCAAACAATTTCATCACATCACCATTTACTGCTTCATAAAATTGTTTATGGGGAGGATTTTTTTTCCCTTTATGCAACATAAATCTCTCGTTGAACAGGTCAACAATAATAGGAATAATGATGATGATACTACAGCAACAGGAAAATTAAATGAGGTATTTAGAAAAAATCTTCTCTTGGCCCAATTTGATGTCTTTCTTCCAGTCTTTTTTTAAAAAATGTGTAGCTTTCCTCATGATCTCCTCTGACCTCGTCCACACTAACTGAGATTTAGGTCACAGAAAGAATAGAAAGGAGAATGTCCTCTCTAAACACATCTATTACAAGCTGTGACACACACACACAGAGAGAGAGAGAGAGAGAGAGAGAGAGAGAGAGAGAGAGAGAGAGAGAGAGAGAGAGAGAGAGAGAGGTCACAGTCTAACCTCTGATCCACTCATTGCCCTTCTCCACAACATGGATCAACAACAGGCCAGAGGGATAAAACAAAGACCAGCACTGGGGCTGAACTGCAAATAAGGAAAATGAAAAACTGTCACACAAAAGGAGCACACACAAAACCTGGATCCACGGTTGCACGGAGCAGCTCCAAACAATTAATTACATCTCATATTAAAATATCATTGCTATATTTTTCAGTCCTTGTCCACTTGGGTACAGGGACGTTTGAGTAATATTTCAAACACAGCCGATGTACTGGATAGTGTCTGATTGATGCCTGAAAAGGTAATTTAGCAGTTATCCAGTTTGACAGTTGATAAATTCTGACTCGCATCATCCTGAGGACAACAATCGCGTTAATTACGCCTCATTAAGATCACTTTGCATGGCTTGAAGCCTTTTGTGAAGAGACTGCTAATTTAGCTTGTTGCCCGTCAAAAAGGTTTTCTGTTGTTCTTCTTTTTATACATTTGGAACAAAACCAGCATTAACAAGGACTTTTATTAATATAATCAAAGTGTCATGACATATATTTTTAAGTGAGCCTTCATTTGCTTTAAGTTGTGTGAACAGTGCTGCAAGGCAACAGAAACATGGATGCAAATATCATAACTGTTGTCTAAATTTGAAGGCTAATAATGTAATGATAATGCAGGAAATGCAAAGCTATAGAGAGAGAGAGAGAGAGAGAAAAGATCATAGTGAGGTGATGACCAGTGCCTTCTGGCTGCCGTGCTTTGAGTTCCTTTTTTCAGACCCGAGAATCTTTTTCCTTGTGCTCTCCGAGTCCTTTAAAGGCAGTGTGGCAAACTCACAGCCGGCTGTCATATGCCTTTTACTCAGTGGCTTCCATTTAGCTCCTCAATCATAAAGGTCTGATCTCTGCAGAGAGGCTCGCCCTTCTCCCATCTTAGCAGAGGACCTTGGGTGTCCTGTTAAGGCCCTTGGTACTGTAATGGAAATTTACTGAATAACTACTTACTTTTCTAAATAACTACTTACTTTATGCTTACAGCAGACATTTCTATCTAGGGTACAGCTCGACATAAACTTTATGCATATAGCATGTAAACCCACTGTCTAGCAAATTAAGCCATTGTCTAATCATGTGATCCTGAGGTCACTTGAACTCTATAGTGACCTTTGCTGCACTCTGGTTGAACTCTGTTTGTCCTTTGGTCGAGGAACTCAGCTGACTGACAAGCACCCTTAACACACATAATTCTATTTCTTCTCCAACACAGAAAGGATGCAGCCTAAAAGTCACGCCTTTACTAGCTATATGTTCCAGACACAGAACATTACAGTGACACCCCCCAAGTGTTTTTGGTCAGGCCGTAACCCACGCAGAGACACTTAAATACGGGCACAGACACGTGATCCTTTCTGCAGAAAGCTTTTGCAAATAAACTTACAAAAAACACTTGTCTCAGAACCTCGTTTATTGACCAATTTCCACCACAATCATGCATATGGATCTGATAGATGTGGAGCTTTTCTTGATTCATTTTTTAGACCAACCCCCCCAGAGCAAACAAACTATCTACTAAACTTTCAGAAACTAGTATATAACTTTCATAAACTAGTATATATACTAGTTTGTGGTTTATTCAATAAACCACAAACAGCTTTAGTTGCTCTCAGACAGTGTGGCAGCAGTGACAAATGCCCCCAAACACTGCCACAGTTTGGCATCAAAGGCAGCTGCCTTTAAACAGTTTGGCATCAAAGGCAGCTGCCTCTAAAAAGTGCATCTACGAGCTACTGCTGGATTTTAGATTGCCCTAACTAACCGTGTGCTAACGCTAGCTGACCTAAAGCAAATAGCGTGTATAGTTTATGTGGTGAACGTTAATGGCAGACTCTTGGAACACTGATACTGGAGAAGCTGTCTATCGGTCCTGGGATGCTGTGAAAAACTTGAGGGTAAAGTAAGTAGCTGAAGGTTACATTAGCATTAGCCTATCTCTAAAACTGCTGGCTCAGGATACGTTATTTCAACACGTTGTCTGTTTTATTCCCCAACTCAGAGTGCGTATAGAGAGGGTGACCTCCACAGCAGCACTCTCCCAGCACCTCCAGCAGGACGTTCTGTCCCAGCAAGACAGAGGATCCATTGAACTGGAAACCCTCACCTCACAATGCCAGACAGGTGATAATGAGGAGGAACTGGAGTTGGGCTGGCAGGAGAAACTCTTCAGTGAGTATGAGATGGAGCTGTTCAAGAACAAGGCAGCATGTCAGACTCCTCTGGACCAGCAGTACCACACAGAAGTCAAGGCCCTGAGGGGGGCAAAGGGCCGACAAAATCACAGGCTCTTCACACACACTGATCATGAATGCTACACCACAACCCTTCCACTCCACCAGATGCAGCACTCCAGTGACGTATTGACCACAACCAAATCAGGCCCCACTTTCCTGGCAGAAAGGATGGCCGCAATAAGACACAGATGGCAGGACAGACGCACAAAGGTATCTAGTATCCCCAAGTCAAAAATCATCAACTGGGAGCCCTCAGAGGAGTTTGTGAAGAACAGTCATGTGGTGAATAATGCTATGCAGACCATGCACATCATGGGAGACCTGGGCCCCCCTGGAAGACTGGGTCACAAAGATAAGGAATATTTGCTCTGTACAATAAAAACAGATGGCAGTGGAACAGTCGTCGTAAAACCGGACTTCAACAAAGGCAGAGAGCCCTACAGGATTGTAACAGAGGGGGAAAGGAGAGAAGTTTGGCGACTCACTGTGGAGAATGTATCCACAGCAATGAAACCAGAGGAAAAAGAACGGGAGCAGAACATGTACAAAAATCTGTATGTAAGGCACAAGGATTACCTCAATAGCCTTGTTGGACAGGACTTTGAAATGCTTCCTTTAGGTATTCTGCGTTACTTTATGAATGGAGAAATAGTCTCAGCTCAAGGTTTTGAATATGATAACTTATACATCCACTTCTTCATGGAGCTGCCCAACAATTGGTCCAGCTTGCCTTCCCAGTCTCTCTCCAGGGTTACCCAGACCTGCCAAACTAAAACACAAGGGAAGGAAAATGTAGCTTTCTTCAGTCACCCCTTCAGCTTTGAGGCTTTCTACATGAATGAAAAAGAGAGTGAAAAACCAGTTCCACAGTGGCCAGTGCTCTACTTCAAGGTCCTTTCTCTGGACTCCTGGCAGCGCTATCGAACTGAAGGCTGTGGATATGTTCTATTTCCTGCCATACCTGGTAATCACAAAGTAACATGCCATACATGGAGACCCCTTCAGACGGGGAAAGTCTCTGCTCTGAGACGCTTCTTTATTGGAGGTTCTCCAGAGCTTGAAGACCACAGCTATGTCCGAATACCAGGGACTTTCAAGGGAGAGAGGCTGAGTCGCATTGGCTTTTCCACTGAAACCACAGGAAGTGTCACCTTTAATTTGCACTGCATCCAGCAAGCCATGTCATTTGTTGATGCAGCCATGTTGAATAAGAGTAGGCAGAAAGTTTTTGATCATTTGGGAGGATTTAGTCAGCAAGGAGCTGTCAGCACCATTCTGGAAGCCTTTCACAGAGCCAGAAGAAAGATGCAAGTCGCCAGAGAAAGCCTTCACAGAGGGTTTAACAACACCACCTCCCAACTACAAATCGAATCTTCTAGCAGGCCGATCCAACATAGGATGAGTCAGGACCAAGACGATGAAAAAAGCCCGCCAGGGTCATCATCGCGAAATACTACAACTGGCTTGGTAATGACTTCCACACCAACAAGAGCGTGTGTGAGGAGATCGCCATCATCCACAGCAAGAAGCTCCGCAATAAGATCGCTGGGTATGTCACACATCTGATGAAGACGATCCAAAAAGGTTCAGTCAGAGGAATCTTCATCAAACTGCAGGAGGAGGGGGAAAACCCAATCTGAAGCCACATGGGACCTGAGGAAGACACTCAACCTACACACCATGAGGGTGAACACTAGGGTTGAGCTGAATACTCGGATGAAACAAGCACGAGATGGTACTTTTACGAGCGGGAGTACCATCAGAGTAAAATGTGTCAATATCCGTACTTGTGATGAATGAAAATCCTCATTGGATAGCTGTGTCCACATCATTCCTTGATAGGCCAGCCACACACAGACCTACTCCCCAACACAGAGCCTACCCAGATAGCTGCTGACTCTGGACCTCCAGACCGGCAAAACCGTGTTACAGTCACACCGGTTTTACGGCTCTGTTCCCGATACCGACCGTGTCCAGGCTGTGTACTCAGGAGTGGGCGATGTCATTGGAACTCATGGTCAGCCAGCAGAATCAAAGCAGTTACGGGCCGGAACCGTGGGAACGGGGGGACACGGAATCCTAGCCGTGCTCGCCGCTGGCTTCTGGGCCCCCCTGAGGAGCGGCCCCTGACCAGGCGAGAAGACGCTCCATCCAGCATCGTCTTCCTCTCCGCCTGCCTCTGGAGAGCCTCCAGCCACGTCTGCTCTCCACTGCCTGCTCCGGGTACGTGGCTGCGAAGTCCTCCACCAACTGTACCAGCGCCATCTCCACTTGCCGGGCCGCGTCTCTGGCTGCGTGGAGCCCAACATTGGGCAATAGACCATGCCACCAGGGTCTGAGTCAGAAATGATTTTGTTGTGTCAACAAAGAAATATTAATTAATCCATATTTGCTTACTATATTTTGCAATTTTACCCTCAGGTCTGCATAAACTACAGGCTATGAACTTCTTTTAAGAAACGTGAAATTATTATCGGTATAACTGTTGTCATGATGTGCTGATCATCTTGAAACTAAAATTTTAATCTGTTTCACTTATACAAGACATCTCAAGTCATCTCTTGTTCCATCACTTTTTTTGTTGAAATCTGTGGATAACTAATAATACTGTCTTTGTAACAAAACCTTACTAGCCCTGACTGACCATGCTTTTTAAATTTAAAAGAAAGAAAAGTTATAAATTACAAGTATCGAGTTTAAAGTGCAAGGAGAAGATAATTCCATAAGTAAAACATGAAACTTTGGGGTGTATCTTGGTGTTATTCAATTCAGTATTTTTCATTCTGTATAGACCAATCAGTTAATACTGCATGTGTTGTGTTCATTGATTTACTGAAGTTTATTCACTGAAGTTTATAAAAAAAAACTTGTTCTGAATAGTTCTCTTACTCTTGTGATCAAAAACATTGATCTGAAGCTCAAATTCTAAGGATGTTCTGTAAATAGTTTTCTAATAAACGATAAATATAGCAACTTCTGAACAACGCATATCCATGTCAGGCTTAAATTCCAACTTCCTGTTATGCCCCACCCACTTCCGAATACGGATACCGATACAGATAACTTAGTTGGTTGAACAGATACAGATAATTGTGTACACGCTCATCCCTAGTGAACACACCGCATTGACACAGACACCCATCACATCTGAACTCACAGACATAGCACACACATTAGCATTTGTTAACCCTAACCCTTGTTCGAGGAACTCAGCTGACTGACAAGCACCTTTACCACACATAACACTATTTCCTCTCCAACACAGAAAGGATGCAGCCTAAAAGTCACGCCTTTACAGACTAAGTGTTTTTGGTCAGGGCGTAACCCACACAGAGACACTTAAATATGGGCACAGACACTTTTTCATCTCATTCGCAACATCCACCTTGCCTGTGTGATCCTTTCTGCAGAAAGCTTATGCAAATAAACCCACAAAGACCACTTGCCTCAGAACCTCGTTTATTGACCAATTTCCACCACAGTACCTAGTTAGTTCAGCCAACTCTGAGAGGAGTCCTTTTGCTTCATTTTTCCAGTCAGACAAGCTCTGAAAATGGTTTTATATTCTCGCCCTGATCTATGTATTACCATAATATTATGGCAGAGGTCTACGGAGAGTTCCCTGGACATCGTGGCTTGGTGTTTGCCCGACATGCAGCGTGAATTGTGGGACCTTAATGACAGATGCCTTTCTAATCCATATGCAATCAGCTCAATTAGCCACATTTGAACGGCAATCAGGTTGTAGACACAGCTCAAGGATGATTAAACCAAATAGGATTCAGTGTGTGTTCATAAATGAGCGAATTCAGAATTAGATTGTAATGCTTTTGCTAAAAAAAATGGGTTTAACTTTGCCATTATGGGTTGTTGAGTTTAGACTAATATAATACATGTGCACAAAGAGAATATCTTTTTACTTATGCTGCTGCATTAGCTCAAGCAAATAGTTGAATTGACATCTTCATCTTATCAACCAGAAACTGTGCTTCAAAAATTATATGAAGCAGATGTGAGGTGTGGTATACACAATTTCAGCCTTCAGATGATGAAATTTAATGAAAGATTAAAACTAAATTTTCTTTTTTAATTACTATGATTTAATTAGAATGATTTAAGCTCTTAAAAGCTATCGATGAATCAAACTCTATGACCTCAAACAGCGGTTTTGAGTTAGACCACTGATACGAAAGTATATCATCTGTGGTCTGAAATGATGGACCACCCCGGCAATGAGATCCTACAGCAGCACTAAACATGGAGACAAAATGATGAAGAAAATAAATAAACTTGCAGTGAAGATAGATGTGTTCTGAACGGAGGGTCCCACTGAGTGGGTCCTAACAGCTGATGACAGGCCGTATGACAAATACACATGCAACGTCTGCTCGGCTCTCCCAAACATTAGGCCTGATAATGTAGCAGACATGGCATATCATTACTTCCTCTTTTCTCCCCCACAGCACAGCCTCAACCGCCCATCTGCTCACCAGTTCACTCAGGGACGAGCGGACAGAGGAGCAACCAGGGAGGATTATCAAACGCAGTAGCAAATATACTCTGCATAGACAATAATATCACAGTTTCAATCACTACAGGACTAATTGCTGGATTTATACCATCGGATGAACTCACTTATTTAATGTTTAATGCTGCAAGAGTTGAACCGATGCAGATTTGAATCGCAGGTTCAAAGTGTCTGTATCTTTCAGGTCCAGGACTGATGCTGTAAAATACATAGTTATATTGAACACAATTAAACGTACTATAATACATTCAACTCTTGCAGATCACCAATAACCACAGATTTTTTTGCTGAATAGTTGAAAATAAAGGTTTCTGACTAACCAAGTGTTGCATAGGGTCATCCTGTGTTTCCATGTGCAGCAGTTTGATCATTTTGGGGTCCATTTTAACTTTGTGTTACAAGTCTACTTTCACAGTTGAGCAGAAAAACAATTGTTGTTCCTCAGCTGAGAGCTCAACCCTGTAGCACTCAGACACGCTTCACATTTGAAGGACATCACCTTCATTTGGAACTGCCCTACCTGAAAAACACTGCTGTCTTGGGTCAGGATATTGTGCGAGGGTCGCATTTCCATTACTCGGAGACCCCCGTGTCTGGGGCGGTCGGAGGCGGCTTCAGCGCACCTTTGTTCCCCTAAGTGCAGACTCTCAACGCAAAACATGGGTGTGTAGCAACATTTACATTTTCCTGCCAATACACAAGCTTTACCAATCTATAGTCAGTCTCAGCTGTCAATCATATATTAACAAGGTTTATTGCATCAAATAACTAACTAATACCAAAATTACCAGAAAAATTAACAGTTGACCAAACAATCAGTGTGAAAAGAACTACCTAAAATGCCAGAAACCATCTTTGAGAATTTTTTTACATTAAATGCCCTATCAACTAACATGGAAGAGGTGGGGTCTATGAACTACACTGCAGCCAGCCACCAGGGGGCGACAAAGATAGTTCGGCTTCACTTTTGGGGAGCTGTCATATCGTCCATATTTATATATAAAATTTAGGTTAAAAAGATATGCCCCGAAAATGACTGCAAACATAGCCATGACCACATCTATGTTAAAGGTGTATTTGTAGGATGGAGGATGAGGCCATATTACTCACCTGGGCCTCTAAAAAAAAAGTTTGACAACTCTATTTTATTTGTTTAGCACCAAATCACAACATACATGATCTCAATGCACTTGACATAGTAAGGTCGAGACCTATACATGTCCATCAACTTGCACTATGGACAGTGTATTATAGTATATTATAATATCACTACTGCATAATGTTTCTTTAACACAGAAGAGCAATAGGTATATCTTAGTCTCTTTTTGCTCTTATGTATATCAAATTTTTTTTTTTTTAGATCTATCTATCCATCTCTCTTATCCAACAGGGAGCTGAGCTGCCCTTGGCATGAGTTGAACGCAGTCAAGACCAAAGTTCCACAACAGAGGGCAAAGCGTTGGAGACGAACCACCGCTAGGTTGAAGAAGTGGGAGGACAACAAGGAAGAGGGTGAAGAGAGCAAAGGTTCAAGTGATGTCAAGAGAGGCGTGAATGAAGGAGTCTCTAATGGAGGAAGAGGAAATGAGACGTAGTGTAGGGAGACAGTCTGACTGATGGAGGAGAGGGGGGTTGTGGGTATTGCGGTGCCAGCTGATGATGGATTTGCACACGCTCTAGTCAGTCGGTAAGAGGAGTGTGTAAATTGTTAGAGCATGACTCAGTGCTGAAGGGTCACACTGTGGCCACGCATGAACAAAATGGCACCTGGAGCCAACCACGCTGATATTTGATTTTGAGTTAAGACACATTTTGTCAATATCATCACATATGATAAATGTAGATTTTATATTTTCCTCTATTCCTGGCAGCCAAGATAACCTTCTTTCTTTGAAATATGAGTGAAATGAAATAAAGCCCATTTGACCAAATGGTAATTGGTTCCTCTTTAAATTATTATAATCACATTGGTATTAAAGCGCTGCGTTGGTCAAACAATATCACAAACATCCCAAATCAAGAGCACCCAGAGCAAAGGGGGGTGGAAATGAGAAGTTGAGACAGAAAAGAAAGACAAGACTGACAAACAAGCAGGGGCATTGTTTCAAGGAGGACCTGACTCCTCTCTTTGTTGGCCACTGTGCTTGGTAGGTCAGTTAAAAATAGTACAAGTCTCCACGATTGAGGCTAATCTTTGCAGATGGGATGTGTGCAGCGCAGCGGTGGTAGCAGCAGGGATGGATGTAGTCTCAGGACACTGCAACAGAGCATGTAAACCTGTCCTACACAGACGCACAGACTTTCCCAGAAATGTCAACTCCAGACTGTTTTCTTTTGAATTGCTCTCATCTTGAATCAGTCATTTTGCACTTTGGTTCATGTCTCAATATGTGCATGCAGTGGGGGTAAATGGAGTTGCTTAGCAACTTCACGCCACACAGCCCCTTGCCTGTTTCTACCCCTTCCAAAAATACCCACCCCCTGTGCATGCCCTTTTCCCTGCTCTCTAGCCAAGCACACATGCACACAGTATTTAATCCTGCCTTTATTCTGTAGTTGAATACCGAGACTATGACTATATTGCTGAATTCTGGTCTAAATTATATATATGAACAGATACAGATGGAAACCCAAAGCTTTTAAATGTGCACCTGTGGGTTCATGTACTGAACACTTATCACATTGAAATACGTACTTAAAGAAGAGAGCTCATCAAAACCTCATAAATCCTGCTAAATTCTGACAGGTTTCCCAAACTAAAAGGTTCTCATCTCACTACTTGTATTTCATTTAAGTTGGGGAGCACAGTACATTTTTTGAGAAGAATTACTGTTCTACTCAGAAAATTACAACTTAATGTTATTTGTATGGAAAATAACATAATGAAAAGCATTGGAGAGGCAATACACACCCTGCGCTGTATATGCCCCAATCACACAATATTAAGTTTCTATTAAGGCCATTATATAGTGACATTATCAAGACATCATTTATAGCATATAATAACGAATGATTGGTTATCATAAATAAGGTGTAGTTCACGTGTCTACTCAAAAAATATCATTGTATTACCACACCATATCATGTCTGACCTCTTAGTAACATCATGATGACGTCAGTCCTACCTTATGATCATAACTATTATTAAATCTATATATGTAGTCCTATAAGAGGCAGAGATCAGTGGAAAGATACATTTTGATCAATGCATGATGTCATTTTATTCTTCATGACGTTTCTTATCATATGACATACTGTGGAATACTTTTTTGATCAATGTAAGCTTCAGATGGTTTCTCTATTATCTTCTGCTGCTACTACTATCTATGACTGATCAACTCCAAAATTTAAATCATCTGGAGACAAACTTATAATCCCACCCAGTTTGGTGAAAATACAACAATGCATTTTATTTCAGTATTTTTGTGAGGGTTATTAGAATAACAATTTATTGTATATTTGGTGATATAACTTGATTTATGCTCTTTGACAAGCAGCCATTTATTGCACTTTCAGTAGAAGTTTTTAAAATCCACAAGTGTTATTTTAAAAAATCACTGATTCTGAGTTGGCTTTGTGCTGACAAAGGCAGAAAAGTTCTTCAACTTCAAACCACCAACATCCATCTCGATTGTCACACCAATCTTCCTGTTCCCGTCATCACTCCAGCATCCACATCATTTTTTATATTCTCTTCTTTTAGTTGGTGTTTCCCTTTCCATTTCTCTTGGTTTCTCAGAGATTAATAGTGGAACTTTTCTACGACATGTTTCTTTTTTGTATCAACAACACACAGATTAACAAAAATAAAAACTTTTCATTTTTTATCTTTGTTTTGGTAGATATGACAGAGATTCCTCTCTCACTGTGTTTCAGTCTCTCGGTGTGAGGAGAAAAATACAAGTGCTACTACAATTTCCTGAGCCTGGTTCCTCCTCTGGGAGCTCTGGGCATGAAATCCCCTACACCCTGAGATGGAATAAAATAAATATTTCATGTCATGCAATAGAACCATTCACACACACAGTTGCCTTGTTGAAACTCTTTTAAATTCATTCAGCAGCTTCTGTATAGAGGAACCTGAGGCTTTAAAGAGCCCATTCTGCACACAACGTGACGCCTGCACATTGACAGTATGTTAATGATGTGGACAGTGTGTGAGACAGCGCATCACCACTCAGCACTGGAATAAACATAACAGCGCTCTGATCTGTAAAGCTGAGGCAGTGTACGAGCCATTGGTGGGTATGTCAGATATGTGAGATTTAGACTGATGGCGACGCTCCCCGAGGGCTGCGCACCAGTATGTTCAAGCTAATTTCTAATTAGCAACCTCTATTGACTGCGAAATAACAGCCGATTTGGCCCGGTGTCCTCATAATGAATTCAATTACCAATGAACGCAGAGTGGAATTAAAACCACATACAGCCAACTCTCTGTGCTGCAGCCACGCGTCCCGGGGGAAAACGGAGGAGTGAGATTAATGCATTAAAGAAGGTTTAGCCACACGAAATGCACAAATATCCAAACTAAATCTCACATTTTCTAATACCTCGATGAATGTGCAGAGATTCTATCTCTGATCATGTTCATGATTACGGCCTTAATGGCTTTTTTGACATTTCTCATTTTGCATTCGTTGGTTGGCTTTATTATCATGTGCCTCTTGATAAGTAGATTGGTATCTCACAGAGATTTCTATAAAGCCGTGTGTGTGTGTGTGTGTGTGTGTGTGTGTGTGTGTGTGTGTGTGTGTGGAGAGAGCTTCATTAAGTATGCTTTCATGTATATTTAAAAGGTGTTAAGTGCAGCGATTTCACACCAATAAAACATATCCACATACATTTTTAGACATTAGCCAGAGATTGGCAGCCTCTCACACTGCATGTTCCATGATGTGACACTGGGTTGGATTTGGCTGAAAATGCTTAAGTGCTTAATGGCCCCAAACAAAGATGAAACTTTCTCACTGTGTCAGATGGTGCAGCGAGTGGAGGGCTGTTTGGTGGAGGTGGTGGTGATAGGGTGGGGGGTATTGAGTGCCAACATGATTATCCGCTTTTGACAAAAGCAAAGAGAAATTGTGAAAGTTAAATAATTGTGCCAAAGTAGAAAATGTTGTCATTGTGAGATTAATTAACAAGTTAACATTTTTTAAATTAAAATAAAATAATTTGCAACTTGCATCTAGTTTTCTTTCCTTTTGAATCAGTTGATTATACTGCAATCATCAACAATAGTTCCTGTTCATGTTTGCGGCCCAATCAAACTAGATCATCAAAATCAAGTTCTTGTTTTGTCATTTCACCAGTTAGGAAGGAACCTGCAGAGGATCAAAACCGAAACTTTAGATTATTATTTGACTCTAAAGGTAAATTCTGGTTCAGGTACAATTAATAATATTGATTTATCCACTTGATATGAAAGGAGGAAAAATGTCAGGAAAAATCCCTCATTGTACTATATCACTTGATCACACACTACGGTTACTACAGTAGTTCAAGGTTGTTCAAGACAGGAATGAACTGAGTAGTCGACAATGTTTTATATAACCACTCAAATTTGAAGTTAAATCCATGTTGAATTAAATCTGACTTTCCCTTTGAGACACATTTTAACTGATGATATCACTGCAGGTTCACACATTTTGGCATTATTTCTGCCAAGATGTCACAGTTAATGTGTTAATAAAATCTTGATGCTTATTAATAATATCTTGATGGTTTAATAAAGAGTTTTTAATTAAAATGTCAGTTAAGCAACTGCTGACTTTTATTATTCCCTTCAAACTTTTTGATTGTATCACATTCAGATTCAATATTTTCTTATTCCAGCTACATGCAGCAGGTTTCTGAAATATTTAAACCAGAGAGCAAATGTACTGAGGATCAAATGTAAATATTCAACATAACAATATTTTATATTCATTTCTTTGTTCTGCAGTGGTATCTCTCTAGCTTTATATATGTGGTATCTCTGGAAGCCTGAACAACATGACTTGAATGCAAAACAACTGTGTTGGCATTGACATTAACATTGGATGATATGACTGCAAAGAAGTTCACTCACAGGTGAGGGTTGGGCTGGGCGATAAAAGGATAAAGATATTTATCTCGAAATAACTTCTCCTCACTAGAGATATAAGAAATGGTCGATACAACGTTGATTCATTCCATCCATGTCTTGACAGACAACACGAACAGCCATTGAGAAAGAGAATACCGCCGCAGTGAACCAATCATGTGGCTGGAATAGAGTTACAGCCACATCATGTTAGATAGACGCACACAGCACAGAGTGTAGGAGCATAGAGGTGGACGACTCTGTATCGATGCAGTGACAGAACATAATGGATTCATGTTTTCCGCTACGCTCATTGTTTAAACAGGTTTCCACCACTGAATAATTAAAATCACTGCTGCTTCAGGATCAGGACAGAAGCTCATTAAAAGGTCCAGTCATCCTGTTCTGAGGCTACTGTCGGAGTCTGCTTCCTCCTCACTCCTCTGACCTGCGCTCACTTTACACTTTAACAATAAATACCATCACTGATCACAAGTTATTAGGACACGTACAGGACTGACGTTTACTTTGTGTTTGAGTTGCTCTAGAGTTTATGAGACACATAACACGATACAACAACACAAGACATATAGTGATGCGCCTAGCCAGGACATGAGGGTTAAAGTGACCGGAACGATTCGGAATCATGATCCGACATCATCGATTAATAGATAAATACATGTGATCATCAGTTCTTGTGTAAAGAGGGACAGGGATGAGCGCGCACACGCGCGCGCGCACACACGCACACACAGGAGAAGTTTCCTCCCGCAGATTATGACGCAACGCAGCATTTTAACTTCATTGTTGCAGAAGAAGCGATGCCCCGATTATCCAGGAACGTAATATGAATTCAGCCGGTATATATAAAGATCAGTTCTACGTGTGAGTCATTGGAAAACAGCAGAGGAGCAGAGTCTCCTGTTGACCTGAACAGAGTAATGCGCCTCAGTGCAGTGGCGCTGATTTGATTTATATTGTGATATATATTGATATCGACTGATGTGATTTGACTTGATGAGATTTTTCTCCACACGCTCAGCCCTAGGTGAGGGTATGTGTGGTCTGTTCCTAAGACACATTTTCCCCCAAAAATACCAACAAAATGTCTGCGAAATGAACAAAATCTCAAAATGTCATTTGGTATACAGAATTCTACACATATCGTTCCTCGTTACTCATTTTCCCACCCGTGTAAGTCTTAGCAATGTCAGGGGCAGTCACTATCGCCTTCAGCTTTCATGATCCTTTGCCGAACTGTGAGCTGCCAGCAAAAGCCTTCTGCAAAGTTTGAGTTTGGAGTTTGTTTTGTGCACTAAACTGTACTTTTGTGGCTCTCCTCCTTTGACTCTCTCTGTGCTCTTTGACATGATTCATGTGTAGGTGGTAGAATAGGTCTGTGATGTTTGGGTACGATTTGAATTCAACATTTCTGGTCGATGTGACACATGTCATATCCAAAGTACTTTCCCGGAACAGAAGAGACCATACTTATGGGTACATCATCTTTTTTGTTATTCTGTATTTATTTCCCCTATTTTGTTTCAGGTTATCTGTCCTCCATGTTTGTTTGTGTTGGATTTATGCAAATTACCTGACTGCATCCTGTGCTGTGTGTGAGAACCTGTAGTGCCACCCAAAAGAGGATTAGTATTGCCTAAAAGAGTAATTTGTTAGACTTAAAATAAACGGGAGAGCGTAATATAAAATGATGACACGGCATGTAACAGGCTTTGAGCTGCCACATCTGAATGAGGCATCCTATTGTTCACGTCAAGCCAAAGCTATGGTGTTGGTACCAAAAATACCACACTGTTGGAGCGCTTCTTGAGCTGGTTCTTGCACCGCCATGAAAATCCCATTACACTTTACATTTAATCAGCTACGGCAAAATGGCTGCAGCCTTACAGTCAACTCTACTGTATTTACAATTGCTGATTCATAACAATGCTCGTAATATGACATCCTTCGACAAAAGGTCAGAGGTCGCTGATCATCAGCGCTGGTAGAGAGATGGTTGAGGCAGGTAGGGAGTCTGACTAAAGGTAGCAGCTTAGTCTAGTCAAAGGGCAAACAGAGACCATATTGAAACACATTAAACAAACAACAGTGATGACTGATGTGTACACTATACACCATAAACTGAAAAAAATCATGTTTCTTCAGAGCAGGATGCTTTCACTTTCCTCAAACTTATGCAAATCTTTCACTATACAAATGGCTGTGTGGCTGCTTGACTGCAAAAAAAAACAGTAATCATCCCTCCATGCCCCGTGAGCACAACTATGTAATGAGAACAGATCTCCAGCAATAACACAAAATCTGTGCCTGCATGAGCGCAAACTCTGAGCTCTACACGCTGGGTTTTTTGGTTGAGTTTGTATTCATCTTGCATTTTTCTGTGAACCAAATGAGGCCACGCAACGTGTGTGGGGGCTTGGGGGTGGAGGGGGAGTGAAGGGGGAAAGACGGGAGGGATGCTGGGAGAAAAAACAAGGTTTGTCCTCAAAGGGAATGACAATCTGCATTTCAGATTCACTGTAAAGAGGCAAGGTTTTGATGGATTGTTGCCGTCATTTGTCGTTTTCCTGAAGCATGTCGTGTGACCAAGGTCAAACAATCTTGACTCATCCATGTACCTGGTTTAAATTCCTCACTGTGCGCATGTTTACTCAATGCCTTTCAGCTAGCCAAACAGAGAGCGGCACCATGGGAACATTAGTGTTCATGGCTTTTCAGAGCTGCAGGTGAATGAAGCCATGGGAACAGGGATAAAACAGAGGAAAGAAAGGAGAAGATGGAGGCGGGGAAAATTATGCTACCCTACACCATCATGACAATCCCAGAGGACAGCACACCCGGAGAGGAGCGGGAGATTGAGAAAACGCCCCTGTGCCACCCACTACTGCTCCAGGCTGAGATAAAGGAAGGAGGGAGGGAGGGAGAGGAGGACAAAGATAAAGGTTGGAGGAAGATGAAAGATGAAAACTGAGGCACGCACCTCACGGGAAGCTCTGACATCACATCAGAAAGGAAGTTAATTTAAACCTCAGTAAGTGTACAGATGGAAAATAATAAATTACTGATGGAGTACCATGTTGACGGTACAGGCCAGAGCCGACGCTGTGTTGGTTTGCTGGAACAGTCATTATAGCCATGCATCTAATGTTAGCAGCAGAGCATGTCCTGTGTCAGAGCAGCTTAAATTCGTGCCTGAGGCTCTGAAGCTCCACTGGTTTTCTGCCCCACCAGCTAGCTGACTGTGCTCCAGGTCTGAATCACTCACCGCACAGAGCAAAAGGGACGAGAACAAGCAGGGCTGCAGACCTGGAGGCTCACACTAGAGGCTAAGAGACTCTATACGTACACATGTGCGATAAGATAAGGACAACACTCTTCTAGGCACACTCATCAAACTGTTATGTGAGGAACTCAGCAGCCCACTGACTGTCAAAAAAAAAAAGAGGACTGGGATGAATCAGGTGACATAAACAAAAAAAAATAAAACAAACAGTACGCAGTTCAGCAGTAGCAAGTTGCAGCATGTCAGTCAACACCCTGCTGACAAGGAGGAGCAGAGGTTCTTTACTGTCTTTGGTGACAAAAAGGCTCAGACTGTTGATGCCGTTAGAGGTGACTTTAAGCTCCTCAAAGCCTGAAATAAACATGGTTACATCACAACATCCTCCAACTTCAAGAGTGTGATGTTCATCCTGACACCATCAACAGCAGCTAGAGAGGAGGCGAACAAATATTCTACTTAACTATTACATTGCAAAAAGGCTCTTCGTGAACTAGACTCTGGTTTGTATAGGTTAAAAAAGGATTCTTGGAACAATGGTGCCTCTTAGTAGGAGTTGGGATGCTAACAGTGGTCCCCAGAGTCAAGCCCACTTGTTAAGACCGCTCACTGTGTCACCTCATTAATACTGCCACAAAGGTTATTAGGCAAAAAAAATGTGTTTGACCAACCAATCAATAGCATTAAGTCCTGGTGAAGGCAGTTTAAAAGGGCAGGGTGCAGTCTATTTGGGCAGATTAACCATTGAGTACTCATTGATTAGTATGTATGTCAATTAAACTCCAAACTAATTATAAAAAATGCCTATTATTGTTTAGAGCCCAAACATAGTATCTTCTAGAGTTGGGTACCGTTCACATTTGAACCGATACCGGTGCAGGTACCTAGAATTCGGTACCGGTATCCAACAGTACTTTTTTTGGTACTTTACTCTTTACCAGGTATCTTCCTGCATCTAGAATTGCTAGGCAACCGCCTCCTCTCTGAGGGAAAGGTAACGTTGCGCACACACACACGCACACACACACACACAATAAACGATGCATCAGAAATGTAACTTCCTGGCAAAAAAAATCCTATGAATACCATTTACCTCCCTGTCAGGTAGAAAACTGCACAGTCAATATCATAAAGAAAAGTTCGTTTTTTCTGTACACTTTCCAATCACTGTATGTTCCTCAGAAAACGGCTGCTTATTTTCTTATTTCTCCACAATTGATGAAATAATCCATGAATGACATAACAGTCTCCCTGTTTTCTTCATAGTCCAGTTTCCACATTTTCCTCTACAAAATAAATGTATTAACTTAGTGATTTTTTGTGGTTAAATTCTGACAAGTTCCTTTCAATTCCAAACCAGCCAAACCAAAGCAAAGCATACAAAAATAAAGCTTCCACATAGCAACTATATATTGGCACTTTCTTTTCTGCAATGAGGAAGTTAATAGTTTATGTAGCTGGTAACATATAGAAGGTAAATATAAACTAAGATTGAGGAATTGCAGTTATCTCACAGTGTTAACAGCTGAGGAAATTACCTACCTACACACAGAGTGAGAACAGAACATAAAACCAAAATCAAATGCAAGATCTTTTAGCGCTCCTCGCTGAATAGATTCTAGAGATTAATTTGCCGAATTGCTGATTGAGTCAGAGTCATAAACAAACACTCAGTCACCAAGCAACACTGCAGCTGCTCACTGAATAAACTTCGACTCATTTCCTCTAGAAAGAAACCCCACAGAGGTACCATGCGTGTGATACTTCATCCTCACGAAAAAACTTTGCCGTGTGCACAGTGTTTTTAGCATAAATTAAAAAACATGATATCTGAGCAGGACGACGCCCCAAACCACAGATACATAACAATTAAAACTAATTAGCTCTTTAGTTCTCTTTCATCAGCTGCAGGGCACAAATAGGAAAAATTAAAGAAAACAATCGCTGACTGTGACCAAGAAGCCTCATATCTTTACTGGCTTGCACATAATGAAGTCCTGCAGAGAGCAATGGATATAGATGAGAGTGGGTGTGACAGAGACAGAAGCTGTAGAAATTGAAGGAGGAAGAAAAAGAAGTAGGAGCGAGAAAGAGAGACTTGACAGGGGTGCCTGAGCTTGTAACTCAGTTAGCCTAACACATTATTCACAACCAATTTCTGAAGTTACATTATTAGTTTTTTTATAACCCCCTTACAGAAATCATTCTTCTTGCTGCTTGTGAGATTACTTGTACTTAAATTCCAAACATTAGTGCTGGATTATTCCTCAAAGCCTCAATCCTGTCATGGCAGGCAAGCAATAAAAAGGTACAATGATCTGACTTCATTTTACTCAATGAAATTAATTTGGAAGGAACATTTTCATCTTAAATGACCTTAAATAATAGGATAAAATAACAATAATGAATATAATAAAACTTATATCAAGATGGACAACATGTCTCTCCCTCTTCGCGTTGTACAAAAATTAAGCAGTATAATCTCTAATTGTCTTGTTCAGGGAAAGACAATCATCTCAATAAAGAGCTTCCTCCAGACAGAGCTGCACTGAGGATCCTGTGGAAATAACTTGACCAACCAGAAGCGGCAGCTTCCCTGTCCACAGTCTCTTCTCTTTCTGGGCTGGAATCTGCTAGCACATCATCTCCATCCGCCAGTACAACCCAGGGTTAGTCAGTACAGCTTAAGCAGCGTGAGAGTGCAGAGCAGTGGCCATCTCCGTTCCCAATTCTAGTGTTTCATACAATGTTGAACTGAGGCTTGCAAAAGGGGATGAGTTTGTCAAGGAAAGTGGAGCACTTCTCAGTGTACCAAGGTAGATGGAAATGGACATCTTAAACAAAATAGCTCAGGCTGTTTTCTCCTACAAGGCCTACCCAAGGAATCAGGAAATTGAATCAGTGGCTTCTGCACCCATGTCATTATGACCCAGGAGTTGGAACTGTCTTTCACAGCTGGGCCATGAGCATTAAATATAAACATGGCAACTATTGTCAAGAACTACGGCTGTAGTGAAGTCAGCATAAACCAAAAAAGAGACAGAGGGGACCAGGCATATTAACAAAGCAAGAAGATGTGAGGTGAATTTTCCTCCAGACAATCCAGTCGGGCAAACTGATGAATCTCAAGAAAATCTCATCTATTGCTGATGTTTTGTAGGAGTGGCCAGCATTGTTTTTAGAAATACAGGTAGGATTTTTTTTAATGATGTATGATGTGTGATGTGAATTCCACCAGTCATTCTGCTCAGCTGCTGGATGGAGCAAAGCCTTTTAGTTTATAACTGTAGACAGGGAGCAACGTCTGTAATTGGTGTCTGCATGAACACTGTGTAATACGCTAACATTTGACTACCGCAGCAACCATAGCTAACATGTCTATGAACACTGTCTCCTCTCTTAGATCTGTACAGATTTTGGGCTGAATAATTGGGTTCTTGATCCGACATCATCGATTTATAACTAAATACATGTGATCTACAGTTTGCGTGAAGAGCAACGGAGACGAGCACACACACACACACACACACCTGCTGACAGGAGAGAAGTTGGAATACCCCAAAGGGTTGAAGTACACATTTGAGGCCATGCAGAAGATTTTCATGAATGTCGGCACATAGTGCTCTGCCCGTGTTCAGGCTCTAAAAAACAACTTGTTAAAGAAGCCTGCTACCATGAATACACACACGCACGTCATTTTATTCCTCAAAACATTATTTTAGTTCAGTAGTACTTACACACAAGTTTGGGTACTGTTGTTTCCCATCCTATAAATGCATTTGTAGTCAGTATTTCCTCACTGCTGGATTTGTTTTTCCAAAGACTTGTTCTTAAGCAACTAAACATTTGTTTTGTGTTACACGTGTTTTCTGTATAATTGTTTTCTTCACTGCTGGGTTTGGCCAGTGGTTTCCTCAAATATCTTTGACTTACAAATGTTTGGTGATTCATAGTTTCATTTCACCTAACTATTTTCTATATTATAGCTGAACCAGAGACAGCTGGTCTTGCACATGTGTTTACACTTTCTGACTTTGAAAATAATTGTATAGGTACAATAGGATCTATGTCTGTTGCTACAATTTCAATGTTGCCTATTTGTTGGTTATTATTGGTTTTATAATGGTTTACAACAAATGTTTACCAATTGTTATTAATAAATGGGATGGCAACAGGGTAAATTTGGAGTACGCTCAAGTGATGGGCAGTAAAGTGAATTAAAGTAACATTTTAAGTTTAAGCTATATTTTTCTCAACTAAAGCTATGCGGTGCCGTTGATGTATGTGTCCAATTCATAAGAACACATATATTCTAGTTTATCAAATAGAACATTTTAAGTATTCCTAACTTGGATACATTATTAGATTTGAATGGTGATATTAGGTTAGACCAACTTAAGATCTAAGCATTTGGAGTCTAATTCGTACTTTAAGTTGACACAACACATAAGCACTTAAATTGAGTTTTTCTTTTTACAGTGTATCTGGGATGTTTGACAGCATTCAGATCCAGAGTCTGCAGTCCCAAAAACACCCTATCACACAATGTTAAAGACAGAAGATTCTTGGAGCTGGTTGGGTTTGGTTATCCAGCTTTCGTGTAAACATTATGAGTTAAGTGTTGAACATTATGTTAAGCCTATAATATCAAAAACATATCTATAAAATCAAAATAACTCCAGCTTATTTGGTCTGTCTGACATTATTGATCAGGTCATGGTTGACTGACTTCTCTGTGACTGCTATATAAGAGAGAGATCCTTATAATATGCATGATAAACTTTAGGAATACCATAAATCTGCAGAGCAAATCAGGCCCTTATATTAAGATGATATACACATCGCTTTTTATCTCAATGGTCCCCGTTTTAGTTATGTATTTATTTATGTATTTTATCATATTTTAGTGAGAATTTCTGCATTGTTTGCTGTTAATGTAAACCAAAAAACGTCCATTATGTCTACATGTCTTAAAGAATTCCAATTAATGTTCATTTCCAAAGGATTCAATTAATCAGTTCAACACCACATTCATCATATTCAGCTCCTGTGAGTTTCTTCATAAGCAAGAACTGTAATTGAAAACGTGGCGAAGTAGAAAAGACTGGAATTAGTGAATGAAATCTTTAGTTATTGAGTTTTGTGGAATTAGCACACTAGTATTGTTTCCATTTTTTTACCTCTTAACTTTTAATCACTTTGTTTGCTTAAGCTGCATATTATAAGAGTTTGTACTTAAGAATATGGGATAAAAATACAAATTGCACTGTGTAAGCTCATTTATTTTAGCCAGACAATAGCAGAAAGAATGCCACTATGTGTAAATTGGAATCTAATTGGATTTTCCTGTATTTCTAGATGCTTTTAATACATATATGAGTCCTCGAATTCCACACTTACAAGACAGTCACATAACCTTTCCAAGTCATTTAACAATTGTATAACTGAAACTGAGACTAATTTGTTCCATTACTTTGACAGTTCTGTTTGATCATGCATACTTTCCCTTCCACGCTCCAGTTTAATTCTCACCTCTTTGTGTTCAGATGAAATTAGGATTCCTTCAGTACTTTCTCAGGCCCAGTCATGCTAACTAAATGAGGAGAAGTGTGGGAGGGCTCCTGTGAATTCCAACTGTGAATGTTCTAGCAAAAGACTGGGCGGAAGTCTTTCTACATCCACTTCAACCCAGCAGCCTGAGGGTTTAAAACTGCAATACATGCGGCAGAGAGAGAGATGGATCCCCAGGGTGCCTGACATCCGCAGTCAGCAGCAAACAACTGTTATTAAGGCTCCAGCAAATCAACTTTTATGGTATCAACGTAGAGAGCATATTGATAAATTGCACCTGCGAAGACGACCCCATCTTTATTAATGGATGCAGATCAATCTGAGATTAGATCAATCTGCTCAATAACAGTCTGGGCAGTGTATTTACGATGGAGCCGGATGCTGATGGGCAGAAACCTTGTACATCCAAAATAAAATATATAAACATTTTTGTTTTAATAATTCATAATTTAAAGCATCTGAAGATTTTGTCACAAGATTTGTTCATATTTCATTGTTTCAATATTGGTAGTTACCCATTGAAAAGCCTAGTATTATACTGAAGCTATGTCCCTAACATCCGCCGGTGGTCACTAACATCTGCTAACATTAACTGGTGGTAGGCAGTAGCCTCAGCTTAGCCTCAAATTCAGCCAGTATCATTGATTACAAGGCCAAAACACTGTGATGCTAAGGTGCACAACTGAAGTTATGTCCCTAACATCTGCTGGTGGCTGCAGACACCTGTTAACATCTACTGGTAGCTGGTAACCTAAATTGACCTTCAAATCGTACAAGGGATATTCAACATCTACATCCTACTGTATATTCTTTCAAAAATTGATTTATGAAAGTAGAAAAAGTCAAATTATGGAGAACGCACATGGAGAACGTTTGCGTGTGTGTGTGTCCATGTATTTTACATCAGTAATTTAATTTGTGTGTAAGCTACCACGTGTTTGTATATGTGAGTATGTGTGCAAGGGTGGAGACAATACCATAAACAACATCTACAGCCCTGCAATACGACTTTTATGGAACATGTTGACACATCACATAAAATAAATAATGCATCTGCAAACTGTTAACTGTCTCCTCACAATGTCCATGGTCCAAGTACTGTATCTGCATTTGTTTATCCCATAACATCACCTCAGACCACCCACCAGACGTCTGTGCAGTATAACAATGTCAAGACAGTGATTAAATTATCTCCAAAGCATATTCAGCAAACTAAAAAATAATACAAACATAATTTGTAGAACAGAGAGTTGGTTGTTAGTTTTGGGATTACATCATATGATTTAAGTGTAGTGTAACCCCATTTGCAGCTTCCTATGTTAGGACGACAACGCAACAGCTGCATCTTATTTCTGTAAGACATACAATGTATAAATGGTGCAATGCATGAGGCTGATAGATGTCTCTGTTTTTAATTGGCTGAGAATGGAAGTAATAAAAATGAACATGAGTGGCATTTGTGAGTAATATCACTTATGAGCAGAAAAGAACATGCTCTTTAATAAAACTTTGCGGTATGCTAGGATTAACTAGGAGAGATTCTGCTTGAGAATTACTGACAAACCCTGATAAACCTGAACCCTGAATGCCACGCCATGTTCAACAGTGTCATTCAGGAGGAGGAGCATAGAGAACAACAACGAGACTGTTTGTTACCCTGACAAGTGTTTTATGTTCATAAAAATAGCTGAAATGCAATTTGATTGTTTGTTAGCGCAAAATTATGTGTGTTCACATTTAAACAAAAATATGGTTCAAAACACACATTTTCCAAGATACATCCATAACTATCAGAGACAATCTGAAGCTTACACAGATTATAGCCATATATTAATCAATTTATATTCACCATTCATTTTGTCGTCATACGAAAGGGCATATTACAATGTAAAAAAGTCTGCACTGCCCGATTGTGGATATACAGCACCTGCACCTTTTCATTTATTTTTTTATTAAAAGCTGTAAGTTCATCTCTTTCATTTTATCAACAAAACAAATGAGTTGATGTTACTAAAACAACAGTATTTAACTGTTCTGTATGTTTTTTGTGTACGCATGCAACATCAGCGTCTTCATCACCATACCGCACATTGAGTAGCACAGGGCTTAATATGGTTCCTTTACCAGCTGAAATATGACTTGAGCATACAGCTATGATGACTTATAAATCAAACTGAGGGCATAGCAACAGCAGTACACAAGAGAAAAGGGGGAGGGAAGAGAAAGGCTGGGGCAGAATAAATAAAAGACGAGTGGGTGAAAGATGAGAAGAAAACACGGAGGACCAGGAGAACGTACAAGAACTGCTAAACAACTTGTTGAAACAGCGTGACGGGGATGTGTGGTGGAAAATAAATGCTGAGACGAACACATGTTGTACTGAGAACCTTGATCGGTATTGACGTAAAGGCAGTAAATGAGACTGAAGAGTTTGAACAGCCTTGAGTGATTACAAACCTTAGTGCTGCCGGTATCAGAGAGTTATACATGTAAATATCAATGCTGCCTAATTGACAGGTCTAATCAAAAGGAGATGTGTAGGCAAACACTGTAGCTGCAGACATAAACATTTAGATATACTCTATGAATGCACAAGCAGGCGTTTATTACACGCTAAAGCAGCCTGTCCGCCTCCTGCCTCACACTCATATTCAATGCACTCATGTGTCATTAAATTCCTTGTGTCAGTTCATTTCCTCCATGGCTGCCCACTTCTCCAGGAAATACTCGGTGCCACCTTTAATCTGCACTTCCTGCCACTCACTGGAAGTTCATTTATCTTGAGGCGGGAGAGGAAGACAACAAACGTGATAAGACTCTGGTAGCAGGGCCTGTGCAGGAGCTTTCGAGAGGAGAAAGGAGGACGCAAAAAATAAAACCTGTCGTCATGGAGACAAAACATCTTGGGACGTGCTGAGATGCAACCGTTCCTCCCAAAGAAGCAGTAAAAACAAAAGCGCGCTTACTGAGCAGGCACTAACCATTAACACCCTGCTCTGAGTTAGGGACAGTGAAGAGGGGGAGGTGTCACCCAGCGCTGCACCTTGCACAGCGGCGACGAAATAAAAACGTCATCTCTTCTCCATCCCTAGAAATAATGTTGTAAACAGTCACTGGTCCAGCGAGACACCTAATCTCAACATAGCAAATGGAGAACACAACTCACACCTGAGCTGCTCCGGTGTCCTCACCTCCACTCTGCTAAACTCTGTGCTCATCACTTCAGTATTCATCAAGTGAGAGTATGTGTGCGTTCAGTCAGGCCAAGCGTGGATTAACAGAGCAGAGGCCCAGGGGCACATGGGAACGGAAAACGCCTGTCGACAGATGAACATGAATGTTCATAATATACAAGACATTATAAGTGGCACTGTGGATATGTACATGTACCAGATACAGAGGCCAATAGTTTACCTGAGTTTTATTACTTTATTAAGGGCCTGCAATATCAAATAATTGGCAAGAGATAAACTGACCATTTATTGTAAAATGTGAATTGTTTTTTTTTAACACATTTCATTTGGTAGGCAAACACTGAAGTTCAGTACCCAGCTTTGAATGTGGAAAAGCAGTTGAAGTACTCTTTTTTCATAGTAAAATTTTATTCTAAATATAATATATATTTTATACTCAAATACAAGAAAAGTTATCGAAAATGAGAATACAGATAAAATTATGTAACCCAAAATACACATTAGGAATTTAATCGTATCAATAAATTCTGCTAGGTGAATCAATTATAATTCTGGTCAAATGATAAAAATGGTTCAGACTACAGCTGACCTTTAGTTTTCTGATCAATTGATTTGATTATTTTCTTGCATACTCATATTTTTTATAACATATGAAACAATCTAGAAAATGTGTGTCATCAATTCCAAAGGCGACATATTCACAAAGTAAGTTGTATTTTAATAAAAGTCAGAAAACCAAAAATTTCAGTTAGTCTCAGCTATTAAAAAAAAGCAGAAAATCCTCACATTCGAAAAGATTCAACCAACAAATGTTTGCCATTTCTTCGAAAAAAAATGTGAAAACAATGAATCGCTTATCAGTTAGTAGTTGCCAACTGTCTAGATAAGTTACAGACTAATTGCAACTCAAAAATAGTTAGTATTTGTTTTACTATTAAACAACTACTAATTTACTATTAAACGGGGGGCTGTGTCTGAGGGGTAGAGCTGTCTTCCTCCAACCAGAAGGTTGGCGGTTCAATCCTCAGTCTTTCCCATCTGCATGTCAAAGTCTCCTTGGGCAAGATACTGAACCCCTAAATGACCCTTCATAGATGTTGAATGCACTAAATGTAAGTCGCTTTGATAAAAGCGTCTGGCAAATGACATGTAATGTAATGTAACTATTAATGTCAACCTGCATATAAGTACAGTCTTGCAGATGGGTCTCCTCCTTTCAGTTCAACTAAAGACAACACAACAACAACTGACTAAACATTATAGTCCAGTTGACATGAAATCTCATTAAAAACTGGCTTTAATGGTCTGTCCATGAATGTCCAGCTCATAACTAGTAATATTGCCTGCATGTATGAGGCTGAAAGTTTCAAAGAAAAAAAGGCTCACAGCTTTAGGGAGAAGAGATTTAGGGCTTTAGGGCTGCAGCTAACATATTGAATAAATACAGTAAAATCACTTTTTATTTCATGAATAAATATTTGTGTAAAAAAAAAAAGGTAAGAAATCCTGAACTACCCATTACGATTTCCCAGAACCTAGACGGTCTTAAAATAGCTGATTAAAAGAAAACAAATAACAAGAAATGACTTGAACTTCTGACGGACTGAGAATTGTTGCCTATTTAAACCCAAGGATTCTCAGAATTGTTCATTATCTCTGTACTTTTCAATTAACTGAGTAATTGTTTGATCACAGCAAAGTCCATTTTGTTTGATGGTGCATTTCTCTTGGATCCATTTCTGCTTCTCATCTTTCAAATGAAATTCTGCAATAATACAAGAAACAAACTCTGTGTCGAGGTGACTGGCTGTTGTTGTTCTTTGTGTGACAGTGTGTACCAGCCTGAGTCAGGGCAGCGTGTCCACACTATTTTTCTGAAGTTTGTTGAAAGTCACTCTGGGAAAAGTCGGAGGTCGATGACTATCAAATTAAGCCCACTGACTTGATAGTGTATGTATAGGTTGAGTGGAAGAGATATAAAAAGAAAAAAACAGTGCATCTTAAAGCACAGAAACATTTTTCACCGACAGCATTAATATGTGCGTCTCCATCGATTTGCTGTCACTCAGCTGTTCAGGAAAAACAACAACACCACCTCTGTCTACCTGAAATCTGATGCAAAGCCAGTGCATGTTATTTCTATTTTGGTGGGGTTGGATGGACTGTATTTGTCTAGTACATTTCCACTCTTACACACCACTCATAGCGCTATACAGTACAAGTCACAGCAGCACTTTTTCTATCACACACCATTCATACACTGTCGGAACAGTCGGGGCAATTTGGGTTGAGTTACCACTTCAAAATGCAGTCTGGAGGAGCCGGGGATAGAAATCCGGACCTTCTGGCTACTGGATAACTTTTCTCTCCCTCCTGAGCCACATTAGCCCTAGAGGTCGATAGAATTATAAACCATAAACTATATTTTTTCCTTCCAATATAAATGTTTTCCCCACGTTACTCTTCTTCGCAAACACATCAATAAAGGATCATTGGCTGTATTTTGTTCTGTTCAATTAATTTCTTTACTCCACAGGTAAATCCTCTTCCCCCCAACAAATCAATGAACCTCTTAAAAAGAAAATACAACCATCTCTTATCAGACACCACCTCTAGTACTAGGCAGTTGGATCATCTTCATACACACAGGATATAAGAGTCTGGGCAAATTGTATTGCTTTGCTGAAGTGACACCAGTTTTGTTCTTACTTTACTCTTTCTGTAAAAACATACATGTCCTAATTGTTCTGTCTTTAAACTCTCCAACTCAAAAGTGCTCTCAGGTGCCAAAATTTGGCACAGTTGGTTTTATTGTAAATCAGAACTCGGTAGAATCAGCATCATTTCATTGTGTAATGGGAATTTGTTGATCTGCTTCCACATTTTGATACGTTGTACCTCCTGCAGAACAGGAAGTGCACCTGACACTTCTTCAGCTCGATACAAACTGTTTTGTGTCTAATTATGCAGCAGGCCTGAAACCAAAGAACAGCGTCAACATTGTATGAAGTCAACAATCTGACAGTTTCTTGTAGTCAAATTGTCCCTCCTGATTTCTTCTCTCACATCTGTCCAGTGAAAAACAAGATGATTGAATTTGTTCTCTACATCACCATCGGAACTACATACAAAAAGTCATGTGGAATGGACACAGTAATTTTTTTTCCACCACTTATATCAGATTCTCTCCGTATATATTCCTCACATTATAATAAGAAGAATAATAAGTCCTTTATCAGTCCCGCAATGGAGGAAATTTGCAATATTGCAGTAGCAAAAATACATCAGCAGTATTAAGTAGAAATATAAAAGATATATATAGAAATATAGAAAAATATGAATTGAATTAAACTAATATATATCAATATGCTAAAAAATAAATTCAACATTTCAGTCCTTTTTGCTTTATAAAAGTTGTGTTATTTCCTATGGATAGGAAATGATTAATTGTTCCCTCTGTATGAACTGAATACAACTTTTCTCAGGACGTGTCATTCTATTTTGGACAGGAAACTTTATTATAACTGTCGCCGCACAGCCTACAGCACAGAGTACTGTATATTTTGTAAATATCTTCTATTTTAAATAAAGTAGGCAAAACACAGTGTGCAAGTAGAGTCTGGTTTTCTCCGCACCGCGGTTTTCCTTTCCTAATTCTTCTTCACATCTTTCCTCAAACTCGTGACGTATTCCATCGGGGTCAAGGAATAGTGGTTCTGAAAGGAGACTATCTGGACTTTCCGAACGCACCCTAAGATGTTTAGAAACCATGACACAGTCCCCCACCTCCGCTTCCTGGTTGTTCCTCATCAGTCATGACTCAACAAACAGCGGTGGATGAAAAGCATTTATAACAATTTCAGTCACAGTCAGAAAAAATAACGCATGTATGGTAGATTGCCACAGTTGGGTTCCAAACAACAGGTACCAGTGCCATGTTAGTTCAATTGTGCATAGTCTCCTCTCTGCCTCCATGGTGACTGTAGCTCAGAGGGTAAAAAAGCGTTGTCCACATACCAGAAGGTACATTCTTAACCTTAATTTTCAGTGGAACCTACACGTGAATAGAATGTGCCAACTGTCTGTCATCTCTCGGACCTGAATATATCAGAATAATTGCTTAGTTTCCTCAGTTTCTTGTTACAGTGGCTATAAAATTCCCACCCACTTGGTATCACCATCTCTCACACACCCTCCTCCCCTCTGCTCATGTTTTCTAAACCCAGACCTGCTCACAATACCCAGCAGCCTGTTGGCATTTTCCATGCCCAGCGCAGTGAATGATCTCTCATGTTTGATCAGTTATGTCCTGGAGCACTGGAGAGGAAAAATGCAAAGTTTCATTACATTTGTGCTTTGCTGTAGGCAAGTACTTACACACCGGCAGAAGCAGATTTTACATTCTCCTTAGGACGTCCGGGTTGAATGACGGTGCTTTCACACCTTCTCAGCCAAACAGTAGTTTTATGGATGTCCTGAGGTGGCACGAGAGGTGGGTCTTTTGAAAGCACATTTTTAAAGGCTTTTATTGAAAAAGTAAGTCCAAACCACCTCAGTGTGATGACAGAGGAGGAGAAGTAGAGAAAACCAAACTGTGTTGTCTCTCCTGTACGAGGTCAACATGAGGTCAAACTTCTCAGAGAGGTACATTTCTTTTTTGAAGAAATTGTACTTTCTCTATTCTTGTTGTTCTGGGTTTGTACCCTCATGGTTGAATGCACTTATTGTAAGTCGCTTTGGATAAAAGCGTCAGCTAAATGAAATGTAATGTAATGTAAAAAGAAAATCACGGCTAAAAAAATATATCCACCTTTTTTTTTTTTAAAGCTTAAATTGATCACATTTGGTAAGAAACAGAACAGGCTCCCTCTAAATTTGAGTTCAACACAGACTTTAGCCCCTTTCGAAGGGGATTAGAGTTCTATAGAGAGCCCCGTAATGAAATATTTAACATGCTCCACATGATCTAAACTTGACAAATTACAGGAGGAGAAAATGTTATGAACGTTAAAAGGAAGTAATTCAACACGTACACATAAGAGTTTTTTTAATCACTGGACCAGCAAATACAATAATATTAAAACCACCCATATTTTTCTGGAAGAGTTCTTTAAAATAGAGAATCTATGTCTCGCATTGCAAATGCAAAATTTCAGTGACCACAGAGTAAGTGTAATTCGTTCATTAAATGTTCTTGCATAATGAAAAATTATGATGTCAGTGACCTCGCAAATAACAGTGACCCCGCAAATGAAAATATCATCACTTTATTACTTGATCTGATGAGACATTTGTGAGATGAATTATTGAGTCATGGTCATAAATTTGTTGGTAAGGTCCCAATAACTTTGACCTTTGTCCACATGCATCTAATCAGTGTATCCTTGCGTCCAAGTAGACTCCCTCAATGTCCCTGGAGGGGTTCCTTGGATAATGCGTTCATGAAAATAGGGAGGACAGACAGCTCAGCCAAAAAAGACAGTGCCTCCAGTCGTGGCCATTGTCGGCACTGAGGCATAAAAAGACGCAAGAAAATGGGCTTTGAAGCTGCTTGGTCTGTTTAATCATTCGCACAGAAACTAATGAGGATGAGTGACTCAGAACTGAGTTATCCAGCAGTCTGAGTGTACACTGTGATTGTAACAAGAACAACGAGCAGAGAAGATGAGTTTTTAGGAAAGAAATTTGAAAAAAGTCAAAAAATGGCAATATACTTTTCTGTTTTGATTAGCAGTCCCAGCTCTGACTCAGAGGGAAAACGTTTTCAGGTAAGACAGAGTAAAGGAGTGAAGTGAAACATATAGGCGTTATGCAGATGTAGTGAGCAGAGGTCAGATGGCTGGTGAGAGTTATTATGGCAGAGTGATTTGGACTAATAGGATCTGAGCCTCTGAACTGAGGTCAGCTCCTCAGAGGACAGAATGATCATCAGTTCAGAGACAGAGACGATACTTCTCCCCTAAAGGCAAACCCCCTCCTCTAATAATACCATTATGCAAATGCTTATTATTTGTATCTCTCAGTCATCTTTCAAAACTCCTATTGTTCTGCTTTTCCAAGCTTCGTCCCTTTCTTTGTTTCCTCTCTCATTCCTTCTCTCTCCAACTCTCTTCTTTGTGTTGCCTCTCACACCAGTGGCTCTTGAATTATTGATGGGATGTTGAGCTGGTGAGATTTCTCCTCCTGCGGACTTGTTTGTCGGCCTGGGTTTGTATTGCTTTCCCTTTCCGTTGTCATGCTGCGTTTGTGTGAATGTGTGTGTGCGGATGTAAGTATGCATTTGTGTTTGGCTAATCAAATCTGCAGGAGAATCACTGCCAGACTTCTTAATCAGCGACGGCTTGTTGTACACCGTCACTGCACTGAAAGAAATAATTTTTTTAGCCCTGTAATTTTTACTTTGCTTATTTGTTTAAATTCTACAACAAAATCTTATTTATTATCTTATATAATGCTTTTAATTCAAAATGTTGTCTATTATTTAATCTTATTTTACTTGCTGTGCACTGTGTATGTGGGCATAAAACATGTAATTTATGCATAAATGCATTTATTATAAAGATGTTCTCCAGAATCCACAACACGAGACATAACATGACACGCACAGCCAGGACATCAGGGTTAAAGTGAACATAACGATCCGGAGTCATGATCTGACATCATTGATTAATAACTGAATACATGTGATTATCAGTTTGTGTGTGAAGAGGGACAGAGACGAACACACACACACAACTTCTTTGTTGCAGAAGAAGCGACGCCCCGTTTATTCCGAAAAATTTAAATCAAATCAGCAAGTTTTTATAGCGATGACAAGGATGAAAGGGGCGTCAATTTCATAGTTATCAATACATTTGGTCAATGCATTATATTATAATTAATTTATTGCTGTTTATCTATTTATTTATTTTTAATTAAATAAGTTTTAATATATTATGCATTTAGTTAAATGGGTGCATGTTTACATTCTCTAGGACAGCCGGGCCTTCATCATTTGTGCGTACGCATGGTCTGAGAAAGTTCTAAATTTGTTGGCAGAGTACGAACAGATTTCCGTAAGAACATCTTGATGAATCCCAGATTCATGTGTCAAACGTTCATGCACACTGTTTGTGATTGAGGCCCATTGACTCTCGGCCATTTGGTTTTACCAGCTTACAGAAGGTAAGATCAAATTAATTCTGTTATAGGTTTACTTGACATTTCTATGTACCGCAAACATTGTTTAGTTTAAAGATGTTTACAAGTTGAATTTGTTTTCCAGGTGCAGCAACATGAGATGGAAATGTAAAATATGTAGCTTTGAATCAGAAATTTAGTTGTCCACTATGCTGTTGTAGTCTTTTTACTTCAGAGAGAGAGTATTGTGAGCATCTGTGCAGCCACATAAGAAGCTTTGAAGTAGTTACATGTGTCTTCAAAAACTGTAACTTCACTACGAACATTTATTCCACTTTTGCTTCTCATAGACAGAGGAAACATACTTCACATTCCCCTAAGGACTTTAAAATTGAAGTCTTGAAAAAACACTAGGATCCCACAGCTGCTCAGGAGGAGACCTATGTTCAGGATGACCCTGAGCCTCTTGAAGTGGAAACACAGGAGTTGTCAGCACTGACATCTATTTATCTCGCTGTTCTGTGTTAGGCACAAGACAATAAGCAGTTTGGATTCCAAAGAGGTTTAGAGTCACTATTAACAGATCTTAAAACCTAGGAAAGAGATGGTCTTTTTGTTCCAAGTTTTGGAAAGGTTGTCAAAGGCACTGTGGTCAGTCTGGTGGGCTGATAATTTGGGGGCCCATTCAGTGGCAGGATTTGTTGAACACTTCACAGGATCATACATCTGGCGGTTTGGTCTCGGGGAGCGATCTGAGTTTCTGTCTAAAGAAGTGAGAGGTGGGTTCTTTCCATGAAGAACTCAAGAACAGCATACACTGCATATGCAGACAGCTGTGTCTTCCTCAAACCTCACTCATTGTTATGGTGCGAACAAACAGTGTGCACCTTCAGAAAAACTTGGTCACTTTTATGTAACATCTGGCTACCCCCCCAGATGTTTTACATGACCTTGAGGGCATTGACCCAATGGAGATGGCTTTGTCATCTGATGTCTTGATCAAGAAGAAATATTTTTCTCTCATGGAACTCAACGCCATTCATCAGTTCCCCTATAAGTGGTGTGATAAAACAAACTGCCCCAATATCATCCTTGCTAACTTTACCACACAAAAATCAGTGAGAGGCAATGCACATGAAAACTGGTGCTTACTGTGTCTCCTGCCTCTGATATGTTTAAAAGTACCTTAACATGAGCCCGTATTGCAGATGCTGATGACATTGAAAGACATTGTGGACCTTGTCATGTTGCCAGTCCATACAGAGGGAAGCATTTGTTATCTTGACAGCTTTCCCCCAAGAGAATCTCCTACCCAAGCACCACTTCCTTGAACACTACCCTCAGCTCATTGGGGAATTTGGTCCTGTAGCTGGCCTATGGACAATGAGATTTGAGGCAAAACACAGCTTCTTCAAAAGAATTTAAGTTTAGGAACATCTTGCTGTCCCTTGCAAAAAAACACCAGCTAATGGTAGCATACCATGAATCTAATGCTGTCAAACCATCACTCTGTAACAAAAACATCAGTGGTCTCTTTAGATGTACTAAAGGATGAACTAGAAGACTTGGTGATATGCTGATTCCCATCTGTTATGATAGTGCATGTTGCTAATAATGTTTTCTTTTTAGACAAACTATGCAGTAGGAATGTTGGTGTGTTGCGGTTCCACTGCAGGATTGCCTGACTTTGCAGAGGTGTTGCAGATAATGCTAACTTGTGACAAACATATACCTTTTTCGTCAGACTCCGAAACGTATGGTACAGTAGACACCTATGGGGCTATGAGTTAGAGAATGCTTCGGGTCATTTTGGGAGACGATTACATTCGCAAACTAGTTCTACCTTCAGGCATCCCCAGCACACTTCAGGACCTTATTAATGTTATTCAAGATACATCCATATTCCACGGATGTTTGCTTTGATGTATGAAGACATGGATTTTGGTGGCCAGTTTTTTTTACTTTGAGCTCCATTGAAGAAGAACAAGACAGGCAACGGCGGTTTCCTTGCTACCGATTAGGATGTGGGGAAGTGTCTCTTATTTCTCCACAGGTGAAGCACTCATCCACCCTCCGCACCTCCAGGGGATTCCTCCTGGAGCTCCCGCCCTGCACCGCCCACAGGCCAAGAACCAGTGATCCCTGTTCTAGCTGGCTCCTCCTCCAATTACGGCAGTGACCAATCCGGCTTCCTCATCCTCGTGGGCAAGAATATAAGAAATGTTTGAGCGGCTGATATTTAATGTGATCTGTCCGCCTCTGTGCCTCTCGCTGTGTCATGTTTACTCTGATGTGTGTGTTAAGTGAATGTTATTTTGTGAGGCACTCATTCTGTGATTAGTAAGGGTTTGTTGGTGGGCTATAGTTAGTTTGTTATTGTCTTTATTTCATTGTGCACCTCACAGACTATTAGTTCACTATTCCTTATGCAAATGGAAACAGAGGATCAAATTTAAAAAGGCCAATTAGCAGGCGAAATTAAGAAGTCAGCAACTAGCCATTCCAGAGCTGGAGGTTAACTCACTGAAAATTGGGAAATGGAGAGCGTTTACCCAAAGGCATCAAAAGGCCAAAGAAATCTGAAGTGAACTACATGCCGCCATTGCCATTTGGTGAGACTAAGAACACTTTGGAGAAGGAGAGAGAAGATTTGCTGAGGGAAATAAAGAAGAAAAACAATGATTTCATTGGTCAGGAAATAGACCGATGAAATCATTGGTCAGAAAAGAGTCTTTCCCCAATCGAAAAATGGAAGTTGTCAAGAAATGCCCTGCAGTCCAAGACTTCATAGATCGATGGCCTGCTCTGTTCTGTGAAACTCAGGTAAGTCCAGTTCTTGTGTTTCTTTACCTGATGCTTGGATTGTTGTTGTTTACAGGCTGCAAGATTATTCGTAAAATACAGATTATGAAGCCTGGCATGCAAAAGATTTTGTATGACACTACATCTATCTTAGTAAAGTGCATTTTGTGTCTTTCAATAAAATTGTTTAACAGAGGTATTGGTTAAAATGTGTGGTAATTTGAAAGCAGCAGTTTAAGTTGCTTCTCAATATTGCACACTGAGCAATGGTGGGTTGTCTCTATGATGTTGTGTTTGTATCATCTTTTCTTTTAGATTAAAGAAGAATTCAGCAGAATCACACCACCACCTCTGGAGCGAACCTTTTAGTCTACATTGGACACCTGCACCACAAAACTCCTGGAGGTATTTCTTGCAAAGGACGGGGGTAGCTGGCACGAAAATAAGATCCATGCTGGACTCACTCAGCCAGGTAATGTTTAAAATTCATATAATTTGAAGGCCTATCACTGGTCTCATCCTGGCGCATTGACGATCTCTCTGGTAAACACAGCTGAAAGTCACGTTGTTATGTTTGGATACAGCTATAGAAGACCAGCCACATATTCACATAGTCACGTACTCACAGTCCTTTGTTAGACCTGTGAGTCATACAGGAGAGCAGGACAGCAGGACTCATTAGGGCTGGGACAATATGCTTATCTCCTGATTCTTTGAAATTAAAAACAAAGCACACCACACGTCAATCAGCATGAGTTTTATTTCAGTAGCACTATTACCTTAAAAGCTGAGGCTCTACCTTAAAGTTTTGTGGTAGAAAATTTGTAATTTGGATTAAAAATGGAGGTCAGTAGGCCTAAGGCAGAGTTAGAACTACTTTTACAATAGAGTTGAACAAAGTACTGCTATATTAAAGTTAAATGCAGCACTGTTACAATAAAAAGAATCAAAGTGGTGCTTTTATTCTGAAATTCTCTAATTGTCTCAGGATTATAGCCTCCAGTCAACAACCAAAAGTTAGCTGTTAGCAGAGTGTAACTGTCGTCGGTAAGCGACATCGATTGTGAATAAAGATGAACAACACGTTTCCACTCAAAATATGCAGAATATAATTGCGCCATCTTGCGCATTTGGAGCCGAAACTGCACGGTAGTAATTGGGAGGTGGAGCCCCACTATCGATGTCCCTCCGATACACACGCTGAACCAATCGTGAGTCAGTCTCAGCTGTCAATCATGAAGTTTCAAACCATTTTATACCATCAAATAACTAAAAGCCAAACCTACCAGAGAAACAAACACTTGAACATACATCAGTGTGATACGATCTACCTAAAATGACACCCATGTCCCATCCATTAACATGAAGGAGGCAGGGTTTATCAGCTATACTGCAGACGAGCACCAGAGGGTGGTCAAGACACTTTGGCTTCACTGTTGTAGGCTGTCATATTGTCTTTGTATACAGTCTATGCTCAGCAGTGGGGCTACAAATGAATGTCAGCTTTTTCTGTCAGTCTGTCAAACTATATCATAAGCTGCAGCCACTACTAATTTCAATATTGATTGATTTTCCATGATAATAAATAATTGTGTAAATTATGTCTGACCAACAGTCACAATATTCAGTTTACCTGTGATATATGACAAAAAGACATTTGAAAAGCTAAAATCTGGGACTGAGATTTTTTGTGATTAAAATAGTAGAGTCCCAAAGGCTTCAAGCATGATATTAAAATTTCCTAAAGCACATTTTGATCGATTGTAATCTTGTTAAATGCCTGAAATCAATTTTTTGTATCAGATTAATGATCTTTTGTAGAACTTTGCCAGTTTAGCAGTTTTCACAGAGTTGTTTATTGTTCCACTTGGATGGAGCAGTGACCCGCAGACCTAAAGCGCTGATTTTACCCCCTCCCTGACAATCCTTGCACAAACACTCGCTACCAATTTCCAGAACTGCATGGAAACCCTGTCTCTGTCTAAAGTCACCACTCAGTCAGGATTCACTGGAGTCCAACGTCCCTGGGAAACACTATTTTTAACCAGGCCAAGGACATAAGCTCAAATGTTGTTTCCAAAGCTGCATAACTACATGCAACAAAATTCCCCCGTGAATAAATAATAAGTTCCTACACCACACAGTGCAGAATAGCCACGTCTCGCTGTCAAAGCACTTTGAGGGTTTAATGACAGTTTATACTGAAAACAACCTACAGAAGGTAAGTTAATGTATTCTGTAAGCCAGGCACCACCTCATTCTATAGCTGATGTAGCTGATCCAAGACTCAACTGCTGTTTTCACAGCTATAGCACTTGACATAAATATGCAAATAAGGTCTGTTCTAAGCTATTTAAATACATTTATATCCACAAATTAGATTTCTTTTTTTTTTGTGAAAGATGCTGAAGGGAACTTCAGCTTGAAAGAGACCTTGAAACATGATTAAACTCCCGGGAGACTTTTTCCCTTCAGCAGCCACCAACAAATTAATTACTCTACGCTCTCTCAATGAAGAGGACAAAAGTGTAGAGTACAGAAGTGAAGAGATGACGGGGCCTTATCTTTGGATGCTGAAAACCGCTATTAGGAGCCATGCTGAGCTGCTTCAAGGGATTTCCACACTGATAGAGATGCCAACAAAGAGCCATATGTTTTCTGGCTCTAAACCCGTTTTCATCAGCTTCAGTAAGACATTGTCAGCTTGTATTTCCACTTCTTTTATCACCAAGCATTTCAAGACATAATACATGGCTCACCATCAGAAGTTTTATGTTTTTAATATGTTTCTTAAAGATTGTCCTGAGAAAAAAAGCTCTGCATTAGGAAAATACTGAACTGCCTCCCTTTAATGGTGTTCCTTTAACATTTTGTGCTGTAGTGTTTTGTGTTATATCTTTAAAACGAAGAGTGACACCAGAGCTCTTGTGGTTGGAAAGTTTCGACAGGTTGCAGACAGGTGGTAGACCTATGTATCAGCTGATTACTGATGAGCTTATTGCAGATGTATTGGTGTATATTAGCTGATGTGTGACAGGAAATTGCAGAACAGAAATTGCAAACTTGGTATCTATATTTTGTCCTCAACCAGGGAGGAAGTTCTTATGCAGAGATTGTTTTGGTTGGTTATGCAGGCAGGTAAGTAACACACAACTAGAATAGTGCTCAATGAGTGCAAACCTCCGCCGAGGCCCAACAGTCCCTTTACATCCTACCCCAATCTGTCATGTTGGTTTGGACAAAGCTCTAAAACTATTAAAGATAGATATAAACTCTATATTCTCTTCTGAATCCACAATATCTAAGCTACACACTGGTGGTAGTTACAGGTTTGTAGTTCTCCCGCCATATAAGACCAACTCTAGATGCAATATATAGAGATTTTTATATTTATTATTTTCAACCAGCACCAAATTTCACACATCGATATCAGTCCCCTAAATATGCCTGGTATTTTTTCATCAAGATCCAAGCACTATGCCCGGGGAAAACATTTAAAATGTCAACAAAAAAACATCATTTGTTGCAATGTTTAATAAGTTTATAAAAGATTGAAGGGGTTCTTTCTTGGCCCGTGTCCAATCCTTCCACCGTGTTCTGAGGAAATCTGTACAGCAGTTTTTGCACAATCCTGCTGACAACCAAAAATACAAACAAACTGACAGGGGTGGGTGCAAACAAAACCTCCTTGGTGGAGGTAAAAAGGTTTAAGGGCTCATCATAAATTGATATTTCAAACTGTACAAGAATTAATTAGGTCTATAGAAAATTCACCCCCGCAGTAAGTGACTAATTACCCCAGCTGAACATGTGTTGGAGAGTACTTTTTTGCTGGGTCAGAGGGAAATAATTCAACCCTGACATTTCTAGACATAACTCAGCTACCAATAAGTCAGTTTTAAAGCCTTTGTGCAAAGAGCAACATAAATCATGCGACCCAAACTGGTACTACGACATCAGCTTCCGTCCCTGTTCAACCAGCAAAACACACTTTTCAAGGTTGACTGCAAATCATCAGGTTGATCAGCTGGAATGCAGAGGAAAGCTGATCGTCTGAGGAGGTTTCTGCTGCACCCTCAGTTATACTAAATCCCAATGAACAAGTAAAGAGTCACTAAAAATATGACAAATGTCTCTAGTGCTAGTACAGCGAGAGCCCTGGTTTTGTTGTGTTAGGCCGATTATATGTGAGGCTTTTGGAGACAAGTTTATTAATGCTAATAATGCTGCTTGGATTAGGAAGTAATCCAAATCATTTGTTCCTTCTTTCTCTATTTGCTATTCTGGAACAGACTGACAGTGAGGATATCATAGTAATATCTCTCTCTTTTATTCAATTTTTGTCCTGGTTTCTGCCAAAGAGAGTTCAAAGGCCAGGGTCAATTAAAGCATCATAGATCCTGTGTGGAATAGGTGAAAAATATCTGAGATGACCAAACGGTTGACCAGATTCTTTGATCATGAGTCATTTCAAAAGTAAGGGAAACGTGTCTTTAAAACAATAAAACATACTAAAGGGGTTAGAACAAATTTATATTTGTTCTTAATCCTAGACAGAGTAATTTGCTAGGTAAAGTTCTCTGCCTTTGAAATACTTTGTCATTGACTTAAGAATCCAGGTTGCATGCAGAAGTAGACTATCTAATAAGACTAAGTAATATTATGTATAAATATCATGGATAGTATAGGATGATAAATTAAGGATTATGAATAGAATTTTCACTAGATAGGCACTATAAAATCTCATGAAATCTCATCAAAATAAAGGTTATGACTTTTTAACTAAATTAACTCCAGTTTTGACAGGCTAAGCTGTAATGCTCCAAGGTTAAGAGATGAGCACCCATCAAAGGAACACCTTAGCAATCTAATTAAATGGGACCAACATCCTTGATACAACTTTTTGTACCAGTAGTCTCCCTCATCATTACTATAATTTATCATTATTAAGTCGCCTCACACAACACTGGTGAACGTCCAGGATGTGGTCATTGAGATTGTGAAGGACTACAGATACGTGGGTGTTCACCTAAACAACAAACTGGACTGGTCCACACACACAGACGTCCTGCACAAGAGGGGCCAGAGTCCCCTCCATCTTCTGAGGACACTGAGGTCCTTCAGAGTGTGCAGGACACTATTAAGGACTATTTATGACACTGTGGTGGCTTCCGCAGTGTTCTACGCCATTGTCTGCTGGGGGTGTGGATGCACTGAGAGGTCAAGGAAAAGACTAAATAAACTGGTTAGGAGAGCCAGCTCGGTCTTGTACTGCCCTCTGGATTCCACTGAGGAGGTGGGTGAGAGGACGATGCTAGACAAGCTGAATTCAATCATGGACAACACCTCTCACCCCCTACATGACACTGTGGGGGCCCTTAGAAGCTCTTTCAGCAATAGACTGCTCCACCCACAGTGCAAGAGGGAACGCTTCCGCAGATCCTTCATTCCCACTGCGAACAGACTGTACAACACCATCCGGAATGCTTTCAGGTTTTGAAATTGTTAACTTCATTGAATATAAAAGTAACATTTTTTAATTAAATTATAATGTAACCCTAACCCACATCAAAAGCACATTTTATCAATCATTAGTAATAACAAAAGTAAAGAACCTATTTTAAGTGAGAATACAACTCCAACAAATCTCTTTATTCTCATGGTCACTAATGGAGAGCAAAATAAAATGGTCATGCAGCTCTTCATCAAATGATTTCTGTATCAATAACACAGAAAAAAAATGGTACAAGGGTACATTTTAGTTCATTCGCCATTCAGCGCACTTTGAAATGCACAAGTTGTGTAACGGTACAAAATACTGTTATCTTTGATTTATTGCAACAAAGTGTAACTACAGTGCAGTGGAAAAAAGACCTCTGAATTAGAAGACCAATCACATATTGCTTACAACACAGTATATAAATAATACATAAACATCTAAATCAATATGACAAACTCGTAAAAATCTGCACCTAAAAAAATGTAGAGCAATCGACCAGGGGAAAAAAAAGGTGCAGAGATACCAGCTTCCTTTCAGCAGTCATCTCAAAAGACAGTAATGCACTGCAGCCTCAGGGCTTGTGTTTTATTCCGTTAAAAGCAAAGGATCATCCCGAACCTGCAAATCAGCGTGTTGTTATTGTACTGCTGTTGTAACTTGAATGCTTTACAGAGGAACAGACAAGACGAGTACTTGAATGCGTGTTTGTTTTCCCTCTGACATCTGGACATGTGTAGGAAAAATGAAAAAGACCTGTTTTTCCAATCTCCTGTAAATATGTTTTTTGGCACTCGATGGATATTGCCTCTGTGTCATTCTGCAGAAATATATTTTAGAAAATCTCGGCTTCCTCCCCTTAAGCTCTGCTTTTATGGCCAGCACAGGCTTTGAATCACAAAACAACCAGCAGGCATTTGCGCGCGCACGCGCACACGCACACGCACACACACACACACACACACACAAAATCACTCCATCTCCGGCTCTCACGCAGGCTACAAACAGTCACCGTTTAGGCTAATTATGAGTCCCTGTCCCTGCTAGCCCAAAACAGTCTAATATGCCACCTCAATTTAGGAGAATGGACACTGTTTACCAGCACTTTTATCAAGTTTTACAGCAGCTCTGCACCACAGCTGGACATTGCACAGATTGGACGAGATAGTTTCAGAGCTAATCTGTCATGAAGTGAGGCGTTGTACAAGGGAACTCGCACTCACCCACACCCTGCAGAGCTCTGTACCAGGCCTGATCCTTTTGCCATAAATATCTCCAAGTCAAATCCAGGCCCGACTCATCGCCCGTAATTACAAACGCATGCTACATACACAGTTACTTACATCATATTGGTTATGGTCTCCTTGCCGCCCTGTTTTGGTGTCTGAGCTGTGTTCTTGGAAACGTACCTGTAAATTGTCGCAGCACTTGTGCTCCTGCAGCTGTCAATGCGCGGCTATCAAAAGCTCATACATTGTGCCACTTTTTACAAGCAGCTAAACAAACAGAGAACATATTCATCACAGGCTATTTTTGTCTTTATGTGATCCATCTGGATTTACTACCTATCGATGTTGGTAGTGACAGTTATCTGAGTGGGGGTGACGGGGTCAAAGGTGGTGTCATAGGTTTTTAACAGTAAGATAAATCCTGGCTTCATAAAAGCTGATGTAGATGTTAAAAATACAGCATGATCTGATTTAATTTCTAATTTTCCGGAACAAAAAGCATACTATCGTATTCACTTGGTACCCTACCTTGTTTAGCTCATTTTTCCCATGCATGTATTCGGGAATTCATATAAATAAACAAAAGATGAGGAAGTGTGTGCCAGCCCACAGGGACCGTAGGACCTAGAGCTTCCTCCCCTAAACTAATAAACCCGAAGGTAAACCTAAACTAGAAATAAAGCCTGAAAACTAGACTACCAAGACCTCTAGCCTCAAACAGAAAAACAGAAACCACATTATTAATCATGATGCTGCTGCTGAGAGAGAGGGAGCCTTCACTGATCCCTCTCTTAAACACAGGGGCCGGGCCCCGATGATCAGATCTGCAACACCTGTGAGGAGAGGAGAGCAGCAAAGAGTAAAGGGGAAGGGAAGAACAGGAAGGTGGAGTGAGTAATACACCTTAAAGGATATTTATTTATTTTACTTTTAGTTATTTGAGAGAATGAATATTTTGTTATTTTACTTTTGTTAAATGTTATTAGGTAAGAAAGACACATTCTGCTATAGTCTGCTCATTTAACCAGGGTTGAATAAAAAATAGATAAAAAAATCAGTTTAATATTTTCTCTTCCTCGTTTCTACTGTACCAATAACGTACCAAACCCTGACCTTAAAACCGAGGTACGTACCGAACCGTGACTTTTGTGTACCGTTACACCCCTAATAAATACCAGTACTGCTTGAGAGAGCTTCTTATTCAAGTGAACGCATTTTTATTCAACAAGTAATAAAAATACATGTTACTTTGTGACTCAAAACAACCTTTAAATGTCACTCTAATAATTCATTTTTTATTCTGATGTTTTAAACCCAGTCTTGATCGTTTAATCTGTAAAATGTGGAATTAATTGATAGAAAGATTCACAGAGCCAAACTAGAAAACTGCTTTTGTTCAACCAACTGTCCAAAGATATTAAGTTTACAGTCAAATAAAAAAGCAGCATGAAATCCTTAAAGTGGAGAAGCTGAAACAAGGAAATATTTTCTGGATAAAATAAATAATATATTCACTAATCAATTACTCATGCAGATACACATAGTACAATCTGAACTGAAACACAATCCAGACCGGCAGGATCCCAATTTGTGCATCAAGTACATTTGATGGCAGAAGCATATAATTTATACAAGTTTTCATTTCACTCAGGGAGATGGAGTAAAATGGTGCAGAGTGTGTGTGTGTGTGTGTGTGTGTGTGTGTGTGTGTGTGTGTGTGTGTGTGTGTGTGTGTGTACTTGAAAATAACTAAGTCCTTTGAATACTTTAAATCAAGGAGATAATTACACTCTCGCCCTCACACCGACACAGAGCCTCTATCATTAAGGGTCAGGCAATAAAACCCTCATAGAGTTAATCGGTCTACTATGATTAAACTGAAGAAAAAACTAATTTCCTTTCTCACAGATAAAAGGAGCACGAGGTGATGGTGACTAGGACATCATGCAGAGTTTTAATGTTAGTAGAGAAATATACATTCTAATGAATGGCTGTCCTGTCTGTTATGGATTTGCTCTGTGCTTCAATCACAGAAGAAAAAAGAAAGCATGTGGTGTAGCTGATTTCCATTCATTTGCAGACTGACTGATTATTCACCACGAGAGGTAGGTTGGTGGGTTTAAAGCCGTGGCTGACTGACAACGTGAACCAAAGGAGAGGCAGAGCAGACTTCATAAAAGGCGATGCCATTTAAAAAACAGTCTGGGCTCAATCAGATACGGCTGCCAGTCTTCTACAGCTTCTCACACAAGATCTTTCTTTAGATTTTGCTCTTTCATAAGCGAAAACTGTAAATCTACGTTGGATTCCCATTTTTCCCCCCTCAGTGATGAAATAAAGCAAAAGGAAGTGACTGTGAGCAGACAAAGATTCACGCCAGCCTTAGCTGAACCGCTTAGACCAAAGTCCCCAAACCAAGATAATCTAAGAAAGACAATGAGATGCTAAATGCGGTGTCAGAGCAAAGAAGAGAAACAAAAAGAGTGATGATGTCATTCCGTGTCATCATCACTCTTTTTGGCCACAGCATCATAAATCTTTATAAAATTTGGCAACATATGGAAAATGTATGTGACTCAGATCCTGATTAAGGGATTAAGGGAAATTTGTGAAGTTTTTGGTGTGACTAATATTGTTTTAGAGCTATTTTCCAGCTCCATATTTATCTAAACAGTATGATATCCCCTTTTTAAGGGCAAAAAAGGCCTATATTTTAAAATGGGTAAAAATTTCTTGGTTTACAATGTGATCAAGACTTCTGGAAACTTGTGTGTATGTCTAATCCAGAATGAAGACCATCATCATTTCCCCCGAACCCCTACATTGAACGGATTACATACAACAACAAGCGGAGAAAGCAGAATCGCGGGCTGACCGGCGCGGAGAAATGCGCGTCCGGTGTGAACCCGGCGTAAGATCTATTAGTGCAGGACTATCAATTGATAATTCGGGACACTCATTGACTGAAAACCAATCTAAAAAAATTGCAGTAATCGTTTAATTGTTTCAGTTAATAATCAAGTGAAATTTGCCAAGTATTAACTTGTTACAGCTTTTCATTTGTGAGGATGTGCTATATCTCACGATCATATTCACATCACTATGTGAACAACTGAATAAGTCAAGAAATCACTTTGAGTTGAGGGAAGTTGGTATTTTTCATTTCTTCCTGACATTTTATGAAGCAAACATAGCAGGAAACTATTTACAGAGAAGTTAACATCGAAAATAATTATTAGATGCAGTGCTCATATTTATATGAACTTTTATCATTGCTGCAGACAGTCATATCTAATATTTACTGTATCCATTTTGCATCTTAAAAATACATTGCGTGTTGCTGCTCATCAATGTGAGCTGAAATGATCTACCATCACACTTTTGAGGCTGTATTATCTATTCTCTAATTAATTAAAGATACTTCCCATTTACATTTTACTTACTGCATCACTTCACATGGAGATCTTGTCTTAGTTTAACAACTTATTGACTTTTCATTTTTTGGATTAGGATTCCTCCACTGTCCATTATTGAGGGTGTTTTTAACAGGATCCATATTATCCAGAGAAATCTCTTCCTCTCCAAAACCAATGGACCAGATGATTAAGCAGGTAAAAATACAAAATAAAGCAGTTTATGTTCAAAACACAGTATTTCTCTGACAGGGGTTAGAATAGAGGCTACTCACTCAACTTGCTTCTCTAATAACGTAAGATCCAGATGTCTGATGACTAAAATCCTTCATCCAGTTAAAGTTTGTAGTTAAAAGGTTGTAAAAGGTGACAGACGTGACTTGAAACAGTGAGAAAGTAGTCGGTTGGAACTGTTTAATGTCTGGCCATCTGGTCGACAGCTGGCACTTATGGAAAACTCTGTAGCTTACCAGAAAATATTTTTATACCCCGCTGTGCTCAGTTAGTATCCCACACTAAAACTCCAGTATCAGCATACACAAGTTTTGTATTTTTCCTGTAAGACCCTTGTTAGTTCAGCTATAAAATGCAGTGCTGCTGACAGCACTGGCAAGTGGAAAACCAGTCTCACTTTACAGCTCAAGAGTGGTCGTACCAGAGTCTGGTTCAAGAGCAGTTAAGATAACTTCATTGACATTCAGGACGAGAACTGACAGACTCGGAGGGGCCGACAGACAGACGTTCACTGTTTCACACTTCTCTAGTTACAGCGTGGTTCAGACTCTTACTTTTCAGTTAAGTCCCAACCAAAATAACAAGTGTGGGAGGAGCATCGGACCACTGTCCGCACAACAACCAAAATTTTATCAGAGCAAAAGAGGTGGTCTCAAGACATTTCAAGTTAGCAATTTTAAACCATTTCTGTATGGACACTTTCCTGTCTTTGGTTGTTGGATATATTTTTTTGCACACAAGCACGTTTGGACAGGGGTGTCTGTTAACTTCTGGTCATTAAGTGTGGGTTAATGAATCAACTGAACACTTTACTCATCTTGCATTTCAAAACTATCCGTCGCTCTTGCATGCTAGTTTTCTCTTCTTATCTCTCACTCACACACACACACACACACACACACACACACACACACACACACACACACACACACACACACACACACACACACACACACACACACACACACACACACACACACACACACACACACACACACACACACACACACACGTACTGTAGAAGCTGTCTGCTCGTCTCTTCCTGTCCTCATTAGTAGGCAAGGCCCCCCGTTCTTGTTTGCACACTCCACTGTTCTAACTAAATGAGAAAATTAATGAGCTGGGGTGAGCTACAGGGAACACCACAACCTTCAGTGCACGCCTCCCGCCCCACCTCACCACCCTGACTCTCAGTCCAGCCCTGTTTTAGTGTCTCACCCCCCGCCCCGCTCCACGTCCTGTTCCTGTCTCCCACAACCTTGTTTAATTTCATGCTGTTGCCGATACCTGTCTCGGCTCTGTATGTGAGCGTTTGGTAAATAAAGGAGATGGTGTAAGACTTGACCCCTGCCTCTCATCCCTCTCATCCCTCTCGCTGTTTGGCCGTAGGAACACAACACTCGATTAAGGCGAGATGGGGAATACAAATGCTCGTAGCGAGAAGCAGTGCAGATGCAATCCTCCTGTTTGATTATGAAGTGCTTTTAATAAAATGGCAAAGGGCCGTCAGACAAGAAGTGCAAAGACAAAAGAGAAATTTAAAAAAGTTAAATTCTTCTCATCCAACTTTATCAAAGGAATAATTTCCACAAACAGTTTGACAGGCGTATACAAGCTGAGTCACCTTGACATTGTTTACACATTTATGAATAAGAAAAGTATATAAGTATATAAATAAGTAGCTATCTGGAGAGGAGATAAAATTAATAATGGATGCGTCTCATTTATAGGTGCCTTGAAAATATACGCACAAACAGAACAGTTGTGAGTGAGCTGAAGGGATGTGAGTGACTGAGTGAATTAAGTCCCGTCTGTGCTGTCTACAGGCTCAGCTCAACTAGATGCCCGATTCATTACCTGTCCAGAGTGTGAACAAGCGAAGAAACACTGTGCATCTTAAAACCATCTTCTTTCCATCAGTGGAATACAAAGAGCATGCTGCTGTGGTGGAAGGCAAAAAGATCGCCAATTATCAATTGATTGATTGTTAAAAGCCAGCTTCTCTTAGAAACTGTTGCTTCATCTGCCAACACTTCAAAATCGATTCTACAACACGTGTTCAGAATAGCAACTCAGGATTGGGTTTGTCACGAGAGATGTTATGAAACCAGCATCGGACATGCCTGTTACTGCCAAAAATGCAGTGTCAGGCAAAAGTCTTGATCAGTTCTTTCATTAGATAGTTTCTGGCATTTACTGTTTTTAGAGTGATGAAGAACAAGTCATTTTCAGTAGTGTAGCCAGAGCTAGCTAAAATATCAGGAGTCTGGCAATATTTCATGAAAGTCCTACAGATAAAGCAGCAGTGTGTAGCATATGCACGACTTCAGTTTACATCTATTAAAAGGAAGTAATTGTTGTGTATTCCTTGCTTTATTTATTTGTCTTATTTTTCAGTTATGACTGCCATAACTTTATCCTAGAAGAAGGGTATGGCATCTATTCCCTATAGATATAGGCATCGGCAAATTTGCAAAGTTCAAGTATCAGAATCAGAATGAAAAAATTATATCAGAGTATCTCTTTTTGTCACAGTGGCCAACTGTGACACTGTACCTTGAAGCCTCAAAGACAATAAAAAATACTAATTACCTAACGAACTGTAAATACTGAAATTATTCTTCCTACTAAGAAACAATGTTTTGTTTTCAAAACTTTCCCAGAGCCCAGAAAAGTGATTAGTGTGTGCCTGACATCACCCCAGTAGTCTTAACAGTCTATGCACCATGTGGGTCCATGTGAAACCAAGCTGGACTGAGCTGGCGACGGACAACATGCAGGAAAAAGGAAAGCATGAAAACTCGGTTGGTTTATGCACCGGGCAAGAAATTTGCATTCAAATGAATGGAGAGTATGTCGGAGTCCAAAGGAGCTTCAAAGCCCTCCCTTCTTGCTCAGTAGAAAACCTCCTGTTGAGAGTCTTCTGCTTTTTGGCCTTTTTCTGTTTTATGGACCATAAGGACATTGAACCTTCTGCTGTTATCTACATATGAGATTAAATAAATAGCATATATTAGAGGTAAATAAGAGGTAAAACCTAGAAGCAAAAGCATAGAAAGCTCCTCCGGTACTTTCGTTTTTTTTATTGGTTTAATAACCAAACGGGTGGGGGGAGGCACTGCATTGATGCCAGTGAGCACACCCAGGGTTTTTAATCAGTCTTTAAAATAAATAACCCATGATTGCATCTCTTGCTTTGCACACAACACAAATGGCTAACAGGAAACAGATCAACTGATATATTAGCTGAGATAAGATCCCAATGTATTTTAAATGCGGGGGATGATAGAACAGGGGGTGGGTAGATAGATATCACTAAAGAGATGGAGGAAGAAAACAAACTAACTCTAAACGAGGGCCGGTGGGGCAGAGCAGGCGCCAAAGCACACTCAAATTAACAAAATCGAGCGAGGCTTACATATGATGATTCCTTTGCTCTGCAGCAGTAACTCATTAACTGCTGAACCTGAATCCATATTCCAGTTGTGTGTTAAGACAGGGCCTCAGGGAGGGAACTTGAGGATGCTCAGAGTTGGTAAATAATTGATGCAGTTTGAGAGAGTGTGAGACTGACACACAGAGTGGATGTGTCAGGAAGTGAAAGGGAAAAAAAGAAAAAAAAGGGGTTTGATCAATCACAGAAAGATAAAAGCCGTAGTCTTGGTTTCAGGGCTGTTTCGTGCCCTTTCCTGAAGCAACTTTTATTTTTATTGAACACAAAAAGTGTCTAATACGCGTTTATCCACAAGCCTCTTGAGTGAATGACATTTCAAACAGAAAGTTAAAATGATTGGAAAACTCCCTCAACATTGGATCAAAGCTCAGATAAAATCTCTCTCCAGGGAACAGACGCACAACTTTTTCCTTTCTTTTCTTCAGATGAATGGTCGTCTTTGAATGATTATTCAAATTAAATGAATTCCAAAAAAGTATTTAAATGCAAAAGAAAGAGACGCCTCATTGTTATTTAATTCTAATATAAACCTGGTGAATCTGTGCAATGTTTTTGGGTCATTCTTCAACTTGAGATACGAGCAGTTCTAAACATTTAGCCAGATAATCTAATTTACTTAATATATATAAAACTGTTGACCACACTTGAAATGTCTCAAATAAGCCTACATTACATAGAACAAAAATTGCGTGTATATACAAATTTGAACAGTTTGGGTAACAATTTTAGTGTTCACCTCTTTCTCATCCCAAAAGGAATTAGAGTAAACTTATAGTTTGTTTAAAATACATAAAACCTGACATACTGATCAATCATTTACATGCATAGAAGCTTGGGACAGAATGTTTTGGGGTTTTTTTTACTGTTTTTAACAGCTCCATCAGAACAATCTACATTTACACTGTAGCGGGTCAGCGACGGCAGCTGAGTTGGTGTGTGTGTCTCTCTGTGTCAGAGAGAGAGGTAGTGTGTGTGTGCGCGCCCAGGTGAGTGTGCAATGTGATATCGCCCTTATCTTAAAAACCGCCATTACCTTTCCCTCTAGTTCTGGGATTATAATACAGAAGCTAAGTAATTCAGTTATAGTAATCAACTGCTTATAGCTATTCATTTGTGCCACACAAACGTGATCACAGTGAGCAGTTTCCCACATATTAGAAAAAATGTAATGTGTTGATAATTTAGTTTGTTGTGTTTGAATGAGTACACCGTGAAGTGACTATTAGTTTTCATCAACACCCATTATGTGCGGTTGAACTTTTTCAAGTGGTAGTCAACACCCAGCCAATCAAATTTCATTCAAACAAGTACTCAAGCCCAGATGCTAGCCAATCAAATCTCATTCAAACAAATGCAGGTCCTGAAGGTGACAGAAGGAGCCTGAAAAGAGGAGGTAAAGAAAGCTGGTGAACCTGGTGTGTGTTCATCTGGTTGTGGAGTTTATTTGCCATACACTTCCCTTTAGAATTGCATGGACATCTGGCATAGTAGCCACCAATGGTGCGTGTCCCATTCGCAGAACTGTGATTGGCTTTAGTCGTGGTGTTGATCGGCCCAGCACCAAACATCTCTCAAGCTCACAGTAAAGCATTAAAGCAACTTGTATGCATGAGTGATCCATAACATTTTAAGCATGCTGGACCTCTGCATCTTTTACTGCTATTTACCTTTTTTAATGTTCATACCAATTAAGAAACATCTGCCTTGACTGCTTTTTCCATTTATAACACAATTTAGGACCAGGAATGAGCAGCTTGCTGACTGCCAGATGCCACTTTTATGTGTAATTGTCTCTATAAAACTGCAGTGTCACTCCTAAGGACTCGCATCAAAGAGGAAGGAGACCTGAGTTTTTGGGGAACTTGAATGCAGCTATATGATGCCACCAGTTTTTCCATCTGCCCAAACAAATTAAAATCAGAATAGTAAATGTTGCAGGGCAGGTGCAGGGTGGGTGAATCACATTTGCGAGTGACAGGGTAATACCCAGGACAGGGGTTGAAGGATGCCCGACTCTTCTGCATGCCTTGATCGATTCTCCCGAAGCATACGAGAAGCAGAGAATGAGATGGGGAAAATATCCAGTCGGCCCCGATATCCCCCAGTCTATCAATATTATTTGTCACCCGTCACGGCCTTGCCCCCTCCGACACCCCATCTCGTCCTGAACCCGTTATTCATTTGGACCTTTCCATACTGGCAGACAAACCTGGCAGCAGCATCTGCTTCCCAACCTTGAGTCAAATCACCTGAGAGAGTCCGACTGATGGATGGTTCCCTTAGAGCTGCCGAGAGCAGAATCTCCCAAAAAAACGTCAACAGCTCAGTGTCGATTAATCATAATCAGCACTAATATTAAGAGGCAGTATGCTAAATATAGAAAAGATCGACAACCAAGAAAAGACTATTTTAGTATTAACACTCCCTGAAGCCTTGAGAACACACCTTCATTACTTTCAGCTCACCCTCAACCATTCTGTCATCAATCTAACACCACATGACCCATGTCTGATTAAAAGCTTTTAATCAGCTCAAAGTGAACGTGACACATATGTTCAGACCAGTACGATACCATTTCTGTATGATTCTAATTTAGGTAGAATGCATAGTAACTGCAGGAATACCAGTCATATTCATGCAGCAAAGTGCAGCCACCTGTGTTTCAAGGATGTATTCGCTCATTTAATCTGATATATCAAAGCGTGAGGAGACGCAGGGCCTGAAATGATGAAATGGACGAGGAGAGGTAAGTGTCAGGGAAGCTATGATGAGAAATTGAGGGAGTAATGAAACTGATAAGAATGGAGGTATTGTTGCAGAGGCGATGAAAGAGAAGAGAAAATATATAGATCCATCAGGATAAACGCTCAGGATAATCCTGTCCTCCATGACTTCAGTTTGCTCTGAGTTGGACCATTTCTTTATGGAAGAAATAAAAAAACGAATTAAAAAACACAAAAATTATTACAAATCTGACCATGTGACAACACCAGAAGAGCCGACAGGGAACTGTATGGTTCAGCTTCTTTAGTATGGTGCTTATTTCTTTTTGACATTTTGTAGTCGCTTATTTTTTATGTTCAGTCTTTTCTTTTTGTCTTAAATGTCACTTCATGTCTTTTTCTTTAGGAGTTGGCTTAATGGCTCTGTATATTCCTTTTGCAAACCTGTCCATAACTATTATACATGCATGAAAAATAAAAAAAATATTTTCAAAGTTAGGGCTTAGTTATGGTTATTTCTGATCTTGCAGAGAAGGACTGAATAAAGCAGCTAAAGGCTGCCCTGATGAGGGGCTAGCTTAGCAGATCAGATGTGAATATCAAACGGTTTGTTAGCACAATTTAAATCAAAGTGCAGTGTGAATTTACTCTTAAGCTTTCAGGTTGATAATGCTGTCTCCAAGTAAAACCTTTTATAATATTGTCATAAGTGGAATCACCATGAGGTAGTGATGCATTAACAGCCATTTACAACATGTTGATTGTTTAAACTAACAGACTCAGTAGACTAATGACAATACCCAACAGTCCCCTTATAAAACCACATTCAAATGCACAAGATTTGCATTTTTATATGTACCAAATTGCACCAACTTTTAGATATATTCCCCTAAATATACCATCATTTTTTCCATCAAGATCGTCATCCTGATAAAAAACAAACAAACCAACATACAGGGGATAACAACCTCATTTGTGGAGGTAATAAACATTGAATCACAGGTATTAAACTCTGAGGCATCGTGCAATATCTGCCAAAAGCACTTGCATCACAGGCTAGTTGTCATTTTTGGTAAGTGAATAGTAGATTGGTGGGAAAATCTGTAATTTTATCAATTTGACATATTATAGCAGACAACAGAGCCTGATTAAACAGGGTTAAAAGATGTAGGCTTATAGATGAGTCATATTAGGAAAAAAAAAAATTGGGATAGTGAACCTGAATAACACTTATGAGGACAACACAATCTCCAGTACAATCTGTAATTGGATAAATTAAACTACAGAGCTGGACTAATCAGGTATTTCATAATTCAAATCATGAGCATGTCCTCAGTTATGTGTTTGGGATTATACTGTTGATTATACTGTAGACGTAGTGGCCATGCCCACAACGCCATACATACCCCAAACCAAACACAAGATTATAGATGCACAGCCCACACACTCTCCATGCCTCTCTGTTTCCTGTTGTTTTCTCTCGGCATCTCTCGCTGTTTCAGGCCTCCAGCCCACCAGAGCTGAGAGTGATTGGATCAGACATCAGCCTGCCTCCTTCTCACAGCAAAAATGCAGGAAAAAACAAAAAGGGGCACAAAGCAGGGATAGTCACACAAACAGCTCTTTGCATACACAAGGGGAAACGTGCACTCGCCACACACATGCTGCATAAAACTGCATAATGTTGAAGGCTAAAATATCCAGTGAATTTTAAGGCTTTTTAGCTGCTTGGTATGACCCCATTTCAAATTTAAAGGGGAGTGTTGCACAATTGTAAAAGATAGCCAAGTCAGTGATGGTGAGCATCAAAGCACAGAACAGAAACCATCACAGTAGGAGAACTCCAGAGGTGCTTACTGCATTTAACACTAAATTAAAGATGGGTCCTCAATGTCATGTTATGTTTGAGAGTTTAGCATCAAATCACTGATTTAAAAGAAATAAAGTAGAATCACTGATTCTAATTTTTTTAAATTAATAATATTGTTTCTTCTACGCCACAATGGAAGGAATTCCCTTGTTTGCTCAGCACTCAGTGAATTACTCCAGAGTGAGTGGACACTTGATCAATCAACATTATTTTTGCTTCATCACTAATGGGTACATTTTTGCATAATGGTAAATGACGTTTATCTTTCATCCATCTATGAGCATTGCATTGTGGGATTTTCAGCACAAAAAGTGCTAGGGGGGGTAGCTATTATACATAATTCATAGATTTCACACTTCAAATTCATAGATTTCACACTTCAAATTGAATTCAAACACTCAAATAAAAAAGTGTGAGAATATACTACATAGAAAACAAAAAGTGTACTCGTACTGACAGGCCTTTAAAATAGTGGTGACTTTTACTTTAAAACCAAAGGAATATACTTAAAGCTTTTCTCACATTCTGCTTGGTTACATTCCCCTGTAAGTACTGTATACGAAATTTAACCTCCTGCAAAACATGTCCACCTGTTCTTGCCATCAGTCTGTGAATGGGATGTAAGGTGATAGCTAAGTAATATGTATACGAATATGTATGTGTCAATATGACTCAGTGTAAAATACTTTGAGTGGTTGTTAAAATGCACTCTATAGCTAAATAAATGCAGTCCATAAACCATTTAAACTAAAGAACCGATAGTAAATGCCAGTAAAGGTCATACAAATCTGGATGTGGTTGCTAAGGTTTTTGTCAAGATGCTGTAAACAGTAAATGGAAGATGTACATCGAAAGTCAACTGATATATTCAGTCATCACATTTTCAACCCAGCTGCTTTCAGCTGTGATAATCTCTAAGAGAGAAGAGTGTTTTATTAGACTTTTGCCAGACAATATATCACCTCAGCTGTCACCTTTTGTCCGAAATGAGGTGTGAGGGAGAAAATAAAATTTAAGGAAATTAATTATACTGGATTGTTTTAACTCCTTTATTCCTTGTATCTTACTTTTATTGCAACCACAATTTATGCAGTTTCTCAAATATGACAGCTTTTGACTCTGCTGCCTATGAGAGTAGGTATTTGGTTAGTTTAAAAAAGACAGAGGTAATGACGTCTGATCTACTGAACGGGCCACATAGCTTTTATAGCAAAGCCATTCAAGCCAGTAGCCAGTCAGTGTACACTCAGGTTCGGCTTTTAACATTATTGCGATTCAAATGTGATGTTCCTGATCTCTTCTCCCTGTATGCTTTTCATGGAGACATTCGGTCCGAGTATAAAAACAGTTTTGTCACACACAGCGGCCAAAACATTGTTTCGCCATATCACTTTCCACAAAAGAGACCTCACACTTAGAAACAGTATTTTGGAAATGCATTTTTTATTTCATCAGAGTATCAATCATTAATGCATTAATGTGTTTCTCTCCCCTCTCAGTCTTGCTGTCGCACTAAAATGAGATTCTGCCGTTATGCTGCATCTTGAACCAAAACAGCCTGACTTATGTGTGGTGCAGAGGTATAACAACAATGGGCATCACTGATTAAAAGCTATGGGTGGATGCTTTGCACACCCCTCCAGGTCACCATTTAGTGCTGTGATTAATTTAGGCTCAGATGAGCAAATTTTTCAATTCTATGACCAGAGGACTCCACACACCGCTCGTAAATGAGGAGGCACAGTTGGAGAGAACGAGGTGCATCGAAAATAAGAAATAAAAGGAGTAGTAAAGTAAAAGCAAATGGGACGTGGATATGGCTTATTGCTCAGTATAACATCCAGCTGGGGCCTGAGAGAGTGGCCGGAGGTGAATCACATCAGACTGCTCATTATTACCTAGCTACTGCCTCTCTGTCTGTGTTATTCATCTTTCTGCCCTGGCCCACCGCTGTCTCAGGCCCTGGATGGGTGCTGTGCCGCAAATACTAACTGGCAAATGCTCAGATCATAATCCTTCCTCTGATCCACATTTTCCATTTAAGAGTTACTGCCACTGCTCAAAGCGGAAGTTAACCACTCAGGAGACTCATGTGACCGGAATCGATCCACTCTCACGTCGCTGTGTGTCTTTCAACAGGTAAGCTGACGCTTATTCAAGTTCCTGCTGATTTTTACAGATGAGCCTTGAGCTGAGCTGCCCGCTGTGTGCTGGATGGGTTACATGAAGAGAGGCTTTACCCGGTTACAACTGCACTGGTCTACTTACACACTGACAAGAAATATTAGAAAGACTGGATCCTAGTGGAATGCAGCAGACAGAGTTGAAAGGATAGTTATAGGCTTTCACTATTTTTTGACTTGCAACAAAGACCACTTTCTCTATTCCTTACCCAGTCTGTGGCAATTGGCACCAAGCACTTACTTGGAAGCCCACAGCCTCAGAGTACAGTCACCGAGTCAATCTACTATTGTATTCGCTTGCACTTATTCATTTCAAGTCCCCAGAAAAGCAACAATTTTAGCAAATTTTCTCCATGGATTGGCACATCCGGGCTGCTGCACCTCTACTGCTTCTACCTGTGTGACTGATGTGGTCGGTGCTGTACGCAGCAATAGATGTGCATCAAATGATTCGAAGTTCCAAGAGAAGACAGGTGTGTTCTTCACTTTCCTGATACAGTTTGACATTGTTTTTAGCAAACACTACTCAGCAAAGAGCTGAAAATAAAGTAATTTAAAGTCAGTGTTTTCTATGGACCGAGAGCTTTGGCATGGTGGGGTTTTTTTGTATTAGAAACTTACTATTTCAGGCAAGTAAATAAGGTACAACCAAGGCTTGAATCTTGGAATATTATGGTCAATTTGGGATCCATCCAGACTTTAAAGTTATTTTATGTAGCCTCTCCTTCTCTTATCTCTCCATATCTGTCCCTACGGGTGCTCTACAATCCCTAATATATGTTCCCCCTGTGTCTCTGAACAACAGCTTGATTGCTGTGTATACAACTCTGCACGTTGTACCAGCTGCAAAAAGGTATGTGCCATTAGCAGTGGTCACATTACTTGTCAGCCATGAGGTCAGTAACTGCAGTATAGTGGTTACTCAATACTCAATGTTACTGAAAGGGAAGAGAGCCGGCTAAGCCTGCTTGAACATAAGGGAGCGAGGAGAGAGATGCATCATTACCCCCTCCAACCTAAATAAATACTGAGAACCCAAAGCACTGGATGACATGATTGCTTAGATTGATTTAATTTATTCTTGCCACCAAATACATAGGGAATATCTTACTGGTAAGTGCTTATGCTAGGTTTTATCTCAAAACCTGGTGCTGATAAAATATTTTGTCTTGTGTCGAGCTATGGCGACAATACGGGCCAATGAAAGGAACTATACTCAATTAGTCTATTGTTCGATTAGTTGTCATGAAATATAATCTAAAACATTGAGTCTTTTCCTTTTAAGTGGACAGAGAATAAGTGTTGAACAGAAGTTTACTGTCACAGTTGTTCTGCAAACAGTTCTTAATGTCGTTATAGGAGACATATTTAATGTATATGTGGTCAATCATATAACTTTTTAAAATAAGTATTGACTATAAACACTAGTGGTGAAACTAAAGACAATATTTTATTTGTGCAAATGCAACGGTCCAACTGACCTCGTCTTCGTTGAAGACGGCTGAGTGGAGGCTGCTCAGATCCTCTTAATAACATAATTTGATCAGAAGATATGGCCCAACATTACAAGAAAGAAGATTTGATCTTGAGAACTAAAAATTGATGGCCATCAATTTGAGTTTTTTTTTTGTTGAAACTTTTGATGCATATATTCAGAAATAGGCCTGTGGTCTGCACTCAAGGACCAGGACAGATACATTAATCTTTAACAAGGGAGGACTAGAGGGACAGGCTGCCTTTAGTAATAGACCATCATCACTTGTCATGTAGTTTTCCCTGGAAGACTGCTTTGAGGAAGGGAAAGTTATTTTCAACATTACACGAGTGACCTAGATACACCTCAGGATCCTTCACTGTGTTAAAGCACGGATATCCTACTTGTAATACACAGATGGTAACCTCTAAAGGGACAAGTTTACAACAAATATTTGTACAAACCTATAAAAAACATTTCACTTCAACAGAAACTGTCCAATCATAACTTAGCACACTAGGTATGGTACGCCTGCTAAGCTTTGGATATCTTCACATGTTGATGTGTTGTGCATTCAGCTGTGATAGACTTTCAACATCTAAAGAGTTTTCTGAGTCTTTCAAAAACTTAACTAGAATTATCACCCTGCTGTTGTGTGCCTCCACCAACCAGTGCAGTCTTAATCTACATACAGGTCACAGTTTAATCTTTGAGTCAAAGTCAAAAGTCAAAAACTGGTCAAATCTTAAGAAATTACCTAAAGGGAGACTTGAGATATCACACTGACCAAAAATATGTTTTGTGAGGCCACCGTGATCTTTGATGCTTTGACCACATAAACATAACCCGGTGATTCCAAGTCAATGTTTGTTCCAAATTTGAAAGGATCTCTTGAAGCGATCCAAGTGAATGCTTCTACCAAATTCCCTCAATGTGTTCCTTAAATGTTGTGTTCAAAAGACCAAAAAAGTGTTTTGTAAGGTCTTTAACTTTGACCACAAGTTCAGCCTTAAGACTGAATGACCATTTGTACTAAATTTGAAGAAATCTACTCAAGATGTTCTTGAGATATCATGGTCACAAGGCAAAAAATCTGAGTCCAAGTGAATGTTTTATCATATCTGAAGAAATTCTCAGCAGGCTTACTTGAGATATCAGGTTCATAAGATGGGATGTACCTATGGATGGACAACCTCAAAAACATAATGCTTCCATTGGGTGTCGCCAACACAGAGCCATGAACAACCCGTCTCGTTTACAGCAACTGTCCAAACAAGATTTAGCAAACACTATCTTGAAATGCCAGGGCTGCCAAGCTTTGGATATTTCCACGTGTTGATGTGTTCTGCGTGAGTGCGTGATAAAAGATATTCAACATTTAGGAGCAAAAGCAGAGGTGGGAAGTAACGAAGTACAAATACTTTGTTACTGTATTTATGTAGATTTTTCAGGTATCTGTACTTGAGTACTTATTTTCTTGACGACTTTGTACTTTTACTCCCTACATTTGAGCACAAATATCTGTACTTTCTACTCCTTACATTCTCAAAACTGGCTCGTTACTTGAGCAGCGGAGGTTGGCGCACCTCTCACACACGTGCTTGCCCCCTGCCTCGGGAGACGCGCAGGCCCGGCAGCGTGTGTGCACGAGACCCTTAGTGTCCGGAGGTTGGTCGGGCTGCCGTGGTCGACCGAGGTCAAGCGGCCTCACTAAACCATCCAATCGCTAGTTGCGACGGGCGGTGTGTACAAAGGGCAGGGACTTAATCAACGCGAGCACATTCCCCATAAAAAATTATCAAGGTTCTCATGCAGGACCTGGGTTCAGTTCAGTCTTTATCATTCGGTCTGAAATTTGGCCTGCAGCAAAACTAGACTGTGTCCAGTGATATTTTTCCCCTCTGTACCAGCACTGTGCAGGTTGTTAACAATAGAACTTTTCTCGTTTTGCAGAGTTATCATAAGCGGCATCGTGTATCATTGAAGTTAAAAATTAATTTTTACTTTTTACTTTTGTACTATTTCAGAGCCTGTACTTTCTTACTTTTACTTGAGTAAAGGACTTGAATCAGTACTTCAACTTTTACCAGTCTTTTTTACACAAGTACTTCTACTTAAGTAAAGAATGTGAGTACTTTTGCCACCTTTGAGCAAAAGTATAAGCAATGGATTACACAGCATGTATAACTGATTTAATTTAAGTTGCGTAAACATACACTGAAAAAGTGTACATATTTGCATGCATGTCAAAAGCTGCAATGTGGTTGTGATGTGTGCAAATATACGCATACTTGTGAGCTGCTTATATCCCATTATTTTAAGAGATGGGGAATAAATGTTCTGTGCCCTGAAGCTTCCTTTACATCCAAAGATATCAGTGGATTTGTACTGATAGTCTCATAGGCTACAGTATTTCAGGTCTTGGGGGATCCAAGTCCTTTCAGAAGATTCTACTTGACTAATAGATTGTGTGCGTACCACAACTTAACGATACATCGAAAAATCTATCATCGTGATATCAACGTGTGTGATAGACCTATCGCAAAAGACGGCAAAAACTGTGATAAATGGTGTTCCATGTGTCATGCATTCACACTCTGCATGTCAATATATTTGGCCAATCAGAAGGAGCCCTGCTGCCTTAGATAATAAATGAAAAGACATTCAGGTCATTGACAGGGTTTTCAGTCAATGAATCATTGTCAAGAGAATAGAGAGAGAAAAGAGAATTGAAAACAGAGATTTGAAGTCAAATCTCGCTCGGCCTCCTCCGACTAAATTCTACTGTGGAAACTTCTAGTGATCACGTTTGTCCCGAGTCAGATTCATCATAAGATCAGTTGATTATATAAAAGAATTGTGAAGCATATTTATGATCCCAGAACCTAAATTAACAGACTCCGCTTCTCTCTCTCTCTCCCTGACACAAAAACACACATAAACTCAGTCTGTGTAAAAACCACAGACTTTGTATAATTAGTAAACTTAGAGCTGGAGGAGAGAGTGTCGCACTCGGCTTAGTTTGACGCAGTTGGCGCAGCGCGAATGATAGAGACACAGAGAGGAGAAGTAAATTATCGACAGAGCAGCCAAAAACTGTAAAAAAAAATTACTTTCCACGGTCCAAACATATATGAAAAGACTCTAAATGAACACGTAAGTGGGTTTAGTGGAGCTGTGCATAGCTCCCTGGTGTCTGTCCCGCACTTGGTGGCGCCGCGGCCTGGCTGTGTGTCTTCTCCCAGCTGTGGAGCTGTCCATGGTCAGTAGCCAGGGACTGTTTGTGTATTTATCGCAAGTCATATCGTCATCGCGATATTAAGCAACGTTAACGCATATCGCATGTTTTTCCAATATCGTGAAGCCCTAGTCAATACTGTAGCATTTATGGTTCTTATTGTCATTTTTCAAATGTCAATCTGGGTATGTTGCTTCTTCTTCACAGGTCTCCATAAAATGTGAAAAACACCCTTGCACTAATATAGTGCCTCTATGAAGGACAAGCTTTGTCATGGGAACACAAGAATAATTAATCACCTATTCTCTTTGTTATCACTGTGATCCTTCATGTGCAAACATACACAAAAATACCACACGTGTTATATCAAAAACTGAACCACCAAGCTGAGTACTGGAGATGAAAGAAGGGGGAAAAAGGGCAAAAAATAAGGATTTTTTCCCCCTCTTTCTCTCTGCTTGATATAGAACTGCCACATGAAGTGAGACGAGTAAACTGGTTCATGACCATCCGCTTATGAATTAGATACAAAGACAAGCAGCGTAATGATTTTTTAAAAATCTTTTCTTAAATGTTTATGTGGTTAATGGAGGCATCAGAGAACTAAACTACACAGCCCCACCGAGACAAGGAGAATATTTGATGTTGACAACCTGGTAAAGTGAGGTCATAGTGAGGCTGTGACAAATGAACAAAAGAAAAATGCGAAATACTCGCCTGCAGATATTTTATCAACGGACGACGGCGTCACCTACTCGGCGTCACCTACTCCTGAAGGATGTCCGTCATGAGGATGTGGAGCCCAGCATTGTGAGCTTAATGATAGCCTTTTTTATTCATATGATTTTAGAAGATCTCCCACATGAGGCAAAACACAGTCTCAGTCTGTTGGATTTGTTGAACCTGAAGAAACAATCATGGCAGTTCTCCTCTCATAAACTATCTTTGACAAGTACTGACAGCGGTGTGCAAAGAGCACACAGACCAACAACAGCAGAGTTAAATTTAGGCCCATCAGTTAAGTGAATGAGTTACAACGAATAGTGACGAAGCTGCAGTGGAAAGTTTTCTACACGGCATTGCTAACGCTTATGATTTTTGCTCAGCACTATTGGCCTCAAAGCTACATAACCTGTACCTTTTTCAAAGAATAATCAACCTCCTTGAAAAAAAGAAGTCATGTTGCTTTCGTGCAACACAACAGTCATCTTCTGGTTAAATACTAATGACAAAAACAAGTATTCGAAACATGTTCCTGATGTGTTGATTAATTGTGCAAAAATGCATGTTGAGAACAAATCCATAGTTTAAATTTGTAACAGTTGTGTATGGTTTTCCAAACAGAAAGCTAAATACACATCCAGTTTAGATTGAAGGCAGCATTTGGTCTTTTACATTTCTTCCTCGTGCAATTTTGAAATTGTATTTGACAAAAAAAGAAAAGGCAATGATGAGGATTACAAATAAGAAAAGGTTGAAAATTGGTACAATAAGTAGAAACGGGATTAACATAAGTGTATACTTGCAACTAAATTACATTATTCCCTGTCTATAAAAGCAAATAATCTTCCAGTGAAATTCCCCATAGAGCACAATACAGTAAGAAATCTAGTCAACAGACAGTTCTGTGTCAAGGTTTTAGCTTTTTCAGAGCTTTAAATTGTTATCATTTAAATCTTTAATGAAACACTATCAGAGAGAAGTCTGGTTCACCATGTAGCATCCGACCCCGAACATTGAGTTAAGACTCTAAGAACCACTAACGACATCAGAAGGAACTAAATGTCAGTCTGGAATTACATGAAGAGACACTGAGAAAGATGCTTTGCACTTTTAAACTTTTGGTCCTTTCCACCATTGTTGATAAGAGTAGTCCCTTTGTGTGTATGTGGTACTGTGCAACATGCATCATGGGATGTCTTTATCAAAAACAGTTGCTGAGATTAAATGCAAAGATTAAATGCAAAGGGTAACTATTAGGTCCCAGAAACAATCTATATTCTTAATTTCTCCAGTCCTGAGAGCAGAACCCATAAACTCTGAGCTTATCAATACCACAGTCTTTAATAATTTATCCCTGGGGCCCCTTCTAATACTAGAAACCAATCTCTAGTTACAAATAAACTACTTGAAGACCTTTTCCTTTCCCAAAATGTGAAAAGAACGTAACATAACCAACATGCAAAACACACCAGACTGCCACTGATTTCATTACATTCAACCTAAAGAGACCACCATGACATTGATAATGTGGCTCAAACACTAAAAGATAATTTATTGTTTATAGTAAGAGTAGATCACTATTTTTCTTGTAATGTGATTGGTTTTAAATAAGCTTCCCTTACTTACACAGCCTGCAAATAGGAGCAGTAACATAAACAATTTTACAGCTGGATAAATTCAAGAAGTGATGTTATAAACATGAGCTATATAAAATTGGTATGTTGACAGTCTACTACAAGCAGTCACCAAAATGTTAATCACATATTAGAAGAAAATATAACAAAAAAAACTCAAATAAAAAGGAAATGATCGCAAACTGTTCTCTCTGAATATGACAGAGCAAAACGAAACACACCTTATATATCCATGGAGTTAGTGTGCTATATCGCACCTGTGTTATCACAGCACAGTGAGTTTCCTCCACCTGCCTTGCCGAGGTGTGATGTGGTTTTGGTGCAGTAAGCATATGAAGATACAGCAACCTTATCTGCTGTATTGGATACCAGCCAACTTTCACAGGTTGCCAGCAAGAACAGTTCTGCCAGCAAGTATTAAATAAAAACTATAAATAAAAATGATTGGCTGCAGTTCGTGCAAATGTTAAGACTGCAACAATCCCTTCATATTTCATAAAGGTGACGCAGCTTGGACTCAGACTATATGGAAAGATGGACAACATGATGGCTCCGCAAAAGTGACGCCCAAGTGTCTCTATCCCCCCTGGTGGCTGGCTGCGGTGTAGGTCATAAACCCTGCCTCCTCCATGTCAGCAGATAGGACATGAACCAACCTTAAAAGTCAAAGTACAGGTCAAATCATTATTTCTCAAAGATGGTTTCTGTCATTTTAGGTAGTTATTAATTCTTAAATTGATATATGTTTAAGTGTTTTGGTAAGTTTGTCAATTAGTTATTCGATGCTATAAAAAACTGGGTGAAACATTATGATTGACATCTAAGACTGAGTTGCTATTGGTCAAGCATTTGTATGGGCAGGACCTCAATAGAGCAGCTCCACCCCCCTAATCACGACAGCACAGACTCTGGCTCCTAATGACGTGATGGGTGCAGAATGGCAGCATTTGTATCGGGAGGAAGTGCAGACAAGTCATCCATCTCTTTATACAGCGTTTGGTTAGACTGTAGATAAATGTTTTGGGGATTGTCATCGTTAACAGGCCCCAATGCCTGTCAACTTGATATGCATTACTATCTTATAACATGCGTATTAAAGGATTTGACCAAACCTTTGATTTTGGCCTTCATCTCAAACACCTGTTGAGTTTTGTGCATCTTGCATGACTGACACTCGAGTTGAAAAAATGTGTCCACAGACAGACAGAGACACACAGACGGACAGACACAGACACAGAGACTAACAAGGTGAAAACAGTACCAGCCACGCTGTCACAGCAGGTAAAAAAAAAAAAAACACTACAGCTTAGCAGATGTTTGAAGATTGGAAGGAAAAACAGGACCTTTAAAAGGGGTTAGACATAAGTACATACACAATGTACACAACAATTACAAAGCTCTCGTATTACAGACATTTGAGTCTTGGCTCATTCTGCCAGCCACTTAATTTTATATAATAAAATTTTATTTTTCTCCCACAGGGTTCAGCTGTTAAAAGCATTCCCCTGTACTCGTCTCTGAGACGAGCCAATGCCACTGTGGCTTTTAACTCTTGCTGTTATCTCCACATTTTTGTTACAGTTTCACCCAAAGCACCGGCCTCATCCTTCAGTTATCCTGAAGGACATCACACAAACACTGACTTTACCCCCAGGATATACAGCTTTTATACCAGGGGTCAACTGGTCATCAGATATGTTATTCAGTACTTTTACAATTATTACAGTCATCACATTTTAATTTGTATTCTAAATAAGGTTGTTATTTGATGAGTGCTTTTTAGTTTTTTCCCAGGGCTGATGGTGGAAATAGCTAACGAGTGAGGCATCTTGCTTCTCTTCTCATCTCTGTTGAGAGTTGCACATGCGCAGTATCAGTTCAACAGTGCAATGGCTGCAACATGGGCTTCACCGGTTTTAACCTTCTTGTAAATTCGGCAAACATTATGCAAGAAGTAATTTCTTTCTTTGTGTAAATAACTTGTGTGTGGGTTTGTGTGCGTTTGTCTTTGTGTTTACTCAGCAGTGTTGCGGTCTCCTTTTTTAACACATTTCAACTTGGCAAAAGGGGATGATGTATGTGTTTATGTACTGCGTGCAAATCCCGGGCGAGAGCCTGTCACAGCCCGGCAGGACAGACTGCGCGAACAGGACGCAAATTTCTCCTTTCTCTGGTATTAATGCCTTTCTTCATCATCTGTGTTGTGAAAACATCACATTTCCACACAGTCAAAGAAAGTTAAAGTGTGTGTCCTGCTCATATAGTTCAGTTATAAAATCCTGCACAGCGTCACTACTGCAGCTGCTGACCCCATGATCAGTTAAATTGCAGATCGTCATTGAATGTGCACATTGGGAAGAATGTTGCTAAATTTAGCAGAGAGCAATGAGTCATTGAGCAGAACTAGTGTTTAAATGTACATTAGGTAATTATGCACGGTAATGAAGAAAATAACTAAATTAACTGGCTAGAGACAAAGCAGCAAAACACACCACCAGTTACAGAAATGCCGGCGATCAGAAAAGAAAAAGTTAATTTACCACTGCACGTTAATGCCCCCTCACTACCAATGCTTAAAGTAAATTGTACTTATCTGTTTAAAAATGTACTCAGAACATTTTTATAAAAAGGAAGGGATGAAAATTACAAAACTCTTAAAAGAACATCTGTATGGATTTATAGACAATGAATGGATGGATCAGACTCATTAATTAATAATGATCTGTATCAGCCCTAAAATAACCATATTGGCTGACCCCTAAGATATTATACTATCATCCTGTCTGTTTAGCAAACGCGGCTGAACTTCTCAATGCTTCTGCTGCTGTTGAATCGGTATTTGGAAGAATGAATCTACATAATTTTCCCTGCATATATGAGTAACATGTCAAGAGATTCGCTCATAAAAAAGTCTAAATTATGATGTGTTTAAAAAAGATCATAAGGGCACCATCAATTAGTGGGTTTCGGCCTTTTTCCTTTCTGGGAGCCCCAGGCACAATTTAATAATGGCAGCATCCATTTCCTCACAAACATCCAGTTCCTGATGTCAGTATAATCTTCCAAATGGTTCCAATAAAGTCTGCAATTCAGTGTGAGGTATAATACCAACACCAATAAATGAATGTTTTAATAATGTCACCTTTAAACATCTGGCTTCTTTCCATGCGCAGTGGACACTGGACTGCATCCAAAGACGGAAACTACAATCACATCAACATGCAGGCTTTCCCCCAAGACATTAGTTAACTGGACTTTAATTAAGACACATAAAATGTTCTTACTTATTTAAAAGTCATATCATGTAAGAGGAGAAAGGAGTCTGAAGATCTACGAGCAAATCGCTGAATAGTATTAAGAAATAATTCTGAATAAAGATCTTTAATTTCAGGCAAATCCTCTCTGAATCATTTATTTTTTGAAGTATCTTTATTTCCAAACTATTTAAAAAAAGGTTTTCCACATGTATTATAATACAGATAGCAATTAAACTTAAATAAAAAGCTTCCCTCTAAGCTGTTAGCAGAGATGTTTCCAGGAAAATGAGCATAACAAAGGCCAAGTATTTCATTAGCGAGGCAATCATTTGAAAAAACGTTGTGTCGTAACTAAAATGGAGATGAAAGACATGAGGATTTCTTTGATTAAGCTTTAACTAATGACAGTGCATGTTAAACAGCAAATAAAAAAGAAGAGAAATAGGAGGTCATCATATCCTGACTTTTAGTCCTAAATATGGGTAAATCTCATTAAACTATGGATCCTACAATTTATCGCTCATTAAACACTCCTTGGCTGCTAAATGCCCATATCCTTCAAACTCAACATGCTGGCTTTCTGCTATAAATTTATAGTCTCTACGGCCAAGCCAAGAAAATCCTGGTTACATCTCCAAGGTCATTTTTACTCAGTATTGACAAAGCTCCCCCTGAAGCAGTGTAGAAACTGCATTCACAGGCAGAGTAGCACTCCCTATCATGAGAAAACTGATGTCTATATGGAAAAATCAGTGCTTGTCCTTAAAAATTTTGCAAAAACATAAAATGATGGTTCGCTCTCCACCAAAGTAGCTCATAGGGTAAACAAACAACCAGTGCTGAAACGCATCAGGGCTTTGAGGCGAACCTTTCGGTCTGCAGCCGCTCAGCTTGATGCCCAAGGACTCTGCTTTTTTAATAAGCAGTTTTACTTGTAGGACAGCCTTGGATTTTAAGATGTTAAGATGCTGTTAAAAAAAATTACGCCCTCATACCCCGTTTTACCAATCCCCTCACTCCCCGAGCTCATAACCAACTTCTCTGTTCTTTCAGCTCTTAACCACCTATTGTGCTAATTCTCACTGGCTTCTTCAGTTTTTGATAAATGAGGGTGCCTTCAGGCTACACCCACACATATGCAAACAAAAGCACACACCCATGGGAGCGTTTACAAGGTGTTGAGGAAAATTAATTTGCATCCACACAGTGAAATACTCAGACTTTCTGCATCACGTTTCCCACTTTTCTTACACTCAAAGATACTTTAACGTACAGCGAGCTCTGCGTCTGTTTGAGTATAAAGTCCGTAATCTCGCTCAGTCTTCTACGGAAGAGTGAGAGGAGCCCATTTGTGCAGCCTGATGCGATAATTACCTGTCATCATTTTGCCTAAAGTGAGGTGTTTGGGTGCAATGGCAGAGAGGAAGAGGAGGAGCAGGAGGAGGGAGAGGATAACAGCTTTATCACCACCACCTGAGTCACTCAGAACAGCCCCTTGAGCCACAGAAAGGAGCTCTCGCAGAGATTTTTCTCACCACCACCCAGCCACCAACCAAGCCCCATCTCTCTTACATTGCTTTTGGTCACTTGTATATAGTAACAACCTTTCTGTGGTGCCTTGCCTTCCCTCTCGCTTCTCCCCGATGTCTGGCATTTATCTGCCCAATCTGTTCCCTCCACGTTGATGGCCTCCACCAGTTCAACTGCGATCCCCAATGTAATGATGTCTCCCCATCTTTCTTTCCATCTCCCCTTCACACCTTCTCTATTATAAAATTTTTTAAAAAAGGCTGAGTGACGCTGTCCTCCTTAATGATGATCTCTCATCAATGTATTTTTCAACAAGTTTGGACACCCTAGAGACATTAAGAGCAAGTTGTCTCACCACACAGATTGTTTTTCAATATCCAGGCTCTCCAGTTGTCTCTACATAAGTTTATTTTCATCTCTCCTTTGCCTAAAGCCCATCGGTTCTCTGACTTGACTAGAGTCTAATTGAGGCGGGCGAGGAAGCCACTCAGGGAATAATTATTATTGCTATTTGCATGAGAATGCCAGAGCCCACCGCATTCCCTTCGCATAATGCTAAGATTAGATTAATTATGGGTTTCTGTTGTATTGATTGTCTCCGATAATGACAAACCATCCAAACAAAGGGTATCAATCAGCCCCACTCCCTTTTGTCTCGTGGGTCTGTTGAACTCACAACAATGAGGCTAACGGAAAACACAGAAAACTGAAAACATAGACCCTTTAATAAAGATGATTTTCCTCATCAAAATCCCTGCGTATGTTGAAATGAATCTCTATACACACAGAACAATGTAGGGTCAGGGGATATGTTTCATAAGGCGGTCAATTTGTTGTGTTCTTGGCCAGGTTTCTTTAATAAGAGAGAGAGATGAGAGTAATGGTCCTTTCTTCAATTCTATTAATCAAATAAAGAAAATGTAAAGTTCCTTAAGTGTTTCATAGCAGAGGTTAAGCCTGCCTGAAATTTACCCAACCTTGCCTAATATCAGAGGAAATAAAAACAAACTAAATCATGAGCAAAAACCATAGAAATGATTAATATTAAATGACATAAATAAAATCTATTAAAATCTTGGGTAAAAAATAAATATTATTTTTGGCGGCTGGGACTCCTGATTTTAATTCATCTGCAAATAGTTTCTCATTTGAATTTCCAAAAAGATAAATAAACACCAGCCCCTAAAGGCTGCACACTAGAGGGTAAACAGGCCGATTTTAGACCTGATTTGCCCCTTCCAACAATCGCTAGGGCGTTACCGACTGGAGGTCACTCAGTGCCAATTATCGGCCTAAATAATCCTGAAGGGAAGAGCGAGAGACAGGGAAGCGTCACCAACCGGAAGTTGCCTACTTCTGATGCTCTGTTATGGTCTGCCTCATCATCAGCTGGCTCGGTTATTTCTTCCTTCTTAAGACAGACTCGAGAGAGACTTCCCTGCTTTTACTTGAATTATAGTTTACTTCTCCCTTTTATAACAATTCTCTTTTAATTATGATGATTCTAATACTTGTTTGTTTTAATTACTGCCTTGCAAAGCACTTGAAAAGTGCTGTATAAATCAACTTCATTACTATTTCGAAAGGAGGTAATGTGGTTTCTATTAAGGCAGAAAAATAAGCATACCCCATGACTTAATGTGCACATTCATGCTAACATTTACTCCTCTTAACTAACACACAATAGAAAATGACTTATTTCTTCTCAGCTCTGTATTTGTAGTGGTATACATTATATTCATTTATGTTTATGCATACAGGGCAGGGTTAGGTTAGGCTCTTTGACTATAATCAAATCTGCTCACTTAGAGTATGAATGTCTGACTGTGCTGCAGCCAGGGAGCAAAGAGGAGCCCATGTAGCCGGGGCGAGTGTTAAGTACAATGGTGTAAATTTAAAGCAGGGGGGAGCCAAAACCCATCAGCTTTATTAATGCTCTCGACTCTGATGCTGCAAGATGTGGATATGTCTGCTGCTCTGTAGCTGCAGTGACCCCAGACCTCGAGACTCTGAGCCACTACGTATCAGGTGAAGGTTCAACTTTGCTATGAAGGCAAAAAAGGAGGAAATAAGTTAAGGCGTGAAGCAGGATGAGAAGAAACAGCACAGGAGACGGCGGATGAAAGAGGCGAGCACAGCAGAGAAAAGTGACTGGAGCGGAATAACGACTTATTCAATCTGGAGCCAATTTTGTCTTTTATATTTGCTGCTGTAAACACACAATGCTCGGAGTAATTTTCCTGGAAAAATGCATCTGGTGCACAAAAGTGATGTGATTCTTAGAATACTGTAACTTCTCCTTAAACAAAGAGATTTGTTTTTGAGTGTCTTTGTAAATATGTTCGAAAATTTTGTTTTGATTGTTAAATGATTTTTGCATTCATATTCTTCAACCACGGTGGCAACAAATGAGGTCAGGGTTAGATGTCTGCTGAAGGTTACGAGGCTCTGATGCTTCTCATTTGAGCTGGTAGGTTGTACGTTGCTGTAGCCTGGTATTAATTTACATGTTGATGCTGGTTCATCAAATCAACAATCAACTTGATGACAGACCTATATTTATCTCGGCTGTTGTTCCGTTTGTTGTGTGCTCTCTGGACACCTCTGTCTCATCTAGTTTGTGACAGACCAACTGCCGCATGTATCTGTACAACCACAAGTGAACCAAGTGTTTTTTGCAGTTCCAACAGAGTGAGATTTCTTAATGTTTCACTTCATTCACTCACAGGGATGTTATTTTTCCCCCAAACTAAACTTTCATTCATATCATATCAATAAATTAATCCTATAAGCCGTTTCAAAAATGAAGTGTTTGAAATAAGATGCTCATAAAAACACTTAATCAGGATATTATTCATAAAATGAATAAATGTGGTGATGTTATATCAGAAACACTGCAGTGAATACAGAAGGGTACACCTGGCAGTTGAGGTGGCCAGACATAACTAAAATAAAAGAGAAGAAATATTATAATAACATTTGTTAGTATTATTCTTTGATTATTGGTTCTGCCTGATAGCATACACCAAATGTCACGTCTAGATACTTGGCTCCCTTGAAAATTTACTCTTTTCAGACACATTGTAGAACAAATGAGACAAGCTTTTAGCCAGTGAAGCTATTTCAGGTGCATGTTGAGAAACTCTCAAATTCTTCGTCATCAAATCAGCTCTCCCAATCTACATTTTTAAAAAATAAAACAAACTGATTAAACTATTTAGAATGAACACCAACCGATAGTCAGTGACAGAGGACTTGGGGTATTCTCACACGATATAATTTTCAGGAATGTCTTTGCCCAGAATCCATTCTTGCTGTTTTGCATTATTCTGTGTGAAAATGTTCCAGTGTAGAGGATTGTGCCCTGTATTTTCTCTCCCTGTCTTGTTTTACACAGCTAAAAACAGTGTGTATTAGAATATGTAAGCATGCATATCCTTCAAGAGAGGCACACAATTCTTTCCACTCTTTATATTTTATGTCATCCAACAAAAAAACTTTTCTTCTCACTTGAGCAGAAGGTTTCTTGACACAGACCAACATATACTCAGGTTAAGTTTTTGTCGCGACAGTGAAGGATGTTAGTAAGCAAGTGAGTTTCTCATATCGCATATGTCAAACAAAAATAATATTTCTGTGCAGGAAAGGAAGTGAAAAGATCAGAGTGGTGCACATTTTGAATTCAACAGTTTAACAGCAGGAATTGACACCAATTCCTGCAAATCATACATTATTTATTGACTGGAAACTACAGCGTACTCTTCTGCTGTTGTGATATCTGCTTATTTTAATGCCTGTTCAGTTTCAGATTATATTACTGTGCATTTAATTGGTTATTTGGATCAAACGGACTGAAACTTAGTCCAGCAAAGACAACAGGAGAGGATGGTGACATGCCAGACCATGTCTCAGTCCGTGAGGGAGAAAAGCCCTTCACCATTGACCTTGTAAGGAGACAGCAAGAGAGCTGAGCAAGCATTTATGACCTACAACGTTGAAGGCCTGCCATTCATACAGGGCACAAATGTATAGTTAACATGAAGGCCACTTGAATGGTGAGTGTTACACACTAGGTCAATGACAAGGACCGTAAACTGCAGGCTCGGTCGTAGTTTTAATCGAGTGAAACATCTAAGAGGGAGCACAGGAAAATCAATATGTATACTGTAACTGAGAAAGGAGAGCAACACACACACAGCTTAAAAATGCCAGAGGACACACACACACAAGTTTCAATATTCACTTTTAAATTAAAGTAAAATGTTGATTGCATCCTTTCCCCATAATTGAGCTGCAATCATCATCCATCATGTCACACCCATTTGTTCTTTCATTGAAGGGAAAAGGAAATGAAAAGCTAATTTTCAACTGATTAATCTACCGTTGTTGATTCTTTGTTTTGTATTGTGCAAAAAATATTAAATAAAAACAATAACATACAATTTAATCCAAAAGATGATGTGATATAAGAATAAAAGGGGCGAGACGAAGAGAAGACATATCAAAAATAGGAGATGAGGAACAAAAGGAACAAAGTTTTGGTGTATGAAGAACAGCTTTCTCTCATGCTCTGTTGTCATTGGTGAATTTCTGCTTTTTCTTGCCATTTCATTTCACCCAATTCATTTAATGTACATTGTGATATTGTTTGCTAATTTCTAATATGTTGAGGGTTTTTGTTTTCCCTAATGAATCAGCAGCAAGTTAAGTATCAATACCGGGTCTGTGCTTGTGAAAAAAAAAATGTTTAAATGCTTAAGTGGGTCGCCAATTATACTTTGTGGTTGAAACATGATGAACTTAGGTTTGGTGAGTGGATATTCTTTTCCAAAATGCATTGCGGGAGTCGTAGTTGACTTCATCCCATAGTCTGTATATAAAAATGGACACAGATTGCAGGTCCGGAAAGTGAAGTCAATGTGGAAGTGCCTGAAACCTATATTCTCTAGAATGACCAGCGGAGGGCGACTCTACTGGTTACAAAAATAAGTCGAAAAATTACTTCACTTCTCACTTAATAGCATCAACATTTGCATACAAAGTTTATGGTCTCAATCTCCAGTCGATTCTTCAAGTCTTTTTCAACAGAGCATGATGTTCATTTAGAAAATTATGGTCCCATTTACAGTCAAATAGACCAAAAAACACTATGCATTTGGGCATGGATACAGTGTCATTGACAACTACTACCATCCAATTGAAGCAGGCTGTAGCTCTAGATGGGCGTGCATGTCCTCGAGCCCTTAGTCAAGGATCACCCCACGCTCCTCCAAATATGGTTACTTCTGTTGTCAAAAAAACAAGATGGCGCTGGACAAAATGGCAAACACACAAACCAATGGGTGACGTCACAGTGGGTTACAACTTGTGACTATCCCAAAGAACCTGATATTTTCTATGAAGTTTTCTGATGATTTAATCGGGAGAACCCTATGCCAATTGAAGCCATATGAGCTCCAATTGTTAACCATCATATTGTCTGAAAACTGAACAGGACTTTTGTGGAAGTAGGCAGCTATAAATCTCGAAACAAATGAGATGTGAGCAGCCATTTGAAGGTCAAAAACAACCACTTCCATCTTGGTTGTCTTCTCCATCTCTTCCACTTTACTTTCCCACACTGTCAAAGTTGTTTTTATTTATAACTTCTATCTGCCAGCATCCCTGGAGCCAATCAGCTGCTGGACGCTGCTCTTCATCACTTTAATCCTGTCATTCTCCATCAGCACTGTGACCTTCAGCATGTTCGGAGAGTCAACTTCAGTTTTTAATCTCATGACTCGACTTCACCAGCAGCGCCTCGTGTCTTCACTCTGGACAGACCTACTTTCATCTCTTATATTCATGGCCCTGTTTTCACTCAGGATGTTTTAAACTTGATGTACTCGACAAAGACTATTTTTTACCTTAATAAAATTGATTTCTCCTCATTAAAATGAAGACAGAAAATCACAATAAATAAAAAAAACAATAGCTAAGAAATAAAGCATTGAAGTGGCAAAGAAACTGACTATTCATTTTCCTCCATTTCCTTTTTATTGTGGAATTCAATGTGACTAAATGAATTATTATGTTGGTGATCATGTAAATAAGAAAATAAAGGAAGTAGTTAATATCTGGCTTGCAGGAAGATTTTAAGTGTCAGAGGGTTGTTTTCTTGTTGTGTTGTTTGAGAGGAGATGATGAAAAAAGTCTTAGACGTCTTATTCAGGCTGATTCTGACTGTTTTGGGGATTTGGGGATAGAGAAAAGATAAGAGATCCCTTAAAAAAAAGGTGGCACAGATGTAGCTGTTGCAGATTTCAAATTCTGTTAATGCTATTTTAAACATAATATATCTAACAAACTTTGTGAACCTGAGCCAAATTGATGTCTATAAGTGGTTGATTACTATAATTACTGTAAACTCAGACTGGGTAAAAACAGAATTTGAAAACTTAAAACAATGTATTGAGAGTCAGAGGAGATGGAGGGGCGCACTTGGTTTGGCTCGATTTGGTTGTTAGTGCGCACTACTCACTGTATGGGGTCTAAGTTAGCAGTGAACCCAAAGCAGAAAGACTTTAACACTGCATACCCTGGCATGTGTTTATTTATCCCATGTCATAGCATCATTGCAATATTCAGCGTTATCGCATATCGCATGTGTTCCTAATATCATGCAGCCCACAGAAACTGGCACAGAAAGTGAAGTCAATGAGGAAGTGCCAGAAACCTGTATAAATGTGGATGATCAGCAGAGGGCAAAAAGAAAGTCTGTTTTAATAGAAGGCTATGAGAAAATGGCTGCACTTCTCACTTGATTTACAACGAGTTTGTTCTCAATCAGTATGGTCCCATTTAAAGTCAAACAGTCGATAAACAATGGTATACATTGGAGAGTGGATACCGTGCAATTGACAGCTAGCACCATCCAATTGGTTTAGGTCTCAGGTGTAGGTGGCCACGGTGTAAGCTCCCTGTCAGGCTCCACCCCCGCAACCAAACGAGTCAGTTTACAAATGATGAACGCGAGTGGCGTTCACTCCTGCGAGAGTAATGAAATGGTTCTGCAACTGTCTCAAAAGTCCAAAGCGATACTGCTTCAGATCTTATAATTCTGAGCCAGTCCGACACAATACCGACACAGTAAGTGAACCTACAAGTCTCTGTTGAGACAAACTCATCATTCGTGTGCTTTGGGCCACATGAACTGCACTGCATAGAATCACATCGGTCTTAAGCAGAGTCAATTGTTTGGTTACATATATCAAGTTTTTATTCTTCTTAATATTCTACTCCTGAACTCTGGAATATTCACAGTAGAAAATGAAGGTAAGTTGACAGAGTCAGTCCATCATGTAGGTTAATTGCCTTTTCCTCTTGTTATGGATTTATGGGTAAATGCCCTATGACACTGCCTCATGCGGTTTAATGAGTTTTAGCTGCATGTGCACTAAGAGTCTTGTTTAGAGAAGACCTCATGTCAGTGTAGCCTCAAGGTGTCAAGTATTACCACAGATAAAGATGAATTCAATTCTATGTAGCTGCTGATACTTCAGGTTATCTGTTGTGGAGAGCTGGAATTAAATGGACTAAGATATACACACAGATAACAGAAAAAGTATTTAGATATTACTGCTTACCGTGAGTGCTCAAAGTTCCACGTACTGTAAGCCGGTCATAATACATTTACTAATTTTATCCAAGGCCACTTAGAACTAACAAATAAACCTTCAGCACAGTGGGAGACCTCAAGGTAAGTACTGAGTGTTAAATATCTCAGTGTAGGAGAGAAAGAAAAAAGTGCACCTTTTTTCCCTTACAGTTACTGTGGCTGCTTAGTGGAGGGTGGAATAATCACATCCACAATGTGAGACACCTGCTTCATATTTAAATCTGTGAATTCATATTTCTTAATAGTGGGTTGTGTAAAAGACAGGTTGCTCTTTATTTCAATACAAGTCATTACCAAATTCAATTTTGAGCTGGTATAATTTGTTAATAATTGTATTTTACATTTGACAGAAGATTTATTGACTTCTGCTTTGATAAACAAACAGATGTCAAAGCCGCTGTTTTTATATCATTCTTTTGGTAAAAAATACTTCACATTTGCTATTTACAGCTTCTAAAATGTGATGATTATATCCTTTTTTAAATATACAGAATAACTTTGGGTTTTGTTGGACAATTCAACATATTTCAGGATGTGGCAATTTTCCCCATTTGTGACATTTTATTAACATAGAAAATGTTCATAATAAAAATAATCAATTGTTGCAGCTTTGGTTACATTTTTAAAAAGTGGAACTGACTTGCAGTGGAAACCAACTTTCACAACAAACCAAACAAGCCTGGATTTTAAGGAAAATGTAAATACATATATATTTTATAGTTAATTACAGATTACCTAGATTTCACTGTAGTGCAGGCCAGTCTATTAACATGTGTTTAAAATGAAAATGTTAAACACATATGTTATCTGTGTCTGTGGGATGAATTGTGGGACAAAGGGAAAATAATTCCCAGATCTGTTCATTCACACCAGATGAGAAAAATATTACATACTAATGCATTAGATGTACCCATACTATGTTTTCTTTTACAAAGTGCTGAGCGATAGAAGTTATAAAGTCTATTGTTTCATATTATGCTCTAGTGTTTATTTCATTATGCTGCAAATCACACTCTTTATGGTAATGTGTTTCATCATTGGAACAGCGCTGTGTTCTTTCACACTGCATCGATGCAGGCATGAAATTTGCATGAAAGCAACACGAAAAAGGCAGAGGAGGAGAATAAATCCGACACAGAGCAGTGTGATTCCAAACAGAAGAAGGACTCTAAGCAGCCACGACCAAATAAGATGCTCATAAAGACAGGAGGGGCTATTTGGTTCCATGGGTATTAAAAGTCGGCCACATACAAGAAATCTGCACTATGCAAATTATGCTGCAGACCAGTCATCACAACACACTCAAACACACCACAAACCTCTTACCACCTACGCAGGAATCATGTCAAACAGGACAGAGACAGTTTATGGAGGAGAGCAACAAAAATACAGTGAAATGCTCAAAACAGCCCTAAACTCAGACATTGTCCACAACACCAGCAAAAAATCTGGAAGATGCAAACAGCCAACGACTGCTGATGCATCCTAATATCTGCAAAGTACGAGAAACATTTATCATTATCTGAATATCAAATGACCTCCATGCGATTTCGGTCATATCACACAGCCATACTTGAAGAGATCAAATCATCTGAAGCAGGCATCTAAAATGAATTATACTCAAATGTCCAAGCCAGGAAATAATAACAGAAACATGATATAATATGGGCCTTTATTGTCATATACCAATTCACGTGCACACATGATAAAAACATATCAAAAGGTTGCACTCAGGACTTTCTTTTCTCATTCGCCTCACACACTACCTTCGTAGTAGTGGGAAGGCTCTCGGATGGTTTGGCAGAGAATTGGTGCAAATTAGTGTGTCAACAAACCTGATGAGCTTTACTTAGATTTAGCTTATGACCCATGAGAACGAGGAGGAGGACATGGTTGACATCTATGATTACAAAGGAAAGCTTACACACACACGGTGGGATTTAACAGTTGTGTGATGCAGTTAAACAGAGGTAAAAACTGAAATCTGTGATGTTGATGTTTTGAGAGACTGACCCCAAAACGAAAAGGTTTATGTCCTGAGACCTTGTAATGTCTCCACTCCAAACTCCTTAAATGCTTTCCTCTAATGTTTGCTAGCTGCACTGTGGAGAGTATCAACAGTGTCCTACCCATTGTTAATCATAGTTATTGTTTGTTTGTGTAATGAGACACAGTTTAATGGATGGACTATATCTTCTGTCTCCTAAGTCCTCTGTATAACACGTTCTCCAAATCTTCCCTCCAGGTGAACACTCACAAAACCTTGTTTCCATGGGGACACTAGAGATAAACAAAGCACCAGCCTGAAAACACAGGCAGTACACAGAATGTCCCCATTACCTTACTTAGGATGAAAAATTGTTCAGGTGGTGATGTCACCGAGTTTGAAGTATGTGGCTGATGAGATGTGCTTGTGTTTACCGAACATCCGGGTGAATCAGACGGATCTCAGATATAGTCTGATTTGCTGAACTTCTGACCCTACATCTAACCGGCCAGTGTGTGGATTCACCAGCACTTGGAGTGGGTCCTTCGAGAACTCATTTGGATGAATAATTTACGATGCCTAATCTTGTCTTTTTTTTCATGATTAAAGTTTCATGAAAATATTCATATACATCGTGTTAGTAAATTAGTAACAAAAATGCAAAAATAGCTGCTAAATAAGCAGCCATACATCAGTGCAAACAAACGTGTTAACATGCTTATTTTATGGAGCTTTTTTCCTATCTTTATTCAAGAGCGTGGTCCTTCAGTTTGAGATCATTACTTGTTGAATTTATGTTCAGATTGTGTTCATCAAAACCCTGCCCTTGCACTCAAATAGCCCTGTTTGCACTTAAATCTGCTTGCATTCAGATATATTGTTGCTCGCATATATTTTCTGCGCTCCAGCCCTTCTCCGCGCGCTCGTGAATCATCTGCTCTCAGATTTCTCCTCTGCTCTTGGTTTTTTTGTGCAACAACCCTGTCGAAGTTCCCCAACCAATAGAATGCCAGGTGTAGTGTTGACCACTGGTCAACCAATGAAATGATCCCTAACTCGATGCAGGCACATTTGCTTTACTTCAGAGCTACACCGCCCTAACTATTATAAAATAAAAAAGTATGTGCGCTGGTATAAACAATAACTGTCTTTTTATTCCAAAAGTCATAGAGAAAGCAAGGGGAAGTCCTTATAATTAAGCCGTGGGGGATGGGAGTGGATGAACCCAGTTAAAGAGTAACCGCCCGCACAGAACGCTCTGAAGTAAAGCGAACATTCCCGCAACAAGGCAGGGTTGTTGCACTAAAAAAATCCAAGAGCAGAGGAGAAATCTGAGAGAAGACGATTCACGAGGGCACTGAAAGCAGACCGAGTGCAGAGAAGGGCTGGAGCACAGGAAATCTACGCGAGCAACAATATATCTGAATGCAAGCAAATTTAAGTGCAAACAGGGGCTATTTGAGTGCAAGGGCAGGGTTTTGATTAAAAGTAATACACAATCTGAACATAAATGTGCAAACTATGCTCTCAAATTGAAAGACCACGCTCTTGAAAAAAGCTCCATATATTTCACTATATTCTTCTTCACTTGTACTTTTCTCTCTTTTCACCTCTCGTTTCTGTTCTTCTATTCTCTGTCTAATAATATCTCACAATTTGTGTCAGCTCTGCCTTCTTTACTTTCTCTCCTCAGCATTGACACTTAGTTCTACTCTGTCAGTTGCTGCCTCAGTTTCCCTCCCCATCCATTATTCAGGGAACGTTTGGTTGGATGTCCTCGGATCTGGATCCAAACTGCATTCTGAGATACCACACGTGGCACTGCAGGGCGACTACTACCATTAGTAACTGTCTCCATCATGTCATGCTACAACAACGCTTCCCATACCACTGGTGGTGATATCGGCTGGTGTTCTGATGAGATGAGTGCAAACCCGTGAAGCGAATATGCCAGCTTATTGTCAGCATCAGCGCTGATGTGGGAAGGTTGGCAGTTGTAGCGTTTGACTTGTTATTATGTACTGACAGCAGACGGGCAGCAGAGGCACTGTTTGATATGGGAACTTTGTGGACATTTATTCAGCGGGAGGACTACTGGCAGGCAGACAGAGATGGAGTAGTAGAGCAGGTTGAGCTCAGTATGGAGATGTGCGTTAATATACCAGTGGAATGGAGAAGGGTCAGTGACACCCAAAGTGGTGCCGTCTCATGCCTAGTTAAATGCATGATAAAGGCGGGATGAGATGAGTTGGTGAAACTTTGTGTGGTTGGTTGTGTGAAAAACCAGGAAACGGTGATACTGGGTGTGTGTTTGTCAATATGCAAATTACGGGTCAGGGTTAATGTTAATTACATTTCAATTAATCAACAAATACACCATCTACTTTAACTTTTAAGTAAACAAACGTTAACAGCTAAATATGACGGGTTCAGCATCTCTCAACAATATACAAAATAATGTATACATCTGTATGGATTATAGATAAGTTATTGAAACTAGACATCCTAGATTTATATTTTGTCACAGGTACTTGCACCTGCAGCAACTTGCTCTTACCATCACAGTCTATTACATCATCACCATTATAACATTAACATCACTATCACCACCAGAGTGATGAATTTGGGTTAAGGGTCCTGCAAAAGAACCAGTTTGTAATGATAAAGGGGAGAAACAGCAATCCTCATATTTTATATTTATCATAGCAGAGATTTGTGTGTGTGTGTGTGTGCGCATGTCTCATGTTTACTACATCCGTTTACTGTGTTAGCCAAATAAAATGTTAATAGACTCATCATTCATTCAGCCTGTAATTAGCGATGGATTCACAACGTAAGATAAAAGAGAGATATCTCGGTCAAACAATAAACAGCCGACGCAGAGAATCTTTCCAACTTTGTCCTTGCAGGACCAATACAGTCAAGCTGTCCCTCACAAGGGCGTCATTCTGACAAAAAGAGCGCACATTGTCCTGACACGGATGTTAAGATCCGTTCCAGCAGGACAGCGGCCGCACCTGGAGACGGGGGGGCCCGGTGCTGGCAGGTTGAATTGTTAAAAGGATATCTTGACATTTAATGTTTTTAGACTGGTATTTCGGGTAGACAGGAAGTCACAGTGGACAAAAAATGTCTGGATTGAAAATCACAGCAGCTCTTCGAATAGTCCCCGTATTTTTCGACACTAAGGTATTGTAGGAAAGCAACCTCTGAAATGTTTGAATAACGCTGGACCCTAACATTGGAGGAATGTAAAGTCTGATTAATTGACAAAATGAATTAAAAATAACTGTTTTTAAGTTTTACAGCAGAGAAACATTCATTCCTAGATTCCCAAAATGTGACCCGTTTCGTCCAAATGACAAAAGACACTGCGACTCTACACATCGAGATATCCATTTAAGCACTGGTCCCTTTCCATTAAAGCAGTCTAAATCGTTTTACCCTTGCAAACAGACCCTGGAGGCCTCAGGCAGACAGCGCTCAGGTGAGTCTGAACAGCGAGATCAAAAGAGCTCCTGGGCAGCTTACAGAGATTAAACAGAGACAGACAGGAGGACAAAAAGAAAGTCGAAAAGGGCCTGTCAGCCTGTTTAAGAAGGGCATGTGATTTTTTTCAACACCCGATCTGAGCGTCTAACACTCAGCTCAGACTTTCTGGTAAATTATGGAGGGTGGAAGAAGAAGACTGAGACATGAAGGGGAAAGAGAATAAAAACAGAAGACGAGAGGAACAGTATCACTGCAGGCTGCATGAAATCACATTTGACCACTGTATGCTCAGAACTGCCTTTATTGCTTATGTAGTCGTCATCTGCATTGACACAGCAGAACACACTCATGACCGGGTGTGGAGTAAGCAGAGCAGATCATGCAGGAAGAGGACAGGTGATGGATGAGGTTCAGCTTCATGTCACAGGAGCAGACTCAGCTTTATAGTGCTTTATTTAGAGTTTCTCTTTGAAATAAAAGTAGTCATTGTTTTTCAATGCAGCAAACTACTGGTACAAATTCTAATTCAGTAGGAGACTCCAAAAACAGTAAAAAGAAAATATGCCGACCTTTAATTTGGGAAATTGTGATGACCTGAACTAAACATCAAGTCTGCCTTTTTTTTTTAAAGCCAGATAGAACAAATCTAGATTTTCCAATAAAAGATACGATTTCAATTACAGATAGTCAAAAACAGCAGAGCAATTGTTTGCCATATTTATGACAGTAAACCGTTGTTCATGAACGCCCAGGTAATTGGTTCTGAACATTTTCCTGAGTTTACCTTTCACATATGAAGAACACAGCGGGAGACTGTTAGGTCAGACGTGTTCACAACAACAGGCACATTTCTGGAACATTCAGGCAAGGGGTGGCGCCTGGGTAGAGCATGCAGGAGGCAGGATATGACGTATAACTTTCACTGCAGCAAATTACGTCTTTTTGTTCAAAGCACATGGACAACAGCGTCGGGCCTTATCACCAAAAGCACAAGCATAAAAATGTGATTGCAATTATACTAGCCCCAACCCACACTGTACTACAATTAAAACTTATTTCATGAATCTTTTACCAAAAGATCTATTTGCAGTTTAGTTCAGTGAGTTGCCTCCAACTTAGAATTATCTTCACATTTCATTCAGGGCACAATTAACTTCAAAATAAAAGCCTTTACAAATTCAACACGCCTCGTCAACCAATCAGATGCCATTTACATCAATAAATGTCCAGAGTCGTGCATGTAGTTAGAAGGAAATAATGAAAGGCATTCTATCATAAGTATATAAATCCTTGAGTTAGTGTGTAGGATTTACTGGTATCTACCAGTGAGGATGCATATTTCAGCCAAATGAAAACCCTCTGCCTCACCCTCCTCTTCCAAATCTTTTGGACAACTTGTGGTGGCCTTCAGGTAATATACAGTAATAAAAGTGAATGGCCCTGTCTAGAGCAAGAGTTAAATTTGCCCAGTTTGGGCTAGTGTAGAAATACAACATGGCGGACCCGCTCCTGTTGATATAGCGGTCATTCTTAGTTTCATGTGATGTTACCCCAAATGAAAATATCATAACATGTGATAATGTATAATATATGAATGATATTCTATTCAACTTCTGCTGATGGATCTTCCTAAATCCTACACACTGGACCTTAAATGCCAGACGTGTTTTGTGGGGTCGCAGTGCAACACCCACACGGGACACACCAACGACTGACTTCAAGTGACAGCACATTATAACACACACCCACAGACGCATGAAAATAAAAACAGATCCTCCAGCACAATAAAACACACACTCAGTCACCGACACGCCTCTGTGTCTGCCATAAACCTCTGGTTTTCTGTCTTACTTTAACGTCCACTATGATTGACTGGGCCAGCAAAGAAAACATGTATAATGGTGATTTCCTGAGCAGGGCAGGTATTCAAGAATTTTGGATACCGGCAGCTCAACTTTGGGTGTTGGCGAGTTTGCCAGCTGATTTTAGAATATTGAATATTGAATTGAATGTCTCTTGTACGTTTGAAGGTCTTCGGCACAATTTAAGTTACCAACTACCAGTAGATGTTAGCAGGTAATAGCAGCCACCAGCAGATGTTAGGGACAGTTGTGCACCTTAGCGTCATCAAGGGTTTTGGCCTTGTACTTGAAGAATACTAACTTGAGGGTACGCTGAGGCTATCAAATGTTTTTATTTCATGTCTCCATTTGCTTCAGAGACTGAGAAAGTAAAGTTTTTGTAAACATTGGAAATTCTGTTAGCCCTTCAGAAAACCCTCAGGTTTTAGGGTGTCATTTTCAAAACAGTCTGAGGTTTTATGCTGGGATCACACTGAACGTGACGAAAAGATTTCACGCATCAAGATTACATACATTGCATCTCTCCCCTCGGGCTTCGCATAGGCTTTTAGTACTGCGAATACGGTATACGAATTCACGCTCGATATTGGAACTCTGGCGTCAAATTTGGTTGACTCGATGTCACGACTGACAATCAGCGCTGAGAATTAAATTCAAAGAACTCAATCCTGGCACCGACCCGAGCTAGAGGGTCAACAAACCTGTCACTGCTCAGCCTTAGGTAGTGCTGGAAACTACAGTCATCCAGACAAAGCTCCTGAAGGAGCCGGTTAAAGTCCCAGAGCTGTCTGCTCTTCCGAATTGGCAGTGCTGGCTTCTCCGGCACTTCCACAACACGTAAACCGCAGCAGTAGTCCTTACTTCAGCCAGTACTCTCCTCTCTTCCGCTGGCTTCCCCCGGTGTTTGCCTCAACATGTACAACGCAACAACAGTGGTCGCTTCAGCCAGTCGTCGGTAGTATGTACCTATGTTTAATAAACAATGAACAAGTTGGGAATTTTCTTTATATTTGCTTAATGTTACCTGCTAAATTCCCAGTCATAGATCCTGTAAAGTCAGGCGGATCCAGAGCACCTGTCTGGTGTGAAAACTTATTCCATGCACATTCAAGTGTTACATTAAATTTATCTTGCTGCTGGTCTTGGTATTAATGTCCCTCTTCGCATTGAGCCTGATAAAATGCTGCCATCTTTTTTCCTACATGCCTCTAACATGCGTTTGTGTATTGTTCTCTTACGCCGGGTTCACACAGGACGCGGAAGCGCAGCGCCACGGCGCGCCGCACCAAGGAAAGCCAGGCGCCTCCTTTCCGCCCCCGTTACTCAATTGTGCCATTCACATAGGCTGCGATGCGCCGCGCCAAGGGCGCCTCACGCCCTGCACCGATGGTTTCGGCGTCGAGTCAATTTTTTCCGCTTGCCACGAGCGTATAGCGCCAGGAAACACACTGAAAAATGATTTTAAACAATATAAATGACATATTTTATATGACATAAATTATCAAATATGCATCCCATACTTTGTATTCCCCTTCTGTTGTCCTGGAGTTTTAATTTTCCAAATCACATAATTAAATGTCCCCTCTGCCCATCCACTACAAGCACACAAGCAGATAGACAGAGAGAGAAAGAGGGGGTGGGGGGCTATGAAGACCATCATCATTTACCCCCGAACCCCGACATTCAACGGGTACAACAACAAGCGGAGAAAGCAGAATCGCGGGCTGACCGGCGCGGAGAAATGCGCTTCCTGTGTGAACAGCCAGGCGGCTGCGCGCTTGAGAATGGCGCGGCGCGCCGTGGCGCTGCGCTTCCGCGTCCTGTGTGAACCCGGTGTTAGACAGCCAATTACTAGCATTATAAAGTCTTTCGAACCAGCATGTTGTAAACTTATTGGCTCACTAATGGTGATGAGATTCACTCCTTGTGTATGAAAATAAAAATCATACTAATAGATGTAAACAGGTTAATATTTATTCAGTAGATGAAGTATCTTTCAAAAATATTTCAAAAGCCAAAAGGGAATTAATTTAGTCAACAAAGCACAGAGAATCTTGCTCACAGCTCATCCCTGACCTGATAATTAAAGATCTGAAAATGGATGCAGTAGTTTGGAGTTATGGCAAACTTTCATATTTTTTGTTGGACACAAAAGAATATCCTGAATTACTTGTTTAAGCTTTTACTTCATCACTAATTTACACCCAGCCCAAAGTCAAAATTTGCTGTTTTAGGATGAGGAAAAAAATCCACAACTGCAGACAGCTGCAGCATCTACCACATATCCATACTGAGCCGTCTGTGGCTGCACTCCAGCTTTTCTCTCGAGCTGGTTAAATAGCACAGGTTGTTGCTGCCTCTCCAGGGTGTTTCAGAGTGGTGGGCTTATGGTTGGCAGAGGTGCTTTCCATGCCCTTTAAGAGACTCAGACATTATGCCCGCCGGGAATGTAAAATGCCATGGTAATGCCACATTAGTGATTAATACAGTACACCCAGTAAAACCTAATGTGATGCATTGGGCTTTCAAATGTTGAGAAATGAGTCTAGAGATGATGAAATGCAGTTAGTGTGATTGAGCGACCAGAGGAGGAGTGGGAGGACAGATTATAAAAGAACACAGTCCTCGGGTGACTGACAGTGGTTTTGTGCGACTGTGCTGGTGAGAGCGAGGCCAATCTAGCCGTGCAATAATCAGCGAGTGAAGTGATAAGGCCATGGGTTGTGTGTAATGGCTAATTGCTGTTGCTGTAAACAGCCAGTGCCATTACATTTGCAGCGCTGATCCAACAAGGCTGCGGTAAGGGGAACAGACGAGTTGCTAATTAGTGTCTGTGTGATACAGAGCTCAGGGTCTGGCTGCAATCAGGTTTCACATTAAGGCATGTGATGTGTGATAGGGTCCTCCCTGGCCTGCAGTGCTCCAGGGGTCTCTATATGTATCTAACTGAGGCATGCAGGGAGCGCAGGCCAGGCACACTGAGATAATCCGCTCTGGCTGACACTGATGCTGCTTGTCAGTGTGATCAATCAGCTTTTAACCACGGTTGTAATCAAACACAGCAAAAACAAACCCAGGCAAAGGGGAGTCCACTAATTCCAATACACATGACGCATTATCTACTCACACTGACATCATCACACCTTCCAAGAATGAGTTTTGTGATTAAAATCTAAATGACAATATTTTGACCGCAGGACAGTTTTAAGGCACCGAGATCCTGACACATCTCATGATCACTTCACTGATTGTGCACTGGTGCTTGGAGTGATCATCAAATCCCTATTAAAAAGGTCTATACAACTTGATGTTATCTTGTATCTGCCTCTGTTTTCCTTCTTCTCTCTTCTTCCTCTCACCTCAGCCTTACCATCTGACTCAAGCTCTCTGCACAGTTGTATATTTGCAACTTCATGACAAAATATGAATATACATTTTTGAAAAATATATATTAATTTGGTTGTTTGACACAGACTGCACATACAGATGGAAAACACATCTCCATTTCCTCCCACTATCCAGAAATGAAGCGCTACTACCTTAAGGGTCATTTGGAGTCTGCACAGTGGCAATCAGGGGATGGAAGCGCTCTATCGAGGTCTCACGTCTCAGCTGTTCATTACTTTTCATACTGTTTTTAATGTTATAAGAGAAACTAAATAAAATCAAAGTTATCAGAAAAGATGAGCATTACATCAAAATACAAATTGCATCAATTTGATAAGAATGACCTTAAGTGACAGGAACCCTTTTTTAGTTTGGTCCATGTCCCATCTGTTAACATGGAGGTAGGGTTTATGATCTATACTGCAGCCAGCCACCAGGGGGCGATCAAGACAGTCTACGGTTTAAAATGAAGCAATAGAGCTGTATGAATATAATTCACAATATACTCACAACATACATGGGAATTAAGATATGATTATATATTTGCAGTGGAACACTTCAGATAATAATACCATACAGTCCACCCCCCACCTGCCATCATAAATAGGTGCAGTTCTGTGAGGGACACCGAACTGGATATTTCTCTTCTGCACAACAACTTGCTTACTGATCCTCGGTCACACCTTACTAACGGGGATGAAGCTGCACCCTGACCACTCAGCGTTCTTTCAGAGATGCTGGATTTAAAATAATCTCTGAACAGGCCGAAAGAAGGCTTTTGTACATTCTCTTCACTTTCTGTTTGGATGGCAGAATAATGAATTTGGCTCGAGACGTGCCCTCCTTTCTGAAATCCTTGAAAAAACAAGTTTACCAAAGTGCTTATTAAGGATGAATCAGGTTGGGTGGGTTGCAGACATGCTCTTGTATGAGCTTGTGAATTAGCGAGATGAGCAGCCTGCACATCTGAGGAGACACATTATACGTGCTTATAGGTGGAAATGCGCACACTGATGCCATTTCCCATTTGTGCAGTGCTGCTCCAGTTCCATCAGTCACATCACATTGACTCCCATAACCCCACAATCCTCCCTGCGGTCATTCATCACAATGTCACTCAAACGCTGACTCGGGTCCCTGGAGTGTCATGGAAATGTGGTCCGTTTGCGAGCGCGTGCTCTGTCATGTATACATATATTTCAGTGGCTCTATATGCGTGTGTTTATCTGAATGCATGTGTCTTGAGTGCATTCATGCATGCAGTTTTCTATTTTTGGGAACCTGTATTTTTTTTTTTGTTGCTTTGCTCTCAGAAGGCACCGCGGAGGTGTGTCGCTGCAGTGACAGAGAGAAGAGAGAGAGCAAGTCATCAGAGAGGAGTGGGTAGAAGTCGGGAGGAGCTCGGCAGCAGCAACAGGCAGAGGGCAAAGAGGATGACAGTGCCTTCTAGTAGCCTCTCTGTCAACATGATTATCTTTGAACCCAGCTTGAGGTCAAAGGCGCGTCAGAAAACATGCAAGATGGTTACTAAGGGGAGTCAAATAGAGACTCAGTTGGCTGAAGATGGAGACAAGGCTGAGCAAGCTTGGCATTAACGCCCTTAAGACTCAACAGAATGAAATTATGAAAATCACATGTTCTCCTGGCAGACACGAGCAGGGACCTGCTCACTTGTAGCTTTGCTGCAGCTCACTGACATATGGATCAGAGCTCCAGGGGGAGCATCTGCCCAAAGGTATGAAAAGCACATCACTGCGGCTAACATATAAAAACACCATTGCTTTTCCCATTAGCATCTGTGCATTGAGCATCTCTCAATGTGACAGGATCAGTCCAACTGTAACAGACGTAGAAGCTTTTAATATCTTGGATTACATATAGCTGAGGTCCAATCATGACAACAGAGTCTACTCTAAACACAATGAAGAGCTCATCAAAGCACATGCGATCCCAGAGCACCGTTTACATTGTACATGCATCACTGGTCAGTTTTGAGGCCTGACAAACAGGCAGAACATCTTGTTGATAAGGATCTGAATCAGCTGGAATATCCGTCCAGGCTTTAAATAGAATGTCAGGCGGATGCCCATTAAATGACCCTGTGCTATCATACATACTGTATGTAATAACTCTGCTCTGTAGGCCTATGTAATTAAAGGAAAAATGAAAAGCTGCGTTTTAGAAGCCTGAATGTTTTCTACTGTACCCGGAAGCCGCGGGATCCCACTCATTTTTCTGTCAGTCTAATAATCATATCATAATCTGTTACAGAGTTAAGTGTGTATTATATTTTTGTCACAGTTCTGGTCAGATTACGGTCCAACTCACGTAACGCGATATGCTATGGCAGTAAATGATTAGTCTAATAGTTATTTAGTAAATCGACTACAAAAATTAACTTCATCGATTTTGATAAATTAATGATTGCAGTTATTATTAAGATTGTGAAAATTCAAACACATTATAAAATGACAGAATTTGCTGCTCCTCTTCATCATATATAATAATAATAATAATAAAATGAACACTAGTTTTTCAGTTTTTTCCAAAGATCTAATTTGAAGGAATTTGATATAATTATATAACATACACACAATTCGTTCAAATAGTCGAAGCCCCTTCCCCATGCACACAGTGATGCGTTGTGCTGCTCGTCTGTGGTGCCTCCTTAGCTGCTGCCAACAGGTGAGCCCACAGATTTTTTATAAGGCAGTTGCACAGTATGAGGACGACAAACAGCCTCAACTTTGATCATTACTTTAAGGTCTACAGTTCAGAACTCAAAATACCTCCACAAGCAACTTCTCAGATGCACTAGTGTCATGATTGTTCGCTCAAGCGGGCTTTGCTTGCTAGCTTCCCCTATTTCCATAGCAAAACAAAGAAACATTACGGGCTGAGTGCTTATCAAGTCACATCCATTTCAGATGTGGGAATCTATAATTACTCACATTATTATTATTACACACACGCGCGCACTACAGGTTGTGAACCAAACTGTAAAAATACAGTGTTTGTCATATTTGCCACAAAAGGTGATAACTACAGCTCTAAATTGAATCTGATAGTTGTGCTTGTAACTCTTCTTGCTTGTAAATGTTGAAAGCTAAACCCACCTTGACTAAACCCACCACTCAGTTACATTACACGTTACACTTAAACTGGATTGCAATTCCTGGATCTGCCCACTGATCCTGATCTCCACCTTAATGGCTTCCTCCCTGTCCCATACCACATCCTTTCACCAAATTTCTTAGAAATCCGTTGAGTTGTTTTTGTGCAACCTTGCTTATAAAAAAACAACATACAAACCAACCACCAAACAAACTGACAGGGATGAAAACATAACACCTGGTCTTCAGTGCAATGGATTACACAACTCCAGGAGTATGCTAACACATAATAGAAATACAATCCTAAACATTGGGCCTCATTCACCAAAATCTCTGAAGAATTTTCTTAAATTTGTTCTTAAGAAAGTTTCCTAAATTTCCCTAAGAAAACTGTACGCCAGATTCATAACGCCATATCACAAAAAACGATACATGAAATGCAGTTACACATTCAGAAAAAGCTTCATCGGTAAAAAGTCATAAGTGAAGTAAAAAAATAGTTTGATCTCAGATTTGAAATCAAAATAAATATTGTCAAACACAGAAGAGAGAGAAGGAAGGTAAAAGAAAAGGAAAGGAAAGTGCACAGAGTTATCTGAGTTGGAGCTGCACATCATTGGAAACACAGCACTGCAGGTGAACCCTCAGCTGAACATCTGTGGATACTCGACCTGAGCCTGACACCGGGCCCACACCGGGGCCACACCAGGGCCACACCAGGGCCACACCAGGGCCACACCGGAGGCGGAAGCGCTGCAAAGCACCAAATCTCCTGCGAGCAGCCGCCAGGAGAACAGCATGAAAATCAAAAGAAGGGGATGAATATTTGATCATTTATATCTTTTAAAATCGATTTTCAGTGTGTTTTCTGTGGGGGTTTTTTATACAAATTTTAGATTATGGTAATTTAAATCGTATTATACAACTGTAGAATTAAAAGCAAAAAACACAATAACTGATTATTTTATACAAGCATTTCAGTTTCAGTCTGTGTAAGAGTGCTATTCAGTGTGTGTAGATTCTGTTCTTACCTAAGAACAAATCCCAGATAAGAAAACATTGGTGAATGTCAGAATCTTCGTAAAAACAGCGTAAGTGGGTTTTAAGGAGAAATTTCTTTGGTTGGTGGATGAGGCCCAATAGCATTTTTAGATGCATGTGCAGTTTATGCATCTAAAAATGCTCTGCAGGAATATTCTGTATGTGACTTGTGGTAAAAACCTTGCAGAGTCAGTGACGAGCGAGCAAATCCTTCACTATAGTCTCCAAAGTTATTTTAGAAGAACTGAAAAGCTTTTAGTCGTTCTGTTTGTCTAAGAAGAAACAAACAGAGCAGACAGGAGTTTTATTCTCAAAGTCGACGGGGAAAACTTGATTGTGCTTTACTATTTCCTTTGCTAACATACACTTGGTGGGCTGTTCAAATATTCACTCATTGACTTAAACTATCAGTCTGACAGAGAGGGAGCATGTTACAAGTGAGCGTTCAGGATATTATGTTTTAATATCCAAAACCAACTTGGTGCCAGGAAAAACTTGCTCCCTTTGTTCTGCCAAAAAACATATTCATTCAAAGGCCTTAATTGATCAGCACTTCCATTTTATCAGTACAACAAAATAAACTGCACTTCAACAACATAAGACCAACTTGCTCTTGTCTACAGATTCTACAACCACAGTCTTGACATATGAACAAACAAAAACAACAAGCTGCTCCTCAACAACAAGCCAAAAGAGTTGTTTTAATTATAAAAACACCAACAAGCAAATAATGCTGCACTTTATTCTCCATCTGAAAAAACAGCAGGTAAACAAACATCCCTTGAATGATCAGATTTGCAGTGGAAAGGGGAAAGAGAAACTTTCTGGCTGCAGAAGTGAAGAAAGAAAGCAGCAGAGGGATTTGGAGGAATTTATTGTTCGCTACGGCCCAAGACAAAACAATTACTCTCCTTCAGTGACTAAAATACTGCACACCTGTTGCAGAGCTGTACGTGCCAGTAAGCACAGTTTCATTATGTGAAAGCTGAGGACAACAACAAGGTAACAGCAGAGTGTATTTGCAGAACAAATCTTGAGAGTCAATCTACGAAGCCAAACACTGAAGTCCCAAGGAGGAAACACAGCAGGAGACTCCCAGCGCAGCAGCATGGGAGGGAAAGAGCAGCTATCAGCATATATCAAGTCATTTTACTGGCAGGAGAAAAAGATACTTGCAAGACTTAGAAGCAAACACATACGTACATTGGTCTTTTAAGGGTTGGGAGGCAACAAATGCACTCTGACCCCAACTAATCTCAGAACAGAGCTGACATTTACAAGAGATATCAGTGGACTCACGGTTTTGAAGTCGCTATGGCTGCACTCCTGGCCTTGGTAGCGACAGTACAGCATCATCTCTCCCAGGTCGTGGCCGACTCTCTCGATGAACTCCTTCATGCTGAACGGTGTGGGCTTATATTTGGTGAAGTTGGCTTTTTCCTGCAGGGACGCCAACACGTCCGGCTCAGCCAGGTGTGGCTGGGGGATTTTCAGGTGCACATCCAGCATGTTCATAAGCTCCCCTGCGTGGTACAGATCATTACGCGTGAGGCTACTAAAGCGGTATGCATTGAGGTTACAAATGGTCACTGCGGGGAAGACCAGGCTGCCCGATACCACGGCATCCACGCTGGTCACGTGAGGGTAGGAAAGGAAATAAGCCAGGCGTTCTGCACTCTCCAAGGCCAACAGTCCCAGGCAGGCCAGCAGTGCTGCGGCCCAGAGCAAGCGGCGCACGCTGGGCTGACCATAAGGGAAGACAAAGCGCAGGCCATGTAGCGTGCTGGTGTGAGCAAAGGCCTGCCAGGAGGTGGGATGTAAACTGGAGCTCTCCTGGCTCCCCTGACTGCCACAGCTCTCCTTCAGATCCATCATCAGCCCTCCAGCTCCTCAGCCAGAGAGCCCCAGGTGCACTCACACCTGCACAGACAGAGAGGAAACATCCATAAAAGATTTAGATTCACATCTCATATACATACATACTGGTCATACTGATAAGACGCAGGGAGTAAGAGAGAAGAAGGAAAATAGAGGCAGAAAGAAAAAGACAGAAACAGAGATTTCCAGTTAAGTCATAGAAAATGACAGAGGAAGACCTCCAGAACCCTCCAGAAAGTACTAAGAAAAATAAAAGACAGAGGATAAAGATGCTCCCCTCAGTGCAGCCTTCTCCACTGCACCTCAACTCAATCACTCCCTCGAGCTGAGAGTTCCTGAAACGGCCGGCCGCTCATGCTACACCCCCGACATCTTTGTACACACAGCCACTTAACAAATGCTCTACCCAAACTGCCCTCCGCTCTCCCTGCCATCCTGCTGCCCTCTGTGACTGCTTGATTTCATTGACAAAAAATCCCAGAGGTAATTCCTCTGTGACACCCGCAGCGGAGAGGTGAGAGTCACTTAAGCCGCAAGCCAATCAAAGCTGCCTCTGTGTGTGTGTGTAACGTCCCGACTCATCTCCAAAAAAAAAAAAAACACACTCGCACAGTAATTCTCTCATGCATGAGTGTGCACACTGATTCTCACACACATACACACACATCCAGGTTTCTCAGGATCTCCCATGCCCCCCAACTAAAAACACAAGCCCAAGCACCTCTCTCGTTCAGCCTAGCGAGGAGACATCCAGCCGGCGCGAGTGTGTGTGAGTCTGAGCGTATGTGTTTGTGCGTGCGTGTGAGAGAAAGACAGAGAGACACTGAGAAAGAGAGAGAGAGAGAGGGGGGGAGAGAGAGAGGGAGGGAGGGAGGGAGAGAGAGAGAGAGAGAGTGCTGTTGATGATCAGAGCCGCTGGTTAGTCTTGCATGCCGAAACCAAACTCCTCCGGTTTTCCTTTTCCCCTGGCCAGATACATCCGCTTTCCCTCCTCTTCCCAGCTCATCTGTGGTGGCGGCGAACAACAGCGGAGCCGGGAGAGAGGAGAATCGCACACACCAACACACATGCTCGCACAGAGTGAGAGAGAGCGCGCAAGAGAGCGAGATAGACTGTGAGGGAATAGAGGGAGGGGGAGAAAGAGGAGGGTAGGCAACACACTCCTCGCTTGCTCTCTCCACAGCCAAGTCTCTCACTGAATAGGTTTCCTCCTCCCTCCTCCTCCCACGGAGCCACCTTCACTCATTTGTCTTTAAGCCCTTCATATTTCCACTTCTTGTCACCACAGACAGAGTGATGGATGGATGCAAACCAGGAGGCTGTCGGGAGATACAGATAGTAAAGGGAGGGGAAACAGTGGTGGCTGCTTGGTCAAGGATGGGGGTGTTTGTCATGGGAAGTGAAGCAGAAGTGGAGACGGAGGAGTGAAGGCAGAGAGATGTAGGCTGAGGGCAGAGATGAGCACAAAAATAATATGGGAAAACTATAAAAAGGAGTAAGCCAGCGGGGGGTGCGGTCGCACAGCGATGTCACATGCAGAGATGTGAAAGAAATAATACCCCACAGTTTGAGTCAGGTGTACAGACATTGGAATTGTGAATTGGAGGTATTTTATCCTTGTGCTTGGCTGTGCAATGATCAATCAAGAGTCAATATGTGAAGATATATGAGGAGACAGGAGGAAGAGAGCAGTGAGGAGAAAATAAAAAGGTGTGAGAGCTTGTTCAAAGGTGGTAAAAGAGAAAACAAATCAGGTTCTGTGACGATTTTGGACTGAATGGAAATGGGCAGGTTGTCGACCGGTTGTCCGACAATAAATCACAATGTCGCCTCATCCTTTTCAACAAAAGTTTAAAACTGACAGATTAAAACTGACACACACAAAAAAGAAAACAATGGTGGATTGTTTGTCTGATAGCAAAAGAATCAGATTACAATTTATTAGTACATTTTTCAGAAAAAAACTCAACATAATTGATAAGGATGTCTTAAATTTTCACCAGCATATATGAACAGGGTCCAAAACTAATGCCAACCAATGAACAAATGTGGGTAGATATTCTGGAGTAATAAGGATTAAGGAGTAAGCCGACCTTTAAATGGAAAACCCACAGAGCAAAAGGAGGGCAAGGTACCTGCATTTAAAGTTCTCCAAAAAATGGAGGTTTGGAGATATAACCGTTGGGGTCATGGTGGCGATGGTGAATTTAGAAATGAGAAATGTGCTAATGGACCAACAGACAGTTAAGGTACTGAGAATTGTTTCAAACAAGATTAAAAATTCAAACTGAGAACCTGCTCGTCTCAAAATTATTGGGTGATTACTGTACAACACTAGTTAGGTGATTAAAATGTAATGGGCAAAATTCAAACTGCCAAACATTAAAATATACCTGTATGTATAAAATATTAAATTACTTTTAATATTGAATTATCTGATCCACAGGCATTTTAAAAAACACCCATCAACTTGACAATTAATCATTTAGGTGTTTCAACATAAGATTTAACTTTATTGACCCCATGTCAGAGTATTTCTATTGTTACAGCTGCAGATAGTCAGATTGAGGTCGACCAGATAACAGAAAAAGCAATTAAATAAATAAAAAGAAAGAAAGAAAATATGTACATAATATTCACTAAAGAAATATTGCTTGTGGAGATATGAACATATGTAACTTGGCCCAGGGTGATTGGATGTATACTGAATTTGGGTTAATATTATAATAGATGTTTCCATAAATAGGAAATGTTATAAGTATATAACCTGGTATGTTATACAAACTGGATTCACTGCAGAATACTACGTGGCAATATATTGTAACTATATGTTTCGAGACAGCAAATATCAGCCCTTTATACAATAATTAAGCTGTAATTAAAATATTTCTTTATTTTTAAAGACTAACCCTTGTATTCTGTGAAAACTTCAACAGGTATCTTCCTGATATTTTACTGAATAATCAGTTACCAGAGAATATAAGTGACACGTTGATCTAATTCCACTTTCAGTCATTATACATGAGGTTTATTTGTGCACAAAACTTCAATGTTCACTATTGGCTCAACATTTTGCCTGTATGATTATTATATTCACATAATACCCTGGTTAGACTTGATACTTCTGTTAGCGCAGTATTTTACTGTGGTATTTGTGTGTATTTGTATTGTTGAAATGCGTTTTATCGGGTTAATTGTTTTAGTAAATCACCTGTTGTGTGGTTGTTTAGCAGCAGCTCGGTTTGTGGAGCTCCATGTTTCAGTCCTCCTCCTCTTCATCGTCTTCTTCCTGATAAGAATGAATCCTTCATCCTCAACGGGTGGTGGAATAACGCGTTAAAGGGGCAGGGCGCCATATTCCAGCTGGAGTTTACCGACACGTTCCTCTTCTTCGTCCACAGGTGTCCGCGAAACTGACACACCTGAAATCAATCAAGATGGCGGCCGGAGGTGGCGTCACTTCACTGCTGAAAAAATAAAATCATGACATCGTCTCGTCCCGACCTGACATAAATATTGATAAAGGTTTATTTCACAAACAAAATTATAAAAACTCAGCTACTACATCACCACCTGTTGTTTTTTGTTTTGTTTTTGTTTGTTTTTTAAATTAAATCAATTTAAAAAATAATAATTTCATCAGTAACATACAAGACAATTTTCCCCGATAAAAACACATTTTTATTGTCAAGAATATACCAAAAGTTCAGAATAAATAACACTCTAAATTCTAATAATAACACTAATAGCACATTTTCAAAACAGAGTTTACAAAGCGCTTTGACAGCAAAGCAAGACAAGTAATTATAAGAAAAATAACAATCAGCAGGATGCGATGTGACAAGGAGGCCAGACAACCACGTGTAGGCGGTTGGAAACAAGGAAGTGTTCAAATTAAATGAATAAATGTAAAGCTATGTCACATGGAAACTTAAACACATAAAAGCAGTAATTTGACAATGAAGAAAAATGAACAAGTAAAAGAAAAGGTGAAAAGAAAACCCCACATGAAAGCATGTCTATAAAAATGGTTTTAAGAAGTGATTTGTAAGAAGTCACTGACTCTGTGAGCCTTATCTCCTGAGGTAGGATGTTTCAAAGCCGAGGGGCCCTGATAGCAAAAGCACGGTCACCTTTAGTTTTCAACCTCGAGACCTTGTGACATATGGCTTACGCCAGAGAGGAGGGAGTTACAGTAGTCCAGTCTGGAGAAGACTAGTGTGTGAATTACTTTTTCCAAGTCTGGGTGTGAAAGTATGGGTTTGATTTTGGAGATGGTTCTGATTTGTAGGAAGCATGAATGGACTACTTTGTAAATTTGTGGCTCAAAGTCTTGAGTATAATAGCCTTTTTTATTTTTATAAATCTGTTTTCGTGTAGCATTTACCTACAATGCATTCATGAACAGCGTGTTGTGTGTGAATCTTGGTGTATCCATCCAATCACTTTGCACTTGGAGGCAAAGTTCAGTAAACTGCAACTGCACAGAGCCACTAATTAAAAGTAAAGAATGACTGAAGTTGAAAGACACGGTGTTGTATTTTTATCTTGCGGTTAAGGACACACTTATTTACACACACACACACACACACACCCACACACACTTCTCAGTCGATCACAGTCTTTCTCCCAAATGAAATTTGCCGTGGTCTCAGACAGCTGCAGGGTTTGCTGCTTTCTTAACAACTTAATTAAGCAAATCTCCCCTTTTCCCACCGAGGTAATGAGCGTAGTTTTACAGGGATTAAACAGTCTCCAGAGTTGAAAATAAGGCTTCATGCTTTAGCAATCTTATCTGGCTTTATCCGTCCAGCCAACTTTCCATCCACAGGATTATTATTAATGGTGTAAGGCCCATTAGCCTTGCCATATTCTTCTCTTTTTAATTTGCAAGGTGTTAATACTTAAACAGCTCAGTGCAACATGATGAAATATGAGTATATTCTTCCCGTCACAGGATAAAGACATACATTGGCCTTCTTGCCTCGGATTATCATGGATATCTGATAATCACTCAGAGGTGTTACTCTACTCTAACAAAGGTTTGCATAGAGATGGGTGCCAGGTTAAAGGAAAACATACATAAAAGTACCATAGAAATGCTGCTGAAAGCCACGAATGGGTGAACGTACACAATGATACAAGCTGTGGGGGTTAGATGATGGGCTATCCAACATGTTACCCTCCCTTAGGTGTTCAGTTAGGTTGAGATCTGATGACTTACACTGTTTGAAGCAGCTTCATTTACCATGTTCCTCATTTATTTAGTTTTTTCTTGTATATATTTCACATGTGAACATAAAGTATTCACTGTATTATGTAATGAGTGAGTATAATTATTTTTTTATTAAAAAAAAATTCCTAGAAAGCAACTGAGAGAACAAGGTCCATTGTCATTCTTCCAATAATAAATTGTTTGTTACCATCATGGAACTGATGGTAACAAAATGGAACAAATATTAACTTTTTTCTTTGACCCTTGGATACATTTTGAACATCTTAAACATACCATCATATTGATATGATTGGTATGTGTAAATGTTTATATTTCTAATATGTTATTGAATTTAGGTATTGGTTTTAATAACATGGCCAGTGGACAGTTTCATGCTCTCTGTCATTTGTTGTAAATAGGCCCCAGCTTTTGTTATTTCTATTTTGGTACTGTAGAGCACATTTGAATCTTTCACTGACCCCTGCCTGACATTTATTTTCCAAACCTTTGAGAGGCATCAGCTCTTCCCTTAAGACAGAACTTATTAAAAAAGATGCCTGTTGGATATTTCAGGCCTCTCTGGTCAAATCTCCGAGTTAGCAGTACTTTGCAGACTAAACCATAGATAAGGATCCTTTTTTAAAAATCTTATTTTGTCAGTCATAAGGCACTTCTTATACGATATGCATGACTAGACTGAAAGAGTAATTACACTTCTGACTATCTTTATGGATTATGAAAAATAATATGCCGTTACCAGGAGATAATTAGGATGCAGAAGTACCAAATTTAGCCAGACTGGGCCCCCTCCATTATTACCACAGACGAGAGGCGACTGAAGTTGAAGGGCAAATTATTCCAGATTGTGAGCAATAGCTGCAGACTTTTTGGAACCGAGCGTCCCCTTTTATGGAGGTCTTAATTGGTAGATGTGCCGATAAGGGAGAGAGCGCACATGCACACACAGAGATAGATTCAAAGAGCCTTGTTCTGGTCAAATTAAAATCTCCCCCGATTAGGATTGTTATCATCATGACTCTTAACTGGGTTTTGGATGTCACTTCGCTCTCATAAACCTATGAACTTGACTAATGAGGTCCACTAGGACCTGAACTGCCAGGGAAGCTGTGAAATGCTACCCCCTGCTGGTGTGCAGCGACACTTAGATGTTCTGTGTCTGCAGCAGAGGATTACTTACCATTCTGACTTCATTAACTTTAACCCCTCATCACAGATAGCACGGACAGTTATGAGCAATTCATTAAATGCTCCCCCCCCGACCACCTTCTTGGATCATTTAATTTGGAGAATGATCAGACGCTTGAAGAAAGGACAGTATCCAGTGTTTCTCAGGAAAATGGCAACAATTAAATGTGTCTTTCAAAGAATTCAAATCGTTTATGTAACAAGAGTCATACATATCGTTATTTGGTGCAAGGGCTGCCGAACAGATCATTCAGATGTTTAACAGGACAGAAGAAAAAGATTTGTTTCTTTAAATGAGGCTCTGATCTTTTCAGACTTCACATCTTTTCTGTCAATTACTTGATAAAGTCCCCTTAAGGTCTATAAACAGTATTCAAGACATACAAATGATAGATGAATTACCACCTCTTGGTTTAGCTGGTAACATATGCAACCTGACATGAGGGGTTTCAAGTATATGTATCATCATGGTGACCCCTGAGGTTTCAGCGTGGGATTCTTTGTGGAGTCCTGATCTGATTAATATACTATAAACAGCAGCTCTTCAGTGTATGGACAGTGACATATGTATTTTGTGGTTTGGTTCAGAACACTGGATTTGAACTTAATCAGTAGCTGTGAGGTTAAAGTGTTGACGTTGAACTTAACTGGTGAACACACTTAAATCTGTTCACTGCATATTCTGTGGCTGTAAACACCCTCAAACCTAAACGCTCATTCAAATGACAATAATCAGATATTTTTTTCATTAACTTCTGGTAATATCAAGCTAGAAAATGGTAGTGTTTTTCTTTATCCAGGTGTTTGTACATAGAACGGAAATGAGTTTGTCCTGCTTGAAAAATTACATTTCAAAAATACCTAACAGCAACATCTCTTTTCCAGAAGCAGTGTCCTGGTTATTAGTGTGGATTATTCACAGTAACCTGGAAACTATTTTTGGAAAGACGTGTTGCTGCCGACTTGTTTTAATGTGTTTTGCCAGTGATTTTAGGAGCAATTAATTTTAAACCTGGACAAGTAAAACCTGCGGTCAGGATACGAAGCGGGATGAGTGTGAAATCTGGGTAAATCGTCCCTTTAATGTCATTCAAATCCATATCAAATTCAAATGAGGAGGCTTTTATCCCTTAAAAAAAACATATAACAAAATGTTTGAAGCAGGAGGAAAGGGACAGTGTTACCATCTCTGCTACATTCATACCATATGGATGTAAATGTCCCCATATTTCAGCTAAGAGTCAGCACTTCACCCTCAGAGTCATTGTCTAAGATCAATTGTGTAGATGTACTGAGCCAAAGCAGGAGAAAAAGTGTCACTGTGCAAATGCCTACAGACTGTGCTGTAAACTTATTTCAGTCACACAGCTAAGAGGAGAAAGCCAGACGTATTTGAGATGACTACAAACGCACCCTGTTTCATCATCCCCCCCCATCCCTCTCTTTCTGAACACAAGCCAGGAAATTTCTGCTGCAGCATCAGAGACGACATGACAAAGAGGCTGAGGATTAACCTGAATCTGTTACAGGGTTTCTGAGGCATGCAGGGGGCAGTGCAGGAGTCTGGATCTGGGGCTCAGATCCTGTTGGGAGTCTCCGTAAGAGCCTGTTAGTCACAGAGCGACTCCACCCCGATTCAGGCAAGGATCAACGCTTTCTGGTCTAACAAATCTCAGGGGACTCCCGACTTCCTCGCTGCAATCCCTGCCTGACAACCTCCGATACACCTCTTAATGCACGGCAACAAGCCGGGTCACAGTTTATCCACTCCACTCCGAGGCTCAGATAAACGGACACAGCCGGAAAAGAGGAGGGCACGGACGAAAACTAAAATGTAGCAGAGAGAAACATGACGCTCTTTGCTTTCATTTTGTATAATTCGAAAATCTATGGTGTGCATATGTGTGTTTCATTTCAAGGTCGATGACGCAGGAGTGACGATGGACAAGAATGAATGAAAAGTGAGAGGATTTTTTTCTTCGACACGCACGCACACACGATCTCTAATTATAATTATAGTCTTTATGAGAATGTGAGAAGTGGAGCTGAAATCCAACTGGGTGGATTTCTGGAGCTTTGTGATTAATTAATGAGCACGTGTTGGCTTCGAGTGACTGCTTCTTATAACACATCAATCATCAATGATGCAGAATAATGAGATTGTGACAACAAATTAACTCAGGACGATACTCTGTTGTTTTTTTTTTAAACTCGGTACTGAACACAGTAGTACACTCTGTCTCTGGCTCTGCAGCCGTCAGGCAACTATGATTTTCAAGAAGCGACGTCAGGAAAAGAAAAGGTTCACAATCAGTCCGTCATGAAAGAACTCGAGTCAGTGGACACAGTCATTTGCTGATGTAAAGTTACATCAGAGGCTGTAGGTGTCCTCGGGCAACTCTCCCAGGAGCTCGTCCAAGTCATCATCTGCACAACAGACGAAGAACAAGTTAGCGAATGAAACATGTGTTATTCACATCACATCTTTATCCTGTATTGTGAATCATCACATTTTACTAACTGAATAATGATTATCTCTGGCAAAGAGTTGTTATTTAGCAGGATTATGCAAAAACTACTCTACCGATCTCATAATTCCCTGCTCGTGATGAGGCTGGTATTCAAAAGTGTCTAATTTGGTGCAGATTCGAATCAAAATCTGGATCTAGTCAATTTTAATGTGGTTTCATAAAGGAACTGTTGGCAGAGGTATGAGCTCTACTGTGTGACATTCTAGTTGATGAATCAAAATGAAAACACTGGTTGGTTGCAGCTGTAGTGAAGAACAGTGCAATCAGAAGTCATGTTGTTTTGCTACTCTTAGATTTTACTCAAGGCCTAAGAGTGAATCTGTTTTATTTGGAAATCAGAATTAATCTCTTTCCTTCTGTAACCAGTATTATTACAGACAATATGAGACTCCCCACCTGCATCCCAGTCTGGGTCCTGTGGTGCTGGATTCCCAGCAGGCTGTTGGGGGCCTCCACTGGAGCGCGGTCTGCCGTCTGTTGGGGCTTGAGGGTCTTTGCCTCCCTCTGTGCATCTTCCACCCTCTTGTCCCTCGTCTTCTTCCTCGTCAAACACCAGATGCATCTGAGACACTGGCTCCCGGCGGATGGTGGGAGGCTGAGCGGTTGACTGCAACATTGGCTCCTTGATAGAGAGAGGAAAAAACTGTTTTGGCAGGTTGACGGCGCCATTCTGAACGACAGATTTAATATTTGGAGGAATACAGCTGTGTGATTCCTTTTTTTTTTTCCAGGCTGAGAGTACACACACTCACCAGGACGAGTGGGGGGAGCTGAGTGGAGGACAGACTGACTCCATCTGAGGTGTAGATCCTCAGCAGGTTGTTCTGTGTCACGTTCAGGTAATGGTTCCGATGGGACGGGGAAAACACACCAACCTGTACAAAGACAAAGGATTCGGTGAAACAGAATCAAACCAGATCTGTAACCACCGTGCATTTTGCTGAAGCTAAAATTAAACCGCAGTTACGATCATGACTGAAATATAAGTTTGAACAAACTGTGGTGGTGAGATTTACTTGTTTGAGCAGCAGCACGGCTCCGACCTTCAGCTCCTCCGCTCTTTCCTCCAGAAGACGCCGGTGCACAGTTCCCTGAATCTCCCCTTCAGTCAAACATATTCAGAGGGACAGAACATTGACCAAATATAACTAAACCATATTTTTATATCAATGGGGAAAAAATTTGAAGATGCAATATAAAAAGGTGACAAACCCATCACTGGAGGGTTTTTTTAGCTAATTGTCTTTAACAGACCCCGTGTGCTGCGTCACTTCTTCTGCAACAATGAAGTTCAAAGGAACACCGTGTTGTGTGATAATCTGCAGGACAACTTCTCTCCTGTCTGCAGCCTGTGAGTAAATGTGTCTCTGCTTGTTTCTGTCGCTCTTCACACACAAACTGACATTTATGTATTAATCGATGGTGTCGGGTCATGAATCCGAATCGTTCTTGTCACTTTAACCATGATGTCCTGGCTGTGCGAGTCTCATGTTCTGTGACAGGGGGAACTGCGTGGGCACACTTTTTTCCCCCCCCAACGTGTTTCTGGGAAATACGTGTCTCATAAACTCTAGAGTGAATCAAACAAGCACAAAGTAGTTGTCTTCACTCACAGGAGGTGCAAGACAGCTCTGATGATTCCAGTGTTCACTACACGCTCGGCACCAAACATCCGTACATCAAATATTATACTAAATGTGTCAGGTACCCAAAAAAAACCTCAGACTCAGTAGCTATTATCAACTATAAAAAAATGTGAATAATATGCAGTGTTTCCTGTTAATTACATAAACTGCTGCTGCTTGTCACAGTTTAATGATGAATATAAAATTGTTACACTGCTCTGTGTTTTTGATAACCGTTATTTGTTGCAGTCCCACGATAACATCAACCACCTCATGTTGATTTTCTATGGTTTTACTATTTCAAATGGATAAAATGTCATTTCATTGCAGACTTGTGCACAGTGCAATGATCCTCTCAACCTCTTCTTAATAAATAAGATTTAAGTCAGCATGAGAAATTCAACTTTGCAAATATGTAGAAATGACTTGTATCTGCAGAGAAAGTGCATGTGGAGGAGATATTTGCCTTTGTAAAAAAAAGGGGACTTCTTGAATAAAATTAAATTGTCACCAAAACCTTAAAGATGTTCAATTTAAAATTTAAAAGAGCCAGAGAAAAGCAGTAAATCCTCTCACTGCAGAAGCTAAAGCCAGATTTTTTTTGTCTGTGCATTCTTGATTTTTAATGACTTACATGATTACTCACGTTACTCCACTAACCTGCTAATCTTTTCAGCACTGGTACATAATCACCGCAGCTTCAGCAGGCGATAGCTGCCTGCTGGAGAAAAAAAAGCTGCAAACCTCCGACTGGTGGGAGGCACATTACTGACAGAATGGTCCCTCGTGGTGTCAGAAGCACTTAATACCCACCCACTGCTGATGCCAATCTACTGCAATTGAATCACTAATAAGCACTTAAGTCTGGTGTCGAGTAGAACATCCACTCCTGAGTGTTGATAATCTGCACACCTCGTGTGGCTGCTCTCCGGGCGCCATGGCAACCGCGGCAATGCTAAGACGATGATCAGACAGAAAGGCTGAAGCCTCAGGAGCGAGCAGGAGGAAACTGTCAGAGGGCAGAGAGGCCTGCTGCTGTAAGGGCAGGACCGAGGTGAACGTGTTAGTATACTGTAACGGCTCACAGCTTCTCCTCCACTTCTCGCTCTCTTTTATTCAATATCACTTAACAGTTGTCTTTTTCTTTTCTCTACATCAGTGTATTTGCAGTATGGGGAGTTTTCACTGGCGTCAAGATCTTTAATTACCTCATCTCACACATTTCATCAACGAGGCTGTAATTCTTTTCTAAAAATATGTGTGTGTGTGTGTGTGTGTGTGTGTGTGTGTGTGTGTGTGTGTGTGTGTGTGTGTGTGTGTGTGTGTGTGTGTGTGTGTGTGTGTGTGTGTGTGTGTGTGTGTGTGTGTGTACAGTACCTGTGGGGTCTTTGAACACGGCCTTGGCGTCCGTGTGTGTGTGGATGATGCTCTTCAGAAGCACGGCCATGTTAGGCACTTTGTTTTTTGCCAGCTGCTTCAGTGCAGCCTATATTTATGAAATAAATAAAAAAACACACATTACCCTTTGTTGACTAACAGTTATTCTGTTCATTCATTTGAAAAGTGACAAAAATCAGCCAATCAGAGCCTTTCACAGACATCTCTGTACCGTATCTGTTTTTGTTTACAGATATGAAACCTTTTGTTTGACATTAAAAACAATGCAGATGCAATGTTTACATTTTATGCACAAAAGGTTTTATCTATTTGGTTACACTTGTGTTTTCTTTTTATTTATTGTTATTTATAGTAGAGTTCAAGGTTGAACTGTAAAGTAATTACATTTCTTTGCTATAGGGCTTTGATAACATCTTAGGAAACATTGCCAATTCATATAGCATATACATATAATTTTTTACACCATAATATTTTACTTATGAAACTTAATTCAATAAAAACCAAAAATGTCCATCTCTATGAATAAACCCCTCCTACTACATTAATCATCTTATCCCTCTAACTTTTGGTTCCCATCATTAGAACAAATGTCAGAGTTTGTGTTTGGAGATTTACTGCTGTCAACAAATAAACAGCAATGATGTGTATTTGCTGTCGGGATCCTTCTGTCCCTCTGCTGCACTGGACGGACCATGTTTATTGTTCAGTCAACAGAAGCAGGGAAGGGTCCATTTCAAACAGGGATTTTTGGAACTTCAATTTTTGTGTAAACAGCTTAACCTGACTGAGCTGAGCCAGAGTGCTAAGAGTGACACTGTGCATGTAAATGGAGCCGATGACAAGCGTGTGCGACGTCAAGCCGACACGTGGAAGCCCTCTCGCGACGACTGCCACTCAAACACACTGATAAGTTATTCCACCGCGGCCGACACGCAGAAGGAGCAGAATAAATGCAGTCTCCATTAGAGTGATTGATGGGTGATTGTACGGTTTATAATTACAAAACACCTCCAGCACAGGGAGTCATTTGTCCTGATTATGGCAGCTGACTTCCAGTAGGGAAACACAGTCTGTTAGGATGGCGGAGAAATGATTGAATAAACTGCTTGACCTAAATATCAGCACCAGTTTCAATGCTTGAGTAAACCTGTTTTCAGGAGCTTGTTTGTGTAATTGAGCGACAGAGAAGAGTGTAAGAGCAACGGGAATCACCTTCCGAAGCACCATGACCACACTGTAGGTCTGCAGGAAGCACGACGGGTTCCGCTCATCCAATCCCATCTCTGCCTTCATCGCTGCCCAGGCACCGCCACTGAACTCGTCCTCCTCCGTTTGTGAGCTGGAAACCTGTAAATCAAATCCAAAAGTGGAATCACTACCTAAACAAAACGGACACTATGCCAACGTGATTCGTGACTTATAGACATTATTAAAGACATTTCTGTTGAAAAGTCAGGCTACATCCACACTGCTACATTTAGTTTTAAAAGTATCTTGCTATGTTACGCCTGGTGTCCAGAGTTTTCCAACACCTAAAACTGAAGAGTTTAGAAATGCAGCTGGCCCTGTTTTAATTTGAAAACTGACTGCGTTTTCGTACAGACAAGCAAAACAGATATTTGGAGACAATGTCACCTACATTCACTTCCTGATTCATTGTTATCATTCACAACCAGCGGTGAAGAAAAAGCCATGTGAACACTAACAGTTCCACCTCGTCATTGGTCCAAGTCTCTCGTCTTACTATTCATCATTTCTGTTTGTCGCTCATAGTATTTTCTCGCCGCTTTCAGAGCTGCATGGAACCTGCGGATAATCTCCTGACAGAGGGGTTTTATGTGAGAACACAAATGTCAAGAGTCAGAGGCTGTGGACTTTCTCCACAGTTTCTCCGGCCGGCCCTCTCTTAAAAACTCTGGAGTATGTCCGGATGAGCCCACATGAGAACACAGCAGGAGATCCTTCACAGTGAGTAGATGGTTGTGTTGATGACATTTAAACACACGACAGACACAAAACTGAATTTTTTAAAAAAGGAATACAAACATATCAGGATAAAAAAGCGGTACCATAGACGGGGAAGACACCGACCAAGATGTCAAGGGTACTTTTGGTGACAACAGCCGACGCTGTAAACGAAAAAATGATCTCCGCAGCAGAATTTGTACGTTACGTCCTGCCTCCTGCACAGTGAGTAGACAATCTGCTTCCTGTTTACACCTTCACACACCCACACATGCCCAGTCTATGTGAATGGTCATGTGAACTGCGTTTCCGATGTGTAAATATGGACAGAGATTATGACTGAAGTGGAACTAAAATGCTCGTGTGGACCAAGATCTTCTTAACATATTATTGAGGATATAGCCTTATTTCACATCTAAAGCAAGACCTCGTCTCCGTTTGGTTTTGAAGGTGGAAAAGTCTCATAAAGAAAAAAAGAACTTAATATAGAATTGGCCTCAAGTCATGTTGATATATCATCCAGAGATGATTCTAAAAGCATTTGTTGAGAAGCCCTTAAAAGAATATTTGAAAAATCAAAGCCTCAATTATTATGTGCTGCTCCTCTGTTCTGCACACAATAAAGAAAAGAAGGTACCGGTTCTTTAGAAGTCATCATTTCCTCCCTCTTTTGCTAGAAATCTTGATAAAACATTAGTTCTATGAATGCAATTCACTTGTATTATTTTATGCTCCCTTGTCCTTTTCATAGAGCCTATCCCAGCATGCACTGGGTGAGAGGCAGGGGAGAGGGTCATCATGCCACTTCCACTCCTCTGATTGTACATTATACTTCTGTCACAAGGTAAACAATTTGTCAAATAATTGATTAGTATTGATCAAAACAAAATGATTCTGTAACAATTCTGAAAACCAATCCTTTCAGTTCTTTTTTTATGCAAAAATAATTAACTGACTTCGCAGTTTATATATTCACCAATGTTCTTGTTTTTCTATGATATTAAAACGATAATTTGGGTTTTGGACAGTTGATCAAAACAAAGACACTGGAGTTTGTTGGAATGAGCTTTGGGAGACTCTGCCACTTTACTCTGACATTTAATGAACCAAACAATCGATTAATGAAGAAAATTATCAACAGACGGTTGCTAATGAAAACAATGGTCAGTCACAGGCTCTCCGCTCCAGCTGTCATCCAAGATTTGGTTGATACTTAATAAAAAGGCATATACAAGGGGGGGGGGGGTGTTTGTCTGTTTCGGAGGTTGTATTACCTGGTTTGGTGACCGGGCCACAGCACCGTGAGCAGGAGTGTGAGGGACAGAAACCACTACATCGTCCAGGCTCTGGCCTTGTGGCTAAGAGAGAGAGAGAGCACAAGCAAATTATCATATGGTGGAAAAACAAACACATAACTGATAGATTTCTTCAACAGTTATTTCATTAGTGTCTAGGTGACAGATCTACAGAGCAGCGGCATAAATTCTGACCAGAGCAAACCATCAGGGGAGCTTTCATGGGATTTAACTGCCCCTGGGGGCCACATTCACAAACTGAAACCCTTGAAGATACAAACAGATGTGAGGAAATACAGCTGAATGGCAGAGGAAGAGCACCACGGCCGGATGGTACCAACCTGTTGTGGCAGGAATCCAGCGGGCCCGGGGAACCGTCGGGTCCGTGTCCTGTGAGGCTCAGAGTGAGGCCTTTTCTTAGTAAGCCTATTGGAAGCCGATACAAGCTGGACCAGCCGGTTGGTGAGGAGCGGTGCGTGAAGGGGATGAGGGCTGAGCATAGTGGAGTTCATAGAGGAGGAGGAGGAGGGGGCTGGGGAGACTGTCTCAAAGAAGCCACGGGCCTGAGGGGAGGGTCCTGGAGTTGACCATAGTCTCTGTGGCGGCTGGGGTCGGATTAGTGTCCTGGAAATGGGGCTCGGGGCAGGAGAAGTGGCAGTGAGGCCAGGAAAAACCCCAGGACTCTGTGGAGGCAGGAAAGCAGGGCGGGGAAGCGGAGATCGCACAGGAGTAGACGAGAGGGTCCGGGAGGGCAGGTTATGATTAGACGAGCTACATGGTTGGCGTGCGGCGTTGACCTCACTCAGCGTCCGATCGGGCAGCGTCTGAATCCCTCCACAGGTCGGGGCTCGAAGCGTCTTGGCTGAAGATGCCGGCTCGGCTGTGGGCGCAGATGGAGAGGGGGCGGGAGGTGGAGGCGGCTGACCCATCTGGCCGTCACACTCGTCCAGGTCTGCCAGGTCAACATCCCAATCATCGAAATCATCCTGGGCCGCACAGGGCTTCGGATGTTGTGCCAAAATTGTGTTGTTCTGTGTGGGAGGACGGAGGGAGTGAAGCGTTGAGGAGGAGGAGGAGGAGGAAGCTGTCTCAAACCCACAACAACAGTTTGTCCAGCAGCAGCATCAGTGTGGTGCTGCTGCTGCTGCTGAGGCGGTGCCATTAAACGGGGCAGTTGATCTCTGGGCACTTCGCTGGAGGGGCTTCCTCTCCGGCTCTGTGTGAGCAGCAGTGGGGGCCCGCAGTGAGCAGGATGACACGACAGCTGCCACATCGGAGGCTCCGGACGCCGAGCGGACAGACCAGTCCGTTTCGAGCAGGTCCTGGGAAACACAGATGGACGATCATCAGGGTACAGACAGCTGACAGTTAACCAACAGCTGAAATCAAGTGGGTGTGTGTGTCCCTGTACCATTTGAAGCATAGACCCTACAGAGTGAGGACATGTTGACCTGTCCTCACTTCTTCAAAGGTCTGTCCGAGGGTCAAGACTTGGTTTTAGGGTTAGACTTAATTTAGGTTAAGGGAGCTATGAGAGGTAGTTGTGTGTGTGTGTGTGTGTGTGTGTGTGTGTGTGTGTGTGTCTGCAGGGAATCACCTCATCATCGAAGTCCTCCCCGATGCTGAACAGGCCGTTGAGTTTACAGGTCTGTGACACAGGAATGAAACAACAACACACACGTTACATAAAACACTGAGCAGTGTGATAAACTGCATTTAAACGTGTTACAGACTCAAACTAACGTCTTATTAGCATGGCCTGCGTTAGCCTCGTTAGCTGAAGCTTGTTTGCTCACTCACCATCGCAGGCACACGCACAGAAGCCGTGTGTGATGGTTCAGGTGCAGTGAGACGCTCGATGCCATTAAACACACGTGTTTATAAATTGAGACGCGACAAGATCACGAGCTACGGGTGAAGTGACTTTTCCTCGTTAACGCGCCGCTGCGTTCAAACACGACGTGATGACGTAGACAATGTTTACACAAATGTTGTGGAAGCCGAGCGAGAGGGTTCACTCCTCAGGATATCCGTCACCGCGTTCCGTGGCGAGTTGATTTGTGTAGAAGTTTGGTGACTAGTTGTAAAAGCAACACAAAACGAAGCTTTTCCGAAAAAGATATCACAGCATTTGCAATGAGAATAAAACAAATCAATAAAATAGGGGATACACGAGTGAAAGTAATAGTATTATTAGATTTAATGAAAGGCAGAAGCAAACAGGAAAGTCTTCCTGGAGCATAAAAACTGAACCAGGTACATTCATCTTTGTTTAGTAGTTTTCCTGTGGTTTTATGTAAACTAGGGCAATAAATCAATATAAATATAGCAATATAATTGTCATCAATAGCAACAATCTAACAAAAGTCCAGCATATATTGATTAAATACTTATAACACAAAATTATAATTATATATATTATATGACATTTATCGTGACAGGAAAATTATATAACATTATATTATATTTTTATCTTTTTATAATTTTTGACCATGTAGACCTTATATAGGCCATATAAACCATTATGCCGCGATATAAACTATAGTCAAGATTATTTATTTCAATGTCAAGAGATGAAAATCATCATTTAAGTACGTTAAGCATCTTAAATTAATCTGTAAGTAATGTAAGAGGTGAATGATTGGTTTTGTCAAGTATGGCTGCCCCCAATCACATTTCAGCAAACCAAATATTATAATATTCTACAACACCGTTTGAAAGTTGTGAATGAATTAGGATGTTGTCTATCTTGACCTTTCTTTGGTCTTTGATTTACCTGTGTTGGCTTTTAACATGCTGGACCAATGCTGCCATCTAGTGGTTAAAGTGGATAAATCGAGTGTCAGCTTGCATTCCGATCTATTAATAACTAGTGCTGAAGTTGTGTTTGAGCAACAATCTTGTGACTGAGCTCACAGAGAACAGGTCGTTTCACGTGGGGCTTTTATCGTCGTGGTTGTAACTTGAAGGGAAACGCAGCTGAACACAGGAATGGGAGTTTTCACCTGATCTCTGATTGGACCCCGGTGACTCACTGCAGCTCCAGGGAAGGGTGAGGAATATGTGTAATCTGCCATTTCTGCAAACAGCACTGCTCAGGGTGTGTGAGGAAACACCCTGTTGCTTTAGAGGATTTTCTGTATGAAGTTTCAGCGTAAAGATAATTTACACGAAAGAAATTCTCTTTCCAAACCTGTGTTGTTGTTTGGTTTTTTAAACCTGCTAAAATAGTCATCTCTCTTGCACTGACCACTAAGGTGTCATGTCAGGGAACACATTTCCCTTCACATCCACGACACTGCGCTCTCTGAGACTGGAGCAGGATTTTCAGGACTGGGAGAATGCTCGACGAGCGTTGGCCCAGAGGAGGGCCCTGACCCGGGCCCCGCTGCCCCGAGCTCCGAGGCCTCCTCCCAGGGAGCAGCAGCGGCTCCAGGAAGTCCGGGCCCCTCTGCCCCAGGTCCGCTGTAGGGACACGGCCATCCACAACACCTTCATGTTTGGAGACATGAGGGGAGTGTATGCGGTGCTGAAGGACCCAGGGATGGTCAACGCCCTGATGGAGACGGTGCAGGAGGAGATGGTGTGGACTCCAGAGATGGGTGAGACTTCTTTGTTCTCGTCCTCCGTTAGTGTTTTGACTATGTGACATCCTCTCTGTGCTGTCCGTCAGGCATGTGGACGCTGAGCTCCAGGGTGAAACAGACCTCGGCGTTACGTCTGGCTGCCAGCAGAGGACACGCCGGCTGTGTGGAGGAGCTGCTGTTTCGTGGAGCCGAGGTGAACGACGACCCCGGAGGCCACAGCGCCCTCCACGACGCCTGCATAGGCGGCCACGCTGTGTGCGTCAGGCTGCTGCTGTCCCATGGAGCAGACCCTGAGGGTTTGACTGCAGACGGCAGCGCTCCTCTTCACCTCTGCAACTCTGCACAGTCTCTCCAGTGAGTGAAAAAGCAAACTGATCATTTCACAGAACATTAAAAACCCCATTCGGCTCTCTGTTGGGCCCACATTGTCTTCAGGGTTCACTGAAGTCAAGTCCGTATCACTTTTAAAAGTAAGGTCAATGGCCTGACAAGAATATAAGAAGATTCCACTTGTCCTAAAAGGTTTGAGAATATCACTTCATGAACCACTTCATTTTCTGAACTAACATTTGTGAGAAAAGATGTTTTTGGATTGTAGACGTTGATGCTCGTGCACAGTGTGATCAGAAACCTGTGCACTTTGTTTCAGGTGTGCCGAGTTGCTGTTAGATGGAGGTGCAGAGGTCGACGTGAGGATGGGGGAGTCAAGGCTCACACCTCTGCACGTGGCGGCTCGGCGAGGCCTGGAGGAGCACGTGGAGCTCTTCCTGACCCACAGGGCGGACGTGCTGGTCACGAACAGAGAGGGGGAGACCCCTCTGAACGCCGCTTGCTCTGTAGCCGAGAGGCCGTCCGAGTCCGGCCGCTACCTCAGAGTGATTCAAATGCTGCTGGACGCAGGAGCTGACCCCAGAACTGCGGGCAGGAAGCAGCACACACCCCTGCACAACGCCTGCGCCAACTGCTGCTCCAGGATCGTAGACGTCCTCCTGCAGCACGGAGCAAAGGTTAACGTCGAAAACTGTGCAGGATTCACACCGATGGACTGTCTGCTGCAGGTAGCAGAGGAGGGAGAGAAGTCAAATTTGGTATTTTGAAAGATGGCCATATATTTAGCTCAGGCAGTGGAATGAACACTCTTGTTCTTGTTCCTTAAGGTGGTGGAAGATTACTTGGACCAGCAGCCAGAAGAAGTGGCACGATCCCTTCTCAACCACGGAGCCAAGACCGTTTCACCAAAGGTTCCAATCATCACCCACACTGAGAGAATTTCATGACTCGTGCATGTGAATTAAGTGTTATCTAATGCAGAGGTGTTAAAAAAGGTGCGAGGGAGAAATTAATTGTGGGGAAAAAAGGATAAATTCCTTCACATTGACAATTTGAGTCCTGGAACTTTATCTGGAAACAATTTTACCTCTATGAATCGACAACATCTTTATGCCAGAGCTTCAAACTCCTGAGACACACACCATGTCAGTGATTGTTGAACACTACCTAAGTAAGGCAAACAATATGTCAAAAGTCATAAAATACAAACTAATCTAGAGAAAAGAGGAAATACAAAATTATGATGAAATAAGTAATTTCTAGCATCGTAAAAAGTTCAAATATAGGCACAGGTGGAGATTGTGTCCAAGTCTCACATCCACACTGGTTGATGTTCAAATCCTCTTTATAAGAGTGTTGTTGAAAATTAGAACGACTTAATCCATTCAAATACGGGGAAACAGTAAAATACCACTATTTCAAGATAAAGCTCAGAATTTTTAATGCTCTTACGACGAAGACAATTGTTAGACTAGTTTAAATAATCAAAGCAACAAAAAGGCTTTTACACACGATACTGTAAAATGTCCTTTCAGACAAGTTAGACAAGGATTAACTCCTGAAACCAACCCTCTCCTCTCTTTTAATGTAGTTTTAAGTTCCATTCAGCAGAATCTTTTCTTTAACAGGTTCAGTGTGTAAGATTAAGGTAAAAGGGATCTGTTGTCAGTAATTAAATATAAAATAATCTTACTGATGTTTTCACTAGTGTGTTTAATCTAAATTGTATGAATTGTTGTTTTCTTTACTCTAGAATGAGCCCTTTATATTTAAATACTTTATATTTACATCAGGAGCGGCTCCTCTCTACGGAGGCCGCCATTGTTTTTTACAAGAGCCCAAAGGGGACAAACTAAACACCTTTTGAGTTTTTAGGACAACTGAAGGTTACCACAGGTTCTCCTTCATATGTGGAAGGGGGGGGGGTCAGCTGCAACATGCAACTTCACCACTAGGTGTCACTAAATCCTACTCACTGAACCTTTGAAAGTAGCTGAATATCTTGTAATGGAGACTTTTTCTTACTTTCTCTGTCCTCCCTGCAGATGCTGAAGCAGTGTGTCCTCTCTCCTGCCACCCTGGAGGTGATGCTGAACTCGTACACGTCCGTCCCTCCCTGTGAATGGATTGACGCCGTGTCTGATGACATAAATGAGGTGAGTCCAAGCACTTCTTCTCCTCCTCTTCATCATCCATCCAGCTCTCGGTCATCTCTTTGTTTTCTCCCTCTCTGCCTCAGGACCATCGGCCTTTCTTCAAGCTGGTGCGTCAGCGGAGCGGCCAGCCTCGCTCTCTGCAGCATCTGTGTCGATGTGCTCTACGCCTGCACCTCGGGGCCCGGTGTCGCTCTGCAGTCAGTAAACTGGACATTCCCAGCTCTGTGAGGGATTATGTGCTGCTGTGTAATGACGGGACGCTCAACTGACTTTGTGTTGAATGATCTTAACAGGGTGGTGCTCTGACATGTACGGATAAAAACCTGTTTCGGTTAATCTATCTTTTTTAATCCAACACACGTTTTTTTGGAGTGTTTTTAATGTGACTGTTGTTTGGACAGTGTATCATTTGAAAAAGTATACTAATTTTATGTGTAATGTCTGGATGAAAATACAAGCAACTTTACCACCTCATGAATTACCATTGTTTTACATTTCCTTTCATTTATTCAGGATACAGGGTTTATGTAACAGGTGTTTTAACATTAATTTGTAATTTCTCTATTGAATCGAGTTATACAACACCCCATCATATATTAGATAGATGAATAGAGAGGTGGATGGACGGATGTTTGGATTGGTGGGTTGGGTGGATTTGTGCGTGGATTGATTGGTAGATGGATGGATGGATGGATTGGTGGGTGTCTGGATGGATGGATGGTGATTAAAATACATTTGAATAATAATTATTTTGTAATTTAATAGGACTTAAATGCAGCAGTGGGTTTTTACTTCCCAGCTACCACAGAGGTATTTTCTCTAAACCTCATAGAGATCCTGTGGTAGATTGTTCCTTTAACCTTTTTATAAACATTCTTAAAAACGCTTTTATAAAGTTTCACATTGTAACATCAATCCTCTGTCTATCCCATGCTTAAAAAAATATTTTTCTATTGCTGATTACAATATAGAATTTAAATATATCCTTGAAATGATCCAGAATGCACCAGAACAGATAAGATTAAATGTATCATTAGACACAATCGTATATGTATTTCTATAGCCACACAGAAATAATTATTATTTAACTGTTGGTCTCTTGTATTAACTCGTGTATTATGTTATGAGGAGGAGCAACCGGGACGAGCCGTCACCAAAACAAGCGCTCCCTGTGGCCGGCTGACGTCACGCCGCCTCAGTGTTTATTATGTGTTTAAAGCAGCAGCTGCTAACTGGTGTTTAGCTTCGTCCTCAAACATGCGCTGATTTCACAGCAGCCAGGTAAGATCTCAGCTTCTCTGCACCGCGGCCACTTCCGCTCTCCTCACACTCTGCTCACATCTTTTACTCCATCAGACCTGCGGCGGCGAAACACACCGAAAACCGCCGAAGGTCGTTTTTCAGCTAGCAGGGAGGGCTAGCTCACAAGCTAACTTAGCTTAGCTGAAAGGTTCTGTGGGAAAAAGCAGCAGGTCGGAGACAATGGGACAAGTCAGCAGCTCGACACGTTGGATTTCACATCTGCGTGTTTAACACAGGAGGTGTGGACGTGGAGTTCACTAACAAAGGGGAGAGTTGAGCTTATATTAGCCGGATGTTAAGACTTAGCATCACAGCTACAGGTTCACAGCTGTTGACCAGCCCAAGAAGCTGCTGCGGATCTTTACGTAAAGTAACGATCGTGCTGAATAACGTAGTCAAAGCACGTTAAACGGTTCACTGGGTGTTTCCTGCCAGATGTGTTGTCTTAATAATAAAAACATCTGGCTGCGAACTCGCACGTTTACAGAGTTTTATTGTTTCGAGGTAAACACATGAACCAGGATTGTGTTTTACCCAAACCTCAGTCACAGTTTACCTCATCAGGACACAACCCTTTATTTCTGCTAAGTTGGAGATTTAAAAAAAAAAAAAAATTCGAAATTTCGAAATACCTATATTTATTTATACAGACAATACACACAAATCTGTATTTCTTTAATTGTGCCAGTGTTAGCCAACTGGCTAATTTGAGATCCATTTGGGTGATAAAACTAAATTGGAAAAAATATAATTTACCAATCTATATATATCAAAGTCAAATATACTATAAAAGGCAGGAAAAGCTCCAAGTGAGAGATTATCTCCTGTAACGTGTGTATTTCCTGTTAATTGTTGCTTAGTGCTGAAAGTTGTTTAATCACTTTGTTGATCAAAAGAAATTGAATGAGATTGTTCTGCTGATCAATTGGTTTTCAGTTGTCGAGCAGAAATAAAATAACTTTAGTTCAAGCTTCTCAGTTTTAAAGATTTGCTGTTTGTCTTTATCTGCGTCATGATCAAATAAATGTGTGTAAACAGAAATCTTCAAGATGTCGCCTTTGGCTCTAAAAGCATGATCAGCCATTTTACTTTTTTCAAACTGTTTTTGATGAATGAAAATCTTTTAACCAGCAGATGAAACAATCATTACATTTATCAAATCATTCGTTGTAGAGTATGTGTCCTCTGGTAAATCCAGTGAAGCAGAAAATGTGATCTAAAAACATCACACTGTAAATCCAGTGTTACCACAGACGAGTCCTGCTGATCACTGATAAACATTTTCCAGAGCGACCTCATAACTGCAGATAAAGAAGCACACACCATGGTGTGAATCAGACTGAAATGCTGTCTGACATGTAAAGTGTTCAGATTGAGTTGCAGTACATTCTGTTCTGCTCATGTTCCCTTGTCTTCTGATTATTTTTCACCTACCTGTGTTGTTTCTTCCCTGTTATAAATGTTGTTAAGACAAGTGCTATATACATAGTTTGTCATAATCCCCAGTTCTTAATGTTAGAAATTAAATAAGTAGATCTGATTAGTTTAAAAACAGATTATATAGATTGCATTATTTATCTCTTATGTTTATATCTGCACTTAAACATCATATTCCCAGAAATTATAATAGATTTATTTTTAAATGTTCCCATTATATAAGATGATGAGACATTTAGGACTCTGCTTACACAACTAACATGTTTTTGCTGAATGTTGCTTTGTGCAGAAAGTGAAGCCCACGTGTTTCTTGTGTATTTGTGTTGACCAGGTTCGGAGGACAGAGATGGCAGTGTGTGCACTGACCATGCTGGACGGGATGGAGGGGGAGGTAACAGCAGCAGGCGGCGTGTTGCTCCTGGTCCTGGCGCTCGTCGTGGCTTGGCTCTCTACCCACGTGGCCGATCGGGGCGACCACATCCTGGGCACCATCCTCACTGTGGGCGCCCACGCCTCGCTGATCGGACTGGGAACCCACGACAGCTACAGCGCGGGGTCCCCCGGCGCAGACGCCCCCGAACAGCAGGCCCCCCCGCCCTCGCAGGAGAACAAGTCGGATGACGGCGAGTCGGGGGCTGAGAGAGGAGAGGGGGAGGGTGCGGAGGGGGTCAGGGCGGATCTGTTGCTGGACATTCAGTGCAAACCACCGCAGGCTGGAGGACACACTTCTGATGAGGAGGAGGAGGATGACGCTTATGAGGAAGAGGATGAGGATGAGCTGGAAGAGGAAAATAAAAGGGTTATGAAGTCTATCTCTGTTTTGACCAGTACCATCTCCCTCGCCACCACCGCCACTCCTCCTCCTCCTACTACTACTACTACTAACACTACCACTACCATTTCTGTTCGACTGAAGTATTTAAATGACACGGAGGAGTTGGCTGTTGTGGAACCACAGGATACAGTGGGAGTACTGAAAAGGTAAAAACAACCTCAAACATCCACAGATAAATTTCAAACATAAATCTTTAATATGTCATTCAACAGCTCCTCCTTCTCACCTATTCTCTTCCCCAGTAAATACTTCTCAGGTCGGGAGCATCAAACAAAACTGATCTACCAAGGCCAGTTGCTGCAGGACCCCAAGAAGACTTTGTTGTCCCTAAACATTACCCACAACAGCGTGATCCACTGCCACATCTCCCAGGTTCTGCTCGAGGCTGATCCAGAGGAGGGGGACGAGTCCGGGGCGGCAGCCGGAGTCTCGTCCGGAGTCTCTGGGGGATTCAGAGCCGCGGGCGTGGCCATCAGCACCAGCAGCCTGGTGGTGCCCGTGTTCGTGGTGATACTGGCCGTGGTGTGGTACTTCCGCATCAACTACAGGCAGTTCTTCACTGCCCCTGCGACCATCTCCCTCGTGGGAGTCACTGTGTTCTTCAGCTTTCTGATCTTTGGGATGCACAGCCGCTAAAACGGCAGAGAGGGAACTGAATGTTTTGAGGTAAAAATAAAAATGAAATATAAAACCCCGCAGCAAGTGGGCGAGTATCTGGAGAGATGGGCTAATCATAAAAAGGGGCCTTGGTGCAGAAACCACAGCTGAGGAGTGCGAGTGTATGTGTGGGTGGTTGGGTTAGCCTGTTTGTGCACGTACCAGGATAAAAAAAAAAGATGAGTGATTGTACAATACATGTGGGTAAATACTAATCTGCAGTGAGTGAAGTTCTGTGTAAACTGAACCATAATTTAGCTTCTCTTCAGACACGACGTAGTGGTTCACACCACGTTTTAATCCTCCGGCTTTCTCTCGTCTGCTCTTTTACTGTCGTTAGTCCAGTTTCTGTGTTTTAAGAAGAAAAAAGATGCAAGAATCCCAAGTCTTATGGAACCACTCACTGTTTGTGCTGTGTGTGCCAGTTTGACTCTTTACCATGATTTAGAGTTTATGTGAATGATTTAAAGCTCCGCACAGCTCCGCCTCGACGCTGTGCCGATGACCTCGAATATTTTTTGTTGCTCAATAATGTAGAAAGAGGCTAATTTAAATAATCTCTAGACTTTAAAATAGACACTTTTTGAGAAGATATTGTAAATATATTGTGTATTTTCTGTAAATAACATAAAAAAAGATGAAATGAATCAGATGAACCTGCATCTGGCACTTAAAAGATTTGGAGTGGGATGTTAAACCCTCCTGATTATGCTGGATTGCTCTGGCTTCAGTGATGTCTCAGATTAAAGCTTTTCAAACCATCCTGGTTTCTAGTGTTTATTGATCTGATGAACTGAGTCTGTGTGCGATCTGCATTTATTTATACAAACAACAGTATGCACGGCAGCAGAGAGAAATCACCCACGAATCATCACATTATGTTCAGATACAACAGTCCATTCACACATGCACTTGTTTGTGCATGGTACAGAAAAATATAAATCGAGAACCTACAACATTGCCTTCTCTGTCATTTGCAGTAAAGAGTCACACGAGAACATCAGCTGCTGCGGCTTCAGTCACAAATAAACAGAAGAAAAAAAAAATGGATCATGCCCACTGTTTATTTTTAGTGCACGTCACAAGACTCCACTGGAAAAGATTCGAAAGGGCACGTTATCGTGCAGATCTTGAGAAATAAAGTTTGAAGAAAGGAACTGGTCGTACTGGAAATGAGTTAAACTGTATATTACATGTGAAATTGAAAAAGATTTAAGAGACTGTACAAAAAGGATTTGGGGTGAGGGAGGTGTCCTATCTGAAGACATCTTTATCTAAAAATCTTAAGAACAAACATGAGCTACAGGAGGTCTCACTCTACCCGGAATGGAAAAAATAATTCACTGCAAAACCCTTCCTGTAAAGTCATAAAAGGAAATATTAAGAGCAGCGGGATAAACAGTAAATACAGCCTTGGATCAAGTGATGTGAGCAGGGAGGGCTGAACTACCAAAACAAATATTAACTTTACATCCTCCTCCAATGTTTTCTTCTACATTTGTTTGTGCATGAGCTGATTTACACACACAGACTACTGGATGGATTTCCAGGAAACTTTGTGGAAGAATAAATAACCTATTAAATGTTGGCACAGATCCAGATCAGGTGGTGAATGTTTTCCCCCACCTTCTTTAACATACAATGTTAAAGAAGGTGGGGGAAAGGAGGATTTTATTTAAATTCGTTGATATACATAATATAAATTCATTCATATAATTCATTTTTGTGAATTTCTCAAGAAACAATGCAAAGATCTTGATTAAAGCTAAAATAAATTGGTGCAGCTTGATTGAATTGAAGGGGACTTGATTGACTTTCTAGTTTGTTAACAGGTTTATTCCAAAACTATAGGACTGATTTCCACTAAAGTAGCTGAAGGGATGGAGTTTGGGAAGAGCCTGATTAACTGCATGTGAATGCTGATTAAGCGGCAGATACTTTTGTCCACTCTCTTTTTACTATGTTGAATGATAATTAATTTAGATTATCTGAGCACTTCCCTTTTTTCTTTTATATGTCTATAATAAGAACAAGACAATCCTGTGTAGGGTTGTTGGTTGAGGTATTCGCTGAACCGACTGCTTGTTTCTGTATTTACTTGGACCTACATCTATTCTGTTCCACAACAGACTCAACTAGTCGTACTAGTCCCAACCCCTCTTACCCAAAATCATTTTTGTACAGTCCCCAGGTTTTACTTTTATTTCTGATTCTACAACAATAACTACAAAAGTCAAGTCTTCGAGGTTTGTTGATGCAATTTATAAAAAAAACACTTCACTACGACGATCAAATGTGAAAAGTTGCAAGTACAAGATTTTTTAAAGTGCATCCGACCTCTAAAGCAAGTAACGCCTCCTACACCTTTTAAATCAGACGTTGGTCCGAGAATTACAAGATGGAGACTTGTCGGTCAGAATCATGAATGAAAAGCAGAGCAGCAGCACTGATCTACCGACAAACCCAGGAAGAATAAAACAGGAAAGAAAGAATTACGGCCGATTAATGATTCAAATACCGACTCAAATCATACATACATGTACTGTACATGTGCCCTAAAAGCCTACAGGCTCGTCAAATATCACAATCTGCATTTACACACAAATAATATACACATCACTAAATAGGCAGTGACAAATGAAAACTTAAATATATTAAAGATGTAAACAGAAAAGTATTTGTTTTTTTAGTTTTTTCTTTTAAATGGCACACTTTCACAAAAATGTCACATTCTAGGATGCATAGTTTGGTGAAAATATAAATGATTACACTCACACACAGCCTCTAACCACACACACACACACACACACACACACACACACACACACACACACACACACACACACACACACACACACACACACACACACACACACACACACACACACACACACACACACACACACACACACACACACACACACACACACACACACACAGAATTAGATTCAGCATAAAGAGGCACACACACACACACACACAAACTGTGCAATACAATGCTAGAATCACAAAGCCACCGATGAGTACTCCAGTATGTCAAGTGTTGAATTAAAAGCAAAAGGACAAGTCAGTAGGTCGTCAACAAAGAGAATCTGAAGGTTTCAGAAAGCCACGGTTAAGACTTCAATTATTTGTACGTTATTGAGGAAAAACATGTTTTTTTTTAAATAGTTTTTAGTTAAAAATGTAAATAAGTAGATGGGCATCTTAAGTCTGTGCTCTATTTTCTTACTGCTGTTGACAGAGGCTGTCGATCACATAAGTGCATCAGTAAACACTGTCAGTAAGGAGGCACTTTACTTTTATGTAAAATATTGTTATGGTAGCGGGCGCCTCTCCCTCACAGATTTAAGTTTCTCTGAGATGTAAAACACGATGTGTGGAAGCTCATGGCTTATTCTAATTTTCTGTTTAGAAACTAGGAACAGGGTTGTTATTCTGAATGTGTTTTAGTTTTTTGTAGTAGAGTAGTTACTTAGGTTTCTCTTTTTTGCCGCCCTGTTCCCCTCCTTTGGTTAAAACATTTGTTTGTGTTTAATTATTTCAAACTAAACAACTAATTAATTTATCAATTTAACCAATTCTTCCATAACTCCCCTGACCTTCTCTTTATCTGCACTGGTCTGAAACGATAAATTCCTTAACAGTTCAGGTTGAATTTATGAATGCACCCTTAACAACCATCATCCTATCATTTAGTTAACTCATGGTTTCACACAGGCCAACACAGATAGGCAGAGGAATTATGAGCCGTCTAAAACACTTGTGGTGTTTGGACACATTTCTCATGTTTCTGTCCTCACATCCAAAGGATTTGTTCCACTTGTGGCAACAAGTATCGTCAGCATCAATTTAAATGAAGTGTAGCCACACGTTTGAATATTTATTTCCATCCACCATTATAATTTGCACCTAAGAGCAGCGCCTCTGTGTAGATGACATGTTTCTGTGTGTGCAGGTGAGTGGGAAGCAGCCCCCTCCACTCACATAGATCAATGTTGCAATCAGAAGTCGAGTTATTGAAAAAAAAGTGCAGGATAACTTATGTTGGAATAAGAAATCTGTTTATCTAATTTCTCAGTACGGACAATAGAACCAATTACGTCTGAGCTTATTGATAATTTTCTTAAATAATTAAGTGCTGAGGCTCATTCAGTACCGGGTGTTGGTGCACGTGCCTATGGTCAAGTCGCCCTGACTACCACCTTCGGGCGACAGCAGCTGTCTGTGTTGACAGAACTGTTCAAAATTCCTGAAAAAGCAGAATGTACATTTTGTTGAATTTCCCTGTTCATCACCTACAGATACTCTGACTGGAGTCTGACACCAAGTGACTGACCCAACTTTTAACAACACTGTGTTCTTAAAACAGAATGAAACTTCAATAAAATGGAGAAGCCTTTCGTGTTAAAGCTACTGCTAAGTCATGTTGAATCCCATCCTGAGTGAAGGGAGGGACTGGCCTGACAAACAGGCTGTTGCTAGTTTAAGTCATCATAGATACTTGAAATAGAAGGTGCTGAGAGTTTGGGCCTCTTTTTTTTGGTCGACAAGTTGATATTACTCTGAGAGCTGCCGCTGCTGCTGCTGCAGCCTCCAGTCAGACTTCCTCCTCCGCTGTTCAAACCGAGAGACGTCCTCTTCTTCTTCGGCTTCCTCGAGTCTGAATGGTTGGTGCCTGTGAGAGGGACAGAAAATGATCCATCTAGTGGCTTTAAGCTTCATCATTAAATGATGTTAATTGGACTGCACATTATTTCCTTACTGGCTTTCGATGAGGCAGAGTCTGTGGGTGAGATATCAGGAGAGTCTTCCCACTGCAGGCGGCTCATCAGGGTCTGTCCATCTGGAAGCTCAAAGTTGTCGCTCTCCACCACTGCATCGGCATCGGGCAGCGACAACCTGCCGACAGAAACACAAACAATGTCACCAGAGTCCGACTGATTAGGATTTTTGTGCCGATATTAGGAAGAAAAAAATGTCAGATATCGACATATCAGCTGATATACATAAACATATATGTGTATTTAAAAAAGTTAATTATTACCAAGATGTTGTTAGCAAACCCCTATGACAAAGACATGTAATTGAAACAGTTTAACTCTACATTTATAAATAAAAAGAAAACACAAATACAACCACATGTAAAGAAACTTCATGTTGTGTAAAATGTAAACATATATGTAAATGAACATCTTCTATTAATTAGTAGAAGTAGTAAGTCTGTTACACTGGTGCAGACAATATCTAACTAAAACATTAGCATATACATTTGAAAACAGGGCTTCACTAAATATAGTAAAGAACCAGTCAAACCAGTAAAGGGCCTGCCAAATTTGTAATTGTAATTTACAGCAAAGGATCTTCATGAGGTTTGTCTGTCAATAATTTCTCAACGTCAAGACCTGTAGCATTTATGACAAGCTTGACATATTATGTAGGGGTGAGGAGGAGGAGGAGGGGGACGGGGCACACTCACGCGGACGGCCCCAGGAGGAACACCCTGACGGCCCTCCTCTGTTCGTCCGTGTGCTGGGGACATCGCTGAGACCTGGTGGGACACAAGGTGGCATTATACATCCCTGCCTGATGGGCTTAAATGTCCAATACACAGCTTCACAGGTCGCCCCCCCCCCTCTCGCTACAGCAGCAGGGAGAGAGGGAGGGAAGGAAGGAGGCGGACTACAGCTGACACAGTCTGTGACCAATCACATTGGGAAGAGCGCGATGAAGTGTTACGGGTAGTGAAATGTTCGAGGTTGGTCACTGACAGGGTCCTACGTGGTCTAATTAATACATTCTGTTGAATTGATGCCTTTTCCCCGGAGTTAGTCCCAACCACAGACTGTACATCAAGATGGACGACGCATCTCCACTTCCTCCCACAATCCAGAAATGAAGCCTGCAATAACGCTGCAATCTTGGGCTGATGACATGGTTTTGAGACAGAGACTATGCAGTTGTTATCTGGGGAGGGAGGCTATCGGTAGTGGGGTCCTGCCAATACACATGCTGGACCAATCGCGAAAAATAAATCAGTGTGATAAGAACTACCGTTAATGACAGACATCAATAAGGAAAAAAAATTGACACGTATGAGCTTTTTAGTTTGGTCCAAGTCTCATCTACCGACATAGAGGAGGCAGGGTATATCACCTATACTGCAGCAAGCCACCAGGGGGCCGATCAAGATAGTTTAACTTAACCAAATTACATGAATGTTTTCATTAATACACATATGAAACTGATGTTTCATGTTCTTCACATGCAACCATGACCTTCAGTTTCAGACTGCATTTCAGTGTGGTTTAGTACCAGAAACGTTTTTAAACGATAAAGCTTTACAGGAGACCCAAACCTCAGAATTTGGATTAAGTAACATGAAAACACCAACACAAGGTAAGGTGCTGCTGTACCCTAGTCTGTGCTGGATTATCGCAGATATTAGCTACACAAAAAGCTGTTAATGGTTTTTCCCAGATTGGAGAGGTTTCAGCAGATTACACATTACCTGGTACACATCTTCTTGGTGTGCTCGGAGATCACCCCACATTGCTGTTGGGACAAACGTTACTTTACTGATCAACGTTTGCAAAAAATTGAATGTATGTATTTTTAGGGATTCATATAACTTGCTTACTGTTGTTAAGAGGGATCTGACTTCATCCGGTCCTAATGTTTCATAACTGATGCCAGTGTTGTAGTTATACTAAAAGACAGATGACATGGTTATTAAAACTGTGCATTGTGTCTACAATACAAGATGGAAGAAGTTGAGCACCTGAAGGTTAAATGATCAAAGAAAGAGCTCTTCACCTTGTAAGGCTCTGAGGTGATGCTGCTTCCGAGATCGCCTGGAAAAACGACAAGTGTTAGCCCTCTGTACATGCACACTTTAAAGATATTGTTGGTAATTTCACCTTTATTTATAGGACAGTAATTTAAAGTGTTAAGATTTGATCAAAGTTGAACTGTGGGTCAATATATCTGGTGTTGCATGTTATTAAATATTACTGTGCAAAACATTAAAAAATTGTTGTATTTAGACTGACATATATCAAGAGAAAACTTATCTCTGGCATATTCTTTTGATTTGGGTTAGGGTTAGATCACATAAATTAATCATGCTCTGCATGTTCAGATGACAGCAGGGACCAAACCTCAGGAAATAAAACCTGATACACTCACCATTTTTGTGTTTTAGAGATTTGGATCTTCTGGGGGAATTTTGATTCTGCACAAAGAAAAACATTAAGATTCAATTACCTCTTTCTACACGTTAAAACATGTAAACATTTACAAAGTGCAAAAGGAATGCAAAAATACCTTATCTGACTTTCTCTTCTTGGCTGTAAAAATTAAATAAGAAGTTTCATTATTATGAGAAAGAAATCTGGAGTTTTCCTCATTAATTCTCTTTCTACAGATGACATTTAACTTCAGTTATTTTCAGCTGCTCACCTTTTTTTTCTGCCCCATACGACCAGTCGTTATCATTAAGGTCATCATTGTCTTCCTGGTCACTCTCTGATTTGTTCATATTATTATTAGTGGCTAGCCTGTTGAAGAGCAAAAGAGGAACATCATTAGATCTTCACACATATTTGGAATCAATGCTAAACTATAAGCCCTTTACTGACCCACCTGCGGCTGGCAATTCTACTGCTGTTACGTCCCATGCCGAGACATTTCTCCAAGTGTGGAGCGAAGCGAGAAGCTGCTATCAGTCTTTTGCAGTTTGGACACTCACACTCTTTGTTCTTCCACTGGTTGTAAACCTGCCCAAATATGTCCACTCCTGGTTGGTCCACAATTTCTACAGGAGTTGAAAAGGCAAAAGGGGAGTGTGACTTCATTCTTAGGATGCTATTACTCCACCATATATTTATACACAAAAGATAGTTGTTGGCTGCGACATTAAGTTTAAAAATTCTCAAGTACATAAAACCTTTAAATATGTGGCACTAACCGAACTCCTTCATGCTCTCTTGGTCCGTTTCATCCAAGAAGAAATATCCCTGTTTCACAGCACGATGTACTTCAAAACACAGACCCAAACAGGCATCTTCCACCAGCTCAGAGTAGATGTCATGGACCAAGGCCTACAACATGAAATATATAATTTGACATCAATGCAAACATCATGATGGAGTAAAAAAATCTGATATGTGTGATGTTTTAAAGAAATCCCATCTAACTGTAAACTGGGTGTCGGGAAGGGGACAATGAAGGTTTTTGGATGAATCACATGAATCTGACAGCACATGTAACTTTATGCACAGATTTCTAAACCCAGACCCTACACATTTACACAGTGGACTGTCTTTCCCCAACTCAATACATTCTGTACGTTTCTGTATCTGTGTACATCAGTGCCTCACCTCCAGCTTGGTGTTGTCTGGGCCTGACAGGGGCATATCCTCCATTTTCATTTGAAAATCTGTGTTGGAAATCTTGATAGCAAGGTAATGAGATGCTGGCCTGTGGATTTAGAACATAGGAAACAAACTTACAAGTCATGATATGGTCAGTGATTTACTAGTTTACAGATATACGACAATCTGTCGTCAAGGAAAAACAGATCGGCGAATACTTACTTTAAAATTGGTTATCAATGTTTGTGGATCTGTCTTCATTCTGTTGAACAAAGAAAAATAATTGTCAGATACTGGGCATTGAACTAGTTTATGGGTCTTTTACTTATCTTCTTAATTTGTCAATTGATTGTTATCAATAAAATGTACACAAGTATCACGGAATCCCCATGACAAGTTCTGAGAGCTCACCATAACACCCCTAAATGTTTTGTTTTGTACAGCCGATATTCAAAACTCAAAAATGTTCACTTTAATATCCAAGTAAACTGAGAAAATAGGAATGTTTTCCATCTGAAATCTTATTGGAACTACATCCTCTTTGTCTTGTGTAGCAATAACATCTGGTTTGATTCGGAGTCAGTGGGTCACATGACGTGGAGGCCATTAAAATCTGCATTTAATTACATCATAGCTTCATTGATGGTCCTTTAGTCCCAACCTAGAACCAACTTCAGAGCGATCAGGATCAATCATAGCAGGAAACGGAACAGCTCAATGCGTCAGGTGTGATCTGGGATAACATGCGTACTTATTTACACTATAGAAACACAGCGAAAAAGCTAAATCATGATTCACAAATGATAGATTACATACAGTATATAAACTGTAGCACAACACTAGCTAATCTTAATAGAAAAACATATAAATACAGCTAATGTCAGTTTGTTAGCACTCTGCTTACTTTCTGGTTTAAGCATTTGCTAGCTAGTCATGCTAGTCTACTACTTTAATGTGAAGGGAGAGATTATGTGGCGAAAGACACACGTGAAATGTATTTAGAGTAGAGATGTTATATTTCTCATTCCACCCCGAACCCCAGTTTCCTCTTACCCTGAAAACTCAGCCTGAAGCAGGCAGTTTCTCTGAGGAAGACAACAGGACCGAGTCACTCACACACAACACGCCAACACGAAGCTGCTGTTCAGCTGCAGCCATCTTCATGTCCCCGGCCAAATTGAAATGTCAGTCAGAGACTCAGGCTGTTGTCGCAGGTTACGGTTAAAATGACGTTAAAAAGCCGCCTGACGAAGAGGAGGAGGAGGAGAAGGAAGAGGAGGAGGAAGAGAAAGAGGATGAGGCCACCGGAGCGGAAACAAACAACGACACAACCACCGGCTTCCGGTTCAGTTTTAAAAATAAAAGCCACACATTCGAGAGGAAGGCGTGTCAGAGGGGAAGTACGTAAATATACCAAAACAAAAGCACTGATCCAGCATTCAAAATGAGTGCAGTAAAGGTATTAATACTAATAAAAACACCAAAGGTCATCTTAAATCTGCCATGAGGCAGGTCACCAAAGATCATCTTTGCAGTTACACATGATATGCATAAGCAGAGATATTGAAATATATAGTATATGGTATAGTGGTATAATTTTCGATTACATACTTTAGTGAAGGAATTTAGGTTAAAATATAAATAAATACCTGCATTCAAAATGTTACTTCAGTAAAAGCATCTAAGTGATAGTAATAATAAAAACCTGAATACAAAAGATTACTTTAGTTAAAGTGTGTAACTGAAAGTACCAATAAAATACCTGCATTCAAAATATTACTTTTGTTAAAGCTTGTAAGTAAAAGTACTATTAAAATAGCTGCATCCAATTTTTATTAATAAACAAATTCAAACTTTAGTAATAGCATGTAACTGAAAGCACTAGTTAAATACCTGAATACAAAATATAACCTAAGTAAGAGCATGTTAGTAAAAGTACTAATCTATACCTGCATTCAATAGATTACTATAGTAATGACATGCAAGTAAATATACTCACTGCAGAAAACAGTGTTTGTGAATGAAACCCTCAAATCTTAAATTCATTGTTTCCTTGGTTAATTACTGGTTTGGTTTGTAAAAAAACTTCTGAAGGCTTCATCTATCCAACAGTCCAAACCTCATAATTATTACACATATTTTTCATCCAGCACATCAGCATTGATCTACATTCTGTCTGCTTATTTTAACAGAACACACTTCTCTAACTGTTAAAGATATTTTTTTTATTTGCCCAAATACTTGAACTACAAGGACATGAGAGCACCCTCAGCTATAGAAAACATCAAATTTTGTCAAATGGTCAGCAGTACAAACTTGTAAAGCTTTGCAGTCTTAGATATTTCTATAAACCAACAGAAGGGAGAGAAGAAACAACTAAAACAGGTGAATTCAACCAAAAGTTCTCCCCTGTGAGTGAAAGGCCCACTGGCCCCAGAAGTCACAGATGAGGGTTTGCCAAATCAAAGACCTAACAAAACAATAAGCACTCGATACAAAAACAGTATTTACAAAAAATTACAAGTTTTTTTTCTTATTTTGTTGTTGTCATTGACCCAATTCCACTGGCAACTCGTTTTCCCCCCAAATCCCTTTTACAAACTCCCATCAATCGATATCAGCAATCGCTTTCCTTTTACCTCCCCCAAGTTATTTAAATAGCCCAAGTTGGTTTTATTTCAGTTTTTGATGAGATTCATAATGGTCAAAATCAGTTTATTACTAACAGATTATCAATAATTGCCATGTACTCATCTGTCTGCAAAGCTTAAATGACAGTATTTGTCCGTTTTCAGGAAACAAATGACACGACGTTGCCGAGACGAAGAATTACCAAAGAACTTTGGAGAGAGAAAAAATGAAAAAGATTTAACAATATCTACATTCATGGTGTTGGTATGACATCCCCACACAGGCACATACATGCATGCTGCCGTCACATCAGGGGATGCAACATAACAGCAAAACCAAAACCAAAGCTAACATTAAAACAAAAAAAACTAAACACAAATACACCCTCATATATACAGTTATGTGCATGCATGCACACAAACTCACATAGAGGGACAGATTTACATTAAGTGCACACATTTTTTTGGGAAAAGCATTAGACTTAAATCCAGATTGGATTTAAGTCAATACCATTACAATTTCCAAAAAAAGAAAAAGAGATGGAACCACACAGCTGAACATCCACAATAAAATCCAGATGAATCAGAACACAACTGCTCACAATTAAAACAATCTCGACAGTTCATACAAACCGTAAAAGAAATGTAAAACGATGGTACAGAGAAGAAACACACACCAACTGTATGACAGTCTTTAAAAAAGGTCAGATTGAGCTTAAAATATGGAAAATGAGCGTTAGTGACAAATTGCAAACACTAAACACTGTAACTAACTGAACGGAACAAACTGAATTAACAGAGATTGTTTCGGACTCGAGAATGTGTGCGCGATGACAAATAACACTTTAATTGACGGACACATGGTAACGGATCCTGCAGTGCCTATTAACATTTCCACCACCATTGAGACTTTTTGTTTTCTAAACACAGAAGCGCAGCGGATGCAAAAAGGCTTTTTGACACCAATGACATGAAAGCTGATTAAAGTGGCAATATAAAATCCAATTAACCAATTTAATAAGTACAAATCCAATTGTTTTAAGACACAAAAGTTGAACGGAGATCACTTTAATGTGTATTCAAGGTGTAAACTGTCAGTAAACACATTTGTATCTAGAAGCTCCAACAGCTTATTAGTTATACTAATAAAAACATTACAAATCAATTGCAACAAGTTTAATTGAAAGAATAACTCAGGGGATGGATGCAAGAAGAATTTCAAGGGACGGAGGAGCCCGCAGGCCACAGTAAGGTCGACCAATGATGCAAAATTTTAATTTTAAGGATATGACACTGCTGTAAATGTGCTCAGTAGGGTGTAATGGCATACGAGTCAAATCTGAAACTACTATGAAATGTTTTTTATTGTAAATACTGAAGAAAATTATTACATAAGTGATTGTTTGTTTTGTAGCTCAGATCATCTCCTTGTGGCATTACAAGAAAATCTCAGTTTAGCTTGTTGCTGTCACAAAGTGAGTCAATGTCAGTTTCAGCTTTGTGTTTTGCTCTAAACCTGACATCACAGCTGGGCGGAGACAACTGCAGCACATAAGTCAATTTCCCATAAATGTACTATTAAAAGGAGTTTTGGTTTAGTCAAAAAGCCTCATTACACCCACTTTAGCAACAATAAAACATGAAAAACTCAAGGGGAGTGAACATTTTATAGGCACTGCTTATTTCAAATGAAAACAAATGGGTAAATAAAGTTCTGAAACTTTCCAGCAACAAAAAAAAAAAAAAAGACATTCATAATGGCTTGGTTTTTTCCTGAACAAATACCACCTCTTTAAGAACCAAATGATAAAATCTACATCACAAATTGAGAATAGAGAACAAAGCAACAATATTTTGGGGGAAAAAAAAACATTAAAAAGGAAACATTCTGAAGAGTGCAATTTTTCAGTGCCCCGCACACCCCCCTCCCTAAAGTGATCCCCCCTTACTAGATTCTTTGGCTCCATGAAGCCAGTTGACAACTCATGCCATCTGTCATTAACTAATCACCAGAATAAGAGAAGAAACACTGGAGGGACGTTAAAACTCAAACTTTAAACCACTGAACCTGTGAATCAAGATTGAAACCAGCGTGCAGAAATATTCACGACATCCTCAAACCAGTGGGATGCTGTTTTTGGCATAATGTCAGCGGCCCGTTCTGTGAGTTGACCATCACAGCGGGGAGGGAACGAAACTGATATTGGACATAGGGGCAGGGTCCCTCGGTGAGTACAGATCAGTGACGCGGCAACAAAAAGTGGGCGAATGTGAAATGGATGAGGCAATGCAGGGGCTCCCTCTGGTGGTGGGAGGAGAGCAGGGTTGGCACAATGGCAGAGCTCCCCGGACTCTTGGCTCAGCTCAGCGCTGCTCAGTTCGTCTCTGCGACGACGGCCCATTTCAGTCCGAATCAGAGTCTGACGACGCCTGTGAATTTGAATCGCTGCTGCTGTCATCTGACTTGTTCTCTTTGTCCTCCGCCTCATCGTCTTCCTCATCATCCTCCTTCTTCGAAATTGGAACAAAAAATATCATCAAGCACATTCAAGATCAAGTTATTCCCAGTGTGTGCGACAAATAAGAAATGTCACTCACGTCCTCTTCGTCATCATCATCCTCATCTTCGTCATCCTCGCTGGATGAGTCTGCGTCAGAAGAAGCCTTCTCGGGCTCATCATCTTCTTCATCCTCCTCCTCCTCCGTGTCCTGTGAGAAGAGACATCCATCAGATTTATCTAAAAATTAACGTACAGCTGATTTATGAGTCTGATGGATGGACACAGAAGAATCAGAGTCCACACTCACAGATTTCTTGAACTTTGCTTTGGGGCCTCCTGGTTTTGCTGTCGTTCTCCTTTTCTGAAAGGTCACAGGTAAAATGTGTCAAAAAAAGTGGGGATGTTTATAGAGGTACGGTGCTGTAAATTTTCTGATCTCGTATGTGACACAACCATGACAGTAAAATAACTGACTTACTTGTGAAGTATATTCTTTGTAGGTGTTTCTCTCTTGTGTGGACAAGCTCTGCAGGGGGATAGAAGTGTGTGTTAGACAAATATTTTTTAGTGGATAATTCATGACTCAAACAAACCCCAAACAATCAGTCCATACCGCAAGCCACTGTTCCAGGATGACTTTGTACTGCCTCTGCTTTTCCTCAGCAATCTTCTTGTAACGGTCCTTGTCCTTCAGAGGTAACCTCTGCCAGCGGCTGCCGATCTCAGTCATCCGCTCTTTCATCGGGAGGTGATTCAGTTCTCCGTTGGACAACATCTCCTGAGAGAACTTCTGATATCCGTTTCTAGAGTCAAAAGCAATGGGAAAAAAAACATCTAAAATGTTAGCAATTCTGTAACTATGCAACCGGCAGCGTGGATGAACCGGGTGTGACACACTTACGATGGTGGTTTCTTGGGTTCACCCTCAAACTTTATTTTCTTCCCTGAGGCAATGGCGGCAGCAGCAGGTGAGCGCATCTCACACAGGTCTCTCTGTTAAAGCGAGATCAATCACTGGTTGGCTCTCAGTGGAATTGTATATGAATGTTAAGGAGTCCTGCAGAACAGAGATGATTATGATACCTCATATCTTTTCTGATCCTCTGCTGCCTTTTTGATCCACATAATCTTCTCCTTTTTCTCCATGGTGCTCCAGGTGGCTTCCATGGCTTTCTGAGCCTTTGGTCGGTCACTCTGCAAGAGAAGATATACACATGTATTTACATCTTTATGCAGAAAGTAGTTGGTTACAGAATCATAAACCTGTGGTTACCTCTGCTAATGAAGTTGTATTTTCACTGGTTTGTTAGCAGTATTATAAGAATAAGGGTTCAAGAATTATTTTTACTTCATTATTTGTTGGAGTGAGACTGCTGTGAATTCCCGCTATTCTCAATATTAATGATATATCCAAACATTGAAAATTTTGAAATTGAAAATTGACATAAAAAAAACCTTATCCTAACCCTTTAGTATCACATGATGGCCAAAACCAATCTACCAGATGTATTTCTGGAAACCAGGAGTCATGCCTACCTTAAATCTGGCCAGATAGTCTCCTATGACGCTCTGTTGCCAAATGTCCTGAGCAGTCTTAGGTGGGTCTGGCAAACGACTACGATCTTCCTTCTCCTTCTTCTCAGACTCTGCCTTTAGGACCGTCTCCAGACGTTTGTACTTTTCCTGAATAACCAAGACAACAAGATCATTTTTTTTTATAAATACTGGAAAATGTAATTACATTATAAATCAGTATGATTTGGCTCTACTGACGTGGCATTTCTTCTGCAGTATTTTATTTACTGTTTACCTTCTTCTTATCTGGCAGTTCATTCCACATGCGTGCCAGCAGTCTTGTGAGTTCACTGTCAGAGAGGTCTGGTCGCTCTTGCTGTAGCTTGGGCCGTTTTTCCTCAGAGAAGATGAACATGGCGGAAATGGGCCTTTTGGGTTTCTCTGGGCTGGCCTACAGATATTAGGCAAAACAATATCAGAGAAGGAAAGTGCAACATCTAGAAAATGCAAGCTAAAAAAACCAGACAACCTTAACCACTTGGACTATAACCACTTGTAAAAACTGGGGTGGATGTTGCAGTGTACAAATTCATACCTTTGCTTTCGCATTTCTCTTTTTGGAGGCAGGACTGCCGGCTGCGCTACCCTTCCTTAAACCAAACTTATCCTCGCCCAAGACACGCTGCTGCTCCTCCACTGACAAACTCTACAGGGACCACAAAGCAGAGAAATTATAAACACGAAACTCTTACAGCAAAAAAGTAAAGCACAAACTATAACTGTCAAAAAAACTCAGAACGAAAAATGCATGATAAATAAAGTGAGACTTACACTGAGAAATCTGTTCATGTCAATTTCATAATCTTTCTTTCTCTGAAAAAAACAGAAGAACATGTTAGGATTAAGCTGATCGACCTCTTTTCTAATATACTGCGACTTGATTCTGAACTGACTTGTTCACAGCGTTTCTGATAAGCGTCCTTCTCGTTCTGTTTGAGCAGCTTCCACCGCTGGCTGCACATCACCATGCGCTCCGTGCTGGGTACGTCCTTCATGCTCGACATCAACTCGGCGCAGAACATCGAGTAACCATTTCTGAAAGCACACACACAGTTTGGTCTAAATAACTCTGACACGACCAGGATCATCTTGATGCGTGAGCTGTGTACTTTTAACTACAACTCACGGTGGTGGTTTGTCGGGTCGGCCGTCAGATTTGTCCTTCAGGTGCCTCTCAGCCTTTGTCAGGGTGGACTTCACATAATCCCCCTGAACCATGTTAAGCTCCGGGTGCTGCTGGATGTACTCCCGCATTGTTTGCTAGAATATTTAAAGGACACAAACCGTTAAAAAGGACGAAAATGCATCACAGACACATTGTCACCATCATAAGAAGTTGATAACATATTACCCTTATTGTGGTCTCACCTCATACAGTTTCTGCTGCTCCAGAGACTTTGCGATCCATTTCAGCCTTTTTTTGTCGGACAGTTGCGTCCACTGTTTGCCGAGACCCTCCTTAATGTCTTTGGTGGTCGCCTGGTGTCAAACAGAGAAAATGAACATCTGTAGAACCACAAAGTCATAGTTCAAGAGGCTGTATTCTGTGCGCAGTAGCAGCAAAGCTTACATCTGGGCGTGTTTTGAGGAAGGCCTTCTTTTCATGGGTGTACCACAGCTGTTGAGGCGTCTTGGCCTTCTCTGGAACGTTTGAACCTTTCTTGGCCATGCTCTCCACAAGGTCTGGGTGATCTTCCCTGCATTGCACACAATAAGGCAGCATTGAAACACAATTATCCTCTTTAAATGTGCTAGTGTTCAAGGCCAAATATAACCAATGTTATTGCTGCATAATAATGACTAGCAATAAGTAATCTCACCTGAACTTCATCATACTGTGGACAAACGATTCTTTGTCTCTTAAGAAGTCCTCAACGTATTTTTTCTGAAGAAAAGAAAATGTTTCATTAGATTAATGTTAAACGGTACCACAGTCAAAGTTATTCACCGTGGCTTTAACCCTACCTTCTTCTTCTCAGGTAACTCTCTGTACTTCTTTGAGAGGATTTTAGTGAGATCTAGATTGCTCATCTCAGGGTGCAGCTTTGCATATTTGGCCCTCTTTTCCATGAAGAAGCGGAAGTATGGAGTCAAGGGCTTCTTGGGGAAATCTGGATGTTTCTATATATCATGGGTAGAAAATGGGAATGAAAATTCTGAGTTATATTCTAAAACGGCAAGATGTTCATTAAAATTAGTCAATCAAAATATGTTTTAACTCACCTTTATTTTCTTGCCCTTGTAAGGGTTCTTGATGTAGTCTTGAGCATCAACAATCAGTTCTGTCAGAGTCCTGAATTTACGAATCTGTGGATAAAGCAGAAAAATTTAACCGACTTTAACTTAAGGGAGCCATAAACTTGACTTACAGCAAACAAGAAATCTCACAACATCACAAATAAATCAATATGAATTTAATCGACTCGCCTCTTTAGAGACTTCCAGCCACTTCTGCCTACACATCTCAGCTGTGAAGGTGTTGAAGGCCACCTTCTGCCAGTCGAGGTGGGACTCTGATGTTTTATATTTCGTCATGTCTTTCTGAGGAAGGGCCACTTTCATGGCCTCCAGCAACTTTAAGAGGTCATCCTGCGCCCAAACTGTCAATGATGCAAAGAAAAAAAAAAAATCAAACAAAATAATAAATGTAGAGATGACAATTTATGGTGTGACCTGTTACACCACGAGCTGTAGTAACCATTTAAAAGTCAAGAGTAATGTTTCGGTTAGATCTGCCATTTATCATTAAACTGATTAATGATGTTTCCCTTAATAATTGCTTGGTCTCTAATGTATGAGAAACCAGTGAAAAATGACCATCACAATCATCTAATGGTTAAAAATGCATGTTTGGTCCTACTATTGGAACAACTCCCCAAAATGTTTGGTTATTGATCACAACTGAGAAGCTAGAACTGAAGATTATTGAAATATTGTGAATTTATGCTACCACGGGGGAATTGAATTTATAGTTCTCAGTGGATCTTCAGTAGCCAAGTTATATAAATATTTGCATTCATTGACCAAAAAAACAATTTAAATGCAAACACAAAATATCTACTCTTGAATGAAAAGGAGCAGAATGAAGAAGAATCTGATAATAACACATTAATTCACAAAGTAAATAATTCAATTCAGTCATATTTCTAGGACAATTATGCTGTAGAAAGACATGATTAGTGGTATAGGGATGAAATATGCAAAATGTTTTATATAAGTTATGTATGCAATATTTGTAAATATATACTCATTTCTATACAACGGGGAAAGTACAAGACCCCACCTTGCACTGGTGCAGCTGCCTCCATTTCTCCATTCATTTGTGGTCGTTTTGTCTCGAATCTACAAAAGCAACAAAAATCAAGTTATAAAACATGATCTCTCATTGTCACGACCTTTAATTCAAAAATAAAACACAATCCTCAATATGCATAAGTCGTGATCGGCTCCTACACCAGAATACGTTGTATTTTTTTTTAATTGCGGGACTTTATAATAATGTTTTTTTTTTTACGTGTTTAATATTCATGTGATTTTGATATCACACAATAAAAAGGAGTCATGGCTGTGGTCCTGAAGTGAAAGTGTCGTTTCCAAGTGGTGGATGTTAAATTCGCCTCGAGATAATGGTTTATGATCATTACACCGCCCCTTAAACGTTTACGCTACATGGTGAGACATAGGCTATCGCTTGTGACGGCTTCAAATCTCAAATAACACTGCGCAGGGCTTCGTCTAGCACCAACTAGCTACGACAACCGGAGTCTCCGCCGTCGCGCTAATTTCTCCAGGCGGAATTTGGCGCATGACTGCCGTCCTTATTCCAGGACTAAAATATCGTGGACGCACGGCAGCGACCATTTTCCTTCGCCCTGGTCCGCTCGGTAATGGAGGATTTTCTGTCGGAGCGGAGGTTGGGGAGGATCCACGGAAGGAGGAAGCGAATGGACGGACAGGCAGCTGTAGGCAACCAGCTGACCACGGACGGGGGATATGCTTTCGGTCTCCGACGAGGGGGAATGGTGGCCTGGAAGCACTGCAGCCAAATGCGCCACTCAGCAGAGGCACCTCACCACCGTTGGAAGCGGATCTAGCTCCGCCGTGCAAACCTATAATCTCCTCCTCAACTGTTTCACTCCGACTGGAGCGATAAAAATATATTTAATGGTCGGTTTCTTTCATCTAGTGTGTTTGAAAGAGTATTCAAACACAGTTTGAGTCCGATTTTTAACGTTTTAAGAGGGAATTCGAGCGCAAAACATAGTGCATTCTTCAGCGAGGCGTAGCCGAGCTGCGCTCCATGATGGCGGCTGCTCGTTGTTCATCGTGTCCTTGATGGCCCCAGCTCAGTGTGGCGTCCACCGTGTGACCAAGCTCCATGGAAACTCCAGATAAATCCATTTATATCACCACAGATCGGATTTTACGTAAACGTCGAGTCGTTTATACGTAAAATTTGTTATATTTCATTATAATTTCCACATTAAAAACAGGAACCTGGGGCATTACATGACCAAGGGCGCCTTGGCACGACAAATGGAGCTTAAATCGGGCATTTCTCCTGCACACCCGAATTTTAGAAACGTTCCTGTTTACTACAAAACTTAACTCATTTACATTTAATAACAAACCCGTTTACTAGAGCAGGAGCACATAAACGGGACAAATCGTTTAAAATAGTTATTAAACAGCTGTCGTTTTAAGTAGAGCTAAACGAGATTAAAAATGCTCCAAATGAAGCCGAGGTCTGGTTTTTGGAACAAATGGCCCGAGAAATGCACGGTGGTGGGTTGGAGGGACCTGCGGAGGCACAGGAAGAAAGAAGAAAATGGAAAATATGTCTCACGGTGCAACGCTAGCGACTCGACATTACAGTCTGGAATGATGGATTTTAACGGTAGCTGTTAAGTTCCTGCGCGGTTTAAAATATGTTAAAAATCGAGAATTAAACCTCCATGAGGGAAAAGCGTCAACAACCGAGGCTGAGCGGCTTCACTGGCGCGACAAACAGCTCCAGGTCCGCCATGCTTCAGCCCTGCTCGACGAGGAAACCTACCGTGACAAGGTCCAATGGCGCACTGCAAACACGGAAAAACAGAGCCCGGACCTAAAAGCCCAGGGCGGTGCAGACTCCCCTTCCCTTCGACCCCGAGCGGCAGCACAAGCGAGGAGGAGAAAGGCGGGTTCTCCGTGGCTCGGTCGTCGGCGGTTCTAGGGGGTTAGCTCGGCGTGAGAGAGAGAGGGGGAGAGAGAGGGCGAGTGTGTGCACGGTGAGATATTAAACCGAGATCCCTGATGGCTAACCGAGAGAGGCGGCTGGCTGTTCCGCCGACAGCCGCATGGAGGTCTCGGCGCGGAAGCCACCGCTGAGTCCCCCCCACGCGGATAACCCGGTTCCCAGCGCGAATAGTCGAGTGGGAGCGGGGGGAGTAAGCACAAACACAACCGCTGGGTGATATTATTTTTTAACGAAAATACCACATTTACCTCCGGGTCGTACGCGCAGCCTCTTCCCCGCTTTAGAGGACAAGGAAATCGGCTATGGCCGACCTAGCTCGTCCGTGCTCTGCCACAGCGGTTGGTTGCTTTCGCTGCCACAAAGACTCAACCGACCGCGGCGTTTTGTTCGAAATAAAACAAACATCAAAAGCGTATTTTGCGGGCTTTTCGTATTATTTCCCGGTGGGTTTTCCGCGCACTCTCGCCGTGTTATGACACCGAGCGGCCGCTGCGCTGGCTTACCTGTCTCTCGGCGCGAGTCTCGGCGTGGTTGTGGAGGAAGAAGGGGAGGGTTGAACGACAGCCAGCACTGCGCCGTCGGTCCCGGGCTCCGGTCCCCGCAGAGATGGTCCTTCCCCCCCGCCTCCATCTCTCTCGCCGTCCCCCTCCACTCAGCGCGCACCAGCTCCTCTCCAGCCAACCATTTCGCCACGCCGGGACGTCCACACTTTTTCCCCCTCCGTTGCCTCCGAACCCAACCGTGGGCGATTATTCTTTTCTCTCCCGGAGATCGACCCTGCCTCATCTTGCGGCCGAACTTTGCAGTGTCTAATCAGGGAGTTTCATGGAAGCCAAACAAGTGCCAGTGATGATTGAAACCCCGCACACTCATACGTAGTTAACATAATAATCTATATATATATTTTTTTAAATCTTATGATCTCCATGAGTGAATGGTGAGCATGTCGTACACGGCTCCACAGGCTCCGTGTCTTTTCACTTTGCTCGATCCCTCTTTGAGGAAACTCTTGCGGCTGTTTGACAGCTTCATTTTAACGCAGCGTGTTTTTTCTTGTCAACTCCACCTTGTGTGTTTGTGGGCGTGTCCCTCGCTCGTCCAATCCCGTCACTCCGAGCCGGGCTCCGCAAATGACTTCCAGCCACTGGGCCTCGTTAAGCCCTGCTGCCTTCAGCGGCGGTGGGAAAACTCGACAGGAGCAACACTGTTTCATACTGAATTGTAAGTCTAATGTGTGCTTGGTAATATAAACACGTTTATTTGTTATATTTTTAAAAATACAGTTAAATAAGTATATCAAATTAAATCGAATATAGATAAATATATTTAAATGAGCATGTATACATTAGACAGCAAACACATCAGGGCCCACAATGTTTAATATTTTATTGTATTTTTGAACAGAGAAAATATGCATTGCTATAGATCTATGAAGACAAGTACATTTATTTTAGCAAACGTTTTAGCAAATTGGTTTTGATTGATCCTACACTTACCTTCTCTTCAGTTATCTCTTCTCCTCTCTCCTCATGAGAAAATGCAAAAATACACTTTTGTTGTGATGATTTAAATGGGAATTGTCTTAGTATGATGTACATTGAAAAAATAAAAGGATGATGGGGAATTAGGGAGCAGGCCCATTGTGCACAGGCCTAGGGTTTGAAGATGTCTATAGGAACCCATGGGCCCCAAACATGGGCACAAAATGGCCACATCAACAAAGTCAATAGAAGTAACGGCTATAAGAAAACCTCTGGGATATGCAAAACAACCACAAAGAGATGCAGAATAACCAGAGTCACAAGTAATAAAACACAACAGATACATTATGCGACTACTGTCACAAGTAACGTGTCATTTCTATAAATGTTTGAACCTCAGCTCATTACTGTAAATTATTAATTATGCAATATTAAGACTTGTCAGTTTATTGCAGATTATTGGTATTTTTCTTCCAGCTGTTTTAAATTTCCAAAATTCTTATTTCAAATCATTCATCCATTCATTTATGATGTATTTTTTCCTCAGTGACCATTTAATACATATACTGTACTCATCACGTGAGGAGCCTTCATTCAAAGTGAATAACTTTTTCATTAAAAGTTGCATTCGTGCAATTCCTGCAATAAACTGTCATTAAACTAAACAGGAGGAAATAACACAATAATGATCTGACTTTAAAATGCATTGGAATATTTCTCGATTTCATGCTGTACCATCTATTTTCTGTTATTCAAATGTGAATATTTATTTTTCTAATTGCCTTATTGAACCACCTCAGTCTGATTTTGATGCTTCTTTACGTGATAATGTGAGTCGAATAAAGTATCCAGCGGAAGCTCTATGCTGTTTACTTTGGTCTTCTTGTTGTAGAGTAAATTTTCTATTTTCAGAATAAGGGTATTAGAGTGTCCATGATGTTTTCCAAAGAGGAGTACTGAAAGCTGGAACTTACTTGATAACATTGAATGCAGCATGCAGCTAAATTGCAGGCATCAGGGTCCTGTTGAACGTCCTCTCCTGTTGCTTGCAGATATAAGTGATAACAGTGGCTTTTGTGATGTGATGTGGAGAAAAAAAAAGCACTATGAAGGATGTTTATTTTTTATTTTTAATTAGGTGTAAATCCAAAGGATGTACAGTCTTTCAAGCATGCAAATACATGATAGGCAACACTTAAGGCTTTACGAGATGCATTTACAAATACATATGTCCCTGATTAAATCATCAGTGCAACAGTTGGCTTAAACAATCATATCCACTCATTCCTGCACATCCCTTTTTTATCACAACTAAAGAAGTTAAGTTACTTTTAAAAATCAAATCTAAGTGCATTAAACACGGTCACCTGAGGAGAAGTTATTCAGTAAATCATACACAATATATAAATCGAGGCAAACTTGAGTAACACTGCTTAAAACATGTTCGAGAATAATTAGTGGAAAGACTTATTTATGCAGAAGAGGCAGGAATCCCACAAAAAGTCATTATTTGTGCGCATGTAAGTGGATGAATGGATCAAATTTGCGTCACTTAAATGAACATTAGGTGAAATTATACCAGCACAACATGGGCAGGTCTACACGAGGAAACACTGGGAAATACTTTAAAGCTACTGTATACTGCAGTTAGGCATTTCAAGAAGAAAAAAAAATACAATTAATGAATATACCTCACATCCTAAAGGAAAATATCCAGAGGATGTTTTTCACGATTTGAAATATCCTTCACTCAGTCTTTTAGTAAATAAACAGCCATTAACAGAACCTTACGTTAAAAAAACTAAAAAACAACAAAAAAGAAGCATTTAAAATTAATTCCACATGAGATATGGAAAATGAGAGATTCCTGGACAATTAGTAATTCCTTGTAATGACAATATGGATTGTTTATAATAATTTTCTACTATGGTCACAAACAAATTTCAGCTGTGGGAATAAGGTATGAAGCCTAGATAATGAGAGGTAATTTCCCTTAAAGGTAAAAAAAAAACTAATAACAGAACAGTTAGAAACTGCAAAGAGTTGTTTACATCTATGCATACATGTTTGTAGGTACCTGATATTCAGTCTGGCTTGTAATCAAGAACAGACTTCACTTAGAAAGTTTGTGATTTTAATATGAATTTTATGGCGATGGTTTATGGCAGCGGGGACTCGTTGTACACATCCACCCCAGGTTCCTCCTCAAATGTCACTTTGGCATCATCCCCATCCAGCTGCAACACAAACACATCTGGTTACAACACAGGCACATGCATGTCCAATAACACAAAAACGTCTGAGCTTATGGGGTGACATACAAACATAGAGAGGTACTTACACATTTCATCTCCTTGACGGAGAAGAGCCTGCCGGTCATCAACATGCGGAGAGGGATTGTGAGGATGAGAACGAAAGGCAGAGCCAGAGAGAAGGGACTGATCTTCACCACCCACAGGAGAGCAAGGCACATGAGCTGGATCAGAGTGAAGAGGTGCATCCGCAGCGTCTTTACCTACACAACAGAGGGAGGAGCATGTTAGCAGAGGAGCTAGACATGAGACAATGCAAAATACACTAAGTTATGTTAAGATGATTTAAATGGGTAGTGTCTTAGGATGATGTAAAATTGAAAAATAAAGGGATGATGGGAATTACAGAGCAGTCCCACAGTGCACAGGCCTAGGGTTTGATGATGTCAAGGATCCCACGGGCCCCAAACAGGCACAAAATGGCCACATCAAGACAGGCAATAGAAGTAACGACTACAAAAAAAACCTCTGGGAAATGCAAAACAACCACAAAGAGATGCAAAATAACCGGAGAGTCACAAAATGGCTACAAAGACAAGTAATGAAACACAACAATGAGACATTATATGACTACTGAGTCTCGAAGCAACCACAGAGAGACACAGAGTCATTACCAAAAGACACAAAACAACCAGAGAGAGACACACAAATGATCACACCGTGTCTCTTTGGGTGGAGGTGTCTCCTTCCTGATCTCATGTAATTTGTCCACTGAGACTGACAAACTACCACCTTTAAATTGAAATACTTGAATCAAGACCCGTCTGACACATTTACAACAAATAAGGAATTAAAAAAAGCTTAGTAAAGGAATTATTTCTTGCAGGGCTGCTGTATTGGACTTGGTTGTGCAAGTTATACTTTTACAGTGTTTTATTTGTCAGCAATAAAGAAGTGCAAACCACTGAAACTGACATTTTGTATTTACTATTATCTAGAGACACCAGGTTGTGCCACATGAAAATACATTGATGATCAAAGTGAACTGTCTTTGGGGAAGTTGCATACCCTGGTGGCGTAGGCTTCAGAGGGATGGTACTTCTTCGGTGTGATCAGCAGCAGTATCCTGTCCCACATCTGGATTCCACTCAAAGAGGTGATACCCATGTAGAGGAAGATGCCGAACAAGGCCGTCATAGGAATCATCTTCAGTATAGGTTCCATGTAAATAGAAACACCTGGAGAGAACACACAGAGAGAGAGAATGAGGATTCGAGGAAACCGGTTATTTATTCTGATCCTGCGGTGTACGTGTCTGTGGAGGGCAGCCCTTACCGACCATGACGGCCACAAGAATGCCACTAATCCTCTGCTCAACCACCTTCTCAATCTCCGGTTTCGGGCCCTTGGTCATGACAGTCAGAGCGTTGGCGTGGGTGACGGATCGCACGGTGGCAGCGCTCAGCCACGGCACCCCGAAAATGGAGCCGATTCCTCCCATGGTGACCAGGATGAGCAGATCAAAGTGGAAACCAGATCCTTTCACCATCTTCCTCTCAGGTTTGCTCACAATCAGGCTGATAGTCGGCAGATATGGTTGACAGAAACAAAAATTCAATCTCTTGATTTTGGTTCAAAGAGTAGATTGTAACAACGTAATTTATAGCGTCACTCACGTAGTAATCTGGGACTCGAGGAAGATGAGGATGAAGACGAGCAGTGCAGGTACACAGCAGGCGCCCATCATCCAGATGGGGAAGGGCTTCTTCTCTCCCATGGGGTTGATTACCCAGCCTCTGGCTTTGGGGTTGGTCACTTCAACACCTTTTGGCACAACCAGTTTCTAAGAGGAGACAAGATATTCACTCAGAAAGACCAAAGAATTTTTTGTACCGATTCAATGTAAATGCCTGAGCACACAGGAAAACCTAAAATCTCCCATTTTATGTGCAGGAAATGTGAACCAGCATAATCTTGGTATAAACAGGGTAAATATTAACACAGGGAGTTAGGTCAAATAGTTTTGTGTTTGTTAATGCTGGCTTGATTTTGAGGTTACAGTGTATTTACTTATGTGTCAACTCATATGAGGTCACCATGACCTTTGACAACTGAAATGTAATCAGTTCATTGTTGAATCAAATTGACGACTGATCAAAATTTGAATAAATTCCATGAATCAGGGGTGGGGATGCAGAGTAAAATTTTTATCTTTAAATCCAAGAATAATTAATTATTGAATTTTATGGCTCAAAATTTGTTTGTCTTTTTATTTGTCCTCAATGACAACTAAACCAAATGCATGACTCTCAATCTGCTTCAAACCATCAAACAGCTGATCAACCCAGATAAAAATCCATTTTAATAGTAACATATACCTTTCTCTATACCCTGTGTACAATCTACAATACATACATTGTTTTGATTGCACACAGTAAGATCTTTAACATACTCTTTTAGAAAAAATAACTTTTTTAGATGCTTTCATAAACACTTACCTGAGTGTAAGCATCCTCAATGCAGATATCCAGAGCGATCATGATGAAAATAGCGATGGGGACACCGAAATCTCCAATCAGACGACGGATCTAGTGAGACAAAGAGGAACAGATACAGTGTCTCCAAAATCACCACGAATTTCTCATTTATAATACTTCACCTACGACACATTCCCTTGGATATAATTATAAAAAGTTTCTCTTACCGGGCCTGGGAAGTAATGTCCATTCTTGAATTGACGGAGGAAGAATGCGATGAAGAAGCAGCCAAACATCAGGCACATAGACAGCAGGGCCGTGTTGGGGTAGGGCCTTTCAATCTCCAGCTCATGAATGGTATAGTTGCCGTCTATATGTTCCTCGACGTGAGCCGCAAAGATCGGGTGGAAGGGGTTGTCCACCGAGGTGTTCAGATGTTCGTAGTTCAGAATCAGAGGGTGGGTTTTGAAGATCTGAGTGAGAGGAGAGGAGAGGAGAGGAGAGGAGAGGAGAGGAAAGGAAAGGAAAGGAAAGGAAAGGAAAGGAAGGGAGGGATGTCAGTAGAGTCAAAGATATAAAAAGACAACTCATGAGACAATGATGGGATGAGGCATGACTTGAAATGGGTGGAGGGATGAGATGAGAAAAACCTTGATGAGCTTATTAAAGGTCTCGTAGATGAAGATGAGAGAGATGAGGATGGAGAAGATTTCCTGAGTGAAGCGGGAGATGAATCGGACCAGGAAGCTGCCTTCCACGGCCACGATGACGATCACGATCACTATCAGCCACATCCCCACCCAGATACGACCCACAATGTATTCAATGCCATTGGACTTGCAGAACTAGTGTGGAATTAAAAAAGGAAAATGGATTTGAATGAGGAAAACTGTGGTTTTCCAGAGATTGATCACAGGGATTTCCACATCTGACAACTTGTACATACAGCGTAAAAAGCTTCCTCAAACACCAGCAGCGGACCAGAGAAGCCGATGACGAGGACAGGCTGGGCGGCGATGAGACAGAAGATGACACCTTGGATGCTGGTGGAGATCATGAGCTCGGACACACCCATCATCTTTTCAGTTTTGTCAGCTATTATTAGATAACAGACAAGAGTTACTACAATATCAAGCTTCAGCTAGAGAAATCAGACACATCTCTATATTTTTAAAGACCCTTTTACCCAGAAGTCCTCCAAAAGTGATGGCCGGGGACAGGGCAGCGAAGTAGATGAAGATGACGGCTGCGAGAACCTGAGGGTTCAGAGCATCAGTGTAGTCGCTGAGGTAGTGACGGTAACGGCGCTTCATGTCCTTCACCATCCCACCGAAGGGGTATCCAGTACGGGCCAGAGGATCCTCCCTCGGCTCCTCTGGAGGTTTCACAACTGGAAAATCACACAATTTAAAAAGACATTAATATTAATTACACTAAATCTGCTACATGTAAATTAAGCTCAATTAACCCCATTCTAATTTATATAGCACTGGCTAAATATGTGTGTGTTAATTCTGCTTTTTATTGTTTTCTGTGCATAAAATAATTTAAATTTAAAAGCACTTCATAAGACTGTTAGCGTTGATCTTCTAAAATTAGGACTTCATTTCCCAGCAGGCCTTGTTGATTCCTTTGAAAAGGTGGATGTTGCTGCCTTTGCCTTTCCCAACCCTGTTTTTCAATAAAGAAAAAATTCTCTGTCATATAATTTAAAGGTCCAGTGTGTAAAATGAAGGTGAAAGGGAAAATTTTATAATCCTAGTTATTTCCACTGTTTTCATTAGTGTTTCATCTAAATTGTACAAATTGTTGTTTTATTTACCATAGAATTGGCCCTTTATATTTAAATACTTTATATGTACCTCATGAGCTGGTCCTCTCTACGGAGGTTCCATGTTTTTTACAGGAGCCCAAAGTGGACAAACTAAAAACCTTTTGAGTTTTTATGACAACTGAAGGCTACCACAGGTTCTACTTCATGTTTGGATGGGCAGGGTGAGGTGAGAGGTGTTCAGCTGCAACATGACACTTTTAGCAATTCAGGTGCGCGTCCTCTTTGTTTACAAGGATCAGAGTTTACAGAATGCACGTTAACATTGAAAATAATCTCTAAACCATGGTGGATAAAGGACCTTTAAAGCCATTTGGAAATTTAAAGACAGTACAAATATGAAAAGGAAGCCAAGATGATAAATAAAGTGAGGAGCTGAAAATGTGCACCACAGCTTCTAGAGATGTGTAAACAAACATACACATATATTCAAATGTATTGGAATTAGTGTAAATTAGTTTAGCAGTCAGATGTTACTGTTTGGTGTCAAATATGTTGTCTATTGCAAAAAGAATAGTTTAAGGCTCCACTGTTTCAATCTACTCTTCTGATGTGTTGAGGCTGATTTGTTTGTTGTTGTTTTTTAACTAATATACATATAATTGTTTTCTCTGTTGCTGTGTAATTCCATTCAGACTGTGATGAATCTCAGTGAACCACAGCAAATACAAAGTTCAGGACTACAAAGACACAGAAGCCTGCCGAATAGGGGATGAAATTAACATTCGTTTTGGATTTAAAATGGTGGCCTACACTGTCCAATGCTTGTAAGTACCGTACAGGATGCTGACCTTTAACCCTGTCGCCAAATGCGAGACGGGTGTCATTGGGGCGGAGTCTGTCACGCAGCATCTTCCTCTGGAACTCAATCACTGGATCCAGCATGGCCTTATCTTGGATCTCAGTGGGAGGAATCACGATGCTGCAGTCCATGAAGTCAGCGATGGCGTTGGTCAGATCTTTGGTGGTCTGGGCCAAGAAGGCTTCCAGACAGAACACCTGTCGGGGCAGTGAAACTTTTAGTCCACCTGTATTGCACAAAGTGGGGCTGTGTATCCTCACTGCTGATGCTACATATTGCTGAGGTGTTCTCTCTCTCTCACCCAGTCGGCCATCAGAGCACCCATGGCTCGGCCGGTCTCGGTGTAGTCCATCCCGTTGTGGCTGGGCCCCACCAGGACAAAGACGAAGCGGACCGGGACCGGAGACTCCAGAGCAGAGTCCATCACCACGGAGTCCTGCAGCCGGACAAAAGCCACCACTGGTTTCTGCAGGAAGTCCAGGACACCTGAGGGAAACACCGGCTCTCAACCACATCTGCTCCAGTACCACACACAAAAAGACAGACACACACGACTGCATCAGGATAACATGAACGTACCTGAGAGGACGACTGAGGCCTCCTTGTTGTCAGAGCCCTCCCTCTGCAAAAATAAAGATCCAGCAGCACAGAAAGTGTCAAGTCTGATATGCATGATTTATGATATTGACGATCAGATGATCACATTGAATTAAACTGTAGAACTATACCTTCTTGGTTACAGAAAATGTCTGCATCTGAATGTCTCCGGAGGCTGTAACCACAGGCCCCGCCACCTGACTGAAAGGACAAATAAATTAAGCATTGTGCAACTTTTTAGACAACATTATCATGATCGTAATGACGGATCCCTGTGGGTTACCTGCGTTTCATGAGCAGCGCCCTCAGCAGGCCGTCCCGATCGCTGGCACGGATCTCATCCTTGTCCAGCAGCTCGTCAGCCACCTTCTCAGCCACAGCAGACAGACTGTTGGCGTTCAGGTCCAAAATGACGGAACCTAAGATCATGTGAGGTCACGTGTTACTGTGGTCATATCCATAGAATTACACCATAAAACCTTCACACTGATTTCAGTTTAATCTGACGCTCCACCTGTTTCAATGGTCTTGCGGAGCTGGATCAGACTATTAAAGGTGAGATAGGAAACGTGAGAAGAGCCCCAGTTTCCCGTGGCCGTGTTCAAGTTCTCCTCGTAGCCCATCCAGCGGCTGGTCTCCTGCCAGGTGTTGCCCTGGAGCTCATTCAGCTCCACATAGGCCTGTGGTTATTCACCAGAGTTAGTTATGGAAAGTAGATAATAGCGATTAATGACAAAGCACATTTTATGTCTTTTAAAAATGAGGACTAACTTGAGCGTCCCCTCTTGTGGTGGCATTGGTGTTCATGTTCAGATGAGCTGAAATACAAAGATAAACCACAAGTCAGTGGACAGACTCGAAATGTCCAACAGGTGCATGGACTGTCAGGGGAGTTTACCATCTGAATCACTGGGGATGACGATGGCGACAACAGGCGGCTCATTCTCCTCTCCCGCATTCCTCCTTGCCAGGTCAAAGATGCTGCTCTGGCCTGGTGGAGTTCTGATGGAGAAACAGGAACATGAATTGAAATAAGGATGAAGGATGAGCTCCCTCCAACTCCGCTCCGTAAAAATAATAATATCCGAGTTAAAACAATGCAGTTTGGTTTTGATGGGGAGAAAATATATAGGATCATTAGGAAAAACGCATTCCAATATTTTTTTATTTAAGTTTGAAACTTCTATTTTACTGCAATTCTGTACTTGGCCACAAGAGAGCAGAGTTGCTCAACCTATTTCTTATAATTACTGTGGACTACTAGGTGTGTTTTCCCTCCTCATGTCTGGTGCTGGAGACTCTATCATGGCCCTATCACGTTGTGTGCCACACACCGATTATTACCAGTTTCTGACTCGTCAAATACAGGGAGACATGTAAACATCCAGGTTATTAATTACAACTGGGTTTTTTTAACCACAGAAAAACTGAAATTCAATGTATGTCCATAATTCACAGTGGCTGTAGGGTGATTTGGTAAATGCTCAGTGTTTTAATGGTTGTGATGGTATGAATGTTCTTAAATTTAATCACATGGGGATTTTCCAGCCCCTGTATGACTTCAGTTCAGCACAACCCTAAACTTGACTGATTTATTTACCTACTTATTTATTTACCTATTTATACGCAAAAAATGTGAATGCAAGGACGACCTGTCTAGCTACAGTGTAAACAGAAATACTTCACTGAGGAAAAGCACTTACAGTCTAACTGGAGAGGGGAGGACTGAGTCATTATCTTCATATGACATGTCACTGCCCTGGATGAGAGGAAAAGAACACGGGTGGAAGTTGAATGAAAATGGAACAATGAAAAGAAAGGTTTTGCTGCAAGATTTACAAAAGATGTGAAACTCCACAGTGTCCATCAACTTTCCATATATCTACATTACATTTGACAGCAGATATTGACCAGCAATCTGTTTAAATCTTAACTGCAAAGAGCTGAAAGACTGTTGCCTCTCAGAATTAGAGCAAAAAGGACAAAAGACAAACCTCCTCCATACTGAACTGGTTTTCCATTGATGTTTCTCAGATTTCTTCTGTCTCAGCTACGTTTGTGCATTCCCTGGGACAGAAAAAGAACGAGGGAACATAAGACGATATAATAATAATGGCAGATATATCAATGTTTTTAATCTTCAATTATTTGGAAATAGCTGCAGACTAACTTTGGATCATTTGTATGGAATCGTGAATCAGTTCTGGGGAGAATCATGGACTTTGACAGACTTTACCAGAAATCTCCCAAAAATTCAAAACGCCATCATGTCTGAGTTTTTATTCTATTAAACGACAGGTTTTTCAGCCGCTACAGAGAGTCCGCCATCTACCGCCAGACGGGCGCAGAGCGGCCACGGCTCAGGACAGATAATCAGTCAGCCGTTGAGAAGGTGGACTTAGTTATAGTTTAAATTCAAGACATACAAGAGCCTTATCTCTGGGTTACACCCTTCTTCAAGCAGACACCTCTGTTCCCAACAGTACAGGGCACAACTTTAAATATTATGCAACTACTGCATACTACACCATGTTTAACTATCACATTGATGCAGAAATATGAATTAATATGAAATATGATGGGTTTTTTCAATTTATCAAACAACTGATCAATCAATTTCTTTTGAATAAGACTGGTTAAGCAGCTTAAACTGAAAAAAAGACTTATAGTTACATGTTCACTTTACAACTGCTCAAAACCGACAAGGATTGATTGATAATAATGCCTTGAACAATTTATAAATATGGCCAGTGCATTTGAACAAATTCAACTGATGAATATTCAGATGACATTGCTGTTTCGAGGTAATAATTCGTCACCCTGTAACTCTAAGGATGTGCCAAAAAAACAAAATTAAGGGGTGAACATTTTATAAAAATCCAACACATTATAAGAAAACATCACTTGCTGTATCTAAGTGAGTTTCTTTCAAGAAACTTAACCAAGTCCAGTTGACCTGTTTTTAGCACTTGGATAAACCATGATCTCTCTGACTGAGAATCGTCATTGCTGTAATTTTCTAATGAGGAGAATCTGACTTGACCTTGACCTCAAACAGTTAAAAAAGTCAGAAACTAAGATTCGTAAAGATTACCTTTCATTCCTCAGAAAACGACTTTAGCTCAAGAAAACAGGTCAGACTGAACTCCCACTCTTATCATGGCAAGCACATTAAATGTTAGAACATAATGCTAAGCTATCCATCTTGTTGGACCTCTGACCTCAGTTCCTGTAAGTGCTATAAAGTGTGTGTGCCCCTCTGCAGAGAAGGTCACACCCTTACCTGCGTGCAGGTACCCCACCTGGTCTTTAGCACTGGAAACAAGACGATCTCTGCCTGGACGAGCCTGCTGATAAAGTAAAAAAGATGAGCGCTGCGAAAGAACGAGAAGAGCAGGAACACCCACAGGAAATTACGTTGACCCTAAGAAGCTCTGTACCCCTCTACCTCTGGTTGCTCAGCAACCTCATTGGGTTTGGTGGCGATAAGACCTGTGTGACAGACAAAATTGCCTATCAGCCTGGGACACCTTGAGACAGGGATATCCCAGCCCTAGTTTTTCTCCTCCGCCCTCCCAGCATCAACTAGTTCCGTACGTGGACAGTGACGTACGGAGGAGCTGTAGGGACCAGCAGCCTGAACCTCACCCTGTGTGAGGGGCACACAGGGGGCCAAGAGGGTAGAGTAGGGGGCCATGTCCAGTGTCAGGAGGACGGCATCTTACGACATCATCTTGTTTACGCACTGGGGATTCCCTCATGATGACGGTGTGGAGGTTCCTCTGCCCCTGATCAGTTAGAGGATAGTGAAGTGATAAACACATTAATATTTTTCTGAGACTTTAGGTCTGAAGCTCACTTTGTTTGTCTCTGGTAGATGTGACAGGCTGAGACATGCTCCAGCTGAGTGGAGCATGATTCTGGTGGCTCAACCCCTTTCTGATGAGGATGCAGGTCAGACTGGTGAAGGAGGAAAACAATCAATGTTACATACACACATTCGATCAACCATTTGTTTTAGGGACTAAGATGGAAAGTATTTAAACTAGAATGGCACTCAGTAGAGCTCATACCTCCACCAAGGCCCAACAATCCTGTTATATTCAATCAAGCTGCACCAAATTGCACACAGTCATATATCAGTGCCTGTATCCACTCCTTTCTACAGATCTAAATAAATGTATTTCTCAGTCCATGGCCCAATATTCCACCATATGTAATGAAACACTTTTCAGTAGTCTTTGTGTAATACTGCTGACAAACAAACAAGCAAGCAAACAGATAAAGAGGGGGTGAAAACATAACCTTCTTGGAAGCACGTACTGAGAATTCAGTGAGGAGCATGCCCTTGCAGCTGGTTAATTGGGAGCTGCACTTCACTGTATTATGTGACAATTACAACACATTTATTGTAAGAATGAACAAGTTATGAAACAACAGAAATTGACTGAGAAAAACCAAAGAATCCAGCAAACTCTCCATCACATGTTTTCAGGTTTATCCCATTTCACTGTGTTTTCTTAGTCTAGGCTTTTACTGTTAATTCCATATGTTGTTCTCACTTTATACTCTTCATTCATATGTGTTATCAATAGGGCATCTACAGGCTTGCTCCGCGTTGTTTATAGTTGTATATTTATAGGAATATTTGTTTCACTTCTTTAACATTGTGAGATGTTTTTTAGTTGATTACTCAGAAAGAAAATGAATGGATTCTGTATGTTTGGAAACTGATATCTATGAGTGTGTGCAGTTTGGTGCAGATCCCAATCCACATCAAATTAAAATCTGGATCTAGTGAATGTAAATGTGGTTTCATTAGGGGACTGTTGGGCCTTGGTGGAGGTATGCGCTCGACTTCTAGTTAGAGACTATTGATAATTTTATTAAACGTGAAATCCACTCCGATTTAATCTCAAGTCATGACCCTGGAACCAAGAATGTCATTTTGTTGTGGATGTGAGTTGTGAGCCATGGAAAACTCTGAGTTAGGGTTACTGGAAATAATTTAATCGGAAAAAGAAAACAACATTTGAGGTCAGAAGAATTAACACAATGTCCAACAATGAAATTGTTGTTGCTCTTGCACAGACACACAGGATGTCCGGAATCAATTGCTGCGCATACTGAAGGAAAATAGGCTCAGCTGACGGAAGGACTATGTTTCAATCATAATACTTGAGGAAAAAAAAACTTAAAAGCTCTAAACGCAACTTAGTGATGTCCTCAAAGCGTCGGCCAGTCATGTCTTCCCTGGATGATGTCTAATGGACTCTAATCGCAGACAAAAGCCTCCATTTTGTCTCTTCAGTCAAACACATTATCGTTGACAATTGATTTCAACAGCCAAAAGGCCATATGACTGAGTGGGACATTACAAATTAGGCCCCCATTGTGGGCATATACACATTTGCCTGTTACAGCATTGTGTTTAAATCTGTGCAACGCGTGTGTTCCATGTATATGTATATGTATATGTATATGAATATGTGATTTCAGTTTCAGTCCCTACAGAGCCAGAGAGGAACTAAAGGAAGCAATAGGCTATGTAATGGTATGTCATGGCTTGTGGGGGAAAGTTCCTTATTCCTCACACATTAAGAAATGACACAGTGATTACAGGAAAAATGCAGCGATGTCCCTTGACGGCGACAGCTGCTCAAAAATATATACTCAGTGTTCTCATCTGCCCCATTAAGAGCTACTTTACCGACTGAAATTTATGAATTTCCATGATTTTATTTGTGAAATTGAAACACTTACCCTTTTTAATAAGCTACTTCAGTTTCAGAGTTCGTTACAGTCAATTTGTTAAACTGGCCACATTTATTTCAAGTGTTCTCTACTAGCAGTATAGAAACTTAAATCTGCTTACATTTACACATTGTTTTACAAACTGTTCATTTAAGTGTATAATATACATATACCATTATAAACCATTTATTAAATGTTTTATTGTCCTTATAAATGCTAAGTGGGGGGAATTAAAACTTGAAAAGGTTTTGCTGTTAAACTATAGTTACTTCTGCCAAGACTGGTCCCCACAAGCTACGTTTTTTTTTCTTCGTTTGCTTGTTTGATTGTTTGTCAGCAGGATTATGCAAAAACTACTCAACAGATTTCCGTGGAACTTAGAGGAAGGATGGAACATAGACAAAGAAAGAACTCATACATTTTTTGCGTAGATTCAGCCGAAGGGGCAGATCCAGGATTTTTTTGATCACTTCCTTTAAATTTAGTTTTTTTTTACATTTTCACCAATTTCTCAGGAAATAGTTTATGGGTAATAATGAGGGAATTAGGGGACTGATATCTATGAGTGTGTGCAGTTTGGTTTAAGGGGACTGTTGTGCCTTTGCATGGGAATGCAATCTACTGGGTGCCATAGCTTGAAATGCAACAGATATATATTTTAAGCATGAATAAACCTACTTTCATAGATGTTAACAATAGAAAAACAAGACTAAGAGAAATGTTCCAGTCATGGTTGCAGCCCAGTAAGGTTGTACATAGACAAAGCAGTCCTGTGAGTTAAATCCATGTGCAGCTGAGGCTCATGGGAAAGTCGTTTGTTTCATACTGACATGTAAGACCTGTATTTTCTCACAAACCTTGACCTGGAGCTGATTCTGGTGGAAATGTGTTTATCAACTTCATTAGTCTTTATCTTGAAGGTGTCCACCGAAGTTCACCAAACTTTATGGAAAATGTCGATATTTAAAAAACAACCCCAAATCGTTAACCCTAATTGTCCACATACTAAATACATACACACACCCGACTGTAAGAGACATTGGGCCCCAGCTAGAAACACTGGCACACCACTGTTATCACCAGTAGTGGAAGCTATCAGCTGTGTCCATGTGTCTCAGCATACAGTGTACTGACACTCCCAGTCTCCATAGCTTCTGCGTAATCTTTAGTTTTAACACATTATATGATGAACAAAAAAAACATAGTAGAATGAGCTGAAGAAACAGATTCAAATTCTGTTATACATAATGCAATTTAAAAAAATCTTTAAATTGACAAAGCTTTTCATGAATTAAGTGCCTGAAAGTAACCAGGTATGGAAGAATATAACATAAAAACAGCTGTATGTGAAGCAGCAGACATGTGGACCGAGAAAGTGTAGCAAGAACAAGATAAAAAGAAGATGAGGAGAAAATCTCATTGGTTACAATGCACTGTGAAGTGTTGGCCTCTGTGGTTGATAGTGCTGCAGAGTAATTTTAAATGTCAGCTGACCAATCACAAACCACCAAATTCACATGGCCTCAGTGCATCTAATTACGGTTGACCCATTCACCGGATGATTTAATATTTATAACATTAAATCAGAGCAGATTTTAAAAAAGGAGACTGTGATATCAAAGTGATCTTAACTAGTTACAGATATTAAATACTGAATATTTGTTTGTTTGAGTATTAACCTCCTAACGAATAACAAACTGAAGAGCAGCTTCAGTCACAGAGCACATTCTACCTCGCTGTGTCAGGGAGCTCCACAGGATGTATTTCCCAGGCCTGTGAACACTGGACAAGACAAAATTAATAATTCCTCTGCACTGTAAACATAAATACTTTGCACTGTGCCCACTGTACATTAGACGTTCACAGTACTTACCTTGTACTTTTACTTAAACTTTCTAGTCAGCAAAATTACGCAAAAACTACTCAAACGATTTCCATCAATTTATTTAGACGTGTGGGGTATGACCCAAGGAAGAACCTGTTAAATTCTCGTAGGGATCCAGTACCCCCCCTTCTCTAACATTGTTAGTTATGGCATGGTACATCCAACATTCACGTTGATGACTCGACATGACAGCCAGTCTAGTTTAAATATTTATATAATTAGGTTTTGTTTTTAACACCTGCTGCTGTGACTAACTACTTTATTAATCCCCCACTAGGATAAATAAAGTAATCCATCTAACTAACATGCAGCTAAATCATCACTGGCACAGTCAATCTTAAATGTGTGATAATGATAATAGAAAAATGGAGATCTGGTGTATGTGGTCTATCAATTTAAATATAAATCTGGAAGGTCAGACTTAAACTCGTTTCAAAAGGCAAAGAAGGTTTTCGAACCGCTTACTTGAGGAGGAGTAACTTTATGAGCTCTATCAGGATGGCAACAAGCAGGCTGCTTTATCACTAAAAGCCAGAGGCAGCACCAAAGACCCACCTACAACACAACACGCCATCCACCAACAAGTAGTAACCACTTCATGTCATATCAGCAAAATGGAACGTTAATTTGAACTAATATTACAACTAAAGTCAGAGTGCAAACACGTCTCTTCTGATTAACTATATGTATGCATGTCTAAATTTATAAGTAAATTTGTGTCATTTTGAGAAGATGTGAGATCACATTAGTGATTCTCATTTACTTTTTTCCACTTCAGAAATCTACTCTTTGTGCTCAGTGGTCTTTGTGTCAATGTGACTAGATATAAAGATAAGCAAAATTATCTTTCACCATGTCTTCTTTGGAGATAACGTCAAGTTATCTTCTGGCTAAAGGACAAAAATTAGTCACGTTTTTGCTATCTGAATAGTAATTACATGCTACAACTAGCAATTTATGCAAAAGCAGCCTCAAGGGTTGTGGTAGGTTTTCCTCCAGACCAGTGCACACTTATCTCTACTTGACGTCAGTGTGTGACTGAGTGTGACACTCACTAGCCCCCCTGGAGTTCGGCAATATACAGAAGACGGGAGTCTGCGTTGAATTTGGCGCCCCTTAGTGGAAACAATGTGGGAAGCAACATACTGCATGACTGACTGGAGCAGAGCAGTTGTGTCTCCTGATCACGATAAAGCGCAGCATGATTGACCATAACATCTATATTGTTTTTTAAAAAAGCAGGTGTTTTCCAAAAACAAACGTTTCAACATGTACCTGGATTAATTGGCAGTTGCTGGCCAACATTACCAAGAGACTCATTATGAAACAACTGATGCCCCCCCCCCAGAGGAACAGCAAAACATCACCACACAAACAGATACGAATGTCCCTTAGGATACTTTAAGTCTTTGGGTAATACATGAAGACATCATGAAAAAGAGACAACACAACTAGATAAAGAAACAACCATTACCTTTATTGAAATTGTACACAGTTTGGACATCAGAGTTAACAGAGGAGGCTGATTTGTGGACAACAAGCAGACATCTCAGTATGATCTGACAGACCAGTGGGTGGTGGTCTTCAGAAGCACTACAGATGATTGCTTGAGTACCTGACCAAGTTCAATAAACAGGAGCTTAACATTAAAACATTTTTAAAAATTGTCAAAACAGTGGCAGCACTGGATTTGAAGCGAGGATTTGAAGGTTTGATGTTCCAATTGTTGAGAAAAAACCCCCCCTGTAAACTGAACGTTGCCGTTTCACATCAAATTGACATTGCTTCTCTATTCACAACCTGTACAGTAAACTGATCTGAAATCATTATCAACTCACATTAACTCAGTGACTGAGAGTCTCCCTTTATGCTTAAATATTAAGTGCAGCTACGTTGTACTGTACTTTCACTCACTGAAAATTGTTACTTGCAAGTGAGATCAATGAAGACTTAAAAAAAAATTACAAATAAAAGAATAGGCAGTTTGAGTATGTTAGGCAATAAGGCTGTGGTCAAATAAATGTGAGCTCCCTCCAACTCTTCATCTCCCTGTCTCTGTTCCTATAAAAAAAGCACCACCAGGAATGGGTTCATCATACCATAACCCCTTAAAAGTTGAGGCCACGGCAATCATTAAAAGCCTGGAGCACCACCATGGGAACAGAGAGGGAAGACAAAAGTCAGATCAGAGTTCGCTGATCAGCATCAGAGAATGTAGCTAGCCGCAATAGTGCATTTCTGTGGAGTTTGTACTAAACAGTGTTTTATGCCACCTTGTTTTAAAGAGGTTGGGCTAAGCCAGAGGTGTTATTGGCAGTTTGCAGTTGCACTGGCCTGTCTCTGTGCTGCAGAGGGAGGTTTTACATGATGACACATGGTGGGCGGCTTTTGGTGATCTTCTGCATAGGTTTGCCATCATGGGCATTCTGGATTGCAGCCATGACCTGTGGAAGAGAGAGAGAAAAAAATGAAAAATCAATAGAGTCTGTTATTGCTGTGATTCATATTTTATGGGAAGCCGGTGTGGTTGTTGAGTTACTCACATCATCCTCATAAGGGAAGCCACTAGTCTCAATTTTGGAGAAGACTAGCTGCCCATTGACAACAATCTCAAAGCTGCCTGAGAAACAAAAAGACAAAAAGGAGATACGATCACTTGCCAGCTCTCTGGAGTCGTCGTGGCACGAGCAGTACGTGCATTCACATTAAAGTCAGGACATACTTTAAACTCTTTCAGGTCACATGACACTTACCCTTTCTTCCCATGAAGCTCGACAGATCCGCATCAGGAAACTCAGCCTTGACAACACCGGCGAGATCCTTATAGCGGGATTCGTACCCTCACGAACCACTAAAGAAAAAGGTTTTAAAAACGGTTAGCAGCACATAATCGCTAGCCAACGAGTCTAGCATTTTTTAAAAACATTTATGAAAACGTAAAGTCACGCCTGTACATGTGATTATAGCTTCGTGAGTCAGAACAAGACACAAGACCGACAGAGGAAGGGATAAGGTTATGAAAGATGATATCAGAGCACAGAATCCACTGATTACACTGAAGTAAGTAATAACAAGCAGTAAAGTGCTGATTAATATCTGTCTGTTGCTTCATTGGATATTGACACTAGGTTTAAAGAATATGAATATTTAACGTTTGTTCATATGATAAATTGAGCCAATGTCATTAATATGATGTGATCTCTTCATTCAAATAAGCGCAGATAGATTATGGTTGGCATCGTATCCCTGTTAGGAGAGAGGAGGACAGAGGGAGAGGAGAAGAGTGTCAGACAGACTGAAGAGGAAGAGGAGAGTTAAAGAAGAGTGTCAGACAGACTGAAGAGGAAGAGGAGAGTTAAAGAAGAGTGTCAGACAGACAGAACCTAAAGTGTGCAGGCATATAATCCATCGTACGACTTCTTCATCAACACCAGGGCTCGTATCTTCTATTCTTTCTTTCCTGGAGCTGCTGAAATAAACAGCGAGGTAGCACTCGAACCCAGCTAGGACACATTCGGGGAGAATCGTCCACGCACCTGACACAAGTCTTGTAGTAGAACACTGTGTCTCACACATCCAATTCATTGGACTCTGAAAGTATCAGGGGGAAAGCTTGCGTTTCTGCTGCGGTTATCACCAGAGTTAGCCACTAAAGCTAAGCTTGGCTGCGCGCTAACGCTGCTAGCCGAGGCTAATCTCCAGCCTTTGACCGTCTCTGAATATGAGACACGAGTCAACAGAAGGGAAAGAAATGAAACACAAGTCATACGAACCAGTATTCAACTCTTATCGTCAACGCCATCGTTTCTGTTCAGGCGGCGCAGTCACCAGCGAGGAGATCGGTCAGGTTCGGTGATGAGCTCGGTCAGGTTCGGTGCGTTCGCTGCTTTTGTAAAGCTGAGCCGGAGAGCTGGGCGGGGTTAGTGAAGGAGTGGAGACATCCCTCAAAGCAGCTGACTTCAGTCACACCGAAACTAACCCGATTCTCCTCCACCAGGCAGGAGAGCAGAGGGTTGTTATGTCAGATCCACGCCTCCTCCAGACTGAGGTGACAGACGTGTTTCACCAGTGGACACCTCATCTGATCTCCGGAGGAGGATCAGTGGTGATTCTTTGGTTCACGTCATGTTGAAGACTGTGTGTGACATACATATAACCTTGTTACCACATCATTTATAATTTACTGAGTTTCCACTCTCACAGCTTCCATGTTGTGTCGCTGGCGAGGTATTCCAGAAGGTAACACAATATTTATGGGGTACATTTTCTTAGGTACATACTCTTAGTGAAAAAAGGTTTCTTTAAAGCGTCTTTCAGACACTGAACTCCAGATATGTTCCTGACATTTTCCGGAGGGCCTCTAGAAGCGCGAACGCAATTGTCTGAGTGAGCCAATGTTAGAATACAGCGGGAACATGTTTGGGCGTGTTGATAACGTTGATAAGACGTAAAGGAAGCAAAAAAAAGAAATAATCAAACATACAATCAATCTAAAATAAAACCCTTATGTCTCAGGATGATGAAAAGAGGAGCCGTACATGTAGAAGATAACAAAGAATAAAGACAACAAGATTCGAGAGCCTTTGGTGCTACGGGCCAACAGCGAATTTATATCATGTTCTGTCACCTGCATTCTCTAAAACTACAACCAGTCTCTTCAATCTAGCTGCTTAACAAAGATCACTGGCTTGAGGACCTGTAATCTTAAATATTGGTAATTTATCATTTACATCCTAGATTGTCCAGCCCAGCTTTAAAATTACTGTGGTTATGCAAGTGGTTAAAAATCGCATGACCTGGCTCTAACCCTCCATTCTTTCATAAGTGTGAGAGCGAGGTGAATTTCAGCAGCTTTCAGCCCACATCTAATATAACAGTTTTCTCTTTGAACCCTTTTAATCAACTTTCAGATTCCACCTCTGTGCTTCTCTCACTTGAGTGTAGCTTTGTATTCCATAGATCACTGCCAAGTGAGACCAATTGGAAAACCAATTTAACGTCACTGGCCGGGCTCACGTGTGGTTGAAGTTTTACCCCACTGAAAGGACTCTGTTGTGTTTCCTGCAATAATGCTACATCAGTAATTTTCTGTTGTGAAATACGGAGTACCCCAGGGCTCTGTTAAAGGCCCTCTGCTTTTCTCTCTCTTGACCCCCTTCTTTTGGAGCAACCCCCTTCTGTCTTCCTCCATGATCAGATGCCTCATTAATGTTCACAATGTATAATTTTGTCATATTGTCCATACTGCAAATCTACTTTATTGCTCTGCCATGCACACAGACATCTATTGTGTTGCTAGCATGCTTTCAGAAATGATCTTTATGGGTAATACTTGTCTTCACATAAAGGTCAGATCAGACAATCAAATCTTGTGTCTGTGTTGATCATTGGCTCTTTCATGTGAGAGAACACTCACCTCTTCTTTCCCAGAACCCTGACGCATGTGCACCAGTAAACTTATCCTTCACAACCTGGGCTAGATCCTGATAGTGAGCTCCGGTTCAAAAGCTCAATTCTTGCTATTCACAAAACCTATCGGCTTTTGGCCCCTGCTCTTATTTATCATATTCTGATTATTTTATCCTTGTGGCCCTCCGACACGCTGTAGACCTGTCCAGGGACCTCTCGTCCCATGTCAGCTGGGATTGCCCCCCCCCAGTTGCAGCACAGAGGAAAACAAATTGTACACTTTAGAAATTAAACTCTCTCTCTTGCTAACTTTTTCTCTCTCTCTCTCTGACAATGTGTTGTAAATGATAAATGCTGCTCTTTATGTTTCTCTTCAGAGTGGACTATCGACTTGCTGCTGAGAGGTGTGGTTCTTCCGAGTCCACTGCATGTGCCTGATTACTCATTACAGACAACCTTTAGACTCATAAACACATAAAACTCAAACTTCGGCTTCCACTCTTTCAGAAGCAGCTAAGCTTTGCTCACAAAGGACGAGGAAACACGGACGCTACACGAGTGAATCATAATCTAACTTCTCATAGGCGTATCAGCATGTGAGATGGCAACCAGCGAGCTGTCAGCATGTAAGTTTTATTTCCTGATCTACAATAACTGCACTTTATATTATGTATTGATTTGCAACTTATATACTTGATTGTGATTATTCTGACACTACATTTTTCAATGATAATTTTTGTGATTTGCATTTTTATTGATTGGCCTGTTTTTCTGAACTTTTATTTTATTTTTATAATTGACAGAGCATTATATGACATCAGGAGTTAAACCCATAGACAACTGAGCTTGCTCATGTCTCATTCCAGAGATGAGAGGTGAAACATGTTCAAGAAATACTTGAAAGTCCAGTTGCCTATTAGCATTATGTAAAACCACGACTCGGATGACTGAGAACCTTCACAGATATGTAGCATTATATGACATGATTTAACACACAATTAATAGTACTGAAGCTAATGCCACTTTATTAAAAATAGAATCAAGAGATTATTAAATTGGATTTTTTTCTCAATTAGTTGATAAACCGATTTGTATATAGATAATTAAAAGAAAGTAAAAAGGCAAGATCATTTATTTGACTTATTCATTTTTTAAACCAACGGCCAAAAATTATTTAGATTCATATGAGAAAAAGAACACAGCAAATACTGTCTTTACATTTAAGTAATTTAGTTACAGTTTTGAATGTTGATATTTAAACTTAAAGATGTTAAATATTCACATTTCAGAAGCTAGAAGCTCTGGATTTTTTGTAGTTTTGAGTTAAAAAAAATTACCTAAACAATTATTAATATTATTGCTGTTTAATTTACTGTCAAAGATTTTTAAACTTAAAAGATTAAAAAGATATTGTGTTAATCAATAGTAGTAGATCGATTATAGTAGATTACTAACTTAAAAATATCTTTAAGCTAAAACCAGCTAGTTTTTAAATATTTTTGATTAAATAAATTGAATTGACAAATCGATTAATTTAATGACTGATTCATGTTTAAAATGTTCTCATCGTTTGTTCATGATGTGAATGTACTTGATACAATGTTATGAGAAATGAGAATTTATCAATGCCTCGGTACAAGCCATCGGATTTTAGGCGGTGCAGTTTCTTCTTTTCCTCCTTGTTTATTAATGTCTTTTTTCTTTTTTAGGGGATGGATGTTATACATCACAGTTAAAGATCGTCCTTCTTGGTGGCAGAAACTCTGGAAAAAGCTCTGTGGGGAACTTCCTCCTCGGAAAAGAGGAGTTTGTCACCAAAGAGAGGACCACCTGCTCCCGGAGGCTGGGCATGGTGGCCGGACGGTGGCTCACAGTGGTGGACACCCCCGGCTGGTGGTGCGACTTCAGTGTTCAGGACACATCTGAGCTGGTGAAGAGGGAGATTATAAGCAGCGTGTCTCTGTGCTCACCAGGCCCGCATGTATTTCTAATCACCATCAAGGCGAGCTCGGCCTTCACAGAGAAGCGACGGCGGGCGGTGGAGGAGCACGTGGCCCTGCTGGGTGAGAGGGTGTGGAGTCACTGCATGGTTGTCTTCACCTCCACTGACAGGACGAAACACTCTGAAACAGAGGAGCATGTACAAACAGAGGCTCTCCGCTGGCTCAGTGAGAGGTGCTGTCAGAGGAGTCACAGTGTTAACCTGAGTGATGACACTGGAGTCACAGAGCTGCTCGAGGAAATGCAGAAACTTGTCAGAGGAAATGGAAACAGAGAGTTTGAAATGCAGGAGAACGTTTTACAGGCGACTGCAGAGGAGAAGAGAAGAGTGGAGGACAGAGCTCAGCGGAGGTTGATGAGAGTTAAAGAACATAGATCTCTCATGCAAGGTGAGATTCAAAGGTGTGTGTGTGTGTGTGTGTGTGTAGCCATTTAGTTTTTCATTTGCAGGTAGAGCAGAAAATGACCATGACTAGTTTGTTATTTCAAATTTATTTTATTATATTTCTATTATATATCTATTGTATAGGTATTTTTTACTATATTCTCCAAATTTGACAGTAAAAACAAATTTAGATCTTATTACCTTCCAATCCTATGTTTTCCGATTCCAATACCTTGGCTATGGTACCTGTCACCAAGTCTCTTTGTTCCTGAAAGTATGAACTTTAAAACATTTTTTAAAAGTCATTTTTAAGAGCACAGGGCATTGTAGTGTTTAGCAAACATGACTGAAAGAAGAGGAAATTATGCATTAGTCGAGGACTACTGCGGTGAATTCAAATTTGCTATCAGTCTTTCCTGCAGCAAGATGACGCTGAGTCAAAATTCACTTTAGTGCATGTGGCTAATCTGGCATAGAACTTATCACTGGAATTATCCATTCAAGCCACTTTAAATTTGTTTAAAAGGTTGAAAACATCTACGTTACTCTTCACTGTTTCCAGGGATTTCTGAATTTTCATATTTGAATGTAAAACTTTTAACTTTTCAAACAAATGTGGCCGAGCTTTAAAGTAATAGTCACATGGCACTGCTTGCTTTCTTGAGTTCGATTAGAAGTTCTCATGTAAATATAAAGCTAACATTAGCTTAGCTTAGCGTAAAGCCTGGATACACATAGCCTGGTTCAGTTCAAAGGCCACAATATCTGCATACTATCAATTTCTATGAATGAAGACAGACTGAACCATGCAGTGTAGACAACCCAAAAATAGTCTGACAAGTAAACGTCGCTAACACGCTGCCCCTGCTAACACGCTGTGCCCCATGCTAACACGCTGTGGCTCCAGCTAACACGCTGTGGCTCCAGCTAACACGCTGTGGCTCCAGCTAACACGCTGTGGCCCCAGCTAACACGCTGTGGCTCCAGCTCCATTTTGACCAAACAGATCAATTATTCTCACTCTTTACATTTTTCTGAAAGTGTGAAATCCTCCCTGACACCCCTGCAGCTCGTTGTTTCTTAACCTGCAAATCATCAAACCTACATGCTATGTAGAAAATATATTGAATATAAGTCAGAATGAACACCAGCTGCTTTAAAATCCTCCCTCTACTCTGCGTGTCCACTTTCATCCTTTCAGAGAGGCTGCGACCCATCACTGACATCAGGATTGTGCTGGTGGGAGCAAAGGGTTCTGGGAAGACTTCAGCACTGAACACGATCCTGGGCAGGGACAGCACTCAGCCACTCAGGAGAACAGCTCAGTGTGTGGTTGATAAGGGCTTCGTGTTCGGGAGACATGTGACCGTGGTGGACACGCCGGGCTGGTGGATGAACTACTTCTGTGACGAGAGCACCATCTTTGACCTGAGGGAGCTGGTGCTGAGTCTGTCTCTGTGTCCTCCCGGGCCCCACGTCTTCCTGCTGGTGGTACGCGTGGACAGGGCCTTCACGGAAACCTACAGGAGAGCAGTGCAGGGGCACCTCCAGCTGATCAGCGAGCACATCTGGAGTCGTGTCGTCATGCTGCTTAGTTTCGGGGACTGGCTGGGGGGCACGACCACTGAGCATTACATCGAAAGCGAGGGGGAGCCTCTGCGGTGGCTCGTGGAAAGATGTGGCAACAGGTATCACGTTCTGAACAATAAAACCAAAGGAGATGGATTTCAAGTCAGAGAGCTGATTGGGAAGATTGAGTTGTTGCTTGCTGGGGGCGAGCAGTATTATGAAATAGAGAGGAACGTGATGGAACAGATGGAGGTGAAGATGAGAGGGGAGAATGAGAGAGCCCAGGAGAGACTAATGAAGAAGGAGAAACACAGGCAGATGGCGAAATCTCAGCTGGGTGAGTTAACTACATTTTAAAAGTGATAAACAGTGTCAGCGCGTCAGTTTCACTTATTTCATACACAATATTCTATTTAGCTGTTGACATGTTCTTTGGCATATTGGATCATTGGATGCAATTCAACCCCAAAGAGTTTGTTTGCCATGTTTCTACTGGATCTTTGAAACTTCTTTCCAACAGAAAAGCTCAACCCTCTCCCACAAATGAGGATGGTGCTCTTGGGCGGCAGGAAAACCGGCAAGAGCTCCTGCGGAAACACAATCCTTAGTAGAGAGTGCTTCCACACGGACGCACAAACCACTTCCTACGCTGAAAAACACGGAGAAGTCAGTGGCAAGATGGTCACGGTGCTGGACACACCAGGTGGCTTCTCTGTGACCTCTGACCTCCTCGGGGCTCCTTCATCCTGCGCTATCCTGCTGGTGGCTAACACGAGCTGCTCCTTCACAGATGCCCACAGGGAGGACTTGGAGAAACAGCTGGAGGCAGGAGGAGGCCAGATGTGGAGCAGAGCTCTGGTGCTGTTCAGCCACGGTGACTGGCTGGGCGACACCAGCATCGAGCAGCGCATCGAGAGTGAGGGAGAGCCGCTGCAGGGACTGGTTGAGAAGTGTGGGAACAGATATCATGTCCTGAATAATAAAGACCTGGGGGATGGAGCTCAGGTTAATGAGCTGATGGAGCTGATGGAGGAGATGTTGGCTGAACAGAGGCGTGCAGCTCTTCACCGAGGTGATCACATGTGGGAAAGTGTCTCTGCGGCATGTGAGCAGGAGCCACACAGTAAAAAAGATTTAAAGGTGTCCTGTGACTGTAAGTAAACCTAAAGGGAAATCTGCATTAACAAGCTTGTTTTAGTGCATCGGTTCCAGGGCTGGGGTTTCTTAAGGTCATAAGAGAATCTGAGATGTCATGAGACAATTCAGACACTCGAAACAAACACACCTTTTGTTCCACTGTTACATTTATATTTCTCTTCCTGAGAACTCCTGGATAACCTCATTTTTCCAGGCCTGGATAAATAACACAAATACTCACTTGTCAAACGGTTTGAAAAAGGATCATTTGATAAGAACTGAATCATTGACAAGGGGTCGAAAGAACAAGCTACTTCGTTTGAAGAGGTCACAAGGCTGGAAATGTCAGATACAATGTGAATACCAAAAGACAAACTAATGGTTTCACTGTTGTTTTGAGGGAAACTTAATAATAATACATTGGTTAATGTTCCCTTTTCTACACAAACACTCAACTTACAGAAAACACATGTGGTCATGTCTCTTTTTAAAGACTCATAAAATATATTTAATGAGGTCAAATGTTCCTGTCAAAAATTAAACGATGCTTTTCTATCAAAACATTACAACAACAGTAAATATGAGAGTGGAAATATCTAATAGTGCTTTTAAATAACATGCAGCAAATGCAAAAAGATCATTTGAACTAAAATGACATTCAGTAGAATGCCAAGGCCGAACAGTCTCTTCATGAAACCACATTTAAATTCTTTAGATCCAGATTTTTATTTGGATCTGCACCAAATTGCACACACTCATAAATATCAGTCCCCAGATCTATTTGACATCCTTCCACCAAGTTTAGTGGAAATCTGTTTTATTTTTATTGCATAATCACGCTAACTAAAAGACAAAACTTGCAAAATGAGAGAACCTCCTTGGCAAAGGTGAAAAATATTTTTCATTTTATACATTTGCATACAGTACATTCAAAACGTCACGTCAGGTGAAAGAGAGATCAAATAGGATCTACTTTACAGGTTGAACTATGAGGTAGCCCTCGTTAAAAGAGAGAGCAGTTTCAGGAAGGGTGCAGATTGTTTGTTAAAGGATAGGCTGGAATTTGTATAGCTGACATGCGTCATCACAACAGTGTTATTATTTTCTTCACAGCGACTGAATCAGCCGCTCCCACAACACAAACACCAGGTAGCCGCTCAGAAGGGACAGATGCCGGTGGTCAGATAGTGGCAGTACCAGCAGGAGGCGCAAGAGGACAGACCGGATCCTCCGTCCTGGGCAGAGACAGATTCATGTCCATCTTAGTCTCTATGCTCTCTGGTCAAAATGGACTGAGGTGCACCGCTGCAGGGCAACAGAGATTAACTGTAAATCTGCCCATCTATTCCCCAGCTGGTGATGCTCACAGCAGCCTGAGACGGAACGGTGAAAGCCAAGTGTGTCCGTTCTCACCTGCACATCCAACTATGCTTTTGATTTTACGTCAAACTCAGAGGATGCTTACAGAGGAAAATGTCTTAAGTGTACCTTCTCTTTGCCACCCTGCCCTGAGAGAACGGACCCTCAGGAGGCTCACAGAGGCAGGAGGCCTGCAGCTGCTGATCGACCAATGGGGCGACAGCAGCCTGGAGGAACTGGAGGCCTTCATAGACGAGTACTTCGAGATGGTGTGGGAACAAACCATGGGGTCATGTCAGCCCACCGAGCCCGTCCCTCCTGCCACGGAGCGGGACACCTTGGTCGGGGAGGTCGGAGAGGAGGAGGTGCTCTCGTCCATAGACACGAAACTGTCCAAGCTGGAGCTCCTGGAGGAGATCAGGAGCGATCTGACTAGGCTGATGGAGAGTCTGGAGCAGAGCTGGAGGGTCATACAGGAACTCAGAGACAAACAGGAACAAGACCCCAACAATTGATGTTAATACAGAGGACTAACATAGTGCTGACTGTTATTTATTATTCACTTATCATTTCATTTTGAGTACTGTACTTAGGTACTTGTACTTGATTCACATAAACAATGCAACATATAATTAATATTGATATATTATTATATGTCAATAAGATAAAACTGTATTGAACCCGTGGAGAACATTTTACAAGCTACCCAGCAGTGTATAAATTGTATATTATGTTATTGGAATGTATATTGATGTATAATGTGTAAATCATTTTGATTTTGGAGCTGGTAATTTATTCCCGAAAGGGGCCATTCTGCATACTATTAATATTGGTACATTAAATATATTTTATGCTTATTGAATACAGGACTTTACATATTGTATTTCTACACAGTGGTAGTTGTGCTTCATTAAATGATCTTAGAACTTCTGTGGTTTCGTTATGACATTTCTCCACAGGGGGGAGCTCTTGTATAAGAGTGGGTAGTATTATACTGATCCACCAAACTACATTTGTTTTTCTTAGAAATCGTTGGATGGATTAAATGAAGTGTGTCTTGTGGTTTGTTACAGCACCAAAGACCACACAGAGGAAAGCAAAATATTACTTCTTTTTAGAATCCATTTTCCAATTTCCTCCAAATATGCAACATATACACTACAATACATGAAAAAACATAGTTTTTTTTATTGAGATTTGTATAGTTGTTTGTATTTTGACCTAATTCTCCGATTTTGAGCATGTATTGAGCATGAGCAATAATTTGCCTTTCAGCCCTGGCATAGTTTTAACAGCAATTACAAAGAATATTATCTGCAAAATATATGGACACCTGAACTGAGGACATTAACCTGCTGCTAAAACAACCTCCACTCATAAGGTAGTTTTCCACGAGAGTTTGAAACCTGGCTGCAGAGATTCACTCCCATTTGGCCACAAGAGCTTTAGTGCAGTTAGCATTAGGCCCCTGCGCAGGTCGGTCAATTTTTTCCACATTAAACGGAGAAAACCATTTATTTATGGACATCCCTGCTTGGAAAACGAGCATAAAACAAGAGACTGAAGAAGAGTAAGAAGGACTGAGACCGGTCAATAATGATTAAAAGACCATAGATTAAGAGTTTTAACCACAGCAGTCTTCAAACATACTGTTAAGTGCCTGTGATAAACGATGCATGTGCAATATTCTGAATTGTGGGTCCCAGAAATAGCCAGAGATCTTTAAGAGGTTTAGCTGGTAGAATGTTAATAAGTGAGATAGCCTCGAAATAATACACAAATCATTATATGAATTTGGCAACACAGTCAGTGGACATAACCAAGGATGATGAACTCAAAATGTGAAGACAGAAGTTACTATCTGATGGAAGTCGCCACGAGCAATACTCAAGATGAGGACGCCAATGTTTGACACAGTTTGAAAGGGAAACTCAATATTATGGTACAAGGACGAAGATACAGGATCAAAATATAAAAGAAAAAACTTTTTCGTATTCATATATTTTTGAAAAATACAGGTAAAACATAACCTGAAGAATATCTTGTATAATGAACAATGGAACAATTGTTTTATGATAAATCCCTCACCCTTACTATTAAATGATTCCCTGCAGCTTGGCAGTTTCTTGCACAAGCTTGAAAAGGCTGAAACTCATCGTATTCTCTGTGTGTGTCTTCCAGTTTACAGCCAAACGCTTTCACCTTCAGGAATCTGACAGTCGCTGAAATCAGGAAGTCGATGCGGACTACCGTTTTCTTTGTAGAGGAAACAGACAATCTGTGCCGCCTCTATTCAAAGCTTTTTTCTCCAGGATTTACCAAGTGAGTCATGCACACACACACACACACACACACACACACACACACACACACACACACACACACACACACACACACACACACACACACACACACACACACACACACACACACACACACACACACACACACACACTCTATTGCAAAATTCAGAGGGTAATAGGGCTCTGGCAGAGTAAACAGTATGAAAGTCCACTGTTGTCAAGGATGATTTTTAAATCCCAACAAATCAAAATGTATGGTAACATCAGGAGGTGGGCGACGACAGGTGAAGTTGTTTGATCCGGTTTGCTGTTTCAGACGCGTGTACAAACAAACATGAAATGGGGAAATATCTGACGGCATCAGTTTTTCTATTTTTAGCCGTGTGTGTGTGTGTGCAGGGGTCTAATGTGTTCATTTCTCACAGGCAGCGTCTCAGTGTTTTCCATCACTTCTATTAAAGCTGCATTGTACAACTTTGCACGTCGCTGACTCCACATGGCAGAGAGAGATAACTGCTTGAAAAATTCAAACGACAACAAACTGACAACATGTGAAGGTGACGTCAGTGAACTCAACACAGGCCGCCTGCATTGTGAGGCTTTCTACTTTTCACTCACTGCGGTTTAGGAGTTTGGATTTTGCAGTTTGAGTGTCACTGCCCCCTGTGAGCGAAAAGGAATTAAAAATGACTTATGTTGAGTCATAATCACAAACTCTGTCTCAGTTCACGGGCCGCGTCCTTCAAAGGCTGCATTTGAAGACTGATTGCATCACAGCAGTGTGAAAAGGCTGTGCCATTTCGAAGGCTCCTTCAAATGTGGCCGACAAATGTGTCCTTCCATCCCCGAGAAACAAAGGCTCCAATGGGTGGATTCTTCCCGGCCCAACCTATCCCAGGATTCATTGTACCTCAGTGACGTATCGTAATGACAGCAAGCAATGACACATCCAGAGTATCACGCTTTAACTCAACCAACCAGCTAATGGCACACATGTTGAAAAAACCACAAGGGTCATTAAAACTTACTCGGCATGTCCAACTTCAGCTCTGTTGCCAGGCAACAGCAGTAAGGGTGGGACCAGCTGGTGAAGCTGATCACAGAAAGCCTCAGTAGACCAGGCCGTCTCTTTTCGGCCTTCGCAGTTTACTTGGCCTTATAAGGAGATGGTCCTTGTGGGTCAGGTGGACCACGTTCTCCGAAGGCTGCAGCCCCTTAATTCAGACACAGCCATAGACTGTATATAAAGATGGACGACATGATGGCTCCCAAAAAGTAAAGCCAAGGCATCTTTATCGCCCCCTGGTGGCTGGCTGCAGTACAGTCAGTGGATGGGACATGGTGCAAACTAAAACGTCAAAGTACAGTTTATAGTCACAATTATGACAGAACAAGCCAAAGTTTGAATTTCTAGATAAAAAAATAACAAGAAACTAAGTCAAAGGTACAAGATATTATATAGATATTATTTAGGGACTAATCTGATGCATCCAAAAATTATTTTGTTTTGATTTTAGCTTTAAATCTATTTCTCCTAGGTGTACAAGTGAACATCCACAGTACCCTGGAGTTAAAAGAAATCTCCAATGTTGGAAACCAGGAAAATGACAGAGGACGGACACATCAATTGGATGCATTATAGCAAAGGAGTGATTTGTTGGCCATCATGGTTTATTTATCTCTGCCAGTCTTCATCGAGAGCCTTTCTCCTTTTTGTATTATATCTCTATTAATATCATAAGTCCCTCGATCCCCCGCTCCCTGCTCTCTTACTATCTATCTTTCTCTGCTGTCAACATGTCATTCCTCCATTCTGTCCTCCTGCCGTTCATTCTGTCTCTGCCCCTCCTCGTTTTTCTATCTCCCATTGTTGTTGTTTTTTTGCCGTCCCATTATTTCTGCAGCTCTCCATCCTGTGGTCTCCCCATCCTTCTCTCAAATCAAGTCGTGAGTGCTCAGCCCCCCCCTCTCATTACAGGAGTTCTGCAGCCCAGGAGGAAGTGCAGGAGAGAAAAGGATCCCCCCCCCCCCTCCTCCCCCGTCTCTTTCTGTCATGTTCAGGAGACAATTCTGAGCCGACATCCATCTCCATTAGCGGGACGGCGCAGCGACCAGCGCGACCCCCCACCCGCCGCCCTGTATCACGTTTCAGTGCCTGCTATTTTTCCAGGTGGAAAAAGAAAGCCAGGCCGAGAGATGGGCAGAGGCCGAGAGAGAGAGAGAGAGAGAGAGAGAGAGAGAGAGAGAGAGAGAGGGGGGGTGATTTAGACCTGGTGTAAAGGAAGCATCCATCCTCCACTTCCCTTCATGCTCTGATATGATGACGTCCCCGGGGGCAGATGTCTGGGACACGGCATAATGTCGACCAGTGCTCCCCAGCAGGAGGACTGAACTTGTCTGTCCTGTCCAGCCCATAAAGACAGTCTGAATCATGACCTCACACTGATAGAGATTTCACATACAAATTTCAAGCCAAAATTTATGATACAGTACAGAAACAGCTGGATCAGATGATCGTGTCAGATCATGGTTGTGTGGTACTGGTTGATAAGAAGCTTAGTTCAGGTCAGAAAGGTCTTAGTGAGGCCAAACAGGCACTGAGGGTGTTCATGGCATTATAGTGTCAAAAATTGTTGTGTTCATTTCACATTTACTTTAACAACACTTTACAACCAGAGCTACAGTATTAATAGGCAGCATGGGACAGATCCAAGTAAAGTCTCCATTCAGTCCAAACAAGTTAAAGCCATTTGAAACAAATGAAGTCAACTCTCTGAAGTACTGCACTGATCGAGTATTGTGTACTTTTGCTACTTCTTTGTTACACTGTCTAGTAGATTAGTTTTGGTTTCACATTGTAATTAAAGGTCCAGTGTGTAAGATTTAAGTGAAAGGGGTCTATACATAAAATATACCTAGTGATGTTTTCACTAGTGTGTTTCATCTAAATTGTACAAATTGTTGTCTTCTTCACCCTAGAATGGGACCTTTATATTGAAATACTTTATATTTACATTGGTAGCGCGTCCTCTCTATGGAGGCCGCCATGTCTTTCTTTTGAGTTTTTATGGCAACTGAAGGCCACCACAGGTTCTCTTTCATGTTTAGAAGGGGAGGGTGAGGTGAGGAGTATTCAGCTGCAACATGACACCTCACCTCTAGATGTCACTAAATTCTACACACTGAACCTTTAAAAGACTTTTGTGTGACATTCGTACGTGCTGGGGTCATCACTTACGCGGGCTGCATCTACCTATACTTGACATTGATTGGTTTGTAGAGGGGCGTGCGTCTGACATTGGCGTCTAACATCGAAAGTGATTCATTTCATTGCCACTGTAAAGAGGAGGCAAAGACTACAAGCAATCCTCTCTTTTTCTTACTCTATTGTTAAATATTTTCTGACTTCCTGCATTTTGTCCAAAAGTCTGAAATATCCCCCTAAAACACTTGCCCGCTGGTCCTGACCATGGTGAAAGCAATTAGGATGCATTCTATACTGGTATTATAAATGAGGCCTCTGGTTTTTTATTCAAGGTATCTTTCCATAATATATGCAAAATAATGTGATTCTCATAATAAGTGTTGTCCTCACTGTTAATTCCCAAAACGTGCTGAATATTTAAGAAAAATAACTAATCAGTTCTTAATTTGATTCTCAACAAAACGTTGGGTCAAAAGTCTAAGTTGTGTAGCTACACAACCTACTGATCCCTGTGTTATTTATTTTACTATTTCAAGATCTCACCAGGTCAGCCCTTAAGACTTGAATGTGTTTGCTTTTAAGTTTTAAGTCAAGTCCTTCAGGTCTGATGAAGTTACCCCAGGAGGCGCTATACATGCAGAAAGATGTCTGGGCTTCCTTGTGATGGAGAATGGATGGACAGATGAATGGATGTAAATCACAGTCAGGTCGTACTTATTTTGGTCTCAAGTAGGTGCACCCTCACTGCAGCCAAGTCAGCTCTGATTCCAAACAATAATCCATCAGGGCAGCACGGGACATTGATGTGGGAGCTTCTGACCTCGCCGAGACACAATTACAGCATCACATTTAGCCTGTGGGAGCAATTTCATTGGAATAGTTCAGGAAAAGTCTGAATGGGTGCAGGCTTCAAGCGTGGAGGTGATGGAGGAGTGCGTGTCAGGAGTAAATGAGGTAGATTGGGCTTTATACTACCACCTGGTCTGGACCAGAACAACCCCACACACACAAACACACACAAACACATTCCAGGTCTCCCCTCTTCCATCTTCCCATATTCACGTCTGTCATTGCACCCCATCAGGATATGCCGGGTCAGGGAAAACCTCAAGGGCAAAGTTCAGGAAACAATTAAGGAAAATAACTGCACACTAGTGGCCCGAATTCCAGCTTCATTTTCGATATGTGTCTGTTTCCCAGAAGGTCCCACTCGTTAAATCATTAACCCCACAACTGGAGACCACAAAAGAGGAAAAGCAACACAGTTGCATGTGAAAAATTTCGACAACATCTGCTTCGCAAGTGGCTATTAGAAGAGTGCTATTACAGGATGAGTGGAGAGCCCCCTGTAAATCAGCCGAGGCTTACTGGGTTTGGTTTGACCCTGAAGTCGACTTCACCTTCAGACGCTCAGCTCCCTACGACGGCCGATGTGGCAGAATGCTTTCACAGCACTTTATCGCTGCAATATGTCAGGAGCACTTAAATAAGATATATATCATAGAAGTTCTAAAACAGCATAACCGCTCAGGACTGCTTTATGACAGCTAAGCATTAAAACCGGGGAATTATTATTTTTACTTGAAGACACATCAGAATATTTGATTAAATTATTCTTTAAGTGTGCTTAGTGTTTCCCAACCTGCAGACCTTGGTTATTGGAGCTCAACATATGAACTGACATCAGGATTTTAGCTAAATTAGCTGCATGGCTTTAATGTCTGTCAGTTCACCACTTTGTTCTAGACTGAAACATCTTAACAATTACCGTACTAGCTATGGTATTTGTGTGTAAGCATGTTAACAGTAATATTTAGATTGAAAAACTAACCTCAGTACAGCCCATGGACTGTATATGAAGATGGATGTCAATACAAAAGTGAAGCCAATGCATCTTGATCGCCCCTCGTGGCTGGCTGAAGTATTGCTGATAAACTCCTCCTCCTCCATGTTAGTGGATGGGGCATTCACCAAACTGTAAAGTTGAAGATGTTTATTTTAGTAACTTCTTGTAATTCCGGTGTATATAAGTATATGATTTCAACTTTTGTTTTTTGAGGGGTGAGTTGATTGATGGATTCAGATAAGATTTTCTCGAATATATTTCAGATGCTGGAGAGTTTTATCGCTTCTATCTCAACACTACAGGTTTGTTTTTCATTTGCCATATAACATTAACATACTGATAGAAGTTATTTTATACATGGCAGCATCCATGAATTTAGTCTACCATTGATACAATCTTTAACATCATTTTTGGATGACTGACTTTAATTGTCTGTAGCTATACGATACTGCAGCCAGTCTTTTTTCCTGAGGAGGAGAATGTACGGTTGAGTGGAGGAGTCTGAGCTCTGTGGCTTGAATGACAACAACATAAAGGGATGTAAAGAGGTTATTGGGATGCAAGTTGTGTTATGGGAGATATGTGATGGTGCTCGCTGGAAAACAAGATAACGCAAAAAAACGAGAATGGGAAAAAACAAAGACGAATGAATTCAGATTTATATGTTTACAGCCAAGATTGATAGCGTATGTACACGTACACAGAACACACACACACACACACACACACACACACACACACACACACACACACACACACACACACACACACACATAGTGAGGATTTATTTTCTCTGTGTTGAGGATTTCCAGGACATTAGCAAGCAGCCATGTATGCTGGCTGAGCGAACATGACCACACCCCCCCAGGGTTACGACCCCCTATCACAGCCAATGAGACGAAAAGCACAATGGTAAGTAAACACGACCTGACTGCACACCTAACAAACACAAACACAAAAACACACACAAGTCTATTAACGTAACATTTATGGCCTGAAGCAATAAAATAAACTACAATCAAGGTTTGAAAATACTGACATGCACTCACGCTCTAGAGCCACATGGATTCATGTGCACAAAAAGAGTTGAATGATGTGAGTGAAAGCCTTTATTACTCAATATTATCTCATGGTATTGAGCTGTTTGTGGAAGTCCGGAGATCAGGAAGATCACATTCTAGAAGTAGAGGATGCTTGGAATAAGGTAGAGGAAGAGGATCGGGTTATCTAAGATTGCTATTCAATACTATCCAACCAGCTAATCGCATTACTCCCCTTTTCTGTGCCCTGGCTGTCAATACTCATCCTCAATTTGCCCCTTTTACCACCATCCCCCTTTTGTCCTCTCCTTCGCTCCTAACAGCTCTTTTCATTTGTTTCGATTTCCCTCCTGGCCTCTCTCTTGTGTCGCTCACTTGTCCGCACGATGTTTGCCTCCGTCCGGGGGCTCAAGAGGTCAAACATCAGTGGCCTTTATGATCCCAGGATGATCATGCAGACCAAAGGAAGATGGACATAAGCTCCCAGGACGTTATGCCTGCATGAGGAAAAATTTGTGCAAGGCACGTGAAATGCCAACGTCTCCGCCTGCAGGGGTATTATGCAGATGTTCTGTTGCTTCTATTTATGCAAACAACCAGAATATAATTGCAGTTCTTCAATCTGAATATATTTGAATCACAATTTTTGCATCATAACAGAAGCTTTTCTTATTGATGCTGAGGAAACGGCACTATTTATCCACTGATGTCCTTGATGCACCCTCAAAGAGCGGGGAGCGGCGTCTTGATAGACATCAAGATTTAAAATCAGGCAAACCCATCAATATTCCATCACCATCACCTTACATGAAGCAGCTCATCCATTTGGCTGATTATAGTGGTTAGTGTCACCACGAAGAGGACGGAGAAAAGCGGGCAAGAAAGCAGATAAGAAGTACTTCTCTCCATTACAGTGAATCATAAATGGTTTTATCTGAGGCAGCGCCTCTCTTCACTCCGAGGAGAGAGAAACTGTGTTATTACTTGCAGATGAAAGGATGCTCTCCAATCCATTTTAGAAATGTGTCTTTATTGTCGTTTTCACGAAGAACAAAATGAAGACGATGACAATGACAGTTAATTTTAAAATACTCCCTTGAGACAAGTAAAAGGAAAGATAAAGGAGTACAATCGGGAGGCCATTTATTTCCCCATTACAGTACAATCAAAGCATCATCCAGTTCTGTCTACAATCCTGCACACCATACAGTGAAGCTGCTTACGTGCATATGATGGCTGCCTCTGGAATCCTGCATCCATTAGGACTGCTGCTCAGAAGTCAATGCTACTTGATGCAGTATGCACATGAAGAGTAGGGGCGGCGTAGAGGCAATATGGGAGGTAGCTGAAGATAGGCTAATGGACCAAGTGATTGGTATTTCACAGTGAAAAACATGCTTGTCAAAATAGCTGATGACAGGTTAGTACCAATTTAAAGGTTCACATGGAAATAAATGGAAACAAGTCAGAGATGGTTACATCAATGCACGGAAGATATGTTGGGAAAAAACAGTGGGGATGGTGCTGATTTAGAATATTTGTCATATGCAGCTCTAAATCTGACCCTATACCTTTATAAAATTATATATATTTAACATCTTCCTACTTTAACACCCACAAACTTAAGGTGTGAAGGACAGGGTTAGGGTTAATGTGAGCCTGCAGCAGTTGGAGCTGATGAATCAAAAGGGTATCATCTTAAGGAAAGTGTGTTTTTGCTACAAAATTACCTCTCGTCTTTCCAGTACACAAAGACAGAATTTAAAAGAGAGAGGGTGATTGGTGCTGATGATATAATTTGAGTCTGACCAATAGGAATTGCGAGATGGAGCCGCGGTAACGACGTCCCACCAAGACACACACTCAACCAATCACAAATTAGTCTCACTTGACAACACTACACCTGCAGTTCTATTGGTTGGGTAATTTTGACAGACTTGACAAGCACAAGAAATCCGACAGCAGACGTCATGAGGAACTGAGCTGAAGCTGGAGTGTAGGAATTCTTCGTGTCAGCACAAAATTTGAGAACACACAGCAGATTTAAGAACAAGCAGGGGGAGGTTTGAGTGAGAGCATTACAAAATTTGAAAATAAAATCAATAAGTCTTGCTTGCAAACTGAAAGACCACACCCTTGTATAAAGAAATAAAATTAAAAAACACACATCAAATAACTAATTAAAACAAACTTGCTGAGCAGTTGAACGAACATCAGTGCGACAGCCTTCCTGAAATGACAGAAACCGTGTACAATTACTTTTTTTTGGTTTGGTCTATTTCCCATCCACTATCATGGAAGAGGCAAGGTTTATGACCTATACTGCAGGCAGCCACCAGGGGGAAGATGTTTGTGTTTGCAGAACACAAAGACAGAATTTAACACAGAGAAGATCCACTTGATTTGGCCTTGATTTGATTCTGATGAATCCTTATGAAATGGACCTTTAGCTGAAAATTCTGGCTCTGAGAAAGACTGTGGATTTTCGCCATCCATCCATTATCTATGTAGAGCCAATCCCAACTATCATTGGACGAGAGGCAGGGGTGCACCTTGATTGGTCACCTGTGAATCACAGGGCCAACATACAGAAACAAAAACCAGACTGACATTCACACCAGTCTGTTGTTTGAAGAAAAATATTATTTATAGTTATATATAACAGGAGAGGTTCATTTAGACTTGACGATGCAAGACAGGGACTTTACTTAACTATTGGATTTTAAATAGCAGTTCATCCACACATGCACATTTATACATGTACCTCCAGCATCGTGAAACCCAACAGGTAGTTTCTGTTTCATCTTCTAAGGTTTTGGGAGATCGAACTTGCAACTGTTAAAATTTCTCCTGTCATAGTGATGACATTTGATTTTCTGAAAAGTGAATCGTTTTCTTTGTTTGTGGTGCCTAAATGTCACAAAAATAACTCTCAGTTATCAACTGCCTGATGTTTCCCCCCTCTGGCTGAAACTATTTTTGAATCAAATTCCCTGTTTCCTCAATCTCAGAACCTGACTGGGTTTGGCTCAACTGCTGGTGAGATCAGACACTTCACATCTTTCCTACAACATGTTTATTTCTTCTTTCTGAGGCCGCGGTCGAAACTTCGGAATCATCTCACCCTTGACCCTTGTACCATGAAAAATCATTTCAAAAGTAAACAATGAAATGAAGTGACTGGTTTAAGATGGACATTTTTTGCAGCCACCGTGTCGGTAAAAACGACCTGTATATGTGTTCCTGAACATCAGCTGTGTAAACACAACCTGTGTCCTGCGTCTTTCGGGCTTCTGGTTCCCAGGTACCTCAGGGTCAACTGTTCACAGGGGGGGTCACATGTTTTACAACCACGGAGCTTTCATGCTTATGCCTCCCCACGCAGTGACAGCAGGGGATCCAGGGGTGAATATGGAGGTGAACACGCTCCGACCACCAGCTATGTGGAGAAAGACACAGGAACAGGGAGAACACAGAAGGATTTTCTTTTTTTTTTTACGACTGTACAGGACAGTAAAGCTGCACCTGCTGAATGATACATCCTCTGTGTGTCTCTGTCCGATTTTCATGTATAAAAGGATTAGTGTTTAGTGTCTGTATGTGTTGGGTCACTGTAAACACGCTGAACCATCTCCGGAGCAATATGACTGATGCTTTACTGCACCTCTGCTGCGTGCTGTGTCTGTCTGGGAATCTGGGAAACATTTCTGACATGAAATGATCATCCGGCATGTGTGGATCCTGAGCCATGAGATTTATCTGCCTCAGGATGATTCCTTGCCATTAATGGTCCTCCTCAAACAGTTCTACAATATACTGTCACTTGTTTGAGTGCTGGTCGTTGTGTGCAGAGCTTTTTATCAACAGTGTCTTCAGTGCAGAGTGAAATCTGAATATTTTTTAAATCATCCTACCTGGTTTATCTGCCAAGAAGATTTTATAGTCAATATTTTTCATGAAATAAAACAGACTTTTCTTAATTTTATTGCTCATGTGTGTGGTTCATATGTAAATTTGAATGATTCACTTAACTGGGGTTATTTTTTCATACATTGCATTCCGGCTATTTCAAAGGTCTGTTAAGCAACTGACATTTTCAGATACTCACAACTTTCAGCACGATAGCAGGAATGAAACGTATGTAGTGCTTTTACTTTGAATACACCTGTGAATGTCTGAGTCTACAGTTTGATTCAGTTGCCGACTGCTGCTGTAGTTTATTTAAGGACGTAGAAGATGATTCAACTGGGATCGCTCTGAATGCTACAGTTTCTTTATTCTATTTTTATCAATATTTAATGTATCTTGTGTCCAAAAGTGTACAAAACCGGCACTGCACTTCCCATGACCACTAAGAATACACATGCCAGGGGTGAGGTTGATTAGATGAACAGTTCGTGAGATACATATACAAAACCGACAGGTATTTATGGAATTAGTAGGTAGATGAACCTGAGTTCGTCTGCAGAGTAACTTCAATACACAGTTTAAATGCAATTGAGTGTTTAGCAGCTCCCATTCAGTATCCTCCTTGGCCAGTTCCCCTGACAGCTCCACTTGTCATTGTTGTGTGGTGTATGCATAAGGCTCATGTGATGGTAGGATGTCTCTATCACTATGGCCAATTCCAACCCCTTGTTTGTTTCTGGGAGCAGGCCAGTATGACCTCTCTCTCCAGGTGATTAACACCTTTTGGACACTGACCTTTCCCAGTACTGCACGAGTGTTACTTTATAAACAGCAGAATACTGTTTAAACAACTGCTCATACGTCCAAATGAATAAATATCAGAATCATATACAGACCCTTTGAAATACGACCACACCTGAGAGTTAAATTTGAATCAACAAAAGTGATCAGTTAAAAAAGTTGTCATAATGGCCAAGACACTTGCCATATCAATCAATTGCTATTGCTACCTGAACAAGGGCATGTGCATATCTAACATGATTTATTTCTGCATAAGAAGTTGGAATTTCACTGAACAAATGTCAAAAACAAGTTATTTTTTTCATTTCTCCAGCCGATTAGAGTTTTATTTGGAACAAATAACACATTTCAAGTTGAGAAAATTGGATACAAAATGTGTCATTTCCTCCAAATCACTGTTATCTCATGCAGCAATTACAGCTAATCTTTACTAGTTGCAGTCTGGTAAATAAACTTTTCGCTCTGGTCTAAATTAATATTCTGATTGGAGAAATCATTTCTAATAAAAACATCAATGATAATACCAATTTTGCAGTGTGAAGCTGTAAAGTAAAACAAGCCATGGTCTTAGCAGTGCTTATGCCTGTGTTGGACTGAGAGGGTTTACTGTTTATAGAGAATCTACAGTCATGCTGGAGACTCTGTGACGGTGCTTTGAGCTAAATTCTAATATAAATGGATTGCAACTGTATAGTGCTTCATTCATCGGCTGGGATCGGGCCACCAGCTTTCTGGTCAGCGGACAAAAATGAAAGCTCCAACTCATTCTTTAGTGAAGGTTGTTGGCTAAGTCACAACAAGCAGAGGGTGATCGCGAGGGTCCAAGTCTGCGGTCGAGGCTTGTGTCAGACACAGGCAGGAATCACAGCTGAACAGATCAAAAGGGACCGAACAGAAAAGTCCAAAAAACAGGCAGACGATCAAGCAGGAGAGACAAAAAGCTGGAAACGGTGAAAAAATGTCACAACTGACAATCTGGCAAGGGGTGAGTGTAAATACTGGGCGAGTTACTGAGGGAATGTTAATGAGGGAATGTGTAAAGGGTGAGCAGGTGGGTATGGGGGATAAGGAATGGAGGGAAGCACTGGGGTCAGTGCAGGGCAGGTGGGAGCGGTGAGATTTGAAACAACAGGAACAGTCAGGTTTCATTCAATTCATCCATGAGTTGTCCGGTCGACTGACTGACGGACCAACAGGGATATTCTTACAGCCAACAGCATGGTGATTATAGAGTATATGTAACAGGACATATGAACCATAGACTGTATATAAAGATGGACTACGCCTCTCCACTTCCTCCCACTATCCAGAAATGAAGCCAAAACACAGGAATGCATTATTTGAGTCTGACCAGTAGGGAATGGGACATGGAGCCACGGTAACGAGGTCCCACCGACACACGCACTCAACCAATCACAAGTTAGTCTCATTTGTCAACACTAGACCTGCCGTTCTAATGGTTTGGTAATTTTGACAGACTTGATGCTCAAAAGGATTTAAGAGCAGAAGAAAAAAATCCAAGAGTAAAGGAGAATTCAGACAGCAGACATTACCTGGGCACACAGATGTGGCATGAGCGCCGGTAGAAGAGCTGAAGCCGAAGAGCAGGAAGTGTAAGTGCACAATTTGAGCACAAACGGAGGGCTGTTTGAGTGTAAGTGAAAGATTTTGAGTGAAAGCATTACAAAATCCGAACATGAAATCAACAAGTTCTGCTTGCAAACTTAAAAATGATGCTCTTGAATATATATATATACACCTATTAAAACAAACTTGCTGAGCACTTGTACAAACTGTGATATCTGACATGACAGAAACCATCTTAAAAAAAAATATTTGCATTTACAGTTACTTTTTAGATCAGTCCATGTCCCATCCAGCAACATGGAGGTGATGCGGTTCATCACCTATACTCCTGGCACCACCAGGGGGCAATCAATAAGTTTTGGCTTTACTTTTGGGGAACTGTCATGTCATTCATCTTTATTAATTCTCTGTTTCCAGGTGGCTTTACATTTACATCACACAGGCCTCAATTCAGACCTGATCAGCTGCTACTTGGTGCTGTTTGTTCATTTCAGCCTTTAGTTCTTCATTTGTTTCCCTCATTTGCTCCTTAGAAACTTCTCAGGAGTCTGTGCAACGTATTAACTGTCACACTGTTATTTCTGCTGCTGCTTTCTGATGTCTGCCTCCAACTTGGCACATGTGAGCAGCGTTTGGCTGCAGGTCATCTCCTTCACTGAGGAATGCACATTGGAAGTGCAGCTGAATACGGCCGCAAACAAAGCTTTGAACGAGCACAGAACAGATGAGCGGGGAAACGGCTTGATGAAAAGTCCTCCGCTTCGGACTCTCTGCTTTGATTTTGCATGGAGCTGTGTTTCCAATAAATTGCTCCTGAACTCAAACAGAAAAATCGGGCTTTGTAAAAGTGCACAGTAAACATGTGTCACTGAAGCACCGAGGGGGGGGGCGACTTCTTTCACAGACAGAGACACACCCTCCATATGGAAGTGACAGAAGGAGAAATTAGAGCTCATCCTCCTCAGTGCAGTAGTCATTAATTACTCACCTACTGTAATTAGCCGCGGAGTTAATCTTTGCTTAAGTAATTCACTTAGCACTGCCGCAGAGTGAAGAGAGGCAGTAAAAACATTGGCCGTTTGTCTTGGACAATGTTACACAGCCTGAAGAACTGTACGGAAGCTGGCACACCTTCATTTCTCTATATATATATTGGCAGGAAAATGTTGTTCTGTGTCGGGAAGCCACAGGAAGGAGCAACCACTGCTGCCGTGTTATTGGCCAAAAATTCGAAACCATTGATTACAGCCTGAGGCAGTCAGACAGGAGTTTTAACATCAGAATGCACAGCTGGTATTTATACTATCTGTTTTACATAAAAACATGTGACACGTGTATTTTTTATTTATTTATAGGAAACGTGCTGTGGCTCCTGTAATATTACCATAACAAGGTCGGTTAAATGACTCTGATGGGGTCATCTGCTTAAAAATCCATTTTTATTCTCCTCTTTGAACCTCTGATACTCGAGCTTTACGTTCAGAGTTAAAGTTAACCAAGGAGAAAAACCCCCCAACCATGAATATGACAGCGTAAAGACAGGCTGCCAGGAGAAAAGTTTAGGTTCCCTTCGGCGTTGGCTCGGCTCCAGCTCCCAGCTTCTTGTGGTTTATATTTGCAAACGATTTGCGAAGGGTGAGCGCGTCTCCTCCTCTCCGCCGAGTGGGAGCTATAATTCATGGTTTTAGATGTGTAACCAGTCACAGGTGACGTCCTATCCTATACTTGGCAGCCCGCTCAAAACATCTGGTGTCCACCCTCTCGACTCGCTGCCACTCCCGCCCCCCAGTAGTTCCCTGGACGCACGCTCATCCATAACTTCATACGGAGGCAACTCAGCTCTTATATCAGCCACAGTCTGTCATTTCCACTGCACTGAGATAAGAAATCACTTAAAGCCCTTTTGTAACATCACACCAGGGTCACACACACTGTCTTTAAACTGCGGCAGGAAAAAGCCTCTTGTCATGAGCAGACTTATCTGAGTCTAAACACGACAACATCTGTATTTTATAAGACGTGCAATAAAGAGAAGAAATACGGCACCGTCCCACAGTGTATTTACTGGTTTCCTGTAGATCTGAAGCCACATTTAAAAAAAGAAGAAAAGAAGTGGTGTTAACCTGGATATTATTTGTTTTACTTCTGCAATCAGGATGTGAACAACAGCCAAGAAGTGACTGATTACGTACAGTACCCACAATCCTCAGGATCAAAACAGGCTATTAAAACATGCAGTATAGGATTATTCCAAATACTGCACTAATTAAATGTTTGCAGGGTTTTATAGGACAACTGCCGTGCAGCTCATGAATATTTTTAGTGTGTAATTATTTTATTTTTTGGGCTCCAGAATGTACTGGTACAAAATGAAAGAATGCAAATTCAATTTTAATTTGAGGAAAACCGGTGACCACCTTCAAAGACCCTTCCAGCTGAAAGTCATCACTTCAACCTCCGTCTATTAATTTGCAGCGTGTCTCAGTCCAAACAACTGACAAACAGGACTGATAACAAACATGCAGGCACTTCAACATCCAACAAAACTATTTCTTTCTTTGCCAGAATATATTCAGGAGTTTAATTGCTCCCATAGTTCCTTTTTTAAAGAATCTGAATCACAATCAGAGAAAAACTTTATAGCTATTAGTCTTTAATGTGGCTCATGAAGCAAACACTGTAAAGACTTAACACAGTGAACAAAGATAAATGTAGGAAGTAAGAATGAGAGTAAAAACATTTTTATGGGCTCAGGAGGAAAATAAACCAACCAGGATCTACACTGTTCTGTCCCTCACTCATTGTGTGTGTGTGTGCTGTAGATAAACACTACAGGAAGCAAATTCAGTGTTAGAGATCAGCAGAGGGAAAAAGACTGGCATATACCAAAGTAAGTATATATTTTATGTATCCGTACTATAGACTGTATACTTGATACTTGAAAATATTGCGTTACATGTTCACCTTGGTTTTAATATTATTAAATGAATAACAAAAGGGGAATTGATCCACTGATCCAATCAAAGCGGACTGAAGGTAACATTAGACCCCGCCTCCTGCAGCAGCAGCATTACGGATGGATTTGAAAGACGCCGAGACTTATGATGTCTTAAACCGTTGTATTAGGGAATGGGCCACAACTGGGAAATACCATTTTCATCTTTTAAGTATAATTAAAAGCAATTAGTTGGTTACTTCTACTCAAGTAGAAAAGTTAATGTGGTTCAACTTCAGTACATTTTTGTCTTTTATTTGTACTGTTACTGAAGTAAAACCACTGGAGAAGAATACAAATACAAATACAAATATATATATATATATATATATGTACCAAATATCATCAATGACAGATAACGTAACGTGCCCATATAGAACAAAATAACTTAATCTGTCCCTCAGACTTACGGTTGTTGTGGAAGTAGAGCTGCAATTTTTTTTGTTTTAGAACTATAAAATACAGTGAATTTAATTGTAGGATTTTTATTGCAGAGATGTACACATGCTGTGTTCACTGTGCATCTGTGTCTCTGTCCCTCAGCCACTTTATTTGAGTGTCTGGATTCTCTAGAGCCTTCAAACATTACCAAACTGGAAAGAAAAGTAGTGTTCAAGGCACGAACACTGCATGTGCACTGAATGTTATTGATCTGAAAATGACCGTTGTGCTTCTCAAAAGCTCTGAATTATGACGTAAAATGATAATTAGTAGTATAAGGGTCCCAAACCTGCTGCATTGGAAATTCATTGTGCTACAGCAGCTGCAGTGTAACAAACAACAAAAACCAGGACATAAGGACATCTAGTGTAAGATCCAGAATAATAATGCAGAATAAAAGTCAGTTGAATAGTGCACCTGCTCTAAAAACACATAAAAAGATAAAACACTAAAAGGATATAATGCATAAAAGATGAAAGACAAAAACTGGCATTAAAACCTAAAAACCAAGTGGAAAATGTGCCAGACAAAGTGGGAAGGTTATTGAGATACACGGCCGATTCAACATGTTTCCTTATTTAGTAGTGTGATGGACGTTGGAATGAATGAGAGCTTGAGGCGGTTGGTCTTACACTTATAGGCTTTGTAACATCTGCCTGAAGGTACCCAGTCAAACCCATAGACCAGAATGTGTGACAGAAACTTCGTAGATGGTTTGAAGGGAAGGGTTGTACTTTTTGCCCATCACCTTCATAGTTTTTACCATGTTCTCTGAGAGTGCCGAACCATGCTGCCACTTATTTTATGTGTAGAGCCCACATTCACAAATCATAATTTGTCTCATAGCCAACCCCCAACAAGAGTAAGAAATAACTACCAAAAAATGGGGGAATAAACATAGAAACCTGAGAGAGTGCCACATGTGAGGGATCCCTCTCCCAGGAAAGACAGGAGGGCAATAGATGCCGCTGAGGACATCAGCAAAATAGTAAAGTAAAGTATTGGTACATAGGAAAATGTCTGATAGAGATGAAGGGAGCAGCAATGACAAATTCATTGAGTGGTTATTGGTTCATGTTGGTGGAATATATGAGTAGGCGTACTGAGTCTTGTTGTAATCACATACAACGATCAGCTGCCACCACGATCAGGATCCACCACAACAATCAGATGCCACCATGATCCACAGTCCACCACCATGATGCACCACCACTATCAGGATCCACCTCCATGATCCACAGTACCATCATCAGGATCCACCACTACCACCAGGATCCACCATCATGATCCACAGTCCATCATCATGATCCACCACCACCACCAGGATCCACCATCATGATCCACAGTCCATCATCAGGATCCACCACTACCACCAGGATCCACCATCATGATCCACAGTCCATCATCAGGATCCACCACCACCACCAGGATCCACCATCATGATCCACAGTACATCATCAGGATCCACCACTACCACCAGGATCCACCATCATGATCCACAGTCCACCACCATGATGCACCACAACTATCAGGATCCACCTCCATGATCCACAGTCCCAGGATCCACCATCATGATCCACAGTCCATCATCATGATCCACCACCACCACCAGGATCCACCTCCATGATCCACAGTCCATCATCAGGATCCACCACTACCACCAGGATCCACCATCATGATCCACAGTCCATCATCAGGATCCACCACCACTATCAGGATCCACCATCATGATGCACCAAATATGTATATATATATAATTATGATCTAATTATGCTTTCTAGCACTGCAGTGTAAACTATCCCCATGATGTCGGTGCTCACACCAAACAGCCTGCACAGGAAGTGCAGCCTTTGAGCTAACTTCCCACACAGAAAGTCTACACAGGCACTTCATTCCAGTTTACAGTCCAGCTGTATGCCCAGATATTTAAAAGTGCTCAGTTGCTCCATAACTTTGTCACTGATTGCCACCGGATCATGGACTCTCCCCTCTCTGGGGTCCATTATCATCCTTTTTAAAAATTAGATGATGACTGTGACACCAGTCTTTAAAGGTGTCAGTCTCTTTCAGTTATACTGCGGAGCAGTCATCCCTGTGCAACAAGCTTAAAGTCCCTGTATCATCAGAATTATTCGTCCGACTGCTCCTGCATTCATTAGTGTAGAGTCTGTCGAGGAAAGGAGGGCTCACGCAGCCCTGTTGTACCTGTGCCACAGTATTTGACAATGGAAGTGAGTTATTTACTCTCACCTGCTGGGACCTGTTAGTTTAAAAGAATAAAAACATTTTATGGTAAAATGATTTACATGCATGTCATTTAACATCTGGACCAATAGGTATAGGACCCGAGCGTAAGCCTTGCGGTTCTCTAGATTATTGCTGACTATGCGTCAACATTACATGTAATCTAATTGAGCTCAAAAATCACTGCAATCTTTATACAGGAATCACAGATATTCATGCTTGTTTGTGAAATATTCTTCACTTAACTTTACATAAATTCCTAACATTACTCCTTAAAACTCTCAAACCTATAATAAATGGGTACGTAATAACTGCAACAACAAAAGCTGTCATCATTTATTTTATAGTGAGCGAAAAATTGCTCTGGTGTCTCCTGGAAACATCCTCAAAGTTCACAGCCAAACACCCCAAAAAAGTTTTAGGAAATTATAGAAAATACGTGACTCTTACAATAAATTGTTAGCACATTTTCAACAGTCAAACCCCAACGTACTGCAGCGATGAGGCATCCTTTAAACGCAAGATGATTCAGATGATTAGGTCTTTCTCAAGCTGCCAAGTTAACCAGCAGCTGTAATAAAGGACGTTTATGTGCAATACATAAAAGTGGGGGATGAAACACCACCCACCGACACTAAAGATCCCATTTAGCAGTTAGAGAAAGTTAGATTCATCCTGAGGGGGAAACACTGATGTGTTTTATAAGAGCTGGCAGCCATTTATCACCCGTGTTGAGAATTGGATGGTGGATGAGACATTTTTATGATGTGTGTGTATATGAATGATGCTGAAACTGATAATATATCTCTAATGTCGGTCATTAAACAATGTGATGTGTGTTACGACGACACATAACATTTTTGTTCTTCTTTTTTATTTAATCCCAATTTCTTGTAGCTTACTCCTCCATTTATTGTTATTATTATTATGTTGTGTGTTGCTCAAAAAAGGCCACCCTCCTGTTTTGTGTTTGCAGGATATGTCATGTTTTGCTGCAAGTCATCTTCATCAAGATCGTATTTTATTTGTGACCTTGCGGACAACGTGACGTGCCCTTCTGCTGACCAATCACATGGCCGGAAATTTGATACCTACCGCAAAAAAACCCCCAAAAAACATGCATCCTCCCAAATGCCCTGTCAGCACATATCATTATACCCATGATACGACTAATATGGCCTTCGAATTCAGAGGACACTTCTCTGATTTCACCTGAGAGTTGTAGAACATCTCTGTTACACTGTTATTTGAATCAGACAATAAAAACAACAACGCTGGAGAGTGTTCATATTAATTTTTGTCTTTTTTCCATGGATAGTTTCAAGCTTAAATGGCCGCCATGACTATCTGGGCTCCCTGGGATGATTCTGTGTCTTCCCTCAGACTGTAGCGATCACAGACAGTAAATACTGTAAAGAACTCAACGTGTGAAGTACAGTATCAAAGAAAGGTGTATTGACGGAGAAGAGTGCTGTCAGCGCCATCAGAAAGAGGGCAAGTCGGCGGTGGGATCTCGAAGGAGGATGGAGGAAGTGGGAAAATTGATGTGTCCCCAGATCAATACAGGAGAGCATATTTATCTCAACAGTGTAACTAAATCACCCTCTGGCTGCTGCTGCTGCTTCAGGGGCATCGGCCTGTGCGTCCCCTGAGCTGACGATCGGTGCCGAAAGGGTGAACGTGGCAGGGTCACGACGGATCATGGGAGAACAGGGAAAGGTTTGAAGCGGATTGAAAGACCCATTATATTTCTGTTGGTGGCAACGACTGCTTTTTCGCCACATTGTCTCGGGTCAATATCAATATCCATCAACACTGGTTTTTCCTAAAGCGCAAAAAGGCTAAACTACCTCGATGAGCATCAAACATCAGACGCACATTAGTGGTTTTCAAGTGGTTCCAACAAATGTATTATCGTCTTGACGAAAAAATTAATAAATCTTTGATATCGCTTAATGGATCCGTGTGATTGAAAACCTCAAACATGTTCAGCAGGTTTTCCTTAATGAGATATGAACTACAGTGAATATCCAGTTCTTCTTTGGAAGTGCTTAATACTGTACCTAGAGAACACTCTGTGTATACTCTTAGAAGGATTGTAGACTGTTGCATTAAGGAATAGGCTTCACCCTGCAAGTACTTTTACTTCTAAAACTTTTAGTATATTCAAAAGCAAGAACTTACTTTTACTGAAGTAGAAAGGTTAATGTGGTACTTTTACACCACAGACGTGTTTACAGTGGAACAGATGTTCTAATGTTCATGCTACAGGTAAATACATCAAATAAACACATTCAGTGCTCATCTGTGCAGTAATGTTATACAATAACATGTGCACATCTGTCCGTGAAGTGACTTCTCCCATCAGCCAAATCACAGCTAGAGCAGCGGCTGATCTGAGCTCAGCTGAGTCTCCCTCTAGTGTTGCATGATGGTCATTTACCTCCCTGTGCCTGGAACTGGAAAGGGAATGAGGCTACCTTGTTTGGGTTTGGATGTTGCTATGTAATGAGCCAGGCAACAAAATGATTTGTTCTGCACAGACAGACTTTGTTTTTAAAACTGGGATTGTGTGCATCGGTTTAATGGAGTGTAAATGATATGAGGTGTATAACAGTTATCTCTACACGCTGTCAGATGTTGTTTATGTGGTGCCTCGGTTCTCAGACAGAGCTTTCAGAGGGCTGCGAGGCTTCGTGGTGGTCTTGTTTTGGAGTGCATTATGGTATGAAAGGTGTTTCTAATAATCTGACTGCCTCATTTACATAACAAGGAGGAGGAAATAATCAGAAACACACTCCGGTTTAATGCGATCCAGCAGCACGATGCCACAAGCTGCATGCAGCCTCTGGCACAGAGTCGGTGACAATTAAAAAAATTGAGTTATGTGATGACGAGCCATGGCCTACTACATGGCCAGAAATATGTGGACACTGATAGTATGACATGCACATGTGGTTGTTGAACATGTCAGCATCAATCTGCGGCTGTAGCAGCATCCGTGGTTCTGATTTCTTGGAGCTGGATCTTCAAACTCGGCTGCAGGGATTTGTTTTCTACAAGAGCATCAGTGAAGTGGACCACTGGTGCTGAGTGATAAGTTCTTTAGCATGAATGGGTATGTGTTTACATATGGGGGGGGCAGTCATGCAGAGACTATAGAGGAGTGTCTTTTCCCACTAAATATTATTATACAGCACCCTGTTGTATGAAGACTATGACTAATGGGCCTGGCCTACAGGGGTGTTCATGTTCATTTTTGGCCACATGGTTTAACCCACATTAAAAACATAGGGAAAGAGGGGAAGGGGTGTGATATTGCTGAATGTGTCAGAGGCATAAATGTGGGCTCATTATAAATGAATGAAAATCATATTTTTGCAACTTTTGCGATGGAGACCTCACGTGAGATTAAAGCAGGAGCGGGGGGAGGGGGGGAGAGAGAGAGAGGGGGGATCAGGTTGTACTGCAGGAGTATCAGGGGCAATAAACTGGAGAGTGGACGTGCCCCCTCTCCTCTCCTCCTCCTCCTCTCCTCCTCCTCCGCAGTGCACTTGCAGCTGAGCAGCCCTCCTGACAGGACGCTCTCCTCCTCCTCATCTTCCTCGCCTTCATCTTCTTCATCTTCTTCTTCCTCCTCTTCTTCTTCTCCTCCTCCTCCTCTCTGTGTTGAAGGGTTGGGGGGCGGATGCACCGGCAGTCGCATTGACTTGTACACTCCAGAGGTCCCGGGCAGACGCGTGACGGCGCGGACTCATTGATAAAAAAAATTCAAAAAAAAAATCAGTGGTGCTGGGATTAAAATGAACTCTCCTGCTGAGCGGCTCTCCTCCTTCTCCTCTTCCTCCTCCTCTTCCTCCTCCTCATAGCGCTGCCTGCTTCTCTGCACATGATCTGTTTTATGTGACTCCAGCAGGCGACGCAGGATGACTACTACCTTACCGCTGGTGATTTTGTGCGCTCTGGTGAGTCTTCTGTAATTACTGTCTTTGCTGCTGTCAGGTCTGTTAGTGAGTTTTATGCACTTTGTGTTATTCTTTTGAAATATTTCCTATAATATTCCTACTGCGTTATTGCAATCATATCCCTATAAACTAATCCTGCACGGACTTTCGTGGTGACTTTTCCTAATCTCACACTTCTTCGTGCCATCTTCTGCGTCATGGCTGTGACATATTTCTGTGGCACTGTGGTGTCCTCCTCTGCGCTCCCCCTATTTGGACCGATGTGTTGTTCCCCCCCTGCTAAACACGCAGGTGCTGCATGCTGCCAAACACTATTTGTATGATTATTATTATTTCCCCTCCAGTTTTGCGCGCACACACATGCCCTCACACGCACCCTCACTCCAGCACCCGCACCTTCCTCTTGTGGTCTCCATCCTGGGAGGAAAAGTTACAGACAGCGCGGCTCTAGGATTACTTTAATGGGAAATTGAAATTTCAGCTTCGCATTTGGCTGCATCCAGGACATCCAGTCTGATGCGCACTGGCCCCAGACGTAAACAGTTGCCTATTAATGACTAATTTTGGCACAGTTACGTGGTAGAACAGGAAGAGCCAAAGATGCTGCAGCGTCATGAGAAAAGTTGCAGAATGGCTGGTGGCGAAGCGCAGAGCGGAGCGCACATCCTCCTCCCCGTGCGTCCTGGTGGTATGTGTCCACAGCAGCTGGTCTCCCAGTCATCGTGTGAACAGCCCCTGTACGCGAGGGGACACTCTGTTATGACAGCTGGTTGCGAGGGGTCGGAGACGGTCGGCTGCACTTTTGGTTGGAATTAAATTTAGAAATCAACTCTCCAATTGACCGTGAAATTGGGGGAAAGTGCAAAAACAAGCGTACAACTTGCTGGGTCATCGTGCGTGTGTCCTGGTGATGGTGCAGCAAATTCCCACCCGACAGAATGTGTCATTAATCTGCGTTTTTAGTTTTAATCCAGGGAGGTGTCAGGGGAAGAGAGAGGGGGGGTTGGTGCAGAGAGAACTCTTCTCCTGGAGGTTTGGAGGCTGCATCCAAAATTCATTTGCTTTTTGCAGGAAGGAATGCGTCTGTCATCCTGGTTTTAACTCTAAACCTGATGTTTGTGCAGAAAATGTTGAGATAAAGTCAGGAGGAGTGATGAGGATGAGAAATGTAAAACGTGGAATGACAGAGAGGGGGAAATATTGAGCAAGAGGAAGGAGAATGAAAGAGAGAGAGAGAGGAGAGAGAGCTGGTGGCTGCTCAGTACATCTGCTTGTGAATGAAAGCAGGGACCAAAGAGAGGGGAGGGAGGGAGAGAGTGAGGGAGGGAGGGAGGGAGAGAGAGAGAGTGACAGAAAAGTTTGAATTGATGTCTCAGCAAATGTGAATTAAGTGGAAATGAGCTTTTTGCTCGTTGTGTAACAAAAAGCCACAGGACATGAAAGTGATTCAGTATAATGATTTTCTTTGTTCTGAAATGTCTGGATATGAATTCCTTTTATTTGACATTGTTGCGCGCGCGCACGCACACACATGCGCACACACACACACGCACACACGCACACACACACAAAGCCTCAGTTATTTTGCCAGTAAAGCCGCGTGGCATTCATATCAGAGTGTAGTGGCAAAATGCAACATGAGAGGAAGGAGACAGAGAGACGAGGACATAACTGATCAGAAATTAGACATCACGAGGTAGATGGATAAATTGTGCATGCAGGAAATTTAGACCAAATGATCAACGGCTACATACAATGAAATATGTGATAGGAAGTACATGTGTATTTACTGTGCAATGGCTGGGTGCTGCATGTATTTAAAGTTACATTAAACAAATTTGACAGCGTTATAGAAAAGAGTCTGATCCAATGCAAATCCAACTTTATTGGCTCAGCTGTGAATTTCAAACTAAATGTTGGCCTTCGGGGTCGGGAATTCAGATAGGTGCAAGGAAATACTTTATTGCAGGTCCTCACAAGTGTAGAGGTACATGCATGTCTCTGTGGGTGTGTGTGTTGTGTGTGTCCATGGTGATGGGAAGCAGAGGCTGACGTTCACAGCCACTCTCACCTTTACACAGTAATCAGGACGGGCATGTGAATAATGTGGTCCACACATGAGCCTGTGGTAACTGGAGGATGTTGTACGTTTACTATATTAGAGCTGATGTGCCTTCAGGGGAACTATTAGGACAATTTATATGACTGCCTGCTTCAGAGTGTGGCTAATAGGCTATAGGTTGAGACAACATGATTTATGATGAATCCTGAGAGCGGCTGGACTTATGTAACAGGTCGGACACATGGCAGTGATTTTCATCAATTTGTTTTGCTGTGTGTAGACTCACTCTGTGTGTTTGTATGTGTGAAAGTTTGTTTCTACCCTCTGTAAATGTGTGTGGGACCTACATGCTCCTCTAACATATTCTACTGTGCTGCCAGGTGGCGTTAGTGGCGTCGTCCAAGACGGAGCGGGCGGTGCTGCTGCTCCCATGTGACTCCGGCCAGTACACAAGCGGCAGGGAGTGCTGCATGGAGTGTCCACCTGGAGAGGGCGTGGTGAGGAAATGTGGAGCCACTCAGACCACATGCGCCCAGTGTTTGGACAGTGAGTGGAGATTTTACTGCATGGATATTACACACGTGTAAGCACTGAAGGGATCTAACACAAAACTGTTAAAATGAAGAATGTCAGCTGCCGTCAATTCTGGTCAAGAACACGTGGGTACCACTTTTGTACATGGGTCATAAGTTCTAAAAATGACTTGAAGTTAAAGTGTGTACATATATTATGACTTAATAGATCAGTTATTAGCCCGTAATAGAAACAACATCTAGGTTGCCAGGTTATAAAAAACCCTCTAAACCCTCTAAAAATTACAAGCATGATTTAATCTTTTATTACTTAGTTTGCTCGTTTATCTTTTATTGACATTGCCAGTGGAGGGATAGACAAGAAAGATGGGGGAAGAGAGGACCTCAGGCAGCAAAGGGCCCCACGAGAGGCGCCAGAGAGCAACTGTTGTGTCCAGTCTGCCCTCAATCCAACATGAGACGATGAAGACGATAGTAATAGTGAGAAAAAAAGGCTATAAACCTGTGTTGTGGGGTGGACAACCTTTGTGGACCAATTATCTGGTATTAAATGTATGTTTTAGTGTGTTAGAGTAAAATGATCCCACCTCATCTTTTGACTTCTATGACAGGTGTCTAATAAGAAAGTGTCACCGAAATTTTTTTTCTACATAGGAGGTTGTGCAATATCTGAAGTTCGTGCTCCCACCCCCGTTTGTGGTCTTCACACCATCGTAAAATTACATTAAAAATCAAACCAACCTCACCGACGTCAACTTTCATCTTTCTACAAAGTGGTTCCAACAAAAACTGTTCAACATGTGGTCAAAATATGTTTTTCATATTTCGGTGATTTGGGTGAGCTGACCCTTTAATAGATCCGACAAGCAACTTTTCACACCAGAATGCTAAAACCTGACAATGCAGAAATTACACTTCCTGAAATTTGTCATACCTAAAAAGACTAAATAAAATCTGGAAACAATCAAAAACATGGAGACAAATATGTACACAAGCTGTTGCACAGCTGCAAAACTCTTCACCCTCACCACCAGGACACACTCACGCCTGACTAATGCAAAGTCTCTGCTCTTATATCATCTCTATTTATACATCCACCTTCACCTTCTTTGGTTTTAATGGCAGCTCAGGCCCTGAACTTCAAATAAGTGCAGTGTCAAAGCCAAAACAAACTTCTATTGTCCACTTTGGTCATTTGTGCAAGGTTTCTGCTTTTCATTTATCAACAGTCCCGAGAATTAAGGCAGGAATTCACATGTTTGATGCTTGTAAGTGGCTCCAAATGTGTTCGCTTACAGCTCTGTTCAGGCTGTGAACCATTAGCCCTCGCTCTACACAGCAGAGCTGGGAGAGAGGCCAACGCTGCATCATCTCCAAGAAGAAGAAGACGAAGACGAAGACAAAGAAGAAGAGTCAATTCTGCAAACACATGTTCTTCTCAATTCAGCAGTCTTTCTGCATTGGGGTCCCTGCAGCTCTTTTTGCCCTTTAAGATGCTGGTCTGTAACTTTGTCAGGGCGCAAAGTAAACGTCAAAGAATAGGTCACGGCCATCACCGCATTTAGTTCAGGAGGAGGCGAGGAAGTGCAACGAGACAAATGTATCACACCTGCTGGTTTGAGTCTCTGCGGTGCTTTATTTTCTTCTCTGTCGATCGCACGTGCTGATTGTGGCGTGTTTGACCAAATCCAACACAAGCATGTGGTCAGGGTGAGCTCTGTGTCGAACATTGACAGGTTGCAATGATTTATCCTGACAAAACATGTAAACGCTGTGGGGCTGAAAACAAGAACTGCTGAAGCAGAACACATTGATATCAACCGGATGTCTTCATGAGGGATTCTATCAGATTCTGCAGGAACGCTTCCAGCCTGATGGGAATGTTTTTTTTTCCCAAAGAAAACACATTTTCGGATTATCTTTGAACTTCTTTTCAAAACAGATGCTTATTTCCATGTTATGTTATCAAGAAACTCAAGTCTGGCTTAATTCAACCCTTTGAAGGTTTTATTCTTTCGCATAAAGGAATTCGAGACAGGCAGCAATGCGTGGAAGGGCTGAGAGTCAAAGTGCGACATTGACGCCGGAGGAACAAAAAAGCAGCTAACTTAGTTGACAAAAAGGTGTGGCGGCGCAAAAATAAGGGGAATAAAGAGAAATTGAGGAAAACAGTGTTAAATGTCATCATCAAACAATATGGATATGATCAACTGGAGCAGGAAATTGTTTGAGTAGATTCTGGATTTTGTGAAGAAACACGCCGCAGCTTCATGAATGTCTGGACTTTTATCTTTGCATTGACATCAGGAGGAATTAGTTCCAACACGTCATATTCCTTTTTCCTTTTCCCGCCGTAAACATCAGCAGACGATGTGTAGCTGTTACACTGCAGCTCTGTTTTCCTCATGATGTGGGTCGGCCCTTCAGGACTGTAATTGTGATGAGTATTTCTTTTTGTCTTTTTTCTTTTTTTTGCTTCACTCACTCATCCCCCCTCCACCCGCCCCTCCACACAAGTGAATCCCTCGTCGTGTCTCCTCTTTTCTCCATCCTGCAACGCAACCACCCCCTCCTCCTCCTCCTCCTCCTTCTCCCTGTTGCTATGACTCATCGTCTGTATTAGCGGATAAAAAGGTATTAGAGAGCCAGGCTCCAAAGGGCAAGATCTGCTCATTCATCATGCATACTGTTACATCAAAGCAGCTTTACTCATTTGATCTGGCTAATTAAAGCATATTAAAAAAATATTGAAAAACCTATTGTGCCTCGAACAGTGAACAACTGCAGACGGGTGAAACAATTAATGGAAACACCAGCATAAATTGTCTTGGGAAGGTGTCGGGCTGCCATGTGCTGCCAAAACAGCTTCCGTGCACCTTGGCATTGATTCTGCAAGTCCACTGGAGGAGAGGGACACTGTTCTTCCGAAAGATATTCCCCTGTTTGGCGTTTAATGATGGTGTTGGAAAGCGCTGTCTAAGGCTGCATTCACACTATTGTCTTTTAGTTTTAAAACGCATCATTGTGTTTAGGCCTGACATCCACACTTTTTGAAGCGTTTAAAAAGCGTTTTGAAAGGCTGCTGGTCCCGTTTTAGTTTGAAAATTCCAGGGCTGTGTTGTAGTCTGGTTTGAAAATGGCGATGCTGTCACCTGCATTTGCTTCATAATTAGTTTTTTTATCAGTCACGACTCGACTGCCAGCAGTGATGGTAAAATGTTGTCTCTACTCAAGACGTTTTTAGACATTATATGGGTCTCGAGATTCTCTGGATTTTGCCTTTTTAACACATGAACAACACAGCAGGAGATTCTCTGGTCAAACATGTTCACAGCAGCACAGAAATCTCCGGAGCGTTCAGGTGAATTGGTGCAGCAGGCAGGACGTTGGGAGCAATTCTCCTGACCTCCTCACCTGTTTTTGTTTACAGCACATTGACACCAACGTCGGCCCTTATCACCGAAAGGATTGACATCTTCGTCCGTGTTTTCTATCCTGATATAGTTGTTTTCTTTTTGTTTTTTCAGTTTTGCATTTGTCGCGTGTTAGAAAAAACGCCTGTAGAAACTTGGAAGAAAGTCCAGAGCCTCTCACTTTTTGGGCATTTGTATTCTCACATACAGCCCCTTTGGAGAATGTCTGCAGATTATCTGGAAGTCAGTGCATGTCTGAAATCAGCTACACTGTCAGTAACAGTTCCACCTCATTGTCAGTCCAAAAAAGGAAATCCCTCATCCTACTTTTAAAATTGCTGTTCTCATAGTATTTGCTGTGAGTATGCAACTGACGTAGAGTAAACAATCTGCTTCCTTACAGAGGCACACACACGCCCAGTGTACGTTAATGGTCATATGGGTTGAGATCTGTTGACTACGAAGGCCATAGTATGATTCATTCTATCGCATCAGGATAGAAATGTGTCATAAAAGGATATAGGTGTCAGTGATCACTCAGAAAAACTTTCATTTGCAGTGGTCCTTCCGTCTCAGGGGACAAGTGGAATCAAACCATGACAGAAAAAACATTCAGGCCTGTACCGTCGTGTTGTGGTACGTCACACATGCACTCGCCCACACGTAAAGCATATGGTGAAGATGACTCTTCTGACCACTTCTCTGTAGTTTTTGCATTCATCTTTGTAATGAGGGGTTTATGTACTGCAGCCTTTCAATAAAATCCCTCTCTCTGTAATTGTGGTTGAACCGTTCTCGCTGACAGTCTGATCACGTCATTCTCAGTCACCTGAGGAGGAGTTGCTCCTCTGGTTTTTTTCTTACATATTGCAGTTAGCGTCACGGTCATCAAATGTGCGCTGTTGCCCGCAATTTCCGAGCCTACTTACCGACGTCTTTCCCGTAGAGCTACATGCAGATGTCACTTTGGTCACTGTTCCTTCTGAAACACCAGCCAGCTGAGCAGTCTGTGTGACTGAAGCTCCTGCCATCTCTGCCCCAACAACGAACCCTCTTCCAAAGTCACTTACATCTCCTCCTCTTGCTGTCTTGATACATCAGAATCAACCCGGGCCCGCTCAGCATTTTTTATACGTCCCCCAAAGAATGATTTGATGTTAACCGCTTTGTTACACCTGTGTGGAAGCATTTGCATTTGTTATGTCTCTCCACTCATGTATTCAGGTTTTTCCTTTAAATCCTCATCTCTGTATCTCGTTTGGCAGAACAGGAAAAAATATTCACCGATGATAAACACGCAAAACCTCAGGTCAAATACCCTGGAGGTTTCCGGTGCCGAGTGCATTTTTGTCTGTTTCAGTATTGTTTTCGTCTCAGCATATAAAACCTTAATGTATCTGAGGCCCACAGGAGCACATACAGCTAAATAAGGCTGAGTGGGATTTATATGGAAGTTAGATGCTGAAACGTTGACCTTATACCTGAAAAACGAAAAAGCTATGAATACATTTTCTAAAGTGCAGAAATGAATAATTGAAGAGAAGAATTCAGCACATCCATTTCCTGTTTCATGGTAAATATGGGTGCATCTTTATTTACCACCAGCCCCCCTGGATTCCCCACTTCCTGCCTGTGGGATCCCCCTCCTCCGCGGTCCTGGCTCGGACGAGTGCCAGCGTCAGCATCGTTGAAATATTTATCAGTCTCCTCCACTTTCCTCAGCTGTCATGGGAGACAAGACAAACTGGACCTGCCTCACTTAGTGAACCATTCAGAAAGAAAAAAATAACTTGCCCCACAAACTGCCTGAAGATCTGAGAGAAAAAAGGCTGAACCCCATGAGTCAATGTAGCGTTTAAGATTAGCCCTGCTGGCCCGACTGGAACAGGGCTCACTGGGGATTTAAAAGAGGAAGAAAAAAAGAATCACAGCCTCATCTGAAGAAGGCAGAAGCAGAGCACCAAGAATCGCTTCCAACTTTCGATCATGGGGGATATTTTGTTTCCTTTGTTGCGAAGGACGTTTCTTCCCTACATGACTCTCCATAACAAGTCCTCCAACTTGAATGACTATATAGATCCCTCGTAGTACCATAGATAGGACAGAGGGGGCGTACCAGATACAGAACTGCAGGAGTAAGTCTTAAAACCTGGAAATATGGTCTGTGGTCGCCGTCCAATGCAAGTCCAAGGATTGTTCACGTTTCTTTATGAGACATGAAGTACATCAGTGAATATCCCATTCAGGATTTTTTGTTTTTGTTTTACATGTTGCTGGTCACTAACAAGTGGTGAAATGAGACGACAAATGTTGTCATCATCACGACAATACGGAAAAACAGTTCTATGATAGAGGTGTACAGTTTGGATAGAGCCCAACATTAGCTTCTAACTCCTGGCGATTGTATAAAGTGTTGCTCAATTGCAGCGATTATATTAAACAAAATGTGAGAGCATCATAAAATTTAGTTTGTCAAAGAGCTAATTTTATACAATAACCCAAAACCCAATGAAAAAATCCCATTTGCGTCCAAGGGAGCCAAACCAAAGAGATGCTTGTACAAAATCTGTCATCGTTGCAGCATCCTACAACGGACCTTTTTGTTGTCACGGTAACATTACTAAATCATAATTGGTTAGGTTTAGGAGAAATTTGCTGCATTTCCTTAAGGTTGGGCCAAATTTGTTATTGTTCCAATAATAAATACGTGGTTAAGATTGTGGAATGGTCATGGATTTCATATGGGAACAGATGCTGTGTTTTCTGACCCATCCCTGCACCCCAACCTCCTTACAAGGACTTTGTTGCTCTATTTGTCACCTGACATCCTCCTTTGCTCCCGTCACAATTACCACAGCCAACGTGTCCCCTAACAACACGGGTCATAATGAGCCACTTGCACAGATGACCTATGGGCTCATTTGTTGCAGAAAGACAGTCTTTGCTCTAACAAGGCCAAAAAAACAAAAGCAGAGTACAACAGGAGGCAAGAGGAAATGTTCATTGTTAAATTAGGGCCTCCTTTCGCCTCCTAATAACTTTGGGAATATCCTCAAACACCTGTTTCGAATCTGGAGGTCTATGCGGAGCAATGAGGCAGGGCCGTAATTAAACACAGACATCGTTCATGTTGTAAAAGACAAATAAAGTTTTAGAGCAGCTTTCCAAATAGTGATAATTCATCCAGTCGGCAAAAGGTCAGTCGTTCAGGTGGGAAGAAAGCGTTGTGTCTCTGCTGAGATGTGGGAGAAATGTCTATCCTCGCTAAAAGCTTACACCTAAACTGCTGATTGTGAAGATCATGGGGCAGTTTGAAGGCCATCCAGAGGTACATTATTGATGTCACTAATGGGGCTGAAACGCATCAGCGTTTGAAGGGGGTGTTCACGGGCTGAAGTGACACATTTTAAGTGCAGCGCCCCCCCGCACACAGCCACATCTCCCTTTACCAGTGAGAGTTTTTACCGCCCAACAGACAAACTCTAAATGCTGAGCTGCACTGATCATTGCTCGATTGGGGACAATTAGAAAATATATCATATTTTATTAAAGAGAACACTCTGCGTGAATCCTGATGGCCTTTAACTCTCTTCTTGTGTGTCCCAGATGACACGTAAATCACACACACACGCACACACACACACACACACACACACACACACACACACACACACACACACACACACACACACACACACAAACAAACACACATGCACAACCCACACACTTTCATCCCATGCCCGTTCATCACACGGTGCATATGGTCGCATTTAGACGTGTTTACACACAAAGACTGCAAGGGGGGCTCAAGCATGCAAGTTAAAATTAGCAAGGAAGCCTGCTCGCTGTGGGATAATTGAAATGAATGAGGAGGAGAGCTTTACTGGCTGAGCCTGACTGCAAACAAAACAAAGGCCTCGGAGCTTTACGAAATTCAAATAATCATTTACCCCGGGGGTCTGCTGTATGTCAGGGTTCTGGGGCCGCTCAGCCAGTGTCACCCTCCTCTATCATCTCTGCCTCCAGGCACCCCCACACATCACCCCTGGCTAATAAGAGCAAAAGGTGACGAAAGAACTCTGGATGTGCTGGTGTACGTGTCTACCTGTGGAGGAAACTCAACTCACTTTTCCTCCCCCTTACTGCCACATCCCCCCCCGTGACCCTTCCCCTTCCAGTCGTACATCAGCACTTCCTCTACGTTCTGACCACTAAATCATGCTTTTTACACTGGGGTTGGGTTTTGAGCACCAGACCACCCGCAAACGCCTGCTTCCGATTGCGTTGTGTCAAACAGTCTGGAGGTTTTGTTCGAACAAATCAAGCAGCCGCTCCCGCAGAGCTCAGTGACCTGCCTCCTCTCCCGTCTCTGTAACATTACCTGCGTGTACCCGCCCCGCTCAGCCTGCCGGCATAATGTGACAGCCTTCATCGTCAGGACTCTTAGCTGCGCTGCTGTTTACAAGGTGCTTAGAGCTCCAGTCTGTGCCAGTGTTTACTCACCAGTGCCGCTTACAGTGCAAAAGCAAGTGCTGGGACATTGCTGCAGGGCTTTTCACACTGAAAATATGCTGTTGCTCAACACGACACCCACTAAAAAGTGCATATGGTAAACACACACCCACACACACGCACACTGAGAGACATATGCAAATGCAGAACTGTTCACAATGTGTGGGACACATATTTACAGTTACGCCCGTGCTTTATTTCACTGTAAGTCGACGAGCGTTTCACCACACAGGAGATTCTAACGAGTGGAAACTTGCTGCATATTTCATCATGTGAGATGAAGGGTGAAAGGGACAAACTGTGCTGGTAATTAAACTACAAAGCTGTTTTGACACGTGTTCTTGTCTCATAATCACATGTTCGTAAACTTTCATGCCGGATGAATGGATACCAAACTTCCAGCTGCACATTGCATGTCCTCTATGCAGCAGGGATTTTTGCCATATAACCTCAGCGGCTGTGGTTTGATTGTGGCTGAAGGACTGTGCCTCGTCTGTCTGCAGCTCTTGCAAGGTGACCGTTCTCATGTTGAGGAGAACAGTGAAGCCGCGAATCTTAGCTGTGGGGGTTTTTTTTTCTCCCGTCAGCCTCTCCACTCCGCACTCACCTCATTCAACCACTGAAACACTCTCAGGACACAGGCACACCCCTCTCCCGCTCTATGCATAAATCAGCAGGCATCCAATTATATCTGAAAATAATTCTATATGAATATGCAATATTAATAGATTACCGTGTCGGAGCTCTGAGTGTAACAATAAGCTAATTTGAGGTCATCACTTCTTCGGCAGTGAATTCTCCCGAGTCCTCCCAATGCAAATGTTCCTGAAGAGCAAATGTGAAGTGTTTGAAGTAATTGAAAAGCAGCAAGCAATTAGTTGGCACGGCTTTTTACCTCAGTCTGTTCAACACTGTTCTCCACACCTCAGCTGCTATCGCTTCTGCTCACAAACTTAAAATTATTGATTTTTTTTTTTTAACACCACACTAGAGGAAGGACTTAATCAATTTTACAGAATTACATTGGCCCTGCTCAGCGGTCTGAAGCCTATGGAGGTTTAACAAATGTTTCTCATAAACCAGAACTGGCAGATTGTTTTTTTCACATTCCGTAAAACCAAATGTTAGCATGTTTACAGGAGGAACGAAGAGGCTGAACGTGGTACACATTATAACTGCTCAACATCAGCCTGTTTGCATTTTACTGTACTAGTGCAGTAAACTGCTTTGTCACCAGCTGCAGCGGTCTATGCGACGTAGCGTTGCCCTGATCGTCCCGCTCCCAGCAGAAAGCTGTTTTCAGACCTGCCATGTTTTTGGCGTAGATCAGTCGAATGGTTATCAACATAGATAGATTGCACATATACATAGAAACAGGGATTCTGTGCATTATTGCCTCCGCCATGGAGGTTATGTTTTCACCCCTGTCCGTTGGTTTTGTTTCACAAATTCACAAATTTGATTTCCAAAAAACAACTGTACTGATTTCAGCGGTACATTGTGGAAGGATGTCGTATAGGTCCGGAAAGAACTTTTTAAGCTTTGGTGAATTTTATTTACACTTTCTTTAACATCGCAAGAACATAGTGTTTTTCAATATTTTCACCATTCTCCCAGGGAATAATGAATCATTACATTACATTTCATTTAGCTGACGCTTTTATCCAAAGCGACTTACAATAAGTGCATTCAACCATGAGGGTACAAATCCAGAACAACAAGAATCAAGAAAGTACAATTTTCTTCAAGAAAGCCAAACTACAAAGTGCTATATGTAAGTGCCATATTAATGCTTTTTCACAGATGTGGGCAGCCACTGGTAACCAGTGAAGGGAGCGGAGGAGCAGAGTAGTGTGAGTGAATTTAGGTCAAAGACCAGTCGAGCTGCTGCATTCTTGATGAGCTGCAGAGGTCAGATGGCACTAGCAGGTAAAACCAGCCAGGAGAGAGTTGCAATAGTCTAGGTGTGAGATGACCAGGGCCTGGACAAGAACCTGCGCCGCCTTCTGAGTGAGAAGGGGACGTATTCTCCTGATGTTGTGCAGCATGAATCTACAGGAACCGGTTGTTGCAGTAATGTTGGCAGTTAGGGAGAGTTGACTGTCGGGTGTCACACCCAGGTTCCTAGCAGTTTGGGTGGGGGCTAACACGGAGTTGTCAAAAGTGATAGTTAGGTCATGGGTGAGAGCCTTTCCCTGGAAGGCAAAGTAGTTCAGTCTTGTCAAGGTTGATTTTCAGGTGGTTTGCAGACATCCACTAAGAGATGTCAGTCAGACAGATTCGTGCTGCAACCTGTGTTTCAGATTGGGGAGGATTATAAGATTAGATTAATCCATCTTGATGAAAACGATCAGGCTTATTTAGGGACCTGATATCTATGAGTGTGTGAAATTTGGTGCAGTTTGACTTAATTCAAAGGGACTGTTGGGTCTTGGCAGCGGTATGCGAACTGCTGAGTGCCATTCTAGTAGTATGGTGCATTTCAAAAATTTGAAACCACGTGAATGAAGTATTTCCAAACATTTAGCCGAAGCAAATGAAAGGATTCCAGGAGGAAATTGCCTGCTAACTTTTAAAGACGGGTCTATATCATCTGTGGATCACTGTAAGCATGTGGACGCACTCCACTCTGTGCATGACTGAGATTAAAGCAGTTTACTCAGTGCAGCACAAACACACTGAGATCAATATCGTAATGAGCGCAGCAGGCTTTTGACTCGCTCCCCAACAAGAGCACCTTTCTTGTCCTCGAGCACAAATCACTAATAGCCCAGTGGATCAATGTGTCCTCCCTTCCAATGGATGTGCAGTAAACATGATTAATGTCATTAGAGTCACTGTTTACCCCATTTATGTCATCATATTTCCTGCTCTCTCCATCTTCTAACCACTTTTCCTCTGTTATTCTCCCATTTCTCCCTTCTTTCGTCTCTCTCCTGTCTCCTTCTACCTGTCCTTTCATCTGCAGGTGAGACCTTCTCAGGAAACTACAGCCACACAGAGGAGTGCAGCCCGTGCACGCAATGCACCGGTCTGATGCGGCTGGAGACGCCCTGCACCGACTCCAACGACGCCATCTGCGTCTGCAACTACAACTACTTCTTCAACGCCATATCTGGGCGCTGCGAGTCGTGTACGGTGTGCCCGATGGGAAGAGGCGTGTACAGTCACTGCGGGCACGATCACGACACGGTGTGCGAGGAGTGCATCGACGATACCTTCTCTGACCGGGAGAGCTCCCTGGAACCCTGCCTGCCCTGTGCCATCTGCGATGAGGAAACTGAGATACAGCTGGCTGAGTGCACGCCCACCCGTGACTCAGTCTGTCACAGTAAGTCTTCTCCACGCTCAGGTTCCTTACACACCAACAGTCCAGACCAACGGCAGCAGAGATGGTCTCTAGTTTTGGTCCATTTCACTTTAACTGTCACTAATGACAAACAAACAAAGAGGTTTAACCCTGAAGTCATCTGTCATTTAAACTATACCTAAATGATTATTCAATTGACCCGTTAAATGAAAAGTAATTGGTCAAATTTGGTTTAATTACTAATTATTGCAGTATCCTTCTCGTTTATCTTGTGGTAACTGAATAAGTTTGTGTTTTATATTATTGGCTCTAAAAAAACATTGTGATTTAATCTCCAGTTATTAATTCATAATTGAGAAAAAACATCATTGTTGAAAATCATAGTTGAAATCATAGAAAATAAAATTAGATCTGGTTACAGAAAGTAAGTCACGATACATTATACCAGAAATGAAGAGTTGAGTTATTTTCTCTAGTTAACACAAAAAACTTTTGAATGATTTCTGTTAGCGTTATTAGTCAACACTGCAAATTGACCCGATCTGATAAATAATCCCTTTATTGAACCTTAATATCATGAGGGTGACAGTTGCTAGGGACACATGGTCACTTCATTCTACTTACATTTGACTTATGTCTGTGTATAGCTCCTTTTACCAAATTGCCATGGTTGCAAATGAATAACAATATATGAGACTGGCTTCCTGACACTTCCCACAATCAGCAGATCTGTCTCTCAAATTGATCATTATTCAAGTGAAGTCCTGAGATTGATCCGCTTTGTGTTTGCACCACAAACAATGTACCAGAGTCTTTAAACATGCTTTTTGCTGTTTGGTCCAGTTGCACAATATTGATGTTTGGGCAGACTCAAACTCAAACAAAGATTTCAATAGACCAATAAAATCTGGGATCTTTCACAGGAAGTTCTGCCAATATGATCACAAATTAGATCTGAATGAGTTTGTTTGTGGTGGATCCGATCAACTACAAGGCGTGGTCCGCAAGTCTGAGCCAAACTGCTCCTGTAGCCTGGTTTGCTTCACTCAGCTGCTTTCAAACATGCATTGAATAATCTCCAGACATTATCCGGAGGAACTGCGTGCGGGAACGCAAATGTCAGAGTAAGAGGCTGCGCACTTTCTCCAGAGTTTCTCTGTCCAGCCCCCGAGTAAAAACTCTGGATAATGTCCAAATGAGCCCATGTGAGAATACAGTAGGAGATCCTCTGGAGGATTTACCTCGAGCGAGTAGGCATGTTGATGATTTTTCTAACAAGCAACAGAAATGAAACTAAAAGAAATCAAGTGTCTCAGGAAGAACGTGGAAGACAATGACGAATGTCCATGTGTGATGTTACGTTCTGCCTCCTGCATGCTGTGCCACCTTTCACCTGATGACTCCAGAGACAGCTCTCCTGCTGCGTTGTTCAAGTGTGACAGTCCAGATCCATTCTCCTGAGTTCATGTCTGAAAGCGGCTTTAGTGGGATGTGTATAACTTCAGTCAAAATTTACTAGAAGGTAGCATGAGAATAAATCAAGGCCTAACCAGCCTTCCTAGATCTTGAGGACACAGAGAATGAACATCCTCATTCAAGTTTTCTTTCTGTGTGAACAGAAAAAGGGAAAAACAACAAGTTCACACATACTCATTAACTGCTCTGGACCAGAGCAAAAGCTTGAACATGTGGCAGAGGAAGTGAACGATCTTGGTGTGGTTGTTTGGTCCACATCAGAGTTCAAATGAGATTGTTCCCACCAGCGTTAATGACCAGAGTTTGTTAGAACCACATCTAAAGTGCAATATGTGAACGCAGCCGCATTAGAGAATAAGAGCAGCTGAAGACCACAAACTGCAAACTGGCTGTCAGCTGTGCTGGGAGCATCATGTAGGTTATATTTGAAACATATATCAGTGGTGACTTTCACATGTGTGTGGGAACAGGGGAGGTCAGAGGTCAGGCCTGGTCAGATGTTCAAATAGCAGTAAGTTGAAAGCTTTAGCATTAAAAGGTCAAAGATGACTGCAGTGTCAACACGAAGACAATGAATAATCAGCTCTCCCACAAAGCAGAGGGCAGCAGTGCAGCAGCAAAGTTGAGCTATTTTCCTATCCGAGGAAGTTGTAAATTGTCTCGGGTTGGATGAGGCATGAAATCGACCTCATTGGGGGGTTGTAAGGCTCAAATCTGGGAGGTATGATGTCTTAAGTGTTGTTGCTATCACTTTCCTTTCTAAAAAAACTTGTATCTATTCTTAAAGCGATATTAGATACGTCAGGATGGTAAATAAAGCTCGACACTTTCAGTGCTCACAACCAAACAATCTTTTCCTAACAAATGGTTTGGGTTTTTCTTGGAAGATGCTCTTCTCCTACCATCTGGAGTTTTTTATGCAAACTTTGTCCAAGAGGCACTTAAGCCGTGGAGTGATTAAATGCTTTAAAGAAAGCTCTTAATAGCAGGAGCATTCACTAATGCCGGGTCATTTATTGATCTCCTGTGTGCATTATCGTTTTTAAATGAATATTTTAATGTTAGCTTTTAATATGAATGCTGGGGCTCAGTCTTAAGTCCAAAATTTGTATTCAGAATGCTGACTGGACTGAGATGTCTGGGATTTCGTGGCCTCAGACGCTGGCGGGTATTTGGATCTAAGTTAATGAAGCTGAAAAACACCTTGTTGTGAAGAGTGGAAGCGGTAGCACCGCGCGGTGGCTGTGAATTCCTCTTTTAATAAACCGTATTAGCATATTAACAGGCAGTGGAGAAATGGACTGAGGAGAGATAAGAGCTGCAAAGGTAGATAATGTGGAGCAAGGGCTAATAACACAGACAATGACTTAGCACCTGTCCTTCCCTGAGTACCGAACACCATCAAAGGTGCTACTTATAGTTGTTTACTATCAATAAATATAATCGCAATAAATTGGAACACAAACAAGACCATTTAAAATGTGGCCAATGCCTTCAGGTCAAATTTAAATCGAATTGATTTGCAGCAGGGAAATTATTTCTTGGCACAAAAAATAGGAAAGTGACTCTTTGGAGAAAAATGTAGTTAAAGCTTTTGTAGATTTTAGTCATGTTAGTGATCCCAATTTCTGTCTGTTGTTTGGTCCACTTTTTTGGTCCACTCTCAGAACCTATTGGATTAATTAATATTAAATTTGACAGAAATATTCATGATCCCCAGAGGATGAATCCATTGATTATCGCTTGACTCTTCCTCTCAATGTGATAGGAGTTTGAATTTGACATTGAAACATATGTTTGGACACATTAAGGATGGAATTCTGTTTAACAAACTGCAACAAAATTGGAATGAACGACACTCCCATCAGCCTCAGCTGTATGTTTTGAGTGAGTAAGCTAAAGCCTAATGCAAATCTGAGTTGGACATGATTATTATTATACCTGCTAAACTTCCACATTAGCGTTAGCATTGTCATCCTCACTGAGTAGACTCGCAAATGCTGAGTAGTAGAAGAAGGATGATTCAAAACAAAACCATCTGCTCTCCTGCTCTCCAACAAGAACAAATGCTTGCGCAATATCCACATCTGTGCTCCAATATTTGCACCATGTAGAAAAGAAGCAGAGTCATGTGAAAAAGGTCTTCCTTACAGTATTGAAATCACCGGAATGATACAATCTGAAGTTTGAATGCGAGCTCAGTAGAAGATTTCAGTGTGGTTACCACATTTCTCATGATGAGAGGGCAGGAATTACTTTTTTCCCTTCTTCTCGCAAAATATGCTTTGTTTCTCTCCCCCACCCCATCAGGCCCGAGATTCCACCCATATTCAAACAAGACTTATACAGTGATATGAGCCAGTCAAGACTTCTGTTGCTCAGTAAGCATTCATGAGGGAAGCCATGTTTACTCTGAAAGACCCTGAAGGCTAACGCGACAGAGCTGACAGACATCAGAGCTGCCCCCTTTGAGCACCCGAAATATGAATCATAAATATCTGATGTACAGTAGGGGCACAATACAACCTTTTGCTGGCCGTTCAGCGCCCACCCATGCTGGCGCTCTCACCTTTGACCCGCCCGGCCCTGAGCGATGGCACTGTTAGCGGCAGAAAACGGGGGCGACTGGAGATGGCACGATAAGTGACCTTGCGGGACGCCCCATTTGAAAGAGGAGCCCTGTCACATAGCACCAGTGGGTCTGTGGGTAATGGCTGCAGTCACATGTGGCGGAGATGAAGTTTCCCGGCTTTCCATGGTGGTCTGCGATGACTGTGCATACAGATATGTTTTCTGCAGCAAGCTGGTAGCGGCATCGCTGATACTCCCATCCTGTTTTTTTTTTTCAGTGAGTGGATATTTTTTAATTCCGATCCTGCTGTCGTTCTCTCTCCTCGACATCTGGAAAGAAGATATGATTGGGGCATTTTTCAAATCCCCAAATCCCCAAATCCCCAGTTCATATCAAGCTGTCACCAAGTGTCAATTTACGCGATACACTGGCAGAGACAGGAACGGCGAGAGAAAGGAACGGAGATAAGAACAGACAGAGAGAGCTGCCGCATATGTGCTGTGCTGGTATTCTATGCTGAGGGGTCGATACGAGTCCTGGGATTTCTTCTGCTCGTGCTCAGGTTTCGCTGAGTGACCTCTATGAGCACCCACACTCGACTACAGGACACACACACACTCTTACTGTACAGGCTCAGTCCTTGGCTGCTCCACGCAGACAAACAGGCTAACGTGGCACATGCACGCTCCTGCTGCCAAGTGCGTTTTGACTTCCACATTTTTCGTTTAGCTCTGGACACTGCACATGTGTGAACCTCTTTTGATCTGAAATTGAAAACACCTCCTGCATGTTTCGCTCAGGCTCTCCTGCCCGCGCCGGAGCAACTCTAGTGTCCGGGGTTGTGTTGATTTGCATTAAGTGTTTCCCGTCTGTTCGAGTGTTTCTCCTCGAGAACAAGAGAGGGAAAAGATAAAAAAAACTGATAGCCGGCTTCTTTTCTCTTTATTACCCGGTTCATCGGTCTCTCCCCCCCCCCGTCACGTCCCACAGTGGCATCTGAGTGGCTCGGCTACCACAGTGGTGGAAGGTGGCCAGTGTGCATTCAGTGCCTTCACCGCTGCAGTATAATTACTCCTGCTAATCAGAGCACTTTACAGCAGCTCCTCTGTTCGTCCGCACCCCCTCCTAACACTCAGCCTCTCTGTCTGCCCTCCCCTCCGCTCCCCCAATTAACCCTCCCTAACAGAAGACAGGGCGCTCACATAATTTGTAGTGTGTGTGTGTGGGATGGATGTGTGCACGTCAGGCGACCAACACTGAAGAAGATTGAGATAGAGGCTGAGCTGAGACAGAGGGAGAGTGTTTGGCGGCTGATAAAGAGGTCATTGTACATGTGCCGAGTCTGATAGTTGCTCATCTCCGCCCTGATCTGGCAGCAACTGAGACATCAACCTCCGCAGAGGACCCTTGGGTTAACTTCACCATAAAGACCTCAATGGCCCATAAAAATCAAATCTTTTTCTCTTCTTTTTTTTCTCTGCCTCTCTCGTCCACACCCCTCTAATAAACACATCCCCCTGCCCACACGGCCCCCACGCTCATAAAATCCTGGGCTAGTTTTATTTTGTTTCATGAGTGTTTTAAACCCACTGAAGCCAAAATGAAATTGTTAAATCTCCACCGCCGCCTTTAAGCTCCCATTCTGCTCCAGCGGAGGTATGCAGCCTTTTGTCCTATATCGTCAGCCTTGTTTTCCACATCAGCTCCGAGAAATAGAGGAAAAAGAGGAGGAGTTTCACTAAAGATGTGAGATGTGAGTCAGTGTTATGCGACATCTCTCTTCAGAAAGGGAAACAGTTTATAGTGAGTCCTGTGGTGCGACTGTTGCATGTGTAGATGTGCATGAAGGGAATGTCCCTGCACTAAAGAAAAGCAGTTATAATAGTTTAGGATGACTCAGTGTGATAAAGGTAAAGCTGTAAGGATAAAGGTAGGTCGGAGTGCACGCATCCCTTCACTTTCACACTTTCCATGCACAATTTATTCTATTAGCAAGCTCGTGTTGCATAGCTAACACCATTAGCCAGGCCTGCATTAGCCGGATGATGTATGGTGGAGCTGAGGAAACCTGACTACGTCCCAGGAAAGGTCAAGAAAAGCATGTAATACAGACGCCCATGTTCCACTCCTCTAAAATGCTGCCTCCTTTTAGACTGAACCAAATCAATAGCTCAGCTTTAAATAGGCCTCTGCATTATTTCTCTGTTTCTAACTATGGCCCGCACATGTGCTGTGTTTTTCTGTCCATGAAAGATATTTTGTAACATTTCAGTAAACCAATCTCTCCCACGGGGGGGGGGTAGGAATGTCCCGTCATCACCACACAGACACACAGACCAACGCAGACTCTTAATGTCCAACAGAAGTTTTCAAATACATCCACATAAGTTGCCCATCAAGGTCCCATCGGACTATTAAAGGGAGCAACCGTGTGTGAATAATGCAACCAATCAATGTGGAGAAACCTGACTATCTGCCATGTCAGTGAAAAGAGAATATCCTTGTAGACAGCGTTTGGCCATGATGGTCCAATGAATGTCTTTTTTTGTAGATTCTCATCGGACCACATCAGTGGTCACAGCAATTAGTTCCTCAAATGTTTCTCCCTCAAATTCTTTTGTCAAGAACAAAAAAGAGAATTATTTATCGTCATCATTGACAATGGGACACAATTCTCTGTGTGTCTTTGATATATGCTTTAAATATATATATATATATACATAATTAATACATGTTTACATTTACCACACACTAATAGCAATATCAATTTATGTTATTATTTCATCTGTATTTGGTCAGTGGTTTCTGGGTCGATTTATCCAGATTTTGAGATATCTGTCTCAAAAGTAAAAGTGGTTAAAATGTAAGATGCTAAAATCAATGAAATGTATCATTAAAAGAATTGCACTCAGTAGAGTGCATAACTCCGCCAAGGTCCAACAGCCCCCTTATGAAACCACACTTAATTCACTAGATCCAGAGTTTTGTTTGGCTCTGCACCAATTTGCACAAATTCAGTCTCCTAAACTGTTTTTTTCAACAAGATCTATGAATTGTTCTCATCATTCCAACAAGTTTCATAGTAATTTGTCCAGGCAAAATCCAACAACAATATGCCTCTGTAAAAACAATGTCTTCATCCCTTTATAATCCTGCCAATAGTTTTCATTGGGAGGATTTCTACAGTTGCAAGTGGTTCCAATGAAAACTGTTGACAGCGAGCTCTGTGGATTATTCACACTAACCAGAACTTTGTTCCTGGAAAGACACACTGCGGTTGAATTATCGAAATAACTTTTTTCAGTGCTGTGAAGCTGTGAGCACTGGAAATTAAAATCCATTTACCACCAGTGCTTTGGGTTGGATGCATGAAGCATATGCAGTACTATACAGAAGTTGAGGTAAATGAGAAATATGGTGTTTATCCATTTATGATTATTTGGGTGACCTGACCCTTTTAAATACGGCCATTTTGTAATTTATACATTTCCACATTGTGAATTCAGCCATGACTTTACTGAATATATTCTGAATGTTGCTGCATACAGTAAATGCGTACACACTTTAGAGACTGACATTGACATGTAATCTACTAAATACTGTTACTTTATGAAACATGACAGTTTGATTTTATTCCTTCACTCAAAACCATTTATTATCCATCAAACTTGGGATTTATGAAGCTAAAAACAGAAGCGGGACAACCTGTGTCACAACTGATTTGACGTTTGGGATGGAAAGTCCCAGTCTTTGGCCTTGAGGGAAGCCTCAGGGGTCTCCACGGGGTTAATCCTGTGGGCACCAGTACGAAGCTAATGAGGAGCAGCCTCAGGTTCTGCTGGGAATTACAGGCTCAGATCTGAAGCAGGCTGCACATTCTCTATCCCCACCAGGCTGCTGAGCTCTGAGGAGTTTTTAGTTTGGCCGGACAGACCCTCTCTTCTCATCTTGCTGTACCGAAACCCCGAGGGAAGGAATCGTGGTGAACCTCTCTACCATGTCACAGAATAGCTGCAGTGTTCCATACAGCACTTTTCAAAACAGAAGCATGATATGACAGATCTGATGGATGAACTGTGTTTTCAGGACAATTCGTGTCCGTCGGAGTGCGCGGTGCTGCTGCAACTTATACCGAATCATTAATGGAGCTCAAATAGAAAGAGGAAATAGGATTTCCTTTCAATTTATGAAAATGACTCGTCTTTAAGCTGTGATAGAAAGCAGACTCATCCTGTAGTCCAGAGCCTTCCTGCTTGTCTGGCCACAGCGGAGGCTACACTCAAAGTGAAGACCTCCCTGTGGTCCCGGACTTTGTTCTGCATGATCCCAAATGACCTTAATGTTGTGCAAATGTGCAGAAATCAAAAAGATGTAATGTGGTGAGAGGAGAGCAGGCGTGCATGGTGCAGACAGGTTGTGAGTTGGACTGGTGGTTGACAGATATTTGCCCCCTCATAGGAGGAACATTCCTTTTCTTTTTGCACCAAGCAATGCAGCCAGAACCCATTTGTCTATCAGAAACAGCTGCCGCATGTGTGCTGTATCAAACATCTGGTTGGGGATTCGGTGAATACAGGCCTGCAAACAAGTTCCCAGTGAAGATATGAAGTGGCTTGTCATGTCATGTCAGTTGTGTGGCTCCAGAGACAGCAGCGTCTGTCCGTTGGCCCAAACTGAAATATCTATTTGGTACAGATCCCAACGGTGCCCATTGGAGGATTCTTACGAATGTGGCATTTGGTTTTGAGTGCAAATAAGCAGCTGTTGGTAAACCAATGAGGTTAACCTACTGGAAATGGTTAAAATGGTAAACCACCGATCTGCTTAACATCAACCAGTGGCTGTATACTCTTAGTCTTTCTAAGTAGTATCTTGGTGTAATTCTTTATTCCTTTCCCTTATTTTCTTTCACACAGATCCTAACCTAACTACAGAAATAAGTATAGATATATAACTTTTTTAAAAACAGAAATTGGGTCACAAAAATGTAGTTTCATTATTTATTGTATTATTATATAGACGTTTGGTAATTTAAAAAAAGCTGGGTAGTGTAACTTTTTGAAAACAAACATTAGTGTAAATAAAGTTTTTCTCAGGGACTGAACTTTCAGACTGTGGATTAACAAATTTGGGAAACTATTGCACGCTAAAAAATGTTTTATAACAGTCATTGATGATTTGAAAATAGTTTTTAGTTAGATTACTGACTACAGAAACATCACTTTTATTATCCCTGTTTTTTTCCCCTGGTGAGTCATGTTCGATGTCATGAACATGCCGGGAACCGACCATTTGGAAAACCTTGCTGTCTTGAAAGTGTTGCACGTTGCATGATACGAAGAAGAAAAAAATCGCTGTTGCATGTTGTTTACAAGATGTAAAAAACGCCTGGAAGTTCAAAATGTGACATAACGTCATGTCAGAAAAAGGTGCAGTGTCATCACCTTGAAAGAGAAAGTAATATTGTATCGTGTATTTCTTTACTCATCAATGCTCCTTTCTCTCATCTTCTTCCCCACAGATCCTAACGAACCCACAGATATAACTCCCACCTCCGACATGGGTCCGTCTCTGCCGTCATTCACCAATTACTTCCCCCCAGATGGCTCGGACAGCCCGTTGCCCGGCGGAGAGACGACCACGTCAAGTGCCGGCTCTCCTCGCTTCCTTGGCCACGGCCTCAACGAAAACCTCATCCCCATCTACTGCTCCATCCTGGCCGCGGTGGTGGTGGGCCTGGTGGCGTACATTGTTTTTAAGAGGTCAGTTTGGGGGAGAAAGGACTGAGATGAAAAGCTACTCTGTGGCTAAAGACACTAGCATAATTGGGTTTGAGCCTCCATCACAATATAATCTAGGACAGAGTGGTGGTGATCTGGTGGGTGAGTGACAGATCTCGCCCCGGAGCTACAAAATGGCGGGAAGGTGGCTGGTGAAATATTCAGGCCTGACACGGCCGGGAGAGGTTTTGACCCACTTTCTGAGAATCACTCGGGCACCATCATGATTCTTTCTCTCCAAAAGTAGCACAACAAAAAGAAAGTCACAACACTTGAAAGCAATGCAGAGGTCGCACACTCACAAACACATTAGTGAGGACATGCAACAACACAGGCAAGCACTCAGACAGACAGTTACAAGTCTGTGCTAAAACACATTTGGAGCAAGTAAACAAGCTCATTAAAGGCATTGATTCTTTTGAAAAGTGCCGACCAGGGGAAATTTGAGTGCCAGATTCATCAGCAGTCACGCACACATCTGGCTAAAACTCCTCGTGCACTTATGTCATACATAAAGACTGCGTATGATGTGAAGTTCCTCAATGGCCAATATTTTATAAGTAAACACTTAGAGGTGTTAACTGTACTGTACCACTCGATACCTCATGAATATTTGAATCATTGATTCACGACTCATTCTTCTCCTGAATAAAAAGCAACAGTAGAGGATCGTTAAACTTTCTGGAGCTTATCAGAGCATCTTTATCGTCCTGATTTCTGTTCTATTCTTAGGCAAGCAATTGATTTTAAGTTTAAAAGACAATAACGGCAGATTTACCTTTGAAATTCATAGTTATGTCGGACAATGAATCCTTGATTCTGGGTAGAGGTTGACAACTGCATGTTATTCACCAATAACAGTCAGACACTGACTTGTACTCCAAAACTCTCATAGGTTTTCACCCACCTCTATTTGTTTGTTTGTTTGTTTGTTTCTGGGCAAGATTACACTCAAACAACTGAACGGACTTTCATGAAACTTGCTGGAAGGATGCTGTATGGATCAGAGAAGAATGCGTACAATTTTGGCGGACCCAAGAATTTGTTTTCACATTCTTTAACATTGCGAGATTCTATAGTTTCACCTTTCACCGGTATTTATTCAAATATCTTGATAAAAAGAAATCAGGCACATGTAGGGAAGTGATATCTGTGAGTGTTTGAACTTTGGGGACTGTTGGGCCTTCGTGGAGGTATCCATTCTACCACCAAGCTATAGAATGATTCGATTAGAATGAGGTTAGAAGGTCCATGTCAGGGGTGAAAATTCAACATCTTCACCAGGTGTTGATCCATGTAGTACACATGAAAGTAAAAAAAAAAATGATGTATTCATAAAGGTGGACTTTTGATATTTTAGGTACTACCACCACTGTTATCGTACTACATTTAAAACTATATGTAACAATCAGCGTTCAATATCAAGCGCTTGTGAAATCGCAGTATTTAACAATCAGATGCCGTCACCTACATCTGTATCGTATCCTCTGACATGCCACTTCTCCGCAGGTGGAATAGCTGCAAGCAGAACAAGCAGGCAGCGAATAACCGAGCGGCCACGAACAACCAGATGGTGACGCCGGAGGGAGAGAAGCTGCACAGCGACAGCGGCATCTCGGTGGACAGTCAGAGTCTGCAGGAGCAGCAGCAGCAGCAACAGCAGCAGCAGCAACAGCAGCAACAGCAGGCCCAGGCTGAAGTCCAGACTCAGCCCTCACACTCACACACACAGGAACAGATAGGTGAGCCTGAAACTCAATCTTTACTTTACCACTTTCACTCTGTCGTTATGGATTATTGAGTCAAAGAATGGTGAGCGATTTTACACTTTAACATAATAAAGTGTGCATAAAGAGAAGAGATCTAAATACGTTTTCGTCAAAGAAACTCTATCTCAACACGAGGCGTGCACACATTCCTCCTTTACGTCGTCATATTCTTGCTTCCAGAGAAACTCACGATCAAATAAATCAACACACTCTGGTGGGATCGTGTGTAGTTTTTCATCCTTGCACAAGCATTTTCCTCAGATGGGAAAGACATTTCTTAGGATCGAGATCAAATACAATATATCACCTGAGAATTACCTACAGCTGCCAAGAGAAGAAAGATAAGGCCAAGTCTTACATGCACGCATGATGTATACGACTGCAGGAATATATAGATTACGAGGCACTGCAGAAACATGAATATGAGGCATGTACCGAAGATTATTATATCATCAATATGAGGCTGAGGTTTGTTGACAGACGTATCACACAGGTTCTGTACACATCAGAAGTGTTGATATGAGGAGGACAAGTAACTGCATACGCTTGATCTATATTGGCCTTTACTGCTCTGCCAACTCCTCCGTGTCTATATCTGTCTCCGGGAACTCATGAAGTATTTGGGGTGGAGGTCTTGGACAGATTTCGCCACGTAGTCGGGAAAAGCAGAGAAAATTGTAAAGGTTTTGGAAAATAAACTCAGCAGATGATGCCTGGCTTGGAGGGACCAACATTATGCACTTCACCGATCTATGATGAAGCAATGTACCAATGCGTTATATTTAGTGCAGTACATTGCGAGAGAGAAACTCATAAATTGATATTGCTAACTGGATTTATTTTTGTATTTTGTCAAATAAGAAGTTCCAGAAAAAGACTAAAACCAATAGTGTGTTAATTAATCATGAAACTTCCAGTTTCCCTGCCTGTGGGCTTCAGCTCCAAGCCCAATAGTTTCTTCAGATTTAAAAAATGAGACACAAATATGTAATTTCAAGAAGCTCAGTTAATTCTTAAAACTGCTGGGGAGTGTATTTTTTAAGCAAACATTAGTGTAAATAAAGTTTTTCTCAGGGACTATACTTTCAGACTGAGGATTAATACGTTTAAGGAACTAGTGCCTGCACAAAAAAGTTTTAACAATGGTCTCCTGTCCCGTTGCCAGTACAGGAGTTAGCCTTTGTGTTGTTTTTTTTTCACGGTGAGTAATGTTTGACATCACAAAGCAACGCGTCGGCAACCTTGCTGTCTTGCATGTGAAAAAAAAGAATCGCTGTTGCATGTTGTTCCAAAAATGTAACAAAAACATTAAGTACACAAACGTTCATGGCTATTTACGGGGCAAAGGCTGTCAGGTCATATCGTCGCACAGGAAATGGTGCAGTGTCCAGAATACCAATATCTGGAGGAGGGACAAGATTAGCCCGTTCATCCTAGTGTCATGTTTCCACCACTGCCGATCAGAGCTGGAACTGATTAAAACCTCCATCTACTGCAGTCATTTGACCTGTGAGTGAAAGCCAATTGTATCCATTCCCATAGCAGAAACAAAGCAGATGTTAGCGGATGTTAGTGACCAGTGGAAACATTGCTGTCGGTGTTTATTTTCCTTTAAATATTTACCTTACCAATAAATGCGATGTAGAGATTTTGCTCACCAACACTGCGCACTGATGAAATAAGGATCGGCTGCGAGGTGGGGAAGCTGCACTGAGCGGCTGCAGCAGGAGGATAACCTTTAAACAGCCGAGTGAAGAATAAAAAGCAAACGCTGCTGCAGTGAGATGCGACCTCTGTACAACAAAGAGCAGTCTATCTTCCCTCAGTACTCAAATAGCACTTACAGTACATTAAAGAGATGAAAGCGGTATTCTCACTTGATCTATACTCATAAACCTGAGAGGCTTTTCACTTGAAGAAGAAGTCTCAAGTTCAGTCATGATCTTGTTATTCATTGATGATTCTCTCCCTCACTCGCTCTTTCTCTGGATTTCATTTGTCTCCCTCCATAGGCTGTTTTTGTGTAAAGCCTAAGAAATGGTTTAACAGGGATAATAATGTGCTAACAAGCCACACAGCCAACAAATCCTCCCTGGAACAATCCACAGCGCTGTGTCTTGTGTAGGATAGCCTTTACATTCTAATGAGGCTTGGGAAAAGCTTATTTCGTTTTTTTTGTGATTTGTTTGAGTCCCTCTTTCCATTCTTCCACTCAACAAAAACCAAGTTGAGGGGGGAAAAAAAGGGAATTTCTTTTGGAGGAACAGCTCACGATTGGTTCATTGAGAGGACGACTGCCCCGTTTACCCTGCTGCCTCATGAACTGATTGGCTCATTAGCAGGTGTTACCAGACGGGATCCAGTCTCCGTCTCGCTGCCTTTCAAACTCTGATCCAGCATCAGCGTTTAGCACGTGCTAATTGGCATTAGCACTGTCTGCGGGTGCGGAAGCCAATAAAAAGGCAGCAAACGGCGCCCTCACGCAGGGGGTTGTTGGTTCTCCCACAGCCGATTGGGATGTTTTAAAATGCACGAGTGGCTGGGAAATACGCACAATAAATCCACGATAATCGCAGGGGGTTTCCTGCTTCCAACGAACCATATTTTACTGGCAGCTAAAATAATGGTAACACCTTCAGTCAAAACAAGATGGATAAGCTTTGAAAAACGAGGAATAGAGTAATGAAAACGCCCCATGTTTTGACTGACAACATGCAGAGAGATTATTCCCAGCTCGACTCACTGTTGAGAGCTCTGACATGAGGGGAGCTCAGCCTCCCCTCTGTCTGCTCATCTCCATTAAAAACAACAACCAGCCACCGCACCCCCAAAAACCTTCTTTTTGCTCTCTGCTTCCCCCTCTGAGTCATGCATATTGAATGAGTTTAAATTTTAAACAAGACTGTGTCCCCTCACTCACGTCGCCCTAAATGTGTATCCCTGCCCCGTGGTTGACCTCACAGGCGACACAAAATGGAGGCAGTGCAAATGGGTTGTTGCAAAAAGCAACTGAAAGTCCACAATACAATTAACATAGATTATAATCCATCAGAATTAGGAGACTCTGGCTGAATGCCAGAGCAAAAATAATCAGGCTTTATTTCAGTACCACAATCAACCATCATCAAGCCGTTTCAGCGTAGTTTTCTGTTTGTGATTGTGGATGGAAGCTTCAGGGGCCTGCAGGAGTTCAACACCATGTGCCCCAGAGTGTGACACTATACGGCTGCAAGTTACAGTAACAATGAGCTGAGTCATGTAACGAATGACGAGTGCAGTTCCAGTAATTGAGGAGGGATGCCTCATAGCTGCTTGTCATCCTCGCATATCAGGAGGTTTTAATATCTCAGAGGGAAAGTATACCTAACCCTGGGACTCTTACTCTATAACAGAAATCATTAAGCCAAACTAAGTCATCAACTAAGCTACGACCCTGTCTGTGTTGACTCAATGCAACTTTTTGCACAAGAAGAATTGACATAAAGTCATGGTTGCTGTTTTTTGGATTTACTGTGACATCACTCTGATGTTTGATGATGCTTCTAACGCGCGACAGACGAAAAAAAACAAAAAACGAACAAAAAGGAAGCAAATATCTCCCTGTGAAAAAGAGACAGACGAAGATGTCCAGAGAGTTTGAGGTGATAAAAAACTAAATTCCTGCAGCTGCCCACTTAATTAAACCCACTGTGAACCTTATTCTTTGCCCCTACTCCACCCTTCCACCACCTTTCAAGAATTTGTGTTCTTTTTGTATAATCCTGCCAAATAACACAAACAAACAGACAAACGGCCATGAAAACATAACCTTTGTGGCAATGGTGACAATTCTAAAATCAAATATTTATGTAAGTTCACCTATTGCTTGGATAGTAACAGTCGAAACTGCCGATCTCTCGCTACTTCAGAATCTGACAATACTAGTTATGGGTTTAATTTGGTTCCCTGGCAGAAAAATACCTGGATTCATTGAGCTGAAATGCTCACAAATCTCCTGTTGAACCTTCTATCTCCTCCTTACTTAAAAAAAAACACATTTCAGAACCAGCACTGGCCGTGGCTATCGCTGTTAAAAATGGCTGATTTCACCCTGTTTAAATTATATCATCTGTTGCAGATCTCTTCACATGTGCTTTCCAAGCCGATGTCTGTGCTTCACATGTTTAAATAATTCGAGCCAACCGGCCTCACAGTTGTGAATCCATTGTCTGGATCAGTTAGTTTGTGAAAGATCAGATGTAAAAGTCGTGTTACAGTTGTTATTTCAGTGTGTCAGATTGGCAATTATCAATGAGTAATCATTATTTCATACAGTCTGCTGCTAATGTCCTCATCCAATGTTGTGAACATTAATTAGGCCATCTTAATTAATCTTAATGTTGATTAATTTGATAGCTACACAAAAATAACTGTCATATAGCTCAACAACAGATGATCCCAAATCTAAACTGAATCTTTGAGATGTACTTATTCAGGGCGAAATCTAAATTTAAATAAATGTGCCCAGGAGCCCACTGACTCATAATCTATCCACGAGTTTAGGGTTTAAGTGGAAAAGTAATGAAATAAGCTGAGCAATGCACCACTGCCCCCAGAGAGTGATAAGTTAAGTAGAGAAATGAGAAACAACTAATATATATTTTTTCAATTAGTAAAAGTATATTCGTATCTTTTCTTGTGATTACCATGAAGCCGTCTCCATTTCAGCATCAGTCAGCAAATTTCAAATCTTCACCGGGGCTTGGGATCCAATCAGGCCTGCCTCAGTGCGCTGGTTTGAAAAAAGAAAGCAGAAGAGAGAAGTGGGCAACAAAGCTTCGCTGCAGTAGGGAGTTCACATTTCAGAGTAGACCTGATTGAACTGGTTCAGGGAAAGACAGCTTGTATTGATTCCTGGAATGAGGTTGGACTCTATTATGTGGCTATTATTATCACTGCTGCCCCCAAGATGAGGTGCAATGCTACTTCAGAAACACTAAGGTCGAAGCACAGGTGCCTATATGCCTGAACCTGAGCACATTATCCGTGCTCTGGACAGCGTCAGTGTCTCTCTGCTCTGTGTCACTGACAGTGTCTGTACAGCGCCGGTTTAAACAGGAAGAAAGAGAGAGGGGTGCGATGGACTGTGACCGTCATCGGACAGAATCAACGTGCACAGATACATTGAGCAGAGAGGCAGAGTATGGAGATCTCAGTGCAGCAAAGTATGTGGAAAGTGACCGGTTTTATAGGAAGGGAAAAGGAACGTAAACAGAGGGAGCCTGTGGCGTCGTACAAAAGAAACCCCCTCTTCTGAAGCTCTAAAATAAACCCTCTTGTACTTCACTTCCCTGGCACAAGGATGCATTGATAAAGATGAGAAAACACCCACCGGACTCGGGGGTCCTCTCAGAAATGCTTCTGCATTCCCGAGGGGTTTCCATGGCGCCCCCTGAATTGACAGCAGGTTAAGAGGTTTGTGGGAAAAGAGAATTTGTCTCCCATCCTTATTTGGCCTGTAATGATGACAGTTTAACAGGTTGTTGGGATGAGTGAGCGACACCACAGGGCCCCCTGCAGGGAAAAGTGTGATCGTCAGGTTTATTTTTCATGTAGCAGGACTTATGTAAATGCGTGTTTGGGTAGATGGGAAATCATAATCTGAAATATTTGCCTTTGAATCAGAAACTAACCAAGGTGCCCTTAATCAAAGCACCCACTAAAGAGGAGCTGCTCAGTGGGAAACACGATAGGACTTTGTTAGCACAAGTGAGAATGTGAATAAGATACAAAAAAGGAGAAGCAGGAGAAATGAACCACAGCTGATTTAAATACCACCACAAATCACCTGCATGTCCTTTTCCCACAACCTGACATATCTCTCTGTACTGTCTCCCTGCAGTGGTGAGGGTGGACGGTGGCCCCCAGCCTGACTCACCTCCCCCTGGAGTCTGAGGTTGGAAGAAGGGGAGAAAGGAGGCGGCATCAGAGCAGAAGGCAGGGAAGAGGAGAGCGGGGACCTGAACCCTGGACCAAAACCAGAGCAGGGAGCGGCACACACTGCAGAGAAACTGACTCTGATTCTCATCTGAAGTGGCCACATGGCAAAGACTTGACTTGCATGGACCTCCCAGCAGCTTTGGACCTCAGTCCGACTCTTCATCCCTGCATATAGAGTCCGACTCTATTTATCAGTGTGCCTGGACACAACCTCTACAGCAATATCAGTCACTATCTGTACCAACGTCCCTGCAGAGACTTTATCGAAGATATGCCAGTGCATCCTGCTTTTAACTGAATACTCCAGTATCTAATGTTGACATTTAACATCATTCTCTCTAACTGCCAGTTAAGCTTTCCGTCTTTCCTGCAATGAAACATATGTGCCTGAAAAGTAAATAGGCAGAAAGGTATTCCATTATCTCCTCTTTCTTTTCAGCCTTTATTCTCCTCACACATATTCCTCTGTGGCTCCCCACTCTCGGATAACCCTCTCTCCATAGGGTTCGCTCTATTAGGCCCCCGCCGTCATACAGCAACCGGCGAGGGAGCTGTGACTCACTCCCACCTTCCTCTGAAGTTTCCTGATCTTTTACCATTTAACCACTGACATGCTTCATGACGTTTTGTCTTGTAAAGTGTTTGCATCATTGTTTGAGATCGGCCGCACTGACGGCAATTGACTCATATTCGGGGAGAAAGGTTAATGACATGCCAGCCCGCGGCGGCAAGTTACCAGTTTGTCTCAGCGAGATGCTTGTTCCTGCATTTCGTCATCTTTGTCGACTCTGTGGCACATTCAAAAATGTTTGTGGTGCATTCATTTCGTTCTGTGGCTACGTGGCCGATTCAGCAGCGGTGCCTGGACGTGCGAACATCAGAGAAACCTCTCTGGACTGTGGCGCTCTGCTGGCTCGCTGCGATGAGCTGACATAAAGGGAAGTGAAGCGATCTGAAAGGAGCTGCGATGCCATCCGTCACCCGGCTTACAAAGCTGCTCATTGCACGTTAATGAATTTTGGACTGGAAAAAAATGTGCAGACAGGAATCCCATCTTTCATAATTTACATTCACTAAGTGAAAAATTAGGACACCCCTCAGAGGATAACTCTGGTTTCACCCTCCCCACCACCCCCATCTCCACCATCTCATCCTTACAGTTTTGCGTACAGCTCCGTCTGCATTATCGAGCCCGATAAACAGTGTTAAGGTGCTAATGCATCGTCACCGTCTCTCACGTCCACACAGGGCCCATTAGAGAGACTTCCTGACAGGCAGGTAGTAATTACCTCAGGGTTTTAGCTTCATTTAGCCTCTGCTCCACTCGGCTCAGCCACCTCTCATCTGGATTAATGCTGCGGACAACAGAGGGGGTGACGCTGTCCCCCTTTGAAGCCTCGACACGACATTACAGATCCCTCATTCAAGTCCGAGACCACTGACATTTACTACATCGCCATGGTGAAATAAAAGCACTTAGTCCAGGCTTACTTCTAAGGCCGGATGACACCTTTCATCACACAGGTCCTCTTTCCTGCTCCCCCCCACCTGCTGCTTGCAGTAACTGTAAAAGCAGTATACGTAGATACATAGGAAAAGAAGTAAACTGTAGCCGAGGTCGACTGCAATGCTTTGGCGTTCATTCCTATGTAGGCACTTACCTTCTCAGGGTCCCTCGTATTGTGGTATGAGTAAAGAAAATGACCAGAGATCCTCAGAGGGTCTGTAGATGATTCTGTAGCGGTACAATAGAGTAGGTAGACGAGCTTAAAGCTAGAGTTAGGTTAAGAATAGAAGAAAGTAGAAAGATAGAAAGACAAAGGTTGAAATGCATGTAAGTTAATTCCACCATGATTCAGATTAATAAAGGAACAGTTTGACATTGTAGGAGACAGGCTCATTTGCTTTCTGGATGAGTTGAATAAGAAGAGTGAGACCACAGCCAGCTTGGCATTAGCTTAGCAGGACAGAGAATGAGGAGAAAAAGGTCCCCTGGCTCTGTCGAAAGGTGCCTACCAGCACCTTGGAAGCTGATAAATGAACATTAAACAGTATCTCTCATATTTAGTTGAAAAACAAAAGTGTTAAACACTACATAACTACGACCACATGTGAACCCGTGGCCGAGTCATATCAACTGACTCATCTAACTTTCTCCAAGAAAGCAAATTAATTAGAGATGTAAGGTGTGTGTGTTCATTTAAGTGAGATTGATAAGAAACATCAGTCAGAGAGCGGACGACAAAGATAGTGAGTCACAATTTCCTGTATGGATCGGTCACATGGTCATCAACACCTCAAGACATCTGTCTTGTCTCTTCACACGTCATCCGTCCTGTATCACTGCAGCAGCCACATGAATGGAAACAAATATAACTGCTGCGTTTTGCTCACAGTTCAGAGGCGTTTGGTGGCGACATGTGACCACACACACAGACACACATGCACACACACACACACAACTACAGTGGATGATTCACTCCTCTACTGAGAGAGCCGGTATGATTCATCGGATCCTCGCTGTGGCAGTGACATTAAAGCAGACACTGCTACAGTATGAGTGACCAGATTGTTGATTTAAAAAAGAAATAAACTGTGTCTACTCAGACCCCTCCTGCCCCTGAGGCCCAATCAGACCTCCAGCAGCACACACACACACACACACAATATCCGAATGTACAACTAGAATATGAACTGAAAAATATGCAAGACACATTCAAGGATAAGGCTTTGATACGTTTGCCCTCATTCTTTGCTGTTGTTAATTGTTTTTGTCTTTACATGTTTTCTATTTGTTTTTTATTATGAATAGTATTACACTTTTGAGATCAGTATATTTTCTAACTGATATGTTATTTTGTAGCACTTATTAGATGTTATATGAATGCACTCAAAGAGTGTACCACAGTTCAAGTGCCTGTGTACAGTGTTGGCTCTTTACGTTTAGAAGTTTGAAGATATTTTTTGTCATTTCTTTTCCACTTATTTTATGCTCGTATGTGCATTTGTTTGATAATTCGAGAGCTAATGAAGGTTTTTACTAAACGGAAGTCAAAGAAGTAGATGAACCTTGGAGACGCAAAGAAAACTGTATAAACCTGGGAACAATGTGGAGACTTACAGTACAAATATGTGTATTCATACTGTCCTTTAACATGTTATAAATACTGGCAACTGTAAGGGTCATGTAGCATTATGAAAACATACATGTCACCTTAGACGTCTACTCTCAAAGTCTCACATGCTGTTAGTCAATAGGAATGCGCTCTACTGTGCAGATCTTTTTGCGTGTACAGTCAGTTTCATCATGTTCCTCCATTCCAGAGGCGACAGGACGTGTAATTTGCAGTAACATGAAACCCACGGTGAGGTTCACTGTGGTTCTCTGTGATATTATCACTGCTAACTCAGTTGGATCAGGACCTGCTACCGGGAAAAAAACTAAAACAAAACAAAACTGAATGTCACTCCTACTTACCTACTAATGTAAAATGCATTGTGTAAATGTGAATTTCTTAGAGTTGATACCAGATACAGAAATACACTATAAAATGTACAAAAACTAAAAATGTGTGCAAATGAAGTGAGCATCTATAATACAATAAACAGAGATGTCATTGCATCAAGTGTCCTGTTTGTCTTTGGCTAGTTATTTTTATAAAACAGATCGATTTTATGAATAGTTTATTCAAATGCCTGTAAAAAAAGGTCCCGTTTATTTTCTGAGAAAGCAGCTTATTACAACCAACAGTCATATTTCCATGTTACACTGTAAAAACAAAAACTTTAAATTGCCTGGCTGATTATGATTTTTAAATAAAGTGTGTAAAGAGTATTTAATGGCTTTGTAAACCTAGCAAATCACAAAATAGTGAGTTTTGAACAAAATGGAGGCCAGTTAAGTTAAAAATAGGGGTTTATGTCCACATGCTCCGAGCCATTTCTCATCATATAAGTGAGTGTCTTGGTTGTACATCATAAAGAAATTCCGTCTCTGCAGCAATTCATCAAATAATTCCAGAAATCTCCGTCTGTGGTTCACGCCCATTGAGAAACATTCCACTAACACTTGGCTCAAGGGGAAGTGTAGAGTAGAATGTGGTGAGATTTGGACACACGATACATTCAATATAAATAAACCTTGAATAAACAGGCGACCAGCGCTCTGTAGCAGCCGTGGCTGGGACTCAATGTAAGTGACACTATCACTCACAACAACAGCGCCTTGACAACTGATTCTCCAGTTGCGTACTGAGTTTTGCTTCACTGAGCTCTGAATAAACAGGTAAAAAGCTTTTTGGTGCAGCTGCATGGTTCTGGGGACCTGGTCAATTACTGCAGATCACTTTTACAGTTCTAGAAATAAATTCCAAACAGTTTACAACGGGCACGCCAAGGGTTACATACAATTTCATTTGGCAAACATAATTGTTAACGATGAGTAACAAATTTCATGTTTCATATGAAATATACTGAATAAATCCCACATGACTCTGGTGAGAAATGGGACGAGAATTCTAGGTAGTTAGAACACAAAATGTTGATAATGATAATAGTTTGCACAACTATAGTCGATTCTCTTCAAATCTTTTAGAGATTAAGTTGGCATCAAAATTTGAGTTTTCCAAACCTTTATATTTTTTCAATGTAGACGACCTGAGGAGAAAATCAGGTGACGTAATATACAGAGCGACAAAATCTACATCAAGACGAGGTTGGGATGGATGTATGGATCGACACAACAAAAAATATTCACCTGTGAAACCCAACTGCATCTGTGACTGTTCCACAAACTGAACCGGCTGTTTGTGTTGTTACCATGACGAGGAAGTTCAGTAAACCTGCTGCTGTTATATCCAAGGCCAAAGATAATGACCTTCAAGTGAACAGGAAAGTGGCCTCAGACTTGTATGGTCTGTTTGTGGTCTGTATTTATATAGATGACCACTCAGAGTGCTTTACAATACAGTTTGTTGCCATTCACCAATTCACATACACATTCATACAGTGCAGCTATGGGCAGCACATTTTCTGTGCAATTCAGGGTTAAGTATCTTGCCCAAGGACACTTACATACAGATGGGGAAGACTAGGATCAAACTGCTGACCGCTCTACCCCCTCAGCCACAGCAGCCCCTTTTGGACCAGGAGCTGTATAAAGCTGTTTAAGCCGTTTACATTCTCATTGGCTTATTCACTTGCTGGCAGCACAGTGAGATAAGATTGATGCTGTTATCATAGACTACCAGCAACTCTTACAGGGACTTTGAATGGGAAGCTAAATAGCTGCTGATGGTACTGGCAAGAAAGCAAAAAGGTCTAACTGTCAACTGTTCCTTTAATGCAATACTGGGTTTGGGATTTATATGGGTGGACAACATAAGAGAAAAAGAGAAAACAATTTTTTGTAACAATAAACTGAACATTTTTAAATTATTCAAATTATTCCCAAAGCTGATGTTGCAGACCTCAAACATCCCTGGAGGACACGTCCACAATCAGTTCCATAAATCTGATGTTTGGCTTCAGAAACGCAGTTTTTTTTCCCCTCTACCCCCAAAACACCCCCAAACTATTCGTGAAAGTAACCTCACACAAATGAAAATAAAATGCTGAAACCAGAAAGTACGGAGAGGCGGACCGGCAGCCAAAACCACAGTCAAAAGCAGGACCATATGTGAAGGTGGACTGGGCCTGGCAGTCTGCGGCTCCCAGCCGTCTTATCAACACTCAAACATTCTGGGGTCCAGTGTGTGTTGGGGGGGGGGGGTCCCACTATGTGTCAGAGACTCTGTGATATATCCTCCGCAGAAAAAGACATGACATAAGTGGAGGACATGAGAGGAGGAAAGTCCCTAATGTACACATGTCTTGCTGCAATTTTGGATGAAAATCACCACAATTTTAAACAACTTTTTTTTTTTTACTTGACTGGTCCCTGGCTGGTTTCTGCACCAACCCAGGCTGAGATGACTGTGACAGATAGACTGCAGAATTTTAATTTCATCAGCAGGGAGCACTTATGTGGAGACACTAATCAAACTACATTTTTTTCCCTCTGTCAAGAATAATCAGGACTGCGAGTCAGCTGAAATGGCAGAAAAAAAGAAGTCTTAAATAGATAAAAAGGAGATAGACATGCCTACTGTAGAGAGAGCACAGACTTTAAAATATTCTCAGGGTGATAAAACTCAAACACGACTACGTCACAAACCTCGTAAAGAAACACAGAGTCACCTTCACTTATCAAGTAAAATTAATGTCTGAGCTGCTGTTTTGGCACTCCAGTGTTTATAGAGGCTTTTTTACTAGCGATTCAAAATCAATAAATTATTACTTCAGCCAGTCTCAAACATTATTGAACTTACAGTATAGCCAAGAGGGATGTCAGCCGCCATCAGCACCCGCTGCACCGAAATTTTAATCATGAACCCCTTTGATTGATTGCTTTACAGGACAAATATAAATTGCTTATGACGAAAAACAGGAGGCTATTCAAAAGGAAAGTCTCCCCCCCGCAAATCCCTCTTTTGGTTGTCAAACACTCGGCCGCTGTGACCTCCAATGGTGGCTCTGAGACGTTGGTGGATTGCAGATGTTTTTAGCTGAGATGAAAGCAACAAAAGAGAAACCAGCATCATCAGTAGTTCAAAAGTGTTTCTGAGCTCTTTTACTGGTTGGATAGAGGCAGAACCTTTAAGAGGCGGACGGACAGGTCAACCAAGTGATTCTGACGTAAGAGACCGCTTTTCACATCTTCTCTGCTCACAATTTTAATGTTTCTTTTATATACAGCCCACTGGTCAGTGATGTGACCTACACATCCCCATATATACCAAGTAAACACAACAACTTCAGCAGTACCCATTTCTTAAAAAAAACAAAAAAACAGCAACACTATATATACACTATATATACACATATAACGACTGATGGATGACTTGCCTATTTCTGCACTTGTTTTGTGCTTTAAGAATGCTTTATGTAAGTGTTCGGATAACTGGTGTTGAATATGATGTGATGATCAAGCTCTTGCTCATCTGACATTGTTACACGGAATGCAACAGTTCCCATAATGATAAGCTTTATATAGACCTATCTCGTGATAACGAGTTATTTATCCCGTTATCTCGGGAAAACAAAGGTTTGTTATCATGAGATAACAACTAAAATTAAGTCGTTATCACGGGAAAACAGAGGAAATAAAATGTATGATCCCATGTTCGTTTAGGGCTTCCGTATCATACTGTATCTGTACACCAAGTTTCATGGAAATCCATAGTTTTTTGCGTAATCTTGCTAAGCAACAAGGGGGTGTGTCGGGGGTGAAAACATAAACCTCCTTGACGGAAGTTATACTATACTGTTTCCCTTTGCAGCAATTAAGACACTTTGTTGTTTTCTACAGTGTTGCTATATTGAATTTCCTCATTATATCTCCTCTGTTACACACTGAATAATGAGAATTCACCAGGGGCTCAACTATCTTTTTATATTTCCTGTTTGTTTTCCATAAAAATGAACTTTCAGCATTGTTCACCATGCAGTAGCATATTCTACTATATTCTTTAAAAAAACAATTGTTCTATGTATAAAGTGAAGGTTGTATATATATTACATCATTGCTCCTACTTTCGTTTTTCTCTCTCTGAGTTTGAAATGAGAAAAAGAAAAAGAAAATCTCACACTGCCCTAAAATAATCCATCTTCATCTTGCTATGAGGCGACAGTCGAGTTATGGATGTGGGCAAACTGAATCCCACCGATTCTCACTCTAATGTTTCATTAGTCAACCCTGTTGTCCACACCACTTTGCAGCGGAGCAGGAAATCAGCAAACCAGATCCATGCATGAGAATTCATGGGGCTGCTGCATCACTGCTGGGCAGAGACATATTTGAGGTTTTCTCTTTTTTTCTTTGTGATTTTAAGAATAGACGGTTAAACAAATGGGAACAATTTAATGCTGCAGGCCAGAAGTAAGATGTTTATTTAAGAAGTCATTTATCTGGTTGATTAGCTGTCATTTGTACAACTTTATACAGTGAAGCTGACTAAAAGTTGACCTTTTCTTTACCAAAGGTGTAAATAGTAGGGGTCTGTATGTAAATGGATTTGATTTATGGGCTTGTGCAGAGTTTAGGATGTATGCAGCACAGTGTGATATCCAGAGGGTCGTATTTCTAGACACAGACAGAGCACTCTTTGTTTCCAGCTGATCCCACAGCAACAAGTGCAGTGTGAAATTAAAATAAGTGACTGATGAGGTTTTGAGTTGGGGCGTGTTTGAGTTGGTGGTCTGTGCTATCCACCAGGGTGAGGTGTTTAAGGACAGGGGCTCCCACAGCTGGATGTCATCACTCTTAAGTCTATTGCTTCGCTTTCTACTGCTCTAGCTCTGTCTTTTTTTTTACTCTTCTTCCTCTTTAAATCCTTGTTCTTTGCACATGAAGAGTTGGGACAGGGTGGTCCCCTTGTTTCTACATGGGATACAGGCAGATGGCGAGGATCGGTTGATTTAACTTGTGCCGTGTTGGATGGTTTCCTCATGTGCTCCGCACATTTCCCACCCTGCAGCGACATGTAGGAAAACACAGATAAAACAGGAACGCAAACACTACAACCCGATAGAGATCTTGGAAGAAACAGTTGATGTTTCCAGTTTGTTCCTCAGCTGTGTGTGTGTGTGTGTGCCACATACATCATGTTCTGTATATTTATTCTTTCAGGTATTCTGACATCACAAGGAGAATTTCAAACATTTGGAGCTTGACGAAAAACCTTCACACACTCACTCCGTCCTGCTCGGTGTGGAAAGACGTCACTGAAATAAAAATATCCCCCTTCAGGACGGCACACAGCTCACAGTGAGTGCAAATGTGGATTGACTGGAGCTACAGTAAAAATGTCTCTGCACAGACGTACATCAGTGATCCAGGTTTTTTATTTCACGCCAACCTGCTCTGGTTGTACTGAGCAGCTCTGAGTAAGAGGTGCGACATGATTTGTCTCATGTTTTCAAAATGAAAACAGCATTTTCCATATTCTGGTGTTGTCACTATTGTGAAGAGAAAAGGAAGAACTAGTAATAGCCCATATGAATTCAGATAAGGAAAACAATGGGATGTGAATTTAAAAGATGCTGCTGAAATACTGTAAGAGTGCTGAGGGAATACTACATTTACATTTTTCTTGTTTTTATGAATAAGAGAAGCTCTAGTCAGCTTTTTAAGAAGAAATTAAGACATATGGAAACAATTCATAAAAATCTGTCAAACTGATTAATCCAATCTAATCTTTTTTTAAATGTTTACATGTACAATATTTCTTAACAAATCATGTTTGTCAATTCATTGCAAAAACACATAAAACCATCACATTACCATGACCCCAATGGTTTGATTGGAAAGAAACTTGGAAAGTGTGCTACAAAACTACACCAGCATCAAGTTGTGCAGGGTCCTGTCGTGCCAAACTCTTGAACTGATTCAAACCTGAAACCTGAGGCTGTAATTTTGGTTTTATTTAATCTATTACTGACTGTTATCTTACAGGCTAATGCAACACATTGGTTATACTCACGTACCCTCCTCCCTAAGGCCATTGTGTAGCCTATCTGCGTGATATAGTGTGCACGGAGACACAAAAAGGAGAAATAAGGGAACATTTCCTGATAAATTATATTTTAAAACAATAACGAAACTTCGCCTCAAGCTTTGTGAAATAAAACAATCCAGTCGGGCAGGACTCTGCACCAGCAGCTTAAGTGATGTGAGGAACTGATATTCAGACCTTTTTCCATTTGGGGTTTCTTCACACTGGATTTAATACATATGCATTGGCCTTTCTGATTATCACTACAATGCGTCTTGTAATTCTACCAACTGCTAAATTTCAGCAGAAAGTTGTGCAAGAAATAAAGGTGTATTTACACAGAGGTAAAAATGTGAGCAACAATAAAGAGAATGTGCACTGTAAATAATAAACTACTATTAATCCAGGACGTGGAGCAGGGGAAGCAGGCCGGGAACCAGGTCAGGGGAGTTTGGTTGCAGGTAATTGGGGGGGGACAAAAAGGGGTTTCCAGGGGTGAGTCTGTGGCACAGTGTGGCTGAGGAGCTGGCTGAACCATTAGAGCACAGAAGGCATGGTCAACAAGACAGGTTCAAAGAAGCAGAGAGCGGCTGAAGCAATGACAATACCACAAGGTAAGATGACGTTCTAGCAAGTGATCGGTGGGAGCTTATCAACTGAGGCAGGTGAGTTGCTTGCAGGGAGGAGCCGGCACCAGAGGTCACGCCCAACCAGCACCACACACACTGTGATGGGAGACACACGGAGAGAGGACGAGCCAATAACACACAAACCATTCCGGGATTGGTTTTCCTTTTCCTTTTCTTTATAGACAATATGGTCAAGAAAAGCTGCTCATCAAGACAGTATGTGTAATATTATGCAATACAGATAAACTTGACTAATTGTTGGTAAAACCACCCTATAAATGCTGTCTTTGATATGGAGTAGCATCCAACCGAGGCACAATAACAGCACTGTTTCATATGTTTATCCATACCACCCACAGGTATTCCCTAAACTGTAAAACCTTGAGTTTTGCAAAAATCTACAAACCAGTCATTCCCCAAATAATTCATCTGGTTTTATGAGCTCTGAACTTATTTTTATAGAAAGCAGGCTGAAATGATCAGTAAGAACACACACACACACACAGTGTTAGTGTTTGTGAGACACACCTTCGCCTCTGTTTGGTTACAGATTACCAGGCATGGATTGCTTCCCTCTAATCAGCTCAGCCTTTTTCATCCTGGTGGGACTTTCTGTGTGATAACCAGACAAACAGCTCACACATGCACACACAAACATACATGTAGACATTTGCGTGGACAAATCAAGCCTTTCCCCTGCACACAGACGGTTGTATGAGCCACACTTGACAGCACGGTTGATGGGTAAACGACCCCAGGGCACTGACGCTGATCAGAGGCATCACACCAGCTTTTTAAAAACATTGCTCATTATATCTACAAAAGCAGGGGCAAGGTAAAGTGATCGCACATCGTCAAACTGAAGTTGACTTCACAGAACATTGTTGATATCACTTACACGACATGGAACAAACAAAACTCCTCTGAACAAACTAAGCACCGACTGTGGGACAAACAGGATCTGACGTTCAAGTGAAGTGTAACAATCAAGTTTTCTCTATTACTCCTGATGACTCCCAGAAAGTTAAGCCAAAGCATTTTGAACGCCCCCTGGTGGCTGGCTGCAGTGTAGGGGATAAACACCGCCTCCTTCACGGATGGGACATGAGCCAAACTGATAAATGCAAACTCCAAATTAGAATTTCTTTTCTCAAAGATGGTTTCTGTCATTTTAGGTATAACATGCTGTGACAAGGAGTTTTTCCAATATTTTCGTTGATATCTTGGAGAATAATGAAAATCTGCTTCTAGTGTAATGAAATGTGGTTTCCTAGAGGTGAAGGCTTTTTTTCAGCCACTGCATTGTAACAAACAGGACTAGAGACCTGTAGCTACAACCTACATGTGACTGAGAAACCTATGTGGCCTTAGCTATCAGGCTTGTTTATATTTAAAGGGACTGTTGGGCCTTGGCGGAGGTTTGCGCTCGACTGAGTGAAATTCTAATTAGTTAGTTGATGCTATATAAACGGGGTGAAACCTCATGATTGACAGCTGACACTGACATGTGATCGGTGGAGCATATATATCGGTGGGACCTCCATACTGCAGCTTCACACCACTATCACGTCTGTGCAGACTTTGGCTCGAAAACAATGTCAATGGTGCAAAGATCCTGTTTTTTTTTACTGGGAAGATGTGTTAGAAAGATGTGTGGGCAAGTCAGCAACAGGAGTGTTTCTGGTGAAGAAGGAGCTGTAAATATGCAGGAGTGCATGATAAGAAGTGAGGGAGGGATGTTTTCTGAGATAGAAAAGATAGATGGCAGCCAGTGAGTGTGATATGGAGCCCTCTCCTCAGGGCCGGGGATGCTGGGTACGCACAACACGACTTGCTGCCTCTGCACCGAGCAGTTTGTGTAGGGTGACAGCAAGCAGACAGCTCGCTATGCACCGCCGCGCACCTCAGTGCAGCGAATGGACCTGGAAATCAGTTTTATGATAGAGCATTATCTCCTGCATGTGTTAGGGGCCGAAACTATTAAACCGAGACAATCAAATACGGCTGTCTGGCGGTGTAAAGAATTATTTCCATTTCTCTCAGCTCTTCTCTGAATAAACTGTATTTGGGGGAAGTCATTATTCAGAAAGGAAGAGAATAGGAGACGGCCTACAGCGACTCGTCTCCCTCGACAAATCTTTAATACCTGAATCATCAAGCGTACAGAAAATACAATGACAAAAACAAACAAATAATAAAAATCCTATTGTTAAAGGATAGATTTTTCATAATAAACCTTATGTAATTTTGGATCAGGAACAAATAACATGCCTCATACCCATTCAGTTCAATTTCCTGTACCCAGAGGTAATTAAAGTCAAACTCCTCTGTCGTTCCTCCTGTCACAGATCCAACGTTCCATGAGATGCTCATCAACAATGCTTAGGTCTTCCTTGATTTGACCCTCAGGCTTCTGCTATTGTTCCCAGTGCCCGTTTGATTTTGGAGCAGATGTTCATGGATCCCAGAGGATGAATCCTGCGGATTTTGGTGATTAACAGACTTGTAATTTTGGGCCACCATGAGGTTGACATGTGGTTTTGGGTAAACAAGAACCATTGAATGGATTGCCATGTCATTTAACTCACACTCATATGGTCATGTTACTCCCTTTGGTGATCTCTCATCTACCACCATTTTCAGGTAGAATTTTTGGTTTATGACCAAATACTTGCAAAGTTTATAACATCAGTTTCAACTTTATACTGTATTTATTAGTATTTAGCATATGCTAACATGTTAAACTAAGAATGTTCGAACACAACTACAAAGCTCAAAGCAGCCCTCAGCTGAAGTAAAGCCTCACTAAGCCACTTGCATTGCTGTGAAGTGTGGGAGGATATTGAGCCTATCCCAGCATGCTCTGGTCATGAGGTGCTGTGTACAGGGCTGAAAAACACAGGTTAGCATTCTCACACTTAGATTCATACCTACGGGAGGGTTTCCAATTCATTCACCCTGCATGCCTCCCCATGCCTGTGGGAAGGAACCCATGCAGACAACTTAACAGGACAATAGGCAGCTCAGTGGCCTTTACAGAGCTAACCGAAATCCCATTTCCTACATGTCACTTCACCTATTAACACATCTGTCTGACTGAAGCAGGTTGTGCTGTATAGCCGGGACTGAGATGGAGCCAGCAGGCACATTTAGAGGATGGAGTCTATAGGGACATAGAACCACATGTACCGACTGATTTATAAGGGCTTTCTGCCGGAGAACGCACAAAAACAGTCAACAGCAGTGTGACGGGCAAGAATGACTGAACAAAAGGCAAAAAGGATCAGGCAGAAAACACAGACTGTGTATGTGTTTGTGAGAAACACTTTCACTTCTGTTTGATTACAAGGCAAAGCATGATTTCTCCCCTCTAATCATCTAGACTTCTTTTCATCCTGGTGGGACTTTGTATATGATAAACAACTCACACACACAAACAAACATATATTTACGCTTTTGCAAGGACAAATCAAGCCTTTGCTGTGCATAGAGATGCTTGTATAAACCACATTTGGCAGCAGGGTTGATGGCTGTTGATGAGTAAACTACCTCGGGGCACTGACGCTGATCAGAGGCAACACATCAGTGTTTTTTTTACATTCATGAAAAACAGGGCAAGGTTAATTCATCTGACGTCATCACACTGAATTGGTCTATATAGGACTAACTTCAAATATTACATGCGGAACAGAGGTCACACAACATACTGTACTCATAAAATAAAACAGGGTGCCAGTATAGTGCCATGTGGTACTCCAGTGTCACATGTGTTGTTTTGTCATTTTTATCTTAAAAATGGTTTATGAAATGTTTGTTTATTAGACTTTGTTTGATAGTACTGCATGCTTACCACACTGCTTTACAACAGTCAGCATGGCTTCCGTAACAAAACCTTTATTTAGACAAATAAGCATTTGTTGTCTACAACTGAAATTTGTTGAGTAACTTGGATGATTTGTTGTAGTTACAGAAAAGTTATCCAACACAGTAGCAATAGATGAGTATGAAATAAAGAATGTGACAGTTAATAGAAATTAAAAAAGGATCTTAAACTACTAATCTAGTGATATAATGACTATCTAGTGATAGTGACTATACAGATGTATCTAAGAACTTCTAGATATGTGTAATGTGCTTCCTGGCCACTTTCTCTGACTTGGAGTGACATCAATCTAAACAGAGAGACTTGAAAACTTAATAAATCATAAAAAGTCAATAAATACTTATAGTTTTCTCAGCTGTCATTGCAACAGTGCCCTTTAAAGTGATTGATCACCACAGTTCTTTTCAAACCCAACATGTTTAGTAAAAGTTTCAAGTATCTCCCATAAAACTTTTGAATTTAAAGTTGTTTGAAGAGTTGGACATGTGTTTCTTCACAGATTTCTGTAAGACATTTATTTTGAGTTTCTGTGAAATTTGCATAGCTCTGTTGCCCATGAATAACATGTTGACAATTCAAGTGGGGGGTTATTGATGTGCAAATATAAAATCCAGATCTACATCGAGCACGTTACCAGTATCTGTGGCTTTGTTGATTAGCTGGTGAGGAACAACCCCTCCTGCGGCCAATCAGGAACGCATGACAACAGATGTCATACAGGGAGAAAACCAGCACTAAACAATTCCAGAACATATATATATTCATGTATAAAGAACCTTTGATGCTTTAAAAAAACACACACGTGGCAATGGAAATCACAAAAGCTTGAAAACATTGTAAGTTATGATTTGTAAGTGAAAAGTGTTTTTGAATTCAAATAAATCTACCTATATATGCTAGGTTGAAAATTAGACGAATAACATATGTCATATATCCTATAATATATTAATGAGCATTTAACTAATGAAGATAAAGGTTATTGATTTTTAACGTGAGGTCGGTCATGTATGAAAGTTCATTACCTGTCATTAAGAGTAGACTCTCTGGATAAGCAGAAAACCCAGACATGCATTTAAGCTGACCATTCAGAGAACATCTAATAGATCTTATACATCTAATGGATAATTACTTCTCCTGTGGAAAACCACACACCGACCACAGCGTCTTTTACTGTTCCGAAAAGCCATGCTGAAACAATGCTGGATTCCACAACACGCTTGGCACGTCAACTTACAGCCATAAAAAAAAAGCTTTATTTTCCCACAAAAATCCTCGGCCGACTCTTCTTAATGAGAGATAAAGTGGTGATTAAAACTAAGAGAGTCTGCAGGATCCATTACGGGGTAAAGACCGTATGAGTTGAGATAAAAAAAACTGTCTCAAAAAATAACAGAGGTTTTTCTACTAAAAGAGAAAACACCTTCTGTCACCCTTGTGTCTTTGCAGGAAATGAAAGGTTTCACACAGCGGACACCCACACATACTAGAGGTGAACCCCCGAGCACTGGAGTAGATGTGCAGTCATCAATCAGAGCTCTGCGGCTTCACCGGCACCGTGAGGATGTGGGTGTGCCGAGAAGCGACGGGACTACGCAGCCCGAGCCTCTCCCTCTGAGAAACCCACAGAGTCAAACACAGGATATCTTATTTAATAGAGCCGTGCATTTGACAGTATTTATAACCTGTTACGCGACCAGAGAGAAAATGAAGTGCCTTTGTCTGTTCGCCACATGCCGCGCGGCAGAGGGTCAAGGTTTTGACAGATCAGGTAACAACAAGAGGTGTTGGGCGGCAAAGTAATGAATAGTTCAAGGTATTGAGTAGAGAGGACAATTCGGACTGTGGGCGTAGCAGTCAGAAAACTTGACACAAAGTGTGTCATGTTAAATCCCAGATGAGGTCATCAATCAGCGCTGCAGTGCGAGGGGGTCTGACAGCTGCTACATTAGACGGAGGGACGCAGGGATAGTCTGACGGAGAATATAACTGAGCTGCAACTGAAACAGAGCAGGATATTTTTCTTAAATCTCCTTTATTGTCGTGAACTTGTTCTTCTTTTTCCAGCCCCGTCTGTCCCATGTTCTCTTTCCTCCACTGCTGCCTCTCAGTGTCTCACTGAAGCCTTTCCTTCTGAGGGCATATCAACACATCTGTCTGGAGCAGTTAGCGTTTCCATCCATTCTTACGCCGTGTTTTCCTAAAGCGCCACTGGATCCCCGAGCAGCTCCGCTAGTTCTCCGCTTCCTTCTGGCCTCCCGCGGTAAATATCCACAGTGTGAAACTAAAGACCCCCGACTGACCACCACCTCATCGTAACCTGCCAAGACTCCCTCAACCACCCCCGTCTGATCAGATCAAGCTTGTGTTGTTACAGCATGGGAAGCAACGAGTAAGGGACAATTGGATTTCACTGTTGCTTACCGACTTTGCATGAACAGGTTGATCTATAAATGGACTCAATGAACATCTGTTAAGTCACAATTCCTTGTTAAAGCTTGCCACTCTTTGTGGGTTCTCTTAAACAAAATCTCTCTTTAACAGATGGAAAGCTAATGGTTTCCAAATGGCCTGACATAATTTCTCTGTGACTGTACAGGTACACGAAAATGAGTGAATTTATCACTGACTGCTCGGTAATCTGACATCACAGATAGTGTCAGTGCTTTGATGAATACTTTACTTCAATATTGATGTATTGATGACTACGCGTTGACCCGGTGTTTTTCTCTGTGAAAGAAAACCAGAGAATTTTCAAGCTACGAAGGCTCAAGCCCGAAACTAAAGGAGCACTCACCAGCCAATCATTTTTCTACTGGGCTGAGGGATTGGGTAAATTTGCAGATGCAGCTGCGCTCGTTGTTAGTCAGCCCACGTGGATCCACTCACCATCTTTATGGAAGCGCTCCTACTAAATTGTATTATATTAGACCCTGGCGTTCCTCCCCTCCCTTCCTCTCTGGTCTCACACTCGTCTTCTCTCCGAGCAGCACTTGGCTGATACTGAACACACTGAGCGGAGCGACTGTTCCTGCAGGACTTACATTTCAGGAGACACATTGACCAACTTCTCATCAGCAGGGGGGCAGGAATCCTGGACAAATGTGTTGGTGAGAAGTGGTAGGGATGAAATTGGCCGGCCTCCTGCTGCAACAGTAAATATGTCGAAATACCCAGAGGTACGATTCAGAGCACAAAACATACACAGTTAGGTTGTGCTTCGAGAGAGCACTTAAAATTGTATTATTGCTCTATGGTGTGTGGCTGGTAACTAAATGAGCGCTTGTTAGCTCTATTACCCTGGTGGTACTGGCACACAGTCTTAAACCTACAACAATCTAGGTTTTATGAGCCACAGAAATTGACTCCAAACAAGGTCCTCGCGATCAAGGTGCACCAACTCGAATTGAAACAAAGCAAAATCAGTCATTTTATTTAAAACTGGATTCATTAGAAAAAAGATTTTGAAGATTTCTGGAGTTAAAAACAGGCTGAGCAAAGACAATAGTGTTGTGGAAGTTTTCTGGAAGCTGGTGAAAGGAGAACTCCGGCAGCAGCTGATGTTTTATGCAGAAGGTTTTAATGTAGACTTGATGCATCAAGGAGACCAGAAGGTGGAACAATATACAAACGCTAACAGAGTAACATGAGCAACTGTCACCCCAAAGTCTGAAGATGTCTCCCACAGCCTCCCAGTATATCTCCCTCTACTTGTGTCACCCATTCTAATACCACATCCCTTAAAAGGCTAGAATTGCTGTAACTCTCGATGTTACATGTAGGTTTTCGCATCCTATTGGATAGTTAAGTCTAAATATGCATTCCTAAATCACATTGTGTCCTTACGTCTTGCCACTGGTGAAATACGCAAAAGAGTTAAAGTTGGTGAGAGTTGAAGTTGGTGCCTCTGTCTGGAGCATCTGAGTTAGATATGAAAGTCCCTCAACGTAGACACTACAGTGTACTGTTGGTTGGCCCTTTATCTTTAACCTGACCTTGGTTACTGCTTAGAGAGAGAAGGGAGTATGTGTGGAATTAGACAGGCACTATTCTCCTGTTCAGATATAATATACAATATACATAATATATAGTGGCATATAGAGTAATGTGTGGGGATGGACAGAAATTCCTCAACAATTAGGACACCCAATTGAAATTCCAGCTTAAAATGAAATTCCTTTTAACACGTTCCAAGGTGCACACGAATTTAATACAGTCTTAAAAGTTCAAAACTACATCTAGTCTAAAGAAAGACCTTATTGTAAAACGTAGTTGGCTTGCAGCCTTTAACATCTGGGATTGTGTGCTTTCCCACGTAAAACTTGTCAGTTGCAAGAGTGATGTGATAAATAGGAATATCAAAAACAGTGGTCCTCGGCTTCGCAGAGATGAGACAGATTTAAATCACTGCAGCCCGATGACATCAAAGTTGTCATGTGTCAGAAATTCAGGACCAAATTCTCACAATGCCCCGATCAACGTTTACAGATCAAACTAGAATGGCACTCAGTCAAGCGCATTCCTCTGCCAAGAACCAACAGTCCCCTTGAATTACATCAAGCTGCACCAAATCACACGCACTCATTGATATCAGTCCTCTAAACATGTCGTTTTTTTCTTCATCTAGATTCATGAATTAGTCCCTGAAAACGTGTTGTATTGCAATGTTAAAGAAAGTGAGAAAAAACAACAACTCCTGCATCCACACTTCTTTGTGCATCCACACTTCTTTGAGTTATCTCATGTCCCATTTTTTTAAGTTTTGTGGAAATCCAATCAAACAAACAAGCAAACAGTTGGGAGCGAAACCAGAACCTGCTTGACCATTTAAAAAATGACAATACAGCACAAAACGACTCAGAATGTATTGATTAAAATGAATTCCTTTGTTAACCACAAAACTAACCAAAAAGAAATGGGCAGAAGAGAAGAAAGCACAGAGGAACATAGAGTTAATATAGCACTGCATTTTCACTGTCTTTTTTCTTTGCCTTTATATCTCAGCACTGTGACTCAGCGTGTTCCCCTTGTCATGTCTCAAAAATAAGGAATACAACCTGACACTGAGATCTAAGTGGAACCATCTTGCACAGTGTGAAATGCTCTGAACCTGCACCATTGCACTTACTGCAGAGTGTAGGGACCTTTAAAGATGGAGGGAGAAGTTTTCTTTTCCCGTAGCTTAAAACAAAGCTGCAACTCATCGGAAAAAAAACCTGTCCAAACTTAATTTGTATTCAGCGCAAACTTCAATAACATTACGAGCTAAGGGCAATATAATGCACTGCTAATGCACAACATCACGATAACAGTAATATGTTACTGTCTGGCTTTAAATGTGTCTGCGTCGAGATTGGTGGCTTAATGTACTAAAGAGTCACATCGTGCACCGAGGACTGCATGCCCAGATTTAACAGTGAGTCTCGTAGAGCCGTTCTTCAGCCTGAAAATGAAGTGAGTCATCTATGAGTGCATCTGCTGAAAGAAGTTAATGCATCAGACAGCCGGGGGGGGGGACAAAGACCTGCGCTCCTTTCCATAGGGCCATCCAGGAGAGTGGACGTGTTCATTATAAATGCCACCCTCAAGATATCACTCCGACAAATCACAACTTGAGATTGCTCAGCACCATTTCCATTGTGAGCTTGGCTACAAATGCAAACAGTGCACTAATGGGTTGGGATGAAAGCATCTGTGCAGCAAAGAGCTCTCTATTTCTGTCCATAATGAGCTCAGTGATAGCAAAGTTAAGAACGTTAGTTATGTAAACTGCGCTTTCTGTTTGGCGTCTCTCGGCTGCGGGTCTATACTTAGGACGGTGCAGACATCTGATTTGAAAAATAAAAAGGTCAGTGAGGATTTATGGTGATAAACTTTATAGCTTGAATATGTAACATTCGGAAAACCCTTGTTATTAATGACATTGGTGGCTGTTGAGTGAACTGCACTGTATCCTGTTGCCAGGGATTACAAGTGGGCTCGCTCATTGTTGGTAGGCACAAACTAGCATCCTGGGCAATCGAGAGAAACAGGAACATGAAGGTTGGCCTGGGATGGAAATCCAGCCCTGTTTGGTGCTTAGTTCCAATTTAAGGATTTCCATGAGAAGAAGAAAGAGCTGCCAGACCATGTGGATGGTGAAGTTACAGCGAATGCATTGAAGGTAGTGGTGGTGATGGCATGATGCCCAGGACTTATCCTGAAACATGCAACAACACCCCGGTTGATAGGCACGAAGAGAAGGCCGGATAGGGACAGTACAACTTTTAGTTTTTAGATGATATTTGACTCTCCAGCACTGGAACAGTGATAAAAAAAGTTGACCCCACGTGAGTCACTCTGATGTACATGCTCAAAATCTCTGTTATTCTTACAAATAACAATGTGTTGCAGGTGTTTGCCATATCATGAGGGTCAAGGGTTCCTGCATCCACTGCTGTCATCATGGCTGATGTATTCTGCAGCTCGCAGACAGCAGATGCTCTCCTCTGCGTGGTGCCTCGGTACGGGGCAAGCTCGTCCTCACCTTCACCTCCATCCACTGACACTGCTCATCCACTCGTGAAATCCACTTTATCCAGGTAAAAACTGCAATATTTCACATCGAACTGCTCTCTTCAAATAAAGCTCCTATTGCTCTGGCCAAAACACTCACAAACAGCCACTAACATCTGGTGTTTTGTCTACACTGGGAACGGATACAATCGGCAGTCAGTCCCAGATCAAATGACTCTGCAGTAGACACAGGTTTTCATTGGTTCGGTTCCAATCGACACGTGACACCCTGGTGAAGGCGCTAATTTGGCAAGACAGCACCTCAGTTGTCAGTGGGGAGGCAAACCAGAAAGGCAAACTCCTCTTGCAGTGTTAAAGGAGTCAATCACCTTTTTCTCAAATGTTGGCGCTGGCTAATGTCATGATTTAACATTCAAACAATTAATAATGAAGTTATTGTTGCAGTTTGTTTGATGGACTCAAAGGTGAACAAAGAATGACACTGGGCTATTGTATCAACAAAGGGGAGATGGACAGAAATAGACCAAGTCAAGGTTCAAGTGGTTATCTGGCAGCATAAATAAACAACTGACAGCTTAACTAACTTTGAGGAAAATGGATCTTTGACTGTCAGTAATTTAAGCATGTTAGTGCAACACGGTCCCGAACATGATAGTTTTATAGTTTGTGCTGAAATAAAGGAAAAACTAGGATAAATGTAATATGGAAACATAAGCATTGTGCAATGAACTATGAAAATAAAGGTAAAGTACTTTTCTGATTAGATGCAGTCGGAGTGATCGTCAATCCCACCACTGTTACAAGCAATATTGTAATTAAAAGGACATGATGTGAAAATCGGCAGCTTGTCTTCAGAAGTGGTTTCATTAATACGTTAAACTCCAAATTGAACACAATTAAATCCTTTGCCTCTCCCCCTTCAAAAGGTACAAAGCTCTGAACCTGATTTCAATGACATAGTTTCCGAATCGTAAACGTTAAATCTGGTGGAAAACATTCGCAGTGGTACATTAGCATTAGGTGCAATCAAAGCGATCGGTTAACCACAGGCATCTCGGCTGGTTTGGAGGTAGATTCCTCTTTTACTGCAGATTGGGGAACAGTTTGTGATCCCACAAACGGCTGCACAGAGAAGTATTTACAGTTAGAGGGTAATTGACACAACAGACACACGGCAGCTGCTGGGAGGATGTTCAGATGTTATAGATAGATGGATGGATGGATGGATATGGTTAAAGATAGTAAATTCTTTCATTTGGAAGTTGATGACAGTAATGCAAGTTTGTTTTTCTTTTATCCTTTCTCCGCTCTTTTCTTTCTTTATCCTCTTGTTTTTTTCTCCCAGACATCTGTTCCTTGTCCTTTAATGATCCCCCGTCTTTTCTCCAGGAGCTGATTCGGGGGTCTCTATAGGGGTCTTTAAAGGATCTGAACCAGCTCCACTTGTTTGAATGTCTTGACAGTTAAACAAGATCAACACAAGACAACAGCAGGTTAGCGACTATGGCTGCAGTCGAAAAGTCAAAATGATCTCCTAGCACTATTCCTTCACACTATTTTCCTTTAAACCTACTTTACTACAGTGACTAAATCTGTGCTGTACATCTATATTTCCTGTTTAAAACAGAATGACACCTCACAAAATATGTTTTCAGCAGAGGCAACATTTAGTAAGTCAGCCACTCACAGGAAGGAAATTATTAAATAATATGAGGAAAACGTGGAGAAAACATTATATAAGTGAAGACTTTTTTGTGTACAATCGCAATACACAATTCTGCAACTCATGGGGATCAAATTTAACTTTTATATTTGTATTTAGTTGTGATGATGATACTTCCATGTTATTTTACTTTTACAGACTTTCCTAAGCAGCCCTATGTGAATCTGTCCTTATTTACAGTGGCACTATATTTAAATGTCACTCTCATGCGATTGCTTAATGTAAATTTTGTGTGTGTGTGTGTGTGTGTGTGTGTGTGTGTGTGTGTGTGTATGTGTGTGTGTGTGTGTGTGTGTGTGTGTGTGTGTGTGTGTGTGTGTGTGTGTGTGTGTGTGTGTGTGTGTGTGTGTGTGTGCGCGCAATCAGTCTAATAGTTGAAACATTTCCCTCGAAACCAGAAATGAAAACCTCATGGTGGTGCATGAGAAAAAAGCCAGGGGGATTCCTAAACTCCCAGATTGTGTTTTAATAAAAAAAGTCTTTAGTCTAAAGTAAAACTGCTAAATCAGCACACCAGCACACAGATGTGTCTGAACACACACAGGCAAAAGGTCGAGCCCTTATAAATCTTATTTGACATGGAATTAGCAGACAGGCTGTGTTGTCACAGAGGAAACAGTCTGGATGGTCTGACAGGAGCACACAACTGCACATAGAGTCACAGCAGGTGTTGCAGCTCCAGTTGGGGGAGAAAGAAACCAAACCATGTCAGGTGTCAGGCTCCGACGGGCTCAGAAATACCACAACTTTTATCCCCAGTGGGGCCAATTCATCTTCGGTAACTGTGAGGTCTCTACCAGGCCCTGCTCCCACTGCTGCGACTTTTCAGCTGTCCAAATTGATTACACAATCGTTTAATAGGCACCAGCTGTCAGGAGAAATAGGAACATAATCAGGTTTTTAAATGGTGGTTATGTGAATCAGTTTTGTTCCATCTTATATCTTTGTTTTCAATCCCTGCTTTTTATTAACTCCACCGAGCAGAATATGTTTTCACCCCTGTCTGTTGGTTTGTTTGTGAGCAGGATTATGCAAAAACTCTAAACAGATTTCCTTGAAGCTTGGTGGAAGGATGTGGTGTGGGTCAGGAAAGAACCCATTTAATTTAGGTGCAGATCCGTATCAGGGGGTGGATCCAGGAATGTTTCCCACACTTTCTTTAACATTGCAAGACAGGCCAATTGTTTTTAAACATAGTCCTCTGTCAGAGAATTCAAAATACTGATATTTATGAGTGTGTGCAATTTGGTGCAGATCTTAATAAAAATCTTAGTGATATTCTAGTTTATTCAGGTTTATCAATCAGTTTTCCTCCATTTCTAGGAAGGCGTTTATCCATTTTTCAACATCATTTGTTTGTGTTCCACTTTACTTCACCAAGAAAAAAAAGGCACGCCGTAATATTAGTATGATTCTTTCCTTCCCTCACTAAATTGGAAAACACACAATCTCATTGGGCCTGCGGTGCAGAGAGCCGGTGCACATGTTGTCGGTGCGGTTTGTTCTGAGCCTGACTCAGAGGCTGGGGGTTATTTTCTCAGTGCAGACGTGGTCGCAGGCCTGTGGAGGAGGAAATGCAGTGGTGTGGAATAGAGAGCTTTTTAAAAGCCAGTGAATAAAAGCTTTGACATCGCCTCTGCCCCTCGTCCCCGCGGCTGTTCCCATCTTCTGTTTCTTTCAGCCGCCCTCACGCCACCATTTCTACCAGAGTACGTTGAGACGCGGCGAACACAATTAGACCTGATGTAATGAAATCACACTGTGCTCTGGTTAATGGTGAACAGGGTCAGCGGGTGTATGTGTGTGCGTATACATTCGAGGCAGCTGTCAGGCCTTTCTCTTGTGTATTCAGATGGACCACCGGCCTTACCTTTATCAATAAAACAAAGTCTCGCTTATAAAATCCTATAAAAATCTTCCACTTAGATCTGTTATCTCTTCAATATAAAGTATTTATTCGACAGAGATATTAAAGTGTCCTCATACCTGATTTTCATGATTAACCTTATAAATAACAATGTTTAGTCTGGCTGATGGACTAAGTGATTATATCTCAACCTTTTACAAGCTGCCAAGAACAACGGCTAAGAAATGATTTAGACTAACAGCTATTGTACCAACTCATAATAAAGGTAAAAGAGAAATTCCACTGCGCTGCATTTTGAATAATAGATGTGGTTTTAACATCACTGCCAAGTTGCCCGCACAAGAACAACCCACTAAAAAACACATTACACTGAACATAACACTTCATTACTCTCCACACGACCTTATCCAGCAACACCTCGGCGCAGAATCCGATGAATTAAATACTCGTTGACATTTAATTCCTGGATCGTATGATAGCGACCCGGAGACCTCGGATCGGTGCAGCACGAGGTAAAATGCCGCCTCATTATGCGGCTGTACTGTAGAAGTCAAGCCCCCCCAAGCTCAAACTCCTTCCTCGAGCCTCCGAGGATATTCAAGTGGCTCGAGGACACGGTGATACTGAACAGTAAATCAGACAGATAATGAAAAATGCCCATTCAAGCAGCAACAGAGGCAGACGACTGGATTAATGGACCTAATGAGGTGGATATGTAGCACAGCAGCACTGGGCAAGTGGTTGTTTGGGGTATTAAGGACATAAGGTCATCCAGTAAGTTTCATATTCCTGTTGTCACACACACACATTCCGTGATTAAATAATGAGCTGTATGGCAGCTAGTTGTCAAGATATTCTTATTCTTATTCTTATCTTTCACATAACTGAGTAGAGAGACAATCATGGGGGGGGGGAGGGTTCTGGGATATTTTATATTTTATATCCTTGGCTGTGAACATTTTTTAGTATCTCTTCGTAAAGAAATATAGTGTACAGTGTCACCAATTTCCCAAAACACATTACTTTGCTTTTGTGCCACGCAATCATCCCTGTGTGTGAAAGACAAATACATTTTGGACACAGAGCGGATGCAGTTTGAGATACAGGTCTGAAGTCAGGGTCTAAATAACTGCACACACAAACACACAGTCGCGTCTCCATGACTTCAGAGGACATTACGTTGACTTGCTTTCATATCCTGTAGACTTATTCTAACTGTATCCATAACTACAACTGCGACATAAATGGCCTAACCCTAACTGTTATCCTAACGTGAACCTCAAAATAACCTTACTTTAACCTCAAATCATGTCTTTACCTTAGATTTTGCATCGTAAGGGGACTGGCTTTTTGTCCCCAGAAGAAAGAGAAGTCCCTATAATGTAAGTGTGTTAAACGTAGGCCCCCACAACATGAGTAATACCTAAACTCATGTTGTGGGGTCTTGTGTGTGTGTGTGTGTGTGTGTGTGTGTGTGTGTGTGTGTGTGTGTGTGTGTGTGTGTGTGTGTGTGTGTGTGTGTGTGTGTGTGTGTGTGTGTGTGTGTGTGTGTGTGTGTGTGTGTGTGTGTGTGTGTGTGTGTGTGTGTCCTGGACGGAGGTGATTTATCGCCGCACACTGTTCAGGTCTCTATCCGCCCCTCTTTCCCCTCAGACCCCTCCCTCCTCATCCTCTCAGACAGCAGTGCAGCGGTAGTAATGGGTCGGCCATTGGTTACTGGGTCCTCTGGGGTATTAATCAGCTAACTGGCTTCCATGGAGGTGGGTGAGGCTCCTCACGATGATGCACAGGCTTTTTAATCAAAACTTCCTGCACAAATTGCCGTGTGTTTGAAGGACTGATTAAATTACCACTCTGATACCTCGAGGCCAGTTCAGCTCTTCCTGCCAGATTGCACTCGTGTGTAAAACAAACATGCATACAAGCAGCGGCTGCATGTGAAAGATGCACAATCAAGCATGTTGACTCACACCGAGAGCTGTATGAAGCCATTAAAGATTTGAAATTTATGATTGGGAAGTATTTATGCAGCATACATAGAAAATCACTTGTGGAAATAGTGCTGCATTTTCATCTGCTCACTGTAACTTACAGGTGCATAATGCCGACATCCATCTAACTGCTCCAAATGCTGGATCCTGACCAACATTATTATTGCTCCCATTTACATTTAGAGCCTCACATATGGCTTCAAACAGGAATGATTTGCGTTTTCGACGTTTCACAATTCAGAGCTCTGAGCGCGTAAGCAAAATAATTTGAGGAGATTTTCTGAAAACGCTCACCTGGGGGATTGAGGCCAGGGCCCCGCGATCACATGACACCAGAGAGGCTGCGGGACACATGGAGGAGAGGGTAATCATGAGATATGTGATAGGAGCAGGAAACATGGCATTGGTGTTTGCTTGCTGACTGCTGCTCTTTGTGCAGTTCTTATAGTAATTTAAAACAAATTTTTGGTTTTGTCTGAAGATAATTCTAAAGTCATTTTCAGGGGGAACACCAGATAATGTGAGACAAGCTGACAATAACAGGAAACGGGGGGGGGGAAAAAGTACTTTTTTGTCTTTAGCTGGCAAGACTCACACATATCTGGCACCCGAGCAAGCAAACCGCAAAATGCATTGGCAAATGCGATGTCACCTAGGTCTTTGCAAGTAATGTTGACGTTCATCTGTAGTCCATTAACCGGCCTTTTCAGGAGGAGTGCTTCAGTTTCACGGGGAGCTTTTCTGTCAGGCCTTGTTTTCTGTAAACTGACTATTCCTCTTTAAGAGTTCCACCGATTTTACTGCACACATTTCAGATATCAAAAAACGAAGACGGTGGCCTCCACTTCCAACAAAGCAAATGACGCAGATAAAAAGGATCAAAACCAAATTAGCGGGTGAATTCAATCTCTCCTTTAGAGGCACTTTGTACTGCAGGAATCCAGGAAGCACAACACTTACACAGAGAGGAGAGTGAGTGAGTGAAGGAGTGGAAAAAGAGCAGCTGATGGAGAGGTAATATAAGAGGAGGTATGAAAAACGGTCTGGAGAAGATGGCATACAGAGGAGAGAAGATGCTTCTATCTCAGCGGAGGACTGTCTGAATGAATCATGGGGTGGACGAAACGCTGTCCAGTTTAAACTAATGGGGAGGGAATTTATGGTAACACTTAAAGAATGGGATCAATAGGAGCAGTGCTTCCAGCGGGGAGGAGAGGGAGGGGAGCGCTGGTCCAACTGAGGGTCAATATCAGACCAACGGGATCACTTACAGTTCCGTTCCAGCGGGGCAGCAGGCAGGAGAGGAAGAAAACAAAGAGGTCAATACTAGTTACCTTTGGCCCCGTGACAGGCTTGATCAATCTCACAAAGTAAATGTGCAAACACTTCTGTCACTTGACTTTAAGTGCTGCTCACCGGGAGCAGTGCGGGTCCGTCCATCCAGGGTGACTGGATCTGTTTTCATTAAGGTTGTGGCTTCCTTCATCGAGGATTTTACGCTGTTGTGTCTGTTTATTGGATAACACAAAAACTACCAATCCGATTTCTACCAAACTTGGTTGAGGGATGAGGCAGAGTCCTGGGAAGAACCCGGTGTATTTAGGTGTGGATGCGGATTAAAGGGTCAATTTCTCTTTCAAGACAGTTGTGTGTAGGGTTGTTAGGCCGTAGTGTAGGTAGGCTATTCTTGATTTGTGAAAGTATTCCTAATAGGAATTATTTGTTCATTCTGGTCAGATAAACGCATCCTGTTTTGAGCTGGAAGCCATTGTGAACTTCATTTTTAATTTCAAAGTAAGACGAGGATTGTTCCCTAGCCAAATAATGTGAGTGCCTAGAAATAACCATGACAGGACTAACAAAGCTCTAGTGGCTAAATGCCAATTTTTATGAGTGGCTATTAAAGAAACTCAAACGCATTAGTAAAGAGGAGAAATCTGTCTGTCTGTAAAACCCATTTTCCTCAACGAACACTCATCTGATCGACTGTATTTTGTCCTTTGTATTTAATGCCCAAATGCCAACATCATCAAATGTATTACTTTCTATCGTAAAAAGTAAGTGGAACGTTATCAAATGTTGTATAATGTGAAAAACCTCTTCCACCACTGCAGCATGCATATACCGATAAATGCCAGTTGAAGCTGATTTCACGATGTCAGACGCCTGCGTTCTTCAGAGGGACGTTTCAGCGCTTTACCACTTTATGAGACCCACAGAAATTGCCAGACGCCCAACACAGAGCAGAAACAAAGCTAAAACCTGAAACTGTTTTCGCTTCTTAAATGCTAAGTTTATATAATTGCCTTATAAAAGTGGCAGACAGGCCAACATGCAGCCAGTGGTTACAACTGTGTTAAAACCTCAGCCGACGGCTAAACAAGCTTCATGTCAGATTCATACCTCCGCCCCCCCACCCACCACCCCAGAGGGGACCCTTTCTTTTCTGAATCTGATTCCCTCCTGACCCTGAAACGTATTAAATCGCTGCTACAAGACGCTCGCTGGACTTAAGACTCAGATTTGAGGAGTAAATTCTTGGGGGGTTTTACGTCTATTAAAAACAGTTGCACAGGATGGAGTTGTTTTCTTTATCTGTTATCTTTAATCAATAAATATCCATGTTTTTTCTTTTTTCTTGGCTACAGCTAATATCACATTGCGTGAATGTTTTTCTGATTCGGACATTTAAGAAAAAGCTTTTGGACATGAATGAGCAACTTCTGGTTTTTATTTCCTCTTCGCTCCCACATGAATGTTTATCTCTCTTCTTTTTTTTTCTTTTCCTTCATCTTTCAATGAACCAAAATAGGCTACTGGACTTATGGACACAATGGATCAAATCCCAATTGAGCACGATGCAAGGTCGACATCCAAAACAAACTGTACTTGCACTTTTTAACCCGACTGGCAAGCTATGACACAAGCTTCTATCCAAGGGCGGCCTCTGCGTTTAGACTGAGCTCCCACAGCCAATATCAACCTTTTATTCCCAATGCGAACAATATTCTAGATTCAGTGTGGGAAAATATGAGACAAGATTAAATCCAAAATGCTGTAGAAATTCATAAACCAAGCAGGTGAGAAGATTATGAGGTGGAAGGAGCTGAGGATTCAGACGTTTAACTTTATGATTTTTCAAAATTGGACCACCAGCCAGGGTAGAAGCAGATTATTGCTCTGCCCCCCCCTTCCCAAAATACCCTCACTTATAAACTAAAATAATCATCCTGGAATTTTTGTGGGCGACCTCCAGCTGTGGGCACAAAGAATCATGGTCACCTTCACTACCGCAGCCACCAGCCCCTGCATGTGTGTGTGTGTGTGTGTGTGTGTGTGTGTGTGTGTGTGTGTGTGGGTTGGATATGGCCTGGCAGCCGTAACAGTTGCATTCGTTTTTCCTGCAGGTCTCCTTTGAACCAAATCTCTTTGAATTGAACAACGATGTGAGACACCCATCGAAAATGTCAATGTCGTGTCACCACCATGCAATTGTTGTAATACCGCTGTGGTCTGGGAACGTGTTGAAGAAAGAATCACCAACACGAGGCGAAAGGTGTGAAATGCTGAAGATGTGAACAATATGGCTGCTTATTTCCTCAGGGTTCAGGACCAGCTGCGCTCGGGGCGTCACATGAAAAGAAAAGAACCAAGGTCGTTGTTTCACGGAACAGCATGATTGGTTGAAAATATTTTTATTTAGCATTTTGTATGAATGATTTTAATGAGTAACATTTTCAAAGACTATAGGGCAATGAGTCTGCATGTGATCTAGAAGTGAAGACTTTAATTTATGAGGTAGTTTGATGAGAGGTCGTTGCTCTCCATGCATTGACACAGTAAAGCCCAAATGACTGTATCCTGTGTAGACTGGGGAGGCAAGCAGTGAAGCTGTACATGGAGGTTGCAGAGGGGACGACATATGTTGCGTATCAGGCGGGGGTTACCTGTCTGTCTCTCTGCAGTCTGGCATGTGTTTGGCTTTAGTTTGGGATGACTGGGACCTGCTGTCGGCGTGATGGAGTGTGTTGAGCTCTAGGGGAGGAGAGGGCGATGACAGTGTTTAATCCTTCTCCGTGGCACCGGCCTGCTGTCCACCTCACCGCCGCTGTGGCAAAAGACAAAAAATAACACTGAGCATGAAGATGACCACGCTTGACACAGACATCCGAGAAGAGGGGAGTAAAAAACATGCTTGTGGGGGTGAAAGCACTGGAGTGGATGATTGGACGGACACCAAGGTTATGTTCTCATGAGCCGTGTCTTAAGAAAAATACCACTACTTCCCTTCAAGTACCTTCGGACTCACTGTACTCCATTATATGGTCACTAAATCTAACATGGAACCCTGGTTTCACTCCGTACTGTACAACATCATGCCCAGCTGGAAGTATGGCATGTCTGTTTAATTTTAAAGATCAGGCCTCTTATAAAAAAGAGTGCAGGACAGGGCTGCTCTGGTAAAGCCATTAGGAGGTGTGCGTGAGCTGAGCCAGCCCCGGTGCAGTAACAGTAGTGCGGGGCTCGGTCTAATAACTGGAGTGGCCTGTCTCTGCACTGTAATGAAGGCAGGAGCTCTACTTAATCTTAAACCTGACTTTATAAGGTGTTCTTTCAACCCCATTGGAGCAGGGATAAGTGTAGCACTTCAGAGACAAGTCCGTATAAATAACTGCAATTTCTCTGAGCATAGCTGACAGCCCACTAAAATGCAACACTCCACACAGCTTGTAAGGTCAGGCCGCTTGCTCCTCCATTATGAAAGCTGCGTGTTTTATTGTTGCACGAGATGTCGCAATCCATGGCCACAGTGATTGGGCTGTAAATCCACAGATGATGATGGGACGAATGTCGAGACAGTGGGGACTGGAGAAGGGCAGGTGGTGGTTGGGGGGGGGGGGGTTGCAATTAAAAGAATGAAAGACCACCAGGGCGGCTGCTGCCCAAACTCTCAGCTGCCACATATTCAAAGAATTAAGAGATAAAACAGCAGCGGCACCAACATCAGTGACGGTGAGTGAGAGAAGCACATTGCAATTTCAGTTGTATAAACATTCGTAGGGTGGCGGGGTCGCTCAGGAGACAGAAATAATCTTATTTGATCTGTTTAACTTCAGTGGACAGACAATGTGACTTTACGCAGAGTGGATAAGACATCAGAGCCTAATCTGGGTTAAATAAGCATTCAAGAGATGAGTGCCGACATGACGCCAGGGCTTCTCCTGGTGAGAGCTCATGTACAGTAGTTTGTGACGTCCTGATGCCAGTAAGTCGTGGAAGCGTGAACTTGGTATGAATGTTTGTGGAGGCGGCTCAGGGAGCAGCTGCAGGTGAACCAGGGAGAGTTGATTGAGATTAGTTGGCCAATTAACTCTTAAAAAGATGGAGTTTTGGGAAATAAGTCAATTAACAGCTACAGCTCATGACATAACTCTCAATGTGAACTATATGTTCTGTGGGGTTTTGATGTGCGCAGTAATTGTGTAATTACATGATGGGGATTTAATAAGCAAAATGGAAGTTGACGCTAGAAATAAGGGGTATGTCGAGTGGTTCGAAAGGCTCGTGGGGGCATGGACATAGATGGCGTGGTGGATGAGCTCGTACTGGAGTCCGGCACAGAAAAACGTCGCTGCACAAGTGACCACCACTGATCTGATTGAACAATACGATTAATGAGCAGAAGGAGAGCTCGGAATACTTTAACTGTGTGTGATGGGATAGTGCAGGGAGGTGTGGAGAGAACACTTACAGAGAGAAGGACAGGGGAGGAGGAGACACTGCGGGAAAACAAGGCAGTAATTCAGAAATAAATATAATAGTGCATGTCAGCAGAGCTATGACATAAACATGGATACTTCAATGTTGTAGCAACCAACTGTGACCTCATCCCATCACAAAGATTATTTACTGAGAGAGGATACAAGCACTTCAATCCCCAGATTTGAAGCAGAATTATCACAAATGAGATGAGATTAAAGATACAATATGTAATAATTCTTCATGAAAAGGTCTAAAAATGACTAGACCGATTTTTTAGACCATATTTTGTTCACTTGTGTCCTTGCATCATCCAAAATGTTCAAAACCAGAGAAATCCCCAATTGTATTCAAGGCAATGGTTGCATTTTAATTGCATCATATCTGCTTAACCTGTGGCCTGTACCCATCTCTGTTGCAACTCATGGGACAAAGGAAGTATGACGAAGAAAAAACACTTTACTAGCTTGTTGGACGGCTCCCATGATGCCAAGCTAGGTCTTTTGTTATTGTTTGATTGACAGACCCCTAGCTACCAAAACAAAGAGAAAACAGACAGTCAGCGTTTTACCTCTCATGAATTACTATGGCAAGATACAATCTATGTACACTCAGCAACCCCAATAGTGAGACGATAAGTCTTTGCATCAAAAGCTCAAACCACACATGGAGCTGCGGTAAATGATGCTGACTGGAACTGATACCTCGCTCCTGAGAGTCATCCGGGAGCCTTTGCCATTATAACCTGTCGTTTCCTGCCTTTACTGAAGAGGGATTGAGCCCTTTTTGAGTTCCCTGCATTGCAGTGTTTCCTTCAATGATGCTTATGCTGCTTATTCAACTAATTAGTGTGTTTATTTTGGGAAACACAACCTTCAGTCGGGGATTCTCACAATCTCGTTGCTCACAGTTGCCGTTGACCTTTATTTTAGGGCGTCATCAGGAGAGCAGAAATCAAAAACGATTAATATGTTTACTTAAAGCACAGAGAGCTGATTGATACCTTGATTGATTGAGTCGGGGCCAATTACATGAATCTAAAGATCAGTGATTTCCAAATAGTGTAAACAAGCCATTACCTCTGAGCCTTTCCTTCCTTGTAAAGATCAATTGCAAATACAGGTAGAGCTTCCTCTCACATTCGCAGTCCATATCCTGTTGGCTTTCTGCGTGTCTCTGCACCACAGGCAGCCCAAATAATGACCTGAGGTGACCTTTCTAATGGGCAAGGGCATTGAATAATGGACATCGGCTCTCCATCATGGCAGAAGGCAGGGAAAATAAAGAGGAAGGAAGTGACAACTTGAGGAGAGAGTTGATACTTCCCATATGTTAGTACTACTGCGACATGGGTCTAATCACGGCATAGCCTGGAGTCTTCTACGGTAAGACAAACTTTAAAGTAAACCAATGCCTAGAATGATTCCCATGGTGGCTATTAAGATACACAAAAAAAAATGATAATGAAAAAATAATGGGCAGAGGTGATGATTAGATGAGACATCTAATGCTGAAGGTAGAGATCTGAGGCATCGTCCCTTTCAAACATTAGCTCCCAGCATACAGAAGGTAAAGAAATACAGACAATGGGCCTGATGCAAAAAATCACTTAACAGATTTGGATTAAGACCATGTGTGCAAGTGACTAAAGAGAACTGTTCACCAATGCTTTCATGTGTCAATATGATTTCTCTAATTTAAAGAAATTTCAGCAATAGTTGAAACTTTTTAAAACTTAGTCTAAAGTCTAAAAACTAGTCTAAAAACTTTTTTAGGAGAGACTTTGGTTAGTTGAACAACCGCTGTATAAAACACCGCCACTTTTACCTCTTTACATTATCACTGCACTGTCCCCATGTTTGTGGTTGTCAGACAGAGGCAATGTATTACTTAACAATACAATGTAAAGGACACATGGAATGATGTGACAGTTACATCGTTTGAATCAGACGAACTCTATTCATACATAAAGAGAGCAGAAATGAGCTGTACTGTGACATCACGCATTAGCACATCAATTATATCCTGCTCTGTGTGTGTGTGTGTGTGTGTGTGTGTGTGTGTGTGTGTGTGTGTGTGTGTGTGTGTGTCTTTATTACATTGTGGGTTCTGGAACCCGATAGTAAAATGGACATTGTATGCCCATTTTACCACAAGTTGATATGGTTCCTTGGGGTCTTAACCAAGCGGGCTGACCAGCGCAGAGAAATGCGCGTCCCGTGTGAACAGCCAGGCGGCTGCGCGCTTGGGAACGGCGCTGCGCTGCCTCACAGCCTCGCTGTGTCTGGTGTAAACCCGGCATAACAAGTGTGGGGGGGGGGGGATGAGGTGGGGGGTGGGCCAAGGCCATGTAGGGAGACTTCCAGTGTATTGTGACGACACAATACACAGGAAGCTCATTCCAGTCACTCAAGCATGACGTTTCTGACTTAGAGGAACCATAACAAAACGCGCGAGTGTTTTTTTTCCAGAGTTTTTGGGTTGGTAGACATGCCAGATACCCAAATTAACGTGTAGAAGCACTAACAAAGTGGAATTTTCATGATATGTCCCCTTTAACTTAAGTTAACATTAAATTAAATGTGAATTATCACAATGCTTTGCACGTTAAAAAGTTATAAAACAACAGGTTTTGTGCCTTGCTGATTTTTACTCGCTAGGGATAGCCAGGAGGGACAGCTACGTATACTAGCTAGGTCGTTAGCCACCTGCTAACATTAATCAGCCGGCACCTGGCTGATTAAACATGGTGGGTAGTCTGGTTTGTTTTATCATTAGGTACTAGTTACTTGAATCAATAAGACACGAAAACAGTGTGATGAATGTGACACAAGGAAACTCTGTTTCAAGTTTAAAATGCTATCTATCCAAAAAGCATTTTGCTGAGGGTTGTGTTTAAAGTTCATGTTGAATTCAGACGCGAGGCAGACATTTTACTTAATGACACGTGATGATGGGGTAGGGTGTGGCACATCAAGTTGCATCTTTGTCATGTTGCTGTTTTTTCCAAGTTAGGCTTCAGTGATTGGGAATGGGTAGATTTTTTTTAACCAGCAGCAGCATCCTGTTACCCTGCAGTGGTCTAGATGTGATTGTCTTAACATATACATTTTTGTATATGTGTAAGATTGCTTTAAAGACCAAGATTAATATCTGTTTGTATTAAAAGTGCACTATATTTGATTATAGGATTATCAATGGCTACAATTAGACCCAGGAAACCTCCTCAAAGGGATGCAATTGAGTATGCAGCCAAGTCCCTCGAAAAGACGGCAAAGTTGGAGGTGAAGTTCATCAACTCTTTTAAAGGTATGGTGTGTGTGTTTTATTATACTTTGGTTTGCTATTTTGTAGTTCTCTCTGAGCTTACCTCTGGCTAGTACTCAGGTTTAGTAAAGAAAAAAAGGACCATCACATAAAATAAGGCAGCAGTTCTGTTGTGGTACCCTGACTGATTATTTGCCATGACCTTGAGACAGTTTATGAATCCTTTGCCGTATTGTATATATTACTTTAAGCCAATTTGAGTATGCATTACTGTGGTGTTCAATTTTTATTATTGATATCGTCTTATGTTGATGTGTTATGAAAGGAATAGCTCCCACTTATATAGCTTCTAGGGATATTAAATAATCTGACAGTAAAGCTTTTCAACAGCACAATGGTATATGTATTTGTTCACTAGGTCGAGGGGTGTTTGCCAAGGCCCCATTCCAAAAAGGAGAATTTGTTGTGGAGTACAGAGGGGAGTTAATACATTCTGAAGAATCGCAAAGGAGGAGGAAGATATATCATAGAAGAGGTGCTGTGTTCATGTTTGACCTCTACTGGAAAGAGAAAACATGGTGGTAAGGATGACCGCCATCTACTGGATCTGCTTCTCCCAAAAAAGAATCAATTATCAATTATATACTGCATCAATCAGTATAACAGTCAGAAATCTATGACATCAAGGTGGCTCCCAAGTAAAGGAAAAAGGGAAGGTAAAGGAACGCCTTTGATCTAAATCTTAACTACACCTTGCACCTTTCCACTCCCTATGAACTGTACCAAAGGCATTTTGAAGCAGAAAAACACTTGACTAAACAGGAGCTGTATTCACTTGTTGGCAAGAGGAAAAGGTATATCAAACATCTATAACAATCCATTTGCTCCTACAGACCCAGAGCAGGTAAGAATAATATATTCATTTCTTTATCTTATATGTAACCCATCCATAAATCCTGTTAGTTACAGTCTAGTTTCCAAATATTACTTAAACATGAATAATAGAGATAATAAATAGAAATGAAAATCGGTGACAATACTATAGTATTGCCATTTATCACCATACTGTCTATCACCTACTGTCTGTGCAATTAACTCTGATGGCCTAAATTGTGATTTTGTTAAAGATTCAGTGTATGAGATTTATTTGAAATGGATCTATTAGCAGGAATTGAATATAAAATAACCTTTGGGATATTTTCACTATTTTGAAATGATCTAAATTGTATTATTAATATAATTTTTTACCCTAGAATGGGCCCTTTAAATACTTTATATTTACATTGGCAGCGGGTCTTCTCTATGGAAGTCGCCATGTTTTTTACAGTTGCCCAAACTGGACAATCTAAACATCTTTTGAGTTTTTATGACAACTGAAGGCTACCACAGGTTCTCTTTCATGTTTGGAAGGGGGGGCTGAGATGAGTGGTATTCAGCTGCAACATGCAACTTTACCACTAGATGTCACTAAACTCTGCAAACTGAACCTTTAAATGTTTCACAAATACATACCTTCGTTTTCACCGTGGAAATTAACTAATGTGTATACTTTGTACGTTATGACAGTTTGATTCAGAAAAAAGCAGCTGTAGACGCAGATAAACGGACGATACAACTTTAACAGACTGCGCACACTCCTGTGGGCTGCAATCACTTTCTGGCAGACGTTCCACAAAGCCCATCAATGTGGTGAGATGATCCTTATCTCCATATTCTTCTTCATGGGATTGTGTTTGGACAAAACAATAGTTACAATCCTGCTTATATTTTGCAAAATTTGACATTATTTTCAATGGAGTTCTTTGAGCTGCAGTTACAGGAAGTAAGTGTTTGTTGTTGCAAAAAGGTGTGATCAGACTTTCTCCTGCATGATGCTTAAACATTAGGTTATCCAATGATATGAATGTTGATAAAAAGTTATACAGACTTAAATACAACAGATGTTGCATTATACATTTTCAACATGAGCTTTGTATGTCTTGTGCAAAACATTCTGAATGGCCTTGTTGCTAAAATTCAGTTCGAACTATATAACTTATATAGTATCCACTCTGTGCACCTGATATCTAGGAGGCAGTCCGGCTCTCAGAGAGCCCCGAGAGGGCCGCCTATGACCACAGAGTACAGAGAGAAGTTCCTCCCTCCAAGCTGCTATAAGACTATCGTCTCAACCGTAATACAACCAGACAAGCATCAACTGAAGGGGACATCAAACTTATCAATGACCAGTTTTAAGTAAGTTATTTTTCTGTCACTATATATGTTCATGAAGGTATTATGTATGGGGAGATAATGGGGTATGACATGTTATGAATCCCTGTGTAACTAATGGAAAATAAATCAGATAATGTAAAGCTAAGATATCTATGATTTCTGAAGCAAAAATTAAAAGTTTAATTCATGAGAATACATATGTTGCAGGAAATACTATATCCCCTGCAAACGGATAAAAGACCCACCAAAGGCCCCAAAGCGACGTTTGCCGCCAGAGGCCCCAAAGCCATGTTTGCCGCCAAAGCCATGTTTGCCGCCAAATACCTCAAAGCCATGTTTGCCGCCAAAGACCCCAAAGCCATGTTTGCCGCCAAAGACAGCAAAGCCATGTTTGCCGCCAAAGGACCCAAAGCCATATTTGCCGTCAAAGGCCCCAAAGCCATGTTTGCCGCCAAAGGCCCCAAAGCCATGTTTGCCGCCAAAGGCCAAGAGAGGGCCCAGCATGACCACAGAGTACAGAGAGAAGTTCCTCCCTCCAAGCTGCTATAAGACTGTCGTCTCAACCACAACAAAGAGAGAGCCCTACCATTCACTCAGCAACACAAAATACTTACCAATGACCACTTTTAGGTAAGTTCTTTCTGTCACCATATGTGTTCATGAGGGTATTGTGAGGGAAAATACACCAAATAATGTAAAGCTAAAATATCTATTATTAATGAAGGAAAAATTTAAAGTTTAATTCATGAGAATATGTTTCAGGAATATCTCGTACCACTGCTGATGGAAGACCCACCAAAGGCCCCAAAGCGACATTTGCCACCAGAGGCCCCAAAGCCATCTTGGCCGCCAGAGGCCCCAAAGATGTCATATGTGTTGAATAAAAAATAAGTTCCAAAAAAAATTTTGCTCTAATGTGTATATGCACATCTTGAAAGCTCCAGTTCAAACAAAGAACAATCAGACGTTTTAACTCATTAACTGCGGTTCAAGTTGTCTGTCAAACAAATGTGTGTGTGTGTGTGTGTGTGTGTGTGTGTTGTGGCTCTCAAAGTCAAAACCTAAAGTGGAACAAGTCACAACAGTAACACACAAAATTAGAGAGGCAACCATCTTGTCAAACACACACCCAGGAGCAGCACTGAGTCCTGCACTGACTGATGAGGGTTAACCATGCATGCAGATATTATCACAGTATGAATGTTAACGTCAACATTAGCCTCGTCTGCTATCCTTTCTTTGTTCTGTCTCTCTCATGTCAGAAGAAGCCGTTGTAGCAAGCGTGTCTTCACAGCATCAATCCCATCCCCAGCGAGTCACAACAAGTAAACTCCCATTTAATAAGGAACCACTTTCCGGGGCGTGAGTGCGCTGATACAGACAATATGTAACAAATCCGGAAACACAACATCGCTGACAGGAGGACTTAATAGAAATTGACAAAATTTGTTTTAAATATAATATTGCTGCATGGCTTCATCGACCATATGGCGAGTGTAGGAGAAGTAATTTTTCATTGTCAATAAGCTGACGGGTGTTTTCTCTGTATTTTAGCTCACACAGCCATCGTAAAATGATTATAAGGGCTGAGCACATGTTGTATGGCTCACACACTGTACCCATCTCACTGGCTGTACAACAACTTATCAGTCTGAAAATCACAGTTCACTGCAATGATCTGGGACACACATTTGAGCATCGGGCACCTGCAGGATTTAATATCCACTCGGCTCAGTTGACTATAACAGAGTTTCCTGGGACCCAGAGGACATCAAACCTCACCTGTCTGCTGGCTACGTGAGCAAACACTTTCAGGCTGGACCTGAGGCTGTCAGTGTGGATTATACATTCAGTGTCTTTGACAGGCATGGGACAGGCCCCAGCCCACCTCCTAAAGCCCAGTTAATGATTCCTCAAGCAGGGTTTGGTTTCCGACTCATTTCTTGACAGCAAGGGAACAATCCACACTTGTCTGCTGGAGTTTCTCTTCCTGACAATTCTGCCTAAAGATCACCTATGAGAAATGATTTATTTAAGAGCTAACTTTTGGAAACAGGGAGTAGAGTATTGAAATAGTCAAACTGATACATATTTCATTTGTAAGTAAGTACTTATTGTTCTTATGGTTAAATTTTTTTTGGTAAACTTGTGCTTCAAAGTTCATTCCTGACCTTGGAAACAGCACTTATTGCCTAATGCTTGCTCAGAGCTCTCAGCCATTTTTCACAGTCTTGCGCAGATGTCATTGAACTGCAGATGTCCAAAATACCATTATTCTGAGCTTTGACAGACTTGTCCTCCATGTTGGCTCGGAGGTTGAGCTTGACAGTTTCTTGGTGATGGCGTTAAAAGTACTCTGTCAAATGCACTCCTTTGTTTTGTTTTCACACCTCTTGAGGCAAAGACTCGAGTCTCTTTGTTTCCTAGTCCCTCACTTAAATCTTCTAGCTACCATTTTTTGCCGCTGATGCATCTCGGAAAATGTGTTCCCCCTCTTTTGCTCCCCACACAGACCATTTACCTGCTGCCAATCAAAGCCTGCTCAAAAGTGATTGGTCAACTTAGAAATGGATTGCGGCCGCAAAACCTTGCCCCTCGCCTACAGATTCAACATATTCACATGCAGAATCTGTTTATAGAGATAAACTCATGTGCCAGGTGTCACAGTTCCCCTCACCATCCAAGAGTAAGGTCTTAGATTTGAATTTGACTTATTATGTCCATTGTCAGTTGTGTTTTATTTTGGGGGAAATAAGCCAACAACATACTGCATCAGAACTTCTTGCCAGATGGTTGAAAACATCCAGCTGTTTCGGATCCTTATGAACCTGTCAATCTGACATTTACATCCACATCCTGGACCGATTGGCCAACAGTGTTGAGGTGGGTGGGAGCCAAGGATTTAACTTCACTCTGAAGCAAAAAACAACGGAGCACAATCTGAAAACCTTCCAGCAGAGGCTGTAAATGTGTGCTTTTACTCCATATTCAAACAAAACAATATCTGACACCTTTCTATGGTGTCAGATATTGATGATGACCAAGGTGGGCTTCCTGACATGGTCAAAAGATACCTCTTAGAAACTAGCTCTGATCGAGGATAACCCAACAGAGTACTTATTATTACTTTCTTTGAGAGCTCCCTCAATGAGCAGAACCACTTCCCTTAAAATCCAATTTTTTTCCTTCAGTGAATGAGACTGAAGACACAGCATTTTGATCCTACAGCACAAGTTTTGGCAGTGCATAGATTAAAGATTCACTTTTGTTTCCCACAATGTAGGGACCTTTTACTTGGACTTTCACCAACATTACAATCGACCTACATAAGGAAAGGGTAACACAACTATCGGAAACAAGAAACATAATAGTAAAAATATATTGTGCGAGTCCAAAGTATGAACTGCGAAGTGAAACACAGTTCACGAATCGGGTGAAAGAGTAAGCTGCAAACATGAAATAAAAAAGTTATCACGGGCACAAGCACATAGGGTTACACCTGAGAGATTCTCATTTAATAGCAGAACGAGCAATAAATAACTACATTGTGACTCCTGGTGCATATGGGAGCTGTTAGTAGTGATCCAAGAGAGGCGATCTTTGCGGCTTCATCTCGGGTTCAGCACACTCAGCGGAGCCCAGTAAACCGTCCCTCCCACAGGCCCTGAGTTTAATGACAGAACAGGGAGAGGCAGGCCTCACACCTGGACAACATCCAAAACATCATCCCTCTCGTCTCTCCCCACAACTCTTTGGAACTCTACACTACATGTGTGTCCATGATATCCCTGGGCTCCAGTGTGTGGGTGTTTATGATGCTGCTGCTTTGTGACATCTGTGAGAGCCCTCGATGAAATACTCGATCTGGCCTCCACTCGTGCTGATGTTGGTGAGGCATCGTATAAACAACTGTCAAACGTCTTTGTGCTTGTGTTTGTTGTTGAAACCGGAGGTGACGGTTTGCAAGTGGGATGTTTGTTTCCGCGACGCTGTGGGTAACCCGCTGCAAAGCATCATGTGTTTATGGAATTTGGACAGAGGTGGCATTGATAATGTTCACAAAGGCACGTATGAACTCACGCTCGCACACACACACACACACACACATACAGAGTGGGAAATGAAGAGAATTCAATGGACACACATGCTTCACTGCTGATCCTGTTCCTCATTACTTCTCGGTATCTATTGCAGTTGTCTCATCTCTGTGAAATGGCAATAGAACAAACTTGAAAGAAACACAATTGGACCAGGAAAATTTAATCAATGTTTGTAAATGTGTACAAATCTATACCAGAGCTCCACGCTGTTGTGCTTTACAGCCTGTAAAAGATCCACTGACCATAAACCAGAGATTCACTCTGTTGACTCATGAAATGCTTTTCAAGTTTTTCTACATTTTCAACGGTGCTTAATTCAACAGTAAATCTCCATATCTACAAACCAGAGGGAGAACCTGTAGTTCCAGAAATTACATAAGGTACTAAAACATTCTTATTACTCATATATTTTAAAGATTTTTTCTGGGCGTACAACTTCTTCTCTGTGATTAATGGGGAATCATTGATCTCTGTAGGGAGAGTCACTCCTCTCTTGCTCACTTCAAAGGGAGGACAGAAGTTCAACTGATTAACAGCAGCCATTGAATTGAGAAAGATTCAGTTTTTATTTTATACAATAGATGGATGAGTCTGTGATCATTGTTGATTCAATTGGAGATAAGTTTGGGTTATCCATAAATGTTGAAAAAGTCAAAACTAAAGTGCTTCTAGAGTTTGGCGTCTTAAAGAGGTAAAAAAAATATGTCCTTTAATAAATATGGGCTAATAAAGTATAAGCATCCTTGACCTCCTCAGATTGTTTAAATACACAACTAGAATACATACTTCTGCCAGTGCTAGCTCCCTAGCTCACCCCCTTAATCGAATCTGCACCAAAAGTGAATGGCTCCATCCTTCCGCCAAGTTTCGATAAAATCGGTTCAGTTAAATGACAAACAGGCAAAATCCTTTTAAGCCAATGGCAGGTAACATTTTACTATTATTTATTGTACATTTTACTTTGAAAATGTAATAGAGAAGACTTGTGTGACTTGTATTCAATTTCCTACAGTCTGCATGCCACTGGTCATGATGCTGATGTTAAGGTTTGCGCTCTGCTCATTCAGCTGAGGGTTGGTTTCTTTAATCACTGGGTGAACTTTACACAGAAGTAAGCACAAACTTTATAAATCTGCACATGTAAAGGCGCTATTTATTGAAAAAAGGTTGTCTTGACCTGTCTGGTTTTCTCACCAAACCTATGGTAGGCTGTGGTGAAAGTTCCCCCGGACGGTTCCATGCACATGGGCAGTCCATTAGCGCCTCCACACCCCTCCCCCATCAACTCTTTGACATGCAGTCGCTGAGAATGTCATATCCTACAAAAGGCCTCACAATCAGTTTACACTCTTTACAACAGACGGAAACTTTATAGACTCACAAGCTGGAGGTCAAACTTTCACTGGGGTCATAGCATCGAGGTCCTCTAAACTGTGTCACATATATTATTCCCAGATGATCAAGATGAATGATGAATAATTCATTCCAGGCTTTCTTGAACTGAAATACAAAAGCTCTCTGATAAGAACTTTGAAAATTTTATTTTTTTTAATATAGGGAAGAATAAAGTTTCATATCCCACTCAAAATATCCACCATACTAATGAAAAATGTATGACGTTAAACAGTGAAATATTATTGAAGTTATACCTTCAGTCTCTTCCTCACACAGTAAGGTCATTACTGAGGATGGGCTCCTTTGTATTTTTGAATTATAACGTTATAAATTATAAAGCAGCATTTCTCAAAGCATGGGATTCAGACTGGATACAGAACCTCAGCCATGTTAAATGCTTTGGATCGATACATTTAATCAATGCGGTTAAAAAGCTGAATTAATGGTTCAAAACATTCTCATAAATTGTAGTGAAAATTATGCAATGCAGGCAAACTATTATTTGAGAATAAATGACATGCTGCTCTCCTTAAGTTTTGTACACATTTGTAGTTTTGCATTGGTAGTTATGTTGTAGTTATGCAATAGATTTCATCAGTTGTCACTGTCATGCAGTCTCGAACTGATAATAGAGGTAGAAAGCAGACATTCAAGAATGAATTAGGCAACTGTCATCTCACCAGGTCTGTGACAAGCAAGGTCAAGGTTGAAATTGATCCGAACTGTGAGCGCAAATTTAATTAAATTAAAGTGAGCACATACTAACCAAGGTGTTACTGTGTGAATCCTTCACTAAATCTAGAGGAAAACACTGACATGATGCAACATTGCTGTAAATGATTTACTAAGAAAGTCAGAAAATAGACGGTGCTGCAGTAAAGAGTGTAAACATGCAGTTTTACATTTGAATACAGTTCACTCATTGCACACTTGCAATAATCCTGCAATAATCATTCAAATCAAAATATACGGAAATTTCCTATTTGTTTAAAAAGTGACCAGTGGTCTGTAGCAGCAGCGGCTGGGACTCGTCAACGTTGTCGATCACAACAGCCGGTGTGATCACGGCAGAAACAACCGATTCTTCAGTTTGGGGTTCTGCATACCGAGTTGAGCTTCACTAAACTGAAGTCGCTCTTTGCAGCAGCAGTGACGCAGCGTCATGGCTCTGTGGATCCGTAGAGTCCTGCAGCAGGTCTTTACTTTCCCCAGCTCAATTACTGCTGGTCACCTTTTATTGTGACCTGAGAAAGAAAGCTGCGACCAGCATTACCACAGGCCAAGCAATCAGCCCGTTCCAAAAAGACAGGTTTACAACAGGCACTGTACTAGTTGGTAAAAATAGAACTGTGCACAGTATTTATATCACTGTACACATGACAACAAAAGGAAAGATCTTATCCGTTTAAAGTAAAAGCAAATTCTGAGAATAATTTCCACATCAGGATTCACATGAAGAGCTTGTATCTCTGAACATCTTATTTTCCAGGGGGCTCTGTCTTTGTTGCAGTAACTGCTGTCATTAACACAGAGGGGCTCCTTCTCTGTCTATCCATCAGTATAATAAGAAACAGAGGATAGATGTCCAGGACTACTGTTCTGTATGTAGACAAGATTCATCCCCCAAACACACAGACACACACACACACACACACACACTACACGTGCACGACATCCTTCTGACAGAAATGTTCTCTCCAGGGTTCGTGCATCTCCACAGTCAAGTTTCACCACCCAGACAGCAGCTCTCAGCTGGTGGAGGAAAGAAGAGACTGCGGGACGGGGGGAGGGTGTGAAGAAGGAAACATATTCATCTGCTCCTCAAATGGAGATGTTTTATAAAAAAAAAAGAGCAAGAAGCACATGCACCCCAGGGTTTAGGCATTTGGACAGAGAAGAGTGGATCGTGCATATATGAAGGCGTACTCCTCCTCAGCCCTGAATCCACGAGCACAGCGCATTTTCTTTAGCTTGTCCTGCACACATGAGCTCATCACGCTGTTGCAGCTCACCTCTGCTGCGACACACTGCTTTCAAGACGGAGCAAAACATAATTGAATGCGACTACATATGAGCGCAATTGAGATGGATTGGGACGCGGATCGATATCAGTAAGTGACCGGCTGTGCCGTGCCGCTCGGATGGACCCGCACTCTTTCTCTTCGTCTCTCTGCATCCAGCTCTAATTTTCACCACAACATCATAAATCCACTACTTGGTGTTTATATAGGCTCATTAGTGGCTGATGTGGAGGGAGGGTGGGGGTTATTAGGGGCTGGGTTGGGCAGGAGACATTACAGGAACCACCTGCCTTCTGCCCATCACATCACTCTGCCCCCTGCCTATCACCCATCATCATCATCATACACACCCTATACCAACCAACCTCAGTACCATCCACTTAAAAGCCCTCTCACTCTCTATATCGGAGATCCACTTTTATAAGATTAAAGTGAGGGAGGCGGACCAGACACCAGCACAGAGGAGATAGACGAGGTGGAGGATGTGGTGCCGAGGGTGGATGGGTTCAGAGGAAAGAGGAAAGAGAAAGATGGACGGGGAGGGGGGGTTGAGGCAACAAAGTCCGACCACTTCTGAGCAAAAAGCGAGAGTGGTGAGTAACAGTGGCCTTGGTTGTCGGCGGCTCTGTCTTCAAGCAGAGAAGAGGAATGATGGAGTAAACAAGCGAGACAGAGCGGTAATTCATCAGCCATAAATGAAATCTTTATGAGAGTCGTGATGAGCCGTGTAAGCTCCTGAAGACGAAGAAGCTCTCCCATACTTCTACAGGGACCAAACCGCCCGGGGGTTCCTCAGCGCAGAGGGGAATGTGAGACCCGCGAAAACTTCAGCGTTAAAACCCAGCGCTGGACCCGGCATATGGCCCACACATTTTTACACTGACCATGAACTGTTATTAAACAATAAAATGAGAACTCGACCAAACAACTGACGTCCTCGGGCCGTGTGTGGACCTTTCAAGTCTTTTTATACACAAATATAATCCTGTTTGAATAAGCGTAGCAGAGTCCAACGAATGGTGATGATTGCAAAGTTATACATTATTCATATCTGAGTAAAACTGAGAAAACTGACCAGGACAGATTAAATACAACAGGAAGCCATGACGTATATGTAACATCATATGGTGGCCATGTGATCTGGATAAACAAAACTGAGATTAAGCGAGGCTGACGTCTGTGAATGCCGGTGACGTGGTGCAGTTATACCAAATTTATCTGCAAACTAGACCCAGCAGTGCAAACCAAATATAGAGAAACTGGTATATAGCTGCCATTGGTGTTGTTGTTGTTGTTTCACACATGCTCATATAGCAACAGTGGGCATGCACGAAGAAAAACTGTGTCGTTTACAAACACTCACATGGATACAAGGAGACCAAATGTTTGTAAAAATATCCATTCAAGTGACTTAAAACGCTGTGTGCATGTGGACAAGAGCCCCGAACACGGAGGACAAAAGTTCTGCATCAGTGTGGACAGGACATTAATCAACATGCCTCATCCAATCCGAAAAATGTGGGATTCATGTAAATTTACTGGAAATGCTAATTTATTCTCAATGTTTGATATGTATATGTAAACGAACGAAGCCTTATCATACTCTGCTTTTTTTAGTACTATGTAGTCAGTATTTGTGCACGTCTTCTGGAATCTTATGAATCCAGACGAAACGGAGCAGTACCATCGGAAATCGTCATGTTGCATATCGCTCTATGACCATTTGACACAAGTAAGAAATTTCAACAAATGATTCACCGTCCACATTTGGTGGAATATTTATAGACCTTGCAGACCACTGCTGTTTACACTGTGGCCATGTTTGTTGTCAGAAACTCTTTACTCCACTCTGTCCTCTAGTGGGTGTTTTGCAAACCATGCAAACGAAAAACAACGCATGGAGGTACATGGAGGTATGTGGGTAGCGACAGTTACTTCATTTGAAATGGACGTATCTCTTTTCGTACGCACAGGCTGCCTAAATGTCCCTCAACAGCTCAAACTTGTTTCCCCTTTCAGTGAACCTTGTCGTAGATTGGCACAGTGTCCTGCAGTCAGCACAAGAGACAGGAGAAGAAGAAAAAAACAGGAGAAACATCAATTTTCCGACCACTCCTCAGGGGAACAGATTGATGCCATCTCAGCTTTGTTCTTAATCCCCGACAAGAACAGTGTTTAGATGGAAGCGCAGATGTGGTTTCAGCAACTAATGAGTAACACACACAGACTAACCCTCAGTACACTGAGATGTACAGAAAAATGTACAGCCAGCCTTTAGTGTCTCATCCCGACACACTATCTGTTCTTCAGCATCTCTCATTCAGCGGGTTTGGGATGTTAGGAGAAGTGATTTAGAACAGCTGCAAGCGTTTCACCAGCCTCTTTACAGACCAGCACAATCCTCTGTGGGTAAGTAATGGAAGTGATTCAGAAGCTGTCAGCTATGGACATATACTGCGTTTCATGTTGTGCAGAGCCAGATTTATTCACGCTCCTATTTTCACATGCAAATGTGCACAATTTTGTTTATTCCGTTCTATATTAGTTGCTGTATTCCATGGTATTTTATAGACTGTATTTAAAAAAAAGGATGACATGACACCTCCCCTGTCCCCTAGTGGCTGTCTGCAGTATAAGTTATAAACCCTGCCTCCTCCATGTTAGTGGATGGGGCATGGACCAAATTAAAGTCAAAGTACAGACCAGTATCAGATTTTTCTGACAAATGTTTTTTAATTGAAGCTATTGATTGACGGCTGAAGCTGAGTCATGATCGGTCGAGAGCATTTATCGGCAGAACCTCGATACTGCAGCAACATCCCGTGATCGCTTCTGCACAGACTCTTGCTCCGTATGCTAAGATGGCAGCATTTGTATATGGGATATTTTTGGCTTCATTTCAGGATTGCGGGGGGAAGTGGAGATGCTTCGTCCATCTTCATTTACAATCGATTTTCTTATTCTAGGGATCCGACATGAAAAGATTTTAAATGGCACAGGCCAACAGTTCACTTCAGCAGCCCAAATGTAAGAGAGAAATGACTACTTGACTATGCAGTTAGGAAGTTTGACTCCATTACCCCAAAAATCTTGTATTACACAACTAAAGCATTCACTCCTCTTACAAATTCAAGATACATTTCACCTTGAAGCCCCCCCCCCCATTTCTACCCACCTCTTCACTAGAAAGCAGACCACTCTCAGATAAAAGACATCACTCTCACAGCTGAATCCCGAGGCGTCACATTCATTCTTTTCACACTGATGGGATCATTATATTGTGTTCAGCTTTTGAAAAAGGCATCAGTTATATGCATATTAAGTATGCACCACAACACACTGCAGCAGGTCACAGCAGGTCAACCATTGTTGGTGTGTCTCAAAGGACTTGGTGCTCATACAGAAGACAGGCCTATGAAATGTAAAATGTGCTGAACATGGTCCATAAGAAGTGATGATTATTGTAAATTGTGTGATCTTGTAAGAAGGATGGTGAGCTCTGTTCTGTTGTAGACCAAGTCATTTAGACGATGAGGCTATTGGTGTGTAAGAATAACATCTTTTAAAGGTGCACAGAATGTACAGCCGCCACCAGAGTCCTAATATTAAACAATCGGCTGTCCAGGGTCTGGTGCTCGTGTCCTTTTATTATTAACTACAGGACCACAGGCGAGGGAGCTGAAAGGTAACAATAACATAAGAGCTCAGAGATAAAGCAGCCTAATTTTCACCACTGCCCAGGTTGGATGTGATGGACAGTTGCAAGGTGCAGGCAGGGCCGAATCCACACTGTGATGAATGGGTCCTGCGGTGCATCGTGACTCACTCTGCCTCAGGCAGGCACCGTGCCCACACCCACTCCTTCACTCTTGGGTGCTTTTCCTCTCCGGTTCCTCCTCTCCTGCAGCAGATGAGTCAGAGAGGCTGTTATAGTAGGAGATGGCTGAGCAAGTATAGGGAATTAATAAAAAAGAAAAGAGAGAAGCCTGCCATTAGGGACCCTCACCAGCACGCATTGATGGCACACTTGATTTAATTTAGGATTTTTAATCTAAGAGGGGTGATGCTTTTATATCTCCTTTTCTCTTCTTGGCAGGCGCCGTTTTTAGCTTCACAGGGAGTTCTAATTGTTTTAAGCGCTTCCTGGGCAGGTGTCAGCCGTGACGGCCACCCTCTGGAGGAGAAAGGAAGGGTAGTGGGCACTGGCTTGTCTTCTGCGTTCAGGAGAAGGAGCAGAATGTGTGTCACAAAGTGTTATAAACCATGTGAGATGTGAAAACATGAGAGGAGGGCCCAGGGACTGTAATGTCTAACACCTGAGAACTATTCAAAACAGACCAGCATCAGCCACAATGTCCCTTATATTCACAATCCTCTGCACACGTCTACTTGGCTCTCACACACACACACACACACACACACACACACACACACACACACACACACACACACACACACACACAAAGTGTTACCAGGCTTTGGTTTATTTTGTGACCTTCGTCTTAGTGTCTGTCATTAGTGAACAGGTGTTAAATCGCAGGCTGGAGACTGTTGGGGTCAGAATGAGGAATTTCTCATTTTGTGGGTGTTGACTGAATGACAGTTGTCCTCTGTCTAACACAGTGAGGATAGGCAGAAAAGGAAAGGAAGGGCAGTTCCACTGATCCTTATAACGATGGAGTTTATGGTTATTATCATTCATATCATATTTATCATTAGATAAATAAGAGACTGAGGGACAAAATATTTGAAGCAGCTAAATTGTAACTACACACACCTCATCTGGGGTGGCTCATATTAGGTGTATGCCAACTTCTTCAAACCTCATAAATACAATGACTCATCACCTTACGAGGCACAGTTGAACATTTAAATACAGTCTAGCACATTATTGAAAGATGGTTTTAATGTTTCAAAGTATACACTGGGGGACAGAATAGGTTTTAATGAAGGACTTTTGTCATATTGCATTGTATGCAATATGAATTCCAGAAATCTATGTGGCTCGCATATCTCAAGAACCCTTCATCGTATCAGCTTCACTCTTGGCATGTGAATTGTTCAGGAAGTGCCGTTTAGAAGTTGGTGCAATCTGGACGTGCGAGACGTTAGATGGCAGCTACAACTGATTCTCCAGTTTAGGGTTCTGCATACTGAGTCGAGCTCCACCTCACTTTGAACGAACAGGTGAACAGCTCTTTGTGCAGCAGCGGTGGTGCAGCAAGGTTCTGTGGACTGCAGCCGGTCTATATTCACCGGAGCTCAATTACCGCAGTTCGCTTTTACAGTTTCGGCATGTGTTAGTTCAAAGTGCGACTGCTGGTTGTATCTCTTGATGCAGTGTGTTTTAACTTTCATAATAATATATTTCATCTCGAAAGTCTAATCATCTATCACGTCTCTTCTTATATCTAATTCATAATCTAATTTATGTCAAGTACCATCTCACATATGTCTCATCCACTGTCTAATCACATCATCTATCATCCACAACCATAGAATTACTGTCATTCATTAACATCCCACTCATGACTTTTCTTTCTCAATTAAATGTTCCTCAGTTTAAATCCAACAGTTTAAACAGCCCAGTAATTCCCTCATTTGCAACCCATAGCTCAGACGGGTATCCCGAAGAGCAGCGGATAGTCTCACTCATGTTGACAGATAGACAGGGAGAAAGTTAGGTTCCTCCTATTTAAGGAAATCTGGAAAAGACTCAGTAAAGTTGCAGTAATGAGCAAATCCATTACCTTGGGTCAGCTCATTAGAGTACAGCTAGCTTTGACGTGTACCCCAGCTTTCATCTGGCTGTTTGTTTGGAGTTTGGTCTGTGTCAGGGGAGCTGGAGTGTTACTGCATCGTGAGCAGTGGTGGTGATTGTGTGTGTGTGTGTGAGTGTGTGAGTGTGTCCTTGCTCACATATCCACGACTGATGGAATGAATTACACCAAGTGCAATACAGAGAATGACAAAGTGTGCGTCTCTGTGAGTGTGTGTTTATTTTCCAAGATGTTTGATCCATCATGTCCAATTGAGTCCCGTACGCCAGCGCCCCTCAATCCGCCAACACGTAAGAAAATAAACCTTGAAAAACATGAAAACCCCCGCACTCCCTCCAGGGCCTTCACATCCTCCGCTGACCCGTGTCCGAGAGGGCCGGGCTCGATTCGAACCTCTTCCTCCCTTCACAGCGGCAGCAGATCCACCCTAAATCACAACCCCTGCCCTTGACAGCGTGCGATGGTGCTGAAAACATCTTTCCCAGCTTGTGATTGTGACGGATTAGCCGGCGCATTAATCATAAAGAAAAAGAAATGTGGGTAGAAAGGAGGGTGTGCTTCAACAGCAGAACCAAACCCCCTGATGAAATGAGTCTGTTTTTCAATTTCAGAAGAAATCGCACCAGCTATAAATTACCTCCAAAGATTCAATCTTTAAAATGAGCACCACCCCCTAACACTTCATGCAGCCGGTTCATTTCTGATGCTCCCACTAATCATAAAAGTGAGATACACATCCAAGGAAAGGTCAGGATTACATCATCAAAGTCATGCAGGCTGTTTAGGCCCTTTTCCATAGATACCCTGCGGTTCACTGAAAGACCCCACGGTGCCGTATCCTGTGCAGTGTTGAGACGTGAGCGCTGTGAGTCAATTCTAGTCGAATCATTTGACGCTTGAGAGAATAGTTTCAACATTGCTGAAACCTAATAAATAAAAATAATAGTGTCGCAAAACATCCCGCTCCTGTGTGAGGGAGATTGAAACCGAGCAAACATCAACGTAGTGGGACTGTTTCCTGTTATTCCGGCGGTGATGCATGAGATGAAGGGATAGATAGTGTTTGTGTGTGTGTGCGCTTGCAAACATTCCTGGAGATATTACTGAACTTGAGTTCGACGTGAGAGAGTGGGCGAAGGTGCTTATTGTCCAAACCGACGCAGAACAATTGAAGCAGGCTGTTTCTTTAGGGAATTCAATTCATTTCGCCCAAGTCCCTGACCGGGCATGAAACACATGGAACCGATAAAAACCCTGAGAGTCGTGCGGTATCACTGCACAAAATACTACATGCATGGGCTACATGCAGAAAAGGAGACGTGGAACAGAAAGATCACGGGGGAGGTAAAGAGGTCAATTATGGTACTTTCAAAATGGTAGGCTTGTCTTCTCACAGCAACAATGGAGTCTATTCTCCTTATCAACCAAGGGAAACAAGATGAAGAAGTTAATGTGAGGTTACAGAACGCATGACAGTTTCCTCCAGTCGACCAGTGATGTATCACCTTTTACACAGTCAGCCAATGAAAAGTTAACTCTTAAAAAGTTTGAATTTATGAGAATAAAACAAACTGAAGAAAGAACTGACTCATCTATTAGTGCCATAATAAAACTAAAATGGCATTGTGCCCCAAGAATTATAGAAGCAAGCAAAACAGGAATCTAGTGAAATAAGTTCTGCGTAGCACTTCACATTAAAGCTGCCGTGCATTTTCTCTTTCGCCTCTCCCCCTCACAACCGTAGAGAAACATATAAATATAAAAGCCTTTCAGTGCACCATATGGCAAACAGTTCAACCAAAGTACGCCTGCAGACTCTGATCAGGCTGATGGATGGTTTTTCTTACCCCGCCAAGACAGAGTTTACTTTTGTCACAAATAGTGTCCTCACGCTGTCAGAGAAAGAGCGAGAGAGACATAAAGTTTATTTTACAGGGAGTTGCCGGTACCACCCCTCTGATAGGACAGAGGCATCCATCAAACGCACCCCCCACACTCATTTGTGACGATGTTATTGTGGAGTCACATTGATGTGTGGAAGGGCAAAAGGTGTCGATGGGAGCGGAGCTAAAGAACTTTATCCATGACTGATCTAAACCTGCTCCGTGGCGCGGAGGGAGCTACTGGTCCCGGGCGGCTGACAGCTGGTAGTTAACACAGGTATCGTCTCTCAGTCCCAGAGCTCAGATCAAACGCAGCCGGGGGGGAATGGGGAGCGCCTCCCTGTCGTGACATTGTAGTATACGTCCAACAAAAGGACCACACTTAACCACAGTCCTGAAGGCTTTAAATACACAATGGCCTGGGGGTCACAGAGAGCCCAATCATCCTTTTCACACTAAATAGGTGATAAAAGGACGTCATTAAAAAACAATGCAACCGCAGTAGATTTGTAATATCTAAAGTGTCAGTTTCCTTATATTAGAATTTTTTTTTTAAATGATTCCTTACTTTTAGTTTTAAGTGCCAAGGTTTTGAGTTTGCCACCCTCTCTGAATACAAAGGAATCTATTATTTTATCGTATAACCTTACATTGTAAACCAACTTGTCCTACAGGAAACAATATTGTCCTGGTTTATTTAGGATTGTCAACAGATGTCCCTATTTTTCATAGACTGTTCCAGAGAAATATTATTATATATGAGTGTGTTTCCGATTTGAGGTCACCAGAAACCAAATTCCATTCACTCTCACTGTATTGAGTTGGTGGTTACGAGATGAGTATCTTAAAAAAAACTTTCATAGGATTTCACATGAGGGATAACTTAATAGAAAACATGCTAAAAATGTGTTTTTGGAGTGTGGGTGAACATATCCGTACCACATCTAAACTCTTTCTAAACACTGTTTAATAAGTATTTAACCATGAAATTCAGAATACCGTATCTTTTTTTTTACCTGTTTGTGTTCATATCAATCTGTGCTGCCCCTACTTTTAGCTGCAGCGTGGAACAACCACTGAAAGGGCACTTTTCTTTCTGCATCTACTCTGTTCAACTACTTCATGTAGTCTGGCAAACAAAAACTGCTTGTACACATATACTTTAACTGTAAATTATTCAAGACATTACCATCAGGAGCTGTATGTATTTACGCAAATGTAGAATCGTAAATTGAACATATACTTTCCCCTGCACGCTCTCTGTAAGTCTGTGTAATGTCCGACTGAGCCAACGTGCAAACACGTAAAGGGCTGAACCCCGGCTGACACTACACAGAATGACAGTACAACGCAATTACGTCATTAATTAGCATATCGTGTTTTCATCTACATTCATCTCATAATTGCACACTGGCAATACACGGCCCAGCCATGCACACTGGGTTTTAACTTTTTGTTTGGTCTCCAAACGAGCAGAATGAAAGTGTGAGACAGAGAGTGAGAAATAATGAACACTGAGCTCATTGAGACAATTTCATGACTAGAAAACAGAGATCAGCAACGGGAGGGAGGATGATAAGTTGGTGCGCGCTTTAATCCGTTGCCCAGCTGCAGGTTGGCTGCTGTTGCCGGAGCAGATCTCAATCGATGGCAGCACTTTGGATTAAATTACAAATTGAGTTTTCGCGGGGCTGTTTTTCCCCTCTTTATTTCTGCAGTGTCCCTCAGTGAGGCTCCACTGCAGGCTATTTACGGTGCCCTCTCCCTGGGTAAGTTAATAATGTGAGCCCGGCCTGCACGCAGCTACGACACACAGGCCCGCACTGACTCATTTGGGCTGGAATTGCTCTGACACACCCAATCAATCATGAAGTGGGAAGGGGTCATCCCCAGAGCAGTCCCACCCGTGCACCTCATGGCCTCTCACACCGGTCAATACCAGGCATTATTCTGATCATAATTGCATTAAATTTTTTGCAGCACACAGCAAAATGCCATCCCCCCTTGGACCCACTTACTGGCAAGAGCTTTGATACGCTATTGTTGATTCATGTATTTGGCTAAATTGCCTTATTGACCATGCTCATCGACTTTTTATTAATGGATTCAGTCTGTTGCACTTATGGTCAAATACACAGACGCTCCACAATCAAAACATCCAGTGATTATGAAAATGAGGGATGGATTGAACCTGAGGGGCCTTTGAACAAAGCCGGAGTTCAATAAGACTAACCGACTGAGCCTGCAGGTGACCCAGCACACACTGCTGTGGGAGCAGGAGTAAACAAACTGTACATCAACATCACCACATGCACACACTCACCCACAAACACACACACGCTTTGTCTTAACAGAGTGGCAAGACAATTGTATTCAAAAGCAAAATTGCAGAATATGTTAGTGCAACCTACTGGGCTCAGGTGCAGAGGGTGGTGAAAGGAATAAGATTGTTGGGTGCAGTAATGAAACCACGGTTCAGCACCCTCTCTGAATCTGATGTGACAGCAGTTTTTTTGTAAACTTGTGCTCATAACTGGATGGTATTAGGTTTAGTTAATAGCAGAGTGGTGTGTATTTAGGTTATGCGTGGGTGAGGTCCACAGTGAATACTGTGCAGCTCACTGGGGGCAACACACTGCAGCTGTTTACGGGCTCCACCGCAGGAGTCTAATGAGGGGGATGCAGTCAGGGTAATTACACTAAAGGTCGTGTTTCCCCGCCATCTGAGTAAAAGGTATAGAGCGAGGGAGCAATGGTGGGAGTAGAGGTCAGGCATGAGTTGGTGGTGTTTGGCAGACGAGTGTGAAAAAGTCAGTCCGAGGAGCCAATTTGACAACCTTTCTTCACAAAGTCTACGCCACAGCCAACCCACGGGTTGCAGAACTTAACCCCGCACCCTTTTCTTGCTTTTCCTTTCCTCTGCCAACACCCACGCTGCCTCTCCAACAGGCCTGGAAATCACATGACAGAGCAGGGCCCTCACCCCCCTGAGAGGATGTCTGGGGGTTGAAAACCACATCGGCCCGCCACAGAGTGGTGGTGAGCGCCACTCTGATCACAAACACTAAGTGATGAAAAGCCACTGTGAAAGCGTGAGAGATAGAGCATGAAGAGAGGAGTTTGACAGAGAAAGTCGTGACTGTGGCTTCTTTTGTGTGCGAAGAAACAGAAGGGGATTTTTCACTGCGATGAAAAAGTGTATCGCGGACATGTGGTTGTATTCTGTAGAATAGGACTGTAAAGGACTGTAAAGACATGGACACATCTACTGGTCATGCACGTTGTCGACCAGATACGTTTTAAAACAATACTTTGGTCCAAATTTCCCGGACCACATTTTTGTGGACTTTACCCACAGGTCATGTCTGAAAACAGCTAAAATGTCATTGACTCGCCCCCTCACTCACTGGGAATGTTCCCGACATTTTCCTGCTGTATTCTCACCTGGCTCACTCATTTTCTTAACAAGACATTTAACCAGGGGGCTGACAGGAAAAAACTCAGGAAGATGAATAAATAAAGTCCCTCCTGCAAATTTCACTTCAGCAATTTGTGTTTACTTCCAAATCTGTCACCGTTACAATTTTTGTTTAGACAATTTTATTAAACTCATTTGTACTTTCTTACAGCAACTAATTAATGTAGATTATAATGTTATTGTGCAGATAAACGTATGTGTCGTCACCCTCAATGCATGCTGGGACTATTATATAGTGAGGTCTGAGGTTGTACCGAGGAGGTGGAGGGACGACAGGATGATATTAAAGCAGTGGGGGAATACCCACAGTCTTTCCCAGTTCAACCACAGTCACAGCCACAGACTGCTGTGTTGTCAAACAACATCAAGACGGGCCAAAGGTCAAATGTGGACACATCATGAGAGCAACCCCGGGATCGCTTAAATCAATAAGCCCCTCTCCTATCACACACTTTGATGTTTATCTTAGAAACTCACCATAGAAACCAATAACACACCAGTTATGAGAAACACACATGAGAAAACTCGGGTAACGTCTGCTGATGGCAGATTATTCAGACATGGTGCGGGGGTTAGACTGGAGGTGATAGGGGAGGCGGAGGCAGACAAATTGAGCAGCAATTACAGTAATCACAATTAGAGATTCTTTCGTGTTTCATGTGACTAAGGATGACAAAACCTGGCTGTTACGCAGCCTGGGACCTGGAGGAATAGACGCCTTTAGGGGGGGGACTAGAGAAAGAAGAAAAAGACAACGTAAAAATAGAGAGAGAGAGAGAGAGAGAGAGTTGTTTCAGATGATACATAATCATAATGTCCAACGTTTTTTAAATTTTTTTTTGCGGGAGACAGAATTCTGCACAATGAAGACACGGTCATACTTGCGCCACAGCTCAAATCGTTGTGCGAGTGGCAGAGACAGGGATGAGTCACTGACTGCAATCACTGAGACAAAGAGTAACAGTAGAGAGAGAGAGAGCTGCAGATGTAGGGCGGGGGGGGGGGTTCCCACCTTTCTATTGTCCTGCAAATTACGGCTCTTTGAATTGACAAGCTGATGTGAACAGCAACATAAATATGAAGAAAATGTAAATGAGGCAGAACATGTTTTTGATTGTCAAAGAAATGAGCAGATGTTTAGAATTTTTTTTTTTTTATTGCTTTGTAACATGAGCAGTTGATGGAATCTTTTAAACATCATTGGCATGCATCGTTAAGCAGAAAATCTGTAATCATAGTTAATGCACAGATTGAAAGAAAAAATATCATAACCAGTCATTTTCTGCTGCCTACATGCAGATTGAACGCCTTCCTCCTGTTCACACTGGCACACTGGACCTTCTGCAGCATGATTTATAGGTCATGTTCTGCCCCCTGTGTGCTTACACAGCTGCACTTCTGGCCTTGGAAAAGTTCTGGGAACTTTTCTGTTGCTGTGAACGCATCTGACATGGATATTATCCTGAAAAACTCCGGAAAATGTCCAGGATTTTTGTTTCTATGCTGAGATGCAGTGAAAAGATAAGACAAATTTACACCAGAGCACTGTAAATCAAAACACAACAACTTGATTTGAATTGCCCAGACTGAAAAAGCCATAGCTATTAGCTTGAAGTGAAATTAGAGCAGGTGACGTAATTATGAATCCACTCTGTTAAAAAAATCAGATTAAGGGCAGCGATAGAAGCAGCACACAGTCTTAAAAGTTAACTATGTTTTTCTTGAGGCTGATATCGTCGCACTAAACACTTCCTCTCGCATTAGCACCTGCAATGATCTAATTGGACCTCATGGTTTAACATTAAACAGCTGAGGTGAGCGCTCACACTCCAATCTCAACCTCAGAGTTCTACCCTCGCCGGCGCACACACACACACACACACACACACGCCCAGAAAAGCTCACCCATGCATCCCCACAGAGGATACACTTACACTGCAATGGACAAACACATATACTTGCACACAAGAGCACGTTCCAGTGCAAATCGAGTACAATGTTACGGTAAAACATTATATTGATATGTAAATATCATATGATGGATTATACAGTTATGTTGACATCAAAGATGTAGGAGACTGAGAGAGCACTGTGGTGTCTGAAAGGGTTTGAATTGCATCAACTAATCAAATCATTGCTTTAAGTCTATTTGAGATTTATATTCCAGTCTCTCACATCATTTTTTGGAGAATGATAAATGATCAAATATTGCAGCGTTAAATAAAATGAATATGACTATTATAAAGTAATAAAATCTGTGAAATGCTAAACTGAAATCAGAGTAGCATATAATTTGCATGCTTACTGCATCTGCACAAATAGAGTGCACAGAAACAACCTTGAATGCCATTTAATACCATCACTAAATGAATTTAGGAGCAGCCTTATATATGTAACATGCCACCCTACACCACACACTGTACGGCCGTGATCTCCTGATGTGATTACGAAGCCACGATAACATCCAGTACTCGGTGAGCAGGGTGCTTCATGCATGAACATGTGTATGGCAAACTCACTGCAGCCCAGATGGATCTTTCTAATTACCATTGATTAACGCACAGAGTTGAAATACCAGCTGAACCTCAGGAGACCACCACCCAGCACGGCCAACTGTGCAGAGCTGGTAGCTCCAGTGGAGTGAGTCTGCAGGCCGGGGTGTAACGTTTCCGCCTCCAGCAGCAGTGGTCTGGCCTGTGGTCGTACCCCCTCAAACCACCAGTGACAACCGTTTACATACCAACCACATCAGGCAGCCATATAAAACACAAGTATTTGGACTGGACGGCCAGCTGTTGTGACAGCCAGCATGTGTTGTGCAGTAAAATGGCTGAGGGCAAACAATGCAAGACTACAGATGTAAGTTGAAGTCGGAGTTTAAGTGCTGCAAACTACCACTGTGTCGTAAACTTTATTTTTAATTTCTGCATCACTCGTGCAGGGAAGATTGAGTGGACCAACCTGTTCTTTTCCAACATCAGCTTGGTTCTCGTTCAGATGCTTTTCAGCGCACACACAGTCTACAGGTGATCATTTAGCTGCTCCACTGAGCCAATTGAAGGTTTGGAGGCGTTTTCACACATGAGCTTGGGTCACAAACTGAGAACACTTCAGAGGTGTTTTTCACCCTCGCAAAACTGCTTTCATACACAAAAACCTTTCTGTCGTCCAAACCACAAACAAACACAGAGTGTTTGTTTATAAGTAAAAAAACATGGATAAAAACACTGGAGGGGAACCTCTGTTATTTATTTTTGCCACAGTTGATTCCATGGTGAACATCAATTATGCTGAGGTGTATTTAAAATCCAATGCAGTCAGCTCTGCTCTTCATGCATGCAAAAATAAAAAACCCTGCTGCAGTCAGATATCTCCTCTGCAAATGTTGGACTTCATTAAATGATAATCATGCAAGTTGCATGTCGCAAGGAGAACATGTACAAAAAGTTCTGAATTGCTTTAATAGCTATTGCAGACCACAAGACATTTCACTGATATGTGAAGCCCAGTTTCCTGCTTTGACTGAATTATGTCCCTTTTCTGGATCGCATCAGAGTTCAAAAAACGGTTTTCCGACCTGCAGCTTCTCAAGGTTACCTCAAGGACAATTGATATGGAATGTAGATATGCAACACATTATTTTTTTCCTTCCTACCTTTGTCCAGACATTCAGCCCCGAAACCATACGGATACAAGCCCATAATTAAAATAAGTCAAATTCTGTAATGCATAATGCAGCAAAGCACTCACTTGATTAGTATTACGCTTCAGTAAGGCCGGCTCACCATGCATTAAAACAGTCCCTTTTGCATAATTAATAAGGCACTTGGTTCCAAGTACCAATTACGAGGGGTACAACGGCAGAGTCCAATTGAACACTGCAGCCATCTGGTCCAGAGCTCGGCTGCCTCACCAGGAGAGAGGCATAAATAAAGCTGGAGCAGCCGGCCCACATGCAGACCCGCACCAGCTGTGTCTTTGTCAGTGTGGAGCTATGAACAGGATGTCTCTAACTCAGATGCAGAGACAGGAGGGAAGAGCAGGAAGAAGAAGAGGAAACCATGTGGGGACAGAGAGGGGAGAGGAGGATACAGGACAAAAAAAGAGCGAATCAGTGAGACAATGTGAAGAGGGAAGTTATCAAGAATGATCTTTTTCCTATACAACAATTTGTGAAGACTTAAAATGCAAAAGTGAGATTAAAAAATGTCCCATTCATATAGTGCTGTCCATGTTAGAACCATATATTGAAATTGACAACACATTTACAATTCCTCCCGTTGAACAAAGAGGAAGCTAAAATATCCCAGATACGGGTGCCGACATTTCACGCTTGGAGCCTGAGTCTGCAAGCAGTGACCGCGGAGTGAGGTCACACTATGGAGTCAGTCTCATCTGTCAATCTTGATGTTTCACCCTGTTTTTATAACATCGAACAGCTAAATAAAACCAAGCTTGAAAAAAGAACAAAATCAAATGACAGGTACTGTTTTTGAGAAAGATTTATTTGATTTGTACGTTTACTTTTTAGTTTGGGCCAGGTCCCATCATCCATTAACATGGAGAAAGCAGGGCTAATGACATATACTGTACTGCTGCCAGTAAACAGGGGGCGATCCAGATGATTTGGCTTTAATTTTTGGGACACGTAATGTCGTCCATCTTCTGGGGTCAGAACAAATAAAAGCACCAGCACACAGTCAGCCAAGGGACAAACTCAAGATGGAATAACAAAACAAAAAAAACACCTCCATAGAGAGATCAGGAGAGATTCACTGTGGAGGACAGCTGATAACAAACACCATGATGGAGAGCCTGAAAAGAAAAAAACAGTGAGGAAGCCATGATGTTCCAACATGTGAGAAGAAGAAAGCTGGCGGGAAAATAGAAAAATGCATGAGGATCTGTTGATGGTGATCAGTGTTCGTAGCTGGGGCTCGCTGTCGGAGTATGTTTGACAGTATATCACTTCCTGTGAGGAAAAGTGAAAGCATAAGGGAGGCAGAGGAGGAAGAGGCAGCTGGGTGTGGGGGTGTCTGTCAGAAACATCTTTTGATTTTTTTTTTTTTTCACTTGATGAATGCCAGGTATGTTGTAAAGCTAAGAAAAACAGCAGTCTCTACACACACAGACACGATGATGCTGCCGTTTACGACTACATGAAATGATGCAGTAGTTTGAATTGAGGTAATGTCATAAGCTCTAATCAGTGCTCGCAGTGTTCGGCAGCAGTCCTCGTCGTAAACACATCCGTCATAACACCGCTAATCCTTCCACAGGCCCCGACAGCCGTGCAACTCAAACAACAAAACGCAAAAGTCACATTATCTATTATTTTGTTGCAAGCTGGCTACATGCTGATCTCCGCGCTGAAGCCGGCCACAAGTAAACAGACGCGCAGACGATTACAACCATCCGGAGCAGGAATCTACCCTCGTACAGCGTGAGGTATTGAGATCCAAAGAGAGCTTATATGGATTACAGAGAAAAACCTACGCTGAGAGGTTTCAGAAAAGACAATACAATAGATGTTGCTGCCAGCCGACGGTTTTGTTTTCCTTCTTCCGCTTTTTGTTGCTCTGTCGGCTCTTGGACGGCTGCCTAGCTCGGTTTAAACAGAAACAGAAGACAGTAATGGAAACTGGCTGCTTTCTCCTAAACAAAAAGCATGAAATGAAAATAGCATCATGTTTCACTTTGTTTTGTCTTTTTATCAATTATGATCAAATGTGACAGGAAATTGTTCACACTTTGCTGTAAAAAAAAATGTGCATGCGCAATTGTGACTGTGGAAATGTGCATTCGTTTCAATGATGGCGTCTGGAGCACAATGCATATGTGTGTGTGTTTGTGTGTATGTGTAGGATGGAGAAAAGACCATTAGTCGCTCTAATGTCCGTCCTAAACCTATTGGCTCGACCTAGTCATTGTTCACTCTGATAGCCCTCAGCAGCAGAGCCTTGTGAGCCTTTAAAAACGGATTAATACAAATTAGTTTTTCCCCCAACCGACAGCAGCCTGGAAGGCATTACAGCAGGCAGACAGCCGACGATCTCCAGGAGCAGGATTAGCAGCATTAACCAGACAAATTAGTGGCTCTGTGTCTTCACAACGCCAAGAGAAGAGAAGCTCTCTATTTGACATTCATAAACAAATGTCAACTTGTTAATCTAACTGCTATCCCACATTTGAGGCCACCCAGGCTCAGCCTGCCCCTTATCCGCCCCCCCCAACTCCCTATTGGCTCTGCATGGTGGAGTCAAGGTCATGTTCACCTATTCCAAGTAATGGAAAAACAAACAGGTGAGCGTAAGTGTACCGAACAAAAAATGGGTGTTAAAAGAAACAACAACAGACATTGCTCCATGTGTAGTGAAACTGCACTCTCCCAGACTTATTTGCTTTATCAGTCAATGTTGAAAAAACTCTAGGAGCTGTCACAGATGTGACATTGATGAATTTTAAGCTCAGGGCCATTCTTATTTACATTTGCAATAAAACATCAGCATGAGTAACGGGGGGTTGTGTTACAACACGTATCATAGAACACAGCCAATGCCACGTCTCCGAGTCCCGCCGCTGCAGATGTGTGGCGCCGGAGGAGCAGGAGGTTTGCTTCAGAAAAGGTTGTGTAACTGTGGATCGCAAGCAGCGGCACCTCCGCACTATCCATCATGAAGCGGGGCACCCAGGCTGCCGGAGCAGGGCAGAGGCCTCGACCTAAATAACATCAGATAAGAAAGTATAGGAAGTGTCACTAATGATGAATTACATTGATGGAAATGTTTCCCCTATCTGGAGGAGTTAACGAGTGATTAGGATCTCTGATCTGTAGATACAAGTTTACTTCTCGACGGTCCTGCATGGCTTCATTCCTTCAGTCCATTTATCAGATATCCTCATATACAAATCACATTTGGGATATTTCATCGGTTTTATTCCAGTATGTAAATCATGTCTGATGCCAATATTAACGTTTTTTTAAGTATTTTTCCATTTTCAACCCACCCTAGCTGCTGCTTCAGCATCAACTCAAAAGGGACAGAGGCTGACGCATCGGGTTCCGCGTGATGCATCTCCTGCCAAAGCCAAAGAACAATGTTACGATAAGACCGGTCGCAGCTGTACACATGGCTCCGTGACCCGAATACAATGAAACTGTGACTCCTGAGCCACTTCATATTCTTTAAATACAGCCAGACTTCAGCTGATTTTCACTGTGAGGAATAATCAATCATTCGTGTGAGTCACCGTCAGCATCACGAGCAACTAATGACTGTCGGGGTAACAAAGTGCCTCCGCAACAACTTCAACTCCCATCAGACAGAGAGTCACATAAAACTCTATCATTAGTCACCACATAAAACTGGATTAATCAGCAGCGCTCGGGACCTGCATTTAGACACATATACACACACACACACACACACACACACACACACACACACACACACACACACACACACACACACACACACTCTCTTAATTAACCAATTATTTGCTGTACCGCAAAGTCAAGTTCTCCTCCATCAGAATGAGTAGAGTCAGTATCTTAGCATTGACGCGTGGTGCAAGACGTCGCTCTGCAGGTAATCCACCTGTAATCTTGTGCACAGTGCCACCGGGGGCATCTCTGCAGAATCTGGGTGCCGTCATCATGTTTAACTCAATTCTTCGAGCCCCTCTTATGCCCATCAATGCCACAGACTGTAGAGCAGCCCGTCACCATCAGAGCCATGCAATAAATAGTGTGAATCAGGAATATAAAAAGCTCATAATAGAAGAGAGGAATATATTCGCTGCCTTTTGCTGTATCGATTACATATCCACTGTAGCTGTGTGAGCGCCGGGTTAACCATGTTTAGACAAGGAGGGTCCGAGTACAGTTCAAGGGCAAAGGTTTGGAGTTTAAAATAGCTGCCAGATACAGTATACAACACATGGTCGATATTAGCACTCTGGGAGAAGTGTGTGTGTGTGTGTGTGTGTGTGTGTGTGTGTGTGTGTGTGTGTGTGTGTGTGTGTGTGTGTGTGTGTGTGTGTGTGTAAGAGAAAGTCAAATTAAGGAGAAAAGAGTTCACATTGAAAACAAAAAAAGGTGATAATGATGAAATTCATGTCAATGATGAAAGAAAAGTTCCTAAGATTTTTCCTTTGATGCATCGTTTCATTTTTGTGTCTATTCTGTTATTTCTGTGGCTGTGTAAGAGCGTGGTGGGAAACATAGGGAATCAAACACACATTTTCAAGACACTACCAACCCTCACACAGAGGTGGAGAAAGGCTGTGCTGACAGTTAAATCAACAACACGATATTTAAAACTTATTGGGAATCTTTTCATGTCCGCAGCTACGCGTGGCCGTGACCTTCCTCGCACCAGCTTCAGCTTAACCAGAAATTATGCAATGTTATGTCAGTAAACGTATGCTGCTATGTTTCCCATTATGCTCTGTGTGCTTTGGACCAGTGTTCAGAGGCAAAATGTCTTACACTAAGGAGACCAGCTTTCTTTGGACGGTGCGCTAACTCACTGAAGTTCCGCTGTTTTGACATCTTATTTCATCCAACCCCCGTAATATGAAAACCAAAACTTCCATTCGACTTGGCTAAAGAGCTTATTTGAAGAAGTAATGCTAACGTGAGCCAAGTAACATGTCAAACTACATTATCTTATGGGCTTGCAGGTTTTGTAGGATGATAGCACATACCTACTGTTGTTGGAAGATAAATGCTTATTTATAAAAATACAGACAATAAAGAAGAAGTATAATCTTTGCGTCTGTCCAAATATTTGAACTAAGTAGCCAAATTGGGTGATGTTAGAATGATATAACTGATCCACTAGCGAGGATGTTGAATGGGTCATGCAGCCTAATCCTCAGGCTGTTCATAAAGTATTGTACATGTGGCCATTAAGTGCATATTTAAGATGCCTGTGCAAGATTCTGCAACGTTTCCTTGATTAGCCCGTCGACACTATGCATCCATTCATTCATCCACTCATCCCGTCTGTCTGTGGCTCTTCTATCTCGAGAACCGTTCACCCTATGAGCTTCACACGTGTATTGGACACTCGATCATGACAACAGCGTGTTCATGACAACGGTAACAAAGGCTGTGTGGACCTGTGGAGTCCAGCAGCCAGTCTTTACCTGCTGCGGCTCAGTCACTGAGGGTCACTTTCCCAGTTTCAGAAAGGAAACTGCAACAAGCACCACCACATGCAAAGCAAATTCCAAACAGACCACTGACCTAGTTTGTCTAATGTGAAAGACATCAGATACCCATTTAAAGTGGCAACTGTATGTGTGTGATTTGAAAATGGAAAGGTCAATAAATGTGTAGCAAAGTGTGCAATCAATTGGTGGAAAGACCAGCATGTGCATTTTCCCGAGTGCAGCTTTCGGCATGTAGAGAACATAAAGCGTTGTAAAGAGATATTGCTTTGATTGTTTGCTGAACCACAAGTAAAAAAGTGAATCACATCACCACTGGTTAGTTGCCAGCATCGTGCGGTGGTCTGGGAAGTCGTGCGGGCAGATGGAGGACATGTCCTCTCTACCACCCACAACTCCACAGGACTGATGCACATTCACACTCATCTACAGCATGTTGGGACAAAGCTTGAAGTCCCAACTATTTGAAAAATAATTTAATAATTCTCCCTCTGTGTGTATTTTTGTGTGTGTGTGTTTTTCCTAAGTTTCTAATTTCCAGCTCCTCTGCCCAGCCTTGTTCTGTTTGGCTGCTTCGCCTGCAGAATAAATAAATACACTTCAGCGCTATCGCTTTTCCATATTGCGCAGCTCCCCTGGTCGACAGAAACATGTCAAACCGCGCAAATAAATAGCTCCCCTGTAACCCAAATAGTGTAATTGCTAAGATCCTGCGCCCCTGCTCTCTTCCTGAACATGAGCCCCCCCTCCCACCTGGGCCTTTGGACAAGAGACTCTGGCGGTCCTAAGCACTTTAACACCCCCGACTTCCCCGTCAACCACCCACTATCCATTTCTGGAGCAAGATAGGTGGGTCCAGTTCACGCAACACACCCCACCAATTACACGTCAGACAGTGTTCCGCGTCAGTTCAAATGAAAATGTTACGATCCCCACGGGGAATTAGGGTCAATGCAGCAGAAAATTGTTGGGCAAAGCAAAAATAAAAGGAAAAAAGAATGTTCAGTTTATAACGACAAAGCAATAAGTGGGATCATCAAACATACAACTGTTTCCACAGTGGAAGAGTAAAACTGCCCATATAAAAAATATATGGATTGTAAAATATGATGTGATAAGTGGCAGCAACAAATGCAACACGGCAGCTGAAGCACTGAGAATGAAACAAAGACATTGGAAACACATAAAAAAGAGAATATATGCAGCATGTGAATTAACAAACACGTGGTACATGTAAGGAAATAATTCATTAAACCTCATTAAAATATATTACACCTTATCCACTTTGCAGTTACTGAATGTGTGATTAAACTGATTTATGTCTGCAGAACGTGGAGACTTGCATAACATTTATTAAGTTGTCAGTTTCAATTGAATGTAAATAAAATGTAAGTAAAAACAGTCAGTCCTGCACTCAGACCTTTAGCCTCGACTTTTCCTTTAACTCTGACCTGCTTCTGAACCCAACACTCACACCTTCCCCCCGTGTCGCTGGTCACCTCCGCGCACAACAGTAAACAGAGGGATATTTTCCTCCTCCAGTGATATTCAATAGGCTCAGTGGAGATACACTGCTGGGCACAGTAGTTCTACGCACCAGGCTCAGAGCTGTTTAACTTCTTGACCTCCTCTATGTGACCCCAGAGGCCACAGCCAGGCAGGTCCGCTCCACTGGACTTCTGTGAGAGAGTGGGCTCACTAACCTGCCTATGGAGGAGAGAGTGTGTGTGTGTGTGTGTGTGTGTGTGTGTGTGTGTGTGTGTGTGTGTGTGTGTGTGTGTGTGTGTGTGTGTGTGTGTGTGTGTGTGTGTGTGTGTGTGCACGCGCATCTGTCTTCGTGAGGACTAGCTTGAGCTGTACTTTGTGCAGAGTGTGGATATTTGGTGAAAGTACACACAATTAACATTCACCAACAGCGGACCATTGAGCCAGTGCGGATCCCAACAAAACCATGATTCAATGCCGGCAGTACCCTGTCTCCACAAGAAACTTCCACCTCTGCAACAACATTTTAGTCATGGTTTTTCCATGACTCTTTCTGTCTAGAGGACAGACGGGTGCTGGATAGCTTTTGATGCTCCAGATACGGACAACAGGCAGGATTCTGATTAGACGCTCTACAAACTCTCTACAATATCTCATCAGAAAAACATCAGAGTCTTTCCTCAGGTGCTGAACTTAAAGGTCCCATCGTTTTCTTTGGACGGCACCCAAAGAAAAGAAAAAGAAAAAGCGGGAAGCAGTCCTTGACTAAATAGCTCCGCAGGAATGTTCTGTGAAGAATTTAATTTAATTTTAATTTGATTTAAAGTATTAAATACCAAAAGTTGTGATGATGGACATTCATATGTAAGAGAGTCAAAAACCAAAACTAACCCAAACCTCAGACTGAATAGTTCCCAGAGAGAAGCGTCCAGTGTAATCAAGAGTTAGTTTGTGAGTTTTAGCCTCAGTTGCAGCATCTGGATCAAATTTTGCCCATTTTGGCTCCTAGAGCATCAAAACTAATCCTACATCAAGTGTCAGTTTACTGACCACCACTGTAGTATAGTGCTAATATAGTGCAACATGATTATCTATCAAAACAAGATGTTTAAATTATGATAGGCAATTACATTCTGAAAGACGTAAAAAATACTTTTTTATGCATTTATATCCTAATCTGTGTTCACCATAGACAGATCCACTGCTGCGGGGAGCCCCTTGTGTGTTTTAAGTCTCCTCTAACAATGTGTGTGTGTGCGCGCGTGCGCGCGTGCGTGCGTGCGTGCGTGTGTGCTCTCCAGTTCAAGCAAAGGAAATGAAAAGTGTTTTCAAATGTTTTCACAGTTCGTGGGGGGTGGTGGTGAAGGGGACGGGGGGAGGTTGGTCGAGGGGTGAGAATCCTGCTAATCACAACCATACTCCCAAAACGTATTTTGACAAAATCCCACACACCTAATGGCTACACACCTACACACTGGTGTAGGATATACACTTGAATATAGTAAACCAATGCAAAACGATCACATGCACAAATCTGATTCTGATGAAAAATAGTCAAAGTCAAAGCACTTGAATTTACTATACTGAGAAATGTTGTGAAATTTTGCACAGCATCCTGATGGCAGCATATTGCATTTCCTCCACTATGACTCAAACAACTCTGAATCCCATTTATACCCACGTGGCTCTTATGAATATTTATCCTCTCCAGATGAGCATCATACTCTGTTATCAGTGGGGGCACGTCCGCTTTGTGTTATTGTTTCCATCCACGTTTACACTGTGTATACATTACACAGTGTAACCAGCCAAATAAATGTTTTCTCCACATTGTAAACATGGCTGCTAATGGCAACAAGGATGGTTTAGCGGTATAATGACATCACAGAGATATATGGCAGTTTGATAATTCGGACTATTAATGTTAGGTCGAAAATTTCGACTGTAATCTGCAGACCGAACCAGTGGATGGTGTGATGACCTCTGAGTAACATCTTTTAGAGGATTAACAGATCTGCTGAGGTCAAAGTCTGTGCTGCAGACGACCTGAGTCGTTTCCATCTTCCTCTCTACATCAACAGGCGCTTCGTGTCATAGAAACTATGTTTCAGATAAACATACAGATCACATAGGGAGACATCGGCCTGTGATTTACTGTTAATGCACATTATTAGATGGTAAATTTAAATATTGGATTTATATTTACTCTACAATGGCACCTTTACGTAATTTAATAGTTAATCTCTACTATATTTCATAGGAAAATACTGTACTTTTTACTCCATTGCATCTTTACCGATTAAGATTTTATGGGCAAAACATGTGACGACCTAAAACAATATGACATGTCAGTAAAGACTAAACCCATGTTGTTTTTTTCCTGTCATGGCCCCTTCATGTTAACTGCCATTTCTATTAAATACTAACAAACATTACTGTCATGTCTTGTCTCTTGAGTCCTTTGTGACTTTTTTTTTGTTGCTTTATGACAATAACGTGTTTTTTCTTCTTTATGTATTATTTTACTTCCTGGATGATTCTTGCTATTCAGGATCTTGACAGGTTTGCTAGAAACTTCTGTTGGTCACACTGGTCCGTGTTAATTAAAGAATCAGATTAAGATAGTTTACCATGCTTTATACAATTTAACATTTTCCGATAGCTACATAATTAAACATTAAAGCATCAGTAAGAATAGTTTGATAATATTATATATCACTCACAGGTTCTATATTTTTTCAATAACTTTTGCTAAATTTTGATGATACTGGAAATAGTCATCTAGGCAGAGCTTTAAAGTGATTTTCAGTTTATTGTGTTTCTGTCCTGCACACAAGTTACTGTTCTGGCTCACTGTCACTGCTGTTTTCAGGGGAAAAGCTTTGAAAGCTCATCATCCAGGCTTGGCACCAAAAACTAGACGGACTGGTTGACCGGTACAATAGTGTTTTATATTTCCCTCAGGAGTTAGTAAAGATCGAAAACAAGATTTAAATTTGTATCATACATATATCACATGGACACAATTGAATAATTACATTGCTCTGTAACTACTAAAGCTACATCTATAAAGCTAAAACAGGTTTTTCAAACTAAAACAATCTCTGTCCACACAAATGTTTTGGCTCCATACCAGTTTTAATCCCCATCCATACTAACACGCCTCAAACGCATATCACATGACCACTCACAGTATGTACACTGGGCAAGTGAGTCCTACTGGGCACGGGAACTGTTAAATGTAGAATTTAACTTAACAATAGCTGTTAGCAAATACAACAGCAATGCATGGAATAGATTATCCATGCTGCGTTCTACTCTGGTAGCCGAGGCTAATGCCAATGAGCTTTACTAGTGTGGTCACAAAATCCTTTGGCAGGTTTAAGTAAAGGATCTTACTTCTATCGCTGTACATTATAAACCTGAAAGGTGTAGTCTTAACATTTAACTATGCATTTTCAGAAAAAAACAAAACCATGTAACAGTGGCAGGTTCAAAATGTGTCAAACAACACCACCGAGTGAGTTTGAAAGTTAAGTATACAGTTGGTAGGAGTTATGCTTTCTGACATTTTTACAGTATGCCCATGTCGAATGAGCCTGTCCTGCCCTGCTCTCTGCTGCTCCAACCGGCCCAGCACCACCCCCACCTTGCCCCCTTCAGTGGCACACCCTCCTCTAAAAGCTTTTTTAATTATGGCAACCATTAAAGCAGGGTCGACCCCGTGCTCTAACCGATGGTAGTGTATGCACCACTGCTCCTCTGAGCCAGCCACACGCTTACGTGCACTTATATGACCACACACAAAATACATGTACATTACATGTACGAAGACACGCTCCCTTGCATACAAATGCACTTGTAGAAACAAAATGCTTTGACCAGACAACCCAACTGGCTCCAGTGGCATTAAATCTGTCTAATCATCTTTTTTTCAAGTCTGCTAAAGTGATCGTGGCGTGCCCTCATCTACTCGAGAGAGAGGGGGAAAGGGACAAGGCAAGAGAAGAGCGAGGAAGATGAAGAGAAAGGCAGAGAGGAAGACAGAGGGGGAGAAGAGGCAGCAGGGAGCAAAGCTATAAAACACTTTTCCATGTGTGTCTTTAAAAGTGTGGATGTGCGTCTGCTGCTGTATTGTTCACATAAAAAAACTGTGCTAAAATATAAATGTAGGGCTAAAGATAGGAAGGTCAGAACGGCAGACCAGGTGACTCATACACTGGGAACAGATGAGTATACTTTAAATTACCAATCTCACATCATAAAGCAGAAATGAAAATGGTGAAACCCGTGGCCTCAGTGTCTAAGAACCAGGCAGCTAAAGGAAGATGTGCTGACCTGTATACGTTTAAATGCTCCCAGGTTAGTTCTACCTGTGTCAGATTTTATGGGATGCCAAGATCATCTGGACCGCATAAGACACTAATCCAATTGTCACTGTTCTAATGACATATTCGACCCCAGGGCTTCATGGAATCACACTTGCTTCCTGTCTGGACCAATGGGGAGCCTCCGTCGGCGGTCTGACAGGCTGCTACATCCACTCTCGGGTTACACAGCCTGGGAGCCCCAGTGCTCCCCAGGGGGAGCTTTTTCGGAGGCGTCCATATGTGATGTGTAGGGAGAAGGGCGGGGTTCTGGGAGGGTCGTGCAGCCACACGGTTGCAACCCTACCCACTTCAAAAGGGTCCCTGTCCCTCGTCTCCCTGAGGGCACCCTGCCTTCTTTCCTCTATGGCAATGGACCAATGACCGGTGACACAAAAAAAAAGAAGAAGGCCTTGAAGTTGGACACCTTCCCAGCAGCCCCACATGGTGACCTTCCCAGTGTCCCTGAGCATCCCAGTTGATGGTGGCTGCACTTTGATCTGCCTTTAAAAAAAAGTGTAACTTGAGGACGCCACATCAGGACCACAAGACTCCCTCTGATATAACCCTATAGACCATATGGAACAACCTGCCGTGGCTACACTATCTTTAAAAGGAACCTCTTACATGATATATAGATTGAATATATATTACAGGCCTCTCTGTTCACAAGACAAAAGAGAAGAGCGCACAATGACCACCAACAAAGCCTGGTCTGTTCTCTGGGTTGGAATTGTGCATCAGGAGGGTGGTGACTGATGAACCTCTAAAAAGGTGGGATGACGGATTTCCATTATCCGATGACTTGAAATAATAATGGATTATATTCTTGTGTGTTGTTCTTTCACAGCAGGATATTTATTTAGTGTCGTCAAAGTGTATTCAGGTTTTTAAAGAGGAGCATAAACTTTTGATTCATTCATTAATTGTTCGGCATGAAAAACATCCTCCACATATATTCTATCACAGTAAATTAGAGTCTTCATTTTATTTAATTAAAGTTTGTTTTATGCTTCTTTATAATGTGCTCAGTGACGGCATTACAGCCCGACAAAGAAAAATGCAGACCACACTTTGACGTTAATGGGCCTTAACTCTAAATCGGCACCACTTTAATCCCACAATTTTCAGGTGATGGATTTCGGCCACTTCGCCTTCATTAGGGAACAGTGGAGCGTGACCTCGTGACACAGCTTCTATTTTTCCACTGTTGTTTAACCAATACTGACGGCCATCACTCACGCTGATTAAGTAAACCCTGGTGTTAATAGATTTCCTATGAAAGAGCTTCTGACTGAAGTACAAATGTATTCAGGCTGAGCCCCCGAGGCCCTCGACCGTGATACATGGCTCCAGTAAAGGTCCAGGAAATGTTTACGAGCGCACCGACAGGCTTGTTTAAGGTCAAAGGTTATACAAAAAAGCCAGATTGGTTTAAAGTGTGTCATTCCACACACACGAGAGTGAGTTTGAAGGAACCTCCCCGTGCCTCTCAGTGGGAAACCCCAAGCTGGCTCTCTGGGATCCCTTGGATGTTTATTTTCTGTGTTAGAGGGAGGTTAAACAGTTGAGACAGAAGAGCTGAACTTTACTGGTGTTGAGACCGAGTCACTCTCACCCCACATCGTGTCAAAACCCAAACAAACAGCGACGCAGCATCATAAACACCTTTAGACACGTCCGAATCCAAATATGAGCGGTGGGCGGGTCAGCAGCCTCGAGACACACGACTGATAAGAAGCAAATATAAGTATTTATTCTGACTGAAACTGTGAAATATGACACAGATCAGGTGTCATCTAGTGTATGTGTAGAATAATGTACAGTCTCCTATAATTAAAACCACCTCCTCTTCTCACAACCAGAGAGTTATCACTGTGCAGTTGAAAGTTGTCGTGCAGTTACACCAAAAAAGAAAGGTGTGTATCTGTATGGTTTTGAACTTGATGACAAAGCATTTTTGATGTTTCCCAATCGGGTTTCAAAGAGTTTTATGAGCCTAAAAGGTTTCAGGAGTTTTATGATCCCACAGAGAAACCCGTGACTCTTTTCTTTCCTGACACCCGGTCCTTTCTGAGACAGAGACAGCTATGATTTATCGCAACTGTCTGAAAACTGAGCCACCAACAAAGATACATAAAAAAAGTAATAATACTCAATAATGTCAACCCTGACACTGTGTATAAAGAAAACCACATGAAAGGTGAGCAGCAATGTTGGTGGAATCATAAATCTGGGATCCTCATTACACATCAGAAAATAGCATGGATACGATTTTAACCACAGGTGGAGGAAATAAAGAGTTTAAGTTTGGCCTGAGGGCGATTTCCAGAAAAGAGGATTTAACATCTACATTTGGACTGTGACTATTTCTAAAGAATTTGCTCTAAGATTGTCAGACTCATACAGTATATGACATTAAATGAAGCTTTGGTGAAGGTTACATGAGGAAGATCTCTTCTTTGTTTATTTATCTATGGTTGCATTCGTGCTCCTTCGTCCTGATCTAAGCTTTCCCATGCTTTCACAAATTCTGACGTAGCCATATTTGAGCTACACTCTTTTTTCCTAGAGGACCTCAGATGCTGCTATTAAATTCTGCATTTCTGTCATTCTGTCGTTCAGATATGCTTCTTCATACCACCACCTCCTCAAACCAGCACTGACCTCCAGGTTGTTCTGGACGTCCACCTGCCGACTCTACTCCACCACCGGCAGCGTCTGGACAGCAGGGGCAACCTGTCCTGTCTCCTCATATGCTTAATGAAGATGACTCACATTTGTGCGTCTAATGTCCAAAGTCGATTGCAAATATTCTCCTTATAGACCTTTATTTATTTGCACGACTACATCATAAAGGTAAAAGACACAGCCTTCAATCAAAGAGTGTGATGTGTATGGGAGAGAGGAAGCTCTGGAGCTTATACAGATTCCTTCTCAATGTAATCAGGTAATCATACACTTTACTGGATCAATGGTCTAAACTGGACTTTGTCTGCCCTCGCTGTTCTTGCCCTCAGCTATGCTTCAACATAAATGCTACATTTTGCTTGTTAATACATGCAAGGGTCCACTAATAAACTCAATTACAACCCTTTTACAGCAACTTTTAGGGGTAAATGCAGAATTTGTATACTTTAGTAAACCCCACTTAAAGAAGGCAATGGGCTCCTCTTCCCATCGCCAGAAGACGAGTTTGCTCTGTTGTAGCTGTTCCACGTTGTTTCCAAGATGTAAAAACATGGCTATTTACAAACTAATGTTATGACGTCATGCCTCAGTGTCTAGACTGCCTAAATAAAGAAGAAGAAGAAGAAATTTGCGTGTTCACCCAGAGCTAGAGCCGATAAAAACCTAGTGCAGATTCATTTGACCCAGGAGTGAACGCAGACTGTTCCAATCCCATTACAGACTAAATCCAGATGTTTGGGGGGGTTTTGACCAGTGGAAAAGGGGATTTATTGGCCAAGTGGCAATGTTGACCTGCTTGTGACACTATGAAAAGTGTTCATCCTTCGGGATCATGGATCTTTGTACAAAAAGTCAGGAAGACCGTCTTCGTGCCTCCTAAGTCACATGCACAGTTCCAGCCATCTCCAGAAGCTCATTCTCTCTTTTCATCCAATCACAACCTGACGTGCTTGCCCTGAGCCAATCACCTGAAAGCGGTCGAAGTTTGAAATGTTCTCTCTCCTGTCATTCAGCTGACACTTTAGTACCACGATCACCAAGTGACCCACCTCCCCCCCTGCACCGCCTCAACTCCTGATACCTGGTCATCTCCCTTCACACCATCCAATCAGAAGCCTTAATGAGACGTCCCAACTCCGTCTTCCATTCCTCATCACCACCACCAGTGTGGAGGGAAGTCTTTTTCTAAAGCAACTAATTCAGGACTACTTCCGTGGTGTTTTACTTCCTGCTGGGGTCTACGTTTTGAAGTCTTTTCCTCTGTTCACAATAAGGACTTATTTCTCTATTTGTCTCCTCAGATTGGAAGAGTTTCATATCAACCCATCCAACAGTTGTCAAACTGTTTGACTCTGGGCCGACACACCGGCCAACATTTCTCCCATACAGCCACAGCACAGGCATGGCTAAAGAGACTTGGACGAACATTTGCATGGAACCAGCCTCATGTGTCTCAGTTTCCTTGTCGAAGGTCTGGAAGTGATCCACCACTCTCCGATGAGGGGAGAAAAAAAAATAATGAAGCTGACAAGTCCCAAATGTGTCTCCCTTCCCTCCTGCAACTCAATTAACCCCCTGTGGCACATTTAAAGTTTACATCACATGTGAATATTTAACTTGTGGGAATGTTTTTAGAGCACACAAGAGAGAAAAGTCACACAGGCATTACAATACAGATCCCATATTCAAAGCATAATGCTCGAACAGCTGATAAGAAAAGACTGGTATTTTGAGGCAAATCCAATAAATGGAAAACTGTCTACTCTCTTTTCTTTGATAAAAAAGGAGGAAATGAAACATAAAGAAAAGGGGGATCTGTGCAGGATTAATGGATGTTGAGTTTGTAGACCTCCCCAGAGCTGGAGATTTGATTCTCCTCCATCCATTCAGACTCCTTTTCATCCCTCAATCCACGTTTAAGCCTCCCCTCATCCCTCCATCCCCTTGTGTCAGCGCCTCGGCATCTGTCATCACTCCTGCTTCCCTCCTGACCTGTTCCCTGATTGTGGCCCTGTCCCCTTTTCCAGAAAGACACTGATTAGCAGAGGAGATGGTGACTGAGTGCGCTGTCACAGAGCAGCTCACTGAGATTCAATCAGTCCATTGTTAGCTTAAAGTGCCTCCTTTATATATATATCTGTGGAGATTAAAGATTAAGACGGTCTAGTGGAGGTGGGGGGGAAGGCTGGGATGTCTGACATTTCTTTACACTAAAGTTTCCCTCTCCTGCTGTTACTGCAGTATTCTGTTCTTTCACCCTGCAGATCATACGTCACACCGAAATGAGATAAAAACTCAAATTAAAAGCTTGATGTCATCTCTATGTCCTCAACCAGAAGCACCAGCCACAAATAGACAATTACACAATGGCTAAAACTGTTGCAGTGAAAAGATAAACGCTGTTCATGATGTATGTCTACCTCGGCTGATGGATGCCAAGTGATACCCATGCAGCAGGAGGCTGACGGTGCTCACTGCCTCCGAGGGGTTTCCTTTGATTACAGCACCCCCTAGTGGTTGCTGGTGCTCACCCCCCCGAATCACATCTGGATACATGCAGCACTTGCATTCCAACAAGCACATCTGTATCACATGTGACTGAAGCACTGTGTGATTCATTTGAAAATATAAATATGATCTATAACAAAATGCAAACGAGGGGAAAAACCAGAAATCATGCCACGTAAGTGTTATTCCCTCTGTCCGTGATAAAGTTTTCCATTCGAGGTATTTAAAAGGGTGAATTCAACATTTATTTTTGTCATTTAACCAGTGATAAGGCCTGTATATTTTAGTGTTTTTTTCATAGATGTTGCTGCTGCCAGCACAATATAAATTGGTGAACAAAACCAGAGTTTGAAAATGACATGAAAACAGGATTTATTCAGGGGAGAATCACAGACAGTGCTGCTGGTCAGGAAAGTCTGAACCTTTACAGACTTGTGAGGAATGGGACAGCGGTGAAACTATATTACCTGGACAGAGACGTTTGTATTGTTAAGTCTGAGGCTGTGGAGGGGTTTTTGCGATTATTTTTAAGTTAAGTTCAGATAAGTTTTCCAAACTTCCAAAATTTCTATTTACATTTCATGTTTTTCATCAAAGCAGACTGTGTGTATCCTGGAGATCATGTTGAATAAATTTCCCTCCTCTGCATTTGATGAAGACTGATTGTTTACATCCACATTGCTGAATTTTTGGTGTATAAACAAAATGTATCATTTCATAGAAAACTGCAGAATAATGCAATGTGGGTTATTCTGTTGAGCAAAATTTGCAAGGGTATTGAATAAGTGAATTTATGCATATGCTCAAAAAGTGGTTTTACGCTGACAAAGAAAACCCTAAAATCATATAGATTCATTCCAAATATTCACAGGGTGTGTAGCTGTGGAACTAAGATATGATAACAGGGATCTGTGGATAATAAAGAGTAACAGGAACACTCCGTCTGGAAATTGATGAAGTAAATATGTAAATATTCAATGGTGTTCTCACCACAAACTAAACCAAATTAACTTCTCTCAGACTGATTCCTTGACAATTCCCACTTTAAATATCAGCATTTTACCATTTGTGTTGACAATAGCTTCATTTGACATTCAGTGAACTGACCCTTTAAAATACTCTTATCAACCACAAGCGTAACCACAACAGAAGCTTCATCTCCATCCTGAGGGTGTAAAAGCGACAGAGGCCACTAGAGGGCAGCCCATACTCACTTATAAACCCTGACCCTGCTGCCTGTGACATCTCACCAGGCTGTCTGTCGCCTGCAGCTCCTCATTCAAACTGAATTATACTGTGAAATAGGATTACGTGTCAAGCAATGCAATGATTGAGCACAATTATTGGAGTTTGGCAGAAGAATGGAATAAAAAAAGGGAAACACAAACACGCATTCCTATTTGTCATGCTGATGTGAGTCGTCTGTGAAACAACATTAGGATAAGTCTATCCTGGTGTCAAATGATGGGCATCTTTGCATCCACAATGCTTTCTCTCTCTTTTTAAAAAAAAAAATCCAAGTGAGTAAAAAATAGCAACCGCTTGTCTGGCTGCTCCCCAGAGAGTATACAGACAGAGTTATGGCCCTATAATTATGTGCAAGAGTGAAAGTGTGCGTTTGAATGAACGTGCCCGGCTTTAAAAGGCGTTTTATTATGGTTGCTGTTTCTTCAGATTGCGGGCCAGGGAGCAGATCTCCCTTTATAGGTTTGCTGTTTCCTCTCCCAGAGAGCTCGCCGGTACCCTGGGCAACTGAAGAGGCTGGCTTGAATTATACAGAGACACGTTTAGCGTCTGAAATAATCTAATAAAAAGAAAGAGGGAGAGAGATCAAGCAACCTCCTAAGTTGATGAGCTCATTCCCATCTTTCATCAGCATCTCCTGCATCATAATGAGCAGCGGATCGGTATGTGTGCACACAGTCGGATGGGTGGAGGGGAGCAGTCGTCTCTCCCTCTTCCTGCAGCCATCCACTTTGATGTTTTTCAGTCGCACACAGACTGACACAGCCTGGGCTCCTCCACAGGCCCCTCTGCTCTGACCTTACACCTCCAGGGGCATGGCTCCCTCAGCATTAGGCCATTGCTGCTCAATTAACCCCCTGAACTGGGATCAATTAACCCCTGTACAGCAGCACAATCCGATAACACCACACTCATTATTAGCAGGTGCAGACAAAAAAAACCACCCACTGGATCAACACGGTTTTAAATATGTTGATCCAAGACGAAGCAGCACTGACAGAAAAGGTTCTGGCCTGATACAAAGATTCAGAGCAGGTCGTCTCCTCAGCTGCCCGTCAGATAGATGAGGGGTTAGAGAGAGAGAGGGGAAGGGATGGAAAAAGAAGAGAGAGAGATGGACGGAGAGAGTGAAGCTCATCTAAGAGTCTAATTAAGCACAAATGGAGCTGTTGCGAGCCAGGGGACCTGCGTGGTGGTGGTATCGTGCATCTCAGTTCATTAACCTGCTCCTAATGAACTATGCGTTATTGCAGGGAAGTCTTTATTAATCACACCCCACTAAGGTGACGGTCACCGGTTCATCGGTACTCACGGCGTGCGTCGATACTGTTCAGCGGGGGCCGCGGATCAGCGCCTGGGCCCCTGGGGGAGGACAAACCAATCTGATTGTAAACCTGCTTGATGTGACAGCGTGCATGAGGATGAGGCTTCGGGACAAACTCCTGCAGCTGCAAAACCCCATTCCCACCAGCTCTCACGTCCTCGGTTACCACATGACATTGGAGTTGTTGTTGTGACAAGCGCGGTGTGAAAACAGACCCAGTCTTTCCCAATCAATGGTTTTCACCCACCCACAGTGGTGAGGATATTCACTGACAGGCCGGCGTGGCGGTGACAAATACCCACCAAGTTGGGTAAGTGAGGCAGGCTGTTGTGGGCTGAGAAACCGGTGTCTGGAATATTGGTGAGGGATTCGAAAGGAGGGGGAGAGGCACTAATACAAGTGGAACAGATGTTTATTGCTATTTGGCTACTGGTTGTTTATTATTTGATCATATGCAGGATAAATTAGAGAACGTGAATGAAAGAGAGAAGAGGGGAGATGCTGGACAGGTGGAGAGAGACGGAGAAAAGGGGAGGGGGGTAGAGAGAGAAAAGAGATATGTGGTGAGAGAAAAGGGGAGAGGCACACACACACACACACACACACTCACACACACACACTCACACACACTGAGGGAGAGAGAGAGAGAGGGAACTGTTAAAACGTGTGTTCAGCTCTTGCCAGTCTCAGCGTCGCTTCAGTTTGTGCAGGAGGCAGCGGCTCCATCCCTCCAGGATCTCCACTGGTACCGAGGACCAGATGTGATCTACCCATCTCCCAGTCAACCCATTCCACTCTGAGCTGGGATCTCTTTTATTTGTTCTGCATGGATGAGAACAGCCAACCGCATATGGATTTCTCACTCACCAACTAATGTGACTCAAACCCAGGATTGTGGGGGGGATAAAAACAAAAACTGACAAAAGAAGGTTGAGGGGGGGACACTCCAAGTGGTTTCCAGCGGGTTTTCATGTTTGTGGGAGCAGCACTTGAGTCTGCCTTGGACATGGGACCGTGCGTCAGCCGAGAGGGAACCGGTGCCGGAGGAAGAGCATCGTCCTGAAGCAGGGAAAGCCCGCGTGAGGGAGTTTTTTTTTATCTCTTCTTTTTTTGCGACCGGAGAGGGGGAGCTGTGGGTTTTACGCGCCGGAACGATGCACCCCAACCGCGGCTTCATCCTGCTCCTCCTCAACGGAACCGCGTGTTTGGTAAGGAAACAGTGGGAGTGGGCGAAAAGTGTCACACACACGCACATCTTTCTCCACATTACCCTGTTACCAAAATACCCATATAACGCACAATTCATCCCTGCGTCACGAGGCACGGAAAGGTGCCTGCATCCCGTTTGCGCCTAAAACTTCTCAACTCGCCGACATAAGTAGAGTAAAATAGTGTGGAGCGGCATGTGAGGACGGTGAACGGACACTAGAATCACGATGGTTTGGATCTCTTTGCCTCTTGATGCAGAGATAATTCACACCAATTGTGCTCTGCGCTTCCATGCGCATCTCTGTTGTTGTCTGGTATTTTTTGCGCATGTTATGATTATTAAGACAGTAATATTCACTTTGACCTCGCTCGGTTCAGCTACGACATGTGCACTATTACAATTCCCAGCGGACACATGTGCAGGGAGCGTGCGGAGCGCGTTGTGCCGCCGGTGTCCGTCACCAGCCTCATTTACTCCGTGCGTAATTGCGGCCACGTTCATCTTTATAAACTACAAATCATGGTTAACTGTGACTGTAACTGTGCACGGAAATGATAATAATCACGAAAAGATCATTCATGGATATAAGTGCAGGCAGGTGTAATCCTCCGTTTTCAGCCAAAACTCCCATTACACTAATACACACTATAACACTGCAAAAGTATTTTAGAATATAATTTAAACGCTTTCACGACTTGAATATGTATTAAATAAATATACTTAATTAAATATTATGTCCTAACAAAAAATATTTGTCTAGAGTGGGTTTACTTAAAATACATATTAAAATACATGATACTACTACTACTACTACTACTACTACTAAAAATAATAATAATAAAGAATTCTCATGAGTCACAACATATTAGTTCTGTTGTTATTATCACATTTATTTGCACACTAAGCTCGCAGGGTAATGGCCATGTGTCTGTACTGTGTGGAGATCTACAGCAGAATCTATAAGCAGATGTGGGATATTTTCCGTCACAGAAAAAGGGGACAAACGTGTCTTTTCCCTGAGGAATGAAGTCAAGTCAGTTCATTTTTATTTGCATAGCACCAGGTAATAACAGAAGTTACCACATTGCACTTTTCAAGCACGTTTAGACTGTTTGCACTTAGCAACTAATCTCACCTTCGTGACTGATATAATTAAAAACAGAGTTAAAACTGTAGGTAGGGAGAGAAAAAGCTCTCATCGCCGCCCTCTGTTCTCTAACTGAGCTAATTAACAGAAAGAAATCAAGCACTACAACTTTTCAGTGTATATTTTACCCTGAGGAGGGCTCCTCGCTGACCTGCTCCACCAGATGTGTAAACATCAACCGCCTCTGTCCAACAACCTGACAATCAAATTTGGATCATCCCCTCCTCTTTCATGTAGCTCGCCGATTTATTAAAAAGCAGCCTTTAATGAGAAATCTGCTCTTGATTCACATGAGGAAACTTGAAAACATCCATCTACCCCCCAAAGCCCTGGGCTGAGCAGCTCGCTCATCACAGGGCCCATGAAATGAGCAGGCTCCAAAAAAAAAGAAAGAAAAAGAAACACACATAAGTGCAGTGGAAATCTTCATGTGAGGTTGAATGGCTGTTTGATGCAGCCGTTTGTGTCGGCGTCTCCTCGGGGATGACCTTGTGGATTTCATACTCAGGAGGTGCTCGAGTAATGGGCCTTTTTGGCGACTTGAGGTCTGACAGACAGCGGTTGGGAGTGACTGAACACACACACTCAGGATTTGTTTGGAGCGGTTTCAACTGATCTGAGAAAGAAGAGACCACACGCCGAATTAAAATATGGGGGGTGGGGGGTGAGCGCCTTTTCAGCCATTGTATAACTAGATACAAGAGTGTGGGATAATAGGCTTAACAAGCACTTCTGTGTTGTCTGGGTTCTGCGAGCGTTTTGTGAGCTGCAGGGCTACAGCCTATTGTAACCCAGAAGGTCTGTGGCTAATGATGATGAAATTAATTGGAGCTAACCCCCACCCCCCTCACCCCCACCTCCAAGACCATGTATCTATGAAAAACGTACATGACATCCCTCAGCAGGAGATCTTGGGTAATTCATTAGCCCCGTGACATTGATAAATTATGGAGCAATTAATGAATTAAGTAACTTTTTTACTTTGCAGTGGAGCGTGATGAATAATCGCATAAGCCTACTATGCATTAAAAATTCGATTTGGATGATTTTCTGTTGTAATAGCGCCGCAATTCGCGGATAGATTTAGGTCTCGAGGGAGCTTTTGCAAATGGCTACTAATACAGATGACTATTAACACAAGGTGCCACTCCGGTTGTTGTTTATATGATGAATGATGTGTTTCAAATGTTAATTATTCTCTGTATTCGAATGGAAGGTTATGAACGATATAAACCATCTCAGCTGTATAATTGACTGATTGAGAAATTATGTTTATTTTTTGGCAGCGATTGGAATTATTTTTCATCGGCGTCTCGGCGAGCTGACTGGATGTGCTTCAGTCAACTGAACAGCTAATGTGCACATTTCAAGAGAATAATGTGTGGAATGTTTCGGGGGACATTTTGATATTTTGAGACCTTTCGCTGTCCTTGTGAGTGGCGGTCATGGCAGTCAGCTGTTAAGCGGAGCCACACTGTGAAATATGTTGCATCACTTCTTAATCGGCTTTCAATTAATCGTGTTGTCTTCAAAATGTCAGAAAAACTGAAAAATACCCATCAGCCTTTTCTACAGATCGCCACGGTGACGTCTTCAAACTGCTTTCTTCGTCTGATCACGAGTCCAGCACTCAAATACGTTCAGTTTACAGTAAGTAAGGCAAAGAGAAGCAGCGAGGTGTCACACTTGAGAAGCTGCAACCATCAAATGGTTGGCATTTTTGCTTGAAAAATTACTCAAATGATGATTCGATAAACATAACAGTTTTTTTAAGGACTCTATCCATCACTAAACAGATGCAGCAGATGTTGGGTGAACTGCGCTCACACTGCACGCAGGGGAGAGACAGGTGCCTATAGAACACTGTTCGGCGCACTAGAAATAGACAGAGCCGGTGCGGAGTGGTGTTAGGGTGAAGGAAAGAGAGGAAGTGAGAGTGGGTGAAGATAAAGTGCTAAAAAAGAATACGTTATACATCTGCCTCAGAGGTTTAAACGCCTCATTGACAGTCATGACAGGTTCTTTCTTCTTTTTGCACACAAAACATCCAAGAAACTACACGTTAATCCAGATATAATTACAACGGCAGAACCGAGCCTTAATGGTGCAGGTTGACAATCTGAGGCCCCTCATCGAATCTGAGAGGGGTGGGGTGAGTGTGTGCACTCTTCCTCCTGCACTAACTACCAGAAGGAGAATGAAGTGTGTTCGCACAGGGCATTGAACTCGACTGCTCCAGTGAACTGTGGACTCCCTGCCCCCCCTGCAATTATCCCACAATCACCCCACTTTTTGTAGAAATAAGATTTTCCTCTTAGCCAACAAAAGAGCAGCTTTATTAATTCGGACCTTGCGTGCGCTGCAACCTTCATGTGGTAAAGAACACAGGGGATGCAGGAGCTCGGCTCTTCATACGCGCTCACCATGAGCTCGCAGATGCTCTATCATACAAATATTCTCTCTCAGGGAAGGGCCTGAGGTAGCATCTCCGTGGCAATGAGACCCAGGACCGCATTATGCAGCCTCTTATTGCCTTCAGTACAAACACAGACACTGGCCATTATGCTTGAAAAACTGGATTTCTCCAAAGTAGCTGGGCAAAAAATGTCACTCTTTGCAAAAAGACTTTCACTGTAGACGCTCTTTCAAATTCCAAGGTTTACATGCCCCACTCTTTTTCTGTGCCGAGGTCATTTCAAACTGTAAAGAAAACACGACACTTGAATTATTCCACATCCACAAATTAGCACCAAGCGCTGCCACTTTTTGCATTTCTAAACTTTTGCCATCAACCTCCATTTGACTTTGCCACCAGCAAGGAAACACTTACATATTTAACATGGCACATCCATTAAAAACAAATGTTCTTATTCTCGAAGCTGCACGATGCCCAACTCCATTTAATAACAAAGAAGAGATTGTGATTAGTCCGTACACCACAGAGCACACACTTGAATCACAGCATGGCAGCACAACAACTGGGACAGCAAAAGGCATTTGATCGAAGAAGCAAACTGCCAGTATTTTGCCTGGAACACCAGCAGACAGCATGGTGCAACACTGCACACACACACTGCACACACACACTGAAGATTTGTGTGTAAGGTTAAAAAGCAGAGGCCTTGGAACACTAATTCTAACCACATCAGCCTTCTCTCTCCATTTTGGCCTGTCACAAAGTCTTAGATTCATGTTTTTTAGATACCTGTCCTCCTCGCAGGGTCGCTGACCTTGTCCGCCCAGATACATCCCCGGCTAGGCAGAAATACCACCTCCATACTGAAAGGAAAATAGAAAAAAACCTCAATGTCTGAAACAGCAAATATTGCATGGAGACAAAAATGTTATACAGCAGCAGCAGGGTGAATACAAGTTTTCTTTGCCTACATCGTTGCAATCTGCATGTCAGGGCTCATGAGCTTATACCCTCCTCCTCCTCCTCCCCATGTCCCATACGGGAGCCAGAAACACACAAGTCATTCATAATTGTCAAATTTCTAACATAAGGGAGGGTTTGGCTTCAACCCCTCAGTGGAAGCAGACTGAACAGTTTATTGTGCTGATGGCATCTGTCCTCGACTTTCCACTGTGAGTGCATGATGGATCATAAAGGGCTGATGTGAGAGGGACCATTATCGGGTCGTGGCTTTTTCATGATCAGTAGCACAATCAGCAGCACTTCCCTTGTTAGCCATTCATCCAGGGGACAAATAAGCCAAACATCCCACCGTCACCGTCAGTTTACTAGTGCAGTGCCTGTTCTAAAACTGCCTGTTTGGAATGGGTTGTTTGGCCTGTGGGAATCCTGGTTGCAGTTTTCTTTCTGAAACTGTAAATTTGACCTGCAGTAATTTAGCCACAGCAAGTAAAGACCGGCTGCGGGACTTAGTCCACAGAACCATGATGCTGCGTCCCCGCTGCTGCATAAAGAGCTGTTTACCAGTTTATTCAAAGTTCGGTAGAGCTCGACTCATTTCACTGTTGTTGAGACCGACAACACCCCTTCCGTTGATGAGTCCCAGCCGCCACCGCTACAGAGCGCTGGTCGTCACTTCATTCAAAGTTTATTCATATTGAACTTATCCTGTGTCCAAATTGCTCCAAATTCAACAGTGCACTTCCTTCGCTCTTAACAATACAGATCTCAAGTGTGAAGCCAATAAAATAACTGCTTATTGAGATATGCGAGCCACATTTTCAGGGTCAGACAGACGGGCAGAGATTTCTTGAATTAGTAGATGGATACATAATTTCATCTTAAACACATATGAAATGTAAAGACCTGGTTTAAAATCTGGTCGTCCATCTTCACTGAAGTTGTAAACGTTTCACAGATCAACAGCTTGTACCCTTTCATTCTGATTCTATATTTACCTGCACCAAGGATCATTGCTGTTTGTTTGTCTGTGTGTCTCGGCAGGATTACAAAAACTGGAAAACTGATTCCCATGAAATTGTGGGGAGAGGGGGGCATGACCCAAGGAAGAATTACATTTTAGAGCGAATCCGGATAAACAGGCGGATACAGGAATTTTGTATTTTCAATTTCTTGTGAGATAGGGCATTAGCCTTCACGGACATTTGCAATCTTCACACTCCATTAGTAGTTTGTTTGTGCAGATAATTGGATGATTGTTGTCTGTCATCTTCAAATTTCTCCTTAAATTACATTTGAGGAAAATCCAAATAGCTTCCATCGAAACTGTCAGCACATCTGTTGGGTCTGTGTGATTCTTTCCACTGTGTTTTAACCCAATTTTATAGGCTATTGATCAAATACATAACCCAGCAATGAGCAACCACACAAACAATATATAAACATGAAGAAGAGGTGGATGAGCAGAGCTGCTGGTGTTGTAATATAACCTCTATAGCTTCCTGCCTGTTGTGTAAAACAGCTTGAGTTATGCACAAGCACAGCGTGAATGACCCCAGAGGAGGACCTCTTCCCCCCCACCACCTGCTGAGGACCCCTGCTCTCCTCCAGTGTCAGGCTCCCAGTCCCCCCACAGCACAGACAGGCAGAGAGAGAGAGAGACAGATAGAAAACACACTCCCCGCACACTGACAGCCCTTCACGGTGAAGCACTGAGCTGAGAGACAGAATACGCTCAAAACCAGCACTGTTTATTGTGGCACTGCTCGAGGGGAGACACCAGGGGAGACTGAGACGACCCTGGAAGGATGTATGGACGTTTTTTCTGCTGGTTTGGACAGTGAGGGGTGTATTACAGTGCCCAGCTTAAAGAAAAATTACTCGTAGCCATGGGTAGAATGAGTAGGAGTAGCTCCCAGGGGATCCAGATAAAGATGCGCTCCAGTTGCACACAGAGGGATAACTAAGAGGAATGAGAAAATCCATTAGACGTTTTAATTTCAGAGAGCGCCTGCTAGTAAAAGTTGCTGTGCTGCTTTGTGAAAATATAAACTGTTGCGAAATGTGTCAATATAGAATAAAAATGTTATCGCTTCAAGATGTGTAGGCAGCCAAACAATAAGGAAAAGGCGATGTGGGACCAGGGGACACTGGTGTTTTTGAAGGGTGAAAACCAGGCTGTCAGCTTAACACCGAAGGAAACCGAGGCTCTCCTGATGTTGCAGGCTCCGCGGTTCATGTTGACCTCATCGTGGTGTGACCGGATGCCACGCCAGAGTGAGACCGGGGAGCGAAACAGCCCATTTAAATTCTCAATTCTCTCGCAATCTGTAAACAGTCTGTTCTGCGTGAGCGAACATGGAGTGTGCAGTTTGCCAGCATGCTGCCCAGTGATGGTGCAGTGATTTTCAGGGTCAGAGACGGACATGTCCAGACAAGGCTTGCTGAGGGTCTTTACGGGGGTTTCCAATTAAAGCAGGCAGCGCAGCCACAAAGATCAGGGAATTTGGCTGAGCTTGAAAAAGAGCACTTTAAGTACAATAAATGGATAATAGGAACAGCTCTTGCAGACCAAAGTGATTTCTGGATTGAATTGAGAATGTGTTGCATTAGAATATAGAGCAGCGGGAACTAGCAATTATTTCCACTTGTATCTCTCCAGGAAACGTCAATTTGAACAGTGATGCTATTATCCAGGCCCACCTCACAATGATCCTATTAAGAGCTGTAGTGTTAATGCCAATGTGGCAAACGTTTGCAGACCCATAAGCACAAAATTGCTTGTTGGGAAGCACATTAAAACTGTGACTGGATAAACAAGTCGCACACCGCTGGACCAAGTATGGTCAATGTGCAAAGCTAACAGAGTAGTGAGAAACTATTGTGGAACCATGACACACAAATTAGCCATCACGTCATATTTGCATTCTGCCCAGTGTCTGCTGGTTTGGAAGAAAGAAAGTTGGGAGTCAAAGAATACGTGGGGTACTCTTAACCCTCGGCCGTTTCATCAATGGTGTAACTTTAGTCGGTGGCGTGTGGCTTAACAGTGGTAATCTCAACTCTATCACTCCATCGTTGAGTTTGCATGGTGTTGGTATAATCAGAAATCTGTGTTCCAGACGGGAAACCTCACATGAAATCCATCTTCAGTGGGAACAACTCGTAAAGTGTTTGGTTCGCAAGTTGCAGAGTTGTTGGCATCATCACTTATAAACCAATTAACATAATTTCACAATTAACTCCAAACAATGACATTTAATGGGAACTCAAGTGTTTCGCGTTTGTCACTTGCAAACTGCATGTCCATCTGTCACAGGCATCTAAGAGAATACTGTTATTTATATACCTGTCACATCTGACTCTTTTTCTTTGCTCTTCGTCATTACGCAAATATTGTAAAGAGGTGTCATGGTGTTATTTAAAAGGAGCTAAACACATACATACAACACATTCTGTTTACAGTGTCCATGCTTATTTCCACATTCTGACTTCAAAGCGCATGAACACACCAGCCCAAAAAATTACATACACAAGCTTTTTCTAACCTGCTCCTTCAACAGTTAAGCTATGATTAGGTAAAAGCTGCTGGAGTTGAGGAAAGATTTGAATCCTTGCAGGATGTATTAAGTGCTTGAACAATGTCCGTCGTCTGTTGCCGTTTCCCGATCGTGTCTAATCCATCTGAGGCCGCCGCAGTTCACACCTGTTGTCAGGATGTGCATCAAATGTCTCACCATTCAGCACTTGTGATCAGATTTCACTTGCCCAATCACATTTGGTTTGATCTGTTTAAGACCGCTGCTAAACAGGGGGAAAAAAGTTTGACTTTAGCTAATAGGCAGCTGGATACTTGATACTGAGCTCTGTGCACAATAAACTGTATTTTAAAAGTTTCTAGCATACAACTTGCAAAGCGGGAAATAGATGGAATGAAATGAGGGGGATGCACTCGTGTTCATACAAATGTGGACACATCTGGCACAGCTGTAAATGTCACAGAAGTCAGCCCCCATGCAATCTAGGCCCCGTCACAGCTGGATTTAGAGCTGTCCAATAATGATGAGATGTCTAGATTCATTGTCTTTTAGTGGTCCTGTGAGTGTGAAGAGCCCATTCAGGCAGTCACAGATCACCAGCTGAGGGCTGCGCAGTTCACCACAACCTGATATGGCCACTTAGTACCTTCACTGAAGCTATTTAAGTGCCTTGCTCAAGAGCATACGAATACAAATATTAAATATGAATCTCTTGGGCGGGTGCTGAAAAGGTGCAGTACGTCAAACAACAGCCTCTGCTAAATTAGTATTAGGTTTTCATACCTGAACCTCCATGAGACGATTGCAGTGTCCCTCCAGCTTTTATAAGACAGGAGTGAATATTGTAGCAGCAGCTTTAATCAGCCCTGTCCCATCAGCCCCCTGCTCCCAGCCCCCTGGGGAAAAAACGAGGAGAAACCGCCCCCCTGCTACTCCCCCTCCACCGTCCTCGCACCGCCAACTTGTCGATATCTTATAATGTAAAAATTTGATAGCCAATTCAGAGCCCGGCTTGTCTCTGAGCATAAAAAATGAGCTCAAATCCACTGGGACTACACAACTGAACTTGTCCAATACGAGTTGGGAAAGCAGGCGGAGGATGCAGAAAGAAAGAAATGAACGAGAAAAGAGAAGAATAAAAGATTCACTGTAGTGAGTTTGTTCACCCACTGCAGATCTAAGCTCTGGTGACCCCCCTAGAAGCCGGAGTAAATTATTCATTAAGAGTCAAATGGCTTGTTTCTTGTGAAATTACCTTTCTCTCCCTCACCTCTTCTACACTAGCCAGAAGAATAATTAGTTATAAGGGCACGGCCATTTTCAGACTTTAATCATGTAACAGAGAAGTCTCCTGCAGTGAACATATTAGATCTGGAGGTGGGGAGAAGAGACAGAGCACAAAAAAAAAAAAAAAGAATAAAGCATCGACGAACACTTAAGGAATCTTAGCTGCCTGGGTGTGTAATTAAAAATTGATGTCATATTAGAGATGAAGATTTCAACTCAACAGCCAGAGGGAAACGGAGTGCTTTATTGACAGCACATTGTCGACTCCTCGTGCGCATGCTTTCAGCCCTGCTGGGTGGCTCTACAGGCAGATTCTCTCTATCGATCAATTAATCAATTCATTTTTATTCCAGACCGTGCATCCATAAAAAAAGGTAAACAGTAAACAGCCTAAGGTAAATCAACAGCAAAAGGTTTGGATCACCAAAAACTGAGAAATTATGTCTATTTGATAGAAAACAGCTAATTTACAGTTTTCCTCTAAGTACATTAAGCTAAATGCAAACTTTCCCTGCAGAGACACTTTTTTTTCATATTTTGTTGATTATCTACAAACTCTCCGACTGTACAAAGGCAGTGTTGGGGCAAACTGTGTTACTGCACCCTCTGGTGTGTTATTAGGACAATACCATGGTGCAGGAAGAACTGCATTATACTGTATATCTATCAGAAAAAAAGAGAAGAAAGTATGAAAGCAGAGGAAAGGAGAACATTCAGGTTGGTCAGGGATCATCCTACAGCAGGATAATGACCAAACAACATCAGAAAGGAAGAACTTAGACCTGTCTTCGTGTGATAGGGCAGCACAGTCTGCAGAATTAAACCCTGTGGAAATGGTTTGGGATGAACTGGACAGAAGGTGAAAGCAAAACGACCTGCAAGTGCAACATGTCCGTGGGAACAGTGTTGGGATAAACCTTTGAAATGTTTTTTCATGGCCATTGTAGTGAGACAGTTTTGTGCGTGTTTGGCAGCTGAATTTGTCAAATAAATCTAGATATAATTAAGGATTGATATTTCTTAATTACTTCAATAACATAGTATGACTTTGAAAGTTAATACAGTAAAGTTGGTACCAGCAGTTAATATCCAGCAGTTACAGAGCAACAGTACAATTTGTATTAACTAGCACAGCACAAGTAAAGTGAGTATCCTGAAGCTCAGTTGTTGTTATATACGTCACTTACATTGATGAGTCCCAGCCGCTGCTGCTACAGAGCGCTGGTCGCCTGTTTAATCAAAGTTTAATAATATTGAACATTTCTTGTGTCAAAACTGCACCAATTTGACAATGTACCTCCTTGGGCCCTAAACAATACACATGTCAAGTGTGAAGCTGGGTGAAAATGGTTCTTAAAATCTGCATTCCACATACAAACAGATATTTCTGAAATAAGTAGATTTAGATTTAAGAATTTAAGTCCAATATTGTCTCTTCCTTTAGCTCTTTGAGTCTCCAGCAGTTCCTGGAGGATATATCGGGCTTGTTATCCACTACATTATCTGTCTTGCTGCGTTTGCAGTAGGTTTTCAGAGATGATTTTCTGTTAACAGCTGCCTGCTGTGACCACAAACTGGAATGTGCTGCTGAGAGTGAAACAAAACTTTTGCAGGAAATGAAACCAAAAGAATTATCTAACAAACGACAAATTGGTCCATATTCATATTAATCAATGTAATCAATGAAAAGTTTGATCTATAAAATATCATAAAAATCATTTTCACAATGTTAACAAAACACACTACTCCCACTGAAGGTGTGACCAGAGAATTTCTGGTAATCAACAAGTTTAGTCTGAATGTGTAATCTCATGTGCGAGTATATTTTTTGTAGAATTCTGTTTCTTCGGTTGAGACACTTGTCCGTCACCAGTCCTCTGTGAGAGTTATGGAGTAGATTCCAGTTAAGCGGCTCCCTGATCTCTGGGCTATATGATGCCGACAGTGTGGCTCTGTCACCAGGAGAAGGGGGGGTTAAGACGGTGTACCTGTCACTGTAACAGGCTGATTATTGCCTGTGGAGCTGGCAGGCTTGAGAGGTTTGCACCCCCTCCCCACAGCCCCCTGCTGGGAGACAGTCCCGGGGCCTGTGCTCACTGAGGCTGAATTACTCACAATTACCGCAGCGACAGAGCCTGCAGCCATCTCCCATCCTCTCCAGCCGTTTCACTGACTCACTTAGCGCACATGACAAATGACAAAATCCGCCCAAACCTCCGCCCCCTCACTAAGACCTGATAGCCCATCGCCCACACTTTCCCTACAGTACTTACACCTGGGATATGTCTTGCCAAGCTTCAGGAAACAAAACAAACTGAGTCTGGCCTTTCATACTGGCCTTTCAACGCAACATGTTACACTATGTAGATGATTGAAATTGCATATATGTACAGTGTGAAAACAAAAGTGAACTCCAGTTATATTTTTACACCATTTCAATTGGCTTTCGTTGCATGAGTCAAAGTAGGAAGGGTGCTGATAGTTCAATCTTACACCTCATATACTGTCCTTGTTAAATGCACTGGCGAGAGATTCGGACCACTATGCAGTTTTTCATAATGCAGTGGAAAAAGTCGTGCTTGTTATAGTATTTATTGATATACTGTTGTATAATGTGTGACTTCAATGACCTTAAATATGCATCACTAACCAGATGTACTGAAGTCTGAAAGCACGCAAACGATTGTTAAAATTCCATACCTGCAGCCCATGTATGATAACCTGAGAAAATGAAATCACACTTGTATTAAACAGCATCATGTTGGACTGCACAGTGTGTGTTCTCTTACTGCAGTAATCATTACAGCTCTGGCTCCGTTTTTTGCACAGCCATATTAAGCTCATTCTTACATTTGTCTTTTCTCAATGATGCTACACAGTGAATGTGATAACTCCAGCGGTGCCTCACACTTAAATCTTCTGTACAACAGTAGCACAATGCTCTCTTCATCTCTCCTCCTTCAGCCTGGCCTCACAGGTTCTCTAATGAAGACTGTGTGAGCGAGCGGGACGAGGCTTTACTCAATGTGTAAGCTTCAACAAAGCATCTAGCGATATGTTTTTGCTCGACGGAGCTCGCAGAGTGATCAGGATCTTAAAAGCAAGGGGGCAGTTTCAGATAAATAAAAAGTGACATATTTTTCAAGAACCCTAACGGGCCTGTTCGTTGAGACGCCACAGGGGCTCTTAAGTGCTATCTGGGGAGGTTGGCAAAGTGCTACCCTCCATGCCCAGGGAGCCACTGGCTCATTGGAGAGGAGATATCAAACGCAAACTAGTCCTTCAATTAGAGCCATGAGGAATCAAAGTCATCCTGCCTGGCTCTCAACTCCCCGCCTTGAAAAACAAAGATACTCTTGATGAAAAGATCGATGAGAATCCATGTCTTTAGCTCTTCCAAATTTTTGTTCATTATTAATGAGGTTCTCCAAGAAACTATCGGAACTATCTGATTCAAGAGGACGGAGTCCTTGTCAGCCCCTGTTATCGGCCCCGGTGGGGAGGCTGAAGGATCTGAGCGGCAGTAAAGCGTAGCAGCACATAGGTAACTAGAGGAGACGGTGTCTGGCCTCCAGCACCCACAAGGGAATGAGGCCAGATTAGGGGAAGTCAGGGGGGGGCCCGCTCATCTGAGTCCAAACACCAGACCACAATCACATTAACGTGAATCCCTGCAAGGCTGTATAAATGCGATACACGTTGTTATGAAAGGAAATACATGTTTTTAGAGGGACAGAAAATCAATATCACTGACTGACTCGGGTGCAAGAGAACAAATCTGAGCGAGCTTGAAAAGCCTGCATAAAATGGAATAAAAATGAGTCCGACTTAATAATCCTGACTAAGCCGGTATAAGGAAGCTCTGGCAGTCAAGACAGTCGACGGATCAGAGCGCAGACACAGATGCATGCATTATGCATCGCTGTAAAATCTCTGCGGGTAGATCTCACACACACATACACAAACTTACCCCACCGATCACATTTGCATCACTTATTGTTTTCGTTTACCCCAACTCAAAATTCACAAACGGTGTGTGTGTGTGAGTGTGTGTGTTTGTTCGCTGCTAAAATCGAAAGGACGTAGTAATGCCGGATGCTTCCGTAGCACATTAGACAAACAGTACCTGCTAATAGATCATTACTGTTGAAGAATCAGCCGTTTCATTGCTCTCACATTCACACACTCTTAACAAAGCTACTGCTGAGCACAGCAGCGCTATCTTATCTCCCCCCGCCCCTCATTTGATGTTAACATTTGACAGCTTTGTGTGTGTGCCGATACAGACTCTCTCTTTAATTAAAACACTGGAAATCTTAATTGGACATTATACTTTATTCTTTGCACACCCCCCACCATCACCACCACTTGCCCACCTTCCCCCAACTCGTATACTTTGATCCTCCGACCAAATCTTTGGAGGCAATAATAGTTTCCTGTACTCACACTGCAGTGCTTTAGAAGCAAAGTGCTCACTTTAAACTAAAAAAGCAAGGCTCGGTCTACTTTCCACTTAGTTCCTTGTAGATTATTATATGAGAACAATCCTCCAGTTACATGGATGATCTTCAAGTGACCTTTCCTGATTTTGTTACTGTGAAAAGGAGATTGTTTGAAAGGGAAACGTTGAAAGAGTTGAGTGAATGAAGTTTTGACAATGTAGAGAATGAGTTGTTTTCTAACTGGCTGGATGAATCCTGCTCCTTTTGGTGCATCAGGATGCTAAGTGCATAAATCAACCTCCAACCTCTGTTGTCAGAGAAACAACTTTGGAAAGCATTTCTTAATGACAGGCCTTTACTGTTTTACAGAATTACAGCCTTTGTAGAATATAATAAAGTATTGATTAAACCGCCCAAGACCAGAGGAGTAACTCACTTAATGTGAGTTCAGTTTTGGTGTGGATTTTCTGTTTGAATCTCTTCTCTGATCCCTCTGACCCCACCAGTAGCTCAAGGGAGGCACATGAGCCCATTACAAGTGAGCTTAGGGAATTATATCGGCTCGGTGAAAACTATACATAGGAGTATTTTCTCTCGCAGCCGAGGTAAACAAAAGAATGTAATAATAGCAATGCCTGCAAAAATTCCACCATTTATTTATATAAATAACATTGATAGAATGTCACGCTTGCTACCACTAGAGGTATAAACTGTAAATTAAGTATCGATTAAACCTTTAATTTGTTTTCTGTCCACGTTTCTTTCCACCTTGCTAATAATTGTCTACTTTCTTTCTCTATTTTCTCTTTCAATCTTTACCTCAAACCTCCTCTTTCCAGGTGGCCCTGGGTCAAGAAGATGAGTCCTCCAGCCCCAAAAGCTCTTCAGACGACTCCTCCAAGACGCTGGGCCTCCTGGGCGAGCAGGCTCCCCTCTCGCCCCTGAGCCGCTGGATGCTTCACAGTAAGAGCAGAGCTGCTAATGACACCTCTCTGGAGCTGCCCTACCGCTCCCCGATCCCTTTCTCCAAGCAGGAATTTTCTAAACAGGAGTTCTGGGAGATGTTGGGCAGCGACCTGCTCAAGCCGGACGCCTCCAGCTCCAGGGTCAAACGCCGGCCAATTGTTAAGACCGGCAAGTTCAAGAAGATGTTTGGCTGGGGAGACTTCTATTCCAATATCAAGACAGTGAGGCTTAACCTGCTGATCACCGGCAAGATTGTGGACCATGGTAACGGCACGTTCAGCGTCTACTTCCGCCATAACTCCACGGGCCAGGGCAACATCTCAGTCAGCCTGGTGCCACCTGTCAAGGCGGTGGAGTTTGACCTGGAGCGCCAGAGCGTGGTCTACCCTAAGGACTCCAAGATCTTCAACTGCCGCGTGGACTATGAGAAGGTGGATCGCAGCAAGCGCACCTCGCTGTGCAACTACGACCCGTCCAAGACCTGCTTCCAGGAGCAGATTCAGAGCCACGTGTCCTGGATTTGCTCCAAGCCTTTCAAGGTCATCTGCATCTATATATCCTTCTACAGTACGGACTACCGCCTGGTGCAGAAGGTTTGCCCGGACTACAACTACCATAACGAGATGCCCTATCTGCCCTCGGGCTAGAGGACTTGTGTGAGGGGAGGAGAGGTGGGAGAGGAGAGGATACGGGGGATGAATGGGCGCTACTGCAACAGGAAACCAGGGCTGACAAAAGTCATTAATACCATAGTGGCAGCAAGACATCTTCAAAAAACCCCTCTCTGTAGCCTGCAAGATGTAAAAACATATATGCAAAACAAAAACGACAGTATGCAGATAGTGAAGCACCGGGAATGTTTAACTGCAGCATTTGTTAAATGGACTGGTAGTGAAATTTAAATACCACACACATTCTTACCTCAATCCAGTTTCAAAAGACCAACTTCTCGCCAGCTATTTTTCTCTTCCATTAAGTCATTTGTCAGTGTTGTCTCAATGTCCTTTTAATCACCCTTCACTGTGTTGCTGTTTCTGCAAAGTCACCAGGCAGTACTTTCCGTGAAATGCTGTGTTACGAGTCATTGGGGAGTTGTATAAAAAATTCAGACTTTATTACAGACATCATGTGGTGTTTAACACCGTATGCTGTAAGGGAAACAATTGCACTTGCAAACTTTCCAGAGGGAACACAAATCACTGCTTTCCTCACAAAAGGCAGGTGAATGTAAAGTGTACCCGTCCACAGGATCATTCAGCTTCTACTCTTTTTTTAAAGGGCATGTTTTTTTAAGTCAATCCCCGAACAACATAAAAGAAAAGTTCCTCTTCTTACTCACACCCTGTCCATGTACCCTCACAGCCGCGCATCCCACCAGGACAATGTCCCAGTGTTTACCTGCAGAATGCAATTACTATATATCCTTCAGTTATGTCACTTCCCTTTCAGTGATACAGGGAAAAGAGACAGGGAGAGGGAAAAAAGATCCCAAATTTGCAAGCAAAAGCAATTGCTCAACAAAGATTCGGGACCAGGGCTTAAGACAAGCTCAGTGTGAGGGAAATAACTAGATTCTGCATAGAGACAGGATTGGCCCTCCACACATAAGAGAGGGAGAAAGGTGGGGGGAGTGAGAGAGGGAGAGATTCAGTGCGCTATTTTAATTAAAGTGGAGAAGGAGATGTAGAGTATGCAGCTCCGTCTATTGTCCCCTCTGTATGAAAAAGATTACATTTTGTTGCCGTCAGGATTCCTGATTTCACGCCTTGATAACTTTGACTGTGTGAGGGAGATTGCTCTCTCCCGACAAATACTGTGTTCACTAAAGTAGGCCCGTTATCTTGAATAAATGAAAATATTATCATAATAATTACATATAATTTAATCTCCTGTAGAACTAATTAAGGTTTCAACGAGAGGGCGAAATGCATTCCTAAAAATCAAGTCAGCGGGTGGGAGGATAAGAGGACGCTCGTGGAGGATTGTTGTGTTTTTTGTGCGGAGCCGGCAGCCAAAGCTCAGCTCAGAGTTAACTGCTCTCATTAAGATAAATGGCCACTGGCTGGCCCATCTCATGTCGCTCTCACAAACAATATCAGAGGAGAGCAGTGCACAATGGAGCAATGAATTAGGTGACCTGACATTTGTGCGCTGAGAGGTTACTGCTATGCTGCTTGTAAGGACACAATGATTTCTTGCTTCATTAACGACGAACAGTCACAAGACAGGTGTGAAGAGTCATTAAACAGTGATATCGGATAATGGGTGTGATGCTCGTATACGGCGCGATCAGGAATACAGCCAAGATCTGTGCCTGTGCACGCTTGGCTGAAGCTGTGCAGGGATGTCCCAGGTGGACTCGTGCAGCAGTGACTGGTCCCTCCCCTCCTGTTGGGGGGGGTAAGCATAAGGCCAGACTTAAATCCTTCACCTTGCCTGTGTGTGCTAGGAGAGCAGTACAAGGAAAACAAGACTTAAGGTGATAGTAAAATCCTGTAAATCTTAAAAACCTAAAAGTATTTTACTTACTTCTTGGCTACATCCATGCTACTACGATTTCATTTGTAAAAAGGCGTTTTAAAAAATAAAATTACCTCTGTCCAGTGTCCACACAACATTTGAGCTGCGTTTCAGTTTTAATCCTCGCCCATACTATACTACTATACTATATCATCATAACTCATATACACTAGGCATGCGTTTGACTGCGGACACAGGAAGCCTTTGGTTGTTAGCTGCGGACTTGAATAATAGCGTGTTGCCTACGCATGTAAACAGTTGTATCGTTGTCGAAAGTAAAGCCAACTGGGTCAACAATGCTTGTAATGGATTATCCATGTTGCGGTTGTTTTCTTCCAGAAGCCGGTTATGTGATAGGAGGCTGAGAAATCCACGAAGGCCTCATCATGACTGAAAAGACACAACCAGCAAACGGCTGTGTCTACGTCATCATTTCCAAACATCTCAGTTTCTGCCCGTCTAGACTAGAGTTTTCAAACTAAAACGGGGCCATCAGTGTTTCCAAACTTCTGCTTTTTAGCAACTGTAAAACTGTGGAATAATTTGGAAGGCAGGGATATCCGATGCATTTTCAAACAAAATTGTAGTAATATGGATGTAGCCTTAAAGATGGGGGATAGCTCCTCTCCATGTGCAATCTGCAGGGGACTGGTAGCTGCAGCCACCACAAAGGCTGTTCATCACCATGAGTCCAGCCTCTGTCTCCTCTTGTGACTGTATTGTTTTTTATCACAGCCAATATTTCATATATGTACCAGCTTGTCCGCCTCACACATACATATCCATCAAGATCGACTTTTACTTGAAGTGTCTCAAAATCAAGGATCCTCACAAGGAGGATTTATCCTTAAGAGTCTCACATCAATCACAGAGCCAACTATGAGAGAGAATGTAGAGATGGATTCTGAGTCCTGCCACATCACACTAAAGTCGTTTTTCACACATGACCTGTGGGTAAAATCTGGAGTATTGGCCACAGAGTTTGCCCGCAGTTTGTCTTTCACACATGCACAACACAGCGGGAGATTCACTGCACAGATGTGTTCACAACTGAAACACATCCTGCGCATTATTCATGCGAGAGGTGGAGCAGCCGGGTGCAGCAGACAGAGGCAGGAAAAGACGTAATAACTCAGCTGTGGCTCTTATCACAACAAACTCTCTTGACATCTACGCCGGTGTCTTCTATGAGTGTGACACCGCTTTTTCACCAGGAGATATTTGTTTTCTTTTCATTTTTTTTTCATTTTTGCATCTGTCAACCCTTAGAAGCGTCATCAATCCCCCCCACTTGCTCGAGGTGAATCCAATGGGGGATCCCCTTCTGTGTTCAAAAATCAGATTATCCTGAATTTCTGCAGACTTTCTCCACCTGCCCTGTTTGTATAAGGTCTGCAGAACCTCGGATATTCACACACGTACCTCCTCCAGAGTATCTGCAGAGTTCAGTGCATGTCTGAAAGCAGCATAACGGTTTATTTAGTATTTATTTGAAACAGTTGTAATGGAACATACAATATAGATGCTGGCTTGTCTGAAGGTCCTTTTCCTGTACTGCTGGATGAAATACAAAGCTTCATGTGCGTATAATGCATCAAGCAGCATGTGTGAACCACTACCTGTTGCTCTGTTCATTAATTCCCTCACCCTCTGCCCCTTCCTGCTCCAGACGTCTGCATGCTGCTCAGCCATGTGTCCTGCAGTCTTCACGCTGTTGTCCCCTTCTTGTGTGTGTGACCCTGCTGGCTGCAGCCTCAGCCTCCATACCCTCTCTAGCCCCCATACCCTGGCGTTGAACCCTGCAGTGGGTAGTTCCTCATTGCTGCCCCGCCTGCCCTCCTGCACACAGCGTTGAGCTAAGCTAGCTAATCTCCGTGAGCTTAACGCCAAGCCAACTGAACATCAGCTGTGAGAACACCCCTCCCTCCCTTCCCTCTCTATCTATCTCTCTCTCTCTCTATATCTATATCCCATCAAACAAATGCGTGCACAGACACAGTCTTAAGATGTGCTGGTTTAGCTTTTTTCCTCTCTCCTGTTCAAAGCGTCTTGCATAAGCCCTTGGATTGTGAGGACATGAAATCTCCTCAAGAGCATGCCAACAGAGTGCCCGACACAGAAACGCCCCAGTAACCTCAACACGCGTCTCCCCCCACCTCCTGCAGTGCGTCCACAGAGAAGTTGGATACTCACACATGTTGGGATCAGAACTGGGCAACAGGAGCCAACAGCATTAAACTCATGTAGAAAAGAAACAAGGACACATGTTGGGCTACCTGTGGAGAAGAAGCCCCCTACTCTGCTCCTTACCAATCCCCCCCAGATTTACAGCAATACTCTCATTGAGACTCCTCCACCTCTCCGGTGCCAGCTACAGAAAGGCTGCTGGACCAACTTTCAGAGACAGTCATGTTGCTGTGGGATGGACGGTTTGTTACTGCAGCAGCTTTACTGTTGACCCGTCTAGTGCCAACGGACATGTGGATATTTGGCCTTAGAGACTGCAAGGCAACACTGGTCCACTCGGCAGAGAATAGTTACTAACTGTCAAAAACAAGAATATACATATATATATAAATATATATATAAAAACTAAAAGTCTGCAGATCTGAATAAAGTTGTATTTAAATGTGGTTCATGCAGTGGAGGTTGTCTGTTTTATCTTTTTGTTCCCTCATGGTTTTCTTTCTCTGTGTCATGTGGATGATATACTGTATGGATGATATGATGGCATTTACTGTGGTTTTCAACATTCAAAAAAAAAGAATCAATAAAGTACACAGAAGTACTTAAGACACTTCAGTTGGAGAGAAAAAGACTCCGCTCTTATATCCGCTTGTGCTTCTTGTGTAGGAAGAGTGTGTCAACAATGCTGAAGTCTCTATTTTCTCATATTTGCATACCCATACTGTGAGCCGACGGCAGAGAGAAAGATGTGACAAATTTTTTTCTTGCTGAGGGCACTTGCAGATATACATGCAGAGAGAGAGAGGGAAAGAGAGGGGGTGAGAGAGAGAGAGAGAGAGAGAGAGAGAGAGAGAGAGAGAGAGAGGAATAAAAGGGGAAAAGAGCACAGAGGAAAATGGGGTTGAGAGAGAGGGGAAGGAAATGTTTCAGCAGGAATGATGCATGAACACAACTCCATCCTCTAATTAGCCTCCTCTCTCTTTTTCCCCCACTCTCTCGCTGTCGGTTTCTTACATCTCCGTACTCCCCGTTCACTTTAAGATGTAATTGACATTAAATTCCTTCTACTTTTTTAATTAAATCCCAGACAATTGTTAACGAGGGGATGGGTTCAAACATTCAGCTCACAACATCCCTTTAAAACAAGATCGATTAAGGCATGGCTGGCGGCCCTCCGACACCCCCCCCCGCCCCACGCCCCCTTGTTGCCATAAAAGTGCTGCCTGCCTCAGGATAACCTTGCCGGAGATGATGAAAGGGAGGCAAATAAGTCAACACACAGACAGAAGAATAGAAATCTCATTTGGAAGAAAGCAGGATTGAGGTTAATGTGAAATCTGTGAGAGCTGGATTCTGGGTCAAACAGGCACATGGACGCACTTACTGCGACACGTGCGCACACACAAAGAGAGGGTGGAAAGTGCAGGCAACAATTATTGATAATGAGCATCAGGGTTTACAACAAGAACTTACAAGAAGTTTTGTGGTTGTCCGAGGAGAAAAAAAACAATTCAAGAGCACAAGTTCCTCAGAATGGAAAGGGCATTTCAGCATGAGTAATGGGAAGCTGGCTGATAGTCAATTGAGAAAATAACTAGTCATGGCACGAGGAGGCGGGAGAAGGCGTGCAAAGCTTAAAATGATAAATAGACATTCGGAAAAATAACCTTGAGGTATGAAACGTGTCTGGAAAAACTAGACAAAATATGTGACGAGACGAGGAGAGTGACTCCTTGTTTTGAATAACAAGGCTATCTGGTTTGCAATTTAATCCTGTAGAGTAATAATTATCAGTAATTTCCCTCCATGACACACTACACCACAAGTATTGCGCTGCCGGTAGATGTTGCACCCTGCAACATCATCCCCTCGCTAACAGTGTTGACAAAATCGGAGCTCAACACGCTTCTTCTTCACACTTTGAAATCATCGAAGAGGATTAGACTGGTGCAGCGGTGTGATGATACACAGAACCAGACTGACACTGAGGCATTATTAAAAAATGAGATTTGATCAGTCGAGTGTTTCTAATATGATCCAGGTGTCTTCCCGACAATAGTAAATCAGCCTGTGAATCCTGCAATGAGGATAGTCTTCAAGGTATAATAATATAATAATATAAATCAAATTTTTGATGAAAAATCTGATTTTTCCTCAAACATACTACTGAATAGGTGTGTTGGTGAAGCCCACTAACCCGTCTGAAAATTTCATTAGTTTGGGGTTTTAGAGATTTTGGTGTGTAAATGAGATTTCAGAAGCTTTTCTGCCCCAAGAAAAAAAAATTATTCAAGGAAGATTTGATTGCCAAGTGAAACTGACTACATATTGGCACGAGTTATATATTACCTATTACTTATATAGTTTGAATAACAAATCTAGTCCATTATTAATGTCTGTTTCCACATCATGCTGGACACTGGACTGCAGATGTGATACCAGCTCCATCCTGATGCAATTTATTATCAAATATGACTTGGCTGCATTCGCTGAATTCAAATACTACTTGATGTTCTTTGATGTTCTGGAGTTTGTGTCAGGGTGGTCATGGTCACGCTCTTACTGCGGGCTCAGATTGTCAATGCAAATGTACACATGTGCTTGCTGCCCCCCCCCCACACCCACACACACAGAGAGAGAAAAACAAGCACACACACCCCTTATAGCTTCATGCTCAGTTAACAGTCTCTCTGCCCCGCCATGCCAATGACAGCGCCTGGAGTACAGCAGACAACCAGGTGGGCCAATCCTCAGCCACAAAGCATCATGGGACACACAACGGTGCGGTGAAGGGGTTGAGGAAACAGCGGGGGGGGTTGAGGTGGAGGCTGATAGAGTTAAAAAAAGAAGAAGAATAAAGCACAGATGGCCATTGGCTACAACATGGAGGAGAGGGAAACAAATGATGATACTAATTAGTAGTGCGGAAATTCACACACACCTCCATCAAATCGACACTCACTACATCCGCTTGAAAGATTTATTTATTTTTTATCAATAAATCATTCTTAAGTAGAGAAAAGACTTTGAGATAGAAATTGATATCAAGGCTGCGGGTTTTTACGCCTCTCTGCATCTTATTGCACAATAACACCGAGTGGAGTTTGGATTACAGAAGGTGACAGCAAATAGCTTCACACGTCGATGCCAATGTGGAAATTCAAGCTGTGGTGTCTGTGTCCTGCAATGTGGTGGTATTAGCTGGAGGCCCTGATGGAGACATTAGGGCCGTGATCTCTGTATTACCCTGAAAAGAGGATTTCCACTTAACTAAAGGAAGCGATGGAGAGGAGGGTGATTTAAATTCAGTGACAAGGCTTTAAATACCAGCCAGGGATCACAGTTGTGCCCTTTGGCAAAGTAATTATTCACTCCCTTAGAAGACGATCAGGTGTGAATGTGCGGTTATGTGTGTGTGCACACATACTTTTGGCGAGTTTGTCGGCAACTGTGTGTGTGCCTGTGTGTTTGGGTAAACCAGGAGGGAATGACGGAGGTGTGAAATGTTACAGTTTCTCCTCCTTTCATGTAACTGCGAAGTGTTTATGCCAAACTCTTCAGACGAGAGAGAGAGGGTGTTCAGCTAAGGGCTCATATCAGCTGATAAACATGAGAGGGAAGAGAGAGTGAGACATAAAACAAGAGCTGGTAAAGGTTAGCTTTCCACCTCTCCATCACTGTCTCTCGCCAGCTTGTACTCTCCTCCTGTCCATTTTTTCCCGCTCTTATAACCTTCAGCCAGAAGCAGCCGTGTTCTCATGGGGAGGAGCTCTCTCCAGGCCAGACAGAGGCCCAGCCCAGGGGTTGATGGGATGAGACTCTCATTGGGAAACTGTCCTTCAAAAACTGCAGCCTGATGGATTTTTATTTTGGCCCCAGAGTTGCTTCCATCGTTCCCAGCACATCCTCAGTGCAACGCTTCATCTCCCTCCAGCGCCCTCTATTGCCCTGAGTTATCAACTAGACACAACACACACACACACATCTCTGCAGGTTTTGTTTCTTGCTGACAGTCTAGTCCTCGGTTCTGTGGAGCTGCCTCTTGGTAAGTCAAAGACATAGAAGGGGGGCACTGATATTTTTCATTTTCTTTGGGGCTGTTAAAAAGGAACACACAGACACACTCTCACAAACACACACACTTTTTCAATCTCTCACACACACACACACACACACACACACACACACACACACACACACACACACACACACACCTCCATGAGTTGAGAGGACATTAGAGCGTTTTCACACCTGAAAGTTCAAACCAAGGTTCATGTCCTCGTCACATTGTTTACATTTGATCTTGTTAGTTTTGGTTTCACATTAGAATTTAAGGAGCTCACTAAAGACGTTTGAAAGACATACACACGTCCTGTCATCATCACCAACATACATTTACACATACTTCATTAGTTCTTAGACGGTCACGTGTCTGATGTCGGCGTTTTGTCTGTTCAGCTCTCTGTACTCTACTCTTTTTTTTAATAAACTGCATAGAAAAAACAATCTTTCCCTTTTAAAAGGAGAAAATGAACGAACCCACTGATTGTTAATTCCCTAACCACTGTACTATCATCATGGTATTGCTAACAGCTAAATTAACGTCCTCATCGTTCAAACTTTAGATCATTAGAGGCGAACACTAGAAGCGTCGCTGTGAGCAGCCTCTGCTTCTTCTTCTGCCTCCATCGTTTAATGCCGTCTCAACTTCCTGCATTTGGTCGAAAGTCAGAATTATCCCCAAAAAACTGGAAATGAACCTAACCATGATATAAACTAGGACCACCTCTTTTGGTCGTAAAAGAATTTGGTCCTTTGGTCCTTATGTTGATTCAGACTAAACTGAAAAGTCAGAAGGTCCAGACCAAACAAGGAAGTTGTAAAAGCCCCCTAACTCTAACTAACCCTAACCTTTACCTTAACTGGCCTAACTCTATCTTATAACTTTAAAACAGGTCTGTGCCTTAAGATTGAATGATTTATGCTATGGGGACTTACTTTTTGTCCCCACAAGGAAGACAATTCCTAAAGATGTGACTGTGTATGTAGATTTAGGGTCCCCACGACATGAGAAATTCCTGGAGCACACACTCACTCACTCACTCACATTGTTATCGGTGCTCCTGCATGAGTTCATCACTAACCCATCGATGTGCAGACTCAGCTGCAGACGACACACAGCACCTCAATCAGTCATCATTTGCCTCCTCTTTCTCGTTCGTCTTTTTTCTTCCACCATATTTTACCACTTTCTCTCTTATTTGCAGAAGAGGAAACAGGGATCACTCAAGTGAGGATTTATTTTGCTCCTTCTCTTCTCTCTGTAAAGAGATTGCTTCTCACACTTGAATATTCACCAGAGGCGGATTGTGAAGCATGCCCGAGGCCTGTGTCCTGCTGGGCCCAGATGTTTGCTGAAACCCGGACTGAGCTGCAGGAAGTGGTAACAGTCACCAAACAGCAGCATATTTCTCTGAAGAAACTCACTACAAATGGTTAATGCATGATAGCTGTAAAAGCAAAGCTCCTGTTGCTTAACATTAAAACACAGTTGTGGACAAACAGTTGGTTCACAACGGGTGTTTTTCTCTTCAGAATTTTTTTTATATGAAATAGAAACGTTTGGCTATGGCCCGACTTTAAAAGGTCCGAATGAATTTCTGGCTGCAGAGACCATCGTTTATTGCTTTGAATGAAGTGAAATCGGTGGCGAGGCTTTGTCGTTTACAACTCAGTAAAACGAGAAAAGCTACGACGGAGAGTTGGATCATAGCAGGAAGGTAATTGGATGACTAGGCTTAAATGTGACCTCTCTCTGTCAATGGATGGTCATGCAGTAAGCCGCAGTCTGACATTTTAGCAAATTATAAGCGCTCCACAGCCTGATGATTAATTATTTCACATATAGAGCTGGAGTGTCTAAAGAGGTGGTCAAAGAACACCCAGTTGCACCTCTTCAGCTCAGGGAAAACTTGTGGGAGACTTATCGAGATCCTTAACTTCAGTAAAAGCAAATCTGGACTCAATTATGGGAAATGTAGAATCTAGTGTTTTACAAAAAGTAAGAATATTACTCGTACACGTTCAGTATTTTACTTTGAAATATAAGAGTGTTAAGTATTTAGTTAACGCAGACAGAATGATCATTCATCTTCCACAAATGGCCTCAGCAGCAAGTTGATGGCGACGCCACTTTAATGTGTTCATATCCCTGCTTGGCTTTTACAGTCTCATAAGACGTAGAACCTGTCCTGGTGAGTTGGCAACCAATCAAAACTCAAACAAAAGTACGGTACCTTGAAACTGTACTAAAGCACAGACGTTTGTTAAGTTCGAGAGCTGTTTTCAGACATGAACTTGAGAAAATGGCCAGAATTTAAAGAACGGTGCGGGAGAGCAGGTCAGGTAACAGGGACATTTAAAAGCTATGGACCCTGTAACTTGTTTGTAAATATATTTGTATTCTTCCAGTTTCGTGTGTGTCACATGTGAGAACCATCATTGCCCCCCCTCACTTGTTTACCTTTCCCAAACATTTTCCTGCTGTATTTTTTGGTTCACTCTGACTTTTTGTGAACATTTTACGAGGGGGCTGCCAGAGAAACAGCAACTGACTCGGACATGTGCTATTTCACATCAAGCACCTCCGGAAAATTCCAGGAAAAATATCGGAACTTCAGCGCATGTGTGAAAGCAGCTAAAGCCACAAAAACAAGGAATTCAGCTGCATTCATAGAGAAGAAGGTGAAACTTCAATCGTAGATTGTTCTGAAAATCTTCCACAGGCTACAACAGTCACCCAACCAAAGATTAATCTTCAGACATACAATACTCAATACCTGAACAAGCTTGTTGAATTCTCCACTCAAACACCCATTATTTTAAGTATTTACTGCTGGCGAAGCTCTGCCATTGTCGCTACTCTCAGAATCTTCTCTATAATGTGCTGACACTGTGCTCATTTCAGTGATAGATATCTCTATTCAGCAAATATTTTCCTGCTCATTACCTGTAGAATAATGTCAGCTCTGCTGCTCGCACCTTCTAACAGACTCCTACTCAAAACAGAATTATGGCTTCGACTGAAATCAGCATATTAGTCGTAAAATCTTCTGAATGCCTTACGCTTGTGTAAAGACCCAAATATGACATTATTCAGTGTTTTGTCCTGAGCTCCCTAACATGACCTCAGCCAGAGCTCGCTTTTCAAGTCTTGACGTTGGCTATAAAATACAGCTGTCAGTGAATAACAGCACACCAGGGAGCAGATGCCTTTTGCCTTCCAATGCTGTAATGTGTCGACCTTCACCTTAAAGATTTTAACATATAACTATAACTTCTATTTTGGCTTTTAAATAATTGGATTATTGAGGTTGCATGGGCCAGGGGATTCTAATTCATCGCTGGATGCCTCCTGCATTATGATGATTAATGGCTGCATCTGCAGAGCCCACTTATTGGCTTCAGGTTGTCTTCTCAGGCAGATACATATGCTTCAACTGTTTTCCACTGTGAAATTTTAAATTCAGAGTCCGTTTTTGAGGATCTAAATCATGGTCAGAGGCGCTCCTCTATACACACACACACACACACACACACACACACACACACACACACACACACACACACACACACACACACACACACACACACACACACACACACACACACACACACACACACACACACACACACACACACACACACAATAGAGCTGCAGGGGTAAGGCAATTCCTTTCACGCTGAGGGATTTCTTTCTGCATCAAACAAGTCAGGCAATTGGAATTATGACCAGGGTCAATGCTCCAGATGAAACAGTAAGCCTCCCCTCTACTGCTAAATTCACTTTCCACCCATCCCCACCTCGCCACTGTCCTTGACTCCTCTTGACCCTTCCACCTTGGGGGGAATTGAGTTATTCGGTGGTACAGCTATCACCCTGCAGCTATAACTTTGAAAGCAGACCCTACCGCCTCTCGCAAAACATGGTAGCCAGAGCTCTGGCTTATTGATGGAGGCTCTTTAACATGGTCGCTTTGTCTCTGCCCGAGGCGAAAGGAAATAAATCAACTTTACCAATGTCGTCTTAATCCCCTTCCTACAACTCAACATCCCAGTAAGAGCTGACGGTTACCTGGGGTCAGGGACCGCCACGGTCACTGTATATAGACGGTGACATGTCACTCCTGGAAACTGTCATACAATCTGATATACAGCACGCACGGCTGTCTGAATGAGGTAGAAGGCGGTCGTCTCTCCTATGAGTCCATTCATCATTGTTATCCCACCACAGGAGAGATGCGGCAGGTCACATGAATACAATAACATGTTCACAAACACAAATCCCTATACGCTTCATAATAAAGGTAACTAAGAAAGAGAGTCGCTATAGCAGAAACACTTGCAGAAAACTGATAAGGTGCTGGTGGTGCGTGGGTGGAGATTTAGGGAAGGAAGGAGGCTGATTGTGGGAGGGAGGTGTGTGGGTGATGTGGGGGAGGGCAGCATAGGACGAGGGTGGGGAAGTGGATGTTTTATGAGGCCCTTAACATTTACTTCCCCAGCGTTTCAATCCGCCGTGTCTATTAAGGACGGCTGCTCCTCCTACGTGTTCCCCATCCATCAAAGAGCGAGAGACATGAGGCCCCACACTGACAGACAGCTCGATATGATGGAGGGAGAGAAAGTCGGCATCGGGCAGGGGAGGGAGAGAAAGTGAAAATACTGAGAGAGAGAAAGTGAAAGTGAAAATACTAAGAGAATGGGAGAAGTGGGGCACGGCTGAAAATACAGTTCTAGCCAGAGAATGGCCGATTGAAAAACACTTTCAGGTACAAACAAAATGGTCAAAGACGAGTTCCGTGCAAACAGCTGAAGCAGCATTTTGTCTCAGAATGGGCTTTGTGTAAGGTGGGCTGCTGTCCTTTTGCAGGTACACTCCGAAACACGACGGCATTTTGTGACTCTGCACAATAAAGCAAACCAACGCTGCGTGCCCGAACAGCATTTTGCGGAGAGCAGTGAAGTCAAACAAGCCATAAATAAAAGAGACCCTGAGAAAATAGATGAGGTCTCCATTCGCTGTGACAGAGTGTGTGAGGTGCGTATGGGTCAGGGAGGTGTCCGGCTCTGTTCAGGCTTTAGTAATACGTGTAGCCCCTGCAGGTCACTGCTATTAATTACAAACTAAGGCAGCTACCCTTCCATTAATCTAAATTTATAGTCCGGGCTATACATTCCTGCTTGACGCTGCCACCACAGAGCGCCTTGCCAACCAACCAATCACATAATAGATTTTCTGCCCTCTGGCCAACCGAAGACAAGGTCCACTATCTGCAAACTAATCATAGCCACAGTCTGACACTCTCAACCTGCTGGCAGCCAAGGTCAGCAGACCAATGACCACCGCACCACAGACGTTCGGCAAACATTGCTGCAAACACAGAGGGAGTTCATGAGAGGCTGAACGGTCCGACCAGCCGAAACACATAAAACCAGGCTTGTTAATGAGTACACGGAGCTAATGATCATTGCAGTGATGAACAGCTGGTTTGCATTGCTGTTTGTCTGCCTTCGGCCTTTCATCTTAATCAACGGCACACATATGTGCAGCGATGCTCCCTCTCTGAGGCGGCCCCAGCCAGTACACATGCGTAGGTCAGGAAAGGCGCCGTGGGGAATTTGCTCTACAACAGATCAACAAGGAGAGAGGGGAGACAGGGAGGGTAAATGAGACAGAGATGAAGAGAAGGGGAAAAAGAGGGAGAGAGCAAGTTGCTGAAGAAGACAAAGAGAAAGGGAGAGAGCGAAGTAAAGGAGGAGTGGGGGTTATACCATCCTGTAACCTTGTGTTCCCCCAGCCATACTGCCCCTGGGCTGCTGTACCCCCCTCCAGCAATTAATCATCTGATACTGAGCTTACTCAACCGACAACCAGCTCCCCCACATCCTAATTAAGCCAGGAGAGGAGAGGAGAGGAGAGGAGAGGAGAGGAGAGGAGAGGAGAGGAGAGGAGAGGAAAGGAGGAATTGCAGCAACTAAAAGACAATGGATAAAGAAAAAGGATTGTCACTGACAACGGAGAGACAGAGCAGGTACAGTGCAGCAGAGTAAACTGAAAGCTTGTGGCAAATGAGAGAGGAAAAAGGGAAGAAATCCAAAACTCAAGGCCAGTTTCTATGGATTGGTAGCGAACATAATGAAAAGCCTGTGCCAGCCTGCGTCGAGGACCATCTATCTACCAGACTGGCGAAGCAGGCACCATGCTGGCGCCAAGGTTATTCTACAAAGCTCAAAGACTGTGCGTGCGTGTGTTACTGCGTACGTGAAATTGTATGTGTGACTTTGTTGGACAAAATAAAATAGAAAGTGTGTGTGTGCGTGTGCGTGTGTGTTGTGTGTGCGTGCGTGCATTTCAGGTTTGTGTTTATTGTGAGCAAATACCCACAAGATGTGAGTGTATGACTTTGTGCAAGCGTGTGTGTGTTACAGCCTCTGCATGTGTGTGTGTGTGTGTGTGTGTGTGTGTGTGTGTGTGTGTGTGTGTGTGTGTGTGTGTGTGTGTGTGTGTGTGTGTGTGCATTATAGCCTGTGTGTTACTTGTTTTCATTTTGCAGAAGCCTTTTCATCTTTGGTCCAGGATATAGTGGGATACTTGATGTTCTCGCTCTTCTTCTTCTTCCTGGCTGAGACACACTTGAGTTGTCGCGGCCACCTGCCAGCCAATTAGCTAAGGGGGCAGAAACAGCTGCCCAGTAGCAGGTGGAAGTCCATCCCAACATCCCTTCCACCTGCTAATGCTAATGGGATCTCAGGGACCACTGGACTTGGCCGCTGCGGGAGGCCAGTCGAATGTGGATAGAAATCACAAAGGCTGGTACAGCCCTCAAGTGAGCATGTAAGGAGACCAGCAAGTACTATACATCTAATACGACTGCTGTATAGACAAGTGGTAGACATTCTGCTATTCAACAGAATTGGTAATTTATACATTTTCATTTTATAAGAAATCAATGTTGCAAAGTTAACGTCTTTTGCATCCACGCTACTTTTCAAGCTGCCCACAACGGAGAAGCAGTCAGCTGTATTCACTTCCTGTTTGGGTCTCATAAGTCACGAGTCAACTGGCAGCAGTGATTGCAAAATGTTGCTAACACTGTCTGTAACATTACAAGACCAAAGACAGATATTTATTGGTTTTAATTCATTGTTGGTTTGTACTGGGATTTGTTACCAATGAGAAACATTTAAGTTATTGCAGCCTTATCCATTAAAATAAGATTTCAGACTGGATATTCTAAATATACTTGTGATAACCAGTAACCATGGGAAGGTATTCTTGGCTTTACTTTTGATATACACTGGAGTTTAAAACCGTATGCAATTTTTTAGCTTTAATTTATGTATACAGGATGCACATCAGGAAATTATAGTGGACTTATCATTGAATCTATTTTAGTACAAATTACAGTTTTTTGTCTTTTCTGTTGATAAATGTTGAGTCAGACTAAACTCCACCTAATTAAGTGCATCACCTTCTTCACAGAAAAATATCAGACGATGCTTTGAGAGGAAAAAAAACATTGTATATAAGATCAACTGTGAAACATTTAATAAACTACATTATTATATCAGTCAGGATAATTAATAATCTATATATTTCTTTGTGAATTTTTTTTGATTATTAATATTTCTGCATGAAATATCTACTGCAGGCATGCAAATATTTCATGCAAATTTTATAACCTATTTTTTATTTCATCCATGATACAGATAAAAAAAAACACAGTGCCCCTGAGTCTGACTCTCGATCGATCCAGTTTTCCATCCCTGCACAGTGAATAATTAGCTCGGTCTACAGGTGAGGGCAGTGATGCTGCATGTGGCTCTTTTAGCGATCAGACCTGAAATAGTGCTGCTCCTCTTCCCCTCATAAAATGCCTCGACCCTTTTTCACTTTTATAGATGGAGGAGTAATATATGGCTTTATTTACGAGGACGGGCCCTGACAGATTTAATATTTTAATTTGGTTTTATGACCAGAACATAGGGCCGCGCAGCACTCTTTATTAGCCACCGCCACGAACGGACAGAGTGGCGGGGACCACCGAGTGGAGACAGGAGGGCAGGATGTGACGGATACAGCCATTCCTCATGTATCCCCGCCTAAATACCAAGCATATCTCTGCCTACTCTAACCTCTGCCGGCACTACTCCTCCCCTGCATGTCTCTATCATCCGTCTACAGTTCCCCCCCCTCATCTCTCCTCAACCCATAACTCCAATGAGAAGACATGGCCATGGAGCAGACAGTGCAAGTCTAATAGAGGGGAGATTGATGGTTCAAACGATTCAGGGCTGGTACTGAGGGGAGATTCATGCCCAAGACAACTAAGCTATTGGTTTTGAGATTGATGCATCAGAAGATACAGCTCTAAACTTTCCCGGCTTTTCATGGCTTCAGCGATAGCCTGCCAATCCTTTCAGGGTTCAGGGTTCAGACTATTAACAGCTGATATTGGAGCGAGGCATGGTACAGCTGATTGATGAATGTAATGATTCAAACTCTTCTGTGTAGATTGGTAGTCATTCTAAAAGTAGGATTAAAATAGTTTTTCGCGATCGAAAAAAATTCCCACCAATCTAGCACCATGAAAAGTTTGATTACTTTTAATGGAAATCAATTTTTAATAAAGAGAAATTCATTATTGTGCCGTACCACACACACACACCACTATAATCTGTCTTAAAAGAAAGAACCAATAAAAACCAAGACACCCTCTTACTTGGACACCTTTCTTTGTTGCGGTTTTACTGCCAATTGAAGCATTTAGAGTTTGACACAAAATTAACTGTCCTCAAAGGTTGATTGAGAAAAACTTCCAAAGCAGAAACTTTGAGAGAAAATTGAGGAGGTCTTTAAGGCACTATATCCGGTGGGACTCGGAACAGTTCCCATGGGAACTGGCAAATGAGCGTCTACCCAGCCTCACCCTTCTAGCACAGCGCTGGGAGAACACAGTGATTATCGATCTGTCTGAGGGGCGAACAGCTCAACCAATCAATGGCTCTTTGAGTCCCCCAAGGATTGTTGGATAGAGGAACAGTATGTGTGTGTGCAGAGAGGGGGGCCATTGAAGTGGCAGTGCCAGAGCGATTTCTGTCCAACACAAATCACCAGCTTAATTGACGGTCTTGAAATTGGTTTAAAAGGCCTGTTGCCCCCTGCCTTCCTCCTTCCAGGCTGCCATTTACAGGTATTAGTGTCATTATCCCCCCTGGGGATGGAGGTGAAGAGTCGGTCAGGGGCTGAGCAAGCTGGGACGCCAACTATCAAAACACTTAACAGCCTGGTATTGTACAGTTCATACATCTCACCTACACTCCCTGCCTTAGTCATTTCAGACTTTTTATTAATGCTGAAACAATCACTTAATTAATTAATCAACAGAGAGAAAATTAGCCATTAAGATTTTTGATAAACCACGGAACAATGTGAAACAAGTCACTTGTAAGTGATGAATTTACAGAGAAAATCCATCCAAAGCTCCCCACAGGCTTTCATTGCTTTATATTGAGTTTCAGTTCATTGTTTAGCTGTCAGACTTTATTAGTTTGGTTCACTCTCACTAGTCTCATTAAGTTTTTGCTCTGAGTTTACTGTGATCTTACCCGTCAAATAGAATTGAACTCTCTTGGTTCCTCTTGTTACTATGTTACTTCCTCAACAGCTCAGCTAAGATGTGGTGTCCCTCTCGGCTCTGTTCTTGCAACCCCCCCCCCCTCTGTACTTTCATGCTGCCCCTTGGTTTGCCTGTTCAAAGTCATGATGTATTTGTACATTTTCATGCAGTCATCATGCTACTAAATCCTGTATATCTTAGCAACATGGCATCTCCAAACATGATATTGAATCATCCAACAATTTGCTTAAATTCCACAGTGGTGAAAAAAATTCTAAAAATAATCCTGTTTTGTTCCCTTAGATCCATCAGCTCGGTTTTCAAATAAGCAGGTAGATGGAAACCCTGGGGTAATCTCTTTTTTGATGACCAATGTTCAGTCTCAAAATAATCAACAGAAAATTGTACATGCTTTTATCTCCACTTGCTGATTGGAATGCAATTTACTCGGGAATCAGTCGGGGCTCCTTCCACCATCTGCAGTCGGTACAACATGCTGCTGCTTGGCTTATTATGGGGACAGAAAGACAACGCCACGTCACCCCTGCACTCGCCTCCCTACACTGACTCCCTGTTAGATTTCATATTGATTTTAAAATTGTATTGCTCACTTTTAAGGCCTTAAAGATTTGTTGACCTGGTATGTGCCCTTTCGACCACTAAGATCCACAGACACCTAAGCGGCTTTCAGACATGCATTGAACTCTGCAGATACTCTGCATTTTCTCCGGAATGCATGTGTAAATGCAAATGTCCGAGTGAGAAGCTCAGCAGTTTCAGCGAGACTTTCTCTTCCTGGCCTCCTGGTATGAAGTCCGTAGAAATTCAGGAGAATCCGATCTGATCCCCCGCTGGGTTCAACACCAGCGAGTGGGAGGCTTGATGACGCTTCTGAAGCACGACAGCCGCAAAAATGAAAAAAATGAAAAAAAAGAAAACAAATATCTTTAGGTGAAAATGTGGTGACACACATGAAGAAGACACAGACAAAGTTGTCAGGAGAGTATTTGTTGATAAGAGCTGACACCGGTGCGTGTTGTAAAGAAAATCACGTGATCGCTTCCTGCCTCTGTCTGCTGCATCCGGATGCTCCACTTCTCGCCTGAATAATTAGGATTTGTTGCTGTTGTGAACGCGTCTGTGCAGAGAACCTCCCGCTGTGTTGTGTATGTGTGAAAGACAAACTCTGGGTTAACTCCACAGCCGATTATCCGGATGTTACCCACAGGTCATATCTTAAAGTGGTTCTTGTTACAATGGTGACCGGCCTTTCACTATTAAAGCTCACCACAATATAAAAAATCTCTACGTTTTTATAAACCCCTTATTAAAACTTTTCATTTTGTGAAAGCTTCAGTAGGCATTGGCTTTTATTCAAACTGACTATTCCTATTCTTTTATTGTTTTGTATTTTAAACTTTTCTTTGATCATGTTCCTTTGTCTTATCGTCATATTTTCTGGTTTTACAGCTGTTCCTGGTCTCTCATCTCTGTCACATTTACAAGAAGAAAGAGTTGGTTACTGAAGCCCAAAAATATTATATTTTGGGTCTTCAGAGGCTCTGGTTGTTTCCATACAACCAATGTCTTATTATAACTAAGGTTATTTGGAGAAACCATAATGGCACATAATGTAATTTCATAGTTCAACTTTGACCTACAATACTCATGCACTATATAGCACTGTGGATGTGTTCCCAGATCTCAGCGGCTACTTGCTGCAATGTTGTCATCAGAGAATTGACAGCCAAAACGTATGATAATTAATTTGGTGAAAATAAAAAAGGCAGCAACACAGACTTATTAATACATTGTATTGCTCTTTCTGTGTGCGTTCGCTCGGTGGAGACTCTAAACTCAGCGAGAAACTGATGTTTACCTGTGGGCCTTAATCTTCTACATTCAACAAGTCACACACTGATCAGACTGGTGGCCAAGGATGGGCCACCCCCTAGAGCGGACTAAATAATTAACAGACCTTTAATTACACCTATAAGCGAGCAAATGACCCCGGGCCCCTTGAGAACTATGGGGGGTGGCGGGAGATGGATTTGTAGAGAGGGTAACAGTGTGTGTGTGTGTGTGTGTGTGTGTTTGAGATATGAGTATTGTAAAAAAACATGTAGGAGAAAGTGGCCTGATGAGTCCATACGGTCGCACAGCCTGGCCAGCTCATTTACTTTGACATTTGAGCAGAGCCATCACTGCAGGAGGTGAGTGAGAGGAGGTGCATTCAGAGGGATCTGAGTCACAGGACTGACTGACACTCCGAAGTCCATCCATCTGAGCCCAGGTGGATGAGGGGAGAGAGGCCGATCAATAAGGCAATTGTTTGATAGAGTGTTTGTGAGTGGCTGCATTTGCAGCTATCGAGCTTGTTGCGTTTCTAATAAGGAGGAAGATTTATAATGTCAGCTAACTAATGACTGAGCGCTTCAATGGTGAACTGACACTCACAACCAGAATGCGATAATCAGCGGAGTGAACCTTGTGCTGGGAAGAATTTTAAGATATAAATAGTCATTTAAACATAAACCAAAATGTAATAAATACTACTTAAATATATTTAATGTTGAAACAATTTTAGCATTTATAAGTAGTAAACAAACATTTTACTAGAATGGCACTCAGTCAGTCAAGGCCGAACATTCCCCTCATGAAAACATATTTAAACTCACTAGAGCAGGAATTTTATTTGGATCTGCACCAAATTGCGAATGCTGTGATAAATATCAGTTGTCTAAACATGCCTGATATTTTTCTCAAGATCCATAAATTATGAAAATACAATGTAAAAGAAAGTGACAATAAAAACAATGGATCTGCCCCCTGATCCAGATCCGCACCAAAATGTTATTTGTTTTTCTTTCTTTCTTGACCCATCCCACATCCTTCCACCGAGTTTCGAGGTAACCTAGTAATCTTTTGCGTAATCCTAAAAACTAACAAACGAACGCAGACAAAAACATAACGTCCATGGCGAAGGTAATAAATGGTTAACAACATACAATAATGTAGTTGCAAGCAGCAACAGTGTTTATTCATTTATATCAAACACTTCAATTTTTCAATCAGAATTTTTCAACATCATAATGAAACCCAAGCTGTCACATTCTTCGATCTAATGACGGATTGTGAGAGACTGCGTGAGATCTACTTGTCATTTAAACAAACTGCATGAGGAAACTCTGCCTTCATTGTCCAATTAGTTGTACATTTCCTACATCTCCAATTAGGCTCCCTGTAATGTCAGACTTCTCTGCTGGAGCTTCACCAAATATTACAAGGCACAGAGCATAAGATCTAAAAACGCCATCATTTCCATGCGCCTAATACCGCAGAAATGGGAGTAAGATCATCTTTCTCATTGGTTACAGTGACAGCACTCTCATTTAATCAAATTAAATCTCAGGAAGCGTGTCATGCCGCGCGCGCATGCACGCACGCGCACACACACGCACACACACGTTTCAATCTTCTCACATGCCTGCACACTCATAGGTTCTTTCTTTCGCTTCCCAGTGGCACAAGCACTCAGAGATTCAATCAATCACACTTTTCCACACACACACACACATACACACAAAAATATACACACAGGGCAAAAGTCACTTTGGCAGACTGAGAGTAGGTTCACTACATGACCAATGATATCCACTGTCCTACCCATCAACCCCCTGGGTGTCAGCGTGGCATGTAGCAGATCACTCTCTCTCTCTCACCACTAAAGTAACTGCCGGCACCGGACGCATGCGCCTCTTTTTAAATGGTGGTAAAGAGGAAATTAATCTCTCCCTGGGCCGCCGTGGCAGGATATTAATCTAGCGGCTTCTCTCATCTCCTCATCTCTTCTCTCTTCGCCTGATAATCCCCTCCTCATCAACGGCATATGCAAACCACAGGTGGACGAAGAGAGTAATTGATTAGGATGTGGAACTCCCCCCGCACCTCTTCACTCCTCGTCTTTTTCTCCTTTTGTCGATCCCGCTGCCCAATTCTGCCGTCGCATAATTTGCCTGTCAATCCGTCATCACTCATAACAAGTTATTGATGTGACTTTTCATGTTGTCGTCAAAGGGGACATCAGTTAAGGATCGACTGCGGCCAAGTTTCAACGTTCAGTTTAGCAATAGTTGTTAAAACAACTCTGTAATTATTGCTATAATTAGACAAAATCATATTCATAATTAATAACTATGTACAAGCCACTTTCATTACCCCAATCTACTTGCTTAGTGTTCACCACGGACAACTAAAACAACTGCAAGATGAAGATAAACATGTTCAACAAGAACGAGGCCGTCTCCCTGTGGGCCAGTCAAAAACAAATATGTCACCTTGCTTTGGTCGGTAATTATAACTCCTCTCCTGGGCCAATCAATATCATTTAAACATGCCAGCACACAGCAGTCGGGGGAAAAAAGAGTCGGATATCATGAAATCTAAAAAACTAATACTGAACAAATGGGAACTGTAGTTTGTTAAAATTACAGTTAAACAAAATGTAATGGGTTCTGTAGTTTTTGCATAGTCCTGCTGACAATCACGCCAAACCAAACAACCTACAAACAAACCAAAGGACAGGGGTGAAAATATGACCTTCTTGGTGGAGGTAATTACATTGGACGCAAAGAATCAATCAATGTATGACCATAGAGGAACATGGGTAAGGAGAGAGCTTTATAAAGTATGAGCATGAAGTATAGAGAGATTTAGAGGATTCGTATTTGTGGCAAACAAAAAAGACAAAGACACACGATAGCAAAACAGACATTAGCTCAGTTGTTGACAACAGCTCAGTCAATAGCCGATCTCTGGAACATCCGACTGTCCAAATTAAAAGGTTAAATACCCTGTTTGTAACTAATACTGAACAAATGGGAACTGCAGTTTGTTAAAATGTGGAGATGCAGTGGTGGGTACAAAACCCAACCAATAAATCCAGAAATCTAGAATTGTGATCATCTGATCCAACTTCAAACTTGGCAGGGTTTGTTTCTGAGGACCTCAGGAAATGCTGCGCTGACTGTAGAGCATTTTTTGATTTGTGGTTCTCAAGACCCCAACCCTAACCCCTGACCCTCCACTTATATTAACATAATCAGAGATGCCACAAAATTGTGTTTTCAAAGCCACAAACAAATAGGCAAATTTGAACGGGCAAAAACATATTTGCTGTCCTTCATGAATAGTGTTCCTATCATTCCTACGTGCATCTTCACACAGTATCTGTCCCCGGGGTATATTAATACTTTTTTTCTCCAGAGTGGCTTTCAGCTGAGGAGCCCCCAGTGAGAGCTGATAAGGCAACATGAATCTTATCTGAGCATTAACCCCCACTGCTCCCAGAGCTCACACCCAGCCGTGAAGCTGCTTCGTGGACCCTTGGGGAAACAAATGGGGCTGATAAAGTGAAGTTCATTATCTGTTACTGACACGCCGGTCAGGGGTCAGGCCTAATCCGAGCCCACAGGAGCGCGGCCACTTGGCCAGTGCGCAACCTGGCTCCGTTACAGCGCTTAATCAGATCTGAGGTTAATGTGAGCAGAGCAAGAGGAAAGAAAGCATCTCCTCACCTCCCGGGGAGAGAAACAGACACCCCCTCACTCTCCCCTGAGATCCAACACTTAGCCCACACGACTGAGCCATGACTCAGATGAAAAAGAGCACGCCGCAAAATAAATATCATTAACCCACAATTAAAACCCTGTTCTCTGTCCTGACATCCTTTATTGTTCTCATATCTCTGTCCAATTACAACATGCTGGAGTAATTATGGCAACATTAAAAAGTAATGAAGTTATATGAGCAGGGCTGTTTCCACAGGGCAATCTGACAGAAGGTGGAGAGGGGAGGGAAATAACTGAAGCGGGTGAAAGACCTGCTCATCCCTGCCCATGAGGTGAAATGTCAACTAGATGACTCCGCAGCACCCAGGAACATCCACAATTCAGCCGATTCTCCCTCGTGGCAAACTGCAATCAATCACTCTGCCTCCCGGGTAGCCATTATTTTTTAGCTTTTTAACTGGTCAACATGATCGTGTAGCCATGGAGACAGAGTCTTGCCCAGAAGGCATGGGATATAAATGGCCTCCTGGTCTTTGTAATGTGTGTTAACAGATTTGAGTCAATAATGTGCTCATGCATTGGTCAAGGCTGCGGCAGCAGAATGGACAACACATTTATACCTGTATTGTTAACTCTGCGGTGGCAAGAGTTGTGATGTTGTGTGTGTGTGTGTGTGTGTGTACATGTTTACCCATGTTGCTGTGTAAACACACTTGTTTTTGTGTGTGAGAATGGGCAATGAATTGCCTGAGTGAGGCTGTTAAGCGAGGGTCAGAGATGAGAGCAAGGCAATTTGAGGTTGGAAATGAGCGATGTCCTTTCTCATTTGAGCGCCACAGAGGCTCAGCCTCACAGACGCCACCTCCTCTTATATGTCAACATGCCCATTTTGCCTCAGCTTCCCTCTGTTGTGTTTGTCTCTCACTACATCGCAGAAAGAGAGAGCAAGAGACTGTGAGCCACATTGATTTGGAAATGAAATATCAGTCGCGGCTTGTGAAGAGGAGGTAATCTCCCTTTAGAGTATAAGACAGAAGATGAAAATGACAGCTTGGTGGAGGAGAGCGGGGGAGACGGGGAAAAAAAGAGAGGAGCGGAGGACAGCAGGAGAAGACAAGACAGCGTGAGAGAGAGTATTGGGTTGCTCGGAGAGACGGAGCTTGTGTCTGAGCTGCTCTACACATGAGTGAAGATCTGACACTGACACAGCAATGGTCCTGCTGGTCTGAGAGCTGCACAGAGACCTGCGGCTCGGAGGGATACTCTCCCCATCAGTGGAAGACGGACAGATACAGAAAGGGCAGATTTCTTGATAAATTAGAAAAAAACTCCACCGAGGCCCAGCAGCCCCCCTGAATTCAACCAAGCTGCACCAAATTGCTCAAGGCAATATTTAATGGGTTCTGTAGTTTTTGCATAGTCCTGCTGACAATCACACCAAACCAAACAACCTACAAACAAACCAACGGACATGGGGGGAAATATGACCTTCTTGGTGGAGGTAATTACAGCGGAACGCAAAGAATGAATCAATGTATGACCATAGAGGAACATGGGTAAGGAGAGAGCTTTATAAAGTATGAGCACAAAGTATAGAGAGATTTGTAGGATTCGCATTTGTGGCAAACAAAAAAGACAAAGACACACGATAGCAAAACAGACATTAGCTCAGTTGTTGACAACAGCTCAGTCAATAGCCGATCTCTGGAACATCCGAATGTCCAAATTAAAAGGTTAAATACCCTGTTTGTAATTGTCCTCCGGATTTAAAGAGTTCATCGAAAAACAATGAAACAATGAAACAAAAACTCAGCATGTGTAACATGTGTTGTTGTAGAAAGACAACCCCTCTTCATGTCATTACAAACCCCCAAAACAGTAAACTCACTATGAACCTCTACCATGACCTAGGTGTTCTCAATGGTGCTGACTGCCTTACTGTGGATTACTTTCCAGTGTTTTTTTATATTTCTATCAGAGTGAATAACGTTTTCAACCCAATATTGTCATACAGTTACTTTGTCATGAGATGATGTCATTTGATTTCCTCCCTCATTGTATTTTTTATTGCACATCCACATTGAAATCTTAACTCTGGCTGAGGAGCATGAAGCTTGAAATCGCTCCGAGACAATTCTCTGACTGCATTGTGTAGTTGAACTCCACCTTTTAGACTTCACTTTGTTCTGCCCTCAAAGATCAATATCTTTGTGAAATTATTAAAGATGTAAGAATTGTGTCCGTTTAATCAGATTTGGTTGTTCACCATGAATATTTGATGCTTTGTAACTTTATTTCCACAAAACTACAGAATGGATTTCCATGAAACTTGCTGGAAGGATCATTACTCATTACATATTGGCGTAGATTGAAGATTGTTTTTCTACTTACTTAAACATAGCAAGATTAAGTAAGGGAACAATTTATTTATCTTAATGAAAAAAATCAGGCATATTTAGGGGACATACATCAATGAGTCTGTGCACGTTGGTGCAGCTTGATTGGATTAAAGGGGACTGTTGGGTCTTGGGGTGGTCTGTGCTCTACTGAGAACCAGTACAGTAACTATGCAAATGACAGATCTTATTTGTTGACACTAGACATCCAAAAGCCAGAGACTATATTGCAAGACGTTGCTGGGAGCTGTGAATTTACCACTTCTTAGCAGAAGATACTGTTATCCTGGAACCTGACAGAGCACAGCCTCCTTTTCTCTGAGCTGCTGCCTCTGTCTAACTCAGACTCACACTGGGTCCAGGTCTGCGGCTGCAGCACAGACAGGACCACTTCACCTAGTGGAATGATTTCACCCCAGAGAGTAACATGAAAGCGAGCAGCGCTCACTCTGCAGCTTCTTCTGGGAACTGAAATGTCCATGGAGGTAAACAGCACACTGACTGAAAAAATAACAACTACCAAAAAACAAAAACACCCGACTTCAAGAATCTCTGTCAACTCAGGAGTCTCCAGCTGGTGGTTTGAATCTTTGACTTTCTGGGGCAGCCCAGGAATTTAGTGACTTCAAAATCTCATTGATAGGTTCTCTGTGTCGAAGTTTAAAAATCTGTTACACAGGGTGTTGATTCTGTTTGGGGTCTGGTGTGGGGTTTATGCCAGTGGCCAGTCTGTTCGGCTTCTGTTGGCTTCAGGCTCCATCATGGAGGATTTGAAACTGCATTACTGAGGTATAAATGAGGGGATGTCAGCTCGGCCTGTCATGGTCGTCTGGCACACCTGGCACCATCTTTCATTATTGAACATTGTTTGGGATGGAGCAGAGACAATACCTGGCTAACAGCACACCAATACAGTACAGTGAGAGACCTGCAATAACGGTGGCACAGATGATGACTGGGATTGACAGCACAGGTCAACAACAATGGATTCTTTGATAAGCATCAATCAGGTTGCCGGTCCTCGAGGGGCTTTGATCGAGTGCTTGTGTGTTGTTGTTGAGAGGCTGGCTGGGGATGGAGGTTGGCGGGAAACTGATAATGGGCTTCAGCGAATCACAAGAGATGAACCCCCGGTGAGAGATGGAAGACAGGGAAGCAAAGAAGATGGTGAAGAGAGCAGCGGGACAGATCAAGGAGAGAGGATAGAAAGAAAAGGATGGAGCGGGCTGGACGCACAGGGAGACTTCACTGGGCCCTGCCCGCCTCCTCCACTGCCTATTTTCCCCCAGTCCCCTGCTGGATGACCAGTACACAGACAGCCAGGCACCATGACGGACACTCTCCTCCTCTAATGAGTCCCAGTCACAGCTGAACACACTGCTGTGCTTTACAGCACCAACAGAAGGGCCTGCCACCATGAAAAACGGACTGCCTAGTACAATCGCAAACAACCACAACAAATACAGAGAGTCAAATGAGGTCCTCCTGCAGTAAATCTCCAATATAATTAAGTTTGTTTGTGCCTCTGACGGTATGTAAGGACTGTTTTCTAAGCCTTTTGCCACGGGCGAGCAGGACACCTGCGGCGTGTGCACAGCATGCGCTCACTCTGCATTGCTTTTGCCTCTTTGCCACCTGTTCTGTGTTCTTCCCCAGTGGAGCCAGCCAAGTGCCTACGCCTGATAACAGCCTATCACATATTCAGGCTCCCTTGGCTCCGGGGAGGAGAAGAAATAAACAAATCATGTATCATGGAGCGTTCACTCACATTTCACATTCACTAAATCCATTCAGTAATCTCCCTATGCGTGTGACATGGCAGTATTAGAGGAGGTTGGTGAGGTAACTGTCAGGGAATTTGATGCGAGTTCCCTTGTCACAGTCACTTTGGCTCACTCTCTTCACTCGGCCGGCCCGTGCCCTGAGGGGCCACTGACAAGAGCGGCATCGGCAGACGGAGGAATGGCGGCGAGGAAGTCCTAGAGGGCACTTTCTCCAGATACAGGAGCCTGGGTGCGAACCTGCCAGTTCACATTGGAGAAGCATTTGTGCTCGTTCTGCTCTGGCATGTGAAACAGTCTTTGATCAAATAGGTGGCCCGGGCTTTGTGGAGCCCGAGTCTTTGTTGCCGTATGTATATTGATTTTGTCCATCTTTGACGTGTCAGGCGGGGGGTTAGCAGTAATGTGAAAAATGACCTCCCTCTCTGACAAAGAGCCAATGAGGCAGGGCCAAAACACAGCAGGGAATTCTGCCATTAGCGTGATGCTCTCTGCCAAGTCACATTACATTCTATTATTTTAAAGCTGGGTCTCTTGATGCAACCGGCTCTTACAAAAAAGGATGCAGTGACTGCAACTCCTAATTTTCTTAACACCCTTTATAGCTTGGGCTCAAACACACAAACACACACACACCACGCGCCTTCTCAATGTATGAGTGTAATCTAGTCCTCACCCTGAGTCTCCTGTGGGTGTCTGTGGTTTGCTGTGCCAGTGAAATGAAAGCAGGCCTCTCTAATAACAGCGAATTTAATACCAGCACTAGTCCCTTAATGAGAGTGCCCTCTGTTTGCTCTAGGCTCATATCCGCAGCACCAGTGGGAGGGGAGGCGAGGAAGGGAGGAAGGAGGGAAATGTAGTTAAAATCTCCCATTAGCATCACCTCCAGGGCACACATGCATGCTCCCCAGGCGGCGGTGGGGGCGGCGGCGGCGGTCTGCGTGCACAGCGCGTGGTGGCACCGGGGCTCCGAGATGCCCGTCCTCGCCTCTTCACAGCTGGAGTTTCTCGGATGGTGGTGTGTGCCGCCATTAATATCAGACAGAAATTATTGTGGCGCTTATTAGAAAACAGCATGACACTGGAGATCGGATGACAAACAACACAATGGAGAAGAGGAGCACTCAGAATGGACAGGAATGATAAATGATGCCAAACAGGGAAAGAGAAGATAAATTCAATGTTCTTCCAAATCAGTCGTTGGCAGGTGAGGACATAAGAATAAAAGATCAAAGAAGGAAGAGTGTGGGAGTGTGAAATCATTATGAGAATGTGCATATTTGGTGGGTGTATGTAATATTATATTAGATGCAAACACAGGAGAGGAAATAACAGAAGAAGAGGGAAGAAAGTCGCAGAAGGCGGCATCAAAAAATCTGTCAGGTGACAGCAATGTTTCCGTGATGGTCAAACAGTTAATCATCCTTTAGCAATTAACATGTCGGCCATATCAAGGAACAAAACTAAACAAAAACAAACCATTGCAATCATCTCTGCTTTAATAGTCTTGGTGAGCTCCCCAGAGTGTTTACTAAACAGAGTGATTGCAGTGGAGATTTTAATATTTAATAACAGGAAGAGATTGGAGAGGAGCAGCGTCTGGGGAGAACAACAATCCGTTTGGACTCGCTGGGCAAATGAGGGGAAACTAGGCTGAGCTCATTGAGTTTGTCCCTGTGGTATTAATGAATTTTAAATTAATTTTAGGGAATAGCCATAAATACACTTCGAAAACAGTGAGCGTGGAGTGTTTCTCTGCTTCATATGGAGACAGAATATCTGTCTCTTTACAGTGAAGGTGCCCTGAAACCAAAGGTCTGGGTATTAGAGACCACATGTGCAGAAGTAAGACTCATCAGGATTGGAAAAGTCTCTGTTTGACGGAGACATTTATTCTCCACCAGCTACAGCATAAACTTTCCTCTACTCTGGCAATGTATTTTGAACTCAATATATTTCTCAATCCAGCACATCAATCATAATGTGCACTTATCGGGATCAAACCCACCTACACATGTAGATAAGATCTGTCTTCAAAAACAGTAAAACTCCTGAAAACAAAATGTGAAGCATCAGAGTTTTGAATTCAGAGTTTTCTTTTTTAACCATCTTAAAAAAAAATCAAGACACCACCCGGGTACGACGGCAGCAATCGGTGGACCACTGTGTAACTTCAGCCTCAGTCCAGGGATGTGCATGTTACCATAGAAACAGTTTCGATATTTCTTAATTACATGCAATCATAATCCAACACACACGAGTAAACACAAGGAAAGGTCATATGGCATCCTTTTAAATTTTCAAATTAAAACTTCTCAGCAATATGTTACTTTACAAAAACATGTGTCAGTGTTTAGACTAGGACTGAAAATAATTAACATCCACACACATATATATATATATATATATACCAGCAGAAGAGTGCTTCTCAACCTTTTATCTGATTTACCCTCACAGCTTACAAGTATAAAAGATGTAATGTTCCTAGGTATGATATGTTTCTCGGTTTTGTTTTGCATATTTCTTTACAAATATATCATCATCAAAATATACCTAAAGAACCAGAAATAAAAGCACTCATTGGATAATTATTGATGCATTAAGCATTTTGTTGATTCTGGGGCGTATGTGGGCATGGTTACACCTGAAAGTACAAAGTTTCATGTCTTTTACATTTGATCTGGTTAGTTTTAGTCTCACACTGTAATTTAGGGAGCTCACTGAAGTCTTTTGTGTGACGTGTGTGTGCCGTCGTCATCACCTACGTGGGCTGCGTCTACCTCTGCTTGACATTGATTGGTTTGCAAACGGCTGGTGCTGACGTCGGCATGGTTTCAAGTCGGCTCTTGTATTTGCAAACTTTTGTGAATAGAGTGCATAGAGAACAAGTAGTTTGTCCTCCTTTGGGTGAAGACAATAAATGATTTGTTAATTTTATTGCAACATATGTAATATCATTATGGTATTATGACAAGCAAAATGAACGTCCTCATCATTCAAACATATCATTGATGGATGAGACTAAAAGCAGAACTGAGAAAACCTCTTTTGGTCCGGACAGCGGCACCTTCCCTCACCGGTTATTTTGGCTCTGACCACACAGAAAATCAGATAGTCCAGACCAAACAAGTTAGGTGTGAAAGCACCCAAAAAATAGTAAAGTATAGCTCCTCCAAGTATTACTTAGGTATAGTACTTGCATATGTGTATTTTGTTACTTTTGGCCTTTCTTAGGTTTACAAACTTCACGGCCAAATATAGACAAACTGAGTTTTAAATAACACACATTCCAAAAACCACAACAATGCTATAGGCACACACATACCCAAACACACACATGGAGTGAGATAATTTCTTGCAAGCCCAGTCCAGGTCTATTAGGCAGGCATCAGGCATTCGCTGTGGGCCAGGTCTGGCTGGGCTCCCAGGTTAGAGGACGTCTCCTCCTGGCCCTCTCTAACCATCTGCTCCGTCCAGAAGGCCTGCACCACTGGGGGGGAGGAGGGAGGGGCTGGCCCAACAGACACAACCCAGAGGAGAGGAGAGTGAGGGGAAGGGAGGGGGAGGACAGCCCTGCGGAGGGAGGAAACAGTTGGAGGGTGGCGTGCCGGGGCTGACGGAGGAAAAGAAAGAAGCTGGAGGTGTTGAACGAGCTGGGCGAGGAGGGTGGAGGAGGATGGTGGCACAGGGAGCGGGATGGAGAGGGGGCAGGAGGGGCAGGGCAGGGCTCAGGTGCCCTGGGAGGAGGTGCAGGGTCGTCTGTTACCTGTCCACCTCTGACCAAAGCCATCTGCTGCAGGGAGAGGGATCGGAGGCGGGGGGGAGGGAGCAGACGCTTGGAAAAAACAGGTGAAAAGGTGAAAAAAAGGTGCCGATGTGAGATCTAAATCTGTGTTCCACATTTAGGCTTTAATTAGTATTTCATATTGTTATCCGGCATGTTCGTTTTTCTAACAAGGCAGGGTAATTTAGAAGGAGAAAGGTAATTGAGAACGGGGAGGAAATAATATTAATGATGGATTGAGTGGGAGAAGGAGAGAAAGAAATGATTCTCTTCAGCATGGATATGGGAGTTTAATTGGACACTGCTTTCAACTGGGCAACGCAGGGGCTGCTGCTGACGCAGGGAGTTTGGGAAAAATTGGATTTGAAACAAGAGGAGAAATTTCCTTGCTGAAATGAGAGATGGAGCGATATGGAGGAACTAAAACAGGACAAAGAAACAGGTTAGGAACGTTACTTTCTCCCCTCGTCCAAATCCCAGTGCAAATGAAATACGCCACAGAGGAGACAATAGGAATGTATCACAGCCCTGCATGCGGGGCTTATGATCTCTCATCCACTGGCATTATAATTGGCACTTCAGGAAAATAGAGCAAGGATGTGGAGAATCCCTGCTTGTCTGTTACAACTATGTCCTCCCTTTGCCCTGCTCAGCGGTGTCTGAGCCCAGCACAGGGAAACAGACGAGAGGGACTGTGGTGAAGGTGAGAGGGAGAAATTCACCAGCTGAGGCCGAGCTGCGACTAAAGGATGGACAGAGCTTAAAAGTGGACTTTTTACCCAGAATCCAACTCCTCTATCAAACACCAGATGAGTTTACATTAAGACAAACTTAAGTTGCTGTCTCTGGACTCTCTATCACCATTATTAATAATAATAATAATAATAACTTGAATTTATATAGCGCCTTTCAAGAGACCCGAGGATGCTTATTAGGAGATGTCTCTGAAACAGACAGTAATATTAGTACCTCATCTTTTTGTTGGAAAAAAAACCCCATGTATTTTTGAAGCTGAGGATGTGGATTCTTTGAATATTTATCAATTTAGAATGTTTATCAAACGTTACTTTATTTTGAAAGAAAAGAAGTGATGAAGTTAAAAAGAACTGGAATAGATGAGAAAAAAGGATATAAATGTATTCATATGTATTTATTCATATATTTTGTTTGTGTATTTATTATTGTTTTTTTCCTCAGTTAGGTTGTTGGGCCTGTTGATAAGGCTTTGATAATTTATGTATCAGTCGGATTTTGGTATTGTTTGGTGTGATTTTGGTGTCGTGTTGGTTTTTGTGTTTTTTGTTTTTATCTGTTGTCCTGTCAGTGCTGGAGCTGCAGCACTGACAGAGAACGACAGCACTTTCATTCATTAAACATCAGCACAGACACAATTTTAACTAAATTCTCTAAAATTGTACCAGATATTGTAACACTTTTTAAAATAGGCCTCAAGAGATGCAGACAATCTCATCTGATCCTATTAGAACAAAAAAAATGGATAAAATAAAGCTACTTCTTTGACATGAGTCATAAGCCAATCTGAAATTGTTTCTATATCTGCTGTTAAATGAGCAGTGTCTGAAGCAGATGAATCACTGATGCACTGTGTTTGCTGTCAGCATCAGTGGTTTGTTGAAATACACAAGAAACTGTTGAATCACTGCTTTAAGTGGCTGTAAACTACATTTAATGTGACTCGCTTGTCACATGAAATGGCTTCAAAATTTGCATCTCTTCAAAGACCCACAGAGGCTTATTGATTGCTCCAGGAGGATTCCCCACACATCTACAAGATTTAGATTTATTATATTGGATTTTACACGACGATATTTATTATTTTTATTAGACAGTCCCCATGCTTTATTCCCAAATATGTAAATGAGATGTGGTTGTTTGTCAGTTACATGTGACTAATATTTATGGTGATGAGCACGGGAGCTGTGATTTGTCCGAGGAGATTTATCAGTGTTAGTGAGATGAGTGATGAGTTATAAATCACTTAATGACGCATTGAAAAGAAAATCCACTTAATATAATTGTTTTGTTAATATTTTACAGATTCATTTTATCAGTACCTTTGTAAAGGGTGCTTAAATGGACATTTCAGCAATTTAGTGCTGATCAGAACAAAGTCACATGGAACACATGCTGAGATCATCTTAGTCATCTAAAAAAATGCCCATAATGCAACTGAATAGGGTTATCATTGTCAACATTATGTAAAACATTATAGGTCTCAAACCTGAGCCAAAATAACCCAAACAACATCTTTATGAATTATCTTTTTTCCAATCAAAAAAGTCTCACTTCAGAGCAACAGGAATGTATCATTCAACTGTTGTCACAGGCTGTGAGCTCCCTTCATGTGTAAAACTGTTGGAGCATCCCTTTAATTTCAGGAGATGGTAGACAGACTGTGACGTGTCGTCAGCTTCACAGACAGTAAATGATGACACTGTTTGCAGCCATGAGGATTTTACTGGAATATGTGGACCATTATGGTGGTGATGGTGCATTACTGCTGGAGAAATACTGTAATCTGCTGCTTGTGCTCCACAGCGGTGGGATAAGGTGAAACCCATCAGAGTCTTTACATCAATGAAACTAGAAGGGCACTCTGACAGCGCTTACATCCGCCAAGGCTGATTGGCCACTTTATCACCATATTGCATATACATGTATTCCATCAGATTTACCATGTACAAAGACATTTTCTGCAAACTGTTTACATTAAACCCCTAGAAAGAAATATGTTACAGCTCAATAGCTGGATAAAGTAAATATTTTAAATCACAAATGCCCCATTTTGCACCTTTAGTAAAAGTGAACAAATCTTGCTCAATCTGCCCCCTGATCCAGATGCAAACATTTATTAGGTTCTTTTTGTAAAGTAGTTTTTGTGTAATCCTGTTAAAAAACAAACAAAAAAACAATGTCACTCAGTAGACTGCATACATCTGCCATGGCCCAACAGGCTCATCAGGAACCCACATTTAAATGCACTGGATTCAGATTTTTATCAGGATGTGCACCAGATTTCACACACTCCTGAATATCAGTCCGTGAAATATGCCAAGATCCATAAATCATTGTCAGAGAAACCAGTGAAAATGTTGAAGAACACCTTATCTCACCATGTTGAAGAAAATGAAAAAATGGATGGATGGTTTGGATCCGCTCCCTGATCAGCGTCTGCACCAAACTTCAATGTGTTCTTACTTGACCCATACCTCATCCTTATGCCAAGTTTGGTGGTAATCTGTCCAGTTTTAGCCTAATCCTGCTAATTAACAAATAAACAAAGGCAGAAGAAAACACAACCTCCTTAGCAGAGGTAATAAAACAGATTTTTACAATTAAAATGTCTCAAACAATAATTCCAAAGTATGTTTGATGCTCTGCAGTTTAGCGATTGGCCAGGATTATTGTGAATTTACAATATAAATGTTTTCGTATGAATTGTCCCATTCGCCGAGATCCTGATGTAAACTCCGTTTCTCAGGCTGCCTTCCCAAATACACAGAACTTGAGTCAACTTCCCCCTAAACGGAGCTGACAGATCAGGGGCCACCAGACTCCCAGCCAGTGGGCAGTGGCGTTGCCAGGCATGGCTGGTGATATCCGGCTTTTAGCATCTCTCCCCTGCTGTGCTACAATTAGCAGTCATTAGCAGTTCTGGGGAACAGAGGGGGGTGTGAAGGGATGGGGAGCGCTGAGGGAGGGGACAGACTGCAACAGCATGGCAAGAGCTTACAGGGCTAATCAGGTTTGCTTCCCCATCTCCATCCACGCTTCCACACTTATTTGTGTGAGTGTGTGTGTGGTCGTGTTTGTGCGCAGAGGCGCATGCAGCACCACAAAGTAGCCGGAGACGTGCACACGCAGTCTGTCATGTAAAGACCGAAGCCGATGAGATTGAGTACTTAACACAGTGTAGAAATCCCACAGGATCAATACTTATCCAGAGTTATTACTCAGTGTATAACATTTATATTGGCACTGTGGCTCTGAAAAGCCATCCAAGATGAACCATGTGAAATTGATGTCAAAGGTGAGTCCGCACGAAAGGAGCATAAAAGATAATGTGGAAGCAAAAAACCAAAATAAGAGAGTGAGTCCGAGCGGGAGTTTAGCATCGTAAGTACACAGGAACAAACGCAGGTGGTCGCTCACACAGGTAAAGACTGGTTGAATGGCTGAATACAGCAAAGTGAGACGTGTAAATGACATTGATGCGTAGAGGGGGAAGCGATTGACGAGTGACCTCTTTTTTCCGTGGCGAGGGGCTGGCGGCGTGTCCTCTGCCGTGGCCCTCCCCGGCTCTCGGAGCGGCGGCACGGCACCATCTCATCTCTCCTGCTGTGATTTGTGCGTCCGATCACAGAGGCGGCCACTTTTACAGCTGCCATAGTGTCAGGGATAAGCAGGATGTGGCATGTGGAGCCACTGCCGTGTGTATTTCGGTGTGTTTGAACGTGCGTGTGTGTGCGAGAGGCTATCTATGAAAGGAAGACATTAATTTGCGGTATCATTTCATGCTGGGACAGTCAACCCCCTCCCCTCCACACTCACTTTTTTTTTTGTCCCGCTCTGAAGCTATAGCTCTATAGATGGCCTGTCTGCCATAATAAACAGCTCGTGTTGGAGAACTGAATTTAAACCAGGGCCATATCGCATAATTCTGTACATGAGTGGAGGGGGGCTAAGAGAAAAACACATCAATAAAGATGACACCGTTTAAGAGGCAAACAACCTTTACAAAAGAGCGCCGGGTTTAATGGGCTGGCCGCGTGGCTCATAAACCACAACCGCATCTGACTGCAGCGGAGACCCAGAGCCAACTTCTACTCAAGGCTGCTGCAGAGAAATGTCACCGCATTTAACAAAGCGGGCGTTTTAGCAAGAGTCAGTGACAACTGCAAGAAATCAAAGAATCCAACACATGTGCGGAGCGATCAGTCAGGCTGAGGAAGTGAACTCACAGCCACATCGTATAACTGCAACACTGCATCTGCACAGTCCCTATTTTTACGGTTTCATTACTTCCTTTCCACCTTTTTTTTAGCCTCTATTATGTTGCCTATAAACTGGTCATAAAGTCAAGCACTGCACTTTAGTTTGACTTGTTCTTTCTATTTCTTTCCACTTTCAATCCAATAGATTTGTACAGAAAAATATATACATTGTATTGTTTATTATGCAGGTGAAGATTTTACATTTACCCCAAATATGAGGTATCTATCTACTAATTCCACAAATCTCTGTCTGTATGTGGAACGCAGATGTCACGAGCCGCTCATCTTATCTGCGTCACACTTGGCCTGTGAATTCTTAATTTGGAAACATCATACGTTCAATATAAGTAGTAGTAGTCTTTGACTCTACCTTGTTGACTATCATTGGATATCAGGACATTCACTTGTGTTGTATCACTTAACCTGAAGAGGCCATTCTCCATTGTGATGACAAACTTTATACGAAAGGAGAAATTAGGAACAGAGGTGCTTTACTTCTAATGGAGTATATTTCTGCGAAGATATTGGTACTTCACAATCTCACTGCTGCTATTTGGATGCCCTTTTCACAGCTAAAATTGCAAACCTTGTCGGCTCATTGTTTGTGTTTCTGCTTTTAGAAAGAATCTGTCTTCCTGTTCTTCATATGCACAACACAGTGGAGAAGGCGCAGACCTTACTGCAAAGGCTCATGCTCCTTATTAAGATAGCAATTTCACTAAAACTACCACTAATGAATCCACCGTCTCAGAAGACTATTATCATAGTTTAATACAAATTATAGTACTGTGTAAGTGGTTGTAACTTGCAATTGTAACACCAGCTTCATTAATCATTCATGTGCATTAGTTCAAGGTTAATTACCAAACGAGTGGGGAGATTGTTGACTTCCTCAGTTACCTTGGTCGGGGTCGTCAGCCTTTATGAAACACTGTGTTTCTCTCACTGTTAAAAACTAACTCAGCCCTGGAGACGTACAAATAAATGATCATTGCATAAACAGCAATAATGGAACAGGAAACAGCAGCAGTGAAGGAGACACAAAGCCACTAAAATAGCTACAAATTTATGGCATCTTTTAGATGTAAATCTATGCAAATAGATGCAACACCAGACACTGACCTCAACTCGCCAGACACAAGAGCAGTAAATATCCAAATTTCCAAGTTTTAACCATCTTCTGCTTCACCACCTGCCAAAAACACTCACATTTTTTCTCATTAATATGCAAATGTAGGGAATCAGATTTGTGGGTTGGATTGAATTAATCCCTGCCACCCCTTCTACTTGTACTGTAATCACAAATTACAGACAGGCGTCTGACGGTAGGCTGAAGCCTTGAATCCTGTCAGAGGGTCTCTTACCTCGGGGGAGAAATCCCAATCAACACAACTGGTCAGACACAGATACGGCGGCAGCATAGTAATTTGCCACGTCCACTGTCAGTTTCACAGGGATATTAATTTTCCCTTTTCTCTTTCCCTCATCTCTCTGTTCTCGTAGCGTCATTGCGGAGCAGCTACAGTAGGCCCACGCCGTGCCCAGTCTCCTGACATGTTAATCAGCAGGCAATTTGTTCACATTTAACAAGGGGGATGTTTGAGCAGATAAAATGCCTCCGTCCTCTCAGTGCGATGCCTTCAGATTTGCAGTTAACGAGGAGGGTGCATGTGAAACTTCTGTGATCAGAGTGATGCCACTGCTCTTCATCCTCCTTTAAAATCATGATGTGACCGGGTATAAATAACACTGGACAAAGGCTAAATATTGAGATGCAATAGGTAGCTTCATCCAATGTGAATGATTACATACTACGTTGTCCACATGTAGGTGTAATACTTTGAACAAAGTCAGTCATGTGTTATTAGTCGGGTTGGGGACCTATTGGCACCGGTCCCACACGGCCGGTACCTACCTCTATGTGGCGAGCTACCTCAAACTTGGCTGCACATGAATTGAATACAAAGTGCCTACAGCTAAATGGGCGAAGGTGTGGCTGTATCTCACACAGAAATGATTCTGACACTGTGAAACTGCTCCGTGTTGATTCATTGAAGTTGGGTCAGGTTTTATTTATCATGTGACTCTTTATTTAAATTTGCTAAGAGCTTTACACTAATATTTGTTTGCATATTTAAGTATATTCTAAACTGTTAACAGTTAATGGGTTAAATTTCAACTTCCAATTTGCCTTAGGGCTGGTGCAAACTAGAAGGTTTTTAACTCTTAACCGATTTTAAAAATGTGAGAGATCACAGACATAATGACAGATTTTAATAATCGTCTGAACGCACACACTAGACAATTTGGCTAGAAAGTAAGACCACACACTTTTTGTTTGTAGGAAACAATTTCACAGTGGCGATTCCAGAGACTTCTTCATTTGTTTTTTATGGCGGCTGGCAAACTACTTTTAGATGCACTTCTAAATGCACTGAAGTGGAGTGTGGAAAAACAAAAAGTATAAGTACGCAACATGCGGTTGGTGACACTTCCCAGTCAGCTTGCTTTCATTGGATATATAGCGGGTTTCTGTCAGAGCAAATTATCATAACTATCATATACTACATGTACATTTACGATTCGAGATCAGGGAGGCTCGGACACGATCAGTAGCCTTAATAGTATTTTGTAAAGCCCTCACACTTCAGGATTATTTGGGCAGATAATCGGCACCGACTGGCCTTCAGTCAGCAGCACCCCCTCGATTGTCGGAAGGGGCGAATCGGATAAAAACAAATCAGCACTATCATCTTCTAATGTGCAGCAGCCCTCAGCAATAATAAAGCTGCTTTTATCATTTAGTCTTTTTTTTACTTTTTAGAAAATATTATCAGTTCTGGCACCTTCAATTTAGCACTGGTTTTAGAAAATAAAACAAATGTTACCCAAACCTAGTTATTAGCTGGTTTTGTGCATCCCCCACCAACCTCCCTCTTGGCCTTTGCAGCTGTACCACTAGACTGTAATCACTGTATGTGCGCATACACATTTCCTGTGGAAAACCTGTTTACGTGTGCAGTATTGAATCTTGTGTAAATCATAATTTAATTGAACATGTGTATTGTGTCTCCTCAGCAGCCTCTCCCACACCCAGATGGTTGCATGATAAAATAATAAAATGACATGAACACCCACCTGTAAGAAGAGTGTGGCAGGCTGCTGAGATATTCATAAGCCCAGTCACTCCCGAAGAGTGAAAGTGTGACGTCCCCCGAGAGCAGCATCAGTAGTTACATCTGTGAAAGACGAGAGGCAACGCGAGGGGAAATATAACAGGCCTCATTCAGATGACAAAGGGGGACAGACAATGGGCGTAGCAGCATTATTCCAACTCCCCTCTGACAGTGCTCTAATTTAATGAGGCACACTGTGAGCGCTGGAGTGAGTCTCTGTCTCACTTTGTCTGGCCAAGGTCAATCTGCAAACACAAGGGCACGCAGAGGAAACGGCAACAAACAAAGCCAGCCTTTGCAAAGGAGACATGAAAAAGTGGGATTACAAACCACCAACAGTGCAAACAAGAAAGGCCACACTGGCAGCCCAGCGTATCCCAATAACTGTAATGGCAGACATGTTGTAAACAGTGTTTGCTGTGCAGTGAGCAGTAATAGCATTTTTACCGAGGACTTGGCCAGATAATAAAACGGTGTTGCTCACCTCCCCTGATGTGCTAAAGTGCGACACAGCAAACACTGTTATCACAGTCTCAGTGACGACAGAAAAGCAACGACAACAATCTCTTCCAAACAAACATGCACAGACTTAGACAGACTGCAACTCCAGCGTCTTGGCTCCACCACGTCCTTCCTCCCTCCATCTGTCTGTCACCACAGACACGCACGCCATTCTAGGAAGCAGTCGCCTGGCAACATGGCTCAGCCTCTGAACATATTTTCCAGTTCGGGTAAGATATACACTTTCAGCTACAGTGTTATTTCATTAGAACAGAGCATGTGGGTTTGTGTTCCTGCATCTCCGTCTCCAGCCACCTGCTTTTATTGGAGCCTGCCCCCGGAGTGTTTGCTGGGGGAATATTAAAAAGACGACTGCCGTTGAAGGGGATATTATGACATAATTAGCAGGGGTTCCGGGCTGGCACACCACACGAAAACAGATGGCCTGCTAATTCTATTAGCAGGGCAGAAATGACCGCATCGCTTGTAGCACTGGTAGAGTGCCGTGACCTTCAAGCCCCTGGAAGTGGCCTGGTGCAGAGACCCCCAAACTATTAAAGATACTCTCACTGACCCTGGGAAACTTCTTATTAGACTTTTTTTTATAGAATAGCAGGACTTGTGCAGGGAAGTTTGTCTCTATGTCGGCCCTGTGATGGGCTGGCAACATGGCCATAATGTACTCTGCCTTTTTTTCTAATGTCAGCAAGAATTGGATCCTGCCCCCCCCACAACCCTCAAAGAATAAGCAGTATGGATAATGGGCAGAGGAACAAATTGTATTGGGAAACCTTCAAACTACAGTGCTACTGTTTCACAAATATGTGCGATTAAAATTGTGTGCCTCATTCATGATGTCTTCATTTTCAAGATGTGACTGATTCGCTAAAATATTCGTGGGAAAGGTAAAATTGCAAAAAAGTTAACGTAGAATTACAAACTGTCTCACAGTCCAGGCGACGGGAGAAACAGATCACAGCAGTGTTTCATTCATGAAAACAACAATAACAATGAAGAAGATTCAGACCCAGACGATCTGCCTGCCGACCAAAGCTCTGCTGTTAAGAGACATGTTTGAGGAGGACGAGGAAGAAGTGTGTGTGTGTGTGTGGGGGTTGCACTTGGTTTAAAAGAAAATTGTTATGGCTATCAAGTGTTCTTTTATTTCACGTCTCTATCTGCTTCAGAGGCTGTGAAATTCGTTTTTGAAAATAAGGGGCCAACACTGTTAGATGTTAGCTATTCAGAAACCCCTCAGGTTTTAGAGGGTGTTTCCATTTATTGCCTTGGGTCTTAATGGGGTAAGATAAAAATGTATTTCTTGAATCCATTTGAGGTCAAAGTACTTGTTGACAGAAACGTCACCATAATGGATCCGGATTGGCAACAACATGAGCTGCTGTGTAAACATTAGTAACCTGTGTGACACTTTGACTTATCACTACAAGCAAATCGCATCTCTGTCTGTCTGTATGTGGAGCGCACATCTCCAGAACCCTTCATCTTATCAGCTTCACACTTGGTATGTGCACTGATAAGGGTCGAAGGAAGCGCAGTGTTGACTTTGATGAGATTTGGACATGTGATACATTCAATATTAATAAACTTTGAAGAAACAGACACCCAGTGCTATGAAGCAGCAGCGACTGGGACTCATCAAGGTAAGTGACGCTGTCGATAACGACAACAGTGGTTTCACAGCGACGGCAAAAACAACCCAATTTCCAGTTCAGGGTCATGGGTACTGAGTTTAGTTTTACGGAAATTTGGACAAACAGGTGAACAGCTCATAGTGCAGCAGTGGTGGTGCAGCTTCAGGGTCCCACAGCCGGTCTTTACTTTGCTACAACTCAATTACCGCAGGTCACTTTTACCCTTTCAGAGAGAAAGCTGCAACCAGCATCACCACAGGCCAAACAAACAGCCCATTCCAGACAAGCAGGTTTTTAACAGCCCCTGCACTAGTAAAACAAAATGGGAAAAAGTTCAATAAAGCAACAAACCAGAAAAATATAGTCAAATAAATACAGACAAAGGGGAAATAATCAAATAAAACATAAAAACTTGTTGAGACAAGTTTGTTCATGGTATAGTAGACATGGGAAAACTATAGGTTTTGCGTTTCATCCGTCAGACCAGTGTTATCTACTACAAAATTATTTAAATTCAAACTCTGCAGTTCACCATTTCTCTAAAAGTGAGCTCTAGATGGACATTTTAGCTTTTTGCCTTCATGAGAGAATGCACTGATGGCTGCAATTCTATTGAAGTTCATTTGGGTCTGAAGTTATTGTATTTTCAATGATGGTGTGACTGAGTCTGATGGTCTACGTGTCGCTTGTTTAATTGAAATCTAACCATTTAAACTGGGCTCATAAAACATCTTTTGGTCATATACTGCAAATAATGATGGTGAGTAATGTGAAGTTTCATAATAGGGTCTTTTTTAATTTATATAAAAGGGAAGATGAGACGTAACCACATAGGTTTCATCTATTTAGCATCACAATTGGCAGCGGAATTAAACATATTACCAGTCTATTCCTGCAGTTTAATATATTTCATCATCTCTATTCAGTTTCACATCCATTTTGGCCAGAGAAGCACTGCAGCACTGAAACCTTATCAGAGCATGAACCATTATATTTATTACATTTTGAAATATTAAAAATATGATCTTTCATGTTTTTATTACAAGACTACATTGAAGACCATGTTCGTGTTTATGAATTTTCATTATTCAAGTAGAGTCAGGTTTATTTCTATGGTAAGTTTCATTCAATAGGTGTGGACTTGATGCCTTTTAAGATAAAAAGCAAAGAAAAAGATGATATGTTTCTGAGGTGAAAAGATTTTAGATATCTGCTTCTGAAAGCCATTCACACACGTTTTTACTTAACAAAGAGTAAATCTGGTGCCTCACAGCCTCACTTAACCGTAAAAAAATGGCCATCCAATATTTGATACTAGCTATACATCAGATGAGGTCTTTGACTCGGCTAACTGTAACTGTGTGTCAAGTGATATAAAATATTTTATTAGTAAATTATGTGTGAGCATAAACAGATTAAAGAGTAGTGGACTGAAAAATGACCCTTGAGGGACTCCATATGAAATGCCAACTTCAACAGAGGCAATGAAATATCTCAGAATAAGATGAGGCCAACACAGCAGAGAACTGTGCATCCTCACTGAGGAGGAATCATGTGATCAACTGGATCGAAGGTCGAGAAATACCATGATAGAAACATCATGTTGTCTGAGCTCATTTTGTAATCATTGGCAACTCTGACCAGGGAAGTATCTCTACTGAAATACAGTTAAGAAAAAAAGACTTCTAAGAAGTTCGTATATGACAGTGGTTACATTTCTAATTATTTTAGAAAAGGTGGATTTGAACCCGGATCAGGAACTTAGGACTGTCTGAATAGAGCTCATTTAGTCAAACTCAACAGCTCACGATATTCAGATAATACCTATAATTTGCAGTCTGTGTTTTTGATAAAGCTGAGCTTGGTGGAAGCAGATTGGTTTTATACAGAACAGACTGAATCTGCACTGTTTCACAGGAGCCCCGGCTCTAACCGGCTGAACGCCGTTTGACTGACCACATCCAAACCTCTGCTCTTCTCCAAATACTGAGCGGAGTCTCAGCCTCCTGACTGTCAGTCACACACCCACTCACTTTTCATCTTCACCTCAGCGCCGACGCTCTCTCTCCCAGGTTTCAATATGCTGTCCTTCATCCTTCATTTCTCAGAAGATTCCATTTACCTTCTCTATATATTTCACTGACACCTTTTTCAGCCTTTTTTCGCCCTTTCTTTCAGCCCCCCACCACCACCCCCCCACCCTGCTGTCCCTCTCCCTCTAAAGCAATCATCTTTCTTCCTTTCTCTCTTTATTTACATGACACAGAGGTTCTCTCACAGGCAGGCAAAAGGCTGGCTTTTACAAAATGGTTCAGGTTTAATATCTTCCTCTTGATTTTCATCACAGCCCAAGAGCTTCATAGCAGAACTAACAGTCCTCTCGTAATCGCATTGTCCTTCTGTAAATATCATGGGCCCAGTCTCATCTTTATTTTATTACCACCTCTATCAGTAAAGACCCCCAGTGTAGACCAATATCATTTAGACTGGAGGTCCAGCCGACACTGGTCTCATATCATCCGCCCCTGCACAAAATACATCATCTGAAACACAAAAGGTCCTCATCAATAAGACAGTGACTCCAAAACAATAGTTTTAGGCTAATATGTCAATGTTGATCATCAATCAAGACAATACATTTTAATTCTCTCAAAATAAAAACCCAGCCTTGGAAAAAAACAAGTATTATGAAGCAGTAATGGTAAATTGATCAGAATGTGTTAAAGTTACAGAAAAGGTCAAATCTGCTCAGATGTGTTGCTCAACAATTTCCCATCACTCCCGATGGTTCGATCAGTGCCTTGCATGGTAGTGTGTTGCCACTGTTGAATAGAAGAGCGGTAAAGTTTAGTCCATCATCCAGAATATTTCAACAAATGAGCTCATTTAGTTTCAGAATTCAGTTTTAGCAAGACTAGTAAATCAGACAGGCGGCATTACAACCCACACTGGTTACCAGTGGCTGCCCGCATCCGTTTCAAAACACAAGTACTTGCGTACCGTGCTGTGAACGGATCGTGTCCAGTCTACATCCAGGACATGGTCAAACCTTACAACCCAGCCCGTTCACTCCGCTCTGCATCTGCCAATCGGCTTGTTGCTCCCTCACTGCGAGCTAACCACTCATCAACATCACGACTGTTTGCTGTCCTGGCTCCTAAATGGTGGAAGGAGCTCCCCAATGACATCAGGACAGCAGAAGGTCTACACATCTTCCGCCGCAGACTAAAGACACATCTCTTCCGACTATACCTTGGATAAAAAAATAAAATAAAAATATTTGTTGCACTTATATGGCACTTAGATGTAGCACTCTGTAGTGCTTTCTTGAATAAAATTGTACTTGCTTGAGTCTTGTTGTTCTGGGTTTGTACCCTCATGGTTGAATGCTCTTATTGTAAGTTGTTTTGGATGAAAGGGTCAGCTAAATGAAATGTAATGTAATGTACTTACACCGCCCCATAATTCAAGGTGAAGTAGCAGAGTAGAGAATAACCCTGGAAACGCCATGTTCTCTCTCAGACTAGACAGAAACAGTAGGTATCCACCGTCTCAGTGAGCTGAGATCAGTTGTGACCACGGCGTTTTAAAATATAGATTTTAAAGCGAGAGTGAAGCTTAATACAATCACGGCTTACTTTAACACATCTCATACCTAGAATTTAATATTTCAATGTATTTAAGACTTTTGAAGGCCTAAAATTCAGGTGATTACATTTTAAACTTTTTAAGACACCTTGAAAACAACAGTATGGACGATGTCCAAGTCGTCTAAATGCTGTGTGGGATTACGCTCTAAACTGAAAACACGATCAAATCTAAAACAACCCAATTACACACACACACACACACACACACACACACACACACACACACACACACACACACACACACACACACACACACACACACACACACACACACACACACACACACACACACTTTTCACGTTATATCAACAGAAACAACAGAGAGCTTTCTTATAAATTCCCTCTAAATAGATCCAGTACATACCTGTGCATCCTCAGCTCCTCTTGCTCACGTCACTTCTGCTGCAGGTGGGTTGACACCAGGTTGACACCAGGTTTACACCAGGTTTACACCAAGCTGTGGGTTTACACCAGGTTTACACCAGGTTTACACCAAGCTGTGGGTTTACACCAGGTTGACACCATTTCTTCCAAACATCTCAGGAGTTAAATGAGAAAATAAGTTGTGATGTTTCATGATGCTCAATTTCCAGACAGCAAACAAAGCTCCATGGCCGTCATGGATTGTCCAGTAACTCTGACAGTTCAACATGTGCAACTTCACTTTCCACACAAATTCTTCTTCTTTGGCTTTGATTGCAGTTGGCAAACCAGCTGATAAGTGAATTACCCCCACCTACTGGACTGGAGTGTGGATTAGCAAACAGTACAATTTATTTTTACCAACAAACCACAAACTTTATATGCTGCGGACATGAATGATAGATGGTTCAACATAAAGGTTGAGTTAGTTGTACTGGCAACTACTTTGATCTACTTCTACCCTTGCTTATTGTAAATATCTATGCATATGTCATGTTGGACTAAAAGAAACACGGCAGTACATACATTTATATGATGACATGTTTAAAAATGCAATTATGTTAGCCCGGCAGTTTTAAAGAATGGAAACAGGGTAAGCTAGAATTGCATCTAATGGAACACACACCTCTTCCAAGGCCAGACAGTCCCCTTAAACTCAATCAAGCTGCACCAAATGGAAAGATAATCAGAGATATCAGTCTTCTAAATGGGCCTGATTTTCATCAAGTTATTCTCTGAGAAACAGTGATCCAGGAACAGTTGGGTTTCAGCTCCGTCAGACTTGTTGTTATAATGAAAACAATAAGAGCGATATTTATAGACGTATAACCTCCTTGACGGAGCTAAATATTGTACCATTAAAAAAATTGAATTACATAGTTGCCACAAAGACACATAGGAGACTGATTTTAAAAAGAGTTAAACGTTCAAATATCACATTAGATATTTTGGGCACAATATAAGAAGAAACACATTTAAACTCTGGGGGCATCATAGCTATTATCCATTATATGGTTTTAGAAAAAAAGGTGTGAATGGCATCAGTCTGAGTTACAAGCAGGAAAGAAATACATGTATATAAATAATGAGAGTTGGTTTATATTAAATAAGTCAATGATTCATTCGAGTTAGAAACTTTTAGGGCTCAATCCAATGATGTGTTGTGATACTGATGTTCTGTCGTCTGAATCATCATTTGTCACATGACTGAAATGACACACTGACACATACTGTAAACTGTCTTTACGCAGACCGTGTGTTCTAAACCAACCCGACATTAACCGGCTCCTGTGCATAACAACAGATACACAGCACATTCACACTGTGGATTTACTTTACACTCTGCCTGAACTTCTTCAGAGGCTGAACAGATGTTTTGTCCAAAAGACATCAGAGTTGAATGTTTTCCTCGGCACAGAGAGAAGAAAGATGAGGAGAGAAAAGTTGGAACAAAGCAGAGAATCCCCATGAGTCTCCATGTGAGCTGTTCCAAATAGTCCAGCCCTTCACACACTACTGGCTATCTAAAGCAGTGTGAACAACAGAAGTCTTTACTTTTGAAAAAGCCCACCGCGGACACACGTGTCACATGTTTGCATGTGTGCAATCGCGAGTGATGTCTCTGAGGTTCCCTTTGTGGGGTGTCTGTCACCACATTCAACCAGCACAGTCACTCTCTGCTGTTGCTGGTTTGTAATGTGCATCATGTCGTCAGCTGTTTATTAATAGATTCCCACCGGAGCAGCACATGCAACTCACAAACTCACTGATTGTTGCAGCAAAGGACTGATTTAACCCACTTACTGTACGGCCGGGCTATGAAAGCTTTCACACTGCGCTTCAAATCTTTTCTGGGTAGAATCCTTACGTGCACAGGCAATTATGTATGTTATGTTGTGTTTGGGATTAATAGAAGAAGAAATGATGAGTCTGCGCGGCTCCAGACACCAGAAGAAGCTTCCGCAATAAAAGGAAGAAGCTTCAGCAATAATGCCAAAATTAAAAGTCATGAGATGTTATGGTTTACAGCTTTAATCTATGGTGAACATTTTAGTTTAAACTCTGAGCAGTGTGCAATTATCCTCTCTGAATGTGCAGCGATGGAGCATTTCTACATACAAGGCACTCGTAGACATTAGCCGGAGAGCGACAGTGCAATTAGGTTGATTATTCCCATCACCGCATACACACCTTTGTGCGGCTTTTGTAATTGATTCATTTATTCGTTCACAATGACTCATTTACACAACACAGAGAAATGAAACATATCCCACGAAATGTCTGTCCGTCAGAAACGGAGACGTTTTCATAAACACACGCCTTCATAGCAGAGAGCCTCAAATGAAATAAAGCGTTTGAAGGAGAAAAGACTTTGCTTTGCTGCCATATCCAGCTGCCTCTATCAAAATGATTTTGCATGCTGGTGTGTTTATTGTGAGGCATTTCAATATTGTTTTTCATGCAAACTTTATTATCAGTTTATTTGTATAAATTACCCTTTATGTATTTTTTTTCTCCAGAATAAGAAAACAACATGTTTCGACGGATTAGATTTTAGCATAAAGTCATCATAAAACAGAAACATCCCATGCCTCTTCTGTGTATTTTAATTGTAATCTATCTTTTTAATATTGGTTTAGTCCGTTGTAGGGAGATGTGCAGTCAGAGTGGGTTGCTGCTCGTGTGCTCAAATGCAAAACACAGAGTTCCCACAAACAGTCAGGTTGAGTTACTGGCCGAGCGCTGCGGAAATATTTGTATTTCCCCCGCTGAGAAATAACCACACCCCAGAAGCACCCGCGAGACAGAGGGAATGAGCGAGGAACAGGGAAAGACAAACTTGCAAAGCCTTATAAGTCAAGATAATTCTCGAGTGCAGCGGCGGAAATTGGCAGATTGGGGAAGAATAAGTGAGAGAAACAATCCTTTGCATTTTAATGAAAACTTTGAATTGAACGTAAATAAAAGGCACGAATACAGTGGTACATAAACAAAAGAGAGAGCAAAACAGCATCAGCTTTGGGGGTTTTGATGGAATTTTTAACCAGGCGGGATTTTTTTGTGTGTGTGTGAGATTGTTACACACTCCCGATGACGAGGTCGGACACAAACATACCTCGCTCCGGTGTGAGGAGAATGTGCGATGACTTCAGGTTTGGAGCCATCAGCTCACCTGAGCGATCGGGGACTCTTCAGGTGGAGGAGGGCAATCGGCTGCTTGAAGAATTCATGAGGTCCTGACAGAAAACGCCTCTCGCTATTTCTCCGAGTCAGCTGGACAGAGATATTTTACAAATAATGAAGGGTGATGGCCGCAGTGATGGACCAACACTCCTCTCAGTGACCTTTCAGGTTCACGGGAATGTTTGTGAGGCTGTGTGTGTGTGTGTGTGTGTGTGTGTGTGTTGTGTAGTTGTGTGTAGACAGAACAGCACGCCCGATAAAGCGGATAGAGCAAAGCTTTTTGAAGGACGGGTGACCTCATGCATCATGCTGGCATTCCTCTGCACAGTGGTGAAATGAGGGATTTTCTGTCCCACTCCCTTCTGTCCTCTACGAACATCCAAGAAAACCCCCATCACACACACACGCACGCACGCACACACACACACACACACACACACACACACACACACACACACGCACACACACACACACACACACACACACACACACACACACACACACACACACACACACACACACACATTTGATATTTGTTCTTCTTTGTTTGCAAGCACCCTCATTACCATAATGCTTTCCCCTGGACTCTTCCCCTCAGCTACATTCACTATCTCTAACCCTTACTTACACATATATAGCTGTGACTCTCGTAAACTCCTCCTCCTCATGAGTTTCATAGGAATGTGAAAGAGCTGCTTGTAGTGACGGCCCCACAGAGAAATAAAGTGATCAGTGTCCACGCAGATTGTGGTCATTTGGATCCTGACTTCTTGTTTAATTGTTAATGAAATGTGGGTTTTGCTCAAGAACAGGGGAAGTAAGGCAGCAGCAGGATTTGAACCTTCAACCTTTGGATTGGGAAATAAAGTCTGCGTATATTAATGAACAAAAAATATGAACGTGTGTTTTGATGTTTTTGTGCATTTTTTTAAAAGGGTTTGATTCATTAAATTTTCTTGAACAGTTTTTAGTAAGCAGATGCTTCACACTGAATTTCACAAGGATCTGACAGATTCAGACAAGTTGATAAAATCATTCAGACGGTGTAAAGAGGCGTTACGACAAGAGTCCTTTTTAAAAAAGTCGAATTTATTACGCAAACTGATAAAAGTGTCCTCTTAGTTGTAGGGCCACCTTGAGGCCATCTGCTGCAAGGTTTGTACACTGAATATCGGAGATATATGCAGTTTTTATATTTGGAAATTCTTTCCGGAATTTCACATATAAAGAACACAGCAGGAAGCAGGAAATTTCAAGATAATGAAGATAAGGGGTGGCGTCTGGGTTAGCGCATGCAGGACAGAGGATATGATATATAAATTCCACTGTGGTGATCACAAACTACTCAGCATCTTCTACATGTGTGGCTCCTCTTTTTTATCCTGAGATATTTGTAGTCTTCCAGTTTCGCATCTGTTGCCTGTCATGAACTTTCCAGACATTGTCCAACTGTATTCTCACATGTAGATGAAATTATTGAACTAAATATCTTCTCTTTTATTCTCACTCACATTCTCTCCAGAGTCTTAAATTGGAGGCTGGCAGGAAAAACTCTGGAGAGTGTCCGCAGCGACTCGTACATTTGCGTCCTCACATACGGCCCCTCTGGATCATTTCAACATCCGGTGTTCAGTACATGTCGGAAAGCAGCTGTATTAACCAGAGAGCTCCAATAGTGATGGAGATGTTTGTTTAGATGTTTGTTTACAACTGGGCCAGAAATTTGATCACACATCTCTCAATAATATTGGGAAATTGTGTCTTCTGGCACAGGTCAAAATCTCCTCACCTCCCAAAAATACCCTTGTGGTCAAATACTCACATAGAATGGCACAAAGATAGAGGTACAAAAACACACACACACACACACACACACACACACACACACACACACACACACACACACACACACACACACACACACACACACACACACACACACACACACACACACACACACACACACACACACACACACACGCAGACAGGCAGGTAGGCATACATCCCTAAAACTCAGAAGGTCAAGCTACTGTGGATTTCTGCCTGTTTCCATGACACCGCCAGCCCACAGTATGCACTCAACCTGACTATCAATCAGAACATAAACCATACACAGGACCAGGCCACTGTGGTATAGGTAAGTGGACACGCACACACACACACACACACACACACACACACACACACACACACACACACACACACACACACAGATGAATCAGTCTCCTCTCTCCCTGTTGAAGCTCTGTGTATATTAACGTGCAGCACAGCTATCAGTCAGTAATATGGAGATGTAGCCGAACCTCGTCTGAGAAAAGAACCTGCTGATTAGCTCCGGAATTATCATATCAACAGAAATTATTTCACAATGCTCAGCATACAAATGATTCACTTACAAAAGCGTCATCTGATACAACTGTGAAACTTATTAAATCATCTAATTGAGATTAAAGTGGGCTAATTTGACAAACCAGCACTAATCACGAATGACAATAGTACAGTCTCAAGGCCTGAGATATTCATTCAATAAGAGCTACAGCGAGAAAACCAGACCGATCTGTCAGCTCATATTTATTATTGCACATCCAACCCTCCTGAAACTGGTCTGACAACGATTGACGGAGGATCGTCCAATGGGAACGCCACTGAAGCATTTTCATTAACAGCCACGATGGCTGCAGCTGATGTGGAGGTCGGGTGAATCGGCTTTTTAACACAGTAAACAAACTGGAACAATCCACATTTTCTCAAAATGTTATTATATCTCATGAGAATCATTTATGAATCTTGACGAAAAACCATCAGACATGTATAGGGGACTGATATTAATGAGTTTGGTGCAGATTCACATGATCTAAATGGTCTGTATATACAGTATATGGCACCTTTCTAGTCTGGATGACCACTCAAAACTCTTTAAAGTTTTGTTTTTGCCATTCATATACAGACAGTACATCTATGTGCAGCACGTTCTCTATTACACATCAGGCTCATAGTTGACATAGCCGTCAGGGGGAATTTGGGGATCAGTATCTCGCCCAACAACACTTCAGCATGCAGAATACTGGGCTGGAACCGCCGACCTTCTGGTTAGAGGACGACACGCTCTAACTCCCTAGTCACAGCCGCCACAATCTAGTGAGTTTAAAAGTGGTTTGATAAGGGGACTGTGGGGCCTTGGCGGAGGTATGCGGTCGCTGAGTACCATTCTAGTTGGGTTATATTTTTCAGTCACTCTAAGCTACGTCACAGATTTCGTTGCTTTGGTTGCAGGTCTGTTCGGCGCCCCCTGTATATTGAAAATGAATTGAGAGCGAATGAAGGGACAGAAAGATGAAAGTGCCCCGAGGAAGAAACACTACATATAATGATTTTTTGTGGGAGCAAAAGACAGAAGAGGTGAGATGTGTGTGTGTGTGTGTGTGTGTGTGTGTGTGTGTGTGTGTGTGTGTGTGTGTGTGTGTGTGTGTGTGCCACAGCAGGTCGCAGCTAAGCACCGAGACGATCAGAATAAAGACACAATTGCTGCCTGGCGAAGCAGACGCACAAAACGACGTGAGACCTGGAGATAACGCAGGAAGTAGCAGAGTGTGATTAATCAGTGACAGCTAACCACTAATTACAACCCCCAATCAATTACCTCAACGCTCATTATCTAGTCAACACACCACCTGGAGAGCACTAATGCGCTTTACTTGCTCTGGGCAGGATCAGCACATACACTTTTGGAAGCACTGACACTGAATGGACGGTATGAGAGCTGACAATGAGGGGAAACGTGACCAGCGCGTGGTTCGACGCATGCATGAGCGAGGCGGCGAGTAAATAATCCCCGTTGTGTATTAATGTGTCTTATAAAGAAAGGTGAATATGCAAATATGTGTGTGGCAAGAGGGGAAAGTCCCTGCAGAAGAAGCCTACAGCATTTCTTTACTGTACATTTCGAGCGAGACTAAAGATTAAAGCTCTTCTCCCAGCAGCTCGCTAACAGAGCACCACCCAATTACACCTCGTCGGACCTGCACCACAAACGAAGAGTAAAGAAAGACGAGAGACAAGAGGGAATGGAGATGAGGGAGGCTGGAGGGAGGGAAGACTGGGTTGCAGAAAAAAAGGTAAGCGACTATGTCTTAGCGGGGAAAGGACTGTGAAGGAGAGATTGGTCTGAAGTTAAGGTGAGAGCAGAGTTTGAGGGATGAGTGCAATGCAAAGGGAGGTGTTAAGAACAGAAAGGGAGGGGGGGTGAAATTGAACTGAGAATATCAGAGGCGAGAGGAAAGCAATGTCAGACGTCTCCCGAGGAGATCAAATACCGTGTTTGCTTAAAAGGTGCGACTCCAAATGGCAGAAAGAGTTCACTGAAACTTAAGGACCTGAAAGAACATGAATCGTGCGTCATGCTGTCGGGAGGCAGGATGGATTCCTCGTGTTGTATGATCCGACTGGTCAGAGTCTTTAAATCACAGTGTGTCAAAAAGAGGAGCCACGCGTTCGTTTAAATGTCCAGTTCTTTATGCTGTCTGTCAGTTGGTGGTTCGCACTTTAAAATCTCGACAACTATTTGATTGATTAAATGCGGCACAGACATCCATGCTGCCCAAAGAATAATAACCTTACCACTAAACAGACTTCTCATCTAGTGCCACCTGCTGGTAACATTTTTCCACATTTTTTGTGGTTAGTACTAGTTAACAGATCAAAGCATGATAACATGAGGTTAACAAGACCGTAAATAAAGATGGACGACATGTTTACTCTTTCTTCCTTTGTACAAAAATAAAGCCTAAATATCCCAGTGCCCTCATGCGCATTTTGACTTTGCTGGGGTATCGCTCAACCAATCACGAGTCAGTCTCGGCTGTCAATCATGATGACCTGTTTTTATGGCATCAAATAACAAATTAAAACCAAAATGACAGAAACCATCTTTGAGAAAACGTTAATTTTGACTTTTTAGTTTGGTCCATGTCCCCTCTGTTAACATTCAGAGGGCAGGGTTTATGACCTAAACTGCAGCCAGCCACCAGAGGGCGATCAAGATGAGTTGGCTGCACGAGCTGTCTGGGTTAGGGGATGTTCGCATTTTCATTACGTGAGCTTCTTAAGTGATAACTGTCTAATTGCACTTGTTAAATCCCTGGTGACGCATGGACGTAAAAAAGATTGTATCTAGCAGAGCGAGATAAATTCAAACTAATTTAAAGATTAATCATAACGTTACTTTACTGGAGCTCACTGCTCTACATCACAACATCATTATAGTTGCCTTCTGCTTGCTAATGAGTTTTAATGGCTCATAGCAGGTCAAGGGTCAACTGTGTCTTCTCTTCAAACATTCTTCCCAGTTCAGTAAAAACAGTTAATGCTGCAGTAAATGCACAAGACAAGCTAACATAACGTCTTCTTTAGCTGTAAATCAGAGTGTGTGTGGTGGGACTCACATTTAAGCTCAATAAAAACCCTGTATATTGAACAAATTGTGACTTTCTAAACATCAGTCTTAGTCTCGTTAGACATTTGAATCCAATCCAAAAACATACTATTTTGCACATTAGTGCCTGTTCTAAATCTGCCTGTCTGGAATGAGCTGTTCACTTGCGCTGCGCTGATGCTGGCTCCAGCTTCCTTTCTGAAACTCTACAAGTGACCCGAGGAGAACTGTGAAGCTGCTCTGAACTGCTGCGGCACAAAGAGCTGTTCACCTGTTTGTTGAAATCTCAGTGAAGCTCGAATCAGAAGGTAGAACTCTGAACTGGAGAATCACGTATCGTTGCTGTTGTCGTGATCGACGTCACTTTATTGATGAGTCCCAGCCGCCACTGCTACAGAGCGCCGGTCGCCTGTTTATTCAAAGTTTAGTTATAGTGGATGTATCCATGGGCCTGTAACAATACACAAGGTAAGTCTGATAAGATATACGGAAATAAGATATGCAAGACACATACCGGCAGACAGATCTTTGGAATGAATGGATGAATGGATGAATGGATGAATGGATGAATGGATGAATAGATGGATAGATAGATGGATGGATAGATGGATAGATAGATAGATAGATAGATAGATAGATAGATAGATAGATAGATAGATAGATAGATAGATAGATAGATAGATAGATAGATAGATAGATAGATAGATGAATGGATAGATCGATAGATGGATGGATGGATAGATGGATGGATGGATGGATGGATGGATGGACAAGGATGGATAGATAGATGGATGGATAGATGATAGATAGATAGATAGATAGATAGATAGATAGATAGATAGATAGATAGATAGATAGATAGATAGATGGATGGATGGATGGATGGATGGATAGATAGACAGATAGATGGATAGATGGTGGGATAGATGGCTGGATGGATGGATGGATGGATGGATGGATGGATGGATAGATGGATGGACATTTCTCTTCTACAGTCCCACTTGGCTCGTGGATACATCTCCTCGACTCTTTCATCGTGACTTTAACCATCCAGCTGAGTTCCCTCTGGTTGTCAAAGAGTATTCTGCAAAATGAAGCAACTCTCTGAGTCAAGATGAAGTAAACAAGGCAGGCTGAAGGGAAGCAGCTTAAGTGAGATCAAATAAAATTCAGATTGTATTATGGATATTTGATTTTAGCACCAATCTGATAGTTTTTCCTGTCAGTGACCATACATCAGAATTCTAATACGGGCCGGCGTGCCCCTGCAGCGTGTTGCAGACTGACTAAACAGGTGCCATTTTACAAAGAAACTCAGCTGCCTTACGGAGTTTAAGGAACACAAACACTCATCTATCCTTAGCAACAAATGACTGAAACCTCCTCTTCACTTTTAGTTTTTTTCTTTTTTTTACTGTGAGCCTCTCAAAACGTTCAGAGTAATTATGCAGTTGGTGTTTGTACTTATCAAAGAGTTTGATGCAACAGACCCAAACAGGCAGAGACGAGGAGAAGGAGAGGAAACAGGGAATAGATTAAAAGCGGATGTCTGCTGTCTCTTCCAGCTTAACTTCCTCCAGATAGCACACACTTTACACAGAGGGAGCTGAGTTTATCAGGTCTGCTGCGGGTGACTGATGATGTTGGTTTTCAGAAACCAATACCGATTCATCTGAAAAGTTGCAAGCTTGCTTCCCTGTGAATTTTGTTCTTGGCAGGATGGAACATCATCTGGACGAACATTTGGATCCCAGGATGCTGAGGATTTTAGTTCAAGTGTGTTCCCAGGTGAGTATTGTTTTTCATTTATTATATATTCTTATATTATAATATTTATAATTTTATTAAAGCCCACAAGAGTCAATAGAGAATGACGGTCCATTTTTCTGACACATCAATAAAACCATATGTCACCGCCCATACAAGTGAATGTGCCAGTTCTGCAACTGTACACAATTTCTTTCATTATTTTAACACTGTTAACATATTTCCATTAAAATGCAAAAGATATTCACAAGAATAAATCATACCTGGTTGCTTGGCATGTCATATTACAGCCGAGACAGATTTTGATAAGGTTTAGGGTACTACAGGACTTATGGACATTTTGTTTAAAAAACATTTACCTTGCTTTCTCAGAAAATAATCCATGGATCTTGTTGAAAAAAAAAGTCGGTGAAATTTGCTGCAGATAAAAATAAAAATCCTGGATGACTGTTGGGCCTCAGTGGAGGTATGTGTTCCACTGAGTGCCTGTCTAGCTTTAATCCTGTGAGTAGGTTTACCATAAAATGTATTTTATTTAATGATTAAAAATATTCACAGAAGTAAATCACGCCTGGTTGCTTGGCATATCATATTACAGCAGAATCTTTAAATAAGCTAGATTTCACATTTGATAACGTTTGTGACACATCAGGTTTTCATCAGATCTGCAGATGGAACTCGCTTGTTGGTGGGTTTATGGGCCAAAAAGCCAAGAGGACTCACACAAGCACATTAATGGAAAACACAAATGCAAAAGTGACAAAACAAACAAAAATGAGCAAAAATGGAGGTTGACCATGAAACATGCTAAGTTACTTAGTTGGTCAGCGTTGTTTAAGACGTCTTGGCAACCGTACAAAACCATGAGCTGAGCGGAGTTGGTGATAAGTGTTTGTCACCATGGATACTTTAACATCACACTCCTGATTCATTTATCCATTGTTAATATACCTGGACTCTGACGTCTCTTACATAAGATCCAGGCAGAACATTGAACATATTTCTATCTGTGGAATCAAAGCAAAGCAGAAAACTCGCCCAGTATTAATCATTTCGATGCAGAGGCGCAGTTCATATTGTTAGCAGTGTCACTGTCAGTCTATGAGCATGAGCCTGAATGAAGATCTTCTCCCCCTCCCCTCCCTCCCTCCCTCCCTCCCAGTGGCAGCCGAGGTAAAAGGCTAAATAAATAAGGCATGGCTGTGAGGGTCGCTGAGCCATGACCTTTCGGCCCATTTGCTTCTGCAGGCGCAGGAGTGCCGCTTCAGCTAGCCGCCCCCGAACTCCAGAGGGTGAATTTTAATCAGCGGCGTGCTGATGGCTGAGGCCGTGCATCATGCTTAACGAGGCTAAGAGAGGGCTTTCATCTACCCGAGCACAGGTAACAAATGGACCACAGTGCACAGAAGACAACCCTGTCCCCCCTCTTCCTGTGATGTCCTTGACTGCATCTCTCTCCTGCTCCACAGCTCATCCCGCCTCACAGACTGTGTCATTTATAAACTTTATACACTGTTGCTTTTTATTTTTCGCCCTTTCCACTTGAGCACTGTTTTTTTTTCTTCTTTAACTCTTCACACATTGGTTTTTATTTTATTTTGTGCAAAGCCATTTCAATGTTTGGACCAAGGCTCTAACGGGTTTGCTGTGTATTTGTTTTACAGTGGGGGTTTAGAGTTTATTAGGTGCTCCTTTACAGTCTGATCCAATCCAGCACAGCAGCCCTGCAAAACACACCCGCTCTAATGTGAAACTTTTGTTGACTCCTTGTCGGAGAGGAGTTGATTGAATTCTGTGGTAATAGCTGAATCTATCCAGCAGTTAGTGGGGGAGCTGGATTGGATTGTATTACACTGGAAGAGTTTTTAATATTATAGACCATAGTTCTCTCTGTGGGTCTGCGCATTTCTACTTTGGCCAAAAAAACCCGTCTGTCACTTTGGTCCAAGCTGAAATATCTCAGAAACTATTGTATGGATTGGCATGAATTTTACAGATATCCATATCCAGCCCAGACAATGAATCTTAATAACTTCGGTGATCCCCTGACTTCTCATCTTGTACCACCAGCAGGTCTGCCTTAGTAAAGCCTCACAGAGCTGGAAGCCGTAGGACCTGAGCTCCTGAGAGTGTCTAGACAATTTTGGCCGGTCTTTCTCAGGATTTCGTCTTCGAACATATGAAGAACGCAGCATGAAGGAACTCGAATCTACGTGTGCGGCTCCACTTTTTCATCCTGAGATATTTAAATTCTTTGGAAATGGATAATGTTGGATAATTTCAGGAAAATGTCCGGAGTCAACTGCATGTCTGAAAGCAGCTTTGGTCTTGTTTGTATCTATTGTGTTTTTTCTATTACTGAGTTTATACATTTACTGTTTGACTGTAAACCAAATTGTGCCTCAGGGTCATAAAAGCCCTCGAATACTTTACTCGTCCCATCCTTCCTCTGGTCTAATGCATGCTGGAGCGGGCCCCCATTTATTTTCCATTCATCTCTCCTTCCATTATACTGTATATCTTCAGCCTTATTTGGACAGGATTAATACTCCAGAGGGAGACGGGTAGTAAAATATTTCCCCCGCTTAGTAACTGAGCTAATAATTCCACAGGGAATTCAGCACAGGAGGAAGCTTCGAGGAGAGGACATCGCCTCGAAAAATGATGTGAATGGATTTTCAGAAATAGATCCAAACAAAGAAAAGGAGGTTGAAAGTCAATAATAAGGTTAAGACAAAAACTGGTGAAAATATCTTGCTTCTAGTGGCCTTTCCACAAATCAACATGGCTTTTTAATTTCTACCTCTCCCTGCTACTTCTCTCTGTTGTGATGATGAACTCCTTTTCGCCCCGGCTCCACAGGTCTCATTACAGCCAGGCCAATGGGGAACGCTCTAATAAACAGATGAAGATGACACTCTTACAGCCTGCGCGCACACACACACACTCACACAACCTTGAGAAAGATTACACCAGGGACAAGTACAAAATAAAAACCTTTCACTTGATTATTTCAGGCAAAATAAATCTGAGTCCTCAGACACACTCCAATCTGAGAGCAAGAAAAATAGTGATACAATAACATCCGCCGTGAGAGATCGAACAAACACGCAGATGCAGATAACAGCGCTCCTTGTTACAGGGAAAATAATGGACACACACATGCACATTCAAACACACTTGAATAATGAAACACATACACCGCGTGGACCTTCCTCTGTTGCGCTGTGCACAATAAGTCTTGCTTCATTAAAGCCAAATCTCATCCACTATCAGTTTACAACCACAGAAGTCGTTTGAACCGCCGGGGAAATACAATTCCATTCTGTTTCGGGGTTATCTTAATATATGAGCTTGTCTCCGTCACATTGGTCTGCGGTTATGAGCTGGGCAAACACCCACAGCACCGCAATATTGCACCGGCACATTCACAGGACAGATTGGTGCACACAAAGCAATTAGCGGCTCATATGTGTGTAATTGTGTCTGCGTCTGAGTGTGTGTGTGCATAATTCAGCTCCCACGTCTGGTTCTTCTTCTCTTCTAATTTCTACATCCGCTGTTATTAGCAAACAGTTTATTGTGGATTGCAGTTTGTTTGTGCACTTCCCCCCTATAATCCTTGAAACAACCCCCTGAGAAAGGAGGAGAAAGGACAACACTCAGGTACAGTACGCCGCCGCCACCACCTTGTCAAGAGTAAATCGTTCTATGAGTTGTAACTCGCTCGGACACAGCGGCGAAGGAGAAACAAGACAAATGGGGCACAAAGAAGACAAATCTCTCGACGCTGTCAATGTCTGAGGGGCTCCGGCCATCCATCCTCCATCGCTCCTTCATTCTCCATCTGTCTGGCCCCTATCCCACCTGTATGACACACGATCACTCTTCATCCCTCCATCCATCCATTACCCCTGTCACGTCATCCCTCCATTTCTCTGCCCCAAGGCCCCGAGCTCCCCTTTACCTGTCACAGATGATACCATCTAAGTGGATTACTTCGGATATCATGAGGGATATATGGTCAAATATCTCCACACAAAGGTTACAATATGCCTTTGCTGCATTCAGCCGTGACGTACTGACACCCTGATGACAGGGTATCATTTTTTTTTCAATTACGCACAGTTTGATTTTTACTAATTATTGTATTATTGTTACCAAATCACTTCATAACACCTTAAGGTTTGACGGCCAGTTAGAAAATGCATACATCTTTAGTAAACAGTGTTTTTTTGTCTCTTTTAATGATTCAAAATTAAAGTAATTAATAAAGGCTTCATCCAGTAAAGTCATCAGTCAAGTCTGAGTTTAAAAACATTTACAAGATAAGGAGTCAATAAAGAAAAGCTGTGGTAAACGCTTTGCATCTTTTCTTCCAGCAGATATGTGGTTAAACAGTCCACTCAAGATGATTCATGATGAATTTAGAAAAGAAAAAGAAAAAATACTGAAACCACCCGATGAATTTTCACAACCTGGCAACATAAAAATTGTCCTTATCAATGTCTTACTGATATTTCTGATTAATCTTTGTCTTATTTACCATCATCACTGCCATTCTGAGTATAGAACGCCTCATTAGGTGGATTTAAATTCATGCAATGTACAGCTGTTAATCTGTATTCTTTTATTAAAAAATTGATCTATGAACATGACTTTGTGGATATAGTTTGTAAAAGTGTTTGAATTATTGCTTAGAATGACAAAGCAGTTTGGGTTTTTACAGCCTGAGATTTTACTGCTTTGTTTCTGTCTCAGTGCTCTCATCTGTCTTGTTTCAAGCAGCGGCAGAAAGCTCCCATAAACCCACTGTACGCTGCCTGTCCCGCACCAAACAGTGGACAGATAAAAGTGCAGGTGGAGACACAGAAATAACTTGTCGGAGAGAATCGGGAGGGTGGGCAAAGCAAACAATTGCGTGGGACCCCGAAAGTTGAGAGAGGTACCAAGGAGAACGAATGATTACATTAGTTCATCGCAATGACAATTTCCTGAGAACCCCCGTAAATCCCCTTAAGTCCCTTTAAAACACTGCTGATGGATGCTAATGTTTCTGCGTGTTCGCGACATCCGTGTATCACCATAACAACTTTATAAGGTGATAATACGCTAATACCGAGTTTACAGTTTAATGTGCTGCCCCCAAGTGGTTTAAAACATTTAATGAACGCAGACGGATAACTGACAATCCAATAGTTGTTCTTATTAGTGTCTTACTAATTATAACTGCTTTCCAGAACTCAGGCATCAATCAGCGTGTTTACGTTCAACTACGTAATGAGATCACAGTCGGCTTCCTCCAGGAACCTGATCATCTAAACATCATGTGATATGAACACCTTGTTCCTGAAACTGGAGAGGGGACGGTGCAAAGCGGATTTCTCCAGCTCGATTTCTGTAACCTCAGTAAACCGAGTGAGTTTGTGATGATTGACACAAAAACATCAAGAGAAAATTAAACATATGGCGTTGGCAAAGCCCAGAGTTGTTGGAAAGCACTACAGCAAAAATATTTAGTTACTGGTTTGGTGGGTGGAGCTGACATTAAAATACCTGGTTTAGATTTCGAGCCTTTGAACTCATAACCCTAAAAATAACCTTCTCTCCCCGATCCCTTGTCCTCCCTCGTCCTCCTCGCCGGGCGGTGCAGACCAGCAGGCATCAATCTCTGGCCGGCTCTCCCTCCTCTTTTGTGATGGCGGCCTGACAAAGGCGCAGAGCTTGTCACAGTCTTTCACAGCATTGACCTGCCACACCTCGGTCTCCCATCTCCTATAAAAGGAGGAGTGAATGATGGGAAGGCGAGACGGAGGCATGAGAGGAAGAGTTAGGAGGGTGGTGGGGGGAGTGACAGACTCATACAGCATGCATAACAACTGAGCACGCCTCTCCACATGCATGGCTCCATCTATATGCCTCCCCTGACTGTCTCATCTAAGGCCAGCGGAGACACACGAGTGCAGAGACACACACACACACATCGTTACAAAGATACAGAAGGTTGGCTGCAAGCTGCTACACAAGCTGACTATCAAAGCTCGGGGAAAAAAAAAAACCTATCACACCCCGATGCCTCAGATTTCAGCTCATATGAGGAGGGTCACACTGGCCCGACTGCAGTTAACAAAGCCTCTTTCCATCTGAGGGACAGTCCTAAAGAAGCTCACAGTGCTGACATGCATGTCCACTCAGAGAGCACCGTATGCCCGCCATGTTCACACGTTCTTTCATGCACACACACCTTGACCTTTACTGGGGGAAACTCTCCAACTCAGGAGAATTGGCTGCAGGCAGAGTTATCATGCATTACAGAGTACAACTTATCAACCCCTGTTCCTCCTTTTCTGTCTACAGCTTGATTTTATAGTCTCATATACACAAGGCTCAGTGTGATATGGTTTTATGTAATTCTACGTCCACATTAGAGAGTCCAAGGAAATGCATTTTAACATTGTTTGTCATATTGTGACTCATGTCAATAGCCACAAATATACTCATTGACATTGTTGATCATGAATGCTGTGAAAAGGCGCGATCAGTTTAGAACGGCCGAACGTTAGCGTGAGCATCGTTAGCTCTCGCAGGACTAAGCCCAGCATGTCGGTCCAGCGTGGCTAATGCTTGTAGGCTAGTACTAGCAATTCAAGTGTTTTGCATCGTCTGTACTCTGATGCAGAGCCTGGTGTCTTAATTAATCTGTTTTTGAAAAGTGTACTTCTTGGTTCACGCAGGCTAAACAATCGTCCATTGCATCTACAGTCACCTTTTGCTGCGCCTCGACTGTCTCACGTCCTGCATACACATTGTTGAAGTGGTGAAACACACACTCACCTCGTTTGTCCTTGGCTTTTAAAAGTAATCAGTCAATCTGTGAATCTATAGTAGTGTAAATTAAGTCATTTAGTTTGGGATGGAGGTAACTCGGACCTCCATCCCATCCGTTCTTTTTAATGGTGTATGAACTGAACTTTGAGCGTGTTCTTGTTTGGTGCCCATTAATATGTGTACTGGTTTCAGTCATATAATGTGATCATATTTTAGCTTTATGGTTGATCAGGATAACTGGCAGGAATTACATTTTGTACACGATGCAGAGGAAATTTTGACCTCACTTCTCATTATCAGTGATTTATTCTGGTAATGCACAATAAATAATTCTGCTCATATATGGGCGCTGATTCGCAGTATGTCACATATGGCAGTGAATGAATCGCAACATGAATTCCAATGTCTCCAGGTTCAGTCCTGTGCTTCATGTGGTTCCCATCTTTTCCTCTCTCCTCGTTTCCTATCATCTCTCCTCCGCCGGCTCTCAAATTAAAGAAACACAATTCCACCGAAAACAGTACATTTATATATAGCTTTAAAAAATGATGTGTTGATTAACTCCATCATGATGATGCATGATGAAATTGAATCAGACGTCCCACTGACGCTGCATGTGCTCCATCATAAAGCTACGCTTTGCTCTCTGTATCCCAAACTGTGGCTTTCCATCAGTTTGATGAGTGCCGGGACGACGGCAGAATATCCCCACAGATCAGCGGTCAAGGCCGACTGTTGGATGAGCAGCGATTTGCAGGGCTCAGGAATGAGCTTCCTTAAAGTCCCGCTGGGCCTCAACTTTGGTCAACACAGAGAAATCCCTGTTAAAATAGTGTCCGAGAGAAAGGGCCAAGTCTCTCGGAAGTGATTACAACCTAGATGTTCTCTAAGCAAGCCCTCGGAGATCAAGTCAAACAGGCCTGTGGCCATGAGCGAGGGTGAGTCCACACAGTGCACTGCTGGGTATGAGCCCCTGTGATCAGACAGGGGGAACAGCACGTGCACTGGGGATTGAACTTTGATCATGACTAGATTAAGCTTGAAACTGAAATGTGTTACTCTCACACACACACACAGATCTGGCAGCAAGTTGAAGGGGGGGGGGGCATTAATGAGTCACTAACTGACCAAACTGCATAATGAGCAATAATGAAGATATCAAAGATGAAAAAGACACTGTCACAGCCAGATAAAGTCAAAGAGCCTGTATTTTACAGGTTCACTAAACAAAACGTTTTTTCAGGCCTTGTCTACAACACTGCGGGTCTTTTTTTTAACAGAAATTTTGCCATTTGTTTAAAAAAAAAAATCCATCCATACATCCATCATTGTACAAAATATGTTTATTTAGACAAGAACGCAAAAACGAATACAAACGCTCAAACAAGCTTGTCAGGCCAGCAGGTGGCGATGAAGGCTTAATCGACGGTCCGTCAAATACCAGAGAAGAACATTGTGAGCATGCTCAGTGAGCTTTGGTCCAAGTGAAATTGGTTGAGGCCGACGCCTGCGAATGCCACTGATGTGGAGCAGTGATGATTGATTTAGTTGCAGACTTAGCGAATCGTAGAGACGGTGGTATATAGCCGCCATTGTTGTTGTTTCTGGTGCATGTTTTTTACACAAAGCAGCATTCGGCATGCGTAGAGTAAACTGTGATGTCATCGTTTCCCAAGAACTCAGTTTTACATGAACACAGAAAGCATTTTGGAAGGTGTTTGTAAAATCGTTGTTTTAGTGACTTAAAAACGCTGTTTGCATGTGAACGAGAGGCTTAAACACAGAGGGAAAAAAACTGTTCTGCAAAACATCTGCATGGCAGGGTGTCAGTAAGAGGAAATGAACTGTTAATTAACAGGTAGATTAAAAGAATGTTTATTTGATATGTTTCTTAAAGCTTGGCAGACACTGTGCTTTTCTTTTCCAATCCTCTAGGTTGTGTTAACTCAAACTGCACGATTTAATCAAATCATTTCAAAGAGAGAAATCCAGCATTTCTCTGTGTAATTCCACTACGAGTGGAAAGTAAAATGCTGTTTTATATCACAGCACAGTCTCGATTAAGACAACAGTTTTAGCCACAACATGTAAACACTGCTACAACCACATTCAAACATGTCAACTACAGTTGATAACAGCTCCTTTAATAGCAGCCCTGTAAGAAAGTGAAGTGTGGAACTTCTTAAAGTGCAAGATGGCCGACTTTCTGAATGTCGGACCTGAACAGATCGCACAAGAGACAGTTCATTGATCGTTTGGATCATTAATCAGGTGTCGTGACCGCCCTCAAACTGCATGTCGAACTGCGATTGATCTGAAAGATATTCAACTAGATTTTTAAATTAAACTCAGGCTTTATCCATACACTGTCTGCCCATTTTAAGACATGTTCAGACCAGTCCTCTTTCACTCAAACTGAGAATTGATTATGCCCCAGAAGAACAGCACTTTGCACAAACATCACTTTCTGGATGGTTGATCCTCTTCACTCGGCTTTCATGAGCAGTTTGGGCTTCAAAACTCCAGACGTCGTACGAGACAACATGCCACAGAATTCAATTTACAGGGACTCAACATTGACTTTTCTGTTTCGAGCCAGGAGAAGTTTTCTTTACGTGACCGACTCCCAGATCAAGGCTCCAGCTTTCCAATATCACAGTGAGAGAATATAAATATTCGCTTCATTCCCAATCTACAGAGATCTGTATTACCTCCTCTGCAGCATCAGTCCCTGTTCTTCCAAGCTGAGTTTTCCTTTAAGTCATATCGAGCCAAGTCCTTTGGGAATCAGTCTTTGGTGTCTCTGGATGCCGTAGGAGCGAGAGGAGGACTGGGAGGCAGGAGCAGTGAGGTCGCTGGTACAGAAGGACCCAGCAGGACTGAGGAGTCACTCTCCAGACCACTAGGACTGTTTGAGGCGTTTCCGTGGGGGGCCCAGGAAGGGGCACTGGGCCGAGGCCAGGGAGTGATATGCTTCTGCCACGAGGTGCGGTTGAGAGATCACCATGGACTTCCAGCCTGACGTGTCCATCACATCCGCTGCGTGACTGCGAAAAGACGAGGGCAACGAGAGGAGGTATGAAGTAGAAGAAAGTGACTAAATGTTCAGAGAAAACAAACTTAATGGACAAAGTAACGGCACAAACAACTCAAGAGTTGGAGATTATATGACTCCATCTGGTTGGAGTACAGCTCTGAGACATTAAGGATTTGTCATACCAGCTGGCAGGGCTGTTATTTACTTAATATTTTTAAATATTTAACCCCAGAGGTCATCTTTGAGAGAAAAAAACAAAACGCAAATAAAAAAGGCACCAGTCAAAGACCATAAATATGTGGGCATGTGATGAGCAAGTGTGTTTAGTCACAGTTGTGTCACATCACATCACGTCATTTCTCTTTAGAGCCCTGGTTGAATCTTTTCCTTTATGATGACTATTTGCAACCCCCCATCGCACATTACATATGGTTATGAGCTGTGAACACTTCAACCAAAAGATTATATTCCCTTCACACATTGTTTCATTCTTATAGTTCTTTCGAGTTCAGAGGAGGTAAAAACTCGACAGCATTTTACACAGAAGAAAAGGGAGGAAAACTGCAACAAAAAACAACATATGTTTCTAATGATAATTTTCTTTTTAAGAGTTTTTTTCCCCAGGCTTTTTCTCCCATCTCTCCAACACTGTTAATTACTTCACAGCCCCTTGGATTTTGTTTGCAACCCTTTAGGGGAAACCTAACTGACTTTGAATGAATTTATTTTGTCAGGATTTGTAAACCAGCCTTAACTTTTTTTGATATGGTGGAAATATCATATATTAAGTATTGCAACTAAGATATTTGTACTCTACATATTTCAATATTTCCAGTGGATGATACTTTACATTTCCACTACACTAGATTTCAAATATACTTTTTTATTTTGCTACTTATACTTTTGCTAATTACGATTATTCAAAATATATATACAATATGAAGCTTTATTAAGATTAACGATCAACTACCTACCGCCTAACAACATAAGGCAGTAAAAAATGACATCATCTCTACTGCAAATAGAAATGGATTAGTTTTAGACTGCAACTGTTTCTGCTTTTACAAACAATCGACATTTGAATACTTCAATCTGAACAGCGAGTCCTGGTGTCAGGTAATAAACAGTATTTGAGGTGACTGGAAGCAATAAGCTGGTGATTGTGCAAAAAATCAACACACAAACTACTAATTGCAGATTCTTAATTGACATTTTTTCACGATTCTTTGTAGGTTATGGCCATTTTAAAGCTACAGGACTATTTGGATTACCTGTGTTTGTGGGGAAGTAAAAACTAACGGAAGCCACACAGCCCAAGAAAGTTGGGAAAATCTTGTAATTAATTGCTGAAAAGTTTGACTGGTGGTCATCATCTCAGACACTGTGGCAGTCCTGACCCCCCCAACACCCTGAGGGTGCTGGGCTGCACTATCACGCAATCCACTGTGTGGCCTTTAATGACATTCTCCATGTTTCATTTTGAGTAAATACACAACAGTGTTTGTGTGTTCACATATATTTATGTCTTGGCATGTCTACCAAGGTGTGTTTCTGTGTGTGTGTTTGTGGTCACACGCTCTCCACACAGCAGCTCCAGACCTCCAGCCAACCTCTGACCCTATTCTCTGTGGAGGATGTGAACCCCTGCTTACAGTAATGGCTCGTATGCTGAGGCTGAGGCAGCAGGCCAGCGAAAGGGCATGAGGGGAGCAGCCACAGCAGGAGAGGAAGGAGGAGGGGCGGACGGAGGGAGGAGAGAAGAAGACAGCAGCAGTGACAAAAAAATAAATAAATAAATAGCAAGGGAGGTGAGTAATGAAAGTGCAGAAAGAAGGACAGGAGGGGGCCGAGGGAACAGTGATGTGAAGGTAAATTAAAAAGAGGCCAAACCATGACCTCCAGTCAGCAGATATAATGAGGCAAACTGCTACAATTATCAAATATACTAATTTCAGAAAACCACAGGTTATTTTCCGCTTTAAAAGACCCTTTGCTTCAATTACTCATGTTGCATTCGCACAACTTACCGGGATTTATTCTTCAAATATACTCGAGCCTAAAGATTCATGTTCGGCAAAAAAAAAAGCGTGTTAACTCTTTTCTATAAACAAAGTGGATAAGGAGAGTTTGGAAGGCTTCACTTTCTGCTACACCTCTGGAGGGGATGAATAAAGGAGAGAGAGGTGGGATGAAGAGGACTCCCATTGTCTCGACTAAATGACTGTAAGCTGCTTGTAAAGACTGGTCTGCAAGGAGGTTGAGATGCTACTGGGGGGGGGGGATTATTGGCTCCTCCGTGTCATCTGTTTTCTGTATTCGTCCTCTAAATTGATTTTTGTTTTGTTGCTCTTGTTGCTGTCGATTGTGTCCGCGGGAGGAGGGTTGATAAGGCGTTGCTGGCCAGGAGTCCCCCGTGGCCAATTTCCCCACCACCACAACAACACTCGCAAATTAAACTGTCATAACGCCCATAACCACAATTAATGACAGGGATTAGGGGCAGAAATCTGCATTACTGAACACCTTTAGGTACACATGAGCTCTTGAGCACAGAGCAGGAGAGGGAGAGTAAAAAGGGAGGGGAAGGAAAGAAGAGGGGGAGCGAACAAGAGGAGAGAGGGAGATGGAATCCGTTCGGGAACAAGGCCAGGAGATGGAGTCAAGCTGCAGAGGGAGGACAGACGAATGGACAAAGGGAAGTGAAATGTGTCTGGCTGTGAGACAGAAAATTCAGATAACAGAGGGAAGGTGATGAGCAATTTAGGTAGTGACTGTGAACAAGCTCTTTGTTTCAACTGGGCATTCAAATACGGGATCAATCACCTCTCCGTGGACATAAAAAGGAGTCATGGATGCCAATAGGACTTTTTTTTACCTAAACGGGCTGCCTGCAATGTGATTAACATCGGCAGTTGAGGTTTATTGCTCAATAGCCCAATGTGATCTGGCAGCAAAATGTTCTGATCTTTGGATTCAATTAAACTTCCTCTGGAAACAAAAATTGCTCCCTCTAAATTAATGACGTGCTGTGTGTGAAACAGAAAAAAAAAAAGTGTTTGCATAAGAGTGGAAGTAGTTCGGCAGATGGATGATTTCAGTGCAGACGTGTAACTCGCCAGTTGATGAAGTCCACAGCCTGTGTCTTGAGCTGGTCAGCGCTGTGCAGGTCGGCGAGGATGAGGATCTCTGCGGCGTTCTCCACAGAGAGACTCGTGCACAGAGCGTCCTCGCACATCACCTTCAGCCGCTCCAGAGCATACTGCCGGTGACAGAGAGCGCAAGAGAGGGAGGGGGAACAACAGGTAAACTGAATTACTTAAACAATGCTGCCACTAACAACTGTTGTCGCACTGTGTAATGATACGGAAACACAGAATTGCTCCACTGCAGCAGCAGCAAAACAACGGCTAAATTGAATAAGAAAATATATGACCAAGAGAGGGGAAAGTGACAGTTATGCAGACGGAGTTTCCACTACGTTTGATTACGAAATTGCTGGGAACAATAATCTTCTCTTTTACTCAAGCACACTTCAGGATGAGTTGTAGAGGATCAGCAGAGACTACAGGGGAATCACCACCAGTTTTTCAGTTAAGCAAAGTATTTACCAAAAATAATGACGTGAAAGTGATATTAATTATCTAAATACTAAATACTAGGACTTGTGCGGAGCAGTTTAACCCCCTGAAAACCAACATCCTGCACTTGGCCCCTCACTGACTGCGGGAGATGTATTTTGTTTTGCATGATCCTGTTTAAATCAATAAAATAAAAGAACATAATATCAATAATATTCAAACTTTCTGCAGCTAAAAGCTAAGGCCGCTGTCTTCCATCTCATTAAGTTGTATATGCTCATGATGTCATCATCACCTACGTGCTGATAACAGGCGGTGGCGCCAGGGAGTGGCAGGAGAGGAGCAGAGAAAAATGGGCTTATCTCAAGAAGTTCTTTCTTAATAAAAATGGTACTTTCTTGATTCTTGTTGTTCTGGGTTTGTACCCTCATGGTTGAATGAACTTACTGTCAGTCGCTTTGGATAAAAGCATCAGCTAAATAAAAATGGAATGTAATAAAAGTTTGAATAACTTGTGTTAAGAAAACTTTGTTCAAGTTTCTATATTGAGAAATCACTTGGATCAATACGTTTTTATATGTTTATTAGGCAAAGGTTAATATAATTTCAGTCCTTTTATAATTTATTATTGCTTTATTGACTTGAAGAACCTTTAAGCTTAGGTTGTACAGATTTTAGGGATGAAGCATTTGAAGATATTCCAAGAAGATTTACTTACACAGTAAGCATAAATACCAACGTAGGGAGTGGCGGACTATTTCTATCGCGTTCAAAGGGTTAAGACATGTCACACTTGAAAAAATTGAGAAAATACTTTAATCTGTAACTGCAATAAAATATTATTCATTCAAGAAGGGAGAATATAAGTAATGTGAGGATATATGAATATTTAAAAAAAACGTTAATACATCCGTTTATCAAAGTGCGGATATGGCTGAGGCCCCGATTTAGTTAGAAAACTCCAAGGCAGCAGTTCAGTCTGGACGGGCAGAAACTGAGATGTTTGGAAACGATGATGTTGACGCTTACAATCGCTTGCTGATTGGGTCTTTTGGGTCACGACAGAGCCTTTGCTAATTTGTCAGGCTCCTTTCACATCACCCTCTTCCGGGTAAAAACAACATAAGCCTCAACTCAGGGGCGGCTCCTGGCATAGGCGGTTGCCTAGGGCGCAAATGCAGAGAGGGCGCCACAAGAGGCTTATTTAGCATGACGTGATACATGCAATGTTAACCAGTGCAGTAACGTCACACCATCATCCTCTAACCCCGGGGACACACCGGAGGCAGAAGCGCCGCGAAGAGCCACGAAAAGCTGCCCGCCTCCTTTCCGCACCCAAGTTAATCAATTGGGCTGTTCACACCGGCATCAAAGCGCCGGGAAGCGGCTCGCGATCTGCAGCGATGGTTTCGGGGTCTGTTCTACTTTTTTTCCCGCTTGCCGCGAGCGAATCTGGCAAGAAAACACACTGAAAATCGATATTAAACGATATAAGTGATATATTATATATAATGTAAATGATAAAATATGCATCCCATAATTTGTAGGCTTGCGTAGGTCAGTCATCTCTGAAGACCATCATCATTTACCGGGTGCCAATCTGAAAACTCGCCGAGGGCTGCAACATTGCCAGGGCCGGCCCTGCCTCAACTACAGTGTAGAATGCAATGGATAATCAATTGCAAGCGTTTCTGACCCTGTTGTCTTTGCTAACAGCTGTTGTGCAGTTAAATTCTGCATTTTACGATGAAACAACTGTTTGCATGTATAGGAGACGAGCTATTCTCCAAACATTTCCTGCTTACACCTGCACACGCACGCCCAACGTGAGTGGCCACGAGATTTGTGTTTTCAGGCGTGTGAGTAACGACAGGGATTAAAACTGGTACAAAACGCTTGAAAACCCCATTAATATGAGGGTGACGCTGAATCCCTCGACCACCTCTCTAAAACCAGTGACTCAGCTCCTGAAATTTGATACGAGATGGTTTTTTGTTGTCTTTTGGTCCGTAAATCCTTTGATGAGATTTCTGCTGTAAACATGCTTTAAAAAAACGGGCTCACTTATTAAGTGGATAAATGGCTGCTTCCGTCATAACTGGACTAGACCTGCTGTGAGCAAATAAAAGTTGGAAATACAACTCAAGCAGCGCGTTGCTATTAATAAAACAAGGGCAATGATTTCCATGAAGACTGGGAAAACAGTGAGAGTACAACCAATAGAAAGAGAAGAGTGGGGGAGTAAAATATGGGTTGCGATGAATAGAGCTTACATGGTAGAATAAAGGATAGATACAAGGTCAGTTCAAGGGTACATACAATGACGGGTTCATTGTAAATGAGTGCATATACTGTATATACCTCCCACAACATGTTTGGATGAGATTCTAAACGTGTTAGTGTTCGGGAACTAAACATTTAATGTCTGTTTTAGTGGACATTATTATGCATACTGTCTTGTGAGTAAATATACACAGAAACAGGTGCACGCACGTCCACACGCAAACAGGCTCTCTGTACCTTGTCAGCTGCAGCCAGCAGGTCATCAGCCATCTTGTCCAGGTTGGGGGCCTTGCCTGTGTAGATGAAGCACATCATCTCTTTGAAGACATCTGGCTCCACGTCATTTATCTCCACACGGTTCTGAACGGGAGTACAGGACAGGAGAGAATACACAGAGGGTTTAACAAAATAAAAGGCGAGGGAGGAAAAAGATGCTTTGACAATCCTTCAAAACCACACGCGGCGGCGGCTGAGTGTTTTTTATTTTATGTCGAGTGTCCCCAAAAACCTGAAAATCTGAATTAAACTCACTCACCTTGTTCTGCACACGCGCACACAGGGACAGTCAGCCATGCAGTGATTCAAAACAAGTTTCAAATAAGAAGAAGAAAAAAAACTTAAAGGATTCTCTGAACAGTCTGAACACGTTTCAGTAAAACTCCATTCTAGTACATTTATTTAACTCTTTTCAGCTGATTCCTGAAAATTAATCCCAAGCATTCATTCCTTGACAGTGCCTGCAGCCAGCGGAGCGGCTTTATCGCTCACTGGCACAGTGACGGTAACCCGAACCTTTCCCTCTGCACAGAGAGGCAGAACAAAGCAGTAAACCAATTATAACTGTGCTTTATCGTCACCACGGTGACCAGAGGCGTTTTAGCGGGGTCAGGTTGGGTGTACCAACAGCTTAGTGCATTTGTGACAACTCTGACCACTCGACAGCAACATAAAGACACAGAGGAATAATGGAGGGAGAGCCTGAATGCAAGGGGTCTGCTTTTACATGGAACTCCGAACACACACAAACATATGTGAGCACGCATTACACGAATCTTCTGCTTCATTATGAACATATTGTTTTTTAAATTAACTACGGGCTCTTCCTTGAGAAGTAATTTTCTTCATCACAGACACCACATTTGATATTGTGAAAACAATCCAGTAATAAAGATGGGGGGGGGGTTCACGTACAGATGATATAAACCTGACTCATTTGCGCTGCTAATTTTGCGACGGCAGCGTGTTGGAGGGATAATGAAATAATAAAAAGAGAAAAAAAGCACAGAGCAACCACAGCCGAGGTCACATGAGAAAAACCTAACAGGACTTGTTTCACTACTGCGAAGGCGAGCTTTCAACGGTATCTCGTAAATAGACATCACTCATACAGTTACAGTATCTGAAGCCTATTCACAGAGCAGTCATCTATTAGCAAGCTTCTATCTGAGCTCATTTGTCTCTCTTCTATGCAGATGGGGCTGCACGGACACTATAAAAGCATCATCACTGCTGCAGAAGAGTGTTAACCCATCTATCTGTTTTCTGTAAATCGTACAGGGACATGGCCCACCCTCTCTCCCGCGTTCTGATGAAGACGCCCACTTAAACAGCAATTAAGATGCATTTCCTGGCTCTATGCTTTATAATTTCCCCATTCGAGCCGAGCAGGCATCAATATTCCGCTGACGTGACGGCTAAATCACCACGGTTCAATCTCACCACCTCATATCATATGAGCACAACCAACTGTGGCACGAGGGCTCTCTGCATCACACATGTGCGCGCGCACACACACACACACACACACACACGGGAACAAACAAACATCACAGAAAAGCGTGCACGCACTGCATGCAACGGAAAAAGACAAACATATACACTTTTAATCAATGCATCCATAACATCAACTGCACTCAGGGCAACTAAGAATTTAAATCACAGAGGTTTCAATTTAAGTTACCATAAAACCCTTTCAATGCTACAGTACTTAACAATTACAGCAATGAACTCAGATAATAAAGTGCACACAATGGACGAGATGGTTCTAGCCAGAGCTCTATTAAACTGCACATAAAGTGACAACCAACCACTGCACTGAGAGAATATCTTGTGGTTGCTTTTACTCAAATGTAAGTTTGTACAATTCATATCTTAATGTTTTGCTATTTTTCCAATACTTTTTTCAGACTCTTTTGAGCCACTATATTTAATATAGAGACTGTATTTATCGGCCAATATTATCTATTATCAGAGATACAGTATATTAGCATTAGCAAATAAAGCATGTCAGCCAATGGTCATGCCAGGAAGCGGAACAGTGGAAATCATGTCTTCACAAATTATTGTGTTCCAGACATTTGGTGCTAGTGACCATAGACTGTAAATAAAGATGGAAATAAAACCAAACCATCCCACAGACAGACAGCGCCATGATTCACATTTGGAGCCAGAATCTGCACAGTTGTGGGGGATAAAGCTGCGGTATCAAGGCCCCCCGATACACATGCTCGACCAATCGGGAGTCCATCTTAGCTTTCAATTATGACATTTCACCCTGTTTTAATAGCATCAAATAATGAATTCAAACTAAATTTATCGGAAACATATACAGACATCTGTAAAATAACATCGTATTATATGAGCATAATAAATAATTCAATACATTTTATAGTTAATCGAATAAAAGTACCTTATTTGACGAGTACTTTTACTTTTTCGTTAGATCGATGTCCCATCTGCTAACACGGAGAAGGTGGACTTCATGACATATACTGCAGCCAGCCACCAGGGGCAATCAAAACACCTTGGCTTCAATTCTGGGAAGCTGCTTGTGGTCCATCTTTATTTACAGTCAATGGTCGTGACTATTTGCACGGCTTGTTGCAAAGCTATAGCAGCTGCTGAGCTAACTGCAAACAGGCTAACCAGTTGGGAACAGGCACAAAAGCTCTCTGTTTTCTATTTTAGGTGGTGGGCTATTTACTTCGTTGTGGCATTTAATCCCAGAATTTTATATCGTTTCATTCAGTGAAGTTATGAAATTGGCAAAAAGCAATGTAACAAGTGTAATTCCTAATTTCTTCAATCAAAAAGACGCATTTCGATCTTCTCTTGAATTATAACTGTTTCTAACCCATTCCTCTTCTTACAGAGCAGTTCATACTCGAGAGAAGAGAGTTAAATAATAGTGGATGGTGCAGAGCTGCAAATTGGCTACAACTGCCTCAGCCATTTTGAACTCTCTGCCTCTCTTTTCCCTCAAAGGTCAGAATTTGATTTACAACAACCACACAAGCAAAATCCACAGACTGCAGTGATTCTGTCCAAGAAATTCACTTTAAAAGCTGGTGTGACTTAACTTTGGTGGGGAATGCGGCACAGTAATGCTAATGATATATCGGACACAATTCAACACCTCAGAGAGCACAGACAACCTCATTTTGTGCTGTAAAATGTCCTGCTAGGTGCATGTCACAAAATGTAGGTAATATTTTGGTTACGTGCTTATGATCGAAAACAAATATTGTCTGGGTAATAATTACATTTTTTCTAATGCTGGTAATGGTATTAGTCTCAAATATTTAGTATTGTGCAGCTCCTATGTTGAATCTGAAACTCAGCCCCCAACCCAAATTTCATCCTGGAATCAGAGAAATTACCGAAACTGAGACGGAAGTGTCTCATTTTCAGTGGTGCTGTCTCGTTCTGTCTACAAATAGCACCTTGTGCCTTAAGAACAATTTCAAAGTCCCAGTAATCACATCAAAATTGTGCAGATAGCTGTTGTGAGGACACCAGATAATCGGAGCTGCAGTCAACAAGGCGTGACGGGACACGTGCAGACACTTTTTCAGAGATGAGCACTTCCTGACGCAACAGAGAGAAAGATTCAAATTTAGACGTTTCAACTCGCCACAGAGGAGAAACGGGAACAACAGAGTCAAGTGCTCCACTCACCTTCTTGCTCTCCTCCATCTCGTGTTCAAACATGGCACTGAACACCGGCGAGCGAGCTGAGGCAGAGGGAAACAAAAGACACAGAGAGAGGGGGTTTGTTATTGTGCGCAATGTTGATACACGGCGAGGTCTCTGATATCTGTTAACAGCCTGCCACAGGGCCAGAGCAGAGTGAGGCGGATGATTGACAGCAGTGACAGCAGTAAAAGCATCATGTGGAAAAGGTTGACTGCAGCTCCTTCCTGCTGACAGACTCATGACGACCTCTCAGGTTTGTTTAGCAACTATTTGATGCTGATAGACTTGACTAGACTGGAGCTTGTTTGAAACATTATGCTTTAATTAACGTTTGTCTTCCCTTTTAGAGAACATGGTCAACTGCTGCTATTCAACATAGACTATTCTAACATGGTGGTATAGAGAAGTTATAAGGTTTATTAACTCTGCCATGCAGGAAGTGTGTGTTTTCATCCAAAAACAACAGAATGGATGAAGAAACCTGGTGGAAGGATGTGGTGTGTGTCAGGGAAGAACCCATTAAATTTTGGTGCGGATAGAGCACTTTCATCTTTTCATCGCTTTCTTTGACATTGCGTGTTTTTGCCATTTTCACTCATTTTCCAGGCATATTTAGGGAGCTGATATCTACGAGTTTTTGCAATTTGTTGTGACTTGAGGTCTGTGCTCTACTGAATGCCATTCAATGTTTATGAAATAAATTCACACTTCTCAGGTGATTTTCAATGGGTTTTTATGTCCTTATAAAATCCAAAACTAAATGCTACAGTTACTAAATACTCTTGAGGCACAGACACATCAGATCAACCCATGCTCAAAATGAGAAATAAAATTGTTGACAAAATACGAAAGAGCTGCTGATTATGGACCAAATGTAAAAGAAAATGGTTAAAAAGAATGTTTGCAATGCAGGATGTATTTTTATAATTCCAATTTTCACTCAGATTAAAATTCGTAAAGTAGATTTGACATGTTTTTAATATTCAAAGTAAACAAAGATTCAATTTAACAAAATCAGGACTGAAACAGTGACTCCAAAGTGTTTACAACAGAGACAAATGGATGATTCTGGTATTTGAGTTTCAATACCGAAAAGGTGATGTATAACTTACTGAACTGCTTCACAGTATGTATTCTCTCTAATCATCACCGACGTGACCCCCAGATGAAGAAGTCATGTTTAATCTTAAGCACAGACCGACGATGCTCGGTACCTGATCCAACCACTGGGCTTCAAATAACATAAATCACTTCCACTGCTTGAAATCACTGCTGGATGATAATTCCGCAAGCTGAAAGTAATCACCCCCTCTTGTCTGTGCAGTTCTGCTTCAGGCAACGACACCATATAGTTTCCCTATCATCCTATGATGGTGGTTAGTCTCTGCATCCGCTGAGGCTGAATCTCAGAGATGAGGTTGAGGCTGAAGTTGTTCACCAGCGCAGGAAGAATGTGCCTCTTCAAATGTTAGAGCTTGGCCTTTTACTAAGAATCACATCCCAACCAGTGTCCTCTTCTTTTGGTTCACTTTGTTTGATGATGTGCTCACTGGGTTACACTTTATAATACTGTTTTTTAATATGCGCCTAATTAACTAGTGATTAAAATTTAACAAATGTTTAACACATTATTAAGTATGTGTCAAAGTCAGTGGTATGCTAATTAATTTAAGTGCTTAGTAATCAGTTATTAACTGCGGAGCTAGCTACCAATTTAATTACTCATTTGGAAACAGGGTGTCATCCATCAACTCTGCCCAAGCCACAAATAAGTATTACTAGAGCCTTGGCTGAATGGGAGAAATAGCTGTCCCTAGTCCATTATCACTTTCACCACTGTGGGTCATTTCCTTATCTTTATTCAAGAACGTGGCCTTTCAGTTTGAGACTTATTGATTTCATGTTCAGATTTTCACTTAGAACCCTGTGCTTGCACTCTAAGATACCCTAATTGTGCATAGATTTCCTGTGCTCCAGCTTTAGCTCTTCTCACACTGCTTCAGTGCGCATGGAATTGGAGACTCTAAATCAACCATAAGTGTGAATCTGAGTGTGAATGGTTGTCTCTGTATGTTGTCCCTATACGCTGGCAACCGGTCCAGGGCGTCCGCCTCTCGACCCATTGTCAGGTGGGATAGTCCATCCATCCATTAAAGATAATGGATGGATGGACTAAAACAAACTAACAGGTTGCAGACAATGTGTTTCAGATAAACTGTGGCTCAGGGTCAGAGTAATGTACAAGGAAAGGAAAGAAACAAAAAGATAAAAGTTATACTTCTGTGTGTCCTCAAAACTTTTAAGGAGTCCAAGAAAAGAAAAAAGAACTTTCAGAAATTTTTTTGGTAAGAAAGTTCCTGTTATTTCATGATTGTGTAACAGATTACATATTTGTCAGTGCCAAGGGGATTGGCTAGCAATCAGAAAATTAAAGTCGTAGAACACTTCTCTTCTGCTGAAAAGGTAAATTGTTTTGTCTACAGGGGAGTCAAGGGAAGCGGGCCAGACAACTTGTTTTTTCTTTTGAACAGTTGATTTGTGGAAACAGTTCAATAGTGATGAAGATTGGTTTCAGAAAATAATAACAGCAAACTAAAAAGAGGGAGTTTCACTTCAGGATGTCTACAAGACAATCAGATTGGCTGATTCTTGGTTAACCATGCCAAACAATTGCAAGAAAGTCGGTTCCACCTATTCATCCATCCATTAGCTATAGTGTTTATCCTTTTCACAGGGGGAGCTGGAGCCAATCCCAGCTGACATTGTGCGAGAGGTTTGGCACACCCTGGTCAGGTCGCCAGTATATCACATGGCTGACATATATAGAGCCAAACAACCATTCACACTCACCTTCACACCAACACTCAATTTAGAGTCTCCAATTAAACTATAACCCCAGCCTGCATGTCTTTGAACTTTGGGAGGAAATATGAGTATCGATAGAAATCCCATGCCACACAAAAAGGCAGCGGCTGAACCGGGATTCAAACCAGCAACCTGATGAACATGATGTTGGTATCAATCCTTTCTTTATACATCAGGTAAAGTCAGTAAAAGTTTGTATGATTATTCCTTAATACTTTGATCCTTTAGGCTAGTTTGGACATAGAGTAGAGTGAACATCCCAACTATTTGCACTGAAAACAAACTTAGCCCTGAATGCCCAGGTGGACTATGGGGACAAACTTACAATAAGTCTGTCTGGTGCAGCTCAGTACTGGTGAGCTCATACTGCAGCAACAAAAGGAAGGGGTGGAGGAGCGAGAGAGACAAGCTCCTTTTATACAGCGCTTTCAAGGCGGGAATGTTGCACCTTTATTCTGCCTCGCCGATATGTATAAAAGCTATGATAAAGAATGAGGGGGCATTGTTGTTACGCCTTTAAGCCGGCGGCGGTGTAGGTCACAGAGCCGAACCAACATCTGTGTAGAAACGAGACCGAGCACTGCAGGACATATGCTGTTGTGTTACACATCATGCCTTAGATTACAAAACACTAGTGTGCTATCTCAAATCGAACAGGGGAGCAGCATTATACTGGCTTTGTTTGGTTCAACAAGCGAAAGCGGCATAGTGAGGGGTCTTCTTGATGGCATTCTAGAAGGGTCTCTGTATGAAAGAGGCTACAGAGAGTGAGAGATGGAGAGAGGGTCACAGAAAGTGAAAGAAGGAAAAGAAAGAGAAAGTCGCAGGGAGAGGGAAGTAGACAAAGGAGGTAAGTAGAGCAGAGGAAAAATGAGATGAGAGAATGATAAAGAAGTACAGACTGACAGGAAGACAAATAAAAGGATATGTGAAAACTCAAGAGGAGGTAGGAGAAGGGGAATGGTGAATGGTGGAGGAAAACGGAGGAGAAGAAAGTACAAAAAGGAAGAACATTAAAGTAAAAGGCGAAGGAAAGATATTGAGAAAAGGTATCGTAGAGATACAGGGGAGAAGGTGAGAGACAGAGCGAGGCGCTATGAAGATCACATGGCCAACGTGGAGCCAATTTCAGTTGCTCTCCCTCCTTCGTTTGATCCCTCTCTGTCCGTCTCCACGGCGATTAACGGCCGGGAGAGTTGTCACGGGAACGACCGAGAGGGGGAATAACGAGGAGGAGGGACGTCGTCTGGGCCGAGCAGAGCGAAGTAGAGAGAGAGGGCGGAAGGGACGGGGAGGGGGAGAGAGGGGGGACCCCAAACCACAGCAGCACATAATTAAAATGGCTGCTCACACACACACATTTCAACAAATCCAATAATGAACAGCCTCTCGTTGCCTCCGCAGAGACACACAGTTCACCAGTTTCCTCAAACTTTTCACTATCTGACGCTGGCTGTCATAAAAGTGTCAATATCTGCAACAAATTGTTCAAAATGCATCATTGTTGTTGTTTTGTTTTTCTCTAAGTGTCTACGTATAGCCATGTTTGAACAATATTGATTCCTGAAAGCCACAGATGAAGAAGACAACACGCAGGTGCTGAAGGTGCCAATAGCTGATTCCTGTATGGATATTCAATATATTCAAATTTAACCATCCCTGTGGCAAGCAGTAGTATTCATTAAAATTAATAATTTGTATTAGGATTTCCTCTGGAATTTAATTCACTGCGGAGAAGCATTTGAAATAGCATTTAGACTGAGAATAAAACTTTGAAATGAAACGCGAGATGATAATGACAAACTCCACCATGAATAATTAAAAACTCCACCACGTGTATTAGTTTGGAGGTGATGTAGAGCTAAAACTATTAGGACTATTATTATGTACCTCACAGTGGTGTCATTCATACTTCATGTACATTTACATTTTTATATACCCGACAGCCTGACGACACACAAAACCAATATATATGAATTTAGTACTTCCATTATTACATATATATTCAGAACTTAGTTCTTTTTTAAGCCTTGTATTGAATGTAATTTTCATTTTCATTGATATATATATATATATATATATATTTTTAGCACAGCTTTAATGGTATGTCATCATCACCAATTATCACCATCACTAACACCAAGCATCCACATTCATTTAATTTATCTCGAAAAATCGTTTCCTTCTTCAGGTCTTTAGGTTAAGTAGTGTCACATATAATAAGCAATAGTTCAATGTCTTTTCCTGACGTAGCTGTGAAGACACTGATGGGATAGCCAAGTTGCCGTTGGCTGTTGCCATAGCAACCCAAGGTCATAGAAAAGACAAATGCTTCTCCTCAGGGCCTCGAGTTGAACAAAAGTATTGCAGAAAAAGCTGTAGACATCGTGAATCAGGTAAACATGGTGCACTGTTTGGGATGAGGGGCCTTCACATGAGTACGTGTTTGTTTAGTCATATAAAAGCAGATTTAAGTAACATAAAAGCAATCTGAAGATGTCATCTTGGACATATTTTAAAAATAGAATGGGTGGTTTTCACTGTATTCTGCCGTTCATGTTTTACTGCAAAAGAGACTAAATCATACAGAATATTGCTGTATCCTATTATGACCTTGTCAAGAATTATGATCCCGCAATGACTTGAAAAATTCTTGATGTTTTCATGTATATATCATTAACTAAAACCAAAGTATTTCATTTCCATACATGAGAAGACAGGACGCCTGTTGAACCTGATACCAAGTTTCAAAGTGTTTTTTTGTGACTGAAAGCTACGTGTAAAGATGGTACCCGTCCGCATTTTTGAAATGTAGCCTAATGAATGAAAGGATATCCTCACCTGCCAAGATGGCTTTGTGCGCCTGGAATTTCTGGCCAGCGACACAAAGGGAGCAGTCTGTGAATCTCGAGTTTTCCCACAAATCCCCGAGCTCCTCTGCCAGCCTGCAGTCAGGAACCTTCACCATGTTCATTGTGTTCTGGCCTGAGATGTTCACAGAGTCCTGCACCACACTCACCTGGAAACACACACACACATACACAGAGTACATAAGCACAAATACGTCAAGTCATTTGTATTATTATCTGGTCTGAGTGTTGTTGTTGTATGTCTTGTATTGTATTGAAGTGACAGAGGAGTACTTACACATATAGAGTTATAGTTCAAGGGTGACACACTCACTGGTTCACACAGAGACTAATAAATAGCATGCAATGTTCATAAAAAGACAAGAAAATCTGTCAATCAAACATGCTGTGAATGATTAATGTGAGTTCTCTGCCTCTGTAATCAATACAGAAGCCACTCAGTATGGGGGCTATTCAAAGACAACCTATTTTTCCCTCTTTATCCAGTCAGACTGGCTACACTCTCAAACAAGCCAGAAAATCGCCACTGAAGTCAAATTGGGTGTGTGAGTGTGTGTGTCTCTTTTTTTTTGTGTGTGTGCATGAGAGTTGTCTGTTGTTGTCTGTATGTCTTCCCTGCTGACTTCACCACCTGTTCCAGACAATGTCAACCAGACTCATTTATCTCTCAACAGGACTCACCGCAAACACGCAAACACACACACACACACACACACACACACACACACACACACACACACACACACACACACACACACACACACACACACACACACACACACACACACACACACACACACACACACACACACACACACACACAATTACTTAGAAATTTCTGACTGCCTGGATTGACTTGCAGCTTTTTACCTGCTTGCTGTGCCATGGTATCAAAAAATGTATTACGTAGCTGCAGCCTGTCTGAGAACAAAGGCTTAGTCAATTGGCTGGTTAGTTAGGAATAAGGAAAAGTATAAAATATTATAGTGTGGTTCAAACAATTAAAAATGTTTGATGATAACCTATTGAGTATTACAACTTTAGATGGACATTGCACTCCTGCATTTTAGCAGCTTCAAACTTTCGAAAGACTCAAACAGGGAGCACTGCAGGGAAAAACATCCCATCAGCAAGCTAAGTAATCTATTGTGCAGACATCCGTGTTGGTGCTAATGAATGGACTCCGACGCTTCAATGCAGGATTCCAGTTATAGTGACTGTAACTGGACTGTGATTTAGAAGCTACATCTGAAGTTTTAATACTCAAGAGAATATCCTTTTTTATGTGTCTTAATGACATTGTCAACACTGACAATTCAACATTGTTAATTGTTCATCTAAAAACAGCAACTTACAGTTTTTTGAAAGTATTTAAAGTTGCTCAGGCTGAGAAATATCAGCTAACACCATATTTAAAAATTCTAGATTAGTTTTAACAGAAGCACTTGAGTTGTGACAACTAACAAATTCATCAAATGCAATGCAATAAGAGAAAGTTGTGTTGAGTGGTCTTGTTCAGATTTTTTACCATTTCAGAATTTAATGACACTCTGTGTTGCGCAACCTTGTCCAAGGTTCAACAGTTCCTTTAAATTCAATCAAATAACACAGACTTTTTAATCAAGATCCGACAATTACTTTCTTGGAATTGAGTGAAAACATCACAAAGCATTCTATTTCACACTGTAGAAGAAAGTGATATAAATTTCTTGAATCTACTCCTTTGTCCAGATCCGCACCAAACTCTAATTGGTTCTTTCTTGGCCAATGTCCCCCAAACCTATTCTGTATTTTTGTGGAATCCTGCTGACAAACAAATTAGCAAACAAACAAACAAGGGAGAAAACATGATATGATTGGCGTGGTATCAAATACATGTGGTCTGACTGCCTGCCTGAACTCATCCAATCAAACTCTTTGCAAACACTGATAGGCTGCTAAAAAAAAGTAATACGGAGAATTTGCTATTTCTCTCTCTATATATTTCTGTCTGAGATGAGTCACTTGGTCTTTTCTCTGAACAAAATTACAACCATATAAACCATGATGAAAATAAGGATCCACTTCAACCACTCACTGCTCTTCAGCCCCAGATTTCAAACCTAGATTCACTGAAAAACGTTTCTAATACAGCCCCTGCAGTGTAATGTATGAGCAAGTCAAACCTGAAACTGCTTCACAAATGAAAAACAAATACAACTAGTCATGCATAACCACACTGGTCAATATAATTTAACAGTTGTTGGCTGAAGTTATTTCTTAAGGTTGGCCTTGTATAAACTTTTAAGTAATTTAATGCTAAAAATATCAATTGAGAGATAATATCTTTATGTTTGATAAAGCAAACACAGGTGTTTGATTAAACAGCAGTGGCTCTTCTGAAAGCGGGTTGATACAAATAGATTGGCTGTGAACTCTGGTGTCTGTTCTTCATAATAATATTGGAGGCTCATAGGTATGTATTGTTTAATCTAGACTTATCTGGCAAACCGAACTTTTTCATCATGCTGAAATTATGCTGAAGCACTTGTCGGCCTCACGCTCTGTGATATCATTAAATCATCCTTCTGTGGAAATATGAGAATGTACAGGGGAGAAAAAACATTATGTCTACTTCACAGTAGCTGATGAAGTAGACATGAAGTGGAAGTTGTTTTGTTCAATAATGTATGAAACGGTAACCAATGCAATCAAATCTGAAATATGAAAGATCTAAATCTGTCAAAATGTCAAATGTGTTATTAAGCTTACAGTAAAATATAACTGGTTAATTAGAGATTCTGTATTATTTATTTATTTTATTTCATCCTGACTGGCACTCAGTAGAGCAGACCTCCACCAAGGCCCAACAGTCCACTTATGAAAGCACATTTAAAACCACTAGATCCGGATTTTCATTTGAATCTGCACCAAATTGCACCTGATTTTTCATCAAGGTCCATGAGTTATTCTCTGATAAATCAATCAAATGTCTCACAATGTAACAGAAAATGAAAAAAATTAAATAAAACTGGAACCACCTGCGGATTCGGATCCACACCTAAATTTGTTTGGGTTCTCCCCTGACCCATACCACATCCTTCCACCAGGTTTAATGAAAATCTGTTCAGTTATTTCTGTGTAATCTTGCTTCCAAACAAACAAACAAACGGACAGGGGTGAAAACATAACCTCCTTTGAAGAGGTTATTATAATTAATAAATATATTTTTAATTTAGAAAATGTGACCCAAAAAAAATTAACACAAACTGTTTTAAGTTTATGTTTTATAATGATTTCCATCCATTCAAGGTGATTTGTTTATCTTTATGTTACATATTGTGCTACATGTTTTGTATATGTTAGAGATTTTTAAAAACAAAATAATGGTTTTAAGAACCTTTTTTCACATCGTACTACATTATTAAAAGGAATTTTATTACATTAAAGAATACTTTAGAATTATATTCTATTCAGCAATTATGACATTGTCAGGTAAGAGATAACACTAGAAAAAGTTGGAGCACATTCTCACACACAAACACATTCAGTGCTGTTATCAAGAAAATGGCAACAACATCCTTTCAAACTGACCTTGCTGTTTAAGCTTTAGCAAGGGAAGCTGACACCCAACTACCCCACCCATCCAGCCTTCTGCCCGCCCACTCGCCCAATGCCACATCCATCCACCTATTCACCTCGCACAAAAACAGACCTGAAAAAGTAGGAGCAGCGCAAACAATAGAGAAGTGCGTGGCAAGCAGGAAATTGAATGTCAAGGAACTTGTTTGCTCCTGATGGAGGTTTGAGGGTTAGCCTGAAAAGGACAGAAAGAGAGAGAAAGAGGAAGATAATACAACAGAGGAGGAGTGGAGTGTGAGAAAAGGGAGGAGAGGGGGAAGATATAGGGATAATAAAAGGCAAAGAGAACACAGATGCAGAGATACCAAGTGACAGTCGGACAGAATAGAGTGAGGGAGAGAGTGGGGGGAGAGAGAGTGAGTGTGAGGGGGAGAGTGAGTGTGAGGGAGAGGGAGAGAGAGAGAGAGAGAGAGATAGAGAGAGAGAGAGAGAGAGAGAGAGAGAGAGAGAGAGAGAGAGAGAGAGAGAGAGCGACCATGACACACAAAGAGGGACGGAAGTGTGTGCTCTAGCTATTGGTGGGATCTACAATTGGAGATGGCCTCTCATAAGCAGCTGCTCATTTCTGGAACAGAAATTACAGGCACACAGAGACGAAAAATGTGATGGATAAAAATATCCCTGTGTGAGTGAGTGTGTATGTGTGTGTGGTTTCTGTTTTTTCACCCCATTGGTGACTTCAACTTGAATACACACTATCCTATGATAGTCAGTATGGTGGCAGAAATTAAGGTCCCCACGGGTACAGACTGCTTTTTAAGGGTCAGAACTTGGTTTTGGGTCAAGGGTTGGAATTACATTTTGGTTAGGGTCAGGGGTAGCCAGGCTAGTAGTTATGGTTAGGGTTAAGTGGCGTGGAAATTAATCCAAGTCCATGACCCCATTCAGACCAGGTATTAACATCTATCCTGAGTGGTGCAATCACAAGTGGTCACTGCTCAGAACACGTCTAAACGCACCCAAATGCTTACTCAAAGCATCTTGAGATTCGATCACTCAACGTGTGAACCTACATGTGTCCTGGGCCACATATGAAGGACCGTCTGCTCAGCTGATGTCCTCTGACCTGCTACAGTTTCACAATCAATCAAATGTATTTTTACTCTTCTCAGTGCCCACATGCTGATGTATTTGTGGCCACATATCAACACTGATCATCACATGATGATGGATACTTTTCTTAAATCGGTAAAGTCTTTACACCTCAGCTGCCCGAGATTCATTCAGCCCCTGACTCCTCTCTCTCACTGGCTCACGCCGACACACAGACACGAACATAGTGACATCAAACGTCATTTGTCCTTTGTAAATAAAAATGATGCACGTGACTCTTTGCCTATAGAGTGGAATCAATGAGAGATTCAATCTTAGGTTGTCACAGGAGACACAGTGAGGATGTGTTTTAGTTCCAGGTGGGAACAGACGAACTTAATGCTGACCACTAAAACCAGTTCAATGTGATGACCCTAAAAGTGATGCGTGAAAACATGTATGTGTGCATGTGTATATGTGACAGTCTGGTTTCCACAGCTGGCTCTGTTAATCCCCCTCCAGTAAGGATGCAGTTCTGGCTGACTGACATACATCCATCCATCTCTACATACTTTCAGAGAAATGCTCATTCACATGAGGAGGAGGAGAAGGTCCCAAGCACAGACACTGGTAATCATAGAACACTGATAAGTGACACAGAAAGGCAGCTGCTGTGTAGAAGGGGAAGAGTAAAAAAGAAGAATGTGAAAAAAAAACACACAAGACAGACAGACAGATGGACAAAGAGACCGAAGGCTGAGGACAAAAGTTCAGTGAGCTCAAGTTGGAATGAAAAATGTTTTTAGGAGGAGGAGGAGGAGGAGGAGGAGGAGAGGGAGGGTGGTGAGTCCAGCTCCGTGTCCTGAGCACACACTGAGAAAATAAACAAGTGCTGAAATTGGAGAGGAAGCCAGCGAGCCTGGTCAATGCGTCTCGGTATAAATAGCCCAATTAGCATGGGGGAACCGTAGCTGGGCTCACAGACGCAGCATGGTAAAGTCGGTCTAATTACTGGCTAACTTGACCAATTATTCCAGTGTTTAACCAGGCAGAAACTAAATCGCAGCACCTGGTTATTTAGACGCTCTGGCCGCCCTGACAGTCTTCACGCTATTAGCTGTCATCTTCGGTCATTGTCAACCTCCTCCTCTCATTCCTTGCATTTCCTGCTTCTTCAACACTCCTTCTCATACTGGACTCACGGACAGGGATGTAGTCAAATAACATACTCTTGATACTGGCACATTTTTTATGGTTGTGTATTTTTTTTAGAGTAAAATGAAAAGCTTATATTGAACAAGAATTATTGTGTCTAAATTATGAACTCACTGTTTGGGTATAGTATAGAGGTCACCTCTGTTCAGGCCAAATTGAAAAGGCTCATTTATGCTCAATGCTAAATACGTATATGGAAACAGATGGAGCCTAATGCCTGAACTCATTCATTTTGTCCGTATTTGTGCTCGTCCTACTGAAAGCGTATGTACATGGACCTAACAGACAAAATGTAGCAGTACCACTGGAAATCATGGGGAGGCAGTGTAGCCATTAGTTCAAGCGAGACAACCAAACGACACATGGAAGAAATTTTAACAGTAGAAGAACTTCTTAAGGAGAGACTTTTCTCTATGCTGCCCTCTAGTGGATGTATTGATGGTTACCTTTTCGTATATGTAAAGGCAGCATAAATGAGTGTTATGATTTGATTAAAGAAAAAGTAGCTGTGCTGTGGTCATCTCCCACTTCAGGTCTGAATGGTCCGGGTGAAAGAATAACACTCTACACACGTAACATACATGCTGCTGTGCGAGAGCAGGGACGAAAGCTGCACACTGTAAAAGACCAAAAAACGCAAGCAAAGCAGGAACGGAAGGGTAAAATAACTCCATGAGCCAGGGCAGCGTGAGTACGAGAAGATATCACATTGCATGAACGGGCGCACAGCAAGCACATGAATACGCACACTCGGTGAGCAGGCTGGGACAAAAACCTAAGTCTAAGCATATGACAGCTTGCAGGAGTGGGTTACAAAAATGAAAACTGTAAGTAGATTACTTTGTTACAATCTGTAAATGATTTAAGCCACATTTGTAGAGGCATGATTTTGTCCCAAGCTTTTTAATCCCTATAAACAGCTGACTGTAAATACACTGTAGTGATTTCTGATGATTGATAAGTTGAGTTTCCGCCACCTCGTTCTCTAATGCATTTATACATATGCTGCAAAAATGTATTACAGACTGTCCTCTCAAGAAAATAAAAAATTCCTGACAAAAAGTCAACATTTGCATCTTCTTGCCATCACCACTCTTGTTTCTCTGTCGTTAATCAAGTGTTTATTATCATAACAGTGATAATGAATGGATTTTGGATTAAATGATGATGTCCTGTTGCTACAGGGCCGTCAGATAAGAAAATGCTTATTTGTGTCGTTCTAAGCGGGCATGGACAAAATCTGTTGAATCTGCTAGCAACGATCCTAAATACTAAAGCATTAAGGGTTGTGTATTTTTAATAGTGTTAAAAATGGAGCTGGTGGCGCTAGCAGAAAGGTCACAGGCTAGTGAAAACTCAACAGGATTTTTCCTTTGGAAGCATGTATGTGCTTGGCAATATATCTGTTGGCTGACATTTTATCAAACGCCTTGACCAAAACAGGGAACAAGTGTCCAAAAAAGAAAGGATTCATCCTCTTGCTAGTATCATGCTGGTAAACTGATATCACAAAGTAATATTTTAAGGAAGGTGCAGGCCATATTCGACTGTAGTGACCAACCCCTTCACAGGGAATATGTGCTTCTACCTTTCAAGTAGAAAAGCCATAGTTGATTATTTATGCTGAATTTGCACAATTGATGACACTAGGACACTTTTCTTTTCTTGCACAATGAACTTTGACTCATGTTTGTCTCCTTGAAAAAAAACCCCAGGATGTATTGTATTTTTTTCCCTGTCATCTCTTGGGTATTTGCTTTAACTGTGGTATTAATGATGTTTTGTATGTATTTAGTAACGCCTGGCTGCAACCCCATTTTCTTTGGATAGGATAACAAATTTGATTTTACAACCAATCTGCTGATTTGAGTTTGTTACTTGTTGTATATACCAGTGCACATAATGGTTTGTGGCACAACAGGAAATAATAATAACGTTATTTGTATAGCACTTATCTAAAAAAAGTTACAAAGTGCTTCACAAAAAAATCCATGGCAAAAAGATGAATAAACTAAAATAAAAGGTATTTAATTCAGTACAATATTGAGGGCCAAATCATAACCTTAAAATGTACAGAGAAATCCAAGAGTTCCCACAAATGTAGATGCACTTACCAAAAATGTTTGGGTTCCTTCTGGGGACAAATTTCACAGCAAATGTAATGAAAAGTAATTATCAATTTTACCACAAAAGTCGTTATGAATCATCCACTGAGATCTTTACACATCTATGCCAAATTCCATGGTAACTCAGCCAGCAATGGTGACGATATCATGCCCTCTCAACTGACTGTCTGAATGGAAAACTTATTTAATCCCTGTTGGCGTTAATGGTCATGATGCATTCTGTTTAAAACCCAAGGTAAAGAATAACAGTAATGAAGAATCATTGCCACTGAATCACCATAATCATCATTTGTTTTGCTAATTAAGTTCCCAAGATAAGTACTTGCTAACGTGCTTGCCTCCCAGTTAGATCCACAGACATCAAGATGGATCTGTCATAAGCTCCCTCTCAACCCTCCAGGCAATGCAGAGTTAATATTGAGTTTCGGTGCCCAGATGATTTATTCATAATGCATCAATTCCTGCCTGTTTATGTGTTTGTTTATGGATTTACAGTGTTTTACCATGCGTGAAATAGTTTGAAAAAGAAAAAAAACATCAAATCAAATGAAATTCATTAAGTTATGGAACACTTTTACCTCCCTCGTCTCATTTTTCAGTCAGTCCCGTTCATTTTCAAACACGTAAACACGGGAAGATATCAGGGAGACACACAGACTCATGCACAGACATGGACAGAAACATGCACACACTTACCTCATCAAACTCCACAGACATACATCCTCATATGCTTTCACTTGCTGAAGCTGGAAAAGAAAATCTAACTCTTTTCTTTTTATTTGGATAATTTCCTTCTTGCTCTCCTCTTTGCTATTGACCTTAACTAGATGGCAATCAGTATGAGTTCATATCTCTACTGCGACATAAAGCTGTCAAGATTCGCTCTAAACTCACATTTGTGTCACACAGTCGTGATAACAGTCGTGAACATTTTTACTAGCTTGTAAAAATTGGTATTCATCATATACTCCATATTAGTTATGACTAACATGGAAATAAGCATCTGTTTGACTGAGCAAATATTGTGATTCCATCTTTGGCTCATGATCATCTGATCAGAATCTGAGACTTGTGTCGAAATGACTTGAGACTACAGGTAACTAACTATACAAACAGAATGATGCAAAAATGACCCATGTGCAACTGTTGTTACAGAGGTAGAGTTCAACAGTAATGCTACATCCAAACACTGCGACAGATACTCCTGACGTCCACACTACTCTGGCGTTTAAGAGCCACTAAAAATGGAGAAGTTTGGAATCGCTGCTGGCCGTTTTTTCATTTAGAAAACTCCAGGACAGCATTTTAGTCTGGATGGGCAGAAAAGATGTTTGGAAATGATGATGTAGACACTCACCATCGCTTGCTGATTGGGTCTTTTCGGTCACGATGTAACATGCGCTGATTCGTCAGGCTCCTATCACATGACCCTCTTCCGAAAGAAAACTACCGTCATTCACCTTGGCTATCAGTGTAGAACGCAAAATGGATTACAAGTGCTGCTGACCCAGTTGTCTTTACTACATTTGACTACATTTTACAATGATACAACTGTTTACATGTGTAGGAGTCAAGCTATTATTTGAGCAATCTGCAACAAACAACCAAATGCTTCCTGTTCACACCGGCAAGCGCCTGCCCAATGTACCTGAGGGGTCATGTGTGCGTTTTCAGTTGTGTTTGTATGGAAGAGGATTTAAACTAATACGGAGACAAAACGCTTGTGTGGACAGAGATTGCTTTAGTTTGAAAACCCCATTTTCAAATGAAAATGTAATCGTATGAATGTAGGTTCAGAAGTAGCCACAAGGTTGCTTTTCTCTTTAAGACTCCATCTCTCTTACACACAGACAAACAAACAGCTATACATACCATTGTGCCTGAGCCCTATTATTATTTTCGAGGTATATAAATAACAGCGATAGACTGTTCGCTCAACAAATTTCAGCTGTGTGTCTACAACGCAAAGTCAATTACAGAAGCTGAGGAAAGGTTGACAACGACAACAAAACACAACCCACAGCAAGTGCAGTGTAGCCTACACCTGCTCTGGTGAAATTACGAACAATCTCTCAATTCAAAATTCAATTTTGGCTGTCAGAGTAGCAGGTCAACTGTCATGTGACCTTGGCTAAAACTAATTAAAGATGTGTTCCCTAAAACCTCCAAGTAAAGGTATATTTGAAGTTCTTTTTCAGGCTGTTCACAGAGGTTGCTGTATGTTTGAAATACGAATAGGCAGGGCATTCTGCAGTGTTGGCGTATAAATCCTAAAAGCAGCTTCCCTGTTTTTTTGTGGAGTGCTTTGGTCCCGATCAAAATACCAGCTTTGGAACATCTCATGGCTTTTCTGGATATTAAAAGGTCAGAGATGTATGAGGGTACTGTGCCATTAAGAGCTTTGTCTATAATGAAAAGGGCCTTAAAATCAATTCAAAAAGAAACAGGGCACTTCAGGTAAGACGGGAGTTATGTGCTCTTTCTTCTTGGTCTTGGTTAAAAGTCTAGCTGCAGAGTCGTTACAAACTTTTTTCGCAGGAGCAGTAAAAAGGACATTGCATTATAATTCAATCTACAAATAGGCATGAATTTGTCGCTATCCCGTTGTGTTGAACATGGCTGCACTTGGCAGTGTTTCTCAGGTGCAAGGAGGTGGGTTACACTTTGTTGTTGACACTATGTTCTTTTAGTCCTTTACTTTCAGTTTAACATCAGACAGATCACTGCAACAGCATCGCTCTCATTTGCCTGGCTGGGATCGTAAATCCACAATGTAATTGCCCAGATTAAAAAAGAATTGTGCAGTAGAAACAATTTGGGATCTTGTAAAATCCAATTTATTTATATATAATTATTATTATCAGCCCTATGCAGAGTCATTCTTTTTTATGATGTTTTCATATTAGGATTGATTTCTCTTGCTAAGTCTTACATGAGTTTGTGCGAGTCATAGATTATGGAGTCCATTGTTCTCATATACAGTAGTGCTAGTTTATTCAATTTGTTTCTATTCTTTTTACCTGTATATATTCTGTACCTGGATTACAGTAATAGGCGTATTTCCCCTGTGTGGAATCAATGAAGGATTATCTTGTCTTTTAGAGAGCAGCACATTCCACTGAACTGGTACAAATTAAATGTTTGATGACTCTTCAGGTTTTCAAGTGAGATGGACTATTTGAAAAGAAAAATGCAATTTGTAAAACATGCCATGCCGCTGTAAAAGCCCCACAGCACAATGCACTATGCTTCATTGTTAATACAGAGCATCTTTAATTGTTTAACAGTTATATGTGTGAGGTTATAAGAGCGTAACTGGAAACAGAGATGAAGAAAAACATGGACTGGTTTAAGATAAAGTCCAGGCCTGGTTTTATTTCATCATTTGTGAGAGACTATTTTCCTGTTTGCACAACAAAGGACTTGTGAAGAGGCCTGTTTGAAAGTGTCTTTCAGAGGTCAAAGAGAAACAGCATAAGTGAGATGTTTACTGAGTCGCAGGACTACATCAGAAACAAATATTTGAAGTAAACACAAGACGTTTTTATTTAATATATGATTTGTGGTTTGCTGCCAGATGAACCGAAGAAATAAAACCAAACTATCTGTGCCATGCTGAATTGCACAGCTTCTTATTGTTTTGCATGGCATCATATCATGTTGAATCACACTGCATTGCAAAAGAGGTTTATCCAATAATATCCCATTAGTCTTTGCTTCAGATGCATTTTCAATGTATTGGATTGTTGACAGTGAATTGAGATGCGAGACACAGGTGACGAGAACCTGCAGATTTTTCACTAAAACCACATAAATACACACAACATGCACATAAGCACTTCTCATCTACAACAGCTTAAAAGATCTGTAATCTTTAAACTTGTCTGAAGCCCCAAGCACAGAACTCATCACCAGCTTTTTATAATGCATGACTCGCCCTCCTCTCTCCAGCCAGGCAGTGTAAACAGGCTTGATGTTGGCTCCATGTCACAGATGCACTCGGCAGCTCTCCTTCTCCCCCTCCTTATTCGTTGCTCACGAAAAATCCAGAAAACGTTCAGAGCAATGACAGGATATTTTAGCTAGGAGACGTTCTGATACAGGCATCGGAGTGAGCAGCCCTCCGGCAGCTACAACAGGTCACTGAACCGGTTAAAACTGAGAATAATAACAGAATCTGATATGGTCCTGACATCATTAAACAAACATAGACCCCAAAATCCGAAAGCTGTTAAAGTCAATAAATAAACATTTCATTCACAAGAAGATGATAGTAAAAAACGTTTTTTAATTACAGGCTATTCCTTTCAATTAATAATTGTTGTTATTCAACCTCCTTATTCAACCTTTAAAGAGAATATTAGAAGCTTTTATTTTTGCTGTCTTCACAGCATAGTGTGTGATCGGTCTTTTCTTTGGTGCACAAAAGATAATTGGTTTTATATTTATGGTTTGTTTAGAGAAAAAGGGAAAAAAATATAACCATTAACCTTTTGGGTGGTTAGTCTGAGCAGCTGTGGACACTAGCAGGCAAAGAACAGCGCTTCACTTAACATCACACAACAAATAAAATAAGAAAAAATGCAAAGTGATCACCACAAAAAGAGAAAAAACTACAAAGGCACTTGGTAAAGTTGAAATCTCCACCAAGGCCAAACGAGTGTGTTGTTGTCAAGACTGTATTTAAAGCATCTCAACTTCCTCTGCGCTGTTGTGCTCAGAAACGATCATCTTTCACTTTTGACATTATTTGGAGCCAGAGTCTGCTCAACCAATCATGGGTCAGTCTCAGCTGTCAAGCATAATGTCTCATCCCATATTTAGGGCATGAAATCAAGAACATTTTTGAAATATGAAAGTAACTAGAGTGCATACCTCCGCCAAAGCAGAGGTGAAAATGTTGAAAATGCCGTATATTGCAATGTTAAAAGAAAGTCATAAAAGGGAGTGGTCTGATAACCTTAATGATTTATTTGTTGTATCATAACATGTCCTTGATGGACTTCTTGACTTAACCTGTCATATCAAACCACACTTGCTGTCACCATAAAAGACCAACAGTGACACTAAATCAACCGGCACTAAAGTCTTAAAGGTTATAACTTCAAACAACTTGATGAGTCTCGATACTTTTTGCTGAGAGCTGGAAACTTTAAGAAGACAGTCACTGTTCTTTATTCAAATTGAATCTTCCTTCACATAATCACACCACTGTATGTGCCTGTTCATGTGTTACAGTGGTCATTTCATCTGCTGTGTGGAAGGACCTGGCGGTTTGAATCTCATTGGCTCAGCCCATAGAAAGGCAGGTGGGCTTACTATTGACACAGAGGAACTTGGGTGAATCAGTACAGACAGAGGCATATTTCATGCATGATTTGAAGTCAAGCTACTGAACAAGCGATGTGGCCTGTGCCCCGACTCACAGCCAAGTGTGCTGTGTTTGGCCAACCTTGATCTGTGCATATTGCAGGGCACAGGCTTTTTAACATGGGCTTTCAACACACACACACACACACACTCAGTATTACCACTGGCAGTGCATGAGCTTCAGTGCACCGGGACCCAACCATTTGGGTCTCTTTCTAAGTAGTTTGTTTTCTCTGCTGGAGGAATCACAGACACTATAGTGTTAGCTTTGAGACTCTGAGGTCTGAACTACAGTGCTTGAGGGAAACGTCTGGACAAACGAAATAAATAAATAAATGAATGAACAAGCAGGAAAAGTTGCCAGTTTCTTTCGTTGTGGTTCTTTATGCTGGGAGGAGGAAAGCGCTTTTGATGGGATATAAAAGACCTGTGGATGTGGTGTTTGGTGCAAAAGTGTTGCGAAGACACGACAAATAAAAGGATCCGTTATGGCTAAAAAAACAGGTGCCGAAAAAGCGATCATATAGAAAATCCCACTGCAAGAGAGGGATCAAGCTTGCACTCTCTTTGCTCATTCTATTCCTGTATCGCGACCTCAATCAGTGTTTTTATTTCCATCCCCTTGACTTAGATCAACACTTCCCTTTTAAAGGTTCCACCTAATTTTTCCCCTTTCACTTTTGCTCCATTTTCTGTTGTGGAAAATCAGAATTATATAAATATATTTTACCTCATTTCCCACAAATGAAGGATTGTCTCTGCCTTCCTACGAAAAATCCAAACCTCTATGTGCATCCTTTCTCCCTCAATCAACCCTTCTCCTTTGTGTGTGTGTGTGTGTGTGTGTGTGTGTGTGTGTGTGTGTGTGTGTGTGTGTGTGTGTGTGTGTGTGTGTGTGTGTGTGTGTGTGTGTGTGTGTGTGTGTGTGTGTGTGCAGGGAGGGAGCAGCTGGAGCATCTGCAGTCGTCTCCTCTGACAGCAGCACAGCATATGGCAGGGCCCTGTGAAGGATGGGTGCTGTCACCCAGCAAAGTGCTTACCCACCGACAGGAGAGGCAAGCCGCACTAACACTATGAGGAAGAGGAGGAAACAGCTGAACATCAGCACCCCACTCATTTATTCTCCTGCCGCCACCGCTCCCCAGGAGGGACACGGTGGAGGAGCCTTTAAGAAAAGACCTCCGACCGGCGAGCAGTGGCCAAGACATGAGTCGCAATGCATTACAGTGAATTGCATCAAAGACAGAGTATGTGCAGAAGATAAATCAATCAGGAGAAAAACACTGGCTCATCTTCCAACCTCCACATGCAGGCACTGATCCTTCATGCACTCATCACCCTTTTGTGTTTCACAGTGGTGCATAAGCCTGCATGACTGCTAATAACCCTATACATGAATACTAGCGAAACATGCAGCTGAACCAAGCTTTTAGCCTGTTTTTCTACCTCACACCCGACAGTTACTATAGTCTAATTATCCCTGTAGTTGAACAATATTTTCATTTTATATATAATTTCACCTTTAAGGCACAGTTATGAAGGTTATGATTGTGTCCCTGTGTCCTCTGTTAAGTTAACATATGTCATATGCCATGTATGCTATGTGCTGTATTTTACAATTTTATATCAATATTCCTCCCTCTTCCTGTAATAAGTAGTTGTGATGAATTATTTGGAACTTGGGGGTTTATAAATAAATTCTGCTGTCAAATTATATATTGGATGACAATCTAACCATGTTCATCACATAAAACCACACATGACTAAACATTGTGAGTCACAGTAACAAGCAGAATAGAAGGAGGTTTGTGTCTCTGGATTTGAATTGGCAAAAAAAGAGGGGAGTTTTAGGTTATGGCCACCAGGAGACACATTATGTTCATATTCAGGTTGATGATTTTAATTTGGTTTATTACTTGAAGAGGTTCACGTGCTCTAATGTTCAGAAAGCACATCACCTTCCTCACACTGTCTATTGCTGCAGCTCCTCTTTTCAGCCGCTGCCTGAAACACTTGTTTTTAGTTCCTGTCTCTGGCCTCCCTCCCGAATAAAGCCCAGTCTGTTCTGATTGGCCAGCTGGCCCACTCTGCTGTGATGGTCAACTGCTTTCACCCTGTGTAAGTGTCGGCTTCTGCTTTCTCTTCACCTGGCTTTGTTAGGGGGCGTGCTAGACTAGCCGCCAGGTGTGTATTGTGCAAATTTGAGGCCTCGCAATATCACATGACATCTCAATGATGCTGAAGTATCGGCCGGACAACTAATGAGGTGTTTCAAAAGCTGCAGGAGGTGTTTTCTGTGGGGGAGAGGAGCTCCCCTTACCACTGAATAAACACTTGCGGGAGACTTTAGACCAATGTGTTAGACAATGCACTCTACCCCCATCATACAAACACCAAATGAGGATATATCTTTAGGAAGAATTTTCCCTCCCAGAGACTTTTAAAATCCCTGCCAAAGCAAAGTGAAACTGCTTTGGAAGCATTTGGTGGACAAACACTTTACTAATACCTCTTTCACACTCTTTTGAAACACGGCAAAAACTCACAAAAAAAAAACTTTTGACTCTTTTCCCACTGCCAGTAGAGATGTTTGCCTTTTCGTTTTCCCCCGGCGAGTCATGTTCGATGCCACTGACGCACTGACAACTAAGGTGCTCACTCACCTCGCTGTCTTACAGAATTAGAGCGTTTGCCCGCTCATCATGTTTCCATCACTGCCGATGGGAGCCGATTAAAACCTGTGTCTACTGCAGTCATTTGACCCGGGAATGCTGACTGAATCCATTCCCATTCCAGTCAAAAGTCAAAGGGCAATCAATATGCACATAATATATGGGGGAAAAGTCAAGGCACTCTAGTTAAAGAGCTTTTATTATGGAGGCTACATTGTTAGAAACAAAACCAGCACTTGACCATCAACTAAAGGATTCATTTCTGTCACACTTTCGGGAATTTGTTTTCGGACATCTTTTGTGGACAATTCATTAGTATGTCCTCAGCTGACACGAAGAGAGATAGTGTGACTTAAGATGGCTAAAGTAAGGTATAACCCTGTGTTGTGTCTGCAGGATGGATACAGGGAGGGTCAGTGCTCGTCCTACATGTGGCTCCTGAAGCCACAGCAGACTGGAGGGGAGGAGAGGTGCTCCTCTGTGAAATAAACCAGATGTGTCCAGCAGCTGTAACTCTCTGACTCAACTTCTGAGGGACTAAAGGTGGACCACTGTGTTCCTCTGCTTTTCACCAGCCAATTTAACATGACTGACACACAAGTTTCACCATAAACTTCTTCCTTCCAAAACAACCCCTTCCTTTCCCTTTATTCAATCAAACCAGGCTTCCAGAGCGCTAACCTTCGCAGTGTCAGTCAACACGGCTGTCTGCAGGTTGGCGAATCATGACAGCACAAAGTTGGTGAGATTTTCCAGGAGCCATATGGGTCCCGACGTGTGGGGCTGGTATGGAAAACTTCCACAGCCCCTGCATTACCTCGAGCAAGAACAGCTAGAAAGCAAGCGGTTACCTGCGGTGCTGACAGGGAACGAGAGGTGTGAGGTGAAGAGAGAGAGAGAGAGAGAGAGAGAGAGATTTAACATCCTTTGCATCTGTGTCTCATTAGAGGAGGAATGAGAAAAAAGGGTACAAAAAACGTCCACATCCACATGAATACATCCACTGACAAAATCAAATCCAAACCATCCTGCCCTTTTGTTTTTCATCCTGTATAATCTTTACTCTATCTTCTTTGTCTGTTCTTCAGCCCCTCTGCTCTATGCCACCCAGCGTGCACACTTTTGCGGGAAAGGGCCTTTCCTTCAAACTCCTCCTACTGCGTTTCCTTCCCCTTCTTCTTTATCTTTCGCCGTCCCTCATGCCCTCTTTTGACAGCAAGCGCAGCACCTTTAATGTTAGCTATCGCCTCATTAAATACCTGCAGGTGTCTACAGCGCTTTGGCAGCGACAGAGAGAGAAAGAAGAATGGAGACAAAGAGAGATACAAAGAGAGAGACGGAGTGGCAGCTGGTGTTGTTCAGGCCCTCTCTGACATGACATATAGCCAGATTCCCTGCGCTAAATTTGAATTAGTAATGTCTCCAGAGGTAACTGAACAGAGTACAGGGACCAAGGGTCAGGAGGAGAGGTTGAGCCGGTATCCCCCTCTCACAGTGATCTGGCCTCTCCTCACAGCCTTTTCGCCTCTCTGACACTCTCCGAATAAAGAGGGGTGACGAAAGAGGGCAAAGAGGAACGAGGAAAACGAAGAGAGGCAGAGCAGAAGGGGGAGATAAGGGACATGAGAGAGAGGTGAAGGGAGGGGGAAAAAAGTAGGGAACTGGGATGCTCAAAGTTGGAGGTAGTGAGAGATGAAAGGAAAAGGGAAAAGAGGAGGAGGAGGAGGAGGAGACTGGGTTTGAATGAGAGATAAGATGGAGAGGAAAAAGAGAAAGTGGAGGAAATAAGAGAGGGGAGAAGAGAGAGTGCTGGGCTCTGGGGCGACGGGGTTCTCTCAGATGCAGGACAGGACCATCTGGACGAGAGCAGAGCCAGGTCTCTGACGGTAAACACTGGGCTTCACTTTTACATGGAAAAAGACCAAGAGAAGAGATTCAAACACCCACTCCACACTTTCTTACCACCATCCGCCTGCCGCACCCCTTCCAATTCGCCAACTTTGCCAACCGTCCTGCCCACGTGTTCGTGGAAAACACCACCAGACCTCACTATTGGCAATCTCATCGTTTTCTGCACATTTTTCTATAACACATTGCCTTCCAGTATGTTTTTTAATTGATTTCAAACAGTGCTGTGTGTTTATTTTTCACATCTCCGACTCGTTTAACAATATGAACTCTTTAGACCTCGCAGGTCATCTGGTGCCGTTCGGTTTCCTGAATTTAAAAAAAGATATTACGCCATATGCACTGTTTAGTAAACTTTGACCACAGCTCCTGACTACTTTCAAATACAGAAAATATTCTCAGTCTTTTTTAATTATCTAATTTCCTTTGTGCCCGTTGTGGTTTTTATATTAACCACATTGATTTTTTTTTGCTTGTGTATAGAACGTGCTATATAAATCAGGTTTGCCTTGCCTTGTTCATCAGCAGGGCTGGCTAATTACAGTGTAGCTGATTATATACGGGGGGGGGGAGGAAGTGGCCACCAAGGAGTTGAACCAGCAACCCCCCAACTCCCCCTTTAGGAGAGTGGATGAGAGACTCGGCAAGGAAACTAATTTCTCTCTCTTCCAGCTCATTCTCTCCAGCAGACAACCTCATCCTCAAAATTACGTCCCAATGAGACACGCCTTCAGAAATACACACTATGCATGCATAAGATACACACACACACACACACATACACACACTCTCTCTCACACGTACACACACACGCCTCTACTCCCCCATTCCACACGACTCTGGAGAAGCAGTGCTACCCCTCCTACCCCTCTGTCAATAAGCCCAGTTTGGAAACACTTTAAACAGACTTGCACATTGCTCCACTACAAAAAGGAAAAACTTCAAGACATGCTCTCCTCCATACCCGCAGGGTTAATTAGAATTGTTTTAAACAGCCACTGCCATGCTTTTTAAACATTTATGGGTGCATGCATTACAACTAAGGCATTAACATATCCAGAAAGTTTAACCTCTTCTCTGCTCCCTGACTCGCTTTGAGGGGCAGAGGGGAACCAAGAGAGAGACAGAGAGAGAGAGGACAGTTGACCTCTGCTGCCCCCTGTGTTACAGCTGAAAAACAACAAGGGAATTTTCGATGAGGAGCAGCAGCCAGCTTTGGATCAGAGGAATCGGAGCCAAGCCACCATGCAGGCTGCATGACAATCAGCTTGTATGTTAGCAATGAGAGAGAGAGAGAGATCTAAACCCAGAGGCTATGTAGTACCAATAAAAACATACATTATTCACTAACCGGGACATACAGTGAGCGGGGAGTGTTGAATAAAAGGATGAGTGAAACAGGAATTACAGTTGTGATCACTCCAAGGCAAAAGCAAAACTACAAACAAGAAATTTAGATATTTCAACAGCTTTCATTATTATTAAAATTATTTATTCTGGGGTAATCCAAACAGTTCTCAAAATGTAAACACGATCCAGCATCAGAGTGATCCGACTTCAATTTTCATTTTAACGGTTATTCATAGATGTCTGTATTTGTCTGCAATGTCGAGGTACCTCACCTTATGAATAATAATTTTGATCTAGCAATATAATCAGGATTATCACTTTTGACTGTGCAGCCTGTACTCTGAATTTCTCCGGGGAAAAGATTTAAGGCTTATGAACGAAGACAGGGGGCGATCTTTGTTTCAGGTGAACAGTCGCGACGCTTACCTCACAGAACAGTGTCAGTTTGTCATCGGGCAGCAGACCGTTGGCCTCGTCCAGCAGGAAGTCCCTCCTGATGAACTTCTTGAAACCCCAGTCTTTCCCCTGGACAAAACGGTAGGCCCGCTGGCTCTCTGCGAAAGAAGACACACAAAAAAGGTGAGACAAGATTATGTGGGGACTTTCACAGTGTCATTAAACTCTGCATGTGTGAATGAATGCGTGCGTGCGCGAAAAAAGGGAAAGTTTGTTATGAGTCATGGCCATAAGCAGCGGAGGAACAATGGCGAAAGAGGCTGGGTGCAGGAAGTATTGCCTGCAGGGAGCTTTTAACACTTCAGAAGAAAACAGAATCTCTCTCTCCCTCTTTCACTCTCTCCATCCTCTCGCTGCCACATAAAGACTCGTGGTAAACATGAGACAGAACTGCTGTGCCTCTTTGGCCAAGAAGTGAGAAATTGCAGGGATCAAAGCAGTCCAATTATCATGTGTTTATGGAGTGCCAATTATCTCTGACAGTGGCAGGAAGGATTCTGTAACACTCAGTTGCACTACAAAGACACAGGAAAGGTGCCGGAGTTCTTGTGTGTACAACAGTCACAGTGTGGGGGCGGTCACAGCTATCTACAGTCACCTAACAGTCACAAATGCTCACAATGCAAGGTCCAAAGACAACGGCTACGGGCAATGACTGCCACAGAGATCACAGCAAATTAAAGCTAATTGCCAATAGAGGGGAAACACAGCACTGACACATCATTGCAGCAAGTAACTGGAGCTCTGTTGGAGGGATGTAACACCATTCTTTAGAGAAATTACATCATTTGCCATTTCGTTAATGAGAAGATAATGCTTCCTTGGACACTGCTCGGGGATTTCTGAATGTGCTCAGTTGAGCCGAGCTCCAGTGACACAGACGCTTTCTGTGTGTGGAGACATCGTCCATTTCTATCAGGGTAGACATGTCTCACCACCAGACGACAGTAATAAGGAAACCTGCACAACGGAACAACCAGAAACATTTTCCCTTTCTTCAATTATTTTAATTTCTTTAGCAGCATCGTAATCTTTCCAAGAACGTGGTATTCCCAGAACATTAACGTGCACTGGATGGTGTTGACACTGAGCTGAATCGCAATCCAGGAGCAATTTCACTGAAGATCCAAACGCAAAAATAGCTTCATCGACTCTCATCGGACTATTCTGACTGGGAGTAAAAGCAACGTGTGGCCAGTCTACATCCAGTTTATCAACTCCATATATGTAAATGAGTATTTGTGCCTGTATTCCACCAGAAAGCCAACAGGCAGCTCATTGAGAGGGATATGAGTATTAGGAGGGATAATGGAGTGATGTATCTGGCAAGAGATCCAATTTCAACCTGTACGTGAGGGTTATTTTAATGCACATGTTATCATCTTCGTAGATACATGAAATATTATGAAGTGAAATGCAAAATTCTGAAACTGGAATATAAAATGGAATATAAGACCAACATGCTACGAGAAAAAGCACGATGATTAGAGCAAATGTCTAGAGGTGGGGTAGTCAATTAAAATTCGGACAAATCCAGATTGAGAAAATGTCCTGAAGAAAAGGTTGGGAAATATCATAATATACAACTGACTGTTAACTCGTGTAAAGTATAATAAAAGTATGAGTATAATGCAATAATATTTTAACAATAATTATAGTCAGGAGGGATTAAGTACTCTAACAAAATAGAAACGCTCTGTTCTCATGTCAAATAAAAAAAACTTAAAAACAGAAAGCTTTTTTAAAAATGTACATATACTTACTAAAGAAAAATAAAAATAAAAGTTTAAACTAAATCCCCCAGTTTCTTCCCCTTGTTAATTAATTTTCACTTCACAGTCTCAACCAAACGTGTAAGAGTCTGTCCAGTCTTAAGTAAACACTCTTTTTTCGCCGTCTACCTTTCTCTTTTCAAAGTAGACCATGTGGAGTAACTTTTCTTTCTTTTAGCTGGTTAACTTATCAATGTCTATTCTTCCTCCACTCGTCTCACGCTGGTGTGTGTATCTCACTCTGACTCGCTGCTCATTAGAATTCACAGTTTTGATTGGCTGAGTGGCGTCACATCAGGATTCACAACGGATGCTATTGGTCTGTTTGAGTTTTCTGGCCTGCTAAACCAGTGCCGTAAAAAACCTGTGAAATACAAACGCTCTGACAAAATTTGATAATTCACATTGATTGATCTGTTATAGATCCGTGTCAAGACGGGACCTGTCTGGGTCGGGAACCGGACTGCAGTCCGTCTTTTAGTGAGCCCTGGTTTAGAACATGTTCCTGTATGTACATACTAAACAACCAAAAGCCCCAATTTAACTAACTACAACCATCCCTTTTTAATGTTTTTGTCATTAAGCTGATGATCTTCAAGACTATTTTGTTGGACTTGCAGATGACTTACAGAATATCCATCCACAATCTACATTCATTTCACGTGTTAATACTAGATGATGAAAAACGAGAGGCGTGAGGCACAAAGTGGTAGGAGACTCCTGTTAAAAGCAGACAGAGCCGACGATAAGCTACACAGTCACCACATACCAAGAGGTCATCGACCCCACATCCACACATCTGCAGCGTGTGCACAGCGCTATGTGTTTAGGCCCAGCAGTTCAAACAGACTTCTCTTCAGGCTGCTCTTGCGTAGAGATCCCAACAGGAGATCTGCTGACAGATCACAGTGGGAAGTACTAAGATGAAGTGTCAATGCTAAGATCCTGTGTCAAATCCTCTGCTTAGATCTGAGGGAGCAGGCAGCCAAAGAAGGGATTGGTGGAGGAGTACAGTGCATATGCAGTTATTCCCATGACTGCTCATGCAGGGGGTCCGTCGCTGTAATCCCTTGACTCTACAGACTGTGTACGCGAAGACGCTAAGAGGAATCACCACGCAAACACACACACGCACTTGCATAATCCTGCATTCAAGCAAAGTGCAGAAAAAAATTACAAATCCAAGCACTGTGATTTTAAAAGCTCCCTACTTAATTCATTGTTCTGCCTCTATGTGTAACAGAAAGGGAGATTCACTGTTTCAAAAAAGACACTCCAAAGATTTCTCAATATATGGAGATAAACTCCAGTTTGAGGAGGGGTGAAGAAAGAGTAGAGGGACCCTGGAAAGAGAAAGAGATGAGTGTACGCTGGAAGAATAACCCGTAGACTCCGGGGAGAAAGAGAGGTGTGACTTCTATAGCACATACTTTTGACGATGAAGTGTGTGTGTGTGTGTGTGTGTGTGTGTGTGTGTGTGTGTGTGTGTGTGTGTGTGTGTGTGTGTGTGTGTGTGTGTGTGTGTGTGTGTGTGTGTGGTGTGTGCCCGTGTGTGCTGAGCTCAGCTAATGTCATGCTGCCATCTCCAGTGGGGCATCAGAAACTTGCACTGGCAGAGAATCAACTGCAGGTCAAATCGCTGGCGTCCACTCTTTCTGTGAGCTCGCCAAGGTGGCGGCTGTGCAGCCACTCTGCCATAAAACAAAAAAGAGCTGGACAGTGATGGAGGGGGTCGGTGCCACTGAAATATCCAATGGGGAAAAAAGTGAGTGATGAAAAATACTGGTATTATAGAAAGATTATCCAGCATTAATAGGAGACTGTGTTAAGTTTAAGTTGTGTTGAGATCATAACGATCTCATTAACATGTGGAGAAAAATTATATAATCCGTGTGAAAAATCACACTTATATTGAAGATATGTATAGACACCATTCAATTAATGAAAGAGATGATTTACAAGTTTTTACCTCACTGTAAATGCTAGCTGCACTTACTAGTTTCCTGGCCGTGAACAGCAAAGTTTCTCACCCTGCCAAAATAAGACTGAAGGTGATAAAGAAGGTGGGGAAGAAAATGAGGTCTGAGCTGAAGACGTATAGAAGACGAAGAAGAAGGAGAGCAGAAGCAATGCCAGGACGTTTAAGTGAGCAGGGCATCCATATTCAGATGGAGGGCTCGGGGGCACGGCTGGCACACAGAACGAGAAGGTCACCAGAAGACGAGCTGGCGTGTGGGGAGCCGGCCGACACAGCGGCCAGAGTCAACATCTCTCTTCCTGTCTGTCACTCTTATGGCCTTATCTTTCACACGTTCAGGTTCAGCAAAGAACCCTGGACTCACCTCAGCTCACTACCACCGACCGACCACACTCACATCTATTTCCCAAACTCTCAAACTATTGACGAGAAAGGGTAATTAGCGCAACCACCAGCTGTTGACACCTCAGTCTATACCATTGTATATTAATCTCACTTTGACCCTCTGGAAACAGAAATCATGCGGGAGGCCCCAAAGTGGCCAGGGGAAATAGTTGTTTTCATGACTCTGCTTGAATCAAACTAAAAAAGGTTTTCTTCTACCTCATCACGTTGTATGCTTGTGATGACATCATAGCATTTGGTTACTTGTGGTACGGTGGACCCAGAATGGCAGGAAGGAAGGAGAGAAAATCCGGCATATCTCCAAAAAACAAAAGGAAGACATCAAATAACTTATGGAGTATTAAGAGATATTTTGTTCATGTTTCTATATTCATGTGTTTATTTAGTAAAAAATATTTGTATGTGTTATTAATTTATATAAAAATTTCGATGTGCAATATGTAGAAAAAGACCTGGTGAGCTGAACTGAAGAAGCCCCTTGGATGAGCGATGAATCGTTTCACTTAATCACATGGTGTATCCTCTATAATGGTCTTGAGTGTGACACACTGTCTGCACTGACTCTGACTGAGGTCACATTGTGGTGGAAATGTCTGCAATTACTAGTCAATAAAGACATTGGGCCCTATTTGTGCAAAGTGCAGTTAAATGACCAGTGCGCAGAAAGAGTGACTGTGCGCATGTGGAAACAGGGAGGGATTGAGATACACTGGATGTGTTAGTGGCGGGTTTACCAGACATAGTTCTATACATTTATCCTTCCCTTTAAGGAGGTTTACCCTCCGAAATTTAATCTTTATTTGGAATGGGGACACACAGTTTACAGATTTACCTTGTGACAGCCCCCCACTCACCTCTAAACTGTTGCACAAGTTGTTACATATTACATCTTTGAGTACTTTTATCATTTGTTATGGTTTATTGACCTACATAACCTTTGAGAATAGGGTGTGCAGAGTTTCGAGATTTGAAGATAGTCCAAGTACCATCCCATACATCACAGTGAGCAAAAGATACAGATGGAGGCATTGGTGGACCATTTCTATTGCAGCATTCAAAGGGTTAAAACTTTATTCCCATGTACACGCTGTGATCACACTGGCTGGCATAAAGCAGGCAGATACACATAAACATGACACACAGCCTCTCAGAGAAAATCTAATCCCTATTGAAGATTGAGCTCTATAAGCTAGTGTCAGCACAAACATGTCTATTGACTTTCTTTCTTCCAATGTCAATACCATCTGATTATGTAGAGACTGACCAATAGCTTCTACTCTATTAGCCATGCTCCACTTACCCACACAGAATGCCTGATCACCTCCATCAGTTACCGGGGCCAACATACTCTGACAAGCTCACACCCTGAGCTTCAATTAACTGAATCCAAAAAAAACACAGAATCTCCGGCTACAAAATATAGAGGCAGCCCGCACCAATACCTGCTGTAGATAGAGTCTCTGGCCAACTCATACACATAAGCTCACTTAGCCTTTGGCTACAACACAGAAAAAAACATTGTCTGTAGGGGAGACTTAACAAGGAGACTATTTGAATACAAAACAGCTTGCAGCATAGGATGAGAACTGTCCATCTTTCCTCTCCAAGCTGTCAGAACAGGAGTCTGCAGGGGGGCAGCTGTTTTATCTGGCAAAAGGACGAGGAAGGAGGGGGTGTCAAGGGACAAGTTACAACCCACCCGACAGCCTCAGAGGAAAACCAGCACATTAAGCCAGGGAGAGAAATGATGTGGCCGAGCCGAGAGTACGGTAGTGCGTCGTCGTGAGGAGGGGGGCGGCGGGCTGCCAGTACTATTGCTGCCTGAATCTATCTCCATTAGCAAGTACGGACCATCAGAGGATCCAGACACAAGACGCACACACTCTCTAGTGGGGGCTTCGGGGCTGACTGATGCAGATGGGGTGTTTCATCAGGTATTGTCACCCCTTTCCAGACCTGCCATCATAGCACAGCCTTCATATCTCCCACTGTATTTATGCCTCTTCTTTTGACTGCTGCACAGAATCCTCAACAAAATCAAGATTTATACCTTCCCAGAGTGGGTAAAGCGTAACAGTGCCTCTCCATTAGTGACAGAGACTGGTTTGTAAGTGAGAGTTTGCCTCATCCGAAAGCTTCAAGAGATTGAAATTCAAACAGACACCTCAAACACAAACTTCAGCCATTCAGAACTTCAGCTTATTACAGAGGATTTCCATCAGTTCGATTTTGACACGCACCTGCGAAAGCAATGTCGCTTTGCTATGCTTCAGTATGTTGTGCTCACAGTTTCAAAATATATCTTCTACACTGATTACTCACTCATTGTTCTAGCTTACTATTCGGGTTTAAATAACAAAAGAATTAATATGCATTGTATTAAAAACTGTCCCCACAGGGACGTGCTACATAAACAGTCCACATCCTCCTAGCTTTCTTAATTAAGGCACTTTGTTTTTTATTTGGCCTTTTTTCCTAGAGGCCTGGATTAAATTGGATTCTAAATGATCCAGAACCAATAGAGTGATCTTTACTGCCATATTCTTAGATGGAGTGCTCACTAAACTGTCACAAATATACTGGCAGCTGGGTAATTTTCTCCTGTGACAGGGCAACCATAGTCGAGGGCCCAGGTCTCCCTAGGGGGATTGTGTGAAGATTGGAGGAGGGCATATGGCAAGAATGGGATGGGGTGTGCACCATAGAGCACACCATTTATCGGCAAAAGCCCCTTGGGACACAAAAAGAGAGGAGAAGCGGAAAATGAGAACCTCTTCACTCAGTATTCCTCTTATTCTGGAATTTCTGTGGTCATTTAGGGAAGCAGTGCTCAAGAAATGGCCATGGAGTGAAGTCTGTTTATTGCTCATACCCCAGGAAAAGCCTCTCCACAATACCACATAGCCACGAGCATAATGTCAGGAAAGACAGATTTAACGACTTAAACTGCAGTGAGGTTCAGTTTTCTCGAGCTTGCTGCTGAGAATTAAGAGGTGGTGTTCCAATATTAGAAGACTGAAGACGAAAAAAGGGTAATAAAGGAAAAAGAAAGTGACATTGTGGATGTGGCAGGGAGGAGAGAGAGGTCTGAGTGAGCAAATGAGGGGTGGAAAACACACACAGGGGGATGGGGGTGTCAAGTTCACGTGGGGGAATGTTTCTTAGCAGGAAAAATGATTTCCCTTTCTACACAAGCTGCACCGCAGGGGGTTGTACACAGTTTCACCGCACATGCCTCCGATTCAAACACACTTCCTCCTCCCACCTCTCCTTTCCTCCCCTCTCCACACCTCCCACCTGCACCGTTTTCCCTCCTCCACGCTTCCTGTACAGTATGCTGCAGGGTACTGGGAGAGAGGAGGAAGCCAAAAAGCCTGATAACCAGGAAGCGGCCACATCTGGCCCTCACTAATTCAATTCCACACAAGTTTGCTTTTCCTCCCCATAACATAACCTAATTAAAAAAGCAGGAATTGGAGGCGCATTCATTTCCAATTCATCAATGGGGAGAGATGCAGAGGAAGACTTCTAAAAAGGTTGGGTCTTTTTTAATTAAAATCAAAATTGCCCCACGCTACTTTGAATTATATATTTACCAGAAATGAATCCAACCAGCAGTGATTACACAGGCCCATATGGCTATCAATACTTCACATTATTAGACACACTTGGCGTATTAGACACACTCCCCACCTCCTACATTTACAAATTTCACCGACCAAAAGACTCAGGTGTGACAAGAGTTTTTAATTTTGAAACTTTGAAACTTTGTGATATGCTCAGTTTTCTGCTGAACGTAGACTTGAAGGTTTGGCCTTAAAGGTGGGGTAAGCGATTTTAATCCAATGCATTTTTTGTTTTCTGCTAATATTTACTCACTGTCTGCTATAGCTGTATGTTCTGTGTGTGCGCTGGAAACAAATCCAGTGTAAACACAGATCCCTGGCTCTGTATTTAAGAACCAAAGAATGCTGGACTATACCCAAATAGCACAATGCTAATTTAGCAAATCAGCAACTAGGGTATTCGGGCACGTGCACAGGAAAGGGCAGGGTGAAGGGGCAGTAGGAATGGAGCAGAAGAAAGCAATTTCCATGGGAATGGTCATTAACAGTGTATGCTAAGGATCCCTTTGGCGCAATTTATAAAATATGTGGAAATACGTGTTACACCTTAAACAAGATAATGTCATCATTCATCTGCCTTCTATTATCGAAGGATGGGAGGACAACCTGAAATAGAGGATAAAGTACACTGCTATTACTGTTTCAGAATGTAACAACTACAGTTAGCCACTGTAAATGCCTTTCTGTTACTGCTATGGCACAGGACGTTATACAGCCCATCATCTTCACAGTGGGGCTCAAAATGCTCTGAGCTGAAGAACCACACACTACATCTAATGCAAAGAAGATAACTAAAGAACAAAAGGGCAAAGACCCGTATAAACACCAGTGAGCCGTTTCAACAGTGGAGGGACCACCAAGAGTGGAGAGGGATGAAAAAAGATGAAGAGGTTTCTGTTTGGCAGGTTCTTAGGCATTCATTCTCTTTTGTTCACATTTGGTTCAGTATTGTTTTGTCTAATTTTTAAATGTGTGTGGTGGGTTATTCCAACTTTTTGAGATCAGTGGTTCGCCTTGGCAATGGTCGTGCATGAATGTAGAGGGTGGAGCTTCTGAAGGACCAGTAAAGGGAGGCGTGTATTTGTTTTATTCTTGAGTTCAAATAGCAACAGTCATTCCCTAGAATCACTTACCCCACCTTTAAATCCTTTGGTTAGTTAAAGGGATATTTGGCTGCAACGCTGTTTACCCCTGAAATTCTGAAAGTGTTTTGTGGACTCATACACTTTGGCATAGTGGTGAGTAGATATTGAATGAATTTGAATTTTTGGGTGAACTATCCCTTTAAGCCTGGGATTGGTTATGAGCTGGTGGCTCTGACTTACCCATGGCTTTGGTCTCTTCTCCCTTGGCATTGAGGATAGAAAACTTAAACTTGGCGCGCACCTCACTCTTTGGGCAGCTGACTAAGAGCAAGTAAAGTGACAGATAGTCTTTGCTCTCCTCATCCAGACCTTTAGGATTTACACGTAAACACCTGAGGGAAAGAAAAGGAAGAGACTGGTAAGAGAGATAAAGCTGAAGGGTGACCTGATGCTTCAGTGCCTAGAGGCCTAGAGGCACTTTTCTTCATAATTGTATGCAATGGTAACATTCAAAAATGAAAATTAGGCTATTTGTGAGTATGAAAATACAACCTCCGCTAAAAGAGCTGGAAACAAAGCCATACTCTATTTAGTCACTTTGTTTCACAGATTTTCATAGAAAGCTGCAGTACAACACTGTGGACCAAACAGGAAAGTCTTTTTAACACAAACACAGCAAACCTAAACACATGCCAATATTTCACTGTCAGCAACAGCAATAATCTGGCAAAAGGCTGAACTGCCAAAAGCAAAACATTTCACAGCTCAAGCGTGTACACGGAGGGCAGGGAACACCTCTGCTTCAGAAATACAACAAAAAATGCTGGTTCTGGAGTATCAATATGGTACAGTTACCAAGACTGTAACACAACATTGATTTTTTTTGGCCCACAGTGATTTCTGAATGGGGGTTAGCAACTAGCTTTCTAGCTAAACTGAAAACAAATACAGTGAGCCAATACACTCACAATATATTTAATAACTTAGATTTGCTGTGCTCAGTTACCGTACATCAATGCTTCAGCTGAGTCATTGTGTTTTTGTGGTTACAGAGAGCAGACTCAAAAGAGTCCGAGCTTTGCACACTGTCTTTGTAACATATGGGTTGTTTGTTGCACATGCTGTTATATAGTTTTAAAACAGTAAAAGGAAACACAAGCCCATATGGACAATTACTTAACATAAGAAGCATCTGGAAGCTGGGGTTCTACTAAAGCACTTGAGACAAAACATTTGGAAGTGTCCTCATTAATCCAGTCATCCATCTATCCAGCCATTCATGTCTAGGTCACAGTGACAGCAGAAGAAGTAGAAGTCCAGCTCCACCAGGGGGTTCCCACATCTCAGGGTATTACCAGACCAGGAGGAATATGTAAACCCTCTAGCATGTTTTAGATATTCTCTTATCCTTTCCTACCCATTGAATATGCTTCCACAGGAAGACCACCAGAAAGTATCAGCTCAGTGCAAACCACCTTAACTCCGTCCAGAGCAAACTCAAATCATATTTTCCTGCTGGTCAGAGCTTCGATTCCACCACGCTGTATGGCATAAGCCTTCCACGGAGGTCGATCACTGTGACAACTTGACACGTGGATGATACTTTTTTTAAATGTGAACCTCCCCTATCTTACAAGCACTGCCCCAGACCTTCACATGATACTGAAGAGGTGCGTCAACCAAGACAGTCAATATGCAGAGTCTTTAGAATTAATTTGTCACTTTGGTAGAACAATACGCAAAGCAGCCTGCATGTCTGTTTACCTAAATACATCATCCATCTTTTCCCAGGGAATCCCACAGTGTATTGATGTAAGATGGAATATCTCCTGGAGGCATCCAAGAGGCATCGGAGTCAGATGCTAATGTTACCTCAACAGACACTTTTGCATGCCAAGTAGAAGTGTAGAGATCTAATCTGCTCTGGGGGAACTTGAATTACTGTTATTTTTCCATTTCAGGGCAAATCTGGTGCCACTGCACCCTCCCTCAACGACGTCTATTCAAGACATGGTCAAGGCTTCCCCAAATCTACAGAGACATTTTTCATGAAAATATACAATAAGTCTGACTTAATGAATTGCATTTAAAAATGTCTCACCATATTAGTATATATAAATTAAACACATTTCTTCACACTCTGAGGCTAATGCAACATGACAAAAAAAGGTAACGCCAGATTTGTCGAAATTCAGGCATGACAATGACACATAATTTATTATTTCGAACACACAAGTAAGTAAACGTCAGTGCTGATTCAGAATATATGAAGGGACAAAGGATACCACTAGAGCAAAAGGATGTAGAGGTTGATGAATTTACTCTCTAAAAAAGAAAATGCTCTATCTCTTGAATGAAGACAACGAGTGGATGAGCCTGGAGAGAGCTGTTTGAGTTCTCAGAGATCTCCTCTATAGATTCCAACAGCTCCACTAACCAGCCTTTGACTAACCATTTGAGTTTGTCGTTGGCTCCGGAGGAGAAAGTGGAGCTTTTGATGACCTCTCCCATCTCCTCGCGACAAAAGCTGAAGTTGTTGATGGTCCACATGTAGGAGAACTTCACCACTTTGATCTGCACAGAGAGGACACAGGAAGGGCTGAGACCAGACCTCTTTATTTATATATTTATCTATTCTATATGAGTAAGTGGTGTTTGGTCAGCCTGGACTTCAAAACCGCACATCAAAACTGCCTTTCATCTAAATAAACACAGACAACAAACGAATGGAAAGAAGAAAGGATATTGTTAAAGTAGCAGCACAAAAAACCAAACAATTTTACAAGGACAGAGATGAAAAAATAGACATCATCAATGACATAGTTTATCTACCGTGGCTCCTAACAGAGGAGTGATATCTGAACTGGCAAGGTCTATACTGCAAGGACTGAAACAAAAACAATTTCACAGTATAGGTACCTTTCAACAGGTAAATAAGTGAAATGACACCAATGTCAAAATTATGCTCATAATACTCGCAATCAGAAACTGGAAAAACCCAGACATGGTTAATGTCCATTCAGCTGTTCAATTGAAGGAGCAAATTAAATCACATAAAATACAAGGTTTTCTGACTAATCACATTCATCTTCATTGACCTTCTTCTGTCTCGACTTGGCTTATTTCAAGAAGCAATGCCCAAAACAGAGCAAGAGAGAGAAGTAACACGTTTGAGTTTTACTCAAAAATATATAACAATTCTCAGCTGAAATCACAGTCTATGGTTCCATGTAAAACACTGAGCAAAAACTGACACATAAATGGGGTATCAGGTCACATCCACATTGTTGTGTTTTAGTGTTAAAACATGTCACTATTCCTTTGTTTATGCCCGACGTCAACACTGCAGAGTTTTCAAGCGCCTAAAGAGTTTGGGAATGGTGCTGGCCCCATTAAAGTTAAAGAAAACATCCGGGGCTGTGTTTGAATTTGAATATGCAGATGGAGGCATTTGTTAAGAATGACAGAGTCATCAACATATGCTTCCTGATTAGTTCTTATCAGCCCTGACTCGCCTACCTGCGTTGTAGGCGAAACGCAGCTAAGACTTACTGACACACTAACAGTTCCACCTCGCTTGCTCTTACTTCTCATCATTGTTGTTTCTTGATCCTGGTATTTTAGAGAGTAAAGGCAATCTGCTCCTTGTTCACACCGGCAGACACATGCACTGTGTACGTGAATAATAACTTCCCATGCGTGTTCAGGTGTTTCACACTTTGTCCACGTTAATGCGGATATTTTGCAAAACAAACCTTTTCCTCTGTGTTTGGGCCTCTCGTCTACACGCAAATGGCGTTTTAAGTCACTACAACACTGTTTGGGAAACGATTGACATCACAGCTTACTTTGCGCATGCCCAATGTTGTCCTGTGTAATGAGCATGCACCAGAAACAACAACAACAATGGTGGTTGGATACCGCTGAAGGTCAATGAGTTCACTGAAGAAACTCACAATGTTCCCTGGTATTTGATGGATTGTAGGTGTAGACATTATCGCCACGCTTGTTTGAGTGTTTGAAGTCGTAATTGTGTTCTCGTCTAGATGGAAATATTTAGTTATTCTTTAATGGAGGGGAAAATATACAAAATAATATCTGCAGCAGTGTAGACAGGGCCTCAGTGTTATGCGCTCCATGCAGCAACTGTCCCACACTGAGTCAAACAACTTACAAATCTCTTTTTAATCAAACAGCAAATACACATTTATTTACACAGAACTGATGACAGCCCTTTATGAAACATTTTTCACCACTGGAATTCAAGCACTAACACCACACATCCAGAAGTCATGCATCCCTCCTCACCTGAGTGTAACACCAGCTCTCAGCCACGGGGCCGCTGGACATTTCTGCCGGGGAAGGGGGGCTTGGGGCTCTGGACATTGCCAGCCTTGATGCAGAGAGCACCTGAATGGGGCCAGAGCACCAGCCAGGTGTTGGGTGAGGTGGTTCAGGGTGTGTAGAGGAGAGGAGGGCCGATAATAGGTCAAGCTGGCAGCCTCCTAAACAACACCATCCGTACTGTGAGCTGCAGAGAGATGAATCCAGTACAACAGGACGCGCAGACTCCAAATTACCCACGGGCACCCTGCAGGGACACAGAAATACCATCATTCAAATAAATGTGACTTCATACGAGTGGCACATTTCTGTAAAAAATGTGTGACCTTGTGAATGTTGTTGTGTGTATGTGTTTGTATTTGTGCACATCAAGGCAATTTCTAATTGAATGGTGTAATAGAGCGGTATTTCCCAGCAAGTAGAACGCAAGGGCTCTGAATTCATTTGTTTTAAAAGAGGCGTCAGCATTCAGAGCACAGCAGTGGCCCGCACTCTGCTTTAGTGAGGGAAGCCTTCCTTAATCTGCGCGTGGTGTCGTCTTTGTTTTTGCTTTGAGAGGAAAAGAGTGCTGCGCCAGTCATCTGATTCCAGCCAGGCTGCACCCGTCTACTGTGGCTCTGAGTGAAAGGGCAAGACGTAAGACTTTCATCTCCAGCTGCCAGTCTGTATTCATACAAATACAAGGTCACACAGTTCTTTCAAAAGGCAGCAATGGCTAAGGAAGCTTAAAATTTAGTTTTTTTTATAAGCACCCGTATCCTGGACTTTTTTTGTATGCCTCTTGTTGATAGCCGTGGCTGGAGGCATCATGTTTGTCTGTCCGTCTGTCCCATTCTTAGAAACACAGTATCTTAGGAATGTTTTCAAATTCGGGCAAAAACATCCACAGTAACTACACAGAATTTGGTGGTCATATGTCAAAGGTCAGGGTCACTGTAGTCCGACTCACTGGATGCATTGGGACCTACTTTAGGCAGAATTCTCCTCCCCTTCTGCTGCCGCCAAGTTCCATATTCAAAACCCCTGTTGCTACAGTAAACAATCACAGCGACCTTTGACCTGGTACAAAGTGAAACTGAATTGAAAATGAAAGTTTTGAAAAAAGATTTGGATCTTGTAATCACACAGTCGACATGTACGTCTTTCACAGTTTTGTTTTAACCTCCGCCAATGAAGTTATGTTTTCGTCTGCGTGCTAGCAGGATTGCGCAAGAACTACTGGATGCATTCTCACACAACTTGATGGAAAGGTGCCATATCGGTCAGGAGCGAACCCATTAAACTTCAAGGTCACCGTGATCTCACAAAACATGTGTTGGGCTCTGTAAATGCCATATTTCACCAACACCTTGAAAAGATTTCTTAACTTGGACTCAAAGGGACTGAATAGATTTTGGTAGTCAAAGATCCAACATCACAAAAGAGAGCATCAGCCATTATTCAAGGATTTGTGCACTAATTAAGTAAAACTAAGTTTTCTGGGAAATAACTGATTGGGTAAAATTATGACACGATGATTACATCTATATAAATCTAACGTTATAGTGATTTTCAGCAAAAGACCAGTTACTGGCCATATATCGTGACTCAGGAAAATAAATAACCACATTTCCTGCAACATGATTTTCATTCTCAAGTTTCATTCTGAAATGCTGCAATTGAGATTGGCACTGCAAAGGCCACATCATGTCTCACTTTCTGTTTGTTGCAAAGGGAAACTTCCCCATTATTTTTATCTAATGTTTGTTCCTTTAAAACAAAAGCAGCCTCATGGGAAAATCTTGAAAAAAAAGGCACACGTGAAAGTTTGGTTTCAAAGCTTCATTTCTCTGGTACCTAAATCCCTCATTTCCGCTGGATTCATATCCCTGCTCCTTTCATATTCCTCCCCAGACATTTCATACCCAAGTCATCACAAGGTCTCAGGATTTGGCTTTTCCCACTCAACCTGCACATCCTTCCAATCTCCAGCCAAAGAAACCATCCACTTTGTTGCTTAATTAATGGCTGATTGAAAGAAAAGTTCAGGACCTGTGGAAACCTGTCAGAAATTAGAGTATGAGAGCAAGAGTGCATAAGAGATGGAGCAAGAAATGAGAGAAAGGTATAAAGTGAGAGCGACCTCTGTCTTTGCGAAAGGATCGGAGACGACAGGGGCGACGCCGAAACCTCGACAGCTCCAGACCGAGACATGGCTTAATTAATGTTTTGAGATAACGCCTGGATTTGATCTTTCTCAAGTCGGCGACCCTCTTTTCTTCTTTTGTGCTATTTGTATCTGATGAAAAACACTGGTGGCATTTTCGCTCAGTAAAACAATAAAATATTAATCACAAAAGTTGGGAGAACAAGGCTGCCCTGATTTGCAATTTAAATTACCTGAGACTTCCTGGCAATTAATTATAGTTTATATGAGTGAGTGAGAGCGTATACGCATGTGTGTTTCTCTACGTGTGTGTGTGTGTGCGTGTGTATGTGTCATCATTCAGGCTTTGTTTCACAGCATATCCCAAGCACAATTTACCAAGTGCTCCTCTCGTATACTGTCCCTTATAGAGCACCATGAATGCCTAGTAATCACAAGGAATCAATTTAAGAAAACATGACAACACTGGCAGCACTGCTAACAGCCTCACAGCTTTCTAAATAGACCCAGATGACACTTAACCAGAGTAACGCTGAAGATATTTATTTTTTTCATCCTTTTCATGACAAACATCAAGAGCACAGCGGCAGAAGGAAAGCTGCAATAACGAGTCAGAGAGACTGAGTTGATGTGTGCTAATCAACGGCCCCCCCCCCCTCAGTAGAAATGTCTTCAGACAGTTCATTTGTCATGGGAAATCAGATGATGACACTGTGAATGGGAAAAATGACTAATAATGCACAGTGCATAGAGAAAATAAATATTGTCAAATTACAGTGTACGTCTGGAAGAGATTTGCAAAGACTGTGTTTCCTCTCCAAAAAGGCAATTAAACGACCATGGAGGTAATGGAGGTGCCGTACTTCAGATAAGGGCTGAAGTGTTTGATGCAGCTACTTGGATGTCATCAGCACCTCATAGGCTGGATTAAAAAGTAGTGGAAATTAGGATGAGGGTTCGAAGCTTCGCGACGTCAATACAGAAAGAGAGCAAACAAGGAGGAATTATAAGCAGAATACGCCTTAATCTCCTCGCCAGCAAATGCAGCAAGAAGCACACAACAGCTTATCGCATTGCATACATATGCATACACAGGCCCTGCAGTGGATTCTACATTGTGAAGCCTTTCCTGTTGAGTTCTTACTGGGATTCAATGCAGCAATTCATGAGGGCTGTTGTTATACTGATTATACTATAGCGGAGGCTGTATTTTTCCTCAAGTTTAAACAGCCATTCAACATCATGAGCTACACAAAGACGCATTAGATTCTATGAGTGTATGTGACAGACTGCAGCTTTGTACAAAGAACAACTGATGCAATATTGTGATTTAGTGTAGGATAACAAGTGGTTTTTGATTTTCTCTCTGTCTGTCTGTTGGTTAGCAGGATTACACAAGAACTGGATGGATTACCATAGAACTTGGTGGAAGGATGTAGTATGGACCCGTTAAATTATGGTGCAGATCTGAACCAGTGAGATGACCCAGCAATAACAACCAAACAAATGCAAAGATTTTCCTTCGTGAATAAATCATGGGTCTTGATGAAAGAAATCTGCCATGTTTATAGAGGACTGACATTTATGAGCGTGTGCAATTTGGTGGGCCTTGGCGTAGATATGTGCTCTCTGAGTTCTAGTGTTAATTATGATTAATCTGTATATATTTTTTCATATAAATAACAAATTTATAAATTGTATTAACCAGATGCATTTTTCGACTTTAATGATTAATTGATTAACAAAATTGCAGGTGACTATCTGTCAACTGACTAATGACTGTTTCAACAATGACATGATATAGTCACGTCTTCCACTGTTATATGTGAATATTTGGTCCGTTTATCTCAGGAACCAAAATTGATGAAGTTTGGTCTCATTTGCTTCTACTTCTTCAAGCATGATTTGCATACATCGTCGTGGGTGGAATAGAAGAATTACTGGTTGAGCTTAACACTTTAAACAGGTACTTTGACACTATGATGCTGTTTCATTGCTACGTTGGCTGAACTGGGACGTAAGAAACAGAAGAGCCGTCACCACAAAAGGAGCACATTTGCATTTTTGTATGTGTTCTGTATGTGCAATGCAGCAAGTGTGCAAGCATATGTTAAGAGGGAGGGGAGGAGGATGGGCAGCCTCCATCCTGCATCTTAGGTCCCATGCCTGCTTTCAGGGAGGGGGAGCCAGATGAGGAGAGACAGACCTGGAGCCCATTTATATTCATTACAGAGAGACAGTCCGCTCTCACTCTGCCAGTCCAGCCTCCATCTCTCTGTCACACACCTCAGCCCGCCGGGGAGGAGGGTCTGACAAACCAACAGACAGATAGATTCAACTTCCTCTGTATAAACAAGAGCTAAGCAAGATGATGGCGGATCTGCCTCCCCCATCAGGATGAGAGCTGGAGGCTGCCAGCTGCCCAGTGTACTGACCACACCACGTACAGTCATTGCACCGCAAGCTCATGTTGCCCACCGAGTCCACACATCAGGTCCTGGTGTTGTAATGCTTGTGCTGTGATATTAACTCCATCTGTAAATTTTACATGGTGATAGCATATATCTCTGCGCATATGTTACCTCCATCTGCAAATTTGATAACATGAACAGCTTACAATGCATATTTATACTCCAGGACAAATTTCTGTTCATTTGTTTTTCCATCTGTGCTCGTGACAACCCGGATCGCTGGTGTTGCACACGTTGCCTGCACAGCTACCGCGACCTGACAGTCTCTGAACACAGTGCATTTTTATCTAGTGTATTTTCAGAGTGATACTATATGTTTGAATATGATAACTTTAGCGTTAGTACAACTATTATGCAAATACACAAACACTTGCTGTCCCTTATGGAAACCTGGTTCTGTGTTTAAATTAAAGGCTGCAATCTAAATTTATGGTGTTACCAACGAAACAGTAACAGAAATAAACATGTTGACACAGTGGCCTCTGAGATTGTAATGCTTAATACGCACCAGAAACAAAAGGATCTAGACAACAAAAAATGGAGCCACAACATTGCTATTTTTAGATCTGTGCCACAAATGAGGCTACATACTTCCTGCCTGACGAAGGCACGGAAGAAAGCCTCATTTACACCCTCATAATTAATGGTCTATTTTGTATAACTTATAAATCCTTTTGTAGCAAATGTGTGATTTTGAGAAGTTTTGATTAATTTGACTTGACTTGTCTTGTCCTATTAACTAAATCTAATAGGTTTATCCTCTGTACAGTGGCGATTTGACAGTATTTCTTCATCTTGTGCGACTTAGATCTACCCTGTCAGACGAGGATGAGCTGTCAAAGCTAAGCCTCAGCTGTACTTAGTCTCAGCTGCGCTTTAATCTGCGAGCAAATTTGCTGATATTAAAATCTTAGACTAAACGTGAGCATATTAACATGCATGTTGAGGCATTAGCTCATACAATTAAAACATGTCCTCTTTCTATTGGCTGGCTAAAAGTGGACAGGGCTTATCAATTAACTCAGCGAACTCTGTAAAGTAAGTGCTCATGCGTAGCAGAGTTGCAGAGTGGACTCTATTGACCTACTGTTGGGCTGAGAGAGAGAGAGATTAGACCTGTTTGCCTACCCGTCTTTTGCTGAGAGCTGTTAAGCCAACTGCCTCCAGAATGTTTTCTCTTGGAACAGCCGCAAAATTCGAGCAAGAATATTTTCAGCAACATTGATTGGGCAGGGTGATTGTTGGATGGCTGCCCGAGCTGGCCTCTGATGTCGACTCAGGGCAATCCCCCAAACAACCTATTGCTCAATTTCTTTTTTTTCATTTCACACTATGAAAGCTGTCTAGATTTTTCACACAAGTTTCCTGCTTGTGACAACTGCTGCACCTTAAAGGTGATGTTTTCAGTTTTATTTACCATTAACTGACCAGACACAGCCACTTTGCTTTAGCCCAATTATTTTTTCTGTTCTGTTTTTTGTTAATTACTTTCCTGTCAGTGTCTTGCAGTCCACCATCCTCCCAGCAAGCTGGTAAAGACTGAGCTGCTGCAACACAACAGCTGAAAGGGATAGTTCACTGAAAAATAAAATTCGCTTATTATCTATTCACCACTTTGCCGATGGAGGGGTGGGTAAAGGGTTTGAGTCCAAAACACACTTTTGGAGTCTCGGGGGTAAACAGTGTTGTAGCCAAATCCAATACAATTGAAGTACTGGTGATCAATTTTTCAAACATAATAAAACATCAGAAAAAAACACATCATGCATGTCACATCCATACTGCTTGATGCTAGCAGATACAGCGATGCTAACACACACCCCGCGAATGGCCTTGGGCGAGAGCTTGTGTGGATCGTGTGTGAGTTTACGGTGTGTGCGCGCAAATGGGAACGCGGCTCCGAGGAGGATATCAGAGGACATTTAGGCTAAAAACATGGTGTAAATGATGCTGTTTCGAGCTGAATATGAAAGGGAGGCATGTTTTTTTTCTGTTGTTTTATTACGTCTGAAGAAGGAGTCAAATATATATTTAAATTTCATTGGATTCAGCTGCAACAAAGTTTACCCCTGAGACTCTTAGTGTTCTTAAACACTTCACCCACCCCTCCATCGGCATAGTGGTGAGTCGATAATGAGTGAATTTTCATTTTTCGGTGAACTATCCCTTTAAGTAGAGGAGGCTGCATGATTGGACAGCACCATTCGGCTGTAGACCGAAGGGGGTGTTCTCAGGAGCCACCTTCATCTGTGCCACAGCTGTTTAAAAAGGACTGTCTTTCCTTCCCCGCAATAATCGATGGACTGGTCAGCATAGACTATATAAACCTGCAGTTAGGAGCTAACATGGTGTCACTTGGTCTGAGGAGCGGTCAGTTAGTTATGTTCTGTTTTGTTGACTTATTTTTAATAATCTTAAACTTGGTAAATACTTTGGGTGAATCAAACCCTTATTTTTCCACTAATCCCTGCTCTACTAGTTTTTATGCTTACCCTGGTCCTACATACTGCTATTCCTTCAATAAGATAATATATGAGTTGACATAAACTAAGACTTATTTATAATTTGTGTAGTGTTACATGTGTATATGACAGCATTACAGATCAGCACTATTGTGCAGACTCTGGGTCCAAATGACATAAGCCCCACAAGATGGCGGCGTTCATATCTGGGATATTTGGGCTACATTTCTGGATAGTGGGAGGAAGTGGAGATGTGTTATTCATCTTTCTTAACTATCTGTGGTCATACCAATCACTCTCCAAATGTGTCATGTCTGATATTTGCTGCTAATAATGGCAAAATACTAAATTTGTACTACCACTAAAATAAGTCACTCTCGAGATAATACTTTCTTCTAAGATAATGTAGGCACCGCTTTCCTCAAGATCAGTATACACCCATTACATGATGATAAGTGCATTATATGTTAAACCAATGGATTTGTATGAAATTGTCAAGTTTGTCCCAAAAAACCTTCACTAAGGCCATATGGCAGGGACTTGAGGCGACCAGGCCTGCTGTGGAGTAGGAGGTGAAGACTGACAGAATAGAGCAATGGATATCCTCCTGGAATTCATTACAGCTATTGCTCAGATGCTCAACAGAAAATAAATTCATTATAAAAAAGGAAAAACACAAAAACACACTCTGCATGCAAGCACCCACACACACACACAAATATGTCTCTATCTAAATTCCCTTTAACTTGCAAAATGAAAGGGAAACATCAAATACACCGAACCACCCACTAGCCTCTCCCTCAGGGTCCCTCTTACTGCTGGGAAGAGATGAAAATGGGTGGTACGGTGCCGAGACACCACCACCAGGTGGACAGAGGGTGGAGCTGCGTGATTTTGGCTGCTGGAGAAAAGGCTGCGATCACAGCAGCTACCGTGGAGTGTTTGGAGGGTCACCTTGTGAGGTAATAGGCAGCGAGTGTAACAGTGAGGTACAGAGATGAGCTGCAGGGTTTAGAGAGACAAAGTACAAGAGAGGGAGTGAAAAGAATACCCCAAAAGCTGAGGCTAAGTGACAAAGCGTTGCAGCCTTGAGCGTATGCATGACGCATGTCTGAACGTAAATCAAACACCCACATGCTAGCTCGCTTTTTACACGGCTGATAGTCAACCGTGTGCTCTTCAAACAACCCCCCTCTCCTCTCCCATCACCGCCCTCCTCCTTTCAGCTCTGGTGAGAAGTCTGACAGAGGGTTAACGAAGCCTGTTCATTATAAGGTCAGATTCCATTAAAGGCAGACTGCAGCTCCAATGAAAGCTTACAGGCAGCATGTGCGAATGCATCCGGGGGATCAGCAAGACTGATCAAGTGAAGTAAGCTGACCCCCATTTCTATCAAAAAAATTACCATACACAGCTGGACAACTGGTGCACGTCCTGTCAAATATGCACTTACACAGGAGTTGTAAGTGTAAGATTCAGGAGTTTTGGCAGCCGTCAGGCAGACGTTGGTGAGAGAGGAAAGTAACTTGGAGTTGTCTCTGACATTATTGGCAAGAAAATCGAAACTATATTAGAAGCTGCCGCAGGTGAGTCTGGCAGGCAAAATTGACAGAAGAGGAGAATCTTCTCTGAGGTGCAAGCGAAAGACACACACACACACACACACACACACACACACACACACACACACACACACACACACACACACACACACACACACACACACACACACACACACACACACACACACACACACACACACACACACACGTGTGAACAAGACGGGATGTGGAGCATGTATGAAAACACTTCTGCTCTCGAACAGTGTCCGTCCATCTTGCCCCAGGCACTGCTGAAAGCCCTGACACTCACTGAGAGAGAGAGAAAAGGAGGGTGAAAACAGGGATAAGAGAATGCCAGGACAAGTGGGCACACATGCATGACAGGGCTGAGCGCAGACTCGGCGGCGGTGTTGAGGAGACACTGGAGTGTGTCGGATCCAGGGCCGCAGGAGGTATGATGGATTAAGAGACGCTGGCAGAGACAGAGGCCCTCTCTGAACCGTGGAGTTAACCCCAGTGAAACAACATCACCATCCCTCTCCATATCACTGATGGTGTCTTCTCTGAGTGTCTCTCTTTCTTTTCCTCTGTCTTGTTATTTCTCCCCATTTCAAACCATCATCCAGACTTTATAATTTTCGCTCTTAAACCTACAAAATTGCTAGAATTCCAGGCAACCTTGCCAATGCCACACTTCTTCCTTAATGCTATGATTCGATCGCATTTCCTGCTTTAAAAGATAAAATAAATATTCATCTGTGCAGCGAAGATAAGAAAATAAAAAAGTGAAACAATGAGTCACAGTGAGATCGCTAAGCCCAAATGCTAATGTTAATATCATTGATTCACTTTAAAGTGTTAAAGTGAGTGGTAATATCAATAACTTATTTCGGTGTTATAACGATATTTAATCGTCTTTACAAGTCACTAAAAACAAATGTTAATGCTTTATCTCACATTTTGCCACAAAGCTGCACTTTGTGAATGACTGCCTGATAAATAAATAGTCTTGTGTTCTTCATACAAATACCTTTATACTGCAATGACTTCTAGTCTTAGTGAATCACATTACACATGCAAATCGATCTATTTGCATACTCCTCTGCAGTTTTTTGCACACTCAGCTAGAAATATCAGATATTACTTATTCAATAAGACTGACCTAAAAAAGAACCCTGCACTGCTGCTGTACTTATTTCACAGCAGTAACAGTTGCATGTGGTTTTCACACACAACCGTTGTAAACAAAACCCAGTGTATGTGTACATTAGCATCCTGGAGCCTGACGTCTGAAGCCTTTCAGTCTGCGCTCTTACAACCTGTCCTGTACTCAGTGTGACCAATTAACCATCTATACACTCACAGCACAACACAAGCACATAACACACTTACAGCACAGAAAATCCACAGTAATTTGAGAGTTGAAAGGATAAAAATGATATACTCTGAAGCAGGCATCAAACTGCAGTGAACACGTGTAGCTGAGTTAGCAGCAGAGAGGTGCACGACAACATGATACTGTCCCCTTCTCCAACACAGAAATCAACTAAAACAAAGCAAAATCTGAGAGTGACTATCAAAATAAAATTATTTTAGACAGCATACACCAATCAGCAACAATATTTGTATATATATATATACATATATATAATATAATATATATATACACACACACATTATGTATTATACAAAACATATATAATGATCATGGCCATAAGTATTCCTGATTAAATTATTAGAACAAAGACAAGACATCAGTTGTTAGTCAGCCTGATTATTATTTTTCTTGGTAATGGCAGAGACCCATTATCTGCTGTTTATAAGCAGCAACATTTCAAGGGGGTCCCCAGGAAAAAGGGACCGGGGAGCCGCTACATTGAACCAAACTGAGCCCGCCCTCCAATAAACACATGATACATGATAGACATTCTAGTCCTCAACCAAACCTCTGAAATTACAGTGCTGATAGCAAAAAGCATGAGGCAGGGGGTTTGTATAAATAAATTAGGAAGTTACAAAATTGTTGGTGCTGTGGATCAGCCTTTCTCGGGGGGGGGGGGCCCTCTCCGCTCGGGCCCAAAGGTCATTGCCTGCTTTGCCTTTTGCCCCACCCCTGTTTCTACGACATGCCTCCCCATTCTCACAGTGAGAAAGAGAGAGAGAGAGAGAAAGAGAGAGAAGAGAAAAAGAGAGAGACGGGTTTCGCTCCGCACATATGGCAGAAATAATAATTGGAACTAATAATTCTTATTCACCATGTTGGAGTGTGAACCAGATAGTTACTGCGTCCCGATGGAGAGAAACGGAAATTATTTAAGAAGATTTGAATTGCTTTACACGTTATCATAGCGCGACACCCCTATAATATATGCATACTTATACATGTACACCCACACACACATCATATATATGTTGTGGCTGGTGAGTGATCAGAGGGCCTCTTCATTCCCCTGAACTAAGATGATAGACAATATACTTGTGCAGCAATGTTTGTATTGGATGTGCTCCTGCGGGGTTTTGTTTTTTTTACCCTCCCTGTTTATTTTCTGCCCTGCAGAGGCTCTCTGCATGAAGTTTCATTCTCATGAAATGAGCCGAGCTTGAAGCAAAAGGGAGGAGTGAATGGAGGGAGAGGGATTTGTTTTGTTACTGCACTCAGTGCAATGATGCAATTTATAATTAAAATGCAAATAGAAAGAAAGGGAGTCTCTCTTCACCTTGTTTCCACTTTACTCCAGTATTCTCAGGGGAGGCCCATCTCTGCGCACTATCTATGTGTCCAAGCCAGTAAATCAATTTTCATATGAAGCTCTGAAATCAATTTGAGATTCGGGCTGTACAAAATTTTAAGCACAAGCCACTGTGAAGCTGAGAGAAAACTTGCACGGACAGAAACATCCAGCCTGTGGCTATAAAACATTTTCTACTTTGCTAAGATGATGTGTGAGGGATTTTTAGAAGCACATCCTTAAACTGAGGGCTAAAAGCAATTATTTCAGAAACAAGAAAACACAGGCTTGTCTGACATGCACGCCATTGGCCTGTCTCTGTTTTGACTATAGCTTATCACAATAGGTGGCTCAAATGTCCTCTAAGCTTCAATCTTGACAAACAACAAAGACAAATGCCATGGAATTAATCATTTGGGGGAGTTTTATTCCAAAAGTGAGCCTGACAGAGAAAACAGGGGGGAAGTGGAGAGGAAGCTTTTTTCATTGGTTGTCCTTCAGTGTGACTTTGTCATGTAACACATTTCCAGCTCAATTATCTGCATCCAGTGGATTTCAAACACGTTTAGCAAGGACCAGAGAGCTTGGTAATTAGCAGGAGCCCTGGATCATAAGGGGACCAAAAACAAAGCCTGTCTTTAGCTCTATCTTTATCCCTTCCACTTGTCTAATCTCTTCTGATCCTTCTCTCTTCACGAAGGGTGTTGGACATCATATATGCACGGAGTCAATACTTTTATATGCCAAGAGGTTTCAGCTTTGATGAACTAAAGCATGATGCAAAATTAGATACCCGACCCATAAGAGCAGGCTTAAAAAAAACAAGAACCTGTTTTATGGGTTATCATTAATGATACAGTTCACCTTATAAAACACATTTAATGCTTAAAATACTGAGTAAATTAATTAAAATAGTTTCTCACATAACAAAATTGGGCAAACCATAGTCCATAAAGATGGACGACATGTCTCCACTTCCTCCCACTAACGAGAAATTAAGCTAAAATATACTGGACACGAATGCTGTGTGATATAGTGATAGTGGGACAGAGCCGGGGTATCAGGGGTCCCACCTACACATTAGCTTGACCAATCAAAAGTCAGTCTCAGCTGTCAATCGTGATATTTCACCCCCCTTTTTTAATAGCATCAAATCAATCAATCAACTAATTAAAACTGAACTTACCAGAAACACTTGAACATCAGTGTGATAAGAATGAGCTCAAATGACAGGAAACATGTTTGAGAAAATGGATTCGATGTGTATTTTATACATATATCTAAGTTAACCAACCTCCGAATACAGCATTGGGTGAACCACTCTTGATGAAACAGATTACCTTTGCTGTAAGCTTGATAAACTACTAGCAACAACAAAGCAAGTCTAATATTTACATCTCCAATATTTCCTGTAATGTTTTCCTGTCAAGTAATCAGAACTTGTGTGATGACATTTAACAGAGTAACACAACATTTTTGCAAAAATCGATTCGGTGTTTAAAGCATGTCATGACATTATTAGAATTATACACATAAAGGTTAAGACCATGTCAGACTTTGGTCACCAATCTCCTCCTCGTGTTGTTTTCCATTTTAATTACAGTTTGAAATCATGTCAGCTTGGTTTGGCACAGAAATGTAGCCTGAGGTAAAACTGCTTTACATCCATCTCCAGACAGCTATAAAGGCTCATTTCAGTCTCCCCCTTCACTATGGTGCTTTGCTCAGAATCGCTCCTCATTAATTTGCTACAAAATATACCTTCATCAATTTTTTAAGAGTTTTCTTTTTTTAACATACACAAATACAAGCCATTCAAAAATCCCCAGAAAAACATGCAATTCAATTGCTCACTTCTGCTCTTAAGATGACAATTGTGCCACCAAATGATAATGCGTTAGTAGTCTATGAAAGCTCACAACAGAGTGGAGGGAGGACTACTGAGTTTTTGAAATGTTTAATTTGTGGAGAGTAGTGGATGAGCAAATATGGGAGCCATTTCAGAGTTTATCCTCCCTTACTTTTCATTTCCTCCTCACCCTATCCTCTCTTCGCTCCAACAATTATAATGAAGACAGTGAATTTGTGAGATGTCATCTTAAACAGAGGCACAGTGAGTCGTGTGGGCAAAAGGAAAAAAAGAGGGGGAGAAGGAGCAATAGTGTAAGAAAGCTGGTGTGAATCGATTCTACTCCAGAAATGTCGAAATGTATAATCAAATAAAGGAAATATGATTGACAGCAGGGGGCACGAGACCATACATTAAGCTGTTTAGGATCCTCTCACAGATCCAATGTAAGTCTGCCTCTGGAGATGGAAGACCCAGTCAAGAGAAACATCACTGAACCAAATATCAATAAAAAGCAATAAAATCTTCTCGTGGAATCAAAGGCTTTTTTAATGCCATAGGAGGGAGAGACGGGGTTAAAACTGCCATTCGTCCGTGCAAAAGCATATCTTCACAGCAGGGAGCAATATTCCTGCTTCCTACCAAATGTCACTTTTAATATCCCTCTCCCTGGAGAAGCTTACATCTGAGACCATTCAGCAGAAACCACTAAGACAGAGAGCCACTGTGCAGGGTCATTGGAAGCTGTGGTCCTGGTTCACCCTCCCAAGAGAAACAACAGAATGTTGTATGTTTATGTTCAGGTCGCAAAGCTTGGTCCTGGTGAGCAACGAAGAAAATTGGGGTGACGTTACGGAGCGACAGTGACCACGCAGGGAGATCTGTTTGGACCAGTGACTGCATATAAAGATGGACGACACATCTCCACATCCTCCAACTGTATAAAAATGAAGCCAAAGTATCCCGGCTACAACTTTTTGTTATTTCAAATTTGTAATGTTTGTGTACAGATGTTGTCGATTGAGGCATGAGATCAGTGAAAATAGTAATATCAGACATGCAAGAACTCCAAACAAAAAATGATATTGGAAAAGTTGCATCATGTGAAATGCAATTATGTGTGTTTCCATCTGCTCTACTGAGGTGAATAAATTGGCTTTCTACAGACTCGACAAGGAAAGTGTGAAGACGTCAGGAACACAAATACAAGAGAAGATGTTATTCTTCATGTCTACTGATGTGAGGCCACATTTTATCTCAACCATGTATTTCAACATCTACAAAAATAAAAATAATAATAAATAACAATAAAGTAATGTACAACCGAATGGTTATGAAAACACTATCTTTCTAATTAAAAGGAGTGAATGCACCTATCTCATTATTTAACTCATAATTTGTTAAGAAATATTTCTATTCAAGCTTCTCTCATTCACTACAGTTAAAGCTTACAGAAATACACTTCTACATAGTGGAAACGCAGTCAGGAGATTTGGAGAGAGGAAGACAGTTGCACACAGTGCTCTCTGTCTTATTGCTTTGCTGTTGCTCTTTTCAGTAGAAGGGAGGGAGAGAAAAGGTAGCTGCGCTAATAAGTTCAGTTCTATCCATCGGTTGCACTTGGTACGACAAGGGTTACTCCTTTGTGTGCCCCGACGTCACTCTGCCTCCCAATTACCACATTTACACACATATACACACTCACATTCACACTCATTTATATTCAGGGAGAATGTTAAATGTTCTCCATTAAATTCATAAAAGATGGATCGTCTTTTGAAACCAAAAGTGATCTCCTCACCTTTTATACATTGTTATCTATACATTAAATAGCACTCACATTATACAGTGAGGGCTGTAAATGAGCCATCTTACTCTGAAAAGTGTCTGAAAAGAAATGCCAGTTAGAGTAAGCCCATAAAAATACTGCTGGTCAGATGAGAACACAAGTGCAAAAACATAAACTTTTAAAATGGAAACATCAGCAAAACTTGGCTCAAGATACTGATTGGATTTTTTATACAAGTGCTATTGAAAATACGTTAGATGCATGAGCCTATACTCGTTACTCAGGAACAAATGGTCGAAAGCACACAGAGCAAGTGAATTCGGCTTTTGTCCAATACCACCTCTGCTAGTTAAACACAGACTATATATAAAAATGGATAACACTTACCCACTTCCTCCCACTATCGAGAAATGGAGCCAAAATATCCCGCATATGAAGGTTAAGGGTTAAGGGTAGTGTTAATTGTCCCAGAGGGGCCATTTGGTTAGCAAACAGTAGTCACACAACCAACACACAACCCATACACATCATAAGAGAACATATAATGAAGATGCAGCCATCATGAAACAAGTTAAATAAAAAAAAGACACTAAGAGTCCTGTTAGTCCTTTGTCAAAATGTGTGTGTGCAATACCACCAAGGCCTTGCTTGATGGGAACATCTGAGGGGACAAAAGATCTCAAATATCTAATTTATTTGGTCTTCCCAGAATGCTACCATTTTGCACCGATGTTGTCATTTGGAGCCAGAGTCTGTGCAGCTGCAATCGTCGTATCAAGGTCCTTCCAATACTGACACTCAACCAATAACTAGTCAGTCTCAGCTGTCACTTTCACCCTGTTTTCATATCTACTAACTGGAAATATGAACACCTGAACAAACATCCATGTGAACCACCTAACCTGAACTACCTAAAATGACTGAAGCCATCTTTGAGAAAAAATCCATTATCCATCTGCTAACACGGAGGAGGCAGGGATTATGACCTACACCGCAGCCGGCCACCAGGTGGTGATTGAGATGCTCTGACTTGTATTACAGTCTATGCTATGACAGAGGACAAATGAAGGTCGCAGCACACGATGCATGGTTTAAGAGCTAAAGAGGGTTGTGCTTCAAATTAGAATTTGGTGTGGTGCCATTTGCCAGCCCCTTTAAAATCCAGTCATGTTTGCACCTTGGCAGATTAAAATTGTTTATCTTATTATGATGGTTTTAATGGTTTAATTAACACTTTTCTGCAGAGGAAACAGGTCGGCAATAATTCCTGCTGCACTTCCCTGTGTGTACACGGGTTGTGCACCTGCCTATATGTAGACACATATTACTATCTTGATAATGTGCCCTTAAAATAACAGTGAGGCCTTTGTTGGTAAATCACATAATTGCCTTCCACTACCCATTTTTAAGACCAACACATCTATGAGCTCTAAGATGGGGACAAGTGCGTTTGCTATTTACACAACATGAAAAAACTGCATCAGTCTGAAACTAGCTAAGAGCCTTGTGTTGCACTTGGAAGCTCTATTCATATACCTGGTGCAAAGTGATGTGTTTTTTACACATTTCTTTCTAACTATGCATATGCATAGTAAAAGTACATCCCATTTGTTTGGAGTATAATATGTAAATGTGGCTTCAATGACTCCACTTTATGTTTTAAAGTATATCTGTATGTAATTTTCTTTTGAGGAGATACATGGCATTAAATAAACTACAATTTTCTACAGTTTCAATATTTACATAATTTTCTAGTGACATTTTCAATATGCACTCCCAGGAGAGCCCTAGTTGAGATAGTGGTGGGCGGTTGAGTGCCTGCAGTCGCACATCTCGGTTTGGCTGCTGGCACCTAAATGCCAAACTAGATCCTTGCAGAACTGAAGTGGAAAAGACTGAAAAGTTGCAGCCACAAGCTGACAACTATGTGAATGTGTCATATCATCTGTATTAATCAGCCACCAGCCTGATTTTATATCAGTTCATTACGTGCATACAGGGACTCATAGAAAAGCCACTATGGAAGAATCAAATCCAAACCCACACTATTAAGATAACACCCACAAAATAACTGGTGGCGTTGGTAAAGGTGATGAAACCGTGTCTGTCATCCTACAAATCCATGTTGTGGTAATTCCTGTTAAGGTTACATGAATTCCCCCTCAATATTCTTTGCAGCGCAGCGCCTTTTGGAGGGTCATCAGATGGTGCCTGGTGCTGTACTCGCTTCTGAAAGCAGGAAATGCCAGGCCGATAAAGCTGCTAGACTACCACAAACACACACACACACACACACACTGACATTTCACACTGCCACAGTAAATCTGGGACCGTAACCAACAGTTACGCTCTGAATCAAAGCCTTCCTAATTCATCCCCCTTCTCTTTTTACTATATCTGAGAGCACTCCAGCCAATATCAAACTTCTAGCCCTAAAACTCGTCGCCTCTGCCGATTCTGCCATTTAAAATGACTTGTGTTAACTTTTACACACATTTCGTCTTTTGTCTAAATGGCTCTGACAAATCAGTCACATCGGGTTACCTTTGGTGGAAACCACTTCATAGATTATCACCCCCTAATGGAGTAATTTGAGTCCGGAACTCACATATCTCTGAACGCTAATCAAAAAACTAGAAAGACTTTCTGTGCAGTGGCAGATGCCAAGACGGTGGCAACAAGAGGCAGTGATGGACGGACAGACAGCAGCAGATACACAGACAAAGAAAGTCGGCAAGAGAAAAATAACAGTGGGGAGCCAGGCATATACTGTATACGCCATAAGAAGACAGGAGTACAAACGAGCGGTATGATAAGAAAGAGGAAAGAAATGCAAACAAGCACACAAAATGTGCAGGGGATGGTCCTCGGTTTTTCTTACACTGATATATCCAAACAAAGGAAGGAAAAAAAGGCTGTTCAGTCCCATGATGCATCTATATTGAACTAGCAGAACTCAGTATGTCATCTAAATGAATTTACGCTTCCTGTAGAGGTGCACAATATACAAGTCAGCCCACGTATCATGGAATAATTGCCCAAAATATCTTATGCTTTGTCATTTTTGGGGCTTTCAGGGAATATCTGTACTGCAGAATACTGAATTGCTAAACTTTACTTCCTCCCTTTCTGTGTATCTCTAAAAACTGAACATGATGAACAAGTGGAGGATAATTCCCTGCTTTGATATTAAGAACAACAAGTTTTTCACTTAACACAACACTAAGAAAGTCAGCAACTAACTGGAAACCTTTCAGGGATGCATCTGCTGCGCAAAAAAAGGACACATTTCTTTTCCTGCATGCGAGTGGAACCAATTTGTGCTCATCTGCTTTCGCTGAAAACAGACAATTCAGCACTTAAAAATGTCTGTACTAAGCACTACAGTTGTAGTATAATAAGTGAACTCTACTGGTACATGGTGGTATTACTGTGAAGTTAAAAATATTGGCTCAAATGGTTAAAGTAACAGGTTACATTTACGTTAGTATTTTAAAAGCATTCATTTCGCTTATCAAGTATTTTAATTCAATCATTTCACTTTGCTGTGAATTTAAATAATTAGAAGTTGTGATAAATTGTGTGAGAGCGCAACAAATGAAAAGAGCCAAATCAGCAGCTGCAGCGGAGAAGAAGCTGCTGATTGGAAGCACCACCCGGCTGAACGTGCCCAGTGTCCCAAATCAAAGACACCTGCCACGTTGCGTGACCGACACATGCATGCTGGCTAAACTCTTCATGCTAATGTAGTGACGGTTGATCCTCTAGCTGTGACTTCTACGTTCACTTCCTCTGCCAGTGAGGAATGTAGCCGACTTTCCGCTGCTGTGGAGTTTCTGTTGTTTATACATCGCTGTTTCTGTTGCTTTATTCTGCCGTTAAGTGGCAGGTTATTTCGTTTATCTAGCTGAATATTGCTTTAGAGTTAATGGACACCCGCCGTGGTGTCTGTGGACTTGTAATTATCAATTATTAATTATCAGTTCTAAGCACAGCCTGTAAATGTGGAATTTATTGGTTTTCATCCAGGGACGGCAGATATGCATTGAAATATTAACGGCAGCCGAAAGATGTTCTTTAATTTATTAGTTTTATCATACATCATTACCACTACACAACATTTTACTCCTCCCCTTTTAAATTCACTTTAACTTACTTACTTTGCACAAACCAAGTACATTATAATACAAGTAAAAATACTTGTATTATACTTCATGAGTAAAATGTCTTGAATAACAGTACTTTAACTTCATTACAATTTCCCAGTATGCCTTCCACACCTGATATTTAAAACAATCAATATCATAAAATCTTAAGATGTGTAACAAATGGATTGCATGTGTGTGTCGAATTGGATTCTTCTCTGAAATAGTTGAACCAAGAGTTTGGCTGAACTCCATTAAAACTTGATCTGCATAAAAACAAACAGACAAGGCACACTGAGCAAACTAATTTGCGTCTGCCATTGGATAGGCAGTGACGGTCCACCTAGTGTCCTTGAATGACCACAATTTACTGCATGACTGACGGCTAGCAGTGGCAGTCTGCGGAGTCATGAGAAAAACAAGAAAATACGACAAAACAAGAAAGCGAGGGGGAGATAAACCAAAGAGACAAGTCAGGACGAAAGCAAACAAGTAAGCAGGAAAGAAATAAAATAAAGATACAGTAGGAAAAAAAGTTAAGAGTGAAGACATGTATGGCCCAGCAAACTAAATCCTACTGGGGGAAAAAAAAACAAAAAAAAAACATAATCATTAACCAACTCTGACGCACTTAACAAGGAGCTCAGAGAGACGAAGGGGGAGGCATAAAAGTGGAGGGAGTTGCTGCGGCAACTGAAATTAGAACCTGGGATAACAAGAGAAATGAGATTGTGTGAGAGGATGTAGGTGAGACAGACAGAAAGACGGGAACAGCGAGATAGAAAAATTGACTGAAAGAAAAAGAGGTCTGGAGAAAAAATAAAAGGGCTGACTACACTCCTATGAGCGTCACGTATACGACAAAGTAATAAATAAAACACACAAATCTGAAAAAGGTACGGCTGTGGCTAATTCAACATAATATATGATGAACTATAAATGGGTTCTCATCTAAATTGAATAAGATAATAATACATGCTTGCATACTGCAGCAGGATCATTGGAGCTGTGTGGAAATTGCAGGAAATGTTGATATTTAATCATACAGTGTTCTGAATAATACAACTTCCAGTTATGAATTAAGTTAATTTTATGTGTATAGCCTCTAATCACAGCGAGTCTCTAAGGATTTCTCAACACCCACACACAAAAAATAAATGAAAACGACGATTTCCAACCTCAGACCTACACGGAAAATGAGGAGGAAAAAAGAGCTACTCATCAGTAAACACCAGACATGATATACTGACAATAATTTTTACAACACCGTTGATGTGAAAGCAGCCATTTCAACACAGCTGAAAGACACAAATTTAGCCGTGAGCAGATATCAAGCACCTTTCTCGTCTGGAGGTTGCCAAGAGACAGATAATGCCAACCAGAGGCTGGCAGTTTATAAGGTCTGAGTGTTAAGACCTAAAATGTCAATATTGGTCCCATGGGAAGGAATAATTAAGGCGTAAAGATCTAAAAGGCTTGTCACATATGGCTGGCCAGCTGTCACATCTGTCTGTTCATATTCATGGCAGTAATGACCGAGCCTACACTAAAGCAGCGGCAGAGGATGTAATGGCCGAGCATTAAATGTCAGCTGACTGAGCTACAACTAAAGGCTCGCACCAGAACTCACACAGAATGAGGAGAAGCCTGGCATTTCAAACAATACACAAGCCCTACTTCTCATTTTAGACGTTCGCTCCCAAGTGGGTTGTTTCAAAAAGATTTATTCCCTGGAGTTCCCCTCAACACATCCCCAGTGCTCAGTGTTGTGGGATGACGCTGCGCTGAACCAAGAGAAGAAAAAAGAACCGTATTTAAGAGCAAACTGTAGAATTCCTGCAGGATGTCATATTGGCAAGTTACAGTGACTATCCCTAAACTTGCCAATTTGCCACTGAACAAGACATTGAGCCATTTGTAATTTCCCAGAGAATGGACTGTGCTTATGTTGTAGTAGAGGCCACATGCAGCACTTTTCTATCACACGCCATTAACACACTACCGCCAAAAGTCCTTAAGGGGCTTCAGTGCAAAACGACACGTAGGAATGCAGACTGAAGGAGCCAGGGATTGAACCACCAACCCTCTGCTAAACTGACGACATGCTCTACTTCCTGACACACAGCAGCCCTTAGAACAGTCCAATGCCTAAAACCTACCTACACAAGTTCACATGTATAGCCAACAACCCTTTGCTGTCATGTCAATAATGGCTGTACCCGAAATATGGATCACTTCCACACCAAGGCCCTATCTCATTTGGTTTCTTTTAAACATGAGCCCAATATTTTCTTAACCAGGTAGTTTTAGTAGCTTCAACTTAACAAGCCTTTAACTAAACGCTATAAACCCTAAACCCTCTTATTATTACCTTCGCCAGGAAGTTATGCTTACATCAATGTTTTTCTCTATGTTAGTTAGTAAGATTACACAAAAACAGTTGAACTGATTCTCGCCAAATTTTGTGTAGGTGTGGGGTACGAACCAAAGAAGTAGCAATTCCATTTTGGAGCAGTGAGGAAATGTTTTACTTTTTACTTTCTTAAACATGGTGAGATAAGACGTTACCTCTAGTAGAGGTCCGAACACTTTGAAAAGTACAATAGACTGTATACAAAATAGTCGACGCCGATCCACTTCCTCCCACTATCCGGAGATGAAGCTAAAATAACCCAGATATGAACATCACCATCATCTTAAGCATTTGAAACCAAAGTCAGCGCAATAATGATCGGATAGTTGTGCCGCAGTAGCAAGGTCCCTTTGACATTTGCCGTCAACCAATCAGGAGTCAGTCTCAATCATGACATTTCACTTCCTTTTTATTTCATCCAATAAGTAATTAAAAACAAACATGCAAAAAAATGTATACTTATGTGAGTGTGATAGGAACTACCACAAATGATAACCCATCTTTGAGACATACTTAGAATTTTTAGTTTGGTCCATGTCCCATCTGCAAACATGGAGGAGGCAGGGTTTATGACCTGTACTGCAACCAGCCACCAGGTAGCGATCAAGACACTCTGGTTTCACTTTTGGGGAGCAGTGATGTGATCTGTCTTAACATACAGTCTATGGAAAGCACTAACAACCTATTATTTTCCTATATGAGGTATCAGGACTTGCTTGTCGTGTATCTTATCGTGTAATTTGGCCAAAGGTAAAGAAAAATCTCTGCAGGGAGGAGGAAGGTTTCACATTAATGATCTTTGCAAACATTGCTGAGTTAGTTTTGATCCAAATCAGGGGACAAGTAGTTTCTTTTTTGCTTTATTTAGTGGTTGCTTTTTTGAAAACCACAGACAATTTTCCATTAAAGGGGACATAGCATGCCCATTTTACCACAAGTTGATATGGTTCCTTGGGGTCTTAATGAAATGTCTGTAACATACTTTGGTCAAAATACCACAAGGATCATATAAAACAGCACCCTTTTTACCCTGTATAAAACAGCCCTCCACAGAGCGACCTGTTTTGAGTGCCTGTTCCTTTAAATGCTAATGAGCCAGCTCCCCCCTCCCCCCTCTCCCCCCATGATTTTAAACGATATAAATTACATATTTTATATGATATAAATTATCAAATATGCATCCCATACTTTGTATTCCCTTGTTGTCCTGGAGTTTTAATTTTCCCAATCACATAATTAAATGCCCCCCTCTGCCCATCCACTACAAGCACACAAGCAGACAGACAGAGAGAGAAAGAGAGGTGGGGGCTATGAAGACCATCATTTACCCCCGAACCCCGACATTCAACGGGTACAACAACAAGCGGAGAAAGCAGAATCGCGGGCTGACCTTATATATACCCACACAAGACCATGTAGGGAGACTTCCAGTTCCTTGTTACGAAACAATACCCAGGAAGCGCAATCGAGTCGCTCAAGCATGACGTTTCTGACTTAGAGGAACTATAACAAAATGCGCGAGTGTTTTTTCCCCAGAGTTTTTGGGTTGGTAGACATGCCAGATACCCACATTAACCTGTAGAAGCACTAACAAAGTGGAATTTGCATGCTATGTCCCCTTTAAGCCATAAAATATCAACAAAAGCCATGTGGGAGGCAGACTAGACCAAACAAATCCAATTGCTGTCCATGTCACTTTCGCTGAGTATTGTGTGGACTTACAGTCTTGGCTCTTTGTTTGCACTGAGCTTTATAGTTTATAAATGTGCCATGTACTTAAAAGACATTTCACCGCATCTTGAGTGTAGGTTTGCCCTTCGTTCGTTTTGTTATGCTTGGCTTTTCAAGCCCGAGTAAGTATCAGCTATCAGATGACAATATTCATCTCCTTGCAGCCATTAAACTCCATTGCAGGGTCACATCTTTAAGATGAAGGTCTAACTCCTAATAAAGAGCTATGCAGTTCACTAGAGATACATATTTCTGAGGCGTCTCAGTAGAGTTTTATGTGATGCTAACTCACCTATCTGAATGAAAAACTAAATAAGCACAGGTTCAAATACCGATGACAAAGCTGACTAGAAGGACCCTGGCTCAGACTAAAACTGGAAAGGATCTGATGATGTGGGTTGGCGTGGGCGTATACTGCGCGTCTCCCCTGCAGAGATTTGGGGATGGTAAATGTAAAAGTGGACAATGTGTGGAGGATGTGGTGGTGTGTGTGGCGGGCTGCTGGCGGTGTTGAGTGACAGATTAGGTGAGCGGCGTGGTCTGTTCAGGCGTGCAGATCCAGCTCCTCTGACTGATCTGAAGTTGCTTCAATTAACTGGAGCAGCCAAGTGTGAGGGAGGGGACCTAAGACAAGCCTCCTGGCAGATTTTGGGAGGGGGTAAGATGAGTGGGGCACTCTGACAGGTCCTCTAATGCCCCACTAACACCAACCTTTCTGCATCTTCTCTAGACTAATTACTAAGTATAAGTATGTAACTGCAGGGTCAGCGAGGACTGTCTGTCACTCGCGTTTCCACACGGGATACACACAACACATCCTGTCTTGTGCAAAAAGAAAACCCATCATTGTTTCCCAAGAGAACTGAAATTATGTCACAACTAAAAAAATCCAGTAACGCAGTACATCCATCTGCAGAACCATATCCGTGTTGATTCTGCATGGTGCGCTGTCTGCGTGATAATATAGAAAGGAGATGGAAAATAATACGCCCGCATTTCCCGACAAATCCTACGCACAGATTTAATTTTCATGGATATACAGCAACACTGATTTGAGAAGACACTGCCAGAGTGAAATGCTAGTTTCACTTTGAATATATATGAAGGTTAATCACATTCCATACATGTGGGAAAAGATTTGAACTGTGACCTGGACTTTCTCGTCTCTACATCGTGTTTTGAGCTCGAACCAAAAGGAACAGCAACAAACCTGTACACATCAGCAGGCTATTATATCGCATCAATAATGCATCTATCATGTAATATTTTCTCGTCTCAGCACCAACAAAATAGCAAAAGTCTTATCGCCTCTAACTGAATGGAGTGTGCTGTTTTACACCGTATTTTCCATCCAGATTTTTGCCCTTGCTTTTTTCTTGCTGTCTTGCTGTTCTTGCTAGTTTTACATTACCTAATTAACATAGATGTTTCGGGGGGAGGCATGAAACACACAGGCCCACATAATTTCCCCTGAAGGATTTATTGTGTTCTCTTTTTTTCTCATCCTTCTCCTTCTTTGGCCTCTCATGTTAGCACATACTCTGTACCTCTGCCCTCATTTGCCCTTTAAAAATCGTCTTCCCCTTTTCTCGCTTTTTACTCTTTTATTATAAGTGTATGCGATTTCCACTTTTAAATGACAGCTGAATACTACCTGAAACTTCATACCCAGCTGCCAGCGTGATCAACTGTCTTCTGCATCCTCTGTTCTTTTAGCTACTTGGTATTCCTCCACAGGTAGCTTTTAGATCTTCTGTCACCTTCACTCTTTTTGAAGGTTTGTGTGTTCTATTCAAACCATCTGACTTATTTCTCATTCTGCACCATCCAGTTCCTCTTACCCACTATTTGGTTCAGTCCTGGCCATCTGAGAGCTCTGTGTTTGGCGGTTTTATTAAAAAGCAAAGCTAAATGTAGTTTGCTTGAGAACAAATGATTAACTCCTTTTTCAGACATGACCTCTGGAAAAAGTTCTGGAGAATACCTTTCACATGAAATACACAGCAGGAGAATATCCGGGTCAGACGTGTTCACAACAACGAGATAACTTCCTGAACATTAAGCGGAGGGGTGGCACCTAGGTAGAGCATGCAGGGGGCAGAACATGATGTATAAATTCTGCTGCAGAAATCATGTTTTTTTTTGTTTAGAGCACATCGACACCAGAATTGATTCTTATCATCAAAAAACTCTTGAATCTCGTTTTCCTTTCAAAGTGACTTATCCGTCTGCATCTTCTACATGCACATCTTTTTAATCCTGAGATATTTGTATTCTTTTTGTTTTGTGTTCGAAACATCATCAATCGCTTAATCGCTTTGAATTCTCCAGATATTTTACTTGGGAGCTGGCAGGAGAATAACCGGAGCAACTGACTCTGACATTTGCGTTCTCACACACAGCCTCCTCCGGATAATATCAGTAGAAAGTCCAGAGTTCAGTGCATGTCTAAAAGCACCATAATTTACTGAGTAATCATTTTCAACAGCATGTCTTCCAGAGCAAAAAAATAGATACAAAAAACTGTCTGGAAGACTATCAAAGACAAGTTAGGGAATACAGGATTCAAAGGATTACAGCATCTCCAACCTAATTAAACATGTAAATCTGATTAACTGTAGATTTATAATAATACTGATCCGTATACTGTTTGTGGGCTGACAATTCAGTGCAGAAAACATGGCACCAACAATATTTAAGATAAAGTAGGTACAAGTTAGTTTAATAAATAAAACATTTCATTGATGTAACTTTGTGGCCTTGAGTTTCAATAGCATGGTTCAAAACATTTTTGAAGACTTTTCCAAGACCTGCACACACTTGGCATTTCCCAATATTGGTACAGACCAATGCCCCCACTTCCCTCGCCCAAGATCCTCACCCTATTTGGTACTCACCTAGATCAAAGTCCCTCGCACATCTGTTCTGCTTGCCGCTGCCATGACTAGCCAGCTGGACTGTGTCCGTCAGGTCTCTGCATCTGTAGGTGTGTCACTATACTGCGTGTCGGTCCAAAGCAGGAGCTTCTTGGCAAGCTGCAAACGCAAACAGCCGAAAGAATCAACAAGACTGCGAGAGTGGGTGTGAGCCAGTGCCTTATCATATTCTTGCAAGCGACTCCTTGTCAAGTTGACTGTTTGTGCGCACATCTGTTATGTAGGAGACTTGAATACAGAATTTTTTTTAGATAGAGTTTATCCGTGTGTTTGTATGTAACTGTTTGACAAGATATTACAAAGACATGTTTTATGAGGACTGTAGTGAGGTTTACACAGCGTGGCGGAACAAAGTGGGAGAGGGGCCCTCCCAATGTAATAACAACCGCCATTAAAACACTAATCCAAACACAAACAGTATCTGGACTGTATCCAAACAGAAAACCAAGTCACAGGTGTAAACAGATCCATGAAGGAAAGCGATCTCATTCCCACAGATCAAATGATGGTGCTAAGCAGATTCAAAGCAGGTTTTAAGCTTCCTTGATACTTTTAAGGGTGTATACTCTGACCCTTAAATAATGTAAAAAAAAATGTTGTGGATATAATTCTGATATAGGCATTGCATGTTAATGTGATGTGTAAATGGCCCACACACAACCCAATAATAGTCCAACTACCTGACAGAGCAGACCCACGGTGGCGGTCATCTCCAGAGTAGAAGTCTGCTCTGACAGTCTCATTAAAATCCTCCAAGTCTAATTCTCTTTCAGATACCACCTCTATCTAAATAAACATGGCCGTAGACGCTTACTCATACTCCACCAGCCAACCACAGATGAGCAGGACTTCACAGGGGGCAGCTGGTTGTGTCTGGTCAACCATTATTCTAAAAAAAGGTCTGTGGATGGTTAAAACAACGTCTGAAGCTTAAAAACCACACTGATACTATTTGGGCTCATAATAAAGCCAATCCATAAAGATGCCTGACATGAATTAGGTGAAAGGGATCAATTGACAGAAATTTAATATAAAATAATCCTAGTGATGTTTTCACTAGTGTGTTTGATCTAAATTGTACAAATTGTTGCCCGTCTTTACCCTTTGTATTTAGATACTATATATTTACATCGGGAGCAGGTCCTCTCTACTGAGGCCGCCATGTTTTTTTACAGTAGCCCAGACTGGACAAACTAAACACATTTTGAGTTTGTATGACAACTGAAGGCTCCCACAGGTTCTCTTTCACGATTGGAAGGGGAGGATGAGGTGAGAGGTATTCAGCTGCAACATGACACTTCACCAAAAGATGTCACTAAATTCTACACACAAACCTTTAAACTAGAAAAGGCTGCCTTAGTCGAGTTTCAGTTTTATACCAGCTTATAAAGTTCAAAGATTTATGAGTTTTAATACAGGCATGAATGACTTGAAACTATTGTGATACCTAAATGTGAGACGCAAATTGCCTTGAATTGAAATAAATTCCCAGTGGAACTAAAACACTAAACACTATGATGTACTGTGCAAAGAATAGACCACTCTTTCACACAGAGGTTCTTTGTATTCATGACCAGTACTAAACCTGCCTGTGGGCTTTTACCTTAGAGAGACAACTGATGATCAACATGAATGAATGAAATATCTTAAGATCCGCATGTTTACACATACATACCACGAAAATGTCAATCGGATGCAAAAACGCAGAGGTTGAGCCCTGAAAGAAATGTCAAAGAGCTAGTCTGACTCTGTGATCTCTGTATGGGCCCAGTGCGGTTTGATCAATAGCTAACCTGAAATGAATATGTGATCATTCTCTTTGAATCCAACCAGACATGCACTCCAAACTTAAAAATAGACTAAACAGACACAACCAAGATCAATAGGCCTCATTTCAAAATCTTTTTAATACCGACCAAGTTTGAGGAAACATTTTCAGTACTGACCATCCTACTTTACAACGATTTTGGATTTTTTTCAATTGCTTTCCATTTTTCTAATTTAACACAAAAGTTGAGACTACGTTACTTCAGTAATCCCCCTTTTCTCTAAGTTTTAAGATCCATTTCATTTGTCACTACTACAGAATTAATAATGAAGCTTATTTTACCAGGATTATAGAGAAAACTGAAAAATGATAGAAGAAGAGAAGTGGTGATGAGACAACTGCTCTTGGTTGTGAAAGTAGTGAGAAAAAAAGAATTGCCAACTGATTCAATGATCAATTATTTTTTTTATATATTAATGAAGCAAGAGATCAAACTGGGTCCAGCTTTTTCCTGCTGAGTATTTCCTCTTTTATATTACCATTAACTGAATATCTTTGGGTTTTGGGCTGTAATTTAAAAAAAAAAGGTTTTTGAAGGTGTCACATTCAGAGACAGACAACTCTAAAAAAAATCATTACCTATTATAATTAAATGAAAATATGATAAATAATGAAACAAAATATTACTTGCAATTATTTCATTGGGCCAGCTGTTTTCATTCTAATACTTCACTGTCCACAACTTGCTAAGCACCAAATGGTGGATGGACAAAGTTAGCTACTTGCTAGTGAACATAGCAGAACATTTAGCACCTAAGGAGCAAGATTTCTTCTCTCAGAGGAGGGTGGTGACCAAACCAGGGCTCAAAGAACCTTAAATTACCACAACCAGGAGGACACAGTTCCAAACTCGACCAACTCCGACTAGTAAGAATTTTGTCAGACGAGAGTTTATCGACCAACTGACCAGCCGAACAGGAGACTACAGCTCAGCAATTTCTCTGTCAAATACTCATGCTGGTCAGAGGTGTGATCACTGTGACCACAGGAAATGAGGTATGACCTGGAGCTTGTAATGAGCCCATCAAGAGTTTGGATAAGCAGGACAGGACTTGGCCTTCATGCCCTTCCTGTCTTCTACGTTCACGCTGTTTTCTCCTCCTTTGACTCCGGTAGTCTCAAGTGGTCACTATCGACAGAGATGGATGACATTAGTCATGCCACCAAAACCTGACTGGTTGACCCCAGTGCTGTCTGAGCATCATGAGATGGTGTGGTCTGTCTAGGGAAAACAGAATAGAAAAGGAGGATGGGGCTGCCAGACAGGGATGTGGGAAACAACAAGACAAGAGCAGGGAGAATTGAAAGCAGGCGGATAAAGGATAGGTGGCTGTACAATAGACTGATAACATAGAGCAAGACAGACAGAGGGAAAAAGGAGTGGAACAGCAACTCAAACAATACTAAAGAAACAGAGGCGAGAGGAGGCACTCTAAAGGGATGCAAGGCAAATTAAGCAAAGGGCAGAGGGGGACAAAATGAGATGGGGATAGCCCCAAAAAAAAGAATGCCAGAACCAATTCTTCTCTCAACAGAAGGGAGGATTAAGGAGGACGAAGAAAGGCTTGTTCCTTTCAGTCTCACCGGTCCGAGAACCTGCACAGACTTAAAAAGTCCAATATGTAGAAAGGAGTAAAACGCCAGGAGGTTACACGAAGCACTTGACTATATTCAAAAAGAGTCACAGAGGTAGAATAACCGACACAATTAAGAGAATAATTGTCATCACAGCCAATCAACCCAGTGCTGCCCACACACAGGCACTGAGCAATAGACCTATCATGAAGAAGGATAAAGAGCTGCTGATTCCCCCTAGCAATTCCGCACTGACTGCTTATAGTGAATACCTGATACCTTAACGGCCTACAGGCTACAGCATTTTAATGCAACAGAAACAAGAGACGCATGTAGAAAATCATTCCATCACATCCCTGCCTCATTTGCATCCTGAGAGGAAAGCATGACATTTAAATATAATCCTGCTGACATGCAAACTACGTGCAGCCAATTCCATAACCCGCGTGTCCATCAGAAAACAGAATGATGTGTGAGTCTGAAATCAATCACAGATGAATGCACACTCCCGCTCAATAAAATACAAACCAAATTTAATGAGCTCTCAAGCTCCTCCACTGTGACATTTCCTCTTTCATTTCTCCATCTTTTACAACTAACATTCTCCCTACCTCCATTTCTCTTCTCCCCTCCCAAATATAACCTGCCCTCCCTCGCTCAGTTTGTCATTCTAAATCCACTTCTCTGCCTCCGTCTTTTTCTCTCTCCATCCAAAACAACAGCCATTTCAGAAAGAGGGCCATCAATCTTCTTCAGTGATACCAGAGTGCGAGAGAGTGCCAAGGCTACAGCAGATTACTATCTCTCCTTACCTCCACTCAACACTGGATAACATAGAAGGAGAGGGTGGGCAGACGGAGAGGCAGAAAGGGTCGAGAGTGAGGCAAAGAAACAATCTTAGATAGCAGGCGGACACATTAGATCTTAAAAGCCTCAAACAAACGTCCACCCCTGTCAACAGCAGAGGCTTGTCAAATAAAGAAGGACAGCGGCTGAATTAATCCTAACTGGAAACTTCAAACCTGACCCTTGATTTATTTCCAGAGTTCTGCTGATGTAGGAACACAGGCTATACACTTAAGCTTTCATTTCTGGTAAACAGCTGGCTTGGGTGGAGGATCTGTCATTATTATCAAATGTTTTTTAATCAGTAAATCAAATCATTATTTTTAAATTAATCTTATGATAGCATGAAAAATGTCAATAAAAGTCTCCACCAGCTCACAAAGTCTATGTCTCTTCTTGAGAAATTAGTTAAAACAAACGATCAATAATGTTTCTACTTGACTAACTGACAAACTGCGTTGTGGTTGGACATGGACAGCATTTTATGAAATTTGTATTCAGTGCAAAACCCTATTCTCTGATCCAAATCCTTTTAAATCTCTTACCAAATTAAATAGGGTTCATCTCTTTTCGCATTTTCCCGTAAATTATCCAGAGCAAGATGTCTGATCACTTTCTTTTGGATGAGGGGGCAGAAACACTGCAGGTTTTAGTGGTAGCTTACTTCATTCATCATGAACTGAAAAAAATGAAACATGCATCTGGCTGTTTTTCAGACATTAACTGGAGTTTGGAGTTTGCCTTTCATATTTGAAGATAGCAGCAGGGGATTGTCCGAGTCTGGAACATTTGCGTGAATGGTGGCGCCTGGGTAGAACATGCAGGAGGCAGAACGTGACACGTATAAATTCTGCTGTGTTTTTGTCTATAGTACATTAACACTGTTGTCAGCCCTTTTCACCAAAAGCTCTCAAATCTTGTTTCATCAAGTTGACATCGTCGTCAGCAACTTCTACGTGCGATTCTTCTGATTTCACATCCGTCACATGTAAGAAACGCCATCAACACACCCACTCGCTCACTGTCAGTTACTGGTAGTTTTACTCTTGTATTCTCATATGGGCTCACACTGACATTTTCAAGAAATTTCACTGAGGGGCTGGCAGGAAATCTTCTGGAAAATGTCTGGAGCAACTGAGTCGGAGAAAAGGTCCAGACTTCAGTGTCTGAAGGTGGCTTCTGACACAGCAAAATAACAGCGACGAACGTATTACTTTACACAACTTTTTTTTAATGGGTTACTTGCTTCAAATGCTGGTGATCCCAATTTATAATTGTTGTTCTGACAGAATTAAAATGTTGATATGATATTCATGAAAGAGGAATGGCTAATGAGAGAATGCTCCCTGGTACAATGAGCTAGATCAAATATCTAGAGACTTTGTTTTTCTAATTTAATGGTAATTTAACAACCACCGCAGTTTCATTCAACTTATTCACACAGTGCTTATCTATCATTCACACATCCCATGCAGACACTGCTAGCACAGCCGTCAAGGGCAACTTGGGGTCCAGTGTCTGGCCCAACGACACTTTCAAAATGCCGATGGGAGGATCAAACTGCCGACCTTCCGATTGAGAGACAAGCCGCTCTCCCTCCCGAGCCATTACAGTTCAACAAGACAGCTAGAGTAGCCACTTTGTTGGTTCTTCAACAGTCCCAACAAAACTACCAGAGTAATATGTTTGTTATATGTTTGACATTTTAACAGTGATGGCTGTCAGCACTGGCAAAAGATGTGAAGCTTAAAAAGGTTAAGGAGAGAAGAGGATTTGCTGACAGAGTAATGTTAGCGTCGGAGCTTGAAGCAAATAGGAATTGGAGCCAAAATGGAAACCACCCATACTGTTTCAACACTAGCATGCATGTGAGTAAATACAAAGGAGCTGGGGGACATGATGGAGCAGCTGATACTTATTAATTGCAAAGACACCAAGCAAACAGTTAGTAGCGCGTATGTGAATGTGTTTGAAAGTGTTAGAGCCTAAATTTGCAGCTTCACGATGCTTAAAAACTCCAGAACGTGTGCGAGCATGTGTGTGACGAAGCACTGGAGCAAAGCAAAGGTGCAAAAGCCAGAGCTGTGACCTTGCAGCTGAGAGGGGTTTTTAACGAGCCACCTCACTGCCCCATGTGTTACACTGGCAATAATCCAGACACACATACTCACACACTGGGTATCAAGTGCGTAATTCTGAGAAAAGCCCATGAGAGAAAGAGATAGGATACATGGGAAAGTGTGGAGGAGAGTTTTTGCAAAGCAAATTCTCCTATTACCAGCTAACGCAAGTGTGGTGTAGTAAAGGCTCTGCGCTCTCTTATTTCTTATACAAATAGCCTTCTGCAGCAATGTGCATCGTGTTTAATCCAAGCACACATAAAGTCCACAAAGCCAGCTTTGACGGCTACATCCGCACGAGAGCATGATAGGGGTAATCGCTATGCAGCTTTTGCACTGTAGAGAAAATATTGAGTCCAAAAGTCTGAGACCACAGGCTCAGACTCCCCACATAGCAGAGTTTTGTCAGGCATAATAAACCCTCCTTGTTTTGTCACACCACTGTTGAAGAGGAAGAGTAAACTGAGAGTTGGTTATATCTGTCCCTCAGCAATAGCAGAGCTCTGAGTGGGGATCAGCACAGAGTGGCTTCTGTTGGGCGTCTGAGCGACACTGTGACAAAGATGGAAGGGGAGGAGGAAGAAGAGGCAGCGGGACTCGGGCTCAACCAGCCTCTTAAGACTTTGACACTAACATAATCACTGATAATTGATTCGGCTGTCATCTAATCACACAAGAAGTGAAGATTCTGAAGACGCACAAATATCATCAAATCACTTTCATCTTTGGACCCATTCGGCATCCTCAAAGGGGCTTTGATCATCAGCGGGCCAAAGAGAGCGATGGGGCACGCGGGCCAAGGACAGCAGAGAGACTGAGAGCGGAGACAGACAGATAGACGAAGCAGACAACCACCCTTCGCTATTACAGGACGGCCCTGAGATATCACATAATGGGACAGAAACAGTAGAGTTGACCAGCATTAAAACTTATTGCGCATAACCTTGTCAAATACGCTGACCATTACAAAAGAAATTTCAAACTGCAGACTACTTGTTTAAATCAACTCAATTGAATACATTTTGATAGTTATAAAGAAAGTTTTAATAAGTTTTCCTTTTCGCGTATTAAGAACACAGCAGGAGATCGTCGAGGTCAGTCTTGTTTACGATAACAGGAACATTCAGGCGAGGGGTGGTGTCTGGGTTGACCATGTAGGAGGCAGGACCTGACGTATACATTTATAGTGTTTTGTTTACAGCACATCAACTTGTCAGCCCTTATCGCCAAAAGCTCCGGCATTCTTCCGGTGTCTGTCGTGTGATAATCAATACTCGCTTGCTCGCTGTAAATTTTCTGGGTAGTTTCCTATTGGTTTTTTTTCATGGGCTCACTCTAAGATTGTCCAGACTGGAACGAAAAGTTCTGGAATATATCCGGAGCAACTGACTTGGACATTTGCGTTCTCACATACAACCCCTCCAGAAAATTTCGGAAAAAATGTCCAAACTTTAGTGCATGTCTAAAAGCGTCTATTGAGTAAATTTCTGCAAATACCACAGGTACAATTAAACTAATGTTAATGCCATTAGTTAATAAAAAATGACTACAATCATAATATAGTATATGTAAACTGCCATGCACAACACTCAGAGGTACACTAATAAATCTAAGGTGCTTCTCATTTTAGTTAATAAATACATTTGAACCCGTTTCACCTGTGCTTCCAGCAGAGCCCTGCGCCAATTCTAGTCAATCCTCACCTCTTTGTTATTAACGTGTAATGGAGACGCATGAGGTAAGTCTAGTAGCAGTGACTGGGGGTACCTATCTGCTGAGTGAACTGATGAAGACGGAGGGCTCCCTGTAGCCTTACAGTCAGAGCGCGGATAAATTGGCCAGCCTCCACCCTTTCCCCGCCTGCAGGAAGCATGTGTGTGCATGAGAATCAGCATGGACACCTGCTAGACTGGAACTGACAATATAAAGTGGCACTGTCACCGATTTCATGAACACAGGGACGCCAAGAGCACAAATGAGCAGAAGGGCCTTTATTATGTCACAGTATAGGGGTGTGACGATAGTGACGAAAAATGATATCTGGATATCTGGTATATAATGATAAGTAGATGGTATTTTGCATCCTTCAAAAAGGTGCTGAATCTTAAGATATTGATTGTTTGGTGACATGAATCATACAATTTAGGCAGAGCCGTTTGACTGAAATTGTTTTTGGCCAGGCAATGTTTCAAAAATCTCTCTCTACCTGTGAATTTGCTCTGCTTTTCATATTCTTCATATTTTGGTTAGTTTGCAGATGTTGAAACAAGAGCTATCTTTTATGACATATTTGTCAGATTGACCTTTTTTAAGCAACATCTGTCTTTTCAAAGCCAAACCACTGCCATGGGAGAGAGTATCATCCACATCTATCAAGTTAATCTAACAATATTTTGAGCCTTGTGCTGACTGTATTAAGTCTCCTGTTGCTGTTTGTTCACTAATTTATAACTTCAGTCATGCATGTTGTAGCAGCTATGTTAGCTTAGCTTGTGACCTATACTAGCACACTGTATGCACTGTGAATGACACAAGCTACCTTCAGACATGCAATGAACTCCGGATATCGTCCACTGTTTCTCCGGAGGAGGTGTATGTGTGAACGCAAATGTCCGAGTGACAGACACTATCTGACTGGGCCCCTGTAGTCCACAGAGAGTCCATAGGAGTCAATGTGAGAACAGAGCAGGAGATCCCCAACTGGATTCAGCACGAGCGAGTGGGGGCTTGATGACACTTCTAACACATCAATGACCCAAAATTGAAAAAACAAAAGGTATAATATCTCCAGGTGAAAAACCGGAGCCGTACACGTAGAAGACACTGACGAAGAGAGTTTGTGGTGATGCCGGTGTCGATGTACTTTAAACAAAATCATGTGATCTTCGCAGCAGAATTAATACGTTACATCCTGCCTCTGCCTGCAGTACCACACCTCACCTGAATCCTTCAGAGAATTTGCTGCTGTTGTAAACACATCTGAGCGGAGAACTTGCCGCTGCATTGTGCCTGTGTAACAGGCAAACTGCGGAGAAAGTCCAGAACCAATTCTCCGGAGACCCTCCGCAGGGCATGTCTGAAAACTGCAACAGTGAATGTGTGGACTCTCAAGGTGGGTTTTTAATAGGTTTGGAAAGTAGAGAGAAATACTTGATTATGACAGCTCTAACATAATTAAAACAACAATTAAGACATAATTGTAGACTGTGGATGTCATAGACCCCGGCAAACAGTACACATACAAAGTAATTTGGACTATATGTCCTCCTCCACAGCTCCAAAAGACTCACCTCTCTAAAATTAAAGGTTGCAGAGCAAAAGCAGCATGAGACAGAAAAACAAACACATTTCCACCGTATGCAACAGACATGAACACGCATCATTTTATGTAGAAAAGATTTTAGAGAACCATAGGAGCTCTTTCAGGTAGACTACAGGAGTTGGATATGTACACAGAGAAGGAAGGGAGGAAAGAGAAAAGCTTAGGGCTAAATTATTCTCCCTTGCTGATGTGCACATGGACAACTGTGGACACCAGAGACGCATAGTTGTTCTTATTATAGTACTTAATGTCTGCTTGTAATTCGCTTGGTGCAGACCATGTACAGTTGGTGCCAACGTAGTGTAGCTGTGTGTTTGTGTGTCCAGACCAGCATGGATGGGTCTGAGTTGACACAACAAATTGGACGCACAGTGTGGCGCGTAGGTCTTCTGATGATGACATTTACGTCACTTGGACCCTTGCGTAGATGCAAAAAGTATAATGCTTGCCTGAGAGGAAACAAATTGAGTAAAGGCTGAAAAGAGAGGGAAAGGGGAGCAGGCTAATGACAGAAGGAAGAGAAGAAAAAGACAAGTAAGTGAGAAAATGCAAATGAGAGGATGCCGAGCAAAAGAGAAAAGAGGGAAAAGAGAAAGTGAGAGATTACAACAGGAACTGCTGGACAGGAATCTGAAGAGAAGAACAAAGCTGACGATGAAAAAGTGCGGCAAGAAAGGGGGAGCGAGAGCACAGGAGGAAATGGCAATACATGAGACATGATGGGCACATATCACACAGCTTTTTGCTGCTGAAAAAAGGCCACGTGCTTCCTCATATGTCCTTCAAAACATAGTGCTGACAGCTCCAGACATCACAGCACAATATGTTCCAGGAAAGAGAAATTCAGGAGCCAGAGAAAATGAAAAGATGAAGAGGGGTGGCAAGAAAGAGAGAAGGGTAAAATAAAAAAGATGAAGATGATCCCCAGAGAGATGGTCCATGGCATCTGTTTGTCACAAGCCAGGACCACAGGGAGGAAGAGGAGGAGGAGAAGGAGGGCAGACTGCTGCTCCTCTCCTCAGTCCTGCTCTCCCTGGCTGTCCTCCACAGCAGCTGGAGGCTAGACTTCGGCTCCTCCAGCAGCCATTAGGGAGAGAGGCCAGGCCTTGGGAAGGGGTCATACACAATCAAAACGACCAAAACAAAACTCAGGGATGCACATCTGCATCATTAGCAGAGAGGCCCAGAGTCTCCTGATGTCTATTCACTGCAAAACAGATCCCTCAGAAATGTGGCCACCACAGTCCCAGTGCACACAAACACCCTCTACACAATTGCTATCCAGCGATGTCAGCCTCCTCTTCATGAATATTCATATGCCTCATTAGCACTCAAGTGGGGGAACACGGCATATTGCATGAGACTCCCCTTACTTGGAGAGAGAATGAGAGTTGAGGGAGGGAGAGGAAGGGGGAAGAAGAGATGGGACACATGGTGATTGTAGAGGAAGCAAAGGGGAAGAGAAACAGAGTAAGAGGCAAAGCCTTCTTTTCACTGCCAGCAAACTTTTTTGAGTCTCAAGAGTGAAGAGGGGGAATGTTCCATATTGTTCCGGGAGCTGATAAACTCCTGCCACTTTTCCTTATGAAGCCAGACTAGGGCAGTATGAAAGCAGCGTCAGCAGCAGGGACAGCACAGCGGGAGCGCAGGCAGAGAATTACAGGCCATTTTACCCAACAAAAGCACCAGCAATAAAAGCTTTAAAACAGCTGCAATTTCGCTGCTTAATGTCGGGCTGTTCACAATAACAGCTGAACTGTTTGAGATATGTGAAAATGCACCTCAACACAAGCTGCAGCTGTACAGGCATTCGTGCAACCTCCGTCTTTGTTCAGCAACAAAACAAACCCGCACGTGCAGCCGTACAAAGCCCGGCTGTCTAGTACGCAGATACTGAGTCTGTCAGTCCAGTCAGTCAGACTCTTTCTCTCTGAGCCACTTGCCAACAGACACACACACGGACAGATACAACCAAACATAGAGAGGGGATTATTTTCTCTTTATGTTGTAATGCCAGTGAATCTCTTAACAGGAACTGCCAACAGGGGAAATCTCCCATCCTGCAGCTGTGTCCTCAGAGAGACCCTGGAAAGTGTAGAAGCAGCGGACTCCATTTCCTTGACTTTTTGTCCGTGGTTGTGGTGACACAGACATTCGGACACTAGCAGAGGAGGACATGAGGTGAAGTTGGACGATGTCCAAATATTTTGCCCCACCAGAGTCACTCTGGTCCTTTAAAGGGCATGGACAAAAAAAAACACGCAACCATAATTGGACCAGGTCTCTGGAAATCAATACTGCTGCTTACATGAGGGGCCTTCACCAAAGCTATTTCATATTCCAGCTTCCACACACACTTTCGGACAAAAAAAAAAAAAACTTCAATTTCAGAACGGTATGAACTATTGATTTCACAGCCACGGTTCAGACTCGTCCTCCGCCTCCGTCTGTCCTCTCTCTTTGCCAGTCCCCTACCCTTGACACTGCTTTTCCAATCTCTGTTAAAGGGAAACATGAATGTTTATGTTCAGTAGTGAGAGTGGTGGACTCGTCCTTATCTGTGAACTTCATTAGACCACCATTCAAATCCCTCACAAGTGACCTACGGCATTACTTCAGTTGGTCTGGGACAAGGTCATTCTAAGTTTCATCCACTGGTAACATGAATCACTGGGAGGGCAGCTACAGATATCATATTTAAATATAACAAAGTAAATCTTTCTCTGCACAAATTGAATAATGCAGCTACTTACTACTCTTTTTAGATGCATTTCAATGTTTTCACTATTTTTTACATTGTCTGCTCTTTATTTTTGCTTCAGTCAGCAACAACTCTGGTGCTGTTTTTTGTGTGTGGCATAGAAAAAAAGTTTCAACTTTATTATTATTTACAGCGATAATGAACAATTATTTTCATACTTGATTAAACTCTACATTATTCTCTTGACTAATTTATTAACCGTTTGTTAAATAAAATATCAAAAAATAGTGAAATTGCCAATTACAAGTCAAAAGCAGCCAAGCTGAAATATTCAAATTCACATAAATCCCATGCAATTCTATTAAAGCCTGAGAAAACCAGCAAATACTGACACGGGTTAGGGATTAAAATTGATCAAAGCAACTAGGTAATTGTCTTAATTGTTTCAGTCATTTATTGTCAATCAAATAATCAATTAATTGGCAAATTGACAAATGTGCGGTCATTTCCGATCTAAAAGTCTAGACTGTGTTTTACTGTCATTTACGGTTGTGATTCTCTCCTTTCCTCTGCTCTCACTTCCAGTGTGTGTGTGCATGCGTGCGTGCATGCGTGCGCTTGCCCTTTCCCACACGCGGTTCAGAGAGGAGAGACAGGTTGAGAACTCCTAATGTTAAGTTAAATAAAGCTTTCCAACAAATGTAACAAATCACTCTTCAAACCAAAGATGGACGGACGTCAAACCCCACACATCTGAAAGTGAGTTCAAAATATAACAGCAATCTGGCGAAAGTGGCGAGGAAGTTAGCAGCTCTGCTGGCCAGAGCACCAGCAGCTCTCCTGCTGTTACATCTGCACCCCGCCTCCACAAGCACCGGAGGACTGGCTTTGACCTAGCTGTCGGAAAGGAAATACATAACCTCTACAAGACTGATATTAATTAGGTTAGGTGCTAAAGTAAATAAAATGTGCACTTAAATCAACTTCATACAGTCTTTTACCACTCACACCACAAACTGTCCAATTTGCATCTGTACACAACAACAAAATGAAAAAACATGAGGACCCCCCCAGAAGCAGTCAAGCTCGGATAAACACTGTTAGCAATATCAATTTACAATCTGCATGCAACAACTATGCATATAAATGAGTAAATAAGTTCAGTTAGATCCAAATTGAGGATGTTATTGTTATTTTCATCTCATTTAACATTTAAACCACAGTTTCTGGCTTCATGGCTTTTCTTCCTGTACACTTTATCAATATTCTAAACACACTAACCCTGGTTTTGCTTTCAACATTTTACATAAAAATGATATCCTTCTCAAATGCCAAATCAGACAATCTTTCAGCCTCGACAGAGCTGAATTTGGTAATCAAACCATTTGGATGGGTCAACATATTCCAGGCATAAATGCCAGATAATATCAGCAAATTTGGATCTGACTTTTGGGCAGTGACACTTCTATCCAACTGTGTTGTCATTAATTCATATTCAGATGGCTTCCGTGGGTCACACGTTGTGCTGAGCAGCCTGGCGCAGACCAGGGACTTGACCAGTTCAAATCACAGGTCCAAACTCAGCATGCATGCATGATTTAAATACATCTAAATGGCAGATGGCAAGAGAGCCGGCTCATGTCTGGCTCTAAGACAGAAGCAGTGATGTAGGGGGAGGCAGACGATGACGTACTCGAGTGAGGAATGGCTCGGCTTGTCTTTAAGATTACTTCTCCTCTTAAAACATTCACTTCATCTGTGTCACTGCAGCTCCCAACTTGTTATTGGAAAATAGCTCCGTGCAGGAACGTTGGAAAACCATTCGATGCCGGCACTGTCTGCATCAGTCACACGCTGACACTCACATAGACACAGAAAATACATTTCATCCTCCACATCCAAAACAGCCAATAGCACTGGCAGGCATTTGCGACCCCAATCCATATTTCAATTTTCCTTCTCTCATGCAAACTAATGCGATACTTGTTTCCTTCCCCCACAAGTGATCAGCTATGTGAGAAATGAGCTTCTTCTCGTGCTGCCTCTATAAAAAGGCCCAATCAGAGACATTTTTGAGAGAGCCTCTGCCTACATCGATTATGTCTCGGTAGGCCTGCACAAAGGCAGATTCTTGGAGGTAACACTTGAGGATGGAAAATCGGTGCTTTAAAACATTCTCACCGCAATGAAGTACAAAATGCAAATCGCTTCTCTTCACATTTCCTGTTCTCAGACTGCATTCAGGCCCTCTTACATTTTTTAGACTCTAAAACTACATCGTGTACTGTCAGTGTCAATATCAAGGGCTTAACTACTCATGGTTTCAAAGCTATTAAATAAGCATTAAGTATTAAACTGTGGGTCAGTCCGTGTGAATGAGTAGTTCTTATATGATTTGCTCTAATTTTAGATTTGACCCTTAGAGTGGAATTCAGCTTCAAACATTTATCAGTGCAGATTTATGAAGTTGTAAACATCCCTCAAAGCCAAAGACAGAAATGCAAACGCTGTGGGCTGTGATGCCATCGGCCAACTCTTCTTGGATTCGATCCACCGACGCAGCTCAGGAGACAAACCGGCCACAGTGACGAGCCAAGTTTTAGGGGGAATAGACGTATATCGTGTGAATCAGGCTCATCAGATGGGATCCATTCATTTGGATTCTACAATGGATTTCTGACGAGTGAACAATTTCCAAATGCTCCCTCCTTTCTAACTAGTATTTGATATACTAACTGCTGATGCATTTTCCACTCAGACACCACAGAACAGATCCGCTCATCTTGACATCTCTCCCTGTGGCGCCATCAACAAAGCTCAGACACAAATGATAATATGACTGTAAACAAATACTGTACATGGATAACTGGCTGCGGCAGAGACAAACTGAGAAATGGTGCAGTGCAGAAATATTTTGTTTGATGAAATTCACTTTACAGTTTATTTCTAATCTTCACATTCAATCAATTTCCATCAATACAACAGTACTAAATAAGTAAACATGCAATTTAAAAATAAGGAAATATTGAAATAGTAATAATATATGGCAATGAGTCCAAGATGTCATAGTCAAATCTTTGAAATGTAACTGAGGCTTGATACTGTTTAATCATAAATTCTTTATTATAAATAACTATAAGAGAAAACACAAATACAACCACATATATAGAACTTAAATTGAGAAAATAAATAAATGCAGATCTTTTCTTAATAGGTTATTCTGTAAAATAAAAGTTTTCATATTTGTAAACATAAACCGGGTACCCATACTGTGTGGGAAAAGCTCATACTGGCCGATATTATCTGCCAACGTATAAATCCGATGGGCTCTAGTAAAACAGGATGCACATAGAAAGATATAAGGATTGTATGGACAAAGATATTGCAAGTAGTAAGTATTGCACAGTTTAAATGACATTACACGAGTTACTTATTAGTGCATTTGAAAGTGAGGATCCTGGTGCTTGTGGTCGAGCGGCAACAGCGCTGGTTGTTAATTTCTGGAAGGAACCACCTGCGTTATACCCTGAACATGCAGGGGCATGTGTCCTCGACAAACCGACATAACCATACTCATTTAATGTTGCTAAAATAGGCAAAGATGATTAACAACACCCAGCGAAACACGGGAGTCTGGCTGCACTTTTCCTCACAAGTCATTACCCATGTAAAGGGTGAGGCAAGCAGGTAATAGCGACAAATATAGGGCCTTAAACGACGACAGCTTTACGATGCCTGAGCGGCCACTACGACTCCATTCCTGTCAGATCCTATTAGCTTGGCCTCCACTGTGCGTTTCGATTGGCTCTTGGCCTATTCCCAGCAGTTACAGAAGCACCTCCCGTAAATAAACCAAATGGCTGCATCTTGTAGGGTGTGAAGGGCGGGGGGGACGGAGGGAGGCGAGGGGGGTGGGGGGTGGGGGTCCGGGCAGCTGGGCACTTGTGTGTAAAGAACATCCGACAGAGCGGTTGAATAGTTTAATATACAGCACCGGGCTAAATGGACACAGTCGACAAGAGGGACAGCTCGACACATATCAGTGTAAGAGTTTAAATTTGACTGGTGTTTAAGAAGAATACAAGCAGCCAGGCGAGGGAAGCGCTGTTAAATCAAGACAAGTGGTCTCATTGCACTCCACACACACTCCCATAAACAAAGTAAAAAGTGTATCTGCCAGCTGCCAGGTGGAAGTGGAAGGAAAGGCCACCTGTCTAATAACCGTTTCTGATGCACACAGCTCAGCAATATGAAACTAAGCATCTGGCCTGTCCCCTTCAAACTGATCGTGTTAACAGCACACGTGTCACAGATCCTCACACAGAATTCATTTGGGTGGTTCATCTGAACAGCTTTTTTCTCCCCTCACCAAAAAGATAATTTTGTGTTTTTCAATTCAACCAATTAGGGCTTGGGATCGCAATGTGGTTTTGCCACCAACACTCAGCCAGCCACCAGATGTCCACTGGACGTTTAAGGAAGAGCAGAGAGTGAGGATGTATTGGTTGTTGTCCAGCTAAGCCAGGAGCGTTTTATCCAAGACACCTCTCTTCCTTTCTTTACAAACCAAATAGCCCTGCAGTAAAATTAAATGGATTTGCAAATTCTAGGGACAATTATTAAAAATGCAATGCTTGACATGCTGCAGCTAAATTAGTTTTTTTTTTACTGCATTTGGAACAGGTACAGATAAAAAAAAGAACTGGACTGAAACTAAGTATGCTGACAGAAGAAAGGCTGGCAGGGCTGCTCACAAAGTGAAATTTAATCAGCTATTTGTACTTCAAACTTCTGAAAGAAATAATAATATTCTGGAAGAAATCTATTGGGGGGGGTATAAAATATAGTAGCATATATAGTATTTGCGATACTAATTAATATAATAATAAATGAGATAGTAGTACATGTCAGTTGCATACATCTATATGATTGACACATACCTTTGAATGCATGTGATTGTTTCTGTACTGTTCTTTTTCAGACAATTGGATGTGTCACAGCAGGAAGAGCACAGCAGAGTATTTGATACAAATAATGATGGCTCTGTTATCAGTGAGCCATGTTCAATCATAGACTGTATTACCGTGGACGCCATGACAGCTCGCCTTAAATGAAGCTAAAGTGTCTCCATCACCCCCTGGTGGTTTTCTACACATCAAATAAACTTTTCTTTGAGATGGTTTTTGTGATTTTAGGTAGTTCTTATCACACTGACGTATGTCCAGTAACTTTGTTATGGCTTGTTATTTAATTCTATAAAGACGAAATCAGGCGTCAACAGCCGAGACTGATTGGTCACACGCAAGTATCGGCTACACCTTGTTCCTGCAGCTCCATCCCCCGTCACTACAGCACAGACTCTGGCTCCAAATGCACAAGATGTCAGCGTTTGTATCTGAGATAGTTTGGTTTCATTTCTGGATAGTGGGAGGAAGTGAAGACACGTCGTTCATCTTTATACGACAGTCTGTGTGCTCAGCAGTAGCATCACAGACCTTCATATAAGGGTCACTGAATGCTTCGTATAGTTAATACAGATCAACCTCCTGCAACAACCCTGACCCTTAGATCGGTAGATAGATGAGGATGGGGGCATCCATTTCATATTGCGACCACATTGTGTTTGTGTTCAACTTTGACACAGTCAATAATTACTCTAGTCTGTGTTTCTTTATTATTTACACCACATAGTGACATTACATCTCATCCTTTTCTCATTGAGTGCAGGCGAGGGACATTTTTTACACTGTGCTGAAGTGACTGAGACAACTGCAGCAGTAAAACTGTAAAATGAAGTCAAATACTATCTGAAAACAGCAGAATGGAGTTTTTTTTCCCCGATGAGCAGCAGCCTTTTAAAAACACTTTCACACATATTTCCAGGAACATTTACACCAGCATAACTCATTTTACCGACAGATATGTAAAGAATGGGATTGACAGTAGGAGAGGAACAGTAAAATGCTAAAAATACAAAGCCAGTCTACAAGTTATCTTTGAGATTCAAATATTTTTCACCCATTGACTGTTATGAATCAAACAAGACTCCCATTCAAAGCATTTCTGAGCTCCCACTTGCCTCTCTACTCATGCATACAGTTCCAGCACAGCTGGGTGGAAAAACACTGTGGAACAAACCAACTGAGACAGCTACTCCACCAACTTGCTCCTCATTAGTCACCACAAATAAGAATTGAGAAGCATTTAACTGTGTTTTTTTAACAGTTATATATTTATTCATGATTATTTCATTATTATTAAGTCATCATGATTTATTTTTACAATTTACCAAATAGGTAATTAGTCAATTGTTCATGACTTGGCTCTATGTGTTTTGTCAATGCAATCTTTTTCTCATTATCAAGCCGTCAATTAGGACTGCAACAAAAAGTTAATAATGATTAACCAGGTTGATACTTTTCTTCATTAATCAATAAATTGCTTTGTCTATAAAATGTCAACACAACAATCCAAAGTGGTGCGTGTGTTCAAATGTCTCCCTTTGTCCAACCAACAGTATAAAACTAATTGCTGATTAGTTGATCTTGTGTTACTTTGAACTTGTTCTGTAAATAGTGTTGTCACGTTGTCGTAAGGCTGTATAAAATATTGTCATAATTATTATTATTATGATTATTATAACAGAGCAGAAGATAATGTGTTATTTAGCTCAAGACAACTAAATGCAGCAAACTCTCATTTTGAGAAGAAGAAACATGACTTGTCAATTATTTAATTACTAAAATAGCTGCTTTTTAATTTCCTGACAATTAACAAAGAATGAATTCAACTGATTCTTTAAGCTCAAGAAGTAGAAATAAATGAATTTTAGTTTTCTTGTCATATCATAAAATGTTCAATCCCACATAATGACATGACATATAAATAACAACTTCTATTGATTGACACTCCTGCTCCAAACAAGAAAAACATTCATTTATAGGAAAGTTGTTTTCTGTTAGAATGAACAATTGTTTTTTAAACTCCTGAAAAAAAAAAAAACTTTCAATCTTTCAATCTTTCGATTTTCACAATACAACACTTCCTCACGCCCTACTTTATGAAATCAGGTGTCAGGCCAAGGACAACATGTCTGTATTGCCCCATGAGGATTTTCTAACCCACTGCTATTGTTATTACACACCAGTCTGTTCCTCAACATCCAATCAGCCCCACATACTCCACAAGGTTTCCATCCCATGCCTTCTGTCGCAGATGTGCTCGGAGCAAGTGTATCTAATATAGACCTGCAACAATCGAATCAATTATTTGACTGACAGAAAATGTATCTTTAAAACTTTTGATCATCGATTAATCATTCGATTTAAGAACACCAGCTTCTCCAGTGTGAGGATTGGCTGCTTCTCTCTGGTTTATACCGCTTGGTTTTGATTTTTGAATGGTTGATCGGACAAAACAAGGCATGCAAAGTTCAGTGTGAAAATCCCTTGATAACAAAAATAAACTCAAAGGCTTTTTTCTCAAACTTCCCCATCTCACCGTCCTCCTCGGGGGACTGCGTCTGCTCCGACTGAGGAACTTTGATCGAAGAGGTTTTGTGCCGTCCTCTGACATCATATAGACTAAACAATCAGTGGAGAGAACAATCTGCAGATTAATCGATAATGAAAATAATCTTTGCTGGCAGCCCTTGTCTTGCTGTTTATTCAATTAAGACTTTAAAGCGTCGTAATTGTTGAGTTAAATCACAATATTCACCCTGATGACAGAAAAAGGGGCCATGTATGAAACCGAGTCAATATTCTCTGATTGAAGAAAATAAACCCAATTCATCAGTCTCGAAGCCACTTTATGACGACTTGTTGCACTGGTATCGTGGTCACGTCTCTCTACATGGCAGTGGCCTCTCAGTTCGGACTCCCTTAGTCTGATGAGCAGGGCTTCTCAGTGTACAGTGCTGCTGTCCTGCGCTGAGCATGGAGATGCAACACAGGAGGAGCAAACTGCAGCCGGGGGGGTCACTATTTGGCAGGATTCGCAGACTGAGCCGAACGATTCAGCGCAAAACGTGTTCTACGAGTGGGCTCATTATTTTGCATGAGTGAAATTTGCCCGCTGATGTGACGTCCGCATCCATGCAGCGGCAAGACGCGGCAAAATGACAAAAAGCAGCCGGGAAGTCCTTCACAAACCCCCGCAGCACAAATACACAACCCGCACCCTTATTCACCTGCTAACATTAGCCAGCTAGCGGCTAATGTTTACGCCGTGTAAAAGTGCTGCGAGCGTTAAATCACGGCCAAACTTACGACATGCGTCAATGCCGGTGATGTATTGTGACGCACAGGGAACCAGTGTAGGAAGAGGCTGTTCTAAAGCGGTGAAACTCACCTTTTGTTTTCGTAGTTCCACGGAAGCGTTGGAGGATCTTTGACAAGTGCTGTCACCGCACTTCCGGGTGAGCCTGTGACGTTTACGGGCGCGTCACAGGCGTGTGGCCATGCTGGGATTGTTTTGATTGTGGAGCAGGTAGAGTCTCTGAGGAGGAGGACTCTCACTGGGAGTCTGTGACTGATTTTGTCTCGGTAATCATGTCAGAGACACTTTTCTTTTTCACGCTGCATCGAACATGAGCAGCAAAAAAGACGTGACTGATTTTGCGTCAATATTTAATATCCCTATTAACTTCTGTGCACTGGTGGATGAAACAATATATGAATGTTTTAGGTCTGGTTGGGTATCTATGTTACAAGGATACAAACTGGACAAACAAAGAAGTGTCAGGATAAGGATTTTTTTTCTCTATGTTTTGACATTGATGAGTTAGATAAAAATGTATTATTATTATTAGTGGAAAAAGTCCACATTCACAGGAAGAGATGCACTGACTCTAAAACAAAAATGTTGATACAATATTTTAGCCCTTTTAACGTTTTGATCATTTTTCTTTCTGTCTGTCTTGCTTTCTCTCTTCTGTTTTTCCATTCTCTGTATCTCAACAATAACTTTGGAGATCTACCCCCTGGAATCTGCATTTTATACCTATACTAAATGATACTTCACTGTAAAATATAGGTATACTTAGGTATTTTTGTCACATTTCACTATTGCTAGGGGTTGGATTAAAAGATCAGCATATAATTAATATACAGACAACAGAAGTGAGACAATATATATATATATATGACACATGAACATAGGTAGATTTACCTCCTTAACCAATAAAGATTATTCATATATCTGTATAACTCACTCTAAAAGAACTGATTCCATTAAAAACATTAGAAACTCACAATTGACTGCATATAAGACCTAACTAATAATCAATAATCATGAAACTTGACTGATCCTCACTATATATGTGAATTAGCAAGTTTAAAATTTACTTGGAGCTGGACATCAGTGTTGAAGCCTAAAAGTAAATCTGTTTTTCTTCCAGCGTACTGTACCATATTTTTTCTGTAGCTGAGCGCCCGGTGATCGACAATTCATCTTCAATACATTTTTTTTGTTTGTAGCCAGTAATTGCTTCACTTTATTTCCAGAATTCTGATCATTATGAGCATACGTTTGGGATTTTGTATTTTCAGGGCAAACCCCATTAAATGCAGGAAACTTTGCCACGTGTGTGGTTTTTTGGGAAGTATTGCCCCCATAAAAGTGGGTCATCACAGCAGGAAACAGATGTAAGCAAGATGAGTGGGGATACAATAGATAAAGCATCAAGCAATTAAAAATCTACTGAGAATGATGGAATATATAAATTAGTGTACAGTGTCTTTGTGCAGATCTGGGGCTTTGGTGCTCGATGAGTTGACAGGAAAAGACGTGCGATAATATGATTATGATTGTGATGCCAGAATTAAAATTGAAAAGAAGGCTGTGCAGGCTGGTTTATTCTGCAGATGTGTGTAGGCAGTGTTGCAGATATTAAGTCACCACATGTGGGTATAGCTGCCCATGTAGGTTATCTTGGCAATTTCGCAATGTTATAAGAATATCGTAACATGATTTTCTCTTTTGAAGATTTAAATCTATTCATCCAACTTCAACGAAAACACATGGGATAAACTATGCATTTGCTGTGATGCTCATCCAAGCGGTTGTCTGGTGGGATATTTATTATAAGGCAAAGTAAATTAGGCAGATAAACAAAAAAACTAGGGATGAAATCTGGCAATTGAATAAAGAAGAGAGAGAAAAAAAGTTGTTAAGACACCTGGATTTTTTTCCTCTCGGGAATGTTTGATCTCTTGAGGATGACAATTGCCGCAATGACGATATTCATGAGATCCTTTTGCTTCTCTGCTGCATGAAACAGTCCATCTCCCCACAGATTTAAATCCTATACATCTGTGTTGACACTGTATTGCTGCTCTCATATTGTAAACAGTGATCTGAACTTTTCTTTCCCTTCTGTTTGTTGTTTTCTAATGATTAGTGCTTCCCTTCATGATTCATAATGTGGAATTTTCCCAGGCGGTGGGATGTTTCAGTACATGAAATTGTATTACTGTGTGACGACCCCAGCTTGCTGCACAGGTCTGGCACCGTGTTCAGCCGTGGCTCAGCTCCGGAGTTTTATGCAATTATAAATAAATAAGCATGTGGACGGGAAGAAGACAGGGCCCTATGGGGACAAGCTGAGAGAAAATAGAGGAAGTTTAATTAAAGCTGCAAACTGCACTCCCACACACAGACACACACGCGCGTGCATGCAGAAACACAGGCAAACCGATAAACTTAGAAATGTTTGTGTATGCATCTCCCTCGCAACTATACAAAAGAGAAAATTATGTGAGCGTGCATGTGCCGTGTTAGTATCCACATGCACGTGCATCTGTGTGTGAACCTGTCTACAGTCCATATCACTGAAGGGAAACGTGAGTGTGGAGTAATCCCATGATGTTTAGATAAGGTCGTCCAAAATTCTTTATCACACAGTTTTGGGGTGTTTTACCTCCCTGATAACAAAGGCGAGGTATTTTAATTGTCTCTTCCAGTACTTCACCCCCAGTCACCTCGCTATCACACCCTCTACACAGCCACAGTGAAATGGTTTGGTGTACGCCGCTGTGTTTTTTGTTACATTATTTTCTGCAAAATGATTGAACCGCCAGTCTCCTTGTAATTACCTAAGGGGTGCAGGCAAAAGCACAGCCAGTAAAAGGCTGATGAGGGAGTATTGAATTTGCACTTCAATTAGAGTGCTTATAAAGTGTGGATTACACAAGGACTCCAGGGCCACAGCTCTCACTCAATTACCACAGTGCACTACGGAAGGAGGGACAGTATATGCAGGAAGGGGTGGAAGGCCAATAGGCAGCGGGCTAAAGGAGCAAGGTGACGCAAGAAGACAGGAGGAGAAAAAGCAAGAGATGTCAAGTATTTGTGCCGGCTGAGCCAAGTATTTAATCGGGATGGATCCGTGCAAAGACAAGGACGGAGAAAAGATTAAATGAGGAGGAACAACTGGAGGGAGATCCATCCATGTGTGACTCAGGTCCCCCGCTCTAAGTTCTGGCCTTGGATTCAACAAGGACGTCTGAAAACATGCATCCATTAAACTTCCCGGCGCTTCACAATGTGGCACCACACTGATTCCAAATGCCTGTGTGTGTGTGTGTGTGTGTGTAAGCGCGCGCATTAATTTCCATTCTCTGTGTTGTTTACAAACGTCTCCTTCAAGTTGAGGGGGGTTTACAGAAGACTCTGTTCAAAATGAAGCAAAAAAAAACCTCAACAATGTGTCTGAGTCCCTGAGTAAATTCTCAAATGGATTATTGAGCCAATGAGCGAAAATCACCAGCCATTTAGAGTGGATTTGTCTGCAAGGCAGCGATAAACGGCAGCTCGCCTTTCTACGGCTTAGCTCCTTGATTCTGAGAAGGAGATGCTTGAAGGACATGCTTTTAGAGTAAACAAACCAATGGCAGTGAAGAAAGAGGGAAAATTTCAATTTGACTGCACAGCGAAAGTTATGAAGACGTAGTGAGATGAAATGAATGTGAATAATTAATTGTTTTAGAGCTAAATGCAGGTTTCGCGGTGTTTAATTACTGGTTGTGTTTGCCCGAGGCACGGTGAGTTTTCAATGATTTAAAGATGAAAATGTGTAGAGGAAATCCCTTTTACAGTAAGTTGCATAAGGAGGCTGCACAGACACAGCATGAGAGGGTTGTAAGATACACACCAGAGGGTTTACCTGAACATAAGCTGTTTTCACACATGAACTTGGAAAAATGTCGAGAAAATTGGGTTCCATTTACCTGAGTTTGTCTTTTACATATTAAAAAGGCAGGAGGAGATTGCCAGGGAAATGTCTGCAACATTCAGGCGAGGGGGGGTGGGGTGCCTGAGTAGAGCATGATGGAGGCAGGAAATGACATAAATTCTGCTGCAGAAAGTCGTGTTGAACTGGACCGTTTTAGTGAAGGCGCTTAGCTGCAAGGTAAACTTTTGGATGTACTGGTCGATCTACGTTCCGACCCTCACGTATGGTCACAAGCTATAGGTAGTGACGAAAGGACAAGATTGCAGCCGAAATTATTGTTCTCTGTCGGATGGCTGGCTCAGCCTTAGAGACAGGGTGAGGTGTAGAATCGCTGCTCCTTGTCGTCATTGAGGTGGTTCAGGCATCTAGTCAGTGATGCCTGCTGGCTGCCTTTCCGTTGGAGGTTTACCAGACACGCCCCAACTGGGAGGGGACCCTGAAATAGACTCAGAACTCGCTGGAGGGACTATATATCCCATCTGGCCTGGGAACACCTCAGGATCCCCCAGGAAGAGCTGGAAGTTGTGGCTGGGGAGAGCGATGTCTGGATATCCTCTTGGCTGGCTACCTCTACGACCCGAGCTTGGATAAGCAGAAGACAATGGATGGATGCGGAGAGCAGTGTTTTTGTTTGCAGCACATCAACATCGACCCATATCGCCAAAAGCTCTAGAATCTCGTTGTCTTTCTAAGTCGACACCTTTATTGGCGTATTCTATGTGCAGGACTCTTCTTTTTGTCCTGATATATTTGTATTCTTCCAATTTTGCATTCATCTCATAAACCTATCAGCTTACCGCAAAAAGGGGATTTTATATCAACACGTTCCTTTAATTTCCCACTTCTTCTTTCTGTTCTCATCTCCTTCCCCTCCACCTTTCTCTCCCTCGCTCTCTCTCTCTTCCATTGCTACTGTCAACAAAGAATGTGCAGGCTTCCCACAGGCCCTAAAGGAATCTCTCACACTACACTCACATAATCACTTCAGACCCGGCTGTTTAGGCCGACATGTCCACTGGGACTTACCAGCCTCTTGCTGCAGGCCAAATCAGACCACTGAGTAAAAAAAATAAAAATAAAGATTAGTGGGAAAAAATAAAAATCAGCCGCAACGGTGAAACAAAGAAGTGGAAGCCAGACAGAAGAGCGTGACCGGTCTGAGAACATCAAGGATTTGTCATCCGGTGGCTGAATGTCACACTCTCCTCCTGCAGTAATGGGATGATTTGGTGGCCTCCTGTAGGAAAATGATAGACTGTACTAGTCGCCCTTTGAATACACAATACACACTCGCCCATTGTGTGTGAACATGCGTTTATATGTGTCGCTTTGTGTGTGTGGCAGGTCCGGCAGGATTCTCTGTCTGCCATAAGCCCAGTTTAAATTCCATCATCCTTTCCAAAGACCAAATGGGATCCAGAGCTTCATCCACTTATATCAAAGAAGCTGCGTTTAATGACATGTTTAATGACTCCTCACATCGGCAAATGGGCTTTATTTGAAATCTCCAGTGCCGTCAGGAAGAAGCCTTTTCTCCTCCAATTAGAGGCATCCTTTGGAAGACAGACTCCCTGTTCAGAGCGAGGCTCTTTTTTTTTTCTTCGATGGAGAAAGGGGAGCTGTTGATGCTCAGTCACTAATGTCAGACTCAAACAGGCTGGAAATGCATTAAAATATCAAGGTGGGAAAATATCTTTAACAAAGGCAGGCAGCGACTGAAGCCTCGTGGGAGTTGATAGCTTATGAAAAAGAAAAGAAATGAGATAAATGTATCCATTAGATTAGACTCAAGATCGCCTCATTGTGTTTAATGGACATAATCTTCACTTTTCACTTTATTGTGTTGATAATATTTCCACTTAACACTCCACTTTTCCTACTTTTTTGCGCAGTCAAATCACCTTGAGTGAATTTCCATGTCGAGTCATTTTTGCACTTTGAGTACAATAATGATTAATGACAACAGCAGTTATTAATGATAAGTTAATGATGTATTTATGTCAACATAAATGCTTCACTGAAAAGTTGCACATTTGCAAATGTGTTTTTCTGAATTAGGCAAATTATAATTATGAAAGTAGCACATCCTTGCTGGAAGTGTATTTTGCCTCTATGAAGCAAATTATTAATATCTTAATTAACAACTACAACGTGAAAAGTACGAAACACGTAACGAGAATGAAAGATGCTTGTTTTTCTCGAGCTGTCGGAGGCTGAGTTATGCAGCTCAGTTTGATTGACTCCACAGGCTAATTCCCCTCCAGCATTGACTTGCACAGCAGCATTTGCATAGCAAAGGGAGAGTGTGTGTAGAAGCTGAAAGGTTTTCAGGGTAAACATATGGGAAATACGACATGTGAAGACACGAGCGCACATGGTTTTGAATATTTCTTATGTTATGAATTGTTTCAACATGAAATTGATGATGATCAAAGATAAGACACAGTTCTGTGTTTTAGGTTCAGAAAACAGAAATCATTCCATTTAAAGGGGAACTCAAACTCTTTGGTGATGTTCTTTTATAAAGTTGGACTCAAAGGAGACAGATTAAAGTAGATAATATATTTCCTGCTGAAAATTAGGTGCTTTGCTGAATCCAAATTATGAATGGAACCTCCAAACAACAGCACCACCTCTGCAAATCAAATCCTGAGTCTGTCAGGACAGAACCTGCACTGTCTGGTTACTAACAACAACTTTCAAACGTCACACAATGAATCTGAAAATCTCAACCCCAATGTATAATTCACATAATTTAGTTTAGTTGTACAAATAACAAGCAAACTGATCTTTATGTGTACAAATGTGGGCAAAAAATGAAGCCAAATCATCTTGATTGCCCCCTGGTGGCTGGCTGCAATGTAAGTCATAAACCTTGCCTCCTTCGTGTTAGCTGGGACAAGCTAAAACATTGAAGTACACATTAAATAAATCTTTACCAAAGATGGACATTTTTTTTTAGCTTTTATCATACTACTGTTTTTTCAAGTGTTCATTTTTCCGGTAAGTTTTAAACAAATACCTGATGCCATAAAAACAGGGTGAGACGTCATGATTGACAGCTGAGACTGATTTCTGATTGGTCATGCGTGCGTATCGGGGGGGGACCTCGATACCTTGGCTTGGTCCCCTGATCGCTTCTGAGACTGAGGCTCCAAATGACATCATAAGGTCAATGTCCTGTATATGGGATATTTTACTTCAATGGGAGGAAGCGGAAAAGCATCATCCATCATTATTTACGATGAATTAAATCCATCCCAAAATTGAATGGCATAGAAGACAGAAATAGTCTTTCATCACTGTTTCAAGCTACAAATGAGAATAAAGGAAAAACCTGTTAGATCAGTGTAAAATATAATTCACCACATTTACTCTGATGAGGCCTTCTCCTGTGTCCTTTAAACTGCAGTCATTAACTTCAACTAAAGTAGTTTATGAGACAGGGAGGACACTGGCTGTCTTTCAAGGCTTTGACACGCTTGGCTTCATCGCAAACATCTTGCACTATTACTCTGCTCCTAATTCAGAGGATAAACAAGGACACGAAAACAAAATGCCAGAAAAGTAGCTGCATGAAGAGCAAATGGAGCAGCATCCTGTCAACAAACACTCCATTTGTCATTTCATTTAACCACTTCATCTCCGCCTGGCTGCTGTGTCTGCGAAGCCGGCCGCCTGTTAGATGCAATTTTCTCCCCGCTAACCAGCAGCTAAAGCTCAGTGGACTTGTACAAAACACTTGTTTTTCTGATACAGCTGGGGCATAATGACCTCGTGCCACAGGTCGAAACATTTTTTCTGTCCTCCAACCCCCAAATGAGGCTGCCTCTGGTCATTAGGGAACCCGCGTTTTAGAAGCACAGAAAAACAACCAGCGCCGTGGCCATTAAAGATGCCATCGACTTTTTAATTAAGTCTCATAAAGCGCCTATCAATGTGAGGGCTGTAATGTACAACGGCATAAAGCCAATCCCATCCCATTTCTGTGTTCTTTGAGGCCTTAACAGATCTGTTCTCATTTCACGCTATTAGAGAAGGTCTGGGACTGTAACACTTAACATCTCAGCGGTCCCCGGCCTAATTCCTCATCATGTGCCATAATCCAATTCCATCATTTCAATAGTGGCTTTTTTTCTCTTCTCCAGCAAATATCGTGGCAATGCAGGTTTATTTGTGTGGCAAAAAGGCAAGTTTGTAAGGTGTGAAAAGCCATTTCAATAAAAAGAAGAAAAAGCAAAAAAAATTGCTTTTACAGTATTTTAAACAGCACACCGGCGTTTTGTTCCAGATATGAGACGTTTCCAAAGTAAAAGATGTTTTCCGGTGTTTTCTGTTTTGTTCCTCGGAGCGGTGATCAAACCAGCCCCAGACGACCTGAGACAAAGTTTGGAGGTCTGGAGGGTTTGCAACACAGAACCAGGTCACAGATGTAAATAATATTTCCATCCTCTGCGAACAAGTGTCTGTTACAGTCTTCAAAAATCTGTCCTTTGACACACAGGTGCCTTGTGCCTTGATCTGAGAACTGAAGTATTGTGCTTTGCTTTCTTAGTGTTAGTGAGTTCTCCCACGATAGCCTACCCAAAATGAAAGGATGGATAAACTTTTCTGAGTCTTATATCGACACAAATCCTTCAATTGATGCTTTATTTTCATGGTGATCTTCTTGATTTTGTTGTATGAATCCATTTCTCGATGCTTTTTTTTTTTTACAGCTTTCAGTCTGTTTGGTTTTGCAACATGGCCCCGCTGACAAGTCCTATCAGTTTTTTTGGAAGGAAATTTACACCATTTGAGTGTTTGTGTCAGATAAACAGGAAGAAAATCAGGACAAAAAAAATGCATGACCTCGATTGACGACTTTCGGTCTCTCCTGCCACCAAACAGACTTTGAATCCCTCTTTTGATTCCCTCTGTAGAGGAGTCATCCGGAGGGGAGGTGATATTGGAGAACCTTCACTCACCTCACACATGCGGCAGGTCACAGTGACCTCAAATCACCGCACATCAAGTTCTGAGCAGCACTGGGGCCACCAGGCTGCAATAAGAAGGCCGACCTCCTTATCTCCAGTTGGCACGAGATGCCGGATCTAATGCTACAGCCAGAAGATGCTGGAAAGTCGGAAACTTTCTAAGGAAGTCCAAGCCAGGAACTGGAACTGGGTGGATTCACTGCAAGATTTCCAAGATGCAATTATCTGATATCATGTCAGCCTGGCAGCACATACTGTCACCTTTAATATTAGTATAATCCTCACAATGGCCTAATGTTGTTATGGTTGTTTTTTGCAGGAAATTTAAATGCCCCATTTAGCATTTTGCTCATGCTAATACTTAATCTATCACACTTCTGTCTGTCCAAGTAGAAGGATCCCTCACTTGTGATCCCCCCCTAAGGTCTCTGCATCTCTTTTTCTCCTGTTCACGGTTTTTTCGAAGGTTAGTTAATTGCACAAAATGAAACACTGCACTTCCCTGGGCCATTAGGTGATTCACATGTGTGAAGCCAATAAGATGAACAGTTTGCGGGGTATGCGTCCCACATACAGACAGAGAGACGGACGTTTGATGATTTAGCAGGCAGAAAACTCCGTGCTGTTGTGTAGTATACTGTATAGTCAGGTTGCTTTGGTTCACTCTTTACTAAATGAAGTACAGAGCCTTTTTATACACAATATATTGCTGGCACAAAGATGGATTGTATATTTTTGCATGCTGGTTATAATAAGTGATGGTATGAAATCTAAATCATGACATTTGAACTCTGCAACCCATTAAAAGTGCTGTTTTGTTTTTGGAGTACAGTAGGTGAATAGATTTAACAGCTCTTTGATGAACACATGCTCAGAAGCTCTCCTGACCTCACAGCATAAAAAGTAAGTCAAGCCCCGTGTTTTGTGTTTTGAAAGACAGAGTGCGCCGCTTCTTTTCCTTCTGAACACATTGTGCTGCTCCGCTAATCAAAGACCTTGAGTCGGGTCCAGGACATTATCTTCAACCAACTGCATAAAGGCAGGAGAAAGAAGGTAATAAGGGTTAGCAATATAAATCAGCGCACAAGAAACTCTATTATTGGTAAAGTAATGGGGACCGACGTTGTTTGTAAGCTTCAGCTGTTTGCTTAATTGCAGATCTACAAGCAACGCTGGCTCTCATTTACATATGTAAATCCTAAGCAGGCCAACAGAGCTGTTCTTGGCAATGCTTCTGTTTGCCTGCAAGAAGGAGGAGGGGGGTGTGAGGGTGGGGGGTTGCTGTGCGCCAAGAGAAAGAGGGAGAGAGATAAACAAACATATGGAAACTAAAATAGAAAATGGAGATGGAGGGGATCGTTTGAGAAGTGATGAGCAGGGACCGTGACGGAGCTACGGGGTGAGGCGACGGATCGAGCAGAGGTGGTGGGTGGTGGATGACGAGCAGCGACTCATGAGGTCACCTGAGCACACTGTCTCCACGCTCCCCGACACATGGCGGCAGTCAGGACGGGTAAATAGAAGGACATGTTGCTCCTTCGTGTAGGTTAAACCGGAGAGCGCCCCCACAGGTTGTCTGACAGCTCCCAGTGTCCTCAGAGCAGATTCCCCGCTAAGTTCAAGGACTCACACTGATGTACGCAGATGTGCACAGATGTTAGCGTGCCTGGGACTGTGATCTGCTAGCATTAGTGGCACGGTGTGTTACTAATTCATATAGACAGCTGGGGACAGTAGGAGCAGGTCCCCAGTGTATTACTCGCTTCCAGACAGCATGCCATCAGCTAATTTAGCCGGGACCAGTGTGTGTGTGTGTGTGTGTGGTGTGTGTGTGTGTGTGTGTGTGTGTGTGTGTGTGTGTGTGTGTGTGTGTGTGTGTGTGTGTGTGTGTGTGTGTGTGTGTGTGTGTGTGTGTGTGTGTGAGAGAGAAGAGGAAGTGCCGTCAGGTAATAGTAGAACCAAGGAAGAAGGAGCTCGTCTCAGAGAGCAGAGATTTTTGCAGCCAGACACACTTTGATCGTCATTGTACCAGAGAGACGCTGGTAAACAGTGAGAGAGCATGCCAGCACGGGAGCATGCAGAGAGAAAAGAGTTCAAAGTTTAAATTCACTCCTCTGAAAGAGAGAATTTGGTCACGATGTCACAGAAATAGACACTTGCTTTCTCTCTGTCCATTATTGATCTATATGAGTAGTAATCTCTGTGCCTGATTAAATTAATCAGCAGGATAACAACATAAAATCAACCTATTCCCATTTCATGAATATACATTAATGATTCCAATCATCCACTGACTGTTTACAGGGAAAACTCAGGTGTGAAGGAATTCATGCATTTTACATTTACGACACAGTTTGACTGAAATATAGTTGAAGTAGAACTGCAGAGATGTCCATGGCATCTAACTAAGCTGGTGATTACCAGCAAAATAAAATCTTCTTGCATGTTTTCATTTTAATTGCACGGGTGATGATGGGCTGAAACCATACGAAGGCCAAAGATAGAAACTGTTGGATGTGTCTCAGCATGCCTGGTAAAATAATCATGGTGTTACTTGAAACGGCATCAGACTGGAGGAATGGAAGCCAGTTACTGATATACAATTAATGCGACCTGGCAGCAGAAGAGTCTGGTGTCTCTCCGGTCAATCTCTCTCGCTCTCAATCTTTGCCTCCTTCACACACACACACATACGCGTGTGCACATACACACACACAAAAGGCAGGAGAAATATCAATAAAATTCATTGCCACGTCTCCGCATATTCCCACTTTGCTCTCCTCCTGTTGACAGACTCCTCCTCTCTCCTTCTGCTGATTTTCAGGCTGTCCTAATTCACAGATCCTCCTGAGGAACCATCAAAGTGCAGCTTCCTGTATTATACGTCTTTGTCCTGCTTTACCCGTTCGTTTTACCCCACTGTGTGCACAGGTGCACTCACGCAGTTTTATACGTTTGGTGCATAGAGGGCACATTAATAATAGAGGGTGTCCAGAAATGAACCCTGCTCCCAGATTGTTTTACGTTTAAAGTACGTGTTTGTGGATGTGGATGTGTCTTTTTAATAATATCAAATAACCTCCTCTGTTTCAGCCTCTACTTGGGAAATCTAACCTTCATTTAGTTTCACAAGGCCACGGTGTAAAATTGAGAAATTTTATGTGTGTTAAAGGGAAATTCAGATTTTACACATTAAATGTTCATTGTTGGCAAGTACTTCTTCTACTACAGCATATAGAAAACGTGCAAATCCTATGGTGGCTCCCAAGGGAGATATGTACAATCTGAAGCATTGCCTCAAGTGATGTCACTGGAGTCTGCATTGGTCGTAGCTAAAAACTACAAATCTGACAAACGAAAAAAAGATCCTGTGGTGTGGAGTCAGAAAGCCGTTATAGCCCATCACTCATCTCTGCATCTCTGCTGCTAGATCAGCTGCTACTAGCATAACACAAAGGACTCTCTGACCAAACTGTCACCAGTCAAATTGCATTGTAGGGTAATGTAGGTCCCCAATTGTGACATGGAAAAATGAACCATTTACAACACATTATATATTTGGTGCTCAAGTTCATCCATCCATTATCTATACTGCTCGTCATTGAGGGTCGTTAAGGGCTTGAGCCAATCCCAGCTGATATTGGGTGAGAGGTGGGGTTCTCAGCTCGCCAGCGTATAACCTCTTTTCTTATGCTATATTAAGTGTTGTCCTTTGATTGGGATTTTCTTTTAAGGCACAAACACTACAAAATATCAGATTCAGCACCATGGACAGCTCCAGTATGGAATTTGTCCAACGCCAGCATACAAAGAGAATCAGGTTTATTATTTGTTTTACATCGAGCACTTTATCGAGTCACAGTTAGGCTACATGTTAGGTTTCTACAGACAAATGTGGATCTTTGAACGCCTACAAAAACACATTCCCTCTCTGAATCAATAATCCAATATGCTCAGTCAGAGATAACAGATGATCTGAAGATAGGTACGACGTGCTGCCAAGAGGCGCGTCCATCACGCCTGGCTCACACATTTCAAGTAAAGGGAGGACTCGCCAAAAAGCGTCACCGGGGACTGCCAATCACCTGCAGTAATGATAATACTGGAGACGAATGAAGGCAATAACTAGCAATGGGATTAGGTCTCTTCTAAAAGTGTGAACGAGGGAGATTTGGGACATTCGTCTCCTCCGCTACTGTGCAAATATGGCAGTGCAGGTCAGGGACAGTAATGTGAAACGTTTTTTTGTGTATATGCATATTCAAAACCAAAACCAGGCTGAATGAGGTATAGATAAGGACCGTCTCCTGGTCACTGCAATAAAAACTGGATTATACTTATAATGCAATAACTGTCCGGACAACAACATTTTCTTTTATCCACTATCAATCATAAACATCCAGATGTTCATTTCTGTTTGACCTAAGTTCACTTTTTTTGAGCTTCTACAGAAATATTTTACACAATACACCACCAGCACTGTATGTGTTTATGCAGCTGACATCGTCGGCAACATCAGCTCCTCGTCTGTTGGTACAACCCGGTTAAATAACATATCCGTCATGTACCTGAAAGGCTCCTGGGGGGGTACGTCCTCCATCAGATGCTCCAGGGCATCTAAAATAGCACCATGTGTTCACAGAGGTGCGTTATCACACCTTGAAATACATATTTACACATCATTTACCTTGAGCTGATTTTAGGATGTGAGAATCTGCCACATGCCACTTATTACCACAGTGAATATAATTCAAAGTTTTTGAAACCCTCGTTAATTTGGAGAATCTGGAGTTAATTCATTTCTTTTTACATTTTTTATTTCAAACATAAGAAATTCCTGATACAAGTAAAAAATTAAATAAAAGACACTTGTATAAATTAAAGGAATCAAAAGAAAGATTAAGAGAGGTGGTTCGAGCTCTGTCCTTGCTTGCTCTCTTTTGATGTAAATCTTTTAGCAAATCAGTCTGGTTTTAGCTTTAGTTTCACTGTAATAAATATAACAATAAATAAAGAGCTTTTTTTAGAGTGTCTTCAATGCATTATGTAGGGGGCTGTGGCCTTAACCAGGTGATTGTCATCATTTTCTTAGTTAATTAAAATCTGAGTTTTCAGAAACTAACTGAATATCTTACGCTGGTCTATACTCCCAGCACGCAAGGCTTTCATTCCAAATTCAACTTCCATCTCTTTTGGAAGATTTTTCCAGAAATCTAAGATTTTTGAACAATCCCAGAATATATGAGATAAATCTCCCACCATCCCACAGTCCCTCCAGCATAACTCACAACCCATTCATTTATATCCAATGCACGCAATTAAGTGCATTGTATTAATCATGCCATGCACACTTTTTCCAAGGAATTGTATTTTTCCTTATGGAGCTGTATATCGGGTTTATGTAGTGTTGTGAAGATCACTGTAATAATCAATGTGGAATCTATATTTAAATGACATGTGAGCACAGTAGATTGATACAAACATGTGTGCTTTGAGTTATTGTGGTAGGAAATCCATCCTTTCGGCAGCTTGTAATAAATAACATCTCAAGGCTTTGTCAACAAACAACAGTCATCAAATAGAGGCCAACTGCACATCTATTAGGACTAATGATCATAAATAGATGGACATTGGGGTCTGTGGAGAGCTGAGATTAAACCCAGCAGGCGGCAGAGGCAAATGAGACAGAGGCAATGGTGCCACCGCGCACATAAAAAACAAATCAGAAGCAAAATTATTTATGTACCGATCACCTGTTCTTCATTACGTGACCGCTGAGTTTTTTATATGATGAATTTACAGAGAACATAACGTTTGGACTTCAAATCTAAAAGTTAAGCATGTAATGTGATTTTTTTTTTTCTTTATCCTTGCATTTCACGTGATGTTTTCAAAGCAATATATAGGAGCTTCATTTGCATGTTATTTTGGGTAAGCCGACCACCGACTGCTGCTCCCTTTAAAACTCATTCAGAGATTACAGGAAATATAGAGCAAGCCCTTAAATTGGATTCCTCTTCTTTTGAAGGGAATAAAACTCAAGGGAGGGATTTTGTTTACAGGCAAAGTAGTATAGACCATAAACAACAGAAAGAGTCAGAAGTATAACATCAATACGAAGCAGTATGAATTAAAAGGAGTTTGACCAGTTACTGTATAATGAGCAAGATTTCAGAATGATGCGTCTAGTAGAAAGTGAAATCGTTTGGACAAAATCTCCTGTCCTGGGTCTTTAAACATCATAAACACCAGTATGTTAGTCTGTTTTCTGCAGTTATAAAAAAAAGAATTGCAGCTGTTCAGTGTGCCAAGATGCATTTGTGTTTATGTAGGCAATTTGCATCTTATTTGATTAAATATTGTACATTAACATTACATTTACATTTTAGCCACATATCTCCTGCGGTGACTGAGTGAGACGTCAAACTGCATCCGCAAGATTGTCCTGTTACGATCGTCACTGAAATTATAGATCTACGAGCTGCACTTTGCCCTTTTAGTTTTATTGTTTGTGTGCACTTTACAGGGACGTCAAATCTGACAAGAATCTGATTAAATGTAACGGCGTGGGTCTAATTATGTTACGGGACAGACGAAAAGCTCTCCAGGAGACTAATGTGCCTGTGTTTGCTGCTCACTCGACTTCAGATGGGAGCCAGTGGGCCTAATTGGCTGCATACAGCCTAATCTGACTTACTGGATTGTCTTGCTTAACATTTTATCCCCATCCTTGTATCAATTTTCAACTAAATTAGCCTGGTCCACCAGAGATGTAGCAGAATTAGGCGGAGAGGGGGGAGATGCTGGGCTGCTATCATCGCACTTCACTCCAGTGTCACAGTTTTCACAGTGAAACACTACACAGCAGCTCATTCAGAGGCTAAACTGTACAGATATGTGATGTTAAACCTTTCACTGTGTTACATAAGGGGACAGAGGTCCTGACTTGGTTCAAACAAATTTGCAGAGAAGTTACGTCGCCCCCTATAGGCGAGGTCCACTGTGATGGGCAGTACCTTCCTGGTCCGAGACTATAGGATTTCTGAAGCTCCGGGTGACATCACTGCAGCGTGGCCCCTCTACACATTGTGTGTGCACCAATAGACTTGATGCTGGGGTGATATGACAATTTTTATGAATACCACAACACAGAGGTGAGTTTCAACCAACATTGTATTTCAGTAATGAACAAACTAATATAATAGGCCTGTTGATTCAATCAGATTTTTAAAGAGAAGAGGGCGAAAATGTCAGTTATTTTCATCCTATCACAACGAGGAAGGGTGATTCAGTTCCCTTCAGGTTGTTTGGTTAGCCCACCATCAGAACAGCTCATTAAAAAAAACCTGACCTATAAAAAGGTTATAAAATAATTAACACTGAGCAGGTTCATTATAAATCTCTGTTGTGAGCTACAACAATCAAATCAATAAAAAATATCATTATTTAAAGTAAACATTTACACTTCAAATCACCATTTAGTTAATGTTACAAAGAGCAAATTATTTCATTCACAATTAAACAGAAATATGAACCCAAAATACAAACAAATCAAAAGCCGTTGAGGAGTTTTAAACATATCTCAATTATGACTTCTCAAAGTGGCACTTTCCCAATGGGAAGTACAAAATAGTTTCAGGTCAAAAGGGAGTAAAAGTTTTTTTAAACCGTGTTGACCTGTTAATTAATTCATCTCTAAAGAAAAGTTTGATTTATGTTTAAACACTTAATTTAATATCTTTGCTTTTAAGTGCAAAGGGCTCTATGTTTCCAAAAAATTTGTCTTTGGCGAATATTAAACAAAGAGCATTTTTTTTATTTTTTTTAATTACAATGTCCTCCTTACCCACAGCCATGAATAAAAGGTCATATTTCTGGCATACGTCTTTGTACAGAGTTTTGAAAACAGACGTACACAGGGGAAAACAGGTTAAAAAACATGTTTGTGGAGAATCCTCTGGTGAACGACGGCTTCAACCATTTGCGGTGACCCTTGCTGACAAAGGACTTTTGTCCTCTGTATTTTTCTCTCCTCATTTACTGCCACCACTCTTCTATTGACTTTTTCTATAATAAGGTATAAAATGCCCCAAAAATTCTTCAGAAAAAAATCTCCCCACAATTTATTTCCCAGCCCTGATGTTTCTACTGTGTATGAACTCTGAAACCTGCTGTTGCTCCGATTTCTCTCTATATAGGCTAGAGTATAAGTTTGGCTTCATCTTGCTAACTTTACTTGTTGCTCCTTCTCACAACTCACATTGTCTCAAAATATAAAAATGTTGGCCTAATCTGTCGGATGTTTGCATCCCTCTGCTGACGCTCCCACTTCACTTTTGCTGTTATTGATTGAGTATTGAATTGACAGCAGCGGGCAGGAGAGGAAGAGGTCTACAGAAACTTGAGTGCTCCTGATTTCGCTTAAATATAAAGTAACTCGATTAAAGTGAGGGGTAAAGGGACTTCAGATGATGAGGAGGGATGAAAGATTTAAAAAAGGATGAAAGGAAAAGATGGAGAGAGCTGTCTGAGCTGTGATGACGAGGGGAAAGGAAAGTTGCCTTGGCTGTGGGCAGATGCTGGTTGCGGTGCCAGCTGGTGGGGGGTGGGCCCACCTGTCTCTGGCTCTCCCTGTCTCCCTCCTCTCCGCTGTGGAGGAAGCAACAGATGGAGTCCGAAAGGTTCTGCTTCTTTCAGTCCAGCTCCCTCCCGCCCCGGCCGGACGGCAACGGGCCAGGGGAACATGGGTACCCTGCCCGGCCCCCAGCCCTCCACCGCCACAAGGGTCAACTGTTTACAGAGTGGGGTCACCCTGCTTCCTTCCTCTCCCACAAACACTTTGCTGCCTCCCCGTGGATACAAGCAAAACTACATCTCCAAGTATAGACGTGAGCGCAGGCATTTCTTCACTCAGACAAAACATGCCCTCTCAAGGTCTCTCAGCTCTGAAACTATCAAGACCGGAGTCTTTGTGTCAGCTCATCTTTCATTGAGAGAGAGAGAGAGGGAGGGATGCCAAATTGGAAATGTTGTACATATTGACGTGGTTTTTATTATCCCCGGGGAGTACTTTGGTTGCATATTGATGCACGTGGACTGCGTGACAGCAAGATAAGGAGAGGATTGCGATGCAAGGTGGAGGTTAAAGGGTTGTGTCAAAACCCCAAAGTACCGAAGTCCATCACAGCTTGACTCGGTGACCTTTGCGTCTCTGGTTTTGTGATAAATCAATGCATGAGGTCTCTGAAGACACACAGCCAGCTCATTAGGGATCCTTTAAGGAGCGAGCCACCCACACCAGTTGTTCCTCTGGACCTCCTAATAACCTCCTGCTATTAGTTTGTAACGATACACTCGGCGCTCCTAAAAAGGAGCCTATCCGAATAAAAAGGGAAAACTTCAAACTGCTGTCCTTATATAAGCTCCTTTAGACCTCATATCTGTTCTCTATTATCTCTCTGTAGATTCATAAATTCTCCCCTGCTTGGATTTGACCAGAATCAGCCTTGATATTTGTGGGTGTCTGTGTTCATTAGCGGCAGAGCTGCATTATGACTAAAGTCCTCTCTCAGTAAGCAGCAGCAGCCGCAGCAGCAGCATAACTGGGCTGTTTCTCCTCCCAGCAGCCCACACTCATCCCAGAGGTGCCTTTAGAGCGCATTAATGGATTCTCTGCTATTTCAGGAAGGAAGTTATGGTTGTGGCAAAATCTTCCTCTCAGCGATAAAGAAATCGGCACTCATCCTGGGCTACTTATCGATAAATAACTGGCTTCTTAGATCTGGTGTTTTACTGTAAAGAGGTGAAAGTGCCTTTTTCCAAACGATGACAGAAGGGACAATTTAGCGCCCGAAGGGAGGGCCAAGATTCCTCGACAGCGCTGCAGACGAGATCGGTCTTTTCTCACAGGAGGGAATAGATTCAGAGGTTTCCTGCACTGGCTTTCAAGGGTTCTTTTACAGCCTTGTGGTATGGTGATACATTGATTTAATGGAAATTATCTGGAGATTTTCCCACCGCATGAAAAAACGAAATGAGTTTTCCACTGGCCTAAAGTATTCAGCTGTGAAAATATAAAGACAGAGGGATGTGTAACAGCAGTCAGTCCGTTTGGTATTATCTAGACCGACAAAGCTTCTCAATTATCACCGAACATGAAATGAATCTAAAGAGACCAATTCTCGCCAAATAATCAAGCCATTATCATTCATGACTCAATCACAGTGGAAATTACCATGTCTCCGCTTGTGCCCGGCAGCACAGAGGAAAAAAAAATAATAAAAGAGCAGACATGTGAGAAAACAAAGGGACGATAATGGAGCTCGAAACCAGTGTGTGGCTCCGGCGGGACCGGTGTTCATGTGCGTCACTGGGGTTTGGCGAGATATGGGCGCTCTGCCATACCTGAGCCTGATTGAGTGCAAATTAAATCTTGTTTCATCATCTGAATGGAAGGCAAAGACGGAGCGAAAAAATGGCCGACAATCTATTTGGAGGCAATAGCTGTAAAGAAAATCATATCAAGGGAGAATTTAGGCAGCGTGTTCGCTCTGAGCTGAGTGCATCAGATGCGTGTTACATCGAATGTTTTATCCTGATGGCTATTGTCATTTTGTTTGTGGTTGGTCTGCTATTTATTTCCAATAGGTTGATGAAATTAGATTTGGAGGTTTTGTGAATGAATGAACGTGGATCTCTCCGTGATCTGATGTCAATAAAAGTGGCATTTGTACAGAAGTATGTGGTGACACCATAAACTGTGAATAAAGATGAACGACGTAGCTCCACTTCCTCCCACTATCCAGGGATACATACGCTGCCATTTTTTGCCAATGATGCTGTAATGAGCCAGAGTCTGCAGTATAGTCGAGCGATCATGGAGTGGAGTGGTGGTATCGAGGCCCCGCCAATACACACGCTCGACCAATCACGAGCTGCTGTCAATCATGGCATTTCATCTAGTTTTTAAAATATCAAATAACTGATTAAAACCAACCTTATCAGAAACAAGAACTACCTACAATAACAGACACCATCTTTAACATGTAGGCTACTTTGACTTTTTAGTTTGGTCTCTGTCCCCGTCCACTAACATGGAGGAGGCAGGGTTTATGACCTGCCACCAGGGCCCTCACATTGTCCATCTTTACTACAGACGATGGGTAACACAGGTTTTTGTCTGACGTGGTGAAGGAGTGATGTCAGTGAAGGACCCAGCTGGTCCTGCATCATCTTCCAAATGGATTTTCATTGGTCAGTTTCCAGGATACAAAGGGTTCTGTGTCTTTCCCCAATCGTAAATAATGGAATCAATGTTTTAGGAAACACTCTTATTAATTTTCATGCCAAGAGTTGATTTAGATGAGATCGATACAACTCTCTGACTGTATCCGTCTGCCGAATATAAATATAGGCAGGACTATTTCTTGGCCTGAGTCGGCGGCTGCTTGAAGTCTCTGCGTCGCTGTGAGGTTGCCAGGCAAATGGCGGCGAGCTCAGGATGGGTTTTTTTTCACAGCCAAGAATGTCTGGCACGTATAACTCCTGGGCATAACACCCGTGAAACCACTACGTGTCCATTTTTTTAAAACTTTGGTTATTGTGCAGACTAAACAAATGAGATGAGATGAATTAATTAGTTTGAGGTGGCACAAAGACTATTAAAGTTTGTGAATGGGCCTGACTAACGTGTGAGAGCGATATCCATCTTCTCATCCACCTGCTGACGGAAAGAGCTGATCTTAACCAGAACAGGCAGACTCAATGCAGAAAAAGGTTCAAAACACAGAATATTCTTAAACCTAAAAATGTTGACTCACAATCCATCAAGGTTATTACTGTCCACCTGCCTTTCTCCACTGTTGCTCAGCTCGAACCTGAAGGCCTCTGGTCATGGCAGTTTTGCTTCCATTTGATTTTCTGCCAAACATGTCTTTGCACATGTTGCTCACTCATTTGAATGTGACGGAGAGATATTTCAGGCACGGCTTCCAAATTAATCTTTGCTCTTGTGCACATGAAAAATATTAATTGAAGTAGTTTTACAGACTGAGGAAGAGATGGTGCTGGAGGCCTGGGGGACACACTGGCATGGTGTGTGTGGTGTGGTTGGGTTCTTGGTTTCACATCACGGTTCGGCCGAGGTATTTCTGTGTAAGACATGCAGCTCATTACCTCCACCAAGGAGGTTATGTGTTCACCCCCGTCCTTTTGTTTGTTCATAAACATGATTATGAAAAACAACGACCGGACAGATAACCATGTAACCCGGTGGAAGGATGTGGTACGGGTCATAGAAGAACCCATTCACTTTTGGTGCAGATCCGGGGGCGATTTCCATATTTTAACTATTTCCCCAGAGAGTAGTATGTGGATCTTCATGAAAAAAAATCTGGCAGATTTAGAGGACTGATATCTATGAGAGTGTGAAATTTTGGCATGACTTCATTCAATTTAAAGGGACCATTTGGCCGTGGCAGTGGTTTCCGCTCTACAGAGTTTGAGTTTGTAATGTGGTTGGTGGATATGTGTGGATATGTTGTTTTGGTATAGTTGGTGGTGTGTGGACATTATGTTTGGACAGTTTCTGGTGTGTTTGGTGGGGTGTGGACATGGACAGTTTTTGGTGTGGTTGGTAGCGTGTGGACATTATGTCTGGACAGTTTTTGGTGTGTTTGGTGGGGTGTGGATATTATGGTTGGACAGTTTTTGGTGTGTTTGGTAGCGTGGACATTATGTCTGGACAGTTTTTGGTGTGTTTGGTGCTGTATGGACATGGACAGTTTTTGGTGTGTTTGGTGGTGTGGACATTATGTCTGGACAGTTTTTGGCGTGTTTGGTGGTGTGTGGACATGGACTGTTTTTGGTGTGGTTGGTAGCGTGTGGACATTATGTCTGGACAGTTTTTGGTGTGTTTGGTGGTGTGGATATTATGGTTGGACAGTTTTTGGTGTGTTTGGTGGTGTGTGGATATGGACAGTTTTTGGTGTGTTTGGTGGTGTGTGGACATGGACAGTTTTTGGTGTGTTTGGTGGTGTGTGGACATGGACAGTTTTTGGTGTGTTTGGTGGTGTGTGGACATGGACAGTTTTTGGTGTGTTTGGTGGTGTGTGGACATGGACAGTTTTTGGTGTGTTTGGTGGTGTGTGGACATGGACAGTTTTTGGTGTGGTTGGTGGTGTGTGGATAGCGTGTGGATAGCGTCTGGTTGCTGGTGTCAGCACGGCTCTGATCAGCTGTTGGCAGGCGGACGAGCGGGCGGTCTGTCCCTGCAGCGGCACCCCGGGTCGAAAGCCGGTTTGAAGTTTAATGATGCCAGCTGCCAGCTCCGCCAGGCTGTGAGTGCTAACGAGCTGGCACTGGCGGCGGACTGGGCCTCGGCGGCAGCACCTGGAAATGTAGCACACGTTTCAGGGGGGCGGGGCTCCACCGGGGCTGTGGAGGGGCCTGCTGGAGACCCAGGACGGCACCGAGAGGCCCGCATCTCTTTGAAGAGTGCCCCAATTTCCATATTTCATTACACACGGCTGACTGACAAGGCCCAGCCAGATGTTCTATTTTCAGCTATTTAAATTTTGACCTGCTTTCCTACCATGGATGCAAAAAGAAAAAAGAAACAGATTTGATGGAAACACAGATGCCAGGGATGATGGGAACTTAGATCTGGCATGTCTGTTATCTGTTATCCTCGTCCTCGTAAAGCATTGAGGGAGTAATCACACACCAAACATTGCTCTTTAACTTTTCAATATCTCAACTGTTCTTTTTCATTACAGACATTTGTTTGACAGTCTGTCCTCAGGGCTTCACTGTCTTGCTCAAGGACACGTTAACAAGTCACTCTGCTTGTTCCAGGGATCAAACCTGAGGCCTTGTATTTATGAGACAGTCTCTAACCATCCAGCCGGGCCGCCGCTGAATTGGCTCCCGAAGTGAGTGATGCACGCTCTGAAACAGCACATAAAGCACGCCCGCACGGCCCCTCTGTCCCTGAGATATCGGGCATGATTAATTCCTGTGGTATTCCTGTTGAAATGGCTGTTAAATTGTAGCGTCCTTACTCAATCCCTCATGCAAAAATACATCGACAACCCTGACCTTTTTGTGCATCTGCTGCAAATGGCACTTTGTCATCCCGAGTGACCAAGCCCAAGGATCAATGTGGTTGTGTTGGAATAAAACTTCCATGATGAACTTGCTGTCTGATTGGCTGTGCGCGTGTGTGTTTGTGTGTGTGTGTGTGTGTGTGTGTGTGTGTGTGTGTGTGTGTGAGCTTCATGAGTTAAGCAAGTTAAACTCTTGAAAGAGGAGGAAGGAGGGAGAAGAAAGGAGGGATAAAAAAAAAGAAGCTGGGGTGAATACACAGAAAGAACGAGTGGAGAACGGCTCTGAGTCAAACTCCAAATGGCAAAACATGAGAGGCACTCTCTCTGAAAGAAACAGAGGGAAGAAGGCTTTCGCTCATTATACTCAACACAGCTCACAGCGGGGGACGGAAAGCGGTTTATTCCTTCAGTAAAGCGTCTGCAAGCGTGTGTGTGTGTCTGTGTGCGTGTGGCTGACTGATATCAGAGAGGTAATTGAGAGGTAACCAAGGCAATACAGAGGAAGATTTGAGACAGAGATAAATGAAAAATATCACTGTGCGTGTGGCCACTGCAGACATGTTGAATTTGTCTCGTCTGCGTGTTGAGTTAACAGAGAACACGCTAAAGAGTGTTTATCATCTGCATGTCTGACGTTTACAGACTCGCAGCAGGAAGATACGGCGACATAATCTTTGAGTGTTTCGGTGATAAGAGGAGGAGCAGTTAAGTGGGGGAGATAAAACAGCTCTGAGTTTATGATGAGTTGTTTAGTTGCAGTTCAGTAGTGTTTTGTGAACACATCCTCCTCATCTCTTATGTCCCTGCTACTTTTCAATCTGCTAAAGTGCCAATGTGGTTCCCAGTCTGGTGGTCGCGACCCCCTGGGAGGTCACACGGAGCTAGTGTGGGGTGTGGGGGGTCGCAAGATGATTTCCAGGAAGAATGTCACTCAGTAGAGCACATGTCCCTGCCAAGGTCCAACAGTCCCCTATGACACCACATTAAGATTTTTATTTGGATTGGCACAAAATTACAAGATTGCACACCCTCATAAATATCAGTTGCCTAAACATGTCCGATTTTTTCTTCAAGATCCATGAATTATCCTCGGAGAAATGTAGGGGAAAATATTGAAAAATGCCATATCTCACAATGTTGTGATGAAAAAGGGGGACTATTTGACGTTGCATCTTTTAGCCAATCAACTGTCTTGTATTTTATCCCCACATGACAGAACATAACACACGATTGACAGAATCTTTTGCAGCAGGTCAATTTACAGCACCACAAGAAACATTGCAACATGTGCACGTGGGCACATTTTTATTTTTACCAACTGGATCAAATCGACATCTTTTATATGCTTCAAGCATACAGTGGGGGGTCCCAAGTCTGTTGTATCTTTACTTTGGGGGTCAGTGAAGTTGGGGAAACCTTGTGCAAACCAGCTGTTGCTCTCAGTAACCAGGACAAGACGTGATTTCACAAGTGGAATAACCTTCCTTTGTCGATCAGACGAGTCAGTGTCCTCTTTTAAAATCCTTTTATAAAGGCATCTTTTATTAAATGGCTTTCAATTAGATGTTTTATTGGTTTATCAGCATCAACTTGTTCACATTTGTAATTGCACTATTTTTTTTCAAATATGTGAGGTGCTTTGTAAACCAGTTTGTTTGAAAAGTGCTATATAGAATTTATTATTATAAATGTTTATTATTATTATTATTATTATTTACATGTTCAACCTCAAATTTTCTAAATATGTGACTTTCATTTCTCCATTTATGGTATTAACATCTCTTTCAGTAACATTTTTTGAATCAGATCCATAAAATATATATAGGTAGGATAGGAAAATATAAATTTAAACAATTTCATATTTATAATCACTATTTGAATAATTTAACACTGATGCCTTTAAAAATATTAAATGTATTTCTTGTTTTTTACATTGAGATATTTTCTTCAACAGCGATGGTTTCTGTAATTATAAAATGTTGTTACCATAGTGAGCTACATTGATGTCATCTGCATTTAATTCTCATGGCGGATAATAGTAATAATATATAAAGTATACAATGAAGATGCTCTGTTAGTAATAATGGAGCAGGAGTCTCTGCGCACACACGCACACACGCGCACGCGCACGCGCACGCACACGCACACGCACACACACACCTGGCTCCTGGGCTGCCGGACCTTTGGCTTGACCTTTCGAAAGTAAATCTGAAGCGGGAGCGATCGCCTCGCACCTCGGCCCACATTATTTTCCCTCATTATTTTTCTCCCACTGTTACCTTTGCAGGTTGGCAGGAGAGAGGTGGATTCAACAGCAGGGGGGTCAGGGGTCGCGAGGAGGAGGCTAAAGATGCAGGTCAGATTGGCTCTACAGTTGTGTTCGGCCCGTGTCCTCGGAGAATTCACCTGCACAAGAGCCATTTGAACTCTGACCCCTGCAGCTGTCTGTCAAAAGCTGACCCTCGGTGCTGACGCTTATCTACCTTAATGATGAGGAAAGATCCATTCACAGTAATAATGGAGCAGACAGCGACTGCTCAGCTTTAATGTCAAGTAACAAAACATTATACATACGCGATGACAATCAATCTTCTCTGCAGCGTCACAACAATTATCAGCATCTCTACAACCAAATGAAGACGCTGATTGACATCGTGACTCTTAGACCATAGACAAAAAGAGACTACTTCATTACCTCCTCTACAGAGCTAATGTTTCCATCACTTTTTGCCTGCCTGTCAACAGGATGACACAAAAACTACTGAGCCGATCTTCTTGAAACTTGGTGGAGGGGTGGGGTACAATACATTTTGGAGGACATTCAAAGAGGCCGATCCAAGGATACATTTATTTTTCAACAAGTTTGTGAACTTCTAAAGAAATAATGCCAAGATCTTTATTAAAAATCCGGCATATTTAGGGGACTGGTTTTATGAGTGGTTTAGGTTGATTGAATTTAAAGTAACTGTTGGGCCTGTTGGCGTAGGTATGTGCTCTTCTGAGTTACAGCCTATTCTTGATATTTGGATTCTAAATGTTTTGGCCAAACATTGTCGTCCCCTTTTCCAGCATCTCAATTATTTTGTCATGACATAATGTTAAGACATTCATGGTTTCCAGAGGTTGTTTTTTTAACAGTCAGAGCAACAAAAACCGAATGGTTTTCATTCTTCAGCAGTAGCAATACTTTGGTACAAATGGACAGCAATATTTCAACATTAACCGATTAAGACAATAGTCTGAACAAGATACTGCCATGTAGACAGCATATTCTGATAACCTTAACCCGGATAAGGTCACAAGACATGTGGATTTCACAGCAGTTTGTGAGATGTGCGGGAGTTACCACCTGCTTGAAGTCAAGACTACGTTCTGTAAACAGGAATATGTATTTTATTAGCGATGCATGTAAACATCATAATCAAGATGTCTTATTCAGAATAAGGTCGAATTATTGCCATCCATGTAAATAGTCACTGATGTAAAAACGTTATCGTAAAAATAATTTCACAGCACTCTGCACTTAATGTACTGTTCAGACCGACTGTAAAACTGTAAATGTCTGCAGCTCCGAAAGCAGATGTTTTATTTTGCAATTTAACTGTTCGCTCAGGTTTGTGATTTCAGTTGATGAACTTGATATTTTATCAAAACCCTGAAATATTTTAAGCTCAGTTTTGCCTTCTTAGAATAATACATTTGATACAAAGACAGCCTAATAAAACCTTACCAAACAGTGGCAGCATTAAGGTTGTATTTATTGTATTTTTAACCTGATATTTATTAATGTATTTTTTGCATTTTTCCCACCAACCATGCAGCTGCCAGTGTTTGCTGTACAGCCCCTTGCTTTAATTTTGCCTCAGGATGTAACATCACAGGTTACAGCCAAAAATCAAGGAGCTTATGTAAAGAAAAGGCATTTGTGGTGTTACTTCCTTTTTTAAAATGTTTTTGAACCAGTAGTTATTTTGGTCTGGGCTGAGTGCTCAGTGAACACGCTGAAATTATTGTAATGTTCCAAAAATGAAGCAGTGTCACACACTGTGCCAGAAGTTAATTTTCATTTCCCCAGCTGAAAAGGAGAAAAAAAGAGACACGTGCAGCACGTTCCAGCAGTGGAGAGACTGGGGGGAGATTTAGACGTGGGCTTCTATTCAAATACGAAGGTCTCCTTGACATTTTCCTGCGCTGCGTCGGCTGCTCATCCTTGTCACATTTCTCCAAACTGCAGATGGAAAAGCACGACCTGTTGACATTTACAAACTCATCTGGCTGAGAGCGATGGCATTCTATAAAGGGAAACACCTCCAAATATCCCACCTCACAGTCCTGGCTCCACCGCCTTGTGCTACACGTGAACATGTTATTGCTTCAAAGCAAACAGCAGTCAACCTTTGCAGGGAGTGATGTGTTCTATCTCAGTCTTCCTTTTAAAGTATACGACTACAGCGTCTCCTGTGCGCTTGTAAAACTTTGCAGAAGCAGCACAGGGTGACCAGTAAGCCTATTAACGCTGCTCTGCAGCTTCCAGGCTGCCACCAGAGGGAGCTTTCTGCTCACTTGTGACCAGGGTAAAGTCTGCCCCTGCCATGCCGATAAGGTTCTGGACAGCAGCCAAGAATAGTGTGGCACACAAGTCACCAGCAGTTGGGTTACGGCAGGACGAAGGTGAAATGAGGTGAAAGCAAAACCCAAACAGCAACAGCAGAGCAGGACTGTAAACAGAGAGTGAACTGAGGGACCATGCCAATAAATACACGATACACACTTGTGACATTACAAATAAAAAAACATGAGTCGGGATCAAGGCAACTGAAAACATAAGTGCCGACAAATAAAACCACAATAAATGAAGCGCTTTTCTCTGTATGGAGGAGAAAAGACTCATTCGCTTTATTGAGAGCGACTGACAATGAGAAACAAGAGAAAAGATTTCAAAAAAAGCCAATGGGATGCAATGAAGAAGTTAAATATGAATCATTGTGCGGGTGTAGCCTCTGCATCCCCAAAGGTTTCCAGAGAAAGTCCAAAACGGGGCTGTGCGGCGGATCATCCCAACTTTGTGCCTTGTGTCCAGCAGATGTGACCCTTTAGAAATCGGGACGGTCCTTCTTCAGCTTGCTGTAGTCCATGCCGACTGCAGCAAACTGAGAACACAAACAAATTTTAGCTCGAGGCCAAACCCAGATATTTCACATAAGAATAAAGTTGAGGTGACTTGGCACAGCAAGACGCCCCAACATATTACAGAATCATTCAATTTCAAGTGTCTTGTAGAAACTCCTATTACTGTTGTTTAAGAGGGACCAGTTAATGACTTCACCAGATGTATTACCACAAGGCAGAGTTAACCAGATTATGTAATTTGATTAATCAAACTGAAGGAACGATCCAAAGCTCAGCATTAAGTCTGGCAAAGATCCATATACGATCCTTAAAGATAACTGCCTGTGTGTAACTACTCCTTCAGTGACCACTTCAGCACGGAAAAGTAACACTCAGCAGGAACAGGACTTTAGGAGAAACACACCTTGTACTGGTAAGTGGGGCCCAGTTTGTTCCAGGGCTCTGGGTTGTTGTTGCGATCCCAGCTGCAGAGGACAAGATAGGCACACATTAAAAACAGAATCCGCAGAGACAGTGTGACATTTTCATATATTACACAACTTCTCATCTTCAAATAAAGAAGGGAGGTAAATACGAGATCATGTGTTTAGAGAGGCATTACCTGACTTCTGGGTTTCTCAAAGCAAGACGAGCCAGGTACGACATGGACATGACGACTCCTCCACCGATGAAGATGAAGAGGGGGATGAGCTGGAAGTGACAGACATGCTGGTGAGAAATGTTCTTAAACTTCAGGACAGATTAGCACAGCTCTGTACGAGTGAGCACAGAGAGAGAGACAGCTGACAGGCTGTGGACACCAACAACACTGCGATGCTGCTTTCACATACACCGTCACCCACAGAACACAAGGTGGTGGAAATTAAACAAACTCTACTCAGTCTGCTTTAAATAAGTTAAAAACTCGTGGTTGTTTCTGTATCTTCCGTCGCTTCTTGACGGGCTGAACTTCAGCTAGCACGGCTAACTGCTCGCTAACGACCCCCAGTCAAGCTAGTAGCTGCTAGTTCCAGCACAGCGGCGCTTCCTTGGTTAAACTTCAATCGCGAAAACGTGACCTGATTTGACTCCAAAGCATCAACTGCCACAAAGTCAACACACGTGTGAAGTCTGGAAAACGTTTATTCATCCACATCTGTGAGAGACCAGCAGTAAACACGAAGCATCTCTACACGATTTACACGATTTGTCAAAGTCAGAGCGGTCAAACTCGGAGCAGCACTAGCTAGCCGACGCTAACTAGTCTAGCGAAGCTAAGTTAGCTGAACAGGCTAAGCTAGGTTAGCCTGGAGAATTGACAGATGCTTGAAGAAGCAAAGCCTCCAACACGAATCTTTAAGGAATACAAGTGGAGTTTACTCACAGCTGGATGGCTGCTCAGCTGTTTACGGATAGTGGCGATCATTTTTGAACGCGTGAGGAGTCCGATTTAACGGAGTTCGTACAGAAGTAACCGGAAGACCACCAGTCCCGTCGACAAGGTGCGTAATTTAATGTGAGAGGTCAAGGAAAGAAAGTAGGAAGCTTCGAATAGTGCCTGAGCGAGTGTCAAAAAAACATACCATATTAATTCATATGCGGTGTTTATGAAGTATATTTGACTCCCTATATGTATAAAAACCGAGTAATTTCACCTGGTTTCATCAAAATGTGCTCTTTTTATTTTCTGCCTGTATTTCCATAAAATATTGTATACTGGCAGATAGTTTGGTTTTTCTAATGTCGCTTTATTCACCTGCTTTCAACCCAAAACAAAATCCATCCAAATACTGCTCATTTTTTATATTGTTCTCATTAATAAATGTGTAGAATATTGAATGTACTGTGTGTATTCGATCCTGTTTCATATACTGTTGCCACATTTATATCAGGTATTAACTACTGTAGTATACATGACATAAATTTACTTAATAATACATATAAGTGTTGGATTTCATAATAAATGTTGTGGAGATAAGATGAACTTAACTGCTCCTGTCTCTTGGATCAGTGAGAGGCTGAACTGTGTGTCTCAATGTTGCAGCAGGTGGCGCTGTTGTCTTTCATCATTTTTTATTCTCACGTCTAAAAGAGCTGATCTTTACTCCACCTGTTTTACAAGTTATACAGCTACGTGGGAAAATATTAGCATTTATAAATTCAATGTGTTTATTTTAAATACGTTTATCAGCCAACAACACCAGTAGAGGAATAAATTCAAAAATCCTCAACGCAATTAGTCAATAAATCAAGTAAGATCCTGCTTCCAGACAACTTTCCTTCAGCAAAAGTACTAGTTGTATTTGCATCAAGATATACTTCAAGCGCCAAAAGTAAAATGCATTTTGCATCTTTGCACAAGAGAGCTTACAATTTCATTGTCCCAGAGTATAATGAAAATAAAGCTCTTCCTGATTTCTACATTAACTATGTACAATGGCCCATTACAGATGAACATAAATTATTACATTAAAATTATTGATGCATTAACGTGTGAGCATCAATGACGCTGAAGCTGGTAAAGGTCTTAACTACTTTATGGTGCTCACTTGACAATATTGCACTTTTATAAATCTTAAGAATCTGTACCTGCAAAGTAACTCATGTTGTCAAATAAGTAAAATGGAAAGAAAGTTTCCCTCTGAGCTGCAATCTAAGTACCCAAATAGAAATACACAAGTTATACTTGTACTCAAAGTTGTAATTAAGTAGTTTTGAAGTAAATGTATATGGTTGCTTTTCCCAGATATGATTTTTTAAAAGGGAGTTTAAGATATACTATTAAGATGGATGTTAGTTCCTTATTTTATCCTAAAAATGCTCACTGGTGTGAACCAATGGAGTAAAAAGAAAATGACAATGAAATTATATCACAATATCCCTTTTATGGCAAGTGATTTTCGACTTGTAGAAAATAAAAGTAAAAACAATTCAATAGTAAGATTGGACATAACACAACAGGCCACATACAATCGTTCATTATTTATAAATGGCAGGAAACTTGGCTAATTGTTTGCCAAGAAATAAACAGGATGTGATAATCAAGCAACAATTTGTAAATCAAACCATATTTGGTGGTAAGTTAAATGCTGAAATTCTTAGGCTTTGTTTGGTTCAACTTCCATTCGAGGGAGGCGAGCTGGTTTCAGAAACATTAAAAGATTTGTCTCAATGGAGCAACTGTCAGCCAGTCCAAATTCTTCCACAAAACCGTCGTAGCTTGTGGTGCAAACACAATGTTAAGTGCTCATGGCAGCTCAGTCAGAACTTGATCCCTAGTTAAACGTTCTTTACAGTATAATCAACAGAACAGAAATATGGGAGTGAAAACTAAGACGACTTTTAAATACAGTTAATGTAAAAAAAACGTATAGGGTACTTGAACATATCATAGGCACAGTTTGCCTATACTGGATGTCTTAAGAAAATAAAGATACTGGCTCGAAAGTGTCTGCATTTCTTCTGCAATGTTTCTGTCTCTCTCTGCGTTCCAGATGTGTTAGTGCGTCGTCTTCTTTGGGCCCTTGCCAAATTTAGCATCAAATCCAAGACCTAAGGTGAGACAACGGAAAATGTTATACAGGAGCAAAGGAAAGTCTTGGCAGTTAAACACCCCGTACACCAACAGAATAAAAAATGAAATAAAAACATAAAAAATACAAGCACTGGCATCTTCTCTGTGTCGGCATCACATTTACTGGCTTCCCTATTCTCAGTACATAATTTACCAGTCAACCCAATGGTTTGCGTGGAACACTTGAATAATCCCCAACTGGACCGATTAGTTTCATACAATAAAGACATACAGTAACTATCTCCTGCTACAGTTCTTGATGGAATCAGCCTCATTTCTGCTAGTAATTGATATTATAATCTCCCACCATTTTTATATCGATAATATCTGAATTAATGAGAAAAACGTGGGATTTTTTTGAGTGAAGACGAGAGGAAATCGGGTGTTTATTCTCACCGAGGAAAACTAGGATGGTGCCGACCCACTGCATAGTAGACATGACGTTGCCAAACAGAAGAACGGAGCCAAGGATTGTGAAGAACTTCCTCGTGGTGGTGACGATGGAGCAGGTCAGAGGCCCGAAGTACACCACCGTCATAAAGATGAAGGTCTGGAAAAGGATTTTAAAAAAGATTGTAATTTGAATACACAATGTGAAGAAGGTAGTCTTACTGGATTTCCCCTTGCAACTACACCGACCACATCTATAATGAAAAACGAAATCTAGCGAGCTGCTGAAAATAGGTTGGGGAGACCCAGATGTCTTATGCAGAAGCGGTTTATTTATGGCCAGTGAATTGGGGAGGAGAGTGATGAGTAATACAAGTTAACAGCGTGTAATACCACCCACCTCTGAAGGCTTTCCTTGCAGATGCATTGAAACCCAGATGTCCTCACATGACACAGACAATAGATCACAATTACACATGTATCACTAAGAGAGACTAACTGAGCATGAGACACAGATGTTGTTTGTTATGGCTGTCTATCTTATCAGAAAGGTCATTACAGCCATCCTAGAAACAGATGTTAAATGATCACTTATGTTAAATGATACGAGTGTGGCCTGTGTACAAAAGCTTGGCTTATTAATATATAAGCTGCTTTCAGACATGCAATGAAGACATGCCAGGAATTGTCCTGAGAGCGGTGTAGGTGAGAACTCAAACGTTCAAGCCGGTTGCTCTGGACATTTTCCATAACTTTTCCTTCTAGTAACCTTGTAAAATGTCAGAGTGAGCCCAAGGGAGAATACAGCAGGAAAATACAGATATCTCAGGATGAAAGAGGATTCATACATTTAGATGACGCCAACAAAGATGTCAACTTGGAAGGATTGGATACATGAGCTTTTTGTAATAAGGGCTGATGCCGGTGTCAATGTTCTGTAAATATAAAACACTTTGCTTTCCATAGAATTTATACGCCATGTCCTCCATCCAGCATGCTGCACCCACATGCCATCCCTCGCTTGAATATTCTGGACATATTCCTGTTGTTGTTAACGTGTCTGACCACGACAGTCTCCTGCTGTGTTCATCTTATGGGAACAGCAAACACCCGGAAATGTCCAGAAAATTGTTTATGGGGAATTTTTCCTGAAAACCCCCATAAGCTGCTCTGAGACATGCACTGAACTCCGGAGAAAACAGCTTTTCAGACCTAACGACCCAATAAACAGATAAAAAAAATATCTGACAACTTCAGTTTTTCCACCCACCTGCCCTAAAGCACTGGTGAGTCCAAACAGGAGAATATTGTAGAAGATGCTGGGGTGACGTTCAGTGAAACTCAGGAAATCCCAGATCTCCCCGGTCCACAACACAGCTGAGAGCAGAGAGGAAGAAAAAAGCAGCGGGAGCAGGAAAAGAAAATACAATTAATGTCATTTTAAAAACATAACTCAGTCTCCTCTGTCGTGGTTGCTTCGTGGTCGCCCTGTCCTTGACACTGATGTCCTGAGAAATTCATACCAGTGTTTATAATTTATAATGCGGCCACATGGCACCACCATGTGGCCTACTACAGTAATAGCAGTCAGATGAAGCTTTGGTGTGGGGGTGTCATGGAATCATGGGAGTAGCAATAAGAACCTTTATATCTTGGGAAATACACTTCAAAGCTGTGGAGGGCAGATAATAATAAAGGCAGCAGGAGAGCACCTGGCTATGGGCAGATTTCACAGAGTGAAACTTAAGACCTTTTGCAAGTATTTTAATACAACCTCAAACTGAATCTGAGACGTCCTGAAAAACAAGAACTGTATTTTGTTTAATGTGATACGACTTATGAAAGTGGAAAGCAGACTTTCAGGCAGGATGGAAACACGCTGGCAGATAACAGCCAATTATTTTGTTTTAAAAATGATAGAAGTCCCTCAGTTTTCATATTGGCTTTGACCTTCTGATCTTTATCACACAGCCCATTAGTGCCTAACCTCAGACAGCCCCTCATTATATCACATTTGTTTTATGTGCCTTAATCTCAGGCATATTATAGCAGCCTCCATATAGACCCGAGGTCTTTGAGGTTCAGAATTCCTTATCCATAAAGATAATGCTAAAAACTTTGCCTTGACTGAATTAATTGAGTTTTTCCTCCTGAGAGACGTGTTCACCTTTTCTTCAAGAGCCTCTAACGCAGCGGTGATTGCTTTTTGTCTGGGTCCTTTACTTATTATTAGAATTGTCATTAGTTACATAGCAGTTATTGGTCCTGGGATCTTTTGTAAGGATTTATTGTGATGTTATAAATCCACACTAACTAATAATTTCATATATTTTTGAAAATAAACCACACCACTCAGACAGCCATGTTATAACTCTGTTGTTAATACTGAAATACCAGTTGTAGTTTGCTGAGTGGAAAAGTTTCCCAGCATAGTGATAAAATAAGACACTGAACTATATTTACATCCACCAAGGAGGTTATGTTTTAATCTGCGTTTGTTTATTTGTTTGTTAGCACGATTACACAAAACCCTCTGGACGGATTACCACGAAACTTGGCAGAATGATGTAATATTATACCTAAACTACACCGGTGAAATGTGAATACACTCTGCATTGGTTTAAATGATTTTTAGTTTGAACCGTTTTATAGGTTCATTCATACAGAATCGGTAAAGCAACACATGCAAACTTTTATCCAAAGGGGAAGCTCTGCAACAGGACGTTTATTGCACCAGTGTTTGTGTTTAATTCTGCACTGAATCCCACCAAGGTGACTTTGCTCATTAGTTTTCTCCTGTCTGGCTGCGGCTGTGCCAGTCAGTCAGATTAGCCTGGTTTGGTTGGAATAAAAAAAACACATGCTCCTGATTCTAACTCGCACATATTCAGTTACACTAGAGTTTGACGGAGAGACACTTCGGCTTACTCACCTAGTCCCAGCACCAGGGTGGACCACATGTTGATGTTCAGCATCATGTGGTTGGCACTCGCCTGGAAGCGAGCCCTCATGTGGTCCTGGGCCACACCAGTCAAACCGTCCAATGTCAATGAGACCAGCTGTGACGCACGAAAACACGCCACGAGACAAATGTCATGGAAATGTCACAGTAGTCGTGGATACAGTGAGGGGACGGGGATGGATCCGAATAGCATGACAGTAAATGTGATACGAGTGAAATGCGTGCACTATAAAGCCATGTGGTCTCACCAGCAGAATCTCTCCAAAGCCAAACGCGTGGTCATCTGCCACAGCTGAGCTCTTGTTGGGTTTGTAGAGGAACAGAGCAACGCCGCTCACGATCAGCAGCACACACAGGTACTTAGCCAGCGGGTACTTCTTCCTCAGTATCGTAACTCCAAGGATCATCACTGAAACAACACAACACCAACATGACTGGTCACTTTAAGCTGTGCATACTAATGTTACATACATGTGGTGTGAGCTAATCTTAACCTGGATACAATGTCAGGCCTGAGACTTGAACATATGGACAGTGAGAAAAAAAAAAAAACATGTGTGTGAGTATAATAAGAGATAACCTTCATGTACAAACAGAACATACTCTGCCCTGCAACAACTGTGTGCTGTGAAAAGAATCTGTTTGCTCTGTGTCCCCCAGGTCATTTATTGTGTGTCAAGTGCCATAGACACACAGCAACTTAACTTTGTACATTATGTAAGTCAATATTGAAACATAATGGAGAAGCCTGAAATTTGCAGAGTTTGCTAAGTTAGCAGGAACAAACAAGCATGTCAACTGTCAAAAGTACAATTTGTACAGAATGACACGGTTTATCTCTAGATCGACATTTATGACAGAGGAAAGGAAGACGCCTCAAGAAGAAATGCATTTTCATTATTGTTGAAGAATTTCTGACCATCCTCAAACATTACTATATATGCCACTATATATTATGTATATTATGTATATTACACATTATATCTGTACAACATTGGGAGAGTGGGGCCTGCCTCGTTCCACACATACTCCCTTCTCTCTCTAATCAGTACCCAAGGTCAGGTTATAGATAAAGGACCAACTGACAGTACACTGTAGTATCTACGTCGAGGGACTTTCATATCTAACTCAGATGCTCCTGACAGAGAGGCATCACCTTTAAACCTTTTGCGTATTACACCAGTGGCAAGACGTAAGGACACAATGTGATTTAGGAATGGATATTTAGACTTAACTATCCAAAAGGATGCGAACACCTTCATGTAACATAGAGAGTGACAGCAATTCTAGCCTTTTAAGAGATGTGGTATTAGAATGGGTGACACAAGTAGAGGGAGATATACTGGGAGGCTGTGGGAGACATCTTCAGACTTGGGGGTGACAGTTGCTAATGTTACTCTGTTAGCGTTTGTATATTGTTCCACCTTCTGGTCCCTTTGATGCATCAAGTCTACATTAAAACCTTCTGCATAAGACATCAGCTGCTGCCGGAGTTCTCCTTTCACCAGCTTCCAGAAAACCTCCATAACTATTATTACCTCCACCAAGGAGGTTATGTTTTTCTTTGCGTTTGTTTTTTAGTCTGTAAGGCAGCAGGACATTTTGATGTGGATCCGGATCAGGGGGCAGAACCAATCATTTTTCTCACTTTCTTTAACATTGTTAGAAAGCGCGTCTGTTAATTTCATAGAAAAATCCATGGATCTGGATGAATGATCTAGTGAATATAAATGTGCTTCCATGAGGGGACAGTTGGGCCTTGGTGAAAAATGTGCTCTACTGAAATCAAATTATTTTCTTCCTTTACAAAACACAAACATAAGCCTAGACATTCATTTAATAGCACATTGTTTAGGTGACAGGAGGCGATATGTTGGTACAGCTATACAGTTAGAATGCAAGATATAACCCAAAGTGATATTATCATATTTACCTGGTATGGGCTTGCAGGATTTTCCCAATACCTATCACAAGAAAAAGATGAGTGTCAAGAAGTACCGATACAAAATCCCCAAAATTCAATGAACTTTCCCCCCAAAAAGCCGACTCACCTGTGTGGGATAGTTAACATACTGAAGGGCAGAGTTACTGGACACCATGGCTCCAAGATAAGACAGGGAACACAGTATATAGAGCCAGTTCTTGGTGTGATCTTGTTTTGAAGGCTCAAAAAACTGGATCACTAATGAAAAAGAGAAACATGTGTTAAATAAAAGACACCAAAAAACATCTTCGCCTCCGTCTGTTTGTTTGTGAGAAAGATTACGCAAAAACGACACAACAGATAATGACTAAGCTTGGTGGAAGGATGTGGTATGGGTCAGTAAAAAAAACCATGAAACTTTCTTCTTCAAAATTGAGAGATATGGTGTTTTTCAACATTTTCATGGATAACCCAGGGAATACTTGGTGGATCTTGGTGGAAAGGAGACCAATATCGATGAGTGTGTGCAATATGGATGCACCTTGGTTGAATTTAAGAGACTGTTGGGCCTTGACGGGGGTAAGAGTCATTCTAAGGAGTGTTTGTCTCCCTTGTACAGTACATACTCACAGATCTTAGCAAACAGCGAATTGATGATGCACTGGATGAAGACCAATGTCCTTGCGAATATGAACTTCTCCTTCTTTTCTCCTTCGCCATAATCCCCTCGGGTGCTGGAGAAGTCAGAGGAACAACATTGTGTTGATGTTAACAATTCTCAGACAGCGACTCTGAAACTGAACCCTTCACTGCCCCCTTGACAGGAGGGAGGGTTGAGGAGTGGATAGCTTCAGACTCAGAGCTGTGAAAAGGCCCCCTGTAAAGGAGAGGCTGTGATGCATTGAATTACAACTGACAGGGTGGTGGGGATATTTTCTCAGGGTGGTGTCTAGCTTAGTGTCAGTTTTCAGTTGTAGTCTAGAACTCTCAAAAAAGACAACTCTGGCCTCAGTGTAATTAGATTAAAATAGTTAACATGAGTTAATTGTTCCGGTTGTGAAAAGGCTGTTTACTCCCACACAAACCAGTTTGAAACCAGACCTGTCCCCTCTCGTGACTTGGGGTAAGCATACCATGCATGTCTTCCCTCAGTAGTTGTTATGCAGTTAAGTTTTAAGCCACACTCACAGTTCAGAGAACCACAACAGATATGATTGCTGATTATTAAAGTTGTATTGATGAAGATAGGAAGGATAAAGATAGTTTGGTCCTTACAGTAAAATAGATATTGCATATGATGTATTGATCAAGATAGGAAAGGTAAAGCTTGTTTTGTCCTTACAGTAAAATAGATATTGCATATGATGTATTGATCAAGATAGGAAAGGTAAAGCTTGTTTTGTTCATACAGTAACAAAGATATTCCCTGATGTAGAGAGGACCTACACGTTTTTAAATGCTGCAGCTACATCACATGTAAAAGCATCAATTAAGAGAATGTCGCACACTTTCGTATTACAATCTCAAAACGTTAAATTGGCAGGTTTGTGAATCGAGTTCGGCAGTGAACACAACAGCTGCATCGAGGTGGGACTGTTACTTACATGGTCTCTTGTAATATGCCGTAATAAAAGTAACACACGAACACTCCGATGAAGCAGACGATGAAGCGTATCCGCATGTTGTCCCACAGCGAGGCGGGCTTCCCTGCTCCCTTCCCCGCAGCCATGCTGTCCTCCACCAGCCCGGGTATGGAAACCGACACCGCTGCTCCTCCGCCGCCCCTCACACCGACGTCCCGCTCCACTATAGCCGATGTCACGAACCCGGAAATGGCGCTCGTGTTTTCCCCCCTATTAGCCGTGATAGTTTTTTAGAAGCTGGGTGGTTTTCTGATGAATGTCACCAAGCTCTCTGGTGCACAGTGGAGTGTTTTGTCCGATGCTCTAACACCGTCTTCACCGGTCTAGACCTGTGTGGGATTTCTAGAGGTATCAAGTCATTATGGTTTATTTGGACTCGTCCTGCCTCTGAGAAGCAGACTATCTGCTCCGGGACACATGTAACACCAACAGCGTGTGACTCCCTCCGTACACACGGACTGTCAGAGGATGTCAGTCCGCGTCTCCATTCAGGAATCAAACTTATATTTAGAGATAAAAAAAAAAGGAAGTCGCGTAATGTAAAAGGCTTTGTGAAAAGACCCCGAGGGTGTCCTCAGTGAAGCCTGACCCATTACATTGAGCAATCATTAAACCGTGAACTCACACGCATTACTGTGTGTTCACTGTGATTTCGTGAAGCCAGCGTGAGAAACACGACAAGAAGTACAAATTATTTTTGTCAAACTTGAGACTTTAATCGTGCTTTATGATATGGCATTTTTAAAGAATGCTATAGAAATATGTGAGGGCCTTCCTTGAATATGTCCCGTTCCTTTTTGTCGTCCTAGGATGTGGATTGAATGCATTGGTCCATAGTAGGCGCTGGAGATTCGCCCTCGGCCAATCAGAGAGCGGAGTATGGGTGAAGAATAAGGGAAAGGCGGTGCTTAGATTTAAAAACCACAAATCCACGTGTCAAAGGCGAAAATGACAACAAGACGAAGAAACAATAACTACAGTGTTGTAGAAAATATTTGAATGTCCAAAAAAAATTTATTTTATTTTCTGAACAAAAGCAAAAGCACACAAAACATTCTGAACTGGTATCACCCTGAAAAGGGTAAAACAAAAAAGAAATGGGTGCAATAATCAAGTCTGAGATATTCTAAATATTATAGAGGTTGCAACAGTTTAGAACAATGGCCACATAGGCAAGTAAAGCTAGAGATGTTCCAGCATCAGAAAGGCCTCCGATACTACTGGAAATACCAGGTCGGGTATCGTCGAGTACGCAAACCTAAGTACCGATCTGATACCACATGTTAAAAGTATATTAGTTTCACCCAGATTAAACTGCAATTTTCTGTTTAACGTAGCATTTGTCAGAGCCAGCTGAAACGTCAACAATTTGGCAATATTTCCCACGGCAAAGTCCCACAAGTAAAATGGCGACATGCAACAAATGCAAGACTTCAGTTTCAAGGAGTGGCACAAGTGCACTGTTAAAGTAGATTATGTAAATTGTTATTCTATTAAATGCACTGGTATCGGATTTGTATTCTGTATCGGCTGATAGGCAATGTCCGGGTATCAGAATCGGCATTAGGAAGGGAAACATGGTCACAGAACATCTCTGAGTAAAGCTCATAAAACACCATTTCCCTGCTTACAAAGCACCAACGTACAGAAGTCAGTTTCCTTAGTGAACAAAAACAGCATCACCAGCCACATAAGTTCATTACAAAGATACAAAAATATAAATCTTGCTAGAAATACATTTGTAGAAAAGTAGGCCGCCGTAAACTATAGGCCAAACACATATAAAACTCCAGGAGTAAACCAATCAAGTATTTTGTTTTTGTTAAATATGAAGCTGAAACTTCACCTCAACCTAACCACGCTTTACAGGGGTCAGGCGACAGTAAAGGAAGTAATACTCAAGTCAACACGTGAGCTGTGTTTGGTTCTCTGAATTCACTCATGTTGATACTAAAAATCCTCCCAGCAGACTGCAGTCTTTCTCTGAGCTGTTTGCAAATAACTAAAAATCAAAAAGGAAAAAGCCTCTGTGTTCCTAAAAAATGTTCTAGCATTTGCCAACATTTCCAGAGCTGAAGGCTTGTAGTCTAATCCTCAACCCACATAGGAGAAGACTATTTTACAAAACAAATCAACTGCCTATGAAGTAAATATCAGCTGAATCCAAACATCCTGCAGTTGGAAATAATCAGTAAAGCAGCCAGATTTTCAGGCCAAAGTTAGTCTGAAGTCTGACGATAACGGTCTCAAAGTCTCTTCTATCGATCACAGTGATCGTGCCCCGTAACACCAGTGATGAGCCAAGTGATTTCATGTAAAACACATCCAGTTCCTCCAGGTCCCCGCTGAATAGTGTGCTTTAGTCCTGAGATGATCTCCTCAGATGTGCACCTACTGCATGCCGAGGTGCCTGGTGGGAGACGCTTGTCCCGGGCAGCCGGTGACAGGAGACACCGACAAGCCCCGGAAGAGGAGGTCCATGGAGGGCAGGAGGGGCTTCAGGAGACTGACGGGGCAGAAAGCAGAGCCTCCGTGGGGAGTAAAGTTCACTTTGTTGGGGTCGGGGCAGGACCGCTGGAGGAGAGGCCCATCCAGACAAGCAGACCTGGAGGTGAGGAGACAGACAAGATGTTTCAGATTGTTGTTTCAGATTCCAGCTGACAACTTCAGTAACAATCTAAAACAGACAATCAAGGAAGTAAACCCACTTTACGCAGCCAAGGGCTTTGTACTTCTCTCTTAATTGTCCCCATTGTTTTCACAAATTACTTTGTTGTACTTTGTTCATACATACAAGTGCAAAGCTTTCCAGTTATGCTAACACGATCTACACATGGTGCTTACATGGCCTCCTCGCACACTCGAACTCGCTCACAGCCTTCAGGCGGCTCGCGCTGGAAGGAGTAGGTTTTACTGGGCTGAGGAGAAGAGGAGCAGGGCTGCAGCTGAGGAGGATCCAGTGCAAATGTAGGAAGCATTGAAGATGGAGAGGGACACAGAGACTCACAGTCCACTGGCTCTGTAGGGTCAGAAATATCCAAATACATTTAGTAATAACTCCTAAAACAAAAAACAGAATTTGAAAGAATCTCTAAATATATATAAAATCGCAGAGTTGTCTTACCTGGCTCTCCGATGGGACAGGGAGACTGTGAAGGTGACAAAAGCAACAGGTTCAAGGTATGAGGGGAGTTTGAAGGCGAGAGAAGAGCTGGATCGAGAGGACAGGGGGACTGACAGGGAGACAGGAGGGAAGGGTCCAGGGGCCCGGGGGAGGGCTCGCTCTGAGAGCCACTGCTGCACCTCTGGGCAGGGACAGGAGCCCTGTGGCCGTCTGGGATGTCCAAAACCTTTTAAAAGGCATCAGGGAAACAACATTAAAGAGTGAGGAAAGGAAATGGAGGTGCTGGACAAGTGAGAAATGCAGTATGAGTCAGAGAAGAACCCATTCAATTTTGTGCGATTCCGGATCAGTGAGAAGATCCTGGAATTTTAATGCACTTTCTTTAACATTGCAGGAATTCAACATTTTCACAAATTTTCCAAGGAAATAATTCATGGAACGTGATGGAAAGAAATCAGGCAGATAATGGGGACTGTGTGAAATTTGGTGCAGCTGGATTGAACTTCAGGGGGCTGTTGGGCCTTAGCAGAGAGGTATAATTATTAGGTATTTAAAATACGTGTTGTAGGCATATTTCAGTGAGCCAACCTCAAGTTGATCGTCCGGTTTCTCAGACCCAAACACGTCTTCCAGCTCCAGGTTAAGACCTTCGACGCTGCATCTCAGTCGTGGGGCGAGTCGGTTCAGGGGCATCAGGGGCGTTGCCTGAAGAACACACAAAATACAGCAACAATTTAGACGATATTTAGATGTGACTGTGCACTTACGTGTGTCTTATGTGTCTTCTCCAAAAGAGTCAGTTCCATACGTCTATAGTGTTGGAATGTTACGGTAGGATATTCTGGTCTTAAATAGTCGCTGTGTGACCTAATGGCTGTAACACAGGAGCTTTGATGACAGCCGATCCTAAGAAAAGCACCAGTGTTTTTTTATATCCCTGTTGCTAAGGGGCTCTGCCTGGTCTGCCTGTGACAGCCAGTTAGGCATCCGTGGCAATCTGGAAAATGTGTGTCCTGTGTTTCTTGAACTCGCACATCCTCAAAAGGAAAAAGAGCAGCTACCTGGGCGACACCTGCCGCATGACCTGCTGGCACGGGGGGGTGGGGGAGCCCGTGCCCCGCCGCTGAGGGAGGGGCATGGCGAGAGCGCTTCTGCAACTGGTGCCTCAGCTTGGCCACCTGAGGGCAGAGTGGAGAGGGAAACGAAACTAGACGATTCATTCAGAAAAGGGAGAGGTTACTCCTTTTCCCCTCTGGGGCCGTTAGGGTTTCATGCTGCTAGTGGGAGGGCTGCAGAGTAAAGAGGCCTGAGAGCGGGTGAGAAACAAAGCTGCTGCAATTATGGACTGAAACACTCACCTCCCTCAAGTGTTCTGCACTTCCCCACGACGCCGAGCGCTTGTGTCCGCCAGCACTTCTCCTTCCCTGGCTCTCCTCTGCCCAGGAACTTGGAGTCTTTAAAAAAAGACATTATTAAGAATGCGGTTAGTTTTGCCAATCGAAACCTTACGAGGGCTCTGGCAGAAACAATGATTTTATGGAAGGAACTCAGCAGGGTTGACCGTTGGAAGGCCTCTTTTATTTTCTGTTCAACTCACTGAGCTCTAGTCAACACTAGAGCAGTGAAGTGGAGCCCCGCAGCTGTTGTTGCACACCTGCCCCACAACAGCTGTGCAGAGGAAAGCAACAGGCAAACCACTCTGAGCTGGAAAACAGCTCCACTTCCACAAACACACGAGAAAACATCCAGACCGCATCACTGCGCAGACTATAAATACAGTGCAACTATCAGCATTCAACACATTACCACACATACAGTTAAGTCAGTATTCAAATACTGTAGAGGAAAAAAAACACAAACACCCAACAACTTTTTTGTGCACTTATTTTGCACGTCACTAATCTACAACTTCCTACAGTCACTCATATGTCTGTACCGATTTCTTCACATTGACTCTTGATCTTCTACCAGTGGGAGTCTGGCTGACCGCTGCAGGTTGCTGGTTGGGTGCAGGCGGCTGGAAGTTCATCATGAGTTGACCAACGGGAGCAGGCACTCAGCTGTTTCTGGTGCCTCCGCCGCCTCCTCAGGGTCAACTGCTTCACACGCCTGCAAACAATCTGAGCCTCCACTCACCGGTGTCCATGACATTCATCAGCCAGCTAACATTACGCATAATCGTTTAGCTCTCTGGCTACGTCACAGCTCTACGTCCCCAGAAACACAACCTGTTCCTTTACGCGGCCCCCCACAACTCAGAGAAATCTTTCTGGTGCAGTGGCTGCCCGCACGGAAACATCAACCCCATCCTCTGCCCTGTCCAGGCGACTCGTACCCAGTCCATCGCAGCCGGGCTAAATAAGTCAGAACGCAGCATGAGTCAGTCGCACGGTGACGTCGGTGTAGTGTTACAGCTGCCACCTCCCCATCATCCAGCACCAACAACCCCACCCTCCCCAAAACATGACCAGGGTATCATGGGACACAAGTCTATAAAAAGATTCAAAGGTAGCCGAGCATTTGGTCTGCATGGCTAATGTTTTCAACTTAGGCAATTCGTTAACGTTCACAACGTCCTGCTTGCAATGTGGACACAACATCAATAATAAGAGCTGCATATAAGTATGATCTTTATTATCTATTAATCTATAGTTCTATTTTGAGTTTTTATAATAGGCCAAGGTCAAATCTTCCAACTGCTTGGTTTGTGCTACGAGTGGTGGACAATGCAAAGATGTTCAACTTAAACTCATAAAACGAAAAAATCTTTAAAGATCTGGAAGCGACAATATTTTATTTCTTAACTAATATTGGATGGATTGTCATCAAATTTTGTACAGACAGGACAAATGCGACTAATTTTGGTAATTCTGACTTTCCTCCGATTCCAATTCTCATTTATGTTGGTTAATTAACTTTGCCAAGGAGGTTGTGTTTTCATCTGTTTATGCCAAATCTACAGACTGGATTTCCACAAGTCTTGGTGGAAGCATGAGAAATGGGCCAAGAAAGAACTCATTGTGGCGTGGGTCCCTGGGAAAGGGGCGGATCCAGGAATTTTTTTAATCGCTTTCTTTACCATGTTAAAATGTTTTTATTACATTTTCACTTAATCTGGCATATTAAGGGAACTGATATCTATGACTGTGTGCAATTTGGTGCAGCTTGATTGCATATAAGGAGACTGTTGCGCCTTGGAGGAGGTAGGTGCTCTGCTGAGAGCCATTCTAATTGCCGGATGGATAAAATGTCATACACACATTTGTGTCTCCCTAAAAACGACTTCTACAAAACTGATTCCCATCCGTCTTTTGTGCAAATTAGCAAAGGAATCAAATATTGGCAAACAGTCAGTTATATTATCTGAAGTAATGTAGAGGAAACATGGCAGAAGGAGCTGCTGGGTGGGGTGGTGGTGGTGGTGGTAGTGGGTGTGCATGTGTGTGGTTGAGGAGAGGGCTGGGGGATGGGTTGTCTGTACAATGAGGTCAGGCGGGGTCTGCTCCTCACAATGGAGGCGAAGGGGGTTCGTTTGGGTGTAAACTGTGTCAGTAGCAGAGACGAGGCTGCGGAGCTTGGTGAAGTCGGCCGGGTCTTTGTGCACTAGTTAAGGGGCATATACAGTGGCTGGGTGGGGTGTGTGGTGTGGGGGGTGGCGAGGGGAGAACAGCATACTTTAAAAGAAGAACAAAAACAACTATTTCCAGTTGGGTGCGTTCTACGTGCAGCGGGGAACTGGAACCACCAGCAGACACCTGCAGTGCCCGCAAACTTACACTAGACTTACAAGAGAGGAGAAGTGCAATCTGCTCTCTTCTGCAACATGCAGCAACAGGTTGTCTGGGAGATACCACTTGTTCTTACACTACCAGTTGCACTGGTATAGCACACTGCCGTTTATCCAGACTCTTGTTTGAACACAGTAATTACACCAAAGCACCACTTGTAATTTGGCACCATCATAATATACTGATATCCACCTGTGTGGCTTTGTCGTTGACGCAGGTGACGCCCGCGCTCTCCGCATCTTTGGGCCACTGTCCCTGCAGATAGGGTCCAACGATGGCGTCTAAAGAAAGCGTTCTGCGGATGGTGGGTTTGGGAGGACGAGCCGCCGTCCTGTCAGCTTTTTGGGAGCAGATAGAAAAACACATGAAGTGGGTTAGCATGTCAGGGTTGTGTAAGTGTTTGCTAAGTACATTTCAAAACTATTTCTGTCTGTGTGATCATATTCAGCCTGTAGTAACATTACTTCTCGTGTGTGTGTGTGTGTGTGTGTGTGTGTGTGTGTGTGTGTGTGTGTGTGTGTGTGTGTGTGTGTGTGTGTGTGTGTGTGTGTGTGTGTGTGTGTGTGTGTGTGTGTGTGTGTGTGTGTGTGTGTGTGTGTGAGGCTAAACAGCATGTTAAAACCAGTGGTGGTCGTTCACAAAATTGCTCCCAGGCTTCCTCCCCAACCTTGTGCTGTGTGTGTGTGTGTGTCTGTGTGTGTGTGTGTGTGTGTGTGTGTGTGTGTGTGTGTGTGTGTGTGTGTGTGTGTGTGTGTGTGTGTGTGTGTGTGTGTGTGTGTGTGTGTGTGTGTGTGTGTGTGTGTGTGTGTGTGTTGGCAGCTCATTGTAATCTCTGGCAGGTGTGGACCGTGCCTTTGACCTGGACCAAAGCCATCCAACTACACAACATGGGCAACAGTCACCACAAGCTATTTGTATATCTGACACACACACACACAGACACACACACAGCCACCAGGTTGCAGGGCAGACAGGATGTATAAATAAACACCACTACATGCAGATGTGACTCTCAGGGACATGGTGAAAGAACAACACAACCACAGTAAAACAAAGAGGCCTTTAAAGCTGCTGCTGTGTTCGCGTGAAGCATGCAGCACAGATCCCACAGGTCAGAGTGCACAGGGGCGACCGAGTGTCCAAATAACATTATGAGAAGAGCGGTATGTTTCACGGTCAGCAGCCTTGAAACATACCGAGAAGCTTGTCCACCAAGTCTGAATTAAGTTTGCTGCAAATAATCAATGTCACTATCAGTGGAAGCTAAGATTTAAGAACTTATCAACTCAGAAATCGCTTAATCATCACCATTCTTCATATTTTGGGAGCTCCAGGCTCTGATTCCACACGGTCCCCTTAGCTCCAACCAACTAACAATTATATAAAACATTAATTAATCTGTTATTAGCCAATGAGTTGTTTTCCCAATAAAGTAACCCCCGCAGAAGAGCCCAACACAGTTTGCCAGAGCAAACCAATTGTCCAGCCAAGTGTGAAGCTTAAAAACTAAGAATATAACACAGAGAAAAAGCAGAAGAAGAACATGTTTGGAGGGTTGATTTAAATAAATGGTATAAATTAACTGATTCATTACTGATCATTGGGTTTCTCTGTGATGCAATAAAGAGAACGTTATGGAAAGATCGATCAGTTTTGCTGTTGCAAAAGACACCACAACACTTAGATGTCAAACAGCAGAAGTTATACCTTTGACCATGGGTAACACTTCGGTACGGCTGGTAATATTGATGAAATGTGTGACAGCAAACAAAGGTTTCAACTTTGGAGTATAGGGTGGTTAGTGTTACCAGTGGACAGAGCCCGATCCTAGCATATTTGGTGTTAAATAATTAGATAGATAGATAGATAGATAGATAGATAGATAGATAGATAGATAGATAGATAGATAGGTAGGTAGGTAGGTAGGTAGGTAGGTAGGTAGATAGATGTTAAAATTAAACAACAGCACAAAACTTCTTTGAGATCTATAAAATTATTATGACACTGTCTGAGTCTATGTACTTTAACACTGCACACAACATGTGAAGCAAATGTCACTCAGTAAACACTGCTGTTGACACCAGTGTGTTTTATTCCCACACCGCGACATCCCTACATTGGAGCACATGGAAGTGAATGCTGATCTGATGTGACCCTCCTCCTCCTCCTCCTCCTCCTCCCCCTCAGTGAGTGTGTATTTACCCGTCTTGACCTCCCTGCAGAGGAGAGCGGAGCCCCTCTGGAGCTGGTATGGGACTGTGGCTTTGAGGGGCTGCAGGCTGGGGTTGCTGCACCCCCGAGGCGCTCCTCCACTTCTGCCCGACATCCCCCCACTCTGCTCTGCTCTGCTCTGCTCTGCTCCCACGGCCGAGCTCCGCTTATGAAAACACACACTCTCTCTCTCTCTCTCTCTCTCTCTCTCTCTCTCTCTCTCTCTCTCTCTCTCTCGCACACACACACACACCCTCTCTCTCTCTCTCCCTCTCCCTCTCAGTCCTTCGCTGTCCTTCCTCACGGCTCCTGACTCTCGTCTCCCGGCCACATTCACTCCATCCTGGGGGACGACCCACAGCCGGACACCCTGCTCGATCTGATGATGATGATGATGATGGTGAAGACCATGGTGTTTTTTAAATGTTGCCTCATTCTTTGTGTTCAAGTTGCATTAGCAGAGGGAGTCTGCTTCTTCAGTGAACCACAACAAGTTGCACATAATGATCCTTCATGTTGAGGTGTGAGGAGGACACACACACACACAGACACACACACAGACACACGCTCCTGCTCGTGTCCGGACTGTGCGCAAAGTGACAACACAACAGCTCAACCTGTGCAACTCACTCGTGCGGGCTCATTTCCAAGGGCGACGTGATTGGTTGCTACAGAATACTACTGAGCACCTATTGGTCATCACATCCATCTGTCTGCTGAAGGGACCCCCCCCTTCATAAAACAACTTTTTTTTCATCCCCCCTCCTCCTCTTCCTCCCCCTCGGACCCGACTCCTTGGTCTATTCAGTCAGTGTGTGTGTGTGTGTGTGTGTGTGTGTGTGTGTGTGTGTGTGTGTGTGTGTGTGTGTGTGTGTGTGTGTGTGTGTGTGTGTGGTCGTCAAAGTGTGGTTCAGGGACTTATAAGGTCACAGAGGAAGCTTAGGGGGTCTAGAACAGAAATGATCTGTTAATATATTGTGATATATGGATGGCACTGAGAGAAACATGCATATTAACAGCCTATTATTGATTATCAACACAATTAAGACCCCCCCCCGCCGATTAATAAAGCTGCCAAAGTCAGTTCCCATTAGATAGATAGATAGATAGATAGAGATATTGATCCATAGGCATCCAGGAGTTTAAAACATTAAATATAGGACTTCAGGATTACTTAGGTAATGCTCAAAAAAATACTAAACTAAAGTGAAAAGAATAATCTAAAACCAAAAACAAACATATTGTCCATAGGGGCTAATGTAGCCAATAAGAAACAGTATGAATCTAGACAGTATGCCGTGTGTTAACGGTGTAACATCTTAGAATGTTACACCACAAGATGGAGCCAGACTACATGTGCCCCATACAACTAGATGCTCAATGCATGCAACATTGTCATAAACAGCATGCAAATTGTAGTAGACGACACAATAGAAGCATAATAGAAATACACAGGAGTAGTTGCTCTGACTCCCTGCAACTGAGGAGTAATGATAACAGTGTTACAGCAGATAAATTAATGGTTAGAATACAAGGAAGTACTTAAATAAACAATGATAACCTGGCACCCCATGTAAATCCAGGAATATGCTTCCAAGAAAAGTATGTTTGAGCCAAGACTTAAAAGAGAATCGTCTCTGTCTTATTTCCTCCGGATTACGTCCCCCCCCCTAGTTTTCAGCCTAGTGCAGTGATCTCAATCCATCACACTCTGTTTCACATTTCTCCACCCACCCTTTCCCTTCCCGTCCCATCATCCATTTTCCCCTCACCCCTGGCCCAAACCCTTCATCCTCCTTTCCCTCCCTCCCAGCTGGTGAAAACCTCTTTGCCAAGATTCCAGTGCGTCCTCTCAGACCAGATCAGAGCACAACTCCTTCCCTCAACATCCAAATTCATCAATTTCCATGATAGCCTTGAAATTTCATACTGTTGTGGTGTGGTCCTTGCTTTTGAATTACATTTTTGCTTGTTCTGGTCATTGTTCAGATATTAGTCAATTTTCCATCTATGTAAACTGCTGAACATTTTGAAATATTCATTATTCATAAAAATATCTCATTAAAACTGCATTGAAGGCAGTTGCAGTGCATGGACCTCCATTTTTCTTTTTCCACTGATAAACACAAAGAGACAGTCATTAATGGAAAAAGGCAGTTTATTGCAACAGAAAAAACAAATAAATTAATGAATCATACTGAATATATGCAAAAAGAACAGACAGCTGTTTTGGCTAAAGTGAAATAAAATGAATGCAATTTGATAGAATAAAATAAATAGATGTACTATAATGGTTTGTGGTGTGTGATTACTCGAGCAGGAATGATATGCACTTTCAGGGGCAGCAGACCCCAGAAAACTCTCAGTCAAACACACAAAACGCACAGCGATGTCACTGTGTAAAAACCCGTCCCTCTACTTCATACTGATCATCTTTATCTCTTAATCAAGCCTCTATTTGTTTGTGGCTGCATCCATAGAGCTGCCAGGACTGTTTTGGTTACATTTTGACAAGAAAATAAGAGGAAAGAAAAACAACAGGCCAAAGGCGCACAAACACTGAGATGATGCCATGGGAGGAATACTTCTTTAGGAAATAAACTGAAGCTTTGGAAAAGGTATGGCAGAGGGATGGTATGATGCTGGATGCAGAGATTCACAGATAGTGCAAAGTTGTGGTGGGAGAGGATGAGGGAAAACCAAGATGGATCCATTCTGCTTAATGACGACTTGTACAAAAATCCAGAGATGGTGCCACAACTTTTCCTGTGTTGTATTCTCATGGAGCTGGATGGACGGTGGGAGCAGGGTCTTGGTCAACGCAGCATCACCAGGCAGACAGGCTGGGGGGGTTTCAATCGCACTCGCGGTTGGTTTGGAGCTCCTAGCTGGGCGAGAGCGCAGGGCTGGGGTCAGTGCTGATGTTGACCAAGCACTCGCTGGACTTGAGGCTCGCCAGAGACTTGGAGCTCGGTAAAGACATCAGAGAGCCGCACAGACCCAGCATGGATGGAGTGTTGTCTTTTCCTGCAGGGACAAAACAGATCAGCTGATGAAAATGCATAGTTCAAGCTGCCCACATTGAAGACCATAAACAGGCATCAAGCCTGCCTTTGTATGAGTATGCACATGTGCATGGGTGGATGCCACTGAGAGGCTTTTATACAGCTGGGAAGAGTAGAAATATTCCAACTGGAGCAAAAGCACTGTGGCATTAGTGCTCAGCTTTGTATGAGAGAGTTATGAAAGTAGAGCTAAGCACACTTTTAGACATTGTTAGGTATATCGGCATAAAATAGCTGAACTGACATGTAACTTTATCATTAGCAGAAAAAATTTAATTAAACCAATATGAATCAATGCAAGTTGTGACTTTCCATCTCGACTTCATGACAGTGTGATACTGGCGTAACGTCTGTGAGCTCAATATCATGTTACTGTATGAACTGTAACGAATATGTTGTTATGGTGTGTTCAGGTAGCACTTAAAAAGTCAGTTGACCTGCAGAAGTCCAGGCAGCATCTCCGTTCTGTCTCCCATCAGTCCTCTGGGAGTCAGAGTTCAGGCTGACATCAGCAGAAAGTTGCTCCAAACTGTGGAAACTCCTCCTGGAGGGACAGAAATAACACGATGGCACAAATAAAATAACTGAGTACAAGACTCTTTACTTTAATAGCAAGTATTCTTCTTCTTAAAGTTCATATCCAGTAGGGATCAAAGTTAGATGAGGTTTTATCTTCCTTCATTCACCCTGCAGTTGGACGCTTCTGCCAACTAGTGCAGTTTCAGTCTACATCCATTTTTATCCAGACTCATAAGAGTTCACCGTGAACTTTGAAATCTAATCAGTTCATATTTGAGTCCTTTTTCTACTGGTCAAAAATCTATGTAACACTAACTAACATCTGGCTTTTGTCTGCAATGGGAATGGAGTTAATCGGCATTCACTCCCGGGTCAAAGGACTCGAATCGGCTCCAGTTACAATAAACAGTGACAGAAATGTGACACCCGGGAGAACAACTGTGAGGTGAGAGCGCCTCAGTTTTCGTTGTGTTCGTGACACAGTGGGGGGAAAATATTAGAAAGGTTAACTCCTCTAGTGGCAACGGGGAAATGAGTCAATCTCCTTTTTTTAGCAGGTTTATCTGTATACCTGCTAATTGTGGAGGTACAAGTAACAACTGGTCAAAATTCGAAGAAAGTCCCTTCAGGCAGACTTGAGATATAATGTTGTAGACCCCAAAAACATGTTTTCTGAGGTGGCCTTGATCCTGACCTTTGACCCGAGACCACCCAAGTCTGATCAGTTACTTTGAGAATCTAAGTAAACATTTGGGCCAAATTTGAAAGGATTCTCTAAAGGTGTTATTAACACATTCGTGAACAAAAACTTTAGTCTTTGAGGTCACAGTGACCTTTGACCACTAAAATCTCATCACTTTGAGTCCAAGTGAACGTTTGCACCAAATTTGAAGGAATTCCCTGCTGGTGTACCTGAAATGCTGTATTCACAAGGAAAAATGTGTTTATTCGTTAGACTTTTGACCTTTGACCAACAAAATCTTATCAGCACATTCTTGAGTGCAACTGAATGTTTTTATCAAAATTTTAAGAAATTCCTACGAGGAATTGTTGAGGTGTCATGTTCAGAATGGGAAGGACAGACAACTAGAAAACATACAACCTCTAGCCATTGGCATAAAAATCCATAAATATAAAACAGACAGAATGTGTGCGCGTGTTCACCTGCGGAACAGTTTGACATTGCCTGTGTTGTTTCGGATGGTGGACCACTGGTTGACCAGCGGGATGGAGAGGTTTTTGGCCAGATGGGAGGAATCGCAGGGCATGAGGGACGAGCTGGTGAATCACAGAGAAAACAAGGTTTCAACACTTTGCAACATGTGGAAAAAAACATCTGCACACTCAAATATGTGCAAATATTTTTTTTTTTTATTTACAAGCTTTTTGTCAGAGTCCTTCTTTAAGGTTTCAGATGCATGTACCAGTTTAATGTCTTTAAGCTGCAGCACCTCAGCCAAGTCGGATTTTCTCCTTATTTTAGCAAAATGATATGGACCCAATTATTTAAGGTTGATCTAGAAAAATGCATATTTCTTATGAATCTAAACACAGTCTGACACACAGCAGAAGTAAGCTATGGGGGAAAGTGGGGACTTGGGGGCATTCTGGGTGCTGTAACAGCACCAAGCTTCACACCTTCAGGTATTTGGTTTTCACTGCATCGTGATACACTTGAAATCAGATGTGTTGGAGTATTAAACGTGCAGCCTCTTACTCTGCATTGCATCATAAACCAGTATAATCAAAAATGGCATCTGCATCAAATTTTAAGTCTTGTTTATTCTTCTATAGAGAAACATTAAATATATTTATAGACCAATAACGTGAAAATAACAACTGTTCCTAATTATAAGGTTATTTCAAAATGCCCATTTTACTTCCTCGTTAAACTCCTGCTACTAAACGTGCACGTGTGAAAAGTAAACACATGTTTGAGAGGAGGAACACATAGGTGAATTTCATCCAAACAGGATCTGCTGTGACTATAGCATGTGGTTATAGTTGGAGATTTTTATTAGCTCAACATGTTTTCTTACAGTTGTGCCTGTAGCTCCAGCACAATGTCCTCCAGCTCCTTCTTCTCCTGTTGGCTCTGGACCATCAGCTCCTCCACCTTGGATCTCAGACACTTGTTCTCCGTCTCCACGTTCTTCAGCTGGGACTCCCGCAAACGCACCAGCTCCTCCAGGTAACCCTGCACACCAAGAAACAAGGTTAGTATTTAGACGTCATTCATTTTGTTTCAGAAATGGATCTTGTTGTGGATTCACCTTCTGGGCGTAGACGATCTTAAACCTCTGCTCCATCTTGCGGCACTTGTTGCTCCAGCTCTCCTCGTCAGTCACCAGAGGGATGTAGGGATGCTCGGGGACGCTCTCCTCGCTGTTGCTGCTGTCCACGCTGCGGCGGTCGTCCTCGTCGCTCAGGTAGTCGTAACTGCACGAGAGCGAGAGGTGGCACGAGGGTTAAAAGGTTGCATTTGCACACACGTGAGCTGCTAAAGGTGAAGTGACAAGATGGACTGGGTGGGGGTCACCTCTGGGTGAACTTCAGGTAGGGGGTGTAGTCAACCATAGCTGGAGATTTCCCGTCCAGAGTCTCACCCTTCAAGCAAAAACTGCAGAGAAAGAGACAAGAAGACAGACTGGTTCTCAAAACTGCATTAATGACTGAAGGACTTTTTTGGTCTTAGAAATGCTGCATCCATTGCAGTTTTTAAAACCAGATTGAAAACTGTTTTATTCACAAGAGTCTTTAAAGGTCCAGTGTGTAAGATTTAGGTGAAAGGGATCTATTGGCAGAAATTGAATATCAAATAATCCTAGTGATGTTTTCACTGGTGTGTTTCATCTAAATTATACGAATTGTTGTTTTATTTAACAAAAATGGGCCCTTTTATATTTAAATACTTTATATATACATCGGGAGCGGGTTCTCTCTACGGAGGATGCCATGTTTTTTTACAGTAGCCCAGAATGGACAAACTAAACACCTTTTGAGTTTTTATGACAACTGAAGGCTTCCACAGGTTCTCTCTCATGTTTAGAAGGGGAGGGTGAGGTGAGGGGTGTTCAGCTGCAACATGCAACTTCACCACTAGATGTCACTAAATTCTACATGCTGAACCTTTAACTAAATAATTTTAAAGGTCATATCATCATTACCTATTATTATAATTGTAATATTTTAAACAGTTCTGTCTATTCTATTTTGTATTTTTTTCTCCTTCAACTTATTTTTAAGGTTTTAAACATATTCATCCTTTATATTTATTTCACCTCTTTTATTCTCTTTACCTCTTTTATTCAACTCTTTTTAATCTCATATTTGCTTGACAATTGTTAAAAACAAAGAGAAAAAAGTGATATCTTGATTTGGTCTCTTTTTTGTTTATAATGTCCCTGTGCAGCACCTTGAATCTATCTCTGTGTATGAAATGTGCTTTATGAATAAAACGGCCTTGCTTAACCTTTCACCCCAAACCTGATGGGTAAACATATACTAATGACTGTGCTTCTGAGTGCCACTCTAGTTATTAATGGATACACACATACATCCATTAATATCTTAAGAGGTTTATTAACTAGAAGAGTTTAGATTCCACCATGAGATTGCAAAAGATTTCTGTGACAGATTATTCATAGATATTTTATGTATTTTATTATTATTTCAGTTTAATTCGACTGAAGATCCATCTGTACTACGAACAAAGTTTAAGCCAAATTCAAAATCATAGTAGTAATAATTCATGTAACAGACCATAAAGTAGATTCCACATAAGTGTGTTGATTTGAAAAGCCTTGAGTACACTAATGTATGCATGTGTATGTACTTATTGAAACACTTTATATCAGAGTCTGCAGGGTGTGTCCTCACCTGAAGTCAATGGCACTCAGTCCAATCAGCATCCCGGTCAGAACTGTGGCCTCCTCTCTCAGCATGATGGCTCCATCGTCATAGAACCTCCTGTCAAGTGAAGAGGTGGTTATCAAACCTTAACTCTCACATAAACCAATGATATGAAAATATTGTGATTCTGCCTGCAGCCAATTAGTGACTGACTTTATAGTAAAGCTAAGGTTCTAAACTTCTGGAGCAGGCATGTATTTCCCCCTGGTGGACAGAAAGTTCAACTCTTCTACTTATACACAAGACAAACTAAGTTGTTAGGATGAGCACACAAAGCCAGCATGGAGGTGAAGTAGATTGTTGCAGTTTGAGTCCAAAAAAAGAAGATATTTATTTGGGTTATCAACACAGACTGTATATAAAGTGGGACGACATGACAGCTCCCCAAAACTGAAGCCAAAGTGTCTCTACTGCCCCCTGGTGGCTGTCTGCAATGTAGTTCATAAACCCTGCCCCAGCCATGTTAGCAGAGCCCAACTAAAAAGTCAAAGTACACATCAAATACTTTTTTTCAAAGATGGTTTCTGTCATTTTTTAAATCACACTGATGTGTGTTAATGTGTTCATTTTTCTGATGAGAAAACTCGTGATTGGTTGAGTGCACGTATCGGCGGGACCTTTTAATACCACGGCTCTATCCTCCAAATGCTGACTCTGAATTACTTAATCAGCACAAGATGTCATTTTCGGGATATTTCCGCTTTATTTCTAGACAGTGGGAGGAAGTGGAGACGCATCGTCCATACAGTCATTAAATCATTACTCTGACCTGGTGGTTCTTGTGTCTCTCAGAGCGGTGGACACATATTCAGAAAGACGTTTCTCCATCAGCGCCACTCGAATCCATGCCCGGCCCTGTGGGACAACGTGAGGAGGGAGTATGAACAGAGGCTTTTTGAACAGGCTTTTTTTTCATGCTTTTTTTTCATACACCCATTTGTGCATCGAGACATTCTTGCCTTGGCTCGTGATGTGCTGATGTTCTCTATGTTTTCGATGCTGGCAATGCAGTTGTTCTGCACTTTGCTGCAGGCCACTCGGAGATACTCCCAGAAACTGCGTTGTCCATCTGAGCTGAACCAGCTTCCAGAACCTGGGTCAAGATTTAAACACAGCCGTGGATTATTTCACACTATAAACATGCAGCCACGGCAACAGTACAGCCAACTGAATAACCATGTATTGTCTTTGGCCTTTTGATCACAATATCACTTTGTTTGTGTGGTTAATATATAGGAAGGAGATTTATATTCTAGTTTTAGGTTAAATAACTTCTTGCAGTCACACTTCCTGAGTTATATGAACTGATGTGTGCATCTCTTTCCTTTGCTATATGTTACCTGCAGTGTTACCTTTGAAGCGGTGGCTGAGGATGTGCTCTAAAATGGCGGCAAAGTTAATAAACTCCTCAGATGAGTCATCTATGGGCTCTGCTGTGTACTTTTCTAGGAGAGTCTTTACGGAGAATCTGAAATAGAAGCACACACACAGACATTTGAATTAGAAAAGGACAGAAAAGTACAATAGGAAATAAAGGTCACTTCACATACGAAAGGAATTTGAACTTTGAGCCAGTTGCCTGCTGCACGAGCCTCTGAAATGCAGCCGTGTACTGTATCCAAGCTGACAAATGTACGACTGTATTTGAACGCTGCCACAAGAGCAGGGAGGGTTCTTTTCTTCTTTTGGGAACCATGCCATCTTATCATACTGAGGTCACCCCAATTGTTTTGTGTACAATGTACAATGTACCCCTTCAGTGCTTTGGCAGTGTTATGAAAACGATACAATTAATCCCCTGTCTTCTCAGCCTTTGTGCACGCTGTTCTTCCAGGTCCCTTTGGGTCGTGTCCTTTTGAGCACTGGCCAGCATCGAAGAATGATCAAATAATTCCCTCCCCCTCATCTATACATGGTGGCCTGATCTATTTAGGGCTGGTAGTGCAGCTTTGGCTTTTGACCTCACAAGCTCACCCTGCTGCACCACGAGAGAGAAGTCAGCGTGCATGTTAGGAGCCGGTGATCAGGCACGGGCTCGGGCTGACTGCCTCAGCTTCGATGGGCAACACTAGCATCACAGAGGGCAAGACTGCCCTGGCAGTGGGAAAGACCTCCATAGCCAGGGGAAAAACTACAGTCGCCTTGGGAAACTCCTCCATCTTCAGGGGAGTGACCACCACCTCCATGGGAGACTCTACCATTCAAAGGCAAAAGACGACCGTGGCTCTCGGAGGGGCCAGCTTCTCCCGGGGAACCACGACCACCTCCTTCCGCAAAGCCTTGATGTCCAAGCGCAGGACCACCTAGATGGACAGGACCCCTGAAGCCAGGGCTAAGGCACCCAAAGCATCCAAACAGTCCAAACAAGGCTTTAACAATGAGTGGAAATCCACATTCTCATCAAGCAAGACCTCCTTCACCAAAGGCAGGGTTTCGATCCTGAGGAATAAGTACGCCATCTCCTGGGGCAAATCCTCGATCTCCTGGAGCAGAACCACAGTAATTTTGGGCAACGCCGGCATAGCAGTGGGCAAAACATCTGTCACACGAGGGGAGACCACGAGCTCACTCACCACTCTGACACTCACTCATGGGACCAAGTCTGTGTCTGTGGTCAAAACCACCCTCATCAGGGGCAAAGAAACGCACAGCAACGTCTACTGGAATTTTCACACATGAATCCTGCACACACTTAAAAAGCCAAGGATATGTCTGTCTGGTCAGTTTTAGCAGGTTAGTAGAATAAAGAGCTGCTATGTTTGTGATCAGTGTGTGTCAAAGAGTTACAGATCAATAAGAACAGGACCCGCCTGCGCAGAGTACAACAGGCGATTCTCAGGTGCGAACACGCTAAGGGAGTCGCGAGTCTAATGGGTTTGCAATCAAGAGCCGCGCCGAGCGTGTTATGCAAATGTGACGGCGATGAGACGACGGCTTATGGTGTGTCAACTTGGCAGGGAGGGGAAATGTGAAACAGCTGTGTGTGATGTATGTGGAGACACAAAAGAGAGTGTGTGAATGCTTTTCATCAGCACGGTGCTCCTGTTTTTTTGTGCATGTAAAGTCATCAACATTGGTATAAATGTGGTATATTTGTGCAAGCTGATGAGATTGCTTGATATTCTGAAGTCTGTCTGCATTACCATAACTATTCTGCCCTATGTTACATAGAAGCTGACTGATGTAACAGTGCTTATAAAGGTTAACATGTCTAAACCCTGCTTGGCTTGGTTGTTTTGTATGTAGAGCTGACTTTTTATTGGGATTTTCAATCATCTAAATAAAACGGAGGGAAATAAAGAGGGAATTGCTGGAATGGGTTGTGAACAGGTCAACGAGGACAGAAACAGAGGGACCACACCTATATATCAAATGGAGGGACAACCCAAAGACAAGGCGGGTGCAATCACAGCCTAAAATAAATGTGGAGAAGATGGAAGACATGCATCCTTTCTTTTATCAAATCCGAATCGATGCGACTCGTTTCACATATGGTGCATACAGTCGTACACGGAGGGAATATCTTACAATCAGAGGCTATAGGGAACAATGGCTCAGAAGAAAGTGATGTCACCGCAGATTGTCCCCTTTGCAACAATGTGTCCTTCAACTGTCCGGTGTCGTCGTGGTGATGGGACAATCGCACCACTGTCCCGGACTCCCCAGATAGGCTGTGGCCACCTACGGCTGCCTCTGTCCATTCACAGGGACACATGGGTGGTATGTGGCCTTCCAGAGCCCACGTCGACCAGCTCAACGAGGGCATTATGCGACACGGGGGTCGTGCTATCCACGCTTAGCATTCTGGTCCTCTCTGGACTGTAGCTGATGTTACTATTACCCGTGAGGTTTCGCAGAGCAGGGCGTGCTGCATGAGTGTGTGATGCTTCGCTTCGAGTGAGCCCCGAACCCCGCCGTCGAATCTGGGTCAGGAAGACAAGCTTCTCCTCAATGGGCAACACCAGCTTCACCGAGGGGAAGACGGCCCTTTCCCTGGGCAACACCACCATAAAGAGGGGGAAGAGCAAGCTCGCCATGGGGAACTCCTCCATCACCAGAGGCAGGAAAACGACATCCCTGGGCTCCTCCACCATCACCAGTGGGAAGACCAAGATCGCCCTGGGCAGTGCCTCCTTCAGCAGAGGCACCACCACCACCTCGTTTCGGAAAGCCTTCTTCCCCAAGCGCAAGACGCTCTAGATGAGAGGGGAGCGCACTGCGGGGTGGGGGGATTGGCAGAACCTGTCACGAGAAAACGGCACCATCACAGAGAACATACAGACACCACCACAGCAGCCGAGCAGGGTCTATTCCAACTGAGAGCCAAAACTGGATTAAATTTACTTTTGGAGCCTTTGACTTGTTGCGATCATGCCGGATTTATCAAGAACACAGGTCAGTGGCTGTCTGATAATGTTTTCTGCTAAGTCAGGGTTTAAATGTAGAGTAGAGCTCATGAGAGTTAGGTTAGGTAGGGCTCCTGCAAGTATGTGCTCTACTCCATCATTACCCAGAAAAATCCACTTGGCTGGTGATGCCAGTTTAATAGCAAGCAAGAATATTGTGTTTTAGAGCGGATGCTACTTTGACGTGACTTGCTTTCAGGAATCTGCTCAGAAAATAAGTTTTGCTTGTAGAGAAAGGTACAATTCTGTCAAAAAAGTCACGGTGCACAAGGGTAACTGTTCATAAATTCCCTGTTTGTGCATCAAGTAACTCCTCATTATGGAGAAACCTTCAAGTGCCCCCAGTGGTTCCCAGGGAGTGTGGGCTCCATGATTAATGGCCCGAGCATTTAAAATCATAACAGAGGGAAGTCAACTGTAGCAAAAGGCCTCTCTGACCTGATAAAGAGACAGCATTATCTCCAAAAGAACATTACGGCCGACGCTTGTAAATTCTCTTGATGTGAAGGGGGGAAATCGCTGGCGTGGCTTAAATGTAATTGGTTGGAGTGGAGTAGCAACATGCTCTTGGTACGATTTGACACTGAAAAACAACTGCCGGGCCCCTGACAAGCTTCTTTTGTGCCCCCGCTCACTCCGCCTGGATCTCTGCCAGGCCCACTCTCAGCTCTCTGTCAATGCCCCCTTGTTCTCCCTTTTCACCCCTCTACTGTACTTACACAAGAGTGTTTGATCTGCACACCACCAAAACTGCATTTATCGGCTTAACCTAAAACACACACAGCTTCACATTAACTCGCTGAACTTTGGCTTTTTTCCTTTATTTTCTCACTTCCCCCCGTAAACATCCCTGTGACTGCTTTCTCTTTCTCTTCTTATTTCTGTCTCTCTCTTTAGTCTTGGCATAATCAGCAGGATCAGATGACACAGGCAGACTCCTCACTGGCTGCAGCATTGTGTAACACCGGCCGGTGCTGTGTTGATCGTCCTGGACGGTTGCAGGGAGAAGTTCTGTGTCCTGGATTCGTCCCAAAACACCCATGAGAGAGAAAGAAAGCTTTGTTCTCTGATGGACATTAAGATAAGAATAATAATCTGGGCCAAATCCAAATAGAGTAAAAGATGTAAACATTTGAAAACTACAGCAGGGTGTGTCCCTATCACTCTCTCACCCATCCCCTCTGTGAACAAGTGTCAAGGAAAAGTGTTTTGTGGTCAGAGGAGGTGCAGAGGGATCAGGGTGAACGTTGGACAGTGAGGGCGTCGGTCGGAGAAGAGTGTAAATCAGATGGTTTGAGCATGACAGGGGGGGGTAAAGTGAGGAATACCAGGGTGCTACTGATGGTGAGAGGGCAGGCTGATCTCCTGATGAGAGACCTTAAGTCAAATCTAGAGAAATCTCTGCTGTAATTTCACACACTTGACAGTGTCATAAATCAGGGACAAGGCAAAGAAACGTTACAGAAATTGAACTAGAAATCACAATTATTCCAAGACATAACGATTTGTATTATTTCTTCAAAAGTAAGAGGTGGTGAGTGTCACGTAATGATGCTACCGCCACACGTTACTACTCCTCGGATTAAAAAACAAAGAGCTACCCACTTGCAGAAGCATGTCCAGCTGATGTGAATATGTATAAGTGTTTACTAGAGAACAGAACGTTTTATTCTCTCCTCTCGAGCAACTCCCCCACCCGCCACTAGAGCTCAGGACGTAGCTCATCGAACCTCCTCTCCCTCCCTTGTTGCTTTTGTTTACAGGAAGCAGCTCGAGGGCCGACACCTCACGTCAGATCTGTCCAGTCTCACTCATCTTTATCTATGTTTTCTTAGGTTCACGTCAACAAGGATGACAGCGCGGCAGCTCTTAGCCAGACTGAAGCAACAAAACCAGTGCATTTCAAACATCAGAGTGCAGCATGAGGCCTGTAACACAAACCGTCCTGTGACCGCCTGTCGACTCCGCCATGTTCCATTCAGCTCAGATATAAACAAAGTTCAGCTTTAGCTGCATGAAAAATTCCCACCGGCTACAGAAAGGCTCAACCCTGTTGCCATGTTAAGATGGAACCTGTTGCTAGTGGCAACAGCACAGTCGACACAGCTGTCACTGTGGTTTAATAAATATCTCCAAGTCTCTTTACTCTAAAAAGCCATTCAAAATATATTCCTTTTGAATTTTTGGGTGTTGTCCGATATTCATGTGTCATCTTCATCGTGAAGCCTGACCCCAGCCTCTGCAGGATGATACATAGGATATGCACGTAGGATTTAAAATCATTTGGATGAACTCAAGTTGTAAGATTTTCTTTTTTTCTGCCATTATTATTTGAATGATGAGTCCTGGTTTCAGTCTATTTACAGACGACCTGTTGTAACGCCTCCGAGCCCCTGACTCAGGCCTCATCCAGAAACTGTTCCCTGTGGTGGTGCCAACATTTGATCAGGTTTTCCTTTGTTATACTCACTCGTCTATTGCTGTACATATGTGTCTCTATTTCAAATGAGTCGTAAAAAACACTGTAAACAAGGTAATGAAACCCAGAGTAGATATAAAGCAGACTTTCTGCACAAGATCGAGTAAAATTCACTTGTCTGTCTGTTATGTGATCACGAGTGACGGACAGTGTTGAGGAACATGAGACAACAGCATGTGACAAATTAACAGACAAAGACGTCCCTCAAAATGTCATAACTTCCTCAAATGAACTGTTGGGAATTGAAAATGTTAATCTGTGTGTTCTGATTGTATGTTAAACATGTATGAGGGGGGGGAAGTTCCGATTTTATATATACACAGATGTATAAGGGGAAATAAAAGCTTGGCGTACTTGGTGTACTAATGAAGCACTAACGTCAGCTTAGCTACTGTCGCCAGGCAGCCAATGCAGCTGTGGCAGCAGCTGACGTGTCAGTCGGCACGGCAGCGCCTGGATCCTGTGTCCTGCATCCTGCCCCAGCCAGAGGGTCACTGCTGATTCAGAGTCTCTCTCCTATTTCACTGCACGTTCACAACAAACCTATGACTACTTGAATGAACTCTGACCAGAACGGCATCAAGAAGAAGAACATTAAAAGAAAAAAAAAATAGGTCAGAAACGTCATGAAGGATGAGACAGGCAGCGACACTGACACGCCTGGAAGAATATTACCCGCGATGTGAAGCTAATCAATATCATGTGAAATGAAAGAAACTGTGTAGTAAGTGTTACTGACGGAAAGCTGTTTGAGATTTATTTCTGTCTTGTCCGATGTTTGTCCTTAAAATGCTTAAAATGATTAAATCTGTCTTAGCACATTCAGGTCTGACTGAAAACAACACTAATTTCTCTGTGTTGTGAGTCCACTGTGAGAACTTCTCTTCTGTTGCAAGTATACACTCTGTGTGGTGGTGTTGTTGTGTGTTTTTGCTTCACTGCACGTGTCACTAAAATACAGTTGGACAGAAAGAGTCCTGGAATAAAAATGCTTGATTGTGTGTCAGAGTTATTGTGTTTTTGTATTTGTGTACTTTGAAAGGGGTGGCCGTGCATGATGTCACTTCCTTAGAGCGCCTGCAAACTCGACATAAATACCTGTCCCTGTTTATTTATGACCACAGTCAATTTGTAATTAGAGAACCATAGCAGTACTGTAATATATTTTATGGAGGAACTATAAAACAAACCAGAACTATCAAAGTAATAGCTGCAATCCTCCTACAAGTCTCTGTTGCTGAATATAAATACTGCAAATACTGCACAGCAGGATAAAGTCACTATAATTTGATTTATCATAGAGATGAAATGATTGGTTGGTTGAAATAAAAATGAATCTTCCAGGCAAAAATCATTCAAATAAACACAATAAAACTCACTCTTTGGTTTAACAACTCATTGTTCACACAGAGGGTTTATCCTGTGCTCCAGGCTCACAAACATTTTAAGAGCTCATAAGCCCTAAAAGTTGGAAACTGCAGCACATACCTCCACCAAGGCCCAACAGTGCCCTTGAATTCAATTAAGCTTAATTGCACACACTCATAGAAATCAGTCCCTTACATAAGCCTGGTTCTTTTTATCAACATCTATGAAATATTCTCTGGGAAATCAGTGAAAATGTCCAAAAACAAATTAAGAAAGTGTAAAACAATGCTAAAAAATTTAACTGCTTCTTTTACGGCCCATGTCCCATCCTTACACCAAGTTTTGCGGCATTGCGTTTGGTAGTTTTTGCATCATCCTGCTGACAAATAAACAGAAAGGTGGAGGTAACTACTGCATTGTATATCAAAGTAAAAGAAAATCATCTGGAGACTACATCCCAGAGGGGCTCGACGCCTGGAAAGAAGATTTTTACAAATAAGTTGTGCAGCTGAGGATCTCTCCTCAGGTGAGTTAATAATCGTCTCCGCTCACAGTTAAACTGATGGATGGTGAACAGGAACTCTCCGCTCCAACGAGACAGTGATTTATGGGAGCCATGTTCTGCTCATCACAGCCTCACCATCAGCACTCAGCGTTCTATGTGGGCCCAGGACCACAGATAGGAGGAGGAGGAGGAAGAGGAGGAGGAGGAGGAGGAGAAGGAGGAAGAGGAGGAGTCCTTGCACTGCTCCCAGTGCCCTTGTCCCACACTGACACTCAACCTGACTGTGATGGAGAAGAGAAACCGAAGCTGGCAGAAGCCGTTTCAATATTATTCCACTAATCTGGTGCTTGCTTCATCATTTGAAAGTGCATTTATCCGAATGAACGGGAATCGTGCAGGTGTCTGAACCTGTTCAAAATAAAAGACTCTCCTATAAGGGATTTGAGAGGGATAAGGAATAAATATCACAACAAATATGTGATCGTAAATTGATTTTGCAACAAAGTGCATCCAGGAAATATAAGTGCTGACATAAAACAATATATAAAACGAATGTATCTGTGTTCTCATCTATAGAGGCAGCGGTATGTGAACACACCTGCCTCCTCTCCATCCTTCCTAGTGTCCATTATTCTGCATCCATCTATTGCCTCATCACATGTCCAGTATTTTACATTTTATCATCATACGTGAGAGCTGATCCCTCTGCGTTGGGCTGGAGCATCCGCGGATGAACACAGCTCGGTGTCGTGATGTGTGTACCTGCAGACCGTGATGAGGTTTTTTCGCTCCACGCCGACGCTCCGGGCAGACGCCTTTTTCGATGTCAGACCCATAGCCATTGCGGTCTGCATGCAGCCCGACTCCATCCAGCGGCGGCCCCGGGGCCTCTTCGGGATCCGTGCCCAGGCCAGGACCCCTCCCTCCGCGGGCCCAGTGTCCTACAAACACCCGCTGTCCTCTGCGGGGGGATCCGGGGAGGTCGCTTCTGCTGCTGGAGGAGGACGGGACAGAGACCAGCGGCAAGTTACGCACGGTTCAATGTTACACTTCCGGGTGGACCTTTCAAAATAACACCACCTTTTTTTTGTTTGGCTTTGATTCTGCTGACTGTTTAATAAGGGCGCTTTTATTTCCACAATCATTTCCGGTTTTAGTCAGCGTACGTCATGCCCTTGGTACCGATGAGAGTTCAACGTAAAGTGCTTTAAAGGTGTAATTAAAAACAGCATAAAGAGTCTTTAGCAAACTACTTTTTAGTAATACGTGTATTTTGCATTGCTTATACCCACAAAAGAAATATGAATGTATGATATATATTGGTCTGTCAGGGAAGAATTGTATTTTGGGAGAAAAAACAAATCTAGAAATACAGGTTTTTAAATTGATGAATTTATTTATTTATTTACACATTTGTTTTTCATGTGTGATAACTCCAAACTAACCAGGGTGATAATAAAAACGTCATTTATCGGAACATAAATAAAATATTATATTATATTTTACATTTACATGGTTTACACAAATATATATATTTATTAGCACAGAGGGAGACTTAATGCAGATTGGTCAGAAATGTGAAAATATAAAATCAAGATTAAGAAAAAATGTATTAATCAAAGACATAGTCCACATATGCTAATGAGAGGATAGCCTAAATTTAGAAAATCTATTTCATTCACTTGTGAAATCAAGTTAATGATTTTAATACAAAACAGCTTAGTTATATAATATGATATAATATAATATAATATCAAATTCTGGATTAGAATTTCTCTGGGACAGTGACGACTCCAGAACACTAGGGGGCGCTGTCGCTGCGGCGGTGATGGTTTTTATACTGGTGGCAAGATGGCGGACTCAGAGGAACCGAAAGCGGCTACTTGTACTTTTTTGTTCAAGAAATCCAAGAAAAAATTCTCGGGACGAAAGAGAAAAGCAAGCGACAGCGATAAAGGTGAAAATGAATCATTTGACAAATTATTGTGATGTTTTAATGAGATCACCTAACGGCGGAAACGACGTAGCTTTGTGAACAGCGAGGCTTGATGCGGGTTCTTGTTTTCCTCACATTTGTTTTAATAATGACGGCGGTAGTTACCTGGCAAAGAGCCCAGCTTGTTGCTAACGTTAGAATAGTGAGACTAACTCTGTTAGTTTCCTTTGAATTTGGAGGGATACGACGTGTTTTGGTAAATAGCATTTTCTCTTTGTTTTGTTTTGCTGCCAGCTACACCGTGTGACAGGGTGGGAAATAAGTAGCCATTAGAAGGTGGTTTATTGTGGCCAAATGGATTCACATAGCAGCAACAATACTCTGTGGTACTCAAGCGGTGTCAAGAAAACATGTGACTACCTCACACCAGCAGCAGTCTGGATTTATGGCACAAAGCATATTGGGTTCATGGGTTCATGAATTCATAACATCCGCAGCCTCAGCAGAAATCCAGGTTCCTCAGACCAGGATACAGTCTTCAACTGTCCAGATTCATCAGGCCTGTGTTCACTGCAGCCTCGGATTTCTGCTCTTGGCTGAAAGGAGTGGAATCTGATGTCGACCGTCAGATTCACCATGTTGTCCGTTCTGAGTTAGTTTGAGCCTTCTGTCAGCTTCAACCAGTCACTGAGATCAAATTGTTCTTGGTGTCAACATTAACTGGAGCTTATCCTGAAGTCAAACTTGTTTTGGTTTTTTTCAGATGGCAGCAGTGATGAGGACCAGAGCTCTGTGGTCAGAAAGGACAAGAAAGGCACCCGAGTCAACCCCATGATTCAGATGGTACAATAATACTTCAAATGGTAATATGCTAGTTATAGTGCGGTGAGACTGACTAATGTGTCGTCCCTTTCCAGTCTAAGAAAGTAGAGCGAGAGGCTGTATCGTCCAGTGAAGGTGAAGAAGGTAAAGAAGACAAGGTCACTGTTGCCTACAAGTCTACACGATCAGCCGTGAGTTGAGCCTTTTTTAAATTATTTTAATGTCACATTTTTAAGAAACATGTCACTTTGTTGTGAAGCCACAACTTAACAAAAGCAGATGTGAATAAATCTTTCTCACTGTTTCTTGATCTTCATAACAGAAAGCAGAGGGACCCGACGACATGGGTGCAACCGCTACATATGAGCTGGACACGGAGAGGGACAAGGATGCTCAGGCTATATTTGAGCGGAGTCAGAAAATCCAAGATGTAAGAGATGAGATGTTTTTATTCTTAATGTTACACAACTCATAATTGTGTTCCTTAGTCCACCTAGTAGATGTATTTTTCTTTGACTTTTGTGATAAAATGCACCACATCATACCTGAAACATTAAATTGTGTTTTGATTTTTCTAAACAACCTTTGCACAGAAGTGAAATCTATCATCTGCTTCAAAGTTAATTTATAGTTTCCTCTTCACTGGTTTAACCCTTTTTCCTCCTTTTTAACAGGAGCTGACCGGCAAAGAGGATGATAAAATCTACCGTGGCATCAACAATTACAAAAAAATAATCAAGCCCAAAGATACCACAATGGGCAACGCCTCCTCTGGCATGGTCAGGTGAGTACTAGAGTGAAACATATTTGATGAACGATGACTGCTAATGTCATCAGTCGTTGATTCATGTAATTTTCTTCTATCTTCACAGACAAGGACCAATCCGAGCCCCTGAACACTTGAGAGCTACAGTCAGGTGGGACTACCAGCCAGATATCTGCAAAGACTATAAGGAGACTGGTTTCTGTGGTTTTGGAGGTGAGTCGTAGATTAAGTCCATTAAAATATGAAAGTCATCTGTTGAATAGATGCTGTGAATGCAAACTTTTTTTCAACAATCATGTTCTCCTGTCCTGCTTTCAGACAGCTGCAAGTTCCTTCACGACAGATCAGACTACAAACATGGCTGGCAGATCGAGAGGGAGCTGGAAGAAGGCCGATACGGAGCCAATAGTGAGTTCAGGAGGGGGATTTCATGTCAGTTTTTCTGTGCCTGCAGTAGCATTTATTGAACATCCCTGTGCTTAAAATCTAGATGAGGAGAACTACGAGGTGAGCAGCGACGATGAGGATATGCCCTTTAGGTGCTTCATCTGCAGGGAATCCTTTAAGAATCCCATCATCACGAAGTAAGTCTCCTCCTATTGTTTGTTTTTCTCTACTTCTACACCACACAGAGCTTGGTTTATTATCTGGTGCAGTGTGTTAACCAGTCACATGTCTCCCAGGTGCAGACACTACTTCTGTGAGACATGTGCTCTTCAGCATTACCGCAAGTCAAAGCGCTGCTACGTGTGCAACACTCAAACCAATGGTGTCTTCAACCCGGCTAAAGGTAAGAAGAGTCTGACAAAAGACTTCTGAGAAGAGACAATTAACTACTTTTAAAGCCGAGTTCACATTACACGATTTTCAGCACAATTTGCCAGTCGAAGACATGTTCAGCAAATCGCAGACAAAAGCCCAGATTGGTGCTCGATCTGCAGTCGCCAAGCGCTGTGTGAACTTGTCAAAGACGCGATGAGAGGCTTGCCGATGCGTCACAGACAACTCCAGCACTAAATGGGGTGAAGATGTGTAGTCTGTGATGCCCTGTTGCAAGTCAGTCATGTTGTGTGAACTCAAAACGACTGCAACACAGTAAACTGCAACTATGAAAGTCGTTTAGTGGGAACTCGGCTTAAGGGATTTGTGCGATGATTGCAAGTTGATTCCCTCCGGTCATGTTTTCTATTATTTCCCTTTATTCCAGAGTTAATGGCCAAGATGGAGAAACATCAGGCTGCAACAGACCAGCCACCATCTGATGAAGATGATTAGAAGCATCTCAACCATTTCAACATTCCCCTTATGTGTTTGTCTGTGTAAATAATGAATAAAGTTACTTTTGTAGACAGCTTCCTGACTCACGGTGTAATAACGTCAGGTTAAATCTTTAAAGTGAACAATGTTTATTGTTGAAGTTTAACATTTTCAACATGTTGCTTTGTCCTCAATGTCAAACACATGCAGACAAAACAAGCACCAATGTAACATTCATATTTTGACATAAGTAACATCACGCCCAGAGTAAGTTTGAGGAAATACATACGTCTGTGCTCTGACGGTTGAACTGAACCGGTGTTATACTTTGACCTTTGTGCAGCAAAGTGATGCGTAAAGCATGAGATGTGGTTTACACTGTAACACAGGCAAAGAGCGAAGAAATGCAGAAATGCATATACATGCGGACCCTCGGGACACGGTTGAAGCTTTCCATCTGGTGTAGAGTGCTAACTGAGTCAGCTGTGACGACTGGTGTGTTCTTATGTTGGTCTCACTGAGCAGATGGGCCACATACAGCGGCCATGTTCCAACAAGAGGTAGAGAGTCCCCTCTGACTATTTAGTAGCAGCTTCCCTTCACTGGTACATTTTATGAGATTCTTTGGGTTTAGGTCACATCTACATCCATAAACCCTTCATTGACATATCAGCAACAGCATGAGGAGTCCTGTACTCCGGGGGAGCCTTGTTATGAGAGAGTACAATCTGTAAACAGTTGTGTGGGTGGAAAGACAGAGAGAGAGAGGCCATCAGTGCAGTGCAAGAGTCTGTGCATATCTAGAGAACAAAAGCGTGCAAGAAACTCCAAAAAGAGGCAAGATGGCTGCTGGCTATTAACCTCTGAGAACAGCAACTCCTTTCAGTTTGAGATCTGTGTTATTTACAAGGGGATCATAACAAAAACTATTCTCGTCCTGTGTGCGAGTGTTTCCCATCACAATCCTACAAGTGTCTCCCCACTGAGTCCTCCACCGTCAGAAGTCCCAGTCGTCAACCTCCAGGTGGCTGAGACCCGACTCCAGACTGGCCAGCCCAGAGGTAGTGTCCTGTGGCTGGACGTTCCCAAAGCTGGTGATGGGCGTCACAGGCCGCAGCAGCTCGGGCAGCGCCTCTGAGGGCCGGCGTTTGATCTGAGTGAGAGAGAGAGAAAAAAGAAAACATGTTGGTTTTATTGCAGACTGGACTTAAGATCATGTATGATGTACAAAACGCATCACACGCATCTTTTGCTGTCCTGGCTCCTAAATGGTGGAACGAGCTCCCCAATGACATCAGGACAGCAGAAAGTCTACACATCTTCCGCCGCAGACTAAAAACACATCTCTTCCGACTATTCCTTGAATAAAAAAAAGTTTGGCTTTCTTGAAGAAAATTGTACCTTCTTGATTCTTGTTGTTCTGGGTTTGTACCCTCATGGTTGAATGCACTTATTGTAAGTCGCTTTGGATAAAAGCGTCAGCTTAATGAAATGTAATGTAATGTCCGCTCAGGCAATAGCAACGAAGGCAATGATTTTTTTTGTCCCAGAGGCAAGAATGACTAAGTTAATAAAAAATTTAAGTTAGGGTTGGTAATCCTGGATAACAGAAAAAGTAGAGCAGGCACAAAAGAAATGCAAACCGATACATCCCACCCCCTCCAATCGTCCCTCTCGTCAAAGCTACACACCTGAAAAAACAAGCAAGTGCACTGACAAAGTCACTGCTAGAAGTCGACTATAACGTGACTCACTCGCTAACTTCTGACTGTCATCTCTGCTTCAGAGGTCTATGTCTCCGACTGGAGACTCCGGTCATGCACAGTGAGAGCAGAGGCAGGATGCACGCAAGCAGGCAGGCTAGTTAGTGACAGACAGGTACGCCAGCCAATCATTTCATTCTGTCCGAATGAATGTTTATTACATTCCTGCGAGTGCCACAGACATCTGCTTTTCATACGACTATTTATTGATGGCTATCGAGACATGAAGAGGATTTCAACAAATAGTGTTTGAAAAGGTGTTTTAGAAACAACTTACCAACCCTAACCTTAAGATAAATTCAGTAAGAGATAATTGGGATGTTTTACACACCTGTTTGAAGAAGGGGTGACCTATGAGAGTTGCGGCAGACGGCCTGACAGAAAACAACAAGAAAAAAAAAATCAGTTTGTTGCACCTCAAAACATTTGAAAACATCTTATTAACTATTGAAGTGTGTAGGAAGACAAACGCAGACCTCCTTTCTGAGTCTCGCTGTAGACACAGCTCAACAAAGGCGTGGAAGTTTGTGGAGAATGTTCTGTTGTATGGGTGCCCGGCTGACGAGGAGGAAGGGTCTCCATTGGAGCTTCTGACCCCTCCGGCTCCAGGGCACTCGCAGATCCCAGAGTCGGCCCCAGAGCGGGACGGTTTCATGGACAGCTCCTCTGGTGGAATAGTGGTGGTGTCCAGCAAACATGGCACTGTCCCATTGAGCTTCTCCAGCAGCATCTGTGAATGTGAAGAGAGGAGTTGGAAAATATCTGTCCTTTTCGATATTGGTAGTATACCACATATATAAAAAAGATTCTAGCTGAGGTTTGCCCCTATTGTCTTTAGTATAAATAACTGATCAGGTATTATTTTGACAATCAATCACCTGTGTAGCTGGCATGTCTTTAAAGGGAACATGTCCATTTGCCAGTTCACAGGCTGTGATGCCGAGGCTGTAGATGTCTGACCGAGAGTCGTAGCCTTCCAGGTTCTGTAAAAAAAAAAAAATTACAAAATGATCCACTACTTTCCATTTCTTTCAGGCTTTACTCCTCATCCATGTGAGTGTTGCAGCATGAAAAAAATATAATCCATAGACCTTTGTTACAGAATAACATTTCCACAATAGGTAGTCCATAGTCAGAGACAGTATTATCACAATATCATACAATGCTACTGTCTGTGTTGAGGAAATCAGTACCTGTTGGAGCACTTCAGGGCTGAGCCAGGGCAGCACCTTGTTGCTGTACTGAGGAAAATCGTGAACAACTCGGGCTCTCTGACCATGACGGATCAGACTGAAGATACTCCGCAGACCCGACATGCAAACCTGTCCGTCCGCTGAGATCAACACGTGGCTGGCCTTCACACTCCTGCACACAACCACACACAGTCAGTACAGTGGAAATCTAACTGGCCTGTATTTATGAATGAGGTGAGACTGGAATTTGATTCATCAAAATTGTCAATCTAATAAATCCTAATGGACAGCCGGCAGTGTGTGAATAGTGTGTGATAACAAAGGTAATGCATATAGAAGTGCTGTATGAATATGTGTGTGTGATTTGTTGAATGTCACTTGTAGTGTAAAATGCTTTTAGTGGTTGATAAGAATAGAAAAGTCATTTACAAATACACTGATTTACATATTGGTCCATCCATTTTTTTCCCCAACGCAGATGTATAAACATACTGTCCATCTGAACATGGTGGGTATACAAATAGCTGCGATTACTAAATAAACAATGGGTTATTTTTTTGCCTTTTTTCAAATCCATTGTGGTTGAGCACAGAGGCAAAAATTACCAAATAAAGTTTGGTATGTATTTCCTGGGTATTAGACGACATCAAATTTCTCTAATGGTTACCAAATATGATGTTTTGTTTTCAGATTTTTCACAACATTTATATCTGACACAAAACGACACATTTGTCTTAGAAACTTGTCAGTGTCTTACCGGTGTACATATCCCATGTGGTGGATGTACTCGAGAGCTTTCAGCATGCCCAGCAAAATGTATGAGATGGTCAGCTCAGTCATTCCATCAGTGAAATGTGAGCAGATCAGATCTCTGGCTGAACCTGAAAAATAAATCAAACACAGATAAGCACGAACAGAGGGAAAGCTGTCCTCCATTACACCCTGCTATAAAATATTGCTGACCAACTTGTATCGTGTATTAAGGGTTTAAGTCCATTTCTTACCATAAGCCATGAAGGGGGTGATGACCCACAGTTCATTTTCAGCTATAAAGACACTCTTGTAGGGAAGAATACTCGGGTGGTGGAACAACTTTGACACATGAAGTTCGCTCTAAGAGGCAGAGGGAAGGAAAATGATGACATCTGACATTTTTGACATCGTATTATGTCAGGACGACAGGAAGAGAAGATGATTCTGACTCTAATTTGGTTCTGAGGGCTGAGCAGTAAAGACAGGATGGTTAATTAGGACATGCACAACGGTTACACAAGGGTTACGTAAGTATTCACATGGAGGCAGTGAAATTAAAGAAATTACGGTTCATACACGGGAAGGAAAAAACTAAAGGGAATATGAATAATGTAGACTGATGGGAGTGAAGGAAGACGGCAGACTGGTGCAGACCTGCAGGTAGATAACCATGTCATTAGTGCACGGCTCCAAGTCAATCCGTCGGATGGCTACGTGCTCCCCCGTGGGTCTGTATCGAGCCAGGTTCACGGTCATCAATTCCTCCAAGCCCCGGCCTAAAACACAGACAACAAAGATTTAATGATAATCATAACCTTTTTTATTCTTATTTCATGGTGCTTTTCAGAACACTGAATGAAACTTGTGGTTTTTTCACCACATATGTGTTTAATGGTAATTATATGTTTACTTATGCTTTGTGGACCTCTGTTTACAAGGTCGGGTTCAAAGGTAAAAGGTTTTGACCTGTAACGCTTTGACCTGTATCAAGTAAGATGGCAGTAAGGTCAATGAATGCCAACCCTGCGTCTGCCTCGTCAATACACCACACAACTTAACAATACATTAGGTATAAACATGTGAATAATTAGAGTAAAACCAAAGGCTAAAATCAGATCAGAGAGGCACAGACAAGATAACATGGAGTTATGTTGGGTAAACTCATCTAAACAGATGTGTTTTAATTGTAGATTTGAAGTGTCCAATAGAGTCCAGCTGAGGTGTGTGAGGTGTCAGAGAGTTCCAGTGTCTTGGTGCAGAGAAGCTGAAGGCTTCGGCACCTACAGTGCTGAGTTTGAAAGTGAGGACAGAGTGAGGAGCCGCTGAGGAAGAGCATAGGGCTCGGGACGGGGTGTGGGGACAGAGAATGTCAGACAGGTTTGGGGGGGGCCAGGATATGAAGGGGTTTAGGTGTGAGCAGAAGGATTTTTTTAATGTATCCTTTGTCGAACTGGAAGCCAGTGAAGCTGGATGAGGAGCGATGTGATGTGGTCAGTGGTGGTGGTGCAGCTGATGATCATCGTAGCTAAGTTTTTAATGATTTGGAGTCGTTGCTGGAGTTTATTGGGTAAACCAGTAAGAATGGCGATACAGTGATCAGTACAGAATTTACCAGGGCGTGAATCAACTTGGTGTAAAAAAATATTCATGTCAGTGTTAAACAAGTGTCCTGCAGGCTTTGCCTATATATCTTTAAGTAAATACAAGCAGCCATGTCCAGGTGTGTATTTGTCTTCACTTACCAATAACGGTGAGGACCTCATATGAGCCGCTGTCAGGGAGGAAGCTGCCCATGGTGTCCCGACGAGGGAGGGAGCTCAGACTCTCCTGACTGTCCTCATGGGCCTGAAGGTAAGGGGAGAAGAAACAGAGCAAATGAAGATGGGCTGTGACACTGACTCCACAAGTTAAGGTGTAGGCTTGATAAGTGCCTAAGAAAGCAAAACATCACCAAAGTGTTAGCGAGGTGTTAGTGTGAACCGTGGCACGCGCCAAAGACAAAAAAAACAAAAACAGGACTGGTACTCAAACCACCACCAGCAAAAAAAATTTAAGAATACACTACTGTAGGTACAGTAATTAAAAAATATTCCAATACAATAGCACAAATTAATATAAAATGGTGTACACACAAAGTATGGTCTAAACATTGCATATGTCATCATGTCTTTAGTTAAAAAGTCTTTTCGACATGTGCATCACAGGTAAGCTTAGGTTATTCTTGGCAGTGAGAACTCCTGAATTCCATCAATTTCTCGACATTCATATGATGGAAATGGACAGATTTCAGAAGCAAGCTGTGGCAGCAAATGGAGGTGAGTTGTATGAATAGAGTGTTACTATGGTGACCACACTGAAGACACAGTCAAAATTAGAATGATGGATTTCTTTAAGGGAAACTGTCGTACGAGCCAGAGATGACGATTTCCAAGATCAAGATCAGTGGACCATTCCAAATCGTGACTTCTGTCATATGTAAACCTGAGACATTTCTCTGGCTTGACAGCAAAGTCAATCATGCTATGGCAGCCATCGGTTTAGTGAACATCTGTAAATGCTGATCCGATCACATGGGGTACATTGGAGACTGCCAATGTGATCCGATTCTGAAGGAGTTACCATGCGTTCCTAAAGCCGAACACATGGAACTCCTTCCATCTACAGCCTGCAGGGCATCACAGTGAAGTGTGACAGTACACCAGTTCACCATCAAACCAACAAGTCGCCAGCACAGACAGGCAGTGTCAAACATTGAGCACTCACAACACAAAATATTCTTGGAGACCTAACAGACTTTTTAGTGAGGCAACTAAAACACACCAAAATCTAAACAGAACAGTTGCCTTGAGCACATCACGTCAACTGCAAACTAAACACTTAGACAGAAGTGTTATGGCTGAATGAGAGGATAATTTGACCTCTTTAAGCTTCACAGTACACTCGACCACTTCCCTGTACTGTCCAACACAAGCCTGCATGAGTGGAGTGAGATGACCTTCTGAGCTACGAGCATGGACAGTGCGTGTTATGAGCGGAACACTCATGCATACATAAAATGTGCAAAGCCCCAGGGGTTTGTGGATTCCTCTACATTGAGCTCTGTATGCGCACGTACACATGCCAGCACATACACAAAGGGCAAACGGGTGATGACGATGCAGGGACAGGAGTACCACACTTACTTTCCTGTGAGAGAGTCCCTGAGCTTGCTCTGGGGTAGAAAAACCACATCAATGACATGAACACACACAAAACAAAAAGAGGATCTGCTTCTAAAGCTGCTCTTGAACCAGGACACAGCCTCTAGTAGAGGGAGTTTGCTGCATGCTGCAGAGTTTCATTGATGATCTTTGCTGGTTCTCCTATCACGAGCAGGATTCATCTGAAAAAAGTAGCTTACAGCGACTAAATGACACACTATTATCAATGCAGCCAGTTTTCATGATAAGCTCCGGGAACATGATTAAACTGAAACTGCAACAGCAAAAATGAACTGTAGCCGCAGCAAAGTGCTAATTTCTGAATAACAATCTGGCTTAAATATTTTTCTACAAATATTTTTATCGCAAATGAATTAGATTAAAAAATAATCCAGATAAACCCAGCAGGTTCTGTCCAAATAGTATGAAAGGCAATGGAATCATGGGACAGCAAATATATTAAATTATACACTGGAACAAACATGCAACATTGAGCAATGATTGGCCAGTGAGGAAATGAAAATATGGCAAAGCTTGCAAAGAAAGAAAGCTTTTCCCACAGAATCCCAAAACCAGAGAAATATGGCATTTTAAAAAGGTTTAACAAACTACTGCTACACAGCCAGAACACAGTCTTTTGTAGCTTTAGTAAACCTTCAAAGGTGAAGTGTCATCTGCAGCTTGCACACACACTTGAAAATGACCCTCTCTCTCTCTCTTTTCACTTACTGTACTTATTATCAAAACCTCTGCAATCTTTAAGTGACTGCTAGAAATATCACAGAGAAAATAAAACCCTTTCCATTCGTCATGTGGGGAATTACCAGCATTCAGGGCTGATAATGAAAGCTTCTGATTGAAAGCATGTTTAGCCAATTTAAATGTCCCAGTGCATTTCAATAACATGGGAGTAAAAGAACAAAATCTTCCAGGCCTTGAATCGTTTTTAATGAGAGGGATCTCAGAATTTTTGTTTTTCAGGAGTTGTTAACTGTGAGAAAACAGGATCAAGCTGATATCAAATCATTAAGACACCCATGGAAAAGCCCCTGTTTCACCATAGAAAGTGAAAGTGCATGCATGAGGTCTCCTTGCATTTAACAAACCTTATCCCATAGTTCTAACTCTATATTATCTGTGTATCTGTAAAATGGGCTGTAATTATTGTGACTGTGTGTAGTTTTCTCAGATGAAACCCTGACACCATGAGCTACACCAGCCCACACAAACACATGTGTTATTTGTAATTAACAATAACGTAAAAGCTTTTTCCACTCAGCTAATAAGCTAATAGTGCCCTAATATTTATAGTAAGTTCATTACGCATGAATGCAACAATGAGGCCCATATCAGCACATACTAGCCAAAACCAAACTACTCAAAACATAGTTGTACCTACATCTAACATGCTAAAAGTTAGATTCAAGCAAATGTGTTTAACAAAACAACAGTCACCACAAGAAGAAAAAGCCAAATTTAGCTATAATGGCAAATAAAAAGATTCAACAGCCAAAAAACAAATTTACATTTCTTTAAACGCAGGATAAACACACCAAACTTACACAAGTCACAGGAAGCATTAAATAAAATGGCACAAACGTCTTTATATGTGACGAGCCCAAATTGGACATGAATTAAAAAGTTATTTAGCAAATGCCTCTGCTGATAAGTTACTATAGCAAAGAGCAATGATGCAAAAGCAGTCCAGAGGGGAAACAGATGACGGGGAGGCAGGGGAATTTTCTGTTTGTGCTCATAAAAGGGACAAGTGTGTAAGCAGTGGTTTGGGAAAGCTGAACCCTTTTGCTGTGAGTTGGTATTTGCCTCGAACCTCACCTCCAAATAACTCCAAATCCCGCAGGCTCTCCACACTCAATTTCTCAGATACCCAACGCTGACAGAAACAGAGGTTAACAATAACAGACATGGGAAAAAAAGAGAGGAAATGAAAGCAAGAGTAAGGAGAGAGGTTATACAGAAACATGACATATTTAAAGCTGAAGAAGCTGATGAAGATGTTTCATGCTGATGGCCTAATTTGCCACTCTTAAGGATTTCTTGTGTAGAACGTGTGTAGAATTGAAAAGGCGGCATTTTAGAAAGTTTACAATGTAACTAATAACTATACATAATTAACTTATTATGATGACAGCAGTGTCTGGCTGCTTGAAATGAAAGCTATCATAAATGTTATTATAGCCTTCTCTAAGACCAGACACAATCTTTAATACAAATATCGATCAAAGAAGAGAATTAGATTTAATCCTGAACTGGGAAACATGCCCTGTAAGCGTGGGTCTAAAATAGGCTGTACATGATAAACAACTTACAAGAAAAGACATGGATCCTCTTGAGGGTGTTACATACGATGCTGAAAACACGCCAAGGGGATATCTGTGAAGAAAAGAGAAACAACTGTTAAGAAGATGTCTCTGTTTTCATCTCCATCTCCATGTCTGTACTAATGATTTGCTGCTATTTCAACGCTAAAATTTACCATTTTGTTGCTTCGTGTGTCTTGTATTTTGTGCTTCTGTGTTGAATATCTTAAACTGTACATGAAATTACAATAATAATAGTGTCCTGATATCGTCTTCTATTTTATTATGGTTTTTTCTAACTTATATTACGCTGCATGATCATAAACGATTTCATTTTCTATTTTTCAGGACACCTCAGTCCAGGGAATACAGATGAAATAATGTCTAATGGTACAATTGTGGTAAAGCTTATTAATATGTATTATCACTGTTAAATAAACCAATAAATCTACAATACTCGTTATCAAAACAATGATTCATATTTCGAACACAGAATACTTACAATATCCGTAAGGATTGCACACATCTGTTGAACCGTAATAATATGTGAGCATTTCAGTGATATCATGTGAATTGAGAAAATATGTTGCCAGGGATGTTGTCCATATACGTTATAACTCTTCATCGTGATATTAAACCTTAACTGGCAGATGATCCCTGTCAGTTGTTATTGTTAGTTTGATTGATAATGATTGTTCAGGTTCAAACCATGAACACTCGTGCTTTAAGGTTGCTGTCATTATACAAACACATATACTGACTTCCAGTGACCGGAGTCGAAGTAGTTCGAAGGGTCCGTGAAAAACATGAATCACAAAAGCCACAAAGTCACAAAAATGTACTGAAGTAAATAGAAAACAGCTCTTGAGCTCAGTTCTTGCTAATTTTGCGGTGATGGAGTGCGCATGTTAGCATTAGTAAATGACCGTTAGCTAAAGCAGCCACCAGGATTTATATCAACAACAAACTGCGTGCTTCCGATGTCTTAGTGACTTACCAGTGTGATGTTCGGGAAGAGCAACGCCTGGCTGGAGGAGTGTAATAATTCAGGAGAAGTTGTTTAGCTGCCCATCTTCTCCTGCGGGGTTTTCCTGACAGCTCTCCACTCCGCTCTCTTGGCTGACTACGGGGTCGCGTATTTACGACGACACGCCCACGGAGAGACTCGGCGCGCACCGATGACGTAAAGGGCACTTCTTCTCATGACAACACAGGCGCTGCAGGCTGGAGCATCTACAGGCGCCTGAAACAGGTAAATCACGGCGGTTGGCCACCGCTGCCTTCGCACAGACACATGCAATCGAAGGAAAAGTTGCGGTTTGCTTCACGGGGATTTGAGAAAATACCCTCTAGTTGAGCCACATTGACGACCGAGCCTCTCACACTCCCACCTCGGCCCCAATTTGCGGCCTTGAGCTAAAGCTAGCGCTATGTTTACACAAACCGTGGCCAGGGTTGAGGTGTTGTAATGTTGTAATGCGAAGGGATATCCCGGAGCCGGCAGCTTGGTCCTGATTCTGCATCAATGTGTGTCGTCACATCTGTTAAACTGCTAACTAGCTCCATGCTAACGCTGTAACGTTCGGTTTTCGCAGCCCGATAAGACGAACCGCAGTTTGAAATATGACCAATACTGGTTCTGGTGCTTTGTAGCAGACATGCGTGTCGCAGTGGACATCAATTCAAATGTCATTTTGCTCATGTAAGCTTTGGCGCCAGCAGATAGACCGATCCTGTGTTTGTAACGCATGTTTGCTGGTGCCTCTTCCCACATCGTGGCTCACCGCTGCTAAAGGGATATATTACTATAAGTATTGCAGCATTCGTCTACATTACTGCACAGTTAATGCTTTTTTTTTAGCTTTATGTTTTCGTTATTTATGTGTATTATTGGGGTGGAGGAAATCCCTGTCAATTAAAGTGAAAGTATCTAAAAGATGAATCTGTGGATTTGAAGTTGATGATCATCAGGGTGGCTCAGTTACTACTTGTTATTATGACACAGTTGTATTTCTCATGGAACCGTTACTGAGGAGCTAAATACACCAGAAAGAGATCCCTGATGACTGACAGGCTTCTGAGTGATTTCCATGAAACACTTTTGCTGAGAAACATTTAGTTTGCAGCGCCTTAATTAAAAGAACAAGGCCAACAGATGAATATCACACATTGAAATTAGGTAATAACACACATTTTAACTTTAAAGGCTTCTTTTCTCTCTCGTTTTCACAGCACAGTCATGAACTGGAACAAAGGTGGTCCGGGTATCAAGCGAGGGTTTGGGTTTGGAGGATTTTCTCTTGCAGGGAAAAAAGAAGAAGCCCCCGCCGTCCCTGACAAATCTCAAACATCGTTTGGACCCCCAGGATCAAGTGGGGGATATGGGAAGAACCAGCAGCTCCCGTCATTCTATAAAATAGGGACCAAAAGAGCGAATTTTGATGAGGAAAATGCGTGAGTATTACATTCCTCCCTTTATATTCCTCCATGGAGAGAACGGTCAGTGTGTAATGTTATTCCTACTATTGAATGAATTTCAAACAGCATCTTTCTCATTTAAACCAGGTATTTTGAAGATGATGAAGAGGATTCCAGCAGCAATGTTGATCTACCATATATACCTGCAGAGAATTCGCCCACACGGCAGCAAATGCAGTCTGGTGGTGGCGGCGGCTCAGACAGTGAGGATGACCCACTGGATGCCTTCATGGCAGAGGTTGAGGTGAGCAGATAATTTCACTTAAACAGATAGAAACTAGTTTATAATTTCAACTGCTTAATTTGCTGTTCTCTTGTTTTGTTTTTTTCTCCTTCAGAATCAAGCAGCGAAAGACATGAGGAAACTAGAGGAAAAGGAAAAAGAGAAAAAGTCAGCCAAGTAAGACTTCATTTTACTCAGATTTATTCATTCATTTGACATTTTTAGTCGCCTCTAAGGTCTTTATGTAGGTGTTTAATTTGAAATTTGACCAGAGGAAAAATATATTGCTTAATTAAAACTAAATAAAAAATGTAAGTTTATCTTATGAGGGGCACAAATAATGGAACACACAACAGTGTTTTTGCTGGTTTAATAGATATTATCAGGTAAGTAAAGTGTTCTTAGTCATAGTGGGATGTGGGCTGTCTTGGGTGTATGAACGAGCCGCAGGGAAGTTTTTTTTCTCCGCTTCTCATTTCAGGGGTATTCGCGATGACATTGAAGAAGAAGATGAACAAGTGAGTGAGCCCTCCAAAGTTTTTAATCCACTACATCGCTGATCAGAGAGGTCTCCGGACCGAATATTCCCCCTCTGATCTCTGTTCTTGTAACACTCCATGCCTTTCCTTCTAGCCGACCATGCAGGTTGCATATTTAGTATCATTATGATGCAGATGTTTTTCTTGTGTAGAGTATTCTTGTCATCTTAGAGAAAGCATGTTTGAATTTTTTATATTTTTATTTATGTCAGCTATACACAGAATTGTAAGCAGAATTTTGTCATCTTGTTGCAAAGCTGAACATCTCTCCAGGTATATTGTGCATCTCTTTGTGTTGTCCGGATGCTGTGGTATGCAGCAATCTGGCTCAGTTTTTTTACATGAGGTGCTCTGCTCTCTGCAGGAAGCCTACTTCCGCTACATGGCAGAGAATCCCACAGCCGGCCTGACCCTGGAGGAAGAGGATGAAAACATTGATTATGACAGTGACGGGAACCCAATTGCCCCCACCACCAAGAAAATCATCTTGCCCCTTCCTCCTATTGACCACACTGAGGTACGGTTGGTTTTAAGAATTGTGTCTCAACTATGAATCACCATTTTGTGTTTTAATGTTGTGTTAAAGTATTTTGTTGTGATTTATGTGGCCTGTTTTTCACAGATTGATTATCCACCATTTGAGAAAAACTTCTACATTGAGCACGAGGAGCTAATCAACCTGACTGGAATTCAAGTGGTGGAACTAAGGCAGAAACTAAACTTGCGAGTAAGTCCACAATTCACTTATTGCAAATTTTACTGTATAACTTGTATATACACACTGTGGCCATTGTAACTTAGCAGACCTTTTACATGCAAAAAAATATATATACCACACGCTAATAGGAAAGAAAAAGTATAGTCTGGGCACTTAAATATTTTTCCTGCTCCCTTTCTTTGTCATTCTCAGGTATCTGGTGCTGCCCCTCCAAAACCCTCGACCAGCTTTGCCCACTTCACCTTTGATGAGCAGCTAATGCACCAAATCCGCAAGTCTGAGTTCACTCAGCCCACACCAATTCAGTGCCAGGTATAGTGCAAGTTTATTTTAAGGTTGCAATATATTTGGATATAAATTTTATTTTTTTTAAATAATGATGAAGACATTCTATTGGTTTTGTTTTAGGGTGTGCCTATAGCTGTGTCTGGACGTGACATGATTGGTATTGCAAAAACTGGCAGTGGTAAAACTGCAGCTTTTATTTGGCCAATGCTGGTTCATATCATGGACCAGAAGGAGTTGGAAGCAGGAGAAGGGCCCATCGCAGTTATCGTGTGTCCCACCAGAGAACTTTGTCAGCAGGTAAGCAAAGGGAAGAGATCTTGGGTTGAGATTTTGAAAGGTTAATTAATAGTTTTATTGCTCTAGATTGTACACTAATGTGTGTGACTTTAAATGTTCACCAGATCCACGCAGAATGTAAACGCTTTGGGAAAGCCTACTCATTGCGTTCTGTGGCAGTCTATGGAGGAGGAAGCATGTGGGAGCAAGCCAAGGCTCTGCAGGAGGGGGCAGAGATCGTGGTGTGCACTCCGGTAAGGGAACAGCCTACCAACCTGGCTATTGTAAAGAAAACTTGCACTCCACTGCTGCACCAAACAGGAGGTTTAATGCTAATCTGTGTTTGCACAGGGTCGTCTGATTGACCACGTAAAAAAGAAGGCCACGTCCCTGCAGAGAGTGACCTACCTGGTGTTTGACGAGGCTGATCGCATGTTTGATATGGGCTTTGGTGGGTTGAAATGATCTGTTCTGTAACAAAGATGCTGTCGGCCTGTTTTATGCACTGCAGCTAATTCCTTCTTTCCCCTTCAGAATATCAGGTTAGGTCTATTGCTAGCCATGTCCGCCCTGACAGACAGAGTAAGTGCTTTATGTAATTGGACTGTTTCATTGTCATAAGTTGTCAGGCTTCAAAGCATCTTTAATTACTTTGGATATGATTTCCTCCACAGCTCTTTTGTTCAGTGCTACTTTTCGAAAGAAGATCGAAAGGCTGGCCAGAGACATCTTGACAGATCCTATCCGTGTGGTGCAGGGAGACATCGGAGAGGTACGTGGCATCAAACATCTGCCCCAAAAAAAGCTACACATAAGCTGCTCCCAGACGAGCACTGAACTTCACAGTTCCTCCGAATATTCTCCCGGAGGAGGTGCACGTGTGAACGCAAATGTCTGAGTGAGGCTCTGCGGTTTCTGCGGACTTTCTTTGCCTGGCCTCCTTGTATAACATCCATAGAACTCCAGGAGAATTCGATGTGAGAAAAAAAAAAAAGACAAATATTCCCGGGTGTAAAAGCGGTGACACGCACGTTAGGAAACACGACAAAGATGTCAAGATAGTTTGTGGCTATAAGAGCTGATGATGGTGTCGGGGGTGCTGTAAGCATGATCACATGATTTCCGCAGCAGAGTTAATATGCTACTTCCTGCCTCTGCTGCATCCAGCTGTTTCGCCTGAACAATGCCGAGGATTTGTTGCTGTTGTAAACTCGTCTGTGCAGAGAACCTCCTGCTGCGTTGTGCATGTGTGAAAGACAAACTCTGGGTTAACTCTAGATCCAATTCTGCGGACTTTACCCGCAGGTCATGTCTGAAAACGGCTAACGAGGCAAATGCCAGTTTTTCAGAATGTTTGTGTTCATAAATTATAAAATTACTAATATATGTAATTTACAAATTCAAGAACAACAATTTTCCCTATTATATTCCATTGCATAATACTACAATATTTATTCAAGTTTCTTTTAAGCACTTATGCCTGTCATTGAAACATGAATATTGTGTTCCCTTTCTAACCAGGCCAATGAGGATGTGACCCAGGTCGTGGAGATGCTGCACAGTGGGACAGAAAAATGGGCCTGGCTGATCCGGCGGCTCGTAGAGTTTACCTCCTCTGGCTCTGTCCTTATCTTCGTTACCAAGAAGGCAAACTGTGAAGAACTGGCCACTAACCTGACGCAGGAGGGCTACAGCATTGGCCTCCTGCATGGAGATATGGACCAGAGTGAGAGGAACAAGGTCATCAGTGACTTCAAGAAGAAGAACTTGCCCGTTCTGGTGGCCACTGATGTGGCTGGTGAGTAGCCATTTCCTTCCCCCTTTGTTTGAACATCCACATGAACCTACTCATGTCAAGCATTTCTGGCATCTGAGGTTAACTGTATAACCTTATTTTAAAATACCCTAAGGGAAAGTACATACACGTACATTAAAGGTCACGGGCAGATCTGACACCTGTTGCATCAATATCTGTTCACTGAAAACACAGAATGGTTTGAAAAATCACCAAGTATAAAGAAAATATCAGCTTTTGCCTCACAGTAATTCAAAGAAAGTTATTAACTAACCAAAAAACACAGTTTTATGTGTAAACAACGTATATTAAGGCTCAAACTTATTAAATCACATCCGGCCCGGTCGTTACTTTTAACACAAAAGACGGGCGGCAATATATTCAATACAACACAAATAAACAGGTCACAAAAATCACACAATAGTCCCAGGGTTAACATAAAGGCCAAGAATAATATTTTCAAATTAGTCGGTTGAAAGATTGTTCCAACTAAGGCAAAAATAATATCACAAGTGGAGGCGTTGCGAGACGCTGCGATTCGAACGCAATGGAAACCGCACAGCCTCATCACAGTCCGGTCAGAATATGGGATCCCCGACTTGGTCATCCAGTGAAATATTCCAACATGTGGTATGATCCATAAGAGAAGCAGGATTCCCTGGTTGGCGTTTCACACATAAAACCTGCGGTATCCCCTAAACAAAGACTGGCCTCTTCCCCCATCTGAGCGCACCCGTTTATAACTTTTTGTGCCGTAGAATAAAATTTAAAACCATAGTCTATATTTTACCTTGTGCATATATCATCAATTCTCTGATAATTCCCTTTTTGTACATTTTCCAAATGTGAAAACAATAAAACTGACAACATGATCATTAGCAACATTTGCTCTACATTAGAGAAGGCAGGCGATCATTACAACTGTTGTTATTCCTCCTCAGCGCGTGGTCTGGACATTCCTTCCATTCGCACAGTGGTGAACTACGATGTGGCACGAGACATCGACACACACACGCACAGGATCGGTCGAACAGGTCGTGCTGGAGAGAAGGGTGTAGCTTACACTCTCCTTACCAACAAAGACACTACATTCGCTGGAGACCTTGTGCGAAATCTGGAGGGAGCGAATCAATCCGTTACTAAAGAACTGATGGATTTAGCCATGCAGGTGAGATAAATAAGTAGAGGAATAAGCAAAGTTTTACATTAATTAGCCTAAACCTCTTGTGTTTTGCGCTGGAATAATTTTTCTCTCTGTTGTTTCTCAGAATCCATGGTTTAGGAAATCCAGATTCAAGGGGGGTAAAGGGAAGAGGCCGAACATTGGAGGAGGTGGTCTTGGTTACAGAGAGAGACCAGGCTTGGGGGCTGAAAGTTCTGTAAGTTATTGATTACTGGACTGGAAATCTGCTTGTCATTGTCACAATCATTATTCTATGCTATAAAATAATAAACAAACGATTATTTCTGACTGAACATCTGATCTCTGACCATCTGACCACATCAAAAACCTCTATGATGGCTAAGATATTTCCTATAGATTGAGAAGACTCTAAGGGACGAGTAATGCTCTGTTGTGTTTGCAGGAGCGTGGCAGCAGCAGCTTGTTGTCTTCCACTAGCAGCTTTGAGGGCTACAGCAAACCAGCTACTGGGGCGATGGGGGACCGCATGTCTGCAATGAAACAAGCCTTCCAGGTACAATTCTGTCTTTTCCACTAAATATAGGTTCATGTTTTTTTGATAAAAAATACTGGCTGTTTTAATATGATCAGATGTTTCCATCATTAGACTTTGCACATGTGCTGTTATTATTTAAAAAAAAGCTTTTTGTTTGTGCTTGTAGTAAAGCACAGGCTTATTATTTCCATATTTGTCACCCGCATCATGTTAAACTGTCTTTGCTGCATTCTGTTTTCTTTTAGGCAGTTGCAAATTTGCACTCACAGCTGTTTATAGAAAAATAAAAATGAATTGCTTTAGAAAAGACTGACATTTCAAAACCTGTGTGAGACGATTATCAGTCCTCTCACCAACCTGACGATATATTTTTATTGTTTTATCTTACGAGGCAGTAAAATCTTTACTTTGAACTTTCATCACACCTTGTTTTTCCTCCAGGCGGTTAATATCTCCTTCTCGATGCTTCCTCCTCCTCTAGGCTCAGTATAAAAGCCACTTTGTGGCAGCGTCCAGCGGCCCTCCTAAGCTCAGCACCAAGTCTAACAGCTCGTCATGCTGGACCAGTGCTGGCAGTCTGAGCTCTGTGCCGACAGAGTCTGCTAATGGCTCAGAGAGGTCCCACTGTGCCACCTTGTCAATGTCAGGCTTCACCAGTGCAGGCACCCTGAGCTCAGTGCCCCCCAGTCTAACCAGTTCACAGCACAGCTTCCCTCAGCCTCAGCTTCCGCCTCCCCCTCCTCCTCCGCCTTCACCTCCCTCACAGAGAGACAGCTCACGGGACAGACACGTTGAAGACCGTGGGCGCCATGGGGACAGTCACCACCGCCACAGTGACAGGAGCGACCGACACAGCAGTGAAGATCGCCACAGCGACCGAGATCGGCACGGAGACAGAGATCGTGACCGCTACGGGGAGCGGGAGCGCCACAGCAGCAGCCGCCACAGCGACAGTCGTAACGGAGATGGGAGCAGGAGGGAAAGAGATGATCGGAGGAGCGACCGAGACGTGGGAGACAGGGGGAGTGGGGAGGGGAGGGACAGGGAGGGGAGACAGGGGGTGGGGAGGGGAGGGACAGGGAAGGGGGAGACAGGGGGAGTGGGGAGGGGAGGGACAGGGAAGGGGAGACAGGGGAGTGGGGAGGGAGGGACAGGGAAGGGGAGACAGGGGAGTGGGGAGGGAGGGACAGGGAAGATGATAGCTTTGCCGTTCCTGATCCACCAAAACGTAGAAAGAGCAGGTGGGACAACTAACGGGGGAAAAAATCAACACATCAGTAGAATAATTCATGCAACAACTGCTCCACGACAAGCTTGTCTGTGTAGGCAGAGAGCAGAGCATATCAGAGGCTGGTGCAGGCACAAGGCTCGAGGGGTACGTTTACTGACGCCAGTGTCAATTTGGCCTCAACAGTGTGTCAGACAGATCAACACAAGCAGCTCCGAGACAGCCACTGTACATACACCATCAAGACTGTTGTTATTATAAGTCAATAGGATCAAGCAATAGAGCTGTAACGAATCCTGTCAGTGAACAATTCCAAATTAGGGCGTGTTGGTTGTTGTCTTGTTTCTACTCACTGAGCCCCTAATATGCTTCTGTGCTTGCAAACCTGACAAATTTTCTTTTCCTTTTTAATGAATCTTTGCCAAGTGTGTTTGTGTGTTTGCATTTTCTTTTCTACAAAGCTAACTGTTAGAACCGTTTAATTTTTTTCTAAGGCGCTCTGTGATTACAAGTACATTAAAAAAAAAACTATCAGTAGCTCTTTTTGTGTCTTGTATTCAAGTTTTAGTGAAGTGCCTTTCCCTGGCATTTAGTCCGTCTGCTTTTGAAATGTGTTTTCAGGAACGTTTGTTTGTATGAGAGGGATTACAAGTGTTCAAATGGGAAGTTTTAATTAAAAACACTTCTCTTTATGTTTGTGTCTGTTTTCTGTCGCGAACAATCTGTCAGCCTTTCTGTTCAATCATAGAAAACAACTGTACATGAGTGGCTCAGAGATTTTTTTTCTGATCACAAGACCCACCATCTGTATTTCCTTTTTTACATTCTATTTTACACTCAGCTGTTTTTTTATGGCTGATGTGGTTTTATTGGAATTCATGAGGCAGCGCAACAGTCGTGATGACTGCTTTAAAATGACAGGGACCTTACACCTAGGGAACAAATAATTACATGTATGAAAAATGCTATAAATTCAGCACCAATAGTTCTATCTGTTGTGAACAGATAAACTAATAATGGGCTATGAACAAAAAAAAACGTCCTAAACACATAAAAAAATAGAATGTTAAGAAACAGGGGAAGCTTTTGAAATCGTCCTCACAGATCCCTGACCTGAACATCTGTGGGTAGATCCTAAACATGGTGTCTTTGCACTGCAGCTGACACTTGACCTCTCTCAGAGCTTGAAGTGATCTGCCAGATAAATGCGTAAAAATTCCTAAATGAAGAATGGAAAGTCTCTTAGCTGGCTACAAATAGCATTTTCAAGCTGTGATACCTGCCAAAGGGCGGTTACCTCGTAGGGTGCAGGTTGTATTGTTAATGTCTTTTTGCTTCAGGGGATGTTTTTTCATTTCAATTGCTCACGCCTATATTTAGTGACAAACAGTGAAGATGCCCTGTGGCATGGGAGGGTAGAATATAAATTAAATCATCATAAAATGCAAGCAAAATAGTATTTGAGTTGATAATTAGTTTTTAGGTTTGTTTTTGACACTGACATGGAAAAACAGCCGACATTCAACTGATTTAGGAAGGATAGATCAGTGACATCAGGCCAATAGTAATCTTCGCAAAAACAAACAACAAAATAAGTTAAACATTACTGCAAAAGGAACAAAGAGGTAATTTTTATACTAAAAAACGTCATAAGAAAAAAATCCACCTGATTTGAGTGGTTTGGACATTTTGAGACCAATATAGTTGGGAGGAATGATTTCAGGAGACCAGACATTTTCATTATTTAAGAGCATGAACCTATCATTTAACAAAGAGATGTAATAAAAAGTTTTTTCATACTTTTATTGAAGTTAACACATATTACCAAGAAAAACACAAAGATCGTTCTCATCGCATTTCATGTCATAATGAAAATATATTAATGACATTTTGTCATGATGAAAAACTCAAACAACTAACGAATAAGTATACATACAGATCGTAGGGGAGGGAGACGTTAACATCAACATATGATGCAATTTACATGTTATTATTACAAAGCTTTCTGACCATTATTGGAAAGATTCTAAGAGATTTTGTGTTTGTTTTGTCTCCTAATCCCCGTTTAAATTCACTTCAACTTCAACTTTCAACCTTGAACTTTATTTGTCCTCAGTGGGCAATTTGTGTTTACAGCAAGGGGTAAAACACATAAGACATAAAAACATAAAAATATAAAGACATCAAAACATAAAACCATTAAATTAGCTTGACAACAATCGTGTATCCCCACACACCCTTCCACCCCACCACACCCACAGTCTGAACAACAACAACAACAGTAGTAAAAGGTAACATAAACATGTTAAATGAATTAACGACAATAACAGTAATTAACGAAATGTGTGTTTTATTTTTTCAAATTATACTTCATTAAACTATATTACAAATACAAACGTGGTACATTTCTGTTTTCTTCATCAATAATTCTGTCTCAGGCTGAGACGGAATAAAAGAGACAAAAGAAAAACACACACACACACAAACAAGACGAGAGCACATCAAGGAAACGACAAACAGAAGCGAGATAAACAACAGACCGACCCCCCGCAGTGAAGGGAACTGTAATAAAAGACAGAGCGTGACGTCCTCGCTCCAGACGCAGCGCTGGTTTGTCCGGCAGGCCGTGAACGCCCCGCGAGCAGATGAGAGCCAATCGGGTTCGACATCCTGCCGGAGAGAGACGAGCGAAGCAGAGGGTTGAAGAAGCCGAGCAGCGGAGCACAGACTCACCGGCACCGCAGCAGCAGCGTCCGCCTCCCAGCCTCACAGCCTCCCAGCCGCGGTGAATGAGAGAGCCCGCATCCACCTCCAGCCCCCGAGCGAACGTGTTTCCCAGCCGGTGTGTCGCAGACGAGCAGCGCAGATGGTGAGTGCCCCTGCTCGGCTGTTGTGTGTCCGCAGCCTCCCCTCCCCTCGCTCTCTCCCTCTCTCCCTCCCTCCCTCCGCAGCCCCGCTCTCCTCCCGGCTCCTCTTTTCTCTCTGAGCGGAGGTGAGGTGATGATGTGAGGCTTTAGCAAAGCGGCAGCAGCCGCCGTGTTGTGTAAGCCACGGTGTTAATCTTTCATTTAAACACGGTGCTCAGGGCACGGGAGGAGATTTGGTTTATTTAAGGGACATCGGAACGCCCGCCGCTGTGCTGATCTTAATGCTAGCAACGTGCCGCACGTTAAAACGCCTGTTAGGCAGCTAGCTTGGTGGCTAATTAATATTAACCCCACAGTGTGATTGAAACATACTGAATAATACATGCAACTCGCATTACCCCTGCTTTTTCCAACAAGCTCTATTACAACCTGGCCATCCATTGTACCGTTCTCCTCCAAATTAGCCCTTGTGTTAATTGACATGTGGTTTAATTGTTCTGTATTGGTTAGAACAATAGCGGATAAACGTGTGTATTTGCCGATTTGAGCAATAGCTGCTGAGTGGTGCGTGTGGCAAACCAAGTGCAACACAACCGAGTGGTCTGTGCGAGGGGTTTGCAAACGATCCAACCCCAGAGACAAAGAGCAAACGCAATTAAACGAATAAGCACACGAACAAAAGCCGAATATTCATCCGATGCCACTGTTTTAATGGCGGCTGTGTTTACCGAACCCTTTGATCGAAACGTATCCACACATCGAGCTCACCATCCCACTTCCGAGGTTTTACCCCTGGTGCTGATGTAATTCAGGATATCATATTTACAGGAGGCATGAGAAGCCTGGTTATCCATATCCTCGTGTACATGCTCACACAACGATCCAGGACCATCATGTGCGTCTCAGCCACACAGTCATCGTAGAACAACATCAACAGTTATCGCAACATCATTTTTATCAGTAGCGATATAACCAGAGTCCAATATATTGATGTAATGCTTATAAATTGTGAGGAGGTATAACACACACTTTGTCTACCTAAGATTTGTAAAATGTTTTGTCTTTTTATAAATGTTTGTCATTATCTGATGGACTGATGTGAATTATTTTTTGATAGTGATATAATATCAACTCAGCCCAATTCAACATATCTTATCTACACGGGGCATGAAGGACCTGGTTATTCATATCCTTGTATACATGATCATATAAGGTCAGTCCATAGTGTCTTGATTCCTCAACCTCTCAACCAACAGATAGTGTTCACATGCCACAGTATCCAGGTGTAAACTATAGGATACTTGGTGTACATGCAACCACGCTCCATTAAAACTTAAGGTTAAAGGATTCGTTAAATATCCACAGCATTCTATGATCTCGCTAACAGCTGCTGTGAGTAATTCCTGAATTGGCTGAGCAACAGGATTATCAACATTAGATCCCAAACTCTACACTGGGTGGGAGAAGACATGTGTTCCACTCTGTCTGTATACAAATGTCTTTGTCTGTGTTTGTTTTGTCACATAGTTTAAAAGCTGCCCTGTGGTCGGTTAAAACCACTTTTTATCCGTCCGGGCCACCACATCAACAGCAGTCTGTCATTATAACCCTGGCATATGGTGACGAGGCTTAAGTAAACACTGTATATGGTGATTTTCATTTCCTGCCACTGTCAGTGGACTGTATTTTCAGTAAGAGTTGACGGCACAGATTGACACCCTGCTCTGCTGGCTGATTTACGTCAGTGATCTGGGGGATTTGAGAGGCTGTCGTTGTAATTTGACTGACTTTGTATCTTAAAAAACAAAAATTTAATAATGCAGATTGAGGGGGAAAAAGCATATTAAACAAAGCTGCACAATTAGGTGTGATAACGTTAGTTTTGTTTGACCATGTGCTCATCTGTCAAACAATGGCCATTAACGGCACAAAAACCTGATTTGCTGGGCACGTTAGAGGCACCATATGTTGGGAAGAGGGGGTGTTCGCCTGCTGTCAGATGTGAAGAACAGTTTTAAATGGGTTGCCAGCAGGTCCCGAGCCAATGAGCTGCAGGGAAAAGTGGTCAGATAAATAGTTTGTATTGGAAGCATTCTTATCCAATTCTCTCCCATTCATTTATTGTGTTACAAGTATAGGTGGCTATAAGTAATTGATTGTTTTTCGGATTGATTGCTTAATATTGTTTTGTGTACATTTTGTGTCTGTTCCCCAGTGCGTCATATACATACATCCAATAAACTATTCCTCTGTTCAATTTTTTTTTAAAAAGGCACAATTATCTGTTTGTCTTGTCCTCTGGAGAATATAAATAACACTTAAGCCAAACTTAAGTCTATATTGAGCTCAGACACTGAAGGCGAGACACCTAATGTGCTGTCGCCTTGATTCGATTTATTTATTTTCGATGTCTTAACATGGTTCACTTTGGTCTTCTGGAAATCAGATCTCAGTTTGTTGTAAAGGTGTAGCTCTTAAACCTGTACAACTTTAAATCAGTTTCAATAAGATGACAAAAGCTAAATGCTGCATTGTGATCATATCTTTTTTTTTTTTAACTCGCATTGCTTTCTGCCTCTGTGGCTTTCAGCACTAATCTATTGTTGGAAATCTGGTTTACATGTAGTGTTTCGTTTATTTCAGTGACTACTATGTTTACAAGGCTGCTATTGACCTTGTACTGAGTCAGACATTAGTCAGATTATGATGTTTGCACAAGTTTTTGATAGAATACTTCAGTCATATTCCCATTGCATAATATTACCGTTACAAAGCTCATGTCAACATTACTTCCACCACGTCATGCGGCCCACGATCCTGCGATATATATTTAAAACCCAAAGGTGAAATAGTTAAATGCACGATGCTAACGTTGCCTCTTTTGAGTGTTTTCTTTCTAATTTTGCAAAAGCTTATACTCCTTGTTTTTTTTTTTCCCAATTTGTTGACACCAGTACCCAGGACACGTGTCGCCAAGCAGTTGGAAACTGAAAACTTCAACCAGACGTTAGAATGAGATTAAGACACAAGGTCCAAAGAGTCCACATATCTAATTAGATTGTAGCTTATTCTGAGTATGACCTTATTTGGGTTCAGGTAATCAGAAATAGCTGCCAATCTTCTTAATATTGGAATATTTGTGGTGTCTAGTGACATTTATGAACAAAAGACTGCTCACATGTCACGTTTCAAGTCCGTTGAGCTCTAAAGGAAATTTGTGTGTTTAGCCCCATATCATTTTTGGGAAATAAGCCTTATGTGGAAAACGGGTTAGAAACATTAGTCCTTCATTGTCCCAGGCTTCAAAATCTCCATCCACAGTTTAAGGACCCTTCAGTTTCAGCGTGTGATGGAAATTTTCTGTGATGGCAGTACTTGCAGGACAGGGCTTGTCATGTTAAATTCCAGCCCTGAAGCAGAATTTGGTTTATGAGGTGTTCCCTCTTCTCTGCTCAGTGATAACATCTGATCACTTGCAGCACTTGAGGCAGTTTTCTTCACAACCCCTTCAAAGAGGTTGCAGATGACAGCGAGCCAGTCAACACAGGCTCCAGCTACCCAACACATTCTTTCACAGGCCGTCACTTGTTTTGTTGTTTGCTATTTTTAAGAAGTAAAATTACATACAGACCAGGTGCTACAGCAAACCATCATTAACCACTGGTTTATTAGTTCAGGTTCACAGATCAGTAACTGGACCTTGATGTTGGCTTTTTTTTATTCATGATTCAATCATTAGTATCTGATTTTATTAACTAGAAATAGTCCAGAACCAGTTTTCAGTCTGGTATTGAACAGATCTTACACAATTTGTGCCCTGAGGTACAAGGAAACACTTGAGGGGTTTCTGGCAAAGAAAGTCACACAGGTCAAAACTTAAGTCATGGGAGCAAAAGTTGCTGACTACTCATTACAAGTAAAAAATCTCAGAAATACTATTTGTGAAGGTGTGTTTTGGTTTTTCCACAACTAATAACTTTCAGTTCGTCTTTGAACAGAATCACACAGAATTAGAAACCTTCATAAATACAGTATCTAAAGGTGAAACAAAAAGGTAATATACTTAATATAATATACTTGGCATTTTTTTCACATTTGGCCTTTTTTCTCATTTTATTTCTCAATTAATTGAGAAAATGATCTGTAGACTGATGAGTCTCAGAAATAATGATTAGATGCAGCACTAATTTCTTCACCTCTTTTATGACAATCTTGAAGTTCCTGTTATCTGGTATCTAGCTGCATTTTTTTTTAGCTGGACCTGAACAGCCTCTGCAGACGAGACAAAAAACAAGTTTCAGTTTTAGTAATGAGACACACTGACGGTCAATACCCTTTGTCTTAAAACACAACAAAATGCCCCGTCATTGTCTCGCTTCCAACAGGAAGTTGGATAAAGGGTAGAGAAGCAGTGTCTGACCAAAAGACCTGACACGCTCCCAGATGTGATTACTCTGCAGACTGGTGAACTGAATCTGCACTGAAGGAGCAGACAGTTTCATCCTACCACTACCCAGTTCCCCAGTCAGTCTCATGTTGTGCAAATATGAATGATTTGCCTCACAGGGAAGTAGTTTTCCTTTAGGGCTGCATGTTTTTTTCTTCTTCTCACTCATCTCTTCCACATATCTTGCTCAGTCTCTTCATGTTCAGAGTAGCTGATGGAAGACTGCTGCCAAGTCACGGCTGCATATCTTCCCTGCAGCAGCAGTTTTAGTTGTTGAAACAGTGCCATGGCTTCTGGGTCCAAAAATTATAATGCAGGCTGAAAAAAGAATTCCTTAAAACTGGTTTATTTGCTAGAACTTTCCTGGAAAAATGTAGTTTGTTACAATTGGCTTAACAACTGATAGATGGGCTTATTAACAATTGTATTTTTTGCACCACCCTTTCCCAAAACATTAAATAATGATCATGCTTCTGAGTTTAAGGTACGAGAAAGAGTGGGAGCCTTGTTTTGGATTAATGACATAAGACGTTTGTTAACATAGCGCCTGCCTTCCCTTCTAGGGGCCTGTTGCAGTGAATCGCGTACCATGGTGTGTATTCAGTGATGAGCAAGTGCAAGGGAGAGGGAGGGGCTCTCTTTATAGGGCTGATGGGCAGAATACAACAAGACGAAGAGGAGACTCTTTAACCCTCCTAATCGTCTTTACAGTTGCTGTAGCTGGTTTAAATGGCTGTAGTTTACATTGGCAGACGTTTTAAACGCTGTAATTTAGACAAGAGTTTGGTCTGGGCTGTAGTTTTGGTTCCTTTCAAAAAGCATGTACAGACATTATTTTGAGGTGCATGCGTGTTGCATATATCTTCAAATTTGTCTCCTGTTACCCTTAATATAGATATTGGTTAGAAGGATTTCAGGGGATACTCAAGATCTTCAGTGTGCAGTTAAAGCAAGTCAATATTTTGAGGCTTCCGGTGTAGACAGTAAAGACCTGGGCCAAGACTCCATCTTCTGCTTGTCATTCACTGTTAAGAGTTTGTCTAGTTTATTATATCAAACACACCAAACAAACGGGGATACTTTTTATTGGTGTCTTAAGTCCAGATGACATTTTGGCTAATCTCTATCAACAGCTACCTGCCTTTGAATGCAGATAAATTTAAAAAAGCTGATAGCTGATGCATTTCAGTCACCTGCAGGCAACTGAACCTTGCTCAAAAATGATTGGTCAAACCAGAACTGGAAACCAGAAAGCTTCTGACCTTTTCCCTTGCCTAGAGATTCTGCAGCTTCACATGATGCAGAATCCGATTAGTCAGGGTAAATATCAATTCATAACACATTTATAAACAACTTTTTAGATCTTGTTTGATCTGCACAAAGTAAAAAAAAAAGATATATTTTTACTGGGCAGTTATGTGCCTGTTTTTCCACACTAAGCTAAGCGGCTGCTGGCTGTAGCTTCATACTGAATATGCAGATGCAAACTGAGTGAATTTCCCTAGACTAAGTCTTTAAACAAATATTAAGAGAAAAGGGCACTCAATTAGACTGGAGGCTCATGGAACATTTGCAACATGAATACAGAACACGGTACACGCCCGGGCTGGCCTGATCAGGTGTGATGAAAATTAAAGCGAGCACTCGATGTGTGAGGGATTGATGCTGTGAGGTAAGAGCCGAAGCTCTATTGCAACAAGATTTCCCCACTTATGTGAACGTGTTCTTTGTTTGGTAAGATACAACTCTCTAGCAGGCTCCAGCTTTTCACACTCTGCTATGTCCAATTGCTTCACAGTTAAAGCAGTGCCGGGCGTTTCAGAGCTAATTACTTGCACAACAAATGTTAACATTGAACACCATGTTCTGTGCTCATGAAGGCGTTTCATTCACCGACACCATGCAACGTCTTATCTCCGTTGTGGTGCTGTGTGAGATGTATATTTCTGATCGGTTAATTCACTCTGCATGATGAGGCGTTCGTACAGAGCAAGTAGTCGTTAATTGAGATGGAATTTAGCTGCTAACAAAACTGACGTTCCCGTCGGGACCCTGCATGACAGAGGAAGTCAGATGTGTCATAATGACTTCCTGCTACGTTTGTGCAGTTCGGTGACAACTGAGACTCATGTACATATAAGGCCAAAGAAGACTAGATGACACAAGCTTATCTAAAGCCTGCCAGTGTGCGTGGAATGCGTGCCTACTCCCTAACATGGTAACTAATCTTCGTTTTTTTTTTTTGACTACCAAAAAAACATTGGCATATCTTCTCTTTCTCTCAGATCAGTTTTCCTTTTTTAGCCAATTTGATTTCATGATTTCATATGTACAAATAGCCTGCTGTTGACTTCTTTTAAGTGCTCCTGCAGCCTCGCACTGAAGTAAACCTTCTCTACAAATACACCGTGGCAATTTCTCTCAGTCAAACTTCAGTTTTCAGTTTTCCACCGTGTTAAATAATTTGGAGAAGATCAGCATCGTGTCGGCTCAGCAGTTGTCCTGCGGCAGCAGGATGTGGTAGGTCGGTTGAGCGAACAGCCTGCTAGATAACCAGCAAAGTTTGAGCTGCTAACAGCAACATTAACTGAACTCAGGAGGATCCAGGGATACAGAGGAGACAGACATGATTGCATCTACAGGAAGCTGCATGGCCTCACTGTTAATGAGACGTTTATTTCTAAAGCATGTCGTCGGTTCTCATAAGTGCAGACAACCCTCTGCTGTTGCTTTAATGCACCACTCAACAAGGTCAAAAATACTAAGTGGTTGCTTACCAAAGAAGGAAATGACTATAGACTGTACAACATGAGACAATGTGAAGAGGAGCCATCAGAGATATTACTAGACTCTTTACAGTGTGGTAGCAATGACTTGCATACCTCGGGTTGTATTGGGTTGGGAGATATGTTGCACATCAGTGATTCCGACATCTTTGTTCGCAGCTGTTCGTGGTTAATGTACAGCGACAATTTTGTGCTGATGTCTTCTGAAGAGAAACTGTTAATATACTCGGCTTCATTACTTATCTCCTAGAGACATTTGGTCCTCCGCCAATGAGGTTATGTTTTTTTAACCCCTGTCCATTGGTTTTGAAGCAACTTCTGGACTTACTGTAAGGATATTGTATCGGTTAGGAAAGATCTGAGTCTTTTCAGACATTTTCACTGATTTCCCAGGGAGAAATTCACAATGTAGCTCGTTTTAATTTAAGGAGACACACTGAGTTCTAGTTTAATAATGTGATAGAAAGCTGAATCCCATTTGTCTGACCCTTATAGTTTTTCAGCCACTTTACTTTTTTTCCCAGCAACTTTACTTCACTTTTAAAAGGAAAAGTTTTTACGTGCTTTTCATTAGTCAGTTAATCAGCTTTTGAGCTCAACTCACATCAGCACGTCAACATTTTGTGAAGAAGGTGGATGCACATACTTCCTGCTATGCATCTGCTTGATTCTTTATTTTTTCCTAAAAAGAGTGAGAGCAAGCAGCAGTTATCTGTCGAAGCTCTCGCCATCTTTGCAAGTCTGGTCGCTGTCCCACAATGCCCCTTCATCCACCCCTTCCTCCAGCTCCAGCCAAGCGGCCTTACATAACAGGGTTTTAGCAGAGTCTGCAGTGGACTTTTCCCCCTGCCTGAACAGAGGCTGCCCTTCTTCCCTGCACACTGGCTTTTCCATGGCAGTTACTGTGCGAGCGTCTGAATGTCTCTCTGTCTGTTTATTATCCGCTTGAACTACCTGTTAGTCCTGCTTAAAGACGAGGCCGTGCTTGTTGCTGCCAGGGACATACACTTACTACTACTCTGTAACTTTGTCCTGCTTCAGAGATCATTGAAGCTTTTCTCTCTCCTCTGAACCCTCTCAGCGCATTGGGGGAAGTACTTTAATTCCTGCTGTCATCGCCAGCCAAACTGCAATTAGATGACTAAAACGACGACACCTACAGTGTGCACAGAAATGTGGGGACCTGCGTTAAAAATGGCAGCCAGAAACATCAAAGTATAAAACCTACCAATGGGAGCTGGGTGACAGAAACTCTTTATTACACGCATGGAAGGAACGTGAAGTATTTTCACAGATAAAGACTGGCAGAATACGTGTCATTCATGTTATTTCACTAAGAAATCTCCCACCATTTTATTAGATTTCAAGTTATTTTGCCTTGTGGAGTTTCTGAATTAGAAGGCAGGTTCTTTGCTGCTCTGCTATGTTATGTTGAGAGCAGTGTCATGCTGAGCGTCCCACAGCGCGGCTCACATGACCAGACAGAAGGCACCTGATCCTTTCCCCGGGGTGCTAAGAGACAGATGGAGCGAATAGAAGTGGAAGGAGAGGTGGAGAGATCAGATTGACAATACTAACAGACTGGTCAAGGTAACAAGAGGACAGTAGAAAACATCCATCCTTGTGAAGTTCTTCTGCTGCTTGTCATCTGCATGGATTAGACATGTGGAGCGGATTTCACCTAATAATTGTTGTTCCGTGTAAGAACATAACCAAAGTCTGTACGTCTATCTACTAATTAAAATCTGTCTGTCTGTATGTGAAACCCTTATCTTGAGAGCCATCTTATAAGCTTCACATTCAGGAAGTGTATTGTTAAGAGCCCAAGGAAGAATTTGGTGTGATTTGGACACGTGATACTTTTAATATTAACACATTTTAAACTTGAATGTCACTCAGAAGAGTACATACCTCTAGTCCCCTCTAGTCTGTTTTTTTTTTTTTCTTCATCAAGATCCATGAGTAATTCCCTGGGAAAACAGTGGAAATGTTTTAAAACACTTCATCTTGAAATGTTAAAGTTAAAAAAAAATAAATCCTGGATCCGCCTTCTGCTTCAATGGCAACGGTGGCTTGGACTAATCAGTGTAAATGACCTTGTCGATCACAACAACAGTGCTTTCAAGACAAAAGTAACCGTAACAGATTCTCCAGTTCGAGGTTCTGCGTACTTTGAATAAACAGGTGAACAGCTCTTTGTGCAGCAGCCGTGGTGCAGCTTCAGGGTTCTGTGGACGGAGCTCAGCAGCAGGTCTTTATTTTGCAGCGGCTCTCTACTGCAGGCCACTTTAACAGTTTCAGAAAGAAAGTTGAAACCAGCATTACTACAGGACAAGCAAACAGCCCATCCCAAACAGGCGGGCTTTGAACTGGCACTGCACAAGAACATTTAAAATACGTCTTACATACATATATCTTACACTTTGTTTTTTCTTTGCTTTTCCAGGACACCAGAGGCCCCACTGAAGAAAAACCTGTCCAGCGATCAAAGGTAAAATATACACTGCCTGTCTTCTTTCTCATCCCTCATTCACTGTCCTCTCGTCATCTGTCTGTTATTACTGTTGCCCCCACTTCACTTTCATCAGCTTTTGATCTCTGAGAAAAGCAGAGGAAGTCCTTCCTTCATTTTGTGTCTTTGTAAAAGCGTAGCTTTCATCTCACTGAAGATCAAGGTGTACATCGCCTCCTGTTGGTGCATCTGGTAGTAAATTGTGTATTTATGTCGCTCAGTCTTTCAGCTTTAAGACTCAAAAGGAAGTCTGTACATCATGTGAGAAGACTGTCTACCCAATGGAGAGATTAGTTGCCAACAACCTGGTCTTCCATACAACATGCTTCTGCTGCAAGCACTGCAATGCCAAACTCAGGTGATTATATTCTATTATATTACTATCCCTGTGTTTACTTCACTTTGGTTTGTGTATTAACTGTTAAACGTCTCACTTCCTCGCAGCCTTGGCTCCTTTGCAGCTCTTCAAGGCGAATTCTACTGCAAACCCCACTTCCAACAGCTGTTCAAAAGCAAAGGCAACTATGACGAGGGCTTTGGACGCAAACAGCATAAAGAGCTCTGGTCCGCCAAGGACCAAGAAAATATGACAAAGACGGCATAATCATGTCTCCCTGTGTCCCCCCCTCTGCCTCTTCCTTTGCCTCCTCGTAACTAACACCTCCAGTACATCACAATGAACACATGCCTCGTATGCTGGGGCTCTGTTAAATCACCCACACTCTCACTCGCTTTTTAAATTCCATCAGAACAGATACATGCACAAACAGCTATGAAAAGACTGGCCAGTCTTAATCCATACCGCTTAAAAATTTACTTTAGGTATATATTTTGGGTTTGCTATTATTGATATTTGTATTTTCCTAATTTTATTTTCCAATTTCCTCTATGGAATTGGTTGTTGATTGTGACCAAAAACATTCTCTGGTATGGGGAGTATTACGATAATAATAATATTTTTTATTATTTTTAATGATTTGCACCCATTAATTCTTAACTATATGAATTGTATGCTCAGGCAAACATATCAGAGGGGTTACGGAGCATCCATGTTTTGCAGTCGAGCATACACTCAGGTCAATTTTCACCCACGGATTTAAAACAAATAGTAAACATTTCCTCATGTTAGCAAAACACAAATCAAAATAATAGTCCTCGGTATTGTGACTTTGCTGTGACAGTTTTGTCAGTTTGTCAGGTTTCATATATTTGAGGAACAAACAGGGTACAGAGTACTGTAACATAACCGCACACATCAGCAACAGCTCACCTCTCGTTTTTATTTTTTATTTCACTTATTGTTCGCATCATCCCATCGTTTGTTCTTATCTCAATGACCGGTTTGAGTCTTATCGTTGCATGTTGGTATGACTGAGTCTTAATAGCCTTATCTTATGACTGTATCAATCTTCTGTGTTGTGAATGATTTTGTCTCATTGATGCATAGCAGACCACTTTTTAACGTTTTTTAGAAAGCACTTGAGTTTGGATTCTGATGTCATGGCATAAGTTGATCCTCTCTGAGCTTTTACCCTCGAGATTCTTCTGGAACTCTCTAATTGTGTTTTGTATACTATCTGTACATAGAGCTGTAGTTCGTGATTAGTGAACATTCCCCGTCATGCCGTACTCTAGTCTTGCACATACGACCACGTGTGATCACCAGACAAGATTCTGATAATCGCAGGGAGCCGGCATCCGTAAAACACGCTTCACTTCATCGTATGAAACATTTTAACAGGAGCTGTAAACGCAGTTAAATTCAACTTCCATTACAGTTCTGTGCTACAAATGTGGATGTTGATGGACGGAGCTTAATCTTTGCAAGAAACCACACAGATTTGTTCCTTTATTACTTCACACTCAGTTCTTGGCATCTTCTGATGAGTTCCCCTCTTGCTGTATTTGAGTGTGTTCCTATAATGTGCCAGTTTTTAAGGGGGACATAGACACGCCCACTTGAACATCCATTGTTATTTGTTCCCCCCCAGTCATCCCCTTAAGCGTGAGCAGGTGTCCTTTTTAAATAAATGCCTTCCTGCTCTCAACTCATGTCTTATTAGCTAAATACATCTTAGCACCTGGACCTATTTCTTAATATTGAATTTACAGTAGGTGGCTGATGGAGGGTTCATCACAGTAGGTTGTTGGTCCCCGGATGTGCTTCTTGCAAAACCCAGTGCAGAGCACCCCCTGCTGGGGACAGTGCGACAGTAGTGTCTAGTGTAAGAGTAAGAAAAATAACTTTGCCCAAGAAGTTCTCCACAGAGCCTTTATTTGATGTTTTTGAATACGTTGCCTCAGCTCGCAGTGCAGCTGCTGCACTCCAGCCACTTTTGATCGTATTTAATCGCAACACCTAAGAGAAATTAAATCCAGTTAGACACGATTTCCACAACTCTTCTTTCATTCTGTGCGAAGAATGAGTATAAAGCCATTCAAATATCTAATTTTACAAAATGTCTGAATATCACTGAGACTTGACTGACACTTGAATGACACAAAGTACTTTTTGTGACTGAAGGGTTACTGTGAATTTAAGCATGCTGTGCAGGATACAAAGCTAAACTTAACAGATGGATATTTGCTACTTTTTTAAGAGAAGCCTTAGAAACAAATAGCTGATCTTACTGCTTTTTTTTTCAATTGAGACTATTTGAGTGCACAGATCTTTACAAAGAAATCTCCTGATCATGCCTTTTCAGAAGCAGACCTGGTTACTCTTGAGTCCCACTCTTTAACATATATTTACTTCACCTTACCAGCATCCATTTTCCCAATCAAACCACTTTTTATCCACATATAATGTACAACAATTAAAACCCTTCTGTGTGACAATGTATCCCTTATATTTTCCTCCTTTTTATTTTATTTTATTTTAAACCGGTCCTCTGGATCCCTGAGAATGCTTTAAAATCAAGAGTATTGTATCTAGAAATGCTGTCTTTGTCATTCTCCGTTAGCAGTTCGCCAAGGTACAGCTGCAAAATCTGTGAATTGCAACGTCTACGTGTAACAGAGCAGACAAGGTACACTTTACACTGGTGCCAAGAGGCTCAGGTGAATGATTGCAGTGTAACGTTTTCAATGTTAGATCTGTGAATCATTTCATTTTTGTGCTAAACTTGATGTGGACTTACTTTTCAATGCTGTTGTCATCGAGACATTTTAAATGTATGCATCTTTGGAAATGTATTCTGTATTACTGACTTGACCTGTGGATTGAGGTGGCCTTACAGCAAAAGGACACTCGGACTGTGTTTGCTGTCTATTCTCCTCTTTTCTCCCTTCTCTCTCTCTCTATTGCTTATTTGTGTAATGGAATATTTTCAAATGTAAGCGCCTCCTTTCTGCGCCTATATACACAATCATTTTGTGCATTTTCTTTCTTTTTCTTTCTTTTTTTCTTTTTACATGCTTTTGGAGAAAAATAAAATGCTGGTGTTGATTTAATTCGCTGACTTTAGTGTGTTTCTTTATGTAGAGATCCTTTAATCCCCAGGTGGTTAATGTCCTGAGAAACTTCACTCAAGAATACAAAAATGTAAAACTTAAAAATACACCGTGCCAACAATATTTGAGGACCTTTAACATTTTCAATACAGGATTTAAATATATAATATAGTGCAGAGGTCTTCAACAGGGGGTCCGTGCTGACAGTCAGCTGATATAAAAAATTGTCAAATCAACCAAAAATGTTGCGACCCCCCTCCCCCGCCTGCAGTACCTCCGCGGAACCCCTAGGGGTCGCAACATTTTTGGTTGATTTGACAATTTTTTATATTTTTGAAATTGTAAAATTTTTTTTCCAACCAATTTTTTTCCCACGAATTTAAATGTCTTTAAATACACATTAACATGAATCCGACATATTGTAGCGAACAGATAAATGGAGGCAGAAGACGTTATCTTTCAGTCAGCAATGCACACATTCAGCGACACACAACAATAAAAACATGAATATATGAACCTGTGTATTATTTGAATAGCTTAGTATTGAATGCGCAATAACAGGGTAGCTATGTTTATACATGGCACTAGGCCCAGTTTAATATAAAACACAATTTTATACAATATATATAGTAGGGGGGGGTCCCTGCTCCATCTCTCCATCAGTTTGGGGGTCCTTGGCCTGAAAAACGTTGAAGACCCCTGATATAGTGAAGTTAAGAAGAAAATGTAAATCCTCTTATACAATAATCAAGAATTGCAATTATAATAATGATAAAGATATGAATAATAACTTAATTTTTATAGAATTTTTTTCTAAACAATGTTACATGATTCACAAAACGACGTCTATTAAAAGAAGTACAACTACATTGAAATGCACATAGAGATGAGAGCTGCAGATTTAAATCCTGTGAGTAAATGGCTGGATTTCCTCCACTTAGTGACCGACAACCAGTCACAAAGCAGCGTTTAATACGGACCCAGCGGTTCACTGAACGTGTGATTTACCGACGGTTCCTGAAGGCATCGTGACTGACCCGCGTCACAGCTGCTCCGCCCCTCTAATGATATGCAGCGCGCTCCCGTGGAAAAGACTTCGACCGAGTAACAGCGCGTCCCCGCGGCTGCACGGCGCTAATGTGGATAGTTTTTAGCAAAAGCGAGAATTAATAAACCGCGCGCACGGGAGCAGGGAGCAGTCTAACACCTGGAGAACATGGACTCGACCTGAGAGCGAGGTTTTCACGACGCGCTGGGGACGTAAGAAGCGGGTTCCGGTGACAGTGTTCGTCTGTCAGGAAGTTTGACGCGCGCAGCTCAGGAGCGTTCCTCCGCTTTGTTTTGGTCGGTGAAAGTTGTGAGAGCGCAGGGGGACCCCCGTTACATTACCGCTAGACCACCGGGACACCAGCGGGGGACCACCGGGGGACCACCGGGACTCTGTGACGGTGTCGCTGAAGCAGGGAAAAAGTCTGTCCACACTCCAGAGACAGTGTTTCAAGACAGATTTGCACCGAACATCGCTGGAGTTTGTCCAACTTGACTGAAAACATCCCTGGTATTTGGACCAGAAACACTGAAAGGCCTCAATTATTCATCTTTACTGTTGTTTTAGTCCGTTCTGGCTCCGTTGTGTCTCCATGGGAGTCAGATTTATTACTGTCAGACACAGGCCTGTGTTTTTTTTCTTATTTAGGCTGTTATATCCTGTTTAATCCTAAAAGTTCAGATATTCGCAGGATATAATATTATCACACATCAGATAGTGTTGGTGTTCGTGCTATTTTGGATTCAAACCTGGCAACCCAGAGAGGAAAAAACTTCAAAGTGATCAGGAAGAGAGGCCATTAAATCAAAATCACGGAAAGTGTGCTATCTTTTCCCTCGCAGATGGATTTCATACAGGCCACACGGTTGTTGTTGCACCTTTTTTGGTAGTTTTTTTTGTTGCTTTCACATTTGGGGGACACAGTTCTGTGTGAATGAAGCCTGGACATGTGTTGGAGCGGCTGCAGAGGAGCGGAGGTGTGGACCTCAGCAGCTGGATCACTCTGATGTAGGCTTTTCTTTCCCCCCTGTGAAACCTCTCATGTGACTCAAGTTTGTGTTTACAACCCGGGGAAGCGTGTTTTTGTTTTTTTCCTGCTCCAACTTGAAAGAGGAGGACGAGCCCCCCTGTTACCTGCAGGGAGGGGAGGGGAGGGGGGGTCGGCCCCTGCCATGGCGCCCTCACACGCACGCGCACCGGTGTGAGAGGAACCCGAGGACACCGAATGAACTACCTGTGCACCCACTGCGGCTCCGCTCCACTCGGGACAAGTCCCGTCTCGCCCTGACCCGGGTCGCCAGGGCAACAGGTGAGGACTGTCAGCTGACTGTCAGCACGTGACAGGGCTGACGGGTTTACGATGAGGGAGTCATGCAGCAGTCAGGACAAATGGGCAAAACAATGGGAACCAAGAATTGTTTTTAATGAACTACTAGGGTCCAAATCTAAAAATGCAAACACGGGGACACAAAGCAAAGTGTGCAAAAGCAGTTGAATAGGAACACCTGGTATCATCCTGCAAGGAATCATACCTGCATCAACTGTTTAAAGGAGGTGTTTATTCCATTGTGTGATCATTATGGGGGATGTAGTCTGTAGGGCCACAATTTTAGATTTTGATACGATACTAGGATAAAAAAATGATACTTGATACCACAATAAAAATAAAAAAAAGTTCCTATCGGCACCCAAATTATTATTTTGTATTAACAACCAGCATAACACACAGTACTGGTACAAAAAACTATCTGAACACATTCCAACATTATTAATACTCTTCCCATTCTTTTAGTCATTACTGCAGTTGGTATAATGTTTGTCTCTGTTGTTACTTCATTTGTGAAAAATGACAAAACAAGCATCATGATGGTGTCACTGTCTCGTCAGCAGATGAATCCAAAATACATTTAATACGTCAAGTACACTTTCTTGACTATGCTTTCAATGTTGCATTTCATGTTACTAGTGGAAACAGTAACAATGTGGTTAGTCTGTGGTTTTGATGTACTGTATTGCATTATACAGAGATGTATAGGATGATAGAAAAACCAAATGACCATGAAGCAGCATCTCTCTGAAACATTAAAATCACCATGGAGGTTTAGTGCAGGTCACTGCATTGATTTTATCTTGGTTTACCTAACAAGCTGAGTGTATAACTCGGATGAAGAAATATTGGATTATGGATTTATGTTTTTCATTGATATGATCAGAATCTTATTGAATAGATCGAGGTACAGGCCACAGAACATCATCATTCTCCTTCATAAATCTGACCTCTTCTGACCTTTAAATATTGTTATCCGAACCTGCAGAATAACCAGCATTTCCAAAACTCACACTGAGGTTCTACATAACCTTATCTTTTGAAATGTATATTCCAGTGTGTCCGTCTGTGTTTAAACCCCGCCAAGCACATTTGAAACTTTACCCAAGCCAAGAACGAGCAGCTTATTCAGATTGCAAAAATATTCAAACATGGTGGGTTTCCCTGAATCCAAAGCACATGAGCACCTGAAACAGGAGAGACATCAGGGTGGTGGGGGTGGCGGGGGGGTGGCGGGAAGCTCTGAGTTCAGATGCATCACTGGCCAGAGACAGAGCGAGAACTGTGGCTGGGAAAAACAGCCTCAGACTAAACACCTCTCAAAGCAGACAGAGAGGAGTGGGGGGAGGAAAATCCATGTAAATCCTGCAAGTCCTGGAAATATGATACAAGGAAAATAAAGTGGGCACAGCTGACTGGACTGGTACAGTGCAGCCGGCTTCTCCTTTAAATTCCCCACATTCCGCCTGGGAGGTAATTAAAATCAGGAGAGATGAGAGGGTCTGTGGGGGATTGGACAGAGAGGTTAATTGTTGTTTTTTTGATTACAACGACCCCTTGAGGTGCATGTTTTGAGCGAGTGAGGTTTCTCAAATCTGATAGCGGATCCAGCACTCAGGCTACTGGAGAACATTTTGTTTGGTTGAGAAGAGATTCTGTTTCTATGTTACCTGAGGGGCCCACATCCATGCAACTAGTGGGGGAACTGCACACCTCATAAACTCCACGCTATTTAGCATGGGATGAAAATGCCATAAGCGTGAAGTCCTCGGGGGTTGAAGGACAAAAGTGTTTGGCACCCACTCCGTTGGCAGGGGAACATGAGAGTGGCGGAAGCTTGAAAGCAACGTGGCAACGGTCTCCTGACCACAGTCGGACGTGCCCAACATTCCTGTGGGTGATTATTACCATGAAATCCAAAGAGTCAGTGTGTTGCCTCAGGTGCTGATGTTGCCCGTTCCATGCACAGAAGTCGTTTCCCGCTCACCTAGCTGCTCTCTTCTCCGATCGACTCACCGATCCTCAGATCTCAGGCTTCTGCAGCCTCCATCCTCAGACAGCGACAGTCACTTGTCACTGGTTCTCTAGGTTCACCAAGCACATCACCACAGAGCTACTGTAGACAGACCTGCTGCATGTGTGTTTTCCTCTTTTTCTTGTGGACCTTTAGGAAACTATTGACCGGCAAGTTCTGCTAGAGATGAATCTTGTTTGCAATATAAAAACAGCATGATTAAAGCACATGCTTTGCCCCAACAGTGATTTGTTTTGCTACAGGATCAACCATGGTAAATTGAATGCTAAATGGACTGTATTTATACAGAGCTTCTCCAGTGTTATTGAGCACTCAAAGCTCTTTACAGTACAAGTCACATTCACACATAATTATACAGCGCTTTTATACTCAGCGCTTTTTCTATCACGCACCATTCACACACTGTCAGCACAGCTGTCAGGGGGGATTTGGGGTTCAGTATCTTCCCCTAGGACCCTTCAGAATGCAGACTGGAGGTGCCGGGGATCAAACCACTGATCTTCTGTCTACTTCCTGAGCCACCATCCATGAGTATATAAAGAACCGCAATAATATCTGTCCCGATACTGATCTTACTAAGCAGATCAAGTGTCGGCCACATGCGTCAGATCATGGCATGCAGTTTCTTTATAGTCATCAGTTGCATTCATTTAGGCACAACAAGCTGCCATAGTTGAGGTACTGGAGAAGGGAAGAAAAAGCATCAGTGCATCTCTGGTAGAGAAGGCATTGGACTGTTTTAAGCCTTAAGTAAAGTCAGTCAAATGTCCTCATCATCTGGCGTAAAACTGAGTTCATGTTTAAGGACATCAAAGTCACAAGAAGACAAGTCCGGTGGTTTTCATCTTTTGTTGAATTAGTTTAAATCCCCTTGATGTATTGGTCCAAATTTAGGGGAAACCCTGTCCATTGAAGGAAATGCCTCAGTTTATAATGCTGTTGACACTTGAAGAGAGCAGAAGATGTGGCCCTGCTCAGCAATGGAGTTATAACAGCTGAATCTGGTTTCTGCAGCTCGTGCAATCAAGTAGTTTAGAGCTGGTAGATATTTTAAAAAGCCGAAAAGTCCGCGTTAGAATTCATTCTTCCCATGTGATCTGTGCCAGAGCGCTGTCTGCCAGTGTAGTTTGAGTTTCAGCCGTTTCCAATTGTCATTCTTTCTCATGGGCAAAAAACACAGCGCACATTCTCTCATGTGCTGCACACACTCTCATTCACTCGGGCCCTCAGTCAGAGAGACCTTCTGGTCTGTGTTCTGAGAGCTTAGGTTACATTTTTTAAATGCCTGTAAGGGATCAAACGTGAAAAAGGCCTGTGCTGTAAATGGAAATTAGGCTCTCTAACTTGCATCACATTAAAACATTCTAAGGTGTAAATGAATTACAGAAATACCTTTTTATAGTAAGGGCGCGGGACAGCCACTTTATCAGGCCGGCCTTCAGGCAATCATTTCTAAGATCTTGTTATCAAACCCTTAAGACAAAGAAATGGCTTGATACATATATATATATATATATAACTTGAATTAAGAAAAATAAATGTTAACATAATGCACATCTTATCTGCTGAGTTTATGCTGTGAAATACAAGTTTTCATAAACGCAGATACAATGTGTTTGTGAAACGATCATACTGTCCGATTATTGGTCTCTACTGGATACTATGAATTCATTTTTCATATTTTTCCAAACACCCTATTTTATTGATGTTTACCACTTAGTTGATGTTTTATTGGTACTTTACAACCTTGGTCATAAGTCATCTCCCATGTGACTCAGAGACTCTCAATACTCACACTCTTGTCTCTAAGCAATAAAATCTTAACAAAAACAATCACAGCCTCAGTTCTTATGAGCTTATCAATAACCACTTTCTGTTTTTTCATTACTCCAGGCTGTGGGACAGCAGAGACAAGTTTCTGAGGGCCTGTTGGGGCACCATCGTACACAAACTTTGCCACAATGAGTAAGTCTTCTGAATTCTGCTGTGAGGCAGACATTTGCTGCATGGTTTCCTCACAGTGTGAGATAAAAACAGACACACGCAATCACACCAAACACAATCCCAGAGGCCAAAGCCTGTGCGAGCTGCTGCTGCTGTTGCAGACACAGGATTGGTTTTCAGTGTTGTATAGATGGGGTCTGGTTCTCTCCACTGCTCTGTGGTTGTATGAAGTCTGTCCAAGCTACACAAGGAGATTATTTTCTCTCCGTGAGTTTGTCCAGCCAAGGCAGAGGTTGCCCTGAAATCAAACGTGGGAAAAGGCACATCAAAAACACTGCAATCCTTCCCTGGCTCTAATACCATGTCATGGGATAGTCTCAATATGGCTTTAGTTAAAGATAACTGACTAATTGTCTCCCCTCACCTTTCCGTGCACAGCTACGGGCTCCTACCCCTCTCTTTCTCTCTCTCACTTTCTGTCATTATTACACACTCAGATCATCCTTTTTCCAATCTGCACTCTAATTGTTTGTTTTTTCCCAACGTATTATCCTCTCCAGATGAGAGGCAGGCCCTCCACTCTATAATGAAGGACCTGGTTGCCCTCCAGATGACGAGGCGCCAGCCAGTGGTGTCGTACGACAACAGCAAACCCAAGTTGCCGGCTCAGACCAACAGACAGGTACTGTAACAGTCCACCCTAGTGCATCAATGTAAAGTTGTGTTTATAAATCATGATATGAACTTGGGAACCATGGACAAAAGTTTCATCAAAGTCATAAAACTCAGTTACAATCAAGACTCTAAACATCTTGGTCCTAAACTTTAACAATTAAATGAATCCCAACAGACGTTTCTCCATGAACAGCTGTGTGTTGTTGTTGTTTGTACTGTCCCTCAGCAACACAGTGTGCCTGCGCACTGTCAGAATAAAAGCCTGAATAAGATCACACTCTCCATGTCCTAAATCATATTCAGGTGGATAATGTTAATTTGTGTTATTACTTGAAAAGGTTTACTCGCTGTAATGTCTGTCACTGAGCGTTGCTGCAGCTCCTCTTTTCAGCCTCTATCTGAAACACTTGGTTTCAGATAGAGGTTTCCCCCCTTTCCCTGATAAAGCCTGGGCTGCTCTGATTGGGCAGCTTGCCCACTCTGTTTGATTGGTCAACTGTTTCTCATGCGTGTAGAAAAGGTCAGCCTCTGCTCTTACTTTACCTGTGACATCATAATGCTCGATGTTTGCATAATGAAGGAAGTATCGGCCAGACGAATATCGAGAGAGAAACTCTCTTAACCACAGACTTAAGGCTTTTTAACTTAGCCGAACTTTTACATCCACAAATAAACTATTTACCTAGTAGAAGAAAGGAAAACTGAAAAAGGATTATGGCTCCTTGAAGAGGAAGAAGAAGGGTGATAAAGAGGAAAGTCTTCTGTCCACACTTTAAATCTTCAGGTGTCCATTATGTGTGAAAACTCAACAAACTGGGTGAGATTTGCAGATTTTAGGTTGTGTCTAATATGAGTGATGGTGAATTTCCGGGGTCTGAAAAGCTGCCAAAGTATTTTTGTATCCTTATGACTATTGGTGTGTCGAGTAATGCATTTTTACGATGGACAACTGTACTTGAAAAAAAGTGTAATTTTGTATCACCAGTTCAGGAATATTCTCATTGCTTATAGAATTTCCTCTGGCCCACACAGTTCGCAAATTTAGCGTAATGACAGATGAGTTTCCGAAGTAGCCACCCACAACTCTGGGACCCCTTCATCTGAAACAGATTAAATCCAGTTATTTTCATCTACTCTCTCTAAAAATATATCTTTTGCTTGTATGGAAAGTGGCCAGTAGCCCACCCACCCTCGCATTTTACCAGTATCATTGAGTCGCGGCCACAGAAAATAACCATTACAGAAACTCATGTGCTTGGTAGTATTTTCTTAAAACCAGAGATTGTCCCCCAAGGATAACATTCTCCGCCATTTTCTTTATAACTTTGTTTGTGCTTGTTATGAGTGGAAGTGGGTGTTCGCTAATGATGAAGCAACGAAAGAGGCATAAAGGGACATGGGTTCCCAGCAGGCAATTATTGAGTAAGACCGACAGAAGAAGACATGACATGTGGAAGTCATTCTCAAAGTAATTCAGCTCCCAAAAGTCAAACTAATTGAGATGTATTCTTTTGGAAGAATCACTTGAGAAGGTTTGTTCGAATCCCAGCTTGGTCTTTTTGTGTGGATTTTGCATTTTCTCCCCGGGTACTGCAGCCTCCTCCGCAGTCCAAAGACACGGGCCTGCTCGCACATACGCAGATATGTAGAGAATATTGTGGGTCAAAGTCCACCAAGGTTGAACTCCACGCAAAGCCTCACTAAGATTTGGCTCACCACAGGAAGTGAGTGTTTTCTTCGCCGCCTTAAATGAACCGGGAGGCCAAGGTTTGCCACTGATACATTTGAGTATGTGTGACCGGGCCCTAAGTGTGAAACTGTTGGACGCTTGTCTCTGTATGTTGGCTCTGCGATGTACAGGCTTTACTCCACCTCACTCTTAATATCAGCTGGGATTGGCTCCAGCTCCAGGCGTAAGGATAAGCGGTGAAGATAATGAATGGGTTTGTGGTGAATTAACTGGAGTTAAAATATCAGCACAGTCTATCTTATGTGATTACTTCTGATGACCACGTCTTGACCTTTCTGTTTCTGTGTTCCCCCAGGACGATGTCAGGATAAAGTTTGAGTTCTCAGGGGAGAGACGGTGAGTTTGTCTCAGGCTTTGTTTACATGCAGTCTGTGGAGGTATTCTACACACATGCATGTATACGGTACATCCATAAGTGAGTGAGAGAGAGCAGAGACAGACATAAACATACTCACGCACGAGCTGTTCCTGTCACGTTTCAGTTCATGAGAAACGAGCACATCTCAGAGTCAAACACAGGCTCCAGCTTTTAATTCAGACTGGTATGTGAGCTGGAGAACACAGAGGAAAGGACTGTGGTTACTCTGCGGCTGCCAGTACAAACTACAAATATGCAAGGTGTACTGAGAGGAATCTGCTCTCTCTGAAAAACAGCAGCTCGTGTGTACTCTGCTTGCATGTGTGCATGTAACTCAAAAGCAGTTTCCTGAGCAGCCGCTGCAAAGCTCTCATAATCTGCCTGTCTGTTTGATTTCTTCATTTCTTTTTACGCGTAGGATCTTGATGTTTGGACGGCCTGTGCAGTTCGAAGAAATCCAGCAGAAAGTTAAGACCGTGTTTGGGCAGCAGTTAGACCTGCATTACATGAACAATGAGGTAAAGTGGAGACTCAGCTGCTGGTTTACCATTGATTCAGCTTGATTGTTTATTGTGTGTGTGTGCAAAGAAATCTGATATAGACTATCATTTTCCTATGTTTTGACATTATTTTCTGAATTAATATTTTATCCTATTAGATGTCTAATAAAATCTAGTGATATGTAGATTTTCCGTTACAGTTTCCTTAAGCCCAAAGTAACATTTTAATCTTACATTTTAAGATTTTTACTGTCACATAAGACAAAGAAAAGTTAGAAATCCTAATTTGCGAAGCTGGAATCAGGGAATGATTTGGTATTTTTTCAATCAAAATAGATTTTAAACATATTACTACAATAATAACAATAAAGAAGTACAAGAAATAAACTTCACTAAAATGGGATAAAAGAACATACTAATAATATTGATGTACTTAACTTAGATAAATGCAATACAATAATATCTATAAAACACATTTAATCAAAAGCCAGGACAAAGAATTAGCTTCTAAGTTTTTTGTTTTGTTGTAACATGTCTGAATATATACTGTGTTTTTTCATATTCATTTTATTGATCAAACATTTGTGCAGCCTTCATATGTTTGCATTTGTATGTGTTGGATCACGTGTTTGTGCGAGTGTTGATGTGTTGGACTTGTATCGCGGCAGTTGTCCATCCCTCTGCGAGGCCAGGACGACCTGGACAAGGCAATCGATCTGCTGGACCGAAGCTCCAACATGAAGAGCATCAAGATCCTGCTGCTCACTCAGGAGCACAGCAACGTGAGACACAAAAAACACACACACGCACACTCACACACCCATAAACTGGGTGTGCGTTAAAAGTGTACAGTTGCACCACTGCCATTTCTTCATTGCACAGCCCTGTTGTGACAAATCCAGGTTCCTCTTTCATCGATGTTGCATTCGCTGACATGAACCCATAGTTTCAATATGTGTGTGTTCATGTTTAAACTTTTTGTCTCCCCCCCCCCGTCCGGTCCATCCGTCTCTTGACTCTAGGTCTCCTCCCCCTCTCACCATGTGCCATGTAAACAGGTGAGGATCAAGTCATCTCAATCCACTGGAGACGTTAGCGGGGTGTACCAATCTGCCGAGCCCAGAGGGCGCCACCTATCAACCGGTACATATCTTTAACTGTCATTAAATGTCCGCACTCAAAAAAATATTCAAAACTGAATACATTTTTAGTTTCAAATTTCTCCCTATTCCACTGCATCCATTTATTTTCCAGGTTTGTACGTAAAAATGATCACCTAAGAAGCCTCGACATAAATATAGTAAATATTAATTTATAGGCAGGTCTCATGTCAGCGGGCCTTTGCCGTTTTTTTTTTACTACCTCAGTTTCCTTTTCTCTGTTGCCTCCACTCTCTCTCTCTCTCTCTCTCTCTCTCTCTCTCTCTCTCTCTCTCTCTGCTCTGGCTCTGGCTCTGGCTGTTCTTTCTTTGGCTTCCCCTTCTAGCAATGGGTCCTCTTCCTTTTCCTGTTCACCATCACTAGACGATGCCTGCTGGACGGCAGCCAATCAGATTACGGAGCTCTATTAGTGTGGTGGACCAGTGGCCTGGTTTAGGATCTTTATTTTTTTTCCCCTAGAGCACTGGGGGGGTTCTGAACTTCATGACAGCAGCAGGCCATAAATATAAAAACTATAAAAATCGCAGCCGTTACTCCAGTCAGGAGTGTTTGTTTCTTCTTTGACACACTTTTTTCACAATTATTTATGGATCTGTGTAGGAGTTGAGTATCTGCGTGGTTGCTTTGTGCTGCTTGTTCTTCATATATATAAATCTCAACATGGGCCCATTAGTTTAAAAAATGATACAAAAAGCACATTGTTGCTGCAATTTTTAAAATACAAATATTGTCTTGAATCTTATTTTTCCTACATCTAATTTCTTTTTATGCTCATAACTGCTGTCTAATCCCAGGTTCTCAGAACACGGGGCGTAGCTCGCCGCCTCCTGGCTATGTGCCCGAGCGCCAGCAGAGGATCGCCCGCCAAGGTTCATACACCAGCATAAACAGTGAGGGGGAGTTCATCCCAGAGACCAGCGATCAGTGTGTGAGTCATAGCTTCACAATAAAAGGGGAAAATCCGCCTTAAAAAAAGAATTCATGTGATGTGTTTATGATCTCGAGACTATTAAAATTGGTTCACATAAACAACTCGGCCTCAACAGCTTGAATCAGGACCTTTTACAGGCACTGAAAGTTGTTTGGCTGATTGTAGTTAAATTTTCATGCAGGAATGATAAGAGTTGTAAAGAAGCTAAATTATTTGTGAGTAGAAGGTCAAGCTAGGCATTCATTGAGTCTCCAGACTTATTCATTTGTACCTTCGCTGCCAGCAAAGCTATTTTATAATTCAGGAAATATTGGGTTCATGCTCCCGAAGTTTCCAAATATACATTTTAGGACAGACTCTTCTTCCCGAAACATGTACACACACACACAGACACACACACAACCACAAACACAGCTCTCATTTTCCATTGTGCCCTGTGCAGGTGCTGGATCCCTGGAGCAGTGCAGAAAACTCTGTCTCTGGAAGCTGTCAGTCTCTGGACAGCAACTCAGACAGGTGAGGATCAAACACTGCCCGCCAACATTAATACTTGCACAGGAACTCACTGCCCATTTCATGTTTTATTTTTGGAATAACTGTAACCTTCTCTATGTCAATACCCAAATACGATCTGTGGAAATGGCTACTTTACTTTGGAAAACCTCTCAACATTTTCATACTTCTTTCACACTTTTTTTTCTCTCACAGCCCATCATTGAGGAAGTCTCGCATGCACAGAGCTAAAAGTTACCCTGATAACCGTCAGGAGTGCTCAGGTGAGAACAGCTACAGTCAAAGATTCTTCCAACAGCACCATCCTTTAACTTAAACCCAGTAATGTAGCAGGTTTATCTATCTGATAATTCCGGAATCTAAGTCTGTCTGTATGCAGAAGACGTATCTTGAGAATCGTTCATGTTTTACTCATACAATTTGAATAAACAGACGACCAGCGTGCTACAGCAGCGCTGGTTGGGACTCAACAAGGAAAGTGATATTGTCGCTCACGTTAAAATCAAGGGCACATTCATAAGAGATTAACTGATTCCAGGAAGGCATGTTTTCACTTGGGTCTGCTGCGTGTCCGCTCTGTGTCTGCTGCAGCGCTGCTACGGGAGGTCTTTGGTATGACTACTGAATTACCTCGACTAAAGTAGCCTATGTACTCGACGAAATGCCAGGACTCTACGTTATGAAGTTGTGCATGATCTAGTCCTGCAAATATTTCACTTTAAAAACCATGTTAAAATACTAAAGCCTGAAACAGGAAGTGTTGCAAATATTTAGGACATACGCGACTGATATAGACATTGAAACTGTTTTGCTGTGAACCGCATGGGTACACAGACAAATTAGGCGAGACTCTGTGTCTCTACAAGAGAGACGCGTGTCCTAAAGTTCATGTTCACAGTGAAACAAGCACTGTAATGCCAATCACAAGCATTATTAATAGTCCAGCCTATGCTTTGAAACATCTGAGCATACAACATAACTGATTTGATAAAGAATCCAGCTTATGATATTCAGTGTTTGCCTGTAGTGACCTCATTAATTTACACAAGCAGTGTTTAAGCAGCTAATCTGAACAGTATTTTCATTTTAGGTATAAGCTGTAAGGGAGAGTCAGAGAGTAAGGGAAAGTAGCTCACATGAACACTATGTGACCCACTGTGCAACTGAGCTAAACTGTGGTTGAAATACAGAGTAATCCTGCTGACCTTTGACTTGTTGATATTTGCTTTCAGACAGGGAGAATCATGTGTATGACAGGGTAGCTGGAAAGGGTGGCACCTATCCTCGTAGGTACCACGTCTCCCTGCATCACAAGGACCACAGCGAAGGTAAGATGTCTCCATTTATCCACCATGTACCTGGTCTCATGTGTTCCCTCTGTGGTATTTCCTCCATCCCGGTCATCATGGGACATTCACCTGAGCCTCTGTCTCGCTCTCCTGCAGGTCGCCGGACGTTTCCGCGGATTCGCCGACCCCAGGGGAACCTGTTCACCCTTGTGCCTTCACGTCGGTCACTCAACGGCAGCGAGGAGAGTCTTGGCAGCTGGCAGCTCGTCGATGCCCAGGGCAGACTCCGTCCCCAGGATCGTTCTGTTGCCCATAAGTGTGAGTGTTGATCTGCAGTAGCTGTTTCTTAGAAAATACACTTTACTTTTTAGGATGACATGAATTCTTGAGAAATGAATAGATTCAAGGTTCAAGGGTAAATAACAATGCTGATATTTTCAAATCAAAGCTCCTGATAATCTTATGGTCAGTTACAACCAATTTAACTTTTAGCAGGATGAAAAATTGTTTAAATGGTAGGTCAATGAAAATGGTGCTACTGATTCCAGTGAAGTAAAATAGTTAAACCTGAAAGATGCAGGAAAAGAGGAATTTAACATGTTTCCTCTAGCTGTACCATATGAGTTACTGTGCGTAATTTAAAAAGCACATGAGGTTTAAGGAACACTTTAGAAAATACCTTTGTTTGCTCTCTTATCATAACCAGATAAGAATAAGGTGAACTTCTTACATCCCATAGAGAGAAAAATCTGGGATATTTTAAGCCTAACCGCAAAGTCTGGGAGAAGCTTGTAAGGAAAGTGTGTTAAAGGGTAAAAGTGAAAACAATGCTTTTGTAGTTCTGTCAAGCCATTAGACGTTTTCATGTTACTTCTCTTTTCATATGTAAAACATAGGTTAACAGGTGTGTTGTTGTTTTTTCGCAGCACCCAGCGCTCCAGTAACATGGCGGCGGGGGAAGCTCCTGGGCCAGGGGGCATTTGGACGGGTTTACCTGTGTTACGATGTGGATACTGGGAGAGAGCTGGCTGCCAAGCAGGTCCAGTTTGATCCTGACAGCCCTGAGACAAGCAAGGTGAGATGCTTGCTAGTAAGCTTAACATGGAGTATCTAAATCTGACTGTTTGTTTGGCCTGTGGTGATGCTGGTAGCAGTTTTCATCCTGAAACTGTCAAATTGAGCCGCAGAAACTGGCTTCAGTCCTCAGTACCTGAAGCTGCTGCTGCACAAAGAGTTCTCCACCTGTTTCTTCAAAGTTTGGTGAAGTTCATATCAGTAGGCAGAACCACAGCCTGGAGAATCAGTTGTTGTTGTTGTGAATACCAACGTCCCAGCCACCACCGCTGCTACAGAGCGCTGGTTGTCTGTTTATTCAAAGTTTATAATCTTGAACGTATCAAATCACAACAAATTGTACACTGCACTTCCTTTGGCCCTGAACAATTCACATGTCAAGTGTGAAGCTGATAAGATGAACAGCTCTCGAAATATGTGTTCAAAAGATAATGGACACCGCAAAATGATGCTTGTTTTCACAGAAACAACATGTGCAGTGTCTCTTTTTGATTCCCCCAATTCTACTTTTGCTTTGGACATTACCTCTTACAAAAACTATTGTTTGTTTTGCGGACATTGCATGTAGACATTTTTGCTACCACCACTTTGACAAAGTTCATCTCTTATGTCAGGAAATGGCATTACATCATTATGCTCACTATTCTCACAGTTTACAGTAACTCATCTCTCTAACCATTAGAGTAAAATATTAAACCTTAGGTTGGTTATTAATCAAATCACACATTGGCACAATAAGAATTACCTCATGTGTTGTGAATGTTAATGTGCTGGAATGTAGGTAGTTAGCATAAATGACTGAGCCAGGGATTAATGAGTTTACCTTCATTTTCCTCAGAAAACAAACTAGAATGACAATCAGTAGACCGCTAACTTACGCCAAGGTCCAACACTCCACTTAAATTCTGCACCAAATCTGTCTTTTAAAGATGCATATAAACTGTCGATTCCCTGCTGAATCCACATTATAACGTGTCTGTAGCTCTGTTGGGTACTGAACAGCAGCTGAAAAACACCTACCCCTATTATGAAACAACATTTAATTCGCAAATTGCACACACTCATAAATCAGTCCCCTATGTATGCCTGATTTTTCACATCAAGATCCATGACTTATTCTCTGGGAAAAAGGTGTAAAAAAAAAAAATGCAATGTTAATGAAAAACAACTCCTGGTTTCGTCTTCTTGTCTGGATCCGTGCCATTCTCTGTTGGCCCATGTCCCATCCTTCAACCAAGTTTTTGTGTTCAGTAGTTCTTGTGCAATCCTGCTGAAACACACACAGACAGGGGTGAAAACACAACCTCCTTGGAGGAGGTGATAATCAAAGCACAGGGAAAAAAAATGTCAATAACCCATGAAGAGGAATGTATTGAAGAGGTTATCTTTCCTCCCTCGGCCTCCATTTTAATGTCTCTTCCTGTCTGCCACAGAGAAAACATGCACTGTCACTTCCTGTATATGTGTGTTGTGGTGGTGGTTGCGGAGGAGCTCGACAGGTCAGCGTCCCCTTGGCCTTCCATCACCCTGCCACTCACTTACACACACACTCACCCTCCCTCGCTCCCCCAGTTTGTAGCAGATGTGAATTAGTTGTTGTTTCTGTTAAAGCAGCTTCTGTTTTGGGACTTGGAGATGACTGTGTGTGTGTGTATGTGTATGTGTATGTGTGTGTGTGTCTCTCTCTCTCTCTCTCTGTTGTGGCCTCTTTCCCTGAAGTAAACACACACTTGTTTTGGAGAACTGTGCTGTTGACTTTTATTTACTCTCTGCTGTCGGTGTCACTTTTTCGCAGAGTCCACATGCAGCCATAAATGACTCTTTTTCATCCCTGTGTTTAAGGTTATTTGCTTGTCATCGGTTTGAGAGAGACGACAGGGATTTGTCATGTCTGAAAAATGCAAACAAAAACAGGAAATGAATAAAGCTGCTCTGTTCAGACATGACAGCCTTCATGTTTAATCTCTGAGATCTGAGCCGTGATATCTCTCTACATCTCAATGTCTCTCTGCAGGAGGTTAGTGCTCTGGAGTGTGAAATCCAGCTGCTGAAAAACCTGCATCACGAGCGCATTGTTCAGTACTACGGCTGTCTGAGGGATCTCAATGAGAAGACCCTCACTATTTTCATGGAGTACATGCCGGGGGTGAGTCCAAGCAATGTCACAGATTCAACCAGCGGTCAGAGCAATGTGTGTTTTCTCAAGTTGAAAACTAGAAATCAAGTCTTTGCGCTCCACAACATTTGCATATGATGGAACAATCGCATCAATAAGATTATAATATAACAAAACAATCATAATTTAAACTCAGGTAACTCAACCAGCTTAATATAAAGAATTAATTTGGTGATATTAAGAAAAGTAGGCATTTAGAAAAGTGATTGTTCCCCTTGAAATGATTCCAATATTTAAAAAAATAAGTACTTAAGTGGCTTTTCAACAACAACACTTTTCGATTAACAATTTTTGAAGTAGCCTGGCCCAGTGTTTCAGGCATTTTAAAATGAGAAGCAACACATACCAATGATGTAAAAGATGAAGAAGCCGTTGATTGTTTAGTAAAACAAAAATTACAATAGGGTGGGTGGTTCATGGGTGAATTCAGGTGAGAAATCCCCCTGGAGGAGAAAATAAAAACAGAACCTCCTGAAAATTAATAATGAATGCCAAATAAAACCCTGCCACCAGTGTGTAGACATATTACTTGTCCAAAAAAGGATAAAAAAAAAAGATTTAGCATTTTGTTGTGCAGTCTTCCAGTAGTCTGCTAGTTTTCATGGAAATCAGTTCTGTAGTTTTTGCATAATCCTGCTTCCAAACAAACAAACAAACAAACAAACAAGAAGTACTAGAGTACTACCCCTAAGGCCCAACAGTCTCCTTATGAAACCACATTGAAATTCGCGAGTTCAGAATTTTTATATGAATCTGCACCAAATTCTAAATATCAGCCCTTTTACCATTTTTTTCATCAAGATCCATGTATTATTCTCTGAGAAGTCAAGGAAAATGTTGAAAAACACCCTCACTCACTATGCAAAAAAAAAGTGCCAACAAACTCCGGATCCAGACCAAAATGTAATGGATTCTGACCCAAACCACATCCTTCCACCAAGTTTTGTGAAAAAAAGTTATTTGGCAGGGGTAGATATGTTAAGAGACATTTAGTGAACAGTTAATTCAGGCTCTTTCACTCCATGCATCCTTTGTTCAAATCTCAAGTGATGGAGCTTGTTGGTGGTCGTAACACATGTGCGTATTCACAGTCTGTTAGTTGTTGCACTGACATCTGAAAGCAGTTGAATTTGAAGGATTCGTTTTCTCATTATTAGGGTTCAGTCAAAGACCAGCTGAAGGCATACGGGGCCCTGACGGAAAATGTGACCCGGAAGTACACGAGACAGATCCTGGAGGGGATGTCCTATCTGCACAGCAACATGATCGTACACAGGGACATTAAAGGTAGTGCTGTTTAAATACACAAGCCTGTTTATGCAGGAGATGCATGAATAGACAGAGATTTTTGGGTTTTACCACGTGCAGAAGATGATTGAAGATGAGTTCAAATATTTGATGTGTTCCATGTCAACTGTGGCTCTCAGGTGCCAACATCCTGCGGGATTCAGTGGGCAATGTGAAGCTTGGAGACTTTGGCGCCAGCAAGAGGCTTCAGACCATCTGCATCTCTGGCACCGGCATCCGCTCAGTGACCGGCACCCCCTACTGGATGAGTCCGGAGGTGATCAGTGGAGAAGGCTACGGCAGGAAGGCTGACGTCTGGTAAGGCCCAGGAAATACACAGCAGTGTCATTCAAAGCTTGATCCCAGTTCATCACACAACTTGATAAATGTCATGTTTGACCCTCATGACTATTAGAAAGATTTTAAATTAATGTTTTAAAGCATCATTTTTGTATAAAGTGTGTTTTGCCTAAGATAATGAGACACTCCTAATGTTTTTTTATGGTCTTACTTTTGATTAATCTAAACTTTTTCGTACTTTTATCATTTACGTTGCTTTTAAAAAAACACTGATTAGTTGGCCGATAAAATTCTGCTGACATGAGTCTTTCACAGATATATCAATATCAGCATTTATGTTTGCCGATATGAAAACTTTCATTTTACAGAAAAAACAATGCAGAAAAGTTTTGCATTTCATGTAAAAGATTTATTTTTTCGTTTGAGTTTCATATATCTTTGTCATAAGGGTTTGACATTGCCAATTTTTTATATTTATAAATATTATTATTATATCTGTATTGGAAATGCTTTCCCTAATATTGTTATAAGCTCATCGGTCGGGCTCTAATATAAATGGATTCATTGTTAACAAATCTTTATTGCAATCAGTGAAAAAGTGACAGATACAAATAATGAAATAGTTTTTTTGGCAAACACATAATAAATTAATCCCTGTGCACTTTTAATTTGGGATTTTTAACGGATTTACAAGTTAACTATTGTAGTTACTCTGATAATCTAGTGTCACACACATTGGAGCACTTGGTCCTGTAAGGGAATAATATCTGTTAATGCTGCTGAAGTGAAACAAACGTGCACATGTGCAAACACAGACGTTGTGGCTTTTTACACTTTACGTGCAGGCAACAATTTAGTGGGAATGTCAAACACCTGCATACAAGTGTTTTTTTAACAACTGCTTTGCATCTCTCAGTAAAACTGGTTCAGTTTAAAATGGGGACAGGGGCGATGTACATGTACTGACTGATCTGAACCCACCAGGGGCTGATGGGATATGTGGGAACTTGATAGAATGAAAAGTATATACTTATTACTCTTTGAATGACAGAAGCTTGATGCTTGTGAAACACTTTTTTAATAAAGTGTGGCGTCTGGTGTATGTATCCTGGTTCTTACCACGCTCCCACACACAGAGCAGAGAACATTCCCTTATGAATGTGATTGGGTGGTGACCCAATAAGGCGAGTAATGTGACTGGCTGACAGCCAGTCAGACAGGTCATAACAGAGGATGGTATGTTCCATGTTCTGAGCCGAGGCTTGGAGGGGGAGTGATGCTCCCTGGAGGGCGTGCACCTCCCCAACAGGTGGAGGAGGCCCTCTGCAGACAGCAAGTGTGAAAGTTTCCACTCCAAACATTCCTTCAAAGCAGCTGGGACAAAATGTGTGGTGTTTGTTTCAGCTTGTTATGAATTACTAATCATGCACATCTTCTACAGGAGCCTTGGTTGTACTGTGGTGGAGATGCTGACAGAAAAGCCTCCGTGGGCTGAATATGAGGCCATGGCAGCCATATTCAAGATCGCGACCCAGCCCACCAACCCACTGCTACCCTCAAACACCTCCGACCAGTCACGGGACTTTATCCGCTGCATCTTCGTGGAGGCCAAACACAGGCCGAGCGCTGAGGAGCTGCTCAGACATCCGTTCTCTCAGATTCTGTGCTGAAACCCGCCTGGTTTCTGAACTTTCTTACCATGAAGTGGCACAGCAGCCTCGGCAGAATCTGCAGCTTCCTCGAAATCAAACCATGACAGGAGTCCAGACCTGGAACAGTGTGAAACCCACTGAGCCTCTGCCACAATGCAGGGGCTTCAAAGACGAATCAGTGTTCGCTCACACAGATCCAAAGTAGAGACAAAGAGATCCAAACTGTCAAACATTGGTGCCTTTAAAACCAATGTAAGTACAAAAGTCACCACCAGGGGGAAACAAAACACAGATGAAGTATCACTCGGATACACACACTCCAAATGCAGCATCACTGAGTCTCAGCACATGATAAAGTATCCTCCCCTGTGTTTACCTTCGCTTGTTGGGCACCTGAGACCAGGAAGTCTCAGGTGTTTGACTTTTAAAGCTACAGCAGGCCTAGAGCTCAAGTGTCCCCAGTGGATGTTGATCGCCCCCCCCCAGTGCACTACAGTGTTAATTGGACAGGTTTTTCCAACTTTGGCAAATTGCAGCTACTTCCTGTTTCTGTTCCTGCTCTGGAACAAAGAAAACTCCACCCTCAGTTAGAACTCCTTTTCTATTTCTGGCTACGAATTGGTGGTAAAAAAAACAACAACAACAGAAGAAGTGATATCACATGGAGTTTTGTCTTTAACTGGAGTTTAATGGCAAAATATTGTTCAGCTGTTGAAAACCTCTGAAGTAAATAAGCTATGTCATGTTTTGGTTTGAGCCCCTCAGGAGACAGAGGATGTGTCTTAGCAATCACAAATTCATGACAAGAGATAAATACACAATTACGTCCACTGTCTTAAACCTCCAAAGACCACGATGCACTGCAGCTCCTCGCTCCAATCTGCCTCTCATCTAAACTATAACCATTCGAATCACAAATTGTGATATCTGTGACTATTTGTTTCTCTCAAAGTAATCATGCAGTCCTCTTTGAAAAACTCAGGTTGATTAACAACACTTTAATAAAGCTCTGAAGGTATTTCAACATTATTTTAACAATCTGGACGAAAATAAATCTGTCTAAAAAGACTTGTAACACACGATGACCTTTCCCACCTTGCCAAAAATGACATGTTTTCTTTGCACAACACAACAAAATGTCAACATATTCTTTTCTATGAAAATATAAAATGATATTAAGCAATCTCATATAACTTAGCTTCGGCAAACACATCCGTCATTAGATCAGGAATTGCAACAGGTTAAAAAATCTTGAAAATTGTGCACAAAATTTTCTATCCATATATGTAGAAGAATGCTTGACGGTTGTGAGAATATTTGCAGAGCAGTGGACCTTCGAGAGCACTGTGGCCTTTATTGATGCCACAGAATTTGGATGTGAAATTGGGAGAGAGGGTGGGGAAGACACCCAGCAAAGGGCCGGGTTAGAACCGAACCTGTGGGTGCTGCAGGAGGACTTGAGGACTTTACACGGGGCGCCTGGTGAGGTAGCTGCACTCCTGATGTTATGTTTTGTAAAAAGGAGAGAGAGAGGAAAGAGATTTGACTCTGAATCTGTCTGCACGGAAAAAATATTTTTTTAGTCACTGTCATTATTGCAGTCTATATCTAAAAGGAGCCTTTAAAAATCTGAATCCGCTCCAAAATTGAATGTGTTCTTCCTTGGGTCATTCCCCATCCCTCCAAAAAATGTAATGGAAATATCTTCAGTAGTTTTTGTGTAATCCTGGGAAACATAAGCTGCATGGTGGAGGTAATTAAGAGAATCAGTGCACTTCGGGAACCAACAGAATTTGGATGCAATCATCATATAAAGCATGAGGACGACATGTAACAGTGAAAGAGGAGCTGGGTGTGGATTTTTCTTCTTAAAGTGACTCTTCTGTGGTTCTACCTCTTGCCTCAGTGTGACTTCTCCTTCCAGCTGCCTTCTTCCTCTCGCAGCTCTTCAGTATCACAGTTGTTCTGAGCCTACAATGTGCCAAAAAGGGACGGAGCAGGGTCATGGTCTGAACTTGGTATCAGTCAGCAGACGGTAAAGGCCTTAATGTGGGACTTCCTTTGCTGAGGATCATACTGTCCATGTGTGTCAGGCCCAAACATCCTTGACAGAGAACCCTTAGCTTAATGATCAATTTTCAATCAGATGCACTTTTTTGTCAAATGAATGTTTTTTTTGTTTTTTTTTGTTCTCGTTACCAAATTTGACTTAAAATGTGAAAATTGTTTCACTTTTATTTATATCCCCACGTCCATTCCAATTAGATTTTATAAGCAAATATATATGTATAAATATATTTTTTATAATTAGACTGTGTCAAAGTTAATGATACTTTCAAGACATAGTTTCGTTCAATTGTAGGAAGCAGCTGGTTTTGCAGACATTACAGAAATGGGGTTTATAAATGAAAAATGGGTGGAAAACGAACTCTGGCTGCACGCTTCTTGTTCCAGCTCCAAACAAAATACTTTCCACACATCCAAAGATATTCATTAAAATGATGATTATCTGACAGGTTATGGAAACTTTGCATCATTTAGCTGTTGTACCTTCTAACATCTACAAGGTCTCATGAATACAACCTTTAAAAAGGCTTCATTTACAAAAGAAGCTCCAGGGAAATGTTTTCATCGGATCTGGGTTATTAAAATGAAATTGAGGGGTGTGTGAGAGACAAAGACGAGCAGGATCAGAGCCAGTGCTGGATGTCAGAGTTCGCTGTTCAAACCAGAAGACGACTTTGTTTATCCCAGGGTTCAGACAACAAGTATTAAATGGTTTTCGGGGGCTGCTGCCTTAACGCTAACATGAAGATGCTTCTATGGGGCTGCTACAGGATAAAGGCAGCTTGAGTAAGTACAGTGTTGAAGAAGACAAAGGACCCTGGGATAATCGAAAGAATACAAACTAGTTCTCTATATATCTATATATGTAAATGTATGATTATGTATCATGACAGGACTTGCAGTGCAAAGTCTAATGTATCAAATTTATTTTACAGCAAGAAAAGAATAGTATCTCTAATGACATATATGTATAAATATACATATGTATATGTATTTGTCATGGCCTCTCTACAAAACAAATAAAGATTTTTTTTAATATCCTGTTTGTTGTTTTTATGCGTCCGTGCTGACGACAGCCAGCGATCGGAGGCTTTATGTTTTTGTACGTCTGTCCCATTCTTGTGAACACGATATCTCAATTTATCCAAATTGGGTTCAGTTGAACTCAAGGGTGAACTGATTCGATTTTGAAACATAAAACAATTGTTCTTCCTTGTGAACGCAATGTCTCGAGAACTCTTTGAGGGAATCCTTTCAAAGTTAGTGGGAACGTTCAATTGGACTCAAAGAAGAAGTGATATAAGTTTGCTGGTCAAAGTTCATAGGAACGCCTCAAGAGAATGCTTTTAATTTTGGCACTAATGTGCACTTGTGGAGTCCAGTGCATGTCTGGAAACTCACAAGGCCACAGTGGTTTCATGAGTCTGGATAAAGAAATGTATGTAGACTGCTAATGCTGTGATTGGTGGAGGCGTACAACCGGTAACTCTCGTCCGTTGGTTTGTCTACATGCATCGGAGGACAGTTGTGCCTTGTCCAGACTCAGTGAGTCCAGTAAATGAAAGCACGCAGGAGACTGAGCTCATTGTTGGCAGCAGGAAGCCACTTGATTGATGCACTCATTTCTCCTCTTTCCTCTTTCTCCCTCATTTTCTTTCTTCCTCTCGTTTTGCTCTTTTGCTCGACTCGTGATGAAAAACAGGAGGCTGAGAAGTTTCTGCTCTGCGACCGTGTCGGGCTGCCAGATGAGAAAACATTGTGTGACACAAAGGGCCTTTTTCTTGAAAAAATGGTGCGACACAGAGATTGGTTGATTTTTTTTTTTTTTATTACCTCCATGAATTAACTAATTACATCTAATGGCATTTCCAGCCTCAGGTGATCTTTATATTTCATCCTAAATAACAAATGTAAGCACATCAGCATGTTAAAGATAGAAAATATCCCTGATAACAACAGGGTGATGACAGCACTGACCTCAGAGCTGCTGACATGACTGTCGACGCCGTCTAATTCCCGGCATATGATCCTATTAAAAGATTTATTGGTAATTAGTGTGGCATCATTATTAAACGTGTTTGTGTCTGAGTGCTGTGCCTCTGAGGTGATGTGTTTGTGTGGTATGCACATCAATGTGTGTGTGGTGTATTCAGGGCCCCAGGATTCCTGCTGACAGGCAGACTGGAGCTTTGGGCCTGAACCGGCTCTCCACCGGCCCTCTTTGTGGCAGCGCTCTGTTTGGACCTGGTGGTGCTGAGTCATTTAGCCGGCCTGTCTGTCCCAGTTAAGCCCCCCTGATTTTCCACACTGCTCATTCCCATGAGGCCTTGCTGCTTCAGTACCACCCGAACATTCAGCCGGGTTGTTTGTGTCCTTGTTGTGATCACTCTCACCTGAGAGGATGTGATGGAGGAGCAAAGCAAGACAAGTAAATATAAGAGAAATAACAATCAGCAGGATGAAATGTGACGAGGAGGCCAGACCACCACGTGTAGGTGGTCGGAAACAAGGAAGTGTTCAAATTAAATGAATAAATGTAAAGCTATGTCACATGGAAACTTAAACACATAAAAGCAGTAATATGACAATGAAGATAAATGAACAAGTAAAAGAAAAGGTGAAAAGAAAACCCCACATGAAAGCAAGTCTATAAAGATGGTTTTAAGAAGTGATTTGAAAGAAGTCACTGACTCTGTGAGCCTTATCTCCTCAGGTAGGATGTTTCAAAGCCGAGGGGCCTTGATGGCAAAAACACGGTCACCTTTAGTTTTCAACCTCGACTTTGGAACAGCCAGCAGGATCCACCTGAGGATCTAAGGCTGCGTGCAGGCACATAAGGGGTCAACAATTTTGTGATGTAGCTTGGAGCCAGACCACGGCGTGCTTTAAAAGTGATCAGTAAAACCTTAAAATCAATTTTAAAACTGACAGGGAGCCAATGGAGAGAGGCCAGGATCAGATTCAGAAGCCTAGCTGCTGCGTTCTGAACTAGTTGGAGGCGGGAGAGTGATTGTGACCTAAGTTCTCCTCCCTCTAGAGGGCGAGACAGATATTCATCAAGCAAAGTTTGTACACATTCATGCGTTCGTCAGATAGCGTCTAGGGTCAGTCCAGTCCCATGAGGGGGTATAGCTCAGTGGTAGAACATTTGACTGCAGATCAAGAGGTCCCTAGTTCAAATCTGGGTGCCCCCTTCCTGAAGTTGAAGGCAGTAAGTTTTATTGTGTGAAATGTGATTGGAAACATGGGACAACCTCTGTTGTACAATATAATATCTATATATGTAATTCAAGTTCAGTTTCCCAAACAGGGAACAAGCTCAGCTGTAGACAAAAGTAAAAGCATATTATCCATAATTAGTAATTTATAATAATATACCTTTTTCATGGAAAGATAGGGGACCACACTCATATTTTCTGGGATTGCTCAGAAATCCAAGAATTTTGGAGAAGTGTTAA